>NC_090931.1:1231883317-1236683317 GCF_040938575.1 Ambystoma mexicanum | reverse complement strand
TTCCCATCAAACCTCAACCCATATCCTAGGGGACAACCTCAAAACCAACACAAGAGCCAATCTTATAGGTGACCTCAACTTAGGCTTCAACGACCCTAAAGACAAGAAAGGCAAAGCCCTCACCAAAGCAATTCAAGACCTAGGCTTCACACAACTAATCAACGACCCGACCCACACCAAAGGTCGCATACCAGATTGGATTGCTGACCACAACTGCGCGGTCAACATTAGCTCTAACACCCCACGACCATGGACTGACCACCATCTACTGCACTTCTTCATACCATCAAAAACAGGAGGGAACCCCAACCCACCTGCGCCACCCACTCTAGCCAGATCAAAGAAACTACTCACCGTAGAAAGGATCCTCCCTCGGCTCGAAGCATCAGTGCCAGTGCCTGCCCATCCTACATCTAACAACCCCACAGAGCTGGTAGAGATCTACAACACCACTCTTAAAGAGGTTATAGATGCAGTAGCCCCACTAGAAATGAAAAAGCCAAGTATATACTTCATGCTAACTCATAGTTCACACAAGAACTCCAAGATGACTGAACAGCTAAAAAAGCAGCATTCAACTCATGGCAAACAAACGCTTCCACCACCACTAGAGACACCTACCTTGCAGTTGTCAAACAATACAAGGTTGCCATCACTAAAGCCAAAGTTGCCACTTACAACTCCAGAATTGAAAAAGCAAACTCCAAATCTAAAGAACTATTCGTCATCTATAATGAACTGACAATCCCCCCACCTCCACATAACCCACGCAGAAAGATGAAACATGGTGTAACAACATCCAACACGCCATATTCAACAAAATCAAAACACTTCAGATCAAAATTAAGTCCCAGTTTGACAAACTGCCCAAAGCCACGCCACGGACACCAAAGCCTCCCACTATATCATAAGTTCCAGGCACCCCTCTGGGCACAAACAAACCCACACCTTTTGCATTCAGAGAAGTTACCATCCCTGAAGTTCTAAATATCATGAAACAGACCAAACCCTCACTATGTAAAGGAAATGCATGCCCAGCTAATATAGTTAAAGACTGTGCAACAGCCCTAGCCCCTTTTATCACTACCTTTATCAATGCCTCCTTTGCCAGAAAGCCTGGGTACGACCGCTACTGAAGAAACCCACCCTTGACCCTGACTCCCCAAACAGCTACCGTCCAATCACAGCTGTCCCATTCCTGCTGAAAATTCTTGACAAGGCTGCCTACCTACAAATCCAGTCCTACCTTGAAACTCATAACATTCTAGGTAAAAGACAATCCGGCTTCCGCCCACATCACGGTACGGAATCAGCCTTACTAGACCTTAAGAACCAACTACCAGAAGCCATGGAAAAAGGCAAAACCTCACTCCTATTACTCTTGGATCTATCGCCAGCCTTTGACTTGGTTGACCATAAGATCCTGTGTAAACATCTCACAAACACTGCTCACTTCTCACAAGAAGCTACTACATGGATCACCTCTTTCCTAGAGGGCCGAGCCATGAGGGTATTTTCCGACCAGGCCTCAGCCTCGCCACCCCCCATTGAATTTGGAGTGTCACAAGGGTCTTGTACCTCCCCCACTCTCTACAACCTATTCACCCTTCGCCTGTTCAGCGACCTAGAAGAATTCGGGATAGCTTTTACTAACTATGCCGACGACACTCAAATTCTTCTCCCACTAAGAGATATCTATGAACAAGACTTTGACACCCTCCAGATGACCTATGCACACATTCAGGCTTGGATGGCAGACAATAGTCTCTGCTTAAATGGGGAAAAGACAGAAATCGTACTGGTAGGCCCAAAAGAATCCCTAAAAAAACTAAACGGCAAATACAGCTCCTTCATTATTGAGAACTCAATTATCACAGCTGCCACTGCAGTGAAAGCTCTTGATGTATATTTGGACTCCACCTTATCAATGGACAGACAAGTCAGTGCCATCTCATCTACAGCCGCACTTACTAAAAAAAACATAAATGCAGTAAAACCTCACCTATCCCCAAATAAGTGCCTTAACATTGGTAGAGCCACAATTGGCACAACACTTGACTACTGTAACATCCTACTCCTTGGCACATCTGCAAATAACATTAACATACTACAAATGGCACAAAACAGCGCCCTTAGAGCTGCCCTAAGCATCCCTAGGAGGGAGCATATCTCCCAGGCAAGAAAAGACGCCCACTGGCTCCCTATCAAGCAACGCCTAACATTTAAGGCCCTCACGATCACCCACAGATGCCTCGCCCAGACAGCCCCGGCATACCTAGCAGAAAGAATTCACCAGGCCCCGGCATACAGACCAAAACGTGACCAATACGCTCACCTGCTCTCTGTCCCAGCCTTCAACAAAGCCAAATCTGGCAGCACCAATTTTGAAGTCTTAGCACCAAAAGCTTGGAATGCACTCCCACTCATCTTAAGAAATAACAATCCCTCACAATCTTCAGGAAGGTGCTAAAAATGAATCTATTCAACTAGACCATTTGCCAAATGTACTGCGTCTAACACTGTTCCCCTGTAAACTTGGAACACCATCAACACTGTCATGTTTTACCTGTACCACTGCCTATGAATTATATGTACTGTGTCATTAAGTACATATCTTGTAACAGCGCCACGATGCCTCCGGGCTGCTGGGCGCTTTATAAATACAAATAAATGAATAAAGTAAATAAGTTAGACACCATTGTTTGAAATATACCCTTTCACCACCTTATCTAGACATTCAGGGGATGGGAATCACCCTCTGGATCCAAGGATTTCTCCTTGGAGAAGATTATTTCTGTTGGATTGATCTACTTGCTTTAATTATGAACACTTTTTGCCAAATATAAGTCAGAGACATTTCCTTGCCCCCTTAGTTGTTCATTTCTAGTGTGAGGGTTAGATAGTATATTTTGGATACAAGGGTAGTTTATAAGTTTGTCGACTTGTCACAGACTGATCTTTAGTTTTAGTTTCCTAGGTAGGGAAACTCTCTTGGATAGGGACAGCGAGGCATTTAGCCAACCCCTTTTATTTTTTGAGATTTCTGATAATGAAAATATAACAATTTTGTGTCTGCCTCTCATTTCTGACCCCTAACACTACCTTGATATTCTCTTGATCTATTTTAAACTGGTCAGTTGGGAACTATAGCCAAACACTGTGATGAATGGAAGGGTTTGAATGAATCTTAACCACTATTGGTGCTCTGGTCAACCTTCCTCATGACTGTTCTTTTAGCCCTTCCATGATATATGAAAATCAGTCTGATACTGTCTCCATTGGGTACAGTCTAGACCCAAAAGATAGGATGGCACATCCTCTTTGCATGACAGCACAAGCAACCCCAACATGTTTTGCCTTGATAGGCCTCATCAGTGAGGTGCAGCTTAGTTTTGTATGGCACAGTGAGCAATGGATCCATGTCTGGCATACCCTCTCTCAAATATGATATGATATGATAGGTTATTTATAACACACTTAATACCCAGAGGTCTCTAAACGCGGACCCAAGGATCAAACATGTGTTGCTCGCTGTCTTCTTGCTTCCAAGGCAAGCACGTTGCTGCTGAGCTATCCTCCCAAGACAATAGGGAGCGAAACTATAGGCAAAACATGTGATGGGTGGATGAACAGACTTTAATACATCTTAACCACTGGCATTGTTATGGGCAGCCTTCCACACTACTATTTCTTTTAGCTTTTCTTCACTATTGCAGAATAGGACTAGCCAAATGCAAATCATTCTGGATCTGCCACTAGGGGGAAAAGTCGAGCATGAACTGACAGCCGACACCACCTCAGCATGAAAACAGCAACACCAGGCATGTTCCATCCTTGCTGGGTCCAATCAATGAGGTAGAGCTTAGTTCCCTATCGCACAGCAAGCAATGGGAACACGACTCGGCATACCCTCTTTCACATAGAGAAACAATCTATAGCCAACACGTGTGAAGGTGGAAGGTTTTGAATTAATCTTAATCACTGGCAATGCTCTGGGCATAATTTTATTTGTCTGTTTGCAGCTTTGCAGAAGGGGATCTGCCATATGAAAACCAGTCTGGTACTGCCACCAATGAAAGCAGCCCAGCCCCAAACTGCAAGGCCAAGTCCCCATTGCACGGAAATGCGACCCCAGGCATTTTTTTGGCATTGTTGGACCATGTCAGTGATGTGCAGTTTGGCTCTTCATTGCACAGTGAACAACAGACCCACGCCTGGGTACACTATCTCTCACAGAGTGCGACAAACCTGTAAATATAAGATGTGATGGTTGGAAGGCTTTGAATTAATCATAACCACCAGTGGTGTTCTAGTCAATCTACAACACCACACTGTTTAGCTCCTCTATACCATTGCAGAATGTGGCAATCCATATGCAACTCACTCTGATACTGACGCTAATGTTTGAAGTCTAGGCTGAATTGCCTGACCATGTTGGATCTTGTAGAGAAATCTGTGAAGGAAAAGGATGCAAAGCACAATTTTACATTTCAATGTTTAATTTAATTAATTAAATGTGAGCTGCAACCTGCATACAGCATTTGAAAAAGACATGTGCGAGGAAATGTACAAAGTTATCAGCCCCCATATAATAAGAATATATGTCCAAAATAAAAGACAAAGCCCAAAAACGAATCTTTCAGTCACATGAAAGAATCCAGTAATCTTTTACTAATTGGAGGATTGTACACTCTGAGATGAAAAGCACAGCATTTTTTTTTTTTTTTTTTTTTATTTACTTGTCTATAATCAACAGAAAAGTTTGATTTTTACAAGAGATCACATCCCATATCTCAGATGTGAATAGATCATCAGAACTGTTAAATTGCAGAACAGATAAGGTCAAATGAAAAAGAAGAAGGAGAAGAAAAAGAAGACAGTGTAACATGAGGAGAGAAGAGATGAGATGTCGAACTGCATCGTGGAGGTTTTGTTAAATGGAACCAAATGCGGACCCACTCTCTGATGCTCGCTTAAGAGCTGCCTCCAAAATGTTTACAGCCGCGGTTGCCCATTTAGTTTTTTCGCCTGCAACCAGTCTACACCACCATGTATCTTCTTCTCGGAGTGGCGCGTCATACATTAATGGTAGCAAAAAAGCTTCACGCAAGTATGCTGTTTTCGCACAATTTAAAAGTAAGTGTTTTACAGTTTCCTCCACTTGAGACTCTGGGCATAGTCTGCATGTTTTTATGGTGGATTTTGACCGGATGGCTTTAATTTCCTGAGTTAGCATGAGATTAAGCCTCAATTTCATGAAGTTCTTCTGTAGCCTTTTGTCAGGGAATTTTATGCAATAATTCAAAGGTCTGTTCAGCTTGTTAGTAGTTGGCGGCAAGTGGGCGAGTAATTTATTTGCCGTAGCTGCCTCGCATGTTCGTATCCAGTCCTCCTGGGCTATTTTTCTCTTTAGCTTGGCAGGATTGTGGATTAGGTCTTCTGATGTACAAGCCAAATCAGCCAGATTTTCCTGTAATTCTCGCTCCCATTTCTTCAGGGCGATGCAGGGGCCTTGGGTAAGTTCCTTCTGAATTGCTTTAAATAAAGGTAAAGCGTCTGGAGAAATTATTTTACACAGAAGTCTCATTTGGCTTTGCTTGACTGACGCTTTCATCGATAGGAGGCCCAATTCACGCCTGATAGCTGAGATAGATGTTGATTTTGGAAGGCCCAATACTGCCTTCCACAAAAAGCCCTCCAATTTCGGCCATATCGAGTCTTGGATGTTTAATGCTGAATCCATTGCATAAATCATTGATGGGACCACCTTTTGTTTATAGAATTGTATCGCTGGTAGAAGAGACAATTTTCCATATTTCCGATCAACAAGCTTGGTCTGAGTGGTTAATGATTTTATTTTCAGCCACAAGGCCAAACGTGTGGCTTTTTCTGACCGCGTTGCGTCGAACATTATTCCTAAGTATTTTATACTAGGAACTATTTCAATCTTCTTGTTGTTCAGGAACCAGCGATCGTTGCTACGTGTAGATGGACAAGTTTTCCCCATGATCAGAATCTTAGATTTGGCGATGTTTATTTCCAAATCGTTCTCCTCAACGTATTTGGCCAGGTTGTTAAGTTGACGCTGGAGCCCAATTTGTGTCTGATCCATAAGGATTAGGTCATCCGCGTAGAGTAGTCTAGATATTGCAATGTTTCCTACTTTTGGCGGAAAGACTCTTAACGCCGTTTGGGTGTGTTGGTAGTCACCCAAAAATGCTATGAAGAGGGCTGGGGCAAGCGGGCATCCCTGCTTCACGCCTCGTTCCGATGGAAATTGCGCTGACATCAGGCCTTGTTTATTGAGGCGAACTCTCAGCTTCGTGTTCGTATGAAGAGCGATCATCGGTCCTAAGATTTCTTCCGGGCAATTCCAGTTTGATAATTTTGACCAGAGCTTCCGTCGCCCAATTCTGTCAAAAGCCTGCGTCAAATCAACGAATGCTATGAATACTTTCGGTGCACCGTTCTTCACGTTTTCTTTTATGATATTTAGTATCATAATGTTTATACTTGTACTCGCGTTTTTCACAAAGCCTGTTTGAAGTTCGTCGAGGCATGGTGCGGTTCTTGCCCACCCGTGAAAGCGCGAGAGGAGAAGAGTTGCGAAGATCTTGCCCATGATGTCTAGCAGGGCTATTGGTCTATAATTCGCTGGATTGTCTCTACTTCCCTTTTTAAAGATGGGCACTATCAGTGCTTCCGTCCATGTTCTGGGGATCTGTTTCTTTACCTGGCATTCGTTGAATATTTTGGATATTAGAAAGGACCATTCTTTGGGATGTTGCTTTAAGTCCATATTTGTTAAGCCATCGGGGCCCGGTGCCCTAGACGTTTTCAGCTTAAGAATTGCGGTCAAAATTTCGTCTCGATCTGCAAGATCTGCCCATGTGGTCGTTACCGAAAGAGCAGATGATTCTGATGATTCAGGCAGAGATGCAAATTGAGCAGAAAAAAAGGATGTCCAAGTCGATTCTGGTATAACATTAGATAGTTGGTTAGCTTTCTCATTGCTTTTGTTTTTGATCAGCGCCCAAAAATCTTTCGAATTTTTGGTCATCAAGGTTTTAAGCATTTTTTCGGCATCATTCTGATACATGACTCCTTTGTGGTGTTTCAGCCATGCTTTGTATGATTTTGCGGCGGCTATGGCAGTTTCTTTTTGCTTGTTATTGTCAGAGACTCTAGCCATGCGCCTCAGTTTGCGGAGTTCTCTTCTTCTCAGTACTAATTGAGAATCGAATTCATGGGATCTGTTGTCATTTGATGAATTTTGGATTCTTTGCTTTTTCCTGTACTTCACAAGTAACGGCAGGTAGTTTGGTCTGGTTTGTGAGGAAGTATTGTTGTCATCTGCCTCGTCAAATTTCCGAGCAATATCTATGATATTTGATGCTGAGAGTTGTAGTCGCGAAAGGTTACTTGAAACCTCCAAATCAAATGGATACAAATCTTTTGGAGTCCATACTGACTTCAGTGTCATAGATAGCAGATTATGGTCGCTGGCTTTTGTGCGGTAGACTTCATAGGAGTCAATAAATGACAGAAGAGAATGGGAAGCAAAAATGTAGTCCAGAGTTGCGAAGGTGTCGAGTAGTTCCCAAGTTGGAATCAAAGGGGGGCTGCCACGCAACATTGCCACGTTGTGGAAATTTCTTGAGTCCATGAGATCCGACCAAAGTACACCTCGTTCCGAGGATGGTAATGAATGGAGGCTTGTCTCAGATTGTTCACACCTAGCATTTAGGTCTCCGCAGATAAGAATATAATCGGTGGCCAGTTCGATGGTAAATTTGTCTAAGATGTCTATGACCACGTTGCAGAACTCCGAATTTGTTGTTCTTTGTGGGTTCCAATAAACGTTTATGATGGCTAAGCTGGATTTAGTTTTCTTTCGTGATGGATTTTCATGGTGGATCCATTCTGTTTGTAAAGCCAAAATACCGTAGGATTCTGCCACTTTCTTTTTAATGGAAATGCCTGATCCGAGTTTAACTGCGGTCAGAAGGCCAGACGATGGTCTGCCAAACAGGCCCTTACTTGCCGGAGAAATACAGGTTTCATAGCCGTCAATCGTTGGGAGGTCCATCAGCCAAGTCTCTTGGAGGCAGATGATGTCGAACTGTGCTAGGTCAAACGCATCTTGCTTGGTTAAATGTTCATGGCTTCTCGTGTTCCACGAGCACAACGATGCTTCTTTTGATACAAGAGATTGGCGAGATTCATGCGTTATGTTGTTGGCTGGCGTTTGTACGGTGTTTCGTTGTTATGTTTGAATGTTAGGATTTAGCACCTTCTTTAGCCATCTCCATGGTCCCGAGGGTTCACGTTTTTTGTTGTGGGACCATTCCGCACTTTGCTCCGACGATGATCCATGTCCTCGTTTATTCTCCCCTCTATCGTTCTTATTCGTATTTTCTATGTAGTTTGGTCTCTCATGGCCTTCGTTCCCCTTTGTTACGTAATGTCTAGACTGAAGTCTACCTCGTCGCCTCTCCTCGTCCCTCCTGTACGTGTGAACTCTTTTCTTTGTCATCTGGGATTCTGTGCCCGATCGATGATCGTGCTGGATTTCTGTCAGTTCACGCGGGGAATGCAAGCGTTTTTCAAATGGCGACGGCGATGGCTTTGTAATTTCTTCCAGGGCGAAGCCCGTTTCCTTCAAGGATGTAATCACGTCTGGTTTAAGATGATTGCTTGCTGTCTTTGTTACGTGAAGATACGCTTTGGCCCTCTTGTGTCTATGGTAGGGTTCAATCAACACGAGATCCGCCGTCTCCAAGGTTTTCAGTTTCGGTATTTTTGCTAAAATTTTAAGAATTGTTCTCCTGTTTAATACTACATAGTTTTTCCCGGCCGTCAATTGCTCCATCTTGAAGGTTCGTGCTTGGGGGAGCCTTGCACTCATAGATAGACCAGTCCAAGATTTCACCATGTTTTGTTCCTTACCGGCGTTCTGCCTTTGTTTAGGGATTTCAATTTTCGCTGCAGTAGAGTTCTTACTGTGTTGAATTTTCTTTGAGGGGGCCAATATAGCTCTCTTTGCTTCTTCACCCGAGATGTCTGTCGGTCTCTGAGTTTCAGATGTGATTGTAGTTATAAGTGGTTCTCTCAGATTTTCCTGAGTGGCAATGTTTTCTGGTGTGTTCGTTTGCAAATCTCGATTTTGATCAGAATCATCTTGTGAGTCATGGGTTCCTTCATAATCTAGGTGAACTGTTAGATCTGAAAGTGATACATTTCCCGATGAATCGACTGAAGATGCGCAGGAAATGTCCAATTCAATTATCTCTTGTTCCTTTATTGAGTTTTGACAGACCGGACCTTTAGACATAGTGGTAGTTTTTGGTGGTAGTGCAGAATTAGTGGAAATTGGCAAAGTTGCCTTTGCGGTATTGAAGATTGTCGCTATTTTAGTTTGGTTGTCACTTTTTTTCCCCTTTCGGCATTTTAGACCAGGGCGTTGGGTCGCCTTCATAGGAATAGTATTTATCCCGTCAGTTTTTGGGTCCTTCGAAATCAACGTTAAATTTTGCTCCTTTTGGGTCATCGAGTGTACTTCTTGAGGGGAAGTTGCAGTAATTTTGGCTTCAATTAGGTTTTGAAGCTGAGCAAATTTGGCGTCTTGCTGTTTTTCTTTTTCTGTGTTTTGTTGGATTAGCGCTGTAATAAAGCCCTCTAAGAACGTTACTTTGGTGTTTATCGAGGTTGACAGAGTTATAGAGTCTTTCATTGAGTCATTTATTGACTCATACAGCTTGACAAAAGGAGCTAGTCCCACCGTGATTGCTGACATAATAGTGAGAAGATCAGTTTTTTTTGATGGAGTCTCTTTATGCAAAGTTCCAGAATTACTGCTTAGTCTTTCGCTTCTTAGTGGAGTTGAGATGTTATGTTGAAGACCACTTTGATTGAAGGTCTCCGGACTGGGGAGTCTATGTTGTTCATTCTTTGGCCCGATTGGGACGGGACTGGTTGGTTCTGTAGTGAAGAGCGTGAACTTCTTTGCTCCCGTCCCTCAATTGCAGAAGTATTAATTGACGGAATAAGGAACTCGTTTCCAAGTCCTGACCTCTCCGTGCAGTAAGATGGAACATCATCATCGAGCAGGTTTATTTGAGGGAGGGCTGTGTCTGTAGGTGGTAAGTTTTGAACGTTTTCTCTCTCCTTCATCTCAACATAGGTTTCTGGATCTGGGACAGTGTCCTGCACCCCCGTAGGGGCTTCTTGAAGTGGAAGGAATGATGCAGGTATAGTTTTTCCCTGGTTCGAAACTAAAAAAGCTGGGGGCGCTTCAGCGACTGCATCTAGTAATTCAGCATCTGAAAGTTCAACCTCAGATTATGATTTCCTATTGGTTTGTTTAAAGAAGAAATCTTTTAAGGAGTGATTCGTCAAAGGGTTTTGTAGAAATAACTTTCCTGATTCTCCCTTTTGAGTTGTTCCTCTAAAACCTTTTCTTTGATGTTGGCGATCTTGGTTTGGGAGTTCTCCTTGTTCCTTGAGGATCTTTTTTGTTTGCGCTCTTTTTTTTAATAGCGCTAAAGCTGTATCTCTTTTCTGTTTAATTAGTTCATTTGTAGTCGCGTTCAATGGGGTAAGTATTGGTTCTCGATCAAAATCTGAGTCCATGTATTCCTTCCCCTCTGAATTATAGGGGGTATTTAGCGTGCTTTTCCTCTCTTTGTTTAAGAGAATGGGGCGCAGTGCGACCGCCAAGACAGCAGAGGGCGCCTCCATTCCCACGCCGCATTCGCCAGGCGGCTTTCCCGTCTGACTGGGCTGGGGCACCGCCAGGGGGGCGGTGCGCGAAGACTCTCCCTTCGCCGCTTTACCCATGCCCGGGTCCAATTCCTGGATTGCGCACACATGACCTGCGGCCACTTTCTGTGGGAGGTCGCACAGGGTGCCATCCGACCCCCTCCCCACTGAGGATTCCCCGGTCCGCGGGCTGAGGTTGGCCTCGCTGCGTCCTCCGACACCGCTTGGCTCCGCCTCACTCGCCACGGCGGAGGCTCTCGGACCGTAGGCAAACAACAGCGGGAGGGGTCGGGCCGTTACAGGCTCCTCCACCGGGAAAGGCGGCAGCAGTTTGGATGGCGAAGACGGCGAAGACTCTACGGAATGGCACACCGCATCTAGTATTGCAGGTAAGGGCAAGGGCGTCGATTTTACGAGCAAAGTAGAAGAAATTAATTGGGGAGATAGTGAGTCGAGTGGTCGGAAGGATGTTTTGGAGGGAGGTGAATCGTCCCCACTCACGTCCTCATAGCTCTCCTCTCCCTCCTCCTCGTCCTGCGAGTCCTGCAAGTTTTTAGTCACATCTTCTGGGAGGCAAGGAGTTGTCTAAGAAGGAATTGGGCACGTTTGTGCCGACACGATAGATGTTGTTTTCCGTATGGGTGTGCTCAAAGTGGATTTGGTAGCGCCATCAAACCCCACACTCAATGAGCACGGTTTCAAAATTTTGCTAATTTCTTTCCGATTTTGCAGGGGGGCATACTTGCTCCTCAGCACTCTACCGGAGGGGCTTTTCTGTAGAGCCTGGGGAGCCGATTTATCCAAGATGAGTGGATTGTCACGGTGTGATTGGGTCGTTTTGGGGGCAGCAACAGAGTTCTAGAAGCGTCTTGCACCGACATATCCTCTCACCTCCGAGCCTCTGTAGACTGCTGAAGACTGCTCGCACCTCGGCGAGCCAACTCCGCGTGCCGCTCCGCGTAGTTTCAAGGGGTTTTAACCTCTGAAGCAGATCCAGTAGACAGGGTAGACAGACTACCAGGCAAGAAAGCAGGGACTGCTGAAGACTGCTCGCACCTCGGCGAGCCAACTCCGCGTGCCGCTCCGCGTAGTTTCAAGGGGTTTTAACCTCTGAAGCAGATCCAGTAGACAGGGTAGACAGACTACCAGGCAAGAAAGCAGGGACTGCTGAAGACTGCTCGCACCTCGGCGAGCCAACTCCGCGTGCCGCTCCGCGTAGTTTCAAGGGGTTTTAACCTCTGAAGCAGATCCAGTAGACAGGGTAGACAGACTACCAGGCAAGAAAGCAGGGACTGCTGAAGACTGCTCGCACCTCGGCGAGCCAACTCCGCGTGCCGCTCCGCGTAGTTTCAAGGGGTTTTAACCTCTGAAGCAGATCCAGTAGACAGGGTAGACAGACTACCAGGCAAGAAAGCAGGGACTGCTGAAGACTGCTCGCACCTCGGCGAGCCAACTCCGCGTGCCGCTCCGCGTAGTTTCAAGGGGTTTTAACCTCTGAAGCAGATCCAGTAGACAGGGTAGACAGACTACCAGGCAAGAAAGCAGGGACTGCTGAAGACTGCTCGCACCTCGGCGAGCCAACTCCGCGTGCCGCTCCGCGTAGTTTCAAGGGGTTTTAACCTCTGAAGCAGATCCAGTAGACAGGGTAGACAGACTACCAGGCAAGAAAGCAGGGACTGCTGAAGACTGCTCGCACCTCGGCGAGCCAACTCCGCGTGCCGCTCCGCGTAGTTTCAAGGGGTTTTAACCTCTGAAGCAGATCCAGTAGACAGGGTAGACAGACTACCAGGCAAGAAAGCAGGGACTGCTGAAGACTGCTCGCACCTCGGCGAGCCAACTCCGCGTGCCGCTCCGCGTAGTTTCAAGGGGTTTTAACCTCTGAAGCAGATCCAGTAGACAGGGTAGACAGACTACCAGGCAAGAAAGCAGGGACTGCTGAAGACTGCTCGCACCTCATTTCATTGGAGAGTGTGAGGGGTAAGAAATGTCAGGCAGACAACTTTGTACAGGTGTTTCATAAGATGCCATTTTATTAACTTAAATAGGATTGACAAACGCCTCACTTTCCCTACCCTAAGGAGGATTTCCCTGCCTATAAAAATAAATAACTAACGGAAACACTCTAACAAAATAAATCTGTCCCTCACACGTATATATACAACAACTTAACAAGGTAATGTATGACAGGTCAAATATAACAAAAATAACAATTATGTTCAATGTATGCCTGCTAACTGTTTCTCCTGGTAACCTTGGTGAAATCCCCTTCCCCAGATTCAAACAAGATCTTCACTCAACAGTTCAATATAGGATAGTTCCATCATGCAACAAAGTTCAAATAATAAAGTTCTTCTTGTGCCAAGAAAGTCTCTTACTCGGACTTTAAACAAAAGTATTCAACAAGTCTTAACCTCTCCATTGCTAGCAGAGAGTTCCATACAACTTCTTCTTCAAGTATTTTTCAGTAGTTCATCTGTATCAACAAAAAGGCTTTTGTGTTTTGTCAGGATGATTCCACAACAGTTTACAATATATTTTAGTAGTCTTGCCACTTCTTCTTCTTCAAAGTCTTTAACCACAATACAGTACTTCATATGACTTCTAGCTGGTCCACTCACCTGGCAGGTCTACCACTACAAAGTCCCTGCCCTGATATAATTATGGAAACTTCTACACATACTTCTATCGTAAAGGTTTACTTCAAGCAGCTTAACAAGGTATTTTGACATTTCACAACAACAGTCTTGACTACTACAAATGGGAAGACATGAAACACATCAGTGCTGTTGTTCCACACTTGGGATTGCCACATGCATTGCAGGTTATGGTCCTCTCTTCCAGAATACACTCTATCAGGAAGGCAGCTCTCCTGACACTTCTGTTTTCCCACTACCTGTTTCTTAATTGCCCTCTCTTGGCTTTGCCAATGTTGGTTCTTACAAACTTGCCCCTATATTGCCCCCTCTGACTTTGGCAATGTCTCTGACCTTTACCCAAATAATGATACCCTTCTTGTTTGTTCCCAAAGTTCTTATTATGCTACTTCCTTGTGTCAGGTTGGTATTCACAAGCATTATTATTCTGCCACTTCAGGTTTGTTATACCAGTTCGGTATTCAATAGCATTATTATTCTGTCACTTTTAGTTCTTTAAACCCGTTTGGTTTTCAAAAGCACTATCTTTGGCCAGTGGGTGATCATGGAGCGTTCCGGGGTCACAACCCACTAGTGAACTCACTGGGTATAGCATACATGTCTGTTTGCGCCGCTGCCTCCTGGTCCTCTGCCTTCGCTGCTTCACTCCGCCTGACAAACTGCTTCTTTCTGCTTCTTGTGGGCCACGTTCCTCACTCCAGGGGCACTCCAGTGCTCGCCTGCCACCGAATGTGCTTCACATTGGGGAAGGCTTCTACAATTAATGCTTCCTGCTGTGTGACCTCTGCATTCACCATCTTCAGGAGGAAGGCTTTCACAAACAACGCTTCCCACTGTGCTACCTCTGCATTCAGGGTCTTTGAAGGCAGAGACCATTTCAGAACTGGCATTCGATCTGCAAATCACTGCAGGTCTGGCATCTCTAGTCTCCTTCAACTTCAACTGCAATGTGGAGTTACGAAAATCGCTCTGCTTACCCCTACTGCTCTCTCCACTACTTCTCTCAAAGGCCTGCACCTCAGGGGTTCTTTTATACTTCCCAGTCTCCCTCAGGTGTGGGTCATTAATACAATTAGACTGCCACTAGCAGACAAGTGCCTCTGCATCCCTCTTCTTCATCCCAGTACATTGGGCATTGTTGGACTTGAAGTCCTTAATGTTCAAATTTCCTTTTCTTTTTTGAATATTGTTTCTAAATGCAGTACTTTCATTTATATTCTTCAAAACCTCCTCTAAAGAAGTTTTCTAAGGTTTTAATGGATGGTTCTGATTTACAAGTGAGTTGGGGTGTTCAGAATCTAAGATGTTAAGGGTTTGCAATTAGCTTTTAACATTCCTCTGTGGATCAAAGGAGCTTTCACCACCATACCTGTGGGTGACTTTAGGACGGGGGTTACCCCTACTAAATGACTGGTTATGTCAGTTTTCACAACCATCGTGATAATTAGCTTTTGGAAAGAAAGTCTCCCTCCGGCAACAAGCCATTACATATTCTGTCATACCTGATATTTCTTCCTCTGAGGAAGACATATACTGTGTCTCATCCAATGGACTATTCCTGTCCCCCTGGGGCCCTTCTCCTCCCAGGTGATCTTCCCGGCTAATACCACTCCCAGGGTCAGGATCAGTTAGCGGCTGCCTTCCCATGGCCACCTGGGATTAGACATTAGGTAGGGTCTTTGTGGGGACTCTGCAGGATTCATCATAAGAGGAAAACCCAAATTGGGCCTTACTTTGTATATATTTTCCTTTACAGGACTGGGAATCAGCTTTGGAGAAAGAAACCCAAATAAATATAAAAAATCAAGTCTTGGGCAGAAATGAATTACAAAGAAAAAGTAATAATGTTCTGTTTTAGGTCACAGTTGCAACAAGGCACAACATGTTACTTTAAAGGCTGCAATTGTGAATGAAAACAGGTATGGGCAGTCAACTGGCATTCATCCCTCAAACAAGCTACTGGAAGGTGGGTGCCTTGCTTTCCTGAGAGAAAAGTGTGAACACTGGCCCTGGAAGTTTACCATGAAGCCTTATGACTTTGCTTGGATCCTGGTGCACAGAGGCATGCCTAGGTAATAAAAACAAAGGCTGCCCATTTACAACTTCATTTGCCAGCCGGTCTGTGTAAAAAAATACCCTAAATATACAACAAATAGGCTCACGGCAGCAGTCCTCTCAAGTAGTCAAATGCCCCATTTTCAAGGAAACATTGCAATTTTGGAGACTGGACACTGGATGTCTCACTCAAGGTGCAGCCAGATCCTACAGACAGATCCTGCAACCATTCATGTGGGCAGGACTGAATTGTAAATGGCCCTGCCAGCTGTGTACTTCAAAGAACTTTTGCCTTGACAACCAGCACTCTCTGGGTCATAAATGCACCAGCCATGAGCTCCAACAGGAACTGAAACCAGATGTTATGTTACCATGCAGGGAAACTGGAGATGTAATATTTTGGAAATACATTTAAAAAAAATGCCATTTGAATTTTGCATTGGGAATCACTATCAATTGTACAAAATAAATTCAGGGGGAATATCTCCATCAGCTGAATGTAATTTTCTGGATGTTTATTTTGTTATGTAAATTAGGTCAATGTGGATATTTCACACAGAAACGGCAGGTGCCTGTAATTCATATACCCTAACTTCTGTTTTCAGAGAGGCTGTCATTTTGAGCAGAAAATTAAATGTTTTTATAAAGGTTTCAGAGGGTAAAACAAGAAAATCTATTACACACCCACCGTATGTCGTGCCTAGATGAAAATTGCATCATTTGATTCACCTAAGTGAGAGTAATCTGATAAACCAATTAGCAACATGATCACATGTGAGGAACATGGTGTTTTAGAAAGTAACAATCATTTAATATAGAAATCTTAAAGAAGACATCACATCAAATGAGAGGGAAACTGTGTTTGGAAGTTACTCCCATCAGACAACCTGCTTCATTAATACGCCCCAAGTACAGGGGGTTGGTTTAGTGTGATGCCACTTTTGGAACACTTTTGATTAATTAGATTAGGGAAATGAGGCACACCTTTAAGGGGAGTGGTTTCTGCTCTAAAATAGTTGCAACTCAGTGATTCTGGGGGGACACCCACTCAAAAACTGACTGAAGAAGGAGAGAAAAGATAATTGATTGCTTTCCTTTGGACCCATTTTGGATTATCAGCAGAACACTGTAAGCGAGGTCTAGCTGGAGATAGACTCACACCTTCTTCTGTGGAAAATACAATAGACGGGCACCAATACCGAGGGAGAGACCAGGCTGTGAAGGGAAGCCAACCCCATCATGCTGACTAATGCCCTCCTGATCCAAGAAGGGGCATAATGGGACTAGTTCTTAAGAAGGTGCCCTCCTGTCTTTGAGACTGCCAAAAGAAATGAATATATAAGTATAATATGAATGGGAAATAATCCTGAAGGGAGCAATATTCTAAAGAGGAATAGATTCACTCCCATCCCTTTTTATTAGTGAAAGTTCTGAGGGGCGGGCATGTAAATTGACTAGACATACTGAGAATGAGAAGTGTATGTGCTTCTTGATCCCTAGATTCTATAGCATAGGTCCCATAGTGTGTATACTGGAGATCCCCTGCCTCCTTCGCTGTGTAATGATCAAGCATAAAAGTAGTATTTTGGGAGTCAAAAGGATATCTCACTGTATGTATACCTAGAAAAATAATGTAAATTGAAGTAATTTCCTGGGAACACCCCCAAGCACAATACTGTTACTGGAGCTTCACCATTCAAGAAAAAGGTGAAGGGGTAATTAACCGCTATCTAATATTCCTCCTTTAAGTTGTCCATTAAAAATGAGAACAGTACACTTTTACATGGGAATGCACCAGAAACAATTTTGTGAGTGATTCATATGCGTGAATGTCAAGTAGCAGGTATTTAAATTTCATTTTCTAGAATGCTGCTGAGATTCTGACATGTCCACTGAGTGGGAGGGGAACCGTTTATTTGCAATGAATAAGAAGTATAATGAGTTAGATAGGCAGGGATGTTTTGATTTAATTTGGTTTCCCATAAAAAGACAATTTTATCCCGAGACTTCATACACTGTTCAATGCATGGTTGGTGCATACTCAGGATAAATCAAATGTACATATGCTGATGTGTGTGTTTACAAAGGTAATTCAAGTATAGGTAGCATAGACAAGTAATGCAGCCAGTGTATTAATCTTTCTTGTTCATAGCCACTACTGTCATTTGAATTTAATCGATATATAACTTGTTGATATTTAAATATAGTAATTAATTTCTATTTTATTAATAAATAGACCTTATTCACAACCCTGTGTGTTTGCTTTGTGTCCAGAAAGGAAAGGCAGGCTGTAGGGAATCAATATTGTTAAATGTGGGGGGTCCCAGGTTCATAAGAAGAACTTTATTAAATAAATGAAAATTGTGCCTGCCAATTTTTGGGGTAAAAGATTCCCAAAAACTTGATATCTCCTGATTGAAACATTCTTCATGCTGCACAGAAACACAATCTACCCCTGACATGTTTCAGTCTTGTTTAGCCAGTAATTTGTCTGGGGCTGATTGTTGTCTTATGAAAAATGGGTGTGGCCTAGCATTTTGGGCTTGACTGACACTTTTTGTGTGAGCGCAAGCCTAATTTGCATATGAACTCTCACCTTACTTTAATGGCTTGACAGGCAGAAAATTATGGTTGAGGGTTTCCCAGATCAATGCTAGTGGTTATGATTGAAAAGCTCTCAGTCATCACTGTCAGTCCAACTGCGACTATTGCAGATTGTTTATGTTTTGGCTACTTCAATGCCAAACATAAACATTCTGAAGTAATTAGCCCATCTATCTGTTCAATAATATCAATACTGGATACAGTATGTGTAGTAATCCTTTTATGAAAGTAGTTTTGACTGAGCTAAAAGAATGGGCTGATAGTAAAAAATAACTTCCCCCTCTTAAAAGGGGGCTTCATGAAGGAGTATCACTGGCAAATACATTTTTTGTCCTTATTGTGAGAAACCTGAAGGTGTCTCACCCGCTAGTCCCCGGAGATCTGTTGTCCAAGTGACCAGGACACGGCCATCGCTATTGGATCCAGTTCCTGGGGGCAGACCAGTGGGGGAGGATCACCTGGACGGGGGGTCTTCGGGGAGTGTAAGTGGTACACCACCTGGAAAATACATTTTTTGTCCTTATTGTGAGAAACCTGAAGGTGTCTCACCCGCTAGTCCCCGGAGATCTGTTGTCCAAACGACCAGGACACGGCCAGCGCTATTGGATCCAGTTCCTGGGGGAAGACCAGTGGGGGAGGATCACCTGGACGGGTGGTCTTTGGTGAGTGTAAGTGGTACACTGATGGGTGAGAAGTGGTACCCCCTTCCCGTTAACATCTTTTCCCCATCCTACCCCGTAAGAGATTTAGTAGCTCTACCCCCACTTTTCTGACATGAACACTTTCTTACACTGTGAAAGACAACTGAATAACAACTGAGCTGCTTACCTGACATATTCCAACACAAGGGTCAGGCAGAGTCAGGCAATTGACAACACCTACACACACTTGACGGCCCTTTCCCTTCCCCACTGGGATAAAAGGCGGAGCAAGAGAGCACACTTTGAGCAAGTCCAATCGCACGAAGAAACAGCTATTGAGGACCGGCAGTTCAAACGGAGAAGAAAGTCGGCGAGACTCAAAAGGATGACAAGGAAGGATGTGCCCTTGCCTTTTTCAAACTAGACTTGCGAAGCCTTAGTGAAAAAATCATAAGACCAGGATCTACAGCTAGCATGTGGTGTAGCATTGATATTGATATTGATTGTTTGATATTGATTGTTTATTTTTATAGCGCCTGTACACAAAGTGTTTCAAAGCGCTTCAAGGAGGAAGGGAGCATAGGAGAATACAGTTACATTCTTACAGGTCCTTGAAACAAATCAAAATGTGAGAAAGAAACCATCATATCAAAACAGATAGTACAAGTGCATGGAACAATAAGGGAGAGGTGAGGAAGGAAAAAAGGAGACAATACCAGCAGTTACATTACTATGCCTGATGGCAATTGTTGCAGTGAAAAAATGACAAGAGGCGGGGAGGAAGGGAGGTGTGGGGGAGGAGAGGGGAAGAGGAGAGGAACAAAACATGCAACTATCTTGAAAGGGTCTGCGACTGAATCAAGATAGTACTGGGGAGGGAGAGGGAGGAGAGGACAAGAAGGAAAAGGGGGGAAAGACAAGCTATTATCAGAGGTAAAGGGACATTGATAAGAGTAAGTGCTTTGGTAGTTGAAAAGTGAAAGCAGCAGGGGAGGGGAAGATGGCTGCAGAAGGCAAGCACTACAATTACTATGCCTGACGGCAATTGAGATATTGCCAAACTTGCAGGACAAAGGGTAGGAGAGGAGAGGGTTAGGGAGGCTGCTGCATAAAACAGACGACTACAATTACTATGCCTGATGGCAATTGGGGTAGTGCCAGAGTTGTCAATGGTGCACAGTTGCCTCCCGCATTGATAACCCAGCCGGGGAGACAAGCTTTCTACTGTGGTACCGTCCTTGACTCCAGAAGCAAGACATGCCAATGGGTTCAGCAAAGCCGGTGAGTCGGGGAGAGCTGATAGCAAACCAGACTGTGTTGAGCCCAAGGTTGCAAACAGCAACATTATATAAACTGGTGAACAAAGAACTTGTATGTATTTGAGCCTGAAAGAAAGTCCAGTGAAGGACCAGCTGCAGAGTGGTCAGGTACCACGTGGGCGCTCATTCGAAGGACTCTGGCTGGTCTACATGTACCAGGAGGCCCTAGGAGAGGCTGAAGTGAGGAGTCAGAGGGGTCATACAAGGGTCGAGTCACCCCCTTGTACAATCGAAAGTTTCTGATGCGTTGACAAGAAGGAAAGTAAAGGGAAGTGAATCCTGCATTATGATAAAGCAAAGTGAACTGTGTATATGGCCAATGTGAACCCGGCTGAGCTATGCCTGCGAATTGGGGTAAACAATAATACACCCCTGAACATGTTGAAAAGAGTGAACCTGGCTGAGGGTTGTCCACAGTGAATGGTTGTTTAAAAAGACATTAAGACACTTGAATATTACAAGCTGCTGAAAATTTGAATGAACGGCCATAGAGAACCCGACAGAGGGAGGCCCACGTTGCACGAAGGATCGGAGTCCAGTAGAGGGGGAATCCTAAGGTGAAGAGTAATCGCCCCAGGAAGATTTATTGAAGGAACTTTTTGTTTGTTGTTTATGGCACATCAGGTCCTCTGAGGCAAGACATTTTTTGCAAAAGAGACTTGACCACATAAGGCCCTGATATTTTGGAAATGACTGTGAGCTTGTGCTGGAGAAGCCCAGGAGTGTGCTGTGCTCCGGAGTCCCGCCTTGTCCCGAGCTAAAAACGTGGGGAAGGGAGACCCCAGCTATACCATCTTGACTTATAATTTCATGAACATTATCCCACACCATTTTTTTAGCATAGCAGTAAGGATTGGCAATAGGTTTTTTAGTATAAGCCATTTTGATTTGACGAGACTCCACTTGGACGGTGTTATTATTATTTGATGGTCGTAGCTTGAACCCATCTTAGATTTAGGTTTAGATTAGGCGTTTCTCTCATGCATTAAACAGTTTAATAAACACTCTTGAACTGTGATCACTTGTGTCTGTCTTCACTGTTGCCACCATGAGTTCCTTACATAATCTAGTTTGGAAGTACAAAAAGCAAGCCCACTATTGCTAATATGTGTTGCTTCATGGATTAAGCGTAACATAACAAGTGTATTTGTAAAGAGCACATTCAACCCCACAAGGTATCTTGACACTATAGAAAGATAACATTGTTTATTGTTACCCAACTCTGCACTTGATTCCACAGACAATAATCTGTGTGGGGCAAACTAGTCTCGTGGGCTATTCCAGCCGAGTTTCTCAGATTGATCCTAACCCAATTTGGGGCTAAAGTTGAAACAAAAGAACTTGGAAGGTAGAGATCTGAAACCCAGGTGCATTTCACGACCCTTTTCACTTCTTTGTGGATGGGGTGCCTTAAAGTTTGTGCTCCAATTATTAGATGCAACAATAGAGACGTTGATGTTTGCAATTGACCAGGTTTGTTGGATCTTGTAGACACAGATCTTCCCAAAAAATGAAATGTACTGCTGCTCCATGTAATCACTTCGCCATCAATATTAAAAAGATCAAGATGATGGTGTTTGGTAAATATGTTGTTTATTTTCGATGGGGCTGGGTTGCCATCATTGAAATGTTTTTGAAAATAAACATACAGGTCTTCAGGTTACATTTTGCTAGTCGATTAGCATCAGGAGAGAGGCTCCAGCCAATCAGGTGAATGGGAACACCGGCTTCAATGTATGGTAAACGTCTTATTGCATGCATTTCACTGGCCTCTCATTCTAACCCTAGCCAACGTTTATTTTTGCCCGCTCTGGCCCCTCCTCTATCCCCTGGTCATCTCCTGCCCCAAACATGCTCTCTTCACCCCCATAAACCAGCACCCATAACACTGCTAGCTTCCACCCCCTCGTCTGCATCCACCCTGCACATAGAAATCCGACTCTGTTTCTATGTTCATGAGGGCCTTTTTTCTTAGTCATTTTTTTTAAGGGAATTTAATGTAATCCCTATGGTGCTAATAGATACAACTAAATCATCTTTACAAGGTGCTTTAACAGCTCAGAATCCATGTTACCAGCCAATAAAGTCTCCCTCCTCAATGTCTTTGGCTTAATTAACATTGCATGTGTATGTTCAACTAACAAAAACATTTAACGTAGCAGAATCAGTGTTACACTATGACCTCTAGAATGGGGGCTATTAAGTGAGTTTGTGTGATAAAAGTGCTTACAGATAAAACTGTTGGGCTACTAATGTATGCACTTCCAGTATAGAGTCTAAGGGCCTGGGGGGGCTATGGAAAATAATCAAGCTTGTGGGCATTTTTTAAATAGGGAGTTAGGCTGTGCCTTGATCAGGTTTGAATTATCTTGTACCAGGCTCACGCTAAAGATTGCTAATAATAATCATAATAAGCACTATACATATATCATAGTTTTATATAGTGCTTCATGCCGGATCTTACCCACTTCTACGTGCTTTAAAAATAACATGTGAACATGGGTGTAATAATTACCACATTTTATGTGTCTCCATTTTTCAACCTTCAAAGGATGAAGTCTGCCCGTCAGGGAATTAAAACTTGCGAAGATCAGGCTGGCAGATATGAGGCTAGTGCTTAATATATGATCTAACCAATTGGGCAGTAAATGTATGTATTTCACTGCTACAACATGAGCTGTCCAAATGAATATGTCCTGAGTTAATTAGTCCAGCAAGAAATGTTTGGCCTGAGGGTCCTTTCTGAGTAACAAACTGGACGCTTGTGAATGAGATGATGCATGCCCTGATTGGTTGAATTTAGGAAAACACAAAAGCCCCACTGGGCAGACCCATTTGTTCTCTGAGCCTCAAACAGATGGTGAAGAATTAAAGAAGTGAACTATGTATGAAGACAAAACAAGTATAGGATCTATCCTGTGAATTATCCACAAAATACCCTTTCAAATTCTTAATGAAGGACCCTTATGAAACTAAGATCCGGCGGAAAAAAATGTGCTGGTAGGAAAAGACATTGATTCGTTAATCCACAGAAAATCAAGTGTTTTAGGTAGTAGTACAATTTTTGGAAAAATATTTACTTGATCGAGCTGGAAGATACAGAATGAAGGAAACTGCAGAGTGGTCGATGTCACGAATTGACTTCTGCTTTGCAGAAGTAGAATGATGAGTAGAGGCTAAAACGCCCAATCAGTCCTCACACTTCAGCAAAGCAAGAGTTAACACAATTTAACACAATCATAAAGGTAAAACAGGCCCAGCCCAGAGTTGTACCTCTTCACCTTTTGTGGTAGCGTGGGCTGAGGGAAGGCTGTGCTCTTAAGAGGGGTGTGAATGTGGTTCAGTAGCAATGCAAACACTGTAGTATAACAGTCAAAAATGAAGAAATGTCCAATGAAGGGTCTACAAAAAACATTACTTTAATCAGACACACCATGCATAATTACAACTAAGTAGAAAAGATTCAGCACGCTGGGTAATGAATGGGGGATGAAAGGTAAGAAAAGGAAACTGTGTTCCAGAAAAGAAGGATAAGTACTTTTGAGCAAAAATGGTTCAAAGTGACCTAACCAGTCTCTAGGGTCCCAAAACAGACAAAGGGAACAGTTAGCAGTCAATAGTACCTTCTTTGCAATTCTTGGTGGATTGGCAGCACCGGACCAGACTTCTTGGCGCTAATCATGGTGTCGGCTTGTGTCGAGGATGCAGCAGTCACCAATACCCAGTGGCGAGCAGCGAATCGGGGTCGAACAGAAGGTGGCTGTGCTTTTGAATTGTCTACTCATGCTGTGTGGATTGAGCGCTCCCAGGTTCAGTCAACGGTCACAGTTTAACAGGCTGAGCTGGTACATGGATGCACAGGTGAGTGGATTGTATGCAGAGGCCTGGTGGTTGCTGTTCAGGGAACACCAGGTTTGGGACAAACTTCTTACAGGGGCTGCAATGAATAAGCTGGTGTTTCATATGGCGCTCGAGCAAATCAGCAGTACCTCATGGTTCTAGAAAAGGCAACAATGTGCTTTTGCTGGTGCAGTTAGCCGGCGACTGAAGTCAAAAGGCATTTTAGAGAACAATAGACACCAAAGGGAAGCATCGTAGGGTCCTGCTAGATTGCTCAGCGTCGAGCGTGCTTGAGTTGTGGCTCAGAACAGATTGTTGTCGACAACAGGGGCCTTGGCTGTTCTGGTTTTCAGGTGCTGTGAGTCCCTCTCCAGAGTCTCAAGGGCCAATTCAAGTCCTTTTCTCAAGCTCCCAATTGTAGGGGGAAGGCTAGCACACACCTTTAGGGAACCTGCAACATAGTGAGATCAGATCCTAGGCAACATAGAGGCAGGCTTATGGTTGAGCAACAGAGTTCAACCCCAATGGTCCCTGGGGATGGTTAGGGGATAGAGCTGGTCTCTGCCTTGGAACACCTGACATCGCTTCACAACTGGAGGTCTTTAGATAGGACAGCTCTATCAGCATGGTCCAGTGAAATCTTCTCAAGTGATGATCCAAAGATGCGTCTAGATAATACCCAAGTTAATTCCAAGAATTGGTGTAAAACCCCTTCTTTTTAAAGGCAAAATCCCTCAGGTGATAGGATTAAAGCTTGCCCACTTTAGAGGTCCAATCCCTGCTCTTGAAATGAGTGGACTTGCCCTTCTGACCTCACACCCAAAGTGCTTTACTCCAGCGAATGTGGAGGGGACAGGGAAGAGAGACAGAGAGAATCAAGATGGAAGAGACTGTCCAGATCCCACTGTGGCTATATTAACCCGCCCCCTTTCCTTCTCAAGAGGATCAAAGCCTTTCGAAATGCAGCCACCTGTTGTGAGGCTTGGATCTCTGTGAATCGGTGTGATGCTTGGTTTCTGCTCCAAGGCCAGCATCCGGTGGAGTGGCTGCCATGGGAGAAAGGGTGTCACCTGCTCTTACAAAGGAACAAAGAGAAGCAATGTCCCAAGGCTACAGTCGTGTCAGTGGACAGGGGCAGGCCTTGTCTGGGAGGAATACACATAATCCTTCCACAGCTCAACTGGGCCCAAAGGGCTGACACATGCGCCAAATTTTAATGTTGCTGGGATAACTCTGTGAGATGCTGGTCACCATACCATAACTCAGATATGGTGTATATTTACAGTTGAGTGTGCCACCAGGACAGGATCTCCAGAGTTATGCATTTTTTGGGAACAAGGTGCATATTTTAAATGCAGCTCCAGCACTGCAGAAAATTCGATGTCACTGCAACTGTCAAGAGGGCACCTGTGACCTTTGAATCTGCTCTGTGCCACTTGTAGAGCAGGCACTGCAATCAGGATTCTGATACAGCAGAGGACAGGTGCACATTTAGTCCCAACCAACAAAGCCAACTATTTCCACAACACAGACAGTCTTGTTAGAGATCCTGTTGCAACTGCTCACCACAGGACTAGCCTCATCCCTGAGGGACACAAAACATGTTATCAAGCAATTGGAACGAATACCCTGCGAAAAAAGTACTTATTTGTTACATTGGTCGTGGTCTCCTTCTACACCAGTATTCAACATATAAAAGGATTGGAAATCACAGAACCTTTCCTTAAAACCAGATCCATCTCATTCCTAAATCAAAATAACATGCTTCTAGAAATGTTGATTTTTGTGCTCAGCAACAATATCTTTATGTTCAATAAAATTATCTATAAACAACAACAAGGCACCGCAATCGGCACGAAATTTGCACCTGCTTATGCGAATTTATTTATGGGCCACTACGAGCTTAATCACGCCGGGCAACATGACGCCTTCAACATCAAGAATAACATAATTTATTGGGGGCAGTACATAGACGATGTGCTCATAATCTGTAATGGGGACAAAACAGTCCTAATGGAATTCATTAAGTATCTGAACACCAATAACTACAAAATCAAACTGACAGAAAAAAATAATCCCGAAGAAATAGAATTTTTACATTTGAAACTATGTACAAATGGGGATAAGATCCTAACAGATCTGTACAAAAAAAACAAGGGCGGTCAACAGCATACTACACACACAAAGCAATCATGCTCAACATATAATCAAAAACATCCCCTTTGGGGAACTTTTAATGAGCATAGGCTTAACAACACCTTTGTACTTAAGAATTATATTCACTCACACAGGTAAATACCTGGATACAGGACCATCAACAGGACGCTATGATTCAACTCTAATGAATGAAATCCTCCATAACATAATAAGAAGTCCAAAAGTACATAAGGATGAACACTCCTATACCAAAACAAGGCAATGTACACTAGCTCATGTTTAACTCACAACAGTTTTTTTCCCCTTCCACTCTTTGAACCATCTTTTTCCTATTTTCTCTTTCAAAATGTTTCTTTTACTTAGTTTTCTCTCCTGATGAACCATAGTCTTATCTGTGGGGAAACACATGTCGAGGGATGAAATTGTAATATGCTCATAACTAATATGGGTCATAAAATGTTTTTTTGGAAGAAAAGATTAAGACAAACAATACAAATAATCTTTAGACACCTGGAATAAATTTACTTTGAAATCAACAATCAGCTCTATAAGTGGTTCTTTCTGAACAATATGCAAATAAACAACTGTGAGCGCACAAGAGGTTCCAAACCAGTACAAACACTGCGTTAATTTATTGCTACAGTCACAATAAAGCAGCCAATAGTGCAGAACACAGTGGAAACAAATTATACAAACCAAATAAGGAATCACCCAAGGGAAAAAAGGCAACAGTGTCTGCTACCCAATAAAACACAGGTACACATAATGCTTTCGTCATGGAGTTCATAGAAAGGGGAATCTGTTCAGCAGATTACCCTTTTAGAGATGTCATTATGTGCATTATTTTATTATTTAATCAAAATAAAAAAGCCAGGGCTTTGTCACCCTTGCCAGATAGCAATTCATCACAAAAGGTGTTCCATATTGACTATAATCCATGATTTGGGAGATCCTAAACAGTTTCTCTTACTATTAAATGACATTGGTGTGATGGAAGCTTTCTTTTTATGATTTTCTGGGCAATATGATGATAATGCTATTTTTATTAATTGAAATAGACCAAACCGATGATTTATTATATACTTATTTAAATTATGCCCAGAATTACATCTTCTGCCCATTGTGTTTATATTGTGAAACTGTCAAATTGCAATAAGTCATCGAATAAAATAGAAATAGTGAGGCGTGTGTGATAATTCCCATTGACACTTAACGCTTAGATATGTATGGTGGTCATATGTTGGACATATGCTTTATTGTTTATAAAGTTAAGGTTTCACATGCTGCTGTTCTATGGCAGTGAGATTTGGGGATATACCAATTGCTCAGCTCTGGAGAAGATTTATAATAGAACTTTGAAAACATTAATTGGACTCTCTCAAGGTGCCCCTAAAAGCGCTTTACAGCTAGAACCAGGTATTTCAAGTATTAAGATACAGACAAAAATGTGATTCTCCTGTTACTTCTTGAAGGCTTGCCTGCACCACTTGAAAACACCTAATTTGAAGGAGGTGAATGGGAAAATTGATGGGTCCCTTGCATCCTCTAAATATGTATGGTACAGGGAGGGGTGCAAACTATTGGAAATATTGGGAATTTCATACATGGATCCCTCTTATTATCCCTCACTGTCTTACCTGGAGACCACAGTGAAACAGAGAGCAATAAGGATGGACTGGGAGCAGAGCATGAGGCCACTGAGTACACTTCCCTCGCTTGTAGGTCTGCACGTCACTCCGTTTCGTGGTGGCAAACTATGTCTTGTTACATCTGGTGCATGTAGGTTGGTGCTGATGACCAGATTGAACTTGCACCCCCTAAAAGACAGGATGGTGTGGGACAAGCTCGATTGGAACTGTCAATGCAATGCTGGAATGGTGGAGAATTTGGCCCATTTTTGTATTACTTTGCGTATGGCTGGGAAGATAGCTCAGGGGCAATGTGTTTGTCTTGGAAGCAAGACATCGCATAGCACACAGATTCGATGTCTCCGGTATTAAGCACGTTATAAAAGAACAATTATTATAATTATAATGATGCTATTCTGACCTACGCAAGGAATGTTTACATCAGTATTAATAGGATTGGAATATTCGGTTTTCTCGAGATGCACTCTTTTTAATAATGAGATATGTCCATATAACTTTTTCAACAGCTCTTTTAAGGCGGGCTTGTGCCCTGCATAGCGTGCAATCTTAACTTCTGTTTTTAATTTTGCAGCTTCGTTGCGTGCTATTGTATTTATTACTTTTGCGTCATTGTTAATGGAGAAATCCGAAACTAATAAAGAACTCACCTACATAACACTCTAGAGTTACCCGACTGTCGTCTTTGTGAGAAAAGCAAATGCTTTTAGCAGACAGTCTTGTTAGAGATCCTGTTACAACAGTTTACTACTGCCAGGCTCTGCCTTTCAAGATCACCGTGGTGTGACACTGTACTTGCTTTCTATGTCACAGAGCAATAGAAACACTGCATTACAATGCATTACAATGTGTGTTTCAGGAGAACCGTGCTTTGCAAGCCAACATGAAACTGCAAAACAGAGTGAATAGTGCATTGCAAATTGACGTAGCCACGCAAGGACGAGGGCAATATTTATTTGATGTGGACTAGGTTTGTTTTCTGCTTTCCATAGTTTCAACTTTGCTCTCTGCCATACAATCACCTGATCCACCTGTTTATATAGCAAACAGGCCCACATATAACGCACAACAATTGTAAGCTAAATCCACCAGCACACTTGCATAATCTACACGACTTTCCGTTTGATTTAATACACATGTAGATAATTCTAGGCCAGGTGACAACTGGCTTGATTCCTGCATAGATAATCACAGGAATACCTTCTTCCCAAAACGAACTTTATTGGTGTGGTCAAATCATAGAGCATACGAAAGGTGCTGTCACCTCCTATTTAGAGGGTGCAGTGTCAAGATAAAATAAAAATTGGTAATGCCAACAGTTTGGGCTTTTGTGTAGACATGGGAAAGGCACTAGTCAGGCACTGCTGTAGTGGCATTAACTGGCTAATTGGTAGCAGGTGCAAAATGGTGCAAGTACATGGGCATCTAATAGCGGTGTCTGGCAAATGCCTTATACTTGTACGCAAGCCAAAACTGTTGGCTTTCACAATGCTTGTTTTAACAGGACCTCAGTGAAGGACACACATACAAATCGAGTAGATGAAGGCAGACTTGGTTAAGAAACTTTTATTACAACAGTAGCGTTTACAACTCCAATTAAGCTAGTAACTCTCAGAAGACTGCTTTGAAAAAACACTGGGAGACACTTCGAGTACACAGTTTGATGGCAAGGTTTGCTTAAAGGAAGCTCAAAGAGGTCACAAGAAGAGGTGATTTGGGCAGGGAAAGGCAGGAACTTGGTGGGAATGGCCAGAGGTATTAGCATGATTAGCATGGCCATGGGCAGTCAATGGATGGGCACATGACCAAACAACAACTTCAGTCTTTGTGTCCCTCCTCATATGCTATTTCCCTCATCTGTAACCTACTAGCTGAAACTAATGAAACTTTAGTTTATTAAATGTAAACAGCAGTGTATGTTCCAACCATGGTGAGCCCCATAGCGAGCCCTTTCACACAACACACCTACTTAATGAACTGGTGTAGAGCACAACAGTTGTAGCGAAGACGACTAGCTAGTGACGTATACTGCTTCACTCTAGTCAGTAGTTCCAGAACAATGTTCTAATCCCCTCGCAAGAAGTAAAGTTGTGTTTGCCTTCCTTCTCCCCCTGACTCCAACAAATGCTGGAAACACCAATATTGTCTGATTATTCTATACTACTTCTCCTTTATTAAAATAGCCTTGTGACCATCTGGCCACCCCCCTTGGATGCCTTGGTGGAACTTGGGGTAGCCTCGCAGTATGAAGAACAGTATACTTACCTGGTGTATAAATGCAAGACAACTTGGCACTGCCTACAATTGAGTAACAATCACATTTGTTAATTGGGTAAAAAAAGCCATAGTGTTGACAAAGCGACTTGACTAGAACCTTCCATTTTGCCTTCCTAGAGCCATGAGCTGGCTAAACTTCACTAGAGTTGCCCCTGCCTCTGAAATTCATGTGTGGCTGTAAAGTGAACCAGGATTACGTTGCTTAGGAGGCGTACACACATGTTCAAACATACTCTGTGTATAGGTTGTTTCTCCTGGATAATGTCTTCTGCTAGCAGCAAGAGATAGTCTTTGGGGGTAGAAGCGCAAATATCCTTTATGTACATTGACTGTGGTCCAGGATAACTTCTGTGATCACAGGGTGGAACCAGGGTTTTTTTGGGACATTAGTCTACTTGCCCTGTTAGTAAACTGATCATAAAGACTGAATGGGGTTTGTATCGTTTACATATAGCCTTACTTACCCACCATGTCTAGGATTTAACTGCTGTGATTGCTTTTGTTATTCTCTAGCATACACTGGCAAATAAACTGCAAAATTCGACCTGCCTCACAAGAGGATATAATACTGGTTGTTGGATCTAAATCCACTTAGCCGCTGTCATGCGACACCACAAAGATTTGCATAATTATATCATTTGTTGGTTTGTGTTTTGGCGTGTTTATTTGAAAAAAGTGAACAGGGTCCTAATGATGGTTGGTTCTGTTTAAAGTGATCAATGTTTCTATGCAGGTTTTTTTTTACTGTACATTGTTTAATGCTTTTGTCACTCAAAGTGCATGAGGGACCCGCTGTTTTCTCTCCCTTTCCGCCCCAGTTCTCCTCATCCAATATTGCCTCACCCAAATCGACCATCTAAACTTTGTGTAAAGAAAGCAGTAAAAAATGCTGTGTAAAAATGTCCTTGGTGAAAATTGTTTGATGAAAAGACAGGATACGCGCAATGTGATTAGGCACACATCTTTATTGTTGGCAGGGGTGAGTTCTAACATAGGCTTTGAGGTGAGAGTTTGTGTCATTGCTAATGTAACTGTTCACAAGACCTCTTTACCTGTACCCTATTTCTGCCAGCTTGTCTTGTAGCACTGCGCTCTAACAAAATGTTTAGATCCCCTGAATTAAGAGCTGTGTCAAAGCATGTGTAACTGCCGTATTCCACAGGTAGGAACAATGTATCATTGTGTATCCTTGTGGCATATGCTATAGCTCCCCCTGTGGCAGTCTTGCTTGGGATCGACAGGCCTAATCTTAATATTTGTAATTCGGTGGGGAAATCCTATAAAAAAAAATGTTGACTGTGGTTTCAGTATGCAGTAGGGTTTTTGCCATTGGAAGAAGGACACATTCCTGGTAGTGGCAACACCCTATCCCCTGGCAGTGTAGCAGTGTACATTGGCTACTTTATTGGCTGGCACACCTGTATCAGTCACAACTCTATTTGGGTATTTTTACTATCCCCGCTACACATATTTGGTATTTTCCTCACACTAAAGCGTGGAACTGTGCTGCAAAATAGGCAGAACTGCATGGCAAGTATACTAGGAAAGTGATATCCCCATGCAAAACTTGGAGCCGCCACCCAGGTTTTTGGCCACACCACGGGAACCACCAATCCCTTGGGAAGATTGGAGAGGCTTATTAAAATGTTACTTTGTGGCATCCGGGGAGAGAGGTATTCGGACGAGGGTTAATTTTTTACATTGATATGTTGCTTAGGGGAAGAAGCAGTGAGAATAATTTAAAAAACGTCCTGATGTTGTGGATGATGGGGCAGCAAAAGATGGCAGGGTCGATGGGGAGTGTTTATATAGTATGGCCATGAAAAAATGACAGGTGCAATATGGAAAGCAGATCAATATTGTATTGGAAAGGTACACGTTTTTCTCAAGGAAACAAGGTGTGCGGGAAGTGAGTGACTCATTTGTGGCATATCTAAGGGTATTATTGACATCATGTGAATTCACAGGGAATGAGGATGAATATATAAGAGACCAGTTAACGATGCACACATCAAATCCAAAAATCTAAGAGCGCTTGTGGCAGGTAAAGAATCCTCCATTCATTGATGCTTTGGTAATAGTGAGGGGGATGGAATTAACAAGCACGTGCTGTGAGAAACCAGAAGGTGTCTCACCAACTAGTCCCAAAGGATGTGTCATCCAGGTGGCCTGGACACAACCATTGCTTTTGGATCCAGTTCCTGGTGTGGACCAGTGTGGGAGGATCACCTGGGTGAGGGATCTTCGGGGAGTGGGACACCGGATGGTGAGATTCAGTGCCCCCTTCCCTGTAACACCTTTACCCCATCCTACCAGGTAGGATACTTAGGAACTCAACCCCCCTTTCACAACATGGACACTTTATCACAGACAGCCTGCTATGACAGAAAATTGACTAACACCCAGGAAATATATCTGATGTGTCCCAATACAATGGTCAGGCAAGGTCAGGCAATTACTGACCACCACGCACACCTGACTTCCATTACACTTCCCCACATGGATAAAAGGCAGAGCATGAGAGCACACTCTGAGTAAGGCAAATCACATGAGGAAACAGCAATACCAAGATTGCAGTTTAACACGACGAGAAGGACGGCGAAAACAAAGAAAATCACAAGGAGGGATGTTCCCTTCACCTTTTCGACAAGGAACCGTTACTTTCATGAAACCTCGAGAATAGAAAGCGTAAGACCAGGAAACCAGGCTAAGCAATGCTGCACTGTGTGTAGGAGGTACCCGTGGCCCTCCTGCGTCACAAATGAAGGCGGAGAGAATCGCCAGATGCAGTGGTACTGTCCTTGGCTCCAACAACAATGTGGCACCAGGGAAATCAACACAGCCAGTGAGTTGGGGAGCCCGATACCGGACCGGTCTGTGTTGAAGCCAAGGTTGCAAGTGGCAACATTGTATGGTTAGCAGTGAAGCGAGCAGTGTATCAAGAGCATGTGATAACCTATGTGAGTGAAATTGAGCAACAGATGAGTGATTGAACTTTGAAACTAAGATATGTTACCTTTAACAGAGTAGTCTGGCACCACATGCATGCTCATTCGAAGGTCTCTGTAAGTTATCCAACTGAGAGTTGACAAAGGTGAAAGAGTGTCAAAGAACTGTGCATCCAAGTGGTCCTGCACAATTGAAAGGCTTCGATCTTGATACTGCCAAGAAAGTTGATGGCAAAGTAGATAAAGTTGGTCCAAGCCTGAACAAGAGAGATCAAGTGCAAGCTTTGGGTTAAAGCAAGTTTGGTTAAAGTGAATAAAATTGGTCCGAACCCTACGGAGGGAGACTGATGGAAGAGTATGTGTTGAAATGGATCTGAGCCCAGCTGAGGGGGATCCAGGGTGAACTGTGAATCACCCAAGAAATTGAATATGTGAAAATCCTACAAATATTGTGTTAAAGGGGATCTGAGCTCGGTTGAGGGGGATCCAAGGTGAATAGGGAATCACCTGAAAAATTGAGAAAATGGGAAATCCTAAGAGGAAAGAAACATATTGTTTGTTTGTCGCATCAGACCCTCTGAAAGAATAGACTTTGAAAGGCAAAGAGACTTGGGCACAGATGGCCCTAATGCTAATGTTTGAACTGCAGCCTCATGCTAGAGAAGCCAGAGACTACGCTGTGTGCCACCTTGTCCCGTGCTGAAAACGTGGGGAAGGCATGACAACGGCCTGAATATCCTGACATATAATTTCTTGAACAGTCCTTTATTTTGCATAACATTGTTTTCCACACTGTTTGTATTTAGAGGTAAGGATTGGCAATAGGTTTATTAGTATAGGATCTTTTATTTTGACAAGACACCACTAGGACTGCTTTATTATTATTTGATGGTTTGTAGCTTGCTCCCATCTTTAGATTTAGGATTAGATAGGCATTTTCTCAAACACAATTGAACTTCAATAAACACCCTTGAACTGTGGTCACTTGTGTCTGTCTTGCTGTTGATACCATGCCTTCCTTCAAGTGCCTCAAGGAGGTTCATTCTAAAGGGAACAAGGAGATGGTACAATGGTATGTGCCATGAAAAAGAATTCCAAATCTGGTATGGGTAACAATGGGAAAGGTGGGTCCTCATCATCTAGCTGGAACTACACACCTGCACATGACAATTGCAAGGGGCAATGTACCAGGTGTGGGTTTGAAAAACCTGCCATTGTTAACTATTTCAATCAGGCGATACACCCTGGTGTCAGCCTAGTATGCAGCGCACAGCTGAAATGCTTATTTTATTATATATATAGGTTCAATATTCTGAGTGATATGCCACTCATATCACACCCCTTCTCAAATACCCCAGGTCACAATGGACCAGGAATCAGGCTGGTTGGTAAAGGTAATATTTATGTATTTATTTATTTAAAATTCAAATCAAACATATACTTTTAATAGGGAGCAGCAATCACCAATGTGGCGACAATAACAGATAGGAAGGTATGTAATGAACTTAAATTCACTCTTTAGCAACACCAAATAAAAAACACTGGAGAAAAGAACACGTTTGGCTTGTTTGGAAAGATAGCACTTAAGTTAGGATTTCTGCCTGCAATATGCCTCAACCCACAGACAAACAATTCTAAATAGATATAAGGAAGCATCAGGTATTCAGGAATAAGGAATGGAAGACAGAATTCGAATCCAACCTTCCCTCCCCAAACAAGAGAGAAAAATGGCTTTGAAATCCTACACTTTAAAATGACATTCGGAAATGGCTGGGTAAAACAATGAATGTATGCAGAAATCCTTAAATCAGTACAAATCTCTATGGGAACAACATTGGAAAGATACTAACAATCATGAGCTATAGTTTGAGCAAAAGTAAACACTTTGAATCGGAATGGAAGGTTGAAAATAATTTAGAATATAAATCACATATGTAAAACTTTTCAAAATGGTGGAGTCCCGCCTAAAATTAACCAAACGGTTTTTAAGAAAAACGGGTTAAATACACTGATTTCGAGTGTTTTTGGATTGGGGTGAAGCTATATGTCTTAGGTATAATCCAGAGTTGAAATGAAGTCGCTAGCTATTAAACTGAGAAAGATATGCAAGGTTGAATAAGAGGCCTTTTTAGAAAAATTGGGTAGTGAAAATAGAAAAGAAACTCAGTTTGGACAAGAAAATATTTACTATAGTTTTACTCTATGCTGGAGCATTATGGCCAGAATACCAAGGAGGGACACAGTAAGCTCCAGAGTTGATTCATGACTTCAACACCAGATCCCCAGTGTCCTCTTCAGCGGAACCAGTCAGATCACTCAAAGTAAGATGGATGGTTTAAGATTTACACAAGATAAAAAAAACTAAAGAAATGTTGCTTAGCAAGATAAATCAAAGACAGGCTGGCAATAAGGATCGTGACAATGTTACAAGTTACTAAGGTAAGGATAGGATGGTTTAGAGATGGGATGAGACAAGGCAAGGCAAGATATGCTATGGTTTTCTATGATTCCTTTTAACACTTACAGTCCACTTTAATTTAGAATTTTTGACCGTCAAGGGTTCTGGTCATCACACGGATCGGGTCTAACCAAAGACAGCTGGGAAAATCAGGCGGGGCAGGATCATCTAGGCCGTCACCGGACTGCACTGGACTGTCCCTTCTGGTTACTGGAGACTGGAGATCAGTGGGATGGTGAGTTTGGAGGCATGCATCTAATAGTAGCAAGCTAGGTTGGATCACGATGCTTCCCTTGGGTTTTGGGGATTTTTGGAATTTGAGGCCTAGCAGAAAAGGGGTTCAGCAATGCATAGACCTTGACTTTGCAATGAAATATGGAATCAGGATCAAGCAGGATGAAGAAATCAGGAACAGGATGCCACACAGGAAATCAGGAAGAAAGTCAGGAATCAGTGTCTGTCTGTGTGCTGTCAGGTTCCCTTATTTATCATGCCAAATGACATCACTACAGTATATGGCAGGGGCAGGCTTACTACGCACACCCATAATGCTAGGATTGGGCAAGAGCATAGTTTCCGCCTTGCTCTTCGCTGAGTGGATCACAGAAATGGATGTCATGTTTATGGGATGATGTTTATAATAACTAGAAACCTCCCCTAGCTACTGGAACCAAAATCTAACTTTCCCACAAATACATATTTATACTGTTATAACCTCTGAGAAAATCCGATACACAGGTTGCATATTTTGTGGGTCACATTTCAATCCAAACCTCAAGTCTGTGGGAGCTGGTTTTGCCTTTCTGCGACATTTTGGCAATTTTAACCATGAAAGATTTGGCCTAAGATTTCCCAACTTTGTACACAGATGCGCATTTACCCCTGAGATGTGTGTACAAAATGTTATGTGGCCAAAATCAATATTTTCCCGACAATCTGTCGTTCTTTACAACTTCCGTTCCTTATGCAGTAAGGAGTTCTACCAAGTTTTCACAGAAAGAGCATAACATAAAACTACAAACCTTTCATATTTTTCCTCAGTCTTGCTGCAAAATTAAATGTCTTTAAAGATCAGTTACAAAATAAGCTTTTTTTTAAAACCAACAGGAAGTCTCTTGTCACTTCATCAGTATTTTTTCTTTTCCCCAACTGCAAGCAAATGTACATTCCTTTGAAGCAGAATGAGGGGCCTCTCTTTTGATTGAAGTGTACTGCCCCTCATACTTGACAGGTGAGAGTCTCAGCCTGCTATTGTCCCAGCCTGGAACAAAGATGAATGTTTGATGACGACTTGGCAAGTCCCTTTGTCCTGGGTATTCAAAGCCTTTAAGCTAGCAATTAGCCACTTTCCTGTTCCATAAGTTTATGAGATGTCACCCTTTTCTCAGGGCTAGCAACTGTCAGAGCAAGTTTTTTTTTATATATAGCCTGGGTTTTAGCTTTGATTTTCTCCTTTTAAATCTTAACTTTAAACCTATAGAATTAAAACAGTTTATAAGTGTAATTTTAACAGTAACAACTTCTTTTACATTTCTAAGTAATCAGGCCTTTACACAACAATGTATTTTTAAATAGGCAATTTTCCCCTTTGGTCAATAAAAAGCACATTTTCCTATTTCTTTAAATACGGTTTTCATCTCCAGCAAATATACACTTTGTGGAGCTATAGTTCTTTTCTTGAGTGCTGGAGTTGTTTTGCAGCAAGGATACAGTTACAGGCATCTATTTAGAGTATTTCTCTGCACAGCCGATTCTTGATACTGTTGCAAAGAAATAGACGTGTTTCCTGTGTAAAATGAAAACAAAGCCCTGGGTTGAATTTTCAAGGATACATTTGACAGGATCTGGCATTCAACTGAGGCCCGGTTCCTCTGAGACACAATGAATGATCCTGGGCATTGCAGGGCCTTTTTAATCACCGTGGTTCACTAGAAATGTGTGACTTTAGCACCAAGCAGCACTTTCTTTTAAGGTTGAAACCATGTCATTGTAAAGAGGCATTTTGGGTTTTCAGCAAAATACTGCTGCCTCTTTCACTTCACTCCATGTTAAATGTTGCAGAGCACACTGGCACATTCCTGCAGTGAGTGCTCTGTTTCACCCCACCTGAAATGCGTGTGGCCGGGTGGAGCATCCATTTTCTGGTTGTCGCAAACACGCAATTTAGAGATCTTGGTGCGCACAGGATTCAGCATGACCATTTTGTGCTGTTGCACCAATGCAGTAAAGTGATGTGGCATAGCATAGCTGAGTGGGTCAAAATATCCCACACCATGAATGCTAAAGAATGCCCTGCAATGAGAGTTAAATGTAAGTGGCATGGCAAAATGGGACATTTTGCAAGGTTGTGCAAGTTCAATAACAAGACCCAGGAGGAGAACAGATATGGGCTAACAACATTTTTCACATAGTTGGTGAAATAGAGGAGGACGAGGAAGGGGAATATGTTCCCCCAGAAGTGGAGATCATTGTGGCGGAATGTTTTGTAAAAGCATTGGCTGACTCGCCATATACAATTATTTCTGAAGATAAGTACAAAGAGATTTGGGGGGATAAGGGACATGTCTTACACAATACTGACAGAAGACCAAGCGCATACGGTGGAGTGAAAATAGACATTGTGGGTTTTGTGTGGGGTGACATTGCTTACTGTGACAGAATCATAAGGTCAAAGATTTATGAGGCTCTTTATTGGGGTGGTGACACCAAGGTAAATTAGGACTCGAATTGCATCCAGGTAAAGATTTACAAGTGAGATCAGTGGGGTGCACAGAGCAGAGAAATTTGCTAAGGATGTTGGGTCCAGATTCAAGAGAGTGTTTGGGCAGGGCATTGGAAAACTGAAGGTATACTGTCATAAGATTCAATTGTATTCACAAGCCAGACCATGTGTGCACAAAGTATGGAATCTTCTTTTGGCAGTGAAGGTGAGAGAAGAGTTATGTGCACTATGTGATCATGGTATTATTGATCCTACACAGAGCAGTGAGTGGTTGTCTCTCATTGTGGTTACACAACACCCACATGGGTGGGCTAGATATTATTAAGGGATCTGAATAGGTTGATTTGGGTAGACACCCATCGCCCAGAATCAGTGAGATGCTCATAACGATGGAAGAGGCTGAATGGTATATTACCCTGGATCTCTCTTCAGCATATTACCAGGTAGACCTACATCCCTCATCATTCTCCTTTATGGTATTCATCATCCCGATGGGCACTTCACAGTTCAAAAGAATGGCATTTGGATTGGCGTGGCCATCTGCCGTTTTTCTAAAAAATGATCGAGGTTTTGTTTGGGGATGTAACTGGAGTGAAATGTTTCTAGGACAACATTCTAATTGGTGCCAAAAATGAGTGTACATGATGCCAGGGTGGACGAAGTGTTACAGAGATTGGAAAGGGCAGGGTTAATTGTCAAAATAGATAAGTGCCAGTTCAAAGTGTACCAGGTATCCTATTTGGGGCATAGGCTTACAACAGAGGGTAGAGCACCACGTCCGGAAATGGTGGATGCTATTGTGAAATTGAAATCTCCATCTAACAAAAATGAGTTAAAATCATTTTTAGGTCCAATACAATTTTATTCCAAATTTGTGGCGAATTTTGCTGCAAAAAGTCAACCTTTAAGTGTTTTGTTGAAGCAAAGGAATGGTTTCTGTTGGTGCCAGGTAGAGGAGGGGCTGTTTAGAGACCTACGGAAGAAATTGTGAATGCTCCTGCCTTATACAGGTTTGATTCTGTATCTGAAACAATTGTATCAGTAGATGCATGTGTTTCTGGTCTTGGTGCAGTGTTGAGCCATATCAGGAATGACAGAGAGATACCCATGGCTTTTGCATCCAGGACACTATCAGATACTGAATCTAGATATTCCATAATTGAACGGGAAAGCCTTGCAAGTTATTCAGCCTCTTTGTATTTCAAGACCTACTTTTGGGGCATACCTTACCTTGCATTCCCTGCTCTGTTAGCGACAAATCCCTTAAAACTTAGAGGGTGGAAAGGTAGTGTGGATATTCCTGATAGAGCCTGGCAGAAGATTGCCATTGATTTTATGGGCACAATGTGTATGCTTGGGCGTGAGAACAGATTTGCCATAGTGGTGGTAAACTGGGGTATGAGGTGGTTCGAGGTGGAGCTTGTAGAGAGTATATCAACAGGTGTTGTGATTAATTATTTGGAAAAATTGTTTGCAAAGGAAGGGTACCCCAGGATAATTATATCTGACAACAGTGTTCAGTTAGTGTCTAATGATATGAGACAGTATTTAGAATAACATGGCATCGAGATCATCGTACAGTCTTATAGAACCCGAGAGCAAATGGGTTGGTTGAACGCACTAACCATATAATCAAGGAATCGATACAGTTGTCAAGGGCGAGTGGGATGAACTGGAAAAAGGGTATGCGTTAAATTTTGATGGCTCATCATGACACTCCACACGTGTTGACGGAAATGTCACCATTTCAAATGAGAGGTTCATGGATCAATGTGTGGGGGAGAAGCACAAGTGCTCGAAAAAGGAGTGAGGAGTAAAGGTGGGTGATGTTATAAGGATCAAAAAACCTTTCAGAGTGTCTAAATGGTGTTCACAATACTATGATCAAATAATAGTCATAGAAGTGGGTAGGGGACATGTGGTAACCAGCTATGGTAACCGCTGGAGCCTGAACCGAGTGGCTGTGTTGAAACATCCTGAAGTGAGAGAATGAGTTAATGAAAATTCAAATTACGATGAGCTCGAGGATGAATGGTATAAAGAAGGGCAACCTCTGGATGATTTTCAGTGCAGTGGGGAAGCAGATGGTGATCTGAGCACCAGAGAAAAGGGAGCCATTTTGAATGGGACTCCATGTGGCGGGTTTCAACCTACTGAATTGTAAAAGAATGGAAGTCAGGGGTAGGGGCAGATGGAAGGGAAATGTACCACAAGTTGCATGAGAAAAATACCTGCTAAATTTGATGACTTTGAGCTATACGTGTAGTGGTTCATCAAGAATGTACAAATCTTGCATTTCACCTGGTACTGTGTTTCTTTGTATTGTACAGTCAACCATTGTTTCTTACTGCCTCCATATTATTTATTTATCTACTATCCTTGTGCCCTCTACTGTTCCTCAATCAGAAAACCGTGCATGTAATAGTAAATACCATTATTTGTGTAGCTGAGCGCTGATATCACTTATTACAAAAACTCAAAGTCGAACATGAGTGGCAACTAAGTCAACTGAAATCTGATGACTCTAATTTAAAGCAATTTAAAGAAAGAACAGCTGAAGGAATGAAACCTATCTAACAGATCGTCAATCTCTCGGCCTACAACACTTCCAAAGAAATGTTTAACATTCTCGAAGAGCTAAAGAGGGCCTCCTTTTCTGATAGCTGTTTTACTTCTTCCTCTTTACCACATAAAAACATAGATAATTACTACTCTGCTAAAGTAAAGAAAAGAAAGGAAGGTATCCCACATCTAAGTCCTGTTCTGGGCCATCGTGCCCGGCAGAATACCACCTACCCAATGATCTTTGATTCCTTCTTATCGATAACATGATCAGATTTGGATAAAGTAGTAAGTAAAATGAAATCAGGATCACTTAAAGACCCCCTATGCTCCGATGCATTTATGAATAACTCTTTAACTTTGGGGAAATGCCATCTCTCTGCAAAACATGGTGAAGCACTTCCGTTCTTCAGACTCAAATAATTATCTCCGATTAGTTAGACTTTTTTGGGGGGATTTTTTTATACTTTTGCCCCTCAAATGTGAAGCCATGTTGAAAAGTGTAACAGTTTTTACATTAGAAGACTGGCTTCTGTCGTGCCTAGAGCACAAGCTAGTGGTCACTTGTATAATGGATGACATCCGGAGGATATATGATGGTGGCACCGTTGGATCTCTCTGCATCCTACGACAGAGTCAACCAAACTATCCTCTCTAGCAGATTATTGGTGAGAATGGATTGGTCTGTATTCAGGATTTCTTAAGTGACAGGACTCCATCTTTGGCCTTCGACTCATTTGACTCTCCTGACACTCAAATTACATGTTGGGGTGCCGGAGTGTGCATCAATCTCCTGCTACTCTTCAATCTGTACCTTCAGCTACTCGTTAAAGCACTTCACTCATTTGGTAGGAATGTTTTCTTTTATTAGTATTTTTTGAGTATTTATTGAACGTGTATGTAGCTCCAGAAAGCAACAGACCACTTTAAAATTATAGGGGGCAGAACATGGTGAGGGAAGCAGAGAAAGGAGGGAGCAGGGAGCCAACATGAGAGGGGCAGTTACGTAGAAAGGGATCTACAAGCAATCAGGGAAGGAAAAAGTGGGGTTCATATCGCCCAGTCTCAGGTAGGAAGGGGACAGGAGAGGGTGTAGTCCTGGGTGTTAGGGAGCAGCCAAGAAACCACGCAGATGGCAACCACGGTATAAGGCTCTTAACATAACTGTAGCAGCAATGGGGCGAGTTGGAATTTGCATACCTCTGCTGACCACAGTTCATAAACATCTGGATGGAGACAATACAGCTATCTACGATTTTAATTTGAGTAATTCAGGTATGACGGCTGTTATCGAGCGGATGGAGAAAAACAGATTGATGTTTCATGCAAATAAAATGGAGATCCTTCCCGGTAACTGTGCCTGAAATCTGAAGGCAGTAGGGACCCCCTTTCTTGATCAATTGCCCACATTCGGTTGGCAAAGTGCAGAATCTTGGTGTAATGATTGGTATCCTGCTCAGTTGAAGAGGGCATCCTATCTGTGTTTCAGTCAACTATGTATTCTCAAGAAACCTCTATATTTCTTTACTGTTAGACATCAAAGGCAGCTGAAAAATGCGTTCATATGTGAAATACTGTTTTTTGTAGCAGTCTTTTTGGGTCTACCAAATATTTATTTCAGAGTTCAGACTTTATGGTGACTTCCTATACCAGCATCAAGCACCCAGGTATTAAAGCAGCGACATGGGCTCCCTACCACTGGACGAGTAACATTTAAATCACTTGGAATCGCTCATAAAATGCACTACAGAAATGAGCTCACTTTTTGAGAAGGTTATTTCTCAGTGTACTTTTCGTTCAAATGATTTAAGTCTCTTTTCGGTTCCCAAAGGCGGATTTGTTAAATTGGGCACTCCTGCCCCTACCACACAGGCGTCCCTTTTTTTGAATTTTTATGAATTCCAACATCAGAAAATAATCTAATCATCTTAAGTTTAGAAAATTGCTGAAATCTTTTTTAATAACTTTTTTGACCCGCATGGAACTTATTCTCTGTTAGAGGATTTGAGAATTAGAAGATCAGGCTGTTGCTTTTCTCAGAAAACCTGCACTATGCTGCCCTCCCTGCAGATAAACATACAGATTCAAATACCCCTCAGACTTACGTTCCAGGCGTAAGTAGTTAACCAGCAGTCTTCCGCTAGATTTAGGAATCCAAGGACAGAATAAAGGCAGGAGTCAATGTGTCACACCACGGAGCAATCTGCTCTCACGCAGCCATGTTCCGTCACGCAGGGGGCTTACTCCTCTGAAAAAGTATGCATGCAATTATGAAGAGCACGGAGGAATGGAGGATCTAGGGCAGCAGGAGGAGCGTGGAATGAGCATTATCTTCTAAGAGGGAAAATGATGGCCATTTTTAGCTGAAAGGCCTCCCACAGCTCTAATCAGCCAGCCCGCGCTGCATTGGAATGGGACGTATCAGAGGAACTGATCTACTTCGGGATAATGCTGATCAACCCTTAAGGTTTCCTTCTCTGCAGACTAGAAGTTGAAAAAAGAGTTGGAGTGCTTTTAAAGTACATCAGTTAAACACAGAAATGGGTTTGCGTTCAAATGATTGTGATTCCATGAACGAAATCACATTTTTGCAATGGTGCTACCACTATCCGACATGACAAGGTGACTCATGCGAGGTTTAAAAGATACGCACAGACGCCATGTTGGTTCTATATTCATAGACAAAGAAGAAACTATTGAGAAGGAGAAAAATGTGCGTGCGCGTTTACAAATGGATTTTAAAATGTCTGCCAGCGGGGATTGAGGCGCTATTAAAATGATAACTGACCAACATTTTCGTCTTTGAAAGGATGCTTACATTACACCATCTACAGTCATTAAGGCGATGGTGATGGTTATGATATGATAGATTATTTATAACGTGCGCAGACCCAGGGTTCGAACCTGTGTGGCTCAGTGTTGTCTTGCTTGCAAGGCAAGCACGTTGCCCCTAAACTGAAGCTATTGTCAATAACCTTCGTTATGTAAGCTGTTTTAACCGCCCTGAATGGAAGCATAAAACTACCCAGGTGTCAAGTGTATAAAAAAAGGCAGTGGAACTATATTTCCTGATGGCCGGCCCTTATCCCCGTGCGCCCCTCAAGCAAGGCAGACCCAATACATGGGTCCTGTCTTTCACCCACTCTACCACCCACCACTGTATTTAATAACTGTACCATCAGAACTATAGGAAACACAGTGAAAGTAAAGCATCTTCAACGACCACTATTACTTTCACTCATTGTTCCTTGAGCAAGCAGCTTTATAGACCCTCCCCTTTCTAATCACCCAGCACCATTCACACATCTTAAGTGACATGGAAAACACTAAAGCCACCCGGCCCACCCACCCATTACCTACCTGCAGCAATTTCATGTTAATCCGTTGCTTAAATGCAGAAGACAAAAGCTGATCATTTTGGGAGCAGAGCTATGGGGAGGAGGGGGGGGGGTTGGGAGTGGCCTTGGGTCCTAAGCAGGATACTGAAATATACAACAGCAAGCCAGCAGTTGCAGGATAGTTTAGGATATGACATTACAGCAAATCCAGCAGGGCAGTGGTTCAAATCCCCACTAATGGGTCAGCAAAAAACAAACATGCCCTTCTGATGCTTTCTTGGAGCAGGACTAGAAGTAAGGAAAGTGTAGCTGACGTAACCAAAAAGTATAGGAACTTTGCACTCTTTAGTTCTTGCCCACTTCGACCTCTGAAAGCACAAAGCAAAATAAACTATAGATAAATAAAGTGCTGAGTGATATAGCTGTAATCTATGAATCTGATGTAAACTTGTTGGCCATACTTACCCATAATCTGCTAACTGCAGAATCCTTCCCTTATAAATTGCAGACTTGTAACAACCACAGTTTAAACTGCATTGTAACTTTGTAAGAACACCTTTGTCCATGATCTAGTGGAAACCCTTCTACAGCTCTCAACACATTCTGCCTTTTGGCACTATGTGATTTTAGTTTCTGTATGTGCAGGGTCAGAAAAAGGAAGCAGACACTGTGATGACATTTCCAAGAATCATTTATTAACTAAAAAATATAAGGTTGATCTTTACCTATTGCTATGCAGTGTTCCCTACCTATATAAACAACCACAGTGCTTGTCAATCATCAGGAAATGTCTAAATTAAAGAGTCTGCAGTCCAAAAAATCGAATCCTAACTGACCCTACCACAATTCAAAACCAACTAAGGTCGGGAGAATGATTCCCTTTTGATTATTCAGTGGTCCGCTTGTATTTTTAGACTGTATCTTCTTAATATCCAATCTTTACATAGCCTCTGGTCATCTTTCGTAACTCCTTTATAATGTCTTTGTGTTTTCCTTTATCCATTGGGAGGGCTCCATAGGTGTCTTTTCCTGCACTTTATCTTGTCTTTTGATCCTGGCACGTTGGTATATACTTGTGGGATATATGTTCTTAGTTGGGATATATTTTTTGGGTGATTAGTGTTGTCGCTTTCTTTTTGTAGCTTTGATTTAGCCAGGGATTCTTTTAACTTAATGGCTTCTCTTGTTTTCTGTTTGTAGTATTCTCTCTCTAGTCTACTCCATTTGGTGCTTTTAGAACACAAACAGATTCTCACCTCTTCCCAGGGTGGTGTTACCCAATTGTTTATAATTTCTTGCTAAAGATTTCTCCTACTCTTCTTTTCTCATGTGTGACTGTTCAAATTCCTCAACTGGGTATTTAGGGTCTAGCCCCTTCCACTGGGGACAAGTTCCCTTCACTTCATAGTATTCATAGTACTCTCTAATATATTCCTCTCAGTATCTCTTGACCAACAGAATATTCTCCGCTCTCCCCAGGGTAATCTTATACACGGTTTAACAGTCTCTTTCTCAGGTTTACCTATAATCCTCTTTTCCTTAGTTTTACAATTCAGGTTTGCTACCTTTGCATTTTGAGCTCTGTCCATTTCACTGGGATGAGTTTCTTTGATTACATAACGAGTCCCTCCCAGTTCTCCCGTTCTCCCTGCTACCTTTACTATCACGGGGGAATGCCTCTGGGGCCTGCAGTCACCTGGGACCTTTTCTCTCTCTTAGTTTCTCTGTCGGCTTGCTCTCGTTGGTGTCTGAGTTTCCCTCCTCTCTTGTTCGGCATTCCGGTGACCCTTCTGTTAAGTGGCCTGGTGGCTGGTATTTCAGCAAGGTGGTGTCAGCATAGTAAATCGGGCAGACTGCCCACCAGGGAGCTTCCCTGGTCATTCCCCCACTGGATTCCTGCTCCCATTTCCTCGGCTCTGCACTAACTGTAGACGCTGGGTCTCCAGCATCTCCTCTTCTTGTTGCTTTGGAGCAAAGCACTCAAGCCATTCTCGCTGAGATTGCCCTGCAAAAGCCAGCAGGAAACATTTTCTGTTCCAACCGCACAGTGTTCAATCTCTCACCTGACAATTGACCACTCCTCAACCCACAAGCTTCCTGCCTCAATCAAAATATCCCCTCCACAACACTCTTACATCAACTGTAAACATACTACGTGCCAAGAACATTGGGGTTTAAAATAATGAGTGCATGTTCATAAGAGAAAACTATTACCCCAACCATGACAACCTTGTAAGTGGAGACCTTGTATTCCTAATCATCAAAGAAACATGTCACACAAATGGCGTTGCCCCCAAAATCCACTGGGACATGCACATGTCTCGAAAAGAACTCTGAAAGATCATACTTGCATCTAATCAGGAGGTTTCGTTATAATATTAAAAAAAATTATAATAACTGTAGCCCTTCTCTATTCCTTGAGTGAAACTGACTCCTTCGTACTGACGGTCAGACTCCCTATGGCATCCCCTCCTTTCCTGATGCTTTCTGACACTCATCTGACAACCAACTGTCTTGAGTGACCTAGTTACACAAGCCCACCACTAGTGATCTGATTGGCAATTTGGATAATGTTCAAAAGTGATCCCTCACCCTCATCAGGGCACACACGTGATGCTTTCTTCTCCAGTGATAGTCTACTTAAAGGCATATGTGCTTCTCTTAGATATATCACCATACTATCACGATAAAGGGCATCACCTCAAACAATTGTAGCACCTCTTTGCAAAGATGCTAGCTGCCAAATTCTTTTGGAATAACACAAAGATGCCTACACTGGCAGTGACTCTTCACTCCTCCAAGACGAGGAATCTAAACCTTCCCTCTTAACACCCTGCCTGATAAACTGAGACCAATAGCTCTGCAACAATTATTAACTTCAATACATTTACATTATCAGGGAAGTATAAGAAAGTAATATCGTGCAGCTCCAGGCCAAGCTCCTTTAAAACTATCAGCTATTCCCTTGAGAGTGAATGGCAAAATTGTATTGATCACCCCCTAAACACTGACTTAACATCACATCTAAGACACTACCGTGCCACTGCAGGCAAGGCGATAAAAGAACATTAGCCAATGTGTGCACTTCTCTCTTATGAAATCATCAAGCTCATCACCGGGTTTAGCAACCTGAATATGTGTGCAAACAATATCCTCTAATAAGAGTCAGTGGGCCTCAATACAAGTGTGCCGGTCCGGAAACAACGGTGCCGGTAAGCTTACCAGCACCATTGTTTCCGTACCGGCACTCTACGGGTTTGCCTGCTGGGCCGATGTGTCCAACAGGGCTGGCCCTGCCGGGCACAGCGGCCACGGTAGGCAAGCCATCATGGAAGCACCAGCACTGTTAACAACATTCCCATAAGACTTGGAAATGGAAATGGGGACTTACAAATTACCATCGCCTGACTTTCCAGACCGCCAGGGTTGTAATCCCTCGGTGTTACCGGGAAGTCAGGTGCCAGTAATTTATTTTGGGTCCAGCAGCAACCACCCAGTTTCACCGGCAGGGTTACCGCCGGACCCGTAATGAGGCCCACTATGTGATTTTCTGAAAATGTTCCAGCAACTAAAAGAAAGCACATACCAGGTAAACTGTTACACATTCCCACCACGGCCCCAGCTCTTCCCTATCTACTTTCAAGAGCTAGTCACTGCAAGCAAACAAAATCAAGATCCTGCTATGATCCACACACCCTGGCTCTCTACTTGAACATCTTCTCTACTACATCGGGTAGACATTACCACTGCATTTTTTAATACCTTGTTCAACTCTGGAACCTTCTAGACTCCACATCTTCTATATAAAACACTGCTCAAGGAAGCAGGCTCACCTGTGATTTGGCCCTACGTTTTGCTGCAGCCACAATTCCCCATAATATTGTCAGAAATGCTATGCATACTTTTACTCTTGCTAAGTGTCTCCTTCTGATTGAACACTCCCTGGTATACAATCCCACACCGCAATTTTGCAACGGGAAATGGGCTGTATTAGGAATCAATATTTCATTTGACCAAAATAAAGACTCACTTCAAAGGCCCTCCCATACCTTTTTCAAGAGTATGTCACCACAGTACATCATGTGTATAAACATAGGCAGTTTGTCTACAGAAGAAAGTCAACCTGCCTATTAAATTCTCTCTAAGAACCAATATACACACTGCCATTCAATTAATCAAATAATTATATTTCTAAAAATCTAATTCTAATACTTAAATATAACTCGTAAGCAATACAGCCTAATTCAATCCTTACATCATCCCTCATCAGCTAATGTATATTATACCTTTGCTACACATGTATATCATAGATACTTTGCATTTATTTTATCCAATATCAAAACACAGATTTGGTATCAGAGAAAGATTACACAGAACATGAGTTTGCTAGATCTTTCCTATTAGCAATGTGTTGCAATGTACAATGTGGTGTGATTGGTTTCTAGCATATGCATGTGAATGAAATACAAAGTCTGATGAGTTGCATCACAATCTACACGTTTGAGTTTAGAGAATCTGTGCTAACAATTTAGAATGCATTGAATATTGATTTATCTGCACTATTTAACAACTCTAATTTATGATTTTCTGAAAGGAACTCTATCTCCCCGATTTCATTGGTTGATTTGGGTGTATCCAATTCAAGGATCTCTTACGTCAACACAGTATCACTGTTTAAATGGTACTATTCATTTGAAATTGTATCATTCTCTATGAAGGATAGCTCAGCGGAAATGTGCTCACTTCGGATACAAGACAACGCAGAGCAACACAGGTTCGATCCCTGGGTCCGTGCTTAGAAACTTCTGGGTTTATAAATAACCAATTACAATTATAATTTTGGAAACTAAATGGTTTAGCTAACCTCCATTTCAGCCCAATGCCTCCTTCTGTTTAAATGACTAGGCTTTGACACGTGTTGATTTATTAATTCTCCATTAGGCTATGAAGTGGGCACCTTGGTTCATGGTCTCATTTATGGACCATAATTGTGAAAATACTCAGGTTCCAATTTACTTGGCTTTGGTTGCAAGAGACTTGTCACCCCGCACACAAATGATTTTGGGTTCCAGTTTAACCTACTGTGACAAATCTCTAGATGTCCTAATTGCTCCCCTGGGGGGAGTCCCTGCTAATGAGGCCAGGGAGGTGAGGCCTCTACTCGATAGTCCACCTAGGGGTGGTACTCAGCAGGTGAATCTCATGGGCATGGAAGCCCCCTATGGGATTAGTGATGACCTGGGGAGTACATGGTATCCCGGTAGCCCACCTAACCCTAGCACACCTTCCTACTCTCCTCCCACCAACACCTTTCCTAGTGTTCCTATATGCTTTTGCCATACCACCAATATAGGAAGTAGTGGGATGAAGAGTGTGGACATGTTTCCCTTAAGTACTGAGACGGGAGAGAGACCCATTGACTCACTGAAAGACCTCAAGATCATTACTGGGACGTATAAGTGCAGAAGCATAAAGAGCACTCATGAGAACTTGAATGGACGGTCTAGTGTTTACCGAAACCTGATTGGGCAAAACCCATTCAAAACTGAAGAGGGAAACCAGGAATTGGGGAGAGAGAGAGAGATAGAGAATCTCCCTGGAGGAACCGGGAGTTGTGAGATCCATTGATGTGGGAATAAAGCCGAAGCTAAAGAGGACGGGACACTTGCCTGTTCGCAGAGGCATCCCTGAGAGGTCCATTGTGGTTGGACTGTGAAGAGAAGCAGAAGCAAGGGCAGCCAGCTGAGGACGAGAGCTGGAATGCGTGGTCCATCATCGTCATGCAGCGTGAACACAGAAAAATGCTGCAGAGCTGCCACAGAGCCTGGAGAGAGAGATAAGAGCCTGAGCAGGGATGAGAGATGTACAAACAACTGAAGGAGACTGGCAAGAACCTGGAAGAGGGTTGGGAGACTGAGATGGTTGTTGGGGACCCTGAAAGGCAAACAAAGAGTAAAGTACATGTCTGGGACCCATACCCAATATGAAGTTGCATCCTGAGTCATCTTCTTTGTGGCGGTACCTGGCAGGATAATGCACCAGGTCCTCTTAACTCCCAAGGAGGAGAAACACTGGTCTGATAAGGCAAAACAACAAGAGTTATTATCTACAGAGCAAGATCTGGCAGGATATGATATGAAATGGCATTCATAACGTGCCTATACACAAGTGTTTCAAGGCGTGACAAGGCAAGGGAGGGGAAACAGAGGAACGGCAAAAAACAACCATCTTACTAGGCCTAGTGACATTGAGATCACGCAAGTGCAGGGGAGTGGGGAGGGGAGAAGTGCCGGGGGGTGGGAGGATGGACAAGTGCAGGACATGAAATGAACAAGTAGTGCAGCCAGCAGGTGGCAAGTGTGAGAGTTAAAAATGCAGACAACAAGGGTCTAATAGTGAACCAGATTTGTCAAAGCTGGGAGAAACCTGATGGTGTCTCCCTGACTAGTTTCTGGGGATCTGTCATCCAGGTGGCCAGAAAACAGCCATTGCTATTGGATTCAATTCCTGGGGGTGGATCAGTGCAGGAGGTTCACCTGGATGAGGTGTCCTCAGGGAGTGGAAGTGGGATACCGACGGGTGAGACGCGATATCCCACTTCCTTTGACACCTTTTTCCCAGCCTACTACATAGGATATTCAAACACTCTACCCCACCTTTTCTGACACAAACCCTTTCTTGCACCATGAAAGGCAACGACTAACTCTAGAGCCGTTTACCTGACATGTCCCAACACAAAGGTCAGGCAATTGACCAGAACTACACTCACTTGACTGCCCTTTCCTTTTCCCACAGGGATAAAAGGGGGAGCATCACAGCACATGACGAGCAAGGCAGACGGCACGAGGAAACCGCTATTCAAGCATGGCAGTTCAAGAGGAGGAGAAAGGCGGCAAGAATCGAAAGGGTAACATGGAGAGAAGCGACTTTGTGGAAGGAATTGTGAGACCGCGAACAATAGCCAGAGTGTGTTGTAGTAGATGTCAACAGTACCCAGAACATGCCTACGCTGATAAGCAGTACAGAGAGACATGCCTGCTACTGTGATACCGTCCTTGACTCCAGATACAAGAAAAGCCAAGTGGTTTATCACTGCCGGTGAGTCGAGGGGAGAACCAATAAGAAACCTAACTGTGTGAATGGAAGTCACAAAGTGGCAAATTATGAAGAGTTCAAAGAACTGTTAACATTAAGGGAAAACAAGCTGCAGAGGGGACCGGAGAGACTCTGGTTAATCCAACATTTTGTTGAAAGTACTGATACCAGAAGGCCGTAGGAGAGCGGCAAAGAGAGGTAAAATTGTTCATACAGGGGTCTTGCAAAATCCTCTGTACAGTCGAAAGTCTGACTGAAAAACGATTAGAAACCAAGGTAAACAAAGGAACTGTAAGACTGGCAAGAGTGAACCCGACGGAGGGATGCCTACAGAATGGGGCAAAGCATGATACCCAATGAACATTGTGAGGATAAAGAGTGAACCCGACAAAGGGATGTCCACAGTGAACTGTTTAAAAGACATTAAGATTTGTGAATGCCATAAATAAAATTGAGTGCCAAAAGCTGTAGTGAACCTAGCGGAGGGAGGCAAACATTCGAGAGGGGTCTGAGCCCGGAAGAGGGGAACCCAGGGGTGAAGAATCATCACCTCAAGTGCAATCCAAAAGGAACTTTTTGTTTGTTATTTTAAACCTATCAGGACATCGGAAGCAATACAGTCAACCACCAAAGGTCCTGATATCACTAATAACTGTGGATCTGAGCTCGGAAGAAGGGTATCGAGGCGTGAAAAGTCATCACCCAACATGCATATGGAAAGGAACTGTTGTATTTTATTTTGACCTCATCATGTCCTCGGAGGCAAGAGCCATTTGTAGAAAAGAGACTTAACCACCGAAGGTCCTGATAGCTGAAGCTGTAACTGTCGTCTCGTGCTGAGAAAGCTCAAATGTGTGCTGTGCTCAAGAGTCCCGCCTTGTCCCGTGCTCAAAAAATGGGAAAGGGAGACATTATTCCACACTCTTTTTGTATTTAGCGTAAGGATTGGCAATAGGTTTTTCTTAGTATAGGCCCTTTCATTTGACAAGACGCCACTAGGACCGCCTTATTATTATTTGATGGTTGTAGCTTGCGCCCATCTTAGATTTACGTTTAGATCAGGTGTTTTTCGAACCTGCACAGACAGTTTAATAAACATTCTTGAACTGTGATCAGTTATGTCTGTCTTTACTGATGCCACCATGAGTTCCTTACAAAGCCCAGAGAAAACCAAACACAGGTCTGAGACCCACACCTGATAAGGCAAAGCAACAACATGTATTTCCTGCAGAGCAACATCTGTCGGGATAGTGAAAAAGATACGGCAAAGCCTAGAGAAAACTGAACACAGATCTGGGGCCCGCAGTAGAGAATCCTGAAAAAGGCCTGGGGAAGGGAGACATTTCCGCCAACATTTTTGAACCGTAAAGAGAACCCTGAGAAAGGCCAGGACAAGGGAGATATGCCCCCAACTTTGTTGAACCATCAAGGGAAGCCAGAGAAAGGCCAGGGAAAGGGAGACATTCCCCCAACTTTGTTGAACCATCAAGAGAAGCCTGAGAAAGGCCAGGGGAAGGGAGACGTTCCCCCAACTTTGTTCAACTGTCAAGAGAAGTCTGAGTAAGGCCACGGGAAGGGAGACATTCACCCAACTTTGTTGAACCATCAGAGAAGCCTGAGAAAGGACTGGGTAAGGGAGACATTCGGCCTACTTGTGGACTGCCAAGAGAAGCCTGAGAAAGGCCAGCGAAAGGGAGATATTCCCAGAGAAGGGAGCCATTCTCCAGGAAACCCAACAGTGACCCTAACTATGGGCAATAAGGAATGTTGAAGTTTCATGTTTGACACATTTTGAGTTGGCAAACTATGTTCTCAAGACATTTTAACCAAGAACTCTGATGCATTGTCCAGACGTCATTATTCTGGACCAAGGAGAGACATTGTATCCTTAGTTAGATTCAATTGTAAGGGATGGAAATAGGTTTGGGCCTGATGGTGGACACTTTATTTGATTGGACATTCTGACACAACCCTTTGCATTTGTGGTTGAGGCAGGGAAATCTCTCTTAGAGTTAGCGATAGTTTGGTTTTTCCCCATTTCTCTCGGATTGATAAAACGTTTATAGCAACCGGCATGTAACCCTTGTATCCGTCTCCTACTTCTACACCCTTAGACTATCCTTTCTTCTGCTTTGAATATGATCAGAAAGCAAGATACTGTTCACATTAACATGCTTCAACATTTTACTTACATTAAATTGGTTATGATTTATCAGACTTGCGTTCTACGCACCGTAAATTCAATTTGTTCTGCACTAAATCAGATTTAATTTGGGTTTGAATATAGTGAGAAAGCAAGGTTCATTTTCCACAAAATACCAAAGCATTATCTTTGGAATCAGTCTCCCCTAGTGGCATCCCTCCCAGTTTTGACCATTCTAGGGACTTAACAGGGGAAATGATTCTAAGGATCTTGGATCTAATTACATTGGGTAATGTTTATACTCACTGTTGGATGTCTCTTTAAGGTACAAACCCAACATGGACTCTCAGAGACGTCACCAGGTAATCTCCAAGTCAGCTAGGTCCCTCTGTTCTCTTTTTCATTTGCCTCTAAGGGAATCAGGTCTGCCTCAGGTAAAATCTGCTTTAGGCTTCCTCTTGGAAAAGACTCTTTGGTCTATCCCATCTCCAGATCATATCCCAGCTCAGCACTCATCCAGTTGGACAGAGGTTTGCTTTCTGCAACCTTCACAATCACAGACCTCTTTCCACTTCATGTGGGTTTTAGCTTGAATACCCTTTAATTGTATCACACTATGTCAGATTGACATCACCATTTCTGATTGGTGAATCTTTCCTTTTGCATTCCCAGAGAATCCACCCCTTAATTTCACAGCTCAGACATATTTTCAGCATTTGATGGGTATGTCCTGAACAATTTTGGTTTGTAACCCTATTTTCTTTCATATCTTCTAATAGCAATATTACACACCTATGAAATATGGATTTGTAGACTGGCATGATCGAGCTCAATTCAGGGGCAGCAGATATAAATGTGTGCAATGAAATATGATGAAATTATTAATATCTATATAATGTTTCTGTCATGAACTACAGAACACGTCCCGGAAACTGAACGCACTCTGGAGTCGGAAAAGACTCGGGCAGCCTTGTTCAAAACCGGGTCTGTCCGCAAGAAGGCAGCGACCAAGGACTCCAGCAAAGAACGGACCCAGGTGAGAAGGGGGGAACTCCTTGACAGTTTGAGACGCCACCCGGCCGAACATGGAAGCCGCTGTTCAGGACCTGATGCGTGGCATGCAAGAACTATCAACCGAGGTCCAAAATCTAAAGGCGGAAAACGCTGCACTCAAACAATTGTTCCTATCCCGGGATTCGGCCACAAAAGAAAGTGGGCCTCATTACACGTTGTGCGGTTAAAATCCCCAATTACCGGCATGGCGCTCTTAACGTGTCCGCCCTAGCAAGAGGGCGCTAATAACGCACCATTACGAGTACGCGGACACGAGCATAGCGCCATGCCGGTAATGACCCAACCGCCATGCCGCTAAAGACCCCAAAAAGTCACTTACCGCCCTCGACGAAAGTGCAGATAGCATCTCCGCCCTCACGCTGCATGCAAATAGCAGTCACCGCTATTAGCGGTGACCGTTAAATTGCGGAACCGGAAATAGCGTCATCGCACAGGAACGGGAACGAGCACGGCGGCCATCTTTAAAAACACAATCCATTGCCATCCTCTGCCCCCTGGACCTGTTTGTGGTACTTTGCTGTTTGAGATTTACTGGAATACCCTTACCATGCCCAAGGCACTGAAAAAAACAACTGACCGCCAGCGGAAAGAAATGTTTCTAATGAGGAGTTACTCATGCTGACCCAGACCTTAGCAGACAATGCTGCAGTGGTCTTCGCTAACAACATGCGGCGGGAGACCCTCCTTAAGAAAAAGGCTATCTGGGCCGAAGTGGCAATGAAAGTAAGTGCCGTGTGCACCAGCACCCGCAATGTACGTGAGTGCATGAAAAGATGGGATGACCTGAGACTCCGGGTCAGAATGATCCTGGCAGAGAATTATAACACTGCCACCGCTGGCGGATCTGGGTCGCCAATCAAGCTAAAGGAATGGGAGGAGACATGCGCCAACCTAATCGGAGTCGAATGTATCGAGGGAGTCGGGAGGATGGAGCATGGCATTGCAGACACGTCGGATGGAGGTAAGTGCACTGATGAAAGCATGCAATGTGTATCTACAGGTCCCTACAAATGTCAGCCCAGGATCACCTCATGGATGGCTAAACATCCACACATGCATCCCACCCTGCCCATGTCAGTGCCAGACCCAAACACACACACATGCACACATCAACAGAGCCAAGTGCCACACACAACACTGCATGGATGAGCCACTGAACTGGCACATCACCTGCACCCTTCACAATGAATTGCAAATGCCCACAACTGCATTGATGATGTATCCTGCCTTAAGTACATCGAACCCTAACCAATGCCATCCCCCTTCTTGTCCCCGACAGGGTCACATACAGAGAGTGAGTAAGCAGCCCAGGCACCCCCTGCGCAGAAGAAGAAAAGGCCACAGCCCACCGAGGACACCCCCATGACATCAAGGGGAAAAGGCGCAAGGCTCCATTTGCAGAGTTCCAAACATCGTTCGAGCGCCACTGCCAAGGCCACACCAAACCCAACTGCCACACCTCAGGAGGTTCACTCACCAACACCACTCACAGCCACGAGGGACCACCCTCAGCTACTGCTAGTTCGGCAGGAGAGGCGGCAGCCACCGCACCATTAACTGATGTGGAGGACCCAACTGAATTCGAGCTGGGCATGCACACCCCAAGCCCCCCTGGAACCCCCGAGCCATCACCCCATCACACACCTGGCTCCAACATCACTGGTGACGAGACCATGGGATCCTTCAGTAGCCCCCCGGTGCCTCCATCTGTACACCTGCCAGCATCACAATGCACAGAAGCCACACCACCAGAGGCCGACACTGCCCTTGACCTCAGCCAGCGGCAACAGGGTCTCACTGTGCTGGTTGGTCAGCATGTGGCGGAGGCTGCCCGTCTCAGGGCGGAGATTGGGGAGACATCCAGGCACTCCAGGGAGAGTGTGGAGGCCTGCACAGACAGGCTGTGTGGGGAGCTCATCAGAGTTTGTGAGGTCCTCACACGCATTGCGGACGCAATGGACGGACCGTCAATTCCCACCACCACCAGGACAGTCTGCCACTTCTTCATCCGCCAGTTTGCGGCAGACAAGCCCATTCTGACGCTCCGCACGCACCACCAGGCGCACCTCCAGGCAGCCTCCAAATGCTGGATTAGGCAATGACCAATAGGGAGTGAATATCCATGCTTCCGCATGCATGCCTGGACGCAAACATTGTGGAAGACACATGAGGGACAGTTGTGGGGGGTGGGGGGTAGGGTGCGATGGGACAGTTGTGGAGGGTGGGGGGTAGGGTGCGATGGGACAGTTGTGGAGGGTGGGGGGTAGGGTGCGATGGGACAGTTGTAGGGGGTGAGGGGTAGGGTGTGATGGGATGTTTGGGTACATGCACATTTTCCTGTTTGAGTTCATAAATACACTGTGATAGAGCAAAACACAGGCCTGGACTTCTTCATTGTGTATGTGTAATTTATTGACACCAGGGTCCATTGTGAGCTAACAAACAGACACCAGTGCACCACTAGCCATATCCAGGTGACAGTACGAGAACTTGCTACTCAGAATATTTGGTTGATCAGATGCTGCCTCACAGCACGTCCCTCCTGGCCATCCCATCTTGCATGACCTGCATCCCCTTCACCTCCATCCTCATCACCATCATCATCCTCATCAGATGATTCTATTTCAATGTCAGGGGGCAGTGGCACATTCCGTCTGATACACATATTGTGCAGCATGACACATGCCATGGTGATCTTGGCCACCTTCTCATGGCCATACAGGAGAGCGCCACCAGACCTGCTAATGCACCTAAACCGTGACTTCAATACGCCAAAAGTCTGCTCGATCACGATGCGGGTACGGGTATGTGCATGATTGTATTCCTCTTCGTGCCTGTTCTGTGGGTTCCGTAGAGGTGTGAGGAGCCACCTCTTCAGGGGATAGCCGGCATCACCTATATGGGGGAAGGAATGGGGTCCTGTTACTGTTCACCTCAAGTGTGGCCTGTTCATTTCATTGGCTTACATCTGTATGTGCATTTGGACGATGGACTACAGGCTACACCCAGTTGGAGTATCTATCTCCCCCCCCACGCACACCCAGTTGGAGTATCTATCTCCCCCCCACGCACACCCAGTTGGAGTATCTATCTCTCCCCTCCCAAGCACACTGCCATGTGCTTGGCCAGCTACTCACCAAGTAGCCACGAACGCTGTCCCGTTTGTCGCTCCATGTAGCGGGGGATAGTTGAGTTCCGCAGGACCATGGAATCATGGGTAGATCCGGGAAATCGGGCACAGCAATGTGTGATTATCTTGTTGGTGTCACATACCATTTGGACATTGATGGAGTGGAATTGCTTCCTGTTTCGGTACACTACTTCATTGTGATGTGGGACGACCAATTCCACATGTGTACAGTCGATGGCCCCGATGCAACTTGGGATGCCTGCCAGTGAATAGAAACCGACTTTGGTGTTTGCAATCTCCTGGGCAGTCCGTGGCATGTATATGTGTTCGGGTGCATGCTTCAGGAGGGCATCGAGTACCTGGTTCAGTGTGCGTGAGAATACTGGTTGGGAGATGCCATGCATCTGCCCCACTGTATGCTGGTAGGTGCCTGTGGCCAGGAAGTGGAGCACAGTCACAACCTTCAGTACAGGGGGGATGGCAGTTCTGATGTCTATGAGGCTCACAATGTCGTGGTGTATCATGTCCACGATGCTGGTGATGGTATCCCGGTCCAGACGGTACAGGGTGTGTATCTGCTCAGGTGTTAGGTTAAATGGACTGGCTCTGATCCTGGGAATTGGTGGGTGCCTCTGTGGTATGATTAGGTGCCGCGGTGGTGCTTGCTGTGCCTGTCTTGCCCTCCTCCTCCTCCTGCGTCTCCTCTGTGCTGCCTGTTGATGTTGCAGCTGTGCTGCAATCAGGTCCTCCAGGCCATGTAATGCTGCTAGTATTGGAACCATCTTGGTGTGGGAAGGGGTGTGGGAAGGGGTGTAGTGTGCTCCTTTTGAGCAGCCACAGTCTCCATTGCCTCCACCTGTGCTGATTGTGGCCACCTGTGGCAGGTGGTAACACTGCACAGTTATTTTAACGGGTGGATAGCGATGGCGGTATTAGTGCAATGCCGGTAAGGGGTTTTGGGGGCTTTACCATGCCGCTATTGGCATGTCTGCTCGTCTTGTGATGTTGTGCTATTAGAGGCATGGCGTTATTTACGGGATGGAGGCGTGTGCGCCCGCGGACTGCCCGCTATTTGTGGCACTGTACTGAGCGGTGCCGCTAATAGCGATGAGCCGGGTCATAATTAGCATGGGGATTTAACGTCACCGGTATTCCATTACCGGTAACGTTAAATCCCTACCGCCTACCGTGTAATGAGGACCAGTGTCTTGTTGGGCGGCATTGTTGACAAATACGATGGGTCGGCAAAAATCCTTCATGGATTCCTGGATTCATGTTTGGTGCACTTTACATTTAAGCCTTATTACTTGTCGACTCCCAGGGCTAAGGTGGGGTTCATAATTTTCCACCTTTCCGGGAATGCCTTAACCTGGGCTACACCGCTCGTTAACTCCGGCGATGCCCTCCTAGATGACTATGATGGGTTCATACAGGCCTTTAAAAACATGTTTGATCGCCCTGAGCAGGCCTTTAGTGCCCAGGAACATCTGTTAGACTTTCAGCAGGGTTCCCAGGATATGCTCACTTATGTGACCCGATTCAAACAATTGGCCAAGGAAGCTGATTGGTCCTCTAAGGCGAGTTTCACCCTGTTCAGAAGAGGACTGAATGATGAGATTAAGGATGAGTTGGCCAGAGTGGCTCAACCAAACTCATTCCGGGCACTAATGGACCTTGCCATGCAAATAGACTTCCGTGTCCAGGAAAGAAAGGCTGAAAAGAAGAAATCCAGGGGAAATCCTTCCAAGGTGTCCTTTGAGAGCACCGTCAGAATGGACACAAACCCAGGCTCAGTCACAGAACCAGAACCCATGCAGGTAGGAGCCTTCCGTGGACCCATATCCCCGCAAGAAAGGATGAGAAGGATTCAAACGGGGTTGTGTATGTATTGTGCTTTGGACAAACATTTGGTTAGGGAATGTCCTCTAGCCCCCCCTTGGCGTTTGGGAAACGCCAGCTCCCAATCCTAGATGGAGCAGAGCTTTGGGAGAGAGATGTTTGTTCCACATCAATTCCATCCGTGAACTCTCCTGGACAAAACAAATTGGTCATACTACAGGCATTTCTATCACCCTCCAAGAGCAAGACCTACCCCATTTTGGCCTTGGTAGACTGCGGAGCAATGGGGATCTTCATTGATCATGATTGGGTTGCTAGTCACCAGATTCCGTACGAGACACAAAGTATCTTGCAGCCTGTGGAAGCCATCGACGGAAGACCCCTCACTTCAGGGCCGATAGCCGGTCAAGTAGCACAGCGAGTAGAGCGCTCGCTTTGACACCCGTGCAGAGCCTGCTAACGCAGGCTCAAATCCCGGCAGGGCCAAACTCAGCCTTTCATCCTTCCGAGGTCGATAAATGAGCACAACACACCGTGGGTAATAATAAGCAGCGCTCAGATACCTGAAGGTTCGTAGCGCTATATAAATGCCACATTATTTTTATTTATTTTTATTTTATAAGCCTGCAGACCAAGGCGATCCAGCTCTCAATAAATCACCATCAAGAGCTGATTAGGTTCGACATCATTAAGTCAGCTCACTACCCCATGGTATTGAGTATGCCCTGGTTACAAAAACATAATCCGTATATCAACTGGACAACAGGATCACTATTCCTAGGCTCAGAGTTTTGTATGTCTCACTGCCTATTCCTGGAACCTTCATCAACACCCCCTAAGGAACCGCATAAAGACCAAGAAACACCACTCGTGGTTTCCAATATCATACAAGTCCCTGAGGTCTACCAAGATTACGCTGATGTGTTTTCGACTGCCATAGTCCAGGCCTTACCCCCACACAGGCCTGAAGACTGCGCAATAGAAACGGAACCCTCAGCAGGGATTCCCTTCGGCAGGATGTTCATCCTTTCTGAACCCGAGGAAAAGGCCCTTAAAGAATACCTGGATACCAACCTTGAAAATGGCACCATAAAACCTTCAAAATCTCCAGCAGGTGCTTCATTATTCTTTGTTCCCAAAAAGGATACCCAGGAACTCAGACCCTGCCTCAATTATCTTGGCCTGAATCAATGCACCCTCAAAGACCGATACCCACTACCCTTGATTTCAGATATCCTGGAAGCTGTAAGAGGCGCAGTAATATTCACCAAGTTGGATCTCTGGGGTGCCTATCATTTGATCTGTATCCGGGAAGGAGACGAGTGGAAAACCGCCTTTAGAACACCCTTTGACCATTACGAATACCTGGTCATGCCCTTTGGACTAGCTAATGCCCCGGCCGTCTTCCAACGTTTTATGGATAGGGTGTTCTCTGACATGTTGTTCCTCTTCGTCATTGTATATCTGGATGACATATTGATCTTTTCCAAAGACCCTCAAAAGCATGAAGAACACGTAAAGGCAGTACTACAAAGACTCTGTGAACACCAACTCTTGGCCAAACCCGAAAAATGCTTGTTTCACGTTACCTCTGTTCACTACCTAGGATTTATCCTTAGCCCAGAGGGAATTGGTATGGACCCTTCAAAGGTAAAGGCCATTCTGGCATGGCCTACTCCCACGTCCATGAAACAAGTTCAATCCTTCCTGGGACTTGCCAATTTCTACCGAAAGTTCATATCCACCTTTTCCGAGATTGTTCAACCGATCGTTGCTCTCTTAAAGAAGGACACCCCTTTTATCTGGTCCACACAGCAAGACACAGCGTTCCAGCGTTTGAAGACCGAGTTTACACAAGTTCCTATCTTAGCCCAACCCGACAAAAGCCGACCATTTCTAGTGGAAACGGATGCCTCTAATTATGCCATAGGAGTAGTGTTGAAACAGAAATTAGAAGATAAGCTGGAACACCCCATTGCTTATCTTTCACAAACCCTGACTCCGAGTGAAACACACTACTCTGTCCTGGAAAAGGAAATGTTAGCCATCCGCCAAGCCTTCACTGAATTGCAGCATCTACTTCTGGGAGCTAGACATCCAGTCCCACAGATTCTAGATTCTACAGTCATTGGAATGTAGAAATAGTCATCAGGCGCGTTGAGCCTGCTTTTTTGCCCAATACCAGTCCCACATCACTCATGTCTCTGGATCACAAAATCTGATTGCTGACGCCTTGTCTCAATGTCCTGACTACGTAACCACTGAAGATAAGGCATATCCTAAGATGTTTTCCCCCACGATCTTCGTAGCTCAAATCAATGGAATCTAAGAGCCAAGGAAGGATATTTATTCAAGGACAATGCACTGCTCATTCCTACACAGAAATTACAACAGAAAATAATAAACCTCTGTCATGACACACTTCACTCCGAGCATCGTGGCATCACCAATACCCTCAGTTTTATTCAGAGACAGTTCTGGTGGTCTAAGATGAAGACTGACGTACAGCACTACGTCCAAGCTTGCGTTGTCTGTGCTCAACATAAGCATGATAACAAGAGACCGGCGGGTCTTCTACTGCAACCAACACTGCCAACTAGGCCATGGGAATTCATCGCTAAAGACTTCATTGTGGAACTACCACCATCTTGAGGATACACTACTATCATAGTTACCATAGACTTGTTCACTCATATGGCTCATTTTACTCCTCTCAGTAAACTACCATCCTCCTTCGAACTAGCTGGAATCTTTCTGGAACACATATTCCGCCTGCACGGACTTCCTTCCAAGATCATATCTGATAGAGGACCTCAATACGTCTCACAATTCTGGAAACATCTCTGTCGAATTCTGGGAATTCAACGTGCCCTCTCTTCAGGGTATCACCCCCAAACCAACGGAGCCACAGAACGTGTGAATCAGACCCTGGAACAGTATCTTCGATGTTTTGCCACCAAGGTCCAGGATGACTGGTCACTCCTGATACCCGTTGCTGAATTTGCCTACAACAACTCCGAACATTCAGCGCTCAAAACCAGTCCTTTTTATTGTAGTCAAGGGTTCCATCCATCGGTTTTACCCTCTGTTCTTCCTCATTCTACACCGGTACCTACTGTTGACTCCTGGATCGAAACCCTCGTCAACATACACCAGGAGGCCAAGGAATACTTAGAGAAGGCCAGATCGCAGACCAAGAGATATGCGGATTCCAAAAGAAGACCAGGCCCCTCTTATGCAGTCGATGATCAAGTATGGTTGTCATCAAAATTACTACCCCGACATCTAAGACCAAACAAATTGGCCCCCCGGTACTATGGTCCATTTCCCATCAAGGAAATTATTAACCCTGTCTCATACCAGATCAAACTACCAGACTCCTGGAAGAAAATTCATCCAGTTTTTCATACCTCTTTATTGAAACCCTACATTCCATCCTCCCGCAAATCCTGTAGACCTCCTCCTCTGCTGGTCGACAACCAACTGGAATATGAGGTATCCTGGATTTGCGATTCCAGGTATAAATGAGGCCAGCTTCAATACCTGGTTGAATGGAAAGGATACCCTCCTAGTGAAAGAACCTGAGAACCTATATCTAATATCAAGGCCCCTCGGTTGCTCAGAAGATTTCACCTCATACAACCGGGCAAACGTGGAGGAAAGGGTCTTTGGAGGAGGCATGCTGTCATGAACTACAGAACACGTCCCGGAAACTGAACGCACTCTGGAGTCGGAAGAGACTCGGGCAGCCTTGTTCAAAACCAGGTCTTTCCGCAAGAAGGCAGCGACCAAGGACTCCAGCAAAGAACGGAACCAGGTGAGAAGTGGGGAACTCCTTGACAGTGTCAATTAATCTTAAATTTGAACTAGTCGTGTTTAGTCTCATTTTGTAGCGAAGACTCTCGCGGTTTCAGAGCTTGACTTCTGCATTGGAAAGTTAAAGACAGCATTGTTTTTTACATTGAACAAATAATGTTAATTTCAAATGGACAGCTTTGTTCCTATTTAAATGGGCCAGTCAAGACTTGTGCCAGCCTAATGAATCATGTGAGCAGCTCTCAAAGCCCTTTGTGAAGCCAATGATTAATAGAAGCATCTGAAAGGCACATTCTATTAACTCCATTAACTCCAGATGGTTGGTTTTATGAGGAGGCAGAGTTCACAGTAGAAATGTTGTAATGCAATTTGTGATGAATCCATGGTATTTGTCTCTTCTCCCCAAGGGGGAGCCGCCCCCTTTGGGTTTAGGGAGGTGACCTGTTTAACTTTAACACCCCTTATGGGACAGAGCAAGTGGGATCCTACTGGGGTGACTCCCTCTTAGTGGACAAGGAATCCCCACAAAGGTATTTTAATCATCCTTCCTAATGTGCAGAGTCCCACTTGCGTGTTGGTTCTATGGGCTTTACGAAAAATAATGGTGTGCATGAGCCTTTTGAAATGGCTGGTAAGGTTTCTGACCCTTTAAGAATGCCATCCTTATATGAAATACATAAACCCAGGAGTTGTCCAATTTCTTTAAAGCGTGAAATACAAAACACCAGTAAGACCGGCAAACACTGAGAAGGAAAGTAAGACGGAAACCTGCCGAGTGACCCGCAGGAGGAGTGTCCCCTTCAGAAGGTGGAGACCAGAAGCATCCAAACGCAGCTGGAGTGTACAGCAGGTAAGCACAGGAGCCGTGGAATGCTGCTCTCGCCTAAGCAGTGCTGAGCCAGCGAGACTCGACCATGATCGAAGAAGAGGTACAACTGCATCAAAAGTGGTTGACCTACACCGAAAGCAGATAACAGAAATTACTTGTTGAGTAATGATGGGAACAACTGGAACAAAGGCACTCCACAGTTAGTATAGGGATCTGATATGTGCGTTTCAACACTGCCACTTCCCCCGAGGAACGCTGCTTTGAGGAGCAAGGTACACACTGGTTCCGGAAACCAGGAGGAGGGCACAGAGGATTGGCTAGACCACAAGCCAGGCAAAAAAGGACCCTACCACAAGCATGGGTGAGAGAAATAGTTACCTGAAAAAGGGTGTGAACCAATAACCCTAAGCCAGGGAGAGCGAATCAACAACCCGAGTCTGGGTGCAAACCAAGATAACCCAAGATAACCCAAGCTTTGGAGAGAAAATGTGCAGTCCGAGTCAGGGTGAGCCACAAGCCGGGGAAAGAGAATTAACAACCTGAGACAGGGTAAGAACCAAGATACCCAAGCCGAGGAGAAAGCATTGACAACCTAAATCAGGGAGAAACACAGGATACCCTACACAGAGGGCAGAGAAACCATTACCCGAATCAGGATGAAAACCAAGATAATACTAGTCAGGGAAAGAGAATCTGAAGCATGAGTCATGGTAAGAACCAAGAAACCCCAAACCGGGGTAGGAGGCAAAGTAACCCAAGCTAGTGTGATATGCAAGAAATCCGACGGAGGCACAAGAAGCAGAACACCCCAAGATGGGGTGGGAACTATAACACTTTAAGGTGGCAAGGAATGAGTCATGGCTCAAATGGGGGGTTTTGAGAGATACTGTACTCCAAGTCAGAATGACCTCTTTCCAACCCATAGGGGCCTAGACTCTTACTTCAAGAAGAGAGGTTGAATTAAAGATGCATTGTGAAACTGTGAACTCTGAAATATGTAGATAAAGCACAACCCAAAAAACATTTGCGTGGGGGTCAGAAACCAGGCACCATTATCTTTAGAGAAACAAAACCTTTACTAGAACCGAAAGCTTATCTTGACTCCTTTTTGTCAGTGGTAGGTACAGGATTTGGTTAGATTAGGTTTGTACAGAGGACAGGTTTATGTTGTGAGACATCCCGACAAGCAATTTCTTTTTTTTTCTCATAGAATAGGGAAAGCCCTCCTTAGGCATAGGCTCAATATAAACCTTGCAAATTTCTGTTGTTGCAAAAATGACCTATTGGTGGTCTCCCGAGTCTTACATACCACAAATGTTTTTCCTTTGAAGCTCGGGTTCTGGAAAACAAGCCTGTTCTTTATGTGAGCACTTTGATCTTTATCAGATGGATCACCATGCTTTTGAATTTATTGGAATATATTTCAATGTATATTTAAGAGTAATCCTCTCAAATTTAGCCCATCTGGGTGAGACCAGGCCATTAATCAGTGGCCCTGTGATTGACCTGAACCCAATGTGTTCCTTGGATTTTGATATAAGATATATATATATATATATATATATATATATATACTTGTTTCGCTCTGATAACCATCAGGCGTGGTGAGTAGCACTCTCCAAAGTCATGGGCACAAACCTCAGGATACCGTGTTTTCCTTGAGATAACTTCTTTTATTTGTTTCCAAAAAAACAACACAGCAACACAAATTACAGGCCATTAAAATATGGCACACCCTTAGTGTAGCAAATTCGCCTTGGGACATTAACGCGTTTCACGGCAAAACTCGCTACTTGTTCACAATCAATATATATATATTTATTTCCATCTGGCCGAGCTAATTCTTGGGTCCTTGGGTCTTCTCCCATAAGGAATGTGTTTTCATTTAGGCTGAATAGAAGTTTAGTTTATCACAGACAATCTGGAGAACAATCAAGAGACAGCATTAGCCGAGTTAAACTAAGAACTGCTACTAGTCCATGCAGATTAAGCATTAATGTATTCCCTGTATACTGTCTAACCATCTAACAAGTAATGATGGTCATGTGGTATATTTTAAATGTTTCTCTCTTTATATGTGCATCATTTTTATGTTTCACATTTTTTCACATGCTTTAAAATAAATACACTGAAAATTTAAAGCAAAGAATTGTACAGCATTTTTCCTTCATTTAAAAACACAATTCATCTCGATTTATGAAATGAAAGGGTCATTTGCTTGGCTTGTATAGTTTTAACATGGATATTTCTGTGGTACAAGGCAGGCTTTTTCTTTGTTTGGCAGGATTTCTGACAGTATGTTGAAATGGGCACTAATCCTAAGGCTTGATCACGTTTTGCTCCCCACTATTTGCAGGGAATGGTGTCATTATTGACTTATCTGAAGTGAAGTCCCGCCTTTCACAGTATCCATGTTTCTTGTTTGCAGAGTTTGGTAAGGTTCCATCAAGTGGCAACAAACGACACATGTCAGAGGCATTGGCAAACTAACCGAATTCAACCTTTCCTGCACCTCCAACATAACCAACACCACTATACCAGATATGGGGCTGCCACAATACAACAATACACAAATGCACACCAACACAATATAAATGAACACCTAACAGTCATCTGCGACTCTGAAACTCTCATGGATACAACTAACCAGTGCACACAACCGCAAACCCCATACTAACATCGTACGACGCACATACCCAACACACATACTAGCACACACCCAAAGCACTGGGTTCTACCTGTACTGTCACAACACGCAGAGCCTCTCGAACCAATTCCACTTCGCGAGACAATGCTCACAGATGCCAGTTCCTCCTGGTTCTGAACCTATCCTTTCCTCACTAACACATCGCTCCCTCTTCTCTTGCAGAGCCACGTGAGCGCCTGGTGAGTGCCCTTGGGTGGTAGCTGTGCACAGTATAAATCAACATAACATAACAGTACCACTGTTTTTTATTGCAACAAACTGACACATTTTATGTTCATAGTTCATAGTTGGAGAAAAAGTACACCATACATAAGCAGAGCAAGGCACCTTTTCAGCATTTTGCGCTTTAGTCAAGTGTGTGTTGCTTCTGTTTTCTCTCTCAATATGGAGGGCCTGCTCCAAATACCTGTCAAAAACAGATCCTTCAGGAAGAATTCTTAGATGAAGAAGATGAGGCCTGAAGCATGGGTTGGATTGCTCCTGACAGTAAAACTCTGCTTCAGTGACTGCGGACCCTATACTTCTAATGGTGCGAGCCAAGCCTTTACCTGATTCGCGGTACCATCATTGGTACAAGCCTCAGTGCCTCTTCCCACAAAAATCCTTGCTGCTTGACTGTGTGTCGATTCCAACAACAAAGACTCGATATCACTAACATTGATTTTGCTGGGGGATGAGAAAACCTGAGAACTGCAATTACATAAGACAATAAAGAGAAAACTGAGCAACTAAGAAGAAAAGTAAATAAACGCCGTGGAGTGTTTTCTTACTGGATTGTTTCCGCTGGAGTACACTTCCAGCATTCAAGCATCAGAACTGTGCTTCTCAGAGTAGACTAGTGTGAAGCTCTCAAGATTGTTAAAGCCCTTTTTACGCTCTGCATGACAATGTCACAAAAACAAAATGATTTGTGCAACATGGAGGCAAAAATTGTGGATTTTATTTTAGATAACAGTGTTCCAACTGGCGAAACATAATTTGAATGTGACGGTGAATCGCATGAGGTAGTCTATTTGAATAATTCTGCATCCTGCCTGCTCTATTGGACACTCTTCTTGAAATGGAGTTTGAAGAGGTTACTGTTTCAATGGGAACGTAAATGGAGATAGTTGTGGGTAACACTTCTATTGATATGGCGTTTTTCCATCAGCGCCCAGATACGATTTGGTTTATTCAGATGCGATACAAATATCCCACAATCTAATTAAATCAAATCGAAGCTCTAGCCAAGTTAGTAGAAAAGGTCAGAGAAGACACAAATGAAGTAAGAAAATAAATAAAGCAAAATAATCTATTGAAGCATGTTCCCCCTATTTGAACAAAGTCTGTGCTGTTTAATGCTCTGGCGCTGGCACAAACGGTGACTGATAATGTAGAATGTATATCTACATCCAAGGGTTATGACTTGGTAATACCAGATAGTATCGTTGGGAAAAAAGGAGCTCAGTAGAGTGTCACGAACCAGGAAAGAGACGCGAACACAGAGAAGTCATATTTATGGTTACAAACTTTTATTAAATGATAAGGGGTGGAAACATGCTTCGTCATACTTCATAGCTAAGGGTCTGTCCAATGTCAAGATGTCCAAAGTAAAACTGTCCTGTGTCTGAAATCCTATCCTTGCCCTCACATTCTAAATTAACTCTAATGTGCAAATGGGTAATGTCTCTAGTTTTGAAAGGTGCACAAATGTTCAAGTTCAAAAGAAATATATATATATGCACTCCAACACAAAAGTTCCCAAAGGAAAAAAGTTCCCAGTTCCTGTGGATGGCTCCCTTCCCCTGGTTGCTGTTTTAGATTTCTCAAGACGACAAAAGGCAAAAAACCTCCTTGGAGCTTGGTTAATAACAAAAACACTTTGTAATCCAAAACAGTTTTAGATATAAGTTCCAACTATACAGGATACCTGGTGTACTCCCCTGACAGGTTAATTTCCACTTCAACTGCACCACATTCACTGTCATGGGTTTACCTGGCGTATTCATATGCCAGGACTTCTTTGGGTGTACTTTATTCTACTTTATTTGGCCTGGTATACTGTTGTGCAAGGGCTTTCAATTTGCTTCACTTTACACACACTTGCAGACTTGGCTTTGTCTGGTATACTCTCCTGCCAGGGCTTTCAATGTAGTACACTTAACACACACTTGCCGACTTGTGCTTACCTGATGTACTCTTCTGTGAGGATTTTCAACGTACTACATTTTACACACACTTGCAGACTTGGCTTTGTCTGGTATACTCTCCTTCCAGGGAGTTCAATGTAGTACACTTAACACACACTTGCAGACTTGTGCTTACCTGGTGTACTCTTCTGTGAGGGTTTTCAACATACTACATTTTACACACACTTGCAGACTTGTGCTTGCCTTGTATACCCTTCTGCCAGGGCTTTCAGCATGGTACACTTTACACACACTTGCAGACTTGCGGTTTCACAAAGGTTCACAAGTTGAAGGGCTCTCTTTCTCTCCCCTTAACCTATCTCGGGTTTTGTTCCCCTTGTGTATGGGTCCCAACTCGTAACGGTTATGGTTTTGAAAAAGTTCATGACGTGAGGGGTTTTCTTCTCCCTTGACCTCTCACGGGCTTGCCTCTCAAAATGATTCTCTTTTTATTCCATTAACAATTATTTAACTTTCTTCAGTATTGTTGCTGAAGTGCCCTGGTGTCCCAATCTCTCTCCAGGAATCACTGGCTTTCTGCAGTGTCTTCGGCTCCCTCATAGTAAGCAGGTAATAGCGTTTCAGTGCTCTGCCTCCAGTTTGCAGGTCCACCACCCTCACCCGCTGGCTTCCATGTCCTTCACGGCTCCTGCCTGGTGGTTGAGCCCCTCTCTGTGATCCTGTGGCTGAGGCACTGTTCTCTGGTTCCCACAGCTGCCAACCAGATTTGCCTTCTCCCTCTGGTGTAGTCCACCGCAGCACACCGTTTGCTGCAGCCTTACTTCTTTTACCTTGAGCCAGCAGGCTCTGCAGGCTCCTCCAGAGTGGCTCAGAAGTCCCTGAATCAAGTGTACACAGCTTCCCCAGGTAGCTTTCACTGTGTTCCTTCAGGTTCCGCCTTTTAAATCTCCCGGCACCCGTCAAGCACTCATAACTACTACAGCATGTTCTGTAGTTCTTTACATCATGGATTTGCATTGCCACTTTAGCCTGCTCGTCTCAGTATTCTTATTTATATATGGAAATGTTTGGCTTTCTTAGGTTTTCTTTCTACATAATACTGGATGAGGTCGTTAGCAGGGTTTGTGGGCAGTAGGAGGGACTTTTTACAATAAGCCATAAAAGCTTAAGACACAGAGGGAACATCTGTAACAAACTCATGGTGGCAACAGTAAAGACATACACAAGTGTTCACAGTTCAAGGGTGTTTATTAAACTGTAGATGCAGGTTGGAAAGACGCCTAATCTAAACGTAAATCTAAGATGGGAGCAAGTTACAACCATCAAATAATAATAATGCAGTCCTAGTGGCATCTTGTCAAATAAAAAGGGCCTATGCTAAGAATGTGGTAGCCGGGGGTCTCCCTTCCCCATGTTTTGAGCACGGGACAAGGCGGGACTCCTGAGAACAGCACACTCTTGAGCTTTCCCAGAACGAGACGACAGTTCCATTTTCAGCTATCATGACCTTTGGTGGTTAAGTCTCTTTTCTACAAAAAGTCTCTTGCCTCCAAGGACCTGATGTGTTCAAAATAACAAACAAAAAGTTCCTTTCCACATGTACATTGGGTGATGACTTTTCACCCCTGGATCCCCCTCTTCCGGGCTTAGATCCACAAAAGTTCCTAGCGATATCAGAACCTTCCTTGGTTACATTTCTTGCTTTCGAGGGCCTGATATGTTCAAAATAATAAACAAAAGTTCCTTTCTGATGGCACTAGGGTCATGGTTCTTCACCCCTGGGTCTCCCTCTTGCGGTCTCAGACCCCTCTCGAATGCGGGCCTTCCTCCATTGGGTTCACTATGGCTTGCATTCAAAAAGATAACATCTGCTACATTCACGTGTCATTGAGTGATGGCTTTTCACCCCTGGGTCCCCCTCCTCCGAGCTCAGACCCTTCTCAAATGTATCCCTCCCTCCGTTGTGTTCCCTATGGCTTGGTGTTGGTTATGCCTATGGTTCACAAGTTTTAATGTCTTTTTAAACAATCCACTGTGGACATCCCTCCGTCGGGTTCACTCTTGTCACCACAATGTTCATTGGGGCCAGATGCTTCAATCCTTTCTGTCGGAATCCCTCCGTCGGGTTCATTCTTGCCAATACAATGTACCTTCTCCTTGCTCACTATGCAGGATTCATCTCCCTTAGCTTTCCAATTATGTGCCGGACAAAGACTTTCGACTGTACAGAGGATTTTGCTAGACCCCTGAATGACCACTTTGAACTTTTCCCTGCGGCTTTCCCAAGGCCTTCTTGTATCTGTAGTTTCACCAGTGGGGAAAAAAACAGGGTTTCTCGAGTGAGCACCCACATGGTGCAGGAACCCTATGCAGCTGGTTTTACCCTTAGGAGTTAACAGTTCTTTGATTTTCCCTTAATTTGTCATTTGCAACATTTGTTCAACACAGTTCAGTTTCTTATCGGTTCTCCCCTCGGCTCACCGGCTGTGATGAACCACTTTGCTTTTCTTGTCTCTGGAGTCAAGGACGGTAGCATGGTAGCAAGCATCTCTTCCTTTCCTGACTATTATTGTAGGATGGCTTTGTGTACCATTGATATCTTCTGCAACACACATTGGCTATTGTTCATGGTCTTACGATTCCTTTTATGGAGGCTTTGCAGGTCTGGGTCGGAAAGGGCAAGGTCGCTTCTCTCCTGGTCGCCCCTTCAGTTCTCGCTGCCTTTCTCCTACTCTTGAGTTGCCATACTGGGATAGCTGTCTCGCGGTGCAGTCTTCTTTGCTCGAAGTGTGCTCCCGTGCTCCACCTTTTATCCCTTTGAGGAAGGGAAAGCGCACTCAGGTGTGTGTGATTCTGGTCAATTGCATGACTTCGCCTGACCCTTTTGGTGGGACATGTCAGGTAAACGGCTTTGGGTGTAAATCCATTGTCTTTCATGGTGTGTGAAAGTGTTTGTGTTGGAAAAGGTGGGATGGAGTTTCTCAGTATCCTACGTGGTAGGACGGTAGGATGAGGAAAATGTGCTGGAAGAAGGGGGATGCCACGTCTCACCCGTTGGTGTGCCACTTTCACTTCCCGAGGACCCCCAATTCAGGTGATCCTCCTCACTGGTCCACCCCCAGAAACTGGATCCAATAGTCATGGCTGTTTCCTGGCCACCTGGATGACAGATCCCTGGGGACTAGTCAGGGAGACAGGGAGTTCAGGTTTCTCACACATTCACAAAAGAGAAAGGATGTTATGTACCTTTACTCGATGAAGCCATGTTATCCCTCTGAAGGTCCTATCCCCCATGAGGTCCTCCCTCATATAGCCGCCCCCAGGGTCAGGATCATGTAACAGCTGACATCCTCTGGCCACTTGAGGAGAGGCTACCAAAAGAAAGGGAGTGATGGCACAATCAGATTCATCACCATAGGTAACCTTGAAACTGGGCCAATGCATAACTGAATTTGAAAAGTAGTAAGAGGTTCACTGAATCTGTGTCTCCTTGATTGATTCTTCAGATTTAGATGATAGCCTAGTAATGAATGATAAGCATGGGGAGCTGGCTGGGAAAAGTGCAGCACAGGTATCATTTTCTGCCAAAGACTCTTTACAGTCCAGTAGTGATATTCTGGCGAGACCTACAGGAGTCGATGAAGATGATGTGATTGATGATGATGTGGACAATATGACTACTACTATAAGAAAAAAGAGTGAACCATCGCCTTTAATTGAACGTTGCTAATCAAAAAAGTCTGGAAATAAACTGGTGTTTAAGGAACCATTTTCTACCAAGAACAGTCCATTCCTTAATAGGCAAAATATACTGCAGTTAATGTATTGTATTCCTCAACTTACTATGTTAATAACAAAAGATATAGACCTAGTAGATATAACGGAGGAGGAAGAGGAAGATAACTGGGCTTTTTGTACATTTTATTTCACCAATTATAGCTGAAGTGATCTATAAATATGGCCAGGATTTCCTGAGGATGGGTTTTGAATGTGATTTTTCTTGTGGAATGTGTCCATTGGTAGTGTTGGGGTGGAAGTGATTAAGTGCAATGATAAGATTGAACTAAAGGAAATGGAGGATAAATTGTTCCATATGGTGAAGTCGCAATGTGAGCATTCAAGATTACGGGGATATTGAAATGAGGTTTGTCAAGTCAATCCTCTGGAATCTATTCTCTCAAAGTTTGTTATATCTTCCTGGAACATGAGTTTTTTTTAATACATTTTTAAATAATCCCAGTGGTTTTAAGATGATAACTGAATCAGACTTATTTGCGTTCTAGGAGGCTTGGCTGAGTTAATCTGTTTCCAGTGAGGGTTATTATGCAAGTCAAAGACTTGCTAATAAGAAAGCTAGGGGTAGGCCATTGGGTGGTCTGATTATTGGTGTAAATTTTACATTTTCTCTATAAGAATGTTTGGGTATATATTGTATTTTTTATGATGTTGCATTCCATTTCATTGCTTCTTTTAAGTTATTTTATTTTTAAAACAATAAATGTTATTTAAAATGTGGGTTTTTACCATCCGACTGATCTTTCTGCTATTATTGTTACTCGAATGGAAGGTAATAGCACTCAATTTTTGATCACCTGATGGGATAGGTCATCTTGGCCCAACAAATTGTGTGGATGCTACCTTGCACACTGGAATTATTGTAATCCTGGGCAACACTTTATGGTGGTAGGATAATTTTTAACGCTACCTGTGAGAGTGAGATTGATTGCTGAAACTCCTATGACAGTCATAGATTGGATCTAGGATCTGATTGGAATGTTCTGTTGTAATGTTGGAGGATGATGTATCTAAATCATTCGGAGGCTAATCTTTTCTACAAAAGAAAGTTTCATGGATTAAACTCCTTGAATGAAAGCTAAGGCGTCTAACATTGGGGCTGCAAAATTAAATACTGGTGGAGGCACTGTGTTGTGAACTTGGGCTTACATCAATTTTAACTCAATGGAAGATAGCAAGGAGTTACTTGTAGATCATGTTGCTCAGTATGGATGGTGAAGGTTCTTCTTTGTTGTGTCTATTCTCAAAATTAAATAGGTAACATTCAAAAGCTTATGATCAATTTATCAATGAGATTGGATGTTTTAATAGGTCTATCGCACTGACTTTTATTTCACCAATCAATGTTACTATTGCACTGAGAGAATGAAAAAACAAAGCCATTGTGTGGGATTGAAGTGAGATGATGTCACCTTAAAAAAAGAAAAGGTTTAAAGATTACGTTAGGCAGATATTTTATTTTCCTAAACTGTTCAGTTATTTATTAAAAACTCCAAATAGTCAACATACTGCTTTTATAATGCAACTTTGGTTTAATGTTCCAAGAACAATGGAGGATCTTGGATAATATTCCTCATTCATTAAGAGTATGTATACTATGTAAAAAAGAAGTAGAAACTGTTTGACATATATTGGCTTTGTCTGAGAAACTAAATACGAATTATATGAAGGGATACATGAAGTTTGTGGTTAATATTGAGAATATAGAGCAGGATTACTTCTGGGCACACATCTACTCTGGCTCCCCATTGGCTGTTGCTGCTGTTTATCATATATATTTGTAAAGTTTTTGAAATGATGATTGCTGCTATTTAGGATGATGTTTAAATGTGATGTGCTGTGGTATATTAGTTCTATTGTGTATGAGGTGCGATGTAAACATAAAACAAGGGTATTCATTATTGCGATCTATTTATGTGGTTTTATATTTTGTAAACATTGTGTGAGTAAGTATACTACAGTTTTAAATTTCAATTGTGTATTGTACATTAACTAAAGTAGTGTAGTCTATTTGTCATTAAATGTGTGTAAAGGTTTTAATATTAAACCATATGCACAATAAAATTAAATATATGTATGCAGGCACATATTGATTCTAAGAGCACTTAAATATTACACACAATAAGAAACTATTCATTGGCAAAAGGCAATATGGCAGCTGCCAATAAAATCAATGTCTGGCAGTATGGAATTTCCAACAATACGGATGGTTTCTGGCTCATAGAGGGCACGCTATGCTCAAGTTTTGAATGGACACGTTTGGTCGTTGCTTGGTAAAGTTATTCTCCTCACACTAAGGGCCTGATTCATAGATGCATTTGACAATGGCACAATCTCATAGGGAAACACTCTGTGAATCAGGACCTAAGAGACTAGATCGGTGTAGAAATCAAGCATTGGGAAATCAAATAGGTAAATGTAGACCGTCGGAATTGTTTTCCTGAAGTCTGCCGTGCACTGCAGAACAAAGGAAAATCAGTAGCCAGTGAAAATGTAGCCAACAAAAATGTAGTCGGTGAAAAAGGCATGTTGAAAATACCCCTGCAATGAAAATGTTGCCAAGCCAAAAGTAGTCAAAATGCAGCGAAAAGTGCTGCTAGGTTAATTGTTAGAGTTAAGGAGGGTTTAGTGGGCTTGTGATTGCCTGGTTTAGGTTTAGGCTAGGGGTTGGGGATAGGGATAGTTTAGGCTAGGGGTTGGGGAGAGGGATGGTTTAGGCTAGGGGTTAGGGAGAGGGATGGTGCTTAGATTAAAGACATTGGGGTTTGGTTAATCGTTAGGGTAGATTAAGTGTCAGGGTTAGTGTTGGCGTAGCAGTTATTGTAAGGATAGGGCTAATAGAGTAATGGTTTGGGTAAGTGTTACAGAAAGAGATAGGGAGGTTACAGATGTTGGTGTGGGATAATGGTTAGGATAAACCTAGTGTTTAGGGTAAAGTAAGCATTAGGGTAAGTGGTACGTGGTAGAGTTGCAATTAGGTTAAGGTTATTATTAAAGCAAGGGTTTGGATTAAGGAACGGGCTATGCACTTTGTTGTGAACTGGTGATGGTGTTGGCGTTAGGTTCCCTGTTCATTTTCTATTTCTTTTTTATTGAGTAACATGCAAATAATGGCCTATAAGAGTTCAGGGTAGAATAAGGGTTGTAATTAGAGTTAGTGGAAGGTTTGGGAATGGAGATAGGGTAATTGTGGAGGTTTTGTTAGAGGTTTGTGTCATATTCATGGTTACAGCCTTGCACTTTTCTGTATTTAAAAATAGCTTTTTTGCTACCTTATTACTGGCAACATTTTCACACTTTGGATTGCTTGTATTGAATGACTACATTTTTGATAATTACTTTTGGCTGACTACATTTTCCCATGACTACATTTTGTTGGGAACATTTTCACATAGAACCAGAAAATGTACATTTAAAAAAACAGAACTATTGGCTTTGTCCATGCTTGTTTTCTTGAGTATGTCAGATACAAAATCTGGTGATCATTGGTTTCCTTTTTGCAATGTCTGTAGAGGCATGAACACTTCCTAGCATGCTCCAGAATTGTCTAAGTAGGGAAATGGTTCATGCTAAACACATGCTGGCACATTGACAGGCAAAACCAACATGGTTGCACCCATGACAGACAGTAGTAGCATACCCACAATGGGCATTTGAAGCCATCAACTCAGAAAGAGCCCCCCATCTACCCATCCCTGACTGGTGCACATTAGAAATGTCACTTTACCGAATACAATGCCTTTGAAGTCTGGTTGTGCTGAAATAGAGACAGTCTCAAGTCCCCGTTATTGACATATGGCAGACCCTCTTTCGTACCTGGTCGCTTGGAGCTGGGCGATCATCGTTTCAACATCATTGAAAGCACTGAGATACCCCTGCTTGATGTCAAAGATGCAATGTTGAAAATCATAGACAAAGGTGATATTGGTCTAATAATCATGTTGGACTTGTCTGCAGCTTTTCACACTTCGGACCATACCACTCTATTAAATCACCTTAAAGAGGTGGTTGTTACCAGACAAGGCATGTTTATGGTTTGAAGCTTTTCTTAGGAATAGAACATCGAGGGTAAATATTGAGGAGGTTAGATGTAATTCAGGTGCTTTGACTTGCCGTGTGCATCAAGATTAGGTTTGTGTATTTCACCTCTATTGGTAAACCCCTTCATGAACTATTAGAAGGTGCATAGAGTTTCAGAATGATGCTGATGAGACACAGATCAGTTTCAATTAAAAAGGCATTTTCAGGGCAACTTGAGCTTTAATCCGTCCACCTCCCAGAAAATGGCATGATGGATGTCATCTAACTGACTTGGTCTAAACCAAGCAAAAACAGAGATTTTAATATTTCCTCCTACATCCATGTGCTATAAGGAAATGCAATACCCTCAAGATATTCCCCTCTTCAATTGTTCCATTTGAGTTGCAGAGAAGGAGAAGTAATTTGGCATGTGTTGGACACATCTCTTTCTGTAAGAGGCCATATAAGCAATATTGCTAGTTTAACTCATTTCCATATAATGGTCTTGCGAAAATGAAGACCTCTTTATTGGACAGATTTTGTACTATCATAGCCAGGGCCATAATTGGAGCAAAAGTTGACTATTGCAATTTTTATATGTCGGTGTGATTACACAAGGTATTCAGCGCCTGCAGATATTGCAAAACTCTGCTGCACGCATTGTCACTAAAGGCCGCAAATAGGACTGTATTACCGCTACACTAATAAGAATTCATTGGTTTCCAGTTCGAGCCAGGATTTAAAATTCTCACACTTATTCATAAAACCAATTACATGTCCTGTGGATCGTTTTAAGGTCCATTCCCCCCTGCCCCCAAAACCTCTCGATCCACATTGAGACTAAAACGGTCTACTCCAAGATATCTGCAATGCAGAGCCTCTGACAGATCATGTACTGGAATCATCTGCCATTGCACATTAGAGGAACCTCTGATCCTCTATTCAGGAAAAAGCAGAAAACATTCTTTTTTGATTACTGTTGATAATGCTTCCTCTTTATCTCCTTGTTACTGAGGACTTTAGGGTAAGAAGACTGCTGAGAAACCCTTTGGGTTGTAGCGCCTCTGAGACCAAATAGAAAATAGAAAAATATATAGAAATTGCACTCCACAGAACCAAGCCTTTGAAAGTCTGGTAGTGCTGACATGGAAACATTGGCATCAGTCTCATGACACAGTGATTTTCATGCGGCTACACGCCTTCACCAAGTAATCAGCCAGACACATGCCCAACTCTCTCCAGGCCCGGTCTCAGTTCCTAGAGATTTGCCTGTGAATGAATTCATAGCCCAATCTGCCATTGGGTGCAATGGATATGTTTTAAATGAGGAAGCAAGGCTGAACAGAGAAATGGAAAGGGGACAGAAGATATAGCCAGAGAAGGCAGAGGTGGAAGGGAGAGAGCGGAGGTGAGACCAGAGAGGAGGTGAGAATGGTGAGGGGTCTGAAGTAACAGGATGTGGGCAAGAAGGGAGACATGGGAGAGTTAAAATGGTGATAGGTAAACAAGTGGCGAGAGGGAGAAGGTTGGAAGAACAGAAGAAAATAAAAAGGAGAACAAAATGCTGCAAAGTGGGAGGAAAGTGGTGAGCAAAAAGGAAACGGGGCAAGTCAGGTACAAGAGCAGGAGCACACATAGGAGAGGAATCCATGGAAAAGTAGGGTGAAACGTGATCAGAGGAGGACAAAGGGAGAGAAGAATTGGAAAGGGCAAAAGGGAAGAAAGGAGAAATATGGGATAAGAAGAGGGGAGGAAGGGTCTGGAGGCAGAGAAAGAGAGAGAAGCTGATGCTGGTTGGTTCCTTCAAAGGCAAAGATTCTGAAAGTCTCAGTCCTTAGGCAAAGTAATTCAAATTGACATTGTAGTGTCACTTCCTAGGATCAGCCTCCATTTCAGGAGTTCTGGACTTCAATGGGACTAGCCACTGTCTTATTTAACCCATCAGGAGAACTAGTATATCTCAAACTTCTTCAGCGTTCCTATAGGTCAATCAACTCTCCTAGACTGAAGTGACTAGCATGACCCAGATTGGGAGGGTTCTGAAGGCTCTCCAGTCATTTAGAAGGGATAGGAATAGAATATGGCCAATCTGTCCCTCCACTTGCCTGAATCAGCACTTTTCCACCGACTGCTGCATGATGGTCGATGGGGTCATTATGCAGGGCCTGCCTGCTGGCCAACGTGAGTGTGGAAATCCATTAGAGGAAGAAGAAGAGACATAGCCAGGTAGTTAATACGTCGTGGGGACAATTTGAGAAAGAAGGGGAAGGAAAGAGAGATGGAAATTATCAGAGTAGGAAGAAGAGGGTGGTGAGAAGAAATGAGGGAAAGTAGAGGGAGGGGGTAGTAGGAGACAGAAAAGGAGAAGAGGGCCAGGCAGAAAGGCTAAAGAGTAACTATAAAGAATAGAGGCTGGGAAGATGAAGGTGGAAAACAGTGAGAGGGGAAGGGAGGGCAAGAAGGGAAAACATGAGTGAAAGACAAGAAGGGATGATGGAGAGGGAGAGAGAGATGCAAAGGAAGATAATCCTACACATCCTTTCGGAGGTCAATGGTTCAGATAGTTATCAGGGAGCAGACTCAGCAAACATTCCAGGATAAGGTCAGTCTAGGCTTGAAAGTTGACCAGCTCTGCCTCAGGCCCACCAGCATTTGAGAAGGCAGCCTGCAGGGAAATGTCCCAATTTCACCATAGGTCATCCCTCATCTGCTTGAACATCTAGCTTGAATGGCTTGAGACACCGTGCCCTGGGTTGAGGTGTCTGCTAAGGGCTCCTCAGTAACTCTAAAAGGGTGGGTCGATATGCTATTATCTTTGCCCCCACCCCAAAAACGAGCATTAGCAATGGCAATAGTTTGGGCTGTGGTGTACTGCGATAGCAGAATTAACTGACCATTGACAACAGCAGGTGCAAAATGGTGCGAGTATCTATGCATCTAATAGCAATGCGTAGCAAATGCCTCCTACTTATATGCAAGCCAAAACGATTGGCTTTATTAATGTGTGTTATTGACAGGACTTAAGTGAAGGACACCCATAGTCCTTATAAATCGAGTCGCTGAAGGTAGATTTGGTTGAGACAATTTTTATTACACCAGTAGCATGTTTACGACTCCAATTAAGTCATTTACTTTCAGAAGACTACTTTGAGAAACAGTAGCTGGCAATTTGAGTGCAAAGTTTGATGCTAAGGCTTGATTTAAGCAAGCTCAATGAGTTCCAATGAGGTGGGGTTTTGGGCCAGGAGGTGAAGGAACTGGCTGGGAATGGCCATAGGGGTTATCATGACCGTTGGCAAATAACCAGACACCTACAAGCTTTCTGTCCTTCCTCATATATCATTTCTTCCTATCTGTACTGCAATTGTTGTGGCTTATGGGTGGCACGCCACCTAATAGCCCAGGCAAAAAATACTCTCAATAATTTTCTTCTACGGAATCTTAATCTATTACTTTAGTCTCACGCATATGTGTATCTGAATTCTAACGGGATTTGGTACAACTAAGAAAAGAGGCCTGGAAATGTGTTGTAGATTTGTAAAAAAGCGTAGTCATATGAGATTAATATTCAACTTCTTGTTCAGCCAGGGAAAACCTTGTGGGGAAGAGGAGGGTGTGGGTGTGTACTTTTTTTTTTAATCAATTTTTTACTTGATCTCCATGGTTTGTATGATTTGCAACCCATGTGTATGGATGCCTGTGGGAGTAAGAACGGTGGCACAGTTGAAAGACTTGGCAGCGTCTACAAATGTTGAAGACACTGGGCCTGATTTACAAAGCATTTTTCAATGGGACTTTAACTTATGAATCAGGGTGGGCCTGATTTTAAAAGTGTGACACTCACCCAGGTTTTGACCAGGGTGAGCCTGTCAAGAGGCTCATTCAAAAACCTCTGTAGAAAGAAAGATCACGGGTTGTGATAAGAGATGTCTAATCATATGTGGGATGGTTAAGGGTACTACATAAGGGCAGTGAGAAATGACTGGGAGCATGGCAATTCCCATATTGCAGTTGATGGCGTGCAGTGGCAGGCAGCACACTATCACTGCAAGCAAGCCAGAGATGTACTCTACATGAGAATCCCATGCCTGACAGGGGCTCAGTCTACCACCATCTCGTAGAAATGGCAGCTGCTGGTGCATATATCTGCAGAGGGAAGTGCCACATTGCCAGATCTGTGATTGCCTACACATGTACAAATGACTACTAGAAAGGGGATGAAGAGTCTGACAGCAGCATGAATTGGCTCCATATTGCACTAAATAAATGACAGCTGTTGATGAATGGATTGATAAAAATGGAATTATTGGCAGAAAGCAGTGGCACATTATTTCAAGAGATCTAGGTGGAGCTGAATGTTTTGGAAGGACCGCTGGGCCCTGACAGTGTGGAGAGGATTGGACCTAGGAGCAACAGCACTAGTGCATCAGTGACAAGGGAACAGAAAGGGAAGTGGAGGGGAGAGAAAGCTGAGTTGTAGAAGGAGGGTGTTGGGAAACAGTTACAAAGCACACAGAAATAAGTGGGACAATGAGTAGGAAAAGTGACACAGCAGCACACAAAGGACGTTGGGTTTAGGAAGGCTGAAGGATAGTGGGGAGAGAAGAGGAGTGGGCTAACCGGGTTGATGCAGGAAGGAGATGGAGTTTGTTCCTCAATTGGAGTAACTGGTCCTGTAAACCGGCTACTTGTTTTGTAGTATAGGCTCTGGACTTCTGTGTAGAATCCGTTTTTTGCTCACCTCTCCAGGGTATTTCAGTCTCTCTTGGGGTATTGCATCACTTAACCAATTACAATTACTTACGCCGGCTTGGGCGTTCTGGCTCTTCAGCCTGTCTCAGCTTGACACTGTTCTCACACCTCTGTTGGGTACCTGGTTTCTCAGCCCTGCGTGGGATTTCCGGACTCTCAGACCATCTGGGTTTCTTGTTGCTCTCACCCCCATGTGGCTCAGCCCGACAGGGGACTATGTCAATGGTTATTTTTGGACTCAGCCCTGGGTTGGATATTCAGCATCTCAGGACTGTCTAGCTTCCATATTGCTCTCACCCACTCGTGGGGTATTTTGGTGCCTCACCACCCTCCTTCTGCTTCTCTGTCGAATGCATACCTGGTTCTTGGCAGCGGTGCTCGTAGGAGGAGGCAATTTCTGTGGCTGGTGTGGAACTGCAGTGCTGACTTCTTCGTGCTCGGGTCTTCCGCTTTGGTTCTTCCTATGTGCGACCGACAGGACTACATCGCTAGGGCTGCTGAACGCTGGTATGCCACATCTGCGGTGACTCAGTCTCTTGCTTGCTCGGCGGTCGTGAGCTTCTTGGTTTCCATGACTTCCTGGGCTCAGCAGCATTCTGCAATCTCTGGGTTTCCTCCATCCACTATGCCACCTGCCTGGCCCTGCCTCCAGAATGAGAATTCTCTGTGTTCCAGCGCAGGCTTCCGCTTTGCACCCTTAGGCTAGCACGCCTTCTCTCTGCATGGACCTCACCTCTTTTATGTTCCTCACTGGGAGATGAGACAATGTTGGTTCTGCTCTTCAGGATGGATTTTAACAGAATGGGGTCAGAAAACAAGCCATTCATGTTTAAAATGCCACGCATATTATCATACTGTTCAACCTCCATATAAGAAACACACATTTGGGACTCCTCTTTCAAGAAGGAGTAGTGGTATCTGTACCTCTGGATTCCTTGTGCCCTAAGTGGGGGAGCAGCCCCAGTGAGATCCCACTTCCCTGTCCCCTAGGGGGTACTAAGCATCGATGGCTTACCTCCCTAGCCCCAAAGGTGGTGGCTCCCCCTTGGGAAGAAGGGACAAATTCCCTGGATGTGTCATAGCGCCTAAAACACAGTAGACTTAGGGGACTGGGAAACACAAAGGTGTATATTTACGGGCTTCAAATTCATCACACTCACGTTTTTAAAAATAAAGAACATTACTTTCTTAAAAAGCACTTCACAAGCATTGGAAGCAATGAAGGAAAAATAATACCAATACAGTAAATAAATACAAAACCCATCACTGTTCCAAGTAGTGAGAAGTACGTGAAAGTACCAGGGAGACTGTACACAAACCACACTGTCAAAAGCAAAATAGGCAACAATGGAATTGTTGTGGAGCTTCAGTGGCTTCTGCAGGCAGAAGGGCTGCTACTAGTTCTGTGTGACAGAGCATCTATCTTCCTTAGCTTTGGCATCAAACAAAGGTTGCTCAAGCCAGACCTAAAAGGACCCCTTTGTCAGAAGCAACGCACCCGAAAACACAAGAAGCATGCATCTTTGGAATGCTGGGTCTTCCCCCCACATGACGTTAGTTGGTCTAATTAAAGAATCTGCTGGGCTTCGTGAAAAGGGACGCGTGTTTTGAGGCTTCCTCCTTGTTTCCCCAGGGGTGTACTCATGAATCGTTTGAAATGAGTAAGAACAGCTGGTGTGTGCAGTACACTGGATGTCAGTGATTTAGCACCATATTAGAAATCGGTTACTATTATTAGAAAAGCTAAACGTGCCCACGCTTGCGGTAGTTGATACCTTCCACCGGAGACCATAACACTTTTAACAACAGTTCAATTGAATTGCCTCGAGCTAAGTTTCCTAATGTAACTTACATTCATTTATATCCCCTCTTCCGCATGCCAGTAGTTACTCCAATGAATGTGGGAGAATCGCCGGAGAGATCTCGGTGCTAACCACACATTTTCTGCAGTTAAGCTCCTCCTATTTATTTATTTATTTATTTATTTATTTATTTATTTGTATTTATTGTACATTTCCTAATGCCAGGAGGGGCCTGTATTATGCCTTCTGCCCTTGCAGTACGACTTCTTTATGTCTGTCCATCCATTGGACGAATGCGCCCTCCATTCCTTCCATCTGAGTGTCGGTATGCATCGCAGAATAGGGATACCAGCAGGTGGCGCTTCATGCAACGGAGGCACGAGGGGCTGACTTAGTGCTAGGCCAGGGCATCTCTCTGCCTGTGTTCATATTTCATTGCAAGCTTCACTGGGATGTGGGGGCGGAGCCACATGAATTGGGGGCATGTGCTGTGGTCAGTTGCGTATACTTTTAAGTAAAGTAGCCCTGTTAAATGAAGCACTTCGATGCTGGAGGATCAGATTGTGCCATTGTCTCTTATGGCTCCTGTGCTTTTACTATACTTCTTGGGTCTTTCCTTATTCACGGACATTGAACAGGCAGGAGCATGTACTGTGTTTTTTCACAATCGCCATTACTTAGACTTCTCTCTTTCTCGTCCTACCGTGCAGATCCCTTGCCTCCTTCTCTGGTATACTCTCCATAAAGGCAAGCTTGGGCAGTATACATATAATAGTTGGCGGAGTGGAGGATTTCAGAGGTCCCTTGGACAGCAAAAGGGGCAAGTAAAAGCCCAAAGTATACGCCTGACAGTTGGGCACAAAGGTGCCCTGCTTGGGAGGCGTAAGAGGAGAATGGAATCTAACTGATAAAAATAGACACTAAGGGCCTGATTCATAGAATTATTTGCGTGTAAAATCAGGGATTTGCATGGCATTCTGCGTGCAAATCCCTGTTCGTCTATTCATGGAATGGACTGCGTGGGACTTTTCCTGGACTTACGTGGAGTTTGTGCAGGCTCGGCATGTCTGTTCGAGCCATCGAGCACCTTGCGGGGTACACCACAAGGAGCGTGGGTGTGGCTTGCGCAGAGGGCTGGGAAGGGGCGGAATACAGAAAATGGGGAGGAACATGCAAAAAAGTGGGTTTTCCGAGGGCCAGCCCGCAGACAATCCCTCATACGGCAACAGATACGGGGGCCCTGCGCAGGGTCCCCGAGATGCAGGCCTGCTTGGGGGGGGACCCACGCACTGTTTGAAGGTTGTGTGTATTTGTGCGCGGGAAGCACGCAAAGGTAGCTGTTCTGCTGTCTTTGCTTTGCGTGGGGGGGTGTCGGGAGCATTCTGGCACGACTTGCAAATACGGTTACCTTGTATAGTGAATTCCATGAATATGCAGTGTGCACATTTTTTACGTGCAGGCCTCCGCATTGTCCTTCCCGGCGTGCGGCCCTTGCAGGATTTCTGCACACATTTCCATGAATCGGGCACTAAGTATTGACGGAAGGGATGGATAGCACAGGCAACTCAAAATGCAAATTACATAAATGAATCAAAATCACCCATAGTAAAATTGATGAATTTATCTTAGCCATTTAGGGCCCGATTCATGGAATATATGCCCGGTTCAGAGTGAATTTGCACTGCTGAAAAGTGACTTTGCACTGCTGACACAAATCCTGATTCGTGGAACCGTGCAAAGTGTATTTTTGCCGTGCAAAGTCTGGGCAAAGTCAGCGCATAGTCATTTTTGCAGTACAAATTGACTTTGGCCAGACTTTCTTTTAAAATGCAGAATTGCACGGAATGGCTCTTTGGAATCTGCAGCAATTCGTGCCTATGTAATGTTTTTCCTATCTAATACAATTGCTCTTTTTTTCATTCTTGATTTTTTGGTCTTGCTGTTCCTTTCCTGTGCCTTCTCAGTATGAGCTTCTGAGTGCTGCCATTTTGTCATGGGCGCTGCCAGTGTTTTGCTGTGGCAGATGCCTGACTGTAAATCCAATTCATATTCCTAAAGCTGATTCGCTACTGCATTTTACCAAGCTGTTAAAAATGTACCTTTTACCTAGAAATGAATGTGTGCTCATATTCAAGCTTTTATCATTTTTTACTGGAATTCTTCCAATAGTTTTAGTGTTTTTATTTGAATTGTGTCTTTTAACCACATAATGTGTTTATGCGTACTCTGGTACGAATGTTCCCGTTCTTAAAGGAATTGTAAATGTACGTAGAATAATACAATGCTGTTATATTACCTGTCGTTAAGGTCCCACTTGCAGCCTTGGAACCTTGTTTTTCTTTTTCTTGAAAGTTGTATTCTTTTAACCTTGTACAGCACTCCATATATCACTTGTTGATAAGGTTCGTGCTATATAAATAAAAAATCATCACACATATGGCTGTCAAGTATCGTGTGTGGCTCCTCTGGCATGTCCAGCGTTTGATCCAATGTCACTTTGCATGCTGGGACTGATAAACATGTCCATGGAATATAGAAAGTAATTCTACAGCACCAGCTGTCACACATATGGGGGGAGGGTCCCCTTGGCAGCTACATATTAAAGACTAAGCGCATCTCTCGGACAACTGAATATTGTCTTGCGCTCAAACCGTTGCATGCTTGTAAGAACGCCAGCAGGTCGTTCATCAGAACATATGCTCAACTTGCAGATGCTGGTTCCATTCTTAGAATAAGGAAGAATTATTCTTTGTCATAAATATATATGTGGTCCTTACCATACCTCACACAAATGTCTAGCACCTAATAGTATATGCGGTCCTTGCCCTACCTCACACAAATGTCTAGCACCCAATACTATATGTGGTCCTTACCATACAGGTTGTCCTTACCATACCTCACACAAATGTCTAGCACCTAATAGTATATGTGGTCCTTACAATACCTCGCACAAATGTTTAGCACCTAATAGTATATGTGGTCCTTACCGTACAGGTGGTCCTCACCATACCTCACACAAATGTCTAGCACCTAATAGTATATGCGGTCCTTGCCCTACCTCACACAAATGTCTAGCACCCAATACTATATGTGGTCCTTACCATACAGGTTGTCCTTACCATACCTCACACAAATGTCTAGAACCCAATAGTATATGTGGTCCTAGCCATACCTCACACAAATGACTAGCACCTAATAGTATACATGGTCCTTACCATACCTGGCACAAATGTCTAGCACCTAATAGTATATGTGGTCCTTACCATACCTCGCACAAATGTCTAGCACCTAATACTATATGTGGTTCTTACCATACAGGTTGTCCTTACCATACCTCACACAAATGTCTAGCACCTAATAGTATATGTGGTCCTTACCATACCTCGCACAAATGACTAGCACCTAATAGTATACATGGTCCTTACCATACCTCGCACAAATGTCTAGCACCTAATAGTATATGTGGTCCTTACCATACCTCGCACAAATGATTAGCACCTAATAGTATATGTGGTCCTTACCGTACAGGTGGTCCTCACCATACCTCACACAAATGTCTAGCACCTAATAGTATATGCGGTCCTTGCCCTACCTCACACAAATGTCTAGCACCCAATACTATATGTGGTCCTTACCATACAGGTTGTCCTTACCAGACCTCACACAAATGTCTAGCACCTAATAGTATACGTGGTCCTAGCCATACCTCGCACAAATGTCTAGCACCTAATAGCATATATGGTCCTTACCATACAGGTGGTCCTTACCATACCTCACACAAATGTCTAGCACCTAATAGTATATGTGTTCCTTACCATACAGGTGGTCCTTATCATACCTCGCACAAATGTCTAGCAACTAATAGTTCAGGCTCTTGAAAGCCGGTGGAAGGGAGTAAAAGGCAAAGAAAGGCTTGGAAAACCGCCCAACCTCTTTCCCTTTATAAAAGTGAAAGGAAAGGAAAAGGTCAGATCAGGCAATGTTGAATTCTGTGACGTAGGTGGGATGGTGATCATACTCTACCGGCATGGGAGAGTTCGGCTGAGCTCAACTTCCGTGCGTCTGTGGTGTGTTTATTACACATAGAAGCAGAGAAACCCACACAGGTCAAAAGGTTCGCAGCAAATTGGTTGTAATAATGTGAATCTAATAATGTTTTGGGGTCAAACAGAATGTAATGATATCTCATGTGTATTGACATCCTGCGGCACAGAAATCAAACACTGCAGCCCAAGCCGCTCGCTGCTTTGTGCCATTAATGTTAAACCCTTTGCCTGAAGCAATTCTTTTCACAGGGTTTTAAAACTCACCCCTCCAAATGCACTTACTGGCACTCCCCTTCCACTGTTTGAAATGTCTCACCGGGGTCTTCCTCCCTTTCCCCCAAGCCCTGCAACCACTCTCTTCTTTCTCCTCCCCTCCCCCACCGCACCCCTCACTAGCCCAGTGATGCACAAATGTTATCAATAAATAAAATAAATGAATGAGTCTTTTGCAGTTCCTATTTCTGGTAGATGTGCTCATTACATAGTAATGTGTTTGCGGTTATTTCATTAAAGTATTGTGTTTGTTATATCAGAACTATTTTTTTTAAATAAGCTGCACTTGGCCCTATTGTGCCTTTCATATTTTCAGACAATTGTTGCAGGCAGGATGCGGAAGGTCTTTTTCTTAATTTACTGCAGGTAAATCATGACAATTGCATTAGGTTTCATAAATGCGCTCCTGCTCTGTCAGTAATTTAATTTAAATGAATATGATGGGTTTTATTTCATTAGCCAAATGAACTGAGATGGAAATGTAGCTATACAAATTAATTTAATTATGTATCATTTTAAGGCACTGGTGGGTTTTTTCAAGAAACAGTTTCTAGAAAGACAATTGAACAACTTTACTGGGCAAATTGCCCAGTAACTTTATAGTGCGATCCAACTGATGGATTGCTGTGAAGCACACAGTCGAAAGAAGTGGTCATTTTCCACAGTCTCAAAATTCAGGAACAGATTTGAATTAATCATAACCACTGACAAAGGTTTGGGAAGGTGTTGAATAGCATTATTTGTGCGTCTTCTATACAATTGCCCAGAAAAAAACGTGGAGCACTGCCGAAACTGCTGGGTCAATTCCTTTCAGCATGGTAGGGTAGAAAATGGTGGACGGGAAGACTGCCAGGAAAAATGCATTTTTTTTCATTCATAGTATTCCATGCATCCCTCTTTGGTGTTGCAAAGTCACTCTGAGTGATTGTGCTCACAAATGGGGCCGAAGGTACTGTTCAAGAGTCACAAGCTACTGCTCACTGAAGAAGACCCATGTGGCTGAAACATGTATATATTGCTGTTGGTGTCAAGCAGAAGGACTATGAGCAAGCAGGTCAGGCCTGACTGCCCCTGGATGGGGGACCAACCTAGATTTGCTTATGTTTTTTCCCATCCTGCAATGGTACAGCAGGCTGAACAGTGGTGAAATGGAATGCTGCCTGGAGCAAATGCCAGCTTAGAGCTATTCCATTCATCACTTTTCAGTGTTCTCGTCCGAACTGAGTAACCGAAAGTGCTGCCATCTTTACTTTTTGTAAATATTAAAAATATATATATATTTTTTTTTTATTAGAAAATTGTTTTAATCAAGTAAACTTGATTTTTCAACAAATACAATTACATAATATTGTTAAAATTCATTGAAATGATTTAAACAATCCTAAAAAAACGAACAATTAAGTATTTTTGACAATTCAATTTGATCAAGTCAAACCAGCAGAATAAAGCAGCAAAAACTCTACTTTTAGACAATAATAACAATAAGCAATGAAATATCCAACCTTGTTCAGAGGGTAATCACAGAGAAGAGAGGCATATGATCATAATTTGCTCTGGGTCGATCTCTTGTCTGTCAGTTTCAAACTATACAAGAAATTCAATATAGCATATCTCAATGATTGGCTGTTAGTATGAAACAACAAAGCCCACAATCTGTCACTAGTAAGTATTATGTGATCCATCAACAAAGGTTTCCTATACTCGGTTCTTTGCATAACTAATGCAGGACAGACTGAGCATAGATGTTTCAAAGTTTCTGAAGACACCTTACAAAAGTGACAGAAACGCTTGTTCTCAGATATTAGTTTGCGTTTATAAAGTATTTTGTTTGTTGGCCAAAGATTCAATCGGTAGCGTAGAAAGTCATCCCGCAGTCGTGGACTGGGAAAGAGGGCTAAGTAACTTTCAACTGTACCGTAGCATTTCAGATTAAATGGAGTATCTACAAAGGCCTGATATTGGGTACACGCGCGTCGCGTCTCTATCCAATCGTACTCCCATGATCGTATTTTTGCTCGTTCGGATTCTCTATTAATTGTGTTATGGTAAACCCGGTTTCACTAATGATCTCCTGTGCTTTTTGCCTCCAACCAAGGGGGAATGCATCCATTGAATGTAAGAGATACTTTGCAATGACTTTAATTGAACCCGATTTATTATCTGCCATGACACATTTCCTGTAAAGTGAACAAATTTTCCATTTACAAATGGCAAATAAAGACACTAGTCCCAATTTGTGTCTCACGATACACATAGGATAGGAAGGTGGTAAAGGTAAGACTTGTTTCCAATAACGTCCCTCTATGGTAGTCCAGTAAATATAGGTTTTTTTCAAAGAAGCCTCAACTCCATAAGTTATTACTGGAACAAACTTTTGCTTGTAATAAACAACTGTCGGAACCAAGGAGAACTTGCAATATTTGGCTTTGATCAGGCGGGCTTGGGATACTGCTGTTATAATCTTTTGTTTTACATGGTAATCATGAGCATTAAGATTCATGTTGTTTGTAACAAAGGTGCCTAAATATATGTAGGATGGTACGGTTTCCAAAGTTGTACAAAAATGTAATTCTTACAGAAATAACTTTGGCATTTACAAACCCTCATGCTCTTTGTGCTACAAACATGTGTGCATCGAAACTGTAGGTTTCAGAAGTTAGACTTTGAATGCAGATTAAGGAACATGTAACCTTCTGATGGTCTCTTTTGTCCATCGTGTTGAAAAAGGTTTCCATGTTATTTCCTCGAGATTTTTTCACCGAGTGAGAATTCATTGAATTTTCTTTTATTGTTAGGCTTTTTACCACAAATGTATGTGGGGGAGACCCCCACATGCCCACCCCTAAACCCCACTCTACCTTTTTTTAATTGCCCTAACCCACACCCCACACACATTTGCGGGATGATTTGTTGAAACAATTTGATTTCTCCTTCGATGGAAAAACCTGTGATGGAATCTGCCTATCGCATTGAAATCATCTCCAGGCGTTGCTGATAGCTGCAAGTGAATCCCGGGCCAAATCACATGACCTCCCTGCAAGGACTCCTGAAGTACTTCTTCTACTTAAAGTAAAATAAATCTGATATTCAGTTACCAGAGTCCACATCCTCCCCTGACTTCCACTCCTTGACCTGCTCATGGAAATCAGATATTTTATGGTGACTGGCACATGTTTTGGTAAGGAACAGTTTGAAACCATGTAATACCTGATGAACCCATTCATTGCTACTACCGTTTAAGGATGAAGGAATGGAGCTAAGAGGAATATTCCACAGTATAAATGGTAGCCTGATGCTGTGTTGTCCCTGGGTCCTCCTCAGCCTGGTCATAGGTCACCCTTCCAAGAGTGGAGACTTGCAGTTTCTTCGCCGTAAGACTCTTGGATAACTTTCCTGGTTCTCCTCCTATGCTGATGTTCTGATGCTGCTCCAGCTCTGTGCCCAACCCTTTCTTATGAATGCCACCCAAGTCTCTGCATGTGCCTTCTTCCGCTTGCTGCCACCAGATTTAGGCACAAGGCACCCATTCATGACACTCCTGTGTGCACTGACTCCTCCATCAGTAGAGTCTGATGCACCCATTTTACTTAATGCTTACAAGCCTAGAGAGCAAGTTAATCCACTTGCCCCCAAAACTGCACCAACAATTATTTCATCCAACACCTCCTTCATTCATGACTGTTTTCTCTCTTTTCAACCTCAGAATTCTTTCATGCAGTCAAATGATGCTTTTACCCCACCCACCCCCAGGTTCCCCGTGCTCTCTACCGTATGCTCAAACCTGCAACATCCACACACATTACACTTTCTACTCTTCCAAGACCCTCCATCACACACCAGGTGTAGCAAAATAGAAGTGCTGTATCACCCTCTTCCAAGTCATCCATCACCTCTCCCCCTTCAAAACAGACCTAAACATTGCCCCCCATTCCACTCACGGCCACCCTTTCATTGCTTAACCATTACAAACCCATTCCTATCCGTGAAGTCCTTATACAGGAGTCTTTATGTAACTCACTCAAAGTATTTTTTTCTAATTTGGCCACACCATTGCCGCCTTAACTTGCTCAGACCATTTCTTCTTTTACATTCTAGACCGCCTCTCCAGCCACAAAATAAAAACAGTAGCATTTCTCCTTTTCAGTATTATCAGCAAAAGCTGCGTTTTTATTGCAGGAAGTACCCGTTAAGTAACACTTAAAGCTTGCACTGGCGAATAGAATCGCCACAGGCCCTGTGCGTGGAACACACAGCACTCAGGAGGACAGGCACCCCTCTTTGCTGCGTGAATGGACACTTATCCTGTTCGGCAGCAGAGGGTGTGACCTTATTTGAAAATATGTATTTCCTTGTAGAATTTGCTTTTGCTGTCACCTGGGGCAGCAGCGAAGGGAGATGGGTCAGTGTTGCCTCCCCCTCCCCCCACTCTCCCCCATCCTTCCCCCGTTGATCAGTAGGCCACAGACTGGAGTGGCCCACTTCCATCCTTATATTTTTGACCAGTCAGTCACCATTATCGCAGATGGCGAGCAGCGGGTTGTGATTATGACTTGATACACCACCCATCGGCCAACCCACGTTACATGTCGATTCCTTCAGTTGCAGGACTGTGCAATGACACTCTAGTTCTAAGCTGGGGTGGACACATCTGCTGCCTTCTGTCTCGATGCCCCAGCAAGCCAACTGGTGCCATGGATGTGGAGGAGACCTGGGCTGAAGACTAGGCAAGCATGGTGATGCAGAGGGGTGTCCCTGTAGCCATGTCATTGGAAGACATACACGCTGTTATGCTTGAAGATGAGTGTATTCAAGTCATCCAAAGAAGAGTACATACACCCTGACAACTAGAAGGGGTTTCTGGCTCAGTACTCGCACCGCACACCAGAAGCAAGGGAGTAACAGCATGCCCTGTGGAGGGTAAGAGATGAATTCTCAAAATCTAGTGGGGTCGTTCTGCTCAGAGGCACACGCATCATTATTCCTGCCACCCTGGTTGACAAGGTGATGGATATCCTTTGCACATGCTGGGCACCAAGCGGGCAGGCAAAAGAAAACTCGCCTCCTGAAAAGTGTATGTTTTGCAGAGCTCCAGGCAAGTCTGGATTTCAGGACTGAGTGATGACTGTGGTGTCAAGTGACCGGAATACAGGACGCCAAACCTTTCCTTTAGAGGTCTGTAAGCAATTCCATTAAATAATACAGCATAAAATACAAACAAAAACATTTCAGAGCGACCTCAAACTCCCATACTTTTGAAAATATAAATTCACACCACCTTGCTATATTATTGTCATAAAAATGGACAAATTCATAAAAACATGTAACAAATAAAATGAGAAAATACAATTAAAATATTTGAAAAACACTCTGAATTATGAATATCTAGAAAATCCATAATCTGCATAATATATTCTTTCGAACCCTTAGGTCATTTGCTAAATAATATAGGCTTATAGACTGAGGTGGGGGGTGGTGATTATCGCAGGATGATGACCTGCCAGCAAGTTATGACCCGAAACGAAGCTGATGGCCATAAGTTGGGGAAGGGCCATTGTCCCAAACGATAATGACCCCTTCCAAGGACAATCAGGCTATTAGCACATAGTGCTAATAGCAATGCATGTTCTGGAGTTTTGGTGTTGAAGTAAAAAACATTTGATTTGTAACTAAATTAAAGCGCAAACCGTTCTAGTAAAGTCAATGGGGGTCATTCCGAGCATGGAAGTAAGGTACAAACCATGCCGCTAATGAATTACACCGGCATGGTTTTCCGCGCCATGCCATTCTGACCCCTCAGACCGTTAATTACGGCACCGTAAACTACAATGCCGTAATTATCGGCCTTGGGTCGCGCGCACCCCCCACCATGCCGAAATTAACGGCATGGCGTAAAACGGAGCTGATCACAAGTAAGGAGCACACGTAAATTACGGCCTCCTCAAGGCCGTAAAGTACCTTACCGGCACGGAGTACATACAGGCATCTCAGAGAAGGAGTAAAGAACCCTGAGCAGTGGGACCCAGAGCCACAGGTGGACACATGCAACACAGATGGAGGCCAGGAGTCTGCCACAGCAGAAAAGGAACACACCCACACACCACCCCCCTCCCACACCAAGATGACACCAATCGAACAAGCAAGGCCACAACCACACAAGCCCCTGCAACAACACCACGCCCCCCCCCCACTGAGGAGACACTGGGGTAGAAGGAGGGGGAGACAAGCCCTGCATGCAGCACCAGTACAGCCTCCGTTACCACCCCAGCAGCCCCCATGCACACGCAGCATGTCCGGCCACTCTAAGAGAAGTCCTACCAGATAGAGAGCCCAGACCACCTAGACTGTGACAGCGTCACCACCATATTGCGCCCCAGACACAAGAAAAGCGAGCACCATACAAATGTACAGTGCCAACCCGGCACAAGTGATGGTGTTGCTTGTGCCCCACACCCATGCCAAAGGCACCTACCAGCACACAGTGGCATGTCACAACCGTCCATTAGGCGGCCACATATACAAGTGCTGTCACACCTCCCCAAGCACACAAGGGTCCACCAATCCCCAACATGGACCACCCATGACATAAACAGTAAAGCTGGACATAATGCAAATGGAGGCATGCCAAATGACAATGGTGCCCCTGACAGCACACACAGGTCGTATGTGGACCAGCATGGCATGCAGGTGGCGGACAGCAACTGCAAACAATACCACTCCCCCTACGTGCAGATGGAATCCAACGATACCAAGAACCGCATACATGGGTGGGCCCAACACCAAACAACTACACATGACTCAAAGGGCCAGCAGTTCACCATGCTACCGCGCCACATGGTCCAACATGCAGGATGACCTGCCTGGCTGGCTGTTTTGTCGTCTGACTGTGTCATGCAAATGCACTGGTGCCATGGGGTGGGTGCCTGCATGAACCAACTGGGTTGAAACGATGAAGCCATTGTACAGTGTTCACCCCGACAACAAACCTGCCACAGATCCAGTACAACGGCACATATGAACAGATTCCCACTTTGCTAGAATAAGGCACTCACATCACACTACATCTCCACCAACTGACAAGGGCTAATCACACTACACCAGCACCACTCATTGGCGGACACCACAACTGTAAGCGCATATCGGAGGACACACTGCACATGCACAATGTGGCATCCCCCAGCCTGGCACCACATTGGAGACCCATCCCTGGGAGTGGAATTCACGGAGGGCAGCAGGGGTACGATATCACGTCACCGGCATGGCACACCCATAGGAGTGTTGGGAATCACCATAGAATGGATCAGAACAGGATGATGACCATGATCCACAGACTACAGCCATCACACCCAAATAAGAATGTACACAGTACACAGCACCACATTGATCCAACATCAGGACAGCAGCATGCAACAAAGGAACATGTACCCCAAGATGGCCACACCATCGTTCACAGGCCATCATGTAGACGCAACACCCCACTGCATTACATTGCATCGGACACATATTTGTGTCCATGATCGTGCGCAATACATCCATGGACATGTGCAGATGGCCATCATTGAAACCCTGCCATGACAGCCAAGTAATGTTCTCCACCATGACAGTCCACACACCCACCTCATTTGGCGACACATGCAGCTGTTGTTGGCTGTCCCTTGACAGCAAACCACATGACCCCTGTCACAAGCTCCCTGAACAGGGCCATGGGGCAACCAGACAATGGCCATACCCGTGCATGCGTGTAGATGAAGCAGTCACCTGGCTTGCGTGATGCACATATGTGCCAGCGAAGAAGGACTGGTGGGTGACCCCTCCACTGATATCTGGTGTCGAATGGGCCCATGCCATATGTGCAGATGGACAAAAAGTGCATCCTTACGTGAGCGGCTATCACCCCTGACATGGTACTGCTACAACCACAGGACGATGCGGTGAAGGCGGAGGGTGAAGTGCCAACAAAGGGTCATTGAGGCTGTGCACTTGAGGGACATGCAATGCTCTGTACTTACAGTGGACAAGGTCTCCAGGACACAAGTCAGTAGAGGGTGTCATGACATGGGCACACAGGGCAACAGACTTGTGCATACTTGTACACCATGCTCTGGCAGTAGTCAATGAACAAATGTGCAATGAAGAATGTCCACAACGGTTTAAGTTTGCGACACCAATTGTGTATTGTGAGAAAAAAAAAATAGTGCTTACATCAGCAACTGCCCATGCCCCCTCCCCCCAACTCCAGAACACACCATCTCCCCCCTCCCCCCAACTCCAGAACACACCATCTCCCCTCTCCCCCCGCCCCCAACTCCAGAACACACCATCTCCCCCCTCCCCCCAACTCCAGAGCAGTCGTCCCATGTAGGATGTGGGGCCCACATGTGGCGGGAATGCCTAATGTCTCTTGCTCCCCTTGTCTGGGGGAGGCAAATCCTGTTGACGCAAGGAACGCCGAGTGCGTCTCTCCGGGCTGCATTGCGTGGCCTCACTGGTTGCGGATGTGTCCTCCTGCTGTGGCTCGGTACTTGGATGCCCTGCCTCAAGGGCATTTGCAATGCGATTAAGGACATGACATAGCCGGGTCGTGTTGTCAGTCAAAGAGTCACACAATCTGGTGGTGCAGTCGGTGAGGGACTGCCGCATTTGATTGAGTTCAACATGTAATTCTGCCCTGGCCTGGCGATTGTCCTCAATGTAGTTCTGTATGAGATCAGTCAACTGGTGCACTCGCTGCTGGTCAAACGAAGGGAGACCATCTGAAGATCCACTTGCACCAGCATGCTCTGCAGGGGGCGGTATGGGTGGACTGGGGGGATCGGCGTCATACCCCTGCAGGTTGAGTTCCAGACTGTGCACAGGTGATGGTGCATCCCCGGAGTCACTGCATGACGCCAGAGTTACGGAGCATGGCTCCGGGCTGTGCATTGTGTCTTGGCCGTCCTCCGACATGGGACCCCGGATGGGTGACGGGCTGGGCTCCCACTCATCCAGCACGGTAGCAGCAGCCTCCCTTGAGACGCTCGACTGCGCCGAGCTGGGGGTTGGCACAGTTGCTGCCGCCGATGCTGTATGGCATGCTGGTCTGCCAGCTTCAAGTGGCCTTTCCGTGGGTTGGGGGGTGGTTTTTTTTGGTGCTGGCTTCGGCCTGACCCTGCCAGTACCCGTGGAGGTGCTTGGCCTGCTTGCTTGGGGCTCTGTGCTGTCATGGTCAGTGCCTGTGGGGGTAGAAGAGAGGGACAACATTAGTGTATGTACAATGTCCTATTTGCATACATGGCTGCATAGACATTTCGGTCATTTACGTTTTGTTCTGTTTGGGGGGTAGCTATGGCAGTGGTACATGTGCATGGTGATGACATATACACATGTTTGGGAGTGACTCATTGTGCCCTGGTCATGTACATTTTGGCTAGTACAATGCCTACCACGCTGGACAGTGTGCATGATGGGCTGTGCAAGTCAATGCACTATGGTTGATGTGCGTTATGTACTCGCACTTGGGCCATCGTTAGGCGGCACTTGCCTCAGCATTTGTTGGATGGGGGGTGCGTTGGATGGGGGGAGGGCAACACGAGAAGGTGCCTTCGATGGCCCCTGGGTCAGTTTACATCATGCAATGGACATTGCCAGTGTACACTGTCGACACTCACCTCCTTCTGCAGAAGTCGTTCCCCCGCACTCCATGGTCCCCACGCCCTCAATGGATTCAGTGCCAATGAGCTCCGCACAGGTCTCCTCCCACGGCTCAAGTTGGACTGCGGTACTTGGGCCACCTCCCATCTGCAGGGCCTGGCTGCGGTTGCTGGAGAGGAGGCCCCGCACCCGCACCCGCAGGTCGTCCCACCGCTTGCGGCAGTCCCTGGGGGTGCGGGGGTGTTGCCAACAGCGCTCACCCTCTGTGCCAGTTCCCCCCAAATGTTCTTCTTGCGGAGGGTCGACTCCCTCCGCATGTCGCTGCTGAAGACGACATCGGCATGCTCTGCCAGGAAGTCGACCATGGCCTGGAGTTCATCGGGGCAGAATGCCGCCCTTTTTGGTGCTTTTGGCATGTTGAGCGGTGCCTGTTCCGGTATCCAACTTTAGTTTCCTCACAAGGGTGCTGGCGGCTGCGGATGGCAATGGATTGTGTTTTTAAAGATGGCCGCCGCTCTCCTTCCCATTCCTGTGCGATGTCGTAATTTCCGGTTCCTTTTTTTTCGGTGACCGTAATTTACGGTCTCCGTAAATTACGGTCACCGTTATGCACTGACGCTACTGCTTACAGGGCGGTGTTGTACTTTACGTGTCGCTGCATGCCAGTAGGGGTTTTTCAGGGGGTTTTGCAGCAGGCCGCTCGGTCCTTTTACGGCATGGCGGAAAGCGCGTGTCTGAGAACTCAGAATGGGCCGAAATTTTCGCTCTTAAACCAGCACGGTGTCGTACTTTCCGCCATGCCGGAAAGTACCAATACTTACCGGCATGACTCGGAATGAGGCCCAATGTGTTTTTTTATTTTGTAGTATTTAAATAAAAAGGTTGTCTTATTAAATTAGGCATTTTAATAGCATGCATTAGGTGTTATTCTAAAAGTAAATGATTTCTCTTAAAAAGAAATTTAAGCATTTTCCAATGTTTTAGCTTGCTCTATGGTGTGTTAACTTGAATGTTGAAGTGAAATAAATATTTTACCATAGTGAGCTTTTTAAAAATAGCTTGCCCTAAAACTGCATTGTTTTTTCAATGTCTGCCTTTGGAAGTGAGAATGTTCAGAATACAGTCTATACCAGTATTTATTGACTGCTCTGTGAACATTCTGATTGGCTGAGAGGATGCCATGAACGATCTCTATAAGCTAAATGGCCATCACAGAAATGGCTGACAAATTTGGTAGTGACATCAGAAACTATAAAGCTGTTCTACATTACACACATGCCCGATCCTTCAGTAATGGAATAATTGCACAACTTCTTGCTCTGTTATATGAAGGACAAAAGAATAAAATGCAACAAAGATTCCGCTACTCCTAAACCACAAGAGTCCTGTGTCGTAGTCCGTACCCTGATCCTTAGTTCCAATTGTTTACACATCAAGGGATTCAACGGGTAGGGTTCTTTAAACTCCACATGGACAATATAAGATGGCGATAATCAAGGAAACCTACAATTTTCAGACAGAATTTGTTCTCAACTTTTTGCATAGTGTCAATAGATAAGGCATCTTCCCATACACCAGCACAATAGGATGTCACGGATAGATAATTTACCTTGCAAACTGGCAGCATGCGGTTTAGTGGATGGTGATTTATATTGGTCGTAAAAGGAATGATATCACACGTTCAGCCCAATCTTGTCATATGGGCCCTCCATGAGCGACATTGCTTATTTGGATTCCTAAGTACACATAGGTTCTACATGTTGCTCCACCTAACTGGATAACAATCCCACTGGGTGCCTAGTGGTCACATGCATGACGTTCAAATTGTGCGAGTAGACCTTAAATCCTTCGCTGTGAATATAAGTCGTACAACAGTTCACTAGATTCTGTATTAAACAGATGCAAGCACCATCAAAATGGCATCAGCATACAAAAGAAGAACAAATCCAGGGAACATCCAGAGTAGTGTTCTCAAGCTCTAGTAGCATATTGTTCAGATACAGAGAAGAAGGGCCAGACACACCCTTGTCTGATAAGTAAAAAAGAATAGGTCAGGCGCGCACTCTAGTTCCCAGTCTTTTTAGTTTTTAAACTAGTAATAACAGGGTTGGATCCCAGCAATGTTCAAAAAGAACAGGGTTAAATCCCAAATGTAAGTGGTAACAGGGTTGGATCCCACAAAATGTTCAAAATATATACCAGGGTTAAATCCCAACTGCCACAAAATGTTCAAAAAATATGCCAGGGTTAAATCCCAACTACCAGTTCAAATGCACAGTAGTTCTGCTCCTCCAAGTACTTTCGAGTCTCCAACTCTCTTCAGGGAGGCTGTGTTTCTTTTCAGCTGTTGCCAATTGTTTTTTTAATTACAGTCTCAAGGAATTCTGGTCTTTGTAGTGATGGCACAATGTTTTGTTCAGGCGACCAAGAACTAACACCCCTCCAAACACACACATTTTACCCAAAATTGGGGGGGGGCCATGATTATGGTTCTCCAAAGTAAGGGCATGATAACCCCTGGTGCTGCTGCCTCCAGGACCCGGGCTTCCTGTAACATTAAGTAAAAGAAAAGGTAAGGCGCGCACTCTAGTTCCCAGTCTTTTTAATCTTAAAACTAGTAATAACAGGTTTTGATTCCAGCAATGTGAAAAAATAACAGGGTTAAATCCCAAATGTAAGTGGTAACAGGGTTGGATCCCACAAAATGTTCCAAAAATATACCAGGGTTAAATCCCAACTGCCACAAAATGTTCAAGAAATATACCAGGGTTAAATCCCAACTGCCAGTTCAAATGCACAGTAGTTCTGCTCCTCCAAGTACTTTCAAGTCTCCAACTCTCTTCAGGGAGGCTGTGTTTCTTTTCAGCTTTTGCCATTTGCTTTTTTAATTACAGTCTCAAGGAATGCTGGTCTTTGTAGTGATGGCACAATGTTTTGTTCAGAAGACCAAGAACTAACTCCCCTCCAAACACACACATCTTACCCAAAATTGCGGTTGGGGGAAAAACCATGATTATGGTTCTCCAAAGTGAGGGCATGATAACCCCTGGTGCTGCTGCCTCCAGGACCCGGGCTTCCTGCAACATTAAGTAAAAAAGAAAAGGTCAGACACGCACTCTAGTTCCCAATGTTTTTAATCTTTAAACTAGTAATAACAGGGTTTGATCCCATCAATGTTCAAAAATAACAGGGTTAAATCCCAAATGTAAGTGGTAACAGGGTTGGATCCCACAAAACGTTCATAAAATATGCCTGGGTTAAATCCCAACTGCCACAAAATGTTCAAGAAATATACCAGGGTTAAATCCAAACTGCCAGTTCAAATGCACAGTAGTTCTGCTCCACCAAGTACTTTCAAGTCTGCAACTCTATTCAGGGAGGCTGTATTTCTTTTCAGCTGTTGCCAGTTGCTTGTTTAATTACAATCTCAAGGAATGCTGGTCTTTGTTGTGATGGCACAATGTTTTGTTCAGAAGACCAAGAACTAACTCCCCTCCAAACACACACATCTTACCCAAAATTGCAGGCGGGGGAAAAACCATGATTATGGTTCTCCAAAATGAGGGCATGATAACCCCTGGTGCTGCTGCCTCCAGGACCCGGGCTTCCTGCAACATTAAGTAAAAAAGAAAAGGTTAGGCGTGCACTCTAGTTCCCAGTCTTTTTAATCTTTAAACTAGTAATAACAGGGTTTGATCCCATCAATGTTAAAAAATAACAGGCAGTAGTTTGTTTGTGCCTACACCTCTTTGCGCCAAATTTCTGATGTAAATGAATAAAAGTACGTAGTCAAGTTTCTTCAAGTATATTTTCTTAATTTATTTGATATATGTTCTGCCCATATGGATGACACGTGTTTCGGCGTTTCATTGGCGCCTTTTTCAAATCCGGGCTGAATGCAAGCGTAACATGTAATAAAACAAAACACAAAATATAACATATGAAATAGCATTTTAGCATATTTTGTAACACATTTAGTAGTTAGAATAGTGACTTAGGCTGTGTAGTATATCCTCTTAGCATTCTCAAATTGCATGAACACCTAAAAGTGCAGCACCTCTTAGTTACCTCAAATGGTTAAAAATAAATCCATTACAGTGACTATGTTAGTTTTTTAAAATTAAATTTGTGCAATCCGAAAAAGAAGTAAGTATGGGATGGCATGGACCTAACAATTTTTGGCTGTCAGAAAAGCATGTAAATTTGTTTTCTTACCCTTATTGAATGTAATGCGAATCTCCCTTTCCTTATTTCCGGGAATTAGTTTTTAGTTGAAGTGTATCACGGTGGTTCCAGGGTTAAATCCCACCTAGAACAAATTTGGTTGTTCTATTATGCTAACATTAGCCTTTTAACCTTCTATCGGATTGATTCTTTATGCATGATTCCCTGGCTAGTGCCATATTTCAGCCATAGGAAGTCAAGACAAAAACCTCCCGTTATCTGTTCATTGGCAAAACCAACACCAAATGCAAAATAAAAAAGACATTAGATTTATTGGACTGAAAAGAATCAAAATGGGCAAACGAGGAGGAAATCAAGAACTTTGCTTAAGGCAAGAAGAAGCCAGATTAATCTGTCATTTTCAAACATTGGAACATGGATTAAATTCAGACAATGAAATGATTCACTTTTTGTGATGCTGGAGAAGTAGCAGAGAAATAGCAGAAACAAAACCAAAAAAATGATAATATACAGGACTCTTGTTATGAATATTGCAAATGTTTTCATTAATTACAAAAATGTTTTTTTCTTGTTTTCTATTTTGTTCAATTCTAATGTGTTGCATAGAAAAATATTATTGAATACTGCAATGTTAAAACATATGCTTCAGATATACACATGGGGAGATCCTATATATGGGCGAAACCGCTAATCAGATGAAAGTTAAACAGATGAGAGAGGCGAAATTAACATCAAACCACAGGTACCACAATGCACTATTCTGAAATTGTGAAAAGAATGTGCACTGTTAAATCATATGTTTTAGATATACACATGGGGAGATCCTATATGGGCGAAACCGCTAATCAGATGAAAGTTAAACAGATGAGAGAGGCGAAATTTACATCAAACCACAGGTACCACAATGCACCATTCTGAAATTGTGAAAAGAATGCTAATAAAATATAGTGAGAAAATAATGGTCAATGAAGAAAACTAAAGTTACCATAATGCACCATTCCCAACAGGAAACTGTCTTAGGTATACATAATATAAAGAGATTGCGGGGGGGGGGGGGGGGAATACTAATAAACATAGTGAAAAATTAGTTACTCCTTTAACTTTAATTTTTGTAAATTTGGACATAATAATAAGTAACAGATCAGCCGCACAAGATAAATACGGAAGTTTAAATTCAAATCAATGTTACACTAAACACAAATGCAACAGATCATTTTAAACATCAAAAAGGAAAAAAGGACTTACGTACTAAAACTCAGCCCAAAGTATGGCCGCCGAATTTTGTAAATGAACAAAAGGAAAGAGGGACTAGCAATCTGTAACTCTTTATGAACAAGGATTTGCCAGAACCAAAACAGGACCCCCGATGCTTGAGGCATGAGCAAGAGAATTTTGTAGGTAAGCGCTTTTAAGGGGTGGAAAGACCACCGCTACAAGCATGCTCAATGTAGAATTCAGCACGCTTGATGCCGAGTGGCATAAACAAAATATATTTTGGTTGGGATTTCAAACTCACGCGAAAGGGTGTTTTGGTAAACACAAATGGGGAGCAAATCGGTTACCAGTCATTGTAACTGAAAAAGTAATTCCTAGTGACCACTAGAGTAACAGAATGCATGAGACCAAGGATATGTAATGCGATTGGAGGATTACAAATATGAATAGCACTTTTTACATAAATGCAATGAGAAAGATGTTACTAGTCATGCTTACTAGAGTTTAAAATGTGTCTAAATATATGCCAGGGAATCATGCATAAAGAATCAATCCGATAGAAGGTTAAAAGGCTAATGTTAGCATAATAGAACAACCAAATTTGTTCTAGGTGGGATTTAACCCTGGAACTACCGTGATACACTTCAACTAAAAACTAATTCCCGGAAATAAGGAAAGGGAGATTCGCATTACATTCAATAAGGGTAAGAAAACAAATTTACATGCTTTTCTGACAGCCAAAAATTGTTAGGTCCATGCCATCCCATACTTACTTCTTTTTCGGATTGCACAAATTTAATTTTAAAAAACTAACATAGTCACTGTAATGGATTTATTTTTAACCATTTGAGGTAACTAAGAGGTGCTGCACTTTTAGGTGTTCATGCAATTTGAGAATGCTAAAAGGATATACTACACAGCCTAAGTCACTATTCTAACTACTAAATGTGTTACAAAATATGCTAAAATGCTATTTCATATGTTATATTTTGTGTTTTGTTTTATTACATGTTACGCTTGCATTCAGCCCGGATTTGAAAAAGGCGCCAATGAAACGCCGAAACACGTGTCATCCATATGGGCAGAACATATATCAAATAAATTAAGAAAATATACTTGAAGAAACTTGACTACGTACTTTTATTCATTTACATCAGAATTTTGGCGCAAAGAGGTGTAGGCACAAACAAACTACTGCTTACTTTACAAACGGAGCTGAGGGACTCTATGTCTCCGTGTTGACCTACATCCTTGCGACACAAGAACAAAATAATAAAATAAAAAAACCATTGCCAACCTTAATAGCACTAACATACGGGTCACGAGAGTACACCTTATGAGATCCCCACTCAAGAAGTTCCTCACTCAGTAGATTAAAAAATAACAGGGTTGAATCCCAAATGTAAGTGGTAACAGGGTTGGATCCCACAAAATGTTCAAAAAATATACCAGGGTTAAATCGCAACTGCCACAAAATGTTCAAAAAATATACCAGGGTTAAATCCCAACTGCCTGTTCAAATGCGCAGTAGTTCTGCTCATCCAAGTTCTTTCGAGTCTCCAACTCTCTTCAGGAAGGCTGTGTTTCTTTTCAGCTGTTGGCAATTGCTTTTTTTAATTACAGTCTCAGGGAATTCTGGTCTTTGTAGTGATGGCACAATGTTTTGTTCAGGCGACCAAGAACTAACACCCCTCCAAACCCACACATCTTACCCAAAATTGGGGGGGGCGGGCATGATTATGGTTCTCCAAAGTAAGGGCATGATAACCCCTGGTGCTGCTGCCTCCAGGACCCGGGCTTCCTGTAACATTAAGTAAAAGAAAAGGTTAGGCGCGCACTCTAGTTCCCAGTCTTTTTAATCTTTAAATTAGTAATAACAGGGTTTGATCCCAGCAATGTTAAAAAATAACAGGGTTAATTCCCAAATGTAAGTGGTAACAGGGTTGGATCCCACAAAATGTTCCAAAAATATACCAGGGTTAAATCCCAACTGCCACAAAATGTTCAAAAATATACCAGGGTTAAATCCCAACTGCCAGTCCAAATGCACAGTAGTTCTGCTCCTGCAAGTACTTTCAAGTCTCCAACTCTCTTCAGGGAGGCTGTGTTTCTTTTCAGCTGTTGCCAATTGCTTTTTTAATTACAGTCTCAAGGAATTCTGGTCTTTGTAGTGATGGCACAATGTTTTGTTCAGGAGACCAAGAACTAACTCCCCTCCAAACACAATTATCATACCCAAAATTGGGGGAGCGGGAAAAACCATGATTATGGTTCTCCAAAGTGAGTGCATGATAACCTCTGGTGCTGCTGCCTCCAGGACCCGGGCTTCCTGCAACATCAATTAAAAAAGAAAAGGTCAGGCCCGCACTCTAGTTCCCAGTCTTTTTAATCTTTAAACTAGTAATAACAGGGTTTGATCCCAGCAATGTTCCAAAAATAACAGGGTTAAATCCCAAATGTAAGTGGTAACTGGGTTGGATCCCACAAAATGTTTAAAAAATATACCAGGGTTAAATCCCAACTGCCACAAAATGTTCAAAAAATATACCAGGGTTAAATCCCAACTGGTTAAAGATATCCATGAGTAAAAAACTATAAGCAGAATCCATTGTTAGGGACATAATTTAACTGGAATCAGGGGACCTAGACGATGCCACATGTTTCATAACATCCTAACAATGATCTTTCTAAAGAATGCACTTCGTTGATAAGGAATACCCATTGATGAGTGTTACATTCAAGAATTGTTGTTGAATAATCATTCAAATGTTGGTCTCATAATATATTGTGTAAATATATTGTGTAGAACAGGAACAGTCTGTTTAAAAGACTGTGAATTTTAGCCATATAGACACCATTTATATTTTGAGATTAAAAGACATGTCACAAGAGAGTTATAGAATCACAGAAAATGTTGTAGCTCATTGAGGTCTTTTTAAAAGATACAAATCATTGATAATACCCACTGATGATTGTCATACTCCAGTATTGTAGTTAAAAGATTATACATGTGTCAGTTTCACAATGCATTGTACAGAATAGGAACAGTATGTTTCAAAGACAGCACATTGTATCCGTATAGAAACAATATATATGCTGAGATTAAAAGATATGTCACTATAGTATTATAAAATTACAGAAAAGCTTTTAGCTTGTGGTGGTCAATTAGGCCTCTGGGTATCAGCTGTTGTGGGTCAGAAGAAGGATAAGGACTCGGATCTGCCATTTTGGTACTTTATTAAACATAAAAGGTAGAAACTCATAACTTTCCCTATGCAATGAGATTCACTAGCTAACATAGAGTGCTTATCAGTTGTTGGTGAGTCCAAAATGAAGATCAGTCCTCTGTCCAAAACTAGTCTACCGTGTCCCTGCCACTATCAAAACTAACTAAGGCACAGGAGAATGACTCTCTTCTCCGGTGATCGGTTCACCAGCAAGTTCCTTTTAGTAACATATTCGTAGGTAGCTCTTGGCAACTACTTTGATCAGTTCATATAGTTCATATATTGGACTCTTTAGTTACTCTATCATGTCCTTGACACTGTTGTTTCCTCTTCTGAGATTCCTCTTCTCTCTTTCCTTCTTCATCAAACTTGTCACTTTTTCTTTACTCAATGACTATTATTTATCCTGGTTGGGCCAGTTAGAAATATTACCAAAATGTTTCTCGCTCTTTTCCACCACTTGATAGTTACTGGGGTGTGTATCAGGCTACCAGTAACAACTCTTATGTATTTCCACCGCTGGGCTTTTACTGGAATGAGTATGAAGGTTCCAGTATTCATTCTCTAATTTCTCCAGCTCTTGAGTTTTACTGGGACGAGCATGAAGGTTCCAGTAATGATTCTTGTCTTTTTCTATTATTCTGTCTTTATTATGGCTTGTATCGTTATCCCCATAATGATTCTAACTCTCTCTGTCAATCCGTCTTTACGGAGAAGAGTATGCACACTCTCGCAAACATTCTCACCCTTTTTCTGGAACTTTAATATAAGGTCCTCACTGAGACGGGTAGGATGCTCTCCTTCATTTTTCTCAGTATCCCTCCCAGGTCTCCTGCCTTCACGTTACCTTTTTCTCCCAGGGTCTGCGTCACTGGGCCTGCGTTCAGGATGGGAACCTTTCTTCGGTTTGTCAGGTAGGCTTATTCCTTTCCGGTGTACTATTCCCCTTCATTACACCTGTTCTGTGCCACGGTCAGGTAACTGGTTTCAGCATCATTGTTGGACTTAGCAGTCCACCGACTCTCTGTCATGCACCCACTTCGGACTTGGTTCCTTCTCTGAGGTTTTATTCCCTCTGTTTCTCTCATGTCGGGTCTTCCCCGTGTAGTGTTTCCACACTTGGTTCCCTTCGGTTTCAGGAACTGCACATACCGGTCTTGTTCAGCTCTCCTTGCACAGCTCACTTGAAACTCTCAAGTTCCTCTCTCTTTCTGGACTCCATCTCCTTGATTTATGACACATTGCTGGGTCTTCCCCAGCTGAGCGTCAGTCCGTCTCTTCTGTTGTTGAGTACGCTGATCTTCTTCTGAGTATCTGTCACGTTCAGATGGACTTAAACTTTCTGTATGGCAATAAGAAGAACAAGTCAAACTCTTACCTGGTAACGTTCTTTCGATGGGATGGTCCGACGACGTATTCCATATCTATGACAGTAATCACCACAGCTGTGCTGCTTCGGAAAATCTTCGGCGTCTGTGTCCTGCATCAATGACGTCGATACGCTGCCCTCGAGAACCGCCTCCGACGGCCGACTTCACTGGATGTTATAAGTAGGACGCACGACGCCCGTAGCCTCAGTTGTAATTTTTTCCCCAGAACGAGTGGCACCAGTCTTCTGCCAGTCTGACACACAAAGCCTTGCGGAAGCATAAGCTGCAATTGCATAAGGAATTCTGTAGCGGGGAAGGCAGGGAGGGAGCGATATGGAATACATCGTCGGACCATCCCATCGAAAGAAGGTTACCAGGTAAGAGAGTAACTTGTTCTTCGAGGGGATTGGGTCCTCCGATATATTCCATATCTATGTCAGACTCCCAAAGCAGTACCAGTGCAAGCAGGTGGGAAAAGAATTTAGAAAACAGAAATTTAGAATGCCCAATCAAATTGCGGACTAAAGGACCGCCTTGCCAAAGGCCAGATCCTGCCCCCGGATGGAATCGAGGGAGTAGAGACGTACAAAAGTATGTACTGAAGCCCAGGTGGCTGCATCACAGATGTTACGAATAGGAACACCCTTCTGTAGGGCAGTAGAGGCAGCCATACCCCTGGTAGAATGGGCCCGTAAGCCGACCGGTGGGTCCTTACCCGCCAAGCGGTAACACTCAGAGATAGCCAAAATAATCCAGTGAGACAAAGTCTGTTTTGTCACAGCTTGTCCCAAACGCTTTCCAGCGTAACCAATGAAGAGTTGATCGTCCCCTCTGACCCGGGACATGCGTGAAATATAAAAGCTTAACGCTCTCCTAGGATCAAGCCTATGGAGCCTCTCCTCTTCCTTACCAGGATGTGGAGGAGGATAAAACGCCGGAAGAACAACCTTCTGGCCTAAATGAAATTCCGACACCACCTTCGGAATAAAGAAAGGATGAATTCTAAGGACAACCCTGTCCTTATGAAACACTGTGAAGGGTGGCTTAACTGAAAGTGCCTGTAACTCACTCACTCTGCGAGCGGAAGTGACCGCAACCAAAAATACAGTTTTAAGAGTTAACAGTCTCAAAGGGCATGAATGCAAAGGCTCAAATGGAGCACCCATGAGAAACTTGAGAACAAGGTTCAAATCCCAACCGGGCACCTGGAAAGGTGACAGAGGGAACACATTAGTAAGCCCTTTCAGAAACTGAGAAATTAAAGGAATTTTAAAATAGGAACACTCTTCAGACGAGCGCTTAAATATGGACAGCGCCGCTAGGTAATCTTTAACGGTACCCACTTGCAAGCACCTGTGGGCCAAAGAAAGCAAAAAAGACAGAACTATGGGAATGTCACATACAAAAGGATCCACATTCTTAACCCTGCACCATTCGCAGAACTTATGCCAACAGCAACGGTACAGGGACTTTTTTGCTGGCTGTCTGGCCGAGAGTAACACTTCCATCACGTCTTCAGGGAGGTCCCAATCCTTATACCTCAACCTTTCAGAAACCAAGCGTGAAGGTTGAGGGATCTGACCTCTGGATGGAGAACCTGACCCCCCTCCCGTGAGAGCAGATTGTCTCGGTAGGGAAGACGACGTGGAGGGCAGATGGACAAGTCGAGAAGGTCCGGGTACCACGTCCTCCGGGCCCACGCTGGAGCAATGAGGATCATCCGGGAACCGAAACCTCCGTAACCTCCGCAGTACTGATATGACAGGGACTGGAGGAAACGCGTACAGCAGTGGGAATGACCACTCCACCACGAATGCGTCGCATAAGGCTCCTTTTGTCCTTTTGGAGGAAATTCGCGCGAGCAGAACCTCTTGCCCTTCCGGTTGACACTGGAGGTGAAGAGATCCACTTGAGGGGTCCCCCCAAATGGCGAAGATCTCCAGGAGAATCTCCTGAGCCAACTCCCACTTGTGAGAGATTGCACTCTGCCTGCTCAGAGCGTCCGCCGTCTCGTTTTCGTCTCTGGCCAGATGAACTGCAGAGATCGAAACTTCCCGCTGGATTGCCCAGAACCAGAGCTACATCGCCTCCCTGCACAGAGGAAGTGACCCTGCCCCCCCTTTTTGTTGAGGTAGTGCATGGCCACCGTGTTGTCCGTCAGGATCAGGACATTCTTCCCTCGCACAGTCGGCAGAAAAGCCTTCAGGGCTAGCCTGACGGCCCTCAGCTCCAACAAATTGATATGGAGTCTGGACTCCGACGGAGACCAACGACCGCTGACTGTCAACTCGTTGGCATGAGCTCCCCATCCCGTGAGGGATGAGTCCATCACGATCGTCACCTCCAGCCAGGGTAGCCAAAACGGAGCCCCCTTCATCAGATTGTCTTCGACGGCCCACCACAGAAGGTCCTGGGCGACCGAGTACGGCACCTGAACAGGGTCCGACATCCTGCCGGAGGACTTAGACCACTGGAGCTTGAGTGCCCATTGCAAAGATCTCATGCGCAACCTGGCCACTGGCACCAGAAGAATGCAGGATGCCATGAGGCCGAGCAATCTCAAGAACTCGAACGCTGGGAGACTCTGGGCAAGCTGAAACTTGTGCACCATCTGCCGAATGTAATGAGCCCTCACCTGGGGAGGAAAACACTGCCCCAGGGACATGTCGAGCACTGCTCCGATGTACTGGAGTCTCTGAGTTGGTGTCAAATGGGACTTCTTTAAGTTGAGGGAGAAGCCCAGCTTGTGGAGGGAGTGGCAGGTGACTGACAGATGATCCAGGACTTGCTCTGGAGAGCGCGCCCTGATCAACCAATCGTCCAGGTAGGGGTAGACGTGAATCCCCCCTTTCCTGAGGTGCGCTGCCACCACTACCATGAGCTTGGTGAAGACCATCGGGCGGAGCTCAATCCGAACGGCAGGACCTGAAACTTAAAGTGCGAGTCGAATCGCAAACCTCAGGTACTTCTTGTGCTTTGGATGTATCGGCACATGAAAATAAGCGTCCTTGAGGTCGAGAGTCACCAACCAATCCTGAAGTTGAAGGGCCTGGAGCACTTGAGAGAGAGTAACCATCTTGAACTTGTCCTTCCTGAGGAGTTTGTTCAAACCGCGCAAGTCCATGATGGGTCTCAATCTCCCGTCTTTCTTGGAAATCAAAAAATAAGGGGAATATCATCCCTTGTTCCTCTCCGCTACAGGCACCAGTTCTATGGTGCCTTTCTCCAGCAGGGATTGAATTTCCTGTGCAAGGAGCGGATCCGGACTCTTCAAAGAGAGATTCCCCGGTGATTGTCTTGACAGTAGCCGTGGGTTATGATTCCCCGGTGATTGTCTTGACAGTAGCCATGGGTTATGATCTCCAGAACCCACACATCTGAAGTAATGGCGCGCCACTCTGCAAGATGCTGCGCCAGCCTTCCCCCAACCGGCGAACCATGGGACATGGCCTCATGACTGAGCTGAAGTGGCTGCGGCGTTGCCTGAGGGCAAAGAGGCAACAGCCCGAGCGGCCTTAGCACCTCGAGTACCTTGTTTTCCACCTCTGGCACTCCTACTGTGGCCCCTTTGACTGGCAGCTCCTCTCGCTTTACCAAAGGATGAGCAATAACGAAAGGAACCTCCCCTCCATTACTGTCCCCTAGGACAAAAAGGCGGAGGTTGGCGAACTGCAGCGCCCAACGACTTCGCTGCAGCTTTGGAGGTCTGCAACCTCTCAAGGCTCTCGTCAGCCTTGCTGCCAAAAAGATATTCCCCGTCAAAGGGCATGTTGAGGAGCCGGGCCTGCACATCAGGAGCAAACCCCGACTTCCGCAACCACGCAAACCTGCGTATCAGGGTGCTCGCCGCCATGGACCGGCTGACACAATCTGCCATGTCCAAACCTGTCTGAACGGCCTCACACATGGCATCCTTGCCATACTGAACCATGGCAAAGAAACCATCCCATTTGTCCCCTTCGGGAATATGTTCAGCCGCTAAGGAAACACAGTTCCACAGAGTGTGCGTGAAACGTGACTAGGCACAAACAGAGTTGGCCGTCTGAAGCGCCATAGCCCTTGAAGAAAACACTTTCGTCGCCCAGCCGTCAAAATGCTTGTCATCCCTATCAGGAGGGATGGTAGGATACAATGCCTGCTTTGCCGGGGCCGTAGCCGCCTGCACCACCAAACTCTCCGGAGTGGGGTGCTTGGTCAAGTAGCAGGAGTCGCTACTGGCTGGGTGGTATTTTCGTTGCAAAGACTTGCCCACTGCCGAGAGACTCTCCGGAGCAGTCCAAGCCACTGCCACCCTCCTCTGTAGAGCCATATGGAACAGCAGTACAGGGTCAGTTGGTGGACCTTGGTCGAGGATATCCGCAAGGTCATCCTGAAGAAAATCCCCTAGGGGAGCAGACCATCCCAAGTACTCGGTGACCCTGGACATAAGGCGCCGGTACGAGGAGTCGGCATGAGTGCCAGGCTCAGGCCTACAAAACTCCACCTCCGGAGTGGTGTCCAGCCCACTGGCATTGTGCAGGGTCTGCCGCAGGTCCTCAATTTGGCTATGGCCCGAGAGAATCTCGTCCGGCACCGAATCCGGAACCATGCCATCATCAGAGCCCTCATCCACCTCTGAAATAAACTCAAGCTGGCGGTAAGAAGGCACAGAATGTGGAACAAAGCCATGCTTGACCTTTGCCAGAGCCTTTCTAGGTGGTTCCACCGAGCCCCGGGGAACCCCCGTCGAAACAGCCTCGAAAGGCGTCGAGGGCGTCAAGTAAATCGGCATCGACGCCGAACGCGGCGCCGACAGCATCGATTGCGTCGACACAGTCCTCGAGGCCGGAGTCCCGAGCGTGTCCCTCGACAGCCTGGGCGCCGATGGCAGCAACGACTTCTTTGGAGGCGGGGTCTTGAAAGAGTCCGTCGACGACCTCTGCGCCACCGGCATCGACGTCTTCCTCGAAGACACCACAGGTGCACACGGTCTCGAGCACGTCGAGGACCGGGACCTGGAACGGGCATGACGAGAACGATTCCCCTTGTCTGAGCGAGACCTCTGCCGCGAATCATGCCGACCACCTGAGCCCGAAGGCGTGTGAGCGGTGTCTCTCGACCGATCACAACCGACCCCACTCGGAGGCGCGGATGGACCAGTGCCCTGCGATTCGAGAATTACCAACATTTTCTTCCCGAAGGAAGCCCATACCGCCGGCCTTACATGCTTGGTGGGGTAAGCGACCCACCAACGGGCGGAGTCCTCTGATGAGGACGGGGAAGGCAACCGATGACGGCACTTCCGGGAATGCCTCAAAGAGGCAGAGGAGTGGCGGGACCGACTCCCGGACCGAGACCCACTGGACTTCCGACGACGACGCAGAGAGTCGCCCCTCGAATCGTCCGTCGAAAGCACTGCAGACCTAGACTTCCGTGGCTTGGACACCTTACCTACCGATAACTACTTATTGCGCTCCTGCAAGGCTTTGGACGTGAGCGACTGGCAGTCGACACAGTCATCCGTGTCATGGGCCTCCCCGAGGCACCAGAGGCAGGCATTGTGCAAGTCCGTTACCGACATCTTGGACCCACAGTCCCTGCACTTCTTAAAGCCCGGACACGGTGTGGAAGACGAGGTAGACATCTTCACAAAGAAAGACTTCACAATACGAACAGGAACTCCAAAGAGTCGAGGCGCGCCGAGATCTCTGAAGCGAACACGTTCGCGGCAAAAACGGACCTGACGCTACGGGCGTCGTGCGTCCTACTTATAACATCCAGTGAAGTCGGCCATCGGAGGAGGTCCTCGAGGGTGGCGTATCGACGTCATCGACGCAGGACGCAGACGCCGAACATTTTCCGAAGCAGCACAGCTGTGGTGATTACTGTCATAGATATGGAATACGTCGGAGGACCCAATCCCCTCGAAACATCCGTTTGTTCCTCTGATCTCCTCTAGGTAGAAGTTGTTAGTGAAGGATAATAGAGAAGTGATTTAGGGAATTCCTCATTGGAGCGGGAGTCGTTATCCCCAAGGGGGATCAGGATCACGCCCAGTGATGTCCCGCTTGCCTCCACCCATAGGGAGGGTATTGCATAGTGGGCTCACCTCCCTGGTTTTACAGGGAAATGCTCGCCCCTGAGGAGAAGAGACTGAATCCCGCGATTCGTCACACAGGGTATCTAGAAGCTCAAATCCATCTGCAATAGTGCCTTCAGGCAGTGCGAGGGCGGCTTGGAAACCAATAAAACTGAGTTAATCTTCCAAAACCTCCCACCCCCACAAATCTCTGAAATCTCAATCGCTGTATTTGGTTAACCTGATTGAGGCGTCGTGCAAGGATTCATCTGAGAGCGTCATAGCCTCGAGTATGCTCATGTGATTTGGACGAGTTCTTAAGAAGAAAACGGGTTCAGAAACCTATATAAAGAAATCACAACTTCATGTTTCCTGTGTGGTTTGTGGTTGGATGCAGGAAGGATTTGGAGAAAGGGAGACAAGTTTGAGGTGTTAAGTAGGATTTCTTTTTTTTCAGGACTGTGTGTGTTATCTGTGATTTGAAAACGTTTTGTTTTTGGCTGGGAAAACTTTATTTTTGTTTTCTTACTCTGTGTGCCAGGCACTCACACACTTTATCGGGGAAGCCAATGTTTGTTTTAATGTTGTGATTTGAATTTGAAAACATTGTTACTCAAATTGGAGAAACCTTTATTTATTTATTACTTTGAGGGCAATTTATTTGGAAAGGGATTTTCTTTATTTGATGTGTTAGTTGAGAAACCTTCCTTTTTCTCTTTTTTAATAGAACAAATGCTATTTTTAATTTGTTGAGGAAGAATTGACAGAGCCTAAGGGGAGAGAACTGATGTACTTTCTTTTTTTTTATGGTTTATTGAAAACCTTTACCAAATGTTTACATTTATTCACATGTGATCTTAGTTAATCTGTTAACCATAGGCTTACCTTCTAAGCAGAAGGAGTACAGCAATCTGGATCCAGTGGACATGGATCTCTAATTATCTGACTTGGAATCTGAAGAGGGGAAGGCACAGTTGATCAGCATTCTTGAGATGAAGTACAAAGACAATCTACCATCATTTGTGGATGATGCTGCTGCAGACATTGCTTAAGGGATTGGTGGTTGTGATGATGAGGATGCTACTGAGGGTGATGGTGGAACTTTAGAAACACAGAGGCAGGAGAAGAGCCTGAGCCTGTGGCATAGTCATTAGTTGGATGGGTAAAGAGGAGAGTAAGTGCCACAGTGGTCAGAAGGAGGCAAGCCAGTAACACAGGAGCCAGGAGGAGGGGAGCGGTTACCACAGCTATCAGGAGGAGAGCCAGTACTGGAGGAGGTAAGCACACTCCATTGTGGACGATGAGACTGAATCAGAAACCTCCCAGGAGGGCATAACGGAAAGGTAAAAGCACAGACTTGTCTATGCAGTGAGTGAGTCCTGTTCACACAATGAAGCGTTGGTACGTATCCACAAAAGGGCCAAGCCAATTCTATGTGCCATTCCAAAGACTGTGGGAGACCGGGGTCAATGTCTTGGAGGACAGTGTCATGGACAACTTTGCCCGGCATATTGGGATGCCTTCAGCTGGGGACAATTGGTGCATGAGGTGGCAATGGACGGTGCACAGTGCAATTTTGAGAAGCACCTCCACGAGTGCATGTTAGAGTTTTGCAAAGATGGCGTAGCAGAACAGAAGTTTTGATTCATTTTTGTTTTGCTTCTGGTGTGGGCTATATTTATGTTTGCATTTTCCTCTTCCCTCTCTTAAAGCTTGTCCAATTTAGTTAGCTGTACTGTTTTATGTGTTGAATAATAAACATTCAATTGAGGGTAGAGGTTTGAAAATCAGATGGTCTACTTCAGGATGGAATTCCTTGGGATAATAGTGAATTCATATGACACTCACTGAGACTTTAGTACTTTAGTCTCTCTATCCTCTAGATAGGCAGTGTACCATTCTCTTGCTTTGGGAGAGAGCCTCTATATGGGAATTATATCTTTCCTAACTAATGAAACACTAATAGGCTAGGATGCTTGACAGTCTACCCAGCGGCAACAGTGTAGCACGTCTTGCTGAAATTGGGTAATGATGTTTTGCAATGAGTCCCACCACCTGAATGTACTCTTCAGGCTTGAGAGAGGTTCATTATGTATCTCCCCTCTATTTGGGTCTATGACACCTAAAGCATTTTGATTGTTCCCCCAACCATGTGAGACAGGGGAAATGTAAAAATGTGGTCTGTGCTCCAACCCCTCTGAGACAGGAGGGACGTAACGACTGCAACACCGGAAAGACATGTATATTCAGGCTGTACCCCCACTGCTATGAGACTTGCCCCCACGAAGGTGAGACATAACAATTCAGTGTGTGTTCTCACCCCTCTGAGAGAAGTGAGTGGTAAAAAGTCGAGGCTGTATCCCCTCTCCCCTGCGAGACAGGAGAGACTCAAATTCAGGATGTGCCCACACTCCTGCAAGACAGGAGAGACATGAATATTGGATCTGTATCCTATCCTCTGTGAGCCAGGAGAGATGTCAAAATTGAGTGTGTCCCTTCTGCCCTGCCAGAAACGAGAGACATAGTTTCAGGCAATGCCCCCACCGCTGTGAGACAGGAGGGATGTAAACATTCAGGCTGTGCCCCCTCGCCCGTGAAAGAAGAGAGATATAAAAATGAGTGTGTATCCTCAAGACTGTGAGGCAGGAGAAGCCTAACATTTCAGGCTGCACCCTCACCCCCGAAAGACAGAAGAGATGCCAAAATTCCCACTGTGCCCCCACCACTGCATGACCACAGAGACATACATGTTCAGGCTCTACCACAACTCCTGCAAGACAGGCGATACATACATAATAGGACTCTGCCCCCAACCCTTCGACACAGGAGAGACATAAAGTGATGAGCATGTACCCGCCTAATGTAAAACAGGAGCAATATAAAGATTCATGCTGTCCCTCCATCTCTGCCAGACAGGACAGACACAAAAATTCAGGCTGTGCCTCCACTCCTGTGAGACAGGAGAAACATAAACATTGGGTCTGCACCCTCACCTCTGTGAGACAGGAGAGACATACAAATTCTGACTGTGCTGCCAACCCTGCAATACCGGAGATATGTAAAATGTGGTACACCATTTCTGGCTGTGCACTCACCCTTGCCAGACAGAAGAGACATCAGGTCCTAACCTGTACATGGCAGTCAGTGGTGGTGGAGGTCGCTGCCCCTCAACACCTGCTTTCCATGGCAGCCCTGCCCAGCAAGGCAGCCCTTGCAGAGCCTGGGCGATTCATGGAGGTGGAGGCAGAGCATGGCGTCTTGTGAAAGTACCTATAGGGACAGGCAGGTGACAGGTCACACTGCTTTTGCACCTTTTATGCTTTAGCACTATTTTAGCAGCAATCTGTATGTGGAGAAACTGAGCTTGCTATGTGGAGGGAGCCCCCCCCTATTCTTGTTTTACCTTCCCCACTTTGAGTATGCTTTGTATGGACTGCTTGTCCACTTGCATGCCTTGAATATCTTGTTTAACAATATATTATTGCTAAAAGGGGAATGCCTATTACAAGGTCCAAATTGATACTGATTACGCCATCTACAAATGCTCATTTGAGCGTGAACGCTAATCTGTGCAATTTGATCAGGGATGAAGCGGCTTCAGTAGTGAAGCCCTCTATGCAGCTCACAATTATTGATCTATTACACAGGGAAGTCACCCCCAAGACTTTAAAGCAGCTAGAGACCGTACATTAGTGTCTAGGGCCTCATTACGAGTTTGCTGGTCTGGTAACAACGGTACCAGTAAGCTTGCGGGTACAATTGTTACCAGACCAGCAAACTACGAGTTCTGCTCGCGGGTGCCTTCCCGCCTGCCACGTCTGACCTGGCGGGCGTACCGACACCCGCGAGCAGAGCATGTCAGATGCACCGGCCGCACAAATGGTGCCAGTTCATCTGACCCCCCCATTCCCATTGAGCCCTATGGGGCCGTATGGGGCTCAATGGGAATGGGGAGCATTTATTTCCAGTGCCCGCGTATGGGCAATTACCGGGTCTGGTGGGGCCGTAATGACCCGGTAATTGCCCATTCACGGGTGCTGGAAAAAATTGCAAGTTTGGCGGCAGCCTGCCGGTTTTACCAGCAAGGCTACCACCAAACTTGTAATGAGGCCCAATTCTCGCATTGCCACATGCAGGATGACTCTCAGAGGTCCTGGTGTGGAGCACAAGGAGAAGGCGGAGATGGAGTGAAATGAAAGCAGATGACAGGGAGGAGGAAAAACTGTGGAAGAGATAGAGATTAGCCGTAGATGTCGTAGCATGGCCCAAATGAATTGAGTTTGCACTAGATTATACAATCTTCCCCCACCTTCTGTCTTTGAAAGATTTTCATGCTTGATAGCATTTTAGGAGAGGATTTCGACTCCTTCCGTCGACCATGGAGTTGCCAAGATCCCCAGGAAAACAAATATGAAGCCTGAGAACTTTGGTGAATTGAACGGTAGTTCCATGGAACAAAGGGAACTTCCACAGGTGGGACCCAGGGACGTCATTTGGGGTCACCAGGGGTTGCACCTGCAGCCACTGAGGTCTCCCGTGCTACCCCTGTGATCTCCCTTACTATCCGTAGAAATAAAATACAAATAAAAACTTGTTTTATTGAATCTCCTGGGCTGTGGCCAGCGCCATGAGGCTTTTTGTTTATGGAGTGGCTGGCTTCCTTGGTCAGGCTTCTTAAAATAATAAGGGATTCCGCAAGTGTAACAGTGACCCTAACTAAGAAAGAATAGGAATAACAAAAAATGTGTCTTTCTGGAATTCTATACAATAATTGCTAGACTCATTAAAGGTTTATTTCAGGCACACTTCAGGGGTTGAGTAACTGATTTAGTCTGTTCTTAAACACTGCAGATTCACAATGCAGACAAAAACTTCCAAAAAGCATTTAGAGTAAAGCATCCCTTTCAGACTATGTATTTTGCTTTTCGCAAGTTGTGATTTGAATGTGTATGTTTTTTTTTGATGTTGTCTCTGTTACGATTATCACAAGACATTCCATCTCAGTGTTCTCGGTCACTTGACAAAATCCTTGTGCCTAAAAGCTTGTGTACAGTGTAGAAAGCTTCGACCATAGCACATAAGGTGGCTCTTGATGTCATTGTGCCACAATTAATGCTTTGTTGTGATGTGTCTTATCTTTCCTATAACCATGGCATGCTGTTCAGGATGTTTGCATGTATAAGGTAATGAGTCCCCAGAGTACGGGATGCTGTGTGAGTGTGCTGCTTTCCCTGCTCTACTCTAAATTCTTTAATTCACAGTTGACCCTCCCAATGGTATGTTTTTTGCCAACCTCTGAAGCCTGAAAAGTAGATCCACGCAGGCTTGACATTTGGCCGACTTTGCACCAGACCTGCCTATGAACTGGCCTGCTGTTATATCTCACTTACCAGTTTAATGGTATCCACTACAGAGAGACTTTGAGAACATTCAGACATGTAATAGCTCAGTGGGTTGAACACTCGCTGCTGCAATGTGTGTCTGATCTACAGGTTGCAGGTTTGAATCCCGGCTAGGCCAACTCAACCTTTCATCCTTCTGAAGTTGATAAATGAGTGCCAACACTGGTTGGGTGATATTGTATGTACATTTGTTCTATTTAAAGCGCTTAAGGGTAAGTGCTATATAATAAAACATCATTATCAGTTGGCCTTGGACGTCTGCTTGCATTCACAGTAATTTGGTAATATGGGACTATACACACTGATATTAACAATACATATGGTGATCCATTCTTGTATGAAATGTGTAGCACATTAAAGTGATATTGTATCCATATTTTTCGAAGTGTACTTAGGAACAATGCCATGTGATGCCACTTTGTGTTTTGTCAAGGGTCAAAAGTCGTGTTACATCGCCTCCCGTGATGTCACTTAGGGGTGGGGTCAAATTACATAACTTCCTGTGATGTCATCAAAGGTCAAGGGTCGTGCAATGTCACTTCCACTACTCCTGGCATTTTGGTGAAATTACGTTTCCGGTAGGACCTACAGTGGTTATTGCTGTCACGCCCTCAATAGATAACACTGGGCCACAGCCCTAAGTTGCACTTACCTCACTTGTGTCAGGCCAGTCCAAGATGGGAGGAGGCATCGCTAGAGCCTAAAATCTCCTCTGACTGGCAATCTATAAGAGAGTGTATTTTATTCATACTTATCCAATTTGACAATTTAAAGGAGATCCGGCAATGTCTTGAGACAGCCAAACAGGGAGGGAATCACGTCCTGCAGGTCATCCAGAGAACAGTAGACATACAGTGTCAAACCATCCTAAGAACTATAAGAAGCAACAAACGAGAGAGAAGAAAAAACACAAGTGAAATGGCAGGGTGAACCTGCACTTCCAGATCATCCTCTCTGCCTATTTTGGCAGAGCATTCATGCTGTCTTGCACAGCCCCATTCGGTTCCAGCCAGATCGGCCAGTCTGAAACAAAGGACCTCTTTGCTAAGGACCGTCCATGCAAGGAAATCTCAAACGCCACTGACTGCAAACTATACAACAAGAGAACTAATTCAGGTCAAGAGTAATATCATCATTAGTAATGTAGAGAAGCCAGTGACGAGTGAACCAAGGAAAGCTATAGAAAATAAAGTTTTTGCTTGTTGACACCAGAAAGTCATGCATGGGCTTATAAAATCAAACACGCTGAAAGTACTTTATAGATAACATATCAATTCGTGGTGCCCTACCAACAATAGAGATTGCATTGTTATGGGATGTAGTAAAAACAATCTTCCCCATTTTCTCAGTATCTGCGACAGTTTAGCAAATGTGCTGTATGACTTAAATCTGAACATTGTGGTTGACTAAAATAGTCTAATCTAGTTTAGGACAGTATTCATTCAACCTGAGACATCAGTTAGTAGGCTAATGTAATTTCTAGTTTCCAACTCTGGCATTATAAATAAACTGAACTAACTGGAATATAGTCAAGCTGCTGTGCACCTCAACTAGCATATACTCCTTCCTCAGTATCCTTTGGCCCAACAGCGTTTTAGCACTGGTCCACAGGGCTGAAAAGAGTGCACAAAATGCAGGTGATACAAGGACCATAAAGTGTATATATATATATATATATATATATATATATATATATATATATATATATATATATATATATATATATATATATGACAAATGTGTTGGTTTTCTGTTTCATAGCAATGTTTGATTTATGTTTTTTTAAAAAATATTTTTATATTATGTTTGTAATCCAGAGGTCTGTAATTCTGATACACCAAAGGCCTCTGGCTGAAGAGTGTTCAATACAAACTTTCGCACTCTGATAGTAGACATACAAAATACAGCGCACTTGGTACTTCACAGTCTGGGTGGTGTGATGAATTGCTTGATTCTGTCACTTCTCCCAAGGTGGGAGCATTTCGCTGTGAGGCTAGAGAGGTGATCTCACCAACGATTCCTGTTCTTATGAGGAACTCACTAAGCAAAATATCACTAACCCTCCTTCACTAACATCCTGTGAAAAAAGAGATTAAGAGCAAACTAGAATCTGTTATTGTCATTCAAATACTCTATTGGTACCTATGAAGGAAAATGTATATGGTACTGGGCTGAAGAAAACCACTGGACTAATACAGAGTATGAGTCAGACAGAGAATAAGGTCTTTTACAGTAAGCCGAGAAAGTTCCACGGCAGCATCATTAAACTTGGAGGCGGGGACCTTGAGAATGAGAGGGACCGGGAGTTTCAAATCACCTAGCCGAAGATGTTGAGCGAAACTTGGACGTGAAGCATCTGTTGCTGGAAAGAGGTTTAAGTGCAGCTCTCACCACACAGCGTGGGGAAAGAGAAGAGGTGCAAGAAACCGAGGAGAATACCAGATGTCTTAAGCCTGAACAGGAAACAAGCGGTGGTGTGACCACAGACAGGGAGCGGTGGACCTGGAGGTCTGTTAACAACGCTGAAACCACTCCCATTCTGGTATCATGAAACAAGCTGTAAAGGAAGGAACGGAGAGGCTGTTCTTAATGCTGCTCAAGAAACGAGAGCCCACCTGACAAGTGAAGGTCCCAGCCTGATACAAGCCCTGGTGACGTTATCCCTGATCAAACCAGGTAACAGGGAAAGAGGGAGACCCACGAGGGGGACCGAAGATCTTTATTTGAGCACTCATACTTTTGCCAGTCAGGATAAAGTGTTAAGAATACATGAAGATTGTGATTGTCATCAAGGCAATGATCATACTCGGCCCAGTCAAAACAAAGTACCAAGAGCATATATTATGTGTAGAATTACTGGATGTCGTCCCTTTTCCCATGAGGTCAAACACTACTCATGGGGCCAGGGCGGTGCAGCCAGTCCAATATTCCCTCTGGGGGTGGTGCAATGTGGGAGGATCATGTGTAGAGGGAAAATCCTTATGGGACGAGGGATGACACCAGAAGTGAGACACGGTATCCCAGCCACTTGCTAACCATAGCCCCTCTCCTTGTGACCCATACCCTACCGTGGTCATGTGTTATTGTCACCCTACCACCTTAGAGAGTACTGGGATGAGGAGGAGGAATAGGAGTAACCTAAGTGGAAACCCCCTTCCCAGAACTGTGACGAGGAAGAACTCCATTGATGCACATGGGAACAGCAAGATCACTACTATGACGAGGAGGACACGTGGAAGCATGAGGATCATCTTTGAGAACCATAAGGAACAGTCTAGTGGTTACTGGCTTCTGATTGTCCAACTATAGTTGAAATAGAAGAGGGAAACCATGTAGTGTTGTGAAACCCTCCCTCGAGGAGCCAGGAAGAGGCAAGCTGTGCTGCCAGAGAAGGGGTTATGGAGCAGTTTGCCTATCTGGGAGACGGGGAACCTTTAGAAGCTAACAAGGTGCCCAGAGTTCCCTGTAGGAACCCGTGGAACGGTCCTCCTTGGAGGAGCTGCAACAAAAGACACTGTTAGCCGGACATGCAAAGGGAGCTGAGACACCGGTCCTGAGATGCAGGAGGAAATGGCAGGTTGGCAGAGGAAGGCAATAGGTAGTCCCCAGGCGTTGGAAGTGGAATGGCTTCCCAAAGGATGCTTAGTGCTTCAGAGCTGCTGCAGACCAACCAAAGCCTTCCCAGCCACCACAAGTCTTGCGGCTGATGGAGAAATTTGGGAGAAGGTGGATGCCCTTGCGTAACAAGCAACCAGGTACACAAAGACGCAAGCAACTGCTGGGAGCCCGAGAAAGTGGTGGCAAGCAGAAAAGGGAGAGAAATATCCCAAACCCAGCGTCTAGAACCCTAACAAGCAGAAGATATGGTGGCAAGTGAAGAAGGGGGAGGAATACCCTGAACCTAGGGTATGGGACCCTGAAAGTAATATTGAAGTAACTTCTACATCTTTGATCATACATGGTAGTGTTTGGCAGGAGAGTAAACCATGCCTATCCACAAAGAGGCATACCAAAAAATGGCGAGTCTGGGACTCGAAACCATAACGGAAATACATCAGTTACTCATCTTCATAGTCACAGTACCTGGGAGAACTTTGAACCAGGTTGGCTGTGCAATAGGTAGTCATTTACAGGAGGGGACACCAAATCTACCTAGCAAGAGAACTGTTGAAGCTAAGCGAGTCTGGGACTCACACCCATACCAGTAGAACAGTTGTTACCAGTGGTCGAAGTGTACGATAAGAAGTGGAACTATGTTCCCTGCTGGCCTGCCCCCGAAACCCACAAACCCCTTCTCATGCTCTCTCCCACGCGCCATCTAAACTCCCAAACAAACACACATGGTGTTTGAGGTAATGTTCATTGCAGTGCACTGAAATGCAAGTTTGAACTTCTCCCTACACTTGTATATCAAAAGTAAATGATTGCCAAACAGGTTCTTTTCAAAATAAAGTTATAGGAACAGTAACACAACCGCCCCCACCCACTTCAATCACTGGTTGTTACTCCTCTTCTTAGTCACAGTACCGGGGACAAGAGTGAAACCGGTTGGCTGTGTAAAAGGATGAGAAACTTGGAAAAGGAGACAACCCCTGGGATTGTGAACATTGTTACAAAGTTGAGAGAAGGGAGATATTCTACTATCGCCTTAAAGAAGTTTAAAAGAAACAAAGGTTCCTTATGGAACTTGTGAACACTGTGAGAAGGGAAAAATTCTCTTGACCCATGTCAAACTTTGTTTTTGCACCATTTGGAACTTTGTGTTTGGAACTTTGTAAAGAACTGTGAAGGATCTGCTAAGAAGACAACCCCTCTGCACGTTATATTGAATTGTTAGTGTGTGGGCCAGAGTTAGAATTTTGACACAACAGTGCACTTACCTTTGTTTTGTACCCATTTAAGATTTGAGCTGAGGCATGGAAACCCTGCTTAGCATTAGGGCTAGTGAGTTATTTCCCCAAATCCATTGTTGCTTTAAATAAGTCTGTAGCAACCAAAATGCTACCTGTGTGTTGATCTCTCACTTCTGCACCCTAACAATAAGAAGATGGAGAATCATTACCGAAACTCTCATACTCATCGCAGTCAAGTCAAAGAATCTAGAATACCAGAAGAGAGTGCATCTCATTACTGGAATGCTCATACTCGATTAAGGTATTCTAGAATACCTGAAGAGAGTGGGAATCATTACTGGAATGCTCATACTCGATTCAGGTATTATAGAATACCTGAAGAGAGTGGGAATCATTACTGGAATGCTCATACTCGATTCAAGTATTCTAGATACTTTGTCTTGACTGGGACGAGTGAGAATCATTACTGGAATGCTCATACTCATCCCAGTCAAGACAAAGCATCAAGAGTATATGGGAAGGGTGTGAATCATTACTGGAATGCTGATACTCATTCCAGTTGAGATAAATATGTGTCAAGAAGACAGGAAAAGAGTGAGAACCAATACTGGAAGCCTCAAATTCATACCAGTCAAGATAAAGAATGGACATTAAATTAAAGGAAGATCTTAAAGTTGAATAAAAAGAAAGGAACAAACCTGTCCCATGAAAGGAGAAGGGCCAAGTTAACGAGAACAGAACAAGAAAAGAATAAGAAGGAAAGAAGTAATAATTAACTTTAAGAGCCCAGTATTAGAAGTGTATGATTTGATAATAAATAATTACCAAGAGCTACCTACACATACCTTATTGAACTGAACTTGGTGGAAATCCCCTCACAGGGGAAGGGAGTCATTCTCCTGTATTTTTGGTTGGTATATTAGTGGTAGGGTTAGGATAGGTTAGTTTGGACAGTGGGCTAATCTTAATTTGAACTCTCACTGGTGACTGACGAGCACATTAGTTAGCTTGATTAGGTAGAGAACACCCTTAGTATATGGAAATATAGGAGTTCTCACCTTTCAGTTAATAAACAATAGCAGTGAGATGAAAAGTCAGAGTCAGCCACCACAGTGGGTACTGCATCAGAAATATTGTTCATCATCACCTTGGTCACCTCCATCCCTCATCACCACAATACAATTTAATCTCCAGTGCCTGAGCAAGTATAATACATTGAAACCACAGAAGCCACCACTCTGGTTTCCCCTTTGGCTGGAGCACAGCAGGTAATCATATGACTCAACTATAGTCTGCTGCTGACTTTGAGGAACATGTTGCTGTGATTGCAAAAGCAATTGCATCTTAACATAGGCAACTAGGATATTGTGCTCGTTCATTTAAATAAAGACCAATTGTTCAACATGAGCTGCAGACAAGCTTCTCCTGTGGTTAGAGACAATAGTGTCAGCAGCACTAAAACTGCACTCTGACTGGACTTTGGTTGAGGTGCAGCTTAGGAAGTAAATGGCTGCATCGACAGTGATGCTGGCCACACAGACTGCTTTAAGAACCAATACTGCAGTGGGTAATCATTGCTGCCAAGATGGAATGTGTCATTCAAATACACATCCACCATCTATGTAGCTGTATGCTTACTTCCACTACCTGTTGCTCTTCCAGGCCCAGACATATTGAAAAATGCAGAATTTGAAAGCAAGTCCGACGGGGTTGTATGTGTAAGAGTTGCACACCCTAAATTTGGGACCCCTACACCCAACTCATTTGCAGTTGGAGAGGATGCTACCAGATGAAGACAAACGTCTTACTGGCTCAGTTGTTGTTGCTGTTTCTGCATGTCCTTCAAGCCTCTGTTCTGCAAGGAAGTGATCTTGAAAACATCTCTTGAGTACAGTCTTAGAGATTCCAATAATATGTTCTGTTTGTGTCATCCAGCTGCCCACAGCCTGGAAGCAGCCACTTAATGATGACAAAAGATCCTCAATGTTTTCTTTCATGCATTATATATATACACGTCATTCTAAAAGATTGCCAGCAGGTCTCCCAGTAGCTGCAAAATATCTGACTCAACCATGTTTTCATGTTCCATTGCTCTTCTAAACAGGTTCATTTCACTCAATGGACGTCCCTTAATAGGTTACACAGAGCTTTGGCTTGCATGCTGTGTGATTTCCTCAAAGGGCCCTAGCAAACAGAAGAAATTGCACACCAGCTGCTACTGAGTCAGGGTGAAGGAGCCCCTACCCGATGTTTGTCTGTGACTGAAGCTGTAGTCATCCCACAGCATTGCTTTGCTCACACAGCCGGTCAAGTATACACAATGGTGAATTCCAACAAGTTGGAACAGACATTTTTAGCTGGTGCTTTTTGATTTTGTGCCTCACCTGCAAAACATTCGAGACATTTGTGGCACTGTATCACTGACTGAAATGAGAGTGGATCTTGTGTGCAACAGCAAGCATATCATGGACAGGGGAGCAAGCACTCTCAAAATATGTCACTGCAAGGTGAAGTACATGTGCAAAGCATAGGAAATGCCTTGTGACACAGTGCCTTAGTGCAGCTATGGATTAATTGTCTACTGCCACACATACTCTGCCACATCCTGCTCTGTGTTTGCTGGGTTTTGGAATAAAGCAAAGTGGATTGTTGATGGATGGCATATAGCTGCTCAGATGACTTTCCTTGCTCATCTCTAGAGGGGAAATTGTATGAATGCACTGTTACAGCCATGCAGTCACTGTTTTGCCCACTTGTCCACATATCCATAGTGAAGTGGACTGTTCCACCTGTCCAAGGCCTTTCTCACTGTAAGAACAACTGCATCATACAACACAGGTATAGCCTTAAGTAAAAAGTAAGTCCAGCCTGAAATTTGCCAGCATCTCTTGTAATCAACTCTCTGCAATCGTTTGCTTTCAACAAAGGCATATGACAGAAGAACTACTGCCAGCATTATCACCAATGTGGCATTGACAAGCTGTGATCGTTAATGATTACAAGGATATTTATAACTGAGCTCAAATGATTTGCTGAGGCTGAGCAGGCACATAGACATTATTCCCCTACCTCTATCTCGTGCTTGAGTGCTGCCTGCTGATCACACTGGCCAACACTCAACTTTGCTGTTTGACTGAAACCACCCAGTTTTGGCTTCACCGCACCAGTATGTTGTTAAGTGCTTGTTGGCTTCTGGGGATATATAGTGTCTAATATGCTGTTCCCACTCTTGTGCATGATGTTGCTTCATATGCCCCAGCAATCATTACATGCCCAGATTGGTGCCTGCCTTGCGATGGGACACAACTTTTCTGCACAGAAATGCAATTCCACAACTTAGATATGCACTCTGGACACACAGCTGTTGCATTGGCTATCAAGCAGAGGCAGAATATGGGAATATGGGAAAAATGACACTCTGCAAGGCACACAGGTTTGAGAGGTGTCATTGGGTGCTGTGATGTTCTGCCTGGTGCTGTCATTGATTGACATTCATCACTATGGTGTATCATGCCCACCATGATCTCTGAGGTGTTACAATAAGAATACATGCTTTTTGGTGGTATTTATGCACTCTGAACCCACGCCTGAGTTATGATGGTAGCAAGTGGCCTTTCAGGTCGTATCTGTTCCTCCAACCCCCATCCCCCCTCTCTGAGCCTATGCTGGGGTTGTACTGTGTATCAGTGCGCGTGGCCATAAAAACCTATGCCAGTGTTCTATTATGAGAAGAAGGGGCGGAGTCAACAACCTGGTCATCATCTGACAAATCACCATCCCCACCATTACCATCATCAAAATCCCTTTATGAAGTTTGATCCCTCCTAGGTGACCAGTGTTCTGGGCATAACTGGTGAACCCAGGCACTGTAATTGCTGCATGAGTCAGATTGCACATTCCACCTCCCAAATAGTTACATCACCATTAACTGTTCTGTCCCCTCTGGATTACCCTTCTTTTTATGAAATTCTGTATCTTTATGGTTATTACAAGTCATTTTGTGTGTGTGATATAATGTGATCTTAAGAGATTTTAACAGTAATGTGCTTTGCCCTTTCATTGCCAGAACTCCAGTGCTGTCCTTTGGATATTAGGATGTCTATAAATCTCATAAGGGAAGTCAAAGTGTTTCTGAACAGTGCATTAGCACTGTACAATAGTACAATCCCCTGTTTGTAATGGTGAAACCAGGAGTGCTATTTTTTGCTGGCCAAGACTTTCTGGAATAGAATGAATGATGTTGGCATGTAAGTGGCCAGCATTCTTTCTAGTTCTGCTATTTAACAAGATATAACATTGGTTCCATTTCAGTGAAGCAATATATGTTGAAAACTAGTTTACGTGCATAACCACTATAGAATAGGTACTTAAAACATCCAGGGTGTCAATCACCTAGAGGAATTGGTTAAGACTCTAAAATGTCTTCATCAGTCTAATGTCATATTTAATATACTAATATTCAATGCTCATTTTGTGTTAAGTTCATGCGAATCTACATGTCCAGATGCTGCTAATGCCTCTTGAACATTTCTGCAACACAATCTTCTCAGCCTTCAATGCCACAATTGTGGCTAGATCCTGGGGCTGGGGTTATCACACCACGTTCATGCAATGCTGCACTGCTAATGGGCCCATGATTCACCTCATTCCTTACACTAATGGCGGTACTATGGAAAGGGGCAGAAGAGCAGTGTGTGGACTAGCCATGGCAGCCAGGGACGTGAGGGGTCATGGACACGGCAGCAAATTGATTGCAGCCACTTGGAAATAAAAGCAGACACAAATTCAGAGCAGTGGCAGAGCGATTTAATATCCACTCGAATGGCTACAACCTTTTAGTGCTATTCTGTAATGAACCAACTATTTTATATTTCTTGTTTAATTTTCTATTCATCAAATCTGTTTAATAACAATATCACACATTTAAATCAAAAGTGTGTTGAAATTGTAGCCCATTCCAGGTTGTAAAAGCCACATTTAAAGGACATTTAAGTAGGGCACTGGAGGGGAAGTTCAACCCCAGATCACGAGACTGGTCCTTTTTTCAAAGTCCATGCTCATTCCTATACAATACCAACTGTGACAAATCCAGGGCATTCCTCCCTTCAACCCAAGGGGGAGCCACCTCATTTGAGCCCAGGGAGGTGAGCCCATTCAGCCCAATCCTCACTAGGGCTTTAGGAAAGTGGGATGTCACTGGGAGTGATCCACCCCCTTAGGTGACAAGGACTCCCATTCCAATATGGAGCTCCCTGCACACAAGGTAGTATGTGCCTACACGGGAATAAGAAATACTGTCAATACATCTATGTGTTTGGCTCAAGATAGTGCTGACAATATGAGCAATGATCCCAATAGGCAAGCTCTCTTATTATGAAAGCATTAGAGATCCCAATGTGTTCAAGTGCTATTCAGCTTTCATTCAGTATCAATTTGCTGAATACAATCTAAATAGCACTTGAACATATTGGGGTCATTAATGCTTTGATAATAAGAGTGTTTGCCTATTGGTATCATTACTCCTTCAAATTGATATATATTTAACCTGGGGTTGTGAGCCTACAACCTTAAGGCAGAAGCTCTTACTCTTAATAATAAAGTCAAGACTTCACAGAACTAGGTGCAGCTCCCCTTATATCTAACAACCATAAACAAGTATTGCTAATGCTGATAATATGCTTGACAACCTGTGGTAAATAAAATAGGCCCCCTCTTGTTACAGAAGCAAGAATAAAGCGCCAATGAACATTGAGTGGAGGAGGAGAAACCCAACACAGGACATCCTGTCCTCTCTCTCTTCCGCTCCCCCTCCTGCACCAACATCTCTTGGGTCCCCTTCAGCTGCCCCCACCCTTCCCCCTCCTCCACCCTCCCTCTCCCCTGTCACACCTGACGAGGTCTCTAGACTAGTCCGGTCTGTGAAAGCTTCTTCCAAACAGGTGGACCCCTGGCCCTCCAAAACCACCAAGGACAACATTGACACTCTCGCTCCAGCCTTGGCTGACCTTTGCAACCTCTCTTTCGCCAGTGGAGTTTTACCTCCCCTCTCAAGAACTCTCTTGTGCAGCCTCTGCTCAAAAAACCCTCTGCCGACCCATCTATTCCAGCAAACTATTTCCTATTCTCCATCACCCCTCTCCTGGAAAAACTCCTGGAGAAGCTGGCTATCACCCAATTTACCCGCCACACTGGATCTGTAGAGCATCCAGAGGCACGTAAACTGCTCTTCTGAATACCTGTGAAGACCTGCTCTCAAATCTTGACTCTAACTCTCCCTCTGACCTCATTCTTCTGGAGCTCTCTTCTGCTTTCAATATGGTAAACCACAACATCTGATAACCCATCTCCGTGATACCCTGGACATCATAGATCAGGCCCTGGCGAGGCTCACCTCCATTCACTCTGACCGGCCCTCCCATGTGGAACTTGGGTCCTTTCTCTCATCTATCACTCTCTCTACTTGTGGTATCCCCTAGGGTTCTAACCTGTCACCCTGGTACTTCAATATCTACATGGTCCCCTTGTCCCACAGGATCTCTTGCTTTACCTCTAAAGCATTATGCAGTGTTATGCAGATGACACACAGATCTCTTTCAGGCTACCCTCAGCCGCCTCCTCCTCCTCGCTTATCCCTGATTGTTTATCCGTAATTCAGTCTTGATGTGCTGCTAACAATCTCTGCCTGAACGCCAGTAAGACAGAGAATATCCTCATTGGCACCCCTGCTCCTGCTTTCCCACTTTCACAATGGCCGTCCTCCCTCGGCCCTGCTCCCTCACCTACTAATGAGGCTATAAACTTAGGGGTCATCTTCGACTCCACTCTCTCCTTCTCTTCTTACATCTGAGACATCTCCAAAATGTCCCACAACCAACTGCACCTCCTCAGAGGTATTTTACCTTTTCTTACTTTCCCCTAGAGGCTCAGAACCTGAAGAGCCCTGGTTCTCTCGAGGCTGGACTATTGCAACAGCCTCTTTCTCAATCTTCCTACTTCTACTCTCCGTCCTCTAAAACTCATCCAGAACAGAACCGCAAGACTTATCCTTGGCCTCAAGCCCAGGGACCGCATCTCTCCGGTGCTGAAATCCCTCCACTGGCTCCCAGTGGCTGCAAGGATCAAGTTCAAGACCCTCTGCATAATTCACATGTCCTTCTGTGGCCGGGACCCACACTATGTACAATGCTCTCTTTCTAAATACTCTCCCTCTTGAGTCCTCCGCTGGTCCTCCTCCAACTCTCTGCGGGTGAGTTTCTTTCACAATCAGAGATTTGGGGGCAGATCTTTATCCTCTGCGGGTGCCTCCCTCTGGAAAAGCCTCTCTACATCTCTCCATCTTCAGCCAGAGTACCTTACGTTCTAGAAACTCCTTCCTCTTCTCTTCCTCCTTCTCTCTCCCTTTCCCCTGCTTAACTCTGTTATTTTTCTCTCCACTTTCCTTCCTCCTTCTCCTCCCTGCTTTGTTCAGTTTTTGCTGACTGGTTGCCTGGTTCACCTCCAAAGCCTTATAGGTCCCAGGCTCCCCCACTTCAGTCTTGGCACTTGCCTCTGGGCCACCCCACTAGGTTCAGCATTACTGCGCTTTTCAGCTTACGCTACATGAGCGAGGCAACCTCTTTGCACTTAACCCAGGGCCCTGTTTGACTGGATGTGTTTGTTCCCCCACCCGCCCTTCATCGCATCACCGTCTGTACACATGCATGACCTAAATGTAATAGGACTAGTAAGTTCATCTGTCCTGTCCACCCCCTTTTTTCTGCCCCCTCCTCCCTAACTTGGTCGCAAATGTAACACTTCATGCACTTGCACTAGTAGAAATGCTGTCATTGTAAATGTTTAGATCATTTGGAAACTTCAAGGCCTAAGAATGATTACTGTATTCCCTTGTTCCCTTCCCTCCTTGAATTACTTTGAAGCACTCCACCTATGTATAAGAGCTGTATAAATAAACAATGACAAATTACACAGACGTGAGACTCAGATGTCAGAATTCTGGCGAGGGGCAGAGATGTGCAGTCTGGTGGAGCTGGCTGTAGCATGGAAGGAAGGGTATGCATGAGGGAGATGCCATCCAACCCGCACAGCAATGTGCAAGGCCCGATAGGCAGAGGCAGCGCAAAGTGAACCGTATCTAGAGGTTTGACCGCATTGAGGATGTGGTATGCCCGGAGCCTGCAAACACCCGCCGAATCCAGGTACTAAGGGAGGACTGCATCCTCTGCTCTCAGACTGAGTACCAACAAGAGCAAGAGAAACCATAAAGAAGGTTTAGCCTCCATGTGAGTACGTCAGTGAGGAATGGATCTGTGTTGAACAGCAGAAGCAACTGTAGCACCGAGAGAGGCAACGCCAAAGGGAGATGCCACTGTTGATATACAGAGCTGTTTGGGGCCTTCGAAGCCAAGGCCGCCCAAAGTAAATCTTACCTGGAGGTGCGACCACACAGACGACGTGGTGGGCACAATTCCCACAAACTGATGCCGAAACCAGGAAACGAGGGAGGGGAGAATCCACCGCTCCCAAAACGAGAGCAGAAACGTGAGCAAACGCTGAGACAAGCAGAATCCAACAACTGCTTGTGTTCAGTCAGGAAGAGCAGCAAGCCGTGGAGGTGGTCATCGTTGCCAAAGAGAGAAACCCTCACTGGAGCAGACCCTGCAATGCTTAAAGTATGCATGTTACCCAGCTTGAAGTTGGAGCAAGGAGAGAGTGAGTGGGGGGGAAGCTTTCTCCTAACCCCATACCAGAGTCACAGTGGCCTGAAGAGAGAGACTGGACCGGAGAAAGAGAAGATTTACGGGAGCCTGAGAAACCCAAATAGAGTAAACCTCTAGAAGGGTCACATAAAACCACAAGAGCTAAGGAGAAGAAGAGAGGAGTTACCGAATTCCCAGAAAACTAAGAGTCATTGGGACAGAGAAACCCAAGGTAGCCAGAGGGGCCGAATGAACAAAGCAAAGAACAGACATGAGGGGAGCACAGAGGCACCCAATATCTGAAATAAGTGGGGAGAGGCCCACAAAGATTGATCAGGGAAATATCCCTCCATCTAAAGAAATCTGGCCATTTTGTTTTTGCTAGAACTGAAGACTTTTTGTTGTTGAAGTTTGGGAAACGTTTTGATAGACTGGCCAGAACTGTTTTCTTTGAAAATAACTGTTATTTACTTCTAACCATTGGATTCAGAACCAGGAGGGATTCATGGGACAATGAGAGAGACCTTTGGGGAGAACCAAGAGTGCAGGGCACTCCACCTACTTTCTTTATGTTTTACTGTGTGGTAGGGCCAGTTTAGTGGATAGGTTTGAACCAAGTACTATTTTAATTTTGGACTCTTGATAAGCACCTTAGTTTTGTTTTGGTTAGGAAGGGAACTCCCTTTTAGCAGTAGGGTCAGTGAGGCATTTGCTAATATGTAGAAACATGTCCTTTGGTCAAAGTCCTTCCTCTGGCTTGCCACACAGCACACAGGTTATGAAGTGCAAGCAAGCATTCATTGCTTTTACACACCACAGTACATCAGCATGTGGTGGGTGCCAACATGACCCTGATTTATTTTAATAAAATCTGTTTATAGTTTTGTCCTAGTCTGTTAATAATCATTCTCAACAATGACTCCACAATTGTATTGATGCATGTGGTCAGACACACCAACACCACCTCCATCCCACAGAAAAATCAAAGCCTCCAACCTTCTTAAAACCTTGACTGGTCATAAGGCTGATTCCCTATTTTTAAAGTACCTGTCTGTTCCTCTAGACTACCGAAGCTCTCATAATTGACCCTCGTACAAGTATTAATAAGCATAAACACAGCACTCTACATCACAAATAGCCAGATGCCACCTTGTAATGGGATTCAGGGCCTACACTGCACTACATTGTATACAACAACATGGTGTAGTTTGCGTCTAGCCCTTGTGGCGGATCAGAAGGAGGACACGGACACTGATTCGCCATCTCAATGTCACTGATAATTTTATTAACTTAAAGAAGAAATTCATATCTTTCCCTATGCCATGGGATTCCCTACAAAACTAAGGTGCTCGTCAGTCGTCAGTGAGAGTCCAAATTATAATTTGTCCTAACCCTACCAACATTATAAAAACTAAAACCAGAAGAATGTCTCCCTTTTCCTGAACACAGGAGTTTCAGTGTGAAGGCATCATAAAGTACGACACAGACAACATTTCAAGTTCAAATACAAGATGTTTATTAACTTAAATGTCAGGATGGTTGAAGGCCTAACTTGCCCTATGCTAAGGTGGGATTTCCCTACATGAATACAACTAAGGAAAGTCTGAGTCAAAGAGTTCAACTTAAACGTCTGTATGTGTCCAAATCCTATCCTTGCCCTCAGAACTACAATTAACCAATGTGTAGGGATGTGACAGTCAAAGAAAATAGTGTTCAAATCAAAGTTCTGAGCTTTGTCCAGCTCACAGCTTACTTTCAGCTCCCCTTCCCCAAGTACAAGAAAGTTCCATGAAAAAGTCTCATGGTGTACCCTTTCCCAGTTCAAGGCAATATAGTTCTGGATAGCTCAGGGGCAACGCGTGTGTCTTGGAAGCAAGACAAGTCATAGCAACACAGGTTCAAATCCCAGGCTTGCGCTTAGAAATCGGTCAGTATTGAGTGCTTTGTAAAAGAATCATCATAATTATAATCCTTGGGTTTCACTTCCCAAATTGTCAAGTAACACAGTCCAAAAGCAAAAGGGGTCTTGAAACCCTGCTCACAAGGCAACAAATGTGGTTCTTGGAAGCCTCAGGGTTCCCTTCCCCAAGACTTTAATTGTGCCACGTTTACTTGGTATAGTGTTTCCAAAGAAAAGAGTCTTAACAAAACACCAGGTCAACCTGACCTTCTTTCTGGCCCACTTCACCAGCTTGTATGCAGTGGTTTTTTTAGGCTGTTGTTCAGAGCTCTTAAGTTTCACCATGAAGGGCTCTGTGGTCTAGCGCAGTTGTTAGACCACACGGCCCACCCATTACAGGTCATGCAACCAGGGCCCCAGGAGTCTTCAGAGCACACATACACGTTTCCTTGGCACTTGCTCCTGTGCACCAAGTCACCTTGACTCAACTCCTTTTATTGGCGTCTTGACTTTTTGGGCATTCTTGCAGTTCCTTGGATTCTCCTTATAGGCCTCGTGGCTCTGCCACCATGTGTTCCCCACCTCTTACCAAGCTGTGGCCTTGTTACACTGCATTCGCTTTTGAGTATTCTTATCTTTGATGTTTGAATTAGATTTGGTGCCACATGTGCTCAATTCAGTTCAGTGTTTAGGTGTGCACTTTTACTGTTCAGATTCAAAGTTCTGTTCAGGTCAGGATTCAAGGTGCACCTATTTGTTTCAATGTTTAAGTGTCCTTTTTGTTCGATATTCAAGGAACATTTAATTGTTCATAATTAAGTTTCAATGTATTTTGGTATTCAATGAAACTTTGATTGTTCAAAGGTAAGTTTCAGTTAAAAATACACCATTGTTTCCTTATTGCAGACTGGTATTCCCTCACATTCTCCTTATTGCAGACCTGTATTCCCTTGCGGTCTTGTTGGAGCACCTCAGAAGCCTCTCTGCCCGCCTGACAATCACCAGCCGCCTTTACTTTAGTGGCGTGAGCCAAGCTCGCCTGCCTTGTGTGTCTCTCCGCACACCGGCATCCTCAGTGCCTCAGTATGCACACAGGCAGCATCTTCTTTGTTCTGGTTTCACGGCAGCCCCTGTTGCGCGCTCAGGGGTCTGGAAGCTCCCAGGCTTGGGGAAGTCACATGACCCAGCTGCATTGTGTCCTCCAAGTCCACTGGGTGTCTTTGCGGCATCCTGGCCTGTGCTACTCCGATCCTACCATGGCTGCTTCAAACTTTGCTCCACGTCTCATGATCCTTCTCTCTTTCTCTGTGTGACTGATTTCCCTTTAGACACCTGCAGCCCCTTGACAGACTGCAGGTGTGGCTGAGCAATTAGCCCTGCCTGACCACAATCAGAGGGACATGCCTGACCCTCACAACTCTTAGTAAGCATCTTCCTCGCCCCAGTATCAAAGTGGTGACAAGAGGGAATCCTCATTGCTCCTAGTGGTCTCTTCTCCGTCCTAGTATTGTCAAGTGATACACACTGAGGCAAAATGGTTTATAATAGCACATTAAGGTTGGGGAGGGGTAGTTGGATGTCACTAGGTAAAGGTGGATACAATGTCTCGACTAAGGGCACCTCACTCCCAATCCTCATGGACCCTCCACCCAGGTAATCCTCCCTCGCTTCTCTGCCCCCAGGGTCAGGATCCAAAAGCGATGGCCTTTCCTTGGCCACCTGATAGTAAGGAAAGGATCCAAGGGGAGTAGGAGTGAGAATACCCTCAGGATTCTGACACTTCAGTAGTGGATCCTCAAGTAGTTCCGGGTAACTGTTTCAGTTCATACAGTTCTTTTATAATTGGGTTCAACTTTCACTCTTCCCTCTCATATATTTGTTTTCCTTTGCTCTTTTAGTCTTCTCTTGGCTTATCTCATTTGTATTTATCCTTTCAAGGCAACTTCATCTGTGGTTTAGGGCTCTCCCCTCTGGATATTCAACCCTGTAACATACAGTTCACTATTTCTTGTTCCCATTTGGTTTGACTGTATTAATCTCTTTTCAATTTCTCTTCAAGGTTTCCTTTTCAAGGTTTCCTTTCTTACGATATGTGCCATATATTGTTAGACCTTATTTGTCTGATTGCATTTCATGCTGAATCTATTGAGCTTGGGATTCATTCCCTCTGTTATTTTGACTGGGATGAGTGTGAGTATTCGGATAATGATTCTCAATCACTGCATTCAGGATTATGCTTCGTCTTGATTATGATGAGTAGAAACGTTCCAACAATTGCTCTGTTCCACATCATTTACTATCAAGGTTTTATCTTGGTAATGACAAGTACAAATGTTCAAATAATTATTCTCTTTAACTTCATTCAATATGAATACTTTGGACCTCATCACGAGTTGGGCGGTAATGCCGGCACTTTTAGCGCCGGCGCTAATAGCCCTACCGCCAAACCCTCCGGCGCTATTAGCGCCGGATCATGGGTTTTGCAGAAGGGTTGTTGCCCATTCCCCATTGGGCCCATTCGGGAATTCCTCATTCCCCATTGGGCCCAATTCGCACTATTACCGCTGGCAGATTTCCCGCTGGTGGTAATCGCGCCAAAAATCGGCAATTTTTAAATCCAGTGGTAATAGCGCTACCGCCGCATTTAAGGGTTACCACCAGACTTGTGATGAGGCCCTTTGTCTTGACTGGAATGGCTTTCTGTGACTTCTCTGTTGCTTTCCTTTAAGTCCGCTGTCTACGCGAACTCTCCAGCTTCTCAGTCGCTTCGCTGGTAGCTTGAACTTCAGGTTATGCAGAGCGGTACCAGTGATACTTTCCAGACTCATGGTCCACCACACATCATTGTGGTGACGCCACCACTCGGTTCCACTTTGGGATAAATATACCTTGTGTTGGCACAGGTTTCTCACCCTTCTCGGGTTTCCTCATGTCAGGAATTCAATTCAGTAGTTTCCATCTCGCTTCACCATGAGGCACTGCATGTCCTCTCTCATCTTTGTACATGCCAGCAAAAATCTCAGAGGCTTCCTCTCTGTCCCGCCTCCTCCCCTTCTCTTTATGATGTAGTCATGGGAGTCCTGAGGCGAAATCCCATATTCCTTCTTCTCCGTTTCTTTTTCATTCTCCAATCCTCCATGAATCTTCTTCGTTTCAGTAACAAGGGTTTTTCTTTTAAAGGAGTGGTCAAAGCCTCTGGACAACAGTAACCAATTTTGGTGGTTTCTTTACACCTTCCTTTGCTGTAAGTGCTTGAAGATGTATTACTAGAAGGTTTCTTAGGGAATTCCTCATAGGAACGGGAGTCCTTGTCCCCAAAGGGGGAGTCTCTCCCAGTGAGGTCCCACTTTCCTTAACCGCTCGGGAGGGTGTTGTGGAGTGGGCTCACCTCCCTAGCCTAACAACGAGGGGCTCCCAATAGGGGAGACGGGATGAATTCCTGAGATACGTCACATCCCAAAATGTGGAGCGAGTGTACAAATGCAGTAAGTTTGCTTTTATGCATATTGATGATAGGGAAAAAATTATTACATTTTTTAGGTGGTTTGTTGATATGCAAGATATATCATGCAAAGAGTACATGGGGTGCGGGCTGATATTACAAATGTTTGTGACCGATAAAGTAGCCCCTAATAGAATGACTGTGTTTTAGATTGTCAGTGTTGCTCAGGGGAGGACTAATCATTCACAGACACATTTAACAATGTGAGAAGTTGATCATGTTAAGGTGGGTTTATTTTTCAACCAACAAAAAAGTCTGTATACATTTTAATGTTTCAGTTCAAAGGAAAGACTTTGTAAAAGGACAGCAGAAAGTGCTGGGAAGTTTATTGGTTACTAAAGAAGAGGCGATCCAGACTAAAAAGCACCTGGAAAGGTGATATGATCATGTGTTATTATAAACACTGTCTGCCCTGAATGTAGGAGATTAATCAAATATGCATCTTTATTAACCTTTTCTGAATGATTTTACTTCTCCCCCTGAACACAATAGACAATCTTCACAAGTATCAACACCTTATCTCATTACAAGCTATTGAATGTGCTTTCCTTCATCATCTTTATCAGCACCAGCCTCATAATTATATTCATGGGATATGTAGATTTGTTCTCTCTCCTCTAAACAATGCACTTCTCTTGTCCCACTTAACCCATCAGTTGGCATATTTTCAGGTCATAATAAACTCCTGCCTTCCAAATAGCATGCAGATTATTTGAAATCTGTATAGGATTTATGAAATGGCTGTGCTGTATTGCTGTGCTCTGCTTTCAATGCACTGCACTATGAAAGTCAGGCCTCTGTGACGATGAACTGAACTGTTACAGGGTAAAGGGAATGCATGCAATGTGTTGCATATTACCCAGCCGATGAATGTCGGTGAGATGGGGTTCAGCTTAGTTTGTCAAGGTGCAGAGCAGCTGTAGCAGGACAGGTGCCCGCAAGGGACATTAGACGTAATCCGTGCTTTCAGTTTCACAATTCATTATCATTATTATTATTATTGTTAGGGTATTTATTGAATGCTGCTCTAGCTTCAGGAATCAATGGGGCGCTTTACAATTCTAGGGAGAAGAACATGTTGCGGGAAACAGAGAAAATAGGAAGTGAGGAGCTAGCAGGGGAGAGGGATGGTGAGCAATTTGTCATCAAGGGATCTAGAAGCAACCAGGGGAAGAAACCATGGGGATCAGATCACCCAGTCTCGGGTAGCGTGTGGAGTGGAGGGTGTGTAGACCTATTTGTTAGAGAGGAGCTAGTCCTTGAAGAGGAGGGTATTGAGATCCTTACTGAACTATAGAAGCTAGGTGTGAGTCTGATGTTTAATGGAAGGCGGTTTCAGAGTCTTGGAGCATAGACAGAGAATGCCTGTCTTGTGGTTCTTCCTTCCTGCACCAGTATAGTTCAAGTCTGCACATGTCTGTACTTCTATTGGATCAAAAGCATCCAGAGATGCTGAGTTGCTCCTGAGGTAGCTTAGGGACATCAGCGTGACAGTCTTTAAGGTGATGCAACCTTTTAGATGATGCAGCAGCATGTAAAGATGATTCAAGCTTGCAGCAGGAGCCAGTGAAGTTCGATGAAGTTTGGGGTGATGTGTTTGAATTTTCAGAGTCCTTTGAGTCATGCTGCGTAATGCAGGACACGTCACAGGGGTGCCAAGGTAGTCACCAGAAGAACTTCCAAAAGGGCACTGCCACCATACAGGCGGCAGAGGATCAAGACTTTGGCAGCAGATCTGAAGTCGTTTTCTGTGTGAAAGGCTTGATTTTCCACAAGAGAGAAAATTAGTACCAAGCCATTTGTGTCTTCCTTGCCATGTGCTGTTTGAAGCAGAGGTGTCTGTTGGTGTCAACCCCAAGGGATTTGGCACAGTTGGCCAGCTGGGGTGTGAAGCCCTTGAGGTGCATAGCAGACAGCAAGCTCTGGATGTCTGTGTGTTAGTTGTTGTTTGTTCACAGTAGGAATTCAGTCTTGGAAGGGCTGAACGTCAGGAAGGCACTAGACATCCACGACTGGATCAAAGAAAAGCAGGCCTTGAGCTTGTGGATGACTTTGATTCAGGATATCTTGAGGTAGAGCTGCGTGTAATCTGCGCATTGGTGGATGTGGATGTTGTGTGGAGTGAGTAAGGTTCCTTGTGGTTCCATGTAAATGTTGAAGATCATAGGGAAGAGGATGGATCCTTGTGGAACTCCACAGAAGATTGCTAAAGTTGGTGATCTGGGGGAATACATTTGCTGAAACTGGTGGCAATTAGCAAAGTAGGATTTGAACCAGCTGCAGAGGATCTTACTTATTCACATGTGGCGATGAAGTCTGTTGGTGAGTGTCTGGTGGTCCACTGTGTTGAATGCTGCTGAGAAGTCAAAGAGAACCAGAATGCAAGAATGGCCATCAACAAGGATTTTAAGGACATCGTCAATCATCTTGATGGTAGCCGTTTCTGTGCTACATCTGAGTCTGGATCTTTCTCAAGGATCTTACTCATGAAGGGAAGATGGGTGATGGTACTGTAGTTGCTGATGATGTTCAGGTTTAGTTTTGGTTTCTTGAGAAGTGAGAGAATGTTTTCGATTTTATGGGGCGAGTGGAAGGTGCCTTGAGTCAGGGAGCCGTTGGTGATTGTCAGGTAAGGCAGGAGTGCTTCATTCGGAAAGGTCTTGAGTATGGCAGCAGGTAGGATGTCGTCCGTGTATGATGTGACCTTGATGTGGCCTTGAGGGATGCTAGGTTGGCAGTGAGGTCTTCCATAGTGAATGTCTTGAAAGTTGTCCAGGTAGTTATGGTTTTTGCGAGCTGGGCTGTGTATTGAACTGTCAGTCGTAACGTTATTTTCTCTGTGTTGGCAGATCATACTGATCTTGTTGATGAAGAAAGAGTTGATGGTGGATTTTTTCAATGGAGTGCAATATGGTTGTGTTGAGCAGCAAATTGATGCTCTGCTTGATGGCTTTGAAGATGGCTCTGTTTTCATTGTTGGCCATGGCAATTGTGTTTTGGTAATAGTTGGACTTGGAAGTGATGATCTGTTGACTGCATGTAGCACAGAGGTATTTGAGCAGGGTGAGGGCAGATGCGCTGCAGGACTTTCAAAAAGTCTTTTCTTGTTTTCTTATGGTTTGTTTGTTGAGGTTGAGTTCTTGAGTGTGCCAGGATGTGGAAGGATTAGGCTTGAGGGTACATTATTTCACTGGGGAATGACGGATGATTTTGGTTTTGATGGTGGTGTTTAGTTATTGAAGAAGCGAGTCACAGTCCTGGTTCATCAGAGGCAGATAAGCCAATGTGAAGTGGAGTTTGGTGAGCTCTTCATTCAGAGACTCCATTGGGAGATTGATTGATCTGAAGGCTTGTTTGCTGGGTTTCCAATGTGTTTGCTTGGCCATTGTGCTGTGACTAATGTCAAAGGGGATTCCCAAATGGTCTGATCAGCCGAGCAGGATTGGAGAGATTTGACAGAGGGTAGACAGGTCGGCCACGATGAGGTTCAGGATATTGCCTTTGCTGTGAGTTGTGTCTTTCATGTGCTATGCAATGTTCAGAGTGTTCAGTGGGGAGTGGAGATATTTCTTTGTTCGCTTGGTTGCTGGGTTGCCAGGGATGTTGAATATGGTTCGGAAGATGTTGTTGGCATGCTGAGAGACATGCTGGTGAGCAAGCCTGTACATTCTTCAATGAAGAAGGTGCTGAATTTGGGTGGTCTGTTGATGAGGTGAAAAGTGACTGTGCCTGTTGGAGAGAGCATGAAGTGGCAGGAAAGGTTTTAAAAAGAGCCAACAGTGGTGACGTCCAGCTCGGAGCATGGCCATGATGCCTTGAGCATGATGGAGCGGGCTCTGTCCATCTTGTTTGGACGCTCTCTTTGTAGCATTATGTAGCTGTTGGGGATGAGGACATCTAGAATGAGGGATAATGTGGATGTCATCCAGGTCTCAGTAATGAATATGGCATCCAAGTCAGGCGCAGTGATGAGGTTGGCGAGGGATGCTGCATGGTTGGGTGCTGATCGGACATTTGCTAGTATCCTTTTTTTCTTTTACTGGTGGATGATGCAGTGCTCATGGGGTCTACAGTGACATGGGTGAGATTGCTTCGATGCAGTGTCCATGATGTTGCTGGTGATCGGTGTGGTTAGTGATGAGTGGTTAGGGTAGAGATGGGCTGTTTGGGAGAGAGGGGTGAAACACATATTTGAGGGAACTTACCCAATATTAGAGTAGCAGGAGTTCTGATCCCGGTCCTCTCGGTCAGAACAGGTCAAAACTGGAATAGACCTTTTCATCACCTGCCCTTCGCAATAAACATCAGGATCTAAGAGTTCAGAAAGGAAAGGAAGGGGCGGGGCTATTCAGGTGGGTGTTGCTTATTTCATGTGACCAGTATACACGTGCACCCTGCTCACCAACTGCAAGGAATAGGGCTATCTGGAAGGTGTGGAAACTGGTGGTGGGCAGTACAACTGAGTGGAAAGGCTTGATTGTGTGACCAGCAGCCTCCTCAGTGCTTTCTGTTTGGTTCTGACCTAAAGTCCTTCGGTAGCTACATAAAAGGTGTGAAAACAGGTAGACAGCATAGCAACTGAGTGGCAGGGCCTAGTTACGTGACCAGAAGCCTCCTCAATGCTGTCTACCTGGAGCGGCCTGGAGTCCTTAAGTAGCTACCTGCATTGTGTAAACCCTGTTACTTCGTGGGACAGGGACCCCAATGAAACAATGACAGCCCCACTGTGAAATAGACATATGAGTGCAGGGAGCACTCCCGGTAGAACCTCTCTGATGCCAGCCATTGATTCACACACAGTAGAAATTGTGCTTCCACTTTGTGAATGCTTACCAGTTACCACCTGTCATTGGCAGCCAATAACCATTGTGTGCAGCAGCAGTATCAAACCATTGACATTTACTCTTGTGAGTCAGCAGGAAATTAAAAGAAGGCTAATTTCCAGCCCCTTCCCTTGTGACTCTTAAGTCATTGCAGTACTGAAATTGTAATAAATACTGGCAATTGTGAGTTGCAGTTTCACTTTGTGCATATTGATTTCAGATTTTGCATGTGCAAAACCAGCATATTTGCCTACTTTGATTTTGCAGATTAAAAAACCCTTTGGCACAAGGTCTTTTTTGGTTTGGATGCTTCACATCCTTATGATGGATTTCATATCAGTTTTTACCATCACAAGATCATCCTTACCTTGCATTACGATTTATTTTGTAATTACTGGTTCTGTTGTGATCTATAGGCTGATCATTTTGGGCTAATCAATATGCTTTCAAAAGCAAATTTGGCAAATATTGCCCTTTTTCCAAAAGCACATGTTCCTAATATTGGTGAAGTAATCCCCTTCTTCACGTCTTCTAATCAGAATGCTCAACCCCATTAATACCTTAATCACCCCTGACTGCACTACCTCCACCCCTCCCAAAATGCATGATCTTTTCCAACAAGCGCCTTTTCTTCTTTGTTGATACGATGGAAAAAGTAAGGACAGTTGGAAAAAAGAGGGGGCGCCCCTCGCCCACAAAATTTGCCTCCAGAAAGTGGCTAAATACATACACTAATAAACCCCACACCAATTTGGCTTCTGTCTAGTGTAGAAGCAACCAACATCTGTTATTCAAACTGCTGATACCGAATACATATTCAGGGAGGTTCATCTTGTTATCCAAAGAAGACTCTCATATGTACACAGTTACCCATCTCATGAATGCCTTCATCCACAGATCCCTTTTTCCAAAGTCATAGTCGCTAGCACACTTAGAAACTGCACATCATCCCCTGCTACAAAAGAAACATTTTTGGCCCACATGATCCAGGTAACCACAACCCCATAATGGGATTCCCTTAAATTGATAGGTTAGTGAAAAAAGAGGTTAACTACAGATGAAATCCATCCTCTCTTGGACCATGACCAATCAGCATTCCACCTTTGCCAATGCACTGACTCAACACGGTCAAGGTTTCAGAGGTCGAAGTATAGACAGACTACACCTGTGACCTTTCAATCCACATTCTCCTTGGCCTTACTTCGGCATTCAACACAGTGTACCACGCCACCCTACTATAATGGACACAAATGGTATTCTCATTCTTGATTTCTAACAGGAAAAAAGTGCAAGACTAGGAAATTGCATCTCTCCCTCTCCATTTGATCTCCTTCTTCTCTCTTCACGCCAAGTGCTATGCAGACAACACACAGCTCTCCTTCAAGCTTCCCTATACTGCCTCCTCTCTCATCCCTGACTGTCTGACTGCTATTCAGGCATGGTGTGCTGCTAATGATCTCTGCCTTAATTTCAGTAAGACTGAGATCCTTCTCATTGGGACCCCTGCTCCCTCCGACTGCCCTACCCTCTGGCCGCCCTCTATGGGTCACCCCTAACCCGCTGGTCGGCAAAAAACCTTGGTGTCATAGTTGACTACTCTCCCTCCTTCTCTCCTTATATTACGGACCTTGCCAAGAAGGCTATCAGCTGCACCGCCTCAGAGGCATTCTCCCTTTCCTCACCTTCCCCCAGAAACTCAATGTCTCAAGAGCTCTGGTCCTCTCTAGGCTGGACTATTGCAACAGCCTCTTCCTCAATCTTCCTTTATCCTCCCTTCCTCCCCTTCAACTAATCCATAATAGGACTACATGACTTATCCTTGGCCTCAAGCCCAGGGCACATATATCTCCAGCCCTAAAATCTCTCCACTGGCTCCTATTTGCTGCTAGGATCAACTTCAAGACCCTCTGCATCATCTACAATCCTTTCTGGGGGCTGAGACCCTGCTACATCCAACTCTCTCTCCCTAAACACCTCCCTGCTAAAGACCTTCGGTCTTCTAGCTCTAGCTCTCTGCAGATCAGATGCTTCGCTAAGCAAAGAGTGGGGTGTAGATCTCTCTCCTCCCTCTGGAATGGACTCCCTGCCCCTCTGAGACATGAGCCGATCTGCTTTAGTTCCGGAAGCTCTTCAAGACCCTCCTTTTCACTTCTTCTTTCCCACTCCACCTCCCCTGCTAACACCCCCGTCTTCCACAGTGACTGGCTGCCTGGTCCCCTCTGAGTTCTACAGGGCAACAAACCCCCCCTCCAGTCCATCCCTTCTTCGCACTTAGCATGTGGACCCTCAACACTTTACCCCATGAAATTCCCTGGCACTTCCCCATCTGGCCTCCCCTTAGCACTCACCTAGATATTATATGATATGATATGATAAGTCATTTATAACGCACCTGTACACAAGTATTTCTAGGCCGTTGCCTCACCCCTCCCCCCTTAACTTGCACTCTCTCCTCTTTACCCTGCACTTCCCTTCCCACCCTAGCACTTTGTATTCATCCAGACTGGCACTCCCCTTCTCCCTCGCACTTCTTTACTGCACTTGCATGATCTGAATGTCACAAGGCCTAGTAGGGACGTTAATGTTATCATTTTACGCTATTTGTTGTGCAGGTGCCTTACAATTATCCAATAAATAAAATAAAAAAGATCCCACAGAGTGATACTCAATTTATGGAGCTCGAAAAACTGAGCGGATCCTCCTGAGATTCGAACCTGCCACAGCAGGCTGCATACAGAAATCAGGGAGGAGCACCTAGCTCACTGTGCTATCTGACAGGCTAACATATCTCCATAAACCTAATAGAGCAAATGCACAAAAGACATGAGGAAAATGTTGCATTCTGTACTTGGGCTGATTCAAAACGCTTCTGTGCTATGATATGATATGATATGATATGATATGGCATTTGTAACGCACCTATACACAAGTGTTTGTGCTGGGAGTTTTGTTTTTGTTCATCAAGCCCAGCATGCAGTGCGGGATTGGGTGGATTTGCGATAGATTAAAAGGTATCCTGAGTGACAATTGGAGGGTTTTTTATCTGCGCAGATCTGACACTTTACTCTACGGCTGCATTCCCCTGTCACACGGGAAAGCGTAATTGTGACAGGGTCTGAAAAGTTACTGGGCAGCAATGATCTGCACAGAATAGAAACGCTCATGCTTTCTATTATTTATTTTTGTACATGTACATCTCTTGAGCAGAGGTGGATGTGTAAGAAATGCATTTAAAGTAATGGGCCGTTTAGGCCCTATCACTTTGGATGCACTCAATGATTCCACGTAGGAGGTGGTCCAACCACACATGTGGGGTCAAAGGGCCAAGGCATGTTCAAGGTTTGGTAATAATACCAACACATGGAGGATCTGGCTGCGGACCACGTTTGCAGCCAGCCCCTCATTCATCTTGCAAAGTACCCTATGTGAATCAGGAACTTGCAAGGTGAGGTCTGCGGGTGCATATGTGTGAGGTGCCCTTGCTTTTTCGAAAATATAGTTGGACAAACATGTTTTTAAATGCAGTTCTCGACTCAATTGTAATAGAAATATGTGTATGGCCATCCCATCTTCTGTGGGACGGTATGACCTACTTAGTGACTTACACCACATTTGACTGGTACTTTGAATAAACGACACCCCTTGCTCACCCCCTTTTTAGTCCCTCCCTCTGGGCCCTATGTTCAGGTTTCCCCTGCCACCTCTCTATCCCGCTAGATAATAGCACATCCAGGCCTCATAGTGCTGCACTTCAAAGCATGCCTGTGTGTTGCTCTCCCAAAATGTGTTTATAATGAAGCTAGTCCGAAGGCCTTCCTAGGTTCCTTAACAAGTCTTTATTATAAGTTACATCAAGGTGTAATGGAGAGGAAAAACACTGAGTCCCATCACCCAGGCTAGAGGTCCCCAACCATCTAAATTGGAACCTTCACATAAACTTACAACTACACCGGCCACACCCGAGCACTACCGGACCTCCGTAAAGGTCAATACGTCACCACGACTGACTTACGGATACTACAGAGAAGGATCCATAAAATGCAGTGGCACACTGACCAAAATAAACACACTACACATAACAAACACTGACTCAGCCAAAAGGGCGCACAACATACCACATAACTCCCATCATCACACTGATTCAAAAATGCTGGCAAGGCATCCTTGAAACCTTCATAGAACACTAATAGCCACCATCCTGCACCACAGTAGGCAGATAGAAAAGAGTCGCAACCACATATCACCACACCTTTAAAGCAAAGGTGTAGTATTTACTAAAAAAAAAAAACATATACGACAACATACAACTCATTCCACCAAATTCCTACTATAAAGATCCAATCCTAAATATCCACACTTACAATAAGACCGGAGGGCATCCCCTCCCATTTCCTTCCATCTCCATTCTCTATACACAATTTCCTGCAAAGCATCAAGATCAATGGAATGAGTTAGGAACTCATTTGGAACTAGTGAAAATCCAACAGAATTCACAGAGTCACAATCCTGACATCACAGCTGGACTCCTCAAATGATATAACATCAATGCTATCCATTGGCATACGCTACCCTCCATTTTCCAAGAACACCACTACTTACCATGGAACATAAAAAACACACCAACCTCTCCCAAAACCCTTACTTTTACACAATGGTGGCTACCCCAAATGCACATGGGTACCTCTGGTCCATCCCAAATAAACATTCCCTGCGTCACACTCCGTCCTGAAATGAGTGACGACACCACTTACACCATTTCACTTCACTCATATGTGGAGTTGCGCCCGCATCACCAGGAGACACACATAAATGCTGCATTTCGTTTACTCAGATACATGAGAGCGCTACCTCCCACTTCTACAATTGTCTACATATTACCGGAAGGCGGTACCCCCTGAACATTCCTAAGTAACATTGCTTTCCATACATTGTTATGTACTTAGCAATACTTGTTTCATCATTGCCACTACAGGCAACTAACATTTTTACTCAAACTCTTTTTTGTAGCAAAGATAAATCCTGCCCATTATAGCATTTCCAAACATAGAGAATTTTTCAAATAACAATTATATCCCAAAAATATGTAGTGTTTTACCATACCTAAAATTCCTCAAAGAATTAGTGATATACCCTACTGTTTCTATTGTGGATATTTTGCATGTCTCTAACGTATAAACCTTACACATGTAGGCAAACACTCAACCATGCTTATCACACATGTGCCAACCATGTGTACAAACACTCACATGTTATTTTAATACTTTTATCTTCTTATAACTATGTAATGCAAAATTTCTAAAAGTCCATGTGGCAACATTTGAACCTTTTACTAGAAATCCTCGAAAAAGTATGTCTAGCACACATCGCAGACCTCCCCAATATGCACTACCACTAGTGAATACCTATAATCTATACCTCACTTTCTCCACTTTGGAGTTTTCCAACCTAACCCACTCTCACACCTGTTATACTTCTCGTTTCCCAAACGATATATCTTTAAAAAATCTTATTAGATCTGGATCTAGTTCTTGTAACACAACCATATATTAGATCTGGATCTAGTTCTTGTAACACAACCATATATTAGATCTGGATCTAGTTCTTGTAACACAACCATATGACTGTTTCCTGGCAGATCCAAAACATTACCGCAAGTTAAATACAAACATGAATTCAACTGTAATTCTTCCTCCCCTTTATCCTTTGCAATCGATCCTGAACAGTTCTGACAAAACCTTGTGCAGTAACTCTGAGGGAGTTCACCAACTTCCTCTCAGCCCCTCTTGCTTCTATATGGGTGCATCCCTTCTTTGGGACCTTTAGCCCTCTTGGCTAAGTTTTCACTGGTATTTATATTATACTGCTCGGTCGATCCCTTCACTTGTCGAGTTATCTATTTACTGAGCACGTTACATTATCTGTTTCCCTCAGCTTCTCTTTCACATCCAGGCTCAACTGCAAAGGCAACGTGCGCAGTATCTTCCTTTGAAGCCATCGTCACACACAATGCAGGTAACTCGATGGCCCTCCTCCTTACGCTGTGAGATCCCCAACGTACGCACACTCGTTTGAGAAAAGGACCACAGATAACTGAGATGAAAGGTACACAACGCCGCCATTGTGTATGAGGGTTCCTTTCTCTGCTTCACTACCCAGTTCTCTTCAAGTGCACGCAGGACGCCTCAATTCATAATTCGAACGAATACATCACCAACTCCACAGGTACCCTTATCACGTCATTACAATGAACTAAGCTGTGGCACAAGGCAGAGCTCTTGAGACCAGCCGTCTTTCACTTCCAATGACGCGCTTAAGTGTCAATTAACGTGAGCATTGTCATCTCAACTGGCTGAACACCGCTCCGATTTGCTTCTAGAATAGAAATGACATTGTTCCAAGCAATCCTTCACCATACGCAGGGTCGGATTGGCCCGTCGGCCAATCGGCCCGTGGCCGGTATGAAATCATGATGAGGCGGTGGGGGCCGGTTCCTGAAGCCCTTGCCTGGGCCGGTGTGGGCTTCAGTAACCAGCCCCCAGTGCCTCGCCGACGGACGCAGATCTTTTGCGGCCCGCCAGCCCTCCGCAGGATGTAGAGAATGGTAACACCAAAGTGTTACCTTTCTTTGATGAATGCGGGGCTGGCGGCATTTGGCCGCGACACCATGGCGCCATCAGCAGTCAGTGATGCAAATCACTGGGAGTGACAGGGCTGGGCGAGGCTGGGATGCCCCTCCCTCCCAGTGATTTGTATTAGCCCCTCTGAGCTGCTCTCCGCCGCTGAGTCTGCAAAGGACGCCCCAGGCCCCAGCCCCCAACCCCAGGTAAACCGCAGTAGGTACATTTTGTTATCACAAATGTAGTACACTTGAAATAAAACAGTAGGGGTGCGGGTGCGTGTGTGCATTAACACCACTGACTGCTGCTTTAGTCTGCAGCACCCTACGCATACACACGAGACAGAATGTATGGTTCCTAAAAGTTGGGAATTATGGGATGGGGTGGAGCGTATGCAATATTTCTGAGTTGGGGTGCTCGGTGGATTTGTCTATGATGCGATTAGAAGTGCAAGGCACACATGGCTCAGACGAGAGGCTGCGTGGGCATTCGCTGTCACAAGTGTCAGACCTGCTCGGCCTGTAGACCCCCTGCCCCGAGCACGGGAGGGCCAGGGTCGTAAAACTCCAAACGCCATAATATGAGTGTGAGGGCGAGAAGACTGGCCCCCGTCTCCTGACCTTTGTGTGTGTGTGAGTGAGCGAGGAGAGCACCGGCACGCGACCGATGGTGTGGAATAAACAGGGACACCGAGGATGCTCGCATGTTTGCCTCCCGGCCCCAGAAGCAAAGAGCGAGGGGATGAAGCCCGAGCTGCGGGTCTAATCATGATGCACACATAACAAAACAGAAATCCCAGCAAAGATTGCCAAAATACAAGCCACCTATCTGCTCTGAACGAAGAAGCACCCATGTGTAATCTCAGATTTCTAGACAACAAACATCCCTTTATTTCGCATTTTATGCAATGCCTCGTGGGAAGGATCGGGGGCTATCAGCTTCTCGGGCCAAAATAAGACACAGAAATAAACGTATTATATCAAGCAACGCATTCAATAACTGAAAAAAAAAAACATAATGGCCCAGCATTAAAATTAAGGCACGGTAAAAGGAACCGAAATATTAGAGTGTCTGAAAGCGCATTTTAATGTAATAATGTCTCCATATTCCTGCAGTCCTCGGTGGGCCCAGAAGGGTGCTTCTAGGTGCTGTATTGTGTGTGGGCTTTGGGTGTTTCTTGAGCATTAAACCGCAGCAATAAAACTACTCTACTTGATCGGGTGTGGTCGGTGCGGAATATCAGACGGGGACATGCCTGGCGCTGGGCCGCCATGGGCTGCAACATGTGTTTATTGGGGTTATGTGAATGAGTGAAATGTTGCAAGAGTGGCGCTGCGTTATCACGGGGGGGGGCAGCGTGCGCATTGCCAGGGTAATAGCAGAGGCAGAGGGAGAAATGGGTGTATGGGTGTGAAATACACCCATTTCTGCATCAAGCTGTTTATTAGTGGCAGAGACAGTCCTTCGTCAAGGAAAGAGATCACATCAGAGAGGCACTAGCAAGGGAGACGGTTTACTTGTCACAGTCAAGGGTTAAAGGGCACCCACCACACCACCATACTAGGAAAAGGGAAAGCTTGTCCCGGGGCCCACGAAGAGGCACGCACCATCCACGGGGAATACATTCCGAGTAGCAAAAAACAAAACATGTTTAGGACGAGGTGTATACGCCGATGACACTGAAAGGGTTAACAAAGTGAATGGACCAAGATGCACCCTTCCGTGTATCAGAAGGGTGCATCGCGGCACAGCGGTTACACGGCATATAGCGCCTCGCTAACGGGAAAGGTCGCTGTACCCGCTAGACAGCAGCACCCAGTCAGGAGTAACAGGAAACACGGAGAACGAGGCCTTATCCAGGCCAATGGTGATTCACCGGGGAGAAAATAGAGAGGCATACGCGAAAGGGTGGGGTGTTTATATTGGGAAGACACGGCAGCAGGTTAAGTAGCAGAGTTTTGTAGGGCCTTAAATCCAGGAAAAGGGGACTTTATCAGCCATCATAAAGAGCCTCCTCTGTGAAATCAAAGGTAGACGGGAATCCATCCTTGGAAGACCATACAGCAGAATGGAAGCATGTGCTACGTTTTCAGGCAATTCATTGGTCAGCGATTCTTGGGGCCCATTCGTATCTGTGGGTACCCAGAGCGAGGACTGGTAATGCTTTCAGGCGTCTCAACCCCAGCCCAGCTCGAACAGCTGCTCTGACACAGGCCGGCACCTCACTGCGCCTGGGACCTCACGCTGCACCTCCACCATAAGGCCTAGGCAGGCGCAAACACGCCTGCAAGGGAATCCCTCCCAGGGGCCCCGGGGAAGGGGTGAGCCCTAGCAGTTGGGTCTCAAAGGCTTCATTTGGGTCAAGACTGGAATTGGCATACAGCTAATCCACGCCTGAAAGGGCTCAGCCGAAATGAAATAAAAAACAATTGAAGGGAATACTAAACCAGCGGAATTCCAAGTGGTTCAAATGCGCTCGCTCGATCAATTCCATCAGCAATTTTTGGTATCCTCTTGTAATATGTTAATGGCAGCATATAAAGACCCACTCGCACCTCCTGTTTTCACAACTCTCAGAACATGAGACTTGAGCCAAGCTCAAACCACATACTACCACCCACTGCAGACAGCAACTTTACCCCATTATTGTCTTCACCGCAAGACACCCAGTTTGATCTCGGATGAGGCTCACAGGCTCCTTGTCTGCTGCTTACAATTACAACATGGTCTCGAGCTTGACTAGGTCACTTAAAATGACTATCAGAATTCTAACTTGGTGCTATTGTAGAGTGTACACAAGTAACATAATGCATGTACATCAGGGTCGGATTGGCCCATCTGCCACTTGGTCCATGGCCGGGCCGAAATCACGTGTAGCACCTGCAACGGCATAATTCATCAAAGCAAGGTAACAGATGTTACCTTGCTTTGATGATGGATTTGCATGCCTCATAAATTATGATGCATGCCTCATTCACATGCTGCTGCAGCATGCAACCATCTTTGCACCAGACCTGCAGGTGCACTTAACTGGTCTGCTGTTAAATCTCAGTTACCAGTTCAATGGTATCCACTACAGAGTAATTGCTCATTCTACTATAGCTGATATGATAGCTCAGTGGATTGAGCGCTCGCTGCTGCAATGTGTGTGTGATCTGCCGGTTCGAATCCCAGCAAGGCGTCGATAAAAGAGTACCAACACAGGTTGGGTGATATTGTGTGCATATTTGTTCTATAAAAAAGAGCTTAAGCGTAAGTGCTATACAATAACATATTATCATTTGGCCTTGGACGTCTGCTTGCATTCACAGTAATTTGACAATATGGATCTATGCACACAAATATTAACGATACATATGTTGATCCATTCTTGTCTGAGATGTATATCACATTAGTGAAATCATAACCATATTTTTCGTAGTGTACTTAGGAACAATGCTATTTGATGCCACTTCCTGTTTTGTCAAGGGGTGAACGTTTGTGTTTCATTGCCTCCCGGGATGTCACTTTCAGGTGGGGTCAAATGACATCACTTCCGGTGATGTCATCAGAGGTCAAGGGTCGTGAGGCGAGGGGTGGGCCACTTTTTTAAGGCTAGGGGTGGGCCACTTTTTCTTGGGTGTCCGGGCCTATTTCTTGTCCCAGTCCGACCCTGACCATACGCTAAGACTTCACCAATAACCGATAATAGTTAGTTATGGCCGCAGCTTTAACAGTACACCCTGCAGTTATTCAATATGACCTTCATGTTCCCTTTCTCCCGTTGGAACTGGCAGCTCTGCAGTACTTTCTTTTATAACGAAAATTCACCCTATGATCCTGCTTGCCACCTTACACACCTTCCATCAGGGAAACGCCGGTATCGCTCCCTTCCGTCCTGGGAGCTGCTCTAGGACACCACTGGGACCTCTGCTTCCCAACACCTTGGGTGATGGGTCTTGCTTTCTAGTGGGGGGCAGTGTTTCCTCTTCTCTCCTGCTGCTCCCCCTCAGCAGACTTTCTCCTTCCTTCTGCACGCCGGCTCGTTCTTAAAACTCCTTGACAATGTAATGAAGCTCGTCTGTTGGCCTTCTTAGGTTCCTCAACAAGTCTTTATTTTAAGTTACATCCAGTTGTAATGGAGAGGAAAAACACCAGGTCTCATCACCCAGGCTAGAGGTCCCCAAGTGTCTAAATAGGAACCTTCACATAAACTTACAAGCACACTTTCCACAATGACACACAAGCATTCTCTCAAGCCATTCACTCACAGGAAGCAGTATACAACAGTGTTGGCACCTTAATTTCTATAGGGAACGATGTGCCATCTAGCTGAATTAAAGTAAGGCAGAGGTGGCCCGCTTCCCAGTGGGGTGTCCAGGTTCTACCCCAGTATCCCAAATTATGATTGCGCGTGTGTGTGTGTGTGCGCACGCACGCTCCTACTTCATGCATCCCTGCATAAGTCAGGGCCACCTCAGTCACGAGCCTGGACACGCCACTGCGCATGCACCCAGTTAGAGTGTTTAAGCCAGCGTACTTATTGTTTAGTCTCTGAAGCTGTGCAATCCCAACGTGCTCCGCGGCTAAAGATCGTGCAGTGATCTTGGTTGGTGATTACTACACGCAGACCCGTTGTTACACTGTGATGGGCGTGGGACATGGATATGCTGCTTGCTTTATCAAAGTAGCCGGAGACCAGCAGTAAGGCTAGTGTTGATCAGCAGTGGGATTCCAATAGTCCCAGCTTGGCCTCCTCTGCATGGAGCTCGTGGAGATTTCAGCATTGGAAGTCCATTCCAGAGCAGAACATATAGCCCCTCTTCCCATCATAGGCATATTTGGCGCTCCCATTGCAAGATCCGAAACAAGAGGACACCAACTGTCAGTGTCTCCATCGCACTTGTTCCTCTTGCTTTAATCTCGGTCTTCCTGACTCTCTTCTGCAAACACCATTTCGCCCTGTCTTGCTTATGCCCCCGAACCCCCCCTCCCCCCCACTATCAAAGAAGGAACAGCTGCTATTTATAGCCAGGGGCGTTCATATGTCTGAGCAAAATGGGCCCTTTTACTTCTTCCTATTGTACCACTCGGAGGCTTTCTCTTCCAATTACGCCGGAAACGCATTGTCAGGGAATTGTGTAGGACTGAGAAAAGCTTTCATCTATTGGACACTCGGTCCAACACAATGAACAGGATCCTTTGATCTCCAGCCAGCCACCTTTCACGGCCACTGCAATTCAAAAGAACAAATATTTGCTATCTTATTCTCCGGTGTGTTAGGGATAAATGCAGGCCGTGGAGGGGGTCTTTGCGGTGTTAGTGGCTGTGTAGTATTAGCATCGCCTATTGGTTCAGGGAAGATGTTTTCACGCTAAGATATAAATACTAGGGCGGAAGTGCGAATAATTCTAACACAATAATGAGCGCAGACTGGTGTGTATAAGAATGCACATTGTGCAGAATGACACAGGGCGGCGTCGCGATATGGGAACAGTCTTAGCTTGCATTTATGTGAATAAGGGTCCATTGTAGATGTTTTGTGATTGCTAAGTTTCGGGAACACCTCTAGATCAGTTGTGCCACCACAGCGTTGTTTATTTTGTGTGGTGGAAGTCGTATGGATGAAGATCTGAATTGAGCAAGAGGGGATCGGTGTTTATTTATGTATTTTTATTTTTTGAATTTGTAGAGCGCACGACATCCCACGGACATCGAGGCGCTAGTTTAAGGATTCATAGCTTTTTGTATTTGTAATAAAAATAGCGTACTCTTGCAATCCTGCACTTGCAATATTTTAGAATGAGGAGTTTGCTTTTTGGACTGTAATTAATGTACAGGTTTATTTTAGGAGTGGCCATTTTTCTATAAATGGCTCGGAAACTCTTGGCACAGGAAGAACAACACACAAACTTTATGCCCACTTTATGATGTGCTTTTGATCTTTAAGAGAGATTTTCTGACATTAGGTTATGAAATCGGAGAACATATACAGCATTTTGTCTAAAAAATAGTCCTTAGTGCCATAATTCCCATCGGTTATAGCCACTAGTTATATGGAACTCTGCTGCAAAGTCATTTTGGAGTGTGTGGTGTAGTGTGATGTGTACACAGTGTTTGCCTCCTGTGTCTTGTCTTTTCTTAACAATCGAGTTAGCAGAGTCTTCCAAGGCAATGCCGAATCCGAGCCCATTCTCACAACTTGTGGTGTTCCTCAGGGTGCCTGTACTTCTCCCTGCTTTTATAATATATTCACGGCTCCGCTGTTTGCAATGCTAGACCATGAGAACATTATGTTTACCAACTATGCGGATGACACTCAATGTGTCATCCCGCTTCTTGGGTCTCACAGACTGGATAATATTGCCATTAATAAAGTCTTTGCTATAATTGAAACCTGGATGGTTCATAATAAGCTAGCACTGAACAAGTCCAAAACTGAACTATTGGTAGTTGGCTCACCGCACACCATTACTAAACTTGGCCCACAGTATGATCATTTCCAACTGGGTGAAGAATCCATCATACCTTTAAAAAAAGTAAAACCTTTAGGAGTAACTTTTGACCAACATCTGTCTATGAAACACCATGTTAGTAGTATTGTCTCCGCATTGTGCATACTACATTAAACTTTTAACACATCTAAGGCCTCTTATCTCACAGGACAATGCAGAAACTATCGCGAGAGCAATAGTAGGCTCTAAAATAGACTACTGCTCGAGTCTTCTTATGGGAATTAACAAATCTGAAAGCAACAGGTTGCAAATCTGTCAAAATGGGGCTATTAGAGCCGTTATGAAACTCAAACACAGAGATCATGTCACACCAGCGAGACGTGAGCTGCACTGGCTGCCTGTGTCCGCTAGAGCTGTATTCCGTACCTTGACTATTGTTCATAAGTGCAGAACTGGGAAGATGCCTGATTACTTACAACAGTTACTACCTTTAAGAACTAGCACAAGAGCTCTTAGGTCAAACGATCTGTTCCTTCTATCTGAACCTAAGTGCCACACCGTCAGAACAACCGAGGCAGCTTTCTTTTCTGCTGGACCCAGAGCGTGGAACGCTCTTCCTCTGGAGATAAGATCTATTGAATCTTTAGAACTCTTTAAAAAAAGACTAAAGACCTATCTGTTTCATTAAACAATTTATCTGCCTTTGATATAACCCCGCTCAGCCATATCTCATGATTATGTCTCATGTTTTCTGTTATTTGTGTTTTGTAGTGCCCTCACACCTTCGGGTTCATGGTTGCGCTATACAAGTGTATTAAAGTAAAGTAAAGTGTGTGGCCAGCTCTGGGGGTTCAATCTTATCACTCCTGGTCATCAGCTTGCTGGACGCTTAAAGGTGGCATTGGGATTTTCATCCATTGCAATAGGAGGCTGATAACACTCGGCTCGACCTTCAGGTGTCCTCACCCAATTCTACTAAACTGTTCGTCCAAGGAAGAACTGCATCTCTGTATATTTATTAAAACTTTACACCTCTCATTGAGTGCCCGAGCCAGGAAGGCTCCTTGACAACCCGAGCAAGGAGGACTCATTGAGAGCCCGAGCCAGGAAGGCTCCTTGACAACCCGAGCAAGGAGGAGTCATTGAGAGCCCGAGCCAGGAAGGCTCCTTGACAACCCGAGCAAGGAGGACTCATTGATAGCCCGAGCCAGGAAGGCTCCTTGACAACCCGAGCAAGGAGGACTCATTGAGAGCCCGAGCCAGGAAGGCTCCTTGACAACCCGAGCAAGGAGGACTCATTGAGAGCCCGAGCCAGGAAGGTGCCTTGAGAACACGAACCAGAGCCCGAGCAAGGAAGCTCCTTGACAACCCGAGCAAGGAGGGCTCATTGAGAGCCCGAGCCAGGAAGGCTCCTTGAGAACCGAAGCCAGGAAGGCTCCTTTAGAACCCGAGCCAGGTAGGCTCATTGAAAGCCTGAGCCAGGAAGGCTCCTTGAGAACACGAATCAGGAAGGCTCCTTGAGAACACGAACCAGGAAGGCTCACTGAGAGCCCGAGCCAGGAAGGCTCCTTGAGAACCTGCGCCAGGAGGGCTCCTTGAGAACCTGAGCCAGGAAGGCTCCTTGAGAACCCGAGCCAGGAAGGCTCATTGAGAATCTGAGCGAGGAAGGCTACTTGACAACCAGAGAAAGAAGGGCTCATTGAGAGCCCGATCTAGCAAGGCTACTTGTGAACCCGAGCCAGGAAGGCTCCTTGAGAACCTGAGTCAGGAGGGCTCATTGAGAACCTGAACCACGAAGGCTCCTTGAGAACCTGTGCCAGGTAGGCTCCAAGAGAACCTGCGCCAGGAGGGCTCATTGAGAACCCGAACCAGGAAGGCTCATTGAAAACCCGAGCAAGGAGGGCTCATTGAGAGCCCGAGCCAGAGAGGCTCCTTGAGAACCCAAGCCAGGAAGGCTCTTTGAGAACACAAGCTAGGAAGGATCAGTGAGAGCCTGAGCCAAGAAGGCTCCTTGAGAACCCGAGCCAGGAGGGCTCATTGCAAACCCGAACTAGGAAGGCTCCTTGAGAACCTGAGCCAGGAACGCTCTTTGAGAGCCCGAGCCAGGAAGGCTCCTTGAGAGCCTGAGCCAGGAAGGCTCCTTGAGAACCTGAGCCAGGAGGGCTCATTGAGAACCTGAACTAGGAAGGCTCCTTGAGAACCGGAGCCTGGAAGGCTCCAAGAGAACCCAAGCCAGGAAGGCTCCAAGAGAACGCGAGCCAGGAAGGCTCCAAGTGAACCCGCGCCAGGAGGGCTCATATAGAACACGAATCAGGAGGGCTCATTGAAAACCCAAACCAGGAAGGCTCATTCACAACCCTGACAAGGAGGGCTCATTGCAAACCTGAGCCAGGAGGTCTGCAAACACATTAACTCTACTGAAAAGAACACATAAAACATTGCTTCAACATGAAATTGGAAGGGCCCTCAGCAGTAAAACCACCCTTTCCATTACACGCAGAGGAGGGCAGCTGAAGATGGTGGAGTGTGCATGGTGCAAACCAAGAGACCAGGATGCATGGCAGTATGGTCTGCTGCCACTGCAGACATTGAGAGCTTAATAGGGACCAAGAGACCCTATCACTGAACAGAATGAAGACAATGCTGACTCACCCCTAAAATGGCAAATACACCACCATGCTGCTGGCTGATTGTTGCAAACAAGTATAAAAAAGGACCGGGCAAGATAGCACTGCCCCTCACCAAAAACCTTTTAAAAACTGAAGTGGCAGTGCGCTTGGAACAGTCTTCAGACATTTATTTTCACAGTGCATGATGCCTCTGCTTTTGAATGGAGAAGTGTTGGTGTACCCCCGGGTCAGGCTGCATCTGCTGCAGTGATACAAGGGTGATAATAAAGGGCCACACCTGGAAGTAATGGCGGGGATGTGGAGAGCCTCGCTGTTGTGACCCTGAGAGCCAGCAATGCGAGGAAGAGGAGTAGGGCGTCAAGAGACAAAGGTGAGTCGAGGTGGTGAACGTAAACCAGAGGGATGCCAAGTGTGTGCCAGGAGGTGGAGGGAAGGGTGGTGTAGGAATGGTAAGATGGTGGACAGAGCAGCAGTGCATTGGATAGAATCCCATGGAGAAACTCCAGGCTATATCAACAAACATATTTCAGAGTTTAGCCAACAAGAGAATGATGTGCCACTCTCCGGGTACTAATGGAAAATAAACTCCCAGCCCGGGAGAATCCATCTACTCTTGGTTTATGCCTCAAACCTCCAACTACCGAAAACACAAAATAGTGTAAGCTTGTCTCTGCAAATGCCCTGGTAGAATAGACTCTGCTTCACCTTCTCCCGACACGTTCTCCTCCTCTTAACAGACATGTTGAACTCAAGGGACAATTCATCTATGGACGGGAAAGTATATCTAAATTCTACTTGATCTCCCTCATTGTTGCCCCCATCAAATCGGTCATCTTTTTTCCATTTAGCTGAGTCTCAGCCCTTTATTCCCCCTTCATCCTTCGCCAGCTACCATCTATTCCCCATCAAACACACCCATGCTATTCAAGTTAGGGAAACATCAGCACATTGCAAGATGCCAAAATACAAATACAAATTCCAAATACAATGCAATAGCAAATGAGGCCATGTACCATCCTCTAACCTGTCCCACACCTAGTAATAAAATAGCAACCATCTTAGCACTGCAGGATCAAAGCCCCAGAACTGTCATTGAGAACTGCCTCTTTCGTCCAGAGATGACCCTGAGATTATTATGCTATGTTGTGACCACTCTGGGGCCAGTTTACAGAAACGTTGCACCGGTGCAAGTGCAAAGTTGCAGGGTATTAGAACTAGGCCAAAGTTTTCCCCATTTCTAAAAACACTGGGACATATTAGAAAACGATTGCACCAGGACAAGTGCACTTTGGCATGTTATATGCATCAGAGCAAAAAATGCCCTCGTGTAAAAAAGGTACATTTTCACTGCATTTTTGCACCAGGGCAAAGTTTTCCCTAGTGCTAATACGGAATATCAAAAATGTATCTTTTCTGCACTGGGACAATTTTTGACCTGGTGCTTATATTTTGTTTTGCGGTCTTCATGGTAGTAGCATAACCATGAACATCAAAGGAAGTACACCAACATGTCTACGCCTAATTGGCAGGTGATGCAACCCTGTGGTGGATTCAACAAAAGACATGACATGGAGTTATGTTTCAAAGGCTTTATTAACTTTATCACGATGGGAGTTAGGATAACACCTATGGTCTAGGGGTTTATCTACAACTTAAAATGATATACTTCCTTCAGGTCATTCTATTCCGTGTAAGGATGGGTTAAACAATAAGGCGTCAGGCCCCCTAAGATAATAATGATACTATTCTTCCACATGTCTCTAGTCTCAGGGATGGCGCATCCAGCACGCTTCCTGTCTAAAATCTACTAATCAGGAGGAGTCCGGATAAACCTCTATAGGGCCTATAGGGTTATCTACAATGGGATAGGCATTCTCACCCTGTGATTAGTCCAACCCTACAGTGTCTGGATAGGTTAAAGTTCAGGTTATTGTATGTTATGGGGATACTGGTCTCCCCAGGTTCTCTAAACAGAACAGTATTGAGGATATAGCTCCCAGCTGCTTAGAGAGACTCCCAGAACCCCATTTGTTTTGCATATTAAGTAACTTTTGGTCTCACCCTAAGTTACCAGGGGAATCCAGACATGGACCCCTTGCTCACTGTTCTCAGAGAGGTACAGCTCCACCTCACTGATGATGCCCAACAAGGCTGAAACATGTGTATGGGTTTGCTGTTGGTACTCTTGTTCAGAGGAGAATTGCCTGGGCAGGACAAAGACTGCTATGCAGGGATATTTCTTCTCTGTGAAAGGGACAGTGAGCTAAAGACTTGGTTGAGACTCTCCCAGGGGCCATCCACCAAAGAACAGGTCAATGGGCTGTGTTCGTGCTGGTAGAGAGACTCCCAGAACTCCCTTTGTTTTGCTTCATGGCTGGAAACTCACAGTCACGGAGTTATAGCGCCCGTCCGATTCCTGTTTCAGGTTACCTTCACAAGTTATAACGCCTATTCACGTCTGTGCCACCAGTCCATTTCACTGGTGCTTTTCACTATGACATAGTGTTCAGCTTCCTATTTGCAATCCACACCAGAAGGATAGTAATTGCTCCACTTCGTCTTTTCTTGATCCAAGGTATTTTATAAGAGAATGGTGCCGTTCCTACCATGATAGATCTCTCACGCCTATCAGTGCTCTAATGGAATACCACAAAGTACTATAAGTGCCCTTCCAACTATCATCCAGGGAGCTTCAGGTCTCACCAGACTCCTGGGCACTGCTGGGCCTCTTAGCTCCCCTGCTCACTTATCATTCCCAGATCCTTCAACTTCCTCTTGGCCCTCAGCATGCCATGGCTCCTCAGCTGGCTCTAGCACCTCAGCTGGCTGTAGCTCTTAATCTTGCTTCAACCTCCCCAGAAACATTCTCTTCTGCTTCCGTTGTCCACGCAGCTTCTTTCAGATCTCGCCTTTATATATAGGGCCCCGGGCCAGGTACTGACTCCCTGATTGCCTCAGGGGATTGGGTGTTTTGGTGACAGTACCTTATTGGGACGGAGGCTTTGTAGTCCTAGACTGGGGGAGGAAGTCTTTAAAAGGATAGATGGCCTCTTTGTAATTGGACCCTGTGCTTCAGGTTTTTGCTTGGTGGGCAGCCTGTTTTTCACCCTTGCTGGTTGTCCACTTAGTTCCCAGGTTAAAGGAGTTAATGGAGGGGGAGTTTTGAATTCAAGTGATTCATGTTTTCCCTTTTCCGTGTAGGTTTCATTTTGGTGCCTGCTGTGTTTTGGGGGTGATTTGGTTTGTGCAAGTCTTTTTGTATCCAACCTCTTGTACTGACTGAGGGCGTGGTCTCCAAAATGTTGGTTTTCTTGCTGAATGAGGAGGAGATGCTATTAGTGAGAGGAATGCAAAGGGATACATCGCTCTGTTTGATCTGGACTGGAAAGGTGGTCCCATTGAAGTTAGTGCGTGAGGGAGTCATAGGCATTGGGCCTCATTACGACCCTGGCGCTAATGGTTTAACGGCGCCGTAAAGAGCGTCGGCGCCGTTAAACCATTAGCGCCTGATTACAAGGTCCCTTAGCGGGTTGGAGGCTTTAACGCCTGCTTTTTTACGGTGCAGTAATTAGCGCCTTCCCCATCCCCATTATGCCCTATGGGGCAAAATGGGAATGGGGAAGGGCAAATGGTGAATGGGGAATTACCGCCCCCGCCAACCTTGTGATGGGGGCGGTAATTCTGCCATCCACCATGCCGGAGACCGGCATAGACCATGGTGCTAATAGCACCATGGTCCAGCGCCTGGGTCGTAATGAGGCCTATTGTGTTGACCTGTGATCTGAGGACCCCAATAGGCCTTGGGATGTCTTGACTCAGACACATTTAACAAGGAATGGGGTACCATTGGAAACAAAATGGTGTTTTCTAGGTTGTCTATTTTACAACCGCTGACCCTGCGTTCTGAATATGGGACGGTAACGATGTGCTAAACGATAGTGTTGGGGCACTGATGGTCAATATCACAACTCTAATCCTATGCTTGGGACCACAAAGATAGCTTGCCCCTCAACCACATATGGCAAGTCGACTACAACCCACAGAACAGCAAAATGTGGATCTGACTATTCATTCAGGACAATAATGAGTATTGATGTTTCTGAAATGCCTTTTCAACAATAATTTCTCCTAAACCAATTAATTACTTTAGAAGGTACCAATTGATCCAACTATGAAAACGTACAAAGCTTTATCTAAAGATTTCAAGATGAACGCAAGTGCTGTTTTTTAAGGTAATATGATTTCCTGGTCTCCTTTGCCACATGCCAGCCAACATCAGCTGTAAATAAATCAAGTGGTAATAAAGTGTCTCAGAGGTCCACAAAGAATCTTGGCTACCCCTTTACTGAAAAAAATTTGCTTTCCACAATTATCTCAAAAGTTACTGCCTGACATAATACCGTCCCAACCTAGGTAAATCTATTTTATATATTCCATACCTGACTGCAAATCTGATTTGAGACTACACAGGCATCAGGAAAGCATTCTTAATCGTCATTAACATTGGACAAGTGGCAACTGTAATATAAGGTATTTGTCTAATTTGTATTTACTATATTGAAAAAAAAGGAAATCTCTGATAAACGGTTGTTAGTGAATATTGGAGGATATTTGAAGTAGATCTAACAATTTAAAATTCGATATTGAAAAAAAAGGAATATTGAAATAGATGTACTAACTGAAAATTGGATTTTGGAATGCAATTAAGGAACAACTTCTGGAAACTATGAACTTATTCATTTATATTGACTTTATTTTTTAAAAAAAAGCCAGTGAATAGTGATGCAATCATAATGCATGCAAGACATTTTTAGCAGGCTCAGTTATTGCTGATAAGCACAATTTAAGACGAACTAGGCATATGTTCTTATTTAAGACAAAACAATTTTGAATAATACAAAAAATTATTTTGGATCTCGAAGTGCAAGACTATTTCCTTTATTCTATTTTATTGAAAAACATCTCAAAGGCTCTCCAAATATTAATCTATTAAGGGCTGTAATCCTGAGCCTTTCTTTTGAAAAAATGATAATATCATAACACAGTAAATGCATAGTAATTTCAAAGAGAATAATATGGAAACCAACACAAGTCCAGGATAAGGAACTATGATTACTGTGAAAACTAATGCAATATGATTATGCAAAACGGAGCACGTCATGCAAGCTCTTTGAACTTGTTTCTGGCTCCCAGTAGAGCAACAAACTACTCTGTGACTCTCTTGATACCAGGCCTGCCTCAACCAGGTGACAGTTTCATAACCTTTATTCAATGAATCAGGATGGGTGAAATATCTATCTAGTCCTATCGCTATGGCGGGATTGCCCTGCCTAAATAAACTAAGGAATGTCAAAGTCAGTATGTTCAAATAAAAAAATCTGTGTCCAACCCTATGCTTGCCCTCACAACGAAGAGAAAACTATAGTGAAGGGATGGTTCAACTGAAGTGAAAAACATAAAGTTTGGACCACTGGCTAGCTCCCTTTCCCAAGTCAGGATATAGTTCAAACAATAGGATCTTGCAATGCTCATACTCTCTGGGGTATAGTTTCTGGTTGTAATCCACACAAGGTTTACTGGCAAAAGTTCAGTAATGTAGAGGAGGTCCCAAATGGAGCCCGCACTCCAGCCGTCCATTTTGAAGTACCAGGAACACGAGATATGTGACGTATGATCAGCAAATAAACCAGCAGAGAGCTGTGGTAGGGCTCTGCCCAGTACCTATTAGAAGAACAGAATCTATTGAAGTACCAGTACCAAGAAAACCATGGACAGTAAGATATCCATTGAGAAAACCATATCAACAAATGAACCGAAATGAAGATCGTCTGTGTACAGTCCCTGAAGAAACCAAAAAGGCCTTAATAGAAGACGAATGTTGACATCACGAGGGGCCGGACGGACTCACAGATAGAAGAAATGACAACCAGAGAATGACGCAAAGAGACGAAACACCATGAACAAGGGTATTGTGCACTTAAAATGAGAGAATGATGTCAAAATATAAGAAGCTTAAGCTGTATGCAAGGCAAAGATATTTTGAGCAGTTTACACATGTACATATGCTTGAAACCGTAAGATAGCTAAGAGAATCGTGCAGCTTGCTATGCTTAGTAGAGGGATAGTGCGGCAAGCGCCAGATACATATCTACCTCAAATAAAGCACTTTATATGAAGTATACTTCCACTTTCCACAAAAAGCAGAATCAACAAAAATTACTAAGGCCATTCTAGAAAGGTTTCACATTCAACAACATGAGCTGAGCGGCAGAAACGAAATTCAGCAGAGGCAACTTTTGCCTAGGGAACCAAGGTCGTATCCATCAAAATTAAAGAGCTGTAGCTACAATTAACTGAAGCAAGGACCAGAATATACTGCTTTGAAGGGGCCAGATAAGAGGGCGAAGGCAGGTGGTGGATGAACATAAAATCAAATACACAAATTGTTGAAGAAAAGGCAAATCCACGGTGTCTGAATCAGGTGACCAGCCGAATGAACAGAAGCAAGGCCCTCACCAAGCATGGCTGTGAGCCAGGAGAAGATATCTAGGCCTAAGATGCAGTCTCGAGGCCAACCACAGCGAAATAATTGAAACATAGTCACTAAAGTGATGATTGATTGGAGGAAGGCCGGGTGAGTTGAGGGGTGTCCTGCACCTGGCCAACCATTCTGCGTGCTGCTAAGCAAAGTGAAAAAGTATGCATGGGTTGGTGCTAACCCAATCACAGTGGACCAAGTAATCTAGGGTCCTATAGTTAGTAGAACCAATGGGACGTCGTACTTTTAGTGATGTCTACAGTAGCTAATTTGAAGGTAGGGCTTAGATGCCCCACCTGACAGTGTTTACCCAATCCCCTTACTCCGTTACCATATACAGATATAGTACCTATAGTAAAGTTACCTTTTCCTAACCAATAGAATTGTATTGAAACTTTTGAGTGTTACAATGATGACGAATTTTTAGTATAAATGCTATAATTTTTATGAAGTTCATTGGAGTTGAAGCGAGAAGGAAGATCCCACCATTGCTGATATTCATAACTCCCAATTTTTTGTACTTGTCATTAAACGTTCTCGATTTGCCAAACCGTTTGAGTTGTCCTTATTGATTGGTGTTGAAATATAAATCTGCACCCCATCCATCTCACGGGTGCTGCCATCTTGTCTTAAAGTGCTGCTGAGCAAACCCCGACTCTATGGGCCAGTTGGGGGTCTGGGAGTACGGTTACCAGACATTTGATCGAAAAAAATTGGGCGACTGGACAATTGGTCGAACCAATTTGGTTTTTGTAAAAAACCCTTTTCTTCCCTAAACTACAACCTTAAAAAAATATATATAAATAAAAAAAAAAATTCGACCATTTGGTTTTCGACGAAATTACGTCGACCAAATGTCCTGTCGACCAATTGTTTTTAATGAAATGTCCGGACACCGGGAGTACAGTAAAAAAAAGATTCATAAGAAGTTCAGGCTCCCTTCCCCAAACTTCAGGTACCAGTTCATGAGGTATCCAGTTATCAAAAGTTCACAAAGTTCACAAGAAACACCCTTGTTTTGTGCATTCAAGGCTCAGGGTTCCCTTCCCCATGCCCAATACAGTTCTAGCTCACAAAACAAAGTTCATAGGTCTTCTAACCTTACAACTCTGTCATTGGAGCCCCCTCCTGGTCGTGGTGCAGTTTTAGACTGCACGGTCCACCCATAACAGGTTGCGCAACCAGTCACCCCAGCGCTGCCCTCTTCTTTTACTTTGACAACTTGCTTTCATATAATCCCATGTACTTCTATGGCCCTATTAATGATTCAAGCTCTTAATCCTTTCTACAGTCTTTATCATTCTCTTTATTCCATCTCTGGAACCTTCTCATTAGATCCACACTTTACTAGGCTTCTCTGCGCAATTCTGACTTCCATAGCCGTCCTTATATTCTTTGCTGGCTTTTGCTCCCACTTCGTTAGCTCCCCTCAGCAGCTTTTCACTTAGCGGTTTTGGAAGATTCAGCCTTGTTACAATATTACGTTGCTTTTCATTAACAGCCAGAGGCTCTCCTTGAGTTTCACACTTGTACAACTTATCAGCCTTCCATACGCGACTACGTAGTGTAAGGAAGGCATGGTTTCAAACAGTAAGACAGACACAAGTGATCACAGATCAGGGGTGTTTATTGAACTTTAATTGGGTTTGAAAAATGCCCATCTAATCCTAAATCTAAAGATGGGAGCAAGCTACGACCATCATATAATAATAACGCAGTCCTAGTGGAGTCTGTCAAAATAAAAGGGCCTATTCTGATAAACCTATTGCCAATCCTTACTTCTAAATACAAATAGTGTGGGAAACAATGTTATGCAAAAGAAAAGTGTTCAATAAATGATATGTCAGGATATTCAAGCCATTGGCTTCCCTTCCCCGTGTTTTCAGCATGGGACAAGGCGGCACACTAGAGCTTAGCACACTTGTCGGCTTCTCTAGAACGAGGATGCACTTCAAAACCTCAACATCAGGGCCTTCTGTGCCAAAGTCTCTTATTTCAGAGGGCTTGACGCAACACAATACACATTAAAGTTCCTTTCTTCTCAGGATTTCACACGTACAACTTCTTGGGTGATTTTCAATTCACCCCGGGTCCCCCTGCACCGGGCCAGACCCACTTTAACACAAAACCTTTCTTTACTTCAGAAATCGAAGACTTTCAACTGTGCGCAGGATTTTGCTCCACCCATTGCAGGACCACTTTGATTCACAATTACTTGCTCTCTTCTTGAAATGCTCTCTTTCTCACTTTCACTTTGACAATTCTCAGCTAGATACCTTAAAGAGACTTTCGACTGAGCACCCACGATGTGCTAGACCACTCTGTCAAGGGTATTGTATCTTACTTCAAAAGTTCAATCACTCATTAGCAGATCAACTTTACTTGTGTCCTTTATAACATGTGTTTTAACAATGTTCGTTCCAGCACTCACCATACAATGTTGCTGCTTGCAACCTTGGCTTCAACACAAACCGGTCTTGTATCAGTTTCCCCAACTCACCGGTTGTGTTGATTTCACTGACGCTGCTTTGTTCTTGGAACCAAGGACAGTACCACAGCGGCTGGTCCTTCTCCCCACCTTAATTATTGACGCAGGAGGGCCCTGGGTACCTCCTACACAAAATGCAGGATTCTTCAGCCTGGTTTCCTGGTCTTACGCTTTCTTTTCTCGAGGTTTCAGGAAAGTAATGGTTCCTTGTCGAAAAAAATGTCAAGGGAACTTCCCTTCTTGCGAGCCCCTTCTGTTTTGCTGTCTTTCTTCTCTCATTTAACTGCCATCTCGGAACTGCTGTTTCCTCATGTGCTTTGCCTCGCTCAGAGTATGCTCTCGTGCTCCGCCTTTTATCCGTGTGGGGAAGCTTAATGGAAGTCAGGTGTGTGTGATGGCCAGTAATTGCCTGACCTCGCCTGAGCATTGTATTGGGACATGTCAGGTATACAGCTTGGGTGTTAGTCTGTTTTCCCTCAATGTGGGCTGTCCTTGTGAAAGTGTTCTTGTTGTAAAAGGTGTGGGGGGGTAGACTCCCTAAATATCCTTGGTAGGATGGGGTAAAGGTGTTATAGGCAAGGGAATACTGTGTCTCTCCATCCAGTGTCCCACTCCCCAAAGACCCCTCAACCAGGTGATCCTCCCACACTGGTCCACCACCAGGAACTGGATCCAAAAGCAATGGCCGTGTCCTTGCCACCTGGATGACAGATCCCTTGGGACTAGTGGGTGAGACACCTTCTGGTTTCTCACAACAGTCACAAGGTATCTCCAGATTAGCCGTGTGCTGGGCTTCATTCAGTCTCTGAAACTCACTGGCGTTCTCGTCTGGATCTCTGGTGTTTTTGTTATTCCTCATGAAAGGTAGGGCTGCTCCACAGACAACCGCCAGCTAGGGTGCTTTCAGCCAGATTAACAAGCAGTTTGGGGTGTTCACCACAGGGACCACCTGCGGACCCAGCTCCCTGCACTTCTTCCGTCTGGCTCCCTGGCCACACTGCTGACTTTCCTGTGCAGACCTCTGACATCTCGCCACTCTGTTCTCTCAGGGACACTCTCGGACATGACACCACTTCCTGCTGCTCCTAACTCTATGTATTCCCTGTTATCTCTGGGTTGTCTGACTGTGTCGATTGTATACTCCCAGCAAAGGCTGATAGTCTCCAGGTAATGGTAGTTTTTTTTTTTTTTGGAACATTTTTTGAAAAACACCACACAATACAACTGTTTCCGCATGTAGAAGCATCATCAAACCATCATATTACATAACATAATCCCCCAACTCCCCCCCTCCGCCCTTCAAACTAGAGCCGGCTCCTCTGTGTCGTCTGCTGGAGCACTATCGGGTGGCACAGTGCTTATGCGCTCATCGTCCGAGTCCTCAGATTCATTATGACCCTGGTGTGGATTAGCCATAGAGGCCACCAGTTGCCGCCAGGCCAGCAGGGGCCCTATTTCCTCCTCACCCCCTCTAGTGACCCCTTCAAACCATACTACGGATTCCGCCTCCACCCACCTCAAGAGGTCCGCCCACCATAGCTCCACCTTGGGCCTGTGGGCCGCCTTCCAGCTCATAGCAATCCTGCGCTTGGCCAGAACATAAGCCAAATCCTTCCTCTTGCTTGTGTGCCTTAAGTCCCGGGGTCTGGGAAAGATCCCAAGCATACATGACCAAGCTGATCCTACGTCCAACACCACTCCCCCACCAGCCAGTTTCATTTTAACCTCCTCCCAAAATCTGCACACTTGCGGGCAGGCCCAAAACATGTGTAGTAGCCCCGCTTCCACCTCCCCACACCTGGGGCATTTCTGCGTGCCTGAGCCTCCAAACCTTGCAATCTTCTGGGGAGTCAGATAAGCCCTGTGAGTAACATACAGCTGGAGTTGCTGGAGTCTCGCGTTTCGGGACACCTTTTTATGATACCTCTGGGCTCTCTCCCACTGCCCGTCCGTCATGGGTCCACCCACCTCCTCCTCCCAATCCTGTCTCAATTGGAGCAACTCCTTCCCAGCCTTCGCTCTCAGGAGCTCGAATATCCTCGATATTTCGTGCCCGCCCTCTGAAACATCATACATGGTTTCCAAGGAGGCATCAGGGTCATCTGCCAATGCCGTCTCAGGCCATCTCTCTCTAACCCGTTCACAACCCTAGCGTAGGTTATGTATTGGCCTCTGTGCACCCCTGTCTCATCTTGCAACCTCTGGAAGTCCAATGCCTCTCCTTCTTGCCATATGTCCCCAAGGGTGGCCAGGCCCACTGATTCCCAATATCTACGGACTGACTCAAATAATTGAGAGTCGTTACCAAACAACGCCACCAATGCGGCCTGCTGGGAGAGCGGCTCCGACTCCCCCATCGATTTCCATGTTCTGTGCCAGACCTCCCATCCCAGCCTCAATAGCCGCCCCCTTCGCATCAGTCTATCCTTTTGTAACCACACCACTTCCCTCAGGAAGTATGGGGCCGAGTCTTCCCGCAAAAGCCTGGATTCCGCCGAATCTTCATCTGACAGCCACCTGGCCACATACAGCAGCTGCCCCGCCAGATAATAAAGTTCAAATTTGGCAAGCCTATGCCCCCCTTATCGCACGGGTTCTGAAGTTTCCACAAAGCCACCCTGTTTCTGGAGTTACCCCACACGAAGCCCCTGCACATGCTATGGAGTCGCACAAATAGGCTCCTGGGAACCAAAAACGGGACATTCACAAAGAAATGCAAGAGTCTGGGCAGGACCACCATTTTAAGCAAGGCCGCCCTCCCCATCATGGACAGGGGCAATCTAGACCAAAATACCATGCTGTTCCTGACCCCTTCTACGGCTCTCTCTGTATTATGTGTGCTCCGCCTCAATCTTGTGGTAGATACTTACTCCCAAATACCTAAATGTCTCAGTCTGCCATGGTATTGGCAGGATAGGCAGCCTCTCCAACGGGACATTCTTATATCTGCCCAGGGGGAACAGACTAGACTTTCTAGGGTTCACTGATATGCCTGAGAGAGTGGCGTAGCGGTCCAGCACCTCCAGTACATACTGCAGGTTCTCTTCCGGATAACGCAAATAAAGGAGCATATCATCTACATACAGTGATATCAGGTGTCTACCGCTCACTGTGCTAATACCCACTTCCCCGTACTGTTGTCGCAGGCATATCGCCAACGGCTCTAGTGCAAGTATGTATAACATGGGTGACCAGGGGCATCCCTGCCTGGTCCCCCTGCTGAGTTGCCAGACATCTGAGACTATGGCTCCTGTTTTGACTCTCGCCATCGGGGTGCTGTACAACAACTGGACCCACCTGATATACCCAGGTCCCATACCGTATCCCCTTAAGGCCGCTTTATGCCAAGGCCATCGCACCGAATCAAAGGCTTTGACAGCGTCTAGCGACACGATAGCCAGCTCGCCCGTGTCTTCCTCAGTTTGGTCGATAATGTGGTGCAGCCTCCTATGGTTATCAGTAATGTTTCTACCTGGGACATAGCCCGTCTGATCTGGGTGTATCAGCTTACCGATCACCTTCTTCAACCTATTAGCCAGCACTGCCGTGAGTATTTTGCTGTCCTGTTTGAGCATGGACAAAGGTCTATATGACCCGCACTCCGCGGCCGGTTTACCTGGTTTCAGTAGTGGGATAATCACAGCCTCGCTGAGGGACAATGGAAGTTCTCCCTGCTCATAGGCCTCATTGAACATGGCAAGCAGTGGCTGAAGCAGCTCCTGCTTGTATGTCTTGTAAAACTCACTGGGCAGCCCATCCGACCCAGGCGCTTTACACGTGGGGAGGTTCCGAATCACCACCTCCATCTCATCCGAGGTGACAGGGGCGTCCAACTCCTCACGTTCTAGGTCATCCAGGGTGGGCAGCTCAATATCCTCTAGTGTGTTCAGTATATCTTGGCACATATCCTCCCCGGTGTCCTCATGCAAATGTTTGTAAAACTTGAGGAACTCCTCGTTCGCCCCTTCCTGGGTATTGCAGATGCGACCTCCCTCACCGCTAATCTCATTGATCACTGACCGGGGGGTCTCACTCTTGTACAGCCAGGCCAGCAATCTGCCTGGCTTGTTGCCCCCAGCGTGTAACCGCTCCGTATATTTCTTGTAGTTTAATCTATACAGTCGATCCCAGAGTGCGCTACAGGCTAACTGAAGGTCTCTTAACTTTGCTCTATTATCATGGGTGGCGTCCTCGTGTCGTGCGAGGCTCTCCAGCTCCCTTTCAGTGTCCTGAAGTTCCCTTTCGATACCCCCTTGGAGCCCTTTAGATTTGGAAATGGCTACTCCTTGCACCACCACCTTAAAGGCCTCCCACAGCGTCCCCACAGAGCGCATGCTGCCCGTGTTTATCTCAAAGTATTCTTCGATGGCATCCCTCACATACTCCCGGAACCCCTCATCCTGCAGTGCCTCTGTCCTAAGTCTCCATGTTCGGATCCGAGGCCTGGGGGGTTGGTGTCGCCATTCCACCACCAGAGGCGAATGGTCAGATAATACCCGGGCTTTGTATTCCGCTCCCATCATTTCTCCCGCTATCTCAGCTGCCACAAACACATAATCTAGCCTCTTGTACAAGTCATGTGGCGCTGCGTAGTGCGAGTACTGCTTATCCGTGGGGTGCAGTCTTCTCCACACATCTTCCAGGCCAAGGTCTCCAAACAATGTCCCAAGCGCTTTGGCCGGTGACATTTTCCCGGTCCTATCAACGGACCTATCCATTCTGGGATTCAGGGTGCAATTGAAGTCCCCAACCCACACCATCGCACCCCCAGCCAGGGGGCCAGGTTTACCATAAAGGGACCTAAAATAAGCTGCAGTATCGTGGTTGGGGGCGTACAGATTTATGATGTGCACTTCCCTGTTTTCCAGGAGCCCTGTTACTGTCACCATTCTGCCTTCCGGGTCTACCGTTGAGCTAAGCACCTGAAACAGCACATGCGGCGCCACCCAGGTGATGACCCCTCTAGCGTACGCTGAGTACGTAGCACCCACCACATTACCCCTCCATTTCTTCTTGACCACCTCCAACTTCTCCCTGGTGAGATGAGTCTCCTGTAGCAGGGCTATGTCAACGCGCATCCTTTTTAAGTACAGCATTACTTTATTCCGTTTCAGATAACTATTGAGGCCCCGTACATTCCAGGTCACTATACGGAGATTACCCGATGCCATCTATTCGGTCTGTTCCCAACCCCCCTCTCCCCTTAATGCTCCCTTTAACGATCCTCTCACCGGCTCTCCCCCTTCCCCTTCCCAACAATGCCCCCCCTCCCTGTTTCTCAACTTCTCACCACAGCACACAACCCAACCCCTCCCCCCACTCTACCCTTCCCCAACAAATGCCCAGCTCCATCCCTGGATCTCAGGCCCACCCGCGTCTGGTCCTGTCTCGTATACGAGGACTGGGACCCCGCGGGGCGTCACCGATCTAACAGTGACCTAACTAAATATACAGCTATTGGGATCAGGGGGTGCCTCCCAGGAGCTCCCAAATATTTATTTCAGAGGAAGTGCATCTAACAGGTCCAGCCGGCTGACACCATGACTCATTACCCAGGAGCATTATACAACTCTATATTGAAGTCCCAATGTCTTAGCTATGTCACCCCGGGTGCCGCAACAGCATGCTACTTAGCTTCCGCGGCTTCCGTCTGGGCATCCGATTCCTGAGGTCAGCCCTGCATGTCCAGCCAATCCATCGCCTCGGACGGCGTCTCAAAGAAAAGGGATCTGTTCTTATAGAACACTTTCATCTTGGCCGGATAGAGCAACATGTAACGATGGCCAGCTTCTTTCAGCCTTCTCTTCACCGACCCAAAGTTCATCCTACTACGCTGTACAAGCAGCGTATAGTCTGGGTACGCCGTGATCCTTGCTGATCCTCTCTCAATCGTTCCTCCCTTGCGAAAAAATTCAAGGATCTTCTCCCGATCCCGGTAATTCAGGATCTTTGCGATCATCGGTTGCGGGGGGGCTGCTGGGGCCGGTCTCCTTGTCAGGGCCCTGTGCGCCCTCTCCACCGCGAACCCCTGGGTCAACACCCCTCCCATTATCTCCTGCAAAAGCAAGGTTTCCACATATTCTGTGGGGTTTGGCCCTTCAATTCCTTCCGGTAGACCCACTATGCGGATGTTATTGCGCCTAGCGCCCCCCTCTGCTTACTCAGCTCTATCTTCCAGATTTCCCACACATTGCACTAGGGCATGTAGCTCCTTTGCATGCGTGGCGCACGCCTCCGTAGTCGGGGCCATCTCCTTCTCCAGGGCCCCAGTGCGTTCCGCGATTGTCCGCACATCCTGCCGCAGCAGGTTCACTTCCTCTTGGACCGCTCCGATCTTGAGGTCCAAACCCAACTGCAGTTCTTTCATGGCAAGGCCCAACTTCGTCTACCAGGCCATCTTTAAATCAGTGATCGCAGCCAGCACCTCCTGGATCGTGCCCGGTGTTTCCGCCGCCGCCGCGGTGGTCTCCTTACTTTTGCCCCCTTCCGCTCCTGGGGGCGACTTGGCATAGGCCTACATCGTGGGCTGCTTGATCCTGGGTCTGACCACTTTGGAGGACATCCTACTGTGTCAACGGGGCGGAAGCCTTTCGTGCCTCTCACCACCCCAATGACCTCGTGGTCACAAGTCCAGCGATCCAGACGTGCGCTTGTTACTACGCTCGCACCCAGAGTGGGCTGTGTCCTCCCCGTACACGTACACCCGTTTGAATTGGGTGCGTGTGGAATCGGTGTGGGCCTTGGCACCTGTCAAGTGTCCCTGCTCGGGTACATCTCCTCTCCGATCTGAGTTTGGGCTTCCGGTTTTCTCGCCCTGATTGTGACCCCTCTCTAGGTTTCAGGACCAGGCAATCAGTCTAGTGCCCCCCGGCAAGGGCACGGGAGGTCTTCTGGTTGCTGCCGGGTCCCAGAGTGTCCAGGGATTACTGTGGTTCCAGCCTCCTTCCTCAGCACCTGGGTCTCGGCCCAGCCAGCCCAGTTGTCGCCTGGGGCCCGCACTCACGGATCCTCCTCTGGTGCCGGCCTCAATCACCGGCGATTAGGGGTTTTCCGTCGGCCAGCTCTCCCACCTTGGGCCCCACCTCTGCGGTGCCCTCGCCCCACCAACCTGCCCGAAATCCACTAAAAAGTTCCGGGCGCGCTGCGCCCACTGTCCCGCCGTCTCAGCTTTAGTGGCGGCGGTGCCTCCGGGTGCACCTCATTCCCGGGACCCCCCGTTCATGTCTCGTAGGGAGCGCCCCGTTCCGGGGACTCCCCCGCTCCAATCCAAGGTCGCAGCCCAGTCCGCTCAGGCGTTCACCAGGTCCCACACCTGTGGGCCTCCTCACGATCGTGCGGCATCGTCAGAGTTCGGCCCCCGTCCTCAAGCCCCTCTCCTGACTCCAGCTCTGCGGGGCCTCCTCTCCGCTAAGTGGCCTGGGATACGGCCAGTTGGCCCAGGGTGCCCCTCCGCAACGATTGCTGTGGTGGGGGCACTCTGCCTCGGCACCCCACAGTGGGGTGAGAGATGCAATTATGGTCTCTCACCCTGTGTCCTGGATGTCCCGGGCTTCCGTGCGCGTCCCTCTGTCCTGCTCCAGTCGGGACCCAAATCCAGCTCACGGGCCGGGCATCCTCAGAGGTCCGATGTCCGGGCGGGCTCGTCTCCCCCCGCCCTCGCTTCTCTTGCAGCTGCGATACTTCTCCCAGGCCCCCTCCAGCTGGGTGCCTAGGGTCGCAGACCGGCCAGGTTGCTCCAGGGATCCACCGTCACCGCGGCTGCAGTCTCAGCTTCACCAGCTGGTGTGGCGGCGGCGACCTCGCGGCTAACTTATGGCCCTTTGTTCTGCGTCGGCCATCTTGCTGGCCTCCAGGTCTCGGGTTCCAGTGCTCGTATTTCGGTCGCCGTAGCTTCCTCGTCCCGCTGCGCTTCGTTCCTGTTTTGCGCTCGGTGTAAACACCATCCCTTCGTGCATCTGCAGGTGTGTTGCCGGCAAGCTTTATTTCCCTAAAAGCATGCTTTTTTCCCAAGGATCGATGTCGGATCAGGGGAGCTCCTCCAGAGCACGTCTCTCTACGTGGCCATCAAGCCACGCCCCATCCAGGTAATGGTAGTTAGTTTTAAGAGTCTGACTTTGCCTGACCTCGTTAGTGGGACACATGTATTAAAAGTACTGATTTGCCTCTGCTCGCATTTTTTTCTTATCAGTACTATAATGGTTTCTTTCATAGGCAATCTTCCTCACTCGAAGATGCCTCTTCCAACTTCGCAGTACTTTTTATGTTGTCAACGGTAAGGTACTGTCACCGTAGCCTACAAAGGTCGAGGGGGGTCAGATGAATTGTTGTCAGAACAGGGGGACAAACAAGTCTCGGCCTTTGGGATTCTCTCCCCACTCTCCAGAGGCTCTCTGCCCAGGTGATCCTCCCTCGCTTGCCCGCCCCCAGGCTCGGGATCCAAAAGCGATGACCCTTCCCTGGCCAGCTAAACAGAGGATCCCAGGTGAGTAGATGTGGGCGTACCCTCAGGTTTCTCACATCTGCCAAAGGGTAATTTACACATACGAATACTAAGGTGGAAGGCAGTTGCAAAGAAAAGGCTCAGAATTGTGGAACTTCAGAGTAAAAGGGACCACATGAATTTAAGGAGAAGGCTTTTGCATGAACCAGCCAGTGACATTCCAAGGCCTATTCTCAGAGTGTGGTGCAGTGGAAGATTGAAGACACTGTGTGAACAACCCCTTCATTTTCTTTCATAGATGGTTGATGGAACTCCTACTTGGTCTAAAGGGAAGATACCTAAAAGACAAGAAAGAGCATTATGGCTAATGGTGGATTACAAAAACAAGTGTAAGGTTCTATTCTAAAACAGCATAGCGTTCCAGTACAAGGTCATGCCCCTATTCTAAATAACACAAAGGCCAGAGTTGCCGCAGCCTGAGGGATTCCTTTAATTCATTCACAGACACATGGTGTTTAAAGTGGCTCAGTTAGGGTCTTTTTTGGTCTTGACGATTGCTCGTGCTGCAGGTTTGGTTGCCCTTGGATCTTGAGTCACCCTGCTGGGCTTTCTCGAATTAGTCACAGAACAATTCAGTGCGTTGCTGGGCTGCGAGCCAATGTATGGTTGATGTAGACTTGGCGTTATGGTTGCAGCTCTTAAGGCCAATGATCAGTCATGCAGAACACTTTTGGATGCTTTCTAGTGTTCAGATGCATGTCTTACAGAAGTTGGTGTATGTACTGTTGCAATGGTCAATTTTGATGCTAGAATGGCTTGAGTGATTTCGATTTAATTATGGAAATCTAGAACATTTAGGGTATTTCTAAACAAATGTAATTGAAAGTGACAACTGCTAGCTAGTGCCTGCTCTTGAAATAACGATCTGTGACAAAGATTGTGTCAGGATTTCTGATGCTATCCATTGGTACACATGGCAATTGATGCACAATATCTGGATGGCATAATGTAGGCAACATAATAGCTGGCATTGATATACTCCATTTTCTTGCAGACTATCATAACTTGGGGGTGGCAAGGTCTCCCTCATGGACCACTGACACATCATGAATGCATACTGCATGCATTCAATAGGGATTTACAAAAATAGTTATTACACAAAAGAAAGCTTTCATGAAATTCTAATCCATAATACGTATCCTATTGGCATGAAAGGCCTGTTCTCTAATGCTGTGTAATGATTTGCTCATCACATCATTGATTATCATTCTCAAGATAGTGTGGCTTTCTTTTGAGTTTCTGCTTCTAGTAGCCTGTGCAGGCCACCCCTCCCCAACTGCAACCCCTAAATCTAATCAAAATATTCCCACATCACAAACTTGATGAATATCCCCTCTTTGCTGAAATCTCATAAGATACGATTTTGCCGGTGATCACCTTGCTTCTCCTCTGTGTCTTGCGATTCACCCTCTACTATTGCCAGAAACAACCCCACAGCTGCTGGATCCTGCTGAGGGCAGACCCCCAAGGCCAAGGGCTAAGCTATGAAAGAAAATGTCTGCAATTGATCTGAAATCGTAAATGGAATGATCAGCTTCGCCTTGTCTCTCCCTTCCTTTCTCTCACTCTTTGTTCCTGTCAAGGCAGCAGGTAGTGAAATGCTTTTACACACAAGATTGAACTCTGGAATGTCTTGCAAGCAATTCAGCCATTTTATTTTGCCCAAATCCTTTTAAGTAATACGGGAAAGCTGGATCGGTCTGCTCACCATCCAAATGTGCCTCTTAAACTCCAAGTGGGAGTTAGGGAGGAACCATGCCCCATTGTCTTCTGTGCATCACCCTGAGTATCCCAAGGAGCCCAGCGGGTACATGCAAGCTAATATTCAGCTACTGGTTAGCAACAAAGATGGCCCACCACCTCCGTGCAATTATGAAAGCAGGGGTAGGAAAGGGGTAAATACAGAGCCCAGCAAATGGGTGGGGAGAGAGAAATGGGAATGAATGTAGAATGGTATGGTGAATCTACTCACAATATTACAAAAAAAATTTTAAAAAAATAAAAACTAAAAATTGATGTGAACATTTTAAAGCAAAATTTCAAGGCAACCAGAACACAATATAAGCAGATGGAAACATTAAAAAAAGAAGCATTGGCCATGCCAGTAGTTTTGGCATTTACTGCTATTCTTTGCAGAGAGAGTGGCGTAGGGTGGTGTGAGAAACCAGAAGGTGTCTCACCCCCTAGTCCCTGGGGATCTGTCATCGAGGTGGCCAGGACACAGCCATCGCTTTTGGATCCAGTTCCTGGGGGTGGACCAGTGCGGGAGGATCAACTGGATGAGAGGTCTTTGGGGAGTGGGAGTGGGAGTGGGACTCCGGATGGTGAGACGTGTTATCCCCTTCACTGTAACACCTTTACCCCATCCTACCCGCTAGTATATTTAGGAACTCTACCCCCCCCCATTTTACAACACAAGCACTTTCTCACTTACAGTCCACTCTATGGGAAAACAGACTAACACCCAAACCGTGTACCTGACCTATCCCATTACTATGGTCAGGCGAGGTCAGGTAATTATCGACAATCACACACACATGACTTCCTTTACACTTCCCCACACGGATACAAAGCGGAGCATGAAAAGACACTCTAAGCGAGGCAAAGCACATGAGGAAACAGCAGTTTCGAGACGGCAGCTGAGTAAGAGAGAAAAGGCTGCAAAACTGAAGGGGATCTCAAGGAGGGAAATTCCCTTGACCTTTTCGACAAGGGACCGTTACTTTACCAAAACCTTCAGAGAAAGTGTAAGACCAGGAAACCAGGCTAAAGAATCCTACATTGTGTGTCGGAGATACCCAGGGCCCTCCCGCGTCTATAATCAATGGGGGGAGAATCACCAGCCACCATGGTACCACCCTTGTCTCCAAGAACAAAGCTGCTTCAGTGTAAGCAACACAGCTGGTGAGTTAGGGAGACCGATGCAAGACTGGTTTGTGTTGAATCCAAGGTTGCAAGCAGCAACATCATATGGCGGGCGCTGGAACGAACATTGTTAAAACGCGTATGATAAGAGACGCAAATGAAGTGAACTGCTGACGAGTGATTGGACTTTAAAGCAAACTACAATACCTTTGAAAGAATGGTCCGGCACTGCATGGGTGCTTTATAGAAGGTCTCTGTAAGGTATCCAGCCGAGGAGTGACAAAAGTAGATAAATTAGATCCGAGCCCGGTGGAGGGAGATCATTTGAAAGTGATCGAATAAATGTGAATTGAAGTGGTCCTGCGACGGGTCAAGCTAAATCCTGTAGATCGAGGGAACCCAATGGGAAACTTACTGGTAGCTGCAGTCTACCACATACAAACGGGGGTCACACATAGACAAACTACGTCCAACATGACACAGTAAATATACCGACATCATGAACCTCTCAGTGAAACAGAGTAAAACCAGTGAAAACCCGAAGCAGAAATGTAAAATCTGAACCCACTGGTAGTTGGCGTCACAGTCAGAGACCTGACTGTGAACACTATGTGGGTGGGACGGTTTCTCTTCTCAGGGAAAGCCCTGCTCGAAACTAATATGAGGGAGTCACAGAACTCATACACCCATCTGGGAATTTCAGTGTTTTTATCTGCCCTCTAAATGCTTTAAACAGGCAGTAGTGACAAGCTCCTACCGGCCTGAAACAAACGAAAAAACAGATGTCTGTGGTTTGCATATGACAAACGTGGTCACCCTTACCTCTTGCAGAAACTGTAACACGTAACTGAAATCACACTGCAAATTAACAGAGCGCACTGGCCCTTATGTTAACGCCAGCCGACCTCCCTTGACACTCAGATTCTGCTTTAGTATGTGCTAGGCGAACTTTCTTTTTTTATCCTCACTAATATGCTTAGCCCCACTCGACTACATTGCGGAGCAGGGACAGTACAGACATCACGTTTGGAACTTTAAAGACGACTTTTGAAACATAGACCATAACCTAAATAGGGTCTGTCAGCTACACACCAAAGGTCTGTACGGGTAGTGCCGCCCCCGCACTTCCTCCTCTCCTCGTTCTGGCTGAACTGCATGGAGGTGGACATGGTAAACTCTTGCCTCTCCGCTCCCCCTTTGAGCTCACCAGGCACTCCTCTCTTCCATCCCCAACGACAGGGGATGACAACTGTGCGACACGCGCAGGGAGTGGAGCCCAGCAGTCCACCAGAGATCAAGGCACAGATTCATGAAGGTCGTGGGAATGGCGGCAGCAGAGCAAAGGTTGAAAATAGTTCAACAGGAGTTTAAGTGCCAAAAGGCATTGGTGCATAAAAAATGACCAGCATATAGTTAAGTGCAGTCATTTTGTTCCTACTTCGGAGCATGCACAGCTTCCACAACAACAGCAGCAGCAGCTTGCCGCCAGACGGGAGCGAGAGAGTGATGGCCCAGCTGGTGCTTCATCCATTTCATCGCCGAGCATCAACGTTGCCATGACAACCCCATACCAAGGCCCGAAATCCCCTTTCTCCATTCTTTTCTTAACAGTAACCATGTTTTGGCATATTTGTGGCTTATGCTACAAAGCACCAAAACCAATCAATGCAAACCCCACTTAATAATACCATGAAACCATTACCACGACCGGAAAGCTATGACCCCCTGCTCTTTCCTATTTGAATCTCGGGATGGTGAGGAGGTGGGAAGCCCGGGTGGGTCTGCTGGATTGGGATTCAAGACCATGCTTTTTTAGTTTGTCCTGGGTGAATTTGGCTTCTGCCCTTACTAATGACTGACTCCTGAATCTGCCAGCTCATTTGTGCAGAACCCTTTCGATCATAATGCTGCTACAAATTGTGAGCTTGTGATACAATTGTATGTCTGCAAGCGGCAGGGATGGGTTTCAGCATGGAATGCATTAAACCTTTCAGAGGTAGCCCTTTGATTTTTAATTTCCCGCTGTTGGCAAGCAACCAGGCCCTTTAATAGTGTGGGGGGTTGCCAGAGGGAACATATTTCAAAACTGTGAGGATCTTATCATAATGTGCAATTAATGAATAATTGTTAAACTAAAATTAGCTGCAAGAGGAGGCAATAGCTGGCAATGCAGTTCTCTGGTTTCATACCCATAATGAAATCCCCAGAGAAGGTAAATTTGATAAGAGGTTCTCTGCAATTAAATCAGCTTTTTCCCCAAGCGAAAGATGAGAGATTGGGCACAAAAATATCAATGATTTATAACAAAAACAGCAAGTAATTTAAATGACAAAGTGAAACATTCATTGTTATGTCTAGCTTAGTTATAAGGGTTGTTGTAATATGTTTCCCCTTTTCTTAGCAGTAATTACATTTTCCTGAATCCTGCAATCACTTGTGTTAAAGACGTGACCTAGATTCTCTGCGGATTTATTGTTTCAATGGATGCAGAAATCAGCTTGCTTCTCACTATCTGCAGTTCATTAAAACTGCTTTGTTTGAATTCGGAAGTGTATGTTTATTCATAGAAACAATGTTAACTATGATTTAAAGACTTGTGTTGTCTGGCGTGGAAATGTGGTGGCAGTCACTGACGAGTATTTGCAGAGCTGCCAGCAGAGAAGAAACATGCACATTCGAGCATACATTATTATTAATAGTCTACTCACGTGGCATTTTAAACCCTATAAATACTTTAGAACGTTCTGATAAGCACGTGATCTGTTCTTGCGTGTGTTGCCTTATCAACCAATACTACAAATGTCACATCAACCAGTTTTACAATTCTTATTCCAATAGTAGATATCTTTAATGGCAAAAAATGTTGGGGTCGCATTATCAAAGGTAGGCAGTGTTAACAATAATACATAAGGGGTCATTATGACCCTGGCGTGCCATACCTGCACGGCTGCCGCCGGAGTCATGAATTTTCCGGCGTCCGGTAATGGGCAATTACTGGGGCATTACAGCCCCGGCGGACCTGGTAATTATCCATTCCCGGGCGCCGGAAAATATTACTCGCCATTTGAGTCCCATTGGACTCAACAGTAATGGGGAGGCCGGATGCACCGGCACCTTTCATGAATGGTTCCAGTGCATCCGTCTAGTTCTGCGCACAGGTGCCGTTCCGCCCGCCAGTAACTGGCGGGCTGAAAGGCACCCGCTTGCAGAACTCGTAGTTTTCCGGTCCGGAAACAATGATACCGGCAAGCTTACCGGTACCAAATTGGTTCTGGACTGGCAAACTTATAATGAGGCCCATAGTGTAAGTAGGCACTAATGCACATAGGTGGTAGGGTGTGTTACCGTGCTGCACATCAGAGTGTATTGCCACATTCAACAATGTATGCCTTTTCTGCTGGACACACTAGATTTGTGTGTGCCTGTGCAAACTTGTGACAGTGTTCCCTCACAGATCAACTGAACCGCCAACTATGACCATGAGTGCACCTGCAACACGAAATGAGTCCACAAGAGCAATTAAATCTTCTTTCCAATTGAAAGTGTTGTAAGGGTGTCGAAGAAGGAAGCTGACACAAAGGTGGCATGGTTTTGGTTTTATTTCTCAAATAGAAAAACCTATCTGTGAGGGGATTGTGAGAAACCTGATGGGTTCTCACCCACTAGACCCCGGAGATCTGTCATAAAGGTGGCCAGAACACGGCCATCGATATTGGATCCAGTTCCTGGGGGTGGACCAATGGGGGAGATCACCTGGATGGGGGTCTTCGGGGAGTCGAAGTGGGACATCGAAGGTTGAGACATGGTAGCCCCTTCCCATTAACACCTGTCCCCCATCCTACCCCGTAGAAAGACAATGGACTAACAACAGAGCATTTACCTGACATGTCCCAACTCAAGGGTCAGGCAAAGTCAGGCAATTGACAATAAGTACATACGCCTGGTGGCCCTTTCTCTTCCCCCAGGGATAAAAGGCAGAGCATGAGAGCACACTACGTGCAAGGCCGAACGAACAAGGAAGCAGCTATTCCGAACCGGCAGTTCAAATAGAGGAGAAAGGCGGCGAGACCTGAAAGGATGACGAGGAGGGAATTGGCCTTGCCCTTTTCAACTCAGACCCACAAAGCCTCTGAAAGAGAAATCATAAGACCGGGAGTCTAGCTGGTGTGTGGTGTATCAGTTGTCAACTTTTCCCGGAGCCCTCCCGCACTGATAACCAAGGCGGGGAGACACATTTGCTCCCGTGGTACCGTCCTTGGCCCCAGAGGCAAGAAACGTCAATGGGTTCAGCACAGCCAGTGAGTCGGAGAGAGAGCTGATAGAAAAGCAGACTGTGCTGAGCCCAAGGTTGCGAATGACAACATTGTATGAACATTTGAACACAGAACTGTGTGTGAAAGCTTGAAAGAAAGTCCAGTGAAGGAAACTACAAGTACCAGTAGGCCTTAGGAGAGGCCTGCGTGAGGACTCAGAGGGGTAATACAAGGATAGCGTCAAACCCCTTGTACAATCGAAAGTCTGACCTGTTGACAAGAAGGATAGCAAAGGGCAGTGAATCCTGCATTGTGAGAAAGCAAAGTGAACTGTGTATTTGGCAAATGTGAACCCAGCTGAGGGATGCCTGCGAATTGGGGTAAACAGTAATACACCCATGAATATTGTGTCGACAAGAGTGAACCCGGCCGAGAGTTGTCCACAGTGAATGGTTGTTTAAAAAGACATTGGGCCTCATTAGTAGTTTACGGTATGGTTTGGCAATAGGTTTTTTAGTATAGGCGGTTTTATTTGACAAGACGCCACTAGGACTGCCTTATTATTATTGATGGTTGTAGCTTACTCCCATTTTAGATTTAGGTTTAGATTAGGCGTTTTTCTCACCCATTTACAGTTTAATAAACACCCTTGAACTGTGAATACTTGTGTCTCTTCTTTACTGTTGCCACGATGAGTTCCTTACAGGGTTCCCTGCCTCAAACTAAAACTAAAGGAATTGTCAGAATGTCCGTCAAATCAAAGTTCCACCATCTTGTGTCAAATCCTACTCTAACCCTATAACTAAAGGATAAACTAACATAAGATTCCTTCTTCAGGAGAATGTCTCCCTTCTCCTTCTTCTTGAACAGTGTCCAAAGAATGTTCTCTTACAACAGAAATTCAAGGGGGAATGACTCCCTTCCCCTGGTTTATGGGTTTTACCCAGTCTTTATGCAATTTTACATCCAGGAGAATGGCTCCCTCCTCCTGGTGTAGATTTGCGCAGTTTTCAATAAAACCAGGGGAATGTTTCCCTTCACCTGATGTCTCCGGCATAACTCTCAGCCCAGGACCAAGAGAATACTTCCCTTGTCCTGGTATTAACAATACAGTTCACCACAAAGCCAGGGGTACTGACAAGTCCTGGGCCTGTACCAGGAGAATGACTCCTTTCTCCTGGTGCTGCTTGGTTCAGTTTACAATACGGCAAGGGCGGATGACTTCCTTCCCCTGGCATCTTTATCACACCTCTGTTCAATACCAGGAGAATGGCTTCCTTCTCCTGGTATTGCCTGGCACAGTTCTTTCTCACTGTTGGCATTCTGGACCCTTCTGTGGTGGGCAGTGGTTTCCTGGTATTACCCAAATTGACCTTTTACAATTGACCTTTTGTACAATCGACCTAATTATAGTGGTCCTAATTGACCTTTTGCACAATTGACCTTTATATTATTTTAGTTATTTTATATATGTATTGGGTTGGTTTTGGATTATTAACAATATAAGGGGATTGGGTGGGATGTTGCGGTGGGTTTTGGAATGGGTGAGGGGTTGCGGGGGGTATATATGTCCTAATTGACTTTCTGAATTAGGTCAATTCTACCAAGGTTAATTCTCCCAAGGTCAATTGTGAAAAGGTCAATTACTATACAACCTGTTTCCTCACTACCACTGTGGTGAGGATGATTTCCTCTGATGCTAGCTTTCGTACTCTTAGAGACCCAGACCCTTCTCTCCTTATGCCAATTAATGTCCTTGCTAATACTGAGCTGGAAAAAAGCCACCCTAGCCTTTATGTCTAACACCTGTGTCCCTCGAGTTCTTGTGTACCTTCTGTGACAAATCTAGCAACATCATCACTGATTCTCTGTAGGGAAGCTTCTCTTATGTGGTCATGGAAAGGCAGAAATTACCTGACTCTGACCCTGGGGGTGGCTATCTGTGAGAGGACCACATAGGGGAGGACAAACTCCAGAGAGGCAGGAAAACACAAAATCAAAATAAACCTTCAGATGTAATACTTCATAACACCTATGTGCCTTGTCAACATGCCTGTATGGGTTTTTGTGACGCCGATAAAGAATTTTCTTGACCAAGAACCTTATTTACCCCCCCTTTTTTTCGTACTGAGACAAGGACGATGGATGGGACAATGAGGAGGACAGAAGCTCTAAGAAAACGCTGTGTTCTAGGGTTTGGAAAGTGTTAATTAATGCCAGGAAGTTTAAAACACAAACACGACTGAAAAAAATACTAGTGAGAGGCAGAGACTGCAGAGGAACACAGCTTGTGCTGACACTGGTTGGAACACCAGAGGCGGGTACACTGTGGAAGGCAGCACGGAGGCTGGCAAGAACATCATGAAAAGAGACCAGGCCACTGCTTTATTGCTATAGGCAGCTGGAGCCACCAGAAGCAAAGGAAGATAAAGCAGGAGCCAAATGGCTAAACGGACGCACCCCCAGGCAGCCGACCAAAGGAGAAGAAGACAGAAGGACACAAGGAACGCCAGACATGCCCGGTAAGCTCTGAGAGAGCAAGTGGGTTACTGGAGCGCTTGAGGGCGAGTGTCGCATATCATTAATACTGCATGAAAGCCCAATTAAAGTAGTTCGATGAACTGACACAAACACAGACAGTGTTAAGAAAGGGTCAGTGACCCACATCTTGGAAAGAGAGATTGATACAACTACGAACAGTGTTAAGAAACTGTGTTAAGAAACTGTGTTAAGAAACAGTGTTAAGAAACAGTGTTAAGAAACTTTGTTGAGAAAGGGCTGGTACTCAATACTGGAAAAGCATTATTTCTTGGATGAAAGAAAGAGTGAGTGGAGAACAGAAAAAGCCCTAGCAGGATAGTGAACCAGGCAAACAGGCAAACAGTGAATCGGGGATGACCCATGAAAGGATATAAAGCACTGGCAGGAGAGTAAACCAGGCACTGTGCGAGTCTGTGACCCGCACCTAAGAAACAGAATTGTGATATCCTGTCAGGACTGCTACACAACAGTCCAAAGACCAAACATTTCTCCTACTCTGTGCCGCGCTGTCCCTGTTGTGTTTGAAACTAGCAGAACACTCACAAAGAGGGGAAGAAGAAACATCATAAATCACAGCACAAATTACACGAAACATGCAGGACCAAGCGATGCGAGGTCCCTTCTCCAAACTAGGAAGAAAATCCTCTAGGAAATATTCCTACTTGAATGGAAAGAAATCTCCGCCTGGACCAATTATGCATACATCCCCATGTGTTTGCAGTAGATTCAGATTTTAGATATTGAAAGGGTTAGACCAGTGACTTAGCCTCAAGAATCAATAACCCACCGTCCTGATGAAGGCCCCATTATACCACATATAGGATGATCGCTTTGATGTGGTAATCATCGTAAGAGGGGCTGAAACAAGTTCACCAAAACTCCACAAGAGAACATCCTGAAAGCAGAAAATAGAGCCATCTTTATGTGATCTGCAGGCCAATGTTTTGTAGGAGCCACTTGTGAATAATAATACTTTTCCAGACATACAAAGTGGATTGGAACATCAGCTAACCAACTCTGGATACCTGCACTAGTGGTCCCCAGGTTACCAACCTATACTGACTATGTATCATTTATTTGAACACGTTTTTCACACATGAAGACAATATCCATACTAACCCTACACTGTCCCAGTGTTTTTATGTATAAATGTATTTTGCATATGCGTTTTTTTTTTAGTTGTATCAAGTAATGTTGAAATAAACTGTTATGTCTTTTAACACAGAAGTGTGAGTTCTGTATAGTGTAGTATTTGCACTATTGAGAGATGAACTACGAGATCTGTACACTAGAGGGAGGGGTAGCTGTTTAATATATTTGTGCTTTATAGGAGAGCAAACCAGGCACTGTGCGACTCTGGGACCCATACCCAAGAAACAGAATTGTGATATTCTGGCAGGAGAGCAAACCAGGCCCTTTGTAAGTCTGGGACCCACACTCAAGAAACAGAATCATGATATCCTGGCAGGAGGATAACCAAGGAGAAAGAACCGTGGAACAGTGAGAACGAATACAAAAAGTGAAGACCTATACCCACTTTATGGATCAGTAATAAAATCACAATATACTACTAGCAGGAGAATACACCATGGGTAAAAAGAGGAACAGAGGAACAGCCAAAGCAAAAGGGAAGAACCATACCCCTTTAAGGTTAATTGAGATATGGAGTGAGATAAACTGAAGATTCAAGAGAACTGTGTGTTTAAAAGAGACTCAAAGGAAGGCTTACCCCCCACCACCCGGAATAGCCTTGTACTGTATTAATATATTGGATGGTGAAAAACAGAAAGAACAAAGGGAAAGGGTTATTTTCCTTAAAATTGTGGAAGCATAGTAAGTGGAGAAACTCAAGGAAGACGTCGTCCCCCTTGAAACTGTGATATGAAATATTGTATACAGAAAGAGACACAATGGAACATGATTTGACCTTTTTTTTCTCCAGAAGTGTCGGACAGACATTGAAAGACCAGAAAAAACATAGGGGAAAGGAGGAGCCCTTCCTCTCATGGAACTTCAAGTCCTTTTTGTTTTCGGCACCTTCGAACTTTATGTTTGGACCTCTGAAAGAAAGCTACAAGTGCATAGCTTACAAAAATCCACTTGGAGAAGATGGCCATCTCCCAGCTTATCCACCTCACTGAATCTGTTGGTTGTCTCCTCGACAACCACTCTGGCTTCAGAGCTAACAGAGGCACAGAAACTGCACTCCTGAACACTCGTGAGGACTTGCTCTCAAACCCTGATTCCAACTCTCCTTCTATTCTTATCCTTCTTGACTTTTCAACTGCCTTTGGTACGGTCAATCATGCCACCCTTATAAATCGGCTCTGTGATACCTTTTTCATCATGAACCTGGCTCTGGACTGGCTGACCTCCTTCCTCACTGAATGACCTTCCCAGGTTCAACTGGACCCTTTTCTGTCCTCCATCACACTATCCACCTGTGGTGTCCCTCAGGGCTCTATTCTCTTGCCTTGGCTTTTCAACATCTATCTTGCCCCCTTAGCCCATTTGATCTCTGCCTACTCTCCTAACTTCCAGTGTTTTGTGGACGGCAAGCCACTCGCCTTCAGATTTCCCTCCTCTGCCTCCTCCTCTTCCTCTCTCATTCCTGACTGTCTGTCAGCTATTCAGGCATGGTGCGCTGCTAACAATCTCTGCCTTAATGCCAGTAAGAATGAGAAGCCTTCACCTTGGGACCCCAGCTCCCTCCTTCCCTGCTGCACACTGGCCACACTCCATGGACCCCCCTCCCCTCACTCTCCTGTGAGGCAAAAAACCTTGGTGTCATCTTCAACTCCTCTCTTTCTCCTCACATAACAGACCTATGCAAGAAGTCCACTTCACTTTCAGCTGCACCTCCTCAGAAGCATTCTCCCTTTCCTCACCTTCCCCCAGAAACTCAATCTCTCCAGAGCTCTGGTTCTCTCTAGGCTGAACTACTGCCACAACCTCTTCCTCAACCTACCCAACTCCTCCCTTTGCCCCCTTCAACTAATCCAGAATAGGACTGCAAGACCTATCCTTGGGCTCAAGCCCAGGGACTGCATCTCTCCAGCCCTAAAATCTCTCCACTGGCTCCCAGTTGCTGCAAGGATCAAGTTCAAAACCCTCTGCATCATCCAAAAGGTTTAAAGGGGCCTGGGACCCCACTACATCCAACTCTCTCTCTCCCTAAATACCTCCCTGCTAGAGCCCTTCGGTCTTCTAGCTCCAACTCTCCGCAGATCAGACGTTTCTACAAGCAGAGAGTGTGGGGTAGATCACTCTCCTCCGCAGGTGCCTCCTTCTGGAATGGCCTCCCTGCCCATCTCATCCTTGAGCTGGATCTCCTTAAGTTCTGGAAGCTTCTAAAGAACCTCCTTTTCTCTTCCTCCTTCTCTCCCACCTGCTAATGTTCACCCTCTGCCTCTTGACTGGCTGTCTGGTTCCTTCAGGTTCTTCAGGGCACCTGGCCCTTCCTGGCCACTCTACCCCCTACACCTGGTCTCCTCTAACCCCCCCTCACCTGCACTTGCCCTTTTGCGCTCCCTCACCCTGCACTAGCCTGGCTGGGCCTGAACCCAGCCCCGTTCCTCGTACTTAACACGTGGACCTTCTGCCCCTGCACACTCTTCTCCCCTGGCTCTGTCCACCTGACCTCACCTGGCGCTCGCTTAACCCTCCTGCACTCCTGTTACTGCACTTGCATGATGCGAATGTCACAAGACCTAGTAGGACCAATTGTTTTTTTCACCCCCAACCCCCTCTTGTCTTGCTGTGCCTTGAAACACATGTGTATGGGCGTATTATTAAAAACCCAATTAATACAAATAAAATAAATTGTACACATTGTTTTGACTTTAGCTTAAGGGTCAGCTTAGTGTTTTTGGAGGCAGGGAAACCCCTTATAGACATAGGGACAGGTAGGATTTCCCCAACCCCTCTTACCATTATGGCAATAAAGGTCCTATTTCATACCGAAACTTGTTACTGTGTTCGAGTCTTACTCTTGATCCCTTGCACTCCCCTTATCTCTTACCAGGCTCTGGTATGTTGCTGGGATTTCCTGTTACTGGGGCACACTTCTCTGGCTCTTTGGGCTTCTCTCCTCTGCACTCGTGGTTTCACAGCGTCTTCCAGGCTTCGGGATTCGGTCCGCCGCCACTCGGCGGGCGGAGAGCTTCTTCAGTGTCCTCTTACCATCTCTGCTTTTCCCCAGCTGTCGGTGCGCGTTCAAATCTCCCGTGCTGGAGATTTTGGATGCCAGCTGCTTTCCCCAAAAGTACTGGATACCGCTCTACCTGCCACCACTGCACTTCTCGTTACAGCTGCGTTTGGATCCGTGGCCAGGCTTGACACATCTGATAGTCATTTGTTCCTTTTTATACATTGCATCCAGTTCCTTCCATGCAGATTCCACACGTCCTTCTTCTTCGTTATTAATTTAATCCTCATGCCTCCTTGGGGCTACCTTGTATGTTATCACAGTCCATGATCTTCATGTCTCCTGTATTCTTCCTCATCCTAGTACTTTTGGTGAATCGTCAGTGTCCACCTCTTAGGTGGTCTATATTTGTGACTCCTTTTGAAGGTTCTTTACTGTAATTAACATTTTCGATAATGTGAATATAAACCAGTGCAAAAGGGACCGCCATCATTTTTATGCAGACTGTTCTACGTAAATGACAACATTTCCACAGAGAATGGGCAAGTGCTTCAACAGCATCTGTGCATTCCATACCAAAAGTGGCCTTTAGCCCATACTGGCCTATCAATAAAAAAAATCATAATTCGGTCAAAGTGGCATAATGGCAGGCAGCTCTCTTAGTAGAATAGGGCCCATAGAGTGGTGTGAATTCAGGGAGATCATTAAGTTGGCCATACATGATAATTTGGACAGAAATTAATCCAATGTGCGCTTCGTCCAGTCAGGCTGCTTAAAATTCAGGCAATAGCCACTGATAGAACTCCACAGTTTCCTAGGATGTTGTCGGCTGTATCTACCTCTTCTCTATACCTCTGCTTATATCCCTGTTACAGCCCCATCCCGCAAGGCTCCCTTCAATGATCTTGCACTGCTGGACTGCTACAGCCCTCTACACTTCCATATGTCCTTGTCTGGTATTCTCTTATTTCTCCATTGGTGAGTGCAACTTCCATCATTCTCGGGTATTACCCAAATTGTTCGAACACAATTGTTCGAATTAGCTAATTGACCGAAAGTCGAGGGTCCGAATTGACCTTTGCGCAATTGACCATATATATATATATATATATAAATATATATATAAGCTAACATCAGGTTGGAGACCATGCTCACTTCATCTATTAGTAGCATTTTCATTTCTTTCAATACTCTGCGTAATTCCATTGCAGCTTCTGCAGAAAGTTTGTAATAGTCTAATTTGTTCTGGTGTTCTACTGATAATAGTAGTAATCGGTGTAATCGGTGTAATATAACATCACCTATGTTGTAGGCAGCTAAACCTGTGGGGGCAGTGACAACAGCTGACAGTTTGTTGTTTGTCAATTGTTGAAGGAACTTACTAATGATTTTGATTAGGAATGTTTTGCCAGAACCAGCTTCACCACTGAAGTACAGTAGTATAGGTTTATAATTATGGCAGGAACATTCTTTATTTTCATGATTTACACCATGTGCAATTTGTTTTGTTACTTCTTGAAAAATGCTACATTGCTCATTCTTTAGTTTTGATTGTAGCATAGTTAAGTCTTCTTTATCTTCATACTGACACATGGTGTTTTCTACTTCTATCATAGCTTATTCTGCCTCATTTATTATTAGTGGTTCTCACAGTGGTTCTTGGCTTCCTGTTACAGAAGGTTGACTACTGTCAGGAGTGTCCTTATCTAGTTGGGCTTGGAGTTCTTCTTCGTGTTGCTGTTCATTGTGCAACATTGTTTTGTACTGTGTAAAGTTTACATCAGTTATAGTGCTTTCATTTGCTTTGAAAGCATCCTCATATGAGTCATAGTTATCTAGTATTTGTTCTTCTTTTCTCCATGGTTTGAAGAGTTGTAGCAGGGACATGTAATATACTTCTTTATGTTGAGGAGTCTTTAATGACAATTTGATGCGATTAATTAAATTTGGTTTAGTGAGTTTAACTAAGCTGCCTTCACAGTTTGTCACTCTATATTTACCTTTTTTTTCATCAGGTTTCATATTATTTTTGTATGTGTAGTTTTGGGCTATGTGGTATAGACACATGTTTTCCAAAGTATTACTTCTGTTTGGGTAGTATGTGTCCAATAAATTGTTTTTTAAAATGTATTGGCTGTTGGGATCACGTTTGGTTATTGTTTCTATAACTTCATATGATTTTAGAGCTCTTTTTCTAGATTTAGCTGGACCAAGACTTAGCCATACTATATTTTCAGATTTACCATACAATGCAGTACCAGTTAAATGATCAGCTGCTTTATATGATCCACATTCTCTATGGGTGAGCATTTTTATGCCCAAGCTGTATAATTTCTGAGACACCGTTTTATCTGATGACGGGACATTCCAGAGGTCTTGGAGCTCTGTCTTTTTTGCTTTAGTTAAGTATGCTGTGACATATCGTGCAACTGCAGTAGAATTGTCTGCAATGTACTGCACAGCTATGTTTGCATTCTATAAGTGGGCAATGATTGCATTATAATCATTGATATCTTTTTCTTCTTCTTTTCTTTTTATGTAATATGTATTTTTAGTTGACTTACCTTTAACACTATGTCTAACTGAAGACATGAGGTTGTTCACTTGACCTGTATTTGTAACTGGTCTAGGGAAACCAAATCGGCATTTGGTGTAGTATTTCCCTTTGTTTTTGTATTTGCGACGACAATATTTTTGAAATTGTAAAATTTGTGCATGAAGATCACTATTTGTGGCTTCTGATGGAATTTCACAAGTGACATATTTTTCAATAAACTGTAAAACAGTGGCATCACTGTCTTGACCAAATTTAGGAGCATCTTTAATCCATAAAAGCATGTGGATATGTGGTACTCCTCTGGCTTGGTATTCTTTTCTCCAAAAGAAGTGTTACACTTCTCCAAGGGGAGGAACAGTTTTATTACAAATAAAATGTAGCAAAGCAATGAATCAATGGTGAAAATATCTTGAAAAATTAACAGGATCCAAAGAACAAAGTTCTCCAGGTGTTAGTATATCTATGTTTGTTTTGTTTTTATTTGATTTGCGTAGGAAATCATGTAAATCTTCCCATGCATATTCTGCACAACTTAATGTAACAAACCAAGTGGGTGGGTCAAGGTTTCTGATCATACAACGTACATCTCCATGACGTCGAAACCAGTACTCTTTAGTACCACGCATATTTGCTAATAGATTTGTAATATTTGATTGTACAACCTCATCCTTTTGTTGCACTTTTTCTAATAATTGTGTAGCTGTCATATTTTGAAAGTGTGATCCTGATTTTAATATGTGTACAACTCTGTAACATAAAGTTGCTAGTTCACTTTCAAAGAGTAGGTGGAGTATATATTCCACATTTTGTCTAAATCTGGGATCTTCAGAATACATCCGTAATGAGTGGTATTCTGAAGCTGATATTTAAATAGGTCTATCATCATACCTTCCTCCTTTGCCAGTAGGAAAGAGTAGAGGAAAAGCACGTGCTTCTATACTTTTTTCCCATATGCTGATTGGCGATCCTTTTGTTTGACGCATTTGGTAAGTTTCCAGTACATCTTCTACGGTGTCATTAGAGTGCAAAGGATGAATTGTATAATGGTCTAAAGTATTTGATATTGTAGCAGGATCTAGTAGCTCAAATTGACCAGCTTCCTGTGTTTCTTGAATTATTTCAGTTGTATCTTTCAAGTTTTCTTCAATATTAATTTCTTTGTAAATTTAATTATTCTCTTTAAGATATTGGAAGGCGTGTCTAACCTTATGTAAATCTACCAGCTGTTGCCATATTTCTTTGTCTTTTGTAGGTACTCCATTTACTAAGATAATTAAAGATTGCTGCATTGGACGTTGCACTCCTAGAGTATGCACATTTTCTTTTAGATCTAATGGTAAATAAACTACTTTTCCACGAATGCCTTTTACCAATTCAGAGGGAGGTAATTTTGCTGTTTTTGGTTAAAGACGTATTATTACTTGAAATGGGTGTACTGTTTGAATTATGATGCTCTCATATAAATTAAGTTGTTGTAGGGGTTTTGATACTGGGTATAATTCCAAATTATTTGTGATAGCACATGAAGGAGTTTGGTTGTTGTCAAGTTTTGTAGTGCAGTAACTGCAAAGTATTAAGGGCTCAGTTATTTTGTATTTGTTTTCTGCTACAAGGTCGAGAGCTAATTCAAACCATTTAGAATCTTCATTGTCTTCTATTTTGTATGATAGGTCTACAGTTTTTGTGTTACTTTTATAAAAAGTTCTACGGCAACATACACATACATGGTTTGGGACTTCAGCCGATGTACTTTTAAATTTTATTATTTCTTTTTTGTATGTGTTTAGCAAAAGGTTGCCATGTGTAGAATTGTTGCTTAATTGGTTTAAAGCTATTTCATTCTGTAAATGGCTTTCACTTCCAAAATATTTTTTCTGGATATAGTCAATTTCTTCAAGTAGGTCTTTCGCTGTACCATGTAGAAGGATGTTATTTAACTTTGCTAGTGCTAAAGCAGGACTTTTAGCATAGTACAGTTTATAGACTAGATTTCTTATAGTTGAATGATGTGTTGATATCCTTTTGATATCGTGGAAAGTGGTTTTACAAGTAGGTCCTGTAATGCAGGCCAATGAATGTCCTTGTAGTCCTGTGTACTTGCGCACTGGACAGGTGTCCATATTCTGCAGTAATTTAATTTTGATTTTGTCTTTGCTTTTTACATATTTATTGAGAATTGGCGTAAAGATTTGAAACATTGTTTGGGAATGTTACACATTGACGTGCATGGCCATTTGTACAGTAGACGTTCTGATTCAGTTGAATGGAGGGGTAATTCTAAGTTTTCAGGACATATTTTTGTAAGGAGCACTTCTTGTTCCATTATGGTATTATTCACTTTTTCATAACCTCGACCACTGCTATGTATGGCAATTGTATTTGTTTGCTTTTGTTTGTACGCTTCTTCATTAAAATATGGTTCTGTGCTCGTAGTGTGATTCCATTCACCTCCGCAGATACTTAAGAAGTTCTTTCTGTTGGCATTTCGCTTATTAAGAAGTCTTTTTTGTAATTTAGTTATCAGTTTTGTTAGTGGTTTCATTTTGTTTAACAGTAAAATAAATAACTTTCTTTTGAGAAGAATTGCACTGTCCATCAACGCTTCTAAGATTAATTTCCTACGATAGGTTTTAAGCATTGAACCTGATTTCTCTCCTGTTTTTATAAGATTTTGAAGGACTTTGTGACGGTACATTTTGGCTAAAATACTTTTCTTGGTATGCTTACTTTGCACTATATTAAAATTTAAAGAAGTAGTTTTATCTGTAGTGATAGCTGATTTTCTGTTAATTGTTTTTGGTTTGTTTTACATTTTGATAGAGGAGGCAAAGTTTTTGTACTTGAAACTTCTTGTGTTTCACTAAATGACTGTATTAGCTGTTTTGTTTCAACTTTTTTTTACAAATTCATTCTGCTAGAGATGGATGCTTATGTTGGACACTTTTATTTTCATTTGCTCTACTTTTGCGTTGCTTTCTACGGACTTGACTTTTCGTAGGCATTCTTTAGGGTCTGTTGAAAAAAATAAAGAAGGTATGGGTTGGGGTATTCTGCAATGTATGTGTGCTGTGTGCATGAGTGTTTGAGTAAGATGATAAAGATGTATGTAATGGTGTGTGATTGTGCATTGGGAACTACAACTAGTAGGGAAAGGTATTCTTGAATTTATGTGTTACTAAACTGGGGTTCAGATGACCAAAAAAAAGTAAGCTAGTGGTGTGGAAAAGTACAAATAGTAAATCTAATGTATACAATTAAAACAGTTGTTTGTTCTATAATATGAAAATTGTAGCGGTTCAGTTGGGTAATTTGTGTGTCCAAAAATAGGAATTTGTGGGCCATTCTGGCTGTAAATCGCTGTTTAAGACATGGAGATTTTTGGACAAAATGGTACACAATCTCTATTTTTAGGCACAGAAATAGCTTGTATTAACTGTGCATTATGTTTGAGTAATAATACAAATATTATGGTGATATTCTACTTACTTTTCCTAAATTAACAGGTAACTTCTTAGTCCTTCTTTGTTCTTCAAATTCGGCTGCTTCTTTTCAGGAGACTGGTCTTCACTGCAATTGTAAAAGCTTCAAATTAGTAACTTTGTTTGTATATAGCGCTGTTTTTAATTTAGATATTGATTTTTTTAATTGAAATCCTCAGTGCCTTCTTTAAAACCATTAAACTAATTTATTTATATAAGATACATTGCATCAGTTCAGTACATATGATATGTTCTTAATGAACAAATTGTATTGAATGACTAACTGTAGCAAAAAAAATATCTTTACTATGTCTTGTGAAATTTATAATATACCAGTGAATACCACTATTTCTGTAACTAAGCTGTTCTAGGTAATAGCGCCTCAATGTCATGTCTAAATTAAAGTAATTAAGTAAATAAATAAATAAAAACAAAAAAATATGAAATTGTATAAGTATTTTTTTTAAAGATTTAAACATAGATTGTGCTTGCATGCAATTTTGTTTGAATATATGTAGTCTATATATTTCATTTAAAAAATGTTAGTTTAACATGATTTGAGTGTGTGTGTATAAAGAAAGTAAATAGTATAAAGGTTTATAAGTGATAGTTGATTTTAGGAAATTGAAAAAAATACAGTAAATTCATTTTACAGATTACACAAACTAAAAGTCTGTTTGAAAATGTGTTCATCTACTGTACAGAAAATATGCATACCTGAAGTTTGTGTTCATGCATATGGATATGCATGGAGCTGCAAGTAGAAATCTTGGAGACTTGTACAGTATTTCTGGTAGATGGTGCTTGCCAATGATATGACACTTGTACTCAGAGAGATTCACAGGGCATTTGCAGTGCTGATCTATGATGATGCAGTTAGATGTAGAGGTCTTGAATGTGATTGGTGCATGGTCATGTGACTTCTTAGCTACATCCAATGAGGGAATGGCAGAGAGAGTGAAGTGGAAATGGTAGAAGGGCTGTTCATGTTACGATATGTCCGCGGGCATGGCGGTAGTTCGCGGACATCGGGAGTTACATCCAGGGATTTTTGGGTTCAGAAGTCATGCAAATGAGAATGAGTACTGAAAGGGATTGGTCAGGAAAGTTTAGTGGGTGTGTTGTGCCAGAAGAGAGTTTCTCATATACTGTTTTTGCTGAGAGAACAACAGATAGCTATGTCCATGTGCTTTAGGAAAAAGATTGTATGGATTTTGGGAGATTCATGGATATATTGGTTGAAGGTGCATGCAGAAAGCTGTGGAGTAGCTGTAGATCTTGGATTCCCACATGTCGAAGTACACTGGCATGGAGTACGTGGAATGAAGTGGTTGGACTTGCTACTTCTCTGTGCTACTTTGGAGACAGAGCAACATCCAGACATAATTGTAATTCACTGTGGAGGGAACAGTTTAGGACATGTAACTGGAATTTCTTTGCAATTTGCTATGAAAGAAGGACTTGGGAAGGTTATGGACATGTTTCCTAATTCTCAAGTGATATTTTCACAGATTGCGCAGAGACAAATGTGGCTTCGTTCTTCTTCATTTGGTCCACAAATGGAAAAAGCAAGGCGCAATGTTAATAAAGCTGTTTGTGCCTTTCTAAAAGATTTTAGCATGTCTTCTTTTCACAATGAAAATATTCTGTTTCGTAGTACAAACATTTTTCGCAAAGATGGAGTCCATCTTACTTATGGTGGCAATCAGATTTTTCTGAAAAATTTACAAAATGCATTGCGACCTTTTTTGGAATTACAACATCCATTTTGAAGTAGGTGTTAAGCAATTATAATTTTTGACTTACAAACACCTCCCAAAGGCTCTTTTCAGAGCCACCACTTCCTCCCAGAGAAAATTGCAATGTTTGTGATAGGGTAGCAACCCAATTTTTTAAATGTTCGCGAACTGTCCGTGGACTTCTAAAAAATACAAAGGGCCCTGCTTCATTTATTTTCACTTCTATTGTTTAACTGTGAAAGGCGGCTCTGAAAAGAGCCTTATTTTTTTTGTATTTTTGATATTTTGTATTTTTTTGGGTTTTTTATACACAACACACTAGGAGAGGAGGGGAAAGGAAGGTAAAGGGGGGGACACCAACCACATGGATAAGAAAGGGCGAGCTGAGAAAGGAAGATGTAGAGTGGGTTTTATTTGGGTAGTGAGCAGATATTCTCGTGCTCTGAGACAATAGTCTCAAAAGCACTACGAAGTCGCTCCCCCCTGCAGAGTACTGAGTCACAGTACATACATAAAACTGTGACCCTCGAAAGGTAAGGGTCATCAGCATTCTGTATGGCCTGTGAGGCAGCTTGAGGAAGACGCTGTCCCAAAGAGGTGGTCCTTGTGGTGACAGGATCAGAAACAGAGGATGAAGTAGAGGAAATCAACCTGCTGCGTTCTTCGCAAGGTACAACCCTGCGAATAGCCACAGAGTGAAATGACCTGAGGTGTCGCTTCATAGTAGTGGTCCCAAAGCTGTACTTACCGTGCTTCCCGCGACTGAGTATAATTTTGCACTCATTGCAGGTAACACGGTTCGCACAAGCCTTAGGAACATTCCCATGAATGGTAAATAACCGCCACACCCAAGACTCACGCCTAGTGCGGGTAGTAGGGATTTCCTCTACCTCATTCTCATCATCCTCTTCTTCCTCCTCTGCATCCTCACTCCTGTTCCCCTCTTCAGGCCATTGGGGAGTTGGTGGTGGTGGAGGGGGCGGGGGTGGTGCTGAAGCAGGTGCAGCACCAGGTGGCAGTTCAGCAGCCAGGCATGCCATCTCGATGATGGTGTAATCTGCAGGTGGCAGCAAAAATCGCTGTGTTCTGAAGAATAGCCAGAAACACAATGAGAATAAGCTCTAGGGCGTGGTCTTTTATAGGGGTGCTTGTGCGTGGTCCGCGGACACGCGCGCTGTCCGCGGACAGATCGAACACAAAAAAAAGTTTGAAAAGTTTCAAAAGGTATGTAGAAACTCAGGATTACTATGTGGGACTTGTGCCATGGTGAGATTTTATTGAAAAATATTATGGATTAATTGAAAATGTACTTTTAATTTGTTCGGGGACACGAACAGTGTCTGCATTCAGAACACGCGATCAGCGTGGGCGCGGTCATATGATCCGTTCACGAACAAGTCCGCGAAGGAAGCGCATGTCCGCAGGACACCAAATGCACAGAGATTGGCTAGCGCATACGCATTGATGTTCTACGGACACTGTTCGGGTCCTGAACTAATTAAAAATGCGTCACACGTGAAACAAACATTTCAGGACACTGCATGTTTTCTTAGAACAGTTTAAACTTGCTAGCGAACAGTAAGGACAGATATAGTGTTCTTCAGGACACGTCCAATTTCGTTTCTGTACGAACATTTCAGGACACCAATTGTGTTCTTAGAACAGTTTCAACTTGCTAGCGAACAGTACGGACAGGTATAGTGTTCTTTAAGACACCTCCATTTTCGTTTAATTACGAACAATTCAGGACACCAGGTGTTCTTAGAACAGTTTGAACTTGCTAGCGAACACTACGAACAGGTATAGTGTTCTTCAGGACACCTCCATTTTTGTTTAAGTACGAACATTTCAGGACACCAATTGTGTTCTTAGAGCAGTTTAAACTTGATAGCGAACACTACGGACAGATATAGTGTTCTTTAGGACACTTTAATTTTTTTTTTGCGAACATTTCAGGACACCGCGTGTGTTCTTAGAATAGTTTGATCTTGCTAGCGAACAGTACGAACAAGTAAAGTGTTGTTCAGGACACTTCCATTTTCGTTTATTTACAAACATTTCAGAACACCTGCACTGTCCGCGGACACCTACATTGTTTTTTTTTTTTAACGAAACTATTTACAACACAATATAAAAATGTAACTTTATTTAACATATATTAATAATTTATGACAGAGAAGTTGAGGCAGAAACAGAAACAAAAACAGGAGAATTAGGGGTTTCAACATGATTGTTATTAGGTGAAGAAGGGATTGAAGTCTCATCAAAACGTTTTGGGTTATGGAGAGGGTTTGGGGATAATTGACTGGGATATGGTGAGGAGGGACAAGTACATGTGGGGCAATGGCACGAGGTTTTTGGTTTCAAATGATCTTCCACAAAAGTTTTCAAATTATTAAAATTAGTCAACAATAAATCAATTTTTTCTTCTATACTGTGAAAAGTGTTATCCATAACAGGTTTTTCTGAAGTATTTTCTATTTTGGTATGCTCTGTACAAAAAAATATATATATATGTTAAATGTATACAAAATAATAATAATTAAATGGTTTGTATTATCGAGTGTTTACCATTAGTTTCACTATCTTGTGACATTTCTTCATGTGGGAAATGCTCCTCTAGCCATTCCAGAGTACTAGACATTTCTGTGAGAGAAAAAAAAAGATAATATATTTTTTTATCTAATACAGAAAGTTTATAAATATATGAATAAAATTAAGCACACTTACTATTTCAGGTAAGATATGTCCTATGTACTCAGTGGGTCTGCTCTTGTTCTCAGTTCTGTCGTGTTTGTGAGGTAATTATGTTGGAAGCCAATTATCTTCTTGTGGTATATTCCATTTTAGAACATAGTGCATTTAAATGAATGGTTAGTGTGTTGTATATATGGGTTACATTTCTTATGTATTAGTACATATAATGTGTTTGTGTGCTCCTTTTTGAATTTGTTAAATGTTCCTATGTTATGATATAATAATCAAACATACCCCCGCAGAGTTTTTAGGTAGTGGTACTGTTCTTCGAACATGTCCGCGAACATTAAATGAGTTTGTGGACATCAAGTACAGTAGAAGAGATTCAGTCAGTTCCATATGACATGTATATAAAGTCAAAGTCATTATTGTTAAGTTGCACTATTAAAAACCTATGAAATTCAGTGAAAAAACTTTGTTAAATGGACGTTATGGTTAAGTTGCACTACTAAAAACCTAAGAAATTCAGTGAAAAAACTTTGTTAAAGGGACATTATGGGTAAGTTGCGCTGCTAAAAACCAATGAAATTCAGTGAAAAAACTTTGTCAAAGGGACGTTATGGTTAAGTTGCGCTGCTAAAAACCTTTCAAATTCAGTGAAAAAACTTTGTTAAAGGGACGTTATGGTTAAGTTGCACTACTAAAAACCTAAGAAATTCAGTGATGTCATCAATGACATTTGTGATGTCATCTTTGATGTCCTGGTTGTTAGTCTTAGCAGTGCACGGTGGTGGCGCGAGTTATGGTTGCTTAGCTTACCATAACTGGCGAATTTCAAGGGTTTTTCGGTTTTACTTGGAACCATAACGTCCCTTTGACAAAGTTTTTTCACTGAATTTCATAGGTTTTTAGCAGCGCAACTTAACCATAACGTCCCTTTAACAAAGTTTTGTTCACTGAATATATATATATATATATATATATATATATTGGTTTGGTTATATATATATAATGGGGGGTTGCGGGGGGTTTCCCCCCGCATATATGTAACAATTGACCTTCACAATTCGGTCAATTGTGCAAAGGTCAATTGTAATTCGAAAATTGGTATACAACCCATTCTTGAGGGGGGCTTTCTACCTCATCTAAACCTCATTGCCCCTCCCACCTGTGTCACTAATATCCACTACTTTTGGCTCTTTGTATCCGAAATTTCTAGCTACATGGAAATAGAAAAGGGCCTCTTTCCCATCATCGCTGCTCTCTAGTAGTATTCATAGGGGCTACCTTATAGTGATGTTATCAGACCAGGAGCAAATGTCTTGCACCAAAAACATTGCATATGCAACACGAACATGTTTCCCAGTCTATATAAATATCCTTTGCAACCACGTAGATCATAATAGCATTATTTAACCCGGTTGCTGACATTACTGGAAGTTAAATGGTCATTGTTGGCCCTCACTGCGCATTTCCTTCCAATTGTAAATGTAGTTGAACTATTTATGAATTGCACAATCATTTTAAATTGAAAAAGAAAGTGCTCCTCACAATCTCACATGCCAACATGCCCCCTTTCTAGTCAGCTTTACAATCTATTATTCCCAAATGGAGGAGAATTCGAACTTTTGGTTTTAACAAATAATTGTTAACAAAACTAATTAAATGTGACCATTCTGACATAGGATATGCTTGTCAAATAGAAATGAGATCTTAAAGGTTTAGCCTTTGTACAAAAGAAGTGTACAGTGTAACATTTTTATGTATAGTTATTCACAGACTGGGTATTACTTAAAAGTAAAATAGATTTACTATGAGCAAGGTTACATCAAACATCTAAAGCAGGAGTGAACAAGATTAATGACATTAATGGTACATAGACATGTGTACACAATAACATAACAATATTCTGACTAGTTAGTAAAGACAGAACTTAAATCATCATCCATTCCTTCTTAATTTTAAATAAACCCTTTCTTTGGGGTGGGTGTAGACTGAGTCAATTCTGGCTTTCTCCTCAATTAAACTTGACCCACAGTGGTGCTCTTTTAGCCAAGTCTTTTTCACTGGCCAATGTATTTGGATTTACTCTAGCATGTGCAGTGCCCCAGATTGGATTTTGGCCTGAGAGTATTTTACTCCCAATTTTTAGAATGCGATAGTAAATCCAATTTCAAGAGAGTGAAAATGAGCTTCCTCCTTCGCAAGAGAGTAAAAGGGTGTCTGACAACTATCCAGTGTGTGTGTAGAATTAAAACAGTGTTCGAAAATATTAGTGACAGAGAACTTGTCAATGCGTACTGCCCAGTTTCATTTTCATTATACTTGGACATTAAAAATCTGTTTAGAACTACTATAGATGTCAGCTAGTTATATCATAAATGAAATCCCTCACTCAACCAGCAACACTATCTGCCTCTCGGGCCTACTGTTGCTGCCTGGCACTACCTGGTTGACAGCCACTCCATGTTTTTGCTCCATCTCTCCTTCGCTTTGCTACTCTTGGCCTGCCTTTCCCTAATCTGGATTTTCTATTTCCAGCTCTCCCAGTCTGCTGTGGATCTGAGTTTTCTTACTCTACTTTCTCTACATGTCTCTTTTGCTCTGCTTCGATCCCTCACTGCTACCGTGTGTGTGTGTGTCCTATTATTTACCTGTTTTCCTTCTCACTTTCTTTGTTGCTCTCTTATGTAGCTTATTGGTCTCCCTCTTCCTGTTGCTTAAATTCCTGTTTTGTATTCTCTAATATGTTCTCTGCTCTCTCTGCCTCCCCTCCCACCACCCACCACCCACTTTGTTCTTCTGTATTGCTTGGTTTCAGAGTTGCTCTTCCTCTCCTTTTTGTCTTTTGACATAGCACCAATAAATATTCAAAAAGCTGAAAATGCCTTTTCCATTTACAAATCTAGAGCAGCTTTACCATTGGGTGCTCCTTTTTAGATGTGGACAAACCTTCTTTTGGCCATTAGGTTGGGAATTATAGAGTTAGAGGTGTGTCTCACCAGATGCACTTGTTCGAAAACCAGATATTTTACCAGCACTGTTTGCCATTCCAAGTATAAGAGCCCAGATGAGATGCATGTTTTGAGCCATTACAAGTATAGCAACCCTCATGGGACGTGCTTGTTCTGAGCCACTACAGGTATAGCAGCCCAGATGAAATGTGTGTGTTCTGAATTACTGAAAATTTAGTAGTCCTTTTGATAAGTCGAAAGCTAATTCAGCTTTGTTGCAATTCAATGTTACCAGCATTTTAAACACATATCTCTAATGCAGACACATTAACTCGCCTATCAACAAGATTTGAACTAACAGGTTACACAACAAGCTCTGCAGCAGGGTTATTGACCCACTGAGCTACCTTTCACAACATGCTGTTGACGCGGAAAGGCACATCAGGTTAGGGCACTGGCAGTTCCATGTGAGGGCTCCCTCACATAACTGGCTTGTCAAAATCCCTCAGCCTGTTTGACTATCATACCGGAGATTCATAATGAGGCTGTGAAATATGCTAGTTGTTTGGCATCAGGACTCAGCAATCGCACATGGGAGAAGCAGAGGTTTTGAAAAGTACAAGACCGGGTAGGAGGGATTGAAGCATACAGAACCCCCTCAAATCCCCCCACTTTATTAAATAACCATAATCACCCCATCTATTTATTTGTGGAAATTCATTGTTTTTCATGCAAGGTTTTCTACTCACAGTAATGGGAGTCAGTATTTTGTATTGAAACCAGTGGGAAGAGCTCAGACACTGTTCTTGCTCAGGAATTCCAACACATGTTCATGCTTTGTCATTACAGCAGCTCTGTTAGGAAATTCAGGTACTGTCCCAAAACACAACAGTCCTGTGAAGTAATGTGGGCCTGATACAATTATCCCCGTTGTGAAGAATTGGCATTGTGCCATGACATATCTATTGCAGCTCTGCTGATAAATTAGGCTACTTTGCCTGAATATATAGCAGTACTGATGAGAGGTACTTGTACAATCTGTGCCACTGAAAAAATATACAGCACTGCTTCTACCTGCATCCGTTAAACCCGCGTGTGGTGGGTGTGTATTCTTAAAGGGAGTTAAAGTAAAGTTCAGACCCCATGACCAGCTATTCCTTGCTCTCTAAGAGAAACTATGTACAGTGACCTTTCATGCATGCGCATGCAAGCAAACATATCTTAAGACACAAAAAAGACATCTTCATATAGAATACCAAAAACATTTCCTCCTTACAAATGCCAAACAACTACTTTCTGGGAGTCTCTCCTAAAACTTCAAGACATCAAGAACCCCAAGCCATTAAATGCAAATTATGTGTTTCTGTGATGAAAAGAAAACAAAGTATGAAATGCACATGCTGCTGCAACTACGCTGCTTCTATTAAAGCTAATTAAAACAGAGCAAAATTAAGCAAAAATGCAGCCATAGTTTAAGACAATTTTCATTTGGCACAATACTACATGTGACATAAAGCAAAGTCAAAAGCATGTTCATGATTCAAAATGCATAACACTGTAACCGACAAAATGCACACAGTTGAGCAAAATGAACAAAACACAAATTCCCTTCTACATTACTCCGAAAGTATTATCTTCATAGAATTATTAACAGTCCAGGACTCATCCCAGTTACTTCTTTCAAGGAACTGTGTAGATTGCTAAAGTTAAGAGTGGATTTGCAAGCTGCTGCCGGCCATGCTGTCACAAGGGAACTCCATGATGTATGGGGGTGCTGCCTTAAATATCCTGCGTAAACTGTATACAAGTAAGAATTAAAAGGGACATATTTACAAGATTTCTATGTGTAAAAAGGCCTGATAAGCACTTTATATGGATGGCTGAGCATGCGTCCCTTTGTCTATTAAGAATACATCAAGATCTAACATTACCTTTCTGCATGTAGCCACCGTAAAGCAAAGCAGTAGTTTATGGCCATTTATTTATGCACATATCCTGAATAAAGACAATGTAAAAATAATATAATATAAAATAATGAAAGTGTTAATGAGAAATTGGTGACGACATGTAATAATGATTCAAGGAAATTATCACCAACTTTTCCGTAATGAACAAATTACTGTTCTGTATTTGCATTTTTGCACTGTACTTATGCACTGTAGTATGAATGAGTGAGTATTTAGTATTTATTCTGTTTCTATTTTTCTATTTTTGTACAATTAGTTAATATGTGAATGGAATGAATGAATGTAAAGTTGTAAAGTTTTATGAACTGAACACAACTCAATAAAAAAATAATAATAATAATATTGAAAACAGAGGGTTAATGTTGACAATCCTATTAACATTCTTACTCCTAGAGTTAAGCAAGTCTATTAAGGGAGGGAAATATTATTTCTAGTAAATGACTTCAGTGCCCCTGTTACTGAGTGACATGTCTTGGTCAGATTACCTTAAATATAGCAGGAGGAATGTATTATGTGATGGGGGAGTGACATAATGCTATGCGGGTTCTATCTGTTACGCAGGGACACCATTCTTGATTGGTTTCTCACAGGAAATCGTAAGCATTCTGCATCAGCCTGGTTACCTGGCACCCAAACTCCAGCCACTGGTGAAGCAGGTTTGTTACTCATCCAAGATCAACTACCCTACTAACTTTACGGATCACCAAGGAGAAAAAGCTCAACACACACACAGGTCTTTTGCGTTACAGCCCCACAATTCTGGAATTCTTTGTACTGCACTTTACCCTGCACTTTAAGACCAGCCCCCTCACTTTGTTTTTCATCAAGAAACAAATACTTTCTTAATACCTAAGGAGTGTTCATCTGTCTACCTTCTGCTATTTCTACTTTTTTGATTGCTTTCATTTCAAGAATTGTAATAAAAAGTGACCTGTGTATTTTGTATGAAATTATGACTAGTTTGTTATGTATGTTCATGGTTCGGATCTATGTGATTACTGCGACCACCGAAAAAGTAGACATTTTTATTTTGCTCCCCTTCTCACCCCCTATATATGCAGGGGAGATCCCCGGCAGCCCCCCTACATGCATTATATGCCATTCCCATCCCCCCACATATATTTGGGGAGTAAAATGGGTCAAAATTAAAAAAAATCTGCATTTCCGGTGGTCGCAGTTAATTGGTCGCAGAAAGGGTATGATCACCATGGTTCAGTGATACATGAGCATATTGAGACAAGGTTCACGCTTTATCAATTACTTTAAATAAAATATATTACATTTCCAACCCTGGCCTTAGCAGGATGTGTGTGCATCACCCCCGCAACCTGCCCCAAAACCCTGTTGGGGTGCATGACAGTTGTGATAGAAGGACAGCTGAGTAGGGGAAAGAACACTGAAGAAACACTCACAAACTGCAGAACGAGCAAGATATGGGAACAAGATATAAGAATTTACAATAAGATGAAATTGAAAGTAACAGCGCAAATTAAAATATGGGCAGTGAAAATATGTACTTAACTGATGATGAGCAGCCCTGAGTTGGGCCTTTATACGCCAGGAGATATCCTTGTGATGCCATCCTTTGTTACAGTTTCATGATCTTCTTGTTGCCTGACTGCTGAGTTTGAGTGGCAATAACGAGGATATCCATGATCCTACCCTCCATACCCTTAATATCATGATCCTCAACTGATGAGTAGCGAAGAATATGAATTTTCCTCATCCACGTACAAGACTTGTTTCATTCAATATCATGATCCTCAACTGATGAGTAGCGAAGAATATCAATTTTCCTCACCCACTAACAAGACTTGTTTCATATCTCTCCCTCTTTTTCATGTCTCTCCTGCCTCCTTTACCAAAGACAAACTCTCAAATTGATGCATATATAGTCCACGCTGTTCTAATGCCTTCAATGGTCAAGCCAACACAGACAGAAACGGACACTGGGAAGAAGTGACGATGTTTACGGACATATCTAAATCTGAAGTAGTTCATCTCCAAAGAAGCTATATATTTTTCATCCAAATCCACTTAATTGGGTTATTTATAGAAAACCTTCAAAATCCAACAACATTCCATTTATCTGAGCAATGATTCTAAATTCCCACCTTTCCCTCGACTCCCCATTCAATCTGTACAAAAAGAGCTGTCGTCACTGGGAGTTACTCCCTGTTAGGGGACAAGGACTCTCATTCCCACAAGGAACTCTCTAGACCACGTTTGACTGCCTTCCATAAATAATATCTCTTTAAGAAGAGATCTGTATAAAACTGGGACACGTGGATCACACGAAAATAGAGAGTATGGTGTGCAGGGGAAGCTCCCTGATGTTAAGCACGCCTTGGAGAGGAGGACCAAGAGGAAACCATAGAGTCCACAACAGTTCCAAAAGCGATGAACGCCAGCTCAAGACACCAGAGGCCTGGCAAAGCAGAGAATAGGAAAGCCGTTGTGAGGACAGTGAGAGAAAATCTGTCTGATGTCGTGGTGAGACCACAACCATCCCGTGGTGGGCCAGACGCCCGTCTGACAATGCTGAGACCATTGCACCAGGTAGCTTTGACAGCTCCCACCGCCAGCTTCCCTCAACCACAGCAGCCGACAGAGACGCCCAGAAGAGAATGTTGGAGAAACCTGGGATAGGGAATAAAGAACGCAAAGCAGATTGCCTGAGTGAGAGCCGAATCCTGCGATATCACCCAGGACAAACAAAGGTACAAGGGTGAACAGGAGGCCACCAGTGAAATCTATTGTATGGAGAGGAACACATGAAAGGGCTAAGGGCAACATCCGAACAGTAAACCCGAATAAGTCGATTAAATGAAAACAAAAAAAGATCTTGACAAACAAGGCTGAGTGGGAAATGGAGGAAAGGTGGAAACGAATACCCTGGGAAGAGGAGAAACCACAGGGGCTCAGTGTTCAAGAGTGGGTATACACACTCCATATACAAGTGTGATAAGAATTGTGAGTTGAAATTGCCAAGTGAATTAAATAACAAGAGAAATAAACCAGTGGAGAAAACCCAGGAGCAGGGGATTCCTAACACAGATATAATCTTACAAAACCTAAGAAAGGTTGGATCTCAAGAACGTGAGAAACCTGAAAGCAAAGTAAAAACTATGAGACAGTATCTTCAGGAGAATCGTTATAAGCATAAAATTAAGAGAGTAAAAGGCTGATGAACAGTTGGGATGAGCTACAAGGCTCATGAAGGAAACTCCAAGATGGTGTCAGCGAAGATCAGGATAAGCAACATATTTATAAAACCGGCACATTTTGTTTATTGCCAATATAAGGAGTCAAGATAAAAACAACCTGAGAGAAAGCTGCAGACAAGAAAGCATAAAGGGAAATGACCAGGGAATGTGAGACCTTCTTTTGACTGACTTTAGTTGTTTATATTCATGGCAGGGTCGGTAGAGTTAGGTTGAGGATTGAACACATTTACTTTGGACTTCCTGATGACAAACAGGCACCTTTAGTTATTTTAATAAGGGAGGGAATCCCCTCAGGCAATAGGGAGATGTAGGCCTTCTCTTTATAATTTCATTAAAAGAAAGTCAACATGTCTAGCATGTGTCTGAGTCCTCCTTCCGACCTGCCACAGGTTTTCCTGTAAAATTGAAATGGATTTTGTATTTGTATTTTGTATTTATTTGTAACTTATATAGTGCTTTATGCCAAAGTGCTGAACAGAGACACACTTTACAGTACAAGAAAATACAAAGTTAAAAACTAAAATAAGGTATTCATAGTGTTCCTTCTAGATGAAGGATATCATTCTTAAGAGTGATACGACACAGAGAAAGAACATTCCGGTGAGATGGAGCTAGCAAAGTAAAATAACAAAACCGTGATTGGGCACAGGGGGGGCAGGAACTGATAATAGAAATTGAGACTGAGAATGAAGAACATGTGAAGGAAAATAAAAAGAGACAAGTGGGGGAAGAAAAGAGGGTGCAAGGCCATAGAGAGATTTGAAGAGAAGACATAGAAAATTAGATTTGAGGCGAGAGTGAAAAGAAAGCCAACCACGAGAAGACAATGACAGAGAAAATGAATCACAAAGGGAAAGAAGATATAAAAGATGAATAGAAGCATTAAAAACGGACTTTAGAGGAGCCAAGCAGGAGAGATAGAGGAAGTCCAGAGAGTGTAGCAGAGCAATAGAAAGTGAAAAGATCAGATCAAATGCTTAGTAGCATCAAATGTAAGAGAAGAACGACATTTAGAAAGGTTGAACAGATGATAGCGACAAGCATGTGAAGTGATAGAAATATGATGAGAAAAGGATAAGCAAGTGTCAAAGTAAAGACCAAGAATACAAGGAGAAGACAAAATAGGTAGTTGGGAAGAGGGGGAGGTGGGATGAGACAAAAGAAGAAGGAATAGTATTAGCCAGCCAAAAGAGAACTTAGTAGCATTTAAGACAAGAAAATGATCCGACATCCACAATTTATTAGCTAGAAGGTAAGAGTAAAGATTATTATGAATAAAAGATGAAAAAGAGGAGCAACAAGAGCTGGGTATCATCCGCAATAAAATGATGGGCTATCCCAAAAGGAGACATGATGGCAGCAAGGCAAGAGGGGGTATGTAGAGACAGAAAATAAAAGTTACTGGGACAGAACCGTGAGGAAGGCCGTGAAGAAGAGGTAATGTATCAGAGAAAGACCCAGTCCAATATATGGAATACTTTTGGTTAGATACATTTGAGCCAAACCAAGATGAAACAGAACCAGAGAACCCAAAAGAGGAAAAAGAAGATAGAAGTGTATGATCCACAGTGTCAAAGGCAGCCAATAAATCCAATAGAATCAGAAGAGAAGAGTGTTTAGAGTAACGAGCAGTGAGCAGAGAATCTCAAAGAGAAAGGAGAGCAGTTTCAGTAGAGTGGAGAGGACAAAAGCCAGTCTGGAAGCAAGGAAGAATAGAGTTTTCAGTGATGAAAGTAGAGAGCAGGAAATAGACAAGACGCTCAAGAAGTTTGGAATGATGGGGAAGAAGAGAAATGGGTACAAAATTAACCAGAAGTTAAGGGTCCAAGGAAGATTTATTTAAAATGGGAAGAATGGAAGCGAGCTTAAACTAAGAAAGAAAGGTTGAAGTAAGCAGAGAAATATTTAAAGAGAGAGGTAAGGTAAGAGATAAGCGAGGGGTACACCTTAGAGTTAAGTAGAGAATGAATTAGATCAGAGGGAGAAGCAGTAGGGTGGGCATGAGCAAGTAAAGAAAAAGTGTCCGAATTAGAGATCTGAGAGAAAGATGAGATGACTGAAGTGGGAGAAGAGGGTAGAGGAGAAGCAAAATCAGTAGAGCAAGGAACAATGGCCGCTCATAGAGCGGCCAACTTTGAGGGGAAAATAATAAGAAAAATCAGAGGCAGTTAAGATAGAGTTATGAAAACAAGGAGAAGGGGAGAAAGGTAGCTATTGAAACAGACACCTAGGATTAGTAGATTGAGATTGCAGAAGATCAGAATAGTATGAGCATTTAGTTGAAAGAACATCATCATATAGTGTATGACAAGAAGGAAAATACAGCTGATCTGCGTCAGAAAAAGAACTATGCCTGTGCTGCTCCAGACAGCGGAGTTCTGATCACATAGAGTGAAGGTGGGGGATAAGTCATGGTTGAGGAGTTTTCCATGAGGGGCAAAAAGAGGTAGTGGAGTAAAGCAAGTCAAAGATAGAAGACGACAGTGGAATAGCTGCATCGCTGGCAGAAAGAGCAGCAAAGGAAGAGTCGAAAAGCAGGAAGAAACAAACAGAGGAGTCTTAAAAGCACAAAGGGACTCTATCCTGCTCATTCCTCTTACATAGTGTATATGGCAATGCTGATGATGACAAATTTACTAGACCACTTGCACGGTACATGGATGCCAATGTCTCAGTGGCCAAACATAAGTAAATTGATACAGCCAAAGCAAAAACTAAAACAGAGTTACAGTCCCAAAAACCATCTTCAATCTTCTGTCCCAGAATTTGTTTCTCTTGATATGTGACATTCTTGTGCCTTTATCTTCTGCCTGTGCTCCAAGGTATTCAAGAGCAGAGTCCTCCACCTTCATGGCACAGGGTAGTAGCCATCTAGACTTAGTTTCAAGTGATTGACTAAAACCTGGCATGCTTCTTTTCTGGGGAACAGAACTGATAGGAATGTTGTTTTTCTACCCAATGAGTTATGCCTTGCACAGGTTTTCTGTGCGTAGGGTTGAATATTGCTGCTTAATGCAGCTTTTCAAGAACTCATCTACCATTCTTTATCATGCTCTCCATCTAGGATGTCTTTTTCTACTTTCAAAGCTTATCTTAGTAGTGTGGTGACAAGCAGCTGCTCTGTTCTAGTGAGGAAACTAGACGAATTTCATAGGTCAGGCATGTACATAGTCATGCCATATAGCATTTTACTGTCACATTGTGGTTGACACGTCAAACTAGTAGCCTTTACATTACAAAAGGAAAGTACTTTTTCCAATTATTCCCATAAGAAAGGATGTCTTTACTCAGGGCATGCTTAATACTCCCATCTCATAAACCCCATGTGACTGCTGATTGAATGTGTTGAGACCTGCAAGTAAAGCATGGCATTCCTTCCTGTAAGTCTTTGCCTGAGAGGCCTGTCCCATTGTCATCTTCTAGAGGTCCTCTCTACCTTGCATACCACCAAATCTGCATTTTCCCTGCACTTTCATATTGTGGAACCCAATGTGCCCCCCCTAAACCTATGCAACTGATTATGTTTCCCAAGTTCAATGCAAATCGCGCAAGTCACCTTTGCCGTCTGCAACTGCTTAAGAGTCCCAAGATATATGTAACTGTTAAGTTGTCTATGATGTATGTAACCAACACGTGATTAAGCTGCCCAAGTTGGATGCTAATCGCCCAAGACGCCTAGGACGCATGTAACTGCTTAAGACGCCTATCTTTTATGTAATTGTTAAGATGCCCACAATGTATGTAACCTATGCCGTTACACCTAAGGGTTTGGGCGTGTAATCAAATGCAATAAAACAATGAATTAAATAAATAAATCTTGGAGTGTTTTTGGTGCTCTCATAGCTACTAGTGATCACAAATTGTGTATTACTTCCATATAACCAGCTTGCTTCTTGTGAATGATCCAGGTGAATCGTGTACATTATTCTGTTTCATGTATCAAGTATATGTATGTGTGATCCATGTACATAGTTTCAAATGTTACTATCCCCCTAGGTTGAAGAGTTATTATTTCTTTTACTTTTATAATCCACGTTTATGATCCACTATGATCTGAAAGCATGTTGAGCAATTAGCAATTTACTGGTTCACATATTTCTCAGCTCAAGCCACTGGTATCTGTCCAACAAAAATTGGGCATTTACTAATATCCCAAGTGCCTCAGCCCCGCCTGCTCCTGTCTCATGTGCCATCCCTCAAGGCTAATGTATCTCACCCACCCTATGTAACAGATTCACCAAACCTCTTTGCCTCTGAAAACTGGAACACCCTTCCACAAAAACTGAGATCTGACAATGTATTGGGTTTTCCGGAAACATCTGAAGACTGTTGTTTAACCAGGACACTCCATCTATCGGACACCTACTATGAGACAATTCATACCTTCTCTTTCCAGAACAATCACTCCCTGTTTGATGACCTGTGATGTTATGCTTTGCCTGTGCTCTTATAACCAGCACCCTGATGCCTATGCGTTTGGTTCGCTTTATAAATGCTAAAATAATTTAATTAAATGAAGTGAGCCGTAGCCATTCCTGCATGGGCAGCAGATACTAATTTTAATCTGCTCTGCTTGATTGTAAGTACCCTTTGGATAGGTTCTCCAATATTGTGGGGAATTATGACTATTACTTTCTTGTCTTTCAGACTGCATGTCTACGTGTTAAGTAATCCTTTTGGTTTTAAACAGGATGCCTTCATGAAGCCTTCTCTGTCCTTACCAATATATACTACTGTCTAGCATGTCAAAGCTTCCACCACTGACCTTTTAGTCTGGTATCTAGTGGACAAGTCTGCTAGTGCATTGGCAGCACAGTGCATGTAATCTGTTGTGTTCTCTAGTGAGTATGACGCATTCAAGATTGAGATAGTTTTCCTCTTTGATGCTCCAAACCTTCTGGTAAAGCTGTAATCATACTATTGATATCCCTTTGATATTCTGATTCAGAGACAATAAGTGTGGGCCTATAACCAACCACATTCTGGAGTGCCCGTAGAAGACCATGTCAATCTGCTATTTATGCTAATGTGTCCCCTGAAGGCTTTATGTTTGTGTCCTGACTTCTGAAGATATTATGGTTGACTGTGTCTTTTATAGAAACACATGCAGCAAAGTACTTGGAGCATGTCCAAATGACTGGGATTGCTGAACCACCAGTGTAACGCACACCGCTGCAAACATCCACAGTAGTATATCTGGTACTGATATTTCTGCTTCTGAATGTCAGCTCTATTCAAGCCCACACATCTGTTTTAACTCTGGTTTGTAAAGGTACTGTACATCCGGAGCGTCCTGAGTACCAGGCCAACTAATGTGTAGTAATTTAGCATTCAAGATGCTTCACACTATCCTAGTATCCATGTGTGTAGCTTTATTGGCTGATAGAAACCTTTCATTCCTTACTGTAACCTATACTATTCTTCTCATTTGGCGTAAACTTCAGTTTTGGTCATATAGACACATGAACGATACACTATTGGTTTGGTATCACCAAAATTATAAACTGTGTTTTAATGTATTTTTTTTACCAGAAAGCAATGTTACTTTTAAATCTTTATCAGTGTTTCTGTCTTGAAGAGTAGTGCTCCGAGTCATTTCATTGTAAATGTGTTTCAGAAGGCGTATTTGTTCTGATTTCCATTCTGGATAGAGATTCACTTTTACTAATGTATATAGTGGTTGTACCCATTCTGAATACTTTGCTTCATATGTTCAACCATGTTTAATAAACCCAATAATGCCTAAAGTTGCCTGAGTTTGGGAGTATTCTGTAAGTGTGCAGATGTTTCCAGGAATTGACAATAACATCCAATTTTGCTGATTTGTTTTAATTGAATATACATCTCTTTGACCATAATGTTTTTGTGAGTAAAGAAGCCCCAAGCAGGTTCTCACATCATCTGTACCATAGCGGTTATCAGCACCCTGTCAACAAATTGAAATGCCTTCTTAAAGGCTTTGCATTCTGCTTGAGAATATTACAGGGCTGTTCTTGTAGCCCCAAGGCATTTTCGTGCAACAATGTTTCCCTTTGATGGTAAATGTAATGTATTTGAGACTCTCTAGAACTAAGCTAGGCGTTACCCAAAGGCCCGGAATGGTGTGGACTTTGAGCTGCGTAATCCAGTAGAGAATATGACTCTTATTCTCAAGGTCATGGGTCATGGGTTTGAACCTACTCAGGGCACCAACTGTCATGATGTTCATCATTCTCCACTTGCCAAAGCCTAAACTGACCTCAGAGATAGTTGAAATTCCCACCTGGAGCTGTGTCACATTTTGCAACAGAGAATAGCACTATCCCTGGCAGAAGGAACTGGAAAGAGTTGGATCCCTGCACTTCATGTAAGAGAAACTGGAAGAGAAACCACTACTTTAGGGAACCTGCAGGACTGCAATTGGGCAGCAATATTGTTGTGGAAATACCGCTGGAACGTCTAAGAACCAATTCTTATTACCCCTGTGTAAAACATTTACATCACATGCCATCAATAACTTCCCTGCAAATGTCTATTACTAAAACAATAAACATGTAATATAGTCCCTTTGTATATACATTAATAGCAAGACACACAGAATGCCCACAGTATTTTATTTAGCTTTTGTATATATGTTTTCTCTTATGGAGATATTATATGAGAGTCAAAAATAGTATTGTTAAACAATAAGCAGTCCCCAATATTAGCAACAACGTAGTTGAATCTAAAACCTACAACAAATCAACAATGTGTGTAGCCACCTAAAATAGGTCCTAGGTAAACTTGTATATAATCTCACAGTAGTGCATCCAGACTGGTGACCCGTTTCACAGATGATGTTATCCTAACCACTGTAAACCCAATAAATGTAATACTCTATAAAAAGCATGTGGCTTCTAAGGGCAATTACCTTAATTCAAATCCATTGATAAAAGATAAAGGTTGAACATTTACAATTCACCTGATTTTCTTCTCCCTTCTATCTCGAAGGGTATATGTCTGCCTTTATTGTCCTGGCTGGGGAACTGCAGGAGGAGCATGATTTGTGAATGTGCTTTGCCAAGAATATGCTTTGCCAAGACTCACAGCACTCCATAGCACAGATTATCTCCACATACCAGAAAACAGTTGGAAGTATCCTAATAAAAATATATTGTCGCCACTCTTAATTGTTAAAGGTCAAGGAAAAGAAACACTTGTGTGTAAAGAAAGCTTAATTCAGCACCAAAAAATGTAAGCAAGGATAAAATAAAGATTTGACAAAAATGGCAAAGGGACAATTTTTGGTACCAAAAGACGTTGTCTAGTCTGGTAAATGTATTAGAATAGCTGATTCTTCTTCTTGCCAAAGCTGGGCAGGCGTTCTATCCAGCTCTGTGGTTCAACTCTGCCTGTCGATTGTGCCCCTCGTAAAATTCCCTGCTAACTGAGAAAGTCAGACTGCTCCGTGTTATTTTATTTATTTATTGGACATTTGTATGACGCCTATACACAATTGTTTCCAGGCGCCACAATGCAGGAAGGGCGGGTTGGGGAGTGGGGGGTGTTAAACATGTGAAATCAAGGGGGAAAAAAAACAAGAACAAAAGAAACTGTTAAATTGGCCTTGTGTCAAGCCTACGTGCAAATGCAGGACAAGGCGATAAGTGTGAGGTGGAGGTGGTAAAAGGGAAAGGCATTAGTGGAGCAGCCATACAGGTTGGGGCTAGGGGGCTAGTAAGTGCTATTAAGGCCAGGGAGGCAAGTGCCCGGGGAAAGAGGGGAAAGGGGAGGAAAAGTGCAGTGGACAGGAGGACTGTGTTGGGATAGTCTGGGAAAGGGCACCCGAGGGCAAGTGCTGGCAAAGGAAATAGGCAGTGACTGGCAGAGGGGGTGGTCTGGTCCGTGTATGACTCTGAAGGGACCAGGCCCCAGTCACTGTGGCAGGAGGAGAGATTAGCATGGGAGGGGGTGAGGGAAGGATGAAGAGAAAAGGAAGGTCTTGAGAAGTTTCCGGAACTTAAGAAGATCTGGCTCATGTCTGAGGGGTCTGGGAAGGCTGTTCCAGGGGGAGGTGCCAGCCGAAGAGTGGGATCTACCTCCCATTCTCTGCTTGGAGGAACGTTTGACCTGCAGAAAGTTGGAGCTAGAGGATCAAAGGATTCTGGCTGGGCATTATTTCGGGAAAGCAAGCTGGATGTGGAGAGGTCCCAGGCCCCAGAAAGCCTTGTGGATGATGCAAAGGGTTTTGAATTTGATCATTGCAGTCACCGGGAGCCAGTGGGGCGATTTTAGGGCTGGAGAGATGCGGCCCCTGTGCTTGAGGCCAAGGATAAGTCTTGCAGTCCTATTATGGATTAGTTGGAGTGGGCGAAGGGAGGAAAGAAGAAGGTTTAGGAAGAGGCTGTTGCAGTAGTCAAGTTTAGAGAGAACCAGGGTTCTGGGGACATTTAGCTTCTGGGGTAAGGTGAGGAAAGGTTGAATTCCCCTGAGGTGATGAGGTTGGAAGTTGCACTTCTTGTCAAGGTACGTGATGTGTGGAGAGAAAGAGAGAGAGGAGTCAAAGATGATCCTGAGGTTTTTTACCTCACAAGTGGGTGAAGGGAGGGGACCCAAGGAGCCTGGCAAGAGAGTGAGGGGGAAACTAGGAGCAGGCATCCCAATAAGATGGATCTCTGTCTTTTTGGTATTGAGGCAGAGATCACTGGCAGAACGGCATGTCTGAATAGCAGTCAGGCAGTCATGTATAAGGTAGGAGGAGTAGGAAGGCAGCAAGAAGGAGAGTTGTGTGTTGTCTGCATAAGACTGGAAATGAGGAGAGTAGGAGGAGATCAGGTGGGCCAGGGGGGCTAGATAGATGTTGAAAAACCATGTCAATATGATAGAACCCTGAGGGATGCCACAGGTAGAGAGAGAGGTCGGGGAGATAAAAGGACCCATTTGAACTTGGGAGGGTAATTGTAATTGTTTATTTTAACACACTTAATACCCAGAGGTTTCTAAGCACGGACCCGGGGATCGAACTTGTGTTGCTCTGAGTAGTCTTGCTTCCAAGGTGAATGCGTTGTCCCTGAGCTATCATCCGGAGACTGTTAGAGAGGAAAGAGGTAAGCCACGCCAATGCGCTGTCCATGTTGCATAGGGTATCTTGAAGATGGTTCATGAGGATGGAGTGGTTGACAGTGGCAAAAGCAGAGGAGAGATGGGGGTGTATCAGAACAGAGGGAGAGTTAGAGACCAGACTAGAGAGTGGGTCTTCTCAAGTGTTCAGGAGAGCAGTTTCAGTGCCATTTTGTGTGAAGGGTCAGTTCGGGGATGACCAGCTTCTACATGAGTATGCCCAAGAAAGGGGTGATAGAGGTGGGTCAATAGTTTGCCAAGCATGAGGGGTCAGCAGACAGCTTTTTTAGGAGAGGGTGAGGAGGGGGTGCTTGAGGGGTTGAGGGAAAGAGCCTGTGGCAAAAGAGTGGTTGCAGAGGTCAGTCAAGGCAGGGGCAATAATGTCAATGGTGTCCTTGATGGTTCTGAAGGGGTAGGGTAGCACCTGTTTAGAGGAGACTTTCATAGAGCAGACAACTCTAGTGATCTGATCTGATCTGGTGCAATGGGAGACAGGGAGGCGAGTATGGAGGGGTTGGGGGTCAGAAGAGGTAAAAGAAGGTGGAAGGTGGGGTAGGGAGCAGATGATAGAGAGGACAGGCTGTGAAGAGTTGTTGAGTAAATGTGGGAGGCCAGTGTAGAGCATAAGGCCTGTGAGGGAGGAGGTGAAGAGGAGACTGTGGTAGGATTGTCGAGTTCCTTGCAGATTTTAGAGTTCAGCTGTGTTGTTAGTGGCTCCAGAAAAGTGAGCTTGGACATGAGCTCTTTTCTTGGAGCAGATGGAGAGCCGATATTGCCTTTGGAGAAGGCGGGAGGCCAGTTTGTCAGGAGATGAGCTAGATGACTGCCACTTCCATTCTTCCACTTTGCACTTTCATTTCAAAGCACTAAATCAGTCGCACAAAGAGTTGCATTTGGAGGCAGGCTTCATGCGGACCCTCGTGACAGGGGCAAGGATCTCCATAGTGTTAGTGATAGAGAGATGGAAGTTAGATAGGACAAAGTCGGGGGAGAGTCCAGAGCAGGGGATCGGGCCGCGATGACGGAAGAAGCAAAGGCAGCAGCTGACATATGCTTCATCGGTCAAATGATGGAGAAGGAGAATGGCAGTGCGGGGGGAGGAGACTGTGGGCAGGGGAGGTCAAGGAAGGAAGAGAGATGGGAGTGGTAAAACCAGGAAAGAGGAGTATTGAGGGGGGTGGAAAAGGGGATGTCTGGTGAGATAAGGTCATCCAGGGTGTGGCCTGCCTAGTGGGTTGGGCCAGAGGGATGATAGTGAGGGAGAGGGTGTTGCAGAGGTAGCAGAAGAGAGTGTAGGTCAAATCATGGGAGTTGAGATGGATGTGGAAGTCCCCAAGGAAGATGAGTTTGGGGAGGAGGCAAGAAGAGATGAAGAGAGGTCAGCCCATTCAGGGAGGAAAAGGGAAGATGGACTGGGGGTCTGTAGATGGTAGCGAGAGTCACAGAGAAAGACGGGGGACAGTCAGCCTGCAGACTAAGCCTTCAAAGGAAGAGCAGGCTTGAGTGAGGATGATGGAAGCAGGAACCTGCTCAGGGAAGATCAGAGCCACTTCACCGCCATATCAGGAGGGTCTGGGATTGGATATGATCTTGTAGTCATCAGGAAGAAGAGTGTCCAAGGCAGTAACGGAACTGGCCGTGAACCATGTCTCAGAGAGGGTAAGGACATCCAGGTCAAGATCTTCAAGGAGGCAACAGATTTCACAGAAGTTTTTAATGGCAGAGCAAGAAATACAGGTAGCTAAGTGAAGCTGGTGACCCCCTTTAATAGATTTGCGAGGTGGGGTACAGGGGTGTGGTGCAACCCCTTGGGGGGAGGGGCGGAAGAAGAGGGAAGGCGGTGTGGAAGCCGTGGAAGGCAAGTTGAAAAGGGAAGGAAGACACCTGTCCAGAAGGAGAAGGTTGGGCTGAGAGCCCTGTGCCATGAAAGTACCATTGTAATAGACATTAATGGTGCATTTGGAAGATGAGAATTGAGCCAAGAGCACTTCGCATCTAGTGCCGCCAGTAATGGGGGAGAAGGAGAACGGGGTGAGGACACTGTTACCACTCCCCCTTGGATATTGCTTTATTGGGGAAATGTAGGCTTATTTAAATCCCACCTATTTCCTAACAGACAGTCCTAACCTGGGGGAGTGTGAAGTCATCATGAAGCAAGACACAGAAAACAGATTAAAAGTTAAAAAACATGTATTTATTAACTTACATGTCAGGATGATCCGAGGACTAACTTGCCCTCACAACTAATAGCGAATTAGTGTTCCAAATAAGGTTCTGAGATTCTTCCAGCTATAACCTTACTCTCCAACTCCCCTACCCCAAGTTCAAAGAAGTTCCACAAAGCCTCTGGGTTTGGTTCCCAATGTAGAGAATTCAGTTCCAGGATGGCCTCAGGACTCCCTTCCCCAAGGCTATATCACATTTCAAAAGGGCCTCAGGGTTTTATTACTCTATTTATTTATTGTTTGCTTGTTAGGTGCTTTTACAGCAAGTCAAATACTGTTTGAAAGTGTCCACATGGTGAGGGGTGGGAACAAGGGAGTGAAATTAATTACATTAAACAATTATTAATAAAAGCAGTGGAGGGAAAAGGAGGAAGGACAAACCTACTATACCTTGTGAGTATTCAGAAAGTGCAAGTGCAGCAACGTAAAGGGCAGAGGGAGCAAGTGCTGGGGAGTCTGGGCTCATGGGTGAGCTACAGATGAAGTGTTTGGCTTGTTGAGTGCTACATGGCCATGGGTTACGTTAGGAGTAAGTGCAATCCTCCAGGGCAGACGGTGTTCCAAGGCAGTTGCTGAGGGAAGACAGGAGCTGGGCTGATTGGGTTTGGGAGGTCAGGGGCCCTGAGGATGTATAAGGGCCCCAGACGCCAATCACAGTAACTGTGGGATTAGAAGAGAAAGAAGGGAAGGTGGGTGAAGAGGAAGGTCTTGAGGAGCTTCCGGAATTTAAGAAAGTCCTTCTCAAGATGCAGAGGCTGGTAAACTGTTCCATAGGAGGAAGCCAGCTGAGGAAAGCGATCAACCACATAACATTTGTTTAGCAAAACGCTTTACACACAAAGAGTTGGTGCCAGAGGAACAAAGTGGTCTAGAGGGAGAGTATTTAGTCAGATAAAGTTGAAGATAGTGCAGTCCCCGGGCCCAGGCAGCCTTGTGGATGATGCAGAGGGATTTGAATTTTTATCTGTGCGGCAACCAAGGGCAAATGAAGACTTTTTAGGGCAGGAGAGATTCAGTGCCTGGGCTTAAGGGCAAAGATAAATCTTGCTGCCCTATTCTGGATTAGCTGGAGGGGTCACAGAGTGAAAGAAGGTAGATTCAAGAGGAGGATATTGCAATAGTCAAGCCTAGAGAGAACCAGGTCTTGGATAACATTGAGCCTCTGGGGGAAAGTGAGGAAAGGGAGAATTCCTCCGAAAAGTAAGAGCTGAAAGTGGGACTTTTCGGCAATGTCGTGAGTGCGTGGGAGGAAGGAGAGAGAGGAGTCAAAGATGACTCCAAGGTTTCTGGCTTTAGAAGAAGGAGCAGTGGGAGAGACCAAGGAGGAAGGCCAGAGTCAAGGGAAGAAAGAGGGAGCAGGGGTCCCAATGGGAAGGATCTCAGTTTTACAGGTATTGAGGCAGAGATTGTGGGAGGTGCACCAGGACTGGATGGCAGATAGGCAGTCAGAGATGATGGAGAGTGCAAGAGGGTTAGCAGGAAGTTTGAAAAAGAGCTGTGTGTCATCTGCATAACACAGGAAGTTGGAGGATAAGGAGGAGATGAAGCGTGTAAGCATAGCAAGGTACATGTTAAAGAGCCAAGGGGAGAGGTTAGAACCCCAGGAAACACCACAGGTGGAGAAGGAAGTAGGAGAGGAGAAGGTGCCCAAGATGACTTGGGAAGAGCGGTCAGTAAGGAAGGATGTCAGCCAGTCCAGTGCCCGTCCCAAGATTCCCAGGATGGAATGGTTGACTGTGTCAAAGGCAGAGGAGATATCGAGAAGGATGAGGACAGCAGGAGAGTTGGAGTCCAGAGATACGAGCAGTTCTTCACTCATGTTCAAAAGAGCAGTTTCCGTGGAAATAGGGAAGTAGTTGGTGGGTCAGGTAGGGTCTGGTGAAGATTTATTCTGGATTGGATGCAGAAGGGAGTGCTTAAGGGAGGAGGGGAAAGATCCAGTGTCAAAAGAGTGATTGCAGAAATCAGCGAGTGCGAGGGCAATGGAGCCAATGTTATCCTTGATGGTTCTGGATGAGCGAGGGGAAATCCGTTCAGAAGAGACCTTCATGGAGCAGACAACTCTGGTAACATCTTCAGGGGTGACAGGAGAGAAGGAGGAAGGAGGGGGGTGAGGGGCCAAGGGAGGCAAGGGGATGAGGGATGGATTGGGAGGGTGGTGGCAAGGGTTCTCAGGATGTCTTGATTTTTGTTGGCAAAGTGTGTGGCCAGTGCATTGCAGAGGGCCTGGTAGGGAGAAGGGGAGGAAGATATGATATGATAGTTTATTTATATAGCACCTATACACAATGTGTTTCATAGCTTCAAGGGAGGGAACAAGGGAAAATACAATGACATTCTTAAAGACCATGAACAGTAAGGATGTGAAATGAACTATCGTACTCGGCCTGATGACATTTCAGATAGTGCAAACGCTAAGATATAGGGCCTCATTACGAGTCCGGCGGTAACCGAGGTGGCAAAACCACCTGGTTACCGCCGGACTCATATTACCATTCCGCCTCCATGACTCCCGGAAATACCAGGGCATTACGACCCTGGTGTCCCGGGAATTCCGGAGACGGAATTCGGTAAATCCCCATCGGACTCAATGGGAATGGGGAAGTGGAAACACCGGCCCCATCTTGTAATGGTGCTGGTTTTTCCACGTCCGCCTGCAGGCGGGCGGTGTTAAACCCGCCAGGTCAGACCTGGTGGGAACATCACGTCCCGCCTGCAGGACTCGGGATCGTGCGGTCCGGAATTAACAGTGGCGGCGGGTTTACCGCCACTATTAATTCCCGACTGCCAGACCTGTAATGAGGCCCATAGATAAGGAAGGGTGGGGGGAGTGAGAAGGAAATGGAAACAGACAGGCCTGATGACATTTCTGGTAGAGCTGGAGAAAAACAAAAGGTGAGGGAGAGGGGTGCAGAAAGGGAGGGGAGGAACAAAACAAGCAACTATCGTACGAGGCCTGATGACATTTCAGATAGTGCTGGAGGGGGGGCACAAGTAAAGGGAGGGGGAGAAGACAGACGAGGTTGCTATCCTAATAGGTCCAGGGATATATTTCTGATAGAGGAAGTGCATAGAAGATAGTAAGGGGACGAGCGGAGGAGATAGGAATATGGAGAAAGGGAGAGGAGGAGAGAACAGAGAGTAAGCAGTCAAAAAGAGTGGAGAAGCAAGAGGGGAGAGTGAATACAATTACAGATGTCAGTAGTAACACATAATGTTGCAAGCCAGGATACAAGATGAAGATGGGAACAGCAGGATTCAGGGCCACCATGAGTACAAGATGCAAAGGAAGTCCAGCATGAGAGTTGAGAAAGGGTGACGCACCATGAGTCAATGAAGTCCATAGAAGTCAAATCCAGCATTGGCCACAAGACGGTGATGGTGAAACCAGAATGTATCATGACAGACTCCTGCAGAAGTTGGCTGGAGGGGGGAGAGAGTGAGGGGGAGCAGGGTAGAAGAATCAAGAAAAACAGGAAACACCTGTGTGCGAGAAGGGAGGGTGGCACAAAGGAACATCACAGGGGGACCAGAGAGGGTGGGGATGGTCTGTGGTAACAGAGGGAGTAAACACATGTTGGTGCATGCTTACCTGCTGTCTGTGCAGGGGGGCAGGCTCTGGATACTCCTCGTCCGAACAGGTCCAAACAGGAATTGCCCTTCGCTTCGGATGCCCGGGCGAGAGGCACCCTTGATCTAAGAGTTAAGAGCAGGAAGGAAGAGGCAGGACTAAGAAGGTGGGTTGTGCTTAGGTCAGGTGACCTAGATTCACTTGCACCTGCTCCCCATCTGCAAAGGAAAAGAGACTGGAGGGCTCCTTAAGTAGGGAAAAAGAGTGGCAACCAGGAAGGCACCAGGTGGGCGGGTTTGCCAAGTGGGGAAAAAGAGGCAACCTGGAAGGTGCCAGATGGGTGGAGCTTAGGCCAGGTGACCTAGAACCACTTGCACCTGCTCCCCATCTTCAAAGGAAAGCGGCTGGAGGGCTCCTTAAGTAGGGAAATAGAGCGGCAACCAGGAAGTCCAGCTGAGTGGGTTGGCCCAGAAGGGAGCATGCAGATGGAAAGACAGGTGCAGAGATCAGTGAAGAGAGTGGATGCAGAGCCAGGGGAGTCCAGCTGGATGTTGAAATCACCCAGGAGGAGGGTGGAGGTAGATGAAATTAAGGAGGATCAGACATGAGCCCATTCAAAAAGGAACAGGGTGGTGGCACTTGGAGGCCTGTAAATGGTAGCAATGGTCAGGGTGGAAATGGGAGATATGACCAACTTGCAAACCAGGCTTCAAAGGAAGGGTAGTGATGGGTGGGTAAGATGGAACAAGGAGGATTAAGGAATCCCCCCCACCAGTGCAGTGAGATCGAGGCTTGGAGATGATTTTGAAGCCTTCGGGCGGAGGGAGTAAAAAGCAGTGACAGAGCTGGCATTGAACCATGTCTTGCGAGAATGTCAAGGTCAATGTCTTCCAGAAGGAGGCAGATGTCAGCGTTGTGTTTGTTGGCTGAGTGGGCATTAAGAATCGCCAGATGGAGGGGGTCTATGCCTTCATAATTTTCCTGAAGTGGTCTACAGGGGCGTGGTACACCAGTTAGAGGATGGAGAGGGAGAGTGGTAGGGGGAGATGCAGGAGAAGCAAGGAAGTTAATGAGAGATGGCAGAATCTGGTCAAAGAGGAGGAGGCTGGGTTGTTCTCCCTGAACTAGGACAGGGCCTGTGTGATAGACATTAACGAAGCAACGTGAGGATGAGAAGCCAGCCAAGAGAACTTCCCACTTTGTGCCACCATTAATGGTAGAGGATGTGGAAGGAGAGAGAGTGGAGATGAGATGATATTCCATAGATCTGGAGGTGGGACAGAGAAGATTATATCAGTGAAAAAACCTCTGGAAGAAGCACTGACGTAGGTGTCTGCGATAGGAAGTCCAGGGTTTGCACGCAAGATGTCTTTTTTGTGCTTTTTTCTACCAGCCTTCATTAGAGAGGGGGGATAGGTGATAGGGTAGCAGTTAGAGAAAATAGGAGAGATGGAGAGAGCCATAGGGGCGGCAGAGGATAGTTAAGAAATGCAATAAGAGTGGCTGCACTGCACAGTTCTAGCTAAATTCACCAGGTAGCTTAGTGGAAGGAGTCACAAAGGCATAAATGCAATCCAGAAAGGAATAGAGTATCAAGAGATAGGAGGTGCTCAGATGTTAAAGCTACACACAGCCTAAAATAGAATTGTTTTTTTTTAAAAAGGCACAGATGCAATGCAAGAGAGGCACACATATGTTAAACCCACACATAGGGCCTCATTCTGACCCTGCCGCAAAGGGATACCGGGCACCGATAAGGACACCGGTGCCAGTAATCCCTTTGCGTCCTATTCCGAGGTCCCCCAACGGGACCCGTAAGGTACGTTTGGTCGGACCAAACGTACCTTACGGTTCCCGCTAGGGGACCAGGGCGCAAATAACGGCCTTGGCATGCGCCGAGCCGTTATTTGCGCCCTCCCCATTCCCATTGAGCCCTATGGGTGCTCCAATGGGAATGGGGAATGGTTTGGTAAATGGGGACTTACCGGTCCCTCCAAGGTTGGAATGGACCGGTAAGTCCCCATCTCACCAAACTGGAGTCGGACCCGGTTTTGGAGGCAGCCATGGCGCAAATAGCGCCATGGCTACCTCCAAACTCGGAATGAGGCCCATAGCCTAAAATCGAATTGTTTAAAAAAAAGGCACAGATGCAATGCAAGAGAGGCACACAGATTTAAAAGCTAAACACAGCCTAAAAACCAAATTGTTTTTAAAAGGCACAGATGCAATGCAAGAGAGGCACACAGATATTAAAGCACACAGCATAAAAATAAATTGTTTTAAAAAAGGTATAGATGCAATGCAAGAGAGGCACACAGATGTTAAAGGTACACACAGCCTAAATGTGGTGATAGGAGATGAAGATTACTGGTGGCAAAGAAGGCAAAGTACAAATGCAGAGTCGAAGGGTTAAGTAGGATTGGTGGAGGTGGCAATGAAGAGTACAGCCATCACTCACTTCAAGTAATGCAGCAAGCATAAATGTCCACAAATCTAGTCTGGAGGCTGAGGCATACTTTGTGGGGGGCCCTCCAGGTCCGCCTCTGCCCGGACAGGCACAGACAGGGCCTTAGTTGGACCTTAGGGTATTAGTTACGGGCCTACTTCATGAAGTATTCTGCATTGCAGGACCCCCGCTGCATCCTGCGTGACTTCTGGGTAATGTTTCAAGGAGGAGAATGCCCAAGAGCTCTCTCAAAGCAGGGTGTGCCTCCTGCACTGACTGCCCAGTGAGATGTAATGGATCAGCACCCCAATATGGCCTGGCACTGCAATAATGTGCCTCACTGTATGGCGTATTAATGGTTCATTCTCCCCACAGGCCACTGCAGCAGGTAGGCACTATTTCTCCAATCAGCACCCCCAATATGGCTTGGTACTGCAATAATGTGCCACACTGCATTGCACATTGATGGTTCCTTCTCCCCACTGATCACTACAGCAGGAGAGTGAATATTTGTCTGAGGCAGCTGCTCGGCCTCGGCTGCACAGGCAATGATAGCAGGCTACGCAGTGGGCGCCTCGCCGGCTGGCCCCCACTGCACCTCCCCTGACCCCCAGGCTCTCACCAGCAACTCTGCATGCTGCAAATGTCCAGGTGTCTTAAGCACACCACTGCACCAGGCCCGTGCCACGTGTTGATCAGGGCAGCATGATGGCTGTGCACTATCCTCTATATGGGGCTGTCTTTGTTCCATAAAGTTCTGCCATTGCAGATCTTCTGTTCGCCATTGCTGGGGCGAGATCACCCACACAGGTGGAGCATTGCAGCTTGTAAGTGATTTCAATCCGGCACACACCCAAATCTCGCCCAGCATGCAGTGCGCAAATGAAACCCTTCTTAATTTTATCTATAAATTCAATATTCTGAACGATATACCACTCATATCACACCCTTTGCCTGAGACCCCCGACCCCCGGTCCCACTGAACCAGGAATCAGGCTAGTTTGCAAAGGTGGACTCCCTGCTCACTGTGCTCAGAGAGACAAAGCTTCACCTCACTGATGAGGCCCAACAAGACTAAAACACGTGTATGGGATTGCTTTTGATACTCTTGTTCATAGAGGAATTGCCATTGCATTTCGGTGCTGGACTGCCCATGTGGGCGGGACAAAGACTGATATGCAAATGGATATTTCCCATCTGTGAAAGGTACAGTGAGCAAAAAGCATGTGCTGCAAACTCTCATCTCAGACCAGGTTATCATGCCATGTTCTTTCTGAAGAGGAGCGCCTGCTACCTTTTTTGAAATATTTGAAAGGAACTTGGGGTTGGTCACCCTGAGTTACCTGGGTGCAACAAGATGTGGACTCCCTGCTCACTGTGCTCAGAGAGACAAAGCTTCACCTCACTGATGAGGCCCAACAAGGCTGAAACATGTGTATGGGGTTGCTTTTGGTACTCTTGTTCAGAGAGGAATTGCCATAGCAAAAAGCATGTGCTGCAAACTGTCATCTCAGACCAGGTTATCATGCCATGTTCTTTCTGAAGAGGAGCGCCTGCTACCTTTTTTAAAATAGTTTGCAAAGGTAAATATTTATTTATGTATTTAGAATTTTAATCACAATATATTTTAATAGGTAAACAACAATCTCCAATGGGGTGACAGAACACTGAGTAATGTCTTTAATACACTAGGAATCAAGTAATGAGCACAAAAACAAATGCAGCACAGAAAAGAATACTTTTGGATTGGTTTAGAACACATGGCACTATGGTTAGGGGTTCCCCCTGCAACACCCCTCAACCCCCCATAGGCAAATTAAATGGATGTGAGGAGGTATTCAGGAATAACACAAATCAAACAGAATGTCACTCCCACCTTTCCCCTTCAAACACAAGAGAAAAACGGAATTGACTTTTAACTGTCAGCATGGCTTGTATATTGTCTTTCGAATTGGCTGAGCAAAAAAAACAAATGTGGTCAAAAATACTTACATTGTTATAAATTCCTATGGGAGCCACTTTGAACAGATGCACACAATCACACGCAATGATTTAGTCAGAAGAAAACATTTGAAATTTGAAAGTCAAAGTAGGAAATAATTTAAAGCTAATTCACACTTGTAAAATTTCTCAGAATGTCAAATCACAGCAAACTTTTCCTTATGTGATTTTTGCTATAACGGGCCGATCGCACTGTTTTGCACTGCGGTTTGGGGATAGCTAAGGATGTTGGGTCCAAGTAGTAGTTGAAATTATACTTATATCATAAAAACTGAGCAAGCTATAGAGGTTTTAGTAAAAGTCGTTTTTGCAAAATAGGCGCGAAAATGGAAAACAGAAATTCAGATTTAGAAATGACAGATGGGTTTTCTTATACTATACCAAGGACTACAGAAAAGAGAATGCCACACTGGAATCAGTCATTCACAGCCGCTCATAACAATTAATGTGTGATACTCTAGTTTCCGTTTGGTTTGGGAATTACTTTTCTTAATCAAATCAATAAGAAGTTAGAGTTTAGTAACACAGATGAGAGAAGAGTCAGCGCAAAGATAGTTCTAGCAATACTATGGTTCTGAATTAAAGACGGGATGGGTTGGAGATTGGGATCATACAAAAAAGATATGTTATGGGTCACAGTTCTTCCTATTAATACTTACAGAATAAGTTGTTAAATTGGACCGTCAGTTCTGGTCATGGATAGAGTCTGTCAAGGAAGGACAGCATATTAGGCGCAGGAGTCGATCAGCTAGGCCGGTCACACAGGATCTGCCCTTCTTGTTTGTGGGTATTTCAATTCAGCTGGCCTGCGATTTCCTCAGGCAAGCCTTTTGGTAGCAAGCCAGAGATTTTCAGGATACTAGTTCAGAAGGCCTTCCCACACCACAGCGCTACACTGGGTTGTGAGAATAAGTTTCAGGATTTAGGCCTTGATGAAAGTCAATAGTTCTCTCCTGCTTTGCAAGAGTCTTGGCATCTGGAAGGATGTTAAAGCTGGATATAGAATGCTGGATCAGAGTGCTTTGCCGGAATCAGGAAAGTAAGTGAATCAGTGAGTCCCTATGTGTTGTCAGCTGTCTCTATTTATCCTTTCAAATTACATCACAAAATGGGTGTATGGGCCGGCTTAACTAAGCTTGCCCCTTTGAGCTGGGATTGGATCAAGACCTCATCTCTGCCTTGCATTTGAGTGATTGGATCAAGGCCGGATGATGTCACATTTATGGTTTAGCTTTACAGTCCTTAGAAACCTCCCCTTAGCCACTAGTACCAAAATCGTATTTCATCCTAAATACATATTTCTACATTGGTAATCTCTACACAAATCCCACACAAAGATTCCATATTTTATGTAGCATCTGTTCATCAAAATCCCGCAGCTGTGGGATCTTGTTTCACCTTTCCACAGAATGTTGTCCTTTTCGCCATTAACACATTTTCCAAATTTTCTGCAACTTTCCACAAATGTGTGTGTTTACCATAGGGATGTGTGTGTAAAGTTGTACAATTCTAGCATTAACACAGTTCCCATAAAACCACATATATTGCCATTCATGTCCAGAATATGTTACACAGTTCCACTGCCTCTTAAAACGTGCAGCCAAAAATTAGACTAACAGAACTGTCTTTTGTATATTTTTCACCACTTTGAATCACAAGTTATGAGTCTCTAAAAAAATGTCTTTGTTCATTCTTAACAGCAAATGGTCAGCCTTTTGTCTGTCTCTGGAGTACAGGAACAGCCCCCTCCTTTGGGATTTCCTTCTGCAAGCCTAGTTTACAATCCTTTCACACCTCCATTTCCTGGGCTGAAGGATCTGCCATTGTTCATTCTCTTTCTGTAGACAAGAGTCTGGCCTAAACCACAATTATCATCTCCCAGTGAGTTTCTGCTGAGAGAATTTCCCTCCCCTTGTGAGAAACCTGTTTTTCCACTTCGGGCAGCTCAGCCAGGCTAAGTTATTCTTAACTTCTTAATCCAGAAAAAAACAAACTTGTTGCATCAAACATAAATACATTACTTTCTTAGCTTTACATCTGTGGGATCAAAAACACAATTGAGATCTGTATTCCTTTTAGCAATAATCCTTTTATGTTTGCCAACCCGACAGACTTTTAGTTTAGATACTTTGAAGTTTCATCAGGAGCTCATCTGACAGCTGTCATCCACAGGTAGCCTAGTGTACTGCACACAGATTTTGACAGGAGCTGTATGTTTACAGACAATCCAGTTTGTCTGAGGAAATGTTTTGCTCTTTACACTTTAGGACTTTGTATATTCGCCGTGCTTCGTTAGATTACATGAATTTTAGCGCCAAGCAAGATTTTGAATGATGGAACGTGTTGTGTATCGGCATTTTGGAGCTTTTAGCAACAAAGCAAATGTCATTTATAGGTAGATTTTGGAATTTCATTTGCAAAGTGCTGCTTCTCCCTCTGCACTCTGTTTGCTGGCCATGGAGCCCACTGGCACCTTTTCTGCAGTGTGTGCTCTATCCCCCCACACATGCACCATGGGAGGCAAGTTGTGCATCCATCTTTTTGTGCATTTAAACATGCTGTTTTGGGGGTTTTTGGCGCACACCAGAGTTTTGCCGGCATTGTTGCTGTTTCTTGCACCATACTATCGGAGGGATGCCGCATAAGATAGCGGATGGGTCCATACATCCCACAAGTTGGCTAGTGTGCCGTGCACTGTGCGGTCTGTAGATTCGTGTGGCCCCTCCCCCTGCAGGTCACACTCCTGTCCGGTCTGTGTTTCAGCGCCCCCAGGGCACAAGGGTTTTTTTCTCCCGGCTCAGTCTGCTCTTCTTCACCGTGGCAATTGTGGGAGCATTCTCTGCTCTTCCCGGGGTCAGATCTGCGCAGGGCTCAGCTACTATATCCTGTGCACCTTCCGCCACCTCTACTCGCAACCTTCAGCACCTTGAATCTGGCACCTGAAAGGATTTTAACAAATTAAGGATTTGGCCAGGGCGGGAGGTCACGCTCAGCCCACCATCTTTGTTCCTGGTAGCCAAACAATGAGATTATTTATTTCCCCATAAGGTTATAACACAGTTCCACAATGGCCTCAGTGTTCCCTTCCCCAAGGCTATATCACAGTTCAAAAATGGCCTTTGGGTTCCTTCCCCCAAGGTTATAACACAGTTCCAAAATGGACTCAGGGTTTCTTTCCCCAAGGCGACAATTCTTCCAGCTTGCCAATGTACAATCAGTTTAAGTCTCTTAATTCTCATGACCAGTTCTAGGTCACTTTTATAATCCTTCAGGCTGAGTAAATACAGATTGCTATCTTTCCCATTTCCCTTCAGAAATCTTAGTTATCAGTGAACATTATTGATCTGGACTTTCCATGACTTTTCCAGACAGGGTACTCTCAGTATAGGCGCAGTTGTCAAACCACACGGTCCACCCATTACAGGTTATGCAACCGATAACCCTAGGATTCTTGCCCACACAGGTTTCTCATTCATCACAATTGTGATTTGGTTTGCATTCACTCTGAATACTCCTTGCCAGTCTCTTGACTTTGTCATATTGTGATCTTCCACACAGCACACTTTGTGGTGGTTACTCTCTTCCCACAACCTTGGTTTCACAAACTTCTTAAATGTTCATCACTGGCTTTTCAACTACGTTGTATCCTTTGTCTTTTCAAAGTATTCATCACGTGTGTCTCACTCCTCTTTACGTTTCATTCATGGGCATCTCAAAGCTTTCCTTCAGTTCAGTATTGAATGATATTTCTAAAGCATTTCTTTACTTTGATATGCAATAACAAATGCTTCTTATGTAAGCTCTTTCACTTATAAGTTCAGCGTTTTGTTCATAGTATTCATAAAACACCTTTATTTAGGACTCACAGTCACTTGTGCATACATTGTCGTTCAATTGGCATCCCCATCTTCCTTGCAGTATCCCAAGAGGCCCTGGTATGGGTAATCCCTCTATTTCACTCACCGGTCCTGGATGCCTCCTCAAGGTGGTCTCTCTCTCTCTATTCTCGGCTCCGCGCACACTTGCCTGTGAATCTGAGAGCAACGCTTGCCTGTTACGAATCTCGCTGTGTGTTGCAGGTAACTCTGCCTCTCTTTTGTGGCTGCTGCCGGTGGACACACAGCACCTGGGACAACATATCTCACTTGCAGACACCCTCTCCTTTAACCTTTTCCATTTGTTACAACCTTGATGGTATTTTCCCAAATCATTCTGGAAAGAAGAAAAGGGAAAAGGATGACAATACAACATAAAGGCTGCTGGGACTGAAAGTTGATCATGGAATGGAAATGGGGAATGCTGCGTCTCACCTAAGGACATCTCCCTTCTATTCCCCAAGTTTCCTGTATCCAGGGGATCGTCCCTCGTATATCCACCTCGAGGGTCGGTATTCAAAAGTGATGACCCTACCCGGCCACCAGAGTAGAGGAAATCAGGGGGGTGGGGGGTGTCGGGAGCAAGTGTGGATGCAAGCGAGACACCCTCAGGTTCCTCACAGAAGTCAGTGGCCCTCATTACGACCCTGGCGGAGAGGGTTTACGCCAGCGTAAATCATGGCGTACCCTTCCGCCTTACTACGAGATTCCGTAGCACCATGGAGCCTTTTTCACCAGCTTTTTCCGGGCGGAAAAATCCATGGCGCTACGGGACCTTGTTGTTAATTACGCCACCGTAATTTACGGTGGCGTAATTAACGCCTTCCCCACTCCCATTATACCCTATGGGGCAAAAATGGGAATGGGGAAGGGCAAAATGGGGATTGGGGATTTACCGCCCCGCCAAGTTCGGAATGGGGCGGTAAATCCGCCAACCCCCATGGCGGTGCTGGCAGCTCTGCGCCATGGTCCATGGTGCAAATTGCACCATGGATCTCCGCCAGGGTCGTAATGAGGGCCAGTGACTAATCTTAATTCTTGATATTTCTTAAACCAGCGGGCAACACGATCCATCACTTTTTTTTCTTGCACTCCTGCCGCTCAGCCTGCAAGCAGCTATTCTCCTGTAATTTCCTTGCTTCTCTGCGGCTGTCATTTTGTAAGATCAGTTCTATAACACTCCCTTATGTATACAATGATGTATACAATGATTACCTCAATTGTACTTTTTAAGGTTATTAAAGGGCTCTGTGCCTGTGTTATAAAGGGACTAACATGTTAGGTTGCTTTTAAAGTCCTTATAATGTACACCTTGAGGCTTTGTTATTCTTTATAATAGCAAAATAAAGAGTGTAAAACAAAACCAGTGTTCTAGTCCAAAATAGTACTGTAATGGCAACAAATGTCACTGGGCATTTTTGGGTAAGTCAGCATTTTACATAATTCCTTTGTTTTGACAATAGTGTCATGCAAAGATAAAGTGTGGCGTTAGGATGGGCCTCAGAAAAGGCTTGGGCCTATGTCGTGGGAGGGGCCACAGAGTTGGAACTTTCCTTGAGGAAGAGATGGGCCTAGATCTAGGAATTGTAGCATGGATGGTCTCTGAATTCGATGCAGACCTGGTGTAGCGATGGCTTAAAAGCAGAGATGGGCCTTTGGAAAGGGAATGGTCTTGATCTATGGATGTGCCTTGAGGCAGGGATGGCCTTTAAGTCAGTATGACTCTCGGGGTGATGATGGGCATCTGGGCAGCTATAGGCCTCAAGATGGGATTAGCCTGAAGTGGCAGTGTTTCTGGATATGGTGGCGCTTTGGGAGAGGATTAGCCTTAGATGAGGAACCGAGATGGTCCTTGGGTGAGGTGCTGTGATAGACCCAAGAAAAATATTTGCTAAGGTTGATGGCTGGGGAGTGCAGTGAAGAAAATGGTTAACATCAGCCAATTATAACGTCATTGGATAGTTGTGATGTCATAACTTGAGTGTGTATACGATATAGTACCCCCTACCGTACATGGATATTGCAGGTTAATGAGGAGTTCTGTGACTGTATGGAAGACAGAGGCCAAAGGTCAAGGTCATGTATAAGGTCACAGAACTCCGACCTGAATTTACTGTGTTAGTTATTGTATTCCTTATAATACATGGTAGAACCGACATCTCATTTAACATTCCAGTTGTTGATATGCTGAGGACGTGTTGTGCTGGGAAAACTCAATAATATGCAACTTGTAATGTGTTTTATAGGAACAATGTTAAGTAGTTTAATACAAAACAGTTTAAAAGCTAGCAGCGTTGGTGTCCTCGGAGCATGAGACTCTTGGGTATAGTAGTGGACACACCTCGAGAACTGGATTTATGAGGGGTGAGTTATTTAGTAACATAAGGACTCGCTAGCTAGATGGTGGGCGGAAATTGCTCTGCAGAGCAAAGGCTGGGACACCGATCTACTCTCAGACCTGGAGTTGGGGGGGAGGGACAGGGTTGGGGGAGGTGTTGGGGATCATTGTTATATGTTTGCTTGTTTGATATGAAAATGCCAATAAAAACTTAAGTTTAAAAAGAAAGCTAGCTTTGAGGATATGAATAAGTGGTATTGTGCACACAGATTCCTGCTCTCCTGTCATAATTCCCAGCAGTGCACCAAATATGTACCCAGTGGCGCGGGACCAAGGTTTTGCATGAGGGTGCTGGCCAGAGGTGACACCTCTCGAAAATCATGGGGCACATGAATAATTGTGGTGCTAATGAGTCAATTAGTTGAGTGAATGAGCTCCCTCAGCCATACCGTGTCTAGGGGTGGTTTTGCTTCAAGATATTTTAACAAACTGGGCTTCAGTGTTGTATTTTAACCTTTTCTGTTGCCAACCCACAGGGCTCCCAATGTCGAAGGTGAACTAAATGATGGAGCTTGAGGCATACAACTTTACAGCACTGACCCCTAATTAAGGAGGCATTTATGCCTTAGCATTGTGAATACATCAGGTAGAGCTCAAAGGATTGAGCACATTTTGGTAACTATATGCCAGAAAGCGTGGCCTGCTAGGTAATTTATGGTAGCAAGCACAGTCTACATATGAATGGGCACCAACTCCTGAGAAATCATCAGAAACAACCACTGACAGCCTCCTTCTGGGATAGCACTAAGTCATGATCTATTGAGTGACGCCTGGACACATTATTACATCATGATTAAGAGTGACTAAGAACCTCATTACGAGTCTGGCCGTAGAGCATGCCGGTATAAACCAGCAGGCTGCTGCTAGACTCGTGAATTTTTCAAGGGGCGGTCCTGGAAGTCAGACGCTGGAAAAATGTTATTCCCCATTCCCATTTGAGTCCCATAGGACTCAATGGGAATGCGGAACACGGAGGCACCAGCACCATAAGTGCTGTAATAAATAATACAATGTAAGTGGTAATAAATACTACTTAAGATCTATGGGGACACCAGATCACTCCCCCTTCCCTTCCCCTGCCCCCCTCCCACCCCCATCCTCTCTCCTTCCCCTCTGACCTTAAAATGGTAACAAATACTACTTAAGGCCAATGAGGACACCAGAACACTCCCCCTTCCGTTTCCCTCCCCCTCCCTTCCTCTCCCCTACCTCAAATTCTACACCGTAACTCCCTTCACCTACCCCCTCCTCTACCCTCTCCCCACCCTCCCCCCCCTTGTAAATAGTTCTACTTATTTTTCTTATGACCTGTTCATGTTTGTAAATATGCTTCTCTCACTTTGTACCTATTGTTATATTGTAAAGCGCTTTGGCTTAAAGCGCTATATAAATTCAATAAACATAAACACCGTAAATAACAGTGCCGGTGCCTCCCTGAAAGTCTGTGAGTGGCTGCCGTTCAGCCTGCCAGGTCAGACCTGGTGGGCAGGGCGGCAGCCACACGCATACTCGGAGTGTGCGGGCCGGTAACAACGGTGCCGGTAGGTTTACAGGCACCGTTGTTACCGGCCCGGTATGCTCATTTCCTAAAGAAGTAATATGTCCTGGGTCATTTGCAAAGGTTTTCACGATGTTTCTATTCATTGCTTGGTTGTAGATGTGTGCATTCACTCTGACACAGAAGGGTCGAGGTTAATCAATTTAGATTGATCTCTTTTAAAGACCGATTTGATTGGGACCTCATGAATTTAGACAATATTGCCAAATTTGACCTGATTCACTAGTTCTTGTTGCTCCAAAAATACGTATCTTTATATTATATGTCATTTTGCACAGTTGTATGCAAAAAAGCAGATATGCAATTTACAGTCTGTTTGTAGGGTGACATGAACAAATCCAATAGATGCCAGATCAAGAGTGCCCAGAGTATTTTGTAGAGATGCCTTTACAGACATTATATGCTGGTATTTTTCCAGTGTAACAAGACATTTTTACACTGGCTCTGCCCAATGATTCCATTAATGCCACTGCAAGAAAATAAGTCCACGCTAGCACAAGAACACTCATGTTGCCTTTACCCATAATACACTAATGCCACTGTAAGAAAACATATCCATGCTGGCTGGGTCAATATATACAAGTAGCCTCAGGCAATATAATGTAGCATTGTGGACCTTTGCACAAAACTCATGTTGGTTTTGTCTATAATGGCAATTATATTCTGTAAGACTATATGTCCACGCTGGCTGTGGTGTCCATATAAGCCAATATTCCTACGTACTGATAGTAATTCTGGCATTTCTGTAAGGCACTAATGTCACTGTCAGGAATACAAAGAATTCTGTCTGCGCCTCTGAATGCATATAGACCTTAATGCCCTTAATGTCAAACAGTTAACAGTTATAGATATTGGTTCTTAATTGTAATCTACAAGATAATAACCTCTTCTAGAGAAGTGGAGTGCAGTGGAAAAATAAGTCCTGGACAAAGCGTTCTCCATGTTGGTTTGCTTGATTGAACATCCTTTGAAATGGTCTCGATATACGTGCAAACACAGGCCAATACAATATTTTGAGAACTTGATCTTGGGTTAATGTCACGCACTGGTGGTGGGCCGTTAGGTGGGAATGGGTGGGCTAGCTCCTTGACCACATTCTGGTAGCTCCTAAGAATAAACAATTGGTTTCCGAGGGTACCATCTCATTCATTATACCCTCGGTATAGTAGGCCCTTTTTTACATAAAGAAGAAGTGTCCACTCTGGTCCCAGCCCAGCTTTCAGGGACATCCCTTTCAAATACTTCTGTTAGATTTTGGTCATTCCGCTGGGCGAATGCTAGTTCAGGGCAGGTAGTGGTATAGCACCCTCACAGTCGGAGAACCCAGGGTCTAGTTTTTATCAGCTTCCCTGAAGTCTACAAGCCTCTACATGTGTCAGAATGATGTTCTACTTCATGTATGGTTGGGACCATTGAATTCTCGAGGATTCCCTGTGCAATAGGTTCCTGTTCCTTCAAAGCATAAACCTGGCTTCCAGCAGTATACAACACCACCTGATTCTCCCCTCGGTAGTCTGGGTCTAAGGCCCGGCTGCAACATCCAGAGAGTTTTTCAAGGCTAGGCCTGAATTGGTGGACAGCCAGAGATAACTCCTTTGGGGAGGTGATAAGCTGAGCCCGGTAGGCATCTTCCTTCTTTCTCGACTGGGTATTTCCACTTCATTTACACTAAAGAAATCAAAACTGATGAATTGGGGCAGCGGGTAGCCTTTCTGTTAAACTATCAACTGGACTAAGACACCTCAACAACATGGGTCGCAACTGGATATTTGGCTGTTCACATCCCACTTCTGACACCACTGGTGGCAGAGAAGAGGTCATGTTTCGTAAAAACTTTTTATTATCAAAGGAAAATAAGACTATGTGCCTCATTCCGAGGTGGGCGGTAAGGGATACCGGGCACGAGTAAGGAGACCGGTGCCGGTAATCCCTTACCGCCCAATTCCGAGGTCCCTTAGTGGGAACCGTAAAGGACGTGTGGTCTGACCACATGTCCTTTACGGGTCCCGCTAAGGGACCAGGGCGCTAATAACGGGCCTGCTATTCGCGGGCCCGTTATTAGCGCCTTCCCCATTCCCATTGAGCCCTAAAGGGGCTCAAATGGGAATGGGGAATGGTTTGGTGAATGGGGACTTACCGGGTCCTCCAGGGTCGTAATGACCCGGTAAGTCCCCATTCAACCAGACCGGTCCCGGACCCAGTATTGGAGGCAGCCATGGCGCAAATAGCGCCATGGCTACCTATAATCTCGGAATAAGGCCCTATGTTTTCCTAAGTCTAAAGGGGTCTTTGCCCTAGTCTACAAAAGAAAATAACAAAAGTGGTTGCCAGGATGTCTTTACAGTGACAATCAGTCCTCTGTCACAACCCTAGTCTACTCTAAGTTTGTACGTACCACTAACAAAATCTCCCGAAACCTGTCTGGAAAGGGACTTGGTCTCAGTCCTATAAACTCTTGGCTGATTTCTGACCCACAAAAAGGTCTCTGTCTGGTTTCTTTGTAGTTAGACAGTTCAAAGTTTCATATGAAAAAAATGTCATATGAAAAAAATGTCATATGAAAAAAATGTCTCTTTACTCTGGTTTCTCCCAAGCAACATGCTTGGTTGTACAGCTCCTAATTCAGAAGTATATTCTCTTCCCCTTCTTAGGGTTTGCTCTTTGGTAGTCCACCATAGACTATTTTGATTCTCAACCCCACTCTGGGTATAGCATGTGTTATATGCTCCTGTGTGATAGTGTCTCTCAACCTCTCTTGGGTTCTCTGTTCCACCCTGCTTGTGTTACATTCTCTTGCTTCCCAGCATGGAAGTCACTCTCACTCTCACACCTGCCTGGGAGTCTTTCCCTCAAACTCTGGCTGGCAGGTCTTTCTCGCTACCCGGCTTGGGGTTCATTCTCCCTCAACCCAGCATGGGTCTCTTTCTCTCTCACCCTGGCTTGGCGCTCTTTTCTCTCTCCACCTCACAACCGGTTACCTGGAACAACTGCATACCTTGGTTGCTGTGAAGGTGTTCTTCTGCGGAGGCATTCTCTGTCTGCACCCAGAACCATGACTCGGGTTATTCCTTGGCTCTCTACATCTTCTCCTCAGCTTCCCGTCAGTGCCCTATGGGTTCTTGGCAGCTTTTGTTATGGCCTCCGGTTGACTGCGGATATTGTTGTCTGTTCCCCTCTTACTGCGTGTCCCAGGCTCCCAGTCTGGGAGCCACATAGGGGAAGGCAGCGTTTGTCCAGCCTGGAACTCCTTAACTCTATTCTCCATCTGCGTGAGGGGCTCTCGGCCTCTGCCTTCCAGGAAGATGTCTCCTCCTACAACTCTGTCCAGATGAACTCCTTCCTCTCTCTGGTTGCTCTCACAAGTCATTTAAACCTCCTGCTGTTACAGGATTAGACAATTTCTCATAGCTTTAAGTCAGACTTTTTGATCATAAAGGGATCAAAAACCATATCAGCTATGTCTAAAGGAACTTGCATACAACCGTCCTCTTAAATTCCAATATAACAACAAATAAATGGAACTTCTCAGTTAAGGGAGGATGAATAAAAACCTTAAGGGAAGACTGGGTTTGCTCTCACACTGCGCACACAATATCAAATAGAAAGCACAATTTGCTGATTATATTGAGTGATTTTAATCAACAACGTTGCAGCCTGATACGTGTTTAGAGCTTCATGCTCTTCTACTGAGGCTGCTTAGACATAATTTTGGTGAAAATAATTATTACACAATTCCAAAATAAATAGTAAAAATAGAACAAAAACACCCAGACCCAAAACACATGGAACAGGTAGGGTGTACCAACCAAATTAAAGTCAAAACAACCACAATGCCATAGTAATTAAATAGAAAGTTAGCAATAAGTACATTTGAATTAAACATAAGGTAAACAACATATTACCAATGGAGTGTGGCATTGTTTATCAAAGGATATCAGGATGATAAAGAGAAATAAGAAAATAAATAAAGAACATTAATTGAGGGAAAAGGGTTGCAATGGTGATCAGCCAGAAAGTACATGGGTAAAGCCCAAATTGTATAGGAGTACCTTAATCTTGGTCAATCTGCAAATCTCGTGCTAATGGGAATAATTGCGCTATGAATTGAATTGAAATGAAAATGAGTCGAGGGATAACAAAAAATGTTGTCAAGCGTAAAGGGCTTACCAGGTATTGAACCTTAAATAGAATTGAAAAGTAATACGTGGGCTCCCTATAAAACAAGAAAAATGTAAGACTTTTTTTTTTAAAAAAGAACATTTTGTTTGAGCGCCTATTAGCAGACATAACGAGCAAAAATAGCACATAATTGAAATTGAAAAATGAAGGCAACATACCAATAACTTGCAGTTGCACGGAGAACGTATTTAGTCAATCAGAGCAATGCCGAAATGTAGCCAAAATCCAAGTGGTGAACATCCCGTAAAGAGAAAGAAAAGCAAAAGGGAGGCATCAATTAGCAAATCGGATGTTGCCTCCGGCGGTCGTCTAGACTAACACGGAATTGATTTAGGTCCCCGTATAGGTTAGGGTTCATCTACAAACTAACTGAGCTTGTCTGGGGATTCCTTGTCCCCAAATGGGTGGTGGTAATCACCCCAAGTGGGATTCCTCTTGAGCCCTGTCCTTTAGGGGGGTGTTAAGTATAGCAGGCTCACCTTCCTGGCCAAGGGGGTTGCTCCCCCTTGTGGAGAAGAGGCATATTCATTGGATTTGTCTCAGTTGCCTACTTCAAAAAAAGGAAGGGCAGTTCTATGGGAGAACTGTCCTTTCTGAGATTTCAAACTACATCTGAATGGTGCGAAGTACAAGCTGCATAAACGAGGACACCTGGGGATTGTTGTCACAGTTCCCAGTACCAAAATTACACTGAATACAGCAGAAGGCAATGATATGATACGATATCATATTTTATTTGTATCGCATTCATACACAAGTGTTTCAGAGGGCGAATGGAGCTTGCAGCTTTTCAAGTGCTCCTCCTGTGCTCGCCAGGTTGTGTGAATTATTATTTATGGGGCGCATAGGTATCCATTTGTCTTTGTGGGCATTTTTCAACATGCAAGCAGAGTGTGGAAGTGTAACAAATAGTGCTTTATGGATGTGTGCATAAAGTCTTATGTTTACCTACGTGTGGAAATGCCCTGCTATGGTCCGAGGAAGTTCAGCAAGAGAAGCAGTAACCAGGCGCCAAACACTTTATGGCGTTTAACTACCTTAATATATCTAGTGGAGTTGTGCTTATTGTTAGAAAGAAATGAGCAGGCTACCAAACACTCTTTGTGACATTACACATAACAGACTATTGTCATCGTAAAACATGTCCGTGCGGGAGGATCACCTGGATGAGGGGTCTTTGAGGAGTGGGAATGAGATACTGGATGATGATACGCAGTATCTTCTTCCCTGCAACACCTTTTCCCGACCCTACCAGGTAGGATACTTAGGAACTCAACTCCCTGTCCCCTTTCCCGACATGAATACTTTCTCACAGACAGCTCACCGTGAGCGAAAATGGACTAATTCTAAAGGTGTATACCTGACATGTCCCAATACAATGGTCAGGCAAGGTCAGGCAATTACTGATCATTTCACACACCTGCCTTCCATCACACTTCCCGACATGGATAAAAGGCGGAGCACCAAAGCACACTCTGAGCAAAGCACACAAGGAAACAGTGGTTCCAAGATGGCAGTTTAATACGAGGAGAAATTCGGTGAGACCAGAAAGGATTGCAAGGAGGGAAGTGCCCTTGACCTTTTCAGACTGTTACTTTCGTGAGCCTTGGAAAGTAGGAAACCTAAGACCTAGGACTAAAGCTGAAGAAACCTGCATTGAGTGTCGAAGGTACCCGGGGCTCTCCTGCATTGCTAACCAAGGCGGGGAGGAGCAAATGCCGCAGTGGTACTCTCCTTGGCTTTTACAACAAAGCTGCACCAGTAAAGACAGCAAAGCCATGATTCAGAGAAACTTATAGCAGACCAGCCTGTGTTATAAGCAAGGTTGCAAGCGCAACAATGTAAGAAGAAATCTAAAGAGAACAGTGTGTGAATCGTATGTGATGAGAACACAAATATAATTGAAAACCAGAGTAGTGACTGAACTTTTGAGGCCAAGAAAGATACCATAGATAGAGTGGTATTGCGCAATATGGGTGCTCATTCGAAATTCTCTATTAGGTATCCAACTGCTTGGCAACTGTGTAAAAGGAATTTTGAGATCAAAGTGATCCTGCAACGGGTCAAGCTAAACCCTGTGCACATTTGACAGGCTTTGATAGTTGAATGCGAATTGAAATTGGTCCGAACCCAGCTGAGGGATACTAATTGTGGAAGAGGAAGGATCTGAGCCCACCTGATGGGGCTCTGGGTTGAACTGTGAGTCACTCGAGAAAGAATATTCTCCGAACATTGTAAAAATGGGGATCTGAGTGCGGAAGAGGGAGATCCACTATAACGACCATGATACAAAAGGGATCTGAGCCCGGCTGAGGGGGATTTCAGGATGAATCATCTGAATTGAGTCCTTTTAAGAGGAAAGGAACTTTGTGGGTTTTTTTGGTACATCAGGCCTTCTGAATCAAGAGACTTTGATAAGTAAAGAGACTTGGGTAAAGAAGGCCCTGATGCTGGTATTGGAACTGTGACCTCGTCCCGAAGAAGCCAGAGTGTGTGCTTGGCTCCAGTGAACCGTCTTGTCCCCTGCTGAAAACATGGGGAAGGGAGGCAATGACCTGAACATCCTGACATATCATTTTATAACCACTTCATTCTTTATCATAAACACCCCATCACTATTTGTATTAAGCGGTAAGGATTAGCAATAGGTTTTTTAGTATAGGCTCTTTTATTTTGACGAGACTCAGCTAGGACTGCATTATTATTATTTGGTGGTCGTAGCTTTCTTCCATCTGTACATTTAGGATTAGATATGCGTTTATCATACCCTTGTTAAAGTTCAATAAACACCTTTGAACTGTGCTCACTTGTGTCTGTCTTGCTGTTGATACCATGCCTTCCTTACCATTACCAGCAACCCTGTGTGCATGTGAGACACAAAAACTGGTGATGAGGATGGGATTATACCACACATCCACCCACAATACTACCACTGGTGAGCAGCACAGTTTTCCAAAGCTGTAAGTCAGAAGAGTGATTGAATGGTGCCAGAAATGTCAGAAAATGAAGCGAGAGAAATTTAAAGGCACGAGCATGGAGTATCTGATGATGAAGGGCCCAGTGCAGTTGCGTTTCGCCGACCAAGCCCCCTGGACATGGGGGATCAGCAGGCTCTGGCACAGCATTGGGAGAGACGGCTGCAGAGATTTGAGAACTACATGGCACCCTATGACGAAAGGGCTCTGGACAAGTTTGCCAGGAGATTGCTCATAAATCTGGTAGGAGATGAAGTCGATGATCTCATCCCCACTTTCCCACCTGAAGAGGTAAAGACATATGTTGGACTCAAAGAGGCACTGAGTACTTATTTCAACCCAAAGTGCAATTGTGACCATGAAAGACATACATTCAATACAACATGCCATTAACGGGTGTGTCCATGGACGCGATTGGGACTCAATTACGCAAGTTGGTAGCTCACTGTGACTTCCACAAATTCTCAAACAAAGAAGCCATCAGGCTAAGAATCATTGCGGCGTGTCTATCATCCACATTCAGAAGAAAATGACTTGGTGTACCTCTCCTCCTGGGCACCATTCTGCAAATGGCACGGACGGAAGCGAGAGCAGACTCCAAAACTACACAGATGGAAACCAGTAAAGGACAGGCGAGAGAGCAAGCTCACTACATCAGTCAAGGTGGAAGAGGCAATAACCAGGCGAGGGAAATGTGCCATCAAAACAAAATGGCCCAACTGTAAAGTGTTACAGGTGTGGCCTAGCATTCCCACATTAGGAAGGCACACGATGCCCCGCATTTGGACATAAGTGTGCTTACTGCAGAAGGAAAAATCACATGGCGAGAGTATGCAATGTACCCCCGAGCTGGGCACCAGGAAGTGGCAATACTGGGGTCCAACTAGGACATTGCAAGTGCACTCCAGGGGCAAGAAGAGATGTCAACATGAGAAGAGACTTGGTAAGCCATGTCCAACAAATCACTGGACGTTTTCCATCACCTCGACTGGTGCAGGAAAGAAGCCAACAGGACTATGCACACATGATGAAGGGTGTAGTGACTGTTCCTGAAGGAGATATCGACATTCAAGTAGATCAACACTCTGCCAAGTTCGTAATTGACACAGGGGCCACACTATATATCATGTGCATATCGGTTTTTCGCAAAATGGCATGTCCGTATACATTAATACCATCAGAGTTAAAGATGTTTCAGTGGGCTGCCATAGGACCAGTTTTCAATCATGGAAAGTTCTCGATGACACTGAACTATAAAGGGTGTCAAGCCATGGCAAGATTGCATGTCCTTCAGAGAGCAGTGCCAGGAAGCAATCTATTGGACCGACCCACTGTTCTTGATATTAAGATTGTGGCGGTGATGTACAGCATGCAGCATGGAGTCTCAGTGACGGAATGCTTTCCAGAACTATTCAAAGACACTGGATGCCTGAAGGGAGACCCAGTCACTCTTCACATAGATGAGTCAATACTCCAATAGCACAACATCCTCATCGAATACCCATTCACCTACAACCACAGGTGGAAAAATAAAAGAAATGCCTATTGAGTGAGGATATAATTGAGCCGAGTCTCACATTTGCTGGCAATAACCAAACAAGGGTCATTTGGCAGAATTTGTCTGTGTGTGAACATGCGACAAGCTAACAAAGCAATTGAGCGTGAATGACATTCTGGTATGCACCTGGATGACATGATTAGCATATTGAATGGAGCCAAAGTATTCACCAAGCATGATATTTAAAAAGAGTACAAGGGTACCACCAAATCAAACTGGATGAACAGTCACAGTGCATAATGTTTGCAACCATAGGGGTTTTATTTTGATACAAAAGATTACGTTTCGGGATATCGTCTGCCGAAAATCTTTCAGAAGAGCATCAGGAGTGTAATTCAGCATATAAAAACCGTGTCAGACAGGTAGGGATGCACCATCTGGGTAGAAGGGCTTGTGGTTATGCTTGAGGGAATACCCCAGCTGAGATGTGGCACCCACGGGGAGGATGGTGAGGGGAACAAAGTCTCTGAAGCTTTTATAAGCTATTCCCACTAACCTTCCCTTCCGCCAACAACTCATTTGCCTCTGGTAAACCTGCGAAGAACCACAACTCCCAGAATTCCTGTTTTCCTGGTTCCTATCCAAACTCCCGGTCCGCTTTGACCAAACCCTACCATTCAGACAATTTCCCTTGTTGTTTTACAATAAAAACCCTTACGAAACCTACCTTTCTGAGTCACCTAACCGCCTTCCTTCTCATGACACCTTTTCCCCATTCCACCCCGTAGGACATTCAGAAACCCCCCTCTTTTTCCAATACAAACTTTTTTTTTCACTGTAATGAAAACAGGACTAATGTTAAAACTGTCCACCTGACATGTCCCAACCTCAGGGTCAGGCAGAGTCAGTCAATTAATCCGAATCACACACCTGACGGACCTTTACTTTCCCCACTTTGATAAAAAGTGGAGCACAAGACGAGCAAGGCAGGCAGCATGACGTGAGAGCTAACTCAGCATGGCAGTTCAAGAGGAGGCGAAAGACAGCGAATACTGAGAGGGTGAAAAGGAAAGAAGTAACCTTTTCCTTTCTGATCAAGGCTTCTGAAACCTGTGCAGATGGAAATGTACCACTGCGAACAATAGCCAGCGTGTGTTGCAGCAGATGTCTACGGTACATGAGAACCTCCTCTGCTGATAACCAAGCCGAAGAAGGACACTGGTCTCGGTGTCTTGACTCCAACGATAAAGAAAGGCAAGCAGTTCATCACAGCTGTTGAGTCGAGGGGAGAATCGATAAGAAACCGATCTGTGTGGAACAAAAAATAATTTGAACTTTGAAAGACTTGAAGATATAATTGAGGAACAGGGAGAAAACCACAGCACCAGAGGCGTCTGGCACCACGTGGTAGCTCACGCAAGAAACTCTGGGTGATTACCTGATGGTAGAAGACTACCATAACCAGTAAAATCTGAAAGTCTTTGATCGACAGATGAATAGAAAGCTAAGGGAAATTAATCTCCCTTGGTGAAGTGAATGCATGAAAAGTGTGTTAAAAAGGTTGGCAAGGGTGTACCCGGTAGAGGGATACTGAGGAGAAAGGGGCAAAGCCTGAAGTCCATATGAACAGTGTGTTGCGCAAAGTGAACCTGACTACGGGGTGTCCAAAGTGAACTGTTTGTAAATGTTGGTGAGAGTGAACCCGGTAGAGGGAAGATGACCAAAATGGGCGAAGCCCGAAGAATTGTTTAAAGAGACATTAAGATTGGTGAATGCAAGAAGTATTGGAACATAAAGGGAAGTGAACTGTCCCCATTGCTGTTTGGGGTCCGAGCCCGGGCAGGGAGACCAAGGGGTGAAGAGTCATCACCCAAATTTCATTGAGAAAGGAACTGTAGAGTTGATTTTGTTTTGCAATACAATTTGTGAGGGGTCAACGCCCAGAAGAGGGGAACCCAGGAGTGAAGCCGTCACCCACCCTGACCTGTGGAAAATAACTTTTTGTTCATTTGTATATTTAAAGCATAAGGTCCTCGAAGACACCAAGGCTTTTGTTAAAAGAGACTAGACCATCGAAGAACCGGATAGCTGGTGCTGAACTGTTGGCTCGTGCTGGGAAAGCTGTGCTACGGAAATCCACTTTGTCCTGTGCTTAAAACGAGGGTAAGGGAGACCCCTGGCAATCATATCCTGACTTATTATTTGAGAACACTTTTTTCTTTATTTGAAACCCTATCCCACACTCTTTCTGTAATTAGTTGTAAGGAATTGGCAATAGGTTTTTCTTAGTATAGGCCCTTTTATTTTGACACAATGCCACTAGGACTGCCTTTGTTTTTCATTTGATGGTCGACTCTTGCTCCCATCATAGATTTAGGTTTAGGTTAGGAATATTTCCACCCTTCATTCATTGTTCAATAAACACTGTTGAACTGTGATCACTTTTGTCTGTCTTTACTGTTGCCACCAGGAGTTCCTCACAGTGTATGAACTTAGAGTAAAGTGCCTGACTTTGCCTGACCGGATTAACGGGACATGTCCAATACTCTGTAAGAGAGTTATTCTAATTACTCTCAGTTACCCTCTTCCTCGGCTCAGTGTTTGTGTAAAAAAGGGGGTGAGGGGTTGGGACATCAGAAGATCCTAAAAATAGGATGGTTCACATAAAAAAAGGGGGGAATGCAGCGGTTCGCCATTGATTGCCTCACACCCACGCCCCAAAGATCCCTCACCTAGGTGATCCTCCCGCACAGGTCCACCCCAGGGTCTGGATCCAAAGAAGATAGCTGTAGCCTGGCCACCTGTGAGAGAGATCCCTATGAACTAGCAGGTGAGACACCCACTGGTTTCTCACAATGCCCACCAATGTGCTCTGGATGGTAGACAGTGTTAAGACACTCTGCCTATTCAATTATTGGGGTGTCCACTGAAGCTGCAAACTAGTAGCGAAGCTGTGCCATTTACTGTTCCTTAAAATAAAAATGGCACTCCAAGAAGGGCTTCTAGAGCCATATTAACAGTGCAGGAGATCCACTGAACAGAGCCCATACTGTAGCTTCTGTGTGAATTGCCTTCCAGCTTTCTGAACAAGATATGATCCTGCAATAAACACTAGATACCAACATTACACTGAGCTAAAATACTTTCCCATGAAAAGTAAAGTAATTCTGTTCAGAACTTTGCAAACGAAATCGTGTTGAAAAGTGGAAGGGTTATTCCCCTCTCATGCATTTTGGAACTATGATAGACACAGTGGTGCAACAGGCACATTAACCCGCCAACCTATCTGTCCAGAATTCGGGCCAGGAAACCGTATGCTAAACATTGATCCCTCCCAAGGTGCGCATACAGTCAGCTACATTCCCAATAGGGCGATTCATCCACCCATAGTACCGGAGCAGCGTCAGTCAGAGGTGAGGTTACCTGATTTATGACAGATTGCACCCCAACCCTACCACTCTCTCTAGGGATTATCTTGCATAGCATATAGAAGCTTTTTGTAGAGATAAGTGCCTTTGAAAGGCTACTAAGGTTTGGGGCTGTCAGTTCATGTGAGGAATGAAGAGTTTATGGAAAGAACGGAATTGACATCACTATGGGGTTACGTACTGCACGTCAATGAGAGCTGCTCACACGTCCTGCCATAGTGCTGCATAAGGATGAAAAGGGTCAGGATGCAGACAGACACCGAGCATTCACATTCAATTCTTGGACTTTCTGCTGCCTCTGCTAAAAGGTGGTAATAGTCGTCTTCACAGCAATATAAGTATGGTTGCAGTATCACAATTGTGTTAGTCTTGCCGTAAAATGCTTGTGCCTCGCCTTTTCAAGTAGAGCAACACGTTTGAGGAATGATGCACCACTGGAATCTACTAGGGTACGGTTCAAAGAAAGGTTGAGCACTGTTTTTTTAAATAAAACATTTTTATTGTTTTAAGACAACAAACAACAAAACAAAATCAACATAGGGACTATCATGTTCATTCACTATCAAAAGGTATTACACATGTTGTCCATCTCCAGAGAGTCTTTACATGAGTGCTTATATGCATTGTTCGTGCTCATATCACATGTGGCTGAGGGTCCTACGTCACTCCCTCTTCCCATCTTTCCCATATTTTCGAGGCTTTGTTAGGGCAGCCCCTTGCATTGTAGATCCTGTGCTCTATCATGGCGCATGTGTCCATGTCCGTTATCCATTGGTCCAGCATCTGGGGTTCTGGTGCTCCCCATTTCTGCACTATGTTGCATTTGATCAGCCCCATTGAAGTGTGTAGAAGCAGTTTCTCCCATGTATTCACATTTATTTCAATGGGTATACCTAGGAGTAAAGCCCTTGGGTCTAGTGGTATGGTCCGGGATAGGACTCTAGTGAGTTTGTTACAGCATGCAGTCCAAAAGGCCTGTATCCGGGGGAATATCCATAGGATGTGTATGAAGGTACCTACTTCCTCTCCACATCGAAGACAGTTTGGGTTTGGGGCTCATTTCCAGCCATACAAGTGTGTCCTGGGATAATATACTCGGTGAAGTATTTTCAGCTGTACCAGGCGGAGCCTGGAGGAGATAGCGATCTCACAGGGATGCATGAGCACTTGTATCCAGTCCTCTGGATCTATTTCCCCCACATCTACTTCCCATTTCGCCTTTAGACTGTTCAGTTCGGGGGTTGCGAAGGATGATATAGCATTGTATAGGATGGAAGTGCATTTGGTAGGGATATATGCGGGCAGCATGTTGAGTTCTATAGGAGTGTATTCCGGTACAATAGTGTCTGCTGGCATGTCGGTTTTCAGGGCGTGGGCCAATCGCATATAGTGATATCCCTATGTACTTGGGATTTGGAATTGTGATCGCAGAGTGTCAAATGTGGCCAGTTTCCCATCTGTAAGAATATCCCCCACCTTCAGGATTCCCGCTCTTACCCATTTGGGCCATGGCTGAAACCTCTCTATTTCAGTCAGGTTGCTGTTCTGCCATAGGGGTTGTGCGGTAGCAATTTTGTTTTTCCATCCTACAAACTTATGTGCCTGTTTCCAAACCATAATGATGTGAGTTGTGGTTGTGTGTTGACAGGGTTCATGAGGGGGCTGATATAGGAGACTTAGTGGGTCTACGTTGTGAATGGCGGCCATCTCGGCCCGTATGTGGGGCAGATCCCGGTCCCCATGGAGTAGGCTGTTAACCACTGCTAATTGTGAAGCCCAATAATAGGTTTGGAGGCGGGGTACTCCTATCCCCCTCCCATATCGACCTCTGGAGCGTGGCTAACGCAATGCATGGTTGGTTTCCACCCCATATGAGTTCTCTGAAGAGCACCTCTACCTGGTCGAATTCCAAGTTTGGGATCTTGAGAGGGGCATTTAACAGGATGTAGCGAAATCTTGAAAGGGTCATCATTTTGAAAAGTGCGAATCTGCCCATAAGAGTCAGGGGAGGAGTTTCCAATGTTGAACATCATTAAGAAACCGGTTCGTAATCGGTTGGAGATTGTGTTTTATATACCCCGTCAGGTCCTCGGATATCCAGATTTCCAGGTATCGGAAGCCCTGTCATTCCACCCGGTACGGGCAATCTTGAGGGATGGCCTGTTCCCCACCTTTTACCGGAAAGAAAACGGATTTTCCCCAGTTGATTTGCAGTCCACTAAACTCGCCGAAGCGGATAAGCATTTGCGCCACTCTGGGGCAGGATTGCGTTGGGTCTCCCAGGTGTATCAGAAGGTTGTCTGTGTATAGGGATGTCCGGCCTTCGTATCCCTCCGGCCATCTGAACCCCATCCAGTCTGCATTCTGGCAAAGCCACAAAGCAAGCGGCTCTATCGCGAGGGCCAAGAGAAGGGGGGATAGTGGGCAGCCTTGTCGGGTGCCCCTACCAAGAGGGAAGGATCGGGATGGCCACCCATTGACCTTTACTTCTGCCTGGATGTTGGTGTATAGCAATCGCACCCATCCAGAAAGGTCTCCCCGAATCACATACGCCGCATGACTTCCCAGAGGCTGTCCCATCGGATCGAGTCAAACGCCTTCTCAAACTCTATTGCCAGTAGGGCCAGTGGTCCGTCTATGATAGGAGCGCGCTCTATTGAAAGGTGGAGACGTCGCAGATTCATTCGGGTCGATTTATGTGGCATAAAGCCGCATTGGTCCGGGTGGACCAGGGTGGGTGCGACCAATTGTAACCGGTTAGCTAGGAGCTTGGCGAGAACTTTGGCTTCACTATTAATCAGAGATATGGGCCTGTAGGAGGCACATTGTTCAGGGGGTTTACCTGGCTTGGGGATGACTACTATGGTTGCCCTGCATAAGTCTGGTGGAAGGGCCCCCTGCTCACGGGCGCGGAGGAACATTCTATGAAGGGGGGCGCTATTTTGTCTCCACCTAGTTTTTGCCAGGTTTCTACTGGGAATCTGTTAGGACCCGGTGTTTTCCTTGTCTGTAATTGTGCTATGGCTACTGTGATTTCTGGTGTCCGATAGAGCGGCGTCCAATTGTTCTTTTTGTTGTGCTGAGAGGGTTGGGAGTGTGATGTTATCTAGGAGGGATGGGTCAAGCAGGAGAGTTGGGGCTTTGTATAGGTCTGCATAGAACTCGGCAAAGGCCTCTGCTATTTCCGTGTCTAATTGGCACCTCTTGTCATGTGAAGTGACCATTTCCCAGACATGGCGCTGTCCCTCATCTCTTTTCTCAAGCCATGCAAGCATTTTGCCCGCTTTGTCCCCGGAGTTCATATATTCTTGCTCTGGAGTGCCAGTGGGCCTGCTTAACGTTATCCAACACCCTATTCCGGAGGCGCTCTTGGCGCGTTTAAGGGACCCATGAATCTCGGGGGTGGGATCAAGAATGTGTTTATTTTCCCAGGTGTTCACTTCCCCTTCGGCTTCCACTATCTTTTGGAGCCGGTCTTTCTTTTTGTTTGCCGTCCAGGAGATCACCTCTTCCCTCAGCACTGTTTTGTAGGCTTCCCACAGTGTGTCGGGGCTATCTACTATGTCCTCATTGAGTTCAAAGTATTTGTTGGACACATCGGTTAGGCGATCAATCAATTCGGGGAACCCAAGGTAGTAATTATTCAATCTCCATGTTCTAGGGGGAAGGACACCCTGCATACTCAGTTCCATTGTTAGTGGCGAGTGATCCAAGATGCCTCGAGGAAGCAGCTCTGCAGACATTACCCTGTGAAGGTCGGTGTTCAGGAGGAAGAAGTAGCCCAGCCTGGACATGGAGCCGTGGGCTCCCGAGTGGAACAAGTATTCTCTGGTTCCAGGGGATATAGTGCCCGCCACAAATACCGGAGGCCTAAAGCCGATGTGAAGTTAGCCAACTTTGTGGGGGTGTCTGGATTCCTGTTCCTAAGGTGGGTGCGGTCTGTGTTGTTGCACATTGCGTCATTAAAGGCTCCCCTAGGATGTACATGTCTGGTCGATGTTTCCTGATAAGAGTGGTAAGGTTGTTTAACAGTTCCTGCCCCAGTCCGGGTGGAGAGTTGATTGAAGCGATAGCCAGCTTCTCACCCCAGAGCGTTCCCAGGATGAACACGTATCGACCCCTGGGGTCCAGTTCTATCATCTGCGGAATTAACGGGATATGTTTGTGTATAAGAATAAGGGTGCCTCTGGATCCCATTATGTACCCCGTATGGAATGCGGTCCAATAATTGGTCCTCTGGAAGAAGGCATATTTTGAACCTGCTAGATGTGTCTCAGTTATCAGAGCCATGTCGGGGCAGTGTCTATTCAAGAATTGCATAATGAGGCGCCTTTTGATTCCAGAACCCATGCCATTCACATTCCAGGTGAGCAGCTTTAGAGACTTGGAACGTTGCGTGGGTAGTGCTTGGGCTTGTGTGGATGTCATTTATAGCGGGTGATAGAGGTTTTCAGGGTGCTGTGAACGCAAAGGAGGGGCCATATTCCTTTAACATGTGATGTGGGAGTGAGGCTCCTGTGTGGAGTCATACGAGGCGGTCCCTGTGAGGGGTAGTGAATAAATTGTCTTATGGACATGCGATAGTCCTGAAACAACAAAAAACCCTGTAAACTTTCCCTCCCCTCCCCCTCCCTATACTCCACCCCAACTCGAAGTACCTGTCGTCCCAACATTGTTGACACTCAAAACTTAGGGTGTCAGCTCAAAATCCAAACCTTTAAGTAGAGCTCAAAAAGAGCGGGGATTCCTACTGGGGCTGGGGGGAGCCCATCCAGGAATCCCTTCACCTGCGCCAGCTGGTAGAGTCATTCTTGGTTCATTATTTCGTGTGGTGGGGTCAGAGGCCCAGGACCGGCGTGTCATTGTATTGCGGCAGGTCGCCTTCTCCATCTGGTGAAGGCTCGTAGCCTGTTCATCGTTTGTTATGTTCCGCTGCCTGTTCCGGGGCGTCCTGTCCTGCCAATTCTGGATCCCTCCTCGGGGAGGCCCGTCTTGATACAGTTCTGGGTCTTCCTTTCTGTCTCCTTGGTCCCATGGTCCAGTCTCCCTCGATATGGGCCTCTGCCCATTTCCAGGCCTCCTGTGGGTCAGAGAAGTGTACTGTGGTTCCCTTGTGATAAATCTTGAGTTGTGGCAGAAGGAGCAGACCGTATTTAACATTCATGTGTGCCAGCTGTTTCTTGAGCGCTTCAAACGATTGTCGTGCCCGCTGTACTTCTCGGGTATAATCGGGGAATATTGCGATTTTCGAGCCATTATGGGTGATTGTCCCTCATGAGCGCGACATCTGCAGGAGAACGTCCCTGTCGCGATAGTTTAGTAATCAAGCGATTATCGTTCGGGGTGGTGCACCTGGGATCCTTTTGCCCGAGGGCATCCTATGGGCTCTTTCCACCGAGAACATTTTTGAGAAGGAGTGGGGTTCGTAGGTGTCCATAAGCCATTGTTCAAGGAATAGTTCCATGCATTGTCCCTCTTCTCCCTCTGGTAGTCCGAGAATACGCACATTGTTGCAGCAAGACCTTCCCTCTCCCTCGTCCACCCTTGATTCTAGGGTTTTGAGGCGGTTTAAGGCTTGTGATAGCTGTCTGTTGATACCGGTAATGTTGCCCTCTGACTCAGAGATATGGTGTTCCGCTTCCCCGGTTCTAGAAGTCAGCTTCTGTAGGTCGTGGCGCAAGAAGGAGACATCCGCCGCTATGCTATCCATTTTAATCTCCATTGAGGAGTGGGAACTGGCAATAGCCTCCATCACATCTCGTAGTGAAAGAGCATCTTCTCCCGTGGGGGAGTTCGATCGTGTTGGCTGGTCGGTCAGGGCTGGAGTGGTGGCAACTGCAAATTTGTCCATGCTACTCTGAGTGGAAGTCTTCTTTTGTCTGACTTTGCCCATCTTTATGGAGATTGTGATCGGTGTGGAGCTGCCTGTTAGCTGGATCGGGGTGGCAGGGATCGATAGTTCTCCCTCCTCTATCTTTTACTTCCCCCGAGGAGGTCTGCTGAGGGCTGCTTCTATGGGGTAGCATTGTGTGTCTCAGTGGCGGCACCTTGCAGAATCGCCCCGAGAGGCACCGTGTATAGCCTTATACTGTGGCAGGCTAAGTGTTACTCAAATAGTTCACAGTTCAACGGCAGTGGTAGTAGTTCCCGACCGGGACTTTCAGCTGGAGCCCCGCGCTGCTTGTTAGTCCTCTTTTCACCAGTTAGTATTTATGGAGCCCCACCACTTCCATGTGTTTCTCGGGGAAGGGGGTGGCCTTCGCTCCAGCTCTGATCTCTCCTCTTCCATGTCTCCCCCGAGGCCGGGCCCAGGGACGCCACCACCAGGTCCAACCAGGAAGATAGTTCAGCGGGGGGGGCCTTACTTGCCGTGTGCTGCAGTTTCACCCGCCTTTCCCTGTTCCACAGGTGCGGGGTGACCTTCTCCCTGTGTAGGCCCCTCTGCGCCGAGCCGAGCCATCACCGGAGAGACGGCACACGGTTGTGGCTGCTGCAGGGACCCGGCCTACTCGCTGCGTGTGGTCAAAGGAGGTGCCGGGGAGGTGTGCGTGCCAGCACTGTCAGAGTGTTCTCCAGGCAGGGGGTTTTGGTCTTTTACCATCTGCCTCTCGGCTTGCGAGGCCCCGGCAGGGAGTTCGCCTCGGGGGCGCCCTCCGATTCCCGATAAGTCTCCAGTGGGTGGATGTCTGTTAATCCGGCAGTCCGGGGCAGCCTCTAATGCTTCCTCTCTTTTCCGCAGTCGCAGCATTTTCCAGGAGTTGGAAGGACGCTGCAGTCAGGCGGTGGCGGCCATTTTAGGTGTCTGGGTGCCGGGGCTCCAGCCCTCGGCGTTCTGTCGAATTAATCGTTCGCCTGGCCAGATAGAGATCTTAAATTTGGTCGGGTAGCGCCTTCCGTCTTGCTGAGTCGGTCGAGGTGCTTGGTTGGTTCGTTATCCACCAGAATCAGGATGTTAATGCAGGATTTATTTGGCGCTTGCGGGAGCTCAGCAGGCGCACGTCCACATCGTTCGTGTGCAGGCCACTCCCCCCCAGGTTGAGCACTGTTGATGGGGAATGTTGCCACTGTACTACTATAAGCATAGCACCCATGCTGTGAACTGCCAGAACTATTCCATCACAAACGTATGGTAGCACCAAAGAAAAATTGACTGATACTGTGTCATTAAAATCGTAGCCCCCTAGAGAAGTGCTTGTGAGAAACGTGAAGGTGTCTCACCTACTAGTTCCCGGGGATCTGTCATCCAGGTGGCCAGGACACGGCCATCGCTATTGGAGCCAGTTACTGGGGGTGGACCAGTGCGGGAGGATCACCTGGAGCCAAATCCCCTGTACACTTGAAAGTCATTGACACGTTGGTAAAGAACAAAGAATTGTGAAATTGGCGTGTGTACCCAAATGAGGGGAATGCTTTGTGAACTGTAGGAGAAAGCCTGACTGGGGGCTGCAAGAAAGTATGACTGGGGCTGAAAGTTAAGGGAGGTCAGAGCCCGGTTGAGGGGGACCTAATGAAGTGACGTGCTTGTTTAAAAGGACATTGATACCCTTGAATATTTCCAATGAAAAGTAAGCGACGTGATTGTTTAAAAAACATTGATACGCTTGAATATTGCCAATGAAGAGAGTATGAATGAAAGGCAGTAGTGAACCCAACTGAGGGAGGTCGGGAGAAATGATTGTGAGAAAGCTAAGTGAACTACATTGTGGGAGCAATTGTGAACCCAAAGGAGGGATGTCCACAGTGCTATTGGTTGGCCTGAGTCCCGACTGAGGGAGATTAACATTGACAAACGGATCACAGTCCAGCCGAGGGGGATCCACGGGTAAAGAGTAATCGCAGACAACAAAAGAATTAGAAGGAGCTTTTGTTTTATCATTTACAATGTATCAGACCATCTGAAGTAAGAGATTTTACTTGAAGGAGTCTTGGACACAGAAGGCCCGGGCATTGATGAAAGGAACTGTAACCTCGTACAGGAGAAACCCAGGAGTGTGCTGTGCCTGAGAGTCCCGCCTTTGTCCTGTGCTAGAAAACGTGGGGAAAGGAGACCCCAGCCATAACATCCTGACCTATCATTTTTGTTAACACTTCTTTACTTTCTTGTGAACACTATCCCACACTGTTTTGTAATGTAGTGATAAGGATTGGCAATAGTTTTTTTTCAGTATAGGCCCTTTTATTTTGACAAGATGCCATTAGGATTGCCTTATTATTATTTGATGGTCGTAGCTTGCTCCCATTTTAGATTTAGGTTTGGGTTATGCGTTCTTCTCACCCATTTATACAGTTCAATAAACACCCTTGAACTGTGATCACTTGTGTCTGTCTTTACTGTTGCCACTATAAGTTCCTTACATACTATACCCTTAAAAGTTTAGCAGCCCTATTGAATGGTGTATCTGTCGCTGCCCACCCATGTGAATTTTACTATATGCAATCAGTTTCTGCCCATAACCTGAGAATAGCAACAACTGCCTACTCACACACAACACACATGCACCCTTTCACCGCTTTTAAAACTGTAAATACAACAGGTTCATACTGAACACACATACCATTTTCAATATTGGAAACAACAGATTGGCTTTGTAAATGATGGTTAAAAGTGACCATGGTAAGAAAAGATGATACAGGTAAGCCCTTTCACTCTGCTCCAGGCCCCAGTCTGTGTGGCTCTACTGGTAGGTCTCAAAAGCACAATGTCCTCACTTTCCTGACAGAAAAGGAAAACCTAGATATGGCTGAAGAAAATAATTAAAAATGGTTGCTTCCGGAGCACTATGGAATTTTGCATGAAAATGTATCGCCTTGAAGCATACAGATGTTTTAAGAAAAATGCTTCTGAGACAGGACTGACACCATCTCTCCTACTGAACATCATGTAGGAGATCAGGGACTTCTTCAGCACCCCTACTTCTATAGCTACTGTAAAATGTTCCACCATGAATGTCTCCATACTTATCAAATAATGAACTTGCGCCGATAAACAAATCAACACGAAAAAAGGAATCTGAAAAGTTTCTTATGACTTTCTTTATGTATTTTAGTAGCAGTTGGAATTCTACTGAGAGCTGCCTTTTACACAGGGTGCTGTGTGACAATTCACTAGTGTCCGTCACTTTTGCCCAGGGGGCAGCCCTTCCCTATGAGGGTAGGGAGGTGAGGCCGCAACTCAATATTCCCCCTAGGGCTTTTAATTTGTGGGAGAAACTCAAAGGGAGCAACTCCCCTTCTGGAGACCTGGACGTTCAGCTGGGGGAAAGCCTCCCTGACACCCTATCCCAAAATATCTTACCCTGCCTGTCTCCTCCCTCCTCCCAATTGACAGAAACACTATGGCCCTCATTACGACCCTGGCGGAAAGGGGAAAACGATGGCGGAAATGCAATACCGCCATCGAATAGCGCTCGGTGCGACTATGACCCGCCACCGCAAAGTACGAAGCCATTAGCGACACCGTAGTGAACGCCAACGCTAACTGCACTAAACACGCGCGCGCGCGCCATGCCAAACCGCAAACACCACCATGGTGCAACGGTACGCCAATTCCGACCCTAGCGGACATGTACCTAACGCCATCAGGCATGGCGGAATGGACCATTCCGCCATGGCGAGAAGTACGGCATCGCGAATCAACCGTAAACGGCCCCACTGAGTGCCTGTACACCGCTCCCTGCCCACAAAGTACAATTCCCTGTAGGTGCAAAGAAGTCACAATGCAACCATTGAAAAGTACAAAGCACCCATGCATGCCAACGAACAAAAGCAACACAAGAGGTGCCAATGGGAGCTGCAGGGCACAGATGGCACGAATACAGAAGCCATCCCAATGGACATGACCACAGTCCCCCACCAAGAAACGCACGCAAACACAGGCACCTGTGCCCAGCAACATTCCGAAAACACATCATTCCACCAGTCCACCTGGCTGACCGCCATCTGTTACACAAAACCCAATCCCCCGCCCCTGAGCATGACAACATTCAAACTGCCACATTGGCAGCCCCCATCCCTGACCTCACGGGCTCAGTAGGCAAACGCGCCCAGTACAGTACCACGCAACTCAACCCCGAAGCAGGAACCCAATGCAGATCTCCTCACAATACATCGCCCCACAAATAGGCACATGCCACATCACTTGCAAAGAAAAACGCTACACGGGCCAAATCAGATCAGAAATTTAATGCACAACTAAATCACCAAGCCCATACAGCCATCAGGCCACGAACTCCAAAACACATTTCACCATTGTGGGCTGCATCCGCAAGACATGACCAGCCACCACTTGTGTGACGCCCTGTCCCATCATGGTACACAGAGCCACATTCACGTACGAAAAGGCTACATGGAAGCGCACACAACCGCAGGGCCGTCCCAATGTGGAGGCACTAGTCCAGCTGAAAGGCCGAAATGTTGCTCCGAGCCACCAGTACAGCGTAAGGGCATGTGGGCCACTGGCGATCGTCCCATAAGATCGTAATGCTGCTCCACCGATTAACACGAAGCAGCAGGTGTCGGGAGTAAAATCCATCTGCAGGAGTGGCATACAGATGGCAGTGGCAAAAGGGTAGGAGATACCCGTCAACCAAAAGAAAAGAACAAGAACAGAATGGCCATCAGAACTACATACGAACAACTCACTTCAATGAGCACACGAAATCCACAGCCATATGCATGCTAGCCCACTCCAAAGGATCATCACCACCCCAAAGCCACTTGCGAATCATAACCATCTATACCTAGGTGTAAACACCATCACGAACGAGTGTACCTGTGCATGCGTCTGCCATAACAGAATCCATCAGATGGGAATGTTAACGTGCATGGACACAAGTGGCTGAGTGCGCGTCGAGACAGGGAGGGCTCAACAAGGCCAGATAGACGAAGGGCCCACTATGGCAGGCCTGCATCACATAGCGTAGGGGAGCCGGATAGACCCCAAGAAGCCCTGTACAAGGCAAACTCTGCATCAAATCACCTGCCCATGCATCCATTCATCATACCCTCATCCCGGAATCAAAACGCCTGAATAATTACTCACATGACATTAGAAACATCCATTGAGTCTGTGCCTAATGCAGCCTGCTAAATCCACAGTGCCCCAGCCCGTAAATCCAGTGTTGTGAAGTAACATGTATTTGGGAATGCCCGGCCTCATCGCCCACGTAGCTATTGCGCATCCCAAACTATTCATATCAATCATTGCTCCCTCGCCATGGGCCCTGTCTCAAGGACATAGAACAATAGAACGTTATATTTGCAGACAGACCTGTGGGCATCTCCTCGCCGCTAGCCGGAAACCGAAAGCGCCGCCCTTCGAATTCCTCATTTGCAACATCACGTCGAGAAGGCATCTGTGGCCGTTTGAAATCACTAATTATTCCATCGAGTGCGGCTGTGCGTGAAAATGGCAACTGCCTTCACCCACGAATGGGAAGCCACGCCCTTCGTTGCAACTCAGTACAGTGATGCATGAGGGCCCACCGTTACTCGAGTACTACGTTCCACTGACCCTTCACAAGTCTGTTCGCGACTGCACAGACAGTATGGGAAACAATGGGACCACAGCAGAATGAACATATCAACCAATCTTACACGGACATCGGGTACAAATACATGAATGCAATAGCAAGATACAATTACCCGATTTGCAGCGTTGTGCGCGGGACATGCTCGGCCAAAGGGGAGAGCAGTTTGCACAGGTGGAATCAATCACCACAGGTGGAGGCCATACAGCCTGGAAACACATAAATTGCACAGCCAGTCTCCTCCCACAACCACAGCGAAATGCTACAGGCAGGACTCGCGATGTTGGCCCTGGGGGACCTGATAGCACTGCAAGTGCTCCGACTCCAAGAAGAAGACGAACAACAACTACAACCAGCCGCACGGAGGAGACGCAGGAGGAGGAGGAGGCCAAGGCAGGGCCAGCAAGGCCCAGCAGCACAGCCACTACCACCACGCAGGCAGCCCGCAATCCCACGCCTCCGAGCACATCCGTTCAACCTCACTGATGAGCAGATCCACACCCTCTACCGTCTGGACCGGGACACCATAGCCGCCATTGTGGACATGACACAGACTGACCTAGTCAGCATGATAGAGAGCCCAACCGCCATCCCACCCCTACTGAAGGTGGTGTCTGTACTCCACTTCCTGGCCACTGGCACCTACCAGCACACAGTCGGACAGTTGCATGGCATTTCTCAGCCACTGTTCTCACGGACACTATTCCAAGTGCTCGATGCCCTCCTGCAGCACGCAGACGACTACATCTCTCTACCACGCTCGGAGCATGAAATAACCAACACAAAAGTGGGATTCCATGCACTTGCCGGCATACCGGGTTGCATTGGTGCCATCGACTGCATCCATGTTGAATTGGTCGTCCCACATGCCATGGAGGCCCAGTACCGCAACCGAAAACAATTTCATTCCCTGAATGTACAAATGGTGTGTGACTCCAACAGGATCATTACGCATTGTTGTGCCCGATTCCCTGGATCAACCCATGATTCCATGGTCTTGAGGAACTCTACCATACCACGCTACATGGAGCGACACGCAGGGAACAGATCCTGGCTACTCGGTGAGTCTCATTGCATGCATGATGATGTGGGGTATGTGATTTGGCAATGTACTGGCAGGAAGGGGGGGGGGTGTGCGTACGTATCAATGGCATTCCACATCCTACGTTTATCGTCCACATACAGGTGATGCTGGATATCCACTGAAGAGATGGCTCCTCACACCAGTCCGGAACCCACGGGACCAGCATGAGGAGGACTACAACTATGCCCACTCACGTACCCGTGTAGTCATAGAACAGGCATTCGGCCTACTGAAGACTCGTTTCCGCTGCCTCAGCAGGTCTGGCGGGGCACTCCTGTACCGCCATGAGAAGGTTGCAAAGATGGTGATGGCATGTGTCATGCTCCACAACATGTGCGTACGTAGAAATGTGCCCATGCCCCCTGACGCTGAACTGCAAGCACCGGATGATGGTCATGATGAGGGTGGGGATGTGGCAGCACCTCAAGGAGTCTGCGAGGCACCGGAGGGCCGTGACATCCGTCAGCATCTCATTGATGTATGCTTCTAGCACTCACGCCTGGTGGCTGATACATGGACACGGGACTCGTGGCACTGCGTGTGTCTGGGACATGCACAATATGGACTGTACGCCTATGATGGCCTAGTACACAAAGATCAATGTCCACACATCTCATTGGGTGATCGTGCACTTTTTATGGCATATGTGATATCATGTTGAACACCCTATCGACCCGCCACCCAAGTGAGCCCAACACACCCCCTCCACCCTCCTACCTCCCACCCGAACACCAGTGTCCAAAGATGCTCATTGTCAGTGGCCTGTCGCTATTGCAAGCCCCCTCTGCGGGTATCAGGGGCACCCCTGCCTGTGGAGCGCAGGTTCCTCCCTGATCTACGTTGGGGGCTGCCCTGGACGGAACTTGCAACGGATGATGTGTCTGCCTGCTCACGTCCATGCATGTCCCTAAGGGTTTGCGAGAGCTCAGTGAGCACACGGCGCACTGCGGCAAGTTCGGCACATACGTCTTTGGACGTCGCATGCAGTTCCCCCCTCAGGCTCTCGGTGCTTCTCTCCATTTGGACTCTCAGGCTCTCGGTGCTACTCTCCATTTGGACTCTCAGGCTCTCGGTGCTACTCTCAATTTGTGCCCTTAGCGTCTCTGTACCTCTCTCCATTTCTGCCCTAAGTGTCTCTGTTGATGTTTCTATGTCTGCCTTGGTGCCCCCACATTCATCGGCATGGTCCTTGAGGAGTGTGGCCATTTGCTGCTGTTGGACGATTAACTTGTCGAGGGACTGTTGCCTCTGCTGGGCCATGCCCATTTGCGGGGGTGTCACAGAGGGGCTGTTGTCCTCATGTTGCCTTGCCACAGGGCTTGTGGGGGATGGCCAGTCGTCGTCTTGTGGCTGCACCTGCGTGGTATCCTCATGTTGTACGGGATGGGACAGACAGGGGGATTGGGACAGGTCATGGATGGATCTGACCTCGACATCCCCGTCTTCTGTGTCCGAGCATGCTGCCATCAATGGGGTGTCACCTATGGTGCTGCTGCCACCAGAGGCAGTGCCTTCTGTGGCATCCATTGGGGGGACCTGTGGTGGTGGTGTTGTGGCCATGCTGGCTGCTGGGGTGCCTGTTGATGTTCCCTCCTCTGTGCTGCCACCTGATTTGTGCTGCTGCCGTGTCTTGATGCGTGCAGCTGAGGTGGAGGGTCTCTGGCCGTTGGTCTTGGCCCTCTTTGCAGGTGTGCTGGTAGGGGTGTCCTGTGGCTCGTCGTTTGGATCGGACCCTGTGGTGGAGTAAAGGAGGGCGAGGGTTATTGATGGGTCTGTGGGAATTGGAATGGCATTGTATCACATGCTTTGGGGTGGTACCTGAGGGTGATTTGGGTCGGGGCCTTGGAGGTGCTTTGATTTGTGTGTGGAGTGAGGGTGCAGTTGTTTGGCAGCCTGCAGTTTGGGTGTGCCTGCTGCACGTGTAGTGCGTGTATTAGGGGTTTTTAATTATTTATGTATTTATTGTGGGTTTTAACGTGCGCTATCAGGCCGATGTGTGTGGACGTTCTCCTGGACATGTGTTTCTGTTGCACTATGTGGACGCATGGTGCTTCACATGGATGGACTGTGTGGCTTGTTATATCTGGCCCACCTACCTGAATCTTCGGATGTCTGCACTCCTTTCTCCATCCCTCCGACTCCCTCAATGCTCTCCATTCCGATGGTGGAGGCACAGATTTCTTCCCAGGGGGTCAACTTGATGGGTGATTCAGGACCTCCCCCGGTGGCTGTGGCAATGTTGCGGTTGGCAGAGAGTATGCTGCGGACGCGTATCCGCAGGTCGTCCCATCGCTTGCGGCATTGCTGTGGGGTGCGGGGTGCGGTCCCCACCGCACTTACACGCTGTGCCACCAGAGCCCATATGGCCTTCTTGTTTGCAAGTGCCGTCCTGGTCATTTGCGTGCTGAAGACGACGGCAGCATTCTCCTGGAGGGTCTCTGTTAGCACGGTGAGTTCCTCGCGGGAGAAGTGGACCTGCCGCTTGCGGTCGCACGCTTTCTTCGCTACTTTTCCCATTTTTCTTGGTTTCGCTAGGGTGGTTGACGGGGTGGGGTGTGTCTCAGGGTAGTGTTTTTAGTGGTTGTGTGGTTTTAGTGTATTTATAGGTGTACGCCGGGATGTTTCCCGTTCCGGCCCCGTGTTTTGACTTCCGTTTCCGTATATTTCCGGCCACCGTACTTTCCGGTAGGCGCACACTGCGGTGACCGCTAAGAGGGGTGGCGGTATTGCACCTGGGGCGCCGTACGGCGGCGGTGTGGGCCGTTTTGGGGTCATTTCCGCCATCGCGGACTTTGCACTTCCGCCATGCCGTGGTGCTCGTGCTCGATGGGTCGGAATGGGCCGCACTTTGCTCCTTCGTGCTATGGCGGAAACGCTATTTACGCTGTGGCGGTCCGGTCAGTCGCTTTCCGCAAGGGTCGTAATGAGGGCCTATGTGTTATGCTGAAGTCACAACTGTCACAGGAGTAGAGAATACTGGGACGAGGATGAGTGGAACAAACAAGTGAATTAACAATATGCAGACTCCACTAAATCCTGTTACGAGGTGGCCTTTGAGAGGCATGAAGATTGCACCTGAAACATTGCAACCCGGAGTTGACTGTATAAAGTGGAAAGCAAAGAAAGACTAAGAGAGTGAGACCCTAGAAAGCAGCAGAATGCAAGCCAGGCCCGGGAGATTGAAACTGGGATTCTTGAAGGCAAGCTGAAGCTTTCATTCAGAAAGGAAGATGCAGAAGGTGTGACATTGCCAAAGGATCCTATGAGCCGGCAGGGAACCGACCTAAAACAAGACTGCAATAGTCGTGGTGGTTACGTGACCGGAGAAAAGTGGATTGTTAGGTCCAGAAACAATGCAGAGACCGCCAGCTGAAATCTGCCGTGGAGCCACGCAGAAACCCAAACCGCAGAACTGAGTGCCCGCTACCCCAGGAAGAACGAAAGCCGTATCCCCAAGCAGAAGCAGTGTCAACCAAGAGTGCATCCTCCTTCGTCACAATGGTGACAAAGAAAGTCATAACAAGCAACAGTGTTTCAGGAGTAATATCTTTCATCACAGTGGTAACACCGAAAATAGTACCAAGTAAGAGTGCATCAGAAGTAATCTCCTTTGTCACGGTGGTGACTAAGAAAGTTATACCAAACAAGAGTGGATCAGGAGTTGTCCCCTTCAACACAGTGGCGCCAAAGAAGGCACCAATAGTCTAGAAAGATTAATGCCCGGATCCCTGGGCAATACCAATTGTTGAGAGCCTGGAAGCTCGACTTAATGGCCTGAGTGTAGCAGGGGAGCTGAGGGCTCTTGACAATCAGTTTTTCCCTGGGGGTCTGGGCAGTAATGCTAATAGCAGCTGACCTTGTATCTGAGTGGTAAGTGTGACCTTCATGTTAGTGCTGCGTTCGGGAGAAGAAACAGAAGAACGTTGCTGTGTAATTGCTGCTGAGTTTAGTATTGCTTGGCAGACTTTGAGGTAGTTTGTTGTATGTGCTGGGCAGGGAGAAGCCAGGTAATGGGCCTCATTACGACCCAGGCGGTAAGTTACCGCCTGGGTCGTACCTTTACCACCATGGCGTAAACTACATTTACGCCATGGTGGTTGGCGGACTTACCGCCACATTCCGAGGTTGGCGGGGCGGTAAGTCCCCAATCCCCATTTACCCTTCCCCATTCCCATTTTTGCCCCATAGGGCATAATGGGAGTGGGGAAGGCGTTAATTACGCCACCGTAAATTACGGTGGCGTAATTAACAACAAGGTCCCTTAGCGCCATGGATTTTAACACCTGCTAAAAGCAGGTGTTAAGTCCTCCATGGCGCTAAGGGACCTCGGAATCAGGCGGTAAGGGTAGGCGCTGTTTACGCCGCCGTAAATCCCTTACCGCCTGACTCGTAATGAGGCAATGTGTTTACATAGTTGGAATGCAGGACTGGAGGGAGACAGAAGTGGTGGCGGTTAGCATGCAGATAGGTGTGCAAGGGAAGGGAGAGAGGGAGCAGAGATATCCTCGGGAGAGAGTAGTGAAGGCGACTGCCATCGGAGTGGCCAATATAATCCTGATACCAGACAGGTTCCAAGGCTTCACCAACCATTATTATCTTGAAACTCTCGTTGCAGATTGGTTCCCAGTGTTCTAATATTCCTATTCCACGTTTTTCCTATTTCATTTTTATTACAGGCTTCAGCCTTTAATAAGAATGTTATGTATAAGCTTTTATACGAGCAATGCAGGCTTCCATGTATTATTACATTGCTGGGAATTGTCATTTGTACGTCTGTTATAATGCACTTAATCAACAATCCCAGAGGTGGAGGGCATTACTACCTGGTGACAGCCAGGGCCCAAGTTACAAGATCGAGTGAACAGGCCCAAGTTACAGGCTCGAGTTAACAGGCCGGGTACCCATACTTTAAGTGGGCCAGGGCCACCCGGGTCTGGGCCCCGGCCGTCTCCAAAAAGTGGGGCTGAGCCGGGGGCCCCCAGTCCCACCATAACATTGGCGGGACGCATTATCACACCGCAGCCACGACGAAAGCTGCACCTGCATTAAGACAGGCAAACTGACAGAAGTGCCAGCCAGCCACAGCATTGCTGTGACTGGCTGGTACTTCTGTCAGTCATTGTAACTTCCTCTGGTGACCCCTCATACGAGGGTTCACCAGAGGAAGTTACTGTCCTTTTGTTTCCGCAGGTCGCTGAGGCGTCTTTAACCCTCTGCAAACCTTGGGATTCCAAAACATATTTAAAGGTTTATAAAAGATGGCTTGAAAAGTACACAATTTATGCCACCTTTTATCAAGCTTTGCCGATGGACAAAGACGCCGCAGGCTTTGTCCTTCGGAAAAGCTTTATAAAAGATGGCTTCAATTTTGCACTCTTCAAGCCATCTTTTATAAACATAGAAATGTTTAACAAAGATGGCTTGAAAAGTACGCAAACATAAGGTATGCACGGAAATATATAAATGTTATATATTTGTGTGCGTACCTTACTATGGTTTGTGTACTTTTCAAGCCATCTTTTATAAACTAGAAATATATTACATATTTCTATGTTTATAAAATATGTCTTGAATACTACACAAACCATAGTAAGGCACGCATACACATATATAAATGCTTACATGCATTTATATATTTGTTTGCGTACCTTACTACAGTTTGTGTGCTTTTTTAGGCCATTTCCAACCCACAAGCCAGGCACCCCTCGATGTCTTACCCCACTTATAGCCCTGCCAGTTAGCATTGCTAGGCAGCAATGCCACGCACTGAGGGACATGGACAAAGAAAGAAGGGAACGACTCCTCGTCCCGTCTCCTTTTCAATGATGGCCATGGACACAGGAGGGATGAGGATAGTGAGTGGCATAGGAGAGCACTATGGTCTGGTAGATGCTGGGGCAAGGTAAGCTGATGCATGATGTGGGCAGAGGGAGTGTGCTGGGAAACTGGCAATGGTGCAGTGTTCTGAGGGCAGTAGCGATTGGAGGGTGGAGCCCCAGGAGGCAAGATGGCGGCAACGCCCATTATTCTCCACCCCTCCTCCCCCGCTCTTTCGGTAGGCAACACCATGAGGTAACGCCTGCCTTCTGAATTTCCAGATTGGCTGGGAGGCCTTCAAGTGTCCCCTGCCAGGTGCTACTTGGTATTCTAAGGTTGACTCACTCATTCAGCATTTACTATATGACTGCTCCATCCGTGCCCTCAAACATCTTCGGGTTCCTCAGCATTGACACTGCACCCATATAATACTTCATTGTGAGAAGATGCGGCTCCGTCGCAGAAAGACATCCTCCTTCACCAAGCCTCCAAGTTAGGACTTTTCATCGTTTAAGTTTTTTCATTTAATGCTCCAAACAGAAAGCGGCACATGTTCAGCTGTCCCCCAAAATGTGCATGCACAGCACCAGATCGTAGCCACAGTTCAACCACACTTTCGCTGTGAGGTGACACCGTTGTTCAGTGGCTGACGGCAAAGCCAATGGGGACATTTAAAAAAAAGTTGCTCTGACTTACTCCTGTCTTAATAGGAATAAGTCAAGGTTAAGGCAGGGTTAAGTAAGAGTAACATCTCTTTGAATTCGCCCCCCCCCCCAGTATCTTCGTAAATTGATGTGCTCCTTTAATATTCCTCTGCTACATTGTGGTAAACTCTTCTTCCGGGTACTTCAGGCAAAAGCTATGTTTATAAAAATCGCCAGTTGATCCATATGAGGACCTGCTAATTTTTATTAATCCAAACAACATTTTATACTGACAAAATATCTTGAAGTTTTCTGGCAAGTTCCAACAGGCAACCCCTTAATTGCTGAAACATTTCTTTTGCTATACATAAACCCTTACAATCTTAATCTATCAAGTTTTATAATTAAAAATGTCTGATTATACGCTATAATTATGTCAGCATTGCAGTGAGTGAATTTATAAATACTTTGCTATTACTTTGTAACCAGGGTGAACTCTTACCATGTTTCCTATTAATGAGTGTTGATTGTCATCTGAATAATGTGTTTACACTCTCTTCTAAACTCTCCTCGGATTCTATATTTTACCTTTTTCCAGCCTGTATGTGTTATTGTTATTGAATGAAGTGCACCAGAAACCATTGCATAATTGAACAGTGACCTTTTCCGGGTTCTATGTGGAAGAAACCGAATTATGGATTACTCCGATTTGACAAATACAATAAATTATATGTACAATACAATAGTTACTGATAGTCTCGTCAATAAAGTCAGTCTTATAAACCGAGTGGACAAAATGCTAAAGTGTAGTAAGAACATTATACTGTGCATGCTGTATTCTCCATGGGACCAACACACGAAAACATCTATCAGTTTCCAAGCATCAACTGTGCACACAACTAGTACAGATCACTACATTTTGAGGGTGTCCTTATTCAACAACCCCAGACTGCTTCCCCAAATCTATTTACTGTTGGGGGGAAACCATGGGAGGCACACGTGCACCCTGGAAGGCAAGCCTTATTATTTAAGGGATGACGTATTATGCAAAGCATCAGCGTTTCTATTTTTCCTGTTGACATCACTAACACATGGGTTCAAATGTAACGATAGCCTTGCAGTTGAAGATTACCTTAAATGCTATCTCTGGCAATGTGCACCCATTGCGAATGTGAATGCATAGCTATGTGTCTGACGCATGCCTAGTATTTAGGCATAGATAGAGGGTCAGACTCCGAGGTTCTGGCACTCACCGCCTGGCCACCCATTTTGAGATGGCACCCACTGTGCATGAAAGGAGGGGCATACAGCACCTAGTGGTAGCAGGATGTGACAAGCAGTCCCCTCGGCGCATCCTGCTCTCGTGAATCTGGCCCAATGTGTGCCTAAGAGCAGCCGTTTCAGGTGTATGCAATGCTATTGTTTCTAGTTCTCTGAACGACATTATATTAAATGGGGGTTGTTATATAAATGAGTTATGACACCTGGAAATAGCTCAGATGATGGAGTCAGTTTACATCTTTGCCTCGCCCTCTGTGGCAGATGATACGAGGCCAGCTTTTCCTATTCAATGCAAGCAGTTATTGCTGTGTGATTGAAGAGTACAGCCTTCATGAATGTCATTGAAGAAACATACAGAGTTCATTATTGAAGGTGTCACTTAATCTCTCACACTACGCAGACATAACAGTAGCCACCAATTTGATAACTCCACCAAATGGGAATTTCTGCGCGATTCGCCCATTTAACCTGATACCTCTATCAGGATGGGAGGGGTCCCATGATGATGGCATGGGAACACAGATCTGATTTAGTACAGTATAGTGCAATGCAATAGTGCACCGGATTTATGGGATCAAGTAAGCCTGGAAGCAGAAGGAGATATATGTTATTCATAAACATCCCTGAACCATTTAAATCTCGGGGCAGACAGTGCCTGGTAAATGGACATGACCACTTTCATTAAACAGTGGAAGAAAATGAGGGGGGAACCTTCTCAGAGTTCTCTCTTGACTGCTTCATTGGAGGTCTGGTGGTGTTAGCTGAGGTGGTACGGACAAACTGATGTACTGTTGTTATTGGTGAAAATGATAAATTACCTCCTGATTATGGGTGTTTATTCTCCCCAATGTGAAGTCTCTTTAGAAAGCAGTAAAACCTCCAGCACCGTAAACGGCATTGTGAGTGGGTGCAATGCACCCACTCACAAGCAGGCATTTTTGAACCTATGGTTTCCAAACCAATAATCTGGTGGAGTGGTAAAATAGGCGATGCCTGGAAATACTGCCTCTTTTATCATTAGTCGCATATACATAGTGAGGCTGTAAGGCAGTGGCGGGCGAGTGAGCCGCAGGGCAATACGTTACATGCCCAGTGTAAGACTCCCATAGCCGCGTACCACTGGCAATGGACACAGTGAGACTTATTCTACATATCACTCCTTAACCATAGGCCTGTTGACACACATCTCAGTGATGCCACGGGGCTGATCCTCCAGCCATGTGCCCTGTCACACAGAATAACATCCAGTGCAATATTTGGTGACGACAGGAAGGACCTGCAATAGCGTTGGGGCAGATTGTTAGTATAATGCAACTGGTGATTAGAATTGGAGTTGGTTCCAAGCGATCCGAAAGCATGCTTCTCACCAGTGAAGAGTCATCAGAAGCGACTCCTAATCCTAAAAAGAAACCGGAAAAAAGGCCAGACTGCGTTTTTATTTTAGCTCCAAAAACCTCAACAGGCCTGAAGAAAGATCAAAGATTTCCCAGGTCACTGGGAATTACTTTGTGCATAAACAAGGAACAGGAGGTAGCCTTGAGTGCTACGAATCCCAGTAGGCGCTACAGGTGAGTGGATGTATACCTCGGCCGGGGAAGTATGTCCTTTTAACTATCATTTGGTGAGATGTTCCATCAAAGATCCAATAATGATCTATATTAACACATGTTGTTAAGCAGGAACATCTAGGACCGAGCATGGCATTTGAATGTGGTAACGAAGCTAGATTGGCATCTAATTTCGCATCGAATTGTGGGTGTCGCAGAGTGTGCTTTGCAGGGCAACGTGCACCGGTAAATAGGTTTGAGACACCCTAGTCATTGAATTAAGTAAAGCAAGTGTACCATTGGTCAAGCAGGTGAAAACACCTTTGCTTGATGTATGGACTGAGAAAACAATCACACCTTGGCCTTTGTCTTTGAAACAAAAACCTGTGTCTTAGCACATGGAATCAATCAATGCCATGGACACACGTGTGGAGGCTAAACCCCAATTACTACTAACTTATTTCCAGCACAAAGAAGTAAGGAGAAATATAATCATGCAGCAAGGGGCAGTTGGAACTGCCCCGCTGTAGAGAAAAAAAGCCCAGTGGAGAGTGGCAAAGATGGATATACACCTGAACAGTGTTCTGATGCTTTGCATTATGAAAAGCCGACGACAGCCATTTCAATCAACACTTGAACCAACACATGGAACTTCATTTGGTTGCCCTTTCTTTCCAGTCACCCCTGGCTCACGCATTTGCTCCGCCATGTATACCCAACCTTGGAGGGCTTTGTAAATCCTATCTAAAGTATCTAGCAATATGGATATATGTACATTTGGACCCACTGACTAACACCATTTTATTTATTAACATGCAGTAACATTTTAAATATAAGAGCTGACATTAGAAATTCTTATCAAACCTTTTTGGAGGTATAGCATGATTATTAACACGGCTATAATTATAATGAAAGAACACAACCTTAGTAACATTAAGGTTATGGAGAATAGACTCATAGTATTATTCGTTCTTAGGAAGACAGAAACAATGATGGTCAGACGATAGAAGATGTGTGCACAATATTAGTTCGGTCGAGCTGTATAAGACTGCATTTTTCCCTGACCCGCGCATGTGAGCCAGAAGCTGTCGGTTTCCTCACTGTTGTGCTGTTTCATTTGCTTCAGTTCATGTCATGCTTTTGTTCACTGATCCTAGGCCTTAAATAACCGCAGCTTCTAAGAGGCTTAATTCTGTTGTCAAGAACTTAATAGTTTTCTATGTACCTAGGAAATAACATATGTAGTTGTTTGACACAGTCCATGAATATAATAATGAGCAGAATGTGCCATGAGACTAGATTCATTTCCTTTTTTCCAGAAAGGCTGCACCATTTTCTATTCCTTGGCCAGTGAGGACTCTGCAGACCACGCAATTAGACTAAACATCTGTAATTGAGTTTGAAAACACTCCCTTTGTTTTGCCTTGCAGTCTGACCTACTGGCCTTCACAGCACTATGCAGAATAGAAGAGAGGAAGTTGTGCTTTGCATGTTTAAGGAGAAATAATGCTTTACGCATGTTCTTATAGACATATATTGAAGGCCTTTCATGCTGCCTATGTATGTGTACTTGTAAGCCAGAATATTGTGATGAATCCTGCAGGGTCCTCACTAAACCACTGCCTAAAGTTTCCTCCCAGGTGGCCCGGGGAAGGCAGACACTTCCTGATCCTAACCCTGGGCGTGGTATTAGCTGGGTGAATCACCTGGGAGGAGAACACCCCCAAAAGAAGGAGGGTCATGCTAGGAGAGACATAGTACTCATCTTCGAAGGATGAGATATCCATGATGCCAGAATATCTAATAGCTTGTTGTCAGAGATAGACTCCCTTTTCAAAAGGTACCCAAAATATTGGTATTGAAAGCCATTATGGTCAGTATAAGAATCGGAACATAAATAACCTCCCTCTGACAAATGTGATCTTTCTTCTGCCTTAAACTGTGAAAACTAAAAACAAACTTTAATCTCTTTAAGACCCTCATCTAGAGGTATGTTTTGCAGACATAGTGAGTTAGATAAAGTTAAAACAGAAATATGTGATGAAATGAAGGATGGGAATGTTGGGGACGTCAGGTCCCATAATGCCATGGGTACTGGCACGAGGAAGAGGAGCTCAGAGGCACAGAACTGCAATACGCTGTATAGTGTTTCTAACAGATCACACCTGAGTGAGAATTTTGACTATTTAAATCTCCCTCAGGTGCAGATTCGAGGGAGTAGCAATATTAGCAGCAAAAGAAGTTGTTCGTGGCCATGTATGCAGCAGGTGCAAAACGAAGACGCCGAGACCACTGCCATTCCTTTGGTGGTTAATGGTGCTGAGAGAGTCGTGAACCGGAGAAGGCTGAACTGCAGAGGTCGCGCAGCAGGAAGCACTGTGGTTGCAGGTTGCCCTGTATGTAGGAGAGAGGAGCTCTCTGCACATTGTGTCTGTCTCCGTTGGCTGGCGAGAACCAAGAAATAAAAGGAACAACGTGAACTCCTGTCGGGGGGAACGCTCGAGGCACAGAGCTGCAACCAGTGCTGTCAGATGCTCTAAGTCTGTGGTATAAAGAAGTTGCAGCAGCAGGGGGAAGCGTGCATGTGCAGTGAGAGACCAGTGATTTGACCTTGGACAGGGGACCCCAGGGCGCTCCGTCATAAACCGCTAGCTGCAAATAGACCTTTTGAACACTGAATTAATGATAGAAAGCATTTCTGGCTTAACACACATGCTGAGAGAAAGCAAAATAAGAAAGTTTATAACTATCACTATCCAAGTAAAGAAAGTGTGATATTTAAGGAAGGTTGTGATTACCATTGCCCAGGGAAGGAGTGGGCAGTATTAAACCCACAGACTGACCACCATTGGCAAAGTAAAGAGGATGCAGTATTAGAACAAAACTGTAACCAGTATTGCCAACGCAAAGAGGAGGCAATATGTGAATCAAATAACAACCAGCATTGCCTAAGCCAACAAAAGGTAATTAAAAGAAAAATGGGAACAGCTTTCGTGGAGAGAGGGACTTGAATTAACAGTTAACTGATATGATAGTAGAAACTCAGAGTTGGCAGGAAAGATGCCCTCATTGGGGAGAGTGTCATGGGGGAGAGGAACATAACCTGCATTGCATGTGGCCAATCAATTATTGGAACAAACCGCATCAATGGGTGCTGCATCCTTATGGAAAAAGTTGCAAATTTCACTATTATTGAAAGTCAAAGACTATACTGATGTTTTGAAGTGAACCGCACCACAGAGTACTTGTAGTAGTGTTAGGAGATTCATCCTGGAAGGAGAGTACGCCTGGAAACGATTGTAAGATGTAGTCCTAGCAGGTTAGTGAACCCGGAAGAAGATATTGAAGTACTACATTGTGGTGAAAGGCTGTGGTGGAAAGAAAGTGGCAACACCACTAATGTGTTTGATGAACTGTGGTAAAACCATTCTGACAAAAACATTGTTATGCATAAAGGAGAAATGTGCAGTAGTCGTCTTCCTATTGAAATATTCATTGGAAGAATGATGATCTTTGATTATAATAAAATCACAACGCCAAATGAAGTCCTCCAGAAGAGAAGGAACTTTGTGTTGGAAACAGAACTTTGCTATTAGAAGACACCTTTGTGTGTTACCGTTTGAAGCAGAATCTGACTATTGGATTGAACTTTATTAATTGGAATGGTTATTTGGAAATTCTGCTTTGATCCTGGGGAAGGGGATCCAACCCTGCTTATAAGAATACTTGGTTCTAATCATTATTTTGTTGAATTTGAATAGCCATATGAATACCTGAAATGCTTTTGTTGTATGTATAAGTGTGGGGGACAGATATCCTTGTGTATTGGAGGGTTTTCCTTTAGTCTTAGTTTTATAGGCTGGGAAACCCACATTAGGTTAGGGAAAGCGAGACATTCATCACACCATTTTAAGTTAATAAAATGTCTTCTTGTGAAAAACCTTTATCAAGTTGTCCACCTTGCATTTATGACCCTGCACATAATGTAAAGCATTCACTTATCACTTTTCAAAGTGTCATTATCATTGCATATTTTGGAAATAATTGTCAATGTAAATATATCAGTGTATCAATGAAGCATTTATAGAAGCTTTTGTCATCATTTAAACAATCATTAGCTTCTTTCATAAAAAGAAATCCTTAAACATATAAGGAAACCGTTTTAATGCAGAGATCACAACGTGCTCGGTATAAAAAGAACGTTCATATGTGATTCATGTAAAAGCTTTTAATACATGTATCATTGTTTGCTGCATTGAACATTTATCATGCTTTGTTTCATGTGTAAGCCTACGTGCAAGTACTGTGGGCTTTCAACTGGGTAAGCGTCCACATCTATGCATTTGTACGGGCATTCCTTGTACATTTACAAATTGTTCATTCAAGAAATGCAACTGTCCATGTTGGCACACATCACAGTCTTGATTTGTAGATAACCTGGCCCACCTACAGTGACTGTGCAGGTATTAAGACCCAAGAGCACACCTAATGTAATGCTGATTAAAATCCCTGTGCCACATTACGAACGAGAAGCAATGTATTGCTTGTTCACCTTGGGCAGTGGATGTTACACATTGATTTATGCCCTGCAGGAGTACAAAGCATGAGTAGAGGCTAAAACGCCCACTCAGCCCTCTCACTCTACAAACCAAGAGCCAACACAATCATAAAGGCAAACAGGCACAGTTAAGAAATATACCTCATTTGCCTTTTGTGGTAATGTGGGCTGAGGGAAGGCTATACTCTTAAGAGGGGTGTGAATGCAACCCAGAGAGCAAAGTATAACAGTCAAAAATAAAGGAATGTCCTATCAAGGTTCTATAACCAGGTATACTTTAATCTGACACACCTTGTACAATAATAACTAATTAGAAAAACACTGCACAAAACCCACCCCTGAGGAAAGAACACAGAATAGGCAAAGATAGTAGGTGCAGCACTCCGGTTAATGAATCAGGAGGGAAAGGCAAGCAAAAGCAGCAATGTTCTTAAAAAAGGATATGTACTTGTGTGCAAAATGGGATCTCACCAGTCTCTAGTAGTCAATAGTACCTTCTTTGCAGTTCTTGGTGGTTCAGCAGCGCCAAACCAAACTTCTTGGCGCTTTGTGAAGAATGAGAGAGAGAGAGAGAGAGAGAGAGAGAGAGAGAGAGCAAAAGGCAGAAACGGAGGGTACTACTGGTGCAAATGTGTTGAACAGTTCTTGAAACCCTCTCGAAGCAGTTCAACAGTGATAGACACTAGGAACCAGGCTATCTTGGCTTTGAGGGTGCAGGGACACAATGTCCTCCAACATGGTGAGGACATAGGTACCACCGTGGTTGGCAGAGGGGCAGTTCCGGTTCCAGCAGCAGGAGATCACCCCCAATGGTCTAAGGGGATTTTTAGGGGACAGAGTTGGCTTCTGCCTTGGAACACCTGCCTTCACCTCACAACTGAAGGACTTCAGAAAGGACGGCTCTCTCTGCAATGTCCAGGGACATCTTGTCAAATGACAATCCAAAGATGCTTCAACTTGATTACCAAGATGATTCCTAGAAGTGGTGTGAGACCTCTTCTTTTATAGGCAAACATTCCCTGGTGATTGGACTAAAGCTAACCTGCTTTAGGGGTCCAATCCCTCCTTTTGCAATGTGTGGACTTTGCTGTTAGGATGTCATACCCAAAGTCCTTTGCTCCAGAGGAAGGGGAGGGCACAGGGAAGAGAAAGAGAGGTGGAGAGACTCACGTAGGCAGAACCCTCCCAAAACTCTCCAGTTCCCTCTCTAGCTGTCCTAGCTCCACCCCTTCCCCTTCTTAATAGGATCAAAGGCCTTTAGAAATGCAGTGCCCTGGAGTGAGACCTGGCTCTCTGTGAATGGGTGTGCCTCTTGGTTTCTGCCCCCAAGCCAGCATCCTGTGGAGTAGCTGTCCCAGGCAGAAGGGTGTTACCTGCCCTTACAAAGGAACAAAGAGAGGCACCCCACCAGGCTAATTTTCTGCCAGTAGGGCAGGGTCCAGCCTATATTGGGAAATACACATAATCCTTCCACAGCTGAACTGGGCCCACTGGGCTGACACATTTGCGATATCAATGTAATGTGGCTGGGATAACTCGAAGGGATGCTGGCCACCATACACTACCTCAGGCATGGTGTATAGTTACAGTTTTAGGTGCCCAAAGGACAACATCTTCAGAGTTATGTAGTTTTTGGAACAGGGGTGAATATTTTAAATGCAGCCCCTGCACTGCAAAAAAAACATGGGTGTCACTGCAGCTGTCAAGAGGGTATCTGTGACCTCTGAACCTGCTCTGTGTCACTGGTAGAGCAGGTGCTGCGAATCAAAATAATGATGCAGCAACACACAAGTAAGCAATATGCTTTTGGCATGAGGTTTATGAAAGGGGAATCTGATAGAAATGGAATTACCTCTATCAATTCATTATTTAATACAAAACAAAAAAGCTCGGGCTTCACACCTTTGCCAGATGGCAATTCATCACAGTGGACGTCTGCTGTTTAAACTTTACTCATTCATTAATAAAATACTTTAAAAAGATTTGAAACACGAAAACATTATTGAGATGTTCAAATGTAAGTACTATCTTGGGTATGTAGTAACATGAGAGGATAGCAAAGGGAAGAGGTACTTAGATGAAAGTAAGCAAAGAGAGACAGGGAATTACACTGTATTTGAGTGATTAGTCCAGCTTCTCCATACATCCTTTAATAATTCAGCACTTTGGTCACTTCATCCAATTCATTGTTTTTGATGACTAGGGGGCACTATTAGTATTGCGTCTTTCACTGTACATCTGCACGTTAAAAAATAAATGGAATATTCCTTAATGTCTTTACCACAATTTACAATCCTCGATAATTTAGACCCACTAAATTGAATCTACATAGCAATCTCTGATTCCTAGACCACAAATTGTTCTTTTCATTTAATGAAGACTCACAGTTCCCAGTTGGAAAGCATGCCATTTTGCCATTTGTTTCCAAAGTATAAAGAACTCTTCAGAGTTTGCTGGTGTGAATTCAGGATAGTTGGAAATTGGTGTTACTGACTCAGAAAAGGATTTCAGATCCTTCTTGGACAATTAGCTGTACTACACCCCTAAAGTAATTCTTAATCTCTTGAGTGCCCTTATAAGCTACCATTAAGGCAACTCCTTACCCGCTTGAAGTTCAGTTACATGTCATACTATAGTAAAAGTTCCGATGTTTTTCCCTGTAATTCCCCTTCGTTCTGCAAAATATATTTCTATGAACCATCAGTATTTTATTGTTCTCAATAAAAACGGATTTTCCTTTGTATCTGGGCGTCAGTATTATTCTAAACTGCTTTCAAGAGTGCTTGGGAAAAGTACTCTAATCTGGTCAGAGAGATTAACCAAGGAGGCGTAAAATTGTTTTCCACCTGAAAGAAACGTAGATTTTCTTTGTTAAATAAATTACCTGAAAGAAACGTAGATTTTCTTTGTTAAATAAATTGTTGGTAATCTTAGTTTCTATACAATAAATAGTGTTATGGATCCATCTAAATGAGCTAATCCCTTTTATTGATTAGACTTCACCTTCTGAAAACGTCACAATCCTATTGTATGTTGCTTTAAAGATTATGGCACGCACTTGAATGAATATTATGTTTTCTAATGTACATTGCATTTGCCATATAAACCCAAGTTAAATTGTAAATGAATATCTCATAAGTGAGCAGAACTGGAAAGTCTACCAAATTCTTTATGAAACACTCACATTTGGAACAAAGCATTGTCCAGGATTGTTGGGGCGTTGATGATTTCTTGTCTTAATTTCTGCCTGAGCAGCCCACCCTCGACTGACATCGAGGCCATGTATATGTTAATTAGTTTAGTTAGTTTCGTTTATTTATTTCTATAGCGCACTTAACCCTCAGGTATCTAGACTATTAGGGCTACCAGTCAGCCACTGCTCTGAAATGGGGCTTCCACGAGAGGCGGGTGTGAGTCAGGGGGGCAACTATAGCTGGACTGATCGCTTAAATTATCTCTTTTGAAACCTAAATGCAGACCTGAACCTCCACCATTCTAAAGTTAAGAGGACGCTGTGTGGACAGCAGGGGAGTTGCTAGGTCTGGAAAAGACCCGGGGGCTAAGCTGATGTCGGAACTGTTGGAACTGGGGGCTAGCTAGTCTTTTGGCTGTAGCCCCTGAGATTCTATCCGGGGCTACAACCAAAAGATCAGGGGCTATAGCCCCCTTACCCCCCCCCCAGCAACGCCCCTGGTGGACAGTGGCTTTCACTACCATAAACCAGATCTCGTGATATTTTGAGATCTCGCTGTGGGCTAAATGTGAGTGTGTGTCAGCCTTGGGGAAGTTTAGAATTGGTACCTTTTATGGCACAGGCACAGAATATCTCCAGGCAAAGTTGCGCCCGTACATCCTTTCTCGTACTTTAAGGTCGGAGCATGCTCTTCTGATTCAGGTGCCAAGGTTGAAACGCACACGGGTGGGAGGCAGGGCTTTCTCAGTGGCTGCAGCAGCTCCTTGGAACAAACTTCTTCCTGATTTAAGCGCAATAAAAGGTCATTTTATATTTAGACGCCATCTTAATATTCCTATTCTTGTCTCTTTCCTCAGTTCTTTGTCACGCCATGATGCCTTCTTTGGAGGAGGTTGCACTCTATAAGAGCCATTAACGTAACATATGCACCGTTTTTATGACCTTGTTTTGGGTTCTTTGGAAGAAAGTTAATTGCTGCTTTGTTTTTTTGTATTACCTATAGATGTTTACTCCGTTTATTTAAAGAATAGCCCACAATCCAACACAAATGAATTCTACATTGTAATCGATGGGCATGGGGAAAAATAAGAATTTGTTAGACTTGTAGTTATGTCCTTCCATTCATCTCTCACACCAAAAGATCTCTCACACCAAAAATTTCAAACATTCCAGCTACAGGAACTCACAACTGGCCATTAGCGTTGTAAGAAACGATGGATTTTCAAGTCTTGAATTATATTTAGGGCTCCCAAAAATGAACATATCCATGCATTATGCAATTTTGGCAACAGTCCCAGAAAAGTGTATGTGCTAATCTCTCCCTATGAGCGGAATAACAAGACATTGCAGAACTAGGGAACAGCCCCATCAACCTTTAATCATACACCTTTACTTTGGGTTCAGCTGTATCGGGACATTACCATTCGAGAGGGTAAACTATTTTGGCAGCCTTGCCCCTGGCAGAAGCAACATCAGACAGATTACATGTTCTACTTTTCAGGATCATCTTTTAGTCCTCTTGGCAATGGTGTGGGTCTCTCACAGCATATAATTTCATAGGTAGTTTAATAACTCCTTTTATCGTAGGAGTTTAACCATGTGCTTACATTCTCCCTAGTTGATATCTTGAATATGGACATAGTACTTCCATTCTGTCCTCATAACATCAAATAATTGAATCGATCCTGTTTGCGTTTGAATACTAACAAGGTGCAGTCTCTTCTGTGAGTATTCCCTCCTCACTCCCAATCTTTCCTTTTCTAGCAACTAAGGATCATTTCTCATCCAGAATGAAGAATTAAAAGCCTCTCGAGACGTGGTCTATTCCTCTTTGATGCTTGCATTGCACCAAACGTGTTTTGTGTTTAATTGTTCAAGAATTGAAAGTAAAGGGTAGGCCAACCATATGTCAAAGCCCACCACTTTACCTGCAAATGCCCACACAGATTAAAGGGTAGACTCAATCATACTTATGAAATGAACCATGATTATTCCTCTTCAGTGCTTGCAGTAACCATCCTGATGCGTGCATTTTTCAAGACCAGACCCCGAAGGTCTGCTAAATGTTAACAACAGCATACAGTCTCCATTTTATCTGCAAAACATGATGCACATTCCAGCCACAATCGTGAATATTCAAATAACAGTTTTATTAGATTAAATGTTAATATGCCAAATACAAAACATGAATTTGTTTTTCAAGAATAATGTTTGTTGGTGCTCCTTAATAGTGTTTTTATATTACCCTCAGCATGTGGATAGTAATTAGCAAACCACCTATTTCAAAATACTTTCCAGATTTTGTAGGAATATTTTATGGGATGAGATTTGCTCTTTGAATTTCAAGTGAGCACCTCAGTCTGCTATTTATTTCTGTTTCCGAGCATTTAATGTTTGGATTCTACTTGCTAACAGAACCTTCCGCTGCTCTGTACTTCCTTAAGTGACTTGCCTTCGTCGCATCTGGGTTACAGCAATCCTGCATCACCGAAAATTTATTTTCCCACCTCAGTGGCACCAGCTATTTTAACAAGTGCATTTATGACCTTGGGATTCTGGGTTAATCAAGATGAGAAACAGAATTCTGTAGTAGGGTGGGTTTACAATTACCATCTGCTTCTGTAAACATGTATTAAATGCTCAGAACACAATCGGCCTCATTACGAGTCCGGCGGTAACTCTACCTGTACTATACGCGGGTTGCCTCCAGACCCTTAAAAAATGACAGCCGCCTGACTTAAGAGTGCCACTGGGCTATTCCAAGTCCAGCGGCCAGGAAGGCAAGTACCAGCAATGTTGTTAGTCCCCATAGGAATGGGTACACAGGAGCACCGGCATTGTTCCTAACAGTGCCGGTGCTCCCGTGAACCTCTGCGAGTGGGTGCCGTCCCACCGGCAGGTCTGACCCTCAGGATCAGTGATGTAATTGAGTGTTGCACGGTTTTAGGATGAGACAAAATACTAGCTGTGAACAGAAAGTCTTAGATTATTTGGTGTCAGGCAATTCTATTCAGAGGCAGAAACAGTGTGTACCATTCCTTTTGAGGTGAGGCAAAATATGTCTTAGATTTGATTGACGGCAGGGGATTTCATTCCTTTTTATTTTGCAGTTTGTCATCTTTTATTGATGAACAAAAGAAAGTTCTAATTTTAAAGATTTGTGAAAAGGAAAAATAATAGTTTTGAAGGAGGAATTCTTTTAATTATTTGGATGCAACACTTTGCATTTTGTGGCTATAACTGAGTGAGCCATATTTTAGTGAAAAGTCAAAATACTAATTACGAATAAAGCATCGTTGAATAGTTTGGAGGCAGGAGATTACATTTGGTTGTTGTAACTGAAAGTGCCATATTTGTGTGATGAGACAAAAATGTACTTACAAAGCTAAAGTGTTCTTTTTTTTTTAGGCAGTAAATACAACTACAGAACATACCAGTTGCAAAGATTTGCGATGAGGCAAAATATTAGTGTTGTATCTATCTTTTCCAGTTCTGTCTGTGTGGCTAAATGTTGAAGGAGAATGGTGTCCATGTGAGTGTGATGTCATATGTAGAATGTGTTTGGGTATGAACATCAGAAGGCCTAACCCAGTGTTCCACAGCCAGATCGCTGGAGAACTGTAACCTGGGTGGTGGGCACCGGTGGGTCCTCACCTCAACATCTTATGGACTAACTGGATGTAATTAAGTATCTTGAATAAAGTACTCCTGAGGGTTTACCTGAGTCTCCAGGGGGCCTGTGACATAACAATGGCAACGAGGGTGAACACTTAAGTGCAGCAAGGCATTTGTTCAATCTGAGCTCTGTACGATCTGATAGCCGCTGTATCAAGGATGACATCAGCCCTGTAGAGAATGGAAAAAATGTTGGAGAACAGATGCCTGATACCGGAAAGGGTGGGGGGGGGTGATCCAGAGACATTGCAAGGGATTAGAGTAATGGAACCTTTGGCGTTATGATGGTCATCTCACTGTTGGTAAAAAAGGCACAAAAAGAAGGATGCAGTGGGGGAGTGTTGGCGCAAAGATACAGTGTGGCAGTGAAATCAGTTATTTTCTATGTGTTGGCACATGCACACCTGCCATTTTTAGATATTATTTATAGCATTGTCAGGTGTAGAGTTGCTTAAGATAACAAGGATTTTTAGGACATGATAAATGTAAGCTCGGACATTAGTTTCACATATGCGGGATGGTAAGGGTAAAAGGGATATTTGGAGAAGGACTGCTAATATTGAAAACGGTTTATGGAAATGTCCACGTGTTAACAATTAGGATGGGTTTGAGGTTATTGCAGTATTGCCCAGTACCTGCATTGTTATGGATGTGGTGCACTGTGAAATTATGGAGGTGTGACTGCAAAGCATATGCTGTAATAGTAGTGTATGCTAGTGATTAAGTATGACAGAAGTACATACTGGGTTTTGGATGTGACATGATGCACAGTGTATTGCATGAGTACTCGCTGGGCTATTGTGGCATGAATGTAGTACATGCTATATTATGGGGAGGTGAAGTGAAGTGAATCCTTGGAAATTGAGCTTTGGTAAAGTTATTGTATTGTCTTGAGTTAAAGAAACAGTGTGGATGAGTTGAAGTTATTTTAGCCATGGGAGGATAGAGCGAGATAGAGCTTCATTTCTACTTTAGAGTGAGATCCTAGCATTCTGGGTACAGATCTGCCCTTTTGGAGTGAATGCGTTGAAGTGGTGAAGCATGAAGAAGACTGTCAAAGTGGGCTATTCTCTTGCAACACCCAACTAACATTGTGGGAAGATGCAGCGCAACAGTAGACAGAACTGCAAACCCTCATACACTGTGGAAAGATGATATACATATGCATTACCTTGGTGGGGGGAGAAAATCACCACTGCGTTCCCCCAAAGAGTACCTTGTTTCTATTGAGAGACCAAGTTAAGCAAGATAAAAGATCTACGATCGACCTTTGAGGGCAGCGAGACCAAGATTGGCTGATACTTCTTCAATTAGGAAGCCAGCTAGTAGCAACACACATGGTTGCAGGTGATCAGCAGAAGTTGACACAGCAATACCACCCAGGGATCCTCAGGAAGACCAGGGCAATAGAGAGTTGGAATCTACCGCAAGCAATCTCATGATACACACATCGTGTGCCTGATGAATGTCCGGCATTTCAAGCCAAAGAGGATAGAAACTTGTAGGAGTTGTGCTAAATAAACAGATTGTTATACATATGTTGAGTTATTGTTAACCAGGGCATAGTGACACTGGCGATGTTTGATGTGTTGTGCTATTTTTATATACAATGTGTTTATTGATATTAGTGTGTATGAATTAATTTTTACTATTTTGTGTGTAGAGTGAATATTGATCAATTATCCTATACGCTATTTGTTTTTTATATATGAAATTGTGATGCTTGGGAGGTCAATTATTTTTTTTTAGGCCTACCTTGGGGATTGATGAGGATATAAGTAGTGACACACACTATTCGACCTTCCTTTGGTTTATGTAAGATACGCATTTTCCCACTTAGCAGGAAGACATTTTTGACCGATTGGGCCGAATGGGTTGAGCCGATGTGAGATTGGTGTAGCCATGAGAGGAAACCATGGTGAAGTAATTGTTGTTTTGGAGATTTGATGAGGTGAAGTGCATAGCAAATCTGCTCACCTTAGTTAATACACCCTAACCCGTGTACATGCTTTCTTTTGTAGAGTAGCTGATATGAAGTGCGTTGCATATATGCTTGCCAGAGGTATTGTGGTATGAATGAAGTACATGCTTTGTTTTGGATGTGAGGCGATGGGAGTGTGTGGCAATTTGATGCGATGATAATGTATGAAGTCTAGGGCATTCCAGGAATTGGAACTGTAGTAAAGGTATTGCAGTGTTTAGCACCAGCTACTGTAGGGATGGTGCATAGCTTATCAGCAGTCGATGGTAATATGCCCCGGAATGGCAGGATTATTGAACAGGGTTTAAATCCCTATGTTAGGGGTATTCAGTGTGTGTGTGTGATTGTGTCTGATGATGTATGTGTGTGTTGATTGTTGTTGTGGTGCAGATGGTGTGAATGTGAAGTGTGCTTGGGAAAGAAGGGAGGTGTGTTTTATCTGCCTTATCCAGTCCTGGCCCATGTGCGTGAATGTTTGTTTGTTTCTTTATTTATAGTGTGTGCCAGACCCAAGGGTATCAGCTTGGCTTACATGGTTACAACAATACAAAAATATAAAATATACAAATATCGAACAGTACATAATACAGTTCGGGTTCAAATTACACAGCAGGTATATACATGTGGAGGGCAAGTTGGGTCATATTTACATGGGAAGAGGAGGGGAGCAGCAGGTATATTCTAATGCAGATGAATGCCAATTGTTTATTTACACTGTGATGAGTAAGGATAGTAGAACATAGTGCATAGCTATGTGTATGTTTAGTGGTCATTTTCGTTGAGCCAATTGATGAGGTTGTGTCTGAAGAGAGGATATGGTTGGTCCGCCCTCAGGATGGAGGGTAGGGAATTCCAAAGCTGAGCAGTTGAAGGAGAATGATGTCAGAAAGTGTGTGATGTCACGTTTATAATGTGTGTGGGTATGTGCAACAGAAAGCCCAACCCAGTGTTCCACAGCCAGACATTTGGAGAAATGTAACATGGGTGGTGGGCACTGATGGGTCATACTCTTAACATTTATGTACTTACTCAATGTAACTATGCATCTCAAATGAAATACTCATGAAGACTTACCTGAGTCTCCGGGGAGCATTCTGTGAAGAACATTTTTAAAAATTGCTGGGGGGCTGGAGATTCCATTCAGTGGTCCTAACAGAGAGTTCCATCTGCTTGTAAAAGGACACAATATTTGTTGTCAAGAAAATGTGTTAGAATTGTTTGGTGGCAAGAGATTGTATTCGGTGATTGCACTGGATGTGTCAACCTTTTGTGACAGACAATAGAAAATACTGGTTGTGAATATTTGTGGTGGGACAAAATACTAGATTTGAAGACACATTCTTTGATATGTTTGGAGTCAGAAGGTTATGTTCAGTGGTTGAAACTGAGTGTGCCATCATTGTGTGATGTGACAAAGTACTAGTTGCAAAGAAAAAGTCCCAGAACTGTTTTGAGGCAGGCGATTATATTCAGTGGCTGTAATGGGGGTGCCAGCCTTTTGTGACATGGGAGAGAAATTGTAGTAGGAAAGATCTAGGACAAAAATACTATTAGGGAAGAAACATTCTTAGAATTGTTTGAAAGCAGGAGATTATATTGAGTATCTCTGATAGTGTGCAGCATATGTGCTGTCATCTAGTGGCTGTTAATACTAGGGAGGCGAGAATCCTCATGGCCGCTTTGTGTGACATACATGCACGTGACATTTCTTCTCAGTGGGAGGGGAATAACCATCTTGAGTGCCATCATATCTTGAACATCGAAACTTGCGAAAGAGTGGTGTGGGGCACGCAAGTAGCAGTCGATTTTCATCAACCAAAGCAGCTGCCGTCTGCACTGGGGATGCCAGAAATGTGCAAAATAAAGTAGCAGCGGTATTACATTCAGCAGTATGTGCTGGAAAATAGATAGTAATGCATACTAGGCTCTGCAGAGAGTAGGAGACAGTTCAGTCCATTGTCTCTGGGACAGTAAGAAGAGAGGTGCAGATCACATCTGTTGATGACCCGGGAGAAACAACCGGCAGCGTGAAGCTAAATGAGCTAGGAAAAACAGCACACAGTGTAGAGTTATAGGCATTCAGTACTGTGGACTACACAGTACTTCTTAACATTCTATCACAGGGCATAGGTACAAGGGTAGTGGTTTCAGACTAGTTTAATTCCACTCTTTCAAGTAGATGTCAAGTAGTTCAAATTGGGACTGCTCAGTCCTCCTCTCTTCATGTGCAATGTGATGTTACACAGTGATCTATTGTGTTACCATTACTCCTCAATCTATGTGTGGAACCGTTGGAAGATCTGGTCTCTGGGTATAGCATCACCCTGAATAAGAATGCTGATGACACCCAATTGTGCTTACCGCTCTCATGTCAGAATGGCATCCATCTCCGGGGGAGATACCTCTCAGCAATTGAAGACTGGATGGAAACGGTACACTTAAAATTCAAGAATTCTAAAACAGAATTCCTATAGTTTGGCCCAGGCAATAGTTCTTATCACATCTTTACACTCATCACTCGCAACTGGGAGCAAAATCAAATGTTGCAGTAAAATCACTTGGTTTCTTTTTTGACACCACTGAAGCTATGAAGGTTTATGTATCATTTCTCAAAGAAAGTGCTGTTGATTACCTTATCAAATAAATCTTCTTTGCAGGATAGCATTACATTAATTCCTCTATATTTTACTTTTTAGTTCAATCCATGGTCTTGTCTCATAGGTGCACTTTTTAAAATAGTTGTTCGCATTGAGATGTGAAAATAAACAGTGGATGAAGCAGGATTGCTGTAATCCATGGTCTAATTTAATGTATTTGTTTTGGTTTAGAAAAACCTTTACAAAATTCATTTTCATTACAAAGATTCCAGACAAAAACAAGATAACATCATCAGAAACCCCATTATTCACATGTGCAAAACATAGCAATACTTATACCACAATCGTACCATTAATTGTCATACCATGGCTTCGGGAAATGACCTAATGAACATCCAAATTCATTCTCAAAACTCTTACATGGTAAGAAAACCAAACCAAAAAAATAGAAAAAAGAAAGTTTAACAGTTTAAAAATGTTCTATATATTTTAAAACAGAGCACAGATGTTTCTCAGAAATGTTGCAACCCTGATGTTCAGATTGCCTTTGGAGTTGTGTAACATGTTATACCAAATAAATTCTCTGCCCACTTCTGCAGTGTTATGAACATATTGAGCAAAATATAAGAGTCTTTTTTCCTTCAGTGCCGAACATACCAACAATATGAACCTGCACCACGGCCATGTTAATTGAACAGTAGATCTAATTGAAAGTATATGGTTAGTAGGCAATACGTTGAATCTAAAACGCATAAAATAATTTCGGATTATTTTGTTTGGATACTTATTTAGATAGCTTTCCATACCTGGGAGCCATTTGTTTAATGCACACACTTGTTGATAAAGTTTTGTACTCAATATTGCGTTTTTTGTATGGATCCAGTCAAAACCCAACACACTTTCTTTCACCCTGGCTGGGTTATTCCTAAGAGAGGTGACTGAAATCCCCATTAGCTTCAGGCTTTTTGTAATTTCCTCATTCAATTCCAGTATAAAAGGATTGGATATATCTCGACCTGCATAATAGTACAGAGTGTTGGTATCTAAAGAGTTGCATTTCCTCCATAACATCATTCTTTTCCAGGTCACCAGTGCCTGAAGCGAGTTTAGACCCATTTCATACTTGACTAAATTATACGGGATACATTTCGGAAGGTGATGCATTAAAGATTTCCAGATGTAGCTTTCTATCAAGGCCCATTCTCCTTCCTATGCTAAGGGATAGAATTCAGCCCCATATGTTAATCTGGTGGTTAATCCATGGTCTTGTCTCATGTTGATGGTGGAAACACCTTATTGGTTACATCCTGAACTCAACATCGTTCCTAAACAAAGAACTGACAGAATTGTATTGACTTGTTTCCTTGTTTAGTTTGACTCGCTATTTATGTCTGTCTTTTACAGGATACTTTTTTTTAGCTATCTTAATTTTACATTTCAGCCTGTAATTTATTGAGTACGGGGTTGATCTACTGTATGGATTAGTGTTTTTCACTATTGTATAGCGCTTCAACAATCCTATTTTGATAATGGCCATGCTCTATAAATGTTCTAAATGAAATTTAAATAAATACAGAATTACACAGGAAAACAGCACACAATGTAAAGGTGCAGGACAAGGCAAGTTCCTGATCACCACCACCAGGTACATGCTTTGAGCCTTAGAACATTGATGATGAGATATAGAAAGACAATGACACATTTGAGTCCAAGCAGAACTTGATTCTGGAAACCACTGATGATGAGGAGGAGTACAAAGCCACAGAGACAGTAGGGGAAGACAAAGCTACTCCTTCTACTTGCAATGTATTTCAAACGCAAATCAGAATATCTGAAAGTGACAAACATCGGCATGTGGCAGCTAGACCACCATATCCACCTTGACATTTGCAGCATAGTAGACAATGTCTTAGACTATTAAGAAGATACAAAGTGTGGATCTTTTTTTAGCAAGGAAAAAGTTTTAACATTTCTCATCTGCTGCACTGTGTGCAATAAATATGTGGGCCCGGAAAATCCTAGCACCAACTGGACGGTACCCTATTTGCAATTTGGTTTCCCACAGTGCCAAGAGTTTCAAAAATTGCTTGTTGTAAAGTAGCCAATGTTGTTGGTGCATAGTTTTTAGTCTGTTGGTATTATTTTTAATTTATTTCAAAGTAGTTGGTTGAAACGTCATATCTTGAGCTTTTTCCTGAAGGCCAGGTGGTTCACTTCCTGCCAGAGAAGTTTGGGTAGGGTGCTTCACAATTTTGTGGCCAAAACTGAAAAAGAGTATACTCCTTGACATTTCTTGTTGAAGTTTGGAACTTGGACTTGTGCCCCCTTTGTGGTATCAATGACGGGCAATGCACAAGGTTTTAAAATGAACCTTTATTTTTTTATAGAAAAAGAGGGGTTTTCCTTTCCCTAGAACTGGTCTTGCGCCGGCGACACAAATGCTTGACTGTTAATGTTAGGTTGTTGTCAATATTAGTAACAAATAAATTGTCGCATCTCCCTGGAGTGCGTGGCGGGAAAGGTTGAGCCACCTAAATACACAACATATAGTAAGAGACTCCTGGAGATTTACGCTAAGTTCGTTTTGTAATTGTCCTTTAACAAACTGCCCTCATAGATGACATGTGTTTCGGCTTATCTGAGCCATTCTCAAATCTGGCCATAGTAACATACATGTTAGTCATAATTGATAGATATGTGTGTTAACCGAAAATAGTATATCACATACACATTATCAAGACCATTTTTGTCATCATAATCGAAATCAAATAAAAAATCGATGTGAAACCCATTCATGTTCATATTTTGACAGAAAAAAAGGGGATAGGGTTGTGGAGAGGATTATATAGGATAAGGAAGAAGAGTAGAAAGAGAAAAGATAAAAAACAAAACAAAAACATCAGTTCAATTTAACTCATGTCTCTGCAGCTGTTCTTGTAACAATGAATTGCTGTTTGAAGAATATCTAACATCTGCTTATACCAGGCTTACCAACCATGATTGGCTGCAACTATAAATTATTGTGTTCCTATGAAGGGTTCAATGCCCGTACAGCTAGAAATAAAGGTTTATGGTTGTAAATTAGTATGTCCAAATTTAGTTATAGCCTCACTGTTGCCTCGTTTCTCTAACTAATTCTAGTAATCTAAAGTGCTTTGATAGAGCATCTGCCTGCCGTTTCTATTTTTTAGTGAATCAATGGATATGGTATGGGTTTCCTTTTTTATAGATACCCAATGTGGAATACATAATGTTGGCGTGCTCTGTTCAAATCACTTCATTCTGAGAAGTAGTCTTGCAGTTGCATTTTTAACTCTTTGAGGTTTCCCCATTAGGTAATCTGGTAGTCCGAGATAGAGGCTGTTTGTATAATCTAGTTTGGATAGTATTGAAGAATTTATGGACATGGCCCTGTGGGTGAATATTAAGTAAGGTAAGATGTGGCGTAGCATGCACAGCTTCTAGAACTTTTAGGTATAATACCTTGTTGGTGATCATGGAACATGTAGGTGGATTTGCCATAATTATGTAATTGCCTCATGGCAATCTTTTCAGTAATTTTCACTTTAAAAGAAAGGCTGTTGATTGGGTGTAATTTTAAATTTAAGTAGGTTCTTTAGGTCTACATTAGAATGTTCCAATAGAGGTATTATTCTGTCTACCCTGAGTAATTTGGGGACTATTTTTGCAGCAACAAAGACTTAACGGAGGATAGTAAGAGCTTGAGAGATTGTGCTGGTGCGACCTTTAATTATGACGCTGGACATGGCTCATTAGGAGCTGCAGATCATGTGAAAATACAGCTGATGAGACGTCTGAATGTTTAGATCCAATGGCAATCACTGAAGGAAAACACATTTTTACATTTCATTTAAGATTTGAAACAACATCAAAATAACCACGGGAAAAATCCTTCAAACTACCCTGCTCACAAAGGCCAATACATTTAATGGTCTCAGAAGTGTATTATGTCTGTGGTAGAATTATTTTGTCCAATTAACACATTGGTTATGGTGAGTTAAATTTAAAGGATATTAAATCAATGTTGAAAGGTATATTACATTTAGAAGGAATTCGTTGAAAGTGAGTCTGTTTTGTGGCCAGAAAGTATTTTCAGCTGTATGACTATTAGTATTCTCAGATTTTAAGCCATGGAATACTTTAAGGAAGGCATGGTATTAAACAGTGAAGACAGATGCAATGATCACAGTTCAAAGGCGTTTACTGAACTTCAAATGGTTTGATTGCACACCTAAACCTAAAGCTAAGGCTGGGAGCAAGCTAGGGCCATCAAATAATAATAACGCAGTCCTTATCAAGTTTCTTTAAAAAAAAAGGGCCTATACTAATAAACCTATTGCCAATCCTTACGTCTAAATACAAAAGGGTTTGGGACAATGGTGTATGCAAAAAGAAAAGTGTTCAAGAAATAACACGTCAGGACAGTTGAGCAGTTGGCTTCCCTTGTGCACGTTCTCTGCACAGGGCAAGGCGGCACGTTCGCGGTTCGCAAAAACTCTGGCTTCTCTGCCACGAGGATACAGTTCAAAGCACAGAAATCAGGGCCTTCTGCCAAAGCCTCTTTTCCAATAACAGTCTCTTACTGCAGAGGGTCTGTCATAACAACCAAAGTCTCAAAGTTCAATTTATATCAGTATTTTCTCATGCACAAGTTCTCGCTTTCAATGTTCATCAGGGGTCTCCCTCTACAGGCTGAGACCTCTTTTTGATCACAATGTTCATTCTTGGTCTCCTTCATCTGGGCTCGGACCATGGATCTCGCTCATTCGTGATCAGATCTTCTTGATATGGATCTCCCTCCTTTGGGCTAAGATCCTCTTGATATGGATCCCCCTCGCTTAGGCTCAGATCCTACACTCTTTATATCAAAAGCAAAGACTTTCGAATGTGCAATGGGTTTTGCTCAAACTGTCGCAGGACCACTTTGATTCACTTCACACAATTGTTCTCATCAATCTACTTTTGTTTATGTCAGCGGGATACCTCACAGAGACCTTCAATTGAGCACATTCACTGTGCTGGACCACTCTGTCAATGGTATTGTATCTTTCATTCTCAAGTTCAAACATTCGTCAGCAGTTTAGCTTTACTTGCGTCTTTCTTCACATGTGTTTAACTATGTTCCTTCCAGTGCTCGTTATACAATGTCGCTGCTTGCAACCTTGACTTCAACATAGACCGGTCATGCATCGGTGTCCCCAACTCACCGGCTGTGTTGATCTTTCTGTCGCTTCCTTGTTCTTGGCACCAAGGCCCATACCACAGCGTCTGCTGCTGCTCGTCCCCACCTTGGTCAGTTGCGCCGGAGGGCCTTCAGTATCTCTGACACACAATGCACGATTCTTCCATTTGGTTTCCGGCCCTACACTTTCTGACTAAAAGGCTTCTTGAAAGTAACAGCGTCTTGCCAGAAAGGTCATGTTTAATTGCCTTCTTACTAACCCGTCTTGGTTTGCCATCTTTCTCTACTCATTCAACTGCTGACTCGAAACTGCTGTACCTTTGTGTGCTTTGCCGCACTCAGAGTGTGCATTTGTGCTCTGGCTTTTATCCGTGTTGGGAAGTTTAGTGGAAGTCAGGTGTGAGCGATTGGCAGTAATTGCCTGACTTCGCCTGACCACAGTAGCGGGACATGTCAGATACACTGCTCAGGTTTGAGTCTGTTTTCTCGCAGAGTGGTCTGTCCATGTGGAAGTGCCGGCAAAGGGAAAGAAGGTGGGGGATAAGGTTCCCACATATCCTATCTCGTAGGTTGTGGTAAAGGTGTTTAAGGGGGAAGAATACTGCGTCTCACCATCCGGTGTCCCACTCCCACTCCCTGAAGACCCCTCACCCAGGTGATCCTCCTGCACTGGTCCACCCACAGGAACTGGATCCAAAAGCGATGGCCGTGATGACAGATCCCCGGGGACTAGCGGGTGAGACACCTTCTGGTTTCTTACAATATATACTATGATTTAAGGTATCTGTTAAATGAAAGAAGGTATTTTGTTAGAGGTAGATTAATATGTATCTAAATATGCTCGTAAGTAGATTCATAAATTGATCTGTGTTATCCAAATCCTACATAGGATGTTAGGATCGTGTGAATATCGGTTGAGCACATATAAGACATAATATGCATGAGCATCAAAAAGCAAGTATGAGATTAATAAAGGTAGTCCCGTAAATCAGGTGGTTATCATGTGAGATTATAGACCAATTAATTCACAGTGAATTAAGACTGTTTTATAGAAATTCTCTATACAAGTTAGGTTTGAATGTATGAGGCTTAATTCACAAAGATGCCCTGATGCAAATAAGGAGGTGCCCATGAGCATCTCTCAGAGTTGCACCTGCAACCTTATACCCGATTCTAAAATACCTAAAACTGGAGCAAATGGTGAGATGCTCTTATACAAATCTTTGTGAATCGCATTATACATGAGTATCTGAATGATTTCCCTCTCTTCTCCAGTTTTTGTATTTGTATTTATCCGGTTGCATATTCCACAATTCTAAACTACCTAGAAATCGTATTGTTTTTGTTCTTTTAATTTCTTTTTTCCAAATGTACCTTGTCTCATGTGGCAGCATTGAATCCTTCAGCAGCTTCTTCCTTCTAGTGGGGTGAGGGATGTTAAAGGGGGGGCTGCTGTTTCCTTTCATTGTTGAAAACATGTTCATGCTCTGAGCGTTTTGTGTGCGGGCTTTGAAAATACCTTCTAGAGTAGAAATCTAGCAGCAGGAAATCAAGCCGGATACTAATAGCCTTATAGGCTGCTGCTTCACGATTCATTGGAATACCCGTGTGGGCTTTAAAGGATGATATTGCCTTAATGTATCGGATATAAAGGCATATTATTCAAACACTTAGTCTGTGGTGTAGACCATAAACATATGTTTTATGATTTTTGGGAGATGGACCATGGCATGGAACCTAAAAGGGTGAAACGGATTGATAGATTAATTGAAACATTTAGATTTTATGACCAGAAGAGGGAGACAGACTCAAGGTTAGTCTTTATTTTAACTCCAAAGGAAAAATGCTTAACTGACCCTATTGCTAAGAGGTATTTTGCCTGCCTACAAACTAAACTAAGGCTGCTCATGGATGGCAAAACCAAAAGGTAGTTCTCAGTCCAAATCCGATTCACTACCTGGCCCAGCCACTTTAGAAGAAGAAAAAACATAATTATCCAGAGCCATAACCTCCCAGCTCTTGTTTTGCCCAGCCAATGTTAGTTAGATCTCTCCCAAGTACTGGCTAAAAATAAAGGTTTTCAAGTCTCTCTTTAAATTCCTCAGGAAAAATTGCAAGTCTTTACACAATTATCTCATATTCTTGAAGGGGAGGGATTATACCCCTTAGTCTATTTCAACTGACTTGGACCTTCTTTTCTCCCTAATATTGGGCCTTGTACAGATTGATTGAACCCTGCAGATTCCCTTCTAGTAACAATATCTCTTATCTCTTTAGTGCAATCCACATGCCTCTCATCCTTTGGATTACTTATTTCTCTCTCTTTGTATAACTCAACTCTACTCCCTCTACACTGGGCAACCCTTGTACCCACTCTGCCATCAGGTGTGCTCCAGTGGGGTGGCCTCTATGGCACATATTTGTCTTTTCTCCTTATCCTGCCCATCTCAGCAGTTGTGGTGATCCTCGTACTGAGAGCAGAGGATTCATTCCTTTGTTGTTCCCTTGTCTCAGAGTCGGTTCGCCACCCCCTGACCCACCACAGTTGCTGCGTGGTCACGCCAGCCGGTAAGAAGGTCCATCACCAGCCCATCTTAGCCATTTCTGTGCTTGCCACATTAAGAGTGGAGGATTAATTCCTCTGTTGTCCCCTGGTCTCCGCGTTGATTTGCGAGTTCCAGACACACCACGGCTGCAGCATGGTCACATCACCAGATAAGATTGTTCTCCCCCTCCTCCCCGTTTCCGTCTCGCCAATGTCTCCTTCCTTGGTGCCGGTGTTCGGCATCTTGTCAGTTCCCCATGCTACCACTAGCTCCATGATTTGGCGTGGCTGCGCCCCTCCAGGGTGTTCTCACATTAGAGGCTTGTCTCTGCGTAGGATTCTTTCTCCTCCACCCTCTATTCTCACTGGCATACTTCAAAGGAGTGTGCTGTTTCTCATCAGCTGCTGGGCTCAGAGGGGTTCCATCCTTGAGCTAAAGACATGGAAGTAATGTCAATAGGGTTTGAATGCCAAACAGAAGCTACAGCAGTCTTGTCCACTCTCATATATGCATAGAGAGTATTTTTCATTGGGAGTTCCTTATTGGAATGGGAGTCCTTTGCTCCTAGAGGGGAATCACTCCCAGCGAGGTCCAGCTTTCCCAGAACCTTAGGGAGGCTCTTGCTTAGTGGGTTCACCTCCCTATCCTTACAGGAGGTGGCTCCCTGTGAGGGAAAACGGAAAAATTTCCCAGATTCATCATGTGCCCCTCTCATTAAGCAAGAGGCTCCCCCTTCAACGGTAAGAGTTAAGTGACTTAAAAAGTCCATGTTTTATTGTTCGTTCCCTTTTCTGAGATTCACAGAGAAACACAATGGCTGCAAGTCTAGAAACCACCTTATGACCCAGGTATTGGAATCCTGCCTAATACTCATCCAGGTTTGGGGTGAGTGGTACGTCACAAGTCAGATTTTCCTTCCTGTCAGGTAGTATCAGAGGTTTAGTATTGCCCATTTGATGGCTAATGCTTGTAGCTCGACAATAGCATATGCCTGTTCTCAAGGGAACAATTTCCATAAAATATGGGGTGTTCCATATCATCATGTTCTTTGGATAACACTGCCCCCAAATTGACGTTAGAGGCATTGGTCTATAGATTATGATATATGATATGATATGGCATTTATAACACGCCTATACACAATTGTTTCAAGGCGCGACCAGGCAAGGGATGGGGAACAGAGGGAAGGCAGACAGCGATCCTAGTAGGCCAGGTGTCATTCAAATCACGCAAGTGCATGGGAAGGGGAAGGAGTAAAGTGTGAGGGGGAAGGCAGAGGGGACAGTGCAGTACAAGGGATAATAAAATAAATAACAAAAGTAAAAGTACGGCCAGCAGGTGGAAAGTGCAAGGGTAAGTGCAGACATCAGGTTTCAAGTGCTGGTAGTTGGACTATAGGGATACAGAAAACAGTCCCCAAGTGTGGGGGTTGCCAGGCAGGCAGTGCAGGAGTGCGACTGGCGGGGGAGGGGAGCTGGGCCCATGATCAGAGGGAGGCCAGGTAACCAGTGCAGTTTCAGTATCAGCCTGGAAGTCAGCAGGGGAGATGAGGAGAAAAAGCAGAAGCAAAGAGAAAGGTTTTGAGGTGCTTCCGGAGCCGGAGATGATTCTCCTCAAGTCTCAGGGAGGCAGGGAGACTGTTCCAGAGGGAGGCCCCAGCCGAAGAAAGAGATCTACCACCAACTCTTTGCTTGGAGAAGCGACTGACCCAGAGGGAGTTGGAAGCGGATGAGTGAAGAGCTCGAGAAGGAAGCTATTTAGTAAGAGAGAGTTGAAGGTATTGAGGCCCCAGTACCCAGAAGGCCTTATGGACAATGCAGAGGGTTTTGAACTTGATCCTCGCAATCACTGGGGAGATTTCAGTCCTGGAGAGATACGATCCCTGGCTTGAGGCCAAGGGCAAGTTTTGCAGTCCTGTTCTGGATGAGTTGCAGAGGGCGCAGAGTAGAAGCAGGCAGATTTAGAAAGAGGCTATTGCAATAGTCCAGCCAAGAGAGAAGCAGAGCTCTGGAGACAGTGAGCTTCTAGGGGAAGCAGAGGAAAGGAAGAATACCTCTGAGGAGGTGCATCTGGTCGTGTGGCTTCTTAGAGACATCAGAGGTGTGAAGAGAGAAGGAGAGGGTGGTGTCAAAGATGTCCCTGAGGTTTTTAGTCTCTCAGGTGGGAGCAGGAAGAGGGCCAAGAGAGGCTGGCCAGAGAGTGGCAGGAAAGGAGGGAGCGGGTCTGCCGATGAGGAGAATCTTGGTCTTATTGGCATTAAGGCAAAGATCATTGGCGGCACACCACTCCTGCATAGCAGACAGACAGTCAGAGATGTGAGAGGGAGAAGAGGTGACTGACGGTAGCCTGAAAATGAGCTGAGTGTCATCTGCATAGCACTGGAAGTTGGGGCAGAGCACGGCAATGCGGTGGGCAAGAAGTGCCAGGTATTGTTTGAACATCCAGGGAGAGCGGTTAGACCCCTGGGGAACAGCACACATAGAGATAGAGGAGAGGAAGGACCCTGGTTGAACCTGGGAGGGTCGATCAGAGAGGAAAGAAGTCAGCCACGCCAGGGCCTGACTGGTTATCCCCAGGTTATCATGGAGACGGTTGAGCTGGATGGCATGGTTGACCATGTCAAAGGCAGAAGAGAAATCAAGTAAGATGAGGACACAGGGGGTGTTGGAATCAAGGTTGGAGAACAGGTCTTCACGGATGTTCAGGAGAGCAGTTTCCATGCTCCCGGCAGCTCTGAAGCCAGACTGACGATCATGGAGACAACCAACAGATTCAATCTGAAGATTGAGCTGGGAGATGGCCAGCTTTTCCAAGAGTTTACCCAGGAAAGGAGTGATGGAGATTGGCCGATAGTTACCGAGGCAGGACGGGTCGGCAGAGTGTTTCTTAAGGAGAGGGTGCACAAGGTTGAGCTCCAGGTTAAAGTTCGGCATATTCAAGCTGGGTTCTTGACACAACACCTGTTTCAGCCCCTCAAAGCTTTTTTGATCTTCTTTTCCCCAGACATGCTTTTAGGGTTGAGTATTCTTTAATTTGTCTGTGAGAAAAATTCTTGGTGGTCTTAGGCACAGAGGTTTGTCGTACAGCATTTACTTTTTCGGTCTGGGGCTTTATCATCCCATTTCCCACGAAATATCCCAGGCACTTTATGGCTGATTGGGCTAGGTGGCATTTCTTTGGGTTTGCCCTTAACCCTGCTCTCCTGAGGGCTCGTGAAATTACATAAAGGTGGTGTATGTGCAGATTTTACTGAAGATGACAATATCATCCAAATATGCCCCATAAAAGTTAGAGCAAGGTCTTAAGACTTTGTCCATCAACCTTTGAAAGGTAGCAGGTGCTCCGTGTAGGCCAAAGGGAAGTATTTTAAATTAGAAAAGCCGTTGAGGTGTGGAGAAGACTGTCTTTTACATATCAGCTGGATTAAAGGGCACCTGCCAACATACCTTAGTCAAATTGAGGGTGGAGATGTACTTGGATAAGCTTAACTTTTCAATGAGTTCATCGATTCGAGGCATGGGATACTTGTCGAGCGTAGAAATTGAGTTAAGATTTTGGAAACCGATGCCGAACTTCCAAGTCTTGTCCGGTTTTGCCACTTAAACAGTGGGAGAAGACCAGGGCCCTCAGACAGCACAATGATGTTGGCCTTGATCATTTATTTCAGCTCCATCTCTGATTTTCTGTTAATTCTGTTAGGGAACTCGTGTAAATATGAGTAAGCTGCAGAACTAAATAAAGTGAAAGCTTTACAACAGCTCACCTTGGCAATCGATGACTCCAACTGGAAAGATAAAGCAGCTGTGAAAATTTCCCAGAGACAGCCCTGGCCACTCAACCCAGGGTAAAGTAACCCAGGAGAGCGGGCAGGACTCCCAGGGAAACCCTCAATGGGAAGAAAACCCTGGACGAATCCCAGCTCGTGCAGATCAGGATACGATGAAAGATGGACGTCTACGGCAGGAACCCCCGGGAATCACACCAGACACTTTGTCTGCAGGAATGAGAGGTGAAGAGATAGGAATCAGGTTAGAGGAGGGTCTGTAGAATGGAAAAGAAAAGAGCTTCAAAGAGATCTCTCTCACCCGAATAGGACTAATGGAAAGTTCGGATCTGGAATCTGACTGCAAAGGACAGCTTCGGGGAAGCCTGGAAGGATAATAGGAGATGAGAGCCTGGCCAATCTCAAAGGGAATCCTAGAGAAAGGGTACTTACTCAGATGTGGGTCTGGCCGGAATAGAAGACAAATAAGATGGGTTGGCGAAGCCGGTTGAAAAAGAAACCAGCGAATGCAGAGCAGAGGATCTGATGAGAGAAAGCAACAGGGTAAGTAGGAACCGCTAATGGTAGGGAGAAATGTGTGCAAGAAGAGGAAGGATACAGAAACGAACTCACAGAGCGTCAAAGACAGAAGCGACGCGAAGCACTGGTCAAGAGAGCGTGCAACTACTAGACCGCTGCCAGCGGGTCGGAAAGATACTCTAGCTTCCATCTTGGAGATGCTCGGAATCAGGGCGCCGCACAAGCGGGTCCGTGCCCATAACGACCACTTGCCGCGATGTGTAACAGTATGCCCTCTCCTCCGGGAGGGCGCCCCTGGTTTGCCCGGATGAAGCAGGAAAAAACGCCGCACAAGTTGTTGTGCATGAACACCAGAAGCTGGCTCCCACGTTCTTTCTGCAGGAGAATAACCTTTCCAGTCAATTAGAAACTGCAATCGACCACGATGGTATCGTGAGTCACAAATTGCAGCTACTTCAAATTCAGGACCACTGTCAGTGAGAATCGGAGGAGGTAGGGAATCATGATTGCGATGAAAACGATCCCGCACCACTGGCTTAATCTGAGACAGATGGAAAACCGGGTGAATCCGAGACCGGGAAGCAGGTAAGGCAAGTCGGACAGCAGCCGCTCCAATTTTGGAGAGAACCAGAAAAGGACCGAAATATCTGGGAGATAGCTTAGATGGGACCAAATGACGAGGAAGAAACCTGGAAGCAAGCCAGACCGAATCCCCGATGGTCAGTTCCTTAAATTCTCTACGATGACGATCAGCATACTTCTTTGCTCGATCCTGAGCTTTCTGTAACGACTGCTTGGCCAGTCTCTGCCCCTCATGGATATCTGCAATCAGAGAATCCACCCCCGGACAGTTGGAATCGGAGGGAGAAACACTCGGAGCAAAGGAAGGGTGATAACCATAAGTACAGAAGAAAGGAGTGGACTGGAGAGCAGAATGCAAAGAATTGTTGTATGCAAATTCTGCTAAAGGAAGCAGTTCCACCCAATTATCTTGAGCTGCAGAAATAAAGCACCGTAGGTATCCCTCGAGGGTTTGGTTCAAACGCTCAGTTTGCCCGTTCGTCTGCGGATGATATCCAGAAGAGAGGGCACGTTTGATCCCCAGAATGCGACAGATCTGCTGCCAAAAGAGGGAGGTGTACTGAGGACCTCTGTCCGACACTATGGTATCCGGTAGACCATGGCGAGAAAATACTTCAGAGAGAAAAATGTTGGCCATGGAAGGAGCATTTGGTAATCTTCGCAGAGGGGTAAAGTGTGCTAACTTGGTGAAATAATCGATAGTTACCATGATAGTAGTCATATTCGATGATGGTGGTAAGTCAGAAATGAAATCAGTGGAAATGATTTGCCAAGGTCGGTCTGGTATGGGCATTCTAGCTAATAACCCTAATGGTGGTGAACGAGGGGACTTAGCAAGAGCACAGATGTTACAGGCGGCTACATAATCTCGGACATCCGATCTCATGGAAGGCCACCAGAAATGCCGTTGGATAAGTTCCAATGTGGGAAGTACACCCCTATGTCCTGCAGCTCGTGAGTCATGGCAAATCTTTAACACCTCCAGTTGTAAAGAAGGAACGGGAATCAACACTTGAGTACCATGAAAGTAGTATTCCTTTTCCTTGGAGAGAAGATAAGTAGAAGCCAGGTCTTCACAAAGAGTTTTATTAAGAGTGGTGGCTGTTCGTACCTCTTGCAGGAAGTCAGTGAGTACAGCAATAAATCGAGCATTGGGAAACATCTTTTCTGGGCTAAACGATGAAGTTGGAGAATCTTTACGGGATAAAGCATCTGCTCTTAGATTCTGTCTGCCAGGCCAGTAAACAAATTCTATCCGAAAGGGTAAGAAGAAATAAGCCCAACGTGCTTGTCTGCTATTAGTGGGATAAGCATTTTGGAGAACCTTGAGATTTTGATGATCAGTACGCACCAAGACAGGAAAGGGTGAGCCCAACAGCAAATGTCTCCATTCCTCAAAGGCGCGTTTGATAGCCATCAGTTCCTTCTCGAGTACAGAATAATTTATCTCAGCAGGATTAAATGTCTTGGATAAGTATGCCACCGGTCTTTCTTCACCTTGTTCTGATGCCTGTAATAACACAGCACCCAACGCATTCTGAGAAGCGTCTGTCTCAACAATGAATTGTTTGGATTGGTCAGGGTTGATCAAAACTGTGGAGGAGGTAAACATTTTCTTCAAACTGTCAAAGGCCTTTTGAGCTGAATCATTCCAGACAAATGACACCCCTTTCTTGAGAAGTCGAGTCAAGGGGAGTATGATTTCTGAGAAGGAAGGAATAAATTTACGATAGAAATTGGCGAACCCCAAAAACCTCTGTATGTCCTTTATTCCCGTAGGGACAGGCCAATCCACAACTGCGGATATCTTTTTGGGGTCCATGGAAATGCCCAGGGAAGATAGGACAAATCCTAGGTAGGTAACTTGTTTCTGATGGAATTCACACTTGGATGCTTTGCAATAGAGATGGTTGGACTGCAGGCGTTCTAATACAATGTTAACATGATGGATATGTTCCTCTTGGTTGTTGGAGTAAATAAGGATATCGTCGAGATAGATGATGGCAAATCGGAACAATATGTCGGCAAATAGATGATCCATGAACCTCTGAAATATCGCAGGCGCATTCACTAAGCCAAATGGCATCACATGATATTCATAATGTCCAAAAGGAGTCCGAAAAGCGGTCTTCCATTCGTCTCCTGGAGCAATACGAATAAGATGGTAAGCACCACGAAGGTCCAACTTGGTATACCAAGAAGCCCCTCGAACAGCTTCCACAATATCCGTGATGAGAGGCATGGGATATTTGTCAGTTGTGGTTATCTTGTTGAGTCCCCGATAATCTATACAGGGACGGAGCTCATCAGAGTCTTTTTTGGGAATAAAGAATAATGAAGCTCCTGCAGGAGACACTGACTCAGAAATTAGACCATTCCGTAAATGAGTTTGAAGGTATTCTTTTAATGCCGCTTTTTCCTTTTGCGACAGGACGTACATGCGGCCAAAGGGAATGGGCTGGTCGGGGAGCAGGTTTATGTGACAGTCATCTCTTCGATGAGGAGGGAGATTAGGAAATTCAGGGTTTTCAAACACTGATCGGTAATGCTTATGACAGTCAGGAATCTCCAGTTGGCTGATGGAAGATACCGTCGGTTTGAGAGTTTCATCTGCAGGTATGCGAATCCCCACAGATTCTTGAGAAAGACAATGACGGACGCAATATTCTGACCCTAGAAAAAGAGTTCCCGCGGTCCAGTTTATGAAGGGGTTATGCAATCTCAGCCAAGGGAGCCCCAGGATAATTGGATAATGGGCAGTTCTGATTACATCAAAAACCAGGGTTTCTTTATGGCTAGATATTTTACAAGTGAGCGGAATGGTTTGGTCCTTAATGGGACCTGAACTCAGAGGGGTACCATCTACTCCTTGAATAGGAGTAACCAACGTCTTTGGTACCTGAGAGATACCGTGTAATTTTGCCCACTCCACATCCACAAAATTCCCAGCTGCACCGCAGTCTATTAAGGCCGGAATACCAGGGATGACATTTTTTGGTAGTAGGATGGAAAGAGAAACTACCACCATGGCCTGGTTGTTTAGAGAGTTGTCAAGAGACATACTGGTCTGATACGGGGAAGAATGATACTGGGCACTTACCCGTCTTCCCTCAACGGTAAGGCTTTGAAGATTCCGACTTGGGAATAGGAGAGCGACGAGGAGGAACTAAGTGACAGTCTTTCAAAACATGATTGGAGGATCCACAGTACATACATAATTTTAAAGATCTTCTCCTATCTCTTTCAGTGGCTGAGATTGGTCCTCGAATGGTCCCAACTTGCATGGGTTCTTCAGTAGGAGACAGAGATTTCTGAGGGGTTGTGGAAAAATCCCACTGTGGACGTGTACCTTTTCCTTTTTTCCTTTTGCATGTCCTTTCATGCATTCGGTAATCAATCTGCATGGTTAATGTGATCATATCTGCTAGATTAGCGGGACGAGGGACTTTAGAGACCTCGTCCTTTAATTCATCTGTGAGACCTCTCCGAAAAAGAGTAAGGAGACCTTCATCTGGCCAGCCTAGTTCAGAGGACAGTTGTTTAAATTGAGTGATATACCAAAGTAATTCCTTGTTTCCTTGCTTTAAATCGAGAAGTCTCTCTTGAGTGGCAACCGAAATCTCCTTTCTTCCAAACATGGATTTGAGACTATTAGTGAAAGCGGAGTAAGAATCGAGTATAACATTGTTGGAGGTGACTAAAGGAGTCGCCCAGGCTAACGCAGGACCAGAGAGGTGGGAAATGACATAGCCTACCTTATCTTTATCTGTAGGGAAGAAGCGAGGTTTAAATGTGAATTGAACGGTACAACTGTCAAGGAATTCTTTTAGTCTATAGGGATCACCGTCATACATAATGGAATGTAAGGACGACGGGGGAGTGTCTGAAAAAGCTCTGGCCACGTGATGTCGTAACTGAACATTATCCTGTTTCAAGGATTGTACCTCTAATGACATGGCCTGCATGGCCATCATTAGCTGCTGCATTTGTTGTTCCATTTGAAATCCCGATTGCCAATATTCCTTTTTCGGGCGTCGCTTACTGTTAATTCTGTTAGGGAACTCGTGTAAATATGAGTAAGCTGCAGAACTAAATAAAGTGAAAGCTTTACAACAGCTCACCTTGGCAATCGATGACTCCAACTGGAAAGATAAAGCAGCTGTGAAAATTTCCCAGAGACAGCCCTGGCCACTCAACCCAGGGTAAAGTAACCCAGGAGAGCGGGCAGGACTCCCAGGGAAACCCTCAATAGGAAGAAAACCCTGGACGAATCCCAGCTCGTGCAGATCAGGATACGATGAAAGATGGACGTCTACGGCAGGAACCCCCGGGAATCACACCAGACACTTTGTCTGCAGGAATGAGAGGTGAAGAGATAGGAATCAGGTTAGAGGAGGGTCTGTAGAATGGAAAAGAAAAGAGCTTCAAAGAGATCTCTCTCACCCGAATAGGACTAATGGAAAGTTCGGATCTGGAATCTGACTGCAAAGGACAGCTTCGGGGAAGCCTGGAAGGATAATAGGAGATGAGAGCCTGGCCAATCTCAAAGGGAATCCTAGAGAAAGGGTACTTACTCAGATGTGGGTCTGGCCGGAATAGAAGACAAATAAGATGGGTTGGCGAAGCCGGTTGAAAAAGAAACCAGCGAATGCAGAGCAGAGGATCTGATGAGAGAAAGCAACAGGGTAAGTAGGAACCGCTAATGGTAGGGAGAAATGTGTGCAAGAAGAGGAAGGATACAGAAACGAACTCACGGAGCGTCAAAGACAGAAGCGTCGCGAAGCACTGGTCGCTTCGGTTCCGGACAAAGGATCACGTGACCGGTCGGCCGCACGTCAAGAGAGCGTGCAACTACTAGACCGCTGCCAGCGGGTCGGAAAGATACTCTAGCTTCCATCTTGGAGATGCTCGGAATCAGGGCACCGCACAAGCGGGTCCGTGCCCATAACGACCACTTGCCGCGATGTGTAACATTTTCCTTCTTGCCTTCGGGACCCGGTAAGGTTTCAAGTTTACCGTTTGTCCAGCTGGAGTATGGATATTATGTAAGAAATGACCAACTCTACATGGCTGCTCAGAGAAGACCTCTGGGAATTGTTTCAAAAAGTCCTGGCAGTCTTCATGTTGTGAGGGTGGCATATTGCTAGGTATTAGTTGGCTTTATAGTTCTTGATCTGTAAGGAGGTTGGCCATGGTTACTTTAGTTTCCTCGACTGGGTTGACCATCCACTGGTTTAACAGATTAACATTTTACTTATTTATTTGAATTTTGAAAAGCGTGCTACAGCCCACTGGCATCGAGGCGCTGAGTGGTATATCTGTGCAACATGGTATATCTGTGTCTTCTGTTGTCTATCTGGATGGGCAACTACATAGTTCAAGCAACCCTTTTTCTACAGAATTGTATAGGGACTCTACCATTCAAAAACAATCTTATTTTCCAAAGTATGGAGGAGAAATAAGACAGATTCACAGATAGGAAAAGATCGGGCTACAGCTTGCTTGTCATGCAGAGCCTTTTGATGTTCTTGGGCTCTACCTAAATGATGTTTTACATTTTGCTTAAGAGACGTCATATGGGTTTTAATTTTCTGGCCTGTTTGTGAAATGGGTAGGGCAGCCTCATCTCTTTCTTCCCATGTCTCTATAGGTATGTCAGGTACATCTTGAGGTTCACTTCTATATAACAACGTAAAGGGAGAGTATTCTAGAGATTCCTGAGGTGTCTTCTTAAAAGCAAAGAGAGCCCAGGGAATCACGACCTCCCAATTATGGCCCTCAGCCTCTACCAGCTTGTGGAGTTTTCTTTTCGGTTTGATTGAACATTTATAGAAGGCCATCTGTGTGAGGCTGGTACACCAAGGTGCTCAAGATTTTGATGTGTAAAATGTCCTTTACCTCTTGCATAATGTTGGAGAAAAGGTGGTAACTTGGTCCGTGAGGATTTCTTTCAGACACCTAACTCGAGAAAGAAAGGGCAGTAAGTGTTTTAAAATCTGTTGACTTGTGTTGTTTCTGAGGGGGAACGCTTTGGGATACTGAGTAGTGTATTGAACAATTGCAAGTATAAACTTGTTCCCACACTTAGCTGTTTCTAAAGGACCTACTGTGTCCATTGTTACGCGGAAAATGGCACCTCAATGATTGGTAGAGGTTGCAATAAGACCTGGGGTAACAGAGTGGCTGCTTTTTTTGGAAGATCTCACAGGTCGTTGCATAGTTATTTACACCTGCAAACACACCCTGCCAATAAAACCGGGGTATCACCTGGATTTTGGTTTTTCCTATTACGTGGTAGGCGGCGGTTAGATGTGAATGTGCCAGCTCCAACACTATTCACCTGTGGCCTCAGGGAATCACCAACTGTTCGCGTCCCTTCTGTAAAGCAACCCCTTTTTAATGAAGAAGGGCCTGGCTTGGATTTGCCTGTGTTCTGCTGACGTTACCCACCCAAAGGCCTTGCTAAGGATAGGATTATTGCTTTGAGCAAAGGCAAGGTTAGGTAAAAGGGGATGTCTTCTGCTTCTAGTTGGGTTGTGTTGTTGCTAGGGAAGCTTCCCAAATCCTAATGAACCCCTTAATGTTCCCACTAGTGCCTCTGCCTCTTAAGGGAACTGGGATGAGGGCCTGTTGAAGGATCTCCTGGTCTATTGTATCCCCATCCTTGACCACATAGGGGTTGGGCCTATGGTTATGGAGGATTATCTTAACATCTCCTCGGTAGTTAGGATCTATTACCCCAGCTGTGACATCCATGGCATATCACCATGCAAGTCCTATCTTTGTGTCCAATCTTACATAAGTACCAGGTGGAGGGGAAATGCTAAGACCCGTAGGTATTAAGCGTCTTTCATTAGGGGGTATTTGAACTTCCGCTATGCTATGTAAGTCAAACTTGATAGACTAGTGGAGTTGCCAGTATGGGAGCCATTTCGTGAATATCATGGGCCCCAAACTTCTATCAGCTGGTCTAGAACCCACTTCTCGAAGATCAAATGTGACAAACCAAGAGGAGGAGTCAGAGTTGAGGCTAACATTTCAAGGGTCTTTATTTTAACTCAAAAGGAAAAATGCCTAACTGTCCCTATTGCTAGGAGGGATTTTCCCTGCCTACAAAACTTAATTGAGGGTCTCGTCAATTATCAAAACTAAAAAGTCGTCCTCAGTCCAAATTCTATTCACTATCTGGCCATACTACATAAAAATTAGCCAGATCCATTGCCTCCCAGCTCTTGCTTTATTCCGGCCAGTGTTAGTTGGATCCCTCCCAACTACTGGTCGTCTGACAAATGATTGATTGTTCTTAATAGTTCACAAAAGAAAGGTTTTCAAGTCTATTTTTTAATTCATCCGGAAAAATGTCAAGTGTTTACACAAACCAAACGTCTCATATTCTTGAAGGGGGGATTATATCCTTAGTCTGTTTCTATTTATTTTGACCTTTTCTTCCCCTAATATTGTGCCTTATATAGATTGATTGAACTCTGACAAATCAACTTCCGGGGCACCAGTGGTCCAAGGGCGAAAATCGGTTTCTAAACCATCAATCAGACCCACGCCTCCAGTACACCAGAAGGAATCCAAACAGATTGGAATCACAAGCAAATTATAAACCTCTTTGTCCAATTTTGGTAACATGGACGGAACTGCAGGCTTATCTCCGAAAGCTTGTGGATCGTTGGTTAGTTGCAACACAGTGAAAATACAAAATACAACACACCCTGGAAGGGAATGCAGAGGACAGACAGATTCAAAGGCGGAAAAGGGATGCACTTTGGATACTGACAAGAGGGTAGTTGGTATGGTTTATAACCACACCCGGTTACTTGGCTTCAGCACAAAGCAGCACAAAGGGAGCATTGGATCTTAGAATGTCCCTAGTTGCCTTCTGGAAAGGCCCAGGGGGGCAGAAACCCAATGTACTTTGTGCTGTAACTGTTCTTGGTACTTGACAGGCTTGAGTCAGGTTTGGGCGCTTTGCAGGCTTCTGATATAAAGTTGAAGATGGGAGTCAGCTGTGGGTATCACGCAGCAAGATGGTTTGTCGAGCAAAGCTGGAAAAACGGCTGCAGGTTGGCCTACATGGTGACTCTGGGTCAGGAATCATTGTCTCGCTACTGGTCAGTGGTTCTGAAGCACTGATTGAGACGTTGCGGATGTCTTTAAGCAACTGCAACTTGATAACGGTCAGCGTTGCAGTCAGTTGCAGCTCGAGGAAATTGACTGGCTCAAAAATCTCCTTTATGGCAGACATCGGTAGATGCTCATCGAGGCACTTCTCTCAGCTTCTTCAATGGGCTCATGTCCTTTAAGGCGGATGGTCCAAAGCTGAGGAGTGTGTTGCAGGCAGCTACCTTGTCCTTGGTTGTAGGTTCAGGGACCTTCTTGCACTTTCCACCTAGAAAGCATGATACAGAGCCTGGCAGGGCACACTGTGTGCTGGCTGGGTATGGGTTCTGAGTGGATGGAGGGTCCTCTGGATTCGGTATCTCCCTTTGTGCCCTGGGAGATGTTTATGGGAGGGATCCTGCTTCGCTGTTTGGAGGTCCTGGCCTTCTTTCACTGGCAGAAGATGTAAGGCAGACGCAGCCAGGGTCCAATGATGAGTTCTTCTTGCTACTCCTTGCAAAGTCTTCAGATGATCTGCCAAAGGAGGGGGCCAGTCCTCTTTTATAGCCAAATGGGCCACCGTGCTTGGTATAGGGTAAGCCTACCTCAATGAGCCAAAATGGTTCCCCACCAACAATCTCCTGTATGCGTGAGGTTATAACCAGCATGCGCTGCAACAGAAAAGGTAAAGGGGTGAAAACATGTAATACTAAGTTCAACCATCTTCCTGCCTGGTGTGGATCAAAAGCTCTCCCTGGTTAATGGAGCTCTTTGTGGTTACTGATTAAAGCAGCAGGTCTCCCTTGAAGCTGAAGCGAGACCAGACTCTCTGGCTCCTGGAAACCCCATTTTCGTACCTTCTGAATGAGATGCCCTGTGGGGAGGACTACTGTAAAAACACAGTCCCAGACATGACAGCTCACTGTCAATTGGTACCAAGAGCAGCAGCTGGCTTCAGGTTGACACAGTTGTATATGAAAGTTTGTTGGGATTTCCTGTCTCCTTTGTTATCCTCTGCAGCCAGGCCCTATGTGGGCCTATTTGTAAGTATGTTAATTATGTTCATCGCTGCCACCAGCTGCAGGGCAGCTCCATGGAGCCTTTGTTAGTTAATAAGGCTGTCCATGGCGGGGTGGGGAGAGAGATTTGGTCCTCTCCCTTCTGGAGATGCATCATGTACCCCTGGCTGTCATATCCCAACTAAATATCAACTCCTTTACTGGACTGTTGCTCTATTTTCCAGTACTGACAAGGAGGAGCAGGGGTATCGATTTGAGGTAAGATGCTGACCTCTTATAGTGCATTTTGTTTTATGCCTACATGGGATTTTCATGTAGCTGTACAATGAATGTATTCCTATGAAGTTCACCTTGGTTGTTCACCTGCTGAAGAACAGGGAGATACTGTAGGAATTGTGCCGAATTTCACACTATCGTCACTGATTATCTGGAGGGCAACTTCCCTTACATGGCCTGGGAAAGTCAGAAGCTACCTGACTCTGACCCTGGGGGTTGCTATCTGCAGAGGACCACGTAGGGGAGGACACACTCCAGAGGGACAGAACAAAAGCATTGGATCATAATTACCCATCACCTATCTCTCTTAGTAACACCCATGTGTTTTTTCAACATTCTGGTACAATATATTTAATGTAAAGGTAAAATCCCACTTGAGATCCATATGCCCTTTCAACATACCTGTATAGTTTACTGTAGTGTGAAAAAAGAAAATCCAGGTTTTTCCACTCAATTGCCCTATATGCCCCCCATTTTAGTATTGAGACTAAGAAGCGAGATGGAGCAATGAAGATGACTAGATTCGGTAAGCCAACGTGTTCTAGTCTGTGGAGGAGGCTGACTGTGGCCAGCAAGTTTAAATAGCCAGAGCTGATCCTCAGTGCAGAGAGTGGCAGAGTCAGAGGCTGTGGACGGCTTGTGAAAACAGTGAATGAGACGCCAAAGACAAGCAAACTGTAAGTAGCAGCGTGGAGGTGAGTGAGGGCAATGAGGAAAGAGACCGTGCGAAAGCAGCCTGCTGCCTGGTGATCAATAACCGTGGAAGGTGCACAGCGTGAAAGAAGGTAAAAAAGTTGGACCAGCTGACAGGATGCATGCCTAGTCAATGGACCAGCAGAGAAGCCGAAAGGGAGATGCAAGGACAGCCAGAGCTGGCCAGTAAACCCAATGAGAATTAATGTTAATTAAGCATCTGCAAATGCTTCCCGCATCTAATTGACAAAGTACGGGAAGCCAAGATTGAATAATAAAAACAGAGATATGAATGAGAAATCTATGAAAAAAGTTTTGGCGACCCAATGTGTCAACAAGGAAGAGATACAGACTACAAACATTAATGAAAGTTCGGCAGAAGCCCAGTGTTTAAAAGGAGAACATTGACAAACATTGATAAGGCTGAAAGGAAGAACTGAAATGCATACGAAGAGTGCTGAGAAAGGGTTGAGGACACAATACTTGAAAGAGGGAAATAATATTGATGCAAATTTCGAGAAGAAAGGGTCAGTGACCCAACTTTGGAGTACTGTGATAAAGTCGATAACAGAAAGAGTGAATGGAGAGAGGACAAGCCCTGGCAGGTTAGTGCACAAGGCAAACAAATTAAGAAGTAAAGTCATATCCTGATAGCAGAGTAAACCAGGAGTGAGAAGTGAAACCATTTAATGGCAAAGGAGTAAACCAGGAGTAAGAAGTGAAACAGTATCCTGGCAACAGAGTAAATCAGGAGGGACAAGTGAGACAGTATCCTGGGAAGACAGTCAACCAGGAGTGAAAGTTGAAACCGTATCCTGGCATTAGAGTAAACCAGGAGTGAGAAGTGAAACAATATTCTGGCAGGAGAGTAAACCAGAAGAGATAAGAGAGGTAAAGTGATATCTTGGCAAGGGAGTACAGCAGGCCTCTGAAGGCAAATAAACCTGAAGTTCTGCATAGAAAAAGGAAGACCCATAGCCTTGTTAAGGACTGGATAGAAAATCACAAAATACCCTGGCAGCAGAGTAGACCAGGGGTGGAAAGTGGATAAAGTTTGAGAAAGTGAACATTGTAAAGAACTACATGATTTATGGTAATTCAAAAGAAGAATCATGCCCTTTTGAATATAGTTGAAGCCAGAAGGATTCTAGGAAAAGGAAGAGCCCTTTCCTGCTGGAACCTTTATGACTTTTCTGTTCTGCACCTTAAACCTTTATGTTGAGAACTTTTGAAGCAAGCTACAAGTGTATAGCTAACCCGAAAACCCTTGTGCGTTATATTGAGTTTAGAATGTATGGGTCAGCTTAGGATTCTTGGACACAGGACGGAGGACGCTCTTTTAACATCCTGACACAGACTTTCCTTAGTTTTGTTGAGGCATGGAAACCCCTCTTAGGATTAGGTATAGATATGATTTCCCCCAAACCCTCTTATTATTTTCTGGAAATAAAAATCTATAACAATCATTCAACATGCCTCTGTGTCCGAGTCATACCCTTGATCACTTACAAAAAACGTTAATATATTTCACCTACAAAGCGTAATTTGCTGGCAGTATTTACTTTTCCACAAGAAGCAGAAGAAAATGAAAGAGTAAAAGCGAGTCGCCTCACATTACTCTTTGTTTGTCCCCCTCCACTTTGTGAAATTTAAAAATTGTACATACGGAACCCAACAACACATGTGTGCAAGTGCTGATGATCCCCTGCATGCAATTAACATTTGTAATAAAATAATGCTGCAGACCTCAGCCAATGCCAATCTCCTCTATTTTGTCAGTGCAATTTGATTTACACCTCCACCACCTTTCAATGTATGTGTAAAATAAATGAATTCCTAAGGATTCTGCCTTGGTTTAGACCGATACCGTAGAAGTGACCGAACGCAATGTTTTTGAGAAAGAAGTGACCAAATTGTTTTTTTAAATTTTTTTACCAAAAAAACCTTTTTAAATAAAATATATGTGCAAGTGGGTTAAGGGATATTAATAAAGGTAGGGGACGGGGGGTGGCGGCGGGGATCTCCTGCCGCAATAAAAAAAAATGTGGTCACTTCAAACTTTCCAAAACATGGATTCAGTCAAATAACCTACAGCCCTATAGACCACGCCGATTACATAGGAATACATTTGTCAACTCCATCTTCAAAGCGTAATGTGCAGACAGTGTTTACTTTTTTAAAAGACAAAGAGGAAAATGAAAGAGTAAATCGAGTTAGCCTTAGTTTATTCTTTTCTTTTATCCTCCGCTTTGTGAATGTTTAAAAACAAGGGACCCAGCAGCACATAATAAAAACTTTGGTGGTCTCCTCCTTGATGGTCACATACCGTGAGGCATCCTCATGGGTGCCAATGAGTACGATCAGTGTTTCCATAATGCCGCAAACTCTCATGCTGAGGGGCTGGTAACATACTTTCGAATGGCAGGAATGTCAACATTCCAAAACACTGGCGTAGCAAAAACTTTTGTGTTTTAGTTTCCTCCTTGTTCAATTTTTACTGTAAAATGTCATTCATTAATAGAAAATGTACAATTCGTTTTAATGGTTTTGCGCTGAGCAAAAGCCTATATTACTAAATTCTTGGTCAAATAGAAACAAAAGTAAGGTCATTGTTTTGAATCACAAAAGCTTTTGCTGACCCGAGTTGAGAAATAATGGCCGTTCACTTTTAGCAATTGGAGCCGGATAGTTTCATGTGAAAAAGACCGTAGGTGAAGGACGACCCTTGTGTAATAAGGAACCGATACACAAGTGGTTCTGGGGAAAGGAGAACATTTGAATAACTTACGCTTAGCCAGATCAAGGAATTTCAGTGCCCTGCATTTCATCACAGGGCATCGAAAACGGATTCACTCATAGAGTGGGACGTGATCTGATGTATTGGGTCAAACCTATCAAAAGCCTCTTTGTTGCTATTTTGAAAGGATGTTTTCAAACAAATCCTTGTAAATAGTTCATGCAGCGTGTACTGTTTGTACTGTTTCATTGCTATTATATTCACAATGAAAGGTCCTCTTTTACATTGCAGTCAAATAGTCGAAATAAAGACATTGGGGTTCTGTTCTTCGATTTTAACTCCGGGTACTTTTATAAAACGTTTTATTGACCTAAATAATAATAATAATAATAATAATAATTAGGCTTTTATATAGCGCTACAAACCCTCAGGTATCTGAGCGCTGCTTATTATTACCCACGGTGTGTGGTGCTCATTTATCGACCTCGGAAGGATGAAAGGCTGAGTTTGGCCCCGCCGGGATTCGAACCTGCGTTAACAGGCTCTGCACGGGTGTCAAAGCGGGCGCTCTACTCGCTGTGTTTGAAACAAACTTGCAGATCATTTGAATAGTTGAAAGCAACTACTGTAGGCTAAGTAAGATAAAAGCAAAACCAGTAGCTATGAAGCCTATGCAACGTGCATAATGTGTAGTACTCCTCATTACTTGCTATTTACATTTGATCTGAATAAGATAGAGTGAAGAGGGTATACGTGAGGGAAGTATAGGTTGCAAAAGTTAAGGCAATTTAACAATATGTCAAATATGAAAGACACAAGTGATCAAATTAATTATGCATCTAGAAAAATTACTTTGAGGCTGTATTTGCTCATCCATAAAATAGTCTTCCTTTTGAACACTAACCTTGCATCAAATAAATGATCTCATAACTCCCACAGCCAGTCCGCACCACTGGCGACGCCAATGATTACTATCCAATGATTACTATCATCTTTTAATTGGGGACTTTGGATTCCTTGGCAGGGAACCAGAATTCTGAGATAAATAAAGACTCAGTGCCCTAGACAGTGTTTCTCGGGTTTTAATATTTGTGATGAGTGTAGTTGTTCTTTTAGAAGTGTTGTGCGTATTGTCATTGTCTGGTGTACTTGCGTATATAAAAGTAAAAAAAAGTTGACAATGAATTAAAAGAGAGTAGGATATAGACCCACTTTTGAGTTCCTTCTTCGTTTTCTAACCACTATGATAGACAGGTGCTGCATCACCGGTTCCTAAGGAAAGTAGGTGGTGCTGAAGGGGCAGTGAGCTTCCCTGTCTCCTTTGAGAAGGTTAATTAAGCGTTGTTTTTTTAAATATGAAGCTGTACTTAGAAGCAGGAAAAAAATATCCTTTTCTTTTATTGATGTGGGTGTGTGTATTGTGCAATAGCCACGCTATACTTATGGTGAGTCGGACTCCCATAGGAGCCCTTTAAAATTCTATTGTTAATAACTTTTGATTTGGGTAATGGATTTTTCCAAAATTTGGAATTTGATGAGGGCTCGCGCCCCCACGCCCAGACTGCAAAGTTTCATAAAGATATGTTAAAAAATAAGGAAGTTATTAAGAAGACAGTAGAATGTTTTGCCAAAGTTGCAGCCTACTTCCCATTCATTTTGCCATAGACAAACAAGATCAATTTTTGCCAAAGTGCACAGCCCAAACCGCTGGACAGATTGTGACAAGGCCTGAAAAAACTTCAGCACAAGTCATTGACTCGCAATCCATGCATGGTTTGGGGATATTCCATGCAGTATTTATTTAAATATTTGACAGAGAATTGGGTGGCCCCTTCTCAAAAGTATATCTCTGGGATTTAACCCATACTGGGTGTTTCTAGAAATGAAAAGTCACCATCTTGTTTTTCTCTTGAAGTGAGAGATACCCACGACTATAGCCAAGATATGGGAAAATGAAACACAGGAAAAAGTTATTTGAAAATCAAAAAAACATGCACATTTCATCATTCTAGAGGTGGGGTTGGCTTGAGGGCACCAAGTGAAATTCGGGAGTTGGAGGGAGTCTAGGGACTGAGTCTGCAACGCAAAGCTTTTTGTAGCCTTGGCTGTAGCCTCAAATAGTGGACATCTAAAAGCAAACTGCGCCACAGAAACAGCATGTGTTGTGGGGGAAGGTAGAGGGCAGGACAGGCGAGGAGGACATCTGAGGAGTGGGGGGAGCTGGCACCGATGAGGAGGGCACTTGGGGAGGGCCATGGGGGAGGGGCAGGAAAGCATTTTTATTTTTTCTATATTCAAGGCCACAAAAGACTATGGATAGCCACAGGTAAAAGTAGTTCTGTGCCCGGATGTTTGTGTTTTATTACTTTTTAAAAGATATTTGTATGGGTAAAGTGACATCAGGGGTGAAATATCATATCTATTTTGGATGTATGTATTCAGACTTTCTAACATGTGCGACTGGAGAGAAAAAGTACACAATTGTTCAAGAAAAGCAATACAAAAAGGAGCCACCCTCCTCTAGTATTAGATGCCCCATCCACTGTATTTTACTCTGTGTATTCTCACCCATGCTATTATATCTTGTGTAAATGTATCCCCACCTAGTCATGTATACTCTGCTTGCCTTGTCATCATCTACCCCACATAACTACATGAGCAGTCATTTACTGTATATATATTTTAACTTCCGTTGTATTACTAATGTCTCTTTCGACATTCATATTCCATACTCAGACTGTTTAAAAAAAATATATTATAGCCACGGCTATATAAAAAGGGGAGCGATTGGTGTATTGAGGATCTTGCGCTCTTTCAGGGGGGCTTTAGCCGCGGGTACCACTAAGCCAATGGGACGTTGTGTATTTTTGGCGGCTGCAGCTGCAGCTATAATTATCGCCTTAGCAGCGGGTATAGCAATACCAATTCTTGTGCATTTATCATGATATTTCATCGATTTTATAGTACACAATTTTACATGTGTTTCTGATTCTGTGCTGTCATGTGTACCTTTGTGTTGTTTGAATTTTTAGTCCTTGTTAATATGTCTTTTTGAATCTGTAAAAATGTTAACGGTAGCCGTGGCTACCAGCACTCCAATTCAACATCGAACATTTTTGCAGACTGATATAGCCACGGGTAGGAGCCTGTCTGCCCTACCCTCGGTTACAACTGTTTGTATTTTTGTGCAGTGATCATATTATTTTATAGATGTTTTACCACAGAATTTGTGAAAATAAAGGGGTGGGGACCCTCTTTTTTGAATGGAGGCTGACTCTAGAGGGTTATACAGGAGTATCATGAGAAACAAGAGAGTCAATGGCTACCCGTATCATTGAATGCACAGGAGGTCACCCTGTATTAGCAGTGAGGCTAGATTTTTTATATATACTAGCTCATTAAAAGATCACCAAAAACATGAATGTCTTAGAACAAAATTTTATTTTTCATAGATACACATTTAAAAACATGTTTTGACATGTGCCTTGTTTGGCACGTGGAGTATGAATGACATGACACAATATGCATAAGCGTGGGCTAGTAAATAGAATGTGACTTCTTATTTCATGTATTTCTGTATAAATTTCAATATGCAATCATTGTCATTTATACAGCAATACATGAAATAAGAAGTCACATTCTATGTACTAACCCACGCTTACCACAGAATTTGACATGCCTTTCTGTTTGGATGTTCTCACCTCAAGGCATGTGTGATTTTAAACCTGAAACCTTAACACATTCAAGATATAGTGGAAAAGGAAAACAGTTACATATAATGTAGCTAGTACCCATTAATATATCAGAATACACAGTTGGCACAGCCAAAGGCAGTGACCACTGGCTAGTATTGTGTTGAAAACCATGGCTAGTGGCTGGTTAGTGTATATGTTATACAATGGGCACCGTTGAAGGCCATAGCTGGTGGCTGGTTTGGTGTGGTGTAATGCACAGTGGGCACGGCCGAAGGCCATCGTTATTGCATTTTATTATTTTACAATGTACAGTGAACATGGCCAAAATTTGTACAAACTGATCAAGGTGAAAGGCTATGGCTAGTGGCCCATTTATATGTTACAATATATAGGGGCACAGTCAAAGATTGTGGCCACTTGCTAGCATTGTGCTAAAATCCATGGCTAGTGCCTGGTCAGTGTATATAATATATAGTGGACAATGTTGAAAGCTGCATCCACTGGCAAAGGCCAAAATCTATGGTATGTAGCCTGTTAGTGTTTTAAAATATCAGTGCACATGGATGAAATTTGTGACCAATGTCCATAGCTGAAGGCCATGACTAGTACCCATTCATGTGTTAAAATATATTTGGCCATGCACACTGACTATGGCTAAAGGCCATGCTTAATGCCATTTACTGTTGTAATGTAATTAGTGATGTCATCAGTGATGTGATCTGTGATGTCATCATTGTGGTCATAGTCTGTGCAACAGGGGGTGTGATGTTAAGGTGGCTTTAGCTGAATTTCCAGGTTTTTTTTGCATTAATTCTCACCTTAACATCCGTGCAACTAACGTTTTTTCCTTGAATTTCAAAGGTTTGTTACAATGTATTGCTCACCTTAACAACCCTGCAACTGAAGTGTTTTCCTTGAATTTCAGGGGTGTTATTAATCCATAGAGTTTAGAATGCTTTCAGACCACTAACATGGTATTCAGCCATGGTAAGCACACTGCCAATTTTAAAATGCTACCAGACCACTAAGCATGGCTTTCGGATTGCAGGCTTTGAGAACTCACAATGTTTTAGGCAATGCACAGTCAGATTAAATTATTTGCCATGGAGCACACACTTTGGTTAAGCAGCATTCTCCAAGCGGTACTCTCCTTTTCAGCGCCATCATTTTGGCACAAGCCTATTTGGCACAGACATTCCACGCAGTGTCCATTTTGGTGTATCCTTTTTGGCGCGAAAATCATTCCGACTAGTTATTTTGGCACAAGAGATGTTTGGATGTGCATTTCAGCCACATCTAAATGCCCGCATGCTAAATAAGATCACAGGACTGCACTGCAACAAACCTCGCCACCTCCCACTTGCGTTGCTTTTCTTTTAATTAAATTAAATTGCCACAGATCGAGGCCCAGCATTTAACCACTAGGCCACAATGACTCAGTGTTTCACATGGCATACATTTCCTAATTAGCATGTAATTTAATATGTTCAATGATAAAAGGCTAGTTATGAAACTTGTGAAAATCCAAACAATAACATCATTGTAGTATAATGGTTATGTGCTGACTCTCCAACTCCTTAAGGCCAGGGTTCTCTGATAGCAGTGTTCAGCATGAATATAATTTTTTTTAATTTCATTTTTTTTTTGTTTTATAAAAATGCTGATGCCATGTGTTATGAGATATTTAAAACTAAGAAAACATACGGCATTAAGGACCCTGGACAGTCTGCCATCCATGCAGTAACCGGGACCAACCCTGCTTAGTTTCAAAGCAAGGAAGGATTGAGGACCCTAAGGCCATGTTTTTCTAAGTGTTCCTCTAAGGGGAGGGCGGGCATATATTAGGCAACATGGCCTTAGTGGGGTGACCGCTCTCTCGCTTTGAAGCTAAGCAGGGTTTGTCCCAGTTACTGCTGGGATGGGAGACCATTTGTAAACACTGTTGCTGTAAAAATACCTATTCAGCAAAAGCTAAAAAATGGTCTCTGAGTGCAAAACCTTCAAGGACTGACAGTAGCATGGTTTTAAAAAAGTAAATAATTCATTCCGATGCCCATTTGGTTGTCCATACATGCAGTAACCGGGACTGACCCTGCTTAGCTTCAAAGCAGCAAGAAAACGGCCGGCCTATTCCTCTGAGTGGTCTTGTAAGTTTGGCTTATTTATACAGCAGCATGTCCTGAGGAGGCTGGCCACTTCTTCACTTTGAAGCTAAGCAGAGTCTGTCCTGGTTATTGCACGAATGGGAGACCTGAATGGCAATTGAGTCACTGTCCATGGCCATGGCCATAGCCAGTGATTTTTCACCCCCACGGCAAAACAGTGAACATATACAATGCTTCCCTGTCGCCCAGGCCATCACCAAGTGCCCCCCTCATCTGTGTCAACTCCCCCCACTCCGCAGATGTCCCCCTGCTTCTCCCTTTCACTCCAGAGCACACGCTGCTTTCAGATGTCGGCTATAGCTGAGGCTACAGAAAGCTTTGTGTTGCAAACTCGGTCCCTGGACCCCCTCCAACTCCCAAATTTCACTTAGTGCTTCTTTCTAACCACCACGCCCCCCCCCCACCTCTACCCTGGTGGCATTTGTATGTTTTTTACATGCAAGTTGCGTTTTACTGCATTTCACTTTTCTATAACCTTGACTATGGCCCCAAACTTCTCTCGCATCAAGAGAAAAACAAGATGGCGGTCGTTTCATTTCTGAAAATCATGATCCTGCAATGCACCATGGGAGATAGAACTATAATTTTTGGGAAAGGAGGCATCCCCTTCTCCGTCAAAACTACAACACGGAATAACCCAAACCAGGCATGGATCGCAAGTCAACGGTTTGTGCCCAAGTTGTTTTGGACCTGGTCCAACTCCATCCAGCGGTTTAGGCTATGCACTTTGGCAAAAACTGACCTTTTTTGTTTATGGGAAAATGAATGCGAAGTAGGCTGCACTTTTGAAAAAAAAAGAATTTTGGGACGCTTAATAACATTTTTAGTTTTTAACAAATCTTTACGAAACTTTGCAGTCTGGGGGTCCCGCAGACTTTTAATCAGTTTTGAAATTCCATTCAAATCTGTTACTCGAATCAAAAGTTATTAACAATAGAATTTTGAGGGGTTCCTATTTGTCTCCGACTCATCTTAACTATAAGGTTGCGACCAACGCCCTACAATTTATATATAAATATATAGTGGCATGCATCACACGGATAGAAGTCATGTGTAGAACTGCAGCGGGAGCCCGTGATCTGTAGCCATGTGAACACAGCTTTCAAAGTAATTGGGCCTTTCCTTGACATGGCTACTGCCACGTGCAGGCGCGTCTTCTTGTTAACTCAGGCGATTGGTCAATAATTTAGGCACAAACGCGTCATTGTGCTTGGGCGTACCCGCACGTCCAGAAAACACATTCCGGGTGGCCATATCATGTAACCGCGGTTATACCCCTCTCCCAAGTACCTCTTTCCTGTTTTCTGTCATTGCTTTTTGCCTTTTCGTGAGTGAACTTCTTTGTAAGCCTTCGGCAACTTTTAAAAAGACGTACCTTCATTTATCCATTCCTTGTTATCTTTCTTCTTCCTATACCTTTGTCCTTGGTCTTGTACTTTCTAGTTTGTCATTGTTTATTATTTTGGATTGTACATTTTTTTTAAAGTTTTATATTAAGTGACAAACACAGATTTCCTCCACGGTCTTGCATTTTAAAATGACTACGAACAGAAGTGATGATGGAGTGGCCTGGGGGTCTTAAGTGAACAAATCATTTAAAAAAAAAAGTTTAAAAAAAAATCGATTTAGAAAGACCGCTCTGTGACTGCACAGAATGGTCTTTGTAAATCAAACTGTCACGCCCCTGCCTCACACAATTGCGACAGGAAACAGAAGCGCCATTGGGGGAGAACAGGTGAATGGGGGGCAAAGCAATGTCGCATTTTCACTTTTTGTTGGTCACTTAAAATCAGCCAAAACAAATCTGTCTTTTTGTAAGACGACCTACAAAAAGCCAAAAAGACATAGAATTGGTGTGGGTGTCTTAGGCTTTACCTCCACACTTTACCTCTGAGGCAAGTGCTGAGGAAAGACAGAAGCTGGGAGTTATTTGGTGTGGGAGGTCAGGGCCCCGAGGATGCATAAGGGCCCTCCATACAAAACAAGCAACTGTGAAATTGGCAGAGGAGAGTGGGGGGAAGAAGGAGGTAAAGAGGAAAGCCTTGAGGAGCTTCCAGAATTTAAAAAAGTCCTGCTCAAGACAAAGGGGAAGGGGGAGGCTGTTTCAAAGAAGGGAGCCAGCAGAGGAAAGAGATCAACCCCCTGCCCTCTGTTTAGCAAAATGTTTTACACAGAAAGAGTTGGTGCCAGAGGAGCGCAGGGGTCTAAAGGGGGAATATGTAGTACGAGAGAGTTGCAGATAGTGTGGTCCCCTGCCACAGACAGCCTTGTGTATGATACAGAGGGATTTGAATTGTATCCGTGATACAACTGGCAGCCAGAGAAGACTTTTAAGGGCAGGAGAGATGCAGTCCCTTGGCTTGAGGCCAAGGATAAGTCTTGCTGCCCTATTCTGGATTAGCTGGAGAGGTCGCAAAGTGGAAGAGGGAGATTCAGGAAGAGGCTTTTGCAATAGTCAAGCCTAGAGGGAACCGTTATCGGGTAACATTGAGCTTCTGGGGGAAGGTGAGAAAAGGTTGAATCCCTTATAGAAGGAAGAGCTAAAAGTGGGACTTCTTGGTAATGTCCTCAGTGTGAGCGAGGAAGGAAAGAGAGGAGTCGAAGATGACTCCAATGTTTCTGGCTTCAGAAGAGGGAGCAGTGGGAGAACCCATGGAGGAAGGCCAGAGTGAAGGGAAGAAGTTGGGGGCAGGGGACCCAATGGAAAGGATCTATGTTTTGCTGGCATTGAGGCATCGATCTTTGGTAGTGCACCAGGCCTGGATGACAGAAAAGCAGTCAGGGATGATGGAAGGTGCAAGAGGGTCAGCAGGAAGTTTGAAGAAGAGTTGTGTGTCTTCAGCATAACACTGGAAGTTGGCGGAGAAAAAGGAGCTGAGGACTGCCAGCTGAGTGAGGTAGATATTAAATAGACAAGGTGAGAGGATAGAGCCCTGAGGAACACCACAGGTGGAGAAGGAAGTAGGAGAGGAGATCAGCCAGTCCAGTGCCCACTCCGGGATACTAAGGGTGTTGTGGAGCCTTTGTATGAGGATGGAGTGGTTGACCATGTCAGATGCATTTGATAGATCTAGAAGGACAGGGACAGCTGGGGAGTTGGAATACAGTGATGCGAGCAGTTCTTCACAGGTGTTCAGAAGAGCAGTTTCCGTGCCTTTGGATGCTCAGAATCCAGATTGATGGTCATGGAGACCACTAACTAGTTCAGTGTGAGAGTTGGATTGGGACAGGGCCAGCTTCTCCAGCAGTTTCCCCAGGAAGGAGGTGATGGAGATAGGGCGGTAGTTGGCTGAACAGGTGGTGTCTGCTGACGTTTTTTATGGAGGGGGCGCACAAGGAAGTGCTTGAGGGAGGCATCGAAGGAACCAGTAGCAAAGGAGTGATTACCGAGATCAGCAAGTGCGGGGGCAAGAGAGCCAATGTTGCCCTTGATGGTTCTGGAGGAGCAAGGGGAAATCTGTTTGGACAAGACCTTCATGGAGTGGACAATTATTGTGACTTTATCAGGTGAGACAAGGGAGAAGGAGGAAGGAGAATGGTGAGTGGCCAAGGGAGGCAAGGGGGGAATGGATGGGTAGGGAGAGTGTCTAACAAAGGCTCTTCAGGATGACCTGGGTTTTGGTGGTGAAGTGAGTGGCAAGTGCATTGCAGAGGGCCTGAGAGGGTATAGGGGAGGAGGATACTGCGGAAGCTTTGGCCAGTTCCCTGCAGATTTTGAAAAGTTCAGCCGTGTTGCTGGATGCTCCAGATACCTGTGCCTGAATGTGGGCCCTTTTCTTGGCATGGATAGAGAGTCTGTATTGCCTTTGGAGCAGGAGGCAGGCCAGTTTGCCAGAGGGTGTGCCTTAGGTTTGCCACTCGTGTTCCCGCAGCTTTACACTTTAGTTTCAGGGTTGCAAGTTCAGAGCCGCACAAGGTGTTGTGCTTAGAGGTGGGTTTCAAGCATATCTTCATGACTGGGGAAAGAATGTCAAGGGTGTTGGTAATGGACAGGTGGAAGTTGCTGAGAGCAGTGGCGATGGTAGAGTCTGAGTTGGGGGAAGGTGGGATAAAAGGTGGAAGTGAAGGCAGCTGTTGACACTCGTTTCATCGGGCGCGGATGTTCGTGAGCGAGGTTGGCAGGGTTTTTGGAGGTGGGGTCACAAGTCCATAGGGACCCAGATGGGAGAAGAGAAGGGAGTGGTCTGACCAATAGAGAGTGGTGACCAGAGGAGATGAGAGAGAGAGTGGATGAGGGTGTCCAGAGTGTGACCAGCAGAGTGAGTTGGCCCAGAAGGGAGAATGGAGCGGGATATAGAGGTGCAGAGGTCAATGAAAAGTGTAGATGCTGTGCCAGGGGAGTCCAGTTGGATGTTAAAGTTACCCATGAGCAGCAGGTTGGAGGAGGTGGAAAGTAAGGCGTAGCAGAAATCAGCCCATTCAGATAGCAACAGGGAGGTAGCGCCAGGAGGCCCGGTAAATGGTAGCAATATTCAGGTTAGAGTAGGGAGAGATAACCAATTTGCATGCCAAGCTCTCAAAGGAAGAGTAGATCTAAGTGGGTAAGATGGAAGAGGGAACCCACCCTGGGAAGCTTAAGGCAACCCCACCACCAGTAGGGTGAGGTTGTCCCTTGGAAATTATCTTAAAGCTATCAGGGAGGAGGGAGTCAGAAGCGGTGACTGAGCTGTTATTGAACCATGTCTCAGTAAGAGGGAGAATGTCAACGTCAATTTCTTCAAAAAGGAGGCAGATGTCAGCAGAGTGTTTGTTGGCTGAGCGGGCGTTTAGAGTTGCCAGGTGGAGGTGACCACTGCCTTTGAAGGCTTACTGAGGTGGAGAACAGGGCATGGTACTTCAATCAGGGGGGCAGAGGGGGAAGTAGGGGGAGAGGCCAGAGAAGGAAGGAAGTTAATGAGGGATGGAATGATCCAGACAAAGAGAAGGGGGTTGACCCGAGGACCCGGAACAAGAATAGTGCCAGTGTGGTAGACATTAACGATGCAGCGTGAGGAGAGATGCCCGCCAAGAGGACTTCCCACTTGGTGCCACCATTCGCGCCTTCAAACACTTGTGTATAGGCACATTATAAATGACATATCATATATCATATCGTTAATGGGAGATGATGTGAATGGGGAGAGAGTAGAGGTGAGATGAAAAGTCCATAGGTCTGGAGAGGGGACAGATAAGAGGATATCAGTGAAGATCTCTCTGGAGGATGCACTGACATAGGAGTCTGCGATGGGAAGACCAGGATTTGCACCGAGGATGTCTTTTAAGTGTTTTTTTGTCCTGATTTCGTGAGAGAGGGAGGGAGGATAGGTGATAGTGTAGCAGTTAGAAAGGATTGGAGAGATGGTGAGTACCATCTCAGTGGCAGAGAACAGATGAGAGATGGAAAAAGAAAAAGGGGTGGGGCTGCACTGCACAGTCCTGGGGCCTTACTCACAGGCGGCCCAGTAGTTAAGGAGGGCACCGTACAATGCAGAACAATAGGTGAGGTGTAATACAATGCGATGTACAACAAGAATGCAAGATGTAGTTCAAGGTACAATCCAATGCACACAGGATGGAAGGTAAAATGCTAATCCACCTATATTTGAATGTTTAAAAACACAATACAATGCAATTCACAGAGGATGGAATGATAGAATGAAAACCCTCCTATATTAGAATTAAAAAAAAAACAATACAATGCAATGCACACAGGATGGAATCATAAAATGCAAGCCCACCTTGAGACGAATTTTTGAAAACACAATACAATACAATGTACTCAAGATGGAATGATAGAATGCAAACCCACCTGGATTCGAATAAAAAAAAAAACACAATGAAATGAAGTGCACAAAAGGTAAAGAACAAAGGGATGAGACGTGAAATGAAATTACCAAATGCAGGACACAGAGTGCTGTGACAAAAGGAGGAGGACAACAGAGAAAAGGCAGAAATAGGAAAGCCACAGTTGTGGAATAAGGAGATAGCTAGAGGTGGTAATAGGAAGTTTAGCCATCACTGACGTGTTCCCAGCCAGGTGAGCCTGAGGAGATGAGGTCCATGAACATGAAGCAGCAGGAGGTGCACAAGTGGCTGCAGCAATATTTTTGGGGCGGCATAAGGTGGGCCCATGAGCCCAACCAGGACCGTACAGGCATAGACAAGGCCTTTGTTGTGGGCCTTGAGTGGGGGCCAGCATTGGCGTGCCGGCAGCCGTGATAGATCCAAAAAAGGACTATGTGGCCAAATCAGAGTGAAGCTGGGCAAACAGGGCCAGTCTCCCCGGGGAGTGAAATGGATGTGGCTATCTTTGAAGTAATCAGAGGGCCCCGGGACAGCAAAGTCCAGGAGGGAATCCAAATGAGCAGATGCCTGCGATGTGCACACCCAGCACAGGAGTGCAGAATACAGGGCCAGCAGACTTTGATCTTCTTCCGATGTTACAATGAGCACACTCGCCACAGATCTTACAGTGCGAGCGCTGCAAGTCACAAAGCCATTAAGTGCTTACCTTACTCGCAGATGGTGTTTACTACTGCCTCTGCCTCACAGAACGAAGGCAGAAGCAGCTGCTTCCCCTAGAACTGCAGGCAGCAAAAGGGCACATTTCACAATTCCTGTGAAAGGGATTGAAATGCACGAGGGACAGCTGCAGCCCCATGCTAATGACCCTCATGTACATTGTGCCTTTCCTTGCAACTGTTCTAAACAAAAGCATGACATTGCTTGATTTTTCAAGGCAGTATAATGACCTTTCTGTGTGTGAATATGGGTTGTGCTCTACAATGTCTGGACATTTTATTTTATGGGTGGGAGTATTTAAGGCGGGTGAAACTAGCTTTAGAAAGCTGTGCTAAACAGAGTAATAGGGCAAACTACATGAGGCGTGGAGTAATGAGGGGTATGGCATAGGTGCAGGAACTGAGCAGTGAAGGGGGTATTGGTGCTAATCCAGCGATGCAGGTAACAGCGGGATAACTAGTGCTAAAATACTGCCAGTTATTAACAATACCATCAATCTCACAGTGAGCCCCTATGATTCCAAATACTTAACTGTTATGAACTGTTATTCTTGTGTTCCAATCTAGGTATCCCTAAATAGCTAGGCTAAAACATGCTACCCCCACCAGTTCACATTCCACACTTTCTTAGAGTAAAAGCACCCTGTGGTGTGTTAGATCGTCACATGCACTGGGTCTTTCTCAGGGGAAAGTTTCCCAACAACAGTAAAACATTGTAAGCATCAGTATTTTGAAGTTGCCCTGACATCGGCGTACGACCTCAGCAAGGTAACCAATGGACACCCAAGGAAGAGCATCCTAGTCAGAAGGGAACTATCCTACAGACATCACACCAATACTAAAAACACCACTCCCACTGCCCAACCAACCACTCACTAACTGAATCACAAATACAACATCGAGCAACAATGGTGGGGGAGGAAGGATAGCTCAGGGGCAACGCATGTGTCTTGGAAGCAAGACAACGCAATGCAACACAGGTTGAAATCCCAATCCCATACTTGGACACCACTCATTGGTATTTAGCGCATTATAAATTAACAATACAAATAAAAATACAATAAATGACCAGCACAACATTGGGGAGAAAGACTGCAAGGCAGATCCAACACATGCTTTGTTTTTTCTGTATCTTTCAACCTAACTTCATGCCAAGGGCCCTTCGCGGAACACACCATGAGAAACAATTCTAGAAAATGTACACATGAGGACAAGAACCAGAACCTTTGAAACCCCCGGTAGTCAACCTTACATGCTATGAACTCAAGAATACTGTTTTAGATCACCAACTTAGAAACCATGGCCCACTCATCATGACACAGATGAAACCTCAACCTCTTCTCTTCATTTATCACTGCAGACTACCCAACAACCACTTTCTTCCCAGAATCAGACAAAATAAACAACCAAACCTGTAACCTGGCCCAAATCTCTACAGAGATTGAAAGGAGACATGGTGCCGACATTTGGATCTCAACATGCCAGTGCAAATGACACCTGGATATTTTCTCACCATGAAGTTGAAAGTAACCCTTTGTAGGGTGGTTCTCAACCTTTTTGTATGGGGGCATTTAGCATTTGCTGGCAAGGGTGTAGAAGCCCTGGATTATTTGATTTTGATGAATGAATAAAATTAGTCCTTCTCAGAAAGTGTGATCTGCTAACATGATCTCTCTTTCATAAACTCCATACCAACAGCAGAGTGTACACCTGTGCCCTGCAGGTACAGCATCCTGATCTGCTGATCCTGTTTTCCAGTGGCACAGAGAAGGTCCAGGAAAAACAGGTGCCCATTTGACAGCTGGTGTGACAGCCATGTCACTTTAACACAAAGGCTGCATTTAAGGACTGCACCTGTGTTCCAAAACCACATAAGTATGAGCAATTACTATTCTGGTAGTGGTTTGGTCATTAAACCTACAGGAATGTCTGAATTTAGGGTATGGTGGATAGTAATTCACATCACTATAAGCAACCACATCAGATTGATATCATACATGTGTCAGCACTCTGAGTCCAGCTGTATGACAGGAGACTGAATGGCTGGGATTCTCCTTTTGATCCTTTGTGAGGGGTGGTAACACTATCTCTTCAGCAGGACAGCCATCCAGCAGAAGCTGTCATGGGAACAGGAATCAAAGGGAACACCCATCCCAATAAGAAGAGCCTCCCACCAAAGGGGCCTTTGATGCTATTGTCAAGCAAAGGTGCCAGAGTTAGCGTAGATGAGAGAGCTCAGCATAGTTGGAAGAAGATTCCACCATCTTGTTTCTCTATATTCTCACTTCCTTCACGTCCCCTCCACTTTTTTTTTAGCACAAAGCATTTTGGTAATCATGTCAGAAGGCAAAGACCCCTTATCTCAAGGACAGGGATTGTAACCCTTAAAGCAGACTTGCTTTAGTCCAATCACTTGTGGACGTTTGCCTATAAAAGAGGTTGTTTCTCACTACTTATTTGATTCATTTTTCAACAAACACTTGAGGAAGAATACATTGGACCTCTTTTGGGAGTGTTGACTTTCCAAAGCCCTCTGCCGGGGGTGAGTGTTCAAGGCAGAGGCAATCTCTGCTCCCCAACCATTCCCAGGGCAAATTTGGGGGGTGGGGAGGTGTCCTGCTGCTAGAGCAAGAACTGCCTCTCTAACAGCCACACTGCTACCTAGGATCTCACTGCGCTGAAGAACCCCTGCAAGTGTGTGCCAGTCTCCCATGTCAGGAGCTTGTGAAAAGGACTAATCTTATCCGTCAGCTCCTGAATTGCGAATCACAGCAACCTGAGAGTCAAGAGAGCCAGACTCCCTGTGTTTGCATCATCCAACCACTGCAAGACTTGATTTAAGCCCGTCCTACCCCGTCAAACCAACAGGACCCTACCCAGCTGCTTTTGGCACTCGATTGATCTTCAAGCCACTGTACTGCACTTTTGAATCAGTTCCCCGCCAAACTGCACCAGCTGAGTGCATCATTGCTTCGGCTCAAACTTGAAGCTTATTGTTGCACCCACCACTTTCAAACCGCTACCATCTTTGTTGCTGATTTTCATTGACAGTCGACCAGACCTTGGCGTCCTTACTGAACTTTGACCATCGAATTATGCAATGTGCCATTCAACTCAAACTGTGCATCCATTCACCAGCATCTTCTCTGTCTAACTGACCCTGGGAGCCTCCATGATCTGCAGATCATTGAACACTGTTTGAGCTGCTTTTCAAACCACCAGCATCTTCGCTGCTGATCTTCATCGCCAGTCGAACCAACACTGGTGGCCTCCTCAAACCACAACCCTCAAACTCTGCATTGGATCACCCACCTTGAACAGTGCATCCAGTCATCAGCATCTTCACCATCAAACCAAATGCCGAACTGACCCTGATGGGCCTCACTATCGGCACTTCTTCAAACCGCATCGAACTTCAGCTCGACACCTATTCCATATCTATACCAACAGGACCACCACATTCGAGCCGGATTCAAATGGCATGAACAGTACTAAAGAGCCTGGTTTGACACTGTCAAACCCCAAGAGCAGCACATTCTATTATTGACTGATAAATACCTTCTTGGCCCATCTGAGGGCCCTAGAGACTGGTTGGAACACCTTTTAATACCTTTTTGCACAAAAACATACCCTTTTTAAGTACAAGATAACACCAGATTTCTATTTTGCAAATTAATGATCTGCTCATTCTTAATAGCAATTGAACCAAATGTTTTGAAGACCGCCTACGTCAAACCACTTTTACAAAACACTGCTGAAGATATAGAACACCCTTCTAACTTTTGTCCTACTTCAAACATACCATACCACGCCAAGGTCTGGAGAGCTATGTACAGTGAAGGATCAGAAGGAGGATGTAGACTATTTGAGGACATTTTGAATGAGGTTTATTAAAGAATAGTAGGAAGGCCTAACTTTCCCTATCTCTTTGGGGTATTCCCTACCTATTTAACTAACTAATGTGCTCTTTAGTTGTCTTGGAATATCCAAAAAGAATACGTCCTTTGAACAAAAACGAACACTATCTGACCCTATTACTTATAGGAATGATTCCCTTGTCTTGTTGGATGCTTCATGTACCTCTTTCCTCAAGTTGGGATATTTAATTCTTGTTTTAGGAGTGTCTTTCCTTAACTCAACTTGACTTATCACAGAGGTTATCTGGACCTTCAGTTCCTCATATTCTTTCTTTCTCAATTGCCACGCTTTTACTTTTAACTCTGAATTTGAGTTCCCCTCTTTCCCGGATGAATGCATATCAGCTTCATAATTACTTCTTGGGATCCTCTCTATGGTTTCCTTTCCCTTATTAGAAATATTCGGATTTGTTAATGTTGACTCTAAGCTTTTCTTACTTCCATTCCTCTCCCTCTCCATGAACGTTATTATTCTTTCTTTCTCATTATCACAGTTACAATTTTAGAAAAATATCCCCTTTTCATCGCTCTCTCATTTGGGCACAGTTAAAACTTTATATGTTTGCTTTCACAGCTTTCTCATTGGTACTCAAACAAGTTCTCTGATTCATATAATAATTGTTTGTTTCATTCCCATGCGTCCCTGGTTCCCTGTTAGCTTCTTTAGAATTAGGGACCATCTCTGGGATCCTCACGATTCTTTCTTCTCCTTCGATTATCCACCACACCGCTGACACGTCTCTCAGCGTCTCAGTCAAGTATTCTGTGATCTTCCTCTCAGTTATTCTTCACTTCAATTGTGGGCCATGTCACTTGCTGAGGCTTCCCAGGGTTGAAATCAGTGCTGTTCTGATGGCAGACTGCCCACCACGTCTCTCTCAGGGTTACGCTGCCACCAGCTATCAAGCTCCACAAGACCGGGCTTTGCTCTGACTCTTGGTTACGCTGCTCTCTCAGCGTTCCCTTCGCTGCTTCCCAGAACCTTCGTATCTCGTCTGCACTGCATCTTGCTGTGGCTATGCCTTCTCTGTTTCTCGCTCACATGAGACATCCCCTGCTTTGATGGATGTTCCTCTCACACTCCTCCTCCTCCCTTTCCTGACAAGTCTTCATCCTTTAATCCACTCGGCCCAGTGAGTGGTACATTTCCAATAAAAGGAACAGTTTTTCTTTCTTCATGATAATAACACCCATTTTCATCTTCTTTGGCCCAGTCTTGGAAATTGGCAGTATTTAATGTTTGACAATCCCATGTTTGCCATCATGGTTCCTAGTCCAGGCAGTTCCTCAAAGGAACGTGAGTCCTTTGCCTCACAGGGGGGGTTACCCATTGGGGAGAAGAGATGAATTCCCTCCATTCGGCACAGACACAGACACATTTTGCTGCTGTAGAGTCTAATAACTTACTAAATTGCTCACAAGCTGGTTTCAGACCTGTAGGGGAACCAAATCAAAACAAGTTTCCATTTGGAATGACCTCAGAATTGCAGCAGACAACATCACCTCAGCACTCATGCTCCTGGACAACTCAGGAGCCTTTAACATCGCTAACCACAGTACACTAATTTGAAGACTTCACAAAACCGGAATCCATAATTATACTCTACAATGGATGAGATTGATCCTAATGTACAGAACAGAAATCACCTGGTTACCCCTTTCAGTTCAAACCCACAATCCATTACCTGTGTAGTCTTACAAGGATCAAGCATATTGCTGCTCTTCTTAAACATCTATATCACCCCTCTGGCTCATCTGTTATAACTATACGGATAACATGCAAATCATCTAGAAAAGGACAGGCAACCAAAACTACATCGCCAACATTCAGCAACTGCCTCACGCGAATAAATAAATGAATTACAGACAACTACTTAAAACTTAACCCAGATTAAATAGAAATAATTATAAACTCACACCACACCTGAAATACCCTCACCATGGCCTTTGGAAATGGACTGCCATTAACATTTTAAAGTGAGGAAGAGCCTGGCATATTGATGGACAGAGGACTTGGGCTGGAACCACAAGTCAATGGAACAGTCAAAAAGTGCTTCTACTATCCATGCTCTGTCAGGCAGATAATTTCCTACAGCCCCTTCACACACACGGAGCGCTAGCCATCATCTCTGAATCGTTCAAGAATTGACTACACAAACAGCATTTAACTAGGTATGTTGGAGTACCTCACAAAGAAATGTCAACAGATCCAAAACACGGCAGTCACACTCCAACTCAGATTCAACAGGAAGGAACACATAGCACTGGCTCTTAGAGCACTCCACTGGCTACTAAAAAAAAGATCTAGTTCAAGGACCAGGTGGTCTTTGCACTCAAGTTCTTGAAGGTCAAGAAACATAATTCCTTCAAAGTTAAATCTCACCCTACTAATCAAACCGAGACCTAAGATTGAGGAACAACAAAAGTTTAGTAACCAGAAACATTTGCAGGGAAAGACACGAAGGCTCTGCCGTTTCCATTATGGGAGCCAAACACTGGAATGCGTTACCAAGAGAAATCAGCATCCTGAAGGACCACCTGAAACTCAGAAAAAGTGTTTAACCTACACCAATGAAGCACTGAATATTACACTTTTCAATAGTTTGACTTTCGTGCACAGACAGAGCCTAGGGTGAACAGCATTCTTGCCCCTCAAACATCTGCCTGTAACACATTTCAAGGCACTTAGGAAACAGAAATTGCTGCTTTTTCTGCTATAACAGTAATAAAACATAAAAATGACATGTACCAATGTACACAAGTAACACATTGTACAACATGTAAATGCACAATGGCTTACATGTAACGTTACTTGTAAATTCCTTGTAAATGTACATAATGGAATTGTTTTATATAGTTAGAAGTTGTACATTTAAATGTATACTTAAGCAACCCTTGCGCAAAATGTGCAAATATTGCAGTGGAATATAAAGTTATAAATATGATGTGCCAACACTAGCACAAAATGTGGCAACACAACAGTTGAGGTTTTAATGGCAATGTGGCTAGCGTGTATGTCCATACACAGGTAATGTGTTGTTTAACATAGGTGCTTGTACCTATACTTACAATATTTACCAAGTGTACCTAGATATTGATAGAAGCATTAAGATCGTGTTTCCTTACAAATTACACTTGTAAATGTATGAATACTTGTTTGTGTGTACGTAAGCAACAGTAGCATATATCTGGGTACACATTCAGTTTGTTTATAAAGTAGCAACTCTGGTGATTAGTACATAGATTTTGAATGTTATAGTTATATTTGCAGAAGTGTATACTTACATTAAAATGCAAACATAGGCAACACTAAAACATAAAGTGCTAACATTACTGTTGTATATAAAGCAATATATATGGTGGAGCAACAGTAGGCCAAGATATTCAAACTACAGCTGTAAATAAAGTATAACATGTGGTGTCGTTTGTGTATGCGTGCATACATTGGGGATTCCTTTTTACAAAGAGATCAGCAAAGATAGAGCATTCTGTTGGATATTGTGGTGCTGTCACCTTCTGAATTACATATGCAAATGTGCTGTACTAATATTTACATGTGCGTGCCAAATGACCATTGCTTTGCTAATATGGACTTGCATAGTATGGTACAGTACATTTACATGTGCCCGTACATTGCAAGGTGGAAAATCCCAGTAATAGTAGTTAATGAAGTGATATTTATTAACATCTTGTTCTTTATTTGTGTAGTGCATCTTTCATGAATATGTATGTTATTATGTTTGCAAAATGTACATGTCTTAATGCTGTGAAAGGGTCGGTGGACATACAAATATTACCAAATTATAAAGTGTACATTTGTGTTAGCATAACATAACCCCCAAATTTGCATTATACACGTACATAGCAGGGGTCTTTAAATCATTTTGTTTTAGAAATGTGTATTTGTTGAGGCTAATATTGTACAAATATGTATGTTAATGCATTTGTGGAGCATTTCACGTACATGCTTAACTATGTAAGCATAAAACAAACTGCTTACAAGTGAACTTTCTGGACTGCACGTTGTACTGCAACACAGGCCTTTAGTACCGGGTCCGGTACTGAAGGCCTGTGTAATTAAGGCCCTGCCTTCTTCTCTGATTGTGCACCAAGCAGAAGGATCTCCCCCTGACCATCGTGGGCATCGTCTGCAGCTTAAACATTCCATTGCAGACTCTGTGACATCTACATAGATGGCCACCACCTTTTCGCAGCTGACTAGCTTACCGTGATGCATGGGGAAGGAGAGGCACATCGCCCTATGGAGCCGCCTGATTGGTGGGATTACGAACAAATACTGTGACGCGACCGAGCCGTGAGACGAAGCCGGGCCCTATACTAAAGGCTTGTGTAATTAAGGCCCTGCCTTCTTCTCTGATTGTGCACCAAGCAGAAGGATCTGCCCCTGACCATCGTGGGCATCGTCTGCAGCTTAAACATTCCATTGCAGACTCTGTGACATCTACATAGATAGCCACCACCTTTTTGCAGCTGACTAGCTTCCCGTGATGCATGGGGAAGGAGAGGCACGTCGCCCTCTGGAGCCGCCTGATTGGTGGGGATTATCAACAAACACTGTGACCTGGCCGAGCCGTGAGGCGAAGCCAGTACCGGTACTAAAGGCCTGTGTAATTAAGGCCCTGTGTACTCCATGGCTACCCGGCACGGTACCATCGTCTACTTTGTTGCAAGTATACAGCTCCCCAGGCATCTACTCTCCCATCCTATTTGTCCCTGCAATTTTTCCAGGCAAGAGATACCGTTCCACACACGTACCCTGCAATCATGCCTGTTCCCTGCGCCGACCCATCCCCCTTCAACCCTCTCTCCCTCCATCTTCTCTATATCTACTGCTGATACCTTCTACATAATAATGCACCGTTCGTACCAGACTAAGTTCGCCGGCCTCTCTTTTGGATGTCCCTACACCTATACCTATACTATCCCTCCGCAATCATCACTGGAGCTTATATGCCACGTAGGGCTCCGCTAACATTGTCCATACTTCAAACCTTTGTGCTGACCCACAATGCATCCTGGACTGCAGCACTCTGCAGTTCACAGCTTTCAACTCCTCAGCCTTATTGTGTGGTAATGCCTATAATACTCCAAGTGTACTGTTCCACTATTTATTGTGCTTTCAACATCAATGTCATTACTGGTATCTGTGATTCTGCAGATGTCTTTACGCCTCTATAAGCTTGACTGCCTCAGCCGAGTACTTATGAGTTCTTCACCATTAGTCATTACTGCCTTCCCTTCACCTATTTCTGCACTATTCCGCAGTTGTTTTCTCTAGAAGTCCCTCTGCCGCGCTCCCCTCTACCCAGCGCGACTTGCTTGGCCCATCTCTACGATTCCACTATGGCCCCCCCATCTTGCTCATACTGTAGCCCCCTCTACCTATCTGCCGGTTATGGGCCCGTGTCTTAGCAGATTCACTATATGGGCCCGTGTCTTAGCAAATTGCCATATTCCAGTTTATAAGAACATGGCACCTATCCTTGTCCAATTCAGGTATTGCAGTAGCGTCTGTAACTTTGTAGCTCTCCCATGTGAAAGACAAGCCTCCCACGACACGGCGTCCGCCACCACCTATCTTGTCTTATTGCATGCAACATAGCTGCAGCTCCCCGTAACATGAGGCAAGTGGTCCTATCTTGTACATGCCACCTCTTACCTATTCCTTTGTCTGCAGCTTAGCTGCCACCACCCCACCCCCCCCCGTAACAAGAGGCAAGCTTTTCTATCGCATGAAATGTAGATGTAGCTCCCCGCAACAAGAGGCGAGCTGTCCTATTTTGTATGTACCATCACTTATCATATCCGATGTATACTTTTTAGATGTAGCTCCCCGCAACAAGAGGCAAGTTCTCCTCCTAGACAGTATATGCCACCAACCAGCATGTCCTGTGTATGCAATGTAGATGTAGTTCACTAAGGATAGCTTGTCTTAGACTGTGTGCGCCTTGGATGTATTTCAGACTGTAACCTAAGCAAATTGTCGTCTCAAGCACTTATCTGTAACCAAATTCTTAAGCTGAAGCGCCTAGATGCCTGTGGGCTTTGTGCAGTATATGAATACAAAAATAAATAAATACATTTCAATTGCTGTCTCGATCATTTCTAAAACAACAATGGAAAATTAGGTCAATTTTATTTAGAATATGTACGTTAATGTCTGCTTTAAAATTTGCATTTATATGTACTTTTTAAAAAGAGTTAGTTTTAGATATGTGATGGGTTCAAAGCCATAGTAATTCATGTGCAAAACACCTCAGTGCCAAATCACAGCATGTATATGCTAAACATGATTTTCCCGTGTGCTTTATAGTAAAAGAAAGTTCTGCTAAATATTTGTGCATGTGTATCCGTTGGTTGATTGGGAGTGGCAATGTTATGTTTTGTGCATACCATTTATTTCTTTTGCTGTAGCGTTTGCTTCTACATTTTAAGTTAAATTTTAATCAGCAGGTATTTTTGTAGCAATTGTACAAGTGTGCATTATACAAAAATGAGTGTGGCAGAGTGTTGCAGCGAACGTGGTGAACGCTGTGTGAACGCTGCTTGCTGTGGCATTTTGGTTCTTGACAGTGTTTCTTCACTGTTGTTCGAGGAGAGTTGGAGGACCAGCACATATATACTTGCCACCCCGCGGAGCGGAGTGTGGCAGAGTGTTCCAGCAAATGTGGTGAACACTGTGTGAACGCTGCTTGCTGTGGCATTTTGGTGCTTGACAGTGTTTCTTCACTGTTGATCGAGGTGAGTGGGATGAGCAGCACATATACACTTGCCACACTGCAGAGCCAAGCAGAGTGTGGCTGCGTGTTCCAGCGAACTTGGTGAATGCTGCTTGCTGTGGCGTTTTAGTGCTTGACAGTGTTTCTTCACTGTCGATCTAGGAGAGTGGGAGGAGCAGCACATGTACACTTGCCACCCTGCAGAGCGGAGTGTAGCAGAGTGTTCCAGCAAATGTGGTGTACACTATGTGAACGCTACTTGCTGTGTCATTTTGGTGCTTGACAGTGTTTCTTCACTGTTGATCGAGGTGAGTGGGATGAGCATTACATATACACTTGCCACACTGCAGAGCCGAGCAGAGTGTGGCAGAGTGTTCCAGCGAACGTGGTGAACGCTGCTTGCTGTGGCGTTTTAGTGCTTGACAGTGTTTCTTCTCTGTCGATCAAGGAGAGTGGGATGAGCAGCACATATACACTTGCCACACTGCAGAGCCGAGCAGAGTGTGGCAGAGTGTTCCAGCGAACGTAGTGAACACTGCTTGCTGTGGCGTTTTAGTGCTTGATAGTGTTTCTTCATTGTCGATCAAGGAGAGTGGGAGGAGCAGCACATATACACTTGCCACCCTGCAGAGCAGAGTGTGGCAGAGTGTTCCAGTGTTCTTACTTTCCGGAGTTCGGAGGAGATGCCGCCTCTGGCATTGGAATGGAGGACATACCTTTTCCAATCTTCTCCCCCCGGGCCAGGCTTCAAGCAAAAACCAAGGGGAGCAGGAAGGGGGCCAGCGCGCATAACGTTAATTTAATAAGAACTAAGCTGGCGTCCTCACCCTCACAGGAGAAGCAACTCAAGCCCTTATCCCCAGCTCTTCAGGCCAACACATGAACCTGGTCCTATGCCCCGAAAAAGGGAATTGAATGCAATGATCTTACCCTGGCCTTCAAAAGGAAGACTGACTCCTCTACCAACAAAAAGGGGAACGCACCCATAGCTCCGGGAACCCTCCTGATGTGAAGAAACTAAGGTTGGAGGTAGGCCTGGAGCAGAACAATTTGTGCAGAAATCTGTAAGCACTGACAACTTTGAGAATTGGAAGGTCTCCACTTCGAGGGGGCTCCCTCCCCCTTCCAACAAACCCTCAGCAATGACAGTGCTGAACTGCTCTGAAAAAGAACATAACTGTGGCCTAAGGGCCAAGCAAGCCTCTCCAACTGCAGAATATTTTGTCTGTGAGGCCATGGTCACTGAGTCAAAATCTACCAGTTGCAACAATCTAGCCCAAAGGGTGGATCTAGTCCTTAGGGTCGAAGTGGAGGCGGTTCCTCTGGAAAACACATACCAGGAAGATGCTCACATTAGAGGTAACTCTCTGATAAATTAATTTTCAGTAGCTCAACATAACTTGGCACCAGAGGACCCCATTGAAATATCGTTCTCCACTTTCTCATTGGAAGGCCTTGTTTTTTCACCTAGAACTTTGAAAGGACCTATGTCTATTCTAAATTCCACCGCCTTCAACCCACAACCTTCTTTGCTGGCAGCAATAACAATGTCCTTGCTGCCATTCTTGAAATTGTACGACTCCTTGAATGGAAACCTGAAGGACCATTCAACCCTATTGGCCCTTATCAATTCTAAATTGATTTACATGGAACATTTTCTAAATTGATTTACATGGACCATTTTATCACCTTCTTGTAGTCAAGAGTCGACCAAGAAGCAAAACCTCTGAAGTGCACTCAATTTAGAAAGAGAGGAGAAGGAACGCCTAATGAACTCCCTCCTAGAATTACTTCAAGTAAAGGCTTTTATCCAAGTTCAGAAGGCCTGAAGGGCTTCTATGGGTCCCTTGGAATTACTATGTATGATGCAACCGTCCATTAAGAAGCCCCTCATATTGGAACAGCAGAGACTAGGAGTGACCGAGGACGTAGCGAGCACCAGCCAGGAGCCCATTAAGGAGACTACTATTGACCTGGTGGCTTGCCCTTAAGAGCCCTTGCTCCCACAGGTCCCAGTCATTGACAAAATGACAAAAGAAACATCGAATATCACAAAGATCCAAAATATGTGGGGAAAGGAGGCAGCCTCGGTGAAACTTGATAATAAGGAAGTGCTGGTTATACAAAAGCAGGATCCAACGTTTCTTTCCCTATTTTCCAGAAGGGGAAAAAGCGCAAACGGCTGGAAGCCACATTCAAAATTCAACCATGCATGGGAAATCCAAAAACCATGACAACCACTAAGTACAAGAAGAGATCTAATGGCTCCCGGCCGTTCCCAAAGAATCTTGCCACCCCCCCTTGAATGACATCACAAACAGCAGAGGGAGTATCTCGAAGACATGGGGGCAGCCTAAGCCTAAGGAGGAGCCCAAACTTATTAAAACAGCGGATCCCTTTCCTCCATTGATTGAAGACCATTCACATTCCAAAAATGAGGCTGATTTTAATCTGTCCCTTTGGACGGTTCATGAGGACGACAAGAATGAGGAGGAACCCGGGTCACCTTTGGAGACTATGGTCTCCTCGCATGAAGGAGGCTCTTCACTACTCTGCAAGGGTTTAAACAGAAATAGACCAGAAGGACAGTTTCAGACACTGGAAGAACGAATAAGATCAATTCACCGCAAAAGGCCTCCTTACCTCGCTCCTCCAGAAGTCAGAAATGAAGAGGCGATGAAGTGGGCTTATACCAAAGCAGGAAAATTGCTGGACGTTCAGCCCATCAACTTCCTGAAGTTCGAAAAATGTGGAACAAGAACTCCAAGCTTACGAGAAGGCAAGAGGCTTCCTCTTAAACTAAGACTAGACAGGCTGCTCCATCTTAAGGACTGGTTGATTCTAAACCGAGTAAATGTAATAAAGCTGTTCCATCACGTCCCTGCCTTTCATTTACTTAGTAACGAGAAATCAGAAGGGAGAAAAGATCAAAAAGGGAAAGGGAATACTCATGATTTGAATTAACAGAAAGCTAATGGATTGAATTTTGGCTTTTGGTATTCGAGAGGGTTCTCCGACCTGGCCAAGGACAAGGCAATCACTTTGGGAGAAATTGACATTCTTTGCCTGCAGGACACATGGCTGTCTATCTCGCCAGCCTATGACAGTAATAGTTCTTACATCAACCCTGCTTTTATTGGGAGGAAAGGCAGACCCTCTGCAGGCCTATTAACACTGATAAAAAATGGAAGGGGCATTTCTCTTGTAGATTCTATATGCCCTAATAGATGTATCCATGTCACTTGTGTTAGAATGGGAAGGTCTCCCCCTGGAAGCTCCACCTGGTTACTTATCATAAACATCTATAGGAACCCCAAAGGGATTGAATCGAGCAAGTTTTTGCAGGCTTTGACTGATCTTATCGATGAATTCCATAGCAAATACACAATCAATTTAATCTGCGTGGGTGGTGATCTGAAAACGCATTGCATGGTTCGAGGGGTGGAAAGGATCGATGAGTTGGTGAGACAAAAGGGACCCAGAAACAAGACGGCTCTGGCTTGGTTAGAGCTAATGGAAGCCTGTGATTTGAATATGGTAAAGGGCTTTGATGAAGCAGGTGGTCAATCAACAGTGACTTGGACAAATGGGGTGTATTGCTCTATTTTGGACTACCTGTCTTTTTTGTTCCAATTTAAACAAATGGGTCATCTCTTTAAGAATCCTTCCCAAAAAATGCAGTGACCACTCCTTTTTGAGGTTGTCCATACGAAAGAGTGAGACCCCCCCTGTGAAATTAACTTTGGCAGTTCCTTCTGGAAGTTTTTAACGGATACCACCGGTTGAGACTCAGGAGGGATGACGTCAGAGCTCTAAAAACCAACCTTGCAAATCGAGGGGTTGGAAAGGAGGAAGTGAATTACGCCTCATTGCTACTCGAATTCAGAGTCATAAACAACTCATCCAAAGGTCCGGCTAGGCGACATGGCCATACCTATGATGCTGAAATGGTTAGAGAGAAAAATAAGCTAAGAACAGACATAGGAGACCTGAAACGAAAAAAGGGGGAAGCCACAGGCAATTTGATAGCTAATAGGAAGCAAAAATTTAGAAACTGGCCAGCAGCACGTGCGGCTAAATTTCTGCAGGTAGACTCAGAGGCCATGCTCGCTTACGATAATGAGAAGAGACACCCAAGCTGCATGGGAATTGCTTAACCAGCAGGGCAATGGAAAAATCATGCCAGTGTCAAACATGGTGCCAGAGACCAAATGGCTAGCTCATTATCAGAAAACGTTTGCTAAAAAGAAGCGTGCACCCCTGGTCCAACCGAGAGAAAAGGTGCAGGATTGGCCCCTAATCTTTGATGAGGATGACTTCTTGATACTTATTAACAAAGCAAGTAGATCCAGGGCTCTGGTCCCAGATGGCATTACTAGCATTATGTTGAAAGAATCGCCTGAAGACTGGGCGTCCCCCATGTGCTCTCTATTTAAAAAGATCCTGAGGATCAAGACTATTCCCAAATCATGGAAATCAGCAGTGATCGTCCCAAACCATAAAGGAAGCGATAGGGCTGATCCTGAAAAGTATCACCCGATTGCCCTCCTAGATGAAATGGCGAACATCCTTGGGGTGCTCATGTTGTCCTGCTTACAAAAATGGATAGCAGCCACCGGCAGATCTGACCCTAGACAAACAGGATTCACAAAGGGCATGGGGATAGACTTCAATTTCTTTCTCTTAAATATCCTAAAGGGAAAATCAATGGAAAATGTACATGGCCTTTAAAGACCTGAAAAAGGTGTTCGACAGTTTAGACAGCAAAATGCTCTACAGAAAACTGGAGGAGTGGAGTTGTCCAGAGCCCCTGCTTCCTGCCATTAGATCATTGTACACAGGTATCAACATCAAAAGTAGGCTTAATGTGCAAGGGCTTCTATTGATCCTATCATTACACAAAGGGGACTGAAACAAGGGTACCCGCTTACCTCGACCTTTTAAAACCTTTTTAAACCTGTTTCTGTCGGATTTACCGGTCACTTTGGATGGGGTGAATGCCTATCCATCTGAAATCAGCAAACATAAAATGGGTAGATTATTATTTGCCGACGACCTCGTCCTTCTGGACCAAACCCCCATTGGACTCCAGGGAAGCTTGAATGCATTGCTGCCGTACATGAGGGTAAATGGCCTAGAAATGAATCCAATGAAAACTAAAATTATGACATTCAGAATTGGCAACAAAAAGGGTGATTCTGGACACAAATGGTTTTTGGAATGGACTCCTCTAATAGAAACTCAGTCGCTGACTTCAGGTCCTAGGTGCTTGGCCCTAAAAACGAAGATCTCCATGATGACATCTCAAGCTATATAGGAGATGTGGAAAATTCTCATAGAACCAGTTATTACTTTTTTTGAGGCCAAGGGGACTCCGGTCTTGATCTTTGGTGCAGAGGGGTTTCTGTTTACATCTTACAAGGTGTAGGCATCATTAGAAGGAACTTTTTGGAGAAAGCTTCTAATATTGCCAAAATTGGTAGCGGCTTTATTTATTAGATACGAGCTAGGCCTTATCTCTTTGCATGCGAACCCGGTCTAGAAATCGGTATCTTTATTTCGCAAATGATTATTGGTGCCTCCTGCACTTCCATTTGAAATCCTTGGTCAAGAGTTGGGTAGGCTGGAGCCCGGTATTCTGTGAAAATGGGATGACCATTGTAGAGCTCTGCTGGAGTCGTTAGACTCAAGCATTGAGCTCTTATTGACTAATCCTGATAAAGTAAAAAGGAAAATGTGGGCGCAGGATTGGAGTAAAACCCTTGAGGATAGAAACACCCATCAGTTGCAATCGGCATTGAGTAAAGAAACCAAGGCATATGGCACAAGGCAGCGATACCTAAAGCTCTTCCCGTCCCCGTTGTATAGAACTCAGTTTCTGATTCAACCTGCTCCCCACCAATTAAATCATGAAGCTGTATGGCAAATAATATGGATACAAAAGCAGATTTTGTAGATCTGAAGGCCAGGTGGAAACACTGTGGCATGCAGGGGTTTGACTGAAATTAGAAAAAGTACCTGGGTGACTGTATAAAAAAAATTCAATGTGAGGAAGCTGAAAGTTTCTGGTTGCATATCATGGGTGAGGAAGACTTTACCATGGTCTTTGCTTCGATACAGTTCTTTAAAGAAGTGTTTCATATGTAAAATAGGGGAGGATCTAAAATGTGGAATGTGTCTTTCTTTTGACTTGTTTTTCTCACACGAATGCGGGGCGGGGGTGGGTGGGACATTTTTTTGGATGGACAAAATTGCAAGGGAATTACTCTCCAAAGTCTTAAAGGAGTTAACAAAACTTTGTAATAAACTATGTAATCAAATAAAATCTAAAAAGATTATACAAAAACACAATTTGTCATTTTTGTAGTGTGCTCATGCTAAGCTATTTGCATGTGTAAAGTTAGAGACATGGTAAAAATGTGTTCTTTTCAATGTCTATATTAAAAATGTTACTTTTTTAATGTATCAAAATTCAATTTGAATTACTGACGGTTCATGATTTCCGGTTTGAATAACTATATAAGACGGCTACTGATGATGTTACCAATAGCTAATGTTTAAGTACATTGACATGGTCATGGTGGAGTAAAGAAGAAATATTTAATAATGTATTTGGAAGTTTTTCACAAGTAAGTATAATCCTGACATCTTTCAACATTATGATGGCAACGATCTTGGACATCGAAAAAGAACAGAATTCATAAGTGAAATGAAATGTGATTATTAAAGTTATATCGGGTATTCGTGTTTGGAGGTCCATAAAACGTGTATGAACGGAGCAGCAGTTCACCATAAAATGATTAATGCACATGTAACCTTAGTACATGTATGCTTCAATTTATGCTAGAACGTAGTTTGTCGTCAGTATCCCACAAATACTTTAAAAGTAACCATAACAAGATATTGGGCCTCATTACACAGTAGGGTGTAACCATGGCGCAATTAGCGCCATGGCTACCCCCTACCGCCTTCTGGGTCCGGGTAGGCGGTATGGGGACTTACCGGGTCATCCAGACCCTGGAGGACCTGGTAAATCCCCATGCCAATTACCATTCCCCATTCCCATTCGAGCCCCCATAGGGCTCAAGGGGAATGGGGAAGGCACTAATAACGGTACCGCTATTAGTGGTACCGTTATTAGCTCTGAAGTCCCTCAGCAGGTCCCGTCCTTAACGTGTGGTCTGACCACACGTTAAGGACGGGATTCGCTGAGGGACCTCGTAGTAGGGCGGTAAGAGATTACCGGCACCAGTGCCCTTACCGGTGCCGGTAATCCCTTACCACCTACCGTGTAATGAGGCCCATTGTGTTGCTATGGAAGTTAGTTATATAAATAGTTGTAGAAATGCTATATTTCTTCAAAATGTAACACTGTCTTTATCACATGTTTTGTGAAATGTTCATGCATGTAGAAATGTGCAATGTATGTGTTGTAAGCTTGACTTATTAATATTGTATGTACTTTATTGTGTATTAGAAAAGTTTGTTTATGGAGTACATAGAAATAATTACAAATGTTACTGCATGTACAAATATGTACTTCATTAGTCATTAGCAAAGTGTGAACCAAAAAGTGTATAAACCCAATAGCGCCAAACCAATAGGATAGTACGTTTTGGTTGATGGGAGCCGAACCAAATGATCTTAATGCCAGTCTTGTAGTTTGCAAATAAAGAGTGAGTTATTCAAACCAAAGGTGTTTCAGAACTCTCGACACGTGTTTCACCCTTTTTACTATCAAAGGGATCCACAGGAGAGTATCTAAAAACGCAAATACAAAAAAGTAACAGCATATGTGTATGCTAATTATAAAGAAAAGATTTGTTCTCGCTATTTCTGTTTTTCAGTTTTATAGCTCGTGAGGACTCTAGTCAATCAGATAAAGAGCTGTTGATGTTATGTGTGAAATGTTATAATACTGTACAACTATTGCTAATATTGTGTACCCAGGCTCCTCATTGGATGTGAAGGACTCCTGCAGCTGCCAGTTGGTTCTATGTTCATTTATCCCCGTTATTATTGCTGCATTTTTTTACCGAACATTTTCCTCCAAAATTAATCTCATGAAATGAATGTATTTATTTTTGTTTGGGGGGGGGCTCCCCCAAACCCATCCCCTACTATGTATTCCCTATTCCACACCCCACCCTACCCCTTATATTCCCTTACCCTCCACCCCATATTTATTTCAATGACTTTTTTCAGATAAAAAGTTTCAGCTAAAAATTCAGCAAACAATGAAAACGGGCGATGAATGAATGTCTTACCTGCCAGCTATACTCTGTGAACTGAGGGTGAAGAGGAACCTGCCTTACCTTGTCCGAGAGCCCCTGGATTGGGACTTGCAAAACCAGAGAAGTGGCACTTTACACCGTTGTTGAGCTTGAGTCGACCAAGTTAATTTCTGCTTGCTCAAACAAGTTGTACACCACTGCAGACATTTTCTAACCTCTGCCTCTTCGAACAGCACCTCGAATTGCCGTGATCTTCACATTAAACCAACGTGGATCTCGACTCGAAACCCTGAAACCAACGTTTCATCCATCGACTCAACCCACCAGTACCCGTCTCCAACTGGTATTACTGTCAACCCTCAGTTGGAGGACTCATCAAACCACATCATTCTGATACCGGATAAAACTGCACAGAGCTTCACATTGAACATGACTCAATGCTTATTTGACTCCTGGGTCAGTGCATCTTGCCACATCTGAACCAACTACGATCCACAAGAAAAGAGCTGAAAACCCAGTTCAATTATGGTGAAACACAAGGCACATATTAAGGTACTTGTGAGGTTTCTATGTGAATGTTCTGCTTTTTTAAGGCTGCACATAACAAAGACAGATTTATTTCGGTCGTTTATGTGCGGCCCTTAAAATGCCAAAATAGCATGATTTTGGGAGGGAGAGGTTTCACCCATTGGCCCTCCTTTGCTCCGTTCAACCACATCTCCCAACTGTCTCCTCTCACCACAAGCATACACACTCATTCCTCCACCACATTCACAGACATACAAACACGCAACCAGTTAAATTTACTGCTTGCTGCTCCCCCTTCAAAAACCATTCCTTTAACACACACTCACACACACACAAAGCAACAGCCACCCACACACTCACCTTAGTGTTCCGTGACTCCTCCTCTGGGTCCCGCCGTGTCTGTCAGTCACTGTGCGCACTCCTGTACATTGTAGAGGCTGACAGTCTGATTTAGAAAGACCACTCAGAGCGGTCTTTCTAAATCAGTCTTTTTTCTAAATCGATTATCAGTAGTCGATTTTGTCACTTTGTACCACTTTTGAGAGCGTCATACCCTCTGTCCACTTTTGGGAACATAGTGACTGCTATGCCACCTTTTTTGCACCATTTTCTCAAAGACACATGCTTAACAATTGCAATTCATTGCTCTTCACCCCTGTTACTGTATCAGGATTGATCCATTTGCTGCATTTTCTGTGTTCTGTGCAAAGAGGTGGGTTTTTGCTAGTATTTTTTATAGTCGGTTCTTTGCATATCAGTGTGTTTAATAATAAAAGTATATAGATTTGTAAAGAACGTTGATGAAACTTCTTTTCTTGGAGTCTTGTACAATTACCACTGTCATAAAATGCACACACATCTTAAATGTATAGCCTGCCCTTGGCCCACATTACCTACCACAAAGCGTGAATGAGGTTAATCTCTTGACTGTGCTTGCTTCACCTTTATGACTGGGATCACTCTTGTTTGTAGCATTGTGAGGGCTGGGTAGGCGGTTTAGCCACTACTCGTCCACTCCGGCAGAGCAGAAGTCATTTCATCACACTCATACGCAGAAACGTCTTTATGGGAGGGCAAAAGGGGCACTCGCCCCGGGCCGCCACCTTGTAGAGGGGCCCCACAAGGCTGGCTGAAATAAAGAAGTCAGTTACCGTTGTTCACCAAACTTAAATAGCACAGGACAGGATATTGTATTGCATGCTGCGGAGGCTCTAAACCTATTACCTGTCTCGTTGACAAGTATATTCTGCTCTGATCAATTCCTCCTGTAATGCTTTCTGCGTTCACTGTGGTATACATAGTTTGTGCGTTCACTACGTCCCATTATGATCGCTGTGAGGTAGCATATCAAGCTATGGGTTGTGATTGTGATGAGGGGGGCGCAACCAGGTATTCTGGATCCATTTATTCATTTGGTTCGGTCGAGGGGGGGCCCCAAAGAGGTCTGTGCCCTGGGCCCCGAAAGTGCTTAAGATGGCCCTGATCATACGTAGGTAGCTCCTATACAGTGTTTGACAAAAGATTCACTCATGCAGCACACTCACCTTGTCCTTACTGCTTTTTTCACACACGTTATTGGAAATAAAAGATAACATGAGGAGGCAAAAAACCTAAACACTGAAAGTGGAATCATACATTGAGGAAAAGTGAACTATTTTCAAATGTACATTTATCCCCTATTGATTTGTCAAAGTTGCAAATTTAAATTATGACAGGTTGGAACACACGCAAGTTACTACAGAGCAAGTACTTCTCATTTTCTTTTTCATTTGCATCAGTTTATATATGTTTGTGTCTGTTTCTCTATCCATCATTTGAATTGCCTGGACATTTTCACTGGTCCACACACACACCCATTTTCCATAAGCAATGAGGTTGTGTCTGGAGGTTCATCCACTCTCACCTAAAACCCACAGGGGCCAGATTACAGAAACTTTGCACTGGTGCAAGTGCACAGTTGCACGGTATTTGCCCCAATGCAAAAATATTGGGGCCGTACTAGAAAACATTTGCACAATGAAAAGTGAAATTTTTCATGGTATAAAATCTAAAAAACAAAAAAACATGCACTTAGCACTAGAGCAAACTTTACCCTTGTGTAAAAATGCATTGAAAGTGCATGTTTTTTGCACTATGCACTAGTGCTTTTACCATACAAAATTGCACTTGTCATGGTAGAAATATTGTGTAATATGGCCCCAATGTATTTTGCAATAAGGCAAACCTTTCCCTAGTGTTAATACGGTGCAACTTTGCATGTGCACCAGTGCAAACCTTCTGTAATGTGGCCCGTTAGCTACTATCTCATTGCGTCTTTTTTACAGTTGTGTGAATCAGACTTAATTATTACATTGTTTGTTAATCGTGCTTCGTTCACATTTTTTAATTCCACTAACAGCCCGTAGGACCAGATTCAAAGCATTAGTAAGTCAAATCCACTTAATGGGAGCTCAGCTCCATTTTAAGTAGAAATCTGAAAACATTTTGGGTGCCCGAAGCACATTTATATTACTGGATGTTGACATTTGTGTATCTTCAGATATGTGACGGCTCATTTAGATTATGCCAAAGGGAAACTGGCCAAGCAAGAATCTTACTATTCCAGGGCAGAGGAGCAAGAGGCAGACACAGATAAGGTGCAATATGACTTTGAAAGAACTTGCCAAAGGGGGGAAAATGCATATAGGAAAATACACGTGGCCACACATTGAAAACATGCAGGAAAACAGATTATTCTCCCTTTTCTCCTGGGGGGAAAAAGAACAGTGTATTTTAGAACTATGGGCAGGATTTGTATGCTGGTTTCGAAGGCACATACCAACTCACATGTGTCATTGTGTAAGTTCTAAAATGCATTTTGTGGTTTTCCCCTTTCTCTGCTTGAAATGTTGATGATTTTTCCTGCTGTGAAAAGGCTAAGGTAGGAAAAGTAACACGAGGGATTATGGGGGAAAAATAAAAGCTATCCTAACTTTGTAACCAGTCGAATAATTACACCAAAATATTAAGAGTGGCAGAGGTGATGTCACATAGCTTTTGATCTCAGAGGACATAACAGGAACTTACATAACCAGGGCTTTTGGAAGGATGTATGCCAGCATAGGCGTAAAGACATGTTGGCATCATATCCTGGCAATAATGCTAGGTTCTCTCCTTGTCAAGGCCACCTTGTCCACTTCGGCGATCGGGTTCAAATCAGTCACCTAATAGGCCCAAGGCGTACCTTCTTTTGGAAAGATAAGCAGTCCGATTTCTAAATTCATACAAATTGCACAGAGAAACATAATACTTCAAATGACGCCCCAGATGGGTCTGTGACATTCCATCGCCCTGCACATTCCACAGCATCGTTTGCAGCATTTTTATGGGGGCAGTCCCGATACCACCCCCTACAAAAATACAGCACAAACATGCTGTGTCTCCCTATTTCACTAGTCTATTACCCGCTACCCCCTACAAAAATACAGCACAAACATGCTGTGACTCCCTATTTCACTAGTCTGTTACCCGCTACCCCTTACAAAAATACAGCACAAACATGCTGTGACTCCTTATTTCACTAGTCTGTTACCCGCTACCCCCTACAAAAATACAGCACAAACATGCTGTGACTCCCTATTTCACTAGTCTATTACCCGCTACCCCCTGCAAAAATACAGCACAAACATACTGCGACTTCCTATTTCACTAGTCTGTTACCTACTACCCCCCTACAAAAATAAAGCACAAACATGCTGTGACTCCCTATTTCACTAGTCTGTTACCTACTACCCCCCTACAAAAATAAAGCACAAACATGCTGTGACTCCCTATTTCACTAGTCTATTACCCGCTACCTGCTGCAAAAATACAGCACAAACATGCTGTGACTCCCTATTTCACTAGTCTATTACCCGCTACCCCCTGCAAAAATACAGCACAAACATGCTGTGACTCCCTATTTCACTAGTCTATTACCCGCTACCCCCTGCAAAAATACAGCACAAACATGCTGTGACTCCCTATTTCACTAGTCTATTACCCGCAACCCCCTACAAAAATACGTAGAACAATGTGGTAACATGTCCTCAATGCAAAGGGCTCGCGTGGCTTGGGAGGATACTGCCCAAAACCAATGAGTCTACTATTTTACAAAACTAGAAAGTGCATCAGGAACAGCAACTCAAACAAACTATACCTTGCAGGCGGTATGCAGTGATTATATCCAGAGGAAAAAACCGAATGAAATGATACCGAAAAAAAATACTACATATATGAGAGTGGGGGCAAAGGGTTATAAAGTGTGGTGGCTGGTTCAGGGTGGGGTTAAACGCATGGGGGAAAAGGGCGTTTGGAAAATGAGCGCCCCAATTTAAATAAATTAAATATTTTTGTCAGTATTATTTCATTCACAATTTTTTGATTCGGTGTAATCACATGTAACCCTTGCAGGCAACACAATTCAGATGGAGGCTCCACGCTCCTTTCTTTCACAGGGAGGACTGCTGCTTCAGGAATGGGTGATGACGTTTCTCTCGTGCGGGAAATCATCTTGACAGACTAAAATATATCAGGTCCATCGATATCCAGGAAAACTAAAACTCAAACATTGTTGACAAAATCAATGTTTTCTACCCATCCAATATTGTTATGCTGCTTGTATTTACTAGGCAACGCTGCGGTATATGTTTAGGAACCCATGCCTGACGGGCAGTACCATCTTGGCACACCCAACCATTGAAAGCAGTACCACCCTTTGAAAATGCCCTAGAAGCAAATGGCCTTTTCTTAGGGAACAAAAGAGACCGTAAAGAGCATGCAATGCTTTTTTCACAAATAAATCTACAAGGAAGTAGGCCACGATGGAAATGGCTTATGGGGGCTTTTCGAAGAGCTCCTTTTCCATCCATGATCGGCCATAAAAGACGGCGGACGAGCGGGTGGAGTGAGAAGCGTAGAAGTGGAAGTAGGTACGTGTAATTCGGTAGGTGGCTGGTGGGGATCAGTAACCAGAAGGTGGGAGCTGGGGGCAGCCAGAACAGCGAACAGGGGGCTCAGAATGCAGGGGTGCAGTTATGTACTGCTTTAATTCCGGGCAACCCGAATGTGCCCCCCGCCTCCCAATCCCAGGGTGATATGCCCCTTCTGCATGTAACCAGTGGTGTGGAGGAGGGAATCCCCATTAACTGCGTCCATTGGAGGTCGCATCTTCGGTTCCAAGGGGGCAATGATTTCAGGCAACACACTGCACATGCAACAGATTGTGCCCTGATCCAAAATAGATAGCAGGGAAATCTAGTTCCTTTAATTATGATCCAAGTAGTCATTTTGAGGTAAGGAGGGATACCATATTTGAGAGCAACATTCAGAAGAGTACTCTTATTTTATTGCCCAAAACACCTCCATTTGGCTAGAATAATTCCCTGATATGCAACCTATACAGCCTCTCAAGGAATAACCTACTGTTTTTCTACTATGCGTTGCGTTTCACCTATCCTGAAAGTGTGTAAACGAGGAACAGTTGGCAGTCCCCATGGAGACTTGATCACTTATCGCTGCTGCTATGGACTGAACAGATATATGTGACAGCAAAGAGCGTTGCTTAAGGAAAACAAGTGTTGATGGCTGGAAGGTTTAGAATTCATCTTAAACCTCTGGCAATTGCTCTGGGCCACCCTCCCGCCGACCATTGTTCTTCAGCCTGCCAAGCCATTAATGGGTAAAGACCATATGCAAATCAGGCTTGGTCCCACCCCCAAAAGGGCAGTCCACCCCAAACTGCTGGGTGACATACCTTCTGCACAAAACCAACCACAGTAGGTTCGGTGCTTGCTGTGATCAGTGTGTGACCTGCAGGTTACAGGTCTGAATCTTGGAAAGGTCAATAAATGAGTACCAACGTAATTGTATGTAAATGTTCTATGTACAACGCTTTGGCAAAAGTGCTAGGTAAACAACACATCATTGTCCGTCTGAGCCTCCAGTAGTGTCATAATTTATATCGTCTCGGGAGGAATGCTTTTGCCAGACACCACTTTAAAAATGATGTTTACACTTGTTTGATTCAAGCGTTCACCTAAAATGGTTCTGGAATGAATATAAAAGTGCATTTGGGAAAGCTTAAAAGCCTTTGTAAATGCAGTGAAAAGTGGGTTCCCAGTTCTAACGCCCATGCACAGGAAAGATATATACTCTCAACCGTTTAGTACTCATAGGTTTGTTATATGTTATACGATTCACTATCAATGAATCGTGTCAGCAAAACAATGTAAAGAGCAACTCTCTTTAGTTTCACACACATAGTTATGTTGAAAGTGGCTATGTTATGCCACACACGCCCATACAGTTACAATGATCAATTGGCATTGAGTGCTCGCTGTACAGTGTGCTACGTGTTAGCAAAGTGGACGCAGGCTGGATATTCCATTGCTTAGGTTCAGCATTCTCTAGTGATATAGTCACAGCACATGTCATTAGAAAAAAGGCTAATAACCAAGTTAGTAGCAGCACCAGTAATCCTACATTCATACCGTTCTTTATTTATATGAAGGATTATTTAATGACCCCCTTTTCACTAGGTTTATAGTTTAGCATTGGGAGCTGTGCTAATTGCCCAAGGCTCAGCAGCACCACAGCACAAAAACACATTTGAATCAATCCAACATAGGGGTGCAGCCTCCTATTATCTGGCAACCAAACTATCAACAGCCTTTGTAAATGCACTTCGCTCCAGGCCTAGATCATGGATTTCGGGGATTTAACAGGTAGTAGGGGGTGCAGTGTGCATTTTATTCTGAGTGCATCCCGGCTTTGCTGGGGAATGTGCTCAGAAATGTGCACCCTTGTCGACTGCTGCCCCTCTGGCCAAGCAAAAGCAAGAAGACTAGACCCAAACATCTCGTGTGGTGCCCCAAACACAAAGTTGTGCATGTGCACCACTAAATCAGGTGGCAAAATAATACATTTCAGATGCACTTTGAGACACCTGGGATGCACCCCTAGCACCTGCCTACGCGGAGTGTTCGAAACCTGTTCACATCGGCAAACATCCATGTTGAGTTTGGAAGGCTGCACTATATATGTGATTATCAGCCATGGGCTTTGCTGCTCTTGAGACCATGATATGATTTCATATTTATAACGCGCTTAATACCCAGAGGTTTGTAAGTGTGGACCCGGGGATTGAACCTGTGGTGCTCCGTGTCGTCTTGCTTCCAAGGCGAGCACGTTGCCCGGCCCTTCCATTACATTGATATGGGTACCTGGCTTTGGCCTGAAACCTGTGGCTCTATAGATATATTGGACTGCACAGGCTCTCTGCCTTAGCTAGCGTAGTCAATGTTGCGTGATCAAGGGAGTCCTAGTCCAAAATATTTGGAGAGCCGTAGGCTGAAGAACCCTGATATTAGGTGTTCTGAATGCAAGATGTAAGGGGCAGTCTGCACATCGGCCTCTGCTTCCAGGAGCCTTTGTAAATGGAGCAACAGTAAGAAGTGACAGGCATTCCTTCGGCCTTTTAATTATTTCAGACATCAGCATTTCAATCGATTGTGTGGAAGTGTTAGTGGAGAGGTCGTATGTGGCCTTGAATTGATCTGTTATCTCACATATCATTTTAGGAACCACTAGTAACTAAACATACAAGCTCCAGTGTTTTCATATCACACAACATTCAGGTTTTGATCCCTTTTATTGTACTAACTGGAAATAGGATGAGATGGAGCAAAGTATTAGGTTTCGACGTCCCGTAGACCTCTTCGTCAGATGGTGCAGAATGAAATGATTGGAAAAGAAGCACCCACTGGTCAGGGATGTTCCTATACAAGCTAGAAGATGCCTCAAAGGACTAATGCCAAAACATAGAAATAACATGAATCAAGTGTAATGCTTCGTTGGCTGCACTTTGTTTTATTTGGAACAGCCGCATAATTGTTTATGAGTCAAAAAACCTATTCCACATCAGCGATTGCGTTTACGTTAATGTCCCATTTTATTACGTTGAAATGTCATTATTTGATGAACTCACAGTGGTCAATTGAATCAATAATACGTTCATATGGTACTGTGATTCTATGGTAAGGTTCCCAAACGAAGCAAAGAGTGTCTATTTTAAGTGTCAGGTAAGCTCTTGACAGGGGAATCTGCATGTATCTGTATGTTGGGTAAAGAGTAAACCCAGTCCTTGTTTACAGTCGGAAGAGACTTGCGCTGTTTTCCGTGATTGCATTGAAAATAGCCTGTCTGGTGCATGTAGAGAATTGCAGACTAGAATCCAGAATAGGATGGATGCACAGAAATGCAAGCTCCCTGCGCACTCTGCCCCGCTCACAGTAAGAGACTTACGCTCTCGGCGCAGGGTTCATAGCCATGACATGCATTGTCCTTGCATGCAAGAGCAATGTCCGATTACCATGTGCTCGGAAGCTTCGACTGGGCTTCTTAAGTGCCAGGCTATTATGTAAGTCTATGCAAAAAGGACCAACATACTCATCCTTGTCACTTAAGGGCATATGCCACCTGCTGTAGCCGTGCCGTACAATTTACATTGCACACAGTGCAAATCCTTAATGAATGATATTATGGGCATAGACCATTTCAAAAAGGGACTTTCCTGAATAATCTTCTCTCCTCTTTTTTCTCTAACAAACCTTTGTCTTATCAACGTGGTCCTCAACGCTATAGTGTCCTCCTTCATCTCTGTGTGAACATTAACGTTCTCAGTGCCCCTCCCCAAAACTGGCCCGGAGTGCCATGACTCATGCAAAGCAACATTTGCGTGCGGTCCGCAGGGATTCGTGGGCGGCAGCATTTACTACCCATGCCCCTAATTAGGCCGCATATAAACAAATGGAGATGAATGAGAATTTTCTGAAGTTAACTCACATTATTGGTTTCAACCATAAACACCTTAATACACTTCCAAAAATCATTGTGTGTCAGATAGCACAGCCAGTTGAGCCCTCGTTCTGGCATCTGTGTGCAGCCTGATGAAGCAGGTTCGAATTATTTCAGCGCTTAGATACCTGTGGGTTTGCAGCATTATCGTGTAGTTATGGTTAAATTGCTAAATCCGTTGGAAGAGCACTTTTTGGGTGGCTTATAACTTTGCTCCCCCTGGATCATCACCAAACTTTGCAACACAAGTGCATGGCCCGCTCTGAATTACTTTGCAAAGTTTGGTGAGGTTTCATCCAGGGGGGGCAAAGTTATAGTGGGGTGCCACATTTTTTTTCTCATAGACTGTATGGAGAAAAACTTTGCTGACGCCTATAGCCCAGACTGCTGGATGGATTTTCACCAAATTCATGGCAGGAGCAGCGGCTTGGTCCCGAAAGCGTGCTTTTGTAAATTTTGTGGAAATCCATCCAGTAGTTTTTTTTTTTTAAACGACCAAAAAGTAGGTCCAAAGAAATTTGTGATATCTGGGTTCGGTCCGCAAATCCATTTCCCTGTTCGGTCCGCGGACAGGGCTCCGATTGGCTTAGAAGGCAACGTGGTGTCTGCAGACATCGGACGCGCTCACTGATTGCATGGTGAAAAGCATAAAGTGCGTCAGATATTAGGAAACACCGCCATCTTGAATTCGCAGACAGAGGCCGGTGTCCACGGACATTGCCGTAAAAACGTATTAGAAAACACAACATTACACTTGTCAAACTTATCAAATAATCTCTGGGGAGCTGAGGGGTGATGTGGATGGTGTGGGATATGGCTACAAGAATAAAAAAAACAGGGGTTTTTCATCATAAAAGTCTGCAAACAATCCTGTGAAGTTCGCGGACACCTCTGCATTACAGGGTTGGTGAAAAGCTGTTCTTGGATAGCTTATAGCTTTGGTGCCACTTTATATAAATGCAGGAAATATTGCAATTATATTCTTGGCTTGATTCCGAATGTGTTTGCAAAGTTTGGTGGGATTCTGTCAAAAGGGGGCAAAATTACAGGCGGGTCCCAAAATAATATAAAGGCTTATAAATGAGGTGCCATTTGACGAATCTACACTTAAGTTGGCAAACTGATAAAAGATCTAGATATAAATGTTTTTGCGAAGTTTGGTGGGATTCTGTCAAGAGGGGGCAAAATTAGAGGGGGGATCCTAAAATATTGTAAAGGCTTATAAATTTGGTGCAATTTGACAAATCTACAAAAAAGTTTGCAAAAAGATTTTAGATCTACATATACTTTTTTTGCGAAGTCTGAATGGATTTTGTTAAGTGTGAGCTAAGTTATATGACTATTGTATGTGCATACATTTGACACTTTTCAAAAAATAAAATATGAGTGGATTTCCAGCAAACTTGTGTAAGGAGAATTGGCAAGGACCTGAAAGAATGGTTTTGCAAATGTGCCCGTGTTTTATTTTTTGACAAGTGACATAATGTAGGTACAAAAAATAGTGATATACCTTTGGTGACTGAGGTGTAGCCTGTGGCCATAGGCAGTGGAATAAGGTCATGATCCGGACAATCTGGCTACTGGCCATGACCATGAGGGACAACACATGGGGTTAAAGTGGACATGTCCACCTGGGCCAGCTTTGTGGTAAAGTTATTCAAAAGTGGGAAGATTTGAAAGGGAAGAAAAATGTGCTTGTGGTAATATGGTCATAGGGTTTTCTGTTTGCCTACTGCAGGCTGCCATTGAAAGCGAAGCAGGGCCCTGTATGGAACCCCGCCTTCCCTTTCCATAGTGGCCATCTTGGAAAAGAATTTTCCTTCCTACACTGGGATGCCGCCGGCGTCCCCGTGGAGGAGGAAAAATCTATTTTTTAGCACCCCGGGTTCCTGCTTTGGGAACCTGTGGTGCTAATGGCCTTCACTCCCCATTGCAGGGGCTGGAATGGAGGGATAATGGTCCAGAGAACTCGTTATCCACCCTTGCTTGTGATGATAACTTGGGCTGTCAGGCTGGTATCCACTGCTCCAGTCCATGGAACAGTGGATGAACGCCACAATATTCCCATTAGCATAACACAACATGCTGATGGAAATGTTGGAAAATCTTATTGAGTCTATGTACTTTACTGAGAAATGTGAAGTAGATGAAGTCTGAGTTTATATTTAGTTCTATTTTTTAACTGTGAAAGGTGCTTCCCAAAGGAACATTTCTTTTGTATGTATTTTGATATATTTTTTTTTTTGGGCAGGAGAGCTTAGAACCAAAGGTGGGGAGGGAAAAGAGGGAAGAGGCACTTAGCACTAATATGGAGGGGCAGGTGGACAGGGGAAAATGGTGCACATGTGTTACTTCTAATGTAGGGGGCAGTGTTTCTCATGCTCCTTGATTACCCCTTCAAAAGCAGTCCGAAATTGCTTCCCTTTGCAGAATGATGGGTTGCAGTATATACAGAGGAATGTTGTCTTGTATGGATCAACGGCATCTTTTATTGCTTTCAAGGTAGCTGGTGGGATTTTGTGTCCCACAGAAGTAGGCTGTGTGGTTACAGTATTGGTTGAGGAAGATGAGGTGGAGGAAGACAGCCTCCTACTTGCTAAGAAAGGAACAACCTTTCTGAGAGCATTGCGGTCATTGGATTTGGTGTGGCAGCACATGGAGGTGGTCCCGTAGGAGTGCTGTCCGGGGAGTCTGCAACTTCAGTGCATTTCACTTTGGCAGCTTTAGCTTTTGGTACATTCCCAACAGTGGTAAAGAACTGCCACACCCATGATTCTCTCTGGGTGCTAGAGGTAGGCACTTCCTCTACCTCATCTTCTTGATCCTCTTCATTGTCTTTGGAAGTACTGCGCTTTTATTGTTGTGAAGGTCCTCCAGCTGGTGGTGGTGGTGGCTCTTGGGGAGGAAGGTTGGCAATAGGTGATGCCATTTTTGAGATAAATAGCAGTTTTGCTAAAATTCTTCCAAGTATGTGCTTTGTACTAGATTGTTAATGGATAATGAGTAAGAATAGGTGTAGGAGCTGTGCAAGGGAAATTTTGAAGTTGAAAGTTCCTAGATCAGTAGAAAATGCAGTTCCAAACTGTCCGCGAAGCACGGATCTGATCGCAAAGTGCAGACATGTTCTCGGACACGTCATCATGCCACGCACCAGCGTATGGTCATGTGGCACTGTCCGGAATGTCCGCAATGAAGTCAGATGTTCGTGGATGTCTATGGACACAAAATCAGTTGAGAAAGTAGCAAGAAGTGTATAGAGGTGTTAACAATTATGCTAGGAGGTGGGAAATAGCAGAGTTTTAAGATGAAACTTTGTAAATTGCACACAAATGTTGCTAGATTGGGTAATTATGTTATTAGTAAGTTGTAGGAAAATAGCATGCACTGGTAAAAACCCATGAAATTCACTGAAAAAACTTTGTTAAAGGGACGTTATGGTTAAGTTGCACTAATAAAAACCTATGAAATTCATTGAAAAAACTTGTTAAAGGGACGTTATGGTTACAAGTAAAACCGAAAAACCTCAGGAATTCGCCAGTTATGGTAAGCTAAGCAATCATAACTCGTGCCACCACCGTGCACTGCTAAGACTAACACCCAGAACATCAAAGATGACATCACAAATGTAATTGATGAAATCACTGATGACATCACATGTGAAATTCATTTTGATGAAAAGTCCCTACAAGGGGTTGTGTTTATAATGTTAGGTAAAAAGATGTCAGGGTTGATCAGGAGACCTATCATGAACTACTTAATGTATTAATGAATGTACTCATCTAAACAACATTTTATTGGAGTGTTGTTGTTAATACAGGAACCTAATCATATATAAACATAGGCAATGGCTGCAGTATGCACCATAAAAGTACAATATTTACAATCTTGTAATTTTGGAAAGTACAATAATGAATGCTACCTTGTGCAAGTTGTGAGTAATGTTAAACATGTAATAACTAGCTAACAATTCAAGACTTACTACACTTGTGCTTGTACAAACAATACATATGAAGAAACACAATGCATACAAATCAGAGGCACATACAGGGAAACTAAAGTAAGGAAGAAAGAAATAGAATAATAAGAAAATATTAATAACATTAAAGTTTATCTTCATGCATACAAATTAATTGTGTGTTTGAGGTCTGCTTATTTCCCCATGTATGTGCACCATTAGCTGAGACTAAACCCGAAGGAACGTACTTTAAGAACATATGATAAGGTTAACGTCTAGATATATAGCACCTTTTCAATTTTAATATTCTTATAGTCAGTGAACAAAACCACCTGGCCTATATATGTCAGTGAACTAAAACAAATGGTCCAGATATGTGAAATCAACACTCCACTTTTCATTGTAATTACCCCTCATCTCGCAGACCTCCCCATGAAGAACTTCCTGCAGGTTTTCAGCATCATTCTAAAACAAAGTTCCTAATGAAAACTTGACAAATGCCATTCCTTTTCTGACCATCAATGCCCTGACGGACAAAAGTTCCATCAGAGCCCACTAAGCACAGCACCTAAGCAAGTTAGGGTAAGATGCAAGCTGGCTCTTAGCCTGCCAACTAACATACTAAGGAAGGTGAAATGAGTCCCTGGGGTTTCAAAATCTCAGGCAGCTGTTTATATTAACCAAAACCTTAATGCCTCTCATAATCCTTAGCACTTTTAGGGTAATGATTGAAGTTCCTAGTTTCCCCCTTGCCTCATCTCCCAATTCCCTGGTCTTTGTTGCACATGCTGTCTAATGTACCTATTGGAAAGATGGAGAGAAAGGGAAAGAGAAAGACAAAGATGAAGAGAAAAAATGAAAAACCAAAGGCAGGACTTGACAGTGAGTAAATGAAATGGGAGCTGTCTACAGAGGTCAAAGTGTCTAGCTGTCATTTTTCTCTGTTGCAGTGTTTCTCCTGTATCCATTGTAATTGTGCCCTTACTGGGCTTTGCTGTTTGGTGTTCCACTGCACTGCTGTGATTTTGCACCTGTATTTCCCCACTGTCTTTTGTGTCCCTCTGGTTTGTTGCTCGTAAGCTGTAATTTTGACCTTGCTGCACTGTTGTTCTCTTCCACAGCCACCCCACTTAAATCCTACTTGTAGTTCCTTTGTAGGGCCTTTCCCCTGTAGCTATTTCATTCTGCATTTGTCTTGGTTCCCACTGATGTGTGTTCCTGTTTGACTCCCCCCCCCTCCATCCGATTCAGGGCTGGGTCTATTGCTAGGAACACCAGCCAAATTCAGGATGCCTCCGGCTGTGTGCCCACAATTATCTTACAGAAATGCATCACTAACAGGCCTTTGGCATTCCTACACGGTATGGATGCCCAAATGCCAGTTAAACGCTACTTAGACTTCTTCCTTAACATTCTAATAATTTACATTACAATGCACAATATGCATACCAACTAAGCCACACATACATGGCAATTAAACATCCCTCCCAATAGGCTGCTCAGTGCAGTATACATCCTGGTAACATAGCATATTCATAGGTCCCTATGCTCCCTCCTCTTATAGTTCAGAAGACCCTCTCCTCCTTCCACTAAGACCTTGTGAGCCCCCTGCTCCATCCACTCATCGCCCCTGAGTCCCTGTGCTCCCTCCCCTCATAGTAAGGAGTCTCTGTGCTTCTTCCAATCATAGTCCATGAGTTTCATTGCCCCCAACCCTCATTGTCCATGAGTTCTGGTGCTCTCTCCACTCATAATCAATAGGCTCCTGTGCTTCATCCTCAGGGACTTCATGGTCCATGGGACCGTGATCTCCCTCCACTTATTCACCATGAGTGCCTGTAATCCCTCCTCTCGAAATCCATGATTCCCGGTGCTCTGCCAGTCACTGTCCATGTGCCCCTGTATATTTTCATTTCATAGTCCATGAGTCACCGATATGTGTATGTACCCATGAACATATCCCTTGACAGACTACTATAAAGACATCATTGCATGTTGCTGCAAAACATAAAGTGGTGAACAGTAAATGTGTAGTGTGATGAATAACTAGGTGTTGTCACTTCTCCCTGTGGGGAGCCCCTTCTCATGAGGCTAGGAAGGTGAGGCTACTGCCTGATTTTCCCCCAGGGGTGTTTTAATGCGGGAGGACGTAATGGGCAATGCCACCCATCTGACTAATAAATCCATGTGTTATTGTAACATCATGTCAGTTTCGCCAACTGAGAAGATCACCCGAGACATCAAGATTAATCCCAATGCAAGCACTGAGAAAAGCAGGCCCCAAGGAGCCATGAAGTGTGGCTCTTGGAATGGCAGGAAACGTTCTAGTGCTCCACGGGGGAGTGTTCACCTTAGCAACATAAAAATAGACAAAGGACTCAGTGAAGAGGAGAACAATCCTGGATGCAGGACAGCTGAGAAGGAGAGAAGCATGGGAGACAGCCCAGCCCAGGAAAAGCAGGAAAGATATGGAGAACGCTCAGAATTAGCCAAAAGCCGTCATCCACTGGAGATGACAATCCTTTGCCCAGTGGTGTGGAGCTAGTCGGGAACATGGCTGGAGGCTGAGAAGCGGTGGCGCGACCTTGGAAAGGTGGACTGTGCGTCCTGCAACAGTGCCTACACCACCAGCCTAGAGAACGGGAACTAGACATGTGGAGCAAGAGCCACAGAGATATGGAACCCCGGGCAATGTTCCCAAATGAAACAAGACCCCAGGAAGAACCGCCAAGGCGTCCCAAAGTCAGCGAAGGTAAGAGGTGCAACACAGGAACTGGAATGGGTGCAAGGTTAGAAAATTAATGCAAATTAATTGAAAATAACGATAGGAGTAATCTCCTTTGGGGCAGTACTTGGCAAGAGAGTGAACCAGCACCAATCAAGTACCAGAGAGAGTTGACTGAGTCACCCTCCAGACACTGGCAGAGGCAGTGGCAGAGATAAGCCACTAAGATAAGATAAGATAAGAGAAATCAAACTAAATGTCGCTTCACTCACATATAAATGTCTGAACAACGCAGCACCTTGCTATTTGACAGAAAGATTCTCCAGGAAATCTTCTACAAGAACTACCAGATCATCCTACACCAACTGCATCCTATTCCCAAGATTTAAGCTGTCTAGAATTGGGGTTTGTAGCTTCCCGGTCAAGGCTGCCCAATTCTGGAACTCTCTACCCCCTCCAATAAGAGTAGATCAACCTTACAAAAACATCCGCCAGAACCTTATAAGATGGTTCAAAGACCTAGATAAGTAAGGCCTGCTCCAGACACCTAGAACTGACCCTCGCTGTTCACTTGTAAATAACTTAGAGTGTATACTTGCCTGGAATTCAAACCTCATTAGGCATATTCCTGACTGTCTATTGTATTTGTCCCTATCTCTGACTATGTCATGCCTATGCTTCCACCTGATCGTTCTGCTTGCACATAGCTTCCATTTTGTATAACTCTTATGTATTGTATTACCTTGATGTGTAACTAAGCTGTAAGTTATCTTATGCTATGCACCCTGATACCCTCGGGTCTGGTGCGCAATACAAATAATAAAACAAACAAACAAACATAAACCCACTGGCCACCAGGGAAGGGTCTGGGACCATGTCCATAACCGCAGTGGAGGAGAGAAGCCCACTGCCACCAGGGAAGGGTCTGGGACCATGTCCATAACCGCAGTGGAGGAGAGAAGCCCACTGGCCACCAGGGAAGGGTCTGGGACCATGTCCATAACCGCAGTGGGGGAGAGAAGCCCACTTGCCAACAGGGAAGGATCTGGGACCATGTCCATAACCGCAGTGGGGGAGAGAAGCCCACTGGCCACCAGGGAAGGGTCTGGGACCATGTCAATAACCGCAGTGGGGGAGTGAAGCCCACTGGTCATCAGGGAAGGGTCTGCGACCCTGTCCACAATAAAAGTGGGAAAGGGGAAACCACTGGTCATATAAGAAGGGCCTGGGGCCCCAACAGAAAGTCACTAAAGCATGGAGGAAATCTTCCTGACTATACTGGCAGAGATAAGTCCACTAGTCTTAAGATAAGGATCTTGGATCCAAACAAGATTTGGGACATTGTTGAAAGCAAGTCATAAAGACAAAGGGTGTATCAGCCTGGAAACACTGAGGAAAGATGCTATCAAGTAATACCAGGAGAGGGGAATCCTTCTCCTGATAGCAAAGCAGAAGTTGTGATATAGACGCTAGGGGAAGGGAGTCATTCCCCCTGATTTGTGATTGAACTGTGTCAATGCAGACCAAGAAAAGGGAGGCATTCTCTTGGTCCTGAAATAGGAGTTGAGTTGGAGACCCAGGGGAATGGTGTCATCCCTCCTGGCCTTGTGTTGAACTCTGCCGAAACATGTGGTTCTAAACTAAAAGTAGATGTGAAGCAGCCAGGGGAAGGGAGTCATTCCCCTGGGGTTTTTGCACATTGTATCAAGACATACCAGGGGAAGGGAGTCATTCCCCCTGCTGTTATTGAAAGTTATGAAGAATCCCTCCAGGAGAAGGGAGCCATTCCCTGGAGAGGACATTGTGTGAAGACTGTTTTGAAACCTGCAGACTAGGGGAAGGAGCTGATTCTCCCTGGTATTTATTTTTGAAAGAACATTTGATTAAATGCCATTCAAGCTCCCGGAGAGAGGAGCCATTCTCCTTAATGAAGGAACGTTCTATTATTTTACTCTTTATTTATATAGTACAAGCATTAGAAGTAGGTTTTGACACAGGGCATTGGAATTTACATTGACAGCTTTTCTGAAAAGACCCTTTTAGTATTCGTTTTGAGGCAGGGAACCCCGTTTTAGAAGTTCAGGATAGTGAGGACCTCTTTTCCATTTCAAAAATAAGTGTATAACTAAATTAATTCCACCTTTGTGTCTGTCTCCTTCTTCAACGCCCTTGCAGTAGTCTAAATCCCAAAGCCATTGCAAATAGTGAAACTGGAACCCTGAGTTTAACACCATCCTTTTTCATTTTTACCAGCGCATGTGATCCTGGGAAAATCACCCTACCTGAATGGGTTTTATTTTCATAGGAGTAATTCTGTTAAATATGCACTACACAAAAAAAAAATGTTTACAGCATTTTCAATATTTTCTTTATGGTGCACACTCCAGGCTGATGTATCGTTGGCTTGACGCTCCTCAAACAACGCGTGTCCTAACAGAAACATTAAATAAATGATATTTCTACAGAGTTTATTCGGCAGGCAGGTTGACTGTGTAAGGAGTCTACCAGCATGATTTATTATACTCTTTATTGCCCTGGACAAGGTGTGTGGCCATGGCATCAGTTTGTGTCTGGGAAAGAGGGTGCTTGCATGTTGGTGTTGGCCACCGGATGCAAACTGCTTTAATTGTTCCCCATTCTCTCCCACCGTCCAGGACATGTGAGTGGCACATGTTTCTCTCACTTCTGCCTGCTGGGGGACCAGGTAAAGTTCCTTCATGGCTGTCTCCCGTTACAGTTCTCCTTACTTCTCCACATCGTCCAACAGGAGGGTATTGGGCAACCCACTATGACTCAGTTCCATCCCTCAGAAGGATGGAATGCTTTTCTCGCTCATTCAGCATACAAACCTGTGACCTGCAGTTTTCTCATTGATCTCTGAAGCAAGTGCACCAGGTGCACCCCCCCATCTGAGGTGCATTACAAATCGGAGATTAAGGGTCTATTGGCTACCGAAGGATAGGCGGGAGGAAACAAGGGTTTGTATTTGAGAAATAGGATTTTCAAGGAAAGAGAATAGTAAAATCACAATGTATTGGTGTTGGACTTTGAATTAATCATAACCACGATCATGGCCCTGGGCAGTCTTCCATGCCCTGTACCATTATTTTTCATCCTGCCAATACCATTTGCAGATCATTCTTGGTTCTGCCACCAAAAGAGCCAGTTCAGTCTGAGCTGCTAGGAAATCACACGCCCTAGCCATGTTTTGACCTTATGGTCTACTAGTCTGTGCACAATTGGTCAATACTTGCTGACCAGGGCAAATTTAGTAGTTATGATTGATTGAAAAGCCTTCCATCGATCATGTTTTAGTTTGTCTCCCTAAGTGAGCAAGTGAGGTCTCTCACTTGCTACATACGAAGCTGCACCGCTACATAATACGAAGCTGCACCTTACTGATTGAGGCCAAGATGAAAAAGTTCCTTGTGGTTCCTGTGTAGAGGGGACATGACCAAGCAATTCAAACTGGAGTGCTCCCACTGGTGGCAGAACCAAGAATGGTTTGGAAATGACTGTGCCCCTTCTCTAATGGTTCAGACATGCTAAATTAATTCTGGCATGGAAGGCTTTGCAGAACAATGCCAGTCATTATGAATAATTTAAAAACTTTCATTCATCACATTTTAATTTTGGTAGAAAGCGGAGTGTTGTTTAATAAAAAAGACCTAGGGCCTCATTACGACCCAGGCGGTAAGTTACCGCCTGGGCCGTGACTTTACCACCATGGCGTAAACTACGTTTACGCCATGGTGGTTGGCGGACTTACCGCCCCATTCCGAGTTTGGCGGGGCGGTAAGTCCCCAATCCCCATTTACCCTTCCCCATTCCCATTTTTGCCCCATAGGGCATAATGGGAGTGGGGAAGGCGTTAATTACGCCACCGTAATTTACGGTGGCGTAATTAACTCCATGGTCCCTTAGCGCCATGGATTTTAACACCTGCTAAAAGCAGGTGTTAAATCCGCCATGGCGCTAAGGGACCTCGTACTAAGGCGGTAAGGGTCTGCCCTGTTTATAAACCCCTTACCGCCTGAGTTGTAATGAGGCCCCTAGACAGTTATTCACCCACAGCAACATCCCTGGTATAATTCCTGCACTATCCCTCCCTGAAATATCCCTTCTAATAACTTTACCTGTATCAAAGGTTACACGGTAAATGTCCTCCCTCCATTATATATGAAATTTGGTACCCCTGCTGTACCGTGTAGCTTGATTACAATTGCCGCACATATAAAGTCTGTGATCTGGAAGGAAAGTGCATTGCTATTTCCGAGAAAAATATAAATATTCATTTCTAGTCGTGCAGAGTGATTCCATACAGTATCTTTAGCACTCACTTCCTGTGATTGGGACGTGCCTTCTCGCTCATTGTTGTGAAGATGGCAAGAGTGTTCTCTTTATTTGAAAATTCTAGTAAGCACACAAACTCCAGTACCTGGAGATTGTTTTCCTTGGAGATTGTTTTCCTTGGAATGATAAGACTAGGTTTCCATGTTACTTGTGTTCATTATTTTTCATGGCTGGCATCAGCGTTGGCTTTACTTAATACTTTTATTAAGCCTAATTAAGGTGTCCATCTAAAAAGGCGTAGCTTCTCATTGAATCGACTGCAGGACTTTAATCACTCCTCAGATGAATTCCACCTGGTAACATTTCAGTGTGCATTGGCAGTGCGTTTAGATGATTGGGTTTTACCCTTTATTCCAAGAAAAGGCGCTAATCCTCTACATCGTGAGGTTGCATTAATGCTAACTGTTCGGGTCTGCGTGGTTTCATCACTTTAATAGTATACCGTTTTCCTGAGTAAGAATGATCGTCAGGATTTTATATCTATACATATGTATGCTGTCCTTTCTTATAATGCAGGTTTCCCCATAACCACCATGGCCACCAGCCCCATCCTCCTTTGTCTTGCCCCTGCAGCCTACACCCTCAACACCCTTCCCCTCTCTCTCTCCATGTATATATATTCATTTGAAAGAACCTTGGTTAAGGTGATCAGATTTAATCCAACAAAACCCCTGAAATTCAGCAATCGCATTTCAAGCAAGCGCCCCCTGTTGCAAACTGTATTACCACAATAATGACATCACTGATGATGTCACTAATTACATCATGCATGATATCAGCAATGAGATCAATAATTACATCAAATGTGACATTACTGATTAGAATATGTCATCTTGCATTAAATCTGATCACCTGACCTCTCTCTTAATCAAGGCTTTTTCACTTAATTTCAATGGTTTTGTTGCTATGTATTTTTCACGTTAAATCTGATCACCTTAACTCTCACCTAAATATTGTTTTTTCACTGCATTTCAAGGGTTTTATTATACTATAGTTTCTTTGGGGCCCACAAGCCATGGCTTTTAGGCACGACCATTGTCCACGGCTTTAACTGGTGGCCACTGTATATGTTGCACCAATAGGGTCCTTCACGGCCCACTGGTCATGCCCAGTTGCCATGTTGCACCAATAGTGTTTCATTGGTGCCCACTGCCTTTGGCCGTGACGTCTGTACGTGTTGCACCATTACGTTTCTTTGAGGCCATCTAGCCATGACCTTCTGCACAGAGACACATTGCCCCTTGCCTAGGAGATGTGATCACGGCAGGTGTAAAATTACTTTTTTTATTTCACTCTCTCCCCATTCCTGCGGGATTCCCCTGATATTCCCCCGATAATGGCAACAAGCTACACATACAGTGGCATTGAACTACCCATGCCTGCAGGATTCTCCCAACTATGCTAAAAAATCAACAACTCTTCCCGGTCCTCATAGGCATTCGCCAGGTGCCCCCCACTTTCTATGGTCCTCCCACTCTGATCACCTTAACGCTCTCTTAACAAATGGTTGTTCACTGAATTTCAAGGGTTTTGCTATACCTTAGTTTCTTTGGGGCCCACTAGCCATGCCCTTCTGCTGTGGCCACTGTACATGTTGTATGAATAGTTTTGTTTGGGCCCACTAGCCATGGCTGACCATGTTGCATAGTTTCTTGTGATCTCACCTGCTATGGCCTTTGGCTGAGGCCTCTTTATGTTTTGCACCAATGTCTTTCTTTGAGCCTACTAGCTATGGCCACTGCCCATGTCACACCATTAATGTGTTACCAAACACCCATTACCCCCTGCCAAGTAGATGTAGGCACTCTAGATGTTTCTAACTCCTCATTCCTGTGATAATGGGCCTCATTATAAGTGTGGCGGTCTGGAAACAAGGGTGCCTGTAAGCTCACTGGCACCCTTGTTCCCGGACCGCCACACTATGAGTCTGCCTGCCAGGGCCGCTGCGTCCGACGTGTCTGACCCTGCTGGGCGCATTGGCCCCGGTAGGCAGAGTCATCACGGAAGCACTGGCACCGTTAGCAACAGTGCCAGTGCTTCCGTGAACCCATTCCCGTGGAGTCCTATTGGACTCTACGGGAATGGGGACTAACATTTTCTGGCACCCAGCTTCCGGGTCTCAGGGACCTGTAATGTCCCAGTGGGACCGGGAAGCTAGGTGCCAGTAAAATGCTATGAGTCCAGCGGCAACCTGCCGGAAGCTCCTGCAGGGTTACCGCTGCACTCGTAATGAGGCTCAAAGTCACAGAAATAATTTCCAATAGAAATTCCTGCGGTAGAGTGGTGGTTCAACAATTCCCACGATAAAGGGAAAATTGCTAAGAATGAAAAACTCTTCCATGTCCTCATAGGCACCCAACATGTGCCCCCCTCTTTTTTCTAGTCCCCTCACTCCATTTAATTGCTGTTTCCCTCCCATATGTCTCCCATCACCCCCTATCACACATGCTTCATGTGATGCACGTTTCTTTCTGAGTCATCTTGCAGAGTCGCCACTGTAATCTCGTGAGATTCACACAGTCTTCCTCTGATAAACTGAACATTTTCTATCCGTAAATGGCTCCCCAACCCAATCCCAAATCCCTAACTTCAAATGGTGTCTTCTTTCCCGCTTCCGATCTCTGACCTGATGCGATTGCTATTGCTATTGGTATTATTGGTATTTATAGAGCACCTACGGCCAAGCCATCTAAGAACTGTTGTTCAAAAGAACTGTTGTTTATTCAGTCACTCCTAGTGTCGCCCTAGGAGTGACTGAATAAACTGAAGATTTTTGAGTCCCTTTCTGATGTCGAGAATGTTATCAGAGTCTGCAAGGTTGTGGGAGTGTTCATTCCAAAGTTTGGTCCATATCTGCTCAACGATTTTGACGCTACGTCTGTTCAAAAATGGCACCTTTTCTCTACGGAAAGAGGAATGGGAGTAGGCTGAAAACTGTTTTTTATGTTTTCTTAATATCTTCATTTTTTGGCGAATTGTTCCCTTTTTTAGGGCCCCAAACCTTTGGTTTAGAAAATGTCATCCACATCCATCTAGCAAATCAAAAGTTATTAGCAATAGAATTTTGGGAACAAATAGCTGCTTTTTCATTTCTGAGAAGCCTCTCATCCTCTCTGCTGCAATCCACCATGGGAGATATAGCTATAATTTTGCAAGAAAGGAGGCCCCCCCCCCACTGGCTCTGGTGGAAAAATGTATCTTTCCCTAACTCTAAGAAGGGTTTTCATACCTCAACAAAACTCTAATGAAATGTCAGAACATCTGAAAATAAATTGTCCACCGTCCAGTGTCAAAATCCTACTTCTATCCTTGACACTTAAAAATAATTAAAGTGACTTGCTGTCCTCTTGCTTCAGAAGAATTACTCCCTTCTTCTGGACAGGCACAGTTCCATATCAGGGGGAATGTCTTCCTTCCCCTAGTCTTTCTTAGAGTCCAGTGTACACCATAGGGGATGACTCCCACCCCCTGATGTCTTCTCAGTACCCAACATACACTAGAGGGAATGACTCCAAGCCCCTGGTTCCTCTGCTTCTTTAGATATGGTGATTTAGAAGAGGTATGGAGCTTCTCTTTACTTACAATCATTTTATTTGTATTTGTTACGTGGGTTGGGTATTGACCAGGTACGGAGACTATGAAGAGGCTCATGGGTGTGGGTCCCAGTCTCGTACCTTTTGGGTGCCAACTGCACAGACTCCCTGTTGTGCTCTCCATGTGACCATGTAAGCACTGCAGATTATCCTCTTTGGGGTTTATTGGGTGCGTGTCCCAGACTCGCGTTCATTTTCTCCTATGCGCAGTCTACCTGGTGTAATCTGCTGCCAGGTATATTGACCATTAGGAGGGTTGTGGCTGCTTCTCCAATTGGAAACAGGTTCTTTTGTTACTTCTTTATCTTAGGTTCCCAGACCCTGGATTCATGTGTTGCTGGTGTTTCCCACTTTCTTGTGTATGTGTTAGGGGCCCTGGCGCTATCCCCGCCACTCGCATTCCTTTTCTCGTGGTCTGCAGTGGTCTTGGGGTGTGTGGACGCTCCAGCTCTGTTGTGGGGTTTCTCTGTCTCTTCACTACTACTTCTTACCTGTGGTGACTCCTCTGCATACTTCTTCCCTCTCCGGCTGATGTGATTTCTCTGTCACACGTGGGCCGGTCTCCACTGATGCCAAGGCCTTCTTCCTTCTGGCTTCTTCAGCGGTCCCTCCAGTCTGGACCTGCTGCACAGCAACTCACTCCCCCCTTAGTTTCCCGTCGAATCAAATTAGGCACGATTTGTTTGCAGCTGCCCACTGTGAAGTACGAACAGTGCTGACAGGCATCACCAGACTGCAGCACAAGGACTAACTTACACCTCACCACCTGTCTGGGAACTTACCCACCAAGATTGCCCACACAGATCCTTCGCTTGTGAGGCGACCCTCCTTACCACACCAGGGGCTATTGACATCCCCTCTGCAGCAGCACCCACCATGTGAAAGTGGCACCATTCATGCTGGTGGAAGCCTGGTTTCAAGTGTGAGACAGTATCCAGTCCCGTCGCAGCAGAGTCCAGTGGCTCCCGCCCACAGAGATTTCCAAACCGGAGGCCCAGACGAAGGCGTTCCATTCTCCAGCCGAAACGCCCCAAGGCCAAGCACTTCACGTGCCCCACTAACCTTTTACAACTTGAGAAGGGGTCCCTCCCCCTGGCGTAGACCGATGGTTTTGGTCCTCTGTTTGTGTAATTCTATTGACACCCTGATTCGATTTTTCTGTCCCTCTTAGTATAGCTGGGCTATTTGAGCACCTGGCCTTATCTGTGGACTAACAAATCAGGTTCCCCTTTTCAAAACTCCCCCCCCCTTCTTTTATTTTATTTTTTATTTTTTCCTTGTGTATTAGTCACTAATTTTTGTTTTGGATATACCAATTTGGTTCTGCCCTGACTGAATTTACTCTAACCCGTTAAACTTTACCCGTTGGACATTCAACTAGAAGCAGGGTTATTAGCCAGACTTTGCTACAATATGGGGCCAGCATATGCATTCTAATTGTGGTATAGAATAACTGATCAACTTGTTGACACAATTGCAATGACCTTGTCTCTTTCCGTTCACGGTGCATAAATATATTTTCTTGCACCACCAGATGATACTAACCCACTCACTGTGTGCTTATTGAACAGCGAGAGTATCCATTGTGAAACTGTTTTTTCAACTATTGTACCTTTCTTTTTTCTCTGGGTCTTTTTTTAAAAAATAGCCAGCTATGGTCTATGATTTCTTGGTTAACATGAAAAAATCAATAAATTGAATTTAATCACAATTAAGAATGAGGTATTTGTGCCTTCTTCTTTCACATTTGATGACCTGAAAATGCATGTAAAGGATACTTGGCTTAATACTAGGAGCATTACCCTGAAGTTCTCATAACAGAATCATGCAGACACCCCAACATTAGGACAGTGTCTTGAAGTTTACCTGTGGTTGGAGCCCTTCTCGTTCTCCACGGAATGTTTTATGTGACTTTCCCCACAGGGGCAAACGTTATAACCCTCCCAAATGTGCCTTTTCTGTGGTCCAATGCCACTTTTAAGTTTTAAGGGACGGCTAAAAGACCTTGGTTATGCAATCGTTTCCCTATGTGTACAAACCCTGTGTTCAAATTTTGAAATTTTAATTTCCCAAAAGGGTATATTAAAATCCTCTTTTGGGGCCGTGACCTGAGCCCATGGAGTGAGGTTGGATCTGCCCGATGCTCCCAGTATGATCCTGAAATGATCGTTATGGCAGTAATTTAAATTGATCATTTCTGCAGCTCCTTCAACCTTCTTGCAAGGGAAGTTGGTGCCCACCTGAACGCCCGTTCATCCGACTCAAATTGGGACCGGGAATAGTCGAGAACCTCGACCTCCAGCTCCGGCCCTGGAATCTCCAAGATGGCAGCCGCTGAGATACCTTAAAACCCTCTGGGTCTCTGCAGCATACATTCAGCCCTATTGTGGGCTGCCTGGGGGGTAGACGTCCCTCACCATCCCTCCTTGTCAGCCATTGCCTGGCCCATGAATTGGGACAGTTGCGGTGCCTCGACATACAGCAATATCAGGTGAGAGAAACTCACAGATTATCTCCACCCCACCGTGGTCGCTTGGGAGAACGCGGCTCGCGCCGGCAGTGCCCTTGGCGCAGCAGCTCCTCCTAACCCCAGCCTTATCCATACTTTTCTTCCCCCTTCCTCGCATGCTATGTTTCCGGTGCTGCCTTGGTGAGTGCGTGATTGACGCAGGATGTGCACTTTGCATTTTAGTGTACGATCCCCACGACCTTCCGCGTATACTGCCTGGCCTGCTCAGGCCCAACATATATACCCCCATAAAAAGGGGAAAAAAGAAAAACTCCTGCAGGTGCTATCTAGTGAGCCCATTGTTCTGGACCTTTTCCATTGTGCTCTATCTTTCATATACGCTGCTCTTGGGGCTGCCTGGTTGGCACAAGTAAAACATCTACAGCCTGGTATGTGCACCTATAGACTACTGGGAATGTTTGCCTGTCCTATTCAGTCCCCGTGAGATTCGCGCCACACGCCTGCCTCACCCCTCCCTTGTGCCTGCATGTTTATTTACACTTCAGTGCTGTCACGTCCAGTATCGTGGCCTAGAGACCTAACCCTGAGGAGGTGACAGTAACGATTAGGAACCCCTGACATCACACTCCCGCAGGCTTGCAGGTGGCAGATTTCGCACTGATGCGGCAACAATTGTTCTTCTCCACTGCACTCTACCTTCATCCACAGAAACACTCTGTGCGCTGTGTTGTCACGTCTGACGGTTTTCCCCTGCCCCAGTCTTCCAGAATGTCACCTACAAAGCATAAGGGCAAACCGTTGATCATGGACTCCTTTGCTGGTCAAAACAGGAGCTGTCAAGTCACCCAAATGGAGGAAGGTGCACAAACTTCCACCCAAAACCCTCAGGAAGACCAGGTCCTTGCCGCAATCGCCACCTTGAGATCATCACTAGAAACCAGAATCGATGAGGTCAAGGGTGATGTCCAACTCTTACAACAGAATGTCAGGCAACTGGCAGAGAGGGTCACAACTGCCAAACTGGGACTAAAGGAGACCAGAGACACCACCAAGGATCTTGTGACTCGAGTCAAAGAACTGGAAATGAGGAATACTTCATTGGAATCCCGAGCCGAGGACGCCGAAAGAAGTTCTTGCAGGAACAACATTCACGTACTGGGTCTTCCGGAAGGAGCTGAGAGACCAGACCCTACCACATACATTCAGAATGTGTTGCAAGAAATTGGACCTGGCAACCTCTCACAGGGCTTCGCTGTTGAGCGTGCTCACCGCTCATGCCAGAAAAAGCCCCCACCCGGATCTCACCCAGGACCGGTCATAGCCAGGATCCTGAATTTCCATGACAGGGAAGTGATCCTGAAATGTTCTAGGGAAGGCGGTGAGATACAGAGGGCTAGCTCCCAGATCGCCTTATACCTGGATTCTACACCCATGGTCCAACAAGCTTTGTCCAAATAAAGGCAAATAAAGGCAAAACTCAGACAGCTGGGCCTCAAATATATGTTTATGTACCCTACTGGGCTGAAGATCCTCTACAACAGTAAATTATACTTTCTTGACAGTCCTGCGGCAGCCACTAAGTGATTTGATCATAATAATATTGCAGACAAAAATGGAACCGATACCTGAATGTATGCTCAATCCCAACATCTCCTGTTGCACCTTGTGTAAATTACACATATAGCGTCCCCTCACAGATCCAGTAAAGTTGGGGGTGACACTGTACGTATGTTGAACTAGGTTATTGCACACTTTGTGAGCGTACTATGCTGTTGCTACGACTATAATTTCGACTGCCTTAACTGTTTACCTTCATTCAGTGGGAGTGAGGAGTCCAAACACCCACTTCCGGTCTTTTGCTCTTTTGTCACTGGGAGTCGGCCTGTTGCTGGTTTTCCCCTATCTGGTACTCTACGGCCACCTGTGGCCTTTGTAATACAGGCATGCCTGAGCAATATGTCTATGCTGGGCAATATTACACAGTTTTGTTACTGTTGTTATTTCTTTTCTGTTTACTCCATATATTATGGCTCTTGTGGTGCTATTACTGGGAAAGCTGGGGGTACTGGAGGTGAGCACCCATGGCTGATTTGTGTGTAATATCAACAGGGACACCAGCGACCCCATGCCACCTTACAAGATAAATAGGATGAGTTGGGGTGGTAGCAGTGGAACGTGGCAGTCAAAGTTTTCCATGCAATACGTCCAAGTCGCCGATTAGAATACTAACCGGTAATGTGCGTGTGCTGGGGTCGTATCTTCACAGGAATAGAGTGAAATCCTACCTGAGATGCAAAGAAATATCAATAGCACTGATACAGGAAACCCACCTACTGAAAGATGAACAAGAGGCGATCTTGAATCGCTGGGGCGGGACGGGATATGGTGTCATGTATTCCAAATTTGCCCTGGTGTGGGGTGCTTACATGGATAGATGGTTTGTTACCATTACAGTTACTGGAGGTAGTAAGAGACAGTGAGGGGCGGTATGTCATTCTACGGGGCTTCCTCGAGCACAGGGAAATTTGCATTGTGAACTCATACTTCCCAAACCACAATATCCCATCACGTGTATGCACCTTGAGCAGACAAATTGTGTCGAGACGCGATAGCTTCTTCCTGTGGGGTGGAGATTTCAACTGTTTGAGGGATGCTGCACTTCATAGATCCTCCCCTCCCCATGGAGGCTCATCTCTGGCCACTACTGCATTAAATGACCTAGACTTAGTGGATATCTGGCAAGAATTTCACCCAGACACAAGAGCCTATTCCTATTACTCATCCCCTCACAAACTACACACCAGAATTGATAACTTTTTCGCTGGGTTGGGACAGGTAACCGAACTGTGTAGTGCAGAATACATGGGCCACTCAATATCTGACCACTCCCATTTGGTGATCGAATGGAACGCTGCATCACCTAGACCCTCCATTCTGACTTGGGTATGCTTGTAGGAGCTTTATCTGACTTGTCCCTCAGGAGAACACTCCAGGACTCCCTGACTGCTTTCCTAGAGGGTAATGTTCAGAGTGTGAAGGAGTTGGGTACTGTTTGGGAAGCCGTTAGGTGGTGATAAGGGGTGAGGTAATAGCATGCACTGGCGGAATATGGTGGAAATTGCAGGAAGATCTGGAAATTATAGAAGAGGACATTTGGAGATGATAGGCACGCCAAACAGAGATCTGCTAAAATACAACTAGCTGAGACCCGAACCCAGTGCCTAGAGCCATGGCAAAGGCTCTCCAAATTTGACTTCACCGTACAAACTGCCTGTTCACATGCAGAGGGGGATAAGCCTGGGAGGCTACTAGCTTGGCTCTGCAGGCAAGAAGACCCCTAGCCACAGACCACATTACTCCATGACGAATGTGGGGCCCCGTGGAGATCTCAACTTGTTAGTAAACAACATCTTCACTTCATACCACACCCGGTTATACAGCCATAAAAAACAGATGCCCCAGAGTGATATCACAGAGTCACTCTCACTCCCCAGTGGTACATTTTGGACCAACCCATCACTGCAATTACCTCCCTCTCTAACAATGAAACAGCTCCACTGCTACTCAGGTCTTTGAGGAGGTTTATGACATTGGCATACTCCCGGCTAGTTTGAGGGAGACCTTGGTTTTACCCAGTGGTCGAAGTGTGCAAAAAGAAGTAGTGGAACTATGTTCCCTGCTGGCCTGCCCCGGCTCCCCAAAAACCCCATCACCACGTCCCCTCACACACATAATAAACACTTGCACCCGCTGTTTAAGGGAACGTTCAATGCAGTGCACTGAAAGTGTAAGTTTCACATTCTTCCTATGCTTTTATTTTAAAACAAAACCATACCAGAACGGTTTCTTTTTAAAATAAAAGTATAGGAGCTGTAAAAGATCATTTAAAAAAGTAGAGGAGCACCGCTCCCAACCGCTCCCGCTCACTTCGACCACTGGTTTTACCCATCCTTAAACCTGGCAAACTCGCGGACATGTGTGACTCATATTGTCCCTTAGCCATGTTAAACTATGACATAAAAATACTCATTACAATACTAGCGGTGCATCTCCGCAAGGTAATTGCCTCCTTGATACATATGGACCAAACTGGGTTTGTGCCGGAACGCAACACCTCCTTAAACCTGCGCTGGCTACAATACATCATAGATCAGACCAATCCCTGCGTCGAGCAATGCACAGTGGCATCCTTGGATGCAGTTAAGGCCTTTGATTCCATATACTGGGAATAGCTGCTAGCTTCATTGCAGAGCTTTGGGATGGGAGAGAGCTTTATCCGCTGGGTGACGTTGTTTTACATTTCTCCAACTGCAAGTGTGAAGTTGGGTCTGCAGATATCTAGCGCATGGAACATACCACGCGGACCTCGCCTGGGATGCCCGTTGTTGCCCATGCTATACATACTAGCCTTGGAGCACCTAGCAGCATACCTCCACCAGGAATATTTGGATGCAGGCATCCTGATTGGAGGCTCCTGACACCTAATATCACTCTACCTGTGTGAACCACAGCATAACTTTCCCTTGATGCTGCACATTCTGGACCGCTTTGTAGACGTGTCTGGGATTGTCTTCTACAAGTGGAAATCCTATCTTTTCCCCTTAGCTGGCCTTCGCGGGGTGGCAGAGGCCTCTCTACCAAATTTGGATCTCCCCTGGGAGGTGCACTCCTTTAAATACCTGGGAATCCATATTACGCAAACCCCGGAGGATACGCATACACAAAACACCATCAAGGTCCTGGAGGATCTCAAGAGATCTATGTCCTTTTGGTTCCGGCTGCCACTGTCACTTATGGGTAGAATCATCAAGATGATTGTCCTCCCTAGATTCCTGTACTTTTCACAAACGTGTGTCATTACATTGGGGCCCAGTTCTTTCGTCCTCTTGATATGCAGATTAGAGACTTCCTCTGGGGTCCGAACCGCCACAGACTCTAACTCAATGTGCTGTCCCTACCCCATAAGGCAAGCGGTGCACAACTACCTCGATTAGAATATTATTATCTGGCTGCCCAGTTAAGCTTTGTCTCAAAATGGTTGTCGGACAACTCTACTTCTGAGTCACTACTGCTTCAACATTTAGTGGCACTATCCCACCTTAAAGAAATCCTATGGCTCCCAAGCAATTGTATGAACACAGTACCACTAGTTGTGGCCCTGGGCAGGAAAGCTTGGGCTAGAGCATCGAAGCTGCTACGGATGCATAATCCCTACTCATCTAATGCTCCCGTGGTGGCAGATGTATCCAAAACCAGAGATGACCTGACTGCTATCTGCCTCTGGGAGGTATGGGTATCTCTGCATGGGACAACATGTACTAGGGCGGGATGTCCAGGGACCTGGATAACTTAACTCAACAGACAGGACTGTCTAACAGAAAATTTTTATGATACATGAAAGTAAAAGGCATAGCGAGTTGCAGATGGCAGGGGTGGCCTAAAGAGACGGAACACCTACCTTAATGTACTTGCTGAAGGATGGCTGGAGACCTATAACTAAACTGTACATTTGCTTACTATCTGGGTCAACCACCCAAAAACCAAAACTAAAAGTATTATGGGAATTAGACATTGGCGCTTTGATCACTGACCATGAGTGGGAACTTGCACTTAATTTCCCTAAAAATGTGTCCTGGAAAGCCTGATTTAGGCTGCTCCAAATTAACTTACTACATTGACTGTACATGACCCCCAGTAGAGTGGCCCAATTCAACAAAGACAAGTGCTCGACCTGTCCGTGGTGTAATTCAGAAGACGATAAGTTGATTCACATGTTCTGAAAATGTCCCAAGGTGCAAACCTTCTGGTGTCATATTGAACACACCTGTATAGCAGCAGTAATTACTAGATACAACTGGAACCCGCTGGAATGCTTACTTGGACCATACCCTAGAAGGGGAGAAATTAAACATGTAACTAGGCACATGGACTTGGCTTGCATCTTCGCTAAATGCTGTATTGCCATGGTCTGGAAACAAAAGACCTTGAGCAGCAGTGGAGCTAAGGTAGAGCTGTAGGTCTTGTAAAATTCCGTTGGGAGTCCATCACCGCATTAAATGACGCATTACTTGTAACATGCTAAATGTGACCCTTCCCTGATCCCCCATTTGCCTCACTGGTCCTTCTCTTTCCCTTTTCTTTGCTTCATTGGTTGCCTCTGCCCATGTGCCCATCAAGCCACCCTGCCCTCATGACACTGACTTACCTGCGGCATCCTACATAAGAGCATGACTGTTAAAATCAGAGAGTTTGTTTCTTCTGTTGTGCTTTGTTCTGTTCTGGTTTGTTAGGTTCTAGTATTTCACACACTTTCTTGATAGTATGCTGACTCTGTTATATAGACATATTCTACTCTGTCTTTGCTAAGAGATGTACAGGTGCTGTGTTACTGTTTTCAAAATACCAATTAGCACATGTACAAATTAAAATTAAAATCCTCTGGTTCATGTATCTGCCTCCTGTAGGCCTGTTATATATCCATTGTAAGAGCTTTTCTTGTGCAGAGTCTGAATTCAAGAAGATGGCCAGGAACACATTTTTCAGCCTAGCCTCGGGAGTCACATTCCTGAATTCACCTTTAAATGTGGGTCTGCAGACTCAGTAGATGAACTAGACATACATTTCTTTTGTACAACCCACTGGACGGATTCTCACCAAGCTTAGCTTTGTACTCAAATAGCCCAGACACCAGTTTGTCAGACATGTTTTTTGTAAAACCATCTATCAGTTTTTGCTGTAGTTGAGAGAAAAGATGTCTTGCTGCTAGGCCCCACACTCTACCTTTGCCCTTAACCAAACAGGACTTCACATACCTTTCCACTAATATTTAGAGATTGATGCATATGTATTGTTTATAAAGTTTTGTGCAGTTTTGTCAAACAGCACTGAAGTTAATAGAATCTAAAAACACGCTATTCCTGTGGGCCTGTGCATTGCCTGCCAAAAAGTGCACGGACAGACATATAACTTTTTATTACCAGTACACTGAAGGGCAGACAGGCAATGCAATGATCCACACATACACACAGTTAGAAGATAAGTTAGCACTTATACGGCTATTTACTCAAAAAGAAAGCATTCATAAATGAATAAACTGTAACAGAAATAATTCACAGAAAAGACAGTAATATAAAGAGAATACATCAATGTTGGCGCAACTTCATTACTCATCCTGCCAGAAGCGGTTGGAAAGCCCTGAAAACATCCTGGCACAGAGCACATCAAATAACAGCCACAGAGCGAAACTTCCCCCCTCTGACTGAGGCTTTTGCCTTCTGTCTGACTTTTCCAGTGCACTGCATTATAAGCCATCCACAAAGGCGGGGTGTCATTTTCTCGAACCTTCTGGCATGAGTGTTTGCGCAGTGGTGGTTGACCGCTTGTCTCTGGCCAAAGTGACCTACGGTAACCTCAACAAGCAGAGCTCTTCCCTTTCTCAAAACAGCAAAGAAAACAACTCTGTAACTCATCCTCAACTTTGACAATGTCCATGGCAACCTTATCAGGTAGTAGCTGCACCTGCTGATTGCCATCTTTGTGAGCACCATGCCCTTCGATGAGCCATGCAAACCAATATAAGCAACGAATAACGTTGAGAACATGTTTTTGCAGTAAAATACTGCTATGGATGCTGAAAATCTGTGTACAAGTGCAACTTTCACTGTGGCATCGATGAAATATCCATTATGGCTCTGAGTGCCCCAGAATGCACCGCACACCAGCGCCATATTTTAGCTCAAGCTCTACAGCCTGAAAACGTACCCACAACTATAAACTAACAATTGTTGACCGCGTAATATGTATACTCACTAGCTTTAGTTAAAGTGACAGTTACAATGCAAAATCACAAAGCCAGGAATGCACCTTCCAGCTGTTTCAGAGAGATTATTTAAGTATTCCCACGTGCATGCTTTCAAACAAGGTCTGCTCATTCACCTCTTGTAATGACTCCTATTTCTACAGCATTTGTGCTATGCTGAGTTCATGTTATGTTTCACCTATTTTTCCACGTTTTAGTGCATAGTGTTATGGGAGACTCTCTTAATATAATTCACACATAAATAAATGGTGAGTTTTGTTTTAATACCGCTGGCTATAATTGGCTAGACATTTTAGGGGTTGTGGTGTTGGGCCTGTATTTAGTTTTTCCCATTTCGTTTGACAGAGGGAATTGGTTTGTTCCGTTGGGTTGTTCTTGTTATGGATGAATCCTGTGTTTAGTCTGGTTCCTCTTTCATTGCTCTTCTTCTGTCTTGACATTCATTGTTGGATCAGCCAATCTCTGCAAAGCTTCTGCTCTTTTTTTATCTCACTGTCTTCTTGCCCAAATACTTAGTTATTGAGTGGCAGAAAAGAAAGATAGTTTGAGTCTGGCTCATAATTTCCCTAAAAATGTGTCCTGGAAAGCCTGAGAATCTTATCTTGTTTTCTTCTCACTCTTCGGTTCCAGATTGTTTATCTACGTTTCTATTGATGTTTTGAGTACCAACAATGTTATTGTTAATTTTTTAGAGTCCGATAGTGGCATTCTCTGCTCAGAGTATTCAATCTTTGCCACTTCCCATCCACGCCTGGTTTTATTCATCATTAGTGTTGTCTCACTATCTCCCTGTATTTCAAAACTTTCAAAACTAGCTAGAGTACTATAATCATAATGTTGGGTTCACTCTAAATCATGCTCACTGCTTAGTTAGATCTGTATTAGTCTTCCGTGGAAATGATCAGGTAGTCAATGAATTGTAACTGGTTATTGTCCTTTGGATGCTCTCTCCTAGTCTGTACAGGTTACATCTTTTGATATGAAATCATGTTTCAGAAGCAGCCCTTCTTTTGTCTAGATACTCATTTATAATTGCTTCCCCAGGCCTCTACCTTTGGTTTCCCACTATATACAGCTTTGTTGTCTTCTTGACCTTCAGTTGTTTTTGTACCAGACTTTGTAGATTAATAATTCTGCTGTGTTTTTGTCATTTGTCTGCATATAGTGTTGATATGATGCTGTGTTTTTTTCTATCCAGAACAACCTCCAACATTATAATAAATGGCAACTCTTAAGTACCAATATTTCCTTTCGTTTATACCCAATGCATTGTACCATTGAGGCTTTTGGCTACCAAAACATGTCGACAAACTGTGCTTCAGTCGAATTTGGAGATACAGAGGGTTGCTCCGCCCCACTATCTGTTTACATACATGCCTTCACTAACACAGCATCATTTAAACTCAACAAACGTGTTCGAACTGGGGTGGCATGAATGGTGCTGTATTAACTCAAGATATGGTGTCTGCTTTTGGGAATTAGGTCTTGAAGAAAAATAATGATTTTTAAAACTTTGAAGCCATTATTATATAGTGTTTTCCATTATTGTCATAAGGAGCAAATTAGTTTACATATACGAGAAATGAAGATGGAGGACAACCCTGTTTTATGTTGAATTGACTCAAGAGTTAAGCCATCCCAGTGGAAACTGTAAGGAACTCACAGTGGCAACAGTAAAGGCAGACACAAGTGATCACAGCTCAAGTGTGTTTATTGAACTGTAAATGCAGGGTGGGAAATTGCCTATTCTAAACCTAAATCTAAGATGGGAGCAAGCGTCAACCATCAAATGAAAAACAAGGCAGTCCTTGTGGCACTGTGTCAAAATAAAAGGGCCTATACTGAGAAAAATGTATTGCCAATTCCTTACAACTAATTACAAAAAGAGTTTGGGATAAGGGTTCAATGAAGAAAGAAGTGTTCACAAATAATAAGTCAGGATGTGATTGCCACAGGGTCTCCCTTCCCTGTGTTTTCAGCACAGGACAAGGTGGGACCTAGGAGCACAGCACACGCTTGAGCTTTCTCAGCACGAGCCGACAGTTCCGTTCCCGCTATCAGGTTCTTGGATAGTTAAGTCTCTTTTCAAATGAAAGTCTCTTGCCTTCGAGGGCCTGATGCATTCAACAAACAAACACAAAGTTCTGTTCCATATATACTTTGGGTGACGGCTTCACACCTGGGTCACCCTCTTCTGGGCGCAGACCACTCACCAATCATTTTCCACAAAACAACTAGACAGTTCCTTTTCCAATGTACTTTGTGTGATAACTTTTCACCCCTGGATCTCCCTTGGCCGGGCTCGGACCCAACTGACAAGGGGGACCATTCCCTTCCCCTGGTCTTGCATTGACAACTCTTAATGTCTTTTTAAACAAGAGTTTGCGCTTAACCCCTGGTTGTCGGCTTCCTTCTGCTGGTTTTACTCTTGCCAACTTTTACCTGGTTCGTTGTGCACACCCATTGGTCGGGTTCACTTCACTCAACATATTATTCTCATTGTCGGCTTCCCTCTGCCAGGTTGACTCTCACCAACATCTACATACACTTCACTCTAGGGCTTTTAGACTTTTCCCATTCTCGTTAGCTTCCCTCCACCAGGTTCACTCTTGCCAACTTTACACCGTACAGTTCAGGTACTACTTTTCAACATGCTGGATTCATTCCCCTTAGCTTTCATAATCATGTCGGTAAAAAGACTTTCAACGGTACAGGGGATTTCACAAGGCCACTGTATGGTCACTTTGACCTATCTTCACCTCTTTCCAAGACCTTCTGCTTACAGTAGTCTCTTATCATTTGGTAATCACCCAGAGATTCCAGCGTGAGCACCCACGTAGTGCCGGATGGCTCTGTTGCAGGTTTTCCCCTTCTTTCTCAATAGTTCCTTTCAATCTTTCAAAGTTCAAATTTAGCTGCTTGCTATGTTTCGTTCAACACAGTTCAGTTTCTTATCGACTCTCCCCTCGACGCACTGGCTGTGATGAACTGGTTAGCTTTCTTCTACTTAAAGTCAAGGTTGGTACTACGGAGACCGACGTCTCTCCCCGGCTTGGTTATCAGCGGAGGAGGGTCTTGTGTACAATAGACATCTGTTGCAATACACGCTGGCTATTGTTCTCAGTCTTAGGTTTCCATCGGCAGAGGTTTCACAGGCCTTTGTCGAAAAAGGCAAGGTTGCTCCTCTCTTTGTCACCCCCTCTGTATGTGCCGTAGTTTGCCTCCTCTTGAGCTGCCGTGCTGAGTTGCTCTTAAGTCGTGCTGTCTGCCTTGCTCATCCTGTGCTCTCGTGCTCCACCTTTTCTCCCTGTGGGGAAGTGAAAGGACAGTCAGTTGTGAGCGATTCTGGTCAATTGCCTGACTTTGCCTGACCCTTGTATTGGGTCATGTCAGGTAAATGGCTCTGGTGTTAGTCTGTTTTCTTTCCGGTTGTGCAAAAATGTTTGTGTCGGAAAAGCTGGGGGGGAGGTAGTTTGGAATATCCTACGTGGTAGGATGGGTAAAAGGTGTTTAAAGAAGGGGATACCACCCAACATTGTCCAACTCCCTCTCCCCAAGGACTCCCATCCAGGTGATCCTCCCTCACTAGTCCACCCCAAGGAACTGGATCCAATAGCGATGGCTGTGTCAAGGCCACCTGGATTACAGATACCAGGGGACAAACTATTGAGACACCAACAGGTTTCTCACAAAACACATTTGTTGAGTTTAAATTATGATGCCTTGATGGAGGCTATTATATACAAATTCTTTGTACATAATCTTTCCCTCCTGTGTAAAATCCAGTCCACCATCCCACCAGCTATTCAACTTGGCTGTTGAGGCCTTGCTCCTCCTACAAATCTTGCTGCATCATTTAATGGCTTTTGCCCTCCTGTCCCCAAACAAACTCACTAAGTCAATAAAAGCCCCAGCATGTATGGAAGCCTATGATCCACCACCATAACCCAGGACATGTGAACACTTGAACTCCGCCAGTGCAGGAAGGTAATACCCAAAAGCCAGGCCTTTTCTGTCTATGCTACGGGCACATTTCGCGAATCCAACATAGCGTCAGTTTCAAAGGTTTTGACACATCTCACGTTTTTTAATTCACCAACCAGCAGGCACATAAGATGTCCGTGAATGTTACGCAATGTCCTGATTGGCCCAAACATGTCCGCTGACACCGAATCAGGAAGTGAGTCTGCGGACCAGACGCAGATATCACAATTTGTTTTGTACCTACTTTTTGGTCATTTTACAAAATATCTACTGGACAGATTTGCACCGAAAATTTGCAAAAACACGCTTGTGGGACCAAACTGACGCTCCTTGCGCATGTTTGGTGTTAATTCGTGAGCGGTTTGGACTGAAGGTGTGAGCAAAACCTTTTTTCTATTAAGTTCTATAAGGATTTAAAAAATGTTGGGATTCCTATAACTTTGCCCCCCCTTGACAAAACTGGACCAAACTTTGCAAAATCATTCGGAAGTGGCCATATACTTTCTTTGCAAAGTTTGTCAAATTGCGCAAAACTTATAAGCCTATGGGTTGAACAACTTAACGATAATTACAGGCTCTGTAATGTAATATGCCCCAAACTGGTATCATAATATTCTGTTCCCATTGCTCTCTGAGACACCATTTTTTACCTTTTGCTGAATTGCATTCTTGTATTTGTTCTTTCCCAGTCAAGACGGGGGGGAATAAAGCCGCAATTGTACACTTTTTGCATAACTTAGTTCTATAACGATTAATATATTTGAGTGACACTATGGTATGTGTACGTTTCAAGTTATCTTTACAAAGCAGAGTATTGTTGAAAGCTATACATTGGGGTGAGGAGGGGAAATTAGGAGGGGAAATTATGAGAGCACAAGTAAGTCATGAGTATTTGCCCATGATGTGGCAAGAGAGTTTTCAATCCTGGAAATTTTGTTTACCAACGAATAATTCTCAATAGATTGCTGGGTTTAGAAGATGAGCATCTTTTATACTTTGCCAGCATATTTACTGGAACATTTCCTCTCTCAGGTTATTTTTCTGGTGTTCATTATTTTTTTTTTTTTTTAAAGTACAATGCTATTTTGTCTTGCGCACTTTCTTCTAAAGGGAAGGTCAAATGAACTACATTTGTATGTTTCACTTTAAGATATATGTTCACTTACTGTGCATATATTCATGGGTGCCAGCTTTGGATTTTCGCTATGGGTGCAGAAAGTACCTGGGCATATGTTATTCTTACAGCCGGTCATTTTTTATCCCTGTTTCCGTGCTGCCTAAATGCGGTTACTTGGGGTTGTGCAATGTATCACAACAGTCACCAAGAGACCGGCCATAAAACAAGCGGCTTAGAGCATGCTGCTTAACCAAAGTGTGTGGTCCATTGCAAATAATTTTATTTCACTGCGAATTGCCTAAACACATTGTGAGTTCTCAAAGCCTGCAATATTGTATACATAACAATATAACTGTTAAACCAGGACAAAATAAAATTGTGATTGATGAACGTCGTTGAGCGATTGTTTGCAAGTTGCCATGGCTAGTGGTTTGGTAGTGTTCGCCCGTGCCCAATAGCCACGTCCGAATGTCTGGTAGCGTTTTAAAATGGACACTGGGCATGGCCAAAAGCCGACCATGGCTGAAGACCATGCTAGTGGTCTGGAAGCATTCTAAAAATCTACAGCAATCATGGGCCTTAGAGCCGATTCCACTCCTGCGGTATGCAACATCCACGATTCCCACCACTAAAGGCCCGAGAGGCAGGCCGTCGGGGGGGATTATTGACGTGGGTCGATATTAATTTGGGTGGGTAGGTTTAGTTTAGTTTAGTTTATTATTTGTATAGCACCGCCTGGCCCTGGGGCATCCAGGCGCTTGTCATGGTTACAACGTAGCAATATATTGCAAACATAGTCAATAGGTAAACAATACAGGTAGTACAGACATTATAAACAGTTGCTGGTAATGTACATAGTATGACATAATTTACAAGGATTGAAGTTGTGCAGATTATGCAGGCAGTAAGTACATTTGTAAGGTAAGAATAGGCATTCTAGGCTTCTTTGGCCAACAGCCAAGTTTTGGCATTATGTCTGAATCGGTGAAAGGATGGTTCGATCTAAGGTGGTTCAGATAGGTGGTATCAATAGACACAGGCATCCTTGACCTACAACTGCTGGGGGTGACCACAGTATCAGGCGAGAGATTTGTATTGTTTAATCTCTATAACAGACCCAACAGTGGTACAGGGCTGGATACCCTTTTGAAGTTGCAGGAACTATGCAACTCTAACCTTCCCCCCGTTATGGGGAGCCAGCTTACCTTAGTTGCTGAAGACCTGAACTTCAGGATCAAACCATTGCTGGCCACGGCAGATCTCTGGGACGACCAGGATTGCACCTGGTCTATTCCACCCCTGATGACTAGCCCGATTTCGAGAGTTCACAAGGCAACCATGGAGTCAGCTCATCACCAATTTGCATCTGAGAGCTTGCAATGGCAGACTGGTAGGCAACCTCCTGGCACAAACTACCTCAGGAGCCCCCAGGGCCAGTCTCATATAGATTACTACTTCATTTCGGTCAATAACTGGACTAGGGCCAGTTTTTGATAGAAGTGAAAGTGACCATAGACCTTTATTCTTCAGCTGCGACTTGGACAGTGGAGGGCCTCGAGCCATAACGTCGGAGTGGAGGGGCACACCAGGAAATCGAGGAAATGGGTGGCATGGCCCAGTGGTTGGGGGGTTAAAGCAGGAGGTTTATGTAGCCATAGAGGGCCATGTGAGTGTCATTTCCTAAAGGGCCAGTTATCTCAGAATTTGAAAAGTTAGGTAAGACTGTATTGCCTTTTTTGTCTGCCTAAAATTGTTGTCTAAGAAAAATAAACCTTGGTAGGATGAGGAATGTTCCCAGGCAAAAAGAGAGATTGTGCTGCATGTCAGGCCCCTAAATCTATCTGAAAAATGTGTGCTGAGGGCCCTTAGAACAAAATATAAGCAGTTACTCTCTGCCAAGGGCACAGCATATGTATTGAGGTCTTTGGAAGACTCGACAACGGCAATGGTGTCTAGAGACACGGTTACATTTTGGAAACTGGCTGCACCACGCCGAAGGGGAGAGCAAGAGTTACAAACACTCATAACGAGGGTGACATGGCAGACCCACTATTCCAACCTATACTCAGAGGGGGAGAGGGCGGCGATGCTGAAGGATAGTATGGCCCCCGACAGCCACCTGCAATAAGGGGGTTCTGCCCATTTTGGACATCGAGGTTGAACAGACATTATGACCCCAGAGCTAGACTTTATTCTAGTGGAATTATACTGTGATGACCCATCATGCTGGATTCCACTATTGTCTAGAGTCTTTAATGTGGCCATCTGTTCTAAAAAAGTCACTAGCACCTGGAAAAAGGCCACTATTGTCCCTATATATAAGAAGGGTGGTAAAGAGTGACCAGAGAATGACTGCCCCATATCCTTACTGGACCATGTAGGGAAAATATTTGGGAAAGTCCTGCAAACCAAACTGCAGGCACGGGTGGACAAATCATGCATTATCAGTACCACACAGGCAGGGCTAAGAGTGGGTAGAGGAACTGTTGACCATTGTTTCCTTATGTTCGTACACGTTGAAAAATGTACCAACCTCCTCAAAATGAAGCTATGCATCATCTTTCTGGATTTCAAAATGGCGTTCGACTCTGTCCCTAGAAAAATGCTGTGGCAGGTGTTGGAAGAGAGAAGGGTTCCCACCCAGTAATAGAAGCCATCAAACTGCTCCACGATAACACGTCAGCATCAGTTCGTTATGGGCCAGGTGGAGATCAAACTAAACCGTTTAAGGTCAATAGGCGGTCCGGCAAGGATGCGTTTTGGCACCTCTCTTATTCTTGCTTTATATCCAGGAAATAGTGGATGCACTGAAGTTAGGTGCCTTGGACCCACCCAGGATTGCCTCCAAGAGGTGGCCCACTCTCTTTTTTTGCTGAAAATGTGGCAATCCTTGCAACAACCCAGAAGTGTCTTGTAGTAGCGCTTGAGATATTTCTTGTGAAATGCAAGGCCCTCGGGCTGGAAGTTAACATCAGCAAAACCAAGGTTATGGTTTTCAAGCCCCCTTTCTCCAAGTCCCCCAAGCTGAGGCTAATGATAGAGGACAGTGTATTGCAGCAAGTTGGGCATTTAGATTACCTGGGGATCAGGTTTAATGAAGTAGGGGGCTGGGCCGACCAAATGCTGAAAGCTAAGATCAGTCTTTCTAAATATAGTGGGGGTATTTTGTCATTTTTCCACAGCCATGGCAGAGGGGCAATCTCTCCGGCTATGGAATTGTTTGACAAGCAAGCTGTCCCAGCAGCATTATACAGCGCTGAAGTTTGGGGACATGCGCCAATAAAAGGTATGTCCTTGATTGAGAATGCATTCCTAAAAAAACGACTATTGTTACTGAAAAATGCTGTGACTTCCTTACTCCATTTGGACCTACAAACATGGCCTATAGCTGACCAGATTGCCCTAAAACCTGTTCTGTATTGGCTATGCTTATGGTCGTTCCCTGGTCTTTCACCTTACAGAGACACACTTAGCAATTTTCTTAAACTGTATGGAGACGATAATTGTGGGTGGGTGTGGCATGTGAAGACATTGTTAAAGGGGCTGAATGCTGGCTCTATCTGGCTCAACCCACTTGAATGTTGTTCTGTCCCAAAGGCTGCATTGAAAGCTAAGGCTGAAGCTATTTCTCAGTATAAATTGGAGTCCATAGCCTATGACCTGAAGAAGGGACCTGAATTTTTGCACATTGACATGCTGTCAATGTTTAAACATATCCTGGACGAAATGCACCCCCCCGTATGAGCGCTCCCTTTATGTGCGCTTCAGTCTAGGATTTTTACCTACGGCATCTTATAACCGATCTTGGCCCGTTCTTAATACTGGTATATGCCTCCTTTCTGACACAGCTGATGAATCTCTCCTGCATTTTACACTAATATGTCCGGTTTTATTGACCCTGAGACGTATGTTCCTGAGACCATCTTGCTGTCTTTGAATATAAGGAGTACATGCAAACGTATGATGTTTTTTTCTTGTTCCTTGGATTTGAAGGTTCTCTCCTCGATAGCGAGATATGTTCATCACACTTGGATTTTGAGAAACAAAGAGCTGTCTAGCATTTGAATTATCATGTGGAGCATCCCGAGTGGCTGCGAGCATGCTCTCCCTTCAGGAGTTCCCTCGTGCGGAAACACTACCCCTTGGGAACTCTATGTACTTTTAATGTTTTATTCAATTTGCTTTGTCTCTACCACCAGCGATATTCTATACCATACCCGTGCATGCTTAATTGCCTTGTGAATTGGCCCTTTTTTATTATGTTTGTATGTTTGCTAATGGTTCAAGCCGAATAAAGCAATAATAAAAATAAATCTAAAAATAAATCTATATAATAACAAAACCCTTGAAATTCATCACTGAATTAAAATATACAGTGGGCAACGTTGCTAACTGTAGACAATGACTATGCCAAAAGGCCATAGCTAGTGCCCATTCATATTTTACAATATACAGTTGGCACAGCCAAAGGCTGTGGCCACTGGATGGTATTGTGTTGAAGACCATGTCTAGTGGCTGGTTAGTGTATATAATATACAGTGTGCACGGCCGAATGCCTTTACATAGCTAGTGAGTGGTAAGTGTTGTATAATACACAGTGAGCATGGCCGAAGGCCATCGCTTATTGCATTTTATTATTTTAAAATATACAGTGCACATGGCCAAAAGATGTACAAACTGCTCAAGGTCAAAGGCCATGGCTAATGGCCCATTTATATGTTCGAATATATAGTGGGCACAGCCAAAAATGTGTGGCCACTGACTAGTATTGTTCTAAGGTCCATGGCAAGTGCCTGATCAGTGTATATAATATACAGTGGACACAGCTTAAAGCTGTAGCCACTGGTGATGGGCAAATCTATGGTTGGTAGCCTGTTGGTGTTTTAAACTATTCATTGCACATGGGTGGAGGTTGTGACCACTGTCCATAACTGAAGGCCATGGCTAGTACCCATTTGTGGGTTAAAATGTATTTTGCCATGCACACTAACCATGCCTGAAGGCCATGCTAATGCCAATTACTGTTGTAATATAATTACTGATGTCATCAGTGATATGGTCTGTGATGTCATGATTGTGGTCATAGGCTGCGTAACAGGGGGCGCAAAGTTAAGGTGGCTTTTGCTGAATTTCAGGTTTTTGTTTTGTTAGGTTCTCACCTTAACGTCCCTGCAAATGTTTTTTCTTTGAATATATATTTGAATGAGCAGGGCACAAGATCCCTGAATGCCTGAACAGAGCACTGTAGAAATTCCTTCATCGTTTATAGCATGCTTAGTACCGGAGATCATTCTCCAAGCACAGGATTAAGTAACAGAGAAGAGGAGGGCTGTAGTGAAGGAGAGGGCTTTTGGGACACTTGGAAAAGGGAGGAAGCCCCAAATGTGGAGAGAGGCCTTGTTGTCCCCAGAAGTCGTGATGAAGACGGAATGCTAAAGTTACCTAAACTGGAGACCTTCCTTTCTGGAACTTTCTGAATTCCCCTTTGTTTGATTTTCTTAATTTATAAACTGGTTGAAAAGGACTACAATTCCCAAGAATCTTTGTTACAACCACGGTGAACTTATTTCTATCTAATAGTCTTATGTTTTACGATTGTTTAAGAAAACCCTTTAAACGTATTCTGGTGTCAGTAGTTGTGTGTTCGCTCGGCCATGTGACAGGTATGACATATTTATTTGGTACCTGAGACATAGGATAGTCAAATCCTTTATTGATGATACTGTGTTTACAGATCTCTATATTTCTAAAACGGTGGATAAAATGCCAATACTTTTAAAGCACATAGTGCATGCATATTTAACTCTGTCCATAGCCTGGCACATATTGACCTCTCAATGTGTAATTGTTTTGAAGAAGATCTCTAATAAATTGAGGTATATGAACAGAATGACCAAATGTATGATTCTATCAGAACAAAGATTTGGAGTGAATTAACATGATGTACTAGTGTGAGGGAAGTGTGTTAATGGGCCCCTCCCAGGGTAATCGCACCATGGGAAAAAATGTTGGTTAGTTCAGCAATGGACCCCTTCCACTGTACAATGAAAGCATTGTTGCAATTTTCAGTAATAGCAATTTAATTTAAATGTTGAAATTTCATTTAACTGCTATTGCAATTAACTTCGCATAAAACTCAGAAGAACTTGATCTAATTCCAATTCGAGGCAGAAGGGCACCGGGAGCCGAACAGAGCGGCGCATGGAGAGCGTGGTGTTTACATGGCAATCGGCCTTCAAGCAGAGCAGGAGGCACAGTCATTCGGCAGTATTATCGTGAAAAGGATTCCCCTGCCGTCTATGCCACGGTTGCTATGAAGTGGGCAAGGCCACACTACCAGATTAGTCAAGACTTATTCTGGCATCAAACGAAAAAGTTTGGACCCAAGAATAACACAGTTCTGCTGAGAACTTTGAAATGACCTGTTGAATGTAGAGGGACGCAACAAAAATAATTAAATTGGGTTCTTATATCACGCTTCATGCCAGAGTCCAGCCTTTAAGCGCAGGGCTGGGTTTCAAACCTGTGCCGCTCAGCATTGTCTTGCTTCCAGGCCAAGCACATTGGACAAGTACACTGCGGCTGGGCTATCCTCTCGGCCTCAAAAGATTTAAAATTCCCCTCCAGGGTCCCACGCTTTTCACGTGTAGTTTCAGTTTCCCCAAGTCATGTTGTCATGATCATGGCCAATGCAGGGTCTCACACTGTCTGTGCTCTCCAAAGACTAGTCTAAATGGCCCCATTTCATTGACTATTCCTAATGGGAGGAGCGGGTGCGCCACCTATCCAGAAAAAGCAGAGCCCTAGAAGGGAGTGAGTGCATGCATGCAGGAATGTTAATGTGCCACCTTCAGCATTATCACATCATGGGCGAGCTACGTGCAGCTTGTTTGCAATGCAACATATACACTACGCGGCGTGTTTGTTTAGAATCAGGCGCACATGAAAGCCTTCAGTTTCAGCCCTCGGTCATGTTATTGTCCAGGGTGAAACTGATAAGAACATTGTGTTAACCACGAGGAAGGCCTGCCCAGTTTGCATGCTACGCCGAAACTGGTCGGTGCTGGTAATGGCGATTTCATTATTCACTTAAGAAGTCTGATGACTATTATGGCTAATTCATTTGACACCTTCTAGAGGCGATGCAGATCTAGTCCTCTGTTGGATGACCACAAGTCGTCCGAGGAATGTTAAAGACAAACTATGTCTAAATGTCCCCAAAAATGTAATTGTAAAAAAAATTGTTTCAATATTCTTTTCATGTGTGAAACTTGTACCTTTCCTTGGTTGCTTGTATGAGATCAGTCTAGAATATTTTATGCACATTAAATGGTCACGGTCTCTTGGTTGTTTGTGAGTGATTTGTCTATAACAGTGTGTGCACTTTAATTGCGATACGCACTTTAATCATGTTGATCCATTCTGAAAAGTAATGTTTTTCTTTTAAAGAAAATCATGCATTTTTTTAACTCTCTACATCATAAATGTTATGGACATTAACTGCTGTTTGAATAACATTGTTTTTTCATGTATTGTCATAACAGGTATCCCATAGATATCTGTTTTATGCATTCGTTTGGGTCCCCTAATCTTCCAGTGCTGGCGTGACCAAATTATGGGCACATTAAAGAGTGAATGTATAAGAACCATGTGGCCCTGCCCGTCTCTTCACATGGGTACACATTGGGTGAATGTGATAATATGCCTCTGCTGGCAACATGGGCAAAATAAGGGCTGAGTGTGTTACTAAACCCTCTGGGCATTCGCACATCACGGTCACACTGAGGATGCGGGTGATATTGTATGACGGGCAGTTTGATCATACCTTGGGTACGCTTTGAGGGACCTGTGTTAATTAATGACCTGTGATCATGTGCCTGTGCACTCCTGATGACCGCATTGGCACAGTAACTGGCCTCGTGAAGTCCATTAATGCTGTGCACCAGGCAAGGGCCCAGAGTCCATGTGATATCATTTCCCTTCATGGATCCTTTGTCAGACGCCAAATGATGACGTTTCGTGTAATTTCATCATCATGCTGATATTCGTTTTAAAAGAAAAATATCCTACACATTGGTCACAGAACATTGCAAGTGTGCTGTAGGGAGAGTTGACTGCGTGTGCTTCAATGGGCGTGTTCTTCTCCCTATCTGCCCCTAGTGGCCAGCACAGGTAAAGTTTCAGATGAAAAATGAAACGTACTCAGGCAACCAGAATTCTCCTGATTGGGTTTACTGTAGTACTTTTCATCAGAATGAGCAGAAGTCTTTACTTTTGAAAATTATGGCAATGATTCAAGTCTATGTTTGGGGACATTCATCTATTTCCTTGTCTTAATTCCTGTGACAGTGAGGAGCTATATATCAGTATGGGATAATATGTCTTTCTATGATATGATATGTTATTTATAATGCGCTTAATACCCAGAGGTTTCTAAGCACGGACCCAGCGATAGAACCTGTGTTGCTCTGTGTCGTCTTGTTTCCAAGGCGAGCACGTTGCCGCTGAGCTATCCTCCCGAGCATCAGTTAGGCTTCCTATAGAGAGAATATTGTGTGCCAGATTGGTGCTCCCATTTTGCTGATTGTCAGAGCTATTTGGGGTTTGATTGCATCAATGACAGACCTTGTGCTGTGTCACGCAGCTACTGTATACTAAGCCTTCCTGATATCCCTTATCAATAACACAGCACACCAAGAGACAGAGGGTATTTCCAGTTCCTGCCTTTAATTTCTGTCAACCTCACCTAGACAAGCATATTTAACTTTGAATCTCATTAGTCAACCAGCGACCTTTGGTGTCTATCCTAAGGAATTCAAAATTATGAATTACAAAAAATATGATCAAAATGTAAAGTAAAACTGATTAGTAGGTGTAAAAAACGGTTATGTTATTGTGTTTTTGTATAGCACCTTATATATCATTGGCATGATCCCAAAAGTGCTGTGGGTTGAACGCCCTTGGGGAGCATAGTCCAGGTCAGTGGAGAGAGTAGAGTAGCAAACAGTGCTAGGGTGCAGCCAGTGTGGTTTGTGCAGAGGTGGCCACATTCTAATGCTAGGTGCGGTGCAGTGGTTGTGAGAGATGACTCGACCACAGCATGTACCACCTTTTGTACCCAATAGGTGGCAAGACATGACACAACCACAATGTCTGAAACAGAAACGGCTATAAGGCTCTGAAGCAGTGGTTCTGCTTCTTGTGATGAGAAACCCAAAGGTGTCTCACCCGCCAGTCCCCGGGGATCTGTCAACCAGGTGGCCAGAACACAGCCATCGATTTTGGATCCAGTCACTGGGGGTGGACCAGTGCGGGAGGATCATCTGGTTGAGGGGTCCTTGGGGAGTGTAAGTGGGACACCGAAGGGTGAGACGTGGTGTCCCCTTCCTTGTAACATCTTTTCCCCAACCTACCAGGTGGCATACATAGGGATTCAACCCCTGCACCCCTTTCCCAAGATAAAAACGTTCTCATGGATAGGTCCCTGTGAGCGACAATGGACCAACACCCGAGCAGTATACCTGACATGTACACAAGGGTCAGGGAGAGTCGGGCAGTTACTGATAATTACACACACCAGACGTCCATCACACTTCCATATACACATATACAGACACACATATCCTTGTCTTAGAGCATGTGGCATGTCTGGTTGTGTGGCAGTGGGCTTTCCTGGTCATAGCATACGATTATAGTAATGTCAAGTCTAAGGTTTGGAGTCGACAGCAGTGGGATAGGGAGCTCTGGGGGTATGGCCAACGTGTTGGCACAAGGGGGGCCGCTAGGCCATTGTAGTCGAACTAGGGTGCAGGGAGCCCTCAGCTACCTAACCCAGAGCCTGCTGGTCTCTTGAGCCGGATTTTGTGCTCTGACTGTTCCTATCTTTCCATGATGATGCCTTATTAACCGGCTTCCATGGCCCAACTTCCTATTTTTCGAGATGATGCAGTTTTAGCCAAATTCTGTCCATTGGTGGAGGGTTTGGCATCCCTAGGCGGTACCTTTCACGGATCAGGGAAAAAGCCAGGTTTTCAATGCTTTACGTAAGGCCATGTAGTCCTGGTTGTTTCAAATGTGTGAAGGCAGCGAGTTTCACATTGTTGGTGCCAAGGTAGAGGAGACGCACCCTCCAAGCCGGGCTGAATTGTAGGCTGGAATCACTAGCAGAAGGGCTGTGCTTGACCACAGGTTGCGTGTTGGGTGCTAGGGCATAATCTTCTCTCGTATGTATGCCGGGCTGGCCTTGTGCACTACTCAGTGGGCGATTTTGAATGTGGCCCTTCATCCAATAGGGAGCCAGTGAAGGGTGCGGAGAGCAGGCGAGATGTGATCCCTTCATCCTAGTGCAAGGAGGAGTCTGGCGGGCACGTTATGGACTCTTTGGAGTTTGGTGAGTTGGTAGTCTGGTGCACTCGACATGACAATGGACATAAAAGTAGCAAGCCTGTTGGGGTAAGTGAGGTAAGGGAAGATGAGTCTCAGAAGCCTCAGGTGGTAGTGACAGGATTTGGATACATTATTGGTGGAACAAGTTTAGGCCTGAGTCCATTGTCCAGTCAAGGTTTTTGACTGTGTTTGAGGTGGATGCGGGGAGTGGGTGACAAGGGAGGGAGGGGGGCCATGGGAGTGGTTGCTGGAGTAGAGCTGTGTTGCCACACACCATGACCTCTGTTTTCCCTAGATTCAGAAGGAGGTGGTTTCTTGTCATCCATACTTCTATATCTGCGAGGCAAGCTGCTTGGTCGAGTCGTGGATTGGAGCTCATTTTGGGGTTTCTCAGGATAATTCTGGTGTTGTTAGCATAGTTATAGCAGGTGAGGATTTGCGAACGGATGATCCCTGACAGAGGGGTCAGGTAGAGGTTGAAAAGGAGAGGTGAATTGGGATAGACAGGTATACCCAGGGTGAGCAGTGGAGAGAAATGGGGGGAGGAAATCTATTTGTTCCCTGTTGTTGATAAACGAGGCAATACAGTTGAGTGCCGAGTCTCGGATTCCTAGGGAGTGGAGTCGGTCAGGGAGGATAGAGTGGTAAATGGTGTCAAAAGCTGCTGAGAGATCAAGGAGAACCAATGCAGAGCATCCTTCAGAGTCTGCTGAGACTTTGAGGTTATCCCAGATCAAGATCAGTGTGGTTTCTTTTCTGTTACGTGTCCAGAAGCCTGATTGAATGGGGTCTAGTAGGTTGTTGGATTCTGCAAAAAGGTTGAGCTGGAGTATGCAGAGTGGTCGATGAGTTTTGCCAAGAATTGGGTGTTGGAGATGGGCCTGTAATTGATTGTATGGAGGGGTCGAGACATGCTTTATTCAGAAGGGGTTTGACATGCGCTACTTTGAAGGGTTCTGGGAAGATTCCAGATGTGAGGGAATTATTGAGTATGGACCTCGCCCTTCTCCTGCACAGGTGGAGGTGAAGATTTCTTTGAGGAGAGAGGTGAGACAAGGCTCAAGGGGGGACCCAGAGAATCTAGTACTGGAGAGTAGTTTGAGGAACTCCTCGCACGAGATGGGGTTGAAAGAGTTGAAATATGGTGCTATGGGGTGGGGATGGTGGAATCTCGAGGAGCAGGTATTGGGCATGGGGTGAGGTTGGAAAGTTTGGCATTAAGGGTTGCCGTCCTGTCCAGTGCTGTGTTGTGGAACTGTTGGCGAGAGGGAGTTGCTGCGCATTTGCGTGGACATGGTCGGGGCAATGGTGTGGGAGCATTTCATGAATTCTGAGATGATCCTGTGGAGCTCTTTGCTACTGCCCAGGCAATTCTGAATTCTTTCATTGTAGTATGCTTTTTTGGCCTTTCAGATCTCAGAAATGCAGTTACAGTGATGGTGGGCGAACAGAGAATTGCTAAGAGGGGTTTTGGATGTTCGCCATTTGCACTTGAGAGAGCGATTATGAGTTTTGAAAGTCTTCAGGTGGGTCGTGAACCATTAAGGGGTAAGTCCTTTGTGGGTGGCAGAGGGCAGGAGGGGGTGAGAGGAAGGAGTGATTTGATAATCCAGGAGTTAAAGTTTTTGGTAGGTCGAGGTCTATCTGAGGTCGGGAGTGCCGGGAGTGTGCGTAGCAGGGTATCAGCCAGGTCAGGTAGTACCATGACCTTGTTCCAGCATTTGTGGTCACGAGGGGGAAAGGGCGGGCCTTGAGGTAGTGGGGGCGGTGTGCGGTCAGAGAAAGGTATGGCTGAGTGGTCTGTCCAGATGAGGGGTTTGGGGCTGGACACAGAGACGAGGTTGGAGGAGCTGCAGATTGAATCAAGGGTGTGGCCTACATTGTGGGTGGGGCCCGTGGTATGAGGGGACACATTGAGAGCCTCTAGACTGTCGACTGGGGGTTGGGTCATGGGATTTGCAATTAGCAGTGCGTGACTCGGTTTCGGTGCATGAGATGGAGATGTGACGTTTGTGGAACATGGCTATTCCGCCACCGCTGGAAGGTCTGTTGTGCGAGATGAGCAAGTAGTCGCGTGGGAAAGCCTTGTGTGTGACTTTTTAAAAATAGTCTGCAAACCATGTTTCATTGATGAAGATGAGGTCGGCATTGTCAGAAATGCAGGAGGTCAAAGAGGATGTGTCTGTTTTTGGCAACATAGTGGGCATTAGATAGGTGGCAGGTGACTTGATGGGATGTGGTGGTTCCCCTGATGTTCGTTGTCAGATGGACTCGGCAGGACTGAGTGGCAGTGGGGAGGTCTCACTCGCAGGGGGGGTGTGGGTTGTAGGGTCAGAACAGCCCATGCAACTGAACCCGACTGAGGATTGGTGGTGGTGGTTCGGGTCCAGGATACTGTATGTGAAGGCTCTGAGTGAGTGAGAGGGGTTAGGAGCGGGAAGAGTGAGCGGGCAGTGGCCGGTTTCCATGAGATCGAAGGAGGTGGGCGGGGAGTGGTGCTGGTGTGGTGTGTGTGTTCCGGCTAGCTGATGACTGTGGTACGAGTCTTGCAGGGGATAGAGGTGTAGATGTGGCAGGTGAGGGATAGTGTTCAAAGAAGGAGTGTCAGGGAGTGGCTAGCAGGGAGGTCCTCACCACTGGGCGAGGGACAGCAGGGATGGTGGACCGATGTAGGTGAAGTGAGGCAAGAAGAGTAGAGGATGAGGGCTGGTCTCTGTTCCCGAGTTGTGTGCATTTGTGTGCAAGAGGCGTCTGAGGGTAGGGGGGTAGGATCTGAGAGAAGGGAAAGGGGTTGAATAAGGTGGTCTGGTGATGGAGGGTGAGGGGATGATGAGGAGGGGCGGGAGGGGCATGTGTGGGGGGTGTGGGTATTGCAGGTGATGAGGAAGGAGGGCCTGACTGGGTGGAATTAGGGGTGAGGGGTGGTGTGAGTGGTTTAGGTCCATCTTGGGGCGCTGGGAATTTGTGATATAGAGGCTGGGGGTGAGGTAGGATGGGTCAGAGGTGTAAGGGAGGGAGGGTATGAGTATCAGCGGAAGGACAGGGTTAGTGGTGCAAAGGGGGGCTCCCCACATATGAGTGTTTGATATGGTATGAAGTGCAGGGGTCCTTGGGGTTCTGGCTAAAGCGGGGAGGAATGAGGGTGTGGGGACTAATTTGGAAGGGGAATTACTGTGATGTGGTGCAGATGTCGCGGTAGTGGTGGTAAGGTTGTATTGTTTGGAGTCCGCGAGCACTCCTCTGGCTTGACAGTTGGATGTTGCGCAGTGTGTAGAAGTGGGAGGGGGGGTGAGTGTCATGCTCAACGGTTGACCAGAGGGCTAGGGTGGACGTGAGGGGAGGTTGTGCAAAAGTGTATATGAGCAGGTAGCGGAGGGGCAATTCTTGTTGCAGCAGCTAGGTCCTCTGGTCTGTGAGTTTGAGGGGGTGGGGAGGGAGGAGCAAGAGTGTAAAGGGTCAGAGTGTAAGATGAATCTGGTGCTGGGGCTGGAGATAGAGAGGTGTTGTGGCGTGTAGCCCAGATTGGTGAATGAAGGTGCTACTATGGAGGCTGTGGGCCGGGTTGGGCGCTTTTTGGCTTGACAGAATGTTTCTTTTGTTTGTGGGTTGGCATGCATGTGGTGAGTGCCTGTGTGCAGGAGTGATGCTCTGAGAGAGTGTTGTGTAGATGGATCAGAGTTGTGGTCTTGGTTGCGCTGCGTTCTGGTCAGATTGGAATTGCAAGTCATAGTAGTGTGAGGGAGCACTGTGGCAGCTGAGACATTTTCAGTTCTGAGTGTATATCTGCAGGTAGAGAGTGCTTAAGTCAGGGGTACCTGGGTCGAGACAGAGGCACCCAAGTCTAAGATACAGCAGTCGTTTAGGCTAGATGGGGGATTCCTGAGCTGTCCGGGCGCCGCCCAGACCTAATATAACTGCAGCGGCAGTCAACAGCCAGCTGTGAGACACCTGGACAGCGGGAAACACCCAGATTTAAGGGATCAACAACAGAGAACCACTAGCTAGATGTGAGATGCTTTATCAGTGAGAGAAATGTCTACACTTGAGACTATGGCTGGCAGTAGTAATTGGCTCGGTGTGAGATACCTTAACAATAGAGGGAGAACCAGAATCCAGGACGAACGTAACACGCCCCGTGCAACTAGATGTGGGTACCTCAGTATTGGGAGAGGGGGCTTAAACCAGAGGCAGTTACAGAAGAAAACAGGGAGCTAGATGTGTGGCACCTGAATAGCGGGAAAACATATCCAGATATGGGACGAAGGTAACCAGCAGCAACTGGCTACATGTCAGATAGCTTAGTGATTGAGGCAAACACCTAGCTTAGAGGTAGCAGCTGCATGCAGAGGACGAGCCTCTAGATGTGAGATATATATACGGTGGCACAATTTAATTTAATTTAATATTTATTGTGCTATAGTTTAAATTATAAACTTTACACAAATTTAACATTAAATAACATAGAAAAATACAAACATAATTCAAATACAGTTTTAGCTACACATAATTTGCAATACAGAATACTATTTTAAAACAAATAATTCATATTTTTCGCAGATATATATACATTTCATATCTTCTATAAAAGATTTAACTTCATAAAACCTATTCCTCTAAAGAGTTATACCCAATCTTATTTCAATTTGCAACCAAATAGTATATAAAGCTATCAACAGACGTAAGCTATTAGAGTTGAGGCAATGATGCCAAAACAGGGCTTCCCCAATATGCGTTGTTTCAACGTTGTGGCACAATGGTGGCAGGTGCTAGGTGGCTAGATGTGAGACACCTGAACAGTCAGAGATAAGGCCCAAATTTGAGGCAGTGCCTGCGGAGGATAAGCAGCTAGGTGTGGACAGGGTAGGGCCTGAGCAGGCCAGGCCCACCCAAAATCTTTAAATGCCCACTCAGCATGGCTGTGTGGGCATTTACAGATGTCAGTGTTGCTGCGGTGGGCCCAAGCACATTTGCTCCAGGCACCACTTACTAGACATTCCTGGCTTCGACTCTGGGTGAGAGACGCCTGAAGACACATAAAATGGGGCACAACAGTAAATGCATTAATCCCTGATTTGGGACACTTGGATAGTGGGAGAAAGCACCTAAAATGGAGGCAAATCAGTAAATGCAATTACACGTTGTGCAAGCTAGAGGAGGAGGGCTGGACAGATCCAATTTCACATCAAGAGTTGTATCTTAATATGATCTATTTAAAACACATGAGGTTTACACATGTGTTGGCCAAAATATAAATGAAAGTAATCCTTCACCTCCTTAGGATTACTAATGCATTTCAACCTACAAAATGAGTCAATCACTCTTGCTGGGACACTATAGCTGCAGTGGAGCACGATAGCTGCTTTGAGGTAAGAGTGTAGAAGACAGAACCCTTACTGTTGATAATACAGACTCTGGAAAACATTTTCAGGGTGAACATTTTTAGGATATTTAAAATCTTTTTTAAAAGAATATAATTTGCTAAAAGACCCATCTGTACAATGTGATATATTCCGTTACGGATCAGTTGCTAACACTCATTTCTCTTCCAAGTACCTGCATCTGGAACCTTTCATCCAGAGCTGTACAGCACTCCCAAGCACTCATCTGCCTGTCCGGAACACACCACAACACCATATGGTTCGGTATGGCAAAGCCCTTATGCCTTCTTCCCCCTATTGCCATGCTGCGTTTTGACACCACAGAAAGGACTATGGAACTGAAATGTGTGGAACTCTACAGCCTTCTCCCTTAAGGTCTTTGCTGCTTTTCTCATAATTTAGTTGCACTTCTTGTCCACACCATTATGCTCTGACCGTGTTCAGCTTTCTAACGTTTTTTCTTTTTTGTACGTTTAAGTCTCCTACCATGTTGCCACCCACACCACCCCAACCCCCCATCACACACGCACCCACACACTTTTTGTACTTGGTGCAGAACAAGGTGGGCACCTTGCAAACCAACAATACATAATTATCTCATCCCGTCAGGCTCTGAATCTCACTAAACAAATTGCGCACTATAAAAGTCACGTTATGTAACCGCTCAACATGATGTTTTGCCACGACAACTTGTCTAGACCAGGAAGCCATGCAGCCCCACAATCCATCTTGACTCAGAGGAATAGGTGTCCTTTCCCTAAAGCCACAATTCAACACCTAAAACACACTGGTAACCAATGGTTCCAGTGATGAGAGCCCTATATCCTGGCTTTATCCTGATCTAACTGATAAGAGTTCCAAACATTTTGCTTTAGCAAATACCATGTCACCAGTTCCTATCTGCATATTGGAGGAAAAAGAGAAACCTTGTGCTTAGGCCATGCCTGTGTCTCTGGAGCTTAGAGGTGACCACTGCCCCTGGATGCTTGTGTCTCTAGAGCTTTGAGGGTGACCACTGCCCCTGGATGCTTGTGTCTCTGGAGCTTTGAGGGTGACCCCTGCCCCTGGATGCCTGTGTCTCTGGAGCTTTGAGGGTGACCACTGACCCTGGATGCATGTGTCTCTGGAGCTTTGAGGGTGACCACTGCCCCTGGATGCTTGTGTCTCTGGAGCTTTGCGGGTGACCACTGCCCCTGGATGCCTGTGTCTCTGGAGCTTTGAGGGTGACCACTGCCCCTGGATGCTTGTGTCTCTGGAGCTTTGAGGGTGACCACTGACCCTGGATGCTTGTGTCTCTGGTGCCTTGAGGGTGACAACTGTCCCTGGGATTCTTTTTGTGCTGAGTCCTACGAATTCTGGGAGACTGATATTGCCTAATGTTGTGCCACAGAATCTGTAGGTAGACTTTGGGACAGAGGATAAATAGTGGGGGATCCCCCGTGCCTGGGGGGATCCCTTCAGGGAGATGCAAATCCACCCCCCAAAACCGCAATCGGGATCAAGAAATAACCATGCTTCAGCGTACTGCTGTTGAGTCATGCCTGCAGGCAGGCAATCCCACAGAAACCCATAAAAATGATACTGGCTGTCAGAACTCAGCAAGTAAAGCAATGCAGACCAAGTTTTCACTGCTGTAGCGCAGGCGACGGGGTGCTGAGGCAGAGAGCTGGAATGAAGCTGCGCCGAGTAGGCATGGAGCAGGAACGCCTGCCTCATGATAACATGGCCTGAGGGATTGTATAGATTTGGGTGGCCATGCACATACGGGAGCTGGGGAAAATAACTGAATGTGATGAATTCACTTATCTCCGGGCCCCATCCAATGAGGGACTGAACAGAACAAATGAAAGCACTGATTAGAGAGTGAGACCATAGACAAGGCCTATAAGACCACCATGCCTAAGGAGCGAAGAATCACTCTCTTCCTTCAGAAAATTCTTGAAAACAAAGTTCTTTAACTAAATCATATTATTACCCTGCACTGCCTCCAACATTGTTCCTCTGTAACCATGGAACACCTACTCGACAATGTTATACAGATCTGCTGTAGCCAATGGTGTTAACATGTACTAAGTTGAATATTGTGTAACGGCGCAACACAATGCCTCCAGGCTGCTGGGCGCTTGACAAATCCAAATAAATAAATAAAATAAATAAATATAAAAAGCCAGCAGACTAAGAGGGAAAAGCAGTCCTTCAGGAGATGGCAAAACCAAGAGGGCTATAGAGCCTGATCCCAGGGACAGTTCAGGAGAGCCTACACCCAAGCTAAGGATTTAGGAGACGGAAGGTCTGGAAGGTCATAGGCCAACTGGACAATCTGGACAAAGTGCTGATGCTGCAACAAATGTTGTAGAAGATGGATGATCTTAATGTTCTGTGAGCAACTGCGATTGGTTGCAAGGTGGACCACATGACCGTATTCCATAGAAGTAAGAAGGGGAGCAAATCCCTTACGTGTGAGCAAGACATGCTATCCCTTTAATGAGGAAGGGCACACTATATCTTATGAGTGGCACTAAAACCTCCAATCAGGAGGAGGTGGACAAGGGACTATCCCCCTGGCTTGATTAGTAGTAGTGAGCTCAGCGCTACCTATGTGCAGGTGAATTCTGCAAATACATTGCTGGAACCTACATCCATGTGATTGTGCAACGGAGGCAAGAAGCAATAGGAGTTGCAACTCTGAGACTGTGAGCTGGGCAAAGAATTGGCTGGCACTTGATGCCTGAGAATGTGCTCGTATTCGGGATCCTGGAGGACACCAGCATCCCTGCTAGAGTAAGAATTCTGAGACTCTATAGTTTGATCAATACTGAAACTGTTCAAAGGACATTGTTCCGAGAAAGGTACTTCCCATTTAGTTGTAGATAACCCTCTACTTGCCATAGCATGCATACCAACCACTCCCTACTTGTGAAATAAAAGTAAGGTTATATATACCTTGCTTCTTGCGTCACCTGTTTTGCTGCTCTGCCAAATCTGTCAAGAGGAAAGAGTACCAAGCAGGAAACGTCCCCTGTTCACATCAGTATTTCTGTTTCTAGACTAGAGGTTATACTAACATAGTTCAATGAAGACTCCATTACAGCACCCAGGGGAGTAGTGACCCAACGTTCTTGGCTTTTGGCTTCCTGTGATACAGCCCCACAACCAGGCAGGAAAGAATAATGACTTGGGCATCTCAGCACCAACGCCCAAGCATCATGATGTGCAAGTCCTTGAGCCTGTGGAAGAGGGATGCCTCTGAAACTCTGCTATGAACAGTTGCCTACTCCTGCCATGCCACCCCACCTAACTTGGACTGCCACACTAACCTCAGAGCATAAACATTGAGTCTGCGACTTGTCCCTTGCACCATGTCACTGCAAGGATATTGAAACCCTAGACGGAAAGTGACACAGTACTCTGACTACACCATCGATATACTGCAACCCAAAATGTTCGATTTCCCTCATTATCCCCTGTAAGGATATTTGGCATGTTACAGCACAGAGTACAGCACTACTGCACAAGTAGCATTACAGCACTACTGCACAAGTAGCATTTTTTTTTTAGCACCACCACAAGGGTGCGGTGCATTGCTATATGGGTTAGCAGATTAACAAGGAAAGACAGACTATTCAGTCAAAAAACGATTTTAACATATAAGATGCAAAGCTATTTTTACAGTTAAAAGCACACGTGTTCATTTAAAAATGCACACTATTTTTCACCTGAAATGCCTATATTGCTAGAGACACATTTGAAAATTAACAGCTAACATATTAACCATTAACCTGACTAATAAAACCTTATTTTAATATAACTCACTAATAAAATGTGTTCTCTACTGCAGAATTAGGCATATTTTGAAAACCAGTTAAATGAGTGTGCAGATTTTTCCTCTCTTCTCTGCCTGATTATCCGTGTTGTTGTGCACAGTAACTGCAGGAGGAAGGAAGTCAGATTTGCAACAATTGCAAATGTATAAGCGAAGCTATTGTTTAAAAGTAGGAGGATGAGAGATGATGGATTTCATTGGAACACGTCATAAAGAGGGCTGAGAGGAAAGTTTGAGTGGGCAGTAGCAGGGAAAAAGACAGGCAGACATCTTTCTGCACTACTGGGGAGAAGACCTGGCTGTGGGGGTGTCCTGCTGCAGTCGAGACTGGGGAAAGCTGAAAGAATTACATTTCCACTGGCAGAGGCTGTCCTATCTGAAAAAGCTGAGAATTCCAGGCAATGACCCCGGCTTGAGAAGGCAAGCGTCCCTTTTCGTTGGAGTTAAGCCAAGAGAGCCACATTCACAGAGAGAATCCTCTAAACAGATAAGGTAATTACCTAACTGGGGGAGCTGTGTGTGTGCACGAAAGTATGCAGTCAGTGTAGAAAAATGAAAGTCCCGTGCGTGTCTTAATCAAGTGCTAATGTTGCAATTTAAGTTCTGTTCTCCGCCACTATAATTGCAGTGTGTCATTGAAAATGCTTTGATTGTTCCCTTTTATTGCTGTAAAGAATGAGATTATGTCTAAATGCAAATTTTATAATACAGAAAATATTTGAAAACAGACGGGTGGTTTATTTTCTATTTACCATTACAATGCCAATGATGTGGGGAGATTTTTAAACAGTGCAATGGTCATTTTAAGACAGATGTGTGTATGTCAGAATCAGTATGAATAATTGTGAGTGACTGTAGTATAACTTGTTGGAGGTACATGAGCCAACGGGAAGAGAGACTCTCTGAACATAGCTCCCTACCGTATATAAGGTAGTGGAAATTACCACAAGACTACCACATATAGCTCTCTGTCGTAAATAAGTCAGTGAGTTTGCCCATGGTGGCGCACCAACACTATCCCTGGAAATTGTGGTTTCCCTAGAATGCAGGTCTGAGGTCTCTCTAGTGATCACACGAAAAATCTAAGCGAAGATAAGGGATTCTGGACATTGGGGCCACAAATAAAACAAGGGAATTATGCTCACCAAAATACCACCAACCACGTATACCAAATATGCAGGTCTGGGTGCTGAAATAATGCATGTCCATTGTATTATTGTTGCACATGGCCAAATCTGAATACAAAGAGTGATTATTGCTAAGTTATTTCTCAGCGGTAATAAAATACCGTCAGGCCCCAAATCTCCACAAAATACCCTACATACTTATGGTGCGTTGGCCGGGAACCTGATCATAGAGTACCTACTGGGCGTGGCAAGCGTGTCTCACACTGCCATTTGCACATTAAAGGGAACCCATTTTATAATAGCAGTGTGCCACTAAAAACGAATTTCAGAATGTCACAAAGGGAAACCACATTCTCAGATCTAGTGCAATATTTAGAGGCAAAGTTATTTGCACATGGGAATTGGTCTTCGAACAGTACCTTAGAATGGAGTAACCGCATTCAGGGTGAGGTGCAGAAAGAAAAACTAGACAATATTTTTGCAGAAGGCAGCATAATTCAGGTCTGCCTTACAAGATTATTGAATGCAGCCGATAAAAGTGCAGAGAAAGACTGTTTAATACGGCTATGCGGCAAAATATGGTTTATTTTAAACAAGTCACTGCGAATGCAAGAGAATGATACTCAGCTAATTAACAGGTTAAAGACTGAATTAGATGGGGCAAGTAAAAATCAGGAAATGTTGAGAGCAGAATTGGATGTATGCCAAAAAGACATGCAATTAAAATGCAGAGACTTTGATACTCAGTTATCCAAAAGCAAGAAACAATTTGAAGATAGTGAGCAAGAATTGACACACTTAAAAGCCTTAGTGGATCACATTAGGCAGGATAAAGATGAGGTTGTTTCAGAAATGCAGATTTTACAAAAAGAACATTGCGAAAAAGAAGGTGATCTCCGGAGTGTAGAACAAGAAATGATTAAAATGATTCAAGAAAGAGACAAGAGAAATAAAGAGTTCAATGAATGCCAAATGCAAATGTGCGATATGCAGGAGGCAATTAATAAAATGAGTGATGAAAATAATTATTTGCATGATGAAGCCAACAGACTCCTTAAAAAGTGTAAGGACTTAGAACAGCAAATGTGCATTCCCAGGTCCCAGGAGAGGCGGCAGGGCACCACATTCAATGGAGTGGAGGTGAATTCTAGCTCTGCCCAAAGAGCTAGTGCCCCAGTGACTGGGCCGGTGACTGAACTTGGTTGCAGCGCCCTTGGGGGATTTGATACTCCCATTGGGGGCAGCCACCAATCTCATACACCTGAAAACAGGATTGAATCACAAAATAGTGCAATTCCATGCATTGCAACAAGTAGCCCCATAAAAGTAATGAAATCCATTAAAGCCCTGATCAAACCATTTAAAAAGGGAGGTGAATGCTGCATTGAGGATCACTTAGAAGCGGTGCATGACATTTTTAAAGCGCTCCAGATACCTAAGGAACAGTACAGACAATATTTTCATTTAACTTTAGATGCCCCGACGGCCAGCATCATAAGGGGATTAAATGAACAGCAGAATATGACATGGCTGGAGTTTGAAAAAGAAATTAGGCGCCATTTTTCTCCTTTTCAGTCATTGCAGGAGGCAAAGAAAGTTGCGTACACTATTACTGCTGGACCTAATACATCACCTCGCCAATTTTTACAAGACTTAAAAAGAGCATTCTCTCGCTTTGATGTATCTTTTGACTCAAATTCCAATGAGTTTAAAACCGCATACTTCTATGGGCTACAGAAAGACATTATATCCCAATTGGTCCGTGAATTTGACCGTGACAAGTCCCTTGAATGGATTGTACATCAAAGCACCAAGCTATATGAGGTACTCTATTGTCAGGGTAGAGAAAGTGATAAAATGAAAGATACTAGGCCTAAATCTAAAGAACCCTCAGCCACAGTAATGGAAATCAGGTCAGCCAAAATGTCCCTTGAGTCTGCTCAAAGCCAAGGTAAAAATAATGTGACACCTGAACAAAGGGGTAATCAACAAAGATCGCCATTTACTGTACCAATATTCCAATCACATGATCCTAGTAATAGAGAGAGCTACATCAGCCCTAGATATTTAGGAGATAGACCCCGGGTAAGATACCGGTCTGATATGGCAGGTATGAACAATAATCAGAGACAAAATCAAGATCAAAGAAATGATGGTCCCTACCAGTCATTGGGGACACAGAGCAGATTTGATCCCAGCACCATGATATATGGTAATCAGGATAGGCCCCGATATGTGGATCGATTTACTGATAATGGAAATCAATATAGGGGCCAGTACCCACAATCTGAGAAACAGGACATGAAGCAAAACGTGAACTACAGTCCACGCCAGTACAATGATTCCCCACCAGGGGACTATAATCAAAGGATGGGTGCAACCCGCTCCCCTCCACAAATGAATCAAGAGTTCAGAAACCATCCCAACCGGTATCAATCACCTGAGAGGTATCAGAACAGATCCAATCAGGGGGAAAACAACCAATATCGACCTAGGCCACAGAAAGAGGATCCTAGAGAGGTGGAAAGGTTCCAATGCCTTGAGGCCCAAGTGAAAATGTTAGCTGAGCAAATAGGAAAGCTCTATACAGCGCAAAAACAACCTTCCAAAGAGGGGGCTGATGGCCATAGCAATGACCGGGGGGCTTCCGAAAAGTGACTAAGTACTCATGATGACTGCAGTGCCAAAATGACAGATTGCTCTGATATAATCTTGCATAACGACTCTGAGATGTCTAATGGATTAAAAATGAAAGTACCAGTAAATGAAATTGTGACAGAAAGTGCAAATACTTCTAAAAAAGAGGTACGGTTTAACTTAGAGCTAAATAAAACAGTAAATATTTGCACAAATGAAAAAGAAACATTAGGAATTCCAAAAGAACAAAGGGACAGATTTAAGAAAAATGACTCATGCATGGGGAATACCAGTGAACAGGGAGTAAGTGGGGATGCCATAGCTCCTTTCCTGGGCAAGCAAAACAATTACCAAACACAGACAGAAAAAGGAAATACTCACAAGGAGGGTACAAGTCAATCACCTGAAAAATTCTTTGAGCCACATATTTTTGAAGAGGCTGAAAGGGCTGGTATTACACTAAATGATCACAAATGCACAGAATTAAAAAATGACAAATTGCTGAATGATGTTGTGACACATGTTCAGTTGGAAGGTTGTAATGTGGTCTCTGATGTTACCCAGATGGATGGGCGAACAGTGGCCACACTCCAAAAAACCTCTGAACATGGAGAAATGAATAAAATATCTCGCACAGAAATGGGTAAAAAGGAGGGAAAAATGTCTTTTCATTTACCAATGTGCTTAGCCAAAAGTGAAAAAGACCTGAGAAAGGTGAGCCCTGAAATCAGTAAGAATTCACATTTCTTATGTGTATTAGAGGAAGTTGAGGACAGATATTATGCACCCATCACTGTAGAAGAAAAATGCCACACCTTTGCTATGATTGACACTGGCGCACAGGCCACAATTATGTCCAAGGAGCTGGTAAAGAGTATCAATGAAGGGAGGCCTCCACAGAGTCAGATCACAGTGAAGGCAAATCAAGGCCCAGTGCATAACTTTAATGGGGAGGAGGTGCCCATCATAGGTGTAACTGAGGTTGACATAAAAATAGGAAAGCACAGAATGAAACAAGAGGTATTGATCACATCTATTTGTGAAATTCCATTTCTGATGGGGACAGATTGCCTGAAAAGATTGTCTCCTCTCATAGATGGGGTGAATGGAGTGCTGTGGTCCTTAACCAAAAAACCATTGAGGCCTAAGAAACTAAAATCACAAAACAGCAATATAAAAGAATGTCACACCATTGCCAAAACAAATGATGCTGTGGAGGTATATCTCCAGAATAGCTGCATACCTAGTGTCACTGTTATATTAAGGTGTCAAGACAAAGATCAGAGCGACAATGAAAAACTACCTGTACAAATATACTTGGACCCAAGGAAAGATTGGCAGACTGCCATAGACGAACACACATTACGTTTCTATTTAAAAGAGAATACATGCAAACAGAATATTGTTCCTAAAACAGATTCAGAAAAACACATTACCACTCTGGCAGAGATACACATGGAAGATGAGCAACCATGGGTTCACGCTGGTATAAATGATTATCTTAAAACAATAAAAGCCACTTTAGCGCTGGAACATGAAAGGAGTTTCATTAATGAGAAATTGTTGCAAAAAATTATGGAGAGGGAAGAAATCCCAAAATTTAGGATTAAAAACCAATATGTTTCTGGGTTGGACAGTCCAGACTTTGAAAACCGAATTACAGGCAGATGCATGCTTAAAATTAGCATTGGGCAGAAAGCAATTTACCATAATGTATGGATAGTGAGTGGAGCACAAAATGAATTTTACATGGGCAATGACATCATGCACAGAATGTGTATGGTGTTAGATTTCCTTAATCAAAAAATATGGTCACGCCTAGGTGGGCCGGCGCCTGAATTTGGAGACAAAAGAAGGGCTTATCATTGTGCACAACTAGTTCCTTATGCAGTCGAATTACAGATGAGGAAAAATACTATTGTTCCTGCATTTACAAAACAGTTTGCAATAACACTGAAATGCAAAAATGGACAGCAGATGAAAGGCTCTGATGCATTTGTATGCCTGAATGAATCCATAAAACAGCAAGGCCTGGATTATGAATACATTCCATTGGTAGACATTGGTGAGGGATCTGTAAAAATCATGGTAAATAATAAAGGTTGTCAGGACGTTCATTTAGAGGAAAACTCCCCATTAGGAATGGCCATACAAAAATCACATTATACGGCAGATTTAAATAACATGGTGATTGGGAATATTCCTGAAAAATATGTAGATGCCAAGGGCGAGTTGCCAGAACACCTGGACTCTCAGCCCAAAGGAATATTTAAAATTCACTCTGTGTATCCTTATGATTCAAATGAGACAGTGTGCTGCCATCAAGAGGATTGCATAATATTTAATTTAAATGAAAATGAAACAGGAAATCAGCCCATTGAAGTGGAAGCTGATATGCCAAAATATTTGAAAGTGGCAGCCCTACAAAAAGACACAGCCACACAGTTAGAGGAAAGCGCTGAGATTCCTTTACCAGAAGAGTTTCCAGAATTTTCCAGAATGGTAGAAGAGCAGATCTCCTTAGCGGATGCATGTAACAGCGATGAGGATCGACGCAATCTGAGGGAAATATTTATGGAGTTTAAGGATGTATTTGCAAAAGATGCTTATGATTGTGGTTTAACTGATTTACATGTGGCCACACTACCAGAAGGTTGTAGCAGAAATCCAGTGTTTGTACGCCAGTATAGACTACCGCTGGCATGTTTAGAATCATTGGCAGAGATTATTAAAAATTTGGAATCACGGGGAATAATTAGGCCCATTCATAGCACATCCAATACGCCTATTTTAGGTGTGTTAAAGCCAAATGGTCAATGGCGGCTATGTGCAGACTTAAGAGAGTTAAATAAAAGAGTACCAGTATCTAGATGGCCACTACCATTCATTGATCAGGGCCTAGCTCAGATACATGGTTCAAATGTATTTACCACGTTAGATCTCACATCTGGATATTGGTGTGTGCCATTGGCAGAGGAGATACAACACCTATTTTCCTTTACATTTGACAGGACTCAATATGCCTGGCTTAGAGCTCCGTTCGGGTACATCAATAGTGGGAGTGAATTTGGCATATTTTTGAGAAAGGCCATGCCAGATGCAGCGGAAAGAGGGACAATAGTTTATGTGGATGATGTCTTGATAAAAAATGAAAACCTTAAAAGCCATTTTGATGAAATAAGACATGTGCTTGGCCAATTGCAGAAAGCAGGCGCCAAAGTATCTTTGCAAAAAGCACAATGGTGCAAGAAAAAAGTGAACTTTCTAGGGCATGAAGTGACTGAACATGGGCTAAATCCACAAAGGAAGAAAATAGAGGCCATACAAAGTTTAAAAGATCCTAAAAATGTGAAAGGAGTAAAAAGTTTATTAGGGATGACAGGCTATAACAGAAAGTTCATTGAGAATTATGCAGAAATCACTCAACCATTGACTAAACTGCTTAAACTAAATACTCCCTGGAAATGGGGAAGAGAGCAGTCTGATGCAGTGGCTAGATTGAAGGAATGTCTTGTAAAGGCACCATGTTTAGCATACCCCATAAAGGACAGGGATTTCTTTATAGAAATAGGCTTTTCTGAACATTGTATGTCAGCAGTGTTATCACAAAAACACGATTTGAATCACAAAACCATTGCATATGCAAGTAAGGCATTTTCCCAAGTTGAAATGAAATTTAATGAATGCGAAAAGGCCCTATTAACCACTGTGTGGGCGCTACAACATTTCCGCCCCATTGTTCAGGGAGAAAAGGTGATTATTGAAACAAATCATCAACCTTTGCAATTTTTAGAGAGTAAAAGAATTAGATCAGGCAATCTAGCGCAATCCAGAATCACTTCATGGACGCTGGCATTACAAGGTTTTCCCGTAGAAGTAAGATATGGACAAAATAAAAAGAGCCCAATTGCTCAAGGGTTAGCTGACTTACATGACTGTGCAGCTGAACAAATACCAAATGAAATGGAAGTGGGAGCTAGTTTACAGGAATTTGAACAATCACCACACAAAGCTTTTGATGAAAAAACATGCAAGGATTTGCCAACTGTATATGTGGATGGTTGTGCTTTTCACATTGAAAATGACAGTAATAAACAATTAGTGGCAGGAATAGGAAATGTCTGGTTGAAATGTGAAGGCGTTCCTAGTATAGGGATGAGGATTGGAGATAGGAGCAGTCAGGTAGCGGAATTGGCAGCCATCTATAAAGCAATTGCTACTGCAGTTGATAAAAAGTTCAGTGAAATTGTCCTGGTGACTGATTCTGACTATGCACGGAATAGCTTTGTGGAGTATTTGCCTGGTTGGGAAGCAAGAGGCATGGTTACATACAACAAAAAGCCACTTAAACATGGAAAAATGATACAAGCCATAGACAAATTGGTGTCAGAAAATAATTTAACAATATACTGGAGAAAAATTCGTGGGCATTTAAAAACACCAGGAGAGGATAAGGAGGGAAATGATAAGGCAGACCATCTGGCTAAGATTGGGGCTGTGATGGGAGAATTGCTACCTATTGATTATTTAATGGGTGAAATACAAATTGATGCAGTCACACGTTCTAAAGCACCAAAGGAGGTAGATCAACCGGTGGTGCAGTGGAGTCATGACACGCCAGACCAAGATTTGATTGAGGCACAAAAGAATGATCAAATTTTGGGAATCTATTATAATCATTTGATAGATCCTGAAAAAAATCCTTTAACAGAAAATGATTGTATGGGAAAAGAAGAGTTGAGGGTGTTATTAAAGAACAAAACACGAATTAGATTACAGGATGGACTCATGATTAGAGAGTCCATAACAGGGCAAATACAGTGGGTAGTACCCCTTTCATTCAGAGGACTAATGCTACACCATGCACACGATGCCATAACTGCAGGCCATAGAGGTTCACAAAAGACATTAGAAATACTAAAAGATTATGCTTACTGGCCACATATGTCCCAAGATGTGGAATTATATACTAGAGGATGTCTAGTATGCGCCCAATTTAAACCTGCTTCACCAATGCATAGAGCACCATTGATGAAAAGAGGCCTAACTCTCCCATGGTCAGATTTGCAAATAGACTATGTAGGTCCTTTAAAAAGGTCGAGCAGGGGACACCGCTATATTTTGAGTGTGGTATGTTTGATGTCAAAGTGGATTGAGTGCATTCCCGCACCAGATTGTAGTGCGCAAACAGCAGCCACATTGCTGGTGAACCATGTGTTCTCAAGGTTTGGGTTGCCACAAAGAATTGAGTCAGACAGAGGAAGTCATTTCACAAGTACTCTAATGAGTAAGGTATGGCAAATACTAGGTGTGAAAAGGAAACTACATATCGCATATCGGGCGGCGTCTTCAGGTACAGTTGAAAGAAGCAATAGGTCTGTTGTGGACATTTTAAAGAAATTTGTGGCAGAAGCAGGTTCCAGCTGGGATTTGCGTTTACCATTGGTTTTGATGGCAATCAGGTCGACTCCTGCCAAAGCAACAGGTGTTAGCCCCCATGAGGTATTAACAGGTAGGAAAATGGTGTTACCACAACACCTACTATACAGAACACATGAGCAAACTCTAGTGAGTGCATCCACAGTTCATGAATATATTGATGAACTGAGGAGGCATTTGCAACATGCATTTGCTTTTGTGCAGAGAAATCTGGAAAGAGCTGCTGACAGTGCTAAGTCATATTATGACAAAAAGACATCAGTAAAGGAATACAATGTAGGGGATCAGGTGTACAAGTTTCATTTTGGAAAAAGTAAACAGAAAAATTCTAAATTTCTGGCAGCCTGGCAGGGGCCATTCCGAATTATAGATAAAGTCTCTCCTGTAGTGTATAAAATTTTGAAAAATGAAGGTGAAACAGCAATAGAGCAGTTTGTCCATGTAAATCAAATCAAACCATGCCATCCCAGACATGAGATCAGGCAGCTTGAGCATGTGGAAACGGATAGAGTCCCTTGAGAATATAAATGGGTGTGTTCAGGAGGCAGTGACAAAGAAGTTAAAAAAAAAAAAAAGTTGATTGTTATGATGGCACATAAACACTGTAATATATGTGAAAATATATAATATAAATAAATAAATAAATAAATAAATAGATAAATGCACATATAACGGAAGCTCGTGGTTGGTGTGCAGAGAGAAAGTGTATTAAATATTGAATGCTGTTTTATATGTGTTTGTTTTCTTTTAACTTGTGTTTAATTTCAGAAAAAAGAAAAAAAAAACGAAGTATTTTTACCAAGCATGTTTTATTTTTGGCAAAAGGATGAAGTTAGTATTGTGCTATGTACTTAATCTGTTTATTTTCTATTTTGATTTAGACGATTAACATTATTTGATCGGAGGTTCCGGGATCAGAGGCCACGGGAGACGATGGAGTCCTGGAGTCCCCTGGATGAAGACCAAAAGATGCCTGCCTCCAGGTGGAGGTGAAGACAAAATAACCGGAATGCCAAAAGAGATGACTACTGTGGATTCAAGATTGCCAAGATGAAAAAGTACTCGAATGAACCGAATAACATCGCTGGCCGGGACATACCAAAAGAGACAAAGCAAAAGTTCCGGCATATGAAGTTCCACGTATTTATTATTTTAATTATTTATTTTAACTTGTTATATTACTTATTTGTTTTAGTTAGTTGTTTTATTTCATTGTTTTTAATTGACTTGGAAAATTTAAACTTAAAGTAATGCCACTTCCACTGAGAAGGCAAATGTGGAACATTTTATGAACTGATGGACTCAGATGAAATGTTAATTGCAAATTTTCATTGATGCACATGAATATTCATTTTGTTGGATTGCTATATTGTAAAAAAAAAAAAAATAGAACAAGTTGTTTTTAGGAATTGGCTTGGATTATAGCCAAGTTCTAAAAACAAAAGGAGGGTATATGTAAGGATATTTGGCATGTTACAGCACAGAGTACAGCACTACTGCACAAGTAGCATTACAGCACTACTGCACAAGTAGCATTTTTTTTTTAGCACCACCACAAGGGTGCGGTGCATTGCTATATGGGTTAGCAGATTAACAAGGAAAGACAGACTATTCAGTCAAAAAACGATTTTAACATATAAGATGCAAAGCTATTTTTACAGTTAAAAGCACACGTGTTCATTTAAAAATGCACACTATTTTTCACCTGAAATGCCTATATTGCTAGAGACACATTTGAAAATTAACAGCTAACATATTAACCATTAACCTGACTAATAAAACCTTATTTTAATATAACTCACTAATAAAATGTGTTCTCTACTGCAGAATTAGGCATATTTTGAAAACCAGTTAAATGAGTGTGCAGATTTTTCCTCTCTTCTCTGCCTGATTATCCGTGTTGTTGTGCACAGTAACTGCAGGAGGAAGGAAGTCAGATTTGCAACAATTGCAAATGTATAAGCGAAGCTATTGTTTAAAAGTAGGAGGATGAGAGATGATGGATTTCATTGGAACACGTCATAAAGAGGGCTGAGAGGAAAGTTTGAGTGGGCAGTAGCAGGGAAAAAGACAGGCAGACATCTTTCTGCACTACTGGGGAGAAGACCTGGCTGTGGGGGTGTCCTGCTGCAGTCGAGACTGGGGAAAGCTGAAAGAATTACATTTCCACTGGCAGAGGCTGTCCTATCTGAAAAAGCTGAGAATTCCAGGCAATGACCCCGGCTTGAGAAGGCAAGCGTCCCTTTTCGTTGGAGTTAAGCCAAGAGAGCCACATTCACAGAGAGAATCCTCTAAACAGATAAGGTAATTACCTAACTGGGGGAGCTGTGTGTGTGCACGAAAGTATGCAGTCAGTGTAGAAAAATGAAAGTCCCGTGCGTGTCTTAATCAAGTGCTAATGTTGCAATTTAAGTTCTGTTCTCCGCCACTATAATTGCAGTGTGTCATTGAAAATGCTTTGATTGTTCCCTTTTATTGCTGTAAAGAATGAGATTATGTCTAAATGCAAATTTTATAATACAGAAAATATTTGAAAACAGACGGGTGGTTTATTTTCTATTTACCATTACAATGCCAATGATGTGGGGAGATTTTTAAACAGTGCAATGGTCATTTTAAGACAGATGTGTGTATGTCAGAATCAGTATGAATAATTGTGAGTGACTGTAGTATAACTTGTTGGAGGTACATGAGCCAACGGGAAGAGAGACTCTCTGAACATAGCTCCCTACCGTATATAAGGTAGTGGAAATTACCACAAGACTACCACATATAGCTCTCTGTCGTAAATAAGTCAGTGAGTTTGCCCATGGTGGCGCACCAACACTATCCCTGGAAATTGTGGTTTCCCTAGAATGCAGGTCTGAGGTCTCTCTAGTGATCACACGAAAAATCTAAGCGAAGATAAGGGATTCTGGACATTGGGGCCACAAATAAAACAAGGGAATTATGCTCACCAAAATACCACCAACCACGTATACCAAATATGCAGGTCTGGGTGCTGAAATAATGCATGTCCATTGTATTATTGTTGCACATGGCCAAATCTGAATACAAAGAGTGATTATTGCTAAGTTATTTCTCAGCGGTAATAAAATACCGTCAGGCCCCAAATCTCCACAAAATACCCTACACCCCTAACATGATAAACCATTTTCTGTGACATTGTACAACTAAAGCACTCACACACTCAATATATCTCAAGTACTCAGGGTTATCAACAATGACGGTATCAGGCAGGAGTGGAAGCTACAGCCACCTTAGGTAGCATAAGAAACGTAAGAAACTGTAAATCCCCATGTAAGCCAACATTACAAATAATCACTGTTGCAGACACACTTAGAAACAATCAATGGCCTTATTATGGGGCATTAACAAAATCATACAAAGCAGCATTAGAAACAATAAAACACATGTACCATCCAGAGACACACACATATACACTCTGTGGGAAAGTCCCCTACCTGCCCCTAAAGGTGCATGGTGGATTGGCCAGGTATAATTGGAGCAACCACCCACCACATGTTGCAGAAAGGACATCCTGGCCTACCTCACCATGTCCCAATCCTATGGCAGGAGTTTGCACATTGACCAAACCATCCTCTCCAGATCTAGTTCTGCCCTTTTAAGATAGGCTCAGTCTCATAGTCGTGAATTAGGAATGGCATTGCCCCAAATTTGAACATACATTCGAATTAACACAGATAAGTCTTCTGCCTCCCTGTAAACATAAACTGCTAGCATTACAGAAGCTCTGTCAGGGAGAGCCGACAGGCGACACACGAGAGATCCACTATGCTGAGATATAATAGTTGATCTCTCTCTTGATCTGCCAGCCACTCCTGGTCTAAATCCATGGATCTGGGAGTTACAGTGGCCTCTGCCCCAGGCCATAGTTCCCCCCTCCCTTATTGCAATGGGGCAATGGCAGAAGAGAACCCTGAACGGGAGTGACACATCTCTGTTTTCCAGCAAGGCGATCACACACCAGAGACTAAAAAAGAAGTCACAGTGACATAGAATGAAAAATTGGGAGAGGTTCTCTCTTAAAGTTTCCTGAGGCTATCGCATGGTGATGGTCTCCAAAATAACTCTGGAAGAAGACAAGAGCCGCCTGTTAAGAAAACCCAGAGTGATTGTAGAAAGACTTTCTTGGAAGAGCACTCCTGGGAAGGGAACCCAGTTATAGACTGACGGTAAGTCGTTTGAAACTTTTAATTGATACTGATCTTTTGGTTAACCCTATTAAGGGAACCCTGACAGTGTAGTTGACCTTTATTTATAATTCTGTCTCACATTGTATTGATCCCATCTTACATTTCACTGAATCTGAGTTTACTTGTTGTATCTGCTCAATCAATCCATGATACCTTCCAAGTGTGTCCATTTGTTGACAATTGGAACTTAGTCCCTTAAAGCTAAACACTGAACCCACCCAAAAAGAAACCACCCCAAAACGTAGTTCCCTCACACACAGACTTAAAGGTCCCACAAAACACACACAGACCCTACCCTTCCACACACTTAACACAGACCTTCCAAACACACAATCACCCTAAAAGCAATGACACGGCACACATATAGCATTGAACTCCGGGACAAGCAAAGGCTCCCCACACATAGTCCCTGACAACCTCCTGAATCATTCCCCATGCTCTCACTCACAGATGGCAGTGCAGGTTTCTGGGTCTAGAACTGGAGGGAGATTGGTCCCATTTCTATGGTCTGCTGCTGCATTCCCTGCTGCTTCGTGCCAGGAGTGATTAGCACCTGAAGCTGGCACAGGAGACTAGCGCTGGCAATCTGTTGAGGGACTAAGTCTCAAGTGCTTGCCTGCAGTCCTGAGTGTGAGAGGTGCATGGCATGCTTGGGTTTCCGGGTGAGTGAACTGAGAGAGGATGCTTGCACAGGGAAGAACAGGCCATTGGGAAGACCTAAAAAGGATGATACTGATATCCCCAGCGAACCTAGCACAGCCAGCACCACCGCCAAGGCCAGGCAGCTCGAGGTGCTGGAGCAAGCAGGGGTCAACAAATATTCTGCCTGTTAGCAACCAATTTGGCACAGGCATAGCAGATTGTAACAGGCGCATCTCTGAACTCCAGGCATGGATTAGACTGGAGGTATGGCTGGTAATCCCAAAGACAGGAAATTCCATACATTTTCCATTGTGGCGGCAAAGAGCACTGGCAATCTGTGGTGGGGTGAGGAAGAGGACAAGGTGACAAGTTCACGAGTGTAATCCTGTGAGTCTCAGAGGTCTCTAAAGTCAAACCCTCTCCATGGAGAACTGCTCTTTCTTAGGGTACTTTGGCAATTACCCAGGGACAGCCTTAGCTTTGGCAGCTCCCAGGGCGGTGAGACAAAATTTGGCAGACCCCTGGTCAAGGCACGGGGGCGCCAAATTTGGGGTTGCTCTGCGAAATATAGTGCTGCTGCAAAAACTGCATCAGGCAGCCTTTCAAAGGCTGCCCCATGCTTGTGTAGCAGCGCCGCCCCATTGAAATGAAAAGCACCCAACTCCCGTGCTGGTGCGCCCGGCGCTAGCACAAAAGCGGGCACATTTCATTTCAATAGGGCACCTTCACCACGCCAGCTCGGGGCAGCGCTTGAAAGACTCCCCTGAGCAAGGCCTGGCAGGGGGGGCTAATGTGGCACCCGCGGCGACCGCCATCTGATAGCTCTGGTGCCTTCCATCACCTCTTTCTTCAATGCGTCCACTATCCTTGACAACAACAGCGCCATGACACAAAGAAAAAGTATCCCAATATCAAAGAAATATCAAAGAAATGCAATTTCTAAATGCATATGCCTGTTTTCATGGCCATGTCTACTTTGGGGAAGTAATTGATGACTTTGATGCTCATCCTTTTCAGGTTGGAAAGGCCACTTTGTGTGTTGCCAAGGTTATGAAAATGTAGCATTTGTAGCACCGGAGACTTTGTGTGACTTTGTGCTGGTTTTGCCAGTACTAACCTTACTTCTGCTGTTTTCCTATAATTCTACTTTTTTTTAATGTATTTTTTATTTTTTTTATTTACTTTAATTGTGTACGATTTTTACAAAAAGAAGGCAGCCAAGACTGCATATTGAGTACAGCTTCCTCTTCACTTTAGAAATCCGTCCGTGTTCCTTGTCTGGACTCCAAACAGTGTCTTTTCCCACTAAAAAGTCCGAATTAAATATCTCAGGTTTCCAAAGCAATGTTTTTCATAAATGAGGTTACTGCGGTCACCCACTGTGTCTTTTCACCGCTCATCTTGAGGGACCAACAGGCTGCTTCATCTAGCGTTTTGTTCTCACAATTTTTCCCAGGTAGATCTCTCTGGCAATCTGTGTGCCACTACAGCTCAGCAATAGATGCCGCAAGGTTTCCATTTGGTAGGTGTTTTTACAGCACCGACATTCGTTTGTGATAGATTTGTCTCTAATGGCCATTATTTCTCTGGTTTTCAGCAAGTTTAGGCGCATTCGCATGGAGGTTCTGCTCAGCTGTTTATTTCGTTTACCTTCTATATCAGTAGAAACCTTCACCGCAAGTTTATAGGGCGCTGCCTCTTTTAAAGTTTTGCTCCAGTGTAGGTCTAATAACTTCTTTATTGTTTAGCAAGGATTGTTTATGAGCTCCTCTTCTGATGAGCATGTTTCTTTAAATAGGAGCCTGTTGTCCACCGCCCATTTTGTTAGCATTTTGTTTTTTCCTTCCTTAAGTTCTTTTGCAATTATTTCAAAAATGTTTGGCTTCGGTTGTTGAATGACGTTGTGATACAACAGTAGGGAATTTCGATCACATATTGTTTTTAATGAGGAAAGACAAAGTTCTCTGTAAACCAAAATCACCGGGGTTGACAACGGCAGTCTCAAAACCTGACGCCAAAACAAACCTTCAAGTTTGGACCATATCTTTGCTGGGATCTTAGGCATAGCTTCTGCACCCTATGTTACGCTTGGGACCACTTTGACCCTGCAATAATTCAGAATCGGGATCAGAGAGAAGTGACAGTATTTTTTATCTAGCGCCTACGCTTGCGATATTAGAGATTTCATTTTGGTGTAAATGTGTGTTTGCATTGGTTTGTCCAAGGAATTGTTGTTTAAATTTATTACCAGATATTTTAAGTTTGTCACTTTTTCCAGGACAACCCCGTCGGTGTACCATTTCAATGTCTTCGATTTTCTTAAGGACTTTTTTCCGAAGGTCATTATTTTAGTTTTAGTTTATTTAACTCCAAGTTGTTTTCCTTCAGGTAGATGTTTATTTGCCTTTGTAGGCCTACCTCGGTTTGGTCCATCAGAATGATATTGTCAGCATACACGAGATCTTTGAGCCGCCTACTGTTGGTGGGAAGGCTCTGACTCCTTTTTCGCTGGCCTCAAAGTCAGCCATGTAAACGTTATAAAGAGTCAGCGTGAGAGGACATCCCTGTTTGACGCCTCTAGCCGTCGGGATATCAGTTGTTAGGTTACCTTGTCAACTTAGTTTTACTTTCATGGTTGTTCCTGTATGGAGGGCTTTGAGCGGTCCCAACAGGAATTCAGGGCAGTTCTTGAGCTTCAACTTTCTCCATAAGCGATCCCGATTGACTCGGTCGAAAGCTTGTACAAACCGTGAAGTGCAGTGTTACCCAATGGCTTCTGTGGGCCATCCATAGTTCTCTCTGCTTTGTTTGCGGGACTTTTCCTTCTTGCCTGCCTGTATGGGGTTTGATGCGTAATTCATGGCGTTCGCTCCTGTCGCATCTTGCAGGTGCGAGTACGCTTCTCATGGGACACTCGTCCCTCCAGTTCTTCAACCAGCAGCATCGTTCGGGTCAGTCTCCAAGCAGCAGGTGTAGTCGCCTCTCCATCCTCCCAACATAGAGCCTTTGTGTCCGGCATCAAGCAGCTCTCTGCCACATGTCTCTCTTCAAGGATTCCTTCTGGGGTCAGATTACAGAAACGTTGCACTGGTGCAAGTGCAAAGTTTGCACGGTATTAGCACTACAGCAAAGTTTGCCCTATTTCTAAAAACACTTGCAAATATTAGAAAACCATTGCACCATGACAAGAGCATTTTGGTATGTTATAAGAAGTAGGGCAAAAATTGCCCTAGTGCAAAAAATATAAATTTTCAATGCATTTTTTCACCAGTGCAAAGCTTCTGTAATGTGGCCCCTGGTCGGCTTTTATGGTAAAGCGTAATTCCATGCATAGGTTTGCGATGCATAATCAAAGATTTAGGCAGAAGGGGTTTCCTAATTGAAAGTGGATGGAAATGAAATCCAGTGCTGTTAGCAGCATGATATATTCTTTTTGACACGCGCAATATTTTTTCATCTCACGGCTTTAAATACCATTATTTGTATATGCTGACATCAATTGCCATTGTGAAACCGCTTGGCCTAGGATTGAATGTCACTTCAATTATAAACTGACTTAAGTGGCCCATAACTTCATCAAAGAAATGACCAATCTGCATTACATGCTGAACTAATGCCAGACTGTAATAATGAATTAATCTGCCACGTTTGAATAATTCCCCTTTAGGTATTGTGGAGGTGTGAAGTCAGGCAATAAAAGGGAGAGTTTTTAATAAGTCTATCGTAAAAACAAGTTTAAAGTGGCACTCTTTCACATTAGTTTGAATTCAAAGATGGCTGCAAGTGTATTTATTCAGTTATTTCTATACATTTTTAGGTGGTTACATCCTTTTCTTATATTATACCTTATCATTTATATGCATTTTTATGGAACATAGCTTTAAAACACTTGTATTGGACGTGCACAGAATGTCATTGTCATAACAGTGGAAATTAATCGAGAGGTCAGATGAACCAAAGAATGTATCATTTGTATGTTGGCAATCAAATGTAGTCAGGGTGAGACGTGAGTTTACCATATAATTCTGTGCCCAGGCCGAGCAGAGTTTAGAGCATGCTTACTCATGATGTGACCCTCAATAGGTTTTGGACTTCAACTCCCACTAGTCTTGGCCAGCATTTTCAGTCTTTTAAAAAGACAGTTTACAATGTTAGTACAATTGAATAATTCTTTTTTAATAGCCTGTTTTTCCGTGCATACATATTAATTTGTCTTTCAAAAATGCCTTCCATCTTGAAAGAGTTGTACTCAGATAAAAACAAATGTTCCCTTTTTTCTGTGAGCACCAAGGCATGTTTGCCACTGATTTGTTGGAAGGGCTGCTGAACACACAGGTTTGTTACAGTATGCCCAACAAATTATAATAAACAATAAAACTGAAAATAAAAACAATTGTTGACCAATGTATGTGACAATTCCAGCAAACTCAACCGCTGCAGAGCCCATTTGCATCCCACTTAACTCCCCAACTTGAACATGTCACCCTCAGAGTGCTGGCGATATTCCTGTAGGACACACGCGATGACAATGTATGTTTCCAAATCCAAGGCCGGTGGCCGCCTGAGTGAATGCCTCTGTTGCTCTCCTTCTACTTTTAAACAGAGTAAAACACAGCAACAGCACCCCACACCCTTCTCCTTTTCTCCAGTTGCTCTGCTGTCAGTTATGGCTGGGCTCTATCAAACATGTGCCTGGGAACATGGCTCACACCCACAAAGTGAGAGATAGAGAAAGAATGAGTGCACAGAAAGAAAGAGTGCTTGATCAGCACAGGATTCTCTTTTTACAGCGAGTTTAAACATACAGAGTCTCATTTTAAATTGGGTGGTTCCTAAAATGCAAGCACAAGATCACTTGTTACGATTTTATTCATGCATTGTACAAGCCCCCTCATGTTCAGTTATTTGTATGCCGGGGCATGAGAGCAGATTTCCTTTTATGAATCCCGCACTGGATAACACACTGATGGGGTGTCTGGAGAGAGAAGAAAAATCATAGGGTATTAGTCCACTATCAGCTAAAACGAGTTCTATCCCTAGATGGAAGCACACAACTGTCCCTACAAGGGGGTGCTGTCCTTAGGCCAACAGTGGTGTGCCACCTATCTAAAAGGAAAGGAGAGAAAGCTGTCCCTCCAGAAAATTATCAATAGTGTATGCTGTTAAAAAGCACCTAATATACCACAATTCGGACCAATATGGTCTGCAATGACAATATCAGAACATTTCAGAGGGGAATTTCATAAAATTCCTTTATTAACCCACAATGCAGTGTGTTCAGAATAGGTGTGGGCTGGGTGCATCTACAAAACCAAAAAGATATAAAAAGGTATGTGCACAGTACACTGCCCAATGCACATACCCAAAAAGGGTAGAAAAGTCTTTTCAACAATGCGGTATCCCAAAATAGTGAAAAGATATCAAAACAAGAGGTTGACTGGTTTCGATGACATCTCGGTTATTTCATCTTCTTCAGGACCAGAGGCTTCGTTTTTATGCGTTTACAAAGAGACCCATTTCTCATCTTAATTTGGGTGTATCGTCCATCCCGTTATGTATGAAAGGGGGACAGAGGCACATGCATCAAAAAAAGTAGCTTTTCAATCAGCTTTTGTAACAAATTAATAAATTAACCATTCAGTAGGTGTGGAAATGGATGGGTGTGACTGTCATGTTTCCCAAATGTATTTTCTATCTTCCACTGCATATGACTGTCTATTCGCCCCAGACTACAGTTACTGCGCTGTTTATTTCTATCAAGTGCTTGCATGTTCATAACATTGCCTATCACTATATTGTGTACCTGAGTTATCCCTGTAGTTGATTGCTTCTGGCACTCTGGACATTGCCCTACACGGTGACTCCACTAAAACTGGTTTTCCCTGTCCCCAGCCAAGGCAACCCCCTTACAGCCAGTAACAGAGGGATCACCATTCCTCTTAAAGGCCTGGCCAATGCTCTTTGTCGGAAAAACCTGTTCAGCCCACTTTGAGCCAGAAACCAGCCCCAGTGTAATCTTATGCCTAGGGCTAAATCTTTACACCCCGTAATTATGCTGCCCTCTGTAAATCACCAAGCTAGCTCCTGACCTCTTGCACCCTTTCTGGGAACCTCCTCCATTCCCCACGCAACAATTAATCTCCCTTGGGGCTCCAACTGTCATGCCCTCTATAATTTAAACTCCCCTCAACTGGGAATCACACAGAAATACCTGCAAATGTGTGTCCACCCCGGCCTCTCATCTCCCCATGAAATTAAACACAATGTGCCCTACAACAACCAAACAAACACTTGCCTGGGTAGAGGGCTGGCCCTGCAGTGGGTGCCACAACAGCCTTATATAAGCCCGTGAAGAAAGGACTTGTGCTCTCTTTCTTGGTTTCTGGTGGTGGTGTGCTGGCAAGGGATGGAGGCAGCAGAGCTCAGCAGGCCCCTTCCACAGGTACCCTTGTCTTCCCTCTTCATCCTTCCCCTACTTTCCTCCTCAACCTGCTCCGTAGTTTCACTGGTAGGGTTCATGGCCTGTTTGCCCCCCTGTCTCTCCCTCTCCCTGTGTCTCTGTGCCTCTCCCCCTTTCCCTGTCTCTCTATACTTGTACCCCACTCCCTGTGCCTCTGTGCCTGCCCCCCTCTCTCTGTGTCTCTGTGTCAGTCTCCCTGTGTGTCTCCTTCTCCCTGTGTGTCTCTCTGTGGCTCTTTGCGCCTGCCCCTCTCTCTCTTGTTCCCCCTCACCATCTCTACCGGCCCCTCCTCCAACCCCCCCTTCAACCCTTCTCTTTCTCCCAGGGAGTCTCGTCTCCCCCCTTGCATCCAAGGGTGCCCCCATTTTTGCCTGCCTCCCTCTTCCACATAGGAGCCACTATTAGAGGCAGCCCAACAGATATCAACACTCCCATGTCAGCCCATCCCACCTACCTTCCAAAACACTTCCACTATTTGTCTTAGTATGTTGATAGGCAGTGGTCTGATGTAGTTGTATGGTACTTCTTATGAAGTGCTTGCTCTTTATTTTGTACACTGAGTGCTTTTTCTATAGACAATGTCCATTGTTTCTCCTGGCTGGGATACGCTGGAGAACAATGCTGGTCCGCAGAGTTAATGTGTTTGCTAGTACACACATAGCAGAATGTTCTTGCACAGTAAAGAGGAAGCTGACAGATCTCCGAACTGCAAATACTTGGGGGGAGGGATTGGGAAGTTATGGGGAGAAAAACAAGATGGCGGTAGCTTGTTATGTACATTCCTGGTTTTATGCAATGCTCTAGAGCGAAAGAACATTGGCTAATAACATAGTCAAACACTGCCATGAGTAGAAGGAAAGGAGAGTGAGATGTTGCCAATTGTGCCTGTCTCCTGGTCATTGCTTCAGACTGCTGGCATCAGAACTTAGAGGAGCTGGCTGAAAGGCCTTCTTGCCAGTGACCCACATCCTAGACTGGTGCAATCTACATGCCACCTCCAACAGTCTGGATCTAAAGGTGATCCCAGGTGTTTCTCCTTAAGCCTGCCTCTGGGTGACTTCAGTTGGCAAAGCTGCACAATGACTCAGACTGAGCTTCAGGTAGGCTGAAATGTTCCAGCTGACCTGTTGTGGAGACATACAGGCAGGTGATGCAGATCGCAATCACAGTTTTGGTAATATGTTGTTGCTTGAGATGAAGGATTGGAGATTTAAAGAATTGTAATAGTAGCCACACAACAAACCTGGCATCCTTATTGGTGCAGAAATCTCTAAAGGTAACCAAACATGAATTTGCACTGAATGCCTAAAAGTAACGGGGTAGATGGGGATCGAAAATCATCATTCCACAAAATATGTCTTCCATTATGTTGGTGGTTCAGACCTTAACACAATCCTGATGGGCATTTTGTGTTCTTAGGAAATCCAGCCAACCTTCAGTTCCACAGTGAAAACAAAATGAATCTTGTCTGATGAGAACACTGTATTCCTGAATATGGCATGGTTACACTGTATTCCTGAATATGGCATGGTTATCACGCAGGTTATTGCACCACAATCATTTATCAGTGGGTGATCATTAGCATCCTCTGATTTATGAGCGGTACATAAAATATTTCTTTCCACAAGAAATTACATATTTTATTGTGTTATTGGATTCAATCTCATCACGCGTTTCTCATTGAGATGCTAGACTTCACATCTGTTATTCCAGGCCCCTGCAATTTCCTTTACCTGTCTGCCTTTTCTTTTCAGCCAAATCCGAGTCTGAAAAATCAAAAATCAACCAAAAAAATGTATAACGGCATCCGAATAATTCCCGATCTACGGTCTGCTGGTAAAAAGCTTAATAGCCCCATCTGTCTGCCTGCATTTCCAGCCATTCTACAGCAAATATGACTTTCCCAGAGAGCACCAATTTGTAGAAGCTATTAATGGTTTTTAGCAAATTGTACATGTTAATGGAATTGTACAATAATAATTTTCTTTAGACTTTAGTGATTTGGTCATTTGTATCTCTTTAAATAGTCATGTTTTGTGGCATATGTAGCTATTTAGGTTATGAATGGTGCACTTTGAAATGCGTTCAGTGAAGAATTCTGGTCCGAATTTTTTTTCTGAGCACAGAAATCCTTTCCATTATGCTTAGAGTGAGTCTGTTTAGATGGAGTAAAGAAAAAGGCCCTCATTTCGAGTTTGACAGTAGCAGTAAAATAGCCAGTATTTCAGAATACCAGATGGTTTGGACTGATGAGTTTCAGGACAGGCTCTCAGCAAAACCACCTGTTTTTGTATGCAGAAAATGTTCTCCATACAAAAGCAGTCACGGACGCGATATCAACGCTGCGTGCACATCGTGCTTCAAATAACAAAGCATATACCTACTCTACAGTTGGGGGTCAGAGCTTAAAGGAAAAGTGCCCTCAAAAATGTTATTGTCCTGAGCGTTCGGGCATGTGGTTTAAAGCAATCTGTGATTGAGCGTAAAAACATTTCCTATGCACCTTACCATAGTTTTCCTCACTTTTACACATGCAAAATCAAGCATCGGACTCGGCCATGTTGTGCTAATCTTATCTGTTGTGGCACCACCCTAAGTTGAACGGCCCTCGCGGCACTAAATCATATCCCCTGCAACTGAAGCTGACATCACTAGACACATACGGCTCATTTTACAATGTGAATGCACATCTCGTGTCAACATTCTCTGTGCGCCAGACATGTCTCCATGGAAATGGCAGGACACCTCTTTCCTCAATAAGTATAAACAGACCGCTTCTCATGAGACAACATGCTTTTTCAATCATTTCACTGTCTTTTTTTGTATATCCTGTGACTCGCTTCTGCTCTGTTCAGCTATCTACGTTGCTCGTAGCCTGTGCGAACAGATACTAGTACTAGCATTACTATTGATTTTAATTTTGTCGTATAATGGCAACAATACAGCCCAACCAGTATGAGCCAGAGTATTCCGAGGCGGAATTAGTTGAAAGAGAAAGATGTGGAAACAATGGGGCATGGGATGACAGTTGGGAGGGCGAATCATCGGATCCTGAGCCAGAGCCTAGTCGCATGGAAGACGTCTCCACCTGGTGTACCTGCAATCGGTGCGAGGGCATGCCAACCGAGGAGAACTGCTGCTGCAGCGAAAACTCTGGATGTTTGGCCTACATATCGGAAGACGAGACATGGCCGCAATGCATTACCGAGCTGCATGGCTTCAGAGCAGCCTGCCTCACAAGGTCTGTGTTGAAGATTATGATGGTGCTTATGCAAGAACTTTGCGCAACAGTTCGCCCTTGCAATCCAAGTAACTCTAGAGGTGATGTAACTTAGTCCACTAACATTTCTTGTTTGTCTCCTATATTGTCATAACTTTGATCTATCACTGCCAAATGAATGTAGTCTGGCAATTCAATACATCTTTCGCGAATTGGGGAAATCATAGTGGTCATCTTATGTGTCTTTCACTTACAACCAAGAAACAATATTTCTCTGTCTCCCAAACGTTATGGATTGCATGGGTGTTCACGTTTGTAATGTGTCTACACTTTAAAGCCCAAGTTGTATGATCCATGAATTAATATTTGTACTGGAAAATATGCCATAGGATACAAGATTGCATTTTCAACTAAGGTTTGTACACTTATCATGTTCATTTAAATACAGTTTGTATGTTTCTCTTCCACAGTTGGTACAGGCTGGTGGCCTATCGTTCGTTTACATGGTGGCTTCATGCGAGGCTTGGAAACCGCGTTCGACAAGTAATACCCGCCTGTGTCGTTGGTGCCATTCGAGCCAAATTCCCCCATGACAGCGGTCAGTACAGGGTATTTTCCCACACTGTGCTGCAACCCGAAGTATACAATTTGTAGTACATTTGTGCCATCAACATCAGCAACAAAATAAAATAAAAATCATCTTTTATGAATAGTTGTTTCAATTATTCATTGTATCAAGGACACGTTCACTTGTCCTGGCAGGGCTGGCAGGGTAGGAACGGCCAAGGTGGAAAACACCATATACACTTCAAAGGTATCTTCCGCACAGGGGCCATTGTACACACAGCCAAGCCAGACCCAGTGTCTCCAGGCATGCTACCCTGAAGTAGGCTGCGCCTCTGCAATCCACATAAGTGTGTCTGCATTCAGCAGTGTTCCAGCTCTTTTCTGCATGCCTCATGTCCCTCCATCCCCCCTCCAGTATCAATGGCAGTACACACCTGTGGCCATGCCCTCCCAAGGGGGCTGGCAGGGTGGGAACGGCCAAGGTGACAAACACCATGTACACTTTAAAGGTATGTTCCGCACAGGGACCATTGTACGCATGCCTCACCAGACCCTGTGTCTCCCAGCAGGCTCCCCTGAAGCAGGCCATGCCCCTGCAATCCACATAAGTGTGTCTCCATTCAGCAATGTTCCGGCCCTTTTCTGATTGTCTCATGCCCCTCCATCCCCCTCCGGTATCAATGGCAGTTCGCACCTGTGGCCGTGCCCTCCCAAGGGGGCTGGCAGGGTGGGAACCGCCAAGGTGCCAACACCATGTACACTTCAAAGATATCTTCCGCACAGGGGCCATTGTACACACGGCCTCCCCAGATCCCGTGTCTCCAGGCAGGCTCCCCTGAAGCAGGCCGTGGGCCTGCAATCCATATAAGTGTGTCTCCATTCAGCAGTGTTCCACCCCTTTTCTGCATAACATACACACCCACTTTTCTAAATATTTACAAACCCCTTGATGGTTATCCTGAGAACATATGTCAACTCGTGATCATGCTACCTGTTCTCCTGCTACTAACTACCCTGCTCTCTGAATCCAATTGTTTTTTACTCAAGGTAAGGGCAGGTCACCTAATCATCGCTTTCTGATCTCAAAATGTCTCTCTATTTCGAACAAATGTACCTAGTAGTGTAATGTTCATTCATCTCAATGGGCCTCATTATCAGGCTGGCGGCCGCAGAATGAACGGTGCCGGTAATGGACCGGCACTGTTCATTCCAGGCCACCACATTACGAGGTCTGCAGCGGGTCCTGCCAGCAGACCAGACGTGCAGAGCGGGACCCGCTAGCAGTCCAGGATGCTAACAACGGGCCCGTAATTAATGGACCCATTGTTAGCATCCTCCTCATTCCCATTGAGCCCTATGGGAGCTCAAATGGGAATGGGGATGTACCGGGTCCGGGTCCCGCAAAAGGGATTTACCGGGCCCTCCAAGGTCGGAATGGCCTGGTATGTCCCCTTTTGCGGGAACCGGACCCGATTTTGGAGCAGCCAGGCCCTTATTAAGGGCATGGCTACCTCCAAACTCGCAATGAGGCCCCATGACTTTAACATTGTCTACTGTGTAAAGTGCTCTGATCTCGATATAAAGCAAATTTCATTAGTGTCATTTGTGATAGAATTGCATCTTTCTCGAACCATGTTTCCTTTTGATTCATGAAACTACATTTAACCGACGAGTAACATGTTACGATTTACGTTGTATCATTCTGTATGAAAGTTATCCTGGTGTATATTCGACTACGCTACACAGGTTTTGCTTCTTTGACCAAAAGAAACATTGCATAGAAAACTTTGATAAAATCCCATCAATCTCATGCATTCAGTAGAATTTCTTTGTAATTATGTGTACTTTTTTATACAGATTTTTCAAGAATGCCTGCTTGTATGGTTTTCGGTTGCTGTTCTAGGAGCCATGTCAAAAGTATGGGAATTATCATGCATACATTCCTGATCAATATTGATTTAATAAGAGAATGGGTTCGACATTGTGGATTTCTGATGGATGAGCTTGAAAGTAGAGTCAAAGCTGTCTTGGGAGACTCGAAGGCCAATTGATTCCGCATCTGCAGCCTGCACTTTACCCCGGATATGCACAACCAATCGCAGTACACAAAAAAGCGTTGTCTCGTAAATTGCTTCCAAATGCAATTCCAACTCTATTCGTGCACATGCTGCCTCAGGTGAGTCCCTGATGATGAATTGCATATATACCAGATTGTATTACTTTTTAACTATACCACATTTTACTACACATCTGTCCCTGATTTATGGAGCATCATAGAAAGTAATTATGAGCATAGAAAACAATGCCATAGTGCCCTTCAAAAGAAGCATAATCTTTTTGTAATTGCGTGCTTGACATGTCAATTTTTTTAGGAGAGCATACTGACTGGAGCAAAGACCACCACAAGTGATGACACCACCGTCATGTCCAGCATACCAATGGTGAGCCCTACAGACTTGCAGAAGTTCATATTATCAAGAGTTGGATCTTCCCACATATCTAATGCAAATCTAAATTTACCTTTTACCACTTCGTGACAATGCACTGAAAATGAAGGATCAAGATTCTGCATCCATTTCTTTTCCAGAGACAACAACAACTTCTAGCGCCTGTCAGGTCATTTTATTTCACTTTTCAATTACGAGAATATATTATGCTTGGAATTTCAAATAAAATGAAATTGTTTATGTATCCTGTTGGTTGTTTACACTAGGGGCCTCATTATGACCCGGGTGGTAAGGGATTACCGGTACCGGTAAGAGCACCGGTACCGGTAATCCCTTACCGCCCTATCACGAGTTCCCTTTGGGAAGTCCCCAAAGGGACTTTGGTGCTAATAACGGTACCGCAATTTGCGGTACTGTTATTAGCGCCTTCTCCATTCCCATTGAGCCCTATGGGGGCTCAAACGAGAATGGGGTAGGGCCCTGGTGAATGGGGAATTACCGCCCCAGCCAACCTTGGAATGGGGCGGTAATAGCTCCATTCACCAGGGCGGAGTCGGTAAGGGTTTGGAGGCAGCCATGGTGCTAATAGCGCCATGGGTACCTCCAAACTCGTAATGACCCCCTAGGTGTCATTTGAGGGTTTCTCTTTATATGTATCATTGTATGCATCCCATTGTCTCTGTTCCATTTCGCTGTTTTCATCCATACTAAAACAAGTACTTTGTTACAGGGGGATGCTGGAACTTCAACTACAATTACTTCATCCTTTGGAGCTGGTCCAGAGTATGAGGTATGCGTACTGACAGTACCTTTGAAAGAAAGTAAATCCTACGTAGGATACTATTAGATAGTGACATTCTTATAAACGTACAGTCTTTCAAACTTTTATCAGTTCATTTCTAACGTTACAATTTCTCCCAAATGCAGAATACATTGCAAAATGCTTGAGTGCAATATTACAATCAGTATGTTTGGCACAGTAATCTCTGATCGAGTACACTTGCTATCAATCAGGTGAAATTCATAATTTATATTTTGACTAAATGATGTACACTGTTTACGAGGGTATGTATGGAAGCGATGTGTGCGATGAAGGATTTTAATTTAAAAAATGTTTGATTCTTTTTTTTTAATCAATATTCTATTCAAGGAATGTATACAAGGTAGGTCATTAGAAGAGGAAGCACATGGATCAGAGGTGGTGGACCAGCTTGCTAGTGCGGTCGTTACAGAGAAGAGCACGGTTTCACAGAAAATCAAGAAAACAAGGGTAAATAAAAAATAAAAAATGTGGTTTCTCAAAGTGTTTTCGGCTGGTGTTTTCTTCATAACAATGTTTTTTTATTTAAAGTGCTACCTACTGTATGTGTGATATACATTGAACATGTTTTTACAACTCATCTCCTAGAGGCCCAGAAGGAAAAGAAGTATAAAGAAACAGACAACAAATGAAACCAAAGATGCTGCTTGCTAAACAGATTTCACCATGCAGCAGCTATTATTTGAGGTGCAGCGTGGCCCAGTCAATAAGCAGACTCGAGATGCTTATGTCCAATGGACAGAAAATGAATTGAATGTGACCGGCAAAGCCAGCAAAGTGTTGTTGGATCATTGCTACAATGTGAGAACTCGACAAGATGAAGATTAAACTGAATATAATGAAGATGCATTGGAATTCCTCAAGGACCACTTGACACAATCTATACCCGCAAATAAAGGTCCACCCAATCAACATTTGTTGTTGACGGTTTCTCCAATTTGTGTGCAAATAACACAAGCTGAACTAACAGAGACTGAAGCTTCAACGCAATTGACCGAGGAACTTGCCAAAGATCTCAACTACAGTTTGCCTAGTTTGGGTGAATTGTCCACCACAGTTGAGTCACCAACCACAATCATGCAGGACGATTGGCTAATAAAGGAGCAGAAATACATTGTATTCGACAGCTGCCTGGTAGAGATTATACTGATGCTGAAATGTGTGCATCCAGTGAGGGTGAAAATATGTGGGGAGCCGTTGGCACTTACCTGCAAAATCCAGGCCACCTGTGCCCACCTCCATAATACATTTTCATGGTCAGCTCAACCAATGCTGAGCAAAGTGCCAGCTGGAAATCTACTGTGTTCAGCAGCTCTACTTTTCAGTGGCTCTACTTTTAGTAAGTTGTCCAGTTTCTGTCAATTTGTGGGACTTCAGTTCCTTGCTAAAACGCAGTACTACAAATATCAAAGAGAATTTGTATTCCCCGCTATTAGTCAAGCATTGAATATTGAACAAATGTCAATTGAAAGGACATTCTCTGGCAAACGGTTCAGGCTAGCTGGCGATGGACAGTGTGGCAGCCCCGGATTTTCAGCAAAGTACAGCACATACCACTTTCAGGACATGGAAACAAAAATAATTGTGAGTTTGGAGGAAACAAAAATAATTGTGAGTTTGGAGGTCGTGCAGGTGTCCGAATGTAAATCCGGATGTAAATCTTCAGTGGCCATGGAGAAACATGGTTTCATAAAATCCCTCGAACATATTCAATCAAGGGGAATGCAAATAGACCTCATAGCCACTGACAGACATGTTTCAATAGCCAAGCCCATGCAAGAGCAGTTTCCAAACATTCACCATCAATTTGATTTATGGCACGTTGCCAAAAAATTACAGCTGCAGGTAAAAAAAAGGGTTCTGAAAATACTTTACAGTGGTCCCAGTATTTCAGTAACCAACTTTGGTGGAGCTCCAAAACATGTGATGGGTCTGTGGAAATTCTACTTGAAAAATGGCACTCATTGATGCACCACTGTTCCAACGTTCACTCATGAACAGAAAACCAACATTTTCACCAATGTGCACATTGACCTTTATCGGAAGAACAGGAACACAAGAAGAAGTGGTTAGTTCCATATTCGCCTCCCCACAAAGCTCTTGAGGTGATTGTGTTTGATAAAACTGTTTCAAGAGACCTGAAGGGAGTCACATAATTCTGTCACACCGAAGATTTGGAGGTGTTCCACAATATGTGCCTAAAGTACAAGCCCAAGAGGTTGCATTTTGGCATAGACGGTATGCAATATCGAACATTACTAGCGGTATTAGAGCATAACGAGAACATAGGGAGAGAACAACCGAGAACTGCTGGAAACTTTGGGATACTTTGTTACACAATGGCCTTTGCAAAAAGAAGCAAAAATGGGTGGTCAAGCCAATATACCAGGAAATGGAATTCGATTTTGTGAAAGATCTCACTTTGACTGTGTTGGACATGCATACTCATGGAATCGATCATGATTTTGTTAGTAGCGGTGTGTATGTTCCACAATATTTGTACATTGTACATGACCAAAAGGTAAGTCTATGTAACTTGAATTTCAAAGCTATTAAAAGTATAAAGAAGTATTAAGCGTCCAAATTGTCTTTTCAAATATATCCTCTTTGTCAATTTTTTTTGCAAGATGTGCCTGTTGGAGGATGGCATACAGTGTAACTCTGTGTTTTCCCCCTTCCCGCTTTTGGCAAGCTCTTGTGGGTCCTTCACTGATCAGGGCATGGGAGGGTCAGATGGATATTAGCATGAAAGCAACTGCGGGACCTGCCATTGCCTTAGCATGCATGTGTCCAAATAGACAGAATAAATACGCGTCCCACTAAGGAATGAGACCTAAGCTAAATAACAAACTTGGCATGCAAGAACTAATGACTGCAAGCAAAACAAAGTATGAAAGGGAATTTGAGGTGGTGCGGGGGTAGGGTCTGGTGACCAGATGCGTTCAAAGGGAATAGGGGCCATGGGTTCAGGGGACCCCAGCCTGGCAGGGAGGGGTTGGAGATGGCATGAGTCAGTTAGAAGAGATGGATAGGGCACTATGGTTGGAGCAGGCCTTGGTCGCACATTCTTGGATGAGCAAATTTTTTCAGGGCTCGATACTCGCTACTTGCAAAAATGAATTGCTGCATTTCCTTGAGAACAGGAGATGCGCTAAGCTGACAGAGGTGGTGGGGGCTGGCTGTGCGTGCCGCTGGGAGAGAGAGAGTGAACAGTTTGACATAGGGGCAGAAGGCCTCGAAAAAGAAGGTGTTTTGAAGGACACAAAATGGACTTTAAAGTATACTCATTAGCATGAAACATGGGTAATGCAAATAGGTACAGGATGGGTGGAGATCTCTTCCACCTTAGCTTATACATCATTTTCCTGGTACGAGAATGGTGCAGGGGGCAGAATTTACCGCCTCTCCTCCAACATTTGTTAATGCATGGGAAGCTCAGTGGAGATGGAAGGGCACTTGGATTCATGACTTGTCAGTGTCTCACGTTATCCGCAGAGCACATTCCTCAGCGAAAACAGGGCGCCGACAGATGTGTCAATGGAGAGGACACTAACTGGAACTGTTGTCATAAAATAACTAAATCACTATCAAAATAGAAGAGTAAAAAAGTATTCACAATAGCACAGCATTGGTGGATGCAAGCAAACAATTTGTTTTTTGAACATATTTCAAATGCCACGTTGGTTGGCCGGACTAATCGCCCCCATGCAAGTGAAGATCACTGAGTTTGATGTTGCTTGTGGGCTCTTCACACCGACGCATCCTGCAGAGTATGTTTTTGATTTGTGGCTTTCCTTCACCAAAAGGAAACTTAGCATACGCGCTCCTAAGAAGGTTCAATTGTTGTTTGTCTGCTTTAGAAAGGGCGAATTCGCTATGGATTGAATGACGGGAAGTGTGTAATACCCGCAAATATGATAAGGTTCACCATTTCAAAACTGGACAGAGGAACATGTAATTTCATTTTATGAAAACCTTTAATCTGAGCGGACACTCTGCGTTATGCCAAGAGAACGGAAATACCAAATAAAATAAACAATAAACTGTAGACAAGTTTATAGACGAACGAGTCAAGGTTTCATTTTCTGACTGGTATTGCTGGCTTACATTGTAATGGGTTGTTGGTTGGAGCATATTGTGAGGACACGCAAACACAACCTGTATTTATTTTTCTTTGTCCCTGACACATGGGCAGTCCAGCACTGAAATGCATGGAGTCCATGTCTGGGTTCCCCAACGCCAAGCTCATTACTAATATTCAGTTATAATGCTGTCTATGTGTTGTTCGAATTCTTACGTCAGCTTCCGCATCCGCATCCCATTGCGAGCTAAACATACTCCACAGCACTAACCTCTCAAGCACACCGTAGACTCAAACTTTCCACAATGATTTCTCTGTGTTTCCATTGTTTCTGGTTTGTGTTCATTATTAGGTTTTACCCAGTGTAGAATTAAAGGGTAAATTGATCAATTAGAATAAAGAACGGCTGCTGAGATATATTTCTGTTATGTTTTCTACATAGCTACATCCTTCCTTTCTGCAAATGTCATTGTTTTCAGTGTCCCAGTGACGGTTCTTCAGCAGGCAGTGGCAGATACACCTAAATGGGTGGCTTACAATTACGCTGATGTGGGATGATTGCCCCGGACCGATATGCCATTTCGCTTTACCAGCGACAAGGAGCAACCTGACATTGTTTAAGGTGGTCTAGCAAGAAGCTGATGCTGAAGCCTTGCGATTCAAGGTGCGTCCAATGCGCTTCTTCTACCGAAAGGAACACTGTGTGCCTCATAATAAAGTTGTGATGTTCGAAAAAAAAAAAATTAAGAATTTGATTGAATCTGGAAATTGGCAGATGTTCTCGGAGCGGTTATTGTGAAATAAAAGCACATTATAATGTGAAAATGTATTTTCTATAATACCACCTGATAGTAAATATTGGCCTAAGCACATTCGCACTGCACTGTAATATTGCATTGAATGAACCTGAAACAGGCTGAATACGCCACCATTTTGAGTTGTCCACCATTTTGATCGCCTCCAGTTTTCTGTTCCATGTTCAGAACTTGTGTTTTGTGCTTCAACAGAGCAAGATGAACTTTTTGCTGCTTTATGATGTTAACTTAGATAAGAATGTTGAAGCTGCTAAGGTGAATTGTTTATCCTGCACTGAAGAACCTTGAAGCTTAACAAAAGCTGTACTAATCAGTAATTTAGATGCCATCTGTCACAACAGTGCCTTCCCTGTTCAAACAGTACAGTAGAATAATGAATAGCTGAACAGGCTCTTCTGCAGAAATCCTTATTTTCTCTGCTTGGTCTTAACTGACTTTAAGCTCAGGAACAAATGGTAGACAAATATAAGCGAGTAAAATGAGGAATGTTACCTTGTGTCTTGTATTTGGAAAACATGTAAATTGTTTGATGGAAATCAGCAAACTATGCAATGATGTTTAAATATGAATTAGTTATGTAGTTAGGTCACAAACCCTAGGTTATGTATTATATGAAGAGGGGCTGGACGATGTGTCCAAGGCTGTGAAGAATTTGTATAAATGTGTACTTGTGGTATGTTCAGTAGTCTCTCATCTCACGGTGTCTGCTTGCACACATTGTGGGGTGTTGAGAACCAAGTGGCCACTTGCTAATAAATACAATTGTAACTTTGACCTTGTGACTGGTGTATTTCTATTATGTGGTAGTAAGCCTTGATATTTTTAAATCTTTCAATAAAGTAGTATTGGTGTTTCCTTTAAAAATAGTGTTTTCTATTCCAATTTGGGATGCGCTGTGCAGTGAGAGGATGTGTGTGTGGATATTCCGGGTTCTGCGTCAACCACTGTTAAGACGTAGGTTGTGACTGTGCACGTTTGGCTATGCTGCACACTAACGTCATGAAAATAGGCAGAGAATATCGCTAGGAATAGTGATGTCAGCTTCAGGGGCGGGGGATATGATTTGGTGGCGCGAGGGCAGTTCAACTTAGGGCGATGCAGCAACGTATAGGATTAGCACAAGATGGCCGGGCCCCGCTGCTTGATTTCGCATGTGTAAAAGTGAGGAAAACTAAGGTAAGGAGCATAGGAAATGTTTTTACGATCGATCACAGATTGCTTTAAACCATATGCCTGAACGCTCGGGACAATAACATTTTTGAGCGCACTATTCCTTTAATTATAGCATTCCAATGTTTACATTTCATAGTTGATCAGTCTGTTGTCTTTGGACTTCCTCCAGCTTTACCAATTTTCCAGTTTTTGGCACCCAGGAGGTTAAACGTAACCTTGTCCTTTGCTCTGTTTATTTGTGCACCCTTAAGCCTACGGGTCCTGGTTGTACATTACAAATTGCATAAAGTAAAGTTGTGACCCCCAGCAAGTGACATCTTCCTTCTGCTATTCTGCAAGAATAGACTGATTGTTATGTATGATGTGACCTATCAAGTTAAGCTTTACTGTAATGCAGGAAAAAGCATTTGAACGTAGTCCCGAGGGAGGGAACTCTTTGTGGGTACTAGCAACGTTGATGCTTGGACAGTTCTGTTGGTTTTGTGTTGGAATGCTCGAATAACAGTACTAATGTTGTACCGGCTTTACCACAATAATTCTCTTAAAGTCTGGTTGAAATCCTCACATATGCCATGAGATATCCAAGTTCTCTTCAGGCATAAATCGGAGATTGAAACCAAAGCCAACAGTATACTTACACAGTATATTAGAAAATTAGAGACTGGTGGCCTGATTAATGGAATATTTGCCTGGTTCAAAGTGACTTTGCACTTCTGAAATGTGACTTTGCACTGCCGACACAAACCCTGATTCGTGGAACTGTGCAAAATGTATTTTTGCAGTGCAAAGTCCGGGCAAAGTCATTTTGTACTGCAAAAATGTCTATGCGCTGTCTTTGCCCGTGCTTTGCACTGCACAAGTACACTTTGCATGGTTCCATGAATCAGGGTATGTATGGGCAGAGAAAAGCCACTTTTCAACAGTGCAAAGTCACTTTGAACCGAGCAAATATTCCATTAATCAGGCCCCCAGTCTCTAATTTCCCTAAAACTGGAACAAATAAAAAAGATTTACCGAAAACGTAAAACCTTTATGATTGACATAAAATAGGAGAACAAAGCTTAAGCCGGTTTCTTGTCATACTCCATTGAAGTTGCACACTGCACCAGAACCTTGTTACAAGGATTGATTTCAGGACCATAAGCAGGGATTTCTTTCGCGTATGTCTGAGGTTTTTTAAACCTCACAATAGTTCCCTCTGGAACGTATTTACACCATCTGATACACACCATCATACTCCTTCATTTGAATTCAGTATTCAAGAGCACTTTGTTTATTCCAATCCTCGCCCGTTCTACGCGCTGAATTTCTGGAGCTCTGCAGCACAATAATAACAGTCATTTATCATCTAGGAATGGGAAAGAATGGTAAAAGATCTCTATTACATCCGAGGTTCTGGCTGGCCAATTGGCGCATTGTCTCGGACAACGCCTGTTTTATATCTTCATTTTTTACCTGCCAAAATGAACAATGTTTTCTTATTTTGTGGCCCATTGAGTGTTCTTCACCCTCGCCTGCATCTCTGGATAGTCAGCCTATAAAGACATTTTTGGTTTTGGCGAATATGGTGGCGCAAGTGCCACCCATGTGACAAAGCATTGCTGACGTAAGAAATAAACAGAAGCAGGATCTGGTTGGCATGGTAACTGGCAATACTACAGCGTGAAAATGCTGAATCAGAAAATGTTATTTTCTGTGTCCTTGGACCATTTAAACCAGTGCATGGGTGTTTTACAATGTCTCTCCAAATCAGGGGTCTTGTTTCAAATCCTGTGCTTTCATCCTGCACTGGTGTAGAGATCCTTCCTTTGCCTGCTCGCCCTCTGGTGTAATAGTGGCTCCTGCAGCCCCACATTTTGAGGGAGCCCTAAGGTAAGTGAGAGCCTGCTGATTCTGGCCAGTCAAACAGCAGGCACTGCAAGGGCTGCTGCTTCTGATAGCGGCCCCACAATTTACACAGTCTGGCATCAGCATCATTTTAACACATGTTTTGGGGCTTTTTTCCAAAGGGAATATGAGCTTCTTTAATTAAAACGTAGGTAATCCCGAATTCCCTTAGAAAAGGGCCCATAAACACATACAAACCTAGAACAATGGTGAGAAGCGAAAATTTGGGAATCCACATAGTTTCAGTGTTTTGGGGCCCTTTTCCTAAGGGAATTAGGGCGTGCCTACCTAAAAATGTACATAAGCTCAAACTCCTTTAGAAAAAGGCCCAGAAACACATGCAAACCCACATAAAGAGTCGGAAGGGGTTACTACTCATCACCAGGACTGTGAGAAAACCTGGAAGCAGCAGCAAGTGAAGGTAAGTAAAATAAGTGTTTACATGTACTGTACTTCGCCGTGGCTTTTCAACATCTACCCTGCCCCTCTAGCCCTTTTGATCTCCTCCTTCTCTCCTCACTTCCAGTGTTATGCATATGACATATAGCTCTCCTTCAATCTCCCCTCCACTGCCTCCTCTTCTTCCTCTCTCATTACTGACTGTCTGACTGCTATACAGGCATGGTGTGCTGATAACGATCTGTGACTTAATGCCATTAAGACCTAGATCCTTCTCATTGGGACCCCAGCTCCATCCTTCCCTCCTACTCTCCCCGCCTTACCGTCCTGTGAGGCAAAAAACCTTGGTGTCCTCTTTGCCTCCTTTCTCTCCACACATCACAGACCTTTCCAAGAAAGCCCACTTCCAGCTGCACCTCCTCAGAGGCATTCTCATTTCCTCACCTTCCCCAAGAAACTCAATGTTTCTGGAACTCTGGTCCTCTCTAGGCCAGACTTCTGCAACAGCCTCTTACTCAATCTTCCTAAATCCTCCATGTGTCCCCTTCAACTTATCCAGAACAGGACTGCAAGACTTATCCTTGTCCTCAAGCCCAGGGACCTCATCTCTCCAGCCCTAAAATCTCTCCACTGGCTCCTGGTTGCTGTGAGAATCAAGTTCAAGACGTTCTGCATCATCCATAAGGCTTTCTGGGGCCTGGGACCCCGCTCCATCCAACCCACCCTCACTAAATACCTCCCTGCTAGAGCCCTTCGGTTTTCTAGCTCCACCTCTCTGCAGATCAGTTGCTTTTCCAAGAAGAGAGTTGGGGGTAGGTGTCTTTCTTCCGCAGGTGCCTCCATCTGGAATGGCCTTCCTGCCCCTCTGAGGCATGAGCCAGACCTCCTTAAGTTCTGCAAGCTTCTCAAGACCCTCCTTTTTTCTTCCTCCTTCTTTCTCCCCTGCTAATGTCCCCCTCTTCCTCACTTTGACTGGCTGCTTGGTTTCTTCTGATTCTTACAGAGTACCAGGCCCTTCTCCACCAGTCTACCCATGCACATGGTCTCCGCTGTCGCCCCCCCCAACCTGCACTTGCCCTACCGGGCTCCCTCCCATGCACTAGCCTGGCTGGGTCCACACCCCTTGATCCCATTCAGCCCCATTCCCTGCACTTAGCACGTGGGCCTTCTTTCCTGTACACTCTCTGCAGTGCCCTGGCACTCGTCCAGCTGGACTCTACTCAGTACTCGCCTAACCTATGAGCCCTTCCTGTAAGCCCCGCTACTACGCTCTTACCACTCCGACCCGCACTTCCTTTCCCCCCCTAGCATTAGCGCATTCCCCTCTGACCGGCACTTGCCACTTCCCTCTCCCCCACACTTCTTCTTACTGCACTTGCACGAGGCCTAGTAGGACCATTTGTTTTCTTCATCCCTGTTCACCCCCTCTTTGTCTTGTTGCACCTTGAAACACTCTTTGCTATATAGATGCATTATAAATACACAATAAATAAAAATATATGTATGCATGTTGTAATTAAAATAATGTTTGTATGAATGCATGTTAAAATGTATTTTAAGCTGTGTTTGTATGTGTGAGTCTGGATGTGTGTGTTTTATATATATATATATATATATGTGTGTGTGTATACGTGTGTGCAGGTGTGAGTGTGTTTCTGTGTGTAAGAATGACTGGCTGTGTCTGCAGCAGCAGCATGTGGAAGCAATAAAGGTGTAACTATGAATGTTGTCAGTAAAATAATTAAAAACGTGTTTGTGTATGGATGCATGTTAGAATGTATTTCAAGCTCTGTGCATGCATGTGTGAGAGTGCCTCTGTGAGTAAGAACGGTTGTGTGTGTGTGTGTGTGTGTGTGTGGCTTGTCACTGTCTCTCCTAGCCCTGTCACACCCTCCCATATTCTCTCCTTGCACTGTCAAACCCTCGCATACTCTTTTCTTGCACTCACACTCTCTCCACGTACTGTCACACTCTCTTTGCACTATCACTCTCCTTGCACGGTCACACTCTACAACTCTCTGTCCTTGCACTGTCACACTCTCCTACTATTGTTTCTCTCACTCTCCCGCCTTGTACTGTCCCTCCCTCTCCCTCTTTGCACTGTCCCTCTCTTTGCACGGTAACTCTCTCTTTCCTTGCACCCTTTCTCTCACTCCTTGCATTCCTAATCTCTCACGTTTTCTTTCACTTTTTCTCTCGACTTGCACTTCATAACTCTCTACTTGCAGTCTCTCTCTCCTTGCACTGCCTTGTACATGCTTTCACACTCTCTCTACATGCACTGTCACTCTCCCACTCTCGCTCCTTGCACTCTTACATTGTACTACTCACTCGGCTTGCATGGTCACCCTCTACTATGCTCTCCCCTTGCATGGTCACACTATTCCAAACGTTCTCTCCATGTATGTCACACTCTCGCTGTGTGCACTGTGACACTCTGTCTGTGCACTGTCACACTCTCTCCATACGTTGTCACACTCATTGTACACTGTCACACTCTGCACTTAGACACACTCTCCCTCTGTGAGCTATCACACTCTAGGTACTTTCACACTCTCTTTGTGTGCTTTTACACTCTCTCACCTTCTCTCTCTCTGCGCTTTCACTCTCCATGCACTGCTACACCCTCCCTCTATCCATATGTGCCACACTCTTTCTGCGCCCTGCCACACTCTCTGCATGCTGGTTACCCTCTCTAGGTGTGCTGTCTCCCTCTGTTTCTCTATGTGCTTTCACTCTACTTTTCCTTGTGCTTTCACTCTCTTTCTCTCTGCACAGTCTCTCTCCCACCTTACGCTGTCACGCTCTCAATCTTTGCACCCATCTTCCTCACACCCTTACTCTCTCTCTCACCCCTTACTTTTCCCCTCATCCATTCTCTCATACCCTCGCTATTATTTACCCTGCAACTTACCCATTTTTGCTCATTTCTCCTCTTGCTCACCATTGATGTCTTCCACCCTTGCCCTTCTCATTCTTTTGGATACCTGCATCGCTTCTCGCATTCTCCCTCGACACTTTGCACTCTTCTCCCTGCACACTGGTGCCTATAATTTTCAATTGTACTTTTTTCGACTGTTTTCATTTTTAAATGTAATGTGTACTGTGCTCACACAGATCGATGCACATTGTGCACCCACACATGCAGACTGTTTGACAGACCTGTGACAGGGAGAGTGAGCATGTCTTAAAGAACAATTTCTTGTGCCCTTTCCTAGGACTATCCACTGACCACACTTAATGTGATGCTGGACAAGGTCAAGGCCCTAATGGGGCCCTGATGGTTGAACAAAGGTACTGGTGGATGGGGGCTACCTTATATGGCAATACATAATTGTGGAGAGTACCTCTGCACGGGAATCGTCAGGATGGTGTGTTCTTTGTGCTCCCTTGCAAATGTTATACAGGACACTTTGTGCCCACCTAGTCATGTTATGGGTCTTATGGTAGTATGTTCTGGTACATTCTTTAGAAGAACTGACTACTGTTTTGTTAGCGCTGTGCAGAGTCAATGTACTACTCTGGTCACTCGCTACTTGACTTTTTCCATGTGTACCAAGACTAGACTGTGGCCCACTGACTCCTTTGTCACTAGCCTTTGCACCGGACCTCTTGTTGGCACACGTTAAAAAGGACGAGTGTAGGGACCAGGGACGTCATTTAGGGGTCGCCGGGTCTCCCTTGCTACCCCTGTGGTCTCCCTTTTACAAATTGAAGCACCTGCGCTGTGGCCAATGCCATGTGGCTATTTGAGCTATTTGTCTTTCTGGAATTCCATACGGTACCTGCTAGACTCATTAAAGGTTTATTTAAGGCACACTTTAGGGGGTGAGTCACTGATTTAGTCTGTTCTTAAACACTTCAAATTCACAATGCAGACAGAATTCTCCAAAAAGTATGTAGAGTAGAAAAAGCATCAATTTCGGACTATGTGTTTTGCTTTTCGCAAGTTGCAGTTATAGCATGTTTTTTTTTGCCAATACATATGGTGATCCATTCTTGTATAAAATGTATAACACCTTACAGTAATATTGTAACGATATTTTTCATAGTGTACTTAGAAACAATGCTATGTGATGCCACTTCCTGTTTTGTCAAGGGATAAACAGTCGTGTTCAATCACTTCCCGGAATGTCACTTCGGGGTGGGGTCAAATGACATCACTTCCTGTGATGTCAGCAGAGGTCAAGGGTCATGTGATGTCACTTCTGCTACCCCTGGCAGTTTGGTGAAATGACGTCCCTGGTAGGGACTCTGGAGCAATCTGGAGTAGATCCTGCAGATATCACTAGCAAACATTTTCAGGTAGAAAGCTTCAGTAGGGTACACATAATGGTCCATGGACTTCCTCCCTTGAGGATGTGCGAGCAGAATCATGCATCAAGTCTCTAGGCACCGCATGAGACCAACTTCTGTCCTCCACTGCTTATCAGCCCCCGCAATAATCTCCATCAATCCCCTTACAGAAGAGACCTGCTTGTCAGGCTGGAGTGACAGTGAGGATACCATGCTGCAAGCACCCACCCCGAGTCACTCTTATCTAGGCATTAGGTAGGTGCTGCCACCGAAGACGAAGAGTTCTGTGCTGGCCTACATGCATCACCCAAGTCAGAGTGAGCATAAAGGAATCCAGATCCCTCATAGTGAGATTTCAAGGTGCTCCAACCCAACCTTCCCATCACCCCAAGGGCCCTGAAACAACCCTGCGATAAATGAAAGGAGGCATCCTTAGAGTTCATCTAGTCTTCGCGAAACTATAATAATTTGCAAAAAACCTGCAATGCCTTGTTCAACCTCCATACCTCATCCTCGGAGTATCCCAGCACATAAGAACACATTGCAGGCCATTAAAGCACAAAACACGGGAATTCAGGTCTGCCTGGGACAAAACATTCCATGGTGCTGAGGATATTTAAAAGAAAATAATATTTTATGAGTTTTGTCACATTTTATCTAACAAAACTGTACAAACAATGGATAAAAGAAGCAAAATAAAATGGAACAATAGGAACCAAATTCAGTCAAAATCAACCCAAAAGCATTAGTTGTCTGACGTTGTTGCCTATTTGACATGCATTGCTGTAGTGTGCAATATGTATGTTATGCCAGACTTCTGTCTCTAGGAAAGACTCCTCACCAGAGGTGGCTGGAAGACATAGGACTCCCTGGCCTTTATGTAGTACATTTAGGGGGCACAGATGTAAAGGATTTGTTTATATTTGACTGGCTATGGATGACATTTTTTCCATTACTCTGGCCTCCCAGATGTTGGTCCACCATTTCTCTATAGAGGGTCCTGCAGGGTCCTTCCGCTGCTGTGCTGCAGTGATCCTTGCCACTTGCTTTAGGTGGGTCAGTGCTGAGGACCTGTCTTCCCCACATGGTGCCAAGGGAGCCTGCACTGTCAAAACTCCCTATATTAGCACTGTAAGGGTGCAGATGTGTGAGTCTGGCACAATGGTGGCATGGCGGTTGGCAAATACTTTTATTAGATGAAAATAAAGGTCTTAAACCCTTAACTATCCCTTATACTAAAAGGGGTTCCCCTGCTTATACTAAAAATACTATGGAGTTTGTCAGGCTGTCCAAAATAAAGAGTCCACCATCCTGTGTCAACATCCTGTTTCTTTCCTTTACACTTTGAACTTAAACTAAACAACCGAGGGGTTTTCAGCAGCTCCATCTTGAGACTCCCATGTGAGGGGGTGTCTCTCTTCCTCAGGTATAGGGCCGTTTGTCCACAATATAAAGTCCAAGGTTCACCACATTTCTCCAAAAACCCACTTCACATGAAATGTTCCTTTTCTATCACAGCTGCCTTCCCTGTGACTTCTTTGGTATATTCCTCGGATCTTTTACCAGGGGGATGACTCCCTCCCCTCTGGTCCCAGTTTGTGGTGTTAGGGGGATGAATCCCTCCCCCTAACCTTTCTCACGTTTATATTTGATGAAGTCTCTGTAGGGGAAATGTCTCCTTCCCCATCCTACCTAAGGCTTCTGAAACAATATAATACTTGCTGGGGAATGTTTACCTTCCCCTGGCCTTTCTCAGGCTTCTTCGCAGTTCGTGTTGTCAGGGGGATGGCTTTTTCCCCTGGTTTCCTTTACCTTACGCTATGCACAGCCCACCTGATGTAGCACTCTCCCAGGTACTGTGACTACGAAGAGGTACTGAGGATCTTTCTTCTTTTTTGTATGGATGCAGGTCCCAGACTCGCTTCTTTTGTGTGGCCCTCCTTCTGGATAGACTTGGTTCACTGTCCTACCAAGTACCATCATGCGAACCAAGGTATGCAAATGTCTCTCCCCCTTGATTAGGGCCCCAGACCCTCCTCATTATGAGCATGTCGGTAGCTGTCAGGAACCCGCAAACAGAACAGAACTCGTAATGCGGCAGGACGGTATGAACAGTGCCGGTGCTTTACTGGCACCGTTCATACCGTCACCGCCAGGGTCCTAATAAGGCCCCCTATGTCTTTGGCTTGCTTTTGGGTGCGGGTCCCAGACTCGCCTTGCTTGCGTGGCTTTTCCTTCTGATAGATTTGGTTCACTCTCCTGCCAAGTACTATCGTGTGACCCAAGGTAAACCAATACCTCTTCCTCGTTATTAGGCTCCCAGACCTTGTATTCTCGCCTTTTGGACATCCTGTATCTTCCCTGGCATCTGCAATCAGCTGTGGGGTTTCCCCGACCCTCGGGGCTTCTCTCCGGGCTGCAGCGGCTCTGCAGCAGTACACTTTCTTCAGGTGGTGTGGGGCTCCCTTCTCGAAATGTCCGGCTGTAATGAATGCCTGGGGCTGTCTCTTAGTGGGACTGTTGAGTGGTTCTCCCACTTTGAACTGGCCCATCAGCTTCCTGTTCCCTTCTCAGCGTCCCAGTCTGCTCTCTTCTCTCTTGGGCCGTGCTGGCTCTCGCAGCTCCTCAAGGGAGGATCGGATTATTTTGCAGTGAATATTTCCTTTTTATATGTTTAAAGTGGCTGTTAGGGAGAATTCTCGGAAATGTGCTAATTCCCTCCACCTTAGAGACACCCAGCAACTTTTCTGGATTTTGACGACTTGATTTTTTCAACCTGGAGAGAGTGAGACCCTTTTTCCACTTTCGAAACTCCATAGGCATCATCTTTTACATGATGTCACACAGCACAGTCAGTGCAGTGACACAGGGAAGTCTTTCAGTTATCCCAAAGGTTTGAATACCTTCTCTGGGATAAACTACTGTTTCCCAGAGCAGTAAAGTGAAATTGACTTTACTTACACTTGTTAACTTTCTAGATCCAGCACACACTATCTTACAATAGAGTGCTGGAGGGGTTACCTAGTATCCCATTTGTCTAGCTTCTCATGTAACATTTTTCATGTTACCCTTTCCTCACTGAATGGCTGGTGGCAGTGGTTTCGTATGAACTACCGTGCTGTGCATTTACCGCGGGCTGCATTTGCAGCTGCTGTAAAGCACCTGAGGGTGCCATTTTTGTCAAAATGGCCACAGTCTTCTTTTTTCACCATTTCTTTGTGGAAAGGTCCTTCTTGAGATTTACTCTGCGCGCCAAACTAGGTTTGGTCCCATTGTATGTTTTGCCTTAGGCAGCATTCACGAGTGAAGCCTGCCTCTGGCTCCAGGGTGTATGGGGTAGGCAGGAAGAGGTGCCCGAAACTCTCTGTGCTTAGTCTCCTAGGAGATCCAAATGCACTCTGTGATGATTGGCCGGCTGACTGTCCGGCAAGGACAGCCACCCTGCTGGGTGACTGACAGCTAGGCTGGAATTAATGGGTGAGAACTGAATAAAAGGCGAGTCTTTTGGCTTGGAAGGCAGAGTCGACCACTGGACAAAGGAACCGAAGAAGAACTTGAAGGGGCGCCTGCTGCAACTCCTGGACCATTGATTTGCCCAGTGCAGCCCTGCTGTTCTGCTGAAACTCCAAATTTGTATCGACAGAGAAGCCCCTGCAAGGACAACTTCTCCCCTTGGTTGGTGTGACCAATCAACTCCAAAGTAAGCCACCTGGACATCCATCTTGGAGCTGGTTGAATCTCCACAGAGTTGCTGCTGGAAACCGTATAGCCAGGGAGGGGAACACCAGATTGTGTACGTTGCTTTTAAGCTGGCCAAGAGCTCCAGGAAGATCCTTCGGACTCCCAGAAAGCAGAACTAACCGAGCCTGAGCCCCCTCAACAGAGTGCGGGACTCCAGAAGCAAGGAAAGTCCATCTCAACAGCCAGGAACCGCGGTGTTGCTATTTGTGGTGGACGCGAGGCGCTGAAACACTGAACAGCCACTGAAAGTGAAGTTTATACCAAAGGTTGGGTTTCCTATACCTGTAGTCAGAGTTGTTTTTAGTGTTCCCAGAGGGTACTGCATACAAACTTTGCCTAACAGTGTCCACATTGAATAGAGCATGTACCTTGCTTCCGTGGCATGCTCCTTATTCTTCTGCAGATGTTATTCGTCCCAGTGCTGTCAGGATTACTCTTCACTGGGTTAGGTGAGTTCTTCTTCGTCTCAGTATGTCTTGCAAGGAAAGGATCCTCTACTTTACAGCAATACATAGCAGTATTGGGAAGTGCAGAGGTGGGTGTAAAGTATGAGTATAATGGAGCTGGGGTGGAGAGTGCAAATGGCATGTTCTCTGGTCCCATAGGGGGTTTCCCTCCCCATGACATCCTCCTGCTGAGTACCACCATCAGGGGGACAATCAGGTAGCGGCCCCACCTCCCTGGCTCCATGCGAAGGGGATCACACTAGGGAAGAAGGGACGACATCCCAGGATTCGTCACAGTGCTTAGAAACATGTTGCGAATAAACTGCAGACAAACCTGAAAGCCTTTGGAGCAGCCTAACATCAAGAAAACCACTTCCAGGTATCGAGCCACCTTACACACTCAACAGCCTTGCAACAGTTGTCACTCAGGCCATACAGTGCAATATTCAAGATGTTCATTTTTTTCTGGAGCAAACTTTTCTAAAGCCTTCGATTGAGCCCGATTCATTCTGTGGATATGTCGGGCTATCTAGCGTTTGTCAATGGTTTCTATGGCCCAACATCTTTTATGTAGGAAATTATCTCATGGTCAAGTTTCGCAAATTGTATCTCTGTTTCCTATGCAAATTCAACATTATTAATATATTGCTGGAATGCAGCCTAATGTATGTGGACAGTAGAGAGCAGTGCAACTAGCCCAGTTTTTTTCTACCCATGTACAACATATTTTAACATTATACTTCTGAAAACGTTTCTCACATTTGCATAGGATTTTCACTAATTTTAATTATTTTTCTAAGGCTTTTCTCTGAAAAGGTTTGGTATTAAGAAAATTATTTACTTTTGTAAATACATGTCTGTCCCTGTATTTTTTGTATGCTTTAGTTTGTATACAATTAATGTGGTGCTTCATGCTGATTTTCTCCAATTCCACATCTAGCATCTTCGAAAAAGGTGTTCATTGTAGGGAATCATTTTAGCTACACGGCTTACTTTATCTCACACACATATGCACAGTACACAGTTTAGCTATTTGTAAGACATATACTCATAGAGAGGGAGGGAGAGAGTATGCATGTTGGGCTGTGATCTGTGTTTGACAACCGTTGTATGTTGTATGTTGTGTGTAGCGTGAGTGGTTAATATTTGTAAGAAGCGTGTTTGAGTGTATATGAAGGTAAGGCATGTGAACGTGCAGCAGCGTTTCTTGGTGCCTGTGTAAGTTCTGCATATCTAAACATAGTGATGTAAATATTTGGGTGATGTCTGTATAGGGTGTTTGTTACAATACCCTTCTGCGGATAGTGTGTTACTGTGTGTACACACTTGTAGATGTACAGTGGCTGTATCAATATGTACAAGGTCAGTACTTAATTTGTGGGGGTGTTTGCCAGGGCAGAGCCCTGGCAATTATTTTTGAGCCGTGGCATGTATTTTCCCAAACTCAATTTTATAATGATGTGCTGTTTTAACAACTTATTACTTTAACTGTCAATCACTAGTAGTCACAAAACAAGCAGCAATAGTTTGCCCTGGTCACATGTCTCTACATCTTGACTGGCTCATTGTAACTCATGAACATGATAACCTGCACTGGAGTGGCAGTGCGAGTTATTACATTTCAGGAATACCAATGAGCTTGAAAGTGACCATGCCATGCACTCATGCTGGCCACGCCTGCGCACCGCTCCAGTCATACTGCATAACAATGATCCAGCTCCACTACTGTGATAACCAGCAGTAATGCTACAGCAGAGTGCTTTGACAACAGCCGGAAAGTCAGCAGTACCAACTTCAGGGACACACCAAGGAAAAGGTCACAGCCCAGGAGGAGTGCCTGCCATGAGTGCCAGCCTACGCAAGAGGATCTTGCTGCAGTGTTTGACAGAAGAGTTAATTGGAGGTACTGCCGGCATTTGTACATCAATTAACTACAGTGCGAAAGCATGTGTGCTGTTTCTTTGGCTATTGTGATGAGTCCTATGGAGTCCTCACAGTAACCCTGCCTGAAGTCTCCTCCCAGGTGGCCAAGGAAAGGCAAACGCTTTCTGGTCCTAACCCTGGGTGTGGTGTTAGCCAGGAAGATCACCTTGGGGGACAGGAGGACTCTGTTGGATGAGATGCTGTATTTGCCTTCCTCTTGGGAGGAAACCCCCATGATCCCAAAATATATAATGGTTTTCAGAGAAAGCTGTTAATTTCCCCAGATAACTATCCTGTATTAGGGGGAATGAAGCCCTTCTTAAAATCCTAGGTCCACATAAAGGTGAAAGCTCTCATGACTATCAGAGGAATAGTAAAGATGAGTCTTCAGCTCCAAATTAAATCTAGAAAATCCTCCTTCCTCTGTGAAGCCATGTTTCCCTTGAATTCTTATGATATCCCTCTGAGGAATATAATTAAAGAAACAGATGGAAGTAATATTCCTGTTAGAAAAACTGGCGTTCATGTTGTGGATTCCAGGTCCCACAATTCCAAAGTACTGGGCGGAGGAAGAGGGTTACAGAGGCCCAAGACTGCAAAGAGCAGCCTATTGGTGGTAATGACCCAGATCTCAGGTAATACGAGAGGTATAAAAGGCCCCTCAGGTGCAGTCCATGAAGGAGAAGAGGGTTCCATGTGATTACACCGAAAACTGGAATAACGAAAACTATTTTCACGACTCTAAAATAACAAGAAATACTGATTTTATTTATTTGGGAGGTTCCCCCAAAGCCCCCGGTTTCCCTAGGTCCATGCTCCCACCCCAACCCATTCCAAGGACAAATGCTAGCCCCTTTCAACACTTTTAGGCCCCTGTTAACTACTTCAAAAGCAGAATTCTTAATATTATATTGGTACTCTATGGAATAATGTACCCATAGCAAGTACATTTGAAATGTATCACCTCAGACTTACAGTACAGATAACATGTTTTTAATATAGCCTTGTGGGCCGAGGGACGGGTCATTATCTTGTTATAATGACCCACCGCCAGGTTATAGCCTGAGGAGTAGACGAGGGCCATAAGTTGGGGCAAAGTAATTATCCCAAACAATAATGACCCAGGACGAGTTCTATAAGACTATTGGCACATAGTGGTAGTAGCAATCCATGTTTTAGTGGTGAAGTAAAAGTGTTCCTTTAATAGTGAGAAAAGTAAATAGACAATCTATTGTTGTTAAGTGAAATGTGGCCTTACTTTGGAATGTTAAAATAACAAGGTTGTCTTCGTAAGTTAAGTATTTTAATTGCAAAAATTAACCTAGAATGGGTTTAATAAGAGCATGCATTATGTAAAAGTTAACAGTTTACCTCTAAGAAAATGAAAGTATACACCCATGTTTTAGCTTTCTTGCTCCTGTCTTAAGAAAGATGTTGGAAAGAAAAAAAGATCCTTCCAGAAAGGAAACGTCTTGAGGAAAGAAACCTTGCCTGGAAATTGCATTGTTGGTTCCATGTCTGCTTTTGAAGACCGGATGCTCAGATTGTAGTCAATGCCAGCAATTATTGCCTGCACTGTAAACATTCTGATTGGCTGAGAGAAGGTCAGTAATGATCTGCATATGGCATAGTAACGGTGGGGGTACATTATTCTGAATATACCAACGGTTGATATTTTAGGCGGAAATCTGCATGCATGACAGGTTTTTGTAGGGCCCATGCTATGCGCAGCAGTGTTTCTGAAAACCATAACCGAAATGTTCACTCTGGCGACACATGCTGTCTTTTGGGGGTGTACTGATTTTTGCGGTTATTGTTCATCGGCAATCCTGCAGCTGTGCTCTTTATGGAATGCAGGAAGCCCCGCTGTGTCGTTTTCATTGGGTTAACATACAGGACCATGCTCTGTTTAGCAGAACATAAACGCTGTCATAAATGGTAATGCAGGATGCTAGGGTTTAGTTAAGCCTGTGCGGATTTGCCTCCAGGGAGCGACATGCACGAGCTGACTGCATCTGAACCGAATATGGAAAAGAAAAAAAGTGGAAAAAAAGGACTCTCTTTAAACAGCATTTGTATACACCACAGCCCTCCCCCCAGAAGACAGCACACGTGCAAACATGGACAACTGCATCTTTTTAAAAAAAAAAAAAAAGCCTGATTTTGGGAAAGATTACATGCTCTCTCTCTTAAAAGACGAACCTCGGCAATGTTGTGCAAGGACACAGGCAGCTCGTTTTTTCACTTTGCATAAACGCGGACCGGACTCTGTTCTCCTTGAAGAGAAATAACGCTGCACGAATGCAAAGCAGAGAAGCCCGAGCTCGTGCCTGCCATCAGAACATCAAGGTGAACCACGAGCACTTGGCAGGATGATTTCTGGCATTACATTAAAAGCTAACTAAATGAAAGCCACCAAGTATGCATTTTAATCCCAAGCAAACCCGGCCACCCCGGACTTCGGAATTGCGCGTCTTTGCGGTGATTTCATTACATGGCGCTACTTCTCAGCGCGGGCGGCTTTGTAATGTCATTGGGGGGCCTTATAGGCAATCGGCATGAATTCTAAGTATATGCACTCATTAGATCAAAAGTGGAAGGAGCATTGTGCCACATTTCGGTCTAAGCCTCCTCCACTGCTCAATTAAAAGCTGCACATTGACAAATTCAAAATGACTGCTGACAAAATATGCTGATATTTATTTATTTAATTGTTTTAATAATAGACCAAACAAACTTAAAATCTGATGGAAGAGCCAAACGCTTCTTCTTTAGCTCATTTTCAATGTACTGATCACCTGACCCACGAAAGAAGGAAGGGCAGATTCAAAAAAGCAAATAGCCTCATAAGTTACCCACACCTACTAACACATCTGTGATGTATATATTTGGTTTTTCCTTTTGTGAACGGGGCAAAATTAACTCGTGCACGGAGGGGACACGCATAGGGGCGACATGTGCGGTATTCCAAATGTGACAGGCACAACTTATGTTAGCATATTCGGGCTATTATTGGCTTCCTTTTAGCCAATCCGAATGCACTCAATAACTACTGGTGTTGGCTGAATTCAGAACATTCATACTTTGGAAGCAGAAACAGAAATGTAAAGTATATGGCTATATTCAAAAACAGCCTTGGCGTTTCCAATCAAGATTTCTTGGAACAAGGCGCTCGCTCCCTGGGAGCATCTTGTTTTCACTACATCAGAGACGTGCCTGGCAACATGCAATTGAGCAGCAAACTAAAAACGAACACATAGAAAAAAAAAATCACTTCCATGTGCATGATAAAACTGTTTCAGTTTAACCCAGCAGACTATTCAAATAATTACCTGAGTAAGGTGAACTTGCTACTTAAATATTACAAAACAAAACCATTTGTAATTTAGTAACATACTTTATGATTTTACTTTAATCACTATTAAACTAATTGATCAACCTGAGACATTGAGACATCTTGTAGTTGAAGGCTCCTCTTCCAGAACTTTTATAGAACTATGGTTTAAAAAGCATTTTATAAACTATCAATGATTGGATGCTGCAATGTTCTGGTCTATGATCTTTTCTACCAAAAAGATATAATTAGGAATAACCAGATGCACTTCATAAATGCTCTATGTTTGGAGGATGCTGTTTAAATATTGTGTTCCTCACTTTTATTGAAACTATCTTATTTTCCACATAGGTTTCATGTTATTTCCATCTATGAAGTGAAGAATGTTTTATATGTGTACATATAATCAGTGCATTAGGAAGAATGCAACGAGGAACATAACATTGCTTTTAAGATGAATAGAAGAAATGTTTTGTAAATTGTAAATTGAATTGATATTTTTCTCTTTTTTGTATAAAATAAGATTGCAAAGTTGATAAAAACTTCAACTAAATCAATAAAAAAGAAACTAATGCTTTTTACTTTGCAGCCACTACTCAAAAACCTATGTTCCTAGAACCACTATGTGCTAATAGACCTATTGAATTTAGGAAGGGTTAATATTATCCAGTGATATGATGAAGCACCACAATTCATGGCCCTCTGTGAGATCAGGCAATACTCAAATGATACTGTCCACTAACAAGGAAGCAAATTCCAAAGCAGGTTTGATGATTCACCCAATAGAAAAGGTTCTATGCTAGGCATCCCCAGTTATTTGTTTACATCATTTTTGTATCGAAAATGTTTCCTGGAAAAAAACTCAACCTTTTTTCATTTTTTGTTTTGGGGATTTCCCCCAAACCTTCTGCCCCTATTATGTATTCCCTATTCCCCACCTCACCCTACCCCTTATATGCCCTTACCACCCCACCACCCATATTTTTTGATAATTATTTTGGGGCAAACATGTTTGGCAAAATAACGGGTGATGAATGAACATCGTACCAGAGAAAATTAAGGCAATATAGTCTTCTATATTGGTAGTAAGGTACTGCAGTGCCAAGCAAATGGAAGTCAGTAATTGTACCTGGGCAAATGAGTGGAAATAATAATGGATTTTTGGTTTCAACATTTTTCACTTCACAGTTGACCATGTGCAATTCCATGCCCATAAGACAAAGAAGATCCTGGGGTCAACATGATCTTTGCTTCTCTGAATCGCATGCTTTGCATGAGCAATTAACACCGCATTTAATATGTACATGTAAAAAAACAAGAGTCTGATAATTACATTTGAAGCAAGTTACTTGAACTTCCACGTACCTTTATGAAGTGGTCTCCTGGTGCGAAGAAGCAAAAATAATAAACTTGGCAGCCAAGTTCCGATTTCGGTTCCTTGCCAAGTATTTCTGATGCGGATTCATTTGCCAACTTGTTTGCATACTCCCGAATGCTGTATTCTGTATATACACCACATTACTGTAGGAAGACTTGCGCCTTTTCAAGTTGCACATATGAAGTCCTATTTTTATTTCATTGTTGTTTCGTTAGGCGCTTTGTTGCAACACAATCACTTCAAAGACAATGTAAGAAGTGGGTAGAGGTAAAGACGAAGGGAAACATGGGGGAGAGAGGAGGGAAGGGCAGCACGGTTTATATTGTTAATATTCACATTACAGATACAAGTCATAGGGGTATTGGGATGCAAGTGATTTTCTATAAACATGGGTACTGAGTATACATCATAGATTTCTGGCTATGCATAGGTGGTTTGTAAGAGCTTTATGACCCTTGATGGAAGAATCCCTTTGGTGCAGAGTCTGCATTTCTTTACCAGTAATGGTCCTCTTCTGTATAGTGCTGATTTCAGGATGCACTACAGACATGGGGCCTGATTCATGGAAGTGTTTTATAATGGCACAATCCCATAGGAAAACGTTCCATGAATCAGGCCCTCGATCTTTAGGATTCTGCTTCAGTCTGTCCGGGTGTTATTTAGGAGTAATCCGCGTTAATAGTTGCTGTCCCTAAATTGTTGCTGGAAGCCTCTTTGTTTCCCTGTCATGTAATCCAATCTGATGGGCAATTAATTAAAAGCAGGTATGTTATTAGCCTTCACTCGTTTTAAAACTGTTTATCTGAATCAGTTGGCAATCACTATTTATTACAATTACACATCATGTCATCTTAGAATAAAATAGAGCACTTTAATATCTATCATAAAAACGAACTCCACATTTTGCACTTATATTCTACTGGCGGTACAACCCAGTGTTGCATGGGTCTGTAGCTGACATGCACATGGGGGTCTGCTGTAGCCTTGTGTATGTTTTATTGTGTCATAACTTCCTATTTTTGAAAAAACGCAAAATCGTCAAGCTCCTGAAATTGCCTTCACTGATAGCACAGGGCTGGACCCCGCTCCATCCCTGTCCACAGTGATTAGGTGGGGTTGGTCAAATGTCACTATCGGCAGTACATCCCAGACGGGTATGCCAACCTTGTGTCCTAACTTCCTATTATTGGAAAAGTGGCAAAATTGACAATCTCGCGAAATCACCTATATTGATAGCACAGGGCCGGACCCCACCCTATGCAGGGCGAATGGGTGAGGTTGGTCAGATTTCACTATCATCAGTACATCCCAAACTGGTATGCCAACCTCAGGCCACAATTTCAGCCCACCAACTATTGTGGGGCTGGAGCCAACAAACGCAAAATCGGCAATCGCCCAAAATCACCTATACTGTTATATGAACCCCACCTTGTGCAGGGCGAATGGGTGGGTTGGTCGAATTTCACTATCACCAGTGCACCCCAGACTGGTATGCCAACCTTTGGCCATCATTTCAGCCCACCAACTGTTATGGGGCTGCCTCAACCCCAAACATGCAAACACACTTTCACAAATATATATATAAAGATAAACAAATCGCACCTGAACCAAACATATTGCTTCAGGTTTCCACCCACAAAAAGCTCTTTTTTTTGGTGCAGTGTAAACGAGGGCCATGAAATTCCCACAAGCACTTATACTGTCCCCGCCCCATCACCGCTCTTCCCCTATACACTTAAAACACACCCAAACCAATTCCCTATTTATTGTTAAGCTTCATAGCATTACGTTTTTTATTCATTATTTACAGTCTTTATATTGACCCATTTTCCATTAAATACACTAAACGGTCACTTTTGTGACATACTGGAGCCTTGAGTCTTTAATAAAGATGCCATGTAGACCGTATGATGATGTATAATCGCTACCAATGTTCATGGGCTAGCACGTCTCTGAATGTTAATGGGGACCAGTGGGCTAAACGACACGTGATGTTTCTTGTGGCACACCTACAAGTTTGGTGAAATGGAGCTGTCAGATGTGTTCTTCCTGCTAATATCTGGAATCCCGTTTTAAACATCATTGTCGAGAGTTCACATTTTTTTGTTTGAATGTCCATGCTTCTCTACTAGAAAATGTCCAAGATTCCTGAAATGAAAATGTAACGTGGTGATGCTTGAATCTTCTCTACCAACTTAACAAGGCAAAAGAACACACCTCCTACTGCTGCTCACATTTCAAACAATGAACACCAGCATCCCACTTACATCCCAATATCTCTTAATCTACGTGACCAAGTGATTACCTAGCTGTTCGATTCTTTACCATTCCTGGACATCAAAGTTACAGACACTGAATATAAAAACAAAGAGCTATCAGAAATAAGGTTTTATTTGGTACATTTCTGCCCAACTACATGTCCATTTACAATGGAGCATAGGAAAGGAAGTTGACAAACATAAAATGAGTACACATTTTCAATGTTCCCCCAATTGATCTTGAAATTGAGTGTTTGCCAGTTCATATAATTCACTTGTATATTACTATTCCGATATCCCAATGCATTCTCACCCTGTATCCTTTCATTAATGTACATGAGTGTTTCAAAAAAGGCCTTTGCATGACCCTACTAGTGCAACCTATGGTGGCCAATGCAAGAAGCAGACAGGTGCAGTAATGAATTCCATTAATAACTGCTGGACAATGCTCTATCGTTTCAAATCATTTCAGCAATTCGTGCAGTATGTACCCAAAAATACAAATTTCTTTTTATGACTGCATATCCTGTCTGCCAACTTGTATGATTTGGTCAAGTCTTGGATCTCATTTCGCACAACAGAACCTAGCTGGTTGTGCCGGATACATCATCGACCGAACCAGAGCCATTCGTTCTTGGATACATTGAAAACAGTATGAAGGCAAGGTCATAGCCTGGACTGCGAACAAATTGCATTTATACACACAAATGCCCAGCCAAAATGTTAATGAGCAATTGGGGCCCATGCCCGTGAGTTGTGTATACTAGAGCCCAAGTAGCAGATCTTTGCATTTTGTAGCGTTGTTTTAGTCTTAACATACTGTGTTGTGGTACTGGTGGTGGGCAGAATGATTTGTCATTTGGATAGTTCTAAATGTACCCTCTGCACAGCTTAGTGTCCAGTGCACATGTGCATTCAATGATTTACCCAAACTCCCATCTCATGGATGAACACGGAATGCAGGGGTAGCAGGCAGGAGAACTCTAGGGCTGACCGGCGCTGACGAATGACCTTCCAACAAGAATGCCATGAATCTGTATCGCTGCCAATAAAACAGCACAGCCCATGCCATGGCTGGGCACCACCAGGCCTAGCAGTATTGCCACTATTTCTGGGAAGGCTTGCGATATACCCCCACTGTCCCCACCAGGAGCCAGATTATCTGCACTTTGCTGGAATGATGGAGCAAATAGATTGAGCATCAGTGGTGCTGCTTCTATGCCATGGAGTGGTGCAGATTACCCAAGCAGATATGTGTTTATCCGTTTGCAATGTAACCTAAAAAGCAATGCACTAAGTTAATGTCTTTTTATTTTTCGCAGCAGAAATAGTATGAAAAATGGGCTGCTTTATGTTTTTCCTTGTGCAAATGTTTTTCGATAACCTAAGCAGGAAAACTGGTACTAAATGTGCTTGCTCCATTTTGAGCACAGGTGCAAATGTTAGGTAATCTTGCGCCCGAAAGGAGTATGTAACCAGAAAATCCTGGTGCAAAGCGAGTCGGGAAGCAGGGATAAAGTTTCAGCAGTGTGTGCAGGAATACGCTTAACGCCCAGGGAAGGAGGGAGGCATGGCGGGTTCAGAAGCAAGCTTAAAACAAAGCTCTAAAGCTCTTGGTCTTAACACACCACTGCTTGTTATGAGCCAACAATAATCCTAGGCCATTCATTCAAGCCATTGGGAGCTCATGTTCAAGTCTCCTGTAACTTGGCGGAGGGGACCTGTTACGTTTACATGTTCACGTACACGGGTGTCCACTGCCAGATTTCCATCATCTGGAGTGCAGAAATGAGGGCACTTTTCCATGCATTTTAGCTAAACTCTGCTTGCCACTGAAGCTGGTGCATAAAGCCAGCAGACTTCATAGGAATCCCTGACCTTTGCACCGACATGTATAACGACGCCGGTGCAAGTGCTGGAGCATTAGATATGGCGGAGTGGAAGGACGCGGCGGAAGCGTACGTTACGTCCCGCCCCTCCTTTCTGCCAATCAAACCAATGAAAATAGGGCATGCCATGAATGGAAGGCAGGAAAGCCTATATGCAAGGCTTTTACGTCGTTCATGTACGATATGCCACAAAATGAGCTCCACGGTAGATAACCTGTCTAATGCAATGTTTGCGGCATGCTTCTTGGAATAATGGTTTCGTTTCGGTGCTTATTTTGTGGGGGTGTTTGCTCGGGCTCAGCCCTGCCACTTATTTTTGAGCCTCAGCACTTATTGTCTCAGACTCACTTTAATTATGGAGTATTGATAGTCAGTGCATCCATCAACCACAATAAGCAGGTGCACCCTATAGTGTAACCCCAACTGTGTCCACACTGTGGGGAGCAGCTGTGGGTGGCGGCAACAGCGGTGGGGAACTACCCACCCGCAATGTCACAGTAGTGCTAGAAAATAATATGGCCCTGCCACTTTTTTTTTTTCTTTTACAATTTAAGCACTGTTTAGGTTCCACCGTTTTACTCTTTCCTGTTGCACACCGAGATATATAAAACATTGAAAATGCAAGAAGGAAGCTTGTTTAACGTTATTATTGCACGAATGAAAGACATGGAAGCAACAAGGAGGGGGGCAAAAGGAGGTCGGGTATACTTATATATGCATTGCAACTGGAGCCTTCAGCTTGCATGGTAAACTCTTTATATATTACAATAAATACAAACCGAAAGGTTCTCAAAGAAAATCAAAGCATGTGTTGATTTTCCATAGTTCAATCTGTTTGTGAAAGGTAGAACTTTACATTCATGTGTTTCTTTCTTGCATTTTATTTATGAATAACTGAATGGAAGGGCGGTCATTGTGTCATCACAATGATAAAAAAAAGCCCCCGATTTACACACCACAAAATTGCATTTTTCACAAATGAAACTGTAAACAAAAATAATCTGTTACTCTGATATTGTGAGTGAATAATACAAAACCTGAATGACCTTGTGAAGCAGTAGCCTGATATGCGGTGACTCTCGAGGCATGGCGAAAATCTATATGTGCCAAAGATACAAATATCAATAAAAGGACAATTTAAATTAACAAATGTTACCAAGCATTAATAAGCCCTGGGTACAGATTTAATGATCCTCATCACAGCATCGATCTGTGACCTTGCCACTATGTTAACATTTGTGCTACCAGCAGAAAAACCTGTCAGGCAGAACAATGAAAAATGGGCAGCATTTGCCAGCTAGTCTATGCAACAGCAAGACTAAATATGTAACAGTTTGTTTCACACTCCTTTTCTCCTTCTGTCTCCTTTCTGCACAGGACTGATCGTTGCAACGTTGGCCGTCTGTTGGATGCCAAACCAGATCCTTCGCATCATGGCTGCGTCAAAGCCGAAACAGGATTGGACAGTTACGTACTTCAGAACCTACATGACTCTTTTACCCATTGCCGACACATTCTTTTACCTAAGCTCGGTGGTGAACCCCCTGTTGTACAACATATCGTCAAAGCAGTTCCGGAATGTTTTCCTACAGGTCCTGCGCTGCCGATTAACCGTGGAGCATGCTAATAAGGCCAAGCTTCTCACGGCCAACTTGGACTCAAGCTCCAGTGGCGCGCCCAGCTACAGGCGTCCGAATCTCTTCATGTCGTCGCGGCGATATCCTTCTGTGGGGAAAGCTAAGGCGACCGTCTTGACCACTTTTCAAAGTCTTCCAGAGGCTGACCCTGGTTCATTGGAGTTTGATCGAGATCCACCGGGTGCAAACTCAGAAATACAACTACAAGAGCCTTGCTTATCAAGGAAGCCATCAGCAAGACATGGTCTCTCGGAAACTGAAATATGATTCAAAATACAGAACATAGATGTATATGTGGGAAAAACCCATTGGGAATGTTAAATAACCATCTGTAGGAGAAAGAATCCGGCTTAAGTGTGTCCATTCTTTTACTTAAACAAGTATCTTAACCAAGTGTGTTGTCTTCGATTGTAGAGCATGGCCGCTTTCTTACAGTGCACATTGGGACATTCACGCATAAACGTACGTTAATTTAAAAAAAGTCCTTCCTCTCTGCAGTCCATGAGATGACCTCTCACAGGTGTTTTGGAAGGAGAGCAGCAGATGAGGGAACAGAAGTGGTGTCTGAGTGGGGGCAGCGCTAAAGGTTCGCCTGCAGGTTTAGCAGTTCATAGGCCAAAGAGCCAGGCTCAGCATCAGGACACTGGGCAGAGCACTTGCGCGCAGCCCTGCAGCCGAGCTGCCCCTCTTCTTGAGTCGAGGTCCATTGCAGAGTGACGTGTGACAGCAGCTGATGCAGACAGAGTTCATTTTCCCCGGGGTACAGAAGGACTGATATCCAGCGGACGCTATGAGGCAAGCTGCTGACGAAGCACATGACTTCCGGTACATGATTCCTGTAAAGGAGAAACAAATCAAAATGAAAGACTATTATTATGCAGAATCTCCCCGTGCACTCTAACTGAAGTCCTTGCGACGAGACGGCAGTGTGCATAGCTTCAAAATATACATGCACCAGCCCAGAGAAATCATTTACATGTTCATGGGTCAAGCCATTAGAGAAATTGAGAAACTCCAATCATGTCATTAGTGATATTTGCACAGATTAATGAGCATTAGAAATTCATATGGCTGTAACAGTGTAACAGTGATAATCGTGTCCCTGTTATCACTTAAAGTACAAGGAAGCAGTGTGTGTGGCTGTTTTAAAGCTAACTCCATTGATAGCAAGACACATTTTTCTCAATTTGTAACTAAATGCTTCTTCAATCATCATGGGAATCATACCAAAAGGTCGCCCTCGACGGCCGAAAATGGCGACTTTTCTTTTTTTTTGGCCCCCCCCCTTACACCACATATATATGTAGGGTGGTATAGAATATAATATTAATATGGGGAGGAGCTGCAAGGGGTCTGACCCCGCATATATATGTGGTGTAAAGGGGTTTAAAAAAAAGAAAAAGTCAGCATTTTCGGCCATCGCAATTGTGAGGGTCGCAATAATCACATAGATCCCAATCATGTGCTGCAAAGCTGATTTACACACCTAACAGCGCTGTGTGTGGGCGGCCATGTTATTACCAAGAGGCTGATTGACGAAACCCTTCCAGAATGAAATGTGCCTTACACCTGGAAAAGGGTTTAGATGAGAATCACAAAAGGGCACATGCCCACTTAGCAAAAAAGATCTCATGTTTCTATGGATGTGCGACCTCATGCACACTGCACACTCTGGTGCCCTCTACACCAGGAAATAGTGCAACTGCCACTCATGTTACTGAGGTATTACCCAAATTGTTCGAACACAATTGTTCGAATGACCTAATTGGCCGAAAGTCAAGGGTCCGAATTGACCTTTGCACAATTGACCGTATATATATATATATATATATATATATATATATATATATATATATATATATATATAATGGGGGGTTGCGGGGGCTTTCCCCCCTCATATATGTTACAATTGACCTTCACAATGAATTTGTAGGTGTGTGCCCCTTAGAAATGTGTGACTACTGTCTGCAGACACCCATCACGTGATGTTTACTTTAATCAGATCTTATTGGTGTAAGTGTGCTGCCAGAAGTGTGGAGTGTAAAGTGCTACCTTGCAGGCTCCAAGATGTGTGGAGAAAGCGGGGATGCCATGGAAACATATGTTTCAGAGTAAAACATCGGTATTTGGGAAACACACGTTTTGTTTTTCCCAAGACTTCTCTGGTGCAAGTTGCTCCAGTGTACATTACACCGGTCACCATTGCTGCATGTTTCTCTCGTGTGTTAGTCTGGTCCAGATTGCACCTGTGTCTTTCCCTATGAGAGGTTCACTTGCGCCCATTCTAAATCCCCCGTTCAAGCAACAGTTACAGCCAAACGTTGGTGTGGGTGAGACACTGGCACACCAATGACAGAACAACGTATTGCAAACTTTAGTGAAACATAGGTCAAGCTTATGTATGTAATGCCCAAACACAGCTTTCTCTGTGAAGCAGCCCATACGTGGTTTGCAAGTTTCATTTTGTCAACAGTTGGCTTAGGATTTTTAGCAAGAAAGCACATTGGCTGTGCATTGTTCACTTTGTTCTTTTTTGGGGTGTGGGAGAGTGAAATCCGAGTTGTGGGGAAGGATACAATCTTCAAACGGTGCATTCCTTCTGGAAATTTAGCCTGTAAGAATTGGGATGGGCTTGATTTAAAAATGAATATGAATTAATGTGAGCATCTCATCACCACACTGTTCCAAAGGACAGCAGTAGTGTAACAATGCAGTGATACGATTTAACGCAATACAGTGATATGATTTAACGTTTTCTTTTCCATCATGCCTAATTTGTTCATGTTCAGCACATGTCAATAAAACTGTATGTGTTTGCAATACCGGTTCAAATACGTTTAGTAAATATGTGATAGTGAGATAAACATCATAAACTGACTAACAACTAACAGTTGTAAAGCACCAGGGGTTAGCAGCCTGCATTGCTCTAGATGTTTTGCACTACAACTCCCATCAGCCTTAACCAGTACATTTAATTTCTGGAGTATCATGGGAGTCATAGACAATAACATCTGGAGATCCAGATCAGACGGTTTCACTGGAGGGGTGCATGCATAGTTTGCTTCTTGTGGCAATCTCATTCACAAGCACAGTTCTGCTATATCCTCCACGTCCAACTGATAATATCACCAAATACTGGCTTCTACTAAATCGGCATAAGAAGCCGTGGCTGTCACAAGGTTACTGATGGATTCAGTGCAGCACTGCAATGCATTTGGGAGGCGGAGTGTGGTGGGGCCTTGGAATCCCGGCAGGGAATGCGGGGACAACCTGGATTCATGTCTTCCTTCTCTTCTCCCTAGTATTATTCCTTATGCAGTGACGCTATTACTTTCGTTCATTCGCACTTTGCACAGGAAAGTCTTACTTCAGAGTATTCACGCTTTTTCACACCTATGGTCTCAACTTTGGAAGAGTTAAGACATTGCCCTTGAAGTTGTCTGTTAAGGCCAGATTCATGAACTTAGTAATGTACAAAATGGAGGAAGCATAATGCAAACCTGACAAACTACTGTTGTCAAGGGAAGTGGGGTCATGTCAATGAAATGTGTGTGGCCCCTTCAGACATTGAAAAGGCACTGTTAAGAGGCGTACACATGGTGAATAAGGTCTTACACCTCAGATAAACCTGCGCTGTAGATGACAATACAAAGCCAAGGTTTGAATATGTCGTCTCTTCTACCTTTCTCCCACTACTCACACATCTCCTTTTCTTGCGTCCCTCCTCTGCTTCTCTCATTATCCTAAGTTTCATTTCCTCGGATTCTTTTCCAACGTGTTTACAGCTTGGCACCTTCCTATCTCTCTTCTCTATTTACTTATTTTACTGCCCTCCTACTCACCAATTCCTTTCTGTAACTCAGTTCTGGTTATTTTTTTCTCCCTACCCACTTTCCACTGGATCCACTGTACCTACTTCAGTTTCTGTTCATTTCACTCTTCTATCCGAAATGTTTGAATTCACTACCATTCCAGAGTCGCTCGGCTAAGACTATGGCACCTTGTCTGTCTTTCCTTTAATAGCAAGATAACTTTTAATATGCCCCTCACTTCCAGTTTTCCTCATTGTAGTGCCACTGTTATTGAACAAATCTGTTCCCTATTGCTTTTTAATATAATGTTTTACAGAACTTTGTATAACACATTGTGTAAATTCAGTAAAATAAATGATCATGAAATGATTGTGTTTTGTTATTATTGTGATATAGTTTATAAAAAGTTTTCCAAATATATTACTATTCCAATACACTAGACACAATGTTATTCACATAAATAGGTTAACACACCACACATTTCATTCTATATTTCATCCTTTACATTTACACATACCTTTTATCATAATTAAGAAATCTTATTTGATTTTTGTTGAAGTCTTCAAAATGCTGCAGCTGCTCATTTGTACCCTTCTGTCATCTCTTACACCTGAGACCAATTCATCAAAATCATTTTCCAAACTTGTACAACTGATAACATTATTGAAATTTGCTTTCCGACCTGATGACTTCCTACAATTCCTCTGTGTGAATAGAATTCAAATTGTATGCAAAACTCCTAAATATGTTCAACCTTACAAACGTTGTGCCTGTGCAGTTTATAAAAGGATGTTTTTGCGTTTCAACTTCTCTCTTGCAGAATGTAGAGATACAAGTTAAACTACTTTACTTTGTGTATAGACCCAAAACCGTCAAGGTCCCCAGACAGTTTGCCCTAAACCTTAGGTAGACCCACCTCTCTTTTCCATCAGGAAAGGTTGTCAAGTAAGTCCAAGTCTTACCTTGCTAAGCGCACATTTCTACATACCTTTTGTAAAGGTTTTTCGTATTTAGGTGTTGGTAATATTTCTTATGGTCCGTTTTAAAGCTTTATTCTGAATATCGCTCGTGTCCCTTCCTAGATAATTTCCAGATGTTTCATCTTCCCAGATGTAGCCAATTTGAACATATATCTTTTGCATACTTCCTTATAACATCCCAAAAAATGTTCTCTTTATCATTATTTCTTTTAAGGATTGTGTAATGTCAATCAATCAATTTTGTACCCAAGTGATCCTAATTCACTTTGCTGCGGGATATAGATGCATTTTTTCAGTTTGCTGTTATGAATTTATAGGAAACCCTTTATTGAAACGTTGTCCGTTAGCATTGGAGTCTGGTAAGTGATTCATTTGCAATGTTTAACCAGGAGAGCAATTATGTGAAAATGTGAACAACACTATGGGAAACTAAACTTTGCTAACACTATGCATCAGGGATGGACACGTCTTCTCCCATCTCTCCCTCCAGCGGTCTGCATAGAGAATTTGGTGCTTCTCTTGCAGCCTCAACAAACACTCAGAAGACTAACAAGTGGATCCCACTTAACGATAGCCTTTGATATTTTGAAGTAATCACCTGTTCATATGTGAGTAATCAAACCCCTAAAGAGCATTGAAAAATATGCCAGGTGCAAAACACATGTTGGATGACAGTATGATTGTACTCCAGTGGTGATAAAAACGACCTCAACATCACTTAATCTTACAAATCTTTTTCTTAAAACGTCATTATCACTGTCACACATGGTTGGCAGAAGCCAGAAGGGCCTGTGCTGCCTTTATGGTGGGTAAGGGTCACTGCTTGTATGAATAATCAAGTGTCAAAATATTTAAACATTTGGTCTCCATTTATAGAATACTGTCAGCACTTCCCATCCTTTACTTTCAAATCACCCCTCTTAGCAGGCTGCTCACTGCAATAATGCTGCAGGGGGGTGCACCTTGTCCTCACCTCTACTGTGTGGGGCAGGACTTAGAGGTGTTAGTGTGCCAAAACCTTGCTTGTATATTGCTGTTATTTCTGCTGGCTAGGGTTACTGCATCAGCCATGGTTCGCTGTATCCGTCGCATCTTAGTTTAAATACAAGGTTTGGAAACGTGTAACGGATTGCGTAATAGTGCTTGTGAACCAAACAGCTGCAGTACTTTCTCATGATGTTAGAGTATGTACATTTTAAAATATGAAAATTAGATGGTTAGCAAAAATCTAATAATATAGGAAAATGCATGATAAAGCATATTAACAGTTGAGAGAATAGAACACATGCTTTTTCTTTTAAAGGTATGTGCGGATTCCTCCATCAACAATAGTTACAAATAAAACCAGTGCACATTTTGCTCAATTATTAAACAACCAAAATGACTTATTTACAATCAGATCAAATTAAAATCATAGGACAAAATCCATGTATCCAACCTCCCATATCATTTCCATGAGGTTTCGCCCAAAAGCCACACTCTGATGTTTTAAATTGTATCGTTAGTCCCTATGCACCATTTTGGTTTTGAGCAGTCTCACATTTAAAGCCATGTCTAAATAGTTGATTAAATCAAAAAGGAACTGGGGCTCGATACAATTGAAAGTTAAGGACATAGCTTCCTTACAAGATCTGGTATCATAGGCCAGGAAGTGTGCTTTTAACCACCACACCCCCAGGTCCTCATCCAGTCCCAACTCACATATGATGTTGGCCAAAAAAACGAGCTGGCTTAAGGCGTCACCAAAATGCCTTAGGTTTAACCTGGTCATACTAAGTAGCCTTCTCGCTGCAGTGGACTTCAGGGCAATAATAGGGCCAGTGACTGAGAGGCTCCCTTTGGCTTCCACATACAATGCAAGTTAAGGCAGAGCTTGAAACCTTTTTAACTCCTCCTCTAATGCTCTATCTCTTGACCAGATTTTAATTCCTGATTTGACTTCTTCCGACTGAAAACCGGCCCCAAAGACTTCACCCTATTTTGTACCATGTGGGCTTCTGCTCACCTTGCGCTTCCTCCATTAATGCAAAGTCCAGCTGTACAATTGGATTAGCCCAGTTTTAGTTTAGAAAAGTATGTCAGTTATCTACTCAGGCTCTGTAGTCCCAGTTCGGCTCTTAGAGTGCTGCTCTGGGACTCTGGTGGGAGGCCCAAACATTGGTGTCAAAAATGTGACTGGACTGCGTCCAAAGGTTTTTCAGTTACTATGACCACATATGTCGCTGGCGTACAATATCTGTGCTGTCACCTTGAGTTTAAAAGCCTATATACACTTATCTAACCTACGGGATCCATATTTGTAAGAAAATCTTCATAGGCCCTGAAGCTTAGCTTTGGCATAGTCTGTCTGGTATTTAATATGATCCGTCCAAAGACCATTCTTTGCAAACTTTAGGCCCAGGTGAATCAACTACTGAAATGGATTCTCCTCCTATTCCCCACCATAGAGATTTCTTCTTTTTCCCAAAAATCAAAATGTTGGTTTTATTTTGATTTAACTTGAACTTGTGGGTTTCCCGGTGTAGTTGAGCCCTTGATTAAGACCAGGTGCGGTTATCGCAAAGATAACTTTATCATCGGCATAAGGTAATTCACTATATTTTTATTGCCTAGCCTCGGTGGGCACACCCTGTTATTATATCTGGCTGCATCAGTACCTCAGACATGGATATATCAGACGCGGGTCACCAGTAGTAGATGCCCTAATCCGGCACCTCAATCCATTATAGGGATTATAAATTGATGCTGACTCAACCCACAGCCAACTGGCTGGTTTATTTCTATCACTCAAGAATCAGAGCCTTTCACTGACATTCCAGGCGGTGTTTCTCGTCCACTATAAAAAATATGATTTGAATATTGAGATGGTGCAGAAGAAGATATTTGAACGCTTAAACTTTATCATTGTGGGAATCTGAGTATTGAGCATCATATCCAGAACACTTCTCACAGCAATTAGAGATCCGGTCTGTATCAACAAACACCGCCCATATATAATCCAATGACATCTGGGCTTAAGGTTGGGTGTGGTAACCACCACCATATCTGATGGACTAGATGATCTTACCAGACGTAAAAAATTACAGGTCCTGATGAAGATGGCAAACGTCAGAACGACATTGAAACCGGTCGACCACCTGGATGGACAATATCCCTGAAGAGACATGGGATACGGGACACAACCGACACTGTTATAGTGGAGAACATACTTTCTCCTTCCTTTTCTCATTTAATTTTTAACTCTAATTGGTTTACCTCGTAATTTCCGATTGGTTGCCGAAAAAAGCGGAAAACCACCAATTTACAACATGGTGGCCAGGAGGCCCCATAGAACACAAACCTTTGGTAAACTAAGTGAATATGTATTTGTCACATTCTGATGGACACTCTTTGGCCCATGCAGAATAGAATGTTTACATCTATCTCTATTTGTATTGTCTGGGCTGCCCCGCAAATTACCACTCGATCTACATGTCATGGACACACTTCCTGGAGGGTGAATAAAATAATTATAGGGCCCATGTGCCCTGAGGAAATTCTTCCTCTTCGAAATGTCAATGGAATGAAAATAGATTTGGTTCAGCCCCCTCGCCAGATTGGCTCAGTGATTGAAAGAGTTTTGAACTGTGTGCCTTGTAGATTTAGGGACAGCTATCCTCTCTCCTTTCCTATTAGATAGGCGGCCCATCACCTCCAACCTATGGACAGGCACCCCGCACAGGGAAAGGGGGTTCTTCTGTCTAGGGACTCTGGTAGCTTACGCATTAATTGAAAAAATAAGTAAATTTACAAGAAATGTCTCTCCTTGAATAGTGTTTTTGTGTGTTATAACAGATACCTTACTTAACACTAAAGGCCATTTGTTACTCTCAATCAGACTCCCTGATTGTTTTTTGTCCATCACTGTGAAACCACACTTGAAACCTGCCTGGGATTGTCCTAAGATATTGTTCTCTGAAAACCACTCTTCCAGTCTGTCCAAAATGCACTCTGCAAAGATCTTAGCTGAAATGTACAGCAGTGATATGGGTCTAAAACAGTGGGGTCTTCTGGGTCCCCTTTCTTGAAGATTGGACTATTATCCCACACTACCACCATGTTGGAATTTTCCCAGCTGCGCCAATTGCCTCAACGACTTTTACCAGTATTGATACCCACCAGTCAGCATGACCCACAAACACAGCTGACGATAACCCATCTGGGACCGCTGCTTTCTTTTTTTTTTAATGTTCATTGGCTGCTAAGCACTTTGTCTCTGAGAATGTAATGTTGTTATTAGAACTTAGCATTTGTGGTCAGTTGTCCCCACCCTTGTCGGTGTAAAACATATTCTGGCAATGCAACACCCACCTGTTGTTTTCGATATTTCCACCCCGTTGGAGGCCCATCTTGTCCCAACCTTTTGCTACTAACCTCCAGAATGGCTTGTGGTTATTGGCGCACACTGCTTGTGATAGTGTGTCCCGTTGTTTTTCCGTAGCTTCTTGTTTCTTTCTTTTCAGAAACACTTTATATTCCCTTTTAATTGTATCTCTCTCTCTGGTCATAAGATTATCTTTCTTGAGTGCCTCCTATAGACATGTATTCCTATCCCGACACTCTAGATCAAACCATGGTTCATGTGTACTTGTGTCGGATCCCCTTCTTCTATTCCTTTCTAGTGTGCCGTACATTCTGTCATTGAACATAACTATGAGAGATTCAAAGGCTACCACTGTTTCAGCTGCTGTGTACCCATGATCCAAAAGTAATTGGTGCTGGCTGTTCATGTCTTTAGAGGTGAAGCCACTGACAATTCTTGCCCTATCTGGCCACCGAGTAAGATATTCCATCGGACCCTGAGTGTGGCAGTTCTAAACCCCCTGGGCCTAATCTGTAACACCATGGGAAAATGGTCACTCTCATCTTCCACCCAGAAGTCCACTATATGGTTACAAAATGGCATTCTGCTAACGTGTAGTACATTCTAGATGTGTAGGGATCTCTGTTAAACGTCTGCATTTGGGGGTGGGGGGTGGAGGGGTGTCTCACCTGGAGACCTGTCATTGAGTTTGCCCAAGGAAAATTCGGAGAGGAGGTTGGCCAGCTCTCTGCCACCACTATCTGGCTTGCCAAGTGTTGCTTTCCTCTTGGGAATTCCTCATGCCTCTGTCAAGAATCTGCTCTCCATGATAGGTTCAGAGACTGTCCTAGCTTATCATTCCAATCTCCCATAATGAGAAAACTGCCAGGAGCGCCACTGAGCCCAAGCTCGTTAAGGCAATCCCTCAACTCCATGAGGGATCCCTTTTCCTTCTTGGGAGGTGAGTATACTTTTATAATGTATATCTTAGCCTTGGAGTCACCGCCTGACCATGACATACATACCATGATCTCTGATTTCAAATCCGAGTGCAGTCTGGTCACATTCCAACAATCCTGCCCTCAGATCATAGTAATCAGCCCACCTTTGTTTCGACCTTTATGCTTTTTTCCACCATCACAGTGGCACTGCTTGGCTTTCATATCTAGAAATACCTCAATCCCTTTCCCCGCCATTGTAATATGCATGCACGAAAATGGGGGTTGTTAAAACAAAAGTGAGCATTCGAACCCCCACAAAACATTCACTAAAGTTCTTGATAGAAGTCTCTGCAACACCCAGCGTTGCTTGAATGGCTGTCGCAAAAACACGTTTGTAGGAGTTCTTATTTCCATGTGTTCTGCCTTGAAAGGTCGCAATCAAGCTCAGCTCCCTCCAGTCCCGGGTCGCCGGGCTCGTTGGGTTTTGGGATTTCTTTCTTAGGAACACATGCACATATCGAAATGTCAAAGGGAATGATGATATTTATGCAGCAGGTGAAAAACTGGATATTCGGGCAAGCCAGAACTCGGATACGAAACCATTCAAGTCCATGTGTGCTATACTGGTGCAGACCCTTACATCCCATTGAGTGTAAAAATGTAGAGTGCATTATCTTCAGGTCTGAAGAGCGAGTGGACATGCAAATAATATGGCCCCAGGCAGAGGGGACCTTTAGAGGCCATAAGGCATTCCTTAAGTGCAGAGGAGTCACTTTGCTCAAAACATTGGGGCTTGGGGGAGATAGGGTATCTTGTCACGCCTAGAAACAACTGTGTATATGCGCGCTATAAATAAAATATATCATATCAAGGTAAATCCCTGCTGTAGAGATCTGTGTGGTAAATTAATAGGCTCCATCCCCAGAAAGTGTGACGACCTGATACTGGTGGACACTCTGTAGGCAGAGGCTTGGCCCCCTGGCACTGCTCTGACCTCCTCCCTTTTCCCCTCACACTGCCACAATGAGCCGCAGGAACCCTAGCACTACGCATATGCAGTACCAAGAAAGTGTGTGAAGGTTCACATCATGATGAGTTCCTTCTTCCTGACTTGCTCACTCCAATATGCTGAAAATTCATTCATTTTGTCATTTTTTTTATAGCGCCTTTCACCATAATTATGATCCCAATGCACTTTTTGGTTGAACACCCTCAGAGTGACTGTAGCTGTCCTGACTGTGTGTGTGCATTTCAGCCATTCAAGTTATGCAAAGGTGGCCAGAATCCTGCTAGTCACCCATGTCTTAATGGAGTGTGTATGGGCGCAGTGGAGGTAAACCATGGACTAAAGGGGAAGATTGTATTGAAGGAGATAGAGAGTGATGTGGAATACTACACTTTGAATTTTTGTCATTAAAATTAGCTTCATTCTTATGGCAGAGGTGATGTGCAATAGTGCTTGTGTTATATGTGTGTACAGGGTGTGCGGAGTGAGACCATGCCTTCCACCAAGTTGTGAAGGTGTGGTGTGTGGGAGGAGAAATGGGTTAGTTGTACAAACAACAATGTCTACTTCCTGGGTTCCTTCTTTGTGCACGGAGTAGTGCTGATTTTCCCGAGGTCCATTTTAAGTGCGATGCACTGCACACCCTCCAATCCCATAAGAGTGCAATACCTGGCCCACTGTCAGGATTCGTTCCAGGTGTTAGTTGCTGGAGTGCAGTGGTCGAAGTGTACGAAAAGAAGTAGTGGAACTATGTTCCCTAGTTGCCTGGCCCGGCTCCTCACAAACCACGTCATCATGCCTCCTCCCACGCACAACACAAACCCCCAAATACGAGTGCCTGTTGTTTAAGGGAACAATGAGTGCAGTGCACTGAAAGTGCAAGTTTCATCTTCTTCCTAAACTATTATTTTAAAAAGAAACCATTCCGGAACAATTTCTTTTTAAAATAAAAGAATAGGAACTTTAAACCTTAATTCAACAAAAAGTAGAGGAGCACCTCTCCCAACTGCTCCTTCCAACTTTGACCACTGCTGGAGTGACTACCAGAGTTCTCCATGTGTGCTTGGCATCCCACAAGGGAGGTCGGGTGGCAGAGCAAAGTGGTTGAAAGAAAAGAAGAGGCAAGTAACTGACATAAGGGCAGGTGTGGGGAGTGTGCGGGGGGTACTGCATGATGAAACGTATGTGTGAGAGGTGGGGAGTGAGCGCCTGGAGGCAGGGGATCTGCGAAGTCGGGGGGAACAGCCAAATTGTGATGGCTTTCCTGAAGCCCAGGTGATCCTCTAAGAGGTGGAACGTGCAGGGGAGGAGGTTCCAGAAAGTGGGTGTGAGGACAGACAAACAAGCACCTCCTAGTCTGGATAACCTGAGAGGAGGGACTACCAGGAGGTATGCAGAGCCTGATGTGAGGATCCTGGTGGGGCGGCAGCAAGTGAGTTTATTTTGGAGGAATTCCAGGCCTTTTTTGGGGAATTGCACAGTGGGTAATGCGCATGGCTTTGAAGGAGGCCCGTTGGCTGAAGGCAGCCAGTGGAGTGTCCTGAGTGTGTGGAGATGTGTTCTCTAGGGAAGAGTGCTAGGAGGAGCCTTGCTGCGGAGTTTTGAATCCATTGGAGCTTCCTCAGTTGGTATGTAGGCATGCCTAGGAAGAGGAAGATAAGAGTAATCTAGGCGCGAGAGGATGATGGCCATGATTGTGGAAACTCTGGGGGTGGGGGGTAGGAGGGATAAGGAAAGATCCACTTGGGGATGCAGAGGTGGAAGGTGCATGATTTGAAGAGTGCATTGATGTGATGGGAGAGTGTAAGGTCTGAGCTAAAAGTGCATCCTAGGTTTTTGACCAAGGGGTGAAGTGGGCTCAGTTCATAATTAATGCAGCCAAGGGATAGGTTGGGGAAGGAGAGCTGTTTTGCCGCAGGTGATTTTTCGTTATCCAAAAGTCAATGTCTGTGAGGCAGGATGCCAGGTCTGGGTGGGGGGATGTGGGGGCGTTTGGAATCTTGAGGATGATCTGGGTGTCGCCAGCGTAGTTGTAACAGATGAGATTGTGGGACCGGATGAGCTTGGGGAGGGTCAAAAGGTAGAGATTCAAGAGGAGGGGGAGAGGGAGGTTCCCTGGAGGAATCTGTGGGGGGCTTGGTGGGGGGCAGAGGAGAAAGGATGGTGAGAGATGATTTGGGAGCAGTCGGAGAAGAAAGACAAGGGTGGAGTCTCTTATGCCTCGGTCAAAGAGTCTGTTCATGAGGATGAAGTGGTTAATCATGTCGAAGGCTCCTAAGAGATCAAGGACGATGAGAACAGCTCAGCCCGCGGAGTCTGCTGTTCTTTTTCAGTTCATCCCAGATAGAGACCAGGGAGGATTCAGTTCCATGGAGGGGTCTGAAGCCAGACAGGGCAGGATCAAGAATGCTGTGGGCATAGATGAAGAGACTGAGCTGGTACTATGCTCCTGGTTCTGGGCTTATGTGCTGCTAAGTGAACAGAATGTTCCAGACATGGCACAAGCGTGCCAACCAATTGTAGTGATCCATATAACGAAGGACCTTATAGTTTGAAAACCAATGAGAAACCGTGTATCGAATGTTTCTGAAGATGACATGTTTTTAGAGGTAGGCATAAGTTGTCCACCTGATAGTCGGCAGCTAATTACAATCCTAGTTTCTCTAGATAATATACTTAGATGTTCCCCTTAAGCGATTCCCGATCCAAGTAGGTTTTTCATTATTTGCCACGTAGTATGATGTGACGTAGTATGATGTCACCTCTGACATATTTTTGATATATAATCTTTGTTTTGTGAAAAGATTGCTGAGAGAAGTCGAGCGTATGTCCATTGATGTTTGTTGTAACTCCCTGTTTTAGATAATTGTTAATAAAACAGTACTTTGCCATCTTCCTGAGTTGGTTCTGTTATTTGGACTTGGTGTTATTCTGTGTAATCCCATCCATTTCATGCACATTCCTAAAGGGCCATAAGCTTATTAGTGAGTGGTTGACTACAGATCTGGCTAGAGAGCCTGCACAGGTGGAGGAGAGGATGTTTTTGAGGAGGACTGGGGAGCAAGGGTCTCCCGGGGAACCTGAGGGGTGGCTATTGCAGAGAAGCATTGAAAATTCATTGACATGGATCTCCAAAGAAACCTTCGTTATAATGGTGGGATATGTCTGCAGCCCCACCTTTGTAGCGTGGAAGTTCAAGTACGCTGCTTGCAGGAGAGGGCCTGGATCTCCCAGATCTGTCTGGCCGAGGTGATGGCTACCAGGAAAGCAGTCTTCCATGAGAGAAGCTTTAGAGTAGCCCAATGCATCAGTTCAAATGCGGTCCCCATGAGTTTAGTCAAAACCACATTGAAATCCAGGCCAGGACCAGAGCCTTCACAGGTGGAAATTACCTGAAGAGGCCTTTGAGGAACTGCTTGACAAGCCTGTGCAACCACAGGGAGGGATTGCAGGTGCCCGGGTGTACAGGGATATGTCAGCTAGATGCACCTTGATGAAGGCGTGAGCCAGGACAGCCTTGGCCAGCAACAGCAGGTACGGGAGCAGCTGCAGCGCCATCACCCGCAGAGGTGTAATCTTCTGAGTCTTGCATCACATCATGAAGCACTTCTACTTGTGGCCATAACAAGTTGACGCTTAGGAAGCTCTGGCCTTGGCCAGAATATTCTTGAACTCAAACAGCAGGGAATAGTGGCCAAACTCATGGGCTGCAGGAGCTAGGCTGTGAGGCACAGCAACGCTGGGTTGTGGTGCAGTATTGTTCCATTTTATCTGGAGAGCAGGTCCGAATGTGGAGGCAGCCAGACGGATGGAGCCACTGACGGAGCAGATCCAGGAACCAGATCTGCCGTGGCCAAGCCGGGATGATGAGGATCATACTGCAGTGGCAATGTCTGAGTGTGTTGATCACATGTAGCAGGAGCAGAATCGGAGGGAAGGCGTACAAGGAGAGCCCGTCCCACGTAAACGAGAAGGCGTCCACCAGACTCTTCAGTTGAGGTTACCTGCTAGCGTATCTGCAGCACTGTCGTGAAGAGGTCTATCTGGGGGGCACCACACCTGCTGAAGAGCGGAGACACCAGTGCTTTCTGAAATTCCAGCTCTTGGCAGGATCACAGCTCCCTGCTGTGGCAGGATCACAGCTCCCCACTGAGTGAGTCTGCGGTGGTGTTCTTGTGCCTGTTCCCAGGAAGAGAGCGGGTGAGCATGTCCCAACCTGCTTATGGATGTAGAAGATGGTGGTGGTGTTGACCATGAAAATCCGCACCACCTTCCCCTGTAACTGCGGCTGGAACGGCTTGAGGGCCCAGAAGACTGCCTGGAGCTTCAATACTTTTATGTGCAAGTTCTTCTCTTGTGGGAGCCAGAGGCCCCTGGTGTGAGACTGCCCTTTGTGGGCTCCCCAACCTTCCAGAGAGGCATCCATGGTGACCGTGGAAATGTGAAAGGGTGCTCCTTGTGTGAGATGAGGTCACACCGCCCACCACTGTAGATTGAGGGTAATCTTGTCTGTCCAATTGCCTGAGACCTGCTGCCACTGGTGTCTAGATATCCCTGGAGAGGCTGCATCTGGAGCCTGGAGAAGGGGACCAGATGGATGCCCACCAGAGACTTGATGGACTGGACTATTGCAATGGACACTGCTGACAGCCACTGAACCGTACCTAGGATTGCCTTCACCCTTTCTTCCGAGGGGGGTCTCCAGGCAAGCAACCATGTTGAGACAGGCACCCAGGAACACAGCATTCTGCGATGGCACCACGCAGAACTTCGGATAGTTGATTGGATATCTGAGTGCAGAAAGAAGTCATATGGTCTCTGCCGTGTGCTGGGTCGCCAGTGCATGAGAGGGGGAGCGAATGAGCAAGTCGTCGGAATAAGGGTAGACATGTATCACCTTGCGGCGCAGAAGTGTAGCCACTGGGGCTATGTATTTCATGAACACCCTGGGGGCTGACTTCAGGCTGAAAAGGCAGGGCCCTGAATTGGTAGTGCCGTCCCTGGACCACAAAACGCAGGAACTTCTGATGTTTCTGATGAATGGGGGTGGAAAGTGTGTGTCCGCCAGGTCCAGAGTTGCCAGGAAGTCCTCATCCTCCAGCTGGTCGAGCACATGCTGCAACTGTGACCATCCTGAACTTCTGGGACATTAAGTACTTGTTGAGTCATCTTAAATCTAGATCGGCCGCCACCCTCCTGACTTTTTCAGAACCTGAAAGTATCTGGAGTACACTGCGGAGCCCCAGAGTCACTGAGGGACAAGCTCTATTGCCCCTTTCTGTAACATGGCCTGACCCTCCTGCAACAGTTCAGCCAAGTATAGTTCTTGACATGCTATAGGAGGAATGCAAGGCACCTGTGCTGAAATTCCAAGGCGTCCCCCTGCTGAAAAATGCCCAGCACCCATTTGTCTATGGTGAAGGCTTTCTACTGTTCCACAAAGTTCGACAGCCAGACTCCAACTGGGGTCTGAATTTCAGGGCCAGTTCAGGCCTGCATGGGCATCTGTATCCTGGCCTGTGGGTTACGACGATGCTGGCCTCCGCTGCTGTAGACCTGGGGGCAGAATCTGTAGGCTTCCTGGGTGGTGGAGTGGGAGGGCTGATGGTATGGAGTAGAGTACCCCTTGGAGGACCTGTGGATCTTCCCTCTCGAGGAACGAAAGGACGATGATCTCCTCTGCTGCGGGGTCCCTAAAGAGCATCTCCTTGTCCGTCTTGATAGCCTGGTGCACCTCATCCACTGCCTTCCCACGCAAATTAACCCCATCAAAGGGAAAATTCACCACCTTGGACTGTACGACTGCCCTGAAGTTTGTGGCCTTCAGCCAACCATGGCATTGAAGGGCCACACCATTGCCCATCTGGCAGAACACGATAGTAAGGGCATTGGCCACCTTGGCGGTGGAAGCCGCAGTGTTAAAGATGCGTTTGCCAACCGCATCCAGATTCTTGCCCTCCTGGTCTGGGTGCACCATCGAAGAGGATGATGGATTGGACGAGCACTTCCTGGCGGCAGCACACCATTGATTCCGGAGAAGGTTGTGATCTCTGGAACCTGTGGGGTGAGTCTGGGACCCTGTACTCCTTCTTCAGCCTGTCTCTCTTGCAGAGTGTGGTACTTGGCATCATCATAATGGCCAAACCTTCCTCCCAGACATCGTCCAACAACGGAGCCAACATGACGATTTTCCTCTAGGACTCACAGCACTGGAAGAGCAATCCCCCTCCTTCTTCTTCTCCTCAGGAAACTGACTAAAGAGTTTGTCCACCCTTGAGATCATGGCGTGCAAGGAGCCAATCTCATCCGGTAGCGAAGCTCTAGTGGGCTCATCGGTACCCCGAGGTTCCCCGTCTGCTGGGATATAATCTTCAAACTTGTCCATATGAGTTGCCATTGTGTCCGTGCCAGCGTTAGTATGCAGTACCTCTTCCTCCACCAGCATTAAGGCCCAATGGAAAGGCATCGGCTGATGCTTTGTCTTGGGCGTGTGCTGAGATCTGGGAGGACGTGGCCTCTGGGAACTCCTGGTCTGAGTTCTGGGAGGACTGCTTGTCAGCACAGGTGCTGGTGCAGCAGGCAGACTCTGCTGAATTTCGGCCACCAAGGTGTGTCAGGTGGAGAAGATGTCCAGCGACATATCCCTGGGGGTTGGCAGAAGGGTGAAGGGCACATCCAGGAGTGGATCCAGGCTTAAACCCCTTGGAGGGTCAAATGACAGATATGGGTCCTAGTGTGGAGATCCCACCTGGGACATGGGTCCCTGGCCCCCTTCATGGTCTGAGTAGAAATCCTAAGGCAGTCGTTTGTCCTCACAACTACTATAGATGTGAGATTTCCTTAGGGATCCCACAGGCACTGAGGGAGACACCCTCACAGGCTTCAGCAGGAAATCCTACAGAGGAAACAACTCCCTCACTCTACCCATGTCTTTCAGGAAAGAGGCGATGATGGGAATCTTTGCAAAACTGGAGTCACTGCTGATGCAGTCATGATAGGTACAGCAGGCGGAGTCATGGTGGCAAAGCCACCCTTGGCATTGCTGTCATTGTGACTGTGAAAATGACTGTCGCAGTCAAACTCCCCAACAAAGTAGTGGTAGATGTTGATGGGGTCGCCGATGAGGTGGTCACTGATGTGGTGATATTTAACGGGTTCATAATCAGTTGACGAAGAGGCCGTCAACGAGGTGGTCCTAGCAAGCAAGGTTGTCTTCGACTAGGCTCTGGTCCTGGTAGGCGAAGGCATTATCGACAGGGTGCTTGGAACTGACGAGCATGAGGGAGCTGCTGACAAAGTGTCCTTGGAAGAGGATTTGCATTTGGCAGAGACATGGAGGGGCCTCTTTTCGAACTAGATCTCCAGCCGCTGTGTGATGTTTAGCCTTCTTTTGGATCCCCTTGGATGGGGTATCCTCAAAGACCAGACCTCTTCACCTGAGAGGGAGCATGCTCATAGCACTTGCCTGTCCTCGGCGAGGCATGACTGTGCCCAGAGGCCACGTCAGAGGCCTTCTCCTCGTTGAGCCAAGCCACCAACTTGCGATAGTGATCCCTCTTGGTCTTTGCCGGGCATCCACAGCAGATCTCGCACCAATACTTGTTGTCTGGGTGCAGACAATAAAGGCCCTTGAGGTGGCGAACCTCTACATACACGTTCATCAGGCTACAGAACTCGCAAGCCCTGAAGAGACTTTTCTTTGCCACGTCGGACATCATCGAGGAGAGATGTAGGACCAAACCGGGGCCCACCAAAACTCACAGAGATAAGCTCTGACGATGGAAAGACCATCTTCGGCTACAACAGATCACTGGTGTCGGTAGTGCACGTGTGATGGTTGATTTAGAATAGTTCGAAGAGAAGCATTGAAAACTATAAAAAAAGAGAAAAAATGTCACAATTCTCGAGGCGAAAAGCAGGAGGAATCCCAACACTGAAATTTGTGATAAAAATCAGAAGATGACCACACAGGGTGGAGCTTAGGAGGATGAGTGTCATTGGCTGGGGGGGCAGTATGACACAAAGGACAATGATTGATTATTGAGGAGATGAGCAGTTTTCAGTCTAAAGCAAACTTGCTTTCTTTTACCGAGAAGTCCCTGCCTGACGACAGGGAATATTTTTGAGCATGTGAATCCATGCCAGACCCTATTCTGGAGAAGTGCTGCTCTTATGTACTTCATTAAGTTTCAACTGCTGCAGAAATACATTTTACATGTCTGTCAAGTCCATAGAAATCCATCATTGGAAAGTAAACCCACATCTTTCCTGTAGTGATGGAGTCATTTTGTCTGGATGGAATCCTCTAGGCCTCCTCCACTCTCTGTAATCTGCCAGATGCACCACGGCTCGATTGTGTTACAAATGATGTTCCACATGTATATGGAACCAATGGGGCGGGGGTCTGTTGGCTGAGTGTGGGGTGGATGCTCCATTCACTACTAAACAGATGACACCCAACTATATATGGTTTCCATCACCTGGAGGAGGTCTTGGACTGAAACAACGATGGCATCATTCTCATTAAAGATGAACGCCATGAAAACAGATTTCATTTAAATGTTATCTGGAAAGAATGATGAGATCATTCAGAACTGGTTAATGATCATGAGACTGGAGTTCTTTACGTGGACTTTGTTGTAGGGGTGCAAAGTCCTTGAGGTTTTTCTAGATTACTTTCTCAATTTGAACACTCTTCTTGAGATTTGAGCTCAGGCAACCCCATTTTAATTAAACCTTTAGAGGAAGATTAAGCTTTTTCTCCCTGACAGGTTTAGAATTGTGGGTCAGACTTCAGTGCTTGCTCAAAAAGGTGGGCCAATGTCCTGATGAAGGCATTGCAAAGACTGATTTTGAAAATACGCAGCTACCAAAACAAATTTTTAATGTATTTTATCCTGATATTTTATTGATATGTTGAAACATTTGGTACAATGCTCCAGTTCTCCCTAGTGAGCTAGGTTTTCACCTTAAATTGAAAGATAAACATATAATATGCAAGCATTTGCTCGAGTCAAGACCCATGGAGGTGGGGGAACGGACTGAAGGAAAGATCAAACCCTATACAAATCATGGAGGATTTAGAAAAGACCGGTATGACACTTTGTGGTGTTGCTGAGATTAGATATAATGCTTGTGGGGTCAGAGGCAACAGGTACCACAGAGCAGGAAAAGGTTAGAATATACTATGGACTACTTGGAGGAGATGTGGAGACACAGCTATACACAGAGCATGATAAAAGAGGAATTGTTCTGCACAAAGTGGTGGGGGCATGTTAAACTGGCCATGAGATAAGGATGGATGGGGTTGAATTGATATTCTGTCCAGCTCAGAGTATTTCTAGAAAGAGGGAAGCACAAGTAATGTTCAGGGTGGTTGGGAAAGAGCAACACTGTCCAGGTATTACACATGTGCAGTTGGAAGGAAGGGAGAACAGATACTACACTGAAGCGAAAGAAGGAGTAGACAGTGTATGTCATTACACAGAGGGAGAAGCGAGACAAGGTATGCCTCGTGGTGTAGAGTAGACAAAGCACATGAGGATAAGAGGACAACTACAATACAGAAGGGTAAAAAAGCAGAGGCCTTCCAGAAGATCCATTTTTTCTATTTTGCTTCTGAATATCAGTACACCAGGAATAACTGAGTCAATGGTGTAGAGAGCTCCAACTATTCTAATGTTACTGAGTTTATAAGACAGCAGGGTGAGAATCATTGTAGCTTTATATTTGCTGATATAGATCCACAGGGATTATTGTGAGGCATTGTATGTACTAATACCAGCAACACATGCTGACATCTCTAAATGACATAAGGCAGTTGAAGGGCTGTTAGACGGGTTGCATGTGGTCTTCAAGGAACGATTTAAAAATAGATTTCAGAGAAATTGAAATGTCTTCAAAATATGCAATAATCTAGTTTCCTTTTAGGATGGTAGCAATGGTGAGGGAGCCACACAAGGGAGGGTGGCAATATGCCAGGTATTTCATGCTTTAGGGAGGACTGCAAGTGAGCCTCAAAAGGGAGATGAAGGAGGAGTGTCAGGGGCAAATTATTTCTTATGGAAGTAGGGAGAAGAAGGTAACGCAGGATGGCAGGAGTCCATTGAGTTCAGTGTTGCTTCTATATATCTCAAGTCTCCCCTCTAAAACCCCTGAACGACTGCAACATCGACGAGGGAAGGGAGCACAGAACAGGACACATTGAGACCATGCAAAAAATAAAATTGAACATGCTGTGATGAATCCTATGGTGTCATCATTCCATTCCCAGCGGTGACCTCTCCCCATGTGGCAAGGAGACAGCAGCTGCTATCTGATCCTGACCCTGGGAGTGACTATTTGAGGGAGGATCACATGGGGAAGACAGCCTCTGGTGTTTTAGCAGAGTGCCATTGGATTAGGCATGGTATTCCCCCCTCTTCATTTGAGGATACCCAATCCATGAGCAATGCCTTTATTGCATGTTGCTACACCTCCCCTCATCCACCTAGGAAAAGTATCAATGGCCATCTGACAAGACCTGTGTATAAACCTTCACAATTTATTTGACTTACCCTACAGAACTCATGAAAATATCTTCTGTTTGGGAGGCATGGTATCACAAGTATGACACTGACACAAAAGGTCAAGTTTCAAAACCTTTATCAGATTGTTGGAGTTTGGAACAACTCCTATTGTGCCCTGTAGCTATGATGGGAGTAGTCTCTACCATCAAATAATAAAGAAAGCACAGTCCTAGTCAGTCTATGTCAAATCAAAATGGCCTATACTAACAAAACCTAATGCATGCCCTATCTCTTATAAAAAAAAGTCTGTAAAGGGGAATGTGTATGCAAAGAAATGTCATTGTTATAACATAAATAATCAATGTGGCTGAATCAGCTCTCCTCCCACGTTGGACAGCATGGAGAAAAGCAGCCCCCATAAACAGGATGACTCACTCTGGCACAGGTAATTTAAAAAAGGCAGTTCAAAATGTGGGTCGAGGCCCGCTTGGCCTTCCAATTTAAAATCACTTATTACAGCTTTCCAAAAGTTCTTTCATAGATCAACAAAGGTTCACATAGGTCTAGGTCTCCTTCTGTCGGGCTCGGACCTCTCAAGGCATCAATAGTTCATGTAGGCCTCCCTCAGTCGAGCTCAGACCGTTAAATGAAAAGTACCTGATTCAAAATAGACCTCCCACAGTCAGGCTCTGACCTCTCAATCAAAAGTACCTGATTCAAGATAGATATAATAAATAATAATTTGCCATTTTTATATAGCTCTACGAACCCTCAGATATCTGAGCACTGCTTATTATTACCCACAGTGTGTGGTACTCATTTTTCGATCTCGGAAGGATGAAAGGCTGAGTTTGGCCCCGCCGGGATTCGAACCTGCATTAGCAGGCTCTGCACGCATGTCAAAGCGAGCGCTCTACTCGCTGTGCCACTTGACCGGAGGCTCATACCCCGTAATAACAGCACTTGCAGGGGTTCCCTTCCCCAAGCTTCATTCACATTCTTTAGGGGTTCCCTTCGCCTAACTTTTTTCATGTTATATGAATACCAATGAGATATGTAAGGGTTAGCCTCTTAACTCTCAGACACTCTCTTCCTTGGCCCAGTGTTTATGTAGAAAGGGGGAGTGTTGGGACATTGGAGAATCCGAAAAAACAGGATAGGGCATAGGCACGGGAAAAGGGGGAATACTGTGTCTCACCATCAGCTGTCTTACCCCTGCTCCCCAAGATCCCCCACCCAGGTGGTCCTCCTGCGCTGGTCCACCCCCAGGTTCTGGATCCAAAGATGGTGGCCATGCCCTGGCTACCTGAAAGAGAGATCCCCGGGTACTAGTAAGTGGGACACTCTTTGGTTCTTCACATACCCTTCCCCTATGTGATGTAGCCGCATCTGTTTCACAGGGAAACTGGGAAAGGAAATCAATGTTCCCATGTTCTTTACCTTTTCCGTGTTCCACAGCAAAACAGTAGGGTTGCAGGTCTAAGAACCGTGGCAAGACTCGAGGGTTAGAGTCATTTCATTGACTTATCTATACCAAAGGTGAATGGTCAGCGATGAGTATGAATTTCCTCCCTATAAGGTAGTATCTAAGATGGATAATTGCCCATTTGCTGGCAAGGGCTTCCAGTTTCAACACCGAGTAGTTCTTCTCTCGGGGGAAGAGTTTACAACTAGTTTATAGTATGAGATGTTCTAATTCATCGTCAATATGAGATAAAAATGCTACTAGCCCTGTGAGGTAGGCACTGGTCTGTAATACGAATTCCTTTGAGCAGTCTACTACTTGTAATAAGGGATCCTAGCATAAGGTTTGTTTGATGTTATTGTAACAAACATAGGGCCTCATCATGAGTTGGGCTGTATTCCCAGCTGTAATACTGCCAACTGTAATATCCCTAGCAACGACCGGCCCAGTGGTATTACCACCGGATCACGGGTTGGGCCTTAACAGTAAATCCCCATTCCTGATTGGGTCCATTGGATCCAATGGGGAACTTTCAGTGCTAATACTGCGGGCTAATACAGCCGACTGTAATACCACCGAAAACAAGGATTTTCACCTCCAGAAAAAAGCTGGAGGTAAAACAGCCGATTTAGCGCCCAACTTGTAAGAAGATTCAATTCAACACTACAGCTAAGTCAATGCCTAGTCTGGGATACTGAATGGAAACCCTTATTGATATATTTTTATGTCCAGTTCATGAGTTCTGGATGACTACCCCTATATAAAACCCCTCTCTTAGAATCCCCCTGACCCCACTGAGCCAAGAAGTAGTTCTGTTTTGCAAGTTTAAAAGGTTTATTTGAGAAATAAGACAAAATATAGATACCACGCTTTTATAATAAATTAATAATCGATATCGCCCTTATAAATATAATGTTAATCAACAATGGGTAATCTGAAACTAGCACACTTCTTTATAATCAATGAGGAGTTAGTATAGGATGGATCAAGTAGCAAAAATACTTTTATGATTTCAAGGGAAAAGCAATGAGGAATAAAAGGCAGTACAGAAATACTTGAGATGATTTTAGCAAAATATAATATAATCACTTTTTCTCTGGCAATTCACCCCCCTCCCCTATGGAATGTAAGACATGGAAGTAGATGGAAAGAGGAGCACACAGTTCTCAGGAATGCAATCAAATACAATACGAAATTCAGTTCCCCCCCAGCAAGCTTAGAGAAAACCGGTATGAGTTTTAAAACACAGGCACAAGTGCTTTGAATGTGGTGGCAATGAAGTGAGAAATATGCTGAAAATGCTTTTAATTCCCTTTAGGAGGTTCAGGGTGAGTGAGAGATACTTGGGATGAGTTCAGGCTCACTTTAGCAATAATTCAGAGATGGTGATTAAGAGGCAAACGAATTTTTAGCAAGGAAAGAAATGACTGCTGATGGTTACACGTGGCTGGATTTTTAACCAAATCGCAAATCGCTGTAAAATTCGCGAGTGTGTGAATCGTGATTGGGCAAAAAGTATAAGGAGTCGGTTCTAGGCTTGTTGAAAAGCTGGGAATCTAAGCTTTCAAAGGAAAGTTAAACCAAGTTCGTAGCCCAAACGGTTCCAGAGATATGAACGAATTTGTAAAGGTTGTTTTTCGGATTTAAAGTAAACTCAAAATGACAGGTGACAGCTTGCAGCTTCAGAATTGACAGGTGACAGTTTCCAGGAGGCAGTTCTGGTTAGATTAAAATAGTTTGGATTAGATTATTTTAAACAAAGAGCTTATTTTTGTCACAATCTGTCCTAAGTACTCACAATATATTTTGGAAGGACTGGACCTCGTCACGGATCTGATCAATCAGGCTAGCGGCACTTCACAGCGATCTGGTCTCTGGGTCTGCGGTTCTGCACGGTCTGGTCTGGTCTGGCACTGGTTTGGTCTGTCCGGATACAGCGGTCTCTGCACGGCTCCTGGATCTCTGCACTGGTCCTGACAAAAGTTCTTGGCAAGGGATTCAAGCAGCTCGCCCGGCTGTGAGTAGCTTGCAATGATTTGAGGCCTGCTGCAGAGAACTCAGCTTGTGGTTTTAGGCCTCTGATTTAGGTTCTAAAGTATAAGTTCTAGGTTCTGGAGTATGTAGGTGGAGTCAGTCTGGAACTGGTATCTTCTGGATGTTGTGTGGTCCGGCAAAACGCTCCGCAGTAACTGGTTTTGAATGTCTCTACCTGTCCCAGCAGTCTCTTTTTATGTGTTTTGAAAATGGGTGTGTGCCTGGGCCTAACTAAGCCTGCCCCTCTCTAATTGTCATTGGCCCAATTCTCCCCTCTCCCATGATTGGGGGAAGGAAATGTGAGTCAGAGTGATGCTGTAGGTTTTATGGGTCAGAGGATCCTCCCCTGGTCAGTTTGCCCACAAATCTATATTTGATTCAAATACATCCTTCCCAGATATACAATTTGTTGAAATTACATGTGCACATTATATATTCCTTATGGTCCATGCTTGTCCGCCTCTGATCTTCCTGGGGGCTTGCATTCAAAAATGACAACATTTTGCGCTTTTTAACTGGTTTTGCAATATCGGACATTTACCCAAATTTACACACATGTGCGCAAGGAGTATGGACATGAATTGATGAAGTGTCAGATTTTTAACATGCAGACATTTGGAGTGAGACCCTATTTTCCGCTAGCAACGCCCCAGAATACACCACAGGGTCCTAACGCATCTCAAAATGTTCACAGAAAAATCACAAAAATAATGATATTACTTATATAATTCTGACAAGTCCGCACTTTGAGTTATCTATCTTTTTAAAATTATGCTCTGGCCCACATGGGTGTGGTTTAGGTTCCAAAGCACATGGGGGAAGCTTCTGCCTGTCCCCGCTTCCAGCTCGGGTGGCTCCCAGAGGCATTTCTCCTCCCACTTCTCCCAAGAAGAAGCCACTTTTATGACGCCCCCAATATAACATTTGCCTGAGTCCAGGACAGGCCTTTGTTCACCTCCCTGTAGTCCCCAGCTGCTCCATCCCTAATCTAATCAGAGAGGTGACAACTCCTTTTGGCAAGGGGAAGAGTGGCTGAGCAGGTTTTAAATCCTGTGGGGGTAGATGTCAGGCAGAATTCAGTTTCATTAAGCCAGGTTTCAGATAAAATATCACTTTTTGTCCCCCAGTTTAAGTCAATACAATTTGAAAGCTAGAATGCTGATTCTAAGTTCAAAACTATGACATTTTAACAGTTACAAACTATGTGACACTCAAAAGTAGGTCACTCAGTTAATTTAAACATTTCGATTTTGGTGGTTTTAATCCAGTTTCAATTAGGCTGCTGACATGCGTAGCTCAGCCAGTTTTGTTATGAACATTGTTTTGGGCTCTTCATCTTCCCAGACTTTGTATGCACACATACTTCATTCTGCCAGATGTCCGCTGGTGTTCAGTGAGATTTTTGGAGGTGTTGCAATGTTTGAAAATAGGCATTTTGAGTTGGCATTCAGAGAAACCAAAGGTAATTTTAAAGCGTTTTTGAGCTAACAGGCACTGCTGTTTTACCTTTGGCACCCATTCCACTCATGGCACCCTGGCCCATCATGCTCGCGCTGGTGGGTGGCAAGTTAGGCAGCCATTTTGGTGTACGCACAAACTGAGTGGTTCTCCTGGATTCTGGCGCACATGTGGGCTTTTTTGGCCATCTTGGATTTTCTAAGCCCACAGCACCAAATGTTGCAGCATGATAGCTCAAACGTGGGTCAGGACACCCAACAAGGCCCTCCCACGCGACTGCACTTTGAATTTGAGTCGATGGGGAGTCGGGTGCACAGAAGGTTTTGACCCACGCACTGGTATGTCCGCATAATCTTCTTCCAATTCTGCAAATGGCACAGTTCAGCATCTTTTCCTCCATCGGTACTGATTGATCAGTTCTCCTCGCCGGTCCTGATGGGAATATTGGGCGGTACCCCGGGCCCCTTGGGTCTCTGCTCCCGGTCTCCGGATCGTCCTCCTTGGCCAGTCTCCAGGTTTTCTTTCTCCTAGTACGACAAAGGAAAAGCGGCAATACCTATTCATGGACATTTCTCCCCCACCATTGGTATAGTGGGGTGGCATATATATTTTAGAACTCAACAGATATGAACATGCACATTGTTTTAAATTAAGTGACAGGAACACATAAACTTGAGAAACACTGAATTTGATAGGCTATATGTAGGATAATTTAGGGTTGGAATTGAATTCCTCTGGAGCGGTACCCTCTGGGATTACAGAGGACTCCTCCAGTTGCTGCAAAGTGTGCCTGGGATGGCAACACTTCAACTGGTTTATGTGGACCCACTTGTCTTCCCCCTCTGCCAAACCGCCTTCGGGGATGCAGATCTTGTAGGCCACAGGGGAGATCATGTCTATAATCTCAAAGGGTCCCTTCCATGTAGGCAAAAATTTGCGCTGTCTTGCCTGGTTTCTTTGGAAGTTGTATAGATAGACCCGGTCCCCCACCTGATATTCCTTCCTCGAAGTTTTCAGGTCATAGTGGGTCTTCATACTCTCGGCTGATCTTTCTAGATTCCGCTGAGCATAGGCAAAAGCATGTTGAAGGTGTTTCCTTAAATTCTCCACATACTCATGAGTTGTGGAGGCATTTATCAACGTTTGCTCTTGGGTTCTGTAGAGCAAATGCTGGGGAAGCACCATCTTGTGTCCAGTCATCAACTCAAATGGTGACATTTTGGTTGCCGATGAAGGGGTAGATCTGATGGCCATTAGGACCAGAGGTAATCGGATATCCCAACTTGGCCCAGAATCTGCCACAAACTTCTTTAATATGCTCACAATGGTTCGGTTGTATCTCTCCACTGCTCCATAAGAAGCTGGCCTGTAAGCAATGTGTAGCTTCCTTTTAACCCCCAGTATCTCCCACATCTTTGTCATTACTTCACTGGTGAAGTGGCTACCTCTGTCTGACTCAATCCTTTGAGGTAGACCAAAACGGGAAAAGATGTGGTTAATCATCAGGGCAGCTGCTGTTTCTGCCTTGCAGTTTGGGGCTGGGAGACATTCCACCCACTTGGTAAACAAGCATGTAACGGTCAACATGTACTTGTTTCCCCTAGCAGAGCGAATCACGGGGCCTACAAAGTCAATTTGCAAATCTGACCATGGGAGTGTCATTCCCCTCTTTTGGAGAGGTGCCCGGTGTGTGAGGGATGTTGGCTGAAATTGTGCACACACAAGACACCCCTTCAAGTATTGGTCGAGGTCCTGCCCCATGTGTGGCCAGTATGCAACCTCTCTTAAGATTTCCAGTGTTGTGTGAAACCCCCTATGACCGGCGGTTTCCGCATCATGGGCGTGACTTAACATCAGGCTTCGGAATGAGGTAGGAACCACCCACTGTTCATGGCCAGCTTGGGATTTCCTTACCAACAAACCGTCTTGGATTCGGAACATTTTTGGACATTTCATCAACACTCTTAGGTCCTCTTTCCCAATGTAATCGGTATCCGTCAGGGGAAAGTTCTCAGGGTCCTCAAAGTGTTGGTAAAACTTACCAATAATTGGATCCCCCTTCTGAGCTGTAATTAAATCAGCATCAGGGGTCTCCTTACTCCATTGTGCAGTTGAAAGATCATTATGAGCACTTGTCTGGGACCTAGTGATAGCGGTGACCTGGATTTCCCCCAACAGGGACTCTATTTCGATTAGATCCCCTTGGATGGCCCCGGTTTTGGCCAGCTGATCAGCTAAGTCATTTCCAGTTTTGTCTGGTCCCTCTACTTTGGAATGACCCTTGATCTTCTTCCAGTAGATGGTCATCCCATTCGAGGTGACCAGATCATCAATGTTTTGGATTAACTTCCCATGTTTCAGGGGTTTGTTATTAGCGCATAACATGCCTCTGGTTTTCCAGTTGACCAGATGCTCCACGAACCCGTTTCGTACATAATCCGAATCTGTGATTATGACCAGTTTGTGGAGTTGACGCTGGACAGCAGTGAGGATGGCCTGATGCACATCCATCAATTCTGCCACCTGACTACTTCGGGGACCAATTTTGTATCCAGCGGAGGGTTCTGGGAACTCCTTCACCCATGCATTCCCTACGCCAGCCACCAGTTCTTTCTCCCCATCGTTGTCAACATGGTAAGAGCATCCATCCACATAGACAGTGGGCATTCCCTCACACTTGTCTTCTTCAAAGACTTTGTGTGGGGAATTAAGGTATGCCTCCATGTTGTCCTTGATTTTTAGACTTTCGTCCTCGAGACAGTTTTCTCTGGCACAATCATGCAAGTCAGCCAGACCTTGCGCGAGGGGACTCTTCTTGTTTTGGCCATATCTGACCTCCACAGGAAAGCCTTGCATTGACAGAATCCAGGAAGTAATTCGGGAATTACTCACATTTCCGGCCCGGATTCTGTCACTTTGGAGATATTGCAGAGGTTGGTGTGGAGTCTCCACTATGATGTGTTCCCCCTGGATAAACGGGCGGTAATTCTTCAATGCCCACACCGTTGCCAGGTGTGCCTTCTCACAATCGTTGGATTTTTCCTCCACAGAGGATAAAGTTTTGCTCGCATAGGAGATTACTTTATTGACTTTGTCATGCCTTTAGTATAATACTGCCGTCAAGCACGTATTAGAGAACCCCGTCTCCAGGAAGAACTCCTTGTTTCTGACAGGGTAAGATAGGCAAGGCGCTTGTGAGAGGCTTCTTTTGAGTTGTCTTACTGCCTCGGCTTGTTCTGGACCCCATTCCCACTTGACCCTCCCCCCTTCAAGAGATGAATCGGGGGTCTAGTGATTTCTGCGTAGCCTTCAATGAACTTTCTGCTGTAATTAGTCAGTCCAAGGAGGCTCCTTAGTTCCCGCAGAGTTGTGGGGTCTTTCAGTTTCTGGAGTGGTTCCACTTTCTTTTCTTGGGGACAGAGACCCTGAGGAGTAATCTCATGCCCCAAGAAATTAACACAGGTTCTACACCACTGTGCTTTCTGAAAGGAAAGTTTTGCTCCGGCGGCCCTCAACTGTGTCAGAAAATAACGGATCTCCGCTATGTGTTCCTCCACAGATGAACTTTTGATGAAGACATCATCTACATAAGCCAGGTTACCCCTCGCACCCAGGTCGGGCATGGACTTATGTAGGAAAATGTTTAATTCATTGCCGGAGTTGAGGTATCCGAAGGGAGTCCGGGTCCAGGTGTCCTGCTGGCCCCAAAAGGTAAAAGCCAGTTTGTATTGGTCCCCCCTACTGACAGGTACAGTCCAGTATCCATTGGTCAGGTCTATTGCAGTGAATACCTGTGACCCCTGGATCTGGGCCAGCCCTTGGTCAATGTATGGACCCGTTTGTTGAGCTCCCTGAGGTCGGCGCAGAGTCTCCACTGGCCGTTTGGCTTCAATATTCCCAGCACAGGGTTATTGAAGGTGCTGTGAACTGGACGGATTATTCCCCGGGACTCAAGGTTCTTAATTATATCAGTAAGGGACTCCATGGATGCGAGAGGCAAACGATATTGCTTCAAAAACAGTAGAGTCATTCCAGGGTCCGTGGGAATTGTTGTTGTGTGGATGTCGGGGTGGCCACAGTCATATGAGTCTACCGCAAAGAGATCTTGGAAATCCAAAAAAACTTGTTTCAACTTTTGCTTTTGTTCCAGAGTCACACAGGCATCAGCTAGGGTGACTCTCTCTTCCACCATCTGCCTGAAGCCTGGAAAGACTTCTGGTTTGGCTATCTCAGCGGCCTCCTCCAGCTGGGTGGAGAAGTCCCTGGTCAGAGTGCTGATTTGGACTGGAGGCTTCAGGTGGGAAAGGCAGCCCTCATGGACCTGGAAAATCACCTCATCCCTCCTGAAGTCACAAGTCACATCTTCCTTACCATAGGGGCAGGAAGTGTACACCAGGAAGTTCCCCCCATGCCGGGTGAAAATCCTGTCTGGTGTTGTATTGTCATCACTGTCACTGTCAAAGCAGTCCTTGGGGATTGGTCCTAACAATTCATTTCCTAAATCGATGGAAAAATGTCGGTCATCAACCGCCATTCCAATAATGGTGCCTGCGGCTAGAGTAATACTCTTTAAGTCGCTGTTATCCACCTCTATTTTAATGGTGTCATGTTCTATGTTGACTAATGGAGTTGGGTTTACCCCCAACCCTTGCTGTTGGAGAGAAGCATTTAGATGTTTGTAAGCATCAGGGTTTTTCAAATGTTGTCCTCTTTTAACTTTCACTTCCAGGGAGAATTGTCGGGTCCTTTCTGGGATGGTGACTTCCTCTTTGATCTGAATTTCAACTGCATAAGGTACCAATTGAGCTGACCTAAATGCTTTTTCTGGATCATCAAAGCCCATGGGATTATCCGCTAATCGGGACCAAGCTTTGAAGTTTATTAGGTCCAAACTAATGGCAAAGCGATTGAGAATGTCACTGCCTAAGTAAAAGGCTGCAGTGACGTCTCGGAACGACCCAACAATTATGGACTATGCTCTTGTTGCCAATGGAGATTTTGAGCATACACCTGCTTGGCAGGAGATGTTTGGAATTAGGTGCTTCCAGGTCCATTTCCCATTTGTCTATCAGTTTGAATGTGGGAATGGCTGGATCTTTTGGGAGTTGGCATAACATGGCTTCGCTGATGAAGCTCTTACCGTTGTTCACGCACACTCGAGCGAGAACAGAGTCCTTCCCATCATTTAACTGAACAGGGATGAACAACTGCTCTCCAATTTGCTGAATATCAGCCAGGCTCTGAGCTGATTTCACATCTTTCTGGACTATAGGAGTGGGAGTTTCTGATTGTGGATTAGTAAAGAATTTCAGGGTGTTTCCTTCCAGTGTGGAATACCACCTTAAACTGGAAGGAAGGTTGATTTTCATAAATAGAGAGGACCCCCCATCACCAGTCTGTTGTCCTACTGCTATTACTGTCACGTCTGGAGTTTGGTTGTTCTGGAAGTGAAATTCTACTTGGTCAGATTTTTGTTCAACCATGTGGCAGGTGCCGTTTAAACTAAGATGGTTGACACTCTGTTTTAATTTTATTGGTCGGCTAGTCTGGGTCCAGAGGACCTTGTTTACACAATCTATTAGGGGTGACAACCTTCTCAGGAGGTTATTCCCTAGTAAAAAAGGGGTGCCCTCTGGAGTCACTACTATGACCGGGTGTTTCACCTTGTGTCGCCCAATTTTAATGTCCAAGTCTGCAGTCCCCTCAATGGGAATCTCCTTCGCGTCAAAGTTCTGCAGTTGTCCAGGAAGAGAGGTGAGAGGAATACGGTAATTCTCCCCCCTTCCTGCATTTAGTTCCTCAAAGGCCCTTTTGGACAGAAGGGTAGCTTGGGTTCCAGTGTCCACCAGTGCCAAAATTGTACCCTGCCCCTGTACTTGTACCGGGGCATAGAATCTTCAATCCTTCTCCTCAAGGGGGCACAGATAATGCACATTTTTGGACAACTGGTGGGCTAATTTTCTGGTTTTGGACATTGCTAGCGAAGAGAAATTCCATCACCCGGAGGAGGTCTTTGACTGAAACAACGATGGCATCATTCTCATTAAAGATGAACACCATGAAAACAGATTTCATTTAAATGTTATCTGGAAAGAATGATGAGATCATTCAGAACTGGTTAATGATCATGAGACTGGAGTTCTTTACGTGGACTTTGTTGTAGGGGTGCAAAGTCCTAGAGGTTTTTCTAGATTACTTTCTCAATTTGAACACTCTTCTTGAGATTTGAGCTCAGGCAACCCCATTTTAATTAAACCTTTAGAGGAAGATTAAGCTTTTTCTCCCTGACAGGTTTAGAATGGTGGGTCAGACTTCAGTGCTTGCTCAAAAAGGTGGGCCAATGTCCTGATGAAGGCATTGCAAAGACTGATTTTGAAAATACGCAGCTACCAAAACAAATTTTTAATGTATTTTATCCTGATATTTTATTAATATGTTGAAACATGTGGTACAATGCTCCAGTTCTCCCTAGTGAGCTAGGTTTTCACCTTAAATTGAAAGATAAACATATAATATGCAAGCATTTGCTCGAGTCAAGACCCATGGAGGTGGGGGAACGGACTGAAGGATAGATCAAACCCTATACAAATCAGGGAGGATTTAGAAAAGACCGGTATGACACTTTGTGGTGTTGCTGAGATTAGATATAATGCTTGTGGGGTCAGAGGCAACAGGTACCACAGAGCAGGAAAAGGTTAGAATATACTATGGACTACTTGGAGGAGATGTGGAGACACAGCTATACACAGAGCATGATAAAAGATGAATTGTTCTGCACAAAGTGGTGGGGGCATGTTAAACTGGCTATGAGATAAGGATGGATGGGGTTGAATTGATATTCTGTCCAGCTCAGAGTATTTCTAGAAAGAGGGAAGCACAAGTAATGTTCAGGGTGGTTGGGAAAGAGCAACACTGTCCAGGTATTACACATGTGCAGTTGGAAGGAAGAGAGAACAGATACTACACTGAAGCGAACGAAGGAGTAGACAGTGTATGTCATTACACAGAGGGGGGAGTGAGACAAGGTATGCCTCGTGGTGTAGAGTAGACAAAGCACATGAGGATAAGAGGACAACTACAATACAGAAGGGTAAAAAAGCAGAGGCCTTCCAGAAGAGCCATTTTTTCTATTTTGCTTCTGAATATCAGTACACCAGGAATAACTGAGTCAATGGTGTAGAGAGCTCCAACTATTCTAATGTTACTGAGTTTATAAGACAGCAGGGTGAGAATCATTGTAGCTTTATATTTGCTGATATAGATCAACAGGGATTATTGTGAGGCATTGTATGTACTAATACCAGCAACACATGCTGACATCTCTAAATGACATAAGGCAGTTGAAGGGCTGTTAGACGGGTTGCATGTGGTCTTCAAGGAACGATTTAAAAATAGATTTCAGAGAAATTGAAATGTCTTCAAAATATGCAATAATCTAGTTTACTTTTAGGATGGTAGCAATGGTGAGGGAGCCACACAAGGGAGGGTGGCAATATGCCAGGTATTTCATGCTTTAGGGAGGACTGCAAGTGAGCCTCAAAAGGGAGATGAAGGAGGAGTGTCAGGGGCCAATTATTTCTTAGGGAAATAGGGAGAAGAAGGTAACCCAGGATGGCAGGAGTCCATTGAGTTCAGTATTGCTTCTATATATCTCAAGTCTCCCCTCTAAATCCCCTGAACGACTGCAACATCGACGAGGGAAGGGAGCACAGAACAGGACACATTGAGACCATGCAAAAAATAAAATTGAACATGCTGTGATGAATCCAATGGTGTCATCACTCCATTCCCAGCGGTGACTTCTCCCCATGTGGCAAGGAGACAGCAGCTGCTACCTGATCCTGACCCTGGGAGTGACTATTTGAGGGAGGATCACATGGGGGAAGACAGCCTCTGGTGTTTTAGCAGAGTGCCATTGGATTAGGCATGGTATTCCCCCCTCTTCTTTTGAGGATACCCAATTCATGAGCAATGCCTTTATTGCATGTTGCTACACCTCCCCTCATCCACCTAGGAAAAGTATCAATGGCCATCTGACAAGACCTGTGTATAAACCTTCACAATTTATTTGACTTACCCTACAGAACTCATGAAAATATCTTCTGTTTGGGAGGCATGGTATCACAAGTATGACACTGACACAAAAGGTCAAGTTTCAAAACCTTTATCAGATTGTTGGAGTTTGGAACAACTCCTACTTTGCCCTGTAGCTATGATGGGAGTAGTCTCTACCATCAAATAATAAATAAAGCACAGTCCTAGTCAGTCTATGTCAAATCAAAATGGCCTATACTAACAAAACCTAATGCATGCCCTATCTCTTATACAAAAAGTCTGTAATGGGGAATGTGTATGCAAAGAAATGTCATTGTTATAACATAAATAATCAATGTGGCAGAATCAGCTCTCCTCCCACGTTGGACAGCATGGAGAAAAGCAGCCCCCATAAACAGGATGACTCACTCTGGCACAGGTAATTTAAAAAAGGCAGTTCAAAATGTGGGTCGAGGCCCGCTTGGCCTTCCAATTTAAAATCACTTATTACAGCTTTCCAAAAGTTCTTTCATAGATCAACAAAGGTTCACATAGGTCTAGGTCTCCTTCTGTCGGGCTCGGACCTCTCAAGGCATCAATAGTTCATGTAGGCCTCCCTCAGTCGAGCTCAGACCGTTAAATGAAAAGTACCTGATTCAAAATAGACCTCCCACAGTCAGGCTCTGACCTCTCAATCAAAAGTACCTGATTCAAGATAGATATAATAAATAATAATTAATTAATAATTTGCCATTTTTATATAGCTCTACGAACCCTCAGATATCTGAGCACTGCTTATTATTACCCACAGTGTGTGGTACTCATTTATCGACCTCGGAAGGATGAAAGGCTGAGTTTGGCCCCGCCGGGATTCGAACCTGCGTTAGCAGGCTCGGCACGTATGTCAAAGCGAGCGCTCTACTCGCTGTGCCACTTGACCGGAGGCTCAAACCCCGTAATCACAGCACTTGCAGGGGTTCCCTTCCCCAAGCTTCATTCACATTCTTTAGGGGTTCCCTTCGCCTAACTTTTTTCATGTTATATGAATACCAATGAGATATGTAAGGGTTAGCCTCTTAACTCTCAGACACTCTCTTCCTTGGCCCAGTGTTTATGTAGAAAGGGGGAGGGTTGGGACATTGGAGAATCCGAAAAAACAGGATGGGGCATAGGCACGGGAAAAGGGGGAATACTGTGTCTCACCATCAGCTGCCTTACCCCTGCTCCCCAAGATCCCCCACCCAGGTGGTCCTCCTGCGATGGTCCACCCCCAGGTTCTGGATCCAAAGATGGTGGCCATGCCCTGGCTACCTGAAAGAGAGATCCCCGGGTACTAGTAAGTGGGACACTCTTTGGTTCTTCACATACCCTTCCCCTATGTGATGTAGCCGCATCTGTTTCACAGGGAAACTGGGAAAGGAAATCAATGTTCCCATGTTCTTTACCTTTTCCGTGTTCCACAGCAAAACAGTAGGGTTGCAGGTCTAAGAACCGTGGCAAGACTCGAGGGTTAGAGTCATTTCGTTGACTTATCTATACCAAAGGTGAATGGTCAGCGATGAGTATGAATTTCCTCCCTATAAGGTAGTATCTAAGATGGATAATTGCCCATTTGCTGGCAAGGGCTTCCAGTTTCAACACCGAGTAGTTCTTCTCTCGGGGGAAGAGTTTACAACTAGTTTATAGTATGAGATGTTCTAATTCATCGTCAATATGAGATAAAAATGCTACTAGCCCTGTGAGGTAGGCACTGATCTGTAATACGAATTCCTTTGAGCAGTCTACTACTTGTAATAAGGGATCCTAGCATAAGGTTTGTTTGATGTTATTGTAACAAACATAGGGCCTCATCATGAGTTGGGCTGTATTCCCAGCTGTAATACTGCCAACTGTAATATCCCTAGCACCGACCGGCCCAGTGGTATTACCACCGGATCACGGGTTGGGCCTTAACAGTAAATCCCCATTCCTGATTGGGTCCATTAGATCCAATGGGGAATTTTCAGTGCTAATACTGCGGGCTAATACAGCCGACTGTAATACCACCGAAAACAGGGATTTTCACCTCCAGAAAAAAGCTGGAGGTAAAACAGCCGATTTAGCGCCCAACTTGTAAGAAGATTCAATTCAACACTACAGCTAAGTCAATGCCTAGTCTGGGATACTGAATGGAAACCCTTATTGATATATCTTTATGTCCAGTTCATGAGTTCTGGAAGACTACCCCTATATAACACCCCTCTCTCAGAATCCCCCTGACCCCACTGAGCCAAGAAGTAGTTCTGTTTTGCAAGTTTAAAAGGTTTATTTGAGAAATAAGACAAAATATAGATACCACGCTTTTATAATAAATTAATAATCAATATCGCCCTTATAAATATAATGTTAATCAAAAATGGGTAATCTGACACTAGCACACTTCTTTATAATCAATGAGGAGTTAGTATAGGATGGATCAAGTAGCAAAAATACTTTTATGATTTCAAGGGAAAAGCAATGAGGAATAAAAGGCAGTACAGAAATACTTGAGATGATTTTAGCAAAAGCTAATATAATCACTTTTTCTCTGGCAATTCACCCCCCTCCCCTATGCAATGTAAGACATGGAAGTAGATGGAAAGAGGAGCACACAGTTCTCAGGAATGCAATCAAATACAATACGAAATTCAGTTCCCCCCCAGCAAGCTTAGAGAAAACCGGTATGAGTTTTAAAACACAGGCCCAAGTGCTTTGAATGTGGTGGCAATTAAGTGAGAAATATGCTGAAAATGCTTTTAATTCCCTTTAGGAGGTTCAGGGTGACTGAGAGATACTTGGGGTGAGTTCAGGCTCACTTTAGCAATGATTCAGAGATGGTGATTAAGAGGCAAACGAATTTTTAGCAAGGAAAGAAATGACTGCTGATGGTTACACGTGGCTGGATTTTTAACCAAATCGCAAATCGCGGTAAAATTCACGAGTGTGTGAATCGTGATTGGGGAAAAGGTATAAGGAGTCGGTTCTAGGCTTGTTGAAAAGCTGGGATTCTAAGCTTTTAAAGGAAAGTTAAACCAAGTTCGTAGCCCAAACGGTTCCAGAGATATGAACAAATTTGTAAAGGTCGTTTTTCGGATTTAAAGTAAACTCAAAATGACAGGTGACAGCTTGCAGCTTCAGAATTGACAGGTGACAGTTTCTAGGAGGCAGTTCTGGTTAGATTAAAATAGTTTGGATTAGATTATTTTAAACTAAGAGCTTATTTTTGTCACAATCTGACCTAAGTATTCACAATATATTTTGGAAGGACTGGACCTCGTCACGGATCTGATCAATCAGGCTAGCGGCACTTCACAGCGATCTGGTCTCTGGGTCTGCGGTTCTGCACGGTCTGGTCTGGCACTGGTTTGGTCTGTCCGGATACAGCGGTCTCTGCACGGCTCCTGGATCTCTGCACTGGTCCTGGCAAAAGTTCTTGGCAAGGGATTCAAGCAGCTCGCCCGGCTGTGAGTAGCTTGCAATGATTTGAGGCCTGCTGCAGAGAACTCAGCTTGTAGTTTTAGGCCTCTGATTTAGGTTCTAAAGTATAAGTTCTAGGTTCTGGAGTATGTAGGTGGAGTCAGTCTGGAACTGGTATCTTCTGGATGTTGTGTGGTCCGGCAAAACGCTCCGCAGCAACTGGTTTTGAATGTCTCTACCTGTCCCAGCAGTCTCTTTTTATGTGTTTTGAAAATGGGTGTGTGCCTGGGCCTAACTAAGCCTGCCCCTCTCTAATTGTCATTGGCCCAATTCTCCCCTCTCCCATGATTGGGGGAAGGAAATGTGAGTCAGAGTGATGCTGTAGGTTTTATGGGTCAGAGGATCCTCCCCTGGTCAGTTTGCCCACAAATCTATATTTGATTCAAATACATCCTTCCCAGATATACAATTTGTTGAAATTACATGTGCACATTATATATTCCTTACGGTCCATGCTTGTCCGCCTCTGATCTTCCTGGGGGCATGCATTCAAAAATGACAACATTTTGCGCTTTTTAACTGGTTTTGCAATATCGGACATTTACCCAAATTTACACACATGTGCGCAAGGAGTATGGACATGAATTGATAAAGTGTCAGATTTTTAACATGCAGACATTTGGAGTGAGACCCTATTTTCCGCTAGCAACGCCCCAGAATACACCACAGGGTCCTAACGCATCTCAAAATGTTCACAGAAAAATCACAAAAATAATGATATTACTTATGTAATTCTGACAAGTCCGCACTTTGAGTTATCTATCTTTTTAAAATTATGCTCTGGCCCAGATGGGTGTGGTTTAGGTTCCAAAGCACATGGGGGAAGCTTCTGCCTGCCCCCGCCTCCAGCTCGGGTGGCTCCCAGAGGCATTTCTCCTCCCACTTCTCCCAAGAAGAAGCCACTTTTACGACGCCCCCAATATAACATTTGCCTGAGTCCAGGACAGGCCTTTGTTCACCTCCCTGTAGTCCCCAGCTGCTCCATCCCTAATCTAATCAGAGAGGTGACAACTGCTTTTGGCAAGGGGAAGAGTGGCTGAGCAGGTTTTAACTCCTGTGGGGGTAGATGTCAGGTGGAATTCAGTTCCATTAAGCCAGGTTTCAGATAAAATGTCACTTTTTGTCCCCCAGTTTAAGTCAATACAATTTTGACATATGCAGCTAGAATGCTGATTCTAAGTTCAAAACTATGACATTTTAACAGTTACAAACTATGTGACACTCAAAAGTAGGTCACTCAGTTAATTTAAACATTTCGATTTTGGTGGTTTTAATCCAGTTTCAATTAGGCTGCTGACATGCATAGCTCAGCCAGTTTTGTTATGAACATTGTTTTGGGCTCTTCATCTTCCCAGATTTTGTATGCACACATACTTCATTCTGCCAGATGTCCGCTGGTGTTCAGTGAGATTTTTGGATGTGTTGCAATGTTTGAAAATAGGCATTTTGAGTTGGCATTCAGAGAAACCAAAGGTAATTTTAAAGCGTTTTTGAGCTAACAGGCACTGCTGTTTTACCTTTGGCACCCATTCCACTCATGGCACCCTGGCCCATCATGCTCACGCTGGTGGGTGGCAAGTTAGGCAGCCATTTTGGTGTACGCACAAACTGAGTGGTTCTCCTGGATTCTGGCGCACATGTGGGCTTTTTTGGCCATCTTGGATTTTCTAAGCCCACAGCACCAAATGTTGCAGCATGATAGCTCAAACGTGGGTCAGGACACCCAACAAGGCCCCCCCACGCGACTGCACTTTGAATTTGAGTCGATGGGGAGTCGGGTGCACAGAAGGGTTTGACCCACGCACTGGTATGTCCGCATAATCTTCTTCCAATTCTGCAAATGGCACATTTCAGCATCTTTTCCTCCATCGGTACTGATTGATCAGTTCTCCTCGCCGGTCCTGATGGGAATATTGGGCGGTACCCCAAGCCCCTTGGGTCTCTGCTCCCGGTCTCCGGATCGTCCTCCTTGGCCAGTCTCCAGGTTTTCTTTCTCCTAGTACGACAAAGGAAAAGCGGCAATACCTATTCATGGACATTTCTCCCCCACCATTGGTATAGTGGGGTGGCATATATATTTTAGAACTCAACAGATATGAACATGCACATTGTTTTAAATTAAGTGACAGGAACACATAAACTTGAGAAACACTGAATTTGATAGGCTATATGTAGGATAATTTAGGGTTGGAATTGAATTCCTCTGGAGCGGTACCCTCTGGGATTACAGAGGACTCCTCCAGTTGCTGCAAAGTGTGCCTGGGATGGCAACACTTCAACTGGTTTATGTGGACCCACTTGTCTTCCCCCTCTGCCAAACCGCCTTCGGGGATGCAGATCTTGTAGGCCACAGGGGAGATCTTGTCTATAATCTCAAAGGGTCCCTTCCATGTAGGCAAAAATTTGCGCTGTCTTGCCTGGTTTCTTTGGAAGTTGTATAGATAGACCCGGTCCTCCACCTGATATTCCTTCCTCGAAGTTTTCAGGTCATAGTGGGTCTTCATACTCTCGGCTGATCTTTCTAGATTCCGCTGAGCATAGGCAAAAGCATGTTGAAGGTGTTTCCTTAAATTCTCCACATACTCATGAGTTGTGGAGGCATTTATCAACGTTTGCTCTTGGGTTCTGTAGAGCAAATGCTGGGGAAGCACCATCTTGTGTCCAGTCATCAACTCAAATGGTGACATTTTGGTTGCCGATGAAGGGGTAGATCTGATGGCCATTAGGACCAGAGGTAATCGGATATCCCAACTTGGCCCAGAATCTGCCACAAACTTCTTTAATATGCTCACAATGGTTCGGTTGTATCTCTCCACTGCTCCAGAAGAAGCTGGCCTGTAAGCAATGTGTAGCTTCCTTTTAACACCCAGTATCTCCCACATCTTTGTCATTACTTCACTGGTGAAGTGGCTAGCTCTGTCTGACTCAATCCTTTGAGGTAGACCAAAACGGGAAAAGATGTGGTTAATCATCAGGGCAGCTGCTGTTTCTGCCTTGCAGTTTGGGGCTGGGAGACATTCCACCCACTTGGTAAACAAGCATGTAACGGTCAACATGTACTTGTTTCCCCTAGCAGAGCGAATCACGGGGCCTACAAAGTCAATTTGCAAATCTGACCATGGGAGTGTCATTCCCCTCTTTTGGAGAGGTGCCCGGTGTGTGAGGGATGTTGGCTGAAATTGTGCACACACAAGACACCCCTTCAAGTATTGGTCGAGGTCCTGCCCCATGTGTGGCCAGTATGCAACCTCTCTTAAGATTTCCAGTGTTGTGTGAAACCCCCTATGACCGGCGGTTTCCGCATCATGGGCGTGACTTAACATCAGGCTTCGGAATGAGGTAGGAACCACCCACTGTTCATGGCCAGCTTGGGATTTCCTTACCAACAAACCGTCTTGGATTCAGAACATTTTTGGACATTTCATCAACACTCTTAGGTCCTCTTTCCCAATGTAATCGGTATCCGTCAGGGGAAAGTTGTCAGGGTCCTCAAGGTGTTGGTAAAACTTACCAATAATTGGATCCCCCTTCTGAGCTGTAATTAAATCAGCATCAGGGGTCTCCTTACTCCATTGTGCAGTTGAAAGATCATTATGAGCACTTGTCTGGGACCTAGTGATAGCGGTGACCTGGATTTCCCCCAACAGGGACTCTATTTCGATTAGATCCCCTTGGATGGCCCCGGTTTTGGCCAGCTGATCAGCTAAGTCATTTCCAGTTTTGTCTGGTCCCTCTACTTTGGAATGACCCTTGATCTTCTTCCAGTAGATGGTCATCCCATTCGAGGTGACCAGATCATCAATGTTTTGGATTAACTTCCCATGTTTCAGGGGTTTGTTATTAGCGCATAACATGCCTCTGGTTTTCCAGTTGACCAGGTGCTCCACGAACCCGTTCCGTACATAATCCGAATCTGTGATTATGACCAGTTCGTGGAGTTGACGGTGGACAGCAGTGAGGATGGCCTGATGCACATCCATCAATTCTGCCACCTGACTTCTTCAGGGACCAATTTTGTATCCAGCGGAGGGTTCTGGGAACTCCTTCACCCATGCATTCCCTACGCCAGCCACCAGTTCTTTCTCCCCATCGTTGTCAACATGGTAAGAGCATCCATCCACATAGACAGTGGGCATTCCCTCACACTTGTCCTCTTCAAAGACTTTGTGTGGGGAATTAAGGTATGCCTCCATGTTGTCCTTGATTTTTAGACTTTCGTCCTCGAGACAGTTTTCTCTGGCACAATCATGCAAGTCAGCCAGACCTTGCGCGAGGGGACTCTTCTTGTTTTGGCCATATCCGACCTCCACAGGAAAGCCTTGCATTGACAGAATCCAGGAAGTAATTCGGGAATTACTCACATTTCCGGCCCGGATTCTGTCACTTTGAAGATATTGCAGAGGTTGGTGTGGAGTCTCAACTATGATGTGTTCCCCCTGGATAAACGGGCGGTAATTCTTCAATGCCCACACCGTTGCCAGGAGTGCCTTCTCACAATCGTTGAATTGTTCCTCCACAGAGGATAAAGTTTTGCTCGCATAGGAGATTACTTTATTGACTTTGTCATGCTTTTGGTATAATACTGCCGTCAAGCACGTATTAGAGAACCCCGTCTCCAGGAAGAACTCCTTGTTTCTGACAGGGTAAGATAGGCAAGGCGCTTGTGAGAGGCTTCTTTTGAGTTGTCTTACTGCCTCGGCTTGTTCTGGACCCCATTCCCACTTGACCCCCCCCCCCCTTCAAGAGATGAATCGGGGGTCTAGTGATCTCTGCGTAGCCTTCAATGAACTTTCTGCTGTAATTAGTCAGTCCCAGGAGGCTCCTTAGTTCCCGCAGAGTTGTGGGGTCTTTCAATTTCTGGAGTGGTTCCACTTTCTTTTCTTGGGGACAGAGACCCTGAGGAGTAATCTCATGCCCCAAGAAATTAACACAGGTTCTACACCACTGTGCTTTCTGAAAGGAAAGTTTTGCTCCGGCGGCCCTCAACTGTGTCAGAAAATAACGGATCTCCGCTATGTGTTCCTCCACAGATGAACTTTTGATGAAGACATCATCTACATAAGCCAGGTTACCCCTCGCACCCATGTCGGGCATGGCCTTATGTAGGAAAATGTTGAATTCATTGCCGGAGTTGAGGTATCCGAAGGGAGCCCGGGTCCAGGTGTACTGCTGGCCCCAAAAGGTAAAAGCCAGTTTGTATTGGTCCCCCCTACTGACAGGTACAGTCCAGTATCCATAGGTCAGGTCTACTGCAGTGAATACCTGTGACCGCTGGATCTGGGCCAGCCCTTGGTCAATGTAGGGCAGAGGCCATCGGGAAGTATGGACCCGTTTGTTGAGCTCCCTGAGGTCGGCGCAGAGTCTCCACTGGCCGTTTGGCTTCAATATTCCCAGCACAGGGTTATTGAAGGTGCTGTGAACTGGACGGATTATTCCCCGGGACTCAAGGTTCTTAATTATATCAGTAAGGGACTCCATGGATGCGAGAGGCAAACAATATTGCTTCACAAACAGTGGAGTCATTCCAGGATCCGTGGGAATTGTTGTTGTGTGGATGTCGGGGCGGCCACAGTCATATGAGTCTACCGCAAAGAGATCTTGGAAATCCAAAAAAACTTGTTTCACCTTTTGCTTTTGTTCCAGAGTCACACAGGCATCAGCTAGGTTGACTCTCTCTTCCACCATCTGCATGAAGCCTGGAAAGACTTCTGGTTTGGCTATCTGAGCGGCCTCCTCCAGCTGGGTGGAGAAGTCCCTGGTCAGAGTGCTGATTTGGACTGGAGGCTTTAGGTGGGAAAGGCAGCCCTCATGGACCTGGAAAATCACCTCATCCCTCCTAAAGTCACAAGTCACATCTTCCTTACCATAGGGGCAGGAAGTGTACACCAGGAAGTTCCCCCCATGCCGGGTAAAAATCCTGTCTGGTGTTGTATTGTCATCACTGTCACTGTCACAGCAGTCCTTAGGGATTGGTCCTAACAGTTCATTTCCTAAATCGATGGAAAAATGTCGGTCATCAACCGCCATTCCAATAATGGTGCCTGCGGCTAGAGTAATACTCTTTAAGTCGCTGTTATCCACCTCTATTTTAATAGTTTCATGTTCTATGTTGACTAATGGAGTTGGGTTTACCCCCAACCCTTGCTGTTGGAGAGAAGCGTTTAGATGTATGTAAGCATCAGGGTTTTTCAAATGTTGTCCTCTTTTAACTTTCACTTCCAGGGAGAATTGTCAGGTCCTTTCTGGGATGGTGACTTCCTCTTTGATCTGAATTTCAACTGCATAAGGTAGCAATTGAGCTGACCTAAATGCTTTTTCTGGATCATCAAAGCCCATGGGATTATCCGCTAATTGGGACCAAGCTTTGAAGTTTATTAGGTCCAAACTAATGGCAAAGCGATTGAGAATGTCACTGCCTAAGTAAAAGGCTGCAGTGACGTCTCGGAACGACCCAACAATTATGGACTATGCTCTTGTTGCCAATGGAGATTTTGAGCATACACCTGCTTGGCAGGAGATGTTTGGAATTAGGTGCTTCCAGGTCCATTTCCCATTTGTCTATCAGTTTGAATGTGGGAATGGCTGGATCTTTTGGGAGTTGGCGTAACATGGCTTCGCTGATGAAGCTCTTACCGTTGTTCACGCACACACGAGCGAGAACAGAGTCCTTCCCATCATTTAACTGAACAGGGATGAACAACTGCTCTCCAATTTGCTGAATATCAGCCAGGCTCTGAGCTGATTTCACATCTTTCTGGACTATAGGAGTGGGAGTTTCTGATTGTGGATTAGTAAAGAATTTCAGGGTGTTTCCTTCCAGTGTGGAATACCACCTTAAACTGGAAGGAAGGTTGATTTTCATAAATAGGGAGGACCCCCCCATCACCAGTCTGTTGTCCTACTGCTATTACTGTCACGTCTGGAGTTTGGTTGTTCTGGAAGTGAAATTATACTTGGTCAGATTTTTGTTCAACCATGTGGCAGGTGCCGTTTAAACTAACATGGTTGACACTCTGTTTTCATTTTATTGGTCGTCTAGTCTGGGTCCAGAGGACCTTGTTTACACAATCTATTAGGGGTGCCAACCTTCTCAGGAGGTCATTCCCTAGTAAAAAAGGGGTGCCCTCTGGAGTCACTACTATGACCGGGTGTTTCACCTTGTGTCGCCCAATTTTAATGTCCAAGTCTGCAGTCCCCTCAATGGGAATCTCCTTCGCGTCAAAGTTCTGCAGTTGTCCAGGAAGAGAGGTGAGAGGAATACGGTAATTCTCCCCCCTTCCTGCATTTAGTTCCTCAAAGGCCCTTTTGGACAGAAGGGTAGCTTGGGATCCAGTGTCCACCAGTGCCAAAATTGTACCCTGCCCCTGTACTTGTACCGGGGCATAGAATCTTCAATCCTTCTCCTCAAGGGGGCACAGATAATGCACATTTTTGGACAACTGGTGGGCTAATTTTCTGGTTTTGGACATTGCTAGCGAAGAGATTTGGGCAGAATTCTGTGGAGAGCCTTGGCAATCTGAAAGAAAAAGTTGGCAACTGGAGATCAGAGCCATTGTGGGTTCCCCTGGTTCCGGTTCTGGGCCGCCCCCCCCTTTTTGGAGGCAGTCACCAGGATGGGTTTGAACCAGGGGATTTCGGTATTGTGGGTTCTGTGATGAGATGATGGGTGGCGGTAGCTCAGTCTCCATATCTCCCCAGTCTGGATTGGAATTCCTTGGGACCCATTTTTCTTTGGGAGGAGTTCCCCCATCTCTGAAGGAGCAGATCCTTTTCCCAGGATCTTCTGAGGATCCCTCTCCCTCAAATTGGAAGACCTGTACCTCCTCCACAAAGTGGGTCTGTTTGGGTCCTTTGTTTCTCCTACCCCCCTCTGCTCCTTGGGAGACAAGCTTTCAGGGGCAGGAGATTTTGTTTCCGGTTCCTGGTTTTCCAGGGGCTGTTTACAAGTTGGGAAGGAAGCTTCCTCCAAGGCTTTACACCCCCCTTCCCCTTGTGCCTCCTCCCTGGGAACCGGTGGGTTATCGGGTGCTGCCCCCATCATTGTTCTGGAGCACCAGGTCCAGAGTTTGGGGCATTCTGCGGTGGCATGCTCATCTGAGGGTTCTGTTGAGCCCTCAGTATGTGACCCAGATCTCGTGCCATATTTTGGACCTGGCGCTCAAGTTGTGAAACCTGCTCAGGCTGATACGGGGCTCTATTTTCTCCCCTGGGCTGATCCCGGGAAGGGTAGCTATCCCTTCTCTGGTAGTACCCCTGGTTGGGAAGATTTTGGTACCCCTCCATCCTTGGCCTCCCCTCTCCCGGATTAGGTTGTCTGGGCTCAGGGAATTGGGGAAAGAAGGATGGATGATTTTGGGGCTGGAAATTGGGTGGATACCTGGGGAAAAAGTTCTGCCCAGGATTTGGAGAATTTTTGCCCTCCTGTGGGAAGTTGGGAGGGAAGTTCCCTGGGTTAGGTGCTTGGCTGGATCCCCCCCTTGGGCTGGAGGAGTCCACACATAACCCAGGATTGGTCGGTTTCCCTTGTAGCGGGGACTTACATAGTCAGGGGAGCGGGGGACCCCATTTGTGGGACTACCTCCTCGACTCCCTGTCTGTGACTGGCCCGAGGGCCTTCTGGGCTGTGAATTATTTGGTGCAGGCAGGTTTTTAGGCCCCCCCATCTCCAAATCTAAAACGGGGGCAACCTTTACCTCTGCCACCTTGGCAGCAGCCGGGGTGCTGTTGGTTTTGGGGTTTTTCGGCGCGTTATTTTTATTTTCGATGGGCTTCTGCACCTCATAGATCCGGGTAGCCTGTTCAATGACCCAGTCTAAAGATCTTTTCTCATGACAATCTCTCACGAGCTGGGTCATTATGTATTTGGGTAAGGCATGGAAAAAAGTATTGATAAATTCTCTGCTATCCGTGCGCACCCTTCTGGTGGTCTGCGCAAAAGCATGTTTTAATTCTTGCACAAACTCCTGTGGGGCCTGATCCTCCCCACATTGCAAATTGTAGGCTGCCTTGCGAGCCTCTTGAAGATTTCTGTGAACAGAAAAATGTTTCAAGATGGCCGCCTTATAGGTGGACCATCTTAAATGATTTTGGTCCTCCAGCCCCGCAAAGAAACTGGAGTATTCTGGGGAGAATATCCATTTGACGTACTGGATGCAGCTACTGCTGTGCTTCAAATGGAAAGTCTCCATCATTTGCTCATAGAGCTCCAAGTGTTCCCAAACGGAATACTTGGCGTTCTTATGATAAGGCGTGATGACACTCCTTATTGCCTTTATTTGCTTCAATGGGTCCTTAAGCAAGGCCCTTTTTGCCTTATTGGCCTTTTTGGTTCAGGTAACCCTGGTCCATTCATCCTCTGACTCAGAGGCACTGCTCCCAGGGGTTCCTGTCTGATCTTCCAGGTTTTCCCGGATTCTGCGAGCCTGGGAATGGCTGGCAGAATGTGGGTACCCGGTCTCCTGTGTCCTTCGCCGTTCAGAGGAGTCTTCAGTTTCCTCCTTGCTGCCAGGATTTGATGGGGACCCCCCCCCACTGACCTAACTGGGCAGACGTTTTCAGGATGCCCTTAATGGGCCTACTCTCCTGGGGTTCCCCACTAAATTGCACTGTGCTTGGGTGCCCATACCCAGATGCCTGCCCATCCATTCCTGGGAGGTACTGGCCTATGAGCCCCATACTTCTAGCTGGATAGTAATCTGCCATCTCTGTGGCCCGTGCTCATGTGCGCCAGGCAGCATGGGGGTGGCAGAGTCCAGGGACTGGTAGAGGTGAAGGCCTCTGGCACTAGGGCTCCTGAGGTTATGCTCAGGAGTTTCTCTTTCCCAGCGAACCTCATCTCTATCCGCCCCTGTTCCCTGTTGCAATGCAAGAGCCTGCGCTTTCAGTTCCTCAGTTAAGGCCTTACTAGACTCTATCAGTCTCTCCTGCATCGCTACCTGTTGCTGGAGCCTACCATTGTGCTGACAGAGAGCCTCATTCTCTCTCTGTGCCTCCTGATTGGTCCTGGAGCACTGGGCCAGTCTTTGCTGCAGGAGGCTTACCTCCTGAGCTGTGTCCCTATTGGCCTGCTCCTTTCTTGCCAGAGCATCCTCCACCCTCCTGGTGTGCTCTAACAAGTTATGGTGTTCTTTTTGGAGGTCACCCGTTCCCTGGAGGGCCAGGTGATTTTCTTCCATTTTCCTTTTTAAGTGGCAGACTTCCTGGCCTAAGGTGTCCCTTTCCTGACTAAGAGCCTGCATCTGTGCCGCCAGGTCGTCCCTTTGCCTTTGGAAGGCACCAGCTTTCTGGTGCTCCTGATCAAACTCTGCCTGGGTATCCAGGTCTTTCAGAATCAATTTATTGCTTTCCTCTTTCTCTCTGTCTAATCGAATTTGCAGGGTGGCTACCTGTTCTGTGCATGCCCTGTTGAAGTCCAGTTGTTGCTCCAGCTTTTTCTGGCTCTGCAGAAGGGAGTCCAAACCTTCTTGGTACTCCTTCTGCAAGGCCAGAAATCTGGTATCCTGGTCAGCCATCTCCTGTTGCAGTATATCCATGTCCTCTTTTATTTTAATGATATACTGCCTACTATCATTTTCTGACTCCTGGCTCCTCTGCAGCCTCTGCTCAGAAGAGTTCAGGTCAGATTGGGCCTTTTCTAACGCCATCTGTTGCCTATTTGCCAGATCTTGGCCTTCAGCACATTTGTCCTGCATGGCTCCCATATATAGATACAAATATGCTGCTATCCTGGCAATCGTATTATGTTCATCTTTGGCTTTAGGGGCCATATATAGTTCACTCAGGGCCACATGTAGGGGACCCTGATCTCCCCATATATCTGACCCTGTTTCAGTGACCTGTTGCGCGATTGCCTGCAACCAGACCGTTTGGTCCTGATGAGTCCACTCACCTCTCACAAATAGTTTATGTAAGAAGTGCTCTCTGGCTATTTTGATGTCTACCTGTGTCGTCATTCTGGAATTTGAGTTCCTTCCTGACTTACAGAAGTTTGTATTTTATTTTTGCAAAACAGACCGTTTCCTTAGAGCGTTCCTTTGAGGAGTGCTTTACAGCGTAACATAGCGTGGTGATCCGACCGGATATGTGTATCTGGTCAGCTGGCACACTGTATTAATTTGCACAAATGGTAAATCTAACCCAGAATATCCCGGATCGAGCCCCCACTTTGTAAGAAGATTCAATTCAACACTACAGCTAAGTCAATGCCTAGTCTGGGATACTGAATTGAAACCCTTATTGATATATCTTTATGTCCAGTTCATGAGTTCTGGATGACTACCCCTATATAACACCCCTCTCTTAGAATCCCCCTGACCTCACTGAGCCAAGAAGTAGTTCTGTTTTGCAAGTTTAAAAGGTTTATTTGAGAAATAAGACAAAATATAGATACCACGCTTTTATAATAAATTAATAATCAATATCGCCCTTATAAATATAATGTTAATCAACAATGGGTAATCTGACACTAGCACACTTCTTTATAATCAATGAGGAGTTAGTATAGGATGGATCAAGTAGCAAAAATACTTTTATGATTTCAAGGGAAAAGCAATGAGGAATAAAAGGCAGTACAGAAATACTTGAGATGATTATAGCAAAAGATAATATAATCACTTTTTCTCTGGCAATTCACCCCCCTCCCCTATGCAATGTAAGACATGGAAGTAGATGGAAAGAGGAGCACACAGTTCTCAGGAATGCAATCAAATACAATTTGAAATTCAGTTCCCCCCCAGCAAGCTTAGAGAAAACCGGTATGAGTTTTAAAACACAGGCCCAAGTGCTTTGAATGTGGTGGCAATGAAGTGAGAAATATGCTGAAAATGCTTTTAATTCCCTTTAGGAGGTTCATGGTGAGTGAGAGATACTTGGGATGAGTTCAGGCTCACTTTAGCAATGATTCAGAGATGGTGATTAAGAGGCAAACAAATTTTTAGCAAGGAAAGAAATGACTGCTGATGGTTACACGTGGCTGGATTTTTAACCAAATCGCAAATCGCAGTAAAATTCGCGGGTGCGTGAATTGTGATTGCGGAAAAAGAATAAGGAGTAGTTGAAAAGCTGAGATTCTAAGCTTTCAGAGGAAAGTTACACCAAGTTCGTAGCCCAAACGGTTCCAGAGATATGAACGAATTTGTAAAGGTCGTTTTTCGGATTTAAAGTAAACTCAAAATGACAGGTGACAGCTTGCAGCTTCAGAATTGACAGGTGACAGTTTCTAGGAGGCAGTTCTGGTTAGATTAAAATAGTTTGGATTAGATTATTTTAAACTAAGAGCTTATTTTTGTCACAATCTGACCTAAGTACTCACAATATATTTTGGAAGGACTGGACCTCGTCACGGATCTGATCAATCCGGCTAGCGGCACTTCACAGCGATCTGGTCTCTGGGTCTGCGGTTCTGCACGGTCTGGTCTGGTCTGGCACTGGTTTGGTCTGTCCGGATACAGCGGTCTCTGCACGGCTCCTGGATCTCTGCACTGGTCCTGGCAAAAGTTCTTGGCAAGGGATTCAAGCAGCTCGCCCGGCTGTGAGTAGCTTGCAATGATTTGAGGCCTGCTGCAGAGAACTCAGCTTGTGGTTTTAGGCCTCTGATTTAGGTTCTAAATTATAAGTTCTAGGTTCTGGAGTATGTAGCTGGAGTCAGTCTGGAACTGGTTTCTTCTGGATGTTGTGTGGTTCGGCAAAACGCTCCACAGCAACTGGTTTTGAATGTCTCTACCTATCACAGCAGTCTATTTTTATGTGTTTTGAAAATGGGTGTGTGCCTGGGCCTAGCTAAGCCTGCCCCTCTCTACTTGTCATTGGCCCAATTCTCCCCTCTCCCATGATTGGGGGAAGGAAATGTGAGTCAGAGTGATACTGTAGGTTTTATGGGTCAGAGGATCCTCCCCTGGTCAGTTTGCCCACAAATCTATATTTGATTCAAATACATCCTTCCCAGATATACAATTTGTTGAAATTACATGTGCACATTATATATTCCTTATGGTCCATGCTTGTCCGCCTCTGATCTTCCTGGGGGCTTGCATTGAAAAATGACAACATTTTGCGCTTTTTAACTGGTTTTGCAATATCGGACATTTACCCAAATTTACACACATGTGCGCAAGGAGTATGGACATGAATTGATGAAGTGTCAGATTTTTAACATGCAGACATTTGGAATGAGACCCTATTTTCCGCTAGCAACCCCCCAGAATACACCACAGGGTCCTAACGCATCTCAAAATGTTCACAGAAAAATCACAAAAATAATGATATTACTTATATAATTCTGACAAGTCCGCACTTTGAGTTATCTATCTTTTTAAAATTATGCTCTGGCCCAGATGGGTGTGGTTTAGGTTCCAAAGCACATGGGGGAAGCTTCTGCCTGTCCCCGCCTCCAGCTCGGGTGGCTCCCAGAGGCACTTCTCCTCCCACTACTCCCAAGAGGAAGCCACTTTTACGACGCCCCCAATATAACATTTGCCTGAGTCCAGGACAGGCCTTTGTTCACCTCCCTGTAGTCCCCAGCTGCTCCACCCCTAATCTAATCAGAGAGGTGACAACTCCTTTTGGCAAGGGGAAGAGTGGCTGAGCAAGTTTTAACTCCTGTGGGGGTAGATGTCAGGCAGAATTCAGTTTCATTAAGCCAGGTTTCAGATAAAATGTCCCTTTTTGTCCCCCAGTTTAAGTCAATATAATTTTTACATATGCAGCTAGAATGCTGATTCTAAGTTCAAAACTATGACATTTTAACAGTTACAAACTATGTGACACTCAAAAGTAGGTCACTCAGTTAATTTAAACATTTCGATTTTGGTGGTTTTAATCCAGTTTCAATTAGGCTGCTGACATGCATAGCTCAGCCAGTTTTGTTATGAACATTGTTTTGGGCTCTTCATCTTCCCAGATTTTGTATGCACACATACTTCATTCTGCCAGATGTCCGCTGGTGTTCAGTGAGATTTTTGGATGCGTTGCAATGTTTGAAAATAGGCATTTTGAGTTGGCATTCAGAGAAACCAAAGGTAATTTTAAAGCGTTTTTGAGCTAACAGGCGCTGCTGTTTTACCTTCGGCACCCATTCCACTCATGGCACCCTGGCCCATCATGCTCGCGCTGGTGGTTGGCAAGTTAGGCAGCCATTTTGGTGTACGCACAAACTGAGTGGTTCTCCTGGATTCTGGCGCACATGTGGGCTTTTTGGGCATCTTGGATTTTCTAAGCCCAAAGCACCAAATGTTGCAGCATGATAGCTCAAACGTGGGTCAGGACACCCAACAAACTCGTGATAGGGCCAGCCCTTAAATACAGCGGTAATACTGTTACCACCACATTTAAGGGCTACAGCCCAACTCGTGATGAGGCCTATAGTGCTCATCAGTCCAACACATTTTCTGGGGTTCCGCATTTCTTAATTTATCTGCCAGTCTGGCTGTTCTATATGAAAAATGTGGGATAAGCCTACAATAATATCCAAACAAACCTAGGAATGCCCTAAGAACTCTCTTGGTCTTTGGTTTGGGAGCATCTAGGACAGCTTTCACATTTCTTTCTGGGGCTGTACACTGCCATTCCCTACAAAGAAGCCTAGGTATTTGACTGCTGACTGAGCCAGCTTACATGTTGTGGGGTTGGCAGTTAAGCCAGCCTCTCGGAGGGTTCTCATAATAGTAGAAAGATGGAAAAGATGGTCTTCCCAAGTTTTACTATACATGAATATGCTGCTAATATAGGCCATACAGAAATCAGAAAAAGGCTGTAATATCTTGTCTATGAGTCATTGGAAACTCACTGGGGCCCCACGCAATCCAAAAGGAAGGACTTTGAATTGGTATAGCCCTATTTGTGTTGAGAAAGCTGTTTTTGTTCTTATCAGGTCCATGCACAGGGACTTGCCAATATCCTTTGGTTAAATCTAGGGTTCACAAGAATTTGGCATTTCCTAGTTTTTCGATCAAATCATCGATGCGTGGCATAGAATATGCATTGAAGGCAGAGATGGCGTTGGCCTGCCTAGAGTCTATGCAAAACCTCAACAAATAATTTGGTTTAGTCACCAGCACAAAAGGAGAGGGTCATGGGCTTGAAGAGGGCTTGATGCTGTGTGCCTTTAACATTTTTTTAACCTTGTCAATCACTACCTGTTTTCATGCTTCTCGGAGTCTATATGACTTCAAATAGACCACTTTCCCCTTTGGAGTTCTGATATAGTGGTAAATACCCTGGTTTCTCACAAAATAGATAAAGGTAGGCATTAATAAGGTCATTCAAATCCTTTTGCTTATCTTTAGTTAGTTCTTGGGGGATAAGTTCTAAGTTGTCAATATCCTCGGGTACCAGACAGGATAATATAAAAGAAGTAGTGCCAGAAGTATTTTCTTTCCAATCTTTCAGGAGATTTATGTGGTAGAGGTGGGTCTTTTGCCTTCTATTGGGTTGGGCTATTTTATAGGTACAGGTTCCTGTTTGCTCTAGTACCGCATTGGGCCCGTGCCACTTTGAAACAAGTTTATTAACAGAGGTAGGTAAAAGGAATAACACGATTTACCTTCTTATCATAGTTAAGTTTTTGTTCGGCTTGAGCTTTCTCCATATGAGTGTGGACTAGACTTCGGACGAGTTTCATATGCTCTCGCAATTGGGTAGCTGTCTGTGAGAGGGATATTGGCACCTCTTCTCTTTCTTCCGAGGTCTCCTGAAGCATGTCTAAGACATCTCTTGGTTCTCTACTGTATAGTAACTCGAAAGGAGAGAAAACGGTGGATGCCCGAGGGGTCTTTCTCACTGCAAACAAGGCCAAAGAGATCATACGATTCCAGTCCTTCTCATCCTTGTCTGATAACTTTCTCAGAATCAGTTTGAGGGTCGTATTACATATCTCTACTAATCTGTCTGTTTGGGGCTGGTAAACTGAGGTTCTTAAGGTGGTAATGTGTAGTAATTCCTTAACTTGACCCATGGGTTTAATCATGAAATTGGATCCCTGATCCGTTAGACTTTCCTTTGGGAAATCAACCCTAGAAAAGAATGGCAGCAGGTGTTTTAAAATGTGCTGGGTTGTGTTGTTCCGCATGGGGAAGGCTTCTGGGTACCGGGTAGTGTAATCAACGATTACGAGAACATATATATTGCCCTAGTTCAAAGCTTTTCAATGTACCAATAATATCCATCCCAATTCTAGAGAAAGGAACGTCTATTATCGTAGTGGGTTTAGAGGGGCAGGTAGGGGAATATGTGAGCTTTTATCTTGGCATATCGCACATGCCTGAATGAAGTTGTTTATGTCAGCATGGACACCCAGCCAATAGAATTTCCCACCAATGTGAGCTTGGGCTTTAGATTGTCCCAAGTGTCCCCCTGTCAAGTGAGAGTGTGCAATCTCTAACACGGTCTTAAAATGGGTTTTGGATATTACTAATAGAGTTTTCCTTAGGCCTTCCCTGGAGGTTTCCCTTCTATATGGTAATCCCTGTTTCAGGAAGAAAAAGGGACTTCCCTTTTCTTGTCCTTCTCCCTCAGGAATCACTTGCAAGAAAGCCTCTGCGAGCACCAGATCATTTCGCTGGGCGAAGGCTAGATCGGGAAGGGTGGTGGGTTCATCTTACCCTTTGGCTCCAGTGGTACATAGCTCATCGGCCTCTCCAAAGCCTAAGTTACCCCTCTCGGTTTCCTCAGGTTCAGTTTCCTCATCAAAATGTCCCAGAGACATATTTCAAACAGTGTCTTGCCATGGTTCTGTAAAAGAACATTTATGTCTAACCGAAAGTCTGGATCTATAACGACGGCTAGGACATCAGACTAAATTTCCAGCCTAGGCCAGACTTTGGGGGCGAGTCTTATATAAAAGCCTGCAGGCGGTATTAGAACCAAGGCAGTGGGAATCATCTGTCTTTTCCCGGGAGGGATAGTAGCCTCTCTGCTGCTACATATACCTAAGCCTATGGATTAATTCAAGGTAGAGGGGTCTGAGGCTCTGTGGCTACTTTTATGGAATTTGAGGGTTCCCCAATTTGTCTCAAATTAGTCGGATCCCACTCCTGACACCGTATTTCAGGGAGGCATGGTATCACAAATATGACACTGACACAAAAGTTACATGTTTCAAAACCTCTATTAGATTCTTGGGGTTTGGAAAAATGCCTATGTTGCCCTATCGCTATGATGGGAGTAGTCTCTATCATCAAATAATTAAAGGAAAACACAGTCCCAGTCAAATCAAAATGGCCTATACCGACAAAACCTAATGCCTGCCCTATCGCTTATAAAAAAAGTGTGTAATGTGGAATGTGTATGCAAAAAAAGTCAGTGTTATAACATAAAGGATCAATGTGACAGAGTCAGCTCTCCTCCCCACATTGGACAGCACGGAGTAAGACAGCCCCCGTAAAGAGGATGACATACTCTGGATCAGGTTATCAAAAAAAGGCAGTTCAAAACCTGGATCGAGGCCCACGTGGCCTTCCAAGTTAAAGTCCCTTATTCCAGCTCTCCAAAGGTTATTTCACAGTTTAATAAAAAGTTCACGAAGGCCTCCCTCAGTCAAGGTCAGACCTTTAAATGAAAAGTACCTGATTCAACATAGAACTCTCTGAGCCGGGCTCGGACCTCGCAATCACAGCATTTGCAGGGGTTCCCTTCCCCAAGTATCATTCACATTCGTCAGGGGTTCCCTTAACTTATTTCATTTTTCCGGTCTCCCTCAGCCAGGCTCAGACCTTTCAATGATGCTGAAGACTTTTGAATATGCGAGGCTTTTACAATTGACCTCCGAAGGACCACTTCAACTTTACCTCCAGCTTTCCTGTAATGTTATTTGCCAAAATGTCTCTTGGTATTGGTAGTTCTATACCTTGATCAGAAAAGTTCAAAGAAATCTTCCTATTCAAGCAATCACCTTTTAACTTCCCCTTTTTTCTGGTTATTCTTGACCATTGAGCATTTCAGAGTTCATTCACTTTGCTGACTTCAAACATTTCACTGAGACTTTCAAGTGGGCTATTTCCTTTTGCCGGACCACTAAGCTATTCTGTATCGCTGGCTTCACAGTTATCTGTAATTTACAAGTTCATTACTGGTTTACTTTCTTTCACATCTGATCAGCACATGCGCAACCTTCTACCGTGCAATACGCTGTTGCAGCTTCAATTTGACACAAACCAGCCTTTCATTTCTTTCGCTAACTCACTGGTTGTGTGCATTCCTTTCTTGTCTTTGCAGCTTTGATTCATGAGTCAAAGTTGATACCACAGGCTTGGCCTCACCGGCCCAACTCTGTTGTTCACCCGGGATGGTCACTGGCATCCTTGAAACACAATGCAGGCTTCTTATCTGGGATTTGGATTTCTCTGCGTCTCCTTTGCGGTTTCCGGGAGGCAATGGCCTTCTGCAGGGAACTTCAGGGTTTTCCTGCCCCTTGCTCTGGTCCCTCGATCAGTCATCCTGCTCAAGTGGGTTTGCCTTCACCCTGGAATATCTGCTCCTTCTCGTGCCTCACCTTGCTCAGAGTGTGGCTCTATGTTCTGCCTTTTATCTGTGTCGGGGGATCTAATGGGTATCAGATGAATTTGAATAAGGTCAAATGTCTGACTTTGCATGACCTGGTTAACAGGACATGTCCAGTGAGATATGTAAGGGTAAGCCTCTTTAATCTCAGTCACCCTCTTCGTTGGCTCAGTGTTTCTGTAGAAAGGGGGGGTTGGAACATTGAAGAATCCTAAAAAATCAGATGGGGTATGGGCACGGGGAAGGGGGAACACTGCATCTCACCATCAGATTCCTCACCTCCATCCCCAAAAATGCCCCACCCAGGTGAAATTCCTGCACTGGTCCACCCGTGTCTGGATCCAAAGGTGATGGCTGTGCCCTGGCCACTTGAGAGAGAGATCCCGGGGACTAGCAAGTGAGACACCCTTTGGTTTCTCACACTTTCCAGACTTTACTTGCAAGTTATCAAGAGCTGCCTTGCCTTCATACACTTCTAAAGTCACTTATAGAGATCCAACATCAAGAATGGACTTCCATTCCCATAAATGCAAGAGTATTGGGACGAGGAAGAGGAGGCAAGTAGTGCAGAGTGGAAAACACCAATAGTGCGGCTACGCTCTAGTTGTTGTGAGTACAGTCTTGTAGCTGGGAGATTTAAATCCCAGCCATAGCTGATCAATGTGCACTGCTGGAAGGAGAAAGCTGCTACTCTCAGGACGCACTGAGAGTCTGTAAAGCTGCTGATGCTGTCGTGGAGCCATCTGGCTCAGAAAGACAGAAGTGAAAAGTTGATTGCAAGACCAGACATGCTGCAAAAACTCCAGAAGCCAACATAGGGCTCCTGGGCATTTGTTGGTGTGGAGTAGCAGAAAGAGAAAAGAACACCAGCAAGAGCCGGTGAGTTCCCTAAAGGGAAGCAGGAGCACCAGGCTGCACCGGCAGACGTGCTGAAAGTAAACGAATGTACAACCTGTGAATAATAGATTTGAAAGAGAATGAAATACTGAACCCTTCAATAAAATGGAAAGCAAACAAGAAGTTAGAACTTGTAGGTGTTGCAAGTGTATGGAATATGCATGGAAGAAAAGCCCTGTCAGGATAGTGTACCAGGCGGGTGCTATATTAGATAAAGAAGACTCAAGAGGATATTATAATTGGAAGTATGTGCAGAGCGAATGTGAATAGGAGTGTTTAAAATTGAAGGTGTGGGCAGATAGCACAGGAAAGAAAATCCCTGGCAAGATAGTACAGCAGGCAATTGCAAGTATGGTAAAGAAAACCTTGGCAGGATAGTATATCAGGCAATTGAAAGAGTGCTAAAGAAGGTCCTAGCTGGAGAGTATAAAAGGCAATTACATGGGAAACGTCTGGTAGAGAAATATACCAGACAAAACAAATTGAACCGTATGCAATCGTTATATCAGCAAAATGGGTCCTGGGACTGATATATCGGTACCAGTCCAAGGTTGTGTGAAACCAAGAAAAGAAGTGAAAACCTGGCAGGAGAGTACATCAGGTATCCTAATGAGATATGGATAAATAACCAAGTTGTTTGTGTGAAACAGTTGCATTGTGGATTAAGAGAAAATCAACAAATTGATTTCTATGAACATACAACACAGGGAAGAGAAATCCAGGGTTATGGAACCACCCTCTGGAATAAGGAACACTGCCCTTCTGGAACTTTTGCGTTGGAGTGACACATTCTTCTTTCAAACATGTATAAACCACTTAAGCCAAAGACATTACCCTTTTCACCTCAGAGTTTATTTTATTAGATTGTGAGGGCCAGAATAGTACTTTGGACACTGGACGGTTTTGCTTTGGACATTCTGACATTGACATGCCCATATGTTTGGTTTTAAGAACCTACACTTCCGTGACAGAGAGGCATTTCCCACCCTCTTTTATTTTAATAAATGTCTTTGACCAGTGCTATGAATCCTTTGTGTCCGAGTCTCATTCCTGGCTCCTCACAATGCATACTTGTATGCAATACCCTGAATTTCACCTTGGGATTAAGAGTGGTATCATAGACAACTCAAGATGCACTCTTACTGTTTATCAGATCCCACTAGGATCCCTATGTAGAACATATCCCTATTGCTCACAGTTACACCTACGAACAATTGTAGGTGGGGTATTTTGAGAAACTCTTATGAATTATTGTCTTGTACGGCAGGGCATGGTGTGGAGTGCCTGATTGTTGTTTCGGATTTTATGATGGATTTCTAAACTCTGACCTGGTGGGCAGAGGTTTAGGAGGCTACCCTAGTTTAGTGGAACAGGGGACCCTTCCGGACAAACCAGACCAATCTATGATAGCTTGGCAGGTGGTCAAGACTAAGGGCCTCATTACACGGTAGGCGGTAGCCATGGTGCTATTAGCACCATGGCTACCCCTTACCGCCTTCTGGGTCCGGGTTGGCGGTATGGGGACTTACCGGGTTATTCCGACCCTTGGGGACCCGGTAAGTCCCCATGCCAAATACCATTCCCCATTCCCATTTGAGCCCCCTTAGGCCTCAATGGGAATGGGGAAAGAGCTAATAACGATACCGCAATTTGCAGTACCGTTATTTGCTCTGAAGTCCCTCAGCGGGTCCCTTCCTTAACATGTGGTCTGATCACACGTTAAGGACGGGACCCGCTGAGGGACCTCGTAGTAGGGCGGTAGGGGATTACCGGCACCCGTGCCCTTACCGGTGCCGGTAATCCCTTACCGCCATCCGTGTAATGAGGCCCTAAGTCTCAGGACGGGTGAGAGTGATCAGAAGGTCACAATGAGCATACACAGTAAAACTCCACAGATTACTCTTAGACAGATGTATATCAAAAATACATTTATTATAGACGTTTAGAAGAAAACATGATTAAACCACAGTATCAAGAAAACAGTTACCACACACGCTTATTCATTATGTAACAGATATACAAAATACGTTTAGCCTAGGGCTGATGAAAGAAGGGGAAATATCCACAACATGCAACAGAGAGGGGTAGGTTCAACACAGATATTGCATTAGGCAGTTCTTCAGAGTCAATCCCTCATTTATGTAGTCTAGTCCTAAGAAGTGAGGAGGCTTGTGCTCAAAGTACAGCAGTGCGTTAACATCACGCATCCTGGATAAAGCCAAAAGCAGGTTCTCTTCAGGGAGCTGTAGCTTCTCAGGAAGGTGGTTGAGGCGATGAAGAATAAAGCTCTACTCCTTGAGGAGGTTCTACCCTTGTGGATAGAGTGACTTTCAGAGTTCTGGAATTGCGGGGGAGAGCAGGCTAGCACAGCCAAGGTGAGTGTCTTTAAGGGATTCTCGTGTGTAAAAATAGATGGATGTGCCAGGGGCCACCAGTAAATGATTAAAGTACTCACCAACCCTCGACACAGTGCAGACCAAACTTTGCCAGTCTAGTCCACTTCACTAGTAGGTTTCAGACCTGCAGGTACAAGACCCTCCGGCTCTCAGCAGCTGCAGGATGGTACGATAGTCCATGGTGGGACAGTAGCCTTTTCTCAGCTCTCGAAGAAAGGAGAAGGATAGTTCTTGTGCAACATGTCTCAGGACATGAGGGGCAGGTCTGCAGGCACTTACAGCAACAGTCACCACAGCCGGCGACACAGGGACTGCAAATGCTCATGGTGTGGCGCACTCTCATAAATCATGACCCAGAGGAACTAAGACAACAAGTTATAGTGGGAGAGGGCCCAGGACCACAAGTAAGCGATTCCCAAAGTCCCAAGTCTCAACTCAGGACGGCACTGTTCCTGTGTGGTACCCTGGGTTCAAGCTGGACCGTTCACTGGATGCCCAGGAACACTTCCAAAGGGGCACTTTGCAAGAGTAAGCAGGAGGTACCGAGAGTAGTTGTTCCAACTACTCCAAAGGGGCAAAGCGCCCTTGCAGGCCTTCTTGGTACGATGCAAAAGCAGGGGTCTGACGGGAGAACAGGAGGGTCAGGGTGCCAAACCTTCCTTACACGGCTCTGGCAGTTCCTCGAGTCTGCTCTTTCATTAAGCATACTTGGCTCCTTCTGTAATTTGGTGTGAACTTCAGTTGATCAACCTGAAATGGATGCAGAGCCCCTTCTCTTATCCAAGATTTGTTTTGCACGCAAATCTCAGATAGCCAATGGAAGATCTGCTCTCTTGTATGCACGCCAATTGTGGTTCCAGTTGTTCAGGCCTACCACACATACCGGCACCAGTAGTGTGCATTGGGACCAGACAGTCCCAACCCTCTTCCTGGGCACTTGCACACGTGACATGCAGGAGCCCGCGAAAGATGCCATTTCCAAAGGAGGCTGCATGCCCAAATAAGGAATACCTGGGTGAAGGAAAAGGGCCAACATAGCCAAAGGACAGAACAAAAGACATTGTGGCATAGCTGTTTTTGGCACTGGCCACAGTCTTGAGCCAAACGCGGTATAGTGCATAAAAACAAAGTAATAATACTTTACAAGTAAACTGCTGCCACCAGTTCATCCTAGGCATCCTGGTACAAACACCAAAAAAATCCTTACAGGGTGATTAGGGCCATAAAACAAAAGGACCCGTATGCCCGGTACTTTAAGATACTTGACACATAGATAAAAAGTTACCAAGAAATGGCAACATAGTCGAAGACTAAGGGAAACATAGTTTCCCAGTACTGACCACCTAAATAATGTGCCAGTTTCCTTATAACAAGTGAGCGAATGTCCAGAGGAGTGCAGCTGAAAGGCACTGTGTTCACAAATGGAGGGAAAACTGCACCTAAGGGAAATCTTTCCTAACATCTGAGAACAGAAAGGCCTGGATTGGACCAAGTTAAGAGCCCAAATGATGGGGTTTATCGTCAACAGCAGCAAGTTGGAATCATTTAAATATTTTGTAGACTTTTATGAAAAAAGTGTAATATTGCAATTCATTGCCTCCAAATTGAATCACAATCTGCTGAATTTTTATTTTATTGTGATAATTCTATACACACTTGTCTGGTAGAGAAATATACCAGACAAAACAAATTGAACCGTATGCAATCGTTATATCAGCAAAATGGGTCCTGGGACTGATATATCGGTACCAGTCCAAGGTTGTGTGAAACCAAGAAAAGAAGTGAAAACCTGGCAGGAGAGTACATCAGGTATCCTAATGAGATATGGATAAATAACGAAGTTGTTTGTGTGAAACAGTTGCATTGTGGATTAAGAGAAAATCAACAAATTGATTTCTGTGAACATACAACACAGGGAAGAGAAATCCAGGGTTATGGAACCACCCTCTGGAATAAGGAACACTGCCCTTCTGGAACTTTTGCGTTGGAGTGACACATTCTTCTTTCAAACATGTATAAACCACTTAAGCCAAAGACATTACCCTTTTCACCTCAGAGTTTATTTTATTAGATTGTGAGGGCCAGAACAGTACTTTGGACACTGGACGGTTTTGCTTTGGACATTCTGACATTGACATGCCCATATGTTTGGTTTTAAGAACCTACACTTCCGTGAAAGAGAGGCATTTCCCACCCTCTTTTATTTTAATAAATGTCTTTGACCAGTGCTATGAATCCTTTGTGTCCGAGTCTCATTCCTGGCTCCTCACAATGCATACTTGTATGCAATACCCTGAATTTCACCTTGGGATTAAGAGTGGTATCATAGACAACTCAAGATGCACTCTTACTGTTTATCAGATCCCACTAGGATCCCTATGTAGAACATATCCCTATTGCTCACAGTTACACCTACGAACAATTGTAGGTGGGGTATTTTGAGAAACTCTTATGAATTATTGTCTTGTACGGCAGGGCATGGTGTGGAGTGCCTGATTGTTGTTTCGGATTTTATGATGGATTTCTAAACTCTGACCTGGTGGGCAGAGGTTTAGGAGGCTACCCTAGTTTAGTGGAACAGGGGACCCTTCCGGACAAACCAGACCAATCTATGATAGCTTGGCAGGTGGTCAAGACTAAGGGCCTCATTACACGGTAGGCGGTAGCCATGGTGCTATTAGCACCATGGCTACCCCTTACCGCCTTCTGGGTCCGGGTTGGCGGTATGGGGACTTACCGGGTTATTCCGACCCTTGGGGACCCGGTAAGTCCCCATGCCAAATACCATTCCCCATTCCCATTTGAGCCCCCTTAGGCCTCAATGGGAATGGGGAAAGAGCTAATAACGATACCGCAATTTGCAGTACCGTTATTTGCTCTGAAGTCCCTCAGCGGGTCCCTTCCTTAACATGTGGTCTGATCACACGTTAAGGACGGGACCCGCTGAGGGACCTCGCAGTAGGGCGGTAGGGGATTACCGGCACCCGTGCCCTTACCGGTGCCGGTAATCCCTTACCGCCATCCGTGTAATGAGGCCCTAAGTCTCAGGACGGGTGAGAGTGATCAGAAGGTCACAATGAGCATACACAGTAAAACTCCACAGATTACTCTTAGACAGATGTATATCAAAAATACATTTATTATAGACGTTTAGAAGAAAACATGATTAAACCACAGTATCAAGAAAACAGTTACCACACACGCTTATTCATTATGTAACATATATACAAAATACGTTTAGCCTAGGGCTGATGAAAGAAGCGGAAATATCCACAACATGCAACAGAGAGGGGTAGGTTCAACACAGATATTGCATTAGGCAGTTCTTCAGAGTCAATCCCTCATTTATGTAGTCTAGTCCTAAGAAGTGAGGAGGCTTGTGCTCAAAGTACAGCAGTGCGTTAACATCACGCATCCTGGATAAAGCCAAAAGCAGGTTCTCTTCAGGGAGCTGTAGCTTCTCAGGAAGGTGGTTGAGGCGATGAAGAATAAAGCTCTACTCCTTGAGGAGGTTCTACCCTTGTGGATAGAGTGACTTTCAGAGTTCTGGAATTGCGGGGGAGAGCAGGCTAGCACAGCCAAGGTGAGTGTCTTTAAGGGATTCTCGTGTGTAAAAATAGATGGATGTGCCAGGGGCCACCAGTAAATGATTAAAGTACTCACCAACCCTCGACACAGTGCAGACCAAACTTTGCCAGTCTAGTCCACTTCACTAGTAGGTTTCAGACCTGCAGGTACAAGACCCTCCGGCTCTCAGCAGCTGCAGGATGGTACGATAGTCCATGGTGGGACAGTAGCCTTTTCTCAGCTCTCGAAGAAAGGAGAAGGATAGTTCTTGTGCAACATGTCTCAGGACATGAGGGGCAGGTCTGCAGGCACTTACAGCAACAGTCACCACAGCCGGCGACACAGGGACTGCAAATGCTCATGGTGTGGCGCACTCTCATAAATCATGACCCAGAGGAACTAAGACAACAAGTTATAGTGGGAGAGGGCCCAGGACCACAAGTAAGCGATTCCCAAAGTCCCAAGTCTCAACTCAGGACGGCACTGTTCCTGTGTGGTACCCTGGGTTCAAGCTGGACCGTTCACTGGATGCCCAGGAACACTTCCAAAGGGGCACTTTGCAAGAGTAAGCAGGAGGTACCGAGAGTAGCTGTTCCAACTACTCCAAAGGGGCAAAGCGCCCTTGCAGGCCTTCTTGGTACGATGCAAAAGCAGGGGTCTGACGGGAGAACAGGAGGGTCAGGTTGCCAAACCTTCCTTACACGGCTCTGGCAGTTCCTCAAGTCTGCTCTTTCATTAAGCATACTTGGCTCCTTCTGTAATTTGGTGTGAACTTCAGTTGATCAACCTGAAATGGATGCAGAGCCCCTTCTCTTATCCAAGATTTGTTTTGCACGCAAATCTCAGATAGCCAATGGAAGATCTGCTCTCTTGTATGCACGCCAATTGTGGTTCCAGTTGTTCAGGCCTACCACACATACCGGCACCAGTAGTGTGCATTGGGACCAGACAGTCCCAACCCTCTTCCTGGGCACTTGCACACGTGACATGCAGGAGCCCGCGAAAGATGCCATTTCCAAAGGAGGCTGCATGCCCAAATAAGGAATACCTGGGTGAAGGAAAAGGGCCAACATAGCCAAAGGACAGAACAAAAGACATTGTGGCATAGCTGTTTTTGGCACTGGCCACAGTCTTGAGCCAAACGCGGTATAGTGCATAAAAACAAAGTAATAATACTTTACAAGTAAACTGCTGCCACCAGTTCATCCTAGGCATCCTGGTACAAACACCAAAAAAATCCTTACAGGGTGATTAGGGCCATAAAACAAAAGGACCCGTATGCCCGGTACTTTAAGATACTTGACACATAGATAAAAAGTTACCAAGAAATGGCAACATAGTCGAAGACTAAGGGAAACATAGTTTCCCAGTACTGACCACCTAAATAATGTGCCAGTTTCCTTATAACAAGTGAGCGAATGTCCAGAGGAGTGCAGCTGAAAGGCACTGTGTTCACAAATGGAGGGAAAACTGCACCTAAGGGAAATCTTTCCTAACATCTGAGAACAGAAAGGCCTGGATTGGACCAAGTTAAGAGCCCAAATGATGGGGTTTATCGTCAACAGCAGCAAGTTGGAATCATTTAAATATTTTGTAGACTTTTATGAAAAAAGTGTAATATTGCAATTCATTGCCTCCAAATTGAATCACAATCTGCTGAATTTTTATTTTATTGTGATAATTCTATACACACTTTTTCTTTGGCACAAGCATGTTGCATCAGTTGAGCTCAGAGTAGCACAAACGTACTAAACATTGGCAAAATGTGTAACATATGTTTTTTTTAATTTTGTTTGGAATTTGGGGGGCAGAAGTGAGAAATATGTAGCAATGACATTACCAAGAGCATAGCTTGAAATCATTTAATGATTGAAAGTGGGAATATGAGGATAATCATTCTCGGGAATCATTCTCGGGAGGATAGCTCAGGGGCAACGTGCTCGCCTTGGAAGCAAGACGGCACGGAGCACCATAGGCTTGATCCCTGGGTCCGCGCTTAGAAACCTCTCGGTATCAAGTGTGTTATAAATAACTTATCATGTCATATTTGAAGCTTGTGTTAAAAAAGGCTTATGAATCTATAACAGCCATCCATGTTCCATATTGTAAGCCCCTTTGTTCTCTTTATTCTTACAAGCTGGAGAAAAGAAATTTAAAAACAACTTGTCAAAGATGGCCAATGAGAAGTTAAACTGCGACCTATGTGAGAATAGAGGGACTGAGCCAGCAGTAAACATTGAAAGAAGAGCTTTGATGAAAGCTCTATTAACAATGATGTGTATGTGACTTTCAGGTGCTCACGACAGAAGTTTTTTTTGGGAACAAATAAAGGCATGGAGACATATTATGCTGTATTCCCACTGTCTGTTCACAGCAAAAAGGAGGATGCACATGAAGAATGAACATGGAAGACTGGACTGTGCAGAATATCAAGGAAGATCAGATAATGTTTGATAAAAGTGATTTTTTATATAAGTTGAGATGTTTAGTGCTGCTTGCAAGTCTGCCTTGAAAAATCTATTGATGCATTAGAATCCATTGTTTGGAGTATGCAGCGGGTCAGAAGACGAAGTCGGACATTTCGAAGACATTCTGACTTTCTTTTAATGAACTTATAAGAATAAAGCCTTTCTTTCCCTATTGCTAGAAGGTTTTCCCTGCCTATCTAAAAGAACTAAAGGTGCGCGTCTGTTGTCAGGAATTCTCAAAGAAACAATGTCCTCGGTCACGATGTTGTTGAAGAGTCTGTGGATATCTTCTTGATTAACTCTTGTAGTTCTTCCACAATATCCTTGAGTCTTGTACTCTCTTTAGTGATATGTCTGTGACAACTTTCCTTGTGAGACTTTCTCACATTCTTGTCTGAACGTGTAGACCTTTCACAGTCTTTTAATCAAGGCTTTCTCAGCCTGGATGTGGTTTGATCCAATATGGCTTCTCACCTCTTGTAGACACTCTCTCTCTGCAACTATCTCTTTTTCTATCTCGTGCACTTAATAGACTTTTCTCATATCTTATATTATGGGATTTTATGTTGTGATTTCTCCACTGTTCACCTTGTACTTTATCGGATAATGTCCCTTCCTACCATGGTATTTGTTCCCAGCCTTTATCTACTCCCACACATGGTTATTTGTTCTGCTCTTTATCTGCTTTGCACACTTGTAGTTAAACAGTTTTATATTTAGTATCTCGTTGTTATTACTGGGACAAGTTTCTCTCTCCATATAATGTTGCCCCGGTGGCCTTCCGCTTCTCCCATTCTCCCCGATACCTCACTGTATGCTGGGGGACATTGCAGGGCATGGCATTCACTCGTGTATTCTTCTGCAGCATGGGGTCTGGCATGGATTTGCATGCTCAGGAATATTCCCTTTTGTCAGGCTGGGAATCCTTGGTAAAAGAAAAATGTTTCACTTTCGCTCGCAAAATGTATTTCTCCTCCAAACCAATCACTGCCCACTGGGTCATACGGCCCCATCCAATTACAGTCCTCTCCCTAAGCTCCACCCCTGTAGGCCATCTTCAGATTTTTACCACCCGCTTCAGTGTTGGAAAACCTCACGTTGCTCTCTGAGCTCTTTGGCGCTATTTCAAATTTTATCAATAAAAAAGTTGAAAGGATTTTGACTGATTTTTTACTATCATTTTGTACTGAAGGAAAGCTACTGACAGCGGGGATCCACTGCTGGCAAAGATCTTCCTCCACTGTTGGATCATCCGTCAAAGTTTTGAGAAGGTCCAGACCTGGGCCTACTTCGTGCCTTCCAACTATTTCTGAGAAGAAGGAAGCATGAGCCTCTTCAAACTCTACACGAAGTGTGGATTACAGAACATATTTGTGGAAGATCAACATCACAAATGTTTGTATTGCCTGCATCCGGACCACGATGAGTATGGATGCGAGGTGTGCTGTGGTTTCTCAAAGAAAACCAAGAAAAATTGCTACAGCAGGCTAGCGACGTGGCGTAAATCAAGCAAGGTCCCTGACTCAGCCTCCAGGCAGGGTCATGCCTCACACAGGAGCTGCCGGTCCAGGGAAAGAACTCCCTCTGGGAGGAGGCTGAGATCTGTTAAGGACACCCTGCTCACAGGGGTCCAAGAAAAGGCCAAGCTCTGCAATGCAGGCTCCACTGGGTTCACTGCTGAAGCAGTTCCCAAGTCGGGCACAGTGCAATGGCCATCCCCATCAACCTCCAGAATTAGCCTGTCGACGAAAGGGGCCTCTTCTGAGAAAAAGTCCCTGACCCCATCCAAACTCTGTGTGTCAGCAGACAAACCGACGAGGGAAAAGTCTGGGGAGGACCCCAAAAACTAACCATTACTGCTCATTCTGCCAGATCGGTCGAGTCGATGGCATCCACTGCCATAGTGGTGCAGGAGAGTGGGCCCATGAAGGTGGGCCCTACAACGGCCACCACATGTGTGTTCTTTCTCCTGAGGAGTAATACAACTGTAGAGGCAGCAACAAAGGCTGCAGGCACTCTGGGTTAGGGAAAGACCCTGTGACCGCATCAGCCCAGAAACCTCCAGGAATAGAGGGGGACAAGGCACCACCGGTGGAAACTCCACTGGATGCTGATCCAGGTCCTGTGTCAGGAAAACCGTAGCAGATCTATTCGAGCTCCAACAATGGCAACAATGATTTGTCGGATGCCTACTACACGGACCATGAAGGAGGTAGATCTGAAGGCAATGGGCCTGCGTCCTCTGTGCGCAAAAGGAGATGTGACAGTCCAGACCCCACACCACCTTGCACCCCTCAGCCAAGGGATGTGTCACTGGATATTCTAATGACTCTACACACCCTGGTCACAGAGATCCAGCAAAGGATGCCCCCGGGACCAGTACCGGTGACACCACAGGACCCTCAGGAGCTTCCAAGGTTGAGTCCTCCTCCTCGGAAGAGAAAGTCTTAGGGGGGCTGGCCCTCAATGTTATCTGACTCCTCCACCACCACCACCGCCTCTTCACGACCTGACTCCATCCGGAGCCCCTGCCCCGCACACAGCCATGGACACAGTGACCACAGCTACAGCCACTAACAAGGATGCCGATTTTGTGCCAGGTGAGGGGGAAACCCCACACCTGGACGAGACCCATAGGGTCTCCCTGCCAGATGAAGTTAGATCCTTTCATTCCATGTTGTCCAGCACATCTGAGCTGTTTCAGCTGGTAACTAAGGAGACTAAGAAAGAGGGGTTCCTGTACCAGTAATGCGAGTCAAGGAGAAAGACCATCATGTCTGTTCCTTTCCTGCACAACATCTGGGAGGAAAGCCTGGTGCTAATGAAGAATCAGATTGGAGAAAAGGTACAGGGTACTAGATTCAGCACCCTGGTGCCTAGGATCTCAATCCTCATCTGACTAAGTGGTCTCGGATACAGCCAGGAGGCACTCAGCGAACCCATCATTGGCAGCCATGGTCCCTCCAGACCAAGAAGGGAAGAAGCTGGATGCAATGGGCATGAGGATAATCTACACAGCAGCCTCAACCATCAAGGCAGTTAACTAACTGCCCGATCTGTACCAATATGACCGGTAACTTGGATACAAGCTGGGACCTATTCTAGACTTCCTGCCCGAGGACAATTAGGTTGAGGTGCTAGAACTATTTCAAGAAGGAGAAGTGGTCTCGGACCACACCATCACAGTGGCAGTGGACATCGCGGACACGGGTTTCCACCAGATGGGAAACGGAGTGCCCTTGTGTCGACAAGGGTGGTTGAAAGTGACACATTTCCACCAGAACATTCAGACTAAGGTACTGGATATGCCGTTCGACATTGAAAGCCTCTTCAGCAAGGCCATCAACGAGTCTTTACAAGCCATAAATGCTGACACAGAAATGGCCCGCTCCGCGGCACCCTGCAGCAATGTCGGCTGTCATCCTTTCGTTCGTCCAGAGGAAAACCCAGCAGATCTTCCAAGAGTTAAACTACCCAGTAACAATAGCCTTCATGCTCCTCCATGCAAGAAGCATACAGGGGTCGCTCTCAAGGCAGTGGAGGACAGTGCTTGCGTCACCCAACGGGCAGGGCACCTACCCCCAAGCAGGCCTGAACTGGCCTTGGCTTTTGGCCCCCACTTTTGCACCCCAGTGGGACACCGGCTGGCAAATTACATCAGTGTGTGGAGGCAGATCACCACCGACAGATGGTTGCTGGACACTCTTGGACAGGGCCACACCTTGGAGTTCCAAAGCAGGTATTCTCGTATTCCACTGGTACAGCAACAAGAACAAGATGTACCACTACTTCTTCAAGAGGCGCATGCCATGTTACAGAAAGAGGTGATAGAACCTGTTCCCCAGCATCTCTGGGCTCTGGATCGAAAGAAAGCATAGAGTGGAGGCCAATCCTGGATCTGCGTCGTCTCAACAAGTACTTAAAGTCCCAAACGTTCTGGCTGGTTCCATTACAACACGTGCAAGGCCAACTGGAGGAAGGGGATTTTCTGACGTTGTTGGATCTGGAGGATGCCTACTTCCCAAGAAACACCACATATTGCTACGCTGTGTGGTTCAGGGTCAGCACTACCAGTTCAAGACTCTGCCCTTCAGCTTAAAATCAGCTCCAAGGGTCTTCATGAAGTGCTTGGCTCCTCTGGCAGTGCATCTTTGTGTGCAGAGCATCCACGTATAACCTTAGTTGGATGACTGGCTTGTGTGATGATGCTCACTTGCTCTGGCAAGCGAGCACACATCGAGGACCATACATCTGCTGACGAAGTTGGGGTTCCTCATAAACTATCCAAAGTCCTTCTCGGTGCCATCTCAGGACACACTGTTCCTAGGGCCTGGCTCAACACGTAACCTGCTTGGCGTCTCCCTCGTAAGAGAGGGTGCTGGCCATACTAGGCAAAGTACACCGCTTTTCGTCAGCGTGAACGGCGACGATACAGACCATCAAGATGTTACTGGGAATGACGTCTTCATGCAACATCCTCGTCCGCCTCTGCCTGCAGACTGCAGATGAGAACTCTTCAGGAGTTCCTGGATGCAAGATGGGTACCTTCACAGACAAGATTTTCTTCCTCAAGAAGGAGATCCCCCAGGCGATACAGTGGCAGGTGTATGGCCACATCTTGTCCAGGGGACAGTGTTTCATGTTTCACCTTACCAGGAGACAGTCACCATGGACGCCTCTCTAGAAGGCTGGGGAGCCCACACCGGACAGTTGCACGTCGGAGGCCTCTAGCAACAGGAGGAAAAGGGCCTCCACATCAATGTCCTGGAACTTTGGGCCATATTCTAGGCCCTCAAGACATTTCTGCCATCTCTGAAGTGCAAGGTGGTGAGGATCTTCACAGACAACACCACCACCATGTTCTACATATGGAAACAAGGGGGAGCCCACTCACTGGCACTCTCCAAGAAGGTCCAGGATTGTGGCACTGGGCCATTTGTCAGCAGATGTTCCTCATCCCTTTTCACCTGGTCGACGTCAGGAACACCATCACAGACTCGCTGAGCAGGGAGCTGCGTTCTTGCCATTAATGGGAGCTTCGCCAGGACCAGGTGGATGTTCTGTTCAACAAATGGGGCCAGCACCAGATCGAACGCTTTGCGACAGAGGTGAACGGCAAGTGGCATAAGTTTGCCAGCAGGTTTCCTCAGCCGATGAGCATTGGGGACATATTCTCGTTCCTGTGGGAGGGACAGTTTCTGTACGTCTTTCCCCCATTTCCACTCCTGCTACGTGTGATCAACACACTCAGACAGTGCCACTGCAAGATAATACTCATCGCTCAAGGGTGGCCGCGACAGATCTGGTACTCAGACCTGCTGCGTCTGTCAGTGGCTCCATCAATTAGGCTGCCACTGTTCTCACCGCAGAGGGGGGAGCGACTTTACACCAAGACCCGGAGTCGCTGAACCTGAGGGCATGGCTCCTGCAGCCCTAGAGTTTGGAGGTTATGCTTTACTAGCAGAATTTAAGGACATCCTGGCGGGCCAGAGCCTCATCAACGCTGAAGTGCTATTGCCATAAATAGAAGCAATTGTCTGTATGGTGCTGGACTTCTACCATACTTTCCTTCCTTGGGCAAGGCAGGATTGGCACATGCCTCTATCAAAGTGCACCTTTCTGTCATATCCTGGTACACCAGGTCTTCAGATAGACCTTCCCTGTGGTCCAACAGACTTGTCAAAGAGTTCCCCAAGGGGCTCTTCAGAGCTTTTCCGCTGGTGAAGTCTCCCGCACCGGCTTGGGAACTCAATGTAGTACTGACTAAGCTCATGGGAGCTCCTTTGGAGCCTGTGCATCAAGCCCCGCTCAAGTTTCTCTCATGGAAAACGGCTTTCCTTGTGGCCATTACCTCGGCCAGGTGGGTCGCGGAAATCCAGGCCCTGACTTGAAAGCAGCCTTACTTGTCTTTTCACACTTCAAGGGTGGTACTGAGTACACACCTCACCTTTATGCTGAAGGCACCATCGGAATTCCACCTCAACAAACCTTTGGTGTTACCTGTCTTTTTCCCGAATCAGTCGTCGCCAGTGGAGAGGGCCTTTCATTCACTGGACATTGCTCCTGCATTGAAGTTCTATGTGGCACGTACAAATAATTTTTGGAAGACTTCTCTGTTGTTCATCAACTTTGGACCTGTGTATCAGGGAAAGGCCTTGTTGAAGGCTTCCTTCTCCAGGTGGCTCTCCGACTGTATCATGCACTGTCATCGACTGGCTAAAAGGCTCTGCCAGGCTGGCCGAGAGCCCACTCTACCAGAGAGTTTGCAACAACGACAGAGTTTCTCTCTGGTGTGCCCCTGCTCGACATCTGCATGCTACTATGTGGTGGTCCACACACACCTTCATGAGGTTTTGCTGCATCAACAGGGATTCCAGGGAGGAGTCCAGAGTCGGCCAATTGGTGCTATGCAACCTGTTCGCTTGAGGTGAGTCTGTTCCAGGGGTAACTGTTATTGCTTCTGTTGTGCCTTGGCCCCTCCGTAGTTGTGTATATGTACTGCTGTGTAATTATTACCCATGATCTTGTGAATTAATGCCAGACCCCATGCTGGAGAAGTTTTAAGTTACTTACCTGTAACTATTATTCTCCAGCATGGGTCTGGCAAGAATTCACATGCAAATCCTCCCTCCTTCCCCTCTGTGGATTTTCTTGGATTATACTGCCACTTTATGTGCTTACCAGTTCTGATAATGGTCTCCAGGGGTGGAGGTTAGGGAGAGGACTGTCATTGGGTGGGGCAGTATGACCCAGGGGACAGTGATTGGTTTAGAGAGAAATACAGTTTGCAAGTGAAAGTGATGCATAGCCTGATGACAGGGAATATTCATTAGCATGTGAATCCATCCCAGACCCATGCCTGAGAACAATAGTTACGGGTAAGTAACTTAAACCATACTCGGAATTTGCCTTCTCATTCCTCTTTTTCACCTGTCTCGGCTTTCCACCTGGCTGCTGCCTTATATAGGTCTTGGCATTAAGAAGCTGTTTGCGCTCTCTGCTCTGATGGTCTCTGTGAGGTGTGTTGATATGGATTGGTCCCGCCACCACCTGCTACAGGAATATCCTCTCCTGCTTCACAACGGTTCCCCCATTGTTGGATGCACCGGGCCTCTGGATTATCCGACTGGCGTTCTTTGCCTACTTGAAAGTCGCAGACTACACAGCTTGTGTTAGGTCTGTCACTCCAAAGCATGTGGGGTTCCCCTGCGTACGATATACTCTTCTTCACTACTCCACTCGTCTCAGTTAAGTACACGTCACTTGTTAAAGAGAGATAATCTTTTTCCATGCTGTGTTATTTCAGCCAAATATGCAGAGGTCAAATTAGTCTTTGAATGTTGACGTCTACATGTTCCTGTCTCCTCCTTAGTTTTTCTCCTTACAGATTTTGAACAGTTACCAGACACTCAATTCTTTAAGGAACCATATGTCCAAGTATTGATATTTAATTTTAATTTTCACTAGACACTTGTGAGCATGACATATTCATTCCATGCTGTATGCTCTTTTCCTGCGACATACAACTACTCCCCATGGCAACCTGCCCACACATACACAACTGGCCAATTAGGCTTGGGAGCGTGAGAAACACGCGTCAACGTCATCAAGTCCAGAGCTCCACCCGTTGAACTCTATAAACTACCTTAGCAAGAGGGCTTTTTCACTTACACATGGCTTTATGGTGTGCAATACCATTTTACGCTTGCTCGATATTGTTTTCTCTGGTGAATTAGAATAGTCCTAACTGTTGGACATACTTTTACATCTCTAACGCTTTGCGCAGCACTAACACTTCTTTTGATTTAACAGATCCTTGATAACGGATCACGAGTGATTTCGCTCACAGCGAGATTTTTTCAGCGCGCCCTAGAGCGCATCCTTCACATCATCCATTATATAGGTTCTATTTGTTTTCCTTCACTTCATTCAACATTGCTGATCTGTCTCTGACACATGAGAGTGGACCTGCCACTGAATGTCCATCTATACATCTATCCCACAGATGAATGATCTGAGGAGACACTCCAGCGCCCTGCTACACGTGAAATTAGACACTCTACACATTGGGTCCTCGCCTACCCTTACGAGGTGAGATAGCACACACATTTGTTCACACACCAGCAGTTTCACACAGCCATTCCCACTTATTTACATTACAGTGTCCTGTCTTTTCCATTTTTTCTTGCAGTCACGTGATTGTATTTTACAAGACTTTTTACTTTTGAGGTTAGACTTCCCAGGGACCCTGTTGCCCCAAGGTGAATTATCAAGCTCTGAGTACCATTATAAACCATTGTTTAGACACTAGACAAATTATGAGACTTACACAATGCTCACTTTCTGTTATGTTTCAACTATACATCATAAACATGTACCCCTGATGAAGCATTATTGTTTTGCTAGAAACACTTTGGGCATCTGATCAAAAGAATAACTTGTGAAAACAACAGCACCTCGTGAACATACACTTTGTTTCTAAACGGACATTGTGATATGATTTAACATGTTCTATTACGTTGTAAAGTAATGAAATTGCCTCTTCTAATACCTATCTCTATTTTCTTGTAATACTATTGAATTAGTTCATACCTGTTCATTGAATACTTGGCTGTCTTCAGCCTTTGATAGTGTGCAGGGGATGGGAGTTCCCCCATTGTGGGAAACGTTTCTCTTTGCTTCGCATATTTTGGCGATCCATTTGCCAGGACCGTTTTTTCCCCCTTGAACTTTTTACACTGTTCCGTTAGACTTATACTTTCCTCAACTCTCAAGTTTACCTACCATTTATAAAAGTGTGTGCTGTACGCTACCTACTTCCAAATTATTCTTTGTAGCAGGTAGTCCCATGTATGGTACTATGGTGTGTGGATTGGGGAGATCCTCACAGGAACGGGAGTCCTTGTGTCCACTAAGGGGGGAGTCTCTTCCTGTTAGGTCCCACTTGCAAAGACCCCTAGAGAGGGACGTGTGGGGCATGTTCACCTCCCTTGCCTCCCCCTTGGGAAAAAGGGATTAATACCCTTGATTTGTCTCAAGTGCCCTAAACTGAGCACTATGTGGGACCTGCAGGTCGCAGGCTCGAATCCTGGCAAGGCCAGTGCTGACTTTCATTTTTCTGAGGTCATCAAAGGACTACCTATCTCAGTTGGGAAATAATAACTGTATATAAAAATGTTCTATGTATAATCGTTTGTAGAAAGCACTATTAGTCAGAGGATAGCTCAGGGGAAACACGCTTGTCTTGAAACAGGACAAAGCCGAGCAGCACTAGGTGGAAGACCGGTACCACTCTTAGAGGCTGGACTCCGGCAAGAAGCATGATATAAGAACCCAATTCAAGTTGTTTTAAAAAATAAATCATTTACAAGTAATCCACTTATTGCCAACCTTTAGAAACAACACAAGCATATCTTTTTTAGAGGGCAAAGCCAAGTCTTCCAATAAGAATGTACTCTTCCTTCTCTTGCTTCTATCTTCCTCCCCCTTCTTACTGATGTGCTCTTATGGTCCATTCCTCTGCCTCATTGGAAAAGTGCTGCATTAGCCTTGCGGACATGCACACTATATATCCAGGTCTTCCAGACAGTGAATCCTGCCGTCTATTGGGGGACAAGTGCACCAAATGGGCATTGAACATTTAAAATGCCAACCTTGTAGTTGTATATAGATGCAGAATCCTGCAGTGGTTCCTTTTTCTCTTCCATATGGCCCACATTAATACATTGTGCAATGGAGCAAAACTTGCAAGAACCAGTTAAGAAGGTCAGCAAGATGATAGGAAGAAGGGAGTACAATGTTACTACTTTTCCAGGTTTTCCCTCCCAAATGTGACCTAATGTGCATGGGAAAGCAATGTTCAAAGGGTATTCCTCAAACCCCTGAGGCAGGGACTCAGCAATAGTTTCACCCTCCTCTTCCTATGACTAGGCCACTGCAGGCGGAAGTGGGTGTGATGGGAGGATTGGTTCATATAATCTGAAATTGGTTCTGGAGAATTGAGATATCAGTACATTTTACAAGTATACCAATAATGGCTGCCACATAATTACATCTTTTGACAACACCAGGGAAAACCAAATCAGCAATGCTCTTAAACATTTTTAGACTATCATTTCTCCATTCTTGCTGCATCAGGTAAAGGATTGGGTAACTAATGTTGAGGGCTCAGTCAGTACAGATTCTGCACCAACAACACATCTTGGATCCCGCCGGCCAGCCCAGCTTGTCAGATTTCTTAGTGGCTGGCAGTAATTGTCACACACCGCAGGGGCTGGCGTGTATGGAGCCGATGGCGCTGGAGCAGCCATTAGCTGTTCCGCCACGTCTCCCTGCAATGCTCAGCGGCAGTCTAGTGTTTCTGCCGGTCGCCGGGGAGGGCCTTCTTAGTAGTTCCAACCCAGAAGTCTGTGCGTTGCAACCTACTCGCGTCAGGCTTTCGTGTTGGAGCACTCGTAAGTGTTCTCTCTCGGCTTGTGGCCCTGCTCTTTCCCTCGGCACCCTGCTGTTGGCGCCCTCTCTCCTATCTTCCTTTTGCGTTCTCCTGGGTCTCGAGGGTTCCCCCAGGATTCCAAGGGTCCTCTCCCCCCCTTTCCCTTCCCTTCCCTTCTGCTCTCCCTTCTCGTTTTAGCTACGCTGCATCTGAGGTTTGTTGTTGGGCTCGCCCCCGGTTACCTGTTCTGGCTCCTCCACTCCAGTTCTTAGCTGTATGCCATATTCTTGCCGGCATCTCTTCCCTGCTCATCCGGATCTTCCCTCCTGCATAATCAAGTGTGAAGACCACCAGAGACCATCAGAAAGGGTTTTTTTGCGCCAATGGCTTTTTCCCCTCTGGCCTGAACCGGAGGTGGGGCCCCCCGGACCTTCTATTTCGGGGTCAGGGTGGCTTCCCTTCCACAAAAAAAAGGAAAGAAGAAAGAAGAGCTGTGGAAGAAGAGGTTCGGAGGAACTTTGAATTCAGAACTCACAGGTGAGGAGGAAGGGGATTGGAGTGACTTGGAAGGGGTGAAGAGGACTCCTGAACCTGAAAGTTTGCAACGCCAAAAGACTTCAATGGCAACTCCAGAGCAATTTCAAGAGTTGGTAGCCGCAGTTCAGGCTATGAATGTAGAACTGCAAAACGTCAAAACTGAGAATGCCACCCTGAGGCAACTGGTTGGCAACCGAGAATCTCGGGAATCGGATTTGCCTCCTATGGCCTTGTCCTCGGGCAAGTTCGACGGAGCTCCTAAACGTTTGAAGGAATTTTTGGAAGCATGTTCTGTCCATTTTGCCTTTTCGCCCACAGACCTATTCCACAGACCACACAAAGGTGGGATTTATGGTGTCTAATATGACCGGAAATGCGCTGGCTTGGGCTACACCTCTCGTGACATCCAACAACCCGGTCCTCCGGGACCATGGAGCCTTCCTGTCTTTGCTGAAACAGACTTTTGAACAGCCCGACATCACACATGTAGCCGCTGAAGAGCTTCTCAAAGTGCAGCAAGGATCCAGTGATCTGCTATCCTACATTTCCTCTTTCAAGCGACTGGCTACGGAAGCAGGTTGGCCGGAACAGGCCCAGTATACCCTCTTCCACCGAGGCCTAAGGGAGGAACTTAAGGACGAACTAGCTTGCATCGTACGACCCACAACCTTATCAGATCTTATGTCGATAGTACTGCAGATAGAATATCGGCTTTCAGAACGAAAGGCTGAAAGGAGGAAGCATAAGACCCCAGTCACCTATCTCTCTGGGACCTCCTCTCTACCTGCCATCCCATCCTTGAGCCATAAGGAAGAACCAATGCAGATTGGAACAGCTCGGCCTCCTTTGACACCGGAGGAGAGAAGACGAAGGAGAGAATCTGGTCTATGCATGTACTGTGGATCCAATGCCCATCTCCTATGAAATTGCCCAGATGTACCTCCTAGGCGGGCGGGAAACGATCGACCTCGTACCTAAAGCATCCGAGGTCTTACCCTTAGTCCCTATGTTACAGTGACTGTTTTGTCCCAAGTCCCAACTATGGATGCCCGCCTCATGGTTGTAACCATCCAGCTGAGGACAAGACATGTAGAACTTACCACCATGGCTCTGATTGATTGTGGGGCAGCTGGGGTGTTCATGGACACTGTATGGGCCCACAAACAAGGTCTCACTCTTTTGCAACGCCAGGATGCTCAAAAGGTGGAAGGAGTGGATGGTACCCCAATTTCCTCCGGACCCATTACCCAGTCTACTGAGTTCCTTACAGCGACCATCCTTCAACATTCCGAACAGATACAATTTAATCTCATCAGAGCTTTTCATTTTCCGATTATTCTCGGAATTCCATGGTTTAGGAAACATAATCCAACCATAGACTGGACCCGCAACACTATGGCATTCGAATCGGATTTTTGTAAACAGAACTGTCTTACACAACTGCAGATTGAATCCGTGCAAATCCTTACTCCTGAACATAAGAATGTCTGTGAAGTTTGTTGTATTCCTCCGGAACTGTCACAATACCAAGAAGTGTTCAAAGAAACTCCCGTTCTGGATCTGCCACCACACTGTCCGGAAGATTGCGCCATAGAGCTGGTACCAGAAGCTCTGGTGCCCTTTGGGCGCATGTTTTTGTTATCTTTGACAGAGAAGAAGGCCCTTCGCGCCTATCTGGACACTCATCTGACTAATGGGCTCATTCAACCTTCACGGTCCCCTGCAGGAGCCTCGTTATTTTTCATTCCCAAACGAGATTCATCGGAATTGTGACCGTGTATTGACTATCGAGGCCTGAATAAGGTCACTATTCGGGATCGCTACCCTATGCCACTCCTCTCTGACATCCTACGGCATGTACAAGGCACCTCTGTCTTCTCTAAATTAGATCTGCGGAGCGCTTATCATCTCCTCCGTATCAGAGAAGGGGATGAATGGAAGACGGCGTTTAGAACACCTTTCGGCCTGTTTGAGTATAGGGTTATGCCCTTTGGACTAGTCAATGCACCGGCCATATTCCAGCGCTTCATGGACCGTCTCTTCTCGGATTTACTCTTTTTGAATACCATAGTCTACCTTGACGACATTCTGGTGTTCTCATCCACTCAACAAGAACACACCCAGCACCTGAGGACAGTACTTAACCGTCTTCAATCCCAACATTTGAAGGTCAAATCAGAGAAATGTCTCTTTAATGCCACATCAGTCCCGTATTTGGGGTATATCCTTTCTTCTGAAGGCATCACCATGGATCCAAGGAAGGTTTCGGACATCCTGAACTGGCCTGCTCCTACTTCCCTTAAGGAGGTCCAGCGTTTCCTGGGGTTAGCAAACTTTTATAGGAAGTTTATAGGACAGTTCTCCCAAATAGTCTTACCCATCACTGCCCTTCTCAAGAAGGAGTCACAACCCTTTCTCTGGACAGAACAAGCTGACCAAGCCTTCCTAACGCTTAAAGAGAGGTTCTGTACTGCTCCGGTCTTGAGCCTGCCAGGCCAAACCAAGCCTTTCATTGTAGAAGCAGACGCATCGGCTAGGGCCTTAGGAGCTGTTCTTCTTTAAGTCAGAAATGGGAAGGAACATCTAGTGGCTTATCTCTCAAAGACCCTCACTACCAGCCAAAATAATTATTCTGTGATAGAGAAGGAATTACTGGCATTGAAGGCTGCCTGCGAGGAATGGAGACACCTACTACAAGGAAGCTTGCATCCATTTACCCTACGCACGGATCATAAAAACCTACAGATCCTCAGGAATATGGAATGTGTAAATTCACGACAAGCACGCTGGGCTCATTTTTTTAGTCAACACGACTTCACCATTACCTATATTCCTGGTACCCTAAACTGTCTGGCAGATGCCTTATCTATGTAACGCTCACCTGGCTCCCACGGAGGCACTGGTCTGGTCTGGGTTGCGGTGGCCTCTTCAAGCGTGATGCGCAGAATTCGGACCACCAATTGAACAGGACCCCCAAATCTTGCTTGTCTGGCCCGTAGGAATATCCTTCTGCAGATGAGAAAGGGGATTAACTGTCTGCTGAATAGTGTGCTAGCTCCGCCTTTCCCCCCTTCATTCTTCTCTGACTTCCTCCAAAACCCCCGGTTTAAGCTCACCTTATGGTTTGGAGGGATGAACTCTCCATCCTGCGTCTGGTGCCGGGGCGCGCGTTCGTCCAGTTACTTCACTGGTTTTCAGAAAGGCGCTGGCACATCCACTTGACTTTTCTGAGCGATACGCCGTAAGTATGAAGATGCAAAAGTTCAAGTGTGAGCCTCCTTTTATGTTGTTTTTTTCTGTCCTTTATTTCAGGTGCAGAACAAAGGCGATGCGTTGAGGGGTTAAATTGCCGGTGGTAAAATCGAGTGAGTTAGTGATGAGGGTGACCCCTCTAAATGTCTTTATAATTCCCCAGTAATGTCTTTTGTCCTTTCCCCATAGGTGCCGGGGTGCGGTACCTGCCAAAGATGCGGCGCCGACCCGAGATGTGGAATGGTTCACCAATAAAAGCCGGTAAGTAATATGGCTGAAAATTCGGCTTTCCTCTTGTGTTCCCTTGCTCACCTTTTGTCTCTTCTTCTCTCCCCTAGGTGCAGAGATGTGGCGACCGATGCTGAGAGCCACGTTGGAGCCGGGCGGCGTCTCGGGAACAGGTGAGTGAAGCGCGGCGCTGCAGCGTGCAACACAGTGCTTTCAAATGGAAGTCTTCCTTCAGGACTGCTGGCGTGAAGATTCCGGATGCAGGTAAGAAGGTTGAATAAGTTCTTGGTTTTCACCTTTCTCTTCTCTTATTCCCTTACAGGTGTTCCAGGTTCGAGGCGGGCGTGGCTGGAGTCCAGGTGCAGGAGCAGACACAGTGAGCGTTCAGCTGCTGGGATGCAGAACAACTCGAAGCATGTGTGGCTGTCCGGGTGTGGCTTAAATAGCTTTGGAAGAAGTTCCAGGTGAGTATTCTTCCACAGCCCCACCAAAGTAACAAAATAGTTCCTTCAGAAAAATAGTCCCTCCTAAGCCTCATTTGGCTTGGTTCTTCATGCAGCATGGTCTGCATCAGGTGAGTGTGCAGCATGGTCTGCTTCAGGTAAGTGCACCAAACACTTCCCCTTATGAGCCTGGCGCCATGTCCAACATGAGCCTGGCGCCAACGGCGCCAGGACAGAGTCCAACGAGCCCCTATAAAGGGTCGCTGGGCTTTTACCCGGGGGCGTGATGCCTGCTCCCGGGGGTGCTGGGCCTGGCCTGGTGCTCCAAGGGTAGGCATCATGACAATCTAGGCATGATGTCCCCGAAGTGGTGACAGAACCCGCACCTGAGTATATGTTTCCTAGGAACCGTATTGTGGGTTGGGTTTCCTCCTTTCTCCAAGAGGTCAGAATGGTCACTACGCCCGAATCGGAAGCACAGATACCTCGGAACCAACAACACCAGGTCCGATGGTTTGTTGCTTGTTGGACAGAGATTGTTCATCCCCACTAGGACCCTACAATCAAAGATCCTAGGTTGGGGCCACAACCATGTGACAGCAGGTCATAGAGGTGAAAGGGGTACGTTAGATCTTATCTACTGTTCTTTTTTTTGGCCCACTCTTGCTCAGGATGTCAAGAGACATTGTAGAACTTGCCTGACCTGTGCCAGGAATAAGAATCCAACTCATAAACCTTATAGCCTTCTTGAACAACCGGAGACGCCTATTCAGCCATGGTCCCATATTTCAACAGACTTTATCGTAGATTTGCCTCCACCTCAGGGCTGTACTTGTCTGATGGTTACGGTGGATTCTTTTACCAAACTGGCTCACTTCTCCCCACTACCAGGAGTGGCATCTGCTTCAGCCATGGCAGAGGTTTTCCTAAGGGACATCTTTAAACTACATGGGTTACCTGAGAAAATTATCAGCGATCGGGGTAGTCAATATACCTCCCGATTTTGGGCGGCGCTGTGTCAGCGTCTGGGTATAGAACATGCCCTTTCTTCAGGGTTTCATCCGCAGACTAATGGTCAGACAGAGCAGCTTAATGCCTCTCTTGAACAATATCTTAGGTGCTATATCAATAGCGTGCAAGACAATTGGGTGGCCCTCCTTCCTAGTGCAGAATTTGCATATAATAACTCCAAGCACTCAGCTACAGGTCTCAGTCCTTTTTTCTGCACCTATGGGATACACCCACGGGGATTACTTCCCATGTTCAAATCCTTCTCCAATATACCTACGCTTGAATCCCATTTAGCCGAGATAGCCTCCGCTCACAAGTCTGATCAACAAAGTTTACGTCTGGCAAGCAGTAGGTATAAGGAGCAATCTGACCGAGCCCGCCTACCTTGTCCTGATTGGAAGGTGGGTGACCGAGTCTGGCTGTCCACCAAGTATCTACCTCAATGGATTCACCCGACCAAACTTACTCCCCGATTTTTGGGTCCCTTCCAGATTGTCAAACAGATAAATCCGGTGGCCTTTAGATTACAACTCCCTAGAAGTATGCATCGGATTCATCCTGTATTTCACTCCTCCCTTCTCCAACCTGTTGATCAGATACTCCTTACAAACAGAGACTGACCATACCTGTAGCCCAACAGACTCTCCCCGAGGAGTATGAGGTTTCGAGTATTCTGGATTCCAGGTATCGAAGAGGGCGGCTTGAATATTTAGTGGCCTGGAAGGGGTATCCCTATTCTGAGGACTCTTGGGAGCCCGAGTCTCATGTACATGCACCCAGGTTGACTCAGTGGTTCCATCGACTCCATCCGGGTAAACCAGGTGGTGTGGGCCATGGAGGGGAGCATACTGTCACACACCGCCGTGGCTGGCGTGTATGGAGCAGATGGCGCTGGAGCGGCCATTAGCCATTCTGCCACGTCTCCCTGCAACGCTCAGCGGCGGTCTAGTGTTTCTGCCGGTCGCCGGGGAGGGCCTTCTTAGTAGCTCCAACCCGAAGTCTGCGCGTTGCAACCTACTCGCATCAGGCTTTCAGGTTGGAGCGCTCTTAAGTGATCTCTCTTGGCTTGTGGCCCTGCTCTTTCCCTCGGTACCAGCTTGCTTTTCCCTGCTGTTGGCGCCCTCTCGCCTGTCTTCCTTTTGCTTTCTCCTGGGTCTCGAGGGTTCCCCCAGGATTCCTAGGGTCCTCTCCCCCCCTTTCCCTTCCCTTCCCTTCTGCTCTCCCTTCTCGTCTTAGCTACGCTGCATCTGAGGTCTGTCTTTGGGCTCGTCCCCGGTTACCTGTTCTGGCTCCTCCACTCCAGTCCTTAGCTGTATGCCATATTCTTGCCGGCATCTCTACCCTGCTCATCCAGATCTTCCCTCCTGCATAATCAAGTGTGAAGACCACCAGAGACCATCAGAAAGGGTTTTTTTTGTGCCAACTGCTTTTTCCCCTTTGGTCTTGTAAGCGATATTCAGTCAACACTACAGCTAAGTCAATGCCTAGTCTGGGATGCTGAGGAAAACCCTTATTGATGTATTTGTATATCCAGTTCAGTACTCTGGATGACAACCCTTGTATAACACCCCCCTCTTAGAATCCCCTGACCCCACTGAGCCAAGAAGTAGGTTTGTTTTGAAAATTAAAAGGTTTATTTGAAAATTTAAACAATATATATATCACACTTCTATAAATAAATTGATAATGGATATTACACTTGTGAATATGAGCAGTAATCACCAAGAGGTAACTATGAATAGGAACAGAAGAACAAGGTGGGAAAGAATGCTTTATATGGTTCAAGGAAACGCAAGGTGGAATAAAATGCAGTACAGAAATAACTTGTTATGATTTTAGCAAAAGGTAATATGATCACTTTTTCTTTTGACAATTCACTCCCCCCCTATGCAATACCAGAAATGGAAGGAGAGCACACAGTCTTCAAGAATCCCAACAAATCACACTTTATAATGCAATACACAGTTCCAGTTCTCCCAGCAAGCTTAGGGAAAACAGGGATGAGTTTTAAACACAGGCAAATTACTTTGATGTGGTTTGCAAGGAAGTGAAAAGGTGCTAAAATTGCTTTTAATTCCCTCTAGAGGTTCAGGGTAGGTGATGGCTACTTTATATTAGTTCAGGCTCACTTTAACAATACTCTATGAATGATTAGCAGATTGCAAATGAATTTTAGCAAAGAGAAGCAAAAAGCTGCTGATTTCTACAGATGAAGAAATCGGGCCAAATCGCAAATCGCGGTAAATTTCGCGAGTGCGTGTCTCGCGATTACGGGAAAAGCACAGGAAGTCGGTTCTAGGTTCGTTGGAAAGCCTAGATTCTAAGCTTTCAGATGAAAGTTTCATTCCTAGCACAAACGGTTCCAGAGATACAGACGATTTAATAAAGGTAGATTTTCGGATTTAAAGTAAACTCAAAATGACAGGTGACAGCTTGCAGCTGCAGAATTGACAGGTGACAGTTGTGCAGCTTTACAAATGACAGATGACACGATTTCTAGGAGGCTGTTCTACTTAGGTTAAAATAGTTTGGATTAGATTATTTTAACTAAGAGATTGGTTCTACACAGTTCTGCTAGGTACTCACAATATCAATTTGAACTAGGCCTCGTCACGGATCTGGTCAACACGTCCGGCTGCGGTTCTGTCTGCTCGACAGGTCAATCAGGCACCGGTTCTGCTCACAACAGTCTGGTTTGTGGTTCTCTCGGGTTCCCGATGTAACACTGCTTTCTGGGTACTGCTACAGGTTCTTGCAAAAATTCTCGGCAAAAATTCAAGCAGCTCGCCCAGCTGTTGAATAGTTTGGTTAGTTTTGAGGCCTGCTGAAGAGGATTCAGCTGGTGGATTCAGGCCTCTCTGCTACAAATTCTGGAGTTAATTTCTGCTACAGGTTCTGGAGATTGATGGATTTGAAGTCTGGATCTCTGGATGTGAAGTCGTCGGTCAGCATGCTCCGCAGCAAATGGAATTGAATGTCTCTACCTGTCCCAGCAGTATCTTTTTATGTGTTTTGAAAATGGGTATGTGCCTGGGCCTAGCTAAGCCTGCCCCTCTCTACTTGTCATTGGCCCAATTCTCCCTCTCCCATGATTGGGGGAAGGAAATGGATTGTCATCATGATGAGGTCTGTTTATGGGTCAGAGGATCCTCCCCTGGTCAGTTTGCCCACAAATCTATATTTGATTCAAATACATCTTTCCCAGATACACAATTTGTTGAAATTACATGTACACATTATACATTCCTTATGGTCCATGCTTGTCCGCCTCTGATCTTCCTGGGGGCTTGCATTAAAAAATGACAACATTTTGCGCATTTTAACTGGTTTTGCAATATCGGACATTTACCCAAAATTACACACATGTGCGCAAGGAGTATGGACATTAATTGATGAAGTGTCAGATTTTTAACATGCAGACATTTGGAGTAAGACCCTATTTTCCGCTAGCAACCCCCCAGAATACACCACAGGGTCCTAACGCCTCTTAAAATGTGCACCGAAAAATCACAAGAATAATGGTATTACTTATATAATTCTGACAAGTCCATACTATGAATTATCCATCTTTTTTAAAATTATGCCCTGGTCAAAAAGGGTTGTGGCTTCCCACATCACATGGTGGAATAACTGGTTTATCCACTTCCCCCAAGCCAGCTTGTTCACAGAGGCACAGCTGCCCCCCCAGTTTCTCCCAAGAGGAAGCTATTTTACTACGCCCCTAATATAACATTTGCCTGAGTCAAGGAAGTTGCATTGTTCGGTCCCTTCCAGTTCCCAGGTGCTCCACTCCTAATCTAATCAGAGAGGTGCTACAGGTTCTTTTGGCAAGGGGCAGCAGGATGCAGCTAGGCCTGGGAAGAGTGGCTGTTGATCCAGTTTCAACTCCTGTCGGGGTAGTTGTCAGGCAGAATTCTGTTTCATTAAGCCAGGTTTCAGCTAAATGTCACTTTTTGTTCCCAGTTTTCTACATTCAAATCAAACTGACAATGTTTACCTATACATTAAATAATTACTTCCTTCAAGTCATTTCAGAATATAGTTTTACATTGTATCCACCTCTTAGCAAGTCTTTCCTTGGTCTGGTTTTGTTTCATTTGTTCAGTTTTACACAAAAGTCTGGTGGTTTTAAAACGCCGGCTTTCTGATAGTGGTGAGTACTGGTAATGCAACCATTTTTGGGATTAAGAAAATGAATTCACCACAGTTCTGAGTTGCTTTTTGGCAATCAGCATTGCCATTCCCAATGGTTTCAGGCTACTGTGTGTGTAGACAATGGTGGTTTTAGGCAGTGCCCTCCTGTGCTCACAACATAGGCAAAAATGGGTGGCAGCCTATTCTTCATGTTTTCCCTGTGCACTCTCTGGGGAGTTCTGGCCATCATGATGTTTTCCATGCCAGTACTGCACAGTTTTATGGTAGGGCTTGGATGCAAGGGTAAAAACATCCCACAGTCTGAACCGGAGGTGGGGCCCCCCGGACCTTCTATTTCGGGGTCAGGGTGGCTTCCCTTTGGGGCAGACCCCTTCCACAAAAAAAAGGAAAGAAGAAAGAAGAGCTGTGGAAGAAGAGGCTCAGAGGAACTTTGAATTTAGAACTCACAGGTGAGGAGGAAGGGGATTGGAGTGACTTGGAAGGGTGAAGGGGACTCCTGAACCTGACAGTAATATAGCCTGATTGGCCGGATTTATCACATGATTGCCCAAGCCTGGAAACCCCACTGGGGAATCAATACTCACCTGTGGACTGGGCCTTCTAACATAGAGTACAGGGGTGCAACTAGGCCCACACTTCAGGACAGATTAACTCTTCAAATCACAGGGGAGGGCCTAACTTCAGAAACGTGGTTTAGCGAAGTCTGCACTCCAATTCTTAGTTTAATGCTGGCTAATGTATTTTAACAAGTAAATGAGCATTTAAAGAATATACAGGTGCAGAGGAGAAGACAGCAACGTTGGCACAAATGTTGCACAATGAAATGAAGTACCGAACCATGTTGTCATGTTGAGAGTGCGAAAAGCTTAACGTCAACATTAATGAACGTAAGCATTTTGAATAAAAGACAGAAAGACACAGAAATCCCTGAAGGAGGGAATAATACAGTGAATAACTCTTTGTCCTGAAAAGAAAGAACATTTGAGAAGAGTGGGACCTAAGAAAGAAAGTTCTGAAGACCAAGATGGTCTTTAAGATAAATCAATCGGAACCAAGTAAAGTCACTTCTAAAGTGAAGAATACATATATCAACGTAAGGAAAGAATGTAATGGGCTGAAAAAGAGTTACCAAGAACTATTGAAAAAGCACTTATTGAGAAGACAAGTGCTGAAAGCACAGAGCAGGAGAACTGAGTCATTCTTCTGTCCCTATATTTTATTTGAAATAGTGATAGGGTCATATAGTGTTCCTTTCACATGGTGGACAGATTCTTCTTGGACATTGGAAAAGACAACTGACAAACACCTTGGTTATTCCTTTAGGTAGGGGATACCCCATTGCCACAGGGAAAGTTAGGTTTTACACCATACTATTTAATAAACCTTGTTGAAAGAGTCAACGTCATCCTTCTGACCCGTCACACCTCCAAAAAATAAAAGTGGCTACAAGGGTCAAATCAGCAGCAAATGGTTGATTTTAAAGCACATCGGGAGGATAGCTCAGTGGCAACACGGTCCCCTTGGAAGCAAGATGACACAGAGCAACACAGGTTTGATCCCCCGATCCGCGCTTAGAAAACTCTGGGTATGAAGCGCGGTATAAATAACCATCATATAATATCACATTGGCCCAGTGGCATTGCCCAAAATATGATTGGATTTAATGACAACATGCACATTTGTATTGTTAACTGCCAGCATGGTATCACGTGTGCAGCCGATTTATGCCAGTTCCTGATGCATGTTCAGCTGTGCTGTATCCTTAACCAATCTAAGCCTGAGTGGCACTACAGTTGGAGTGTCTTTGAGATGGAGGTTCTTTTACAGTGGGAGCCTGAAGGGAATCCTTGGGAAATAAATGCAGGCCCACAATGTGTAATGTGTTTCCTGGCATAACAAGCAGAACTTGACATAGCATGACTTAGCCTAATTTCACTTAATATAGCATAGCAAGGCATATCAGGGCCTAGGAAAGAGTGTGACTCCTTGTGTTGGTTAGAGTTCCGCCTTGCCCAAGCCACTCTGACGAATGGAAGCAACATATTTGTCTGGGCTCTTACTCTAATAGACTAAGATCTCTGGTGCCATGACTGGCTGGTGAAAATATGTGTCCTCCTGTCAAATCAATTTATGCTGGGCTGGTTCCACAAATGTGCAGTTCTAGGTGAATTCCAATGGGCCCACCAGTAGGAGAGCACTAGAGGACATTAGTCTGTCCCTAAAATCCTAAAATATGCCTATGTGTAAGATTGCTGTTGTGACCAAATGGTACTTTTAGTGGGGAAGCATTAATCCATTCACTGGCTTTGGTCAATTGGATTGCATGGAGCAGAATGCTTTGAAAGTATGCCATTCAACCTCTGATGCATGTCACTGAGAGAACTGTGCATCACTGTGCAAGGACAGGGCTGGTTAACTGCTATGGAAACTGGTTTATGAAGGCCTTAAGGTTAACCATAGTTGCCATAATGGCATAGATGGCAGCCTGAATTCTGATAGCAGTGCTCTGCCTTTTCTAGGTCCTGGTCCAATGTGTAGATATGTCCCATTGGCTTCCAGAGAAGATGCTGCAGCAGAGCATGTGCCCAGCTGCGTGCATTACAAGTGCTGGGCATTGGAGTTCCCAGCTGGTGTAGCCTGCCCATCAGCCAGACAACACAAACATAGCCATCGGAACCTGGCGCGGCAGGCTCCCACCCAGGGACATAGCACTGTAGGATCTGGCCGAGCTCTCTTACTGCACCATGCAGCAGGCCTGGCTCTCAGCACCACCCATTCTTGATCAGCAGAGTGAAGAAGGGAGAGAGGAGGAGTGAGAATGTACTGGGTTACTGGATCACTAGCATTTTTCAAATGAGTGAGGCGGTGCAGGTCGGCAGTAGCAGCTGGGAAGTGATGATAAACGTAGGGCCAGTGCTGCCTGACAATAAAGAATGGGCTGCGCCTGGCAAAAATGCTTTACTTAGAAATTAAAATACTGTCCAAGTCAATGCGATCAGTCATTATGCGCAATCAATCATATTCAAGGGAGGTGAGTTCCTCTCACGAATGCGAATGCGTGCACTCTGAGTTCGGAGCGTGTCTGTCAGCAGAGGGGGAATGCAAGATGGTAGGCAATGTAACACAGGAGCAAGCCTTCAGACTACTTTGCAAGAGCTGGACCTATGATTTGTGAGGCCTTCTGTGGCCAAAGATGAATGAGGCCCCCATCATTTGCATTCATACTGACATCACTGAAGGTGACACAGTCTATGATATTCGAGGAAATCAAGGGCAGTGAGATATTACAAGTAGTGGATTAATAGAAAGAGACACAAGCAAAATGGGATGTGACCACCTGCAGGGTCAACATGGAAGACCTCGTCTATTTTTATTCGTGAGCATACATCTAGAAAGAAGGTGCCATTTAACAATGATATACTGTTTATTTAACTTAGAAGAGGGCCTTGGTTTTCAGTTGGTGTTGCCAGGCTTAAACCAAGAGACAGACACCTGTTGGGATGTGCAATATATGAAGTGTAATAAGTAATATTATATAAGGCATCATTATAGCCTTTTAATCATGGTTGAGGGTTTGTTCAATGAGGGTACATTGGAAACTGAATAGTTTCTCGGCACACCATTTTTGCTTAAAAAATATTTTTTAAGCAACCAAAAGTAAAAAAGAAAATATAAATAAATAAATAAATAAATAAATAAATTCGGCAATTTGTTTTCGAACATTTTGATTCGATCAAATGGTCATTCGACCATTTCTTTTCGACCAAATGACCGGACACCGTATAAATCATTATAGAAACATTTTAAACAAAAGTATTTTGATTGCATTTATATTTTCCACATTCTGAATAAAAGAATAAAAGTAACAAGATGCAAATGTTAGCCTAAAAACCCTACCTGTGTTTTCACTCAGTACTTTTAGGATTTTAATGCCGTCACCTGCCTATAGTCATTTGGGACAGGCTTGTAACTTGTAACTTGCATGGAGTTAAGAAAATACAATTATTTTCAACAAAAAAAGAAACTTTCTTGGTGTGTAAAACTAGTACGCATCAGGACTATAAAGGTGGCAGTACAAAAAGCAGACTTCCATTTTGCGAGTCAAGGTAACTGAGGAATGCATAGATCTGGAAGGTAAATGGAGCGGTTTGTGGGCATTCAGGTGGAAATGTGTCCATCACAGCTCCGTTCACCTAATCATTCACAAGCCTTAAGCATGCTTGTCATACACAAAGGTGGTCCACTCCAGTGATCAATTTTACACTACCACCTTCCACTGCAAAGAACTTCTCATTTTAAATCTGCAAATGGTGTTGCTCATAACCAGGGGCGTAGGAGACACATAAAATCTGGGGGGGGACATGGGACATCTTGGGAACTTTGCTTTATTTATTTATTGTGATTTAGTCAAAGAACTCGACTTTTCACAAAATTAGAATTAAAATAGCAGTACGTATTAAATTACAAATATCACTGTATAAAACAAGAGAAAAGAAGAAAAAAAACCAGAAGAAAATTAAAGGATGCAGCAGCAAAAACATGTCTTTGTATGTTGCATTTCTGGATTTTTCATCTGATTAGGAGCTCATGGTAAGAGAGAGGAAATGACAATTACTTCCAGTGGGCCACAGCTCGGACGCCAGCTCGCTAAGAGGCAGATCATCTGTAAGTGGACTCCTGCCAAATAAAGGAGTTAAAGCCTTTTCTACTAACTGCAGGTTGCTACTTTTTTTGTGTGGGGCAAGGAGACGTGTGTGTCTCTTGGAATGGAAAGATGGGGGTTTCAAAGAAAGAGGAAATCTTGATTGTACCTCTGAGTAAGCCCTGTTATGGGAGTAGAGGGACCAGGTGTGTGATGTTGCTGCTTTGACTGTGCTCCGGGGGGGTACAGCAAACAAGGAGGATGAGCGATCGCAAGCCCACCCCGTTATAAGCACTCCCCAGGTCCGCGGCCGGATCTGTCGGACCCAGGGGATGCCTAGTAGGTGGGGTGTATGTGGACCCAGGGGGTGGCCAGAGGGGCAGCCTGCTATGTGGGCTGCCCCTCTAGCGCCCCTGCGAGGGCCGGGCCAGCCTCTCACAATGAGTCTGGTCCCTCTTATTCCATCTCATGCTGGCTTCAGAGCCTAGCCTTTCTTTGCCTTTGTTATTCTGAATGCAGAGCTGGACTCTGTTCCTTTCTCGTTTAACATTTGTTGCAAAGCCTGATCTATTTGATTCTCTCATATGTTACTAGGACGGCAGAGCATGGGTCCTCTGCCCTGTTACATTATTCAAAGAGCCCCTCTGGCCTTTTTTGCCTCTCCCTGGTCTCACTGCTTGCTTGCCTAATACATACCTCCTTGCATTAACACTCAACATATTCTCCCTAACACAGCAAAGGCAGCTGCAGTCGCTCTTAACTTCGATTTGTTCCGTATCTTGAATTGGCCTCTTATTTCCGCTTTTCTGTCTGCAGGGGAAATGCAGTTGCCAGTCACTGCCATGATGGTTCTACCTGGCCATAAGAGGGCAACAGCTAGCCAATATTGGAAGAACATGGGCATATTATGCCAGAGGCTGGCAACTTCCTTCTTAATGCCTACACAACAGACACATCTCTTGCCTTTGTTTCTAACAGTAATTCACTGGATGAAGAAACGCGAGAGCACACATATTGCTTATAAAGGAAGGGGATGATGTCACACTTGGTTAAGACATTTTGATCATGCCAGGAGCTAATTTCCAACTGCAATTAAGCGATTTACCCTTTAGACTTCTGGCTTTAAATAACGTTAGTATCACCTGGAAAGCACAGAGGTTGCTCAGCAGGGTTCCTGGAGCATGAGGGGTACCCTACTCGTGGGCATGGATGATTGGAGGGCATTCTTGCCCTGTTTTGGAGCCTGGCCCCTACAGCCATGATGGGGGGAGGGGCCTTTTACTTTTGGTTGTATGTACCCTTTGAGGGTGGGCAGACATTGCCTCCTGCTTTAGCCCACTACCAGCTCTGCTTTGCAACTTTATCACACATACCTGTCAGGTGGCATTTAACTCAATGCTACTAATGTTATAAGCCTCAGATGTCTGGAATCCTTTGCCACATCAACTAGGGTACAGGTTTACCACCTGAGGTTTACCCATGTCTGACTCGGCATCTGTCGCCCTTTGGGGAAGACACACACAGAAAGAGCAGGGCACAGTGCCTTTGTGCGTTTTTCACACTTCTTCCTCGGGGTGGGCACACTTCACTCCACAGAGAAAGTGGCACATGCTGGGCAACATTCTCCTACTTTGACAATGTCACCCAAAGAGCGGAATCGGCCATTTGAAATACCTCTGTTGACTTATTATTGCGCAATCCACACTGATGGGTTTCAGCACCTGCTTAATGCGAGATGGCAATTAAGGGCATTTGCCAACGCACTCAAGAAGCACAGGACACCCTCTTACCAGCGACATGCTATGCTCACTCATTCTGATCACGAATTGGCATTTATCTGGGGTCATGGTAAATGTATTTATTTATTTATTACATGTGTAGCATCACGCAAACCCCCCAAGCATCAATGCGCAAAGTTAACTGCATGGAGTGGACCACTTCCATTGGCGCACATTTTTACTTTTCCGCCACAAAATGTAAGATTTTAGAGTAAAAGGCAGGTGAAATTCATTGCTTTTCCACTTTGGAAGAGTGTAAATACCTCAAGCAATTAGCGATTGCTGGCAGAATTGACAATGGCTTCCTCTGGACTCCGCCCGCTTTTACCAGGTTTAATTTCCAAGCAGATCCCAGAGGAATCCCTTTACTTATTTCCAGCATGAGAATCCATGCTGGTAGTAAGGCCGCATTTGTCTGGTGGAGCGGGAAATACAGGGGGTCCTGGTGTGTGCACTCGGCTCCCGAACTCCATCCAGAAAATGCACGAAAATATAGCCAATTAGAAAAAGCGACAGTAATAGTGTTTTCCACTTTTTCTGAACCAATTGACCTGGAAAATACTGTGCTGCATCGGAAGCTGAATGCATTCACTCTGCCTATTATACCACCGGAAGATTAAGCCAGGTGCTGAACACAGGTGTTACATATTCCTGTGCACAATCTGCATTTGGAGAATTAACTAACTGAGCTACCTTACAAATAATATCTCCTCTGGGGCTTTACCGTCTTAACCCCTTAACTGTCATGGGTATTTCCCCCCAGTGCCAAGGCCTGTTTTGGTGATTTCGGTATGTCGCCATTCAATCCCTTGTAACTTCTTTGTTACATGAGATATCTCGGCCAAAGTTGGCCCCTTTTTTCCCACATTCAGGCAGTCGTAACGCCACCCAGGAATCCTAGTTTGCTGTAGGGGGGTGAGAGAAAATAACCAAAAAGGAGAACATTTGTTTTTTTTAAAGAAAATGCCAATAAAATGTTGTACAAAGAAGCCTGTGGTGTTTTCCTTGTAAGAGCTAGGAACAAATGGTTTGCTGTGGTGGATTCGCCATTTTCCAGGCTTTCAAGAATGAACAGATTGAGTAGAAACCAAAATAACATATGTTGATATGCTAATCAGCCGTTTTGTTAGAGGTAGGCGATTTTGGCGTTTTTTGTCCAATAGGACATGCGTGGACGGAATGGAAGAAAAGAGTAGGAAAGCTAAATGGGAAGCCAGAAAGGCATACATTTCTGAAAAGTAGACAATATACCAAGTTTAGGAAGGGGTGATTTGCACAGGTCAGGCAACAACTATATAGGGAAAGATTCCATAGTTTGGGGGGAAATTGGGAAAATGACAGAAAAAAACCTCAATTTCCGCACATTTCACTCTGGTCACCCACCGAAACACGCAGCCAACAACACATGGCCTACCTTCCCGCGTTCCCACAGGTTTCCCGATGAAAATTCTACCTCACATGTGTGGATGCACCTACCTGAGTGCAAAGGGAAAAGCCTAAAACACTGGTAACCCCAAGTCTTTTTGCACAGCAGATTTTCAGGAATTTTGCTCATGTGGACAACCTACAGATTTGGGCCTAGGGTGTCGAAGCCACGAAGGAAAACAGGGAACACCATGCATTTCCGAAAAGAAGACACCCGTGGGAATCCAGAGGTCTGACTTATGCGAATTGCACCATAATTTATGATGCACAATCCCTGAGAAAGTCTGAAATTTAGTGGAAAAACACAATTTTCACTTTGTCTGGGATTGTGGGTAATACATTCTGGGGCGATTCAATCAAGTCAGACCTCTGTGGATTCCCACGGGTGTCTTCTTTTTGGAAATGCATGGGGTACTCTGTTTTCCTTCGTGGCTTCGACACCCTAGGCCCAAATCTGTAGGTTGTCTCCGCAAACCCTTTGGGGCTTAGCTTTTTCACTTTGCGCCCAGGTAGGTGCACCCACACATGTGAGGTACCATTTACACCGGGACACCTGTGGGAACGCGGGAAGGTAGGACATGTGGTGTTGGCGGCGTGTTTCGGGGGGTGGCAAGAGGGAAATGTCTGAAAATTGTTTTTTCACCAAATTTCAGACTTTGCCAGGGATTGTGGGTAATACATTCTGGGGCGATTTGCGCAAGTCAGACCTTTGTGGAGTCCCATGGGTGACCTCTTTTTCGAAATGCATGGGGTTTCCCGTTTTCCTTGGTGGCTTCGACACCCTAGGCCCAACTCTGTTTGATTTACAAGTGTGTGACCAGTTGCCCCCGGGGGGGTCAAAACATACTGCCCCAGGTTTGGGAGGGGTAACTCTGCCAATATTTTCAGTGAACTATCCCCCCCACCCTAAATGGATGGAGGGCATCTCATGTACCTCTTCCTAGGGGCAGAAATCTGCCCCCAGGGAGGGCTACAAAAGGTGCCCCCATCCACTTAGGGTGGGGGGAGAGGGCCACCCCCTTGCAAAAATCCCTGGTGGCTAGTGGTCCCACCCGCACCCAAAACTAAGTTTTAAAAAAAACCTCTTTTTTTGTTTGTTTGCCCCCCTTCCCTGGGGGCAGATGATCACCCATCTGCCATCATGGTATTGCCCCCATGCTTTGGGGGCAAGGGAGGAGAGGGCAGCTTACATAGTAAGCAGTCCCTCCCCCCACTTCAAAAACAGATCCCTGCATGAAACACCAAACACATATTCTGGGGGGGATAAATGACGTTACATCCCCCCCACTTAAAATTGTGGAGGGGATTTGTCCCCCCTGTCCCTCCATGTCCTACGCCCATGCTCATAACAAAACGATATTGTTTGAAAACACATTTGCTTGACCCTTCTTATGTTGCTGTCCTTGGTCAGTGGCATCACGGACACAATGGTGTCTGTGTCCTCAGTATTACAGCTCCGCAGAGGAGCCACAGCCTGTGAGTCCAAGCACCAAGTGATGTTGCACACCTCATGAATGTCCCAACAGCCTCAGCTTCACAGGCTCTCTAGTGGAATAACCATCTGCTCTATGACCCTTTCTTTCATATTTTGATATACCATTAGATAATGGGATCCGGACGGCACTTTTAAGTCTACGGTTCATGGAGGAGAAATGAAATGTCCCCATCTTTCAAGGGTCCAGCCTGCAGTCCCATAAACCCTTTCAACATTAAAAAAAGGTATCAAGGTCTACTCCACCCAGGCATCGCTGGTGAACTATGGGAGGTGCCTGGGAAGGACAGAATGGGTGTGTGAATGTGGTCTGTAACTCCTCTAGTAAGTCATGGTTTCCCTTTTCAGCATCTACCTTCTGCATCCCTTATTGCTTCAAAAGTGTCCCTAATGCCATTGTGCCCTGCCTGTAAACCTGGATCCTTGTTCCCACTTGGGTGAGATGGATCTGTTCCAGAACTTCCTCCACAGGTTTCAGATCAAAAGGAGCCCCTGTGATGATTCCTATGGCGTCATCACTGATCTTCAGCCTAATGTCTTCTCCCATGTGGCCAGTGGAAGGCAGCTGCTACACTTCATCCTGACCCTGTAGGTGGTAGTCTGTGGGTGGATCACATGGGGCGTGATGGCTGTCAGGGGAGAGTGGTGACGCCAACAAGAGAGAGGTGGTTTACTTCTCTTTCTTGTGAGGGGGATCCCTTAATTCCAGAGTTTATAATGGCCTGCTGTCATTATTCAGAACCATCTAGTTGTAAAACTCTGGACGTCATTTCACTTAAACAAATCCCTATTCAATCTTCAGGTGTACATGGTAAACCTAAAACATATTAAACATCTGATGTTGAAGGTGATTGTGTTTTAAATACAACTGTTCAACACTGTAACTTAAAATCAGATGAACCCTCATGGGACTCCAAGTCCCAGAAAGCCTCTGGTACTACGATGAGGATGAGGAGTAAGGAGTACATGTGGAGGAAATGCGACTCCAAGAGTGATGCACAGTCTGGTTGTTATGAATGTAATCAGCTGCACAAGACATTTAAATCCCCAGGCCACCTGCAGCAAGGAGAATGAAGAAGGAGAGAGAGGGAGGGCTGCAGAGTGGGAAGAAAGAACGGTGTCAGAGGAAATCCCACAGAGAGGACCTGTGGGGAGAACGAGAGACTTCTGCCAGAAGCAGATTGGCTGCGTTTAGAACCAGAGAGGAGGAACTCCGTGCAAGAGAGAGCGAATGGTGTGGCTGACTGAGGAGATGTGGTCCTGCAGAGCTGAGGGGATCATAGCGACGAAGGACATGAGAGCCAACCTAATGAGACTCTGCACAGAGTGGGCGCATCGCAGCACTTGCGCAGTGAGCTGGTGGGTCAACCTGGAAGCATAGGGGGCCCCGGGATGTGCGAACACACTGAAAAATATTTTGAAAGTATTTATGAAAACCGACCAAATAGAACTGAAAAGAGAAGCCGAACATGGTACAATTCTCCTGACATGAGATGCCAGTTGGGGAAAACCTGGAACCAGCATTGCCTAAGCCAAAAGACATTAACACAAGAACAATAGGGGCAAATATGGTACAATTCTCCTGATTTGAGAGGCCAGTTGCGGGAAAACTGGAACCAGCATTGCCATAAGCCAAAATACACTATGAGAGAAACTAAGAGGTAAGAGTTGTACAATGTCAGTTCAGAAAAACCTGGAACAAGCATTGCCAAGAGTCAAGAGAGATTGAAAGAAAGGTTGACAGACAGAGCTTGAACACATGCTTATATATGGGATGTCAGTATAGGAGAAATTGGTGCACGTAACAACTGAAGTCAACACAGTTGTACTAGTGGAGAAGTACAATTGTGTGATACTTAAGAGAAATGTGAATGTTGCAAAGAGACCTGATAAGAGTTTGAGGTGGTGAACATTTTTGAAAAGAGATACCTGGCAGGAGAGTATACCAGGGGATCTGTGTAGGCAAAAAGGGGGATATTCCTGGCACGAGAGTAAACCAGGAAATCAATAATTTCAGCTGAGAGGTTTCCTAGCAGGAGAGTTTACTGGGAAACTCAGTTTGAATTGGTATGACAAAGAGAGACTTTGTCATATTATGCTGTTGTTTCAGTTGAACATTTTGTCAACCAGAAACTTTGAAAAGACTTGTCTTTTGCCATACTTGAATCACTATTACAGAAAAGACATTTGCTTAACCATCCTGAAAAGTAGGAAAGACTTTTGTTTGCTATATTCCAACCAGTGTTGTGCAACATACATTTTGTTTTGCTATTCTGAAAGACTATGAGAGACTTGCTCTTTGCTATATTCCAACCAGTATTGTGGAAGGAACATTTGTTTTGTCATCCTGATTAAAGTATTAGGTAAAAGATACATTTGTATTGTCTTTTTAAGAGACTGGTCTTGACGCTAAAAATTGTGAACAGTTTTCCTGAAATAATCCAAGGGAAGGAAACCAACCCCTGGACACAAGGATTGTTTTGGTTGAAATGATATGTTTGAGTTTTTGAACATTTCTATTAAGTTGGTTTTGAAACATTTACCTTGCACTTTTTGCATAGTGTGAGGGTCCGAATTAGTTTGGACACAAGGTCAGCCTGTTTTAGTCTTAGTCTTAGGAAGGGACATTCCTGTTATGGGAAGGGAAAGTTAGGCCTTTGTCCAAGCCCCTTTCTGTTAGTGAAATGGCTAATGTTGAGAATGTTGCCACTTCGTGTCCGCCTCTCATTTCTGACCCCTCACACCTCTCAGGACAGCCTGTGGGTAGTCTATAGTTATTGCTCAATTTTTTATTTGGGATAGAATGGGGTTCTTCCCCAGAATCCTATGGAGACTTTCTGTGAAAAGGTTCTACCTTCATTTCATGGAGTTTCTTGTCGTCGCCTGGGATTTGAGGAACTTTTTAGTTCTGTGGCACTAGACCCTTAATATCTCATCAATTAATCTTCTGTGGAACCATTCTTAGAAGAGGGGAGAGTACAGGGTTGGTTACTCGTGGAGTAGTTCATGTTTGTATAGGAGTGGACACTCTTGTATGTAAAGAAGGCCCTGGAAAATCAACTAAGCCAGCTTGACCTCTTTGGAAGTCTGTCCCTATTCTGACCCAGAGATCTGGGTGGGTGGACAGGTCCCTCTCTCTAGGTTGGATAGTGGGTTGGTCAATTTTCTGAAGGTCCTGTCCCTTCCCACATCTGACAGACTACATGCAAAAAAGAGGGAGGAGCAGAACACTGAGATTCAGAGGTGCACTTTCCACCAGTTTTGTTAACAACAAAGAAATAGGTTCTTTAAAAGGAAATACATAATTAATCAAACCCCCTGTGAACAAGCAGCAGACTAACTAGAGGCACCACTTCCCGATTGTCTTCCTAATGGATCCAAGTTTTGGGTCACCCAAAAGGGACACTACTAAAACAAAAGCAAAACATACCTCAGATTCTAGAAGCCTTCAATCTCCCCGGGCTACACCTTCCAGAAGTCTTGGGCCTCTTAATGTCTCTTCACAGGCTCTAGGGATACGACAGTGAGTCAAACTCCTGCAGGATCTTGTGGTTTTGCTAAAGAACATAAAATGTGGTGCCCTATGGGAAGTAAATGTGTCAGGATGGGCAAAATCAAACAGCATTTCACCTATTCTAGAAATGACAAAATTCCTTTGCCCATCTCTAATCCAGCAATCCGGAATCCTGAGTGTTCAAACATGGTCACTCACAGTCTCTGAGACGTGTAATGCCCCATCACATTTCTTTCTCCTTGGTAGGTGCCTGGTCCTCTTAACCCAGTTGGTTGCATGTTGCCTGTGCCTTGGCTGCATCACCTCCATTGCACTGAGAAAGTGTCTCATGTTAGTTGGACACTTATTCCAGTGGAAAACCTGAAAGACCCGTAGGACATACGTGCGTAGTTCCCCCTAGAGGTCTTTGCTGCTCTGTTACCCTACCACCAACCTTCTTTGGACTCTATCTCCTCTGACCCCAGCATTGGGAGTTATAGCACCCTTGACTCACTAAAGCGGCTCCTCCAGTCCTCTTACACTGCTCCTACCACTCGCTGTCAGTGGTTCCAAAAGTTAGAACCTGATCATAGCCTCCGGAAACAAGTTAAGACTCTCCCATTATTCTCGTCAATACCCATTTTTGAGGCAGTGGCATCCAGAAGAAAACCTGCTAATTGACACACTATTGAGACATGGACATGAGTCTCAGTCATCAACTCGTTACAGTTTAAAAAAAAACTTCTTTCTACTAAAGGTACCCAGAAGGATCCTTCTGTAAACACCCAAGAAAAAAAACATCCAGCTGTAGTACGTGCCCTTATCAATTCTTGACTTTACTATGCTAATGCCCTCCATTCAGGGGTCCAGATAGGTTGCGTGAAGTGCAAACATGTACTTGCCACTAAGACAATAAGAGATGTGAACTCCCTCTCTTCTCTCCTTAAGATATCAGCACCAACAAGCAATTTAGTTTGATGTGTACGCTACAACATAAAGAAAATTAGACATACATGCATAACTGTTTACAACTTGTACACAAATCCTCTAAAACTGTCATTGCCCAGAGCTGCAACCATAATCATGGTGGAACAAAAAGGGCAGGAGAGCAAGATGGAAAAGTAATTGACTGCCCCCACTAGAAGTAATATCTGACGACAAAGGTTATTTAGCATTTTGAGATCAGCAGTGTCTACACACAGGTCCCCCTTATTCTGATTTGACCATTATATGCAAAAGGAGGGCTGTTCAGACACCATCCCTTAACCATCTAACTGTCCAGTTTTACATCGACAACTATGCAATGGTCACGTGCATAAGCATGGCTGGAGAACTGTAGTTTTGTTAAGATGTGAGTGAAAGTTGTGAGCCATAACTTGGTGGCGGGTCATTACCCCAAGCAATAATGATCCATCCCAGGTCTATAAGGTTATTAGCACATAGTTGTACTAGCAAATCACTTTTTGAAGTATCGGTTGTAAATTAAAAAATGTTATTTTAATTATGAGAAAGTAAATCGACAAACTCAGTAAATGAAATGTGGTTTTATTTTGTAGTATTTAAATAACAAGGTTATCTTTATAAGTCAAGCATTTCAATTACAAACTTGCTTGAAGTGGAAAGAGCTAACACGAGCATGCATTAGGGGTTGTGTAAAAGTAGACTTTCTCTACAAGAAAATGAATGCATTTTCCGATATTTTAGCATTCTCTTTCGTATGTTAGATGGGATATTACAGTGACTAAACAGGTCCTCCCAGATAGGAAGTCTCTTGTTGAAAGACAACTTGTTTTGGAATTACTTTATTGTTTCTCTATCTGCTTATGAAGTCACAATGTTCCAAATTCAGTCAATACCAGTGGTTATTGACTGCACTCTGTACATTGTGATTGGCTAAGAGAAGGTCAATTACAATCTCCATGTGCTAATTTTACTTATTGTAATAGTATTGACCGTATTAACTTGGATGAAAGTCCGATTCATCCCTCATGAAATGCAAACGCCACTCTAAAAGATTCAGTACAGATCTCACACACTCAACTCCCTGAGATTACCTAATTACTGAAAAGATTAAGGTCTTCCTTTTGTTGATAAAAAAACATGCATGTGTGAGTATGATTGTGAAATCGTATATGTTTGAGCGCATTCATGTGATTGGAAAGCTGCATATTGCGCCTTACAGAGTTATGGAAGTTCTATCTGTGCGTGCGTGTTACTCCGTTGAAAACCTATTATTTGATGTAATACTTCTAAACTTGTTTTCTCATATAACACTTCCATCAACAGTTGTTGCCATGTTCTAACACCATGGATGACATAACTTGCCAGATTTAACACTGTGACCCGCATGTCTAATTCCGATAGCAGCATGTGCTTTTCACACTAAGCACTTCTTCATGTACTCATTTAGATTAGCCCTTTAACTAAACTGATTTTGTATCACAGCGTTTTGCCTTTCAAGCATACAAAGGTTTGTGTAGGCCTGGAAGGTGACAGCCAGCAATCAGCTCGCTCTCTATGTTCCTGTCTCATTGGAGTGAAACGAGGGATGACCAGGCATTTCTTAAAGCTGAATGCAGACAAGATGGAAATCCAAAATGTTGACGGCCATAGAGAGCATTGGAGCCATAACCTTCCGGCCCTCAACCCTCTTCTTTCATCAAACATCTGAGTTTCCAGATTGACGGCATCGTGCCCCTAGCCCTTTGTGTCCCTAGCTCCCGTATCCCTAGCCCACCTTGTCCATAGCCCTCTGTGTCCCTAGCCCACCGTGTCCCTAGCTAGCCCACTGTGTCCCTAGCTAGCCCACCGTGCCCCTAGCCCTATGTGTCCCTAGCCCACTGTGTCCCTAGCCCACCGTGTCCCTAGCCCGCCGTGTCCCTAGCCCTCGTGTTCCTAGCCCACCGTGTCCGTAGCCCTCTGTGTCCCTAGCAACCGTGTCCCTACCTAGCCCACCGTGCCCCTACCTAGCACACCGTGTCCCTAGCCCACTGTGTCCGTAGCCCTCGTGTCCCTAGCCCACCGTGTCCGTAGCCCACTGTGTACCTAGCCCACCGTGTCCCTAGCCCTCATGTCCCTAGCCCTCGTGTTCCTAGCCCACCATGTCCCTACCTAGCCCACCGTGTCCCTACCTAGCCCACCGTGCCCCTAGCCCTCTGTGTCGCTAGCCCACCATGTCCCTACCTAGCCCACCGTGCCCCTAGCCCTCTGTATCCCTAGCCCTCTGTGTCCCTACCTAGCCCACCGCATCCCTACCTAGCACACCGTGTCCCTAGCCCACCGTGTCCGTAGCCCACTGTGTCCCTAGCCCACCGTGTCCCTAGCCCACCGTGTCCCTAGCCCTTGTGTTCCTAGCCCACCGTGTCCGTAGCCCTCTGTGTCCCTAGCAACCGTGTCCCTACCTAGCCCACCGTGCCCCTACCTAGCACACCGTGTCCCTAGCCCACGGTGTCCGTAGCCCTCGTGTCCCTAGCCCACCGTGTCCGTAGCCCACTGTGTACCTAGCCCACCGTGTCCCTAGCCCTCATGTCCCTAGCCCTCGTGTTCCTAGCCCACCATGTCCCTACCTAGCCCACCGTGCCCCTAGCCCTCTGTGTCGCTAGCCCACCATGTCCCTACCTAGCCCACCGTGCCCCTAGCCCACTGTATCCCTAGCCCTCTGTGTTCCTACCTAGCCCACCGTGTCCCTAAACCACTGTGTCCGTAGCCCTCAAGTCCCTGGCCCACTGTGTCCCCAGCCCTCCTGTCCCTATCCCACCGTTTCCCTAGACCACTGTGTCCCTATCCCACTGTGTCCCCAGCCCTTGCGTCCCTAGCCCACCATGCCCTTAGACCACTGTGTCCCCAGCCCTTGCGCCCCTAGCACACCATGTCCCCAGACCACTGTGTCCCTAGCCCACCATGTCCCTAGACCACCATGTCCCTAGACCACCGTGTCCCTAGACCACCGCTAAAAGCAGTGGTCAGCATGTGTTTTTTCCACCTGAACATTCTTCAGAACAATGTATCTTTTTACCTGCAGATGCCCAAGTCTCAGTTTGCTCAGCTAGTATCTCATACAGGCATGCATTTGTAAACCCTTTATTTCTTAGCCTCCAGGCGTATCTCGTGCAGCGCCTGCAGATAGTAGAAAACTCTGCTGCCAGAAGGCTTTCTCGGGGGTGTAACAGAGAGCATTTATCGCTGGTTATAAGAGACATTGCACTGGCTCCCGGTTAGGTAAAGTAAAGTATTTAAGCATAGCCAGTCAATGAGAAATATAAAGCATCAGCTAAGCTTCCAGAAGGGCCCAAAGACTTGACTCTTCTCCAAGACAGGATGGTGGATTGCTGTCTCACTGCAGCAGCAAGGTTTCCAATGTGTCAGCACCAAGAAGTACACAGGCATACACGCGCTTTATAAAACCCAAATAATATTTTAATAATAATAATTTAGCATTTACATAGCGCTGCAAACCCTCAGGCATCTGAGCGCTGCTTATTATTACCCACAGTGTGTGGTGCTCATCAAATCAAGCAATCTAACCATTTATTGTCTACCCTTTTTTGCGAAGAAAGTTAAATGTTGGAATCTGCTTGGGGGCTCCTGAGCATTTGAGCACACTTGTATTGTTCTGATTGTGTAAGGGCACATGATGCCTTTTATTTGTGAGTGTGCAGGCACGGGCTGTAAGTTACAGGCTGGTTTGTGCAGTTCCTTTAATGTAAACGTAGCTGCAATTGGCCCCATGTAGGGAGGAGCGCGAACGTCTTGCTTTGCATGCTGTAACGTTTAGACCCCTACTATAATGGAATGAATACAACTACAACCCCCGAGTAGCACCGATGACACTTTGCTTGAGCACTTTGTTTTCAATCTTCATTTTCTCTTTTGTGAAGCAGAACTATTGTATATGTCAGATTGTTTATGTGGTGCTGTTCTTTTATTTTATTTATTTATTGGGCATTTATAATGCGCCTCCACAGAAAATGTTTTTTTAAGGCGGAACAAGACAAAGAGGAGGGGAGTGGAAGGAACAGGGATGAAGAAAACAAAAAATGGTCCTACTAGGCCATGTGCCATTCAGATCGTGCAAGTGCAGTAACACGAAGTGCAGGGAAGGGGGTAGGAGGATAAGTGCTGGTCAGAGTGGAATGCGCTAATGCTAAGAAGGGAAAGGAAGTGCAGGTTGGAGTGGTGCATGGGCCATAGCAGGGGGGAGCAAAGGGGAAGGGCCCATGGGTTAGTCGAGTGCTAAGGAGAGGCCAGGTGGGCAAGTGCCAGGGGACTGCAGAGAGTGCAGGGGAAAGAAGGTTCATGAGCTAAGTGCGAGGAACAGGTTTGAATGGGCTCAAGGGGTGAGGGCCAGCCTGGCTAGTGCAGAAATCCTGGTAGGCCAAGTGCAGGTTAGGGAGGGGGTGTCAGTGGAAACCAAGTGAAGGGGTAGACTGGCCTGTACGGAGGGTCTAGTGACCTGTATGAATGAGAAGGAACCGGGCAGCCAGTCAAAATGAGTCACAGGGGGACATTTGACGGGGAGGGGGAGAGGGAAGGAGGAAGAGAAAAGGAGGGTCTTGAGAAGCTTCTTAAATTTAGGGAGATATGGCTCAAGTCTGAGAGGGGCAGGGAGGCCATTCCAGAGGGAGGTACCTGCAGAAGAGATAGATCTACTTCCCACTCTCTGCTTGGGAAAGTATCTGATCTGCAGAGAGTTGGAGCTAGAAGACCAAAGGCCTCTAGAAGGGAGGTATCTGTGGAGAGAGTTGGATGTAGCGGGGTCTCATGCCTCAGAAAGCCTTCTGGATGATGCAGAGGGTCTTCTACTTGATCCTCGCAGCAACCAGGAGCCAGTGGGGAGATTTTAAAGCTGAAGAGATGCGCTCCCTGGGCTTGAGGCCAAGGATAAGTCTTGCAGTCCTATTCTTGATTAGTTAAAGGGGGCAACGTGAGATTTTAGACAGATTAAGGAAGAGGCTTTTGCAATAGTCCAGCCTAGAGAGAACCAGAGCTCTGGAGGCATTGAGTTTCTGGGGGAAGGTGAGAAAAGGGATAATAACTCTGAGGAGGTGCAGCTTGAAGTGGGCTTTCTTGGCAAGGTCTGTGATGTGTGGAGAGAGAGGAGTTGAAGATGACATCAAGGTTTTTTGCCTCACAGGAGGGTGGGGGGGCAGAGAGTAGGAGGAAAGGAGGGAGCTGGGGTCCCAATGAGAAGGATCTCAGTCTTACTGGCATTAAGGCAAAGATCGTTAGCAGCACACCATTCCTGAATAGCAGTAAGGCAGTCAGGAATAAGAGAGGAAGAAGAGGAGACAGAGGAGGGAAGCTTGAGGGAGAGCTGTGTTTGGCCGCATAACACTGGAAGTTAGTAGAGAAGTCAGAGAACAAATGGGTTAGAGGGGTAATGTCTATGTTGAAGTGCCACAGTGAAAGGTTTGAGCCCTGAGGGACACCGCAGGTGGGTAGTGTGATGGAGGAGAGAAAAGGACACAGTTGGATGGTCAGTCAGAAAGGAAGAAAGTCAACCAGTCCACTGCCAGGTCTGTGATGCAAAGAGCACAATTGTGTTCTGAGGGTGTTATTGAAGTTATTAGTGTTATGGCTTACAGCAGTGAGGGTATAGATGCAATGTTCAACCACTGAATGTATTATGTTACATGTATTATGCTAGCCAAAACAGGAGCAGGAGTAGCCCTAATATTCAAAGAGAGCATATCTATCTGACCTATACCCTACCAGGGAGAAGGAAAGGTAGACATCCTATCTGCCAAAATAGCCCTATCACCAAATAGTACCATCAATATACATGTCGTTTACTGCCCACCAGGAACTCCGTCAGACTTCATAGGACAAGTTACCCACCTTCTAGGAAACAATATCAAAAAATCTACCAAAATGCTACTCCTAGGTGACATCAATCTAGGTTTCAACGATGCCACCGACAAAACCGCCACATCCTTCACGAAGGACCTTAGTGAACTTGGCTTCTCTCAGAAAGTCACTTCTCACACACATGCAAAAGGTTGCATCTTAGATTGGATTATAGACCACAACTGCGACACAAACATGGTTTCCAGTACTGCCCGCCAATGGACAGACCACTACTGCCTACTATTCACCATCCCCATAACGCCATGCACCAAGCCCACCACCCCAGCACTGGCAACAGTAGCCAGAAGCGCAAAAAAACTCACTGCAGAGAACATCAGTGCTTATCTCAATCTCCCATGCTTAGCACCACGTTTCTCACCCAAACCATGTCATACTAGCAGAATTATTCAGAGACACATTGACTAGCGCCATCAACACAGTCGCCCCGTTAGAAAACAAAAAAGAAAAGAAATCATTCCACTCCAACTCGTGGTTCACAGAAGAGCAACTAAACCTGTGCAACTCCAAACGGCAGGCGCTAAAAACTTGGCAGGCTAACCCTTGTGACACCACTAAAGATATCTTCCGAACCATCGCAAAAAAATACAAAGACTCCATATTCAAAGCCAAATCAGAATCCTACAACAATAGAATCTCCTCGGCCAATTCACAATCCAAAGAGGTCTTTACCATCTTTAAAGAATTAACAGTACCTCCACCTGCACTGACGAAATCGTTAAAGATGAAGCCTGGTGCTCTAGCATACAAGCTGCCATGCTAAAAAAAATAGACCTCCTCCAGAACAAAATCTATGACCATTATAAAGCTTTATCTAAACAGAAGCACCAGAAGCAATCCCACCACAAGCGCTCAGGTAACAACCCTCCCAATTTTTCCTTCTCTGAAATATCTAAGGTAGATGTCTTAGACATCCTAAAACATCTTAAACCATCACTATGCAAGGGCGATGTTTGCCTCCCCAAAATTATCAAAGAATGCGTTGAGCAGCTCGCTCCTCTAATCACCGCTTTCATAAACGCCTCTTTCAAAACAGGTATAGTCCCCAACTGCCTCAAAGAGGCGTGGGTACGTCCACTCCTAAAAAAACCTACATTAAACACCTCTCAACCGAATAATTACAGACCAATTACAACCGTCCCATTTCTTCTTAAAATATTAGATAATGCTGCCCACAGGCAAATCCAACTGTACCTCGAAACCAACTCAATCCTTGGTAAGAGACAATCAGGGTTTCGCAAAGGACATGGAACGGAAACCGCCTTACTAGATCTGAAAAACCAAATCACTTCCATCCTTGACATGGGTAAGCCTGTCTTACTCCTGCTCCTAGACCTCTCAGCAGCGTTTGATCTCGTCAACCATAACACCCTCGCCAACCACCTCACGCATGCAGTGCATTTCTCCAATCACGTCCTTCCTAGAAGTTAGATCCATGAAAGTGTTCTCCAATATAGCAAACGCTTGAACCCACTATCATACACTGTGGTGTTCCCCAGGGATCCTGTACTGCCCCAACACTTTCCAATCTATTTACAAAGCCACTCTTTGATAAACTTGATGCACTTGGGATCACATACACAAACTATGCTGATACCCAGGTGCTCCTTCCCCTCACTGGGAGCTATCTCAAAGACGCTTCTACCCTTCAACAAATGTACACCACAATCCAAGCCTGGATGGCCACCAATGGATTATGCCTTAACGGGGATAAAACTGAAATCCTCATTCTCGGTCAAAAATCCACGCTAGCCAAACTGGGTCCGACCTATCAAAACTTCTACATTGACAACTGTATCATCCCAGTCCTGTCTTCAGTTAAAACGCTCGGAGTCCACATTGATGCTACACTACCAATGGATAAACAAGTAAGCGCCATTTTATCGGCCACCGCTCTGAGTACTAAACTGATCAATGCCATAAAATCGTTTCTAACAAAAGACAACTGCCTCTCCATCGCGAGAGCCACCATAGGAGCTAACTTGGATTATTGCAATTCTCTCCTAGCTGGGACATCAAAAGAAAACCTAGCCAGACTCCAAACCACTCAAAACAACTCCCTCAGAGCAGCTCTCAGTATTCCTAAAAGAAATCACATCTCTCAAGCAAGCAAAAACGCTCACTGGCTACCAGTTAAAGACCGAATCACCTTCAAGATTCTCTCCACCACACAAAAATGCATCAACCTAACCGCACCCTCTTACCTATCAGACACTCTAGTCAGAACAAAATCCACTAAACCCACTAGACTAGAGCACACCAACAAACTCACAGTGCCATGAATTACCAGGGCTAAGGCAGGAGGACTAGGATTCCCCTACCTGGCACCTAAACTCTGGAACACGTTACCCACAGACCTCAGAGCCGAAACCTCTCTCCAGGCCATCCACAAAAATCTAAAAACGACACTCTTCAACTAGCTTTTAGCTCACTGTATGTACTTGTGCACTGCTATGCTTTCTGCACCTATGTACTACAAGCGCCAAAATGCCACTTCATGCTGTATGTATTTACGTGACTACTGTAACTAAGATATGAACGTCTACTGTAACCAGCGCCACAATGCCCACGGGCTGCTGTGCGCTTAACAAATGTGAATAAAGAAATAAATAAATGTTTGTCCTTGTGTTTGTTTTCACAACATTTATGCTGGAATACAATGATTATTTTAACAAGAAGAATTTAGAGATTGAATTTCCTTGTGAAATATATGAATTTTAAACAAGTTACTTTGGATCCATCTGAAATTAGGGCAGATTTTCGGGGGCGCAATCTAAGTTGCCTATTGCACTTTTTTCCAAGCCATTGTTGCCAACCTTCAACTTGCAAGCAAATTTCAAATGTTTTCTATATGATATGAAATTTGACATGGCAATTAAGTGCGTTTATGGTTTATTTCTCCAAAATGGCTGATTCAGTTTATAAACAAACTGCAGTCCCAGATTATGTGGGGAAAACTGGGAGAAAAAAAAAACACCTTTCTCATGTACGATGTTACATAGGTACTTTTGCAGTGTGCAAAAATTCAGCGCAAGACCGGCCTGTGTGAGAAATTTAGTGCAAATCGGCAGTACCGATTTTGAGAAATCTGTTATAAAAACATTTTAACATTTTATATGAATGTTTGTCTCTTACATCCCTATAACTTTTGAAATAAGCCACAATTGTTCATCACACTACTTAAGTCGCTCAATATTTGCTCTACGTCCAAAGTATTGGTAACAATTCATTGCGTATAGATTTCAAAAGTATCATCGTGAAAATGCGCATTTTTATTGGACATAATATTAGATTACTGCTATGGTTGAGATGAAGCCCCAATGTAGCTGGGTTACTGGCGTAGACACCCTTACTGTGAGCAGAATATGATGGCAGTCCCACAAAAGCCACGTTATTTGTAATAAAAAGATGATGGCCAATTAAAACGGAAAGATGCGACAACCATGACCTAAAAACATATCAAGCTTGAATAATATATGCCTTTCAGTCAGGGATCGTATCTTAAACTTTCCTCCAACCAACGTCATGAATAACTTTGTCCCGGAGGAAGCACTGGTGACTAAGCCAAAATGTAAACTTAAATCTCTTGAGGCACTACCGTAGTGATTGTACCTGTGCTAGGAGCTGCACCCGTCTCGTGACATACCTTATGACTGTGAAGCCATCTCGCAATGTCAGCTCTGCCCTTTCACAAGACTTACTCTATCAGACGAGCGGGCCTTGAAAAAAGAGACTAAGGGCCTGGTTTACAAAAGTGTTTTAACATTGGAAAGTGTAAATCGGGCCCCCCCCCTCTGCCTGTTCTTAAGGTCTGTTGTACTTTGAAATTAAAATGCGTCCCGTCCTCACTGTTATTTACTACTCACAAGGCCTTGCAATACAATAATTGTGAAGACCCTTGGAGTGTGGTTCTACCATGAATTAATTTTACAGTAATTTTACTGTCTTGGGCAGATGCTGCTGGGAGACAGACAGTTACTGTGGAAAACGTGCCCCAGCCCCAAAGCTCAGGTGTCATGTCTGCTGGCCCAAAAAGTTAGTTATTGCAAATGTGCACGCGGCTGTGACGTCATCGCACATCCTAGACAATCAGAGGGCTCAAATTGCAGCACATAGCTTCTGGTAATTCGAATCAAACACCTATACATTTGAAAATATCTATTGAGAGAGCAGAACTAACATAAACATTCAAATCCCGAATCGCACTGCTCTAACCGCCTATGATCCCACCCTACAGACTGAAAGGATCTGGGGCACTAGGTTCCCTGCCATTGCTGCCGGACATTGGAACGCTCTTCCACACAAATTGAGAACTGAACATTCCTATGGGGTCTTCCACAAGCAGTTCAAACCTTTCCTTTTCCCTAGGACACCCTAGCTGGGGGTAACATCCATACCACATATACACTGACTGCAGTACTACCTCCCTTCTGCCTCTGCACCTGTATCACTGCTATGTACCTGTAACTATGTACCTGTATCTCTCTACATCCTTCCTATTCATGTAACCAGCGCCCTGATGCCGCAAATGTTAAATAAATAAACAATAGCTATTCCTCACGTTTCTCTTCTTAAAAAGCAACAACTAAACACACATCTATTTTCAGCAAATGGTTGCCTTTCAAGACAGTTCTAACACACGGGAAAATAACTTCCGCCTATAGAATACACATAAAGGCAAATGACAGAAGCAATTATGGGATGCCCAGAACGCTTCTTGTCAGAAGGGTAAGATGCGTGAAAAACAAGCGCAAGAAGAAATGACGCTGACGACGGGAAAGACCCAAAGAAAATGGAGGAGGCAGCATGTTAACCGCTGCAGGATCCTCACACAACTTGTTCCCCTCCCCCTGGGAAAGGAGAGGAGGCGGAACGGCGCCAAATCACCCCGAAGCCCGCGAAGGGCAAAACACAGGAAAGGGGCGGAGCGAGCCCCTTTATAATCAGCAGGGTACGACTGCAGAGACATCTCGCTCCTGCAGTAGGACCCTGCAGACTCGCCATGCTGGAAGAAGGATTTCGTTTTGAGCGCCAAAGACAAGATGGATTTTCTTTGGTTCCAGCCCCTATGCCGGATGTGTTGCGGTCGTTCCAGCTGAAGGAGTTTACAGCGTTCGAGGCGAAGGGAGAACCAGATTCCTACTAAGGAGGCTTTCGGGGGCAGTCGTGTAGGGAGCGGTTGCGTCGAGCATGAAGAGGGAGAGAAGGTACGGAGAGAGCCGAAAGGACAGTTGTAAGAAGGGGTTGTGGATAATGGTAGTGCGCCGGGCGTACGGAGTGGAAAGTGTGTAGTTTTAGCTTCCATTATTTTATGAATGGGCACACACTGAATTGTAGGCGGGCTTCGGGCTGTGTTGTTGTAGAAGTTCACGTGGTTGTCGGGCTGTTTGCCCAAGGGCATTATGGTACTCGCAGTTCCAACTCTCAGTCGCCAGGCAGGGGATACAGCGGTGCAGGGAACTGCGTTTTATCCAAGCAGGTTGAAAGTCGAAAGGCCTGGGGGTCAAATTACCCCCCCCCTATCAGGTAGGCCAACAGTGGGGACTCCTGCTGCAGTCTTGCTAGCCCAGTTTCATTAGGTCTGGGACCGCCCCCCCGTTTCACCCCATGTGGCTGGGGTCTGTTCACGGTAATGTGGCCTCTTAAAATTCCCCTCCCCCATTGTTGCACAAATAACCGGGGTGAGTGGGGTCCACTCGTTCCAGGCCGCGGGACAGCCAGGTCAATGGGTTAATGGAATGGGTGGCCCACGGCTGTAGCTGCTTACGGGCGGCATGGGGGCAGGACTGTTGGATGCGGCAGGGCACCGAGGAAGATAGCCACTGTTAGGCCCCGGGTGCCTGAGAGTTCGTAGCGCTATATAAATGCTAGATTATCGGCAATGTATGTACAGGTGCCCGCACAAGGTAGGATTAAGATAATTGGCGGAAGGCGGTTGGATTGTATCCAAGGTATGAGCTACAACAGAGCTTGCGTTGCATTCTGGTTGTTAAAGGGTACTACGCAAATTATGCCTTGGTGGTCGGGTTACGTCTGGCATGCTGGCGGTAGGATGGAAGTAGCAAACAGCGTCTTTGGTTGTCGGGCTAGATCTGCGATGGTGGGCACTGGGCAGGTGCCCAGCGCAAGCTGCATTGCAGTAACATATGACGATTCTTTGGAGAGCATGCTTATTAAGAGGTAATCGCCAGAAATGGGGTCTGATGACATATAATAATATGGGGTGGCAGAGCAGGCAGGGCATGCTGGGTTTTGGGATAAAAATGTTTACTTGGCGCCATGTTTTGCGCGGCTGGGTCTGCGAAGGCACATGGGCGTCCGGCTCGAGCTGCATTTCGGTAACAGTTAGCGATTGTTGAGGAACATGCTTATTGAGAAAGAATTGCCAGAAATGTGGTCAGATGTGATACAATATAAAGAACTGCGGCAAAACTTGCGGGGCATGCTGGTTTTGTAAGATATTTCATATAGCGCCCCCTTTTTGTTGCGGTGCATTTCATTAACATTTAGCGATTGCACGGGGAACATGCTATAATAAAATAATTGCCAGACATATGGTTGACGTCAGACAATTTTAAGATCTGCGGTTGAACTTGCGGGGCATGCTGCTTTTGGGAGAAGAATTTTCATAGCGCACCTTTTTGTTGCGTGGCTGGGTCTGGGAAGGCATGCGGGTGTCTGGCCCGAGCAAGGGTGCGGCCGGGATCGGGAAAGGAGACTCTCACGCAGTTATGGAGGGAAGTGGGAGTGAGATGGGTATTTTTAAAGGTAATGCCAGCTCGGGGGAGCGGTTAAACGGGTATTTGGATATTGCATCTATGAGTGCTTGTTGAACTAGGGTAAGAACGGGGCCCCTGTTTGGCATGTTGTAGTTAGTGCATGGTTCACAAGGATGGCAGCCGAGTGTCTCGCCGCTGGGCGGACCAAGCACCTTAATTGGGGAAATGCTAAAAAGTGGTGGAACAAGGTTGGGAAGCTCACTAGCAATTAGTTTAAGATATAACTTAATCTGTGACTGGTTCGGGCTCCTCCTTTTTGCTCCATGGTTTACTGTGACCACAGCCAAGCACCCACCTTGTCCACGAGGCAGTTGCCGGAATAGGGGACCTAGATCCTGTCGCATTCACATAAGTTCGCTGAGGACGCTACTGTCAGATACAGGGTTTCACAGGTCTAGAAGGGGGACGGACGGGGGCATAGAGGTGCCGCCGGCCAGAGGCGGGCTAGGGGGCGGGCTAAAGCCCCTGGTCTCTTGGTTGTAGCCCCAGATAGAATCTCAGGAGCTATGACCAAAAGACTCCCCCCAGTCCCGACAGTTCTGACAGTAGCATAGCCCGGGGTCCTTTTCCAGCCTGGTAACACTCATGCCGCTGGCGCCATGGGAAAGGAGCCCACGGTGGAAAATGTCTATTCACTTCTCCGGGTAGAATATTACAAAAGGGGAGTTGTTTGACACTAGGAGGAGGCAGATTGTGCATCTAAAAGATTCTTCGTTATTCAGCAATAATGTGCAGTAACACTACTGGGTCACAGAGGGCAGGTTAAACGACAGGAGGGGGGAGGAATAAGCCGTGGCACAGGCGATTTACCAATCAAACGACTACTTGGCTTGGGCTAACCGATGCATATTAATAACCAGGCACCCGGCTGGACTGTTCAACAAGCAGCAGGTAGTAAAGTGAGCTGGGGCAGGGTCCCGACCCCATGGGTTCAGGTTGGACATGGAAGCCTGAGGTGAAAAGAGTTTCAGTGCAGTTACATGTCCCCAGGCCACGTGGGGCATTGGCGTAATTTAGGCATCTGCATGATAGCAGGCTGGTAATTTATTCCAGGGGACACATTACCGGGAGGAGAGGTCGTCCGAGTACGGCTTGACTGGGTGAGTGCCTGTGGGGGACTGGCAGTACCCACAAGGTTGTAATTGGCCCTTGGTTACAGGCAGCGGTGGCAGGAGCCTATCGGGAAACAATAGTGGGCTGGAATATGATTTGCAGGTAAGCCCCGATCAAAGTATAATGCACCCCGAGCACAGGCATATGTAGGGCAGTACAGTTGGAATGGTCGCGCACAGTGAAGGAATACAGTAGGGGGGGGTCGCTCGGTGGGAGCACTGCTTTACTCATCAAAAGGCCCCGGCGCAGCTGTGATAATAGGAGTATGGTGGTTAAGGGATTGTGCGCAGCGGTGTTAAAAGGCACATGGTTGCCAGACTTGTTTGGAGTGGGAAATGAGCAGCCACTGTGGGTTGTGTGCAACGGGTATAATAGGGTTGCCTGGGGGCTTGGTATTACGTGGGAAGTTTGTTAGGGGACAGCCCTTGGTGGGGCACGGATGCGCTTAATGCGGAGGAAGAGGGCCAGTTGGCACAAAGTTTTCTTGACACAGGTTGAGTGCCGACAAGGCAGTATAATCCCATGGTTGCATTCATTACAACGAGGGGTGATGTTAAGTTTGGTGGGGACGGTGCGTTGGGCCAAAGGTCAGTTCTCAAACTGGGTTGGAGTGGGTTATTGTGCTGGCTCCATTTCTTCAGCGGAAGAGGACATCAGCAACATGGGGGTCCCACGATTTTGCGAATTAACGCCAGGTGAGGGGGGCGAGCAATGCAGTGTTAAAGCAGGCGTCCTTAAAAGATTATTCCAAGTGTACAGCCGGGTTTCAAGTTGTGTTATGTGCCACTTTGATTTGGCTGGCGGGGCAATCCGCCAGCAGCAAACTAAGTGTGTGCGGCCAGGAGAAATACGGAAGGCTGCAGCCGTTGGTTTGACAGGTTTAATTCCGGCGACGGAGATACTACTAGATGGTGACGGTGTTAAACCGCAGCGCTTTCCCGTGCAACTGCACAATAAAGGGTTAAATCTTTCAACTTGGTCATAGTCTACCCGGGCTGAGCGTTCCATAGGGAGCGTATCTCTTGCGCTGGGCAATGGCAACTGCCACGGGTTGCGTAGGTTGGCCATATTGCCACGGTTGCGATGGGCAGCTCGGGTCTAGGGCTGTCATTTTATGGGACATCTTAAACCTGCTGTCCACGGTTCAGGGTCACGATAAACTAATACACTTTCCTAGTCAGCATAACTGTAGTATGCTTTTAACTGGGGCATGCCAAAGGGAGACGGGTGGGCTGAGCTTGCATGACCTTCCATCCCTCTCTCTCGGGCAGAGCCACATAACACAAGAAGCGCCTGGTAGATGGGTAACTCTATAGAACAACCCTTGGTGTCAGGGCTGTGGCGTACAAGACGTGTTGGGGTAAACCAGTACCGTGGGGGTGAAGGTTATGTGGGCGGTTAGGCGCCCAATTTTGGGGATATCAGGGCCTTCGGGGTGATCGAAGGGTGATGTGGACTGTTGTGGGCCCAGTTGGGTACACAACGGTTCAATTTGCTATCAGGGTCAAGCGCTAAAAAGTAAAGTGGGGGGACTCATCAACAAACAAGGGGATGTGACATCGCCAGTAATTAGCAGGTCAGGGTCTAATAGTATTTGGTAACACTGAAAGGTATGCATTTTAACCCCCAGGAAAGTCATGTCTCGCGAAGGGTTTCGCACTTCTCAGACCAGCGCCTCTTGGGAGCCTAACGGCAGGGGCGTCTGGTTGTAACAACAAGGGCCCAGCTTCCCCCAAAAATGAAACGGAACTCTCCCCGCCCACGGACACCTGCAAGGGCAGGGTAGGCTCAGGCACAAAGGGTTGGGAGAGTTGGGCCTTCTGCGGACTTGGTGCATAGGAATAGGGGGAAGCAGGTAACTCCTGCAAGGGCAGGCAGAGGTGTCCCAGAGCATGCCCGCCCTGGTGAAGGTGGAACAGGAGGGACAGGGGCAGAAGTGCCCCAGAGCAGGCCCGCCCGAGTTAAGGCGGAGCATGATGGAAAGGTGGCAGGGGCAGAAGTGTCCCGGAGCAAGCCCGCCCTGGTTAAGGCGGAACAGGATGGAAAAGGGACAGAGGAAGAAGTGTCCCAGAACAGGACAATGCTCTCTTTGCAGGAAATAGCAGCACAGCCGATAAACACTCAACAGTTGAAAATCGAGGGGGAAAACTGAATGGGGTTGTGGCAAGTTCTGCAGGGGAAAAGGCTTCCAACAAATCAGACATGGCCGGATCAGCTTAAAATCCCCAAATACTCTTTAAAGGAGGGTGTGCATCTGTCTGCAATGGGAATGGAACTCGTTTACTAGAACATATGTACCAAATTGCTGGAGTTGTGAAAAGGAGAGAAGAGGAAGGGGAGCCACGGTGGGCGGTAACCCACCTAGTGGCGTGGCAGTGTTTGGGCGACCAAGCACAAATGATAGACTCCGGATGAGCCAGAAGGAAACCGGAATGGGTCTTCGCTCTTCCGGATCAGCGCCTCTTGGGGGCCTAACGGCGGGGGCGTCTGGTGGTAACAACTAAGGCTCAGCTTCCCCCAAAATGAAACGGCGCTCTCCCCACCCACGGACACCTGCATGGGCAGGATAGGCTCAGGCACAAAGGGTGGGGGGAGTTGGGGGCCTACTATGGAAACTATACAAAGGTATAGGGGAAGCAGGTGAGATCCGACACGGAGCAAGCGCCACACTTACAGAATGAAGTTCGCAAAATGTGTAAATAATTCTGTTGTTATGGAAATAAAACTGCGGCCAAGTTTGCCATTTGAAAATACTGTTTCATGCCAATTCATTGCTTGGGAAGAAATGAGGCGCAGCGAAGGAACGAGCGCAAGTGGCTAAATGGCAATAAGGGCAAATGGACAAATGCAGAGGTTATGACGCTGACGACGGGAAAGACCCAAAGAAAATGGAGGAGGCAGCATGTTAACCGCTGCAGGGTCCTCACACAACTTGTTCCTCTCCCCCTGGGAAAGGAGAGGGGGCGGAATGGCGCCAAATCACCCCGAAGCCCGCGAAGGGCAAAACAAAGGAAAGGGGCGGAGCGAGCCCCTTTATAATCAGCAGGGTACGACTGCAGCGACATCTCGCTCCTGCAGTAGGACCCTGCAGACTCGCCATGCTGGAAGAAGGATTTCGTTTTCCACCCACCCACCCATGAAAGGGCAGGGAAGGAGGGTGACTCCTGGACGTCGCTGTCGCTTGACAGTCAGGACGGTGTAAGGCGTTGTTTGGGCGACCAAGCACAAATGATAGACTCTGGATGAGCCAGAAGGAAACCGGAATGGGTCTTCGCTCTTCCGGACCAGCGCCTCTTGGGGGCCTAACGGCTGGGGCGTCTGGTGGTAACAACTAAGGTTCAGCTTCCCCCAAAATGAAACGGCGCTCTCCCCACCCACGGACACCTGCATGGGCAGGACGGCGCTCTCCCCACCCACGGACACCTGCATGGGCAGGATAGGCTCAGGCACAAAGGGTGAGGGGAGTTGGGGACCTACTATGGAAACTATACAAAGGTATAGGGGGAAGCAGGTGAGATCCGACACGGAGCAAGCGCCACACTTACAGACTGAAGTTCGCAAAATGTGTACAATAATTCTGTTGTTATGGAAATAAAACTGTGGCCAAGTTTGCCATTTGAAAATACTGTTTCATGCCAATTCATTGCTTGGGAAGAAATGAGGCGCAGCGAAGGAACGAGCGCAAGTGGCTAATTGGCAATAAGGGCAAATGGACAAATGCAGAGGTTATGAAGATATCTGAGGAGCAGGCAGAACAGGTAGGGAGGCTCGGCTGTGTAGCTATGTCCCTCCTCAGTCCTCACTCAATAAATAATGGCCACTTATGAGAGCAGCTGCTACATTACATGGCACATGCACGGCGGAGAAGAGAAACGCACGCCTCTGCTGTTCATCAATAAAACACATGTGCTGTTTACAAGGGCAAATGCGGTGCCGGAAGTGCTGACTTCAGTTGCCTCTGGCCTGGATTGTAAAACAGAAAGATCTTTACATATCGCACCGTTGGAACATCAGCTTTATGCTTCCGAGACAGTCTGTTTCATTCTCTGGAACGGCGCAGACATCATTCCTTTCAGACACAAGGTATAATGAAATCATAAAAACTCCCCAGCATCTTCAGACCGGGCGCTAATCTTTCTGACTATTGCGGCACCTCATTCAGCCGCTCAAGGGTTAACGTGCATCTGGGTCGTCCTCCTTCAGTGTCTAGCCCACGGGCAAGGGTAGCGGGAAAGTGATTAAAGCACACCAATGCAGAAAGATCCAATCCCAGATTTTGATCTGATGGGGTTATGCAGCATGAAATACATTTTTTGTAACACAGCATAATGGGATTCAGAGTCCGCGCGTGCGCCTGGGAACTTTCCCTATTGTTCGGCAAACTGGTGATGCGTTTCTCCCAGCTTGCTGGATGACTTCCCCATTTTAACAAGGTTGGGTTCTGGGGGGGTGGGGGTGGGGCTGCACTTTGGTGGAGTGGTGACAGCCAGAGACCAGCCAGAGTTGGTGGCTCACGCAGAGACTGAAATTAGAATCAATCCGTTTATTTTAAAAAAAATATTTTGAGATAACTCTGTGGCAGACACAAGGAGAACCCTTTTTTCCATTGTAATGGTAACCCCAGTGACATTCTAAGGCACATGGAATATTATTAGTTGTATGGTGCGTTTCTTGGAGGCAGTGTGCAAACAGCGGCAAAGGCATATTGCTTAGTTTCCAAGAATGGCGTAAACCCATTGAAAAACGCTTTCTCAATCAGTCACATTAGGTGGACGGTTTAACACAAAAACCTCAAAATTCGACAAGTGTTGGAAGCTACGCCACCTTAACTCCCGTTGTGGAGCCCATGATCAGGCAGATGACACCTTGCATGACATCACTTACGACATAGCTCTCAACCATTTGTGTCGCAAAGGCGGGTGAAAACACCCGATTTTAATTTTGGCGGGTGTGAGGCCCATTGAAACTAATGGGCGTGCAGGAGGCTTGGGGATGAGTTCGCTGTTTACAAGGCCGGGGACACCCGCCAAAAGTGTGTGAGTTGAGAACTATGACTTACGATACAACATAAATCATCAATGACATCACTGGAAACTACAGCACACTGATGACATCACAGATGTCATCACTTTTGGCTTCACATATGAGATCAGTAATAGAGGAGTCACGTTTGAAAGTGAGAAACATGCAAGAATGAACCCCTTAAGTGCCACCGATGAGCCGGCTCGTCGGTGGCAAGCGCTCCAAGTTGCCACCGACGAGCCGGCTCGTCGGTTTAGGCACTCTGTTTTGCAGGGATCGAGCAAAACTGTAATCCAACCCCCGGGCTATGTGAGGGGGAGGTCCCCCCTCACTGCCAGGGGGCTGGATTACCTTCAGTTTCACGTCGGCATGCGTAACGCACGTCGGCGTGAAACTGAAAGTAAATTCCCCGCAGCAGCCATTTTCGGCTGCTACGGGGAAGAGAGAAGGTAAGAGAGCTTCTTGCTCCGCCTCGATCTCCGGCTGTATTTCAAACCGGAGATCGAGGCGGGTATCATTGGAAAGGGGAGATCCTCCCCTTTCCAACGATACCCATTGTGTGGCATTGCTGCCCGCGGATCGGGCGCAGGGTGCGCGATCCGCGGGCAGCAATGCCACCGGATCAATACAGATCCATTTGTGACGAGGGGAGGGGGGCTGCTTACTAGGTAAGCAGCCTCCTTCCCCCGTGGCCCCGGGGCCACAGCACCAGAGACCACTGGGGGCAGATGATCACTTCCCCCAGGGGTGAAAAAAAGAAAAAAAAATATCGAGGGATGGGGGGAGGTGGGTGGGGGTTTGGGACCTTGGGGCACATTAGACCACCAGGGATATGACAAAAAGTGGTGTCCCTGGAAAGAGCGCTGATCCATGACCAGCAACCCACTGGACCATCATTGATTTGTTTGTGAGTTGGGGGGCGGCTGCTTCAAGTAAGCAGCCCTCTCCTCCCCGGCCCCCAAAGCATGCACATGAACCCTGGGGCAGATGGCTGACTATCTGCCCCCATGGAATGTAAAAAAAAAAAATGATGAGAACAGGGGGTGGGGGTAGTGTTGGGGGAGGGGGTGGGGGCCACTAGCCACCATGGATTTTTTACTGATTGAAAGGGGGGGTGGCCCTCCCCCCCACCGAAGTAGAAAGGGGGGCACCCTTTGTAACCCTCCCTCGGGGCAGATATCTGCTCCCAGGAAGGGGCATCTGACCCCAGGGAGGGATGCATGAGGTGGGGACCTCGATTTGGGGTGGGGGGGGAGTGCCACCCCCCCGTTGCAGTAAAACATTTGCTGCCAATTTAGGGTGCCCATCAGCCCCCGCTAAAAAGCAGCCTACGATTTTGTATTATTTTTTTTGTTTACCCAACTTCACTTGGCGCAGATGGCCACATTAGTGTGTCAATCTAGCCCCAGGGTGCCCAAACCCTACTGCCCCATCTATTGGGGGGTCCTGCCCCACCTTTTGTTGTGGCCCTATCCCCCCCACCCCAAATGGCTTTGGGGACACCTCATGCAGCCCTAGCTGTGCCTCCTAGGAAGGGCTGCATGATGTGCCCCCCCTTCCTTTCGGTGTGGGTGAGGAGAGGGCCACCACAAAAGGTGGGGCAGGACCCCCAATAGATGGGGCAGTAAGGTTTGGGCACCCGGGGGCCAGATTGGCACACTAATGTGGCCATCTGTGCCAAGCGAACTTGGGTAAACAAAAAAAAAATCCAAAATCGTAGGCTGCATTTTAGGGGGGGCTGAGGGGCACCCTAAATTGGCAGCGAATGTTCTACTGCAATGGGGGTGACACTCACCCCCCCACCCCAATGGAGGGCCCCACCTCATGCAACCCTCCCTGGGGGCAGATATCTGCTCCTAGGAAGGGGCATCTGACCCCAGGGAGGGATGCATGAGGTGGGGCCTCCCCTATCTGACGCCAGGGAGGGATGCATGAGGTGGGGATCTCCATTTGGGGTGGGGGGAGAGTGTCACCCCCCGTTGCAGTACAACATTCGCTGCCAATTTAGGGTGCCCCTCAGCCCCCCCTAAAAAGCAGCCTACGATTTTGTATTATTTTCTTTGTTTACCCAACTTCGCTTGGCGCAGATGGGCACATTAGTGTGCCAATCTGCCCCCAGGGTGCCCAAACCCTACTGCCCCATGCATTGGGGGTCCTTCCTCACTTTTCGTGGTGGCCCTCTCCCCCCACCCCAAATGGCTGGGGGGGACACCTCATGCAGCCCTCCTTGAGCCTCCTAGGAAGGGCTGCATGATGTGCCCCCCTCTGTTCGGGGTGGGTGAGGGCCACCACAAATGGTGGGACAGGCCCCCCAATAGATGGGGCAGTAGGGTTTGGGCACCCGGGGGGCAGATTGGCACACTAATGTGGCCATCTGCGCCAAGTGAAGTTGGGTAAACAAAGAAAATAATACAAAATTGTAGGCTGCTTTTTACGGGGGCTGAGGGGCACCTTACATTGCCGGCGAATGTTCTACTGTAACGGGGGTGGCCCTCTCCCCCCCACCCCAAATGGAGGGCCCCACCTCATACATCCCTCCCCAGCGTCAGAGAGGGTGGGCCCCACCTCATGCATCCCTCCCTGGGGTAAAATGCCCCTTCCTAGGAGCAGATATCTGCCCCCAGGGAGGGTTGCATGAGGTGGGGCCCTCCATTTGGGGTAGGGGGGTGAGTGCCACCCCCCGTTGCAGTATAACATTCGCTGCCAATTTAGGATGGCCCTCAGCCCCCCCTAAAAAGCAGCCTACGATTTTGTATTATTTTCTTTGTTTACCCAACTTCGCTTGGCGCAGATGGGCACATTACTGTGCCAATCTGCCCCCAGGGTCCCCAAACCCTACTGCCCCATGCATTGGGGGGCCTGTCCCACCATTTCTGGGGGCCCTCTCCCCCCACCCCAAATGGAGGGGGGGTGTACCTCACGCAGATGTTTGTAGGAGGCCCAGGGAGGCCTGCATGAAGTGCCCCTGCCACCCATTTGGGGTGAGGGGGGAGGGGGCCCCCAAAAATGGTGGGACAGGACCCCCAGTGGGTGGGGCAGTAAGGTTTGGGCACCCCAGGGCCAGATTGGCACACCAATGTGCCCCTCTGCACCAAGGCAAGTTTCGTAAACAAAGAAAAAAATGGACAATGGTGGAACGCTTTTTAGGGGGGCTGTGGGGCACCCCAAAGGGTTTGGGGAGTTTCTAATGGGATAGGACATTGACCCCCTCCCCCCCAGCTGCAATGGAGTGGGTGCCATGTCATGCAGCCCTCCCTGGGACCAGATATCTGCTCCTAGGAACGGACGCCTGAGCCCAGGGAGGAGTGCAGGAAAGCCCCCCCTTATCTGCCCCTGGGGAGGGCTACATGAGATGGGCCGCCCCTCCAATTTGGCCATGTGTGGGTTCCCACGGGTGTCCTCTTTTGGAAAATGCGTGGGGTTCCCTGTTTTCCTTGCTGGCTTCGACACCCTAGGCCCAAATCCGTAGGTTGCCCACATGAACAAAATGGGCAGTGGTGAAAGGCTTGGGGTTACCAGTGGGTTTCCCTTTTCCTTTTGTGCCCCCGGTAGGTGCACCCACAAATGTGAGGTACCGTTTTCATTGGGACACATGTGGGGACACAGGAAGGTAGGCCACGTGTTGTTGGCCGTGTGTTTCGGTGGGTGGCCAGAGCGAAATGTCTGAGAATTGTCTGCATTTCCAGCCAATTTCAGAGACATTTCTCTGTGTCCACTCACCGAAACATGTCGCCAACAACAGATATCATACCTTCTCGCATTCCCACAGGTGTCCCGACGAAGAAGGTACCTCACATGTGTGGGTGCACCTACCGGGGGCGCAAAAGGAAAAGGGTAACCCCCTGGTAACCCCAAGTCTTTCGCCACAGCACAATTTGTTCATGTGGGCAACCTACAGATTTGGGCCTAGGGTGTCGAAGCCAGCAAGGAAAACAGGGAACCCCATGCATTTCCCAAAAGAGGACACCCGTGGGAATGCGCATGGCCTGACTTGCGCGAAGCAGGCCAGAATTTATTACCCAGAACCCCAGACGAAGTGAACATTGTGTTTTTTCCCCACCAAATATCACACTTTGTCAGGGATTGTGGTTAATAAAAACTGGGGCAATTTGCGCAAGGCAGACCTCTGTGGATTCCCACGGGTGTCCTCTTTTGGAAAATGCATGGGGTTCCCCGTTTTCCTTGCTGGCTTCGACACCCTAGGCCCAAATCTGTAGGTTGCCCACATGAACAAAATGGGCAGTGGCGAAAGGCTTGGGGTTACCAGTGGGTTACCCTTTTCCTTTTGCGCCTCCGGTAGGTGCACCCACACATGTGAGGTATCGTTTTCATCGGGACACCTGTGGGAACGCGGGACGGTATGCCATGCATTGTTGGGGGCGTGTTTCAATGGGTGAGCTGAACGAAATGTGCGGAAAATGTGTTTTTTTCCCCAAATTTCGGACTTTCCAGGGGTGTCTGGGTAATAAATTCTGGGGCGATTTGCACAAATCATACCTCTGCGGATTTCCACGGGTGTCCTCTTTTCGGAAATGCATGGGGTTCCCTGTTTTCCTTGGTGGCTTGGACACCCGAGGCCCATATCTGTATGTTGTGCCGGTCGGCAGAGAGTCTGAAATTCCGGTCTGAAAACAGGTTTGGGGTTACTTGTGTTTTAGGCTTTCCCCTTGGCGGCCAGGTAGGTGCACCCACACATGTGAGGTACCGTTTTCATCGGGGCACCTGTGGGAACGCGGGACAGTAGGCCATGTGTTGTGTTTGTGTGGTTTTCATAACGTTTTGACCCATTTGCTGGTGGCCTTTGTCACACAACCCTTTCATTTCCCAAATGTGACCTACATTTAGTTGCTGCTTTAGGCACCATACACTTTTGTAACCTGCACAAGTCACCTACCCTTGAAAAGGTCTGCCTGTGCTCTTTCATAAAATGTATGCTTGCCATTCCTCACCACATTGGTTTTCCTGATTTACACATGCTAAATGCGTCTGTTCAGGCCGTGAGCGTAAAACTCCTGTGTACCATGGCTCAGTGTTTGGCTTGTGGTATTGCTTGTTTTGTAAAAAACTACAAAAAATGTGTGCTCTCCTAACTGCAAGAGTCGGGGGAATGTAGCGGAGCATTGCTCTTCTCAAAATTCATAGAAGCCATTTCCGTACCAAACCAACCATGTCCAACGCATACCTTTTTTTTCATTCATTTTCCTGCTTTTCCCCCAATCTATGGCAGTTTCCCCAACCTAGTTGTTGCCTGACCTATGCAAATCATCCCTTCCGAAACGTGGAATTTTGTCTACTTTTCTGAAATACTTGCCTTTCTGTCCTCCAATTCAGCTTTCCTACCCTTTTCTTCCATTCCGTCATTGCATGTCCAATTGGCAAAAATTGCCAAAATCGTATACCTCTCACAAAACGGTTGAAAACCACATCAAAATATTTTTTTTTCGTTTCCACTCAACCTGTTCTTGGAAGCCAGCAAATTGGGGAATTCAGCACAGCAAATCATTCGTTCCTAGCTCTTACAAGGAAAAAAAAACAGGCTTCTTTGTACATCATTTTATTGGCATTTTTTGAAAAAACCCAAACTTTTTGCCCTTTTTGCTTATTTTTTCTCACCCCCCCTACAGCAACCTTTGATTCCTGGGTGGCATTACGACCGCCTACATGTGGGAAAAAAGGAGGCAAATTTGGCCGAGATACCTCATGTAACAAAAAAGTTACAAGCCATTGAATGGCCACCTACCAAAATCACCAAAAGAGGCCCTGGCACTGGGGAGAAATACCCATGGCACTTAAGGGGTTAAAACAAAATCACTCTTGCACCTCCATCATGTGTAAAGTATGCTGTTGCGCAATGGTTCACTCTACAGCGCATCTAAGAATACTGGCCTCCAAAGCAGGTCCCTTGGCCACCGGCGACACTGACTGGGGCAGCGTCGAGCCACCAAAATAGCTTTACCCCCTTCAGGGATCTGGGAGTATATACAATTTCTGTTAGCATGCACTGCACCATAGACTTATAGAAGGCATGTGTTATGTCCCTTGAAATATATCAAAGGGAACTACCCATCAAAATAAAACATTCTCTTTGTCGAATATGTGATATCATCAGTGTGCTCTAGCTTCATTGAAGTTATTTATGATGTAAAAAGTGTCATAAGGCATGTCATATGTGATGTGGTATCTTCAGTGATATCTTTGTGCTCCTAGTCTATGCATGGGGGGAGGGGGTTCAATTTAAGGTGTCACAGTTTCCAATACTTGCTGAATTTCAAGGGTTTTGTTGTGTTAAACCATCACCTCAATTTCAGCTAAACATTTTCACAGAATTTCAAGGTTTTTTTTAATGCAATATCTGTGTGTATATATGCACCAGCTGTGTGATGAGTTAGCATCTGCGAAGGGTGTGAAAGCACTTTGTGATTTTTATAAATTAACAAACCCTCACCCGACCCTGAGGTACCAGCAACTCAGGAAAAATGTGACAGGATCAACACATTTTTTTTATTGAAAAAATAGACAAAATGCGAGAGACCATCTAATCAACCTCCCGCAGCATTAGCAACCCCTGCACTCCGGCATACACACTGCCCCTGTGGATCGAATTCTCTGCTCTCTTTCCACCGGATCTCTTAAAAATGGTTGCCTCCCTCAAACCTGCTTACTCTGATGATATTATTCCGCCCCAACATTAAACAATTTATGGGCGCAGGGCTCAATGCGCTCCTCAGCATCATCAATGCCTCCCTCGCAGAAGGATCATTCCGGGACACCGTCAAGCCTAGTCTCATATGACCTCTTTTGAAAAAAACAACCCCAGGTCCAGATGACCTGGCCAACTACCGGACCATGATGAACCACCCGTTTATTGGCAAAATCTTGGAAAAGTAGTTGCTACACAGCTATTTGCTAGAATCAAACTACTCCACCTCCTTAATGGCTATCAGTCAGGGTTCTGCCAAAATATAGCATCGTGACAGCCACCATCCAGGTGGTGGATGGTGCTATCCAAATCACTGATAAGGGCGATTCATGCTTCCTCGTCCTCCTTGACCTCTCGGCTCCATTCAACACCGTCGACCATTGCATCCTTCTCTCTCTCCTTGCTAACAGGATGGGATTCTCTGGCACTGTCCTGAATTGGTTTAGCTCCTTCCTCTCAGATAGATACCAGGGGCTGTCCAGATGAACCTGTTGCATTTTAACTGACTCCAGATCTACTACAGCGTCCCCCAAGACTCAATACCTTCACCAATCCTTTTTAACCTTTTCATGGAGCTTCTGGGCACTCTCCTCAAAGATCCCAATGTAGCCATCCACCAATACACAAACGATACTCAGTTGTATATTAGAGTAAATAGTGCGCAGGACACCATTTGTCACCGCGATTACCTAGCCATCATCAGGTCCTGGTTGTCAACTGCCTACCTCAAACTAAACCCATCCAAGACTGAATTCGTCCTCATTGGTCTGCCCACTAAAAAACAACTTGTCCAACAATGGCTCAATGATATGTGCCTAGAATGATTTGATCCATAAATCTCAGACTCTGCAAAATCCTTAGGCTTCACTATTGACAACAATCTGTCGTTCCAGAAACACAGTCAAGAAGGCCCAAATGGCCTGTCTCCTTCATCCTGCCGCAGGACTTCCGGACTGTAGGCTAGGCCCTTGTGGTCTCGTGCATCGATGGGGAAATGCTTTCCTGACAGGGCTCCCAGCTGCTCACTTAGCTCCCCTAAAAGCAGCCCACCACGCTGCAGCATGTCTTATTATGGGAGCATGGAAATGTCACTGAATTACCCCCATCCTCCACGTACTAAATTGGCTTCCACTGCAAGCCAGGATACTGTTCAAGACTTCATTTATCATCTACAACAAGACACGACTACCACAGTACCATACCTGGCGGCAAAGCTTCACATATCTGGTGGCACACGCTCCTCATGCAGCAAATCGACCAACCAGCTTGAATCACAACTTGTCAACAAAGAGAGGACCTGCAAACATTTCTTCTCTTGTCATGCAACTACCCTCTGGAACTCAATCCCGGTCCCATGTCAGAATTCCCCCACAATTATCCAATTTTGTAAATCTCTCAGAACATGGCTCTTTCAACAACACCTGACCAAGGACTAATTCCAATGGGTGCACATATTAACGCACATACCTCACAGTACTGTGCTACTGTTTAAAGAAGCCAGCCCAAATGCCGGCTACCCACACTCTGCACAGCGCTCCGCTGCTCTCGAGCTAGGTCTGTGCTTTAAACAATCAAATAAAAATAAAGATGCAGGTTATGCCATCTCTGAAAGGCTAATTTGATGATCAGATTCCCCTTTCATAAGCTCCATGCCAAAAGCATAGTGTGTACTTGTGCCCTGCCTGCTGAATCAATATCAATCTGCAGCACCTGTCTGCCAGTGGCACAGATCAGATCAGACGTCACAGCTACCCATTTCACAGCTGCCATTACAGCCAAATCTCTGCAGTGCTCCCTGTACTAAAATTATGAGGATAATATGTAGCCCATACTAGTGGCACGGCAAACTCTAAATATAACCTATGCCTGGATTAAGGCATGGTGCATGACACTACGATTGATCACTGCAGCCACATCCAATTTGATAGGACACATGTGTCAGCTCCTGTGATCCAGCTCAGCTAGGCAGGGTGATATTTATTCTCACCATACTGGCTGATCCTGCCAAATGACAGGACAGGAACCTGAATGGCCATGTCTCTTCTTTGATCTCTTTGTGAGGGTAGGTAACATCTTTCTCCAGAGACAGCCACACAAGTGGCAGTTGTCCTGGGCCCAGGCATGAAAGGCGCACACCCTTCATTGGAAGTAACCTCACAACAGCGTGCTGCAATTCTAAAGGTCTTAGATCCTAGTGGGAAGGAGGTGGGATTAGTTTTGACAGGAGATCTGTGAGGGAAGACCTCCACCATCTTGTTTCTCTCTGCCTCCCTCTCTCCTTCCTATCCCCTCCACTTCCTCTAAGGCAATGCACTTTGGGGGTGATGTCAGAATGGCAAAGAGTACTCATTTCAAGAGAAGGAATTAGACCACTAAGGCAGGCTAGCTTTAGTCCAATCACCCGTGGGCTTTTACATTTAAAAGAAGGGGTCTCACGCCATGTCTTTGAATCATCTTTTAATCATCTTTTGGACTTCAAAGCTTAAAAAAGATTTTGTTGGACCCTTCTCGGAGAGCAGTTTTCTAATGCCCTTCAGTTTTGAGGTGAAGTTAGGAATTCCAAGGCACAGGTGAGCTCTGTCCCCTAGCCATCCGCAGGGATCATTGGGGATGACCACTGCTGCTGGATCAAGACCTACATCTCTGCCAAACACACTGTTACCCAGTACCACCCCTGAAGGTGTGTGCCAGCCTCATCTAAATTTGGGATCCTGAGAAATGTACTAACCTTGGCCTTTGCTGCCCTGGAGTGGGACTCGAAGCTCCTGGAAACCAGAACAGCCAAGAGGCCTGTGTATTTCAGTGTCGACCCACTGTGCGCCGTGATTGGAGCGTGTTTAGCACCGAGCGAGCCACCAGCACCATTTGATGTTTCCTTCAGTGTTCATCGATTTTCACACAGTCGTTTGTCTGTGCAACTCTGTTTGCCGCTGCACCATTTCAGCTGAAGCACCTTGTTCACTCGAACCAAAGAAGAATTGCTGCCTTGCATTGCTCAGAGTACTGTGCGGATGCCCAGCTTCTGTATTGCCGTGCCTGTAACAACGACCTCGGCATTGAATTGCCTCTGCATCCTGGCACCAGCTCAGCACAATCCAAACTCGATCGCTGAACTGAACCTGGCGATCTCCTGAACAGCACTGCTGAAGTAGAAAGTTCGAAGCCACAGCAACATCCTGTTCAATGCTGACTCGATGACGGCATGCTGCTGAATCACCCAGGCTGCTGCATCCTCAAACCAAAATGAATCCGTGAACGATGCTGAGAAAACTTGTCCGGTGTCATTTTAATCCATTTTGCAAACTCAAGAAATATCCTTTTAGCACCTTGTGGGATTCTAACTGCCTTTTCTCCCCCTGACTCATTACCCAGATTGCTGCATCTAGTCTATCTTTTCATATTCTGTGTTCCGTCTAGCGGGGTGGGTTTTTACAGTGTTTTGTAGTTTGTTTTATTATACATGGGGTGCTTGATTAAAGTATATTTTAATAGAACCTTGATTGGACATTCCTTTATTTTACACTGCTATGCTTTGCTGTTTGGGTTGCCCCTGAGCCACTTTCACACCCCTCTTGAGAGTATAGCCTTACCTCAGCCCACGTTAACACAAAAGGCAAAGGATGTATATCTCTTAATTGTGCCCGTTTTACCTTTGTGTTGGCTCTTGGTTTGTGGAAGTGTGAGGGCTGAATATGCACTTTAGCCTCTACTCATCCGTGTACTCCTGCACGGAATAAGTAAACTCATCACCATCTGCATTGCTAAAGGGTTTTCATTTCATACCATCACAGATGTGATTTTTCTTTATCAGTGTGTTTCTAAGCTTTGAAACATGTGGCTGTTTCCCCATTACAGGCCACCGGTCATTTGACATTGTGTGATGTAGGGAAAGGTATGAGAATATGAGAATGTGTGCAATATTTGGTATGTTTCAGCAAACATTTTGGAAAGGGTTTTTGTGATCTCCCCTTGAGCTTCAGATTTTCACACACGATTTTCTCGTGAGACAATATTTTCTGGTGATCATGATACATCATGAGCATTTAAAATACCACACCACTATGTGTCAGATTCTCGTAAATACTTCATTGATACTCTTGAGAAAACATAATGTGTAAACCAAATTATCTCTAGCACCTAGAAAATTGCACTTCTCAATTACTACTGTTTTACCCTCCCCACTTCTTCCCTGAAGGCAAACAGCCCATTACCCCTTTCTTAATATAATTTGAAGCATTTTCTTATTTAATTGTCATTCGAAAAGGCACGCAAAAGCAAGCAAATGTCTGTCTATTTCTTGCATAAATGATGAAAATAAATAAAATAAACTATCCCTTGTCTACCCCAAACTTTTCACTTCCCAGTCCTGCTGTTTTGCCCTCCCAAATCCACCAGAAGACAAATAACTGCTCCGTCCCCTCTTATTTCACTTTAAGCAGGTTTTAATAATTTCCCAATCTAATTAGAATACTTGCGTTAACACATTGAATCAGACAAGATGAAAAGCCTGGGTTGCTACCATATACCTTTGAAAACTTAGAGAAGATTTTGATGCAAGATTTAACTTGCTTGACATCTTCACAGAAAGATAGAAACAGTTTAGTGGCTGAAAAGTACATGTCCCAAGTTCAATTCTCTGGAATGACTTAAACATCACCTCTGACACGAAGCTGATTTAATGAATTGCTGAAGAATTTTAAAAAAACGTTGCTTTGGTGTATGGCCCTTTGACAGAATGTATTTATTTATTTATTTATTTTATTTTTGGTTGCTTGTATAGTGTGCCAAGCCCTGAGGCATCTGTGTGCTTGCTTACATAGTAAAGAATTTCCTGGGCCACCACTGAAAGAGACCACCCAAAAAACACTGAGCAGAGAAGTGCAGGACATGACAGTAGGATGGACGGGGAGCGACAGCGTGCCACACGCAGAGGATTGCACGTGCAAGTCGGTGGAGCAGGTAAATGTATCTCCAGGGTCTTAAGTGTGCAGGGGTGAGGAGTGTACAAGGGTTTTGGGTGGATCCTGCAGACACAGAAGCAAGGATGGGGTACGGGGGTGAAGCAAAGCCGGGGTGTGGGCAGCGGCATATGACATGGGAGGTCAGGGGGTGAAAACCTCACATACTGGCCAAGACACGCCCATTGGAGGGAACTCCAAGGCAATTTTTTATGGGCAGCTCTAACAGGGCAATCAAAAAACCTAGAAACTGGCCTCTTCTGCACTGCCTTCTTCCAAAAAACAATTCAATTTTGAGGCCAGTATTCAAAACCTACCCCAACACTGGCTGCATCAGACTGGACCTACCAGCCTGCTGAAAATTAGGAACTTCAAGTTAGTGACGGGTCTGTTTGCCTACAAGGCTATTGTGTTCTTGCTTTTATCAACGTGCATGAGATGTCCTAATGAGGTCAGAAATGACATCCCATAGCGAGCACAGTGGAGTCTATGACTAGGTGCCATGGAGTTAATATGAAGACTCAAACAGCACCTTTCAAAAACTATTTTTCAAAAAACCATCATTTGCTAAGTGACCTTTGCCATTGAAAATGCTTCTCTTAAATCGTTTACTGGTGCCAAAAGCAAAGGAAATGCAGCTTCTTATGCAGTGGGTGAAATAAGAAATATTTTGTAAAACAAAGTATGAATGTGTGTTTTTACTTTTGCCACTAACAATTTACCCACATGAAAAAATACAATAATCTACACACAATGATGTAATATTGCACTATGCATGGGGTTGCATGTCATTATAGAACTCATATGCCACAGTATGATGCAACATTTCAAAATTCAAGTGTGCCTATAACACAAAATTGGTTTGTAAAATGCGAGGTAGAAGTTCATAATAAGGTGGGGATCAGGTGAGGAACTGGGTATCCGCCTGTAATTAAACTAACTGAAATACATTATATTTCCATAACAAGTGTCTCCATTAGTGTTATTAATCCGGGCTTGAATCAATGTAAAGTCCCAGGAATCAAATCTCATTAGCAGTAGTCAGGCATCAGTTTGTCATTTACTTCTAAACACTTCAGCACACTGTCTCATCTTCCCTTGGGTATTGTAATGGGTGACATACTTAACACATCTCTTCTCTCTATATATAAAGCAGAAAATCTGTTAGTTTGTTCCTTTTACAATTCCACACTGTTCCACCAATCTGCACCAAATTCTTACCTGTTAGGACCCTCCGGAAATTATTGGCTACATGACAGGTGGACACCCCACTGAAATCGGCAAAACATCAATGTGGTCATAGAAGGACCAGACAAAGCTAATTTTAAGCATCTCAACGCAAATAATAAAAGTTGAGGTTTCCTATGGGACCATGCAAACCACGTTTAAAGGCCCTAGAATGCATCATTTACAAGATATTTGCACCACACTGCATCGCGAGGTGACCGGTGTGGAAGGCGCACATACTGTTCCATTATGCTGCAGCATGCCAACTCTCGCCTCCTCTTGTGGGATATTTTGACCCACTCAGCTGTGCTATGCTACATCACTTTGCTGCATTGGGGCAAACAGAAAAATGGCTGCGCTAACTCCTGTGCACACCAACATCTCTAAACTGTGTTTTTGCAACAACCAGAAAATGGCTGCACCACCCTGCCACCCATTTCAGGTGGGGTGGAACAGAGTACTCACTGCAGGAATGTGCCAGTGTGCTCTGCAACATTTAACATGGAGTGAAGTGAAAGAGGCTGCATTACTGTGCTGAAAACCCAAAATGCCTCTTTAAAATTACACCGTTTCAACCTTAAAAGTGCTGTCTGGCGCTAAATTCATCATTTACTCATGAACCACTGTGGTTAAAAAGGCCATGCAAAGCCCAGTATCATCCATTGTATCTCAGAGGAACTGGGCCTCATTTTAATGACAGCCCCTGTCAAAAGTATCTTTGAAGAATCAACCAGGGGCTTTGTGTTCTTTTTACACGGGAAACGCGTCTATTTTCTTTGCAAAAGTATCAAGAATCAGCTGTTCAGAGAAAGACCCTAAATAGATGCCTGTTAAATGTATCCATGCTACAAAATAACTCCAGCACTCAAGAAATGAACTATAGCTGCAGAAAGTGTGTATTTATTGGAGATGAAAACCGAATTTAAAGAAATAGTAAAATGTGCTTTTTCTGACTGAAGAGAGAAAATTGCCTATTTAAAAGTAAATTGTTGGGTAAAGGCCTGCTTACCTAGAAATTTAAAAGGATTTGTTGGTGGTAAAAGTGCACTTATAAACTGTTTTGATTCCATAGTTTTAGTTCATGATGTAAAATGAGAAAATAAAAGCTAAAACTCAGGCTATGTTGGCAAACTATATAAAAAGAAACTTGCTCTGCCAGTTGCTAGCCCTGAGAAAGGGTGACACCTCATAAACGTCTGGCACAGGAAAGCGCTAATTGCTAGCTTGGAGGACTTTGAGTGCACCAGGACAAAGGGACTTCCCCAGCTCATCAGACATTTGTCTTTGCTCTAGGCCGGGAAAATAGCAGGCTGAGACTCTCACCTGTTAAGTGTGAGAGGCAATAAAACCTTCAATCAAAAGAGAGGCCCCTCATCTTGCTTCAAAGGAATTGAAAGTTGCTTTCAGTTGGGGGAAAGGAAAGAAAAACTGATCAAGTGACATTTGGTTTTAACGGTTATTTTGTAACTTGACTTTAAAAGACGTTTAACTTTGCATCAAGAATTAGGAAAAATATGTTTGGTTGGTAGTTCTAAATCTAATTTTATGCTCTTTCTTTGAAAACTTGGTAGAACTCATTACTGCATAAGGAACAGAAGTTGTCAAAAATGACAGATTACGGTGAGGGTATGGATGTTGGAAACATAACATTTTGTACACACATGCAAGGGGTAAAAGCACATGTGTGTACACAATTGGGGAATTTTAAGCCAAATCTTTCATTGTTAAAATTGCCAAAATGTTGCAGAAAGGCAAAACCATATCCCACAGACTTGGGGTTTGGATTGAAATCTGACGCACAAAATATGTAACCTGTGTATCTGATTTTCTCAGAGGTTATAACTACATAATTATGTATTTGTGGCAAAATTATATTTTGGTTCCAGTAGCTAGGGGAGGTTTCTAGACATTGGGCCTCATTCCGACCCTGGCGCTAAGTGGTTAACAGCGTCGTAAAAGGCTGCGGTGCTGTTAACCACTTAGCGCTTTACTACGAGATCCCTTTGCGGGACCCGACCTGAATGGCTGGTCTAGACCAGCCGTTAAAGTAGGGACCCGCAAAGGGACACTCGAGGTAAGTACGGTACTGCAATTTGCAGTACCGTACTAACCGCCTTCCCCAGTCCCATTGAGCCCTATGGGGCAAAAACGGGAATGGGGAAGGGACAATGTTCAATGGGGAATTACCGCCCCTCCAACCTTGGAATGGGGTGGTAATTCCCCATTGCACATTGGCGGACTCATTACGATACCGGCACCAACCATGGTGCTAATAGCACCATGGTTTAGCACCAGTATTGTAATGAGGTCCATTGTAAAAGTCACCCCATAAACATGACATCCTGTTTCTGTGATCCAATCAGCTGTGGGAAAGGTGGAAAATATGCTCTTGCCCAATCCTAGCATTATGGGTGTGGGTAGTAAGCCTACCCCTGCCATATACTGTAGTGATGTCATTTGGCATGATAAATAAGGGCACCTGACAACACAAAAAAGACACTGATTCCTGACTTTCTTCCTGAATTTCTGTGTGGCATCCTGTTCCTGATTTCTTCATCCTGCTTGATCCTGATTCCAGATTTTCATTGCACAGCCAATGCCTATGCATTGCTGACCCCTTCTCAGCTAGGCCTCAAATTCTAAAAATCCCAAAAACCCAAGGGAAGTATCCTGATCTAGCCTTGCTTGCTGTTACTAAATGCATGCCTTATCCAGACTCGCCATCCCATTGATCTGTAGTATCCAGTAACCAGAAATGCCAGTGCAGTGCAGTCCGGTGACTATAACAGCCCAGCTGATCCTGTTCTGCCAGATTTGCCCAGCTGTCCTTGGTTAGACCCGATCCGTGCGATGACCAGAACCCTTGAAGGTCCAAAATCCTAAATTAAAGTGGACTGTAAGTATTAATATGAATCATAGAAAACCATAGCATACCTTGTCTTGTCCTATCCCAATATCTAAACCATCCTATCCATACCTTAATAACTTGTAACATTGTCAGAATCTTTTTTGCAATCCAGTTTGATTTATTTTGCTAAGCGCTATTTCTTTAGTCATTTTTATCTTGTGTAAATCCTAAACTATCAATCCTATTTTGAGTGGTCGGTCTGGTTCAGCCAGAGAGGGTGCTGGGGATCTGGGGTTGTAGTCATGATTCAACTCCAGAGCTTATTGTGTCCCTCTTTGGTATTCTGGCCTGCATGCTCTAGTCTACAGTAAAACTATAGTAAATATTTTCTTATCCAAACTGAGTTTCTTTTCTGTTTTCACTACCCGATTTTTCTAAAAACGCCTCTTATTCTACATTGCATATCTCCCTTAGTTTAATAGGTAGAGACCTAATTTCAATTCCAGAGTGCGCCTAAGACCTATAGCTACATCACAACCCAAAATCCGCACTCAAAATATCACCTGTTCTTCTTAAAAACCGTTTGGTTAATTGTAAGCGGGAATCAGCATTTTTGCAAAGTTTTACATGTTTCATTTTTAGTGTAAATTATTTTCAACCTTCCATTCAGATTCGAATTGTTTACTTTTGCTCAAACTGTTTCTTATGACTGCTAGTATCTTACCAATGTTGCTCCCATAGAAATGTGTACTTATTTAAGGATTGTTACACACATTCATTGTTTTACTCAGCCATTTCCGAAATGTCATTTTAAACAGTAGGGTTTCAAATCCATTTTTCTCTCTTGTTTGGGGAGGGAAGGTTGGATTGGAATTCAGTTTTCTATTCCTTATTTCTGATTACCTGCTGCTTCCTTATATCTATTTAGAATTGCTTATTTTTGGGTTGAGGAATATTGCAGGGGGAAATCCTAACTTAAGTGCCATCTTTCCAAACAAGCCAAAAGTGTTCTATTCTCTGTTGTTTTCCATCCGTGTTGCTAAAGAGTGAATTTAAGTGCCTTGATCACATTATTATCTGTTCTTTTCACCACATTGGTGATTGCTGCTCCCTATTAAAAAGTATATGTTTGATTGAACTTTAAATAAATAAATATTACCTTTACCAACCGGCCTGATTCCTGGTCCATCGTGACCCGGGGTATTTGAAAAGGGGTGTGATATGAGTGGTGTATCACTCAAAATATTGAACCTATATGTATATTCAAATAAGCATTTTGGTTGTGCACTGGATACTAGGCTGAGACCAGGGTGTATCGCCTGATTGAAATACTTAACACTCTCCACGTTGGCTCTGGGGTTTGCCAGCCAGCCACACATGCCCATTCGCAGTGCAGTTTAATTCAGAGTGCAAAACACATCAAGCGATAAGTGACTCGGAACAGCGACCTACAGGATCATTGATTTCCAACAATTGATGATTGTTATCATGTCTGTCTACAGAACCCATGTGGAGTGCTGGCACTTTTTGCTAGTATTTTTATATAGCATTTCAGTGGAGCTCTGCCCACTTCTAACCACAATGATAGTGTTGTTATTTCCCAATGTAACCTATTTGCATAGACATCCATAGTAACCCAGCAGTTTTAATGCTGCTCAATTTATCGAACCAGAGAAGAATGCAGGGTGCTTGTGAAGTGTAGGCTGGTCCTATACGTGAGGCAAGCACTTAACTTGTGAGCTATCGAGGTAGAAGCTACTATTTCCAAAATCCAAATAAAAGTAATTCACAGAGAGAAGCCGGATCTGTGATGAGTCATGATCATTCTCCATGTGAAGTAAACATCAGACTGTATAACAACTGCTTATGGTAAGCATCCTCAGGATGGACGCATACTGTCCCTCAGGGTTCTTCATGCCACGAATGGGACCTTGTGTCTGGTAACAAAAACTATTTCATTCAAAGTGGTTTTGATCCCTCAAATTCCTTTGAGGGTGCTTCTGAAAACCATGGTTCTTCTATTAGAGAGACGTATGGTTCTTTGAATCAGGGGTTACTCTGATGCTAAGGAAAGAGAGGTAAAGGGTCTAACATACTTTGCCAGGGTTCAGAAGAAACCTGCCACACAGGTTACGGTTGTTGCAGAAATTAGTGCAGAGACTTACTGCAGAAATGCTACATTCAGCCTATGCTGAAGGCCCTGCTACTACCGACCACTTGCAAAAGCAACAGAACTGTAGACGGCCTGTCTGCAACAAGGAAATCCTGATAGTGCACTGAATTTAATCAGGAGAGGTCAGACTACTATGGAACAGTTGTGGCCATGTGGAATATCTAAGTGTCACTAATGGTTCAAGGTTACCTACCCACGGGACACCTTACTGCGCTCACATTTTTGGCACCGTTGGCTTCCCAGGTGGGCGCACCCTCCACTCACCTCCCACTGCCCCTTTCTCCTCCATTGCTCTCGCTGCAACTTATCAAGCTGGAGCATCAATAAAGACTAGCAAGCTACTCTGTGTATAATTGGTTGTGGAAGTAAGAGCACAAACTAGAAAGTGGCCTATAGAAGGGGAGTTTTCAGAAGTTTCCATATTGATGAGAGTGTACACGCAAATTTTCAATTGATCCTAAAGAAATCGGCTTGAACAGAAAATTGCCTTTGGCTACTAAAGTCTGGTAGGAATGAGGAGGTTTCCTTAAGATTCAGATCTTGGAAGCTTCAAATCCCCCCATGCACATATTAAAAAACATTAAAAGCACATTCTGTCCCTCACAAGGAAGCATTGCAACTATTTGCGTCCAACTACACTCTTAACTTTTCTCAACTGATGACTAGGCGCACTGCAGAATTATGTACCAATTGCAGCCAGTGAATGTGGGCTAGGAGCCAGGGAGCTCCCATACAACAGAATGAACTACTCACCAGAAGAGGGAGCAGAAGAGGGAGGGTATTGAGAATGGACTGCATCCCTCCACAACAATGGCTGCACAGCTAATTTGAATTATCGGGGACATATGATCCTCAAAAGACCAGGGTGGGCCCTTGGCTTCTGTCTGTAGCTGATGCATCTGATACAAAATAATACAGTGGGGCACGTTCTGGGCTAAGACACTCCTGCTACCATGAAGGTCAACCAAAAAGTGGGGTGCAAATCACCCATATGTGAACCTGAATTGTACAAAGTTCTTAGATTGCCCTGCATCTAGGTTCTAAAAACACCCAAAGTTAAAGCGGGGTGTGACCAGGGAATCTGAATGACTGAAAAGTGTCCAAGGGAAAAAATGATAAGCAATTGAGGGTTAGGTGCCAGAGGTGGGGGGACATTGTGGAACACGACACGTCACTTAGCGAGTAAGACATGGTGCGCTCTGTGAATGTAAAGAATGGAGGGGGGTAAGTCTGGCTAGTAGCCTCCAACTTCTAATTCTAACCCCTATGCAAACCAGTTCAGAGATTAGGTGAACAAATAAGCAAAGCTCTTCAGCCACTCAAGAAGTCTTTTGCACATTTTCAATACTTGTATCACTGCCATCGCTCAAAGCAGATCCTTTGTGCAGGTTAAGAATATCGTTTAAAAGATGTGAGCACTTACTCTCTGAGAACTTAGTAATAAACACGTCGAGTCTTTAGATATTGACACTCACCTACTGCTCCCCATCCACACTACAAAATATACTGACACTATTTCCGCTGCCCTTGTTCCTCTCAAGTTCTGTACTCAAAATTAAGTGGGCCTCCAGCAAAAGGTTCCTAGTGTTCCTGGCTCCCAGACGCATGCACAGGCCATGGGCCAGTCTTGGTGCATCAGAAAGGGGAGGGGGCTCATGGGCTGCAGGGGCATCTGACACGTCCCTGTGACAACCCATGCATATATTTAAGTGCACAGCCTGCCACCACTCCCCCATCCTTTGCCAGACAGAGCAGAGGTTTAGGCGATCCTGTGGGTGAGCTCCAGTCACCCGAACCACCTCTGCCTTGAGATAATGGCTGCAGAAGAGACCTTTCAATCACGCTAATAAGGTTCATTTGGATGCAGTCCTGCAACCTGTAATGATACATTACAGAATACTAAAATGAAAAGCATTAGGAAATATACTCAACATGATGCACGGGCTGACAAGCAATGACTGATGATAATGGACTGCTTGTTTTTGATTAATGCACGTTGGATATATTTTCCTTAATAATAAAAGAGGCAGGTAAATTGAATCCAAGCTTGAGGAGGCGGGACATGGTCGTCCTAAAGCATGCAATAAAGAAGCAGCAGGTTGGATCAAAGCACCAACATCAGCGTCAGGGTAGTTGGGCCACACCGAATGCATTGCAAGAAACCAAGCGTAATTGTTGATCTCTCGCTGAGCGTGTTCCCAGGGAAGAATTGTTCCATTAGCAAGTTCTGCAATTTAGCACTTGCTTGTTCCAGAGACCTGCAAAACTCCCCAGCATCACTTTATTAAATTGTAGTGTTGTGAAAATGGCTTGGGCTTTTAATGTGCCAAAAATAGGATTTGCTTCCTGCTTTCTGCAAGGCAGGCTGTGTAATTGGACATCTTTTAAAAGATTGGAGATAAGGATGTCCTTTAGGAAGGGAGCCAGTGAAATCGGCCCTTCTCCCATCATTTGCTCTGGAAGAAAGAGAAAGCGCGATCAACCATTTTGCGGGGTATTTGCTGTGGAGCCTAATGTTGGCCTATGAATTGGTAGAAGTAGTACATGCATGTTCAGGCTCACGGATTTAGACCCGGTGGTTTATCACTGGACCTATCACTGTCAAACTCGGCGCCCCCCTCAAGTATTTGCGATGACGATAATTTCCATTTCTAGAGGGACGCTCTCCAGAGGTGTCGATCCCATCAGTTCTAATTTACTTATAAGTGAAATGTTAGAATAATTTAAAAAACAGACTTCTATCCTTTTTTGTGGATTAAAAATAAAAGCAGGACAGCAGCAGGTCATACCATTGCTGTGACGCTTGAAAGAAAAGGCATGAAAGGGTTCGAAAAAAACATTCATAAATTGCGTATCCCCTTGTACCATTTACAAACCAGTCGAGTAGAATCTCTTTGCTTTCTGAGCATTACGCATCCTGTTTGTTAATTTGTATACACGCTTGAAATGCCCTGGTTCGCTCTTTCCAGCCTGTGCTTGGCGCATTTGCACACAAGAGAAAATAGGGCAGGCTTGTCCAACTCCAGGCCTCGAGGGCTGCAAACATGTCAGATTTTCAGGACAGCCCTCATGAATATTCATGAGAAACATTTGCATACAATGATTCTGTATGCACATTTATCCTCATCAGTTTTCATGCTGTTTGCATTTCCATCGTAGAAGGGGAGGAGCTTATTAGCCAAAAATTTCGCTGCAGCGCAGAGATTTCGCTGAGCTTTTGCTGAGGTTTTGGCAGTCTGTGGCAGCCTCTTTGTTGGCCTGTGGTCTGTTTGCCATTTCCATCAAGGAAGAGGAGGAGTTTAATAGCCAACAACCTCACTGCAACGCAGAGTTTGCAGAGCTTTTGCTGAGGGTTTGGCAGTCTGTGGCAGTCTCCCTGTTGGCCTGTGGTATGTTTGCCATTTCCATCGAGGAAGAGGAGGAGTTTATTGCCAAAAACCTTGCCACAACGTGGAGCATTCGCTGAAATCTGGCTGACGTTTTGCAGTCTGTGGCAGTCTCTCTGTTGGCCTGCGGTCTGTTTGCAATTTCCATCGAGGAAGAGGAGGAGTTTAATAGCCAAAAACCTCACTGCAACGCAGAGCGTTTGCAGAGCTTTTGCTGAGGGTTTGGCAGTCTGTGGCAGTCTCCCTGTTGGCCTGTGGTATGTTTGCCATTTCCATCGAGGAAGAGGAGGAGTTTATTGCCAAAAACCTTGCCACAACGTGGAGCATTCGCTGAAATTTGGCTGACGTTTTGCAGTCTGTGGCAGTCTCTCTGTTGGCCTGCGGTCTGTTTGCAATTTCCATCGAGGGAGAGGAGGAGGTTAATAGCCAAAAACCTTGCCGCAATGCACAGCATTTACAGAGCTTTTGCTGAGGTTTTGGCAGTCTGTGGCAGTCCATGACAAGTGTGATGGTGGGCCTCGACTATAGTGACTGCCCAGAGGGCATGGCCCCTGGCAACAGCTGCCCTCAGCAGGAAGAAGCTCTAAGGGCAGGAGCCCCAACACAGGCGGATCCGGCGCTCACCGGTGTGTGTCAATAGGACCCTCGGAAGGTGAGTTCCTTGAGTCAGCTCCCATATACCGTTGGCGCCGACATTGATAATGCCACTGAGAACAAAATCGACCCAAGTAAAGAAGTGGGAGCAGAAATCGAAAGGGTTGATAGAGACAATCACACAAAAGGTAATAAACAATTAAAACCTTTGATGAACTGACCCCCATCCATTTAATGTAGAGGTTCAAGTAAGTGCAAGCCTAGCGCAATACATCAACAGCCTTAAAGAGGCAGCACAAGTGGGGAAAGGGGAGGAGATGGTGTCTTCGACAAGTGAAGATGACAAGTGAAGATGGGTGTGAGCCATTTCAACAATTCATTAACAAAAAATGCAACATCTCCCACAAAATCATAGGCTCTCCCTGTTGCAAGTCTAGTTGTAGAAGAAATGAAACTGAAACCTTGCCCATGCCAGTTTACAAAGCCTTCAGTGACATGATTCCAAGCCCCACTGCAGACCCAAAACTCACATGGACCTCCACAGTGGATGCAAACCGGCATGCCCATACTGCACTCGAAACCAACCAGTCAGACCAACAGAGTTTGACGCTGGATCCTCCCTTCAAATCTTTTCCGGCAACTGCCTTGGTATAACAAGAGGACATGTCCAATGATACCAGCGTTCAAGCCACCAATGCTTTAAGTGAAATCATCTTGTGATTGAAGTCAGACCGGTCGCTTGATGGAATGGACATCCTTGGATGGTCTTCACAGTCAGCAATGCAATCCCAGTGTACACAATTCATCAAGTACCCCGAAATCAAGTCAGCATAGAGAATGACAATAGACGTGGTCATAAAACAGTGGAGGAAAAAAAGGGGATAAAGTGGAAAAAACAACTGAGACCTTTTACAGGCTATCATAATCCATCTGACATCCAAAGGGATCGATCGAAAAACCAAAGATTCTTTTATCGGAAAGGAGCCCCAAACATCGCTGATGACGCGTCGCCCATGCTAAATAAACAGTGGTTAACAGCGAGGTTCCTGACTGTGTGTTCCTCGAAAGCACGGAAAATCTAGAGACAGGGGTGCTCGCCGAAGGAAATACATCACGGAACACCAGGATAGTGCCTAACAAGGCAAGGGGACAAGAGCTGAAGCACAGCAAGAGCAACTATAATGGTTGGCAACAGGCGGATTAAAGGGCATCTCTCCCCCTCAGGGGACAGAGCAGCAATCAAAGATGCCTTGAGTAATTGGGCTGCGTTCTCAGAGGAACAAAAGAGCCCGACTCCAACTCAGGAGGAGGGACGTCAGCTAAACATCATCAACAACTACACAAAGGAGAAGCCAACCTTGTACTCAAACCGTACGCCGAGAATGTCACTGACAGCAACAAAAAAGAGAGCCAGGAACACCTCCCATGCAGGGGGCTCAGATGTTGAATCCTCCAACAATGACGACAGTGGTGAGATGGCTGGCTTCAAAGTAGCCCCCCCCCCGCAATCTGTCCGGGACCCCAATCAAGTGAATGAATCATGTTGCCAGCAATCAAACATAGACGCCAATACGATAGCAGCTTTAATGATTACTATGGCTCCCTTTGTGCAACTATATGAGAGCATCTATGATCAATTAAAATATCAAACAATGGTGTTGGTGATGATGCACTCAAAAATATTGTTAATGGAAGGTTTCACCTCAGCCATACAGAACAACTGGGACAAGAATGCAGTGCAGATCACAAACATGCTGCACAGCGTCTTAGATCCCATCATCGAGGAAAAAAACAAAAGGAGACTCCAAAGATAATTATATATCTTGGAATATCAAACAACTGAGAACACAGTAAAGACAGCCATTCAATCTAGTCTGTCGAGACTCAAGCCTCCCAACTCAAAATCCGAGGCAAACAGGAAGTTAAACATTTCAGTTGGGGGGCAGTCAACTCAGCCCAACGGAGCAGCCGGCATTAAAGAATGTCCATTAACACTCACAAACATGGAGGATAGAATCAATCGGAGGGATATTGTTGATGACCTGGCTAATATAGAGGCAGACATAATCGACAATGAAAGCGTGGAGGAGCGAGGAGAAGCCAGGCAGTGGGACCAGGATCAAGACGTGGTCATCACTGGTGTCCTAACAAGTGGTTTATTGGACGACACCGGCCTGGTATGAACAGAGCCCCGTAAATAATATGGGATATTCACAAAAAAAGCAGAAACCGTGAACAACAGAGTCAGTGGACTCACTGTTGAGCAAGCAACTACTCTCGAAACGAACAAGCGAACATCAAGAAAAGTGCTTGTAAAGTAGCCGGCGCAGAAGAAGTCTACAAATATAAAAACACCACACAAACCTAGATCAAATAATTGTAGATCGTTTATAAGGAAGCTGACTCTCACGAACAACGCTAACCCCCCTCCCTCAGATATTGATAACTTCCCTCCCTCAGATATTGTAGAGTCCTCAAAGCTTGCTAAGAAAGGTTCGGAAGCAAACCAAAAATCAACAGACCGCAGACGGTCTATTGGATATATTTGTCTACACAATGTCAGACAATGAAGACATCAAGGCCATTCGCCGCTCATCACATAATGATAAGGACCTCCTCCAGATCGAACACAGAGAGGGCATGTTGATTGAGGAAGTACACAATGAGGAGTGGGACCCAGCCTGGCATAAAACAGCGAATGATAGGCAGTCTGTGTTTAACCTAACAACTGGTGAAAAACAGGAGCAGGCAACAGAATATGCCCTTACGGGTCAGCCAAATTGATGTGAACAGATTCTAACCACTGACCTACTCTTTTGAAATCTGGAAGAGAAAAGAAAGGTGCTTCCATTGAAGGGCGACAGGGATCCCCTAGTCCTGCCGGTTATAATTCGGCGGTTTCCCCGAACTTTGAGGACAATGTGACCAACAAGGAAGACTCTCTTGAGGCACAGAAACATGGCTCTAGGATCCACATTCAAGTTTCAAAATCGTTAACAGCTGGAATATGACAGTAGTACCTAGGAATCTCCTAACTGGGACCAAGATTCAGCACTTGAGAGGTGTGGGTCTCCCCCTTTTAGAACTCTCGAACAAAGCAGGAAGTCCCTGACGCACAAAGGCGACCAAATTAGCAATAAAGCTTTTATCAAACAGAAACAGGAAAGAGTGAAATCAGGGAAAAATGCAAGACACAGAGAAGTCCTTTTTGATGGGATCTGTCTACTTTTGGAGTGGCTATTGCATATCGACGGCGGTCTAACACCAAATTGAGCAAAACTGCTACACCATATCCTCAAACTGAAATTGATAACAAACAAAGATCTGAAAATAATTGACTTCCCAGAGGAGGAAAGTTTAGATATGGTGCTAATTCACCTATGCTCAAACTTTTTTAAAAGGCAGTTATTGGATGAGGCTCACCTCTTGTTACCGATGGGTTTTGATCTGACAGAGAGTTCTTAAGTAGTGGCTGCTGGGAATGAAGGACAAAAATCACGACATGAGGTGGTACCAGTGGAACCTGTAGATAAAAGATCTGAAACAAGTGAACCGTATGGACACACTCAGAAGCATAACAACAAACCGACACAGCATAATGGGTGAACCAACAAAAGAGACATCTCTATCACCATCAAAGTGGGCAGAAGACAGGCAGTTATCTGTTGTTCCTCTCGCAAAAAGGAGCTAACAACAACTGCCAAAAAGGACAACTGGTTTGGGTTGGAAAAGGCATTGGCTTCTAACAGCAATAAAACATAACAGTGCAATAACAAAGAACACGAATATTTTATTGTTGTCAGCTGAAACACAAGAGGATTCACACACTTATTTGGAAAGGGTGACTTAAAATATGAACTGTATGACATGATCTGTTTGTGAGAAACATGGTTAAGGATTGCACCAGTTTTAGAGAGATACTCGATCCATCTTAATCCAGCAGTACAAGACCTAAAAGGAAGACCTATGTCTTGCCCATTGATAGCACTAAAACAGGCAGCCAACTTTAAGGTATTGTCGATGGAAAATCATAACCCCTATATTCAGGTGGGAGTAGACGTCGGTGGGAGTAGACGTCATTTTGAGATCTAACACACTAATAGTGTTCAGCCTGTACTGGAACACGACAGCACCAGAGGTGGCCTATTTTGCAGCTACAACAATAAACATCTTGGACAAATCTATGGAAGCATGGAATGACCCTCTAATAATCTTGTACGGTGACCTCAATATCCATTGTTCCGACCAAACTATCAGTTTAATAAACAATTCACATGCATCAGCAACACCAGCAGAAAGAAGAGGCCGGGAAAGGCGAAAGGACCTGCTTTTAAGAAATATTGACATGTTGAATGGGCATATTACAGACAACACCCCCGTAAAAGCAACTTGGAAAAGGAGCGGGAAGCCAAGACTTTGATTATTTTTCTTGTCACATAACATCCACTCAAGTCTTTGGAAGTCCTGGATACAAAAATAAGTGACCATAACATACTGACACTCTCCCGTCTACCTTTGTACACAAGGATGTCGAAGGTCCACCCAATGAGGTTGGCAATGAAACCTGGTGAAAATAGATTGATCATCTACCCTGAAAAAATTGCTCAACTGACCAGCACGTCCATGGCAAATCCAACCAGACAACAGTGTTTTGGTTGAATGAGTGGTGGACTGTCCTAAATTGCTGTTGGCCTTTGTAGAATTCAGGAAAACAGGCCCGAAAGGATCCTTTGCACATTGGCAACCTATGATAAAGAACTAGTAAAAAAGAAGACGCTCCTGAAATCTAGACTGAGGTCCCTCAAAAGGATGGATTCAAAGGAGGGGCAGATGTTGAGCAAAACATTTAAACAGAATCATCAAAATTAGGTGAGATACCGCAGACACTGGCCACTGCAGCAAGATTCAGAAAGTATGCTGAAAAACATTGCATTTAATAACACTAGCAGATCATTAACACAATTAATGCCCCTCAGGAAGCATTACTGACCAATGCTGTTCCAGCCAGTCAATTGAGACATGAAAGGGACTGAAACAAGGCTGCTCTCTTGCCCCTGCATTGTTCAACCTATTTATTTTAGATATCCAAAATACACTAAATAAAGCTAGAAGCTTTCCTCCAAAATTGGCTGGAGAACCATTGGGCAGACTGCTGTACGCAGGCGATTTGCAGGGTAATTCATAGAATTTCGCAGAAAAGTGTCGCAAGCGGCTGGCGCAGAGTGTCCGCGTGCGATTGACTGCGCCAGGCACGTGCGCTAAAACCGATTTCCGCGCACAGCGTATTCATGGATTTCATGCTCCCAAACCAGCCGTGGCGCAGAGTATCGCAGCGACCCTGCAGCAGCGCCAGTAACGCCCCCAAGAACGCCCTCGCGCAAGGAAAATCCATCAAAATCGCTAAATCATCGCAAAGGGCTGCGCTAACCCTGGACCAGTTTACAGGGCAGCCAAACAAGGAATGCAAAGCGGGTAACGTGCATATCAGGGGTACACGTGAAGTCATACACGCGATTAGCCAGGGTACGTGTATTACAGGGGTACGCGGGAAGTTTAACACGCGATTGGCCAGGGTACGTGTATTACAGGGGTACGCAGGAAGTTTAACACGCGATTAGCCAGGGTAAGTGTATTACAGGGGTACGCGGGAAGTTTAACACGCGATTAGCCAGGGTACGTGTATTACAGGGGTACGCGGGAAGTTTAACACGCGATTGGCCAGGGTACGTGTATTACAGGGGTACGCGGGAAGTTTAACACGCGATTAGGCTGGGTGGGTCCTCACAGGTGTTCCCTGTACACCCTCCACAGCCCCTGCAGGCAGCCTACAAAACAGGGGACTACCCTGCACACCTGCTCATGTCCCCCTGCACCCCCACCCCCCAGCAGTGCAGGGGCATCCTCCACCAGGCCCCCACTCATGTCTCCCACCACCCCCACCCTCCCGCCACCAGGGGCAGCCTCCACCAGGCCCCCACCCATGTCTCCCACCACCCCCACCCCCCCGCCACCAGGGGCACTCTCCACCAAGCCCCCACCCATGTCTCCCACCACCCCCACCAGTGCAGGGGCACCCTCCACCAGGCCCCCACCCATGTCTCCCAACACCCCCACCAACCAGCACTGTGGGGCACGTGGCCAGCAGGCAGTCAGGCAGCAGCAGATGGCAGGTGGGAGCGTGCTCAGGGCTCTGGGGGGCAGTAATTTCGCCTCCTGGCCAGGAGCGTGGTCTCTCGTGTGTGAACGCGTGGACAGCCTGATAGGTAGTGAAATCCCACACGTCAGCAAAGGCCCTTAGCGCGTAAACCCGTCAACAGCATATGCGCGCCTATAGTCACCTGCACGTGCAGGAAATTGTTGCGTGACACGTCCCAGTGTCAAAGCGTGTGATTGGTGAAAATGGATGTACACGTAGAAGTGACAAAGCGTGTGATTGGTGAAAATGGATCTACACGCAGAAGTGACAAAGCGTGTGAATGGTGAAAATGGATCTACACGCAGAAGTGACAAAGCGTGTGATTGGTGAAAATGGATCTACACGCAGGAGTGACAAAGCGTGTGATTGGTGAACGTACACGCCGCGTAAGTGACGCTGTACGTGTGGGCCTGTATATAAGGTACATGTAGAACACCATTTCCTTGTACGTGCTTTTCGTGGAGAGCGAGTGGGTGAAATCTGTACTTCTTGTCGTTTCACACGCGATTTACTTCACGGCGTTTCCAGTTCGTATTCCCTGTTACCTCTGACAGCTTTTTCTCTTTTTTCTCTTTTACTGGTTTACCTGGGCCTGTTCCCTCAAACAGTGTCCCCTTCTACTGTTGTCCTGTCTTCTCAGACAGCGTACACATCTTCTTTTGGCGGGGGTTTAGCCAGCCAAACGCGCTCATTCTTCACGCTCTTTTACCTGGCAGACGGTGAGTCACGCACGTATCCAACTTCTGTGCTTGCCCCGTGTGTAGCCTACCCCTTCAGAGGTCATTCTAGGCTCCGTGTGACACGCATACGTTCATTCTTGTGTTACTGGGTGCCACAGCGTAGTGCAGGTTTTTCTTTCTGCACACGTGGTCTAGGAGGGGTTGCGTGCACGTCATCTCCCTTTTTTGGGCCTCCTGTGCGTTGCGTGACCCGTCATCTTTCCCCAGGGGTTACAATCAGCCGTGCTAGAGCACTAGGGTACAATTACCATCTGGTACCCAACCCCTTTGACCCCCAATTGCCCAGGACAATTGTCTACAGCCACTCCCATACACACATTAATATCAGTGCCATGGCTGGGAGGCGAGGATTCCGTAAGGGTGGCAAAGGTGGAAGAGCCACAAGTGGTGGCCGTGGTGGATCCGGTAGGGGACGTGGTCGTAACTTGCAGGGTGAGCCTGTCCCCCCATGTGTGGAGGACCAGTCAAGGGCACCCATCATCCCCCCCCCCTCCCCCCCTCCCCCCCTCCCGTTGAGGCTGAAGTGGCTGACACCATCCATGCTCAGCCCTTGTTGGACCAGCCCATTGTGGCACCAGACCTGGCTGACTCCATGGCTGACTTCCAGGTCAGCAGGGCTACGACACGTGCGCTGGTGCACGTTGATGCCATCATGCCACGTGGATCTGGGGCAGCAAGGTCATCTGCTGCACCAAGGAGGCAGGGCGGAGAGGCTGCAGGGGCAGCTGCGGCTCCATCCACCCCAGCCCTCACACACCCAGCCAGGACAGTGTCGGTCCTAGTCCATGCTGCTGACATTCCCCCTGACACCATCACACTAGAGCCAATGCCTGCACCAACTCCCATGCTGAGTGTGCAATCCCACACTCCTGATACAGAGTCCACCAGGGCTCCTGCCCCTAGTGTCCAGAGCGGCGCAGGACACTCAGGATCACCACCACCTTCCAAGCGGAAGAGGAAGAGTGCTCGTCCGGCACAGGCTGATGCCCCAGACACGGCTACACAGTCCGGCCCGTCCAGGAAGCCCAGCTTCACGGATGACGAACTGAATGCACTTGTCGAGTATGTGTCCGGACATGACAACAAGATGGTCATTGTTGCAGGATCCAAGACCACACCTGCACAACGCCAGGCACACTGGCAGACCGTTGCGGACATCGTAAGTGCCCTTGGAATCGTGAGGCGCACAGCCAATGATTGCTATAAGCGCTGGAATGACCTAAAGCGCAGGGCAAAGAGTAAGCTGGCCTCAAGTCATGCCGCAACTCTAGTGACTGGAGGTGGGTCTCCAGTAGTAGACATGGAACTCACTCCACATGAGTCAGTCGCTGGGACCTACGTCACGGAGGAACAGATCCAAGGCGTGGGAGATCTGGCTGATTACGAGGCATTGTCCGGTGAGTGCACATGCATGTGTGTGTCATACATGTGCATGGTGTGTGTGTGAGGGCTTCTGTTTGGGTGCCAGGTGAGAGTGTGTGCGCCTCAGTCGTATGGGTCAGCCATGTGCTTCATGCAATACTTCCTGCGCAGCTGCATTTGGCCATAGCAGTATCCCTTCTGCCAACAGTAGACATCTAGCACAACTGCACGCCAGTTGCCCTTGAAGTGTCACCTTGACACAACATATTTGCTTATTTTTCACTGTTCATTCAGTCAGTTTGTTTGCATTCCACCACTTTCACTAGGCATGTCGCTGTCCACTAGTCACATGTCTGACATGGGTATGGTAAAGTGGGGTGATTTTGTTACCTGGATATCATTTGTACACACATGTCCCTGTGCTATTTGACCATTTAAGACTGGCAGCTCCAGGTGAAAAATCTGACCTGTTAGAATCAGAAAAGCTATTACATGCGGGAACTGGACTGAATGAATAGGTGCTGCCCTCCTCTCCATCTTCACTCAATAGCAATGGTACATGCCATCTGTGTGATGGCATGTGTGTTTCACCTGCCAATCACAGGCCAATGTGTGATGCCACTGCCAGGCAGCATGCAGAAAATTTGTTCATCTTCCATCTTGGTGTCATCAGTGTGTGCCATTTGCCTGCACTTCATACGCAGTGAGGGTGCATGCATGGGAGGGTTTTAGTCATGTGGGACATGTGTCAATCAAGTACTGGTTCTCTTGCTTCTCAGCCCTCAATGTGTGCCATGGTGCTAATGCCTGTTTCCATTACTTTGTTTTCATGTCTTTGCAGGGGAAGACGCACCTGATACTGCTGGGGTTGTGGAGATGGTGCAGACCCAGGAGGTGTCCCAGGGCCGACCAACCACCAGTGAGGGACGTGGTGTGGTGGTGGGGGAGAACCCACAAGTGCTGCAGGTCGTGCTCTCAAGGGGTGTCTCTGGCGGCACCTCCCCCGAGCTGTACTCAGGTGTTGATTCGGATGAGACCTACGTGCCGTCGCTGGTGAGTGTTCCAGGGAGGGATTCTGTTCTGTCTCACCCACCTGCACCAGGGTCAGTACCCTCCATGGGGATGTCAGTGTTGGCAGCTACGCCTCCGGTGGTTACGGATGCAGGGTCACACTCCGCGACATCTGATCCTGTTCCTGGGCCAGCAGATCAGAGGGGGAATGCAGTCCTGCAGCCTCAGGCAGTGCCGGCACAGCAAGGCGCAGTTCGCCTTGCCCCAGACAGGTGTGGTGCCCGCCGACGTGGTGGCCGTACGCCACCCGGCAATACCGCATGGGAGCAATCCATTTACGGTATGGCTACCCAACAGGCTGCATCATCCGAGATGATGGCTCAGGCCATGGATAGGGTGGCCACTTCCATTGTCCCCCCAGAAAGGCTGATGGAGCGACTAGAGCAGGCAACCGACTCCATCTGCCAGTCACACAGGGAGGACATGTTGGGGTCCAACAGGGACAGGCGGGCGGCACTGGCGACTCTGCAGGAGGCCATCTCCATTGAGTCCCAGGGCCACAGGGAAGCCCTGAGGCAGGAGCTCCTACACCTCAGGACGACTCTTGTTGAGCTTGAGGCTTCAACACACCAAAGGACAGAACAGCAGCTGGAGCGTCTCACCCGTACGCTCTCAGCTGAGATGCAGGCAACGAGGGCGGAGGTCCGGGCATCCCGTGAGTTGTTGCATGGGGACCTCCGCACACTCATCCTCCAGAACCAGACCTACCACACCCGCATGCTTGCAGCCATGGAGGAGCAGACTAGGGCCTTGCGTGGGCTGCCTCCCATAGTGCAACCACCTCCGGATGCAGCTGCACAGGGTGATAATAGCGACAGCAGTGACACTCCCACAATAGGGTAGCCGTGTGGGCCATGAGCCCATGGAGGTGTTTTATCTTCCCAGGATCCACACAGGTGGGTTCTGGTGTGCATCCTGTCCTCGGACCTCCTGGGTGGCCTCCCCAACCCCCCCGGGCCCATCAATGGCCATTTTTGATTTTTTCTTATTTTTATTTTGATTTTGATTTCTTTTATTCCCAATTTTTTTGGGACGATCTGTTGGCTCCGATCTGTTGGCTCCGATCTGTTGGCTCCGATCTGTTGGCTCCGATCTGTTGGCTCCGATCTGTTGGCTTCCGTGGTTCCTGTGGGCATACGCTGCATTGTGGCTGGGCACATGCAGGCTTGTAATGTATTTGGTTCAGATGCTTGGGTTTGAGTCACACACACCCCTCCTGCTTCCCGTTTCCATGGGCTTGCAAAGGGTGTGCCCAAGTGACAGTGAATTACACAGTGACGTTGGACTCCCATGAGCTGTGTGGCCAGTCTGTAGTCAATACTGTGTATACATTCATAGTGCATATTGCTGTTGTGTTGTACACTGCATGTTGCATTGATGTGTAACTCTTCTTCTGTGTCTACCTCCCAATTTGCAGGTCCCTTCCTCAAGTCCACACAAGGACCTCTAGTCTGGCGATGGGGACCATGTTGGCAGCAGTGCACCTACAACTCTACATGGCGCCAACACTGCACAGTTGGTAGTGGTGGGAGTGCAGGCATTTCCAGGTGGTGAGACTACTAATATGTAACATTTTTGATGTCATGTTAATGGTACTACGTGCTCAAGTATGTTGTTGGTCCGGCATTGCTGTGAGCATTTCAGGTGTTGCAGGTTTCTAATAGTGCCACTGTACATAGTGAGAGTGATGTCATGTTGTGGGGATTACTTTGTTTACCTGCAATTAGCATGACATGGCACGGTGTGTCGTGTGGCAGTGCTGGGGTTGGGTTGGCTGACATGGCACTGTCCTCTTGTTGCATTTTGCAAGTGGGTATTCATTTTAGCTGCTTCAATGTGTAACTTCACAAAACTGCATTGGTGGTGTCTGTGTGGGTAGGGATGCACACATTGTGACACTTCCAGGTGAACAATCTCAGGCTGACATGGAATTCCCGGTTCATTCTCCACACATTCAGGATCAGTGTCAGGTTGAGTCATCATTGATTGTCAGATGGAATGTGCCAGGGCAGTGTGCACTCCACAGGGGTGTGATTTCTATGTGAAGTAATTAGCCACTAGCTGTGTACGGGCTGCCTCCCCCCGTGCCCTTTCCCCTCCCATGCGCAGCGGCTGTGCATGTGGTTGGGGATGTGGGGCCACCACCATGTCCACGGCCAGGCCCCGGCGTGTTGCAACGTTGTGCAGGACACATGCTGCCACTATGATCCTGCACACTACTGGGGGAGCGTATAACAGCTGCCCGCCAGAACGGTCAAGGGAGCAAAAGCGTGACTTCAGCACTCCGAATGTGCGCTCCACTATGCCCCTGGTTGTAATGTGGGCTGTGTTAAATCTTACCTGGGGTGGCGTGGTGGGGTTCCGAATTGGCGTCATCATGTGGGGGCTGAGAGGGTAGGCACTGTCCCCTGTGGAGGTGGGGATTGGTATCATTGGTGAGGTTGTGACCTTGCTCAGTATCCAACATGCATGCATGTGCAGTGGCATACATACTCACCAAGCAGCCATGTATCGCCATGCCGCCCAGCTTCTAGGTCCCGGCTTAGGGTGGACATTCGGTAAATGAAGCTGTCGTGGGTGGAGCCGGGATAGTTGGCATATACTGAGGTGATGATTCCCTTGGCATTACATGCTACCTGCACGTTGATGGAATGCCAGTGCTTGCGGTTCCTATAGATGTGCTCAGATGCCCTGGGGGGACGTAGAGCCACATGGGTGCAGTCGATGGCACCTAGCACTTTGGGGAATCGTGCCACTGCGTAAAAATCCAGGGCGGCAGCATGCCTTTCTGCAGGTGTTCTGGGCAGGTATATGTGCCTGCGGACTGATGGGCGTGCAGTCATGATGTTCAAGACCTGGTGTAGGCAGCGTGACTGGGTGGCCTGTGACACCCCACCCACTATGGCACTTGTCCGCTGAAATGATCCAGTGGCTAAGAAGTGCAGTACATTGAGGACCTTCTCCAGGGGGCTGAGTGCTTGGGAGCACAGGGTGGGTGATGTGAGGTCATCCTCCCACTCACTCACCAGGTCCAGTATGATGTGTGGTGGAAACCTGTACCTCCCATACACCTGGTCATCAGGCATCCCGAAAAGGCTGGTTCTGGGTGTGAATATTCTGGCCCTGAATATCCTCCTCCTCCTCCTTTGGTAGCCCACTGCCACTGCTGCTAGGAACGGTATGTTCATCCTGGCGTCTGAGCTTGTTATTGTTAAAGTCCGCAATTTATGCTTAGCGCGTGTTCTAGGCGAGCGTGTGACCCGCGCACCCCTGGAATCCTGTTCCCAGTCCAATAGCGTGTGGAAATTCACACGCACCATGGGATACAGCGTGTGACCCGCGCAGCCCTGGAATCCAGTTCCCAGTCCAATAGCGTGTGGAAATTCACACGCACCACGGGATACAGCGTGTGACCCGCGCACCCCTGGAATCCAGTTCCCAGTCCAATAGCGTGCGGAAATTCACACGCACCACGTGATACAGGTTCGCTGACGTACTTGCGTGTGTAAGTGGCCGCGCACCCATTAAATACACGTACATAGGCCAATCGCGTGTACGCGCACTTTTGTCCAATTACACGCGATGACACTCTGACGTGCAGTATCTCCACGTGTGCCCCGTCATCACGTGCTGAGTGGGGAACACCCGTGCGGGTCACGTCACAGACGCGCTTACGCGCTGAGGGACTCTGGTCCAATAGAATCGCGTATGCGTGCTGACGCGCTTACGCGCTAAGGGCCTTTCCTCGGATTTCACGCTGACGTGCAGGATTTTCACGTGCCAAATCACTCCGTATCAAGCTGGCCACGCGAAAACACACGGAAGCCCACGCTTCTGCCCAGAAGGCCGAGTTACTGCCCCCCAGTGCCCCGAGCAGCCTCCCACGTGCCATCTGCTGCTGCCTGCCTGCCTGCCTGCCTGCTGCCACCGTGCCCTGCCATTTGGTGCCTGCACATCAGCCATCTGCAGGGGTCCAGTTGCTGTGTCCACCCCTGCTGGAACTGAAGACTCCCGACTGGTATTACATCGCTCCACAGCCCAGCCCCAGGACCCAGTTGCCCACCCACACCTGCCTCTGGGGTTGCCATGTCGGGCACTTCCACATCTGGCACCAGTGGCAACCCCAGGCCAGAGGGGCAGAGGGGCACCAGCTTCACTGTCACCGAAGTTGGTGTCCTGGTGGAGCATGTCCTGGGGCAGTATGATGCCCTCTTTGGATCGTCCCGCGCCAGCAAGGAAGGACGGCAGAGGATCTGGGCCGACTGTGTGGTTGCCATCAACGCGGAGGGGGTGGCAACCCGCGACGTCCTGAAGATCAAGAAGCGCTGGGAGGACTTGAGGTCCAGGACCCTTGTGAAGGCCCGGCGCCTCGTGGAGGGGGGCCGGGGCCGCATGAGTACCATCCAGATGAGGGTCCTGGAACGCGTACGCCCAGCGCTCCACGCCCAGATCCTTGAGAGGGAGGCCCGTCTGGAGTTGAGCGGTAAGTGTCCATGCATTACTGTGTGAGACAGGGCATGTTGCGGTGTGCTGGTTCTATGATACTTGCCTGTATGTGTGCCATAGGCCATGTATGCATGTATGTGTGCAGGGACATCATGGTAATGCATGTGCGACCAGTGATGTGTGATGCACATGGTTGTTGCATGTGTTGAAATGCCGCATGGGGAGCCCTAATCAGATTATGAACATGAGAGCATGCCAGTCTCTGTACCTGAACATGGGTGGGGGTGAGGGATGGGTGCTGATGCCAGGTACATATATGGTAGCCATGTCTGTGTGCCTGACCTGCGTGTCTGTGACTTGTGCATGCCATGGATGCATGACACATGTGTGTGACAATGCAGAGATTCAGTAAAGCAGCAAAATTACCCTTGTATCCGCTGTGTTTGGTGTGTTTGGGGCCAGATGGATGTGACTGAGGTGAAGTGTGTGCATGTGATGGGCATGAGGCATGATGCATGTGAGTTACATATCATTGAATGTTTCAAGAGTCCATTGGACATGCATGGAAATGTCCATGGCATGCACCATGCCTGTTACTGTGTGTGTTTTGCCTGGACTGACCCATGTGTTGTGGAGGGACATGATGGAAGTGTACTTTGACAGTGGTGCTCATCTGCTATTGCTTCCTGTCTAGGGGACCATTGTACAGTGCCCTGATGCTTGTGTTCTTTGTCTCCCTCTACGCAGCGGCTAGTGAAGAAGAGGGCGGAGACGGCGCTGTGGAGCAAGGCGGCGGGGATGCCCCCACGGCTGCAGCGGAAGGGGTGGGTGAGCCCCCACAGGGGCCTGCTACGGTGGGAGACGGTGAGGATCCATCCAGGTTGGTGGTTTGCACAGAGGAGGAGGAGGCCGCCACTGGGGCACACATGGGGCCTGGTGGGGGCATCCCTGCTGGTGCAAGTGGTGCAGTCCAGGGCCAGGGGCAGGAGGCAGCACAGGTCACCGTGGAGGGGCCTGTGCATGTCGCTGTCCCTGACCCTGTGAGTGCACCACCATGCACCAGCAGGGATGCCCCGTCCCAGGCCTGTCCGCAGGTAGAGGGGATGTCCATGTCACCTGACTCCCCTCCACCTGCGGACGTGGGAACCCCTGGCCGTGCGGAGAAGGTCCTGATTGGGGTCGCGTTGCGCACGGCTGTGATTCGTGATGCCGTGCGTGCTTCCCGGGAGGAGCACGCACGTCATCACGAAGTGCACCGTGCCGACGTGGCCCAATTGGGATCGGCCATGTTCGGGGGTTTCCTGCATGTGTTGGCCAATGTGGCGGCCCTCTCCTCCTCTGTGCAGGCTATCCACCAGTCGTTCTCCTTGCCGTCTTCCAGCCCAGATGCCACCAGGGCCCCCTGTGGACCTGCCCCGACCAATGCAGCCAGCTCGGTGGGGATCCCATCCCTGCCACAGTCGGGAGTCAGAGATCCAGCAGGGGTGGACACCAGAGCAACTGGACCCCAGCAGATGGAGGATGTGACGGCATCATCGGGCAGGGCACGTGCAGGACGGCGTCGGTGGTTTCCATCAGCCTGGATGCCGTCGTGCTGGCACAGGCAGTTGCGTCGGAGGCAGCAGCAGGCTCAACGTGGGAGGCATCATGGCTCGGGGCCATCAACATCAGGGGTGCAGGCATCGGCCGGAGGGCAGGAGAACCCTGGAATGGGAGTGGCTTCCTTGTGGGAGAGGTTGTGCCAGCGGATAGGTGCGGAGCGGCAGCGGGCAGAGGAGGAACGGCTCACGATGGTCAGGGCGGAGGACTCCATGCGGAGGGCGCTGAGGCGGGCTGAGTGCCTCGAGGGTCTTCGCAGGGAGTTTGAGCTTGACACTGCGTTATCCCTGCGGGACCTCGGGGCCAGGGAACATGCCCGCCTCCAAGCCATTGACCAGGAGTTCGATGATGCCCTGGCCCATAACAACAACCAGTGAGCCGTCCGAATAGCCCGCTGCCTTTGTATATAGTTGTATAGTTAGGGTTAGGTTTCCTTTGTTTTTTTGAATTTTTTTTGGTTGCGATTGGACAATGCACCACTTTTTTGTATATAGTTCCCTTTTTAGTTAGTAGTCAGTTAGGTTTAATTTGGTAGGGCTCATGGACCCAGGATGATCTTCTTAATTGGCTTATTTTAATTTTTCATAATTTTTTCTTGGACATTCATCTTGTTTTGTTTGATTTGCTTTGTGTTTTTTCTTATTTGCTGTTCAATACATATTATTTTTTTAATCTTCAATGTGTCGTATCATCTCATTGCTTTCAGGCATGTCATGTTGGGTGTTTTGTCATTCACTTGCAGCCATTGTGTGTGACAGACATGTGTTAAATTGCATTATTTACATTGGGGGTGTAACATGTAATTGCCTTTGATATGTGGGTGGGTGTGATAGTTGGTTGGGCCTTTTGGCAGGGGAGGATGGGCATTACGGACATGATTGGGGAATGTTGGGACCCAGGTGCAGGGGGGCATGGATTGGACATGGGTGGGGGCCTGCTGGCAGGTGCCCCACAGTGCTGGGGGGTGGGGGTGGTGGGAGACATGAGTTGGACATGGGTGGGGGCCTGCTGGCAGGTGCCCCACAGTGCTGGGGGGTGGGGGTGGTGGGAGACATGAGTGGGGCCCTGGTGGAGGGTGACCCTGCACTGCTGGGGTGTGGGGGTGGTGGGAGACATGAGTGGGGCCCTGGTGGAGGGTGACCCTGCACTGCTGGGGTGTGGGGGTGGTGGGTGACATGAGTGGGGGCCTGGTGGAGGGTGCCCCTGGTGGCTGGGGTTTGGGGGTGGTGGGAGACATGAGTTGGACATGGGTGGGGGCCTGCTGGCAGGTGCCCCACAGTGCTGGGGGGTGGGGGTGGTGGGAGACATGAGTTGGACATGGGTGGGGGCCTGCTGGCAGGTGCCCCACAGTGCTGGGGGGTGGGGGTGGTGGGAGACATGAGTGGGGCCCTGGTGGAGGGTGACCCTGGTGGCTGGGGGTGGTGGGAGACATGAGTTGGACATGGGTGGGGGCCTACTGGCAGGTGCCCCACAGTGCTGGGGGGTGGGGGTGGTGGGGGACATGAGTTGGACATGGGTGGGGGACTGCTGGCAGGTGCCCCACAGTGCTGGGGGTGGGGGTGGTGGGAGACATGAGTTGGACATGGGTGGGGGCCTGCTGGCAGGTGCCCCACAGTGCTGGGGGGTGGGGGTGGTGGGAGACATGAGTGGGGCCCTGGTGGAGGGTGACCCTGGTGGCTGGGAGGGTGGGGGTGGTGGGAGACATGAGTTGGACATGGGTGGGGGCCTACTGGCAGGTGCCCCACAGTGCTGGGGGGTGGGGGTGGTGGGGGACATGAGTTGGACATGGGTGGGGGACTGCTGGCATGTGCCCCACAGTGCTGGGGGGTGGGGGTGCAAGGGGACATGTGTTGGTGTTCATTAGTTCAAGGAGACATGTGCCTTTGCTGGGGGGCATGCCCATGTTGGGTGGGCTGCCTGCGGGACATGACCAGGGATGCAGGGTAGTCCCCTGTGGTGTGGGCTGCCTGCAGGGGCCGTGGAGGGTGTACAGGGTACACCTGGGAGGACCCACACTGTCAAATCACATGTGGGACTCCCCGGCACCCCTGAAATACACGTACCGTGCAGAAATCGCGTGTAAAACTTACCGCGCACCCCTGTAATACACGCGCCCAGGCTATTCGCGTGTGGAACTTCCCGCGCACCCCTGAAATACACGCGCCCAGGCTATTCGCGTGTGGAACTTCCCGCGCACCCCTGAAATACACGCGCCCAGGCTATTCGCGTGTGGAACTCCCCGCGCACCCCTGAAATACACGCGCCCAGGCTATTCGCGTGTGGAACTTCCCGCGCACCCCTGAAATACACGCGCCCAGGCTATTCGCGTGTGGAACTTCCCGCGCACCCCTGAAATACACGCGCCCAGGCTATTCGCGTGTGGAACTTCCCGCGAACCCCTGAAATACACGCGCCCAGGCTATTCGCGTGTGGAACTTCCCGCGAACCCCTGAAATACACGCGCCCAGGCTATTCGCGTGTGGAACTTCCCGCGCACCCCTGAAATACACGCGCCCAGGCTATTCGCGTGTGGAACTCCCCGCGCACCCCTGAAATACACGCGCCCAGGCTATTCGCGTGTGGAACTCCCCGCGAACCCCTGAAATACACGCGCCCAGGCTATTCGCGTGTGGAACTTCCCGCGAACCCCTGAAATACACGCGCCCAGGCTATTCGCGTGTGGAACTTCCCGCGCACCCCTGAAATACACGCGCCCAGGCTATTCGCGTGTGGAACTCCCCGCGCACCCCTGAAATACACGCGCCCAGGCTATTCGCGTGTGGAACTCCCCGCGCACCCCTGAAATACACGCGCCCAGGCTATTCGCGTGTGGAACTCCCCGCGCACCCCTGAAATACACGCGCCCAGGCTATTCGCGTGTGGAACTTCCCGCGCACCCCTGAAATACACGCGCCCAGGCTATTCGCGTGTGGAACTTCCCGCGCACCCCTGAAATACACGCGCCCAGGCTATTCGCGTGTGGAACTTCCCGCGCACCCCTGAAATACACGCGCCCAGGCTATTCGCGTGTGGAACTCCCCGCGCACCCCTGAAATACACGCGCCCAGGCTATTCGCGTGTGGAACTTCCCGCGAACCCCTGAAATACACGTAGCCCGCTCCCCCAGGCCCGATCGCGTGAGGAACTTCACGCGAACCCCTGTAATAAACGTAGCCCGCTCCCCCAGGCCCGATCGCGTGAGGAACTTCACGCGAACCCCTGTAATACACGTAGCCCGCTCCCCCAGGCCCGATCGCGTGAGGAACTTCACGCGAACCCCTGTAATACATGTAGCCCGCTCCCCCAGGCCCGATCGCGTGTGGAACTTCACGCGAACCCCTGAAATACACGTAGCCCGCTCCCCCAGGCCCGATCGCGTGAGGAACTTCACGCGAACCCCTGTAATACACGTAGCCCGCTCCCCCAGGCCCGATCGCGTGAGGAACTTCACGCGAACCCCTGTAATACACGTAGCCCGCTCCCCCAGGCCCGATCGCGTGAATAACTTCACGCGAACCCCTGTGATGCACGTACCCTGCTAATCGCGTGTGACACTTCCCGCGCACCCCGGTATACATGCACACGTATTTTTTGTCAGCGGGTGTCCGTGTTTGTGGGTACCCCTTTGCACGTCATTTTTCCTGGAGGGCCACAGTATGGGACATTCATCATGGCAGTATATAGGTGCTATTTGTTGGCGCACCTTTTGGCGCACATTTCTTACAGCCGCAGAGACGCTACCGCCTCCTTTCTTGTGGCGGTCGTGTTTGTGCCTGTGCGCTGGTTTGAGCGTGCGCTTTTTTCCCCTATTCTATTCCATGAATACGTGTTGTAGGCGAGCGTGTGGGTGTTCCGCGCACTTGTGCCCTGTGCTTCCCCCGTGACGCCCACGTTTTGGCAAGTTGTTCCCCATTCCGAGTGTTACGCCTGTGTTCCGCCTACTTTTATTGCGTGCGCCGCGCTATGTGCGAATTTCGCTGTGGCCTGTGCGATTTTCGCTGTGACCTGGCGCACGCTGTTAGATGGCCTGTGCGCTAACGTGCGCCAACGTGCGCCGCGCACTTTTTTATCGCACATCCGCTGGTTTTCTCGCGCACGGCCTTCCATGAATCGACGTGCGCTGCTTTTCGTGCGATTTTCGCACTTGCACTGCGATTTTCGCTATTCCACTGCGATTCGCACGTTTTTGCCCACTTGCGCCGCGCTAATTATTCCATGAATCGGCCTCTCGGTCCTCATAGATAAAACCCTGATTGGCCTGCAAAGACAGCTGGAAATGATTCAAGTGTGCTTTCAAGAAAATGGCCTCATGATCAATGCCAAGAAATCGAGAACATTGTCAATGGATTTTATGAATAGAAACAAGGGAGGTTAGTATTCTTGGTTTCTGAACAAAGAGAGTTTAATTAAAGTAACCTCCCTTACTTGCCTGGGAATGTGCCTGAATGTTAGTGCGAGAGATGCCCCCAGAGAGATGACCTTATGAAGCAAGGTTAAGAACTTGGCAGCCCAGTTGTGGATCATCTCAAATAAATACTGTGCTTTTTCAATCTCTCCTGTGGTTTTCTTTTACTGCATGAAGGTGGTCCCAATTCTCACCTACGGAGCAGAGGCATTCTTTGCACTACCGGCAGAAATGTGGTCAATCTTGGAAGGTTTATTCTGGAAGAGGTGTTGAATTTACCCAGAGGGACCCCAATCCAAGCAATAAGAATGGAGCTTGGTCTAACCTCTCTGTAAACTACGGTATTATGGAAATCTCTGGCCCTCTTTCGAAAATGTATATTACCTCAGCCTCCACCCAGCTTCAATTCTTTAAAAGAAGCCCTATTTGAGGGAACAGAAGGCATCCTAATTGAATGTAAGCGCATTTACACAACAATACTTGTTGACTTGGAAATAACGGAGGAAACCTTGATTAGCAATCCAACAAGAGTGAAACACAAGTCGTGGACCCAAGACTGGATTAAAACGCAGCATGAAAGACAGTCCTACAAAATATACAGGAAAGCTCTTCAGGAAGCTGGAGTCTTAAACACGCTTCCCAAATATTTGAAAAAGTTTCCCAGCAAATATCAGTGGACACAGTTCATGCGCTTTAGACTGAATTTAGAGAAATCTTGAGCGTTAAGTCAAAATCAAGTTAAAAAAAGGCGACCTGTAGACTGCGCAAATGTGAAAACTCAATAGAATCTCTACAACATCCAGTGTTATACTGCCAAGCAGCAACTGAAGTAAGGACACCAATGCTGGGAAAGTTCATCAATGAGCAACCGCCAATAACGGGAAATCAGTGGTGGATGATACTGGCACAAGGCGAATGAGTATCACTGACTCCGGCATTGATCAATTTTCTGAAGGTTATTTTTAACTTAATAGATAACTTGCACTTTCTTCAGGGAACTAAGATCCAATGGACCGTCTTAATTGAATGGAATTTTTCTGCTTTTTTAGGACTATTAATTGTAAATGAAAATAAAAATAAATAAAATTAATTTATCCTCATGAATATTAATGAGGGATATCCTGAAAACCCATCAGGATTCCAGCCCTTGAGTTCTGGGGATGGACAGCCCTGAAATAGGGCATCTGAAATCGTTCATCTATGAAGTGCACATTCTGAGGATGGGGCAGGTCAACTTCTTGGGTGAAATTGAAGATCCTATCGTCACTGTGGTAATTCTGAAGGATTTCACTCTAACAAAGAAATGCTGTTGATATTGCAGTGAGGATTGTGTGCAGGATTATCTGTGAGGTTGTAGTGGCATTCTGAGTTGGCTAGTTGCTTTGCAACATTGCAAAGCATAGAAATCTTACGCACAGGATTTAAGATTACATTTTGGGAATAGCCCTTCAAAAGGAAAATTAGGTACAATAAGGCGTTGATCAGCAATGCTGAATATCACACACAGGCAGCAGGACAGAACTCCACCTCAGCCTCCAGAACTCAGCGTGTACTGGTAAGTGTAGGGCAATCATCCACATCATTTAATTAATGGCTGTCCAAACAAAATGAGCATGTAGACCGGATACCCATGTAAGTGCAGAAAACAGAACATACGCAAACAACAAATGGAAATGGAGGATTTTGTCAGTAATTTCGATATAAAACATATGTTTACCAAAATGCATGTGAACATGGGCCTTTCCCAAGGATGTGTGAAGGCCTTGTCGAGCAAAGGACGTTCAAGGGCCCAAACGTCCATATAGAGTCACATCATCAAAAGTAATATCACCAGAAGAAACATGACGTACATTTACATCCCAGGAAGAAGCAGCTTGGTGTTTGATACCAGAGGTCTCCACAGGAAGTAACATTACAAGGAAATGAATCACAGCAGGGAACATCAGTGAAATGGGTAACCATGCATTAAAATACAGCAGAGCATTTCAAGACTAAATATTACTGCATTGACAAAAGATCCTTAACAATTCATGTGTACACCCTACTCTTTTATCTACCACTGAGCTGGATTTGAACCCAAAAGAGTTGACAGGATATATGTCGGTGAAATGTAACTAAGATTTTGGTGAACTTAACATACTAGCCTGAATCCGCCTTTTATCCTTCCATGGTTGATATGAGAGAGTTTCTCTGGGTAGGATAATATCACCTGTTATTCAAACACCATTATCTTCCTCGGTGCCCATGGCCCTCCTGTCCTCCATCCATAGGCATTCAGCCCTAGGACATCCACTCACCCGATTCTGCCCATCAATAGGTAACACACTGGGCTGCCCATTATCCATAATATTGGTTGGGGGGACACAAAACAAGGATCAGACAAAAAAGGGTTTACTGACCAGTCATGGTTGCCCGCTGCAGAGTAGCGAACATGGATTTATTTGTAGGGTGCTACTCACAATTGTAATATATAGAACCTGTCCCTAGTGTTGCATCAAATTAGTGTGGAAGAGGACATCAAATTGGGGGGATCTTACTATAACATTAAATTGTCATGTGTTAACAAAATCAGTAGGACAGGTGACAAGGAGGTGTTGAAACCGAGGGGGAGGGTGGGCGATTCCAGAATCCAAATTTCCAAGCGTATCAAATATAGGGATCTTAAAGCTTTGAAGAAATTACCCTCCTTTTTCGAACGTCAACTTAGAAAGAAATAAATTATCCTGAAACATAAAAATTTGATTAAGTCCCTGAGAATGATGTACAATCTCTGCAAGGTCAGAGATGTTACATTTTGGGCTACTGTTAATAACACACTTATGCCGGCAAAAGACAAACTTGATTGCCCTATCCAAGCAGAGGTGTGGTGCTCGTATTACAAGGAAAAGTTTGCTTTGCCTTTAGCCTTCTCTAGGGAACAGGACTTGGATTTAGGCCCTCCAGTGGCGGGTGATTGCTTGTGGGATATTGAGGATATTATGTGGGCTATCAAAAAACTCAAACCATCTAGAGTGCCGGGCCCCGATGGCAGCACCCCTTTTTTCATAAAGGCGGCCCCTGAAATGTGGGCAGAGTTACTCAAACCCATATTCGATTATATTTTTAAAAATCATAACATCCCTAAATCTAGGGCCCAAAGCATTATTGTCCCTATATTCAAAAAAGGTGATGTCCTCAATACCCAGAACTATAGACCCATAGCACTTTTAGATGCAGCTAGTAAGGTCTTCGGTATGTTACTTTTAAGGGACCTTAATATAGTGATTAGAAGGAATGCTTGCTTTAGCAAATTTCAGGTTGGCTTTAGAGAGGGTTTGGGAACCGTCTTGAATGGGAATATTTTGGACCATTTAAGAGACACAGTCCATCAATCCAACATGGGTGAGGTCTTTATGGCATCTTTGGACCTTTCTAATGCTTTCGACGGGGTTATCAGAGCAAGATTGTGGACTAAAATATTAGCAATGAACTTTCCACGAAAGATTGTCCAACTCTTGGCTCTGTTGCATAGGAATACCTCGTTTAGGGTTTGTTTAACTCAGGAAGGTACTCTATCTGATTCCATTGATACTAAGGTTGGGGTCAAGCAGGGCTGTTCACTTGCGCCCATGTTCTTCAACCTATACATTAGTGATGTGGAGGACATGTGGCAGGGTCCTTCCATTACACCGGTTAGGTTGTGGAGTTTGGCTATCGAGTGGATGCCCTTCGCTGATGATTTTATTCTTTTTGACCGCACCCCACGTGGCCTTCGTAGAAAGATGGATATTTTCTATCATTATGCAATAGTGAACAACCTTTCCCCCAATGCATCGAAATTCCGAACTATTGTGGTCTCTAAGAAGAGAATTATTAAATCATATATCTGGAAGATGGGAGATGATCTGGTGGAACAAGTCCAGGCAATAACATATCTAGGCTATAATTTTACCAATAAACCTAGCCTGAAGATGTAAAAAGTAAGTCTAGTAGAAAAAGCGTCTAAATTAAAGACTCAAATGAAATTCTTGAAGGTTAGGGTATGTAAATTCTCGCTCTTACCGAAAATACGCTTCTATCTCGCGAAATGTGAGCCGGTTCTTTTGTATGGTTTGGACATTTGTACTCAGGATATGAGCGCATACCTGAATGTGGTCCAGGGGAAAATGTGGAAAGAAGTATTGGGCCTATCCAGGGCAGTCCCTAATGCCATTATCCGCCATGAGTTATGTCTTATCTCACTCAAAGCAAGATATCTGTGGAGACAATTATCTTTGTTTAGAAAGATGAATGACCCTCCTGTAAACACCCTATGTGAGTTGTTAAATGAGGTCGTTAAATCCGGGACAGTAAGATCTATCAGAGGATTCAGAGACAAAATGATTTCTCTATTAGACACTCTAGGCCTTTGTTTGCAAGACCTGGTACAACGACCCGGACTGGTTAAGAGATTTTTATTTAAGACAGATTGGGTGGATACAGTGAATGGCGTAGAGTCCTATTCAACTTATAAGGAATATGCTAGCTTTGGGCATGCAAGGGAATGTATTCCCCTTTATTTACAAAGATTCCCTTGTTATAGGGCAAGAGCAATATTTATGCCTTTTAGACTCAATCAGATGCTGTCTTTAGAAAGAATTCAATACTGGGGACATAAAGAAGAGGTGCTTAATCAAGATCAAATCAGCTCCATATGTCGTTTCTGTGGAGAAACTGACACATTGGAAACTCTCAAGAACCTTATCTTAACATGTACCCACTTTGAGTCTAAACGAGCACTCTATCTTAAAGATAGATTTAAAAGGGATCTTGAAATGTCTATCCATTTGTTTTGGAGCCGCTGTATGTGGGGCGTAAATGTTTCCTTAATTCTTGCACTGAAATTATTGCTCCAGAATATAATGGAGGAATTAGAAATAAAAAGGGGAATCTAATCTGTAATGTCTGCACAGGGGTATAACAGTAATGGAAAGAAAAAGGTAAAGAAAAGGAAAACAATGGTAATTTTAATTGATGGCTGGGAGAGAGATTTTATTAAGATTTTATGAAAATGTTTGTGATTTTGATGAAATCTTCAGCTCCTTTTGTATGGTATTTTACCATTTTTTTCACTCTATATTTTTATATGTGTTTTATAAAATGAATTCTATATTTGTTCCGTGTGTGAAATGTTGTATAAGGTTTTATGTAAACTAATAATACAACAATAAAAAATAAAAAAATATATGACTTATTCCCTTTTGCATTCGGAAGTGGTGTTGCCATGATTCTGCCAACATACAATTGACTTTGTGGTATGCACTATATGAATGGTCACAACTAGCATTACAAATGGAGCAACGCTCTAGTCTATTTAAATAAGAGTGACGCTTTCTTTTTATAGATCGTAAATTATAGCATATTGGGATATGTTTTGCCAAATTGACAGGTGCTCCCCAGGGGATTAACTCTAGGTCACGAGCCCTCCTTTTTATTTTCTTATTTGATATTTTTTTACATAAAATGTTTTATATACTTTTGTATATCTCATTGATTTCTTTTTATATAACTTTTTTATATCAATATATTTTGAATGTTTTTATTTGTATCAGTTTACCTTTATAATCAATGCTTTCATATTATTTATTATTGCTCATTTTTATTTGCAGTTAAATTTTTTATATCGCCCAAGACATACAATATCACTCCAGTGACCCTCCCCCACAGAGTAAGGTATGTAAGCCATGTTTGGGAGGCTTATCACTAATGGTCTAAACAGCTGCTGCATCTGAGGAGCATTCCTGGGCAGGCTCTGCCAGTCTGAACCACTGCCATGATACAGTATACAAGTGACCCTAACTATCCTTTATTTATAATAGATTGTTCTAGAATGGGAAATTGTGCCGCAATATTAGTCTCTGACAGCGGATTAATTAGTTGCTGGTTACTGAGTTTTTACAGGAGCAAATTATATCTGGGTTTGTGAGCATGTTGTATGGCATGGCTCACAGATGTTCTTGACCCGTGAAACCCATTGTTTACATAAAATAAAAATGCTGAAAATAATTTTCTCCTGCTGAAAATGGAATAGGAAGGAGGTTAGTTCCTCCCCTTGTTTACTAAGAACATAATGTCAATTTAAATAACCAACATAATTTGTCTAAATAACGTTGCACAGAAATGGAAGAATTCTGCCTTAGGTGGACTCCGAAAGCCAATTAACATTAACTTTTTGATTCCTTTTCTATTTCAATTGTATAATTTTATGCTTGTGTGACCCTTGAATGCATCAAGATATTTTGTTCTCCATAACATAAGCTTCTACCACTAACCCAAGCTTTTGGAATAAGTGTAATGAAGTAAACTTTACCAAACCTTCTTTTCTTACATGTATGTACAAGCTAGAAACCAATGGGTCCAACATTATAGAGTTCAATCTGCCCTAGAGGAGGAAAGTCAGTATATTTGTCTCTGGCCAAAACATGTCAATGGTTTCAGAGCGAACTGTATTGTTGTAAAATTAATTCTAAGAATGGTGTCATGCTTTTTAAATCAATATCTGATGAAAATGTGTGTGTTTATTTTGGAGAGGTTTGTATTCCTGTGCCTTCAATTCCTATAAATTAAATAGAATCTTCAGATTAAAAGAATCCTGTTTCTTTTCCCAGATTGTGGAGTGGGAATGTCATGGTGGGGCATTTGATCAGTTATTTTTCACCATAAAACTAATCAAACAATAGAAATGCAGATTTATTCCATTGACTAAAGTCATAATAGGCTCCACTTCTCCATAACACTTTTTCTGTGTTTCAAATCTCGGTGTATTCTCCCATTACTGCTGTGTTCTTTTTCTAGGTGATGCCCCTCTAACACTGTGTTCCAATTCTAGGTGTAGTCACTCTAGCACTGTATTCAAATTCTAGGTGTTTTCTCCCATTACTGTTGTGTTCCAATTCTAGATGTTTCCCAGTACAGCTGTGTTTCAAATCTAGGTGTTCTCTCCCATTACTGCTTTGTTCCAATTCAAGGTGTTTTCCCCACTTCTGCTGTGTTTCAAATTTAGGTGTTTTCTCCATTACTGCTGTTATCCAATTCTAGGTGTTTCCCCAATACTCCTTTGTTTCAGATCTAGTTGTTTTCTCTCATTGCTGATGTGTTCCAATTCTAGGTGATTCCCCTCTATTGCTGTGTTCCAATTCTAGGTGTTTACCCTCTAGCACTGTATTCCAATTCTAGATGTTTCCCCTCTAGAGTTATATTCCAATTCTGGGGATATTCTCCCATTACTGTTGTGTTCCAATTCTAGGTGTTTCCCCTCTAGCACTGTGTCTGTGTTCCAATTCTAGGTGATTCCCCTCTAGCGCTATATTCCAATTCTGGGTCTTTTCTCCCATTACTTCTGTGTTCCAATTCTAGATGTTTCCCCACTACAGCTGTGTTTCAAATCTAGGTGTTATCTCTCTTTACTGCTGAGTTCCAATTTTAGGTGTTTTCCCCACTACTGCTAGGTGTTTTCTCCTGTTACTGAAGTGTTCCAATTCCAGATGTTTCCCTTCTAGCGCTGTGTTTCAATTGTAGGTTTTACCCTCTAGCGCTGTATTCCAATTTTAGGTGTTTTCGCCAATTACTGCTGTGCTCCAATTCATGGTGTTTCTCCACTACTGCTGTGTTTCACCACTTCTTGCATTCGGCCCATTTGTGTTGGTGAGCCATGTCTCGTATTTGGCTCATCTGTTTTAGTGATCCATGTCTCACATTTGGCCCATATCTGTTAGTGAGCCATGTCTCGCATTTGGCCCATCTGTGTTGGTGAGCCATGTCTCGGACTCGGAAAGGGGACGGGAGATGGGCCACATTTAGTCAGAACAGCAGCTAATGCCACTAACTAACCCTACTAAAAAGGCATCCTTCTGCATACACCTCTCAAACTCTGAACTAAACACAATCATACTTCTACAGCACAACAAACCGCACACACTTCACAACACCACAACAACAAAACAAACCACACATAGTTTCACCCAACACCACATGGTGGCTACCAACCAAAAAATACACCTACGCTCAGTGAACGGTGTCACTGAACTGAAGCTGCCAACAGCACATTACAGCTCGCTTGCCCTTTTTCCCGCTCAGTCCCACCTCCATGATTTACAGATCTGCCACAGCGCCAACAGACCACGCAGGTGGCAACAGTGCACAGTATAAGAATCTTTAACATAACATAATTTAACATAACATAACAGTATGCTGTAACACTAATGTCAAACAAAAATCTGATACCAAAAAAGAGCAGTAATAGAATGATTAGTGCACCTGACACTCTAGCATTATAACAATGAGAATTATTATTTTTAGAAAAATTATGTTGACATTTTACTCAGCACATTAGGATGATGTTTGTTAAAATGCTCTTAAACTATTGGTACATTATTCTTTAAGGAAGAAACCTTAGCTGTTACATTCATTATTATGGAAGTTCTAATACCCACATGTTTCGCTCTCTTTGAGCTTCCTCAAGTTAAGTGGGTGTGTGTATTAATTAGGTGCTACTGACTATTCCCTAGTTTGTATCGATATTGTGGGGGTTGTCAATGATAGTTCAGTAAAAGAATTAATCTGATTGCTTCAAAATTAATTGCATCATTCTGGTCAGGGTAGTGGCGTGCCTTCAGCAGCTGTAAGTCTTTAAATATTTAATCTATAATTATGTGAATTGGTAAAACCTCTTTAAGTCAGTTAATTGTAAATTGTGCAGATTATGGTCCGTACAAACATTGGTTGGTGTTTTATCTTTAAAGAGCTGCAGATCTATTGAGAGTGGTGGGTGGCTCCACAATGTTCGTGGGATGCGCTACTGATGTACGCTAAAAATTCCAAAGTTACTTTTGTAAAAAAGAATTCTCAGTGTTATCGATCAACAGTGTCAGGCACACTACACATTAATAAGTCCTCCTTTTTGGTATTGCAGATAATTCCACATTTATTCAAATCATTAGAATCATTTAGATGTAAGCGACTGAGCTTAGTGAGGGAGTGGCATCCCACCAAAGTAGACTCGGGTGGTTCTCCCCCTGAGAAAACATTTTTAATAAATGTGTTAAAATAGTGCACTTTAGAGCACCCTTACAGTGAAATAATTTGTAAAAAAAAGCCACACTGTTTACTATCAGTTTGTTAGGGTAGAATATGAAAATATCCAATAGAAGCCAGGTCATCAACAGTGCTCAGAAGCATTTTCATTATACCTTTGCCAAGAATATATAAGTATGAAACATTTTTGTACTAGCTGTGTCCAAACATGTATGACAGTGAGCCAATACATGCCAGTATCCCCAGGTAAGAACTTTCATGTTGGCTTTTACCAAAATGTCAGGAAAAAATGAAATAACACTGTAAGAAACTGTCCATGTAGGCTGCCGCAATGTAGTCCCGCCTATCCTCATGTAAGAAAATGTCTATACTAATGGCACCAAGGTAGGCCAGTATTCCACATTAAAACATTAATCATGTTGGCTTTACACCTAAAGCCATTAAAATATGCCTTGCCGGTGACACTGTAAGAAAATAAATGTCCATGACATGCCATGGTACAAAGTCATTTTTAATGGCTGCCCCAATGTAGCCCCTTGCACTCTACCCCATGTAAAAACACTTATCAAATTGGCTTTGCCCATAATGCCAGTAAAACATGCCAAGAACTCTACAAAACCGTTCTTACTGACTGCCCAAAGGTATTCTCTCACCCCACGCACCCCATGTAAAAACACTCATCAAGTTGGCCCTGCCTATAATGGCAGTAAAACATGTCATGTGTGTGACAGGCATGGTACCAAGAGAGATGACACAGACAATAGAAGTGCAATTCTAAACAAAGTGTTATTAATGATCAGGAAGGTGTAATGCCTAACTATGCCTATTCTATAGTGGGATTTTCTCTGCCTAAAGAAACCTAATGAAAGTCTTTGTCTGCAAGTCCAAAATGAAAGTCTGTCTGTGTCAAAACCTATGCTTGTCCTCACAACTCTAACAAAACATGATGTGGGAATCTTTCTCAACAAAATAGTAGTGTTCAAAACACTACTTGAGTTCACGGCTTGAGTTCTTCTTGGGGTCTCTGTTTCAAGTTCAACACAGTTCCTTCCAATAAAGATTCAGTTCAAACGTGTTTGATCCAGTTCTGAAATTAACTTCTCCAAGTTGAAATGTATCACAGTTCATACACAACGGAGGTCCTGGGACTCTTTTCCCCAAGACAAATTCCTTCGCTCGTTTGACTCCCAGGGTTCCTGTACCCAAGACTTTAACATAACATTCACTTTGGGTTTCATCTGCTCAATAGTTCAAAAGAAAACACTGGGTTTGACTGCCCCTCCTTCAGGTTTGCTTCACCAATTATTTCACAGTTCTTTACAGCTTCATTGTTCAGGGTTTCCAGGTCTATGCACAGTTGTCCACCCATCGCTGGTCATGCAACCAGTAGCCCTGCATATTAGGAGACGTTCTGGTCTAGGCGCAGTTGTCGGATCGCACGGTCCACCCATCACACGACTCGCAACCATAAATCACTGCAAAGTTTGCTTTTTACATAACTTTGATGCCAGTTCTTGGGTTGTAATATATTGGTGACTCTTTCTCACATTTGCAACTCTAATTGACAGTCTTTCAGATCTCTGCACACCTAACACTCACCACAATTCCTCAATCCTTCATATGACTTTGATTCTGTCCATAATGCTCTTTATTGAGAGTGTTGGTTGACATATCTATTAAAGTGTTCATTCACCATTCAGCATATCATAGTTTATTCATTTTGCAGCGTTCTTTCAGTTTGGTATTCATTACAGTAGCATTTACTTGCGCTCATTTAAATGGCAGCTTTCTTTCAGTTCAGTATTCAATTGGATAGCATTTACTTAAATGCAGGAACCGTTACCTATTTAAAGTTCCTTCAGAGCGCTCCAGTCTCCTCAGTGTTTCCTGATACTTACTGGCTTTCGCGGCTCCTACCGGTGGCTCTCCCTGAGTGGGACAACCTTCAGTTTGTTCACTGGGCACATCTCTAGACGCGGCCTGGCACCTCTGCCCTGCTCCACATGCGGTTCACATCCCTGGCGTCTTCGGCAGCTCCAGCTGCACCGAGCTTCGATGCAGACTGATTTTCTCTCTCCTCTGCTACCTGGCAGTACCTATTGTGAAAAACCTGAGGGTGCTCTCCTGAGAAGGGCCTGGGAATCCCTTATCCAGGTGGCCAGGACATGGCCATCGTTGTTGGATCCAGTTCCTTGGGGTAGACGGGGATCACCTGGGTAGGGGAACCCAGGGTTGTGCTCGGGAAAACACACCAGGTGACCTGCGGCATGACCCCGCGAAGAAGATGATGAGGACCAAGTCTCTGAGGTTTTTATAGGTAACTCTAGATCAACCTCCCTTCCACTGAATGAATCTCTCTTCCCTAAATCCAGCAACCCCTCCACATCTCATAAACCTATTAAATATCCAAACCCTGCTGCCGTGGGAAACAACATCTTCCAGAATCCCTGTCGTCCTGTTGTCTACTCGAACACTCCCATTCATTCGTCTCACCGTCCCCTTGATTATTATTTCCTGAACTCCCAGTCTGCTTTAACCAAACATTACAGTTCCCACAATCCCCTTTGTTTATTTTAAATTGATAATCCCTGTCATTCCCGCTTGTTTCACAAATCCTACCACGTAGGATATCTGGAAGGTCTACCACCCCCTCTTTTGATACCAACACTTTCTCACACCGTGACAGACAGGAAACCAAAACTGTTTACCTGACATGTCCTGGCACAAGGATCAGGCAAAGTCAGGCAATTGACAATAACCACGCACACCTGACGGCCCTTTACCTTCCCCACAGGGATAAAAGGCAGCATACGAAAGCACACTTTGAGCAAGGCGAACACACAAAGAGACAACTAAACCAAACTGGCAGTTCAAACGGAGAAGAAAGGCAGTGAGACCTGGAAGGATGATGAAGGGGGAATCGCCCTTGCCCTTTTCAACTCAGAACCGCAAAGCCTCAGAAAGGGAAAGCATAAGACCGGGTGCTACTGCTGGCATGTGAAGCAGCAGACGTCAATGTTACATGGGGGCCTCCCGCTTTGATAATGCAGAGAGGCAAGATGGCTACCGTGGCACTATACTTGACTCCATAGAACAAAGAAGCCAAAGGGGTTCAGCACAGCCGAAGAGTCGGAAGAAGCTGATAGTAAACCGAGCTGTGTTCAGCCCAAGGTTGCAAGTGGCAACATTTTTGAATGCAAGGAATCTTAAAGACAAAGAACTTGCATATTTGTTGAACCTTACAGAAAGCCCAGTTGAGGTCCAGGTGAAGAGGTGTTTGACGTCATGTAGGTGCTCATTCGAAAGACCCTTAACGGGACCTATTCCTTGAAACTACAAGAACCAGAAGTCCTAGGAAGGGTTGGAGTGAGGCGTCAGAATGGTCCTATTAGGATTAAGTCAAATCCCTTATATAATTAAAAGACTCTGACCCGTTGCCAAAGGAAAGCTAGGTGGAAGGAAGTCCTGCTTTACAATAAAGTTATGAACTGTAATTTGTGGCAAATGTGTCCTCAACAGAGTTTTTCTGATGAAAATGAGCAATACATGAACTGTGTTACAAATACATGAACTGTGTTAAAGAAAGACCGTAGGGAACGCATCGGAGGGAGGCCCAAGCTACAAGGAGAATATGAGCCTGACAGAGGGAGATCCTAAGGGAAAGGGCAAGAAGATGAGGATGCGACCCCGACAGAGGGAGATTCTAAGGGAAAAGGCAAGAAGAGGAGAATCCGAGCCTGACAGAGGGAGATCCTTGGGGCGAGAGGAAATTGCCCAAGGTGCAAGATCATTGAGAGAACTTTTGTTTATTTGGTTATTTTGCATCAAGAGTCATACACCCAAGAACATTGTGTCGATAAGAGTAAACCCGTTCGAGGGTTGTCCGCTGTGGGGAATTGTATAAAAAGAACATTCGACTCATACAGGCAACATTTGAAAAGGCTGTAGTGAACCCGATGGAGAGAGGCCCAAGTTGCAAGAAAGATCCGAGCCCGGTAGAGGGAGATCCAAGGGGTGAAGAGCAATCACCGAAGGTACGAGAGTACTGAAATAACTTTTTGTTTATCTGTTTGTTTCTTTGAATCAGTCAGCCTTCGAAGGCAAGAGACTTTTGCATATATGTATATATTGTTGAACTGAACTGGGAGCCTCATGCTGACGAGGCCAAGGAGTGTGCTGTGCTCGAGAGTCCCGCCTTGTCCCGTGCTTCAAATGTGGGGATGGGAGACCCAGCCATACCATCCTGACGTTTCATTTTGTGAACACTTCTTTCTTTTCTGGCGAACATTATCCCACACCCTTTTTTGTAATTTAGCAGTAAGGAATTAACAATAGTTTATTTTTAGTATAGGCCCTTTTTATTTGACAAGATGCCACTAGGACTGCCTTATTATTATTTGATGGTCGTAGCTTGCAACCATCTTAGATTTAGATTTCGATTAGACATTTATAACACCCATTATAAAGTTCCATAAACACCCTTGAACTGTGATCACTTGCGTCTGTCTTTACTGTTGCCACCATGAGTTCCTTACACTGCTACCCGCCTTCGCAGAAGAGGGTTCCCAGACCTGCAAAGCTTCTCTGCCAGGTCTCTGGGAATTGCTGCAGGCATCTCTGCTGCTTGGCTCGGTGCCAACACGTGGATTCTCTTCCCTCTCTCACCTCTCTCTGCTATTGGACTCCAGCTTTTATACTCTTTATCATTATTAACAGGCTGCTGGTGAAAAGGGTAAGACTCATGTGCTTGACGTTGTGTAAGCCTGTTAATGTGAAATGCCTAACCTTCATTACTAAGTGCATGCATGCCCCTCTTCTTCGTCCCAGTACCCGAGTGGTGTTTACAATACGAAGTGCGCATTACTCTTAGCTGTCTCTTCCTTGTCTCAGTACTTGAAGGGAGATTACAGGGAAAAACTGGAAAGGACTGACAATATCCCATGAAGACTGAAGGAGGGTCGGGGAGTCAATGTTACTGAAGTGGGGATACCATCGCCTTCAAGCACCCTCTCTCCAATTCCCAATGAAACCTCCACCCAGATCATCCTCCCTCACTTGTCCACCCCCAGGGTCAGGATCCAAAAGAGATGGTCCTTCCCTGGCCACCTGAACAGAAGATCCCAGGGGAGTACCATCAGGTTTCCCACACATTCCACTGTAAGAAAATGTAGGTACTGCATATAAGATCATTAATAATGCTTGCTTTGTCAATAATGCTAGTAAAACATGCCATTGTAAGAATGCATCCATGCTGACTGCCCCTATGTTGTCCTACAACCCTGCCTTGGTTGTTTTCATGCCTGAATACCAGCACCCTCACCCCACTCATCCATCATGGTCACATGCCTAACAATGCTGGCCGTACTGCCTACCTACACTTAAAAATGTCTAATGTTGGTTGTCCTTAATCTATGTATTACTCCCCCCAAACCTAGTCAGAATGTCACTCAAATTCACCCCATTGTAAGAAGCTCACTGCTTCCCGTCAAACCTGATTTCTTAACTATTATACGTTCTTTTGTGATCAAAAGATGATTGTTGCTCCAGTATAAATAAAGAAATGATGAGCGACACCATCCACAGGTCCCTGCTCTTTCGGTTGTTAATGTTATACAACGTGCTTACCTCAAACCTCAAGGCTGGTGTGTCCGACCTGTGCCAATAGCTCAGGTTAGCGCCTTCATGCTGGTCCTAATGCAAGTCACTGGGCCACTCCATCCTAGCTTCTATGCTGCTGCGCCACCGCTGTGGTGCTCATATGCATGCCCACCAATATCTAATGTCATTGGCTGTCAACCAGTTAATCAATTTTGATGATGTCTCTATAACTCAAACTGCGCTGTTTGTGCATAAGTCATAGTGGCGGGGCAACACCTCTGGCATACAGCCTTCCAAATGAGTCCTTATCTAAGCACATATGTCGTATGTGTGGAACACAAACGGATCTGTGCAGAACAAAAGAAAACTTTCATATGATGTGGCTTGCTTGCGTGAGACATGCCTGTGCCATGCCAACACACTCGGTTGGTCCCAGGTGAAAATTGTGTATTTATTTTTTCTCCTCTTCCCCCATAACGCATGTGACTGTTCATTGCCTGACTGCACAGTAGCATACAGTACAGTGGGCCTCATAACGAGTTTGGAGGTAGTCATGCCCTTAATTAGGGCATGGCTACCCCCAAACTCGGGTCCGGGTCCCGCAAAAGGGGACTTCCCGGGCCATTACGACCTTGGAGGGCCCGGTAATTTCCATTCGCGGGACTTGGACCCGGTACGTCCCCATTCCCATTTCAGCCCCCATAAGGCTCAATAGGAATGGGGAGGATGGTAGCAGTGGTACCTTTGATAACGGTATCGCTGCTACCATCCTACTCTGCTTGCGGGTGCCGCTCTGCACGCCTGGTCTGACCAGGCATCCAGAGCGGCACCCGCGAGCAAACTCGGAATGTTGCGACGAGGTAACGACGGCGCTGGTAGCACTACCAGCACTGTTGTTGCCCTACTGCAACACTCCTAATGTGGCCCACTGTGTCAGGCTTCTTGCACTATTGAGGGGGCAGTGACCCTATGCCCTAGAAAGCCTGTTACCACTGCATAAAACCAATCAGAAAAATATAATTCTTGGAAATGGAGAGCATTAAACAAAACTAGGGCATATGCATTTCCTATTTCTTCCCTACAGTAGCCTAACATGTTCATCTCCAAGCCACACTTATTTTTTATCAGAGCATGATTTTGTCTATTTAGACAAGCAATTATTGTGGAATGGGGGCTCTGACGGCCAGCAGAAGCCTAACCCCCATGCTTCTCTTTTATTCTTGTCAGTGTTTCAAGCTCTCTAGCCACACAACACGCGTAGAATACAGCCTCTAAATCTATGTACACGCCTGAATTCCAGGCTTCACTTTGTGATGTGTAAACACTGACCACTGGGCTTTTTGACACGGAAAGCTGTGTCCCCGGAAGCACCAGGTGAGGTTTCCCTTCACAAGCTCTTACAGTGTTGCAGCCCAGTCCCAGGCCGTGGAGGTCTTGCCTTTGGTTCAGGACCACTGCATTGGGTGGTAGGCACCACTGAGTTGTTAGAGATATTTTATTATAGCCCTGTCTTCCTCAGGGGCTAACATAATGATTCATTCCAGAGCACTGCTTTCACAACCAGAAGGCGGGCCAGAATGGTACCGTATTTTTCACTTATCGTGCCGGGAGGGAACAAAATAGTAAGGGAAGCAAAAGGAAAAGCAGTGCAGAGAATATACTATTTAATCATCTGTATTATCTCCCTTTAATCACTCAACGTTTCACTAGACGTCTTCCTCCTCCCCTAGGTACCAAAAGATTCACTTTTTATAATACATATTCAAATGTTCTGTGCTGTCTAAGATCAGTTGGCACGATATCTGGCAACTACAACGGACACATTAGGTATGACTGACACAATGGTCGCTTGACTGATACAAAAAAGCATTTGTCTTTAAAACAGCATCCTCAAGGCGCCCAGAACTATAAGTCGCCATTGGATGAGCGTACATTGGCCCTTGACTTGACATGACAGGACTTCTGCCTCATGTGTTAAAGGCACTGCGCAGTGAGATGTTCAGCAGGGGAAGTGTACATGCCATTCCCTAGTTCAAATCCACCTTTTCCCAAAACTCAAGTGCTGACTAATCTGGGACGAGATGCATGTTACTCTTCTAAGTGGTCGTGCCATGTAGTGATGGGTACTCGCTGGTGATGACGGGAATCCAGTTTCATGTAGAACTTGTAGGTTGTAGTCCTACGTCCACAAGTCTTGACCGTACATGTGAATAATTTTTTTGGCTTGAGTGAAGCTTCAATGGAAAGTAAGTAAAAAAAATAGTGGAGGCAAAATAATGAGGTCAGCTAGGGTTGTGTGGTTGAGCAATTATCCCCATTAAGTGAATATTCAGGAGTTACCCCGATTAATTGCTCATGATGGATAGAGCAGTTTACACCGGTAGTAGATGCTCTTATAAGAGCCCACCTCCCTGGTCTCTAAGTCAGGGTATGGCAGTGCCCTGCAAAGGTTGACCTAAATGATAACAATGCCCTTTGTTGAAAGGAGGGCCAACCATATTGTTGGCTCTGACCTGTATAAACGTGTCCTCAGTGTGAGAGCAATGTGAGACTTCAGTGTGTCCCTGCTCCCATTTAAAACTGCCAAAGGCGGGCCATGCAGGCTCACTGCTACAACTCTGTTTCAAACCTCAAACGTAGAAGCATACCAAGAGTATAAACTGTAAATGTGGTCATCCGGTCTCTGGTCATGACAGGAACGTGGTCTTCAACTACTGGACCACTATAGATTAGATGGCAGTTAGAAATGGCATTAGCACCCATTGAGAAGCCCCATGTGCTACACCCACCATGCAACAAACATTAACCTTTATGAGACTGCATAAGAGGTATGCGCCCTCCATCTAACACAAGACACTTTTTATCTAATGGATTTTATATATGGGAGCTGGCATCCCCAATAGAATGTGAAAATAAGATAAACACCTTCGTGGTGGGATGACATTCAAAGATGGCAACCACGTTGGGAGAGCCACCCGTAGGAAGTAAGCGCTGTCAAGATTGTAGAACGAGACGTCCTCATGCACACAACTGTAGATGCGTAGGAGAAAAAATGTGCCTCATTATCAGTTTTACCTTCACTTTCTTTTGGGCACTTTACCACACCATCGAATTCCGGGTTTGGAGGAAAAGTGGAGGATTTACCTCCAGCTTTTTGCCAGAAGCAAATTCTCAATTTTTCCTCTAAATATCGGCAGATTTTATGCAGCAGAATTACTGCTCATGTTAAATCCTACAAAATACCCATGGACTCGAGAAATGGGAAATTACACTGGCCTAGCACCACCCGTAATCCGGTGATAAACCCACGGGACTGATTGGCTTTAACTGTACACGATTCTGGAGGTAATTCAGCATATTTACCGCCAAATTCGTAATGAGGCAGATAGTTGCGTCCTAGAACCAGATCTTCACTAGAACCAATGGCATACGCAGGAGGTTTTTAATAATAAGGGTGACTGATGTGTTGCAAATGTATTGCAATGTGCACTATATGTCGTTCAGCTACCCACAGTGCCAATAACTAACAGCAGCACAAGCTTTTCCCGTGCTAATGTGTTGCTTGTAACAGTGGATAATCCTAACTGGTCCCTAAACGCTACTCACCCTACTTCTACGACTCACACGTAGGTACTAACTGCTGGTTTTGGCACAAGAAAAATACAAAACACTGTGACCTAATTTCCTTTGTGTTGGTGTCTACCGTATTGTCATAACCCTAATCCAAGAAGGCTGTGTCCCCAGACACTGTGTAGACCTACCTCTCAGAGGAATTCTCCACCACCCTAACATTAAAGAGTGGCCATCCGGCAGGCCTGCCCCAGGAGGTAGGGCATGGGTTTCCCCTGCCTTTTGCTTGCCTCCTTATGACCAAAGAACTCCAGCATCCTGCAATACCTCCTGATGGCCCAATCGGCTTCTCTCCAACAGCGTGATCTCCTAGAGAGAAGACTCAAGCATCAGGGATGACAATGGAGAGAATCTTCGTTCTGGCATTCACGCGGAACCATTTACAAAACAGGCCGGCTGAGTGTCATGTCAAGCACCATGTTTAGTGTTTCATCAAATCTACATGCTAAAAACACATTAGCGAGAAGGTGATGCAGCATTCTTTCGTTTATCAGCTTTCCATAAACCTTCTGAAAATGAAGCTTGCAGTCTCAGGAGATATTAAATTAACTTCCAATTGACAGCGTATTAACACGAGAGCTGTGGTGTCCACAGGGCCTTCAATGTGTTTAGTGCAGAACAGGGAAATACAACATCAATGCCATGAGAGGGTAGCAATGCTTCACTACACCTGTGACTTTTTAGAACAACCTTCCTTTACACTGGGCCCAGTAGGCCTATGGGTATGCGCCAGTCTTAATATGCACTTGTAATCAAATACGTTTACAGGTAAATACAGTTAAATACTATATTGGTACTGCCTGGAGACAGGGCTCTGATACATTACAGGGAGAGTGTACCTGAATCTTACATTGTCCATTTATGTGGCAAAAGAGGGAGCAATGGTTAGAAGATTTAGGGAAGAAGTTACCTATTTTTCCTTTTTAACCTGGGAGTTCCTAAAGGGGTAGATGGTTCATTTTCCACAGGAACACTACAAGTACCAGAATTCAATGTCATGTAAGCCTAAAATGTTTCTTCTAGGTTTTAGCACTGTAGTTTCATTACTTGAAGGCACACAATAAAGCGTCCTATTTTGCAGATTCAATGTCATTCCATCTCCAGTGTTTTTTCCGCTGAGTTTTTTGCTGATGATTTTTGACTGAAAAAACGAAATTATATTTTTTTATTTATGAATTGGGGAGTTTCCCCACCAATCCCCCTACTTCCGAGTTTGTTACTACCTATTCCCCATACAACCTATCCCTTATATTCTTTTACCCACACCCCACTCAATTTTTCTTCAATGATTTTTTTCAGCCCGAAATTGGCGATTAAAAAAATCAGTGAAAAAAAACCTGCCTATGAAAAAACGTTGTACCATTTTGCAAGCTGTATCGAACATTTCAATAAAAAAATATACATTGTTTGCACATCATCTTATAAACAAAACTAGAAGTTTAAAAAATATGTGGTTATTTTGTGATTCAGTTGTCTTTCCCTATTACATCGCTAAGTATGGCTCGGTGGGGGCTTTATAATAGGTAGACCTCCACCAATGCGCACATATTAGGAGGACTTGTCACAGACAAAGGACAAACTCGGTTTGTTTATTCTGCACACATTGTTCTCTCTCTCTTGCAGTCCACATGCATTACTCAAAGCTAAGAAACATGTTAAGAAAGTACTTGCTGCCAGCCAAGCACAAGGCCCTACTACAGGTACTCGGAGGACAGTGTCCAAGACTCGGTCTACCACCAGCACACCCATCTTGACCTAAGACTCGGTCTACCACCAGCACACCCATCTTGACCTAAGACTCGGTCTACCACCAGCACACCCATCTTGACCTAAGACTCGGTCTACCACCAGCACACCCATCTTGACCTAAGACTCAGTCTACCACCAGCACACCCATCTTGACCTAAGACTTGGTCTACCACCAGCACACCCATCTTGACCTAAGACTCGGTCTACCACCAGCACACCCATCTTGACTTAAGACTCGGTCTACCACCAGCACACCCATCTTGACCTCTTTGACAGTGGTGTGCAGGAGCATGGATGGTTGTGGTGAGGCCTTGGAGGCCCCAACGAGTGCATGGACTAATTGCCGCCTCACTGGCTGTTAATGTCTATTGCGGCCCCTGGCTGAACTACATCACTGTATGCAATGCCGCAGTAAGAGAAAATTTATATTTTTTAAACACACAGTTCACCAGCTTGCACGCAACACCAAGGACTTCAACGGCACTATTAAAATAAATCATTAGAACTCGCAGTTCTTCACAGTCGGACCACAGACAAAATCAGAATTTGGCACACTCAGCGTTTGCCTGAAGAAAAGTGACGTAAAGGGAAAGCTGCAGCTTTACCTGGGATGGCCGATTTAGCTTTTTCCCATGTTCAAAAAGATTGTAGGACACATTTATGTATGGGAATCTACTCAGGTACATCTGTTTCTTCTGGACATTACTTTCAACTTTTCTACTTTTGCTGACTGGAGTTTTTGCTAAATGCTGGTGGCACTTCCGAGGAGTCTATGCATATAAATGGCATGATGGGATCAGGGCACTGGGGATGGCATGCACTTTGGATTTATAGGAGCTGTGAGTGATAGGCTTGTCATTGCCAAATGTGACAAATCAACTTTCGGGGCACCAGTGGTCCAGGGATGAATATCGGTTTCTAAACCATAAATCAGCCCCACACCTCTAGTACACCATAAGGGATCCGAACAGGTTGGAAACACAAGCAAATTATAAACCTCATTGTCCAATTTTGGTAACGTGGATGAAACAGCAGGCTTATCACCGCAAGGTCATGGATCATTGGTTAGTTGCAACACAGCGAAAATACAATTATTACCCAATGATAAAAGGCATTGTCCAGTCAAGGTTGTCCAGTCTAGCACACTACAAAAAATAACTCACCCTGTAAAGAAATGCAGAGGAGAGACAGTTTCAAGAAGGAAAGGGGATGCACTCTTGATACTGACAGTAGGGTAGTCGATAAAGTAATCAATCACAATAGTTCAAGGATACTTGGTTTCAGCACAAAGGGAGCAATGGGTCGTAAAATGGAACTAGGGGCCTTCAGAGAAGGACCACAATGTACCTTGTGCTTGTAGAAGTTCTTGATGCTCGGCAGGGTCGTGTTGGTTTCAGGGTGCTTTGCAGCTTCTGTGACAGAGTTAAAAATGCGAGACATCTGAGGGTATCAGGGGGCAGGCAGTTCTACGAGCGAGGCTGGATAGACAGCTGCAGGCTTGCCTACATGGTGGCTCAGGGTCAAGAATCATCTCAGTGCTGGTTGGCGGGTCTGAAGCACTGGTCGAGGCATCTCAGGCAACGTTAGCGACTGCAGCATGACAACTGTCAGTGGTGCAGTCAGTTGCATCTCGAGGGGCTTGACTGGCTCGAAAATGTCCTTTAGGGCGGATACTGGTTGATATGTATTGATGCACTCCCCCTAGCTTCTTCACTGGGTCTGTGTTGTTCTTTAAGGCAGACAGTCCAAAACTGAGGGGAGTGTTGCAGGCAATGGCCTTGTCCTTGGTTTGGTTCAGAGACTCTGGCACTTCCAACCTAGGAAGCTTGCTTGCAGAGCTTAGCAGGGCATGCTGTGTGCTGTCTGGGTACCGGTTCTGGAGCTGCTTGAAGGGTCCTCTGGATTCAGTATCCCCTTCTGTTCCCTGGGAGATGTTTAGGGGAGGGATCCTGCGTCCCTCTTGGAAATCCTGGCCTTCCTTCACTGGCAGAAGCTGTAAGGCAGACTGTTCCTTCAGCCAGGGTCCAAATGAGTTATTGTTACTTCTTGTCAAATCTTTAGATGATCTGCCAAAATAGGAACTCAAACCTCTTTTAAAGCCAAATAGGCCCCAGTGATTGGTGTAGGCTAAGCCTACCTTAATGAACCAATCCTGGGTCCCCACCAACAATCTTCTGTTATGCATGAGATCATAACCAGAGTGCTTTCCAACAGGAAAGGCATAGGGGTGAAAAAATCTATTACTAACGTACACCCATCTTCCTGTCTGTTGTTGATTAACGGGTCTCTTGGGTTAATTGAGCTCTCTTTGGTGCTTGATTAAAGGCAGGTCTCTCTTGAAGTTGTGGTGAGAACAGACTTTCTGTCTCCATCAAATCTCCTATCCTCTGAAGGGTCCCCCCTACGGGGGTTGCCTAATGAAAACACAAGTACCAGAAATGACACTTCACTCCCCTTGATACTGAGGGGCGGGAGCAGGGTTCAGGTTGACACAGTGCATAAAAAAGTTTGTTGGGGTTTCCTGTCTTTTGTTAGCCATGCGACCAGGTCTGGTGGGCCTGCTTCAATTAACTCTCATCAGTATGCGTCACTGGCACCAGCAGGGCCAATAAATGATAGGCAGATCCATGGTGCCTTTGTTCTTTAATTAGGCTGGCCATGACAGGAGGAAGGTTTTGTCCTCCGCATTTGAAATGCCTTGATGTACTCCTGGGTGTCACATTCCAACTAAATGTGACAGGGAGGACTGCGCCTTTAGGCTGTGTCCACCCAGAAAACACATGTCTATGTGTTTGTCATGCGGTGAGCATCAGAAAATGTGTGCAGATCAGCCCCACACATTTCCAGAGGTTGACCTACCCTCAATCAATTTCATATAAAATTTCAAAAAAGCCCAGGCGAGTGCACATCCACTGTGCGGATGATCAAAATACTCACACCAACGTACGTGAAAGAATTTGGCGGGCAGGTCCTTGGGTTGATACAAACCTGTGGAAGCACTTGGTGGATCATAGATTGTCTGCTAATCCCCAGATTTGATTTAACCTGTATACATCAAAGGGATGAATACACCAGGGGCCTCATTATCTAAAGTGCGCTCTGTGCACAAACGCCACATTATACTGTTTGCGCTGCAGAGGACACACATTTCTATTACTGAGGGTAAGAGCCTAACAGCAGAATTAGACACATGCCTGTGGCTCCCGAACGCTAATGGAGTAAGGTCTTGTTTTCAATGATGCGGCACAACATGTGTGCGTTGTTCCAGACATAGCTCAAGAGTTGGCTAATCTGGCTGTAGGAGGGAAAACCATTTGGTGAGGCCTCCTTGCTATTTTTTGCACTGCACCACCGGCACCGCAAAAATACGTGATGAGAAAGCTCTCGCTTTGAGTTTGTGTGGAGGGCTTACATATGTTGATGAGGCCCTCTGGAGGCAGCTGGGCTAAGCTTAAAACTTGCTTTTGGTCCATTGCACTTACAAACAAAACGATTTGAAGGGTATATCTGGAGACTGAACACACTGAAAATCTTGCAAAGATCATGTCATGGTGGCCCAACATAAGTCATAGCGCCCGTAAGCCTTTGGGTACCAGGTGCGCTTTATAAATACCTAAATATAAACATAAACATCTTCCACCAGTGTCTAGAGTCATGAGCCATGAGCCTACGTTTTATACTCTAGTCAGATGAACTCTGTTCACATTGCTACTAAAGTGACCCGCAGTATGACATTCCCATCACAATCCACCCCTGCCTGAAGCCCTACTTAATTAATGTCAGTTTTGACTTACTGCTACATTCGCAAAGGTCCCACTGGAGAGTAATGTTTGTGTATATAGACCAGACAGATTTGATGCCCTGGATCCAGAGCTTATTATTTAGAGTCAACTTGATTCTTTTATTTATTAGAAAATATGTTTATTCCGGTAAAACCAAATCCATCAAATCAAAAATTTAAATGCACACAATAAAAACAGCATAGCAATTTCAAATGTACTTATCTGTGTTAACAAACGTAGAAAAGCAAAATAAATCATGCAGAATACGTTAAAAGGTTTTCAGCTGTTTAAAACACTTAGCTGTTTGAGAGTGGCATTCCTAACAAACAAAGCCCTCTTTAGAAAGTTTAACATGGTGCAAGCAACATACTGTCTAAAATTCAAATGCATGAGCCCCGAAAAATCAATGCCTGTCTAGATCTATCCTGGGTGGGACAAATAATTAGAAAATGCAGATCACCCTCCAGCACGTGAACACACAAGGAGCAGCTCTTGCTCCCAGGGAAGTCTGCCCAACTAGCCACGTCTGCACATAGCCATAAACAATTAAAACGAGCACGAGTAATCAGCCACCAATCCAACGATTCCGCCTGACTAATGGATGCAACCAATCTTTGGCTCCTTCCTGCAATTCATAGGACTCACGCTGTTCTTTAACCAATATACTATACGAACTCATGCAAAAGGTTTTTCCGGTCCTACAATAAAATACCAGCAGGAAAACGTGCAAGTGCATTCAAAGAAGAAACCTTTTTCCATGTATACTGCAGCCAGGGACTCTTGGGCCAATCGCCCTTAACCAATAATGATTTAATAACAAACTGGGTTAGGCCAGGTTTACCATTAGCCCAAATGCGAAGCCAATGAAAGATAGGGGTCAAAGCCCAATCACCTTCCAAATAACCAATGCCCAATTCAGTGTGCACAGCAAAATTGGGCCCAGAAATGGAAAGAACCAATAGTTTTTATTTTTAAACAATTTTCCTGCACTTGTAGGACTGTGGGAGAAACTGTACCCCACAAAGGAACAATTCCACTTCCCTGATTCTTTTTTGTTTCTGAGGCCTATAATTGTGTGTAAACATACTTCACATTGTGATGTTACTGTGGCTTTGATCTTCCTGTAATAGGGTATAATAGTTGGTATTATATCAAGTGTTTTGTATAGTGCTTTATGTCTGACTCCTCCTGCTGCCAAAGTCGGTAGGATGAAGGACTAATTCAGCCCTACTGAATTATGAACTTGGAAAGTGCAGGCTGGCACATGTCGTCGCTGCCCTTTCAACAAACTGAGCCATCCCATTGGGACCCAAGTCTGTTATTTAATCAACTGCGCAGCTAAAAAGAAACATTAGGATAACTACCCTCTCCTGGCCATTCCAGTCCTTCTTTTAATGAACACATAACTCTACTATTGTCACGTTTGCTAGGTAGCCATAACCTAGTCCTCCTGCTCCCAAGCACTATAATAAATGTTATTAAATGTAACCCCTAGAGTCAGTACAATACCAAATGCTATGGTAGACATATTGAAGGAGAAACAGCTGGTTAAGTGCTCACTGCTGGAATCTATGTATGATCTGCAATCCACGGGTTTGAATCCTAGCAAGCTCTGCTCAACCATTTATGTTTCTGAGGTCGACAAAGGAGAATCCATATCATTTGCTGAGTAATCATTTGATATGAGTGTTTTGTAACGTTTAACATTTCTTTGGCAAACGTGCTATACCAGTAATGATTAAAAATGCCTAAATGTTCGCAGCAATCAATGGTGAGATGATGGAGCATTTACACAGCCTGCTGGGACCAAAAACAGGATAATACCAATCTATACATTGTTATATGCATAATGTGGTAATGTTTTCATCAACCATCCCCCTTGCCCTTAATATACCTTCTGGACACACAACTGTTCTAAACCCAAAGTAATGTGGTGGCCATGAAACACATGAGGAATACCTTCCTCCTTAAAACTGGACAAGGTAGTTGGGGGTGGGGGAGTCACAGACATGAATAAGCTCAGAGATCATGCAGGAATCAGGCCGCTCAGGTCGTTCAAGCAAGCTGCTGAGAGTCCAGGTGGCAGGGAGGTGATCTTTGTGCATAAGACAGCAGAGAAAACAACACAATGGGTGCTCCTTTCAAAGCCAGTCTACCCCCTGCCATGTCCCTGGTGGAGGGTGAAGAGAGGTGTTAAAGCAGAGGGAGTGGACAGTAGCCTTGTGGCACCAGCAATTTAACACTTACCTTTGAATGTATCCCAACTAAAGCACGGATACATTCATAGGTAGGTGTGAAAGAATGCAGTCTGCCAGCAAATGGGGTGACAATAGAACCCCCTTTGGAGAATGAGGACTGGGCAGTTTGTCCCCCCTGCCACCTTTATGACAGTCCTGCAGGTTGATCCGGGTTTTTGCTGCTCTTAAATGGGCAGTGTTTTGGGGGGCTCGATTCCTTTGTGTTAGGCATACTGCCCTCCGTGGCGGGTGGTGCTTCATCCCTTGTGATGGACAGTATGTGTCACAAAAGATAGAATATGGGGCAGGAGAGGATTGTCCCTAAAAGATATCAGGCCTCATTACGAGGTTGGAGGTAGTCATGGCGCTATTAGCGCCATGCTTACCTCCAATACCGGTTCCGAGTCTGCCCTCGTTCAATGGGGATTTACCGGTCTATTCCGACCTTTGCGGGACCGCTAATTCCCCATTGAAAAAGCCATTCCCCATTCCCATTTCAGCCCCCATAGGGCTCAATGGGAAGGCGCTAATAACAGTACCGCAAATTGTGGTACCGTTATTAGCTCTGAAGTCCCTTAACGGGCCACATCCATAACGCCTGGTAAAACCAGGCGTTAAGGAAGGGACCCGCTAAGGGACCTCAGAATAGGGTGCAAAGGGATTACCTGCACCAATGTCCTTAACGGTGCCCGGTATCCCTTTGCGCCCACCTCATAATGAGGCCCATCATTTTGAAGATGCCTACTATATGTTGCGCCTATTCACAGTCCTATACATTCCCCAGCAGTAGTTGAAGAACCCGATTCCCGGTTTCAATTAATTCTGAGACACTTTCTTTAATAATTATGCCAAAGTACAAAATGAAACATTTCACATGGGCAGCAGCATCAACAATGCTGCGCTGAAACACAGCTTGCAAAATATTTTAAAGAAATAGAGAGACCCAAGCTCCAGTAAAAATGCACAATACCTCAGCCCATTTCAGAACATTACTAAAAGTGTGCAGCATTCTTCTAATAATGACTGCATTTCAGTGAAATTAATTGGACCTTCTGTCTCTGTTTAAATTAAATACTGGGATCATGCTCACCTGCCTGAGAATTGAGCCATTTACTGTTTAAACCTCATATATATCTTTACTCGCTAAAAAGTGACAGCCTCTGCAGGAATATGCAATCTGACTCAATTGCTTAAAGGTATTTCCCATTACTCTGAGCCCTGCCCTTCCATGAGACACCTCCTTCTGTAAACACTGACTGCACCCTGCTGCCAAAAAGAGGTTAAGATTACCCACCAAGAATCTGCCTACAAATGCGATGAAATTAGTACCCCATTCACCAATTCCCATGCAGGCACAAAGACAGGAGGGTAGAAGCATATAGGACTGTGATGAGGAGGAGCAGGACTTAAAGTAATACATATGATCAGAAATTAAAGGGAACTGTACCCCAACATTCCGCTTTCTCGCTCCAGTCCTTAGGACATGCGGGAGTAGCGAAACAGTGATAGGGCCGCATCAAGCATTAACATGCCACTTGAACCGAAATTGAAGCATGTTCGTGTAAAACTGAATAAAAAGGTTTGAAGCAGGAGCTAGTGCTGGTGAGCCCTCCTCCACTTTAAGCTTATAGTCCAGGATGCCAGCTCTGGTGAACCCGATAGATAGGATGGCACATGGTCCTCCTTATGGGCCCTGGTGTCATGACACGCCCCACTAGAGAAGGGTGAGAGCATCCCCCCTGAACAGTATCCTCCTGGGTACTGGAGCACCAGGACTCAGGATGGTAGGAGATCCCCCTCCCTCTGGTCATGGTGTAATGCTCTCTTTGCTTCTGGCTTATCACCATTAGGAAGGTGCATGATAGAAGCAGAATGCAGTAGTGCACCATGAGTGACAGGAGGCACACAACATTCTTGTTTGCTGCCTGTGATACCTTTGAGGCTGGAGCTACCTTTACAGTATTTGCTGAACATAAGATTAATTGTATTTCAATGAGGGAGCCCAAACAGTCCACGCAGAGAATCCGAATTTCACTCACCCAAATTTTAATCACATATTTTAGAGAAAGTATTTATTTTATCTCTGGTATTTTCATATTTGCGGTTTTCTATAGCATGGTCCTAGCTGTGAAAAAATGTAGCACTGTAGATTATGTTGAGGGTAACTTGGAGGAGGTACAGGATGTGTCATGGGATGATCCGTCCATTGGGGTGGATTATGATGCAGGAACGCAAGGAGCCTAGGCTTATAGTTTAGTATAAATGCATATGGTGAAAGGTATTGTGCTTCTTTATAATTCTTTTATTTATTAGTAGCCAGTGAGGGGAGTGTGGCTACCTCCCAGCCAATGGGGAGGCTCAGAATGCGGGCGTTACCAGACCGTAATCCCGCTCAGGGCTGGCAGCCGTAATTTTCCCTCTCTGGGGAATGAGGTAAATCTTCCCCTCCCGCACCCCATCCACAGAATTCCCTCCGTGTCCTTCCACCCTCACTTACCTCCTTTTCTGTCCATTTAGGGAATGGACATCCTGGGAACACTTGTGTCTCCAGCGCGTCCACTCCTGATCTACGACAGGCCATCCTGGAAAGGAAGAAAGGACTAAATGTGGTCCCTTCTCCTCTTCCATGGCGGCCATTTTTTGTTTACTTTTTATTAATGCCCCCCATGGAAAGAGAGAAGGGACTCTGTGTAGTTCCTTCTCCTGTTTCCATGGCGACTATTTCTTTTTGTTTACTTTTTTCAAATTGTTTCAATGTCCACCATGGAAAGGGAAAACGGACTTTGTTTTCCCTTCCCCGGTGGCCATTTTTATACATTTGTTTTTCTGTTCTGAAACGCCGTTGGGTTTTGGAACAGAAAAAAAAAATATTTTAGTACCCCAGTCTTATGGGCCAGGGTACTAATAGCAATAGACCCAAGCGGGGGGGCATTACCATTTCCAGCAATGCCCCCAGCTCGGGGACTATTGCTTAATTGGTACCCGGCGAAGGACAATCAGATTGTTACAAATGATCTGATTGGCCCTCGCCTGGTAGTTATCAGCGCAAGAAATACCTACCTGCATTCAATTGAAGTTCCTTCACTTTTCTTCGACGGGCAGCCATGGAAAGGGAGAAGGGACTATGTGCAGTCCCTTTGCCTCGATCCATGGCGGCCATTTTGTTTGTTTTCTTTTTTCATATCGTTTTTAATGGGTGCCATGGAAAGGGAGAAGGGAATACATGCCTTTGGCCCAATCCCTGGCAGCCATTTTGTTTGCTTTTTTATTTTTTTGCTCGAATTGCAAAACGGTTTCCACACCGTTTCAGGACTCGAGAAAAAATGCTATTAGTACACTGGTACAACATGCCGATGTACTAATAGTAATAAAACCCTCGGAGAGGGGGTATTACCAGTAGTGTAATGCCTTCAGGCTACGTTAAAGCCCTTGCTTTGCTCGGGCTTGTAACTATTGCCCTAGGGGCATTACCGGACAGGCAATGCCACCCTCCTCGGGTTATTTTGATTAAATAACATTGTGCTTTTCAAAACAAAAGATTTAACATTTGAAATTGTCACAGTTGATCATGTTCAACACTTAAACATTATATACATGGTTGCCTCTGCAGATCAAATAACTGACATGCATTAGTTATTTCCAAAGAATTCATCTTGCGTTAAAGCGTTAAAAAAAAATCCTGATTTCTATAACGTTGGATGTATTTAAGCACCTTGAAAAAATCTATATATATTTTGCCCGATGCTTGCTTCAACGCAGTACACAACATTGCTCACTGAATTAAACAGGATTTAACATGTTTCAATGAGTTATTGTCATGCTGAATAATTCCTGCCCAAATATCATTTTCCATACATGTACTGAGCACAGGTTTATTTACAGAACACATTTAATTCTGCACCATTTCAAAATAGACAATCACCTAAGTAAACACTTTTTAAAGTCAGAATTGTTAAGAGATGCTTTCCTGCCGGGTCAAATGAGGCCTTTGATATTGTGCTCTGTTTCTGTTGGCACTGTTTCTGCTTGGTAGTACTGCAACACATGCACCACTGGGGACGCCATAAACAGGGACTGGGGACCTCTCAGGGAAAGAGGAAGCTACCAGCTAAGCAATGCATCCCACTGTGGTGGTCCATGGGGGACACCCCAGCTCCCTGAGTCTCTCCTCTGTCTTTTCTTCACTGCACTTAACTTCATGGCCTACTGTTGACGGGCTGGGCATAGGTTTCGGACCAGATGGTCCACCCGGTACAGGTCACACAACCGCCACAATTCTCATACTTCCAATGCTATCGCTTATGCATCTCAACATTAGGCTAGTGTTAGTGGTCTCAGCGTAGTACTTGGACCACACGGTCCACACACCACAGGTCACACCACCGCCGCAGTGACTCTTCACTATTCATCTCTCCAGGCCTGCACAATTGCCTCACTGCAACTACACCTTGCCCGTACTTAAACTCACAGGTCCATTTGGCATTCGATCAGCTTCTCTTTCTTCTGGTTCTTCTTCCGCCCTTCCACTTCCTGTTACGCTCACCTGGTGTCCACGGGGGCGTTGATCTGGACCGGCCTGATGTTACTTCTTCCAGTGATACACGGAGTGCCGAGAAGACGGAGTGGACCGGGCCACCCAGCTTGGTCTGTGTGACTCGTACGAATACTCTTCTGTAATGCAGAAAGGGGGAATTAACCACCTGTGAGGTTTAAGCTTCAGCCCACCTTCTCCCCAAGAATTACTTTGGGCCTCCTTTAGATTCTCACCTGATAATCTGGAAAGATGAACTCTCCATCCTGCTTCAAGTGCAGGGGCGCGTAGATGACCAGTTGCCTCACTGGTGTGGGAAGTTGGCGAGTTGCAGACGGAGCTGACTCCGTAGAGGTAATACTTATAAAGAGTTCAAAACGTCTGGAATTCACTCTGTCCAATTCCCCGTAGGTTGCCCTTATGGATCTGGAAAGAGTTCACGTGGCAACCAGAGATGCGCAGGTAAGTGTTTATAAAAGCTGTTTCGGAATAAAGAAGGAAGCTTGCTCTAACCTGTGGTCTTTTCCTTTTCAGGCATCCATTCGGAGGAAGATCCGTGGATTGAAGCGTTTTCCGCAACCGGGTAAGTCTGTAGCAGAATGTTTCCCCTTAGGGGCCGGGGTGCGGCGGAGATGCGGAAGAGGTCGCGCCGACCCGAGATTAGGTGAGTATCCCCGGAGATCTCAAGTAAGTCTTAATATTTGCCTTTATTGTCTTAGATAACTCTCTGTTGCTCACCTTATTGTTATTATGTCCATAGTTGATGAAGAGCGGCCGCGAGCTGAAGATGCGCGTGATGGAATGCTGAAAATGGCAACAGGTGAGTTCAGCGCGGCGTTGCAGGAGGCGCGGCAAGAGCGTCAAAGGATTCTTTCTTCCAGGTCCAAGTCGGGAAGATGCAGGATTCAGGTGAGTATGAATAAAACTCTTGCTCTAACCTTTCCTTCTGCTTTCCTTGCAGGGTTCAGGAGCTCCGGAGTGTAGACGGGCGTGGTTGAAGACTGGAAACTGCTGCAGGCACGGTGAGCGTTACGCTGCTACTGCAGAATAACGCAAAGCACGTGTGGCTGCCCAGGCGTGGCTTAAATAGCTTTGGAAGAAGTCCCAGGTAAGTATTCTTCCACTGCCCCACCCAGGTAAGAAAATAGTCCCTGCATTAAAATAGTCCCTTCTAAGCCTCATTTGGCTTAGGTCTTCATGCCGCATGGTCTGCATCAGGTGAGTAAGCAGCATGGTCTGCTTTAGGTAATTTATCATAAATGAGCCTGGCGCCTATGGCGCCAGGACTGACTTTGTCCTTATGAGCCTGGCGCCAAAGGCGCCAGGACTGCGCCCAAACAGCCCCTAACTGGGGCTTTTGGGCATGCCCCAAATGGCGTGATGCCTGCTTCCGGGGCTGCTGGGCCCGGTCTGGTTTCCCGGGGGCAGGCATCATGACAGCACTCCCCCTCAAGGCCCCTCCCAAAGTCGTTCCTCTCCCTGGCCGTGGTTTGTCTGGAAATTCCCGGTGGAACCTCTTCACCAAACGAGGTGCATGCACGTGGTCACTAGGTTCCCAAGACCTTTCCTGCGGACCATAACCTTTCCAGTCAATTAGGTAAAAGAGTTTAGATCTCACTCTTTTTGAGTCCAAAATATTCTTGATTTCGTATTCGGGTTCTTCGTCTATGAGGATAGGTTCAGGTGGGTTGGTTAGTCTAGTTCCCGGTTGCACTGGTTTCAAAAGAGACACGTGGAAGACGGGATGGATTCGCATATGAGCAGGTGGTTCCAACTCGACAGCCACCGGGTTAATAATGGCCTTGATGGAGTAAGGCCCCAAATACCTAGGATTAAAGGTCCGTTTTCCTTTGAGAGGAATGTGCTTAGTAGATAACCACACTTGGTCCCCTATCTGGTAGTGTGGTGCTTCTCTTCTAAGCTGATCAGCGTTTTTCTTGTATTTTTCCTTGGCTTTTCGTAAATGTTCTGTTGCTTCCTTAAAGGTTTGAGTAATGACTGTGTGAAGATGATCTACTGCGGGCATCTCTAAATGCTGGGGTGAATCCAAATCCGAGGTTCGAGGATGATGTCCGTATATGGTAAAAAAGGGACTGTGCCCAATTCCTGAGTGTACTGAATTATTGTACGCATATTCAGCGATCCATAGGGTGTCCTTCCAATTGCCTTCAGACTGATGTAGCATACAGCGTAAATATTGTTTGAGAGTCTGATTAGTCCTCTCTGTTTGGCCGTCGGTCTGGGGGTGGTGGCTAGTGGAAAGCCTGACATCTATTTGTGCCAGTTGGCAGCATTTGTTCCAGAAATGCGAGATGAATTGATTTCCTCGGTCTGAAATTAACACAGATGGAAAACCGTGTAAACGGACAATGTTTTCAAGGAATTCCTTGGCCAGGGTTGAGGCTGAGGGTATCCCTTTTAAGGGAATAAAGTGGGCCATTTTAGAAAAAAGGTCCACTATTACTAGGATAGTATTGAAACCGTTACACGGGGGTAGATCCGTGATAAAGTCTAATGACAAGGTGTGCCAAGGAATCGGTGGGATGTCCATAGGCTGTAATAGCCCAGCTGGTTTTCTTTTTTGACTTTTGTTTTGGGCGCAGATGCCACAAGATAGGACAAATGACTTAATATATTTTCGCCAGGTGGGCCACCAGAATTGATTCTTGATTTTAGCTTCGGTCTTTGTAATACCGGGGATCCCTCTAATAACGTATCGTGATAATGAGAGATGACTAGTTCTTGTAGATCTTTTTGTGGCAGAAATAGACGTCCTCGGTAATATGGTAGTTCATTGGTGATGCAGAAATCTGGGCCTTTCTTGGCCCAATCTTGTAAGGCTTGAGGATCAAAGAGCTGCCGGACAATCCCTTGAATTTCTTCCAGTGTCTGTACTGAAGTTATACCAAGAATTCTCTGGTCAGGGATTATGGGTACAGGTTCCAGGGTCACTTCAGTCTCTCCCATTCCTATTCGGGATAAGGCGTCCGCTTTCCCATTTTTACAACCCGGCCGATAAGTTATTACAAAATCAAATTCGGCAAAAAACAATGCCCAAAGGAGTTGACGTGAAGACTGGGCTTTGGCTGTTTTTAGATATTGTAAATTTCGATGATCGGTGATAACCGTGATGGTGTGCCTGGCTCCGAGTAGATAGTGTCGCCAAGCTTTGAAGGCGGACTTGATAGCTAACAGTTCCTTATCTGTAATGGCATAGTTTAATTCAGGAGCCGAGAACTTTTTTGACCAAAAGGCCACTGGGTGAATCTGGTTTGTTTCGGGATCTTTTTGAGAAAGGACGGCTCCCATTGCTAAACTAGATGCATCAGTCTCCACTATGTACAGAAGTTCAGGATGTGGGTGTCTTAGGATTGGTGCAGATGTGAATTTGGCCTTTAATTCTTGAAAGGCGCTTTCAGCTTCGTCTGTCCATATAAAGCGTTTGTTTTTTCTCAAGAGTGCTGTGATGGGATGAACAATCTGCGAAAAGCCTGGAATAAACCTGCGGTAGAAGTTGGCAAAACCAAGCATGCTCTGTACCCCTTTGACAGAGCTTGGCGAAGGCCATTTGAGAATTGCGTCCACTTTTCGTGTATCCATCCTGATTCCTCCTGGGGTTAAAATGAATCCTAGAAATTCCACTTCAGTGGTGTGGAAAACGCATTTCTCCAATTTGGCATATAGTTTGTACTGGCGTAGCTTTTCTAACACTGCTCGGACCTGCTTGATATGATCAGATTCTGATGAGGAGTATACTAAGATGTCATCAATATAAACGACGACACAAACATCGATAAGTTCTCTGAGGACATCGTTCATGAAGAACTGGAAGGCTGCCGGCGCATTGCATAATCCAAAAGGCATCACTTGGTACTCAAATAATCCATACTTCGTGCGAAAAGCAGTTTTCCACTCGTCGCCTTCTTTGACATGTACCAAATGATACGCCCCCCTGAGGTCTAGTTTAGTATATATGCGGGCTTCTTTTACTTGGTCAAGTAATTCCGGAATTAAAGGCAACGGATACCGATTCTTAATGGTTATTTGGTTCAGTGCGCGATAGTCTATGCACGTTCTGAGGTCGCCTTCCTTTTTTGGCACGAAGAACAAAGCAGAAGATGCTGGGGATTTAGATGGGCGAATAAAACGGTTAGCAAGGTATTGGTCCAGGTATTGACGTAAATGAAGATTTTCGGGCTCCGTAAGGGCATAGATCCTGCTGCAGGGAGGTTGTGCGCCTGGTATGAGGTCTATTTGACAGTCATATGATCTGTGTGGGGGCAAGGTATTTGCCTGTTCTTTTTGGAAGACGTCTTGAAATTCTAGATACTCTGTAGGTAGTTGTGTGGTAGCTGGAGTTACTGAAGCCAGGACCGTGTTCTGAGATTTTCTTGGGTAACAGGTGTGCGCACATTCTGGGAAGGTAATTCTCTTCTGTCGCCAATCGATACTAGGATTATGTTTTTCCAACCAAGCTATCCCTAGTATTACTTGAAACTGCAGAGCCTTGATTAAATCAAACACCAAAGTCTCTCGATGCCCATCCTGCACCAGCAATGTCATTTCTGTGGTGGAGTGGGTTACGGGGCCTGAGGCAATTTCCGTTCCATCAACTGTGGTAATGACATCTAGAGTGGGTTTCTGGGTGAGAGGCAGGTTCATCCTGGAAGCCAGTTCACTGTCCACGTAGTTTCCTATGGCTCCGCTATCTACGTACGCTTTTACCGCGTGCATCCGAGATGGCTGTTCCGGATCTACGAGGATCATTGGAATGGTGAAATGCGAGGTCTGAGTGTCCTTCTTCGAGCTCGGCAAGCGGACCTCTACGCTTGTCGGGCAGGATTGTTTCCCGAGTCAGAGTTTTTATCCGCAGCCCCCACCACCTTTTTGGGTGGTTTTATGGGGCAGTTCAGCAAAAAATGACCGGAATTCCCGCAATATAGGCATAGCTGCATTTGTCGCCTTCTATCTCTTTCTTTCTGAGTTAAGGGTCCTCTCACCCCTCCGATTTGCATGGGTTCTGAAGTCTCTGCCCCTTTGGGGCTGGTATGAGTTCTGACCAAGACTCTGTTTTCCAACCTGGCTTTATCGGCCTTCCTATTTTGAAGTCTATGATCAAGTTGGACCACCAAATTTATATATTCGGTACAATCTTGAGGCGGGTTCACGATCTGGGCCAAGACATCTTTGAGTTCTCCTCGAAGCCCTCGATGGAACAATGTGATTCTTTTTACTTCTGGCCATTCAGTTTCCACTATTAATCTGTTAAAGGTTGCAATGTAGGAAAGAAGATCCCGATTCCCCTGTCGTAGGGATAAGAGTTCGTTATTCAGGGCCTGACCAGAGGGAGTGTCGAGCAAATAGTCTTTCCATGCTTGTTTGAAATCCCTGGAAATCCCGAAGAATGGGGTCATCTTGATTAACTAGAGGAATGGACCAGTCTGCTGCGCTGCCACTGAGGTATGACAGCACAAAGGCTACCTTGGCTTGATCATTCGGAAAGGCTGCAGGTCTGCATAAGAAGTGTAAGCGGCACTGATTCATGAATACGGCAAACCTTTTTGGGTCTCCGGTAAAACGTTCGGGTGGAGCCAATGGAACAGCCCCTGGTAAGTGTATTTGAACAGGGTTGCTCGATGACACAGGAGCTGGACCTGCCCCGAGGCCAGGCAGTGGCGTTTGCCCAGCTTGGTTTTGCAATAACTGTCTGGCTAGATCATCCGTTCGTTCTTTCGAAACTATCAGCTCCCTCCTAAGGGCATTAGTTTCCTGGCGGGCGGCATGCACTTCAGCCCTTAGCTCCCCTAATAATTGGGCTAATTGATCCGTCTCAGAGGTCTCCATAACGCAGAGGTGGCTTGTTGTGGGTAGGCTTCGCGTTCTGTTACGCTCACCTGGTGTCCACGGGGGCGTTGATCTGGACCGGCCTGATGTTACTTCTTCCAGTGATACACGGAGCGCCGAGAAGACGGAGTGGACCGGGCCACCCAGCTTGGTCTGTGTGACTCGTATGAATACTCTTCTGTAATGCAGAAAGGGGGAATTAACCACCTGTGAGGTTTAAGCTTCAGCCCACCTTCTCCCCAAGAATTACTTTGGGCCTCCTTTAGATTCTCACCTGATAATCTGGAAAGATGAACTCTCCATCCTGCTTCAAATGCAGTGGCGCGTAGATGACCAGTTGCCTCACTGGTGTGGGAAGTTGGCGAGTTGCAGACGGAGCTGACTCCGTAGAGGTAATAGTTATAAAGAGTTCAAAATGTCTGGAATTCACTCTGTCCAATTCCCCCTAGGTTGCCCTTATGGATCTGGAAAGAGTTCACGTGGCAACCAGAGATGCGCAGGTAAGTGTTTATAAAAGCTGTTTCGGAATAAAGAAGGAAGCTTGCTCTAACCTGTGGTCTTTTCCTTTTCAGGCATCCATTCGGAGGAAGATCCGTGGAATGAAGCGTTTTCCGCAACCGGGTAAGTCTGTAGCGGAATGTTTCCCCTTAGGGGCCGGGGTGCGGCGGAGATGCGGAAGAGGTCGGGCCGACCCGAGATTAGGTGAGTATCCCCAGAGATCTCAAGTAAGTCTTAATATTTGCCTTTGTTGTCTTAGATAACTCTCTGTTGCTCACCTTATTGTTATTATGTCCATAGGTGATGAAGAGCGGCCGCGAACTGAAGATGCGCGTGATGGAATGCTGAAAATGGCAACAGGTGAGTTCAGCGCGGCGTTGCAGGAGGCGCGGCAAGAGCGTCTAAGGATTCTTTCTTCCAGGTCCAAGTCGGGAAGATGCAGGATTCAGGTGAGTATGAATAAAACTCTTGCTCTAACCTTTCCTTCTGCTTTCCTTGCAGGGTTCAGGAGCTCCGGAGTGTAGACGGGCATGGCTGAAGACTGGAAACTGCTGCAGGCATGGTGAGCGTTACGCTGCTACTGCAGAATAACGCGAAGCACGTGTGGCTGCCCGGGCGTGGCTTAAATAGCTTTGGAAGAAATCCCAGGTAAGTATTCTTCCACTGCCCCACCCAGGTAAGAAAATAGTCCCTGCATTAAAATAGTCCCTTCTAAGCCTCATTTGGCTTAGGTCTTCATGCAGCATGGTCTGCATCAGGTGAGTAAGCAGCATGGTCTGCTTTAGGTAAGTTATCATAAATGAGCCTGGCGTATGGCGCCAGGACTGACTTTGTCCTTATGAGCCTGGCGCCAAAGGCGCCAGGACTGCACCCAAACAGCCCCTAACTGGGGCTTTTGGGCATGCTCCAAATGGCGTGATGCCTGCTTCCGGCTGCTGGACCTGGTCTGGTTTCCCGGGGGCAGGCATCATGAGACTTCCAACTGCCACTTCTCCAGCATTGTCTTGGGTGTTCAACAACCCTGCAAAACACCCTCATGTGGTCTGATGTACCACACCCTTTTTTCTCGCCTTTTTCTCTCCTATCCCTCCTATTTCACCTAGTCAATTGTTTCTGTCTAGTTTATATAACTAGGCCCACCCCAGGTGTAATGTCAGTCTGATCGCCAACAGTTGTGGGGACAGTCCTCATGCTTCCCAGGAAGCTCTGTGTGTTCTTCTTTGTTCCCGTTGTTTCCATCGCCACAGATCTCGACACATCACTTTACTAGACAGTCTCTCCCTTTGATGGTGGCCCTGAGGATTTTGGTCTAACCGTATGTGAAGAATGGTTACTGAGATTCTTCTGCATAAGAACATCCTTTTCCCCAGGAGGGGAGTCCTTCCCTATAAGACCGTTCCTCAATTTACCATCCTTAGGGGGGCTATCGGTTAGCTACCTCACCATCCTAGTCTGATAGGAAAGGGCTCCCCCTTGGGAGAAGTGTTACTTTCTGGAGGATCGTCACACTGTATTGAAGGATGCTTTCCTGGGTGTAGATATCCCTGTACTGTGTGGATTAGAATAGGAATTGAACATCTGACTTGAGACAATAGGTTCTCCTAGATAAGGCTGCTTTGCTTGATTTAACTTATTCCTACAGGCTTACCTGACCTTCCTGTTTTTTGGTTGATTAGCTATTCCCCTGGGTGCTGCAGGAGGTTCTCTCACTCTACCCTGATACTAGGAATTGGGTTGAAAAGGAGCCGACAGATTTGTTTGAGGAAATCAAACCAGGGAGACAGGACAAATTGGAGGGAGGGAATGCCCTCTTAATACTAGGGTTATCTTCTTTTGGTTTACCACTCACACGATCAAAGTATGTTACTATTTGTAAGGCAACCCCTTTCCTACCAACCTACCTTTTTCCCAAGGCTGAATAAAGGCAATCATGGTTTTGTTTGATTCTATGTGAGTAGTTTGTTTCTCCTTCATCCCAACAGAATACATTCTCCATGAAACTGGTTACTACACACAAGTTGGCATCTTTCATCGAATCACATTTTGAGTACTCCCAGTTGTCACGCTCATAATGCCTGATAATCATTACAGGACTGAAAACTAAAATAACTGCATCACATTGTATAGCGTAATCATCCCATTTTGAGCCTTTTGCCATTTTGCCAATGAAGTGTGAGGCCCCAAATTCTGCTTGGAAGCTCATCCTTACAAGCACAATGCACTTCACTTTACTGATGAGCCACAATAGGGTAGGCAGGCATGATACATGTGAATTTATACACCAAAGTAACTAGTTGATTCAACATAATCTATAAAAGATACCAAGTAGCTAGTTTATTCCTCAGGACTGGATCTTGCATAGTTTCACATAGTTTGAATAGATCATAAATCCATATTCCTACATAAATGTACAGCACATCATGAATTAAGGTAAAGTGGAACACCGAGGACCACCTTATTTAAAAAGGTTCCGCAGCACTGCTTGTCCAACCCTTGCTTCTCTTCGTGCCTGCTGAAGTTATTTAATTGCCTCCCTGCACATGATTCCTGCAATCATTCCAGCCGTAGACAACATCAATCTTGTTGTACCTGTATTGACATTCTTGCTAGAGGCAGAATGTCTTCTTTTGTCACATAAACTTATAGTTGCTGTGACCAGACGCTCCAGTCCTTGCATGGAAATTGTAATACAGTGTGTGACTAAATGACTAATGCTCTACAGGAGTACAGGGATGAGTAACAGCTAAACAGCTAAACAGAGTGACAGCTAAACTGCCTACTCAATGAACACATCAACCTTCACCTTTTATGGTAACATGGACCAAGTGCTGGCTAAACTCTCAGGAAGGGTGTGAAGTGATAGCAGCAACCCAAAGGGCAATGATATGATATGATATGATATGGCATTTGTAACGCGCCTATACACAAGTGTTTCAAGGCGCGACGAGGCAGGGAGGGGGGAACAGGGGGAAGACAGACAACGATCCTACAAGCCAGGTGTCATTCAGATCGCGCAAGTGCAGGGGTAGGGGGAAGGGAAGAAGTGCAAGGGGGGTGGGGGGAAGTGCAAGGGGGGAGGGGGAAGTGCAGTACAAGGTAAGTAGAATAAAATAAATAATAAATAAATAAATAAGGAGGGCCAGCTGGTGGCAAGTGCAAGGTAAGTGCTGGGAAGGGGGGGCTGGAGGGATACAGAGACAGTCCCGCAGTGCAGGGGTTGCCAGTGAGGCAGTGCAAGTGGAGAGTGGCTGGGCCCAGGGTCGGGGAGTGGCCCAGTTGCAGATTCAGTGCAGTTTCAGCGAAGAATTAGCAGGGGAGAGGGAGAGAGAAAGCAGAAGCAAAGAGGAAGGTTTTGAGGTGCTTCCTGAACCGGAGATGGTTCTCCTCAAGTTTCAGGGAGGCAGGAAGGCTGTTCCAGAGGGAGGCCCCTGCCGCGGAGAGAGATCTACCCCCAGCACGTTGCTTCGAGAAGCGGCTGACCCTGAGCGAGTTGGAGACGGATGAGCGAAGGGATCGGGAAGGAAGATATTTAGGAAGAGAGAGTTGAAGGTATTTAGGCCCCAGGCCCCAGAAGGCCTTGTGGACAATGCAGAGGGTTTTGAACTTTATCCTCGCAGCCACTGGGAGCCAGTGTAGAGATTTCAGTCCTGGAGCGATACGGTCCCTGGGCTTGAGGCCAAGGACAAGTCTCGCAGTTCTGTTCTGGATGAGTTGCAGAGGGCGGATAGTGGAGGCAGGCAGATTAAGATAGAGGCTGTTACAGTAGTCCAGCTTCGAGAGAACCAGGGCTCGGGAGACAGTGAGCTTCTGGGGGAAGGAGAGGAAGGGAAGAATACCTCTGAGGAGGTGCAGCTGGTAGTGTGACTTCTTAGAGACGTCGGATATATGCGGAGAGAAGGAGAGTGTGGAGTCGAAGATAACCCCAAGGTTTTTTGCCTTGCAGGTAGGAACAGGAAGAGGGCCAAGAGAGGCCGGCCAGAGAGCTGCAGGGAAGGAGGGGGTGAGTGTGCCGATGAGTAGAATCTCAGTCTTACTGGCATTAAGGCAGAGGTCATTGGCGGCACACCATTCCTGGATAGCAGACAGACAGTCAGAGATGAGGGAAGGAGAGGAGGAGGCCGAGGGTAGCCTGAAAATGAGCTGGGTATCGTCCGCATAGCACTGAAAGTTGGGGCAGAGAGCGGCGATGCGGTGGGCAAGGAGTGCCAGATACTGGTTGAACAGCCAGGGGAAAAGATTAGATCCCTGGGGGACGCCACAGGTTGAGAAAAAAATGTCAATAGTACAAGGACTCCATAATAAAAGAATCATCAAATAAAGTTCTATAAAAATATATATACTTTAATTGAAGAATAAAATACACAAACAACGAACTAGAAAACACAAGTAAACACAGGCCCCGGTAAGAGAACACAGAAAATGAAGTCAGAAATAGTATGGCATTCCGGGTATTTGAGCTGCGGTGTGCAGACAAGAAATTGCACCAATGTCAATGGTCAAAAGGGTATGTCTTTGCAGAAAAAGGCAAAGAAGAGGGGACTCAAAAGTAATTGAGGTTGCCGAAGGTGAACCAGGGACACCCGGCATCTTCACAGTACCTTATTTTTCGGCTTTGTGCTCTTAGCAGCATTGAGCAAGGCTTCTAGGAGCTTGTTGAGGTGACAATTCAGCATTGGGTTGGTGAGGTGGTCGACTGGGTCCTAAACGTGGTGCAGTCCATGCAGCAACGGCACGTTACATGAAAAATCTTGGGACAGACATGCGATGTCAGAATCGGTGGAGTTTACACGTGCTTACATGCAAGAATTTTATTTTATTCTTTTATTGTTTAAAGCACAGACCTAGTTCAAGAGCAGCAGGGCACTGTCCAATATGTGGGTAGCCAGCGATTGGTCTGGCATATTTTAACATTAGCAGAGTACTGTGAGTTGAGGTATGTGCACCCATTGGGATTAGTCCTAAATCAGGTGTTGTTAAAAAAGCCATGTTTTGAGAGAGTTGAGAAATTGGAAAATTGTGGGGGCATTCTGAACCCGATACAAGGATAGAGTTCCAGAGGGTGGGTGCGTGACAAGAGAAGGGTTGTTTGCTTGTCCTCCCTTTACGGCTGAGTTATGATTCATGCTGGTTGCTCGATTTGCTGCACAAGAATCATGTGCCACAAGATATGCAGAGCTTCAGTGCCAGGAACGCTGGTATGCTATTTGTGACTGCTTTGTAGATGATACATGCACTCTTGAACAGTATCATGGCCTGGAGAGTAAGCCAGTGTAGCCCTGATTCATCTTCTACCCATGTCAGTAGTTTGGCATGCTTAGCCCATGATTTCAAACATTCATCATTTACTCTCTGTGCTTCTTGTACATACTCTGACTTCAGTAGATGAGCTGCACAGGACATCAGTCCTCCTTCCCATCCCTTCTTGGTCTTCACTCGTCCACAGGCTAAGACTTGAGTTTGTTCCCAACATCCAGGCGATCCAGCTATTTCTGTTATGTCAGGACATTCCATTCTCTTCATGTCTTTCATGACTACCTCTTCCTGTCCTTCTGCAGGATACACAAGCATCTTACTTTCCCATCTAGGTTGCTTTTCCATCTGTGAAGTCTTGATATAATCATCCTGAAATGGAAACAACCATTTCGATCTCCATCGTAAAGTGCCCCAACTTCCCTGAAATTGTCCTCTGGTCATACATGCTGCAAGATGAACCGTATTCATGGCGTAGGGTATGTGAGCGCAGCAACTCTCCTCAGATGTTCTCTCTCCCACTTTATCATGTGCTGATAGCACATGTTATTACCCAAGGTTGTGCAGTTATGTCAACTGCAAAAAGTCAATAATAAAAATGTCGGAAAAAAAAAATGGCGAAAAAGAAATCGAATATGGTTTTTTTGTATGTTTTTTTGGGTTTAGCTATAAAAAATAAACAAGGGGTTGGGGGGAACCCCCCATTAAAACATTTTTTTTAAAAAAACACATTAGACATTTTATTTTTCAACATTATTTTTTTTGACATTTTTGTTTTCGACATTTTCACTATAAACCTTACCCAAGTGTACTGCATTGTCTAAATAGGTATTTATGCCTCATTATCTTCCACTGCATTTCTCTTATGTCTCCCATATGCAAAGTTTGTGTAATGATCATAAAGCAAATCAAAATCAGTTCTTGCAGTAGGGAGAGCCATAGGGACCTCTCCCTCAGCAGAAGTACCGACACGATAAAGAGTGTGAAATATGAGGAACAGAAAGACAAAAAGATTAATCGTATAGGCATATATTATGCACAAGAACATAGGCTTCCACTTTACGTGCCATCCTGGTACTTGTTGCATTTGTTTGCTCTCTAGAACCGTGCCAGTTTCTATGTTTCTCATTTTTATTATACTTATCAAATTTCTTTATACTTGCAATTGTAAAACTTGCTTGAATATTGCAATGAGGAGCCTTCTGATCACAGGCCCATTTTTAGGATCCTGTAAAAAAAGTATGAACATCAACATCTCTCCTGACAAGAGCAGGATAAGCTTGAAGTATAAATACAAAAATAGCAAGTAAAGTCGATGAACATCACTATTAGAAAGCACCATGTGTTTAGCCAAACAGGTATTCAGTAAGAAATTAATCTGGATATTGCTCGTTTCCAATTTCTGCTCACGAACTGACGTTAAGCCATAACTGTGATACGTCATTGTGTTGCTAAAGATACTTTCCTCTCATAATTCCCTTCAAATGATCTCACAATGATGTCACATTGGAGGTTTGATACAACTAATTGAAGGATAAGAGAGAACACAAGTTATGTTTATAGGAAAATAAACAATTGTACCTGCATACTTTTACTGCAAATGTGAAGCTATTGCTTTCGTTTTATGACTTTAGTAAAGATGGAAGAAGAATACTCCATCTATTACAATTTCATATATGGAAGCTAAGGATAAATAATGACGCTCACAATTTGATGTGAGAGAGCTGCATGGACTATTGAGAGGATTATCATATCCAGAGCGAGGCTCAATTGCCTCCCTCTTAGAGCGATCTCCGCGTCATGGAATGGTTACCTCAACATGAGCCATTGTATGTTCTGCCAATCTCCAACTGAAGACTTACTTCATTTTATTCTTATCCCCTGACCTATGCTTCAATTAGAGCCAGGACTCTGAAGCCAGTACTGCAGGATCTGTGTTTCACACAATGTCGCTCAGTGTAGATGTATTTGCTCTGTGCCTAACTCCCCGGGCCTATTGTTCTTTTCAAAAGCTGCCCTGTACATAAGACAAATGCTAGGTGAGCCAGTCCTAAACTTCATGAAATGTAACGTAACACCATATCTTGTTATGGACAGCCTCCATGATGGTAAAACAATTCGGGATCTAGGTATTAGAGTCGAACTGTGCTTATTTTCTTTAAAGTCATTTTAACTACATTATAAAGCTGAAATGCAGCCCTTCAGGGCATGCAGTGTGTATTTTCACTTGCTTATCTTGGGCTGACTTCCATGTGTTATCCATTTTTTGGATGGCTTTTTAAATGAGTTATCTAACGTGGTCTTGTATTTCTTTGCTAATGTCTCTGGCCTGATTTTAATGTTGCGATGATTTTTCATATGTGGTATGACATGCAGATGACATTCCTCCCTGTACGTCTCCGTTTTTGATTGTAGGTATGTGATTTTATGAAACGTATTACTTTTCTTCCAAATAAACATGAATTCAACGACATAACTCAACTCTCCTGACAGGGAAAGCTGTCTTGGAGTTGAGGGATGCAGGTGAGTAAATCAGTATTGGGTCGGGACAATTCTGATAAACTGTGGATGAACACTGCCAGCAATTCCTGACATTTGACCAGCAGCTGTCAAGTATGATTGACTGTTCTCATTTTTAGACGATTGGAAGCGTTCCAGTGCTGCATCTGCGATGCCACCGCTGAGGCAACTACAGGAAAAGGACATGGTTCACTGCATCAAATACTATCCAAAGGTCATGGCGGATGAGACACGTGTTAAGAATTCTCTAGGATCCCACTTGTCATCTCAGCCCCCTTCAAGTACACATGATTGTGCTTTGGGCTGTACCACACAAGATTCAATTCAAATTCTGGATTTGCAATCTCCCCCAAAGGCATGGTGTTGACATTCATTTAACCCAGTTAAACAAATAGGCAAGTACGTTGTTATGTGGTGATAGATCATGGAATACTCAAGGTTACATTCTTCATTTACTAATTGAATTGTTTAGTAGCATGCTTTCATGACTAAACCACGACAAGGTCTACCCCCCAGGAATAATTTGATAGTGTCTTTAAATGAAGACTATTATTTGAAATCTAGTGTACCCCCAGAGGGGTTGCGGTGCTGCAACCCTGAACAATGCACAATCTTCATAAAAGACAAATTATTAAAATCACAACATTTTTACAAACGATATTTACCTGTTTTTAATCATAGCTCATACGTATACATCATATGAAATGTCTAATAACAATTTCTGGCTGGGTACAATAAAGGAAAAGCAATGAATGCTACAAAACCGATAACTGAAAGACTAACAAAAAACTGACTACTCTAAAACAGACAAAAGGTTTAAAACCTTAAACCATGCACTGAAAAATACCATGCACATGAATGTGGAACGGAAGAATGGTGGCTCCCTAAAGTTGCCCTATTACAAATAACAGCGTTCACAATACCACTATTCTACAGCCAGACAATTGCATTTCTGAACTCCAGAAAGTTTCAAAAGAGATACAATGACACCAGGTTTCCCCTTGACTCATTGCTATGCATGATGCACTTTGACCCTCTCCCATTGCTGTGAAGTGTGGACTTGCATGTTTTCTACATCCCCCCCATACTGCCCTTCTTTCCACTAGGAAGGCCGGCACACCAAAAACATTGATTTGGCATGCTTCTTTGGTTATTGATGCATCTTTGAGAAATCTAGACCTCTAGGCTGCGGGACATATCGCTCTGCTTCGTGGGACACTTGGAAGAATGCAGCATTCTGGGACGTAGGATGAAGCAAATCCTCTTAGTGTCTGCCTCTACTCTCCACTGAAGCCATTGAAGAATTGAGGTCTGCATTTAGAACCGCAAAACTGTTTTTCGTGTTTGTGGAGCCCATTTGTTCCTCTTGTGCAGAGCTTCCCAATGATCTCTGGCAGTTATATGTAACGTATAAGGGGATGCAGATAGCGCAAAGGCAAGATGTCAGTGTTGCGGGAGGGTACATTTCACCCCAGTGGCAGACATTCTCCTCCATGCATGCAATAGCATTCTGAAAACAACGTTATCGAGGTACTTACACTACAGAAGAGCCAGGTCTTTTCCTTTGGCCTGTGGCTGTGTGTGCTGTGAGAGGGGGGTTTGACGAGCATGGCAGAATATCTCCAAGATAAATCATAAGGGATTCTATTCTCTGCCCTCATGCACTAGACACGCCAACACATGCTGTTCTTTAGCCAATGCAAAGTAAGGTGAGACCTAAAAATGGCTCTCAAGCGGTCTCCCCCGCATAATATAAAAGAAGAAAGGGGGGCTCTTTCTCTCAGACTAAAAACAAAACCAACTACCTCGCCTCTAGAAACACCAAGATACTGACCCGCAAAAAAGGGCTCGGCTTCATCTGATCACCCATCAACAGTGCAGTAATAGCTACCTCCCTCTGGTCCTACTAACACCCATCCCCAACCCATCTCTCGAATGTCCCTACGCAAAGCGTGGACCTTAAATTGGCCGCAGTATAGCTATTTAAGAACCTAGAATATAAGGTTGCTATGCTTAGTGAAGTGTCTATTTTATAGCATATATAATACTCCACTGCTTTTTGAGGCTAAGCTTTCGTTCAACAAATGATGTAAACAAAGTAAATAAAATGTAGATGTAGACACTTTGGTGCTCATATTACTTAACAAGAGTACACATTATGCGTTGGGATCCTCTGGGAATAAACTGCATGGTGTGCACAGTGCATACTGCATGGCATAAATACCCATGTGTACCTCATTCAGTACTTTCTATGCACCCTGCGTGGTAAACATCCCACGTAATTCAAATGGTTAGTTTGGGGTTATTTTTTTTAAAAAGTGCTACTTCAAATGCTGCTGGTTCCTTACTATTACCGCCAGACTTATAATGGGGTCCTAAGAGGGAATCATGGCAAGGACTCGTTTACAAAAAATCTGTACCAATTTTGCATTTTTTGGTACACCATTCTGAATTTGCAATTCTTCTCTGATATGATAGTTTATTTATATCGCGCTCATACAAAAGTGTTTCAGGGAGCGACAAGGCAGGGGAGGGGTACAAGGAGGAAAAAACTATAAAACAAAATGATCTTACTAGGCCCAGTCACATTGAGAATGCGCAAGTGCATGGAAAAGGGATGGGGGAAAGTGCAAGGGGTGGGGGAGGGGCGGAGAGGGCTGAACAAGAGTTAAAAATAGCAACAACAGGTAGTCCAGTCCGCAGGTGGCAAGTGTAATAATTGAGTGCAGATGAGTGTAGGATAAGTGCAGGTAAGGGGACTGCAATGTCGATGATACACACCCAAGTACAAGAGTTGCCAGAAGGCAGTGCGGGTAAGCAGACGACGGGTGGGCAGGGATCTGGGCCTGAATACAGAGGGTAACCAGAAGCCCAGTGCAGAAACAGACAGAGATCAGCAGGGGAGGGGAAGAGAGAAGGCAGAAGCAAAGAGGAAGGTCTTGAGGTGCTTCCGGAACCGAAGGTGGTTCTCCTCGAGTTTCAGAGATACATAAATACAGTAGTATATCATCATGTTACCTTAAAAACCTCATCCCAGCCGGGACAAATACATTATTATACAATGGACAAGGATACCCTAGACTCAAAATGTCTTCAGAGACTACAGAAAGGGAGGGAAACCTCCTTAAAAAGCTTGGTATCACATTCCAGGTTGCAGAATTAAAGATTCCCATTTACATTGCTGTCTGGTTATGTCATAGTTAAATATAAGCTGACGAGCCGCTGCTTTCATTCTTAACCTTAAACATCAGCCAATCTACTTGTAAATACACAATAGAATGCACCAAATGGTTGTGGGATGTTTTTACCCATGCATCCAAGTCCTACCATAAAACTGTGCATTACTGGCATTGAAAACATCATGATGGCCAGAACTCCCCAGAGAGTGCACAGGGAAAACATGAAGAATAGGCTGCCACCCATTTTTGCCTATGTTGTGAGCACAGGAGGGCACTGCCTAAAACCACCATTGGGCTACACACACAGTAGCCTGAAACCATTGGGAATGGCAATGCTGATTGCCAAAAGCAACCCAAAACTGTGGGGAATTCATTTTCTTAATGTCAAAATGGATGCAAAACTGGTGCTCACCACTATCAGAAAGCCGGCGTTTTAAAACCACCAGACTTTTGTGTAAAATTGAACAAATGAACCCAAACCAGGAAAGACTTGCTAATAGGTGGATACAATGTAAAACTGTATTCTGAAATGACTTGAAGGAAGTAATTAGTTAATGTATATATAAAAAAAATAGCTGGGGATGTCAGCAGCTTAAGTGATTTTGGGTTTAAAGCCACTAAAATCGAAATGTTTAGAATGAATGAGTGACCTATTTGTGAGTGTCACATAGGTTGCAATTGTGTAAATGTCATAGTTTTGAACTTAGAATCAGCATTCTAGCTGCATGTGCAAAAATTGTAAGTTGGATTTGAATGTAGAAAACTGGGAACTAAAGTGACATTTAGCTGAATTCTGCCTGTCAACTACCCCCGACAGGAGTTGAACTGGCTCAATAACTCTTCCCAGGCTTGGCTGCATCCTGCTGCCCCCACCAAAAGGAGGTGACATGTCTCTGATTGAATAAGGGGAGTGGTACCTGCAGACTGCAGGAAGTTGAACAAAGCCCTGTCCTGGACTCAAGCAAATGTTATATAGGGGGGGTCGTAAAATGGCTTCCTCTTGGGGGAAACTGGGAGGGGCAGTGCCTGTGAGAGCCAGCTGAGCTTGGGGGAAGTGGATAAACCAGAAATTCCACCATGTGCTTTAGAAAACCACACCCCTTTGGGGCCAGAGCATGATTTTAAAAAGATGGATAATTCACAGTGCTGATTTGTCAAAATTATATAAATAACATCATCATTTTTTTGATTTTTCTGTGCACATTTTAAGAGGTGTTAGGACCCTGTGGTATGTTCTTGGGGATAGTAGCGGAAAAAAGGGTTGTTACTCGAAATGTATGCATGTTAAAAATCTGACACTTTATCATCTGAAACCCATATCCCTGGTGCACATTTGTGTAAAATCTGGAAAGGTTTAGAGGTCGTTATCTGGATGACAAGGGGAGAATTCTGTCATAAGTGGACACGACATCGTACAAAGACAGGGATCGGATGGTTTGGTGCTACAGAAAATATTTTAACTGGACCTATAATATTAGAAAAATGGTACATAGATAAATATGTATTTGGATCAGAAATAGATTTGTGTGCAATTTGGCAAGGGGAGGATCCTCTGACCATAAACCTACCTCATCATTCTGACTCACAACCCAGTTCCCCCAATCAAGGAAGAGAGGAGGAACTGGCCAATGATAAGTGAGAGGGGCAGGCTTAGCTAGGCCCAGGCACACACCTATTTTCTAAACACATAAAAAGAGCCACTGGAACCCAGGTAGGGACATTCACTTTCCACTTTCTTGCGGGACGCTTTCCCGGGAGACTTCAGACATCACATCCAGAGATCCAGACTTCAAATCCATCAATCTCCAGAGACCAGAAATTAACTCCAGAATTTGTAGCAGAGAGGCCTGAATCCACAAGCTGTATCCTCTTCAGTAGGCCTCAAAACCAACCAAACTATTCAACAGCCTGGTGAGCTGTTTGAATTCTTTGCCAAGAACATTTACAAGAACCTGTAGCAGTATCCAGAAAGCAGAGCTGTTTGAATTCTTTGCCAAGAACGTTTGCAAGAACCTGTAGCAGTATCCAGAAAGCAGTGCTGTATCCGGAACCAGAGAGAACCAGAGACCAGATCGCTGTGAAGAACTGCTGGCAGAAGTCCAGCCAATCCTGACCCGATCGGTGATGAAGTCGCATTCCTGTCCAAAATCTAGTGTGAGTACCCAACTAGCACTGTGCCAAAACCAGTCTGTTAGTTTAAAATAATCTAATCCAACTATTTTAGCCTATTAGAACTGCCTCCTAGAATCGTGTCATTCTGTCATCTTTAAAACTGAAAACTGCCATCTGTCATTCTGAGCTTTGAAATTTCAAATCCGAAAAACTACCTTTACTAAATCGGCCGTATCTCCGGAACCGTTTGTGCTAGGAGCGAGATTTAACTGTCATCTTAAAGCTAAGATTCTAATCCTAGAACCAACTTCCTACTCCTTATAGTGCCTCCGTAATTGCGCTCGACGCACGCGACTAAATTTTCTACAATTTGACATTTTGCTTAATTTCAGCCACATGTAAAAATATTTGTCCTTGCTTTCCTTGCTGAAATTCGTGTGCAACCTGACAATCATTCATAGAGCATTGCTAAAGTGATCCTGAACTAATACCAAGTAGCTGTCACCCACCCTGAACCTCTAGAGGGAATTAAAAGCAATTTTAGCACATCTCTCGCTTCATTGCCACCACATTTAAAAGTATATTGCCTGTGTTTAAAACTCCTACCTGTTTTCCTCTAAGCTCGCTAGGGGGGAACTGAATTATATTTGATTGCATTTCTGAGAACTGTGTGCTTTCCTCCCATCTCTTTACCTTGCATAGAGAGGGGGGTGAATTGTCAAAGAAAAGTGATTAGATTGTCTTTTGTTGAAGTCATATTAAGTTTATTTTCTGTACTGCATTTTCATTCATCATTGCATTGTCTTTGAAGCCATAAAAGCATTCTCAGTTACTTTATCCTCTCTATATCACTTCTAAGCCATCAAAAAGAGTGTACCACTGTAACATTATCCATTTTTGATCACTCCCATCTTCACAAGTGTGCTATCAAATATTAATTTACAATAAAAGTGTGATAGATATATATTGTTTAATTTTCAAATAAACCTTTTAATTTGCAAAACAAACCTACTTCTTGGCTCAGTGGGATCAGGGGGATTCTAAGAGAGGGGTGTTATATAACGGTAGTCATCCAGAGTAACGAACTGGACATAAAAATATATCAATAAGGGTTTCCCTCAGCATCCCAGACTAGGCATTGACTTAGCTGTAGTGTTGAATTGAATCTGCTTACAAAGTGGGGGCTCGGAGCCGGGATATTCTGGGTTAGAATTACCACTTGTGCAGCTTAATACAGTGTGCCAACTGACCGGATACACATATCCGCTTAGATCACCACGCTGTTTTACACTGTGAAAGCACTCCTCAAAGGAACGCTCTAAGGAAACGGTCTGTTTTGCAAAATAAAATACAAACTTCTGTAAGTCAGGAAGGAAATCAAGTTCCAGAATGACGACCTTGGTAGATATCAAAATAGCAAGAGAACACCTCTTACATAAGCTATTTGTGAGAGGTGAGTGGGCTCATCAGGACCAGGCGGTCTGGTTGCAGGCAATCGCACCCCAGATCACTGAAACAGGGTAAGATATATGGAGAGATCAGGGTCCCTTACATGTGGCCCTGAGTGAACTATATATGGCCCCTAAGGCCAAGGATGAGCACAACAAGATTGCCAGGGTAGCGGCATATTTATATTTACATATGGGAGCCATACAGGACAAAGGTGCTGAAGGCCAAGATCTGGCAAATAGGCAACTGATGGCATTAGAGAAGGCCCAATCTGACCTGGACTCTTCTGAGCAGAGGCTGCACAGGAGCCAGGAGTCAGAAAATGAGAGTAGGCGGTACATCATTAAAATAAAGGAGGATATGGATATCCTGCAACAGGAAAAGGCTGACCAGGATACCAGATTTCTGGGCTTGCAGAAGGAGTACCAAGAAGGTTTGGACTCCCTACTGCAGAGCCAGAAAAAGCTGGAGAAACAATGAGATTTCAATAGGGCATGTGCTGAGCAGGTAGTCACCCTGCAAAGCCACCTAGATAGGGAAAAGGCAGAAAGCAATAAACTGATCCTGAAAGACCTGGATACCCAGGCAGAGTTTGATCAGGAGCGCCAGAAAGCTGGTGTCCTTCAAAGGCAAAGGGACGACCTGGCGGCACAGATGCAGACTCTTAGTCAGGAAAGGGACACCTTAGGCCAGGAAGTCTGCCATTTAAAAAGAAAAACCGAAGAAAATCACTTGGCCCTCCAGGGGCTGGGTGTCCTCCAAAAAGATCATCAGAACCTGTTAGAGCACACCAGGAGGGTGGAAGAGGCTCTGGCAAGAAAGGAGCAGGCCAGTAGGGATGGGACTCAGGATGTAACCCTCCTGCAGCAAAGACTGGCCTAGTACTCCAGGACCAATCAGGAGGCACAGAGGGAGAATGAGTCTCTCTGCCAGCACAATGATAGGCTCCAGCAACAGGTAGCCATGCAGGAGAGACTGATAGAGTCCAGTAAGGCCTTAACTGAGGAACTGAAAGCGCAGGCTCTTGCATTGCAACAGGGAGCAGGGGCTGATAGAGATGAGGTTCGCTGGGAAAGGGAAACACCTGAGCATAATCTCAGGAGCCCTAGTCTCAGAGGCCTTCATCTCTCCCAGTCCCTGGACTCTGCCACCCCCATGTCACCTGGCGCACATGAGCACAGGGCCATGGGGATGGCAGATTACTATCCAGCCAAAAGGATGGGGCTCATAGGCCAGTACCACCCAGGAATGGATGGGCGGGCATCCGGGATGGGCACCTAAGTACAGTGCAATTTATTGGGGAACCCCAGGAGAGTAGGCCCACTAAGGGCATCCTGAAAACCTCTGCCCAGTTAGGTCAGTGGGGGGGTACCCATTAAATCCTGGTAGCAAGGAGGGATCTGAAGACTCCTCTGAGCGTCACAGGATGCATGAGACCAGGTCCCCACATTCTGCCATCTATTCTCAGGCTCGCAGAATCCGGGAAAACCTGGAAGATCAGACGGGCACCTCTGGGAGCAGTGCTTCTGAATCATAGGATGAATGGACCAGGGTTACCCGAACCAAAAAGGCCAATAAGGTGAAAAGGGCCTTGCTTAAGGACCCCTTAAAACAGATTAAGGCAATCAGGAGTGTTATCACACCTTATCATAAGAACGCCATGTATTCTGTTTGGGAACACTTGGAGCTCTATGAGCAAATGATGGAGACTTTCCATTTGAAGTACAGCAGTAGCTGCATCCAGTACGTCAAATGGACATTCTCCCCTGAATATTCCAGTTTCTGTGCGGGGCTGGAAGACCAAAACCATTCAAGATGGTCCACATATAGGGCGGCCATCTTGAAACATTTTTCTGTACATAGAAATCCCCAAGAGGCTCGCAAGGCAGCCTACAATTTGCAATGTGGAGAGGATCAGGCCCCACAAGAATTTGTGCAAGAATTGAAGCGTGCCTTTGCGCAGACCACCAGAATGGTGCGCACGGACAGCAGAGAAGTAATCAACACATTTTTCCATGCTCTTCCCAAGTACATAATGACCCAGCTCGTGAGAGATTTTCACGAGAAAAGATCTTTAGACTAGGTCATTGAGCAAGCCACCTGGATCTATGAGTTGCAGAAGCCCATAGAAAATAAAAGTAATACGCAAAAAAACCCCAAAACCAACAAAACCCCTGCTGCTGCCAAGGTGGCAGAGGTAAAGGTTGCCCCCGTTTTAGATTTGGAGATGGGGGGGCCTGAAAACCTGCCTGCACCAAATAATTCACAGCCCAGAAGGCCCTCGGGCCAGTCACAGACAGGGAGTCGAGGAGGTAGTCCCACAAATGGGGTCCCCCGCTCCCCTGACTATGTAAGTCCCCGCTACAAGGGAAACCGACCAATCCTGGGTTATGTGTGGACTCCTCCAGCCCAAGGGGGGGGATCCAGCCAAGCACCTGACCCAGGGAACTTCCCTCCTAACTTCCCACAGGAGGGCAGAAATTCCCCAAACACTGGGCAGAACTTTTTTCCCAGGTATCCACAAGGTTTCCAGCCCCAAAACCATCCATCCTTCTTTCCCCAATTCCCTGAGCCCAGACAACATAATCCGGGAGAGGGGCGGCCAAGGGTGGAGTGGTACCCAAATCTTTCCAATTCGGGGTATTACCAGAGAAGGGATAGCTACCCTTCCCGGGATCAGCCCAAGGGAGAAAATAGAAACCCGTATCAGCCTGAGCGGGTTTCACAACTTGAGCGCCAGGTCCAAAATATGGCACGGGATTTGGGTCACATACTGAGGGCTCAACAGAACCCTCAGATGAGCATGCCACCGCAGAATGCCCCAAACTCTGGGCCTGGTGCTCCAGAACAATGACGGGGGCATCACCCCGATAACCCACCGGTTCCCAGGGAGGAGGCACAAGGGGAAGGGGGGTGTAAAGCCTTGGAGGAAGCTTCCTTCCCAAATTTTAAACAGCCCCTGGAAACCCAGGAACCGGAAACAAAATCTCCTACCCCTGAAAGTCTGCCACCCAAGGAGCAGAGTGGGGGTAGGAGAAGGAAAGGAGCCAAACAGACCCACTTTGTGGAGGAGGTACAGGTCTTCCAATTTGAGGGAGAGGGATCCTCAGATGATCCTGGGAAAAGGATCTTCTCCTTCAGAGATGGGGGAACTCCTCCCAAGGAAAAATGGGTCCCAAGGGATTTCAACCCAGACTAGGTAGATGTGGGGATTGAGCTGTCGCCGCCCATCATCCTATCCCAGAACCAACAATACCAAAAACCCCTGGTTCAAACCCATCCTGGTGACTGCCTCCAAAAAGGCAGGGGCGGCCCAGAACCGGAACCAGGGGAACCTAAAACCGAATCAACAGACTGGGTAGATGTGGGGATTGAGCTGTCGCCGCCCATCATTCTAACCCAGAACCAATAATACCAAAATCCCATGGGTCAAACCCATCCTGATGACTGCCTCCAAAAAGGGGGGGGCGCCCCAGAACCCGAAACCATTTCCAGTTGCCAACTTTTTCTTTCAGATTCCCCAGGCTCTCCACAGAATTCTTCCCAAATCTCTTCTCTCGCCATGTCCAAAACCAGAAAGTTAGCCCACCAGTTGTCCAAAAATGTGCCTTATCTGTGCCCCCTTGAGGAGAAGGAGGGAAGATACTATGCCCCGGTACAAGTACAGGGGCAGGGTACAATTTTGGCACTGGTGGTCACTGGATCCCAAGCTACACTTCTGTCCAAAAGGGCCTTTGATGAACTAAATGCAGGAAGGGGGGAGAATTACCGCATTCCTCTCACCTCTCTTCCTGGACAACTGCAGAACTTTGACGGGAAGGAAATTCCCATCGAGGGGACTGCAGAGTTGGACATTAAAATTGGGCGACACAAGGTGAAACACCCGGTCATAGTAGTGACTCCAGAGGGCACCCCTTCTTTACTAGGGAACGACCTCCTGTGAAGGTTGTCACCCCTAATAGATTGTGTAAACAAGGTCCTCTGGACCCAGACTAGCCGACCAATAAAATTAAAACAGAGTGTCAACCATGTTAGTTTAAACGGCACCTGCCACATGGTTGAACAAGAATCTGACCAAGTAGAATTTCACTTCCAGAACAACCAAATTCCAGATGTGACAGTAATAGCAGTAGGACAACAGACTGGTGATGGAGGGTGCTCTCTATTTCTGAAAATCAACCTTCCTTCCAGTTTAAGGTGGTATTCCACACTGGAAGGAAATACTCTGAAATTCTTTACCAATCCACAATCAGACACTCACAAACCTATAGTCCAGAAAGATGTGAAATCAGCTCAGAGCCTGGCTGATATTCAGCAAATTGGAGATCAGTTGTTCATCCCTGTTCAGTTAAATGATGGGAAGGACTCTGTTCTCGCCAGATTGTGTGTGAACAACGGTAAGAGCTTCATCAGCGAAGCCATGTTCTGCCAACTCCCAAAAGATCCAGCCATTCCCACATTCAAACTGATAGATAAATGGGAAATGGACCTGGAAGCACCCAATTCCAAACATCTCCTGCCAAGCAGGTGTATGCTCAAAATCTCCATTGGCAACAAGAGCATAGTCCATAATTGTTGGGTCGTGCGAGACGTCACTGCCGCCTTTTACTTTGGCAGTGACATTCTCAATCGCTTGCCATTAGTTTGGACCTAATAAACTTCAAAGCTTGGTCTCGGTTAGCGGATAATCCCATGGGATTTGATGATTCAGAAAAAGCATTTAGGTCAGCTCAATTGCTACCTTATGCAGTTGAAATTCAGATTGAAGAGGAAGTCACCATCCCAGAAAGGACCCGACAATTCTCCCTGGAAGTGCAAGTTAAAAGAGGACAAAAATTGAAAAACCCTGATGCTTATATTCATCTAAATGCTTCTCTCCAACAGCAAGGGTTAGGGGTAAACCCAACACCATTAGTCAACATAGAACATGACACCATTCCAATAGAGGTGGATAACAGTGACTTACAGAGTATTACACAAGCCGCAGGCACCATCATTGGAATGGCGGTTGATGACCGACATTTCTCCATTGATTTAGGAAATGAACTGTTAGGACAAATCCCCAAGGACTGTTTTGACAGTGACAGTGATGACAATACAACACCAGACAGGATTTTCACCCGGCATGGGGGGAACTTCCTGGTGTACACTTCTTGGCCTTATGGTAAGGAAGACGTGACTTGTGACTTCAGGAGGACGAGGTGATTTTCCAGGTCCATGAGGGCTGCCTTTCCCACCTAAGGCCTCCAGTCCAATCAGCACTCTGACCAGGGACTTCTCCACCCAGCTGGAGGAGGCCGCTGAGATAGCCAAACCAGGAGTCTTTCCAGGCTTCAGGCAGATGGTGGAAGAGAAAGTCAACCTAGCTGATGCCTGTGTGACTCTGGAACAGAAGCAAAAGTTGAAACAGGTTTTCTTGGATTTCCAAGATCTCTTTGCGGTAGACTCATATGACTGTGGTCGCACCGACATCCACACAACAAAAATTCCCACGGACCCTGGAATGACTCCAGTGTTTGTGAAGCAATATTGCTTGCCTCTCGCATCCATGGAGTCCCTTACTGAAATAATTAAGAACCTTGAGTCCCGGGGAATAATCCGTCCAGTACACAGCACCTTCAATAATCCGGTACTGGTAATATTGAAGCCAAACTGCCAGTGGAGACTCTGTGCCGACCTTAGGGAGCTCAACAAACGGGTCCATACTTCCCGATGGCCTCTGCCCTACATTGACCAAGGGCTGGCCCAGATTCAGGGGTCACAGGTATTCACAGCAATAGACTTGACCAATGGATACTGGACCGTGCCTGTCAGAAGGGAGGACCAATACAAACTGGCTTTTACCGTTGGGGGCCAGCAATACACATGGACCCAGACTCCCTTCGGATACCTCAACTCCGGCAATGAATTCAACATTTTTCTACAAAAGGCCATGCCCGACCTGGGTGCGAGGGGTAACCTGGCTTATGTAGATGATGTCCTCATCAAAAGTACATCTGTGGAGGAACATATAGCAGAGATCCGTTATGTTCTGACACAGTTGAGGGCCGCCGGAGAAAAACTTTCCTTTCAGAAAGCACAGTGGTGTAGAACCCGTGTTAATTTCTTGGGGCATGAGATTACTCCTCAGGGTCTCTGTCCCCAGGAAAAGAAAGTGGAAGCACTTCAGAACCTGAAGGATCCCACAACTCTGCGGGAACTAAGGAGCCTCCTTGGACTGACTAATTACAGCAGAAAGTTCATTGAGGGCTACGCAGAGATCACCAGACCCCTGATTCATCTTTTGAAGGGGGGGTTAAGTGGGAATGGGGTCCAGAACAATCTGAGGCAGTAAGACAACTCAAAAGAAGCCTCTCACAAGTGCCTTGCCTAGCTTACCATGTCAGAAACAAGGAGTTCTTCCTGGAGACAGGGTTCTCTAATACGTGCTTGACAGCAGTATTATACCAAAAGCATGAAAAGTAAAGTAATCTCCTATGCGAGCAAAACTTTATCCTCTGTGGAGGGAAAATTCAACGATTGTGAAAAGGCACTCCTGGCAACGGTGTGGGCATTGAAGAATTACCGCCCGTTCATCCAGGGGGAACACATCATAGTGGAGACTCCCCACCAGCCTCTGCAATACCTCCAAAGTGACAGAATCCGGGCCGGAAATGTGAATAATTCCGAATTACTTCCTGAATTCTGTCAATGCAAGGCTTTCCTGTGGAGGTTAGATATGGCCAAAACAAGAAGAGTCCCCTCGCGCAAGGTCTGGCTGACTTGCATGATTGTGCCAGAGAAAACTGTCTCGAGGATGAAAGTCTAAAACTCAAGGACAACATGGAGGCATACCTTATTTCCCCACACAAAGCCTTTGAAGACGACAAGTGTGAGGGAATGCCCACTGTCTATGTGGATGGATGCTCTTACCATGTTGACAACAACGGGGAAAAAGAACTGGTGCCCGGCGTAGGGAATGCATGGGTGAATGAGTCCCCAGAACCCTCCGCTGGGTACAAAATTGGTCCCCGAAGTAGTCAGGTATCAGAGTTGATGGCTGTGCATCAAGCCCTCTTCACTGCTGTCCAACATCAACTCCACAAACTGGTCATAATCACAGATTCAGAGTATGTACGGAACGGGTTTGTGGAGCACCTGGTTAATTGGAAAACCAGAGGCATGCTATGTGCTAACAACAAACCCTTGAAACATGGGAAGTTGATCCAAAATATTGATGATCTGGTCACATCGAATGGGATGACCATCTACTGGACAAGATTAAGGGTCATTCCAAAGTAGAGGGACCAGACAAAACTGGAAATGACTTAGCTGATCAGCTGGCCAAAACCGGGGACATCCAAGCGGATCTAATTGAAATTGAGTCCCTGTTGGGGGAAATCCAGGTTACTGCTATCACTAGGACCCAGACAAATGCTCACAATGATCTTTCAACTGCACAATGGAGTAAGGAGACCCCTGATGCTGATTTAATTACGGCACAAAAGGGGGATCCAATAATTGGTAAGTTTTACCAACACATTGAAGACCCTGAGAACTTTCCCCTGACGGATATCTATTACATTGGGAAGGAGGACCTTAGAGTGTTGATGAAATGTCCAAAAATGTTCCGAATCCAAGACGGTTTGTTGGTAAGGAAATCCCAAGCTGGCCATGATCAGTGGGTGGTTGCAACCTCATTCCGAAGCCTGATGTTAAGTCACACCCATGATGCGGCCACCGCCTGTCATAGGGGGTTTCACACAACACTTGAGATCTTAAGAGAGGTTGCATACTGGCCACACATGGGGCAGAACCTCGACCAATACTTGAAGGGGTGTCTGGTGTGTGCACAATTTCAGCCATCATCCCCCACACACCGTGCGCCTCTCCAAAAGAGGGGGATGACACTGCCATGGTCAGATTTGCAAATCGACTTTGTAGGCCCTGTGATTCGCTCGTCTAGAGGAAACATGTACATGTTGACAGTTACATGCGTGTTTACCAAGTGGGTGGAATGTCTCCCGGCCCCAAACTGCAAGGCAGAAACAGCAGCTGCTCTGATGATTAACCACATCTTTTCCCGTTTTGGTCTACCTCAAAGGATTGAGTCAGACAGAGGTAGCCACTTCACCAGTGAAGTAATGACAAAGATGTGGGAGATACTGGGGGTTAAAATGAAGCTACACATTGCTTACAGGCCAGCTTCTTCTGGAGCAGTTGAGAGATACAACCGAACCATTGTGAGCATCTTAAAAAAGTTTGTGGCAGATTCTGGGCCAAGTTGGGATATCCGATTACCTCTGGTCCTAATGGCCATCAGATCTACCCCTTCATCTGCAACTAAAATGTCACCATTTGAGTTGATGACCGGACGCAAGATGGTGCTTCCCAAGCATTTGCTCTACAGGACCCAAGAGCAGACACTGATAAATGCCTCCACAACTCATGAGTATGTGGAGAATTTAAGGAAACACCTTCAGCATGCTTTTGCCTATGCTCAGCGGAATCTAGAAAGATCAGCTGATAGCCTGAAGACCCACTACGACCTGAAAACCACCAGGAAAGTATACAAGGTGGTGGACCGGGTCTATCTATACAATTTCCAAAGGAAACAGGCCAAACAGCGAACATTTTCGCCTACTTGGAAGGAACCGTTTGAAATTATAGACAAAATCTCCCCTGTAGCCTATAAGATCCGCATCCCCAAAGGTAGTCTCCATCCCAGGCACACTCTGCAGCAACTGGAGGAGTCCTCTGCAATACCAGAGGGTACCGCTCCAGATTAATTCAGTTCCCATCCGAAAATATTCCCCATATAGTCTCTAAAATATTATGATTTGAAAAAAAAAATGTTTCATGTTATATCTTGTTTTAAAATAAGACTGAAAAATGTATCCTGATGTATAAAATGTATATGCCGCCCCACTATATCAATGGTGGTGGAAAAATGTCTATGAATAGGTATTGCCGCTTTTGCTTTATCATCCTAAGAGAGATGAAATGATGGAGACTGACCACGGAAGGCGACCTGGGGACCGGGAGCGAAGATCCGAGGGGCCCAGGGTACCGCCCAATCCTCCCATCAGGACCAGCAAGGAGAACTGATTGATCGACTGGAGGGAGGAAAAGATGCTGAACTGTGCCATCTACGGAATTGCATGAAGATCAGGCGAACATCCCAGATCTTGCGAGTTCCATCAGTGAAAGATCAGAAGGGCCATCGGAAGAGGGGGGGCTTGTGGGATGTTTTTACCCATGCATCCAAGCCCTACCATAAAACTGTGCATTACTTGCATTGAAAACATCATCATGGCCAGAACTCCCCAGAGAGTGCACAGGGAAAACATGAAGAATAGTCTGCCACCCGTTTTTGCCTATGTTGTGAGCACAGGAGGGCACTGCCTAAAACCACCATTGGGCTACACACACAGTAGCCTGAAACCATTGGGAATGGCAATGCCGATTGCCAAAAGCAACCCAGAAATGTGGGGAATTCACTGTCTTAATGTCAAAATGGATGCAATACTGGTGCTCACCACTATCAGAAAGCCGGCGTTTTAAAACCACCAGACTTTTGTGTAAAATTGAACAAATGAACCCAAACCAGGCCAAGGAAAGACTTGCTAAGAGGTGGATACAATGTAAAACTATATTCTGAAATGACTTGAAGGAAGTAATTATTTAATGTATATATAAGAAAAATAGCTGGGGATGTCAGCAGCTAAAGTGAATTTGGGTTTAAAGCCACTAAAATCGAAATGTTTAGAATAAACGAGTGACCTACTTGTGAGTGTCACAATGGTTGCAATTATGTAAATGTCATAGTTTTGAACTTAGAATCAGAATTCTAGCTGCATGTGCAAAAATTGTAAGTTGGATTTGAATGTAGAAAACTGGGAACTAAAGTGACATTTAGCTGAATTCTGCCTGACAACTACCCCCGACAGGAGTTGAACTGGCTCAACAACTCTTCCCAGGCCTGGTTGCATCCTGCTGCCCCCACCAAAAGGAGGTGACACCTCTCTGATTGAATTAGGGGAATGGTACCTGCAGACTGCAGGAAGTTGAACAAAGCCCTGTCCTGGACTCAGCCAAATGTAATATTGGGGGGTGTCGTAAAATGGCTTCCTCTTGGGAGAAACTGGGAGGGGCAGTACCTGTGAGAGCCAGCTGAGCTTGGGGGAAGTGGATAAACCAGAAATTCCACCATGTGCTTTGGAAAACCACACCCCTTTGGGGCCAGAGCATGATTTTAAAAAGATGGATAATTCACAGTGCAGACTTGTCAAAATTATATAAATAATATCATCATTTTTGTGATTTTTCTGTGCACATTTTAAGAGGTGTTAGGACCCTGTGGTATGTTCTTGGGGATAGTAGCGGAAAAAAGGGTTGTTACTCCAAATGTATGCATGTTAAAAATCTGACACTTTATCATCTGAAACCCATATCCCTGGTGCACATTTGTGTAAAATCTGGAAAGGTTTAGAGGTTGTTATCTGGATGAAAAGGGGAGAATTCTGTCATAAGTGGACACAACATCGTACAAAGGCAGGGATCGGATGGTTTGGTGCTACAGAAAATATGTTAACTGGACCTATAATATTAGAAAAATGGTACATAGATAAATATGTATTTGGATCAGAAATAGATTTGTGTGCAATTTGACTAGGGGAGGATCCTCTGACCATAAACCTACCTCATCATTCTGACTCACAACCCAGTTCCCCCAATCAAGGAAGAGAGGAGGAACTGGCCAATGATAAGTGAGAGGGGCAGGCTTAGCTAGGCCCAGGCACACATCTATTTTCTAAACACATAAAAAGAGCCACTGGAACCCAGGTAGGGACATTCACTTTCCACTTTCTTGCGGGACGCTTTCCCGGGAGACTTCAGACTTCACGTCCAGAGATCCAGACTTCAAATCCATCAATCTCCAGAGACCAGAAATTAACTCCAGAATTTGTAGCAGAGAGGCCTGAATCCACAAGCTGATTCCTCTTCAGCAGGCCTCAAAACCAACCAAACTATTCAACAGGCGGGCGAGCTGTTTGAATTCTTTGCCAAGAACATTTACAAGAACCTGTAGCAGTATCCAGAAAGCAGAGCTGTTTGAATTCTTTGCCAAGACCTTTTCCAAGAACCTGTAGCAGTATCCAGAAAGCAGTGCTGTACCCAGAACCAGAGAGAACCAGAAACCAGATCGCTGTGAAGAACTGCTAGCAGAAGTCCAGCCAATCCTGACCCGATCAGTGACGAAGTCGCCTTCCTGTCCAAAATCTAGTGTGAGTACCCAGCTAGCACTGTGCCAAAACCAGTCTCTTAGTTTAAAATAATCTAATCCAACTATTTTAGCCTATTAGAACTGCCTCCTAGAATCGTGTCATTCTGTCATCTTTAAAACTGAAAACTGTCATCTGTCATTCTGAGCTTTGAAATTTCAAATCCGAAAAACTAGCTTTATTAAATCTGGCGTATCTCCGGAACCGTTTGTGCTAGGAGCGAGTTTTAACTGTCATCTTAAAGCTAAGATTCTAAGCTTTCCAACGAGCCTAGAACCCACTTCCTTATCATGCCTCCGTAATTGCGCTCGACGCACGCAACTTAATTTGCCACGATTTGACATTTTGCTTAATTTCAGCCACGTGTAAAAATATTTGTCCTTGCTTTCCTTGCTGAAATTCGTGTGCAACCTGACAATTATTCATAGTGCATTGCTAAAGTGATCCTGAACTAATACCAAGTAGCTGTCACCCACCCTGAACCTCTAGACGGAATTCAAAGCAATTTTAGCACATCTCTTGCTTCATTGCCACCACATTTAAAAGTATATTTCCTGTGTTTAAAACTCCTACCTGTTTTCCTGTAAACTCGCTAGGGGGGAACTGAAATATTTTGGTTGCATTCCTGAGAACTGTGTGTTTTCCTCCCATCTCTTTACCTTGCATGGGGGGGGTGAATTGTCAAAGAAAAGTGATTACATTGTCATTTGTTGAAGTCATATCAAGTTTATTTTATGTACTGCATTTTCATTCATCATTGCATTGTCTTTGAAGCCATAAAAGCATTCTCAGCTACTTTATCCTCTCTATATCACTTCTAAGCCATCAAAAAGAGTGTACCACTGTAACATTATCCATTGTTGATCACTCTCATCTTCACAAGTGTGCTATCAAATATTAATTTACTATAAAAGTGTGATAGATATATATTGTTTAATTTTCAAATAAACCTTTTAATTTGCAAAACAAATGGCATGTTGCCAAATAGAGCATGGCACTGGGAATGTAAAACCAGCCCAGGGCGGAGGATTGGAGATAGTGTGTGCTGCTAACTATCCATCTACTCCAGCAAAGCCTTATGGATGCGCTGTTGACAGGGCACCAGTCAAGACTAGGATGAGGCATGTGTTTTCAATGGTCAGAGGAGGTCTGACCTCACAGAAGGAAGCATGCACTGCTCTTATCTTCATTTCCTTCCTCCTTGATCAGGTGAGGCCTTACCCTGTTCGATACATGGATGCAGAAACATGTACTAGCCTAGAGCATCACTTCAAAGAGGGTGGCATGTCTTCAGTCAATTTAATGTGTTTGTGGTTCTTCCTGGCGGTAGCACAGTGACAATCAGAGAAGCACAGGATGCAGCTTCCCGGGCTCACACACCTCATTCTCTGTGACTGACAGGAATCAACCCTGTAGAAAATTGTCTGTGAGACTACTATTGAAATCTGCCACTTTCCACATGATTGTGGGGCATGCGTCGTCTTGGAAGCTTCCAGTTGCCCGATGGCTTCCCTCACAGTCTCCAGGAACCATGGCAGTGCAACTGGTGCTGACAACAGTGCACAGAACCATTTTCAAGATGCCTTTTCCCATGCCTGTGGACAATAAAAATGGAAGCAGTATGCGATTGAAATCAATATAACATAACAGCATATGCCAGTATAAAACACATGTTCACACTGACTTGGCCAATACAGTTCCATACTGCCTGCTAGAATATATGCCAGCATTTGTATGTAAGAACATACTCATGTTTGCTTTGCACATAATGCCAGTAATGATAGTATAAGAAAATATTTCTAAGATGGCTCTGCATATATATGCCTGTATCCCCACCTAGAAAATATTCTTGTTGGCTTTGTCTTTTAAAGTGCAATGCCATAATATGAAAACATGTCCAAACTGGCTAAATCAATGTAGGTGAGTCTAGACATGTAATAACAGTTATCATGTTTGTTTTGCCCTAGATGCCCAGTGATAAATATTATGTCAGAATGTCAAAATGGCTGCACCAAAGTATGCCATAGAAGCCACATAATAACACCTATCAGGTTTGCTTTACCCTTGATGCCCAATAAAAAAATTCTATGGTACAGTAGGAAAACATTGCTGGCCTGGCTACACAAAGTATGCCAGTCTAGTCACGTAATGCCACATATCATGTTGGCTTTGCCCTAAAGGCCAGTAAATTTATTTATGTTATTTTATTTATTACATTTGTTTCTGTACCCAAACCTGGGGGTATCACTGCGCAAGTTACAGGAGGGTTGTGTATCTTGTTGGTTACATAGGAGAGAAATACATAATTCATACAATGATAAAATACAAAGAAAGAACAGAACATAAATAATGCCATTCCACAGTAAGGTATGCTGCAAGACTGGCTGCACCAAACTATGCAACCTATCATATTTGCTTTATCATGGATGTCCAGTAAAAAATGCCATGCCACTATAAGAAATTATAGCCAGACTGTCTGCACCAAAATATGCCAATCTAACTATGTAAAAACATGTATAGCATTTGCTCTATTCTTGATGCGCAGTAAAATAATGCCATGCAAATGTAAAACTTTGTATCCATATTCATGGCTGCCAAATAACCCTCAGCTTCTCCCCCCACCCAAATAATTGCCCCGTGCCCAGCACAAATGCAAGCACAAAAAACTCAACATTCCGTCCCTGCCCAAATCAAGACTGGGCTCTCCACAAACACAAGCGCACATACATTCACACAACATAAACACAATGATTCACACACATTCACACAGTATTCACTGGGTCAATAAGATATGCACCCATACAACATACACTTGCTCATTCACACACATACATACATTGATACTTAGGTTTTTTATTACCTTGAGTCCCGGTCCGGACTCCTCATGTTGCCTCACATTAAGGCCCTCCACCTCCCACGCAACCAGAACAGGAATCAGGAAGCATAGAGCCCTTCCTTTTTCCTGCACATTCACAGAGGAGCTGGAGCACGGGAAGCACAATGGCCTAAGCTGTCTAAATATGCAGGGAGGCAGAGGGTGCCTGCTACACATATTTAGATGTGCAGTTCCCAAGCCAGCATCCCTATAGGCTGGGGAAACAAAATGCCCCCAAAGTTGCTTGGCTCATGGGTCATTCGGCCTGGTGAACCCAAACTGTCAAAGGGAAACCAGTTTTCCTTTTGACAGTAAAAACTAGCCCAGAAGCACTGAGCTTCAGCTGAGGGAGAGCTCAGTGTTTTCAGTGGGGTGGATTTGCTATTTTTAGGATGGGTGGCAGGTCGGCACCCTGTTACCCATGATGGATGAGCGCCCCTGGTATCTTGAAAAAAAAGGTAAAGCAATAAAAACAATCACTACAGTATAATGAACAGTAGCTGGGAATCAGGTAACGAGTTGTCATGGCTGAGTGTTGTTTACTATTGGAATCGACCATCATTCACCACCACCCACTGTATCAAGAACGCTATCAATTTGATTATCCCTACCTTGTCCTGTTGAGAAGAGATGTTCTGCATTTGCACAGGTTTAAGCTGCTCCTTCTTGCTTTAACCCTGAAGAATCACCAACAGTAACAAAGGTTGCAGGCTGCTGGCTGCCTAAACTCATTGTCATGAGTATTATTTTAAGGGGGCTGCTGGACCCAGATAAGCAGGAAATTTCCCTTCAAGACAGGTCTCTGACAAGTCCTTAATTCATGCACAGATTGGATCTGAAATTACTTCCGATTTAAGTGCATGAGAAGGGGAATTGAAGATAAGAAATCCCATTTCAGTTGTGCCAGCTCCCAAATGTTGGCATCTATCCTATGTCTAGCCCTCTGTTGCTACCTGCGGTGACTGCCTTCTTGGGAAGTCAGTGCAGGATTGAGGTGGTTGCCTGAGCCCGGCATACCCATGCTCTTCTCTAGATTTCTGGCCTGCTCAAGTCCCTCATCTTGCTGCTTACTTTTGGGAGTTTCCTCTCTGCCTACCAAGCTTCAAAAGGATGCTCTGTTGTCTCTGATACCATCCTGTCCATGGCCCTGCTACATATATTTCATGATGCCACTTCCCTGCCTCTGCTTGTGAATGAAGATGTCAAAGCGGAGGAAGCATTGATCACAATATATACAAACCAAATTAACTAGTATTTTGCACAATCTAATTATTGTGCTAGACAGAAAGAATTCTGTAACACTAAAACCACTATTTTGCACTTGTATTGATTTTAAACAGATTAGATTTGGAGACTTATAGTATTGCATTTTATGAGCATTTCACCATGAGCACCACTTTATGCTGATACCCAAAGATTCAAATGAGCAGAGCTTAAAATTAATATATTTGAGTGCAGCCTTTTTTGTGGTGTGGGTGTGCGTGCATGAGTGCCCAAATGTGTGTGTGCATGTGTGTGCCAATGTGTGTGTGTTCCAATGTGTGCACATGTGTGCGTGTGTGTGTTTGTGCTGTAAGGCGCTCACGGTGGCAACAATAAAGACAGACAAAGTGATCACAGTTCAAGGGTGTTTATTAAACTGGAAATACAGGGTGGCAAAACGCCTAACTTAAACATAAACCTAAGATGGGAGCAAGCGTCAACCATCAAATAGAAAATAAGGCAGTGCTTGTGGTGTCTTGTCAGAGGAAAATGCCTGTACTATGAAATCCTATTGCCAAATCCTTAATTATAGAAAGAGTGTGGGATAGGGGTTTCAAATAAAGAAAGAAGTGTTCACAAATAATAAGTCAAGATGTGATTGCCACGGGTCTCCCTTCTGCACGTTTTCAGCACGGGACAAGGTGGATTTCATGAGCACAGCAAACACTCTAACTTTCCCAGCATGAGCCAACAGTTCCGCTCCAGCTATCAGGTTCTCCAATGGTTTAAAGTCTCTTTTCAATAAAAAAAGTATCTTGCCTTAGAGGGCCTGATAGTTTCAATAAACACAAAAGTTCTGTTTCATATATGGCTTTGGGTGATGGCTTTACCCCTGGGTTCCCCTCTTCTGGGTACAGAGCCCTCAATGTCGTGCTCAACAAATCAAATGAACTGTTTCTTTCTCAATTAACTTTAGGTGAAGATTTTTCACCCCTGGATCTCCCTTGGTCGGGCTCAGACCCTAAATGAAAAGCGGGATAGTCCACTTCTCCTTGCCTTACAATGTCTCTTGGTTTCATGGATCTTAATGTCAAACTTTGGGTGATGACTTTTCACCCCTGGATCTCCCTCAGTCGGGGTTGGACTCCAAATGACAAGCGAGACAATTCACTTCTCCTGGTCTTGCACTGCTTTTTGTTTCATGAATCTTAATGTCTTTTTGAACAACTCTTCAGGGGTCACCCCTGCTGGCCGGCCTCCGTCTTCCAGGTTCACTCTGGCCACCTTTTGCACAATGGTTCCCTGTAGGTGTTCCTCGGTAGGTTCACGCCTGTCAATACACCGTTCACAGGGACCTCAGGCCTTGCCCCTTCTCGTTAGGATCCCTCCACCAGGTTCACTCCTGCCAACCTTAAACAATTTGTGTACTTTTCATACCATGCAGGATTTACTTCCCTTACTTTCTTATTCATCTGCCGGTCATAGACTTTCAGTTGTACGGAGGATTGGACAGGACCCCTGTATGATCACTTTGACCACTTTTTGCCTTTTCCTAAGGCCTTCTGGTTACTGTAGTTCAATAACAGGGTAATCGCCTGGTGTTTCTCAAGTAAACATCCATGTGGTGTTTGATTCTGTTATGCTGGCTTTCCCCCTTCTATATCAACAGTTCTTTGTTCATTCAAAGTTCAATTAGCCTCTTGCTACTTTCGTTCAACACAGTCCGGTTTCTTTATCGACTCTTCCCCTCGATTAACTGATTGTGATGAATGGCTTTTCTTTCTTGTCTGTAGAGTCAAGGCCAGTACCATTGGGCCATGCGTCTCTCCCCGCTTGGCTGTCAGCGGAGGAGGCGCCCGGGGACAGTGGACATCTGGTGCAACACATGCAGGCTATTGTTCCTGGCCTTACTATTCCTTCCCTGAAGGCTTACGGGTCTCTGTCGATAATGGCAAGGCCACTTCTCCCCTTGGTATTCTCTCAACTTGCGCCATCTTACGTCTCGTCTCGAACTGCCGGGCTCGGTTACCTCTCACGTCGTGCCTGCCTTGCTCGTAGTGTGCCCTCTTGCTCCATCTTTTATCCCTATGGGGAAAGGAGAGGGCCTTCAGGTGTGTGGGATTTTGGTTAATTGTCTGACTTTGCCTGATCCTTGTATTGGGACATGTCAGGTTATGGTTAGTCTGTCTATAGTCATGGTAGGGAAGAGTGTTCATGTTGGAAGAGGAGGGTGATAGAGTTTCCCAGTATCCTAGAGGGTCAGAAGGGAAAACAGAGTTTTATGGAATTCTAGCCCTCTCAGTAGGGTTTTTGATAAACTCAGAAGGGTGAGATAGATAGGGTTTGTGAGACAGACGGGAGTGACCGGGTTTGTTATCGTGAATGGGACAGGGGGTACTGTGGGAACGGTAGTGTTTTGTCAAGGTAGATTGGATGTTCGGGAAAGAATAATCATAGGGATGTGAAGAGGAACGGTTGGGAGTGTTCGTGCAGGTACCAGGAAGACAGGGATCCTGGGAGATGTAGTTTCCCACAGAACTGGGGTTTGGATTTTTAAAGGTTTTACTGTAGGTGGATGGTATGTTGGTTTTGGAAAAAGAAGATTTATTGGGCGGAAGGGGGGTGGATTTAGAATAACCAAAGAAAATCTCCAGACTTTGTCCTTTACTTTACTTTATATTATTTTTAAGGCACAACCAAAGTGGCCAGGAGGCATACTGGTGCCTACAAAGCAGTGGATGTTGAAAGGAGAAAAGGGGGGAATGAAACTGGGCACTATCTAAAAAGATGTGTTTTAAGATGTTTCTTAAAGCACTCCAAGGATGGACACTTTCTTAATTCGAGGGGCAAGGTATTCCATTTGACAGGTGCGGCCAACTTTCGGTATTTGCATCATTTTAGCATTGTTTGAACGGAGAGATTGAACTTCAACTTTATTTTTGTATTCTAGAGGCTATATAAGCAGGTAAGAGCCCTGCCAGAGATTTGTAAGTGATTGTGAGAAGGCTGAAATCAATCCTGGAGACTATGGGAAGACAGTGCAGATTTCTACACAGCTCTGACACGTGTGCATACTTCCTCATTCCCATGATCGCTCTTATGGTGCTGTTTTGAACTACTTGAAGTTTGCAGAGTTCTCTATTTCCTACCCCCACCAAAAGGGAGCTGCAGTAGTCCATTTTTGATGAAATAATGGCTCAAGCTACCGTTTTGCAGCCCTTTTGGGAAAGGAAAGGTTGAATATCGGAAAGGAGCCGTATATAATAAACCAAAGCTGAGAGCAGGTTATCAACATGAGCTGACATGTTAAGTAACTGTTCAAAGATCACACCCAATATTTTTATGTTTTTTTTTGGTGGGGATAGCGTGATTCGCAATGCGAAAAGGAATCATAGTGCGAGTTTAACTTTGAGAGTCTGGGCCTGGAACCCGCAAGCATGAGTTCAGTCTTACCATGGTTCAAAGCCAGCCCACTCATGTCAATCCATTCATGAATCAAATTGTACATTTCCAACACCGTTTTGGAGTCTTTCGCATAGTAGCCTGATAGCGGAATGAGGCATTGCGAATCGTCCGCGTAGTTTGAGAAGCATGTTTTTTTCTGCTTCAGTAATTGGAAAAGGGGGTCCGTGAAAATATTGTAGAGGACCAGGGATAGTGAGGCTCCTTGGGGAACACCATAGTTGAGAGGGACTGGGTCATCTTCCACTAGCTTGCTTCAAACCTGCATGGTCCTGTTGCCTAGAAAGCACTGCATCCAGTCCCTCGCTTCGTTGGTAAAGTGTGCCACCTCCTGAAGTCTGGTCAGCAGGAGGGGGTGGTCCACTAAATCAAAATCGGCAGATAAGTCTAAGGACAAACAGCAGCATAGTTGTCCTGTTGTTAATATTTGCCATCATATTAGACTTTAATAACAATAATGCTGATTCAGTGCTAAAGCCAGGTCTGAAACCTGACTGACCTTTATTCAGAATCATGTGATCTTTTTTGTGGCATAATAGTTGTTCGTAGGCCACTCTATCCATAATCTTCAGTATGAAAGGAGAGTTGGAAGCCACTTTGGGATCCTGGCCAGGGTTTTTTAGCAGAGGGGTGATCCACGCACCCTCAATCTAGTAGGCACCTGTCCTTCTTTAAAGGAGGCATTAACAATTTTGGTAATAGAACTGATGAGAGTCTCTGAACATTCCTTGATGGCAACAGCTGGAAACAGATCCCCCTTGCAGCTAGATGGTTTAAGTTTGGCCGGGATAATGTGAAGTTCGTCTTCAGTAATACTCCTGAAGTTGAACTTAGGGGTAGTCGGTGCTTGCGGGGTGTTTTCATTCAGCAAAACCTTGATGGAAGGAACTGGCAGTAAAGTTTTAGCTTGTGCTATAGCCTTTTTAATCTTTTCCTTCTTGTTCACCAAGGTTGTCTGAATATGAGCGCACCAATCTTGAACTTTACAGATGGCTTCTTGAAATTTAGCATTAAGTTTTTCTAATACTTTCAAAATGGCAAAAGATTTCTTTGGAATCTTGGTGGGCATTCTCTATGCACACTTCATAGGATTCTTGTTTGGCTTTGATGATGGCCAGCTTAAATATACTGGCTGCCTCCTGATAAGAGAGCTTGTCATCTTCCGCCTTAGATGTTTTCCACTGATAATTTCTTTTTCAGTTTTATCACTTTAAGGTCATCTGTGAACCAGGTGTTATAGGGATGGTTAGTGACCTTCTTATTTTTTAGAGGAGCTAGGGTATTAATAGCTTCAGTAAGAGCGTCCAAGAGGGTGTCAGTCATAACGTCCACGTTCTCCTGGGCCGAGGAGGTCATCTAGGACACCGGATGGATCCAATCCTTCATTTACTCTGGTTTGACCCTCTTCATGTTTCTAGACATAATCCAGTTTTGTTTAGCTAAACTGGTTGTACACCCTCTAACAGTGTCTTATGCTAAATTCAATAAAGGAGTGATCCGACCAGGGGCAGGGGGAGACGTCAAGATCATTATTCTTCATGTTAAGTGAAAAGACCCAATCCAGCATATGTCCCTTACTACTTGTGGGTTTATCTACATTTTGTTGGAATCCCAGAGCTGTTATTAACTTAGCAAGTTCACTCACAGCGCAATCTCTGGGATCATCTTTCGAAACGTTAAGATCGCCCATTATCAGCCATTTGGCAATCCCCTTAAGTTGGACTAGCACCAGGCTGTCCAATTATGATACAAAATCGGGCTTGATATTGGGAGGGCGATATATCAATAGCATGTTCATTGTGTTGGAAGCATCTGTTCGGACTTTGATGTACAGAGTCTTACAGCCACTGGGACCTTGAATGTTAGCTTTCCATATATCCAAGGCATTCTTGAATATAATGGCCACGCCCCCCCCCTTGATTCTCCCTGGTGACACATACATCCTCCTCTCCTTCTTCTGCGATGTAGTACCAGGTCTCACCTGGGGTATTTCCCAGAAAATAACCCCAGGTTCCCCTACCCAGGTAATCCTCCCTCGCTCGTCCACCCCCAGGGTTGGGATCTGAGTGCACCAGCCCTTCCTTAGCCACCTGAAAAAGGGATTCCCAAGGTCTACTTGGGAGAATACCTTCAGGTTTCTCACAGTGTGCATGTGTGTGCATGTGTGTGCACGCATGTGTGTGTGTTCATGTTTGTTCACCTGTACAGTGAAGGCTCCCTGCAAAGGGAAGTGGATAGGGGCAAGACAAAGCAGATCAAGAGAGATTCTGGGAGGCCAGAGACAAAGATATCAGAGGAGGGAGAGTCCCTCCTTGCAGAGAAGGCAAGACTGCATTCCTGGGATACTTGCAGAGAGGGGACAGAGACTTCAGATTAAGGAGAGAGTTCCCTATAGCAGAGTTGTGCTCACTATGTGCACGATTTTCAATTTAGATCCATTGCATGGAAATGTATTACAACCTGACATATAGAGTACCCCAAGGTCCCAGCCATTTACCTCATACATGCATACATACATAGGACCCTTCTCCTGAAATTAATTAATAACACAGGCCATACATGCTTAAATTATGCAGAGGACATGCAAATTGTCTGAAAACTCTTCAAGAACCTAAAAACAGACATGCCTTGTCTCAACATATGTATTGGTCATGTGCACTCCGGGATGACCAGTATTAGGGTCAAGCTCAATGTATCTAAAAAAAAGTTAATGATCAATAGAGTAAAACCACCTAGCCCCATAGCAACCCACTTGCTGGATGTAATGAGCCCTTGCACACTGCCAACCGCCACAGCAAGGACTCTTTGAATCACTATGGACAGCAACTATACCCTAGAACCAAAGGATAACACCATCACAATGAGCTGCTGCTTCCAACACCACACCTGTCAACACATTGTGCCCTACCTAGACTTCAGTAACAGGACCTATGCGATTATCCCTTTGGTACCATACAGAATCAACTATGCCAACAGCCTTTACCTTTGACTCTGGGAATATCTACTCAACAGCAGAGTCAAGTCCTAAAAACAAATAAGTGGGGTGACTCATTAACATATGCAATTGGATGTGATGCAACCAGAAATTAGCATATCAAGGTGAAATATGCAAGTTATTCAATTGGCTTTGCATAACCATACAAGTTGCACAGGACGGATGCCATTTGTCTTTCATAAAATCAACACACACAAAAAACTGAGAAGATATTTTCTACTAATAGTGTTGTTAAAAGGTGTGCATGTTTTAAACTCCAAGAATCATTGACAATGTTTTTCCTGGAACATGGAGCCCTGAAATGTGAGATTTCAGCTTTAGTTGTTTGCTAATTCTCATTAGCTTATCTGGTGCAGTGATGAAGTGCCTGTTCTGCGAACCTGGCGACTGCGGTCTCAGTCTGAAGGATGGCATAAATTCAAAAGTTTAAAAAATATAATACATTTTTGCACATTTTACACACGTCCTCTAAAACAGCTTGAGGGACAGCGTCACCCCTCTGAAGAAAATGGGTGAACTTAGTCCCCCCGTGTGTACCCTCGACTTGAGCACTGCTCAACAGACTATGAAGAGTTCAAAGTGAGGCAGCCAGTTTAATCCTAAAACTAAAAAGAAACACATATTTAATCCCAACTCTCCACATACTTCACTGGCTCCAAATCAACAAGAGGATTTATTTTAAAGCTCAACAATATGCATTGCTCACTGTGCATATCGTAGTGAGGTCCTGGAAGCAATCACAAGGAAGTTCTCAGACTACGCTCCATCGAAAACATTCCAGTAGCTATGCACTACTAATGGTACCAAACTTCAACTGTAATTGGCATGGAGGCTCTTCTTTTTCCCTTTTACCCACCAAACGCTGGAACTCAATGCCCAAGCATCTCCTTATAGAAGAACACGTAAGCTTCAGAAAGCCAATAAAAACTGGCTTTCCAACTAACCTCCTTATAAGACCAGTGCCAAAACCCAGTTAACTACATGCCTACGTGCCTTATCCTCACCCTGAGAAAGGCACTTTAAATCATATTTATTTTGACATTTTGACATTTGTAGAATGCATCAAACCCGCGGTTATCTAATGTTATTAACCAGAATTCAATTTGCATGCCGACAACAAACCTGACAAAAGGGCACACTAGGGTCAGACTCTCCTCAATCCAAACAGAATCAATCAATTTTCTCTGTGACCATCAGACTAACCACCTATTCACTCCATCAACAGCTGCATACTGCCTCACCTCACTAGTTGTTCCCAACATGTGTCTACTGCCCCCAACAAACCAATTCTCCTCTAAAAATCTCTCACCAGTTTACGCTACACATTCGCATTCCCCCAGTTACAGCCGCCAAACGTCTAGCTGATATTGCATGAACATTATAGAGCTACATTAAAGCTCCCCTATTAAGTCGTGTTTTACTCCACCATATCAGCACGTAATACTATGCAATCCAACTTTAGCATCTGTGAGAAACCTGAGGGTATTCTCACTCATACTCCCCTTGGATCTTCTACGCCGGTGGTCAGGGAAAGGCCATCATGTTTGTATCCTGACTCTGGGGAGGAGAAGGGAGGGAGGATCACCTGGTGGAGGGTCCTTGAGGATTGGGAGAGTGATGCTCTTGGGCGAGACATGGTATCCCCTTTTTCCTAGTGACAGTCAACCTAACCCTCCCCAACTTTAATAGGCTGCTAGAAGCCAGTTTCCCTCCTTATTCCACACACAACACCTGACAGTACTGAGATGAAGAAGAGACAACTAAGAGTGCTGAAAATTACCCCTCTTCACCACTTCCCAGGTACTGGAACGTGGCAGTTGCATCCCTAACACTGAGAAAGTCAGGCATGTCTGCCTAACTATGGTCAGGCAGATCCAACCGACCAGGCACACTTGCAGCCTGTTAGAAGGATGCAGGTATATAAAAATGAAAGGACGAGAGGCAGAGGGAGAAGAGAGATCCCACAAAGGAACCCGCAAGAGAGCCCACAAGGATAACCATAAGAAAAAGCAGGGAGGCCCACGTGGCGGGGACCAGCAGGTGACCCGCTCTTTGTGGGAGCAGCTGTGGTGGGACTGTTCGCCAAACCAGGTTGCCGGCAGACCCAGACCACAGAGGACACCGCTCACATCCATGAGAAAGCCGAAGGACAAGCAGGGTTCACATAGCAGTGTTCCCTGCCTCAGAAGCGGAGCAGAGATAGCAACAGAAGCCGCCAGAAGAAGGAACAGACCACTGGTTAGTGTCAGAGGAACACGCAGACACCGGGGAGCTCCGAAGCTAACAGGAGGGAAGAGGAGCAGCCGGCTGGTGAGTGTCAGACAGGTACTGGAACGTGGCAGTTGCATCCCTAACACTGAGAAAGTCAGGCATGTCTGCCTAACTATGGTCAGGCAGATCCAATCGACCAGGCACACTTGCAGCCTGTTAGAAGGATGCAGGTATATAAAAATGAAAGGACGAGAGGCAGAGGGAGAAGAGAGATCCCACAAAGGAACCCGCAAGAGAGACCACAAGATAACCATAAGAAAAAGCAGGGAGGCCCACGTGGAGGAGACCAACAGGTGACCCGCTCTTTGTGGGAGCAGCTGTGGTGGGACTGTTCGCCAAACCAGGTTGCCAGCACACCCAGACCACAGAGGACACCGCTCACATCCATGAGAAAGCCGAAGGACAAGCAGGGTTCACATAGCAGTGTTCCCTGCCTCAGAAGCGGAGCAGAGATAGCAACAGAAGCCGCCAGAAGAAGGAACAGACCACTGGTTAGTGTCAGAGGATCACGCAGACACCGGGGAGCTCCGAAGCTAACAGGAGGGAAGAGGAGCAGCCGGCTGGTGAGTGTCAGAGGTACACGCAGACACCAGGCACCTCCAAAACAGACAGCAGGAAAGTGCTGGTCCATATACTGAATACCGAACTATATGAAAAGTTAACATTGTAAGAAACTAAGGTTTGCTAAATACTGAACTGTATGAAAGCTTAACATAGTAAAAACCTAAGGTATACTGAACACCGAATTATATGAAAACTTTAACACTGCAAGAAACCAAGGTATGCTGAATACAAAACTATTTGAAAACTTAAGATTGCAAGAAACCAAGGTATTATACAAAACTATATGAAAACTTAACATTGCAAGGAAACCCAGGTATACGGAATACCGACCTATATGAAACTTTTACACTGAAATAAAACTAATACCCATTGAACACCACATTATAGGGAAACTTCCCATTGAAGTAACTGAGCACATTCAATAACCAACTTCTAAATGCTTTAACTTTGAGATAGTGAAAGCGTGCAGTAAAACCTGAATTTAATGAAACAACATAATAACGCTTTTGAACTCTGAACTGAAACCATAATCGTAAACCTATGTTGCACAACGGGTTACATCTGACCTTACAGTTGACCTCATTAAGGACTAAATAAAATGTGAACAATGAACTTTAATGAGTGAATGCAGTTTGGCAAGGCAACAACTTGGCGAAGGGTGTGTGATATATAGTGGCAGGCCCACAATGCAACCAAGGAGAAGCCAATGGAATATAAGGTTGCATCTTAAAGCCAGGAGGCCAGTACAGAAGAGTCAAGTGAAAGTAACTTGGTGCACAGGAGCCAGTGCCAAATAACTTTGTGTGGGGCTGAGTAGTCCAGAGACCCTGGTTGCGCGACCTGTGACGGGTGGGCCGTGAGGTCTGACAACTGTTCCTAGACAAGAGGATCCTGAATGGTAAAAGCTGAGGACACCCCGAAACAAACCCAATGAGAGTCCAGGGATCCTGGTGGTACAACCTCCTAGACCAAAGGTCCCTGAATGGTAAAAGCTAAGGACACCACGAAACAAGCTCAACAAATCCACTGCAGCAAGACAAAAGTGAATGAAGTCTTGGTTAGGGGAATCCAGAGACTTGGAAACTGTACTTGGTGTCTTGGGAACAGAGCCCTGAGACACTTTTTGTTTTGGATTCTGCAACTTAAAACCTGGAGAAGGGAACCCCAAGGATGGGTTGTGAACTATATTGCCGTGAACTGGAGAAGGTCACCTTTCAGACTTGCCTTACATGGAACTTTCTTATGCTTGGGAAGGGGAGCTGGAAGAAAGCTGGAAGATGCCCAGAACTTTGAGTTGAACACTGTTTCTTTTGAGTTTGACATCCCTACACATTGGTTTGGTATAGTTGTGAGAGTAAGCATAGGTTTTGGACACAGACAAACCTTTAAATTGAACTCTTTGACAATCTTTCCTTAATTTCATTCAGGTAGGGAAAACCGATCTGCGTGATTACTGCACATTGCGAAAATACCGAATTCGAAAATCACAAATTCAAAAGTAACGCATGCAGTGATCACACAGATAACTTTCTCCCACATCCTGCAACCCCTTACCCCTCTCCCTCTACTTGCCTTTTTCAACAGCACACTTCTGTGTGTGCCGCAGACTCCACTGCAGCATCAGTCCCATCCCACTAACCTGAGTCGGAACTGGCGCTGCAGGGTCGTTTTTCTTTTATTTCATGTTTACTTTATTGACCCCACACCACTACAAACCCTGAAGCCCATAATGTCACACAAGGCACCCGGGGGACACCCCTGCAAACCCTGCTCCCCTTGTTTGACATTATGGGCTTTCTTTTTATTTCACATGTCAAATGCACAGCAAATGTGCATTCAGCATTTATTTTGTTATTTTCGCACGGTACCGGTAAAACCCACTTTAGCATAGGGCACGTTAGGCCTCCAACCATCCTGACATTTCAGTTAAATAAATAGCTTGGTTTAAACCTGTCTGTTGCCTGTCTCGTACTTCATGATGCCATTGCACCTCAAAGATATTGGGCCTCTATTTGAGATAACATATCCTCAAGGCTCTCTGCCAAATCCATAAAAGCATACCAGCACACAGGACCCGGGTACTTCTAACCTGCCCTCATCCATACCACAGGTACTGTTATTCCACTAACAATCCCTGTCTCTTTTTTCACAGAGCAATGCTCAGCATAACCAACAGCAAATAGCACACGGACACTTTATTATTACTATTATTATATTATGTTAAGTTGTTTTGTACTGTGCACCTTTACCATTGGCATTATCTCCAGGCGCTCAAGTGGATCTGTAAGAAAGAGGGCTGGGTGGGTTAGAGAGGGAAGAGGGATAGGAAAGAAGTTGTGCTCTTCTGTTGATGCTTGGGGAACCAAGAGAACCTGGCTTCCTGTGTGAGTTTGATTTCTAAGGGGGATCGATTGTGTGCACGGGCTTGTTGTATCTGCAGTAGACCTCAGTGTCAGGGAGTGTTTGTTGTTTTGTGAATGTTTGTTGTGTTTGATGAGTGTTTTGTGTGCAGTTTGGCTGGCTAATAGGGCGTGTGTGGTACTTGGGAGGTATGGTGGAGAGGAGCAGGAGCAGGGGTAGTTAGTACATTGGCTACACTCAATGCTCGGTTACGTACAGAACCTTTGCTACCTTTACAGTACTTCTGAGTTCTTGTACATAGGCTACCCTTACCCATTCTTGTAAATACAACACATAAACTAATCTGCACAATTCATTCTAAGTGCGACGCATAGGCTAACCTTCACAATTCTTTCTAAGTGTGACGCATAGACTAATCTGTATAATTCTTTCTAAGTTTGACCCATGGCTAACCTTCACATTTCTGCCTAAGTGTGATGCATAGCTAATCTTCACAATACTTTCTAAGTGTGACGTATGACTAACCATCACAATTCTTTCTAAGTGAGATGCATAGCTAATCTTCACAATTCTCTCTAAGTATGATGCATGGATAATCTTCACAGTTCTAACTGCAGTACATTGGTTATGATATATGTTATGATGTGATAAGGCATTTATAACGCGCCTATACACAAGTGTTTCAAGGCGCGATAAGGCAAGGTTGGGGGACAGAATGAGGTCAGACACAAATTATCTTACTAGGCCAAGTGACAGTGATATGATATGATATGATATGGCATTTGTAACGCGCCTATACACAAGTGTTTCAAGGCGCGACGAGGCAGGGAGGGGGGAACAAGGGGAAGACAGACAACGATCCTACTAGGCCAGGTGTCATTCAGACCGCGCAAGTGCAGGGGTAGAGGAGGTACAGTGAGTGAGATTGTGCAAGTGCAGGGGAGAGGAGGGGGAAAGGTGCAAGGGGTGGGGGAGGAAGGACAAGTGCCGTACACAAGATCAAATAACAACAAGTAGTGCGGCCAGCAGCTGGCAGTTTAAGGGTAAGTGCAGACACCAGCTGCCCAGCAAGTGCAGTTAAGGGGACTGTAGGGTTGCAGATACGGCCCCAAGTGCAAGAGTTGCCAAGAGGCAGTGTGGGTGTGCAACTGGGCGGGCAGGGACGCTGGGCCCAAATTCAGAGGGTAGTCAGGTGACCAGTGCAGTATCAGACAGGAGATAAGCAGGGGAGAGGAAGAGAGAAGGCAGAAGCAAAGAGGAAGGTCTTGAGGTGCTTCCTGAACCAGAGATGGTTCTGCTCAAGTTCAGGGAGGCAGAAAGGCTGTTCCAGAGGGAGGCCCCAGCCGAAGAAAGAAATCTACCACCAACTCGTTGGTTGGAGAAGCGACTGACCCTGAGGGAGTTGGAGGTGGAGGAGCGAAGAGCTTGAGTACGAAGATATTTCTGAAGAGAGAGTTGGAGGTAAAGAGAACTTGATACTTGCAGCATTTCTGGGTGCTCCTCTAAATTCAAAACATGGATCCACCCTCACAATTCTGCTAAGGGCAATACATTCTAATACCACAGTGTAGATAAAGACAATGGGCCTCATTACAAGTTTGGCTGTAGCCTTGCTGGTAAAACTGGCAGGCTGCCGCAAAACTTGCTAATTTGTTTGGCCCCTGGCTATAGGGAAATACAGGGCCATTACAACCCTGTCAGACCCTGTATTTCCCCATTACCAGGGGCCGGAAACCTTTACTCCCCATTTCCCATAGGGCTCAATGGGAATGGGGAGGTTGGATGCACTGGCACCATTCAGAATGGCGCCGGTGCCTCCGACATCCGCTGCTCGCGGGTGCCGTTCCTCCCGCCAGGCCCGACCTGGCAATCTTACCGGTAGCGTAGTTACCTGACCGGCAAACTCGTAATGAAGCCCTATGAATAAGTCAGAGGTAGTAATGTGGGAGTAGCAGGGTTTTACCAGAGAACAGTAATGGCTATGCTCCCCGCCCATACCACCTTAGCTGGTTGTCGCTGTAGGATGCCCTGTCAGGCTTCCATGGGCAAACACAAGCAAACAGTGAATGGAAGCTGCCCAGAAGGGAGCTGCCATTTGCCTCTGGCGCTTAGCCGACTGCTCGGGCAGGGCAGCCCACAGAGCGTCTATGAAGAGGGCTGTACCGGAAATGTGTAGAAGGCAGTAGCCAATCCCCAACAGTCTGGGTGTGAGGAGGGGTGGAGGAAGGCAGGGACACCATGAAAAATGAAGAAACCCTCGAGTGCAGGAGCGCCAAGGTGTGTGAGGATGAGGAAAACCCAATACATATTTAAATAAAGGGTCCACTCTTTACCGCTGCAATGGAGTCCATCAGGTGCAGTTGGGAAGTGAGCACGGAATGGGCAAGGCATCGGATACTACTGTGGTGCTTGCTGGTAGTTCTGGACACGTGTAGGTGGCAGCAGCAAATCCCCAACAGTCTGGGTGGGAGGAGGGGCGGAGGAACACAGTGAAACTATGGAAATTGAAGAAATCCTTGGGTGCATGCGCACTGATGTGTGCGAGGACGAGGGACACCCAACAAATATTTATAAAGCCTGTGCTCCTTACCACGGTGATAGAGTCAATCAACTGCAGTTGGGAAGTGAGCACGGAGCAGCAAGGCACACGATTACCAATCCGGTTATTGCTGGTAGTTCCAGACACGTGTGGGAAGCATTAGCCAATCCCCAACATTCTGGACAGGAGGAGGGGTAGAGGAAGGCAGGGAAACCATGAACAATTATTAAACCCTCAGGTGCAGAAGCGCTGAGTTGTGCGAGGACGAGAATAACCCAATAATTATTTAAATAAAGGCTTGAAGTTGGGTATCCTGAATACCTGTGCTTCTTGCCGCCCTCCAGGGTCAGAGTTGTGCACCCCTATTGTAGGAAGAGAAGGACAAGGCACAGCAGAGGGGTGAATAAGCTTAGATCAGACCTAGGCAGCAGACTCTAGAGACAGCAAGAAAGAGAGTGCACAAAGAAGAGATCTTCCTGCAGACAGAGAAAGACAAGACACAATGTACAAGGGAGAGGATGTGAGAGGCCAGAATGGAGGGGGTGAAGGAGGAGAGAGGGGGGTCGCAGGGGGAGAGAGAGACAGGGAGGGAGAGAGAGAGAGAGAGAGAGAGAGAGAGAGATGAAGGGTAGAACTCAGAACAGTGGGCAGAGGCAGACACACCGCAGAGGATGGAGGGATCTCCCTCAGAATGAGGGTGGAACACAACACAATACAACACTGAGGGAAGAGACGACAGAGAGCACCGCCTATTGCCAAACAATGGACGGTGAAATGTCAGTTTCATGTTGATTGCACGTGCTCTGGAGATGGTATGAGACAGGATTTTCCACCAAGCTGTTAGTGCTTTGAAAAACATTGCAATCTCCTACTGGAGCATTAACTCACATTCCTTCATGCAAGGGCAGGCGTGGCTGCTTCAGCAGATACCTTGGTTGGGCCTAGTTATTTGTTTCCATTGGTTATATCGCTTCGCCAGGAAAGCCATGCTGTCCCTTACCCAACCTTGCCTCCCTGATTCCCTTTTCATTGTAAATTCACCCGGCGCGCTGTCCTTCTGCAGAGCCCTTTGAGTAGGCTGGACTGCCACCAATCCTGCGAGACATACACATGGGCTGAAAAAGTATACAAATAAATCAGGCAGCTAACCCTCAGTGAAACATGATGAAGAATTCTTCACACGGCACTTATGTACTCTAATCATGTATACGGCATAATGCTAAGGTTTATGATCAACCGGTGCCATCAATAATGCCAACATCTCGAGACCACTTTTGCTCATCTCTTGCTAAATAGATTTCCATTACGGGGCTGCAGATTGCGGTCAGGAATATTAAGAACCTCCTACTGCTGAACATTTTTTTTCAGTTTTATGCAACACTTGGCTTCAGTCTGTTCTCCTCTTTCCCTGACAAATAGAGTTAGTAAATCTATCACTTTGAACCGCTGCCTTTTCTCATGCAAGGAAAACAACTAAGGCGAATTGCTCCAGCATGGGATGGAGAGATCTAAATGTGCTTTCACTTTAGGCATTTCAGGCCTCCAGGTAAGATTTTGAAGCATGTTACTCTATATTTTTTGAAGTTGTGAGTAAACTCCTCTTTAGAGCGTAACAAAGGAATGTCCATTCCCAACGGCAGCATTTTTTAGAGAAGTAAAAATATATTTTAGCTCTAAAATGTTTATCGTTTTAATGTACTTCTTTTCATCTATTAATCCACATAAATGATATCATGCAGTTTAACCTTAAAGTTTCTTTTTAGATGAGGCAGTAATATTATTGGTACCACAGAGACAAACATATCTGGAGAGTTGTGTGGGTGAATCACTGAGCAGACTATTAGGTGTCCATTGTTTCCTATGTTATGTTTGGCGTATTTTACTTTCTGCTATTTATTGGAGGCATTTGCCTGTTTTTAAGGAGTACAAATAGCTGTTATGCTGCTTATTTGTAGAGTTTAGAGCAATATCGTAGAGAGAAAGTGGAGTCAAAAGCTACCCTTGTCATTAACACTCTGGTAGTTTTCTTTAGTAAGCAGTGGAGCTAAGATAGTGTGTATCGGTTAGCTCTTGCAAGGAACCAAGGGAGTTAAATTGTTTACAAACATAAAAGATGCAATTTATTAATATCTCAAGAATAAATGTTTAAAACAGCGACATGTGCCATCTTAGGCAAAAGAAAAAATGTTGTATACAAATCTCAAATGATTATGCAGATAGGTGCATATAGGTGGGTTAGTACATCTGAAGTGACTGTAGTTTCCTGTATTGCTGATATTGAGGCAATACGTAAACATTGTCAGCAATACAGGAAACTACAGTCTCTTCAGATGTACTAACCCACCTACATGCATAATCATTTGAGATTTGTATACAATGTTTTTTCTTGTAGGTAGCTTTTGACTCCACTTTCTCTCTACAATTTTACCCTAACCCTCTGGAGTCAAGCCCCCTTCAAAAAAGAGGGTTTCCTGCCCTTATCTAATACAACAACACAACGAGTTTAGAGCAATGCAATTATTTAGAGGTTAATACAACTTGCTGCTCGAATTAGTGCATTTACTGGATTATCTGAAGGATTGTGCGGTGGATAACACATCGCTTGGTGTTCAAAATCCTAACCCGACCCTCACACACTAAACTCAATATAACAGCTCCTTTGTAAAGTTCCAAAATGTAAAAGAAACAAAGCTCTACCAGTTAAAGGGGTTGTTGCCTTCCCCCAGATGTCTCTATGTTTTCAAGGTTCTTCCCTTTCGCATTACCATACTCCACAATCTCAAGGGATTGACATTTCCCTGAGTTTTCTCTGGTTTACAAAGTTCATCAACTCAAGATATATGATTTCTTCTCTTGATCTCCTTTTGGGTTATACCATTCCACAATCCAAAGGAGTATGGCCCTTTCCTTGAGATTTGCCCACTTCTACAATTCACAGGCTAAAGTGGTATGCTTCTTCCCCTGAGGTTCATTTTCCCACAGTTTACAGACTTCATAGATTCGCAGCTCACAGGCTCAATGGGTATGCCCTGTCCCCTGAGCGTTCTTGACTTTACCACAGTTCATAGACTTCACCCCCAAAAGGAGATGGAGACTCCCTTTTCCCAGATTCCACACATTTGGTACACTGCTTTCCTCCTTTTCCAAGTTCAGAAATCTTAAATGCCTGGTTTACTCTTGGATGTGGGTCCCAGACTCGCTGTATGCCTGGTTTACTCTCCTGCCAGGACTTTCTTAATTGGTTCAGTATTTGGGTGTGGGTTCCAGACTCACACTTATCATCAGTAATCACCTTCTCTTGTATACTGTTCCAAGATTCTTTTTTACTTTTAATATATTGGGTCAGTGACCCCTCTTCATTCATCTTAGTGTCTTAGTGTCTTTGCTGAATTGCCTGAGTGTCCCAGCTCCCTGGTTTGGGCTTTCCAGGTTCATCAGCCTACTACACCAAAGTCCTCAACGCAGCCAGGCCCTTCTTGGCCCATCAAAGCTGCCTCACGATTGCCAGGGCAATCATCGGGTCAAGACATGACTACTGTAATGCCCTTCTCGCCGGGACCTCCAACAAAAACCTTGCCAAACTTCAGCTAGTCCAGAACAATGCACTAAGGGCAGCCACCAGCACAGCAAGGAGAAACCACATCTCCGAAATCAGAAGGCAAGTACACTGGCTCCCGGTCAAAGAAAGAATTGTCTTTAAAACTCTTGCCCTCACTCACAAATTCCTTAGCGAACTTGCCCCCCTTACTTGACTAACAGAATTAGCAGACACTCTGCCACAAGACCGCTCCGATCCATCTACGCCAAAACTATTGTTAGGCCTACCTCTCGGAAAGTGTGCACTGGTGGCTCCAGGTTCCCTACCCTAGCAGCCACGCATTGGAACGCCCTGCCTCCTCACCTAAGACTCATTGAGTCCCACCTAGCCTTTCTTAAGGCTATCAAAACCAGACTCTTTGTGTGATTTAAATCTGTATCCTCCACTGCCTATATGCCTGCCAAATTGTAACTAAGAGCCTCTGGCACCCGTATGTAATCTTAAATATGTGTATTATCTGTAACTAAGAGCCTTTGGCACCCGTATGAATCTTAAATCTGTGTATCCTCTGTAACAGCGCTTCGATGCCTTTTGGGCTGCAAGTGCGCTTAACAAATACAAATAAATAAAATAAATAAATCAATTGTACGCGTCATCCACCATGAAGTGCCCCGGATTCCAAACCTTTCTCTCTGGGCTCACCAGCTTCCATCTGCTGCTTCAGCGTCCTTCGCATTTCACTACTGCTTGCTTGACAGCTGGGAAGGTGTCCCATCTGCTCTCCAGTTCCCAATTTGCCTACTTCTTTGCCTGATAGCTCATACTGTCCATGGCACAAGTGTGGCGAACCTTCCGCTTCCAGACTGACCTAGGCGGCACCTCCAGCAGCTTCTCCACTACGTACTGCAGTATGGTCTCCTTCGGTGTCTCGACCGACATCAGGAAAAGTGAGTCTTTCCTTCTGTCCAGGTGTGGTGTATTTAAATCTCCTGGCACCTGTTAATCTTTTCCAACAACTAGAGCACAGCATTTGCCCTCCAGTTCTAGTGATCTTCATTACTCCAGTCCTCTTCCTCTTCTCAGTGTTATCAAGCAAAGGGGTATGTAAATAAAGTTGGTGATTGGTTATGACTGGAGGTTCTACGCCAACACTACAGTATGCCATACAGGAATTGGGAGGCAAGTGGGTGTTACCAGAGTTTAAAGAAACAGGGAAATGTCTGCCTTGACCTAGCAAGTCTACTCTGCCTCCCCGACGGTTTCCTTCCCTCATGTGGTTCTCCCACAGATAGCCACCTGCAGGGTCAGAGTCAGGTTGCTTATGCCTTTCCCTGGCCACATGAGGGGAGATTTCCCCCGGTGAAGTAGTGACAACCTTGCTAGATTCGCAACAGTAAATACAATCGGGGTCATCGTTTATGCATAGTGTTTGAAAGATCCTAAAAGAAATGCAAAGCTCGTGTGACAGAATGCCATCTTTGACATCCAAGCTTTTTGGATTTGTGCTATACAAAATGATTGTGGTTTTCTCTCTCAGAAAGAAGTCTCTGATAAGCAGGCTCTACTTTCAAAATGCTCCCTGATGAAAAGTAGAGTTCACACATTGGTATTTAGCTGTGCTTGGTCTACTGACACACCAACAGCTGCAATGTGATTTGGTAAAATGATAGCTACAGAGTAACACGTGTCATCCTGAAACAGCCTGCTGCAGCCAAACTCATTTTAACAGCCAAAATATCTTTAACTGTATAACCTAATTTGTCTGGTGACAGAGTGTTGGCTAAAGATAAGTATACAAGTATACACCAGGGTGTAGTATAGTGGCATACGAGGAAGGGGGGCGTGGCTAAGCAGCCGTGGAGTAGGACGTGTCCGAGTGCAGCTGCTCCTGTTGATCCGACGTTGATCCGTGAAAATACGTGCAAAGTGACTTATATGCTCTGTGAATGCTGGTGTATGCGTTGAGACATGAGCCCTGCAGCTGCTGGAAGAAACAAGCCCATCGAGCGCAATGTTCGGCTGATATGGACCTTTGATGGTGCGGCCCTGGAGATGCTGATGTACCCAAAATGGCGGACAACAAAGCCTCGGCCACTATAACGTTCGGGCTGGATTGTGAACACTGAGCGGTCCCTCGCTGGGTGCCCGCTGGCGTTGGTGCGGTCCCCGAGGCGGTGCTTTGTCATCGGGCGAATTGCCAGGCAGCGCAGCGGGATTGCAATCCCGTGAACAGAGGATTAGGAGGCGAAGTGGTTGCCTCCATTGCACTTCTACGTAGGACAGGAGGTGCGGCGTGGATGTAATCTTGCGCCATCGGGCAGGATCGGAAGAAGCAGTGAGCTGGGCCATCCCCGCTGGGAGTGTGTGGCTGGAGGCGGATGCAGGGCGCAGGCGAACCGTAGCTTGCAACCGTATTGTGACAAATGACTGCCGAAATAACATTGTAGCGAAGTCGGCTGCCGAGCGGAGTGGACGCATATGCGAATGCTCGAGGTTGTTTAACATTACCTCTTGAGGCAGCGGCCCAGCCGAAAAGCTGCGGAGCAGAATTGAAGTTTAAACATGGAACGGAGCGCAGGTGATGGAGGCCACGGCACGAATCGGGGCGGAGGTAGCTGAAGCGGAGGATCGGGGTGCGGAGACAGCGCAGGGCCCTATTGGGGCTCGTGTGGGCTGTGCCTGTGGCGGTAGCACTCTGCATGGGAAAGGAGGACAGAGAGGTGGGCCGGGCTCTGAAGAGCTGGGGAAATGGCGAATACTGTGGCATTCGCTTGACTCCGACGGGGTTCCGGTACCCCATGCGGTGCGGGTGAGGCCAGCGGGGGCTTCGTGCAGCGCCTCAGGCCACCATACAAGATTTGTGAGGACCCGCGGCACATGAGAAATGGCGCGGGTCCTGCCACATATAAACTGTTACAACATAAAGGCGCTGGGGCGACATGTAGCTGATACACTGTGGCGCATGGCTGATAATAATGAGATGCTGCCTCAGCAGTTCCCAGCCAAAATCCACTGCCGGGCTGAAAAGGATGCTGGGGACACATTGTCGCATCCCTGTATGTGAAACTTTGGAAGGGATACCGTGCCCACGTGAATACAGAGCAGAGAACTGGAGCTTCAATGGAAGAGCTGATTACACACACAGAGAGTAAGTAATAAACGCCTTTGGCCTGCAGGGGAACTTAAAGCCCTAATAGACATCAGCTTTAACAAAGGATAGCTGGGTGCTGTGTCCCTGTAGGACAACTGAGACACTGTGGCGCCTGCATGCACTGGACGCCTGCCCCGCACTGTGAAGGGGCCTGGGTACCATAACACTACGAAGAGCAGGGGGGCGCCTATAACCTGCGTGAGGAGACGGATAGTGCACCCGGGCACTGCCAGACTAGTGGACGAACACGAAGTGGCTGTGCTCCAGAAGCGGAAGCTGGAGGGCGCAAAGGGCGCAATTGTGCCATAAAGCAGACGTGCTGACGGACACGTGGGAGGACACAACCCAATCGAGGGGACCGCTCGGTGCGTAGGCCACAAGAGGGTACCCTGAAATATTAATTGAAAATCAAGAGCAACCCGCAGATAACGCGGCTGCATCGAGCGGCGGGCTTTCTGTGCCGAGTACGGAGTGACAAAGGACACTCGCCCTGGGTACCAGGATGTCTGGGAGAGGGATCAAGAGTAAGAGCAGGCAGCCTATGACGGATGTGTTTGCCAAGACGCAGCAGTCTCCAGCTACATCGGCGCTGGTGGGCGCAAGTGGGCCTATGGAAAGCCCAACTGGAACTGAAAACCATCAGATCTTGGCAGCCATAACAGAACTAAAAGACTCCTGGGGGATAACAATGGCAGACTTACGGACCTCCTTGGAGGCTAAGATCGATGCAGTGGGGATAGATGTCAACTTGCTGCGGCAGGATGTCAGGGCGCTGGCAGACAGAACAAGCAGCCTGGAAAGTGCTGTTAAAACCAACACAACCACCAGCACTGACAATGCAAGGGAAGTCCACATACTAAAACAGCAAGTGGCTAACTTGGAGAACCGCGCAGAGGAGGCGGAAGGGAGAGCTAGAAGGAACAACATTCGAGTGGTCGGTCTGCCGGAAGGAGAAGAAGGCCAAGACCCCACCGACTATGTGGAGAACATGATCCTACAGGAAATAGGAGCTGATAAACTTTCGCAGGGATTCACGGTGGAGCGGGCACATAGAGCCCTCACGAAAAAACCGAAGCCTGGAGCACCTCCCCGCCCAATAATTGCCAAGATTCTGAACTATAAAGACCGTGAAAAGATCCTGGAGTATTTCAGGAAAGGGGGAACGATAGACAGAGCCTCGGCTACAATCACAGCTTACTCAGATTATACAATGCTGGTCCAGAGGCAGAGGTATAGCTATGTGGCGGTGAAGAGACGGGTGCGCGCGGCCGGCTTTAAATATATGCTCCAGTACCCTGCAAGACTAAAAGTGCTACATAAGAGTCAAATGTTTTTCTTTGACACCCCAGAGGAAGCTGATGCATGGCTGGACCTACAGGGCTGCCCGGACCAGGATGCTGCACAGGCCCAAAAAGAATGAGATGAGTGACTGAGGCGATTCATACAGGCTGGTCTGGCATGCTGTGAGGTACCCTAGCAGAGGCTCGGCCGGAACTTTCACAGATGTGGAAAGGTGGGTGGTGCGGATGCTGGGTTTGGATACCCTTGATTCCATTGAGCGGCATTGGACTAGAATATAGAACTTTGATTATGTAGACAAATTGGACAATAGCATGTGGTTAAGTATTATGAACAGGAGCGGCGGAACACAGGCACCCTACCCCCCAAATAGTGGTAGTAGTTGTAGGTTAGCCATTAGGGCTACCTCACCCTGCTGGGCTTCGAGTACAGGCTATCGCCAGAAAGTGCTAGATGCAGGGGAGCCTGAGATCCAGGGATGGAGCTGGGCAATTGTTGGGGGGTGAAGTTGGGATTGTTGGGGAAGGGATGGGCCGGGGGAGGGAGGGAGTTGGGGAGTTTGAGGTGTATATAGTTGTGGGGAGTTTGTATTTAAACAAGAGCCTATGCGGACTACGGAAAGGGAAATGTTTTCGTGTGAGCGGGGTGGATTGGCCTGATGCAAGAAAGGGAAATATTGATGAACAATGGGGGAGCTTAGGATAATAACGTGGAATGTCAGAGGACTTAACAGTTATTTCAAGAGGAATAAGGTCATGCTGTATTTGAGACGGCAAAAGATAGATATTGCACTGCTACAGAAAATGCATCTGACACGAGAGAAAGTAGATCTAATTGGGAAAAAATGGAAAGGTATTGTGGTGGGCTCATCATACTCTGCCTATGCTAGGGGAGTGCTTGTTTGGGTGGAGCCGCATGTCCCTTTTAAGCTAATTGAGGAAGTGTGGCGACAGGCGGGAGGATGGTTATATTGAAGGGGTTGATAGAGAATAAAGAAATATTTATTGTGAATACGTATGCCCCTAACAAAAACACGGCGGCATACTTCAGAACTCTGTGCACTACCATGGGTGCGTGAGTGGGCAGGGCAGTGATTTGGGGTGGGGATTTCAATTGTGTAATAAATCCTAAAATAGGCAGGTCGGATGATAAGGTTGACAGGTCCACCCTGGCGGCCAGAATATTGCGGACGCTGCGAGATGATTTTGGCCTGGTAGACATTTGGAGAACAAAACGGCCCTGCAGCAGCTGCACCCAAGACTCGACTATGTCTTCGCCACTCCAGATGTGATGACAGAGAGCAACCATATAGAATATAAAGCGAGGGTCCTCTCAGATCACTCGCCCTTGATCCTCGGTTGGCAATATTGCCCCCTGAGAGCGCGGATTACAACGTGGCGCCTACGTGCAGAGGCACTCAGGGACCCAATCTTCAGGGAGGACATGAGGGATGAGATTATTTACTATTTTGAGGTTAATACTGGCTGTGTTGACTCGGCAGGGACACTATGGGAGGCCTTTAAGGTAGTGATGCGAGGGGTTGCCATATCCAAGTCAAGGGGATTGCAGGGTGGAATAATAGCTGATTTACATAGAGCAGAGGAGGAATCGGGAAGTGCACTGGGAAGAGGAAATGCTGATATGGAGCAGGTACTTAAATTACAGCAGCAGTGCGCAGAACTCTGGGAGAGGCTCAGCAATCTTAATTATAAAGAATACATAGAGAGACAGCATGCAGGGGGGATAAATCGGGCCGGCTTCTAGCTTGGTTATACAAGAATGAAACTCCTAAACCCCCGATCAGGACTATAACTAGAGAGGATGGTGAGGTAGCTGATACTCAAGAAGGAGTCAACAAGGAGTTTGCAGACTATCATAAGGCGTTATATGAAGATAGTGAGAGGAGCAGCCCGGAAGAGATAGCTGAAACACTAGAAGATATAGGACTGCCCAGGATAAGTGAAGAAGAGAGGGAAGAGCTGGATGCACTGTTTACTTTGGAGGAATTGGAAGAGGTAGTGAAGCAGTTGCCCACTAGCAAAACTCGAGGTGCAGACGGGTTCCCTAGTGAATTCTATAAAGTATATAGGGTGGAGGTGCTCCCCTTTATGCTAGAAATGCTTAACAAAGCATTTGAGGTAGGACGGCTGCCGGAGTCGCTCAGAGGAGCGATTATAGTACTGCTCCCCAAGCCCAATAAATCAGAGCATAGTTGTGGCTCCTATAGGCCCTTATCGATGCTGAACCAGGACAGTAAGATACTGACAGCTGTCTTGGCTAACAGATTGTGGAGAGTGATTGGCAAATTAATTCATCCAGATCAAACAGGCTATGTCCCAAATAGGAACATAACTCATAACCACAGGAGACTCCATCGGGTGGTTGAATGGGGGTGTAGCATTGAAGGCGAAATGGCGATTGTGTCACTAGACGCAGTTAAAGCTTTCGACTCCGCTAAGTGGCCATGGCTGTTGGCGGCACTAGGGGGATATGGAGTAGGGCCGGGTTATATTAGATGGGCTAAGATGCTATACAGTGAACCGTTGGCCAGAGTTCGAACGGGATCAGTAATATCCGAGAGATGGCAACTTCGCAGAGGCACTAGACAGGGGTGCCCCTGGTCCCTGATGCTTTATGATGCCCCTAGCAATATACCTCAGGCAACAATATGATATGAAAGGGATTGAGGTGGGAGGGGAGCGACACCAGATATCCTTGTATGCAGACGATTTGCTATTATATCTTAAATACCCAGAAGAAAATCTCCAATACATTTTGGAAGTGATGGAGAGGTATGCTAGGCTGTCCGGCATAGCGGTGAACCCCCAGAAATCCAGCATATTCCCGCTAGGTGGCCATATGGGAACTCCTGTAGAAAGGTTGCCGGTGCTACAAATACCATGGGCGGTGAGTTCTTTTCGTTACCTCGGGATAGACGTGTACCACTCGACGGAAGAGGAACATAAGTGTAACACAGAGATGGCCTTTGAGAAAATCAGGAAGAGTATGGGGTTTTGGAAAAAGTTGCCCCTAGCAATGATGGGACGAGGGGAAATGCTTAATATGGTGGTCCTACCTAGGCTTTTACATTACTTTAGTAATATTCCATATATGATACCTAAGAAGTTCTTTGTTAAGCTGAATAGTATGTGTAGAGACTTCCTATGGCATGGCACCCGGAACAGAGTGGCGTTATGGAAGTTGCAGAACTTCTATGAAAAAGGTGGTATTAAACTGCCTAATTTTGAGGCTTATTATGTAGCGGGTCAACTACAATATGTGGCCAAGTGGCTCTCTGACGAAGAGACCCCTGAACATAGGTTGTTTGGGCAGAACTGTACTCCATTTTACTTAAAGGAAATGATTTGGTTGCCCGAGTCAGAAATGAAAGAGCACCCTGGGATGATGATAACTGGGTGGAAAATGTGGCGTAGAGCTTGCCGGATGATGGGAGACCCTGCCCCGTGCTCCCCGCAGATACCGTTTGTTGCACTGACGGGAGGGGATAAGCAGTTGAGGGTGATTATCAGTACCTACTGGGAATCAGTGGGGCTGGTCACGCTCGAGGACATTTGGCAAGAAGGGACTATAAGGGATTTTGGAGAACTTGGGGAAGTAGCGGGATTACATACAGGTCAATATGTTATGTATCACAGATTGGTGCAGAAGATTCGTAAAACGTGGCCTGAAACAATTTTGACAGAGGAACCAGATGCTATTATTGGGGCAATATATGACATATCGGAGGGGGGCAAGAGATCTCTAGATTATATGAGATGGTGATGTCTATGGAATTAGTACATTTAAGATCGGAATGGGAAGCGGGAGCCCCTATGGAGGATAGGATGTGGGAACGTGCCTTGGGATACCATAAGAAAGTGTCTCGTAATGCCAGATTAAAACAAATACAGTTCTATATAACGCACAGGGCATACATGACCCCTCTGAGGATATCTAAGTTTAAAAATGTGGGGCGCCAGGCGTGTCCTAAGTGCAATGAGGAAGACGCCGACATGATACATATGTTTTGGGCATGCCCGGTAATTGAATGCTTCTGGGGGGAAGTAGCGCAGAAACTAGAGGAAAAAGGGGACACGCTTGCCATAGATACAGTCTGGGCCTGCTTGTTGGGTGGTTTCCCCAAATCACCGAAATTTAAACATGTCGGAAAATTGAAAGATTTGGCATATGTGCTTGCCAAACGAAGGATAGCCATGGGGTGGAAGAAGTGTCACAAACCACTGGTGGAGGTGTGGTGGAAAGACTTACAGCAATGGCCGGAGGCTGCAACGATGGTATGGCAGGAGGCGAGCAGCATGAGTGGGGAGGAATAAATGGGATCCCTCATGGCATGGAAATCATTGATAGCGGAAATGTTCGGAGTAGCATCGGACCCAATGAAATCCGAGGGCAGCGAAACTCTGCCACACGAAGCAGATATTGAATGTGAAGAACAAACAGGCTCATAAAGGGGGGGTAGGGTTGGGAGAGCAGTGACTAAAAACTATTTGTGTTTATTGGTATTGTGATAAATTGCACTTCAAGTTTGGTTTGTATTGTTGTTTGGTTGAGTAAAATTAATAAAGAAATTAAAAAAATAAATAAAAATAGTGGCATACGAGGAAGTGACATTATAATGGCCTAAACCTAAACTGATGTCATTTATTTCCACTTTGTTTACACTGGGCATGCAATTGCAGGGCCATTTGCATATTAAGTTTACACTAGGCGGGGTGGGGGGGGTCCTGCCTGTGATAGTCAGAAATTGGAACTCTTTTAAATGCAAATTGATTCAACTGTGTCAAACGCATTCAGGGCAAACACTACTTTTTGACAAGTAATGGACAGACGTACATTAATCAAACATGCACTCTATTTTGGTAATATATAGTTCAGCTTTTTATATTGCTGTCCCATTTATTATTTTGAGTATTCTAAGAACAGCGATTTTCTGTTTAGAAGTTAAACCATAGTTCTTGATGTCGAAGGGTAGCATAGCTTTTGCCCTTTGCAAAGGTGTACGATTGAAATGATAACGAACAGCAGAGGACAGTGGGTACAAAAGAAATAGTCCATGAAATGCATTACTTAATACAAGAAAGTCAAATTAGTGCAAGGCAATGCATCAAATAGCAAATAGAAACAGGAATATGCAGACATGGATAATATTCTAGTACATGTTGGTATCCTATAGGTACATTATAATCTTTATCCAATGCTAACAAACAGGAAAATCATGTATGCTGTATCTTATCTAGGTGAGCGAACTTGGGTAAGTCTGCCAAAGCCAGGCTAAAGGGTGACCCTATGGTAGGTCGACGTCAGGAAAATGAATCATCATCCAAAGTTTTAAAAGTAGGACACGAGGGCACCAGATGGTGCAAAAGTCCTCAGAAGTTTCGGCTTTGAGTAAGTGACAGCCTTCTTCTGAAGCCAAGGCGTGGTCTACCCTACAAAATGTGAAGGGGAGGTAGATTAAAAGATGTGTTTTAAAAGTACTGCAGAGTGCAGTTAGTGAAGTGAGTGTAAATATACAGGCTGAATGATCAGGCATAAGTAATTAAAGCCTGCCAATGGCACAACTAATTCAAATATGTCTGGGTTTGTAACTTTTGTGAATGCTGCAGCCGGAATGGACATACATGAAGGGCGGTATGGCATATTAAGTCAGGTCTGTTGGTTTCATCTACAACATGACTGCCCTCTTTGTCTATTGCTCGGAAGATGTGACACCTTTCCCAGGAGAACAGGACATACCTTCTCTCGAAGTGGGGTGATACCTGGGAGGGTCCACTGCAACACAGTGGGGAAGTAATACCAGGGAGATAATTATGGCAGCCCTTTTGATTTGAGGCAGACAGGGTTAGGCATAAGGATCATGTAGCTTTTGAGGACATTCACATTAGAGATGGGGTCAGCCATTTCAGATTTACCAGGTCCCCACTTCCTTCATGGCACCCTTCTGAACTATCTGCAGAAAAAGCTCTCTGGGAGCTGACATGACAAGGAATAACCCTGGTTGCACAGCTAGGATTGACACCTTACAGAAGGCTTAGACTGGACTAATCAGATGTGGCACAGTTTCTACATAAGGGGGGTGAGACCCCCCCTTTAATTGAGTAATCTTTGAGATTCCAAACCTAGCATTGTCTGGAAGAACCATATTAAAGAATCATCATGGAACCATTTTGAAAAAGGTTTCACTGGAGCCTTGTTGAGGTAAAAGGTGCCCACTGTTCCCAACCTTTTGGTGAAGACATGCATTTCTGAACTAGGCGAAGAGCCTCTTCCTAAATGCTTCAGGGGAACACTGGCAGTGGCCTGCTGGGGGAACTCCTGACTGCAGCTGGGCATTGATACCCAGGATTCTGCCTGCTGAAGTGGCAAACCCTGTAAGTGTCCCTGACAACCTTCCTTGCTGGAAAGGTCAGAAGACAGACTCAATATTCCTCAGGGTTATGGAAGAAAATGCATTGCAGATAGCGTTCTTAAAGTGAATTTAAATCATAAAAGTGTTCCTATAAAGAGAAACTGAAGTACCGCTCACACATGTAGGCCCCCTTTTGGAGTGTGCATCTTGTTCACTGCCATGATGAAAAGGGTGCCTCAGTAAAATGTGAGGTGCAAATAACTGCACGCACACCGTGACATTTATTTCAACCTTTCTATTTGTAAAGGTGCAAAAGGCCTTATTTCATGCTTTGAAAAACACACATCGAATGTGTATATTAACTATTGCCTAATCAGTATGTAAGGACATGCAGAAAAATGAACATGAAAGTGGAACTGGCACATATAAAAGAGTGTTTTTTGCCACATCCAAAAGAAATTAGCAGGGATCAATAACATGGATTCAGATTTATAAAATAAAGTAACAATTTCAGGATTTCACCACAAATCCATAGTTCTAATATTGAAAGCAGAAGATGTACTTGTGCATCATGACCAAACATATTTTGAAGTTCCAGTGCATTTCGCCATGCATGTTGCTTAAAATTGAATAATACTGTATTTTTATTGAACTTTAAACGAGACAATTAAAAGGTATTGCATAGGATCACACTTTTGTACGATGCAAAGCTGTGCATTAATTTCTATACACCATGGAGCCTGTAGCTGGAGTTGACCTAGGATTCACCTCCAGCATCCCCAGCCTCATCACAAGATATGAAGGTCATAGTAATGGCCTAATTTATTGTGTTCAAACTAGTTCCAAGCCCAGGCCCCATAAAACATTGCTAGAACGTGGGCTGAGGCCATAACATATTGCTAAAACATGGGCTGGGGCCTCCCTCTAGAATAGCCTCCCTGCCACCCTGAAACTTGAGGAGAACCATCTCTGGTTCCAGAAGCACCTCAAGACCTTCCTCTTTGCTTCTGCCTTCACCCCTCTCCTCCCCTGAAGATCGTTTCTCCCTCTACACTGTGCACCATGCCTACCCTCTGTCTTCCAGGCCCAGGTACCAGCTCACCCTACCACCCTCCTGCACTGCCTCCAGGCCACCCTTTGCACTGGGGTCTGTAATCTGTACCCATACAGCACCCCTTACTTTTCTCTTTCTACACTTACCGGACATACCCTGTCTGCTACCCTAAACCCAGCACTTGCCACTTGCTGGCTGCACTACCACTGTTTGATGCCTGTATTTTTATTTATTTATTATTTATCTGTTTCTTTTTTCCTTGATCCACACTTCCCACTTCTCCACCCATGCACTTTTCCCCTTTCCCTCTCCCATGCACTTGCACGTCTCAATGTCACCAGGCCTAGATCATTGTTTTTTTTTGTTCTCCCTTGCTCCCCTCCCTTGCCTTGTTGTGCTCTGAAACACTTGTACATGGGCACGATACAAATAAATTATCATATCAAATCGTAGATGCCGCGTAAAGATAAAGTACAAAGAGACCTATCACATATATCAAATCCAGGCCCCTCATAAAATCGATTTAGCTAAAGCATAAGATATTTGTGAACATGCAAAATAAAATAACCTGGGCATGTAGTAATATCATGAAAGAGAATGTGCATGGGAATGTGCAAACTCAGGATTTCTTCACTTAGAAACCGAATAGGAAAGTTACAAGTGTTAGATTTTAACACCATAATTTAATCATTTGAAAAATCATATCTCCATTATGGAAGGTTCTAACAACTTGTTATAAGAATGCATTTTGTTAGTAAAAAATATATCTTGTAACATAAATAAATTCCACCTGGTGCATAGTGAAAAAACTATAAAAAGTAGTAAAAATTATAATCTCTGCGAATAGTGTTAGCACAGGAACATTCAGCACCTTCAATATTGTGTTCTGATCTACAGGATATAATGATTTTATTAATCACACATTCACATCCAGTGTTGCACTATTAAAGAGAAATGCCTCTTCATAACTTTGGGAGCAACATCACCTCCCACCTTTGCAATCATGAGCCGCACCAAGTCACACAGTGAGGGGACGAGCTGAAGATTATAAAATAGCATACATACATAAATGAGGGATTAATATTGAGAGAGTAATATTGAAGAATATTTCTGGATACAACTGGAAGGATGTTGCTGGCAAGCAGAGCTGAAACCATCTGAATGACTGGTTCCCAGACAGGCGAGAGAAAGACGCCCTTTGAGGAACTGAGGAGTAAGCCATGTTGGAAACTGGGTTCCAGACAGCCAGCTGAAAATGACCTTGCAGAGACAGTAACTCCAGATTAAGGGTTCAAGCTGATTCCCCATAAATGGGAATCCACATTTAAAATATAAGTTTAGAAACCAGAATATATTACTCCATATTGTACATAGTGCTGTCCATGGTAAAATCCCAGGAATCAAATAGGCTAGGAGCCAACGAGAAGCTAATCTGACAGGGACACAGACGCAGTACTAAGAAAATGCCCTTTGTCTTTTATTTTAAACTTAATGCAAGTGAGATGTCACTTCCTTAAAACCCAATGACTTTTTGTATTGAGAGGAACAATTTAAAATGGACATCATTCTTTACAAATTGAACAGAAATTGTTTTTGTACAATTATGTCAAGTTAAAATAGAATCCTTGGCTCATGTGGGCATAGAATCACACAGGTCATACATAGTGTGCTTATGAAATACTATTACCTAACGTGAAATCATGCAAATCATTAGATGTTTGGTCAACATAAATTAGCACAAATAATTAAGCCAATTCGCAGTAAATCATGCTAAGTGAAATCCCTTATCCTGAAAATGCAATGGTAGTCCTATGTGTAATGTGAAATGGCAAGGGTGTTTTTACTTGGTACCTTTTACTGGAGAAGGTTACATCTCCAGTACAAACCTGTACAGCTGAAGGCTAATGAATAGCAATAGATTGTAAGCGGGTCACACATATGCTCATTGGAAGCTAATCCATCCATATGTACATTTAAAGCTGTGCTTATATATGTAGATTGAAGATTGCACATACACGTTCATTGAAAGCTGTACAAATACATTCAGAGCAGATTGCACACATATGTAAGAAACCCATGCACCACTTTCAAGGTAGACAAATAATTTTAATCTCTAAACATTGGATGTCAGTGGGGACAATGAAGACTCCATTTTGAAGTAGTTCACCAACAATGTGATGCTTCATGTTGAAATGGTGTATATATATATATGTGAAATTGATTATGTAAATTAATGCTTGTGTGAATTGCTATTAGGGAGATTCATGTAGCAAGGTCAAATTTCGTTTTACTGACCAATTGTTTCTGTAGCTATAACATTGTAGTGATGTCCTTTGTATGAAGCCGGAGACCACCTTTGTTTAGATTTACATAAGTCTTTAAATTCATTTTGAGTTTTGAGAAATCATCCTCTGTTTTACTTTGCCAGAATTTTGGGTTGGGGCCGTATTTCGGGTCATGTCATTTGTCATGTTATCCTAGTATGGACCTACAGTTTAAATGCATAAAAACACAAACATTGTTTACATGGGGCAGGGCCCCACAGAGCCTATGAGTCAAAAAAACCTAACATTGTCTCTCTCCACAACTTGTAACTGCTTCGAGCACGCTGAACTTCTTCAAGCTGCTGAAAAGGTTCAATGGAGTTGCCTTTGAGACTCTCTCAACTTTGAGCGGCATTAAGCACCTTTAAACAAGCCTGATCCGAACATCACCAACTGTTCCAAGCCACAAGCCATTGCGGCGTGTTTACTTTAATTCACTTTATGGCATTTGTAGAGCACACTGTGGACCCTCAGGCATAAAGTCACTAACAGATGTACAAACTCTTAACAATTAGCAGGGAAGAGAATGATCAAGGTAGGTGGTGAGTTATCCAAAAAGATGGTTTTGTAGCACTTTCTTAAAAGCAGGTAAGGTACTATGTAGTCTTAGCTCTTTTGGTAAGCTGTGCCAAAGTTTAGGAGCTGAAGAAAAGAAAGCTCCCTTCTTGGCTTTGACAGTTCTACATCTTGTCTGAATGAGGAAGTTGTGTCCATTAGACCTGAGATTCCTACCAATCGGTTTATCGATGATGGAGTCCTGCGGATGGGCAGGCATGGTGCCTAGCCTACTCTTGAAGGTAATGGTAAGGAGCCTAAATGCTACACGTGCTATTGGAAGCCGGTGAAGAGAGCGTCTGGCACTCGTAACATGGTCTTTTCTAGTGAGACCCAGAACTACTCTAACTGTTCTATTTTGAATTATTTGGAGCCTGTGTACTTCGTGTTTACTGATTCCTGCTAGTAGACTACTGCAGTAGTCTATCTTAGCGTCAATAATGGCTCCGGTGATGATCTCTGCACTCGCTTGTGTAATAAGTGTTTTAAGATGGTGTAAAAGTTTGATGTAGTATGTAGAGGCCGCTATTATGCTCGAAACGTGAGATTCCATGGTTAATGATTGGTCAAGCATAACTCCTAGGATTTTAAGTTTGGGTACAGGGGCAATTAAGTCAGTTCCAAATCTGAACAGATCATAGTTACTGTCTAGATTTTTTAAAGCGGAGGAGCTCCCCACTTTCATGAGCTCTGTCTTGGTTTTGTTGAAAGCCAGGTTATTATTGAGCACCCAATTCTCAATGATAGTAAAGATTCTATTAAGTTCCTGTTCATCCTGCCTGTGGATACTGGAAAGTGGAATGACACATGTGCGTTGTGTGCATAATTGCAAAACAATATGCCCTCAACTTCCAGTTCAGAAAATAACAGTGTCATAAATAGGTTGTAAATACAAGGTGACGTGCTGGCACCCTGAGGTACTCCAAAGTGGACTGGAATTGACGAGGCTTCTGCTATGTTTTAGCAAACTCTACTGACTCTGTTTCCTAAAACAAATCTATCCAGGAGATAGCCAGGCGTGAGAAATTAGCAACATCCACGAGTCTGTGCTTCAAGATAGAGTGATCGACTAAGTCGAACGCAGCCAATTGATCCAGCAAGACAAGCACGAATAGCGAGCCTTTATCTAATCTATTAAGCAACTTGGATTTAAGTTCAAGGAGTGAGGTTTCAGTACCCAAACCACTTCTGAAGCCTGATTGATGTTCGTTCAAAATGGGATACAGATTTAAGTGTTCAGATATATGTTAGCCACTTTATCTAAAATCTTCTGAAGAAAAGTTGTGTTAGAGATGGGCCGGTAGTTCAGGAGATTGTCCCTGGCTTGCCAAGTTTTCTTTAAAATTGGTGTGACCATAGTTTGTTTCATATCATCGGGGACTAGACCTTTATCCAGGGATTTGTTGACAAATTTACAAATTGCTTTTCTAAGAATAGGGGGATAAGTTCTTATAATCACAGAGGCACAGGTGTCGCCTTTACAATGGGAGGGTTTTCATTTCTCAATGATTTCTTGTACAATCTCCTCTGTTATGGGATGGAAATTGAATTGGGGAATGGTTCCTGAGATTTAATTGTGGGATGTCTGGGAAGTTCTTCTTTCTTTCCAGCATTCCTGCCATGATTCCCAAATGTTTACTGTGCATTCCCCCCTGAATTTACTGGCACCAGGCAGCATCCTGAATCTCCAGTTAGTCAGCTGGAGGTTGGACAGACTCTTGTTCTTTTCAAATTTTAAAAATGTTCTTGGTGTTTGAGACAGCGTTATCTATTCTTTGGTTGTAAACATTTTGTTTAGCCCATAAAATTGCTGATTTGTATATTTTTGCTTGATTCTTGTAGGATAACAACAAGAATGAGGACGGCACAGCTTTCCATAATAAAAGGCCTTGAGAATTGTTGCCTTAAGCCTCCTTAGGTCAGTCGAGAACCAAGGTTGACTTTTTTGCTCTGAATTCTTCTGTTTCTTAAGTTTTAAAGGAGCTAGAATTTCACAGATATTGGCCATTTTAAAAGCCAGGTTTTATGATATAGTTAATAGAGTAGAATGAGGCGAGAAGTTTACATCAAGATTTAGTAGATGCACAATGTTGTCCACTGCGAGATGTTTTAAATTGCGTGACAAGACATATCCATTGTTAAGATTTTTGTGTTCAATAAGGAAGGGAACTGTTATAGAGAAATTTATAAGAAAGGGCATGCAATTATGTTCAGATCGGGACATGCAATATTGGTGGTCGCAATACAATCTAGTGTATGTCCTAGAATGTGGGTGGGTTTTGTCACTTGTTGCTCGAAACCTAATTCTGAGGGTTTATTTGTAACCTGTAAAAAATATGGATCTTCAGGGTCCCGTAGCAAATGGTTGAAGTTGCCCATAATGCGATAGTGGTTTGAGCCAGAGAAGCACAACGTTCAATTAGACCAGGTGTCTTTTGTGTTGGAGTTGGATACCGCTTTGAGCATTATCTCTGCCTGCTCTTGGTCACGCAGCAGTTTGAAACTAATTAACCAGTTCTTATTTTGCTGTTTCCATGTTTTAATTGCATCTTTTGAGGAGATCTTGGAAGATTTCTTCAGTTGTTTAAAATCTGCACAAAGACTTATTCATTGTTGAACAACGGCTGGACTAAATTGATACTTCAGTGTCATGTGTGGCTGTTTGAAGCCCATTTTTACCACTTATAACAAGCTGGAAGAGGGGCATAGCATAAACTGGATTTGTCAGACTCACACAGCTTTGAGTACTCCGTGGGGATCAATACAATATAATTTTGTGTAATATTTAGCCAATTGCCACCTTGTTTTACTGTGATTTTTCCAATCTGATGAATAGCTGGGCATTTACCTATGAGTTTCCAGGTAAGTAATAGAGCATCATGATCACTATGGGCCTCATTCCGAGTATGGCGGTAAGGGTTAGCGGCCACCGGTAACGAGACCGGTGGCGGTGATCCCTTACCGCCATACTCCGAGTTCGCTTTGCGCCCTCGCCCTTTTCGCCTGCTTTGAGCAGGTGTTAAAGTCGAGGGCGCAAAGGGGCCTCCAAGCCGATAACGGTGACCGTAATGAACGGTCACCGTTATTTGCATCTTCCCCATTCCCATTGAGCCCTATGGGGGCTCATTTGGGAATGGGGAAGAGCCTTGGTGAATGGGGAATTACCGCCCCGCCAACCTTGGAATGGGGCGGTAATTCCGCCATCCACCAAGGCGCAACCGGTCCGGGTACGGCGTCAACCAAGGCCATTGGTTAGCGCCGTACTCGGAATGAGGCCCTATGTTTTTGACATATGATGTTGAGCCACTCAATATTATGGAGGTAGTTGCGGGAAGACCAGATATAATCTTCAAGTTGGATTGTTACCTCTCCCACTTGTGCTCGTGACAACTGGGTACGACCTTGAATTAACAAACTAAGCATACATTATTAATGGCGTGCTACTAAGCACACTGTTCCATGCTTCAAGACACTTCCATTTGTATACAGGTGCTGCTATTGCTTTGCAGGATGCATTGCATCTGACTAGAAAAATATTGAAATCTGGGATCTTGCGGACACCATGCATGTGAGGTTTGGATACATTATTATCTTTATTTTATTTTATTGCTTATAGCACAGGCTTTGCTCGAGAGCAGCAGAGCACTTTAGGACCGGGTAGTACCAGCATCGAGCTTGGCATTTTAGACAGGAATAAAGTCCTGTTGGGGCCTTGACATGTTCCGATTTTGTTGACTAATTTCACAAGGAACTGAGCATGGAGGCAGTGTTGTCAAGTTCCCAAGGAACACATGTGAGCCATTTGAAATTGGTTTGGCACCACTTTTGACGTTATTTGGGGGGGTTTTGACAGCCGCAACAGAGGTACCTTTTCTCTGGCATGATGAATCTGTTGTATTAGGTTGAGGATGTTTTTTAAATATAGCAAACACTTCATCCTCTTGTTGATTAAGATCACGTGAATCACTGATGTTGACAGTGGTTTGCTTGCAGTACAATCGGGTCCGTTCTGCCTGACACTTTTATGTTGGGCTGGGCTAGCTCTTGATGTCACCTTATTTACAGGTGTTGCTTTTGTTGCCAGTATGGGTTCGCCAGCATAGGAGTACTCAGCCATGCTATGCATAATCGTGTGATTGATATGGGACCTCTTTAGGATTGTAATTTGTTCTTTTTGAAGCACAGGCACCTCTCTCTGCTCTATCGACTTCTCATTATTGTGTCTTTTGGAAGATCGCTCCAAAGTTTCTGCATCACCAATTAACTTGCCTTTATTGAGGTTGCTTCAGAGAACTCTGTGTTGGCAGTCCATTGAGCTGTGTTCTAATCCATTTCATAGAGTCCATCAAGGCTGACATTATGATTGCTCTTTTTTTGTGGTCGCCACTCGCTAAATCGCACAAGCGAGATTGCCTCAGCGCAGAGGTTTCTGCCTCAGAGTCAAGTCTACCTTGAACTTTGGTAGTAAACATCTCCAGGTAAACCAATTTTGTGTGCATCATGGCTAGCCATGTGGCGTGATCTTTGATATTCTCGTTGATTGTCTCATACAGCTTTAAGAAAGCTGCCAGAGAGATGGATAAGGTGGCCATTACATTATTGTGGATTTGTATTCTTGCAGCTGCTGACAGTTGACCCTTGTCTTCGTGGACTTCGCTGTAGTCGTGATGGTGGCGATCGCATGGTACAGTTGAAAAGCATGAGTCAGTTGATGGGCAGTCATTTTGGAAAGGTGAGAGCTGTTCTTGAGGTAATTGGCCTCCCAGCTGCGATGCTCTATTCACACAGGATTGCTGTGCTTGCTGTGCTGTGGGCACTTTTTTGCTAAGTGATTCACAATTCAGTTGGAAATTGGATCTTTCCTGTGGTTCTTGGGCTTCCTGGGGAAGGCCCTGCAAAAAGCTCACATTAATTTCTGGTGAGTCATTTTGAGTAGATTGATCACTCACTGGCAAGGCAGTAGAATGGTGTCCATTGTGTATTTCTGCAATGTTGCTACTTTCATTGGGTACTACTGCACTAGGCAGTGTATCCGATCTCGGCACACGTAAGTTGACTATTGAATACTCATCACAGTCTTTAAACTGTTCTGCGAGAGACCTTTAGTTTATAGCATTGAAAAGAGATTTGTATTTGAATGCGGAAGTTGTGGGTGTCGACACCTTTCATTGCCATGTGCTATATAGTAACGGGGGTGACAAATAGGGCTCTTCTGGCTATGCATGCTTCGTCACAGATCCACTAGGTAGCGGGACCCTTGGATTTCATGTTGGTGTGTCATGATGTAGGCTCACATACCCGTCTGAGCTTAATTGACCCATCCTGCCATGGGTTGGAACGCGGGTGTTAAGTTTGTTTGCTTTTTAGCCTTCCCCACAGGAGAGTTCTGCTGGATGTGTGGCAATAGTGTTGATAATTGTTGTCCGTGTACAGATATTGATTTGTCCGAACATGCTTCTTTTGTTGGTGGGGTTGTGAGAGACATTTCATCAAGAGTTTTTTTCTGCATCTAAGAGTTCTGCATCCGAGATGTCGAGGTGATTACCATTACTTAAGTGGGGTGCATGCAAAGCGTGTAGTGCTTATATTGTGCTAGAATTCTTAGGGCAAGCACGCACTTCTGCAGGACTGTTGGCATTGTTCGTGATCTCTTCTGATATACCGCCTTGTAATCACTTTTGTTGGCAAGTATGAGGTCCCGTATGCACAGTGGCAAGAGAAATGCACGTGGCAGGCATCTACGTTCTTCGTTTTCTTTGCTCTCTGTTCGCACTGTGACTCCACGTGTGAAGGGCAATAATTCAAGGGAAGGGGGTGTAACTGGTCCCAGTCATGTCCCAGGAGTGACTGGGAGAGACTGGACCCTCGCCAGGGCTCACGCGTCGGTGCTATGCTCCTCTGGATTCAATTATGGGTAGTTCACAATCCTTAAAGGCACAGTAGCGATTTTCACCACGGAGCAGCAGGCATCAAACACCAATGCCAAGAGTGACTGGGAGAGACTGGACTTTCGCCGGACTCACCCACCGGCACTACGCGCCTCTGGGTCCAATTATAGGTAGTTCACAATCCTTAAAGGCACAGTAGCAATTTTACCATGGAGCAGCAGGGATCACACACAAACGCCAAGAGTGACTGGGAGAGACTGGACTCTCGATGGACTCAGGCGCCAGCACTACACGCCTCCGGGTCCAATTATAGGTAGTTCACAATCCTTAAAAGCACAGTAGCCATTTTCACCAGGGAGCAGCAGGCATCACACACCAATGCCAAGAGTGACTGGGAGAGACTGGACTCTTGCCAGACTCACTTTAATGGTTTGTCTGTCATTTTAGTTTAATTAAAGACTTTCTTTATTATGCCTTAATTGGACATTTCTTTTATTTCGGTTACTATTAATGTTTTGGATGCTTCTATGCTGGCACATGCTCTTGAAGAGTATATCCTGCCCTCCTCTCAGGAGGTGCAGACGGTAGGGTGTGCCTTTTTCAACATCAAAATTGAAATAAATGCTATTCTACTAGTATTTTGGAGCTGAGAAGGAGTTTAGGAACCACTACTCATCCTTGTAGTCTGGCAGGACAGTAGTCATTTTGTCGTAGCGCTAGTACATACAATCAGGCCTCCAGATAAGGTGCACACTAGGCCTTTTTACGCCTAAAAATCTTGTAAATTCTACAGCTTTATTATTTTCCTGTGTACATTTACACACAAGTTTAGAGCAGAGGACAGTGCAAAGGTCAGGTTACTTGACAGAAACCAGAAGACTTCTTTTGATTTCTATCTACTTGGATGTAATTGCAAGCCATGGATAAACACCTCTAAACAGAATATTTATGTTATGTTTGTATAATTGAGAATTCATATTTTGTATCAAATTATGCTTTTTTCCCAGTGAAAGCAAACCAATATTGCACAATTGTATTTTTCAGATTTCCTGTGCTATGTGCATAATCACGCAGAGGCAGATAATGTTTACACTTATAAATTAATTTACACTCTAATTATAAAAAACAGTGTGTAAAATGATGACTATGCACGGTCTAGTTTATATCCATTTAACCTTGCTGCCAATGAGGGTATATTACTATAAATGGTCAGTGGCAGCAGAGTCTTTTTTCAAGGGTGGATGATTGTCATTACACCAATCACAGGTGTTCTAGCCTCTCAAATCTTCAAGACTACAAATAAAACATCCAAAACCTGACTCTCCGGGAAAAGCAAGCCTTGTTCAGAAACAAACAAATGAAAGTTACATTTGTAATGGAAATAGAAACTCAACAAAACCTGTCTATGTGATAATCCAGATAGGTATTTAACTTTATGTAGCGCTTCATACATGGTTTGTTCAATATCTAGGCACTGTGATTATTATACCTGATTCGATTCTCAGTTAACCGACCTCTGAAGGATGTTAGCCAATAAGATAGCTCAGCCAGTGGAGCACTCGAGCACTCAATCTGTAGTTTGCAGGTTCGAATCCCTGCAAAGCTAACTCAGCCTTTTATCCTTTCAAGTTCGATAAGAGTATCGACTACGGTTTGATGATAATTGTGTTCAATATGTTCTATGTACAGCGCTTTGACAAAAGCTCTATATAAACAACCATTTGACCATGAGATTAGATATATAAGTTAGCATGGAGTCCTTGCCCCTCTGCACTTTTGTATCATAACATTGGCATACCATTAGGTAGTAATAGCTCCAGAAAAGGAGGACTTTCATTAAACATCAAAAGACAATTCTGCTATCGAACCTCAAAACACACAATCAAAATCATGCTTGCTGTACTATGTAATTGGCTAGGTTTTTGTGTTTTCAACATTCAAATGTAGACAGGAGAGATCAAATGGCCAGACCATAGAGAAATAATGAAAAGTGTATTCTGTCACAATGCAGAAAGCTGCCACATGGTAATGATTTCCATACAGTTTTTGTACACATCGGATGGATGTCACATACATTTTACTCTCTTACAAAGGAGAAATGTCATTTTTACTCCCTTAAAATCATATTTACTCCCAAAGTTTAAAAATAGGGAGTAAAATAACCCACCTCAAAACCTTATCTGGAGCACTGCGTACAATATAGTTTGCGATCAATTTAATTACATTACATACACCAAATTACAAACAATTATTATTTCACTACACCAAATCGCAAAAAAGAAATTAATCGGTCATCAAATGGTGTTCTAAGCTCTCTGGATCTCACACATTGACAGGGAAGCACCCTCCTTACTGAGCTTCTATAATCACCCCTGGAACCTCTTGAAACAGGCCATCATGCTGCAGCCTGCCTCATTACAGTCACCAGCAAATTCAACCTTAACTGACTCGCCCTCCCCGCCAGGATCAGATTAAAGACGGCATGTATCACCTATAAAGTAAACTTCAATGGAACACCAATATATTTGGTGGCTACACTCAACACCTCTGGAGGCTTTGTTGCCTCACATAGCAAAACGATCAAAAGACTGGCATCTAAGTAGGTCCATGAACAGAAGACTTGCAAGGCTACCCCTGCCAAGACCCGTCCATCTGGAACTCAATCTCGGCAGAGACTCCATCCTCCAGTTCTGCAAGACATTAAAATCATGGCTCTTTCAAAATACCCCCTCATTTCCCCAACAGGACTGTATTCCTGTCTAAAATGCCAAGCTCGATGCTGGTACTCCCCGGTCATAAAGTGCTCTGCTGCTCTCGAGCAAAGCCTGGGCTATAAGCAATCAAATAAAATAAAGATAATAATGTATCCAAACCTCACATGCATGGTGTCCACAAGATCCCAGATTTACATGTTTTTCTAGTCAGATGCAATGCATCCTGCAAAGCAATAGCAGCACCTGTACACAAATGGAAGTTTCTTGAAGCATGGAACAGTCTGCTTAGTAGCACGCCATTAATAATGTATGCTTAGTTTGTTAATTCAAGGTCGTAACCAGTTGTCACGAGCATATGACATTCGATAAGGTAATGAAAAGGTATCAGATATAAAAACGTTGCTTGAAGATATAATTATTATTAATATTGCATTATCAGCATCAAAACGGAGGTGCATCGTTTTAATAAGGGCAAATCATTTTACTGTCCCAGATATTAAACTGCAATTTCCATATTTTAAAATCAATTTTAAATATAGCAGAACATGCTGATATGATCATCTCAGTTACCAACGTAGATCAGGTTTTCTGTGGTGCTCCTTCTCTTGGGTGGAGCCGTTACATTAACACTTGAATGTAAGCGGGTCTCCACCGTCAAATTTTCGTTATTTGCGATGATGGGTGAAAATGGCAGTGTACAAGACACCTTTTGCACTTCACATTTGCTCTCCACCATGCAAAGTGAGTAAACGCTGCCTAGCATGCTGGCATGCCAGGTAGTGTTTACTTTTCATTGTCAGTGCTGCTTGTCGTGCTCATAATTACACTAAAACCCTCACTGCCATGCAGTGCTTTAAGTGGGACGGGGCCTGCAGGGGGCCGGGCCCCGCCAGTCTCCAAAAAGTGGGGCTGAGCCGGGGCCCTGCCGGGGCCCCCGGTCCCACCACGCCATGGCAGGACGCATTATCCCGCCACGGCCGCAGCCGCGATGGGAGATGCGCCCGACAGTGTAACGTTAGGCAAGTGGACAGAAATGCCAGCCAGCCACAGCGTCGCTGAGGCTGGCTGGCACTTCTGTCAGTCACTGTAACTTCCCTGATGACCCCCCATCTGAGGGGTCATCAGGAAAGTTACAGTTCCTTTGTTGGCCATCGCCAGGTCACTGACCCTCTGTGCAGGCTCCATGATTTAATATGTAGATTAAATCACGGAGCCCGCGGGTTCCCAGAGGGTGAAAGACGCCTTGGGCTCTGTGATCTCTGCTCAGAGCAGCGATCACTGAGCCCGAGGTGCCTGTCTCCTTTGGCAAATCTTTATAAAAGATGCCTTGAAATGTGTACGTTTCAAGCCATCTTTTATAAACGTAGAAATATTTCTACGTTTATAACAGACGGCTTGAAACGTACCCAATTCAAGGCATCTTTTATAAAGCTTTGTCGACGGACAAAACCACCTTGGGTTTTGTCCGTCCTCAACGCTTTATAAAAGATGGCTTGTGCGTTTCAGGCCATCTTTTATGAAAATAGAAATATGTTACAAATGTCTATGTTTATAAAAGGTGGCTTGAAAAGTACACAAACCGTAGTAAGGTAAGCACACAAGTGTGCGCAACTTACTATGGTTTGTACACTTTCAAGCCACCTTTTATAAACATAGAAATATGTAACATTGCAATGTTTATAAAAGAAGGCTTGAAAAATACACAAACCATACTAGTACGCATACAAATATATAAATGCTCTACTACATTTATATATTTGTTTGCGCACCCTACTATGTTTTGTGCACTTTTAGGCCACGCCCACAGGGGATGCCACGCCCCCAAAAGAGGGCCCCCCTCAATTTCTTACCCCACTTAAAGCACTGCTGCCATGTGAGCATGTTGCAGAAGGTTACTTTTCAATTGTGACCACTGCTTACCATGCCACATGGTAAGGAGTGTTCACAAATTCAATCAAACCCTGCCCAACACGCAAGCATGTTAGGGAAGGGGTAATTGTAATTGTATACCCTCCCTATCTTGCACCAAATATTTCTTGGATGGTGGTAAAATGACCCTTGTTTTTGTTTATTTTCCCATGATTCTTGTCTGCTGTGTATCATGGGTTATCTGCCTGTGTCATATTCCACCTTTCCACGGTCATGTGTGCATCTTGTGGGTACTCGCTGTATGATTGATTCAAAGTTCAAAACCTTATCTATAGCCACCCTCCATGCAGATATACTTGCAAACGGTTCACTTTTCTGCAGTATGGTGGGGTGTCCATCTCTTCCCATATTTCCAATAGCACTAGCTATGGGTTCGCCATTAAATTGCACAGTACCATCCTAGCACAGTAGAGATCTCTGTTATATTATGTTAATGGTATTTTTATAGCGCCTAACACCAATGGTATGGTCTCAATGTGCTGTAGGTTGAACGCCCTCGGGGACCGGAGTCCAGGTTAGTGGATATATTCAGAGCAGTAAATAGTGCGTGTGGCACTCTGTATGTGTGCAGCTAGACCAATGTTTCGTGGTGGGTAGCTGTATTCTAATGCTGGAAGTAGTGTGCAGGGCATGTGAAACAGGTAGTATATGTTAAAGGAAACCTTTCACCAGTATGCCGACAAGTTCGTTCTTTCCCAAACAGTGTGGAAAAAAAAGGCCTACTAAAAATAAAAGGCGTAGGCATTGTGAGTCTCTCCTATCGACAAGTATGACTAGTTCCACCATATTCACTCACCTTATCACGCGGTCAGCTTCTGTAGCGGTTTCAGGGTGTGTGAGGAATCGCCATGTTAACCATGTTAACCGCTTTGGGGACCTCTTTTACCGGTGAACCACCCGTAACATTCCAAAGCCTAAGTGCACTCAGCTTTGCTAACTTTGGGAATTCCTTGACTGCACCATACTGGGGTGTCCAATGTCATCACCTCTTCCAATCTATTTGGGCCACCATCTCTCCAGCACTACCGTCATTGGTGGTGGTACAGAGAGCATAGTGTGGGGGTTGCATACACCATTGCCCTGGGCCCTACACTCTGTATAATAATTTGGGGTTAACCCTGTACCAGTACAGCTAATCGGGAGGATAGCTTAAGGGCAACGCACTTGCCTTGGAAGCAAGATGATGCGGACTAACATAGGTTCGATCCCAGGGTCCGCGCTTAGAAACCTCTGGGTATTAAGTGCGTTATAAATAACCAATTACAATTGCAATTACTCATTGGGTGAAAACATCTGGATGTCAGAGTCAGGCATCTCTCCAACTTCTGTTCATATGAGGCACCCATTCCTACTCGAAGAGACCCCCACAGAAACATACTCCCAGACTCATCAGATAATGATTCTGTAGCGGTTTCAATCCCGAGAAGCAAAAACAGCACATTTGAGAACCAGGAACCATATATTTGCAATGACAATCTGTTGGGAGGGTATGGGGAGAGGGTACAAGAAGAGCACATAGAAAATAAGGGACAGGCAAAGAATAAAGAACTAAAAAAAAATCAGAGGAAGGACCCAAGCTGGCAGGAGAAGTGAGTTATAGAAGAAGTCTATCCCCCTGAGAACACAACTAAATAAAAAGAAGAAACCATCCCACCCCAAAACCACTGATGCAAAACACAACTCCATTGACACGTTTGGACTCTTGGGAAGTTGACAGAGAAACTGATCTCTGTTAGTTTCCAAGGGTTAATATTCTGTGAGTGCACTTCTAATAGATGTTTTGTTTACTTGGGCCTAATTCATGGAACGTTTAGAGAGGAGCAAAGTGGCTTTGCACCACCAATAAACACGCTCCACCGGCCCTAATTCACAGAGCAGTGCACCGTGCATTTTTGCAGAGCAAAGCCACGTTGCACTGCAAAAGTACTCTTTACACTGTGCTAAATGGGCCTAACTCAAGCAAATTAGGCCCAAAATATGAACACCTAACCAACGGTTTTAGCTTGATCCATACTATACAATGGTGAAGTACGGCTACTGAAATCCCAAAACACTTTACATTTATAACTCGATGAATAGAGACGGGGGCTATCCAGATTTTCTGATTGCTACTGGGGCCATCCCTCAGGCAGCGCCTTTCGGAAGAGCAAGCGCTTAACTGCTTTTCTGAATGGGTTTCGTTTAATAGGTATGAGTCGCCAAGATCATTGCAAACACTTATTGCCGAAGGAAACCCAAATATGTGCACACATGTTCCCCCAGTTCTGTTTGCCTGACCTCATCTTGCCACTTCTTGGCATTCTATAAAGGGCATGGGAATTGCATTTTACTGCAGATTTGAAAAAGCAGAAGTAAGGTGCTCCTCGGATCACAAGTCCGAGTGCCTATGTGCCTATGGGCCTCATTACACGGAAGGCGGTGAACCATGGCGCTATTAGCGCTATTAGCGCCATGGTTCATGCCGGTAAAATACCGGCACCGCCTTGGTGGAAAGGGGAATTACCGCCCCATTCCAAGGTTGGCGGGGCGTTAATTCCCCCTTCCACCATTGCCCTTCCCCATTCCCATTTTTGCCCCATAGGGCTCTATGGGAATGGGGAAGGCGCTAATTACGGTACCGCAAATTGCCGCAAATTGCGGTACCGTAATTAACTCCACTGGTCCCTTTGCAGGTTGGTTTTTAACGCCTGCAAAAAGCAGGCGTTAAATTCCCCAACCCGCAAAGGGACCTCGTAGTAAGGTGGTAAGGATTTACCGATATCGGTAAAATACCAGTACCGTAAACCCTTACCGCCTACCGTGTAATGAGGCCCTTTGAGATTTTTGTTTGATAGAACAATGCTATCAACTAACAAGTAGCCATTGACCATATCCTTCTTTAGGCATTTATGCGGCTCATTACAACTTTGCCGGTCCAGAATAAATGCCAGAAAATGTACTGGTAATTCTGGCAATTGCATTTTTTCCAGACTGGCAAAACACAAGTATGCCTGTTGTTCATGCAACCTACAAGCAGAAAAGTGCTCGCTGGAATCACCAGCACCGGTACTTCTGGGGCCGGTGAATCCGGCAATCCCGTCCCATGCGAATGTGAACTTACTGGCTCCCCACCGCTCATAATATCCTGGTAATACTGGGATATCGGGTGGCAGAAACGGTAAGGCCAGTTTTTCCAGTATGCCACTGGGATACCAGGAAACCACTAATTACCCCCTATGAATTGGGTCGAGAGGCATGCACTTTAGTATGTCAAAGCATGCAACGAATGCTGCATATCAGAGGTCTACCGGCCCATTTCACTCCCTAAAATAAGACCAATACTCACAACAGACAAAAATATGGAGTGAAAAGTTTGCATGTGCATGAATCTCTTTGACACCTGCTCTGCTCTCGATGTCAGGCCAGTGGCATGAGCAGCACTTTCCACAAAGAGGATCTATAGCATACCGTTGCGTTGTTTTCATGAATTGAAATTGCTAGCTAGTATATTTTGGATCAAAAGAAAAAGGTCTCTTCGCCAGCCTGGAATGAGAAATAGGTTTTTAATCTCTAAAATATCCTTTTTCTCCAAACTTCTCAAAATCGGGAGATGGAATATTCTTGCCTCACTACTTCGTATTCCAGATTCGTAAGAAATTGAGAAGTAACCATTAATTCAAATTATTACATTGTTTGTGAGTCAGTCTGGTTGTATAACATGCATACAATCCTCTAAGATTCACAAATGTGTCAGGGTATTTGGAATGCTTTTCCACACAGTGAACATTTTGGATAGTCCTGGGAGATTCAGAAACGTGTGATGGGATTTGGAATGCATTCCTGACCAGTAGTACATTTAGATATTCCTACATAATCCATATATGTGTGATGGGATTATAAAGGTGTTTGTGCTCAGTGAATCGTTCTGTTAGATTCGGAAATGTCTCATGTCTGATGGTGGGCCGGCACAGCCTGCTGACTGGGGGCCATTCACATTTGCAGGAGAATCCAACCAATCTGTTTGCAGAAAGGCTTCAATAGAGCAGCAATCAGGCAACAAAGTGTCACAGGTTCCAGGAAGCCTGCCTCGGTGGAAAGAGGGCATCAATCGGGCCATCTTGAAAAGGAGAAGGTGCTCCAGCAGAGATGCAGTGAATAAAGGCAGCAGTCTCCTCCTGCACTCGGGGAGATGCAGTAGGGGCCTGATGCCAGCCTCCAGGTCTGAGGTGATGGTCATGGGGCAGGCAGACAAAGGGCATGACCAGGTTACGCAGTTTGGGCCACCACCCACAGGTGACACTCTAGGATAGATCATATATTTTCCCATTTCTTAGATACACTTCATGATACCTCTATTGGAGATGGTGCCCTCTCCAACCACATCCCAGTCTCTTGTCAACTGCATTTTGTCTAGCAGGAGAATAGGTAGAGATTATGGAAGTTGAACCAGGCCTATTGAGTGGTCCCGTAGAGAAGCAGTGAATCCCTTTAAGCCTTTATCCGTTCTTTGTTGAAACTATTGTCCCTTGGGACAGGACTGCTATTCAACTGGATATGTTAGGGCCTCTATTAGGGGTGTTTGATAGGAAAATCCCAAAGAATGCATACATTAAGATCTCTAGAAGCAGATAAACTCACAACCAAACTTTGCTCTTTGGAGTGGAGGAACAGGGAGACCGGACCGAGCAAAATCATTTGCAGATTAAAACAATGTGCATGCAACGTAATATCCTATCAGTGAACAGGGTGAAATAGATATACTTTGGTTAAAACCAACAGACATTTTCTGAGCATGGCAGCAAGGAGGGACGGTATCAGGTAATAATATCGCCACATATATGGTCGCCGTAAATAATATCGCCGGGAAAATGTCATGGCGATATTATTTGGGTGGCCATATATATGGCGACAGGGGCAAAACAAACATTTAAAAAAAAAAAAAAATGTGGGGGTTGCGAGGGTGTCCCCCGCATGTTCCATGCAATAATGTCGCCACAAAAAACGACCATTTTTCGGCAATATTTTTTTATGGCGATATTTTTGTGGCAACATTATTACATGGAGCCGGAGGGACATGGTCAGATGTCACATATGCCCAAAGAGAGGAAAAAAACAACCATTTAAATATTTCTAAGTTGAACTATACTATTCGGAGACAATGTTAAGGGATGATGGGATCTCTGAATTTCTGGGGGCTGCGAAAATGTGCCGTAAATGCAGTAGACTTTTACTATGCAGATATTAATAAAGAGTGAATATTGTTGGTGATCAAGAAAGTAAAGACAAGCAAAGCACCAGGGCCTGATTGCTTCCCAGACAATTGTTTATAAAACGTTTGCTAAATTGCTATTCAACTCACCACACAAGCGTTTTAATTAGATTTGAGAGGCTGGTCACACTTCTGACACTATGTGTGAAGCAAATATTTCTCTCATTCCCAAGCATGTAGGGGAACTGAATATTTGCTCATCACATCAACCAAATTGTTATGTTGAACCCTAATGATGAAGAGGCTACATGTGGCCTTGCTCAAGTTCACAGGGGTTGAAGAAACCAAATCAGAGGTAGGCAGTCCTCTGAAAATATCAGGAAGCCCATAGCCCTTTTTTGATATCACCCATAAGAAGAGAAAAAAATACATATTCAAAGGAAATGTTGGTGTCTCTAACCCTCTAAACTATTGAGTCATGACAGAGTTGATCTAATAGTTTTGCACACAAGATCTGCATACGTCCAGGCAAACTCTGAAAGCAAAAAAAAATTGATGTGATTTTTGGACCATTTGTGAAGTGAGTGCAAGCTTCTATGTCACCTGATTTGCCAGTGTTTGGCATTGGCAAGTTAGTGCATGTATTTAACTAATACCAGTACTAAAGAGGAGCATGTCTGCATTTGTGCATTTGGATGATACCATTAGTAGTGAGCGGTTTTAACAATTGTATGGTGTGGTTGCTATGCTGTGGAGACCAATTTACCCACCTATCAAACATTTTTGAACTTCTGGTTTTATAGCCCCTGCTGAATATCCCAGTATTTGTTCTTTAGGGACTGAAACATGTTGAGCGGATCATATAACTAAACTAAATTGACCATTGTAGATTTTGCTGTTGTCCTAGTGTGGGTGAATTGAACATTTGAAATATATGTTTTCCTGAACTGTATTTTGTATGTTGTTTTTGTAGAGGGTTTTATGTGGGTTTACATTTTGTGTAATACCTTTTTTATCAAATTCATTTTGTAATACTATTGTATGCAAAACTAGTAGATCAACTCTGCAAGGACTCAATAGTTTAAAGGGTTAGAGTCACCACAATTTCATTTGAATATTTTTTACTTTTCTTTATATATACATGTTGTACTGTTACCCAGACAGTAGAGAAAAGGTTACTTTCCCTGTGTAGGAGAGTCTGGGTTGTTTACCCTATTTTTAATATTGATATCACCCATAACACCCATACTCCAGTGGGTCTACTTGCTTTCTGGCAGAGAATGCATTTTATTGTGTTGACAGGTCTTCCTTGAGAGCCTTAATGGAGAGATTTGGACTGGGAGAAAATGTTGTACTAGGTGTTCTCACACTGCATTCATCCTGTACACCCAGAGTACCCTTCCATGGATTGCAGGGCAGCTTCTTTTTACCTCTCCTAGGGGACAAAACTGGATTGCTCACTGTCACCAGTTTTATTTGTGATGGCAGTGGAGCCATTGTTAATTAGGGTTAGGCTGCAAGATAATATTGAGGGCATCTAGAAACAGTAATACCCTGCGCAATGCACCCAAACAGTGAAAGGAAACTCAATCCCAACCAGTGCAACCGCGCACAGATGGCCCATCACCTCTCATTTACACCTTACATCAAACCGTAATCTCCTTAAACAAGACAAGAGCACCATTAACACACATGAAGAAATCACTGAATACCCACCCCACTACTCTTCTCTCCCACTTCTCCATTACCAACTACTCACTGCTAAATCATTTACCCCTTTTACATCACATCAGCATCCCATTAGATGAACCACAAGATCTAACACACTGAACTCTCATCAATTCCCTATCAACATCGCACTTCATTCCACTCCAGTGAATCCCCGGCATTCCTCTTGATTACCAGGACCACCATTACCTTACCTTACTAGTAGGTGCTTTTTGCAGGTGGCATTATTTTTATGATGACTGACACTTATCACTCAACCCCAATGCTTCTACAATTGATGAACCAATACCATTAAGTTTCGGGGTTTAGATTTAAAATACATCTATACGAAAGTGAAGAATTAAGTATTAGCATGAAATCTGCTGACTTGACATCTTTAGAAGCATGTACCCCATTTTGATAGGCCACTGCTAGTATCAGGTACTTGGTTATCTCCCCGACTCTGAGGGTATGGGCTCTGTACAAGGTCAGTTACCTGTGTGTTCTTACCTCCATTCGAAATAATCTTTGCTTTTGGCAGAGTCAGGTAATTTCCTGGAACAGCAGTTTATTCACCATTAAAATTAATATATTGCAATGTCTACTGTATTTGTTCAAGTCTCTCTCCATTACAGTCCTGTCCTTTATGATGAAACAGCTACAACAGAATATTATGCTTTGTATATGGAAGGGATCATTACATAGGCTTTGTAGTACCTTATGATATGTATATCTGGGCAAAGAGGTAGCCAGGCATGCTCTTGTCTTGTGAGAAATTAAAAAGCATCACAATTATGAATTTTTAATGATTGGCTTTAACCACACTCTCTGGAACTCTGCAAACATATTGAATATGCTGCAATGGGCAGCCCTATGAAAGTTATGAGATTGCTGTCATAAGGAGACAGGCCTTTGGCAATGTACGGTCTTCCCTCGATTCACACAGTAATGCAGACACAGAATAACAACGCTGCATTATTGAGGGTTGCAACAATTCCAGGACCTGCTACCTTGATCCATCACAATCCAGATGTTTCACGGGAATAACCATGGGGAAATGGAAGGGCGTTGTGAGTTTTTCTCACATCTTTTTGGGGGATGGGCTCATTAGTTCTTTTGAGGACTCTAAGGCAACATTAGACTAAAGGAGTCCAAGAAGTTTTCCTGCAATTTGGAATGACTGAATTATGTTAAAACCTTTAATAAGGAATACACTTGTGCAGCAAGGCTGTGTGCCCTGAGCCTTCTTAGCTGTGGGTGACCTTTGATGGGGGATTCATTTAATAGAAAGGATGAGGTGATGGGGTGGGATATGCCCTAATCTTTATTTTTCAGGTGCAAGCACTAGCTATATGGACTGATGTGGTGCGCAGGGATTTCCTATCTGATGCAAAGGTCAGAACCTCACATAAACACATGATCACGTTGATTATGTGAGTGTGTTAGGCATTGTGGGGCAGGACATTTGCACAAGGCACGATCTATGGCATATTATGTTTCTATAAATCAAACATACTGGCAAAGTTTGATGACCCTAGACGACCAATGATTTTTCCTTTTCATTTTTTAAATTCTCTTTTTCAGCATTAAACTTAACATAACATAACTGCTTTCTAGACCAATTACAGTACCATTCAATCACCCTAGAGGAATTTAACCAACCGCTGAGCTCTTCATCCGGGACGTCATCTTCTGCCATCGTGGCAACAGCCTTGCTTAGTCACATCCTCTTGAATCAAGGAAGAAGAGATCGTATTCTGATTATTTTAACTAAAGGTTGATTGTATCTGATTAAACCTATTATCAGAAGACATGTATTTAACTTTGTCTGTTATCCCTCTCTGTTTCTGTAAGAATTTAAAAATGTTCTTGTAGATTTAGAGGCACATAACATTTGCTTGACAACACAGCATTTTTGCCTTCATGACATCTGCCTTATATTTTGCCTGGCAACACTTCAAATATAAAAAATTGAACATGGTTTGGGTCTCATCTCAATTCATTCTCTAGCCTTCTGACCACCCTTTTCATACTTCCAAGCGTTTCATTGTGCAATTTGTTCCTGTAATGTTAAAACTCAGATAATATTGTACTTATTGGGTGCTAACTTGTCGATGGTCTAGGAAATGGACGAGTTATACAATTGCGCAAGTCACCCCACTATCCTGCGGTGGGTCTTGGACTATTTCAGACTTCGCAAGGATGCGATTGATCATCTTCCCTAATAGCATGTGCTTGTCACTATAACTAATAGTCATCTTGTTTTTACTCTGTGAACGAGTGACCTTTTTCCGGGGACTAGTGAAAATTAGGATGGCCTGGTCGGTCCAGTCAACCCAGATCAGCTGACTGTCCCTTTATTTGATATTATTTGGAAACAAAACAATCCAGTGATCTCCCTCTGACGCAGGTAACAGGTACATCTAAAGATTTAGAACCCAGCTGTACTAAATCTTGTTTGAGCTGTTAAGCACTTATAGCTTGGGAGTCATGAAAGTCCAGATTAAAGTCCCCCAAAATGATAAGCGGAGAAATGATCATCTCGCCTAGGCCTCTTCAGAAGTCTGAAGCATATTTGGGGGGATGATACACAATCAATAAGTGAATAGCATAAGAGAGGTGGGCTTGTATTATAGCCGCTAAGATTTCTGCATTAAGTATTTTGATGCCTTGACTTTCAATGGATCCCTAAAGATACGAGCTTCCCTCCTCCCCTTCCTGCTGTTCTATTGTGATTGATCACAGAATTACCTACTGGAAGAGCTCTGCTTTTAGAAGGGCCCAAATAATCTCTAAACCAGGTTTTTGTGATGGCTAAAAGATCCAGGTCAGACTCAGAGAATAGATCAAGATTTTGAAAGCATGGCCCGAACTGAACGGGTTTTTAGTAGTGCCCATTTCAAATTATTATTACAATCCAAGGAGATGTAGTTTGGACTACAATGTTGCTGCCACCCCAAACTGAAACATTAGGTCTTCTATCAGATTGACATGCGATGCTGTTGAGTTACACGGCATGGACTTCATGTACCTACTGACTTGGGTAAGTTCTTAAAAAGCGAGCCTTTGATGATTTTCTGCATTCTAAAGTTATGAGCAGGAGTATAACCCCCTCGGTTGCATTGACCGTTGTGTTATTGAACAGTGAGTAATTCGGTAGTGAACTAGCACCCCCCAGCCATGCCTCAACTGCTTGAAACTATAGAAAGAGTGCAACACCCGCCCTCTGATGGAGGCACCCTATCTACATGCGTGTGCTCAATATAACATTTCCCTCTCTTCTGGGCAGAAGGTATTTAACATTGTTGATGAATATCCTCATTGACATAATCACAACCATCAAATGACTCTCAAGACGGCTGGAGTTTTGTGTTGGAATCTGGGGCTTGAACACAGATATGAACCCAATAAAAACGTGCAACCAATTATACCAATTAAAGAGCTGGGTTAAAGAAATTGTCTGCCCAATAATACTTTAGTTTAGTTTTTAGAATGTTGGTATGTTTATTAGGTGCATAGTAATTACCAATTAAAAACTAGTTTCAAAGCACCAATTTAGAGGCCGATTCATGGAATTAATGTGCGCTGAAATTTCCGGCGCAAGCATGCAAAAGCGTGCAAATCGCAGTGCAAGTGCGAAAATCGCAGCGAAACCCGCGCACAACGATTCATGGAAGTCCGTGCGCGTGTAAATCCCTGGATCTGCGCTAAAATTCTGTGTGGCGCACGCTGGCGCAAACGTCTCCAAACTGCGTGCGCTAAGCGCACAGCGAAGCACACATAGCACGGTACACACAACAAAAGTAGGTGGAACAGGGGGCGTAACACGCGGAATGGGGAACACCGCGTGAAAATGTGGGCGTCACGGGGGAAGTACAGGAGCCAAATGCGCGGAACGCCCACACGCGCATCTACAACACATATTCATGGGATGGAACAGGGCTAATGCGTGCGCCAAAAAAGATGCGCTAATCCGGAAACACGTACGCCAGCAGGAAGCAGGCGTACGTGGACCCGCGTAGCATAAAACTGTGCGCAAACAACAAACAAGCTCAGACGCCAAGATGAATATACCATTCCTAGCAGCAGTGGTCGTGGGATACCGCAGGAGGAGGAGGAGGATAGTCAGGCCAAGAATTTTTACACCCAGAACCAGCCTTTTTGGGGTGCCTGATGACCAGGTGTATGGGAGGTACAGGTTTCCACCTCACATAATACTCGACCTGGTGAGTGAGTGGGAGGATGACCTCACATCACCCACCCTGTGCTACCAAGCACTCAGCCCCCTGGAGAAGGTCCTCAATGTACTGCACTTCTTGGCCACTGGATCATTTCAGCGGATAAGTGCTATAGTGGGGGGGGATCACAGGCCACGCAGTCACGCTGCCTACACCAGGTGTTGGCCATCATGACTGCACGCCCAGCAGTCCGCAGGCACATATACCTGCCCAGAACACCTGCAGAAAGGCAGGCTGCCGTCAAGGATTTCTATGGTGTGGCACAATTCCCCAAAGTGCTAGGTGCCATTGATTGCACCCATGTGGCTCTACGTCCCCCCAGGGCATCTGAGCACATCTATAGAAAACGCAAGCACTGGCATTCCATCAACGTGCAGGTAGTATGTGATGCCAAGGGAATCATCACCTCAGTATATGCCAACTATCCAGGGTCCACCCACAACATTTTCATTTACAGAATGTCAACCCAAAACTGTGACCTAGAAGCTGGGCGGCATGGCGATACATGGCTGCTTGGTGAGTATAAATGCCACTGCACATGCATGCATGTCAGATACTGAGTAATGTCACAACCCCACTAATGATACCCATCACCACCTCCCCATGGGACAGCGCCTACCCTCTGAGCACCCACATGATGACGCCAATTCGGAACCCCACCACGCGACCCGAGGTAAGATACAACACAGCCCATATTGCAATCCAGGGCATAGTGGAGCGCACATTTGGAGTGCTCAAGTCACGCTTTTGTTCCCTTGACCGCACTGGTGGGCAGCTGTTATATGCTCCCCCAGTAGTGTGCAGGATCAAAGTGGCAGCATGTGTCCTGCACAACGTTGCAACACGCCGGGGCCTGCGGGTGGACATGGTGGTGCCCCCACATCCCTAACCACATGCACGCCCGCTGTGCATGGGAGGGGAAAGGGCACGTGGTGTGGCAGCCCGTACGCAGCTGGTGGCTAATTACTTCACATAAAATCACACCCCTGTGGAGTGCACACAGCTATGGCACATACTAGCTGACAAACAATGGTGATGACATAAGGGACACTCGACTGTCACAACCATACCAGCCTGAGATTGGTCACCTGGAAGTGTTACATTGTGTGCATCCCTACCTACCCAAACACCACCAATTCTGTTTCATCAAAAGACATACATCTATGCTGCTACATTCATTACCCTCTTGCTAAATACAACATGAGAACAGCGCCATGTCACCCAACCCCTCCCCAGCTCCACCACCAAACACACCATGGCATGTCATGCAATGTGAAAGCAAAAAAAGCAATGCACAAGACCTGACACAAGTGTCACAAAGTACACTGTCCCTAATGGAAACTGCCCACACACAATATGCTCCCAGTAATGTATAACTAACAGCACACATTACCAAATACTTTCCACCAACACAATGCTGCAACACACCTTGGAATAATGCAAAAACATGACAGTACTAAGTTCAAGTAGTGGTAGTTTTACAACCTGAATACGCCAGCACATCGACCCCTTACAACTGTAGAGTGTTGCTGCCACGCAAATGTCTCAGTGTACTGCATACAACATGAACTGCATCTGCAAAGTAGACGGCCTTGTGAAGGCATGAGGAAGGAACCTGCAGATTAGGAGGAAGACATGGATGCACAAGCACATATCAATACACCATGCAGTATACACTACAACAATAATATCCACTAGGGATGTCTACACAGTATTGACTACAGACTGCCCACACAGCTCATGGGAGCCCAACGTCACTGTGTAATTCACTGTCACTTGGTCACACCCTTTGCAAGCCCATGGAAACGGGAAGCAGGAGGGGTGTGTGTCTCACAAACCCAAGCATCTAACCCAAACTCAGGACAAGCCTGCATGTGCCCAGTCGGAATACAGTGGATGCCCACGGGAGCCACACAAGGCAACACACTGTAAAAAAAAAATCAAAAATCAAAAATGGCCATGTGGGGGCCATGGGGGTTGGGGGAGGTCACCCAGGAGGTTCGAGGACAGGGTGCACACCAACACCCACCTGCGTGGATGTTACGAAAAAAAAAAACCTCCTTGGGCTCATGGCCTGCACGGCTATGCCATTGTGGGAGAACTTCTGTCGCTCTGCTCATTCTCTGCTGCTGCATCAGGAGGCGGTGGCACTATGGGAGGCAGCTCATGCAAAGCCCTGGTATGGTCCTCCATGGCAGCAAACATGCGGGCCTGGAAGGTCTGATTCTGGAGGATTAAAGTGCGGAGATCCCCATGCAGCACATCACGGGTTGCCTACATTTCTGCACGCATGGCCTCGCATGATGCCCGGATCTCCTCACGTGTTGCATGCAGCTCAGCTGAGAGCGAACGTGTGAGCTGCTCCAGCTGCTGTTCTGCCCTTAAATTACTGGAAGCCTCAAGTGCAACCAGAGTCTGCCTGAGGTTATGTAGTTCTACCCTCATGGCTTCCCTGTGGCTCTGGGACACTATTGATATGGATTCGCGCAGAGTCTCCAGTGCCGCCCGTCTGCCCCTGTTGGACAACAACATGTCTTCCCTGTGTGATTAGCAAATGGAGTCTGTTGCCTGCTGTTGTTGCTCCATCTGCCTTTCAGGGGGGATAATGGAAGTGGCCACCCTCTCCATTGCCTGAGCCATCATTTCTACTGATGCTGCCTGTTGGGTTGCCATACTGCACATGGAGTTTTCCCATACAGTATTGCCTGGTGGGGCACGGCCACAGCATCGACGGGCACCACACCTGTTTGGCGCAAGGCGATCTCCACCTTGCTGTGCTGGCACTGCCTGAGGCTGCAGGACTGCATTCCCCCTCTGATCTGCTGGCCCAGGAACAGGATCAGATGCTGTGGAGTGTGACCCTGCATCCGTAACTGCCAAAGGCGGACCTACCGACACTGACATCCCCATAGAGGGTTCTACCCCTGGTCCAGGTGGGTTGGACAGAACAGAATCCCTGCCAGAAACACTTACCTGCGACTGCACATACGTCTCATCATCCGACTCAGCACCTGAATAGAGGTCTGGGAGGTGCACCCAGAGGCACCCCTGGACAGTATGGTCTGCAGTAACATTGGGTTTTCACCCACCACCACACCACGTCCCCCACTGGTGCCTGGTCGTGCCTGAGATTCCTCCTGGGTCTGCACCATCTCCTCAACCTCAACAGCACCAAGTGCGTCATCACCTGCAAAAACATGAAAGACAACAAATGGAAACAGGCATGAGCACCATAGCACACACATAGGCCGTGACAAGCCAGAGATCCAGTACATGAATTACACATGTCCCACATGACTATAACCCTGCCATGCATGCACTTTCAAAGAGTTGGACTGGGTACTGGGAGTGTGCGAAGGCACAATGACCATAGGTCTTGGTGCAGGCATTGGCTGAAGTGTGATGTTGGCAGGGGCAATGTCAGTTTGATGGACCAGGACCGACACTGTCCCGGCTGGGAGACTCAGAGCTGGGGTGGATAGAGCTGCAGCTGCCCCTGCAGCCTCCCCACCCTGCCTACTTGGGGCAGCAGATGACATCGCTGCCCCAGATCCACGTGGCCTGGTGACACCAACTTGCACCGACACACGTGGCTTAGACTTGCTGACCTGGAAGTCAGCCTGGGAGTCATCCTGTGCCAGCTCAGGTGCCACAATGGGCTGGTCCAACAAGGGCTGAGCTGGGATGGTGTCAGCCACGTTTCCCTCAACCATGGGGGGCATGGGTGTCCCTGATTGGTCCTCCACACATGGGGGTCTAGGGGCACCCTGTAAATCCTGGCCATGTCCCCTACTGCCCCTACCGCGCCCACCACGCCCACCTTTTGGAGGTCGGCCACCTTTGCCTCCCTTACTGCTAGGTCACCTCCCAACCATGGCACTGATGTTGTTGTGCATATGGGAGTTGCAGTAAACAATTGTCCTGGGCAATTGGGGGTGAAAGGTGTAGGGTACTAGATGGAATTCGTACCCTAGTGCTCTAGCAAGGCTGTCTGTGACCCCTGGGGGAAGATGACAGGTCATGCAACGCACAGGCACCCCAAAAACAAAAAGTAACGTTCACGTATACCACGTGCGTGGAAAAATGAACCCACACTACGCTGTGGCATCCAGAAACACAAAAACAAGCGTACGCATGTTACACGCAGCCTACAATGACCTCTGAAGGGGTACGCAACACACGGGGCAAGCACAGTTGGTAAAAGCGTGCGCGACTCACCATCTGCCTGGAAAAATAACATGAAAAAAACACACGTGTGCGAGTAGGCAACACCCCCGCCAAAAGAAGAACTGTACGCTGTCTGAGGAGAAAGGACAAAAGGAAAAGTGAATGCTGTTTGAGGAAACAGGCCCAAAAAAAATAAAGATCGCTGTCAGAGGTAACAGGGAGTACGAACTTGAAACGCTATGAAGTAATCGCGTGTGAACCGACAAGAAGTACAGTATTCACCCACTCGCTCTCCACGAAAAGCACGTACAAGGGAATGGGGTCCTACACGTACCTTTTAAAGCGGCCCACAAGTACAGCGTCACTTATGCGTGTACGCGCTAAGGCCCTTTCCTCCAATTACACGAGCTGACACTCGGACATGCAGTTTTTGGATGTGTACGATGAACATGCACCTGTGTTGATGGAAACGCCCGCGCGCGTCACGTCACATACACGCGTAGGCTCTTTCCTCGGATTACACACATCCACACGCGGACATGCAGTTTTTCCTCGCGCACTGAACCACTATGCCCACGTCACGAGGGAAACGCCCGTGCGAGTCACGTCACAGAAGTGCTTACGCGCTAAGGGCCTTTGGTCCAATGAAACCGCGTACGTGTGCTGACGCGATTACGCGCAAAGGGCCTTTCCTCGAATTACACGCTGACATGCAAGATTTTCACGTGACAAATCACTCCGTATCAAGCTGGCCACGCAACAACACACGGAAGACCATGCTCCTGCCAAGAAGGCTGAATTACTGCCCCCCAGAACCCCGAGCACGCTTCCACCTGCCATCTGCTGCTGCCTGACTGCCTGCTGCACACGTGCCCTGCTATTTGCTGCCTGCACGTCAGCCAGGGGTGCAGTTGCTGTGACCACCCCTGCTGGAACTGAAGACTCCCGACTGGGATACCATCGCTCCACAGCCCAGCCCCAGGACCCAGTTGCCCACCCACTCCTGCCTCTGGGGTTGCCATGTCTGGCTCAACACCATCTGGCACCACTGGCAACCCCCAGCCAGAGAGACAGAGGGCCACCAGCTTCAGTGCCAGGGAAGTTGGTGTGCTGGTGGAGCAAGTCCTGGGGCAGTATGATGCCCTCTTTGGAAGTTTGCATGCCGACAATGAAGGACGGACCAGGATCTGGATGGACATTGTGACTGCCATCAACGTGTAGGGGGTGGCAGTCCGCGACTTACACCATGTCAAGAAGCGCTGGGAGGACTTCAGGTCCAGGACCCTCAAGAAGGCCCGGCGCCTCCTGAAGGCAGCGGATGCCAAGGGGCGCCGGGGCCACCTGTCCGACCACCAGATTAGGGTCCTGGAACACATATGCCCAGTGCTCCACATCCAGGTCCTTGAGAGGCAGACCCGTCTGGAGTCGAGCGGTAAGTGTACATACATACTGATTGGACGCTGTGCGTGTGGTGGTGTGCCAGTAGTGTGCAGGTTGCACATGTGTTTTCGTAGGGCCATGTAAGGATGTGTATGAACAGGGGCATGAGGCTGCCACATGTGAGTCCTCTTAGGTGTGAGACACATCGATGGTGTATGTGTTGGTAAGCATGCTGTGCAAATGCAGGTGTGGTCGCACACATGTTTGAATTTCTGTGTATGTACGTTGGCATGGTTGTGGTGTCACACATGGATGGTGGTTCCTGCTGCATGTATCTGCACTGTGTACATGTGCATTTGTGTGTATTTGACAAGTGTGCAACTGTGATGCAACATGGATGCACGTGACACTGATATGTAGAAGGCTGAATGCCAGATGTGACATGTATGGCGATCGCATCACTGCGACAGTTGGAGGAGATGTAGACATGCATGTAAGTGTGGTGGCGTGTGTGCGTGTCTAGTGCACTCCCTGTGTTTCATATGATGCCAGGCTCACCTTCGGCTGTTCATGCTGTTGTATGTGTATGGATGTTGCTGCCTGGTGCAATATTGCTGTGGAAATGCTCATGAGTGTGAGTTGAAATGACATGTGTGTCGTGGAGTGTGATGCCATGTCTGAAGTTTGACACTGCCACTCATGTGCAACTGTCATGTGTGTATCAGTCCATTGTAGAGTGCTCTGATGTCTGTGTTTTATCTCTCCCTGTCTGCAGCGTCAACTGATGAAGAGGGCGGAGAGGGTGCTGTGGAGCAAAGCTGCAGGGATCGCACAACCAGCTGGAGACGCAAGGCCCGGCTCCCCTCCCAGATTGTTATCTCGTTGGGGAGTGAGGAGTCTGGTGCTGCGTCCCAGGCCGCAGCTGCCAAGGGTAGATCCAAGAGGCAGAGGTCGGAGGTGGACTCCTCGGCAGCAGAAGGGGCAGCTGAGACCCCACAGGGTCCATCGGAGGAAGATGGCACAGAGTCATCCAGGTTGGTGGGGGGTTTGGTGGAGGAGGAGGCCGTGGAAGGGACACACACGGGGTCTGGAGGTGGGGATTCCACTGGTGCTAGTGGTGCAGTGCAGGGGCAGGGACAGGAGACAGCACAGGCCGCCGCGGAGGTGCCTGTGTGTAATCCTGTCCCTGATCCTGTCACTGCATCATCTGGCACCAGCAGGGATGCCTACGTCCAGACCCGTTTTCAGGGAGGGGATGAGCACACGACAACTGGCCTTCCTCTCTCTGCGGATGTGGCTATCCGGGACCGTGTTGAGCCTGTCCTGAATGGGATAGCATTGCGTCAACGGGGCATGCAAGGTGACCTGCAGTATTTTCGTGGAGAGACTGCACGTCGTCTCGCATGCCTCTTTGACCACGTTGACCTACTGGGATGGGTCACCGGTGCTGGATTCCTCCGTGTGCTGGACCTTCTTGCAACCCCCTTCTCACCTGAACCCCATACGCGCCAGTTGCCCTCCATGCCATCTTCCCACCCATGTGTCACCTGGGTACCCTGTGGAGCTGCTTCTGACCCAGCGGCCAGGCCGGTGGAGGACACATCCCTGCCACAGTCGGGAGTTGGACATCCAGCAGGGGTGGCCACCACGACAACTGCACCCCAGCCGGAGGAGGACGTGCAGGCAGCAAGAGCCAGGGCGCAGGTACAGGCACAGCAGCAGCAACATGGTGGGAGCAATGATGGCTCGGGGCCTTCAACATCAGAGGGGCAGGCATCGGCCATAGGGCAGGAGGACCCCGGGTTTCAAGTGTCTTCCGTGTGGCAGCGGTTGGGCCACGCCATAGATGCGGAGCAGCAGCGGGCGGAAGAGGTACGGCTCACAATGGTCAGGGCGGAGAACTCCATGCGGAGGGCCCTGAGGTGGGCCGAGTACCTCGAGGCAATTCGCAGGGAATTGGAGGTGAACATGTCGTCGTCCCTGCGAACCTTCGGGCCATGGAAGAGGACCGCCTCCAGGACATTGAGCGGGAGTTCGATGATGCCCTGGCCCGGGACATCAATAAGTGAGCCGTCGGACTAGCCCGCTGCCATTGTAAATAGTTAGATAGTGTTAGGTTTCCTTTCTGTTTTTTTTTTTTTTTGGGCAGCTTGGACAATGCACCACATTTTTGTATATAGTTCATTATTAGGTAGGTCTTTTTTGTAGGTTTCATTTCATTTGTTGGGCTCATGGACCCTGGATTGGTGATTTGTATATAGTTGAACAGTGGATGTTTCTCGTTTTTATTTTAATTTCACCATGGCGCAATGGATTTCATATATTTTTTTTCCCTTGGATTTGCTTTGTTGGACTGAGACTTTGGACAAATTTTCATTTGGAGTTCTTTGGATTCTGATTTCATATTTTTTATTTTTTTCCGGACATGCTGCATTTTATTTCTTATTCCCATTATTGAATTTTTTTTTCATTACATTCATGTTGTGTTCAATACATTTTTGTTTCATACTTCGATGTGTGGTATTCTCTCATTGGTTTCATGCATGTCATGATATGGGTTTTCACATTCATTTGCACCCATTGTGTGTGTGTGACGGACATGTGTTCATGAACATACTTGCCATTCGGGTTGTATCATGTAATGGCCATTTCTCGGTGGGTGGATGCAATACTTGTTTGGGTCTTTGGGCTGGGGTGGCGTTGGGTGTGGTGTGGGTGTCCATGAGGCCCATGATTGAGGATCGTCATGACGTGGGTGCTGGGGACATGAGTGGGGGCCTGCTGGCAGGTGCCCCTGACTGCTGGGGGGTGGGGTGCTGGGGGACATGAGTGGGGGCCTGCTGGCAGGTATCCCTGACTGCTGATGGGGTGGGGGTGCTGGGGGACATGAGTGGGGGCCTGCTGGCAGGTGCCCCTGACTGCTGGGGGGTGGGGGTGCTGCGGGACATGTGTGCGGGCCTGCTGGCAGGTGCCCCTGACTGCTGGGGGTGGGGGTGCTGGGGGACATGAGTGGGGGCCTGCTGGCAGGTGCCCCTGACTGCTAGGGGGTGGGGGTGCTGGGGGATATGAGTGGAGGCCTGCTGGCAGGTGCCCCTGACTGCTGAGGGTTGGGGGTGCTGGGGGACATGAGTGGGGGCCTGCTGGCAGGTGCCCCTGACTGCTGGGGGGTGGGGGTGCTCGGGGACATGTGTGGGACATGAGTGGGGGCCTACTGGCAGGTGCGCCTGACTGCTGTGGGGTGGGGCTGCTGGGGAACTTGTGTGGGGGCCTGCTGGCAGGTGCCCCTGACTGTTGGGGGGTGGGGGTGCTGGGGGACATGAGTGGGGGCCTGCTGGCAGGTGCCCCTGACTGCTGGGGGTTGGGGGTGCTGGGGGACATGAGTGGAGACCTGCTGGCAGGTGCCCCTGACTGCTGGGGGGTGGGGTGCTGGGGGACAAGAGTGGGGGCCTGCTGGCAGGTGCCCCTGACTGCTGGGGGGTGGGGGTGCTGGGGGACATGTGTGGGACATGAGTGGGGGCCTGCTGGCAGGTGCCCCTGACTGTTGGGGGGTGGGGGTGCTGGGGAACATGTGTGGGGGCCTGCTGGCAGATGCCCCTGACTGTTGGGGGGTGGGGTGCTGGGGGACATGTGTGGGACATGAGTGGGGGCCTGCTGGCAGGTTCCCCTGACTGTTGGGGGGTGGGGGTGCTGGGGGACATGAGTGGGGGCCTGCTGGCAGGTGCCCCTGACTGCTGGGGGGTGGGGGTGCTGGGGAACATGTGTGGGGGCCTGCTGGCAGGTGCCCCTGACTGCTGGGGGGTGGGGTGCTGTGGGACATGAGTTGGGGCCTGCTGGCAGGTGCCCCTGACTGCTGGGGGGTGGGTGCTGGGGGACATGAGTGGGGGCCTGCTCGCAGGTGCCCCTGACTGCTGGGGGGTGGGGGTGCTGGGGGACATGTGTGGGGCATGAGTGGGGGCCTGCTGGCAGGTGCCCCTGACTGCTGGGGGGTGGGGGTGCTGGGGGACATGAGTGGGGACCTGCTGGCAGGTGCCCCTGACTGCTGGGGGGTGGGGGTGCTGGGGGACATGAGTGGGGGCCTGCTGGCAGGTGCCCCTGACTGCTGGGGGGTGGGTGTTGCTGGGGGACATGTGTGGGACATGAGTGGGGGCCTTTTGGCAGGTGCCCCTGACTGCTGGGGGGTGAGGGTGCTAGGGGACATGAGTGGGGGGCCTGCTGGCAGGTGCCCCTGACTGCTGGGGGTGGGGGTGCTGGGGGACATGTGTGGGACATGAGTGGGGGCCTGCTGGCAGGTGCCCCTGACTGCTGGGGGGTGGGGGTGCTGGGGGACATGTGTGGGACATGAGCGGGGGCCTGCTGGCAGGTACCCTGACTGCTGGGGGGTGAGGGTGCAAGGGGACATGAGTGGGGGGCCTGCTGGCAGGTGCCCCTGACTGCTGGGGGGTGGGGGTGCTGGGGGACATGAGTGGGGGCCTGCTGGCAGGTGCCCCTCACTGCTGGGGGGTGAGGGGGTGGGGTGCTGGGGAACATGAGTTGGTGATCACTAGTGCAAGGTGACGTGGCTTGGCTGGGGGGCATGCCCATGGTGGATGGGCTGCCTGCGGGACATGACCAGGGGTTCAGGGTAGTCCCCTGTGGTGTGGGCTGCCTGCAGGGGCCATGGAGGGTGTAGAGGGAACACCTGGGAGGACCCACACTGCCAATTCACGTGTAGGACTCCCCGCAAACCCCCGAAAATCACGTACACCGCTCTGACAGCAAAATCGCGTGTGAAACTTCCCACGCACCCCAGGAATACACGTACCCCACTCGCACAGGGCATTCACGTGTGAAACTTCATGCGCACCCCAGGAATACACGTACCCCACTGGCACAGGGCCTATCGCGTGTGAAACATCCGCGCACCCCAGGAATACACGTACCCCACTCGCACAGGGCATTTCACGTGTGAAACTTCCCGCGAACCCCTGTTATACACGTTCCCTTCTCCAATCACGTGTGAAACTTCCCGCGCACCCCAGGAATACACGTACCCCACTCGCACAGGGCATTTCGCGTGTGAAACTTCACGTGCACCCCAGGAATACACGTACCCCACTGGCACAGGGCCTATCGCGTGTGAAACTTCCCGCGCACCCCAGGAATACACCTACCCCACTCGCACAGGGCCTATCGCGTGTGAAACTTCCCACGCACCCCAGGAATACACGTACCCCACTGGCACACGCCCTTTCGCGTGTGAATCTCCCCGCACACCCCAGGAATACATGTACCCCACTCGCACAGGGCATTTTGTGTGTGAAACTTCCCGTGAACCCCTTTTATACATGTACCCCACTCGCACAGGGCATTTTGCGTGTGAAACTTCCCGCGAACCCCTGTTATACACGTTCCCCCTCTCCAATCGCGTGTGAAACTTCCCACGCACCCCAGGAATACACGTACCCCACTCGCACAGGGCATTTCGCATGTGAAACTTCCCGCGAACCTCTGTTATACACGTACCTCGTCCCAATCGCGTGTGACACTCCCCATGCAGCAGGGTACGTGTATTCGGAGGGGTGCACGGGGAGTTTTACAGACGTTTTCATGTTTGGGGGCCTGTGCGCCATGTACGTGATTTGTGCGCTGTGCATGACGCATGGGGAGGGGTTGGGGGTGTAACTGGCGCTGCTGCAGGGTCGCTTCGCCACTCTGCACCACGGCTGGGTTTGGAAACTAAAATCCATGAATACGCTGTGCGCGGAAATGGATTTTAGCGCACGCGGCTGGCGCAGAATTCTATGAAATACCCTCTTAATGTTTCATGATAATTATATTAGTTATAGCTGCTTGTCACTAAAGCTTCAGTGTGCCCTACTGTTACTCATTTTATGAACCTCAAAAGAACGAAAGGCTGAGTTGTCCCACCGAGATTCAAACCTGTGACTTTCGCGTCGCACAGATCTCATTGGCGCACTGATTTATCTAATTGGGGTCATCGGTTGTTGCGCCATTTGGCATTAAGGATTAATAAAACATCGATATTATTTGGTATAGAATTGACCGTCGTTTCAATTACTGACCGTTGTGCCACACTTTTAAAGTGTTGATATCATAAGTGTCTTCACACGTAGCCCAAAGGAAAAAGCACAAAGAACTGTCTTTCTGTTGTTGACTAATAAAAGAGCACGTGACTCCGCGAAATATGGCGCTTGTCATTAATGTTCAGTCACAGTCGTAAACTTGGGAATATACTGCCATGGTGCCAGAGCTCTGGGGCATGTTGAGTCGCTAATGCACCGCTTCCATCTTTCACTGGTGGTCCCTACTATAAAAAAGTCTTGTGTGAATGGATGGGGTGCACACTCAGGTTAAACCATGAGATATTTCTAATAAATCGCCATTAGTGTGCTGTTAAATACAGCAAAATAATGACGGCGAGGCAGTTGCTTTCAAATAGTTTATGAGCAGAAAAATCACAAAAAAGGTCCGAACTATAAGCGAGCTGAAGTATTGCCTTATTTCAATGAAGTGGTGATGTGTGGTCCAGCGAGTTTCATTTTTCACAGGACATGGACAATAGCTTTTAATGTTTTTCAATTTCTGAAACTTGTAGGAAGAAGATGTAAAGTGATAGAAAATGGTGCCCGAAGGCTAGAGCCACAGAAACAAGAATCAGTTTGGTATTGTGTGCCTCACATTTCACATCTGACTGAAGCCCCATTTAAATGCAGCTTCCAGCTGTACGTGGACAGGGCTGTTCATTGTCAGGGCACCTCGGCATGCATGCAGCGGCTGTGCAAAAACTCTTTCTAGGGACCAGAGTTTGGCATTAAAGTTAAAATGGCCGCCTCATTATCACCTTCGAATTTCACTGTGTTCCGCTTCTGCAAAATGCGCTCTGCCTCATGAATACAGGTGGACTGCGCACATTTTTTAAATGTGGAAAGTTGTACGAACATATTTTGGAAATGTATTGTATATAACTGGCTACAGCAGAGGGAGTGTTGTGTCTCAGAGACACTCTTGCTCACATTTATATCACACACAGAAACACATGAAAATAATAAAACCATGATCGAGACCCTTGGAAAAAGGAAAAATGAATGTTGAATATCCAGATTAAAAGGTTGTCGCTACTGATACATGTGGCAAGGTGTCCAGCGATGCAGGGTTTTCATTGGCATTAGCAAAGCTATTGGTGGGTAGTCACTATTGGATACGTATTTATTTTTCTTGCATTGGGCGATATTGCTCGCTGAAGGCGGGAGGAGGGACATGTGTGTCCCCAGACAGAGGCATTACTGTCTGCTGGTTAGTAAAGTCCAGGTAGAGAGTTATTACAACCTATCCGCCTCGCCATTTCCACCCCATTGGTCTTTCTGGCAGCAGCCCGTGGCAATGCCTCTACCAGGCGTGGTGGTTTTATGTCCTGTTCCAGTGGGACACACCTTGGTGGTCGCACTCCAGCTAGGGTAACAGTTTAGTATGACCCCATCGCACTGTGCAGAACTCAGTGAGACCTTTGCGTGCACACTTACCGGTAATACTGATTCTGCATTCTGACCTTGTGGTGTGGTTGGTGGGATCACAAGATTTGCAGCAAGTGCATTACAAATTCTAATAAATCCCCTCCTGCACGGCTTCTGTTGGCGTCAAAGGAGTATCCCACTGGCGTGACCCTTGTCTGGTGCTGCCAAGTATTCATATTGGAAAGCACTGGCTGTCTGGCGGTTGACCCACCTGGCGGTGATCTATTGCCACCCTTTATGCAATGGGGCTTGTGGTAATTAGGCAATTCTTTTCCTAAGCAGCTTGAAGTTAATCTTTTCCCTTTTTGTCTCCAATATCCTTGAGGCTGTTTGATTTTACTACGAGATAAAGATTCTTTTTTCGCACTAAACCATTAAATAAGATGTTTAGTTCAAGATAGCTGGTTGCTACAGGTTGTCATTGCAGCTTACCTTTTCATGTTATGTAGACTTCTTATGATATTTTTGCAGGCATGTAGGTTTCCCCATAATTGATTGCGTATTGATTTCCTACTTGGCCATCTTTTCATTCTGTGACTCATCATTTTGTCAATCTTACATCCTCCGTATTTTACCACTTGGAATCTTGCTATCGTTATGAATTAAGATGCGACTTTTTTCTTCTGTTGTTAGTTTAGATCTATTCAGAATAGTACACAAGTTAATCATATTAAAGCTCACCTCAGTCTCTTTTATCAGAATCTTAGCGGTGATCATAAAGCATGTTGGTAGTCAACATCATCTGCTTCAAATTTCTACATTTAGGGCATTATGTTGTTTTATTTGTTTTCTAAGCTACTAATTGTCCCAGTTAACAAAATATGATCTTTCATTAAAAGCGCCACCTTACAATTACATGCATTGTGTTAACAGTCTGAGTGCTGCCCTCCTTCACAGCGGGGGGCAACGAGGCATGACAGAGACCATCAAAATAGCAGAAATCTTATAATGATAGTGATAATGATGAGTTATTTATATAGCGCCTTAATCCAAAGCGCTTATAAACAGCTTACATGGTTTCTTTTAATGAAGCTGTCAGAACCAAAAAACCACCCTAACAAAGGTCACCTTCTTCTTTCCCTATTTCAATGCACATTATGCTCCTGTTCTGTTTAATCGTCTCCGCTGGTGGTAGCACATATAAAAGAAAAGGGTTAATAAAAAGGACACCTTTGACTCACCCCCCTTTCAACCATGAATTCTTGAAATGTTTGCATTAATCAAAACAGCTGCAATTGCATGACTGCAAATAGTTTATGGAGTTGCAGCCTAAATGTCTTAAAGAGCTGCACAGATAGATACCAGCTCATTCTATCAAAAGCTTTTTCTGCATCCATAGCTATTACGGACAGAGTGGAGGGCGGGGGGACTCTGGGCTACATCTTTTAAGGCACGCAATGATTCAGGAAGGGCAAACAGCTGACACACCACTATGATCTTTTTGTCTGCACAAATTAGCTAGGAGAACAATGGAGTGACACTTCTAACTTAAAACTTCTGATAACATATTATAGTTCTGAATGCATACGATGCAGAGGCATGTCTTAGTCTTCCTTGGGACACATGGGATCAACTGGAAGGAAAATTCTGGTGTTCAGAACTACAACTGCCAAATACAGTTCCAATAGACGTCATCTGCCATGAGATTGGCCTCCTCTCCTTGTACGCCAGAGATAAATGGAACACGCTACAACTCTTCAACAAAATCAGTCCATCTTGCCCTCCTCAATTTTCCATCTTAATATCTAAATCTGGAAGCTATACGGATTGGCCATTAGAAATCTGGCCTCATGCTATGTAAAGAAAATGGTGTGGACTAAGGACTGGCAAGAGACGAAAACAAAAAGCGGCCTCTCAAAGATACAAACAGAAACAAAGTTCTTGTAAGGCACTTAGATCCACACTCCAGCCTACCTGACAAGGTTTCCAAGTGTTTAACATCGACAACTGTTCATGCGATTCCGGTTGAACATTCTGCACAACAATACTACTCTTCATAGATATGGCTTAAATCCACATTCAAAATGCAGACTTTGTGACATAAAAGAGGAGTCACTTAAACATCTGATTCTGTTTTGCCCAAAATTGGGAAGTCTAAGAACCTTCTACTTAAGTAATCACCTAGTGGGATTGTTTGGTCTAGACACTGGAACTTGGTGGGAGGCCCTTTATGCAGGGGAGAGACCTAGTTGGTCACATGCATTAACTACATTTTTGGAAACTGTTTTAGAAAAATTATTGCATGTTTAAATGTTTTTGGTTCTATCATGTCATGAGGTACAATGGTAAACGTTTATGAAAACTGTAAACCAATACATAAAAGAAAAAAATGAAAAAAGAAAAAAGTTCCGATTAAGGAGAGAAAATGACTATATTATTCTCAAGTTATCATTTGTTTCCATTGTAAGGGAGCTTGTTGATTGGCCTATGAATCTGGTGACTTGCCATCCTACAAATTTGTTTTCCTTCTTTTAGTTAACTCTCAGTCTTTTATTGTCTTATTTTCAATTACGTAATTCTGTAAATGTAACATGTAAATCTAGGGAGTTATTCCACGTTCGGCAGCTTTTGACTGACTTACTTTCATTAATTTGGCCCCTTTTTATGATTCATAACCATCCCGGCACTTAACACTGGCAAATTTATATTCAAAAAAACGTTTTCAATTAGAACGATTACTTATTGTTCGCCACTGACCACTCACAAAAACTACCTTTGCCAGGATCAATCTTTGAATGAATCATAGGGCATTACCATTATTGGAACATATTGGAGCCTTGATCATAACCACGAGCATGACTCTACCCCCCCACCATGATATCCTCATTCCCTATCATGCACACAAAGATGTAAACACTGTAACTGATCATCTTGTAGTATATGTACAACAAATGTTAATCAAGTAATATGTTTGGTTATAATCATTGAATGTCCGCACCCTCACCGCTTGATGTTCCAAGCCTACTCACTACACCTGGTTGCTTCATCTATGACTGCATCTAATATAATATGGTAAGGTACCCAAACCTCAGAGTGCTCATTCAGCCATACATACCGATATACTGAGCTTTCATTCTCTCTATCCCAATGCATACAAATAAGCATGTGTTGCCTCACAGTGTTGTTACTTATTTAAAGAATGAGAGCATAAATGCACATCCTTGTCATCTAACGGAATACATTTCTGAATAACAAAAGACTTTCAGACATTGGTGAATATTCTGGACAGTTCACAGTTTGAAAAGACATTACAGGAATGACACATCAAAGATTAGATTGTGAATGTTTGTATAATAGAATTTTCTTTTTGCCACATAGAAGAGTGGGGGGTTGGCAACTCCCCACAGGATAATACATTGGATGGTACTCAATATATCTTAATCCCTCTGACAAACAACGTAAGGAACAGGCTTTTCCAAAAACATTCCCTCCCATGTCCTTCCTATGTCCTTCTTGGCTAAACTGACCTGCATATTTCCCATGACTTAACAACTCTTACATTTGTTCCCAATTGCTTAGAGTATTATTAGATATGTTCATCAGTTGTGAAGGCATCATAAAGCAAGACACAGACAACAGATTCAAAGTTCAAACAAAAATAGGTTATAATCTTAAATGTCAGAATGGTTGAAGGCCTATCTTGCCCTATGCTTAAAACTTAAAAGGCTGTCTATGTCCAATACCTATGCTTGCCCTCACAACTTAAGCTAAACAATAGAGATATCAGCAGGGATGTCATTTGGGGGTAAACAGGGGTCGCAATTGAGACCCCTGAGGTCCCCCTTGATACCCCTGCGGTCTCCTTTGCTACCCCTAAAAAGAAAAGAAAAGAAAATATATTTATTTTTTAATATAAGCTCCTGGGCTGTGGCCAGCATCATGCGGCTCTTTCTTTTTGGAGTGGCTGGCTTTCTTGTTCAGGCTTCTTAAAAAACAGAGGGTTCCACAAGTGCAACACTTTGAGCAGTGATCCTAAATAAGGAAGAATAGGAATAACAAATAATTTGTCTTTCTGGAATTCTATACAATAATTGCTAGATTCATTAAAGGTTTATTTCAGGCACACTTCAGGGGTTGAGCCACTGATTTAGTCTGTTCTTAAACACCTCAACTCATCCTTTCATCCTTCTGAGGTCGATAAATGAGTACTTACACAGACTAGGTAATATTGTATGTATATCTTTTCTATATAAAACTCTTAACCGTAAGTGCTATATAATAACACATCATTATCATTTGGCATTGGACGTCTGCTTGCATTCATAGCAATTTGGTAAAATTGGTCTATTCACACTTATATTAATGATACATATGGTGATCCATTCTTGTATGAAATGTATATCACATTATGGTAATATTATAACCATATGTTTCGTAGTGTACTTAGGAACAATGCTAATTGATGCCTCTTCCTGTTTTGTCACAAGGTGAAAGGTCATGTTTCACTTCTTCCCGTGATGTCACTCATGGCTGGAGGTCAAATGACATCACTTCCTGTGATGTCATCAGATGTCAAATGTGTGATGTCACTTCCGCTACCACTGGCATTTTGGTGTAATGACGTCCCTGGATATCAGCATCAAAAGAAATAGTGTTCCAAATAAAGTTCTGAGCTTCTTTCTAGCTCTGGGCTTACCTTCCAACTCCCCTCCCCAAATTCAAGACAGTTCCACAAAGTCTCAAAGAGGAATCTCTGGCTTTCTTCCCCGAGAAGACAACAAAATTCCAAAACAAGATCTCGGGTTTCTTTTCCCCCAGGAAAACAACACAGTTCAAAATGGGTCCCAGGATTCTCCTTCCCCAAGACACCAGCTGACTCAGCTTGCTAACTTGTACTTAAGATCAGTCTCTCAATATTCAAAACCAGTTTCAGGTCAATGTTATACTCCTAGTCATTTAGAGTTCATACAGATTGCTTTCTTCTGCTTCACTTCAGCAATCACTTCCAGGCACTTGTAATGACTTTCTGTACATTCCTTTGGCTTTCACAGATAGGGTATACCCAGTCTAGGCGCAGTTGTCTGGCTACACGCTCCACCCATTGCAGGTCATGCAACCGGTCACCCTTGGCTTGCTTGCCCACACAGGCTCTTCTGTAGCTGCACCTGTGTTATAGTTCATACTCACTTGGCTCTCTCTTTGCCAGACTTTGGACTTTGCCACTATGAGTTGTGCTATACAGTTCACTTTGTGGTGTTCTTTTCTCTTCACCACATTGCTCTCACAAAAGCTTTCATTCAGTCCGGTATTCAATAGTTTCCAGTTCTTATTTGCTCACACCTTGTAGTAATAATCCAAACCATTTACTTTGGTTCACCCTATCTTGCACCTTACTTCTCGTTCATTCGGCATTCCCTTTTACCACATAACAGCCGCAGGAGCGCCCTGGTTCTAGTTATCCCTTTCCTTCACTCATCGGTCTCCGGCATCTCCTCTGGGTGGATGTCACCTCATGCTCTGCTCCACTTACACATCCTGGGAGGACAGCAAGCCCCATTACAGTTTGCTCTTCTCTCTCTCTTTGGGTTGCCTGCAGCTCTGCTCACGTCCCGCAGACACTGCCGGTGACTTACAATGATTGGATTTCTTCTCCGGCCCGCAGCTCCTGGTGCAGGCAACAACCAGCGCAGCTCCCAATATTGTGGCCTTCGCACAGTCCTTCCTAGCTCCAACGCCACAGTTCCTTCCAGTTCTCGCTGGTGTCCTGGTTTCCCTAACAGGACCACCCTTGGCTGCCTCATACTCTGCTGGATTTCTACCTCTGCAGGCCACCTGCTGGTCTCACTTAGGTCTCTTCGGCTCCACCTTTTATACACCTGCAACCGTTCAAACCGTTGCAGATCTGAGTCTTCAGGCCTAATGGCCTGGTCACAATTTGAAGCACTCTGGGCATGAATGACCATTACAACAGTCTGTAGGCCTCTTCCTCGTCTCAGTACTAGAATGGTGAAAGGATCTGTTGGCATGCATTACTCCTAGTCACCTCGTCCTCATCCCAGTACTAGAGAGGAATTAATGAGAGGAAATTATGGTAGAGGGTTTACAACAGCTTATAAAGGCAGGGGGAGGGTGATGTTGGTTCTCATTTAGAAAAGGGGGATACCATGTCTCGCCTGTGGGTATCCTCTACCCAAATTCCCAAGGACCCTCTACCCAGGTGATCCTCCATCTCATCTCCACCCACAGGGGCAGGATCCAAAAGCGATGGCCTTTCCCTGGCCACCAGAGAAGAGGATCCACATGGAGTAGGTGTGAGGATACCCTCACATTTCTCACACAATGTATATCTAATTTGTTTGCTATTTTACTTATGCATATTTTTGTACCTTAAAACAGCTTTATTTCGGCAATTTTAGCCATAAAAGCATAAAGATACCTACATACATCGATATAAACATAGCAAGCCAATAAAAACAATACTAAGTAATAAAAACTCAATATGCAGTAGGTTTCCAAGTGCTATATCCAGTTAGAGCCTTGGAGGAAAGTTCAATCAGATTTCCCAGTGCTATTCACCAACTAAGATTCAAGAATGCACCCAAGACTAACAAAAAACAAAGATAAACCACAATTCAAAGTGCAAATGCAAATCAGCAAATCCGATACATTTTCTTCACAGCTTAAAAACAGCATACTTAATCTCAAAGTGAGTATATTTTAAAACTTTACAAATATAATCAGCACACAAACATTAAAAACATAAAAGCCAACAAGTTAATAATAATTACTGATGTGCTAAAATACTTTGAATCACAATGTATTCCTTTTACTTTCAAGCAATCATACGTGTGGACCATCTGAGTTAGTTTATACCTAGAAAGAATAAGTCAACTGTTAAACAAGATTATATGGATAACACAGAAGCCATTTTAGCAAGAGCGTGTCTTGAAAACACCAACAGCCGCCAGTTCAGCTGCAGGTTTTCTGCCCATAATAAAAATAATATACAATGCAGATCGACATTGCACAAACTCAAACCAGCATTCTAGCTCTAATTCTTTAAAAATAGGGCAGAAAGGAGTGTTATTCTAAAGTATCCTAAAGTAGAGGGGTATTTGAAAGCTTTGAACTGCTTCTCGTGCAACCTTTGTGCCCTGCACCAGGAGCAACCTGGGGCTTGATTAATCCGAGTGCTGTTATATTTCATCTAATGTATGTATATGTTTATTTCTAATAAATTAATTGAAATGGGGGGAGTTACTGCTTATCCGAATGGCAATTTTGGACATTCACTGAGCGGATACACCACCCTGCTCTCCACTTCTGGATGCGATCTGGACCTGGATGTGCAGCTGGACAAGCATTGGCAGTGCAAACAGTTTTGGCTTTTCTGTAGGCATGACACTTCTGTATGGTATTAACTGGCCATCAATGGAAGCACGTGTAAAATAGTGCAAGTAACTGGGCATACAATAGCAGTGCCTGGCAAATGCCTAATACTTATGCACAATCCAAAACTGTTGGCTTTGCTAATGCTTGTTTTTAACAGAACTTCAGTGAAGGACATGCATAGTGCTTATCAATTGAGTAGCTGAGGTCAGACCTGGTTGAGACATTTGTATTACACCAGGAGCGCGTTTACACCCCCAACTAATTAATTAACTCTCAGAAGACTGTGTTAAAAAAACACTGGCAGGCACTTGTGACTGAGAGGTTTAATAAAGCTAGCTCAAAGAGATCCCATGAGGATGTGCTTTCGGCGGGGAGGACAGGTAGTGGATGGCAATGGCCATACAAATTAGCATGGTCGTGGTCAGTAAATGGGTGGCAAATAACCAAACAACAACTACAAGCTTTGTGCCCCTCTTCATATGCCATATCTCCCTAGCTGTACTCTAATGCAATTGTTTTGGCTTATAAGTGGTGCCTTAGCACCACCCAATAGCTATGAATAAAAATAAAAAGTCAATAGCCACCACCAATCATTTCAAAGGTTGTATGTACATATTAAAAAGCAACAGCGACAGCCAGGCCTCTAGATAAGGTATGTACCATGACTTTTTATGCATGAAATACGACAGCTTTATTATTTTCCTATGTACATTCACACACAAGTTTAGAGCAGAGGGCAGTGCACAGGTCAAGTTAGTTGACAGAAACCAGAAGGCTTCTTTTGATTTGTATCTACATGGATGTAATTACAAGCAATGGAGAAAAGCCTCTGAAACAGAAAGTATTTCTCTGAAGCCTTTCAAAAAACAGAAACCACACACTATGATAAAAGGAATGGTTTCTTTCCATTCAGCTTCTGCTCTTTTGCTGCTCATGGAACAAACAGACGCACTGTGCATATTTATTTTCCTAGCATTTTAGGATTGTAAAATTAATAAGATGTAAAACTAAGTTGCAATTGAGAATTCATATTTTGTAACAAATTATGCTTTTTTTCCCCAGTGAAAGCAAACCAGTATTGCGCATTTGCATTTTTCAGAGTTCCTGTGCTGTGCGCATAATCATGCAGAGGCAGATCATTTTTACACTTATAATTTAATTTACACTCTAATTATAAAAACAGTGTGTAAAACGATGACTATGCATGGTCTAGTTTACATAAAAATGCAAAATCAGAGATTGAGTCAAGGCTACCTCACCCTAAAACGCTCGGGAAGTATTGACACAAACACTACAGTCTGCTAAGGGATATTTCCATTAGTACAATATGATCACACTATCACATAGATATTGCTGTTAAAACAAAGTTTATTCTAAAATATCATGTTAAAATAAGACATCTGTATATAACTGACATAGTCAAAACAGGTTCTAAATCAGTGACGTTAGTAGCATTGGGTGTTCATGTGCTGTATACATAATCATAGTACATCTCGACTGTCGACTCTACTGTTTCTGGTTCGGAGACAACACAAAACAAAATTGCTCGGTATTACAATATGACAAATACTCCGAACTTTCGTCAGGACAGAAAAACGCTGTAAAGCATTGGTAGGATGATTAGCGAAGCAGTGTTGAAACCAATCTGGGTGACATGAACAAGTGATTTATCACGTCTTGGGTATGAGAGTTTTTAATGACTGTCACTCGTATAGTCGTGTGGGTTCACAGGCTTGTTAATAGCTGATGGGCCAGTGTTTTCAAAACCGGTCGAAGATACAGCTGGATGCTGACAATTGCATAAGAACATGGTACAGTCGAGCTGCAAGAAAGTTGATGCAGTGACTGGGTGGAGCGCATACGTAGTAGCAGCAGGAGTGCCGTGTACGTGTTCACTCGTGTGTGAATTAATCTCATTCCAGGTATGAATATATCTGAGGCCGGCGAATTCGGTCGGGCTTCGGTAGCACACTGGGCAGCACACGCGCTCTACGACTGCTGCCCAGTTTACTACAGAATTCAGACCGAACTTGCATGCGCTCCACCCGGTCGCTGGCATTGAGAGTGACATGGTGGGTGACATCGGGGGTGAGAATGTCATTGAACGCAGTGCTGCTTGCATACAGAGAAACAGAAGCAGGCGCAGCGCGAGAAGTCCCACAGAGGAACGCAATGAAGGGTGGGTGATCTGAGTGTAGTAATGGGTAGTTGTGTAGTGTGGGCAAGGGGTCTTAGGTGGTAATATGGTAGGGGGACACTTGAGCAATATGTGAACAGTAAAAAAAAACATTTTCTTGTAGGCCCACATTAAGAAAAGCATTTCTCGCAGACAGCTCATAATAAAAGAGCTGCCGGCCTTTGTGTGACAAGCGGTATGTATTTCTTGGATATTCAACAGAAATAATGTGTAGAAATGTTGCACGGCTGAAGTTTCCCAGGAGAACACAGCCCCAGCAAAGACACACACAAACAGATACTTTCAAGGCCAATGAGCTAGGCACCTGCGTGCACAAGGAGAATTGTCAGAGAAATAAAAATCAAATACAGTTAAGTAGAATTCAGCCACAGTGTGGTATCGATTTTTCAGACTACACTTGGCAGCAAGGTGTGAGAAAACAGATGGGGGGTCCGAGCAATGGTGTAGGCATTATGGCCCGCGTGACAGAGAACCATCAGCAGAGAGAGGTTTCAGTGTCCCGAAGGTGCAATATTGTACAGTGTCCTCGCTGATGTCTGTGGGTGCATGATAGGTCAGACTCAGTGTGAATGTCTTGCCCCTTGCCATCTCAAGCCATTTTGTATATTGAGCAAAGCCAACCAATGGCAAACAAGTGTTTTTGATTGATCAAACCAATCACATAATTGAGGGCAGTGTGGGAAGTTTTGTGATGTCACTGATGTCATGAGGGGTGTTAATGTTATTTTCTCCAAAATGGTTATTGTCCAATAAGGGTCACTTAACATATATTTGGATATAGGGGACTGACGTAAATCCCACCAATCAGCTCCTGTGACATGCCTTAAAAATGTTACTAAAATGTTGTATAGTAATTTTGAAAATGATCTATAAAATGTTCAACCGCAGTGGGCGGCGTTGACAGCACATTTCATTCAGTTCAGTTCCACGGGGCTGTATGAACTGTGCTTCTCACCTGTTTGCGTCCAATACATTTGCGGTACTTCTTGCATGGTATCCGCTCCTTTTTGGGATTATTTTTTGTTCTTGGGACTACTTTCATCAGAAGTGCCCTGGTACAGAAGTCCTTACAGTATCAATATGTAGGTGGTTTTTAAGGCAACATATATGTATATACGTCATGGTGGAACCCTGATCTATAATGATTTCCCTTGGGAACTTGACACACGAGAAATACAGGTGCAGGAGTTTGATTATATGTTAAATGGTGTGTTTCTCATCGAGAAAAGGTCAGGGTATCTGGTTGCATAGTCTACTATCAGAGGAATGTACTGGTTCCCCACTTTAGATGGACACATAGGACCCATAATACCCATCCTCTGTGAGAGAAAGCTATTTCAATTATCAGAAGGGGTTTCAAAGGGGCTTGTCCCACATCTGCCTGCAAGGTTATTTGGCAGATACCACACATTTAAAAGTATTGCAAAGTGTTTAGGCATATGTGCTTTATAAATAACACATCATAATCATTAGCACATCATTATCATCAATATTTCTTCATCAGTCAATAAATATTTGCCAAAAGACCTTGCCCAGAACACAATCTTGTGTACTGACATCTTCCTGCTGACCTGCCGAAAAGGTGAAAATGGGCCAACTCTATCACAGTCATTCTAACTGGGGGAGGGCCAAGAGCTGGTACCTTCATTGTCCGCTCCACTTCACATTATTTTGCACCTGCTAAAGCAGCCCCTCCTCTCTATGAAGTATAGGTCTTTCCAGTGTACCTCTTTATTTTGCGAAAATGGCTTTCTCAACGGCAAGTCTTAATGAAGCAAGAACTGGGCAACACAACTTCACTTTGATACTGAGTGCTCACAAACTGGTTGTAAATAACCAATCATAATATTGGTAGTTCATCCCAAAAGTATAACCTATTCCAAAGTCAATGACTAGAATCTTTGATAACACAATTGCTTCATAAGAGTATAACACAGAAGAATGCATGAAGTAAGTATTGTCCAATGCATTTTGGAACTAGCCTTTCTTCAGGGCAAAGATCTGTCTTTCTCAGGAGGGAAGTCAAACAACATCTGTGTCACTTAGGTAAAGGATGTACAGACTGTGGCTATTCATATGGTTGCAGGTATGCCTGTATTAACAATAACAGTGCTAAATAAACCGGATTCTTACAGGGCATTGCCAGCCCAGACTTTACAGCAGCTCAGAGGAATAATGCATCTTTCAGACCCTAAATGATAGGAGTGGGCAACGCCAAATATAATCAGAAGAACATTGTATACATCTATAATGTAATTCCAAGAGCACTGAGGTGAAACCCACATGGCACTTTTGGATATATGCACATGTACGAAAAGAACCTAATAACTACACTTTGGTTATTTACAACCGGCATGTGAGCACACAGTACCAATCATTCATGGTAGTTCATCTCAAACCTATATCCTATACCAAGAGTCCAAAATCAATGACTAGAATATTCTAAAACGTGTTCTTCTGTATACATTTGGTGGTGCCCGCCCCTATTATTCCAGCTCTTAAAGATGCACCATTCCCCTGAGCAGTGGCAAAGTCTGGGCTGAGGGATCATGAATCACTGACAACTGGATTGGAGGGTCTTTTGCCGATTGGATGGGGAGAACCAAATTTCCCCTCTACCCTCTCTGTAGGACTCAGGAAAGTTACTTCTTCAGGAATACAGTGAAGGTACTTTTTACAAATCACGTGGGTTTAAGGCCCCCCCCCCAAGGCACTGATTGTCCACCTCCTGGATGGCACCTAAAGGCAATGCCTGGAGACTGAGCGCGAAAGGGTGAAGGAATATTCAGAGGCCCCTCACAGCTACAAACGAACAGTGGAAGTATGATCTGTAGGAAGTATGTGGGATTAGGGTACACTGTACACCCAATCAACACTCTTGACCAGGTTCACACATGTGCATATGAGGAACTCCATCACAACGGCTTGCGGACAGTACAAAAGCTATAATAGTTCGTGAGGGAGTGACTCAATGAAACAAATATGGGAAGATATGCAGTAGGAAGTGGCTCAATGGTGCGATGTCACAAAGGAATGTAGATTTAATGGCACAAAGAAAATAGGCAAGAAGAGCTCCCACTAAGAAGTGTCCAAGTACCAACTGTAGAATCACAGAGAAGGGGGAGGAGGGAGTACTCATGAGGTATAGTCCAAACCTGGTCCTCAAGAAAGAAGGCAGGTCACTAGTGTTAGAGCAGATCTGGAAGGAGGAAAACACGGATGCATAGTAGCAGTGTACAAAGAAAAGGCAAAGAGGACAACAACCAGGATCACAGCTGGATTGGTAGGATTCTGGGGTACACTGGAAAGAGTTCGTTATTGAGGGGATAAGGAGTGGTAACAACAGATGCCTCAAACTCAATACAGTAGACAGTGGGAGGTCAAAGGCTGGCAGAGTTTGGCAATGTCAATCAGTAAATCTATAGATCCTAAAACAGTATGTATTAGCACCAGGTCTGCAGGCAGGCTGAGTCAGCCACAAAAAAAGCAAAACAAGCTACAGTTCCAAGTGGTATAGAGCAGCACAGCTACACACAAGCAGACTAGTTAACAAGAAATCCGGACACAGATAATCACTGACAAGCGGCTATATGTGGGAGAAATCTCAGATTACAGACACTCACAGGTGCGTGTTGATGAGCAGCAATCCTCCGGGTTCATCTTCATTAAGACCAACAAGAAAGTTGGCTGGTAGTGCCACAGAGCAAGGCATGCTGGGAGTTGTTGTTACCTAGCAGTAATCTGCGAGTCACCACAAGAGCCACCAAGTTCCTGAAGCCCATGATGTGGAATTGTAAATCCTTACACCCCCTCATGAATTGTTAATTTTGCAGTTCTATGATTAAACAAAGGCACAATTGCTAGCCACTGACAGTCACTGTCTCCAACTTTAGCTTCTTCATCTAACCCGTACCTCACAGTCAAATCTAATGTAGGGCTTATGCACCAGTAAGTACCAACTGGGAACTGCAATTCCAACCCTATGAAGGTCAAACGTGTGCCTCTTGGAGGGACATTGACCTTCTTGATGTTGTAGAGGTCAAATTTGGATGTTCCAGTGGTTACCTAAAGGGGGAATTTGGCTATAGCTGTGGCTTGTATAGCTTGTAAATTGGGATGAGAAGGCTTTGGGTACAACTCTCTGGATCCCATTCTCAGGATCCACAAAGACTTTGTGGATCTAGACTTTGTGGATCCCACATCTGGCACCATTTATAAGGGAGCCAAGTGGTCTCCACCAGGACTCACAAAATACTTCAGGTTTTGTCAAAAATGGTGATTCAGGAGTTAGCATAAAGTTTGAGCTGGTTCAAATTCAAATGAAATGTCAGAAGGAACGTTTCTTGAATTTGAATGTCTCTTTTCTCAAAAGCCAATGCAAATATTTTACACCAGTGTGATTCACAGTTCTTGTTCTCTTTACTTCACTTTCCTCCTCTCATGTCACATTCTCCTATGGTGTTTATAGACTGGAACACTGCAGAGTTCAGTGCATACAGGCCAGTCGGTACAAATGGCCCACAGTTTCTACCAATGCTAAGGCAGGTTTTGGGGTTAGAGAGCTCTTTGGGCTCCCAAGCTACCCATCTCTGCCCAAGAGTACTGGCTCTACAGCCCTCAAACCCACTCTCTATCTCTTCCTCATCCCCTCAAAATAATCTTGTTCATATGTGACCATCTTGGACTCCCCCCTTTCACTATCTCTGCTTACTCCACAATGTTACACCAAATATGGGTTACTCCTTATTTTCTCACAGTCCCTGTAGATTCTAGGTGCATTTCTGCCTCTATTTGCCTTTTCTTCTGCTCCTCCTTTCACCACCATGCCCTCAGCTTCTCCTTTCTCTTATTCTCTTCTCCCCCCTCTTCCTAAGATCTTAATCCCATCCTCAGTTCCCCCGTTCACCTTTCCCTCCTCATCTCCACCTTTCATCACCTCAGTTCCCTCTTTCACCTCCTCAAATCTTACTCCCTCCTCCTCAGCTCCTCTATTCATCTCCTCCTCCCTCATCCTCTCTGTCAACTCCAACCTCATCTACTCCTCTAGCTTCTCCTTTCTCCAACTACTGACAAACTCTCTACTTCATTTTCTCCAAACTTCTTCAACTCTTCCTTTTGGGACCTCCTTAAATATGGTTCACTTCCTTCCCCGCGGATGGGCCTGCCAAGAGAGTTGCACATGTCTGTGCTGTGCTGTTCTGGGATGGGTGAGTTTTGAATATGTGTTGCACTGCAGGTGTCTTTGATTGGGGAGTGTGAGGTGTGCACATCCTCCAGACCTCAGTATGTTGGATTCTTTTGGAAAGCCCTTCAGATAAGGTGTGTGTCAGGCCCTTTTACACACCTAAATCTGGTGAATACAACACTTTTAATTTTTTCATGTGAATCATTTAAACACACCATCCACACAGCAGCCCCCTGTCCACCACACATATATTATAGTGTCCAGTGCTGACAGCCAACTGGAAAGAGTCATGCTTTGATTCTTTAACACTCTTCTAATTGTACACATAAAATACTTTAAGTGTGTGAAGTTATTTAGAGGACGGGGGATTGTCTTGAGGCTTTCAATGTGTTGTTATTTTTGAAAGCCTCTCAACAAGCAGAGTTTGGAATGTGTGATTAGGAAACTCTTTTGGTGGTAAATAAGATGTGTTTGATATAGTTTTAAAACACTGTGCATCTGTGTGTGTGTGTGCATGCATGTTTGTAACAGTGCAGCGATTGTAAGTATATTCAACAGAGTGAACAAAGAATGGCTGAGCATGTAACCTGAACTTTGCATTAAATCTACCCAGCCCCTTAGCTAAGGTATAATACACACAGGTAAACAGCATGAAAATCTACCACCACTTCTTTGATGAGCTTTTATACTCATGATGAAATAATGGAACAGGATCAGTCTTTATGAGCAGGACTAGCTGGTATTTTTCAAATGGGATACGGTCAACACTTCGAGCAGTTCTATATATATATTTTAGTGGGGTTGACCGTACCAGAACATTTCAACAGTTTGGCTATATGTTTAGCCACAGTACCCTAATTTCTCTGGGGAGCTGCAAATACTATTCATGGGGCAGGGTCAACTAGTCACAGCAGGGCTAATGCACATTTAGTGGGATCATACCCACATTTCTAAGCAAGAGTGCAGCATTTGGGACAATGGCTGCATTTCTCAACAGAGACGTGTAATGACACAGTACCAATATGTGTTGGCAGTTTCAGCAGAGAGCTAAAGTATGAATAAAAACTGTGGGCTTCATTACAACTCCGGGGGTAGCCATGCCGGCAAAACCGGAGTTGCATTTTTACCGGCACCCACGAATGGGCAAGAACCGGGTCATGCCGAGTTTGGCGGACCAGGTAATTGCCCATTCGCGGGTGCTGGCAATAAGGGACTCCCCATCCTCATTCAGCCCCATAGCGCTTAACGCGAATGGGACGTCGGATGCGCCGGCACCATTCAGAATAGTGCTCGTGTATCCGACGTGTTGTGCTCGCGGATGCCGCTCTGCCCGCCAGGTCAGACCTGGCGGGCTGACAGGCGCCCGTGAGCACAGCTCGTAGTATGGCGGTCTGGGAACTACAGTACCGGCATGCTTACCGTTACCGTAGTTCCTGGACCGCCATGCTTGTAATGAGGCCCAATCTCTAAATTACAGTGTCTGATTTATTCTCTCCATTCTGGTGGACAGTGCAAGAAGACTGGATTGTTGTGGTAGACTTCAAGTCACCCTACTCAATCTTGTTCTTTTCATGAATTCTCCCTCCCCCATGTCTTCATCTCCCATGTCAGACCTTTGAGGGTCACAGAAACTGACCACATTTCTAAGGCACCATCCCCATGAAGAATCTTCTGTTTCATGTGTAGGATAGTCTTTTCAAGCAGGCATAGCACTTGGGATGAGTCAGGTAAGCCTTACATATGATTGCCAGTGCCCTAACCCTATGGGCCTTCCAGAGTCAATAACATGCCAAGAAAATCCACCCTGTGGGCTAATAATCTGGCTGCATCAATCAATGTTTGATTTTGGTCCTAATACTGTCGATACCTAAGTGAGTCAAAGGGCCTCATGACAAGCCCAGCGGTAACCCTGCCTGTGCTTCTTCTGGGTTGCCGCTGGACTCGTAACATTTTACTGGCAGCTAGCTTCCCAGGAGCAACCGGGACCCAGCGACCCCGGCAGGCCGTCACGGAGTGTGGAGGTCCAGAAATAAGGGTGCCGGTAGGCTTACTGGCACCCTTGTTTCCAGACCGCCACACTCATAATGAGGCCCAAAGTCTCTGCAGCAGAGAAATGTGTTTAAGAAGTTGAATTTAGATTTAATTTATTTGGCAGCACCTGATTCACAGCGATTCTCCAACCAACCCCCAAGCAAGACCTACGAAATGTGGATTATGTTTAGTTTGTATAACTGTGCCAGGAAATACTGATCTAACAGCCCATTGCACACAACAATCACACTCCCACTCTATGGAACAAGAAACAAGCTGGTTTGCAAAGGGAGTTTGTTTAATTAATATTTTCAAATTCCAAATTGAGCCCAGTAACTCTCTACTCAAACTATTTGGGAGTACACCTGTGCCATAGAACAATCAAGCTATTTAATCAAATAGTCATAAGTGAACTCATATATCTTTTATTTCAGATTGTCATCATACCATTTCCAATATAATATGCACATATGTTGCCCCTTTTAAAACAATAGGCTGGGCGATGTTCAGTATAGGACTTCAAATCACAAGAATTGCCAAACATCAAAATCAGACTGCCAAAATTATAAAATCTCCAAAATATGCTATCCAACTAAACCATATGTCCTGGACACTAACGCAGTGTGCTTCTGAATATTCAGTAAAATGTTGGACTATTCAACAGATCTATTGGGTTCTTGAAATCTATTCCAGAGATTATGGGACAGTAAACCCTACTCGCTCTTTATTCTTAATGACTCCTTCCCCCTTAGCAAAAACCCCAGTTTGATTGGTTTGTCAGGGAAATGTGATTCAATTACTTTATTCACTATGGTATTCACATGAATCTTAGATCTTTATGGTTCATATTTAATCAGTGAGACCTATTCGAATAGGATACCACTAAGTGTAGTAGATCATCTGCCAGGTTCACACTAAGGGATTCTATTTTATTTATTTCATTTCCCCAAAGAATATACACTTGGGAATATGTTCAAAATCCCAGTGATTTCCTTTTTTAATCAGTGCTCCCCACATATACTTTTAATTTAATAAAGGGGATATGGACTATAGAAGACATGTGGATTCATCATTTAGAGAATGTATATCCCTCCTCCCCCCAGTCGATTAGATCCTATTTGCAATGTGTTGGTCAGCTGGGACTTCAATTTCGGTCAGGCCGATATTGAAATATTAGTTGAGATGTGTAGTCGATCAAAAGCACCAGGTCTGAATGGATTGTGTAATTTGGTATTCAAGGCGGGTCCTAGTTTCTAGGTGCCCGTCTTGTATTGTTTGTTTAAGGCAATAGTCTATGAACTGAAAATGCATGTTAGATGGCTAACCTCTAATATGGTATACGTGCAATATAGTATTCCTCTATAATATAGGAGAATGCGTGTGATCTAGCCAACTACAGGCCCATAGCCTTGTTGGAAGCTGACTCAAAAATGGTTGCCTCCTTGGTTCTGAATGAGTTAAAGCTATGGGCCATTTCTAGTTTATTCTTTAACCTAACCAGCTTGCTTTACGAGACAGTGTGGGTACACCAACTGCAGATTTAGTGGTTGCCTGCATCCAGCAGTTGGCCTGGCAAACTGTTGTCCCAGTAATTTATGCTGCAAGTGTTGACTTATCACAAGCATTTGATGAGGTCAATTGGAATCTGTTATGGTGCAAATTATTAAAATGGGGTGTGCCGAGTCATCTGTTGAGTGTTCTTATACAACTCCATAGCAATACCTCTCTAAATGTCAGATTGAGTCAATTTGGTAAACTACACGGGCTATAAATACATTTAACGGACTATGGTAAGGCTGTGACTTTGTTCCCTTTTTGTTTAAATTATATTTGTCGTACTTGGGAGATGCCCTCTTAAGAATCTGCATTTGTATCCCCAGTAGTACACGCACAAAGAAAATGAGGATCACGTATGCATATGATATTTACATTTTTGATTGTACCAAAGTGTGGAGTGATCATCCTTTGTGTGCTTTTGAGCAGTACTCACTGGCTGACGATCTTACTATCAATACCACCAAGTCCAAAATGTTAGTGTTTAGGGTTGGAAGGAAATTGAGGAAGCAAGTATGGGAATTGAATGGTCACTCTATAGAGGAGGTATCTGAATTGAGACACTTGGTTTTTAAAATATACATTAGGATTGGTAAAAGTGTCATAATTAAGTATCTATATGATGAAGCAAAATACTTGCTTCCTCAATTAAAGCACTTTCAGAATTGACTTGGGAAATGTCCTCTGAAACCGGTAATAACATTATATGAGGCCAAAATTATTTCTATTCTTAGCTACGGATTAAAAATATATCATCAGTTGAATGATTTTGATCCAGATATAATTGAGGGCATATTAGTTGTATTTATTTATTATGGATAGGAGTTTTTGTACTTCCACAAGATGTACCGATGTCGTTCATTCGGTACAAACTTGAACTTGTTTGAATGAATGCAAACGTTGTATGGCAAAGGGTCTAGCAATACGGAAAGTTTGTTAATTCCCTCCTTAATTCATTATATGGGGATTTTAAAACTAATAGTGTAAAAATTGCTGAGCCATTTCAGAGGATTTGTGACATGCAATTGAGTAAAAAAGGGTTTATTCTGGATGAGTTCTTCGAAAATCCTGTTAAGCGTAAGAAACGGATTGGGGTTGTTTGGTTGTCTGATAATTGTTTGCGGAGAATTGTCCACAATAAATCTGCTCGCATTACAACACTTATCAGATGAACAAACATCCCCAATAAACTGAAATGTGGCCGTCCCCACTCCCCCCTCTGCTACTTACCTGTTTGCTCACCTCGACGTCCTCTGCACACCCGCAGTGTCAGATCCGTCCCTCTCACATGTGTTGGATCTGACACCGCAAGGTCCCGTTTTCTTTTTTCTTTTTTTGTTTTCGGTCCCCCCTCCCATGTTGAGGAAGCGGGGAACAACCCTGTAACCCCCCCAAGGCCAAAAATACCGAACATGGGAAGCGGGGGACACCCCTGCAACCCCTGCTCCACATGTTCAGTATGTTTTATAATCGATCGAATGGTACTGGCCGAATTCGGTCAAATGTACCATTCAATCGATTATATTCGATCAAGTTGGCTAATTCCTAAGCAACTGCTTTGGAGACAGGACTGGTGTAATACTGTGGATACATTGAGTATTTACAAAATGTTTAAGGACATAGCAAATGGCCATCCTTCTCTGGGCTCTCCAGCATCTTATTTGATTGAATATCCCTCTTGGAGTATTGCTAGGTCTCTTTAAAACCTTTGCTTTAATGTTCTACCCATGGCCACAAACTGCTTATTGTGGAAAGATTACGAGCTTGAGGGCCCTGATTGCCATTTCTGCACAGCAAGCAATGTAGTGCTACACAAGACCTTTATATTAAATGTTTTACTAAATGTTTTCAAGACTTGAGAATGTTGCTGTGGGAATTTTTATGGGAATGGTCTTTTATGGGCGATTGTACCACAGCGATGCTGATTGCTTTAAATCAATTTCTTATCGCCATGGATATTTTTGCTTTTATGTAATATATGTGTGCATCTGTGTATAATGTGTTTTTGTGATTGACTGCTGTCTTAAGGTTTGAATGTTTCAAACCATACCACACTAATAAAAAAAAGGATATGGATTTTATTTTAATTAAGGAATTAGGTACAATTTCTCTGAGCATCTAAACTCACGTTGGTTCTGTCTCTCAGATCAGGCAGGCAGGGACCACCAGTTGGCACCAGGTAATGTTGGCCCTCTGTGGGCACCTGTCACAGGAAATAGCTTTCAAGTGTCTCGCAATCTGAACACTATGTTCTGTTCTGGGATCATTTCTGCAGTCAGTCCCCCTGGATAAGGCATTGGATTCAGTCCAATATGCTCTCTGCCACATCAATGCTGGCTGCAATCAATCCAATTGGCCCTCAGATTTGATTTGGTTTTCCTCAAAACCTTCTGTGTTGGGCCTTAGGTAGACTGCAGGCTCCACCTTGTAAAAGTGTTGTCCTTATCACAGCTCACATTAGAGCATTGATGAGATTGGTAACCTGTTCTAGTGATGCCACTCCTAGAAAACGCCCACTATCTCTGATAGGATAGTGATCATGCATGGGCTGTTGAAAGGGTGGGCGAAGGTTGCACCAGACCCTCTGCCATTAAATCTTATACTGACAATAAATCATTCTAGTTTCTGTACATCTTTTTAATTGCCTCCAGGTTTATAAATTATCCAATGAAGTGTTTTATTTCTAGGGAAATGATTGCGATTACTCAGGCGCTGTAACTGTAAAAAATGCCAGATGTATAACATATCATTTTATTGTTGCAATTCAGGTTACATTTTCATCATTGTTATATTTTTAGATTCACCTCATCATTTTCGTGACGCCAATGGATTTGATTTATTTCTTCAGATCCTGAATTATTTACATATTCGGGAATCCCATTATTAATATTGAAATATGTAATTCTCTTAAAATACATTTGATTTTCTCTCTGCCCCTTTTCCCATCTAAAACACTTAAGTTCTGTTTCCCTGAAGTGGCATGTGAGATGTACACATTTCGATGGTATCTGGAGTCCTGATAATTGGTCTTTTGAAGCACGGCTCCTTTTTCTCTCTATCTCACTTAATGTAAGCTGTGTTGATAAGTCCCACCGATATTCCCCTCTGCAGCTGTTCTTCTCATGAACTCCTGCATCTTTGAAAACAGAATACACAACACTTTATCACCAGATTCGAACAGAGCCTCTCTTCAAAGGCATTTGATATATTGGTGGGATTAGACTATCAACCTAATCAGCAGATCTGGTTTTAGAATAGTCAGGAAGACTGGAAATAGTGAATTTAAGTTATTTGCCAAAAATGAAAGATGGATTGGTGCTACCTGCCTACACTTGTTCACAAAATATTGAGTTCTCGTGGCTACAAGAATACTTCTGAAACCAAGCCGAAGGCCTATGTTTGACTTCTCAAAACAAAAACTCTAAATTGTATGACTTTTTTAAGGAACAGACACATTATTTTTTATAAGCAGTCAATGCAAGGTTAATTTCTCACTTGCAAAAGCAAGAGGTGAAACCCAGGTCACATCTCAATGCATTCGCTGTCATGGGCCTTGCATCTGAAATATGGTAATAAGTATACACCAAAGTGTACATGTATCACTTTACACTACTCCTTTCTTAAGTGACTCTGTTACTTTGAAAAACACCATTGTTTGTGTTTAACCAGCAGCAAACACATTTTCATCCTTAGAAAAATGACATTTTAAGTAGGCAGACAGTGGGCCTCATTACAAGTCTGTTCCGGAAATACCGTCAGGCTGCCGCCAGACCCAGAATGAATTTCCGCCTCCGGACTTGCTGGATTTCCTGGGGTATTACAGCCTTGGTGGTCCGGTAATTCCGAAGGCAGAATAACGTTACTCCCCATTCCCATGGAGTCCGATTGGACTCCATGGGATGGGGACCATGGAAACACTGGCATCCTAATTAACGGTGCCTGTGTTTACATTTCCGTCTTCAGGTGGGTGGCATTACTCCCGCCAGACCTGGCGGGAGTGACACCACCCACCTGCAGACCTCTTAATCTGCCGGTCCAGAAATAATGGTGGTAGTAGGTTTACCACCAGCGTTGTTTCTGGACCGGCAGGGTGGTAATGAGGCCCAGTGTTTTTTTACATTATTTTAGCAGGTCTGCCCCAATTTCGGTTTTGGGTTAGACAGCTTGTGAGAGTGGGTTCATTTTGACAGCACACTTTTATCAAATGTTGACTTGTTTATAAACTTTACACACACATTAATGACATTACAAAGATGAGGCGCAGAGAACAGGTTTGAATTATAGCAGAGCTGACTTGGCTTTCCACTTATCTACATGACTGCTAAATGTTCAAGGGTTGAAAACACACATGTCTCATCCGGCTGCTATACTTGCTATGGCATACACTGTAGGTAAAGCTTCTGCAATGAAGCAAGTGCAGAACTGCAGTGACAAATCTCAAATTATTTAATTTCCCAACTCCCAAAAGCTGGTTTCACCTCATTGTTCAGGTTGAACTAGATGTGCAGATGGAAAATGGTAACCACCAAACAGAACAAGGGCAGCTAAGGAGATAGGGGCAGACATAATGGGGAACATAATAGATGTGCCAACAAGGAAGATAATGCCAGCAAAGGAAGAAAGAGACCAAGTAGCTACAGCAGGTAGAGCAACAAAGTGAGTGGCAGTATCAAAATAGAGGTAAATAACAGAAGAGGGGCACACACCAGCAATAGGAGTGAGGGATCGGAGCAAAAGAGAAATTGGGAGAAAGGACAACAAGGAACCAGATCAACAGCAGGTGTGAGAGATGGAAAGGGAAAAAGCGAGACAGGAATAGGATGACAGATAATAAGAGAAACAGTGGAAGAAAGAGAACAACAACAGTAGAGGCCATAAAAGAGAAAATGGGAATGGAGAGAGAGGTGGGGAAATGATATGAGAGAAGAGACAGAAAAGGGAGAGAAAGGGAGACAGGGGATTGAGAGCAATGGATGCAGCAAGAGAGAGGAGACAGAAATAGGATGGAGAGGGTGGCGAGGCAGAGAGACACAGATAACCAGACTGCAACAACAGGTAGCAGAGCAAAACCTAATAGAGGCAGAACAACAGAAAGTGAAAGATGCGACAGAGTAACAATGGAAAGGGGAGAGGGAGAGAGAGCAAAACATGATAGAGAGGCTGTGAAATCGCAGTATCTTCAGGCAGTTACAGTAAGAGTGAGCAGGAGAGAAGTAATGCTGGTAGAGGTAGGGACTTGATTGATGGACGTCCGATGTAACTGGCTGGTATCTGGTTCTCTGTTGGTACTAGTTCTTAGCAAATTTCCTGTGTCCAAGTTTCATGAAGATACAGCTTAGTAGCACACACCTACAGGTTATTCTCTGTGGGAAAGCTGTCCACAAGCGTGATCATTATCTGAAGCCATAGAACTTTGATTTCCAACCGCATTTGTTTCCAGTGGAGTAACTTTGCTGAAAATGTTGGGGGGGACATTATGTCTGAAGAAAAGGTGCCCCAGCCAAATGAATGTGGACAAAATGGTGTGCCATGAAAGTTGGGGGGGACAAACACCCCTGTCCCCCCTTAAAATTACGCCCATGTTTGTTTCTAACGTTTTCCAAACGGGTTTACCTTAATGCATGCATTGAATCGATGTCAGATATTTTTTTTTTATTCCTCTTGCCTTTGGATTTACTCCCCTTCACAAAATAGAGAGTTTCATAATCGCACCAAAAAATCCTACCTGGACCACTGAATCTGGCTATTTGCACATTTGTGGGAGTGCCGAGGCTCAGCAGGGCTTTAGCGAGTCTGGCACTGCTCTGGCAGCAGCTTCTTTGGTAAGCCTGGTGTGGGTTACAACGTCAGCATGCGGCTCTGCCACAGAGGGAAAATCAGATCTGACTGGCAATACTGAATAGTATTTCTTGACCATGGAGCTGTATTGAAGGGCCCACAAACTCATTCATCTTGCTACTTTTCTTCTTGCTACTTTTTCATTAAATTGTATACCTATATTGTATACCTCTCCTCAAGGGCCAGATGTCTGGGTGGCATGCATGCAGAGCACCCCTCCCTCAGATACTGGTGCTGGGAAGGTGACCAGTGGGGTCATCCCCACTGCTCCCGAGGGCCCTGCATCTTGGAATGCTCTTGGCACCCAGCCCCCATGATCACCTTTCCCATTACACCTGCAGTAAGGCAGGGGACATTGTCCCAGCTGCAAAGTGAAATGACAAACCCCCTAAACACTGCCTCTCCATAAATATGACAGGGCTATGACTTAGACAGCAGAGTTTCTTTACCTGCCCTTAGATGTCAGAAATATTTTAACATACATGCTCTATTACAGTTGTCTGGATCATTTTACAAGGAAGTAACAACAAATGCAAAATAGGCCTATTAGTGTGTCACAGTATCATGTCGCTTTATTTTCCATAATTGCAAGACAAATATTCCTATCTGGCATTTTGTGGAATTATCTTTTCAAATATGCACTTATGAGCTTGCATTATGACGCTTGCAGTATCCAACAGCTTCTGAATATCAAAACCGAGAACATGCCGGGGTACATAAACCAAGCGCCTACCAGGAAGCCTCTAAAGAAATAGCTTTCTGCAGGAGAACGGATTAAGCAGCAAGCTTTACAATAAAAAAAAAGGAAATGATGCTCTATTTAATAAACGGGTCCATGGTATTATATAAGCTGCTGCTGATCGTGAAATGTCGACAACCCAAGGTGATAGATAATCTGATACGAAAATGTCTGTAAATCTGCAAATGGAAGTGCTACCTCCATGTGATGTAATTAGCAAAGATCTGTCGACAGAGCCCTGGATGTAATTTCTTTAGGAGGAATGTCAATTACCTATGGTCAGGTTTGCCATTTGCTAGAAATATTAATGGTGTATGTGGTGCAGATCATTTTCTGGGCATTTCAATTACATGTACCAGCAGTCATTATCAGCTGGTTAATCAACTGTAGAGAAAGCCTTGAAAGAAATTGCAGCCTTCCTTTCAAACAGCCCCAGTTATTCGATATTTGATGCAAAATGTCCTCGTTCCTCCTAATAAGGAGAAGGGTATAGATGGCCTGTGACCACAAAAGCAAGAAATCTGCTAATTAGCAAAGGCTAATGCCCATGGTGAAATAGTGCTTGTGTGTGCCTCACACTGGAAATAAAATCACAACAGCTGCATTCAAGCGCCAACAGCATGCTCTTAGTGTATGATATTACCAATGTCGGACATGTGAGGCTTCAAGTGCCTAGCTTGCAGCTGATGGATGCTCCTTAAGCTTTTAGTGCTCACGGACACGATACCTTGTAAATAGTGAAGAAAAGTGATTCATATTAGGAACTTAAATCCTTACAAAATCCCCATAATTAAAGAATTGAAAAGTGTCTTTCACTTGAAGAAAATGTAAATGCATAACGTAATTTACATTCCTAATTTATGGGTAAACGAATCATAATCATTTCAAAGAAAATGTGTAGCAATTCTGTAGATGACAGTCTCTGAACATACATGTATGGTGCTCCTGCTGAGAAACACATAATAGAGCTGTTAAATGTTTGGTAAAAATGCTTTTTTCACTGCTTACTTCAAAGGTCAGCATTCGAATTCCATCTAAAGTACATCATTGTATTACCCTGACAGACACTGTTCACACATAGATGCATTCATAGTTATGTTTGTATGTCACTTCACTTTTGAAATCTTTTATTCGGTGTTTGAACCATAAAAGAGCACCCTCACATTTCATTGTTACACATTAATTCATTCAGTTCGAGTTCATAACATCAAGATGGAATAGCATTCAATATATTTAAATTCTAAAAGCAATCAATTGTAAGGGTGTAAAATTAATAAAAATATGATGCCACTTTGTGTTAAGGGGGAGAGATTCTGGTGACATGTCATAAACTTTAAATCTCGCAGCCTCCCAGACAGACACGTCAATCATCTATAACTAAGGGAACAACTCATAATTTGAACCTTATGATATCCACGGCATCATTCCTTATTTCATTGACCCCCAGGATGTAATTTACGTGGTCTGGCATGATGTCAAAAAGAAATAAACATTAAATTCATCACAATTTTTCAAAACCATCAATACAATCTTATGACTATGTTTTTTTGGGAGGAGAGATTATGATAACAGAGGGTTTTAGAACTTGCAGCCTCCCACCCGAACTAATTGAAATCATCTATATTAGAACAGCAACTCATATTTGTTATAACCCTAATACTACCCATATTGTCATGCTATATTTCTTTGGACTCCAACATTTCATTTATAGGACCTAGCTTTACATGTACTCCCTGGGTGTCGGGGCAGCCAATTATAAGGAGCATGATTGGATGCTTGCGGCTTCCCTGATCAAATACTTGCTCACCGTTGATGGTCAAGATGGTATCTCACATTTTTGCCTCAACAGCCAAGCCCTATGTATGCATTTTGATATTTTACAGACCCTTCCTGGGCCATCAGTTGATTTGTATAGTTCTAGGGCTTCAGTGCCTGTGCGGACATCAGGTCGTATCATCAGAGACTTTAGATATCATTTTCTTAATTCATGGGTGACGAGGCAAACAAAAATGAAATGTGTGACTGTTTCCTCAATTGCGTTACACAGGGGGCATTCACTCATGTTTCCTGGGCTCCATAAGGCTGTAAACAGTTATGTTGTATGTGTCCCACTCTGTTCGTGTCTCAGAATTAGGTTTATTCCCCAATGCACAACCAGAAATTCAAAAGGGACATATATTAAAATCGTTAGGGGAGGCTATAGCGGAGAAAAGGGACGAACAGGAACATATTTTGTAGGCTTTTTTCGCTGTCATTTTAGCATCATGTGGCAGCTGGTCCCTTTGAAGCATGTCGGTAAATCCTCGGACAGGTAAGCGGACGTTTTAAGTGTGGTCCATGAAGAGTGGTTAGACTTCCAGACACCCCTGTCAAGATACTGGTCGGAAACACACACCTGTTAAACAAAATCACTAACTGTATAGAAATACGGTCATTCATTTATTATTTAATTGAAAGCTTTGTATAGCGGTGATCTGTCACCTGACAGTCATTTCGGAGCAATAGGAGACCTATGCATGTACCTCAGACAATTGATAGAAGAGGGTATTTTTGTCAAACCAAATGGGTGGAAAGAGTCCCTCTTGAAAATTATTCAGTCACTGTGACGAATTGGATTCTGCTCTGCAGGAGTACAGGGATAAGATGGGGCGAAAATGCCCACTCAGCGCTCGCACTTATAGAAACTAAGAGCCAACGCAATCATGAAGGTAAAGCAGACACAGTTAAGAGATATACCTCCATCAGCTTTTGTGGTAATATGGGCAGAGGGAAGGCTGCGCTCTTAAGGGGACTGTGAATGTGATTTAGAAGCGAACGAAACAGCAAAGCATAACAATCCAAAATAACGAGAATGTCAGATCAAGGTTCTATGAAAATAGAAATACTTTAATAAAGCACACCATCTGCAAAAGAACTTTCCAGAAAGCACTGCACAAAACCCACCCCAGTATAAAGCACACAGAAAATGCAACAGATAGAAGAATGCAGCACTGTGAGTATGAATAAAGGGATGAAAGGCAAATTATTAACCAGAGAAAGGATACGTTCTTGGGTGAAACAAGGTGCAATAGTGGTCTAACCAGTCTCTAGGGCCCAAATGGACCAATGGGTCAATTATTAGCTTACAGTACCTTGTTTTGGGTCTTTGGTGAATTGACAGCATCAAACCCGGCTTCGAGCAGTGATGCAAGTGGATCAAGCTCAGTTTGGGCATGGTGGAGCATGTGGGCCCAAGCAGCAAGCGGGAGGTGCGCAGATCCAAATGTGGTAGCTCTGTGCAGCTTGAATGTGACTTGAAGGCGATGCAGGTTGGGGTGCTCACCAGGATCTCTTTGAGGTAAGGCTCATTCAGGTTGTAAGCGCCGGGAAGGGTTGATGAGTGACGCTCCAGCCGGTCAAGTCGACAGACAGGGGTTGTCGAAACAGTGATCCTAAAACTCGGTGAAGTAGTAGTTCGAGGGGCGGGTTGGGTCGAGTCGTCGTGTAATCCCTGATCTGAGTTGTGAAGTGGCACTCCAGCGGTTCGAGTCAGCTCCCAACATCGAGCAGTTTATTTGAGCCTGGCAGGTGACATGCTCAGTGAGGGCACAATGCGGGGACAAGTGGGCTCCTTGTGCAAGCAATTCTTTGGCGAAGTGCCAGAAAGTAGCACTGAATTTGCTTCAATGGCCTACTGACCGGTTTTGGGTGGCAGAATGGGGAGCCTGAGTAGATTTGGTGCTCCAGGTGCTGTGAGACACACCTCTGGGCCTCAGTGACAGGGTGAGTCCTTTCAGGGTCTGCTCTCCCAGCAATGGCAGATTTGGTGCCGAATGGCAGGTCCTGGTCCAGAGCAAATGCGACTCTCAATGTGCCCTAGGAGGGGGTAGGGGACAGAGCTCTCCTCTGCCTTGGACTGCTCCTTCCTCAGCTCAGTGGTTGAGTGTTTTGTAAAGTGCAACTCTCCCAAAAGTGCTCCAGTGAATCCTTCTCAGGTATTCTTCCAGAGTGAATCAAATAAGTGGTGGGAGATCCCTTCTTTTAAAGGTAAAATCCCACAGGCGATTTGATGAAAGCTAGCCTGCTTTAGTGGTGCAATTCCTGTTCTTGAAAGAAGTGGACTTTGCCTGTCTGTCATCACACTCAATGTGGAGAGTACAGGAAGGTGAGGCAGAGAGAAACAGAATGGTGGAAGTCTCCTTCTACTGTACAGAGCCCACCTGAGTACTCTAACCCCCCAAGCCCCTTTCACACTAGGATGAAAGATTTTTTTAGAAATGCTGCACCCTGGCGTGAGGCTACTCCCATTGAAAGGGTGCCCTTCTTTGATGCCTGGGCCCAGGGCAGCTGCCTGGTGGGCGAGTTGCTCTAGTGGAGGGTGTAACTTACTCTCACAAAGAAATCAAAGAAGAGGCATGGCCATGCAGGATCCTGTCATGTCATTTGGCAGGCTCAGCCTATCATGCCCGAATACACATCACCTTCCAAAGCTTGAGCTGACACATGTGTGACATCAGATTGAATGTGGCTTCAATGATTATATGTCGTGCCATGCACCATGCCTTAACTCAGGAAAACCTTTATTTTAGAGATTAACCTGCCACCATCATGGGCTACTTATTATCATCATGGTTTTGGTAATTAATGGGGGGCATATCTTAAATGCTGCCCCAGTGCTGCAGAGACTTGGCTCTCACTGCAGTTATGAAATGGGCAGCCGTGACCTCTGAATCTTCTCTGTGCTACTGATATATCAGGGGCTGCAGATCAGGATACTGATGCAGCAGGACCCAGAAACGCCCTATGCTTTTGCCACGGAGCCTATGAAAGGGGAATCTGATTAGCAGATTACCCTTTCAGAAACGGAATTACCCATATCATTGTATTAGCTTTCACACCCTTGCCAAATGGCAATTCATCACAGTCACAGCCCTCTTTGGGTCCAGATCTCCATCAACTACCAGTTTGAACTGTTTCAATGTTTACGATTTATGTAAAAATCTTTGGGTTCTGTCCTTTGGTTAAACTTGAGTGTATTCTAAAGTCTCTTCCTCACAATCATCTGCATTCAAACTTAAAGCATTTGAAAGGATTGTTGACATATTGTATTAGCGCTGGTGAACCTTTGAGGTCTGGTAGGGATGAAGTGTTGTTCTAGCTTCTGAAATAGCTTAGTTCCTTACACCAATAGGCTTTGTGCATGGTGCAAAGAAAATCGAAACTTAGGCTCATTACGGGAGCCCGATTTGGACTCAATCTCTTGGTTGCTCTGTAGTCTGTCACTGCACTTTTTGGGTAGACCACTACAGGTTATGGTATAAAAGTCAAGCTAAGTGATCACCAGTTCTCTAGTTATGCCACCTTATGTTCTAAATGAAAAAGAGGGAGGATGCTTCAGACCATGAAGGGTGGGAAGTTGATGTTTTTGACCACCAAGTTAATCAGGGGGTGGGGTGGTGGGGTGCAACAATAACTTGCAGCTGTAGCTAAAAAGGTGATCCAGGCCATAATGATCCCTTTCATAGGGATTGAACAGGGAATTACTATATACCAAGAAGTAATGCTCATCCATCACTACACTCCTGGACAATGAAACCTTTGTTCTTGATCTAAAGGGCATTATCGAGACACAAGATGCATCATTGGTATACATTTGGGGATGTATTTAATTCAACGAATACATTTGTGCCAGCAGGCACACGTATATTTAATGAAAAGCCGGGGTGAAAGTGATGATCCTAGGGAAAGCCTGTTTGGTACTTTACAGGAAACAGCTGTTGCTGATACAATCCCGATATATTGGCTTTTATTGTAAAGAAAGCATGGGATCCATTTGGAGGCTATCCTGTGCATTTCTGTTAAGTGTTTCTCGTTCCTTGTTATCTTCTAATGCGCTCTTTCCATGGCAGGACCTGTGCATTTCCCACTCTTACTCTTAGGGTCTCAGTAGTTTATTTACAGGTGCAATCCCTGAAACTTCGCCCACATTGCCCTAGGGGTCTATGTAACATCTTTGTGGAGGCATCCCATCAAACAAGGGGTTCTTCTGAGTATGATTTCCTTCACCCCATCATGGCTTTCGTCAGGCTCAGTAATTATGACTCTTAGTCTTTGCAAAAGGCACCCCTTCTGGGATTGTGTCTGTTACAGGCACCAGTCAGGTCTTTTCAGTTAAGGCCTGGTGGCTTTTCTGCAGTCACCTTAATCTAGGATAGTGCCTGGCCGTTACTTTTGTTGATGCTCTCTAATGTTTCCTGGTTGCTGTCAATTGTGGGTCAAAGCCCGAGCAGGCCTTTGTTCTCTTCTCTCCTGCCAACTTGAGCTGTCTGACACTGATCTGAGTTTGGCTTGTTCATTAATTGGTCCAATGAAGGATCTAGTAGGTGGGTCCATTCCCGCCTTAATTTTAGGCTAATGGTTCCGCCTCATCCCGATGTCTCTCGCCCTGGCTTTCATTTCACTTGTGTTGTGCATGTTCTAATGATCTGATTCAGCCCTTGCCATGACCCACACAGTCCATGGTCTCAAACAGATGGTCCACTATATTGGGATCAATCAAGGAGATCATGACTGCTTTGTACTCCAGGGTTCAGGCTGGAAATGCGGCAAGTGAGATCACACTCCCTGTTAGCGTATATCCATGGAACGCATACACTTAATCTTTCTGTTTTACCCAGGTGTAGTGGATTTTTTTCCACTAGGCCCTACTACATGATCAATTGATGGATCCGTGGTCAAGACTGGACATGCCCTGCAGGTTACTCGCATGGGAGATAATCATAGCAAATGGCTTATAACTCTAATTTTTTAGGGATTCTTTCCCATCATTCTTTCCCTCAAAGAATGATTTTACCATGTTCTCACCCTCGCTCCTCATGAGATATAATTTTGTTGGGGAGGACTATAACTAACTTTCATATGAATCAGATACTGCATGGCATGGGATGAGGGGTTAAGTGAAATGATTAGGGTAGGTCTGAGCTCTGAGGAATCCTCTGTTAAACACCTGCAGGGGTTGCTTCATAGAGATGGTGGCCCCGCCAGACCCCAATGCCCCATCTAGGCCACCCACACAGGGGGTTCCATCGCCAGCCATGATGAAGTCTAAAGAATACTTTCTTCAATTTAATCTTCATAGGATTGAAGACTTAAAGGTCTTTCACATTGATTGTGCTGTATGAAATCTTGACAATACATTCCTCGGTAAATTAGTGTAATCTCCCTTCTGAGGAATATATTATTTAACATTCTTTTTCTTTGCTATGATGTGAATTACGGTTTTGGGATAAAGTTCACTAACAGTAACCATACCTTTCTCCCTGTTCGGATTCCAATGTGTCTTGCGTGACCTGCACACATTGGTGCATACCATTTATCTCTTGGATAATAATTGTTTTGTGAGAAGTATCTTTATCATAAGAAGTTTAATATACTATTAGAAGATTGCCAAAACATATGCATCCAGGCAGAGCACAAACCAATATGTGTTACGGTGTACAACAGTGTAACACATGTTGTGTTTTCTATTATACACGGTCTCGTACAAATTGTAGTCGTCATTTATATAGCGCCTTTTCCCCATTTGTATGGCCTCAATGTGCTTTGTGGTTGGAATACCCTCAGGGACCAATGTCCAGGTAGGGGAAGTTCTAAGAGTTTAGTTTAAAATGTGTGTGGGCATTCTGCCAGGATTAGGGCTTAGGAGGGCTGGCTAGGCCAAGCAACCCAGAAGTCAGGCAGATGGACTAGTGCTGTCGGTGGTTGAGGTCAAGTGCTAGTGCAGGAGACTAGATGTGTGCCCAGCTAGACCAAACATTTTCATAGGTTGTCGTTGCATACTACTGGCAGAGGTGTTGAGGGATGTCAGGAGTTTCAGTGCGGATGGCTGTGCGTGCAGCTAGACCAGATTTATCATATAGCTGCATTCTAGAGTGAGTGAATGGGAGCCGTGCCAGCGGCATGTATCCACATACGTGGTGCGATTTATACATACCTTAAAATTGGATGAGTTTATCTTTGATGTCGCTTTCCTAGGTCAAAAGCGATTGGCTGGTCTCGCAAACTGAGAACTCCCTAGATTTGAGAACTTGAGCAGTGCGAGAGATGTCCAAGTCCGAGGGACAGCAGCAAGTGGAGAACCACCCAGAACCGAGAAACTAGAACAGAGGGCGAGCCACCCAAGTGAAAGACAAAGTAGCAAGTGGAAGGGCACCCAAATATGAAACACAGCGGTAAATGGCGAACAACCCAGACCCGGCGCAATTGAGCACTGCAGGAAATGCCCAATTATTAAACATAGAATTGGACGGAACGAAGCCTAAAAACATGAGATACAGCACTGAATGGTGAACCACCTAAACTCAAGCTGTGGGAGAAATGCCCAATCAAAAGTACATGGTGGAACACCCAAGTTGTGAATCACCAGCACATGCACAAACGCCCAACTTTGGAATAGCTGAATAGTGGGATAAACACCCAAAACTTGGGACACCTAAGCAGTGGGAGAAAATGCCCACATCTGAGACTCAACAGTACATGGTGGAACACCCAGCATTGGGACACCTGAGCAGTGGGAGAAGACGTCTAAATCTGAGACCCAACAGTACCTGGTGGACCTCCTAAATAGAGTATCAACAGTACATGCATAAACGCCTAACTATGGGATACCTGAGCAGTGGGAGAAAAGGCCTACATTTGAAACTCAACAGTACACGGTGGAAGACATAACATTGGGATACCTGAGCAGTGAGAGGAAGCACATACATTTGAGAATCAACAGTACATTGTGAAACACCTAACATTTGGATACTTGGGCAGTGGGAGAAACACCTGCATTTGAGACTCAATAGTACATGGTGGAACACCTAATATGAGTATCAACAATACATGCATAAACGCCTAAATTTGAGATTCAATAGTACATGGTGGAACACCTAAGTTGAGTATCAACAGTACATGCATAAACGTCGAACTTTGGAACACCTGAGCAGTGGGAGAAAACACCTACATTTGAGACTCAGCAGTACATGGTGGAATACCTAACATTGGGATACCTGAGCAGTGTGAGAAAATGCCTAAATCTGAGACTCAACAGTGCCTGGTGTGTAAGAGGATTCAATTCAACTCTACAGCTAAGTCAATGCCTAGTCTGGGATACTGAATGGAAACCCTTATTGATATATCTTTATGTCCAGTTCATGAGTTCTGGATGACTACCCCTATATAACACCCCTCTCTTAGAATCCCCCTGACCCCACTGAGCCAAGAAGTAGTTCTGTTTTGCAAGTTTAAAAGGTTTATTTGAGAAATAAAACAAAATATAGATACCACGCTTTTATAATAAATTAATAATCGATATCACCCTTATAAATATAATGTTAATCAACAATGGGTAATCTGACACTAGCACACTTCTTTATAATCAATGAGGAGTTAGTATAGGATGGATCAAGTAGCAAAAATACTTTTATGATTTCAAGGGAAAAGCAATGAGGAATAAAATGCAGTACAGAAATACTTGATATGATTTTAGCAAAAGATAAGATAATCACTTTTTCTCTGGCAATTCACCCCCCTCCCCTATGCAATGTAAGAAATGGAAGGAGATGGAAGTAACACACACAGTTCTCAGGAATGCAATCAAATACAATACGAAATTCAATTCCCACCCCAGCAAGCTTATAGAAAACCGGTATGAGTTTTAAAACACAGGCCCAAGTGCTTTGAATGTGGTGGCAATGAAGTGAGAAATACGCTGAAAATGCTTTTAATTCCCTTTAGGAGGTTCAGTGTGAGTGTGAGATACTTGGGATGAGCTCAGGCTCACTTTAGCAATGATTCAGGGATGGTTATTAAGAGGCAAACAAATTTTGAGCAGAGGAAAGCAAAAAACTGCTATCTTTTACAGGTAAAGAAATCAGGCCAAATCGCAAATCGCGGCAAAATTTGCGAGTACGTGAATCGTGATTACGGCAAGAGTAGCAAGTCGGTTCTAGGTTCGTTGGAAAGCTGAGATTCTCAGCTTTCAGAGGAAAGTTGAACCAAGTTCCTAGGATAAACGGTTCCAGAGATATGAACGATTTTGTAAAGGTCGTTTTTCGGATTTAAAGTAAAACTCAAAATAACAGGTGACAGCTTGCAGCTGTAGAATTGACAGGTGACAGTTGTGCAGCTTTAAAAATGACAGATGACACGATTTCTAGGAGGCAGTTCTACTTAGGTTAAAATAGTTTGGATTAGATTATTTTAACTAAGAGATTGGTTCTGCACAGTTCTGCTAGGTACTCACAATATAAATTTGAAATAGGCCTCGCCACGGATCTGGTCAGGTTTTGGACTGGACTCCGGTTCTGGTCTCGGCACTTCACAGTGATCTGGGTCAGCTCTCTGGTTCTGCTCACAGCGGTCTGGGTCACTCTAGATCTCTGGCCTCTGGTTCTGGATACTGCTCTGCTTTCTCTGGGTACAGCACTGCTTCTGGATCTGGATGTAACACTGCTTTCTGGGTACTGCTACAGGTTCTGGAGATTGATGGATTTGTAGTCTGGATCTCTGGATGTGAAGTCGTCGGTCAGCATGCTCCGCAGCAAATGGAATTGAATGTCCCTACCTGTCCCAGCAGTCTCTTTTTATGTGTTTTGGAAAGTGGGTGTGTGCCTGGGCCTAGCTAAGCCTGCCCCTCTCACTTATCATTGGCCAATTCCTCCTCTCTCCCTTGATTGGGGGAAGGAAATGTGAGTCAGAGTGATGCTGTAGGTTTTATGGTCAGAGGAACCTCCCCTGGTCAGTTTGCCCACAAATCTATATTTGATTCAAATACATCCTTCCCAGATATACAATTTGTTGAAATTACATGTGCACATTATATATTCCTTATGGTCCATGCTTGTCCGCCTCTGATCTTCCTGGGGGCTTGCATTCAAAAATGACAACATTTTGCGCTTTTTAACTGGTTTTGCAATATCGGACATTTACCCAAATTTACACACATGTGCGCAAGGAGTATGGACATTAATTGATGAAGTGTCAGATTTTTAACATGCAGACATTTGGAGTGAGACCCTATTTTCCGCTAGCAACCCCCCAGAATACACCACAGGGTCCTAACGCATCTCAAAATGTTCACAGAAAAATCACAAAAATAATGATATTACTTATATAATTCTGACAAGTCCGCACTTTGAGTTATCTATCTTTTTAAAATTATGCCCTGGTCAAAAAGGGGGGTGGCTTCCCACATCACAGGGTGAAATAACTGGTTTATCCACTTCCCCCAAGCTCAGCTGCTAGCAGAGGCACTGCCCCTCCCAGTTTCCCCTAAGAGGAAGCCATTTTTACGACGCCCCCAATATAATATTTGCCTGAGTCCAGGACAGGCCTTTGTTCAACTCCCTGTAGTCCCCAGCTGCTCCACCCCTAATCTAATCAGAGAGGTGACAACTCCTTTTGGCAAGGGGAAGAGTGGCTGAGCAGGTTTTAACTCCTGTCGGGGGTAGTTGTCAGGCAGAATTCAGTTTCATTAAGCCAGGTTTCAGCTAAATGTCACTTTTTGTTCCCAGTTTTCTACATTCAAATCAAACTGACAATTTTTACATATACATTAAATAATTACTTCCTTCAAGTCATTTCAGAATATAGTTTTACATTGTATCCACCTCTTAGCAAGTCTTTCCTTGGTCTGGTTTTGTTTCATTTGTTCAGTTTTACACAAAAGTCTGGTGGTTTTAAAACGCTGGCTTTCTGATAGCGGTGAGTACTGGTAATGCAACCATTTTTGGGATTAAGAAAATGAATTCCCCACAAGAAGATTGTATCTTTGGAGTGGTCTCGTGCCAACTGCGCAGTTCTCCTATTCTGGCGTGAATGTGGGTGGCGATAGCTCATCCCCACATCCACCCAGTCTATTGATTTAGTTTGTTCTGGGATAGAATAATGGGCGGCGACAGCTCATCCCCACATCTACCCAGTCTATTGATTCAACATGGGTCAAAACCCATGACAGGTGGAACACCTAACATTGGGATACCTGAGCAGTGGGAGAAAACACCTACATTTGAGACTCGGCAGCACATGGTGAAACAACTAACATTGGGATACCTGAGCAGTGGGAGAAAACACCTCCATTTGAGACTCAGTAGTACACCTAAGTTGAGTATAAGTAGTACATGCATAGACGGCTACATTTCATATTAAAAAATACATGCATAAACGCCTATATTTGGGGTACCTGAGCAGTGGGAAAAACACGCTTTTGAAATTATTTTTGATGCTTTCCATTTTCACGCTGTGCACCTTGCATGTGTCTCCCCCGAACCCTGCTCCCTGCAAATGTTAAACAAAGTTTGTTTTGCTGTGTTTACGATATTGGTTCGATCTGGTTCGATGGGCCTGGTTGGCGTTTCCTTTTATTAGTAAAATACTTAGAGAAAAATGAACATACTATCCTTGAAATAAATTGTTTAGATCATTATTTTTTTTTTCTCACCAGCCTTTCGTTCATTGAAATTATTGGACAATAACTTTAACTCTATTGTCCAGTATTTTTCTCGTTATTATTTTGATACATTTTTATATCTAAACCGAAATCCCCAATAGTACTTTTTTATTATCTTTATTCCAGAAATGAATTGCTGAAACACACATTGGCTGGATTCAGTCATTGGTGGCCCCCTTACGCTGGTACATCCAGCACCGTTGGAATACGTGAAACCAAGTTACAGCTACCTCTCACAACAAAGCCTGCTTCGGACATGGTAACATCAACCTGCAGAGGCGAACACAAGCTCGCGTTTATCTTGGGAGAAAGATCCGCTATGGATAAACCTCACATTCCTACGAATTCGACCCTCACAAAGTGAAACACCACTGAAGAAATCACCAGCTTAAAGATGGGAGACAGGCACAGTACTGCTTGCCCCCCTCACGCCGCTTTCAGTGTGGCACAGCTTTAAAGCTGAGGACGAGCCCAGAGGCTGTACTTTGACTGGTTACTCCATCTCACAGACAAAATCGTTTAACTCTCAACTTCCAGATTCAGTCCCTCGTTAAGATGGTGAGGTGGAACAAAATGATTAGGTGAGAAGTACGGATGTTGGTTCAAGTTCATTTAAACTGCACTGTTTTTATCCCCACACCTCTCGCTGCACTGAACAGGCCGTGAAAAGTTGCCCGTAAGGGGGAAGGAAAATGTGTGAACGGCAACTTGTCCAGAGACATATGGACATGCATCAAGAGAACTTGTGAATGGGAGGCAAAAGGGATTTTATCATTAACCTGCTATCATTGCTTGATACAAACAACCTGCCATCACCACCCGGGCTTTTGGAACATAATAACCAGAAGCGCTTATCCTTCCTTTTCTTCAATTCTATTGTTTGCATGTGGTGTCCACAAAGTGCCTTAACAACAACTGCACTCATACTCATCCCTCTAGTTCCGAGCAGCAGAGTACTAGCATGGGTTCAGATGAAGTTCAAGGCGCCTGACTTTTAGGAAGTCTCACTCACTCATGACAGCCCCTGCTACAGCCAACCCAATCTACTTCCAAGTCAATGCATGTAAACAAGGTTGGGAAGCTTGCGAGCAAGATCAATGCTTTCAAACTGAAGCAGAACCATGCCAAGCTTTAAAGATAAAGGAGTTTATACAACACTGAGCCCCGCATCATCGAATTCACACATGTGTAGAGGAGGAGCCAAAGGCTTCTACCAGAAGTCTCGCCCCTATTCTGCCTATATGTTGGAAGTCGGAAATTGCGACATGCACAATGCCGATAATGCTACGTATACTGCGAAAGATCTTCGAAAAACAAGTTATCCATTGAGAAAGCCCTATAAGATATACCCGCAGAGAGATGACAGTCTCTTAGGGGAGATCCCCGAAGAACTATGACGCAGTGAACAAAGAGGTTGGTGATGTCACAAGAAAAGAGTGTGACGCACTAAGAAGAATGATCAGAGAAGAGAAGGCATAGACCTTATGGAATCTGATGATAAAATAAGGAATGGAGTAACCTTTCATGTGCGAAATGAAGATTTCACATGCAAAGAACACTGAAGAAAATATGTTGTTTTATAACTGTGCAGATGCTGCAATGCAAGTGGACTAAGTAATCATGAAAGCTGGCTATACGTAGTGAGTAGACTGCAGGCAGTGCCGCCAATATTTCTATATGTGTGTATAGAGTCTGGATATTCAATGTCGCAACATTAGTAAACCAGGGCCCGTGAAAGAGAAGGGCTGAAAGTGTGGCACAGTAGAGAAAAACAGCTGAAAATCAAGGAAGGATCGAGAAGGCTGCCTGGCCCAGTGTCCAGGGTTGGGGCAGCCAAAAACTGGTTATCCATGCAAAGAGATACAAAGAACGTGAGAAGCGAGTCGAGCTCCTGTTAAGGTGCGATGGAAACACTATGAGTGCCAAGTTGTATTAATTTAATATCGTTAAATATCAATAAGGAGATCAAACACGGACTCCTGTCACAAGGTATGGATGGAAATAGAAAATGGGCAAGCTGCTTCGATACTTGAAGATAAGAACATGCTTGCACTCCCTTTTTTCCTCGGGAGCAGTGATACTCTGCAAGGTCAAGTTCAAAGACAATTCGAATGGCAGACAGCATGAGTGATGATGTGCTAATTGGGTAGGGAAGCAAGGTCAAGTCCACCCACAAGCACCTGGGGTACCAGCTTGCGTGCTGCTAGTGAGTCGAATATTCCAGAAGGGTACAAGCATGCCAACCAATTACAGAGGTGTGTCTCTGAAAGGCACAGGGAACCCCCCTCTCTAGATTGGGGTATTAGCATAATAATTCATCTCAGAAAGAAAATCCAGAGGAAACAATTTACAGAAAAGCATATTAAGGATGTTATTGTACCCAATACATTTTACTCTGTGACTTTAATCACAAATTAATCTGCACTCAAATATTTATTTTACATACATTAAGTGGTCAGCAAACAACAACACACAATGCATGGCCACGGTAGATTTTAGAAGAGGTGGTCAGCAATCGGGATAGGCCAAAAAGAGACTTCACACACTTGTATGAGTTGTATGAGTAGTTTGATAGATGTTGTATGGATGCGGATAAATGTATGAATGATTTAATAGGTGTGGTGTGGCCTGCCTGCGGGCCATGGACTGTGGTGATGGCCTCCTGCGGGCCATGGACTGGGGTTATGGGCTGCCTGCGGGCCATGGATTGGGGTGATGGGCTGCCTGTGGGCCATGGACTGGGGTTATGGGCTGCCTGTGGGGCATGCCCAGGGGTGATGGGCTGCCTGCGGGCCATGGTATGGGGTGATGGGCTGCCTGCATGCCATGGACTGGGGTGATGGGCTGCCTGCGGGGCATGCCCAGGGGTGATGAGCTGCCTGTGGGCCATGGACTGGGGTGATGGGCTGCCTTCGGGCCATGGACTGGGGTGATGGGCTGCCTGCAGGGCATGCCCAGGGGTGATGGGCTGCCTGTGGGCCATGGACTGGGGTGATTGGGTTGCCTGTGGGGCATGCCCAGAGGTGATGGGTTACCTGAGGGCCATGGACTGGGGTCATGGGCTGCTGTGGGCCATGGACTGGTGTGATGGGCTGCCACACAGGCAGGCCACATAGCACCATGACCTCGGGAGCACCGACACATGTCGCCCCCACACCCATTGACAGGCACCTGCCAGCAGGCGCCGACTCATGTCCCCCCAGATCCCCCAACCACCCCCATTGACAGGCACCTGCCAGCAGGCCCCAACTCATGTCCCCAACCAACCCCATTGATGGGCACCTGTCATCAGGCCCTGACTCATGTCCCCCCAACCACCACTATTGACGGGCACCTGCCAGCAGGCCCCGGCTCATGTCCCCCCAAACACCTAACCACCCCCCCATTGATGGGCACCTGCCAGCAGGCCCCGACACATGGCCCCCCAAACAACATGTCCTAACAAAACAGACCCATGGCCCTAATGCCAACCCAAATCCCCCTTGGACCCCAGTACAAGCATGCAACCATCCACTGCACCCACTCCCAAATTACCCATGCCATGACAGTCTTAAAAAAACCACCATGCCCATGCATAAATGCACAACAGAGCCACACAGTGGCAACACATGACTGAGGCAATGTACATTGAGACATGCACAAAACCAATGATAGTACACAACAACAATCATGAAGTTCAAATAAATGTATTAAAAACATAATAAAATAACATAAAGAAAATCAAACTTGCAAATTCATAAATAATGAAAGCTATTACCAAAAAAAATTGAAAATCCAATGAAAAACAAAACTCCACGGCATGAAAAAATCAAAAGTGGTCCATCGTCAATGTCAACATGAATTAAATAATCCAAAAAAAAGAAAACCATTGATCCATGGGAAATGTTAAAAAAGAAAGTATGTACAAGTCTTCAACTATATACAATCCAAGTCCAAAAAGTCCATGACCCCTAAATAAAAAGAAAAAACAAAGGAAACCTAACCCTAAAGAACTATGTACAAAGGCGGCTCACTTGTTGATGTTCTGGGCCAGGGCATCATCGAACTCCATGTCGATGTTTGGGAGGCGGGCCTCTTCCCTGGCCTGAAGGTCTTGCAGGGATGCAGCCATGGCCTCCGCCAACTCCCTGCCTTGAGGCACTCAGCCCGCCTCAATGCCCTGCGCATGGAGTTCTCTGCCCCGACCATAGTGAGCCGTGCCTCCTCTGCCTGCCGCCGATCCGCATCTATTTGCTGGCCCAACCGCTGCCACACGGAAGACACTCCCAATACAGGGTCCTTCTGCCCTCCAGCCAATGCCTGCCCCTGTGATGTTGTTGACCCCGAGCCATCATCGCTCCCACTATGAGCCTGTTGCTGCCGTGCATGTGCCCTGCTTGTTGATGCCCGCACGTCCTCCTCTTGCTGGGGTCCAGTTGGTGGGGTGGCCACCCCTGCTGGACCTCTGACTCCCGACTGTGGCAGGGATGTGTCCTCCATCAGCCTGGCTTCTGGGTCAGGGGCAGCTCCACAGGGTGCCCAGGTGATACTTGGGCAGGAAGATGGCATGGAGGACGACTGGCGCATAGAGGGTTCAGTTGAGGAGCGGGTCGCTAGAAGATCCCAAACACGGAGGAACCCATCGCCGGTGACCCGTCTTAGTAGGCTGACGCGGTCAATGAGGTATTCGAAATGACGTGCATTGTCCACACGAGAACTCTGCACGTCATCCCGAATACCACGTTGACGCATCGCCACCCCATCTAGGACAGTCTCAATCCGGTCACAGATTGCCATGTCTGCAGGGAGAGGAAGGCCATTTGTTGTTCGCGCATACCCTCCCTGAAAATGGGTCTGGACGAAAGCATCCCTGCTGGTGCGGGATGATGCAGTTACAGGATCGGGGACAGGATTACACACAGGCACCTCCGCGGCGGCCTGTGCTACCTCCTGTCCCTGCCCCTGGACTGCACCATTAGCACCAGTGGAATCCCCCCTCCAGGCCCCTTGCGTGGGCCTTCCAAGGGCTCCTCCTCAACCAAACCCCCCACCAACCTGGATCACTCTGTGCCATCTTCCTCCATAGGCCCCTGTGGGGGCTTAGCTGCCCCTACTGCTGCCGAGGAGTCCACCTCCAACCTCCGCCTCTTGGACCTTCCCTCAGCAGCTGCCGCCATGGACGGCACCAGACTCCTCACTCCTGGAAGAGATGACAACGTGGGAGGAGAGCTGGGCCTTGCGTCTCCGGCTGGTGGTGGGATCCCTGCCTCTGTGCTCCACAGCACTGCCTCCGCCCTCTTCATCAGTCAACGCTGCAGACAGGGGGAGACAGAACACAGGCATCAGGGCACTGTACAATGGTCGGATAAACACGTGACAGTTGCACATGAGTGGCAGTGGCAAACTTCACAGATGGCATCACACATATCATTTGAACCCACACACATGCACAAAAGGACAGGAATCGTGCAGCAGGCAGCAGCATCCATACACACACACCAGCATGAACATCCGAAGCTTGTCATGATGTCACAAGTAACATGGGGAGTGCCGAACACATGCACACACGCCAACAGACAGACATGCATCTGTACATCTCCACCACCTGTCACAGTGCAATCTTCGGCAACTATGTCACATCTGCCAATCGGGTTCCTACATGTCTGTGTCACATGCATCCATGGTGTATCACTGTCGCACACATTTGAAACACACACACGCACATGTATGCCGTGCACATACATGAAGGTGGAACCAGAATCCATGTGTCACACCCCAACCATGCCATAGTATATACCCAGAAATACTAACATGTGTGCATCTCCACATGCAGTTGTGCATCATGCTTTGGAACACATACACCATTGATGTGCATCACACATGACAGGACTCACATGCAGCATGGTCATTTCCCTGCACATCACATACACATCCATACATGGACCTTTTCAGACATATCTCCAAGCTGCACACTCCTGGGACACTTCAACATGCACTGCGCCCAATAAGTATCCATGGACACTTACAGCTGGACTCCGGACCGGTCTCCCTCTTGAGGGCCTGGCGGTGAAGCGCTGGGTTAATGCGTTCCAGGACCCTCATGTCGTCGGTGGTAAGGTGGACCGGTGCCTCACTGCATCCGCTGCTTCCAAGAGGCACGGGGCCTTCATGAGGGTCCTGGACCTGAAGTCCTCCCAGCACTTACGGACGTGTTGTATGTCGTGGGTTGCCTCCCCCTCTGCGTTGATGACAACCACAATGTCCAGCCAGATCCTCTCCCGTCCATCCTTGTCGGCGCATCTTCTTCCATAGAGGACATCATAATGCACCAGGACTTGCTCCACCAGGACGCCAACCTCTCCTGCTGAGAAGCTGGCAGCCCTCTGCCTCTCTGGGTGGGGGTTGCCAGTGCTGTCTGATGGTGTTTCCCCCGACATGGCAACCCCCGAGGCAGGTGTGGGTGGGCAACTGGGTCCTGGTGCTGGGCTGTGGAGCAATGGAACTTCAGTCGGGAGTCTTCTGTTCCAGCAGGGTTGGTCATAGCAACTGGACCCCTGCAGGCACCAAATAGCAGGGCACGTGGCCAGCAGGCAGGCAGGCAGCAGCAGATAGCTGGCGGGATACTGCTCGGGGCTCTGGGTGGCAGAAAAATGGCCTTCTGGGCAGGAGTGTGGTCTTCAGTGTGTTGTTGCACGGCCAGCTTGATACGGAGTGATTTTGCATGCGAAAAGACAGCACGTCGTCAGCGTGTAATTCGAGGAAAGGCCCTTAGTGACGTGATGTGCGTGGGCGTTTCCCTCGGCACGGGTGCATAGTGAACCCGCACGTGCAAAAACTGCACTTCCGGGTGGCACTGCTTGTAATTGGGGGAAAGGCCCTTAGCGCGTAAGCACGTAAGTGACGTAGCACGCATGGGCGTTTCTGTGGGCAGGGTTAAAAGTTACGTGTAGGATGCCATTTTCTTGTATGTGCTTTTTGTGGAGAGCGAGCGGGTGATTCTTGTACTTCTTGTGGGTTCACACGCGATTACTTCACAACCGTTGCAGTTCGTACTCCTTGTTTACTCAGACAGCGTTCAATTCTTCTTTTGGTGGGGGTGTTGCCAATGTGCACACGCGCGTCTCTTTCATGTTCTTTTTCCAGGCAGACAGTGAGCCGCGCACATTTTTTTCCACTGTGGTTGCCCCTGTGTGTCGCGTACCCCTTAAGAGGTCATTGTAGCCTGCGTGTACCACGCATACGCTTATTTTTGTGTTTCTGGGTGCCACATCATAGTGCGGGTCCTTTATTCCACACACGTGGGCTACCAGGGGTCGCGTGCACATTAAATTTTGTTTTCGGGGGGCCTGAGCGTTGCGTCACCCGTCATCTTCCCCCAGGGGTCACAGGCAGCCTTGCTAGAGCACAGGAGTACGTATTCCATCTAGTACCCTGCACCATTCATCCCAATTGCCCAGGACAATTGTTTATTGCACCTCCCATTCGCACAAGAACATCAGTGACATAGTTGGGAGGCGACCAAGTGGTAAGGGAGGCAAAGGTGGCCGACCTCCAAGACATGTCTGCGGTAGGGGACGTGGCCAGGATGAGCAGGGTGGCCCAAGAGGCCAGTGTGTTGAGGACCAATCAGGGAAACCTATGCCCCTCCCCCCAATGGGTTGGGGAGATGCAGCTGACACCATCCTAGCTCAGGCCCTGTTAACACGGCTCAGATTGGTCACAGAACTGGCACGGGATGACTCACAGGCCGACTTCTGTGTCACGAAGTCAAAGCCACGTGTGGCAGTGAAAGTTGCTGTCACCAGGCCACGTGGATCTGGGGCAGCAATGTCATCTGCTGCCCCAAATAGCCAGGGTGAGGAGGCTGCAGGGGCAGCTGCAGCTCAATCCACCCTGGCTCTGAGTCACCCAGCCGGGACAGTGTTGGTCCCAGACCATCACACAAAGGCAGTTGTGCCACTTAGTCCTGGAAACAGCACCCAGCAGCCAATGCCTGCAGTGAGACCTTTGGTCATCGTGCCATTCCCTGCTTCCAGTGCCCAGTCCACCTGCGCTTCAGCCCCTACTGACCAGAGCAGTGTAAGCCACTCAGGGTCCGCACCCCCTCTCAAGAGGAAGAAGCGTGCTCTTGCAGAACAGGCTGGGACCCCTGAAACGACTTGCCCCTCCGGCACATCAAGGAAGCAGAGTTTCAATGATGTGGAACTAGACGCACTTGTGGGCTACATGTCGGCCCATGGCCGCAAAATGCTGGTGACTGCAGGTTGCAAGACTACGACTGCTCAATGTAGAGCCCACTGGCAGTGCATCGCGGACCAGATTAGTTCCCTTGGATTTCTGAGGCGCACAGCTGATGATTGCTCAAAGAGGTGGAATGACCTCAAACGCCAAGCAAAAAACAAGCTGGCTTCCAATTATGCCTCTACTCTGGTGACTGGCAGTGGGTCTCCACCAAAGGAGGATGAACCCACAGAACATGAGGCAATCGCTGGAGGGTTCATCATAGAGGATCAGATCCAAGGCGTGGGAGACCTACCGGATTTTGAGGCAATGTCCGGTGAGTGGCCATGCGTGTGTGTGTAAACCATGTGTATGTTGCTTGGGTGATGTGTTCTGATGGAGTGCCAGGTCAGGCTGTGTAGTCATGACTGCTATAGGTCACCCATGTGGTGCCTCCAAGCCATCCCCTGCCCTTGGGTTTGGGTTTCACAGTATCCCTTCTGACCGCAGTAAACACTTAGCACCTGATTACTGCACTTGCCCTTCAACTGGCATTGTGCCACAACATTGTTAATACTGTTTTTCTGTTCATTCTGCCTGATTGATGGGATCATTTGCATGATGAATCACTTTTGTGCCATTTTGCCCCAAACTCACCATACTTCAGACATAGATTTCACCCCACAATGCCCCACGTTGTTTTACTTTTTATGGGAATGATTTCATCAATCAGGCTGATTGACTTTTGTGCACCTGCAGAGCCCTGTTTGAATGTTCAACATGACAATTGACTTGTGTCATGTCCACGTGACCTACCATTGATGTATCCATGTGCCTTCCATCACTGTATTAGTAAACACTGGCTTTGTTGCAGCGTGTGACACGTGTGTTTTGTCAGACTCTTTTGCATGTTCTATTTCATGATGTGCGTCTCACATGGATGGGTGACAAAACTGATTTACTACCATCTGGGTGTCCTTGTCAATTCTGCCATGGCTATGCTACATGCCATCTGTGTGCTGGCATGTGTCATGTTTGTGGTTTGTCCATGCCACTCACTGGCTAATGTGTGATACAGGTGTTATGCACCTTGCAGCACATGTGTTGCTTTTCCATTTTGGAGTCCTCAGTGTCTGCTTTTAGGGTCCGCTTCCACTTCATTGCCAGTGCATGCATGCCAGAGTTAGTGTCATGTGTGACATGTGTCATTAATGTATTCAATGTATAGATTGTGATGTCTATGTGTGTCGGCTATGCTGTTCATGCCTGTCTTCATTACTTTTTTTTATGTTTGTGTAGGTGATGAGGCACTAGATGCTGTTGCGGAGGAGGAGATGGCGCAGGGGCAGGAGTACTCATAGCCCCACTCAGGCACCAGTGTAGGACGTAGGATGCTGGTGCAGGAAAATCCATTAGTCCTACAGACCATCCTGTCCACGGGTGTCTCTGGGTACACCTCCGAAGACCTCTATGGCTCAGGTGCTGAATCTGACATTGAGACAAATGTCCCGTTGCAGGTGAGTGTTTCTGGCAGGGGTGCTGTTCTGTCCAACCCACCTGCACTGAGGGTAGTCCCCTCAATGGGGCATTCAGTGATGGAATGTCCGCCTGTGGCAGTTACGGATGCAGGGTCACACTCCACTGTATTTGCTCCTGTTCCTGGGCCAGCAGATCAAAGGAGGAATGCAGTCCTGCAGCCTCAGGCAGTGCCAGCACAGCAAGGTGCACATCACCTTGGCCCAAACAGGTGTGGTGCCCACCAACGCGGTGGCCATGCGCCACCAGGCAATACTGTGTGGGAGAACTCCATGTATACTATTGCAGCACAAGAGGGGGAATTGTGTGAGATGATGGCTCAGGCCGTGGTTAGGGTGCCCACTTCCATTCTCCCCCCTGAAAGGCAGGTGGAGCTCCAGCAGTAGGCAACAGAGTCCATGTGCTGCTCACACAGGGAGGGCATGTTGGCATCCAACAGGGACCGATGGGCTGAACTGGAGACTCTGCGCACAGCCATATCTGCAGAGTCACAGGCCCACAGGGATGCCCTGAGGTTAGAACACAGGTCCCTCAGAGATACTCTGGGTGCACTTGAGGTGTCCCAGAGTGCAAGGTCAGAACAGCAGCTCGAGCAGCTAACACGCACAATCTCAGCTGAGCTCCAGGCAACCCGTGAGGAGATCCGGGCATCAAGCAACGCCTTGCAAGCAGAAGTCCGTGCTACCCGTGAGGTGCTGCATGGGGATCTCCGGACCATCATCCTGCAGAACCAAACCTTTCAGACCCGCATGCTTGCTGCCATGGAAGGGCATGCCAGGGCTTTGCGTGGTCTGCCCCCCATACCACGCACACTTTCTAATGTACCACCAGAGGGTGATGACAGCGACGGCAGTTCTCCCACTATAGGGTAGCCGTGCAGTCCATGAGCCCATGGAGGGTTTTTTTTTCTCATGGAGGGTGTTGGGATGCACCCTGTACCTCCTTCCTCCTGGGAGGCCTCCCCCCCCACCCCTGGTTGACACATGGCCATTTTTTCTTTTTCTTTTTAATTTTTCTTTTTGACAGTTTTTTTTGTTTTCATATTTGATTCGGATTTGAAATTTATTAATAGAATATTTTATTGTTATTTTTTTTTCTTCAGTTTATTATTTTCATTTTCTTTTCATCTTTCATTTGATTTTTTCATTTTCTTTTGAATTTTCTTTTTTTCATTTTAATTAGTATTTTAAATTTTCATTTTTTATTTGATTTATTTTTTTATACTTTTCATTTTCATTTTTTGCTTATTTTTAATTTAATTTTTTTGTTACATTTCCTTTTTTGTTGATAACTATTTTCTGCTACAGTGTGTTGCTTTATGTGGCTCTCGTAGGCATCCACTGTGTGTTCCAGCTGGGCACATGAAGGCTTGTCCTGTGTTTGGGTTTGAAACTTGGCTTCCTGACACATATGCCACTCCTGCTTCCCCTTTCCATGGGCTCGCAAGGATGTGACCAAGTCACAGTAATTTACACAGAGGCAGTGGGCTTCCATACGTTTTGTGGGCAGTCTGTAGTCCAAACTGTGTATACACCCCTAGTGGGGATTGGTGATGATTTCTCCACTACATGGTTGATTTGTATATTGTATTCCATACAGGACATTTTGCATATCTGCATGTAGTTTATTCATGTCTTAACGAGCCTGTCTCCATTGTAGATGCAGTTCATGTTGTATGCAGTACACTGCCACATTTACCTACCACCAACACACTGGAGATTGAAGGGGTTGATGTGCTGCCTTTGTCAGGTTGTAACACTTGCACTATTGTCATTGGGTACTGTCATACATTGCCACTGCTGGGTCCTGTACTCATTTCTTGTCTTGCTGGTAAGTGTTTGTTTATGTGTGCTGTTTCTTTTTCATTAGTGAGAGGGAATTGTCTCTGGCCTGTTTCCATTTGGGACGGTGCACTTTGTGACACTTGTGTCATGTGTTGTGCATTCATTTGTTTGCTTTCACATAGCATGCCATGCCATGGTGCGTTGGGCAGCTGAGATGGGGTTAGGGAGGGGTTGGGTGACGTGCCACTATTGGGGTGTACTATTTTGCAAGGGGGTAGTCCTTCATGCTGTATGAATGGGTACCTTTTACTGACACAGCATTGGGTCTGTTTAAATAGCTAGGGATGAACACAATATAGCACTTCCAGGAAATCAATCTCAGGGTGGTATGGTTGTGACAGTTGACTGTCCCTTTTGTCATCATCATCAATTGTCAACTGGTATGTGCCAGGCCTGTGTGCACTCCGCAGGGGTGGGAGTTTAGGTGAAGACATTTTCCACAAGCTGGATATGGGCTGCCTCACCACGTGCCCTTTCCCCTCCCATGTGCAGCGGCCGTGCATGTGGATGTGGGGGCACCACCATGTCCACCGGCATGCCCTGCCGGGTTGCAACGTTGTGCAGGACACATGCTGCCACTATGATCCTGCACGCTACTGGGGGTGCATATAGCAGCTGGCCGCCAGAAAGGTCAAGGGAGCGAAAACGTGACTTCAGCACTCCGAATGTGTGCTCCACTATGCCCCGGGTTGCAATATGGGCTGTGTTGTATCTTACCTCGGGTGGTGTGGTGGGGTTCCGTATTGGCGTCATCATGTAGGTGCTCAGAGGGTAGGCACTGTCCCCTGGGGAGGTGATAATGGTTGTCATTATTTGGGTTTTCCCATTTCTGCATGCATGCATGGGCAGAGGCATTTGTACTTACTAATGAGCCATGTGTCGCCATGCCGCCCAGCTTCCAGGTCCCGGTTTAGAGGTGACATTCTGAATATAAAACTATCATGGCTGGACCCCGCATATACTGAGGTGCTGAGGTGATGATTCCCTTGGCATCACATACAACCTGCACGTTGATGGAATGCCAGTGCTTGCGGTTTTGATAGATGTGCTCAGTGGCCCTGGGAGGACATAGAGCCACATGGGTGCAGTCACTGGCACCTAGCACTTTGGGGAAGTGTGCCACCCCATAAAAGTCCTGGACCACGGCCTGCCTTTCTGCAGGTGTTCTGGGCATGTATATGTGCCTGCGTACTGATGGGCGTGCAGTCATGATCGCCAACACCTGGTGTACGCAGCGTGACTGCGTGGCCTGTGAGACGCCCGCAACTATGGCACTTGTCTGCTGGAATGACCCAGTAGCCAAGAAATGCAGTACATTGAGCACCTTTTCGAAGGGACTCAGTGCTTGGGAGCACAGGGTGGGTGATGTGAAGTCATCCTCCCACTCAGCAACCAGTTCTAGGATTATTTGTGGTGGAAACCTGCACCTCCCATAGACCTGGTAGTCAGGTATACCAAAAAGGCTGGTCCTGGGTAAAAAAATGCAGGGCCTGGCTATCCTCATCCTCCTGCGGTGTCCCATGATCACTGCTGCGAGGAACGGTATATTCATCGTAGCGTATGAGCTTGTTTGTTATTTGTGTGCACTTTTATGCTGCGCGGGGCCGCTTACGCCTGCTTCCTGCTGGCATACGTATTTCCAACGTCTTTTGTGGTGCACAGGTTTCCCCTGTTCGATTCCATGAATACATGTTGTTAGCGCGCGTGTCGGTGTTGCAAGGATTTAGCTGCGGTACTTCCCCCGTAACGCCCACATTTTCACGCGTTGTTCCCCATTCCGCATGTTCCGCCCCCTTTCGGTGTGTGTGCTACATGTTGTGCGCATTGCGACGGTGTTCTGTGACTTGTGCGCCCGTGTGCGCCACCCGCGGATTTGGCACACATCCCGGGGAAAACACGCGCAGCGCATTCCATGAATCGACAAACAGCTGCATGCGCAGCTTTGGCACGCTTGTGCTGCGATTTTCACGCTTGTGCTCCCCTTTTCAGCGCACATTAATTCCATGAATTACCCTGAAAATATTTTGCATGCTAAGCCAGATGGGGTACCTTACAATGGAGCTGTAAAGTTTGTCAGTGACCTTCACATATCTAAAGAAACATCCAGATATGAGGGAATTTATCACAAAGATGTAACTGCCCTGGTGGTTAGGAAAATGTTTCATTAAGGAAATCATAAAGGACTGGCATAAGTACATTCTAATGGCATATGGCTTTCTTCAGGCGACAATGTCTGGCTAATTTCCTGCTGTCTGACCACCATTTCCCATTTCCTCTTTAAGCCACTTATAGTGATGGCCCGGCAATGATCATCTTTAGCAGAGCTGCATTCGTCTGAATCCAGGGTCATTTATTCCAAAGTGTGTTACTTCTGACTGTGTCAAATGTGCTTGTAAAGTCTACGAAGTTGCAGTAGAATGTATCCCCAGCACGCAGCATATTTATAGTACTGCCACACAAACATTTTTTTTTAAACAAAATTCTGATTGTGAATTGCGGAGAGGTGTGCCCCTTTCTACCCAATACTTAACCTGAACTGAACAATCTTTCAAAAGGGTTTTCTTGTGAAATCTATGCAAAGCACACTTATCACAACTATATTTGCAGCAGATATTGATCAACACTGCTCTCTCAAAGAGACTGACAATCTGCCCTTGCCGATAAATCATTTTAAAAATAGATCTTTACCTACTTTTTAATAGTTCGCTTTGAATAGTATCAGAGTGAGGGATCCTTCATATTGCAGGATTCCAGAGGCTTTCCCTACTGATTTCTAAATGAATGGCAATGCCTCCATTTCTTAAATGTTATCCATTTCTTTTCCATAATAAGATTGTCTTGAATGAGTCCTCAATTTCTGGTGCCCCAATGATGCCTTATTCCAAAAAGACTTGACATTAAGTTTCATTATCACTTTGGCACCTGTGAGGAAGGCATGTTATCTAGCAGAAGACACAGACACAATGGATACAAGTTTTGAAAACTTTTATTTAAGAATTTAGTTGGGATGGTAGAATTCGTAACTTGCTCTAACTCTATAATGGGAGTAATCTCGCCCATCAAACAATAACAAATACGTCCAAATCAGTCTGGTCAAAATAAAAAGGCCTAGTCTCAGAAAACCTAACCTTGCACTCCTTCTCAAAATAACAAATGTGTTAAGGGAATACAAAAAAAAAAACAGTGTGTCAAAAATAAATGTCAGAATGGCTTCAGCATCAACTCCCTTTCCCAGGTTCAACGCCACTGGATCTAGAGAGGCTCTCAATAACCAAACGATAATTGGATGGCACAATTCTATCAGTTTTGCACACTTTAGCTAACTGGTACAGTTTAACAGTTCAATCTTCGGCTTTTAACTCTTGGTAGTTCTACCATTTTCCTTAGGCTTCAGCCGCCTTGCCATCAATACTCAGTTCATATACTTTCAATTTCTCACCGTTTTGCACAGGCTTCCTTCTGCCGGCTCAAGCATGTCTTTTCATGGGGGTTCCCTTCCCCACATTTTCATCCAATATATAATTCACTATCGAAGACATTCGAAACTGCAAGGAATTTACATAGACTTCTGCATGACCACTCCGACCTCTCTTTCCACATTCTTTTAATTTACAATCTGTTCTTGTAGCACCAATGCCTCTTGGTGCTTGTGGTTCTTATTCTCTTTCACTTGCCTTCTTGGCCCTTTCCAAAGTTCTTATATTCGACTTTTGCCCTGTTGGCATATTCCAAAATGTACATATTTCACTTTCTTCTTATTCAACCTTATTTCCTTTGATCTCTGCTTGTAATATCTTTCAAACAAAGTTCATAACATTTCACAGAGACTTTCAAATGTGTGACTTCCTTGTGCAAAACCACTCTGCTACTTTGTTTCCTTTTCCTTTAACAATTGCCCTCTTCAATTGCGTTTTATCGACACATGCGCAAGTTTCAACTTTCAAATCACAGTGACTTTCTCTTTAACATCAACCAGACTTTTTTTGCTCTCAATAACTCACTGGTTGTGCCATATGTTTTGCTTTCATCTTTCCTCGCAACTTCAAGGCCACTACCAGCACCTACTCTGCTCCTCCCCAACTTTTCCATTCACTCAGGAGGGTCGCGTGCCATTTCTTGGCACTTGGAAGTTTCTTGCCTCCGCTCACTCGGCTCTGCTTTTCAAACACTCATGGCTTACTGAAAGTTTGGAAATCTTGCCTGGCTGATTCTCGATCCTCTCAATTAGTTGATCAGCCTGTTGGCCTTCCAACTCCCACAGCCTGGTTTGCATCAGCCTCGGAAGAGCTGTTCCTTTCCGTACCCAGCCTCACTCAAAGTGTGCTTGTGCGCGCCACCTTTTATTTCCACAGGGAGACTTAACAAGTGGCAGGGGTACATGATTAGAACTACGTGGCTGACTCTGCCTGGCCTCATTATAGGGACAAGGCCAATGCACGTCAGGGGAGGTAATCCTTCTGATCTCATTCCTTATCTTCCTTGGTGTTGTACTTTCGCCAAAACAAAGTGGGGAGGAATTATGGGAGTTGTAGTTTCCCATAAAATAAACAGGGATAGGGGTTAGATGGATTGTGGAAAAAGGGGGATACCATGTCTCACAATTGGGTGTTTCACCCCTACTCCCTGAGGACCCTTAACCAGGTGATGCTCCCTTGCTTGTCCACTCCCAGGGCCAGCATCCAAAAGTGATAGCCTTTCCATGGCCCCCTGAGTAAGGGATCCCCAGGGTCTGGGTTGTGGAACACCCTTTGGTTTTTCACACACCTCTGTCCAGAGATTCCTAATTAGATTTTTTCTGAGATGGTTACGTGATTTGCTTGTGCTTCATTGGGATACTTTGGCAAGCGACTGCAGGTAGAGTGTTAAACATATTTACATATTTGTTCTTTTTCATCTTGGCTAAATTCTCTATCAGACAATCCTACCTCCAGTGTCACTCCTGTCACTACTCCTGGGTGGGTTATAGCCTCTATGAGATTCAGGCTACTGTCTTAAAATCCACCTGTCTGCTAAGGTAGTGGAGTATGTGATATATTCATTGCACTTTCCCAATTTTACAGATTAGGCTAATTCCTAAAATACTCACATTTAATCTTTGTCACCCTCCCTATTGGATATTCTGCCTATTGGATTTTTCAGTAGTTGTGCTTCCTCGACTTTTACCTGGCAATTTGGATTGTAATTGATATTTTAGGCTGTGACAGAATTTGCATTGTCTAAAGCCCTCGCCATAACGAACAAGTTAGCCTAAAGTCTGGGCAATTCCCCAAAGATGTATCTTATTAACCATGCACTCCCCAAAGAAATTCTTACTGCTCAGAGATTATAAACATAAAGATGTGTGCGTGCTCTCCCTGGCGGCCTATGGAAACCCCTTGAAGGAAAGAGAAATCTTCTTGCTCGCCTTGCCTGCCTCCGGAAACACTGTGTGTGGGCGAGTTATTTGTATTTACAAATATTTTGACTGTGTGAACTAAAATACATTTCCTGATGCTGATCCAAAAATGTGTATTCTGGGGTTAGTGGTGGTTGCAAATATATGCCAGCTTCCACAGGTCTTAACGTCATTCTGTCTGGGTTGTGAAAGTGTTTGTGAAGAATTTGTCAACCTAGATTCTGTCCAATACCCTATTTATACAGCTAATGGTGAAGTAGCTGGGTCTGGGAGTCTGCTTTGGAGAACATTCATGTGTGTTTTGGTCGGTTTGCAATCCCACCTCTTTGCCTTCCTGAATTAAAAAAAAGTGAGAACCCAATTTATTACCCCATTTTTTTAATGTACACCCTTCCTCTGCCTTGATGGGGGTTTTACTGTATGCCCCCATACACAAGCCCTCCCACTGGACCTTTACTACTTTCAGGCCTGTTTTTATTTTAATTGCTACTAGCGGAAGGAACCGTTCTGCGAATGCATTCTGTAGACAGACATGATAACACTGATCCGGTAGGTCGCTGTTCCAATACACTTATCGCTTGATGTGCTTTGCATCCTGAAATAAACTGCACTGAAAATGGGTGTGTGTGGCTTGCTGACATACCCTGGAACAGAAGTTGGGTGGAGACGTGTGCTACTGCTGCATACTGGGACTTTCTGTGCTCTCTCCTCACCTGGCGATCACCCTGGCATGGTGCAATCCGTTGCAGTTCATTGCAGTGCAAATATCTTGGCAACCGTGCATCCTCGGACTTGGATCTCGATTTTTGTTCCTTGGCCCGGGACCAGTCCTTCTACTACTACATTGATGTTTTGTCGATTTCAGGCAACTGTCTCACTCTTTAATGTTTTGACATAATGGTGGTTTTGTTTTACATGAATGTTTGGAAACGTTGGTTTAGGTCATGTACACCCCCAAGTAATTAAATAATATGTGTTACATAAAGGGTTGTTTTGCCCAGTGTTGCCCTGCAAGTGCTGACCCTGCTGCCCTTGTGAAACTAAGACCACAATGCTGCCACTATTAACAGGACAAGTTAACTCCACCCCATATTGAGAATGGGCGTCAAGGATGGAGTATGCAGAGCGAATCTGAGAAGAGCCAAGAAGAAATGAACATCGCACGGTACTATAATCCTCCCCACATAGCCTCTACTGGGCCTCTAGAAATCCCAGGCAGCTTGGTCCAGGACTGGTGGATTGTGGGGTGGAAACCGAATATTTCTGCGTCACAGTTTGATACCGTTCACCCTCTGCTGCGCGGGGCAGGCAGCACGGCGAGGACAGGTGGACCGTGGCAGTCTACCAGAGCGATATCAACTGAAATGCGGAATACCATCACTTTTAATGTCAAGCTGTACAAAAGCTGTAAACTGCACAACTTACACATTCTTTCAAAAGCTGTACTGACAAATGCAACACATATCCGTAGAGAACACTATGTGCACACGAAAAGACAAGCTGGGATTTGCTGGAAATGAGCCGGCAGTGGGGATTTCCATTTATTAGCTCCCGTGCAACTTGTAGCACTTTTTCAGCCATTTAGCAAGATTGCTCTGCTTCAGCAGGACCCAGATTTGCAGAGACCCTTGCAGTTCAATTAAAAAGGGGGCTTAGCGTCGCAGTGCATCTCGGGATCACCCCTGGAATGCTCGCTATTGAAATGAAATTTAAATTGCACATGTTATGGAGCCGTCATCCCTCAACTTAATGAACACTAACAAAATACGGAGGAAAGCAAAGCGCCTCGGCTCACATACTGATGACTACACTGTATACAGACCAGGGCGAGTAAATCAGCGGTCGCCTTTATTGCAAAACAGACAAACAGATGAATGCAGATTGCAAAGGGAGTCTGGAAAGATCGATCGGCTTACCGATTCAGACCGTGAACTGTATCTGACGATACGCCATTTCACTTGTAAATAAACCGCAGGGCAAATCTGTCACATTGTGCTCCTTGACAGCGCAATATTTCACCAGCGCCAAAATGGGAGAGTCTATAAAAATTAAATTATAGCCCACTTTTTACTGTATTTAGTCAAGAGGAAAAAAACTCTAATTACAAGATTGCACTGTCAAGCAAATGCAAATTCAAATGTGTGTAGACTCGGTTCAACTTCTGAAACTCAGGAGGTGTTTATACACTGAAAATCAATGCGAGGACTACTTTTCGGCTTCCAGAGGCAGATTATAAAATCTGCCTGGTATAGACTTTCTCGCTGCTCCGATCTGTGGCTGTACCCAATAGTGACACATTGATATTTGGGGATACCACTTATCGGTGCAATGATTTTTGTTCATACACATTATCATTACACTGAACGTTGGATATATACATCATTTAGAACACACAGTGTTGGTGAATTCATTTTTGGCTATATGCATTACCGGTACACTTACTTTTGCCTGTACGCGTTATCGGTAAATTGTTGTTTGGGTATTCACATTGCGGGTAAACTGGACTGTGGGTACACACATTATTGGTGCAATGACCTTTTGGTATACAGTTTTATTTTAAGAGGAACTATGGTTAGGAGGGGATGGTATTTTGGGTGTGGATGGTTGGCTGTGTGGAGGATTTTGTGGTGTTCATGTTGGCGGTGCTGTGAGGGATTGAGGTGGGAACGCAGATGGTGGTGGATTTCATGAAGCAGATACAGGGGAGACATTTGCAAACAGTAATTACTGCATGGGTGGGTGAAGGGCTGCGTTTAGACAGTAGCAAAAGATGGGGCATAAAATGCCAATATATTTCCTCTGTAATCTTCATTGATAACCCTGGCACCAATGTCAGTGATGTTTTCCAGCCAAGCAGGCAAGTAGTGCCTGGGAGCTTTTGAATTAATCACAACCTCTGGCATTGCATTTGGCAACCCTGCATACCACTGTTTTTTAGCCCTCCATGCCATTCCAGGAAGGGGAAGACAATATTAATCTGGCTCAGTCCCATATGAAAAGGATCAGTCCAGCCTGAACTGCTTGGTCACATCTCTTCAGTAGGAGACAACAAGCAAGCCCATGGCATTGTCAGTTAGGGGTAGCTTGGGTCTCCAGCTCTAGCAAGGATGGGATGCCTGTCTGAACATGCCTGTCCCACTTAGGGTGACTTTAGTAAAAACAGAAGAGTGATGGCTAGGTTTTGAAGGAATCATAATCTGTGGCACTGCTGGGGGAAACCATTATAGACATAGAAAGACCATATACAGATAAAGCTTGGTACCATCCAAAAAAGGTGAGGTCGAGCCCAAACTGCTAGGTCACTGGGACATGGCTGTAATCCTGCTATGGTACCTGTGGGTACCACAATCTGTGATCTGTTTGAACCAGGCTCATTCCCTCTGCAGTATCCGGTAGTTACATACCCTGTACAAATCAACCACAGGTGCTTCTTCTGGGCCTCTGCTGGGCATATAAGTGCTGCACGTTAGTTTAACAAAGATCAGGTTGACTGTTCTGGTTAGGTAATTGTTGGACCTGGAAGATAGGGTGGCTTGTGGTCAAATGGTGTTGGAATACTTTGACTTTATGATATTTATTGGTCAAGAAACTTGCCTGGCCACCATAATACCAGTATGGACAAGATGCCTGTACAACCACTGTAAGTGTGGACTACTTCCCCCTGCAAGACTGAGTGGGTTTGCCAGGATGCAGTGCCCTCCTGTAGGTCCCGCCTAAGCCAACCTGCAGGACCTTCTGCAAGCTGTGCTGCATTTGCATGCCAGAAACCCCATCCCAAACGACTTGTCCGAGATGAAGGTGCAAGAACGTTTAGCATTGCAATGTCATGTTAGTATTCAAATGATGAGTCATTGGTTGTTCTTGCTGCAGGGCATTTATTGAACGACGAGGCAGCATGGTAGAGCCACAACTGGCATCGGGTTTTGCCTTAAAGTCCTGTGCCTTCCCCTTTGGCTTCCTCCTATCGTTCTTCGGGCATTCCCAAAACTCTCTCCAGGCTTCCCAGTCAATACATCCTTTGGCTGGTCGGTATGTGTATTACTATGAAATTCCACCTGCATCTCTCGCACTCTGAATAGCAATTTTCTCGTGCTTTCTGGGGCTGGCTCGTGGCTTGTCCTCGCTACAGAATAAGGGCTCTATGTCCAAGATCTGTCATCTTCCTCTAGCACAGGCAGACAGCTTGAACTCTCCAAGGTAATCCCTATGTCGTCAACAACACACCTCTGTCAAAAGCGCTCTACTCCGGAGACCACCAGGGGGCGCAGGCAGCATGGAAGCCTGAAACCTCGTCTCCCTGTAAACCTCCGGCTAACGGCGAATTTCACATGCCTGCCCAGCCCGCAAGCTGCTGATACCTGTCACCCGTGGAGATGAACGGACCATAAGCGTTTCGCCTGAGTCTTTATGAAAATCACACTGATCCACCCTGAGAACACCCTTAAAGAAGTTGCCCCCATCCCGCCTGCAAAAAGGCCTCAAGCAAGACGGTGCAGTGTCGGCCCAGAGACGCCTGGGGGCGTCCTGCAAAACCAAGGAGAGCCCAGGAAGATGCCAAATGCCGCACCGAGCAGGCTGTAAGCAGCGGCAAAAGCCCATTGGCAGCCCCGGAGAACACGACTGGACCAGAATAAGACCCCCACTAGGCCATCAACCGATTCCACACACCGGAGCGGCGACAGCTCTTGGTGGAGCTGATGCAGCATTCCCCAACCTGGATCTAGTGGCCACAGCCTCGGCGGAATACCCCCTCCATAGAACTGTACAGCCCAGAGGAGCAGAATCCGCGCCGGTCGCCGGGACAGTGACCCGAAAGCGGTGCAGCAGTCATGCTCCTCCTCTCTCGAACCCCGGAGCTCAGCATGACAATGTTGCCAAGGATGAGGTGAGAGCTAGCCTCCGGCTGGGGGCATCCGCGGCCTAACATCAAAGAGGAGAGAGGAAACATTGTGGAGCGTGCTCCCCCCCTCTGCTCCCCTACCAGATCATAAATCAAAGCCAGAGGCACGGAGGGAGCTGACCCACACAGGGAGAGCATTCACTGGATAGACAAGTTGAGCAGACCAGGCGGGCCGCCGCCTAACAACGACGCGGGTGCCTCTGTAAGGGGGACCCCACAAACTCACCTGTGGCATGCCCAACCTGGCCAGGCTACAGAATCAGCGCAACCGAGGAACGGGGAGACCAGAAAGCCCAGTAAGTGGCAAGTCAGCGCCGGCTCCCATGGAGGGCTGCCACTGGCCCGCTCAGGTGGTGACTCCAGGTAAGGAGAGCAGGGGCACGCGATCGGACGCCTGGCCTTTTGGGGCTGGGACTGGGAGCTGGGCTTGGACAATAATCAAGCTGGAACGCCATACACAGATCAGTGTGGAATTCCTCCACCGTGATGCAATACAAAATGCACAACTGTAGGATCCTTACACAGTGGCACTTAACCCCACAACGATTAGAGAAAATGTACACAGGTATATCCCCTTACTGCTGGAGAGGGTGCGCGTAAGTCAGTACATATTGGCACCAATGATAGAGCTGCCCCTAGATACAGTTGTACTGGAAAGAGATCCTGGGGTGGATTTACAAAATCGAGGGTATTCACAGAGACTTAACTCCTCTCCTGGTCCTCTTTGGTATTGAGTTAGTGGAAGACATGTACTAGCTCCTCCCGCACATGCCTAGAAACCTGTTACTAGCAGCCTGCATCTGTGTCACCATAAAATGGAAAGCTTCCTCACTACCCACCAGACGAGAATGGCTGCGGAAAGCTAAAGAAATCTATGACATGGAAAGCCTGACTGCCCTCCTAATGGAGACGCACACGCACATAGACCAGCAATGGCTCCCGTTCTTGCAATACTTTAGAGAAGCGCACACGGACCCGGACTAGCTGGTCATCTTGCACTCTAGCCGCAGAATATGGTTGATAGCTGCGCAGACTCCCTCGTCCCGGAGACACCCCGCCACCTGCACCCAGGTGACCAACATGGGGCTCACTCATAGACAGGACTCACACCATCACATTCCTCATTCAAAAAGCCTCAAACTTCTCATCCTGCAAGCCAAGTTCCCCTGGCAGATATTGTACTTCCTTGAAACCCGCAAGCCGACAGCCAACACCTCGCGGTCAGGTCCCTAGGAGGGAGGGATGGGAGTGGGAGGCGGATGGGGTTTCTTAATTTCTGTCACTTTCACAATAAAGAAATATATTTTTTTTAAAAGCGCTCTCCTCCCCTTCACATTCTCTTCCTTCCAGAACACACCGTCTTGCCTTCATTGCTGGTCATTCTTCTAATTTGCGGGGCCCTGGGCTGCATCACTCGTTCATGGATATGTCCAAAAGACGATCTGCTTTGTGCTGGTCTCACAGTCATGGAGGGCAGTTGAACCGAGGAGGGCAGTTGAACCGAGCAATCTGAACCTTGGGTGTACAGATTGGTGTCACATGTACCTTTTAGTATAGTCATTATTGGTAAAGAGATCTTTGGTTATGCACATTGGTATACTTCTTATTCATACTTAAATATTTGATTATAAAATGAATCGGTACACTGATCTTTGGGCATACTCATTGTTGGTACACTGATCTTTGGGCATACTCATTGTTGGTACACTGATCTTCTGTGTATACACCTCACCTGGTAAAATGATCTTTAGGCATGCACGTTAGAGGTAAATGATCTATAGGGATATATTTTGAGATGGATGTGGATTTCACTTGATTCGTGTGCAGCAAGTGGACATGCAAGTCTGCAAAAAAAATCCTGAAATCCATAGGTGTGGCTGTCAAAAAAGTGAATCTGCCCACTGAACTGTCTTTGAGTTCCAATTCGTATCCCATAAAGAAACAGGCAAAGCCACTGGGCATTTTTCTCAACTCGTATATGAGCATGAATGCTCATATATCAGCCACAGTTAGTGCCTGTCACTACTACATCCGACTGCTTGTACAAGTCAAACCTTTCATTGCGGATACCAACGCAGACACCATTGCCAGAACAGCCACGGGAGGTAAGCTAGACTATGGTGATGCGCTGTTGCTGGGTGCTTCTGCATATGAATAAAAACCTGATTCGGGAAGATATCTCACGCTCACACCTATACTTTAACAAGATTTCTAATCAATTTTGGTCCAATAATATTAATGTAGTAAAATAACTTCAATTTAAAGAGTCCATCAATGCAATGATTCCCAACAAAAAATGTTTTTTAATTTGTCAAAGAAAAACAGCCGACACGTGTTTCGACCTTAGGTCGTTCTCAAGGCTGTGTGGAATTATACAGTCAAATAGTATATAGCAATTAAGAAAAAATATAAAAAGAAAACCATACCATATAGTTCCACATGTCAGGTCAGGATGAGAGAGGTTTTTTTGCCATAATCAAATATTTGAATCGATATGAAAGAAAAAAACACAAATTCAAAAGCCACCAATTAGTTCCTCTATCAAAGAAGTCTCTAAAATGGAGACATTACCCCCATAAAAAACTCACTCTTTATAAAGACTCCAGATTTGACTAAATTTAGAAGAAATAATATTTAAAATTTCAAGATGTTTGTTACATGCATAGTTAGTTTTTAAACACAAAATCCCAATATTTTCACCGTGTGAAACCATTCTAGCTAGACCAAAATATAAATTTTCAAATTTAAAATTAAAATGTTGGGGTGCATTTGTAAATATGACTGTATTTCCCTGTTAGTACTTGATCATGCAATATTACTGTAACTAAGGCTTACCTCATATATAAATCACTCGAATTCACTAGTTTGAAGTATAAAGGATCACTCAGTTTACTTGGTCTTGAGTTTTCAATTCAATTTTCAGATCTGTATAAGAGATTCCTTTTATTTTAATTTATTGATTCAAATTACTAAACTGACTGGTATAATGAAATAATAATAAATGCTCACCAGCTTTTAACGATTACATTTCTTGAAAACATTTTTTGGTGTAGCTGGATGCTATCACATTCCAATCATTTTGACACATAAATTGTGTAGTCTGGAAACAAAGTTCACCTACAAAAATAGTAAGCTCATTTGTATATATCACTATGATTCAATCTCCTCCATTAAAGCATTGATCTTAGATTATCTTAAAACTCACCATTTAAAGGGTTAGATCCCACGTCTCTTGTTTTCTAAAGGGATCCTGCACCCATCACAGAATCTTATATACATTTTGCCCGCGAAAACCGCGGGCCGTGTTTACAGTGACGTCACGCGCACATGGACGCGATGACGTCATGCGTTAAATGCCGTGATGACGTCACGCGTACGAGCGCGCGATATCGTCATCGAATGCATTTAGCAAACGCGGGCGTGTAACTTATCATTTACTATTCTCGCATCAAATGTCTATTCTTTATCGGAGTTTAAATTCTCACAAAGTGACTCAGCACCCCTCAAATGGACTTCAAAACATTAACAATAGATTTAGACTATATAAATAAAAAGTATATTAATGTTACCTTATGGAATGTGCGAATTAAGCTTGATGTGCATTATTGATTTTAGTATATGATAGAATGGCTTCACAAATGATGAATATATCATAACAATTCATAAAAGAAACATTTCCATTTTATAGAAACACATGCATCTCATGATCATGATTGAGACCATATAAGGTACTCCTAAAATAACAAATTACCTTGCATTCTTCTTGCCTTAATTTGAGCCTAGGATTACCACCTCGTTTCCATTTTAATCTGTATTAGTCCAATATATCTAATATTGTCTTGATTATCTAACTGATGACATTGCTGCCAATGAATTGCAAGAGGTGACTTCGGATCGATACTTCTTAGACTGGCCAAATGTTCCCTTATTCGAAATCTCAATTGTCGAATAGTACTACCAATATAGAGTTTTCCACATGTACAGATGATGGCATAAATAACATAACTAGTTTTGCAATTAATAAATTCCTTAATCTTAATTGTCATTCCATTAGCATCAGAAAAAACATCACAATTTACATGTGCATACTTGCACTGATTGCAATTACCACATTTGAAAAAACCCTTCTTTCCTTTTAACCAAGTCTCCTTAATATTTTCCTCTTTGATGTTCAAAAAAGACGGACTGAATTTTTGTTTTATAGTATGTGCTCTCTTGAAAGTGAACTTAGGTTTTTCCGTCAGGAAAGGTAGCAGATCCTTATCAAGTCTCAGAATGTCCCAATGTTTGGACACCATTTTGTAAAGATATGATGAATCCTGAGAAAATTGTGTTATTATGGAAATATGTTCAGCTGGTTGCTTCTTTACATGTTCGCATAAAAGTTCCACTTGACTACATTCTTTGTACTTTTCAGCCGCTTTCTTCATGCATCTCAAATTATAACCCCTATCTCTAAATCTGTTCATAAGCAATTTAGTTTCTTCATGGTAATCCATATCCCGACTGCAGTTTCTCCTGGCTCGATAAAATTCCCCCACTGGGATATTCTCTATTGTAGATCTCTGGTGACTACTTTGTGCACAAAGTACAGAGTTTACCTCTGTTGGCTTACGGTATGTTTTAGTCTCAAAATGCCCATTGATAACAAAAATATGTAAGTCTAGAAAATCAATGCTTTCCGAACTAGCTGAACCAGTAAAACTGATACCAAATTTGTTGTTATTGGTATGTGCCACAAAAGTTTCAAATGATTCAGGTGATCCTTTCCATACAATTAATACATCATCTATAAATCTCCTCCATATTATTAAGTTGGTTCTAAACATTTCTTGTTCATAGATGTGTGTTTCCTCATATTGGGCCATAAACAGGTTGGCCAGGGACGGAGCAAATTTTGCACCCATGGCCACCCCTTTGGCCTGTACATAGTACTGCTCGTTAAAGATGAATACATTGTTATCTAATGTGAATCTCAAAAAACTCTTGAGCATATCTATATGTTGTATATAAGAGGCAGACGAATTTCCAAAGGTATAGTCTAATGTCTGAATTGCCAAATCATGATCTATGCTAGTATAGAGTGCTGAGACATCCAGCGTAGCTAAAAGATAATCTGGTTCCCATTTCAGATTTTTGAGAAATTGTAAAACATGTCCACTATCCCTAATGTAGGATTTCATTTTGAGAACATTAGATTTTAGGGCTTCATCCAAGTACTGTGACATGCCTTCTGTTACCCACCCTATACCACTCATGATAGGTCTAACTGATGGTAAAGTTTCGTAAACCTTATGTATCTTAGGCAAAAAATATAGGGTGGGCATGGTTGGTTCCGTATTGGTCAAAAAAGCCTTTTCATCATCTGATAAAAAGCCCTTGTCATACCATAACTGTATTAGTTTCAAATGTTCAGTTACAATTTTCTTTGTAGGGTTAGATTTCAAAGGGGTGTAACATTGTGAAGTATCTAAATGTAACATGGCCATTGTAATATAATCATTGGTATTCATCACTACAATGTTACCCCCCTTGTCCGCTTCTTTAATAGTTATCATTTTGTCATTCATTAAAGCCACTAAGGCTTCCGCTTCCTCTTTACTCAAATTGGATCTGCATCTCTTTCTCTTATAGGTTCCACTGTCCATATGTCTATGGATATCCTTGATGATTGCCTTATGGAAAGTTTCAATTACATTCTCTGTACCCAATTGTGGAGTAAATTTCGATTTCGGCTTTAATTCTTTTAAATCAAGATGTCTGGTACTGACACCCAATGTTTGACAAATTGACTCTGTATCCACTATGTTATCTTGATTTAAATTCGTCAGAGTAGTAATGTTGTGAATATCAGAGATAGTATACAAACTCAGCGGGTTCAAGGTGGTCTTAGGCTGAAACACTTTTACCTGAGTTGCATAGAATTTCTTTAATTTCAATTTTCTTATAAATTTGAAAATGTCTATCTGAAAATTCACATAATCTGTTTTTGCACTTGGTGCAAAGGAAAAACCTTTATTCAACACAGCAATTTCCACCTCTGAGAGAAATTTATCTGACAAATTGATAAACAGATCACATTTCATTGGTTCCCCTGTCGTTTCTTGGTACTGGACCTGGTCAGAATTCCAGGACGACCCTGGTCTTCGTCGGAGCTTCCACTCCCGCTTCCGCTTACCCCCTCTCCTGCCCCTTGTGTGGAACCTGGTGTTGGTATAAATGCTGCTGGTGGTGTTGTGAATCTGACTTGTTTTTGATTTATAAATCTGATATTTCCCTTTTTGTGTCTCCGTATCTGTTCTAAAAAACTTTTTCCTCCACTAGGTGTGGTATCCATAACTTCTTTGGTGTTATCAGAGAGGTCCGTATTGTCTATGACATCTTCCTCTGAATCTGGATCTGAGCTGGCAGGTGTAGAATTAAATGAACTTACTCTCGATGGTGGTGTTATATTATCATACTTAGGTTGGAAAGTACATACCCGTTGTTGTCTATAATCCTTGTCATCTCTGAAAAACTTTCTAAATTTTCTTAATTTAATATCATCTTGATATTCTCGCAAAATTTCATTCATTTTCTCATAATTCTTCTCTTTTGTACTTTCTGCATTTGGCATACCCTTGATTTCCTCTTTAACTTTATTGATTTGTTCTATAACCCTCTTGTGTTCTCTTGTAGCATGTGTTATTAATAATTCTAGCATTGTTCTAGAACTCTGATTAAGATTCTTCTCCCAATTTTCTGCCAGATCAGCATCTTCATCCTTATCGAAGTTTGGGAATATCAATATTCTCAAACCTCGGGGAATGATGTTATTTTCTAAATAATTTACTAAGGATGCATTTTCCCAATACTTATTAATTTCCTTTTTCGACAATCTCTCCAATTTAACAAATTTCTGTTTAAGTGTTTCTGTTGCAGTGTAACTACTCCTAAAGGGGTTAGATGTGCTTCCCCTAGGTGCAAATAATGCAGCTCTGTCTTCATCCCTGTTACTCATATAATTTGCCATCTCTGGTAGTGGATTTCAGCAGGCACAAAAAGCGAAAATAACAAATTTCCAACACTTGTGGGATCGCTATTGGGTTATGTGCGCTATTTACCACCAAAAAAATCTTAAAAAATGGGTTGGCAGCAAGTGATATCTTACCCTCAAACTTCCCACAAAGTTTGTAACAATAATACAAATAAAAACCTGATTCGGGAAGATATCTCGCGCTCACACCTATACTTTAACAAGATTTCTAATCAATTTTGGTCCAATAATATTAATGTAGTAAAATAACTTCAATTTAAAGAGTCCATCAATGCAATGATTCCCAACAAAAAATGTTTTTAATTTGTCAAAGAAAAACAGCCGACACGTGTTTCGACCTTAGGTCATTCTCAAGGCTGTGTGGAATTATACAGTCAAATAGTATATAGCAATTAAGAAAGATTATAAAAAGAAAACCATACCATATAGTTCCACATGTCAGGTCAGGATGAGAGAGGTTTTTTTTGCCATAATCAAATATTTGAATCGATATGAAAGAAAAAAACACAAATTCAAAAGCCACAAATTAGTTCCTCTATCAAAGAAGTCTCTAAAATGGAGACATTACCCCCATAAAAAACTCACTCTTTATAACGACTCCAGATTTGACTAAATTTAGAAGAAATAATATTTAAAATTTCAAGATGTTTGTTACATGCATAGTTAGTTTTTAAACACAAAATCCCAATATTTTCACCATGTGAAACCATTCTAGCTAGACCAAAATATAAATTTTCAAATTTAAAATTAAAATTTTTTGGTGAATTTGTAAATATGACTGTATTTCCCTGTTAGTACTTGATCATGCAATATTACTGTAACTAAGGCTTACCCCATATATAAATCACTCGAATTCACTAGTTTGAAGTATAAAGGATCACTCAGTTTACTTGGTCTTGAGTTTTCAATTCAATTTTCAGATCTGTATAAGAGATTCCTTTTATTTTAATTTATTGATTCAAATTACTAAACTGACTGGTATAATGAAATAATAATAAATGCTCACCAGCTTTTAACGATTAAATTTCTTGAAAAAAATGTTTTGTGTAGCTGGATGCTATCACATTCCAATCATTTTGACACATAAATTGTGTAGTCTGGAAACAAAGTTCACCTACAAAAATAGTAAGCTCATTTGTATATATCACTATGATTCAATCTCCTCCATTAAAGCATTGATCTTTGATTATCTTAAAACTCACCATTTAAAGGGTTAGATCCCACGTTGTAACGCTCACCTGATTCTCGCAGAGGCGCCGGTCTTGACTGGGCGACTACCGTATCTTCAAAGGTGATGTGTAGCACCCGGTTGGCTCTTTGGGCTGGACCTCTGTGCACTGTATGCCTGACGTGTAGAGTAAGATGTCTGCAGATAGAAAATAAGGGGTTAATGAACTGGGGTTATTGGGGTGTCCCTATCTCTTTCCTCTTCTCCTCTCCTGTAGACCCCCAAAGGTTAACGCTCTCACCTTAGGTAAGTGAATGCCGAGCTCTCCATCTGCCTCGGGGCAGGGTGCTGTAACCAGTTTCTTCACTGGATAGGTAGCGCAGGCCTCTTGACTTCAGAGGACTGCTGTCCGTCGTTTACTGCACGAACGGTAAGTTTCGAGTCATTCAAATGTCTGTAAAGTCTTTAGTAATGATGTCTCTTGTTTTGCAGGGTTCCGGCGATGGCGGATGACGGGCTGAAGTGAGTTGAAGATGGAGCCCGTGTGATGAATAGAAGCGCCTGGAAGCACGTAAGTAAGCGCTTGTTGCCTGCTTCACGATGCGCTCTAACTGTCTTTTTATTTTGCAGGTACGAGTTCGGAGCGGCTGCAGGGTGCCGGAATACCCACTGGATTAGATGTGGAAAGGAGTAATGGCACGTGAGTATTAAAGTTCCCCAATGTCTTAAACGCACCTTGTTTTGTCTTTCAGATGCGGGATGCAGCGCCGAAGGCCTCCGGAGCGTGCGAAGAGTTGGTAAGCTTTTGTCTTTCAGATGCCGGAATGCAGTGTGAAGACCTCCGGAGCGCACAAAGAGTAGGTAAGCCTTTGCCTTTCAGATGCTGGAATGCTAACCTGTTCTTCCTTGTCTTTATAGGTGTTGCTGAAGACTGGATTCAGGATGGTAAGCCTTTGCCTTTCAGATGCCGGAATGCTAACCTGTTCTTTCTTGTCTTTATAGGTGTTGCTGAAGACTGGATTCAGGATGGTAAGCCTTTTTCCTTAGGCCCAGGACCGGATGCAGAAGACACGATGAGCGTTCTGCTGCAGAGGTTGCAGAATAACGCAAAGCAAGATTCATCCACCGGATGTGGTTTAAATAGCCTCCTGTAGTGCTTAGTGTCTCCTTCCACAGCCACGCCTAGGTAAGAAAAGAGTTCCTGCTTTCCAGAAGAGTTCCAGTGTTCTGAATCTAGGGAGTGGCTCCAGCCCCACCCAACAGGAAAAGTAGTTCCAAACAGAAGGGGATCAGAGGCTCAACTGGCAGGCAAGTAAGCAGCATGGTCTGCTGCAGGTAAGTCCACCCAAGCATTATGAGCCCGGCGCTTCCAGCGCTGGGACTGGGCATATTTATGAGCCTGGTGCCACTGGCGCCAGGACTGGGTCCAAAAGGTCCCAATTGGGACTGGTTGGCACTCGGAACCTGGGTTATGGATCTGCTTCCAAGGGAGTTGGGAAAACCCTGACCTTTTGGAAGCAGAGATCATGACAGTACCCCCCCTCAAGGCCCCTCCCAAACCGGGCTTCTCCGGGGGTTTTGGTTTGTCAGGAAATGTTCGGTGAAATCTTTTGATTAGGCGAGGAGCGTGGACATATTCAGCAGGTTCCCAGGATCTCTCTTGGGGGCCGTAGCCTTTCCAGTCAATTAGGTAGAATAGTTTAGATTTGGAGATCTTGGAGTCCAGAATGCTTTTGACTTCAAACTCGAGTTCTCCATCAACTAGGATAGGTTTTGGAGATTTGGTTAGTCGGGTTTGAGGTTGCACGGGTTTTAATAGAGAGACGTGGAAGACCGGATGTATCTTCATGTGCGGGGGCAAGTCCAACTTGACCGCTACTGGGTTTACTATGGTAGTGATGGAATAGGGACCAAGGTATCTTGGGTTGAATATGCGTGGCCCTTTTAGAGATAGATATTTGGTGGATAACCAGACATGATCCCCTACTTGATAGTGAGGGGCTTCCTTCCGATGTTGATCTGCTCCTTTCTTATATTGTTCTTTCGCCCTTTGAAGGTGAGAAACAGCTTCCTTAAAGGCTTGGGTGATTGTAGAATGCAGGTAGTCTACTGCTGGTGTTTCAAGATCTTGGAGGGGATCCAACTCCGAGGTTCGAGGGTGACTGCCGTACAAAAGAAAAAACGGGGTTTTCCCAGTTCCCGAATGGACAGAGTTATTGTAGGCATATTCGGCTATCCAAAGGATATCTTTCCAAGTTTTTTCAGTTTGTTGCAGCATGCAGCGTAAATACTGTTCCAGAGTTTGATTGGTCCTCTCGGTTTGTCCGTCAGTCTGAGGGTGGTGACTGGTCGATAGTCTCACATCAATTTGAGCCGACCGACAGCAACTTCGCCAAAAATGAGAAATAAATTGACTACCTCGATCCGAAATTAGAACCGAAGGAATAGCGTGCAGTCGGACGATGTTTTCGAGAAATTCTCGGGCCAGAGTTGCTGCTGTTGGCAAGCCTTTGAGCGGAATGAAATGCGCCATCTTGGAGAATAAGTCCACGATTACTAGAATCGTATTGTATCCGGAGCATGGAGGTAGATCAGTGATGAAGTCCATAGAAAGCGTATGCCAAGGGCGAGGTGGGATGTCAATAGGGCGTAAGAGGCCTGCTGGTCTTTCCTTTTGACTCTTGTTTTGGGCGCATACTCCACAGGACATTATAAAGTCTCTGATATCTTTCTTCCAAGACGGCCACCAGAAGTAGCGCTTGATCTTTTCTGAGGTCTTGGCCATACCGGGATGACCTTCCATTAAAGAGTCGTGATAACAAGAGATTACTTTTTTCTGTAAATCTGTGCTGGGTAGGTATAATCGTTCTTGGAAATACAATAAGTTGTCCTTTACTGCAAAGTCCTTTCCCTGCAGATGCCAATTCTGTATGTCTGCTGGAGTTACAAGTTGCCTGGCTTTATCCTTAACTTCCTCTATGGATTCGGTGGCGATTACACCCAGAATTCTTTGTTCGGGAATGATTGGTACAGGTTTATGGTTGATCAAGTGTTCTTCCACTCCCATCCGAGAAAGGGCATCAGCTTTACCGTTCTTTGTACCAGGTCGATAGGTAATTATGAAGTCAAACTCGGCAAAGAATAATGCCCAACGGAGTTGTCTAGAGGATTGGGCTTTTGCGGTTTTCAAGTATTGCAGGTTTCGGTGATCCGTAATCACAGTAACGGTGTGTCGGGCCCCCAGCAGATAATGCCGCCAAGCCTTAAAGGCAGACTTGATAGCCAGAAGTTCCTTGTCAGTAATCGTGTAATTGATTTCAGGAGGCGAGAATTTGCGGGACCAAAATGCCACGGGATGCAACTGATTGGTTACCGGGTCCTTTTGTGATAGAACTGCCCCCATGGCAAGGCTTGAAGCATCAGTTTCCACGATGTAGGGGAGTTCGGGGCGAGGGTGTTTTAAGATTGGTGCAGAGATAAATTTAGTCTTCAAATCCTGGAAAGCTTGTTCCGCCTCGGTAGACCATTCAAAACGTTTGTTTTTCTTTAACAAGGCAGTGATGGGCTGGACTATTCGAGAGAATTCGGGGATAAACCTGCGGTAAAAGTTAGCGAAGCCTAACATGCTTTGCACACCTTTTACGGAGGATGGTGATGGCCATTTGAGAACTGCATCGACCTTCTTTGAATCCATACGCACTCCGCCAGGTGATAATATGAATCCCAAGAATTCAACTTCAGTCACGTTGAAAACACATTTTTCCAACTTAGCGAAAAGTTTGTGTTGACGCAATCTTTCGAGGACCATTTTCACGTGTTTCCGATGTTCAGATTCCGATGAAGAATAAACGAGGATGTCGTCAATGTAAACAACAACACATACATCTATGAGCTCTCTGAGGACATCGTTCATAAAATATTGAAAGGCGGCCGGGGCATTGCAAAGTCCGAAGGGCATGACCTGATATTCAAATAGCCCATACTTGGTGCGGAAGGCCGTTTTCCATTCATCGCCCTCTTTTACTCGTACCAAGTGGTAAGCTCCTCTAAGATCCAGCTTTGTATATATGCATGCTTTTCTGACTTGGTCCAGGAGTTCAGGGATCAAAGGTAACGGATATCTATTCTTAACGGTGATCTGGTTCAGGGAGCGATAATCGATACAAGTTCTAAGGTCTCCTTCCTTTTTTGGAACGAAGAACAAAGCTGAAGAAGCAGGGGACTTGGAAGGACGAATAAACCCATTTGCCAGGTATTGATCCAGGTATTGTCGAAGGTGAAGGTTCTCAGGCTCGGTGAGGGCATAAATTCTACTACAAGGAGGAGTAGATCCAGGTATCAGGTCTATCTGGCAGTCATAAGACCTATGAGGAGGTAGAGAGTTAGCCTGATCCTTCCGGCAAACATCTTGGTATTCTAGGTATTCGGGAGGTAACTGGGGAGTCTCTGAAGAAATTGCGGCCATTGCAACACCAGGTGGAGGGTGACAAGTAGAGACACATTCTGGAAACTGGACCGTTCTTGCTCGCCAATCGATCAGAGGATTGTGTTTCTCTAACCAAGGTATTCCTAGAATAATCTGAAACTGAGGGGCCTTGATCACATCGAACACGATCTTCTCATGGTGTCCATCTTGACTTACTAGCGTCACCTCTTGAGTGGTATGCGTTACTGGCCCGGAGGCTATCTCCGTACCATCCACCGTAGTAATGACGTCCTTTACAGCCTTGGGACAAAGAGTTAGATTCATCCTCAAAACCATTTCATGATCCACATAATTGCCAATGGCACCGCTGTCGACGTAAGCTTCAATTGCATGTAATCGATCCGGATTATCAGGGCTAATGAGGACCATCGGTATCACGAAATGCGAGGTCACGGAACTGGTTTTCACGCTCGGCAAGAGGACCTCTATTCTTGTCGGGCGAGGTCGTTTCCCTGCTCAGAGTTTGTAACTTTGGTAACTGCAGCTCCTACTGCCTTCTTGGCAGGTTTCACCGGACAGTCTCGAAGAAAGTGTCCTGAGTTTCCGCAATATAGGCATAATTGCAACTGTTTCCTCCTTTCCCGCTCCCTTTGTGTTAGAGGACCTTTCAGACCCCCTATTTGCATGGGTTCCCCGGAGTCTACTCCTTTGGAAGGAGTTGGCGGTTTGGAAAATACTCGAGCATCAAACTTGGAACGATCGGCCTTCCTGTTCTGCAGCCTGTGATCTATTTGAACGACCAAGTCTATATAATCCGAACAGTCTTGTGGGGGATTCACTACTTGGGCTAAAACGTCTTTGAGCTCTCCACGTAGACCTCTATAAAACAGCGTAATCCTTTTGTCCTCAGGCCATTGAGTTTCCACTATTAGTCTATTGAAAGATGCAATATAAGCCAAAAGGTCTTGATTACCCTGTCGCAACGAAAGAAGCTCATTGTCCAAGGCCTGCCCCTGTGAATGTCTTGCGAACAGTTTTTCCATACTAAGCTGAAAGGCTTGAAAATCATGGAGAACCGGATCATCTTGATTAACTAGAGGGATCGACCAGTCTGCCGCATTGCCACTAAGGTACGAAAGTACAAAAGCTACTTTTGCTTAATCAGTTGGAAAGGCTGCTGGCCGGCATAAGAAGTGCAACCGGCACTGATTGATAAATACTGCAAACCTCTTTGGGTCACCAGAAAATCGTTCGGGCGGAGCCAGAGGTACATTCCCAGGTAGGTTGATCTGCACTGGATTCATAGAGGAGGTTGAAGGAAGATTTGCCCCTGATGCGGGTAACGGGGTCTGTCCGGCTTGTGACTGTAGCACTTGTCTAGCAAGATTGTCTGTTCTCTCCTTGGAAATAATTAGTTCCCTTCTTAGAGCATTCGTTTCCTGACGAGCTGCATGCACTTCTGCCCTTAGTTCCCCAAGTAACCGGGCTAGGGGGTCAGTATCCGAGGTTTCCATAGCGCCTGGGCGAGAGTTTTGCGGTAGGCTTTGCGTTCTGTAACGCTCACCTGATTCTCGCAGAGGCGCCGGTCTTGACTGGGCGACTACCGTATCTTCAAAGGTGATGTGTAGCACCCGGTTGGCTCTTTGGGCTGGACCTCTGTGCACTGTATGCCTGACGTGTAGAGTAAGATGTCTGCAGATAGAAAATAAGGGGTTAATGAACTGGGGTTATTGGGGTGTCCCTATCTCTTTCCTCTTCTCCTCTCCTGTAGACCCCCAAAGGTTAACGCTCTCACCTTAGGTAAGTGAATGCCGAGCTGTCCATCTGCCTCGGGGCAGGGTGCTGTAACCAGTTTCTTCACTGGATAGGTAGCGCAGGCCTCTTGACTTCAGAGGACTGCTGTCCGTCGTTTACTGCACGAACGGTAAGTTTCGAGTCATTCAAATGTCTGTAAAGTCTTTAGTAATGATGTCTCTTGTTTTGCAGGGTTCCGGCGATGGCGGATGACGGGCTGAAGTGAGTTGAAGATGGAGCCCGTGTGATGAATAGAAGCGCCTGGAAGCACGTAAGTAAGCGCTTGTTGCCTGCTTCACGATGCGCTCTAACTGTCTTTTTATTTTGCAGGTACGAGTTCGGAGCGGCTGCAGGGTGCCGGAATACCCACTGGATTAGATGTGGAAAGGAGTAATGGCACGTGAGTATTAAAGTTCCCCAATGTCTTAAACGCACCTTGTTTTGTCTTTCAGATGCGGGATGCAGCGCCGAAGGCCTCCGGAGCGTGCGAAGAGTTGGTAAGCTTTTGTCTTTCAGATGCCGGAATGCAGTGTGAAGACCTCCGGAGCGCACAAAGAGTAGGTAAGCCTTTGCCTTTCAGATGCCGGAATGCTAACCTGTTCTTCCTTGTCTTTATAGGTGTTGCTGAAGACTGGATTCAGGATGGTAAGCCTTTGCCTTTCAGATGCCGGAATGCTAACCTGTTCTTTCTTGTCTTTATAGGTGTTGCTGAAGACTGGATTCAGGATGGTATGCCTTTTTCCTTAGGCCCAGGACCGGATGCAGAAGACACGATGAGCGTTCTGCTGCAGAGGTTGCAGAATAACGCAAAGCAAGATTCATCCACCGGGTGTGGTTTAAATAGCCTCCTGTAGTGCTTCGGTGTCTCCTTCCACAGCCACGCCTAGGTAAGAAAAGAGTTCCTGCTTTCCAGAAGAGTTCCAGTGTTCTGAATCTAGGGAGTGGCTCCAGCCCCACCCAACAGGAAAAGTAGTTCCAAACAGAAGGGGATCAGAGGCTCAACTGGCAGGCAAGTAAGCAGCATGGTCTGCTGCAGGTAAGTCGACCCAAGCATTATGAGCCCGGCGCTTCCAGCGCTGGGACTGGGCATATTTATGAGCCTGGTGCCACTGGCGCCAGGACTGGGTCCAAAAGGTCCCAATTGGGACTGGTTGGCACTCGGAACCTGGGTTATGGATCTGCTTCCAAGGGAGTTGGGAAAACCCTGACCTTTTGGAAGCAGAGATCATGACACACGTCTCTTGTTTTCTAAAAGGATCCTGCACCCATCACAGAATCTTATATACATTTTGCCCGCGAAAACCGCGGGCCGTGTTTACAGTGACGTCACGTGCACATAGACGCGATGACGTCATGCGTTAAATGCCGTGATGACGTCATGCGTACGAGCGCGCGATATCGTCATCGAATGCATTTAGCAAACGCGGGCGTGTAACTTATCATTTACTATTCTCGCATCAAATGTCTATTCTTTATCGGAGTTTAAATTCTCACAAAGTGACTCAGCACCCCTCAAATGGACTTCAAAACATTAACAATAGATTTAGACTATATAAATAAAAAGTATATTAATGTTACCTTATGGAATGTGCGCATTAAGCTTGATGTGCATTATTGATTTTAGTATATGATAGAATGGCTTCACAAATGATGAATATATCATAAAAATTCATAAAAGAAACATTTCCATTTTATAGAAACACATGCATCTCATGATCATGATTGAGACCATATAAGGTACTCCTAAAATAACAAATTAACTTGCATTCTTCTTGCCTTAATTTGAGCCTAAGATTACCACCTCGTTTCCCCATTTTAATCTGTATTAGTCCAATATATCTAATATTGTCTTGATTATCTAACTGATGACATTGCTGCCAATGAATTGCAAGAGGTGACTTCGGATCGATACTTCTTAGACTGGCCAAATGTTCCCTTATTCGAAATCTCAATTGTCGAATAGTACTACCAATATAGAGTTTTCCACATGTACAGATGATGGCATAAATAACATAACTAGTTTTGCAATTAATAAATTCCTTAATCTTAATTGTCATTCCATTAGCATCAGAAAAAACATCACAATTTACATGTGCATACTTGCACTGATTGCAATTACCACATTTGAAAAAACCCTTCTTTCCTTTTAACCAAGTCTCCTTAATATTTTCCTCTTTGATGTTCAAAAAAGACGGACTCAATTTTTGTTTTATAGTATGTGCTCTCTTGAAAGTGAACTTAGGTTTTTCCGTCAGGAAAGGTAGCAGATCCTTATCAAGTCTCAGAATGTCCCAATGTTTGGACACCATTTTGTAAAGATATGATGAATCCTGAGAAAATTGTGTTATTATGGAAATATGTTCACCTGGTTGCTTCTTTACATGTTCGCATAAAAGTTCCACTTGACTACATTCTTTGTACTTTTCAGCCGCTTTCTTTATGCATCTCAAATTATAACCCATATCTCTAAATCTGTTCATAAGCAATTTAGTTTCTTCATGGTAATCCATATCCTGACTGCAGTTTCTCCTGGCTCGATAAAATTCCCCCACTGGGATATTCTCTATTGTAGATCTCTGGTGACTACTTTGTGCACAAAGTACAGAGTTTACCTCTGTTGGCTTATGGTATGTTTTAGTCTCAAAATGCCCATTGATAACAAAAATATGTAAGTCTAGAAAATCAATGCTTTCCGAACTAGCTGAACCAGTAAAACCGATACCAAATTTGTTGTTATTGGTATGTGCCACAAAAGTTTCAAATGATTCAGGTGATCCTTTCCATACAATTAATACATCATCTATAAATCTCCTCCATATTATTAAGTTGGTTCTAAACATTTCTTGTTCATAGATGTGTGTTTCCTCATATTGGGCCATAAACAGGTTGGCCAGGGACGGAGCAAATTTTGCACCCATGGCCACCCCTTTGGCCTGTACATAGTACTGCTCGTTAAAGATGAATACATTGTTATCTAATGTGAATCTCAAAAAACTCTTGAGCATATCTATATGTTGTATATAAGAGGCAGACGAATTTCCAAAGGTGTAGTCTAATGTCTGAATTGCCAAATCATGATCTATGCTAGTATAGAGTGCTGAGACATCCAGCGTAGCTAAAAGATAATCTGGTTCCCATTTCAGATTTTTGAGAAATTGTAAAACATGTCCACTATCCCTAATGTAGGATTTCATTTTGAGAACATTAGGTTTTAGGGCTTCATCCAAGTACTGTGACATGCCTTCTGTTACCCACCCTATACCACTCATGATAGGTCTAACTGATGGTTAAGTTTCGTAAACCTTATGTATCTTAGGCAAAAAATATAGGGTGGGCATGGTTGGTTCCGTATTGGTCAAAAAAGCCTTTTCATCATCTGATAAAAATGTTATGGTATGACAAGGGCTTTTTATCAGATGATGAAAAGGCTTTTTTGAGGTGAACTTTGTTTCCAGACTACACAATTTATGTGTCAAAATGATTGGAATGTGATAGCATCCAGCTACACAAAAAAAATTTTTCAAGAAATTTAATCGTTAAAAGCTGGTGAGCATTTATTATTATTTCATTATACCAGTCAGTTTAGTAATTTGAATCAATAAATTAAAATAAAAGGAATCTCTTATACAGATCTGAAAATTGAATTGAAAACTCAAGACCAAGTAAACTGAGTGATCCTTTATACTTCAAACTAGTGAATTTGAGTGATTTATATATGGGGTAAGCCTTAGTTACAGTAATATTGCATGATCAAGTACTAACAGGGAAATACAGTCATATTTACAAATTCACCAAAAAATTTTAATTTTAAATTTGAAAATTTATATTTTGGTCTAGCTAGAATGGTTTCACACGGTGAAAATATTGGGATTTTGTGTTTAAAAACTAACTATGCATGTAACAAACATCTTGAAATTTTAAATATTATTTCTTCTAAATTTAGTCAAATCTGGAGTTGTTATAAAGAGTGAGTTTTTTATGGGGGTAATGTCTCCATTTTAGAGACTTCTTTGATAGAGGAACTAATTTGTGGCTTTTGAATTTGTGTTTTTTTCTTTCATATCGATTCAAATATTTGATTATGGCAAAAAAACCTCTCTCATCCTGACCTGACATGTGGAACTATATGGTATGGTTTTCTTTTTATAATTTTTCTTAATTGCTATATACTATTTGACTGTATAATTCCACACAGCCTTGAGAACGACCTAAGGTTGAAACACGTGTCGGCTGTTTTTCTTTGACAAATTAAAAAACATTTTTTGTTGGGAATCATTGCATTGATGGACTCTTTAAATTGAAGTTATTGTACTACATTAATATTATTGGACCAAAATTGATTAGAAATCTTGTTAAAGTATAGGTGTGAGCGCGAGATATCTTCCCGAATCAGGTTTTTATTTGTATTATTGTTACAAACTTTGTGGGAAGTTTGAGGGTAAGATATCACTTGCTGCCGACCCATTTTTTAAGAATTTTTTGGTGGTAAATAGCGCACATAACCCAATAGCGATCCCACAAGTGTTGGAAATTTGTTATTTCCGCTTTTTGTGCCTGCTGAAATCCACTACCAGAGATGGCAAATTATATGAGTAACAGGGATGAAGACAGAGCTGCATTATTTGCACCTAGGGGAAGCACATCTAACCCCTTTAGGAGTAGTTACACTGCAACAGAAACACTTAAACAGAAATTTGTTAAATTGGAGAGATTGTCGAAAAAGGAAATTAATAAGTATTGGGAAGATGCATCCTTAGTAAATTATTTAGAAAATAACATCATTCCCCGAGGTTTGAGAATATTGATATTCCCAAACTTCGATAAGGATGAAGATGCTGATCTGGCAGAAAATTGGCAGAAGAATCTTAATCAGAGTTCTAGAACAATGCTAGAATAATTAATAACACATGCTACAAGAGAACACAAGAGGGTTATAGAACAAATCAATAAAGTTAAAGAGGAAATCAAGGGTATGCCAAATGCAGAAAGTACAAAAGAGAAGAATTATGAGAAAATGAATGAAATTTTGCGAGAATATCAAGATGATATTAAATTAAGAAAATTTAGAAAGTTTTTCAGAGATGACAAGGATTATAGACAACAACGAGTATATACTTTCCAACCTAAGTATGATAATATAACACCACCATCGAGAGTAAGTTCATTTAATTCTACACCTGCCAGCTCAGATCCAGATTCAGAGGAAGATGTCATAGACAATACGGAACTCTCTGATAACACCAAAGAAGTTATGGATACCACACCTAGTGGAGGAAAAAGTTTTTTAGAACAGATACGGAGACATAAAAGGGAAATATCACATTTATAAATCAAAAACAAGTCAGATTCACAACACCACCAGCAGCATTTATACCAACACCAGGTTCCACACAAGGGGCAGGAGAGGGGGGTAAGCGGAAGTGGGAGTGGAAGCTCCGACGAAGACCAGGGTCGTCCTGGAATTCTGACCAGGTCCAGTACCAAGAAACGACAGGGGAACCAATGAAATGTGATCTGGTTATCAATTTGTCGGATAAATGCCTCTCAGAGGTGGAAATTGCTGTGTTGAATAAAGGTTTTTCCTTTGCACCAAGTGCAAAAACAGATTATGTGAATTTTCAGATAGACATTTTCAAATTTATAAGAAAATTGAAATTAAAGAAATTCTATGCAACTCAGGTAAAAGTGTTTCAGCCTAAGAGCACCTTGAACCCGCTGAGTTTGTATACTATCTCTGATATTCACAACATTACTACTCTGACGAATTTAAATCAAGATAACATAGTGGATACAGAGTCAATTTGTCAAACATTGGGTGTCAGTACCAGACATCTTGATTTAAAAGAATTAAAGCCGAAATCGAAATTTACTCCACAATTGGGTACAGAGAATGTAATTGAAACTTTCCATAAGGCAATCATCAAGGATATCCATAGACATATGGACAGTGGAACCTATAAGAGAAAGAGATGCAGATCCAATTTGAGTAAAGAGGAAACGGAAGCCTTAGTGGCTTTAATGAATGACAAAATGATAACTATTAAAGAAGCGGACAAGGGGGGTAACATTGTAGTGATGAATACCAATGATTATATTACAATGGCCATGTTACATTTAGATACTTCACAATGTTACACCCCTTTGAAATCTAACCCTACAAAGAAAATTGTAACTGAACATTTGAAACTAATACAGTTATGGTATGACAAGGGCTTTTTATCAGATGATGAAAAGGCTTTTTTGACCAATACGGAACCAACAATGCCCACCCTATATTTTTTGCCTAAGATACATAAGGTTTACGAAACTTTACCATCAGTTAGACCTATCATGAGTGGTATAGGGTGGGTAACAGAAGGCATGTCACAGTACTTGGATGAAGCCCTAAAACCTAATGTTCTCAAAATGAAATCCTACATTAGGGATAGTGGACATGTTTTACAATTTCTCAAAAATCTGAAATGGGAACCAGATTATCTTTTAGCTACGCTGGATGTCTCAGCACTCTATACTAGCATAGATCATGATTTGGCAATTCAGACATTAGACTACACCTTTGGAAATTCGTCTGCCTCTTATATACAACATATAGATATGCTCAAGAGTTTTTTGAGATTCACATTAGATAACAATGTATTCATCTTTAACAAGCAGTACTATGTACAGGCCAAAGGGGTGGCCATGGGTGCAAAATTTGCTCCGTCCCTGGCCAACCTGTTTATGGCCCAATATGAGGAAACACACATCTATGAACAAGAAATGTTTAGAAGCAACTTAATAATATGGAGGAGATTTATAGATGATGTATTAATTGTATGGAAAGGATCACCTGAATCATTTGAAACTTTTGGGGCACATACCAATAACAACAAATTTGGTATCGGTTTTACTGGTTCAGCTAGTTCGGAAAGCATTGATTTTCTAGACTTACATATTTTTGTTATCAATGGGCATTTTAAGACTAAAACATACCGTAAGCCAACAGAGGTAAACTCTGTACTTTGTGCACAAAGTAGTCACCAGAGATCTACAATAGAGAATATCCCAGTGGGGGAATTTTATCGAGCCAGGAGAAACTGCAGTCGGGATATGGATTACCATGAAGAAACTAAATTGCTTATGAACAGATTTAGAGATAGGGGTTATAATTTGAGATGCATAAAGAAAGCGGCTGAAAAGTACAAAGAATGTAGTCAAGTGGAACTTTTATGCGAACATGTAAAGAAGCAACCAGCTGAACATATTTCCATAATAACACAATTTTCTCAGGATTCATCATATCTTTACAAAATGGTGTCCAAACATTGGGACATTCTGAGACTTGATAAGGATCTGCTACCTTTCCTGACGGAAAAACCTAAGTTCACTTTCAAGAGAGCACATACTATAAAACAAAAATTGAGTCCGTCTTTTTTGAACATCAAAGAGGAAAATATTAAGGAGACTTGGTTAAAAGGAAAGAAGGGTTTTTTCAAATGTGGTAATTGCAATCAGTGCAAGTATGCACATGTAAATTGTGATGTTTTTTCTGATGCTAATGGAATGACAATTAAGATTAAGGAATTTATTAATTGCAAAACTAGTTATGTTATTTATGCCATCATCTGTACATGTGGAAAACTCTATATTGGTAGTACTATTCGACAATTGAGATTTCGAATAAGGGAACATTTGGCCAGTCTAAGAAGTATCGATCCGAAGTCACCTCTTGCAATTCATTGGCAGCAATGTCATCAGTTAGATAATCAAGACAATATTAGATATTTTGGACTAATACAGATTAAAATGAGGAAACGAGGTGGTAATCTTAGGCTCAAATTAAGGCAAGAAGAATGCAAGTTAATTTGTTATTTTAGGAGTACCTTATATGGTCTCAATCATGATCATGAGATGCATGTGTTTCTATAAAATGGAAATGTTTCTTTTATGAATTTTTATGATATATTCATCATTTGTGAAGCCATTCTATCATATACTAAAATCAATAATGCACATCAAGCTTAATTCGCACATTCCATAAGGTAACATTAATATACTTTTTATTTATATAGTCTAAATCTATTGTTAATGTTTTGAAGTCCATTTGAGGGGTGCTGAGTCACTTTGTGAGAATTTAAACTCCGATAAAGAATAGACATTTGATGCGAGAATAGTAAATGATAAGTTACACGCCCGCGTTTGCTAAATGCATTCGATGACGATATCGTGCGCTCGTACGCGTGACATCATCACGGCATTTAACGCATGACGTCATCGCGTCCATGTGCGCGTGACGTCACTGTAAACACGGCCCGCGGTTTTCGCGGGCAAAATGTATATAAGATTCTGTGATGGGTGCAGGATCCCTTTAGAAAACAAGAGACGTGGGATCTGACCCTTTAAATGGTGAGTTTTAAGATAATCTAAGATCAATGCTTTAATGGAGGAGATTGAATCATAGTGATATATACAAATGAGCTTACTATTTTTGTAGGTGAACTTTGTTTCCAGACTACACAATTTATGTGTCAAAATGATTGGAATGTGATAGCATCCAGCTACACAAAAAAAGAATTTCAAGAAATTTAATCGTTAAAAGCTGGTGAGCATTTATTATTATTTCATTATACCAGTCAGTTTAGTAATTTGAATCAATAAATTAAAATAAAAGGAATCTCTTATACAGATCTGAAAATTGAATTGAAAACTCAAGACCAAGTAAACTGAGTGATCCTTTATACTTCAAACTAGTGAATTCGAGTGATTTATATATGGGGTAAGTCTTAGTTACAGTAATATTGCATGATCAAGTACTAACAGGGAAATACAGTCATATTTACAAATTCACCAAAAAATTTTAATTTTAAATTTGAAAATTTATATTTTGGTCTAGCTAGAATGGTTTCACACTGTGAAAATATTGGGATTTTGTGTTTAAAAACTAACTATGCATGTAACAAACATCTTGAAATTTTAAATATTATTTCTTCTAAATTTAGTCAAATCTGGAGTCGTTATAAAGAGTGAGTTTTTTATGGGAGTAATGTCTCCATTTTAGAGACTTCTTTGATAGAGGAACTAATTTGTGGCTTTTGAATTTGTGTTTTTTTCTTTCATATCGATTCAAATATTTGATTATGGCAAAAAAACCTCTCTCATCCTTACCTGACATGTGGAACTATATGGTATGGTTTTCTTTTTATAATTTTTCTTAATTGCTATATACTATTTGACTGTATAATTCCACACAGCCTTGAGAACGACCTAAGGTCGAAACACGTGTCGGCTGTTTTTCTTTGACAAATTAAAAAACATTTTTTGTTGGGAATCATTGCATTGATGGACTCTTTAAATTGAAGTTATTTTACTACATTAATATTATTGGACCAAAATTGATTAGAAATCTTGTTAAAGTATAGGTGTGAGCGCGAGATATCTTCCCGAATCAGGTTTTTATTTGTATTATTGTTACAAACTTTGTGGGAAGTTTGAGGGTAAGATATCACTTGTTGCCGACCCATTTTTTAAGATTTTTTTGGTGGTAAATAGCGCACATAACCCAATAGCGATCCCACAAGTGTTGGAAATTTGCTTCTGCATATAGTATAGCTCGACTCCAGGTGGTGCAAAACGTGCCCGCCAGAACAGTGACCAATGCCGACAGACGTTCTCACATCTCGCCTGTTCTGAAAATCTTCATTGGCTGCCGATAGCGCAGAGGATTAAGTTCAAATCTCTAACCAGGCTCGGACTGGCCTACACGGCAATGCTTAAACCAAAAACGCTAAATTCTACAGTGGGCTAGTTTATTTTGTCAAAGTGGCCCACTTTGTGGGCCAGTTTGATGAGTGTCTACCTATGTGGCTAGTAATTTTGACCGTTGTTCCTGAATAAATATTCTTTAAATTACACAATTTGCATGACATGTTATCAAAAAACGACCCTTGGGTCCTATTCAGACTGTTGGTCACAAAAGGAGTGAATTGCTATTTGCAACTGTGGCCCACTTTTTTATTGGTGCCCGAGACAATTCCATGCCCCAGTCCGACCCTGTCTGTAACCATCACCCATAAATGTCTATATGGCATGGCACCCGACTGTCTCAAAGAACGCCTTCAATGGCATGAACCTTCCCAAGTCTGACGCCCAGAGCCTCGCAGCAGCTACTGCGCAGCAAGCGCATCAAACGCACTCGTGCGGGTGTCCGCTCTTATCCATTTCTGGCTCCTGCACTATAGAATAAGTCACTAACGTGCATTAGACCTGATTTTAATCTCTCTACCTTCAGGAAAAAGTTGAAGACCTTCCTTTTCTCGGAATATTTCACGTAGATATTTCTCAAGCCTGTCTACTGACTCCTTCATTATCCATTCACGTGGTCTTATTTATTTTCTGTCTGATGTTGGCTCGCTTTCTTGTTGCAGCACTTTGATGCCTACAGGCTTAAGTGCTATACATATAAATACATTTAAATTAAAATAAATAGACCCCAGCTGGCATTTTAAGGTCACTCATAGAAATGATATGTAAAGCAGGAGCATTTTCATATTTTTTCAAAACGTCTACCTCTGAATTAGAGGTGGAAATCTACAAATGGATTTTACAGTAACAAGCGCTTTGAAGCCTGTCCTACTTACCGATGCACATGTAAGTCTCAGGACTGCGGCCGACACTTATACATGCATGGAAGGGCTGGCCCAGCCGCAGGCAGTTTGTGATGGAAATCCCCTATGTGAATCATGGGAAGTGTTCCTCTGCGAAGGAATGCAAGGGGCACTTTGTCCTTCACATTCTGCACCACATCACTTTGATGAATTTACCAATGTGATGAGATAATCCCGCCACATTGCAGGATACAATTTGGCAGATTGATGCTTTATCTTGTGCTGGACTTCCCCTGTTCCATTCAGTCTGCACCCTCAAGGCCATCAGTTTCCCTGCTCTCCCACTGTCTGTCCGAACACATGTTGTTCCCCAGTCTACTATTTCTCTGAAGATTAGTGCTTTGTGGGATTTCTTGATGCAACTGATTGGACCACCCTTGATTGACAAAGGATTCATAGGACTTGATAATGATGTTTACATCATCGGGAGGATAAACCTGAAGATCAAAGCCCAGAACTCCCTCCACCAAATCCAAAAGGTCAGAAAGACCTGGATGTAATCAAACCTGGGATTGGTGGTTCTGTCCCTGATAAAGCCTATGATATCATCTCTAATCAATAAAAGACATCCCTTTGTATGGCGGAACCAGTGTATGCATTTGTTTTTAAGGGCTTTGTGATCTTCTTATGAGCTCAGGGATAAACAAGGGACATTAGTCATAATTACAGAAGTGCGGTCTGTACCTCCCATTTTATTTGGACCATCTTTGTTCTTTAGGAGATAATCTTGCACCCCTATGGAACTGGAACCTAACAATAGCAGACTAGTTCCGATATGGAATAATCCATTTTGTGTACCAGGCGCATTTATAGTATGGAAGTTGAGCTTCCCTTGGCCACACTTCTGGATGAATTGATGTTGCAAGATATATTGTCCACCTCTCCAGGTCCTGCGGGCTTCCTTACCATTACCCACGGCCAGGGGAGGGGCACCAAAGTTTGAAATGTCATTGTGCACAGCATTTTGTGTAGTATGTGCACTCATCATGCGTTTGAGTGATGTATTTACCTTATGATTTTGAGCCAACAGTTCCTTGTTACAAAGGAGTGCCTTTGGATCTGTATTTATTGCAACAGGTACACCTTTGCTCAACAGGATCATCTTCTCTTTGGCTTCCTTTAACACTTCCAATATTTCTTTAAACTGGCTGTTAATATAATTGACTGTAAGATCTTTTATTCCGAAGAGAATGTCACTGTATTTCAGTTTCGGTTCACTATTATGCGGCAGGTGATGTTTGGGGAAGACGCTTTAGTGTGGATTTGACAATAGCAAGTTTTCTTGGATTTGGATCTTACCACTACGTTTCATTCGTTTCTTGCCCCTCTTCGTAACATGTCTTTTTGGGTTATTATGCTTTAATGACTCCTTTTTACTTATATTCCGACCACAACTTCCTCTGCTTCACTCATATCTAAAAAGGGTGCAGATCTATTTGATGTGGAGATCTGCACCATATCTTGTAAAATGTAATTTTCCAATTTGGCTGCACTACGTGTGTCTATTCCTGAGAGTGAGGCTGGCGACATTGTTGGGCAATGGGGTCCTTAAAAACCTGTGTAGCTTCTGCTGGGTTGCCCCCTCGCCCGGGCCATAAATCTCCACAATGTTGATGATTGGCTCCCCCTATCAGTGAATAATCAATAGGTACATATAGTTGACGGCTGCTATAAAGGTTTATCGTGTCGGCTGTCTAATATAAGAATTACAAAGACAGTCCAGTCCAAATCCGAATTTCATTGACTCAACCACTGAGCCGGAATAAAATAAACTAATTCCAATTCACAGTTCATCAGTTCAATAGAGATTTAGAAAATCTCCTACAGACACACTGTGCAGAGCTCAAGCAGGGCATGCCAGTTTAGCTTAAGGGGCTGCGTGGGTCAGAGTCCCGCCCCGTGCTCTGTGCTCTGTAAGGAGGAAAGAAAAAGGCAGCACAATCCTGGGCACCGTGTGATTAGGCGCAGGTGCAGATCCTTATGTTAGTCCCAAAACCATGTTATTATTGTCTTAAACTCAGACTCTACAGCATGAGTCACTTAGATGTGTACACCACTTGATGTACACCACTAGGTATTCTAAGTGCAATACATCTCCCACGCCCAACCGTCTATCCAAGTGAGACACACGTCCCACCCTCAACACTCCATCCAAGTCTGATACACTTCCCGTCCCCAAGCAGCCCATCCATGTGTGATGCATCTCCCATCCCCTGCAATCCATCCCTGTGCGGCACACTTCCCACCCCTAAACAATCCATCTGAGTGTGATACATTTCCTGCCGCCAACAGTCTATCGAAGTGAGATGCATTTCCTACCCCAAACAATCCGTCTCAGGGAGATGAACCCAGCATGATACAGATGTTACATAGTGCCTGTCTCAGGGCACAGCAGGGAGCATAAGGCATAGCTATACTATCAGACCAGATGCTCTGTCTCGGTTCATGTCAGGTGTACTGGGTTAGTCTCTGGTTTTGTGCAGTTCCTTTTCATGTATTTACTAATTTCCTGATAAAAAGATATTGGTCAGGCATTTCATCCCCTTCGGAGTTGAAGACCCAGGTTATTTGATGTTTTCTGAATTTTAGATCGCCTTCCATACTTAATTTTTCTTTCAGGAGGGAGTTCCAGAGTTTTACCGCTCTGCAAGAGAAGGCTGATCCTCCAAGTTTCTTTCACGTGTAGAGTTTAGGTTCTAGGCCGGATGTTGTTGCTGGATCTAAGTGTTCCTGCTAGTTTGTAGAGGGTGATTTTATTTGGTATGAATTTCTCTCCCTGGCCGTGGATTGCTCTGTGTGTTATTAAGATTTTTTTTAAGGTGATAGGTTTTTTGACTGGGAGCCAGTGTAGCATCCTTAGCGCTGGTGTGATGTGGTCGCTTCGGGAGAGTTTGAGGAGAAGGCTGGCAGCTGCATTCTTTATTTGTTGTAGTTTCCTCTGCAAGTATCCAGGCTTTGAAAGGCATATCCTGTTGGAGTAGTCTATCCTAGACATAAGAGAGATAATGGCAAGTGTTCTGTGCATGAAGGAAAAGAAGGGTAGTATCTTCTTGATAGTGTGCAGATGGACGAAGCATTTCTTAATTATCGCGTTGGCTTGTGATTCTAGTGTTAGCTCGTTGTCTATTAGGATTCCAAGCTTTTTGACTAGTTTCCCAGTTCTTTGGGCCATGAGATGTCCTGGTTGCTTCTTTGGTTGCTGGGTGAAATCATGATTTCCATTTTGACTGGGTTAACTTTAAGGTTATTAGTGTTTATCTATTGGTAAGATTTCTTTGAGACAGTCTGTTAGCGTGCGGTTGTCCTCTTCATTGCCATAGATTTTGAGGATGATTTGGGTAACGTCTGCATAATTGTAGCATGTTCGGCCATGTCTTTGGATGAGGATGATTAGGGGTGTCATGTAGATGTTGAACAATAGTGGGGATAGTGAGGAGCCTTGTGGTACTTGTGACGAATCCAGTGGATCCCTCACTAAAGCCGTGCCTAAAGTCTCCTCACAGGTGGCCAGGAGAGGGCAGGCGCTTCCTGATCCTGACCTTGGGGGTGGTGTACTGCAGGAGGATCACCTTGGAGGAGACAAGGCCCAGGGTGTGTAGTGTAATGAGCAAAAACATGCATAGGTGCATAAACCTACGGAGTTAACCATATTGTGTATTAGGCCTATAGCCTGCTGCATAAGAAACTAAGACTGATAGCTTATTCAAAGAGTGTACTAAATGCTGATAATCATAGCTTTATAAATGGCTTAGTAATACTTTAGTAGCGCTTCAACACCTAGCACATGAGCCCTCATGAAGTTGCTTGCAGAGGGCTCAATTGCAATGCTTGTATTTTGCTTCCACTTTCACAAGAGGCTTCACCATTCACTGTAAACAGACACTGGGTTTCACAGGAAAGCAGAGCTGAAGGCACAACCCTGGCAGTTGCAGATAAGGCTGTGTTGCTATGGAACGCTTCCCAGCCATAGATGCAGGAGGGGTAAAGAGCTCAGCGCAGAAGTGTATTTTTCCATCACAAACATGTTTTGCACCTCATAAAGATTCTAGAAGGTTGTGTCACTCTGATTGATGGGCCTGCGCAATAAGAATGTACACCCGCATTAAATTGCGACAGATTCGTTCAATGGGCTTTTGCTGTGTATACGTGCGGAGAGCCCGGAACAGACCACTATTCCAGGGCAGTGCTTCCTAGTCAGTCATATCCCACCTTCTTGCTGGTTCCAGAGAGGGGCACGGCTGGTCCCACGAAGAAAAGGTGCCAGGTGTGATAGTGACTTGGGTCTCTGATGTGACAGTGTCGTGTCACTATCCACAATACCTAGAAACGTAAGACCTGTTGTGTTCAAAGTATTTGTGATTCATAACTTGTATTCTATCCCATATTACTAAACTTATTGTTCATTTATATAGTTTGCCTGTTGTCAAATAAATGCAAGTATCACATTTTTGGGTGAGTTTCTTCAAGAATTACTTCATTGAAACCTGAGAGGGAGGGAAGGTGTCATAGTGTATTTGGGCTGGTCCCAGAGCTGAGAAAACACCCTTTCTTAAAACATGGTGGTCAGGAGATCCAGGCAGAAGTGGCAGAAACCAAAGGGATGCCGGGACTCTGATGCAAAAGATTTCACCTGTTTGTCCTTTGAGAGTCTTGTTCCCCCAAACTCTGGTGTGCAGAGGCTGCGCAGCAAAAGGCGTGCAGGAAGGCCCCCTTTCCCCAGGTGAGCCTATTTACAGAGATTGCACAGCAAGAAGTGTGTCCGAAACCATGGGTCTAAGGAGTGAGAGGGGTTCCTTAATTGAGTGGCCAGGCCAGAGACACCTTCACCGGTGAAGGGTGTGGGTCCCAAGAGAAGCCGGAAGTCTTAGAAGTAGTTCAACATGGGGAGAAAGGAATACAGAAGACAGAGAGTTAAACCTGGCATTCTGATTCCTTGCACGAGCACTTCCACCAACATTATCCAGATTAATACTCCCTCATGATGTCTTTAACAATGGGATACTTGAATTGTAACACTCGCATATGATTAGAGAATTTCTCTTTAAATCGTGTGAAGAGTGAATGCTACAAAGCAATTGTTAAACTTTAAACTCTGAAAATTATATGAAGAAGAAGTTGTGTGTGCCTAATTACGCTTATCAGGTGAAGATGACCTCTTAATCATTATTCCTGCAGACAAAAATTGCTTATAAAGAGAAATCAAGTGTTACAATGTTGTTATTTGAAGTTGGAGAGAGTAAGCATTGCCCAAACCAAGAGTGAACGAGGTATCCCCAATTAAGACTGAAACCAGCCTTTACCAAAGCCAGAGACCACATTAAACTGCACTGTGAGACAGATAGAATGTCAGCATTACCTAAGATACAAGTGTGCAAGAATTACCTAAGCCAAGAGAGTAGCAAAAAAGCTTCTTAGTAATTATTCTGTCTTACAGGTGGCAAAGGGATGAAGGCAAAGTTGGGGAAGGGAATCATACTTCTTATAAATATTCTTTGAAGTTGATACAACCTATATTGACAAACGGTGGAGCAGAGCAGCGCCGGAGGCAGCCTTGTTAGATAGTGCGGCCTGAAGTTCCATCTGGTGTAGGGTGCTTTCCTCAAGATGCTCAGTGATGGCGCTGCTCGGTGACGCAGCAGCTGGGACAGCGAGCCCTGCGAGTTTACCTACAGGGCGTGTTGAATCGCGCTGACCATGTTGCAGGCAGCCAGGGGTGTGGAGACTCACATTCTTTGATGTCTCCCGGAGCCCCAGCTTCTGGCTTCCCGCCTTACAGCCTACCAGGCGGAGTGCGTTCGCTCAGTGCGACATTGGCTCTGGTCCTGATACACGGGTAAGAGCTTGTTGTATTTTCTCTCTCTGTACCTTTTCTGGTGTCCGTGTTTCAGACGTGGGTTTGGTGTAACAGCTCTTAAATAGTCATGCCTACCACAATACTGCAATATCTGTTTAGCTTGGACAATTAAATTGTCAGTTCTTTAGAAGCAGATTTGGTCACTACACCGCTGCTTTCTAGTGCTCAGAAGGTTGTGGGGGAGGTAGGGCGGACTCACTGTCTCATGCGGTATATTCGCCTCAACCAGAACACCATGGGAGAGGCAGTCGCCTCTCTGAGGTTCTAGCATTAAGCGTTAAAAGAAGTCAGAAATTGATGACAGAACATCGCCTACTTTCTGAACCTTTGCAAAAAAATAAACACTCCAACTGTGACACCATGAATGATGTTAGGGCTGTAAACTCTCCAATACTCCTCCCACCCCCATATACAAACAGCTCAAAGTAACAGAGGTTATGGCAGAATTTGGTGCAGAAAAAATGAGTGACCCAATGTGTGTTCAGACCGCTGTATCTCAGCAAACAACAAAGGGGAAGCTAACAGGATTCAAGACTCCAGAATATTCTAAGGCCTGGATACCCTTAAGGCACCCGACAACTGGTTGCCTTACAAGGACCAGTTGCTGCAGGATTTATTGGCCTGTCTAAATTTCGAGGATTTGCGGGCCTGGGTGATGTCCGTTGGTCACACACTTTTTGAGCCACCTTTGCTAACTTCATAAAAGCTTCTACAATCCGAATCAAATAGAACTGAGAAGTTCTCGCAAACTTCATGTTGTCACCATGGGATCCATCAGGAATGTCAAACAGACTCCTTCGATACTGTCCAGCCGGCTTTTGGCCTCACAGGAGAAAGCAACTGCCCCTGTTCCTCGTGCTGAGGTTGAAGGTCCACCAGAGAGGACTACATCTCCTATTAAGCCTGCTGCATCATTGGCTTCTACACTTTGTAGAGGTCCACACCTGAAGAAATCAGCTATGGCGAAAATTATAGACCCCAATCTTATGAACATTGCTTTGGACCACTGAAACATTATTATTACCAATATTGAGAAACCGGAGCAGTTTGAATCAAGGGAGGCCCTAAAAAATAAAGTTTTAGCCCGGTTCAACACAAAGGTGGTGCCCAACTGCATCAGACCGCAGAACTTCAGTGTACTTCGGAGAACTCAGATTGAGAATTGGTTCAGCTCAGAGAATACTGATTTTGTTGTTGTGGGCTGTGGTTCAAGAACTCTACCTCGGTATTTGCATAGAATGGCTAATCTGAGTCATTTACCTCCGCACTCTAGGATGAACATTATTATGAATTTATCAGGTCTAAGTATCCACTGGGGCCTTCTTCTTTCTGACTTTTGGCCTACCTCCTCTCAAATGCTTTGACTTTAGTTAGAAGGGATGTGGGGCCAGGTGTTTATATTGGTATGGGATTAGAACCTGAATTTCATAGTCTGTGGGCCTCATTCAGAGTTTGCCGGTCCGGAAACAAAGGTGGCAGTAAACCTGCCACCACCATTGTCTCTGGGCCAGCAAACTATGAATTCTGCAGGTGGGTGACGTTACTCCCGCCAGGTCTGACCTGGCGGGAATAACGCCACCCGCCTGCAGACGGGAACGGAAACACTGGCACCGTTAATTGCGATGCCGATGGTTCCATGGTCCCCATTCCCGTGGAGTCCTGTGAGACTCCATGGAATTGGGGAGTAGCGGAATGCCGGCTCCGGAATTACCGGATCAGTGGGGCTGTAATGCCCCGGTGATTCCGGCAAATCCGGAGCCGGTTATTCCCTATGGGTTTGGCAGCAGCCTGCCAGTTTTGCCAGCACGGCTACTGCCAGACACGTAATGAGGCCCAATGTGTCCTATCACCATTGGTAGAAATGTTTTTGTTTTTAAACTACTTAGCTAAATTGTGTAGTATTATCTCTTTTATGCCTGTTGTGGTCTTGATTGTTAAATATCTGTTTTTGTCCTTCCAGTTTAGCTTTGGTGTTGTGTCATGTTTGGTTTGTCATCTGTATGATTTGCTATGCGTCCTGATACCTGCGTGCTTTCGCTGCTTTATAAGCATACAAATAAATAAATAAATAAAAAGACTGTAGACGGAATAGAGAAGCGTGCTCAAAAGGCACTTTTAGGTTGTTGTTGGTTGCAGACAGATAAGAGGGGCAAAGAGGCTGCCCCTTTGTAAAAGGGATATTCAGAGGAAGAATGTCATGCCTGTTTGAGGGTGTTGAACTACCTGAAAGTGAATCTTGTCATAACCAAAACCAGTTTTAAGTACTGAAGCTGTAGTGGTGTCACAAAGTACTGAAGCAATGGTGGTGTATTTGGTTTTCATTAGATGTGAGACTTCATTAGCACAAACAATGATAGAATACTATGAGGCCAAGGAGTATGGCCTCATGGTAAACTTTTGTAGAACTTGAAGTTATTGAAGTGGAAGTAGAAGTGCGTGAAGTCATCCTGACAAAGATACCTACTGTGATTCCTAATCTTGTAAAGAAAGACATATTAAGTGTTAACCAAGACCTGTGTTTCACTAACATTTACAGATATTGTATTTCTTTTGAACTGTGAAAAGTCTTCTTGGATAACTGGAAGTGGTGCCAAAGCATCGTGTCTGTGAATAACAGAGGAAGTGGAAGGCCTTTATTTCACCAAGAAGAAAAGTTTTGTTCTTGTTGGAACTTTGGTTAACAAAACTTTACCTTGACATTGAAACATCAAGACTTGGAGTGAGACTGTATTACCTACATGGATTTCCTTGTTTCTTTTTGTTGAACACTGGACCTGAATTTACCTTGAATTCTGCGGAAGGGAGATAGGAGGTTATCAAGAAACTGTGAATATCATTGCTGATGTTATTTGTATTGCCATACATGTGCTTTGTGTATTTGATGTTTAAGTGTGAGGGTCAGACATCCTGTGTTTCCTTTTAGTTTTGTTAGGCAGGGAAATCCTTGTCAGAGTAGGGATAGTGAGGCATTTAGTAACTTTTATAATTTAATAAAATGGCATATTTTGAACAATAATCCAAATATTGTCCACCTCGCATTGCTGAGCCCACACATACTCCACAAGTGGTGTCCCACGGAGTGGATTTGAATGGTTTTGCCCTATTATTTCTCTTCTTCCAGACAGGTAAGATTTCAATCAAACAAGTGTTGTGTTGCCGATCCCTATCTGTTCAAGTCTCTAGACAAGGGTATTATGGTTGACTTTGTTGAATGCTGCGGCAAGGTGGAGTAGTATCAGTGCTGAGTGCTTGTTGGAGTCTGCATTGGTCTTTAGGTCATCCCATATAGAGAGTAGTGCCGTCTCTTTTCCTTTCATGTATCTGAAGCCTACTTGTAACTGATCCAGTAGCTGATTGTTTTCAACATGTACCAGTATTTGTTCATAAACAAAGGTCTCTATTAATTTTGCTGGGTATGGAATATATGGTCTGTTGTTTGAGAGGTCTTCCATATTGCCTGTCGTATCTTAGAGGAGTAGTTTGATGTTTGATGTAGGCTAATTTGATGGCTTCTGGTACTCTTCCCACTGAAAGTGACAGGTTGAAAAGGTTTAGGTAGAATTCTGATGCTGTTCCCTTTAGAAGGATCTATGTGAAGATGCCTGGTGGCAGGGATCAGCTCGGGAGCCTGCTGTGTTGCTTTTGTTCACCAAGCTGATGAATATTTCTCTTGATATTTGGGGAAAGAGGTTCAGCCTGGTCTGTGTCCCGGGGGCAGGTTGGTTGAGGTGAATGGTAGGGGTGGGCCAATCTACTTTGTACAATCCATTGTATGTTGGTGATTTTACTCTTAACGTGATCTGCAACATCATTGCATAGTTTTTACAAGTGGACCGGTGTTTTATTACACCTGGGAGGATTGCTCATCTTGTTAATGATGTTGAACAATTCTTTCTGAGTGTTGTTGACTTTTGTGATCTGTTCGTTGGAGTATTTCTCATCTGCTTTGAGAATTTCTTCTTAATATGATCAGGTCTGTCTTTGACATGTTATTCTTTTGTCTTGGTCGTACTTTTTCCTCCATTCTTTTTCTAGTTTCTTTTTTTTATTGTTTTGAGGTGAGGCATGAACCATCTAGCCACCAATTTCTTTTGCAATTGGATGACTTTTTTTTTCTTCTGTGAGATGTTATCTATTGTTTTTGTGATCCATTTCAGGATTATGTCTGTTCTGTCGTCTTTGTCAGTTGCATTCAGGATGGTCATCGAAGGCTTTGAGGATTCCAGTTTTTCCTCTGGGTCATTGCTTTTGACAATTCTCCAGTTTCTTTTCCATGTAAGGGGGTTATTTTGGGGCTTGTTGGATGCACTTGATGGTATTTGGACCACAAAGGGTATAATGAAGTGATTGCTCCAAACTATTTGGATTGGGGTCTGTTGTGATCAGATTTTATTGGCGAAGTTCGCATCTAGAGTGGGGCTTGCTGTGTGCATGGATCCTTCACCATTTATCGTAGATGCATTGTCTCTAGCTGTTTAGTTAGTGTTTTCTGTGAGTCTGCGTTCTCTTCTTTGAACCATATGTTGAAGTCGCTGAGAATAATCAGGTGATCATGTTTAATGGCCATGTTAGTGATAGCTTCTATGAAAGTGAGTACGAAGGTTGAGTCATAGGTTGGGGGTCTGTAGACGAGTATAAATTTGAGGTTTGCTTGCGGGTCTGAGGTCAGGTGTAGGACGAGGGATTTTCAGTTTCGGATATTCAGCAGATCGGCTGTTCTTACTTTTAGATGTTCTTTATATGCCATGGACGAGTCCTCCTCCTCTTTTTCCTTTTCTGTTTGCCTGTATGCACTTAATGTTGTCAGGCAGACAGCTGTTCAGTATGACTTTGTAGTTTTGAGCTAGCCAGGTTTCTGTGATGATGAGGATGTCTATCCCCGTCGCAAAGTAGATCATAGATCTCTGTCGTGTGTTTGGACATAGATCTGGCGTTGATTGGGTTGCAGTGTATTTTTTTCTTTATTGTGGCCTGCTTTGTCCTTGCTTGTGTCTTCCGTGGTCTTCTTGACGATGCTCATTATTGTCATCGGGGTGCAGGGTATGTTCTGTTGGGTTTCATTATTTAGTAGTTTGGTTAGGTTTCATATCGGGTTCATGTCTTCTTCTGGATCCTCTTCTGTTTCAGGTTGATGGTGCGGATGGTCCCCTTGTTTTTTTGTAATATATGGAGTGGAGGTGTCGGTTCCTATTGTTTTCCTTCTGTGTAGTTCTTGCCTTTCCCTTTGAAGTCCCGATATCCTGCTGATGTGTCTTATGTTTCTGATTGTTGGTTGCTGCTCTGGTGGGTGGTCTTTTGACAGTTAAGGTATTAGGTAGTGACTTTTGTCTGGATTTCTTGGTGGTTCTTATTTCAGTCGTGTGTGTGGGTGTGCGTTCTATTGCCATGTTAAGGTTTCCTGGCATGGTAGCCTGGGGTGATTCCATTTCACTCATCCTTTTTCCGTGGTTCATGCACATCGTCCTCTCCTGTGGCATGGCATATTCTGTGCCTCTTGACTTCTAGTGGTTTTCTTTTGAAAACTTGGATGTGTTGGTGTATTTCACAGTTGTGAATGCCTTCCAGCGAATCTGAGTTTTAATATTTTATGGTAGTCTATTCTTTGGCTGTGTGCCAAAGGTGGTACTTGCTGATTTGAGGTTCTACTTGTGTTGCTCCTTGGGTTTTCCATTCATTACCTGGATGTGTTATTGTAGTTCACAGTTTCAACTTCCTTCCTGGGAGTGTGAGGTTGTCTCTTTATTTGCTGGGTATTGTGGCTTTGTTCCAAGTGTGGTAGTTGTCAATATGACGTTCTTTCTATGGTTTATTTTTATTTTCCTGTTTACCTTTTCTTTTCTTTCGTGTTCCTTTGGTTGGGTCTTTGATCTGTATGTTATTGGCTCACAGAGTTGTTAGCCTTTGTGTGGTGATGAGTGGATTTTGTCTACCTTGTTGTTTCCTCAGTGGTTGTTTGTTGTGCGGGTCCCTTTATGTTGTGGGAGTTTCTTTGCAATGTCTGTATTTAGTGTTGGCGAATTTTGAGTGGGACTGGTTTAGGGGTTGGTGGCTGCCAAAAGGATACACCGTGGCTATATCAGTCATTGAGGAGACTGTTACTACCTTTGATCTGTAGGGCAAGGGGCGAGGCCCTAGTGGGGTGGGGCAGGTCAGAGGGCAACAAATCTCAGAGTTGCTATCCCTGAGCGTAGCCGGAAACAAGACACCAAACGGTCACTATCCCAGTTTGTTCAATATCAGGCAGGTTTTTCTCAAATTATGAATATCATCCCACCTATCTCTGGGCGTACTAGGAAGTAGAGTCCAGCAGATGGTAACTGTGGTACAATGCTTATCTCTGAATGCAGCAGCAAGCAGAACCCAATACAATATAGATGGCACACAAGCCTATCCCGGATCGTGGCAGTGAGCACACAGACAGCCTATACAATTTGAGGCAGATGCAAAGCAGGTAAACTTACTTTGCAGGGCCAGTTGCAAGATGTGGGAAAATTACATAATTAGGCCAGGTGCAAGATATGGCCACAAGTTAAATGTCAGCTGTTGCAACATGACACAGGCTAATTGCAACTGTGGCTAATTCACACAATTAGGCTAAAAGCAAACTGTGGCAGAGTCAGACAACCAGGCTAAATGCAAACCGTGGCCATTTTACACAATTAGGCTAAATGCAAACTGTGACTGACTTACACATTTGGGCTAAATGCAAATTGTGGCTGACTTACACAATTGGGCTAAATGCAAACTCTGGCTGAACTTACACAATTAGGCTAAATGAAAACTGTGGCTGGGTAGAGAGAGTGGTAACTTACGAGCTTAATGACACATCTCATAGCTTATTAGTGCACGGAAAACTCGCAAACTTTCTACATGCACCTTAATTGCATACCCCTTTCCTAAAGCTAAATGTCACAGAAGGAACAGATGGGATGATACATTCAAACAACTGAAAATGTGAGAGAGTTGAAGCAGTCGAGACGCAGCATAATTAATGTGACTTGAAAAGCAGGACCTTGAAATAAAAGGCCAATGTCATTTACGATCCACTTTCCTTTTGCTAAACCATGCATTTGTGAAAAGGATCTGAGCAGATGACTGTAGTGCTCAGAGATATCTTGTTCCAGATTTTCACAAATTGAAGTTAAAGATTTAATGTTGACTGTGATGCAAAACATGGTCCATGAGTGTTATTTCGCTCAACAGGGCTATTGGTTTCGTTTTTTTTTTTAAGTGAAATGTGTTTTAGTGGTCTCAAACATGCACCATTGAAAAATACCTTGTCTTGCTGCTCTGCCGAATTAGGGGTTTCAATACTGAAACCCTGAAATTTCAGCTGCATTTGTGTGGAGGTAATTATCACCAGAAATATGTGGAAATGGTGCCGGTGTTAACCATGTCGAATTACCACATGCAGAAATATGACACGTCACCAATGGGACTCCAAAATGAGAAAATACTACAAAATTCACATTATGTGGACCATTACCATTACTGCTTGTCATTGCATTGGATAACAGCGATTCAGTTTGGTGATAATTCCCTCTGTAACACTGCCAAACTCACAATGATCCCTACGTGGCCGAAGTAATTGACACGCTAGAAATGATTGAGAATAACAGGTCTTGGTTCATGTTCCATGTTGTTGTTATTTACTCTCAAATATGCCTTTCAGTGTTCCGACATGTAGGAAAAGTTGTGTTACCACCCGCGGTTTTAGCGTTATGGCCCTGATAATCCCTGGAATCAGCTCAGGGTGTGGAGAACAAACAACATTTTATATATATTCAGTGAAAAAACCTTTGTTATGAGAGAGTTAAAGTGATCAGATCTAATGCAACAAAACCCTTGAAATTCAGAACCCACATTTGAAGCATGTCCACCTTAACTTTGGTGACATAACAAATGATCTCAGTGATGATTTCAGTGAAGACATCACTAATTACATCATACGTGACATCACTGATGACATCACTGATACCTTCACTAATAACATCATACACAACATCATTGATGAGATCAATAATTACATCATATATTACATTACTGATTATATAAATTAGAATAGTTTTGATGCTCACTTTTGATACATATTTTAATGTATTACTCTTAATGATGATAACAACATGTCATGGAACAATACACTCATACATATGTATCATACAATAACGTGTGGATCATTCATTTGTAGTACCTATCAACTTACAAACTTAGCTTTGTGGCCAAGTGGCTAGCGGACGAGACCACCTCGCAAACAAGGCTACTTAAACAGCTAGTATCGCATGCGCGCCTGAAGGAAACGTTGTGGGTCCTACTGAGGTGCATGAGTGAGGTCCCAATTATTGTACAGTTAGGCAGGAAGGTCTGGGGCAGGGCCCTTAAGCTGATGGGGCATGAACACCCTTACTCACCTGACACCCCGATTACTGCCGATGTATGCATAGTCAGGGCAGACCTTTTCGAGGGCTAGGCAATGGGAAAGGCATGGTATCTTCACTTGGGGGATGTGTACGAGGAGGGTGCTTTCAGGGAATATGAATCCATGGGGGAGAAGGAGGGACTACCCAACGGCCAGTTTCTCTGGTACCAGAGGATTAGAAAGGTGGCAAGGAGTACCTGGAGTGAATGGCCAGAGGAGCCGGAGGCAGTATCAATACTAACACTACTTCACAATCTGGGGGATGGGTGGAAGCCAGTGTCTAGACCCAACCCTGAAAGTGATGTGCTGAAGCAATGGTGGGAGGCGGGCCTGGGTAATGATAATGATAATTATGTGTTATTTATATAGCGCCTTAATCCAAAGCACTTTACAGAGCACAAATTCACATACAATATCACCCAACCGAAATTGGTACTCATTTATCTACCTCGAAAGGATGAAAGGCTGAATTGGCCTTGCCGGGATTCGAACCTGCAACCTGCAGATCACGCTCAGATCGCAACAGCGAGCACTCAACCCACTGAGCTATCTTACCAGTTTACCGGGTACCAGCATAACCGAGAAGGAATGGGAGAGGATACTAGTATACCCCTGGGAAGTGTCGAGACATGCCCGATTTAGGCTGATCCAACTGAATATCCTTTACAGGACCTATATGACACCAAGTAGAATTGCTAAATTTAGCAGCAATACGAACCCGCTGTGCCCCTGGTGTAAGTCGGAGGGTACGGGGATGATACACATGTTCTGGGAGTGTTTGAAGACGCAGTGCTTCTGGTCCAAGATAGAACAAGCATGTAGAAGGGCAGAGGTAATGCGGTACAAACGGACACCAAAGGAATGCCTTCTGGGAGCCTACCAGAGAATTAGCAATTGTATGTGTGTTGGCCAAGAGGGCCATTGCAATGGCGTGGAAAATGGGTAGGGGCCCACAATACGCCAGGTGTTATAGTGAAATATAGTGTGCATTCTGATAGTCTATCACCTGCCCATTTAAGTTTAGTTAATATACCCCAAAAAAATAAGTTAGTTATACTACACAATCGAATTTATAGAAAATAAATGAATATTATAAAGTAAATATTTAATTATAGACCTAGCAATTGTATTCTTAGTCATTTCTTTTGAAAATAAATTATGAATTTGTGTTCAAAGGTAAGCGATTTCCTTCCAAAGTACATAAATGCACACATGGCATTCTTCTTTGCAATAATATCTACATGTACTTACAATTGAATGCCATATGTTACATTTAAAGAAACAAGGGCACACTACAATGTACTGTATAAGTATAACATATGTACATATATGGTACATAACAAAGCAGAGTTGTCATATTTCAAAATGTAATCAATCAAACAAGTGATATTAGGGATGTCATGTATGATGAAACTAGTGATGTCACCAGTGAGGTCATCAATGATAATCATTGTGGTCATATGCTGGCAACAGGTGGGGCAATGTTAAAGTGGACTTGCTTTAAATGCAGATACTGAATTTCTAGGGTTTTGTTGCGTTAAATCTGAGCACCTTAACTCTCTCTTAACAAAGGGTTTTTCACTGAATTTCAAAGGTTTTGTTATGATGTTTTCTTCACGTTCTTGATCAACTTACTCTCTCTTAACTAAAGCTTTTTCATGGAATTTCAAGGATTTTGTTATACTATAGTTTCTTTTGGGCCCACTTGCCATTGCCTTGTGGGGTTCAAATGCAGCCACCAGATAAAAATGAAACTGCATCTGGCTATGTTGGGCCTAAAATGCAGAGCATTGAAAACACACAGAGATGACTGCCCCATCAATATGTTGTTTCCAGATAAATAAAATTAAATAGGCTTAGAAATGCAGAAGTACTGTCTTTGAAATATGAAAGCACAATTTTGACTGGCAGACTAAAAGGCCAGCAATTCATTTTCAAACTGCCAAACAAGAAAACACTGTTTCCTCTCACAAAAAGAAAGCAATATGGAGAAATTAAGAAATTTGCATCTGGGACTGAAAGGAACTATTTACCAGTGAAACTCCAGTGACTGTTCCAGTTTAATATAAAGTATCATTTCAAGATGAAAATTGATTGCATGCTGCAGGAGACTTTCGGCATATGATTTGTGGACGAGTATTATAAGGTCTCCTGTGTAAAAGAAATTGTAACATGTCAAATCTCCAGTTTCCTTTCAGGAGAAATAATTGGCATTGGTTTCTGTTCAGGTGAATTGGCTTGAGTGTCTGTTCAGAAACCTCAAACAGTGACCTTCCCCAATCCTCTATCTAAAATATCTTTTGAAGCCACAACAGTGACCAAGAAGGAATTTATGATAGGTTGGGGCCTACTCACAAGGATAAGCAACATATGATCCATTAGCTATGGGAGAAAGAATGCTAATGGGTTAATTGAAGGCAAGACCAACAAAGAAAGCAGATGTCCAGATCTCATGTTGAGTGGTAAAACGAATGTGCAAATGAAGTCAAAATATGCATATTTGTTTAGGGATTGCCATTAGTTTAGATGACGATCATATTTTGTTCATGTCCTCAGGAAGCAGAAGTCGCATGGTAATTATTCAAGTATCGTTAACAAGCTGATGAACAGGTGTATCTGTTGATTTAACTGTTATAACAACGTGACGATGGAAACAAGAGTTACAACCTGAAATGTGGTTATGACTTCCCAGAAAATGTCACAAAGCAGAGATTATGGGAGATGATAGATTAGATATTTGTATAGAAAATTTCAGGTTGATACCTGTTATAATTTTTGAATAAATCAAGAAAAACCCTAATTTGAACTTGCAACCTTGTGCAGTCACAGGACTTATTTCATTAGGTCTGGTATGGGCAGACCATTTCAGGCATATATATATCGTTATGCTTAAATGTAAATTAAAAATATTTGCCACGTTAGACTTTTTAAGTGCAAAATTGAAATGTGTAAAAATGCAAATTCAAGTAGCTGCCCTTATCCCTCCCCAAATTTGTGCTTGGCAACTGAATGGGCCAATCAAAGAAAAGAGGGTCGGCTTTGGGTGAGAGGGATGGAAAATAGTTGTCCAGGTCCTCTCAAGATCAAATAAGCTTGTTCACATATTTTAGACATTTTTTGTGGTGGGGTGGGGGTTGTTAAGGTGTTACACAGAGATGCAAAATGGAAATTGGAAGCTGCCTGAAATTATCTGGGGGAACTGCTGAGGCGCGGGGACAGAGGCTGGGATCTATGACCAGGGATCGGTAAAATAGAGGAATTGAGCCTGGAGAATATCCATGACTAATGTTGGATTCTGATGGTCCCTATCTTGTTCCTGAAAGATGATCTGAGCCTTGATGTCCTTTTTCTTGAGTGCAGACCCAGAGATATTTATGTAAGTTAGCTTGTCCAACCCAAACCAAGTGTTGTGGGGAGCTGTGTGTTGTAATTTTCCCATTACCTTGGCAGATACCCCTGATGAGATTAGTGGATTAGGGGCTGATGAGTTTAAGATTTCTACGTTGCAATTGGGTTGGCTTGGTTATGCAGACAACCTTGTGCTGCTCGATTATACTCCCGCTGGGTTACAAATTAAGCTGAATACATTGATGGAATATCGAGGGAAAAATGGTCTTGTAATAAATATTGGTAAAACTAAGGTGATGGCTTTCTTAGGTAATAGCAAACAGAGTCGATCCAATACCTATAAGTGGTATGTGGATAAGAGTCAGATTGAACTTGTTGAATGGTACAAATACTTAGGAGTCATCATAGACCACAAACTGTTGTGGAACCAACACTGGTCAGAGACCAAATTGAAATGCAGAAGAATAGCAGGAGCTCTGAGCCAATTTATAGGGTTTTCTGTGCAAACAATCTTACTGCTATACTCTGCTAAAATTGTATCATGTCTTTTGTATGCAGCTGAAGTTTGGGGAAAGAATAAAAAAAGATTTTAATAGGTTTGAAGGAAATACCCTAAGACAGCTTTTTAGACTTCCAACTGCCATATCCTGTGAATATCTTTTATTAGAATGCAATTTTAGATATGCCAGTGACATTTTAGAATATAAATCGGCAATGCTGTTTGTGAAGCTGTGTACCCTGAATAATAATACATTTATGGTATATTTGATGAAAGTATTTAATGAGGTTGAGAATTTTTGTAAATTCCAAACCATTTACAGCATATGCATGATATATATAATGGGCCAAGGAGAATATGTTAAGATGGATGACTGTCTCACATGCAAAAGTAAAAAGTTTATTGAAAATGGCTATCTATACACAAGCAAAATAACGAGATATGATTCATTTAGCATCTCAGACTACGAGTGGGCTGTTCTTCGAAAATTGGTCTATAAATAGAGGAATACCCAAATATCAAAAAGCGTTCCCCCACCCGAAGACAGTGAGATTGTATCTGCTTTTTAAATTTAATAAATGTCATACAATGGAAATTCTGGGAGCTAGACTTTTTATCACAAGAATGTTGAGGTTATGTAGATTATGTGGCACTGATAAGATATAAACGGCTAAACATCTAATGAGTGACTGTGAAAGCCTAAATCAGTTGAGAATTAACCTTCTGAAGCGATATGAAAACACATGTATGGTAGAAAATTTTGTGGCGATATGGCAGAATCTGCTTGACAGAAATGATATCAATCTTATATATCATATGATGAAATTTTATGAGCTTAGTTTATCTATTTTAAGAGAATTGTCTGCTGGTATTTTAATCTAAGAGGTTAATTGTAAATTGTATTTTAAACATTTGTTTCTTGTGATTGTATGATAAAATGTGTATAATATGTAAAGCCAGTGATGGCTGAGCACATATTTAATAAAATTGAAATTGAATTGAAATTGAAATTGATTGGGTGGGCTGATTAAAATAAATCTTTATTAAACAATAATTTAATGAATTCCCACCTAGCCAAATTACACAGGGTAATTTTGTTGAAATTCTAAATTAACAACGTTGCTTCCAGTGTGGATAAAAATATAGTTTGCAAAGTAATTGGGTACTCCTATTTATTTTTGCTAACCTCAAAATTCTCTAAAAGGCATTACAAACAAAATTCTCTATTGCTTCCCATTCCCCTAAACCATGTTTTAAAGCAGAGGTTAAAGCAGAGGTGTTCCAAATGATCAACTGAATACCTGTTTTGTTTGTGTGCTGGGACAGAACAATGTCTTCCCAAAGTTAAACAGAGTGGAGTCTCTGATTTAAAAGTGCACCTTCTACTAAAGGTGAGAAAGTTGCTCCTGAGAGAAGGGAGATTTGGCCTTGCATAGTGGTGAAAGAAAAAGGGTTTCAAATATAAATTAGAAGTGTTTGTTCTGAAAGGGTTGTTGTGCTATAAGACTGCCAGCATTGCTAAGAGTGCAGAATCAGTCGTGATTATTTGTACTTGTGATTAAGTAAAACAAAACTGCTAGTATTTCCAAGTGCGCAGGGAGATTAAAAAGACAGAGCGCTGTAATTGTGATTTATTTTGCCAATAAGAAAGTGTTGCATGTTATTTAAATTAAACTTCATATAAAGTCAAGTGTCGAGCTCATGATCTTGTCTTGTTTTAAGGTGCTACATGCTATTGACCGTAAACCCCAGGCAAAGTGTTTTGACTGTACATGTTGTGGGGCTAAAGGGTTTGTGAACTGTGTTATTCTTAACCAAATAGTGAAAAAAAGAATGATTAGGAAAGAAAAGCAATCGGGCCACACAGAGTGGTGGTGTGATCTGTGATTTTGTACAAATATCAATTTTCCCATTCTGTAATAAATATATATTTGTTCTACACACCAGCCTGCTTCTTGACTTATCTGTGGTACAGGGGTGAGGGACCTAAGTCGATCTATATGACAGGGCTAGATTGAGAATAAAAGGAATATTGGTGTGGCGCTTTTGATTGGGGGACTGAACACCATGTATTGATGGTTGCCACATACATATCTCCAACAGCTTTCAGCTATGGCCAGTGGCCTGGCCTTGGCCACTGTAAATGTTGTGCCAATATGTTTCTTTGGGGCCTACTTGTGGCCACAGTACATGTTACACCAATGCGTTTTTGGGTCCCACTAGCCATGGCCATGGCCAGTGGTCATGAATGTCCATGTTGCCCCAATAGGTTTCTTTGGGGCACAGTAGCCATGGACGTTTCTTTGGGACCCACTAGCCATGGCCTTCAGCTGTGGCACAGTACATGTTGCACAAATATGTTTCTTTGGGATCCACTAGCCCTGGCCTTCAGCCAGGGCTAGTGACCACGGGTGTACATGATGCACGAATAGGTTTCTTTGCATCCTCCTGGCCCTAGGCTTTGTCCATGGCCACTGTACACGTTGTACCAATGGGTTCCATTTGGGCCCACTAGCCATAGCCAAGGTCAAGGCCAGTGGCCACAGCCTTTGGCTGTGGTCAATGTACATGTTGCACCAATAGAATTCTTTGGGGTCCACTCAGCCATGGCCTTCGGCCGTGGCCACTGTACAGGTTGCACTAATACATATTGCACCAATAAGTTTCTTTGGGGCCCACTAGCCATGGCCTTCAGCCGTAGCCACTGTACATGTTATACCAATATGTTTATTTGAGGCACCATGGCCTTTGGCTATTGTCAGTGGCACAAAGACCCATTAACCCCTGCCTAGTTTTTTTCACTCTATTCCAGTTCCCATGGGATTCCCCCGATAAAGGGAACAAACTACACATATAATGACAATGAACTACCCATACCCGGGCAATGGCCCGGTATTCCCCTGATAATCCAAAAATGTTTGAAAATCAAAAACTCTTCCTAGTCCTCACAGGCAAACACCAAGTGCCCCCCTCCTCTTTCCATAGTCCCCACTCTCCAAGCTGCTTTTTCCCTCTGTGGCCCTATCCAATCTCCCCCTGTTAGGTAAGAATTGATATAGTAACACTGTGTGCGACTACACAACCCCTATCTGCTTGGTAGTAGGTAACCCACCTTTTGGTATAGGTCTGTACTACACAGGTTGGTAGTGTGACTGAGCAGCTAGGCCTATCTCAAGAGGGGTCAATGTAAGCTGTGGAGCTGTAGCAATACAATTCGTAAATATAAGTAACCAAGTAATACTTCTACTCAAGGTTTCATTCATAAATAGTTATTCATTTATTTACCATCAATTTTTAAATAAGCGTTCTTTAAAAAGGGGCAAGATGTGTAACACTGTAAATATACTTTAAAAATACTTTTCAGAATCAAACAAGTTAGTGGATATTCTTTGGATATGCTTCTCACACAATTCCTACACCTTGAGGTGACTTTATTCACAAGGACAGTAATGGCATTTATATTTCACTAGTTATACTTTGCAGATTCTGAGGTTGCAGAAAGGAAAGATTTAAGGAAGGAAACGTTTTAACAGGTTCTCAGTATATGTGAGGACAACTACATCTTTGAATGAAATCTAGAAAAGCCTTCTCCAGCAGCAACAGTCTAAAACAGGTTACCACCTATGAGGGACAAACAATATCAAAGTCAATGGGCTAGAAGAGTCTGCAGGGAGCCAAGACAGCCAAAGTCAATTGGAACACAGTCTATGGAGCTGGGGCACTTCTTAGATAAAATGTCTTGCACAAAGTTAAAGAGTTTGTAGAAGAAAAATCACTTATAGGGTCACAAGCTATTAAGCCTGTGAAAATCAGAGTTGGAGTCAACTCTACAGGTAAGCCACTGCAAGTCTCAACTGAGAAAAGCAGAGCTCAAAGACACTGAGGAAAGTACCCCAAGTCTAAACAGTATCTCTGGTTTGAAGAAGAGTGGTCCAACTGGATTCTGTCCTGTTGCATCGATGCAGACCCTGGGTTCCTGAGCCTCAGTCGTGGACCATGCAGCGGATGTTTGGAGGTCGCCGGCAGCAGTGGGCTCTTTTTGGATCAGCTGCACTTCACGGCTTCAGCGCTTCGTAAACAGCACCGTCGCAGAACTCGGATACCGGTTGGCCTTTCTTCACTCTTTGGGTCCTGCACTCTGGTGAGGGGACTCAAGCTCTGGTCGTCCTGCTTCTAGAGGGTCCTTAGGAGACTCCTGGAGCTTCCTACTGGATTTCAGACGTTGCACTCGACTATGGATTTCTCGAACCCTGGCACTCGGATCTTGCAGCAGCGAAGAAGTACAGCCAGTCGGGAAGATGGTCCAGTGGAGTTCGTCTCATGGTTAGTTGGTCCCAGTAACCCAAGGGAAGAAGTCCATTCAGAAGGATGCATCAAGTTCATGGTTTCTTCAGCAGGTGTTTCTCCCAGTGGTTGACTCTGCCTCTCGTCCCAAAACCCATGCCATTTAAGCAGGTTTCTTCCATTTATGCACAGCCTAGGCTGTCAATCACACAGCGGGTTGGCCAGCCAGCCAATCAGGACTGGTTACATTCAGGCATTCCTAGAGACAAAGGACAGGGGAGTTACAGGAACCTCCCTCACATCCTGCCCTTCCAGACACACTCGAGCCAGGGGTGGGCTTCAGGGCTGAAGCCCACCAAAGGCAAAATGAACAAAGGCCTCAAACCTGGCTCAACGCACAGAGTAAACCTCAAGAAAGACCTCACAAACAGAAAATGGGGACAAAAAGAAGACCAGGGCTATTTTGACAAAATGATCACCCTAGGGTGCTATACTGCAGCTGAGGATTCAGTCTGCGGTAGAAAAGCAAAATGATAGCAACATTAAACCACTGCCACTATCCATTTAAAGTAGTGAGGGTAACATACAAATGTTACATGAGAATGTAAGAGAAGGGGCTACTGGGTAACCCCGAGCACCCCACATAAGATGGTGTGTCCTGGACCTACAAAGAGAAAAGGTAAGTAAAGTCAATTTCACTTTACTATTCTTTGGAGCGGTAGTTCACACAAGAAAGGGTATTTGAACTGTATGAGAAATCTAAAAGGATTTCTCTCTGACACTGCACTGAAGGTGCTGTGTGTCACCATACAAAAAGTAGATGTCTATGGAGTTTGTCAGACACCAAAAATAGAGGAAACACATAATCCAAATCAGGTCAAAACACATGAGAGAGTGTGAAAAGGGGTTTCACTCAGTACAGGGTTAAAATTAAAAAGTTCTAAAGTCCTGCAAAGAGCTGGGGGTCTCTAAGGTGGAAGGGAATTAGCACAGAAATGAGAATTCTCCCTAACACACCCTATTACTCTTTGGTTCGTGTGATGCATTTGTTTTCCAAGCGCGTCTTCCGTTGATGACGCAGGAATCTCGTGAGATTCATCCAGTATTCTCCCGATAATCCGAAAAGGTTTGAACTCTAACTGACTCCCCAGAACACCCCCAACTCTTCAATTTCACATGGTATCCTCTTCCCCCTTCCCATCTTTAGCTTGATGCAATTGCCTCATCAATTCCCTTTCTTCTCCTGCTGTCCCCTCTCTTCCCTCTGCAGTTTCCTTGCCTGGCCCCGCTGTCTCCTCCTTGGCTACCTTGCCCTCTCCTCCTTCCTTTTCTGCCCCCCCTCGGGCTTCTTCTACACCTCTGATTTGTACCCCTCCCGGGAAGAATTTCAAGGATGGCAACCTTCTCCATATTGCCACTCTCAACTCTCGCTCAGCTATCAAATACTCCTCTGACATCTGCTGCCTCCTGGAAGAACTTGACCTTGATGTCCATGTTCTCACCGAGACATGGTTCACGGCCAGCTCTGTCACAAGCTTTGACACTCTCCTCCTTGATGGCTACAAGATCCTCTCTGTGCACAAATCCAACCATTCCGGGGGGGTGTAGCCTTGATCTTCCCAGATTGGATTCCTGCCTCTGTCATTCCTACGCAGGCCTACTCCTCTTTCGAATGCCTCGTCTGCAGGCTCTCTCTCTCTCTCCTGGCCATTCCCTTGCTGTGGCTACCATCTATCGGCCACCTGGTCAGATCTCCTCCTTCTTCTCTGAGTGGGCGGACCTTTCCTCCTCGCTCTTGGTTTCGACCACTCAACTCCTCCTTCTTGGAGACTTTAACATCCACCTGGATGATTCCTGTCCTTCCTCTGGACTCTTTCACGACCTCTGCAACTCTCTTTCACTCTCTATCCTCCCCTCTGGCCCGACTCACTCTGTAGGGCACACTCTGGATGTTCTAATCTCTTTAGACCTTCCGCTTTCTATCCCCCACACCACTCTTCGCTCCTGGAGTGATCACTTTCTCATTTCCTCCCATCTCACCCTCTCTACCCCTCAGGCCAAGCCAACTCCAGCACTGCCACCTACCTTCTCGGTTATCCGACACATGTAGGGAGTGTCGGTTGAGGCTTTCGCCACCACTTTCTCACCCCTACGCCTTCGGCTGACTCATGCCCTGACACAGCCCTTTCCATGCTCCACTCTGCTATATCTGATACTCTTGATGTTCTTGCCCATGTCATGAGGATCTGCTTGAAGCCCAAAGCCAAGTGTAACTCCTGGTATGACTCAGACCTCGTCACCCTTAAATGCAAGTGCAAGATGGCTGAGAGGAAATGACGTACTCCCGGTACATCCTCTGACAAAATGGCCCTCCGTCTGCTCCAAAGGCAATACTCGCTCTCTGTCCGCACCAATAAGAGTGCCCATATCCAAACCTGTGTCTCTGCGGCATCCAACAACTCGGCCAAACTCTTTAAAATCTGCATGGAGCTGGCCAATCCTGCTGCAGTCTCTACCTCACCTGTCCTCTGCACAGCCCTGGCTTCTAATTTAATCTCTAAAACTCAAGACATCCGGTACTCTCTCTCTTCCTCTCCCCCTCCTCCCTCTACTCCCCATTCTTCATCTGGCCCCTCTGTGGCCACCCCTCCTCCCCCCTTCTCTGCCTTTGCCCTGTTCTCCCCGGATGAGGTTTCTAGACAAGTCTGATCTTTGAAATCTATGAAAGTCTCATCAAAACAGGTTCTCCCCTGTTCCTCCAAAACCATCAAGGACCACATTGACACTCTGGCTCCTGCTCTGGCTGACTTCTGCAACCACTCCTTCACCACTGGAGTCTTCCCTTCCCCCCTGAAGCACACCCTGTTGCACCCTCTTCTTAAGAAACCCTCAGCCGACCCCTCCTGCTCGGCTAAGTATCGCCCGATCTCCATCACTCCTTTCCTGCGCAAACTCCTGGAAAAGCTGGTCATCTCCCAGTTTAATACTCACACTGAATCTGTTGGTTGTCACCATGACCATCTGTCTGGCTTCAGAGCTGCCAGAAGCAAGCAAACTGCTCTCCTGAACATCCGTGAAGACCTGCTCTCCACTTTGATTCCAATACCCCCTGAGTCCTCATCTTACTTGATCTTTCTTCTGCCTTTGACATGGTCAGCCATGCCATCCTGCTCAATTACCTCTGTGATAACCTGGGTATCAGCGATAAGGCCCTGGCTTGGCTGACCTCTGTCCTCTTTGATCGACCCTCCCAGGGGTCCTTCCTCTCCTATATCTCTCTCTCTACCTATGGTGTTCACCAGGAGTCTAACCTCTATCCCTGGCTTTTAACCCAATACCTGGCACTTCTTGCCCACCGCATTGCCGCTCTCTTCCCCAACTTTCAGTGCTGTGCAGATGACACTCAGCTCATTTTCGGGCTCCCTTCTGCCACCTCTTCTCCTTCTCTTATGTCTGACTGTCTGTCTGCTATCCAGGAGTGGTGTGTCGCCAATGATCTCTGCCTTACTGCCAGTAAGACTGAGATTCTCCTCATCAGCACACCTGCTCCCTCCTTTCCTGTCACTCTCTGGCCGGCCTTTCTTGGCCCTCTTCCTGCTCTCACCTGTGATGCTAAAAACCTGGGGGTCATCTTCGACTCCACACTCTCCTTCTCTCCTCACATCTCTGATGTCACACTAACAGCTACACCTCCTCAGAGGTGTTCTTCCTTTCCTCTCCTTACCCAGGTAGTTCACTGTCTCCAGAGCTCTGGTTCTTTCTAGGCTGGACTACTACAACAGCCTCTTCCTAAATCTGCCTGCCTCTACTCTGCGCCCTCTGCAACTCATCCAAAACAGGACTGCGAGAATTGTCCTTGGCCTCAAGCCCAGGGATAGTATCTCTCCAGGACTGAAATCTCTGCACTGGCTCCCAGTGGCTGTGAGGATTACGTTCAAAACTCTCTGCATTGTCCAGAAGGCCTTCTAGGGCCTTAGTACCTTCAACTCTCTCTTTGTAAATATCTTCCTTCTCGAGCTGTTCACTCATCCGCCTCCAACTCCCTCAGGGTCAGTTGCTTCTCCAAGTAACAAATTGGTGGTAGATCTCTTTCTTTGGCTGGGGTCTCCCTCTGGAACAACCTTCCTGCCCTCTGAAACTTGAGGAGATACATCTCTGGTTCCGTAAACACCTCAAGACCATCCTCTTTGCTTCTGCTTTCTCTCTTCGTCTCCCCTGCTGAACTCCTAGCTGAAACTGAAACTGCACTGGTCACCTGGCTACCCTCTGATCTCAGGCTCAGGTCCCCTCCCTGCTAGTTGCACACCTGCACTGCGCCCCTGGCCACCAATGCACTTGCGAGCTGTTTCTGTATCCCTACAGTCCCCTACCAGCACTTGACACTTGATGTCTGCACTTACCCTTGCACTTGTCACCAGCTGGCCGCACTTTTTATTTATTGGTTTTTTATTTACTTTTACTGTTGATCCCATGTACTGCACTGACCCCCCTTTCCCATGCACTTCCCCCCACTCACTTGCATGATCTCAATGTCACCTGGTCTAGTCAGATCATTGTCTCTGTCTTCCCTCTGTTCCCCCCCTTGCCTCATCACACCTTGAAACACTTGTGTATAGGCGCGTTATAAATGACATATCATATCATATCCTTTTTCCTCCTCCAAATAGCTTTTTGAGCACTTGTTTTTGCATTCCCACAGTATTATCCCGGTAATCACTTGCATCGAGCAAAAAAGAATTGCAGCTTATCATTTCTAAAAAGTCTCTCTGTTGCAAAGTGCCATAGGAGATATGGCTATATTGTTGGGAGCAGAGGTTACCCCTTCACTGTCAAATATTTTAAAAACTACTGGACGGATTTAGCCCGAAGTGCCTGAGTTGTTTCTCGTTTGGTGCAAATCTGCCCAACAGTTTTTGCACTACATATTTACCTAATGTTTCCTCTCTTAGTAACATTTTCATTTTTTCAACAAATGTTTCCCTAAAATTTCCAGTTGAGGGTCAAGGGGCATGACAAACATTTTGTTTGAAAAATGTTATCCAAATCCATTTTGCGAGTCAAATGTTTTTAGCAATAGAATTTTCGGATTTCCTTTGACTCAAAGCTATCACCTTAACTACGGGGTGGCACTGCTGCTTTATAATATTAAATATATATATATATATATATATATATATATATATATAGTGAAAAAAACGTTAAAGGGACGTTATGGTTCGAATTAAAACTGAAAAACCCCTGTAATTCGCCAGTTATGGTAAGCTAAGCAACCATAACTCGCCCCACCACCGTGCACTGCTAAGACTAACGCCCAGGACATCAAAGATGACATCACAAATGTCATTGATGACTATCATCACACATCCGCACTTTAGATGTACTATTGATCACTCTCAGTACAATTCGGCTGTCACTTCAACAGACCTACAGCAACAACTACTATAAAACTGGCCAATATTTCTACTTACAGATTGCACATCCACATGCATGAACACAGACTACAGGTATAAATATTTTCGACACAGTACATGTACAGCTCTTCTAAGAATAAATATAAACAGAGTAACTGCCACTTAACCTGTATAAACTGTAAAATGACCATACTGTCATTTATCCCATCTGCTATGATGAAGTGTCAATTGCAAACCTGACTCCTCTCCAAATTTTGCTTTAGTCACACAGCTATCTAAAAAATGTTTATTTCATATTAAAAGATGGCAGAAATAACAGTATAATTATAAAAAGACTGTCCACTGTGTTATAAAATTACATGCAACCAGGATAAGTACATGCATCTTCATTCAAGGACACACACAAACAATATAATTACAAAGGCTCCCAGCTCAAACAACACCACTGCCTCTATATGAAATCCTACTCCTTTATTTCCCACACCTTCACAAATACATACATTGCATGCTTTTTTATACAATCTCTGCCGTTTACCCTGAAAAAATAGCAAAAAATGCATATGATTATTTCTTCTACCTCTTACCATCCAATAACATAACATTAATAAAAACAAGTGTGCTCTACACATTTACTATTCTACTCATTTGTAAAACATACACAACTAACAGATTCTAAATAAAATATACAGGATGCACATAGGCAATAAAAGTGCATATGCATACTATGCTCAGTTCTAAGAAAACACTACTACTACAAAAACCAAAAATAACAATGTCTACATTAACAAAAGTGCTATAAACACACATATTCACTAAATTCTTTCTTTTACAATTGCAGTGAAGACCACTCTCTTGAAAAGCAGCAGCATCTGAAGTACGAACAACGACTTCAAAGAAACCTACTCTTTCCATACAGAAAAGTAAGTACAATACTAACATAATGTTCTAACTGTTAATCAAACACACTAGCATTTTACTATTGTAGAACAAAGAAGTGTATTAACCCTTTCCCATTAGATGTATTATTAGCGCTTCCCCTTACCAGTTTCACACTTTATATTGTCATCTGAAGCCCTGTATAGTAAACCACAAATACAAGAATAACCTTCCCAACTTGATATAGCTGCCCATTGCACACTCACACACCTCCACAATCATCCTTTCCATCATACTCAGACACTCATGCACAAAGCATGCATTGACTGCACTACATCCCAAACCACACTTTCTTTTTTTCTCCAACAAACCCCAAAGAATGCCTACCAAAAAGCAACTCTGTAGAAAGCAACGCAGAAGTAGAGCAAATCAAAATAAAACTGTCCAAAATAATCATCCATCTCTACCAGATTTTGTACAAAAACTTCAAACAAAACAGCTAATAAGGTCATTACGCAAAACAAAACAAGCTTCCAATACACAAACTTTGCCTCCTCTATCAAAATGTAAAACCAAACCAAAAATGATTAACAAGACTTCAGCTACCACTACTGCTAACGCTGCACCTATAAATCTTGATATAGTAGCAACTAACCATACGAAAAAAAAAATATTTTACAAAAGATTTTCCGCATATAAACAAAAGCAAACAAACCCAATTGCCATACATAGCAGTGGACGAGGTTATGAAAAACTTAATAACACCATTATGAAACAAGAAACTCTGCTCACAAAAATATCCCCAGAAAACTCAGTATCACGTCTCCATTCTAATAAACCAAAACGTCCAGTCTACAAATGGCCGTGCACATCAATGTGTAACATTACCAAAAAATCTTTCAAATCTTTACGCCACTTTCTCAATCAGTATGTAAAAAGCAAAGACAAAATCAAAATGAAACTACTACAAAATATGGATGCCTGTCCAGTGCACAGGACTACAAGGACATTCATTAGCCTGCATTTCAGGACCTATTTCCAAAAGCACCTTCCATCATATCAAAATAATATCAACACATCATTCAACTATAAAAATCTGGTCCATAAACTGTACTATGCTAAAAGTCCTGCTTTAGCACTAGTCAATTTAAATAACAATCTTTTACATGGTACAGTCAAACAACTACTGAAACAAATAGAGCATATCCAGAACAAATATTTTGGAAGTAAAAGCCACTTACAAAATGCATTAGCTTTACAACAAACTAGCAACTACTGTACAAATAGCAACCTTCTATTAAACACACACAAAAAAGAAATACTAAAGTTTAAAAGTACCTCCGGTTAAGTACCAAACCGTGTGTGTGTTGCCGCAGGACTTTTTATAAAAGTAGCACAAAAACGGTAGACATAACGTACAAAATAGAAGACAATGAAGATTCCAAATGGCTCCAATTAGCTCTCTACCTTATAGCAGAAAACAAATTCGAAATTACTGACCCCTTAATACTTTGTAATTACTGCACTGCAAAACTTGACAACAACTAAACACCTTCATGTGCTATCACAAATAATTTGGAATTATTCCCACTACCAAAACCCCTGCAACAACTACATTTATATGAGAGCATCATAATTCAAACAGTGCACCCACTTCAAGCAATAATACGCCTTCAACACAAACAGCAAAATTACCTCCCTCTAAATTAGTAAAGGCATTCGTAGCAAAGTAGTTTATTTACCATTAGATCTCAAAGAAAATGTACAGACTCATACACTACAATCCAAAATATTTACTTCCAAAGGTATCTTATAACTCAGAACTATTACAAACTCTACAATCTTAACTGCATAGCCTAGCCAACACTTCACATACAAACTGTACAAATGAAACAGTACACAAACTTTTGGGTTGTGGATAGTTGATGGGTGTTTGATTCTATGGGTGTGTTATGTTGCAGTGGTTGTGGCCAGGGGCTAAACTCTTGGGTGCGTAGGCCATGCACCCAAGAGTCTAGGCCCTGGCCACAACCACCGCAGCATAACACCCCTATGCTACCAAACATTTTGACTGTGGTATATGGGCTGCTTATAGGGGATATTAATTACAATCAATCCTCTACTAACAACCCAAAACCAACATCATACTAACCTAAAATAGGTACTAGTGCATTTTTTGTATTGGTTTAGCTGATTGCTAAACTTTTCAATTTTATACAAAATAAACAGTTTACAAATTTACAGAATTTAAATACAGAAATATAAAAATAGAAAAATATAAAATTACTTGGTTAGACTTTTTCTCAAAATAACAAAATGTCACAAAATTCACAAAGCCACAACCAGGTCAATGCAAGCAATAAACTAGATATGTACCTAATTATCTATTCAAAGCTTGTTCCTGGTAAGATGTGTAAATATCTCATTGCTTTGGTTTCATAGTCCTCTCCTCTAAATCGAGGGCATTAAGAAATCCGATCGTGGCTATATGAACACTCATATTTCGTGTACTTGGGATTGCAGACCAACTATGTTCTGGTAATATATTAGAAATTTCATGCATGTGTTTAACAAAATGGATATCTCTCAATTGACACAATGCTGCACATTCGGTAACAAGATGTTCAAGCGTTTCTTTAACAGATAAATTAAGACAAAATCTGCAATGATTCTTCTTTTGGCTTATTTGTTTTCGTTGTGCTAAAATGTCTCGAGTTAGCCATAAATTTAAGTGTAAACATAGGATTGCAGACCGTATATTGGGGATTGGTGCTTTACATAAGTATATCTCCGGTACACCAAGTTTTTGGTAACAAAAATGTTGTGGATTGAAGTGTTTATACGTAAAACAAGTTACACGTGTATCTAGCCAATCCTGTATAAAGATTTTCTTTTTGGCATTGTCAGGATTTGTAATTACATTTTCCACTGTAATTGCCGCTGTGGCCATAATTAACATCACATACTTGGTCCATTCTTTTACAAAGCAGTGGGGAGAGCTAAATATGTAATTTGCTACTATTGACAACAAGGTGGTTGTTTTGTTGTATAGTAAACGTTTAGTATACAGTGCACATAATTGCCAATGATATTTTGCATGCAAAGAGGTGAGACTCAGCTCATATCTTTTCCAAGGCCCTTGGGTACTTTGCGGAACTCCCAGAATCTGTCGCCAGTATTTGGCTTCTATTTTTTCAAAGAAATGGTCTTTAATGGGACTGCTTGTTTCTAACCCATAGAGAAGGATTGGGGTCACCTTTTGACGCCAGTATTGAATGGCAGGTGTGAGGGAAAACGTACCGAATTTAGATAGTATGAGTTTGGTTTGTGATATCGCTGGGGTCACCTTATTTGCGACAAGTTTCATTTGTGTATTTGCCATTGGTATAGCATCAAAAGCAAGACCCAGGTAGGTGTAATTTGAAACAATCTCTAAATGAAAATTTTTCATTTTCCAGGCCATTTTATTATACATTGATACTTTAGGAACATAAAGTACAATTTGAGATTTGTTCAGGTTTATAATAAGATCATTATTGTCAAAATAATGAGTTATAGCTGTAAGAGGTTTTTGAAGCCCGCTGGGTGTTTTTGATATGAGTACGAGATTGTCCGCATACCAAAGAGCTTGTACGGCTACATTGTTCATTTTTGGAGAATCAGAATTTATTTCCTTAAGGGTAATTTTTATATTGTGAATAAAGAAGTTAAATAAGGCCGATGCAAGTATACAACCTTGCTTCAATCCTTTCGCAGCCTTGATAGAGGAAGATAAAAGGCCCATGATTGACAATCTGATCCGCACTGATGTTGTCGAATGTAATGCATAAATGATATCAATTAAGCACGCTGGACATTGTGCTTCTCTTAGTTTATTAATTAATTTGACTCTAGAAACAGAGTCGAACGCAGCCTGTAAGTCGATGAAAGCAAAGTATATTGGTGTTTTGCTATGATGAGCTTGTTTTTTTATTGCATTTATTGTGATGAGATTTACTGCTGTCCCCATTCCTGCAACGAAACCCGTTTGGTTTGGGTCTCGTTGTTGTGCTGTTTCGGTCCATAAATTAAAGTCTCTCAGCACTAGGTGTGTGAAGATTTTTCCAGTGGTATCGAGGAGCGCTATGGGGTGGTAGTTGGATGGTGCCCTCTATCTCGTTTTTTTAAAAATTGGAATGATGAGTGATGTACACCATGACATAGGTATAATTTGAGTTCGTCAAATGTGTTGAAATATATTACAAAGTATTATATCCCATTGCCTCGGGTGTTCCTTCATCATGTAATTTGTTAATCCATCTGGTCCCGCAGCGTGAGATGATGAAGATCTACTGATTAACTCTTCAATAATTTCTGGTGTACATTCTATTTTCCATGGTGCTGTAGATTGCATAGTGTATTGATAAGCATTGAATTTTTCACCTTGATATAGGGTTGTAAAGTGCTCTATCCATTGGGCTTCAGTTACTCCATTTCAATGAGTATCAACTTGTTTTTGGCCTGTAGTTTCATTCAGTAAAGACCATAGTTGGGTTGTGTTTTTACTGTTTATTAATGCCATGAAGTTTTCACTATTTCTTTGAAACATGACGCTCTTATGCGCACAGATCCAGTTTTTATACTTGCATTTAATAGTACTCCTGGCTTGTTGTCTTGCACTCGGCAGTAGTTTGAATGTTGCTCTTAATGCCCGTCTATAGCTTGTCTTTCTGGATGTAGTTGGCTGTCATAAGAGTGCCTATGTTTTTTTGATGAAAAACATGTATATGATGTGCATTCTTAAACAACATCAGGGCGTTAAGATAGGAGTCATGAGTTGGCTGGGATCCTGGGCATGTAGGATCTCATTCAGAGCCTTTAACTTTTCTTGCGTCCATTTGAATCTTGTTTTTGCGTTATTGATTATCAGATTTGGTGTTATCCATTGTTGTTGTTGTTGTGGCTGAGTTTCATCTTCCCAGGACCAAGTTAATAGCAAAATGTTATGATCGCTTACTGATTGTTTCAGAATCTCAAAATTAGTAGCTTTCATAAATAATTCTTCGGTCAAGAATATATAATCAATAGTGCTTGTGGATATACCTCTCTGCAAGGTCGGTTTAGATGGTATATCTCCTGGCAGAGAGCCATTCGCCATTTGCAGATTCCAGTCTTTCATGAAATGTATCCCTCTATTGGTTTCTTCACTGTTGTGCCTGGTGTTTGAGGCTATATTGTTTAGATTAAAGTCTCCCACTATGATGGTGGCCATAATTTTGGACGTTTTAGCTACCATCTCTAATAGACTACATAAATCTCGATAGAAGATACTTTCAGCAATTGCTGCCGGATTTCTGTAGAGATTAATTAGCGCTACGTCTGAGTTACCTTTGGATATTTTTACCAGCTGCATAAAATTATTTTGGGATGCCCAGGCTTGTATAGTGAAACCTTTACTGGTTTTAACCATGACTAGTAATCCTGCCATAGGTTGACCCTTTGCTGAATGGATTGCTGGTGTGAAAGCTACTGTGTGGTCATCCCATATCGGCTCGGTTAACATCCAAGTTTCTTGTAGAGCCACGATTTCAAAATTATTTAGACCATTGTGCTGATCCGTTTTTAGGTGGTTATGGCCTCTCGACATCCAGGAGGCGAGGGAAACGTTACACTTGATTGTAATCTGTAGTGGTTATGCTTTCGAAGGAATTTTGCAGTAAGCACATAGGCATTCTGGTTGTATCTGTTCGATCCTTTGAGGTTGTTTTCGTGGTGACAGTTGTGCCATTGTTTCTCTGGTAACTCTTTCTGGATCTTGCCATTTCAAAAAAGTGCCATTTTCACTCTGAACCAAGTGTTTAGTACTAAACTGGATCTGATCCACAGCTGCACAATTGATAGTCTGTTATCACATAAGAACTTGACTTGGTCGATATCAGCTGAGGAGATGTCTTCCAATTCAGGTAGTTCATTAAAGATGTTTAAAATACTAGATCTGCACAAGTCATACTTTTCGTAAGGAGCGTTCCGACATTTGAAAATAAGAGTATGAGTGCTCGCTTCGGCAGCACATATACTAAAATTGGAACGATACAGAGAAGATTAGCATGGCCCCTGCGCAAGGATGACACGCAAATTTGTGAAGCGTTCCATAAAAAAAAAAAAAAAAAAAGAAAATAAGAGTATGAAATTTCAAGAAGTTATTATTTTTTTTAATTTCCTTCTTTAATGTGGTCCCATTGTTATCTTCAGATAGTTGTTCTGGTCTGGGCCTTGATCCTGTTTTCCAGTTCTGTCCTTCACGATGTTCAAAAAGAGGAAGCATGGTCGGATGACAACTATGAGTCTCAGGTGGATCAAACGTGACTCCTGATGAGCTAGGCTTTGGTTCTATTTGGAGAGGGGTGTAGACACCTAACATCTTGGTAGGGTTGATTGATTTACAATTGTTTAGCCGTTGCAATAAATAATCATCAATCGCCGCTTTAATTTGGTCAACCCGTTCTTTAATGTACTGCTGCTCTACTAGCTCTTTTGAAGAAGCAGGCGGCACGATAGGTGTGGTTGAATTTACAGATCTGTTCTATTTTGACATAACTCCTTGTGTGTTAATTCGTTCTTTGGTTGAGTTCTCCGCCATCAACACTAATGCATTTAACGGTGAATGAACGGACGGGATAATTGTTGCTAGTGGTTGTTAAATATCCTCATGTGTTTCGCTCTGTTCAGATGAGTTAATTACATGAGGCATTGTATTAACTGCCGGGATAATAGTTCTTGTTGAATGCTTTTGTGTTGGAGCTTGAGAAAGAGGGATTGTTATTGGAGCGGACTGCGTTAAATCTACAGTCCGAATCCGTGATTTTGGCTTTGCCGTCTTTTTTTGCTTGTTGTTGTTTTGATATGGTTTTTAAACCAACAGTTTCGGGCGGTTGTTGACACGTGGTCGCTTACTGAAAACATCATAAGGCTCCACGGGAGTGGTGTGACTGTTATTGGTTGTTGGTCTGTCAACACTAATCCACGATGAGTTCGGCTCTTCGGTGACTACCCCTCCACATTCAGCTAGCCGAATTATGTGTGTGAACATCGGAACTGCTGTTGCATTATGCAGAGGAAGCTGTTGAGGTACATTGCCGTCATCTTTTCTGGAGGTTACTGCTTCGCTGCACGTGTGAGCCATTTGGGAGTTCGATTCCATCCAGGTAACTATTTTTTCAATTTGAGTTGCTTGATGATGTCATTTAATTTCCAGTGACTGAAACATTTTGTGCAGACTTTTAATTGTTGAGTTCACTGCTGTTAAAGTAATTTATAGTAGACTGTCTGTCATTGTTATCACTGATTGTTCTACTGTTTTAAGATGCCGTCGTGGTGTAGGTTGGATGAATGATGCCGCAAGTGAAATGCTGGAATCCATTGAGCAGAGCGCCCGATAATCTGGAGAAATGGAGATTGATGATGAGTTCATATTTGTGATACTTGCGTGGATAGATATATTTGAAAAAACTTCATCATTTTCAACACTTTCTTCAATGTGGGCTAATTTTTCTTTTTGTTGCGGATTGGTACAAGGTGATATAACTGTTTGTAGAAGAGTAGTGTCCAAGATAATTTGTATTGCACCTTGTTCATTACTCATTACTATTCCGGCTTTTCCAGCAATATCCACCTGTTGAGATTTGTTCAACACCTGATTTTCATCTTTTTTTGGCGGCTCGCAGAATTTACGGATGTCTTGATTGAGTTGAGGCGTTCTAGGAACAGGTGTTAATGTTATTGATTTACGCATAGCCACCCGCTTTAGTTTTGTTGCAGATTTCCCTGATTTTGGTGTGGGTGTCATAGGGAGTTCCGGCAGATCAGACATGTCAGATTTAAGGGTGTATGATCTCATAAGGAAATGACGGATCTCAGATCTACAAACTCTGTTCTCTGTCTTATAGTCTCGTTGTTCAGAGTAGTATTATATGTGTACAAACAAATATAAAGTTTTACCTGAAAATGCTGTAGATTAGTACTGTGGGTGTTTTTATTTTCAAAATCAACGAGTAAAAAATAAAGCCACCAGAAAACACTAGACCGCAGCACTGCAGCTCCGTGGCTAAGTGGCCAAGTGGTACTTGAGAGGACTTGCTGCGGTGCGCGTGCACAGTGCGCGCGGCCTTTCTATTTTATACACGCCTACTAAAAGGTGTGTCACAGAGCCCAAAACAAATGGAGAAAATGCAATTAAATACAGATTAAGGTAGTAATATAGTCCTTTATATATCCTAGCAGTATTCACCTGCTGGTAGTTGAAGTCCACAGCATATATTGTATTGAAATATAAGTCCAGGAAGAGCGTAGATCAGGGGAAGAGCAGTCCTCTTGCTTCCTGTAAACTAGTGCACTTATTATGTCCGCGGACAGCCGTGAACACCGCAGACATTGTAAACACATCAGGGGCACCTGCCACCTAAACAAATACAGTATTTGACACATCTCTTACTCCCCAACCCTTCCCAAGCACTTCTGCACACCAACACACTCCCCAAAATTGCATTTTGCCTCTGTTCGCCACCGCGCTGTCATCGGATCAAAGATGGCGGGCGCATCGAAACAATGTGATGCACTTCATGCCTCATCCCAGCCAATCAGAGAAGACGCTGTGTGTCTGCGGACATGACGATAGCCGATTAGCCAATCGGTGTCCTGTCCACGGAGCGAACAAGGAAGTGTGTCCGCGGAGCGGACATAGATATCACTAATTGTTTTGCCTTACGTTTTGGCCATTTAAAAAAAACTACTGGACGGATTTACACCAAATTAACAAAAGCACACTTTCGGGACTAAACTGCCACTCCTGCCGCACATTTGGTGGAAATCCGTCCAGCGGTTTGAGCTGTAGGCGTGCTCAAAGTTTTTTAGCATTATGTCTATGGGAAAAAAAGAAATATTGGGACCCCCCCTATAACTTTGCCCCTCCTGGACCAAACCTCACAAAAAGTTGGAAAAATATTCACAGTGGGCCATATACTGGAAAGTTTGGTGAGCATTCGTCAGGGGGAGCGAAGTTATAACCCGCCCAAAAAGTGCTCTTCCGATGGGATTAGAAACTTAACCATAACTACACAGCCACTACCGTGGGATGTGTAATATATATATATATATCTTCAAAGCACTGAGAAACGTCAGGCAGGGTGAGTAGCACTCTTCATTCTTTCGAAATTAGCATAGTCCGGACATCAGAGTTGAAATAAAATATATTCTTTATTCATGCCTTCCAATGCAGCAAAAAAAGGTTAAAAAGCCATTACAGTGAGGCTCTCCCAAAGTGCAAAAATCTCCATGCGCGTTAGGAACATTAACGCGTCTCGCGGCTTGCCTCGCCGCTTGATAACAACAATGCGTTCCCAGGAAACCATAGAGTTTTAAACCGTTATGCAGAGCCAACGGCAACCATTTGTGCCGACATAGTGGAGGGACTCCCTTTTGAAACGTGGCCCATTCGGAGCTGACCCATGGCGGACATCTTAGTATTGTTGGAGCCACACTAACGGCATGCTAATGCATGCCACTTCGCCGTGATCTGACTGTGTGGTCCCTGTCAACTGCCCTTCTTTTGGGTATATGGTCTGGATAAAACTAATTCAATAAAATCCAATGTCGGTCCGCCATGGTCTGTCACGAACGGTAAGCGTATCTCAGCGGAGCCCCTCCCGTGCCGAATACCTTATTATGATTTAAATGAATCAATATTCAAAAATGACATAATTTAAGTAAGATCCTTCTTGACCAGATAATTATATATCAAATTTTATCGTTACAGTGTCACAATGAAATGCAAAGATCACTATATTGCAAACAACATGATAAAGTGCAACAGTCTCTTTAAAGTGCAACGATCACTATAAAGTGCATAGTGCAAATGTCTTCATTCATGTGAAATGCAAAAGTGCACCAAATACCGATCTAAAGCTTGTCCGATTTGGTATGGAAGCCTACCATGTCAACTTATTTGTATTAGGACTTGGCAATTGTTTGTTCAGGCTCTGTAATACTAGTTCTAAATCAAACTCTGGTTTAAAAAGACACAGTCAAATATCACACATGTGTAAAATTATTGGTAAAAAGACAACCACCTAGTGAAATAAAATCGTATTTAATACGAGATAAAACAATATAAAAGGATGTTATTAAAAGACAGGAGGGGCCGGGCTAGTTACTGTACTCCTCATCCATTGTATTACATAATGGAACAGATGAAATATGAGAATCCTACAGTATTTCTGGACAAAGCATTAGCAAAATCACATAAAATCCTTCATCTTGTTGTTGGTACACTCTGAAACTTTCTGGAGGCAAAGAAACAGGGGAGCAAGGAAAAGTGCAAAGGCAGAAAGAGAAAAGAGGAAAGAGAGAACAGACAACAACAATGGGGGAGAATGGGCACAGCTAGATTTCCTACTTGACGATTGATCACTGGCCCAAAAATGTATACAATTCCTCGTTTATGTTGTGTCCATTTGGAGTTTTGCTCTCAAAGTCCAATATGTAGCGGGTCTCTCTCTGTCTCAGGATTTTTTCTTTATCGCCTCCTCTGGGTCCTATCTCAATTTTATGCACACCAAAGAACCCGAAGCTAGCCACGTTTTTCTCATGAAACTCCGCAAAATGTTTGGCCATTGGGTAGTTGGCGTCGTTATTTACAATGGCCCATACGTGTTGTTGGATATGTGTCTTTAATTTGCATTTGGGGCTCCCTACGTACCACTTGTTACATGCGCAGGTCAGCACATAGACAACGTATTCCGTTTCACAGGTAATTTTACCCGATATGCAAACAGTTTGACCGGTAATGGGGTGATTGAAGGAGCTCCGAGATTTGGCGTATTTGCAATGGGTGCATTTGAAAAAGCCCTCTTTTTTGTTAGTGGATAACCATTTTGCCTTGTTGCGCTCCTCTTCTTGGGTCATGTAACTTTGCACCAAGACGTCTTTTATAGATCGATTTCTTCTGAAGGTTATCTGTGGGCTATTTCGGAGGTTTCTATTAAGATCCTGATCCGCCATGAGGATTCTCCAGTGATTAGTTAAAATTCGTCGAATCTTAGGTGCCTGAGTGTCAAAGGTTAAAATTAGTCGGGTGCTGTCTTTCTCCGTATTCTTCCTCTCGTTATCTTCGGTTCCTGCTATGAGACTAGAACGTTCCTTAGCTCTCGCTTTGAGCTATGCCCTTTCAATCACTCTCTTAGGGTATTTTTGTCTAGCAAACCCTTGAGCAGTTATTCTACTCTCTGTATCATAGGATTTCAAGGTACTGCTGTTTCTTCGCAACCGGATAAACTCTCCGTAAGGGACACTCAATATCAAGTTTTTCGGATGTCCACTGTGTGCATGGAGGGTGGCAGTTGGCCCTGTGATTTTTCTATGTAGTTCGCTGGTTATCTTATTATTTACTATCTTCACGTTCACGTCAAGAAAAGTAATCAAAGTGCGACTGTGTGTTTCTGTAAATCGGAGATTGTTATCGTTGAGGTTGAGTCGGTTGACGAACTCTATCCATCCTTGTTCGGTTCCCTTCCATATTATGAAGAGATCATCTATATATCTCAGCCAGAGAATGATATTGTCTGTGTGTTCATGGTTCATATCTGTCCAGACCTCTCGTTCTTCCCATGCGCCCATAGTAAGATTTGCATAGGACGGCGCAAATGTGGTGCCCATAGCGGTTCCTTGTAGTTGTTTAAAATATTCATTATTGAAGAGGAAAATGTTGTTCGTCAAACACAAGTCTATCATTGATAGTACCATTTGATTGTGTTCCAGATAGTTGAGGGATTGGGTCTGTAGAAAGTGTTGACACGTCTGTTTCCCATATTCATGGCCAATAGATGTATACAACGAAACCACATCCATGCTTGCAAATAAATATCCTTTCTCCCAGGGAATGTCTTCTATTCTTGATAGAAAATCTGTCGTGTCTCTTAAGTAAGATGGCAATACTGACACAAATGGAAAAAGAACTTCGTCTATGTATTTCGACATATTTTCCAATGCGGAACCTATCAAGCAGACAATAGGTCTTCCTGGGGGTTTCTTCATATTTTTGTGTACCTTGGGAAGAAAGTAGATGGTAGGTGTAATTGAGTTGGTAGTCGTTAGGAATTTGCGGCTCTCTTCGGACAGCAGACCTTTTGCTTCCCATTCTGTGAGTAGCGTGTTGATTTTGCTTTCAAGTTCTTTGATGGGATTCTGAGCAATTTTCATGTAGCATTTGTTGTCATTCAACTGTTTATAAGCTTCTCTTATATAGTCTTGCCTGTTTTGTAAGACTATATTGCGCCCCTTGTCCGAGGGTTTGATGATACAATTTTTCAGTTCATGCAGCTCTTGTAGTGCCTGTCTGTCTCCGAATGATAGATTATCATTCCAAATCCTTTTCTGTTCCTTTCTTCTGAGTTTTTTCAGATCTTCAATTACTAGACTCTGAAATGCCTCTATGTTATTGCCAAGGTTTGCCACTGGATTAAAGTTGGATTTGGGTTTCAGTTGACTCTTAGTGCTCCAGTCAGTTCTGATGTTCAACTCTTCAAAGTCTAAGGGTTCACCCTCAACCCCTATAGCTATACCTTTTTCCAAGTCAACCAAATCTGTTAAGGTGATTAACTCCTTAATTTGAACCTCAGTCTGGCCCATCTCTCTATCTCTGGGGCGTTTTTTGAACACATTTGTTGCAAAGAATTTCTTTAGACGTATTTTACGTATGCATTGGTCAAAGTTGATTTGTGTCTGCACGTAGTCGTTTTTAGCTTTTGCGCAGAAATTTAAACCCAGGTTTAGTACTTTTATCTGGTTGGGGGTGAGGACGTGATCTGATAGATTGATGATTCTTAGATTTGTTTCATCCTCAGTATTTCGCTCTGTTACTTTCCAGAGCGCAGCTGTCTGGCCGGGGTATTGCTCATTGCATTGCCTGCTCCTCTTCCCCCTCCTCGTGGTTTTCGACCGCCTCTGCCTTTGCCCGACTCTGATTTCCACCTCTTTGTGGCTTGTTTTTACTGCCATCTTGGCGTAGTAAACGCATTTCGTCTAAAACATTCATGCGAACAATGGGTTCATCAGTCTCACTGCTCGTTAAATCTGATTCAGAGGTTGATGCATTATCATTCGATTGTTCTTCAGTTGGTCTGCTTGGTCTGGATAGGGATGCTTGTCTCATCTGGTCAAATCTTTTTGCAAATGTGTAGACCCTTCCTCTTTCATAGTCCTCTTTATCTCTAAGAAACTTTCTTTGTTTCCTTTGCTTTATTTCCTCTTCGTATTCGGCCAAACTCTTCTCCATGCTGCCCCTTAACCTCTTGCCCTCCTCGGTTTCAGGTATCTTTTTTAGTGTTTTTCTGTTTCTTTGATTTTTTCCAATGTCTTTATGCGGTCCGCACCAGCATACTTTACCAATAACTGCAAAAATGTTTTGAACATCCAATCGTGGCAACGCTCCATTCTTGTAGTATTTGTGGGTCTAATTCCTCGAAGGAAGGGATGGTCAGAATTCTCAAACCTCGTGGAATTCTACTTTCTTCTATATAATTTTGGAGTGAGTGTTCCTCCCACCACTTACTCAATTCCCTGCGTTGTAACTTCTCCAATTCTTTGCGTTGTAACTTCTCCAATTCTTTGAGTAGACCCAATTCGCTGTCACTTTTGGGTGCCGTTGCAGTAGGGGTGCTGATGCTCCTGGCTTGCAAGGTTTCATTAAACAATGTTACGGCTTGTGCCTTTCTAATTGCCTCTTTGTTGCTTTGGGAGTTGGCCATATTGCAAGGTTCACAGAAAAATTCTGTTGCTAATCCGGCACTTAGTGTGTGACTGCTTATATAGAATCAATCAAGTAAAGCAGCACGCTGCATGAACTATGAAACTGTCCAACACAGTATTGATATATCTGTGTAAGTCGTGGGCTGGAAAGAGGGTCGTGGTTGGGTGTGGTAACGGTTCAATCCGATACCTCTCTGACACTGAGATGCAGTTTCTGCCCAACACCAGTACTCACCCTGCTTCGTTCTGCTGTCCGTCCTCCGACGTGCAGCTTCACTCCACTCTGGGTTTTCCTTGATGCCGCGCTATTTCTGCTTCCCGTGTTTGTCTTCTTTATTACGACCTGAGCAGCAACGGGACAATAAAGTCTTCCCAACGTGCATTGGCGTGCGCTCGATTCCAGAAAAAGATCCCACTGGTGCTAAAACTCTGCGCTCCCACGTTGCTACGTGTACATATCTTCAAAGCACTGAGAAACGTCAGGCAGGGTGAGTATTTGTGTGTCGTAATTTGGAAATTTGTTGCACTTGCACTTTAATAACGAACCAGTATGATTTTTAAAATGATCATCTTGTAACCTCTGTTTTTAATGCTATGTTGATAGATTGTGTCGTAATTTAGATGCGTTGATGCGCGTGCTTTTTAACTATAGTATTGAAAGGAAGCCTTGGGGGGTCGTAATGACCCCCCAATGCCTTTTAGCTCAATAATGCAACTATAATGCAATATGCACTTTTTCTCGATAATGTATCTTTTTGAAGCAGCTATTGTTTGGTTTGCTACTTGTGTGGTCAATCGCGGACACAAGGTAAATGCATGAGATGTTGTGCGTGATCACACTGCCTGGCCAGATGTTCCGTGCAGTAGTGCAGCGTTGTCTGCATGTGCATCAACAAAAGCCAGTGCAATGATCAAGTGTGAACACTTTGCTCATACCACATAGGTAGTTAATTGGCCTGCAGGAGAATAAGTAATGCACTATGCACCTGATTGTATAATGTCCTGACACTGATTTTAGACACATACCATAACTTCTGGCACTACATTCAGGAAAAACTAGGTTATGAATTGACATTATGGCATGTTAAGTTATTTAACTATAATGGTAAATAATCCAAATTAATGGAAACGAGTACTACTCGGTGTCTGTACAGGTATGCCCCTATATACTGTTAGCACTGATGCGTGTATAAATAACAAATGTTTAATTGTTGAAATTCCACACTATTGGTCACCCTGAACTTCTGCACTGTGTTATTTTTCTTATTTTTACAATGACGAGAAACCAGTGATAATATGGCTGACATGAGCACGATACAATTACATTGTTTGCCTGGAATCTGCCATGGTAAGTGAAAAAGGACCAAACTATGGAGGCATTGGTAGGTTATTAAGAATGTCTCCTACACTCTAATATTGTTCGAGAACAAGCAACCGGAGGGTTGTGAAACGCGTTGTACTGTGTTATTTTTTAACACTGTGATATGCGTTAAACAATTTTTTGGAATATTTTTTCCTTCCTCTGTGTTTTTCTTTCCATTGGGCAATTATGCCGAGGAATTAGGATGTCTTTTTTTATTGCATTGCAAACTGATCATGTGTATGGCCATCTTCCCACTGAGACCAAGCAAGAAATTCTGCACAGGGGTGGATGCTGAAGTACCCAATAGGAGTGGTTGATGTTACAGTTTTTATCCTCAAATTCAAACTGTATAGTTGTCCAAATCAGTGTATCTGTTTCAATGTTACGAGCAATTTCATCTTAGGTTGAGTGTTGGGAAAAATGAAATGCATCACAAAAAGGGCTCCTGCCATTCACACACTAAGTCACTAGCTCAAACACATTCTTACGGTTGCCAAATAAAATATCACCTCCCGCGTGGTTTGCGGACAACATAAGAGCAAGTGTTGCAAATCTGTACAGAATCTGCAGTACCTATGGGATCTTTCTATACCATTGCTTGCACCTTTTATTTCCCGGGTGTGGTATGAATTCATGCAAAAATGCATGAACCGCATTCTCGAACGCGTTGAAAGCGTTGAATTTCAAGTTCTGGAACTGAGAGGGGCTTTACAGTTTTTGCCACATTTCAAAATAAAATGTATTTACCAGCCACATCCCTCATACAAATCCAACCGCTTTTCGTCCACTGTCTTTTTTAACTTAAGCGGCTCCTCATCTAATAGTTCAATTGGTCTATTCAGGCTAAACAGTCTCGACATAATTATCTTCACCCATCCCGTAAAATTGATTCATTTAACAATAAAGTGTGCAATTTAATATGGAGGGAGTACTCTTGGGGGAATCTGATCTTATTAAAAAATAATAACAATTTTTATTTGAAACTTGCCCTCACAGATAGGAGCCCAAACTCATATGACATGTGTCATTTATAACACGCCTGTACACAAGTGTTTCTAGGCGCGATAAGACAAGGGAGGGAAGAACAGAAGGAGGACAAGACAAACGATCTTACTAGACCGTGCGTCATTCAGATCGTGCAAGTGTGACAAACCAAAGTGCAGGGGGAAGGGAGAGGGAGAAGTGCCAGGGAGAGGGAGGGTGAAGTGCGTTCAGGGCAGCATTGCTCTGAGTATGTGCAGCCAGGGCAGCGCGGCTCTGGGTAAGTGCAGGGAGGCAGGGGACTGTAGAGGTAACAGTTACAGCCCCTAAGTGGGCGGTAGGCCCGGAGGCAGTGCAAGGGAAACTGATCATGGAGAAGCCAGGTACCCAGTGAGACTCTGACGGTACCAAGCAACCAGTCGGTGCAGCAGACAAGCAGGTCAGCAGGGGAGGGAGAGAGAGAAAGCAGAGGAGAAAAGGAAGGACTTGAGATGCTTCCGGAACTTCAGGTGGTCTGGCTCAGGTTTGAGAGAGGCAGGGAGGCCAATCCAGAGGGGGGCACCTGCAGAGCAGAGAGATCTTCCCCCACTCTCTGCCTGGATAAGCGCCTGACCCCCAGGGAGTTGGAGGTAGTAGAGCGAAGGGCTCGAGAAGGAAGGTATTTTGGAAGAGAGAGTTGGATGTAGTGTGGTTCCTGGCCCCAGAATGACTTGTGGATGATGCAGAGGGTCTTGATCTTGATCCTTGCAGCCACTGGAAGCCAGTGGAGAGATTTCAGGTCTGAGAGATAAGGCCCCTGGGCCTGAGGCCAAAGATAGGTCTTGCAGTACTGTTCTGGATTAGTTGCAGAGGGCGGAGAGTAGAGGAAGGCAGATTGAGAAAGAGGCTGTTGCAGTAGTCCAGCCTAGAGAGAACCAGGGCTCTGGAGACAGTGAGCTTCTGGGGGAAAGTGAGAAAAGGAAGAATACCCCTGATGAGGTGCAGCTGGTGGTGGGCCTTCTTGGCAAGGTCTGTGATATGAGGAGAGAAGGAGAGAGTGGAGTTGAAGATGACACAAAGGTGTTTTGCCTCACAGGAAGGTGAAGGAAGAGGGCCCTAGGAGGGTGACCAGAGTGAGAGAGGGAAAGCGGGAGCAGGGTTCCAAATGCAAAAGATCTCTGTGTTACTGGCATTAAGGCAGAGATCGTTGGCGGTGCGCCATTCCTGAATTGTGGATAGACAGTGAGGAATTAGCGAGAGAGGAGTAGAGGCTGAGGGGCATCTGAAAGAGAGATGAGTGTCATCCACATAGCGCTGGAAGTTAGAGGAGAAGGTAGAGATCAGATGGGCCAAAGGTGCCAAGTAGACATTGAAGAGCCAGGCTGAGAGGATAGAGCCCTCTGGAACACTGCATTTGGAGAGAAAGATGGTAGAGAGAAAGGACCCAAGTTGGACCTGGGATGGTTGGTCCAGGAGGAAGGAGGTCAGTCACTCCCGGGCCTGATCCGTGATGCCCAGGTTCTCACAGAGTCAATTGATCAGGATGGCGTGATTGACCATGTTATACAGGCGGCACACCTTTAGGAAGACTCGGGACCTTCTCCAAATTAAATCCCTTAACATGGACCAATTTGGCTCACAATCTAGGGAAAAAACATCTATGTCATATAACAAGGGCAGCAGAACCTTAGAGGTCTAGTAAGTTACAGTGTGGAGTAAAGAAAATGGCCCCAATTTGGATGCAGTAGCCTTCATCTGAGCAGCGAACACAGCACACGTTTTCTTCATAGCATCCTAATAGCATCCTAATGAATCATTTTACTCAGACATCCATACATTGTGATGCCTATATAAGTATACTTATCGATCCTGCACTTTCCATATACATTTATTTTTCCTCTTTCTGAACCCACATGTCATGACCTTTGTTTTTGGCTTGTTATTTCCAGACCATGTGCATTCATTAATGACATTAGCACATTCAGTGAGCGCTGGCGGGTGTGGGGGTGTGATGCATAATAGCTAGATCATCGCATATTGGAAGTAGTGGAACTTTTCAGACCCCAACTTGGGTGGGAAGGCAGATACCCCAGCCAACCATAACCCCAAATCTGAAATATATAAATTAAATAAATTAAATAGGGCGGAGCCAAGACACACCCTTGTCTGACTCCCCAGTGTCCCCACCAATGTTGATAACTTGCCAATGCCATGAAGACTCACTAGCACGTTGCACTCTTTGTGCAATGAAATAATTATCCCCAGCAAGGACTGCGGGTTCCCCATGTCTCTTATTTTCTCCCACAAAATTACTCTCACCACCCTGTCAAAAGGTTTTTTGTCCTCCCGTTTAGCCTTCACTAACATATGCAGAATCAAGCCATTGATCAGGGTTTCCAAGCCCTTTCGAAAACCCGACTGGCATTAATCGAAATAGCCAGCCTCTCTTGTCCAATTATTTAGGGCTTCGCGGGCTATCAAGGTGAATATTTTACTGCAGGAGTCAAGCAGGGCCATAAGGCCTATAGTTCATAGGCAGCAGCATATCGCCCTTCTTGTAGATGGGAACCAAAATAGCAGTCTTCAAAGATTCAGGGATCATTTTACAGACTGGGATGTTCCGAAACAAGATAAACAGGATATCCGCTCATAGAGTAGCATGGGCCCTCTTTAAAAAAGTTGGAAATCCCATCTGTACCAGGGCCCTGGATGGTTTGGCCCCCATAATTAACTAATCAATGCACAGCAAGTGTCTATGCTGAGTTTTCGGGCCATACAACCAAAGTTTTTTCTCCCTCCACGTGGGCATATACCAATTTAATATGCTCTATCCAGACATTCTCTGATATAACATTTGCCTGCACAAAGTCCTGCCTATCTGGATTCTCATTCAAGAGCTTCCAAAACTCTTTGGTATCTTTATACCTATGGATCTTTAGAATCATCGCCCCCTCTTGCTGGTAGGACAGGCGGCTCCTTTGACATTTAAACAAATTCTTGAAGGACAGCTTAAGTTTTTTGGCCTTTGCCCAGTGATCCTCAGGTCGGGAACCTTTTTTTAGAAGCCGCAAGTTCCTCCTCAACTCCCTTTTCTTTGCCTGAATAAACCTGTCAAATATGTGGTATAGCCCACCTATGTATGGGAACCCAGCCGCCCTTATCTCAAGCGCCTGAATTTCCCCTCTCATAAAGCGCGAAAAATGACCTGCAGGTAGGGATGCCTCGCGCCATTCCTCTGATTCCGAATCTAGCAGACCATATCGTTTCTTATTCAGTTTCACCATTGACCTTGAGCGCCAGACCAAACGGTGGCCTGCATGAGTCACCATTAAGTTGCAAAAAAATCATATTTGACAAGTATGTCTGTGATAAAAGGATTGTATGATTCAACCACTGTGTTTTATTTTTTTTTCTTTTATTGCACATATGGTTAGTAAAACAAACCTTATGCAAATAAAAGATAGAATCACAAGATACAAATTGCTTAATAAGCCCAAAGTTAAAACACAATTTCTAAAACCATTTCACTGGGTTGATTAACTTACTTTTTTTTTTTTTTATTATGTTTCAGGTCAAAGATCTTTTCACAAATGTATAAAAATTTTTAAAAAAAGACATCAGATAATGATAAAATGCCAAGAAGCTTCGGAGAAAATTACTATTTCACTTTTAACATTTTGGTAAAAAGGCAATATATACAAGTGAAATAAGTTAAAATATGATAAAAGAGAGAAAAGAAAAAGGGCGCAAACTGTAATGTACTCTTGTCAGTCCAACAAACAATAAAATACATCTCAGCTATAAAATACTACAAGAGATTAATATAGGTAAATGTAAAAAACAGAAGATACAAAATAGTTGTATAACATACATTTACATAACATCAGTAAAACTTGCCCCAAATGAATACCTTTGTTAAAAAGTTTAACACTGCAATACAAAGTGCTGTATCTTGTGCATTTATAATTCGAAACTGTTTATAATGCACACTGGCCTTTGTGCTAATTTAATTTTTCACCAACACTAAAGTGCTTGTGACATTGAAGCATATATACTAATGCGAACAACCCCAAGGTTTGGATGTGAGAGTGAAGTGGCTGTGATAGCATTAACTCCATCCTTGCTGGTCCGGAGCAGAATGTTAGCTCGGCCTCAGGCTAAAGGCGGCTGTGCACAGGCTCAGTTCACAATGCACAGATATTCTAAGAGAATTTTATATAAATCGGAGAGATTGGGGGTTAAAGTGGGATCATAATCTACATGTTTTAATGTCAGGTGCATCCTTTGCCGAAATAAAGAAAAGCCTACACATGCGCACACAAACAGGATGTCAGTATTTCAGTACAAGGTTAGTAATTTAATATACAATATGGTAGGGTTAAAGTATGTCTGATGTTGACATTATGAGACCGACACTCAGCAACCGAAACCCTGGCCACCAAAAATAGGAGGTTGAGTTTTTTCTTCAACACAAAATTATTGTTCAAGCTCCAACAACCGAGATGACGTTAATAACTTCAAAATAACATTTAAGCCAGGGTCAGGATTTGGAAGGGGGAAAAGGAGGGGGGTTTACAAGGAGGTTCCTCCAACCGGAAAACAAGACAAGAAAAGGCAAAAAGCAAGAACCAAGGACTGGAACAGTGTGGCCCAAGGAGAGGGGGGCAGGGGGAGCAAGCAAAGAATTTTAAGCGAGGGAATGGGAACAAATTGAATTAGGTGGTGCGAAAGAGTAAGTCATGGGAAATTAAAAAGTCGGGGCTATAACCCCAAAAAGGAAGAAATCATGAAAACTGAAAAAATGCAGTTAAGTAGGTTGTGCAGTGGTATTTGGCCAATGCCAGCACTCGGCCTACATTTCGATTTTCGAGCAAAACGAATCAGCAAGTTGGTTTCAGCAGATCCGACTTTAATAAAGAAATTATTAAACAGAACATATCAAATCGATGCTCTTAAACTACAACATGTTTTAAATCCAATCATAGCCTACTTCTGCGCACACATAGAAGATTGTTTTTGTAGATTTCTGTTATAACGTTACAAATAGAATATGTAATCCAATAGGGTTAAGTTATGTGAATGTAGTCTCAACCCCTGGGTTCAGTGGTGGACGAGGTTGGCAATTACCTAACAGCCTGGGCTTTTGCGAGACTGCACAGAGTGAGGGCCTTGCCCGGTTTCCAGCTGTGTCTGCTGACAAATCCAGGTGTTCATTCTATTAGCACCCCGACATTCTTCCCGGGGCGCTAATGGTGCGTTTTCCAATACAAAAATTTTGCCCTTTGATGAATGGGTGTGCGGATGTGCACAAAAAGAAGGTAAACTAGCAGCAAAATGGCCGCTAAGGACAGGCGAGAGGGTTATGGAGCAAGTCCTTCTTCTCTATCCATGGCACTGTCTGACAGGTGGAAAAGGCAGCGCAATGGAGGACTCAAGGATGGGCAAGTGAGTGTGGGTGGTGCTGGCCGAAGGCGAGGGAGAGGGAGTGGGGGCATCACCAGAAACAAGATAGACAGTATTATGGAGCAGAATCAAGATCTAGCCCAACGCCAGATTGTGTACTATGGGATACAGTTATCTGATTGGGTCTGCCACATCGGGTGTTAATCCCACATAATGATCTGAAATTACAACACATTTTTAAAAACCTGGCGTATCAATTTCCACCATCAAACCATGCCCTACGTATCAGTGCACCAGTAGGATGTACACTTCTGCGTATTTCCCGCATAAAGTTAGCAGCAGAAGCGTGTGAAAGCATGGGTGAAATGCACATAACGAACCTAAAATACGAACACACTTTAAAGCCTTGCACATGTCCACCATCAAACTATGTCCGCCTTCTAAACACACAACCACACACAGGATTCGACTTCTGTATTCCTGACATAAGAGAAGTGAGTGTGTGTATACCATACCACCGTAAAAACATAGCCCATGTATACACTGGCATGAAAGATGTATACTTCTGTGTACGTCTAAGCTAAGGTAAGGTAAGAAATAGAACGCCACGGTGATTTTAAAAAGCAGCGTTTACAGCAAGTGATGTGTGAGGTTGCCATTAACAATGTAGTGCACACCCAAATAATTGGATACTTTTGCATTTCTCTGTCAGTTTCCTGCATGTTGTTATTGAGAACTCTTCCATTATGTAAGTGGACATGACTAAGGACCTTAACCAATACAGAAAGGGAGGGAAGCCTAGCGCTCACCCACACCCGGGTCTTTAATAATAGTGTGACGTGCTGTGCTGATGGTTGTTATCAAATGGCTGAGACCACGCATTATGAAGAAAGAGGCCCATGTTGAAACTCACTTTAAAGACGTTTTTTCTTAAATTGTATTTTGGATGAGACAAAACCTTCAGCGGAGGGCTGCTCTGTCCTGTTCCGTCTCAAGTCAGCCCAGCATTGGAGCTGGTGCTGGGATTCATGCGGCATGACTGGCCAGCCAATAAGCAACAATTGCCCACCGAAATTCACTGGGTTTGCATTTGGAGTGGCGGATCGCATTCCACCTCTGACCGTTGAGAGGCAGAGCGAACCAACCCGGATTCAGACTTCTGACCTTGCGCGCAGACCTCAGCCTTTGGCGCATTGCTTCACACTGACCTTGCATGATATCACTCTGGGCGTCCATCTCTTAACCCCACAGTCAAGGCTTCTAGAAGCAGCTGTGTGGAGGGTTCTCGTTTTACAGAAAGCGGTGCGTCTGTGCATGCGTGTGCCGCTAAAGATCTGAGCATGTGTGGCCAGGGTGCATGGTGTGATTTCCAGTTAAACAGAAGCAGTGTCTTCACTGGACCGCAATGTACGCCCTTCACAAGAGACAACAGTGCTCATGCTTTGGTGGGATTTCCAGTCAACCAGAAACAGTATCTCAACTACACTGCATCCCCTGCCCTTCAGAAGAGTTGAAAGCGTTGCATGACTTTGTGGGATTATTCAAACTAGACTGCATCATGTACCCTTCAGAAGAGTCAAAAGCAGTGCATGAGTTTGTGGGATTTCCAGTTAACTGTACACGGAATATTCACACTGGACTGCATCACGTGCCCTTCAGGACAGTTGAAAGCGGTGCATGAGTTTGTGGGATTTCCACTTAACCGTACACCGTATATTCACACCAGACTGCATCACACACCCTTCAGGGCAGTTGAAAGCGGTGCATGAGTTTGTGGGATTTCCAGTCAACCATATACAGTATATTTACACCAGACTGCATCACGTGCCCTTCAGGAGAGTTGAAAGCGGTGCATGAGTTCGTGGGATTTCCATTTAACCGTACACTGTATATTCACACCGGACTGCATCACGCACCCTTCAGGGCAGTTGAAAGTGGTGCATGAGTTTGTGGGGTTTCCAGTCAACATATACAGTATATTCACACCAGACTGCATCACGTACCCTTCAGGGCAGTTGAAAGCGGTGCATGAGTTTGTGGGATTTCCAGTCAACCATATACAGTATATTTACACCAGACTGCATCACGTGCCCTTCAGGAGAGTTAAAGCGGTGCATGAGTTTGTGGGATTTCCAGTCAACCATATACAGTATATTTACACCAGACTGCATCACGTACCCTTCAGGAGAGTTGAAAGCGGTGCATGAGTTTGTGGGATTTCCAGTCAACCATATACAGTATATTTACACCAGACTGCATCACGTGCCCTTCAGGAGAGTTGAAAGTGGTGCATGAGTTTGTGGGATTTCCAGTTAACCGTACACTGTATAGTCACACTAGACTGCATCACGTGCCCTGCAGGACAGTTGAAAGTGGTGCATGAGTTTGTGGGTTTCCAGTCAACATATACAGTATATTCACACCAGACTGCATCACTTACCCTTCAGGAGAGGCGAAAGTGGTGCATGAGTTTGTGGGATTTCCAGTTAACCGTACACCATATAGTCACACTAGACTGCATCACATGCCCTGCGGGACAGTTGAAAGCGGTGCATGAGTTTGTGGGATTTCCACTTAACCGTACACTGTATATTCACACCGGACTGCATCACGCACCCTTCAGGGCAGTTGAAAGTGGTGCATGAGTTTGTGGGGTTTCCAGTCAACATATACAGTATATTCACACCAGACTGCATCACGTACCCTTCAGGGCAGTTGAAAGTGGTGCATGAGTTTGTGGGATTTCCAGTCAACCATATACAGTATATTTACACCAGACTGCATCACGTGCCCTTCAGGAGAGTTGAAAGCGGTGCATGAGTTTGTGGGATTTCCAGTCAACCATATACAGTATATTTACACCAGACTGCATCACGTGCCCTTCAGGAGAGTTGAAAGCGGTGCATGAGTTTGTGGGATTTCCAGTCAACCATATACAGTATATTTACACCAGACTGCATCACGTGCCCTTCAGGAGAGTTGAAAGCGGTGCATGAGTTTGTGGGATTTCCAGTTAACCGTACACTGTATAGTCACACTAGACTGCATCACGTGCCCTGCAGAACAGTTGAAAGTGGTGCATGAGTTTGTGGGGTTTCCAGTCAACATATACAGTATATTCACACCAGACTGCATCACGTACCCTTCAGGAGAGGCGAAAGTGGTGCATGAGTTTGTGGGATTTCCAGTTAACCGTACACCGTATAGTCACACTAGACTGCATCACGTGCCCTGCAGGACAGTTGAAAGCGGTGCATGAGTTTGTGGGATTTCCAGTTAACCGTACACCGTATAGTCACACTAGACTGCATCACATGCCCTGCGGGACAGTTGAAAGCGGTGCATGAGTTTGTGGGATTTCCAGTCAACCATATACAGTATATTTACACCAGACTGCATCACATGCCCTTCAGGAGAGTTGAAAGTGGTCTGTCATTTGGTGAGATGTCAAGGCCACCAGAGACAGTGTCTTTACTAGATTGCACTGTGTGCCTTTTAGGAAAGTAAAAACGTGTCCATAGTTCTGCCAAGGTGGCACAATACAAGAAGCTGAGAAAACACTTGCTTTAGAAACACACATCGCCACAAATGTATTTCAGGGTGATACGTGATGTAATTAGCCCCGCCACCAAGCCATGGCAGTTTCAACGAGGCGATAACAGAACGTCTCCCCCGTACTCATCTCCCTGGCAGCTTTGAACGTACTCTGAGATGAATTAATGCCTAGACATATTACAGAAATAGTGCGCAAGTGCAATTTGCACTAGTGGAAAAAACATATGCTTTCAATACAAGTTTGCATCAGGGTATAGGATTGGGACTAGGCAAACATTGCCCTGATGCAGAAATGCGGTGAAAGAATATTTTTTTTTGCACGGGGGCAATTTTGACCCTAGTGCGAATGGCACTGGTGAAACGTTTCTGTAATACCACCCATGCTTCTTTTTCTCTGCATGGATGCTATTGGCATGACCTGCATCGTGTGCACATCCGCAAGGGCACGCGTTTGCTTTAGGTCCGCTCTGTCTCTTGACCTTCTGGGATTTGGCCAAAGTCACCCCCGCGTGGGCACCCTTATTCTAAGGAAGGGTAGAACATGGGTACCATTGAGTAGGGTGAAAATGTCACCACTTGTGTGTCCGGCACCAGTCTGCAGTAAAAGAAGGCGCTATTTAAGAAACAAAGCATTATTAAGAGCAGTTATTTTGTGCTCCAGCAAGCTGAAAGAGGTTGGCAGCCAGCAAGGACCATACCTAAAAAACGGTGCTTATATTGGTATACAAGCTTACAAATATTGGCGTCTACGGGAGATGTTTAAATCTCTCTGGAGAGGGCAACCAATCGTGCCTGAGCACCAGCAACCAGATTAAACATGGCACATGCCACTCACACAACAATGGGAGTATGATGTCACCAGGCCTTGCCGTGGCAAGCTGGCAGTTACCAACTGACGCATCTGAACGGGTGATGCATTCATTTTGGGACCAAACAAATGCATGTCCAGATCAGTCGTCGCCACAGTTCTGAAACACACAAAGGCCACAATCAGTCCAAGACAGCAGACCACGTATTAGTGGGCTCCCGTGGTGTTGGCAGAAAGTTTGGCTTAGTCTGATACTGCCTGCGCAATCATTGCGCCCATGGCGCACGGGCATGGCTTTGGTTACCATGCGAGGAGCGCAGGTTACATGGGAAGTGCGCACGGGTAGTCGGTCACAGGAACGATGGAGATGTGTTTGCACAGTTTGGGCTTCATCATGTTTTGAATCAGCGAAGCCGGGTGGGTGGAGGTCGGACCCTCGTTAATGGGCTGCGAGGGTTTAAGGGGCCAACCACCGTTCAACACAAGGTGGCGCATTGGTTGCTATGTCCAGGCTGGGCTCGTGCTGGACAAGTTAGTGCCCTTCCTGCGCAGCTGTGCCGGGGTTGGAGGTACAGCTGTGTTATCTCACGCAAAGTGCATGATTCCGGAAGACGGGGCATCGGTAAGTGCATTCAAGCTGCCCCAGAAAGCAGGCACTCCACCGGAACGCGGCTCCCGCACACGGGGACTGTAGCCCAAACCGCCCCTTCACTCCCAGTGACTGTGAAGGACATCACGGCGGATGCGTGCGGAAAGTTAGGGCAAGCTTTAACAGGGCGGCATCCCAGTGTGGAAAACGTGCACAGTGGCGAGATGCGGGGGTTGTCCCAAAAACACCGGCACACACAGCCTGCCACAGTCAGGCAAACACACACGCGTAACCGACACACACAGGAGAAGAGTGAGTGGCACACACTAACCCCCAGGAGCACATAAAGAGCCAGGCACGCCCAGTTTCCCCTGCACACATGAGACGCACACTGTCTACCACACATACAACGTCACATGCAGCCCGCCGCGCAATCCTAAAAACAACCACTCGCCCGTTGACACACCACCTGACAGAATCAAAAACACATGGAATGTTTTCCTATGGGATTGTGCCATTATAAAACACTTCCATGAATCAGGCCCAGTAAGACTTTCACACACACGCACACAATACTCGTTTTTGGGTTGATAAAGAGTGATTAATTATAACGTCCGTGTGGGTGATATGACTCCTTCACAGAACGTGCAGGACTTTTTTCCAAGCTCTGAAATTGAATGTTTTAGGGGAACTGCATTATATTTTAAAATGCCTTGCACAATGGAGTTGCAATTCATGCATGATGATAAGTATACTGCAAAACGCGACATATATGTATGCATGATGTATGTGTCCGTCCGTGTGTGCAGCCTCAGTATTCATGACCATAGCCTGTATAGAGACGTACACACAGAGCTGCGTCCGTCCGTGTGCAGCCTCAGTATTCATGTCCATAGCCTGTACAGAGACGTGCACAGAGAGCTGCATCCGTCCGCGTGTGCAGCCTCAGTACTCATGACCATAGCCTGTATAGAGACGTGCACACAGAGCTGCATCCGTCCGTGTGTGCACCCTCAGTATTCTTGACAATAGCCTGTATAGAGCCGTGCACACAGAGCTGCTTCCGTCCGTGTGTGCACCCTCAGTATTCTTGACAATAGCCTGTATAGAGACGTGCACACAGAGCTGCTTCCGTACGTGTGTGCACCCTCAGTATTCATGAGCATAGCCTGTATAGAGACGTGCACACAGTGGTGTGTCCCTGTGTGCACCCCCGGTATGTACACGAGCAGAGTGTGGGCAGCCTCTCTGGTGCACAGCAGCACACAGCGCCGGGACTCCGCTAGCGCACCGAGGCCCTCCCGCACTCACCGTTGCTGTTCTCGATCACCTCCTTCTGGCACATGTCCTGGACGTTCACCGTGCAGTTGACGATGAACTCGGGCGCCGAGCAGTCGTTGTTCAGCTGGAACTCCTCGCACTGGTAGCACTGGATCTGCAGCGCGCAGCCTGCAAACAAACACAAGCCCGGCTCAGTGCTCCGCGGACACCCCAGACAGCGCGCGCGCGGCGTGACACCGGCGGCGGGCGCGGAGCAAGGGCTCCCTCCCCCAGGGGGTGGCAGGCGCCTCCGACTAATATGCCCGGATCCCTTTCATTTAGTGTTTTCCTTTCAAGTCTCTTCTGTAGCTCTGCCAGCCCGGGACACTGCCTAGGTCTCCTCCAGGTAAATAATGAAACCCACGAATTCACACGGTTGGGGAAGGGGTGGTGTGATTTGGGGGAAAGGGTGATTTAATGCGCTCTAGCATGCAGCAATGCAAGGTGCGTGGCATCACTGCCATACCTAAAGCACGCGCATGCCGCTGACAGCCCACGACAAGCCATAAAACAGCCCGGGAGAATACGAATTGCCTCGAACATCATCATCCTTCAAAGAGCCATTAGCGTAATAGGTTAAACACCCCGCTTAAGCATCTCGGAGCCACGGCGCTTCTAGCACCGCTATCCCAGCCAACAGGGTTTACTTACCTACTAATTACAAATGATGTAATTACTATTTTGGCATGCACAATTACATCTGCAAGGAATACTCCTGTCTCCTCTCTATCATGTAACACAGGCGCGCGTGAAACGGCAACACTTCGCGGCTGCTAACAACCCCCGAGGGCTACCGGCGACTCCTGAGCAGCACTGCGTCTGCCTCCCCCGGGGGTGATCGAGCGGCTTTGGGGCTCTCAGCAGCGCAGGCGGCGAAAGCACGCATCGTGGTAATGGACTAGCAGGGTCGTTCACTGCGAGGGAATACTTACCGCGCTGTAAGAGCCAGCACAGGTAAAACTCGGCTCGCGGTAAGAACCGGTGCGCGGGGATATAGCGCACGGTAAGAACCGGTGCGCGGGGATATAGCGCACGGTAAGAACCAGCTGCGCGGGGATATCGCGCACGGTAAGAACCAGCTGAGCGGGGATATAGCGCACGGTAAGAACCGCTGCGCGGGGATATAGCGCACGGTAAGAACCAGCTGCGCGGGGATATAGCGCACAGTAACTAAGCCTGGGCACGTTTTCAAGGCAGCCACACTTTGAAATGTGCAGAACTGCCGAATCACAGGATGCAGGAGTTTTGCAGTGCACGCAGCGTCTGGAATATTGATTCCGTCCCAGCCCAGACGCGGGCTGCAGCAGCTGCCCAGTTAGCTGGCACCGGTTGCATCCTCTGGCAGCAGGTTGGCGAGCTACGTGGGTGTTCGTGCCGCGGACACTACTGGTCCATCTGCGAGGTTTGGGGATAACTGGGTTGGGCGCCGGTTCTTACCTGTAGTTAGAAGGGATGCCCAGAAAGTTGTGCAGACAAGGAGGGGCCTCATCCTCCCGCATCCGCAACAGGGCAGACCATGGAAAGCTGCCGACCCGGGGATCTCAGCGCTGTGGGTCCATGCCAGGGTTCCCGGACACCTTGCGCACCGAGGCAGAGTGAGGAGCGGAGAACCTGCTGCTCCCAACTCCTGGCCGCACTCCCCTCCCTTCACTCCTTCAACCCGCTGCACGTGACTCCCAGGGGGCGGGGACTGGCTCCCCGCAGGCAGGGGGTGGTTGGGGATCAGACACCCCGCACCGCGCCACAGACGCAGGCTGTGCCAGTACAAGCATCCAGAGCGAGGAAGGCGGGAAATTCAACAGACGCGCCTCCTGCCTGCAACACCAGAGCACGGGGACAGAGGCGCGCAACTGAGCGCGGATCTGCAGCCAGCCACCGAGCATTTAGAATTTAGAAGCGGAATGAATGACTAGTGTCGTTTTGTTTAAAGCAGCGCGGCATCTCACTGGCGAATAGAGAACATTGGTATGTGTGAAATAATATATTGGGAAAGCCGTTATGGACACTTACGTGGCAATGTGGAGAAAACAATCTTCGCCAAATGAGTCTTTAGTCATTATTTTTTGGATCCTCGCTTCAGCACAAGACACGCAGCAAGGTTGCCCTTCATGTTGTAAGCGGTCTTCCTAAACATCAAAGACCACCACTCTCGGGGCAGTTTCTAGCCAACTTGGTGCCCAAGGTGAAACACTACATTGCTTTCCTGAAACTGCCACTTGCTCCCCAGCTAGCATGCACATTTTTCACTGTTCACAGTGGGGTTTTTTTGTGTGTCATTTGTTAGTCTAATGCAGGGCGCTAGTCGAGGAAACACACGCAAGGAAGGTGTTGGCCCACTCTTTTGGGCTCACTGGACAAACATTCCCAGACTCGCTTCAAGAGGAAAAGGTTGCTTTAATGTAACAGGCCAGAGCTCACAAAAAACACGCTAACCTAGCTCCCTTACAGACTAACAGATCAATTGAACAATTGCCAAAACAAATAAATACATAAATAATTCAAATTCATCCCTTCCTGTCCCTTGCTCCCACCCCTCCCTTTCAATTCCTCTCACCTTTCATTGCCGCTTTCTCCCACCTTCTCCCTGATGCCACGCCCACTTCTTCAATACTTCTTCCGCTTCTTTGTAGCCTGTTTGTGCATACAGCACCACCCCTCCTTTACTGCTCTGGTACCCCACTCTGCTTCCCCCAACCCTCCCCTGAGGAGTTCTTTATGCCCCACCCCTTCCCTACACTACTTCTCATCTACCTCCAATCCATTATGATATCCTCCATACCTATCCTTACAACACCCCAGTAGTACATGTTTCCCATGATTGACAACAAAACCAAATGCACCCCATCCTCCCGAAAAAATTCAAAATCCTCATAAAGCCTCATTCACACCCACCAAAACCTGTAAAACATCATCTCCCCGTTGATCTTTTTCCTTGTCCTTTCTACTGCACCTTCATTCACAGCCCCCCTCTATACTCTTCTCGGCATCAACTTGGTCCAAACCAACCCTGGGCCATATCTCCCTCAACTGTTAAGGATTTCAATCAGGTGATGCACACCTTAGTCTCGGCCTAGTATGCAGCGCACAACTGAAATGCTTATTTCTTTTTATATTAGATTCAATAGTGAGATGGTACACCACTCATATCACACCCCCTTTTCAATTACCCCGGCCACAATGGACCATGAACCAGGCTGGTTGATAAAATGTAATATTTATTTATTTATTTATTTATTTAAAAATTCAAAAGAAATCATATAATTTTTAATATGGGGCATCAATCACCAATGGGGTGATAGTAAAAATAGGAATGTAAGCAATGCACTTAGTTTAACCTTCTATTGACACATCTACAAAACACCAGGGAATGGGAGCACTTTTTGATTTTAGGAAAGATAGCACTCACGTTAGGATTCCCCCCTGCAATGTTCCCTCAACCCACAAATAATCAATTCTAAATTGATATGAAGAAACAGCAGGTAATTAGGAATAAGAAGCTGAAAGCAGAATTCAAATCTAACCTTCACTAGCCAAATAAGTGTGAAAAACAGATTTGAAACCCTTGCAATGTTAAAAATGACACTCGGAAATGGATGAATAAAATAATGAATGTGTGTAAAAACCTTGAAGCAGATTCAATTCTTCACTAAAGCAACAATGTAAAGGTGCAAACAATCACAAGCAATGGATTAGCAAAAGCACACAGTTTGAAAAGTGAGTGGAAGATTTAAAACAGTTGACAATCAAAATGACACACTGGAAACTTTACAAATATTTCTGTTTTCCGTGTAAATTTACTAAACCGGTTTCTTTGAAAAACAGGTGAAATATTGCAAATCGCAATGCGGCCTTTACGTGGGGAGATAGATATATATCACAGATATATTATGGAGGTGAAATTAGGTCTCTAGCTGTTAAACTGAATGAGGTAGGCAAGATAGAATGAGGTGCATTTTTGTAAAAATCGGGCAGTGAAAAACAGAAAAGCGGCTTTAAAATGGATTGCAAATGTTACGTAAACTAGATTTAATGGCTAAGAAAAAGAGGAAGCCACTCGTGAATCTCTAAAGTTATGCTGCAGTTTTAACCCTTCACGTAGTGTACCCCGTTTCCTTCAGGAAAAATTAATTTATTTAATCAATATTGCTAATGGCTTATGTTCTATGCAAAACAAAAATGAAGAGAAAATCGGCGCAAACACTAGGAATCAAAGGCAGGGTTTCACAGATAATGCTGATAATTTTAACAGGATATCAGGGTCAGAATAGGATGGCTTAGAGAGGGTAACTAAGGACAAAGCAAGGCAAGGTATACTATGGATTTCTATGGGTTCCTTTTGATCCTCGCAGTCCACTTTAGTTCAGGATTTTGGGACAGTCAGCGTTCTGGTCACCACACGGATCTGGTCTAACAAAGGACAGCCGGACAAAATCAGAGGGACAGGATCAGCTGGGCAGGGACTGGATAACAAAGGATAGTTCTGGTCACCGGATGGCACAGGTACCTCTGGATGCAGTTATTGGGCAGCAATTGGTGGGCCGCAAGCCAAGCTGGTCTCAGGAGGCTTCCCACAAAAATACTACCGCTTCTCCCTTTGGATATTGGGATTTTAGAATTGAGACCTTGCTGGAAGGGTCAGCAATGCTTGGCCTGGTAGTTGGATCTGGAATCTGGATCAGTGCAAGATGAAGGAAACAGGAACAGGAAGCAGCGCAGGAAATCAGGAAGAGAGTGTGTGTCTATAGTCTTGTTAGGGACCCTTTATATAAAGCATAGTGACATCATTGACTATATTGCTGGGCCGGCTTAGCTAAGCACGTCTTTGAACAACTGGATTGGACAATCAATGTTGGTTGCCTCCCCTGGTTTGTACCCAGATTATGACATTGTATTTTATGATGGAAAAAGACATCCCACAGACCTTTTTGCCAAAAATCTGTAATATCAATATTTATACTTTTATACCATTGTGGCACCTTAATAAATTGCACAGTCAGGTCACACATTTTATGTAAAGGGCAGCCATCTAATCCTGCAATCTGTGAGACATTATTGTGGACAGTTACTACTTTCTAAATCATTTTAAGCATGAAAAGTTTGGCCTAAAATTCCATAACGTTATACATATGTGGGGTTGATCATGAGGTATGTAAGTATATCATTTTACATTTGGGACATGTATCCTTTTCTGGTAATCTACAATATTTGGTTACTTCTGTTCTCTATGCAGCAATGAAACCTATGATGTCTTAAAAGAAATAGGGTATCTCCCAGCGTACGGAGCCGGATGGTACTTGTTTCCAGTCGAGTCATACAGTCAGAAACCTGTAAGTATGCTGACAACGGCCCTCAGCCAGAACTTTTTTTACCTTAAGAGAATCTTTTAGATCCTAAACTGGGTTTCTTCGATTCCCCAGATTAAAGAAAAAGCCACACCGGCATTTCTCTCCTCCTAATGGAGAATCCGTGGATACTACAGTAACGTAGCAGTATGCCTACAGACCTCGAGCACGACCATCTTTCCCACATCTGTAGAGATTGAACTCCATTAAGTAAGTCTATTATGTATCCCCATTAGTGAACATCTCAGTTTAGATTGTTCATTTCTTTAATCATATCAATATACCAATATACTTAGACTGGTCCATTACTTTATTTTACAAAGGCTTAAACACCGTATTAACTCCTATTGAAACTGTCGATGTGAAATATTTTACAGACCCATAATCATGGATCATCCTTCTTATTCTAATGTTTAAAACATAAAAACAGGGTAAGCCAACCACTATTCCTTACCACCTTGAGATCTCGTGCTGAAATAATAAAATATGTAATTAGCAATTACTCTATGTCCTTCTTTCTGAAAATGGCGATTAACTAGTGCTTTTTCTTTCTGTTACTTTAATATTAGCTAAAAAACAAACCAATTGGTTTCAATGAACTAAGTTTTTTCCACAAGAATTATGGATACCTCTTTTGGTTTTGTATGGTGTAATTGCCAAAATTGAGAACATATGCGACAGTGGGATCACTGTTACACGATAATCAATGCTTATACTGGAATGGTAAATAACGAGGTCTTCTATTATCTAATGAATATCTTCTTGTAAAAATGAATATTGCAATTGAATGTAAATTATTAATATCAATTATTCCACTAATCTAGAACATTGTTTAACTTTTTCTTAATAGATTTAAAGTTTTGAATTGCATATAGCCCCTGAAGAAGAGAATAACTCTCGAAACGCGTTGGGAAACAGTTTACTTTGGACCAATAAATCCTGAACTAAAGATCAAGTCACAAGTTGTCTTTTGTACTTAAGTGAATATTTATTCTATAACTGTCTCTATGTTTTAACTATGTTAGGCAAAAAAAACACTTGCTTCAATTAACGCTTGGTTTAAGTCTAACCAAAATCTATACCAAATACCTATATTTGATACTCTTTGAATACTTTGGCTCCATAAGCCCCAGATAGTGTGCAGGGGACGGGAGTTCCCTAATAGGGAACTTACTCTGTTCTCATAAGTCTTAAAAGAAAGGCCATAAAATTACTTCTAAAAAGTGAAATATTTACATTTTTCCAGAGTCCTGCTGCAGAGATAAACGTCTTTACTTTTTTATTCATACATAGTCCTTAGCACCAAATGGCAATACTTTGTAAGCCATATATGGTCTTAGCTAGCAAGCAAACACCCTGAAAAGTAGGGTCGGCATTGAGATCTTCCTTGGAGCTCCTTGTAGAATTCACAATCACGTGTGACATTCTGTTCACATATCCTTGTCCCAGAAATCTCATTGTCAGTGAGCTCAGCAGAGACAAGATTTTTACCCACCCTGTAATTATCCTGGGGTTGTTACTCTCTGCTGAGAGTTTTTATGATAGTCCCCTTCCCCTTGGGGGAAGTTTCAGCCTGCCACCTGGAATAACTTATTTCTTTTTAGCTTGCAAATTCAGCACAGTTGGTTCAACATCTTAATTTCCTGATTTTTGGGTCCTGAATTAAACAAACCTAAGGAATAAAAATAGCTAACGGTGTACTTTCCCCAGCAACAAAACCTCTTCACATTGCTAAATAAGGCAGTTTTTCATTCCACAGTTTACTTCTTAAAGAGGCATTTTTTTTAGCTTGCACAAGCCCATTTTACATGTGTGGTGAAACTGGTGTTCCCTTTAATTTCGGTTTTGCATCTGTCTTTCCAATATGGTTTACACAACAGTCTGTATAGAGCAAAGGTCTCTATAAAATTGGCATGTGTACATACATCTCTGATTCCTTTTCAAACAGTGATGTTGACGCTTTTTAGCCAAAGTTAAGCGCTTTTCCGTGTTTGATACAGTACAGCCTTTGTTGGTTTTCAGGTTATGGCTGGCACAGCCTGTCATTCTGGAATAAGGCTTGGTTTTGCATAGGGACAGTGGGGACAAGCATGGGCAAGGCAGGGCCTTATTAATCACAGTGGCTTTAGTGAACAAGGTGAATTAGCGTCTAAACCGCATTTTTTAAAGGGGAAAAAGGGTTTGTTTTTCAATGGAGATTTTGGCTTTTGCAGCAAAGCAACACTGCTTTTTCCACTTTCTTCCTTTTGTTGATGTCGGAACACACTGACAATCAACTTCAATGTGCCCCCTTTGTTCCATCCTGCCGGAACAGTTGCTTGACAGGACGGTGACGCCATTTTAGTTGTTGTTGTCCAATGCAGTTTTGAACCATGGCGCTCACAGGAGCCAGCGCAACCATTTTGTGGTTTCTGCGCAACTGCAGCTTGGTGATGTGGGGAAATGCTGTTAAGTGGGTCAATATATCCCACACAACCAATCCCTCTTCATATTTTTTAACAGTGCCAGCCCCGTAGTCCTAACCAAATGGTTCTCCCCTGCATGCCAATTAGAGCCACCGGAACCCCCTGTAAGTGATTTCAATCCGGCGCACACCCAAGTCAACGGCTAGTATGTAGTGCACAACTGAAATCCTTATTTATTTTTGTCTAAAAGTTCTTTATTCTGAACAATATACAACTCATATCACACCCTTCTCCTGGAACCCCCCCCCCCGGTCACACTCAACCAGGAATCAGGCTGGTTTGCAAAGGTCAATATTTATTTATGTATTTAAAATGTTATCACAATATGTCTTAATGGGTACACAACAATCACCAATGGGGTGATGAAACACTTAATAATATCTTTAATACACAAGGAGTAACAGTGAGCAAACAATTCAGCACAGAAAATAATACTTGTGTGTGGTTTCAGATCGGATAGCACTGTGGGTAAACGTTCCCCCAGCACCCCCTCAACCCCCCAATAGGCAATGTAAAGAGCTAGGAGGAGAGAGCAGGTATTCAGGAAAGACAAAAATCAACAGACTATCAATCCCACTTTCCCCCTTTCAAACACAAGAGAAAACGGACTTGACTGTCAAGCTGTCAGAATGGCTTTTAAAGTTATCTTGAGAATGGACTGGGTAAAAATACAAAATATGGTCAAAATTGCTGAAATTGTTATAAATTGTTATGGGAGCCACTTTGGATAGTTGCACACAAACACAAATGTTTTAATACCAAGAAACAATTTCAAATCTTAAAATTCAAGTCGGAGGCAATTAAAAGCTATTTTACACGTGTAAGAATTTTCCAAAAGGAAAATTCATGGCAAACTTTTCACTGCGTGAGATTCGCAATAACGGGAGAACTGTATTGATTTGGAATGCATGTTTCAGGCGCAATTTAAAGCTGTGGATGTTACCTACAAGCAGAAGTTGACATTTCGTTTCTAGCACAAAACTGAGGGAGTTATGGACATTTTAGTAGAGGTCATTTTTTTCGAGATAGGCTCAAGAATTGAAAACAGGAATGCACTTTTAAAATGACAAAAGTATTTCTTACACTAGGGATGACTATGAACAAAATGAATACCACACAGGAACACAGCCACTTGATCAGAATGACTGCCTGCGGAGGAAACTCGCTTTCTTCAGATGAGAAAAGATCAGCGCAAAGATAGTTTTAGCAATACTAGTTGTGGAGGAAGATAGGATGGTTTTGGATAGAGAGTTCAGGTCAGGGGATTGGATCTGGTTTTGGACAGACAGCCGGGCACAAAGGACTGGGCAAGATCGGCAAGGCGCTCCGATCACCGCACGGCACAGGACTGGACTGGATCTGCAAGGCCCTCTGGTCACAGCATGGCTCAGGACTGGATTGGATCTGCCTTTCTTGGCTATGATGATATTATTTTCAGCAGGCAAGCAGTACAGCGCAGCCCGGCTGTATTATGATGTGTCCCCTTAGGGTGGTGGGGTTTTGGTTCTGGAATTTGAGGCCTAGCTGAAAGTGGTTCATCTATGCAATGGATTTCTGCTTTGCCAAGTTTCTGGAGTCTGGAGCAATGAAGATGTAGAGTTCAGCAGCAGGGTGCTCCGCCAGCATCGGGATAGTGAGTGAATCTGTCTGTCCTTCGTGTGGTGAGCTGTCTCTATTTATGCTATGATGAAGGGGGTGTGTAGGCCGGTTTAGCCTAAGCTTGCCCCTTTGGACAGGTGATTGGGTCAGAGTCTGCTCTCTGCCTTGATAGGAGGAGAGAAACAGAGTGTCACCTTTATGGTGTGATTTTATGAGGCTGAGAATCCACCCCTAGCCCCTGGAACACAAAATCTACTTTTGGCAAAATCCATATTTACACATGTGCAAAATCTACAACAATCACATATACAGATTACATATTTTACATAGCAGCTACTCCTCAAATACCCTGTAGCTGTGGGATCTTGTCTCTGCTTTTCACAGAATTGTGCCCTTTTCATCAGGAACACAATGGTCAATTTTGTTGTTGAACATGGGCATAAGTGTATGAAGTTTCCTACTTCTAGCAGAAATACATTTTGTAGGGGCGCTGTTGAGCAGCCGGAGAAAATGGCTGCCTAGCCAGTGAGCTCCGTCTCTGCCCGCTGGAATCCGTTGGACATCAGCGTGAATCTCCTATCCAGCCTGACGAAACTGTCACGATTTTTGTCCCCTCATCCCCCTGAGTACGGGGCGGCAATCTGGACCGAAAACGGTGCTTGGGGATGGTGTGGCGCGGCCTCCTTGCGAACCCCTGCATAGGCTGCTCGCAGCCACCAAACACGCTGCTCCCTCTGGCCCTGCGAGGACGGTGCCGCAGACACCCCTCGCCGCCTCATCGCCTGAGGACTACACCGCTCTGCGAGTGCCCTACAGAGCGGACCTTCGCTGGTTGCAGCCCCCGCCCTGCTGCTGGACTGGGGCGGCCGGGAGCTTGTGACACATGCTCGGCTCTGCCTGTGGCCGTGTACGGGGAGGTCCTCTGTCCTGACCTCGACCTCCCACCGGACGGCGCGGGCTTCCGTTGACCCCCCCCTGAGGCGCAGGTGCTGCCCCCTCGGCGACCTGCGGTGGCCTTGGGCGGGTGACTCCATCCGGGGGCCTTCCAGCACGACCCCGGGGAGGCGGTTGAGGCGGCAGCGACACTCCGGGCTGGCTGCACACGATCCTACGCCGCATAGGCTCCGGACCTGGGCCTGACATCGGGGGGGCGAGGCCCGATCCTCGGAGAAGAACAGCGCACCGCGGAAGACACGGGCCCAGCTGCCCGGAGGGCTGTGTGGTGAGTGCCTGCACCTGGACTATGCCCCCCTCCCCTCTACACTAGTGGGGCCCCCTGTACTCCCCTGCACCGTTACCCAGCCTCAGACATGGACTCTTTTGGTTAACCCCTTGGAGGGGGGAAATCCACGTGTGGCCGCCGCTTCGCTAGGTTCCGGGCCCGGCTGCGGCTCCTGGGGTGACTCCCCACCTGATCAACCCACACTGTGAGTACTGGAAAGAAGCCCCTTCCTACCTTACTGGCACCTCTTTGCTCAGGGCACCCGGCCACACCTGGTGAGCTACACATAACGCAAGACTAGTGGGCCCTCTCTGCCCTATCCCCAACTGCAGCTCTGCCGCCATTGCCTTGTTATCAACTGGCCTCTGCACCCGGGCTGTATAACATTGCGCCTGCTGCTCTTGAGCGATGCACGGTCCACGGTTGCGGGTTTACTGCCACCCCACCACCGAGGAGCTAGCCTGTGGCCACCACCGATCCTTTCCACGCAGGCGCTACCTCCCTCCTCTGCAATGCCCAGCAAGACGCGGCCCAACGGTAAAGCGGGCGCCATGGATAGGTTCGCCAAGATAGCGCCTAGGGCAGATCAGGCATCGTCCTCCGCACCACAGGAGGAGGACGAATCCAGTCCGGACCCCCCGCAGCCAGACCTCTCCACGATGATGGAGTCTATGGCCAAAAATTTTGCGACCTTTCACGAAAAGCTCGACGATATCAATGCAAACGTAGCCTCCCTGAGAACGAAGATCGATCATCATGGGGCCAAAATCACCTAAGTGGAGCAAAGGATAGGGACCAATGAAGACAACGTTCATGCCCTTCAGGGCACAGTCTCGGACCTCGTCCGCGACATGAAGCAGGTCAAAACTAAGTGTGATGACCTTGAATCGAGGTCCCGGAGAAATAATGTCCGCATTGTGGGGGTCCCCGAGACTGTTCTGAAGGGCCGCATGGAAGTGGCGGTCGAACAACTCATTAGAGACCTCCTTGACAACCCGCCACTCTCACCATTCTTCACTCTGGAAAGGGCCCACTGTTCCTTGGCTCCTCGGCCTAAACCTGGAGATTTCCCTAGGCCAATAATAGCCAAACTACTGAGCTATAAGGACAGAGACCATATCCTTCGATTGGCCAGGGAGAAAGGGGAACTCAGGATGGATTCACAAGTCATCAGGATTTTCCCAGACTTTTCAGTGGCAGTGCAAGCGGAGAGACGACAATTCAATGGGGTGAAGAAGCTGTTGAAAGAGCGTAGAATAGAGTATGCAATGCTTTTCCCTGCTCGCCTCAAATTTACCCACCGCAACAAACATTACTTCACGGTCCAGGATGAGGCCGTCAAGTTTATTGAGGCACAGATCCCACTGGCTGACCCTCCTGTGGAACGAATGGAGGACGAGTAATATCTGGTCCCGAGGTCTCTTGTAGCAGACCCCAGTGGTGGTGGTTTAATGTCTGTTGGCCTCCTTATCGGACTCTGGGCTCCCCAATCTCTGTGCTGTGGCGGGCACTTTGTGGCCCAGTAACACTGCTGCGAGCGTACAATTCGCCAAGGGGGACGCGTCCTAGGCTTATTTACTGGCAACACCACTCACTGGGCCCGAACTCCGCAAAACTGAACAGCACTATGGAACACTATCCTAGGAGGTGCAAGCTGGGCCTTTGCTGCCCTAAACCATAGGGGCCTTCTCCTAGTAATCTGAGTGTTCTACTATCCTCTCTTTGCAACCGTCCGTTCATTAACTGATTTTCAGCCTTATACGAGTTTATTGTGATTGATACTAGTATATGCAGGCACAGCGGCAGCGGCAGCCCCCACTGCAGCTGCAATCCCTTCTGAGTCTAAATGTTTGAGTTCTGGCCCCGGTTGGGCAAGTTCCCCTGCGCGACCGAGTTGGGGATGGTGCGCAGTTGAACAATGTGTGGGTGGGTTTCTAAACACTGCTGGTTGGGCCAGGGCGGTGAGGGTGGGGGGTGTAGAAGTTGGGGTAGGTTATTTACAAAATGGCAGAGAAGTTGAGGCTGGGTCTGGGGGTGGCGCCCTTATGCCGGTGCAGCGCACACGGTGGGAATCAATGTCAAATGCTCTACTTGAGATGTTCTGTAAATTGGCGATATGGCGGTCAAAATGATGTCATGGAATGGCCGGGGGCTGACAAATTTTACGAAGTCTCGCAGGATTGGCATGGGGTCAAGGTCCTCCTATTACAAGAGACACACGCTCTGAAACACTTATCGTCGAATATAGCACATTCTTGGGGTCCCAATAGATACTATACTCAATACTCCACTCAAGCTAGGGGAGTCCTGACCCTTATCCATAAGTCCTTAAACTTCACTCTCCACACGTCCCACATTGACACAGAAGGCAGATACGTTATTCTGCACTGTACCTTAGCTCATGAGGAATGCCTACTGGTCAATCTATATGCTCCCAATACCGACTCCCCCGAGTTTTTTGACAATGTGGCCTCTATTTTAATGAGATATCTAGGTACCCCCATCATATGGGGTGGAGAAATGAATTTGATAATCGACAATGTCCTAGACAGAACAACAACCACTCGCAGGGCCACTACGCGTGCGGCGGGGCAGCTCCGCATACATATGGACTCTCTAAACTTACACGATATATGGAGGACTCTCCACCCCCATGACAGGGACTATACTTTCTATTCCACAGTACATGATAGCTCTTCGCGGATTGATTTATTCCTGCTCTCTGGTGCTTTAGTGGGTAGAGTCTCGGACGTCAAGATCCTGGTGCGCACACTGTCTGATCACTGCCCTGTGCTGCTACTGTAAGAGGATTCAATTCAACACTACAGCTAAATCAATGCCTAGTCTGGGATACTGAATGGAAACCCTTATTGATATATCTTTATGTCCAGTTCATGCGTTCTGGATGACTACCCCTATATAACACCCCTCTGTTGGAATCCTCCTGACCCCACTGAGCCAAGAAGTAGTTCTGTTTTGCAAGTTAAAAGGATTATTTGATAATTTAAACAATATATATATATCACACTTTATAATAAATTAATAATTGAATATCACACTTTATCTGATATGATAAAGATTAACAACGGAGAATCTGGCACTAGCACACTTCTTTATAATCACTAAGGAGTTGACATGAAATGGATAAGGTAGCACACTGGTAAATAGGTACAGAAGTATAATGTGGTAGAGAATGCTTTATAGGGTTCAAATGGATGCAATGTTGAATGAAATGCAGTACAAAAAATCACTTGATAGGATTTCAACCAAACAATGTAATCACTTTTCTCTGGCTATTCACCCCCCCCCCCCCTTTATGGGATGCAAGGAAATGGGAGGAAAGCACACAGTTCTCAGAAATGCAATCAATGTAATTCAGTTCAATCCCCCCAAGCACGCTTAAAGAAAACAGATAGGAGTTTTGAAAACACAGGCCCAAATACTTTTATATGTGCTAGCAATGGATGAGAACTATGCTGGAAATGCTTTTAATTCCCTTTCAGAGGTTCAGGGTGAGTGATATCTAGTTAATATTAGTCCAGGCTCACACTAGCAATGATTCAGGGATGATTTTTTTATGAGGCAAACGATTTTCTGGCAAATGGAAGGCAAGCAGCAGCTGATTTTTACACGTGAAGAAATTTGCAAATCGCGGTAAAATTCGCGAATGCGCTGAGCGCTATTACAGAGGAAATACAAGGACTATCACTATCGTTCTGGGGTCCTAAGAAAGCCTAGGATCTCAGCTTCCAGATGAAAGTTACTGCAAGTCTCTAAGACAAACGGTCGCGGAGATATGAGCGATTTAGTAAAGGTCGTTTTTGGTTTTGCAAATTTTAAACGCAGCACTTTTCAGTTTTAAAAATGATGGCAGGATAACACAATTGCTAAGCTGCAGTTCTACTTAGATTAAAAATGGATTGAATTATATGATTTTAACTAAGAGATGTGTGCTGAGTTTTGCTGAGTACTCACAAGAGATTTTAAACAGGAAGGCGGCTTTGTCACGATCTGGTCAACAGGTCTGGACTTCGGACGGTCTCTGGGCACAGCGTCTGGTCTCTGGAACTGCTAACATGGGTCTGGGTCAGCTCTGCTCTCTCTCTGGGTACAGCACTGGTTCTGGATTCTGGAGATTGAGGGATTTGAAGTCTCTGTTTATCTTGGAGTCTAAGTGTTGGCTCTTTGAAAGTTGATGGAGGTAAGTATGGATTTTTCCGGCAGAGCTTCCAGCTGCAGATGGAAATGAAGATCCCTATCTGTCCTGTCTCTCTGCTTTTATGTGTTTAGAATGTGGGTATGTTCTAGCATCACTGACCCTACCTCTCTCTCAGCTTCTAATTGGTCAAACTTCCATTTCTCATTTGATTGGGGGAGCTAAGTTGTGTCAGAGTGATGTCATTTTACAGCCTGCAGAAAGTCCACTCCTCCTGTCAACTTGCACACAATCTATATTTGATAACAAAAGACATATTTGCACAGGTAAACATTGGTTTAAAATTACATGCACACATCACATATCACAGGAGATATACCCTGTCCAAACTCTGCTCTTCCTGGGGGCTTGCATTCAGAAATAGCGATATTTTGCACTTTTTAACTGGTTTGCAATACCGTACATTACCCCAAATTTACACACATGTGCGCAAGGAGTATGGACATTAGTTGATGAAGTGTCAGATTTTTCACATGCACACATTTTGAGTAATATCCTCTTTTCCGCCAAAACCCCCCTGAACATGCCACCGGTTCTAAAAACCTCTTAAAATGTGGGCAGAAAAATCACAAGAATTATGGTGTCATTTATACAATTTTCACATGTCCGCTCTATGAGTTATTCATCTTTTTCTAAAACCATATTCTGGCTATAGAGGTGTGTCTTTTCATGTCACATGGTACAGAAACCAGTCTTTCCAGTTTCTGGCAAGCTCAGAGAACCTGCCCCTCCCAGCTTCTGCCAAGAGGAAGCTGTTTTACGACCTCTGTAATAAACCATCTGCCTGGGTGAAGGGGGTTGCATTGTTCAGAGCTCCTGTGTTCTGTGGGGCTCCCCTTAATTCAATTATCAGAGAGATGGCATATCCTTAGTGTGGCCAGCAAAAGGCAGATAGGCCTGGGAACACAGTTGTGACTCAAGTTTCACTCCTGATGGGGGTAGTTGCCAGGCAAAGTTCAGTTCCTTAAGCCAGTTTTTTTTTTTTTTAGATAAAATGTCACTTCTGTTCCCCAGTTTCTGCATTCAAATAAACTAAACATTTTTACATATGCAGCTATAATGCTGATTCTAAGTTTAAAACTATGACATTTAAACAATTGCAATCTATGTGACACTCAAAAGTAGGTCACTCATTTCTTTTGAACATTGAGATTTTTAGTGTCTTTCAGTCCACATTTACTTAAACTGCTGAAATCCCCAGCTCAGCCAGTCTTGTTATAAACCTTCAAGTCACTTCAGAATATAACTTTACATTGGATCCACCTCTTAAAATGTCTTTCTTTGGCATGTTTTGGGTTCATTTATTCAGTTTTCTACAAAATCTGGTGGTTTTAAAATGCCGGCTTTTGGATAGTGGTGAGTACTGGTACTGCACCCCTTTTTGGGATTTAAGAAAATGAATTCCCAACAGTTATGGGTTTGCTTTTGGCAATCAGCATTGCCACTCCCAATGGTTTCAGACTACTGTGTGGGTAGTCCAATGGTGGTTTTAGGCAGTTTCCTTCTGTGCCCATAACATCGGCAAAAATGAGTGGCAGCCTATTCTTCATGCATTTCCCTGTGCATTTTCTGGGAAGCTCTGGCCATCATGATGTTTTCCATGTCAGTACTGCACAGTTTTGGCGGTAGGGCGTGGATGCATGGATAAAAACATCCCACACTACAGATCCAACTTGGTAACACAGGACCAACACGTCCCGCTTGGCGCTTTAAGTCTGCCGCCTTGGCGGACATTGTATACAAAGCTGAAATATTAGCGGACATTACCACATTCTTTGAAAAAAACAATACGTCCGACACAACGGAGGGGGTTAGATGGGAGGCATTCAAGGTTTACATAAGGGGGATGTGTATCTCCAAGGAAGCAGGTGTCCTAAAAGCTATAAAGCATGCTCTGAATGCATCGGAAACTAAACTCAAGGCTCTAGAGCGGGAATATATTGCTACTCCATCCCCGGGAACCCTGGCGGCGATCAGAGCAGAGCTGGAACAGTTCGAGGCACATGCTATGAGGGAGGTGCAATACTATGCTCGTCCTGTAGCCGCCCGTAGGTATGGAGAGGGGGACAGACCGGGTAGAACACTGGCTAGGCTGGTTTGCGCGGAGGGTGGCAAGTCTCGGATTGATTGCATTGTGGACGAACAGGGACTGAGGCACTGGACTGACCGGTCCATCCTTGACATATTTGCTAGCTTTTATGCTAATCTATATGGTCCCCAACAGGAACACTCAGATCAGGATTTGGATGACCTCCTAGAGAGCATCCCGATGACTATTATTTCCCAGGACACCAGAGAGTCACTCTAGAGGAGATAGTCCGGGTGATTTCGGATCTCCCCAAAAACAAAGCTCCTGGTCCGGACGGACTCACCTCTGAATTTTACCAGGAGCATGTGTCCGTTCTGGCGCCAGCACTACACAGGGTCTGGACCGAAGCGCTTCGATTACACATCCTCCCCCACTCCTTAAGAGAAGCCTTAATAACAGTTCTCCCCAAACCTGGAAAACCCCTGGAGGAGTGCGGGTCTTACAGACCCCTATCCCTCATTAATACTGACATGAAAATCTTTGCCAAGATAATTGCAAATAGGTTTCTCCCCTTCATGACCCACATGGTCCATCCTGACCAGAGCGGATTCATCCCCGGCACTCAACATCCGTGGCCTATTTAACGTGATGTCCAGGATTGACCCGAGCGCTGAGGCTGTGGCGGTAACCTTAGATGCCCAGAAAGCCTTTGATATGGTCTCATGGCAATACCTGTGGGTGGTGCTGGAGAAAATGGGTGTAGGCCCAAACATGCTCTCTTACATAAAGCTTTTATATACTGATCCGTTAGCTAGGGTCCTTGTAAACTCTATTCCCTCCTCCCTCTTCAAGGTACACCTCGGGACCCGCCAGGGCTGCCCATTCTCCCCCCTCCTCTTTGCACTCGCCATCGAGCCCATGGCTGACCATGTTAGAGGGCGTCACATCAACAAAGGCATTCGGCTAATTGACACTCCGGAAGTCATATCACTCTATGCGGATGACGTCCTTCTATATATCAGAAACCCCTCCACATATCTGGACCCGATCATCTGCGACATCACTAAAATAGGCACGTACTCCGGGTTCATAATAAACTACTCCAAATCGGAAATTTTCCCCCTTACCGTAGCAACACAACAACCGTCATGTGAGTACCCCCTGCGCTGGTCCCCGGAGGGAGTCAGGTACCTCGGGGTTCAGGTATCATTAACCAAACCGGCCCTACTAAAGGACAATTATGGGGCTGCGTCTCAACTCATTATTTCCAAGTTCTCCAAGTGGCAACACTTGGCGCTGTCGCTGGCTGCCAGACGTTCCCTGATAAAGATGATAGTGGTTCCCAAGCTCCTTTACATCTTCACTAATGTTCCAGTCTGGCCCGGGAAGCAATACTTTAAGGTGCTCCATTCGGAATGCACCCAGTTTCTCTGGCATCCGGGGTCGGTCCGCAAGAAGTGGCTACACATGACTGCACCATATGATAGGGGGGGGGTTTGCAGCTCCAGACCTACGTTTATACTGGTACGCAGCACAGGCCCAACATGCCTCTCATTGGTACGCAGTCCAGAATCCGCCTCTGCATGTAAAACTCGAGAAAATGGCGGGCGGTGGGACCAATATCATGACCCTACTGTTGCACCACACCCTCCGTGCGGATGCCGATGCCGACCCAGTGACCACCACGATTAAGGCTTGGCATGCTATTCTGTATTCCGAACAAGAGAGTCCCCCGTACTATAAGTGGTTTCCCTTGTGGCAATTTCCTGGACTCTCCCCTACACACGACCAGCTTCTCTCGAGACACTGGGAGCAGCTCGGCTACCGTGGCCTGACTGACCTTTTCCCAGAAGGTAAATTTATCACCCCTCAAACATGGTGCCCAGAACACACTAACTCCCTGCTCGAGAGGCTACAATACTACAGGCTCCGAGCTGCAGTACGTGCTATGTGGCCCTCATACCCAGACGAGCCCCCAGAATCACCTGTACTCCAGTACATAGCGAACTCCGCGGGTTCCAAGGGGATATTATCCAATTTGTACAGAATGCAACTGGGAAGAGGAATAGTGACTGGCTCCCTCAAGCCACGTGAGGCATGGGCTAGGGAGCTCGAAATGGAAATAGCCGATGAACTGTGGGGTAAAATGTGTGCACATACGCACAGGGTCTCCCTCAGCGCCAGATTCCGCTGCATACAATTCAAGTTCCTCAACAGGCTCTACTATACATCGTATAGAGTGGCGAAATTCACGGGTTCCCTGTCTCATACATGCCCTAAATGTAAATCTTCTGAGGCAGACCATATCCACATGTTCTGGGCCTGCCCGATGATAAACACATTTTGGGTGGCTGTAACAGAGGCGCTCTCTGAAATAATAGAGTCCTCGGTGGACATGGACCCACTTGCCCTATTGTTTGGTATCTGGGAGGGGGAAAGTGCAAAGAAAATGTCTAAATTTTTTAATGTGAGCGCCATTGTTGCTAAAAGGTGCATATTGCAAAGCTGGAAGCGCCGCAACCCCCCCACCCTCACGATGTGGCTCAAAGCCCTTACCTGGATACAAGTGTGCGAAGAGGAATACATTGGATCTCTATCGACCACATCACGCCCCAGAAATGTATGGTCAGAATTCTGCAGCTACCTGAACAATAGAGATGGTGTGAAATGGATAGCTTCCCCTCCCCAAACATGACCCGCTACGCCATGAAACTGTACGTTTTTCTTCCTTTCGCCCTATCCAAGCCACTCCAAGCAACGAACTGCTCTTTTCCGATGAAATTGTCCCCATTCGTTTTGTGCTGCTGTTTGTGATGCTAAATTGATAGATTGCTGCCATGTAACCTGCATTGTGCCTGTCTTAACTCTCTGCCAATAAACAAAGTTTAAAAAAAAAAAAGAAATACATTTTGTGTAACATCACATTTCTTGCCGTTTCTTTCCAGAACATGTCACACGATTTTACCGCCTCTTGAAACGTGCTGCCAAAATTTAGATTCACAAATCTGTTACTTTTATATTTTTCACAATTTTGACTGGCAAGTTATAAGTCTTTAAAACAAATGTTCTTTGTTAATGTTCAGCCACAGATGGTTGTTTGGGTCCGCCTCTTTTTGTCTCCCTGCAGTCCAGGAGCAATCTCCTCCCTGCTTGCTCTTGGCAGAGGCCATTTACGACTGTCTTCACACCTCGCATTTCCTTAGTTGCAGCTGGTCATTGTTCCTCATGCCTCTGTAGACCACATTCTTTCCTACACCATACTTAGAGCTTTTGTGTGATTTCCTGCTGGGGGGAAAGACCTTCCTTCTGTGAGAAAACTTGTTATTCGAGTTTGGTAGCTTCAGCCATGCTTAATTTTAACTGTTAATTCTGTTGAATTTTTCCTTAGTTTAAAACAAACTTATTGTATCAAATCACAGCTAAAATTCTCATCCAAGATTTTAAACCATGGGATCAAAACAATTACAATATGTGTTACTCTCAGTAACAGGCCTCTTAGATTGCAACATTTTATTTCAGTTTATACATGTTTAAAGTTTAATCAGGCAGGCTACTGACAGCTGTCATTCAGGCGGCCCAGGGTACTGCACCCAGAGATTTTTGACAGATCCACAGACAGGCCACTTTTGCTGTGGAAATCTCTTTATGCTCTCAGCTTTTCAGGATCTTGTAGGTTCACAATGATTTCTTAAACTAAATGAATTGTAGCACCCAGCAAGAATTTTGGATGTTTGAACTTGTTCTGTACCAGCATTCTAAAGTTTCAGCAACAAAGAAAAAGGGATTTAAAGCAAGATTTTGGGGTTTCATTTAGCAACACACTGCTTTTTCCTTCTATACTCCTTTTTCACTTGTTGTGGAGCCCAGTGACATATTTCAGGAGTGAGATCCCTGTTCCATCACTGACAACATGCGTGGCAGATTGGCAGCCATCTTTTTGTGCGTGATTTTGGTGCGCACAAGGGATTTGCGGCCATTTTGCTGTTTTCTGGCACCATCATAACACAGTGATGCAGTGTAGCAGAGCAAAAGTGGGTCAATACACCCCACGCCCCATGAAGCTCCCTTACACCCCCTAGCATAGGCAGCAGTTGGTCCCACCTGAGCCCCACGCCCCAGACCATCTCAACAAAGCAATGTTATAACTACACCCCAACTGGGTCCCAAAAAACTCTCTTTGCTGCATCCTTCCCTGCCCATATCACTATGCAATGCCCACATATCCAGATTGAGGCAACTCACCACTCCTCTGTGCCATATCTGGAAAAGAAAAGATTTTGTGAGCCTTCTCCCCAACAACCCAATCACTCACCTCCAAAAAGTCCTTTTTATTAACCAACAGCCCCCATTTCCCTTCTACTTTCCCAATTTTCAGCACCCCAAACTCTTAACATTTTCGTCAGACGTACCCAACAGTTCTACCTTCAGATGCCACCCCATCTTAAAAGAATGAGTCCAACAAAATCCTCAGCTTTCTCACCCAAAGCCAACCGGGCTCTCCTCATTGCACCCAAATCTTGAGATGCTGGTTTGGATTCTTTCTTTTTTTTTGAGGCACCATTTTGCCCTTATTCCACATGCACATTTATTCCCTTCTCCCCACCATCTCACAGCTGCCACCACTAAATATCTCTGAAAAAACCCAAGCGCCCACCGATGCTTTCCTTATTAGTATTATTTTAAGGATCTATTTATACATTTTTGCCAACTAATAGCCCTGGCATGTGATGTCAATGATGTACGCGTTCTTGAGGACATTGACCCTTTCTCCTCTATCAAACGTATGCTCTCCCTCGAACGACCCCCAACTGTTACCACAAATAAACTCTTTCCTTTTCCATATTCATCACTCCCGCCACAAACTGTCTCCTCTCCTCTACCTTGCCAATCCCTATAACACCTTGTAACCCTAGACCAATCCCAACCTCATTTGCCTAGGGGCCAGCATACTGAACGGCATCTCATGGCCATCTACTGACCAATGTACTCCTGCAGGGTACTCGCGGGTACTCACCCCAACCATAACAATTGCTCCCCAGTTCCTTACTCAGAACCTCTCATTATTGCTCTCCCACTGCACCGGGGGCCGTACCTGCACCCTCCGTCCATGTGTTTAATTCACTCTCCACCCCATGCAGTAACTCCACCACCTCCTCATTTCTCCATGTACCCCCGTGTTCAGCCTTGCCAATACTTGCTCCCCCACAAATGTTCCATGTCATCACTGTTCCCCCACTGCACCAGTGGCCTCCCGTGCTCCCCCATCCATGCAGTTCAATCCACACATCCTGCTACTTCACGAAGCATCACTGCCCACTTCATCCTCCGGTGTGCTGCTCTTCTTCTGCTCTTTCACCCCAAGCACACTTCTCTGATATAGCCCCACTTTTCCGCACATAATTCTTATTGATTTCCTTAAAAAAATACTTGAAACCTTTCCCTTTCTTTCATTTTACTGTTTCTCCACTTACCCCTCCAGTACACACCAAAACCTCCTGAACCTGCCGTGTCTGAAAAACCTGAGCTTTCCATGAAACTGTGTCTCGCTGCAGCCACATTGACACTCCATTAAATTCTTCAGAAATCTTAGCCAAGTCTTGCAATCCTCCCTGAATGCTCCTGAAGTCCTCACCCTGTGATGTTGATACTTCGTCCCTGCCATTGAACATGCCATGATCCTGTAGAAAGTGTAACCTGGTGCCACCACCTGACACGCAAAATTGAGATGCCCTACTAACCTCTGCATGTCCACCAGATTCATTTTGTGGGCCGCTATCCCCTTCTCCAGCAACGCTACAAGCCTGCTCAGCTTCTCATAGGGCAAGCATGAGATCATAGCCACTAAATCCAGCTCTATTCCTAAAAATGACAAAACCACCACCGGCCCTTCAGTTTCAACCTCCACGAATGCCACTCCAAAATCCTGTGTCAATGTCTGAAAAACCTCTAGCATCTACTGACATTCTTGCTCTTTGCCCATCCCACTGATGAAAAGGCAGTCGTCCAAATAATGCAAAACTCCCTCAAAACCAGAACTGTAAGTAAAAAAAAACATTGCAGGAAAGAGCTAAACGCTCAAACAATGCATTTGAAACTGCATAGCCCCTTGGCAAAACTTTATCAATGTAAATCTGACCCTCGAACTGCATCCCCAGCAACTAAAAATCCTCTGGATGCACCGGTAACAAACGAAAAGCCACCTTGATATTGCACTTAGCCATAAACGCTCCACGCGCTCCTTCCTCACTAAGACCACTGCCCAATCCACACTGGCATGGGAATGAAGTCATTCACTTACATGCCTTCTGGCCATGATAATTGATCACTCAATCAATTCCCCGGCTGCTTCCTTAGGCACAACCCCTAAAGGAGAAACCACTAGATCACCTTGCAAATCTGTAAACGGGCCAACCACGACCTCCTTCTGCAGCGTCACCCTTACCACTTCCAAATTCTCCCGAGCAGACTTCCAATTTTTGCATCCTCTGACCCTGATATCCCAACTTAAAACCTTCACGAAAACCTTCTGCCAAAATCCTGGCCCCTACCCTATCTGGGTAAAACAGACCCATTCCTCCAACACCTCCCCTTCAACTGAAGTATAGGCCTTTCCCCCAACTCCTCATCCCACACCATGCCCCCTCCTAGCTTTTTAATTCCCTCATAAGGCATCTTCTTGGTCTTCTCTGTACTCTCACCTGTCCTTGCCGTAAGAACCTCCACAAACCCTTGGGCCACTGGCTCTGCGACCTTGTCTCTCTGTACTTGAACTGAGGAGACACTTCTGCGGCTCGCCCGCAACAATGCCCTTGCGGACACCCTCTCCATCTCCCCCGCCCCATGTGTCACAACCCCCCACTGTGTGTTTCCAACTAGTACCCAGCCTGACCCATGTGGCTGACCATTCCCTTTCGTGCTCACCTCTTAGTGTCCCGCCATCACCTAGAGATATCATCCTAGCCTCCACACTGACACACCTCCTCTCTTTCCTCAACGAGCTCCTGCTGCGTGGACAAAAAACATCTGTAGAGTCTGCAGGCCAATTTCCCTGCTGTCTTCTTGAACTCCTGCTACCCCCCAGACCTATCTCCCCCTTCAAACCTTAAACCCCTCTGAACCTTTTTTCTCCCCAACAACTCTCTTTGATCCTCATCCCCCAACGCACACAATTTTCATCATCCAATTCATTCTCCCAGCCATATACCATTCATGTTGCGAGCGCACGCTGGGGCCGGGTAGATCCTCTTCAGGTGAGCACGGGGCATCTACCACGATGCTCCTGTGATGTCTTCTCGGCAGGATCGTGCCAGCTGCTTCCTGCTCTTCTCTTCTCGTACGAGGGGTTCCCTCCTCCGCCTTGTGCTCCATTGTGCTAGGGGACATACTGCACACTCTTGGCTGTCCTCTTCCGCCTGCCGGGGGCCACTCTCAAACCCTCTCTGTCCACCTCTTCCATCACCACAGGGGTTGTGCCTTTCCCTCCATGTACCACACCACTTTGCGGGGACGACGCTCCATAGTTTCCCCTCTCACTGCTATCTGCCAGAGATAGTGTCCTCCTCCTCCCCCCTGAACTCTTCTGCAGGCATTTCCCACCTTGGGCTCTCTTTATCGCTGCACTCCCTCAATCTCTACCAACCCCCACATCCTCAACCATTTGCCCCGTGCCCACCTCCGCCCCTACTCCTTTTCCACTATCACCCTCACCTGTCCCATCAGCTCCCAGCCCACTGCCTAACCCACTGCCGTCTGCCCCCCTACTCCTAGTTGCCCTCCTTTGTATATCCATCCTACTCTTCTTGGCCCCTTTGTCCCATACCTCCCCCTCTCTGATCATGGGCTGCAAGCCACTACTGCTGCGAGGGCCCCGTCCGAAGCTGCTCTGCGCTGTGATCTCCCCTCCCGGGCCCATTCACACCCAAACCTCTTGTACTGCTCATTCAAGCTGAGCCATTGATGCCCTGCTAATAATCCTAAGCGCCTCCCACAAAGATTGAGCATCCACCAATCCCTTTGACATAGCACCCTGTCTCTCTATCCTGCCCCAATAAAGGACATGAGCCCCTAATGATGCCTACCCCCATTCAGAAAAAAAACCTTGTTAGGCTAAAACCCCTTGCTCGGGGTTATTAATTTTATTTATTTATTTATTTTTCCCAATGGCTAGTGTCCCCCAAATATTATTCCCCAATACTTCTCCTTATATATAAATACACCCGCTGGGATCCCTAAATCCCTTAAAATTCCTAAAGGATACCCCTAACCGTGGAAAAACACGTGAGATAAACCCCCCCAAACTCCACTGATGCCGACCCCACACAGGACCCCTAAACAGCCCCACTGGGTAACAAATTATACACCCTTCCTTTCCCCTTTTCCTCACCCTATAATCGAGCCCCCGTAAAAACTTTAGGTAAAATACAATTGGTCCCTCATTGTTTATTATATATTATTCTTAATTTAGCTGAGTTACTTAGACCCCTGCTGGAACTGCCCACTCGCGCTTAACTAAACAGTGCGACAACCAAATGCGCCGTCCTGCCAACAATTGGCAAAACAGAAAACCGCACACCCCTACAGGCGGTCCGGACGAGAGGCTCCTAAAGAAATGATGAAAATTATATTATTATAATTTTTTTTAAATGTATATATTTATTTATTTTTGTTTGACCTACTACACTGCTTTATGATTAAAGCGAATTATTAATGAATGCACTACCTGCCTTCCAATGCCGGATGCTGCCAACAAACTCCCTCACAAGCAGAAGGAAAAAGCTATGATGTGTGCACTGCCCCCTTGTGGTACAAACCGGCACTGCACTCACACTGAGTGTAATTAGTGCTCTCCCCGTGAAAACAGCCGATACCCCCACACCACAGGGCCAAACCTCTTGGCCAGACAATCCCGAGCTGCCCTCCCCAGGGCACCCTGAGCGATACTGCATGCCCACACCCCACCTAATGAGGCCAAATAATGACCATGGACAAAATTCAAGCCCGCAGGAGCAGGCTTCCAAAAAACCGAACAGGCACACAAGCAACAACGGGCCCGCGGGATACCAGTCCAGCACCCCACAGGTAAAACAAGTGGGGGGGGGAATGCTTTATTTACAGCAACCCCTCCAATATAAAAAAAAACGCTCTATATGTAGGAGGAGAACATCTTTGGACTGTTTGAGCTTACTGCAGCTGGGGCCCAGAGTAACGCCCCTGCCACCCCTTTTGTTTTGTTTTCACATCTACCTGGAGACTGGGGCTCAAGAGGGGCTGTACCTGAGCTACTCCTGCTTAACTTTGGAGTACCATACTGATAATTACTCCCTCCCCCTCCCAACTGAGGGCTACCAATGAAAATGGGGGACAGTTGGATCCTGGCTGGCTCTGCACTACAGTTACCAGAATTCCCTGCTGCCACTGCCTGGTACATACCAGAGGAATTTAAACCTGCACACCTGCATCCAATCAGCCTCCCTGAATATTGCTGAGGCATGAAAGCGCGCTAGGAGGATAACATCTTTGGACTGTTTGAGCTTACTACAGCTGGGACCGGGAGTAGCGCCCCTGCCAGCCCTCTTGATTTGTTTTCATATATATATATTTTTTTTAATTATCCCACCCAGTCACAAAAAGCAGCACCCTCCCTTATAAATACCTCAGACCCCCACCAACCTAAACCGATGCCACCACACAGGCCAAGGCAGGGAAGGCTTGTGAGCAGCGACCAGACAAACGCTCTGCCTCTAAACCCAAACCTTCCCTGCCCACCATTATAGCCCGGGCAATGGCGCTCTATGCGCATGCCAGCTCGCTGGCTTGTGCAGTGCTCATAATCACCCTGGTGGAAACACTTACGCTTTCCCCCCGGTTCCCCCCTTTTGAAAGAGCGAATCACGACCATCCTGTGTGTTTAAGGAAATACAAAAAAATGCTTCCTCCTGATGAAGTAACCAGTGCCGTGGCACACAGCTGGAAGGCCGGGCACTTAGCCACAAAGCCACACAAATCTCATATTAGGAAGCTTTATAATGTCTCATATTGATATGCTGCAATACAGGACATGCATTCTTATAGATTCTTAGACATAAAAGGTGCACAACTTTTATACGTAGCCCAGAATGTTATAGGAAAATCGGTTGCCTTGGCAAACGCTTATTTGTTCTCTGCACTTTCTTCTGTTGGGAAAGCCAAATTTAATATAATTTGCATATTTCACTTTAGGGCCTATTAACTGCCTGTGAATTACCATCCCATCTCTTAAGTCAGAGTCCCCACCTTTTTGCTCTTGGTCACATTTTGTGGCGCATTGCTGAAACCATTGTTACAGAACAGAGAGACAGGGAATGGGGGTTCTGAACTGAGAATATCTGGTTGGCAACGGGCAATGCCATAGCATCGAACTGACAAATCACTAAAATCTTTTCCAAACCCCTCTATCCTACTACCCAATGAGAGGTTCCCCCAACTATATTTGCTCCAATCAGCAGCTTTTTAAAAGGCAAATCAGGTGTTGGGCTTTCCATTTTCCAGCTGCCCATGATTGAATATTGGGCTATTTAAGGCTATTTTGGGGGGTCAGTTGGGCTATGTTGGGCAGCAGATCTGTTTGTTTTGTCCTTCGAAGGCTGCCTTTCTACACCTACCCCACACCCATTCTATCTACCGCCACCTCCACTCTCTCTCTACTCCAACCAACCCCATTTTCTCCACCACCACCCACCCACTCTACCCCCATTATGTGTGCTGGTTGGGTTTTGTTTGGGCTATCTTGGGCTACTTTTGACAAGTGCTCCCAAGGCTGCTTTGTTCTTCATGTTTTTGCCCATATTAACTAACATCAACCAGCACTACCCTCCCCACCCCCACCCTCTCACCCTACCGACTCCCTCTCCTCCACCACCCACCCATTCCCCACCTTCTCTACCCTCACCCATCCACCCTAACACAACCCTGTCTACCAACACCCACACACCCTATCCCCACTCTCTCTACACTCACCACCCTACAGATGCTCTCTCTACCCCCACCCACACTACCCCACTCTCTCTATCCCATCCACTCTACCCTCATTCTCTACCCCCACCCACAAAAGCCCCATCTCAACCCTCACCTACTGACCCTACCACCACCCACTATACATCCACCCACCCCCCTACCATCACTCTCTCTAACAAATCTACCCTACCCCCACTCTCTTTACACACCCAACTTACCTTTACTCTCTCTACCCCCACCCAATAACCTACCTGTACGCTCTCTACCCAAACCTACCAACCCTATCTTCACTCTCTCTACCCCCACCCACACACACTATCTCCACTCTCTATAACACTGCCCACCCTACGCTCATTCTCTCTATCCCCACCCACACTTCCCCCACTCTCTCTACCCTCACCCACCATCCCCAATTTTATCTCCCCCAACCAACCTCCACTCTCTCCAAATCCACCCAGCCACCCGACATCCATTCACTCTACCCCACCCTACCTCCACTCTCTCTACAATACCTCCACTCTCTATGCCCCACTCACCCTACTTCGACTGTCTCTATCCTCATCCACTCTCTCTATCCCCACCCACTCACCCTGCATCCACACTCTCTATCTCCCCACTGACCGTTCACCCACTCAATATACCCCCACCCACTGACATTCACTCTCTCTACCTCATCCACACTACCCTCATTCTCTCTATCCTGCCCACCCTACCCCACCAACCCTACCCAGACTCTCTCCACCCTCACCCACCATAAATCCACTCTCTCCACCCAACCCCCCACTTTCTCTGCCCCACCCACCCACCTTACCCCCACTCTGTCTATCCCCACCCACCATACACAAACTCGCTCAACTTCCACCCACCCAACCTCCACTCTCTCTATACACCTACCCAATCATCCTACCTCCACTCTACCAAACTAACTCACCTCATCTCCAACCCCTCTAACTCTACCCACCCACCCTACCTCCACTCTCTCTATCACCACCCACCCTACCTTCACCCTCTCTACCACCGACCCACCCTACCTCTACTCACTCTACTCCCACCGACCCACTCTTCCCCCATTGTCTCTACCTCCATAAACCCACCCAACCACTCTGCTCTCTAACCCACCTACCACCCTACATTCACTCTCTCTACCCCGACCCACCCCCTACCTCAACTCTGTCTACCCCAACCTACCAACCCTACCTTCACTCTCTCAACCCCCAACCATACAGACTTACTACACTTTCTATACCACAACCCACCTTACACTCATTCTTTCTAACTGCATGGGCATTTCCTCCACTCTCTCTACCCCCACCCACTCTATCTCCACGGTGTCTAACTACCTCCACTCTTGAAGAGGAAAAGCCAAGCACCATCCACACTCCAGACGCCCCCTTCGAAGTACCAGGTACGTTCACGCCAAAATATGTGACTTATGGAGAACAGATAAACCAGCAGAGAACCGCAGTTGGGCTCTGCCCAGTACCTATCAGAGTAACAGCACCTATTGAAGTACCGACACCTAAGAAAACCTGGACAGTAAGGTACTTATTGAGAAAACCATATCTATAGGCAAGACAAAAGGACGTTTGTCAGAATGTAATACCTGAAGAAGCCAAGAGATACTAAAGGAAGACGAATGGTGACGTCATGAGGAATCGGACTGACGCACATATAGAAGATATAATGACCTGAGAATACTGACAAAGAGACAAAATATCATGGATAAGTGACCTTGAGCCTAAGTTGAAACAGTTGATTTCAAGGTGAAGAAACTTATGCCATATGCACAATGAAGATATTCTGTTAGTTTAAACGTGTACAGATGCAGGAAACTGCAAGAAGCAAAGAAATCGTGAAGCTTGCTTATGCTTAGTGGTCAAATAGATTGCGGCAAGCGCCAACTATACAGATATATTCCTCAAAAAGCACTTTATAGATGAGTGAAAATCAACTACGCACATGAGCAGAATTGAACAGAGGTTACTAAAGGTCTCAAGAGAAAAGTGTTTCAGCAAACAAATCGAGAATTAAGACGGAGAGAAACCCAGCTGAATGTAACCATGCCAAGAAGCCAAGGTCGTATCGCGCTGGAAAAGGCCAACAGTTAACACAATTAAGAGTAAAAGAACAGAGTATCCTATCCTGTTCAGAAAGGTCAAGATAAGCCACAGATGGAAGAAGACTGGCGAAATTAAATCAAATACACGAAATTGCATGAAGAAGAGGTCGGTTTCACGGTGTCCTAATCAATGACAAAGCAGGCAGAAGGGACGAGACTTTCACACCTACGCATAAATCCCTGCCAGACCCATACTCCTTAAATTTCTCAGACCAAGAAGCAGACTTGAGGCCAAATTACAAAGAAGTCATTTACACATGACCACTGAGGTGATGATTGATTGTAACATAATTGGTGGGAAGCTGGGGTGCAGACAAACTCCCTACACTTGGCTGGTTGTTCTGCATACTCCTAGACGTGAGTGGAAATTTATGAGTGGGGTTGATGCTAACCCAATCATAGTGGATCATGTAATCTAGGGTCCTATAGTAAGTAGAACCAATGAGACATTGTACTTTTAGTGACGTTTACAGTAGCCATTTTGAAGGAAGTGCTTAGTTGCCCCACCCGACATTGATTATCCAATCCCCTCTCCCTGTTAACACATAGTTATAGAACCTATGTTAAAGTTACCTTCCTATAACCAATCACGTTGCATGTAAGGTTTTTAAGATTTTGCATCAGCGATTATGAGTTTTTGATATAAATACTGTGTTTTTTCTGAAATTAAGTGGAGTTTAAGCGAGAAGGAAGATTAAGTGGTTGCTGATGTTCATTGAACTCCCCGTTTTTTGTACTTGTCATTAGACAGACTCACTTTGCCAAACTATTGAGTTGTCATTATTACTTGGTGCAAGAGTACGAATCTGCATCCCCATTGATCCCGAGGGTGCTGCTGCTCATCGTAAAGGGCTGTTTGGAGACCCCCAGTCTTATGGGCCATCTGGGGTCCATCCAGTTCACTTGATATCAGAGATTAGATGGTTAGATTAGATAAGACACCCATTGACCGTCGACATAAGTAACTTCGGGCCATCCGGCTGAAAGAACGAGAAGCTCCCCTTAGATAGTGGCTAGTTTAATTAAAAACCCTGCAGGTTAGCTGTGAAGGGACCTTTGCTTTCCTCCAAGAAACCCTTCCCACCTCTACGAGCTGCGGATCAGACGAGCAGCACGGAAAGGCAGTAACGGAGGTAGTGATCCCGAGCATCCGGAGAGGAAAGAAATGCAAAGAGTGAGTGAAAAATACTGAATGCTTTGGCAAAAAGTTGCATGCCTTAAAACAAGTAAAGGAACGGTAACTGAGGGAGGTGGGACAAAAATAGCGTCAGAGTAAAAGTATAATGTATATATGAGGGGAAAATATTGACTCGAGGGTGGCCGAGCAATATAGAGAGATATCGGGAGTGACCGAGAAAAGAGTATACGCCAATTTTCCTATGTTTTAAAGAGCGCTAGAAGAAGCCTTCATTTAAGGTCCTGAATTGATAGGATGACGTAGATGACCAGATCGATTAAAGACGATCTGAAAGAAATGGGCTTAAATTCCATGTCAGAATATAATTAAGGGCAGAATGCATCTGAGGAAGCAGATGGCATGATATTTGTGTGGCCGGCCGGGGGCTGTCTGCCTGTTTTATGTGTTTAGATAGATCAATGATGTCATATGTTAAAAATCTTTTTTTAAATAGCCTGAAAATGTCATGATTGTAATGATATGATGTTGCATGGCATGGATTGATGGTTGTAGTTAACAAAAGTAAAAGTGAAATTATTGTTGAAAAAACAGGATTGGAGCTTGCAACGATTGTTGCTTGCTCATATTGTTGATCTTGTTTGTGAAACGTAAAGCATAATAAAGTGTTATACAAAGATAAAATAAACAGGTTAAACATGGAAGACATTACCCCATTGGTACACATGTGCAAACAACTGCCGAAGCTTGCACCTAAGCTTAAACAGTACAGTGCAGAATGGATTTAAGGGACCACAGACAAAATGTTTATGCCATGCCCCAAGGTGGATCGCTATCTAAAACGGTCCTGCAGCACATGACGACATATTTGCACGCCACGTATACTGACAAACAGTTAGACAAACGTCTAGCTAGTTTGGAGCTTTGGAAAATGTACCAACAAGAAAAAGAGGAGGAGCCACCATTAGATTGGTTACTGAATATATGCACAGAGGGGGGTGAAGAGCCTTCCGTGCCACCCGCCCCATCTGAAATAAAAAAGCCAAGCTAGTAAAAATGAAGGATTATACCCGTTGAAGGAATTTAAAGCAGCTACGGGATATAGCAACCCATCATATGAGTTGCCTATGCAAAGTAGTGACGAAAGCCCAGAGAAGGACAGAGAAAGGGATATTACCTCCAAAGTCCCGAAGGACAAGGAGAGACATGAGAAAGAAAAAGGAGATCAAGCACAAGCAAGTACATCTCGAGGTACGGAAAGAGAGGTAAAGAGATGGAAAGGAGACGAGGATAGGACTGATGAGATGGCATTCACACAAAACAAATGGATGGGAGGTCAGATTTTATTGAAACTCGATGGTAAAGCCATTGAGGATATAAGACAAAGGGGAGAACAAGATGAATTGGAAAGGAAAGAGAAGGAAAAGGAAAAACGATTGAGAGATGAAGGGGCTAAGAAGAAAGATAGGCAGAAAAGAGAGCCGTTGTATCATGATGAGCAGGTCAGAAAACAGGAAAAGGCAGAGCAACAAAGAAAACACAATCATAAGCAGAGAACAGCTGATGATCAGGATAGACAAGAACACAGGAGAATAGAAGAAGAAGAACAAAAATATGGGAGAAGGTAATAAAAAGACGAAGAGATGAGGAAATGCAAAGGGCAAATTAATGAAGAGATGTGAGGAAGCAAGAAGAAGACAGGGTCAGAGAGGAGGTAAGGAAGCGTAGAGAGTTAGATGATGACATAGAACGCAAGCGAAGAACGAGAGCACGGGATCTCAAATATCTGGAAAGAGAGTTTAAAAAACCTGATCCAGTGGTAGACTGGGAAGATATAGGAGAATTCTTTCCTGAGTACGATTCAGTAGCAAGCACTTCTAGAGCAAATGTAGATGATGACTACGATAACAGACGCATAGGAGAGATGATCGATAAAATATACGATGAAATGGGGCTAGAAAAGGTACCCCGAAGGGAAGGAGAGGATGAGCGTCTTGAGAGCACACAGTTGTACGATATTAAGGACGCCTCCCGCAGTAGCAGAAATAGAGAGCTGCCCTTAGATAGGCTGACTCTAAATAGAAATGAGGAGGATGAGAGAAGTTGCAGGAGTTGGGCACAGACAATATCAGATGCAGAAAGAGAAGAATGTGAAGAAAGGGAAGACGAGAGAAGACGTGAAAGATGCTTCTCTAGGGGAAAGGGAATAAGATGGTCAGATTCTAGTGGGTCTGCACCCAAGGCATCGGAGTTAGCCATACAATCAGATCAGCATGAAAGAGTATCATACGGTCAGAGGGCAGTGTCTCCACCACCCTATGTGAGCAGATTACGGACATTGCCAGATAGACGGCGATGCAGGAGTATTACCCCTGCGGTGGATAGAAAAATGATGAGAGAGGAAAAGGAGTGCCATGTGTCACAGTTCCCCTTACTAGAAAAAGAAGGAACGAGGCCACAATATATACCTTGGCCACAAATGGATAGAGAAAACCTGAAAAATAAGCTCCCAATGTTGACATCGGGAGCCAGAATATGGATACATGAGTTAGAAAAAATGACAGGAGGGAACACGTTAGCTATAGTGGATATTAAGGTCTTTTAATGACCATACTTGGTGATAGAGCTGACGATGTATGGACATGGGCAGGTTACACTGGAGTAACTATAGTTAATACCGTGCATGACGGAGCGCTGTTTAACAATTGCATAACTGCGGTATAGAAAGCGTTTCGAGTGCTATACCCGGACACTTCTGATATGGGAGCTATAATGACATGTAATATGAAGGAATCAGATGATCCTTTGCTTTACATTCAAAATGTCCAAGACGCCTGGGTGCTGGAAACTCGTGATTCTTGGGGGAAATCTATACCCGTGTTTTACCATATATTATGCCAAGGGCTGCCAGAACAGGTACAGAAGGAGCTCAAGAAATTGATAGGGATCGAGACTAAGCCATGGTCTGAAATACAGCTGACCATCGTGCACTATTACAGGCTGCTGCAAGAAAAGAATTGCAAAATGGCCGATGCACGAAAAGGTGAAGAGGAAAATTAGTGCAGAAAAAAATATCAAAGTATGCCATTGAAGAGGCAATGATAACCAATACAGAAGGATCAAACGTGCAGCATGCCAATAACCAAAGACAGCTTGATCAAAACTATAATGGGTTTTACCCAAGAGGAAGAGGCTTTCGAGGAAGAGGATGGCAGAGTAATCAGGGAGGTTTTCAGAGTAATCAGCGAGGTTTCCAAAATATGCAAGGTGGAAACCAAGACATGCAAAATGGGCAATTAATCAGACCACCAGCAATTTGTTGGACGTGTGGAATGACAGGGCATCTAGCACGCACATTCAGAAGATAAGGAGTGGTGCAAAATGACCAATTCACAAGAGGAGTGATGGTGAATCCATCTGTGTTCTCGCAGCAGGGGGGAAATGGAGTTGCACAGAATCACACGGTGCAGCAGCAAGCGTCAAGAGTACAGCAAAGCTTGCAGCCGCAGCAGAATGTGACACATTTTCCACAGGGACAGTCTCAAAAGTCCCCAATGCAATTGTCACATACAGGTACAGGGCAGACACTGAATTCTGGAATGAGAGATGCCACAAGTGATGGGGGAAATCCATTCACCCAGAATGGGACAAGATTATATATAGACTAGGACAGCTCACTGGGAGACCTGATGTGTTCTATCCAATCTGTGACACCGAACCCTCATGAGGAACCAAGGGTAGATGTCTGTATAGGGGATAAAGAATATTCTTTCTTAGTTGACACGGGTGCGACACGCTCGTGTATACGTGAAGGCAAGATTTCTTTGTCTGGCGATGCCATAACTACTCAGGGCTTTACAGGAGCAACAAGCTGTGCTCCTTTTACAAAAGAACTTCTAGTCTCCATAGAAGAATGTGACATGAAAGTGCCATTTCTATATTCGAGGCAGACACCAGTGAATATATTGGGACGAGACCTAATGACAAAGTTAAACATGACAATCTCGTTCACGGAGAAGGGCATAGTATGTTCAACTCCAGGAATGCATTATTTAAACGTATGCAAAATGATTAGAGCATATGCAGGACAAATGGCTATGAGAGCTATTCCATTGGAACCAGAAATATTTGCATATGGAGTGCGTATATTAATGTCATGGCTACCAGGCCTTGCAGGCAAAACAATGAGAACCCCAGATGAGTTTTTGTTCAGACCAAGAATGCCTATGCATGAGGAAAAGGGACGAGTGTTTCCCTTCACAATACAAGCAGCAATAGTGCGAGGAGAGATGGCTTTGCTTGACGGTTGTGATTATGAAGGCAGACAAAGGTGCGCAATAATCGCCATTGGGGAAGGTTACAGGTTGACTGACGTCACTGTTGATGATCTATTTGAAGAACAAATAGGCGAAGATGAGATGACAGTTGAGGTTAATCTCATTTATTGGGTGAAAATGATCAAAAGAGAGGTGCCTCAGAGAATGAAGCTGGCACAAAAACGTCCTGAATATTTCGATGACGACATGGCAAAGGTGCCTGTCTCAGTATGGACCACAGGCCCTTATGACGTAGGATTACTGAAAGGAGTCGGAGAAGTGAAGATTAAATTTAAACCAGGAGCAATTTTACCAAAAGCACGACAGTATCCCATGTTTAGGGAAGCAGATGAAGGGAATTTTAAGACAATTTATGCCATGATGGAACAGGGCATTTTAGTAACATCAGAGTCGTCATTCAATACTACGATTTACCCTGTGAAAAAAAGGAAGGGGGGTTTTGGAGACTAGTGCAAGATCTTTGCCCGATAAAACAGATAGTCGAGGCTGAGTTCCCTCTAGTCCCTAACCCGTCCACGATCCTATCTAATATACCCGTTGAAGCAAGATATTTCACGGTGGTTGACTTGAAAAATGCATTTTTCTCAATCCCATTGCACAAAGATTCACAAGATTTGACATTGTTTTCTTTCAGACAAGTTCATCTGAAAAGCACAAGGCTGCCTCAAGGGTACTGTGATTCTCCTTAGATTTTCAACAGGGTCCTGCAGATGGACCTAAGAAATATTGCATTAGAGAGTGTTGTCTTGCAATAAGTGGATGACATTCTAATTTGCAGTACGACAGAGGAAAAGTGCAGACACAATTCTATTCAGCTATTAACTATACTGGCTGAGAAAGGATAACAAGTTGACAAAGAGAAGTTACAATATTGTGAACAAGAAGTGTTGTACATAATCCAGATGATCTCACATGAGGGGAAAAAGGTCACCCCTGAAAGAGCTGAAGCCATTTCAAAGACAGCCATGCCATAAACGATAAAACAAATTCAGAGTTTTCTGGTATTATGTAATTATGTCACGCATGGGTTTTTGACTACAGTTCTTATACCAGGCTCTTGTTACAAGCCTTAAAGACGAATGGCAGTGTTATGACAGCAGTACTCACACAGAGAACCACATTGGGGTACAAGCCCCTTGCATACTAGAGTGGGAATTTAGACCCAGTGATGATGGGGTCACTTCCCGTGTGAACAAAGTTTGGCTGGCGCAGTGTTCGCCATAGAAAAGGCTAAAACCATTGTGATGGGATGCCCAATTACATTATTTGTCGAGCACGCATTATTTGACATTTTAGAGAAACCAAAAGGTACATTGACATCTCATAGAGCTACTGCTTATGAAGTGGTCATATCAAATCTAACGATTAAAATAGTTTGATGCAAAATAGTGAACCCAGCTATTTTTACAGCAGAGCCTGTCACTGAAGGAGAACCAATACATGATTGCGTGAACTATGAAGAAGTTTATGATGAGATTCCCAGAGTGAAGGAAAATGCATTGGCTGAGGGAGACATTGGCCCTCATTCCGAGATTGGAGGTAAGTACCGGGCTTTACCGGCATGGCGCAAAGAACGATTCCGATCTGGCCTCAGACCGCTAATTGCGGGCCATTACGACTTTGCGGGCACAAGCTTTGCGCCATGCCGGTAAATCACTTAGCGACATGCCACAAAAGGGCCCATAAAACCCCTTGACGGCATGATGCGTACCGTAAGTAACAATACCGCCATGGAAATAGCGTGTCCGTCAATTACGGAGACCGTAAATTATGGACACCGCTAAATAACGGAACCGGAAATATTGTCATTGCACAGGAACGGGAAGGAGCGCGGCGGCCATCTTTAAAAACACAATCCATTGCCATCCTCATCAGGCAGCACCCTTGGGAGCAATCTGAACTACGGAAAAGGCCATCACACCATGCAGGAATGCCAAAAGCCCCGAAAAAGTCTGCAGACCGGCTCCGCAAGCAGCGATTTAGCCCGTAAGAGCTGCAGGCCATGGTAGACACCCTGGAGGAGCACGCTGACAACGTGTTCAGTGGGGACATGCGCCGGGAGGCGGTGTCCGTAAAAAGAACATGTGGGCACAAGTTACCCAAAGGGTGAGCGATGTAGGCACCACCCCCCGCACCCCAGGGACTGCCGCAAGCGGTGGGATGACTTGCGGATGAGGGTGCGGAGCATCCTCACCACCAACTGGAGTCAGGCACAGCAGACCGGAGGGGGCCCAAGTTCCCCCATGAAACTCACAGCATGGGAGGAGACATGCTCTGCACTGATTGGGACCGCATCCATAGAAGGCGTCGGCGAAATGGAGTGTGGGGCACCGTCGTCTGCTGATGGAGGTGAGTGTCCAAAGTCAACACCGCCAATGGCAATTACATGATAAATACACACCCAAACTGGCACATCCCATGATGCACACTGTGCAGCTGGGTTGGCAGTGTGCGAGTCAGACTGCACAGTACCAGGCCAGGATGAGTGACTCCGACACCTGCGTACAAATCAGACAGATGTTGCTACTCCCAAAAGGCCACAAACCCCAAATGACTGAAATGTGAATGCAGCCATTAATGTAATTAGCGTCTCAAACAATCACTCATGCCGCCCCTCTCTTCTACCCCCACAGGCAGTGAGCATGAGAGCATGAGAGCGAGGAGGCCGAGACGAGCCATCCCACCACCTCCAGGGGCAAAGGCAGGGACCGCCGCATACCAGCCTGGAAGGACACAACCACCCTGGCTCCTCCAAGGCCCATGGAGGGTGCACCACCCCATCCCTCCCTGCATCAGCGCCTGCCACAATGCCCACCCCAAGGTCAGAGGGGTCGAGCATCGCTGGGGAGGTGGCAGCCACGGCCCCCCTGGAAACCATGGACAGCCCCTTGTCCATCTGCGGGGCGTCAGAGGAGGAGTTCTACCCCACCGTCCACACCCCAGAGCCAAGCAATGTCCCCCAGGTATCATGCAGTGACTCAGGGGAGCCTGACACACGTGCCCGAGGTGCACGTGGCGAAGCACAGGGAGACGCCAATCCCGTGCCCAGTCCCGTGGTCGAGGCCCTGTCAGGGCATGTAAGCCCCATCCCCTGCAGGGATGAAACCCCATCACAGGATGCACTGCGTGCGGCACAGCTCACTGGCCTCATCACTGAGTTCATTGAAGGCACCAAAATGGGTGGCAACAGCTTCCAGGTGAGAGCAGCACAACACTGGAACTCCCTACCACTTTCTCTAAGAACACCCCAAACCTACACACACTTTAGACGTAACTACATACACTCGATAAAGAACAATGACCGCTAATTCCATTCATCCCACCTCACTGCTACCTACCTGTAAATATGTATATTTGTAAATCCGTAAACTTTTGCCTTTTTCATGACTGCTTCAATCATCTATTATCCACTGTATTTACTGCATTGTATCCATAAAACCATTGTAATTACTGTACTGCATTGTAACATGTAACCAAGCTGCGAATAACCTTGTTGCTCCTGTGCCCTCATACCCTCGGGTCTGGTGCGCAATACAAATTAATGAATGAAGACAACTGCCAGGCCAGGGTGGAGTGTCGAGACGAACTGAGGGCAATGCGTCAGGTGGTCACGGACAGTACGAACCAGCTTTGCGAAGTTCTTGGACGCATTGCAGATGCCCTTGAGGCTGCGCATACCACTCAGCCGCCTCAGCAAGAGGACACCCCCTCACCCAGCCCAGTGCGACGTTCTCTGCGTTCATAGCGCCTCCGGGACATGCCTCCCCCGGGTCCCGGGAGCATGGAGTAGTTAGCATAGCTGCCACATGTGGCCTTGATGGACACCATCAGACTACTGTTGCAGAGTTGGGGGGGGGGTGGTGGGTGAGGGTTTCTTGCAGAGTTGGGGGGAGGGGGTGAGGGTTTGTTGCGGAGTTGGGGGGGAAGGGGCAGGGGGGTGAGGGTTTGTTGCGGAGATGGTGGGGAAGGGGGAGGGGGGTTGGGTGGTAGAGGGAATGATTACACTTATGCAGTTGAATTTACAATACACCGTTGGTGTCGCAAAGTTAAACCTGTGTGGACATTCATCATTGAGCATGTGTATTATGATATCTGACAGTGCATGGCGTACAGGTATCCACACACCCAGTGCCCTGTGTGCCCATGTCATGCCACCCTCTGCTGACTTGTGTTTCCGTTTTGATGTCCAATCAATGTTTGCCACACGACATGTCCCTCCTGTGCACCGGCTCCATGATGCTGTCTTGCCCCTTCCTCCTCCTCCTTCACTCCATCTTCATCTGGTGTTGGCAGTCTCATGTCAGGGGACAGGGCCACGTTCCAAGGGATGCACATTTTGTTCAGCATTATACATGACATGGGGGTATTGGACACCTACACATTGCAGTAGATGGGTCTCCCACCAGACCAGCTTGTGCAACTCATATGTGCCTTATGCAAGCCAAGTGGCTGCTTCATCTCCACGCATGCACAGGTATGGGCAGTATTGTAGGGCTCCTTGGGCCTGTTCTGTGGGTTTCTGACAGGGGTCCTGTACCATGGTGTCAAGGGACAGCCACCAACACCTGCATGTCTAGCCAATGAAGGTAAGTGTTTGGACTGTCATGGTGGAGAACTGCACTTGTCTTACATGGCAGCAGGTCGTCAATGGCCATATGCACATGTCCATGGATGCATTTACCACAATCATGGCCCCGATATGTGTCCTGTGGAATGGAATGCTGTAGGGGGGAGCGTCTTCGAGATGGTCTATGAACTATGGCACGCACATCTTGTAGAACATGCATCGTTTATACATGCAGCAGTCTTGAGGTTAGATCCATGAAGTGCTGTGTACTGCGTGATTCTGTAGTTGGGTGTGTTGGATGTAGTCAGTGGCATATTCATCATACTACTCTGATCCGTACTATGGTGACTTCCACCACTCCTATGTGTGTGCCGAACCGGTGATGTGCTGTGGTATCCCTAAACCAAAAAGATTAGTACTGCTACTGATCAGGTATGCTGCCATATGTTATCAATGAATGAAACAATTATATCCTGGTAGACGGGAATCCTGATATTGGTGGTACTACTGGGAAAAAAACGCTAAAATTCTGTTCCATAGGGATGTACAGAAAGGAGGTGAGGTTTAAGCAAAGAGAATCACATACAGCCATGGTAATGAATAAAACATGGTTTGTATTGAGACAAAGATCATTCAAACATAAACAAGAAGACATTTACAAATATTTTGTGTCTGAAAATTCAAATTCTCTTAGACATAAATAGAAGAAAAAAGCAGAAACATAGAAATCACAGTTTTGCTTCAGTACATCAATCAGTACATAGTCCTTGATCGTGTAACATGGCATATATCACTGGTGAGATCATAAAGGCTATGCTAAAGTGCAGTGATAGGTGTAGGGTGCTACCCATCCACCGTATTCAGTACAAACATCTGAATTTTGCAGATGGTATTATAGGTGCCTTGTTTAGTAAAACATCTAGTCTTTCAAATGATTTTTTCAAATGATATTTCAGGTGCCAACGTGGCAGGGGGACCGTGGTCAGGTTACTTGGTATTGAGTGTGGGTCTGTCAGTAAATAGTCCATAGACCCCAAGGCATCTTTGACAATGCAAATCACCCCCTTGCATATAGTGCACGTTTCGGCAGAGGAAATGTCCAACTCCAAATACATCAGCTGGATCAATGTTACTCTTAATGAGCCGCCTTCATCAGGGCAAATAGGAGGCCCCTGGTGGTGTGGTATCCCTGCTGCCCTCAGTTCGATCCACTCCCAGGGATGACTCTCCGGTGTGGTCACATGGTGGAGGCAGCCACATTCTGCATATGCAGTTTGTCTCCCTATATACCCTTAGGGTGTGTGGGGGCCGCCATTGAGTGGTGCATGTGTTGTGGGATTTGGCCTTGTCACATGTTGGTTATGTTGTGTTAGGTGTGTGCCTTACTCCATCAATGTGGGAATCAGTACACATGTGCCATTACACTGGCGTTTGGTGGGGGTGAACGTCGTGCACTGGCATCATCATTTCAACCAGGTTTGCTTATGCAGGCACCCACCTCATGGCACAAATGCACTGGCATGACACCGTCAGTCGACTCACCAAGCAGCCAGGCACGTCATCCTGCATGTCGCCCCATGCGGCAGTGTAGCGTGGAGTTCAGCTGGCCCATTCAGTCATGAGTTAGTCCTGGATGTCGGGCCCACCCATGTGTGATGTTCTTGCTTGCGTTGCATTCCGTCTGCACGTTGGTGGAGTGGTATTGCTTGTGGTTGTGATACGCCACCTGCATGCCATACGGGTCCGCCTAATCCACGTGGGTGCAGTCAGGGGCACCCATGCAATTTGGCATACCTGCCAATGCATGGGAGGCAACTTTTGTGTCGTATATCTCCTGGGTAGTCCATGGTAGGGATGTGTAGTCTCTTGTGTGCTTGAGGAGGTGATCCAGGACTTGGTTCTGCATCCGTGAAATGGACGGTTGTGATATGCCATGCATGGGCCCCACTGTGTGCTGGTAGGTGCCTGTGGCATGGATGTGGGGCACAGGCACCACCTTCAGTTGAGCGGGGATAGCGGTGTGTATTTGTATGATGCTCACTTATCTCGTAATTTGTCAGTCCAACTATGGTGGTAATGGTGTCACAGTCAAGCTGGTAGAGGGTGTGTATCTGCTCACGGGTTCGCTTGAGGGACCGAACCTGATGCATGGGAATGGGGGCTGCTGGGGTGGTGACGGAGGCTGCACTGGTGCTGCATGCTGGGCCTGTCTCACCCTCCTTCTCCCCCTGTGTCTCCTCTGTGGTAGGGCCTGGTGTTGTTGGTGTTGTTCTTGTGGTTGTGCCCTTGCAAGCAGGGCCTCCTGCTTCATGTACTGCTACCACTATTGGTCTCATCTTGGTGTGGGAGGGGGTGTGGTGTGTCATCCTTTTCTGATGTGGCAGTCTCCATTGACTACACCTGTGCTGCTTGTGTGCACCTGTGGCTCTGGGGACTACTGCTCAGGGTTCTTTACTCCTTCTCTGAGATGCCTGCATATACTCCATGCCGGTAAGGTAATTAACGGCCTTAAGGAGGCCGTTATTTATGTGTGCCGTTCCTTGTGATCAGCTCCGGTTTATGTCATGCCGTTAATATCTGCACGGTGTGTCGTGCACGTGACATGAGACCGCTATTTACTGCATCGTACTTTGCGGTGCCGTAAATAGCGGTCTGGTTGGTCGGAATGAGCCGTAGCGGTATACGATGCCGGTGATCACTTACCGGCATCCTTTTTCCCTTACCTCCAACCTCGGAATGACCCCCATTGTCTTTGTTGATTGGTCTTCGAGGATCGATCAAAATGATGGACAGAGATATACAGGTGCTGTTGTGGTAAAACCCATGGCAAATGGGGGATTTCGAGTACTTATTAGCGGACGATTACGCTCACATTATTCAGCACAAGCAGCAGAATTATTGGCGTTGATACTTGCACTCGAGAATCACGCAGACCAGGAAGTGATGGTGTACAGTAACTCTGCCTATGTGACGTCAACAGTGCATGCAAGTCTAGCGTGCTGGAAAAGGAGGGGCTACCTCCGAGCGGACGGCACACCAGTGCAGCATGCAACCTTATTGGACAGGCTCATTAAGGCACTACAACTCCCAGTGGGCATAGCGGTCGTGAAATGTGCCACCCACACGAAAAGGACAGATTTTATCTCACGTGGAAATCAAGCAGCAGACACTGAAGCCAAGCGTGTAGAAATTAAAGACAAAATAATCATGAGTGTGGAAATAATTCATATGCATGAGAGAATGATTGTTGCACGAAGTGAGCCAGAAGGCTATAGCAATATGGCAAAAATTCAGTTAATGGAGCTCCAAGGAGAAGCACCACAGGAAGAGAAGAACTTATGGAAGTGAAGAGGGTGTTCTTTAAGCTGGTAGAGGGTGTGTACTTGTGGTGACAAGACAGCACTGTTAAACCGGTGATGCCTATAGCCTTATTGAAGATAGCACTGGAACAGTTACACTATCCAGCGCACATGACAAAGAAGAATCTAGAAGCAACAACCTCTGAAGACTGGTTCATACCAAACTTGGCAGAACATGTTGCATTATTTATGATAAACTGTATAATCTGTCAGCAGTTCACGGCTGAGAATACACCATGTGGGATTAGAGGAGTTATCCCAAAGCCTAATGAGCCTTTTCAGCACTTACATATCGATTATGTCGATATGATTCAAGTATGTAACGGGTATGGGTATCTAATTGTTGTGGTGTGTCCATTCTCTAGATGGAAAGAAGCAGGTCCATGTAAACACCCAGACTCTATAGCTTGTTGCTTGGTATAAAGCATGAGTTTTCTTCAGCGTATCATCCTCAAGGGAATGGGATATGCGAGAAGCTCAACGGCTTGTTAAAGGAAAGGATAGTCAAGTTGAAGCTTACTCTGAAGAAGGGATGGCTGCACTGTCTTCCACTGGCAGTGTATGCACTCAGAAACCAGCCTGGTTTGACCATCATCTCACGCCTCACGAAATTATGATGGGCAGAAGGATGCACACGCCATTGACACCTTAAAATTGAGCTAGATGTGATTCTCAGCCTACAGGAGAAGTGTTAGGATTGGAAATGCAAAACTACTTGAATTGCATCACCTCGTCTTACTGTAATTTCAGGACAGCTGCAGCAAAGAGAAGAAGGGTGTAGGACAGTACAGAACACAGAAGGCGATGTTGCAACAGACCAATTTCCAAAATTACATGTTCCTCCAATACACCCTGGGGACACAGTCTTGGCGAGAAATCACACGAGAAAAAAGTGGGACGAGCCAAGGTTCAACGGCCCTTTTAGAGTGGAGGACATCACACCCTCTGCAGTCAAGCTACAGGGAAGAAGAGCTTGGATCTTCTTTGGTGACATCAAGCCATACATCGGAGAAGACCCTCTTCCTGCACCCCACGCGAAGAGACTACAGACAACGGGGAAGAACCACAGCACATGCAGACAAGGTCCATGACCAGGAAGAAGGATGCATGACCAGCCAAGTAAAAGACAAAGAACTTTTGTGCAAAAGTGTGGCTTAGTTCTGGACACTTCCTTTGAGCAAAATAAGGGAAGAAGGACATAAAAAACAAACACTCTGCATCTTAGTTGCAGGGTGAAGAAGAAGAATTACACATATATGCCACAAAATAGCTTGTTGACTTTGAACTATGAACTGAGGCACACAGAAGCCTTGATAGGGAAAAGATATGCCAAATTTTGATCGAGGATACATACATTGGAAGAGAATACAGTATCCTGACTCTTTCGACACATAATCCCTATTTGGACGTACATATGGTGCCACGCATTAGTGACCTCACCAAAGTCATTCTGATCTATTTTGAGTTAGTATTGAGGTCATACCGGTCGTTGGTGGGAAGGCTCACGAGCATAACAGAGTTTCTTCAAGATCCTGAAAAAGAAAAGACAATAAGGAGGCTGCTCACCATGACTGCAGAGCAGTTCCTTTTGTTTCCGGAGTACAGCGAGGACAAGACAAATGTCCCTCTCACAAGAGAATAGCAGACTAGCCAGTAATGTGTTTTTCCGCTTAATTGAAGACTTTCCAGAACTTGTGGGGATACAGGCCAATGTCGACATTCTCACTTTCATCAGAGACCCAGCGAACGCTACACAATTGAGTATGCTCCTGCATAGAATCGTGATGCAGGTCGAACTTTCTGATCAGCAGCAGACTCACAGGATAAGAGTGTAAACTTTCATTCGAGGGATAGATCATGAAGGTGTTGCCAAGGGCTTCACTTTTGTTTATGCTGACAAGAAACCAACATTTCGTCTGGGGTGAAACAGATTAGAGGCATTGACCGGGAATTGGTTTACATGGAACATGCAAATCAAAACATTACTGAATCTATTGCCTCATTTGGAACTTTTGTTAATAGAAAAAGAACTGTTTCCAGAGACAAGAGACAGTCTATTATTCGGACAAAGAGGATAATCAGTTCAGCACTCGTGACCTGCAAACAGAGGCAGCAGAATCCAGATAAAGTGGCAATGTTTGGCATGTATTAAAAGTTAGTGTTGCTTCCTTAGATGATTGAGATGGGAAACCAGAGCAGTAACGATATCTTCCCTCAGGAGGAGAGACAGTCATATTGGCACAGGAACAAATGCTGTAAGTTAACTTACAAATGTATCATTTACACATGCATAGTGTTCATTATCATATTACTGTCATTGAGGATTAGAACTGCATTTTTCATTGGTGCACAAAGCGTTCAGGTTCCCGTGCACCCACCTAATGATGTACGCATGAAACCTACAAAGGTACCCAGACCTTATATAGACATTCCAGTTCCTAAAGAAAATGGTATAGTGACTGAACTTGAGATGGATGTGATAAACAATGACACACATGTGACACGTGTGATAACAGATCATTTGAAAATCCGGAGACAGGGTCGGCAAGGTAAACCTAAGAAAGTGTTGATGAAGGGTACACTAACACAGATAATGAGTACATATACACCTGGTCTAGTGTCAACAACTGCAGAATCACATTCCAGAAAATGGGAAGATGTCGGACAGAGCTCAACAAGAAGCTTTTTACCAAAGGGTTTTACAAGACACATGGAAAAGGAACTGTTGAGGAGACAAAAGACTCTAGAGAATGAACGAACAGAGACAGCACCGATGAGCACGCCTGATCCAGTAATGAAAGGGTCAAGCACAAGTCCTACAAGACAATCATGTGCAGAAATGATAGCAGAATCAATATGGCCATTTATAGCTATTGCCAGAAAGAGGCAGAGAGCCAAGGAAAGACTTACCGGACTTTATCCTACTCAAGTGATACCTGTGGACAAGCCCAGAACATAGATGGAGATACCTGAGAATCCTCCAGCAAGAAGAAGCTATACAGATGTCTTCAAGGATGTGGTTATAGAAAACTTCAGGAAGACACTGAGAATCAGAAGAAGCACACAAAAAGACATCAACGAATTGAACGATTACCTGGACAGCACAGCACACTTGGGAAACAACATATGGTACCAACGGGAAGTTGGAAGACAAACATCAGAGGAAGAATGCTTTGTTTGTGCACTCCTATCTTACAGCATGGGGAAGTCAAAAATCTTTGTACCTGTTGTTGAAATAGATGTGCATACAGCACACTGTCTGTCACATATAGCAATGTGCAAAACCAGAGGTCATTTCATGAGAAGTGATGCTTCTCTCAAATGGGCAACTGAAGCAACAGATCCAGATGAAAATGATTATGTTCAAGACATAAAGACAAGAAACAATGCCAAAACAAAGAGTGTGGCGATCAGATATGAAACACCTGGAGTAAAAGGAGCAGAGTTCAGAAGAAGTAAACAAGAAATTGGAAACTGCAGGAAAAACTCCAGAAGAAGTTCGCAGATGGAAGAACAGAGGTCAAATGCAAATCTGGGGAACAGTGCTTTCACCAGACGGATGGGAGAAAGGAGTAGTGATCTGCAGAGCATGGGTAGTAATTGGTGGTTACAAGGCTACCATTGACATAGTGTAAAATGGATGCAACCATTATGGCCAAAGCTTGCTAAACTATTGACATGGGTCGAGGACAGAGGAGGACCCTTGCAGATAATACCATTGGAGAGTCAAACATTCTGCTTCAGAAATAATGGCACAAGAAAAATGGGAGAGAATCAGAATTGTGGTCAAGTCTTTGATGCTCCAGGAATGGTACATGGTACTGCAGTGATCATGGATCATTATTGGGCATGTGGATTCAAAGCATACATGAGATTGCCGAAGTATTGGGGAGGTATATGCACATTGGTGAATGTCCATGTTCCCGCGTTGATGATTCCAAAAAGTGATCTGAATATTGACAGTTTCCCGAAAGCAGATGCTCACCTAAGAAAGAAAAGATCTATGGAGCTTATGAAGAAAACGAAGAGGGAAAATTATTTCTCGGCAAAATTCATAGAAGCTTTTGATGCTATCCCATATAAGCATAGACTGTTCAGTCAGACTTCTTCAGTATTCACCTTGATCTTGATGCCAAGAGTTCAGGTTGGAGCAAATACTAAATGGTTGCAGATAACCAGATGGGAGTTACTGCAGACCATCAACACGACCATAAAAAATGTTAATGCAATTAAAGAAGAGTTAAGAGCGATTTGACTAATGACGCTCCAAAGCAGATATGTCCTTGACTGTTACGCTCACCTGATATCCCTGGGGGCGTCTGGAAGGCTCTGAGATCTCGAAGCCTGGATGCGTAGTTGTCCAGTGCTGAATAATCAATCTGCAATTACAGAAGGGAGGATTTGTGATAACTGTCTGGTGAATCTCCCACCTCCCTCTGACCGATTCCCTTCCCACTGGGTTCTATTCTGACCTTAGTTATTTGTAGGGTGAGCTACCCGTCCCGCGTTTGTTGTGCAGGGGCACTTGCCATTTGTTGGCAAGCTGCCCGAGTTGCTTCACTGGTGCAGTACGCCTTCTTTGGGCCCAGGCCTGCTGTGACCCTGAATCTGCTGGTAGGCAGGTAGGTTTGTTAATTGTAAGTCTTTTTTCTGTTTATGGTGGGAATTTGTTAATGTCTTTATCTCCTTCTTTTTGGGTGTGAAGGTCTTGATGCTGGTGTGCCGAATGGAAAGGCACATTTCCAGGTAAGAGAAAGCGTGAAGTGCAGCTCCTTTATTGTTATTATTTGGTAGCTAACCTGTGTTTTCTTCTTCTTCTCCTCACAGGCCGCTGTGGTGCTGCGAGTGGATGAGAGTGCAATGAACAACAGGCCCCCGGAATCAGTTAAGGTAGTACAGGGCTGTGCGGTTGTTTAATATTGAAAGCAAACCTGAATATGTCTCTTTTCCTTTGCAGATGTTGCTGTGGTGCTCCGAATGAAAGCGTGTCATAGCGCGATGGAATTCAGGTAAGACTGATGGAATTCGATGTTTTGGAAGCGCGCGTTCTAATATTGTTTTTCCCTTTCTCGTTATTGCAGGTCGCAATGTTCGAACAGCAGCTGTGTTAGCGGTTCGACAGAAGTCCTAAAGCTAGTACTCACAGGTGAGTGATGTTTCTTCTTCTCTCGGTTTCCACAGATTGCAGCCCAGTTGAAATGCTGAGTGCTGGATGGTGTTTTCTCAGGTAAGACAGAATAATCTTGTTCTTGCTGGATTACCGGAAGATGCTGAAGACCAGGAGCGGGACACGGTGAGCGTCACGCTGCTGGTTGCAGAATAACACAAAGCATGTCTGCAGTCAGGGTGTGATTTATATAGCCCAGGTAAAGTAGTACCAGGGAAAGTAGTTCCAGGCCTGCCACACCCAAAACACTAGACCGCATGGCTTGGTTCTTAGAACTAGACTGTGTCGGTGCTTCCTTGTTGTATTTAAAGGCCCATGTACATAAATGGGACCTAGATTGAACAGCCCTTCATTCCTACATATGAGCCTGGTGCCAAAGGCGTCAGGACTGGCTCCAGGAGCCCTTTTGCAGTGGTTCTAAGGCCCTCAGGGTTCTGGTGGGAGCCTGCTTGTGGCACAGCTTGTGCCCCCTCACAGTGGTCATGAAAGTGACATGATCACAGCTATGGATGGAGGTGTTTGTGCAAAACTCAGAGAATCATGTTGCACATTTATACCATCTTACGATGACGAAAATGGAACCTTAACAGAAGCCATAGGTATGCTGACAAAACTACAGAATCAGATGATAGATGAAGCCGACAAAGTCGACGATGACAGTTGGTTTGGATCACTGTTTTCATCGGTTCCACAATGGATGGCAGATGCATTCAAGTTCCTAGGAGCCCTGATAGTGATAATATTGCTTTGATTCTGCGATATCAAGCTAATAATCTCTCAGTGCCAGAAAACTGCAAAAAGGCCATAGGGAGGAAAATCATGATTGATGTCGAATCAGGATGGAAGCCTAAGGACCTGACTGACGAAGAAATAAGAGACTTTGTGAAGGCCAGCATTTATGCACCAGAAGGAACAAAGTTTTGTTATCCGAAGAGACATAGAAAATATGTGGGAAATGGATCTATTGCAATCCAAGTGCCACAAGTGTGTCAGGGAGATGCAGCAGCTGCTGCCATCCCCAGCACCTGTCAGACCCGACAAGCAGTGCCATCTGCTGTCATGAGCAGGCAGGGTGTGGAAGCTGCAAGGGCCCTGGGTCAGGTTCAGCCAGCCCGGATTAGATTGATCCCAGAACAGGCACAGGATGACTCATAGGCCGATTTACTTGTTGGGAAGGCCAAGGCACGTGTGGTGAAGGTTGCTGTCACCAGGTCACGTGGATCTGAGACAGCTGTGTCATCTGCTGACCCCAGCAGCTAGGGTGTGGAAGCTGCAGGGGCATCTGCAGCTGACACCACCCCGGCTCTGAGTCACCCAGCCAGGACTGTGTTGGTCCCGGCCCTTGGCACCGAGGCAGGTGTGGTGCAGGGTTCTGGCAACAGCACCCAGCTGCCGATACCTGCAGTCCGGCCTTCGGTCCTCGTGTCATTGCCTGCTTCCAATGGCCGGTCCACCTGCACTTCAGCACCTACTGACCAGAGCAGCACACGCCACTCAGGGTCCACACCACCTCCAGAGAGGAAGAAGTGTGCTCCAGCAGAACAGGCTGGGACCCCAGACACGGCTCAGCCCTCAAACACGTCAAGAAAGCAGAGTTTCTGTAAGCAGAACTGGACGCAATTGTGGACTACGTATTTGAACAGGGCCGCGACATGCTGGTGACGGCAGGGAGCAAACATACGCCTGCTCAGCATAGGGCCCACTGGCAGCGCATCGCGGACAATTTTAGCGCCTTGGGATATGAGAGGTGCACAGCAGGTGATGTGATGAAGCGTTGGAATGACCTCCAATGCCGAGCAAAAGACAAGCTGGCTGCAAAGTATGCCTCTACTCAGGTGACTGACAGTGGGACACCATCTATGGAGAGAAGAACTCACTCCACATGAGGCAATCACTGGTGATTTCATCGCAGTGGAGCAGGTCCAAGGCATGGGAGGGCTGCCAGATTATGAGGCAATGTCCGGTGAGTGGTCATGCGTGTGTGTCCAGGCCATGTGTATGTTGCTTGGGTGATGTGTTATGATTGTCCGCCAGTTCAGGCTACATTGACATGACTGCCATGTGTGACTCAAGTGATGTTGGACTGATACGTGCTTGTTGTCATGCGGACTGCATACAAACCATGTCCTGCACACAGAGGCAATCCTCATCACCACAACTGCTCCCTCCTTCCATCACAATTTCTGTGCAGCCTCTCTTGGCCCTATTCCTGCTCCAACCTATGGTCGCGGATAGCCTGTGATTATCTTCCACTCAACACTCACCTTCTATCGTCACATGACTGACGTCTCTTTGTGGTCACCCTGCGAGCTGTTCCTCCTCAGAGGGATTTTTCTCCATAACCCAGCAGCTCACTGTCTCCATGGGACTGGTGATTCCGATGGTGGACTACTGCAACGGGCAGTACCCGAATTTCTGTGAATATGCACTCTTCCCTCTGCAACTCTGCCAGACCTGGACTGTGTGGAACATCCTTTGGCCTTGTTACAGGGTATCGCACTCGGTCTGTGCGGATGGCACAGGCTCACAGTGGCTATGAGTGTTCATTCCTGGACCCTGTGCATTCCCAGCAAGTCCATATGGGTACTGGGCAAGCCATTCGTTCAACTCGATCTCCAGTATTTGTTTCATTCTCATGGTATTTCATCATCCCTTTCCTGCTCACTCAGGGTCAGTTGCTCCTTGTGGCCATTAGTTTGGGGTTATCATCTGTGTCAAGCATAAGCCTCCCTCTCTTACAGGGTCCCTGCCTTTATGCAACTGCTATTGTTGCTTCTCCGAGTCTGGGGGCACTTCTGATGCTTCCTCATGTGTTGTGCTTACTGTCCTCCTCTCCCCTGCTGTGGTCCCATATGACTGAAAGAATGCAATTGACACCTGCCTACACTGTCTGCTACAACATGGTGCTCTGAGCAACCATTTCAAGCCATGCACTGCCTCCAAGCCATCCCCCGCCCTTGGGGGTGTGGTTTACTGTATCCCTACAACCCACTACCAACACTACACAGAATGACTGCCCTTGCCATTACACTGCCATCAGTCCGCGACATTCACATTACTGCCTCTGTGTTCTCAATGATAGTTGACGCCGTACACGTATACTGCACTGCACCCACACACTTCTGAGCCCTGTTCTCCCCTTCCACATGCCTATTCACTTGTGTCATGTCAAAGTGACCTGCGATTGATGAATCCATGTGCCTTCCTTCACTGTATATCAACACCCTAGCGTCATTGGAGCCTGTGACGTGTGTTTTATCATAGAGATTTCAATGAAATGTCAAATGACTGCATTCTACATGGCTCATGGACAGTAGTATTGAGCTTCCATCTGGGTCTGGTTAACAGTTCTGGCTTGGCTATGCTACGTGCCATCTGTGTGTTGGCATCTGTCATGATTGTGGAAGGACTATGCCAGTCACAAGCTTGTGTGTGATGCAGGTGCTATGCACCATGCAGTACATGTCTTATTTTGCCATTTGACAGTCATCCATGTTTGCTTTCAGGGTCCCATTCCATTACATTGGCACTGCGTGCATGCCTGGGTTTGTGTCATGTGTCACATGGCTGCTTCATGTGTTGGCTGTCAACATTGTAATACCTTTGTGTGTGGCCTATGCTGTTAACATGTGTGGTCATGTCTTCTTTTTGATTTTGTGCAGGTGATGAGGCACTGGAAGCAGTGGAGGAGGAGGAGATGGCGGAGGGGGTGGAGTATTCAGAGCCCCAACTAGGCACCAGTGGAGGCTGTGGGGTGGTAGCGCACAAACATCCATTAGTGCTAAAGACCATCCTGGCCAGGGGTGTCTCTGAGTACACCTCTGAGGAACCCTATGCCTCCGGTGCTGAATCGGAAATGTACCCCTCATTGCTGTTGCAGGTGAGTGATTCTGCTGTGGATGCTGTTCTGTCCAACACACCTGCAGTGGCGGTAGACCCCTCAAGGGCCAGTCAGTGTTGGTACATCCGTCTGTGGTGGTTACGGATGCCTGGTCACGCTCCACACCACTTGCTCCTATTCCTGGGGCATCTGGGTGATGGAGGAATACAGTCCTGCAGCCACAGACAGCACCAGAACAGCAAGGGCCAGGTATCCTTGAGCCCGACACGTGTGGTGGCTGGCAACGCAGTGGCCGTGTGCCACCCAGGAATACTGTGTGTGTAAATTTCATGTATGCTATTGCACAGAAACAGGGGGCATCATGTGAGATGATGGCTCAGGGCATGGAAAGAGTGGCCAATTCCATTCTCCCCCTGAAAGGCAGATGGCTCTCCAGCAGCAGTTACTGCAGTCCACATGCCGCTTGCACAGGCTGGACATGTTGGCCACGAACAGGGACCGACGGGCTGAACTGGGGGCCCTGCGCACAGCCATGGCTGCAGAGGCACAGGCCCACAGGGATGCCCTGAGGGAAGAGAACATCTCCCTCAGACCTACTCTGGCTGCACTTAAAATGGCCAGCAGTAGAGGGGTGGAACAGCAGATGGGGCAGCTGACGCACATCTCAGCTGAACTCCATGCATCCCGGGAGGAGATCCGTGCATCACGTGAGGCCTTGCATGTGGAACTCCATGCAACCCGGGAGGAGATCTGTGCGCCACATGAGTCCTTGCAGGCGGAACTCCATGCAACAGGTGAGGTGCTGCATGGGGACCTCTGTACCGTAATCCTGCAGAATCATTCCTTTCAGGCCTGCATGCTTGCTGCCATTGAGGAGCATACCAGGGTTATGCGTGGTCAGCCTCCCTTTCCATGCTCACCTTCTAATGTTACACCAGAGGATGCTGACGGCGGTAAGAGTTCTCCCACTATAGGCTAGCCATGCAGGCCATGAACCCATGGAGGGTTTTTAATTTTTTTCTCAACATCCACGCATGTGGGTGTTGAGGTGCACCATGCACCTCCTCCCTCCTGGTGGTTCCCTCACCCCCTGGTCCACCATGGCCATTTTGTTTAATTTGTATTTTTTATTATTCTTCTGTCTATTGTGCATTCATGTAACAGTGTGTTGCTTTGTGTGGCACCTGTAGGCATCCACTGTGTGTTCAGGCTGGGCCCATACAGGCTTGTCTCGTGTTTGTGTTTGTGGCTTGGGGTCCAGGCACATATGCCACTCCTGCTTCCCCTTTCCATGGGCTTGCAAGGAGTGCAGCGTGCGACAGTAACTTACACAGAGGCATTGGGCTTCCATCATTTCTGTGGCCAGTCTGAAGTCCAACCTGTGTATACAACCCTTGAGGGGATTCATGATTGTTTGACCAGTGCATGTTTAGCATGCATTTTGCTTTGGATATTGGTAAATGTGTATTTTATGATGTTACATCTTCATGTATTACCCTGCCTGTCTCCATCATTGATACTCTTCATGCTGTATGCGTTACCCTGCCCACTTTAGCTAGCAGAGACCCACTCAAGATGGAAGGGTCCATGTGGTGGCTTTGTCACATTGAGGCACTTGTGCTATTGTGATTGGTCACTGTTGGGTCCTGTGTTTATGATATGTTATGCTGGTAAATGGATGTTCCTGTGTACGGTTTCATTTTGATGTGTCAGAGTGAATTGCTTTGGTCATATTTCCATTTGTCAAAGTGCACTTTGTGACCGTTGTGTCATATGTTGTGCATTTACTTTTGACTTTTTACATTGCATGCCATGGTGTGGTGTGTCGTCTGGGTAACATGGGTTTTGGGAGGGTTTAGGTGACATACCAGTATTTGGATGTGCTGTTTTGCATGGGGTTAGTGGCATATTGTTAGGCAGAATCATATGCAGTCCCCTTTGGGAACACTACATACAATCAAGACTACGAGTGTAAGTACAATTTCACCTTTGCTACAAGCATTTACTACACAGTGATGTGGTAGCAGTGGCTGAGCTGCCAGACTTATCTCAAGAGTAAAGTGAGCAGTACAACAGGTTACACAAAGGACTAGCAAATACAGTGATTCAAACAAACACTTACTCAAGGTTTCTTGGTAAAAGAATATACATTTATTTACACAGTCATTTGGAAAACATTCCACTAGTAAGAGCAGCTCAATATCCCAATCTAAGATACTGCAATACACAACCAATCAGTTTCTGAACAAGTTAGGCTCCCCTGAAGTGGGAGCAAAATGGCACTTCAGTTACTTTAAAAAAAAAGGGGTAAAAAGACAAGGTTATAAGAACCAACAGCACAAATACTTTTATAGGCAGGGCAAAGGGTTTCAGTTCACTACAACCAGCAATTCAATTCAATAGGCCTGGGCCAAAGTCAATGGTTCAGAGTCTTGTATAGGAGAGCACAGTTCTGGTAGTAAAAGGTTAAGTTTTTGCCACGGATCTTAGAAGAATTTGGTCAGATGAAAAGTTAGATGTTGGTTTAGGGAAGGACAAGCCTTCAAAGTCGGGAAAGTTTCACAAACTTTCAGTACCTTGTAACTGAAAAAAAGCTGTAGCTGAGGCAGTTGTTCCTTTTGTAACCTGAGGGATAGCCTGTGGTCGGGCAGGACGTAAAGGCTGGAATGATATTTAGTACACGGGGGTACTCCTGACCTCATACATTTAAACTACATTAGTTTGCTGTAGTAAAAATTCTAACACATCTCCATATTATGTTTAATCCATCTTCATAAGTATGCATCATAGGAGGAAAGTACAAATCCAAACTCTGGAAATACTGAAAAAACAGTTGTTGAGACCTTAATTTACTTAGGCCGCATATTTCAGCATGGATAATTCAATACTGATAGCTGAAAGAATTACACATAGAAAGAATAAACAATCAACAATAAACCTTATCACCAGCTCAGTGAGTTTTGTAAAAATAGAGGACATATATGTTAACAATATTTAGTGCATCTTTGAATAACATTACATGTCCACTGGTGACAGGAGGTCACTAAATTAAGCCTGTTATAGTCCATACAGTGCAGAATTCTAAAGTGACTTTTTAGCGCTGTGCAAACATTTCCAAAAAAGGCACGTTTGTAAGATTAGTATAGTGTGTTATATCCACACTCCTATACTGGTACTGTGTTATATTGCCTGTGTGCAATGTTACCAAATATTACTTCATATTTGTCAACCTATTGATGTCTTATCACAGTTACAATCAGCATTTGCACAGTACAATGTTATTTGCTTCAAGAAACCTAAAAATAGTGTCTGCTGAGAGGCGACGTCAACATTAAGGTGGTAATGAAGATTCAGGTCATTGGTCTGTATGATGTAAGGGTCAGACACGATGACGTGGGACGTTTCGGCTGTAAGAGGGTGGCAGCCTTCTTCTGGGGCCAGGTCGAGCAGGTCTCTCTATGATTAAAACACAATATAAAAGATATTGTTGGATGTGCCAGAAAGTGGACCATATATGTGAATATTAAAACAGCCTGTGAGAGGCTACACTCTGAGGAAGACCCTCCGGTCCCAGGCACTAACCTTGCATTCGAAGGTTTAGGTGTATGAGCTGTTAGTTGGAGTTCTCATAATAAGAAAAAATGGTGGCCCGCTAGCTGAGGGATGCAGGATATTCACTGAAGTGCGATCTGAAAGAACACATTAAGTGGGTTTAGTCACATATAGCTGAAAACGCCTTATTGTGGCTTTGTGGTGTGAGAGGCTCACTAGGGGTACCTGGTGGCTTGGGCAAAGCAGGACGTGGTGCTGCAGTGGTCCCTCGGTGTGCTAGGAGTCTCAGTGGCAGGAGATCAGTTCCTGTCTGTGAGGTAAAGGAGCTCTGTGATCGAAGCTGCAGGGTGGGAAGAGGAGACAAAAACCAGGAAAGCCTTTTAGTATTGGTTGCTGGCTGCAGAGGGGGGTTTATCCTGCTGGGTGAAGAAAAGGGGGGGGCCTTTATCAGGTTGTGGTGGACTCACCTTGAGGCAAGGATCGGATCGCGTGCGTTGGACCCGCACAGTAGTGGAGCTCGCGTTCGAATGAGAAGGAGCTGTGCGAGCTATTTAAAGAGCGCATGCGTGTGGAGTTAGTATCTGTTCCTCGCGCATGCACTCAGATGGAGGCGTAGGGTCTCCTGGGAAACATAGATGCGGATCACCACGTAGTCTTCACTCGCCGGCTGGTGTTTACCAAGACACCAGAGCTAAGTGTGCGGTCCGGCTCAATGAGCTGGATGCCTAAATGGCAAGTGAAAAAATGCATATAAGGGAATAATGAGAGTGGAACTTGAGCGGCGAGGCTGGAGCGCGGCAGTACAGCCTGTAGTGTACTGGGGGAATCTCCAGCTTTACTGCCTGACAAGTGTAAAAAGGCGGGTGGGGGCAAGCTCAGGTGCCTGAGTCACTTGGACTGCGAAAATGGGAAAAGTGTGTCGGGCATCCAGGGAGGGGGTGGCTCATTGGCTAGGTGGCGGGCTTGTGGAAAGGGAGCCCTGGATTGGCCGGGGGCCGTTTCCTAGGTGCCCTGAAGGGCAAAAGTGGGGTTATCGCCTGCAGGAGAGCTATGTTTTAAAATGCTGGGACAGGAGGGTGAACAAATCGGGGGAGAGAAAGTACGAATGGTTACAGATATTCAAACGGTGCGAGTTCATTGAGACCCTGAGAGATGGTCTGTAGCTTGAATATCCACCAGGCTCCTTTGAAATTCAGAGCATTGGGGGTATTGGAACAGTCTGTCACTTTGTCTACTACCCACCATTTGAAGGAGTCACAATTATGTTGGAGTTCAAGGAAATGTGAGACCAGGGGTGCATTGTGAATTTTACATCTTATTCTGGACTTATGTTCCCCTATTCTTTTGTTCACTGGCCTCGTTGTTTGGCCTATGTATCTAAGATGGCAGGGGCATTCAATGAGATAAATGACATTGGGTGTCTTGCAATTAGAAAAGTGACAGATTTCCCATTCTTTGCCATCTATTGGGAAGGATCGTAGTTTTTTGGTTTGACTGCAAACTGAGCAGCTCCCGCAGGGATGGTGTCTGCGGGTCTCCCGCATATTCCACAGAGTAGATCTTGAGTCCTTGCGTTTAATTCTAGCATGAGTTAAGAGATCTTTGAGATTTTTGGATCTCTTAAGAGCCATTCTTGGTAAGGGTTCTTCTGGCAAGCTCAGCTGGACGATGGGCCAAAGTTTTTTGATGATGCCTCTGAGTTTGGATGTGTTGGCGTTAAAGGTGGTGACACACACCATAGGGCAGTTGTTCCTGGCAGTTCCTGCAGATCTCGCTGTTCATGAGCTTCAGTCGTGGGGACAAGAAGGAGGACGTCGGGAGGTTCCTGCAATGCCCAGGGAAGAGGCCACAAGCTTGGCAAAACATCGGTTAAGGTGTGAGTGCCTTAAAGCCCACAAACTGGTTTCCTTCCCCCTGGCTATCCGGTTTTCAACAGCACCCTGAAGAAAATTCAACCAGGTTGGGGACGGTGTCCAGGTGGCTTACGAGTTGGTTGTTCCCACCAAACTCAAGGGAAGAAGTTAACCTTGAAGGGCTTCCCTGTCGATGGAGTTTCAGGCAATTCGGACCTGCACCAGGGCTTCACTGGTGGACGAGGAGTTGCAGCAATCATCTTCCTTCAGCTAGTCTTCGGTTCTTTCGTTCCAGTGGTCGACTCTGCTTTCCAAGTCCCAGATACCTACTTCTAAACAGTTTTCCCACATTCATTCCAGCCTGGCTATCACTCATACAGCTTGCCGGGCAGCCAGCCGGCCAATCACGCCAGAGTGCATTCAGGTCTCTTAGGAGTCTAAGCACAGAGAGTTTCGGGCACCTCTCTCACATCCTGTCCACCCCAGACACTCAGGCCCCAGAGGAGGGTGTCAGCACTGAAGCCCGCCAAAGGTCAACGAACAAAGGGACCAAACCTGGATTGGCGTGCAGAGACAAACACAAGAAGGACCTTTCCAAAAAGAAATGGCAAAAAAAGTTGACCGGAGTCTGTTTTTACAGATAGGTCTTGGGCACCATATTGGAAAATATGTCTGACCCGATTTTTAGCTACCGTTGTTTGCGGTCGGGAAAAATCATGGTAGTTTGTTTAAAACCACTGCCACTAGCCATTTCAAGTGGGAAAGAGTAACATTTGACTGTTTCATGAGTGTTTAGACTCAGGGGAAGCCAGGCAACCCCTCCAGAACTCTATAGGAAGATAGTGTGTGCTGGGTCTGTAAATTTAAAGAAAATACTAAAGTCAATTTAACTTTACATGCTCTGGGAGACAGTAGTCAGTCCCAGAGAAGGTATTTAAACCTTGGGGAGTCTGAAAGACACCCGTGTGGCACTGCACTGAGGGTGCTGTGTGACACACAGAAAAAGATGATGCCTATGGAGTTCTTTTAAAACACCATATCCAAAGAACGCAAAAGTAAAACACACATCAAAATTCATGGAAGAGTGGGAAAAAAGGCTCACATTCTTCCCAGGTAAAAAAATAAAATCATAGAAATCCAGCAAAGTTGCTGGGGGTCTCAAAAGGTAAGGGAAATTAGCACATTCTTGAGAATTCTCCCTAACACATACTGCATCTCGAATGTCTGATTTTTGGTCACACAGGATTGTGTTGCTTTAAGTAGCTAGGGATGCACACAATGTAGCACTTCCAAGGACACATTCGCACGGTGGTACGGTAGTGACAGTTGATTGTCCCTTTGCCATCATCGATTGTCACCTGGAATGTGCCAAGCCTGTGTGCACTCCGCAGGGGTGGGATTTTAGGTGAAAAATTGTGCCACAAGCTGGGTACGGGCAGCCTCGCCACTTTCCCTTTCCCCTCCCATGCTCAGTGGGCGTGCATGTGGTTGGGGATGTGTGGGCACCACCATGTCCACCGGTATGCCCCGCCGTGTTGCAACATTGTGCAGGACACATGCTACCATAATGATCCTGCACACTACTGGTGGCGCATATAGTAGCTGTCCACCGGAGCGGTCAAGGGAGCGGAAGCGTGACTTTAGCACTCCGAATGTGCGCTCTACTACGGCCCTGGTTGCAATATGGGCTGCATTGTATCTTACCTCGGGTGGTGTGGTGGGGTTCCGTATTGGCGTCATCATGTAGGTGCTCAGAGGGTAGGCACTGTCCCCTGGGGAGGTGATAATGGTTGTCATTAGTTGGGTTTGTCTATTTGTCTGTGTGTGACATGCATGCATGTGCACAGGCATTTGTACTCAGCAATGAGCCATGTGTTGCCATGCCTCCCAGCTTCCAGGTCCGGTTTAGGGGTGACATTCTGAATATGAAACTATCATGGGTGGACCCTGGATAGTTGGCATAGACAGAGGTAACGATTCCCTTGGCATCACATACAACCTGCATGTTGATGGAATGCCAATGCTTGCGATTGCTATAGATGTGCTCAGTGGCCCTAGGTGGACTTTGGGGCACATGAGTGCAATCAATGGCACGAAGCACTTTGGGGAAGTGTGCCACCCTGTAAAAGTCCTGGACCATGGCCTGCCTTTCTGCGGGTGTTCTGGCCATGTATATGTGCCTGTGGACTGGGGGGCGTACAGTCATGATTGCCAACACCTGGTGTAGTCAGCGTGACTGCTTGGGCTGTGAGACGCCCCCAACTATGGCAGTTGTCCACTGAAATGACCCAGTGGCCAAAAAATTCAGTACATTGAGCCCCTTTTCCAAGGGGCTCAGTGCTTGGGTGCACAGGGTGGGTGATGTGAGGTCATCCTCCCACTCAGTGACCAAGTCTAGGATGATGTTGGGCGGAAGCCTATACCTGCCATAGACCTAGTCATCAGGCATCCCAAAAAGGCTGGTCATAGGTAAAATAAATGCAGGGCCTGGCTTTCCTCCTCCTCCTGCGGTGTCCCACGATCACTGCTGCGAGGAATGGTACATTCATCGTAGCTGTATACGCACGTTTGTTGTTTGCATGCACTTTTATGCATTGGCTTTGGCACGCGGGGGCGCTTCCACCTGCTTTCGTGTGGCGTACGTGTTTCTGGGTTTGCACATCTTTTGCTGTGCGCCCTGTTCAATTCCATGAATATGTGTTGTTAGCTCGCGTGTGGGCGTTGCGAGGATTTTACTGCGGTGCTTCCCCCATAACAGCCACATTTTTGAGTGTTGTTCCCCATTTCACGTGTTCTGCCCCCTTTTTAGGTGTGTGCGCTGGACAGTGTGCGCCTTCGCTGGCCATATCACGCAAGGTGTTCGTGGTGTCGCAGTGACGTGTTGGACCTGTGTGGATTCAGAACAGGTCTCAGGTAAGCCACGCGCAATGTGTTCCATGAATACATATGCGCACGAAAACGGTTGTTTGCGCGCGATTTCGTTTGCAAGCGCCCGTTTTCAGCACACATTTATTTAATGAATTACCCTGTCAGTGTTCAGTACAAATGTACTAAAGCATCTTATGCGTTCAGATCTCAAAAGAGCACACTCAATTAATAGGTGTTTTAACATTTCGGTACTGTCAGCTTTGTGACAAAACCTACATACTGAATGTTCGCCATGCCTTCTTTCCCCTATATCAATGATTTCTCCTGTCTGGAGCATATTGAACCTGAAACGCATAGATTCCTGATGCCAATGTTTATCTGGAAATGTATTATTTATTTATCCATGAGCCCCCCGCCCCCTTTTTTTACAGTGGGAAACAATTTGGTAGTAAAACTTAATTTCCACCGTTCTGTTCCGGTCTGCATATTCCAAAGGTTTTTTAACCTGCACTGGATTAAATATGAGGAGCTTTAAAGATACCCCCAATTTATCTCAAATGTCAAGACCTTCGGTTTGCAGTCTGCAGAAGTATGTTGAGTCAGAACATGCATTCCGCAGGCCATTCCCCATAATGGCATACAAAGAGGATTTCGGGCTTGTCACCTCTTTCCTAAAAAGGCAGAGCCGTCGCCACTCCACCACGTTCTCCATAGATAGCAAACCAAGCTCATAGCGCAGAGCTGCCAGTGGAACCGACTTGGGGAGACATCTTAACACTGACTTCAAGATCTGTGCTTCCTATTTGTAGAGCTCCACTCTGCACCAAAAGGGGAGAAGCTCTAAGCCATAGCAGAAGTGAGGGATTACCTTGAATTTATAGTAGCGGAGTGTGGGAAGGAAAGATAATTTTCCATACTTTAATGGGCTGATTCATGGAAAACGGGGATTTGTGCGCCATTCTGGCCGCAAATCCCCATTTGTTAAACAGGGACTTGCAGGCAGAATGGCGCACAAATCTCTGTTTTTCAGCGCAAATAATTCCATGAATCAGCCCCATAATCTATTTTTTTAACTGGGCAATTTGAGAGCCCACTTTCCCATCCAGGTACTGTCTATAATGTCATTGTTTTATCCCCAAAAATGGGAAAGCCAAGATATCGTATGGACGATCTTACAGCCGACCTTTCATGATTTAAAACCATGAATACTTTAAGGCACTCGATCTCTGCCGCAAACGCAAAATGACAGTCTTTTTAGTATTGATGTTAAGAGAGTTAAGCAGAGTGTACTCTCTAAATGCTATTAAAAGACGCTGGAGACCTATGGGGTGTGATCATACAGCATAAAGTCATCTGCGTAAACTGTCCAGCAACCTTAACTCCTTCCACCACAGCAGATGCAAAAGCAGCTTTTTGCAAAATTTTACCTGCATCCTCAACATACAAATTAAAAATGGTTGGCGCAATGATGCACCCCTGTCGTAACCTGTTCAGAACTAGGATAAAACACCAGCATTATTAAGGCATACTGTTAGCCTGGATCCCTCATGATGATGATATAGAATTGACAATAAGGGTAAGGGCAACCCCACAGCCACAAGTTTCGACCATAGTATGTTTCTATATACGAGGTCGAAAGCACAGAAAGGTCCATGGAGGCCACATAGATCGGCAAGTTGTTAGATTTCAATGCCTTATCTTGCAATACCATTAGTAGTAAGCCTCCTGAATCTGTACCCACATTCTTCCTGAACCCGAATTGGAATATCGATAAATAATTACATTTGCTAACCTGTTAAGCCCAACCACACGGAAAGAGGATGACCTAACAATCAAAGATTTAATCTCTTTCTGGGAGATTTTAAGGCTGCAGGGTTAGTCCTGCACCGAGATTGGGAGATTCCAGCCAGCCTGAGGGTGCATAAAGGGAGCCAAAATGGCCAGCCCATACCTCCTCTGAGATAGCAGATGTTTGCACCGCCATTTGAGAAAATTCCCTATGATTAATCAGGGCCCAAATTTTCCTAGAGGAGTCATCCCTCAAAGCAGATAACATGTTTTCACTTTCTATCTGATATAGGAAGGCCCGATAATTCTTCACCCAATTTTTTCATTTATTTTCTGCCTTCTTTACTAGTATGGATTTTACAGAGGGTGAGAAGGGCAAGTCGCGAATATGCCTAATCTCCCTATGTCTACAGTTTTTCATAACTTTGACTTCTTCGCTATAGATGTCTATATGTTTAGTTTGGATGTTATTGGTTATCACAGGAATCACTGCCTTCTTCATTGATGTCTCCACATAATGACGAAGGCATCATGAGTATAAAAAGTTAACTTCTTTCCAAGTTCATTGGTGGTGAAGTCATACAGAAAAACAGCATTCAGTTAGTCAACATTTCCCTATACCAAGTTATTCGTGTTAATGGCTTATTGATTTCCAAGAAAAAATGGTAGGTATCCCGTTTTTCCAATCCACAGTCCCAAGCAAAGATCAATCTTAGCATTTTATGGTCACTGCAGGTCGTTTGAATAAGAGTGAAAGAATTCACCAAATCAAATAGGAACATTGACAAATACACATAATCAGTAGAAGAGGACAAAGTACCATTCGTCCAAGTGTGTGGATCGGACGAGTTTGTTAGTAAGTCATTAGACAGAACAGACCCCAATTTATAAAATAAATGGTGCCATAATTGCCCCTGCAATTGTTTTCTCGTGGACCCCTTAGGGCCCCCTTATATGGTGTTATTAGATAGGTTGGTTCAAATGCCTAGGTACTCTCCTATAGCAATACTGTGACCACCCTGCCTGCAAATTCAAGCATTCAAGTCACCTGCTATAACAATGTGCAACCCTGAGCACAGGCTGTGACATTCTTCAATTAATGTTTTTAGGGACTTAAGGGATTCCGTCAGATTGTTATCAGGAGTCAAGTAGATGTTGACCATCAATAGGAAAGGGGGACACTGTCCCACTGCTTGCTCCAGTAATACAGCTTGGGACCTTTTCGACACATTGAAACTTTAAATTGCTTTCAGGTTAATGTCAGTCCTAATGGGCAGCAAAAGACCTCTCGAGGCTCTCCCTCTCTGACCCTTTACTGTCGGTTCTGAGTATACTGGAAATCCTTCAAGGACAAAAGGCATAGTGAGCCAGGTTTCCTGGATACATAGTAACGAAAAGCTCACTAGTTTGGTACATAATTCAGCTGAGTTCCTAAGGAACCAAGACCCTTTGGAGTTCCAGGAAAGAAGAGAAAATCTGATAGCCTGGCTAAATGAAATAGACTCACGTAGGCTCAGGGCTAACCACCTCAGATCAGGGTCCCTATTCACCTCCGACCCATGATTCCTGGTTGGCCTTCCCTGAGAGTCCTCAGTAATTCCTGCTCTATGGCCATCCAATTGTCTCTCAAGACGAGGATTAAAAAAAACGGACTATGGGCCTCATTACACGGTAGGCGGTAAACCATGGCGCTGTTAGCGCCATGGTTCATGCCGGTAAAATACTGGCACCGCCTTGGTGGAAAGGGGAATTACCGCCCTATTCCAAGGTTGGTGGGGCGGTAATTCCCCCTTCCACCATTGCCCTTCCCCACTCCCATTTTTGCCCCATAGGGCTCTATGGGAATGGGGAAGGTGCTAATTACGGTACCGCAAATTGCGGTACCGTAATTAGCTCCACTGGTCCCTTTGCGGGTTGGTTTTTAACGCCTGCAAAAAGCAGGCGTTAAATTCCCCAACCCGCAAAGGGACCTCGTAGTAAGGCGGTAACGATTTACCGGTACCGGTAAAATACCAGTACCAGTAAACCCTTACCGCCTACCGTGTAATGAGGCCCTATAATTTAAAATATCATAGCCAAATTTATTGAAGGACTCTGCTTCCTGTAATACCGCGTCATAAACTGTTTGAGAATAAAAAACAATACGCACATAATCAAAGCAGTCAGGATGTATAAAATCCACCAATTTGATATCCCCAGATGAAATAAGGGTAAGGCAGGTAATTTCATTAAACAGAGCTAAAATCCTCCAACGATTTAGTGAATCTGGCACCTTATATGTGAACATGTAGTGAAGTAAGACACTAGGACCATCAAGGTAATGTGGTTGTCTCCACAACACATTATCTAATTCTCTATTGTGAATGGACTTAACTTTCCGGACTGCCTCCCTCATGGGACCTCCCACCCCTGGCTGCTTTTCCCTACCATCTTCATCACAGGGCTCCTCCACCTCAACCTCGGTAGTAAAGTTACATATTCTACCCCCTGAATAAGCCCCCTCTGACCCAGCAGAGGGAGCTGGTACATTTACTGATGATGCAGTTGGGTTCCAAAATCTGCACCCTGGATCCCCCATGATCTGAACGGGTGGAGCAGGCGTATAAACTGATAACGAGGTGACTAACCCTTTTCCCCCCTCCTCTTTATGCCACCTGCACCACCCTCTTGTGTATTGGGTTGGAGTATTTGCTGCATCTAAGGTTGAAATGTTAAACTATCGGCTGATCATTGGGATCTCCATTGGGATAAACAAATGTCTTCAAGTCAATGAGACAAAAAAAGGTGAGAAGACGTATCCATAGCAAAGTGTAAAACAGAATCACTGCTCCAACAAATAACTGCAGGTTTTAGTGCACATTGGATGGCCAAAAATCCTCCTCTTTACGATGGACCTCGTACTTGGCTATGTTTTTGGCGAATGTGTTCCATAGACATATTTTCATAGGATTTGGAGGTTTCTGGAGAAATTGTCAACATCTTGTGTTCTATTTTTGCCTGCTATAGAGTCTCCTCCCTCGGGAACAGGGGCATAACCATCTGGAGCTGTTTTAAAGTGGTCGACAGGCACTTGGCGAGTACCTTTCTTAGGTGACAGGGCTTTTAATACTGCTGCTGTTTAGCCATTACCTTTCACTACGCTCACAGGAGATCTGTAGCATGGTCCAAGTGCTTCTTAATCATGGATTTTCTCTAGGATGTAGTCCCCAGACTTCAAGATGTTCTGTTCCTTGTCTTTATCTTGCTGCTGTGGAAATGCTTCTTCTCCATGGGTGGAGTCTCTCAGGAGATTCATGAGAAGCAGCTGGTCTAGCCTGGCGATAGAACTACAAGGATTGTGTGAGTCAGACATATACATACAAGTGCCAAACAGCAACTCATAAAGTGTTTTACCCTCACATTGAGAAATACGAGGTAGGTTATTTATGCCACGTTGCACTATAGGTACATGATTCACCCAATTACCCCCCAGAAGAAAGGATGCATTTAGCTTTGCTATCCCATTGGCTCTCTCTACAATGCCATTAGCTTGTGGGCAGCATAGATTAAAGAACTGTAGAGTACAACCTCAGCTTGAAAAGGCCTCTCTTAAGGCCTTGCCTGAAAAAGGCTGGCTCATTGTCAACTTGGAGTAATTTCGGTGCTGTCATAGCTAATAAGGACAGAAAACCATTCCTGACCTCTTTCCAATCAACTTTCTTCTGGAGTCTCAGCCAAGTGAATATTGTGCACAAGTCCACCACTACCAATACATTGTGCACTTGTCAATGGGTGTCAGTGGACCTATGTGGTCCATATACATGCATTCAAAAAAGCTCTGTTTCCCTTGGTGTGCTTATCTGTGGTTTTTACAAATTGTCCACTGTTGTCTTTAAACATATGAATAAATTTGCTATGTAATGTCGTACCTCTTTACTAAGCCCTGGCCACCAATCTCTATCCTGCAAGAGCCGTGTAGTTGCTGAAACCCCAAAGTGGGCTGTGGCTACACTTGCATGTGCTGCAGAGATTCATTTTAATCTGTCCTGCCTGTTTAGTAGTACCCTGTCAACAGATCCTTCTTTTGACCTAGGTGTAGGGGCTATCACTGTATTCTTTTTTACAGCGTAGTTATAAGTAGTGGGGACACCTGGCGGGTTAGGACTGTTTGCATCCAGACATGCTGTTATGTGCTCATCTATGTAAGTGGCTGAGTGTGTTAATACCACTATCACTTATTATACAGCCCGCTGTCCTGCAGACTGGTCAGCAAGCACGTTGCCTGCACTGTGCATAGAATACTTTTTGTGTGCTTTTGTGTGCTGTGAGGTTGGCATCATGGAAGGAGACACAGACAACAAATTCAATATTTAACAGAAACATGTTTATTAACTTAAATATCAGGATGTTTTAAGGCCTAATATGCCCTATGCTCTGCTTATGTCCAAACCCTGTACTTGCCCTCACAACTAAAACAAAACAATGTGTAAGGATGTCAACCATAAACTAAACAGTGTTCCAAAAGTAACACTCTGAGCTATTTCCAACTCAAGCTTATTCTTCAGCTCCTCCTCCCCAGGTACAAACAAGTTCACCACAGTGTTCCCGTTACCTCCTCTTGGATTTAATGTAATACAATTCCACAGCTTTTAAATGTCAGGATTCTCTTTCCCAAGTTCAATACAGTTCTCACAAAAGGAAGTATCTGTAGGCTCTGTCTTAAAGATAAGTTCTATTAATCCTTCACAGCTCAGGGTTCCCTTCCCCAAGCTTTAAATGCACCAACAGTAGTTTTCCTTGTGTCGATTGGTACAGTAGTAGTTTTCCTTCTTAACGCTTAAAATACTTGTCTTGACCTTTTCAGCACATTGGGGTTCTCTGGTCTGGGCGCAGTTGTCAGACTCAGACGACACGGTCCACTCATCACAGGTCGTGCAACCAGGAACCTGTGATTCTCCGGCATACACATAGGGCCCCAGTGTTTTTACTCTGTGTTTCTAGTTCCTTAATTTGGCTTCCTAGTTCTGTACACATTCAATGTCTCATTGCATTTCAGGGTCTTATTCACATGTCACTTCTGGTGCCCCCCCTTTCATGCTCAGCTTCCTCCAAGTATATAATTTACTGCCCTGTAAGCACGGTGTTGGGATTTTATCAGTTTGATATTTAACAAACAAATAGTCTTTTTAAAGTAGCTTCAAAAAAACAGTTTCTCAGGCTTGACTTCAACTCTGCAAAGTCCTTAATTTAACTTGGTTTACTATTTTCTTTCAGTTCGTTATTCAGTATTGTCAGATTCGCTGCTTTCTTTCAGTTCATTATTCAACATTGGCAGTTTGCTGCTTTCTTTCAGTTTGTGAATCAATATTAGCAGATTTGCTATGCTTCGTGCCACTTGCCTTCCTTTCATTCATATAACTTCACAGCTCCATCTGTGACTGAAGCATTTATTCCCTCTGCACTGTTCACTACTTGCACAGCCCGCCTGGAGCTGCCCGGTTTCTGAGTAACTTCCCCAGCACTCAGCGGTCATAGGCATCATCCTCCGGCGGCTTTCGCTGCTTTCCTCCTTTGCTCTGGCTGCTGCTTTGGGTTTCTCAAGCCCCGCTTGCCTGGGGACTGGAGCTCTACTGGCACCTTCAGTACCTCTGCGAGGCCGGACACATCATCCTTTTTGCTCTGTACTCTCTGCAGCTCTGTTTGCTGCCACTACATACAGGAGATTCCCCTAGGCATTGAGATGTCAGTCGACATCCCGTCTCCACCTTGGGTTCCACCTAGGCTGCCTCCAGACTCCCGAGGATTCCTGCTGATCTCTGCCCAAGTTCCCCAGGTCTCTCTCTCCCCTTTACAGCTTCTCCTTTTATACACCTGTGGTCCTTCAATAGGCTGCAGGTGTACTGCGTTATTCAATTCTGCCTGACTCTGATTAAGAGGACATGCCTGACCTTCGTACCTTGTGGGCATGTTCGTTGTCCTAGTACCTAAGTGGTGAGAGTGAGTGGTGTTCATTACTCTCAGTTGCTTCTTCCTCATCTCAGCACTAGAGTGGTGAGAGTGTGTGGTGATCATTTCTCTCAGTTGTCTCTTCCCCATCTCAGTACTGTTAGGTGTCCCAAGAGGGGGAGAAGGGGAGCTGACCTACAGTAACCCATAAAGGTTGGGTGAGGGTTAGGTTGATTGTCATTAGGATAAGGGGGATACCATGTCTTGCCTAATGGCACCCCACTCCCCAAGGACCCTCCACCAATGTGATCCTCCCTCGCTTGTCCACCCCCAGGGTCAGGATCGAAACACGATGGCCTTTCCCTGTCCACCTGAGTAGAGGATCCAAGGGGAGTGGGAGTGAGAATACCCTCAGATTTCTCACAGTGCATAAACCGGATGAGAGGTCTAGCCTATTTGATGTCCCATACTTTTTGCCACATTTGTTTTGACAATATTGGCTTGCCTTTAGGATCTCTGAATGAGTTGACTTGCCTCTATTGAAGGTCACAAGTATAACCTTGTACTACACAGTCTGAATCAGACACAATTTGAGTGGGCATATGTGGATCAACTTGTTTTAGTGCAAGGAGAAGGCCTTGTAACTCACCAACCTGAGCTGATGTATCCCCTGAATATTTGATTTGGGTATCATTGTGTTTAAACTCATTGTTATGGTTAAATCACACATTTACAGTAGCACAGGCAGCAGAATAATTAGAGCATGTCCCAACTGCTGGAACCAAACTTCCATCAAGGCATAGTGAAGGCACCCTGGAAACACGTGTCCCAATATTTTGCAAAAATAAGATAAACTCCCCGTCAGGGGAATGAGACCAGGAGATGAGTTGCAAAGATAAAAACGTTTATATAACCATAGAAACTGCCAGCAAACAACTCTGCTGACAGAGAGCGCTCTGCTGAAACATTACATGGGCAGCACATTAAAAAGATACACAGCATCACTGATGACGAAATGCATAAGGTACACATTCTTGCATTGGATTGGAGAGTGGCCTATAGAACAGTTGATACTATAAGAGAGACAAGATGCTAATTGGCCACAGTCTCTCGGTTGATCTTGCCACATGTGGGTCAGCTGGGCTCTTCTCCACGATGTGAAGGTCCGGGTAAGGGAGTAACATATCTATCTAACTAAACTAAAGTACAGGAACTGATAATACAGAAATAATGGCACACATGAAATCTTGCATGAATAGGGGTACTTAGGTCAGATGAGCTAATATGTTGTTGGCATTCCAACCTCTACACTCTGGATAATCCCCGCAACAAGGTGCCCATCCCAAAGGTTTTGATCTACAATCTGTCCTTCTTGGGTCCTAGTGATGATATAGGTGGACGTGTGTTGCTTTTGGGAAAATATACTGCTACACAGGATTAGGGCTGTGGTGGGGGTCCTGGAGTGGTTGGGGCGCAGGAGGGTCAGATGGGTGTCAGCATGAAAGGAACTGGGGAGTCCGAGCTGGTGGGCTCTGGCCTGGCCGGTTAGGGGTTTGAGAGGACACAGACAGTTTAGGGGAGATGAATGGGTACTTGGGTTTATGACTTGTCACTGTCTCACGCTCTCCACAGAGCACATTATTTCGGAAATGATGCTATGGGATTGTAACAAGGCATGGCTGCGCTTCCGTGAGAACAGGGCTCACACAGAGCTGGAAAGGGGGAGGCCATGGTGTGGGCTGGCTGTGCGAGGCGCTGGGGATGGGAGAGCTGCATTTCCACAGAGAGATGGATTTTCAGGCCTAGTAAAAATATGGCGTTGGGTCTAGTTCAAAATGGATTCCTAGTGCAGAGATGGGAGTTATAGTGTATGTGTTATTTTCTCTAGGATGTGGTGCAACAGAATGCCACCGGGTGTGGCTGCACCTCCCCCCTTCGTTATTACATATGTTATGTTTCCTGGAGTGACGCCAGTGGGGAGCAAGGACCGTCTCCTTCCCAACAATAGTACATTTTCAAACATCCAAAGTGAGAAGTCTGATACTGCTGCATTTGCTTCTGGTTGTAGAGATCATTCCAATTCATAAATGTATAGTAGTTCTGGTTCATAGTGATATTTAATGTCTTGAGCTGTTTGAGTTGCAGCCCACTAAATCCATCTAGGGTGTAGTGCCATTGCATTTACAATATTAGAGCATGGAGTGCCTTCAACTGTACTAATGATGTGTTTATGTGCATAATTGGTTTTGCAGCTAAGGTACATTCCTTCTACACTATCCATTGTACCACAGCCAGAATGCTTTCCTCTGGAGCACATTTTATTCTATGGAATTGTACAGACATGTGAATTGTATGCTATGGGTGTTGTCTCCCCATAGTTACATACTACATATTGTGATGAATCTGATAATGTCATCACTCCTTTCCCCATGATAGCCTCTCCTCATCTGGCCAGGGTATGGCAATCGCTACTTGATCCTGACCCTGGATAGTGGTTACATGAGGGAGGACGAAATGGGGAGAGGTGACCCTCAGGGGGGTTAAACATCATCAGATGAGACACAGTATCCCCCTTTCCCTTTTAGGGATACCCCCTCTATTCAGCAGGGCTTGATGGCATATGGTGCCATGTCCCTTCAACCATCCACAAGATCTACTAGTAATAGCTTCCAAGATTTTACACATAAAACACCAAGTACTGCCTAAAACTCCCAAACATCTAGAAATAATGGGACAAGGACGCTGATTGCAGAAATGCAGATTACCAGGAACGAGAAGCGGATCTATGTGATTTTAACAAATACAAAAATAAAGAATGCATTCTTACCAAAATATAAATACCGAAAAACAATTAGAGAGTAACCCAGGACTGTTTTCATACTAGTCTAGTGAAGCAACATTGTTTTCCCCTAAAGGTTATAGCTGTGTATGCCTAACTCTCTGAAACGAAAGGTTGTGCAACAAATCCATAACCAGATCCAATAGAGTCTCATATTTGTATCTCTGTATGTTACTTAGAAGGCCTGAACTATGCATGTTCTGTACAGCCTCTATGCGTGTATTGGGATTTAAAGTTCTAAAGTCAATTACCAGTCGGTATGAACCATATTGCTTAGATACTGGAAGTAATGCTGTATTTTAGGGGCTTGGCTGTTGTATCAGAACCCCTTAGTCTAATAACTGATCCACAATTATTTTCAAATGTGGTATAGCCTGTGAGATATTGTGGGTCATTACGAGATTCGTGGTAATGGAAAAACAATGCTGGTAAGGGAATACTGGCACTGCATACCGCTCTGGCCTATTACGAGTCAACAACCTGGTATCAGCACCACCACTGAGACCGTACACCCCTGTAGGCATGCGTGCGGGCACGCGGCCCTTCGGGCTGGCAATACCGGGATGGCGCTAACAGGAGGACATCACAAGTCATGCGGACATGCAAATACTGGCATCATGAAGGCGGTAATAAGGGATACCGGGATGCCGGCATCACTGGCATCGCAAATCACCCGCAAACATCAATGTGCAGTGTTCCCAACTGCCATAGGTGCACACAAATAGCACAGGTGGAGGCAATGTAGTCTGGCCCAGCCCAAAATGAGCACACCCACACACCACACCCCTTTCCACACCAAAATGATTCCACTTTCAGTTGCAATATTTGGGCTGGATGACATGCTTGCATTGCTACACCAGCAACAACAACAAAAGGCACCACAGAGGAGATGCAGGAGGAGAAGGAGGGTGAGACAGGCCCAGCAAGCCCCAACAGTGCAGCCAGTGGTACCACGCAGGCAGCCCCCAATCCCTCACATCCGAGCGAGTCCATTCAACCTAACCCCTGAGCAGATCCACACCCTGTACCGCCTGGACCGGGACACCATCACCACCATTGGGGACATGATACACAACGACATTGTCAGCCTGATTGAAATACGCACCGCCATCCCCCCTCTACTGTAGGTAGTGTCTGTGCTCCACTTCCTGGCCACGGGCACCTACCAGCTCACAGTGGGCACATGCATGGCATATCACAACCCTTATTTTCTCGCATGCTGAACCAATTGCTGGATGCCCTCCTGAAGCACTCAAGCAACTACATATCCCTACCACGGACTGCACAGGAGATCTTTGACACGAAAGTTGGCTTCCATGCACTGGTAGGCATGTCAAATTGTGTTGGTGCTCTTCACTGCACCCATGTGGAATTGGTGGTCCCTAATGCCATGGAGGTGGTATACCACAATCGTAAGCTATATCACTCCATCAATGTACAGATAGTATGTGACTCCAGCAAGATCATCACACATTGTTCTGCCCGATTTCCTGGATCAACTCATGACTGAATGGTCCTGCGGAACTCCACGCTACCATGCTACATGGAGCGACATGCAGGACGACGTGCCTGGGCGCTTGGTAAGTTGCATGACAGGCACATGATAATGTAATGGGGGGAGAGAAGCACACACCACCCTGGTGTCATTGTTGTGGTGACTGCACAATGTCCATATTGCAAAACACTGTGCCCCAAAGCATCCCAAACTGAACATGACAACCAAACCCCATAGTAATGACGGAAGCTGCACACCAATGACAATATGCCTGACTTTCAACCAGCACACATCCCACAACACGTCCACTGCACATCATCAGATCTCACCCTTTGTAACACAATCCAGCAACATGCTGTGTGTATGCACAATGTAAATGTCCACAGCAAACCACAACACAGGACAAGCATCCATGAGTGGGCACAAATCAATCCCACCAAGGGAATACACTGCTTGTCACTGGGCCACCACCACAGTAGACCCTCCACCTCATACACACACCCTCACCACTGCCCCTCCCCCCACAGCTCCCCCACACACCGCCTCCCCCTCCCCCCACAACTCCCCCACACACCCCCTCTGCCACAACTCCCCACACACCCCCTCCACCTCCCCCCACAACTCTCCCACACATGGCATGCAATGTTATGCCAATCGAGTCTGCATACGTCTGCACATGCAGGCTGACCCTGCTACTTATGTCCTGGGTCGGACTCCGGGGGCAGCATGTTGAGGCGCTGCACAGACCTGCGCAGGGGGCTCATCTGTGTGGAGCTTGATGATGACCCAGTAGGCACATGCTCTACTGTGGGAGCAGGACACTGAGCCTCCAAGGCATCCGCAATCCTGGCAAGGACCTGCCTCACTGCCGACAGCTCCTCACAGATCTTTAAGGTGCTGGACTCTATGGCCCCTTTCATGGCCGCAGTGTTCTCTCGGACCTCCGTCCTTGTCACGTCAACATCGGAGACATATTGTTTTACAAGCCTGGTCAGCTCCTGCTGCCGCGCCTCTATCTTTGCCATCCTGAACTCCCATCCCGGACCCCTGTGGAGGTGGATGGTAGATGTGGCAAGGGGCCCAATTCAGGAGGGTCCTCTGTGGGGTCCAGGCCGCTGGTTCTGCCTCTCTTCCAGGCTGGATGTGCAAGGTGCCATCGGGTGTGCTAATTGGGGTGTACTGGAGTGTTTGGGCGGGGCTGGCTGTGGCACCTACTTCCACTGAGCGGTTGTCCTCCTCAGGGACACATACCTCGCCTTGCAAAAGTTCCTCATCGCCACTCTGTGGCGCAGTGGCAGCTGCCTCCCCTACCGAGCTGTTAGCTGCAGACAGGGTCCCATCTGCCACTGGCTCAACTGCAGCAGATTCCACAGGTGTTGGAACTGTTGGTGTAGTGGCTGTCCTTTGATGCCCCTGTTACCTGCCATCCTGTGTTGCCTTTGTCCTCGGTGGCTGATGTGCCTTGCCTGTGCCCTTGGACGTGGAAGACCTGTTAGTGTCTTCCCTGGTCTTGGCCCTCTTCGAAGGAGTGCTGGCCTGTGCTGCAGAGTCCTCTGCATTGCTGTTGGTATCACAGCCTGTGGGGGACTGAAAGAGGGACGGCATCAGTGATGGTTGTACATGCATCATGCATACAATGGTATTAGTGCAGTTGTACACATTTGATGACTTGCTGTCCTACAGTTGTGGCATACAGGTTGCTTGCCTTATGGTGGGGTTATTCCGGCATACGTTAGGTTTACACATGTGTGAGGTGGTGTATGCTGTGTGACATGCCTTCGTCTTGTGGACTGCATGCAGTGTGACACATGCCGTTTCCCTGTTTGTGGTGTGTGTCTCAGGTATGGCATTGGCATGCTGCATGCATGTGAATGTGACAGTGCTGGGGATGGCAACTAGGCAGGAATGTGTCCATGTGTGTGTAATGGCCCATGCATTGCCTCATGGCATGGTCACATTGGTAGACCATCATCATACTTTGAATTACAGTGTTTTCTTTGGACACTCACCTCCATCTGCCGATGATGACGTTCCACATTCCATATTGCCCACTCCTTTTATGGACTCCATTCCGATTGTGTTGGCGCAGGTTTCTTCCCAGCGGGTGAGTTTAATGGGTGATTTGGACCCATCGCCAGTAGCCAGACCCTGGCTCCGGTTAGCAGACAAGATATTGCGCACTCGGAGGCGCAGGTCATCCCAGCGTTTTTTAACATCCTTTACAGTGCGGGGGTGGTGCCAACCGCGCTGACTTTCTGGCCCACTAGCTCCCATACCTCTTTTTTTTTTTTTAGCTGTGCAGCTCTCTTGAGGTCTGAGGCAAGTCTGAGGCAAGGGCCACGTCTGCATTCTCTGCCAGAGTGTCAGCCAGCATGTTAAGTTCATCCTCGGAGGACCGCTCCTTCTGCTGCCGGGATGTCCCTTTCTTTATGGCTTTTGGCATTGTGCTGGTGGTGTAGATGCTGATCTGACTGTTGGTTTGAGGCTCCAGGTCCTGTATCTCGAGGATGGCAATGGATTGTGTTTTTCAAGATGGCCGCCATGTCATTTCCCATTCTGCCACGATGACTTCCGGTCATCGCGGCAGAATGGGCCCGATAATGCTGGGTCCGATAATGCCAGGTCCGGTAGTGCCGGCACCCTTATTTAGGGGTGGACGGAGGTGGAAGAGGTGTCAACGCTTTCCATGATGCCACTAAGGGATGTTTTTGGTTCTTTCACGGCATTCCGGTACTCTCGATACCGGCATGCTACGCGCGTGCACGCATACTCGTAATCGGCCGCTGTTAGCGGCATCAGTGCTACCCGGACACGGTATTGCCTCCATGCCAGTAAAAACTGATTTTTACAGCAAATCTCGTAATGACCCCCATTGTCTGCGATCATTTGGTGATGCAAAGACTGACATGTCCTGTATGTTCTTTTGTATAACTGTGCTGCACCCAGAGCAGCCCATGCGGCTATATAGGACCTCACTGCATTTTCCTCAAATTCATCTGAAAAAGCTGGTTTAATTACCTCTTCCCCATAGGGCTTTCCCTAACATATAGCCTGGTCCAAACAAATTCAGCTAAAAGGCCATCTAGTGTTATATGCAAATTAGACCAAAATAGAGCCTCTATTTCCTTTGGATGTACCCCTTCAAGTTGGATTGTAACTACATACCCATTATTGTCCTCAATCACTTCTCCTGTGGCTGAAACAACCTCTACTGATTGAGTATTAGATATGTGATATGTGATGTAGCAGCTTCTTGTGTCTTTCTTTAAGTATGGAGATTCTCGTGCAGAAGGGATTTGACCAAGCAGTTTGGGCTGGACTGCCTCTTTTGGGGTGGGATCCAGCCCGATTTTCATTTGGATATAATTATCTTCTGTTGGTTTTACAACATGTCAAATTTGTGTTCAATCTACATTCATAAACTAAACAGTGTTCCAAAAGTAACACTCTGAGCTATTTCCAACTCAAGCTTATTCTTCAGCTCCTCCTCCCCAGGTACAAACAAGTTCACCACAGTGTTCCCGTTACCTCCTCTTGGATTTAATGTAATACAATTCCACACCTTTTAAATGTCAGGATTCTCTTTCCCAAGTTCAATACAGTTCTCACAAAAGGAAGTATCTGTAGGCTCTGTCTTAAAGATAAGTTCTATTAATCCTTCACAGCTCAGGGTTCCCTTCCCCAAGGTTTAAATGCACCAACAGTAGTTTTCCTTGTGTCGATTGGTACAGTAGTAGTTTTCCTTCTTAACGCTTAAAATACTTGTCTTGACCTTTTCAGCACATTGGGGTTCTCTGGTCTGGGTGCAGTTGTCAGACTCAGACGACACGGTCCACTCATCACAGGTCGTGCAACCAGGAACCTGTGATTCTCCGGCATATACATAGGGCCCCAGTGTTTTTACTCTGTGTTTCTAGTTCCTTAATTTGGCTTCCTAGTTCTGTACACATTCAATGTCTCATTGCATTTCAGGGTCTTATTCACATGTCACTTCTGGTGCCCCCCCTTTCATGCTCAGCTTCCTCCAAGTATATAATTTACTGCCCTCTAAGCACGGTGTTGGGATTTTATCAGTTTGATATTTAACAAACAAATAGTCTTTTTAAAGCAGCTTCAAAAAAACAGTTTCTCAGGCTTGACTTCAACTCTGCAAAGTCCTTAATTTAACTTGGTTTACTATTTTCTTTCAGTTCGTTATTCAGTATTGTCAGATTCGCTGCTTTCTTTCAGTTCATTATTCAACATTGGCAGTTTGCTGCTTTCTTTCAGTTTGTGAATCAATATTAGCAGATTTGCTATGCTTCGTGCCACTTGCCTTCCTTTCATTCATATAACTTCACAGCTCCATCTGTAACTGAAGCATTTATTCCCTCTGCACTGTTCACTACTTGCACAGCCCGCCTGGAGCTCCCCGGTTTCTGAGTAACTTCCCCAGCACTCAGCGGTCATAGGCATCATCCTCCGGCGGCTTTCGCTGCTTTCCTCCTTTGCTCTGGCTGCTGCTTTGGGTTTCTCAAGCCCCGCTTGCCTGGGGACTGGAGCTCTACTGGCACCTTCAGTACCTCTGCGAGGCCGGACACAGCATCCTTTTTGCTCTGTACTCTCTGCAGCTCTGTTTGCTGCCACTACATACAGGAGATTCCCCTAGGCATTGAGATGTCAGTCGACATCCCGTCTCCACCTTGGGTTCCACCTAGGCTGCCTCCAGACTCCCGAGGATTCCTGCTGATCTCTGCCCAAGTTCCCCAGGTCTCTCTCTCCCCTTCACAGCTTCTCCTTTTATACACCTGTGGTCCTTCAATAGGCTGCAGGTGTACTGCGTTATTCAATTCTGCCTGACTCTGATTAAGAGGACATGCCTGACCTTCGTACCTTGTGGGCATGTTCGTTGTCCTAGTACCTAAGTGGTGAGAGTGAGTGGTGTTCATTACTCTCAGTTGCTTCTTCCTCATCTCAGCACTAGAGTGGTGAGAGTGTGTGGTGATCATTTCTCTCAGTTGTCTCTTCCCCATCTCAGTACTGTTAGGTGTCCCAAGAGGGGGAGAAGGGGAGCTGACCTACAGTAACCCATAAAGGTTGGGTGAGGGTTAGGTTGGTTGTCATTAGGATAAGGGGGATACCATGTCTTGCCTAATGGCACCCCACTCCCCAAGGACCCTCCACCAATGTGATCCTCCCTCGCTTGTCCACCCCCAGGGTCAGGATCGAAACACGATGGCCTTTCCCTGTCCACCTGAGTAGAGGATCCAAGGGGAGTGGGAGTGAGAATACCCTCAGATTTCTCACAGTGCATAAACCGGATGAGAGGTCTAGCCTATTTGATGTCCCATACTTTTTGCCACATTTGTTTTGACAATATTGGCTTGCCTTTAGGATCTCTGAATGAGTTGACTTGCCTCTATTGAAGGTCACAAGTATAACCTTGTACTACACAGTCTGAATCAGACACAATTTGAGTGGGCATATGTGGATCAACTTGTTTTAGTGCAAGGAGAAGGCCTTGTAACTCACCAACCTGACCTGATGTATCCCCTGAATATTTGATTTGGGTATCATTGTGTTTAAACTCATTGTTATGGTTAAATCACACATTTACAGTAGCACAGGCAGCAGAATAATTAGAGCATGTCCCAACTGCTGGAACCAAACTTCCATCAAGGCATAGTGAAGGCACCCTGGAAACACGTGTCCCAATATTTTGCAAAAATAAGATAAACTCCCCGTCAGGGGAATGAGACCAGGAGATGAGTTGCAAAGATAAAAACGTTTATATAACCATAGAAACTGCCAGCAAACAACTCTGCTGACAGAGAGCGCTCTGCTGAAACATTACATGGGCAGCACATTAAAAAGATACACAGCATCACTGATGACGAAATGCATAAGGTACACATTCTTGCATTGGATTGGAGAGTGGCCTATAGAACAGTTGATACTATAAGAGAGACAAGATGCTAATTGGCCACAGTCTCTCGGTTGATCTTGCCACATGTGGGTCAGCTGGGCTCTTCTCCACGATGTGAAGGTCCGGGTAAGGGAGTAACATATCTATCTAACTAAACTAAAGTACAGGAACTGATAATACAGAAATAATGGCACACATGAAATCTTGCATGAATAGGGGTACTTAGGTCAGATGAGCTAATATGTTGTTGGCATTCCAACCTCTACACTCTGGATAATCCCCGCAACAAGGTGCCCATCCCAAAGGTTTTGATCTACAATCTGTCCTTCTTGGGTCCTAGTGATGATATAGGTGGACGTGGGTTGCTTTTGGGAAAATATACTGCTACACAGGATTAGGGCTGTGGTGGGGGTCCTGGAGTGGTTGGGGCGCAGGAGGGTCAGATGGGTGTCAGCATGAAAGGAACTGGGGAGTCGGAGCTGGTGGGCTCTGGCCTGGCCGGTTAGGGGTTTGAGAGGACACAGACAGTTTAGGGGAGATGAATGGGTACTTGGGTTTATGACTTGTCACTGTCTCACGCTCTCCACAGAGCACATTATTTCGGAAATGATGCTATGGGATTGTAACAAGGCATGGCTGCGCTTCCGTGAGAACAGGGCTCACACAGAGCTGGAAAGGGGGAGGCCATGGTGTGGGCTGGCTGTGCGAGGCGCTGGGGATGGGAGAGCTGCATTTCCACAGAGAGATGGATTTTCAGGCCTAGTAAAAATATGGCGTTGGGTCTAGTTCAAAATGGATTCCTAGTGCAGAGATGGGAGTTATAGTGTATGTGTTATTTTCTCTAGGATGTGGTGCAACAGAATGCCACCGGGTGTGGCTGCACCTCCCCCCTTCGTTATTACATATGTTATGTTTCCTGGAGTGACGCCAGTGGGGAGCAAGGACCGTCTCCTTCCCAACAATAGTACATTTTCAAACATCCAAAGTGAGAAGTCTGATACTGCTGCATTTGCTTCTGGTTGTAGAGATCATTCCAATTCATAAATGTATAGTAGTTCTGGTTCATAGTGATATTTAATGTCTTGAGCTGTTTGAGTTGCAGCCCACTAAATCCATCTAGGGTGTAGTGCCATTGCATTTACAATATTAGAGCATGGAGTGCCTTCAACTGTACTAATGATGTGTTTATGTGCATAATTGGTTTTGCAGCTAAGGTACATTCCTTCTACACTATCCATTGTACCACAGCCAGAATGCTTTCCTCTGGAGCACATTTTATTCTATGGAATTGTACAGACATGTGAATTGTATGCTATGGGTGTTGTCTCCCCATAGTTACATACTACATATTGTGATGAATCTGATAATGTCATCACTCCTTTCCCCATGATAGCCTCTCCTCATCTGGCCAGGGAATGGCAATCGCTACTTGATCCTGACCCTGGATAGTGGTTACATGAGGGAGGACCAAATGGGGAGAGGTGACCCTCAGGGGGGTTAAACATCATCAGATGAGACACAGTATCCCCCTTTCCCTTTTAGGGATACCCCCTCTATTCAGCAGGGCTTGATGGCATATGGTGCCGTGTCCCTTCAACCATCCACAAGATCTACTAGTAATAGCTTCCAAGATTTTACACATAAAACACCAAGTACTGCCTAAAACTCCCAAACATCTAGAAATAATGGGACAAGGACGCTGATTGCAGAAATGCAGATTACCAGGAACGAGAAGCGGATCTATGTGATTTTAACAAATACAAAAATAAAGAATGCATTCTTACCAAAATATAAATACCGAAAAACAATTAGAGAGTAACCCAGGACTGTTTTCATACTAGTCTAGTGAAGCAACATTGTTTTCCCCTAAAGGTTATAGCTGTGTATGCCTAACTCTCTGAAATGAAAGGTTGTGCAACAAATCCATAACCAGATCCAATAGAGTCTCATATTTGTATCTCTGTATGTTACTTAGAAGGCCTGAACTATGCATGTTCTGTACAGCCTCTATGCGTGTATTGGGATTTAAAGTTCTAAAGTCAATTACCAGTCGGTATGAACCATATTGCTTAGATACTGGAAGTAATGCTGTATTTTAGGGGCTTGGCTGTTGTATCAGAACCCCTTAGTCTAATAACTGATCCACAATTATTTTCAAATGTGGTATAGCCTGTGAGATATTGTGGGTCATTACGAGATTCGTGGTAATGGAAAAACAATGCTGGTAAGGGAATACTGGCACTGCATACCTCTCTGGCCTATTACGAGTCAACAACCTGGTATCAGCACCACCACTGAGACCGTACACCCCTGTAGGCATGCGTGCGGGCACGCGGCCCTTCGGGCTGGCAATACCGGGATGGCGCTAACAGGAGGACATCACAAGTCATGCGGACATGCAAATACTGGCATCATGAAGGCGGTAATAAGGGATACCGGGATGCCGGCATCACTGGCATCGCAAATCACCCGCAAACATCAATGTGCAGTGTTCCCAACTGCCATAGGTGCACACAAATAGCACAGGTGGAGGCAATGTAGTCTGGCCCAGCCCAAAATGAGCACACCCACACACCACACCCCTTTCCACACCAAAATGATTCCACTTTCAGTTGCAATATTTGGGCTGGATGACATGCTTGCATTGCTACACCAGCAACAACAACAAAAGGCACCACAGAGGAGATGCAGGAGGAGAAGGAGGGTGAGACAGGCCCAGCAAGCCCCAACAGTGCAGCCAGTGGTACCACGCAGGCCGCCCCCAATCCCTCACATCCGAGCGAGTCCATTCAACCTAACCCCTGAGCAGATCCACACCCTGTACCGCCTGGACCGGGACACCATCACCACCATTGGGGACATGATACACAACGACATTGTCAGCCTGATTGAAATACGCACCGCCATCCCCCCTCTACTGTAGGTAGTGTCTGTGCTCCACTTCCTGGCCACGGGCACCTACCAGCTCACAGTGGGCACATGCATGGCATATCACAACCCTTATTTTCTCGCATGCTGAACCAATTGCTGGATGCCCTCCTGAAGCACTCAAGCAACTACATATCCCTACCACGGACTGCACAGGAGATCTTTGACACGAAAGTTGGCTTCCATGCACTGGTAGGCATGTCAAATTGTGTTGGTGCTCTTCACTGCACCCATGTGGAATTGGTGGTCCCTAATGCCATGGAGGTGGTATACCACAATCGTAAGCTATATCACTCCATCAATGTACAGATAGTATGTGACTCCAGCAAGATCATCACACATTGTTCTGCCCGATTTCCTGGATCAACTCATGACTGAATGGTCCTGCGGAACTCCACGCTACCATGCTACATGGAGCGACATGCAGGACGACGTGCCTGGGCGCTTGGTAAGTTGCATGACAGGCACATGATAATGTAATGGGGGGAGAGAAGCACACACCACCCTGGTGTCATTGTTGTGGTGACTGCACAATGTCCATATTGCAAAACACTGTGCCCCAAAGCATCCCAAACTGAACATGACAACCAAACCCCATAGTAATGACGGAAGCTGCACACCAATGACAATATGCCTGACTTTCAACCAGCACACATCCCACAACACGTCCACTGCACATCATCAGATCTCACCCTCTGTAACACAATCCAGCAACATGCTGTGTGTATGCACAATGTAAATGTCCACAGCAAACCACAACACAGGACAAGCATCCATGAGTGGGCACAAATCAATCCCACCAAGGGAATACACTGCTTGTCACTGGGCCACCACCACAGTAGACCCTCCACCTCATACACACCCCCTCACCACTGCCCCTCCCCCCACAACTCCCCCACACACCGCCTCCCCCTCCCCCCACAACTCCCCCACACACCCCCTCTGCCACAACTCCCCACACACCCCCTCCACCTCCCCCCACAACTCTCCCACACATGGCATGCAATGTTATGCCAATCGAGTCTGCATACGTCTGCACATGCAGGCTGACCCTGCTACTTATGTCCTGGGTCGGACTCCGGGGGCAGCATGTTGGGGCGCTGCACAGACCTGCGCAGGGGGCTCATCTGTGTGGAGCTTGATGATGACCCAGTAGGCACATGCTCTACTGTGGGAGCAGGACACTGAGCCTCCAAGGCATCCGCAATCCTGGCAAGGACCTGCCTCACTGCCGACAGCTCCTCACAGATCTTTAAGGTGCTGGACTCTATGGCCCCTTTCATGGCCGCAGTGTTCTCTCGGACCTCCGTCCTTGTCACGTCAACATCGGAGACATATTGTTTTACAAGCCTGGTCAGCTCCTGCTGCCGCGCCTCTATCTTTGCCATCCTGAACTCCCATCCCGGACCCCTGTGGAGGTGGATGGTAGATGTGGCAAGGGGCCCAATTCAGGAGGGTCCTCTGTGGGGCTCCAGGCCGCTGGTTCTGCCTCTCTTCCAGGCTGGATGTGCAAGGTGCCATCGGGTGTGCTAATTGGGGTGTACTGGAGTGTTTGGGCGGGGCTGGCTGTGGCACCTACTTCCACTGAGCGGTTGTCCTCCTCAGGGACACATACCTCGCCTTGCAAAAGTTCCTCATCGCCACTCTGTGGCGCAGTGGCAGCTGCCTCCCCTACCGAGCTGTTAGCTGCAGACAGGGTCCCATCTGCCACTGGCTCAACTGCAGCAGATTCCACAGGTGTTGGAACTGTTGGTGTAGTGGCTGTCCTTTGATGCCCCTGTTCCCTGCCATCCTGTGTTGCCTTTGTCCTCGGTGGCTGATGTGCCTTGCCTGTGCCCTTGGACGTGGAAGACCTGTTAGTGTCTTCCCTGGTCTTGGCCCTCTTCGAAGGAGTGCTGGCCTGTGCTGCAGAGTCCTCTGCTTTGCTGTTGGTATCACAGCCTGTGGGGGACTGAAAGAGGGACGGCATCAGTGATGGTTGTACATGCATCATGCATACAATGGTATTAGTGCAGTTGTACACATTTGATGACTTGCTGTCCTACAGTTGTGGCATACAGGTTGCTTGCCTTATGGTGGGGTTATTCCGGCATACGTTAGGTTTACACATGTGTGAGGTGGTGTATGCTGTGTGACATGCCTTCGTCTTGTGGACTGCATGCAGTGTGACACATGCCGTTTCCCTGTTTGTGGTGTGTGTCTCAGGTATGGCATTGGCATGCTGCATGCATGTGAATGTGACAGTGCTGGGGATGGCATCTAGGCAGGAATGTGTCCATGTGTGTGTAATGGCCCATGCATTGCCTCATGGCACGGTCACATTGGTAGACCATCATCATACTTTGAATTACAGTGTTTTCTTTGGACACTCACCTCCATCTGCCGATGATGACGTTCCACATTCCATATTGCCCACTCTTTTTATGGACTCCATTCCGATTGTGTTGGCGCAGGTTTCTTCCCAGCGGGTGAGTTTAATGGGTGATTTGGACCCATCGCCAGTAGCCAGACCCTGGCTCCGGTTAGCAGACAAGATATTGCGCACTCGGAGGCGCAGGTCATCCCAGCGTTTTTTAACGTCCTTTACAGTGCGGGGGTGGTGCCAACCGCACTGACTTTCTGGCCCACTAGCTCCCATACCTCTTTTTTTTTTTTTTTAGCTGTGCAGCTCTCTTGAGGTCTGAGGCAAGTCTGAGGCAAGGGCCACGTCTGCATTCTCTGCCAGAGTGTCAGCCAGCATGTTAAGTTCATCCTCGGAGGACCGCTCCTTCTGCTGCCGGGATGTCCCTTTCTTTATGGCTTTTGGCATTGTGCTGGTGGTGTAGATGCTGATCTGACTGTTGGTTTGAGGCTCCAGGTCCTGTATCTCGAGGATGGCAATGGATTGTGTTTTTCAAGATGGCCGCCATGTCATTTCCCATTCTGCCACGATGACTTCCGGTCATCGCGGCAGAATGGGCCCGATAATGCTGGGTCCGATAATGCCAGGTCCGGTAGTGCCGGCACCCTTATTTAGGGGTGGACGGAGGTGGAAGAGGTGTCAACGCTTTCCATGATGCCACTAAGGGATGTTTTTGGTTCTTTCACGGCATTCCGGTACTCTCGATACCGGCATGCTACGCGCGTGCACGCATACTCGTAATCGGCCGCTGTTAGCGGCATCAGTGCTACCCGGACACGGTATTGCCTCCATGCCAGTAAAAACTGATTTTTACAGCAAATCTCGTAATGACCCCCATTGTCTGCGATCATTTGGTGATGCAAAGACTGACATGTCCTGTATGTTCTTTTGTATAACTGTGCTGCACCCAGAGCAGCCCATGCGGCTATATAGGACCTCACTGCATTTTCCTCAAATTCATCTGAAAAAGCTGGTTTAATTACCTCTTCCCCATAGGGCTTTCCCTAACATATAGCCTGGTCCAAACAAATTCAGCTAAAAGGCCATCTAGTGTTATATGCAAATTAGACCAAAATAGAGCCTCTATTTCCTTTGGATGTACCCCTTCAAGTTGGATTGTAACTACATACCCATTATTGTCCTCAATCACTTCTCCTGTGGCTGAAACAACCTCTACTGATTGAGTATTAGATATGTGATATGTGATGTAGCAGCTTCTTGTGTCTTTCTTTAAGTATGGAGATTCTCGTGCAGAAGGGATTTGACCAAGCAGTTTGGGCTGGACTGCCTCTTTTGGGGTGGGATCCAGCCCGATTTTCATTTGGATATAATTATCTTCTGTTGGTTTTACAACATGTCAAATTTGTGTTCAATCTACATTCATAAACTAAACAGTGTTCCAAAAGTAACACTCTGAGCTATTTCCAACTCAAGCTTATTCTTCAGCTCCTCCTCCCCAGGTACAAACAAGTTCACCACAGTGTTCCCGTTACCTCCTCTTGGATTTAATGTAATACAATTCCACACCTTTTAAATGTCAGGATTCTCTTTCCCAAGTTCAATACAGTTCTCACAAAAGGAAGTATCTGTAGGCTCTGTCTTAAAGATAAGTTCTATTAATCCTTCACAGCTCAGGGTTCCCTTCCCCAAGGTTTAAATGCACCAACAGTAGTTTTCCTTGTGTCGATTGGTACAGTAGTAGTTTTCCTTCTTAACGCTTAAAATACTTGTCTTGACCTTTTCAGCACATTGGGGTTCTCTGGTCTGGGCGCAGTTGTCAGACTCAGACGACACGGTCCACTCATCACAGGTCGTGCAACCAGGAACCTGTGATTCTCCGGCATATACATAGGGCCCCAGTGTTTTTACTCTGTGTTTCTAGTTCCTTAATTTGGCTTCCTAGTTCTGTACACATTCAATGTCTCATTGCATTTCAGGGTCTTATTCACATGTCACTTCTGGTGCCCCCCCTTTCATGCTCAGCTTCCTCCAAGTATATAATTTACTGCCCTGTAAGCACGGTGTTGGGATTTTATCAGTTTGATATTTAACAAACAAATAGTCTTTTTAAAGCAGCTTCAAAAAAACAGTTTCTCAGGCTTGACTTCAACTCTGCAAAGTCCTTAATTTAACTTGGTTTACTATTTTCTTTCAGTTCGTTATTCAGTATTGTCAGATTCGCTGCTTTCTTTCAGTTCATTATTCAACATTGGCAGTTTGCTGCTTTCTTTCAGTTTGTGAATCAATATTAGCAGATTTGCTATGCTTCGTGCCACTTGCCTTCCTTTCATTCATATAACTTCACAGCTCCATCTGTAACTGAAGCATTTATTCCCTCTGCACTGTTCACTACTTGCACAGCCCGCCTGGAGCTCCCCGGTTTCTGAGTAACTTCCCCAGCACTCAGCGGTCATAGGCATCATCCTCCGGCGGCTTTCGCTGCTTTCCTCCTTTGCTCTGGCTGCTGCTTTGGGTTTCTCAAGCCCCGCTTGCCTGGGGACTGGAGCTCTACTGGCACCTTCAGTACCTCTGCGAGGCCGGACACAGCATCCTTTTTGCTCTGTACTCTCTGCAGCTCTGTTTGCTGCCACTACATACAGGAGATTCCCCTAGGCATTGAGATGTCAGTCGACATCCCGTCTCCACCTTGGGTTCCACCTAGGCTGCCTCCAGACTCCCGAGGATTCCTGCTGATCTCTGCCCAAGTTCCCCAGGTCTCTCTCTCCCCTTCACAGCTTCTCCTTTTATACACCTGTGGTCCTTCAATAGGCTGCAGGTGTACTGCGTTATTCAATTCTGCCTGACTCTGATTAAGAGGACATGCCTGACCTTCGTACCTTGTGGGCATGTTCGTTGTCCTAGTACCTAAGTGGTGAGAGTGAGTGGTGTTCATTACTCTCAGTTGCTTCTTCCTCATCTCAGCACTAGAGTGGTGAGAGTGTGTGGTGATCATTTCTCTCAGTTGTCTCTTCCCCATCTCAGTACTGTTAGGTGTCCCAAGAGGGGGAGAAGGGGAGCTGACCTATAGTAACCCATAAAGGTTGGGTGAGGGTTAGGTTGGTTGTCATTAGGATAAGGGGGATACCATGTCTTGCCTAATGGCACCCCACTCCCCAAGGACCCTCCACCAATGTGATCCTCCCTCGCTTGTCCACCCCCAGGGTCAGGATCGAAACACGATGGCCTTTCCCTGTCCACCTGAGTAGAGGATCCAAGGGGAGTGGGAGTGAGAATACCCTCAGATTTCTCACATTGCATAAACCGGATGAGAGGTTTAGCCTATTTGATGTCCCATACTTTTTGCCACATTTGTTTTGACAATATTGGCTTGCCTTTAGGATCTCTGAATGAGTTGACTTGCCTCTATTGAAGGTCACAAGTATAACCTTGTACTACACAGTCTGAATCAGACACAATTTGAGTGGGCATATGTGGATCAACTTGTTTTAGTGCAAGGAGAAGGCCTTGTAACTCACCAACCTGACCTGATGTATCGCCTGAATATTTGATTTGGGTATCATTGTGTTTAAACTCATTGTTATGGTTAAATCACACATTTACAGTAGCACAGGCAGCAGAATAATTAGAGCATGTCCCAACTGCTGGAACCAAACTTCCATCAAGGCATAGTGAAGGCACCCTGGAAACACGTGTCCCAATATTTTGCAAAAATAAGATAAACTCCCCGTCAGGGGAATGAGACCAGGAGATGAGTTGCAAAGATAACAACGTTTATATAACTATAGAAACTGCCAGCAAACAACTCTGCTGACAGAGAGCGCTCTGCTGAAACATTACATGGGCAGCACATTAAAAAGATACACAGCATCACTGATGACGAAATGCATAAGGTACACATTCTTGCATTGGATTGGAGAGTGGCCTATAGAACAGTTGATACTATAAGAGGGACAAGATGCTAATTGGCCACAGTCTCTCGGTTGATCTTGCCACATGTGGGTCAGCTGGGCTCTTCTCCACGATGTGAAGGTCCGGGTAAGGGAGTAACATATCTATCTAACTAAACTAGTACATGAACTGATAATACAGAAATAATGGCAAACATGAAATCTTGCATGAATAGGGGTACTTAGGTCAGATGAGCTAATATGTTGGCATTCCAACCTCTACACTCTGGATAATCCCCGCAACAAGGTGCCCATCCCAAAGGTTTTGATCTACAATCTGTCCTTCTTGGGTCCTAGTGATGATATAGGTGGACGTGTGTTGCTTTTGGGAAAATATACTGCTACACAGGATTAGGGCTGTGGTGGGGGTCCTGGAGTGGTTGGGGCGCAGGAGGGTCAGATGGGTGTCAGCATGAAAGGAACTGAGGAGTCGGAGCTGGTGGGCTCTGGCCTGGCCGGTTAGGGGTTTGAGAGGACACAGACAGTTTAGGGGAGATGAATGGGTACTTGGGTTTATGACTTGTCACTGTCTCACGCTCTCCACAGAGCACATTATTTCGGAAATAATACTATGGGATTGTAACAAGGCATGGCTGTGCTTCCGTGAGAACAGGGCTCACACAGAGCTGGAAAGGGGGAGGCCATGGTGTGGGCTGGCTGTGCGAGGCGCTGGGGATGGGAGAGCTGCATTTCCACAGAGAGATGGATTTTCAGGCCTAGTAAAAATATGGCGTTGGGTCTAGTTCAAAATGGATTCCTAGTGCGGAGATGGGAGTTATAGTGTATGTGTTATTTTCTCTAGGATGTGGTGCAACAGAATGCCACCGGGTATGGCTGCACCTCCCCCCTTGTTTATTACATATGTTATGTTTCCTGGAGTGACGCCAGTGGGGAGCAAGGACCGTCTCCTTCCCAACAATAGTACATTTTCAAACATCCAAAGTGAGAAGTCTGATACTGCTGCATTTGCTTCTGGTTGTAGAGATCATTCCAATTCATAAATGTATAGTAGTTCTGGTTCATAGTGATATTTAATGTCTTGAGCTGTTTGAGTTGCAGCCCACTAAATCCATCTAGGGTGTAGTGCCATTGCATTTACAATATTAGAGCATGGAGTGCCTTCAACTGTACTAATGATGTGTTTATGTGCATAATTGGTTTTGCAGCTAAGGTACATTCCTTCTACACTATCCATTGTACCACAGCCAGAATGCTTTCCTCTGGAGCACATTTTATTCTATGGAATTGTACAGACATGTGAATTGTATGCTATGGGTGTTGTCTCCCCATAGTTAAATACTACATATTGTGATGAATCTGATAATGTAATCACTCCTTTCCCCATGATAGCCTCTCCTCATCTGGCCAGGGAATGGCAATCGCTACTTGATCCTGACCCTGGATAGTGGTTACATGAGGGAGGACCAAATGGGGAGAGGTGACCCTCAGGGGGGTTAAACATCATCAGATGAGACACAGTATCCGCCTTTCCCTTTTAGGGATACCCCCTCTATTCAGCAGGGCTTGATGGCATATGGTGTCGTGTCCCTTCAACCATCCACAAGATCTACTGGTAATAGCTTCCAAGATTTTACACATAAAACACCAAGTACTGCCTAAAACTCCCAAACATCTAGAAATAATGGGACAAGGACGCTGATTGCAGAAATGCAGATTACCAGGAACGAGAAGCGGATCTATGTGATTTTAACAAATACAAAAATAAAGAATGCATTCTTACCAAAATATAAATACCGAAAAACAATTAGAGAGTAACCCAGGACTGTTTTCATACTAGTCTAGTGAAGCAACGTTGTTTTCCCCTAAAGGTTATAGCTGTGTATGCCTAACTCTCTGAAACGAAAGGTTGTGCAACAAATCCATAACCAGATCCAATAGAGTCTCATATTTGTATCTCTGTATGTTACTTAGAAGGCCTGAACTATGCATGTTCTGTACAGCCTCTATGCGTGTATTGGGATTTAAAGTTCTAAAGTCAATTACCAGTCGGTATGAACCATATTGCTTAGATACTGGAAGTAATGCTGTATTTTAGGGGCTTGGCTGTTGTATCAGAACCCCTTAGTCTAATAACTGATCCACAATTATTTTCAAATGTGGTATAGCCTGTGAGATATTGTGGGTCATTACGAGATTCGCGGTAATGGAAAAACAATGCTGGTAAGGGAATACTGGCACTGCATACCGCTCTGGCCTATTACGAGTCAACAACCTGGTATCAGCACCACCACTGAGACCGTACACCCCTGTAGGCATGCGTGCGGGCACGCGGCCCTTCGGGCCGGCAATACCAGGATGGCGCTAACAGGAGGACATCACAAGTCATGCGGACATGCAAATACTGGCATCATGAAGGCGTTAATAAGGGATACCGGGATGCCGGCATCACTGGCATCGAAAATCACCTGCAAACATCAATGTGCAGTGTTCCCAACTGCCATAGGTGCACACAAATAGCACAGGTGGAGGCAATGTAGTCTGGCCCAGCCCAAAATGAGCACACCCACACACCACACCCCTTTCCACACCAAAATGATTCCACTTTCAGTTGCAATATTTGGGCTGGATGACATGCTTGCATTGCTACACCAGCAACAACAACAAAAGGCACCACAGAGGAGATGCAGGAGGAGAAGGAGGGTGAGACAGGCCCAGCAAACCCCAACAGTGCAGCCAGTGGTACCACGCAGGCAGCCCCCAATCCCTCACATCCGAGCGAGTCCATTCAACCTAACCCCTGAGCAGATCCACACCCTGTACCGCCTGGACCGGGACACCATCACCACCATTGGGGACATGATACACAACGACATTGTCAGCCTGATTGAAATACGCATCGCCATCCCCCCTCTACTGTAGTTAGTGTCTGTGCTCCACTTCCTGGCCACGGGCACCTACCAGCACACAGTGGGCACATGCATGGCATATCACAACCCTTATTTTCTCGCATGCTGAACCAATTGCTGGATGCCCTCCTGAAGCACTCAAGCAACTACATATCCCTACCACGGACTGCACAGGAGATCTTTGACACGAAAGTTGGCTTCCATGCACTGGTAGGCATGTCAAATTGTGTTGGTGCTCTTCACTGCACCCATGTGGAATTGGTGGTCCCTCATGCCATGGAGGTGGTATACCACAATCGTAAGCTATATCACTCCATCAATGTACAGATAGTATGCGACTCCAGCAAGATCATCACACATTGTTCTGCCCGATTTCCTGGATCAACTCATGACTGAATGGTCCTGCGGAACTCCACGCTACCATGCTACATGGAGCGACATGCAGGACGACGTGCCTGGGCGCTTGGTAAGTTGCATGACAGGCACATGATAATGTAATGGGGGGAGAGAAGCACACACCACCCTGGTGTCATTGTTGTGGTGACTGCACAATGCCCATATTGCAAAACACTGTGCCCCAAAGCATCCCAAACTGAACATGACAACCAAACCCCATAGTAATGACGGAAGCTGCACACCAATGACAATATGCCTGACTTTCAACCAGCACACATCCCACAACACGTCCACTGCACATCATCAGATCTCACCCCCTGTAACACAATCCAACAACATGCTGTGTGTATGCACAATGTAAATGTCCACAGCAAACCACAACACAGGACAAGCATCCATGAGTGGGCACAAATCAATCCGACCAAGGAAATACACTGCTTGTCACTGGGCCACCACCACAGTAGACACTCCACCTCATACAAACCCCCTCACCACTCCCCCTCCCCCCACAACTCCCCCACACACCGCCTCCCCCTCCCCCCACAACTCCCCCACACACCCCCTCTGCCACAACTCCCCACACACCCCCTCCACCTCCCCCCACAACTCTCCCATACATGGCATGCAATGTTATGCCAATCGAGTCTGCATACGTCTGCACATGCAGGCTGACCCTGCTACTTATGTCCTGGGTCGGACTCCGGGGGCAGCATGTTGAGGCGCTGCACAGACCTGCGCAGGGGGCTCATCTGTGTGGAGCTTGATGATGACCCAGTAGGCACATGCTCTACTGTGGGAGCAGGACACTGAGCCTCCAAGGCATCCGCAATCCTGGCAAGGACCTGCCTCACTGCCGACAGCTCCTCACAGATCTTTAAGGTGCTGGACTCTATGGCCCCTTTCATGGCCGCAGTGTTCTCTCGGGCCTCCGTCCTTGTCACGTCACCATCAGAGACATATTGTTTTACAAGCCTGGTCAGCTCCTGCTGCCGCGCCTCTATCTTTGCCATCCTGAACTCCCCATCCCGGACCCCTGTGGAGGTGGATGGTAGATGTGGCAAGGGGCCCAATTCAGGAGGGTCCTCTGTGGGGCTCCAGGCCGCTGGTTCTTCCTCTCTTCCAGACTGGATGTGCAAGGTGCCATCGGGTGTGCTAATTGGGGTGTACTGGAGTGTTTGGGCGGGGCTGGCTGTGGCACCTACTTCCACTGAGCGGTTGTCCTCCTCAGGGACACATACCTCGCCTTGCAAAAGTTCCTCATCGCCACTCTGTGGTGCAGTGGCAGCTGCCTCCCCTACCGAGCTGTTAGCTGCAGACAGGGTCCCATCTGCCACTGGCTCAACTGCAGCAGATTCCACAGGTGTTGGAACTGTTGGTGTAGTGGCTGTCCTTTGATGCCCCTGTTCCCTGCCATCCTGTGTTGCCTTTGTCCTCGGTGGCTGATGTGCCTTGCCTGTGCCCTTGGACGTGGAAGACCTGTTCGTGTCTTCCCTGGTCTTGGCCCTCTTCGAAGGAGTGCTGGCCTGTGCTGCAGAGTCCTCTGCATTGCTGTTGGTATCACAGCCTGTGGGGGACTGAAAGAGGGACGGCATCAGTGATGGTTGTACATGCATCATGCATACAATGGTATTAGTGCAGTTGTACACATTTGATGACTTGGTGTCCTACAGTTGTGGCATACAGGTTGCTTGCCTTATGGTGGGGTTATTCCGGCATACGTTAGGTTTACACATGTGTGAGGTGGTGTATGCTGTGTGACATGCCTTCGTCTTGTGGACTGCATGCAGTGTGACACATGCCGTTTCCCTGTTTGTGGTGTGTGTCTCAGGTATGGCATTGGCATGCTGCATGCATGTGAATGTGACAGTGCTGGGGATGGCATCTAGGCAGGAATGTGTCCATGTGTGTGTAATGGCCCATGCATTGCCTCATGGCACGGTCACATTGGTAGACCATCATCATACTTTGAATTACAGTGTTTTCTTTGGACACTCACCTCCATCTGCCGATGATGACGTTCCACATTCCATATCTCCCACTCCTTTTATGGACTCCATTCCGATTGTGTTGGCGCAGGTTTCTTCCCAGCGGGTGAGTTTAATGGGTTTAGTTTAGTTTAGTTTAGTTTATTATTTATAATGCGCCGAAAAGCCCAAGGGTAACATGGCGCAGCAGATACAAAAATTTGCAAGACTTAGTTACTAGCCAGACCCTGGCTCCGGTTAGCAGACAAGATATTGCACACTCGGAGGCGCAGGTCGTCCCAGCGTTTTTTAACGTCCTTTACAGTGCGGGGGTGGTGCCAACCGCACTGACTTTCTGGCCCACTAGCTCCCATACCTCTTTTTTTTTTTTTAGCTGTGCAGCTCTCTTCAGGTCTGAGGCAAGTCTGAGGCAAGGGCCACGTCTGCATTCTCTGCCAGAGTGTCAGCCAGCATGTTAAGTTCATCCTCGGAGGACCGCTCCTTCTGCTGCCGGGATGTCCCTTTCTTTATGGCTTTTGGAATTGTGCTGGTGGTGTAGATGCTGATCTGACTGTTGGTTTGAGGCTCCAGGTCCTGTATCTCGAGGATGACAATGGATTGTGTTTTTCAAGATGGCCGCCATGTCATTTCCCATTGTGCCACGATGACTTCCGGTCATCGCGGCAGAATGGGCCCGATAATGCCGGGCCCGATAATGCCAGGTCCGGTAGTGCCGGCACCCTTATTTAGGGGTGGACGGAGGTGGAAGAGGTGTCAACGCTTTCAATGATGCCACTAAGGGATGTTTTTGGTTCTTTCGCGGCATTCCGGTACTCTCGATACCGGCATGCTGCTACGCGCGTGCACGCATACTCGTAATCGGCCGCTGTTAGCGGCATCAGTGCTACCCGGACACGGTATTGCCTCCATGCCAGTAAAAACTGATTTTTACAGCAAATCTCGTAATGACCCCCATTGTCTGCGATCATTTGGTGATGCAAAGACTGACATGTCCTGTATGTTCTTTTGTATAACTGTGCTGCACCCAGAGCAGCCCATGCGGCTATATAGGACCTCACTGCATTTTCCTCAAATTCATCTGAAAAAGCTGTTTTAATTACCTCTTCCCCCTAGGGCTTTCCCTAACATATAGCCTGGTCCAAACACATTCAGCTAAAAGGCCATCTTGTGTTATATGCAAATTAGACCAAAATAGAGCCTCTATTTCCTTTGGATGTCCCCCTTCAAGTTGGATTGTAACTACATACCCATTATTGTCCTCAACCACTTCTCCTGCGGCTGAAACAACCTCTACTGATTGAGTATTAGATATGTGATATGTGATGTAGCAGCTTCTTGTGTCTTTCTTTAAGTATGGAGATTCTCGTGCAGAAGGGATTTGACCAAGCAGTTTGGGCTGGACTGCCTCTTTTGGGGTGGGACCCAGCCTGATTTTCATTTGGATATAATTATCTTCTGTTGGTTTTACAACATGTCAAATTTGTGTTCAATCTACATTCAGTTTCTTTATACAAATCATTGTTATATTGCCTAAGCTATTGTACCCTTACCTTGATAAGCCCACAGGGGAAAGCACTTTGGGCAGAAAGGGATGGCCATAAAGTTTGCAGTTCTATTAGTTTGTTACTAGTTCTCACTTTACTACTAACATCACTGATGAACTCTTATTTTGGGAAATTTTTCAACTATGCATTTTAAATGAGCAGAATAAAATGCAAAATGTGAATTATCGTTTTACCCATGCACCTGTTCTTGAATAAATTTTTTCTTTGAGTTTACATATTGATGAGCATTTTGGCTGAATACTTCTGAAAGCACAGTTGCAGCGATGTACAAACGACTTTCTTATGATTAGGCGCGGTCTATAGCCTTTTAGCCAACATTTTTTTTACAAATGATTTGCAAATGGTCTTTCCCCTTTTGTAATGGCTTGGCAGGTGAAGAACGATGGCCTGGAGGGTTGCCCAGAACAATGCCAGGGGTTAAGATTAATTCTAAACCATCGCCTCTTTTGTTTTGCTTAGGGACCTGTAAGTAGCTGTCACAATGTGACCAAACTGGAGTTACCTTTCCTGGTCACTGGGCAATACTGCTAGAAGTCTGAAGACTTCTAGTATCACTGACTCACCTTTTATGTGGGGAATGAGTACTCCTATCATGGAATAATTTCCCTCAGCTGCCAGCCCTAATCTCATTGCTGCTTCTGCTCCCTGTGAGTTCAATAATTCTCCCAGAATGGAGGTAAGTGCTGTAATTGAATTAGATGAAGGTACAACCAACTACACACTGAAACCCAACTATCACAGTGTTCCATTGGAGGATTACAACCTGTTGGCCTTATAATTGCTAGACCTCTCTGCCTCTGCTGAAGAGTGGCCTGAAGGTAGCTGCCTCTAGCTGACTCAGCTTAGTGGAATGCCATCTAGGGATTTCCACCTGCCTTGTGCGGCAGGTGCCGAATGAGGCTTTGAGGGTCTCAAATGGAAGTATTCCTTCCACCGCTGCTCTTACTGGTCTGGGTGCTTCCGGAGCAGTTCCCAACGCTCCATATTCTACATCTTGAGCGCAGACAGTGTCAAAATGTCTTACCAGAATGTGCTCCTGGGGATATGGTTATTTGTCCCCCTATTTAGTTGGAACGTAGTGATGTATTCTAAGGTTGACCCTTCCACAGATAAAGGCCCACGTCTAGCCTGTGTAGTGGGATATAACAAGCCCCCCTGAATCCAGTTCTGGTGGTCTACCTGATGAAAGGCTGTCTCAGGATACCTGGGTGTGTACTGCATTTGATTTAGATCCCTCCTAATGTATAGGGTTTAAAACATGTCTCCTGGCTTCACGCCAGGTGTCTTCATATATGTAGACAGAATTTCTCCTGGCAATCCTCCAGGCACTGCCACTGTATAGGGGGTGTTGATCTCTCTAACACTTCCTTCTTGTTACCACCTGGTTACTGCGCAGCAGCATTTTATAGGTATAGGGACATCAACATGTGGGTTAGCCATTCCAATATCTCTTAGCCAGATAGCTGTTAAGAGTATTTGCTTTAAAAGACACCCTCTTGACTAGAGTGCTTGAACCTATTCATCTACCCAAGAGAGGCTTACTAATGTCACATTATTTATTATTGATAGTGTACTGCTCATACCTTCCAGTAACCCTCCATAAGTGTATTAAAAGGCATGTACCATGTATAACACATCAATACACAATACATTTAATTAGATGCCCCACTCTTAAAGTTCAGGTTAAAATGCTTCTTGACAAAACACTCAGTAATGAACACTCAATGAATGCTTCTTACACCCTCATGTATAAAGTACATCTTTTAATAATAGGAAATAAGTAATAAATAAACATTACTACGATAATGGTCACTATACACAACACACTCAAAATGAAAAAAAGTAATTCATGAATAAGCAGCAATCATTGTCATTGTCTCTACATCTACTCAAGACTTAGGACTGATCAATTCTCCAAGATATCATAGTCATCTTAAAAAACAACGACCTGCCTCACCATTTTGCTAGGCAACCTCACCAAATCGTGCCAGGCAATCTTCATTGAAGCACCTAAAAGCACCTAAAAGCACTTCTCCTTTCAATACCTTAATACGTTTCTCATTGTGATATCAATGAAGGGTAAAAGACCTCCGATACCCACTATCTGTAGAAGATAGATATGAGAGGGCCAGATGTCTGGGGTGCTCTTCAAAATTCCAGAAAAATGCCCCAAAATTATAAAAATATCAAAAGTAAACAATAAAAAACACCATTCTCTGTTTTTCTTTTTTCTTTTTTTTAATTAAAGTGCTTTTGGTTAAGAGAACCTTTTGCACTATATATCAACGTGAATAAAATCTCAAAACCAATATACATGAATAATAAACCAGTCCAAGAAAAATTCATCAGAACATTTCATAAAACATCATCAACAATATACATCAATCAGTTTACGAGTCCATTGTCACATGTGTTCAACTCGAGTCCACAGTACATTAAAATTGGTGACAATAACAACATACGCAATTCACATTAACAAATAGCACATAAATGGTTCAAAATTGAGTAACCATTACCACTAATTACAAGAAGGCACTTAATTTGCCTTCAACAGATGTACTTTCAAGTTGTGGTATTCCAAACGTGGATGGCTGCAGCTGTAACAACCAAATATTGGGCCCCATAGAGCATGCTCGAAAATCCTAAACATTTTGCAATATGTTAAAACATGATGTTTCGTTTCAACTGTCAAATGGCAAAGTCGGCAGGATCTCTCATTCCACACCTTGCCATCCCAAGCCCCAATGTGCTTATTTGTGGGTGGGATATTAAAACAGAGAAAAGTAATACATCTCTGCAACTGGGTGAGGATAGTTTTGTCAGATATGAACCTGGATACAAAACTCAACATACCTCTTTCTGCTCTGAAGTCTGGTCAGCGTTATACACCGATCCCAGCCCATTGTTTTGTTTTTTAAGACAACATGTACATTGGGTAGTGTCAGGGCATGTGTTAGGAGCAAGCCAAAGGGGGTCATTCTGAGGTTGGAGGTAAGTAACGGTCCTTACCGGCATGGCGTAAATAGCGTGTCCGGGCAGTCAACAGTCCGCTAATAGAGGACTATTACAACTTCGTGCCGTTAAGGGCACCAGAAATGACCTTAGCGGCATCAAGCACAGAGCAGATAGCACTACCGACCTGTTGGACTCTGCTGTTGTCGTGAATACATCCACCTATAACACCACTATGCCCAAGGCCCTGAAGAAGGGAGCTGCCCGCCAGCAGAAAGAAAGATTTAATGAGGATGGGCTGCAGATGCTGGTTGACACACTGCAGGAGCATGCTGGCATAGTATTCTCCAGTAACATGAAGAGGGAGGCAGTACTGAAGAAAAAGGAGACCTGGGCACTTGTTGCTCAGAAGGTCAGTGCTGTTGGGAACACCCCACACACAAAGACTGCCGCAAGCGCTGGGACGACCTGCGACTGAGAGTTCGAAATATTCTGTCAGTGAACCGGAGCCGGGCAATGGGAACAGGAGGAGGTCCAAGCTCACCAATCAAGCTCACCCCATGGGAGGACATCTGCGCCAGCATAATAGGAATGAAGGGGATAGAAGGTGTTGGCGAGATGGAGTGTGGCGCCACAACATCGGGCGATGGAGGTGAGTGCCCTAAGAAAACATTGTAATGCCAAGTCAGACCAATATGTCAGTCCCAATAGTCAAGCCATGGTCCAACACACACACACTCGCAGCAAAGTAGGCGGACGTATCACAGACACATGCAGATGCCTGCTGCAAGGCAATGCCGTACCTGACACATACCACACAAAGATGTCAATGCCATGATTCACACAGCATGCAGGCCCAAAATACTATGCATGTCAGATAGCATTACCCTTGGCCAACATGAGTGATGCCAAAGTATGCCTGCATAACTCACCCATATATCAAACAACATGCTCATCCAAACACAAATGCCCATTACCCCCAATTGTGTGGATGATCAATTGTCCAAATGCATGTATGATGCCTATCAAAACATCACTCATGCCGTCCCTCTCTTCGACCCCCATAGGCTCTGAACATGACAGATATGGGCAGGATGCAACCCCTGCACAGACCACACCCCGAAAGAGGTCCCGGGATGATGCCAACCTCCCTTCGACCTCGAGGGGACAACCCAGGGGCTGCCGTGCACCAACAGGCAAGACACCCCAGGTAGGCATTAAACCGGTGCCACCAAAGCCCGTAGAGGGCGAAGCACCCCCACCCATTGGCCTTCCTGAGGAATCAGGCGAGGCACCACATTCAGTCCAGTAAGGCTGGGGAGGTGGCAGCCACAGCACCCCTGGCTGTGGAGAACCCACATGAAGACATTTGGGTGCCCGTTGAGGATGATGTATCGGAAGTGGTCCGTACACCAAGTCCACTGGCAACCCACAAATATCGTCCCCCGATACAGAGCATGCAACCACCCTGGAGCACTCTGGTCAGGAGCAGATGGGAGGGAACTACAGTCCCATTTTGACAACTAGGGAGGCTGAGCAGGACAGCTAGGGACCAACAACATCCACAGGTGCACCCGGAGGGCCGCAGCAGTTGGAACAGCTCACAGCCCTTGTGCGGGAGTTTGTCGAGGACAACAGACTGGCCAGACAGGAGTGGCATGAGAACTTCGCCTCTCTAGGCAGCTCCATCACGGAGAGCACCGCCTCCCTGGCCAAATCCATTGCAGTTAACCCCAGCCACGTATGCAAGGAGGTCTCGACCCTCCGCCATGTCTTAGGCCGCATAGCGGATGCCATGGAGGCAGGGCATCCGGCTACCCAATCCCAGCAGGTGGCCACACCGTTGTCATCCAGTTCGACCCAAATGAGCCCTCTCCGCAGGTCGGCACGTACCCTGCGCCAGAAAGACATGCCGCCACCTGGACCAGGGAGTGCCAATTGATAGTCAGGGCAGCCTCATGTAGGCATTGGTGACTCGATGGGACATGTGTGGGGGAGCTGTGGGGGGAGTGGGAGGGGGTGCGGGTGTGTGGGGGAGTTGTGGGGGAGGGGGAAAGGGGTGAGGGTGTGTGGGGGAGTTGTGAGGGGAGGGAGTTGAGGGTGTGTGGGGGAGTTGTGGGGGGACTAGAAGGAATGGCACATAGCAAAAATATCCTAACAAATAATTGCTTATACAAAATGGCACAGAAATGCAGGTGAGCGTTGATGACAATATTGGCTACTATGTCCGGTCCTCGTGCTCTAGAGGCCTTAACCTTTTAACTGCCATGGGTTTTCCCTCCCAGTGCCAAGGCCTTTTTCAGGGACTTTGGTATTTCGCCATTCAATGCCTTCTAACGTTTTCTGTTTCATTAACCCCTTATTGCGTGCCAAGGACGAGGTATCTCATCCTTGGCAACAGGGAGGTAATCCCAAGGATGAGATACCTCGCCCTTGGCACTTAAATGACCTATAATATGTCATCGACTTTGAAGCCATCCATACTACTGCCAACCTTTTCTACATTCGAAAGGCTATTATAGGGAATGCTACAATCATAATAGCGGTCAAATATATGGTTAGATCAGGCCGACACTGGCATTTGGTTACATTCCATTTTCATTCCCCACCAGGAATTTCCTGTATCCACCCCACATATTTTTACTATTATTGCCCTTCAAGAGGGAAAACAGAAACTTCCAGTTAACATTGTTCACAGAGCTCTTGTGCTGTTTCGCCCAATTCTTATAACGAGTAGAGAGGAGGGCAACGATAGACTCCCTATACACACGTGACAAAAAAAGAGCCCTTTACAACTGAAACTGATCTTCTGTACTCCTTTTTCCTATGGTGAATAGCCAAATTAAGTACCACTGGAGATGATGTTCCGACTTCAGTGGCGTTACTGGCCGCAACGAAGAATCCTGTAATTTTTGACTGAACATCAGTCGTACCATAAATTATGTCCTTTTTTGGATGCAGAGTATCAATATTCCAACTGCGAGGAGCAGATGGGCTGTGTGAGCATTTACCAGAACATGTGGGGTTGCTTCTAAGATCGCAGACATGGGCTTTAAAAAGTTTCATGTTTTTAAAAACTTGATACAATTACTCACCACAGCTACTACTCCGCACGCAGCCTCACGGCCTTAAGGCACTAAGGCACTCCACTAGCACTCACTGATCTATGCAATGATGTGCGTCTGTCAAATTGAGAGTGCTGGCTTTAGGCAGATTTGCTGAGCACAGATAGATATAGATAGGCTCCAGCAAGGATAGACAGTAGAATGTTGAGAGATGGATTCACTCAGTTCAATGTGGGTCCAGAAATTGCAGCTCCCAAATAATCACGATAACAAAGTAACAAGGTGCAGAGTCTCAGGCACTAAGACACTCCACTATGTGAGAAACCAGAAGTCCCTGGCGATCTATCATCCAAGTGGCCAGGACACGGCCATTGCTTTTGGATCCAGTTCCAAGCGGTGGACCAGTGCAGGAGGATCACCTGGGTGAGGGGTATTCGGGGAGTGGGAGTGGGACACCGGATGGTGAGATGTAGTATCCCCTTCCCTGTAACAACTTTACCCCATCCTACCAGGTAGGATATTTAGGAACTTTGCCCCCCACACCCTTTTTACTACACAAACACTTTCACATGGACAGCCCGCTATGGGAGAAAACAGACTAACACCCAAGCAATATACCTGATGTGTCCCAATACATTGGTCAAGCGAGGTCAGGTAATTACTGACCATCACACACACCTGACTTCCATTAAGTTTACCCAAACGGATAAAAGGCGGAGCATGAGAGCACAATCTGATTGAGGCAAAACACACAAGGAAACAGCAGTTTCGAGATGGAAGCGGAACCAATGAAGAAAGATAGCAAAACAGGAGGGGATCACAAGGAGGGAAATTCCCTTGACCTTTTGACAAGGCACTGTTACTTTCCAGAACCCTCGAGAATAGAAAGCATAAGAAAAAAAACAGGACTCGTCTCCCTCTGATAGGGTTTCAAAGTCATCTGATTCCTCAGAGACTGATTCTGACGGAGGGTAAAATCTGGATAGGTTGGTTGCAAAACCTGATGAACCAGTGACAAGATGATTTGGTATAAAAAAAGAAAAGGTTTGGGAAGAGGTGGATTCAGAGCGCTAGGTCTAATGAAGATGTATGTTGTCGTATTGGATGGGTTGGAAATACCTGGGGCCCTAACACCTCAATAAGCATGGCGAGGAGAAGCAGCAGCTGCTGTGGTACTGTCCTTGGCTCCTAGAACAAAGCAGCATCAGTGAAATCAACACAGCCGGTGAGTTGCAGAGACTGATACAAGACCAGTCTGTTTTGAAGCCAAGGTTGCAAGCAGCAACATTGTTTGGCGAGTGCTACAACGAACATTGTTAAAACGTATGTGATAAGAGATGCAAGTAAAATCGAACTGCTAATGAGTGATTGAACATTAAAAGCAAGATACAATACCTTTGATAGAGTGGTCTGGCAGCACGTGGGTGCTCAATCAAATGTCTCTGTATGGTATCCAGCTGAGAAATGGCAAAAGTGAAAGTGATGAAAAGGTTATATCAAGAAGAGAATAGGTAGTTGTGAATCAAAGTAGTCCTGCCACAGGTCAAGCAAAATCCTGCGCACAGTCAAAAGTGTTAGATTTCTTTCAAGTAAAGAAAGTTTGGAAAAGTAGATAAATTTGGTCCGAGCACGACAGAGGAAGAGCAATAGAAGGGTTTGTGTTCAAGTGGGTCTGAGCCCAGTGGAGGGGGACCTGGGGTGAACAGTAAATCAAGCAAGAAGTTGTACATGTGAAATCCAAAGAATTGTTTGTTATGTTGTATCAGGCCCTCTGAAATAAGAGACCTTGAATGGCAAAGAGCCTTTGGTACAGAAGGCCCTGATGTTGAGGTTTTGAACTGCATCCCTGTGCTAGAGAAGCCAGAGAGTGTGCTAAGCTTCAGTGTGCTGCCTTGTACTGTCCTGAAAACGTGGGGAAGGGAAGCCAAGAGCTTGAATATCGTTACATATCATTTTTTGAACACTTTTCTTTTACATAACATTGTTTCCCACACTATTGTATTTAAAGCAAGGATTATTATTATAGGTACTTTTATTTTGACAAGACATCACTAGGACTGCCTTATTATTATTTAGATGTATGATTAGATAGTCGTTTTTCAAACCCTTTTTGATGTTCAATAAACACCCTTGAAGTGTGATCACTTCTGTCTGTCTCACCATTTGATACCATGCCTTCCTTACAACTAGCACTCACCATACCTTTTATCAAAAAGCATGAAAAATAGGAATAACTGCTTCAAAAAGAATCTATGCCAATTAGGATTAACTATGGTGCCAGCATCATCCAATCAAAATTGAGGTAGGGAGCTGTTTGGCCTTGGGTGGAAAAGTAAAAAATATTCCTCATGCAGCTGTTTAAGAATGTAATAGTTCTGCTCAAAAGTCAATGGGCAGAGTCCTCTAGGGACTCAAAATGCCTCAGAAAAGCCAAACATTCTGTTTAATGGTTTTAGGCTCCAGACAGGAAAAATGAGTGACTTGATCCCTCCCCTCTGCTTCAGTGCTTCTCCCTTTCCAGCCTTCTGTCTGCCTTTTGTCTTCTTTCCAGCTCTAGCTAAGCACACACAGCAAAGATCTCCTGCTCTGCCTTCCATATTCTATCTGGGCTGAAACTGTCAACGCCTACCATTAGCATAGTTACCAGACAGAAGCAAAAAGCATTTGAGAAGCAAGAAGTGGCCAAGCCCCAAAAAGCTATTGAGGCACTGGTCTAGTGTCAGTGTAAAGCATCTTTCTATGGAAGAATGAAGATTGTTTATGCTGTGAGCAAGGCTAATGCACCTTTCACCCACTTTAAAAAACCCGCACAACAGCATAATGCTCCATAGGAGGTTCTGTAGACTTTGTGTGATGTTGTAGTTCTTTCATATTGCTATCTTAGTCTTTGTTTACTATTAATCTGAACACTTTACGCTCATCCCAGAAAGCCTGGTGAGCAGTCAACGGGGTCTATTTATAATAAACAATCACAGTCGTCCAATTACAAGGCCTCCTGGCTATCATCCAAGACTCTCACCTGAAAACACTGAAGTAATGTAAGTCAATGTTTCTAAGGCAGTGCTCATGGTTCGAATATGGATCTGCAAATGTTTTGAGGCTCAGACACATGGTTCAAATATGCTGCTTTAAGCATGGTTAGACATGAAATGCCATGTTGCTTCACCCACTCTATGCCTACGCAACCCCCACCTCCACTCTCTCTAACCCAACCTACCAACCCTACTTTTACTCTCTCTAACTCCACCCATGCACACAAACTCTATTTCTACCCTCATTCTCTCTACCGCCACTAACACTTCCCCCACTCTCCCTATCCTCACCCACCCTTTACCCACTCTCTCTACATCCATGCACCCACTCTATCTCCTCACTCTCTAACTCTACCCACCCACCCGACCTCCACTTTCACAACGTCTACCCAACATCCACTCTCTCTACATCAACCCACCCACCCCAACCCCACTCTCTCTACCCACACCAAACCTACACCCACAACCTCTAACCCCACCCACTCCACCCCCACTGTCTATTCCCAACCCCACTCACCCTACCATCACTCTCTCTACTACCACCCACCCACCTTACACCCACACTCTCTACCCTGATCCACGTACCATATTACCCCCACCCAGCCACTCTACCCCTCACTCTCTCTGCCCCAACCAACCCACCCTACCACCATGCTCTGTATTCCCACCCACCCACTCTTCCCTCACTCTCTCTACCTACACCCAACCCCCTACCTCCACTGTCTCTACCACCAACATACCAACTCTAATTTGCTCCCTCTATCCCCACTCACCCTAACAGCACTCCCTCTACTTCAGCCTACCCTAGCCACATTCTCTCTACCCCCACCCACCCTTCCCCACTCTCTCTATCCCCACATACCCAAACTACCCCTACACACTCACCTCACTCTCTATACCCCACCCATCAACTCTACTTCCACTCTCTCTAACCCCACCCACCCGACCTCCACTCTCTCTACCCCATCCACCCACCTCACCACCACTCTCTGTATCCCATCCACCCTACCTCATCTCTCTCTACCCCCACACATCCTAAATCCACTCTCTCTACCCAACCCATTCTCCCAACCTACCCCCACTGTCTCTAACCCCAGCCACGATATCTCCACTCTCTCTACCCCCACCCACCCACACTAACTACACGCTATCTACCCACACCCACCCACCCGACCTCCACTCTCTCTGCCCCACAGAAACACCCACCCATCCTACCTCCTCTCTCTCTCTACGCCTCCCAACTTAACTCCTCTATCTCTACCCCCACTCACCCACCCTACCTCCTCTCTCTCCACCCCACACACCCTAATTCCACTCTATTTATCCAACTACCTCCACTCTCACTACCCACCAACCCTACTCCACTCTCTTTACCTGACCCTCTCTACCCCACCCTCTCTACCCCCACCCACCCACCCTACATGCACTCTATATAACCCTACCCAGCCACCACACCCCATTCTCTCTACACACCTCCACTCTCTCTTCATCTATCCACCGTTACCTCTACTTTATTTACCCACACTCTACCTCTACTCCCAAAGCCCACACCCCCACTCTCTCTACCAACCCTACATACACAATCTCAACCTCACACATCCACCTTACCTCTACTCTCTAACCCCTCCCACCTATTGCACCCCCACTCTCTACCCCCACCCAACTAACCCACATGCTCTCTATCCCCACCCACCGTACCACCCTCTCTTTCTACCCCTACCTACCCTACCCCCACTCTCTCTACACCTATCCACCTAATATACCTCCACTCTCTCTAACTCCACCCACCCAACCTGCCTCCACACCCTCTACCCTGCCCCATCCACCCTGTAAGTGGTTTCAACCCAGCACTCCACCTAAGTCAATGAGATGCCCAGCTGGAACCCTTATTTATATATTTTTATGTCAAAAGTTCTTTCATTTCTGGATGATGTACCCTTATATCACGCCCCTCTCTTTGAATCCCCCCGGTCTCAATGAACCAAGAAGTAGGTTGTTTTGCAAAGTTAAAATATTTATTTGATGAATTGAACAATATACATATATATATCACCCTTTTATGAATATGAACAATATCTAGTTATCACACTTATTAATATTTATACACTGATCAACAATAGGTGATATCACAACAATCAACAATCTCTTTAATCAATAGGAGTATGGGTGAGAAGAATAATGTAGCAGAGAATAACTTTCTGTGGGTTCAATGAAATGCAATGATATGAAATTAATGCAGCACAGAAATAAAACTTGATATGAATTCAATCAAAGACAATGTAATCACTCTTTCCCCCTGTTACTACTCAATCCCCCCTAATATGCAATATGAAGAGATGGAATGGGGGCAGACAGGTTTCAGGATTATGCAATCAACAATGCAGTTCAATCCCAATTCCCCAGCAAGCTTAGAGAGAACAGGAATGATTTTAAAACAGGTCAAATGCTTTCGAATGTGATTTGAAATGAATGGGAAAAATGCTAAAAATGGATTTTAATTCGCTAAATGGGATTCAAAACTAGTGGGAGCCGCTTTGGATACGTTCAGGTAGACACTAGCAATCATGTTTGAATGACTGGCAGATAGAAAACTAAATTCAGAAGTTGACTGCAAGAAATAGCTGTTTTATATGGGATGAAATTGAGCCAAATGCAGAATCGCAGCAAACTTTTCAGCATGCGAGAAATGCGATTACAAAAAAGCTATAAGGAGTTGGAGTGTGGTTCTTAGTTCGTTTGAAAGCTGAGGATGTTAGCCTGAATTTGACATTTAAATTTCGTTCGGTTCAGAAGTTACGGAGGTTTTAAGGTTTTAGTAAAGGTCGATTTTTCAGAAAAAGAGTCAAGATTTACAAATGAAAGGTGCGCTTTTGGAGATTAGAAACAATGATTTCTTAACACTAGGGAGTCTATGGAGCCACAAGCTACACGACAGCACAGCCACCGATCCAGGGGCACCACCGGATGGTTTCTATCTGCCGAGACACTTGCCTTTCTCCAGCAAATTTATATTAGTGCAAACATGATTATCACTACAATTATCACAAGATTATGCGGATGAGAGAAGGAGTCAGGATAGACAAAAGAGATTCTACAATGCAGTTCTGGATATGTTGGAATGGGTTGGGTAGGATTACTTAAAACTAAGATTGGCTATGGACAGTGCTATGCTAAATACTTACAACTATTGCTTTGGAATGGAATAGACCCATCAGGATCTGGTCAAGGGTTTTGGACTGGAATCTGCTAGCCACTGGACAGGTCTCAGGCGCTTGGTTCTGCTCTCAGCAAGGCACTCTGGTCTGCACGGCCTCCTGGACTGGATCTGATGGGTTGGTTCTGGGTACAACTCTGCTCTTACTGGTTTGGATCTCTGGGTTCTAGCAAGGGTTTTTGGCCAGAAGCAGCAAAACAGCACGGCCAGGCTGTTGGATTTGTGATGCCCCTTGGAGGTTTGGGGTTAAATCAAGTTGCAAGATTTTAAAGGCCAGCTGAGAAGGGTTCAGCTTTTTTGGATTGGGCCTTTTGCTTCAGGGTTCTGGAGTCTGGATAGTTCTGGAGTCTGGATAGTTCTGTATCTGGATTCTCCTTCAGAGCGCTTTGCCGGTAGATCAGTGATGGGTGAATGTGTGTCTCCCTCTGTGCCCTCAACAGTCCCTATTTAAGTATTTCTCAAGGGGGTGGGTAGGCTGATTATACTATACCCAACCCTCTAAGAAGCCGATAGGTCAGAGAATTTCCTCTCCCCTGATTTCAGAAGCAACAGTGTGTCATGATGTGTCATGATGTGTCATGTTTATGGTCCAGGAAGAAACCCCCCCCCCTTTGTTTCTGTACAGTATATCTTATTTTTCACAAAAAGCATATTTATAATATCACTAATTTACTAATACTACATATTTATATCCCAAATTAAATAAGGCACGAATCCATCAAAGTCCCATCTTCTGGAGAGCTTTGATTCACAAATGACAGTTTTTCACACTTTTGGTCGGTTACTCAGTGTCAGTTCTGTACTAATTTTTTCACATACATGCACATACCATCTGGGCATATTGCTGTAAAGTTTCATATTTTTAACATTATCACAACTGCTACAAAGTCCACATGTTGATAATTCTGTCTCTGAATATCGCACAAGTTCCAGAGTAGTTTCTACTTGTGAGGAACATTTTAATTTTAATAACCTCTAAATTCCATATTTTTACCAGGTCGGCACAATTTTCTATAAGTCTTTTTCAAAAAAATATTGTCTGTGCTTTCTGAATAAACAAAACTGCTTGTCATGGCTGGGCTAGAGAGCATTCCCAGACCTCTCTGACTTTGGCATCTGGTTTCAGCCTACACCCGAATTAGCATATCCTTTGAGTCAAAGGGAGTCTTTTGTCTCCTAGCAGAGCAACAGGCCAAAGTGTGCCTCCCTTTTCCTTTCACACCTCCCTGCCAGTTCCTTAGCAGAGAGCAGGGGAAAAGATTCCTTTGTTTGGGAGAAGGTGTGGAATGTCTTTGAAGCTCAGTGTAGCTGGCTTTAATTTTTAACACAATGTTTAAAATAGTCTTGTCCTAAAATACAAATTACATTTTTAACAAATGTATCCACCAATCTCTTAATTCCAGCCTTTTTAAAATATAGTTTTGAATTGTATCCACCTCTATTGCTTCTGATAGCAAGTCTTTCCTTTTCATACTTTGATTTCATGTATCAGTTTAAATGACAGGTTAAGTAATCGCCAGCTTCTGACACAGGCGAGTAGCGGTACTGCGCCCATTTTTGACATATTCTTCAAAGCAAGCATCGTTAAATGTGGATTTTCTTCTGACCAAATATGTTTCTGCTGACATTGTGCTTAGGTGAATTCTTTATATACAGTGATGCTTAACACCCAACAAGGATTTTGGATCTTTTGTGATGTTTGATAACCAAGATTTTTGCACTTTCCACAGCCAAGGAAAAACAGATTTTTAAACAGCTTTGTGTTTCTCTTGCAATGCAGGACTGCTTTTTCAAATAGCTTAATTTTCCTCTGTGGTCAGCCAAATAATGGGTTATGGCAGTGGTCTACTGTGTTGCCACCGACATAGGCAAAAGTGGATTGGCGGCCTATTTTTCGCATTTTCCTGCGCACTTCTGGGATATTGTAGCACGCAAAATGCTTTCCAGTGGCCATTCAGAGGTTTCTGATGCAAGCAGTGCACAGGAATGTTGCAGGGCCTGGACTAGTGGTGTTAAAAACATCTCACAAGCCACCACCTCTTGCGATTTGGCGTTGATCGCCCATCAATGGAAATTCACAAGACTGGGATGTTCGTTTCATCTCTTCTGGTTCCAAAAATGGCAAAGTTCATCATCTTTTCCACCATCAGGGGTGGATCGATCGGTTCTCCTCGCCAGTCCTGGTGTGAGTATTGAGCGATACTCTGGGCCCCTCAGATCTTTCCTCCTGGTCCCCAGGTAGTCCTCCTTGGTTAGTCTCCATGGTTTCCAATCAAAACTATGGGTGACAAAACAAAAAAGATATTGGTATACATTTCCCCACCACTATTAATGTAGTGGGGCGGACACATACATTTTGATAAATCAGGACACTTTTTATTATTGTATTTTATGGACTATATATGGAATATTTTATTGTTGGAATTTTATGGAGCTGGAGTGACCCCCTCTGGGGTTCGAGAAGACTCCTCCAGTTGTTGCAGAGTGTGCCTAGGATGGCAACACTTTAGTTGATTAATATGGACCCACTTATCTTCCCCTTCCGCCAAACTACCTTTGGGGATGCAGATCTTGTAGGCGACTGGTGAGATTTTGTCTACAATTTCAAAAGGACCCGTCCAGGTAGGCAAAACTTTGTGCTGTTTGGCCTGGTTCCTTTGGAAATTGTATAAGTAGACCCGGTCTCCTACAGTGTATTATTTTCTAGTAGTCTTTAAGTCATAGTGGGTCTTTATGCTGTCTGCAGATCTCTCTAGGTTTCGCTGAGCATAGGCAAAAGCATGTTGAAGGTGTTTTTTTAGATTTTCAACATACTCATGAGTTGTGGAGGCATTGATCAATGTCTGCTCTTGGGTTCTGTAGAGCAGATGCTGGGGAAGCACCATCCTGCGTCCGTTCATCAGCTCAAACATTGACATTTTAGTTGCAGATGAAGGGCCATTAGGACAAAAGGTAATCGAATATCCCAACTTGGCCCAGAATCTGCCACAAACTTTTTTAATATGCTCACAATTCTTTTGTTGTATCTCTCCACTGCACCACTAGAGGCTATCCAGTAAGCAATGTGTAGCTTCCTTTTGACCCCAAGTATCCCCTACATCTTTGTCATTACTTCGCTGGTGAAATGGGTACCTCTGTCTGACTCGATCCTTTGGGGTAGTGCAAAACGATAAAATATGTGGTTGATCATCAGGGCAGCTGCTGTTTCTGCCTTGCAGTTTGGGACCTGGAGACATTCCACCCATTTAGTAAACAAGCATGTCACGGTCAACATGTACTTGTTTCCCTAGAGGAGCGAATCACGGGCCCAATGAAATTGTCTTGCAAATCTGACCATGGCAGTGTCATCCCCCTCTTTTGGAGAGGCACACGGTGTGTGAGGGATGTTGGCTGAAATTGTGCACACACAACACACCCCTTCAAATATTGGTTGTGGTCCTGCCCCATGTGCGGCCAGTACGCAACCTCTCTTAAGATTTCAAGTGTTGAATGAAACCCCCTATGACCGGCTGTGGCCGCATCATGGGGGTGACTTAACATCAGGCTTTGGAATGAGGTAGGGACCACCCACTGATCGTGGCCAGCTGGGGATGTCCTCACCAACAAACCGTCTTGGATTTGGAACATTTTTGGACATTTCATCAACACTCTGAGGTCCTCTTTCCTAATGTAATCAGTATCCGTCAGGGGAAAGTTCTCAGGGCCCTCAATGTGTTGATAAAACTTACCAATTATTGCATCCCCTTTTTGAGCTGTAATCAAATCAGCATCTGCAGTTGAGATATCATCATGAGCATTTGTCTGGGACCTAGTGATAGCAGTGACCTGGATTTCCCCAACAGGGACTCAATCTCAATTAGATCCCCTTGGATGGCCCCGGTTTTGGCCAGCTGATCAGCTAAGTCTGGTCCCTCTACTTTGCAATGATCCTTGATCTTTTTCCAGTAGATGGTCATCCCATTCAAGGTGACAAGATCATCAATATTTTGAATTCATTTCCCATGTTTCAAGGGTTTGTTATTAGCACATAACATGCCTCTGGTTTCCCAGTTAACCAGGTGCTCCACGAACCCGTTCCGTACATAATACGAATCCGTGATTATGACCAGTTCATGGAGTTGATGTTGGACAGCAGTGAGGATGGCTTGATGCACAGCCATCAACTCTGCCACTTGACTACTTCGGGGACCAATCTTGCACCCAGCGGAGGGTTCTGGGGTTTCATTCACCCATGCATTCCCTACGCCGGCCACAAGTTCTTTTTCCCCGTTGTTGTCAACATGGTAGGAGCATCCATCCACATAGACAGTGGGCATTCCCTCACACTTGTCTTCTTCAAAGACTTTGTGTGGGGAGTTGAGGAATGCCTCCATGTTGTCCTTGATGTTTAGACTCTCGTCCTCGAGACAGTTTTCGCTGGCACAATCATGCAAGTCAGCCAGACCTTGTGCGAGGGGTCTCTTCTTGTTTTAGCCATATCTGAACTCTACAGGAAAGCCTTGCATTGACAGAATCCAGGAACTAATTTAGGAATTACTCACATTTCCGGCCCAGATTCTGTCACTTTGGAGATATTGCAGAGGCTGGTGTGGAGTCTCCATTATGATGTGTTCCCCCTGGATAAACGGGCAGTAATTCTTCAATGCCCACACCGTTGCCAGAAGTGCCTTCTCACAATCATTGAATTTTTCCTATACAGAGGATAAAGTTTTACTCGCATAGGAGATTACTTTATTGACCTTGTCATGCTTTTGGTATAATGCTGCAGACAAGCATGTATTAGAGAACCCTGTCTCCAGGAAGAACTCCTTGTTTCTGACAGGGTGAGCTAGGCAAGGTGCTTGTGAGAGGCTTCTTTTGAGTTGTCTTACTGCCTCGGATTGTTCTGGACCCCATTCCCACTTGACCCCACCTTCAAAAGATGAATCAGGGGTCTAGTGATCGCTGTGTAGCCCTCAATGAACTTTCTGCTGTAATTAGTCAGTCTAAGGAGGCTCCTTAGTTCCTGGAGAGTTGTGCGGTCTTTCAGTTTCTGGAGTGCTTCCACTTTCTTTTCTTGGTGACAGAGATCCTGAGGAGTAATCTCATGCCCCAAGAAATTAACACGGGTTCTGCACCACTGTGCTTTCTGAAAGGAAAGTTTTGCTCCGGCGGCCCTCAACTGTGTCAGAACATAACGGATCTCCACTATATGTTCCTCCACAGTTGAACTTTCGATGAGGACATCACCTACATAAGCCAGGTTACCCCTCGCACCCATGTCGGGCATGGCCTTGTATAGGAAAATGTTGAATTCATTGCCGGAGTTGAGGTATCCGAAGGGAGTCCGGGTCCATGTGTACTGCTGGCCCCCAAAGGTAAAAGCCAGTTTGTATTGGTCCTCCGTACTGACAGGCACGGTCCAGTGTCCATTGGTCAGGTCTATTGCAGTGAATACCTGTGACCCCTGAATCTGGGCCAGCCCTTGGTCAATGTAGGGCAGTGGCCATTGGGAAGTATGGACCCATTTGTTGAGCTCCCTAAGGTCGGCGCAGAGTCTCCACTGGCCGTTTGGCTTCAATATTCCCAGCACCGGATTATTGAAGGTGCTGTGTACTGGACGGATTATTCCCTGGGACTCAAGGTTCTTAATTATTTCAGTAAGGGACTCAATTGATGCGAGAGGCAAGCGATATTGCTTCACAAACACTGGAGTCATGCCAGGGTCCGTGGGAATTGTTGTTGTGTGGATGTCGGTGCGACCACAGTCATATGAGTCTACCACAAAGAGATCTTGGAAATGCAAGAAATCTTGTTTCAACTTTTGCTTCTGTTCCAGAGTCACGCAGGCATCAGCTAGGTTGACTCTCTCTTCCACCATCTGCCTGAAGCCTGGAAAGAATTCTGGTTTTGCTATCTCAGCGGCCTCCTCCAGCTGGGTGGAGAAGTCCCTGGTCAGAGTGCTGATTTGGACTGGAGGCTTCAGGTGGGAAAGGCAGCCCTCATGGACCTGGAAAATCACGTCATCCCTCCTGAAGTCACAAGTCACATCTTCCTTGCCATAAGGGAAGGAAGTCTACACCAGGAAGTTCCCCCCATGCCGGGTAAAGATCCTGTCTGGTGTTCTATTGTCATCACTATCACTCTCAAAACAGTCCTTGGGGATTGGTCCTAACAGTTCATTTCCTAAATCAATGGAGAAATGACGGTCATCAACCGCCAATCCAACAATGGTGCCCGTGGCTACAGTAATACTCTTTAAGTCGCTGTTATCCACCTCTATTGGAATGGTGTCATGCTCTAGATTGACTAGTGGAGTTGGGTTTAACCCCAACCCTTGCTGTTGGAGAGAAGCATTTAGATGCATATAAGCATCAGGGTTTTTCAATTTTTGTCCTCTTTTAACTTTCACTTCCAGGGAGAATTGTCGGGTCCTTTCTGGGATGGTGACTTCCTCTTTAACCTGAATTTCAACTGCATAAGGTAGCAATTGGGCTGACCTGAATGCTTTTTCTGGATCATCAAGGCCCATGGGATTATCCGCTAATCGGGACCAAGCTTTGACGTTTATTAGGTCCAAACTAATGGCAAAGCGATTGAGAATATCACTGCCTAAGTAAAAGTCGGCAGTGACGTCTCGCACAACCCAACAATTATGGACTATGCTCTTGTTGCCTATGGAGATTTTGAGCACACACCTGCTTGGCAGGAGATGTTTGGAATTGAGTATTTCCAGGTCCATTTCCCATTTGTCTATCAGTTTGAATGTGGGAATGGCTGGATCTTTTGGGAGTTAGCGGAACATGGCTTCGCTGATGAAGCTCTTACCGTTGTTCACAGACACTCGGGCGGGAACCGAGTCCTTCCCATCATTTAACTCAACAGGAATGAACAACTGCTCTCCAATTTGCTGAACATCAGCCAGGCTCTGAGCTGATTTCACATCTTTCTGGACTATCGGAGTGGGAATGTCTGATTGTGGATTAGTAAAGAATTTCAGAGTGTTTCCTTCCAGTGTGGAATGCCACCTTAAACTGGAAGGATTTTCAGAAATAGAGAGGACCCCCATCACCAGTTTGTTGTCCTTCTGCTATTACTGTCACGTCTAGAATTTGATTGTTCTGGAAGTGAAATTCTACTTGGTCAGATTTTTGTTCAACCATGTGGCAGGTGCCGTTTAAACTAACATGACACTCTGTTTTAACTTTATGGGTCGGCTAGTCTGGGTCCAGAGGTCCTTGTTTACGCAATCTATTAGGGGTGACAACATTCGCAGGAGGTCATTCCCTAGTAAACAAGGGGTGCCCTCTGGAGTCACTACTATGACTAGGTGCTTCACCTTGTGTCGCCCAATTTTAATGTGGAAATCTGCAGTCCCCTCAGCGGGAATTTCCTTCCCGTCATAGTTCTGGAGTTGTCCAGGAAGAGAGGTGAGAGGAATTTGGTAATTCTCCCCCCTTCATGCATTTAGTTCATCAAAGGCCCTTTTGGATAGAAGGGTAGCTTGGGATCCAGTGTCCACCAGTGCCAAAATTGTACCCTGCCCCTGTACTTGTACCGGGGCATAATATCTTCCGTCCTTCTCCTCAAGGGGGCACAGATAATGCACATTTTTGGACAACTGGTGGGCTAATTTTCTGGTTTTGGACATTAAGAGAGAAGAGATCTGGGCAAAATTCTGTGTAGAGACTCGGGAATCTGAAAGAAAAAGTTGGCAATCGGATAAGGATATGGTTCGGGGTTCCCCTGGTTCCGGTTCTGGGCTGCTCCCCCCTTTTTGGAGGTAGTCACCAGGATGGGTTTGAACCAGGGGTTTTCGGTATTGTTGGTTCTGGGATAGAAAGATGGGCGGCGACAGCTCAGTCCCCACACCTACCCAGTCTGGATTTGAATCCTTGGGACCCATTTTTCTTTGGGAGGAGGTCCCCCATGTTTGAAGGAGAAGATCCTTTTCCCAGGATCCTCTGAGGATCCCTTTCCTTCAAATTGGAAGACTTGTACCTCCTCCTCAAAATGGATCTGTTTGGGTCCTTTGTTTCTCCTACCCCCCTCTGCTCCTTGGGTGGCAGACTATCAGGGGCAGGAGATATGCTTCCGGTTCCTGGGTTTCCAGGGGCTTTTTACAAGTGGAGAAGGAAGCTTCCTCCAAGGCCCCCCTTCCCCTTGTGCCTCCTCCCTGGGAACCGGTGGGTTGTCGGGGTGCAGCCCCCGTCATTGTTCTGGAGCACCAGGTCCAGAGTTTGAGGCATTCTGTGCCGGCATGCCCATCTGAGGGTTCTATTGAGCCCTCAGCATGCGACCCAGATCCTGTGCGATCTTTTGGACATGGCGCTCTAACTGTGACACCCGCTCAGGCTGATACGGGGTTCTAATTTCTCCCCTGGGCTGATCCCGGGAAGGGTAGCTATCCCTTCTCTGGTAGTACCCCGGGTTAGGAAGATTTGGGTACTCCTCCACCCTTGGCCTCCCCTCTCCCGGATTAGGCTGTCTGGGCTCACAAAATTGGGGAAAGAAGGATGGATTGTTCTGGGGTGGAAAATGTTGTGGATACCTGGGGAAAAGGTTCTGCCCAGGATTTGGGGAATTTCTGCCCTCCTGGGGGAAGTAAGGAGAGAAGTTCCCTGGGTTATGTGCTTGGTTGGATCCCCCCCTTGGGCTGGAGGAGTCCACACATAACCCAGGATGGGTCTGTTCCCCTTGTAGCGGGGACTAACATAGTCAGGGGAGTGAGGGATCCCATTTGTGGGACTACCTCCTTACCTCACTGTCTGTGACTGGCCCGAGGGCCTTCTGGGCTTGGGATTATTCTGCTGTGCAGGCAGGTTTTTAGGCCCCCCTATCTCCAAGTCCAAAATGGGGGCAACCTTTACCTCTGCCACCTTAGCAGCAGCAGGGGTGTTGGTTGGTTTGGGGCCTCTTTGAGTATTCTTGTTGTCTATGGGATTTTGCACCTCATAGATCCGGGTGGCCTGTTCAATGACCCAGTCTAGTGATCTTTTCTCATGAAAATCCCTCACTAGCTGGGTCATGATGTACTTTGGTAGAGCATGGAAAAAAGTATTAACAAATTCTTTGTTGTCCGTGCGCACCCTTCTGGTATTCTGCGCAAAGGCACGCTTTAATTCCTGCACAAATTCTTGTGGGGCCTGATCCTCCCCTCATTGTAAATTGTAGGCTGCTTTGCGCGCCTCTTGGGGATTTCTGTGTACAGAAAAATGCTTCAAGATGGCCACCCTATAGGTGGACCATCTAGAATGATTTTGGTCCTCCAGCCCGCAAAGAAACTGGAGTATTCCATTGAGAAGGTCCATTTCACATACTGAATGCAGCTACTGCTATCTATCAAATGGAAAGTTTCCATCATCTGCTCAAAGAGCTCTAAGTGCTCCCAAACAGAATACTTAGCGTTCTAATGATAAGGCGTGATGATTGCCTTGATTTGTTTTATACGGTCCTTAAGCAAGGCCCTTTTTGCCTTATTGGCCTTCTTGGGTAACCCTGGTCCAATCCTCCTCTGACTCAGAGGCACAGCTCCCAGAGGTGCCCGTCTGGTCTTCTAGGTTCTCCCAGATTCTGCAAGCCTGGGAATGGCTGGCAGAATGTGGGGACATAGTCTCCTGTTTCCTGGGGCGCTCAGAGGAGTCTTCTGATTCCTCCTTGCTCCCAGGATTTGATGGGTACCCCCCCACTGTCCTAGCTGGGCAGAGGTTTTTAGGATGCCCTTGGTGGGCCTACTCTCCTGGAGTTCCCCACTAAACTTCACAGTACTTGGGCACCCATACCCAGATGCCTGCCGATCCATTCCTGGGAGGTGCTGGTCTATGAGCCCCATACTTCTGACTGGACAGTAATCTGCCATCCCCATGGCCCTGGGCTCATGTGCGCCAATGGACATGAGAGAGATGAAGGACTGGGAGAGATGAGGGCCTCTGGTACTAGGGTTCCTGAGGTTATGCTCAGGTGTTTCCCTTTCCCAGTGAACCTCATCTCTATCAGCCCCTGCTCCTTGTTGCCATGCAAGAACCTGAGCTGTTCCTCAATCAAGGCCTTACTAGTCTCTATCATTCTCTCTTGCATGGCTACCTGCCTGTGGAGACTATCATTGTTCTGACAGAGAGCCTCATTTTCTCTCTGTGCTTCCTGGTTTGTCTTTGAGTACTGGGCCAGTCTTTGCTGCAGGAGGGTTACCACCTGAGTCCTATCCATACTGGCCTGCTCCTTCCTTGCCAGAGCCTCTTCCACCCTCCTGGTGTGCCCTAACAATCTATCATGCACTTTTTGGAGGTCACCCAGTCCCTGGAGGGCCAGGTGCTTTTCTTCCAGTTTCCCTTTTAAGTGACAGACTTCCTGGCCTAAGGTGTCCCTTTCCTGAGCAAGAGCCTGCCTCTGTGACGCCCGGTCGTCCCTCTGTCTTTGAAGGGCACCAGCTTTCTGGAGCTCTTCCTCAAACTCTGCCTAGGTATCCAGGTCTTTCAGAATTAATTTGTTGCTCTCTGCCTTTTCTCTATCTAGGTGGCTTTGCAGGTGAGTATCTGCTCTGTGCATGCCATGTTGAAATCCAATTGTTGCTCCAGCTTTTTCTGGCTCTGTAGTAGGGAGTCCAAACCTTCTTGGTACTCCTTCTGCAAGGCCAGAATTCTGGCTTCCTGGTCTGCCTTTTCCTGCTGCAGGATACCCATGTCCTCTTTTATTTTAACTATATACTGCCTGCTTTCATTTTCTGACTCCTGGCTCCTCTGCAGCCTCTGCTCAGAAGAGTCCAGATCAGATTGGGCCTTTTCTAATGCCACCAGTTGCCTACTTGCCAGATTTTGGCCTTCAGCATATTTATCCTGTATGGCTCCCATGGATAAATATAGATATGCTGCTATCTTGGCAATCTTATTTTGCTCATCCTTGGCCTTAGGCACCAAATATAGTTCACTCAGGGCCACATGTAAGGGACCATGGTCTCTCCAGATATCTAACCCTGTTGTAGTGATCTGTTGTGTGATTGCCTGCAACCACACATTCTGATCCTTCTCAGTCCATTCACCTCTCACAAATAACTTTTGCAAAAGGTGTTCTTTAGCCATCTTGATGTCGACCAATGTCGCCATTCTGGAAATATTAATTTCCTTCCTGATTTACAGAAGTTTATTTTATCTTTGCAAAACAGACCGTTTCCTTAGAGCGTTCCCTTTTGAGGGGTGCTTTTACAGTGTAACACACCGTGGTATCCCAACAGGATTTATGTATCCTGTCAGTTAGCACATTGTATTAAGCTGCACAAGTGGTAGACCTAATCCAGAAATCCCGGACACGAGCCCCCAATCTGTAATGGGGTTTAACCCAGCACTCCACCAAAGTCATTGCCTAGTATGGGATGCCCGATGGAAACCCTTATTTATATATTTTTATGTCAAAAGTTCTTTTATTTCTGGATGATGTACCCTTATATAACGCCCCTCTCTTTGAATCCCACCAGTCTCACTGAACCAAGAAGAAGGTTTGTTGCAAATTAAAAGATTTATTTGAAGAATTGAACAATATATATATATCACACTTTTATGAATATGAACAATATCTTAAATCATACTATTATGTAATATTATATTACAATATCAACAATCTCTTTAATCAATTAGGAGTAGGAATAGGAAGAATAATGTAGCAGAGAATTCTTTGTATGGGTTCAAGGAAATGCAATGATAGGAAAGAATGCAACACAGAACTAAACTTGATATGAATTTAACCAAAGACAATATGATCTCTCTTCCCCCCTGTTACTTCTCACTCCCCCCAATATGCAATATAAAGAGATGGAATGAGGGCACACAGGTTTCAGGAATAACAATCAACAATTGCAGTTTCAATCCGATTCCCCCCAGCAAGCTTAGAGAGAACAGTAATGATTTTAAACGGGTCAATTGCTTTTAAATGTGGTTTGAACTGAATGGGAAAAATGCTAAAAATGATTTTTATTTTGCTAAATAGGATTCAGAACTAGTGAGAGTTGCTTTGGATTGGGTCAGGTAAACACTAGCAATGATTGTAGAATGATTAGCAGATGGAAAACGAAATTCAGAAGTTGAAAGCAAGAAATAGCTGTTTTTACATGTGGTGAAATTGAGCCAAATGCGAAATCACTGCAAACTTTTCAGCGATTACAGCAAGACTATAAGGAGGTGGAATGTGGTTCTTAGTTCGTTTGAAAGCTGAGGATTTTAGCTTCGAAATGACATTCAAATTACGTACCTAGCACGTACGGTCCAAAGGTTACAGAGGTTCTAAGAAAGGTAGAATTTTCTTAAAAGAGTCAAGATTTCAAAATGAAAGATGCGCTGTTGAAGATTTGGAACAAAGATTTCTTAACACTAGGGAGTCTATGGAGCCGCAAACTGCATGGACAGCACAGCCACCGATCCAGAGGCGCCTCCGGATGGTTTCTATCTGCCTGAGACGATTGCCTTTCTCCAGAAAATATATATTAGCGCCAAGATGATTATCGCTACAGTTATCACAGGATAATGTGGATGAGAGAAGAATTCAAGATAGAAAAAAGAGATTCAATAATGCAGTATGGATATGTTGGAACGGTTTGGATGGGATTACTTAAGCTAAGAGATGACCATGGACAGTTCTATGCTAAATACTCACTACTACTTCTTTGGAATGGAATGGACCCGTCAAAGATCTGGTCAAAGGTTTGCCACCGGACAGGATTCAGGGCACCTGGACTCTGCTCTCAGCAAGGCACTCTGGTCTGCACGGCCTCTTGGACTGGATATTTTAATAACCTATAAATCCCATATTTTTACCAGTTCAGTACAATTTGCTATAAGTCTTTTCCACAAACATACAGTTACTTCAGTTTCAAATCCTCATTTTCAGTCTGGCCCACCTCCAAGGCTTGGCTGAGCCAGAAAGTCATATGGGCTCATCTTCCTGGCCAGTTGATGTCAGTCACACCCGAATTAGCATTTTCTTTCAGTTCAAGGAACCCATTGTCTCTTTCCCAGAGCAGCAGAGGAAGTCTCCTCCCCTTTGTTAGCATCCTCATGAGATATTCTCTCCTTTTGGTGGGAATGAACAGGGTGGTGTGTTCTCAGTGGGGGAAAACCTCTTTGAAGTTTTAGCTGAATCAGGTTACCTTATAGTCAATTGTGACATTGTTCCTTGTGAAAAATTACAGTAACAAATTTAAAATAAGCAAAAATATCTTCAATTCCAGTCTTTTTCAACATGAAAATCAATGTGTGGCATCCTATATTGCATTTGATGCAAGTCCCTTCTTCGGCATATTTAGCTTTTGAGACATAAGTTTCACCTGACAGATTTAGAGATCACCAGTGTCTGACAGAGGCGAGTAACGGTATTGCACCCATTTTTGACATATTTCTGTCCAGCAAGCATCTTTAAAAGTGGATTTTGTTCTGATAAAATATACTTCTCCTGGCATTATATTTATGTTGGTTCTTGAAGTAGAATGATGTTCAACACCCAACAAGGAGGTTGGATCTTTTGGGTGGTTTGTGAGCCATGATTTTTGCAAATTTGACAACCAAGAAAAGATTTCCACACAGCTCTGTGTTTCTTTTGCAATCATTTTGCTCTGTGGGCAGCCAAATGATGGGTTTTGGCAGTGGTCTCCTGTGTTACCACTGACATAGGCAAAAGTGGATGGAGGCCTATTTTTCAGATTTTTCCTGCGCACTTCTGGGTGATTTTTAGCGAGCAGCATAATGCTTTCCAGCTGCCATTCTGATGTTCCTGATGCAAGCAGCACACAGGAATGTTGCAGGGCCTGGACTAATGGTGTTAAAAACATCCCACAATCCACATTGCTATAGTCCCTCTGGGGGTGGTGCACCGAGGGAGGATGACATGGGGAATTAAGCTCCTTATGGGTTTGGGGATGACCATTCTCAGAGAATGAGGTGTGGGCCTGCTTCTATACACCTTGCCTCTTCTCCATTGCCAAATCCTCCTTTCCCTTCTCTGGATTGAGACAATGGGTTCTTTTGTCAAGTCAGTCAACCTAATATACTTGACAAGACTAAAATACCATGTGGTTTTAAAACAAGTACTGAGGAGAAGAAGATGACTGGCAGAGAACCAGAGTGAGCGGGCTAACCTCTCATGGTATGTGATTAGCCCAAAGCATTACAACAATCCAACACAGTAGTTGAAATAAGCTCAGCTGGGACGGTAAGAGAGACCTAACCTCTGAGGAGGAACTACGAGAGCTGTGTACCAGGTGAGCAGACGAGAGCTGAAAGGGAAGACATGATCAGAGAAGGAAAACCCAAACGTGGTCCCAAACAGAAGGACTGATTGAGCTGCTGCAGAGTCGAACTTTTGGGCACCCTAGGCACCAGTAAAGTGTCTGAGAAAGAGGACATGCAGCCAGGAAGATTCAGATGTCTGCAGAGACGCTGGATACCCGATTGCTACCGGAGCCTCGAGAAGGGACACAGCTGCTCAGGAAACTGAAGGTACGCCCCTAAATGCTCACAACAGAAAAAATACAATGCGCTTCGGAAAAAGGCCCAAGAAACACTTGCAAGGATAACAAGTATTTATTTCGGCAAAGATAGGTGCATCAGCAAAGAACTCTGCTGCTCTGGAACGTTCTGCCAAAAAGTGTACAAGCAGAATCTTATAGGGAGACACAGTGTCATAGGTGGCATCATTGTATACAGTGAAAACCCGCGTGGCTGATTGGTACGACCTTATATATGGTTGGCCAGCTCCATAGGAGATGCCACGTCATTGGTCCCAGCCCATTCCATCCACCTTGCCTCACATGGGTTCTGCTGGGCCCATCATCTCCAAGAAACCAAGGCTAAAGAAGAAATTAGCTACATTTGTGAACAATGCTACTCTATCATTATACAGTGCACCTGGCAGGTTCGAAGACTGGCACAGGGGGAATCTTAAGGTCATACTAGCCCACACATACTTCACTCATTTGCCATTGCATCATCAGCTGCCAAGGCTCCCACCCTCATTTTTTAACTATAATTTATCCCTTCCTGTACCTCGCACTACAAACCATGTCAGTATAAAATAAAGGTGGGGTGACCATTCTCTTAGATCTTTCTGGTTTATTGGTTTATGCTCGGTGGTCTGGGGTCAACTGGTCTCTTTGAATTCAGAGGTCTCTAGACTAGGGCAGTTATAGCGGCTATAACTCATAGTTAGCTGGGTGGGGGTTGGAGGCCTGCTTCAGCCTGTTTGTGATAACAAGTACACAAGGGTGCCCAGTACTGTCTTGTGGCCTTGCAGGGCACATTCTTTTAGAACAAACATATTTGCAACAACCTTAAAACAAAGAAGGGTTTCTGTGGAAGTCGGAAGCGTGGGCCTTTCTCATCAGCGCTTGGGCCTATCCAGATTTACCCTTTGGGCTTGTGGCCTGTGCCTAACACACTAAATAATGCATGGCTGTGCAGGCCCTGTGCTTTAACTATGGCTACTAATATCTACAAAAAAGGGGTTTGCTTGTTTATGTGAACTATTTATAAATGTTTAAATCACATACAATATTATGATTGTATGGGGAATTTTAGGATGGTCCTTCCCACCTGGTCTATTATAGTTCTTTCAGTGGGGCTCATCTCGCCTTAAAGCGTTGAGGGGGGTGGGATGGGTTTGCTCCATTCCCAACATTTCCCCCTTTTGTTACTTTTACAGTAACAAACTCCCCCCACACATACCCTCACTCTCCCTTCTCACTGCCTCCTCATATGGTGGGCTTCCCTTTTCTGGCATCCAGGCCCTACACACGGACCGTAAACTCTCCCCTGACCTCACATACTCCTCAGGTGTGCATGCCATATAAATACATTCCCCATCGCCTGCCAGATCCACCCATACTTCCTTATAATTCTCAGGGTCAGGGGGTGGAACAATAATGGTGTGATGCAAACTGTCTACTTCATCTACATATGGGATGGGGACCATGCATGGGATAGGGTGTTCAGTCTGTATTTCACTATCTTTTTTATTTGTATTTTATTTATTTGTATAGCGCGCATGGCCCAAAAGACATCTGGCGCATATCTTAGGTTACAGTGACGTAATATACTACAAAAAAATAATCAAGCAAAAAAACACAATGTACATTCAGAATACTTACAGGAAAAGAACATTGTATTTACATTAGTACTTACATTAGAATGCTAGAAGGAAAATTACAAAGGGAACTAGGTCAATATATGGCGGGTTCTGCTCGAAGAGGGTTGGGAAGTGAGTTCCAGAGTTTGGAGGCAAGGCCCGGAAAACTGGAACCCGCCAGCTTTCTGCAGCTTGAATCTAGGTAGAGAGAGACAATGAGCTTGGGCAGCTCTCTGAGGGTGGCAGGAGGTGTGAACCAGCACACCAAGTAGTTAGGACGCTGGTTGGCCAGACATTTGTGCGTGAGAACAAGAGATTTGAGGGAGACTCTTTGGGCTACTGCGAGCCAGTGTAGGCTGCGTCTGGTGTCAGATATGTGTTGATTCCTGGGAATATTCAGTGCTGCCCTGATGGCGTTGTTTTGGAAGACCTGAAGCTTGCTAAGATTGTGTTCCCTCGTTCCTAGATAGAGTGCATTACAGTAGTTGAGTTTCAACATAATAAGGGTTCTATCAAGGGTGGTGCAGTTAGCCGTGGTGAGGAATGGTCAGCAGGCTGTAATACATTTGCACATGTATGCAGAAGCTGAGATGATGGCATTGGTTTTTATAGAGAGAGATAAAGGTGAATCAAGATAGATGCCTAAGGTTTTAGTATCGTTGGATACCTTGATGGTGTTGCCATCGATGATGAAGGATTTGAAGGTGGGATCTAATCTGCTAAGCCGGTGGTTGGAACCCAGGATGATGAGCTCTGTTTTATCATCGTTAAGACAGAGCTCATATTGTGCCATCCAGGCCTGAATGACCTGATATACATCATTTAAAGCTTTTGTGTCCACATAGTGGTCTCCGGTGATAGGGATGAGTATCTGGATTTCACCCGCGTAGTTAGTGTAGGTGACACCCAAGAATATTGAAGAGCGGTTTTGTGAACACATTGTAGAGTGTAACTGAGATGCAAGATCCTTGGGGGACCCCCCAAAGGACTGGTGCAGGTTTGGCAGAAGCAGAAGGGGAGAAGATCCTCTTGGATCTTTTGGCCAGGAAGAAACTAATCCAGTTGGTGGCCTTGTCAGAAAAGTGGACTGCCAATTTAAGATGACAGCAGAGAATTTCATGGTTAACCAAATCAAATGCTGCCGATAAATCAAGTAATAATAGGAGGGCCAGTTTCCCATTGTCTTTCAGATCCTCAATTTGAGTTTTTAGATTTAGGAGGGAAGTTTCTGTTCCGTGCCTTGGTCAGAAACCAGATTGTCTGAGGCCGACTAGTTTATTTGATTCCAGATAATCCTGGATCTGCAGGTAAGCAGCTTGTACCAAAATCTTAAGCAGAAAGGGAACTGTAGTGATGGGCCTGTAATTAGTGGGTATGCTGGGGTCTAAGGAAGGTTTTTTGAGAAGGGGGGTGACCCAGGCATCCTTGAGGTTTACAGGGACGATGCCAGAGTTGAATGAAGAGTTTATAAAGGCAGTGATAAAAGGAGCAAGTTCATGGGTAGCCTCCTTGATGATGGGAGCAGGACACGCGTCACCTTGACAGTTGGACGGTTTGAGTTTGCTGATGAAACTTTCGACCTCTGCTACAGTTAGTGGTGAGAATTGGAAAGGGTTGTGGGTGTGAGGGATAGGGGTGGTTTTACCGAAGTGAGAATTGAGCTGCGAGGAGGTCTGTAGGCTGCTTTTTTGGCACTGATTTTGAATTGGAGTGTAGCGATTTTGTCGAGGAGTGCTTTTTGTATACTGGAGCACCATGTATTGTCTTTGCTACAGGTGTCAGCTGGAGTTGATAGTGATTCGAGTTCTTTAAGTATCTAAAATAACTCCTTGGTATTGGATTCAGCTTGCATGATACGTTTGGTATAGGTCTCTTTTTTGGCTTGGAAGATAGCCTCTTTATAATTAATGGATGCTATAATGAAACTGTCCTTGTTAGCATCGGAGGGATGACTTTTTCCAGCAGGCTTCTGTATTTCTCTTTTCTTTGCGTAGTACTCTCAGTTGTGGCATGAACCACAAGTTGAGGTATGCGCAAGGTTTAAGTTTCCGCGATTTAATTGGGGCAATGGAATTCATCGATTTGAGCATTGTATGATTGAAGGTGTCGACTAGGACTGTGGGGTCTATGCACAACAGTGAGAACTGTTTAGTATGGCAAGGATGAGAGAGAAGAGTTTCTCTTTCGTTATGTCCCTTTTGTTTCTGGTACAAATTGAGGGTGCAATGTCCTGTCTATAGCATTGGTCATTGGCTTTGATGTTGAAAGTGATAGTATGATGGTCAGACCAAGCGCAAGGTGAATTTGCCTCTAGGTTGATGCTGCAGTTCAGATTGACCAGCCAATCAAGCGTTCTCCCCTTGTTATGGGTGGGTTCTCGAATGCGATGGGAGAAGCCCAGATCGGTTAGAGTACTGGTAATGTCCATTGCTTTAAGGTCGTTGTGGTCTTGGGGCCCAAGGGTGAAGTCCCCTAGTAGGATAATTTGCGAGTTGGTCTTAGTTCTGTCTGTTAGGATGGAGATAATGTCATCTGCAAAGGTAGTGGGAGGTCCTGGGGGCCTGTAGATGAGATGCAGGGTGGCGGTTTGGTTGTGTGAGATCGGTAACTTGGCCACCAGTGACTCTGCTGAAGGAATTTGAGGTACCTGTGGAACCCCAATTCACACCATCATCATTGCGCTATTAGGCACTGCTTTGGTACAACACCAGAGGCCCATTTCACAGGTGCAGAAGATGACCAAGATGAAGACGATGATGGGCACTAGCATCTTGACGATGGTGCCCAACCAGGACGGGTTCCAATCGAATGCAACATCAAACCAGTCAATTCCTTGTATTCCTCCTTCTTTCTTCATGCAAACTCCTGGCCCATGTAAAGCTGCAATTATGTGAGATAATGAGCCATTCTCCGCATCTTCAAGAGGTACGATTGTGCAGCAGGAATCGCCAATTTCTCGGCACACGTCTCCTTCCATTGCCATCAACATATCGAGAACATATCGATTCTGCATCGTCATCAGTTTCAGGGTACGCAGCTCGACCTTTAAGACTTTGAACCCATACTCAGTTTCATTTGCCAACTGCACCAATTTCCAGTGTACAATTTGCAGCTATTTTGCATTGGCCGCTGCTTGCACACCGGGTAGCAATAGGGAAGCAAATAATGTTTCCACTCAGTTGAAAAGTCTGTATTCATCAGGGATTTCAGCGAGCATTGCAAATGAGTCTCTATGTAGGTAAATCGATCTCTTCTTCCTCCGCAGCTTCAACTATGGCCCTCTTCTGGGTAGAACGCGAAAATCTGGCATTGGTAACAGGTTTATTCTTCAAACGCAGGAGAAATGGTCAGGGCTGTATCGGATATTGGCACCCCTTGCAAATGTTCTTCTGGGATTAGCAATAGTGCTGAGTGCAGTGTTGCCAGCAAACAGTAGCAGATTCATGATGGTGGGAGGTGCAAGTACCTTCTTGGCCACAAACCCAATAGTAATCCATCACTGCTGCTGTGCCTCTTTTCAGGTCTGGAATCAGGAGGGTCTTATTGTAACATTCGTTAGAGCCGATACAAATAGTCTCTTCACTGTGGAAGCAATGTTCATATTTCTTCTCGGTGCACTTGCACTGGTTTTCCATTGCTGCAATCCATGTCAACTTTGTAATATGCTCTGTCCAAATCTGTGCACATGATGCTTCCACTCAAGCCATGAGCTCCTCCTCATATCCTAGGAGGCCCTCTGCCATGCAGCTGAGTGTGGTCTCTTATCGTCTGTTGTTTATATATTTAATTCCTTGGATTACCAGATATGGTTGTTGCAAGCATTTAATGTTTCTCAGACTATTGTTACATTACAGGGGATCTGGATCCATGAGCTCTAGATGCACGCTGTGTGTCTGGAAGGTGCCCTGGACCCTACATAGCGCTAGATGAACCAGGCACTGAGCCTCTATAATTGGTGGCTCCTGACACATTCAGGATTAATGATCATATGTAACTCCCTACCGCAATCATATCCATATACCAACTGTTGGTAATCTTGGGGTGTTGCACATCTTCAATAGCATCAATGCATAGCCCTTCGTGCTTGCCTTTTCATTCTACTATGTGGCCTTATGTGTTTTCTAACAACACTTCTAATGCTAATATCATCATTCACACTTACATTTCGAAATATATTCTTAAAAATTGGGAAAACAATTCTAATATCATACTCACACTCATGCATACAGGTGTACTTGTTGATCTGCCATAGCTGTTATTAGGCTCATTACTATTGTTATACATATTTGCAGTAATGTTGGTGATGTTTGTCTAGTTATTAATATTCAAAAAGAAGGTGTATACACACTTTTCTATGCCCACAGGGCGGAAGAAATGGGGGCAAATATATTACCAGATGTTCATATTAACACATATTTTTATTCAGATTTAACACTCATAAAATGATCACATTACATAAAAATCAATGTCAACACACAATATATAAAACACATAAAAGACTGTACTATACAAAACACATGGAGAACCCATACTATGAGTTGGTTTTTAGTGGTTATAACTCAGCTCCGTATGAAGCTTCACACTGGAGTAATTTCTCGCATTTCTAAATGCTATTAGTATATTCTCAAACCCAACTTGTACAAGTTTCTGTCCTTAAAACACAGACAAATGTTAGACATTCATCAGGGGTAAAAATTAATGTTTTTTTCAAAGATGGTATTTCTTTCCTATTACTTTCTTGCTGCCAATTCTTCTAAAATGGCGGGCCTTACGGGGTAAAGACAACGTGTATTACTGGTATGTTTGTTTGTTTATGTCTTATTAATAGACTACAAACAACAGCAGCTCAATCCACCTCGGGTGCTTGGTATATTTTTCTACTTACATATCTTTTAGAGTGTGGTAGATAAATCCACAGTCCAGGACCAAAATATTGGTGTTTGTAGGGGCGATTTCCTGGTCATTAAGGAAGATCACTCCAGACCGCCTCTTTGGTCTACAAGATACAATACATAAAATACAAGAGAGACCGTCTCAGAATTGAAATGGGCCTTTCAAGAACATTTCACCAAAAAATGCCAAGTAAACCTTACTTACAGGGCATGAAGATGGTTTCTTCTCATATGTGGAGTACATCATTCGTATTGAGAGGTGATGCTAGGGTAGCCCGGAGAGGTACTACAGAAGAGAAAAAGAAATACAAGGAAATGGGGGCGTAAAGGTCTGGAATAGAAAATAGAGGGTTTCAATAGACCCTGAGATGTCAGTTGCTATGGGGACTAACTAAGTCTCAAAATGTCAGGGGAGTTTTTCTTAAATTAGTACTACACCCTGTTTGGAGATATACAAAATCCCGGATGATTCCCTGTACATTTGGAAGAATGACAAAGAAAACCAAGGGATTGCCTAAACTACAGAGTGATCATTGAGGCCTTAAAATTCCCATCTTACCTTAATTTTAGAGATTTGTCCTGGCAGGGTCCAACATTCGAGTATGCGCGTACCATTAAGCAATTCAAAATGGCCGTCATAAATATTGCGCGCATGACGTGATGATGTCACGCGTAATGTGATGACGTCATGCGTCACGCAATAATGTGATGACGTCATCGCGTCTGCTCGCGATGCTGTATGTGAGCACATATTCACCAAGGGATTTGTAGTTTACTACAATCCCGTGCGTCTCCTTTTAACAGGCCGTAGAGGTATCTAGGCCTGAAAGACAAAACATTATAATGTCCAACAAGAATGATGGCCGCGTGGGAAAAGAATTCCATGGTAAGAGAGAGCAGCTGTACTCTGGGGAACTAGATTGTGTAAGTACTGTCTGTACAATAGAAATCAATCCATATCAACAGTTATTTTTAAATGGCTGTATGGATTGGCCTCGAAATTCAATACAGGAAAAGGACTCAAAACATAAAAAACTAATACTGCATATGCCAGATGCATATGCCAGATGGTGATATTAGAATACTACCAATATTTTTTTACAAATATTGCATCTGTTAATAGCATCTGTTAATAGCACTTTCACAAAGCACTTGCTTCACACTTGGAACATGGCACAAAGCACTTATCTCACATTTGGAACATGGCACTTCTTTCAATTCCCTAAACAGGCCAACTTGTAGGAGTCACTTAAACAGTTTCTGTACAAAATGATATCTTAACCATAATTTTATGCCTATATGACAAGTCTTGATTAGGTAACGAGTTGACAGTGCACTAGGTCTGTATCTTGTATGTGTTATGCCATTCTATGTTTTCGTTTAAACCTGTATGGCTGTTAGTTAGAAAAATAAATTTCTGTTCCAAGCTCAATAATTTTTTATTGATCGAATCTTGTGTTTTACCTTTCATATGTTTCAAGATCGTCCAATATTGAAATCTGTACACTTGTGGTTTCTTTCTACAAAGTTTTTTACGAGAGGAGCTTGTTCTACCTTATTTCTGATACAGCTTTTGTGCTCAGTCATTCTCGTTTTACATTTGCAACTAGTCTTTCCAATATAAATATATTGGCAGGGACATCTAATTACATAAACCACATTTTCTGCATTGCAATTCGTGTGTTCTGTGATGTGCCATTCTCTTTCAAGACCCAAATCTACTGTAACAGTCTTTTTAGTCTGGGCTCACATGGTGCAGTTCCCACATGGGTGGTGTCCTGCTACTGGCGGTAGACCCCACAGTCTTGTCTGGTGGGCCTCTTTATTTTTACTGTTCCCAATGTCGTTCCTCATCACTAGATTATTTTGAAAGCTACTAATGGTTTTTACATTCTTTTGTCATAACCTTGTTCCAATTTTTGTTAATAATACCTTTGATTTTATAGGATAAATTACTAAAGGTGTTGACAAAAACTAGTGGAGTCCCCTTGGTTTCCCTATTCTTGTGTAGTTGCTGGTCAAGGAGGGCTTCTCTATTGTTATTAAATGCCCTCTTGGCTGCGTCCTTCACTAGACATTTGGGGTAGCCCCGAGTGGTAAGTTTGGTGATCAATTTGTTTGCTCCTTCCTCATAAGACTCTCTGGTGCTGCTACTTTTCTTAATACGCAGAAATTGCCCAAAAGGCAGATTGTTCTTTACATGTAGGGCATGATGGCTGTTGAAATGGAGGAGGGCATTTTTATCTGTCTCTTTGTTGAAAGGCTTTATCAGCAGACAACCTTGATGATGATATATCGAAATGTCCAAAGAATTCACTATTTTATTGCTCATGCTCATGGTGAATTTAAAGTACCTGTTTTGTTCGTTCAGCCAGATATTAAATTGGTTAGCCTCTTCCACACTACCCTTCCAAATGACAAAAATGTCGTCTATATAACGTAACCAACTCAGAATGTTGTCTTGAAACGGGTTGAGATTAAGATATATAACAGTCTCTTTGAACATGTTGACATATAGGTTGGCTACGTTTGGGGCCATGGCAGCTCCCACCGCTGTTCCTTCTTCTTGTACATAGAACTGGCCCATGAACTGAAATAAATTGTTCATAAGGGCCATTTCTGTGCACTATTTTATGAAGGAATTGGGGACAGGATGGTTGTCTTCCCTTTTTGAGGAGAGTTCTTCTACGACCTCCAAAGTAGCTCATTGAGGTATGTTTGTGTACAAAGCTTGTATATCCAAACACAATAATGAATTTGTGTCTGGATTAAACTGGTGATGTTTGTGTATGCACACTCTCCTCCCCCATCTTTTATATGACCTCCCCATATAAAAGGTGCTCACCAATAAATTCCTAATACGAACATTAGAATGGTGAATATTCCTGCAAATAAATGCATGCCACATGTGAATGAATATGAGCATCTAGGAACAATCTCATAGCTAAAGCCTTTTCTAATATACACAGAAGTATTTGAAGCTACTGATTCCACTGTCCACTAACCTAAAGGGAAGAAATAATGCATACAAAAAGATAGGGCTGGGGGAGAGGATGAAAAACAAGAGAGAGAGACAGAGGGAGAGAGAGAGAGAGAGAGAGAGAGAGATACAGAATGAGAGAGGAAAAGAGGGAGAGGTAAAGAATGAGAGAGGAAAAGCGAAAAGCAAGAGAGAGATCTTATAAAATATTTATGTCTGATCAGCTGGGCATGCACACAAATGCGATAAGGGCCGCAAGGAATTGTGCAATTTTGGCTGTATACTTAGCGCTGAGGTAGATGAGCAAGTGGAATCTTTGGGGGTGACCTTTGGATGGCTGAAAGGTGAATCCAATAGCAAAGCTCCTTCACTTTTACTGAGAGGAGAGTCGAAAACACTACTTTGTATGGACCATGAAATCTGGGGTTATTCAATTTTTGAACAAAACTCACATAGATAACTTATCCAGGTACATGGGGTTGGGCAGGCCGGGTGCCTGTTGCAGTCGTGTCTGCAGTGTCCGCTATGTCCTCTGGTTGTGGCAGTGCATTCTGTCGGGAGACAAATTTAATGGCTCATGCTAGGGTTGTCAAATACTCTTTAAATTCTTCACCTAAAACCACTGCTGCACTATGGGCATCTGACTTTATGTGGTGATAGATGGTGGTCCTTGCTGGGTTGTGTGTATAAGCTGAAGAGGGCCAAAGGTAAGCAGTGCACACAGTTCTTCTTCAACATGGTGCAAAGCTTAGATTGTTTGCTTTTCAGAAGGCCATTGATCCACTCCACAATGCAGTTGGCTTGGGGTGATAAATTGAACACATCCGGTGCTTAATGCCAAGTAGTGCTGTGATCTCTTTAAAGAGCTCATAGAAAAAATGTGTGCCATTATCACATCCCATCGGGGGAAGACCTCATGGACAAGAAATGTGGCTGCACATTTGGCATCCGGGTGTGCACAAGGCCCTGCTTCGACCTACCATGAAAAAGGGCAGACCACAAAAATCAAATACTGGGACCCATTGCATCTCTCCCCCATGTCCACATAATGTATGTGAAGCTTGCGGTACGGCCCAGTAGCGCAGGGCAGAGTGTCTTGTAAAGTTTGTAACACCATGCCTGTGCTGAAACCTTGACACAGAGTGCAGTGTATGATAATGTTAGTAAAGTGTTCCTGAATGTTGGGCCCAAACCAGTCCTTCTGTATGTCAGCTGCAATGTGTTACTTTGATCTGTGGGAGGAGTGGTTGAGTTGGTTGAATGCTACCGTTAACAACTCATGAGGCATTACTGCTTTACCAGTGCATTCTTGTCTCCACAACAAATCAGTAGGGGATTGCTTGCACCCTCTTTTACCCATAGTTTGTTTACTTCATTTGGTGCTTTGCCTTGCAGTTCAATATGTTGTGCAATAGGCACTGTAATATATGGGGTATTCGGCTGATTATTTGGAGGCGTGGTCACAACATACTTGGCAGGTGTGGGTACCAGAAGATAAGTCGCCATTTTGGCCGCTACGTCTGCGACCGCATTTCCCAGTGCAATTTTGTCTGTGTTATTGGTGTGGGTGGTGCACTTGATGACAGCCACTACAAAGGGGTGGGACAATGCAGAGATCAGTGTATCCAGCAATGCGGCATGTTGTACTGGGCAACCGTTTGCTCTCTGGAATGTGGGATGTTTTGACCCACTTTTGCTCGGCTATGCTGCATCACTGTGTTATGATGGTGCCAGAAAACAGCAAAATGGCTGCAAAACCATTGTGCGTGCCGAAATCCCCGAAAATCGTGCTTTTCAATGCACAAAAGATGGCTGCCCAATCTGCCACACACGTTGTCAGTGGTGGAACAGGGATCTCATTCCTGGAATATGTCACTGGGCTCCACAACAAGTGAACATGGAGTACAGAAGGAAAAAGCAGTGCTTTGCTAAATGAAATCCAAAATCTTGCTTTAAATCCGTTTTTCTTTGTTGCTGAAACTTCAGAATGCCGGTACAGAAGACCCTCAAACATCCAAAATTATTGCTGGGTGCTACAATTCACTTAGTTAAGAAATCATTGTGAACTTACAAAGTCCTGAAAAGCTGAGAGCATAAAGAAGTTTCCACAGCACAAGTGGCCTGTCTGTGGATCTGTCAAAAATCTCCGGGTGCAGTACCCTGGGACACCTGAATGACAGCTGTCAGGAGCCTGCCTGATTAAACTTTAACATGTATAAACTGAAATCAAATGTTTGCAATCTAAGAGGCCTGTTACTGATAGTAACCCATATGGTAATTGTTTTGATCCCATGGTTTGAAATCTTGAATGAGAATTTAGCTGTGATTTGATACAAGTTTGTTTTAAGCTAACATTCACAGAGTTAACAATAAAAATGAAACCTGGCTGAGGCTATCAAACTGGAATAACAGGTTTCTCACAGAAGGAAGGTCTTTCCCCCAGCAGGAAATCTCACAAAAGCTCTAATTATGGGGTTGGGAAAGAACCTGGTCTCCAGAGGCATGAGGAACAATGACCAGCTGCAACTAAGGAAATGCGAGGTATGAGGGCAGTCGTAAATGGCCTCTGCCAGGAGCAAGCAGGGAGGAGACTGCTCCTGAACTGCAGGGAGACAATAAGAGGCGGACCCAAACAACCATCTGTGGCTGAACATTAACAAAGAACACATTTTAAAAAGAAGGATAACTTACTGTTTAAAATTGTGAAAAATATAAAAGTAACAGATTTGTGAATCTAAATTTTGGCTGCATGTTTCAAGAGGCAGCAAAATTGTATGCCATATTCTGGAAAGAAACGGCAAGAAATGTGATTTTATGCAAAATGTATTTCCGCTAGAATTATGAAACTTTATACACTTATGCCCATGTTAAATGCGCACACTTGTAGAAATTTGCTTAAAAATGGGACATTGTGTTCCTGATGAGAAGGGCAACATTCTGTGAAAAGCAGAGACAAGATCCCACAGTTACAGGGTTTTGAGGAGGAGCTGCTATGGAAAATATGTAATCTGTATATGTGATTGGCAAAAGTAGATTTTGTGTTCCAGGGGCTAGGGGTGGATTCTCAGAAACCCATTGCATAGCTGAACCATTTTCAGCTAGGCCTCAAAATTCCAGAACCAGACCCCACAACCCAAGGGGAAGCATCAGCATACAGCCGGGCTGCGTTGTACTGCTTGCCTGCTGAACATAAATATCATCATAACCAAGAAGGGCAGATCCAATCCAGTCCTGTGCCATGCTGTGACCAGAGGGCCTTGAAGATCCAGTCCATTCCTGTGCCGTGCTGTGACCAGAGCGCCTTGTCAATCCGATCCAGTCCGATGAGCCCAGCCATCTGTCATAAACCAGATCCAATTCCCTGACCAGAATCTTGACTGACCAGAACCGACTGTCCCATTTAAAAACATATCCAGTGAGTATCTGTAGATAGAATTGTGTCACTGGCATATGTATGTTGCATATTCAATAGCTATCTTAAACCCATCCTATCTTTCATTCAGAACCTGTATTGTTAGGAGTATTTTTGAATTGTCTGAACTCTCTATCCAAACCATCCTATCTTCCTCCTGTACTAGTATTGCTAAAACTATCTTTGTGCTGATCTTTTCTCATCTGAAGAAGGCGAGTTTCCTCTGCAAGTTATCATTCTGATCAAGTGACTCTCTTCCTGGGTGGTATTCGTTTTGTTCATAGTCATCCTCTAATGTAATAAACCTTTTGTCATTTTAAAAGTGCATTCCTGTTTTCCATTCTTGCGCCTATCTCGAAAAAACGACCTCTACTAAAACGTCCATAACTCCCTCCGTTTTTTGCGCTAGAAACGTCTGCTTGTAGCTAACATCCATAGCTTTAAATCGCACCTAAAACCCCATTCCAAATAAACACGGTTCTCCCGTTATCACGAATATCGTGCAGTGAAAAGTTTGCCACAAATTTTCATTTTGGGAAATTCTTACATGTGTAAAACAGCTTTTAATTGCCTCCGACTTGAGTTTTAAGATTTCAAATTGTTTCTTGGTATTCAATCATTGATTGTGTTTGTGTGCAACTATCCAAAGTGGCTCCCATAAGAATTTATAACAATTTCAGCGATTTTGACCACATTTAGTGTTTACCCAGTCCATTCTAAAGATAACTTTAAAAGCCATTCTGACAGCTTGACAGTCAATTCCATTTTCTCTTGTGTTTGAAAGGGGGAAAGTGGGATTGATAGTCCGTCTGAATTCTGCCATTCCTGAATACCTGCTCTCTCCTCCTATCTCTTTACATTGCCTATTGGGGGATTGAGGGGTGTGCAGGGGAATCTCTAACCACAGTGCTATCCGATCTGAAACCACACACAAGTATTATGTTCTGTGCTGAATTGTGTGCTCACTACTACTCCTTGTGCATTAAAGAGATCATTCAGTGTTACATCACCCCATTGGTGATTATTGTATACCTATTAAGACATATTGGGCCTCATTACGACCCTGGCGGAGTGGGTTTACGCCAGCGTTATTCGCGGCGAACCCGTCCGCCCTACTACGAGTTCCCGTAGCGCCATGGAACGTTTTCCGCCTGGTTTTTCCGGGCGGAGAAATCCATGGCGCTACGGGACCTTGTTGTTAATTACGCCACCGTATTTTACGGTGGCGCAATTAACGCCTTCCCCACTCCCATTATACCCTATGGGGCAAAAATGGGAATGGGGAAGGGTAAAATGGGGAATGGGGATTTACCGCCCCGCCAAGGTCGGCATGGGGCGGAAAATCCGCCAACCTCCATGGCGCTATCGGCAGCTTTCCGCCGTGCTCCGCGGTGCATTTAGCACAGCGATTTCCGCCAGGGTCGTAATGAGGCCCATTGTGATAAAATTGTATATACATAAATACATTTTTACCTTTGCAAACCAGCCTGATTCCTGGTTCAGTGTGACCGGGGGAGGGGGTTCCAGGAGAAGGGCGTGATATGAGTGGTATATCGTTCAGAATAAAGAACTTTTAGACAAAAATAAATAAGGATTTCAGTTGTGCACTACATGCTAGACGTTGACATAGGTTTATGCTGGATTGAAATCACTTACACTTGGGGGCTCGTCACGAGATCCTGAATTAGACATACCACTTGTGACAGTCTAACACAGCGTGCTAACTGACGGGGCACATACACCTTGTTGGGCTACCATACTGTGCTACACTGTAAAAACACCCTTCAATAGAAATACTCAATGGAGTTAGGCCTGTTTTGCAAAAGTAAAGTAATCCTGAGATAAGTCAGAAGGAAATTAATATTTCCGGAATGGCGACCCTAGTGGAAATCAATATTGCAAGGGATCACCTACTGCACAAATTGTTTGTCAGGGGTGAATGGGTAGAGCAGGATGAGAAAGTCTGGCTGCAGGAAATAAAACAACAAGTCACTGCCACAGAATTAGATACATGACAAGACCAGGGTCCATTACACCAGGCACTTAGTGAACTGTATATGGCCCCAAAAGTAAAAGAAGAGCAATGCAAAATTGCCAAAATAGTGGCTAACCTGTACTTCCACATCGGAGTAATACAGGAAAAATACGCCCAAAACCTATATCTGGCAAAGAGGCAAGTACAAACCCTAGAGAAAATCCAGACTAATCTGGACTCTGCAGAGCAAAGGCTCCAGAGTAGCCAAGAAGCTGAAACAGAGGCTAGGAAGTATGCCGCCAAACTGCAAGAAGAACTGACGCTCTTACTACAAAAGAATGTAGAGCAAGATGCCCAGATACAGACACTGCAAAAAGAGTGTCAAGAAAGGTTGGACTCTTTATAACAGAGCCAACAAAAGCTGGAGCAGCTATTGAAATATAATAGAGTATGTGCAGAGCAGATAGTCACCCTGCAAAACCGCCTAGAATCCTTAAAAGAAGAAAATAATAAATTGATTATCAAAGACCTAGAATCACAAACAGAGTTTGATGAAGAGTGCCAGAAAGCTGGTGCATTCAAAAAACAGAGGGACGACCTGGCTGAACAAAGGGGAACTCTAACTCAGGAAAGGGACGCCTTAGGCCAGGAAGTCAGCCATTTAAAAACCAAGTTAGAAGAACATCCCCTGGCCGTTCAGGGACTGGGTGAACTCAAAATTGACTATGAAAAGCTGTTAAAGCATACCAGGAGGGTGGAAGATGCTCTGACAAAGAATAATCAGGCCAGTAAGGACCAAACTCAGGAGGTGAGTCTCCTGCAGCAAAAGTTGGCCCAATACTCCCAATGCAGATATGAAGCACAGAGAGACAATGAAACGCTCTGTGAAAAAAAATGACAGGCTCCATAGACAGATAGCCATGCAGGAAAATTAATAGAGTCCAGTGAGGGGAGAATAAGAGAACTGGATCCTCAGAAATATAACCTACCAAGAGATCAGGCGGTAACATTTGGTGGGGAATTCCATGAGACTAGGCCCACCAAGAGCATACCAAAAACCTCTTCCCAGCTAGGACAGTCGTAGGGGGGTACACAACCAATCCTGGGAGCAAGGAAGAGTCAGAAGACTCTTCTGTCTGAGAGCCACAGGTCCCAAGAGACTAGGCCCCCACATTCTGCCAGCCATTCCCAAGCCTGCAGAATTCGGGAGAGTCTAGAAGATCAGACAGCCACCTCTGGTAGCAGTGCCTCTGAGTCAGAGGATGAGTGGACCAGGGTGACCAGAACTAAAAAGGCTAACAAAGTTAAGAGGGCTTTACTCAAGGATCCCCTAAAGCAAATAAAAGCTATTAGGAGCGTCATCACGCCCTACCACAAAAATGACAAATATTCAGTTTGGGAGCACCTTGAATTATTTGAGCAGATGATGGAGACTTTCCTCCTGAAGGACAGCCAAAGCTGTATTCAGTACGTAAAGTGGACATTTTCCCCTGAGTACTCCAGCTTTTTTGCAGGGCTGGAGGATCATAACCATTCCAGATGGTCCACCTATAGGGCAGCCATCCTGAAAATTTTTTCCATTCATAGGAACCCTCAATAGGCCCGAAAGGCAGCCTACAACTTGCAATGTGGGGAAGACCAGACCCCACAAGTATTAGTTCCGGAATTGAAATGCGCCTTTGCGCAGACCACTAGAAGGGTGCGCACTGACAGTAAGGAATTTGTGAACACCTTCTTTCATGCCCTCCCTAAATACATTATGACCCAGCTAGTGAGGGGCTTTCATGAGAAAAGATCACTAGACTGGCTCATTGAATAAGCAACGCGCATATATGAAGTACAGAAGCCGTTGGAAAATAAAAATATTAGCAAAAGCCCCAAACCAACCAACACCCCTGCTGCTGCTAAGGTGGCAGAGGTGAAGGTTGCCCCCATTTTAGACCTGGAGATGGGGGGCCTAAAAACCTCCCCATGCAGAATCCGACCAACCCCAAACACAGCAGGCCCTCGGGCAATCCCAAACAGGGAGCCAGGGAGGTAACCCCACAAATGGGACCCCTAACTCCCCTGACTACATCAGCCCATGCTCAAAGGGAAATAGACCCATCCTGGGCTATGTGTGGACTTCCCCAGCCAAAGGGGGGGGATCCAACCAGACAGCTGGAAACCCAGGAAACCTCCCTCCTCACTTTCCCCAGGAGGGCAGTAATCCCCCAAATGCTGGACCAAATTTCTTTCCCCGGTACCCGCCAAACTTCAACCCCCAAAACAACCCTTCTTTCTTTCCCCACTTTCCTGAGCCCAGACAGCCCAATCTGGGAGAGGGGAGGCCAAGGCTGGAGGGGTACCCAAACTATCCTAACCAGTGGTATTACGTGAGAAGGGATAGTTGCCCTTCCCGGGATCCACCCAGGGTAGACCCGAGGACCCCGTACCAGCCAGAGCGGGTGTCCCAACAAGAGCGCCAGATCCAGAACATGGCAAAGGATCTGGGTCACATACTGAGGGCTTAACAGAACCCTCAGATGAGCATAGCGGCTCAGAACTCCTCAAATCCAAGGTCTGGTGCTCCAGAACAATTATGGGGGAAGAACCCCAACAACCCACCAGCTCCCATGGAGGAGGCACAGGGAGAAGGGGGGTGTAAAGCCTTAGAGGAAGCTGGCTTCCCCACTTGTGTAAAGCCCCTGGAAACCCAGGAACCAGAACCGAAATCTCCTGCCCCGAAAGTCTGCAACCCAAGGAGCAGGTGGGGGGGAGGTAGGAGAAATAAAGAGCCTAAAAAGGCCAATTTTTTGTTTGGAGAGGTGCAAATCTTCCAGTTTGATGGAGAGGTAACCTCAGAGGATTCTGGGAAAAGGATCTTCTCCTTCAGGGATGGGGGAACTCCTCCCAAAGAAAAATGGTTTCCAAAAGCTCCAAATCAAGACTGGGTAGATGTGGGGACTGAGTTAAAACCGCCCATTATCAAACCCCAGAATGACCAGCACGAAAATCCCCTTGTTCAAGCCCATTCTGGTGACTGCTTCCAAAAAGGGGGGGCAGCCCAGAATCAGAACCAGGGGAACCCAAAACTTCCCCCATATCTAGTTGTCACCTTTTTCTTACAGGTTCCCAAGATCCCAAACAAAATCCTGACCAAATCACCTCTCTGTCAGTATCCAAAGCAAGGAAATTAACCCACCAGTTGGCCAAAAGTGTGCATTATCTTTGCCCCCTTGAGGAAAAGGAGTGAAGATTTTATGTCCCGGGCCAAATAAAGGGGCAATGTACAATTTTGGCACTGGTGGACACTGGATCCCAAGCCACCCTTCTGTCAAAAAGGGCCTTTGATCAGTTGAATTCAGGAAGGGAGGAGAAATACCAAATCCCTCTCACCCCTCTTCCTGGACTACTTCAGAACTTCGATGGGAAGCAAATTCCTGTCGAGGGGACTGCAGATTTAGACATTAAAATTGGGCGACTCAAGGTGAAGCGCCCAGTCATAGTTGTGACTCCAGAGGGCATCCCATGTTTACTAGGGAATGACATCCTGCATAGATTGTCTCCCCTCAGAGATTGTGTAAACAAGGTCCTCTGGACCCAGACTAACCGACCAATAAAATTAAAACAGAGTGTCAACCTGTTTCTGGCCATGACCAGTGGGTGGTCCCTACCTCATTCCGAAGCCTGTTGCTAAATCACGCCCATTATGCGGCCACAGTCGGTCATCAAGGGTTTCATATGACATTAGAAATCTTGCGAGAGGTTGCATACTGGCCACACATGGGGCCAGACTTCGACCAATACTTGAAGGGGTGTCTTGTGTGTGCACAATTTCAGTCAACATCACTCACACACCGTGCTTCCCTCCAAAAGAGGGGGATGACACTGCCTTGGTCAGATTTACAGGTCGATTTTATCAGGCCCATGATCCACTCCTCTAGGGGGAACAAGTACATGTTGACCGTAAAATGCTTGTTCACTAAATGGGTAAAATGTCTCCCGGCCCCAAATTGCAAGGCAGAAAAGCAGCTGCCCTGATGATCAATCACATCTTCTCGTGTTTTGGACTACCCTAAAGGATTGAGTCAGACCGAGGTAGTCACTTCACTAGCGAAGTGATGACAAAGATGTGGGAGATACTTGGGGTCAAAAGGAAACTACACATTGCCTACTGGATAGCCTCTAGTGGTGGAGTTGAGAGATACAACAAGACCATTGTGAGCATATTAAAAAGGTTTGTGGCAGATTCCGGGCCAAGTTGGGATATTCAATTACCTCTTGTCCTGATGGCCATCAGATCTACCCCTTCTTCTGCAACTAAAATGTCTCTATTTGAGCTGATGACTGGACGAAGGATGGTGCTACCCCAGCATCTGCTCTACAGAACCCAAGAGCAGACCTTGATAAATGCCTCCACAACTCATGAGTATGTTGAGAATCTGAGAAAACACCTTCAACATGCTTTTGCCTATGCTCAGTGGAATCTAGAAAGATCTGCAGACAGTATGAAGACCCACTATGACCTTAAAACAACTAAAAAAGAATACCTGGCAGGAGACCGGGTCTACTTGTACAATTTCCAAAGGAACCAAGCCAAACAGCGCAAATTCCTTCCAACTTGGCGGGGTCCTTTTGAAATTGTGGACAGAATCTCACCAGTTGCCTACAGAATCTGCATCCGCAAGGGCAGTTTGGCAGAAGGGGAAGATAAGTGGGTCCACATAAGTCAGCTGAAGAGTTGCCATCCTATGTTTGAATTAGGCTGGTTTTCAAAGGTAAAGATTTATTTATGTATTATGTATGGTTCAGTGTGACCGGGGGGGGGTTCCAGGAGAAGGGCGTGATATGAGTGCTATATTGTTCAGAATAAAGAACTTTTAGACAAAAATAAGTAAGGATTTCAGTTGTGCACTACATGCTAGGTGTTGACTTAGGTGTATGCCGGATTGAAATCACTTACAGGAAGCCCCTCTTTTTCCACGTGACAAACCAGCATGCACTGTTATCATGACGTATTCTGAGTCAGAATAGATGGTCATGTGCTGCCGCGGTGACATCCGCAGTGCTTCAGTGAGTGCTATAAGCTCCATGCTTGGGCTGAATAATGCATCAGCAATCTTTTCAGGATCAATGTCTCATATTCACCTGTCTCAAAGTGCACCACTGCAGTGCCCGCATGCCGATGCCCATTTCATGATCAATTGTTGTTGACCCAACAACAAAATTAACCTCCCCCTCCACCAATGGGCTCTCTCTTGCCTTGGGAGTGCCATCTTCCTCCCCTTCATATGTGACACAGTAATTGCCTGCTAAATCCTCTTCGGTACACACTTCTGTCAGAAAATTGTCAGGGTTCACTGTTTTGCATCGTACAATATGGATGTTTGGGCTTGAGAGGAGAATTTCATACGCTGAAGCTCTCTCTGTGTTCAAGGTAGATTTTGATCCCTCTAGAATGGCGAACACTGAATGCTCCACATAAAAAGTGACCGAACACCCCATCACGATTGTGGGACTTTTCTCGATCGCGAACGTAGCTGTAACTAGTGTTTGCCTGCACATGAACTGTCCTTGAATCACTGAGTATAGCGTGCCACTGTAGTAGGCCAATGGCTTGTGGCATATTGTACTCTTCTGAGTCAATACTGCAGTCATAAGTTGACTGTTAGAATGTGCGAATATGTAAAATGCTTGTTTGTAGTCTGGAGTGGAGAGCACCAGGGCTGTAGATATCACTTCCATTAAATCATTGAACTTTTTTATTATGTCTGCTGTCCACTCTAGTTGGTTATTGCTTTTTTGTGCTTCTTTGAGAGCCCGCAGGAGCGGCCTGGTATATGCTGCATAGTCTAAAATCCATGCTCTGCACTAGTTGCATAACCCTAAAAATGTTTACATGTCTTTCACTGTGGTGGCGCGCACAGACCCCGCTTGATCTGATATGATACTTTTGCCATTTTCTGGTATTAACTGCCCTAGGTACAGCACTTCCTGCTGGCAGTACTGTAGTTTTCACCTTGTCCACCTTGTACCCCTTATGGGCCAGTAGTTGCAGGAGTGTTATAGAGTCTTTCTGGCAGTACGGCTCACTGTCACTACATACAAGCACATCGTCCAAGTAGTGGAGGATTGTACTGGATACTTGAATGTTACCTAAGTCAGAGTACAATATTCTATAAAAAATATGTGGGTTCTCACAATACCCCTTAGGCAAACAAGTGTGTTTGAAGTGCATTCCGCCATGGGTAAATGTTGTAAGATTTTGCGAATCGGGGTGCAAAGGTATCGAAAGGAAGGAGTTTATCAGGTCCACCACAGTGAACTGCGTGGGCTCGTGGGGGAATATATAGAATGGTGGCGGGTTAGGGACCACAGGAAATTCCTTCTGTACCAAATTGTTGAGGGGTGTAGATCCAGAATCATCCTCCAATTGCCCCTCTTTTATTTTTTTCACAGGGTAGATAGCTGTGTTGTACGTGGATGTTGGTAGCACTATTATACCTTGATCGAGCAGGGTGTGTATCATGTGTCTAATTCTGTCCTCTGCTTCTCTTGATAGTTGGTACTCTTTCACCTGTGGTAGCACTGCCCCTACTTTTAGTGCTATGTGTACTGGGGTTACATCCTGTAAAATCCTGACATTGTGTGGATTGGTGGTCCACAACCACATAGGTACATACTTTAAGTTTGCTTCAGTGAAGGGGGGAGAGGCCACAACGGCCATCAGGGGACAATGCACTCTTCGATAATGTACCATCATTTTGCTGGGGATACAAATCTCTTGTATCATCTCTCAATCACTGCCATTATTTTCAAAAATGCTGAATCTGTCACCTCCTTCAGAGGTACAGTGCGGTCAATACAAAGTACTGTGGCCACTTGCATCCATCCTGGTCTGTCCCTAGTACGACCACTCTCTTCGCTGTCACCAACAACTCTTGCAGGTATAGGGACAATATTGTGCCTGCCACCAACTCTGGGGACACCACAGGGCGGAAGATGAAGTCTGTTGGCAATCTCCAGCAGCTTTTGGCAATTTGCGGCACCGCCTCCACAAGTACTGCTATTCCGCATATAAACATATCTTTGTGTATGGGTATCCCACAGACCACTACCTCCCATGCAATTTCATGTATTACTACCATTGATCTTATTGTACAGATTCCTGGCATGGGTCAAAAATGCTTTCATCTGTGAATGAGATCATCATGTTCAGCTTGCTGAGCAGGTCCCTGCCCAACAGGTTGACAGGAGAACTTTCTGAACACAATAAGGGAGCGCGCACCACCTTCCCTCCCACCTTTGCATCCAGCTCTTTAGTATATTGAACCATAGAAATAGCCCCAGATAAGCCCTGCATGTCAAGCGTTTTGCCCGATAGTGGGAAGTCCCCCTCAATGATGTATGATTTTGCTGCTCCCAAAACAAGCATAAAAATAAATTGCTTGTTTCCTATTTCTGCCCCCACCAAGGGTTCCTCTTCAGGGTTTGGGGTCATTGACAGGACCAGACACGTAACAATTCTGCTATTTGACTACTCCTAGCCCCAATTCTCATCCCTATACTAGGAATACCTTCACATCTCAACCAGACATGTCCTATTCCTGATACCAACTGTTTATTAATGTCATTTTCGATGTGAAAAGCACAACCGTCAACATATACAGTTGGTACATTTTTGCATGTCTTTTCATCAAAAGCTTTGTGTGGTGATTGTTCAAACTCCTGCAAATTAGATTCCACCTCTACTTCATCTGATACAGATTCAGCTGCACAGTCATGTAAATCTGCTAATCCTTGAGCAACTGGGCTCTTTTTATTCTGGCCATACCTCACTTCTGCAGGAACGCCTTGTAATGGCAATGTCCATGAAGTAATTCTCGACTGTGCTAAATTACCTGATCTAATTATTTTACTTTGTAAAAACTGCAATGGTTGATGATTTGTCTCAATGATTACCTTTTCTGCTTGAACAATGGGGAGGAAGTGCTGCAATTCCCACACAGTGGTCACAATTGCCTTTTCACATTCACTAAATTTAATTTCAACTTGAGAAAATGCCTTACTTGCATAACAATGGTTTTGTGGTTCAAATCATGTTTTTGAGATAACACTGCTGACATACAATGCTCAGTGAAACCTATTTCTATAAAGAAATGCTAAACATGGTGCCTTTATGAGACATTCCTTCAATTTAGCAACTGCCTCAGATTGTTCCTTTTCCCATTTACAGGGTGTATTCAGCTTCAATAGTTTAGTCAATGGTTGAGTAATTTCAGAATCATTTTCAATACATTTCCTCTTGTATCCTGTCATTCCTAATAAACTTTTTAAACCTTCAACATTTCTAGCGTCTTTTAATTTCTGTATGGCCTCCACCTTTTTCTTTTGTGGGTTTAGTCCATGTTCAGTTACTTCATGGCCTAGGAAATTCACCTTTGTCTTGCACCATTGTGCTTTCTGTAAAGATACTTTGGCACCCGCCTTTTGCAATTGGCCAAGAACATGTCTAATTTCATCAAAATGGCTTTTAAAGTTTTCATTTCTTATTAGGACATCATCCACATAAACTATAGTTCCTCTTTCCGTTGCATCAGGCATGGGGCCCCATTACAAGATTGGAGGCAGCCATGGAGCTATTAACTCCATGGCTGCCTCCAAACCGGGCTCCTTCACCGGGTTCCTGCAATGGGGACTTACCGGGTCATTCCGACATAGGAGGACCCGGTAAGGCCTCCTTGCAGGAACCATTCCCTGTTCCCATTTGAGCCCCCATAGGGCTCAATGGGAATGGGGATGGAGGTAACAACGGGCACATTATAAGTTTCCCATTGTTACCTCCCTCTTCCCCTCGCGGGACCCGGAAAATCCAGGTCCTGCGAAGGGAACCTTGTAATACACGCTCCCGGAATGAAGGGGGCCGGTCCCGTACCGGCCCCCTTCATTCCAGGAGCGCAAGGGTCGTAATGAGGCCCATAGCCTTTTTCAAAAATATGCCAAATTCACTCCCACTATTGACGTACCCGAATGGTGTTCTAGCCCGTGCGTATTGCGTTTTATCAAATGAAAGTGAAAATAAATTCTGAATATCCTCCGCCAGTGGCACACACCAATATCCAGATGTGAGATCTAATATAGTAAACACTTTTGAGCCATGCACCTGAGCAAGGCCTTGATCAATGAATGGCAGTGGCCATCTGGACACTGGCACTCTTTTATTTAACTCTCTCAAGTCTGCACACAGACGCCATTGACCATTTGGCTTTAACACACCCAAAATAGGAGTGTTGAATGTAATATGAATGGGCCTGATAATTCCCCATGACTCCAAGTTTTTATGTATTCTGCCAATGACTCTAAACATGCCAGTGGTAATCTATATTGGTGCACAAACACTGGATTTCTACCACACCACTCCGGTAATGTGGCAACATGTAAATTAGTTAGGCTGCAATCATATGCATCTTTAGCAAAAACATCTTTAAATTCCATAAATATTTTCCTCAATTCATTTTTATCCTCATTGCTATCACATGCATCTGCTAACAAAATATGCACCTCTACCATTTTTGAAAATCCTGAGAAATTCTCCAGTGGAGGAATCTCTGTGCTTTCTTCCAACTGTGTGGCTGTGTCTCTCTGCCACTTTTAAATATCTTGGCATATTGGCCTCCACTTCAATGTACTGATTTTCTATTTCATTTTCATTTAAGTCAAATACTATACAATTCTATTGGTGACAGCACACTGTGTCATTTGAATCATAAGGGTACACAGATTGAATTTTAAAGATTCCTTTGGGCTGAGAATCCAGATATTCTGGCAACACGCCCTGTGCATCTACATATCTCTCAGGAATATTTCCAATCACCATGTTTTTGAACTCTGCAGTATAATGTGATTTTTGTATGGCCATTCCTAATAAGGAATTTTCCTCTAAATTAATATCCTGACACCAGTTATTGTTCACCATAATTTTGGCAGATCCTTCCCCAACATCTATCAATGGGGTGTATTCATAATCCAGGCCTTGTTGCTTCGTGGATTCATTTAAGCACACAAATGCATCACAATCTTTCATTTGCTGTCCAGTCTTGCACTTTAGTGTCATGATGCCTACCCCCGGGCATCCGGATCAAGCCCATCAGCCCCGGGAGCAGGCATCCAGACATTTACAAAAACCCCAGCAGCCCCAGCTAGGGGCTGTCTGGGTTCAGTCCTGGCGCCGTAGGCACCAGGCTCATAATAAAATTCAGTCCTGGCGCCATAGGCGCCATGCTCATAGACATCACTTACCTCATGCAGACCATGCTGCAAATAAATCCAAGCCAACGTGAGGCCTGGATGGGACTATTTTACTACAGGGACTATTTTTTACTCGGGTGTGGTCCTGGGGAACTTCTTTCCTGGGACTACTTTGGAGGCTATTTAAACCACGCCCGAACAGCAGCACATGCTTCATGTTATTCTGCATCCAGTAGTGTGACTCTCACCGTGCCTGCAGCCAGCATCCAGTCTTCTGCCACGCCCGCGTGCCTGCAGCCAGCATCCAGTCTTCTACCACGCCCGCCTCGAATCTGGAGCTCCTAGAATAAAGAGGAAGAAAAGGACAAGGTTAGAAAACGAACTTATTTCAAATTCCTCACCTGATTCCGGATCCATTTCATCTCCCGACCTGGAAAGTACATCAGTCCTGCACGCGTCGCTTCGCCAGCTCCAGCATGGCGCCATACTCACCAGTTCTCACAGCATCTTTCGATCCGGCACTGTCTCCATCATTTCTTCGCTGTACTCCGGCACCTAAGGGCACAAGAATAACAAGGTGAGCCAAGGGAATCAACAAATACCTCTTACCACCATAGACTTACCTGATTTACCACCGGCGGTATTATTCTCCATATCTTCATATGCCGCATCTGTAAAGAGGGAGAAAAACAACACGTTAACGCATGCAATAGTTACCGGACAGCGTTGGGTAACACAGACTCTTACCTGAACGCCAGCAGCAGCTACAAGACCTTCTCACGAACTCAGTTGCAACTTAAGGAAGGAAGGGGACAAGAGTGAACATCGGGCACATTGAACTCTTTGAACTTGATACCGGAACTCTCCCAACGCCTTCAAACCAGTGAAGTAACTAGTATCTACGCGCCCCTGCAAGACAAGCAGGATGGAGTGCTCATCTTTTACAAACATAAGGTGAGGTTACTAATGGGATATCGGAGGTGATTAGTGGGGGAGAGCGAGAACAGTTGGGAGGCCATCACTAAAACCCACAGGTGGATAACCCCTGTCTCCACTTGCAGGAAAATACTTCTTCGGGTCCAGCAGACAAGACTAGGCGGGCCAGTCCAGACAGTCATCTCTGCACTACGCATCACGTTGACAGAGACCGCAGCTGTCCGGGTCCGATCGACACCCCTGTGGGGTCCAGGTGAGCATAACATTTAGTGTTATAGCAACATGCTTGGTGAATGCAGGAATGGTGATATCCCTTTTCACCTGTAATTCAATTGCATATGGGACCAGTTGTGAGCAATGATAAGCCTTTCTCTTATCTTCAAATTCAGAAAATATGGTCCCCGCCTAGCTGGGACCATATTTTCTGATTAAGAAAATCTAACACCATACACATTTTGTGCATGATATCATTGTAAAAATCATTGTGTGTTCCACTCACTATCCACACATGGTGGTAGATGGTTTTCTGTCCAATATTAATCTTTAGCATGCATCTTCCTGCAATTCGGTTTTCAAAGTCTGGATTGTCCAAACCAGAGATATATTGGTTTTTAATTCTAAATGTTGGGATCTCATCCCTCTCCATTATTTTCTGCAGTAAGTTTTCATCAATAAAGCTCCTTTCCTGTTCAAGCACTAAGGTAGCTTTTATTACTTTAGAATGGTCATTTATACCAATGTGAACCCATGGCTGCTCATCTTCCATGTGTATTTCAGAAAGAGGGGTAATGTGTTTTTCTGTGTCTGTTTTAGGAATAGTATTCTGTTTGCATTTCTTTTCTTTTAAATAGAAACGCAATGTTTGCTCATCTATTTCAGTTTGCCAATTCTTCCTAGGATCCAAATAAATCTGCAAAGATTGTTTTTCTTTTTCATTTTGCATTTTATCCTGACACATCAAAATGACAGTGACACTAGGTACACAGCTATTCTGGAGGTATACCTCCAGTGCATCATTCATTTTGGCAACGGTGTGGCACTCATTTATACTGCTGTTTTGTGATTTTATTTTCTTAGGTCTTAATGGTTTTTTGGTTAAGGACCACAGTACTCCATTCACCCCATCTATGAGAGGAGTCAATCTTTTCAGGCAATGTGTCCCCATCAAAAATCGAATTTCACAAATAGATGTGATCAACACTTCTTGTTTCATTCTATGTTTTCCTATCTTTATGTCAACCTCCGTGACACCCACAATAGGCACCTCCTCACCGTTAAAGTTATGCACTGGGCCTTCACTCTGCCTCCCTGTGATCTGGTTCTGTGGAGATCTCCCTTCATTGATACTTTTTACCAATTCTTTGGACATAATTGTGGCCTGTGCGTCGGTGTCAATCATTGCAAATGTATTGCATTTCTCTTCCACTGTAATGGGAGCATAATGCATGTCTTCAACTTCCTCCAACACACACAAAAAGTCTGAATTCTTACTAATTTCAGGATTCACTTTTCTCAGACCGTTTTCGCTTTTGGCTAAGCACATTGGTAAATGGAAAAACACTTTTCCCTCCTTTTTGTCCATTTCCGTTTGAGAAACCTTATTCATTTCCCTATACTCAGAGGTCCTTTGGAGTGTGGCCACTGTTCGCCCTTCCACCCGGGGATCATCAGAGTTCACACTACAATTCTCCAACTGAATATGCATAGAAACATTACTTAGCAATTTGTAATTTTCTAGTATTGGGCAATTGTGGATATTTGACATGGAATCACTCTTTTTAACTTCCTCAAAAATCTGTGGCTCAAAGAACTCTTCAGGTGTTTGATCTCTACCCTCCTTTTGAGTACTTATTCTTTTTGCATGTACTTGGTTAGTGTTTTGATTGTCTAGGGAAAGCGTCCTAACATCCCGATTTAGGGGGTAATTCGTGGATTATTTGCGCCGAAAAAAACGAGATTTGTGCGCCATTCTGCCCGCAAATCTAACAAATGGGGATTTGCGGGCAGAATGGCGCACAAATCCTGTTTTTTTCGGTGCAAATAATCCATGAATAACCCCCTTACTCCCTGTTCAACTGCATTACCCACACATGAGTTGTCTTTCTTAAATCTGTCCCTTTGTTCTTTTGGAATGTCATGTTTTCCTTTTTCATTTGTACAAATTTCCAACATTGATTTAACTCCAGGTTAAACCGAAGTTCTTTTTTTAGATGTATTTGCAATTTCTGTCACATGTTCATTTGCCGGTACTTTCCTTTTTAAATCATTAAGCATCTCAGAGTCATTATGCAAAATCAAATCAGGGTAATCTGTCTTTTTAGCATTGCAGGTATCATTAATATTTAGTCACTTATTATCGAAATCACCCGGTAATTGATCTGGCCTTCTGCCCCCTGCTTTGATGACTGCTTTTGAACTGTACATAGTTTTCTTATTTGTTCAGCCAACATTTTTACTTGGGCCTTGAGACACTGGAATCTTTCCATCTCTCTAGAATCTTCTCTCTGCGGCCTAGGTCGATATTGGTTGTTTTCCCCCTGATTGAATCTATTCTGATATCTCTCAGGAGAATTATTTCTATTGGGATTTTTTCTGAACTCTTGATTCATATGTTGAGGGAGCGGGGTGCACTTGTCCTTTGGTTATAGTCCCCTGGTGGAGTTGATTCATTGTATTGACGTGGGGCATAATTCATATTCTGCCTCATGTCCTGTCTCTCATTTTGTGAGTATTGTCCCCTATGCTGATTCCCATTCTCAGTAAACCGATCCACATATCAGGGTCTATATCATGGTGTTAGGGTCAAATCTGCTCTGTGTCCCCTATGCCTGGTAGGGACCATTATTTCTTTGATCCTGACTTTGTCTTTGATTACTGTTCATACCTGACATAAGAGGCCAATATCCTGCCCGGGGTCTGTTTCATAAGTACCTAGGGCTAATATAGCTCTCCCTATTACTAGAATCATGTGATTGAAACATTGCTGCAGGGAGTGATGACCTCTGTTGATTACCCCTTTGTTCAGGTGGCACGTTATTTTTACCTGTACTTTGAGCGGACTCAAGGGACATTTTGGCTGACCTGATCTCCATCACTGTTGCTGAGGATTCTTTAGATTTTGGTCTAGCGTCTTTCATTTTATCACTCTTTCTGCCCTGACAGTATAGCACTTCATATAGTTTTGTACTTTGGTGTACAATCCATTCAAGGGACTTGTCACGATCAAATTCATGGACTAACTATGATATAATGTCTTTCGGTAGCCCATAGAAGTAGGCAGTTTTAAACTCATTGGAATTGTGGTCAAAAGATACATAAAAGCGAGAAAAAGCTCTTTTTAAGTCTTGCAAAAATTGGAGAGGTGATGCATTAGGCCCAGCCGTAATCGTGTAAGCAACTTTCTTCGCCTCCTGTAAAGACTGGAATGGAGAAAAATGACGTCTAATCTCTTTTTCAAACTCTACCCATGTCATGTTCTGCTGTTCATTTAACCCTCTAATGATGCTGGCTGTGGGAGGGTCCAGAGTTAAATGAAAGTATTGTCTGTATTGTTATTTAGGTATCTGGAGGGCTTTAAATGTATCATGTACCACTTCTAAGTGGTCCTCTATACAGCACTCCCCTCCTTTTTTAAATAGTTTGATTAAAGCTTTGATTGATTTCATTATTTTTATGGGGCTACTCATTGCTATCCATGGAATTGCACTACTTTGTGATTCAACCCTTGTTTCAGGCATATTGGATTGGTGGTGGCCCCCAATGGGTGTGTCAAATCCCCCAAGGGTGCTGCAAACAAGTTCAGTCAACGGCCCCGCCACTGGGGCACTAGTTCTCTGTGTAGAACTAGAATTCACCTCAACTCCATTGAATGTGGTGCCCTGCCGTTTGTCCTGGGACCTGGAAATGCATATTTGCTGTTCCAAATCCTTACACTTTTTAAGGAGCCTATCTGCCTCCTTACGCAAATAGTTGTTCACTCATTTTATTAATTACATCTAGCATATCGCTCATTTGCATTTGGCATTCATTGAATTCTTTGTCTCTTTTGTTTCTTTCTTGAAACATTTTAACCATTTCCTGTTCAGCATTTTGAAGATCACTTTCTTTCTCAAAATGTTCTTTTTGTAAAATCTGCATTTCCAAAACAACTCAATCTTTATCTTGTCTAATATGATCTACCAACCCTTTCAAGTGTTTTAATTCTTGTTCACTATCCTCAAACTGTTTCTTTCTTTGGGACAATTGAATGTTGAGATCTTTACATTTTGACTGCATGTCCTTTTGACATACCTCTAACTCTGCTCTTCATTTTTCCTCTTGTTCACTAGCTCCATCTAGTTCAATCTTTAACCTGCTAATTAGCTTGGCATAAATTTCTTGCATTCGCAGAGATCTATTTAAAATGAACCATGTCTTAGCGCATAGCCGTATCAGACAAACCATCTCTGCATGTTTAACAGAAGAATTTAATAATCTCAAGAGACAGACCTGGATTATGCTACCTTCTGCAAAGATGCTGTCCAATGATTCTTTCTGCACTTCACCATATATGCCGTTATGCCATTCTGTGGCATTATTTGATGACCATGTCCCATGTGCATATAACTTTGCCTCCAGATATTGGACTAACTCTGGGAATGTGGCCTCCATTTGAGACATTCTGAAATTCACTTCTAGTGTCACACTGCTCTGTAAGTGGTTTCAACCCAGCATTTCACGTAAGTCAATGCCTAGCATGTGATGCCCAGCTGGAACCCTTAATTATATATTTTTATGTCTAAAGTTCTTTTATTTCTGAATGATGTACCCTTATATCACGCCCCTCTCTTTGAATCCCCCACCCCCGGTCTCACTGAACCAAGAAGAAGGTTGTTTTGCAAAGTTAGAAGATTTACTTGATGGATTTGAACAAGACATATATCACACTTTTATGAATTTGAACAATATCTAGATATCACGCTATTAATATTTATTCAATGATCACCAATGGGTGATATTACAATCAACAATCTAATCAATAGGAGTATGGATGAGAAGAATAATGTAGCATAGAATAAAACTTTGTGTGGGTTCAATCAAATGCAATGATAGGAAATTAATGCAGCACAGAAATAAAACTTGATATGAATTCAATCAAATGCAATGTAATCACTCTTTACCCCTGATACTACTCAATCCCCCCTAATATGCAATATAGATATGGAAGGAGAGAAAACAGGTTTCAGGAATAAACACTCTACAAATGCAGTTTCAATCCCAAATACCCCAGCAAGTTTAGAGAGAAACAGGAATGATTTCAAAACAGGTCAATTGCTTTTGAATCTGATTTTAAATGAATGGGAAAAATGTTAAAAATGGATCTAATTTTCTAAATGGGATTCAAAACTAGTGGGAGCTGCTTTGGATAGCTTTAGATAGACACTAGCAATGATGGTTGGATAGCTAGCAGATAGAAAACTGAATTCAGAAGTTGAATGCAAGAAATAGGTATTTTACATGTGTTGAAATTGAGCCAAATGCAGATTCGCGGCAAACTTTTCAGTGCGCGAGAAACGCGATTACAGAACAACTACAAGGAGTTGGAATGCAGTTTTAGATTTTTCTAAAAGCTGAGGATGTTAGCTTCAATTTGACACTTAGATTCCATTTCTGGCATGTACGGTTCAGAGGTTATGAAGGTTTTAGTAGAGGTAACTCTTTTCAGAAAGAGTCATGGTTTTCAAATAAAAGATGCGCTTTTGAATATTACAAACAATGATTTTCTTGGCACTAAGGAGGCTATGAAGATGCAAGATACCCAACGGTACAGCCACCAGAACAGGGCACCTCCGCTCTGATGTTTGCCCGCCAAGACACTTGTCTTTCTTCAGTAATATATTACCGCAAAGATGAATTTATCACTGCAATTAACAAAGGACTATATGGATGAGGGAAAGATTCAGAACAGACAAAAGAGATTCTACAATGCAGTTCTGGATATATTGGAATGGGTTGGATAGGATTACTTAAGGATAAGAGATTGGCTATGGACAATTCTATGCTAAATACGCACAACTATGGTTTGGCCCGTCAGGATCTGGTCAAAGGTTTTGGACTGGAATTTGGCTTGCCCACCAGACAGGATTCAGGCACCCGGTTCTGCACTCAGCATGGCACTCTGGTCTGGATCTGACGGGTTGGTTCTGGAGATTACAGCTAACTGGTTTCAGCTCTGCTCTAATGGTTTGGATTTCTGGGTTCAGGCAAGAGTTCTTGGTAAGAAGCAGAAAACAGCACAGCCTGGCTGTTCAATTTTTGATGTACCCCTTGGAGGTCTGGGGATAAAATCAGGTTGCAAGATTTTAAAGGCCAGCTGAGAAGGGTTCAGCTTTGGAATGGGCCTTCTGCTTTTAGAGTTCTAGAGTCTTGGATCTGGGTTCTCCTGCATAGCACTTCGCCAGTAAATCAGTTGATGGTGAATGTGTGTGTCTCTAGGTCGTAAACAGTCCCTATTTATCTATTTCCCAAAGGGGTGGATTAGCTGATTATACTAAGCCCACCCTCTAGGAATCTGATTGGTCAGAGTATTCCCCCTCTCCTGATTTGAGAAGGAAGGAAACCTAGTGTCATAGTGATGCTGCAATTTACAATTCAGGGAAAAACCTCCCCTTTGTTTCTACACAGAAAATCTGTTTTTCATAGAAAGCATATCTACAATGTCACCAACTTGCTAATAATACATATTCTCATCACAGATATAATAGAGCACGTATCCGTCCAAGTCCCATCTTCTTGAGAGTTTGAGATCAAAACTGACAGTTTTTTGCACTTTTGGTTGGTTACCCGGTGTCAGATCTGTACACATTTTTCCACATATATGCGCATGACATCTGGGCATAATCCTGTAAACTTTCAAAGTCCTAGCATGATCACAGTTGCTACAATATCAACATTTTAGTAGTCCGGTCTCTGAATATCGCACAGGGTTCAGAGTAGTTTCAAACTGTGGGCAGCATTTTCATATTAACAACCTAAAAAATACAGTTTTACACAGTCTTTTATGAGTCTTTTTCCAAAAAGATATTTCCCTGGAATTTCAGATACGCATATCAGTCTAGCTCCGCCTCCAAGGTTTGGCTCGTCCAAGAGCAACCTGAGCCTCTCTTCCTTTGGCATTTGGTTTCTGTTGACGCCCAAATTTACATTTCCTTTTAGTCAAGGGAGTCTTTTGTCTCCACTCAGAGCAACAGGCCAAAATCTCCTCCCACTTCCATTAACAACTCAATGCCAGTTCCTGACCAGAGAGCAGGAGGAAGATTCCTTTGTTTGGGGAGAAGCTGTGGGATGTCTTTGAAGTCCAGTGTAGCTGACATTAGTTCACTTTAAAACACTGTTTAAAAATGGGCTTTTCTAAAACACAATTTACACTTTCTACAAATATACACACAAATCTCTTCATTCCAGTCTTTTTAAAACATAGAAATTGAATTGTAGCAACCCATATTGCTATTGATGGCAAGTGTCTTCTTTTCTACAATTTGATTTTAAGACACAAGTTTTCAACTTACAGTATAAGTAATGACAGCTAGGAGGCAGGCGAGCGGCGGTACTGCGTCCCTATCTGACATATTTTTCCAAGGCAAGCACCTTTTGAATGTGGATTTTTTATGATGAAAGGTGTTTCTCCTGACATTGTACTTATGGGGATTCCTTAAATAAGGTGATGGTGAACACCCCACAAGGATGTTGGATCTTCTCTGCTGTTTGGGAGCCATGATTTTGCACTTTCGACAGCCAAGGAAAAACGGATTTTAAAACACTTCTGGGTTTTCCTTGGAATGTAGCACTGCCTTTTCAAGCAGTTTTATTTTACTCTGTGGGCAGCCCAATGATAGGTTTTGGAAGTGTGGTCTCCTGTTTTACCACTGACATAGGCAAAATGGATAGATGGCCTATTTTTCAGGTTTCCCTGCTCACTTCTCAATGATTTTTAGCGTGCATAAGGCTTTCCGGCGGCCATTCTGTTGTTTTTGATGAAAGCAGCTCACAGTGATGTTGCAGGGCATAGACTAGTGGGTCAGAACATCCCACAAGCCCCCCCCTTGTGATTTGGCGTTGATCTTTCCATCAATGGGAAGTTGCAAGACTGGGATGGTCAGTCTCTTTTCTTTTGGTTCCAAAAATGGCAAAGTTCATCATCTTTTCCTCCATCAGGGGTGGATCGACCAGTTCTCCTCGCCCAGTCCTGATGTGAGTATGGAGCGATACTCTGGGGCCCTTGGATCTTTTCTCCCGGTCCCTGGGTGGTCCTCCTTGGTTTTTTGGTTTCCATGGTTTCCAATTAACTAGGATGACAAAGCAAAAACATATTTGTAGACAATTCCCCACCACTATTAATGTACTGGAGCGGGCACATACATTTTGACAAATCAGGATGCATTTTTCTATTGGTATGTTATCAACTATATATGGAATCTTTGATAGTGGGAATTCTAGGGAGAAGACTCCTCCAGTTGCTGCAGAGTGTGTCTAGGATGGCAACACTTTAGTCCATTAATATGGACCCACTTATCTTCCCCCTCTGCCAAACTGCCTTTGGGGATGCGGATTTTGTAGGCGACTGGTGAGATCTTGTCTACAATTTCAAAAGGTCCCCTCCAGCTAGGCAAAAATGTGCGCTGTTTGGCCTGGTTCCTTTGGAAATTGTATAAGTAGACCCGGTCTACTACATTGTATTCTTTTCTGGTAGTCTTTAAGTCATAGTGGGTCTTCCTGCTGTCTGCAGATATCTCTAGATTTCGCTGAACATAGGTAAAAGCATGTTGAAGGTGTTTTCTTAGATTTTCAACATACTCATGAGTTGTGGAGGCATTTATCAATGTCTGCTCTTGGGTTCTGTAGAGCTGATGCTGGGGAAGCACCATCCTGTCTTCAGCCATTAGCTCAAACTGTGACATTTTAGTTGCAGATGAAGGGGTAGATCTGATGGCCATTAGGACAAGAGGTAATCGAATATCCCAACTTGGCCCAGAATCTGACACAAACTTTTTTAATATGCTCACAATTGTTTAGTTGTATCTTTCCACTGCACCAATAGAGGCTAGCCGGTAAGCAATGTGTAGCTTCCTTTTGACCCCAACTACCTCCCACATTTTTGTCATTACTTCGCTCGTGGAATGGCTACCTCGGTCTGGCTAGATCCTTTGTGGTAGTCCAAAACGCGAAAAAGATGTGGTTGATCATCAGGGCAGCTGCTGTTTCTGCCTTGCAGTTTGGGGCCGGGAGACCTTCCACCCACTTAGTAAACAAGCATGTCACGGTCAACATGTACTTATTTCCCCTAGAGGAGCAAATCACGGGCCCAATATAGTCGACTTGTAAATCTAACCAAGGCAGTGTCATCCCCCTCTTTTGGAGAGGCGCACGGTGTGTGAGGGATGTTGGCTGAAATTGTGCACACACAAGACACCCCTTCAAGTATTGGTCGTGGTCCTGCCCCATGTGCGGCCAGTATGCAACCTCTCTTAAGATTTCAAGTGTTGTATGAAACCCCCTATGACCGGCTGTGGCCGCATCATGGGCGTGACTTTATATCAGGCTTCGGAATGAGGTAGGGACCACCCACTGATCATGGCCAGCTAGGGATCTTCTTACCAACAAATAGTCTTGGATTCAGAAAATATTTGGACATTTCATCAACACTCTGAGGTCCTCTTTCCCAATGTAATCGGTATCCGTCAGGGGAAAGTTCTCAGGGTCCTCGAAGTGTTGATAAAACTTACCAATTATTGGATCCCCTTTTGAGCTGTAATCAAATCAGCATATGGTGTCTCCTTACTCCATTGTGCAGTTGAGAGTTTTTTGTGAGCATTTGTCTTGGACCTAGTGATGGCAGTGACCTGGATTTCCCCCAACAGGGACTCAATCTCAAGTAGATCCCCTTGGATTGCTCTGGTTTTGGCCAGCTGATCAGCTAAGTCATTTCCAGTTTTGTCTGGTCCCTCTACTTTAGAATGACCTTTGATCTTTTTCCAGTAGATGGTCATCCCATTCTAGGTGACCAATCATCAATGTTTTGAATTAATTTCCCATGTTTCAATGGTTTGTTCTTAGCACATAACATGCCTCTGGTTTTCCAGTTAACCAGGTGCTCCATGAACCCGTTCCGTACATAATCCGAATCTGTGATTATGACCAGTTTGTGGAGTTGATATTGGACAGCAGTGAGGATGGCTTGATGCACAGCCATCAAATCTGCCACTTCACTACTTCAGAGACCAATCTTGTACCCAGCGTAGGGTTCTGGGGTCCCATTCACACATGCATTCCCTACTCCGGCCACAAGTTCTTTTTCCCCATGGTTGTCAGCATGGTAAGAGCATCCGTCCACATAGACAGTGGGCATTCCTTCACACTTCAAAGACTTTGTGTGGGGAATTACGGTATGCCTCCATGTTGTCCTTGATTTTAAGACTTTCATCCTCGAGACAGTTTTCTCTGGCACAGTCATGCAAGTCAGCCAGAACTTTCGCGAGGGGACTCTTCTTGTTTTGGCCATATCTGACCTCCACAGGAAAGCCTTGCAGTGACAGAATACATGAAGTAACTCAGGAATTACTCACATTTCCAGCACGGATTCTGTCACTTTGGAGATATTGCAGAGGCTGGTGTGGAGTCTCCACTATGATGTGTTCCCTCTGGCTGAACGGGCAGTAATTCTTCAATGCTCACACCGTTGCCAGGAGTGCCTTCTCACAATCGTTGAATTTGTCCTCAACAGAGGATAAGGTTTTACTCGCATAGGAGATTACTTTATTAGAGAACCCTGTCTCCAAGAAGAACTCCTTGTTTTTGACAGGGTAAGTTAGGCAAGGCACTTGTGAGAGGCTTCTTTTGAGTTGTTTTACTGCCTCGGCTTGTTCTGGACCCCACTCCCACTTGACCCCCCCTTCAAAAGATGAATCGGGGGTCTTGTGATTTCTGCGTACTTCTCAATGAACTTTCTGCTTTAATTAGTCAGTCCAAGGAGGCTCCTTAGTTCCCGCAGAGTTGTGGGGTCTTTCAATTTCTGGAGTGCTTCCACTTTCTTTTCCTGGGGACAGAGACCCTGAGGAGTAATCTCATGCCCAAGAAATTTACACGGGTTCTACACCACTGTGCCTTTTGAAAGGAGAGTCTTGCTCCGGCAGCCCTCGACTGTGTCAGAACATAACGGATCTCCGCTATGTGTTCCTCCACAGTTGAGCTTTTGATGAGAACATCATCTACATAAACCAGGTTACCCCTTTCACCTAGGTCGGGCACAGCCTTATGTAGAAAAATGCTGAATTCATTGCCGGACTTGATGTATCCGAAGGGAGTCTGGGTCCATGTGTACTGCTGCCCCCCAAAGGTAAAGGCCAGCTTGAATTGGTCCTCCTTACTGACAGGTACAGTCCAGTATCCATTGGTCAGGTATATTGCAGTGAATACCTGTGACCCCTGGATCTGGGCCAGCCCTTGGTCAATGTAGGGAAGAGGCCATCGGGAAGTATGGACCCGTTTGTTGAGAACCCTAAGGTCGGTGCAGAGTCTCCACTGGCCATTTGGCTTCAATATCCCCAGCACCGGATTATTGAAGGTGCTGTGGACTGGACAGATTATCCCACGGGACTCAAGGTTCTTAATTATTTCCGTAAGGGACTCCGTTGATGCGAGAGGCAAGCGATATTGCTTCACAAACACTGGAGTCATGCCAGGGTCTGCGGGAATTGTTGTTGTGTGGATGTCGGTGCGACCACAGTCATATGAGTCCACCGCAAAGAGATCTTGAAAATCCAAGAAAACTTTTTTCAATTTTTGCTTTTGCTCCAGAGTCTCACAGGCATCAGCTAGGTTGACTCTCTCTTCAACCATCTGCCTTTAGCCTGGAAAGACTTCTGGTTTTGCTATCTCAGCGGCCTCCTCCAGCTGGTTGAAGAAGTCCCTGGTCAAAGTGCTGATTTGGACCGGTGGCTTCAGGTGGGAAAGGCAGCCCTCATGGGCCTGGAAAATCACCTCATCCCTGCTGAAGTTACAAGTCACATCTTCCTTACCATAAGGGCAGGAAGTGTCCATCAGGAAGTTCCCCGCATGCCGGGTAAAGATCCTGTCTGGTGTTGTGTTGTCATCACTGTCACTTTCAAAACAGCCCTTGGGGATTGGTCCTAACAGTTCATTTCCTAAATCTATGGAAAAATGTCAGTCATCAACCGCCATTCCAATAATTTTGCCTGCGGCTAGAGTGATACTCTGTATGTCGCTGTTATCCACCTCTATTGGAATGGTGTCATGTTCTATATTGACTAGTGGTGTTGGGTTTACCCCCAACCCTTGCTGTTGGAGAGAAGCATTTAGATGAATATAGGCATCAGGGTTTTTCAGTTTCTGTCCTCTTTTAACTTTCACTTCCCGGGAGAATTGTCGGGTCCTTTCTCGGATGGTGACTTCCTCTCCAATCTGAATTTCAACTGCATAAGGCAGCAATTGAGCTGACCTAAATGCTTTCTCTGGGTCATCAAAGCCCAGGGGATTATCCGCTAATTGTGACCAAGCTTTGAAGTTTATTAGGTCCAAACTAATGGCAAAGCGATTGAGAATGTCACTGCCTAAGTAAAAGGCGGCAGTGACATCTCGCATGACCCAACAATTATGGACTATGCTCTTGTTGCCTATGGAGATTTTGAGCATACACCTGCTTGGCAGGAGATGTTTGGAATTGGGTGTTTCCAGGTCCATTTCCCATTTGTCTATCAGTTTAAATGTCGGAATGGCTGGATCTTTTGGGAGTTGGCAGAACATGGCTTCGCTGATGAAGCTCTTACCGTTGTTCACACACACTCGGGCGAGAATAGAGTCCTTCCCTTCATTTAACTGAACAGGGATGAACAAATGCTCTCCAATTTGCTGAATTTCAACCAGGCTTTGAGCTGATTTCTCATCTTTCTGGACTATAGGAGTGGGAAAGTCTGATTGTGAATTGATAATGAATTTCAGAGTGTTTCCTTCCAGTGTGGACTGCCACCTTAAACTAGAAGGAAGGTTGATTTTCAGAAATAGAGAGGACCCCCCCCATCACCAGTTCGTTGTCCTACTGCTATTACTGTCATGTCTGGGATTTGGTTGCTCTGAAAGTGGAATTCTACAGATTTTTTGTTCAACCATGTGGCAGGTGCTGTTTAAACTAACATGGTTGACACTCTGTTTTAATTTTATTGGTCGGCTAGTCTTGGTCCAGAGGACCTTGTTTACACAATCTATTAGGGGTAACAACCTTTGCAGGAGGTCATTCTCTAGTAAACAAGGGGTGCCCTCTGGAGTTACAACTATGACCGGGCGCCTCACCTTGTGTCGCCCAATTTTAATATCCAAATCCGCAGTCCCTTCGACAGGAATTTCCTTCCCGTCAAAGTTCTGAAGTTGTCCAGGAAGAAGGGTGAGAGGAATTTGGTAATTCTCCCCCCTCCCTGAATTCAGTTTATCAAAGGCCTTTTTGGACAGAAGGGTAGCTTGGGATCCAGTGTCCACCAGTGCCAAAATTGTACCCTGCCCCTGTATTTGGACCGGGGCATAGAATCATCCCTCCTTCTCTGCAAGGGGGCACAGTAATGTCCATTTTTGGACAACTGGTGGGTTAGTTTTCTAGTTTTGGACACTGATAGAGAAGACATTTGGGCAGAATCCTGTTGGGAGTCTTGGGAAACTGCAAAGAAAAGGTGGCAACTAGATATGGTAGAGGTTTTGGGTTCCCCTGGTTCTGGTGCTGGGCTGCCCCCCCTTTTGGAGGCAGTCACCAGGATGGGTTTGAAACAGGGGATTTTCATGTTGTTGTTTCTGGGGGAGGATGATGGGCGGCGCTACCTCAGTTCCCACATCTCCACATCCTTTGGGACCCATTTCTCTATGGGAGGATTTCCCCATCTCTGAAGGAGAAGATCATTTTCCCAGAATCCTCTGAGGACCCCACTCCTTCAAATTGGAAGATTTGTACCTCCTCCTCAAAATGGGTTTGTTTGGGTTCTTTGTTTCTCCTACCCCCTTCTGCTCCTTGGGTGGCAGACTTTCAGGGGCAGGAGATTTTGGTTCCGGTTCATGGTTTTCCAGGGGCTTTTTACAAGTGGGGAAGGAAGCTTCCTCCAAGGCTTTACACTCCCCTTCCCCTTGTGCCTCCTCCCTGGGAACCGTTGGGTTGTCGGGGTTCTGCCCCAGGCATTGTTCTGGAGCACCAGGTCAGGAGTCTGAGGCATTCTGCACCGGCATGCTTATCTGAGGGTTCTGTTGATCCCTCAGCATGTGACCCAGATCCTGTGCCATGTTTTGGACCTGGTGCTCTAGCTGTGACACCCGCTCAGGCTGATGCAGGGTTCTGTTGTCTCCCCTGGGCTGATCCCGGGAAGGGTAGCTATCCCTTCTCTGAAAATACCCTGGGTTTGGAAAATGTGGGTACCCCTCCACCCTTGGCCTCCCCTCTCCCGGATTAGGTTGTCTGGGCTCAGGAAAGAAGGATGGATGATTTTGGGGTTGAGAGTTTTGCTGGTACCTGGGGAAGAAGTTCTGTCCAGGGTTTGGGGAATTTCTGCCCTCCTGGGGGAAGTGAGGAGGGAAGTTTCCTGGGTTAGCTGCTGTTTGGTTGGACCCTCCCCTTGGGCTGGAGGAGTCCACACATAACCCAGGACGGGTCTGTTCCCCTTGTAGCAGGGACTAATGTAGTCAGGGGAGTGAGGGATCCCATTGGTGGGACTACCTCCTTGGCTCCCTGTTTGTGACTGGCCCAAGGGCCTTCTGGGCTTGGGATTATTCTGCTGTGCAGGCAGGTTTTTGGGCCCCCCCATCTCTAAATCCAAAATGGGGGTGACCTTCACCTCTGCCACCTTAGCAGCAGCAGGGGTGTTGGTTGTTTTGGGGCTTTTTTGAGTAGTTTTCTTTTCTGTGGGCTTTTGCACCTCATAACTTTGTGTGGCCTGTTCAATGACCCAGTCTAGTGATCTTTTCTCATGAAAATCTCTCACTAGCTGGGTCATGATGTACTTTGGTAGAGCGTGGAAAAAAGTATTCACAAATTCTTTGCAGTCCGTGCGCACCCTTCTGGTGGTCTGTGCAAAGGCACAATTTAATTCCTGCACAAATTCTTGTGGGGTTGATCTTCCCCACATTGCAAGTTGTAGGCTGCTTTGCGAGCCTCCTGAGGATTTCTATGCACAGAAAAATGCTTCAAGATGGCCGCCCCATAGGTGGACCATTTAGAATGATTTTGGTCCTCCAGTCCCGCAAAGAAGCTGGAGTATTCTGGTGAGAAGGTCCATTTCACATATTGAATTCAGCTCTGGCTGTCCTTCAAATGGAAAGTTTCCATCATCTGCTCAAAGAGCTGTAAGTGCTCCCAAACAGAATATTTAGCGTTCTTATGATAAGGCGTGATGACGCTCCTTATCACTTTGATCTGTTTTAAGGGGTCCTTAAGCAAGGCCCTTTTCGCCTTATTGGCCTTCTTGGTTCGGGTAACCGTGGCCCACTCCAACTCTGACTCAGAGGCACTGCTCCCAGAGGTGCCTGTCTGGTCTTCTAGGTTTTCCCGGATTCTGCGAGCCTGGGAATGGCTGGCAGAATGTGGGGACCTAGTCTCTTGTGTCCTGGGGCACTCAGAGGAGTCTTCTGATTCCTCCTTGATCCCAGGATTTGATGGGTACCCCCCCCACACACTGTCCTAGCTGGGCAAAGGTTTTCAGGATGCCCTTAGTGGGCCTACTCTCATGGAGTTCCCCACAAAATTTCACAGTACTTGGGTACCCATACCCAGATGCCCGCCCATCCATTCCTCATAGGTGCTGGTCTATGAGCCCCATATTTCTGATTGGATTGAAATCTGCCATCCCCGTGGCCCTTGACACATGTGCGCCAGTGGACATGGAGGCGGCAGAGTCCAGGGATTGGAAGAGGTGAAGACCTCTGGTACTAGGGTCCCTGAGGTTATGCTCAGGTGTTTCCCTTTCCCAGCGAACCACATCTCTATCAGACCCTGCTCCCTATTGCCATGCAAGAACCTGAGCGTTCTGTTCCTCAATAAAGGCCTTATTAGTCTCTATCAATCTCTCTTGCATGGCTACCTGTCTGTGGAGCCTGTCATTGACCTCACTGTGCTTCCTGGGTTGTTTTTGAGTACTGGGCCAGTCTTTTCTGCAGGAGGGTTACCTCCTGAGTCCTGGCCATACTGGCCTGGACCTTCCTTGCAAGAGCTTCTTCCACCCTCCTGGTGTGCTCTAACAATTTTTGATGGTCTTTTTGGAGGTCACCCAGTCCCTGAAGGGCCAGGTGATTTTCTTCTACTTTCTCTTTTAAATAGCTGACTTCCTGTCCTAAGGTGACCCTTTCCTGAGCGAGAGCCTGCCTCTGTGCCGCCAGGTCGTCCCTCTGTCTTTGAAGCGCACCAGCTTTCTGGCGCTCTTCATCAAATTCTGCCAGGGTGTCCAGGTCTTTCAGGATTAATTTATTACTCTCCTCTTTCTCTCTGTCTAGTTGGCTTTGCAGGGTGGCTACCTGCTCTGTGCATGCCCTGTTGAAATGTATCTGTTGCTCCAGCTTTCTCTGGCTCTGTAGTAGAGAGTCCAAACTTTCTTGGTACTCCCTCTGCAAGGCCAGGATTCTGGTATCCTGTTCTGCCCTTTCCTGCTGCAGGATACCCATATCCTCTTTTATTTTGATTATATACTGTCTACTTTTATTTTCGGACTCCTGGCTCCTCTGTAGCCTCTGCTCAGCAGAGTCCAGATCAGTTTGGGCCTTTCCTAATGCCTGCAGTTGCTTACTTGCCAGATCTTGGCCTTCAGCATATTTATCCTGTATGGCTCCAATATATAGGTATAGAAATGCCTCTATTTTGGCAATCTTGTTTTGTTCCTTCTTTGCCTTAGGGGCCATATATAGTTCACTCAGGGCCATATGTAATGGACCCTGATCTTGCCATCTATCTAATCCTGTTGCAGTGATCTGTTCTGTGATTGCCTGCAACCACACATTCTGATCCTGCTCTGTCCATTCACCCCTTACAAATAGTTTATGCATTAGGTGTTCTCTAGCCATATTGATCTCTATCAATGTTACCATTCTGGAAATATTGATTTCCTTTCTGTCTTATAGAAGTTTTCTTTTATTTTTGCAAAACAGACTGTTTCCTTAGAGCGTTCCCTTTTGAGGGGTGCTTTTCACAGTGTAACACAGCGTGGTAGCCCAACAGGATTTATGTACCCTGTCAGTTAGCACACTGTATTAAGCTGTCACAAGTGGTATATCTAATTCAGAAATCCCGCGCACGAGCCCCCAATCTGTAAGTGGTTTCAACCCAGCACTCCACCTAAGTCAATGCCTAGCGTGTGATGCCCAGCTGGAACCCTTAATTATATATTTTTATGTCTAAAGTTCTTCTATTTCTGAATGATGTCTTATATCACGCCCCTCTCTTTGAATCCCACCCCCCGGTCTCACTGAACCAAGAAGCAGGTTGTTTTGCAAAGTTAGATGATTTATTTGATGGATTTGAACAAGATATATATCACACTTTTATGAATTTGAACAATATCTAGATATCACGCTATTAATATTTATACAATGATCACCAATGGGTGATATTACAATCAACAATCTCTTTAATCAATAGGAGTATGGATGAGAAGAATAATGTAGCATAGAATAAAACTTTGTGTGGGTTCAATCAAATGCAATGATAGAAAATTAATTTCAGCACAGAAATAAAACTTGATATGATTCAATCAAATGCAATGTAATGACTCTTTCCCCCTGATACTACTCAATCCCCCCAATATGCAATATAGAGATGGAAGGAGAGAGAACAGGTTTTCAGGAATAAACACTCTACAAATGCAGTTTCAATCCCAATTCCCCCAGCAAGTTTAGAGAGAAACAGGAATGATTTCAAAACAGGTCAATTGCTTTTGAATGTGATTTTAAATTAATGAGAAAAATGCTAAAAATTGATCTAATTCTCTAAATGGGATTCAAAAACTAGTGGGAGCCCCTTTGGATAGCTTCAGGTAGACACTAGCAATGATGGTTGGATAACTAGCAGATAGGAAACTGAATTCAGAGGTTGAATGCAAGAAATAGCTATTTTACATGTGTTGAAATGGACCCAAATGCAGATTTGCAGCAAACTTTTCAGCGCCTGAGAAACGCGATTACAGAAAAAACTACAAGGAGTCGAAACGCGGTTTTAGATTTCAAAGCTGAGGATGTTAGCTTCAATTTGACACTTATATTTAGTTTCTAGCATGTACGGTTCAGAAGTTATGAAGGTTTTAGTAGAGGTCGATTTTTTCAGAAAGAGTCAAGGTTTTCAAATGAAAGATGTGCTTTTGAATATTACAAACAATAATTTTCTTGGCACTAAGGAGGCTATGAAGATGCAAGATACCCAACGGTACAGCCACCAGAACAGGGCACCTCCGCTCTGATGTTTGCCCGCCAAGACACTTGTCTTTCTTCAGTAATATATTACCGCAAAGATGAATTTATCACTGCAATTAACAAAGGACTATATGGATGAGGGAAAGATTCAGAACAGACAAAAGAGATTCTACAATGCAGTTCTGGATATATTGGAATGGGTTGGATAGGATTACTTAAGGATAAGAGATTGGCTATGGACAATTCTATGCTAAATACGCACAACTATGGTTTGGCCCGTCAGGATCTGGTCAAAGGTTTTGGACTGGAATTTGGCTTGCCCACCAGACAGGATTCAGGCACCCGGTTCTGCACTCAGCATGGCACTCTGGTCTGGATCTGACGGGTTGGTTCTGGAGATTACAGCTAACTGGTTTCAGCTCTGCTCTAATGGTTTGGATTTCTGGGTTCAGGCAAGAGTTCTTGGTAAGAAGCAGAAAACAGCACAGCCTGGCTGTTCAATTTTTGATGTACCCCTTGGAGGTCTGGGGATAAAATCAGGTTGCAAGATTTTAAAGGCCAGCTGAGAAGGGTTCAGCTTTGGAATGGGCCTTCTGCTTTTAGAGTTCTAGAGTCTTGGATCTGGGTTCTCCTGCATAGCACTTCGCCAGTAAATCAGTTGATGGTGAATGTGTGTGTCTCTAGGTCGTAAACAGTCCCTATTTATCTATTTCCCAAAGGGGTGGATTAGCTGATTATACTAAGCCCACCCTCTAGGAATCTGATTGGTCAGAGTATTCCCCCTCTCCTGATTTGAGAAGGAAGGAAACCTAGTGTCATAGTGATGCTGCAATTTACAATTCAGGGAAAAACCTCCCCTTTGTTTCTACACAGAAAATCTGTTTTTCATAGAAAGCATATCTACAATGTCACCAACTTGCTAATAATACATATTCTCATCACAGATATAATAGAGCACGTATCCGTCCAAGTCCCATCTTCTTGAGAGTTTGAGATCAAAACTGACAGTTTTTTGCACTTTTGGTTGGTTACCCGGTGTCAGATCTGTACACATTTTTCCACATATATGCGCATGACATCTGGGCATAATCCTGTAAACTTTCAAAGTCCTAGCATGATCACAGTTGCTACAATATCAACATTTTAGTAGTCCGGTCTCTGAATATCGCACAGGGTTCAGAGTAGTTTCAAACTGTGGGCAGCATTTTCATATTAACAACCTAAAAAATACAGTTTTACACAGTCTTTTATGAGTCTTTTTCCAAAAAGATATTTCCCTGGAATTTCAGATACGCATATCAGTCTAGCTCCGCCTCCAAGGTTTGGCTCGTCCAAGAGCAACCTGAGCCTCTCTTCCTTTGGCATTTGGTTTCTGTTGACGCCCAAATTTACATTTCCTTTTAGTCAAGGGAGTCTTTTGTCTCCACTCAGAGCAACAGGCCAAAATCTCCTCCCACTTCCATTAACAACTCAATGCCAGTTCCTGACCAGAGAGCAGGAGGAAGATTCCTTTGTTTGGGGAGAAGCTGTGGGATGTCTTTGAAGTCCAGTGTAGCTGACATTAGTTCACTTTAAAACACTGTTTAAAAATGGGCTTTTCTAAAACACAATTTACACTTTCTACAAATATACACACAAATCTCTTCATTCCAGTCTTTTTAAAACATAGAAATTGAATTGTAGCAACCCATATTGCTATTGATGGCAAGTGTCTTCTTTTCTACAATTTGATTTTAAGACACAAGTTTTCAACTTACAGTATAAGTAATGACAGCTAGGAGGCAGGCGAGCGGCGGTACTGCGTCCCTATCTGACATATTTTTCCAAGGCAAGCACCTTTTGAATGTGGATTTTTTATGATGAAAGGTGTTTCTCCTGACATTGTACTTATGGGGATTCCTTAAATAAGGTGATGGTGAACACCCCACAAGGATGTTGGATCTTCTCTGCTGTTTGGGAGCCATGATTTTGCACTTTCGACAGCCAAGGAAAAACGGATTTTAAAACACTTCTGGGTTTTCCTTGGAATGTAGCACTGCCTTTTCAAGCAGTTTTATTTTACTCTGTGGGCAGCCCAATGATAGGTTTTGGAAGTGTGGTCTCCTGTTTTACCACTGACATAGGCAAAATGGATAGATGGCCTATTTTTCAGGTTTCCCTGCTCACTTCTCAATGATTTTTAGCGTGCATAAGGCTTTCCGGCGGCCATTCTGTTGTTTTTGATGAAAGCAGCTCACAGTGATGTTGCAGGGCATAGACTAGTGGGTCAGAACATCCCACAAGCCCCCCCCTTGTGATTTGGCGTTGATCTTTCCATCAATGGGAAGTTGCAAGACTGGGATGGTCAGTCTCTTTTCTTTTGGTTCCAAAAATGGCAAAGTTCATCATCTTTTCCTCCATCAGGGGTGGATCGACCAGTTCTCCTCGCCCAGTCCTGATGTGAGTATGGAGCGATACTCTGGGGCCCTTGGATCTTTTCTCCCGGTCCCTGGGTGGTCCTCCTTGGTTTTTTGGTTTCCATGGTTTCCAATTAACTAGGATGACAAAGCAAAAACATATTTGTAGACAATTCCCCACCACTATTAATGTACTGGAGCGGGCACATACATTTTGACAAATCAGGATGCATTTTTCTATTGGTATGTTATCAACTATATATGGAATCTTTGATAGTGGGAATTCTAGGGAGAAGACTCCTCCAGTTGCTGCAGAGTGTGTCTAGGATGGCAACACTTTAGTCCATTAATATGGACCCACTTATCTTCCCCCTCTGCCAAACTGCCTTTGGGGATGCGGATTTTGTAGGCGACTGGTGAGATCTTGTCTACAATTTCAAAAGGTCCCCTCCAGCTAGGCAAAAATGTGCGCTGTTTGGCCTGGTTCCTTTGGAAATTGTATAAGTAGACCCGGTCTACTACATTGTATTCTTTTCTGGTAGTCTTTAAGTCATAGTGGGTCTTCCTGCTGTCTGCAGATATCTCTAGATTTCGCTGAACATAGGTAAAAGCATGTTGAAGGTGTTTTCTTAGATTTTCAACATACTCATGAGTTGTGGAGGCATTTATCAATGTCTGCTCTTGGGTTCTGTAGAGCTGATGCTGGGGAAGCACCATCCTGTCTTCAGCCATTAGCTCAAACTGTGACATTTTAGTTGCAGATGAAGGGGTAGATCTGATGGCCATTAGGACAAGAGGTAATCGAATATCCCAACTTGGCCCAGAATCTGACACAAACTTTTTTAATATGCTCACAATTGTTTAGTTGTATCTTTCCACTGCACCAATAGAGGCTAGCCGGTAAGCAATGTGTAGCTTCCTTTTGACCCCAACTACCTCCCACATTTTTGTCATTACTTCGCTCGTGGAATGGCTACCTCGGTCTGGCTAGATCCTTTGTGGTAGTCCAAAACGCGAAAAAGATGTGGTTGATCATCAGGGCAGCTGCTGTTTCTGCCTTGCAGTTTGGGGCCGGGAGACCTTCCACCCACTTAGTAAACAAGCATGTCACGGTCAACATGTACTTATTTCCCCTAGAGGAGCAAATCACGGGCCCAATATAGTCGACTTGTAAATCTAACCAAGGCAGTGTCATCCCCCTCTTTTGGAGAGGCGCACGGTGTGTGAGGGATGTTGGCTGAAATTGTGCACACACAAGACACCCATTCAAGTATTGGTCGTGGTCCTGCCCCATGTGCGGCCAGTATGCAACCTCTCTTAAGATTTCAAGTGTTGTATGAAACCCCCTATGACCGGCTGTGGCCGCATCATGGGCGTGACTTTATATCAGGCTTCGGAATGAGGTAGGGACCACCCACTGATCATGGCCAGCTAGGGATCTTCTTACCAACAAATAGTCTTGGATTCAGAAAATATTTGGACATTTCATCAACACTCTGAGGTCCTCTTTCCCAATGTAATCGGTATCCGTCAGGGGAAAGTTCTCAGGGTCCTCGAAGTGTTGATAAAACTTACCAATTATTGGATCCCCTTTTGAGCTGTAATCAAATCAGCATATGGTGTCTCCTTACTCCATTTTGCAGTTGAGAGTTTTTTGTGAGCATTTGTCTTGGACCTAGTGATGGCAGTGACCTGGATTTCCCCCAACAGGGACTCAATCTCAAGTAGATCCCCTTGGATTGCTCTGGTTTTGGCCAGCTGATCAGCTAAGTCATTTCCAGTTTTGTCTGGTCCCTCTACTTTAGAATGACCTTTGATCTTTTTCCAGTAGATGGTCATCCCATTCTAGGTGACCAATCATCAATGTTTTGAATTAATTTCCCATGTTTCAATGGTTTGTTCTTAGCACATAACATGCCTCTGGTTTTCCAGTTAACCAGGTGCTCCATGAACCCGTTCCGTACATAATCCGAATCTGTGATTATGACCAGTTTGTGGAGTTGATATTGGACAGCAGTGAGGATGGCTTGATGCACAGCCATCAAATCTGCCACTTCACTACTTCAGAGACCAATCTTGTACCCAGCGTAGGGTTCTGGGGTCCCATTCACACATGCATTCCCTACTCCGGCCACAAGTTCTTTTTCCCCATGGTTGTCAGCATGGTAAGAGCATCCGTCCACATAGACAGTGGGCATTCCTTCACACTTCAAAGACTTTGTGTGGGGAATTACGGTATGCCTCCATGTTGTCCTTGATTTTAAGACTTTCATCCTCGAGACAGTTTTCTCTGGCACAGTCATGCAAGTCAGCCAGAACTTTCGCGAGGGGACTCTTCTTGTTTTGGCCATATCTGACCTCCACAGGAAAGCCTTGCAGTGACAGAATACATGAAGTAACTCAGGAATTACTCACATTTCCAGCACGGATTCTGTCACTTTGGAGATATTGCAGAGGCTGGTGTGGAGTCTCCACTATGATGTGTTCCCTCTGGCTGAACGGGCAGTAATTCTTCAATGCTCACACCGTTGCCAGGAGTGCCTTCTCACAATCGTTGAATTTGTCCTCAACAGAGGATAAGGTTTTACTCGCATAGGAGATTACTTTATTAGAGAACCCTGTCTCCAAGAAGAACTCCTTGTTTTTGACAGGGTAAGTTAGGCAAGGCACTTGTGAGAGGCTTCTTTTGAGTTGTTTTACTGCCTCGGCTTGTTCTGGACCCCACTCCCACTTGACCCCCCCTTCAAAAGATGAATCGGGGGTCTTGTGATTTCTGCGTACTTCTCAATGAACTTTCTGCTTTAATTAGTCAGTCCAAGGAGGCTCCTTAGTTCCCGCAGAGTTGTGGGGTCTTTCAATTTCTGGAGTGCTTCCACTTTCTTTTCCTGGGGACAGAGACCCTGAGGAGTAATCTCATGCCCAAGAAATTTACACGGGTTCTACACCACTGTGCCTTTTGAAAGGAGAGTCTTGCTCCGGCAGCCCTCGACTGTGTCAGAACATAACGGATCTCCGCTATGTGTTCCTCCACAGTTGAGCTTTTGATGAGAACATCATCTACATAAACCAGGTTACCCCTTTCACCTAGGTCGGGCACAGCCTTATGTAGAAAAATGCTGAATTCATTGCCGGACTTGATGTATCCGAAGGGAGTCTGGGTCCATGTGTACTGCTGCCCCCCAAAGGTAAAGGCCAGCTTGAATTGGTCCTCCTTACTGACAGGTACAGTCCAGTATCCATTGGTCAGGTATATTGCAGTGAATACCTGTGACCCCTGGATCTGGGCCAGCCCTTGGTCAATGTAGGGAAGAGGCCATCGGGAAGTATGGACCCGTTTGTTGAGAACCCTAAGGTCGGTGCAGAGTCTCCACTGGCCATTTGGCTTCAATATCCCCAGCACCGGATTATTGAAGGTGCTGTGGACTGGACAGATTATCCCACGGGACTCAAGGTTCTTAATTATTTCCGTAAGGGACTCCGTTGATGCGAGAGGCAAGCGATATTGCTTCACAAACACTGGAGTCATGCCAGGGTCTGCGGGAATTGTTGTTGTGTGGATGTCGGTGCGACCACAGTCATATGAGTCCACCGCAAAGAGATCTTGAAAATCCAAGAAAACTTTTTTCAATTTTTGCTTTTGCTCCAGAGTCTCACAGGCATCAGCTAGGTTGACTCTCTCTTCAACCATCTGCCTTTAGCCTGGAAAGACTTCTGGTTTTGCTATCTCAGCGGCCTCCTCCAGCTGGTTGAAGAAGTCCCTGGTCAAAGTGCTGATTTGGACCGGTGGCTTCAGGTGGGAAAGGCAGCCCTCATGGGCCTGGAAAATCACCTCATCCCTGCTGAAGTTACAAGTCACATCTTCCTTACCATAAGGGCAGGAAGTGTCCATCAGGAAGTTCCCCGCATGCCGGGTAAAGATCCTGTCTGGTGTTGTGTTGTCATCACTGTCACTTTCAAAACAGCCCTTGGGGATTGGTCCTAACAGTTCATTTCCTAAATCTATGGAAAAATGTCAGTCATCAACCGCCATTCCAATAATTTTGCCTGCGGCTAGAGTGATACTCTGTATGTCGCTGTTATCCACCTCTATTGGAATGGTGTCATGTTCTATATTGACTAGTGGTGTTGGGTTTACCCCCAACCCTTGCTGTTGGAGAGAAGCATTTAGATGAATATAGGCATCAGGGTTTTTCAGTTTCTGTCCTCTTTTAACTTTCACTTCCCGGGAGAATTGTCGGGTCCTTTCTCGGATGGTGACTTCCTCTCCAATCTGAATTTCAACTGCATAAGGCAGCAATTGAGCTGACCTAAATGCTTTCTCTGGGTCATCAAAGCCCAGGGGATTATCCGCTAATTGTGACCAAGCTTTGAAGTTTATTAGGTCCAAACTAATGGCAAAGCGATTGAGAATGTCACTGCCTAAGTAAAAGGCGGCAGTGACATCTCGCATGACCCAACAATTATGGACTATGCTCTTGTTGCCTATGGAGATTTTGAGCATACACCTGCTTGGCAGGAGATGTTTGGAATTGGGTGTTTCCAGGTCCATTTCCCATTTGTCTATCAGTTTAAATGTCGGAATGGCTGGATCTTTTGGGAGTTGGCAGAACATGGCTTCGCTGATGAAGCTCTTACCGTTGTTCACACACACTCGGGCGAGAATAGAGTCCTTCCCTTCATTTAACTGAACAGGGATGAACAAATGCTCTCCAATTTGCTGAATTTCAACCAGGCTTTGAGCTGATTTCTCATCTTTCTGGACTATAGGAGTGGGAAAGTCTGATTGTGAATTGATAATGAATTTCAGAGTGTTTCCTTCCAGTGTGGACTGCCACCTTAAACTAGAAGGAAGGTTGATTTTCAGAAATAGAGAGGACCCCCCCCATCACCAGTTCGTTGTCCTACTGCTATTACTGTCATGTCTGGGATTTGGTTGCTCTGAAAGTGGAATTCTACAGATTTTTTGTTCAACCATGTGGCAGGTGCTGTTTAAACTAACATGGTTGACACTCTGTTTTAATTTTATTGGTCGGCTAGTCTTGGTCCAGAGGACCTTGTTTACACAATCTATTAGGGGTAACAACCTTTGCAGGAGGTCATTCTCTAGTAAACAAGGGGTGCCCTCTGGAGTTACAACTATGACCGGGCGCCTCACCTTGTGTCGCCCAATTTTAATATCCAAATCCGCAGTCCCTTCGACAGGAATTTCCTTCCCGTCAAAGTTCTGAAGTTGTCCAGGAAGAAGGGTGAGAGGAATTTGGTAATTCTCCCCCCTCCCTGAATTCAGTTTATCAAAGGCCTTTTTGGACAGAAGGGTAGCTTGGGATCCAGTGTCCACCAGTGCCAAAATTGTACCCTGCCCCTGTATTTGGACCGGGGCATAGAATCATCCCTCCTTCTCTGCAAGGGGGCACAGTAATGTCCATTTTTGGACAACTGGTGGGTTAGTTTTCTAGTTTTGGACACTGATAGAGAAGACATTTGGGCAGAATCCTGTTGGGAGTCTTGGGAAACTGCAAAGAAAAGGTGGCAACTAGATATGGTAGAGGTTTTGGGTTCCCCTGGTTCTGGTGCTGGGCTGCCCCCCCTTTTGGAGGCAGTCACCAGGATGGGTTTGAAACAGGGGATTTTCATGTTGTTGTTTCTGGGGGAGGATGATGGGCGGCGCTACCTCAGTTCCCACATCTCCACATCCTTTGGGACCCATTTCTCTATGGGAGGATTTCCCCATCTCTGAAGGAGAAGATCATTTTCCCAGAATCCTCTGAGGACCCCACTCCTTCAAATTGGAAGATTTGTACCTCCTCCTCAAAATGGGTTTGTTTGGGTTCTTTGTTTCTCCTACCCCCTTCTGCTCCTTGGGTGGCAGACTTTCAGGGGCAGGAGATTTTGGTTCCGGTTCATGGTTTTCCAGGGGCTTTTTACAAGTGGGGAAGGAAGCTTCCTCCAAGGCTTTACACTCCCCTTCCCCTTGTGCCTCCTCCCTGGGAACCGTTGGGTTGTCGGGGTTCTGCCCCAGGCATTGTTCTGGAGCACCAGGTCAGGAGTCTGAGGCATTCTGCACCGGCATGCTTATCTGAGGGTTCTGTTGATCCCTCAGCATGTGACCCAGATCCTGTGCCATGTTTTGGACCTGGTGCTCTAGCTGTGACACCCGCTCAGGCTGATGCAGGGTTCTGTTGTCTCCCCTGGGCTGATCCCGGGAAGGGTAGCTATCCCTTCTCTGAAAATACCCTGGGTTTGGAAAATGTGGGTACCCCTCCACCCTTGGCCTCCCCTCTCCCGGATTAGGTTGTCTGGGCTCAGGAAAGAAGGATGGATGATTTTGGGGTTGAGAGTTTTGCTGGTACCTGGGGAAGAAGTTCTGTCCAGGGTTTGGGGAATTTCTGCCCTCCTGGGGGAAGTGAGGAGGGAAGTTTCCTGGGTTAGCTGCTGTTTGGTTGGACCCTCCCCTTGGGCTGGAGGAGTCCACACATAACCCAGGACGGGTCTGTTCCCCTTGTAGCAGGGACTAATGTAGTCAGGGGAGTGAGGGATCCCATTGGTGGGACTACCTCCTTGGCTCCCTGTTTGTGACTGGCCCAAGGGCCTTCTGGGCTTGGGATTATTCTGCTGTGCAGGCAGGTTTTTGGGCCCCCCCATCTCTAAATCCAAAATGGGGGTGACCTTCACCTCTGCCACCTTAGCAGCAGCAGGGGTGTAGGTTGTTTTGGGGCTTTTTTGAGTAGTTTTCTTTTCTGTGGGCTTTTGCACCTCATAACTTTGTGTGGCCTGTTCAATGACCCAGTCTAGTGATCTTTTCTCATGAAAATCTCTCACTAGCTGGGTCATGATGTACTTTGGTAGAGCGTGGAAAAAAGTATTCACAAATTCTTTGCAGTCCGTGCGCACCCTTCTGGTGGTCTGTGCAAAGGCACAATTTAATTCCTGCACAAATTCTTGTGGGGTTGATCTTCCCCACATTGCAAGTTGTAGGCTGCTTTGCGAGCCTCCTGAGGATTTCTATGCACAGAAAAATGCTTCAAGATGGCCGCCCCATAGGTGGACCATTTAGAATGATTTTGGTCCTCCAGTCCCGCAAAGAAGCTGGAGTATTCTGGTGAGAAGGTCCATTTCACATATTGAATTCAGCTCTGGCTGTCCTTCAAATGGAAAGTTTCCATCATCTGCTCAAAGAGCTGTAAGTGCTCCCAAACAGAATATTTAGCGTTCTTATGATAAGGCGTGATGACGCTCCTTATCACTTTGATCTGTTTTAAGGGGTCCTTAAGCAAGGCCCTTTTCGCCTTATTGGCCTTCTTGGTTCGGGTAACCGTGGCCCACTCCAACTCTGACTCAGAGGCACTGCTCCCAGAGGTGCCTGTCTGGTCTTCTAGGTTTTCCCGGATTCTGCGAGCCTGGGAATGGCTGGCAGAATGTGGGGACCTAGTCTCTTGTGTCCTGGGGCACTCAGAGGAGTCTTCTGATTCCTCCTTGATCCCAGGATTTGATGGGTACCCCCCCCACACACTGTCCTAGCTGGGCAAAGGTTTTCAGGATGCCCTTAGTGGGCCTACTCTCATGGAGTTCCCCACAAAATTTCACAGTACTTGGGTACCCATACCCAGATGCCCGCCCATCCATTCCTCATAGGTGCTGGTCTATGAGCCCCATATTTCTGATTGGATTGAAATCTGCCATCCCCGTGGCCCTTGACACATGTGCGCCAGTGGACATGGAGGCGGCAGAGTCCAGGGATTGGAAGAGGTGAAGACCTCTGGTACTAGGGTCCCTGAGGTTATGCTCAGGTGTTTCCCTTTCCCAGCGAACCACATCTCTATCAGACCCTGCTCCCTATTGCCATGCAAGAACCTGAGCGTTCTGTTCCTCAATAAAGGCCTTATTAGTCTCTATCAATCTCTCTTGCATGGCTACCTGTCTGTGGAGCCTGTCATTGACCTCACTGTGCTTCCTGGGTTGTTTTTGAGTACTGGGCCAGTCTTTTCTGCAGGAGGGTTACCTCCTGAGTCCTGGCCATACTGGCCTGGACCTTCCTTGCAAGAGCTTCTTCCACCCTCCTGGTGTGCTCTAACAATTTTTGATGGTCTTTTTGGAGGTCACCCAGTCCCTGAAGGGCCAGGTGATTTTCTTCTACTTTCTCTTTTAAATAGCTGACTTCCTGTCCTAAGGTGACCCTTTCCTGAGCGAGAGCCTGCCTCTGTGCCGCCAGGTCGTCCCTCTGTCTTTGAAGCGCACCAGCTTTCTGGCGCTCTTCATCAAATTCTGCCAGGGTGTCCAGGTCTTTCAGGATTAATTTATTACTCTCCTCTTTCTCTCTGTCTAGTTGGCTTTGCAGGGTGGCTACCTGCTCTGTGCATGCCCTGTTGAAATGTATCTGTTGCTCCAGCTTTCTCTGGCTCTGTAGTAGAGAGTCCAAACTTTCTTGGTACTCCCTCTGCAAGGCCAGGATTCTGGTATCCTGTTCTGCCCTTTCCTGCTGCAGGATACCCATATCCTCTTTTATTTTGATTATATACTGTCTACTTTTATTTTCGGACTCCTGGCTCCTCTGTAGCCTCTGCTCAGCAGAGTCCAGATCAGTTTGGGCCTTTCCTAATGCCTGCAGTTGCTTACTTGCCAGATCTTGGCCTTCAGCATATTTATCCTGTATGGCTCCAATATATAGGTATAGAAATGCCTCTATTTTGGCAATCTTGTTTTGTTCCTTCTTTGCCTTAGGGGCCATATATAGTTCACTCAGGGCCATATGTAATGGACCCTGATCTTGCCATCTATCTAATCCTGTTGCAGTGATCTGTTCTGTGATTGCCTGCAACCACACATTCTGATCCTGCTCTGTCCATTCACCCCTTACAAATAGTTTATGCATTAGGTGTTCTCTAGCCATATTGATCTCTATCAATGTTACCATTCTGGAAATATTGATTTCCTTTCTGTCTTATAGAAGTTTTCTTTTATTTTTGCAAAACAGACTGTTTCCTTAGAGCGTTCCCTTTTGAGGGGTGCTTTTCACAGTGTAACACAGCGTGGTAGCCCAACAGGATTTATGTACCCTGTCAGTTAGCACACTGTATTAAGCTGTCACAAGTGGTATATCTAATTCAGAAATCCCGCGCACGAGCCCCCAATCTGTAAGTGGTTTCAACCCAGCACTCCACCTAAGTCAATGCCTAGCGTGTGATGCCCAGCTGGAACCCTTAATTATATATTTTTATGTCTAAAGTTCTTCTATTTCTGAATGATGTCTTATATCACGCCCCTCTCTTTGAATCCCACCCCCCGGTCTCACTGAACCAAGAAGCAGGTTGTTTTGCAAAGTTAGATGATTTATTTGATGGATTTGAACAAGATATATATCACACTTTTATGAATTTGAACAATATCTAGATATCACGCTATTAATATTTATACAATGATCACCAATGGGTGATATTACAATCAACAATCTCTTTAATCAATAGGAGTATGGATGAGAAGAATAATGTAGCATAGAATAAAACTTTGTGTGGGTTCAATCAAATGCAATGATAGAAAATTAATTTCAGCACAGAAATAAAACTTGATATGATTCAATCAAATGCAATGTAATGACTCTTTCCCCCTGATACTACTCAATCCCCCCAATATGCAATATAGAGATGGAAGGAGAGAGAACAGGTTTTCAGGAATAAACACTCTACAAATGCAGTTTCAATCCCAATTCCCCCAGCAAGTTTAGAGAGAAACAGGAATGATTTCAAAACAGGTCAATTGCTTTTGAATGTGATTTTAAATTAATGAGAAAAATGCTAAAAATTGATCTAATTCTCTAAATGGGATTCAAAAACTAGTGGGAGCCCCTTTGGATAGCTTCAGGTAGACACTAGCAATGATGGTTGGATAACTAGCAGATAGGAAACTGAATTCAGAGGTTGAATGCAAGAAATAGCTATTTTACATGTGTTGAAATGGACCCAAATGCAGATTTGCAGCAAACTTTTCAGCGCCTGAGAAACGCGATTACAGAAAAAACTACAAGGAGTCGAAACGCGGTTTTAGATTTCAAAGCTGAGGATGTTAGCTTCAATTTGACACTTATATTTAGTTTCTAGCATGTACGGTTCAGAAGTTATGAAGGTTTTAGTAGAGGTCGATTTTTTCAGAAAGAGTCAAGGTTTTCAAATGAAAGATGTGCTTTTGAATATTACAAACAATAATTTTCTTGGCACTAAGGAGGCTATGAAGATGCAAGATACCCAACGGTACAGCCACTAGAACAGGGTGCCTCCGCTCTGACTTTTGTCCGCCAAGACGCTTGTCTTTCTTCAGTAATATATGAGCGCAAAGATGAATTTATCACTACAATTAACAAAGGACTATATGGATGAGGGAAAGATTCAGAACAGGCAAAAGAGATTCTACAGTGCAGTTCTGGATATGTTGGAATGGGTTGGATAGGATTACTTAAGGATAAGAGATTGGCTATGGACAATTCTATGCTAAATGCTCACAACTATGGTTTTGGAATAGGCCCGTCAGGATCTGGTCAAAGTTTTGAACTGGAATTCAGATAGCCCACCAGACAGGATTCAGGCACCCGGTTCTGCACTCAGCACGGCACTCTGGTCTCTGCATGGCACTCTGGACTGGATCTGATAGGTTGGTTCTGGAGTTTACAGCTATCTGGTTTCAGCTCTGCTCTACTGGTTTGGATCTCTGGGTTCTGGCAAGAGTTCTTGGCAAGAAGCAGAAAACAGCACAGCCAGGCTATTCAATTTTGGATGTGCCCCTTGGAAGTCTGAGGGCAAAATCAGGTTGCAAGCTTTTAAAGGCCACCTGAGAAGGGTTCAGCTTTGGAATGGGCCTTTTGCTTTCAGAGTTCTGGAGTCTTGGATCTGGGTTCTCCTGCAGAGCGCTTCGCCAGTAAATCAGTTGATGGCTGAATGTGTGTGTCTCTAGGTCCTAAACAGTCCCTATGTATCTATTTCCCAAAGGGGTGGATAGGCTGATTATACTAAGCCCACCTTCTAGGAATCCGATTGGTCAGAGAATTCCCCCTCTCCTGATTTGAGAAGGAAACCTAGTGTCATAGTGGTGCTGCAATTTACAATCCAGGGAAAAACCTCCCCTTTGTTTCTACACAGAAAATCTATTTTTCATAGAAAGCATAGCTACATTATCACCAACTTCCTAATAATACATATTCACATCACAGATATAATAGAGCACATATCCGTCCAAGTCCCATCTTCTTGAGAGTTTGAGATCAAAACTGACAGTTTTTTGCGCTTTTGGTTGGTTACCCGGTGTCAGATCTGTACACATTTTTCCACATATATGCGCATGACATCTGGGCATAATCCTGTAAACTTTCAAAGTCCTAGCATGATCACAGTTGCTACAATATCAACATTTTAGTAGTCCGGTCTCTGAATATCGCACAGGGTTCAGAGTAGTTTCAAACTGTGGGCAGCATTTTCATATTAACAACCTATAAAGTACAGATTTTTCCACGTTTTACACAGTCTTTTATGAGTCTTTTTCCAGAAAGATATTTCCCTGGAATTTCAGATACACATATCAGTCTCGCTCCGCCTCCAAGATTTGGCTCGGCCAAGAGCAACCTGAGCCTCTCTTCCTTTGGCATTTGGTTTCTGTTGACGCCCGAATTTACATTTCCTTTCAGTCAAGGGAGTCTTTTGTCTCCACTCAGAGCAACAGGCCAAAATCTCCTCCCACTTCCATTAACAACTCAATGCCAGCTCCTGAGCAGAGAGCAGGAGGAGGATTCCTTTGTTTGGGGAGAAGCTGTGGGATGTCTTTGAAGTCCAGTGTAGCTGACATTAGTTCACTTTAAAACACTGTTTAAAAATGGGCTTTTCTAAAATACAATATACACTTTCTACAAATATACACACAGATCTCTTCATTCCAGTCTTTTTAAAACATAGAAATTGAATTGTAGCAACCCATATTGCTATTGATGGCAAGTTTCTTCTTTTCTACAATTTGATTTTAAGACACAAGTTTTAAACTGACAGTATAAGCAATGACAGCTAGGACGCAGGCGAGCGGCGGTACTGCACCCCTATCTGACATATTTTTCCAAGGCAAGCACCTTTTGAATGTGGATTTTTTATTCTGAAAGGTGTTTCTCCTGACATTGTGCTTATGGGGATTCCTTAAATAAGGTGATGGTGAACACCCCACAAGGATGTTGGATCTTCTCTGCTGTTTGGGAGCCATGATTTTGCACTTTCGACAGCCAAGGAAAAACGGATTTTAAAACACTTCTGGGTTTTCCTTGGAATGTAGCACTGCCTTTTCAAGCAGTTTTATTTTACTATGTGGGCAGCCCAATGATAGGTTTTGGCAGTGTGGTCTCCTGTTGTACCACTGACATAGGCAAAATGGATTGGCGGCCTATTTTTCAGGTTTCCCTGTGCAATTCTCAAAGATTTTAAGCACGCATAAGGCTTTCCGGTGGCCATTCTGTTGTTTTTGATGAAAGCAGCTCACAGTGATGTTGCAGGGCATAGACTAGTGGGTCAGAACATCCCACAGCTCTCATAAAATGGGTTCCCTTAAATGCACGTATGGTAGTGTGAGACACACTTGCCATGCCCAGTAGGTGCTCTACAGCCACTTTCCCGGCCAACGCACCATTATCTGTAAGATATCTTGTTTTATTGGGGTAAATTTGGGGTAAAAATATCGGCGGTAATTTGGTGGTAAATTAGTCTTGCGTTTACATTGGGTGTCTAGTGATGAGCATAGCTTTCTTCCTTATATTATAATATTTCCCAGTGGTCTATAGACAGCCTTGGACCTATGCACGGTTATACCCCAATAATTTTATTTTGGGCGCCATCTATAGTTTGTGGCCAGTATCACTGGCTAATCTACATCCTGCGATCTATGCGCCCCTAGGTATCACTGGCTTATCTACATCCAGCGATCTATATATTATATCAGATTCCTTCCAAACACCGTGCAAGGAAGGCGCACACACACACAAACCTGCTTTATCACTGAATATTATCAGCTTATTCTGGGTTGTTATTTTTCCTGCAGGGTCAAAATGATAAATGCACTACTAAAGAGAATTAATCTCCCCTGTATTTTTATACATAAATACACAGATCCAAAAATGACACTAAACCATTTGTTTTTATATATTCTCATTATATTATATACAAATACAATTCACAATCATTAGTTCTTACCATGAATACATTGCATCATCATCATCTGGAATACAAAAGAAAGAGAAACAGAACAAACAAGCCTTTTAAAACATGGGTTAACTTTCCCACATTCTGAACATGATGATATAAAGATGCAGGGATTTCCTATCCTGTCTACACTGTACTACAGCTCAGTCATTCATGCAACCTCACACAGTGACCTAACTTGTACATATCTCCTTACCAAAAGTGTTTCTTTGAAGTGCCCCATGCAACCTTGTTTCACTCGCCTCACAAAGACAGGCCCAGTCAGCATGAACGGCTCATGTAATCTTGTTTGGGGAGCACAGCGAGATCATTTCTCAAGTTAGCTCTCAATGAACCCTCAGAACTCTGTCTGTCTTCACAGCCAAGTCTCCACTAATTCCCCTCCACAGCTTTTGCCATTAGCAAAACTCGGTTCATTTCCATTTTCATGTGGCATATCTTCAGACACTTTCCTCCAATCAGATTAAAAGCATGTTTTCAGCGCCACCCTTCAGTTTTATAACAATGAGCTCCTTGCTCCCTGAGCAACTGTTTCAATGTATTTCCTGCTGCGTATATGTTCTGCTTTCCACAAGCTAACAGAGAAAGGAAGAATAAAAAAATGCCATTGTGCGTTTAAAATGCATTTCAGCAGTGCCACCAAAATATGTATTTTCACCTCATTTTGCACATGAGACTACATTATAATGTTAATAAAGTTAGAATTAGTATTTAGTAATGTTAATTGAATTAGTAAGTTATGTAAATAATGTAATATTCTATGTATGAGGAATCCAAAAAAAACCAAATGGTGCACTTCATTCTCTGCAGTTTCATATTGGGCTTTTGCTGTGTTATGAATTATGTACCTTGCATGCCACCAACAACATATTCACATGTTATACTGGCAACACAAAAATAACTATATGTGTGTGCCATATTATTGCTGGCAACAACAAACAAATGGCACTGCATTTACAATAAAAAGTATATAAAGGCTATATATTTTCTTACAGGCCTATCCAGATTTCCCCTTCAGGCTTGTTATGGCTACTAATATCTACAAAAAATGGTGTTCGCTTGTTTACATGCACTATGTCTAAATGTCTAGATCGCATACAATATTATGATTGTATGGGGACTTTTCGGACGCATCCTATCACCTGGTCTATTGCAGTTCTTTCAATAGGGCTTGTCTCACCTGAAAGTGCCTAGGGGGGTGGGATGGGCTTCCTCCCTTCTCATCACAATGCTGGTACCTGCACATAAGAGACAAACAGGTATGCAGGTTTCCTGAGAGGTGTTAGAGGTCTGGGTAAGCAAGCGGGTGAAAGCAGAAGTTGAAATTAAAGGGTCTCTCTGGGACCCTGTGAAGAGATCGCGATTCTGGGACCTGCACCCTTATGGAAGTCAAAGTACCCCGAGAATAACTAAAATAGAGAAAGAGGAATTGTATGTTTGGCAGGAGAGTGAACCACCATTTGTCAACAACCCCACTGCCCTGGCTGACATCTACGCCCACACTCTCACCGTAGCCACTGAAACCATAGCTCCTATGGAGAAAAAAAAAGAAAAGAAATCCCTGCATACCAACTCTTGGTTTACGGAAGAAATAGCAGTCTTACGCTTAGCCAAACGCCAGACACTAGCCAAATGGCAATCCTCACCTAATCAATCTACACTAGTAAACTTCAAAAACATCTCCGCTACTTACAAAAAAGCTATACTCACCGCCAAATCTGAATCATTTATCCTGAGAATCTCCACGGCCAGATCCAAATCCAAAGAAATATTCCCGATTTTTAAAGAGCTTATGACAAAATAGTCAAAGACGAAGATTGGTGGTCAAGCATCCAAGCCGCCCTCTTAAACAAAGTCAAGCTGCTTCAGGAAAAGATTTTATCACAGCGCAAGGCACTCCCATGCATCAGCCTACCCCATCCACTCAGTTATCAGAAACCCTGCTCTTTTCCTTCAGAGACGTCACAGAAAAGGAAGTGGCTGCCCTCCTCCATCACATCAAACCATCCACATGCAAAGGAGACATATGCCCACCGTCTGTCATTAAAGAATGCTCCAACGCACTCACCCCCATCATCACAGACTTTATCAATGCATCATTCTCAACAGGATCTGTTCCTCTAACCCTTAAAGAAGCCTGGGTCCGCTCGCCCATCAAAAAACCCTCACTAGACCCCACTTGCCCCAACAACTTCTGCCCCATCACCACCGTTCCCTTACTCCTCGACAAAGCTGCCCACAACCAAATCCAACATTACATTGACACCAACGCCATCCTAGGTAAGAGACAATCAGGCTTTCGCAAAGGGCATGGCACGGCAGTCGCCCTCCTAGACTTAAAAAGTCAAATTACCAAAATAATGGACAAGGGAAAACCTGCTTTACTGCTCCTCCTAGATCTCTCTGCGGCATTTGATCTTGTTGACCATGACATTCTTACTTCACATCCAATGCAGCATATTTTTCCAATAATGCCACATCCTGGATCACCTCCTTCTTAAAAGGAAGGGTCATGAAAGTCTACTCAGATCAGGCCAATGCAGCTCCCACCACCATCCACTGTGGTGAGCCACAGGGCTCCTGCACTGCACCAACCCTCAACAACCTATTCACAAAACCACTTTTTGAGATGTTGGATTTGCTCGGCATAGCCTACACAAACTATGCCTACAATACTCAAGTCCTCCTGCCACTCACTGGGTCTTACGACCAAGATGCAGCTGCCCTCCTTCAAATCTACACTACTATCCTAACCTGGAAGGATGCTAATGGCCTTTGCTTAAACGGGGACAAAACGGAGATCATCCTCCTAGGCCCCAGAGAAATACTGCCCAAACTCAACCTGAAATACAACCACTTCACCATTGACAACACGAACATTCTTGTCTCCATAACAGTCAAGACCCTTGGAGTCCACATTGACTCAACCCTCTCAGTGACACGCCAGGTCAATGCCATTGCCATCCCTCGGCTCACACCACCAAATGAATAAATGCCATAAAACCCTTTCTCACCACGCAAAATAGACTTTCCATCGCCAGAGCCACAATAGGAGCCAAACTGGACTATTGCAATGCCCTTCTGGTAGTCACCTTTGAAAAAAATCTAAAGAAACTCCAAACAGTTCAAAACAACGCTCTCCGCGCAGCTCTCTCCATCCCAAAAAGAGATCAGATCTCCCAAATCAGAAGAGACACACACTGGCTCCCAGTAAAGGAGAGGATCAACTTCAAGATCCTCACCCTTACTCACAAATGCATCAATCTCTCTGCCCCTTCCTACCTATCAGAAACCATCCTCAAGAACACCTCGACACGCCCTAAAAGAAGCCACCATGCAAACCAACTCCTTGTCCCTGTTGTCAAAAGAGCTAATGCCGGCAGCATTGATTTCCCATACATTGCTCCCAAACTATGGAACTCCCTTCCCAATGCACTCAGAGCTGAACCCTCATTATCCATCTTTCGCAAATCCCTCAAGACCATTCTGTTTATCTAGCCTCTGTTAGACTCTCAGCATTTACACAGTCACCCACGCACCCTCCTAAACGTAGTCTTTGTTCCTCTTGTAACTACCTTTCCCATGTCATCTCTACTGTATAGCCACTTTAGGAAAGGGACCCATGAAATTCCAATCGCTATGTAACCAGGAAGCGATACTATGCAATATTTCTAATGTCTGCCATATAACCACGAAATCTATTATCCTATGTAACCAGTAAGAATTTCTGTAACAGCGCCACAATGCCTCAGAGCTGTTGTGCGCTTTAAAAATGCGAATAAAATAAAAAATAAATAAAGATACGATATTGAATTGTGAGTCTGGGACCTGCACCTACATGAGAAGCTGAGAACAAGAGCGTCTGAGGCCCTGATTGTAAAAGATGAAACAAGAAAGAGTGGTCAACTGAGCAGGGGAGTAAACCAAGCAGATACAATACTACATTGTGAGTCTGGGACCCGCACCCATATGAGAGACTGAAGTCTAAAGTAATGAAGAATAAGAGAATCTGGGACCCTGTGAGAGAAAGAGAGACAGTCTATGAGAGGACAGTTACTTGGCAGGAGAGTAAATCAAACCATTCAGAATATTGCAAGTCTGGGCCCACATGAGATGTTGAAAATAAAAGGGTCAAGAACCCTGGAACTGAAACGGACTAATAAGTGTGCCAAGTTGGTGGGATAAAGAACTGTGACTCCTAGAAGCATATCCTTGTGAATTACCCAGTGACATTTACCTAAAAGGATACAGGGCTCAAGAGCACACAAGGAAGGAAAGTCGAATAAGAAGAAGTCTAGGGGAAAGGAGCACAACCCTAGCCTTGGAGTCTTATATTTGTGAACATAGTTTATTTAATCAGTTTTAATTACTTAAGAGACTGGAAACTTTTCTGTTGGTTGGCACTACGATGAACACATTACTTTGTGAAGAGCTAATCCTTGCACGGTTGATTCAAGTTATTAGTGTTAGGGACCGAGGTAGGCTTTTCAGACGCAACAGTGACAGGGCCTGATTCATGGATGATGTGCACAAAAAAAAAAGGATTTGTGCGCCATTCTGCCCGCAAATCCCCATTAGTTAAACAGGGATTTGCGGGCAGAATGGCGCACAAATCCCGTTTTTTTTGGCGCAAATAATCCATGAATCAGGGGCACATATTTTTTAGATTGGGATATCCTGACAATTTAACTAGTTTTCTTTGAGGCAGAAAAACTACTCGTAGCTTTAGGGATAGAGGCATTTTTCCAAACGTTTTTGATTAATAAAAGTTTGTACCCAAAAATATGCCACCATTGTGTTAGAGCCTTACTTCTGCACCCTTACACACTATACACCCACCCTACCTTCACTCTCTCTACTCCAACCCACTCTAACCCCACTCTCTCTTACTCCACTCACAAATGCTACCTCCACTCTTTCTACCCCAACCGACCAACCCTGCCTTCACTCTCTCTACCCCCACAAAACCCCTACCTTTACTCTCTCTACCCCAAAATACCAACCCTACCCTCATTCTCTCAACCCTCATCCACTAACTGGAATCCTTCTATTGCCACCACCCTACCCCCATCATCTCTACTCCACCCACCCACTCTACTTCCACTCTTTCTAAATCCACTCACCCAGCCTACCTCCAGTCTCTCTCCTCCCATCCACCCACCCTACCTACACTCTGCCTACCCCCACCCTACCACCCGCCCTACCTCCACTCTCTCTACTCCCACCCCACCACTGCTTTCTCTACCCCCACCTACCCACCATACCTCCTCTCTCTACCCCAACCCATTCTACCCCCACTCCCTCTTCCCCACTCACCCATTCTACTTCCACTTGCTCTACCCCAGCCTACCAACCCTACCTTCATTCTCTATACCCCACCAAACCACCTATTTCTACTCTGTCTACCTCAAACCACCAACCCTACCCTCACTCTCTCTACCCCACCCACCCTAACTCCACTCCCTCTACTGCCACCCATGCTACCCCATTCTCTCTACTCCACCCACCCTTCTCCACTCTCTGTATCCTCACCCACCCAACCTACGCCCACTTGTTCTATCCCTACTCACCCATCCCCACTTTCTCCCCCACTATCTCTACCCATACCCACACACTTTGTTAAGAGATCCTCCTTGCACAGCTCATTTAAGTTATTACTGTTAGCGAAAGAGATAGGCTTTTCAGACACAACAGTGACAGACATTTTAGTTTTGGACATCCTGGCAATTTCACCAGTTTCCTTTGATGCAGGGAAACCCCTCAATGCTTTAGGGATAGAAAGTCATTTTTCCAACCCTTTCTTGATTAATAAAGGTTTCTCACCAGAAATATGCCACCATTGTGTCAGAGCCTTACTTCAGCATCCTTAGACACCACACACACACACCCTACCTTCACTCTCTCAACCCCCATCCACCCACCCTAATTCCACTCTCTCTTCCCCCACTCAACGACTCTACCTCCACTTGCTCTACCCTGACCTATCAACCCTACCTTCACTCTCTCTACTCCCACCCAACCCCTACCTCTAATCTCTCTACCCTAACCTACCAACCCTGCCCTCATTCTCTCTTTACTCCCACCCTACCATTGTCCCTCCTCCACCCACCCTTCCCACTCTCTGGATCCCCCCTACCCAACCTACCCCCAACCTCTTTACCCCTACCCACCCACCTCCACACTCTCTACCCCTACTGACCCCTTCTACCTCCACTCTCTCTAAACCCTCCCACTCTCTAACCTCCCATCCACCCACCCTACCTCCACTCTCTACCCCACCCATCCACCCTACATACATTCTTTCCACCCCACCTAGCCTACCTTCACTCTCTTTACTCCCAACCACCCACCCCACCTCCTCTCTCACTAACCCCACCCACCCAAACTCCACTTTCTCTACCAATCCCAACCACCCACCCTACCCCCACTGTCTCTAACATCACCCACCATACCACCACTCTCTCTAACCCCACCCACCAAACCTCACTCTATCTACCCCAACCCACCCACACTACTGGCAATGTCTCTACCCCCACCCACCCTACCTCCACTCTCTCTGCCCCATCCACCACTCTCCCCAACCCACTGACAACCCTACCTCCACTCTCTCTACCCCTACCTACCCCACCTACACTCTATCTACCTGCATCCACACAACCAACCTCTACTCACAATACTCACAGAAACCCACACTACCTCCACTCTCTCTACCAACCTTTCATCCACAATCTCAACTTCACCTCACCCATCCACCCTACCTCAACCCTTTCCACCTAGTGCACCCCCACTCTCTACCCCTACCCACCCAACCCCCCACTCTCTCTACTAACACCCACCCCAACTCCACACTCTCTACCCCAACCCACTCTACACCCACTGTTTCTACCCCAATCCACCAACCCTACCTCCACGCTCCCTAGCCCCACTAATCCACCCTAACTCCACTCTCTGTCTACACCCACCCTACATCCACATGCTCTACCCCCACGCACCCTACCCTGACTGTTTCTACCTCACCCACCCAAGCCCCCTCTCTCTTCCCCGCTACCCTACCCCCCCTCTCTCTCCACCCCCAACCACCAACCCTACGCCCACTCCCTCTAACCCCCACCAACCTTTCCCCCACTTTCTCTACATCACCCACCCACTCTACCCACACTCTCTTGACCCCCACCCACCTTACCATCACTCTCTCTACCCCCACCCACCCTACCTCCACTCTCTCTAACCCCATCCACTACCCTATCTTCACTCTCTCTACCCCAATGACAGACCCTACCTCCACTCTCTCTACCCCCACCGAACCACCCCACCTCCACTCTCTCTATCCACCCAACCACCCAACGGCCCTACATTCACTCTCTCTATGCTAACGAAACCCCTACCCCCACTCTGGGTCTCATCACAAGTTTGGCTTGAGCCTTTAAATGCGGCAGTAATGTTATTACCGCCGCATTTAAGGGCTGGCCAAATCACGAGTTGTGTGAAAAATTGCATTTTTACCTCCAGCTTTATGTGGAGATAAAAATTAATATTTTTGGGTCATTTTCAGTGCTATTACCACTGGCACAATTAGCTCAGGCTGTAATAGCGTTTCCAACCCCCATTGGGTCCAATGGGCACAATTGGAAATGGGGATTTACTGAACCCCTCAACTCATGATCTTGCGCAAATTATGCCAGACCAAGTTGCGGTAGTGCTATTAGCGTTGGGCATTCTGCCCAACTCGTGACCCTCTGTCTACCCCAACCTACCAACCCTACCTTGACTCTCTCTACCCCAATCCATGCACACTAACTCCACTCCCTATAGCCCCACCAGATCTACATTCACTCTATCTACCCCATCCACCCTCCCTACCTGCTTCCCTCTACACTACCCACTCACCCTACCTCCACACTCTCTATCTTTATTCCCACTCATCCTACACCTGCTCTGTCTACCCCAATCCACCCCAATCCACCAACCTTACTGCCACGCTCTGTACCCCCACCAATCCACTCTGACGCCACTTGCTCTGTCCACACCCACCCTACATCCACACTCTCTACCCCCACTCACGCTACCCCAACTCTCTCTACACTCTACACCACTCACCCTACCCCCACTCTCTGTACTCCTAAACACTCCCACTAACTCTTCCCCACCTACCCTACCTCTATCTCTCTACCCCTGCACACCGACCCTACACCCATTCTCTATAATCCTCACCCACCTTACCCCCACTTTCTCTACACCCACACTCTTTCTACCTCCACCTACCCAACAGACACTTTCTTGACCCCATCCATGCTACCTCCCCTCTCTCTACATACCTACCCACCCACCCTACTTCCACTCTCTCTGCCCCATTCAAACACCTTACCTCCATTCTCTCTACCTCCATCCATCCACCTTACCTCCACTCTCTCTGTCCCCACCCAACCTACCCCCATTCTCTCTCTACACACACCCTATGACACTGTCTCTCTACCCCCACCCACTCACCCTTACTCAACTCTCTCTACCCCCACCCACCCAACCTCCACTCTCTCTACCCCAATTCACCCACCCTACCATCACTCTCTCTATGCCACTGAACCCCCAACCTCCACTCTGTCTTCCACGACTACCAACACTACCTTCACTCACTCTACCCCCACCCATGCACACTAACTCCATTCTCTATATCCCCACCCACCTACCCTCATTCTCTCTACCTCCATCCACAGTTCCCCCACTCTATATACCATCTGCCACCCACCCTACCCTGATTTTCTCTACCCCACCCACCTGCCCACTGCCACTATCTCTACCCCCACCCATCATATCTCCACTCTCTCTACCTTCACCCACCCATGCTACCTCCACTCTCTCTACCACCCATCCTACCTCCACTTACTCTATACCAACCAATCCACCCACCCTACCTCCACTTTCTCTCCCCCCACCCTAACCTCACTCTCTCTAGCCCCACCACCCACCCTATGTCTAATCTCACTACCCCACCAACCAACTATACCTCCACTCTCTTACCCCAACCACTGACACTACATGCAATCTTTCTAACCCTACCTTCACTTTCTCTAACCCCACCCACTCTACCACCACTCTCTCTACCCCCACATGCCAACTTTACTTCCACTCTCTCTACCCCAGCCACCCACCCTACCGCCACTCTCTCTAATACCCCCCACACTAACTCCACTCTTTCTGCCCCAAACGACTCTACAACTACCCATCCAACCCCCCACTCTCTCTACCCCCACCAACCCTATCCCCACTGTCCCTACGAACCCCCAACAACCCTACCCCCACCTCCTCTACCACCAACCACCCACCCTAACGCCACTCTCTCTACCCCATCCACCCACCCACCTCCATTCTCTCTTCTAGTCCCACTCCCTCTAACCCCACTCACACACTCTACCCTCCCCTTTCAAACCCCACCGACCCTACTGTAACGCTCACCTGGTATCCACGGGGATGTCACTCAGCCTGTTCTGACCTCTTACCACCTCGAATCCTTCCTTGGAGGCTATTCGACTGGAGACTGGGCCTGAAACACAGGATTGGTAGAGTTTAACTCCCTATTGAACCCCTTCTTCCCCGGGGTCCAACCCTTCCCTTTGATCCACAGCTCACCTTGCTTTCTTGGATAGTGCGCTCTCCATCCTGCCTTCAGCGCAGGGGCGCGTTGATTGATGTGGGCTTGTAGCTGCCTAGTTACTTCACTGGCAAGAGTCCGACAGGTAAGTATAATGAGTCTTTCGAACAGTTCTCTAACTTCGTTCCTTTCCTTCCTTAGATGATGGCCGGTGTCCGGGGATGGCGGCGTGCTGCTGAGATGAGTAGCGCTGACGGTGAGTGAGAGCGCGATGCACCCCCTTCGTATTTGCATTGAACTGAGTTCTTTTTCTGTGTCTTTTAGGTGCCGCAACGTTTTCAACGTGGATGCCGGTTATGAAGAACAAATGCGGTGGGTAAGCGCCGTATGCGGTGCCTCTAGATGTTTCCACGCTAACCTGGAGTGTCTTTCCCCTCTTGCAGATGGATGAGAAGTTCGGGAGACAGAGTTCCCCCAGAGCGGCTGGGATTCAGGTAAGCGTTTGAAGCTCGTACAGTATTTAAAAATAAGCAAAGATTTGCAGAATGCTTACTAATGCCTTTTTTTATGTTCTTTTCCCTTTTCCTTAGGAAGCGACGTGCCGGGATGGGAATGACACTGCCGAAGATGCCCGCAGAACAGAAGGGTGCGATAACTGATGGCCAGAAGTGCCGCACAGTAAGGCTGTTCCCAACGGTGTTCTTGTTCTTGCAGGAGCTGAGTGCAAAAGAAAGATGCAGGCCTACTGGAGACCGATCCGAACATGATGAGTGTCACGCTGCAGGTGCAGAAAACGCAAAGCATGTTTCTCAGCGTGGGTGTGGCTTAAATAGTCTCTGGGTATCCCAGGTGCCTCTGGGCTGAACCACACCCAAAAGACTAGACCGCACATGCAGTTCTGGGAAAAAAAATATGTGGGGGCATCCATCTTGTCCCCATCAATGCACTACAAGTCGAATCCCCAATTTTATCCTATCGGAGTGAGTGAGTCTGGGACCACACGCGCCAAATCTGACTCCAAGTGGGTCTTTGGAGGGATGGAGAGGCCCTTGAGGGCCATGTAGGTGATCTTGGCCTGACTCCAGCCTGACATCTTGGAGGGCTGGGGCCAGGAGGGGCAGGAATCATGACAGCACTCCCCTGCAAGGCCCCTCTCAAGGTGGTTCTTCTGTCTGGTCCTGGTTTGGTTGGATGGTTTTGATGAAATCGTCCAAGCAAGCGAGGTGCATGGATGTACTCACAAAGCTCCCATGTCCTGTCTTGTGGACCATACCCCTTCCAGTCTACTAAGTACTATAATTTGGATCTGGCGTACTTTGAATCTAGGATGTCCTTGACTTCGAATTCTGGCTCCCCGACGACTACTACTGGCTGCGGTGGCATTGCTACTCGGGTCCCATGTTGAACAGGTTTAAGGAGACACACGTGGAACACAGGATGAATTTGCATGTTTAACGGCAAAGCTAGTCTGACCGCAACAGGATTTATCACGGAGGTGACGGTGAATGGACCCAGGTATCTTGGACGGAAAGTTCAGGCTCCTTTAATGGACACGTGTTTAGACGCCAGCCAGACTTTGTCTCCCACTTGCTAGTTGGGGGACTTTGCTCGGTGTTGATCAGCAAACTTCTTCTGGCGATTCTTAGCTTGAAGTAGGTGTTCAGCTGCCCTTTTAAAGGTTTGAGAAATGGTTGTGTTCAAGGTTTTGACTGCTGGCATTTCCAGGGTTGTAGGAACGTCCAACTCAGAAGTACATGGGTGCCTGCCATACATGGTATAAAAGGGTGTCTGCCCAATGCTGGTGTGTAGGGAATTATTATAAGCATAATCTGCTATCCATAATAGGTCGAACCAACTTCCTTCAGCTTGGTGTAACATGCAACGCAGATACTGCTCGAGCGTCTGATTTGTCCTCTCAGTTTGACCATCCGTTTGGGGATGGTGACTGGTGGATAGCCGGATGTCGATCTGGGCCATAGAGCAGCATTTTCTCCAGAAGTTAGATACGAATTGAGTACCTCGGTCTGAGACCAAAACTGAAGGAAACCCATGGAGCTGTACGATGCCTTCAAGAAATACCTTTGCCAGAGTGGAAGCATTTGGGACCCCCTTAAGAGGAATGAAATGTGCCATTTTTGAAAATAGGTCCACGACCACAAGAATAGTGTTAAACCCTTGACTGGGTGGTAAGTCAGTAACAAAATCGAGGGACAAGGTGTGCCAGGGTTCTGGTGGGATTTCCAATGGTTGTAATAGCCCATCCGGTTTCTGTTTGGATGACTTGTTTTGAGCACTCACTCCACAAGATAGGATGAATTGGATAATTCATTGGTGGTCACGTGGGCCACCAATAATTTTGTTTTACCTTGGCTAGGGTTTTAGCGATTCTGGGGTGGCCCTCGATCAAGGAATCACGATAACCGAACATGACTTGTTCTCGTAGTTCTTGGTTTGGTAAGAATAAACAATTCCTGAAGTAGGGCAACTGATCTTTTATCATGTAATGTTCTCCTTGTGCACTCCACGCTTGTAATTGCTCCGGACTCATCAAGTTTTGGATTTCTTCATGTAATTCTTTCTGAGTTATGGTTGCTGTGATTCCTAGGAGCTTGTCACTCGGGGTGATTGCTATTGGGACAGGGGTCTGATACCCTTGCTCTTCCACCCCCATACAGGAAAGGGCATAGGCCTTCCCGTTTTTCACCCCTGGTCGAAATGTAATCACGTAGTCATATTCAGCAAAACAAAGAGCCCAACGTAGTTGTCGTGAGGATTGGGCATTTGCCATTTTTAGGTACTGGAGGTTCCGGTGGTCAGTTATTACAGTGATTGTGTGTCTGGCGCCCAAGAGGTAGTGCCACCATGCCTTAAAGGCTGACTTAATGGCCAGGAGTTCTTTGTCTGTGATAGCATAATTGAGTTCAGGGGGTGTGAATTTACGCAACCAGAAGGTAACAGGGTGTAACTGGCCTGTTTCGGGGTCCTTTTGTGAGAGAACGGCTCCCATAGCCATGCTTGAGGTGTCCGTTTCCACCAGGTATGGGAGATCAGGGCGAGGGTGGCATAAAATTGGGGCAGATGTGAATCTTGCTTTGAGTTCCTTGAAAGCCTCCTCGGCTTCTGTCGTCCACTGGAACGTTTTGTTGCTTTTCCTTAGTAATGACGTGATGGGATGCACAATTTGCGAAAATCCTGTGTGAAGAAGTTTGCAAAACCCAGCATACTTTGAACCCCTTTGAATGAATTTGGGGATGGCCAGTTCAGATAGCATCTACCTTGTGTACATCCATTCGGATTCTATTCGGGCTGAGAATAAAGGCCAGGAATTCCACCTCGGAGACGTGGAATGAGCAGTTTTTGATCTTGGCGTAGAGCTGGTGTTGACAGAGTTTCTCCAATACGGATCGGACGTGTTTAACGTGGTCCTGCTTTGATGCGGAATACACTAGGATATCGTCGATGTACACTAGAGCACAGACATCAATCACTTCCCGTAGAACATCGTTCATGAAGTATTGAAATGCAGCAGGCGCATTGCAAAGGCCAAAGGGCATTACTTGATATTCGTACAAGCCGTATTTGGTGCGAAAAGAGTTTTTCCATTCGTCCCCCTGTTTTACGCGAACAAGGTGATATGCCCCCTTCAGGTCTTTTTTTGTGTAGATTTGGGCATCTTTGACTTGATCAAGCAATTCAGGGATCAGTGGCAGGGGGTAGCAATTTTTTACGGTAATCTGGTTCAGTGCGCGATAGTCTATGCACTTTCTCAAGTCCCTCTGCTTTTTTGGTACGAAGAATAGAGGACTGGCTGCTGAAGACTTCGAGGGACGGATGAACCCGTTGGGCAGGTATTGGTCAAGATAGGCCTTCAGGTGCTGGTTTTCTGGTTCCGTGAGTACATAAGGGATTTTGAAAGGGGCCCTTAGGGATCCCCACGCGGTATGGAAACAAGGCAATAACCATGCAAGAAAGGATGCACCAGACGCGAGGTTCAAATTCCCAATGCTAGGGTTTATTGCAAGCAAAATAGTCCCAATTGGCCAACTGTGGTCTCACGCCCCGCGACGTGTATTCTCTAGACCTCGAGGGACGCAAGAGAGTGAATTACGTACATCAGTTACATATATACAAAATGCATATCATACAATCAGCTATGTCATGTTTAACATCCCCCTTTTCTTGAGTTTCTTTGAACTCGGGATGATGATGGACATTTCCGACGAGTATGACAATTATGACACTTTCGATGTCTATTCTAGTAACAATGTGCAATTTAGAAAGTGCGCAGGCATCTTCTAGTTGTTGAACAGAACACGGTGCTTCTGTTCTTGGAAGCAAGCTGCACACGGGGGAAGAGTCACATTCCAAGCTTTGCTATCTATGAGGTGCTATTCGTGTCCTGGGAGCCGACACGCTCTAAAGGGTTTTGTGAAGGGGGGCCGTAAGAAGAGCATAATTCAAGCCTTTAGCTGCTTTATTCTAACATATTCTACCACAGTTCGAGACTGGCTGGCAGCTGTGAAATGATTAAATGCCCTGCAGCTCTCCCTCAAGGCTACAGAGAGGGAGCATGGGCATTCCTTTCTGGGCTGCTCTGCTCATGAGGAGTTTCAACGAACTCCTCAGTCCCGCGGCCTTGCCCTTTCATATTGAGACAACATTGTTAACAGTTGAGCAGAGTAAGCAGAATTTGCAAGAATTGCAAGCTGCAAAGCAGTTTAGACAGAAAGCAATGAGCAATGGTTAACAAGCAAAATGGCGATCCTTGCTACGTTTAAAATGGCCGCTTGTTGGTCAAGCATAGCAGTCTGTATTTCTATAATTCTGTGCATAAGACGATTGGCCTTCGGCCATCAAGATACATCTATCATCCAAATGAAGGGTATTCATTTTTCCAGATTGACAAACCCTCCGTTTGGCCGTATGCCAAACGTCTTATTCATTCATTGTATCCTCCTCTAATGAGGATAACTCTGGGGTATCTATGTCTGAACCTTTCATGCTATCATAAGCATCATCTTCACCATTAATGTCTATAGCCATGAATTGTTTTACTGTTTTTGTTTCATCAGTGTCTCTGTTATTTCGGCCATGCGTTTGTTTTCCTCTCGAGACCATGTGCTTACATCCCTTAGTACATCCCTCAGTTATCTCAGTGCAAACTATTGGTAGGCATTGTATGCAACAGCAACATGTTATGAATATACCAAATACCACCACTAGCATCGAAATTAACTTCCATCCCCAGGACCGCAATAGTCCCCAAAACCAGGATCATATCCCCCAACCCCCTTCTTCAGTAGAGAGTGTGGAACTTGGGACATGTAATTTCCGGATTGCTTTAAATATCGTAGGGGAGTAATCATCTATAAACACACAGCATGCAGTTTTTACGAGTTTGCAAACTCCCCCACGATCAACTAATATTATATCAAGAGCCCTTCTGTTTTGTAGTGCCATTAGCCTAATTCCTTTTTCTTCCAACGTCATGTTGTATAAGATATCTGTTGTTGTATCTATTGTATTTTTTAGTATTCTGGACAGTTTCCATATGTTATAGGAGTTTTCTATTTGGGCCAAGAATGGTATAAACGATTTGGCTACATCCATTGCTATCATTCCATTTTCACTACTCCTTCGGGTTCTACCTTCTAATCGCCTCACTACTTCTGCAGTTTCTAAGAGGAACATTCCTGGGAATAGTAGACGCAAGTAATACGTACTTCCCCAGTTTCTAGGTAACCATGGATATGCTTTTTTCCCACATATAAAGTAAACAGGGTCCCCTACGTACACAGGTTCTATTTTGTACTTTAAAACCACTGTGTTCAGGCAGCTGCTGAACGTTCCTACTTTATAGGAACCTTTTTTCTTTACACATAGGGGAGCAGTTTTGGGGCTGTAATCCACTGTATAGGCAGGGGGCACAGTATCTTCATTCCATTCATCCCTCATTTGAAATGTCATTACTGATGTTTCTTCTGCTGGCGGGGTCGGTCTATTCTGCCTATGTAATCTATCTAGTCTTGTTGTCTTTCGTGTATTTTTCCTCATGGGATCTGGTGAAAACACGCAAGCTTTGTGGAATATGGAACAACCCACAGGTTTCATGATCACTTCCGCAAATTCATTCATATTGGTCTCATCTAGCTGACCCGTATTACTCTTGTTCCATTTCCCAAAGAACATTGCACTCAACGATACTTCGCATGAATAAACCAATGATAACGGTTGTACATACCAGCCTATCCCTTTCCCACCGTGCTGTGGTAAATGGGCACAAACCCAGCAATCTTTTTTCTTTAAAACCGCATGGGTCATGTTCATGATGAGCAACAATGTATTGTTGCCATATCCTTCTCTATGTCTTTCTTCCATTGGGGACAAAGTACCAGTGGTTACATGAACCGGGCTTTCAGTAGCTGCTTTTGGCAAAAGTGTTTCTAATGGGTATGCGGACTCCAGGAACCATAGTGCAATAGCTATTATTGTTGGTACTACCATACTTAGAGAACACAGGACCAATGTCCAAATCAGTACCTTATTCCTTTTACCATGCTTTTTTCCTAAATTTACAGTCTCTAAAACTATCATCTTTTCAGCAGGGGTGCAGGAGGAGGCTGAAACTGGTCTTGATTTGTTCTTCATCGTCCTTCTTCTTGCTGGCAAAGTTCGTCGCAAATGTCTCTCGTTCTTGATGCCAAAAGTTCAATGAAAATGTCACAGTTCAATTCTGCCAACCCTTTCACAGCCTAGATCACTTATCCCCTCTGAGCAAGATTAGTTGTTCTTTCTTCCACTGCTCGGACGATTTCTGAACAGTTCTTTATTGACAGAGTACTATGTGCATCCAGCTTGTCCCGCTCTGGCTTAGGACACATGTACTCTATCAGCCTTAGTACTTATGTGCGTCCAGCTTGTCCTGCTCTGGCTCCTGACACATGTACTTTATTATAAGCGCACCGAGGAGCCGTGAGTCTTGAATTGTCCGACTTGCACAACTCTCACACTTCTCTCCTCTACGCCCCTGGTTCCTACTCCGTCCGTGAGTGGAACCAAAGGCAAAAGAAAAGCACCAACGATCTATGGATCACTTTGCCTGTCAAGGCCGCAAATTATACCGTTTCACTCCTGGTATTGTATGATCCGTGAATAATGCCGTTGCACTTCCAGTACCAGGCTCAGTGTCAGTCTGTGGCACAATGATGGGTAGCAATGAGCGCTGTGGCAATGATGTAGTTTCTTTCTCTGGCCTTGGTGCGTTTGCAGAAGCTGGTGGGCGCCAAAGGGGTACACGCGTTGTTTCTGCTTGTGTTTGTAATGCAGAGTTTGTGTCGCTCGGCAGTGATGTTGTTTCTGCTGAGCAACGTTGGGGCACTTTTCGCCCTTTCCCCGTCCTGGCAGCCTCCTCGGGCTCTGTTTCGAGTTTCACTTCTCGCTGAGGCTTTGTTCCAACTTTCACTTCTTGCTCAGGCTGATGCTGTGGCAGTGGACTGGCAACAGTTTCTTTCGTTTCTGAGACTGTTTCCTTTCTCTGGTCGTCGGAAGTTGTCAGCAGTCCTGGGAATATTTTGGCATGTGTCGCATGGATCCATGCCTTGCGACCGTCCACTCGAATGGCCGTCTGTGTCACCAAAAGTACTTGGTAGGGGCCGCGCCACCTGGGTGCTGATGACGTCTTCTGTTGAAAGTTTTCAATCAGGACCCAGCTTCCAGGCTCCAGCGCGTGCCCCGGTCCGGTGTATCGCACTGGTAACGCCTCCTGCACCTGCTGATGAATCAAACACAACTTCTGCATTAAAAGGCCACAGTACGTGCTTAACACAAGATGCTCGACCTCACATAATCTTTTGGGCTGCGGTGCGCACCATACATTTGCCGGTCTCCCCATGATAATTTCATAGGGAGAGAGCCCAGTTTTAGCCTGCACAGACGTGCGCATGCACAATAGCGCTAGGCGTAATGCATCCACCCAACTCAACTTGCTCCCAGCCCAGATTTTAGCTATCTTTGACTTTAAGATACCGTTATGTCTCTCAACAAGCCCGGCAGAACTCGGATGCCTGGAGCTGTGGAATCGCTTGTCAATCTGCAGACCTGCACAGATCTGTAGTACTACTGTGCCCACAAAGTGTGGGCCGTTATCTGACCACAGGACATGGGGCAGCCCGAACCCGGAGAAATACTCCTTCAACATTACTTTTGCCGTTGACATGGCAGTACAGTCTTTTAAAGGATATACCTCCACCCACTTGCTAAATGCACAAATCACCACTAACACATATTTGTAGTTCTGGCACCTTTCCATTTCTATGAAATCAAAATGGATCACCTCGAATGGCATAGAGGGTGGGCCAAAACTACCTAATGGAGTCACAGTTCCCTTCCCTACATTGTGTTGCAGGCACATAATACAATTCTGCACTAGCCTTTCTGCATTCTTTTTTATGTGCTCATTTTTCCATACTGTGGATAAATGCTGTACCATCTTCTTCGCGCAAATGTGGGTAGGGCTATGCGCCATTGTAACCATTGCGGTTACGTAACAATTTGGCAACATCCAGTTCTTGGTCTCTTTGTCCACCCAACATCCTTCCAAATCTAACTCAGCAGAGCCCTCAGCCCACCCCTGAATCTCTTCGGTCGTGGCCTCAGCCTGCATTTCTTTGTCTGTGGCAACTCCATTCTCTATCATACAAGGTACTTCCTCAGTCTGTACTGTCATCATTTTATTACCCAAATCAGTGGCTGTTTGTTTCGCAATCCTGTCTGCAAATGCGTTTCCCTCTCCCACTTAACATGTTACTTTTTGTATGCGCCTCGCATTTTACAATACCTAGGCGCTTTGGAAACGTGAGTACAGACAACAATCGTACAATCAAAGGCCCATGCTGAATCCTGGCCCTATGTGATGTCAAGAAACCCCTCTCAGCCCAGAGTCGACCAAAGTTGTGAACCACCCTGAATGCGTACTGACTGTCAGTATATACGTTTACATTCACATTTTCAGAGAGTTCACAGGCTCGGGTCAGTGCTATTATTTCTGCAGCTCGTGCCGAATTGTAGGGGATTCTTCTGCTTTCTACAACACTCTCTAGGGTAGTAATTGCATATGCGGCAGTTGATGTGCCATCAGGTAATTTAAAACAAGAGCCATCACAAAACAACTCCCCATCCGGCTCTTTTTGTGGGGTGTCGCTCAAATCAACTCTTCCCTTTATCTCTTCTTCAGTGACCATTAAACAATCATGGGGTGGTGATTCATTATCACCAAATTCTGCTATGGGCAGTGCATTAATTCTGCAGGATTCAATGCACTACACCTCATAATTTGGATGTTGAGTGCAAACAAGATGAGCTCATATCTTGTTAGTCTAGCAGAGGTGGGGTGTTGCGTCTGTGTTCTGTTTAATAGAACGTCTATGGCATGTGGCACCATCAGAATTAAAGTATGCCCCAATACCATTCCTTCGGCTTGTTTCACTGACGCAGCAGCCGCTGCAACAGATCGCAAACATCGTGGTAGTGCGCGCGCTATAGGGTCCAGCGCGGAAGAATAATAGCTGCACGGCCTATTTCTTCCACCTTGTTCCTGTGTCAAAACCGCCAATGCACATCCTTCACTCTCGCTCACAAATAGTCTAAATATTTTCTTGTAGTTTGGTGTGCCTAAAACTGCCACGGAACATAATGCAACTTTCAATTGTTCAAACGCTTTCTGACATTCATCCCACTGTAAAGGCATCACTGCATCCTTTTTAGTTAATTTTATCATCAGCTTCACAATCAACGCAAAATTACTGATCCACTGCCAACAATAAGAGGCTATGCCTATTACAGCTCTCACTCCTTTTTGAGTTTTTGGAATAGGCATACTAGAAATACTTTCTATGCGTTCTGGTGTTAATCTTCTCCCTTCTTTTGAAAGTAGGTAACCCAAATAAGACCTCCTTTTGATTATAATGGAATTTCTTCAAACTTGCCTTGTGATCATGGGTCGCTAGGTGTGTCCATAGTAATATAGTACTTTCTTTGCAGATCTCTTTTGTGTCAGCAGCTAGTAACAAGTCATCTATGTACTGCAAGAGTGCGCAACCTGTTGGTAGTTCTAGCATATCTAGCTGTTCCTTTAGTGCCCTGCTGTAAATGCTCGGGCTTTCTGTGTATCCTTGTGGAATGCGTGTGAATGTGAATGATCGACCTCCTAGAGTGAACACGAACAGATATCTACTGCTTTTATCCACTGGAATGCTAAAGAAGGCGTTCTTCAAATCAACTACACTAAAGTATTCTGCAGTGGCCGGTATCATTGTCAGTATTGTTGTGGCATCTGGGACCAAAGGGAATTGTGGGTCTACCACTTTGTTCAATGCGCGCAGATCAATTGTGAAACAATATGGTACTTCATTGCCTCCTTTCTTGTAAACTGGAAGAATTGGGCTGTTGCACATGCTACCTACAATTTCTTCAACCACCCCCAATCTCACCAGGTCAGTAACAATATTCTTTAATCCCTTCTCACCTTCAACATAAATTCTATACTGGGGAATTTGTGGTAATGTAACACCTTCTTTCAAAGTTATTTTTGCTGGCTCTATTTTCAAGCATCCTACAGCGTTATCATGCATTGCCCACAGACAGGTTGGCACTCTACTTAGCTCTTCTGGTAACGCTTTTGACATAAATTCCGTCATTGGTGCGTCGTGAGGAACACCCCATCTGCCATACAATGTATAACTGCCCCGAATTTTCTTAACAAGTTTAAACCTAGCAAGTTCTCCCCACAATTTTCTGTCAGAAGAAATGGACACTGTTCCGTAAATGGTCCTATTGTAAATGAGACAGCTTTGGACACGGGGTTAATTACTGGTGTACCTGCGAACCCTACAGAAACACTCTTTTGCCCCGACAGTGGGATCTCCGGAACCAAGTGGTGGTCTATCGAACACTTTTGTGCCCCTGTATCTACAAGGAAACGGTGCTCCTTATTCCCGACTCTCATTTCTACGTAGGGTCCTCTCTGATTCACGGGAACAGACATTGGTTCCGACCCCTGCCGTGGGCTGTCCTATTGCGAAAATAACACATCGTCCGACGTGTAGTCACCGCTGCTGCTATAATACGTGTTTGGCTGTGTATCAAAAATATTCCCATTTCCCCCTCGGTGTCCTCCACTCTGATAATTTCTCTGTTGGCCCTGCCCGACCTGATTTTGGTTCGGAACACTTTGGTTCAATGCCTGGTTCTGTTGAGCTTGGTTTTGACCATAGGATTGGTTTTGATTACCTCCATTGGTATATCCCTGCTGCTGCTGCATGCTATTTCTGCTTGGGCCATTTAACCCCTGATGTCCTCTATGAGGCCTTCTGTGGCCAAACCCACCTCTATTCTGTAGGTGCGGGCATTGCGCTCGCCAGTGTCCTTCCTCTTTACAGTATGCACATTGATTTAATCCCAGTGACACCCCGTGCATATTATTCAAATTTCCCCTGCCTTGTGCATTTCCTCTACCTCTATTGTATCCAATTACCTGCTGCAGTAGCACCCTCTTTTTTAAATTTACTCTATCCTTCATCTCTCTTTCTTTCGCCACATTTAGGCCCTCATTAGGACCCAGGCGTTAAGGGGATTACGGCGCCGTAAACGGCGCCGACCCTTAACGCCTGATTCCAAGGTCCCTTTGCGGGATGGTGATTTTAACGCCTGCTTTTTGCAGGCATTAAAACCCATGCCGCAAAGGGACCTTGGTGCTAATTACGCCACCGTAATTTACGGTGGCGTAATTAGCGCCTTTCCCCATTCCCATTATGCCCTATGGGGCAAAAATGGGAATGGGGAAGGGTAAAATGGGAAATGGGGATTTACCGCCCCACTCACCTTGGAATGGGGTGGTAAATCCGCCATCCACCATGGTGTAAACATAGTTTACACCATGGTGGTAAGGGTACGACCCAGGCGGTAACTTACCGCCTGGGTCGTAATGAGGGCCTTACTCTGTTCTCGTAATATTGGGCTATGTGTAATATCTCACTCACCGGTTTTGCTGCCCAGGCACTTTCCAACGCCATTAACATATCTTGAATTGGTAATATTAGTCCCCTCACATATTTATCAACAAATAGCCTTTTCCCCGACTCTGTGCTCACATCCTGCCCACTGAAGTCTGTGAATACTCCTTCAAATCTATTGAAATAATCGGTTACTGGCTCATCCTTGCCCTGTACACATGTAGTTAATTTGTCCCACTGAATCCTTCTTTCTGGAATTATTTCTCTCAATCTCCACATTATCCTTTCTGGTAGATCTGCCATGCGGGTTCCTGGATTTTCCCCAACTTCTTTATTTTTGTCCTCCAATAGTAACTCCGCCCATGTGGCGCCAAAAGCCCCCACATCATCTACCGTCCTTATCTGTTTCCATATATCTGCTGGAAAAATGACTGGGAAAATCAAATCTATATCACTCATAGTAAGCACTGCTGATCTCAGGGTTGACTCTACTTCCTTGTAGAAACCTGCTGGATTCTTTCTTATATCGGGAATCGTCTGTTTTATAGTATTCACCTCTTGCCTGGAAAAGGGGACATGCACATACTGGGCGGTGAAATGGGCTGGTGTTACCTGCGCTCCTACTGTTCCCGTCGCAGGGACCTCTACTTTTGGTACAAACGTGGGCGGAACCTCTCTCATTGGAAATGCCCCACTCACGATCCCTCCCCCTTCTCTTAGGTTCAATAGTATTCCTAAGTCCAGTGATAGGCCCGTTTCTCCTGTACTTCGCTCGAATGCTCTCTTGTATACCGCTAGGATCTCAGGTGGGCTAGCCTTATTGATTTTTATATCCTTGTCTAATAAATGTTCAGCCATCAATTGCAGTGCCTTTCTTTTCATTGGCATGGAATATTCATCAAATATGTCATGTATGACCACTGTTGGGATACTAGGATTCGACATCCACTTTATCGCTTCCCGTATACATACTTTCAGCTTGTCGCCCCTCTGTACAGATAATATTGAATGTCTCCGCTGTATGTATGGTTCTACCGTCCCTCTCCCATCTCTTCTAATATCCCAACCCCTGTGCCCAGGTGCAGCAAACATTTCAGCATAATCATTATCCAACTCATTTTTAAGATCAAAAAGTCCATTCACATGTTCCTTTACTTCTTCATCTTTTATTCTACAACATGCTAATTGGTTCAAATCTAACAATCATTGTGGCGGTAATTTCTCAAGTAAATTTTTCCATTCTCCCACCAAAAATGTCCCCATTTATTCCAACACTACCTTTCTCTCGTTGCTTCTTCGGTACCCATATAATGAGGCCAATGCTGCCGTCCCATCATTTCCTTCTATACTTTTCTGCCTCTTGCTGTAATTCAACCTTTCTTTCTTTGCTGATCGCGCTGCGAGTTACCCGTCCAAATCCTGTTCCTTCAGCCCCGCCTCTCGCCTCCCCAGTCTCAATTTCGACTTCGGGAAGGGCGGATGGTGCTGAATCTGTCTCTGGAGTGGGAGGTGCGGATGGGACAAGGGACACAGGTGGCATTTGTGAAGGGCCTTGCTGGGTGCTGGGAAATTGTGCTTCTGCGGTCTGCGCTTGTGGGAGGGCTCGAGCTGTGGGTGGGGCGTGGGTTAATGCTTGCGTGAGGGGAAGTGCTTGGGCTGCGGGAGGGGGTATGAGAGCTACTGGTTGGGCCTGCGCAGTCACTACTGGCATGTTTGGTTTCGATCCTGGTTTTGGGCCTCGACCCGTATGGGTTAACAAATGTTCCATTAATTTGTCTGCTATGTGTAGTTCCCGCTGCGGGTATATTCCTTCTATGTTCATTTGCTCATGTCTCCCTTCCCGTCTTAGACTTGCCATCCACTCCTCCTCCTCCTTTTCTTCTACTACCTCAAGCTTCGATTTGTGCCTACGCGCATGCTTCTCTCTACTCCTAAGTCGGAGCATTGCTTCCCTCCTCCAATATTTGATAGTCTCAAAAGCTGCGGGTCGCGCTTTTTCCCTTATCAACACCCTTTCTAGGTTATCTATCCTCGCAATCTCAAAGCTACCATTAATCGGCCACTGATGGTCCTGTTGCTTTCTAGTTTGCCTATGCCAAATTTCACAAAATATTATCGCACCCACACCATATTTTGCATACATGTCATAAGCCGGTGTTCCCCCAGGCGGTGCACTTTGGCCATTTTCCAAGGACTGTCTACCGCAGCGGAAAAGCCCTGCTAAAGTGGACAGTACTCCAGGCATGTTTTTAACCTTCCCCTTGGTTAACCAACCTTACTCTGGATGTTTGAATTTGCAAAATCAACACTCTACCAATAATCAGGGTTTCGTTTGAATCGGGGAATGACTCACCTGATAAAACAAGTCGCCTGTGTCCTGACGCAACCCCTCCCAACGTCGTGTCTGCGCTTCTCTGGCTTCTGCCTCGTTTCGGGACCCTCGCCTCCTTTGCCCTCTGGCCCGGTACGTCGATCAGGGATCAGATTTGTGCAGATCTGCAAAGGAATCTCTCCTCACTTCTACAGGGCGCCTCGTACACCTCTTGATCCCGGCTCGAGCGTCCCGTCCTCGCCGTTCTTCCGCCTCTACTCCGTTACAACGTCTACGAAGGGGCAAGTGGGGGAGGGTCCCTATTCGGGCGCCATCTTGAAAGGGGCCCTTGGGGGTTCCATCGCGAAATGGAAACCAGGCAATAACCATGCACGAAAGGATGCGCCAGACACAAGGTTCAAATTCCCAATGCGGGGTTTATTGCAAGCAAAATAGTCCCAATTGGCCAACTGTGGTCTCACGCCCCGCGACGTGTATTCTCTAGACCTCGAGGGATGCAAGAGAGTGAATTACGTACATCAGTTACATATATACAAAATGCATATCATACAATCAGCTATGCCATGTTTAACACGCCCCTTTTCTTGAGTTTCTTTGAACTCGGGATGATGATGGACATTTCCGACGAGTATGACAATTATGACACTTTCGATGTCTATTCTAGTAACAATATGCAATTTAGAAAGTGCGGAAGCATCTTCTAGTTGTTGAACAGAACACGGTGCTTCTGTTCTTGGAAGCAAGCTGCACACGGGGGAAGAATCACATTCCAAGCTTTCCTATCTATGAGGTGCTATTCGTGTCCTGGGAGCCGACACGCTCTAAAGGGTTTTGTGAAGGGGGGCCGTAAGAAGAGCATAATTCAAGCCTTTAGCTCCTTTATTCTAACATATTCTACCACAGTACGAGACTGGCTGGCAGCTGTGAAATGATTAAATGCCCTGCAGCTCTCCCTCAAGGCTACAGAGAGGGAGCATGGGCATTCCTTTCTGGGCTGCTCATGAGGAGTTTCAACGAACTCCTCAGTCCCGCGGCCTTGCCCTTTCATATTCAGACAACATTGTTAACAGTTGAGCAGAGTAAGCAGAATTCATAAGAATTGCAAGCTGCAAAGCAGTTTAGACAGAAAGCAATGAGCAATGGTTAACAAGCAAAATGGCGATTCTTGCTACGTTTAAAATGGCCGCTTGTTGGTCAAGCATAGCAGTCTGTATTTCTATAATTCTGTGCATAAGACGGTTGGCCTTCGGCCATCAAGATCCGTCTATCATCCAAATGAAGGGTATTCATTTTTCCAGATTGACAATTTGTGCGCCGAGTATCAGGTCGATTTGGCAATTGAATGGTCTGTGCGGTGGCAGGGTATTAGCCTGTTCTTTCTGAAAGACATCTTGAAAGTCCTGGTATTCATTTGGTAGGGTGCCGATTGCCACAGTCGCAAGCGTGGAGGTTCTGGTGTCTATTGGTTGTTTCACTTGGCAATAACATGTGTGGGCGCAAGTCTTGGGAAAGGCCAATTCTTTTGCTCGCCAATCGATTCGAGGATTGTGAGCTACCAACCATGGCATTCCCAAAATCAACCGGAACTGTGGTGCCTTAATGAGGTCGAAAACGATAGATGCTTGATGTCCATCCTGGCACAGAAGGGTTAAAGCTGCAGTGCATTGGGATACTGGACCAGAAGCTATTTCCCTGCCGTCAACTGTGGTAACAGTGTCGGTGGTTGATTTAGGGCGTAACGGAAGCCCCATCTTTGCCGCAAGATCCTGTTCGATGTAATTCCCAACGGCTCCACTGTCTATGTATTCTCTTACTGGGTGCATCCGAGATGGTTTTCGGTGATTGATCAAGACCCCAGATAGTGCAAAATGGGAGGTCTGTAGTTCACTTTCTTCACTCGACAAGTGGACCCCTACACTTGCCGGGCTGGAGAGTTTTCCGATTCCTTGATGGTATCTTCCTTGTCCGTGGCCACTACCGTCCTCCTCGGTGGCTTCACAGGGCACTCTTTAAGGAAATTACCTGACCTTCCGCAGTACAGACATAACTGCTGCTGTCTCCTTTTATCCCTTTCCGCTTTAGTCAAGGGGGATCTGACTTCCCCGATTTGCATTGGTTCTCCTGAACCTTCCGTTGTTTGGGCAGTATTGTCCTTTGAACGCACATACATAGGGCAGGGGTCCGGTCTGGTTCGACCTGCTCTTAGGTCCTGCAAACTATGATCCAGTTGAACAACAAGGTCAATGAATTCTGAGCAGTCTTTCGGGGGGTTCACTTCTTGTGCGAGAACATCCTTGAGCTCCCCCCCGCAACCCCGATGAAATAACGTGGTTCTCGTCTCCACTGGCCATTCTGCTTCAACTATGAGTCTATTGAACGTGGCTATGTATGTTAATAGGTCTTGATTTCCTTGGCGTAGGGACAGAAGTTCGTTGTCTAATGCCTGCCCATGAGTACGACAGGCGAACAGGTTTTCCATCTCCTGCTGAAAGCCCCTGAAGTCATGCAGCAAAGGATCGTCTTGGGCCACAAAGGGTACAGACCAGTCTGCGGCGCTACCACTCAGGTAGGATAGCACAAAAGCGACCTGTGATTGGTCATTTGGAAAGGCCCCTGGCCTACAAAGGAAGTGCAGGCGGCACTGGTTCATGAAGGTTGCAAACCTCTTGGGATCCCCCGTAAATCGTTCGGGCGGGGCCAAGGGAACTGCCCCAGGAAGGGTTATCTGAACGGGATTGGATGATGGCGCTGGCATCGAGGGCACGCTTCCCGGCAATGGTGCATGCCCTGCTTGTGACTGGAGAAGTTGCCGGTTTAAATCATCAGTGCGTTCTTTGGCTACTATCAGCTCTCTCCTCAGGGTGTTGGTCTCCTGCCTGGCTGCATGTACTTTGGAACGTAGCTGCCCCAACATGTGGGCTAACTGATCGGTTTCTGATGTTTCCATGACGCCCAGGTGGATTTTGATGTGAGGCTTTGCGTTCTGTAACACTCACCTGGTATCCATGGGGACATCACTCAGCCTGTTCTGACCTCTTACGACCTTGAACCCTTCCCTGGAGGCTATTCGATGGAGACTGGGCCTGAAACACAGGATTGGTAGAGTTTAACTCCCTATTGTGTCTGTGTGCTTGAACCCCTTCTTCCCCGGGGTCCAACCCTTCCCTTTGGTCCACAGCTCACCTTGTTTTCTTGGATAGTGTGCTCTCCGTCCTGCCTTCAGCGCAGGGGCACATTGATTGATGCGGGCTCGTTGCTGCCTAGTTACTTCACTGGCAAGTGTCTGACAGGTAAGTATAATGAGTCTTTTGAACATTTCTCTAACTTTGTTCCTTTCCTTCCTTAGATGATGGCCGGCATCCGGGGATGGCGGCGTGCTGCTGAGATGAGTAGCACTGAAGGTGAGTGCGAGCGCGATGCACCCCTTTCGTATTTGCATTGAACTGAGTTATTTTTCTGTGTCTTTTAGGTGCCGTGACGTTTTCAGCGTGGATGCCGGTTATGAAGAACAAATGCGGTGGGTAAGCGCGGTATGCAGCGCCTCTAGATGTTTCCACGCTGACCTGGAGTGTCTTTTCCCTCTTGCAGATGGATGAGAAGTTCCGGTGATAGAGTTCCCCCAGAGCGGCTGCGATTCAGGTAAGCGTTTGAAGCTCGTACAGTATTTAAAAATAAGCGAAGATTTGCAGAATGCTTACTAATGCCTTTTTTCTGTTCATTTCCCTTTTCCTTAGGAAGCGGCGTGCCGGGATGGGAATGACACCGCCGAAGATGCCCACAAAACAGAAGGAGCGATGACTGATGGGCAGAAGCGCCGCAAGGTAAGGCTGTTCCCAACGGTGTTCTTGTTCTTGCAGGAGCTGAGTGCAGAAGGAAGATGCAGGCCTACTGGAGACCGATCCGAACACAGTGAATGTAACACTGCAGGTGCAGAAAACGCAAAGCATGTTTCTCAGCCTGGGTGTGGCTTAAATAGTCTCTGGGTATCCCAGGTGCCTCTGGGCTGAACCACACCCAAAAGACTAGACCGCACATGCAGTTCTGGGAACCGAAATATGTGGGGGCATCCATCTTGTCCCCATCAATGCACTACAAGTCCAATCCCCAAAGTTATCCTATGGGAGTGAGTGAGTCTGGTGCCACAAGCGCCAAGTCTGACTCCAAGTGGGTCTTTGGAGGGATGGAGAGGCCCTTGAGGGCCATGTAGGTGATCGTGGCCTGGCTCCAGCCTGACATCTTGGAGGGCTGGGGACATAAGGGGCAGGAATCATGACACCTTCCCCCACTCTCTCTACCGCCACACACCCACCATCCCTTCATGCTCTCTATACCTACCAACCCACCCTACCTCCACTGGTTCTACCCCCATCCACCCTACCTCTACTCTCCCTAGCCAAACCAACCCTACCTCCACTCTCAATACCCACACCGACCCACCTTACCTCCAATGTCTCTACCACACCCAACCTGCCTCTACTCACTAACCCCACCCACCCACTCTACCTCCACTATCTACTATGTTCTTGCCCTACTTCCACACCATCCTCTATCTTTACTAACCTGCTTCTTTCCTCCATGTGCTGGTCTTTCTCCACCTCCACTCATTCCTCTTTTTACTGGTGTTTATCCAACTCTTCCTCTTTTTGACTCCCTCCCATTCTTTCTCTTATCTTCTCCATTGCACAGCCAGTTTCTTCTCTCTCCAGATTTCCACCACTATCGCCTCCATTGGCGAAGGCAAGCATCTTTTTTATTTGCACTTGCCATTGTGCTAATGTGTAGTGATATCTGATAATGTTCCTCCTCTCTAAGAAGTGAAAGTTATCAGATGTAGCCAGGTGAAAGGGCTAATTTCTGTCAGGTGGCCTATGGCTCCATGAGCCAAGGCCATACAAGTATCTCCCACAATTCTGGAGTCAGGTGGAACCTGACTTTGCCATACCACAGTGGGATTGGCCTCATTACTCAACTTTGGCTAGTGTTCTGCCTGTTACAACTTTTGCTACTGCTATGCCTATTTCAGATATGTATATGACTGTGTGGTTCAATTTACGGGCTTTACGTGATGTATGCAATGTTCCTTTATATGCTGCTCGATGGACAGCCAATCACCAGGGTGCTGTGTAGGGGGTGTGTACCCAATCCAGGAGCTGGTTGGAGACCCTGAGGAATTCTCTGTGTAACACCTCCGTGCCAGCATCGGGTACCAGCTAATGGATCTCAGCCAATGGGGTCTCCAATGACCCTTCCTCTACTCTCTTTTTATTGACTCCATCACACAGCACTCTGCCTTAGTCTGGCAGCTACATGGAATTTTGACACCACTTACACATAAACCCACTGACTTATATGAACCATTGTATTTATACCTTGGTCTGCATAGAATGCTAACAATGGGCCTCATTACGAGTCCGACGTTGGCCGTGCCGGTAAAGCCGGCAGGCTGCCGCCGGACTCGTGCAGTTTTTCAGCACCTGGCTCCACAGAAACACCAGGTTATTACGACCCTGGTGTTCCTGGAAGTCAGGCGCTGGAACATTTTAATCCCCATGGAATGGGGATGATGGGAGCACCAGCACCGTTGGCAACGGTGCTGGTGCTTCCCAGAAAGTCTGCGGGCAGCTGCTGTGCAACCCGCCAGTCAGGACAGCAGCTGCACGCAGACCCGGAGTGTGCCGGTCTGGTAACAACGGTGCTGGTACGCCTACCAGCACCGCTGTTACCGGTCCGGCACACTCGTAATGAGGCCCAATGTATTTGCATAAAATCTCTACCATCAATGGATCTGGAGGAATTCCAAGTTGGTAGGGAAAGGAAAGTCTATGGAGGCTGCAGGAATTAATTGTTTTTGGATGAACTCGAGGCCACCTCCTCTACCTGTTAGGCTGTATTTGAAAGGGATGTTGACGTCGGCTGGGATGTTCTCTGTAATGATGGATTTTGAGGCTTTATTAAAACATGTTTCAGTGAGGCTGATAATGTCCAGGTTGTTGTCAAATAGTCGGTTGCTGAATGAGGCTTGAAATGCTGCAAAGCAGAGCATGGAACAGATTAAGGCCATTGAGGATGGCAAAGAGGACAGGCTATTTCGTGGCAGAATGTGTGCAGGATGATTGAAGGTGAAAATGGGAGTATACAAACCTGATTGGAGGGTTTTGTCAAACATTGCGAATCTTGAGAGACGAAGCAGTGAAGGATTGATTCTTCTGGGTTTGAAGGAGATGCGCAAAAAGAGCACAGATCCAGTGTAGGCATGATGCGGGCACATGTTATGGAGAAGTTTTCCAGGAGAGGTAGGTTAAGGAGGAGGGGTCTAACAGCTGAAAGAGCCAACTGGATGATTGGTGAGTTTATTGAGTGTGTATGATAGACGATGCACTGGGGGCACTGCTGATTGGGTGAAAGGAGCACTCAAAATGGCGCCTTTTAGGGAGTGAGTGGACCGATGGCAGAATGCGTTTTGGGAAGTGAAGGAAGAGTTGTGTGCATATAGCAGTATAGGGTATGGGACCTTCGAAGCAGCTTGAGGTTGCTCAGCGTGAGGGTAGCAAGCTGGCTATAGAGTGGCAGGGAGATATATTCACAGGAGGTATTTGAGGGCTGGAGGGGAACATGTACTCTAAGATGGTTGGCGTCAGTCAGCTGTAATTGAATTGCAGGCGTCACAAGAAATTGACCAATCATTGCATCCATTGTTTGTACTGGTAGAGGAGTGTGAGATTGTTATTGTTACCCTGGAGGAAGTTCATTATTGGGATACTTTATTAGGAGGTCCACTGCAGGAACTTACATCTAAGCTCTCTTGTGTGTTCATCTGGGATTAATAGCCTGCTCTGCCGATAATGCAAGGGAAAGGGTACATGTACTCTGCATAAGTAGTATAATAATTGTGCCTCACTATGAGCCAAATCTAAACATGTACCATGATATAAACTTAAGAAATCTCTTGGGTTGCGCACCCACAAAGCCCTATGATAGAGATGGGTGTTTTCTCTCAAAATGGGTCTGGCAGGATAATATTCCCCGACTGCTTTTGGATCACACGTTGGCCGCAGTTTCTGAAAACTCATTTAACTTTTTCATACTCACCGATATTTTCAAAAACATATTTAATTCAACGCGTTAATTCCAGCGCGTTTCTTGCTCTGAAATATTTGCATTTCTAAAATCTTGCAATTGAATTGATATTAAAATCGCATAACGCATCTTAAGTGAAGAAAACACACATTAAATTGATTCAAAAAAAGTGTCGCTCGGTGTATTTTTGTTCACATCTGTCACGCACTGCAAATATGCACCATAGTTCTGTGATTCACCATTGCCTTCAAACTGGGGCTGAAAATAATAGGAACTAATGTGGAAAAAGGAACGTGGAATTAAGTATGATATTTTATCCCTACATGGCGTGTGTGAGAAGAACAAACTACATTTCTACGGTGCTTTAACAAGCAGTATTTCTGTATTATAAGGATGCTTAATTTTGCACTAGCACACCAAAATTATATTTCTGAAAGTAATGTGCCCTTTGAAATATTTTTAAGCTCAGCTGAATTGGCAATCAGCATTCACAGTGGCCACTGCACTGTGAGAGTCAGTCGTCACAACCCTGAACAGGCGTGAAATGGCTCCAGGCATTACTAGGTTGTGTATACACAGGGGCTGCTTTTGTAATGATCCATGTTCCCACAATGTCCCTCTTGTTCATTCCAATCCCCAAAATGAGCGGTGTCCCCTTTCACGAAAGGCTTCCTAGTCCCTATTAAACCTAGACTTACATAAGCCATGTCCCCTTTAGGGGTAGGGTTTTATCAACCCTCATGCTCTTTGGCACATTCTTTTTTTTCCCTGCCTGGGATAGGTGCCAGGGATGTGTGCTCCAGACGCGACCTCGTATTTATTTTCTTTTACCTTCATGTACCTTTGGAATTATACAGAGCTAAGGTGGAGGAGGGTGGGTGGTGGGAGGGTGGGCCGAAGGAACATTAGCCACCCAGCTTCATGTTGCACCAGTTGCATGCCTCTCCCTACCTCGAGCACTGTAACATCTTCCTGCCTGGGGCTTGTCGAAATAATAGCAAACTGGGAGGCAACAGGCTGTGAACCACAAAGCATTGCATAGGAGTCTCATCGTCTAAGTGTTGGGTAAGAGGATGCACTGAAATGCAGGCACAGCGTGATGCAGGGAGGAGCCAGCAGGGCCGCGCATTGCCAGATGATTGCTCACACCTGGGGTAATAGCATAGTATATACGGTTAGTGTTAGGCAGAATCACATGCAGTACTGTTGGGGAACACTACATGCAATTAAGACTACAAGTGTCAGTACAATTTCACCTTTGCTTTGGTACAAGCCTGTACTGCACAGTAATGTGGTAGCAGTGGCTGAGCAGCCAGACTTATCTCATGAGTAAAGTGAGCAGTAGAACAAGTTACACAAAGGACAAACAAATACAGTGATTCAAACAAACACTTACACAAGGTTTATTGTAAAAGAATATACATTTATTTACACAGTCATTTGGAAAACATTACACTAGCAAGAGCAGCCCAATATCATATACTAATATATTACAAATACACAACCAATAAGTTACTGAACAAGTTCAGCTCCCCTGAAGTAGGAGCAAAATGGCACTTCAGTTACTTTTGGTAAAAAGTCAATGTTATAAGAAATGAAGCACAAATACTTTCAGAGGCAGGGCAAAGGGTTTCAGTTAACTACAACCAGAAATTCAGTTTGTAGGCCTGGACCAAAGTCAATGGTTCAGAGTCTTTGTATAGAATAGCACAGTTCTGGTAGTAAATGGTTAAGTCTTTGCCACAGATCTTAGAAGAATTTGGTCAGACGAAAAGTTAAATGCTGGTTTAGGGGAGGACAAGCCTTCGAAGTTGGAAACATTTCACAAACTTTCACTGTGGCCGAAAAGATTTCTGGACAGTGTTTGCACAGAACCTTTAAAGTGAAGAAGAGCTGTAGCTGAGCCAGTTGTTCCTGGCAGTTCGAGCAAACCCGTTGTTCCTGAGCTTCAGTCGTGGGAACAAGAAGGGGGATGTCCGGAGGTTCCTGCACTGCCCAGGGAATCAGCCACAAGCTTGGCTAAACATCGGTTTAAGATGTGAGTAACTTAAAGACCACAAACTGGTATCCTTCCCACTGGCTGTCCGGTTTTCCACAGCACTCTGCAGAAAATTCGACCAGGAGGGGATTGTGTCCAGGCGGCTTGAGAGTTGGCTGTTCCCAACAAACTCAAGGGAAGAAGTTAACCTTGAAGGGCTTCTCTGTCAATGGAGTTTCAGGCAATACAGACCTGCAGCAGGACTTCACCGGTCATCCAGGAGTAGCAGCAGTCATCTTCCTTCACCTCATCTTCGGTTCTTTCGTTCCAGTGATCAACTCTGCTTTCCAAGTCCGAGAGACCTGCTTTTAAACAGTTTTCCCCCATTCATTCCAGCTTGGCTGTCACTCACACAGCAGGGTGGCTTTTCTTGTCGGACAGCCAGCCGGCCAATCACACCAGAGTGCATTCAGGTCTCCTAGGAGACTAAGCAGAGGGAGTTTCGGAAACCTCCCTCACATCCTGTCCACCCCAGACACTCAGGCACCAACAAACAATGGGACCAAACCTGGTTTGGCGAGCAGAGTTAAACACAAGAAGGACCTTTCCAAAAAGAAACAGCAAAAAAGGTTGACCAGTGTCAATGGCGCCCAAGACCTATCTGTAAAAACCGATAGGTCTTGGGTGCCATATTGAAAAAGATGGCTGACCCGATTTTTAGCTACCGTTGTTTGCGGTCTGTAAAAATCATGGTAGTTTGATCTAAACCACTACCACCAGCCATATTCACGTAGGAAAGGGTAACATTTGACTGTTACATGAGTGTTCTGACTCAGGGGATGCTATTCAACCCCTCCAGCACCCAATAGGAAGATAGAGTGTCTGAGTCTGTAAAGTTAAAGAGACTAGTAAAGTCAATTTAACTTTACATACTCTGGGAAACAGTAGACAGTCCCAGAGAAGGTATTTAAACCTTAGGAAGTCTGAAAGACATCCCTGTGACACTGCACTGAAGGTGCTGTGTGACACACAGAAAAAGATGATGCCTATGGAGTTGTTTTAAGACTCCATATCCAAAGAACACAAAAGTAAAACACACTTGAAAATACATGGAAGAGTGGGAAAAAAGGCTCACACTGTTCCCATGTAAAAAATCAAATCCTAGAAATCCAGCAACGTTGCTGGGGGTCTCAAAGGTTAAGGGAAATTAGCACATTCTTGATAATTCTCCCTAACACTCGTCGTCCCCCCCAGACTAAGGGACAGGAGAATTTAATCCACTCCTGGATGAATCTCCTTATTCCAGTTGGTCAAACATCCTGGAGAGACCATCAGCATTTTGGTGGTGACACCCAGACCTGTGTTCAATGATAAAAATCAAACCCTTGCAGGCTGATTGACCATCTCAGTAGTTCAGGGTTTTCCCCTTTCATTTGCATCAACCATCTCAAGGGTTGGTGGTCAGTCTGAATCACAAAAGTAGATCAAGACAAGTATGGTCTAAACTTCTTCAGTGACCACACATTAGCAAAACATTCTCTTTCAATGTTTGCCCAACTTGTCCCAGGTTCCTTCAGCTTCCTGCGGATGAAGCAAATGGGGTGCTTGCTACCTTTCTCATCTTGCTGACACAGAACTGCACCTATTCCTGTATTTGAAGCATCCGTCTGCACAATGAAGGTTTGGTTGTAGTCAGGAGCTCTTAGGACTAGAACTTGACAATGCGCTTTCTTTAGGCCTTCAAATGCCTGAGTGCACTCCTCATTTCACCAGACCTTTTTAGGGAATTTGGGAGAGGAGACCACATTCAAGGGAGAAGTTATGGTCCCATAGTTCTCTATGAAGTCCCTATAGTAACCAATGAGGCCTAGGAAGGCTCTCACTTAGGTTTGAGTAGTAGGAGTGGCCCAGTTCTGTACAGCTTGTACTTTGTTAGGCAATGGCCTGATTTCACCTCCTCCTACCTCATGTCCAAGGTAGACCACTTTACTCTGACCAATTCGACATTTACTTGCCTTTATGGTCAGATGGGCCTGCTCAAGAGCCTGCGAAACATATCCTAAGTGGTGAACATGTTCCTTCCAAGTAGAGCTGAACACTGCAATGTCATCCAAGTATGCCATGCAAAGTCCTCCATCCCATTCAGAACCTGGTTAACCATCCTTTGGAATGTAGCAGGTGCATTCTTTAGTCCAAAAGGCATTACCCTAAACTGGTAGAGGCCTGCTGGGGTTGAGAATGCAGTTTTCTCCTTGGCATGGTCTGCCAGTGCTATTTGCCAATAGCCTGAAGTGAGAACAAATGTACTGAGGTACTTGGCTGAACCAAGTTTGTCCACCAGTTCATCTGTCCTAGGTAAAGGGTGGGCATCAGTCTTGGTGACTGCATTAAGAGCTCTATAGTCCACACAGAATCTCAACTCCTTGGATCCTGCCTTTGGTACTAGAACAACTGGACTAGACCATGGACTGGTAGATGGCTCTATTACCCCGAAATCAAGCATCTTGTTGACCTCCTCCTTTATGTAGGATCTTACATGATCTGACATCCTGCAACCTCTGCTTTTAACAGGTAAACAGTCACCAATGAGAATATCATGCTGACCCCAATGGGTCAAGCCTGGTGATAGTGGAAACAGGGAGGCAAACTGATTTAACAGAAACTTGCACTCCTCCTGTTGTCCAGGTGTCAAATTAGAAGAGAGATGAACTCCTTCTATTTTCACATCTAAAGGCTGGCTTCTGAGTAGGTCAGGTAGAAGTTCACTCTCCTCCTCTTCTTGACCTGAAGCTAGAAGCATAGCTCTGATTTATGGTTTTGAGACATAAGCTTTTATACGGTTGATGTGAAAGACTCTGGTCGCTGCCTTAGGATTGCCTAAGTCCACCTGTCAGGTCCTTGATCCACTTGACTGGTGCAGAGGCAGCACAAACACCTACCTCCCCATTGGGTCTTGGCACCTGGGAAGTAGAAACCACAGGCCACCGCAACCATCTGGGAAAAGAGGGTTAGGGTCTGTTGAGTGGATGGGTAGAGGGAGTTCAGGGTAACCAAAAGAGGTTTAGGGAAATGTGATGGATGGGTACGTGGGATTTAGGGAAACATGCTCCTCGACTCCTGCTCCAGCTCCAGTGGCAGTGACACTGCCCTTGCACACACACACAACCACAATCACTCTATACGCGTGTTCACTATAGTGGAGGCCTTTGTACTGGAGCCTCTAACCAGTAGGTGACTCAGTAAATACTTCACTACAGCAGCACTTAGCTTAAACACTGTCACCCTTAAAACATGGGTAGTACAGCACCTTTCCCACATTGCTTCATTTAGGCAAGACCCCTCATTTGCGTAGCAACAAGTTCCCCACATTACTTCATGTAGGCAGGCAAGCCCAAACATGCAAGGCAAGGATTCCCCACATTACCCCCATGTGAGGGTAGAATCAAACAATATGCACACAGTGTGCAAATACACTTAGCTCTGGCTTCTGCACGAGTTCAAGGTCCTTTGGCCTTTTCGTGTTGGTGGGACGTGGCGCCGTCTCACGGGTTCGTTTCATTCTTGGAGCTATAAGTAGCAAGATACAGTCAGTGCACATGCGTGCAAAATGCCGTTCCTACGAACGTTCCCTAATGGGTTAAAACTGGTTGCGGGTGCGGTTACTTCACTGCCTGTTTAACTCCGACAGCTAAGGTTAATTAGTCATGCATATTACGCAACGGTTTAATATGCTTGCTTGATCGCGTTTTCGTGACTCTGGAAGATTAAGCAGTTAACATTCCCCAGTGGCGCATAGGGCGTCTCCCTCCGACGAAGAAATCAGCTGTTCTCAAAAGTAAAGGACTTTTACTTAGCTTTCAGTTGTATGCGGGGCCTGGGGTTTGATGCAGGCGGGCGGGCTCCCCGCGTAGGTGTGCCTCTAGGAGCTTGCGGGAAACACATCTTCTCTTGCTGGTAGCCAGGATTGCGAGCGGCGCTTCAAGGGCGCGGCTCGCGCATGCGCACAAGCACGGGTGTGGTCCTTCTTCTCCCAGCAAGCCCGTGTAGCACACGGCCTGCTGGGTAATGTAGTTTCCAGGTGGTTCTCCATCCGTGGGCCCTGTTCCTGCAGAAAGGGTGGAGAACATGCCTGGAATACCTGATAGACACCTGAGGGCTTCCCCAACTCCCCCTAAGGCCCCAGTAGAGGCTGCAACCTGCCCATTGTCCTCTGAACACCCCAAATTGCCCCAGTCCTGACAGTACTCCCCCTCTGTCCCGCAGGCCCAGGTTTAGAGGGGTGTTGAAGGTGAAATTGGCAGAGAAGTCAAGGAGCATGGATGTTACGTGGTGGCTCCCAGAGCGGTCTTCAGGGCCATACCCCTTCCAGTCCACCAAATACCATAAAGTGCCCTGTCTAAGGCTTGAATCCAGGATGTTTTTAACTTCGTATTCCGGATACCCATCTATCATGACAGGCGAGGGTCTTCTAGATTTAACCAAGGCTGGGGCTGGTTTCAGTTAAGAGATATGGAACACAGGGTGTACCTTCATATGTGGAAGTAAAGTCAACTTCACTGCTACAGGGCCGACCAGTGCTGTAATAGGAAACGGACCGATGAAACGGGGACAGAATTTACGGGAACCTTGAAGACAGAGGTTGCGGGTGGAAAGCCATACCCGGTCTCCTACTTGGTATTGAGGACTCGGCCTTCTTTTCTTGTCTGCGTGACGTTTGTAGGCTGCTTTAGCGAGGTTTAAGTTGCGTTGAGCAGTTTGCCAGATGCCTTCCAAACGTTTCTTTCTTTCCTCCGCTGCTGGGATTTCCGGTATTACTCCTTGAGGTACTGGTTGGAACCACGGGTGATAGCCGTAGGCACTATAAAATGGCATAGTCTTGGTTGATGCATGGATTGCATTGTTGTACGCCAACTCTGCTAACCAGATAACCTCTGCCCACTCGTTCTCTTTACCCTGTGTTAGACAGCGCAAGTACTGCTCCAAGGTCTGGTTCAGCCTCTCGGTATGACCATCTGTTTCCAGATGATAACTGGTTGACAACCGGACTTCGATCCCCACTGACTTGCAGAATGCCTGCCAAAACCGTGAAGTAAATTGAGGACCTCGATCAGAGATTATTCCATAAGGTAAACCATGTAGCGGGACCACTTACTGCAGGAATAAATTCACTAGTGTGCTGGCTGTTGGAGTGCTCTTGCAAGGTATGAAATGAGCCATCTTAGTGAGGTAGTCCACTACAACCAGAATGGCAGAGAACCCCTGACTCTGGGGTAGTTCGACGATCAAATCCAGAGACATGGTGTGCCATGGCGTCAGAGGTGTTGGGAGAGGTTGTAGGGGACCCGCAGGCTATTGGTGTTCTGTATTGTTCCGCAGACAGACTTTACAGTTAGATATGTACTGTTGAATGTCTCTTCGTAAACAGGGCCACCAGAAATGGCACAGGAGCAGCTCCCCAGTCTTAATCGTTCCAGGATGACCCACGAACGGTGAGTCGTGGCACCATTTGATTGCTTGCTGACGAAGCGGTACAGTAGGTAAGTATAATGCTGACTTGTAAAACGGCAAACCATACTTGATAGTTTGGTCCTTGTTTTTACTTTCCCATTGGACTAGATTGTGTGCCGACATTGCCTTCCGGATGTTTTCGTAGACGGCGTCTACCACCACACTCCCTATAATGCGTGCCGGGTCCACTATGGGCTTGGGCTCTTCTGCTGTTTTTGACGGAACCAAACTCATCTCTGGATATCGAGAAAGTATATCCGCCTTCCGGTTTTCCACCCCTGGGCGATACGTTACCACAAAATCATATTCTGAAAATTGCATGGTCCATCTGAGCTGTCTAGGACTAAGCGCCTTAGCAGATTTCAAAAACTGTAGATTACGATGATCGGTATATATGGTAATGGGATGGCGGGCCCCCATGAGGTAGTGACGCCACTCTTCGAAAGCTACTTTAATGGCTAACAATTCTTTGTCCCCAATAACATAGTTTTGTTCGGCCGGTAACAGCATCCAGGAGTAATAAGCGACTGGGTGTAGCTGCCCATTGTCATCTTGCTGAGACAGGATAGCTCCGACAGCATGACTAGAAGCATTTCTTTCAATGATGTACGGTTTGGCTGGGTCCGGATGTTGCAGAACGGGTGCTGTTACAAACGCTTCCTTGAGTGCACAGAAACTAGCTTCAGCTTTATCATTCCATTGGAACAGAACTCCTTTCCGCGAAAGTCATCAATAAAATGGCGGTAAAAATTGGCAACCCTAACACGGTTTGGACATCCTTTAGAGAACCTGGAGAGGGCCAGTCAGAAATAGCCTGTACTTTTTTCTTGTCCATAGTAATCCCCTGGGGTGACAGGATAAACCCCAACAACTCTACTGTGGTTTGATGGAACATACACTTTTCGAGTTTTGCGTACAGTTTATGCTCCCGTAGCCTCTGTAATACAGCCTTTACATGGCCCTGGTGTTCTTCAGCATTGTGCAAATAAATTAAGATGTCATCAATGTATACAATGGTGAATACATCTAAGCAGCCGCGCAACACCTCATCAAGGAAGTGCTGGAATGCTGCTGGGGCATTGCAGAGCCCGAAGGGCATAACCTGATATTCGTACAGGCCGAATTTTGTCTGAAAGGCTGTCTTCCATTCATCGCCCTGTCTCATGCGTACCAGGTGGTATGCTCCATGTAAATCTAATTTCGTGAATATGGTGGATCCCCACACCTGGTCCAATAACACCGGAATTAGGGGCAACGGGTAACGATTTTTGATGGTAATGTGATTGATTGCCCTATAATCAATGCAGGTCCTTAGGTCTCCCGTTTTCTTAGGTATGAAGAATAAGGGGGAGGACACAGGAGATGTGGAATCCTGTATAAAGCCATTGGCAGGTTGGTCTCAATGTACTCTTTTAGGTGCTTGTTCTCTGCTTCCGTGAGTGCCTATATCCTACTACAAGGTAGTACGGTGCCCGCTTCCAAGTCTATGTGGCAACCAAAGGTTCTATGCTGGGGTAGGGTCTCAGCAGCCACTTTACTGAAAACATTCTGATACTCCTCATACTCCTCAGGCAGCTCTACTTCCGTACTTCCTCCTATGAAATGAGGACTACATCCCGACACTTGGCAATTGGCCCGGCAATAAGTTGAGTTGAACTGTAGTATGCCCGTGGTCCAATCCACAGTTGGGTTGTGGAGTCTCAGCCATGTTAGACCCAAGATAAATCCGAATTGGGGCACAGCTATCATATCGAAATCAATGGTTTCTTGATGGCTTTTCCCTCAATCCAGTTGCATGGGCTGTGTTTGCTGGGTGATGGGTCCTGAAACCAAAGGCGAACCATCCACCGATTTTACTTCCTCTGGCTGCCCTTTTGCTTTCAATGGAAGCCCAAGTCTTCGCGCTACTTGTTCGTCAACAAAATTGACGGTGGCCCCGGAATCCACCATAAGTGACACTGGTATGCGCCTTCATTGCAAATTCAGATGGCCTGCAAGCATGACATGGACTGCCTGGGTATGCTGTATGTTTGCTTGCATCTTTGGGGTATCCTCAGCTCCGCTCGCCCTCACCCCCTTCATGGACGAGCTGGTGTGTTTCCAGATGGTGTTCCTTTTACTGGTGGTTTATTAGTGTATTATTACATGAAGTGGCCCGATTTCCCACAATAGAGGCACAACTTATCCCTTCTTCTTCTTTCTTTCTCGTTTCTGGTCAAGGGCCCTCGAATGGTTCTGATCTGCATTGGCTCCTCGGTTCCTTTTTCGGGCACTTTGGTAGCTCTCTGTTGATCTAGCCACACCATCGGCTTATTGTCCCATTTTCGTCGATCCTGGCGACGTTCATTCTGCCGCTGGTCTAGCCGAAGTGCTAGGTCTATCATGGTAGAGCAGGTCTCAGGCTGCGGGTCGACCTGTGCCACTAAATCTTTCAAATCCTCCCTTAAGCCTTGATAGAATAGGGCCATTCTCTTCTCCTGGGGCTAATTGGTTTTTACGGCTAGCCGGTTGAAGGCAGTCACGTAGGATACCAAGTCTCTGCTCCCTTGCCTGAGTGTCAACAATTCCCGATCCTTGATCAGTGTCGCTGCCCTGCGGTTAAATATTTTGCTAAACACTTCCAGGAATGTATCCCAACTGTACAATAAGGCATCGTCCTTGCGGACCAAAGGTGTAGCCCATGAAGCAGCATCCCCCGTAAAATAGGATATTACGAATGCCGTACAGGCTTGAGCGGTCCGAAAAACTATGGGTTTAGTCAAGAAATGCAACGGACACTGCATAATAAACTGGTTGAAATTCTGTGGGTCCCCATGATACCTCTCTGGAGCTGCGAGGGGCAGAGATGGTTCAGTGGCGACTTGTACTTGCACTGGCATTGGTGGGAGTGGCCTGGGCAAAGGAGCTGCCTTGGCCTGATTCTGGATGGTCAGGGTGTGCACTTGGCCTGCTAAATTCTGATAATCCTGCCTGGTTGCTGCCAATTCTGCCTTCAGTTCCTGGAGGAGGGTTACTACATCTGCAATAGTTGTGCTGCCTGGGCACCTGAAGAATACGTGGGCTCGCAATTCTGTCAGGTCCTTGATCCGCTTGACTGCCGCAGAGGCAGCACAAACACTTACCTCCCCATTGGGTCTTGGCACCTGGGAAGTAGAAACTACAGGCCACAGCAACCCTCTGGGGAAAGAGGGTTAGGGTCCGTTGAGTGGATGGGTAGAGGGAGTTCAGGGTAACCGGAAAGAGGTTTAGGGAAACGTGATGGATGGGTACTGGGGATTTAGGGAAACATGCTCCTCGACTCCTGCTCCAGCTCCAGTGGCGGTGACTCTGCCCTTGCACACACACACAACCACAATCACTCGATACGTGTGTTCACTATAGTGGAGGCCTTTGTACTGGAGCCTCTAACCAGTAGGTGACTCAGTAAATACTTCACTACAGCAGCACTTAGCTTAAACACTGTCACCCTTAAAACACGGGTAGTTCAGCACCTTTCCCACATTGCTTCATGTAGGCAAGACCCCTCATTTGCATAGCAACACTTTCGCCACATTACTTCATGTAGGCAGGCAAGCCCCAAACATGCAAGGCAAGGATTCCCCACATTACCCCCATGTGAGGGTGGAATCAAACAATATGCACACAGTGTGCAAATACACTTAGCTCTGGCTTCTGCACGAGTTCAAGGTCCTCTGGTCTTTTCGTGTTGGTGGGCCGTGGTGCCGTCTCACTGGTTTGTTTCATTCTTGGAGCTGAAAGTAGCAAGATATAGTCAGTGCACATGCGTGCAAAATGCTGTTCCTACGAACGTTCCCTAATGGGTTAAAACTGGTTCCGGTTGCGGTTACTTCACCGCCTGTTTAACTCCAACAGCTAAGGTTAATTAGTCATGCATATCATGCAAAGGGTTAATAGGCTTGCTCGATCGCGTTTTCGTGACTCTGGAAGATTAAGCAGTTAACATTCCCCAGTGGCGCATACGGCGTCTCCCTCCGACGAAAAAATCAGCTGTTCTCAAAAGTAAAGGACTTTTACTTAGCTTTCATTTGTATGCGGGCCTGGGGTTTGATGCAGGCGGGCGGGCTCCCCGCGTAGGCGTGCCTCTAGGAGCTCGCGGGAAACACATCTTCTCTTGCTGGTAGCCAGGATTGCGAGCAGCGCTTCTAGGGCGCGGCTCGCGCATGCGCATAAGCACGGGTGGTCCTTCTTCTCCCAGCAGGCCCGTGTAGCACACGGCCTGCTGGGTAATGTAGTTTTCGGATGGTTCTCCATCCCTGGGCCCTGTTCCTGCAGAAAGGGTGGAGAACACGCCTGGAAAACCTGTTAGGACACCTGAGGGCTTCCCCAACTCCCCCTAAGGCCCCAATAGAGGCTGCAGCCAGCCCCATTGTCCTCTGAACACCCCCAATTGCCCCAGTCCTGACACCACCAGATAGTTGACCTCTCCAAGTTTTCCCACAACCTTGAAGGGTCCTATCCATTTGTCCTGTAAGGCCCTCTGCCTTGTAGGTACCATAAGTAGAACTAGCTGGTCTGGAGTAAACTCAACCACGTTGGCCTTCTGGTCATGCCAATGCTTCACCAGAGCCTGACCTGCTCTCAAGATATCTGATGCTTCTGCCATCATGTGTGACATTCTCCTCTGGGGGCCTATCACATAGTCGGTGACTCTCACTGGCTTGGGCGAAGGAGCACTCTCCAACCCCTCCTTAATCAGGGCCAAGGGGCCTCTAGCTGGATGGCCAAAGAGAAGTTCAAAGGTCTAAATCCAGCTCCCTCCTGAGGGACTTCTCTATAAGCAAATAGAAGGAATGGCAGTAGAAGGTCCCACTTTCTTCTGAGGGGTTCCTCTAAAGCACCTATCATGCTCTTCATTTTATGATTAAACCTCTCTACCCATACATTTGCCTGAGGATGATAGGCAGTTGAGCACTTGTAGGTTATTCCACAGTTTTTCCACATGGCCTGCCTGTAGTGGGACATAAAATTGGATCCCGTGTCAGAGATAACTTCCTTAAGAAAACCTACTCTAGTAAAAATATCAAGTAGGGCCTTAGCCACAGCCTGAGATGTAACAGTGCTCATAGGTATTGCTTCAGGATACCTAGTAGCATGGTCTGCTACAATCAGGATAAACCTGTTTCCTGAAGATGTTGGAGGGTCTAAGGGACCGACCATGTCAATTCCTACCCTCTCAAAAGGGACACCCACTCAACCTCAGCTGGTGGGGGAGTCACAGGTGTGACTTTAGACAGTCCTCTCGGGGATGTCCTTGTTGGTAGCACAGGAGTGCTGACTGGTTTCTTCCTGGAGGCTTGAGGTTTCCCCTTTTCCTCCTTCTTCCTTGAAATTGCAGTCAGTAAGTCCTGTAGACTGGGAGTTATAGTTTCCTCTATAATCTCCTCTTGAGAGCCTTTTAAGGTACTCTCTCTGGCCTTCCTAGTCTGCTCCTGTTTCCTTTTGCTGGGAGGCCTGGGGGTGCTTGATACAACTCCAAGAGTTTTTAAAGTAATTCCCCAACAGGACTCTCCCAGGTACTTCACTCTGCACACTTACAGGTATCTTGACAGTCATGTCATTGCACTGGATGAGAGCTGGTAACTGTGGAAGCATTTGGACAGGGCCTCCAGCAAGCTTAGTTAGGTATTTAGGTGCCTTTGCAACATCCTCTACCTTGAAAAATGATTCATAAACTTCAGTAATGCTGGCCCCAGTGTCTCTGATGGAAGGGGTCTCCCGACCATTCACAAGAACACTGTCTTTGTAATACTCTTTAGTATTGTCTGGAATGGAATTGTAAACCATTCTGCTGTTCCCACAGACCCAGGGATACTAAAGAAACACTAGCTGAGACTTTCATGGGTTCCTCAGCCAGTAAGTGAAAGTTTCCATTTGCCATTGGTACTTCATCCTCTGGGGAGATGGCTAAGGAGACAGTGTGGAACCCTGAAGGCTTACCCTTACATCTGGGATCCCCTTTTACATGGTCAGTTGACCCACAAGCATAACATTTACCAAATGTCTTTATAAATGGGGGTTTGTTCTGACCTTCCTCTGGTTTGGCACCAGGAGGTACACTATCTTGATTCGGTTTCCCTTGTGGCTTACCCTTGTTATGTTTGGGGCCCACCTTTGGAGTGGCGGTATTGGAATTCTCTTTGTTATCTTTCTTGTGCTGCTTTCCCTCATCCTTCTTCTGAGCTGCCCCAGAATCCTTGCGAGTAGCCCTGTTGGTAACCCACAAGTCAGCAGCCCTTGCTAAATTCTTTGGATCAATTTCCTTAGAGTCAGCCAAGTGTTGTCTCAGCTCAGGAGAGCAGGCATCATAAATAGATTCCAACATAAACAGATTTCTCATACCTTCATAAGTGTTAACTCTGTAACCTTAACCCACCCATCTAAGTTTTTCAAACATTCAGTCACCCAGGTAGCCCGAGGGGTACCATCATATTTTTTGAGGGTTCTAAACATCTTAAGATACTGGGAAGGGTCTTCCCAAACCTAGCTATCAAAGCTAGTTTCACATTTTCATACTCCTTTCTGTCTATATCCCCCAACTCCATTACCACATCAGTTGCAACAGGGGGTAGCCTAGAAAAAAGCCAAGGAATTAGCTGATTCCCTGTAATGTCTTGAATCCCATGGTTATATTCAAAACCAGCCAACCAATCCGAAATATCAAGCGTAACCTCATACATACTTACTGCATCTTTGGCCATGCAAGGCCTCTTAGGCTGAGAAGACTCTGGGAGAGAACCAGTTTCAAGAGACAACTTTTTCATTTCAAGTGCATGATTCAACTCCATATCTCTGAGTTTAAGTTCTTGATGTTTGCTTTCAGTTTGGGCTTGGATTCTTTTAAATTCTAACTCAAGTCTCATTATTTCCAAAGAGACACATTCAGGACTTAGTGTTGGACCTGATGGGGGCCCTGTGGTCAAAGGTTGAGGCCTATGAGCAGGTAGAGGTAAAACAGGGCCTACATTTTGAGACTCTTCTGCCTCATCTAACTCATCCATAACATTTGAGCTGAGCTCTGAAACATTATCACCCTCATCAATATTTTCCACATTTGCTGTAGGGGTAGGTGTTTCAGACCCACTCCTCATATTTTGATATTCCAACTTTTCTATCAATTCAACATTCTTGCCATTTACAGTGAAGGTCCTAGCTTTACACATATCTCTCAATTGATCAACTGTTAAAGTGACTAGGGTCTCCTGTCTTTAGCTTTCCATATCAGGCATGATAAAACAATTGCTTCTCTAGTGCTGCTTAGCCTTGTTTGAACAAAGGTAAGAGTAGCACTCTAAATGTAACAAGTATACTTTATCCTCACCACTGTACACCAGTGTTAGGCAGAATCACATGCAGTACCCTTGGGGAACACTACATGCAATTAAGGCTACAAGTGTCGGTACAATTTCACCTTTGGTACAAGCCTTCCCCTGAAGTGGAAGCAAAATGGCACTTCAGTTACTTCAAAAAGAGCAAAAAACACAAGGTTACAAGAAATGAAGCACAAATACTTTCATAGGCAGGGCAAAGGGTTTCAGTTAACTAAAACCAGCAATTCAGTCCATAGGCCTAGGCCAAAGTCAATGGTTCAGAGTCTTTGTATAGGATAGCACAGTTCTGGTAGTAAATGGTTAAGTCTTTGCCACGGATCATAGAAGAATTTGGTCAGACGAAAAGTTAGATGCTGGTTTAGGGAAGGACAAGCCTTTGAAGTCAGGAAAGTTTCACAAACTTTCACTGTGACCGAAAAGATTTCCGGACCGTGTTTGCACAGTACCTTTAAAGAGCTGTAGCTGAGGCAGTTGTTCCTGGCAGTTTGAGCAGATCTTGCTGTTCCTGAGCTTCAGTGTGGAGACAAGAAGGAGGACATCGGACGGTTTCTGCACTGCCCAGGGAAGAGACCGCAAACTTGGCTAAATGTCGTTTTAAGGTGTGAGTTGCTTAAATATCACAAACTGGTGTCCTCCCCACTGGCTATCTGGTTTTCCACAGCATTCTGCAGAATATTTGACCAGGAGGGGACGGTGTCCAGGTGGCTTGCGAGTTGGTTGTTCCCACCAAACTCAAGAGAAGAAGTTAAGCTTGAAGGGCTTCTCTGTTGATGAAGTTTCAGGCAATTCGGACCTGCAGCAAGGCTTCCCTGGTTGTCCAGGAGTTGCAGCAGTTGTCTTCCTTCAGCTCGTCTTTGTCTCTTTCGTTCCAGTGGTCGACTCTGCTTTCCAAGACCCAGAGACCTGCTTTTAAACAGTTTTCCCCCATTCACTGAAGCCTAGCTGTCACTCACAGAGCAGGGTGGCTGTCCTTGCCGGACAGCCAGCTAGCCAATCATGCCAGAGTGCATTCAGGTCTCCTAGGAGACTACGCACAGGGAGTTTCAGGCACCTCCCTCACATCCTGTCCAACCCAGACACTCAGACGCCAGAGGAGGGCTATAGCACTAAAGCCCGCCAAAGGCCAACGAACAAAGGGATCAAACTTGGTTTGGCATGCAAGAAGGACCTTTCCAAAAAGAAACAGCGAAAAAAGTTGACGGGAGTCTGTTTTTACAGATAGGTCTTGGGCGCCATATTGAAAAACATGGCTGACCAGATTTTTAGTTACCATTGTTCGCGGTCAGGAAAAATCATGGTGGTTTGATCTAAACCACTGCCACCAGCCATTTCAAGTAGGAAAGGGTAACATTTGACTGTTACATGAGTGTTTTGACTCAGGGAATTCTAGGCAACCCCTCCAGCACTCTATAGGAAGATAGTGTGGGCTGGGTCTGTAAATTTAAAAAGACTAGTAAAGTCAATTTAACTTTACATGCTCTGGGAGACAGTAGTCAGTCCCAGAGAAGGTATTTAAACCTTGGGAAGTCTGAAAGATATCCTTGTGCCACTGCACTGAAGGTGCTGTGTGACACACAGAAAACAATGATGCCTATGGAGCTGATTTAAAACTCCATATCCAAAGAACACAAAATTAAAACACACATCAAAATACATGGAATAGTGGGAAAAAAAGGCTCACACTCTTCCCAGGTAAAAAATAAAATCCTAGACATCCAGCAAAGTTCCTGGGGGTCTCAAAGGATAAGGGAAATTAGCACATTCTTGAGAATTCTCCCTAACAGTCATGGACATCTCTGTTTGAATGTCTGTGTAGCTGAAAGTGTAGTCATATTATTTCTTAATACTAACATAAGAGATGGAAGCCTGTGGCCGGAGACTCTCCTCGCCTTTGCAGGCCCACCTCCAAGAGAGAAGGGGGAGAAGACATCATGCTAGATGTGTTCCCTCAAGGAGTTACAGATCCCCAGGCACATGCGGGTAACTCCCCTTGCTACCATTCCTGTACATGTCAGTCTGCAACACGGTCTCCTAACCCTTTCTTTAGCAAAACTTCAAAAGCTAATTGAGGTCCCTGCTAACACAGTACTGGCGAAATATTTTGCTGAGGGCCCTCTGAACTCTGAAGCATCTAGTGCACGCATTTTCCTGCCTCAGTATCCATTACTCCAGCTTCTCCTGAACTAGACCCTCTTCTTTTTCTGCGAAATGTATATTTTCAATTTAAGTTGCAGTAAAGGTTACAAGTACCCCAAATATATTAGCCATTTTTTAAATTGTAGGGCAGCAATAGCCTCCCTATAGTTAAGGTGAGTCAGACTCCCAAGGGAACCCCTCAAAATTCTATCGTTATTAACTTTTGATTGGTGTAACGGATTTGACCGAAATTTCGAAAGTGATTAAAAACCTGTACCCCCTCCAAGACTCCAAGGCTTCATAAAGATTTGTTAAAATATTCAAAGGGTTTTTTCCAAAAGTGCAGCCTACTTCCCATTCATTTTCTCATAGACAAAAAAGGTCATTTTTTGCCAAAGCACAAAAGCAAGGGTGTGCTTTTGGGATGGCAGTAATTACCTGCTCCCTTGAGAGACAGTACCCCACAAATGGCATAAAGTATCACATTTCTCAGGAACACCCACGTGAAGACAGGGTTTTGAACAACTTTGAATCAACAGAAGGACATGCTGAGAGCTGTCCCCACACATCATGGAATTGCATATCAAAATTGTGAAAATGCCCAGATGTGAAAACTCCCAAAGGTGGGGACTTTTCATTATTCAGATCCCTGCCCTGGATTTAAACTCTAGTCAGCTATTTTCTCAAGCTCGCTGCAGGGCCGAAAGGAAAACAAGCACCAGCAAAGCCACACAAAGCACCATATTTGCCATATATATTCAAGACAATATCACATGCTTTACATAAAATACATTGTTGCAGTACAGGAGAACTTTATATACAGTAATGGTTCATCTGAATTTTCTTCATGCATAGCAGGAAGTCCACATAGGCATGCCATTCAAAACACATGATATCCTCTAGAATTATAAGAAAATTAATTTGACTTTAATCACTTTAAAATGAATATTTCTGTAGTGATGGAGGGTGGGCAGGGCAGAGAAGATGAGGTAGATGATATTACTGAAGGGTGGTGAGTGTGCACAGCCTATGTTTGTATTCACTTTCAATAAAGTATTTAATTCAATTATTGTCTCTGCGTGTGGTGTAAACCCTCTAGTAAGGTGCCTCCATGAAAAGCACTCAAAGCTCAAATGAAGAAAAAAAGACCTTGACTATAAAACCAACGGTGTGGCTGCACTCCCAAATACCACATAGGCAGAATATTCTTGATAATTTAAAGAAAAAGTGTTCAAAATGTCAACATCTTCAATGTTCTTTATTTTCTATTATTTGTCTTAAGAATTGAATAATCATCAATGGATAGCAGACACATGTCAGGGCCAATGCATTTCGGACAACTATATCCTTCGTCAGGGCCAGTGCTATCTTCAAGCTAGGTCCGATAATTACAATTCATTACCCATAGCCATTGTGTTCATTTACATTATCCACATAGATGTAGCAAAAAAACTTTTTTCCCAAAACCAGTATGCGTTTGGTGCACATTTAATGAAGTGCCAATACACATTTGTAAAAATAAGACAAGAGAGACAGTCATGCATGACATTATTACATAATGGATACGTACGTAGTATGGCATTGTATTGGTCAGGTGAAGGGAGAAACAAAAACCATTCTATTAGCTAGAGTGAGATCATATGAACATATTTAGTGCAGAGGTGAGCTTGCTAGTAAACTAACCTGTTAATGATCACAACAGCAGATATATCTGCAAAATTACAATAAGTATGATGTCACTCAGGTTTGTTTTTATGACCAATAATACAAAAGATACATGTTCGGCATATATTGATGCAATCATAACTCAGTATCCTAGCTATAACATAGTTCTGCGTTTCACTCATAAATGTGCGCGATCGCGGGAAAAGCTTGATGTTCCTCGCATTAAGATACGTTGTGCAATGTTACTATGTAAAGATACAATACGAGCTGTCAGGAATTACAAACCTATCCGGTGGATCTTGTACTAACATAATACGCTCCTCGTTCATGGTTCTTACCTGAATTGCCGGTCTGTATGTCCTACAAAGACCCGCAAAGGCACGTAATGTGTAACAGTTGTTAATATCAACTGAAAGACGTTGTCATGGGAACCCGTGTGATTCCTGATACTGCATACGGTCGGCCATCTTGGAATGGCACTACTATACTGTTATTTAACTTAAGATTCCACTAAAAAGAAATGTAACGGTTGTTGCAACCATCATTGTTCGTAATCTTTTATTGTAATTTGACACTCAAATTGTCATTTCAATTTTGGGTGTTGTAAGTGATTTCAACCCGGCACTCCACCTAAGTCAATGCCTAGCGTCTGATGCACAGTTGGAACCCTTAATTATATATATATGTTTGTCTATGAGTTCTTTTATTTCTGAATGATGTACCCTTATATCACGTCCCTCTCTTTGAATCCCCCCGGTCTCACTGAACCAGGAAGCAGGTTGTTTTGCAAAGTTAAAAGATTTATTTTTATCAATTGAACGAGATATATTTCACACTTTTATGAATTTGAACAATATCTAGATATCACACTATTAACATTGATACAATGATCACCATTGGGGTGATGTCACAACAATCAACAATCTCTTTAATCAAAATGAGTATGGATAAGAAAAATAATGCAACATGGAATAATACTTGATATGGATACGAAAACAATGCAGCATGGAATAATACTTGATGTGGGTTCAATCAAAATACAATGTCACTCTTTCCCCCTGATACTACTCAATTCCCCCCAATATGCAGTATAAAGAGATGGAACGAGAGAACACAGGTTTCAGGATTAAACACTCAACAAATACAGTTCAATCCCACTTCCCCCTAGCAAGCAGAGAGAAACAGGAATGATTTCAAAACAGTTCAAATTCTTTTGAATGTGGCTTGGAAGGAATGGGAAAAATGCTAAAAATGGATTTAAATCACTAAATTGGATTCAAAACTAGTGGGAGCCACTTTGGATAGTTCCAGGTAAACACTAGCAATGATGATTGGATAACTAGCAGATTGAAAATTGAATTCTGAGTTCAGATGCAAAGAATAGCTGTTTTACACGTGTTGAAATTGAGCCAAATGCAAATCCGCGGCAAACTTTACAGAAAAACTACAAGGAGTTGTAAGTTACAGCAGTTTTAGTAGAGGTCGATTTTTCTCAGAAAGAGTCAAGATTTTCAAATGAAAGATGCGCTTTTGAATATTACCAACAAGAATATTCTGTACACTAGAGAGTCTATGAAGATGCAAGATACCCAACGGGACAGCCACCAGATCAGGGCGCCTCTGTTCTGACTTTTGCCCACCAAGACACTTTTCTTTCTTCAGCAAATATATTAGCGCAAAGATTATATTATCACTACCATTAACAAAGGACTATATGGATGACGGAAAGATTCAGAAAAACAACAGAGATTTTACAATGCAGTTCTGGATATGATCGAAATGGTTTTGGATTGGATTACTTAAGGATACGAGATTGGCTAGGGACAATTTGTTGCTAGATACTCACAACTATGGTTAGGAATAGGCCTGTCAAAGATCTGGTCAAAGGTTTTGGACTGAATTCTGCTAGCCCACCGGACAGGATTCAGGCATCCGGTTCTGCACTCAGCATGGCACTCTGGTCTCTGCACGGCCTCTGAACTGGATCTGACGGGTTGGTTCTGGGTTACAGCCATCAAGTTACAGATCTGCTCTACTGGTTTGGATCTCTGGGTTCTGGCAAGAGGTCTTGGCAAGAAGCAGAAACAGCACAGCCAGGCTGTTCAATTTTTGGTATGCCCCTTGGAAGTCTGGGGTTAAAATCAGGTTTCAAGACTTTAAAGGCCAACCTGAGAAGGGTTCAGCTTTGGAATTAGGCCTTCTTTGCCTTCAAAGTTCTGCAGTCTTGGATCTGGGTTCTGAGTGCTTCGCTGACAATCAGTTGATGGGTGAATGTGTGTGTGTTTCTAGGTCCTAGGCATTCCCTATTAATGTATTTCACAAAGGGGTCGGTAGGCTAAATTATACTAAGCACACCCTGTAGGAATCCAATTGGTTAAAGTCTTTCCTCGCTCCTGATTTGAGAAGGAAATCTAGTGTCATAGTGATGATGCATTTTACAACCCTGGGAGTCCCTCCCCCCGGTTTCTGTACAGTAAATCTATTTTCCACATAAATCATACCTACAATATCACCAACTTGCTAATAATACATATTCACATTACAGATTTAGTAGGGCACGTATCCGTCTGAGTGCCAACTCAGTGAGAGCTTTAGTTCCAATTTTACTGTTTTTTGCACTTTTGGTTGGGTACTCAGTGTCAGATCTGTCCACATTTTTCTCCATACATGTGCATGACATCTGGGCATAATCCTGCAAACTTTCATATTCCTAGCATTATCACAATTGCTACAACATCCAAATTTCGGTAGTCCTGTCTCTGAACGTTGCACAGACTCCAGAATAGTTTCAAAGGGTGAGCAGCCTTTTCATATTAACAACCTGTAATTTACAGATTTTTCCACATTTTTCACAGTTTTCTATGAGTCTTTTTCAAAAAGATATTTTCTTGTAATCTAAGATACACAAATCTGTCTGGTTCCGCCCCCAGAGTTTGATGGGCCCAGAGCAGTCCAGGGCTCCCTTCCTGCTGGCAGTTGGTTTCTGTTGACACCCGAATTTTCATTTCCTTTCAGTCCAGGAAGCCTATTGTCTCTCTCCCAAAGAATCAGAGCAACACCCCCTCCTCCTTTCATTTGCATTTAAATGACAGTTCCTGGGCAGAGAGCAAAAGGGAGGTACCCTTTGTTGGAGCAATCTGTGGAATGTGCTTTTGAAGTCCTCTGGCTGGTATCATTTTACTGTAAAACACTTTGTTTAACCTTGTCTTTTTCTAAATAAACTTTACATTTTCAACAAATATACCCACAGATCTCTTCATTCCAGTCTTTTTAAAACATAGAAATTGAATTGTAGCAACCTATATTGCTTTTGATGGCAAGTCTCTTCTTTTCCACAGTTTGATTTTAAGACACAAGTTTTAAACTGCCAGTATAAGTAAATGACAGCTTTGACACAGGCAGGCGGCGGTACTGCGCCCATATTCTGACTTTTTTTTCCAGGCAAGCACCTTTTTGAATGGGGATATTTTTGTGATGAAATGTGCTTCTCCTGACATTGTGCTTAGGTGGATTCTTTAAATAAAGTGATGTTTAACACCAAACAAGGATGTTGGATCTTTCCTGATGTTTGGGAACCATGATTTTGCATTTTCAACAGCCAAGGAAACACAGATTTTAAAGCACTTCTGGGTTTTCCTGGCAATGCAGAACTGCTTTTTTTTCAAATAGTTTCATTTCACTCTGCAGGCAGCCCAATGCTAGGTTTTGGTAGTGTGGTCTCCGGTTCTACCACTGGCACAGGCAAAATGGATTGGTGGCCTATTTTTCAGGTTTCCCTGCACACTTCTCAGAGATTTTTAGCACACATAAGGCTTTTCGGCGGGCATTCTGTTGTTTTTGATGAAAGAAGCACACAGTGATGTTGCAAGGCAGAGCCTACTGGGTCAGAACATCCCACAAGCCCCCCCTTGCGATTTGGCATTGATTGTCCATCTGGATGATCAGTCTCTTTCTTTTGGTTCCAAAAATGGCAAAGTTCATTATCTTTCTTCCATCAGGGGTGGATTGACCAGTTCCTCTCCCAGTCCTGATGTGAGTATGGAGTGATACTCCGGGCCCCTTGGATCTCTGCTTCCGGTCCCAAAGCAAAAACATATTTGTGGACAATTCCCCACCACTATTGATGTAGTGGGGCGGACACATACATTTTGACAATCAAGACACATTTTTCTATATGTATATATGTAAGTTATTGACTATATATGGAATATTTTATGGTGGGGATTCTAGGGAGCTGGAGTGACTCCCTCTGGGGTTCCAGAAGACTCCTCCAGTTGCTGGAGAGTGTGCCTAGGATGGCAACACTTCAGTTGGTTAATATGGACCCACTTATCTTCCCCCTCTGCCAAACTGCCTTTGGGGATGGAGATTTTGTAGGTGACTGGTGAGATTTTCTCTACAATTTCAAAAGGATCCCTCCAGGTAGGCAAAACTGTGTGCTGTTTGGCCTGGTTCCTTTGGAAATTGTATAAGTAGACCCGGTCTCCTACATGGTATTCTTTTCTAGTATTCTTTAAGTCATAGTGGGTTTTCATGCTGTCTGCAGATATTTCTAGATTTCACTGAGCATAGGCAAAAGCATGTTGAAGGTGTTTTCTTAGATTTTCAACATACTCATGAGTTGAGGAGCCAATGATCTATGTCTGCTCTTGGGTTCTGTAGAGCAGATGCTGGGGAAGCACCATCATGCGTCCAGTCATCAGCTCAAACGGTGACATTTTAGTTGCAGATGAAGGGGTAGATCTGACGGCCAAGGACAAAAGGTAATCGAATATCCCAACTTGGCCCAGAATCTGCCACAAACATTTTTAATATGCTCACAATTGTTTTGTTGTATCCCTCTACTGCAGCACTAGAGGCTAGCCAGTAGGCAATGTGTAATTGAATTTTGACCCCAAGTATCTCCCACATCTTTGTCATTACTTTGCAAGTAAAGTAGCTACCTCGGTCTGACTCGATCGTTTGGGTAGTCCAAAACACGAGAAGATGTGGTTGATCATCAGGGCAGCTGCTGTTTCTGCCTTGCATTTTGGCGCTGGGAGACATTCAACCCACTTAGTAAACAAGCATGTCACGGGCAACATATACTTTTTTCACCTAGAGGAGCGAATCACGGGACCGATATAATTGACTTGTAAATCTGACCAAGGCAGTGTCATCCCCCTCTTTTGAAGAGGCGCACGGTGTGTGAGGGATGTTGGCTGAAATTGTGCACACACAAGACACCCCTTCAAGTATTGGTGGAGGTCCTGCGCCATGTGTGGCTAGTATGCAACCTCTCTTAAGATTTCAACTGTTGTATGAAACCCTCTATGACCGGCTGTGGCTGCATCATGGGCGTGACTTAACATCAGGCTTCGGAATGAGGTGGAGACCACCCACTGATCATGGCCAGCTAGGGATCTCCTCACCAACAACCGTCTTGGATTCAGAACATTTTTGTACATTTCATCAACACTCTGAGGTCCTCTTTCCCTATGTAATCGGTATCCATCAGGGGAAAGTTCTCATGGTCCTCAATGTGTTGCTAAAACTTACCAATTGCTGGATCCCCTTTTTGAGCCATAATCAAATCAGCATCTGGGGCTCCTTACTCCATTTGCAGTTGAGAGTTCATTGTAAGCATTTGTCTGCGACCTAGTGATGGCAGTGACCTGGATTACCCCAACAGGGACTCGATCTCAAGTAGATCCCCTTGGATGGCTCTGGTTTTGGCCAGCTGATCAGCTAGGTCATTTCCAGTTTGTCTGGTCCCTCTACTTTAGAATGACCCTTGATCTTTTTCCAGTAGATGGTCATCCCATTCGAGGTGACCAGATCATCAATATTTTGAATTAATTTCCCATGTTTCAATGGTTTGTTGTTAGCACATAGCATGCCTCTGGTTTTCCAGTTAACCAGGTGCTCCACGAACCCGTTCCGTACATAATCCGAAGGAGTGATTATGACCAGTTGGTGGAGTTGATGTTGGACAGCAGTGAGGATGGCTTGATGCACAGCCATCAACTCTGCCACTTGACTACATCGGGGACCAAACTTGTACCTGCGGAGGGTTCTGGGGTCTCATTCACCCATGCATTCCCTACGCCGGCCACAAGTTCTTTTTCCTCGTTGTTGTCAACATGGTAGGAGCATCCATCCACATAGACAGTGGGCATTCCCTCACACTTTTCTTCAAAGACTTTGTGTGGGGAATTGAGGTATGCCTCCATGTTGTCCTTGATTTTTAGACTCTCGTCCTCCAGACAGTTTTCTCTGGCACAATCATGCAAGCCAGCCAGACCTTGCACGAGGGGACTCTTCTTGTTTTGGCCATATCTGAACAACACAGGAAAGCCTTGCATTGACAGAATCCAGGAGGTTATTTGGGAATTACTTACATTTCCGGCCCGGATTCTGTCACTTTGGAGATATTGCAGAGGCTGGTATGGAGCCTCCACTATGATGTGTTCCCCCTGGATAAACGTGCAGTAATTCTTCAATGCCCACACCGTTGCCAGGAGTGCCTTCTCACAATCGTTCAATTTTTCCTCCACAGAGGATAAAGTTTTACTCGCATAGGAGATTACTTTATTGACCTTGTCATGCTTTTGGTATAATACTGCAGTCAAGCATGTATTCGAGAACCCTGTCTCCAAGAAGAACTCCTTGTTTTTGACAGGGTAAGCTAGGCAAGGCGCTTGTGAGAGGCTTCTTTTGAGTTGTCTTATTACCTCGGCTTGTTCTGGACCCCACTCCCACTTGACCCCCCCTTCAAAAGCTGAATCAGGGGTCTTGTGATCTCTGCATAGTCCTCAATGAACTTTCTGCTGTAATTAGTCAGTCCAAGGAGGCTTCTTAGTTCCTGCAGAGTTGTGGGGTCTTTCAATTTCTGGAGTGCTTCCACTTTCTTTTCCTGGGGTGAGAGACCCTGAGGAATAATCTCATGCCCCAAGAAATTGACACGGGTTCTATACCACTGTGCCTTTTAAAAGGAGAATTTTGCTCCGGCAGCCATCAACTGTGTCAGAACATAACGGATCTCTGCTTTGTGTTCCTCCACAGTTGAGCTTTTGATGAGAACATCATCTACATAGGCCACGTTACCCCTTTCACCCAGGTCGGGGATGGCCTTATGTAGAAAAATGTTGAATTAATTGCCAGAGTTGTCCAGGAAGAAGGGTGAGAGGAATTTGGTAATTCTCCCCCTTCCTGAATAAAATGTATCAAAGGCCCTTTTTAACAGAAGGGTAGTTTGGGATCCAGTGTCCACCAGTGCCAAAATTGTACACTGCCCCTGTATTTGGACCGGGGCATAGAATCTTCCCTCTTTCTCCTCAAGGGGGCACAGATAATATACATTTTTGGACAACTGGTGGGTTCGTTTTCTAGTTTTGGACACTGATAGAGAAGATATTTGGGCAGCACCCTGTATGGAGTCTAGAGAATCTGAAAAAAAAGGTGACAACTAGATATGGGAGAAGTTTTGGGTTCCCCTGGTTCTGGTTCTGGGCCACCCCCCCTTTTTGGAGGCAGTCACCAGGATGGGTTTGAACCAGGGGATTTTCATGCTGTTGGTTCTGGGGTTGGATGATGGGCGGCGCTAGCTCAGTCCCCACATCTACCCAGTCTGGATTTTTCTTTGGGAGGAGTTCCCCCATCTCTGAAGGAGGAGATCCTTTTCCCAGGATCCTCTGAGGATCCCTCTCCTTCAAATTGGAAGATTTGTACCTCCTCCTCAAAATGGGTTGTTTGGGTTCTTTGTTTCTCCTCCCCCCACTCTGCTCCTTGGGTGGCAGACTTTCAGGGGCAGGAGATGTTGGTTCCGGTTCCTGGGTTTACAGGGGCTTTTTACAAGTGGGGAAGGATGCTTCCTCTAAGGCTTTACACCCCCCCTTCCCCTTGTGCCTCCTACCTGGGAACCGGTGGGTTGTCAGAGTTCTTCCCCCGTCATTGCTCTGGAGCACCAGGTCCAGAATTTGAGGCATTCTGCGCTGGCATGCTCATCTGAGGGTTCTGTTGAGCCCTCAGCATGCGACCCAGATCCTGTGCCATGTTTTGGACCTGCCGCTCTAGCTGTGATACCTGCTCAGGCTGATACGAGGTTCTGTTGTCTCCCCTGGGCTGATCCTGGGAAGGGTAGCTATCCCTTCTCTGAAAATACCCTGGGTTTGGAAAATGTGGGTACCCCTCCACCCTTGGCCTCCCCTCTCCCGGATTAGGCTGTCTGGGCTCAGAAAATTTGGGAAAGAAGGATGGATTGTTCTTGTGTTGAGAGTTCTGCCGGTACCTGAGGAAGAAGTTCTGTCCAGGGTTTGGGGAATTTCTTCCCTCCTAAGGGAAGTGAGGAGGGGAGTTTCCTGGGTTAGCTGCTGTTTGGTTGGATCCCCCCCTTGAGCTGGATGAGTACACACATAACCCAGGATGGGTCTGTTCCCCTTGTAGCGGGGACTTATGTAGTCAGGGATCCCATTTGTGGGACTACCTCCTTGATTCCCTGTTTGTGACTGCCCGAGGGCCTTCTGGGCTTGGGATTATTCTGCTGTGCAGGCAGGTTTTTAGGCCCCCCATTTCCAAATCTAAAATGGAGGCAACCTTCACCTCTGCCACCTTAGCAGCAGCAGGGGTGTTGGTTGGATTGGGGCTTTTTTAATTATTTTTGTTTTCTATGGGCTTTTGCACCTCATAGATTCATGTGGCCTGTTCAATGACCCAGTCTAGTGATCTTTTCTCATGAAAATCTCTCACTAGCTGGGTCATGATGTATTTTGGTAGAGCGTGGGAGAAAGTATTCACAAATTCTTTGCTGTCCGTGTGCACCCTTCTGGTGGTCTGCGCAAAGGCACGATTTAATTCCTGCACAAATTCTTGTGGGTCCTGATCCTCCCCACATTGCAAGTTGTCGGCTGCCTTGCGAGCCTCCTGAGGATTTCGGTGCACAGAAAAATACTTCAAGATGGCCACCCTATAGGTGGACAATCTAGAGTGATTTTGGTCCTACAGCCCCGCAAAGAAGCTGGAGTATTCTGGTGAGAAGGTCCATTTCACATACTGGATACCGCTTTGGCTGTCCTTCAAATGGAAAGTTTCCATCATCTGCTCAAAGAGCGCTAAGTGCTCCCAAACAGAATACTTAGCGTTCTTATGGTAAGGCGTGATGACGCTCCTTATCACCTTGATTTGTTTTAAGGGGTCCTTAAGCAAGGCCCTTTTTGCCTTATTGGCCTTTTTCGTTCGGGTAACCCTGGTTCACTCCTCCTCTGACTCAGAGGCACTGCTTCCAGAGGTGGCCGTCTGGTCTTCTAGGCTCTCCTGGATTAGGGAGCCTGGCAATGGCTGGCAGAATGTGGGGACCTAGTCTCCTGTGTCCTGGGGCGCTCAGAGGAGTCTTCTGATTGCTCCCAGGATTTGATGGGTACCCCCCCACTGTCCTAGCTGGGCAGAGGTTTTCAGGATGCCCTTATTGGGCCTACAACCATGGAGTTCCCCACTAAATTTCACAGCACTTGGGTACCCATACCCAGATACCCACCCATCCATTCCCGAGAAGTGCTGGTCTATGAGCCCCATATTTCTGATTGGATTGAAATCTGCCATCCCCGTGACCATTGGCTCCTGTGCGCCAGTGGACATGGGAGTGGCAGAGTCCAGGGTTTGGAAGAGGTGAAGGCCTCTGGTGGGGTTCCTGAGGTTATGCTCAGGTGTTTCCCTTTCCCAGCTAACCTCATCTTTGTCAGCCCCTTCTCCCTGTTGCCATGCAAGAATCTGAGCTTTCTGTTCCTCTATCAAGGCCTTGCTAGTGAAGGCGAGCGTCCCCAGATAGCACAACCCTCCCTGCAATGAGAGGCAAGAATGGACTCTCCCACGAATGGGAATAAGGCTAGGACCAAGTGCGGGTGATCTTAAGGGAAGCTTTATCTAAGTCAAAATAGGGCATGCAAAGAACTCTGCAAACTCCGAGAGCGCTCTGTCTGACAATCGCAAAGACAGGCGTTTATATTTACAAAAAGTGTCATAGGCACCTACACACTATAGGGGGCACATGTACATGGGGATTGGGTGGCGTCGACTAACTATATGTGCAGCTGTGATGCGTCGCTCCGTGGTTGGTGGACACCGCCGGGTGCCAACCTGGGATGGGCAGGTCAGCTGGGCTCATCCTGGAGGCGCTGTCCAGTCAGGCGTGGTCAGTGTCATTGATGGACGTCTTTCTTGGCTTTCTGCCCTAAGGGCCAGGCACACCCCATTCATTCAATGCTGCAATGCCAGTTGCCCTGTAAATCCTACAATAGGTTATTCTACAGGTTAATACAACACAGGAGGAATGCGCATTAGGTGGGGTACTGTGGCCATACATCAATACAGGGTTGCTATAATCCTGTAGACTAGGTATCATAGGCCACGGGGTCGGGTCTCAGGGCACGGGGTAAGCTGTCCGAGCTTTGGGTCTCGTTAGAAGTCATGACGGATGCTTTTACACAATGTTGGTGCAATATTAGGTGTCTTCTTTTACAAGCGTCATTAATTTGGGGTGAACTGGTGGGTCGTGGGACCTATGAGGGGGCACCTCTGGCCTCTGGTTATGGCTGGATTTTGCTGCTGGGCTGTAAATAATTCAGGTGGCTGTTTGTGGCCATGTGAGCTGCGGGGGAATCATGAATGCCTGAAGCAGCTCCAGCCGAATTGGGGGAGGTGAGGCGGTGTCGCTCGGGCCTTTGCTTTCTCTGGCAGGCTTCAATGGGAAGGGAGGGGAGGTGGCTTTGGATATGCCCATAATGATAGTCTTCTCGCAAGCTGCAAATTGTATTGAAAATGAAGGGATTCGTATAATGTAAAATGGCTAAAGGGTTACACGTCTATAGTCTTTACATCAGTACACAGTCATTTCAGAACACCTTAACTATATCAACAGTTCTATTAGTCTCTACAGGGTAAGTAATTGCAAGATTAACAGCGTTAGCATCATATTGTAAACACGATACGTGAGGTAGCATTAGGGTTGGTGGAGCACGCAGGAGCAACAGACCAATACGGTTGACAGCAGTAACACACGTTAAACTCGTACATTCACATTTGATGGCATTCTATATATCTCATTAAACAATTTACAAGAGCTCACAATACTGTCACGCTTGTGTTCCTTTGCACTCTAGCAGCATCAGGGTAGTCATGGCATAAGGACTCAGTATCACTCTTGTTACATTACCCCTGGAGAAGCACAGAGTAGGAGGCCAGGGGCCCTGAGTGTGTGCGCATACTGAGGGGGTTTGAGTATCGTGACCATGTGGTCACACAATGACACATTCTGCAGTTCGTACAGTGTTTGTAGATTTTTGCCACGGAGGTCGTGCAGAAGGGATATCATTGTAATGCAATATATGTATACATGTATATATGTATATATGTATGAGCAGTTTCTTGGTGTGGGATTAAGGCTTTTGTTTCATCGAGGACGGTTTACAGTTATTTTCCAAGCCTGCCCCGCTGCCCGGGTCATGCTGAGGATAATGATGCACTGCGGAAGGTGAACGATACAGTGTTTGCTCTAACACTAGCTCATGTCTGACTGCTCGTGGGAACGGGCTTTCAGCGGATCTGCCAAGGAGCTAGGGCAACAGGGTAGGCAAGGATTCTCTGGAGGTGGGGGCCGTGCTACAGCGCACATGGAGTCATGTCTTAAGATGGCGTTCTGGTTTGCCTAATACAGTACGTTTGGTCAATGTGTCGGCCAGTGGTCCACCCACCACCTGGGCCCTGGTGGCAGGGGGTCCCCTGATGAGCCATAGACATCCCAAGGTGGGGACCGCAGGGGAGGGGGTCTCTTTGACCTGTCCTCCCCTACATTTCCCCCTTTCGTTACTTAAGTAACAAATACTTTAAGTCCCCCAACCGCTCACATTCCTTTTCATTGGCCACTGCCTCATACCATGCCGGGGTGCCCTTTATGGGCATCCAGGCCCTGCACACCCCCTCAGGCTTTCTCCCCTTCTAGAATATTCATCTGGGGTACAAGTCAAGTATATATAATCCCTATTCCCTTCCAAGTCTACCCACACCTCCGTATACCATTCAAGTTCTCGCGGTTCTCTGATTGTTGTGTGCCATAATCTGTCTACTATATCCCCATTGTGGTATACCGACACCATCTGGTATTCAGGCCCAGGCTCTTTGCCTGTTTGCACTTGAGCTTCCTGCATAACTTGCACTGTGCCTCGAGCATTGCCCATTGTCACCATCATCAATGTAGCATTTGGTACCGCGCCTGCACAACATCGAAGGCCCATCTGGCACACACAAAAAATCAGAAGTAAAAACAGTACTATGGGCATTAGTAGTTTAACAGTCATTCCCAGCCACGATGGGACCCAGGAGAAGAGGTTGTCGAACCACGTGCTTGCTTCTGCCCCACCTTCCGTTTTCATTCTTTCTCCTAGGTTGTGCACTGCTGCGATCACGTGGGACACTGTACCATTATCTGCGTCTTCAGAAGGTACGAAAGTGCAACATGCACTTCCAATTTTTCGGCAAACACCTCCGTCCATTGCTGTTAATAGGTCTAGAACATACCTATTTTGCATTGTCATTAGCCGCAGGGCCCTCAGCTCTACCTTGGTCATGTTGAAACCTTCTTCATTATCGTTTGCTAACTGGATCAGCTCCCAGTGTGTTATTTGGAGCCACATAGCATTTGCCCGTGCCTGGATGCTTGGAATGAGTGAGGCAAAGAACGTCTCTGCAGAGCTAAACAATCAATATATGTCTGGGATCTGTGCCAATAGCTCTGAGGATGCTTTGGATATGTAGTTTGATGATCGCCTATTTCGGGACAGCATTTCTTCCTTGTTATTAGAGGACAAAACATACATCTGTGGTTCTTCTACTGGTTGAGCCGCGTTTTTGCGGGGGGCGTCTTGCCCTTTCCTGCCCCCACCGATGTGGCTCTCTGGTATCACCATTAGTGCTGAATGTAGTGTGGCCAATGAGCAACTGCCGCTCCATGATTGTGAGACATGTAAGTATGCCTGGCGGCCACACACCCAGTAGGTGTCCATGAGTGCTGCTGTCCCCTTGCTCATGTCTGGGATGGTGAGAGTCCTGTTGCAGTCTTTGTTTATTCCCACTGCGGTCTTTCCTTCCCCCTGGAAGCATAGTTCATATGTTATTTCTTTCTGCAGTTTGAACGGTTTTTCAATGGCAGTCACCCATGTTAGCTTTGTGATGTGCTCCTTCCAGATGGGTGTACACGTTCTTTCGATCCACTGCAGCTTTTCAGATGACACTCCTCGCAGCGCCTCCGCTTTGCATGTAACTTCTTCATCTTTCCATCTGTTGTCTGTGAATAATGTCCCCTTTATTACAAAAAATGGTTCTTTCAGACATATTACGCCTTCCACTTTCGGGTAGCATGTTTTTTCGTTCTGCAGCATGCTAAAAGTTATTTTGTGTGCCTGAAAGGTGTTCTTAATTCTGCACAGCGTAAGATGAAGGAGACATTGGGCATTTATCAGAGGCAATTCGTTTGGTAGCAACACTTTGGGTGTTCCTGAGGCATGGGGGATAAGGGAGCAGACGTAGCAGCTCTCATTTGTTGTTTGTTTGGCAGTTGCGCTCATGTCTGCATACCATTTATTAGTCTGGTGAGGATGTCTTGGGTCTTCCATTTGGTCTAAACCCAGACCATGATACTCGTCATACTTCCTACTTCCCACCTCCCTTTTCCTTCTATTAATTCTAAGATATCTCGCAGCTTCATGGGCAATGTGTGATCTATACCCCCCTTTTCCCACATCCCCCTCTTTCCATTCATCATATAGCAATGCAAACTTTTCTGCCATCTTTTTGTTTTCTTCCGTTATTCTATGATGTAATGTACTGGCTGCTGTAGGGGTGGTTACTTGTGTGGGCGGGGTGGTGGGGGTATTGTAAAGCCACGATATGACAGAAGGGTTGCGGTCATTTAGACTGTGGGCATTGTAGTAAGAGACATTTGGCAGGGGACTTATGCTAACATTCATTTCAGCACTGCTTTTCTTGGGGTGGTTGATTGTTTTGTGCGGTTTCGTGTTATACCCCCACACAAGCTGGTATCCGTTCCATACCAAAAAATCACCTTCTTTTGCCCTTTCAGTTGTTATATTTACATTTGCAATATTACTCCTGTTCCCCCCTCCCCCCTCATTCATCTCAACATAGATGAATGCTATGAACCAATATGTGCTTATGCCAAACAGAATCACAAAAAATAATATGATACACACAGACAGTCCACATTCATACGAATATCTATAACTTTCTACTATAGCATTTCTATATCTGGATATTCTATTGCTCTCCGTTGCGGGCTGCCCGTTTGTTGCCATGGTTGTTCCTATTTAAAACATAAGTGCATTAAGTATATACATGTAAACATTTTCTTTTTGTACTGTAGCCACCATACAATTATAATGTGAGATAGAGGGAGATAGAGGGAGAGAGAGGGGATGGGTGCAGGGAGAACGAGAGAGAGAGAGAGAGAGAGAGAGAGAGAGAGAGACATATTCTCATTCATATTTGATCACTTTTCCATTTTTCATTTCAACCATTAATGTTATTCATTTATCTTTTTCTCGTACCTGTAATTCAATGTCTTTGTTAGCATATTAATATTCCTGATACACTTCTTTTTAGCTGTGTCTTTTTCATTCAAGGTTTCATTTGTTGTTGTTTGCTGTTGTCTGTGCCTCCTCATTCACTTCTGCCTGAACATTATTGTAGGCCCTCTGTACGTCTGTTAAATGTATCCAGTACCTCAGCCCTTTAACCTTGACTGCTGTGGGAGTACAAAAAACTTCCTTGTATGGGCCATGGAATCTTGGGGCCCTCCATCTGCGCACAAAACGTCTAACATAAATAAAATCCCCTGGCATTAATTGTCCTTGGGGGCCCTGTTCCACAAATGACGCAGCTTGGTTTCCCTCTTCTCTTGTAAATGGAGGTGACAGTTGCATTGTGGCGCTTTTATGTGTATCTGAGTGTCTACGCAGCGGGGAATGTGCTGTGTGCATTCGTCTCCCCGTCACAATCTCGTGCGGGGACAAGTGGTGGTCCTTACTTGGCTGGTTTCTCAGTTCAAATAGTGCTAGGGGTAAACAAAACACCCAGTTCTTCTTGAGTGAGAAGCATAGTTTGGACAATCTTCCTTTTAATAGGCCGTTGATCTTCTCGACAACGCCATTACTTTGAGGGTGATAAATCAAGCAAAGCTTGTGTTTGATCCCCAATAATGCAGTAACTTCCTTGAACAGTTCATTCACAAAATGAGTGCCGTTGTCTGAGCGAATAACGTTGCGAATTCCCCAGCGCGGGAATACTTCTCTCACTAGGAACTTTGTGGCGCACTTAGCATCAGGACGTGCACATGGACCAGCCTCAACTCACCTCGAGAATGGGCATACAACTACTATCATGTAGCGTGCCCCATTACACCTTTCCCCTGTGTCTGCGTAATCAATATGTAGTTCCCTGAAGGGCCCTGTGGGTTTTGGAATTGTCCCTCTGAGTGTCCTTAAAGTCATCCCAGAATTGTATATCTGATACGTTGTGCACTCCATTGCTAATCTTGATATATGTTCCTGGAGCCCTGGCACAAACCAATCTTCCTGTATCTCTGCTGCTATGTGTTGTTTGGCATTGTGTGCTGGGAAGTGTAATTGCTGGAATGCTATCTCCATCAATTTAATGGGCATCACCACTTTACCTGTGTTGTTCTGGTGACATAGTAAATCTGTTGCCGATTGGCTGCAACCTCTTTTTTCCCACAATGCTTTTTCTTCATTACTTGCTCCTTCCTGTAACTCTAGTATTTGTGATATGGGCATGGCATTGTACCCTTCTGGTAGTTCCTCACTCGCTTGTTGTTGCAATATGTCCTCACCTGCAGCTTCCTTTTTGAAATATGACGCCTCCTTGGTGGCGGCGTCCGCTGCCACGTTTCCCAAGGATACAATATCGGTATTGGACGTATGTGCTTGGCACTTGACGATTGTCACCACTGTAGGTTCTTTTAGTGCCTCAATTGATTCCTGTAGCAACTCGGCATGTTGTAATGGGGTCCCATCCGCCCTGCGAAACCCTCTCCGTCCCCACCAGGCCAAACCACCGTGTACCATTGTAGTCATGTATGCTGAGTCCGTGTATATTGTGACTGTGCATCCCTTGGCTGCACGCAATGCTTCAATTAGGGCAACAAGTTCTGCTGCTTGTGCTGAAAAGTGTGATGGTAGGCGATATTGTACTAACACTTCGTACTCACCTTCTTCTAATCTCATTACCGCCATTCCTACATGTTTCTCACCTGTATCCATGTCAATTGATGCTGATCCATCTACAAAGTACACTTCTCCTTCTGTTAGGGCATTTTCACTTACCACCGGGCCCTCACCCTGTTCTCCTGTATATGTTGCACAATCGTGCTTTTGCATGTCTTCTACTGTACATGGCTCTGTGATGAATGTCGCTGGATTTACTGTTCTACACTTCACTATGTGGATGTTAGCGCTAGATAATATTATCTCGTACGCTGTTGCTCGCTGTGTTGTTAGTGTACTTTTAGATCTTTCCAGTAAGGGAGTGTTCCACATATAACGTAACGGAGCACCCCATTACTATAGTGGCACTTTTTTCAATGGCGAATGCAGCGGCAGCGAGAGACTGTTCGCACGCGAAATGTCCTTGCATAACTGCGTCTAGTGTGCCACTGTAGTAAGCCAATGGCTTGTGTCCCATGGAGGTCTTTTGTGTCAGAACAGCTGTCATTAGTGCTCCCTTGCAGTGAGAAAACAGGTACAATTTGCGCTCATAGTCCGGGTTGGCGAGTACTGGAGTGCTTGAAATTAGCTGTTTCAGTGACGCAAATGAGTCACTCATCTCGTTTGACCATTTTATTTCTTTATCCTCCCGCTGGGCCTCTTTGAGTGCTTGTAGTAAGGGTCTTGTGTATTCTGTGTAGTCAAGTATCCATGCCCTGCAATAATTGCACATTCCTAAAAACTTCTGCATTTCTTTTACCATTTTTGGCTCTTTCACTGCCGTGATTGCTTCTACTCTGTCAGGTATTATCTTTTTGCCATCCTTTGATATCAGCTGTCCCAGGTATAATACTCCTGGTTGGCAGTATTGCAGTTTCCCTCTGTCCACTTTGTACCCCTTGTGGGCTAGCAGTGTTAGGAGTGTAACTGAGTCCTTCCTGCACTCTTCCTCATTCTGTGCGCATATGAGCAAGTCATCTACGTACTGAATGATTGTACTCTCAGCTGTCAAGTTTCCCAAGTCTTTGTGGAGGATACGATTGAATATACTGGGGCTCTCACAGTAACCCTGTGGTAACCTGCAATGCTCATATCTTTTCCCCCCTAGAGTAAATGCTGTCAAGTATCTGCTCTCTTCTGCCAGGGGAATGGAGAAAAATGCGTTTTTCAAATCAACTACTGTGAAATGTGATGCATTTTTTGGGATACTGCAAAGTACTGATGCAGGGTTCGGGACTAGGGGAAACTCTTTTTGTATGACGTCATGTATGATGTCATTTAGTGGGCGTAGGTCCTGGATCATCCTCCATGCCCCTCCCTTTGCTTTTTTGATCGGGTAAATGCAAGTATTGCATGGGGAATTTGAGGGTATTATTATTCCCTGGGCCAATAGGGCACTTATCGTTTCTTTTATCCCTTCCTCAGCTTCACAGGACAATGGGTACTGTTTGACTCGGGGCAGGATTGCTCCTGGTTTTAGTTTTATCGTGACTGGGGTAACTCCGTGCAACAACCCTACATCATGGGGGCCTGTAGTCCACAAGTTGCTTGACACTAGTTTCATGTCGTCATGGTATAGCTATTTCCATTATTATTTCTCCGTCACTTTCTGAGTCAGAAAAGAGATCATCATCTGATAGATCACGTAAGGCAATGTCAGCATTGATGCACAACACAGTGCGCCATTCACACCTATCTATGTCCATACCAATTACTGCAATTCTTTTGGCTGATATCTGTACTGCATGCAAATCTAGAGATATCACTGACCCTGGTGTAATGTCTGTGCGTACTATTGGACGGAAGACGAATTCTGTTGGTACCCTCCATTCTAACCTTTTTAGCTCAGGTACTACTCAGGCTAGAGTTTTCAACCCTTCAATGAACACACTTTCGTCTACCGGCATGCCAAGTATCTCTGGTGCTGTTGCTCGCCCATGTACCACTAGCATTACACGCAGCGGGCATATTCCTGGGGTGGAGCAAACTATCCCTCTTTCTATGAAGGATATAGTCATATTGAGCTTACTGAGAAGGTCCCTTCCGAGCAAGTTTATTGGGGAATGTTCGTAATACAGTAAGGGCGTCCTCACTGTCTTACCCCCCACTGTCACATCCAAATCTTCTGTGTTAGAACTTCGATGACAGCCCCAGAGAACCCCTGTGTCTCCAACCTACGGTTAGAAAGCAGAAACCGACCCTCACGTATGCATGATTTTTCAGCTCCCGAATCTACCATAAATATGAACTGCTTGTCTCCTATCTGTGCCCCCACTAATGGTTCCTCTGCTGCATTGTAGGTGGTAGATAGGATGGGACACGCAAGTGTTCCCTGTGGGCTTTGCTATGCTGGTTGCCTCATTGCTCCCCCTTGACTAAAGACATTGCCTGACACCACTGCTACACCACTATAGGGGGCTGGGGCAGGTGCCCCGTTCGCAACTGTTGTGAAAGGGTTTCCTGGTGTGTAGTGCATAGGTTTGTCGTTCTGTGGGTGACCCTGTGTTCTATTGTGTTGAGCGGGTCTCTGGTCTACATACCCTTGCTCCTGTTGCCTCTGTTGTCTTCCCATTGGGAGGCCATATGGGCTCCCTGGGTGGGGGTTACCGTATTGCTCCATATCCTGAAATCCGTTGTTTGGTCTGTTCCTACATTCTCGTGAGAAGTTCCCCCACCTCCCGCAATTCCAACAGCTCCCTTGTGCACCTCTGGGGCCTTGCCCCCATACCTCCATTACCACCGTACCCCTGCCCCCCTCCTCTGTGACCCCTGTACCCACCTCATCCCCCTTGAGGGGCCCAATCCTGCCACTGCGGACCTCCGTACTGCTCCTGTCCGTTCCACTGTGGTTGTCCCGCTCCTGCCCAATTCGCTGCCATCCTCCCCTGTATTGCTACCAGCCCCTCCTCCTCCTCGTCTCCCTCCCTACTATGTGGGAGCGCCGCAACTGCTGCAGTGACCTTCACCAGTTTCGTTTGTACTAACTTGGCCTCATCTGCCAATCTTTTTTGTGCTATTTCTTTTTCTCGTTCCTTTATTCGTTTGCAGTGGTGTACTATTATACTCTGCATTTCGGGCCACCCTTCGCCTCGATCCCTGCAATTTTGTCAAGTGCTTTCTGTACCTCTTTAGGCAGGCCTCTCTTTATTATGAACTAAGATAATGATGTTGACTGGTACCAGGGCGTGCCCGTTTCCGCTCTCCACATCTCCTGTACACGGAAAATGTAATCCATAGCATCCTCCCCCTCATTCATTGTGCATTGCATAACTGACTGTAAGTCTGGTGTATCTGGAAATCTTTCTCTTAATGCGTCCCACACTCGTGCTCGCACTGTGTTAAATGAGGCACCATCATGACGATCACAATCTAATGTCACCCCCGGAAAACCGGCTTTTATCCACACTCTATCTGCTTGGTCCCCAACCCCTAATACTAGTAGGCTTTTTACATCCCCTACCGCCAGTGGGACCCCCGCTGTGTGCTTCTCGAATGCATATATCCACTTACTTGCCCCTCCGGACAGTGGTGGTAACAATTTTAACAGATTAGCCTTATCCATTTGAGCCCAGGGTATGTAGTTTGGTCTCCCTCCTCCCCTGTGTATCAATGGGAGTTGGAACTTCCCCTTTGTCACTTTGCTTGTACTCACCTTCTTTCCCTTCTTCCCTAGTGGAGCCATTCTCCCCAGCCTATTTCTTAATCATCCTGTCCATTCTTCATCCATTGTTCTCCCCAGATGTGCACTATCCATTCTCCAACTCGCTCCTCCCATTGCCACACTTAATCTCCCACTTTCTTCTTCATCGTCCTCCACATCACACCACAAATCGTCTCTTCCCCCTGTGACCAAAATCTCATCATCTGCATGTTCACTTGCCCCGTCTATTTCTATTATTCGCATGGGCTCTTCTTGTATTCTGAACAATATTTCCCCCTTCTTCCACCCCTCCTCAATCGTCCTGTCATTGTTTTGTGTCCTTGGTGTTTGCTCTGACCGAGCAGCATTAGTCCCACTTTGCTCACAGATATTTTTAATTCTAGATAATTCCTCTCTTGCTAATGAGAGCCTTGAATCTAAATCCTCTGTTAACTTCTCTATGTCTACTGTGGGTGTACTTATATGTCCACGCTGTCTATGGCTCTCACACGGCGGGGGTGCAGTCAGGCCATGTGTTGTTGTAGCTTGAGTTGGGGGCACATATGTGGGGTCACTATACCCTTCTGCGGGCACCGGTTTATTAAGTATAGGGTACAACCGTGTCACTTCACCTGGCTTTTCTTCCTCAGTCATTTCTTTATCGCCTTTGGGTATCAGTAATGGGTTGTCTGTGGTGGACGGCAAATTGGTCATCGGCTCTATCTTATTGATAGGAGGCACCTCTTCAAACAATCACCAGAGATCTAATATCTCCCTCCTATTGTGGAACTGTTTCCCCTTATATTTCATAAAGATGCAGGTAGCCACCATGTCTAGAACATTTGTATCAAACGATCCTCCTTCGGGCCATATTTGGGGCAGACCTTCTCCCTTTAACTCTGTGACCCACTGATCGTGGTATTTTCTAATCCGTTCAGCATATCCAGATAAACTCTTACAGATATGGGCCAGGGGTGTCTCTGTCCCCATTGTATGCGGTTGGCTTGAATAACAATATATATATATATATATATATAGATATGTATCTCTAAAACTTTGTACTTTTCTGACACCTTGGCAATAAGGGAGTGTGTGCTTGTGTAGTTTATACAAAAAATTACTTAGGGGGCACATACAAGAGCAAACCACCTTCTGCACACTACCAGTATTTCCAGTACAAATATTCAAAAGAAACAGCTTAATTCATTGGGCTTACCACCTCATAATGTCTGTAGGTCACACTTACCATGACCACACCATGATCATGCACATTTTACAATTCACTAAAATCACCATAACATGGCTTTGTTTCAACACATATAATGCATATACAATGATAGTCGATACCCTATTGGAAGGTAACCTTTAATCTCTTTCTTCCCTCCCTTGTTTCACCTAGTCTTTCTTTATTTGTTATGAGGTCCCCCTTTTTCACGCAAATCTCTTTTTGTCTTTACTAAGTATTTGACCTATTTTCATTTATAGACCCAGAAAGAATGAAAGAAAAGCATTTACTAATATATTCACTGTGTCTCCTTTTTCTACCAGACACCTTTATCTTATTCTCCACTAGTTCATATATTCCCAGTACTAGTCAAGATAGCACTATGCGGCGCGGCCTTCTACCCCCTTGCAGAGCTAGGTTCCCATCTCTTTATCTCTTTTCGCCTTTTGATCCTAATGGCCATATGCAAAGAAAAAGAACAGAAATTATAGTATTGATTCTAGTGATCCCAAACGTGTCCCCTTTTTAAATGACCTCGTTTTTTTTATTTTTTTAAAATCCTGCTCCCTTTCCCTACTCCCCTTATCCCTTATGATCACTCGCACTTAATACTCACGTGTCTGTCTTGAACCGAGAGTCTCCGAACTGGGCTCGTCCAGGCTGCACTGCCACACGCTCAACGGCCAGGCCCAGCTCCGGCGAGCGGTACTCAAAGGGGATTTTTTGAAACGGGATCCCTTAGCCTTTCTCTAATACGTGTACACCTCTTAGCATACCAGTCCCCGTAGGCGCGTAGCTTTCCGGAGCAGGCATACCGTGCATCTCCCCTTTCGACCAGAAATTTTCGTGCCAGAGGGGATGGAAGGGATGTACCAGGAGATGTAATCTCGCAATCGGGGTCACCACTGAAGGCGAGCGTCCCCAGATAGCACGACCCTCCCCGCAATGAGAGGCAAGAATGGACTCTCCCACGAATGGGAATAAGGCTAGGACCAAGTGCGGGTGAGCTTAAGGGAAGCTTTATCTAAGTCAAAATAGGGCATCCAAAGAACTCTGCAAACTCCGAGAGCGCTCTGTGTAACAATCGCAAAGACAGGTGTTTATATTTACAAAAAGTGTCATAGGTACCTACACACTATAGTGGGCACATGTACATGGGGATTGGGTGGCGTCGACTAACTATATGTGCAGCTGTGATGCGTCGCTCCGTAGTTGGTGGACACCGCCGGGTGCCAACGTGGGGTGGGCAGGTCAGCTGGGCTCATCCGGGAGGCGCTGTCCGGTCAGGTGTGGTCAGTGTCATTGATGGACGTCTTTCTTGGCTTTCTGCCCTAAGGGCCAGGCACACCCCATTCATTCAATGCTGCAATGCCAGTTGCCCTGTAAATCCTACAATAGGTTATTCTACAGGTTAATACAGCACAGGAAGAATGCGCATTAGGTGGGGTACTGTGGCGATACATCAATACAGGGTTGCTGTTATCCTGTTGACTAGCTATCATAGGCCACGGGTCAGGTCTCAGGGCATGGGGTAAGCTGTCCGAGCTTTGAGTCTCGTTAGAAGTCATGACGGATGCTTTTACACAATGTTGGTGCAATATTAGGTGTCTTCTTTTACAAGCGTCATTAATTTGGGGTGAACTGGTGGGTCGTGGGACCTATGAGGGGGCACCTCTGGCCTTTGGTTATGGCCGGATGTTGCTGCTGGGCTGTAAATAATTCAGGTGGCTGTTTGTGGCCATGTGAGCTATGGGGGAATCATGAATGCCTGAAGCGGCTCCAGCCGAATTGGGGGAGGTGAGGCGGTGTCCCTCGGGCCTTTGCTTTCTCTGGCAGGCTTCAATGGGAAGGGAGGGGAGGTGGCCTATAGCATCATATTGTAAACACGATACGTGAGGTAGCATTAGGGTTGGTGGAGCACGCAGGAGCTACAGACCAATACGGTTGACAGTAGTAACACACGTTAAACTCATACATTCACATTTGATGGCATTCTATGTATCTCATTAAACAATTTACAAGAGCTCACAATACTGTCATGCTGGTGTTCCTTTGCACTCTAGCAGCATCAGGGTAGTCATGGCATAAGGACTCGGTATCACTCTTTTTACATTACCCCTAGAGAAGCACATAGTAGGAGGCCAGGGGCCCTGAGTGTGTGCGCATACTGAGGGGGTTTGTGTATCGTGACCATGTGGTCACACAATGACACATTCTGCAGTTTGTACAGTGTTTGTAGATTTTTGCCACGGAGGTCGTGCAGAAGGGATATCATTGTAATGCAATATATGCATATATGTATATATGTATGAGCAGTTTCTTGGTGTGGGATTAAGGCTTTTGTTTCATCGAGGATGGTTTACAGTTATTTTCCAAGCCAGCCCCGCTGCCCGGGTCATGCTGAGGATAATGATGCACTGCGGAAGGTGAAAGATACAGTGTTTGCTCTAACACTAGCTCATGTCCGACTGCTCGTGGGAACAGGCTTTCAGCGGATCTGCCAAGGAGCGAGGGCAACAGGGTAGGCAAGGATTCTCAGGAGGTGGGGGCCGTGCTGCAGCGCACATGGAGTCATGTCTCATGATGGCGTCCTAGTTTGCCTAATACAGTACGTTTCGTCAATGTGTTGGCCAGTGGTCCACCCACCACCTGGGCCCTGGTGACAGGGGGTCCCCTGGCGAGCCATAGACATCCCTAGGTGGGGACTGCAGGGGAGGGGGTCTCTTTGACCTGTCCTCCCCTACACTAGTTTCTATCATTCTCTCTTGCATGGCTGCCTGTCTGTGGAGCCTGTCATTGTTCTCACAGAGAGCCTTATTTTCTCTCTGTGCTTCCTGGGTTGTTTTAGAGTACTGGGCCAGTCTTTGCTGCAGGAGCGTTACCTCCTGAGTCCTGTCTATACTGGCCTGGTCCTTCCTTGCTAGAGCCTCCTCCACCCTCCTGGTGTGCTCTAACACTCTTTCATGCTCTTTTTGGTGGTCACCCAGTCCCTGAAGGGCCAGGTGATTTTCATGTAATTTCTCTTTTAATTGACAGACTTCCTGGCCTAAGGTGTCCCTTTCCTGAGCAAGAGTATGCCTCTGTGCAGCCAGGTCGTCCCTCTGTCTTTGGAGCGCGCCAGCTTTCCAGCACTCTTCATCAAATTCTGCCTGGGTGTCCAGGTCTTTCAGGATTAATTTATTACTCTCTTCTTTCACTCTGTCTAAGTGGCTTTGCAGGGTGACAACCTGCTCTGCGTATGCCCTGTTTACATGTATTTGTTGTTCCAGTTTTTTCTAGCTCTGCAGTAGGGAGTCCATACTTTCTTGGTACTCCTTCTGCATGGCCAGCATTCTGGTATCCTGGTCTGCCTTTTCCTGCTGCAGGATACCCATGTCCTCTTTTATTTTGGTTAGGTACTGCCTACTTTCATTTTTTGACTCCTGACTCCTCTGCAGCCTCTGCTCAGAAGAGTCCAGGTCAGTTTGGGCCTTTTTCTAATGCCTGCAGTTGCCTGTTTGCCAGATCTTGGCCCTCAGCATATTTGTCCTGTATTGCTCCAATATATAGGTATAGATATGCCACTATTTTTGCAATCTTGTTTTGCTCTTCCTTTGCCTTAGGGGCCATATATAGTTCACTCAGGGCCATATGTAATGGACCCTGGTCTTGCCATGTGTCTGACCATGTTGCAGGGATCTGTTCGGTGATTGCCTGCACACATTCTGATCCTGCTCTGTCCATTCACCTCTTACAAATAATGTATGCAATAGGTGTTCTTTAGCCATATTCATCTCTACCACAGTCGCCATTCTGAAAATATTAATTTCCTTCCTGACTTACAAAGGTTTATTCTATTTTTACAAAACAGACCTATTCCTTAGAGCGTTCCTTTTGAGGGGTGCTTTTCACAGTGTAACACAGCGTGGTAGCTAAACCGGATTTATGTACACCACTAGTTAGCACACTGTATTAAACTGTCATAAGTGATGTATCTAATTCAGAAATCTCGGACACGAGCCCCCAATCTTGTAAGTGATTTCAACCCGGCACTCCACCTAAGTCAATGCCTAGCGTGTGATGCACAGTTGGAACCCTTAATTATATATATATTTTTGTCTATGAGTTCTTTTGTTTCTGAATGATGTACCCTTATATCATGCCCCTCTCTTTGAATTCCCCCGGTCTTACTGAACCAGGAAGCAGGCTGTTTTGCAAAGTTAAAAGATTTATTTTTACGAATTGAACAAGATATATTTCACACTTTTATGAATTTTAACAATATCTAGATATCACACTATTAATATTGATACAATGATCACCATTGAGGTGATGTCACAACAATCAACAATCTCTTTAATCAAAATGAGTATGGATAAGAAAAATAATGCAGCATGGAATAATACTTGATATTGATAGGAAAACAATGCAGCATGGAATAATACTTGATGTGGGTTCAATCAAATGCAATGTCACTCTTTCTCCCTGATGCTACTCAATTCCCCCCAATATGCAGTATAAAGAGATGGAACGACAGAACACAGGTTTCAGGATTAAACACTCAACAAATACAGTTCAATCCCACTTCCCCCTAGCAAGCAGAGAGAAACAGGAATGATTTCAAAACAGTTCAAATGTTTTTGAATGTGGCTTGGAAGGAATGGTAAAAATGCTAAAAATGGATTTAAATCACTAAATTGGATTCAAAACTAGTGGGAGCCGCTTTGGATAGTTCCAGGTAAACACTAGCAATGATGATTGGATAACTAGCAGATTGAAAATTGAATTCTGAGTTCAGATGCAAATAATAGCTGTTTTACACGTGTTGAAATTGAGCCAAATGCAAATCCGCGGCAAACTTTTCAGCGTGCGAGAAACGCAATTACAGAAAAACTACAAGGAGTTGTAAGTTACAGCGGTTTTAGTAGAGGTCGATTTTTCTCAGAAAGAGTCAAGATTTTCAAATGAAAGATGCGCTTTTGAATATTACCAACAAGAATATTCTGTACACTAGAGAGTCTATGAAGATGCAAGATACCCAACGGGACAGCCACCAGATGAGGGCGCCTCTGTTCTGACTTTTGCCCACCAAAACACTTGTCTTTCTTCAGCAAATATATTAGCGCAAAGATTATATTATCACTACCATTAACAAAGGACTATATGGATGACGGAAAGATTCAGAAAAACAACAGAGATTTTACAATGCAGTTCTGGATATGATCGAAATTGTTTTGGATTGGATTACTTAAGGATACGAGATTGGCTAGGGACAATTCGTTGCTAGATACTCACAACTATGGTTTGGAATAGGCCTGTCAAAGATCTGGTCAAAGGTTTTGGACTGGAATTCTGCTAGCCCACCGGACAGGATTCAGGCATCCGGTTCTGCACTCAGCACAGCACTCTGGTCTCTGCACGGCCTCTGAACTGGATCTGACGGGTTGGTTCTGGGTTACAGCCATCAGGTTACAGATGTGCTCTACTGGTTTGGATCTCTGGGTTCTGGCAAGAGAGTTCTTGGCAAGAAGCAGAAACAGCACAGCCAGGCTGTTCAATTTTTGGTGTGCCCCTTGGAAGTCTGGGGTTAAAATCAGGTTTCAAGACTTTAAAGGCCAAGCTGAGAAGGGTTCAGCTTTGGAATTAGGCCTTCTCTGCCTTCAAAGTTCTGGAGTCTTGGATCTGGGTTCTGAGTGCTTCGCCGACAATCAGTTGATGGGTGAATGTGTGTGTGTTTCTAGGTCCTAGGCAATCCCTATTAATGTATTTCCCAAAGGGGTCGGGAGGCTAAATTATACTAAGCACACCCTCTAGGAATCCAATTGGTTAAAGTCTTTCCCCGCTCCTGATTTGAGAAGGAAATCTAGTATCATAGTGATGATGCATTTTACAACCCTGGGAGTCCCTCCCCCCGGTTTCTGTACAGTAAATCTATTTTCCACATAAATCATATTTACAATATCACCAATTTGCTAATAATACATATTCACATTACAGATTTAGTAGGGCACGTATCCGTCCGGGTCCCAACTCAGTGAGAGCTTTAGTTCCAATTTTACAGTTTTTCACACTTTTGGTTGGGTATCCAGTGTCAGATCTGTCCACATTTTCCTCCATACATGCGCATGACATCTGGGCACAATCCTGTACACTTTCATATTCCTAGCATTATCGCAATTGCTACAAAATCCAAATTTCGGTAGTCCTGTCTCTGAACATTGCACAGAGTCCAGAATAGTTTCAAAGGGTGAGTAGCCTTTTCATATTAACAACCTGTAATTTACAGATTTTTCCACATTTTTCACAGTTTTCTATGAGTCTTTTTCAAAAAGATATTTTCTTGTAATCTAAGATACACAAATCTGTCTGGTCCTGCCCCAGAGTTTGATGGGCCCAGAGCAGTCCAGGGCTCCCTTCCTGCTGGTAGTTGGTTTGTGTTGACACCCGAATTTTCATTTCCTTTCAGTCCAGGAAGCCTATTGTCTCTCTCCCACAGAATCAGAGCAACACCCCCTCTTCCTTTCATTAGCATTTAAATGACAGTTCCTGGGCAGAGAGCAACAGGGAGGCACCCTTTGTTGGAGCAATCTGTGGAATGTGCTTTTGAAGTCCTCTGGCTGGTATCATTTTGTTACGCTCACCTGACTCCCACGGAGGCGCTGGCCTGGTTCGCGCTGCTGTGACCTCTTCTAAGGTGATGCGCAGGGTTCGGAAGACGAACTGGACCGGGCCCCCAAATCTGGCTTGTCTGGCTCGCAGAAGTATCCTTCTGTAGGCGAAAATAGGGGATTAACTGTCTGCGGGGTAATGCAATCGGCCTCCCACTTTCCCCTCTCACCCTCCTTGAAACCCTTCTGTGATTTCTCGTAGCGTCTCACCTTAGGGTCTGGAAGGACGAGCTCTCCATCCTGCTTCTGATGCAGGGGCGCGTTGGTATCCAGTTACTTCACTGGATTTTCGGATTGGTGAGAACCAAACTTGCTTGGCTTCCAGGTAAGTTTTTTGATAAGAGGTTCCCCTTGTGTCCATGCATTAATGTACTAATGCTAGTGTCTTTTTCCCCATAGGGCCGGGGTACGGAATGCCGGGGAACAGGCACCGACCCGAGATGAGCGGTGAAATCCTTGTAGAAATCAGGTAAATCTTTAATGAGCGTTTTTTTTGGTAATGTCTTTTCATTCGCTCATTAATGCTCATGTCTTTTTTTCCCCTTAGGGGCCGGGGTCCGGAAATGCCAGGATGCGGCGCGGACCTGAAATGAAGAGGGAATGAATCAACAGGTAAGTCTTAACATGGAGATTTAGCTTTCCTTAATTCCTTCTCTCTCTCACCTTTTGTTCTGTTGTTTTTCACCCTAGGCGCTGGGGCGTGACTGCGAATCCGGATGATCGCTGCTGAACATCGAGGCGCCCTGTAAAGGTGAGTGGAATGCGGCGCTGCAGCGAATGACGCGATGAGCTTTTAAATTAAAGTCTTCCTTTTCAGGATTGTCGGCGAGATGTCTCCGGGATGCAGATTTAGCAGGTAAGGACTTTTCCTTCTTCTGTTCTCTTCTTCTCTTCCTTTGCAGGTGATCCAGGATGCTGGGAGGCGTGGCAGAAGTCAGGATGCAGGAGCAGACACGGTGAGCGTCCAGCTGCTAGATGCAGAACAACGCGAAGCACGTGTGGCTGTTCGGGTGGGGTTTAAATAGCCTTGGAAGAGGTTCCAGGTATGTATCCTTCCTCCAATCAGGTATGCATCCTTACCCGACCACGCCCGGATGGTAAATTAGTCCCACAGGTAAAGTAGTTCCTTTCAGGCCTCAAGGAGACCGGGATCCTGCAGCATGGTCTGCATCAGGTAAGAGCACCCAAGCATTCCCATAATGAGCCTGGCGCCTATGGCGCCAGGACTGATGTCTTTTATGAGCCTGGCGCCAAAGGCGCCAGAACACTGTCCAAAGGGCCCCTATATGGGGTTGCTGGGTCCTTCCTTGGGGACTGGATGTCCGCTTTCGGGGACGCCGGGCTTGAACCGGCTCCCCGGGAGCGGGCATCATGACACATTTTACTGTAAAACACTTTGTTTAACCTTGTCTTTTCTAAATAAACTTTACATTTTCAACAAATATACCCACAGATCTCTTCATTCCAGTCTTTTGAATTGTAGCAACCTATATTGCTTTTGATGGCAAGTCTCTTCTTTTCTACAATTTGATTTTAAGACACAAGTTTTAAACTTCAAGTATAAGTAAATGACAACTTTGACACAGGCAGGCGGCGGTACTGCGCCCATATTCTGACATATTTTTCCAGGCAAGCACCTTTTTGAATGGGGACATTTTTGTGATGAAATGTGCTTCTCCTGACATTGTGCTTAGGTGGATTCTTTCAATAAAGTGATGTTTAACACCCAACAAGGATGTTGGATCTTTCCTGATGTTTGGGAACCATGATTTTGCACTTTCAACAGCCAAAGAAACACAGATTTTAAAGCACTTCTTGGTTTTCCTGGCAATGCAGCACTGCTTTTCAAGTAGTTTCATTTCACTCTGCGGGCAGCCCAATGCCAGGTTTTGGTAGTGTGGTCTCCGGTTCTACCAGTGACACAGGCAAAATGGATTGGTGGCCTATTTTTTCAGGTTTCTCTGCGCACTTCTCAGAGATGTTTAGCGCACATAAGGCTTTTCAGCGGCCATTCTGTTGTTTTTGATGAAAGCAGAACACATTGATGTTGCAGGGCAGAGCCTAGTGGGTCAGAACATCCCACATTGTATTTAATTGCATATTTGTCAATACTATGTTTTATGAAACAGTAATTCCTGTGTCACTTGTATCGTAACTATAATTTCTAATGCGGGTAGTTAATCTGTTATATTTCTACCCAGTCAAGACGCTGAAATTCCCTAGTAGTTATGTGTATCGATATCTATAATGCCTGCATCTTGTTGGTGCTGTAAAGTTAGTCTTAATTTGTGTAATAATTACTATTCACCATAATATGTGACCACATTTCAACCTGTATTGTATCTGATCTCTTGCAACAAAACATACTGTAATTGATACGGGACGTTGATGGGTCTCGACGAGTGACTCTTTAAAATCCATATTCGAGACACTGAAATATCTTCTACGCTGCCTTGAGATGTATGGTAATGTCTGATCACATTACTGTGTGTCAATTGTACTGTAATCATAATTCTATTCTGACCTGTGTGCTACATTACATTGTTACTATAGGATGCTATGAGTTCTCAACATGATGTACTAAGCAGGGAACAAAATATCTATTCTGACCTTTGAATGAGCAAATGGTGGTGATGTCCAGTTGGGTGGATGGCCATTATGCCTTGTGAGTGATGGCGCGATCTCTGGCCATCTTGTTTGTATGATTTTGTTGAAGAATTGTGCATCAGTTAAGGAAGAGGATACATGGGATATGCGTGGGCTGGATGCCATCCAGGCCTCGGTAATGAAGATGGCATCCAAGACATGTGTGTTGATTAGGTTAGAGATGTCTGCTGTGTGGTTGATTGATGAGCGTACATTGGGGAGTGGTGAATGATGGAGTGTCGATGCTGGCTTTAGTGATGTGGGTGAGGTTGCTGCAATGCAGTGTCCATGGGGATGCTGGTGCGCGCCATGGGTGGAGATGAGTGGTGATGGTGGGGAAGGGATTCTGTCATAGGGGGGCGAAATACATATTCAAGGATCCTGGAGCAATGGTTTGGTGCTGGGTCCTCTGGGTCAGAACAGGTCCAAACAAGAATTGCCCTTTTCATCGTCTGCCCTTTGCTTCAGATGCCCGGCAGGAGATGATCTCTTATATAACAGTTAGCATTATGTTGAACACATGGTCCCATGTCCACAGTTGAGCTGGAGGGCATAATGTAGTTTTAGCATTATTTGAAGACATACAAAAACTCATTTTAAGATAACTCTGCAATGATACAAAGTACGGTCTGGGGGAAGTCTATGCTGTGATCGTGAGGTTACACGCTATCAGATGAACCTGAATCCAAATGTCCTGTGGTTTTTATTAACTGATAACATTACTAATATTGATATCTTTATCAGAAAATATGGCACTTAATTATTTTGGCAATCCAGATATGTACGAGGGCTGGATAATTACAGAAATCTGAGTTTTATCAGTGTGAAATGTTGCTACGATAAAACATGAAAGAAAATCTGTGTTTGATTTCAAAAGTACCAAGAGCAAATCATCAGCCACTACCTTTTTCATATTCAAACATATAAACATACAGTGAAGATTGGGGGGGTGTATACTTCATCAGTGACTGACTGTTGGTAAGCCAATGGAAAGGCTGGACAACTTAAAAAGTGTGAATTAGCCATGGCAAAGCATGGGAATACCACCTATGAAAAAAAACAGGGAATAAGCTCTGACTCTGGAATCAATGGCTACATATTAGTGCTACAACCTATTCAAAATGCAGAATATAACTATTAACAGGAGATGTGGGAACTACCCATGAGGAGAATATTACCTGGAGCAGACTTGCTTTCTAAGAGGGAGGAGGGACGGACTGGGATATCTTTCAAAACTCACACAGGCACATACTGATTCAGTGCCTTAAAGAATATTTCAAAGTGAAATGTTAAGTCCCTGGAGTGGGGGAAGAGAAGGGTTTGGGAGGTGATTTCCACTAGGGGGGGGGGGACCCATTCCAAATAGAATATCTTGATATTTCTGTGTGACATGCACCTGCGCTTTCCCACTATATTCAATGCAAGTGAGATTTCACTGATTGCAGAAAACAGCATTTTCTCCGTATTGAGAGCACACGGACTGATACATTTCTTGAAGCTTTAAATATCTGAAATGAAAATGTGGAATGACAAATCCTTTGATTGGTGTCTGTCATAGTCAATAAAGTAAATGAAATCTATTATTTCATGAACACACATAACTGGGATATTGAGAGGGTGAACCTGATTCATAGAAATAGTGAGAGTTAGGCTTTGCAGTCATAGCCTTCCAAAAGAAACAGACAACCTGGGGAACTAAGCCTATATAATTACTTGCAACACATCCATCATCATACAATACATATGCCGAGCCTAAGCACCCATGGTCTTACATGGATAGTATGCAACAGTTTACATTTAAATCAGTCTAAGGATTGGAGAATTAGAGCAAACATATTTCTCGGATAATACGGGTTAAGAGTTTGAAAGAAAACCTAGTAAATTGTTTTGTTTCTGAATTTTATTGAGAATTGCTACACCTTTTGATATCAAGGGCAAGGTGATTTTAAGAGACACATAATTCTATGCTTTAGATTTATTTAATATGTGTGAAATGATTAATGTCAATTTGTGTGTCTGTAAAGCAAAGTAACTGAGCCATTGTCTGCATTAGCCATTCATATTTACTTTTCTGTGTATGGATGTTTGTGCAAAGATGCAAAGTAGGCTGAATGTTTTATGTTAAATTAACATTTTAGTGAGATTAAAGCAGGCTTGCTGCAGTGTATTATTGTTGTAGTGCTTTACATGTGACGTCCTCTGCATGGAAGTTAGGTGACCACCTGTATTTCCATGGTTTTTTATTTTAAATAAAAGAAAATGTTATGATTAAAACAGATGTTTTCTTTTCCCAGATACTGGGGGTGGGGGGAGTATTAGATCAGCGATATTGGTTTGTAATGAAGAATCAAATAAAAAGTAAATATAAACATCACAGATCAATCACATTGCAGATCCATTGAAATTGGTATAACTTCATGTTGAGGACTGGGCTGAGGAAAAGGATCAAAGCAATAATCCCACCTGGTGCCTTCCTGCCTGCCGCTCTTTTTCACCACTTAGCAAGCCCCGCCCACCTGGTGCCTTCCTGCCTGCTGCTCTTTTTCACCCCTTAGCAAGCCCCGCCCACCTCGTGCCTTCCTGCTTGCCGCTCTTTTTCACCACTTAGCAAGCCCCACCCACCTGGTGTCTTCCTGCTTGCCGCTCTGTTTCCCTACTTAAGGAGCCCTCCAGCCTCTTTTCCTTTGCAGATGGGGAGCAGGTGCAAGTGGATCTAGGTCACCTGGTCTAAGTACCATCCACCTTCTTAACCCTGCCTCTTCCTTCCTGCTCTTAACTAGTAGATCAAGGGTGTCTCTCGCCCGGGCGTCTGCAGTGAAGAGCAGACAAAGAAAAGGGCAATTCCTGTTTGGACCTGTCCGAGACCAGGAGGACCCAGGGCCCGACCCCCTGCTCAGACAGCAGGTAAGCATGCACCAACATGTGTTACCCCCTCTGTCCCCACAGGCCTTCGCCACCCCCTATGGTCCCCCTGTGATGTTCCCTTGTACCCCCACTTCCCGCACACAGGTGTTGCCTGTTTTGCTTGATTCTTCTACCCTGCTCCCCTTCAACCTCCTCCAGCCTATTTCTGCAGGAGTCTGTCCTGATACATTCTGGTTTCACCATCACTGTCTTGTGGGCAATGCTGGATTTGACTTTTATGGACTTCATTTATTCACTGTGTGTCACTCTTTCTCAACTATCATGCTGGACTTCCTTTGCATCTTGTACTCATGGTGGCCCTGAATCATGCTGTTCCCATCTTCATCTTGTATCCTGGCTTGCAACATTATGTGTTACTACTGACTTCTGCAATTGTATCCGCTCTCCACTCTTGCTTCTCCACTCTTTTTGACTGCTTACTCTCTGTTCTCTCCCCCTTTCCCTTCTCCCTTTTCCTATCTCCTCCCCTTACTTTCTTCTACGCACTTACTCTATCAGAATTGTCCCTGGACCTAATATGACAGCAATCTGGTCTGTTTCCTCCACCCTCCCATTACTGTTCCCTCCCCCTCCATCACTATCTGAAATGTCGTCAGGCCTAGTATGATAGTCGCTTGTTCTTTTCCTCCCCTTCCTTTCTGCACCCCTCTCCCTCACCTTTTGTTTTTCTTCGGCTCTACCAGAAATGTCGTCAGGCCTTGTACGGTAGTCGCCTGTCTGTTTCCATTTCCTTCCCACTCTACCCCTCCCTTCCTTATCTATGTCTTAGCTCTTGCACTATCTGAAATGTCGTCAGGCCGAGTACGATAGTTAATTTCACATCCTTACTGTTCATGGCCTGTAAGAATGTCATTGTATCTTCCCTTGTTCCCTCCCTTGCCTTGAAGCGCTTTGAAACACATTGTGTATAGGCGCTATATAAACTATCATATCATATCAATAATGACCTGATAAATTGTCAGTCTTCATTATACTGCTACCATCTTTGTCAATGTTTTAGTTTATGCTCACCCTCCTGTTGAAGTGACTTGTAACTATGAAATATATTTACTTTTCTAGGTATTAATTCCTGCTCTACCTCAACCATCCAACCCAATAATCTGGGATGAAATACAAGCTGTTTTAATCTGAATATTCTGTTGTATTTAAAGTAATACATTAAGATGTTAAATATAGTCAGCCTGCCCACAGAAAGGAAAATGCAACCTGCCTGCTATTGTCTCACTTATGTTTGCATTCAAACTTATTTTATATAACACCATCATCTATGTATATGTATCACATATAAATGACTATTATAGACAACAATCGGATGTTCTAATATCTGTGGATTCTCAAAACAAAATGTTCATCCTTTGTTTACATAACACATAACGCAAAAGAAACAGTTCAATAATATGGTGAACTTATTATATTGTGTGCTTAATACATTGTACCTGCAACATATGGTGTCTTATAAAGAGAAGAAGTTTGTGATATCTCATACAATGATGTCTAAATAATGTTCATTTGAAGTTGTGCTGCTAGTATAAGGTGATCTAATCAAACAGCTTTTACATCATCACCATGAGCATTTTTTTGGAAATTACTCTGGCTATCCTGTTGAAATTTATGAAAATTACTACCAGGTGGAAGCATTTATTTTGGAGGGAAAATGCCATGAAGTATTAAAGTGCCACACAAGCCTAGGATTGTACAATTGCAATGGAAAAGGAATAAAATAATAGACCTATGCCTTAGGTGTACACCTAAGGCCAACTCGTTCAATTTCTGAGAAATGTTCTTTGGAAAAATTATGCTTTTTATTTAAATTGACATATTCTTGGAATTGAAAGGAAGACAATAACCCCCTTTCCATTCCACTTTAATGAGTAGAAAACTCTATTCAGGATAGTTCTTTTATGTAAACTCTGGGTTTCACAGGTCAAGAAGCCTATCAATGCCTGCAAATCTGCGAGTTATGTTATATACCATCCTCCCAAACCCAGATGTAATTTGCTCCTGTGAAAACCTAGGGAATACATTAATAATATGTTACTATAAGAGATAAACAATAACAGGTTCAAGGGAACAGAAGGTCAGAAGGGGACAGAAGGTGGGCAGGTGCACAGTGCCAAGAGAGAGCAGATCAGCAGGGTAGAGGGGGAGTGAAGGCAGAAGCAAAGAGGAAGGTCTTGAGGTTCTTCCGGAACCAGAGATGATTCTCCTCAAGTTTTAGAGTGGCAGGGAGGCTGTTCCAGAGGGAGGCCCCAGCCGAAGACAGAGATCTACCCCCAGCTCATTTCTTCAAAAAACGACTGGCCCTGAGGGAGTTAGAGGTAGAGGAGCGAAGAGCTCGAGAGGGGAGGTATTTGCGGAGGTAAAACTGAAGGTATTTTGGACCCAGGCCCCAGAAAGCCTTGTGGACAATGCAGGGGGTTTTGAATTTAATCCTTGTCCACTGGGAGCCAATGCAGAGATTTCAGAGCTGGAGAGATACGATCCCAGGGCTTGAGGCCAAGGACAAGGTTCCTAGCCTCACAGGTGGGGCTAGGAGGAGGGCCAAGGGAGGCTGGCCAGAGAGTGAGGGGAAAGGATGGTGAAGGTGTGCCGATGAGGAGGATCTCTGTCTTGCTGGCATTCAGACAGAGATCATTGGCGGCACACCAATCTTGAATGGCAGTTAGGCAATCAGAGATGAGAGAGGGAGAGGTGGTGACCGAGGGCAGCCTGAAAATGAGTTACGTGTTGTCAGGGTAGCACTGAAAATTTGGACAAAAAATGACAATGCAGTGGGCGAGAGTTGCCAGGTATTGGTTGAAAAGCCAGGGCGAGAGGTTAGACCCCTGGGGAACACGACAGGTACAGAGGAAGATGGATGAGAGGAAGGACCCAAGTTGGGCCTGGGAGGGTCGATCAGAGAGGAAAGACGTCAGCCAGGCCAGAGCATGATCAGTGATATCCAGGTTATCATGGAGACGGTTGAGCCGGATGGTATTGTTGACCGTGTCGAAGGCAGAAGAGAGATCGAGTAGGATGAGGACAGAGGGAATGTTGGAGTCAAGGTTGGAGAGCAGATCTTCACGGATGTTCAGGAGAGCAATTTCCGTGCTTCTGGCCACTCTGAAGCCAGACCTGTGGCCATGGAGACAGCCAACAGAATTGGAATGAAGGCTGAGCTGAGCGATGACCAGCTTTTCCAGGGGATTGCCCAGAAAGGGAGTAATAGAAATTGGGCAATAGTTAGCCGGACAGGAAGGGTCAGCTGTGGGTTTCTTGAAAAGAGGATGCACAATAGAGTGCTTCAGTAGGGTAGGGAAGGACCCTGAGGCAAAGGAATGGTTGCAAAAATTGGTAAGGGTCGGAGTGAGGGTGTCAATGTGGTCCTTGATGGTTTTAGAGGAACAGGGATAAACCTGTTTTGATGAGGGTTTCATAGATCAGACTTGTCTAGCAACCTCATCAGGGGCGAAAAGAGGAAAGGAAGAAAATAGGGTGGGGGGTGGTTAAAGGGGGATCAGCAAATACAGAGTGAGAGGGAATAGAAGGGGGAGGGGAGGAGAGGGTGGTCATGATGTCCTGGGTTTTTGAGATAAAGTGAGAGGCAAGGGCATTGCAGAGAGCCTGGGAGGCAAGAGGAGGGGTAGAGACTGCAGCAGGGTTTGCAACCACCTTGCAGATTGTAAAGAGTTCAGCCGAGTTGTTAGATGCCACAGAGACACAGCCTTGAATGTGAACTCTATTCTTGGTGCGGACAGGGAGTCGGTATTGCCTTTGGAGTAGGCGACAGGCACGTTTATCAGAGGATTAACAAGAAGCCCTCCATTTCCTGTCAGCCGCCCTACACTTTCGTTTAAGTGTAGCTAGGTCGGAGTCATACCAGGAGTTGCACTTGGCTTTGGACTTCAGCTTGATCCTCATGACAGGGGCAAGAGCATCAAGAGTATCAGAAATAAAAGAGTAGAGAAGGGACAAGGTTGTGTCAGGGTCTGAGTCAGCCAGAGGATGGGGGAGAAGGTGGCAGCGAAAGCCTCAACTGACACACGCTTCATCGGTCGGATGTCCGAGAAGGTAGGTGGCAGTTTTGGGGTGAGCTTGGCTTGGGGGAAGAGAGTGAGAGATGAGAGGAGAGAAGGCAGTGGTCACTCCAGGAGAGGAGTGGTCAGAGGGATAGAAAGGGGAGGGCAGAGGAGATCAAGACATCAAGTGTGTGTCCTGCGTCGGGACAGAGGGGAGGATAGAGAGGGAGAGAGAATCGCAGAGATCGCGAAAGAGCAGAGATGAGGGATAGGGAGAATCGAGGTGGATGTTGAGGTCACCAAGGAGGAGGAGTTGAGTGGTTGAGGCCAGGAGGGAGCAGGAGAAGTCCGCCCACTCAGAGAGAAAAGAGGTGATTTGCCCAGGGGGCCGGTAGAGAGTAGTATTCTTTTTATATTCATGTTTTTCTCCTTGTTACACTGAATGAATATCTGTGTTTTTTTCAAATGGTTTGAAAGTTGTAACTGAGATGTATGCATGTATGTATGTAATTTTCAAATGCTTCATTGATGTGCAGCTCATTACAATTTGGACTGGATTACATGTGTTGCTAGCATGGATTTAATTTGCAGATAGTAAAGGGTAGCAGCTGCTACCCTTGCCAAACTACTTGATACCTATGGAACTGCCTCTGTAACCCATGACCCACTGGCCCTCACAATTAGATGTTAGAGTAATTTATTGCTCAGTGAAAAACACTGGTGACCTTAAATTAATTGCTTTGATTTCTGCACTCTGTGTTTAGTCCCATTCATCTCTCCAAAGTTATGAATGCTTGTATCATTTCATCTTGAGAGTTATTAATGTGTGGGAATCTGAATTCCAGTGTCTACATGTAGAGAGAGAGAGAGAGAGAGACAGAGAGAGAGAAAGAAAGAGAGAATGAGAGAATGAGAGAGAGAGAGAGAGAGAGAGAGAGAGAGTGTGTGTGTGTGTGTGTGTGTGTGTTGTGTGTGTGTGTGTGTGTGTGTGTGTGTGTGTGTGTGTGTGTGTGTGTGTGTGTGTGTGTGTCTGTGTGTGTGTGTGTGTGTGTGTGTGTGTGTGTGTGTGTGTGTGCAGTAGCATGCTTAACACTTCGTTTTAAGGTAAACAAAGCAGCTATTTCTATTGACATTTGTACATTTAAGAAATTAACTTGTTATCTTGGTCTAAAATTAAAGATTGGTTGGTAGGACATGAGGTCTACTAGGGAAATTGGAGACAGTGAAATAGGCACATGCCCCGGATTCTCCACTTGAACAAAATGTGTGATCCTGGGCAAATCACTTTACCTCAAAGGGCCCTACGTTCACTAACTTCTCAAACTGATATCACCAAAAGTGATTCAGTTAGGTTTGCTGAATCATGCACCTTTCTTTTCAAGCTACACCTGGCACAAGATTTTAATACTTGGGGGACTAATTCTGCACGTGGCAATGATCACAGCATTTCAGCTTGTGAGTGTGTAGCTTTAATATGATGAATATCCATTGTATATGAGGCAGCATTTAGCATATTATGGGCCTCATTACACGGAAGGCGATAAACCATGGTGCTGTTAGCACTATGGTTGCCGCCGGTACCATACCGGTACCACCATGGAGAAAAGGGGAATTACCACCCCATTCCAAGGTTGGTGGCCGGTAATTCCCCCTTTCTCCATGGCCCTTCCCCATTCCCATTTTTGCCCCATAGGGCTCAATGGGAATGGGGACGGAGCTAATTACGGTACCGCAAATTGCGGTACCGTAATTAGCACCAAGGTCCCTTTGCGGGTCCCAAATTTAACGGCTGGTCTACACCAGCCGTTAAGGTCGGGTCCCGCAAAGGGACCTCGTAGTAAGGCGGTTAGGGTTTACCGGTTCCGGTGCCCTTACCGGTACCGGTAAACCCTTACCGCCTCCCGTGTAATGGGGCCCTATGTCTATAAATGGCATGTGAGCCGATATTTAGCAGATATAAGATGGCAATGATTGGTCATATGAAAGAGTACTGGCATGCTAGAGTAGTGCTCCTGGCGTATGATGGGTCTGCTGGGTGCGCTCCTAACATGCGACAGCATTGTAGTTAATATATGTTTGAAAACGAAAATAGTGTTTTGTCTGCTGCTAGTTGATATTTTATTAATCATGGAATTATTGACTTTTTTTAAACTTATAAAATATTACTTCCTATAATGTCATCATGCCAAAATGTCATATGACATGACTACCTGTGATGGTGCCAGAGTAATGGTCATGTGAGGTCTCTTCCTGTGAGTTCATTGAGTGTGTGATGTAACGATATACCTGGCATTTTGGTGAATTGAAGTCCTTGGTTGCCAGTGCCCTGGTAGCAACAGAGACATGTGCTGTTAGAAATAAATGCCCTTATAATAGGGCACTTTAATGGAAAAGATACACATTTGTGGTGGGGCCGTATAGCTATGCCAGAGCTCAGCTCAGGTCAGGGTTTGTGTAGACATCTGTCTTTGTGAAGTTGCCCTTACTGACTGATCATGCATTCATCAATCTCTTACCAGGGTGACCTTCCAAATAAGCCTACAAATATTTGAACATGAAATACATTTTGCAGAGATTCTTTTTTGCTTGTTTTTTTCATGTATTGTACACACATCTTGGTCCTTTGTAACCCCAGATATGTTGATAAGCATTTTAAGCATTTCTTCAAAGTGACCCATAATGGGGACTGATTTCAAGACAGCAGTATTAGCACAAACAACTGTACCAGATTTCAAAATAAGTTGATGATTTCAAAATAAGTTGATCATTTTGAGGTTACATGTGAATAGAAAATGCTTGCGTTGTGTCATTTTGACAGGCAATGACAATCTAATAAAGTGTAGGCCTATCAACATATATTGTGTGGGTATTGAACCTGTGTCATAATGATGCTGGGTTGGTTGGTAGTTTCTTTTTGATTAAGCCATTCTATAGTGCTGAAATAGGTTAAAATGCTCGTGGTTTCAGGTGTTGTAGGGAACTGCAATAAGGTCAAAAGCTCAATGTTGTAGTATATATTGCTGATTTGTAATTGCACAGTTTAGTCAACACGTGTTTCGACCCAACAGGGGTATTTTTCAAAGTGTAGATATGGGTGCTGGTGATGAGAATTTGAAAGGATAATGCTCTAAAGTAATGCCTCTGTTGGGATAACCTCTAAGGCCCGGGAGGCCTCTGCAAACAGTTGGGCGGTCTCAGCAAAGTGATATACCCATACCTATGCCTTGAAAAAGACCATTGTTGGGTCGAAACACATGTTGGCTAAACTGTGCAATTAAAAATCTCCAATATATACTACAACATTGAGCTTTTGAACTTATGTTAAAGTGTTATTTACTAGAAAGGGTTGTGAATGTTATAGTGTTTTAATGACTTTGTTGTATTTGCTTTTTGTATTCTTACGTACTCTTCATTTTAATGTATATTTTCTGGGAATTCATTGGTATGTTGATTTTTTTAAAATATACATTACAGATATGTGCTCTTAAATGATCCTGTTCTCTGAAATGAGTCAAGCGAATTACATTTGTTCTGCTGAATTACACGCACATTGATGTAAACTAAAGAAAAAAATTAAAGACTTGTACAGATAAAGTTGTGTGGTTTGTGTTTTTGACCAAAATGTGGTGTTCAGACCCTCAGTTGGGGGTTCCTCCACTGTCCTTTTCGTTGACCGATTTGTTCAACCAATGGCTCGTGGTTGCTTTGGGGTCATTGCACCCTGATATAAAGAACCTTTCAGGAAATTATGTATATATTGTTTTGAACAAGATGTGCACAACTTAGTATTTAATATTGTTTAATATCTAATCGTAAAGCCATTCGGAATTCATATTCATAAAGGGAAACCATTCAATGTAACCAATTATGGCCTAACACCGTGAATGGATGTTTTACATGGCTTGCTTAGCGGTTGTACGAGAGGATATTTCAAGCGGTGTCGGGGTTGATGTGCCTATGGCCCTAAGGTCTGCAGAGCATGTGGGATTCAGATTGGAGACTGGGGCCACTCTCCTGATGGTGACATTCTTCCTGTTGAGGACTGTAATAAGGTAGATGAGGACACAACAATTGAAAATTACCTGTGGGCAATCAGAGCATTTCTTTCTATAATATAAAATATAAAAACATATTTAAACAAAAATATACAGAGGACAATTTCAAATAAGTTACTCTAAGTAACACTAGGCCTCCTTAAATATAGACAGTGTGGGAAAAAAGTGGCGGTAATTACCACTGTTTTTCCTGCACCTCCAATTTATAGCTTTTGGTGGAATAACCTCCAGCAGTATTACCATGTGGTAAATCCGCCAATTTCTGGAGGAAAAGTGGCAGATCCATCCCCACCTTGTTGCTTGATGTAAATCATCCACTTAACCTCCAATAGTCAGCAAATTTACTACACGGTAATGCTGCCAGTGGTAAATCTGCCAAAAATCCTCATTGAGTCTTATGGACTCCAAGAATTGGGAATTACATTGCCCTATCCATCGCCACTTGTAATCCTGTGATAAACCCATGGGACCAGAGGCTTTGCTAAGGGGGGGCTAAGGAACTATAGCCCCTGGTCTTTTGGTTGTAGCCCCGGATACAATCTCAGGAGCTACAACCAAAAGGCTAGCTAGCCCCCAGTCCCGACAGTTCCGACATTAGCATAGCCCCAGGGTGTTTCCAGACCTAGCAACACCCCTGCACGGGACCAAGTGGTGGCAACAGTAAATGATTGTAATGAGGCCCACTGAATCTGTGAATCGCAGAGCCCTGTCCAAGAGTGCCTCAAAGTTAAGTGAGAGTTACCCATAGTAAGTTCATGTGAAATGGCTCCAGAATTTGTAAATTCAGCCTACTCCATGAATATATTTCACACTTGGTTCTGTGTGAAAATAATCACCAGGGCCAGCAGAGGCAAACTGTCATTTTGCACACATGCCTTCACCTCTTGTCATACATGAATGATGTTTAAGAGAGGGTAAGGAAGAAAATTGATTATGACTGGAGTGTGACATTTGTGGCACACTGAGCATGAAGTGGGGTGCACTGGTGTGCAATGTGGTCCAGTGAGATGCATTATGTCTTCAAAATGTGCCACAAAAGTCTGTCTGAGTACAACACTAATTCAGTGTGGTGCGGGTGAGTATGCAGTGGGAGTGAAGTGGGATGCAGGTGTGTAAAGTGTTCCTATACTGGGTTCTGCTAGAAGTGTGCTAAGAATGCAGCTGGATGCAGTAGGAGTGATGTGGGAACAGTGTAAGTGCTGTTGGTGTTGTGTGAGTGGAAAGCAAGTTTATTAGGGAGAAGACAGAGTGTTAGAATACATTGTAAGTGCAGTGGGTTGGGATGTGAGAGCCAGAGCTTCTATTTGAGTGCAGCAAGAGGGCATGAAAGGTTAGTGTGGGTGCAGCCTAACTGCAGTGTAATTCAGTGTGAAAGAAGTGTAATTGCAAAGGTAGTTTAGTAGACTAAGGGCCTCATTACACGGTAGGCGGTGAGCCATGGTGCTATTAGCGCCATGGCTCATGCCGGTAAAATACCGGCACCGCCTTGGCGGAAAGGGGATTTACCGCCCCATTCCAAGGTTGAAGGGGCGGTAAATCCCCTTTCCGCCATTGCCCTTCCCCATTCCCATTTCTGCCCCATACGGCTCTATGGAAATGGGGAAGGCGCTAATTACGCCACCGCAATTTTGCGGTGCCGTAATTAGCTCCGAGGTCCCTTAGCGGGTTGGATTTTAACGCCTGTAAGAAGCAGGCGTTAAATCCTCCAACCCGCAAAGGGACCTCGTAGTACGGCAGCAAGGGTTAACGGTCACCGTTGCCATTAACAGTGACCGTTAACCCTTACCGCCGTCCGTGTAATGAGGCCCTAAGAGTGATAGATGTGTGTGAGTGTTAAGTAGTATAGTGTAACATCTATGTGATGCAATGGGATGTGGTGGTATATAAGGTTAATGAAGACTAAGTGCAGCAGGATTCAGAGTGAGTGCTTCGGGTGCAGGAAGTATAGCATTAGTGTGCATGGATGTGGGAGTATGGGGCTTATGAGAGGGCTACGTTTGGTCTGCCCTTAAGGCAGGAGGGAGGGAGTTCCAATGTTGGGCAGCTTTCTCCTGGAAGCTGTTACCTCCGGTTTTGGAATGTTTGAATCTGGGCACTGTGAGGAGGTTAGATTTAGTGGTTCTAGTCGGTAGCTTAGGGGAGTATCTGTTGAATCTGTCTACGAGGTAGCGAGGGGCTGCATTATTAAGGCACTTGTGGGTAAGTGAGGCTACTTTCAGTAGGATTTTGTCTGTTGTGGTAAGCCAGTTGTTGGCTCTTCTGGTGTCAGATATATGTTCTTTTTTGGAGATGCTCAGTGCTGCTCTGAGGGCTTTATTTTGCAAAATCTGGATTTTGTTTGTAATATATTTGTTAGCTCCAAGGTAAAGGGCGTTACAATAATCCAGTTTTGATGGAATTAGGCCTCTGGCCAGAGTAGTGCAGATATAGGTCGAGAGGAAGGGTTTAGCCGCTCTAATTAATTTACAGGTATAGGCTGTAGCGGAGGCCATAGAACTGACCTGTTTACTAAAGGATATGGTGGCATCTAAGTAGAAGTCTAGCTTTTTGACTTCTTAGGCTACATTAATAGGGTTTCCATCTATGATGAAGCTCGAGTAGTTGTGACGAAGTTTGTTTCGGTTGAGGGTGGTACCAAGGATGATGAGCTCAGTCTTATCATCATTCAGGCATAGACCATGAGATGCCATCCATGCCTGGATGATGAGGTACACCCTGCTCACCACGGCCAAATCCTTGTCGTAATCTCCCGTCCGCGGTATGAGGATCTGGTTATCATCAGCATAGTTAGTGTAGGTAATACCAAGACCATCGAGATCGTTCAAAGGGGCTTCGTGAACACGTTGTACAGAGTGGGGGAGACCCATGATCCCTGGGGGACTCCACAGGTGATGGGGATAGGGTCAGCAGATGCTGAGGATTGAAATGACATGCATGGTTCTGTTATTAAGGAAGGATTGAATCCAACCAATTGCCTCTTGCGAGGAGTGGGCTGCTGAATCTAAGTGGTTGCAGAGTATTTTGTGGTCTACTAAATCAAACGCAGCTGAAAGGTCGAACAGAAGGAGTAGAGCAGCTTTCCCATTCGCTCTGAGAGTGTCAATGTGTGCCTTGAGGTCAATCAGTGCTGTTTCAGTCCCATGTTGTGGTCTGAAACCAGACTGACGGATTCCCAGGAGGTGATTTTTTTCTAGGTGTTGCTGTATTTGAAGGTAGGCTTCATTGTCTAATATTTTGAGCAGGAAGGGGACAATGGTGATGGGTCTGTAGTTGGTGGGTATTGAGGGGTCCAAAGATTGGTTTTTGAGTAGAGGGAAAGCCCATGACTCTTTAAGATTACTAGGGATGGTGCCTGTGGAGTAGGAGGAGTTGATAAGCTTTGAGATGAAGGGTGAGAGGTCTCTGGCTGCATCTTTGATTATTTGTGAGGGGCAGGGGTCACCCTGGCAGTTCGACAGTTTAAGGGTGAGAATGACTTTTTCGACCTCTAGGGTGGATACTTTGGAGAAGCTGAAAAGACCTGTTCACATTTTTGTTTTTTAAGTCTGTGATTTCAGGTGAGGGGAGATTCATGTGTTCAGATGTCTTTTTGGTTTGCTTTTTATGAGTTTCAGCAGAGTGATAGAGTCCAGTGCTGAGGCCATTATTTTGTTGTATTCGTGTACGAGGGTGAAGGGGTTGGTAGATTCTGTGAGTGAGATCAGGGTCAGGAGATGAGAGGGGTGAGTTTTTCGGCTGTGATTTTTTTTTGTTTCTAGTGGGGATGGCTGGGGCTAGCTTGTTGTTGAGGGGGGTCGGGGTTACGGCCTCAAGACAGAAGGAAAGGAGATGGTGGTCGGACCAAGGCTGGGGGGAGATTGAGGTGATGGAGACCGAACAGTTATAATGTGCCACCCAATCAAGCGTCCTCCCGTTGTTGTGGGTGGGAAGGGTCACTTTTTGATTGAGTCCTAGCTCTGACAGGTTGTTAACAATAAGTGCAGCATGAAGGTCTTTGGGGTCTTTTAACCCTAGGTTAAAGTCACCTAGGAGAAGGCTCTAGGTTGTGTTTTTTAGGTTGTTAGTGAGGATGGTAGTTAGGTCCTACTCAAATGTTGTGTGAATGCTGTGGAACATTGTGGTCATGCAGTGTGAGCAAAGTGCAATGTATGTTCAGTTTGGGTCAGTGTGAATGTATTGGGGATCAGCGTGCAAGGGAATTCATTGTTTTTTGTATGTGCAGTTTTCTTGGATGTACATGTGCACACATAGAAACTGCTGCAGTCACATATTGTTATCACTTTCTTTGTGAATTACTCTGTTGAGGGTATCCACACCATATGAAGACACACACCGGTTAAGGTTCTCGAAGAAGGTTCATTCCAGCAGTAAGGTAAGGCAACCCCCAGCCTGGGAGCCAGCAGTGAACTGCCACACCTGGAGCCTCTCCCATCAGCCCTCACATTCTCGCATGCAAACAATGGGCCTCATTACGACTTTGGAGGAAGCCACGCCCTTAATAAGGGCATGGCTTCCTCCAAAATCGGGTCCGGGTTCCCTGAATGGGGAAATACCGGGCCACTTAGAGTATGGAGGCCCGGAATGGGCCCGGTCCTTCCCCATTCCCATTCGAGCCCTCATAGGGCTCAATAGGAATGGGGAGGGAGATAACAACAGGCCCATTACGAGAGGGCCCGTTGTTAGCTCCCTGGTCACCTTGCGGGACCCGCTATGGATGTCTGGAAAAAACAGACGTCCAGAGCGGGTCCCGCGAGGGGACCTCGTAATAGAGCGGAGTGGGTTTAACAGCACCGGCACCATTACCAGCACTGTTAAACCCATTCTGCAATAGGTGTAATGAGGCCCAATAACAAGTGTACTTGGATACAGTAGTCATGCACAGAAGGTTCCATGGGCAACAATGCCTGTGACGGTGAAGCTTAAACTGTAAGGCTGAATACTTATGATAACTATGTACAATGGGATATCCTCTGCATGTATCAACTCAGAGTCCGAGGTATGTACAAACATGAGAGAGGATTGGTGACCTGAGTCATCTCCTAACACCTCTGTTCTTTCCCAACTAAAATGAAAGAAAAGAAAGAAAAATGAGGGGAAGTAGAAGAAACAAAAACAATCCCACACAAAAACAATTCCACATGACACAAGCCAACAAAGGTGTGAAAGTGAACACACAAAGACCTCAATCCATTCAAGGAAAGTCAAAATACATTGTTATGCTCTACATAACTCTCCTTCCCCTTCTCCACGATTCACTCCACCTCTGATGACCGTCACACTCTCCTTGTTCCACACAGCTCCTCCCTTCACAAGCACAGATGACCCCAAGTCCTTCACCACTTGTTTGGGTTCAGAATAAACATCCGATCCCTTCCGCACCTTGATTGGTAACTATACTTCAATCCAATCACCCTCCTTGACTACCAAACTCCTGCAACTGTTTATCCAATCATATCAAACTTTTGCTTTGATCCCACTCACCTGCATTCTCTCACTCACCCCCTCAACGTCGACCTTCACCATTTTAGATCTCCCCATCCAGCCGGGACATAACTGGGTAATCGGCTTCCTCCCATGCAGAACTTCGAAAGGAGATGTGCCAGTGACACTATGCAGTGCCAGACGATACTGGAAGCTTCTCTCCATCACCGTTCTCAACCAATCCCCCCCCAGTAGCCACTGCAATTCTTATTGCTTCCATGAGAGTTCTATTGAACCGCTCAACACATCCATTCCCTTGGGGGTGATAGAGTTCCAGAGTAAACTGTTCCACACCATATTTTCTCAGGAAATCTTTAAACTCCTTAGCCACCAACTGTGTGCCATTATCTGATATGCACCTCTTAGGAAAATCTTCCCTCCAAAATAACTGTTCAAGAAACTGGATAATCTTGCGACTTGAAATTTCCTTCAATACACATACCTCGGGCCATTTGAAGAGACGATCAATCACGACCAACAAGTAAATGTCCCTTGAACCACTGATGTTAAAGGGCCCAGCAGGTCAAGTGCTACCTCATCCCACGGTATACTAGGACTGTCACGCACAGCCATGGGAACTTTTTGAATGGTACGACCTTTATCTCCTTCTATACATTCTCAACCAGCCAACACCTGCTCCTCCACATCCTTATCTACCCCAGGCCACCATAAATCAGCTCTCACTAGACCTTTGGTTCTCGCCACACCCAAATGGCCTACGTGGGCCAAATCAATTACCGCACTACTCATCCCAACCAGAACAACAAGTTGATGCCCACGATACAGATAGTTACCCTGTACCCATAACTCTTCCTTCATCGTACTAAATCCCTCCAAGGCTGCATTTTGTCATTTGCTGTTGTTACTCTTTACAGTCATTAGGACCTTTCTATACAAAGCATCCTCCAAACATGCAGCATCCCACTCAATCCTCTGAATGCTGTCTTGAACCTGAAAATTCTCCAAATGTTCCTCCTGACACATCCCCCCAATATCAACCTTGTTCTGTTCCACACCTCTTGACAGCGCGTCAGCAACAACATTATTCTCTCCACAAATGTGTACCATTGAGAATCTCAAACCTTGCATTGAGCTCACCCATTTCATTATGCGGCGGGACACGCCTTCCAAGCCTCCTTTAGAAAATATACTGACCAAAGGTTTGTGGTCTGTGCATATCACAAACTCTCTACCCCACAAAAACCTTTTGAATTTCTCTACAATCCACACGCACACCATTGCCTCTTTTTCTACCACAGAATATCTACTATATGCACTCTTGAGAGTCCTAGAAGCAAACGCTATGGTGTGCAAGCCTGTACTATCCTGCTGCATCAAAACTGCACCTAGTCCGTAGTCACTGGCGTCAACAAACAGAAGAGTTCTCCTATTTTCCTCAAAACCTTCTAAAATGGGCACATTGGCAACCGAAGTCTTCACCTCTTCAAATTCTGATTCACATTTCTCATCCCAGCAAAAATTCACACCCTTCCGTGTAAGTTTCTCCATGTTCTGCGTTTTGACTGCTAAACCTCTAATTAACTGCCCATAAAACTCAATTAATCCTAAAAAGACAATGGGCCTCATTACGACCTTGGCGGAGGACCATGGCGCTATTAGCACTATGGTCCATGCCGCTAAGGTCCCAACTCCGCCATGGTGGATGGCGGAATTACCGCCCCATTCCAAGGTGAGTGGGGCGGTGATTCCCCATTCACCAATGGCCCCTTCCCATTCCCATTTTTGCCCCATAGGGCATAATGGGAATGGGGAAGGCGATAATTACGGCACCGTAAATTACGGTTGCCGTAATTATCGCCAAGGTCCCTTTGCGGCATGGTTTTTAACGCCTGCAAAAAGCAGGCGTTAAAAACACCATCCCGCAAAGGGACCTCGGAATCAGGCGTTAAGGGTCGGCGCCGTTTACGGCACCGTTAACCCCTTAACGCCTGACTCGTAATGAGGCCCAATATGTCAAGTGGCACAGCGAGTAGAGCGCTCGCTTTGACATCCGTGCAGAGCTTGCTGACGCAGGTTTGAATCCCGGCAGGGTCAAACTCAGCCTTTCATCCTTCCGAGGTCGATAAATGAGCACCACACACCGTGGGTAATAATAAGCAGTGCTCAGAAACCTGAGGGTTCGTAGCGCTATATAAATGCAAATTATTATTATTATTATTATGTCTCCTTTACTTTTGGGAGCCAACATATTTCTAACCGCCTCCACCACATCTTCCTTGGGTCTAACTCCGTTCCCTGAGATCTCATGACCAAGGTAAACTACTCTTTTAGCTCTGAAGTTACACTTCTCTGTGCCTATCATCAAACCAGCCTCACCTAAAATTCTTATAACTCTTTTCAATCTCACATCGTGTTCAATCTCATCCGCCCCACAGACTAACACATCATCTTGGTAGCACATCTCTCCCAACTCTCCCCTCAGCAGTCTGTACATGATGTTTTGAAACACACTCGCAGCAGGCACTAGTCCAAACGGCATCCTTACACACCTGAAAAGCCCTATGGGAGTTATGAACACCTTGAGATCCTTAGAGTCATCATGAAGTTCTACCTGGTTGTAAGCTGACATCAAATCTAGTATGGAGAAAACTGTCGCACCTGACACACCCACTAACAAATTGTCACTCCTCGGAAGAGGAAATCTTTCAGCGACCACCATGCTGTTGAGGTGTCTGAGGTCAATGCATAATCTTATTTGTCCATTGGCCTTCCTGACTACTACGATGGGAATCACCCATTCTGAAGTTTGCACCCTCTCTATGACACCCTCTCTCTCCATTCTTAATAGCTCCTCTTCTACTTCTTTGAGTAACACTAATGGCACTGTGCGTAGTTTGGCAGTTTTGGGAATCGCTCCCTTCCTCAATCTGATCTTGTGTACGAACCCTTTCAAACACCCATGTGCACTCCCCCTATGCTCATTCACCACTTCCACAATGCCCTCTCGTGTCTCCACACCCTTCACTGTCAACACTTGTTCAGGGTGACCAGCCTCCAACCTAAATCTCAATTCCGCCTGGTCACTCCATGACAACAATTCGCCACCCTTGTTTGCTACATAAATAGTAGACAAGGCTTTCCTTCCCTTAAATTGAACATCCCCCTCAAAACAACCAATAATCTCAATGGGAACATCCCCATAAGCAGAAGCTTTAACAACATCTTCATACAGGGTACAACACCAGAATGTATTCCTCCACACACCTACACTGATCAATGTATAGTCGGACTTGCTATCAATTAACATTTTCCCAGGTATTCCCTTAATCATCACATCAGCACAGGGTTTGGGAATCTTCACTTTCCCCGCCACAGCATTGACTGAAAACACCACCTCTCTGCCAGCACCATTGGCTTCACTCACATCATCATTCACACTGACTTCATTAATTTGACCCGAAGCAAAATTTCAACAGCACCTTGCTAAGTGCACTTTTCTTCCACATTCATGACATATGATGTGCTATGCCAGACATTCCTTGTCAACTGACAAATGAGTGGTATTCCCACACCTGAAACACTGTCTACTAGGCATGCTTCTAGTTTCTCTGGACACACCACTACCTCTTAAGGATGACCTTGTGTCCCTTAAAGAACTCCATAGGCATCCCCCACCTCTATTGTCAGGGAATCTTCGCTCATCCACACTTTTGTCCACCCTCTCATACCTCTTGGACATATCACTCGAATACAATCATCACTCGAATACAATCTTGGTGGAGCTTTGTAAACTCTATGCACCAACGCTTCTTCCAATTTGGGTTTGTCCTGTGTTTGATCACACCCTTTGTCAGACTGGAGAGTGTTGCTACATCTCTCTGTGTGCGCCACCATTTTTGCAATTTCTATTGCTTTAACTAGAGAGGGATCATGTTCTTTCCATAATTCCTTTCTAATGTTGTCGTTGGCACACTTGATCATTAGTTGATCCCTCAGAGGTTCATCATGACAGTGAGTGAACCTGAATTTTACTGCCAACCCTCTGAGCGCTGTTACAAACTCCTCAATGCTCTCACCATGTCTCTGTTCTCTGGTGGCAAACTTGTATCGTTCAAGGATGATATTCTCCTCCACCCTGAAGTGCTTGTCAAGTTTGGAAATAGTTTTTTCAAAGGGGCCTGCATCCCCAAGGTCTGTTGGCTCAGGCAATTTCCTCAAGAGATCTTGGCCGGCAGACCCCAGACAATGGAACAAGAGTGCTTCCTTTCTCTCATTCGAATAATTCACCCCAAATGCTGCCCGGGCATACTTTACAAAACCTTCTTTCCAATTCGCCCATCTGACCCTGGGCTCTCCTGGACTGGTCAGGAAAAACACAGGGGCAGGAATATTTGCCATGCTGGGAGATTTTCTCATGGGTACTGCTAGCCAACAATAACCTGGGACCCTTCCAAGTGCTTGAGTCTAATTCCTGGTTACTTGCCAGAATTCAAAAGCCAATGTGTTCATATAAAATGCCCAGTGCTCGCTTAAGCCTTTGTCCCCACACAGCAATGTTCGTACTGCTTCCTAGTTCTCCCCACACAGCAAAGTTCATACTGCTTCCACCAGACTCGATAGTGATTGCAGCTCGACAAACGTTGGGACCCCCCTGTCGCACCACGACACTCAGCTCATTCAACTTTGCTGTCTCTTACAGTCCGGTGGGAGATTTCCCATGACTATGTGAGCCCGTGATGGCCCACAAGTGCTACTGTTCCTCAGAGCTCCTTCACAGGCAGGGAATGTCCGCCACCACGTGACGTGCCCTCGCGCATCACCAGTGTGGAGGGGAGGTCCTCCCTCATGTGACGGGCTCCGGCTTCACTGGGGCTCCCCTTATTGTGCAGCAGATCTGAGCTCCCTCGCACGTAACGTGCTCCTGTACCTCACCCGGGCCTTCCGCAAAGGGACCGGGAAGCCCGCACGGGTAATACGCTCCCCCGGTGCCGAGATAATCACAAAGCCCCAAACAAGTCGCAAGTATGCTCCTGCCCGTGGGCGCTCCGTCTGATCCTGCGGGTTCTTACTGCCGCTCCCACCGGCCGGCTTCGGCTCCCTCCGCTCTTCACTCTCCACCCCACTCGACTATGGGGCCACTGGGGGTTGTCAGGCCAAATCCGTAAGGCAACCCCCAGGCTGGGAGCCAGCAGTGGACTGCCACACCAGGAGCCTCTCCCAACAGCCCTCACATTCTCGCATGCAAACAATAACAATTGTACTTGGATACAGTAGTCATGCACAGAAGGTTCCATGGGCAACAATGCCTGTGACAGTGACAGTGAAGCTCAAACTGTAAGGCTGACGAATACTTATGATAACTATGTACAATGGGATAACCTCTGCATGTATCAACTCTGAGTCTGAAGTATACACACGGAGGATTGGTGACCTGAGTCCTCTCCTAACACACTCCTTGCAGGTAGTTTTCTACTTGTAACGTAACAGCCGTGAATTGCAGCTGTCGCCTTGTGGTAGTGGTTGCACCTATCTTTTGGAATAAGGCCTAATGTGAATACACATAGAAGTTGGTGAGTGGCAAGAGTCACGCAACGCCAAAAGCCATAGTACCCGTTTAATCCTACCCGGGCATGAGTTGCAAAGCGGTTGCTCTGAGTACAGCAACATTATACTGCCAGGTGTGCAGTCATAATGTCGACAGTCAAAATGTCGACAGTCAAAATGTCGACAAATAAATGTCGAAAAACAATAATGTCGACAAACAAAAATGTCGACATTTTTCGATATTTTTTCGAAATGTAATTTATTGTATGAATAAATAAATAAATATATATATATAAGATGTGTTGAGTATGAGGGGTGGTTAGGGGGGTGTGGGGGGGGGGTGGCAGGGGGGTGTTGGGTGAGGGGGGGTTGGGGGGGGACCCCCCCATAGTAAATGATACTATTTTTATTTATTTAATTATTGACTAAATAAATAAATAAATATATAATTGTTATGTGTTGAGTATGAGGGGTGAAAGGGTGGTTAGGGGGGTGTGGGGGGGTGGCAGGGGGTGTTGGGTGAGGGGGGGTTGGGGGGGACCCCCCCATAGTAAATGATCCTTTTTTAGGTTATTTATTTATTGAATAAATAAATAAATAAATAAATAAATATATAATTGGTATGTGTTGAGTATGAGGGGTGAAAGGGTGGTTGGGGGGGTGTGGGGGGGGTGGCAGGGGGGTGTTGGGTGAGGTGTTGATAGTTTTAAGGGTTTATAGTCATAATGTCAAAAAAAAAAATGTCGACATTTTTTTTTCGAAAAAATGACTTTTTACATTATAAGTATAGGATGTCGACATTATTATTTTCGACATTTTTTTTCGACATTTTTGTCTGTCAACATTTTTTTTTCGACATTATGACTATAAACCATACTGCCATAATGAATGCACAGCATATCTTTCAAAAAGAGGAACGCACATAGCTGAGGGCTCCTTTTAACAACGTAATCCCCCCACCTCACCCACTTTTACTTCACGCTACTGTATAATTCCCACCATGCTCGTTGGCTCTCATAGTCGTGTGCACATCACCCTTCCAACATCTTGTCAGTATTCACCACAGTGAAGCCAGTCAGGCATGCTCCACCAAGGGCCCAGGCATACCCGGTGATCGAGGGCGGAAATGCAGAAGCTGAACCTGTAAGAATGAAGGAAGTGTGATATATATTGCATCCCAGTCACACGTATGTAGTATCAGTGCTAGGTGCAGTATGAAATAATTGGAACATCGTAGTCTTTTACCTAACAGCTCTAATATAATGTACTGAATTATAGAGCCAGCAGATTGTCTGCTCGCTTTCGGCAGCTGGTGAAAGGTAGTGTACGGTAAATTATAAATGAGAAAGCATATCTGCTCAAATATGGCTTGGCGGTAAAACCGCTCTACGATTTATGCTCTCACCCCAGACATCTGCGTTTTGCCGCCAAGACCGGGACCTGGCCTCGAATCCAGCTGCTCTGACTCTGACCTTCATACTTCCAAGGTCGATCAACTGAGTACCACTAAAAATCAGCTCCTTCTAGTTCCTCACTTATTAGTGGGAGAACTCTTTCATGAAGCACTATATTAAAATCTGACACTATTAGCCCATGGCTAATATGTTATTAGATCAATGAGATTTACTCTTCAAATAGTCACCGTTTTAACATTTTCTTCATCAAGCAAGGCTGATGGGCAGGGGGTCATTTTGTTTAATTTTCACACATAAAACCAGGTGCAGATTATTAAGGTCTGCACCAGCAGATTTTTGGAAAATGGTACAGAAAGCTACAGGTAAGAAAACCAGGAGCACATTTTTACTGAGTTTTTATACCATAGCACTGCACGCGTTTTAATGAGGTATATTTATTGCATAGGTTTGAAGTTAACTGGCAGGGGTTTTTCAAATGTTATCTGTAAAATGGCAAGAGAAACTGAAATCAGAGTTAGCTTCAAATACTAGCTAAGCCCCACAAACCTTTTACCCTTCTAAATTGTATAAAACGGGTACAGTTAAACTGAATAATAATAACACCAATTGCAGTGTTTTGAAGCAGGATGATCCATCATGAAGCACTACATGAAATGTTGCCGTACTATACTGTTGGTCATTTCCATTGTGTGCATTGTGCAACACATTGTGTGCGGCAGTAGCCTCAACTGTGTGCACATTCAACTGGGTCTGTGTATGAGCCTTGGTCGCCGCCTGTCAATGCATACATAGCACTAAACCTGAATGAACATCATTCAAAATGACCCACGGGCCCCTCGCATCTTTTTGGTATGATTCCTTGCCATGCTTCCAGCTTTTGGGAACATATGGATGAATGAATGGCCTCAGTTGCTCACGTGTTGTGTTAAAAGGTGATTTTATTATCTGGCTGAAAGCCCCACAGGTACCTGAATCGGCAGAGCTGTGGGACGTTCTAACCAGCCAAAGGGATGGTATGGAGACGAGACAATAGATACTTTGCAAGGATCGCTGGGGCAGAATTAGCCTGTGTTGTAGGACTCTGTGATAGCCACTCTGCATGCGATGCATATTTCAATATGGGCCTGAATGGATACACATCGATCTGTGGTGAATTCGCTCCACTTGAGCTTAGATCACCTAGGAAACACTGATCATTGGTATTCCCCAACCATTTTGCGAAATTAATCACCTGAAAGAAACAACCTGCAGGAAATCAAGAGAGTTAACTGCTTTGGTCAGTTCTTAACTAGCCTTGAAGGCATACAAGAAAGCCAATTTTAGGCCAAAGCTAAATGTAGGCAGAATAATGTAGCTGCTGCACTGAATAAACCCAAGGAACTCCACAATTCCTAAATTCCTAAATCCAATGAGTATTGTTTTCAGTCTTATCACCTCAGCTGACTTAGCCAATTGCTTCAATAGTTTTTTATGAATAGAATTGAAGGCATCCAAGACAAGATAGGCCACTCGGCTTCAGTGATCGCGTCTCACTGTTGTGACTCTACCCGCACAAAGGTTTTGTTTGATTTTGTGATGGTCGCTGCAAACACTATTTTCACACTTCTTCAAAGCCTAAAAGGTACGAAGCACACATTTGACAAAATCCCAGCTTGCATTGCACATATGCATTCCCACCACCTGGTACAATTAGAAATTTGTAAATGTATCTTTAGATCAAGGACTGGTAGCGCTACAGTTGACATGGTCTTCGGTTACTCCTCTGCTAAACAAAAGCCATCCCTAGATCCTAAATCTTTTACAGAATGACCGTCCCTTGGCAGGCCTGCCCTGGCCAGCAACAATTCAGATAAAAGTAGTTAGTCTTTAGCTTTTGGCTCTTGTGGATAGATTCCAAGTATTGGACGCCTTTCAGTCTGGCTTCTGTCCTTTACATGGAACAGTGTCTGCCTTGATTGATCGTTTAAGATGATAACCTAAATAATTCAGATGAAGGTGATATGACGCTGTTGATTGTGCTAGATGTATCTGCAGCATTCAATATGCTACATTCAGATATTATGCCTTCAAGACTGGCAGAGGTTGCTAGAATCTTTGAACATGCCCTGAAGTGGTTTTGGTCTTTTTGGACCAATTTCAAGGTGTTAAAATTGGGAGCGACACCTCGAATTCCAGTCCAATCTGTGTTATCATTCATATGAGGATGACACCCAGATTTACAGGAGTATTAATAAATCTGCAGAGTCACTGCATAGTATAGTACAGTGTACTTTGGAAGTCGGGCAGCGGATGACAACAAATACGCTCCAAATAATTCAAGTAACACAGAGCTTATTCTGTTTGGCCCTAAACACCCGATTGCGGATTCCACACAGGTTATTCCCCCATGCACATGTGGTCTCTCTATGTCCATCTCTTCCAAGGTAAAGAATTCTGGCTGATTTTGGCAGTCGAATTTACGGTGTGAACAACAGATACAATCTGTCTTCTACAATCTACGCTTCCTCCGGCATGTTCTCCCATTCCTTTCATCATCAGATCATGCTGTCGTGGTGGGCTACCTGTTTATTTCCAGGTCAGAGCATGCAAACGGCTTGCTAGTGAAGGCATGCGTCCCCAGCCAGCACGATCCTCCCCGCAATGGGAGACAATGAAGGACTCTCCCAAATCGGGAATAAGGCCAAGACAGAGTGCGGGTGAGCTTAAATGGGAGTTTATCAATGAGAATACGGCATGCAAAGAACTCTGCAAACTCCGAGAGCGCTCTGTCTGACAATAGCAAAGACAGGCGTATATATTTACAAAAAACGTCATAAGAACCTACACACTATAGGGGGCACAAGTTCAATGGGATTGGGTGGCGACGACTAACTATAGGTGCTGCTGCGATGTGGTTGGCCGTGGCTGGAGAACGTCACTGGGCAGCCTCGTGGGTTGGGCAGGGCCTGGCAGGTTGGCACAGTTCATCCGGGCGGTGTTGTTGTGCCATCGCGGCCAGTGTCAGAGATGAATGTCTTTTCCTGACTTATTTGCCCTAGGCCATGCACACCGCAGTCATTCAGTCATTTCAATATTATCTTCTTTAGTAAATCTTCCAATAGGTTATTCTACAGGTTAATGCAACACAGGAGGAATGTACCTTGTGAGGGGTCTGGCGGTAATATGTCAGGACATGGTTACCACTGTCCTGTTGACCGGGGCCATAGGTCGAGGTGCTAAGCTTCAGGGCTTGGGACGGGTGGTACAGGTCTTTCTGTCTTGTTAGAAGTTGTTATGGATGTGCCGCTGTGTGTTGTCAGAGTGTTGGGTGTCCTGATTGCACAGGGCCATAGGTCTAAGATGATCCGGTGGGTTATGGGGTTTACGAGGGGGCGCCTTTGGAAGTGGGTGTTCAGGCAGAGGTTTATTGCTGTGCTGTAAATAATGCAGGTGGCGGGCCGTGGCCTTGGGTGCTGCAGAGGGGGCTACAAATCTTTGAAGCGGCTCCAGTCTGGTTGGGGGAGGCGGAGTAGCGCAGCGCGGGCCTCTGCTCTCATGTCTTGGCAGCCTTTGCAGGGTGGGAGGGGGAATGGCCTTGCATGCATTTCACAAAGGTATCTCCCTCATGTGTTGCCGATTTTACATCACAAACATTTGAACACTCTATAATACTTATTCAAATCATTTTAAAACATGCATTTAAACTTTGCTGGATGTGTCTCGATTATATCCAGTCTGAGCACCTTATTCGTACACTATGTTTTAACAACTACAGTATTTAGTTATATGCATATACATTTGCAGTAGGTGAGGTATTATTGGGGTTGGTGGGGTACATAGAAAGTAACTCGCCACTGTACGTGGCGGAGGTGGCACGTGAGGGGCTTAGACATACACGTGTGACGAGTGCATTCTCGCACACTCTTCACATGTGCCCGTGGTATGGTTACATTCATTTTCTTGTGTACCCTAGCAGCATCAGTTCAGTTGTGGCGCGGGACCGCGGGATGTAGGGCTTTCGATGATACTTATGAAGAATAATCCCCCGGAAATGCTTTTATCATTTGCACACCACTGCAGGGGTGTGGGTCCTTCACGGCTGGTGTCATGTACGATAATTACACAATTTCACAGGTTTCTTTAGTAAGAGTGTTTGTATGGAGAGGATACATGTGTTAAAAGTGGTTTCTTTCATTCATATTTGGGTACCTGTCTGCTTTCAGCAGATGACCATTCTACAGATCTTCCCATCGCCCAGGCCTTGCTGACCGGGTCATTGTGGGAGCAGCGATACACTGCGGAAGGTGAACTGTTACAATGTTAATGTATTACGCTAGATCATGCCCGTCTTGTTCGTGGGAACGGGCTTGCAGCGGATCTACCATGGTGCTGTGGAGACAAGGAGGACTGAAACTTTCTGAAGGTGGGGGCCGCGCTGCAGCGCGCTGAGCTCACACCATCTCTAGCAGACAAAAAAATGGTTTCTGAGGCCTAGCTAAATTTAATACGTGCGGGCAATGTCTTCAGCAGGTGAGCCATCCACCACCTGGGCCGTGGTGGTAAGGAGGGGACGCCCGATGAGCCATGGCCCTCATCTGGGGTGGAGATGCAGGCCAGGGGGGGTCCCTTGGACCACCCCTCCCCTACATTTCCCCCCTTTCGTTACTTAAGTAACGAATAATTTAACTCCTCCAACCTCCTACATTCTTCTTCCTCCATCACTGCCTCATCCCATGCAGGTGTGCCTTTTATGGGCATCCATGCTCTGCACACCCCTCGTAGGCTTTCCCCTCTTCTGGCATACTCATCTGGGGTACAAGTCAGGTAGATACATCCGCCATCTCCCGCCAAATCCACCCACACCTCCTGGTACCATTCTAATACACGGGGCTCTCTAATGGTGGTGAGCCATGCTTTATCTATGATATCTTTGTCGTGATAGATAGGCACTAGCTGATATCTTGGTGTGTCATCTGCTCCTGTTTGCACCTGCACTTCCTGCATGTTTTGTATTGTCCCACGAGTGTTGCCCATTGTCACCATCATCATTGCACCATTAGGTACTGCGTTAGCACAACATCGAAGGCCCACCTGGCACAGGCAAAAAATTAAAAGGAGGAACACCACAGCTGGCATCAAAAATTTCACAGTTGTTCCAAGCCATGAGGGGACCCAGGAGAAGAAGTTATCGAACCATGTACTGTCTTCTGCTCCACCTTCCATTTTCATTTTTTCTCCTAGGTTGTGGACTGCCTCGATCACATGGGACAGGGAGCCATTTTCTGCGTCTTCAGAAGGTACGAAAGTGCAGCACGCACTTCCTATTTTTCGGCAAACACCTCCATCCATTGCTGTCAACAGGTCCAGGACATACCTGTTTTGCATAGTCATCAATCGTAAAGCCCTCAGTTCCACTTTGATTACATTGAACCCTTCTTCAGTGTCGTTCGCCAGCTGAATCAGTTCCCAGCGTGTTATCTGGAGCCATTTTGCATTTGCTCTTGCTTGGACACTTGAGACCAGTGAGGCAAAGAATGTTTCTGCTGAGCTGAATAATTGATATTTATCTGGGATCTGGGCCAATAGTTCTGATGATTCCTTTGATATGTGGTTTGATGCACGTCTGTTGCGGGTAAGCACTTCTCCCTTGCTTCCGGAAGATAGGACGTACATTTGCTACTCCGCAGTTGGCTGGGCTGCGCTCTGTTGCGGGCGTTCCTGTGCCTTTTTGCTCCCGTCGATGTGGCTCTCCGGTATTACCATTAGGGCTGAGTGTAGAGTGGCCATTGAGCAGCTGCCACTCCATGACGGGGGGAGGTGTAGGTATGCCTGGTTGCCGCATACCCAGTACGTGTCCATAAGGGCCGCTGTCCCTTTTCTCAGATCTGGGATGGTGAGGGTCTTGTTACAGCTCTTGTTTGTTCCCATGGAGGTCTTCCCCTCTCCTTTAAAACATAGTTCATAGTCTATTTCGCTCTGTAGTTTGAAGGGTTTTTCAATGGCTGTTACCCAAGTTAGTTTTGAAATGTGTTCTTCCCACACTGGTGTGCATGTTTCTTCTATCCACTGCAATTTCTCTGGTGCCACACCTCTCAGTGCTTCCGCCTTGCACATTACTTTTTCATCCTTCCACTTGTTATCAGAAAAAAGTGTCCCTTGTATTGCAAAAAACGGTTCTTTCAAACATATCACCCCTGCCGTCTTTGGATAGCACGTTTTCTCGTTCTGCAGCATTTGAAAAGTAACTTTGTGTGCCTGGAAGGTGTTCTTAATCCTGCATAACGTGAGATGAAGGAGACATTGGGAACCTATAATCGGCAACTCTTTGGGTAGCAATACTTTTGGTGTACCTGAAGCATGAGGAATGAGGGAGCAGACATAGCAGCTCTCATTTGTTGTTTGTTTAGCTGTAGCACTCATATCCGCATACCATTTATTTGTTTGGTGGGGGTGTCGTGGGTCTTCCATCTTATCTAAACCTAGCCCATAGTACTCATCATACTTTCTCCTTCCTGCTTCCCTCCTCCGTCTGTTGTTCTTGTTCCTCATGTACTTCCCAACTCCCTGGGCGAGGGATAGAATAGACCCCCCTTTCCCATTCCCGCCCCCTGTGGCCCATGTATCATATAATATTTTGTGTATTGCTCGCAGCTTTTCTTTTTCGTCCCTGACGTTATCTTGCAGGTCATTTTTTAGGGTAGGGGCAGGTTGGCTGGTGGGGGTGTTATACAACCATGATATGGCAGACGGGCTTCGGTCATTTAAACTGCAGGCATTATACCTATACATCACTGGTGGAGATACTGTGTTGTTTTGCGTTCCACCCTGTGGCTCTTTCTTTTCTGATATGACAACATTGGATGGTGTGGTGCGATATCCCCATACAAGTTTAGCTCCGTCCCATACCAGAAAATCACCTTCCCGTACAGTGACACTTGCAGTTACATTGGTCCTAGTGGTGCTGTTAATCCCAGTGCTGTTAATCCCTCCCCCCTCGTTCATCTCGATAGAGATGAACGCTATAAACCAATATGTAATCAGACCGAACATTAGCATAAAAAACATCGTAATGCATACAGATAATCCGCACTCATACGAATAGCTACATCTCTCATTTAATAATTCTCTCATTCTACTAATTCTATCCGTTGCAGGCTGCCTGTTAGATGCCATGGTAGTTCCTGTTTAAGATATAAAAGTGCATTAAGTGCATGCATGTAAACGTTCTGTTGGCACCATGAGTGCCAATATATATATATATTGACGGGGAATGGGAGCGGGTAGGGTTGCGGGGAAGGGTATTCACAGACAAGGGTGTAAACATGTCATAATTCGATCACTTCATTAATTACATATAACTCCAAACTAATAAAAAAAACTTTCTCTTTTTTTTTTTTTTTTTCAGTGGTGTATAAGAAGAGAATGCGGCGATACTTCATCAGTCGCTTTCCCATTCACGTGCATAGCTGATGCACAAACTCAAGCTAACATTCAGACATTCTGTTCAGCTCAATCGGTTGCTGTTGTCTGTGCCTCCTCATCTGCCTCCTCTTGCACATTATTATAAGCTCTTCGCACAGCTGTCAAGTGTATCCAATACCTCAAGCCCTTCAATTTTACAGCTGCGGGCTTGCAGAACACTACCTCGTATGGGCCGTGGAACCGTGGTGCATTCCATCAACGCACAAAGCTCCTGACATAAATTAGTTCACCCGGCATTAGCTGTAGCTGCTGCTCAGGCTCTGTGACAGACCCTGTTATGTTTCCCTCCTCTCTAGTGAAGGGTGGGGAGAGCTGCTTTGATATTACGCGCGCTGCCCTTGTTAATTTTTTCAAATAGTCCGTGAATTCTTCTCCCAATATCGCGGCGCTCCTGTGTGCATCTGAGTGTTCGTGTAGTGGGGAGTGTGCTGTGTGCATTCGTCTCCCGGTCACGATTTCGTGCGGGGACAAATGGTGATCTTTGCTTGGCTGATTTCTCAGTTCAAATAGCGCCAGGGGCAGACAGTATATCCAATTTTTCTTCAATGAAAAGCATAGTTTCGATAACCTGCCCTTTAACAGTCCGTTCATCTTTTCCACTACGCCATTGCTTTGAGGGTGATAAATCGAACACAATTTATGTTTTATTCCCAATAATGTAGTGACTTCCTTGAAAAGTTCATTCACAAAATGAGTGCCGTTGTCTGAGCGAATCACGTCACAAATTCCCCAGCGCGGGAACACTTCCCTTACTAGGAACTTGGCGGCGCTTTTAGCATCAGGCCGTGCACACGCTCCAGCTTCCACCCACATTGAGAATGGGCACACAACCACGATCATGTACCGTGCGCCGTTACACCTTTCCCCCATATCTGCGTAGTCGATGTGCAGTTCTCTGAAGGGGCCAATGGGTTTAGGAATTGTTCCCCGGAGTGTGCGTAATGTCATTCCTGAATTGTAGATCTGACATGTTGTGCATTCCATTGCTAATCGAGATACGTGCTCCTGGAGACAGGGCACGAACCATTCTTCCTGTATTTCTGCTGCAATGTGCTGTTTGGTATTATGTGCGGGGAAGTGTAGTTATTGAAACGCAATTTCTAGTAACTGGATGGGCATCACCACTTTCCCTGAGCTATTTTGCCGCCATAGCAAGTCTGTTCCCGACCTGCTGCACCCTCGTTTAGTCCACATCAATTTTTCGTCGGCGCTAGCTCCTTCCTGCAATTCGAGTATTTGTGATATGGGCATCATGTTGTCCCCTTCCGGGGGCTCTTCGGTTGTCTTATGCCACAGCATGTACTCACCTGCGTCATATTTCTGAAAATAGGAAGCCTCCTTGGCGGCGGCGTCCGCTGCCGCGTTGCCCAAAGACACAACGTCTGTGTTGGATGTATGTGCTTGGCACTTTACTATTGCTACTGCAGTAGGGTTTTGTAGGGCCTCAATTAACTCTTTCAACAACTCTGCATGCTGTACTGGTGTTCCGTCTGCCCGTCGAAACCCTCTACGCCCCCATCTTGCTAGTCCTCCATGTACTGTCGTTGTCATGTAAGCTGAGTCTGTATATATTGTCATTGCGCAACCTTTTGCTGCATGTAGTGCTTCTATGAGCGCAATTAGTTCTGCTGCTTGTGCGGAGTAGTGTGATGGGAGGCGGTACTGCACTAGTGTTTCATACTCACCGTCTTCTAGCCTCACTACTGCCATGCCGACATGTTTTTCTCCCGTGTCCACGTCAATAGATGCAGACCCATCCACGAAGTACACTTCCCCCTCACTCAGAGCATTCTCACACACCACTGTGTTCTCCCCTCTTTCTCCTGTGTAGGTCGCGCAATCGTGGTCCTGCATGTCCTCTAGTGTGCATGCTTCTGTAATATATGTGGCGGGGTTCACTGCCTTGCATCTTACCACATGAATGTTGGCGCTAGACAATATAATCTCATAGGCTGTCGCCCGCTGTGTTGTCAGTGTGCTTTTTGACCTCTCAAGTATTGCAAATAATGAATGTTCCACAAACAATGTTACAGGGCAGCCCATTACTATTGTGGCACTTTTTTCAATCGCGAACGCGGCTGCAGCGAGTGATTGCTCGCACGCGAAATGACCTTGCATCACGGCATCCAAAGTACCACTATAGTAAGCCAATGGCTTGTGTCCTAGGGATGTCTTTTGTGTCAGTACAGCTGTCATGAGTGTTCCCTTGCAGTGTGAGAATAGGTAAAATTTGCGTCCATAATCAGGGTTTGCTAGCACTGGAGCGCTTGAAATTATGTCCCAGGTATAAGACCTCAGTCAGGCAGTACTGTAGCTTCTCCCTGTCTACCTTGTACCCCTTGTTGGCCAGTAAAGTCAGGAGTGTTGTTGAATCTTTTCTACATGTTGCTTCATTTGGTGCACATACTAATAAATCGTCTACATACTGAATAATCGTACTCTCAACTGATAGGTTTCCCAAGTCTTCATGCAATATGCGGTTGAATATGCTCGGGCTCTCACAGTATTCTTGTGGTAGTCTGCAGTGTTCATATCTCTTACCCCCTAGTGTGAATGCTGTAAGGTATCTACTCTCTTCAGCCAGGGGTATTGAGAAAAACGCATTTTTCAAGTCTACTACTGTGAAATGTGATGCCACTTTCGGAATGCTGCATAGTATTGATGCAGGGTTCGGGACAAGAGGGAACTCCTTCTGAATTACGTCATTTGGGGGCGTAAGTCCTGTATCATCCTCCAAGACCCTCCTTTCGCCTTTTTGATTGGGTAGATACATGTGTTACATGGGGAGTTTGAAGGCACTATTAACCCTTGTGCTAGTAATGCATTTAGTGTCTCTTTTATCCCCTCTTCAGCTTCGCGGGACAATGGATACTGTTTAACTCGGGGTAAAATTGCTCCTTGCTTTAGTTTTATTACCACAGGTTGGACTCCGTGCAACAGCCCGACATCATGGGGGCCTGTTGTCCACAAATTATTTGGTACAAGCCTCATGTCGTCGTCAAAAAACGACGATGGTGCTCCCACCACTGCCATCAATTGAACGGGTGATTCCCTGGCTTGAATCAAAATGTCACAGGGCATCGCTATTTGCATTACTATCTCACCATCCCCTTCTGTGTCTGAAAAGAGATCCTCATCTGTTATCTCTCGTAGGGCGATGTTGGCATTCGTACACAGCACTGCACGCCACTCGCATCCCTCCCTATCCACTCCAATTGCAGCGATCCTTTTCACTGACACCTGTACAGCATGCAAGTCTAATGATACCACTGATCCTAGTGCTGCGTCGGGACACACTATGGGGCGGAAGAGGAACTCCGCTGGGATCCTCCAGTCCATTCTTCTTAGTTCTGGAAGTATTTGGGCCAAAGTTTTTAACCCTTCAATAAACATGTCCTCATTTTCCGGCAGCCCTCGTATCTCCTGTGTGGTTGTGTAAGCTTGCACTACCAACATTGCACGCAAGGGGCATATCCCGGGTGTAGAACACACTATTCCTCTCTCGGTAAATGATATGGTCATGTTAAGTTTACTCAGGAGGTCCCTCCCTAATAAATTTATTGGTGAGTTTTCATAGTACAGTAAGGGTGCCTTTACAGTTTTACCCCCCACTGTTACATCCAATGCTTCTGTGTAAGGAACTTCAATTAAAGCCCCAGAGAACCCCTGCGTCTCTAACTTCCGGTTAGATAGCGGGAACCGGCCCTCTCTGATACATGATTTTTCCGCTCCCGAATCAACCATGAATATGACCTGCTTGTCTCCTATCTGCGCCCCTACCAATGGTTCCTCTGCTGCATTGTAGGTTGTAGACAGAACTGGACACGCAAGTGTTCTCTGTGGGCTGTCCTATGCGGGGTGTCTCGTTGCTCCCCCCTGATTAAAGACACTTCCCGAAACCACTGACATGCCGTTGTAAGGTGCTGGTACGGGGGCCCCGTTTGCTGTTGTCGCGAAGGGGTTGCCTGGCGCATACTGCATATTGTCATTGTTTTGGGGGTGTTTCTGTGTTCTATACTGGTGCCCTTGTTGTTGCTCGCCATCACCTCGGCCTGGGTTTCTCAGCTGTTGTTGTCCCATTGGGAGACCATATGGGCTCCCCGGGTGAGGGTGGCCATACTGTTCTACCTCTTGGAACCCACTGTTGGGTCTAGCTCTGCACTCCCTAGAGTAATGCCCCCACCGTCCGCAGTTCCAGCAACTCCCTTGTGCGCCTCTGGGGCCCTGCCATCCATTTCCTCCCATTCCCCCATGCCCTTGTCCACCTCCTCTCCGGCCCCTGTACCCACCTCGTCCCCCTCGAGGGGTCCACTCTTGCCACTGCGGACCTCCGCCTTGCTCCTGTTCATTCCACTGCCGCTGTCCTGCTCCAACCCAATTAGTTGCCACCCTTCCTTGTATTGCTATCAGCCCCTCCTCCTCGTCGTCTCCCTCCCTGCTGTGTGGGAGCGCGGCCACTGCTGCTGCAACCTTCACCAATTTTGTCTGTACTAACTTTGCCTCGTCTGCCAATCTTTTCTGCGCCACCTCCTTCTCTCTCTCTTTTATTCGCTTACAATGGTGTGCTATTATGCTCTGAATCTCAGGCCATCCCTTTGCTTCAATACCTGCTATTTTGTCGAGCGCCTTTTGCACTTCTTTGGGGAGCCCTCTTTTTATAATGAAGTAAAATAAAGATGTCGATTGATACCAGGGCGTGCCTGTTTCTGCTCTCCACATCTCTTGGACCCGGAAAATGTAATCCATAGCCTCCTCCCCGTCATTCATTGTACACTGCATTACTGACTGTAAGTCTGGCGTATCTGGGAACGTTTCTCGCAAGGCATCCCACACCCTTGCACGCACTGTGTTAAAGGAGTTCCCATCATGGCGGTCGCAGTCTAATGTTACTCCCGGGAAACCGGCCTTGACCCATACTCTCTCAGCCTGATCCCCCACTGCTGATACAAACAAGCTCTTCACATCTCCTATTGCTAGGGGTACCCCAGCAGTGTGTTTCTCAAAGGCGTATATCCACTTACTTGCCCCTCCTGATAACGGGGGCAATAGCTTTAATAAATTGGCCTTATCCATCTGTGCCCATGGGATGTAGTTAGGCCTCCCTCCTCCCCTGTGTATCAACGGGAGCTGTAGTCTTCCTTTTACCGTTGCATCCGGACCCATTTTGGCTGCTGAGGTCCCCAGGGATGCCATTTTCCCCACTCTGTTCCTTAATCGCCCCGTCCATTCATCATCCAGGGTTCTCATCGAACATGCACCATCCCCCCCTTCGCTTCCCCCTCCCATTGCCACGCTCAACCTGTCGCTTTCTTCTAACTCGTCCCTTATATCACACATTAATTCCTCTCTATCCCCCATTGGCCTTTCTTCATTGTCAATATCTCCCTCTCGTTTCCCAATTTCGATTATTCGTGTCGGTTCTTCTTCAATTCTGAACAGTATCTCACCTTTTTTCCACCCCTCGTCAGATTTTCTATTCTCACGTGGCGCTCTAGACGTGCGCCCTGATCGAGCCGCATTAAGTGCTGTTTGCTCGCACATGTCTTTTATCCTCGAGAGCTCATCTTTCGCTATTGAGAGTCTTGATTGTAACTCATCTGTGAGTTTCTCTATGTCCACTCTCTGCGTACCTACCTGGGCTCGCTCCCTTGTACTTTCATATGGCGGGGGTGCCGTGGGCCGGCGGGGTGTAGTAACTGTCGGGGGAGGCACATATGTGGGGTCGCTGTATCCTTCTGCGGGCACAGCCTTGTTTAATATCGGGTACAAACTTATTACCTCTACTGGTGGTGCTACACTTGACAATTCTTTAACATCTTTCTGTATCATTAGTGGATTGTCTGTGGTGGATGGAAGATCAGGATTTAATACTGGTGTTTTAGGCGGTGGTATCTCTTCAAATAACCTCCAGAGATCTAATACTTCTCTCCTATTTTGCAACTGCTTCCCCTTGTACTTCAAACAAATACATGTGGCCACAATATCCAGAACACTTTTATCAAACGACCCTCCCTCGGGCCATATCTGGGGTAACCCCTCTCCCTTCAATTCGGTTATCCATTGGTCGTGATATTTCTTAATCCGCTCCGCGTACCCTGGTAGATTCTTACAAATATGTGATAAGGGTGTTTCGGCCCCCATCCCTGTGCCCTCCTAGTACTTGTGTGTGTCTGTGTGTCTGCAACTACAATGTAGGTGTATTATCAATATTATTTTTCGTTTTCTGCTTCACAATCAATAACGGGCTCCTTTGTGCTCTCCCCCTTGTCTGCGCAATACAAAACTGCCTGTACACAGGTTCTATTCTATTCTCTTTCGGGGGCACATACAAGAGAAAACCATCATTTATTTTGACAATATCAACCCGGAAATCAAAAAGGTACCCACTCACTTCACCGTGTCATTTTTCTCTTTAAAAGTTCTATCCGGTCGCACTTACCATGACCATTTAACTACTATACATTCACAGCTGTTTTACACATTCACAACATCAACTTGTCCTCTGACACATGCGAGGTGCACACACCTCTTGGTAACACTCTATTCACAATTCACGCCGTCCTCCCTTTCCTCCCTAGCCGGCTGTCCCTGTCCGTCTTACTTGGATCTATGGATGCGCATATATATATATATAGGTCTGCTCTTCCCTTTTCTAGTAGGACTCTTACTTTCTCCTTAAGTTTGTGTTAATCTCACTGTTTATTTTCCCCCTAACCCTAAAGAAAAAGAAAAGAAAGAAGTAATAGCGGTCACTAATATATTCTCAGTGTCCCCTTTTGCTGGACACTTTTATCTTATATTCCACTTCTTCATATATTCCCAGTACTAGTCAAGATAGCACTATGCGGCGCCGCCTTCCACCCCCTTTCGGAGCTAGGTTCCCGTCACTTTTATCTCTTATTCACCTCTTAATCCTAATGGCCATATGCAAAGAAAAAGCAAGGAAAATTTTAGGACGATCCTTAGTAGATCTGCGTACCCCCTCTTCGTTCCCTGTCCTACACTTCTTCCCCCACTCCCTTTACAGTCGCTCGCACTCAGTACTCGCGTGCCCGTCTTGAACCGATTGTCTCCGAAACTGGGTCCGTCCAGGCAGTGTCGCCGTCAGCTCAACAGTCAGCCCTGGCTCCGGCGAGCGGTACTCAAAGGGGATTTTTCAACCGGGATCCCGTACCCTCTCTCTTTTGAGTGCGCACTTCTTAGTGTACCGGTCGCCGTTGGCGGGCAGCCTCCCGGAGCCGGCTCACCGTGCGTATCCCTTTTCGACCAGAGATTCTCGTGCCAAAAGGGGACGGTAATGTTAGGTCCGGAAATAATAATAATAATAATAATCACGCTTTTGGGGTCACCACTGAAGGCATGCGTCCCCAGCCAGCACGATCCTCCCCGCAATGAGAGACAATGAAGGACTCTCCCAAATCGGGAATAAGGCCAAGACAGAGTGCGGGTGATCTTAAATGGGAGTTTAACAATGAGAATACGGCATGCAAAGAACTCTGCAAACTCCGAGAGAGCTCTGTCTGACAATAGCAAAGACAGGCATATATATTTACAAAAAACGTCATAAGAACCTACACACTATAGGGGGCACAAGTTCAATGGGATTGGGTGGCGACGACTAACTATAGGTGCTGCTGCGATGTGGTTGGCCGTGGCTGGAGAACGTCACTGGGCAGCCTCGTGGGTTGGGCAGGGCCTGGCAGGTTGGCAGAGTTCATCCGGGCGGTGTTGTTGTGCCATCGCGGCCAGTGTCAGAGATGAATGTCTTTTCCTGACTTATTTGCCCTAGGCCATGCACACCGCAGTCATTCAGTCATTTCAATATTATCTTCTTTAGTAAATCTTCCAATAGGTTATTCTACAGGTTAATGCAACACAGGAGGAATGTACCTTGTGAGGGGTCAGGCGGTAATATGTCAGGACATAGTTACCAGTGTCCTGTTGACCGGGGCCATAGGTCGAGGTGCTAAGCTTCAGGGCTTGGGACGGGTGGTACAGGTCTTTCTGTCTTGTTAGAAGTTGTTATGGATGTGCCGCTGTGTGTTGTCAGAGTGTTGGGTGTCCTGATTGCACAGGGCCATAGGTCTAAGATGATCCGGTGGGTTATGGGGTTTACGAGGGGGCGCCTTTGGAAGTGGGTGTTCAGGCAGAGGTTTATTGCTGTGCTGTAAATAATGCAGGTGGCGGGCCGTGGCCTTGGGTGCTGCAGAGGGGGCTACAAATCTTTGAAGCGGCTCCAGTCTGGTTGGGGGAGGCGGAGTAGCGCAGCGCGGGCCTCTGCTCTCATGTCTTGGCAGCCTTTGCAGGGTGGGAGGGGGAATGGCCTTGCATGCATTTCACAAAGGTATCTCCCTCATGTGTTGCCGATTTTAGGTAAAAACATCACAAACATTTGAACAATCTATAATACTTATTCAAATCATTTTAAAACATGCATTTAAACTTTGCTGGATGTGTCTCGATTATATCCAGTCTGAGCACCTTATTCGTACACTATGTTTTAACAACTACAGTATTTAGTTATATGCATATACATTTGCAGTAGGTGAGGTATTATTGGGGTTGGTGGGGTACATAGAAAGTAACTCGCCACCCTACGTGGCGGAGGTGGCACGTGAGGGGCTTAGACATACACGTGTGACGAGTGCATTCTCGCACACTCTTCACATGTGCCCGTGGTATGGTTACATTCGTTTTCTTGTGTACCCTAGCAGCATCAGTTCAGTTGTGGCGCGGGACCGCGGGGTGTAGGGCTTTCGATGATACTTATGAAGAATAATCCCCCGGAAATTCTTTTATCATTTGCACACCACTGCAGGGGTGTGGGTCCTTCACGGCTGGTGTCATGTATGATAATTACACAATTTCACAGGTTTCTTTAGTAAGAGTGGTTGTAGGGAGAGGATACATGTGTTAAAAGTGGTTTCTTTCATTCATATTTGGGTACCTGTCTGCTTTCAGCAGATGACCATTCTACAGATCTTCCCATCGCCCAGGCCTTGCTGACCGGGTCATTGTGGGAGCAGCGATACACTGCGGAAGGTGAACTGTTACAATGTTAATGTATTACGCTAGATCATGCCCGTCTTGTTCGTGGGAACGGGCTTGCAGCGGATCTACCATGGTGCTGCGGAGACAAGGAGGACTGAAACTTTCTGAAGGTGGGGGCCGCGCTGCAGCGCGCTGAGCTCACACAATCTCTAGCAGACAAAAAAATGGTTTCTGAGGCCTAGCTAAATTTAATACGTGCGGGCAATGTCTTCAGCAGGTGAGCCATCCACCACCTGGGCCCTGGTGGTAAGGAGGGGACGCCCGATGAGCCATGGCCCTCACCTGGGGTGGAGATGCAGGCCAGGGGGGGTCCCTTGGACCACCCCTCCCCTACACTAGCCGGCATTCCTTTAAAGCAGCTTTAGCGCCTACAAAGTGCTCAAAGCGCAGAAGTTAAACTCATATTCAAGTTGTCTAAAACAGCCTCAGACTCAGTCTCCGGTTATTCCTTCACTGGCTACCCGTTAGGCAGAGGATTGATTTTAAAATATTGTGCCTGGTTTTTAAGTGTGTCAATGTCTCCGCTCCTTCTTATCCCACTAGCAAAATTTCACAGCCTAACCAAATCGCTCTCTTCGCACTGCTAATAAGCATTTGCTGCTGATTCTGTCATATCGATGCGTTTCTGGAGCTAACAGACGATTTTTCGGTCTACAACCCTCGGTTATGGAACTCTATTTCTGCATAAACTGATCTATCTGGTTGCTTTCAGGAAAGCGTTAAAACCTATATTTTCAAGCGATAGGCGCTACATGTTTTGATGATCATTTTTCTCAGCCTTTGAGTTTTGTTCGGGAAAATCTGTGCCTAGATGCAGTTTATTCAACTTGCTGCGCTATATAAATTCATCAAATCATCAGTCATCCTTCTATCCCACAAGTCTACAACAGGGTGTTGGCATGGTCAAATCCCAAGTCGAATTTGTGAAGGTTTACTGGGTATGTAGCATTGATTCATGTTCCAATTAGGAGCCTCGGTTCTCATGCCAAATCAAATCTCAAGCTTAGTCAACAGGTTTGCTCAGCAAATCAAAGCCCTTTCAGGTTCATTTTTTGAGTTCTTTCCGCCAACCAGAGCCTTCTTAACTCCTATAGGAACTTTACGAGCCTAATTCATAGAGCGTTTTCCAAAGGGCCTTTGCCATTATTAAACGCTTCTGTGAATTAGGCCCTAAGTTTCTATAAAAGGCCCAGCTAACTTCCTGATCTTTAGTAGGTTTTGCTAGGCTGCGAGGGACGGTGTTACACATGGCATGCTCATATTCGGAGAGTGGTTGCTGCATATCAAAGTTTTGAACAGTTTTACAACCAGTCTTATGAACTAGGTGTTTGTATAATTTTAAATTTACGTGTAAAATATTAATTAAGTTTTGTGCAGTTTGGTGTTCTTTGGAGTGTTTTGGATCTCTATGTTTTCATGCCTTTTTGTCTCCTTCATGTTTGTTCAGTGTTTTGTTAGTTTCAGCACATGAAAACATTTGTCTAAAACTTTGCCCTTTGTTTCCCCTGATAAAACCCAAAAAGCCAAAAAAACGTTCCGGTACCCATCCTATCCCAACTAAACCACAAACACAAGTTGTTTACCCCTCCCAGTTCCCTCGGCATGTTTGATGTTGTTGTTGCATATCCAGACTTGATGTTGTGTTGCATTGTCATTCTTGTTAGTGTAGTGTCATGGGTAGTATAGCTCAGTGGCAACACGCTCGTGTTGGAAGCAAGACAACGCAGAGCAACACAGTTTCCAATCCCGTGTCCGTGCTTAGAAACCTCTTTGGTATTAAGCATGTTATAAATAACCAATTATAATTATATAATGATAGTGTTGTGTCTTGAGCCTTGACCTGTTCTTTGTGTGCAGTTCTTGCTGCTCTGGGTGCTTTTGGTTTATACAATTCTGGGTTCTCTTTCTTGCAGAAAGAAATGATGCACTTGTGATACTGTGAATGGAAGAAGGTTGGTAGAGAGGAGGAGGAGGATTCCCCCATGAATGATGAGGAGAGAGGAATACTTGTTCACATGCATGACCTTCTTAGAAAGCAGGTTCCTCGCCAGCTCTACTGCATTTGCATCATCTGCCAAGGCACGCCCCCTCGCCATGTTGGACACGTTCAGCTGAAGAAAGTACACTAGAGAGAGAACCTCAGTGAAGGAGGCAGCTAAGTCACTTGGTGGCCTCCACGGAAGGTAGTAGCACAGAACAGACATTAGACAGCGGTTACCAATGACACAGTAACACATTTACCATCAAGAGCACTGTTGTGAGTGTTGCAATAATCTGTGATGTTATTGCACTGCTCACCTAGCCTGTCCAACTTGTGTAAAGTAGAGTTCCAACAGTTGTCACTGAGCTCTTCAGTGTGCAATGGCAACTTGTGGCACACATGCAGTATCGCTGAAATATGATCAACTTTACTGTGGCCACAGCAACTTTCTTTTTTAGCAGGTTGGCATTTGCTGATAATGCATTGTACAGAAGGTGGTTCTACCCCCCTCAAACTGAATGTGTTTGAGATAGACCCCGTCCTGCTCAAACCGAATGTTGATATCTTGTCGGATCGATCAATGACTCTAACAATGTGAAAATCAGAAATGTAGTGTTTTGAAGGAAAGCGCATTGCAGAAGCGATCTATTTTGTGGGGTCAGAATGTCATACACAGTAGAGCAAATGTCAAGTAGTACATGTTTATCATAAATTAATAAACATCTAGATTAGAAATTGGGCAGGTACCATGTTTTGGGGTAAAACTATGTGGGTCAGGCATTTCGTAATTGGTCAGCCATTTATGGGTAGGACAAAGTCAGGCAAATTCTCAATCAAACTCTAAGATGGATGCTTGAGCAGAACAAAATGGTTGATTTTTTGCTAAATCATGATGACATCAATGGATAACTTTTTTTAAATAAAAGTTCATGCAGAGTCCACTGGTGGAGAATAAGACAGATAAAACCTGTTTAGACTGGGTCTGAGTGGCAGATAGGCCAACTAATCACATGCAGGAAAAGGGGTTGCACATTGATCATGCCATTACCTCACCCTCCTAGATTGTATATAAGGAAGGGAGATCCCAAAGGTTTTGGAAGTTGCAGAGATGTCTTTGGTGTGTTGTAAACTGTGTCCTGCCGTACAGAAAGAAAATAAACGTAATGTCATTTTGAAGTCCAATCTCAAGTGTCCTGATGTGCATCAGCCTCTCTTTCCTGATCCCGGGTGCCAAGACCAGAAGAGGGTGTGAGGACCCTCTATTCAGCATGTTACTAGTGGGATAAAGATATTAGCAAAGCAGACGATGGGCAATGTCTTGCTAATTTGTAAGGCAAGAAGGGCATTTGATACATTTTCTGCTGCAATAAAGCCCATATACAAAGTGTGAGGCCTTAGCCAATAAGCACCCTTTTCTCTCTAGCTTATCCCAGAATTCAACTGCCCTGCGTATTCTTTCCGTAAGCCCTTTCATGCACAATACTGTCTGATGTCAAATAGCAAACACCTGCTGACCTCTTGCATTACTCCGTCACCCCTCTTGACTGGTACTGCTGTGATGGTCGTGTAGTCAATGCTGTAACCACACGTCCACGGTGAAGTGAAAGTGCTTCTTATGAGAGTCTGCTAGAGAAAAGTATTTGGGACAGAAAATTGCTTCTGTACTTCTATATTTTTCTCTAGTATACAATTGTCCATTAGTACCCAGCGCATCATAAAGATTGCATGTTCTATTCACTGATAGGTCCTTTTCTGAGCCTTAGTGTATGGTATTCCCGCTCACGTCGCGTCAGCGAACTTGCACCGGTCCCCTTCATTCTTGCACCTCCCCCACGAACCCGTTTGTTCCGCCATTGAAAGGGAGAAGGTACTACATGTCCCTTCTCCCTGTTTCTAGGCAGCCATTTTTTATTTACCTTTTTCCCCATTACTTATAATGGCCGACATGGAAAGGGAGAAGGGACAACCTGTCGTCCCTTCTTCCATTCCATGCGGCCATTTTCTTTGTTTACTATGGCCACCACGGGGAGGGCGCTAGAGAGCCCAGCCAAGATGGACGTGAGCCTGTAAGCTCCAACGCGCCCTACTTGATCCTGAATAAAACCTGGAGTCCCTCTGACTCGCTGCAGTACTAACAGAGGAGGCATACGCAGGCAGACACCCAGTGCACATTCCTGGGAAGTTTGGTGGCTATTGCCTGCACTGCTATTGAGATTGCAGTGGGAGATCTCAAGAGGTCCTGCTGAGAAGAAAAGACACAAGTGGAAGGCGGTCCCAGTACGGAGCAGGTGAGGAGAGCGCACCCGCCCCACTGAAGGGCTTCAACGCGGGATATACCAGCGGCTAATAACCCAGCTGGCTGAAAGTGAGCCCGTGGAGGAGAACGGAAGGCTGGACCTCAAGTGTCACACTCACCTGTATCTCTCGAGGAGCGATGGACGAGCCTCCCTTGACCTCGAATCTTCACTTCCCCTGTTTCACCCGGAGGAATACCTGTCAAATACAAGGTGTACACTCAGACCTGAATTCACCTGATTCCCCTGGGCCCTTCCCCTCTCTTTACTGTGTGCAGTGATGTCCCCCTATGGGCTTACCTTCATCATTAGTGAGATGTGCACTACATCCTGCTTTCACAGGGGCGCGATTCACGCATGTGATTGGTGCCAATGTCTGTAGGGTGAGTTCAGATGCCAAACGCTGTTTTAAGCCTTCACAGCGAGGCTGAGTGTTCAAGGTGCCAGTTTCTTCACTGACTAGAAAGTCCTTCCCACAAATGAACATTGCGCAGAGAATGTTGAGCGTCCAAAATTGTCCGTATTGTCTTTGTTTGCCGGTATTTTTGTGGTTGATTAGCGCTGCGTGTAGAAGCTAGCTGCTGGTAGGTTTGCGCAGCGCCTTCAATTCAAGCGCACCTGGTAATGTCTCTCCCTTTCCCTTGCAGGAGAAATTATGTGGTATTAACTCCTCGAGTCCAGGTTTAGCGCTACGGGTGACTTGGTGGTTGAGTGCAAGCGCAATGAATAATGTTTCTTCTTTCTTTTGCAGGGGTTTGTGTGCTCGTACAACTGATCTGGATTGCAGCATCGCGGGAAGATTCGGTGAGTATGTGCAGCGTTACTGATGTGCGCGTGTTAACGCAGTTCTTTGTTCTTACAGGTGCCGGTGTAGAAGTCCCCTCATGACTGGAGATAGCTGCGGCGTGGAGTAAGAACGGAGGTTCTTCCAGAGCAGGTAAGCTGAAGCAGAATGATCCGGAGCGGGTAAGCAGAAGTAGGATGATCCAAAGCAGGTAAGCAGAAGCTGGCTGATCCAGAGCACGGCATGTGTGTTGCTGATATAGCTCACAGTAATCAACACGAAGCACTGGAAGAATCTTGGGTGTGTTTTATATAGCCAGCCACACCCAAACACAAAAGAGCTCATGAATCATCATGCACTTCCTGTTTGTCAAAAGGAAGTAGTAACCAGGAAGTTATTACAGACACTAGGAAGGAATTAAAGGAGGGATTTGCTATGGGTTCTTTGTGTGCCTATGCCAGGCCTGCCAAGCCTCCCCCCAGCTTACCCCAAATACCTGCCTGATACCCATGACATCGAGTCACCATAATGGAGGTACCCTGAAGGGGAATTTGCGGAGAGGTGACCAGTGCCTGCACGAAGTGGTGAGTTGCGAGGGAAGTTCTACCGGCAGAGAGAGTGGAAGCAACAGAGCAGAGGCCACCCTGCCAGCACAAACGTTGAGAATACAGAGCAACGGCGTGACAGCTGATGAATGGAGTGACACTTGGGTTGGGAGAGCAGACGGGAGAGGAGCTGCACCAATGGCACTCAGTACCCTCCAGACATTTGCCCGCTCGACTATTGACTGCGCACCGGAGCAGCAAGAGGCCTATGGATTACACTGGTCTACAATACCAACTAAGAGGCATTGAGGGGAGGTGGGTGTGGGCCTGGCCAGGGTTGCAGAAGGATGCAACAGATATCCTGCTAACAAGGGGAGCCCCGTCAAGACAAGGGGAACTATACTGCACCCGAGTAAACACTAGACCCTGGAAGATTAGTATTGCCCCGACTGGCAGTGAACTCAATTGGTGAGCATTATATCCAGCTGTGGTGATGGGTGACCGAGGTGATCAGGCTCTACCCCAGGCCAGCAGCCTGCAAACATGGTGCGCCTATTGGCACCACTTGAAGTAAGATCACAGAGAATCGCACTGGCACTATAAGACTGTTTCCGTACTTCTCAGACAAGTTACAGGCACCCAGGAAGACATATATCGACATCAAGAAACGGCTCAGAGAGAGGGGCATGAAATATGCCATGTTTTTTTCCTGCTTACCTCCGAGTTGAAGATGAGTGGCAGGTGCTATTCATTCACACTCTGGAAGAAGCTAACTCCTTTATTGAAATGCTTCTGAGACTTCCCAGGTGCATAGGGAACAATGAGTGAAAAGGAGAGGTATCATGATACGTTGTATAACTTCTGTGATGAATGATGAATCATGAGGTGTACACATCAGCGTTGAAGTGAGGGGGGCAAATTAGATGTAGAGGGCCGCAAGGAGTTGCTGGGGACTTGATGGCCCTCATGCGAAAGTAATTGACAGATAACGGGTTGAGGTGGGAGGGGATTACTGGAAGTTGGGGTTCCCAGTGTGGGGAGTATTGGGAGGGAGGGGTTTGGGGGAATTGGCGAGTTGGGGTTGTCGGTGGAGGATGGGGCGGTGGAGGGGTATGGGGGAAGAGAAGCAGTGGTTCCTGAGGTTGCTCTGGCTCGTTCCCAGATACATTTCATTACTGGGGCACCTGGTACAGGGTTGGTTGCACATTAGGATATTCAGACATCTCTATGGGAAGGGTATGCAATATGGTGGCATAGCTTAATTGCATGACATGGAACATCAGGGGCTTGAAATGCCCATCTAAATCCTGCAGGGTACTGCAAAGTACTGCTATACATGCAGCACCATCAGATTGATATGGCGTTACTACAGGAAACACATTTGACACCTGGGGGAGGAGTGTTTTGGGCAAAGGTGGGGATGTCACCGGTATTACTCATCGTATTCCTCCCACTCACAAGGGGTTGGTATATTGGTATGAAGCTCAGTTGTGTTTTGCCTCATTGAGATGGTCAAGGATCGAGAGGGGAGGGAAGGGATGGTCTTTGGAAATATACCTGGCTGGGCAGTCACTCTCATCATCTATTACGGTCCCAAGCAGCATTCAACGGAAACATTGGAATGCATAGGCCAACATTTAGATAGGCGACACCCGGGGTGATTGTCTGGGCAGGGGATTTTAATGCTGTAATGGAGACAGACCTTGTCAGGACTGGATGGGTGCACAGACCGGTGTTGTAATTGACTTGTAAGTTGCGTGATATATGTTGGACTTGGGTATTCAATGATGTATGGCGAACTAGACATGAAGGGGAGGCTGGCTTTACATTTCAGTCCTCAGTGCAGTAATCAGCGACATGGTTGGATTACTTATTAGTATATAGTATAGTATGGATTACTGGTTTCAGACAAGATAGTTGGATTGGTGACCGAGGCCACACTATTAGCATGCACACTGTCGGATGATGTGCCAGTAGCCATGACCTTGGAGATACTGGGACGGGAGAATGGGAGACTGCTGTGGGTGTTTAAGAGTGAGGGACTGTCAGATGAGGTGTTTTGCACAGAGATCATGCATGTTATTGATTCGTTTAATGAGGATAACTCCACTCCCCCTGGACGAATCCTCACCAAACTTTGCAAAAAAATGTATATGGTCCACTCTGAATTATTTTGTAAAGTTGGGTGAGGTTTGGTCCGGGGGGGGGGGGAGTTATAGGAGAGGTCCCAAAACGTCTTTTTTTCCCATAGACTGAATGGGGGGAAAACTTTGCACACGCCTACAGCCCAAAAGGCTGGATGGATTTTCACCAAATTTGCAGCAGGAGCAGGGGCTTGGTCCCGAAAGTGTGCTTTTGTAAATTTGGTGACAATCCGTCCAGTAGTTTTCTTTAAAACGGCCAAAAAGTGTGTCTAAAAAATTAGTGATATCTATGTCCGCTCTGTGGTCACACTTCCCTGTTCACTCCACAGACAAGATAACGATTGGCTAAGGGGCTCACGTCATGACCGCGGACATGCAACGTGTGCACCGATTGGCTGGAGTGAGGCTTGATGTGCGTCAGATTGTTTGAATGTGCACAGAGGCAAAATGCTGTTTTGGGGATTGTTTTGGTGTGTCAGAGTGCTTGGGGAGGTTTAGAGAGTAAGAGATGGGTGAAATACTGTATTTTTTTAGGCGGCAGGTGCTAATGATGTATTCGCCATGCCTGCGCTGTCCGGGATGTTTGTAATTACTGAAAATGAGGGGTCTCACAAGGATAGTATTTACGTCCGTGCTGTGCGCAGGCAAGCTGAAAGTGTTCTAAGGGCATGCGTGGTGTTAGCGAACATTAAAATTGAGTACATGCTGCAGTTATACTTTTTTTTTCTATGGGTGTGGTCCTGATTTATAAGTCGCCTTGGGTGTGATATGCTGCGGTGGTTGTGGGCAAGATGTAGAGTTTTGGGTGCATGGCTGCAGGCCGTAGGCCGTAGGCCATACACCCAAGACTCTAGGCCCTGCCCACAACCACCGCAGCATATCACAACCATACATCACACCCATACAATCGAATATCTATCCGGTAGGTGTGGGCAGGGCCTAGAGTCCTGGGTGCAAATTGAGTATATGCTGCAGTTAAAATGTTTTGTTGTATGGGTGTGACAATGAGTTATAAGCCACCATGGTTCTGATATGCTGCAGTGGTTGTGGCCAGGGCCTAGAGTCTTGGGTGCATGGCCGTAGGCCGTAGGCCGTAGGCCATATACCCAAGACTCTAGGCCCTGGCCACAACCACCGCAGCATATCACACCCATAGATACAGCCATAGAATTGAATACCATGGGTTTCATATACTGCGGTGGTTGTGTCCAGGACCTACAGTCTTTGGTGCATGGCCAAAGGCCATGCACACAAGACCAAAGTACTAAGTACTCAAGTTATAAGGCACAATGGGTGTGATATGCTGTAGTGGTTGTGGCCAGGGCCTACAGTCTTGGGTGCATGGCCAGAGGCCATGCACCCAAGAACAAAGTTATAAACTGTGAAGTTATAAGCCAGCATGGGTTTTATATAATGTGGTGGTTGTAGCCAGAATGTAGAGTCTTGGGTGCATGGCCGCAAGCCATGCACCCAAGACCAAAGTTATAAGCAGTGAAGTTATAAGCCACCATGTGTTTGATATGCTGCGTTGTTTGTGGGTAGGACCAACAGTCTTGGTTGCATGGTCGCAGGCCGTAGGCCGTAGGTTATACATCCAAGACTCTAGGCCCTGGCCAGCCACGGATCACATGTATAGATTTGAATATGTATGAAATGTGTGAAATTATACTTATTGTTTCATTTGTTGAGATTCAATATATTCAATATATTTTTTACATGACTTTAGTACTTGGAGGAAATATTCTTTTTCAATTTCTGTGATAAAAGAAAAGAGCATGTTAGTGTTTGTATTTTATAAAGACTTATTACATTGTATAATAGACATTTTAGCTTTTTTTTACCCTCATATTTAGTTTGCAAACCAGTGTACTGTGCATTTTGCTGTGCATTTTGCTCAGTTTCTGTGTTTTTGAAATCATTGGGTCTGGGGGAAAAAAATCCTTGTCGGATTAACCCTTTCTTTGCTATGCTACAAACTATTTATTTGTTTCCTTTGAGTGTTCACTTGTTGTTTCTGGTTATGTTGACTTGTTGCAGATTTTTCAAAAATATACCTATTGGCATATTCTAACTGTGTATTTTTTGTTACAATTCAGTGGTATTCATTTACCTGTGTGGTTGTTATTCAATCTTGGGCAGTTAGATACCTGTTGGCATATTCTATCTTTTTAGAGTCTTTTAATTGAATTTTTGTTCATCTTGTAGTACACATTAGTTATTAAATTTTGGCTTTAAGAATGTTAAAGAAGCATTTGTAAGATTTGCTGGTAATCTCTGCTTTAGAGTAATGCTACTATCATTACATTTGAACCATCCACATTTCTTTTTAATATATGCAGTGTAGTGACCTGCATTGGTTGTGGCTCCTGCATGGTTGATTATACCTATTGTTGTGAAGGTTTTCCTACCAAGTGACACTTGACCGTGTGTGAATCCAGTCAGCTTGCAGTTGTTTTTGGTACCATCTGCACTGTAACATAGAAGCATTAGTATTGTGTAGTTGCTATGTGTTTGTATCAGTAAGGTGGAGCGATTATCTGAATTGCAGATAGTACATAATCTGCCATGGTTTACATTTTGTACAAGTTGCTGAAATGGAATGGATTCACAATTAGGTATGGATACATACACAAATCGCTCATTAGGGATTTGTACTGTGTCACATTGCTGCAGAGAGTGCATGTATGTTTCCACATGTATGAAATCTGGAAGATTTCATTTATAGGTATGTTTTTGTTTTCCAGTACTTGTAGTAAGTACATTAGAAATTATTGTGGATCTTCTTGTGAGTTTATAGTGAAACTCACCATTCCAGCACAGTAGTCCAATTCTTGTCTTATTCCGTGAACGCTATACGTGTTGTCAGGATTGTTTGTTGCGTTACTATGAAGGACTAACATTTGCAAACACAATTGGTCTGTACTGCGTAAGTAAATGTTGTTAACAATTGGTGGCAATTGAAATAGAATATTCATTGCTACATTTGCATAGCAACTTACACCAGTTTCATTTGAAATTTGAATGGACCAGATAGTTCTGTGTCCGAGTGATTTTTTTGGAGGTTGTGTTCCTTCTTTGAAAAAGTACCAGATTTACTTTCACTAAAAGGTTCTTCTTTGGTTGTGGTAATTGATGAAGTACTAGCTTCCTTTACTCTCTTTGAAGGATTTGCAGTCAGATTCTGTTGCATTTCTGTTTGAATTAGTTTTCTTTTACAACGTTTTCCTTTTTGTGGACCAGGATATGATTTTAGATGGGGGGTGTACAGTGAACGTAGTCTGTTGTATTCTAAAATGCAAGGAATATAAGTGTTCACATTACTTGCATCAAAGTTGATTAGAAATAGACTGTCAAGTGTACGTAAGCATGACAATGCTACGTAGCTCATGCCTTCTTTAAAGACTGTGTTTCCAATATCTATCAATGCTTTGTCTGGGGTAAGACCTTGGGATTTATGAATGGTGACTGCATATGCAAGTTAGAGAAAATTGTTCTCTAGGTACATACATGTCTTTGAAGAGAAGGAATCGAGCTGTTGAGCGCCCTATCCTTTTTACTTCTGCAAGTTTGTCAAAGAGAATATTGACAAACTGAATGTTGTTGTCACGTGGGTATGTTTGAAAGCCAACAACTGTACCCAGTTCCCCATTAACTAGTCCTTGCTCCACATCAAGGTTTGTTTCAGCATTACTCTACAATTTAAGGATAATTGTAATACTTTTTCCAAACCAGCTGTGTTGGAGATTGAATTTTCTAAGGTATTTAGTCTTGTTGTGGCTTGCTGACACATGGGTAGTCTCATACCATGTACGTCCAGTTTGTCTGTGGAGCAAATTTCAATTATTGGTTGCATTTCTTTTTTAACATTGTTTCATTGAATTTGGAACAGCTTGCAAGAGTTGGCATTAAGGCCATACAATTGACATTTTTGTGCCCTAATTGTTCCATAACATCAGTAGCACATGTGTTATTGCCATAAAGCGCATGGATGTGCCCGGTTTTCAATATTGCTTGTGCTTCTTGAGATAGTACACCAATTCTAATACTTTTTAGAACGTTGGCGTAACTGAGGTCTGCAGATTGATGCATGTTTTCTGTTAATTCTCTGTATTGGAAATGTTGCCAAAGGTTGACATTTCCTATGCTGCCAACAGTTTTATGGCAGAGTTAGTATCCTATGGTTTTAAAAATAGGTTCACCTTTCACTGGTGTCAATTGTAGAAGATCTCCGAAAACGATAATATGTTTTCCTGCAAAGAGTTCTTCGTAGTTTGTTTTAAGTACTTCTTGCAATCTGAGGTGAATCAAAGCCGACATTAGTTTGGAGACTGTCAAGGGTTTTGACCCTTGTTGAATTATTAGACGGGGTAGATGTGGAGATGAGCTGTCGCCGCCCATCATTCTATCCCAGAACAAAACTAAATCAATAGACTGGGTGGATGTGGGGATGAGCTGTCGCCACCCATCATTCCATCCCAGAACCAGTAAAACCGCGCGGTTGTGCGCACACCAAAATGGTTGTCTAACCTGCCACCCACCAGTGCCAGCATGATGGACCGGAAGCGCCAGGGGTGAAAGGTGGTGTCAAAGGAAAAATAACAGGCCTGCTAGCTTAAAAGCGCTTTAAAATCACCTTTGTTTCCCTGAATGCAAGCTCAAAATGCCTATTTTAAACATCACAAGATATTCAAAAATCTCAATGAACACCAGCAGACATTTGGCAGAATGTCTTCTTGTGTGCAGATAAAATCTGGGAAGATGAAGAGCCCAAAACAATGTTTATAACAAAACTGGCTGAGCTGTGGATGTCAGCAGCTTAATTGAAATTGGATTTAAAACCACTAAAATCGAAATGTTTAAATTAAATGAGTGACCTACTTTTGAGTGTCACATAGTTTGCAACTGTTAAATGTCATGGTTTTGAACTTAGAATCAGCATTCTAGCTGCATGTGTAAAAATTGTAAGTTTGATTTAAACTGGGAACTAAAGTGACAAAGAAATTGAATTCTGCCTGACAACTACCTCCGACAGGAGTTGAACTGGCTCAACAACTCTTCCCAGGCCTGGCTGCATCCTGCTGCCCCCACCAAAAGGAGATCACACCTCCCTGATTGAATTAAGGGAGGGGTACCTGCAGACTGCAGGAAACTGAACAATGGGCCTTCTTTGGCTCAGGCAAATGTTATATTGGGGGGTCGTAAAATGGCTTCCTCTTGGGAGAAACTGGGAGGGGCAGTGCCTGTGAGAGCCAGCTGAGCTTGGGGGAAGTGGACAAACCAGAAACTCCACCATGTGCTTGAGGGAAGCCACACCCCTTTTTGACCAGGGCATAATTTTAAAAAGATAGATAACTCATAGTGCGGACTGGTCAAAATTATATAAGTAATATCATTATTCTTGTGATTTTTCTGTGCACGTTTTAAGACGTGTTAGGACCCTGTGGTGTATTCTGGGGGGTTGCTAGCAGAAAATAGGGTCTTACTCCAAATGTCTGCATGTTAAAAATCTGACACTTCATCAATTAATGTCCATACTCCTTGAGCACATTTGTGTAATTTTTGGTAAATGTCCGATATTGGTAAACTGACCAAAAAGCGCAAAATGTTGTCATTTCTGAATCCCAGCTCGCAGGAACATGGGGCTTGAACAGAGACCTGTCTTAATTCATCTGTAATATGTACATGTAATGTCAACCACTTGTGCATCTGGGAAATATGTATTTGAATCAAATGTAGATTTGTGTGCAATTTGACAGGGGAAGGATCCTCGGACCATAAAACCTACAGCATCACTCTGACTCACATTTCCTTCCCCCAATCAAGGGAGAGAGGAGGAATTGGCCAATGATAAGTGAGAGGGGCAGGTTTAGTTATGACCAACGCACACACCCACTTTCTAAAGACATAAAAAGGACCACTGAAAGACAGGCAAGAGATTAACTTTCCACTTTCTTGCGGGACGCTTTGACGGGAGACTTCAGACTTCACATCCAGAGATCCAGACTTCAAATCCATCAATCTCCAGAGAGCAGAAATTAACTCCAGAATTTGTAGCAGAGAGGGCTGAATCCACAAGCTGAATCCTCTTCAGCAGGCCTCAAAACCAACCAAACTATTCAACAGCCGGGCGAGCTGTTTGAATTTTTTGCCAAGAACATTTGCAAGAACCTGTAGCAGTATCCAGAAAGCAGTGCTGTATCCGGAACCAGAGAGAACCACAAACCAGACCGTTGTGAGCAGAACCGATGCTTGACAGACCCAGAGAGCAGAGCTGACCCAGATAGCCGGGACTTCAGAACCACCCGCCGGAAGTTCCGTCCAACCTGACCAGACCTTGACGGCTTATTTCAAAAACATAGTGTGAGTACTCACTGTGCCAAAACCAATCTCTTAGTCTAAAATAATCTAATCCAAACTATTTTAGCCTATTAGAACTGCCTCCTAGAATCGTGTCATTCTGTCATCTTTAAAACTGAAAACTGTCATCTGTCATTCTGAGCTTTAAAATTTCAAATCCGAAAAACTACCTTGACTAAATCGGCCGTATCTCCGGAACCGTTTGTGCTAGGAGTTTTAACTGTCATCTTAAAGGTAAGATTCTAAACTTTCCAACAAGCCTAGAACCGACTTCCTACTCCTTATAGTGCCTCCGTAATCGCGCTCGACGCACGCGACTAAATTTGCCGCGATTTGACATTTTGCACAATTTCAGCCACGTGTAAAAATCAGCAGCTCCTTGCTTTCCTTTGCTAAAATTCGTTTTAACCTGCTAGTTACTCATAGAACATTGCTAAAGTGAGCCTGAACTAATATAAACTAGATATCACCCTCCCTGAACCTCTAGAGGGAATTAAAAGCATGTTTAGCATCATTTCACTTCATTGTCATCACATTCAAAGCATTTTGGGCCTGTGTTTCCAATTTCTACCTGTTTTCCTCTAAGCTTGCTAGGGGGGAACTGAATTATATTGTTTGCATTCCTGAGAACTGTATGCTCTCCTTTTCATCTCCTTACATTGCATAGGGGGGAGTGAATTGTTCAAGAAAAAGTGATCATATTATCTTTTGGTTGAAATCATATCAAGTTATTTTCTGTACTGTATTTCATTCATCATTGCGTTTCCTTGAACCATATAAAACATTCTTTCCCACCTTATTCTTCTGTTCCTATTCATAAGTAACCAAGAACTGTGCTACTGTAGGATTACCTCTTGCTGATTACTGCTCATATTCACAAGTGTACTATCCATTATCAATTTATTTATAGAAGTCTGATATATATATATATTGTTTAATTTTTCAAATAAACCTTTTAAAGTTGCAAAACAAGCCTACTTCTTGGCTCAGTGGGGTCAAGGGGGATTCTAGGAGAGGGGTGTGATACAAGGATTCATCATCCAGATTATAACTTGCCATAAAAATACATAAATATGGGCTTCCCTTGGGCATCCCAGACAAGGCACTGACTTAGTAGGATTGCTTGATTGGAGTCACTTACAAAGTGGGGGCTCATAGACGGGATATTCTGGATTAGAATTACCACTTGTGCAGCTTAATACAGTGTGCTAACTGATGGGATACATACATCCGGTCGGATCACCACGCTGTGGTACGCTGTAAAGCACTCCTCAAAGGGACGCTCTAAGGAGAAGGTCTGTTTTGCAAAATAAAATACAAACTTCGGTAAGTCAGGAAGGAACTCAAATTCCAGAATGACGACCTTGCTAGATATGAAGATAGCTAGGGAGCACCTCTTACATAAACTGTTTGTGAGAGGTGAATGGTGTGAACAGGACCAAAATGTATGGTTACAGGCGATCACACAACAGGTCACTACAACTGGGTCAGATATGTGGAGAGATCAGGGTCCCTTACATGTGGCCCTGAGTGAACTATATATGGCCCCTACGGCCAATGATGAGCACAACAAGATTGCCAGGGTAGCGGCATATTTATATTTACATATGGGAGCCATGCAGGACAAATGTGCTGAGGGCCAAGAACTGGCAAATAGGCAACAGATGGCGTTAGAAAAGGACCAATCTGACCTGGACTCTTCTGAGCAGAGGCTGCTCAGGAGCCAGGAGTCAGAAAATGACAGCAGACAGTACATCACTAAAATAAAGGAGGATATGGATACACTGCAACAGGAAAAGGCTGACCAGGATACCAGATTTCTGGCCTTGCAGAAGGAGTACCAAGAAGGTTTGGACTCCCTACTGCAGAGCCAGAAAAATCTGGAGCAACAACTGGACTTCAACAGGGCATGCACAGAGCAGGTAGCCACCCTGCAAATTTGATTAGACAGAGAGAAAGAGGAAAGCAATAAATTGATTCTGAAAGACCTGGATACCCAGGCAGAGTTTGATCAGGAGCGCCAGAAAGCTGGTGCCTTCCAAAGGCAAAGGGATGACCTGGCGGCACAGATGCAGACTCTTAGTCAGCAAAGGGACACCTTAGGCCAGGAAGTCTGCCAATTAAAAGAGAAAATGGAAGCAAATCACCTGGCCCTCCAGGGGCTGGGTGACCTCCAAAAAGAGCATCACGACTTGCTAGAGCACACCAGGAGGGTGAAGGAGGCTCTGGCAAGAAAGGAGCAGGCCAGTAGGGATGGGACTCAGGAGGTAACCCTCCTGCAGCAGAGACTGTCCCAATACTCCAGGACTAATCAGGAGGCACAGAGAGAAAATGAGGCTCTCTGTCAGCACAATGATAGGCTCCAGCAACAGGTAGCCATGCAGGAGAGACTGATAGAGTCTAGTAAGGCCTTAACTGAGGAACTGAACGCGCAGGCTCATGCATTGCAACAGGGAGCAGGGGCTGATAGAGATGAGGTTCGCTGGGAAAGGGAAACGCCTGAGCATAACCTCAGGAGCCTTGGTACCAGAGGCCTTCATCTCTCTCAGTCCCTGGACTCTGCCACCCCCATGTCCCCTGGCGCACATGAGCACAGGGCCACAGGGATGGCAGATTACTATCCAGCCAAAAGTATGGGGCTCATAGGCCATTACCACCCAGGAATGGAGGGGCGGGCATCCGGGTATGGGCACCCAAGCACAGTGCAATTTAGTGCGGAACCCCAGGAGAGTAGGCCCATTAAGGGCATCCTGAAAACCTCTGCCCAGTTAGGTCAGTGGGGGGGTACCCATCAAATCCTGGCAGCAAGGAGGAATCTGAAGACTCCTCTGAGCGTTACAGGACACAGGAGTACAGGACACAGGAGACCAGGTCCCTACATTCTGCCAGCCATTCCCAGGCTCGCAGAATCCGGGAAAACCTGGAAGATCAGACGGGCACCTCTGGGAGCAGTGCTTGGGAGTCAGAGGATGAATGTACCAGGGTTACCCGAACCAAAAAGGCCAATAAGGCAAAAAGGGCCTTGTTTAAGGACCCATTGAAACAAATAAAGGCAATAAGGAGTGTCATCACGCCATATCATAAGAACGCCAAGTATTCTGTTTGGGAACACTTGGAGCTCTATGAGCAAATGATGGGGACTTTCCATTTGAAGGACAGCAGTAGCTGCATCCAGTACGTCAAATGGACATTCTCCCCAGAATACTCCAGTTTCTTTGCAGGGCTGGAGGACCAAAACCATTCAAGATGGTCCCCATATAGGGCGGCCATCTTGAAACATTTTTCTGTTCATAGAAATCCTCAAGAGGCTTGCAAGGCAGCCTACAATTTGCAATGTGGGGAGGATCAGGCCCCACAAGAATTTGTGCAAGAATTGAAGCGTGCCTTTGCGCAGACCACCAGAAGGGTGCGCACGAACAGCAGAGAATTTGTCAATACTTTTTTTCCATGCCTTGCCCAAATACATCATGACCCAGCTAGTGAGAGATTTTCACGAGAAGAGGTCACTAGACTGGGTCATTGAACAGGCTACCCAGATCTATGAGGTGCAGAAGCCCATAGAAAATAAAAGTAATGCGCAGAAAAACCCCAAAACCAACAGCACCCCTGCTGCCGCTAAGGTGGCGGAGGTAAAGGTTGCCCCCGTTTTAGATTTGGAGATGGGGGGCCTAAAAACCTGCCTGCACCAAATAATTCACAGCCCAGAAGGCCCTCGGGCCAGTCACAGACAGGGAGTCAAGGAGGTAGTCCCACAAATGGGGTCCCCCGCTCCCTGATTATGTAAGTACCCGCTACAAGGGAACCAACCCATCCTGGGTTATGTGTGTACTCCTCCAACCCAAGGGGGGGATCCAGCCAAGCACCTGACCCACAGAACTTCCCTCCTAACTTCCCCCAGGAGGGCAGAAATTCACCAAATCCTGGGCAGAACTTTTTTCCCAGGTATCCACCCAATTTCCAACCCCAAAACCATCCATCCTTCTTTCCACAATTCCCTGAGCCCAGACCACCTAATCCGGGAGAGGGGAGGCCAAGGGTAGAGGGGTACCCAAATCTTCCCAATCCGGGGTATTACCAGAGAAGGGATAGCTACCCTTCCCGGGATCAGCCCAGGGGAGAAAATAGAGCCCGTATCAGCCTGAGCGGGTTTCACAACTTTAGAGCCAGGTCCAAAATATGGCACGGGATCTGGGTCAAATACTGAGGGCTCAACAGAACCCTCAGATGAGCATGCCACCGCAGAATGCCCCAAACTCTGGGCCTGGTGCTCCGGAACAATGACGGGGGCAGCACCCCGATAACCCACCGGTTCCCAGGGAGGAGGCACAAGGGGAAGGGGGGTGTAAAGCCTTGGAGGAAGCTTCCTTCCCAACTTGTAAACAGCCCCTGGAAAACCAGGAACCGGAAACAAAATCTCCTACCCCTGAAAATCTGCCACCAAAGGAGCAGAGAGGAGGTAGGAGAAACAAAGGACCCAAACAGACCCACTTTGTGGAGGAGGTATAGGTCTTCCAATTTGAGGTTGAGGGATCCTCAGACGATCCTGGGAAAAGGATCTTCTCCTTCAGAGATGGGGGAACTCCTCCCAAGGAAAAATGGGACCCAAGAGATTCCAATCCAGACTGGGTAGAAGTGGGGATTGAGCTGTCGCCACCCATCATTCTATCCCAGAACCAACAAAACCAAAAACCCCTGGTTCAAACCCATCCTGGTGACTGCCTCCCAAAAGGCAGGGGTGGCCCAGAACCGGAACCAGGGGAACCTAAAACCGAATCAACAGACTGGGTAGATGTGGGGATTGAGCTGTCGCCGCCCATCATTCTATCCCAGAACCAACAATACCAAAATCCCATGGGTAAAACCCATCCGGATGACTGCCTCCAAAAAGGGGGGGGGCGGCCCGGAACCCGAAACCATTTCCAGTTGCCAACTTTTTCTTTCAGATTCCACAGGCTCTCCACAGAATTCTGCCCAAATCTCTTCGCTAGCAATGTCCAAAAACAGAAAATTAGCCCACCAGTTGTCCAAGAATGTGCATTATCTGTCCCCCTTGAGGAGAAGGAGGGAAGATACTATGCCCCGGTACAAGTACAGGGGCAGGGTACAATCTTGGCGCTGGTGGACACAGGATCTCAAGCCACCCTTCTGTCCAAAAGGGCCTTTGATGAACTGAATTCAGGTAGGGGGGAGAATTACCGTATTCCTCTCACCTCTCTTCCTGGACAACTGCAGAACATTGACGGGAAGGAAATTCCTGTCGAGGGGACTGCAGATTTGGACATCAAAATTGGGCGACACAAGGTGAAACACCCGGTCATAGTAGTGACTCCAGAGGGCACCCCTTGTTTACTAGGGAATGACCTCCTGAGAAGGTTGTCACCCCTAATAGATTGTGTAAACAAGGTCCTCTGGACCCAGACTAGCCGACCAATAAAATTGGTCAACCATGTTAGTTTAAACGGCACGTGCCACATGGTTGAACAAAAATCTGACCAAGTAGAATTTCACTTCCAGAACAACCAAATTCCAGGCGTGACAGTAATAGCAGTAGGACAACAGACTGATGATGGGGGGTCCTCTCTATTTCTGAAAATCAACCTTCCTTAAAGTTTAAGGTGGTATTCCACACTGGAAGGAAACACTCTGAAATTCGTTACTAATCCACAATCAGAAACTCCCACTCCTACAGTCCAGAAAGATGTGAAATCAGCTCAGAGCCTGGCTGATATTCAGCAAATGGGAGATCATTTGTTCATCCCTGTTCAGTTAAATGATGGGAAGGACTCCGAACTCGCTCGAGTGTGTGTGAACAACGGTAAGAGCTTCACCAGCGAAGCCATGTTCCGCCAACTCCCAAAAGATCCAGCCATTGCCACATTCAAACTGATAGACAAATGGGAAATGGACCTGGAAGCACCTAATTCCAAACATCTCCTGCCAAGCAGGTGTATGCTCAAAATCTCCATTGGCAACAAGAGCATAGTCCATAATTGTTGGGTCGTGCGAGACGTCACTGCCGCCTTTTACTTAGGCAGTGAAATTCTCAATCGCTTCGCCATTAGTTTGGACCTAATAAACTTCAAAGCTTGGTCCCGATTAGCGGATAATCCCATGGGCTTTGATGATCCAGAAAAAGCATTTAGGTCATCTCAATTGCTACCTTATGCAGTTGAAATTCAGCTTAAAGAGGAAGTCACCATCCCAGAAAGGACTCGACAATTCTCCCTGGAAGTGAAAGTTAAAAGAGGACAAAAATTGAAAAACCCTGATGCTTATATTTATCTAAATGCTTCTCTCCAACAGCAAGGGTTAGGGGTAAACCCAACACCATTAGTCAACATAGAACATGACACCATTCCAATAGAGGTGGATAACAGCGACTTACAGAGTATTATTCTAGCCGCAGGCACCATCATTGGAATGGCGGTTGATGACCGACATTTCCCCATTGATTTAGGAAATTAACTGTTAGGACAAATCCCCAACAAGTGTTTTGACAATGACAGTGAGGACAATACAACACCAGACAGGATTTTCACCCGGCATGGGGGGAACTTCCTGGTGTACACTTCTTGCCCTTATGGTAAGGAAGATGTGACTTGTGACTTCAGGAGGGATGAGGTGATTTTCCAGGTCCATGAGGGCTGCCCTTCCCACCTGAAGCCTCCAGTCCAAATCAGCACTCTGACCAGGACTTCTCCACCCAGCTGGAGGAGGCCGCTGAGAAAGCCAGACCAGAAGTCTTTCCAGGCTTCAGGCAGATGGTGGAAGAGAGAGTCAACCTGGTTGATGCTTGCGTGACTCTGGAACAGAAGCAAAAGTTGAAACAAGTTTTCTTGGATTTCCAAGATCTCTTTGCGGTAGACTCATATGACTGTGGTCGGCCCGACATCCATGCAACAACAATTCCCACGGACCCTGGCATGACTCCAGTGTTTGTGAAGCAATATCGCTTGCCTCTCGCATCCATGGAGTCCCTTACTGAAATAATTAAGAACCTTGAGTCCCGGGGAATAATCCATCCAGTCCACATCACTTTCAATAATCCGGTGCTGGGAATATTGAAGCCCAACGGCCAGTGGAGACTCTGCGCCGACCTTAGGGAGCTCAACAAACGGGTCCATACTTCCAGATGGCCTCTGCCCTACATTGACCAAGGGCTGGCCCAGATTCAGGGGTTGCAGGTATTCATTGCAATAGACCTGACCAATGGATACTGGACCGTGTCTGTCAGTATGGAGAACCAATACAATCTGGCTTTTACCTTTGGGGGCCAGCAGTACACATGGACCCGGACTCCCTTCGGACACCTCAACTCCGGCAATGAATTCAACATTTTCCTACATAAGGCCATGCACGACCTGGGTGCGAGGGGTAACCTGGCTTATGTAGATGATGTCCTCATCAAAAGTTCATCAGTTGAGGAACACATAGCGGAGATCCGTTATGTTCTGACGCAGTTGAGGGGCGCCATAGCAAAACTTTCCTTTCAGAAAGCACAGTAATGCAGAACCCGTGTTAATTTCTTGGGGCATGAGATTACTCCTCAGGGTCTCTGTCCCGAAAAGAAAGTGGAAGCACTTCAGAAACTGAAGGATCCCACAACTCTGCGGGAACTAAGGAGCCTTCCTGGACTGACTAATTACAGCAGAAAGTTCATTGAGGGCTACGCAGAGATCACCAGACCCCTGAGACCATCACTTGAAGTGGGGCTCAAGTGGGAATGGGGTCCAGAACAATCTTAGGCAGTAAGACAACTCAAGAGAAGCCTCTCACAAGCGCCTAGCTTACCCTGTCAGAAACAAGGAGTTCTTCCTGGAGACAGGGTTGTCTAATACGTGCTTGATGGCAGTATTATACCAAAAGCATGACAAGGTCAATAAAGTAATCTCCTATGCGAGCAAAACTTTATCCTCTGTGGAGGAACAATTCAACGATTGTGAGAAGGCACTCCTGGCAACGGTGTGGGCATTGAAGAAATACCGCCCGTTCATCCAGGGAGAACACATCATAGTGGAGACTCCACACCAGCCTCTGCAATACCTCCAAAGTGACAGAATCCGGGCCGGAAATGTGAGTAATTCCCGAATTACTTCCTGGATTCTGTCAATGCGAGGCTTTCCTGTAGAGGGCAGATATGGCCAAAACAAGAAGAGTCACCTCGCGCAAGGTCTGGCTGGCTTGCATGATTGTGCCAGAGAAAACTGTCTCGAGGACGAAAGTCTAAAAATCAAGGACAACATGGAGGCATACCTTAATTCCCCCCACAAAGTCTTTGAATAAGACAAGTGTGAGGGAAGGCCCACTGTCTATGTGGATGGATGCTCTTACCATGTTGACAACAACGGGGAAAAAGAACTTGTGGCCGGCGAAAGGGAATGCATGGGTGAAGGAGTTTCCAGAACCCTCCGCTGGATACAAAATTGGTCCCCGAAGTAGTCAGGTGGCAGAATTGATGGCTGTGCATCAGGCCATCCTCACTGCTGTCCAACATCAACTCCACAAACTGGTCATAATCACAGATTCGGATTATGTACGGAACGGGTTCGTGGAGCACCTGGTCAATTGGAAAACCAGAGGCATGTTATGTGCTAATAACAAACCCCTGAAACATGGGAAGCTAATCCAAAATATTGATGATCTGGTCACATCGAATGGGATGACCATCTACTGGAAAAAGATCAAGGGTCATTCCAAAGTAGAGGGACCAGACAAAACTGGAAATGATCAGCTGGCCAAAACCGGGGCCATCCAAGGGGAGCTAATAGAAATAGAGTCCCTGTTGGGGGAAATCCAGGTCACTGCTATCACTTGGTCCCAGACAAATGCTCACAATGATCTTTCAACTGCCCAATGGAGTAAGGAGACCCCTGATGCTGATTTAATTACAGCTCAGAAGGTGGATCCAATCATTGGTAAATTTTACCAACACCTTGAGAACCCTGAGAACTTTCCCCTGACGGATACCGATTACATTGGGAAAGAGGACCTAAGAGTGTTGATGGAATGTCCAAAAATGTTCAGAATCCAAGACGGTTTGTTGGTAAGGAAATCCCAAGCTGGCCATGATCAGTGGGTGGTCCCTACCTCATTCCGAAGCCTGATGTTAAGTCACGCCCATGATCCGGCCACCGCCGGTCATAGGGGGTTTCACACAACACTGGAAATCTTAAGAGAGGTTGCATACTGGCCACACATGGGGCAGGACCACGACCAATACTTGAAGGGGTGTCTTGTGTGTGCACAATTTCAGCCATCATCCCTCACACACCGTGCACCTCTCTAAAAGAGGGGGATGACACTGCCGTGGTCAGATTTGCAATTCGACCTTGTAGGCCCTGTAATTCGCTCGTCTAGAGGAAACAAGTACATGTTGACCGTTACATGCTTGTTTACCAAGTGGGTGGAATGTCTCCCGGCCCCAAACTGCAAGGCAGAAACAGCAGCTGCCCTGATGATTAACCACATCTTTTCCCGTTTTGGTCTATATCAAAGGATTGAGTCAGACAGGGGTAGCCACTTCACCAGTGAAGTAATGACAAAGATGTGGGAGATACTGGGGGTCAAAAGGAAGCTACATATTGCTTACAGGCCAGCTTCTTCTGGAGCAGTGGAGAGATACAACCGAACCATTGTGAGCATCTTAAAAAAGTTTGTGGCAGATTCTGGGCCAAGTTGGGATATCCGACTACCTCTGGTCCTAATGGCCATCAGATCTACCCCTTCATCTGCAACTAAAATGTCACCATTTGAGTTGATGACTGGATGCAAGATGGTGCTTCCCCAGCATTTGCTCTACAGGACCCAAGCGCAGACACTGATAAATGCCTCCACAACTCATGAGTATGTGGAGAATTTAAGGAAACATCTTCAGCATGCTTTTGCCTATGCTCAGCGGAATCTAGAAAGATCAGCTGAGAGTATGAAAACGCACTATGATTTGAAAACCACCAGGAAGGAATATGATGTGGGAGACCTGGTCTATCTATACAATTTCCAAAGGAACCAGGCCAAACAATGAAAATGTTTGCCTACATGGAAGGGACCCTTTGAAATTATAGACAAGATCTCCCCTGTTGCCTACAAAATCCGCATCCCCAAATGTAATTTGGCGGAAGGGGAAGATAAGTGGGTCCATATTAATCAGCTGAAGTGTTGCCATCCCAGGCACACTCTGCAACAACTGGAGGAATCCACTGGAATCCCAGAGGGAGCCGCTCCGGAGTAGTTCAGTTCCAACCCTAAAATATTCCACATATAGCATATAAAATTCTGTGATTCTTGAATATATACGTTCTTGTCTCCTAATTTAAAAAAAAAAATGTATATGTTCATATCTACTGATTTATAAAATGTATATGTTCGCCACACCATTAATAGTGGTGGAAAAATGTCTAGGAATGTGTATTGCCGCTTTGCTTTATCATCCTAGGAGAGAGGAAACCGTGGAGACTGACCAAGGAGAATGACCCAGGGACCAGGAGCAAAGATCCGAGGGGCCCGGGGTACCGCCCAATATTCCCATCAGGACCGGCGAGGAGAACCGATCGATCCAACCGGATGGAGGAAAAGATGCAGAACTGTGCCATCTACAGAATTGGGAGAAGATGATGCGGATATACTAGCGTGTGGATCAAAACATTCTTTGCACCCGACTCCCCCTCGACTCAAATTCAAAGTGCAGTCGGGCGGGGGGGTTTGTCAAGGGTTTTGACCCATGTTGAATTATTAGACGGGGTAGATGTGGGGATGAGCTGTCGCTGCCCATCATTCTATCCCAGAACAAAACTAAATCAATAGACTGGGTGGATGTGGGGATGAGCTCTTGCCGCCCATCATTCCATCCCAGAACCAGGAAAACCGTGCGGTTGTGCGCACACCAAAATGGTTGTCTAACCTGCCACCCACCAGTGCCAGCATGATGGACCTGAAGCGCCAGGGGTGAAAGGTGGTGTCAAAGGAAAAATAACAGGCTCATTAGCTTAAAAGCGCTTTAAAACCACCTTTGTTTCCCTGAATGCAAGCTCAAAATGCCTATTTTAAACATCACAAGATATTCAAAAATCTCAATGAACTCCAGCAGACATTTGGCAGAATGTATTCTTGTGTGCATACAAAATCTGGGAAGATGAAGAGGCCAAAACAATGTTTATAGCAAAACTGGCTGAGCTGTGTATGTCAGCAGCTTAATTGAAATTGGATTTAAAACCACTAAAATCGAAATGTTTAAATTAAATGAGTGACCTACTTTTGAGTGTCACATAGTTTGCAACTGTTAAATGTCATGGTTTTGAACTTAGAATCAGCATTCTAGCTGCATGTGTAAAAATTGTAAATTTGATTTAAACTGGGAACTAAAGTGACAAAGAAATTGAATTCTGCCTGACAACTACCCCCGACAGGAGTTGAACTGGCTCAACAACTCTTCCCAGGCCTGGCTGCATCCTGCTGCCCCCACCAAAAGGAGATCACACCTCTCTGATTGAATTAAGGGAGGGGTACCTGAAGACTGCAGGAAACTGAACAATGGGCCTTCTTTGGCTCAGGCAAATGTTATATTGGGGGGTCGTAAAATGGCTTCCTCTTGGGAGAAATTGGGAGGGGCAGTGCCTGTGAGAGCCAGCTGAGCTTGGGGGAAGTGGACAAACCAGAAACTCCACCATGTGCTTGTGGGAAGCCACACCCCTTTTTGACCAGGGCATAATTTTAAAAAGATAGATAACTCATAGTGCGGACTGGTCAAAATTATATAAGTAATATCATTATTCTTGTTATTTTTCTGTGCACGTTTTAAGAGGAGTTAGGACCCTGTGGTGTATTCTTGGGGGTTGCTAGCAGAAAATAGGGTCTTACTCCAAATGTCTGCATGTTAAAAATCCGACACTTCATCAATTAATGTCCATACTCCTTGCGCACATTTGTGTAATTTTTGGTAAATGTCCGATATTGGTAAACTGACCAAAAAGCACAAAATGTTGTCATTTCTGAATCCCAGCTCGCAGGAACATGGGGCTTGAACAGAGACCTGTCTTAATTCATCTGTAATATGTACATGTAATGTCAACCACTTGTGTATCTGGGAAATATGTATTTGAATCAAATATAGATTTGTGTGCAATTTGACAGGGGAAGGATCCTCAGACCATAAAACCTACAGCATCACTCTGACTCACATTTCCTTCCCCCAATCAAGGGAGAGAGGAGGAATTGGCCAATGATAAGTGAGAGGGGCAGGTTTAGTTATGACCAACGCACACACCCACTTTCTAAAGACATAAAAAGGACCACTGAAAGACAGGCAAGAGATTCACTTTCCACTTTCTTGCGGGACGCTTTGCTGGGAGACTTCAGACTTCACATCCAGAGATCCAGACTTCAAATCCATCAATCTCCAGAGAGCAGAAATTAACTCCAGAATTTGTAGCAGAGAGGCCTGAATCCACAAGCTGAATCCTCTTCAGCAGGCCTCAAAACCAACCAAACTATTCAACAGCCGGGCGAGCTGTTTGAATTTTTTGCCAAGAACATTTGCAAGAACCTGTAGCAGTGTCCAGAATGCAGTGCTGTATCGGGAACCATAGCGAACCACAAGCCAGACCGTTGTGAGCAGAACTGATGCTTGACAGACCCAGAGACCAGAGCTGACCCAGATAGCCGGGACTTCAGAACCACCCGCCGGAAGTTCCGTAAAACCTGACCAGACCTTGACGGCTTATCTCAAAAATATAGTGTGAGTACTCACTGTGCCAAAACCAATCTCTTAGTCTAAAATAATCTAATCCAAACTATTTTAGCCTATTAGAACTGCCTCCTAGAATCGTGTCATTCTGTCATCTTTAAAACTGAAAACTGTCATCTGTCATTCTGAGCTTTAAAATTTCGAATCCGAAAAACTACCTTGACTAAATCGGCCGTATCTCCGGAACCCTTTGTGCTAGGAGTTTTAACTGTCATCTTAAAGCTAAGATTCTAAGCTTTCCAACGAGCCTAGAATCGACTTCCTACTCCTTATAGTGCCTCCGTAATCGCGCTCGACGCACGCGACTAAATTTGCCACGATTTGACATTTTGCACAATTTCAGCCACGTGTAAAAATCAGCAGCTCCTTGCTTTCCTTTGCTGAAATTCGTTTTAACCTGTTAGTTACTCATAGAGCATTGCCAAAGTGAGCCTGAACTAATATAAACTAGATATCACCCACCCTGAACCTCTAGAGGGAATTAAAAGCATTTTTAGCATCATTTTACTTCATTGTCATCACATTCAAAGCATTTTGGGCCTGTGTTTCCAATTTCTACCTGTTTTCCTCTAAGCTTGCTAGGGGGGAACTGAATTATATTGTTTGCATTCCTGAGAACTGTATGCTCTCCTTTTCATCTCCTTACATTGGGGGAGTGAATTGTTGAAGAAAAATTGATCATATTATCTTTTGGTTGAAATCATATCAAGTTATTTTCTGTACTGTATTTCATTCATCATTGCGTTTCCTTGAACCATATAAAGCATTCTTTCCCACATTATTCTTCTGTTCCTATTCATAAGTAACCAAGAACTGTGCTACTGTAGGATTACCTCTTGCTGATTACTGCTCATTTCACAAGTGTACTATCCATTATCAATTTATTTATAGAAGTGTGATATATATATATATTGTTTAATTTTTCAAATAAACCTTTTAAATTTGCAAAACAAGCCTACTTCTTGGCTCAGTGGGGTCAAGGGGGATTCCAAGAGAGGGGTGTGATACAAGGATTCATCATCCAGATTATAACTTGCCATAAAAATACATAAATAAGGGCTTCCCTTTGGCATCCCAGACAAGGCACTGACTTAGTGGGATTGCTTGATTGGAGTCACTTACAAGACCATGCTCACTTCATCTATTAGTAGCATTTTCATTTGTTTCAATACTCTGTGTAGTTCCATTGCAGCTTCTGTAGAATGTTTGTAATAGTCTAATTTGTTTTGGTATTCTACTGGAAGGAGTAGTAATCGGTGTAAAGTGACACCACCTATGTTGTAGGCAGATAAACCTGTGGGGGCAGTTACAACAGCTGACAATGTTTTGTTTGTCAATTGTTGAAGGAACTTGCTGATGATTTTGATTAAGAAACTTTTGCCTGACCCAGCTTCACCACTGACAGCAGTATAGGTTTGTAATCTTGGCAGGTACATTCTTTATTTTCGTGTTGTACACCATGTGCAATTTCTTTTGTTACTTCTTCAAAAATGGTGCGCTGGTCTTTGTTAAGTTTTGATTGTAGTACAGTTTAGTCTTCTTTATCTTCTTCATAGTGACACATGGTGTTTTCCACTTCTGTCATAGCTAATTCTGCCTCATTTGCTATTAGTGGCTATCCTAGTGGTGCTTGGCTTCTTGTTACAGAAGGTTGACTACTGTCCGAAGTGTCCTTTTCTAGTTGGGCCTGGAGTTCCTCTTCGTGTTGTTGTTCATTGTGCAACATTGTTTTGTACTGCATAAAGTTCACATCGGTGATAGTACTTTCATTTGCTTTGAAAGTGTCTTCATAGCAGTCATAGTTATCTAGTATGTCTTGTTCTTTTCTCCATGGTTTAAAAAGTTGTAGCAGGGACATGTAATATAGTTCTTTCTGTTGAGGAGTTTTTAATGACAATTTTACATGATTAATTAAGCTTCGTTTGGTAAGTTTCACTAAGCTGCCTTCACAATCTGTCACTCTATATGTACCTTTGCTTTCATCAGGTTTTATATTATTTTTGTATGCAAAGTTTTGGGCTATGTGGTATAGACACATGGTTTCCAAAGTGGTACTCCTGTTCGGGTAGTATGTGTCTAGTAAATTGTTCTTTTCAAAATGTCTAGGCTGTTGGGATCATTTTTGGCTATTGTTTCGATGTCCTCATATGATTTGAGAACTCTTTTTCTAGATTTAGCAGGACCAAGACTTAGCCATACTATATTTTCAGATTTTCCATACAAAGCAGTACCGGTTAAACGATCTGCAGCTTCATAGACGCCACATTCTCTATGAGAGAGCATTATTATGCCTGGGCTGTACAATTTCTGAGATAGTGTTTTGTCTGATGATAGGTCATTCCAGAGGTCTTGCAGCTCTGTTTTTTCTGCTTTTGTTAAGTAGGCTGTAACATATCGTGCAACTGCAGTGGAATTTTCTGCAATGTACTGCACATCTGTGTTTGCATTCCATAAGAGGGCAATGATTGCATTGTAATCATTGATATCTTTTGATTCTTCTGTTCTTTTTATGTAACAGGTGTTCTTAGGTGATTTACCTTTAACACTATGTCGAACTGAAGACATGAAGTTGTTCACTTCACCTGTTTCTGTAACTGGTCTAGGGAAACCAAAGCAGCATTTGTTGTAGTATTTCCCTTTGTTTCTGTATTTGTGACGACAATATTTGCCACATTTGTGTCTTGGAATTTTGAGCAATTTGTCCATGAAGGTCACTATGTGTCGTTTGTGAAGGGATTTCACAAGTGACATATTTTTGGATGAACCGCAATACAGTGGAATCACTGTCCTGACCAAATTTAGGTGCACCTTTAATCCATAAAAGCATGTGGATATGTGGTGCTCCTCTGGCTTGGTATTCTTTACTCCAAAAGAAGTGTTGCACTTCTCCAAGGGGAGGAACAGTTTTATTACAAATAAAGTGTAGCATAGCAATGATACAATGGTGGAAATATCTTGAAACATTAACAGGATCTAGAGAGCTAAGTTCTCCAGGTGTTAGTATATCTATGTTGGTTTTGATGTTGTTTGATATGCGTAGGAAATCATGTAAATCTTCCCATGCATATTCTGCACAACTTAATGTAACAAACCAAGTGGGTGGTCCAAGGTTTCTGATCATACAACGTACATCTCCGTGACGTTGGAACCAATATTCTTTCGTACCACGCATGTTTGCAAACAGATTAGTTGTGCTTGATTGTAAACCGTCATCTTTTTCTTGCACTTTTTGTATTAATTGTGTAGCTGACATATTTTGAAAGTGGGTTCCAGATTTCAATATGTGTGCAACTCCGTAACATAGGGTTGCTAGTTCACTTTCAAAGAGTAGGTGGAATATGTATTGCACATTTTGTCTAAATCTGGGATCTTCAGAATGATTGAGCGGTATTCTGATGCTGTTATCTGAGTGGGTCTATCATCGTATCTTCCTCCTTTACCAGTAGGAAATATTAGTGGAAAAGCACGTGCTTCTATACTTTTTTCCCATATGCTCATTGGTGAACCTTTGGTTTTTCGCATTTGGTAAGTTTCTAGTGCATCATCTATGCTCTCATTAGAGTACAATGGATGAATTGTATAATCGTCCAAAAGAGTGGATACTGCAGCAGGATCCAGAAGTTCAAATTGACCAGTTTCTGATGATTCTTGAATTATTTCAGTTGTTTCCCTTAAACTTTCTTCAATATTTATTTATTTGTAGTATTCATTATTGTCTTTCAGATATTGCAAGGCTTGACTAACTTTATGTAAGTCCACGAGTTGTTGCAACATTTTTTTGTCTTTTGTTGGTGCACCATTTACTAAGACAATTAAAGAATGCTCTATTGGATGTTGCACTCCTAGAGTGTGCACATTTTATGTCAGATCTAATGGCAAAAAAACTACTTTGCCACAAATGCCTTTCACCAATTCAGAGCGAGGTAATTTTCCTGTTTTTGGTTGAAGGCGTATTATTGCTTGAAATGGGTGTACTTTTTGAATTATGATGCTCTCCTTCAAATTGAGTTGTTGCAGGGGTTTTGGTAGTGGAAATAATTCCAAGTTATTTGTGATGGCACGTGAAGGAGTTTGGTTGTTGTCAAGTTTTGTAGTGCAGTAACTGCAACATATTAGCAGGGTAATTCATAGAATTTCGCACAAAAGTGGCGCACGCGGCTAGCACACAGTGTGCGTGTGCGAATGTCTGCGCCAGCCGCGTGCGCTAAAGTCGATATCCGCGCACAGCGCATTCATGGATTTCAGCCTCCAAAACCAGCCATGGCGCAGAGTGGCGCAGCGACCCTGCAGCTGCGCCAGTTACGCCCCCAAGAACGCCCTCACGTAAGGAAAAGCCATGAAAATTCACAATTCATCGCAAAGGACTGCGCTAACCCTGGACCAGTATACAAGGCTACCAACAGGCAAACGGCGAGCGGGGAACGTGTATTACTGGGGTGCACGGGAAGTTCCACACGTGATTTCAGCAGGGTATGTGTATTTCTGGGGTGCGGGGAAATTCAACACGCAATTACAGCAGGGTACTTGTATTACAGGGGTGCGCAGGAAGTTCCACACGCGATTCATGCAGGGTACGTGTATTACTGGGGTGCGGGGAATTTTTACACGCGATTACAGCAGGGTACCAGTATTACTGGGGTGCGCGGGAAGTTCCACACGCGATTACAGAAGGGTACGTGTATTTCTGGGGTGCGGGGAACTTTTACATGCGATTCCAGCAGGGTACCTGTATTACTGGGGTGCGCGGGTAGTTACACACCCGATTTCAGCAGGGTACGTGTATTTCTGGGGTGCGGGGAACTTTTACACGCGATTTCAGCAGGGTAGGTGTCTCAATGGTGTGCGTGGGATTTCAGCAGGGTACATGCATTTCTGGGGTGCGGGGAAGTTTAACACGCAATTTCAGCAGGGCACGTGTATTACAGGGGGGCGCGGGAAGTCACACACGCGATTTCAGCAGTGTACCTGTATTTCTGGGGTGCGGGAAGTTTCACACGCGATAGGCCCTGTGCGAGTGGGGTACGTGTATTTCAGGGGTGCAGGGGAGTCCTACACGTGAATTGGCAGTGTGGGTGCTCCCAGGTGTTCCGTCTACACCCTCCACGGCCCCTGCAGGCAGATCACACCACAGGGGACTACCCTGCACCGCTGGTCATGTCCCGCAGGCAGCCCATCCACCATGGGCATGCCCCCCCCAGCCAAGCCACATGTAACCTTGCACTAGTGATCACCAACGCATTACCCCCTTGCACCCCCACCACACAGCAGTGTGGGGCACCTGCCAGCAGGCCCTACTCATGTCCCACCCATGTCCCCTTGCACCCCCACCCCCCAGCAGTGCAGGGCACCTGTCAGCAGGCCCCCACTCATGTCCCCTTGCACACCCACCCCCCAGCAGTGCAGGGCACCTGCCAGCAGGCCCGCACTCATGTACCACTCATGTCCCCTTGCAGCACCACCCCCAAGCAGTGCAGTGCACCTGCCAGCAGGCCCCCACTCATGTCCCACTCATGTCCCCCTGCACCCCCACCACCCAGCAGTGCAGGGCACCTGCCAGCAGGCCCCCACTCATGTCCCACTCATGTCCCCCTGCACCTCCACCCCCAGAAGTGCGGGGCACCTGCCAGCAGGCCCCCACTCATGTCCACTTGCACCCCCACCCCCCGGCAGTGCAGGGCACCTGCCAGCAGGCCCCCACTCATGTCCCACTCTTGTCCCCCTGCGCCCCCACCCCCCAAAAGTGCAGGGCACCTGCCAGCAGGCCCCCACTCATGTCCCCTTGCACACCCACCCCCCAGCAGTGTGGGGCACCTGCCAGCAGGCCCCCACTCATGTCCCCTAACACCCCCAGCAGTGCAGGTCACCTGCCAGCAGGGCCTGACACATGTCCCCCAGCCAAAACGTCATCACAATCTAGATCCCTGGCCCTTATGGCCAGCCTCCACATGCCAAAGACCCACCCAAGTATTGCACCCACCCACATAGAAATGCCAATTACATGACACAACCCCAATGGCAAGTATGTAAATGAAGACATGTCCCTCACACACACACAATGGGTGCAAGTGAATCCCAAAACCCATATCATGACATGTATGAAACCAATGAGATAATACCACACATCCAAGTTTGAAGAAAAAAATGTATTGAAAGCAACATGAATGGAATTAAAATCAAACAAACGACAATGGAAATTTAAAAAGAAAAGCTGCATGTCTGTAAAATAATGAAAAACAACAAATCATAATCCAAAGGAAAGGTGTCCAAAGTCGCAGTTCAAAAAATGAAATCCAAGGGAAAAAGAAAAGTGAAAACCATTGCTTCATGGGGAAATCGAAACAAAAAAATAGAATCCAAATGTCAACTATACACAGATGAACAATCCAGGGTCCATGATCCCAACTGAAGAAATGAAACCTATCAAAAACTCCTACCTAATTAAAAAACTATATACAAAAATGTGGTCCAATTTTCCAAAAGGTCCAAAATAAAGAAAAAAACAAAGGAAACCTAATACTAACTAAATAACTATTTACAAGGGGAGCGGGCAAGTCCAACGGCTCACATGTTGATGTTCGGGGCCAGGGCATCATCGAACTCCTGCTCGATGTCCCGGAGGCGGTCCTCTTCCATGGCCCCGAGGGTTCGCAGGGACGATGACATCTGGAACTCCAGGTCCCTGCGAATGGCCTCAAGGCACCGGGCCCGCCTCAGGGCCCTACGCATAGAGTTCTCCGCCCTGACCATCGTGAGCCGTGCCTCTTCCGCCCGCTGCCGCTCTGCATCTATCGCATGGCCCAACCGCTGCCACATGGAAAGACACTTCCCATCCAGGGTCCTCCTGTCCTCCAGCCGATGCCTGCCCCTCCGATGTTGATGGCCCCGAGCCATCATTGCTCCCACCTACAGCCTGCTCCTGCTGCTGATGTCCATGTGCCCTGTCCGATGGTGCCTGCACATCCTCCATCTGCTGGTCTCCAGTTGTGGTGTCCACCTCTGCTGGACCGCTGACTCCCGACTGTGGCAGGGATGTGAGCTCAACCAAGCTGGCTGTGTTGGTCAGGCCAGGTCCACAGGGGGCCCTGGTGGAATCTGGGCCGGAGGACGATGTGGAGAACGACCGGCCCATAGCCTCCGCAGAAGAGGAGAGGTCCGCCAGAATGCGCGTCACATGTAGGAACCCTCTGACCAGGGCCCCTCCCAGCAGTGCCACGTCACGACGCTGCTCTTCGTGATGGTGTGCGTTCTATGCACAGGAAGAACGCGCATCATCACAAATGACATGCATGCGCAACGCGACACCCACCAGGACGGATCCCATACGGTCGCGGGACCCCTCATCCGCAGGTAGAGGAGAGGCAGGTGATATGGCACTCTCCCCTACCTGCGGACGGGCCTGGGACGGGGCCTCCCAGCTGGTGCATGATGGTGCAGTCACAGGGTCAAGGACAGCGACATGCACAGGCCCCTCCGCGGTGACCTGTGCTGCCTCCTGACCCTGGCCCTGGACTGCACCACTTGCACCAGTCGTACTACCCCCACCAGGCCCCATGTGCAGCTCAGTAGCAGGCTCCTCCTCCTCTGTGGAGAGCACCAACCTGGATGTCTCCACACCGTCTTCTGCCATTGGAAGCCCCTGTGGGGGCTCACCTGGCCCTTCCGCCACAGCCGTTGAGGCAGACGCAGCACCAGCCCCCTCCCTCCCGGATGATGGTAATTCCTGGGAGGGTGGCTGGGCCTTGCGTCGCCGCCCAGTGGAGGCATCCCCGCCTCTTGGCTCCACAGCGCCGTCTCCGCCCTCTTCTTCACTTGACGCTGCGTAGAGGGAGACATAGAACACAAGCATCAGGGTACAGTACAAAGTACCCTAGACAGGAAGCAATAACACATGAGTGGCACTGTCAAATGTCACTTCCATCCTGTCATTCCACAACACATGGGTGAATGCACGCAACACACATGCAGAAACAGTCCGTGCGCCTGCAATCAACATCAACATCCATGTAGAAGGGCCTCTGTAAACCAAAATGTTGCCTTCAAAGTCACATGCATCCATGGCGTTTCAAACTCACACACACACTTTTCAGGCACACGCACACACATGTGCACCATACATGTACATGACATCAGCACCCATTCCTCACCCCTCCCTCCATGTCCAGGAACAGAGACAGTCATGCATTCATGTGTGCATTCCAAATAGAGCTCCCTATGTTGCTTCAAAACACATGCACCAAACATGTGGCTCACACATAACTGGTCTCACATGCATGACCATGATGTCCCTGCACACACACATATCCATATATGGCCTATGTCACACATACAGGCAAGCATCAGACTACCAGCACACTGCAACATGCACTGTCTCACACAGCAATGCTTGGCCACTTACCGCTCAACTCCAGACGGGTCTGCCTCTAAAGGATCTGGGCGTGGAGCGCTGGGCCTACGCGTTCCAGGATCCTCATCTGGATGGCACTCAGGTGTGCCCGGCCCCCCTCCGCGAGGCGCCGGGCCTTGTGGAGGGTCCTGGACCTGAAGTCCTCCCATCGCTTCTTGACGTGCTTGATGACGCGGGTTGCCACCCCCTCCGCATTGATGGCAACCACTACGTCGTCCCAGATCCTCTCCCGTCCTTCCTTGTTGGCGTGTGATGTTCTGAAGAGGGCATCATAATGCCCCAGGACATGCTCCACCAGGACACCAACTTCGGTGGCAGTGAAGCTGGTGGCCCTCTGCCTCTCTGGCTGGGGGTGGCCAGTGGTGCCAGATGGTGTAGCGCCCGACATGGCAACCCCAGAGGCAGAAGTGGGTGGGCAACTGGGTCCTGGGGCAGGGCTGTGGAGCGATGGAATCCCAGTCGGGAGTCTTCTGTTCCAGCAGGGGTGGTCACAGCAACAGCACCCCTGGCTGATGTGTAGGCAGCAAATGGCAGGGCACGTGGGCAGCAGGCAGTCAGGCAGCAGCAGATGGCAGGTGGGAGCGTGCTCGGGGCTCTGGGGGGCAGTAATTCGGCCTTCTGGGCAGGAGCATGGTTTTCCGTGTGTGTACGCGTGGCCCGCTTGATATGGAGTGATTTGGCACAGGAAATTCTTGCACGTCAGCGTGTAATTCGAGGAAAGGCCCTTAGCGCGTAAGCGCGTCAGCACACATACGCGATATCATTGGACCAAAGGCCCTTAGCGCGTAGGCGCGTCTGTGACGTATTGTGCACGGGCGTTGCCCTTTCGCGTGTAAAACTTGCCATGCACCCCTGAAATTCACCTACTCCCTCGACCAGGGCCCTTTCGTGTGTGAAACTGCACGCGAACATCGTAATACACGTACCCTGAAGAAATCGCGGGTAAAACTTCACGCGAACCCCAGGAATACACGTACCCCGCTCGCTCGCACAGGGCCAATATTCCTGTGGTCGCATGAAGTTTCACACGCGATAGGCCATGTGCGAGTGGGGTACGTGTATTTCAGGGGTTCGCGTGAAGTTTCACCCACGATAGGCCATGTGCGAGTGGGGTATGTGCATTACTGGTGTTCGCGGGAAGTTTCACCTGTGATAGGCCCTGTGCGAGTGGGGTACGTGTATTTCAGGGGTTCGCATGAAGTTTCACCCGCGATAGGCCATGTGCGAGTGGGGTACGTGTATTTCAGGGGTTCGCGTGATGTTTCACCCGTGATAGGCCCTGTGCGAGTGGGGTAAGTGTATTTTAGGGGTTCTTGGTAAGTTTCACACACGATTTAGCTGTCAGAGCGGGGTATGTGAATTTTGGGGGTGCGCAGGGAGTCCTACACGTGAATTGGCAGTGTGGGTCCTCCCAGGTTTTCCCTCTACACCCTCCACGGCCCCTCCAGGAAGACCACACCACAGGGGACTACCACGCACCCCTGGTCATGTCCCGCAGGCAGCCCATCCACCATGGCCATGCACCCCAGACAAGCCACCTGTCCGCTTGCACCACTGATCAACAACTCGTGTCCCCCTGCACCCACACCTCCCAGCATTGCGGGGCACCTGCCAGCAGGCCCCCACTCATGTCCCACTCATGTCCCCTTGCACCCCCACTACCCAGCATTGTGGGGCACCTGCCAGCAGGCCCCCACTCATGTCCCACTCATGTCCCCTTGCACCCCCACCCCTCAGCATTGTGGGGCACCTGCCAGCAGGCCCCCACTCATGTCCCCTTGCACCCCCACCCCCCAGCATTGTGGGGCACCTGTCAGCAGGCCCCCATTCATGTCCCACTCATGTCCCCTTGCACCCCCGACCCCAGCATTGTGGGGCACCTGCCAGCAGGCCCCCACTCATATCCCCTTGCACCCCCACCCCCCAGCATTGTGGGGCACCTGCCAGCAGGCCCCCACTCATGTCCCACTCATGTCCCCTTGCACCCCCACCCCCCAGCATTGTGGGGCACCTGCCAGCAAGCCCCACTCATGTCCCACTCATGTCCCCTTGCACCCCCACCCCCCAGCATTGTGGGGCACCTGCCAGCAGGCCCCCACTCATGTCCCCTTGCACCCCCACCCCCCAGCATTGTGGGGCACCTGCCAGCAGGCCCCCACTCATGTCCCCCAGCCAACACGTCATCACAATCTAGATCCCTGGCCCTCATGGCCAGCCTCCACATGCCAAAGACCCACCCAAGTATTGCATCCACCCACATAGAAATGCCAATTTCATGATACAACCCCAATGGCAAGTATGTAAATGAACACATGTCCGTCTCACACACACACAATGGGTGCAAGTGAATGTCAAAACCCATATCATGACACGCATGAAACCAATGAGATAATACCACACATCAAAGTATGAACCAAAAAATGTATTAAAAGCAACATGAATGGAATAAAAAACAAACAAACGACAAAGGGAATTAAAAACGAAAAGCTGCATGTCCGTAAAATAATGAAAAACAACAAATCATAATCCAAAGGGAAGGTGTCCAAAATCACAGTTCAATAAATGAAATCCAAGGGAAAAAACAAAAGTGAAAACCATTGCTCCATGGGGAAATAAAATAATAAAAAAGATGAATCCAATAGTGAATATATACAGAAGAACAATCCAGGGTCCATGATCCCAACCGAAGAAATGAAACCTATCAAAAATTCTACCTAATGAAAAACTATATACATAAAGGTGGTGCATTGTCCAAGCGCAACCAAAATAAAGAAAAAACCAAAAGAAACCTAACACTATCTAACTATTTACAAGGGCAGCGGGCAAGTCCAATGGCTCACATGTTGATGTTCCGGGCCAGGGCATCATCGAACTCCTGCTCGATGTCCCGGAGGCGGTCCTCTTCCATGGACCCGAGGGTTCACAGGGACGTTGACATCTGGAACTCCAGGTCCCTGTTAATGGCCTCGAGGCACTCGGCCCGCCTCAGGGCCCTACGCATGGAGTTCTCCGCCCTGACCATACTGAGCCGTGCCTCTTCCGCCCGCTGCCGCTCCGCATCTATCGCATGGCCCAACCACTGCCACACGGAAGACACTTCCCGTCCAGGGTCCTCATGCCCTCCGGCCGATGCCTGCCCCTCCGATGATGAAGGCCCCTAGACATCATGGCTCCCACTTTGTTGCTGCTGCTGCTGTGCCGCTGCCTGTGCCCTGGCTCCTACTGCCTGCACATCCTCCTCCATGCGGGGTGCAGTTGTTGAGGTGCCCACCCCTGCTGGACGTCCGACTCCCGACTGTGGCAGGGATGTGTCCTCCACCAGCCTGGCCGCAGGGTCAGAGGCAGCTCCACAGGGCACCCAGGTGACACATGGGTGGGAAGATGGCACGGAGGACGACTGGCGAATAGGGGGTTCAGTTGAGGAGGGGGTCGGAACAAGGTCCACAAAACGGAGGAATCCGGCCATGGTGAGCTGTCCCAGTGGCTCAACGCGGTCAACGAGGCATGCGAGAAGACGTGCAGTCTCCTCATGAAAAGACTGCAGGTCAGCTCGCATGGCACGTTGACGCAACGCCACCCCACCCAGGACAAGCTCAACCCGGTGCCGGATAGCCACATCCGCAGGGAGAGGAAGGCCAGTGGTGTAAGCCAATCCCCTCCCTGGGAACAGGTCTGGACGTAGGTATCCCTGCTGGTGCAAGATGATGCAGTGACAGGATTGGGGACAGGATTACACACAGGCACCTCCGCGGTGGCCTGTGCTGCCTCCTGTCCCTGCCCCTCCACTGCACCACTAGCACCAGTGGAATCCCCACCTCCAGACCCCGTCTATGTCCCTTGCACGGCCTCCTCCTCCACCAAACCCCCCACCAACCTGGATGACTCCGTGCCATCTTCCTCCGTCGGGCCCTGTGGGGTCTCAGCTGCCCCTTCGGCAGCCGAGGAGTCCAACTCCAACCGCCGCCTCTTGGACCCCCCCTCGGCAGCTGCAACCTGGGACACAGCACCAGACTCCTCACTCCCCGACGAGATGACAACCTGGGAGGGGAGCCGGGCCTTGCGTCTCCGGCTGGCGGTGCAATCACTGCCGCTGTGCTCCACAGCACCTTCTCCGCCCTCTTCATCACTTGACGCTGCAGACAGGGAGAGATAGGAGACAGGCATCAGGGCACTGTACAATGGACTCATACACACATGACAGTTGTACATGAGTGGCATTGTCAAACTTCAGACATGGCATCACAATCCCCAACACACACGTCATTGCAACTCACACACATGAGCTATTCCACAGCCATATTGCAACAGCCAGCACCATCCATACACATACAAACAGCATGAGCAGCCAAAGGTGAGCCAGACATCACATGAAACACAGGGAGTGCACTAGACATGCACACATGCCACCACAATTAGATGCATGTGTACACCTCCGCCAACTGTTGCAGTGATGGGATGGGCATCCATGCCACATCTGGCAATCAGTCTTCTACATATCAGTCTCACATGCATCCATGTTGCATCACTGTTGCACCCATGTCAAATACACACACATGCACATGTACACAGTGCAGATACGTGCAGCTGGAACCAACATCCATGTGTGACACCACAACCATGCCAACTTACATACACAGTAATCCAAACATGTGTGCTCACACATCTGCATTTGGCCTGCATGCTTACCCACACATACACCATCCATGTGTCTCACACATGAAAGGACTTGCATGTGTCAGCCTCACAGCCCTGTACATACACATCCATACATGGCCCTACAAAACCACATGTACAACCTGCACACTACTGGCACACCGTCACACGCACAGCTTCAAATCAGTATGCATGTACACTTAACGCTCGACTCCAGATGGGTCTGCCTCTCAAGGACCTGGACGTAGAGCGCTGGGTGTATGCGTTCCAGGACCCTCATCTGATGTTCCGACAGGTGGCCCGGCACCCCTTAGCATCCGCTGCCTTCAAGAGGCGCCGGGCCTTGTTGAGGGTCCTGGACCTGAAGTCCTCCCAGTGCTTCTTGACATGTTGGAAGTCGCGGACTGCCACCCCCTCCGCTTTGATGGCAGTCACGATGGCCGTCCAGATCCGAGTCCGTCCTTCCTTGTCTATGGCCGACCTTCCGAAGAGGGAATCATACTGCCCCAGGACTTGCTCCGCCAGGACACCAACTTCGGTGGCAGTGAAGCTGGTGGCCCTCTGCCTCCCTGGCTGGGGGTTGCCAGTGGTGCCAGATGGTGTAGTGCCCGACATGGCAACCCCAGAGGCAGGTGTGGGTGGGCAACTGGGTCCTGGGGCTGGGCTGTGGAGCGATGGAATAGCAGTCGGGAGTCTTCTGTTCCAGCAGTGGTGGTCATAAAACAGCACACCGGGCTGACGTGCAGGCAGCAAATGGCAGAGCACGTGGGCAGCAGGCAATCAGGCAGCAGCAGATGGCAGGTGGGAGCGTGCTTGGGGCTCTGGAGGGTAGTATTTCGGCCTTCTGGGCAGGAGCGTGGTCTTACGTGTGTGAACGCGTGGCCAGCTTGATACAGAGTGATTTGGCACGTGAAAATCTAGCACAGTCAGCGTGTATTTTGAGGAAAGGCCCTTAGCGCGTAAGCGCGTCAGCACGCGTACGCGATTTCATTGGACCAAAGGCCCTTAGCGCGTAAGCGCGTTTGTGACGTGCGCGCGGGTGTTTCCATGAACACGGGTGCATGTTACACATCCAAGAACTGCACGTCCGAGTGTCAGCTCGTGTAATTGAAGGTTAGGGCCTTAGCGCGTATACGCGGAAGTGACGTTGGAAGTGTGGGCCCGTTCAAAAGGCACGTGTAGGACGTCATTTCCTTGTACGTGCTTTTCGTGGAGAGCGAGTGGGTGAATTCTGTACTTCTTGTCGGTTCACACGCGATTTACTTCACAGCGTTTCCCTGTTACCTCTGACAGATTTTTTCTGATTTTCTGTTGGGCCTGTTTCCTCAAACAGCGTTCACTTCTTCTTTTGTCCTGTCTCCTCAGACAGTGTACAATTCTTCTTTTGGCGGGGGTGTTGCCAACGCGCACACGCGTGTATTTTTCACGCTCATTTTCCAGGCAGACGGTGGGTCGAGCACGTATTTACCAACTGTGCTTGCCCCGTGTGTCGCGTACCCCTTCAGAGGTCATTGTAGGCTGCGTGTAACACGCGTACGTTCAGTTTTGTATTTCTGGGTGCCATAGCTTAGTGCGGGTTCATTTTTCCACGCACGTGGTCTACGAGGGGTTGCGTGCACGTTATATTCTGTTTTTGGGGTGCCTGTGCGTTGCGTGACCCGTCATCTTTCCCCAGGGGTCACATACAGCCTTGCTAGAGCACTAGGGTACGAATTCCATCTAGTACCCTACCCCCTTGACACCCAATTGCCCAGGACAATAGTTTACTGCAACTCCCATACGTACAACAACATCAGTGCCATGGTTGGGAGGCGACCAAGCGGTAAGGGTGGCAAAGGTGGCCGAGCCTCAAGAGGTGACCGTGGTGGGCGCGGTAGGGGACGTGGCCGGGATTTGTAGGGTACCCCTAGCCCCCTATGTGTGAAGGACCAGTCAGGGACACCCATGCCCCCCCCATAGTTGAGGGAAACGTGGCTGACACCATCTCTGATCAGCCCTTGTTGGACCGGCCCATTGTGGCACCTGACCTGGCAGAGGGTGACTCCCAGGCTGACTTCCAGGTCGCCAAGTCTAGGCCACATGTGGAGGTGCAAGTTGGTGTCACCAGGCCACGTGGATCAGGGGCAGCTATGTCATCTGCTGCCCCGAGTAGGCAGGGTGGTGAGGCTGCCGGGGCAGCTGCAGCTCCATCCACCCCAGCTCTGACTCTCCCCGCCAGGGCAGTGTTGGTCCCAGTCCATCTTGCTAACATTCCCCCTGACTACGTAACACTTCAGCCAATGCCTGCACCAAGTCCCATGCTCAGTGTGCATTCCCACACTCCAACTACCCAGTCCACCGGTGCTCCTGCCCCTAGTGGCCAGAGCGGCGTAGGCCATCAGGATCCCCACCACCTTCCAAAAAAAAAGAGGAAGAGTGCTCGTCCACTACAGGCTGATACCCCAGACACGGCTACGCAGTCCGGCCCGCAAAGGAAGCCTAGCTTCAATGAAGCCGAACGTGATGCACTTGTGCAGTATGTGTCCGCACACAACAGCGAAATGTTGATCACTTCAGGGTGCAAGACCACACCTGCCCGCCGTCAGGCACACTGGCAGACCGTCGCGGACATCATAAGTTCCCTTGGATCAGTGAGGCGCACAGCTGGTGAGTGCTACAAGCGCTTGAATGACCTTAAGTGCAGGGCAAAGAAAAAGCTGGCCTCAAGTCATGCCGCTACTCTGGTGACTGGAGGTGGGTCTCCACAAGAGGACATTGAACTCACTGTACATGAGTCTGTTGCTGGGACCTACGTCACAGAGGAACAGATCCAAGGTGTGGGAGATCTGCCAGATTATGAGGCATTGTCCGGTGAGTGCACATGCATGTGTGTGTGATTCATGTGTATGTTGTGTGTGTGAGGGGTTCTGATTGAGTGCCAGGTGAGGGTGGGTGTGCATGAGTGGTTTGGGTCACCCATGTGCTTCATCCAAAACATTCTGCGCCCCTGGATTTGGGTATTACAGTATCCCTTCTGCCCACAGTAGACTTTTTGTGCAACATCACGCCAGTTGCCCTTGAAGTGGCATCTTGCAACAACATTGTTCCATATTTCTCATTGTTCATTCAGGCTGATTGTTTCGATCCCCCCACTTTTACTACGCATATCTCATCCCTATTGTCAAACGATATGCGACATGCCTATGGTACATGCCATCTGTGTGATGGCATGTGTCATTTATGTGGATTAGACATGCCACTCACAGGCCAATGTGTGATGGCTCTGCTAGCCAGCATGCAGCTAATGTGTTGCTCTTCCATCTTGGTGTCATCAATGTCTGACATTTTCCTCCCCTTCAAACTCAGTGACAGTGCATGCATGGGAGGGTTATAGTCATGTGGTACATGTGTCAATCAAGTACTGGTCCTGTACCTCGTGAGGCCTTATTGTGTGCCATGGTGCTAATGCCTGTTTCCATTTTTTGTCTTTCATGGTTCTGCAGGGGATGACGCACTTGATGCTGTTGAGGGTGAGGAGATGGTGCAGACCCAGGAGGGATCTCAGGCACGACCGGGCACCAGTGGGGGACGGGGTGTGGTGGTGGGTGAGAACCCACTCTTGCTGCAGACCGTTCTCTGCAGGGGTGTCTCTGGGTGCACCTCCCCAGACCTCTTTTCGGGTGTTGATTCGGAAGATGAGATCTATGTGGCTTTGCAGGTAGGTGTTTCTGGGAGGGATTCTGTTCTGTCCGACCCACCTGCACCAGGGGTACAGCCCACTATGGGGATGTCAGTGTTGGTAGGTCCGCCTTTGGTGGTTACGGATGCAGGGCCACACTCCGCAACATCTGATCCTGTTCCTGGGCCAGCAGATCAGAGGGGGAATGCAGTCCTGCAGTCTCAGGCAGTGCCGACACAGCAAGGCACAGTTCGCCTTGCCCCAGACAGGTGTGGTGCCCGCCACAAGGTGGCCGTATGCCACCAGGCAATACCGCATGGGAGAAATCCATATACGGTATGGCAAACCAACAGGCAGCAGCATCTGAGATGATGGCTCAAGCTATGGAGAGGGTGGCCACTTCCATTGTCCCCCCAGAGAGGCAGATGGAGCAACTACAGCAGGCAACAGACTCCATTTGCCAATCACTCAGGGAGGACATGTTGGCATCCAACAGGGACAGATGGGCGGCCCTGGACACTCCGTGGGAAGCCATTTCTTTAGAGTCCCAGGGCCAGAGGGAAGCCCTGAGGGTAGAAGTCCGTCACCTCAGGCAGACTCTTGTGGAGCTTGAGGCTTCCACTGTCACGAGGACAGAACAGCTGCTGGAGCGTGTCACACGTACGCTCTCAGCAGAGATGCAGGCAACTCGGGAGGAGGTCCGGGCATCACTTCAGGTGGTGCATGGGGATCTCCGCACCATAATCCTCCAGAACGAGACCTTCCAACCCACATGCTTGCTGCCATGGAGGACCAGACTAGGGCTTTGCGTGGGCTGCCTCCCTTAGCACCACCACCTCCTGTGGCGGCAGCAGCACAGGGTGATGAGAGCGACCACAGCGATTCTGAATCTCTCACGATAGCGTAGCCGTGCAGGCCATGAGCCCATGGAGGTGTTTTTTTTCTCGCAACATCCACACAGGTGGCTGTTGGTGTGCACCTTGTCCTCGGACCTCCTGGGTGGCCTCCCCCACCCCCCCCTGGCCCCCACATGGCCATTTTTGATTTTTGAATTTTGGTTTTTGATTTTTGATTTTTGAGTTTTTGTTACAGTGTGTTGCCTTGTGTGGCTCCCGTGGGCATTCACTGTATTCCGGCTGGGCACATGCAGGCTTGTCCTGAGTTTGGGTTAGGTGCTTGGGTTCGTGGGACACACACCCCTCCTGCTTCCTGTTACCATGGGCTTGCAAAGGGTGTGCCCAAGTGACAGTAACTTACACAGTGACGTTGGACTCCCATGACATGTGTGGGCAGTCTGTAGTTAATACTGTGTATACGTTCCTAGTGCATATTGTTGTAGTATTGTACACTGCATGGTGTATTGATGTGTGCTTGTGCATCCATGTCTACCTCCTAATTTGCAGGTTCATTCCGCATGTCTTCACAAGGCCGTCTTCTTTGGAGATGGAGTTCATGTTGTAAGCAGTGCACTTCCAGATTTGCGTGGCACCAACACTGTACAGTTGAGAGTGGTCGATGTGCTAGCATCACCAGGTTGTACGTCTACGTATCCTTTAACTTAGTACTGTCATGTGAATGCTATGTTTGGGGTGGCTAGCTGCATTGTATTGTGGTAAGTCTTTGGTCATGTGTGTTGTCAGTTCTACATTAATGGGAGCATATTGTGTGTGGCCATTTTCCAATCGGGACACTGTACTTTGTGACACTTGTGTCATGTTTTGGGGATTCCTTTGTTTGCTCTCACATAGCATGACATGCAATGGTGTGTTGGGGGCGGTTTGGGGAGGTGTTGGGTGACATGGCACTGTTGTCATGTTGTATCTTGCAAGGGGGTAATGGTTTTAGCAGCATAGTCTTTTGATGACACAGCATTGGTGGTGTTTGTGTAGGTAGGGATGCACACAATGGAACACTACCAGGTGAACAATCTCAGGCTGGTATGGTTGTGACAGTTGACTGTCAGTTGACTCATCATCATTGATAGTCAGCTGGTATATGCCAGGGCTGTGTGCACTCCACAGGGGTGTGATTTTAGGAGAAGTAATTAGCCACCAGCTGCGTACGGGCTGCCTCACCCCGTGCCCTTTTCCCTCCCATGTGCAGCAGGCGTGCATGTGTTTGGGGATGTGGGGGCACCACCATGTCCATCGACAGGCCCCTGCGTGTTGCAACGTTGTGCAGGACACATGCTGCCACTATGATCCTGCACACTACTGGGGGAGCGTATAACAGCTGCCCGCCAGAACGGTCAAGGGAGCGAAAGCGTGACTTGAGCACTCCGAATGTGCGCTCCACTATGCCCCGGGTTGCAATATGGGCTGTGTTGTATCTTAACTCGGGTGGCGTGGTGGGGTTCCGAATTGGCGTCATCATGTGGGTGCTCAGAGGGTAGGCACTGTCCCCTGGGGAGGTGGTGATGGGTATCATTAGTGGGGTTGTGACATTACTCAGTATCTGACATGCATGCATGTGCTGTGGCATTTATACTCACCAATCAGCCATGTATCGCCATGCCGACCAGCTTCTAGGTCCCGGTTTAGGGTTGACATTCACGTGGTCATCAGGCATCCCAAAAAGGCTGGTTCTGGGTGTATAAATTCTGGCCCTGGCTATCCTCCTCCTCCTCCTGCGGTATCCCACGGCCACTGCTGCTAGGAACGGTATATTCATCCTGGCGTCTGAGCTTGTTTGTTGTTTGCGCGCACTTTCATGCTGCGCGGGTCGACGTACACCTGCTTCCGGCTTGCGTACGTGTTTCCGGATTAGCGCGTCTTTTTTTGCGAGTGCGTGTGGGCGTTCCGCGCATTTGCCTCCTGTACTTCCACGCCCACCACAGTGATACACGTACCCCGCTCGCCCAGGCCCAATCGCGTGTGAAACTTCCTGCGAGCCCTGGAAGCACACGGACCCCGCACGGCCCGGCCCAATCGCGTGTCAAACTTCCCGCGAGCCCCTGAAGTACACGTACCCCGCTCGCCCAGGTCCAATTGTGTGTGAAACATCCCGCAAGCCCCCGAAATACATGCTATTTTTGACACAGCGGATGTCCGTGTTTGTTGAGTACTCCTTTGCACGTCATTTGTCCTAGAGGACCACAGTATGAGACATTCATCGGAGCTGTATATACGGCTTTTTGTTAGCGCACATTTCTTTAATGCGCAGGGACACTACCGCCTGCCTTCATGTGGCAGACATGTGTTGATGTACATAGTTGACTTTTGGTTTGTGTCGTGGGATCGCCATTTCACTGCTGGGGGTGCATGGGGACTTGAGTGTGGGCCTGCTGGCAGGTGCCCCGCACTGGTGGGGGCTGGGGGTGCAGGGGGACATGAGTGGGACATGAGTGGGGGCCTGCTGGCAGGTGCCCGCACTGCTGGGGGGTGGGTGTGCAAGGGGACAGGAGTGGGGGCCTGCTGGCAGGTACCCCGCACTGCTGGGGGGTGGGTATGCAAGGGGACATGAGTGGGGGCCTGCTGGCAGGTGCCCCGCACTGGTGGGGGGTGGGTGTGCAAGGGGACATGAGTGGGGGCCTGCTGGCAGGTGCCCCGCACTGGTGGGGGTTGGGGGTGCAGGGGGACATGAGTGGTACATGAGTGAGGGCCTGCAGGCAGGTGCCCCGCACTGGTGGGGGTGGGAGTGAAGGGGGACATGAGTGGGACATGAGTGGGGGCCTGCTGGCAGGTGCCCCGCACTGCTGGGGGGTGGGTGTGTAAGGGGACATGAGTGGGACATGAGTGGGGGCCTGCTGGCAGGTGCCCCGCACTGCTGGGGGGTGGGAGTGCAGGGGGACATGAGTGGGACATGAGTGGGGGCCTGCTGGCAGGTGCCCCGCACTGCTGGGGGGTGGGGGTGCAAGGGGACATGAGTGGGGGCCTGCTGGCAGGTGCCCCGCACTGCGGGGGGTTGGGTGTGCAAGGGGACATGAGTGGGGGCCTGCTGGCAGGTGCCCCACACTGCTGTGGGGTGGTGTGCACGGGGACATGAGTGGAGGCCTGCTGGCAGGTGCCCCGCACTGCTGGGGGGGTGGGTGTGCAAGGGGACATGAGTGGGGGCCTGCTGGCAGGTACCCCGCACTGGTGGGGGATGGGGGAGCAGGGGGACATGAGTGGGACATGAGTGGGGGCCTGCTGGCAGGTGCCCCGCACTGCTGGGGGGTGGGTGTGCAAGGGGACATGAGTGGGGGCCTGCTGGCAGGTGCCCCGCACTGGTGGGGGGTGGGGGTGCAAGGGGACATGAGTGGGACATGAGTGGGGGCCTGCTGGCAGGTGCCCCGCACTGCTGGGGGGTGGGGGTGCAAGGGGACATGAGTGGGGGCCTGCTGGCAGGTGCCCCACACTGCTGGGGGGTGGGTGTGCAAGGGGACATGAGTGGGACATGAGTGTGGGCCTGCTGGCAGGTGCCCCGTACTGCTGGGGGGTGGGGGTGCAGGGGGTCATGCATTGGTGATCAGTAGTAGTAGTGGTGCAAGCTGACATGTGGCTTGCCTGGGGGGCATGCCCATGGTGGATGGGCTGCCTGCGGAACATGAAGTCCCCTGTGGTGTGGGCTGCCTGCAGGGGCCGTGGAGGGTGTAGAGGGAACACCTGGGAGGACCCACACTGCCAATTCACGTGTAGGACTCCCCTGCACCCCAGATATACACGTACCCCACTCGCACAGGGCCTGTCGCGTGTGATAATTCCCGCGCACCCCCGAAATACACGTACCCCGCTCGACCAAGGCCAATCGCGTGTGAAACTTCCCGTGCACCCCAGATTTACACGTACCCAGCCCAATCGCATGTGAAACTTCATGCGAACCCCAGGAATACGCACACCCCACTCGCACAGGGCCTATCGCGTTTGAAACCTCCCGCGAACCCCTGGAATACACATATCCCGCTCCCCCAGACACGATCGCGTGTGGAACTTCACGCGCACCTCTGAAATACACGTACCCCGCCCCCCATGCCCGATCGCGTGTGAAACTTCACACGCACACACGAAATACACGCATAGGCTAATTTTTCACACAGCGGGTGTCGCTGTTTGTCACGTACCCCTTTGCACGTTATTTGTCCTAGGGGGCCACAGTGTGGGACATTCATCAGAGCTGTTTATTCGTGCTTTTTGTTAGCGCACATTTTGGCGCACATTTTTTTCCAGTACAGGGACGGTACCGCCTGTCTTCGTGTGGCGGACGGGTTTGGGTCAGTGCGCGTCTTTGCCCGTGCGCTGGTTTGCCCTATTCTATTCCATGAATACGTGTTGTAGGCGAGCGTGTGGGCGTACCGCGCACTTGCCTCCTGTACTTCCCCCGTGACGCCCACATTTTCACAAGTTGTTCCCCATTCCGAGTGTTCCGCCCCGTGTTCCGCCTAATTTTGTTATGTGCGCCGCGCTATGTGCCCTTTCGCTGTGGCCTTAGCGCATGCCGTTAGATGACCTGTGCGCCGGCGTGCACCGAGCACTTTTTCAGCGCACATCCCTGATTTTACTCGCGCACAGACTTCCATGAATAGATGTGCGATGGTTTCCCTGCGATATTCGCACTTGCACTGCGATTTTCGCTCTTTCACTGCGAATCGCACGTTTTCACACGCTTGCGCCAAAATTTTCGGCGCACATTAATTCCATGAATCGGCCTGTAAGTGTTCACTTATTTTCGTATTCGTTTTCTGCTAAAAGGTAGAGAGCTAATTCAAACCATTTGGAATCTTCATTGTCTTTCTGGGGATACTTTTGCAAGCAGTGTTTCTTGCTCCATGATGTTATTATTGATTTTTTCATATCCTCGTCCACTGCCAAGGATGGCAATTGTGTTTGTTTGATTTTGTTTGTATGCTTCCTCATTAAAATATGGTTCTGTGGTCGTCGTGTGACTCCATTCACCTTCACAAACATATAAGAAGTTATTTTTGTTGACTTTTCGTTTATTGAGAAGTTTCTTTTGTAATTTAGTACTTAGTTTTGTTAGTGGTTTCATCCTGTTTAAAACTAAAATAAATAACTTCCTTTTGAGAAGGAATGCACTGTGTACGAGAGCTTCTAGAATTAACTTTCTACGGTAGGTTTTAAGGGTTGTGGATGATTTAGCTCCTCTTCTTATTAGATTCTGAAGGACTCTGTGGCGGAACATTTTTGCTAAAATACTTTTTTTACTATGTTTCTTGCTAGTATATGAGCATTTATAGGAGCAGTGTTAGCAGTAATGGTAGCCAAATTCTTATTAAGCATTTTCTGTTTCGTGCCACATTTTGATAGAGGAGGCAAAGTTTCTGTAGTTGAAGCTTCTTTTGTTTCGCTAAATGACTGCATTAGCTGTTTTGTTTCAACGTTTTGTCCAAACTCTGGTAGAGATGGATGCTTACTTTGGACACTTTTATTTTCCTTTGCTCTATTTCTGCGTTCCTTTCTACGGACTTGCTTTTTGGTAGGCATTCTTTGAGGTCTGTTGAAAAAAAAGAAGGTATGGGTTGGTCTGTTTTACAATGTATTTGTGCTGTGTGTATGCGTGTATGAGTTTGATTGGGAAGATGTTTGTGGTGGTGTGTGAATGTTCATTGGGCAGTTACAATGAGTTGGGAAGGCTATTTTTCTGTTTGTATGTTACTACATTGCGCTTCAGATGAGAGTAGAAAGTGAGCTAGTGGTGAGGAGAAGCATTAATAGAAAACGTAATAGTATAAAATTAAAACAGGTATTTGTTTTGTAGTACTAACATTCTAAGGCTTGTGTATGTTATTTGTGTTCCAAAAAAATGGGGATTTGTGTGCCATTCTGCCTGTTAATTGGGGATTTGTGGGCAAATTGGTTCAGAAATCAATGTTTTTTTTTTGGTGCGCAAATTACATGAATGACCCAAACAGTGTCTTTGAGGAACAGTAAGAATATAAAGGTAGCATTGTACTTACTTCTTTTTGTGGAATGAGCAGGTTTCTTCGGATATGTTGTGTGTAGTGTAGATGCTGTTGATTTTCAGGAGAGTAGTCTTCACTGCAATTGTAAAAGGAAGACGTTAGTAATGTTGTGTGTTTATAGCAGTGATGTTAATGTACACGTTCATTTTTATGCTTTCATCAAAGTATTCCCTTTGATATCTCAATACAGTGTATGTGTGCATTTCATTTGACTCTGTGCAGCCTTTATATGTTATTTGCAGTATGTTACTTCAACCTGCTTCGCAAATTAGTACAATTTTAAGTTCATGAAATTCCCTTTGTTTTTTTGCAGCTGTGTTGTAGATAGCAGAGAGGTTTGGAAGTGATAGGTCATTATAGTAGATGGGAAAAATGTGAATACTTTCATATTATAAGTAGGTATGCGAAAAATCGGGAGCATCTGAGAGGGAGATGTCACCACTGCAATCGGGAACGTTTATTTTTCTCATACGATCGCATTGCGAGTAGCATTAATTTAGTCGGAAGACAGTAATAAATGGTGACATTTTTTAATGAAAAATCGAGTTTCGCGTGTAAATTGGGAGGGTTGGTACGTATGTATAGGTCATGCGGGAGATAATAAGAAGTAGTGCGTTTTTTAAATGAAAAATCGTGAGTCTCGCGTTGAAAGCGGGCGCGTTCGTATGTATGTTTTGGCTATGCAGATTTAGTGGCATTCATTTGTTTATATGGAATCATAAGAGTTGTACATGTACTCTGAATAACATATGCATACCTGTACTTTGTAATCATGCATTTGGGTATGCATGGAGCTGTAAGTAGAACTCCTCGAGACTTGCACAGTAGTTTTTGTAGCAGGTGCTTTGCAATGATATGAGACTTGTATTCAGAGTGATCAACAGTACATTTGAAGTGCGGAACTCTGATGATGGAGTTAGATGTAGAGGTCTTGGATGTGATTGGTGGATGGTTGTGTGACTGCTTAGCTGTGTCCAATGAGGGAATGGATTTGTGAGTGATGTGGAAAGGGTAGAAGGACTGGCTAAGAGTTACGTGCCGCACAGACACCGCGTCTGTCTGCGGGTAGGGTGTGACACATACAGGGTTTTACAGCAAATCCAGCATGGAAAGGGGACGATAGGGATCAGCCAATCAGATGTTGACATTGTTGATTTGTGTAGAAAGATAGTGTGTGTAGTGAAGATAGCAGAGTTGGAGAGAGTCAGGGTGTTGGTGCTCGGAGACATTTTTGTCCATGGTTTACAGCACTATTCTCAATGTAGGCATGTGGCAAACAATTTCGATGTAAGAGGAGTGGAAGTGGTGTGGAGCGCTGCGACTGACTGCAATGTAGAGGCAATTCTCCAAGTTTGAAGAGATATGCGTAGGATGAACAGTCCCCATGTGGTAGTTTTGCACTATGGTGCTTTCCATTTGGGCTATGTGAGTACACCTACTTTGTTGGGAGATTTGGAACAGTTGGTTCAAGCCGTCATCAACATCTTTCCAACTGCGAACATAATTTTTTCTGGATTACTTCCTAGAGCAAAATGGGACAACAGTTTTTTTTTTGTCCTGATCAAAGTATTGGTTGGCGTGCAATCAATCGCGGCATGCATGCTTTCATGTTAAGAGCTGGTATGTTTTTCTGTAGCCACGAGAACATTGTTTCCAGTAATGCGGCTTATTTTGAAGCAGATAGTGTTTCTTAACTTTTTTGGGAAATGCCATGTTCTTTTGGAATGTAAGGCTTGCTTTGGAGCAGGTCATGTGATGATTGCAGGAGTAAAGTAAGAAAAAAAACCCCCAAAAAATACAAAATAACAGGTGTCTTTCAGGCATCTGCAAAAAAAACAAAAAAAAGGCTCTTTTCAGAGCCCAGCTTAAAGGGGACCTGGGGCACACTATTTAAATGTACAGTTGTCACGCTTAGATCCTGTACATGTCCGCGGACATGGCGGTAGTCTGCAGGCAGCGCATATTACATACAGGGATTCTGGGATGGAGAGGCATGCAAATGAGAATGAGCGAAGCTAGGGATTGGTCAGTAAAGTTCAGTGGGTGTGTTGTGAACGGAGAGATTTAGTGAGAATGTCTTTTTCCTGAGAGGAGAACAGACAGCTATGGCTGTGTGTGCTCGAAAACAGATTATCTGGATTTTGGGAGACTCATGGATACATTGGTTGAAGGTACATGCAAAACGTTGCGGTATATCTGCAGATCTTGGATTCCCTCATGTGGAAGTGCACTGGCATGGAGTGCATGGAATGAAATGGCTGGACTTGGTACCTCTCTGTGCTACGTTACAGACAGAGCATCATCCTAATATAATTATCATTCATTGTGGAGGAAAGAGTTTAGGGCATGTGTCTGGAATTTCTTTGCAATTTGCAATGAAGGAAGGACTTGAGAGGTCATGGATATGTTTCCAAATGGGCAAATAATTTTTTCTCGTATTGCGCAAAGACAAATGTGGCTCCATTCTTCTTTATTTGGTCCACAAATGTAGAAAGCGAGGTGCAATGTCAATAAGGCTGTTTGTGCCTTTCTAAGAGATGTTGGCATGTCCTTTTTCCTCAATGAAAATATTATGTTTCGTAGCCCATTCATTTTTCGCAGAGATGGAGTCCATCTTAAATCTGCTGGCAAGCAGATTTTTCTTCAAAATGTACAAAATGCATTCAACCTTTTTTGGAATTATAGTCACCTATTTTTCATTACATGTTGACGAATCCAAGTTTTTCAAACACACAAAACACCACCAAAAGGCTCTTTTCACAGCCACCACTTACTCCCAGAGGAAAGTTCATTAGTTTTGCTATGGTTGCACCCTAAAATTTTGTCTGTTCTAGGACTCTCCGGGGACTTTTTGAAAAATGCGCAGGGGCCGTTTACTTGATAGTTCCATTTTTAAACTGAGAAAGGCGGCTCTGAAAAGAGTCTTTTTTTAAAAATTGTGTTGTTTTATATTTTTTTGTATTTTTTACACACGACACACTAGGAGAGGAGGGGAAAGGAGGGTAAGGAGGGACACCAATCACAGGGATAAGAAAGGGCAGGTGGAGAGAGAAATATGTAAGGGGGGCCTTATTTAGGTAGGTTGCAGCTCTTTTGGTGCTCTGTGACTGTAGTCTCGAAAGCACTTCGAAGACTCTCCCCCCGCAGAGTACTGCGTCTCGGTACATACACAATATTGTGACCCTCGAAAGGTAAGGGTCAACAGCATCGTGAATGGCCTGTGAAGGAGCTGGAGGGATGCGCTCTCCCACAGGAGTGTCTCTTGTGGTGAGAGGATCGGAAACGGAGGATGCTGCGGAGGAACTCAACCTACTACGTTCTTTACATGGTACAACCTTGCGAATGTCCGCACCGTGGAACGAAGTTAGATGTCGCTTCATGGTTGTCGTACCAAAGCTGTACGCACCAGGTCTCCCACGACTCAGCACCAGTGATGTCATCTTTGATGTCCTGGGTGTTAGTCTTAGCAGTGCACGGTGGTGGCACGAGTTATGGTTGCTTAGCTTACCATAACTGGCGAATTTCAAGGGTTTTTCGGTTTCACTTTGAACCATAACGTCCCGTTAACTACGTTTTTTTTTGTGAATTTCATAGGTTATTAGTAGCGCAACTTAACCATAACGTCCCTTTAACAAAGTTTTTTTTAACTACATATACATATATTTACTCAGTCAGTTTGAAAACATTACACTAGCATGAGCAGCTCAATATCACATACTAATAAACCACAAATACACAACCGGTAAGTAAGTGAACAAGTTTAGCTCTCCTGAAGTGGGAGCAAAAGGGCACTTCATATACTTTTAAAAGGGGTAAAAAGACAAGGTTATAAGAATCAACAGCACAAATGCATTCGTAGGCAGGGCAAAGGGTTTCAGTAAACTACAACCAGCAATTCATCTCATAGGCCTGGGCCAAAGTTAATGCTTCAGTGCTACCGGTGCTGTTGTTACCATGCTGCCACATTACAAGTTCTGCTTGCGGGTGCCGCTCTGCACGCCTGGTCAGACCAGGCGTGCAGAGCGGCACCCGCGAGCAGAACAGGATGGTAGCAACAGTACTGTTATGAACAGTACCACTGCTACCATCCTCCCCATTCCCATTGAGCCCTATGGGGGCTGAAATGGGAATGGGGATGTACTGGCTCCGGGTCCCGCAAGGGTCATTACCAGGCCCGCAAAGGTCGGAATGGCCCAGTTATTCCCCTTTCGCGGGACCCGGTGCCAGACCCGAGTTGGGTTTATCCATGCCCTTATTAAGGGCATGGCTACCTCCAGCCTTGTAATGAGGCCCTTTGTATTGGATAGCACAGTTCTGGTAGTAAACGCTTAAGTCTTTGCCCCAGAGTTTAGACGAATTTGGCTTGACAAATGTTTAGGGAAGGACAAGCCTTTGAAGTTGAGGAAAGTTCCACAAACTTTTGCGATGGCTGACAAGAATTCCGGACCGCTTTTGCAGAGTACCTTTAAATTGACGAAGAGCTGCAGCTGAGGCAGTTGTTCCTGGCAGTTCGAGCAGATCTCGCTGTTCCTGAGCTTCAGTCGTGGGGACAAGAAGTAGGACGTCAGGCGGTTCCTGCACTGCCCAGGGATGAGGCCAAAATCTTAGCAAGACGTCGCTTTAAGGTGTGAATGCCTTAAAGTCCACAAGCTGGTTTCCTTCCCTCTGGCTATCCGATTTTCAAGAGCACTCTGATCAAAATTCGACCAGATGGGGACAGTGTCCATGTGGCTTACGAGTTGGTTGTTCCCACCATACTCAAGGGAAGAAAAGTTAACCTTGAAGGGCTTCTCCGTCGATTGGTGTTTCAGGCAATTCGGACCTGCAGCAGGGCTTCACCGGTCATCCAGGAGTTGCAGCAGTCCTCTTCCTTCAGCTCGTCTTCGGTTCTTTCGCCCCAGTGGTCGACTCTGCTTTCCAAGTCCCAGAGACCTGCTTTTAAACAATTTTCCCCCATTCATTCCAGCCTGGCTGTCACTCACAGAGCAGGGTGGCTGTCCTTGCCGGACAGTCAGCCGGCCAATCACGCCAGAGTGCATTCAGGTCTCCTAGGAGACTAAGCACAGGGAGTTTTGGGCACCTCCCTCACATCCTGTCCACCCCAGACACTCAGGTGCCAGAGGAGGGCTTCAGCACTGTCAAAGGCCAACGAACAAAGAGACCAAACCCGTTTTGGCCTGCAGAGACAAACACAAGAAGGACTTTTCCTAAAAGAAGTGGCGAAAAAAGATGACAAGAGTCTGTTTTTACAGATAGGTCTGGGGTGCCATATTGAAAAACATGGCTGACCCGATTTTTTGCTACCGTTGTTAGAGGTCAGGAGAAAATCACGGTAGTTGATCTAAACCACTGCCACCAGCCATTTAAAGTAGGAAAAAGTAACATTTGACTGTTACATGAGTGTTTTGACTCAGGGGAAGCTCAGCAACACCTCCCACACTCTATAGGAAGATAGTGTGTGCTGGGTCAGTAAATTTAAGAAGACTAGTAAAGACAATTTTACTTTACATGCTCTGGGAGATGGTAGTCAGTCCCAGAGAAGGTATTTAAACCTTGGGGAGTCAAAAAGACACCCCTGCGCCACTGCACTGAAGCTGTTGTGTGACACACAGAAAAAGATTATGCCTATTGAGTTGTTTTAAAACTCCATAACCAAAGAACACAAAAGTAAAACACACACAAAATACAAGGAAGAGTGGGAAAAAAGGCTCTCGCTCTTCCCAGGTAAAGAAATAAAATCCTAGAAATCCAGCAAAGTTGCTGGGGGTCTCAAAAGTTAAGGGAAATTAGCACATTTTGACAATTCCCTCTAACAGGGATAACCTGGGACCGATTATGGTGCATGTGCTTTGATACAGGGGCTTCTCAGGATTAAAAATCAATGTTACCAAGGCAATGCTTTTTCTGCTCGCTGACGACACAGAGCGGTTTACTGATGGCTATGGATTCCAGTGGCACATGGTGTATACCAGAAACCTCAGTGTCGATATCACACCTGTCCCCAGTGGAACTCTACGAGCGTAATCATGCAAAGGTACTAGAACAGGTTCGTCCAGTGACAAACAGGTGGATGGGGTTTCCTATTAGTCTATAATGGAGAATTTCACTTTTTAAGATGGTCATATTGCCAGAATGTCTTTATGTGTTCCTCGACGTGCTGCTAGCACAACCAAAGGCATATTTTTCGGACGGTACAATCTGAGCTTTTGCAATTTATCTGGGCAAGCACGCATTTCCTGGGAGCAATTAACAGTGGTATTAGATAGAGGGTGGCTGGCACTGCCTAACATTGAAGCATACTATGAGGCGGCCCAGGCGAGATATCTGATCTATTAGTTTGGGGATAGTGGTGACAGGAGGCATGTGGAGGTGTAGAGGGCCCATGCAGCACCACATTTATTGCGTGCAGCTTGGTTGTGTTAAGGATTTCAATCAGGCAACACACCCTGGTCTCAGCCTAGTATGCAGTGAACCAGTGAAATACTTATTTTATCATGTCTATAGGTTCAATATTCTGAGTGATATCCCACTCATATCACACCCCTTCTCAAAATACCCCAGTTCACAATGGACCAGGAATCACGCTGGTTGGTAAAGGTAATATTTATTTATTTATTTATTTATTTCAAATTCAAATCAAACATATGTTTTAATATATGGGGCAGCAATCACCAATGTGGTGACAATACAAATAAAAAGGTATGTAAGGCAGTTAAATTCACTTTTAGCAACACAACACAAGATAAAACACAAAAGAAGAACAGTTTTGGCTTGTTTGACAGAAAGCACTTGAGTTAAGATTTCCCTCTGAAAAATTCTGCAACTCACAAATAAGCTATTCTAAACAGATGTAAGGGAGCAGCAGGTTTTCAGGAATAAAGAACAGAAAATAGAATTCAAATCTAGCCTTACATCCCCACAAAAGAGAGAAAAATGGATTTGAAATCTCATACTTTAAAATGACATTCGGAAATGGCTGTGTGAAACAATGAAAAGTGTGAAAAAGTCCTTAAATCAATATAAATCTCTATGGGAGCAACATGGGAAAGATGCTAACAATCATAAGCTATAGTATGAGCAAAATTACACACTTTGAATCTTAATGGAAGTTTGGAAATACTTTAAATTGAAAATCACACGTGTAAAACTCTGCAGAAAAGCGAATTCCCTCCTAAATTTCACTAAATGGTTTTTAAGAAAAACGGGTGAAATGAAGTCTCTAGCTATTAAATTGAGGAAGTTATGCAATGTTGAATGAGAGGCGTTTTTAGGAAAATAGAGCAGAGAAAAACAGAAAATCGGTTTTAAAATGACAGTTTAATTTTACTTAAACTAGATTTAATGGCTAAGAAAAAGAGAATGCCACCCGTGAATCTCCACAGTTACACGGCCATTGTAACCCTTCACGTGATGGATACCCCATTTTCTTTATGGAAATTACTTTATTTAATCAAAATCACTAATGGCTTAGGTTCTAGTAAAACAAAATGAAGAGAAAATCACGCTAACACTAGGAATCACGGCCAGGGTTTCAATGATGGTTCTGACAGTATTGTAGGTTCTTAAGGTAAAGATAGGATGGTTGAGAGATTGGGATAGGACAAGGCAAGGCAAGATATTCTATGGTTTACTTTGATTCCTATTAATACTTACAGTCCACTTTAATTTACGATTTTGGACCGTCAAGTGTTCTGGTCATCACACGGATCGGGTCTAACAAAGGACAGCAGGGCACATCTGGAGGAATAGGTTCAGCTGGGCGGTTCTGGTCACCTGGACTGACACATCGGACTGGTGACTGTACTGGTTACTGGAGACTGGACATCAGTGGGATGGTGAGTTTGGAGCAGGCAAGCATTTAGTGGTAGCAAGCCAGACTGGATCAAAATGCTTCCCTTAAGTTTTGGGATTGCTTCAGGATTTTGGCCCAGCTAAAAAAGGAGTTCAGCAATGCAGAGGCCTTGGCTTTGCAAAGAAATGTGGAATTAGGAACAAGATAGAGAATTCAGGACCACGGTGCCACACAGAAATCAGGATGGAGTCAGGACTCAGTGTGTGTTGTATGTTGTGAGGTTACCTTATTTATCATGCCAAATGACATCACTAAAGTTTATGACAGGGGCAGACTTACTGTCCACACCCACAATGCTATGATTGGGCAAAAGCATAATCTCTGCCTTGCTTTTCGCTGACTGGATGACAGAAAGGGATGTCATGTTTTATGAGATGATCTGGAAACCTCCCATTGCCAATGGGACCAAAATCTAACGTTTGCGCGAATACATATTTATGTATTTATGCCCTCTAAGAAAATCAGATACCTAAGTTACATATTTCGTGGGCCACATTCCAACCCAACTCCCAAGTCTGTGGGACTTGGTTTAGTCTTCCTGTTGAATTTTGGAAATTTTGACCATGAAAGGTTTGGCCTAACATTTCCCAATTCTGCACATATCTGCGCACTTACCCCTAGAATATGTGGACCCAACGTCAAGTTTGCAACATTAATAGTTTCTGCGCAATTGGACATTCTTTATAACTTCTGATCCTTACGCAGTAAGAAATTCTACCAAGTTTTCAAATGAATAGCATAAATTGAGTAAATGTCTTGAAGTTCAGTGGCAAAATAAGCATTTTAAACCCAAAAGTTACATGTCCGTTTTCTTTCTTTCTTTCAACTGTAAGCAAATGTACAATCCTTTGAAGTTGAATGAGGGGCTTCTCCCTGGAGAGTGGAGCTTCCTGTCCCTCCCACTGGAAGGGTGAGTGTCCAAGCCTGCTATTGTCCTGTCTAGGGCACAGACAAATGTCTAATGAAGTTGTTTTGTCATGAGTATTCAAGGCCTCCCAGCAGCACTTAGCATTTCCTGTGCCAGCAGTGGAGGTGCCAAACTTTCTCGGGGATAAGAACTGACAGAGCAGGTTTTTTTTTATATAGTTGATTAACTCAGACTAGGTTTAGCTTTAAGTTTCATCTTTTAAATCTTTCCTTTAAACATATAAAATTAACACAGTTTATAGGTGTATTTATTTTACATTACCAAATCCTTTGACATTCTTAAATAATTAAGCCTTTACACAAGAATATACTTTAAAAAACAGGCGATTTTGCTCTTCATTCATGAAACAGCACATCAAACCTATCGCTTTAAATACGGTTTTATCTGCAGCAAATAAAACATTTTGGTCAGCATTAGTTCTTCCCTTGAGTGCTGGAGTTATTTGCAGCATGACTAAATGTATCCGGCATTTGTTTATAGGCTTTTTCTGGGCAGCTGTTTCCTGATACTTGTTGCAAAGAAATAGCCACGTTTTTCTCGTGGAAAATGAAAACAAGGGTTCCTGGGTTGCTTTTTCATAGATTCATTTTGTAGGAGCTGTCATTCCAATGAGGCCCGGTTCCTCTGAGCCACACTGGATGATCCTGGGCATTGCAGGGTACTTTAATCTCAATGATTCAGTAGAAATGAATGGATCTGGCACCAAAACAAAGCACTTTTTAAGATTAGGAAAATGTCATCTTAAACAGAATTTTTCCGTTTTCAGCACAATGATGTGTGAACTGTATGTGGCAGGGTGTTCAGCCTTTTTCTGGTTGTGACCCAAACGCAGTTATAAAGATTTTGCCACGCACAGGAGTCAGTGCGGTCATTTTGGGCTGCAGTAAAGTGATGTAGTGAGGCACATTGGAACGGGTCAAAATATGCCACAGTTGACAGCACCCAATAGAGCATCCAGAGTTGAAAATTTGGTGGAGCTAACGTGCAGATTGTGGGTCCGAATTGAAGGGAAAATGATGTGAGACTTTATTTACTCTCCCCAATTGCCGATCAGACATGTTCCGGGCTTACCATTGACTAGTGAGCCAGACTCGGGCACTGTATGAAACGCCTGAGAATACTGTGGAAGGGATGCGCGACAAAGGGACATTCACATCACTGGATCTCTTTCTGTACTATAGGGTGCGACAAACCATGAGAGACTTGTTCCCGAACTTTCCAAAGAACCAGAGGTGGCTCCTTTGCTGGATGGACTGTTAAAACGTGCAGACACTAGTAGAACAGTATCCATGATATATAACAAAACACAGGAAAAACAGGTGGGTTTGGCGGAACTCTCCCGAAAGAAATGGGAGACTACCCTGGGGTACACTGTATTGGAAGAAATGTGAAGATACTGCTGTGGGCAGACGAGAAAGATAGCGATCAACAGCCGATATAAACTGATTCACTTGAAGTACATCCATCAATTCCACTACACGCCTGAGATGCTGCATACATTTTTTCCAGTCACCTCAGATACATGTGCTCGGTGTGCTACTGCGCCAGCAGACTTCATGCATGTGGTGTGGAGCTGCCCTCCAGTGCAACAGTTCTGGAAGCAGGTCTTTGGTGGCAGCCGCTCCCGGGGACTGCCCTACTGGGGACAGCAGAGAGATCTGATATCGGGTGAGGTGACTGGCGGGACTACTATAACTGTTTGCTAAGAGGAGGGTGGCAATGGTGTGGGGTGGATTAAAAGGTCCTGTGGTAGACCGATGGAAGGACGATATTCTTTATTGCAATGAAATGGAAATGGATTACGGAAGACTGGTACACCTCTGTGCCAGACCTAGGTATATATGGGACCCATATAAATATTATTTGATCACACAGGCTCAACAGGCGGCAGCAAATTCCAGGTGGGAACTATGGTTAAACTGTGATGTACATGAATGGACTGTGACTGGAATGGGAGGGCAATATAAGTAAGTGGTTATGTGAGTGGAGGAGTAGACTGACAAGAGCGATGCCTCTCACACCTGTATGTTCAATATTGGACCATAGACATGTTGGAATAAGGTTGCACAAGCACAGTAAATGGTAACAGGCTCCGGGCGAAATTACTGTTGAGCCGTAATGTATGTGATCGGATCACAACCGTGAAGGGAAAGTATTGTCACTGGAAAGGTACATGTGTGTGTGAGAACGGAATGACTAACAGAGCCTTTCTCATCAAAATGTTCAATGTTGAAATGTAGCCATGCTAGAATAAGGCTGTAACAGGCAATAGTGGTGGCATAGGAGGGGAGCGCTGGAAGGGACCACTGTGATGTTTTTGTTCTGGTGTTGTACTAATGAAGAAAAATAATAAACTAAGTTTTAAAAATACTATGGTCTCCACGGAAAGAGAAAATGGACTACCTTTACCTGTCTGCGGCGGCTATTTTTTAAAGAATTTTTTTCCGGCTGCGAAACGCAACGCGTCATGCAGCTGAAAAAAAACACACCATTAGTACCCCAGTCTAATGTGCTGGGGTACTAATGGCAATAAGCCCCTCGACTGCGGGCCATTACCTCACAAGGTAATGCCCCTGGGGCCTTCATTAAGGCCTTTGCTACACTCAGGCCCGTAACTATGGGCCTCAGGGGCATTACCTTATGCGTTAATGGCCTGCAGTCTCGGGGCTTATTCCCTTATTATCCCATTAGCATAACACAAATTGCTAATGGAAATGTTGGAGAATCTTATTTAGTCTAACTACTTTACTGAGAAATGTAAAGTAGATAGAGCCTTTAAGATTTTCTTTTTTGTTCTATTTTTTAACTATGAAAGGTGGTTCCAAAAGGAACCTTTCTTGGTGTCTTTTGATTTTTCTTTGCAGGAGAGGTCAGAAAGTAAGGTGGGGAGGGAAATGAGAGATGAGGCACCAACCACAAATATGGAGGATTAGGTGGACAGGGGAAGATGTTGCACGTGTGTTACATCTAAGATAGCGGGCAGTGTTTCTCATGCTCCTTGATTACAGCTTAAAAGGCACTTCAAAATTGCTCCCCCTGCAGAGTGGTGTGTTGCAGTATATACAGAGTACTGTTGTTTGTGAAAGATATGGATCAACAGCCTCTTGTATCGCTTGTAAGGTAGCTGGTGGGATTTTGTGTCCCACAGAAGTAGGCTGTGTGGTTGCGGTATTGGTTGAGGAAGATGAGGTGGAGGAAGACAGCCTACTACTTCCTATGAAAGGAACAACCTTTCAGAGAGCATTGCGGTGGTTGGATTTGGTGTGGCGGTGCCTGGAGGTGGTCTCATAGGAGTACTGTCCAGGTAGTCCGCAACTGAGCACTCAGTGCATTTCACTTTGGTAGGTTTATCCTTTGGTACATTCCCAACAATGGTAAAGAACTGCCACACCCATGATTCTCTCTGCGTGCAATAGGTAGGCACTTCCTCTGCGTACTCTTCTTGGTCCTCTTCATTATCTTTTGAAGTACCACACTTTTCTTGTTGTGTAGGTCCTCCAGCTGGTGGTGGTGTTGTGGGGTTGGCTCTTGGGGAGGAGGGATGACAATAGCTGATGCCATTTTTAAGATAAATAGCAGTTTTGCTAATATTCTTCCAAGTATGTGTCCTGTGCTGAATTGTTAATGGATAATGAGTAAGAATAGGTGAAGGAGCTGTGCAAGGGTAAATTCCGAGCTTCAAAGTTCCCAGATCAGAAGAAAATGCCGTTCTGTTCAAAAAGTCTTTAATGACGTCAGACGTTCACAAACATCAATGAACACAAAAACTGTGGAAAAAGTAGCAAGAAGAGTATAGAGGTTTTAGAAATTATGCTAGAAGGAACAAGTTACTTACCTGTAACTGTTGTTCTCCAGCATGGGTCTGGCATGGATTCACATGCTCATGAATATTCCCGGTCGTCAGGCTGGGAATCCTCGGTAAAGAAAAAACCAGTATCAGTTTCGTTTCTGATCTGTCTTTCGTAGTAATAACCAATCACTGGTCTCTGCGTCATACTGACCACAGCCAATGACTGCCCTCTACCTAAGCACCGCCTCTGGCAGCCATCTTCAGATTTGGAAGCACGTGAAGTGGCAGTATGACCAAGTGAAGAGCCGCAGAGGGGTAGGCGGGAGGGTTCGCATGTGAATCCATGCCAGACCCATGCTGGAGAACAACAGTTACAGGTAAGTAACTTGTTCCTTCTCCAGCATGGGGTCTGGCATGGATTCACATGCTCATGAATAAAGAATACATAGCAGTACACACATGCACAACCACGGGAGGTGGCAAAGGCTCAACATTAAGCATTGCATCAAACTCAACATTAAGCATCTTACCTCCTCACCAGGCTCACCTCAGGCGAACAGGTTGCGCAGCACTGCTTGGCCGACCCTGGACTCTTCCCTGGAATCCCGATCGACGCAGTAGAACTTCGTGAAGGTGTGCGTCGACCTCCACGTAGCAGCCCTGCATATGTCCAGCAGGGGCACACCAGAAAGGAACGCTGTGGTAGCTGCGATCGCTCTGGTGGAATGGGCTCTCGGTCGGCCGGGCAGCGGTCGGTTTGCCAACCGATGACAGTACATGATACAGCCGGAGAGCCATCTGGAAATGGAAGCCTTCGAGAGAGCCTTCCCCTGATTGACAGGTCCAAAGTTCACAAAGAGTTGTGACGTCTTCCGAAAACACTTTGTGCGGTCCACGTAGAACTTCAGCGCTCTAGCCACATCCAGCGAGTGCAAAGTCCTCTCAGCCGGCGATGAAGGCGACGGGAAGAATACAGGCAACACCAAGGGTTCGTTGAGATGGAAGTCCGACGGTACCTTGGGCATGAAGGAGGGGTGCGTCCTGAGCACTACCCTCGTGTCGTGAAAAGTCAAGTACGGGGCCTTGCAGGAAAGGGCCTGGATCTCTCCCACCCGTCGTGCGGAGGTGATGGCCACAAGAAACGCTGTTTTCCACGACAGAAACTTCAACGGGGCCGAGTGCAGAGGCTCGAACGGAGGTCCCATGAGCTTGGTCAGAACCACGTTGAGCTCCCACGCCGGGGCCGGAGCCTTCACCGGCGGGAACGATCTGAACAGTCCCTTCATGAACTCTTTCACCAGACGATGAGACCACAAGGACGTCCGTCCCGTGGTTCTGGTGTATCGGGAGATCGCAGCAAGATGAATCTTGATGGACGCGTGTGCCAGTCCAGCTTTGGTCAGCAGGTACGGCAGAACTTGGGGAGCCGTAATCCGTAGAGGGTTAATCTTCTGTGCGTGGCACCAGACAGAGAACCTCTTCCATTTGTGTCCGTAGCATTTAAGAGTCGAGGACGCCCTGGCCTTTGCAAGAACCTCTCTGCAGTCGGCCGGTATGTTGTATCCTCCAAACTCTAGCGCTGCAGGAGCCAGGCCTGCAATTTCAGCGATTTCGGGTCGTGGTGGAGGATGGCGCCTCCTTCCCTGGAGAGCAGATCCGCGTCCACCGGCAGCTTGATTGGCGGGGACGCTGACAAGTCCAGAAGGTCCGGGAACCATATCTGCCTCGGCCATGCAGGTGCGACGAGGATCATCCTGCACCGTGACCTCTTGAGCTGGTTGACGAGCCGGATTAGCAGTGGCAAAGGAGGGAACGCGTAGAGGAACAGGCCCTCCCAGGGGAATGAGAAAGCATCGCCCATGCTCCTCGCCTGGGGAAACCTGCTGGCGAACCTCCGGCACTTGGAGTTCGTCGCCATCGCGAACAGGTCGATCTGGGGTGTGCCCCACCGTCGGAAGAGGCGATCCACCAGATCCTGCCGTAGTTCCCACTCGTGGCACGAGCGCAGCTCCCTGCTGAGTGAGTCGGCGATGGTGTTTTTTATCCCTGCCAGATGAAACGGCACCAGAAACATCCCTTGGGCGACTGCCCAATGCCACAGGTCCTGCGCCTCCTTGGATAGTGCTGGGGACCTGGTTCCGCCCTGTTTTCTGATGTAAAACATGGTGGTGGTGTTGTCGGTGAAGATCCTCACCACCTTGCCCTTGAGGGACGGAAGGAAGGACCTGAGGGCCCAAAACACTGCACGGAGCTCCAGGACGTTGATATGTAAGGATTTCTCCATCGGGAGCCAAAGGCCCCTTGCGTGCAGATTTTCGGTGTGCGCTCCCCACCCTTCCAGGGAGGCATCCGTGGTCACTGTCTCCTGGTGGGCTGGGGTCTGGAAGTCCATGCCCGCCGTCAGATGCGCGCGGGTGCCCCACCACCGGATCGCTCGTCGGAAACTCTCGTCGAGTGTGATCCTTTCCTCGAAGCTGCCCGTCGTTTGGATCCAGCGTCCAGGAACTCCTGCAACGGGCGCATCCGGAGCCTGCACATGGGAATGAGGTAGATGCAGGAAGACATCATTCCGAGGAGGGACTTGATGGACCTCACCTTGGCCGCGTCGGCCACCAACATCCGCTGCACCTTGCCCAGGATGGTCCTGGTCCTCTCCTCCGACGGGGAGGCCAGAAGGGACACTGTGTTGAGCCTCGCTCCCAGAAACAGAGTGTCTTGCGCGGGTACCAGGTGGGATTTGGCGTAGTTCACAGAGAATCCCAGGTCCGTGAGAAGTTGGACGGTCCTTGCCGTGTGAACCACGGCGAGCTCCCTTGTCTTGGCTCGGATGAGCCAGTCGTCCAGGTAGGGGTAGACGTGGATCCCTTCGCGGCGCAGCTGAGCCGCCACCGGTGCGAGGCACTTGGTGAACACCCTGGGTGCCGACTGTAGACCGAAGGGGAGGGCTTTGAACTGGTAATGCCGCCCTTGGACCACAAACCTGAGGAACTTTCGGTGCCCCTTCAAGATGGGAATATGGAAGTAGGCATCCTCCAAATCCAACGACGACAGGAAGTCTCCTTCCTCCAGCTGACCCAGGACGTGCTGGAGGGTGACCATCCGGAACTTTTGCGCCTTGATGAACTTGTTCAGACGTCGCAGGTCCAGGACGGGGCGCCATCCCCCCGTCTTCTTCTTCATGAGGAAGTATCTCGAGTAGACTCCGGAGCCCCGAAGCCTCTTTGGGACGAGTTCGATGGCGCCCTTCTTGAGCATCGCCTTCACCTCCAGGAGAAGTTGAGGGACGTGAAGTTCTTTCCTGGCCACAGGTTCAATCCTGCTTCGACGAGGCTTTAGCGCCTTGTCCTTGGCGACGACGGCGGGGTCCGCCAGGCTTGCCTCGTCCTCTGTAGGCCTCCTGAGATGACGAGCGGGCCGCTTGACGGTAGGAGGAGAAACCGCCGCCGGAACCTTTGGAGGCACCCTTGCCTCCGCTGCTCCGAAAGGGCGTCCGTCGTTGTTGCAGAACTCCAAGGGCCCGGGCCGCCTCGGTGTCCGCTTTAATGGCTTGAAGGGAATCGTCCACCGTTTTCCCAAACAGGTTGTTCCCATCGAAGGGCATGTCCAGGACTCTGGTCTGAACGTCTTGACGGAAGTCCGTAGCCTTGAGCCATCCACGCCGCCTAAGGCAAACGCCGTTGCCCAACTGGCGGAACCCAGTGTCGGCGATGTCCGTCGCAACGGTAATGGCGTGGTCCGAAGCCACCTCACCTTCCTGCAGGATCTCCAGGGCCTCTGCCCTCTTGTCGTCCGGCAAGAAGTCCAGCAGGGGCGCCAGTTTGTACCAGAGCTCCCTGTCGTATCGGGCCACGATAGCCAAGGCGTTGGCAGCTTTAATCGTCGTCGCTGCAGACGAGATGACTCTGCGTCCCATAGCATCCAATTTCTTTCCCTCGCCGTCCGGTGGGGAAGTCGATGTGGAGGCCGCACCCCCCCGCTTTTTTCCTGGCCGCCGCAGAGACGACAGAGTCCGGAGTAGGCTGCGCCCGGAGGCACAGGGGGGCCTTGTCCGGGACCCGGTACTTTTTCTCGTACCGGTCTCTTCTAGCTGGCGTCGTGGACGGGTTCTTGAGGAGGGTGAGGCCCTCATCCCAAATGTCGTCCAATAGAGGCACCGCGAGGACCGTCTTCCTCTTGGCCTCGCGCCGCTGATAAAGGAAACTTCCTTCTTCTTCTCCTCAGGGCAGAGTTGGAAAAGCTCGGATGCCCTGGCGATCATTGAGTGGAACGATCCAATCTCGTCGGGCGGAGAAGCCCTGGTGGGAGGCGACGATGGTACATCCTCGTCGTATACCTCGTTGTCCGTACCCGTCGCTGCCGTGTCAGTCCCCGTATCATCCCCTCGGGTGGACGGGGAGGAGGGCTGGAAGGGGCGCGACGACTGAAAAGGAGGTGGAGGGTGGATCCTTCTTTTCTTGGTAGGGGGAACACCAGAAGGTCCCGGTTCTGGGTCCCCCGACGGGAGAGGTTCCGTCGGCAACGGTAGTCTCGTCCTTATCTCAGAGCATAAGGACTGTATAGCCAACAAAATGGCCGCCGAGTTATCTCGTGGCGCTGGCAGAGGGGAATCCGACGGGCGATCAGGGGCCCCGCCGGTACCCTCGTCGTCACCTGCGTCGGGATCCATCCCGACGGGCCGGTCTTCTTCCACGCCGAGGCCGTGGCTTAAGACCTCGACCAGCTCCTCCTCCGAGGTTGAGGCCGAATCTACGACGACGCCCTGCCCCCCCTTTTTCTTCCCCACGGGGGATTTCACGGGGGTCCTATCGATGGGCACAAAAGAGGACTCCCTCCGAGGTGGCAGGGAGACTCTGAGCCCCGAGGTCGCCTCCACAGGCTGAGCCAGGGCCGCCGCGACAGTTTCGATAGAGGGCTTGGCCGGATGGATTAAGGCCTTCACCACCTTAGGTGCGCTCACCGCCTTATCCTTGAGGGGGGGGACACTGCCTCGCTCCCCCTCCGCCTTCGAGCTCGACCGGGGCCTCTCCAGGAGCTTCGCCGGGTGCTCGGCCTTCCTCTTACCCGACCCAGAGCGTTGGCTCGTGGTTGATGGTGCCGGGGAGGGTGCGCCCTGCCTGGCGCCCGTAGAGCCCGACCGTTCGGCGCTCCCGGTGCCAGCGGACTCGCGGTGCTTGGCCTTATGTTGGACCCCCGTCGCCGGGGCGTCCTCAAAGGTCTTAGAAGACCGCTCGGATTTCTTCCTCTTCTTCTCGCCGGATGGGCTCTTCCCTTCTAGCCAGTTGGCGAGACGTTGATGGCGGTCCTTCATGGTCCGCTCCGACATGTTGCCGCAAAACGCACAGTCCTTCTCCACGTGCGTCTTGTCCTCATGTAAGCAGTAGAGACAAAAGGAGTGTTCGTCCTCCTTAAAGACGTTCTGGAGCTGGCATCCAGGGCAGATCCTGAACAGCTTTCCGGGCGTCGAGCTTCCCTTCTCCTGGGCCATGTCCGGGCCTGAGAAACTTCTGGAGTCCTCCAAAAGCGTAGCTCGACGAAATCTTCACCCTTGAGGGGCGCAGACGAATCCGACACGGGTCCCCGTTGATCGGATGGAGAGTCGGTGGAGCTTGAGGCTCTTTTGACCGAAAAAACGAAGTTTTTGAGAAAAAACATGAAAAAATAGCACTAACGCTCGAGAGCAATAGCACGAGGATCCCAACACATGAACGTGCGGTAAAAATCTGAAGATGGCTGCCAGAGGCGGTGCTTAGGTAGAGGGCAGTCATTGGCTGTGGTCAGTATGACGCAGAGACCAGTGATTGGTTATTACTACGAAAGACAGATCAGAAACGAAACTGATACTGGTTTTTTCTTTACCGAGGATTCCCAGCCTGACGACGGGGAATATTCATGAGCATGTGAATCCATGCCAGACCCCATGCTGGAGAAGGTGGGGAATGGCAGAGTTTTAAGGTGACACTTTGTAAATTGGACACAAATATTGCTATATTGGGTAAGTATGATATTAGTAAGTTGTAGGAAAATAGCATGCACTGGTAAAAACCCATGAAATTCAATGAAAAAAACTTTGTTAAAGGGACGTTATGGTTAAGTTGCACTCATAAAAACCTATGAAATTCAATAAAAAAACTTTGTTAAGGGGACGTTATGGTTAAGTTGCACTAATAAAAACCTGTGAAATTCACTGAAAAAAACTTTGTTAAAAGGACATTATGGTTAAGTAGCAGTAATAAAAACCTATGAAATTCAATGAAAAAACGTTGTTAAATGGACGTTATGGTTAAGTTGCACTAATAAAAACCTATGAAATTTAATGAAAAAACTTTGTTAAAGGGACGTTATGGTTAAGTTGCGCTACTAAAAACCTATGAAATTTAGTAAAAAAACATTGTTAAAAGGAAGTTATGGTTACAAGTAAAATCGAAAAACCCCAGAAATTCGCCAGTTATGGTAAACTAAGCAACCATAACTCGCGCCACCACCGTGCACTGCTAAGACTAACACCCAGGACATCAAAGATGGCATCACAAATATCATTTTTACTGAATATATATATATTAATATATATATTTATGTTCCAAAAATCAAAGAATTGGGTTCATCTATAAATATCCATATAATCAATAGAAGTACTACCGTAGCCGACCACAAAGAGACACAACCCATTTTCAAATAAGAAAGTGCTTGGAATCAGCCTTGTAGCCATATGAGAACTTAGACATTGACAGCAACAGATGTTAGCATACTAGTTCCCGGCGAGGGGGGGGGGTTGGCGATCTCCCAGCCAATCAGGAGGCTCAGAATGGGCGCATTATCACAGGGTAAACCCCCCGCTCCGGGCTCCCTTGGAAAAGCAGGCTGAAGTGCGCCCCTGAGCTCCCTGCATACCCTTTCCCCACTGCCCTCTTCCACTTATTTTTTAATTTTTTATTAGCATTTCTTAGTTTACAATTTTAAACTTTTTATGCTACATTTAACAACCAAAAAAGTGATTATAGAATGTATTAATTGTTCAAAGCAAACAAATAATGAATTCCAAAGGAGAGCAAAACAAGAAAGATATTAAAATTGTGATAGTAAATTAGAATAAAGAACGTAAGTAGAACGGTATAAGATCCTACTACCACGTACAAGTACATACAAGTACGTTGTCACAACCGGGGAAGTCACCACACCATAAGGATATCATTGTCGTTTTGTTAATTCACCTCTGGTGCGATGGGACTCTTGCAATTCCAAAAACCTGTTTCAGATGCCTTTAAGAAAAGCCAGTAATCCCAGTCTTATAGTGGTTCTTCTCCCTTACATCAAGAGAACTCATATTTCTCTTGAAGACCTTGTAGAGCAGTTTTTTAGAAATGTACCCAAGTGTTTTCCCTTAAGTCTTTCAGAGCCAGGCATTTAGTCATTAAATGCATCTGAGTTTCAAAAGGATCTGCGCATAATCTGCATGAATAGTTGTGCTTGCTTTCCATCCGCCAACTCTCAGTTACTTTCGTGGTAGGGAAGAGATTCAAGCGCAGTCTCAGAAACTCTTGTCTTAAAATAGGCGAGGGGAAATTCTTAATGTAAGTCAATGTATCCCCTCTTTTCCCAAAGAGACTTCCCAGTTCACCTCATATTTTAAATTAGGTAATCCTGTCATTTGTACTTACCCAGTCAAAGTCAAGTAATTTTCTTTTTACGAGTCCAGGATTTTCCAGCAAAGTGTCTTCTGGAAGAGCTAACCGTTGGAGTATCTCTGAGCATAGGCTCTTCCACTCAGTCAGGGATCTTTCCTGATTTTTCTTTAGAGCGTGGTGCAGTAAGTCAAAACCTCCCACTCCCAGAGGATACAGGCATTTACGAAGAAGAGATAGCGTTTTCCACTCCAAAGCAGCATACAAAGATGTCAAGCCTAACTCTCTCCAAATTATTTCGACTGGCAATGAGTTAGGCAAATCGAGGGTTCTCCTCCAGAAGATTCCCTCAGCCTGTCACCAAGCTGTACCTGCAAGTCTTAATTGAGTTTCTGCCCCATATGAGAGTATTGGCATAACCTTGAGTTTGTAACACTCGATGACCGTGGACAAGGATAATTTACCATACCTCTGTTTGATCATTCTGGCCCGAGTAGCCAGATTCCTGGTTTTAGATTTTAGTATTTCCAGGTCGAAAGTCAGTGGTGCTGTTGTTCAAGGAAAGGCAGAGGCATGTCATTTCTGCTACTTCGGGAACTCTCTCCACTTTGAGGAACCAAGCTTTTTTGTAATGTTGTCGGCCCCTAGCATTGTTTAGCGTTAAGATTTTTTATTTTTTTGGATTGATTGTTAACGCGTTGCCGTCGACATAGATTGCCAGTGCATCCAACTGTCTTTGCAGACCGATTTCTGTTTGATCTAATAGTAAGAGGTTGTCTGCATAGAGCAGTCTTCCCACTGCTATTCCAGAGATACATGGTGGAAAACATCTCACGTTTACAAACTCTTCTTCAATATCGGACGTGTAGAGGTTGAAAATTGCAGGGGCCAGCCGACACCCTTGCTTTAGGCCCTTTGAAGTAGATATTTCCTTGGAGAGGGTTCCCCTCTTGTTAAGTCTCACTCTGATCGCAGTTGACTTGTGGAGTAGTTCCAATGCTTCTCCTAGATGTAGTGGGCAACCCAATTTTTGCAATTTAGACCAAAGAATATTCCTGTCTTTGGGGTCAAAGGCAAGTGCCAAGTCTATCGAGGCAATGTAAATTTTGTTGTTAGTCTTGGAACGTTTTATCCTGCATTTAAAAAGGTTAACCAGGAATAAGTTTAATGATGTTCCTGTGCCTTTTTTAAATCCTGCTTAAATCGTGGTTCGTAACCTTACTCTACGTGTTCGATTCCTTTAGTATAATTGCTGAGAATAATTTTCCAACCACATCAAGGAGGGCGATAAGTCTATAGTTGGAAGGGTCAGACCTATCACCCTTCTTATAAATGGGTACCAAGATGGATCTGGTCCAGGATATGGGATTGTCTTAGTGTCATTGATTTTCTCTAACAGTTGTACCATAAAGTCAGCCCAGTAGTCTGGTTCTTTTTTTAGTAGTGTATTGGTAAGGCCATTGGGCCCTGCGACCCTGGAACTGTTTGCTTTGTCTATCAGGGTCCTAAATTTTCGATGACGAAGCTCCATGCACTGGGACTACACGTAACTGGTCTTGGAATTGGGTTTCCCTCATTATTGAATAGCCTCTCAAAGTGCTTCTCCCAAGACCCTGCTGAGACTGGATGACCAAGTAGGGCTTCCTTGGGGGGGCCGTTAGGGCATTAAACAGCTTCCACATACCGGCGGTGTTCTCTGAGGCTAATAATTTTAGCATATTTTGGCCGTCCGTCTGGAATAACCGGCTTCTGTGGTGTTTTAGCCAGTTTCTGAAAGATTGAATTGCCCGTCTGACCCCTCTGCGGATGCTGGAGTAGGTGATTTTTTATGCCTCTGTCCGAGTTTATTTATTCCTTTGTTCATAACTGCCACTTCTTGGTTATATGCATGTTTAGCCATGTGGACTCGTGTTTTACTGATGCCTTACACTTATTTAACCCACACCCACTTACCTAATGCTATCTTGTCCCTCACTGACGCCACGAACACTAGTGTTCACAGTGCATCCCTGATGCGGCAAAGGCTGTCATGGAAAGGGAGAATGGACTATGTCTATTTTCTTTCTCCTTCTTCCATGGCCTCCATCTTGTTTTGTAGTTTTTTTCAAGTTGAGAAATGGCAAACAAACAGTTTCTTAATTTGAAAAAAACTATGAGTACCGCGGTACGACGTGCCCGGGTACTAATAGCAATGCACCTCTTGCAGGGGGGCATTACCTGGCCAGGTAATGCCCCAGGGCTAATGTGAAAGTCCTCAATTCACTCAGGCTTCTAATTTATGCCCCCCTGTTCGCAGGGCTGGACTGGGAACTAAAACAGGCCCTGGAAATAATTATTGGGGACCAAAAGAGGCCCTGGAAATAAAGTTCAAAGGGGCCCCATATGACAAATTTTCAGCAAGCCCAATGCTTTTCCTATGAGAAAAATTGGAAATACCACACAAAAGAGGCCCAGGGAGCAGAGGCCCACCGGGAAATCTCCAGAGTTCCCTATAGGCCAGTCCACCCCTGCCTGTTCGGGATTTGTTTCTTAAATATGTACACTGTCAACCGAGTAAGGGCAACTTGGTTAACAAACACTATTTACAGTTAATATGAAAAAAAGCGAAACCCAAAAATGACTGCATGCCTTTAAACTTCTGCATTTTTAAAATAGATATAAACAAAGAGGTTTGTAATACATAAACCTAGCACTGGATTAGTGTGATTTTGCACCATCTTTGGCCCTGCTGCAAAATAATACAGGGGTTCAAAAATGCATTGCTGAAATACATATTTACCAAACCCTGCTACAAGTGGTAGGAATAATGCTGAGGTCTGTATTACTATAATAGTAATTAGAGCAACATGAAGTATTTTCACAGCTCTTGAACAGAGGCCTCCTCCAACAGATTTTACTGCCAGTCCGCTAGCACAGCAAAACAGTATTTTATGTGATAACGCTGATTGTATTTAATATATCATTCTGTCTGCTTGCCCAGGAACAGCCCTTTAGGAGGTTTAACATCCATTGCAATATTACGAATCAGAAAGTCGGAAATACAATAGCAGCCACGTTTGAATCACTGGAAAATGATGTTGCACAGATGGCCATGCCTGGCAAGTGAAGCAGAGAATGCGTGCCTACATATAGGGCCAAAATAAAGAAAAAAGTAAACTTGGAATAACCCTAGAACAGGGGTCTGTAACCTTTGACTCTTCAGATGTTTTGGACTACAATTCCCATTGTACCTTTTTATTGACTATGCTCACTAGGGATGATGAGAGATGTAGTCCAAAACATCTGGAGAGTCAAAGGTTGCAGACCTCTGGCCTAGAGAGAGACTATTCGATTCGATTCCCATGAGTATTTATCAGTAATAACTATGTTTGCTCCTGAATTATTTTCGGTCAGGAGTAAATGAAGAGTTAGTCCTAGTAACTTCTTTGTGAGTCAAATAGTCTCTCCCCAGGAGTATGTCTGAGTTACTACCGGTACCTTCTTTGTGAATCAGTCCCTTCGTTTTTGTTTAGTTTGAAAGGTAATTGGAGGCAGTATGACCACAAGAATGCCACACCATTTCAATTGTTTTAAGAGTTTGTGAGTCTAGCGTGCATTTGTTTGTTTCACATGGGTCATTTCCCCTGATAGCATTTTCGCCCACTGCTCGTATATTGCTCTTGATTCTTGGAGTTTGCACACCTATATGAGAACTCCTTTGTATTTTCTGAACGTGTTTGTCCCACCCAAGGAAACGCTGCGTAACAAGGTAAACCATTGATGAGAGAACATTTATTTAGAAACAGAATTCAACGGAAATCTCTTAGTCTTAATCACACTGCCAGTTTGTTTGCCTGATATTTAAAATAACATCAAATTTAAACAAATTGCACAAATGTAACACTGATAGTACTGTAACATTTCTCTTTAAAATTAATCAATCGCTGATAAAGAAAATGTAAAGATTTCTAGGAATATTTTAGACATAATATAGTTGACATGTACCTGTACAAAAGCTGATATAAATACTTCACATCCCAAAAAAATACAAATAACTTTTCAAATAGACTCTTCCGTACATATAAACAGTCTTTATAGAAAAAAGTCAACGATAAATTAGAGTTGGTTAGCACCTGATTCTTATAATCTCGGAAACAATGTGTAACTCCTAGCTATGACTTGCATTTCCAGGACTGCCCAATGAAACATGACCTGACAATGAAGTAGAGACTCTTCTTGGGTACAAGAACTGCTCCAGAAATGCACAGCACCGGGGAAAAATGAGAGTGATAAGAGGTAAAGCTGCATTAAAACATAAGTAGTGGATCGTTTCCACTTCACTCCAGTCTCCACAGTGTTTAGCTTTAGAAACACGCACAGAGCCATCGAGAGAACAGGCTCTGGCCGCTTGACATCTAAAATGAACCCACAGAGAAGGATGAGAAACGGTAGTCAATCAAAAGCAGATCAGGATTTCTGCTGTAAGGGACGAATCTGAAAATGTAACTACAAACCACTGAGCAGGCTCAGTTATATTGAAGCAGTGCGTGTACTTACAGTTTTAAGACTAGCACAATGTTCGATAATTTATAAAAAACCACCCACCGTTTTGTCAACAGTAGCAGATGTAAAATGCAGTCGTCTTCCTGTTAGGAGCATGGCACCAGTTAATATTTATTGCTTTCATTATTTTTTTCTTCTTTTGCTACAAATATAATTTTTATTTTTCTGAAACATTTACATCATTTGTACAATATTTATAAAAGTGCAAAATTAAGACATCTTCTCGGATTTCTGAATCTGCGCTCCAGAGCTCCGCGCAGCAGCACAGTGCTGTCTTCTATTATTGCTAGGTCAAGGAAATAAAGTCGACCGGTTGCCTGGTTTGGGGATGGTGTAATAATAAAGTCTGCCATTTTTTCCAAACTATCGTTCTTTCATTTGTGTTGGTCCATAAGTGCTCCATTCGCAGCTCACCTCTGCGTATCGTCAGACATCATTAGAGCCTTGGCTGGCGCAGGATGAGAAACTGTCATACAAAGAGTCACTCAAGGATTCCAAATTGTCCGGGCCAGCCCTATCGGAACAACTCAAAGACACCGCCTCGTCCCTTCCACTTTCTTCTTTCTGTTCTTCCACCTCGTTGAGACCAGACTTTTCTTTTTCTAATAAAACCAAGCTGCTGCGGTTGAATTTATTAAAAGACTCCAGGGAAATTTGTGATAAAGGACATGCAGGATCTTCCTTACTTTCATCCGCTGGCTTCAATTTCTGTGAATTACAAAAAAAAGGACATTGTTAGCGAACATCATTTCTTGATGGAATACTAAATGTTCATTACATTAAGTGCAGTATCTATAGTATGCAGCACTTTTTTAAAGTTCTTTACAAAATGTGTTTATACCGTGGCTTTGATTGAAGACCTGAATATAATCAAGCCGCACTCCCACCGCGCTTCATCCACAAGAGCAACAGTCAAGGTACTCTCAGGCTAGAAGATTTCTGAGTAGGTGGCTAAAGGACTGGCGTTGTTTTCTATTCTACACTCCTGTCCTAGAATACTTGGGGAAAGTGCTGGAATTTAATCAGTGTCAACATTTGAGTAAACATCACCCCCTGATGACATTTTCAGTGGCAACAGTATCGCTGGATACCCTAAAAGAATGGGTAAGTCACTGATCACCTATTTCTTTTATGTGAAACAAATCGGGCAATCAAGTTCCTTTCCAGTCACTGGACCGGCCTGTATGACTGCGCAAAGATTATGCACTCACTTCAGATATCTCGGTGTGACTTGCAGTCACAAATTCAAAACCTGGCAGGGTAAAGATTTAAGCACTTACTTCATATATCTGCGACCTACGCGCAGGATCGAATCCTGGAAGGGCAGAGATGTATGCACTCACTTCAGATATCTGGCACCTACTCATAGGTTGGAATCCTGGCAGGGCAGAGATTTAAGCACTCACTTCAGACATCTGGGAAATATCCACAGGTTAAAATCCTGGCAGGGCAGAGATTTAAGCACTCACTTCAGACATCTGGGACATTCTCACTGGTTCGAATCCTGGCAGGGCAGAGATTCAAACGCTCACTTCAGATACCTGGGAGCGACTTGCGGTTACAGGATTGAATCCTGGCCGGGCAGAGATTTAAGCAATCACTTGAGATACATGGGAGCGACTTGCAGTCACAGGTTCGAATCCTGGCAGAGCAGAGATTTAAGCATTCACTTCAGATATCTTGGACCTACGCATAGATTTGAATCCTGACACGGCAGGGATTTAAGCACTCACTTCCCATACCTGTGAGCAACTTGCAACCACAGGTTTGAATTTTGGCAGGATTTAACCATCCCTCCAACCTTTCTGGGGTAGATAAATTGGGTCCTATTACATTTGGTAATATTGACGTTTCTTAGTACAGCACTTAGAAGCGTGAATAATCCAGCATGAATTGTTATGTAGAACTATCATGTCATTTATCATTATTTAACATCAGGTGGTAAAAGTAGTCCAGTATGGTTTGCAAAATAGACACTCTGATTAGTTAATCTGTAATCTTAATATTGTTGATTCAGAAAGAAGTCTACCACACATCTTCCTGCTAATGGCCCTGTGTTGCATAGCCACAGAGTCTATGGGGCTCATTACAGGGTTTGCCGGTATCCTGCCGTTAATTCTCCGGGAGACAGGCAACCCTGCCTTACCATTACCGGGATATTAGGGGCGACGGAGTGACTGTAAATTCCCATTCCCATGCAGTCCAATGGGAATCCATGGGATGGGATTTACTGAATCACTGGCACTGTTAGTAACAGTGCTGGTGATTCAGGCATTTGTTTGCCGATAGGGGCCTGAAATCTCGGCAGGTCAGGCCTATCGGGAGATCCATGGCCCCCACCAGCAAACGTGAAGTGTGCCGGTCCGGTAAAAAGGCCAGAGACAGAATTACCAGCATCTTTACCAGACAGGCACACTTTTAATGAGGCCCTATGTGTTTATGTTTGAAGGAAAAGGTAAGGCCCATTATGGGTGCATCTGTAATAAAAGCTCAGGGCAAAGTGACAGGTCTGGCAAGGGAGAATCGGAGCATTACTTTCTCGAATCAATGAAAGTTCCAATGTGCTTTTAAGTCAGACTGGGAGCTACACTGATATCTATACAGCTACACACAAAGTAACTTGTGTATAGTTTAAGTTGGTAGACAAGATGCAGTGCCAACATTAATACAGTACTTTGCATTATAGTGAAACCCATTATTCTAATTGTCTGTTTCGAACATCTGGTTTCAGTGATTCATAAACGGTATCCTTACATATTATTCCCACCAAAGATATTGCAGTACATATGGTTGTCTGTCTCGCCATAGGCGATATTTGGGGGGAGGGCTCATTTGTGGGAGCGGGAGTTGCGGGGGTGTCCCCCGCACATTTCAAAATAATGCAGGGGTTGCGGGGGTGTCCCCCACAGGGTCCATGGCTCAATATCACCGCAAAAATATGGCGATATTTGTGTATCGCAATATTTTTGCAGGAATATTAACACATGGAACCTCATAAACGGTATCATTGGCCAAACCAGGCTGGCGCTTTGTGTATGTCACCTGTCCATTTTATCTCTAATCTGTATCATGGCAGTCACTTACCCTTAATTAACTATGGTAGGCCCACCATTTTGTGCTCAAAGTATACCTGCTGAGGTATAATGAACACCGCAGAGCACTTCCTCACACTCACAGAGTCTAGATCCATCTTCAGCCAAGTTAGGGACTGTTGGGAGACCCCCACAGTGCGTCAACTAATACATTAAGGATCCCCACTGGTGTGGGTGCAGAAAGTGAAATCTCCCCATCCTCCAGCAACAGTAGCGGTATTGCTATTGTCTGAACATGGGAAGAACATGCCACATGTATTTCTGTATGAAGTGTACAGGAACCTATTTGTGCTTCTGTAATATGACCCTTTAGGTCTAGTAATGAAAAATATAGCATCATGTGAAATCCTAAAGCTCCCCTGTCGGTTAAGTGGGAGAATGGGACTTTCTATAGGAATAATGGGAAAAAAACAATATATAAAGGGATGTCTGTTAATCAGTCAAAAGAGGTTGGTTGAACATCTGTCAAGGAAGGCTCGAGAGGGCGGCGGACCCTCCAAGATCTGGTCGGATGGAGTGTTTGCTACTGGAAAGGCTTCCCTATTTGAATTCAGTATAGTATCATCAATCTGGATAACATTAGCCAACACCTCTCATTGAAAGTGGTAGAAAGACCTACATAAAAGCAAGGTGCACATTTTATTTATTTTCGGGGGACTAAAGTGAGATGGGTCTAGGCCACACCAAGTGAGACTGCAGAGACATTGGGCCGGTCCAGAAATAACGTGCCGGTAATTCCGATTACCAGCACGTTTCCGGACCGGCACAGTACAAATTTGCTGATGGTGTAGCCTGATTTACCACCAGCCAAGAGCTGGAGGTAAATCAGGCACTCCAGGAGCAAAAAACAGCTGGTATTGCCGGTATCGGTATTAGCGGTGGCAATAATACCGGCAATCCCCCCGTGGAGTCCTATGGGCTCCATGGAATGGGGATTTACCTACTGTTGCTGGCACTTGTAATATGCTGGTAATTCTGGCATATCAGGCGCCGGTAACTGTAGGTCTGTTTGTCGGTATCCCGCCGGAATTACCATTGGAATACCGGCAAACTTCTAACGGGGGCCGTTGAATTTGTTGTATTGTGCTATGGAAGTGTTTTTTTACATTATGCCTTAATTATTTACAAGAATTGTGCGTGCCTTTATTTCTTTATGCAGGAGACAATTTTGTGTTTAAATATAATTGCATGTGAAAAAAAAAAACACCAAAGCAAAACATGCTTGTAAAACAGTACTAAATGAATTGTAATGATTGTTTCATTCGAAGGGTTGGGTTGAAATGCAGGTTAAGTGGGCAGATCCTCAACCTGGGGTATTTCGAACGCGGAATCACATTGCAAAAGAATTTCTTAAGGGTAAAAGGGTCATAAAACCATATATTGTATAGGATCAGATAAAGGCAATTAACTAAAGTTCATTTTAGGTCTGAACGTTTATGTGGACTTTTCATCAAAAGCTTCAAAACGAAAAACATCCCCTGGTAGCTCCTAGAAAAGGAAGGAAATCTCATTTAGGCAATGCAGGAGAATGCACGGAGGACAGTTAAGGTTTCCGTGTGAAACTCGAGGAACAATTACAGCCAGGAAGAACCCACGTGCAAAGGTGAAGGAAGATTACAGCTCGGCTAAAAATGTCATAGTTGAACTTGTTTTTCTCCCGGTAAAGCATAACCTTCAATAATAAGCTAGGTCTTGTACTTTATATACTGTCAGAACATATTCTGCACTGGTGGTAAAACATATATGTTTTTTAAATAGTGAATCACCCCCCTTCTGTGTGCACAGAAACTCCAGGGATATTCTGCTGTAGCAGACAGTGACCTTCTGAGCCGAGCACTACCAGACTCATAAGAAAAATAATACAAACATAAGCTATCTCCCTGCTGCATAAGGGTGACCTGCAGCACTCAAAAAAAAAAAAAAACACACACGCACACACACACACACACACACACACACACACACACTCTCTCTCTCTCTCTCTCTCTCTCTCTCTCTCTCTCTCTCTCTCTCTCTCTCTCTCTCTCTCTCTCCCTCTCTCTCTATCTCTGTCTCTCTCTGTATTTCTCAGTCTCTAAAATGAAAACAATAATGGCATGTACCTCCTGTACGTCTGTACACATGTCAAGGCCAAATGTCAAGTACCGATACTGTATACTTTTGAATTTATTTATATTATATCTCACCACCCCAATAATACGTTCTCAAGAGCAGTTATTTTTTTACATCGTGTCCCCCTGAACAAATGGGTAAAAAGTAGTAAAGTGGTGAAATATTGTGGCAAAGGTGCCCGTCAACATCGGGCCACAAGCACTGAGAACAGTGGGGGCTCATTACCGAATGCTGGCGGCGCTGCACACGCACAACTGAATCAGCGCCGGAGCACATGTACAGCAGGTTCGTTTGCACGAACCCTAGCCCTAAAGCGAATGCAAGCGCAAACTGGGATTGCGGCTGCACAGAATGCGCTTGCACTCCTGCACATGTATGTTGTTAATGCGGAAGACTCGTCATCCAAACACCTCGCCGTGGAAAGGACGTGCCTTTCTAAAAACAACCATGCCTTTCCTTCCCGTCCTGGAGCGGGCTGCAACCAGCCTCAAAACCGACACACATCTACAAGGTAAAACAAATGAAAACACATGGAGAGCAGTGAGTGTGAATGGTACAGGTGGACTTTTAGAGCTCTGCTTATGAATATTTCATATCCATGAGCTACAATAGGAGAAGGGACATCTTTTGGTGTGTAATTTTTAGTAGCTCATGGCACCTGCTACTATTTGTGTTCCTGTGCATTCCTAGTCATTTCTTTTCTTTGATGTGAGTAGAAGTGTTACCTCTAGCCAGTGGTTAATTTGTGGTGGCTTTTGACAGGGCTCATCTCTAGCACTTTTTACTGAGCCCTGGCACTTATTGTCTCAGACTCAGTTTGATTATGATGTGGTGTTTTGGCAACTGCCAGTCACATAATAAACACCCATAGAATCGGAGCAAAATGTACATGATGCCTGTGTTTGAAGACACACTTCGACATTTGTCTCATGTCAAGACACCATGAGTATGTTATTTTATGTGTACGTTGATCAGTATTTGTAAATCACACATCTGCCGTAGTGACCGAAGACATCCCCTACCGCAGTAAGCAGGTGGCAGTTCCAGCTTTAACCCCATATATGTTGGCAGCATGGGGAACAGCCGTGGGTGGTGGCAATAGAAGCGGGGAGCTGCCCCTCCTGACGTGTCATGGTCGTGTTAGAAAATATTTGAGCCCAGGCACTTCTTTCTTTTGCAAATGAAGCACTGCCTCTAGCTCGCCCACTAGGGTGAACACATAGCTCCATGTCCTCCAGAGACACATGTTCCAGTCCTGAGCTTTTCCTTGAAAACATCATTGGTATTAGGCGCTTGGGAACAAGGTGCTGAATTGAAGTAAAACATGACTGCAACTTCCAGCGTGCATTTGCCTCTTAAATCGTGCACGAAGTCATCTGCTAACTAGCATTGAACTCAACATGTCCATCCCCACATGCATACGGCTTATCAGTCAGGCTTCACCACGTTTCCCAGACGACATAGGTGATGAAAGAAGACAAGGCAAGTGCCCTCCATCATGGCCATCAATCCTGAACTGGATTCTGGGATGTAGTGCTAACGAGCGGCGCCCTGCTTTACAGAGAACAATGTCCTGTAGCAGGGGCGTCTCAAACAGGTGAGCCTGCACATGGTACAGTATGGCGAGCAGGATCCGATTGAGACCGCAGTACAGAAGGAACATGTGTGTGGGGAACATATCATTCCGATAGGGCTAGATGTCACAATGTGCATTTTTTTAAATCACATTTAGATAATTACCATTTCATGCACACGAAGGAAAATTCACACAATGGTGGGTCAAGCAACAGAGCCGAAATTAGAACAGAGGTGCCCGGTTCCAAATATCCTGGACTTCGTTTTGCAGTTTTAATTATGCCACCTTTAATGTTGAGATGACAAATTCTTTGTTTTTAAGTCCCATAAGTGTCTACAGGTAAGCATTGCAGATCTCATGAAGCTCATTATTAGATCATTTAAGAATTACTCTTTCTAAACACTAGCATATTTTATTTGCACGTTTAATCACTGGCCATCCTCTCTGCAGAGGAATTCCTCACGAAGGCGCCCAAGGTCCTGTTAGGGAAGGCCACACTGTAACTCCTCAAGGTAGCTCAGAGGTGGTCCACAAACCCTCGCCAAAATGATGTGTGACAAGGGCCCAATGATGTGTGACAAGGGCACTTAGGACGGTCAGCGGACAGAGCAGAACGCCTGCACAGGGACACAGTTTTCTTTCGGTCTATGGATGGTCCTTCAATCGCAGACCCTATCCTTGACCAGCCAGTGCTGTCTCTATGCTGGACTCTATGCTTCTCTCCATGACGATGCTTCACCCTGCTTCTGCCCCTGCTGTGGGACTCACTTTGTCCTCTATTGCCATTTACCTCTCCTACTCCCTTTTTTCTCACCCTGGGTGGCGGGATATGACTTCTGGGGGCAGTGGGTCTCCTCTACCTCTCCTTTATACTTATGCTTCCGATATCATCTTTTACCAAACTACTAAAAATGAAAGCTTCACAAGTAGTGATATGATGCATGTAGCTGCTGACTAGTTCTTACAATATACTCATTGTTATGAACTATTCTAAAATGCTAAGATCACATATGTAGCAATGTAACAGTGGTCGAAATATGTGCAGGTACCTAGAGTGATCTTATGTCTGATGCCATCAGTTAAATAATCATTGTTGACATATATGTTGTTGTTAGTGATGGCACCAGTGATGTCATCAGTGAAGTCATACATGGTGGTATTAGAAATGTAACCACAATATGACCACAATGATGACATCACTGTCTTCATTCCTGAGGACATCACTGATAACATCACTAAGTACATCATCTAGGACATCACTAGTGACATCACTAATGGAATCACTGATTACATACAGTGCAACACTAACCAGCCATGGGTAGCAGCAACAATGTTTGACCATGCCCACTTTATAATTTAAAACAATAAGGTGCCACTTTAAACTGCAATGCCATCATTGTGGTCATAGGCTGTGCAACAAGAGGCGCAAAGTTAAGGTGGCGTTAGGTCAATTTCAGGGGTTTTGTTGAGTTAAAGTCACACCTTAAGAACCCTGCAACTAACGCCCCTGGAACTAAAGGTATTTCCTTCAGATATATATATATATATATATATCCTAAAGTGTGAATGATGTGCAATTTTAGTTATGTGCAAAGGTCCTAAACTCTATGGTAGGTTATGATTGGAAGGAGATAGTCAACCCAAATCAATGGAGCATGTCGCTGTGGTGATGTAGGCTAAGGTCGGATGTGCAAACATAAGCAGGGGCCTCTATTGACCAGATGACTTCAGATTCCCACCTAGTATCAAATTGCAAAACACCTTCTAGTTCGGCCCTCTTGTAAGCCTGGTTTTTAGCATCTATGCACACGTGCAAAGCTTGTACAATGGCTCTGGCTGCCATCATGAAATCTTCCACTGCCTTGATTTCATCCTATGATCTCAAAATCCAGCCCCCTTCTGACATATATATATATGGGATACATTACTCACCGTAATCGTATTTCTGATGCTTGTATCTGCTTAGATTCACATGCTGTGCATAGGCCGACATCTAGTGGAAGCTCCGGAGTATTACAGTTTGTTTTTCGAAACTCGAAAATGGGCGTCGACACAGGCGTGCCAGTAATACTATCCCTAGTATGACGTCCACTGTACCCAAGATCCCTCACGCGTCTAGGATCCTCAGATTGTATTTTTTCTGACATGAGGAAGCATGAGGAGTAGCGTGAGTACCGATAATCCAAGCAGATAGACAGAAAGGTAAGACTACAAGCAATCATGCGCCTTCTCTCGGAGGGGAGGAAGGGTGGGTCGCATGTGAATCTAAGCAGATACAAGCATCAGAAATACGATTACGGTGAGTAATGTATCCCTTCTGAGGCTTGTGGAATCTGCTTAGATCACATGCTGTGCATAGATTAGCGAGCAGTACCAGAAGAAGGAGGTGGGATGTGAGAAGGGTCATGAGCAAACAGGTGTCTTAGAACCGCTTGTCCCACTTGTGTATCTGTCTTGGAATGAGTGTCAATGCAGTAATGCTGAGTAAAAGTGTGAATAGAGCTCCAAGTAGCTGCTTTGCAAATGGTGTCGAGGGGAACATTTGCAATGAAAGCCAGAGTGGCCCCAATGCCTCTAGTAGAGTGGGCCCTTGGCATAAAAGGCAGAGTTTTTTTCAGAAAGAGAGTAACACAGCTGTATACAGTTGATAATCCACTTCGAGATAGCACCTTTAGAGACGCAATCTCCCTCTCTGCCTGTAGCTACGGAGACAAAGGGCCTCATTACGACCCAGGCGGTAAGTTACCGCCTGGGCCGTGACTTTACCACCATGGCGTAAACTATGTTTACGCCATGGTGGTTGGCGGACTTACCGCCCCATTCCGACCTTGGCGGGGCGGTAAGTCCCCAATCCCCATTTACCCTTCCCCATTCCCATTTTTGCCCCATAGGGTATAATGGGAGTGGGGAAGGCGTTAATTACGCCACCATAAATTACGGTGGCGTAATTAACTCCATGGTCCCTTAGCGCCATGGATTTTAACACCTGCTAAAAGCAGGTGTTAAAAGCGCCATGGCGCTAAGGGACCTCGTACTCAGGCGGTAAGGGTCGGCGCTGTTTACACTGCCGTAAACCCCTTACCGCCTGGGTCGTAATGAGGCCCAAACAGTTGATCTGTTTTCCTTAGCGGTCTGGTTTTATTTACATAGTAGAGGACCGCCCTACGCACATCTAGGGTGTGTAGTTTCACCTCAGCCGAGCTTTGCGGGTTCTGGAAGAAAGCCGGAAGCTCGATGGACTGGTTTACATGGAACTTTGATATAAATTTAGGTGAGAACCTAGGGTGTGTGCGTAAAACGAGTTTGTCTTTGTGGATAGTAAAGAAAGGATCCTGCACTGACAGAGCCTGAATTTCACTGACCCTTCTTATAGAGGTAATGGCTACTAAGAAGGCCGTTTTATAAGTCAGGTGTTTGAGACTACTTTTATGCATGGGTTCGAAAGGGGGGCCCATGAGCTTAGCTAGCACCACATTAAGGTCCCGTCCTGGCGGTGGGTTTGAAATAGGAGGGTGAAGTCTCTTTACTCCTTCCATGAAGGCTTTAACTACTGGTACTTTCCACCACAACACTTTGTTATGGGATGTGGTGTAAGCCGAGAGGGCTGCCAGGTGTACTTTCAGAGAGTTAAAAACCAATCCTGCATCCAGCAGGTGGAGCATGTATGTCACGACGTTGGAAGGAGTGCAATCAACAGGGTTGATTTGTTTATTCTGGCACCAAATAACGAATCTTTTCCACTTGTCAAAGTAACAGTGCCTTGTGTTTGGTTTCCTGGATTCTTTTAGGATGTCCATACACCTCTGTGGTAAATTGAGATGTCCAAACTCTAGGACCTCAGGAGCCATGCTGCCAGGTTCATTGAGTTGGGTTGCTGGTGCACTGTTTGACCTTGTTGCTGGGACAGAAGGTTGTACCAGGCTGGAAGTTTGATGGGCTCGCACACCGCCATCCTACGTAGGTGTGGAAACCATGGTTGTCTCGCCCACATGGGAGCAACTAGGATGAGCGTCATCGATTCCTTGTTCATCTTGTACACCACCTTCCTGATGAGAGGAGTTGGTGGAAAAGCGTACGCAAACATCCCTGACCAGTTCATCCACACGGCGTTCCCTTGGGAGTCTGGCTGGGGGAACCTGGATGCAAATCCTGGGCATTGTTTGTTTTCGCTTGTGGCGAATAAGTCTATAGTGGGGAAACCCCACTGAGAGAAGAGATCTTCTACGATCTCTCTGTGAAGGACCCATTTGTGTTCTTCTGGGAGGGAGTCTCTGCTTAGAGCATCCGCTAGGGAATTGAGCTCCCCTGGAACATGTTGCGATGACAGGAAGATGTTCCATCTGAGTGCCCATATCCAGATTTTCTGGGCAAGCTTGGACAGATTTGGCGAACGAGTCCCTCCTTGCTTGTTCAGATAGAACATGGCTGTCGTGCTGTCCGTCCGGATCTGCACCGACAGGTTTAGTAGATGGGGCTCGAACGCCCGATGCGCTCGGAATACTGCCAGAAGCTCTAGGAGGTTGATGTGGTTCTTGGCTACTGAGTGAGACCAGATACCCTGGGCTGTGTGGTGGAGATGGTGAGCTCCCCACCCAGTCAGGCATGCATCTGTAGTCACCACTGCCTGTATTTCGGGATCGTAAAAGGGTTTTCCCCTTGCGAGATTCTCTCTTGTCCACCAGTGTAGGCTCTGTCCCAGTGTTGGCGAAACGACCACTAGATCGTCCCACTGACCACTTGCCTGAGACCACTGTTTCGCCAACCATTCCTGCATGGGACGCATGTGCAGTCGCGCGTTGGGGACCAGGTAAATGCATGACGCCATCATGCCCAGTAACCGCATTGCTTTGCGTACCGTTATTTGTTGACCGGACTGATAATGTGGAATTTGCAGTAGTATATTCCGAATTCTCTCTTCCGAAGGGAAGGTCAACCCTTCCTGAGTATCTAGAATTGCTCCTAGGAACTGTTTTGAGGTGCTTGGCACCAGGCTTGACTTCTTCTCGTTGATTGAGAAGCCTAATTCGTGGAGGAGGTCGATAGTCCTTTGAATGTTTGTCCTGCAAATTCCTGGGGTTTCCCCCGTTATGAGCCAGTCGTCCAGATAAGGGTACACTGAGATTGCCTCCCTGCGTAGGTGTGCCGCTGCCACCGCCAGTACCTTGGTAAATACCCTTGGTGCTGAAGCTATCCCGAAGGGCAGTACCTTGAATTGGTAGTGGCGACTGTCCACCTTGAAGCGCAAGTACTTTCTGTGCGCCGGGAGCATGGAAATATGAAAATAAGCATCTTTCATATCCAAGGTAGCCATGTAATCCCCCTTTTTTAGGAGGGGGATTACCTCTTGTAGCGTGGTCATACGGAATTTTTGGGGCTTGACATACTTGTTGGCAGGCCGTAGGTCCAATACTGGGCGCATTGTCAAATCTTTCTTTGGCACAAGGAAGTAAGTTGAATAGATACCCTTGTTTACCTGGTGTCCTGGGACGAGTTCTATCGCGTCTTTTTCTAGCAGAATGGCGATCTCCTCGAGAAGGATCTTCTGATGTTCTAAGGAGTGTACTTTTTGTCGTGGAGGATGGTTCCGGGGACGCTGCAGTAATTCTATACAATATCCTGTGGACACTGTTGACAGTACCCATCTGTTTGAGGTGATCCCTTCCCAAGCCTGGGTGAAGTTGGAAATGCGTCCTCCTACTGGGGTTGCGTGAGAAGGGACCCTGAACTGAGCGTCACTGCTTTGGTGGTGGTGGAGGCGTGCCACCTCCCTTGCTGGGGCTGCCTCTGCCTCTCCCACGACCTCTTTTGTTACCCCTGCCGTAACTCTGGGTAGACTGCTGGCTGTTGTTCCACTGTGTACCCTGTCCCTGGGCATAGTTGCCTCTTTGTGAATTTTGGTCGCGTGGGCGACGAAAATTACTGTTCCCCCTCTGGTTAGGGGGTTTGTTGGTTAGTTGGCCAAGGGATTTCAGTGTTTCGTATTCGTCCTTGGCGTTTTTCAGTGCGTCTTCGACCGCTTTCCCAAACAATAGATCGGGTTCCACCGGCTTGTCTATTAATGAAGCCTGAGTTTCTGTTTTGAACCCCAACTGCCGTAACCACGCATGTCTCTTGATAACAGTACCTTCTGCTATCAATCTCCCTGCGTTGTCCGCGGCGTCGAAAGTTGCTTTCAATATGCAACCAGACACGGCTCTCCCTTCTGCCGAGATCCGGGCCAATTGGCCCTTTAAGGGTTCCGGAGCAGAGGCTATGAGTGCCGCGACCTCTTCCCATTGATGGCAGTTGTAGCTGGCCAACAGGGTGGTGGAGTTAGCAATCCTTGCTTGGTAGGCGGACGTTGAGGCTACCTTTCTACCAAACCCGTAAAGTTTCTTGCTCTCCTTGTCGGGAGGAGCTTCTGACGAAGATAAGGGTGTTCCAGCCCTCTTCCGAGTGTTGGTAACCACTAGGGAGTCTGGTTTAAGATGTCCCCTTATAAAGAGAGGGTCAGATTGGGCTGCCCGGAAACGTTTTTCGACCCTGGGGTTGACTGCTCTGGTGAGGTTTGGGTTCACCAGGGGCGGATCTATTCTTCGTTGGATGGATTTAAGGATAGGGATGGTCTGAGCGACCGGCCTCCTCTCTCCTACCAACTCTTCTGCGAAGTCCCTTTCCTCCTGTACACCGTGGGTGTCGATGTGAAAATGTTCTGCCGCGCGAGCGAGAACCTCATTAAGGAGGGGCTGGTTATCGACTGGCGAGTCGGTAACTGGGGCTTCGTTCTCTACCGGGGAATCTACTCTGTAAATTTCCTGCTCATCTTCTCCCTCTTCCTGGTCCTCATCATCCGCATAGTATTCTGTCCCGGTTTGTTCCTCCATAATTTCAAACTCCTGGTCCCCCTCAGGGAAAGGCTCTCCTTGGTACCTGGGGTGTGGAGTAGAGTATGGAGTAGAGTAAGGCTGTACCTCGAAGGGTTCAGGTCTTTCGAACCGGGCCCTTTTACTTAGGGGGATGGGATCAGTGGAACCTGAGGGTGTGGCTCCCTGAGGGTCATACGAGAGGAAATGCTCTGGATTCTTGTCGTAAAAATCAGCCAAGGAAGACATTCTTGACATGACCCTGTCTATGTCCTCGCTGGACCATTCTTTGGAACAGGGGATGACTTTAGTAGGCAATTTAGGGGACTTATCAAGGGTACCCTTGCTGGATGTTGATCTCTCAGTAGACTTGTATTTGTTTGTCTGCTTAGGGGGGAAGGAAGGTCTTACAGGAGTGGAAGAATGTGCTTTCCCCTGTTTCCCCCCCTCCCCGTGCGTGGAAAAATGTTTTCCCTGTCCCTTGGAGGCCCCGGAGACTTTCGACGCCTGGCGTCGAGGATCGGGAGAGGTATCTGTGTTTTTCGAGCGTGGGGCCTCGCTGGTGTTAACTGCGGGCTCCGTCTCTTGGAGCGCGGCCTGGGGGTGGAAGTCGTCTTCGTCCTCCGACGATCGAACTTCCATTAGTCTAGGGAGCGAGGCACTCTTGGCAAGAGTGGATGATTGCCTTGCGTCATGAGGCGATCTCGATCGAGAGCGCCCAGAGGACACCGAGTCGGACCGTTCTATCTGTGCCTCTTTCCGAGAAGTCGACGTCGTCGAGGTTCGGTTGGACTTAGTGTGCTTAGTGTGTGTAGGGTGTGTAGCGCTTGCGTCGCCGGGGGTCTTCCCCATAGCCGCCCTGCCGGACGACCTTCCGAGGTCGGGGACCTGCGCTCGGCTGTCTTTCGACGCCGTAATGCCCTCGCCGTCCGAAAGTACGGCGTCGCTGCCTTCGCTGAAGGCGCCCTCCGCTGCCATGGCCGCCTGCCTGGCGTGGTGGGCCCAACGTTTTGTCGAACGGTCCTTAAGTGTCTTAGGTTTAAACCTACTACACGCTCTGCAGTTCGCTTCGGGGTGGTCCCTCGGCAAGCAGAGATTGCACGTGGCGTGCCTGTCGACCCAAGGGTATTTGCGGTTGCACTTGGGGCAGAATTGGAAAGGGGTACCCTCCATACGCACCTTGAGGCAGCGGGCTGATAAGTGTAGGAAATATATAAGTGTATCTATATACCAAGAGTGAAGAGTATGTACCACCCTCCACTCTCCCTACTTGCAGGGCCGAGGCCAGCGGCCTACTAGGCCCGGGCCGAGGCCAGCGGCCTTCCGAGGCCCAGATCCGTCGTGCAGCAGCCGACGGTCGATGTCTTCTCCAGCCGTCGTCGAGTGTCGAGGGTCGACGTTGGGGTGGGGAAGGATGTCAATAAAGAATAATAAATTTCAATTATTAGCAAAAGTATGGCTAAGGCCAGGGGACTCCGCAAGATGCTTCCGACCAGTATGGCGGAAAAAAACAATCTGAGGATCCTAGACGCGTGAGGGATCTTGGGTACAGTGGACGTCACACTAGGGATAGTATTACTGGCACGCCTGTGTCGACGCCCATTTTCGAGTTTCGAAAAACAAACTGTAATACTCCGCAGCTTCCACTAGATGTCGGCCTATGCACAGCATGTGATCTAAGCAGATTCCACAAGCCTCAGAAATATATATACAGATAAGGACACCCCCCCCAATAAACATGGGCTCATTTATTAACCCAGAACATATTGCAACGCACGAAAAATTATGGGGCCTTGTTGAACTCTGCAGAATGTTGTGCAATATCAGAGACTGAACTATAGATATAGACATGAAGGTAGCTTAGTGGGTTATGGCACATGCTACTGGGTTATATATTACTTGCAAATCACAGTTGTAATCCTCGGTTAGCAGGCACAGACTCATTTTTTTTAGCTAATAACGTGAGTACCACTGAATTGTGATTTGCCAACAATCCATAGTGTGATGCTTTGAGTCGTAGGGGTTATGATATGATAAGTCATTTATGACGCACCTGTACTCAAGTGTTTCTAGGCGTGACTAGACAAGGAGGGGGAAACAGAAGGAGGACAAACAACGATCTTACTAGGCCTTGTGTCATTCATATCGCACAAGTGCAGGGAATCGGGGAGTGGAGTTGTGCCAAGGGAGATGTGTGGGTGAGGAGAAGTGCAGGTGACTCAATAAGTGATGCCAGAGGGTGGCAAAGAGTGCAAAGAGAAGGGACTGTAGGGTTCCAGTGCTTATGTGCTGAGGGAGCCCGCAGGCAGTGCAAGGTCAACTGGACATGCAGGAGCCTGGGCCCGAGTTCAGGGGTGGCTAGTGGACCAGTATGCAGAGCTATCAGGGACATTAGCAAGGGAGAGGAAGAGAGAAAACGGAAGTGAAAAGGAAGGTCTTGAGATGCTTCTGGAACCAGAGGTGATTTTGCTCGCGTTTGAGAGAGGCAGAGAGGCTTTTCCAGAGGGAGGCTCCAGCCGAAGGGAAGAGATCTGCCCCCGATTCTCTGCTTGGAAAAGCGTCTAACCCTCAGAGAAGTGGAGGTGGATGAGCGGAGAGCTCTAGAAGGACGATAGTTTGGAAGAGAAAGTTGGAGGTAGTGCAGCCCGAGGCCCCAGAAAGCCTTGGGAACAATGCAAAGGGTTGTGAATTTGATCCTTGCAGGCACAGGGAGCCAGTCCAGAGATTTCAGAGATGGAGAGATACGATCCCTGGGCTTGATGCCAAGGACAAGTCTTGCAGTCCTGTTCTGGATGAGTTGTAAAGGTCGAAGAGTAGAGATAGGCAGATTTAGGTAGAGGCTGTTGCAATAGTAACAAGCAAGCATTAGTGCTGTTGCAGGTCAAAATGTGTATTGTACATCCATTAGCCATATCAATGCACAAATTAACAATTCATAAAAACAAAAATATAAATACAAGTAACAAGAATCATTAAACAGTCCTCTCTGAAATATGTAACGTTCATTGCACGTGTTATCAAAATGCAATTGCGCTCAGTAATTATAAGTTACTCACCGCAGTGACTAACCTACTCTTTGTCCTTAGTCCCCTTTCCTCCATACGTCCCACCATCCTCCCCCTAATAAAACGGGTGACATTAGGCAATGTTAATCCATTGTCGACGCGTCTATGGGGACTGAGGTGTGGCGCTGGAGGTCAGAGTCAGGGCATTGCATGCTCCCTGGGCCGCACCCCTGTGCCTCTAAATTTAAAGGGGAAGAAGGTTTATTCTGGTGAAAAAGGTTCTGTTTCCCGTCCTTTGGAAGGGACGCCCATGCAGTATGGAGGAAAGGGGACATCAGAGTACTATTAGATACACTTTTTTAGGTTAAGCTCATGATTTGCTAGGCTGTGCAAATGCAGCCCGCATGGACCCATGGATACTTGTATTAATCGCAAAATGGCATAACTGTAAAGAATTGTAAAGCACCAGTATTTTTATAGACATTTTTATAGACATTTGAATATAATCCGGCTATTGTCTCTTGAAATTGACGTTCTCATTTCACACAAGTGAAGTCGGAGTGTACAAAGAGATGACCCCATGCACGAAAGCAGATGACTTCAGTCTGCCTAAAATCAAAACAATGTTCGTGGATAAAATCAATAGCAAATGAGCAAGTCTGGGCGGGTATTTCATAACAGTAAAATAACCTCACAGTAGAACCTGGTAACAAGAAAAAAAAATGTATTGGCGTAAGAGTATGAACTCAAGTTACCTGACAACATATAGGTCAGCTCTAGAGGATGTCCTCCCACAAAATGTCGGTAGAAATCTCCCTTGGGTCAGAAACATTTGAGATGTAGGCCTCTCTTTGAATCTTAACCATCTCGATATTGCCATCAAACGATTTGCTCATAAGATCCAGATCTCAAATTATTCAGACGATTAAAACATGCCACGGCTTCGAGATACCTCGATTCAATAGAGGATAGGGAGGAAAAGATCCTGTATTTGAAAACTTGCATGGGCAACTTACCACTGGCAAAACCAAGATTTGCAAAGTTGATTCAGGCGAGTGTATATGGTGCCCAGCTGAGACCGAGAATTATTTTACACTTTTTAGTATTTTAACCCTTAGACACCACACTAAGAAAAATAAAAAAGGATAATCCCCATGTACAAGAATCTGAATATAACAACAACACGAGAAGCAGTATTATGGGAATAGAGCCAATATTTAAAAAGATCTTTGCTCAGAAGAAAAGTTTTGTGAAGTTAACATCCTAGTCAATACTCTTATGAATTTCTTTTTATTGTATTTTATATTCTTGGAAATTGCTTTTCATGTATCTGTATGTATTATGTTAAATTTAAGTGATGGACTGTGATGTACTTATGCGTATGATTTTGTTTTTTACCGGAATACATTAATTATGCACTGAGAAATAATTGAAATGAACACAACGAAACGGAATGGATTAAAGTCCAATATTTGCTTGTCACGTAATATGTATCTCCTGATGTCTTATTGGCACTGTGTGTGTCCTTTCTCCTGCAAAGCAAGTCCCCGAGAGACACAACAAGCAGTGGATGGGAGCTGTGGTGCTCATTATCTGTCTGGTCAAGAACAGGGGCTAATGGACACCTCAGAACCTCTTGATTGGCCCCCGTATTTGCCCAAGGCCTATGTATTTATATTTTGCAGGAGCCTCCCTTCCCTGATGAGGATTGGCTAGTTCATGCTCAGAGGACTCCCACACAGTTAAGAAGAACAGTTCCAAGATGGCAAGAGTTTTTGCGTTTCGGCAAAGGGCTGGGAATATGGAGGGAGCACCAATGTTGGCACTAGATGTGCTGGCACAGGGACAAAGTACTGTGCTGCACTTCATCTTTCCTTGATATTGTCTAGTCATGGCATAAGGCACCAAGATCATTGAGCCGTTTTCCAATTTGTTGTGACCATTTCCAGGTGGTTTAAAACCCCTAAACTATCTTCACACTCATAGGTGTGTAGCCTGGAAAATCTTTCTCTCATCACCATGGCCACCCATCCAGCTGACCCGAGGCAGCAGGGCACTTTTTGGACAAGGGAAGCTGCCTGGTCCTGTATGAGTGACACATAGAAGATTCATTAACTACTCTGCTTTAGGGGAGGCAAACAAGTACACTTATTAAAGGTCCCTATACATGAGCACATCTCCCGTCAGGAGGAAAGAAATGACAACTGTTCACACCCCAGGTATTCCTGTGGTGCAAATAGCTTTCAATTTAATGTCCAGAGGCCCGAACGCTCGGGCTGGCGTACGGTTAAATCCCAGGCGTGAAAGCTACATTATGGTAGATGCCCACTATTTATCAGGAACCAAATGCATACATTTTCTCCCACTGGTGCTCTTAGAGCCATTCCTTCCATTGTTTTTTCCCCAGTTTAGGCAGGTCTCCTACCTGTCCCACTTACGCTATTAAACACTGGAATTTGCTTCCCCTTGATGTCTGAGATCATACTGACTTATTAGCCTTTGGAAAATAAATCAAACTATTCCGTTCTAAGTCTTGACTTGATTTTCACATGGCCTTGGTCGATCACTTAGATAAGTATGGGTAGTAGCGTCGTATTGGAGAGAAATAACAAATAACAAATACATCTTGAAAATAAGGTTTAATAAAAAGAATCAACAAAGGCTCTATATATTTATTCCCTTTTACCCTTTTCTAGCCATGACTTTGTAATAGGCATTATTCTAAAAACGTCTCCTTAATCTGCTGTGTTTCTGCCTCCACTCACACAAAATACTTTGCTAGCAGAATTCTAAGATCCCCGTTGTGTTGCTGAAGTTCTCAGAGCCATGGAAAGGAAGTAGACAACGGGTTGTCAAGCATACCTACATACCCGAGGCCCTGCCCAAGCAGTGACTAGGTGCAACACAGAAACATCTTTGCACTAACCTTTGAGGTATTGCTAGTTTACTGAAGGCATTTCTAGTTGCGTGGGAAACATAGTCATAATAAGGACATGTGTGGCTTTGTTCAACCCTTGAGTAGCCTCTTGGGGCATTCAGAAACAGTAATTTCTAACCTACCCCTGTGCTTGTATGGCAGCAATAATAAAGAAAGTGATGTGGTCATTGCATTTGAAATACTTGCCATCTAGGAGAAGAAAACGTGGCAAACCTCAGAGTTCACTGTTGACCAAGACACTAAGTCAGACACAGGTCATTGATTGCTGGAAGTGTTTGTCATCTGTAGTAGAAGTCACACTATGAGCGCCTGAATGGTCAGCAGCCAGTTTGCACAAACCCTATTTAGCAACCATGCCTATTATCTGCAACTGTCTTGAGATCATAGTCCGGGCTAAGATTCCTTCGTTCTTGTAGTGGAAACAGGCCTTTGAAACTGAGTAAAAGGAATGGCGTATAGTGGATAGAATCAGTGATTCTGGTGAATTAGCAATGATTTATGACCTCTTCTGCTCTACCATTATGACACAGTGTGTGTAGTGCAACTGTGGTCCTGCTCCCATTTGGCTGGACCAAACATAATCACTGGTGACTGTGGGAAGCCCCTATCCAGTAGAGTAATCACACACAGGCACATACTGCATTATTTCCAAGGATACAGCGCACGCTGACTAGTTTGTGCTTGTTAGGCAGAAAATTGTGTAAACCGTATAAGTGGGGAATTCAACAAGTACAGTATCTATTGTTCGTGATGAACAACTATTTATGATTGCCCGAATATGAAAAAGCTTCATACACCTCAAAAACACTTAGCATAGATGTTCTAAAAATATGGTCCACATATTCAGAAAACATTGGTTATCACGTTTCAACAAATTGCAGTTTCCTGCCGCCAGGATAAACGTATCTGACCTGACCTTTCAAGCAGTAAAACTGTATTACCATCTGCAACTCAAATGCTCTGATCCAAAGTCATCAACTACACAATGACTGAGTGAAAAAACAGAAGACTTTAGTCAATGCTGGAATTCATATTCACAAGCCACCTACATAAAAAAAAGATAAATGGCCTGAAAGATGCTCCCTTTTATGTATTCTGAATGTGATTAGTGATTAGTTTTGGTGGTTTAAGTCACAGGGGAATGACAATCAAGGGCTCTTTTCCACATCCCTATAACGAATGCAAAAGACTGGGCTGGCTCGTGTCCCACGCCATGATGGGATATTAACCTAAAACCTAATGAATCTGTGACTGAATTATGGCCTGTGCAATATACTGTATTAAAATCAATTTCAAGCGAGATCCCAAAAGAATATAAGATGGAGAAAATGTTCTACAAAATAACAGTTTGATGGCTTCTGCTTACAACGACTGATGATTTTTTTTAGCAAGATAATTTTCGGAATCCGTCAAACTTTTGTCAGTTCCAAAATCTGGCTTGTAAGCGTATGCAGTAAATTAATTTTGTAATTTACATATTTATTAAACATCTTATTAAAACAGCAGGAAGGATGCGCCATTAGAATTATAAAAGAACTTGGTATTCTTGGGGACCGATGAGAAAGGGTTTTTCATTTCTACTGGAGATCTCAGCCTGCATTTGTTCAATGAAACATGTGGTTTTGATTATGCCCGAAATATCCTAATCGGTATCAATTTATGTAAATATTTTCAGAGCGGAATTGCTTTGCAAATGCACATTGTGTACTACTAATCATACATTCCTAATTGTTTGCCCTGATCCTTGTAACAGCTCTCATTTACATTTCCAAAAAGCACTAACAATGGTCTGTCCTGTAATTCATCATTCAAAAATCCAACTTTATCATAAATCCAGCCCCCAAATATACCAGTGTTTGCACAGCATCCATGTTATGTAAGCTTATCAACGACCAGTGCTAATTCTTTAATTCTGTACTAACATCTGCACTGGGACACGGACTGTGCAATGCAAAACCAGGGAAAATGCCTTCACAAAATTATCTTACATTGGTGCAAAATTACCTTGGCATAAGTACTGAGGGCTTAGGAGTTTATATAAAAACGTGAGTGGAACTAGGAGAAGCGGTTGGGTTGGTAATTTGCATGCTCATCCGTTTGCAGGGAGAGATTCTATAGCGATACCTTGTAATTAAAATATATGTTATGAAGATGGGTGAACCTGAAAGGCCCATGTCTCCTTACAGAAAGAGCAGTGAGAGTTAACCCGTAACAGTCAATACTGTTTTGCAAAATTGTCCAAAAATTTAATCTTCCTTAGAAAATATGTAACTTTTATGATTACATGGCTTGTATTGTAGCTTGTATGATAAGTACAACAAACATCCCCCTTTAAGTGAAATGCGACTGAATATGCCCGTCACATATACATTATACATTTGTTGAGAAGTTACTGCTGTTTCTTCCTGTGAGCCTCATTATGGTAAAGGTACAGACATGTGGTATTTGAAATACCAACATTTCAAAATATCAGCCCATTATGAGTTGGCGTTGTATGGCATTTTTACTGCAAAAGGGTAAACTGTAAGTACTGTCCATGGTAAGCATGGATTTTGTATCCATGCAGTACTTTCAATGTAGTCCATGCAATAAATAACCCATGTGATTCCAAGCTCATTTTTCGAACATTTGAGGTACTTGAAATAACACACACTTCTACTGTTAACCACCATAAACAAAAAAAGGCTATGTTTGTTACCTAAAAATAAGGGAGTCATTGTTATTGTCCTGTTATTCACTTTTAAGGCACTACAATGTTACTTTATGCTTTATGTTAGACAAGGTTTTCTTATATGTTTGAGACCTCTCAGATTTGGCCATAAAGTAGATCATGGAAGAGGCATTTTAATTTTTACTTAGAAGTGCTAGATGAAACGTGTGGCGTAAATGAGAATGTATGAGGTGTTGTAGAAGATCTCTGAATAAATGGAATTTGGTTCATTGCAGTTTACGGAGTATTACAAGTTAAACACACAAGCGTTCGGGAGAATGTTTGGGAAAGCAGCAGAGGAAAATAGTCTGTCCAACAGAAAAATTGCTGTTTTGTGTTCCACTAAAAGTAGCTGAAGGAAATTCCCCTTACAAAGGCCTTTTACAGGGAGAGCTGAATGCAGAAACCTTCCACAAGCCAGGTCCAGATTGCCTGAGAGGGATTTGGGAGCAGGGGGAAAGTCAGAAGGCGAGAGCTTATGCGTTGCCTGGAGCTGATGTCCCTATCTGTCCTGGACCTTTAAACCAAAAGTGAGTACAAAAACCCCAGTGCATTTATATACGCATCCCAAACATTAGTTAAATCCCAGATAGCAAATGAAAATATTTTGGTGGAACCCCGTTAACAAGCTATTTTACTAAATGAGGAAGGGTCTGTAAATGAAACTTTGCAGAAGTATAATTAAAATACAATGCAATATATAAATGTGCAGGCCATGTTAATTTCTGCCGGTAATCAACAATTAATCAATTTTTACAGGAGAAAATGTTATCTAGGTTTGTGACCATAGAGTACAACGTGGCTCACATATGTTCAGGGCTTGATAAACTTCTTGACCTGTGAAAACTATATTTTACAGAAAGAAAAATCCTGATTAGAGTTTTCTACTCCTCAAAGTGGAATAGGAAGGAGGTTAAACAGTTTTGGAAATGTGCTCACTAGATGTTGCTTAATGATCAAGAGTTAGAAAGTTCTGACCTGTCACGTTAAGAAACCCATTACAAAGCTTTATTTGAAAATGTATTTTTATTGCACAATAGAACTTAATAATTTCCAAGTAAGCAATGTGTGAAAACAGATCAAGTCCCTTTAATGTATTGGGCCTCATTACGACCCTGGCGCTGACGGAATGAAGGGGGCGGTACGGGACCGGCTCCCTTCATTCCGTCAGGGCCGATTACGAGGTTCCCTTTGCGGGACCTGGATCAGACGTCTGGTAAACCAGACGTCTTTTCCGGGTCCCACGAGGGGAAGAGGGAGGTAACAATGGGACACTTGTAATGTGCCCGTTGTTACCTCTCTCCCCATTCCCTTTGAGCCCTCTGGGGGCTCAAATGGGAATGGGGAATGGTTCCTGCAGGGAGGACTTACCGGGTCCTCCTATGTTGGAATGACCCGGTAACTCCCCATTGCAGGAACCCGGTAATGGAGCCCGGTTTGGAGGCAGCCATGGAGCTAATAGCTGCATGGCTACCTCCAAACTCGTAATGAGGCCTGTTGTCTTGGGAGGATAGTTCAGGGGCAATGTGCTCGCCTTGGAAGCAAGACGACATGGAGCAACACAGGTTCGATACCCGGGTCCGTGCTTAGAAACCTCTGGGTATTAAGCACGTTGTAAATAACCTACCATATCATATCAAATCAAACATCAATGTTTGCTATTTCGGGTTAATGGTATTTGTACTCACACCTTTATCTTTGGCATTGCCTTGTTACTCCGTAGTATATCTGGAGCCTGTATTTAACATGGCTCTGGATTTTCTTGCTGACTGCATGTAGTATGGCAGCTGTTGCCCTGCCATGAATAGGTGTCATGTTGGGCTTGGCAGCTGGGAATTATCCATAGTATGAGGTTAAGTCACAGAGAGGTCGGCTAGGGGGGCTAGGAGTCCACTGTGTCTGAGTGGCAGGGAGGAAACTAAAAGGTGTGTCTTATTTCCCTCTTGCACACTGTGTCACCGTAAATATGACTGGTGTGTGCAAGCAATGTCTGTGGTGGTGTTGGTGCTATGTAGGCTGACATGTAGAGGGCACATAACTGAGGTGAGGTGAACAGTGCCACTCACTGAGTATAATGGGATATGACCAATACTACATTGTCTGACTGACATTGGTGCTGTGATGGATGCGTGCCAACTTGGTGTGGTGTAAAAAGAAGGCTTGTGGGTTTTCCATAAAGGTTACCATTAATTTATAAGAGCAATGGTGCCCTGTTGGTGGAGGGAGAACGTGGTGCTGGTGCAGCTGGATGGTGCTGTTGACCATATGGGTTTAACAAGTGTTTGTATACTTGCTTTTACTGTGTAGGGTTGTGTTTACTTGGGAGGATGTTGATACCAGGTTGTGTTGTCCTAGGAGGATAGCTCAATGGCAATGTGCTCGCCTTGGAAGCAAGACGACACGAAGCGACACAGGTTTGATCCCTGCGTCCACACTTAGAAACCTCTGGGTATTTAAGCGTGTTATAAATACACAACTAAGTCAAACAATTATGCAACTATAACAAACATTTTCCTGTAACAGCGCCTCGATGCCTGCAGGCTGTGTGAGCACTTTAAAAATGCGAAAATAGATTTACTGTGTTGAACATGCTGTGCATGTATTTAGTTCTTTTGAGGGACTAACCACTGCTATCAGCATGGCCTTCGGCATGGTGTGGGTATTGTAGGGGAGGGTTGGTCCAAGAGACCCCCCTTGCCTACATCCCTTCCCAGGTGAGGGCCATGGCTCATTGGGCGTCCGCTCATACCACCAGGGCCCAGGTGGTGGAGGGCTCACCTGCTGAAGACATTGCCCACACGTATTGAATTCAGCTAGGCCTCAGAAACCATTTTGTCTAATAAAGATGGTGTGAGCTCAGCGCACTGTAGCGCGGCCCCCACCCTCGGAGAGTTTCAATTATCCCTGTTGCCGCAGCACCCTGGCAGATCCGCTGTGAGCCCGTTCCCACGAACAAGACGGACATGAGCTAGCGTAAGATACTAACACTGTAACATTTCACCTTCCGCAGTGTATCACTGCTCCCAGCATGACCCGGCCAGCGAGGCCTGGGTGATGGAGAGAACTGTAAAATGGTCATCGGATGAAAGCAGAAAAGTCCCCAAATACTAATGCCAAAACTACTTGTAATACGCGCATTCTCTTCACAAAACTTCTTTTATTAAAGAAACCTGTAAAAATGTGTAATTATGGTAGAACGTATGTTCACGTGACACCAGCAATGAAGGACCCACACCCCTGCAGTTGTGTGCAAATAATAAAAAGTGTTCCGGGGGACTATCCGTTATATGTATCATTAAAAAGCTTACACTCCACGGTCCCGCGCTATAACCGAATTAATGCTGCTAGAGTACAAGGGAAGACAAGTGTAATCATACAGAGGGCTCATGTGAAGGACACGCGAGAATGCACCCGTCATGTGTGTATGTCTAAATCCTTATGTGCCACTACGGCCACGCACAGTGGCGGGTCTCTTTCTTTGTGCTCCACCAACCACACTACTACCTCACTTACTGCAAATGTATATGCATATAACTAAATGCTGTACAAATAAGGTGCTCAGACTTTGAGAGACATTTAGCAAAGTTGAAATGTATGCTTTCGAATGATCCAAATGAGTATTATAGAGTGTTCAAATGTTTGTACCTAAAGTCAGCAACACACGAGGAAGATACCTTTGTGAATATGTGCAAGGCCATTCCCCCTCCCACCCTGCGAAGACTGCCAAACAAGAGAGCAGAGGCCCGCGCCGCGCTGCTCCACCTCCCCCAACTAGGCTGGAGCCGCTTCAAAGATTTGTAGTCCCCTCCGCAGCACCCAAGGCCACGGCCCGCCACCTGCATTATTTACAGCATAGCAGTAAACCTCTTCCTGAATACACAAATTCAAAGGCGCCCCCTCTTAAACCCCACAACCCACCGGATCACCTTAGACTTATGGCCCTGTGCAATTAGGATACCCAATACTGTGGCAACATACAGCAGCCCATTCATAACGACTTCTAACAAGACAGAGAGGCATGTACCGCCCGTCCCATGCCCTGAGACTTAGCCCCTCGACCTATGGCACCGGTCAACAGGACACTGGTAACCATGTACTGATGAATGACCATCAGACCCCTCACAAGGTGCATTCCTCCTGTGTTGCATTAACCTGTAGAATAATCTATTGAAAGATTTACTAAAGAAGATAATATTGCAATAACTGAATGACTGCGGTGTGCATGGCCTAGGGCAAATAAGTCAGGAAAAGACATTCATCTCTGACACTGGCCACAATGGCCAACAACACCGCCCGATGAACTCAGCCGACCCGCCAGGCCCAGCCCAACCCACGAGGCTGACCAGTGACGTCCTCCAGCCAAGGCCAACCACATCACAGCAGCGCCTATAGCTAGTCATCACCACCCAATCCCATTGAACTTGTGCTCCTTATAGTATGTAGGTTCTGATGACGTGTTTTGTAAATATATACGCCTGTCTTTGCTATTGTCAGACAGAGCGCTCTCGTAGTTTGCAGAGTTCTTTGCATGCCCTATTCTGGTTGATAAACTCCCATTTAATCACACCCGCACTCTGTCTTGGCTTTATTTCCAACTTGGGAGAGTCCTTCATTGTCTCTCATTGCAGGGAGGATCGTGCTGGTTGGGGACGCTTGCCTTCAGTGGTGACCCCGAAAGCGTGATTATTATTATTATTTTTTCCTAACCTACCACTACCGTCCCCTTTTGGCACGAAAATCTCCGGTCGAAAAGGGATACGCACGGTGCGCCGGCTCCGGGAGGCTGCCCGCCAACGGCGACCGGTACGCTCAGAAGTGCGCACTCAACAGAGAGAGGGTACGGGATCCCGGTTGAAAAATCCCCTTTGAGTACCGCTCGCCGGAGCCGGGGCTGACTGTTGAGCGGACGGCAACACTGCCTGGACGGACCCAGTTTCGGAGACTATCGGTTCAAGACGGGCACGTGAGTATTGAGTGTGAGCGATCATAAAGGGAGTGGAGGAGGAAATTTAGGACAGGGAACGAGGGGGGGTAGAAAGGGGGGCACGTAGGTCTACTAAGGACCATCTTAGACTTTCTTTGCTATTTCTTTGCATATGGCCATTAGGATTAAGAGGTGAATAAGAGACAAAAGTGACGGGAACCTAGCTCCGAGAGGGGGTGGAAGGCGGCGCTGCATAGTGCTATCTTGACTAGTACTGGGAATATATGAAGAAGTGGATAATAAGATAAAAGTGTCTGGCAAAGGGGGACACGGAGAATATATTAGTGACTGCTATTCTTTCTATTCTTTTCTTTAGGGTTGGGGGAAAAATAAAAGTGAGCTTAGTACAAAACAATAGAGATAAAGTAAGAGACAGAGAGTTCTACTGTAAGAGTGAAGATCAAACCTATACATATATATATGTGCATACATATACCTGAATAAGACGGACAGGGACAGCCGGCCAGGGAGGAAAGGGAGGGCAAATTGAATTGTGAATAGAGTGTTACAGAGAGGTGTGTTCACATCGTATGCGTCAGGAGATAATTTGGTGTTGTGGGTGTGTAAAAATGGTCATAAATGTATAGCCATTGAATGGTCATGGTAAGTGTGGCCGGACGAAGCTTCATGAAGCCAAAAATAATAAGGTGAAGTGAGTGTGTACCTTTTTGATTTATGGGTTAACATTGTCGAGATCACTGATGGTTTGCTCTTGTATGTGCCCCCCAAAGAGAATAGAATAGAGACTGCGGACAGCCATTCTTGTGGTGTGCAGGCAGGGGGAAGAACACAAAGGCGCCCATTATTGAATCAGAAATAGAAGACGAGAACTCACATGGTGATACGTTTACATTGTAATTTTGAGATACATAGAGACACACAAGTACCAGGAGGGCACAAAATATGGGGGCAGAAACACCCTTATCACATATTTGTAAGAACCTACCGGGGTATGCGGAGCGAATTAAGAAATATCATGACCAATGGATCACAGAGTTGAAGGGAGAGGGGTTGCCCTAGATATGGCCCGAGGGGGGGTCATTTGACAAAAGTGTCCTGGATATGGTAGCCACATGCATTTGTTTGAAATACAAGGGGAAGCAGTTGCATAATAGGAGAGAAATATTAGATCTCTGGAGGTTGTTTGAAGAGATACCACCGCCTAAAGCACCAGAATTAAATCCTGACCTACCATCTACCACTGACAATCCACTAATGATACAGAAAGATGCTAAAGAATTGCCAAATGCAGAGCCACCAATAGAGGTAATAAGTTTGTACCCAATATTGAACAAGCCTGTGCCCGCAGAGGGGTACAGTGACCCCACTTATGTGCCTCCCCCGACAACTACTACACCCCAAAGGCCAACGGCACCTCCGCCATACGAGAGTACTAGGGAGCGAGCTCAGGTAAGTACACAAAGGGTGGACATAGAAAAGCTAACAGACGATCTGGAGTCAAGACTCTCAATAGCCAAGGATGAGCTCTCGAGGATAAAAGGCATATGTGAGCGAACAGCACTTAATGCAGCGAGATCAGAGCACACGTCTAGAGCGCCGAGCGAGAGTAGAACACTTGAAGACGGGTGGAAAAAAGGTGAGATACTATTCAGAATTCAAGAAGAACCAACACGAATAGTTGAACTAGGGACAAGAGAGGGATGTACTGACAATGAAGAAAGGCCTATAGGGGACAGGGAAGAACTACTATGTGATATAAGGGACGATTTGGAGGAAAGCGACAGGTTGAGCATGGCACTGGGAGGGGGAAGTGAAGGGTTAGATGGTGCATGTTCAATGAGAACACTGGATGATGATTGGACGGGACGATTGAGGAACAGGGTGGGGAAAATGGCATCATTGGGAACATCAGGAGTGAAGACGGGTACAGACACCACGATGAAAGGAAAGTTACAGCTCCTGCTGATACATAGGGGAGGAGGGAGGCCGAATTATATCCTGTGGGCTCAGATGGATAAGGCCAATTTATTAAAGTTATTGGCCCTGTTATCGGGAGGGGCGAGCAAGTGGATATACGCATTTGAGAAACACACTGCCGGGGTACCCCTAGCAATAGGAGATGTGAAGAGCTTGCTTGTATCGGCAGTGGGGGATCAGGCTGACAGAGTATGGGTCAAGGCTGGTTTCCCGGGAGTAACATTAGACTGCGACCGCCATGATGGGGCCTCCTTTAACACAGTGCGTGCGAGGGTGTGGGATGCCTTGCGGGAAACGTTTCCAGATACCCCAGACTTACAGTCAGTAATGCAGTGTACAATGAATGACGGGGAAGATGCTATGGATTACATTTTTCGGGTCCAAGAGATGTGGAGAGCAGAAACGGGCACGCCCTGGTATCAATCGACATCTTTATTTTACTTTATTATAAAAAGAGGGCTCCCAAAAGAGGTGCAAAAGGCGCTCGACAAGATAGCAGGTATTGAAGCGAAAGGATGGCCTGAGATTCAGAGCATAATAGTGCACCACTGTAAGAGAATAAAAGAAAGGGAGAAGGAGGTGGCGCAGAAAAGATTGGCAGACGAAGCAAAACTAGTGCAGACAAAGTTGGTGAAGGTCGCAGCAGCAGTAGCCGCGCTCCCACACAGCAGGGAGGGAGATGAGGAGGAGGAGGGGCTGATAGCAATACAAGGAAGGATGGGAACTAATTGGGCTGGAGCAGGACAGCGGCAGTGGAACGAGCAGGAGCAAGGCGGAGGTCTGCAGTGGCAAGAGTGGGCCCCTCGAGGGGGACGAGGTGGGTACCGGGGCCGAAGAGGAGGTGGACCGGGGTACGGGGGAATGAGAGGAAATGGATGGCAGGGTCCTAGAGGTGCACAAGGGAGTTGTTGGAACTGCGGAAGATGGGGGCATTACTCTAGGGAGTGCAGAAGCAGACCCAACAACGGGTTCCAAGAGGCAGAACATTATGGCCATCCCCATCCGGGGAGCCCATATGGTCTCCCAATGGGACAACAACAACAAAGAAACACAGGCCAGGGGCACAATGAGCAACAACAGGGGCATCAGTATAGAACACAGAACCACCCACAAAACAATGACAATATGCAGTACACGCCAGGCAACCCTTTTGCGACAACAGCAAATGGGGCCCCCGCACCAGCCCCCTATAGTGGCGTGTCAGTGGTTTCAGGGAGCGTCTTCAATCAGGGGGGGGAATGAGACACCCCGCATAGGACAGCCCACAGAGAACACTTGCGTGTCCAGTTCTATCTACCACCTACGATGCATCAGAGGAACCATTGGTAGGGGCGCAGATAGGAGACAAGCAGTTCATATTCATGGTGGATTCGGGAGCGGAGAAATCATGTTCCCGTTATCTAACCGGAAGTTAGAGACGCAGGGGTTCTCTGGGGCTGTAATTGAAGTTCCTTACACAGAAGCATTGGATGTAACAGTGGGAGGCAAAACTGTAAAGACACCCTTACTGTATTATGAACACTCACCAATAAATTTATTAGGGAGGGATCTCCTGAGTAAACTCAATATGACCATATCCTTCACTGAGAGAGGTATAGTGTGTTCAACACCCGGAATATGCCCATTACGTGTAATGTTGGTAGTACAGGCTCACACAACCACACAAGAAATACGAGGTTTGCCGGAAAACGAGGAAATGTTTATTGAAGGGCTAAAGACATTGGCCCTCATAATTCCAGAGCTGAGAAGAATGGATTGGAGGATTCCAGCGGAGTTCCTCTTCCGCCCAATAGTGTGCCCTGACACAGCACCAGGATCAGTGGTATCATTAGATTTGCATGCTGTACAGATATCAGCGAAAAGGATTTCTGTGATTGGAATAGATATGGAAGGATGTGAGTGGCGTACAGTACTGTGTACAAATGCCAATATCGCCCTAAGAGACTTAACAGATGAGGATCTCTTCTCAGATGCAGAGGGGGATGGTGAAATAGTAATGGAAATAGCGATGCCCTGTGACATTTTGATTCAAGCCAGGGAAATCCCCGTTCAGCTGATGGCAGTGGTAGGAGCACCACCGTCATTCTTCGATGATGACATGAGGCTCGTACCAAATAATTTGTGGACAACAGGCCCCCATGATGTAGGGCTGTTGCATGGAGTACAACCTGTGATAATAAAACTAAAACAAGGAGCAATTCAACCCCGAGTGAAACAGTATCCATTGTCCCGTGAAGCTGAAGAAGGGATAAAAGAGACAATAAATGCACTACTAGCACAAGGGATAATAGTGCCTTCAAACTCCCCATGTAACACATGTATTTACCCAATCAAAAAAGCAAAGGGAGGGTCTTGGAGAATGATACAGGATTTACGCCCCCTAAATGATGTAATTCAGAAAGAGTTCCCTTTGGTCCCGAACCCTGCATCAATACTATGCAGCATCCCAAAAACGGCATCACATTTCACAGTGGTCGACTTGAAAAACGCATTTTTCTCCATCCCCCTGGCTGAAGAGAGTTGATACCTGACAGCATTCACACTAGGGGGAAAGAGATATGAACACTGCAGATTACCGCAGGGATACTGTGAGAGCCCGAGCATATTCAACCGCACATTACATGAAGACTTGGGAAACCTATCAGTTGAGAGTACAATCATTCAGTACGTAGACGATTTACTCGTCTCTGCACAAGACGAAGAAACATGCAGAAAAGATTCAATAACACTCCTGACTCTTTTTTTTTTTTTTATGGTTAATAAAATCAACCTTTCAAATATCAAAAAATATCACAATATCAAAACACTACAATTCATAAAAGATTTACAGTTTGTTCATTCACTACAGTTAAAATTCAGAATTTAGTGCCTCACAGTCACACTAACTATGGGTGTACACTAAATATTTCATCCAAAAATCGCACAATTGCTATTTTGGTCCTTAGGGCAGTTGCTGAAAAGATACAATGCCATAGGTTCTTATTAATATGTGCATTTTGGTCTTCAAAGAAATTTCCAAAGCATTTTTGTCGAATAGTGGCTAAGTTTGTACAAAACACTAAACAATTCTCCAGCGTTTCTCTTTTGTCAATAACCTTACAAAAAAGACATACATTTTCTGATTGCATAATTTGATTTCTTCGTGCCTGAACATCTAATGTCGGCCAAAGGTTCAACCGAAAACGGAGAAACTTCTGACGAGTCTTTGAGCAAGGAAATTTGGCCAAATAGTCAGACATTGTTCTACATTGCTTGTGCCCAAATAGCGCTCGATCAAAATCTTTGTAGTTGAGGCATTTATTTTGGGTCAGAATCCAATCGTGTTGCTGAACTTTCATTTTGGCACGAGCTTCATTGTTCAAAAGTAACTCCAAATCAACTGAGGCATCAGACATTGCATTCATAGTAAAAGTACACCATTGTTTGGAAAAGGCCTGATTTTGTTCTAAAAGATGACAGGCCACCTTTCCCAAAATGTCTGATCGCTCTAAGGATAATAGACATTTACTGAAAAAGGCACAATATTTCCAAATTACGAATGAAAACATTGAAAGAGATCCCAATTCAAATCGAATCAATGGTAAGGGTGTGCACGCGGGCAGATGTAGTACTTGTTTCCAGAACAAGGATTCAATTCTATCCCACCACTCCACAGATTTAGGACTACGAGCCTCAGACCCATAGGTCAAGATTGGCGTCACCTTCTGAAGAAAGAAGGTGAGAATATGTTTACACGTGAATTTGCCAAATTTGGCCATAAGTATCTTTGCTTGCGCAATTAAGGACCGTAATTTGCCCAGGATCTCTATGTCAGGGTCAATACTTGGTAAGGTATCCACTATATAGGTGCCCAAATACTTATAGTTGGATACCTGTTCTAATGGAACATTGTGTAATCGCCAACAAAAGGTTTTAACTTTACACTTTTAATGCCTCTTACAAACCATTATTTGGGTTTTATTAGTATTAATTGTCAAATGATTAGTGTCTACATATATTTCAAGGCTATGCAAAAGTTTCTGCAGACCTGTATGGGTTTTTGAGAAAAGAATCAAGTCATCGGCATAGAATAAATAAGGAACATTATGCCGGCCTAATCGAGGTGAGTCGCTCACAATTTGACTTAAAGTTACGCCCAAGTCATAAATGAAAAAGTTAAAAATGGATGACGCCAAAATACAACCTTGTTTTAGCCCTCTAAATGTTTGAAATGTTGAAGTCAAATCACCACTCAAATTAAGTCGAACCTGCATGGTAGTATTTGAGTGTAATAGATTGATTAGAGATAATAGAGAGGAAGGACAATTATGCTTAATCATCTTATGCTGTAGAAGTGATCGATCAATTGAGTCAAACGCAACCTGGAAATCAACAAAGGCCAGATACAAAGTCTGGGCTGCGTAATCAGAAAGGAGCATTTGTAGCGTAATGATGTTAGGGATGGTACCTAAGCCAGTCACAAAGCCTGATTGATATGGGTCATTAAGTTGAACCTGCGAAGTCCACTTTTTGAAGTCTCTTAAAATCAGTCGAGAAAAGATTTTTCCTGGCGCATCTAGAAGTGCAATAGGTTGATAACTGCACGGCTCTTTCCTATCTCCTTTTTTATAAATAGGAACAATAATGGAATGAGTCCAGGACGACGGTAATTTTTGAGACTTCAAGATCAGACTAAAGATGGTAAACAGTATACGACTCCACACTTGTGGATAGGCTTTGAACATCTTGTTGGACAAGCCATCTGGACCGCATGCGCCTGAATTGCTCGCTTTCTTGATATATAAAACAATATCTTCCAGATCAAAATCTAGATGAAATCTAGGAAAAGAATGAGAGCTATCTAGACATACATCCTTAACAGGTAATTTATAAAGATTAGAGAAATAAGCAATCCAGGCATGCTCTGAGACTTCATTTGCTTGAATTATTGTTTGGAAGCCCGAGGTCACTTGATTAAGATAAGACCAGGTTTTAGAGATATTCTTACCTTGGACAGCAGCCAAAAGTAGCTGACTATCAGTGTGGTAAAGTTTCGCACGCCTTGCCTTCATCCAATTTCTATACTTTGTTTTAAGGTTGGAGAGATGTTTATTACGGATATTAGCTGGAAGATTCAATACATTTCTCTTCTGTTGTCTGAAAAGGCGCTTGTAATCTCTAATTTCTAAGTCAAAGACGTGCGAAAATTGAGCACAGATAGAATGTTTTGATGAGAAACTAGGGACTTGGGACCGAAACACTTGTAGCATATCAGAGTAGCAGACATTTGGGGAATCAGCAGTAAGGGATGTAGCAGCTACTGCCTGTGTCAAATAAAAATGAAAGGCCTCAACTGACTTCTCAGTCCATCGCAGTCTATTACCAGCATTGTTCACACAAAACTGACTTTGCAGCATTCTGTCTCTCTGCATGTTGCAACTGCTACTATACTGCCAGACAGCTGTAAGTTGTTTATGGTCACTCAGCTCCGAATGCACAATTTTGAAATCCACAACATCATGGAACAGGGACACATTCGTATACATATAGTCAATAATAGAGGCTGAAGCGCCCCGGGACCATGTTGAAGATGGAGGGATGTCCGAATAGAAAGCTCCGTTCAGCCTTGTGAGGTTATGATGTTTACTAAATTGTTCCCATTGTTTTATACGACTGGAATTGCTTTGTTTAGTTGAATTAATGCAATCCAAATTAAAGTCTCCTGCAATAAAAAGTTTTTGAACCGATCCATCCAAAAGGATTACGGTCAACATATCATTTAAGGCCTTCAAGAAGCATTCAACCGTAATCCCCGCTGGATTCCAGTAAAGGTTAATAATGGCATATAATGTTGTGGATAATTTAAGTCTTGTCATTTGAATAAAGGCATTAGGTGAGGCCCACGGATAAATACTAGCGTTATTATCTGCCTGTATTGCAGTTAGGAGCCCACCACATGGTCTGCCACTCAAACCTTTATTGGCCGCTAGAGAGATCACATCATGAGCATCCCAAATGGGATCAGTAGTCAACCAAGTTTCCTGAAGTAAAACTAGCTTATAGTTAGCTAGAGAACTAAGATCATTATTCACGAGTTTAGAGTGACCCCTCGTATTCCAACTGATGATAGAAAAATTACATAGCTCAGCAGCTTGACCTAGCTAATGCTGTTTTGAGGGAAACTGACAAAGTTTTTCACCTTGCAGCTCATGAGCAAGATTTTTGTGGTTGACATGGGGAACTAATTGCTGTTGATTTGGAGCACCTAGGTCAGTAGCTTCCAATGATACCTCAAATCCTAGCTCATGCAATTGTTTTTGGGCCACCCAAATAGCGTTCTGGACGATACGTGAGTCCATCCAAATTCGCACAACATTCGTTTTCGAAATGTTACAGAAGTCAACCAAAGCCAAGTCGTACGAACTAATATCTTCTAGAGATGGCACATCAGAAAAAATACTCAGAATAGAGTTACGATTTAGGACATATTGAGGACTCGGGTGTGGCCTACAACTGAGCAATAAACTAAAATTAGCAGGACGCTTGGCCATAGGCTTGATTGCAGGTTTATAGGCCACAGACTCTGAGCCTCTATTTCTTAGAGCCATTGCAGGCACTACACTAGACTTGGACTCTTTTTGGCAGGCAGCCTGTAACAATTCAAAAAGTTTGGGGGCAATTTCAGCCAGGAGTGACCGTCCTACAGCACTAGTAGTACCCCGTAGATCAGTTTGCGCCATCGAATTTGCACCTGATACCAGTGGGCATAATGTAGGGGTGACTACTTTAGTTAAACTCACACCAGTATTAGGTAAGGATGGAGTGATTGCACTTAAGTGATTCTTAGATGACAGAGCCTCAGATTGAGTGGCGATTTTTTTTGCCATACCAATCTGGCCAGACATATATGCATCTACAGCACGACGAATCTCCTGTCGATGGAAATCCAAAGGCAGGCTCGCAGCTAGACCACTTGAGGCATCATCATCTCTAGGCATGTATGTGGGCATGGAAGTGGCAGTCTCGGCTTGACAGTCCATGTCTTCTGCTAGTTCAGCCAATGCATCAAGTGGGGCGTGCGCAGGTATAGTATTTAGTTCTTGTGGAGTGGAAACGGGAGTGCGAATCAAGGACATTTGATGGTATTTTTTGGCAACTGCCGATGATGCAATGAGCGCACTTTTTTTAGGTAGTGCGACACGGCGGAAAAAGCTCTTTGTTTGGGCTGTAACATTTTTCTTAACGGCTGAAAGGTTTTTGGATTTTTTACATTGGGGAGTTTGAATCGTTTTTGCACCAGTCATGAGTATTTTAGGGGTAAAGATGGTATAAGGCACACTTGGGTCACCTTTAGCACTGGTACAGGGTATGGAGACCATTGGATCAGCTGGACTCAAATTTGCTTGAACCATGGGATCCACAATAATACCTGCAATACAAGGCACTGCTGCCGATGTAAGTAAATTTGCCACAGACGTGGCACCATTGTTTACCCCGAGTCCTGAAGGTGCTTCAAAAGAAGTTTGAGAACCTAAAGATACTTTAGTGACAACCGGCTTATCACTAGTGTCAGTTAGAGCAAAGGATGAGTTTTTTTTTTTCTTTTGCTGAAAATGCATGGAAACACTCTCTTGCCATGTTAGAATTTGATCTAATTTGCACGAATGATCACCCATCTTTGAGATTACTGAATCAAAGAGTCTAGACAAGGATTGAAGGGAGACATGCATTGCCGATAGTGTAAGTGCCACCAAGTTTCCCGGATCCACTATCGCCTCCACTTTACCAGTTGCTACTGCTGGCATAGGAATTCGACGTGGAGTCGGTGCATGATATGAGTCTTCAATTTCCGAACACTCGGAATTATGATCAGAGAACATAACAGGGGACTGCGACAAGTTCAACATGGCTCTCTCGGGTAGCAATTGTTGAGAGAGGCTCGAGGGATCCATATCTAAAGTAGCTACTACAGCATCATTGGCCACACAAGTAGGCGTATCAGCCTTTATTACAACGGGAGCTGTCAGTGGTAAGTTATGAAGTATCATACTGTCGGATAAGGATACTGTCGGATAAGGATACTCGAGATGAGGAGTTTTCACAAGGTGTAATACTAGTGTGCACTGAGTAAACACCATCAAGGCGCATCCTTTAAGTCAGGACCAGGGGTAGAGCACACTTGTGAAATGGCAAGAGCTCTCGTATCAATAGGAGCAGAGATTGCATGTTTGTCTTTACAAAAAACCCTAATGTCCGGTAGTGGCGGCCTTCGCGGACCAGCTTTCATGCTGTTCCGACTGCGGGCACCGACTGGAGTCGAACAGCGAGGAGAGACGATTTTATTATTTACATGATGTTTGGGTTTAGATAACAAGGTATTAAGAGGACCCTTATGACATCCAAGATGCATAACTGGAGGCATCCCCATTGTCAAAGTAGGAAATCTTGCCTGCATAATCCTGCCACCTGTGATAACTGATATATACAAAAAAACTGCAACCAAATAATAATTTCAAAAACAGGCGCAATTGCGCCAAAACCAGAAGTCCTTAAATGACTTATTACACTAATTCCATGAGTCCGAGAGCAGACTTACTGAGTGACAGCAGACCGTATTGAGTTCAATAGGATCTTCGTTGACAGACTCGATTCTTACCGAATTCAGCACTTACGCCTCAGCGCCAAACAGCCGCACAACAGCACAGCTAGCGGCCTTGTCCCCGCCGGGCTTAACGCCGCAAGGGTGTCAGCCTCTGCCTTTTCACGGCGAGGGGGAATCACGTGATGAGACACGTGTCCTGGGAAGCTCCGCCTCCTCCAGGAAGTGGATTGATTCCGGCAAGAGCCCAAGAAATGCTCGCAGTGCCGGCAAAATGCTTGCAAATGCGTTCGTTTTCACTCGACAGTTCTTTTCCAGGCAACACACTCCGCTCGGGCGGCAGCCTCTGCCTTTTCACGGCGAGGGGGAATCACATGATGAGACACGTGTCCTGGGAAGCTCCGCCTCCTCCAGGAAGTGGATTGATTCCGGCAAGAGCCCAAGAAATGCTCGCAGTGCCGGCAAAATGCTTGCAAATGCGTTTGTTTTCACTCGACAGTTCTTTTCCAGGCAACACACTCCGCTCGGGCGGCAGCCTCTGCCTTTTCACGGTGAGGGGGAATCACGTGATGAGACACGTGTCCTGGGAAGCTCCGCCTCCTCCAGGAAGTGGATTGATTCCGGCAAGAGCCCAAGAAATGCTCGCAGTGCCGGCAAAATGCTTGCAAATGCGTTCGTTTTCACTCGACAGTTCTTTTCCAGGCAACACACTCCGCTCGGGCGGCAGCCTCTGCCTTTTCACGGCGAGGGGGAATCACGTGATGAGACACGTGTCCTGGGAAGCTCCGCCTCCTCCAGGAAGTGGATTGATTCCGGCAAGAGCCCAAGAAATGCTCGCAGTGCCGGCAAAATGCTTGCAAATGCGTTCGTTTTCACTCGACAGTTCTTTTCCAGGCAACACACTCCGCTCGGGCGGCAGCCTCTGCCTTTTCACGGCGAGGGGGAATCACGTGATGAGACACGTGTCCTGGGAAGCTCCGCCTCCTCCAGGAAGTGGATTGATTCCGGCAAGAGCCCAAGAAATGCTCGCAGTGCCGGCAAAATGCTTGCAAATGCGTTCGTTTTCACTCGACAGTTCTTTTCCAGGCAACACACCACTCCTGACTCTATTGGCCAATAACGGGTACAAAGTAGACAAGGGAAAGCTACAGTACTGTCTGACAGAGGTTCTATACCTGGGACAGCTAATATCAAAAGATGGAAAAAGAATAATCCCCGACAGGGTAGAAGCAATAAGATCAGTAGGAGAACCCACAACAGTGAAAGACATGCAGAAATTCCTGGGAATGTGCAACTATTGCCGAGCATGGATATTAGATTATGCAGCATACACCAGACCCCTACTACAAGCACTCAAGGAGGCACAACAGGAGAACAAAAAAATAGAATGGTCAGAAGAAATGAGCGCCTCCTTTAAATCATTAAAAGAGTTAATTTCAAGCGCTCCAGTACTCGCAAATCCTGATTATGGACGCGAGTTTTACCTGTTCTCACACTGCAAGGGAACACTCATGACAGCTGTACTGACAGAGAAGACGTCCCTAGGACACAAGCCTTTGGCTTACTATAGTGGCACTTTAGATGCTGTGATGCAAGGACATTTCGCGTGCGAGCGATCACTCGCTGCAGCGGCGTTCGCAATTGAGAAAAGTGCCACAATAATAATGGGATGCCCTGTGACATTGTTTGTGGAACATTCATTATTTGCAATACTTGAGAGGTCAAAAAGCACACTGATAACACAACGGGCAACCGCCTATGAGATAATATTGTCCAGCGCTAACATCCATGTGGTGCGATGCAAGACAGTGAATCCAGCAACATTCATTACAGAAGCATGCACACTAGAGGACATGCAGGAACACGATTGTGCAACTTACACAGGAGAAAGAGGGGAGGACACAGTGGTGTGTGAGAATGCTCTGAGCGAAGGGGAAGTGTACTTCGTAGACGGGTCAGCATCAATTGACATGGACACGGGAGAGAAACATGTGGGTATGGCAGTGGTGAGATTAGAAGACGGTGAGTATGAGACACTAGTGCAATACCGCCTCCCATCACATTACTCCGCACAAGCAGCAGAACTGATTGCACTGATAGAAGCACTACATGCAGCTAAAGGTTGTGCAGTGACAATATACACAGACTCAGCTTACGTGACTACAACAGTACATGGGGGTCTAGCAAGATGGGGGCTGAGGGGGTTTCGACGAGCAAATGGAACTCCAGTGCAGCATCCAGAATTGCTGAAGGAGTTGATTGAGGCCCTACAAGATCCCACAGCGGTAGCAATAGTGAAGTGCCAAGCACATACATCCAACACAGATGTTGTGTCTGTGGGAAACGCGGCAGCGGACGCTGCCGCCAAGGAAGCCTCCTACTTTCAGAAATATGAAGCAGGTGGGTACATGCTGCAGCGCAAGATAAACGAAGAGCTCCCAGAAGGCTACAATATGATGCCTATATCACAAATACTAGAATTACAGGAAGGAGCTAGTGCAGATGAAAAATTGATGTGGACAAAACGAGGGTCCAGCAAATCGGCGACAGACTTACTGTGGCGACAAAATAACTTGGGGAAAAGTGGTAATGCCAGTAAAGTTATTGGAAATTGCGTTTCAACAACTACACTTCCCTGCACACAATACGAAACAACACATTGCAGCAGAGATACAGGAAGAATGGTTCGTGCCCTGTCTCCAGGAGCACATATCTCGATTGACGCTGGAATGCACAACATGTCAGATATACAATTCAGGAATGACATTACATACGCTCCGGGGAACAATTCCAAAACCCATTGGGCCATTCAGAGAACTACATATCGACTACGCGGACATGGGAGAAAGGTGTAATGGGGCACGTTACATGATCGTGGTTGTATGCCCATTCTCAAGGTGGGTGGAAGCAGACCCATGTGCACGACCTGATGCCAAGAGTGCTGCAAAGTTCTTAGTGAGGGAAGTGTTCCCGCGCTGGGGGATTTGCGACGTGATTCGCTCGGACAACGGTACTCACTTTGTAAACGAGCTCTTCAAGGAAGTAACTACATTGTTAGGAATAAAGCATAAATTGTGCTCGATTTATCATCCTCAAAGTAATGGCGTAGTGGAAAAGGTGAACCGCCTGTTAAAAGGGAGGTTATCAAAACTATGCTTTTCATTAAAAAAGTACTGGATTTACTGTCTGCCCCTTGCGCTATTTGAGCTGAGAAATCAGCCAAGCAAGGACCACCATTTGTCCCCGCACGAGATCGTGACTGGGAGACGGATGCACACAGCACACTCCCCACTGCGCGAACAATCAGATGCACACAGAAGCGCAGCGATATTGGGAGACGAGTTCACAGAGTATTTGAAGAAATTGACAAGGGCAGCGCGCGCAATATCAAAGCAGCTCTCTCCACCATTCACGCGAGAGGAAGGAAACACAACAGGGTCTGTTACTGAACCCGAACCACAGCTGCAGCTGATGCCGGGTGAATTCATATATGTCAGGAGTTTTGTGCGTCGGTGGAATGCACCACGGTTCCATGGCCCATACGAAGTAGTGTTTTGCACGCCCACAGCAGTTAAAGTAAAGGGCATGAAGTATTGGGTGCATTTGACAGACGTACGAAGGGCATATAGTAATGTGCAGGAAGAGGTGGATGAGGAGGCACAGACAACAACAAACAATGCAACTGAACAGAATGTCTGAATATGAACTTGTGTGTGTGACAGTAATACAGATGAATGAAAAAATGGCTGACAAGTATACTTGCATTTTTTTAATATATATATATTACAAAAAAAAAACTGTTTTCCACTTGTGAACGTATATGTTATTAATGATATGATAAAATTATGAAGTGTTTACACCCTTGTCTGTGCATCCCCGTCCCTACAACCCTACCCGCTTCCATTCCCTGTCAATATATGCTGGCACTGGTAGTGCCAACAAAATGTTTACATTCATGCACTTAATGCACTTTTATATCTCAAACAGGAGCTACCATGGCATCTAACGGGCAGCCTGCAATGGATAGATTTACTAGATTTAGAGAGTGGTTAACTGAGAGATGCAGATATTCGTATGAGTGTGGATTATCTGTTTTTTTAACATTGTTTTTTACAATAATGTTTGGCCTAGTTACATATTGGTTCATAGCGTTCATCTCTGTCGAGATGAACGAGGGGGGAGGGATTAACAGCACTACTATAATTAATGCAACCACGAGTGTAAATACTAAGGAAGGTGACTTTTTGGTATGGGACGGAACTAAACTTGTATGGGGTTATTATACCACACCATCCAATGCTGTCATCTCAAAAAATAAAGGGCTACAGGGTGAAATGCAAAATAACACAGTGTCTCCGCCAAAGATATCTAATTACAATGCTCGCAGCTTAAATGACCGAAACCCGTCTGCCATATCGTGGTTGTATAACACCCCCACCAGCCAACCTGCCCCCATAGTAAAAAACACACTGACAGATAACGTCAAGGAAGAAAAGGAAAGGATGAGAGCAACACACGAAATATTATATGATGACTGGGCAAAGGGGGGCGGGAATGAGAAAAGGGGGCCCATTTTGTCCATCGCCCAGGAGGCTGGGAAGTACATGAGGAACAAGAATAACAGACGAAAAAGGGAAGCAGGGAGGAGAAAGTATGATGAATACTATGGGTTAGGACTAGATAAAATGGAAGACCCACGACACCCCCACCAGATGAATAAATGGTATGCGGATATGAGTGCAACCGCTAAACAAACAACAAACGAGAGCTGCTATGTCTCCTCCCTCATTCCCCATGCTTCAGGCACACCCAAGGTATTGTTACCCAAAGAGTTGCCTATTGTGGATGCCCAATGTCTCCTTCATCTCACGTTGTGCAGGATTAAGAACACCTTCCAGGCACATGAAGTTACTTTTAGAATGCTGCAGAACGAGAAAACTTGCTACCCAAAGATGGTAGGAGTGGTATGTCTGGAGGAACCATTTTTTGTGATACAAGGGACACTTTTTTCGGACAACAAGTGGAAGGATGAAGAAGTAATGTGTAAAGCTGAAGCGCTGAGGGGTGTGGCACCAGAGAAATTGCAATGGATAGAAGAAACGTGCACACCAGTATGGAAGGAACACATTTCAAAACTAACTTGGGTAACAGCCATTGAAAAACCCTTCAAACTGCAGAACGAAATAGACTATGAACTATGTTTTAAAGGAGAGGGGAAAACCTCCATGGGGACAAACAAGAACTGTAACAAGACCCTCACCATCCCAGATCTGAGAAAAGGGACAGCGGCCCTGATGGACACGTATTGGGTATGCGGCAACCAGGCATACCTGCACCTCCCCCAGTCATGGAGTGGCAGCTGCTCAATAGCCACTCTGCACTCAGCCCTAATGGTAATACCAGAAAGCCACATTGATGGGAGCAAAAGAACACGAGGAAACACCCAACAGAGCGAGGCCCAGCCGACTGCAGAGTCACAAATCTATGTCTTGTCTTCAGGGAGCAAGGAAGAGGTACTGTCCCGAAACAGACGAGCATCAAACTACATATCAAAGGCATCATCGGAGTTGCTGGCACAGATCCCAGACAGATATCGATTATTCAGCTCGGCAGAAACATTTTTTGCCTCACTCATCCCAAGTATCCAAGCCAGAGCAAACGCAAAATGGCTCCAGATAACACGCTGGGAGCTGATCCAGCTGGCAAATGACACTGAAGAAGGGTTCAACGTAATAAAAGTGGAACTAAGAGCTTTACGGCTGATGACCATGCAAAACAGGTATGTCTTGGACCTGTTGACGGCGATGGATGGAGGTGTTTGCCGAAAAATCGGAAGTGCCTGCTGCACTTTCGTACCTTCTGAAGACGCAGAAAACGGGTCCCTGTCCCATGTGATCGAAGCAGTACACAACCTAGGAGAAAGGATGAAAATGGAAGGTGGAGCAGAAGACAGCACATGGTTCGACAATATCTTCTCCTGGGTTCCTCATGGCTGGGAATGACTGTGAAATTTTTGATGCCAGCTGTGGTGTTCCTCCTCTTTATTTTTTGCCTGTGCCAGGTGGGTCTTCGATGTTGTGCTAACGCAGTACCTAATGGTGCAATGATGATGGTGACAATGGCCAACACCCGTGGTACAATACAAACTATGCAGGAAGTGCAGGTACAAACAGGAACTGATGACACACCCAGGTATCAGCTAGTGCCCAGGTATCATGACAAGGATATCGTAGACAAATTGTGGCATACCACCATCAGAGAGCCCCGTATACTAGAATGGTACCAGGAGGTGTGGGTAGACTTGGAAGGAGAGAGCGGATGTATATACCTGACCTGTACCCCAGATGAATATGCTAGGAGGGGTGAGAGCTTAAGGGGGGTGTGCAGAGCATGGATGCCCATAAAAGGCACACCAGCATGGGATGACGCAATTATTGACGAAGAAGAATGTAGGAGATTGAATGAGTTAAAGAATTTGTTACTTAAGTAACAAAAGGGGGGAAATGTAGGGGAGGGTTGGTCCAAGAGACCCCCCTTGCCTACATCCCTTCCCCAGGTGAGGGCCATGGCTCATTGGGCGTCCCCTCATACCACCAGGGCCCAGGTGGTGGAGGGCTCACCTGCTGAAGACATTGCCCACACGTATTGAATTCAGCTAGGCCTCAGAAACCATTTTGTCTAATAAAGATGGTGTGAGCTCAGCGCACTGTAGCGCGGCCCCCACCCTCGGAGAGTTTCAATTATCCCTGTTGCCGCAGCACCCTGGCAGATCCGCTGTGAGCCCGTTCCCACGAACAAGACAGACATGAGCTAGCGTAAGATACTAACACTGTAACATTTCACCTTCCGCAGTGTATCACTGCTCCCAGCATGACCCGGCCAGCGAGGCCTGGGTGATGGAGAGAACTGTAAAATGGTCATCGGATGAAAGCAGAAAAGTCCCCAAATACTAATGCCAAAACTACTTGTAATACGCGCATTCTCTTCACAAAACTTTTTATTAAAGAAACCTGTAAAAATGTGTAATTATGGTAGAACGTATGTTCACGTGGCACCAGCAATGAAGGACCCACACCCCTGCAGTTGTGTGCAAATAATAAAAAGCGTTCCGGGGGACTATCCGTTATATGTATCATTGAAAAGCTTACACTCCACGGTCCCGCGCTATAACCGAATTAATGCTGCTAGAGTACAAGGGAAGACGTGTAATCATACAGAGGGCTCATGTGAAGGACACGCGAGAATGCACCCGTCATGTGTGTATGTCTAAATCCTTATGTGCCACTATCGCCACGCACGGTGGCGGGTCTCTTTCTTTGTGCTCCACCAACCACACTACTACCTCACTTACTGCAAATGTATATGCATATAACTAAATGCTGTAGTTGTTAAAACATAGTGTACAAATAAGGTGCTCAGACTGGCTATATTTGAGAGACATTTAGCAAAGTTGAAATGTATGCTTTCGAGTGATCCAAATGAGTATTATAGAGTGTTCAAATGTTTGTACCTAAAGTCAGCAACACACGAGGAAGATACCTTTGTGAATATGTGCAAGGCCATTCCCCCTCCCACCCTGCGAAGACTGCCAAACAAGAGAGCAGAGGCCCGCGCCGCGCTGCTCCACCTCCCCCAACTAGGCTGGAGCCGCTTCAAAGATTTGTAGTCCCCTCCGCAGCACCCAAGGCCACGGCCCGCCACCTGCATTATTTACAGCATAGCAGTAAACCGCTGCCTGAATACACAAATCCAAAGGCGCCCCCTCTTAAACCCCACAACCGGATCACCTTAGACTTATGGCCCTGTGCAATTAGGATACCCAATACTGTGGCAACATACAGCAGCCCATTCATAACGACTTCTAACAAGACAGAGAGGCATGTACCGCCCGTCCCATGCCCTGAGACTTAGCCCCTCGACCTATGGCACCGGTCAACAGGACACTGGTAACCATGCACTGATGAATGACCATCAGACCCCTCACAAGGTGCATTCCTCCTGTGTTGCATTAACCTGTAGAATAACCTATTGAAAGATTTACTAAAGAAGATAATATTGCAATAACTGAATGACTGCGGTGTGCATGGCCTAGGGCAAATAAGTCAGGAAAAGACATTCATCTCTGACACTGGCCACAATGGCACAACAACACCGCCCGGATGAACTCAGCCGACCCGCCAGGCCCAGCCCAACCCACGAGGCTGACCAATGACGTCCTCCAGCCAAGGCCAACCACATTGCAGCAGCGCCTATAGCTAGTCATCACCACCCAATCCCATTGAACTTGTGCCACTTATAGTATGTAGGTTCTGATGACGTGTTTTGTAAATATATACGCCTGTCTTTGCTATTGTCAGACAGAGCGCTCTCGGAGTTTGCAGAGTTCTTTGCATGCCTTATTCTGGTTGATAAACTCCCATTTAAGCTCACCCGCACTCTGCCTTGGCTTATTCCCAACTTGGGAGAGTCCTTCATTGTCTCTCATTGCGGGGAGGGTCGTGCTGGTTGGGGACGCTTGCCTTCAGTATCAAGACAGTGGGGAGGATATGCACCCAAAAATACATTGACACGCTTCAGCTGTAAAGTAAGAGGAAACAGTTGTGAAATTCACAAATAGTACTGTGCAATTACAGTGGGCCCAACTCAACATTTCTGACTATCAGGTCGGAATTTAAATTCCACTTCTCTTTAAATGTCTGGCATTTCTAAACAGGCTGCAACTCTTCTGAGTCATTTGTATATCAAACGTTTCAGTTCATTTTCATGTAATTTGAATATCTCAAATGGAATAGGAAACCTCATTAGAAAATCTTGCAACCTTGTACCTGTTAAATAGGACTAATTACCACATTTTAAAAAGCAGCTCATGCTTGGTAATTAATTTCCAGCTTTCTTTGTTCTGTTAAAAAGACAATCTCTGCCATTATCAATGTGAAGGAGCAGAATGCATCACAGTGGGCTATTCCGTGCTTGTGTAACTCGATATGTAAACGTGTCAATTTAGCTATAGCGCGCAGTTTCTCACATAATGACACATTTACATTAATCACTCCAATCCCTATGCAATTCGAGCGGTGTACATGAACGAGAAACGCATAACTCCAGATTGTGCAAAGTGCCTTGACGTTTATATGGTTTGCTGACAAGAAGCCAACAAAGATCTAGGATCAAAGGTGAAACTTGAACGTGTGTGTTGACTGTTTAGGAACCAAAACGAACTGTGCCATCGCACTGGGAATTCACTGCATGCGATCTAACAGGATTCTACAGGCTGAGGCCACAAGTAGGATATTTTCATACTCCAATCTTGATAGAACAAAAACAATAGAGAATATTGAATTGTGTTACGCATCCGGAAGAAACGGCTAAACAGAGACAGCGGAAATGGGAGAAGCACTTGAGTTCTAAAGCTTCTAATATAATATAATTTGCCTCGTAGCCAACTTGGGACTTCCAATCACATTGGTGAAGGGCTCCAAAGTAAAACAGAACTGTTACAGAAATCAACTACTTGAAGAAAAGGACCTCCATCCTCGCTAATCTGTATGGGTCTTTGATAAGGCTCCCAGTAAATTCAAGTTGACCCTGGTACTGTACCAGTTGATGTGCAGTTTAAGATATCCCTTCGTGCAGGTCCTCACTCTTTTACAGTCGGTAAAGTTCACCTCTAGACTATCATAGCGGGCACCGCTCCTCCAGCCTATATGCACTATGCCACCCAGTGGGCAGGGTATCTGAGTGCCGCATCCAGACTAGCAATGACACAGATCTCTTTTCTATTTGGTTCCGTCTTCATTTGTATTTGCTGTTTTACCCGCATTTCCCCCCTAGCCCCGCAGGACTACTTGCCTCCCCAATGCTCTGTTGTTACCCACCCTTTCCCCACTGCATGCCTCTTTGCATCTTGCGCACATTTCTGGCTTGATTTCCTGCAGCCTCTTCTCTGACCCTGCCTAGCACAGTTGGTTTGTCTTGCTGAACCACACTAGAATCTGCCTTAATTGAAACAATGAAAGTGAATCAATAAAAGGTTAGGGCATCTAGGGTTTGGGGGATTTCCAACCACGGCTCGTTTTTGTAAGACGTACTATCTCATGTTGGGCATTAGGGTTCCTGTCAGTGTTATGTTCCATTTACATTTTAACACGTTTCCTTTAATATTTTTCAATACAGGTTTCTTGTAATATTGTAACATATACATAAATAGGGAATGGTGGGTAACACTCAAAATGATATACATTAATTGGACATGTGACAACAGTATTTTTGTAAATATTTCAATCTTAAAACTAAGACTTTGGGGGTCATTACGAGTGCGGCGGTAAGGGGTTAATGGCGTCAGTAAGGATGCCGGTGCCGTTAACCCCTTACCGCCGCATTACGAGGTCCCTTAGTGGATTTTACCAGCCGTCCTTAACGGGACCCGCTAAAGGACCAGGGAGCTAATAACGGGGCCGTTATTAACGGGCCTGTTATTAGCTCCCCCCCATTCCCATTGAGCCCTATGGGGGCTCGAATGGTTATGGGGATGGGGATTTTGAATGGGGACTTACCGGGTCCTCCAAGGTTGGAATGACCCAGTAAGTCCCCATTCAGGGAACCCGGACCCGAGTTTGAAGGCAGCCATGGCGCTAATAGCACCATGTCTACCTCCAAACTCGTAATGACCCCCTTTGTGTATATAAGGTTGCTTTTAGCTCATACACCTTGATTAGTTAAAATGAGACGGAGCTCTATTTTGTGTAGCATTGTACTGTGTATTTTATTGGTGCTGCCCAAAGTTTACATACATAGATATGTCGCTTTCTAGGGTTTGCAAATCTGTTATTCAGAAGTTCAAAGGACAACTGGGACATGTTTCATTGCACCATGAAAGCACCTTCCTGCTGATTTCAAAGAACATGTATCTTTATGTCACAAAGAGTTCTGTGTATTCGTAACACTATGCAGAAGGTTGTTAATATAAGCAAACAACTCTGATGAATACAACCAAAAAAGTGGTGCCTACTTCCTCAGGTTTCCAAGATGCATGTGCACCTGTGAACAAGGTGCAGTGAAACATATATTGAGGTTCTCCCGTCACTTTCAGCCTTATGTTCCTGGCCGATTGCTGCATTCAAGGGATCGATTTCTCATCTCTGTGCCTAGATGTTGTCTTGTTCGAATTGGCGGCTCACATATTCTGTGAGGGCTGCTAAGTTGTGGAATGCCCTACCCATTGCACTTAGTTCTACGGTTGCCCACCTGTGATTCAGATGTGCTTTAAAAACGTGGCTTTTCTGACTTTCCTGCTCGGCCTTGGTGCCTTCTCAGTCTTGTTAGCGCCAGGTTGCCTTTTGGTGTCAGTTGTGCTGTACTTTTGCACAAAATGGATAACATAACATAACATATAAAGAAAAGAGCAAAATATCTAAATATATAAACAATTGGACATCAATGATGAAGTGCATGGTTGAATGTTAAATAAAATATATCTTCATATCATCATTATATAGACCCACAAATATATTCCCATTGGAAGCACAGGAGAGGAGCTATAAGGGTGCAAACTGCAACTTTCCACTGATGATATGGACTTTAGAACCAGTCCAAAACTAGGTCTTCCAGGCATATTTGTATGTAGCGCATGCTACCTCTCATTGTTTTGAAATGTTGTAATGTTTACAAGAATTCCTTTGTGATTATATTCAATCAATGTTAGTTCAAGATACATGTTTACACTTTTAAAGACAGTGTTTGTCTAGGACGCCTGAATATCATCAGTCACCATAGCTTCATTGTGCTTTTATTCATAAAAGTTGCTTTTTGCAAGAGGTCTTATGTCACCTGGAGGTTACAATTACAGCAGAACTTTCTTGTTGTTGAAGAGAAAGAAGGTGGCACTGTACATCAGATCTTTATCCATACCAATTGCTGATGGATGGCTATGAAGTGGTAACTCCTACATTCAGGGTTTTCTGTTGACGTAGCATGGAAGCACGATGGCCTTCTTGTTAATCCCCCTGTCGACGTAGCATGGAAGCACGATGGATGGCCTTATTGTGAATCCCCCGTCGACGTAGCATGGAAGCACGATGGCCTTCTTATTAATCCCCCAAGCCTGGTAACAGACTGCTTCTTTCCCATTCTACTACAGTAACCCGACATCCACTTGCTCCTTCCTGTGCCACTAGCCAGCCACAAGGCAAGTGTGTAGGCCTTAGCAAAACCTTTAAATACCCAATTTTGCACAAACCCCACTTTAGACTAATCCCCTTCCTGGTATAATGTGGCAACCCGGCCTGCAATGAAAGTGGGCTGCCACTAGGATGTGAACGTTCAAGTCCTTCTCAATACATACGGCTTGCACAGAGTGCGCACGCTCACATCTCCCTCAGTGAAGCCCTTAGAAATCTCACTCTTTCCTTTTGTTTTCCTCACCCCTATCTGTTTAGGCTGAATTTTGTGCAAGAGATTTCTCGAATGTGCCTTCGATTTTTGATTAATTATACCTGAAAATGCCATCCAAGGTTCCAGACGGAAATCCAGTTTATGTGCAAACTGCAGCGTGCGGTGTCTTGTTCTAGTGTACATTTCCTGCCCTCTCATTTCCCACTGATGAATTGCAACAGAGCACAGCCTTGTTAAACCGAACAGTGTTATAATGGGCTGCAACATTTAATGGACACATTACTTGAAACTAATTGCAAATGTAAAAGGGACATGGCTCTTAATTATATCTGAATAGGATATTGGGACGCAGACGCCAGAATAATACAGCCGCAATGAAAGCGTGGGATAACCTGGAGCGCGGCTGATACTACATGGAGTTATAAATTGTCTAATTTGTGCCCTATTTTAATCTCGTCTGTGATTATGGCTACACTAAAAGAGAGCAACAGCAAATTGCGCCCCATTTACTTGAATCATGACACAATATGTTGACAACATGAGCTTGAGATGCATTGCCAAAATGTGTGCAGCTCACAGCACCATTGCTATGCAGTCCAATAGCATGTTATGATGACTATATTGGACTCCTGGAAAAGCACATACCTTTGCCTCTATGCCAATGGATGTTTCTCACATTCTCATAAGAATGTAAGGCCTTATAGGAGAGCAATTTACTTGTACCGATCCCTGCAATTAACAGGGAAATGCAGGAATATAAAAAAGACTGCCACTATCTCAGCTATAGCTATAGGGAATCACAAGATGGAAAAACCCTGGTGAACCCACATCAGCACACACAGGCAATGCCTTGCCGTTGCATAGGTTGGCGGGGGCTATGCATGGGTTCATGCTCCCAGATACTGATCCCAGCCCTGCAGTTCCTTTGTGAACCAGCTGTGAAGCTTCGCAGAAACACAGAATAGCGGTACTTACTCTCACATAAGCCTCTTAATGTAATTGGGCCTTGCGCTTCAATTATTGATGTTGCAAACAGTGTAATGTGAGGTGCCAAGATGGCATTAACATGTAAATCATCTTAATTGACAAAGGGCGGTATTTAAAGTTTGCAAAGCATTCAGGCATATCAAATATGCAAATCTATTGAACAATACCCCCTTGTATTCTCTCTCTGGATGATAACGGTGCACGCGCACTGGATATCCTGCTGTGCGGTGTGGGTGCAGTGGGTGAAATCAAAGAAATCCAATTAATAGTATAATCCAGGTTGATTTTAAGAACATGCCAAAGGATGCCAGTTCTTAATCTTGCTGCATGTAGGTTGTTTTATTTTAATGTATCAGAACTCACACCCTTTTAGCATGCGTGCTAATGTAAGAGCAAATCGGACTCGCAGTGCTTGCTCTGGGTGTCACGGAGCAGCATATGCTCTGCACTGTGGCCTAACAGGTGGAGTAGGACTGCCCGCAGAACAGGAGGACCTTCTTTGCCTGGTCTTTGGCACCTATTATAGAGATGCCAGCGGTGAGTTAGGAGTGCAAGTTCTCGGTGTTCCTTTACTGCCATGAGGTCAGCATGCACACTAGTCACGCGCATAGGGCGTGCCAATGGAAATAGGTCAGGTTCAGGTCAGGTTCTCGGAAGTATGCAGGATAATTCTGCTCTGTTAAGGCATGGGGAGACATTCCGAGTAGGCGTTCACTCATAGCACAGGTTATTTGGCCTTGCTTGTTCTCAGTAGACAGGCTCTCGCATTTATGGCAAAGGTTTTCAGTATTGGTCAAAACTGTATTCCTTCGATTAAATGAAAGTACTGGCTGATGCCCACTGCCACTACTAAAAATGAAATAAGCCAGAGCCTTTTCATACGTCTAGCGGCAGTTGTACAGTTAGTTGTGGCCCACTCAATGCGCAGCAGGTCTGGTGCGGTGAGGACACCCGACTGGCCCTCAAGTGGGTTGGGTTCCCAGCTAGCTTCGGCCACCCTTGAGGAAGGAGGACCCCAGGGTGTGGATAGCACAGATGCATCTTGATATTAAAATGAGCCACATGGGGCCATTTCATTGTTGCCCAGCTTGGAGTATCCCACCGGTTAATAGAGCCATGCAGAAAGGCTGAACAAGTATGGGCCAGTTTTCTGGGTAAATGTGGGTTACTTTGATGACTGAAAGTGATTAAAACTACCAGACGCAAAGTGCACAAGCACTGTGCAGTGCATAGCTTTAAGCATCAATGCTAGTAGCCCAATTATGTGTCAAAATGTACCCTTTTCTAACAATCTCCCCAAATAATTGTGCCCCAAGTACTAAAGACGTTTTTGTGAAAAGCCCCAAACTTTGGATTGGGAATGTTGGCCACTTCCTTTGGTTGGGTGGAACTCTTGTTTGTCCCATTCAGACATTGAATGCCGCATCCAGATTATAGGAATTCATTTCTCTAATCCGCCCCCAATGGGGCACACTCCAACTTGGTAGAGTGGGGGTTCTCAAGTGTTCAAGGATTTGGTGCGAGCATGGAATGCCTTATTACGTTCACAGGGAGTTTGTTGACTTCTCGCATACCCTCAGAGGTGGTCCCCTTACATTGCAGCGTTCTATATCCATATTATTGGACCATAAGAAGCAGGCAAGCGCAAGTCTGCACTCCCTTTCCAGAGTCCAGTGACATTGAGCCTTCCGCATTAAGGCACAGACGTAACTTAATGTGAACCGTAGAAGAACCAGAACACAAACATTGTCTACTTCACCACTAGGGACCAGGCATAACACTCTTTTGGTTCTATATGCTTCCGTCGAAGCATGGCTCCCCGAATTCCTATCTGTTTAAACCCCCACCAAATCCCTTTCCTGAGGTCCCACCCACCACATAGATTTTTGGTCACTCACCCACCCCCCACTACCTGTTCCCTGCTCTCCTCGCTAATGTTTCTTTTTACCCCATCTCACTCCTCCACTACCCTGCCATACATACGCTGAATGGGAGCATGCCCACGCACTAAGACCCAAGGCTGCCTTATGACCCCATCCCCACTCGGCCAAAGCCCACTCCACCCAACCCCCGATCATTTCCACACCTGCAATTCCTTGCTACACTGTGCCCAACTTCCTGGCTGTATAAAGAAAGCAGCAATACTTTCTCTGCCCCTGTGATCGCTATTATGGCCAGCCAGTTCCCCAAATGAATAAATAAATAAATAAATGTGTAAAACCCACACTTTCTTCATTAGCTCTGTCCATCCCACTATCTTGCAGTGTGTTTCCAAGAACATTCACCTGTGACGTGTCCTACTGTTGGATTAGACCAACTTTGGGAGTTTGGCGTGACAGTCACAGAATTATTATTCATGAATTTTACCTGCAGTACCATATATTCTGCAATTATTCATGACTACTTATCTGCCATAGTTGCCCAAGCATGCTCTTAAACCCCATAAGCAACCAACACAGCCTAGGAACCCCAACACATATATTATTTCAACAAATATTTCTCTGCATCGCCCCTTCCCAGAACCTAGTCCATACAGTGGATTAACCTACTAATACAAAGCATTTCCCTCTGCTGAACTCCCTCCCCTGCGATTGCGAACTCCTTCTCTGCTGTAAAGTCCTCTTCCTTCATTCTTGCTCGTGCTCGCCTTCCCTGCAGACTAAGGTCCAGGGTGTAGGGCGGCACAATGCGCCACAAAGAAGGTTATGTCCTTTGAAACCACTATGGGGGAGATTCAGCACAGCACCCACAGCATAGCAGCAAGAGATAACATAACTAATTGCTGCATTTGATACCAACTAGTTAACACATGTGCGCATGTATATCATACATCCCCTGCACAGAATGATCCTGAATATCAAACCTTTGGAGGAAGCAGCTACCTCAATTTCAAAGACGTATAACATGTCAACTCTGTGCCACGTCTTCAGTTATCAATACACAATTGCAGTCTGTAATACCACTTGGATACCCCAAATTCTATGTCAAGACCGAAGGCTCACATTATGCTTCTCTTCCTTTTAATTATTTAAGGTATTTTATGCACTTAATATAACAAAGGTCATTCTAAAGTGCATAAGTAAAATATGTAACATAAAACTTGTTCAAAATACATAAAAAAGTTCAAAATATTAACACAATAACGTGAAAAAACTCCCATGATGCTCCAAAGGTCATCAGTGTCTTTGGTCACGTGGTACTGTCCCTCCCATGGATACTCAGATGGTCCCATAAACAGTCCTGAACAAGAAATAACTTTCTCTTTCTTTTCTGCTCTCAGCAAGAGATATCTCATTTCTTGTTCAGAACTGTTTATTTGCAGTGTTGGTTGATATTAGTGTAACGCTGCTTGTACGAGTGTTTGTTGCGGTGTGAAAGTACTAATGCTTGTGTATAATTCGCCTCGCGAATAATTTAAGGCGTTTTTTCTTGTTATATTCCCCTTCGTTGTTCACCAACGCCAGCTGCTTCCTGCTGATGTCAGTGTCAGTGTCAACGGAGATAACACGATCGTTACATTGCACAGATCGTGATTCTGTTAGTTTGCGACAGCAAGAGCCGCAGTGCCGCGTTCTTTTTACATTTTTATTCGCCTCCCCGGCCCGGTATTACTCGCCGGCTCTGGGGAGGAATACGCTCCTGCTCTCCCTGGTCCTTTTCTCAAGCTCCGGCTCTCGCGCGAGCATTTCCGTTGCGAGAGGAACGATTAATGCGAGTGCGAGCGCCGGAGCAAGAGGAGCCTAGTGAATTACACAATCAGTTTCAATTAAAAAAAAAAAAAAAGATAAAAAGAGGGAAGCTAGGAGGAACTCCTCTTTCTTGGAGACTTCAATATTCACCTTGATGCCTCCTGTCCTCCCTCTAGACTCTTTCGCGACCTCTGCGACTCTCTCTCACTCTCTGTTCTCCCATCTGGGCCGACCCATTCTGCAGGGCACACTCTTGATGCTCTGATCTCTTCTGGCCTTCCCCTCTCTGTCCCTCTCTCCACTCCTCTCTCCTGGAGTGATCACTTTCTCCTATCCTCCCACCTCATCCTCCCTACCAAACAGGCAAAGCCACCCTCATCACTGCCACCCACCTTCGCGGTCATCCTGTTAATGACTCCAATCAAGCATTCCCACTAAGTCAGTGCCTTGTCTGGGATTGCTCAAGGGAAGCCCTTATTTATATATTTTTATGACAAGTTATAATCTGGATGATGAACCCTTGTATAACGCCCCTCTCTTAGAATCCCCCTGACCCCACTGAGCCAAGAAGTAGGTTTGTTTTGCAAATTAAAAAGGTTTATTTGAAAAATTAAACAATAGAGATATATCACACTTTTATAATAAGTTAATATTGATAGCACACTTGTGAATATGACAGTGATCAACAATGGATGATGTTATACTAGCACACTGGTTTAATTACTTAGGAGTAGTATAGAGGATAAGGTAGCTGAGAATGCTTTATATCGTACAAGGAAATGCAAGGTGGAAAAGAAGCAACACAGGGATAAACTTGATATGATTTCAGCAAAAGATAATAGAATCACTGTTTCTCTGACAATTCACTCCCCCCCTATGCAATGTAAGGAGATGGAAGTAACACACACAGTCTTCAGGAATACAATCACAGTACAATACAAATTCAGTTCCCCCCTAGCAAGCTTAGAGAAACCGGGATGATTTTAAACACAGGCAAAGTACTTTAAAGGTGGTATGCAAAGAAGGGAAAAATATGCTAAAAATGATTTTAATTCCCTCTAGAGGTTCAGGGTGAGTGAGAGATACTTTAAATCAGTCAGGCCAGCCCTTTCAATGATTCAGGGATGGTAACCAGGTTGAAAACGGAATTCCGTAATGGAAGCAAAAGACAAATGTTTTTACACCTGGCTGGAATGAAGCAAAATAGAATATAGAACATGGATTTGTTCCTGGTGCACTGGCCACAGTGGGTACCCCTTATTGGGGAGTAACGTTTATGAATACCTCAGATAGTTATATTTGAACTACTCCAGTTAGGATATACCTATATATGTGAATTTGATGTGGGTTCAATAAGGACCACTATGTTTAGCACTTTACATGCGTATATTATGTTTGTTTAAATGTTGTTTTTCATGTCTGTTTAGGTTTTGCAGTCCAAACCCAATAGGCTCAAGAAGAAGGGATGAATATCCCGAAACGCGTCAGCCACGAATTGTATAAATGGACTATCATTGTTTACTGTTTTCATGTTTTTTTGTAGACAGTCATTTTGGCTTTTTCACTTCAAATCTGTATGGTGAATTTACTGTGACATTAATTAAAAACCTCCCCCTGTTTTTGGGTTTTTTTACAAAATAACTGAGTGTTCAGTCTTACTACTAACTTGATCAGAATATTATTAATTAACTACAACAAATGCATTTAAAATTGCTGAACCATCAATTGATGGACTTATGATAGAGTGCAGGGGACGGGAGGGTTCCTAATTTTGGATCCTCGTCTTTTGTTTCTACTTATATCGTTATTGTGATCCTGTGCCAGGTTCACGTTTCCTCCCCCGCACCTCAAAAAAATATGTATACTTCTACACATTATTGAATAAATCAATCTCTAATTTTAGAATACCAGGGAGTGCTTCTACTGATCTACCCCTTTGGAATGAAGCAAAATGCCAAATCGCGGCAATTTAGTTGCGTGCGTCGAGCACAATTACGGAGGAAGTATAAGGTGTAGCAAGTCGGTTTAGAGCTTGGTGGAAAGCTTAGAATCTCAGCTTTAAAATAAATGTTAAATCACGCTTCTATCACAAACGGTTCAAGAGATACGGATGATTTTGTGAAGGTAGATTCTCAAAATAAAAGTAAAGCTCAGAATGACAGATGACAATTTTGCAGCTTTGAATCAACAGGAGGGACACGATTTCTATGATGCAGTTCTCAATAAGTTAAAATAGTTTGAATTAGATTATTTTAAACTAAGAGATTGGTTTTGCACAGTTCTGGCTGAGTACTCACACTATATTTTGGACAGGAATGCGACTTCGTCACGGATCGGGTCAGGTTGGACTGGACTTCTGGGCGGTTTCTGGTACTGGTTCTCTGGTACTGGTTCTCTGGTTCCGGATCTCTGGTTCTGGTCTGGTCTGGTCGGGATCTCTGGTTCTGCTCACAGCAATCTGGTCTGGGCCCGGTGCGCGGTTCTGGATACAGCTCTGCTTTCTGGGTGTTTCTGCTACCGGTTGTGGCAAAAGTTCTTGGCAAATAATTCAAACAGCTCGCCCGGCTGTTGAATAGTTTGCAAATGATTTTGAGACCTGCTGAAAAAGGATTCAGCTTGTGGATTCAGGCCTCTCTGCTACAAGTTCTGGACTCTGGATTCAAAGTTCTGGTCTCTGGAGATTGATGGATTTGAAGTCTGGAGTCTCCCGGCAAAGCGTCCCACAAGAAAGTGGAAAGTGAATGTCCCTACCTGGGTTCCAGTGGCTCTTTTTATGTCTTTTGAAAATGGGTGTGGATGCTAACTTTCTTTGCCCAACCCACTCACAATTTGATAGGTCAAGGATTTCTCTTTGACCTGATTTGAGAAGGGAACAGTGAGTCAGAGTGATGAGGTAGGTTTATGGTCAGAGGATCCTCCCCTTGTCAAATTGCACACAAATCTATTTCTGATCCAAATACCCATTTATCTATGTACCATTTTTCTAATATGATATGTCCAGTTAACATATTTTCTGTAGCACCAAAACATCCGATCCCTGTCTTTGTAAGATGTTGTGTCCACTTTTGACAGAATTCTGCCCTTTTCATCCAGATAACAACCTCTAAACTTTTCCAGATTTTACACAAATGTGCACAAGGGATATGGGTTTCAGATGATAAAGTGTCAGATTTTTAACATGCATACATTTGGAGTAACAACCTTATTTTCCGCTACTACTCCCCAGAACATACCAGTCCTGACACCTCTTAAAATGTGCACAGAAAAATCACAAGAATGATGATATTATTTATATAATTTTAACAAGTCCGCACTATGAATTATCCATCTTTTTAAAATTATGCTCTGGCCCCAAAGGGGTGTGGTTTTCCAAAGCACATGGTGGAATTTCTGGTTTGTCCACTTCCCCCAAGCTCAGCTTGCTCACAGAGGCACTTCTCCTCCCACTTCTCCCAAGAGGAAGCTATTTTACGACCCCTCCCCCCACAATATAACATTTGCCTGGGACCAAGACAGTGCTTTGTTCAGTTTCCTGCAGTCCCTGGGTGCCACTCCCCTAATTCAATCAGAGAGGTGTCATCTCCTTTTGGCAGGGCAGCAGAATGTAATCAGGCCTGGGAACACAGCTGCTCATCAAGTTTCAACTCCTGTCGGGGGTAGTTGTCAAGCAGAATTCAATCTCTTTAAGCCAGGCTTCAGCTAAATGTCACTTTGGTTCCCAGTTTTCTACATTCAAACCAAACTTGCAATTTTTACACATGAAGCTAGAACACTGATTCTAAGTTCAAAACTATGACATTTAAACAATTGCAACCTATGTGACACTCAAAAGTAGGTCACTCATTTATTCTCAACATTTCGATTTTAGTGGCTTTAGACCCAAATTCACTTAAGCTGCTGACATCCCCAGCTATTTTCAATACATACATTAGACAATTACTTCCTTCAAGTCATTTCAGAATATAGTTTTACATTGTATCCACCTCTTAGTAAGTCTTTCTTTGGCCTGGTTTGGTTCATTTGTTCAGTTTTACACAAGTGTCTGGTGGTTTTAAAACGCCGGCTTGCTGGTAGTGGTGAGCACCAGTATTGCACCCATTTTTGACATTAATAACAACAGATTTTGAACAGCACCATATTCCTTAGCACTGATTTCGCTCATGGCGCTTCTGGCCCCTCACGCTCACCCTGGTGGGTGGCAGGTCAGGCGACCATTTTGTTGTGCGCAAAGACTGCACGGTTCTCCAGGATTCTGGCGCAAATGTGGGCTTTTCCGCCCTCTTGGATTTCCTAAGCCCACAGCACCAAGTGTTGCAGCATAATAGTCCAAACGTGGGTCAGGACACCCAACAATCCGACCCATGAAGCGCGTGTCAGTTGAGGCTTTCGCTACCACCTTCTCGCCCCCCCTCCCCCTGCGGCTGACTCCCACCCTGACACAGCCCTCTCCACACTCCACTCTGCTATATCTGATACCCTTCATATCCTTGCCCCTGTCATGAGAATCCGCCTGAAGCCCAAAGCCAAATGTAACTCCTGGTATGACTCAGATCTCATCACCCTTAAACGCAAGTGGAGGGTGGCAGAGAGGAAATGGTGTGCTTCATGTTCATCCTCTGACAAATTGGCCTGCCGCCTGCTCCAAAGGCAATACCGGCTCACCGTTCTCACTAAGAAGAGAGCCCTTATCCAAGCCCGCATCTCTGTGGCATCTAACAATTCGGCGAACTCTTTAAAATCTGCAAGGAGCTGGCCAACCCTGCTGCAGTCTCCACCTCTCCTGTCCCCTCCCAGGCCCTCTGCACAGCACTGGCCTCTCACTTCATTTCAAAAACTCAAGACATCTTGTCCTCACTCTCCTCCTATCACCTCCCCTCCCCTATTCCCTGCTCTCCCTCCGGCCTTTCGGCCGCCACCCCTCCTCCCTCCTTCTCTGCCTTTCCCCTTTTTTCTGCTGACGAGGTTTCGAGACAAGTCCGATCTATGAAAGTCTCGTCAAAACAGGTAAACTCCTATTCCTCCAAAACTATCAAGGACCACATCGACTCCCTGGCGCCTGCCTTGCCCGACTTCTGCAATCACCCCTTCACCTCTGGAGTCTTCCCATCCCCCCTCAAGAACTCCCTTGTGCACCCCCTTCTTAAGAAACCTTCCTCTGACCCCTCCTGCCCAGCTAACTATCGCCCAATCTCTATCACTCCCTTCCTGGGCAAGCTCTTGGAGAAACTGGCCATCTCCCAGCTTAATCTCCATGCTGAATCTGTTGGTAGTCTTCATGACCATCAGTCTGGCTTCAGAGCTGCCAGAAGCACGGAAACTGCTCTCCTGAACATCCGTGAGGACCTGCTCTCTAACCTTGACTCTAACACCCCTTGTGTTCTCATCTTGCTCGACCTCTCTTCTGCCTTTGACACTGTTAACCACACCATCCTGTTCAACCGTCTCCGTGATAACCTGGGTATCACTGGTCAAGCTCTGTCATGGCTGTCCTCCTTAGTCTCCACTCGACCCTCCTAGGTCCAACTGGGTTCCTTCCTCTCTGACATCTTTTTCTCTACCTGTGGTGTCCCCCAGGGACCTAACCTCTCTCCCTGGCTGTTCAACCAGTATTTGGCACTTCTTGCTCACCGCATCGCTGCTCTCTGTCCCAACTTTCAGTGCTACGCGGATGATACCCAGCTCATTTTCAGGCTACCCTCGGCCTTCTCTTCCACTTCCCTCATCTCTGACTGTCTTTCTGCTATCCAGGAATGGTGTGCCGCCAACGACCTCGGCCTTAATGCCAGTAAGACTGAGATTCTACTTATCGGCACACCCACTCCCTCCCTCCCTGCAGCTCTCTGGCCGGCCTCCCTTGGCCCACTTCCAGCTCCTAACTGCATGGCAAAAAACCTCAGGGTCATCTTCGACTCCACACTCTCCTTCTCTCCTCACATCTCTGACGTCTCTAAGAAGTCACACTAACAGCTACACCTCCTCAGAGGTATCCTTCCTTTTCTCTCCTTTCCCCAGAAGCTCACTGTCTCCAGAGCTCTGGTTCTCTCTAGGCTGGACTACTGTAACAGCCTCTATCTAAATCTTCCTACCTCTACTCTCCACCCTTTGCAACTCATCCAGAACAGGACTGCAAGACTTGTCCTTGGCCTCAAGCCCAGGGACCGTATCTCTCCAGGACTGAAATCACTACACTGGCTCCCTGTGGCTGCAAGGATTAAGTTCAAAACCCTCTGCATTGTCCACAAGGCCGTCTGGGGCCTTGGGCCAAAATACCTGCAACTCTCTCTTCTTAAATATCTTCCTTCTCGAGCCCTTCGCTCATCCACTTCCAACTACCTCAGGGTCAGTCGCTTCTCCAAGCAACGAGCTGGGGGTAGATCTCTCGCCGCAGCAGGGGCCTCCCTCTGGAACAGCCTTCCTGCCTCCCTGAAACTTGAGGAGAACCATCTCCGGTTCCGGAAGCACCTCAAAACCTTCCTCTTTGCCTCCGCTTTCTCTCCCTCTCTCCCCTGCTAAAATCACTGAACCTGCACTGAATCTGCAACTGGGCCACTCACCGATCTCATGTCCTGGCCCAGCCACTCTTCCTTGCACTGCCTACATCCACTACGGCACTGTCTCTGTATCCTACAGCCCCTTCTCCCGGCACTTACCTTTGCACTTGCCACCAGCTGGCCCTATTATTTATCTCGTATTCTATTAACCATGTACCGCACTTTCCTTGCACTTGCCACCAGCTGGCCCTATTATTTATCTTGTATTCTACTAACCATGTACTGCACTTTCCCTCTCCCCTTCCCCTGCACTTTTCCCAGTCCCCCTACCCTTGCACTTGCGCGATCTGAATGACACCTGGCCTAGTAGGATCGTTGTCTGTCTCCCTGTCCCCCCGCCTCGTCGAGCCTTGAAACACTTGTGTACAGGCGCGTTACAAATGCGATATCATATCATAGCATAACACTCAGCTCCTGATGTTTTACAGCTGGAGACCAGACCCGGCAGCCTCAGCGACAGACGCATTCCTGCAGCCTTGGACACAGGGGATTCTCTACGTATTTCCCCCCTTCTCCATGATAGCGAGGACCCTGGCGAAGGTCCGTCAGGACAAAGCAGAACTGGTCCTCATAGCCCCAGTATGGCCTTCTCAGACTTGGTATCCAGTTATTCTGTAACTTTCCACAGATTCTCCAATCCTTCTACCCCAGTATCAGGATCTCCTATTAGATCCGTGGGGTCAAGCTCACCCCCTGCTAGTTTCCGGATCAATGACACTAGCAGCTTGGAGGATTTCAGGGCAAGATGGAGAACTCCAGGAATGTCCACCAAAGCAATCCATCTCATTGAGGAAAGCTGGGCCCCGGCTACACGCAAACAATATTCCAATTCCTGGAATACATGGAGAACATGGTGTCAGGATAGGAACTTGCATCCAGTTTTAGCGTCTCTAGAAGAAATTCTAAATTTTTTAGCTTCCCTAGTAGAAAGAGGCCTTGCTTACAGAACAGTAAACGCATATCGATCAGCGATCTCTGCAGGCCACGATTTCATACAAGGGGCTCCAGTTGGAGAACATCACCTAGTTTGCAGATTGTTGAAGGGTATCCGTCTCACAGTACCTCCTCCGTCCCGTTATAACAAACTTTGGGACGTTAATAAAGTACTCAATATTTTCCTTTCATGGCCAGCTAACGAAGAGTTATCGCGTACGGCACTCTCCGGCAAGCTTACTACATTGCTTTGTCTCGTACCTTGCAGGAGAGTATCAGAGGTTAGAGCTGTAGATCTAGACGGCAGGTCCTTTTAACCTGATGGTATCGTTTTTCATGTGAAAAGAAGAACTAAATGCGATTCAAGAGTGATCTCGTACTCAGCCTTTGGAGAACAACCCAAACTATGCGTGGTTCAGTGTTTAAAGGCATATGAAGAAGTGACAGATCCCCTCAGATCCACTCCAGACGGGCAACTTCTCATAGCTATTCGCAAACCCCACAAGGCAGTCTCAACCCCTACCTTAGCCCGCTGGGTGCGCTGGACGTTAACCCAAGATGGGATCGATACACTCCACTTCAGAGCTCATTCAGTCAGAGGCGCCATGGCCTCAAAAGCCTTTCAGATTGGCGTTCGTCTGGAAGACATCATGAGGATGGCCGATTGGGCAGGCGAATCGGTCTTTAAAGAATTCTACTTAAAACCAGTAGAACAACCTGCTTCGATAGTGGTAAGTAAGCTTTGAACGAGCATAATGTGAGCCTCCAGTCTTGACATAGAATAAAGATTTTCCATAATAACTTACTAGAAATTCTTGATTCTTTTAAAGACACGGAGGCAAGCATTATCCCACCCATCAAAGGAAAGCATATTGCGTGCTGCTTAAGAATGACTCTGACATTGTTTCAATCTGTCAAGCTAACTTAATATATTGTTTAACAATAACAAGATGCTTTTTTCTCCCACCCCTTTAAGGGAACTAGGTTTGCAAAAGTTAATATATTTTATTTTTTCTTTGACAGCATCTGCAGACAAGTCCACCTGATGTGCGTGCCAACAGATCCTTTCATCTGGTTAAATGAAGTTTAGATCTCTATTATCGAAATCAGCAAGTTTGCAGCCTCGAAAGAGGAAGTTATTTCTTGTTCAGGACTATTTATGGGACCATCTGAGTATCCATTGGAGGGACAGTACCACGTGACCAAAGACACTGATGACCTTTGGAGCATCATGGGACTTGAAGTTTTTTCACGTTATTGTGTTAATATTGTGACATTTTTTATGTATTTTGAACAAGTTTTATGTTACATATTTTACTTATGCACTTTAGAATGACCTTTGTTATATTAAGTGCATAACATACCTTGCTGCTGAGCTTTCTTTATATAAATAATAAAAAGAAAGAGAAGCATAATGCTCACCTCTGTGTTTTTAATAGAATCAAGAATTTCTAGTAAGTTATTATGGAAAATCTTTATTATATGGGAGGGTGAAAGAGTTCGAACAATGAACTACTAAAAAAGTAGACAAGCGCCTTCAGTGAATTCTGGCAAAAAGAAACATCAGATGCTAACTCACAGGCACAAGAGACTTTATAAGTTGTGCATGTCAATTTATTTATTTGATTTATTTTTTACTTTTATACAGCACACACAGCAGCCCTTGGGCATCATGGTGCTGTTACAAGCAAACATGCTCAGTTACATGACAACAAATAATGGGGGAAAAAAACATATGACAGCCTGTAAGAGGTTTGTGGTTCCAGTGAACCAACACAGGACAGGTAACATTAAGGAGTGTGAGACACAACAGACAGAGGAACATGAGATGTACCTTGAGGAAGGGGGTTTACGGGATATGAATTAACCACTTGTTGGAGATCAGAGGTTTTGGGATGACGGGCAAACTTTAACAGTATAGCGCAAACCAGGCTAGTTAAAGAACGTGGTCTTGAGGGCTTTCTGAAAGGCAGTGTATGAGCTCTGGTTCCTGAGGGTGATTGGGAGAGCATTCCATTGTTTAGGAGCAATGAATGGGAAGTTGGCACTGACAGCTTTGGCACTTTTAACAGTGGGAATGTTCAACTGGTTGGTGTAGTCCGATCTTTTAGGTCTGGCAGGGTTAGTTCTGACAATATTTTTCTGAAAGATAAGTGAGGGCTGTGAGTGTGAGGCCTTTGTGAGTTATTGCTAGAGTCTTGAATATGCTACACTTTTTGGTGGGGAGCCAGTGGTCATCGTGTCTGGCCTGGGAGATGTGCTCTCTTTTGGTAATGTTTAGAGCAGCCCTAAATGCATTATTTTGAATAACTCTGAGTCTGTGCAGGTTTTTGGAAGATGTGCCAGCAAAGAGAATGTTGCAGTAATCGAGTTTTGCTCCAATAGTGGCTAAAGCTATTGAGAGGCAATTTTGTTTGGACAGGAATGGCTTGCCTGAATTAATCAGTTTAGTTGTGAAAGATGCCAAGGAGGCAATGGCGCTAACCTGGCGTGTCATGGAGAGTGTGGAGTCGAGGTATACCTCAGAGTCTTTACTGACAACGTGATATAGTATTGTCTATTATGAATGTGCTGTATTTATTATCAAGTTTGCTGAGAGTTTCCCTAGGGCCAACTATGAGGATTTATGTTTTATCCCCATTGAGGCAGAGCCTGTTGGCTGCCATCCAGGTTTGGATGGTGGAGTAAACTAGGTGCAATGTCTTAGCATCTTGTTCATATGAAACAGAGAGAGGGAGGAGGACCTGAGTGTTGTCAGCATAGTTTGTGTAAGCTATGCTGCGTGCGTCAAGTTTGTCGAAAAGCGGTTTGCAGAAAATATTGTACAGGGTGGGCGATGTGCATGAGCCTTGGGGGACACCGCAGTGGATGGTGGTGGGTGTTGCACAGGCCTGGTCTGAGAAGACTTTCATGGCTCTCCTCTCAAGGAAGGAGGTGATCCAGTGAGTGGCTTGAGGGGCGAATTGTGCTGACTTGGTGAGATGTCTGCAGAGGATCTTGTGATCCATGAGATGAAATGCTGCAGATAAATCTAGAAGGAGGAGAAGAGCGGGTTTGCCTTCATCCATTATCTCAGCAAGTTGTCTTTTTTAGATTCAATAGGGCAGAGTCGGTTCCGTGACCTGCCGAAATCCTGATTGCCTCTTTCCTAAAATGCCACTGGATTCAAGGAAGTGCTATCTTCCATAAGTTGGCAAATGATCACTTTGCTATGTAGCCAAATCATACCACATGTGGTTAGTGGGTTGGATCAATTACCTTTGTAAAACACACAGTTTCTGAAAGTATATGCTTAGATTGGGAATAGTCAATCTGTCACTCATGGGATCTGACGCTTTGGCATACAACAGCATTCAGCCCCTGCCGACATCGTCACTGGTGAGCGATCATGAGAGTTGTAGGCCATGAAATCTGGAGGTTGACAGATTGGCCGCCCATGGCCTGGAAAGCAAGATTCAGGAAGTAAGCACTGACGACCAGGGCGTAGGCTGGTGGGTTTCTACTAGCTAAGTATGTATAGATATAAGAAGGGCCTCGGATGGTGTCCACCTCACAAAAGGATCTCTGAGACCTGCATGTATAAGTCTTTTAGCCAACAAGTTCTAGGCTTAGGTGTTGGTGGCTTCAGATCTAAAGAAAGCCTTCTGCAAAATGTATTTTCATTTGGAGTCAGGAGACGAAATCACAAACAGCTGTGCATTTGGCCGTCCTTTGCAAATAGCACCTGTGTGCTGCTCAGACATGAAGTCGCAATAAGCTGCGCTCCACCCGAGCAGATGGAGCCTGAAGAAATATAGACAAACACCATCCTATTGACATTCAACTGTTTTGCAAGAAATAAAATGTGCCCAGTAGGCTTAGCTTTATTATCAAGAGCTGACAGATGGCATCAAATTGTTTCAAAAGTAGTTGCTATGAGAGAACAGGGCATGGGGAATGGCTGCGAGCTAGATCCAATTTAGTCCTTCCGCTAGAGCAGCATCTAGCCACGGGTGCGGCTAAAGAACTCAAATCCTTGTTTTTTTTTAATTTGAAAGGTGGGGTGTAGGCTCCTTATTTATGTGGATTGGTTGTTGTACCAGAAATGCCCCACTTATTTCCCCCCTTCCCACTGCCCTATTGTTAAGGCCCCTCTTTGGATACATTTCATGTCTCTTTACATCTGGCATAGAATATCTGATGGTATTTCCCAAAGCCTCTTGTGCCCCCTCTTCAACTCTACCCAGCACAGCTTGTCAGGAAAATGGCATTTTGCGTTTTTTTTGATGAATCGCACTAGACTCTGCCTAAAAATAACCTACACCTGGTGCAAAAGCCGGCTGGTGACATCCACTGTGTGCCAATGCTGATAGGCTTTGGGTGGCATCGGGTTACCTATTAGCCATATCTAGTCAACTGTAGGCACATATACTAAAACACGAAGACAGCGGCTGTCTGTACTTGGAGAGCCTACACTTTCAGTATCAACCATTTGAGAAGAATAGCGACAGATTGGTCATCAGCAGTCACATATTGTCCTGTATAGCAGTGCTGGCACTGCCTGCTTGCGCTCATCTCTGCTGTGAGATAGGGTGTGTATGCTGGGGGGAATGATATTGTTTGATGAAAGGGATGACATGACGCGATATGAACATTCAGGCGCTTTAATTTATTTGGATCGGGCAAATCAGCATCATGACAGCAGTCATTGGTTCCATTGCTTGGACCATTGAGCCAAAAGGGACATTTGAGCGAGCGAGCGGGCATGGGAATGGATGGTCTCCCTTGGATTGCCTGACGCGGTTCATGTGATGTGCACCATGGGGCAGGAGGATCCTCTTTCCCATGAAGCCGACTCCATGGAGTCCATGTGAGGTACACATTCAGGAAATGGGCTTCATCTCTCTGCTCATTTCATGTCTGAAGGCTGGCAGGTGGCAGATGTGCCCTCCAGTGAAAGTCTCTTTGGTGGACATTTGTTTCTTTCTTCAGGCAGCGGCCACCTGGGCCTGAATGCCATCCACACCTAACCCTCCTCTTCACAAGAAAACCTTTGTAATGGTGGTGCTGCATTTGCAACCATTTTGTCTTTTGGTGTGGATGGTACTTGCCAGATTACCCTCTGTTTCATAAAGTTTGCAGAATGAACTTCCTACGTCCATGGCTGCAATGGCTACCTATGAAATGATGCACCCGTCACACTTAAGAAGTCACAAAACGCATCAGAACCCACTCACTTCCAAGTTCCGTTACCTCTTTAGCAATTGCCAAACGTATTATGAGAACACCATGGGCCAGTGTGTATAGATTCACAAAAGAGTTTTTCATAGCAGCTGCCACTGTTTCTGCTAGCGGTCTGGGGGTGTATTATCACTCCTTTGGTAATAATAAACTTGCCTCATGCTTCTGGCAAATAAGGAACATTTCACAAGGCTGTCAAACCATTGAGGTGTCATGAACGCTCTTGGCAAGCCACCATTTATTGATTAATTAAAAGTCTGGTGCCATGACATATAAGTAGCTCGTATATATATCTCTCTTTAAACAAATATTCGCTTGTGAAGGTTGAGCCCCAAAAGAGTATCTGGCAAGACTGTGGCACTTGATAACATGACAAAGAATTCTGGGCCCTGATATCCTATAGTACGCCTCCTCTATCGAAATCTGATAACTTAACCCCTAAATATATCTTGTCCAGGGCTCGATCATTATGAGCAGCCTAATGGCTAGGATTATCTTCAGTGATGCTGTGAGCAGGTCACTGGCAGAAAGGCTTACAATGCTCTATCACTGTTTCCATAACAACACAAAAAAGATATTCATCGACGAATGTGAGCTAATCACACTCTGCGACAAAGGTCTTCAACCTGTGGCTCTCCCGTTGTTTTGGACTACAACTAATTGACTATGCTACGGATGATGGAAGTTTTAGCCAAAACCATCTGGCGAGCCAAAGGTTGCAAACTCCTGCTCTATGGTATCCTTAGACATGTGTTTATGTAGAGATCATGCTTTACCCCTACTAGGAGTCCTTGCCTGATATAATTATAATTGTTTTTTTATAACACGCATAATACTGATACCGAAGAGGTTCCTAAGCCCAGATCCAGGATTTGAACCCAAGTTGGTCTGCGTCATCTTGCTTTTAAGACGAGCGCGTTGCCACTGAGCTATACTACCCGTGTATAACAATTTAAACCACTAAAACTGGAAAGACATGCTCAAAAAGTCTTCTAAATGTCTCTGTGTGTCTCTTTAGGTAGGCAGGGGTCACTGCCTATAGATGGCCAATGAAGATGTTTGGACTACGGTGAAGATAGGGCCTGCAGAGAGAAATTAGCTTATACCTTAGAAGAAAATCTGGATCTCAGTTCCATGAAGCAGAAACATGTATGTAGTAGAGAAACTTGAAGAGATGAAAAAGCCTTTGATAGAAGACCATACCCTGGATCGAGAAAACCATAGGAGATGTTTTCGGCTACGATTTGCAGCTGGGTGAGATACACATTTGATGCTGTTGAATAAAGTTAAATGCGACCCTCATTGAATAACATGGAAGAACTAAGATGGGTGAAGCAACCTGGTTCGAGGTGGAGTTTTACGATGAACAGTGTCGCAGATGACTTTGAACAAACATGATGGTTCTCAGATTTCTTCTTGCACAATTCAGCCAAATGACGTAGACCTTGTACTAGTGTCAATAAGCTTGGTGTAACATTAAGCTTCCTCAGGTAATTCGGATGTCCACCTTTTTCAGGGGGGCTGGAGTAGCACAGCCGTGAAGCACTGCTCTTCTAATCTCCCAGGAATTTCTTTTCCAGCAGACCAGAACTCCAGAAGACCTTTTCCCAAACAACATTCAGAGAAAGTGTCCTATAGTACAGCATTTTAAGTGGCTCATTGGAAAGATTGGAAAGATTTGTATGAGATCACATACCCATTGGGAATCTCCTGAAGTAGACTCCCTTTCTAGTTTGACTGCTGCCATAGTTAAGGAAGATCCCATGATGACTTCCTTACTGCATTCCGGCATCCCATAGCCCGTTATCTGTCTGTGGAACAAAGGTATCAGCAAAGGACTCTGGCGACAATGCTTCCCATCAAAAAAACAGAGGGGAATATGCTACATCTGCGTATGAAAGCTACGAGTGGAGTTTGCATAGAAGAACATATTAGGATCCTGGGGAAAAGCACACGACTGAATTGTTCTGAGTATGTTTGGTTTAGCTGAGTGCAGATGAATGGCCTGCATAGTCACAGACACGCGTTCATTTTGAGATCCGAACTTCAAATTAGCAAGACGATATGATTGTGTTTCCTTCCCAATCATACATATGATCTGGAATTTAACATGAGAGCACTCAAGCCCTCACAGTTGGAACCCGTTTGATCAACTTCAGGGCATATCATCAGGAGAAATCACTGTTCTTTCACATTCACAATCTTTTTTGCCCAATACATTTTTTTTAAGCATACATTTATCCAGAGTAGTGGGTTGAGTCCCAAGCTAAAGGGTAGCTTCAACAGATGGATTATTTTCCAATTGGAAAGACTCCAAAATAGTTTTTGTATCTGGTCTAGACATTTGTGAGTGGTTATAATGCACAAAAGTTATATTTCGTCAAAACAGACTCATTTTATAAATTGTGGAAATTGCACAGAGGAGCAGCAAACATCTGCATTTATGGTTACGCCTGTCTCCTCCATGCCATCTTCCTATGCATTGTTTGCACTTCACAGTGTAAACAAATATAAATGCATTCTGCAACGTACAGGCATGCTGGGGGTGGGGGTGGGGAATCTGCCAGCTTTTAGCTGGCACTGAAAGTTGGCAGATTCTGAAGGAATCCAATGCATTTCTGCCACCATCTAAACCAGTCGTACTTGCAGGCGGATAGAATGGGAAGTTGGAAATGCAACATCTATTCTGTACCCCCCACTTCTCTTGTCAAATAACCTAAAAGCCCTCGGCGTGGCAAACAAGGCATAAAAACATGTGTAAACCGTTACCACATTTTGTTTACGACTCAGTGGCCAATTCAGGGACTTGTAAAACTTAAGTGTTAGCCTTTAAACGATCACAGAATGGTATCAGTACCCCTTCCGAAAATAACCACAAATATCATAAAACAAAAAAAAGGCCAGCTAAAGTAAGAAAAGTGACCAGAACACTTATGAGCTTGAATCACAATACCAGCCAAATGGATTCATGTGTACAGGGGGAGTTAATGTTGTCCTGGCGGGCCTGATACTGGCTGTGTACCATGTCATCGCTAGTGAGCACTCAGTTGCAGTAAGTAAGCAGTCATACTACTCCAGCTGCCCCCTTTGAAGCTGTTGCAGGTCAGTCAAAACACACCCTAATATTGGTAATGACACATGTAATATATATGTAATATTTTGCGTGTAAAACATTGAACTGATCAAGGCTAAACATTTTACATAATTTAATAATCACTGGAAAAAGGCATTAAAATCAAGCTTCTCTGGCTGAAAATAAGTTTCTTAGTAGAAATCAAATGTCAAAAGCAGTTCTTGTAGTGAGCCAGAGATAGATTTTGCCCCGAGTGCTGGATTCACACAAAACTTGCCAAAAGAGTATTTGAGTGGGTGGGTGAGTGTGTGTGCGATGTGTGCTTTGGCACATATAACCCAAAATATGTCGAGCATTTTGATCCCAGAGTGTTGGATTCAATGACAGGACCAGAAAAACACTGGGCCTCATTATGAGTTTGGTGGTATGTCAGCGGTATATCTGCAGAGATACCCAAAAACAGATTTACTGTTACTGGCACTTAACCCGGGAGAAGGACCACCAGATTTCAAGTGGCAGTATGATGTGTTAGCTCCCATTTATGGAGTCTATACATGGGGATTTCGGTGGAATTACAGCAGACATGAATTCTGCCGAAAAGGCAGTTTTTCAGCGGCAAGGTGGCAGAATTATGGCCAGCATTTTGCTGTTGGTTTTTTACTCCACCTTTCCTCCAAATCCATAGTTTGGCGGTGCAGTAATGCGGTGGTACCACTGCATTACCACCATTTTTGGCCACACCAAGGAATTCATGAGGCCCAGTACTTTCGAGGACTGGCCAATGAAATGCTTAAACACATTTTTTAGAGCACTGAGTGGATAGATTCAAAATGTAAAAGCTCAGTTACGTTTAGTTTGATCGGATTCAATTTTACCAAAGTATCGAAATGCGTGTGGTGTTAAAATATTAAATACAAAATGCATGAGAGTTAATGGTTGGTTCTCATAAAAACATGTACATCTGGCTGTGTGAGTGTGTGAGAGTCTCTGCGCGTGCGTGTATGTGTTTCATGCGTTAGACTGCTACAAGGTAACAACGTAACCATCCAAAATACCTCATTAGAGCATCAGGTCTGCAAGATGAATGTTGCGATTGCCTTTCAGTCCAATTTACACAAGCTAAGGCTCTTTTGACAAGTGTTAACAGCGTGCACTGCCCATCGTGACACTTGCTTCTCTTTTCAGGATGCATGTGCAATATAAGGTAATTAGATTCTGGGCACTTGATTAACGAATGCTTTGATGGAAAGCAATACTAAAGATAAATGAGGACGTACGCTCCTCCAGTCCCCTCTCTCCCAGAAAACAACACAGTGGGCCTCATTCCGAGTTCGAAGGTAACCACGTCGCTATTTGCGGCATGGCTGCCTCCGAACTCGTCCAAACTCCGGCCTGGTGAATGGAGTAATTACCAGTCCATTCCGAGGTCGGAGGGACCGGTAATTCCCCATTCACCAGGTCCTTTCCCCATTCCCATTTGAGCCCCCATAGGGCTCAGTGGGAAGGGGGAAGGCGGCAATAACGGTACCCGGAGTCCCTTTGCGGGTCCCGTCCTTAACACCTGCTAAAAGCAGGCGTTAAGGAAGGACCAGCAAAGGGAACTCGTAGTAGAGCGGTAAGGGTTTAACGGCACCAGTCTCGTTACCGGTGTCCGTTAACCCTTACCGTCCTACTCGGAATGAGGCCCAGTGTCAGAATACTTGTCCAATAAATGTGCTACTGATCCTTCAATCCTCACTATTTATTTTTGGGAATCATGGTTTTGGGGAGCTCAAGTTCAGTTGGAGCTGCCGGTGTGTACATCGCCTGGCTCACATTTCATGTGCTTGTGTGAGCAAAGGGTGCAGAGGAAAAAGGCTCTTTGTGGCCATTGATCCTTTTCTGTCATTGTGAACCTTGGTCCCGCAAACAGACAAATCCCTTATTTACTATTTGTGCATGTATAGTAATGCATACCACATCCATGCATTTTACACTCAGAGGCATCAATGTCTTTAATGAATGAACTTAAGCATTGGGTGTGATACAAAGATGTAAGAAATATGCTGCCTTTGGCTGTCCAGTGGAAGGGAAGATTATTGACGGTAGGTGTGCTACTAGCGGGCAGTCTGTGCCACTCATTCTGCAAACACAGCCATGCTGGATAGAGGCTCAAGTAACCGGAAGGGAGGGGCGAGAGCCTCCAACAGGTACCAGTGGGAGAAGCGGAGCTGCTTGGGTACCCTTAGCAGCGGTGTGGCCACATGCTGATTCAGGCCCACCTGCTGCATCAATGACCCATAAAGCAACATCAATTTTACAGAGTTTTCATGAAGGGAGGAAACATGCCCAGATTGTACGAGCTGTTCTGCTTGAAAAATGCATTTGCCCCCCAAGATCCCACGGACATCCCGGCAGTAATAGCCGGGTAGTCATGAAAACACACTGTGCAACCCTTCTTTCCGTCAGCTCTTGCAGACTGGCAATACTTTATGTATTCCCACGCCATCTGCGCTTTTACGCCCAGCATTAATGAGACAGTAAATATAATGTAATCGAGCCAATGTTATAAACCCAAACAAAGGGGATCTGTAAAGCTGCAATTTGTGCTCTCCTTTTTGCTTGCAACATTATTAATTCAAGTAAATATGAGGCATTTGGTGAAGTCAAGTTAATAAAGAAGGCTTTTTCTCATCAATGCTATTTATGTAGACTCCAAATTCACTTGGATGTAATTCTTACATAATGCAATCCTGAAAGCTATGAAGGCTTGGGATACCAAATTGCAGTTGTTAAGATCAGGGGGTCGTCATAAACAAGCATGTAAGCCAAGAACAGACTGCTCTTCCATGACCACGCAGTTTTGGCTCCTCTTTTGGGATTGTAAAGGTTGCTGCTGGCATGCAAACATTCTCAAATTGTTAGTTATACTACGTTATGTCACACTGCTTTTGTACTGCACCAAATCTCCGCCGTAGTAGTTTCAAAGGTATGATCCTTGTCCGGGGTGTATTGAGTCCCAACTGGGGAAGCAAGACCATGGTCTGCCAGGAAGTAGAGCAAGCGAGAGAGTTAGGTTAGAGGGAGGGGAAGGGATAAGGAGGTTGCAGGAGCATGGATAGAGTACGACAGGGGCCTATGCTGTGTACTAGTTCAGATATGCGTTAGTTCACTATATATGGACTATGCTCTAGAGATATAACACACAGCCAATTTCTGGAAAAATGTAAGGTTAGAGATCACTAAGTGTTGAATATGTGAGCAAATTGAGAGCATACTCTGGCAATCCTGCCAGATATGTAGGCTTAACACGCCTGCAGTGCCTAATTATGGTACCAGACGTAAGTTCCCAGAAAGCAATTAGGGCATTGCCAAGCCACCTCCAGAAGGTGGCCCAGTCCAAGATTAGGACATGTGAGAAGGTGAATGTTGTTGGCAACAAATGACTGTGGGGTAGGACAGACAGAATTCATAAAGTAAAATGTGGCTATCGCTGGCCATAAGGTAAACAATGTTTTTGTGTGCCTTGTTCTTTTCAGTTTACTTATAAGGTAATGTCATAATGCAGAGGGTCTCATGCAGTTGTGTTGCCACTGCCCAGTTAGACTGTGATGGCTTTTGACGCAGGATTACTTTTTAGTTGATTCCACAGGGCAGGCTCCTGAATAGTAATTCGGCCCTGCATTGTCGGGAGCCAGATACGGCCCTTCTATGATAGCATGTGTACATCGTGAAAGTAGTTGGAGAGCACAAGGGTATGGTGGGCTGCTATGGATCTTTCCACACATTCCAGGAAATGTTGCAAGCCTGACACTTCTGGAGAGGGGAGGAGGGGCTTTTGATTGATCATATATTGCCAGGGAACACAGTCACGGCGCTGCTCAGGGTTTCTGTGCAGGCAGCTGGCTGTGCCACATACAGGAATATGTGCTACATAACTATTACTATAAGGCTATGATGAGCTGTGTTGCTTGTACAGTGCTCGTCCAGGAGTGAGGAGCAGGGAGTTCATCGTTCAGGCTGCAAGAAAACAATGTGAACTTTAGTGCACCCAAAGATCAGCAATGAAGGGTCCCTCAGCCAGGCTGCCAGTCCAAGTGGAGGGAATGGGTGTGAAAAAGAAGTGAATGTGCTCCAGGCAGAAGAAATGGAGCTTGTATAAGTGGAACCCTTTCAATAACAGGTAGGAACGTTTGCATGTCTGAAATGTGAATGTGCCATTTTCCCAGCTGCCAGAAAAATGAGAAAATGGTTCAATTGATCAAAATGCAATTTTTATTTTCTTTTTGTTACATTACAAAGTTGTTATTCTGTGCCAAATCACTACTGTTGTGGTCTATGCATGCCTAGGCTTGTCCCTTTGTGCAAATTGTTTAAGTGCATAAACACGCCTTTGGATCTGCAGGATTCAGGCATATATGCCTTCCATGGAGGCAGGGGGGTTATTTTGAGCCTGGACATGTTGAAACTATGCACAAGGAACCAGGAGAGCAGCACCATTTTACTTAACCTTCTACTTAGTCCCTTAGGGCCTGAACAGTCTGTTTCCATAGACAAGAAAGTTGAAAAAACATTGGGCACGAGGGTGGGTTTTGAACTGGCTCCTCTGGCAACAGAGCCTTGTCATGGTCTCCCTAGATGTTTGCGAGGCCTGCCAGGCATTGCATGGGAATGGTTATAGGGTGTGTGAGGAAGGACGCCTCTTCAACTGAACCTGGTCCTGTCTGGTTTTTAATCTGTATAATCCAGCCTTGTCTACAACCTGGGCTGCAGTTACATTGTACTTTTAATAGAGGACAGCTTTCAGATTTTAGGTCAATTCGGGGTGCAGAGTCTGTTTACTAGCTTACATTTGCATTCTACTGAAGGCATTTTGGCCCTTTTCATAAACTGAGTGGCGCGCCTGTGAAATATCTATTTAATTGGGTGTCCTGTGGAATGCTACTTGTCTCCTTATAGCGGCTTCAAAGTGCTTGACATTGGAAATTAATGTGAAAAGACATAATGAAAATGATATAGTTTAAGCTGTCATTCCATGATCTAACCAGCTAGTATATCAAAATCGGCATCATGTCCCAAAATGGAAAAAAAGGGTGAATAAATACATCCTAGCTTCAAACATTACAAAACTTGTCCCTGCAGGTTAAACATCACATGGCACTGAATAACATAACACAGTGTTGCATGCCAAACCTGTTAGAACATAGCATTTCAAAGCAGGGCAGAGCCTCTCAAACATAGCATAGCACAACCACTTCGTCTGGAGGTGGCATCTGCTGCTCGGGAAGTGAACTGGCAAGATGTGCATGGAGAGCTGTCTTGGGGGATACAGAGTGGCTTCTGTAATGCTTGTTTGCAAGAACTAATGTGTCCACATGGAGCATGTCATGTTTATTTCTATATATTTTAAATGGAAACAATGTGAGCGTTCTGTATTGTAATGCGTGTCAGTCACAGGTACTTTATTTTATTGCTGTTCTCAGTTGGTCCTCGCGTGTAAAACCTTTACAATGTTTTTACTTATTCTGTTAACATCATAGTTCTAGCCAGGGGTCAAGTCCTAAAAATTAAAGTGGGGGGACTCATCAACAAATGCAATGGGATGTGACATCACCAGAAATTAGCATATCAAGGTGAAATATGAACATTTCGTTAAAATTGGCTTTGCATAACCACCCAAATTGCACAGGACGAACGGCATTTGCCTTTCAGAAAATCAACCCACACAAAACCAAGAGAGGATATTTTCTTCTAATAGTGTTTTTGAAAACGTTAAAATGTGTGCATGTTTTAAACTCCAAGACCCAATGCAAATATTTTTCCTGGGACTTGCAGTACCGGCATGGAACATTTCACCTTTAGTTGTTTTTTATTTTCCACCAGGTAATAGTGCAGTGGTAAAGTGTCTGGCCTACAAACCTGACGACTGTGGTTCTATCTCTGTGATCGGCTTTAATGCATACATTCTAAGAAGATATTCAATGTTTCGCAATTTTAGCTGTGCGGACTGAGTCCACCCTCTGAAAAAGGTGGGTGGACTCCGCCCCCCGCGTGCACCCTCAACTTGAGCCCTGGTTCTAGCAAAGATTTATTGCAACTTGAGTCCTCGAACGCGAACAAAGGTTTATGGATCAATAGTACCCTGCTCATTTTTACAAATTCTTTTAAAAGATTTGTTACATTGGTTTATTGATACCATGGATGTGTGTCACGGATATCGGTGTGGCCGGCAGTCGCCCGGGTACACAGTTGCCAAAGTGTGCTAGATGTCCTGCAGTGGGGTCAGAAGGTTCATGGGTTTCTGAAATAATTGGAGGGTTGAGTGAGCTCTTTAGGAATGGATAACGACAATGAAGGCATCTGACCCGTTTGGAGTCCCACTCAAGAGAGCCGGTACTTTGATAGATTGCGTCCTGCTCTTATTTCCCTGGTACAGTGATGAACGATAACAACTGAGAGAGTCCTATTGTGACTGGTGCTTCCATCAGTATGTGGCTCCGATTTCTGTAATATTAGTCTAAATAGTCTGTAAAATTATCTCATTACTTACTTGGTGGTACCGACCGTCACTCTGTCGGGTGGTAAATCTGCCAGATTACGCATGGTTGTGAGGTTGTGTTCATCGCCCTATTACTTTATGGGGATTCTGTGGGGGTTACTGCAGGTGGTAATTCTCTCTGCGCTAACTCCTTCCATTCTTGAAGGAGGAAATGCCTCCATACGATACTGGCGTTATTTCAGACACTTATTTCCAACACTTTACCTCCAATCTCGTAGTATGGCGTTGCAGTAAAGGTCACTGTAATGCCATTGCTGCCTCTTTTTTTTTTTACCAGACTGCTATACTTGTAATGAACCCCTATAAAACATGTAAGGAATGTTACATCTGTTCCAAAAAATAGGGGATTCAAAAACTGTTTTATGAATTTGTACACGAAAATAGATAGTAACTAAGAGCTACATTTTACAGATTTTTCAAACATACTTATAAGAACTACTCCATTTTGAATGCTGTTATGCCTTTAATTTAAATAATATAATAAATTCTGAGGAAATATGGCATAGTGGATTCATTCTTAACCTAGAATTGGCAAAATAATATGAGGAGTCTGCAAATGTATTGCAATTGGTTATTTATAACGCTTTTAATACCCAGAGGTTTCTAAGCGCGGTACCGGGGATCGAACCTGTGTTATCCGTGTCATCTTGCTTCCAAGGCGAGCACGTTGCCCCCGAGATATCCTCCCGGGCCATTCTGGGGAAACTGTGCCTCAAATTATTCATACATGTAAATAGGAAAAATGCAAGTGTACGGTGTGTAGCAAATATATGTTTTTTTATTTATTTAATTGTTCATTTATAACCCGCTAAATACTAGCGAGTGGGATCTGGATTCGAACATGGGTTGCACTGCGTGGTCTTGCTTCCAAGTCAAACACATTGCCCCTGAGCTATCCTGTGTACATCCTATTCTGTGCACCGCAATTCACGTTTCAGATTCCCTGGTATGGTATGAGTTCGCTGTAAACCACTCCACCCTGAGTAGGTGCTTCCGCGATAGAAAACTCATCATTTCATTCCAGGGAAGGGGCGCTTGCAGCCCTAAAAATGCCTTCTTAACCTACCTTGCATGTCTTACACGAGATCATGGCACCTAAGCTACCCCAGCAGGGTCTGCTACTGCAGAGGGAATGCACTAAAATGCCCAGGCAGGGTCTGCTACTGCATAGGGAATGCACTAAGATGCGCCGGCGGGGTCTGCTACTGCAGAGGGAATGCACTAAGATGCCCCAGCAGGGTCTGCTACTGCATAGGGAATGCACTAAGATGCGCCGGCGGGGTCTGCTACTGCAGAGGGAATGCACTAAGATGCCCCGGCAGGGTCTGCCACTGCAGAGGGAATGCACTAAGATACTCCTGCAGGGTCTGCCACTGCAGAGAGAATGCACTAAAATACCCCGGCAGGGTCTGCCACTGCAGAGGGAATGCACTAAGATACCCCGGCAGGGTCCGCCACTGCAGAGGGAATGCACTAAGATAGTCCTGCAGGGTCTGCCACTGCAGAGGGAATGCACTAAGATGCCCCGGCAGGGTCTGCTACTGCAGAGGGAATGCACTAAGATGCCCCGGCAGGGTCCGCCACTGCAGAGGGAATGCACTAAGATGCCCCGGCAGGGTCTGCTACTGCAGAGGGAATGCACTAAGATATGCCGGCAGGGTCTGCCGCTGCAGAGGGAATGCACTAAAATACCCCGGCAGGGTCTGCTGCTGCACAGGGAATGCACTAAGATACTCCGGCAGGGTCTGCCGCTGCATAGGGAATGCACTAAGATACCCCGGCAGGGTCTGCTGCTGCAGAGGGAATGCACTAAGATACCCCTCTGCTGCTGAAGAGGGAATGCACTAAGATACCCCAGCAGGGTCTGATACTGCAGAGGGAATGCACTAAGATACCCCTCTGCTGCTGCAGAGCGAATGCACTAAGATACCCCGGCAGGGTCTGCTACTGCAGAGGGGATGCAGCAAAGAACGAGATGAGAAGCCAGTGGGAGACAAATAAAAGACCCGCAGCCACGAAATATGAAAGCATTCAATGTAGAGGTGGATACAAAATGTGCCTGGACAAATTGGAGTCATTTAGTATGAAAAAACAAACTCACTCACAGGAGAGAGAAATACGGTTGTTTGCGTGAATGCACCTTTACAGTTTGCGTATAGAAAAGACAGCGAGCACGGGAGAACATGTGACTTGATAATGAAACAAGCTATTTATTGGAGACGAAGTGTTGTTCATGGAAAGACTGAAACTGTAAACGTGAACAAGCTGCTAACATGTGACCTTGAGGTTGCTTCCCACTTACATAGGAGTCTATGACCCTTTAAAGGACCTCACATGCAATGCCATCAAAGCCATTGATAAAATGCATGCCAACTGCAAAGAAGCTTGGGGAAACGAGTCCAAAGTGCGTTTAAAAAGGCTTGAAATACCTGCAAATGTTTTCAAAGGCGATCTTGGCTGATGCTGATAACTATGAAACCTACATAGGCACCAGTCAAAACACAGAGATTACTCATACCGGCTCCCTGATAGACCCACAATCTACAACCCCCCCCACTCCCTACCTCCACCTTCACTCAACAATCTTTCCAAAGCGCAGAATTTCCCTTCAAACTGAAACCTGCAGCGATAATTCCACATCAGACGCATCCTTCCTGGGCAGGTGTATTCCTTTCCTATTCCAGGCCAATTACCTTTAGCGCAAGAACTCTGCAAGCCAGGGCCTACATGATTAGCTGCTTTCCCAGAATTCTTTGGACCTGCAAGGGTAATGGGCGATTCTGTCCTCACTCCTGGATGACCTGTGCGTGGATGCTGGCAATGGGGCGTCTGCCAGCGGATTGCACTTCCTCTGGAAGCGGCATTTACATGGTAAGGCATGACACTTTGTTCAGTGGCAACTCTATGTATTACCCCGATTTCGTCCAAAAGAAGGCAATCACCATTGGCCCGTGGGACTCGATTTATGCTGCGAAGGGAAACGCACACCTTTTGAGCCCTATCCTTACAGTGGGGCCATTTCTGCTGCTTGGAAGGCCTATTTGGCACCCTCGTTGTGTCTCCTGCTGGTGGCAAACTAGTAGCTTGGTGGTGTTGGGTCGCTATCAAAGCCGTCCAGCCTAGCCAATCATTGACTCTTCCTCACTCTACATCCAAAACAGCCCGTCTACCTCGCAGCGCCCATCGGGCTCGTCAGGCGCTGGGTCGCCATCAAAGCTGTCCAGTTTAGCCAATCATCGACTCTTCCTGGCTCTACATCCAAAACAGCCCGCCTCCCTTGCAGCGCCTGTCGGGCGCGTCACTTTTGCTCACATTGTGTAATGTACATATGTGCCCATTGATTCACACAACACATTTTTCTGTTGGGTATGCACGCAGGCGACATTCAGCCATTCCGCAGGCATGATGGGGATTTGAGACCAGGAACATGTTATTTTCATGGCTGTTCATAGAACGTTTGTGAACGGATTTGTTCTGAAGTGCTCTAAAGGAGACATTTAAAGCATGGGGTCCCAATACCCAGATAGGCCTATAATTCTGGAATCCTTATGGTTGGTATTGCTCATGATGGACATTAGACGAGAACTCGCATACGTTTTGGTCACTAGACATTCACTCTAATAAGCAGACATTTTCAAACGAAGTGTACAGCTCAGCCAATCAGGAAGAAGGGGCCGTCCTAATGGGCAGGGCTGACTAAAATGCGTCCTCTTTGCAGCGCAGTATGAAATGGCTGCCCACTTCTCAGCAGCTGCAACGCCCCTCGCCCGTCCTCTTGCTGCTCCACCGGCTGCAGGCCAGAGCACACTTCCTTCTTCCACAGTGTGCCGATGGTGAATGTAGCCTTACGCCTCCCTCCTGCTCAGTGACTAGTGGCGCGTCTCCATGACAATGTGGTACAGTGCACAATACTCTCCAACTTGCCCTTTATCTAGCCTCCCTCCTCCTCCAAACTGGTACAAATAGCTTTAGGGAGTGGGACTCCCGCTGATTAGGGGCCATAAACCCTTTGTTGAAGCCCTCACTTTTTTTAGGACCATTGAGTCGGGCTTCTGGGCCCCTCATTTGCATGAGTTGCGGGTAGCTAAGGCTTCAGTAGAGCTCGGATAAAACATAGGTGATGTTTTACACCGGCAGCATTAACGTTTTACCCATGATGGTCACTGCAATGGAGATCTTCAGATTTAATAATAATAAAAATAACAATAAAAATAATAATGATAACTAAGCAATCAGGCTGCATTCTGAGGTCCATTGAAAGGTGGTAAACCGCTGTCAGAGCAAGTTAATGAGCTCCAAAGGATATTATCATCTGGGAAATGCTCAATAAGAGGGCCATTATTGCTGTTAGCTCATGTAGGGGAGGAGTGGTCCAAAAGACCCCCCCCTTGCCTACATCCCCTCCCCAGGTGAGGGCCATGGCTCATTGGGTGTCCCCTCAGACCACCCGGGTCCAAGTGGTGGAGGGTTCACCTGCTGAAGACATTGCCCACACGTATTGAATTTAGCTAGGCCCAGAAACCATTTTGTCTATCAAAGATGGTGTGAGCTCAGCGCACTGTAGCGCGGCCCCCACCCTCGGAGAGTTTCAATTATCCTGTCGCCGCAACACTCTGGCAGATTCTGCTGTGAGCCCGTTCCCACGAAAAAGACGGACATGAGCTAGCATAAGATACTAACACTGTAACATTTCATCGTCCACAGTGTATCACTGCTCCCAGCATGACCCGGTCAGCGAGGCCTGGGTGATGGGAAGAACTGTAGAATGGTTATCCGATGAAAGCAGAAAAATACCCAAATACGAATGACAAAAACCACTTGTAATACGTGTATCCTTTCCATAAAACTACTTCTACTAAAGAAACCTGTAAAATTGTGTAATTATTGTAAGAAACGCATGTTTACATGACACCAGCAATGAAGGACCCACACCCCTGCAGGGGTGTGCAAATGATAAAAAGCATTCTGGGGGATTATTCTCTATATGTATCATTGAAAACCGTACACCCTGCGGTCCCGCGCCAAAACTGAACTAATGCTGCTAGAGTGCAGGGGAGGACGAATTTAACTATACATAAGGCTCGTGTGAAGAGACGCGAGCAAATGCGCCAGTCATGTGTACATGTCTACAGCCCTTATATGCCATTACCGCCGCGTACAATGGCGGGTCTCGTTCTCTATGCTCCACCAACCACACTACTACCTCACGTAATGCAAATATATATGCATATTACTAAATGCTGTAGTTGTTAAAACATAATGTACTAGTAAGGTGCTCAGACTGGCTATATTCGAGAGACATGTAGTGAGTTGAAATGTATGTTTTCAAGTGATCCAAATGAGTATTATAAGAATGTTCAAATGTTTATGATGTTCTCACCAAAAGTCGGCAACACACGAGAAAAATACCTTTGTGAATATGTGCAAGGCCATTCCCCCCCCCCACCCTGCAAAGTCTGCCAAATAAGAGAGCTAAGGCCTGCGCCACGCTGCTCCACCTCCCCCAACTAGGCTGGAGCCGCTTCAAAGATTTGTAGTCCCCGCTACAGCACCCAAGGCCACGGCCTGCCACCTGCATTATTTACAGCCAAGCAGTAAACCTCTGCTTGAATACACAAATCCAAGGCGCCCCCTCGTAAACCCCACAACCCCCCGGAAACACCTCAGACTTATGACCCGGTGCAACGAAGACACCCAATACTGTGGCAACACACAACAGCCCATTCATAATAACTTCTAACGAGACAGAAAGACATGTACCGCCCGTCCCATGCCCGGAGACTTAGCCCCATGACCTATGGTACCGGTCAAACAGGACACTGGTAACCATGCACGGATAAATCACCATCAAACCCCTCACAAGGTGCATTCCTCCTGTGTTGCATTAACCTGTAGAATAACCTATTGATAGATTTACTAAAGAAGATAACATTGCAATGACTGAATGACTGCGGTGTGCATGGCATAGGGCAAATAAGTCAGGAAAAGACATTCATCTCTGACACTGGCCACAATGGCACAACAACACCGCCCGGATGAACTCAGCTGACCTGCCAGGCCCAGCCCAAACCACGAGGCTGACCAGTGACGTCCTCCAGCCAAGGCCAACCACATCGCAGCAGCACCTATAGTTAGTCATCGCCACCCAATCCCATTGAACTTGTGCCCCTTATAGTATGTAGGCACTGATGACGTTTTTTGTAAATATATACGCCTGTCTTTGCTATTGTCAGACAAAGCGCTCTCGGAGTTTGCAGAGTTATTTGCATGCCCTATTCTGATTGATAAACTCCCATTTAAGCGCACCCGCACTCTGTCTTGGCTTTATTCCCGACTTGGGAGAGTCCGTCATTGTCTCTCATTGCGGGGAGGATCGTGCTGGCTGGGGACGCTTGCCTTCAGTGGTGACCCCGAAAGCGTGATTATTATTATTATTATTATTTTTTCCCGACCTAACATTACCGTCCCCTTTTGGCACGAGAATCTCCGGTCGAAAAGGGATACGCACGGTGCGCCGGCTCCGGGAGGCTGCCCGCCAACGGCGACCGGTACACTAAGAAGTGCGCACTCAATAGAGAGAGGGTACGGGATCCCAGTTGAAAAATCCCCTTTGAGTACCGCTCGCCGGAGCCGGGGCTGACTGTTGAGCGGACGGCAACACTGCCTGGACAGACCCAGTTTCGGGGACTATCGGTTCAAGACGGGCACGTGAGTATCGAGTGCGAGCGATCGTAAAGGGAGTGGAGGAAGAAATCTAGGACAGAGAACGAAGAGGGGTAGAAAAGGGGGTACGCAGATCTACTAAGGATCATCCTAAACTTTCTTTGCTTTTTCTTTGCATATGGCCATTAGGATTACGAGGTGAATAAGAGATAAAAGTGATGGGAACCTAGCTCCGAAAGGGGGTGGAAGGCGGCGCCGCATAGTGCTATCTTGACTAGTACTGGGAATATATGAAGAAGTGGATAATAAGATAAAAGTGTCTGGCAAAGGGGGACACGGAGAATATATTAGTGACTGCTATTTCTTCTTTCTATTCTTTTCTTTAGGGTTGGGGGGAAAATAAAAGTGAGATCAGTACAAAATGTTAGGGAGAAAGTAAGAGAGAGAGAGTCCTACTAGAAGAGGGAAGAGCAGACCAATATATATATATATATATGCGCATCCATATATCTGAATAAGACGGACAGGGACAGCCGGCTAGGGAGGAAAGGGAGGGCAGCTTGAATTGTGAATAGAATGTTACAGAGAGGTGTGGGCACCTCGTATGTGTCAGAAGACAATTTGGTGCTGTGGGTGTGTAAAATGGTTATAAATGTATAGTAATTGAATGGTCACGGTAAGTGTGGCCGGATAAAGCTTCTTGAAGACAAAAATGACAAGGTGAAGTGAGTGTGTACCTTTTTGATTTCCGGGTTAATATTGTCAAAATCACTGATGGTTTGCTCTTGTATGTGCCCCCCCCCCCAAAGAGAATAGAATAGAGACTGTGTACAGCCAGTTTTTGTATTGCGCAGGCAGGGGGAAGAGCACAAAGGAGCCCATTATTGAATGTGAAGTAGAGGACGAAATGCATATTGGTAATAGGTTTACATTGTAATTGTGGACACACAGAGACACACAAGTACTAGGAAAACACAAAGATGGGGGCCGAAACACCCTTATCACATATCTGTAAGAACCTACCAGGGTACGCGGAGCGAATTAAGAAATATCATGACCAATGGATAACAGAGCTGAAAGGAGAGGGGTTACCCCAGATATGGCCCGAGGGGGGGTCATTTGATAAAAGTGTTCTGGATATGGTGGCCACATGCATTTGTTTGAAATACAAGGGGAAGCAGTTGCACAATAGGAGGGAAATATTAGATCTCTGGAGGTTATTTGAAGAGATACCACCGCCTAAAGCACCAGCATCAAATCCTGACCTACCATCCACCACTGACAATCCACTGATTATACAGAAAGATGCTAAAGAATCGTCAAATGTAGAGCCACAAATAGAGGTAATAAGCTTGTACCCGATATTAAACAAGCATGTGCCCGCAGAAGGGTACAGTGACCCCACTTATGTCCCTCCCCTGACAACTACTACACCCCACCGGCCAACGGCACCCCCGCCATATGAAAGTACAAGGGAGCGAGCCCAGGCATGTACACAAAGGGTGGACATAGAAAAGCTAACAGATGATTTACAATCAAGACTCTCAATAGCGAAAGATGAGCTCGCAAGGATAAAAGACATATGTGAACAAACAGCACTTAATGCAGCAAGATCAGGGCGCACGTCTAGAGCGCCGAGTGAGAATAGAACACTTGAAGACGGGTGGAAAAAAGGTGAGATACTGTTCAGAATTGAGGAAGAACCGACACGAATAATCGAAGTAGGGACACCAGAGGGAGGTATTGAGAATGAAGAAAGGCCTATAGGGGACAGAGAGGAACTACTATGTGATATAGGGGACGATTTAGAAGAAAGCGACAGGTTGAGCATGGCAATGGGAGGGGGAAGTGAAGGGGTGGATGGTACGTGTTCAATGAGAACACTGGATGATGAGTGGACGGGGCGATTAAGGAACAGGGTGGGGAAAATGGCATCACTGGGAACCTCAGCAGCCAAAACGGGTGTAGATGCAACGACAAAAGGAAGGCTACAGCTCCTATTGATACATAGGGGAGGAGGGAGGCCGAATTATATCCCATGGGCTCAGATGGATAAAGCCAATTTATTAAAGCTATTGCCCCCGTTATCGGGAGCGGCAAGTAAGTGGATATACGCCTTTGAGAAACACACTGCTGGGGTACCCCTAGCAATAGGAGATGTGAAGAGCTTGCTTGTATTAGCAGTGGGGGATCAGGCTGATAGAGTATGGGTCAAGGCCGGTTTCCCGGGAGTAACATTAGACTGCGACCGCCATGACGGGGCCTCCTTTAACACAGTGCGTGCAAGGGTGTGGGATGCCTTGCGAGAAACGTTTCCAGATACGCCAGACTTACAGACAGTAATGCAGTGTACAATGAATGACGGGGAGGAGGCTATGGATTATATTTTTCGGGTCCAAGAGATGTGGAGAGCAGAAACGGGCACGCCCTGGTATCAATCGACATCTTTATTTTTACTTCATTATAAAAAGAGGGCTCCCAAAGGAAGTGCAAAAGGCGCTCGACAAGATAGCAGGTATTGAAGCGAAGGGATGGCCTGAGATTCAGAGCATAATAGTACACCATTGTAAGCGAATAAAGGAAAGGGAGAAGGAGGTGGCGCAGAAGAGATTGGCAGACGAAGCAAAACTAGTGCAGACAAAGTTGGTGAAGGTCGCAGCGGCTGTAGCCGCACTCCCCCACAGCAGGGAGGGAGATGAGGAGGAGGAGGGGCTGGTAGCAATACAAGGAAGGATGGCAACTAATTGGGCTGGAGCAGGACAGCGGCAGTGGAACGAGCAGGAGCAAGGCGGAGGTCCGCAGTGGCAAGAGTGGACCCCTCGAGGGAGACAAGGTGGGTACAGGGGCCGAAGAGGAGGTGGACCGGGGTACGGGGGAATGGGAGGAAATGGATGGCAGGGCCCTAGAGGTGCACAAGGGAGTTGCTGGAACTGCGGAAGATGGGGGCATTACTCTAGGGAGTGCAGAGCCAGACCCAACAACGGGTTCCAAGAGGTAGAACAGTATGGCCATCCCCACCCAGGGAGCCCATATGGTCTTCCAATGGGACAACAACAACCGAGAAACCCAGGCCAAGGTAATAATGAGCAACAACAGGGGCACCAGTATAGAACACAGAACCACCCACAAAACAATGACAACATGCAGTACACGCCAGGCAACCCTTTTGCGATAACAGCAAACGGGGCCCCCGCACCAGCACCTTACAACGGCGTGTCAGTAGTTTCAGGAAGTGTCTTTAATGAAGGGGGGGCGATGAGACACCCCGCATAGGACAGCCCAGAGAGAACACTTGCGTGTCCAGTTCTATCTACCACCTACGATGCAGCAGAGGAACCATTGGTAAGGGCGCAGATAGGAGACAAGCAGTTCATATTCATGGTGGATTCGGGAGCGGAGAAATCATGTATCAGGGAGGGCCGGTTCCCGTTATCTAACCGGAAGTTAGAGACGCAGGGGTTCTCTGGGGCTGTAATTGAAGTTCCTTACACAGAAGCATTGGACGTAACAGTGGGGGGTAAGACTGTAACGACACCCTTACTGTATTATGAACACTCACCAATAAATTTATTAGGGAGGGATCTCCTGAGTAAACTCAACATGACCATATCATTCACTGAGAAAGGTATAGTGTGTTCAACACCCGGAATATGCCCATTGCGTGCAATGTTGGTAGTACAAGCCCACACGACCACACAAGAAGTACGAGGTTTGCCGGAAAACGAGGAAATGTTTATTGAAGGGCTAAAGACATTGGCCCTCATAATTCCAGAGCTGAGGAAGATGGATTGGAGGATTCCAGCGGAGTTCCTCTTCCGCCCCATAGTGTGCCCCGACACAGCACCAGGGTCAGTGGTATCATTAGACTTGCACGTTGTACAGGTATCAGCGAAAAGGATTGCGGTGATTGGAATAGATATGGAAGGATGTGAGTGGCGTACAGTACTGTGCACGAATGCCAACATCGCCCTAAGAGACTTAACAGATGAGGATCTCTTTTCAGATGCAGAGGGGGATGGTGAAATTGTAATGGAAATAGCGATGCCCTGTGACATTTTGATTCAAGCTAGGGAAATTCCCGCTCAACTGATGGCAGTGGTAGGAGCACCGCCGTCATTCTTTCATGATGACATGAGACTCGTACCAAATAATTTGTGGACAACAGGCCCCCATGATGTAGGGCTGTTGCATGGAGTACAACCTGTGATAATAAAACTAAAGCAAGGAGCAATTCTACCCCGAGTGAAACAGTATCCATTGTCCCGTGAAGCTGAACAAGGGATAAAAGAGACAATGGATGCACTACTAGTACAAGGGATAATAGTGCCTTCAAAATCCCCATGTAACACATGTATTTATCCAATCAAAAAAGCAAAGGGAGGGTCTTGGAGAATGATACAGGATTTACGCCCCCTAAATGATGTAATTCAGAAAGAGTTCCCTTTGGTCCCGAACCCTGCATCAATATTATGCAGCATCCCAAAAACGGCATCACACTTCACAGTAGTCGACTTGAAAAACACATTTTTCTCAATCCCCCTGGCTGAAGAGAGTAGATACCTGACAGCATTCACACTGGGGGGAAAGAGATATGAACACTGCAGATTACCGCAGGGATACTGTGAGAGCCCAAGCATATTCAACCGCATATTGCATGAAGACTTGGGAAACCTATCAGTTGAGAGTACGATCATTCAGTACGTAGACGATTTACTAGTGTGTGCACAAGACGAAGAAACATGTAGAAAGGATTCAACAACGCTCCTGACTCTATTGGCCAATAAGGGGTACAAGGTAGACAAGGAAAAGCTACAGTACTGCCTGACAGAGGTCTTATACTTGGGACAGCTGATATCAAAAGATGGAAAAAGAATAATCCCCGACAGGGTAGAAGCGATAAGATCAGTAGGAGAACCCACAACAGTGAAAAACATGCAGAAGTTCTTGGGAATGTGCAACTATTGCAGAGCATGGATATTAGACTATGCAGCATACACAAGACCCCTACTACAAGCACTCAAAGAAGCACAACAGGAAAATAAAAAAATAGAATGGTCAGAAGAAATGAGCGCGTCATTGAAATCATTAAAAGAGTTAATTTCAAGCGCTCCAGTGCTAGCAAATCCTGATTATGGACGCGAATTTTACCTATTCTCACACTGCAAGGGAACACTCATGACAGCTGTTCTGACACAAAAGACGTCCCTAGGTCACAAGCCTTTGTCTTACTATAGTGGTACTTTAGATGCCGTGATGCAAGGCCATTTCACGTGTGAGCAATCACTCGCTGCAGCCGCGTTCGCGATTGAGAAAAGCGCCACAATAGTAATGGGATGCCCTGTGACATTGTTTGTGGAACATTCACTATTTGCAATACTTGAGAGGTCAAAAAGCACGCTGACGACACAGCGGGCAACAGCCTATGAGATCATATTGTCTAGCGCCAATATCCATGTGGTGAGATGCAAGACAGTGAACCCCGCAACATTCATTACAGAAGCATGCACACTAGAGGACATGCAGGACCACGATTGTGCAACTTACACAGGAGAACGAGGGGAGGACACAGTGGTGTGTGAGAACGCTCTGAGCGAGGGGGAAGTGTACTTCGTGGATGGGTCTGCATCGATTGATGTGGACACGGGAGAAAAACATGTTGGTATGGCAGTGGTGAGGTTAGAAGACGGTGAGTATGAAACACTAGTACAGTACCGCCTCCCATCACATTAGTCCGCACAAGCAGCAGAACTGATTGCGCTCATAGAAGCACTACATGCAGCAAAGGATTGCGCAGTGACAATATATACAGACTCAGCTTACATGACGACGACAGTACATGGAGGTCTAGCGAGATGGGGGCGGAGGGGATTTCGACGGGCAGACAGAACACCAGTACAGCATGCAGAATTGTTGAAAGAGTTAATAGAGGCCCTACAAAACCCTACTGCGGTAGCAATAGTGAAATGCCAAGCCCATACATCCAACACAGACGTTGTGTCCTTGGGAAACGCGGCAGCGGACGCTGCCGCCAAGGAGGCTTCCTATTTTCAGAAATATGAAGCAGGTGAGTACATGCTGCAGCACAAGACAAACGAAGAGCTCCCAGAAGGGTACAACATGATGCCTGTATCACAAATACTAGAATTACAGGAAGGAGATAGTGCAGACGAAAAATTAATGTGGACAAAACGAGGGTGCAGCAAGTCGGCGACAGACTTACTGTGGCGGCAAAACAACTCAGGGAAAGTAGTAATGCCAATCAAGTTATTGGAAATTGCGTTTCAACAACTACACTTCCCTGCACACAATACCAAACAGCACATCGCAGCAGAAATACAGGAAGAATGGTTCGTGCCCTGTCTCCAGGAGCACGTATCTCGATTAGCGATGGAATGCACAACATGTCAAATATACAATTCAGGAATGACATTACGCACGCTCCGGGGAACAATTCCAAAACCCATTGGCCCATTCAGAGAGCTACATATTGATTACGCGGACATGGGGGAAAGGTGTAATGGAGCACGGTACATGATCGTGGTTGTATGCCCATTCTCAAGGTGGGTAGAAGCAGGACCATGTGCACGACCTGATGCCAAAGGCGCTGCAAAGTTCCTAGTGAGGGAAGTTTTCCCGCGCTGGGGAATTTGTGATGTTATTCGCTCAGATAATGGCACTCACTTTGTAAATGAGCTTTTCAAGGAAGTTACTACATTATTGGGAATAAAACATAAATTGTGTTTGATTTATCATCCTCAAAGTAATGGCGTAGTTGAAAAGATGAACGGACTGTTAAAAGGCAGGTTATCAAAACTATGCTTTTCATTGAAACAGAATTGGATTTACTGTCTGCCCCTTGCACTATTTGAGCTCAGAAATCAGCCAAGCAAAGACCACCATTTGTCCCCGCACAAGATCGTGACTGGGAGACGAATGTACACAGCACACTCTCCACTGCGCGAACACTCAGATGCAAACAGGAGCGCCGCGATATTGGGAGAAGAGTTTACAGACTATTTGAAGAAATTGACACGGGCAGTGCGCGCAATATCAAAACAGCTCTCTCCACCCTTCACGAGAGAGGAGGGAAACATAACAGGGTCTGTCACGGAGCCTGAGCAACAGCTACAGCTGATGCCGGGCGAATTCATTTATGTCAGGAGTTTTGTGAGTCGATGGAATGCACCACAGTTCCATGGCCCATACGAGGTAGTGTTCTGCACGCCCACGGCAGTAAAAGTAAAGGGCCTAAAATACTGGGTACACTTGACAGATGTACGAAAAGCATATAGTAATGTGCAGGAGGAGGTAGATGAGGAGGCACAGACAACAGCAAACGATGCAGCTGAGCAGAATGTCTGAATATGAACTTGTGTATGTGTGACAAGTAATGGACCTGAATGGGAAAATGACTGATAAGTATACTTGCATTCTTTTTAGGCTCAAAAAAAAAAAAAAAAAGTTTTTTCTTTTTATCTTGTGGACTTATATGTAATTAATGAAGTGATCAAATTATGACATGTTTACACCCTTGTCTGTGAATACCCTTCCCTGCAACCCTACCCGCTTCCATTCCCCGTCAATATATAACTGGCACTGGTAGTGCCCACAAAATGTTTACATTCATGCACTTAATGCACTTTTATATCACGAACAGGAACTATCATGGCATCTAACGGGCAGCCTGCAACGGATACATTTACTAGAGTTAGAGAGTGGTTAACTGAGAAATGCAGATATTCGTATGAATGTGGACTATCAGTGTGCATAACATTGTTTTTTACACTAATGTTTGGCCTGGTCACATACTGGTTAATAGCGTTCATCTCTATCGAGATAAACGAGGGGGGAGGGACTAACAGCACTACTGTAAGTAATGCAACCACGAGTGTAAATACTAAGGAAGGTGACTTCTTGGTATGGGACGGGACGAAACTTGTATGGGGTTATTATACAACACCATCCAATGCTGTCATGATAAAAAACGAAGAGCTACAGGGTGAAATGCAAAATAACACAGTGTCCCCGCCAAAGATATCTAATTACAATGCTCACAGTCTAAACGACCGAAACCCCTCCGCCATATCCTGGTTGTATAACACCCCTACCAGCCAACCTGCCCCCATAGCTATAGACACATTGTCAAATAATAGAATGGAAGAAAATGGAAGAATGAAAGCAACACATGAAATATTATATGATGATTGGGTGAAGGGGGCGGGAAGGAGAAAGGGGGGTCTACTGTGTCTATCACCCTTGAAGCCGGGAAGTACATTAGGAAAAGAAATAACAGAAGAAAAAGGGGAGCGGAAAGGAGGAAGTATGATGAGTACTATGGGTTAGGATTAGATAGAATGGAAGACCCACGACACCCCCACCAGACGAATAAATGGTATGCAGATATGAGTGCAACAGCTAAACAAACAACAAACGAGAGCTGCTATGTCTGCTCCCTCATTCCCCATGCTTCAGGTACACCCAAAGTATTGCTACCCAAAGAGTTGCCAATTATAGATGCCCAATGTCTCCTTCATCTTATGTTGTGCAGGATTAAGAACACCTTCCAGGCACATGGAGTTACTTTTAGAATGCTGCAGAACGAGAAAACTTGCTATCCAAAGACGGCAGGGGTGGTATGTCTGGAGGAACCATTTTTTATAATACAAGGGACACTTTTTTCAGACAACAAGTGGAAGGATGAAGAAGTAATGTGTAAAGCTGAAGCACTGAGAGGTGTGGCACCAGTGAAATTGCGATGGATAGAAGAAACATGCACACCAGTATGGAAGGAACACATTTCAAAACTAACTTGGGTAACCGCCATTGAAAAACCGTTCAAACTACAGAACGAAATAGACTATGAACTATGTTTTAAAGGAGAGGGGAAAACCTCCATGGGGACAAACAAGAACTGTAACAAGACCCTCACCATCCCAGATCTGAGAAAAGGGACAGCGGCCCTGATGGACACGTACTGGGTATGCGGCAACCAGGCATACCTGCACCTTCCCCCGTCATGGAGTGGCAGCTGCTCAATGGCCACTCTGCACTCAGCCCTAATGGTAATACCAGAAAGCTTTACAAAGGTAGCGGGCGCCCCTCTCTCGCAAGAACAGACATGATAACCTGTTCAGTGGTTATTAACCACTTGAGAGTTCGCAGCCACTGCTTTTACTCACTGTGCCTTTCACAGATGGGAAATATCCATTTGCATATCAGTCTTTGTCCTGCCCAGGGGCAGTCCAGCACCGAAATACAATGGCAACTCCAATCTGAACGAGAGTACCACCAGCAACCCCATACACGTGTTTCACCCTTGTTGGGGATCATCAGTGAGGTGAAGCTGATGCCTCTCTAAGCACAGTGAGAGGGAGACCACGTCTGGTTGCCCCCAGGAGACCTAGGGTTACCAATCCCAGGTTCCTTAAAAAATAGTTTTACAAAGGTAGCGGGCGCCCCTCTCTCGCAAGAACAGACATGATAACCTGTTCAGTGGTTATTAACCACTTGAGAGTTCGCAGCCACTGCTTTTACTCACTGTGCCTTTCACAGATGGGAAATATCCATTTGCATATCAGTCTTTGTCCTGCCCAGGGGCAGTCCAGCACCGAAATACAATGGCAACTCCAATCTGAACGAGAGTACCACCAGCAACCCCATACACGTGTTTCACCCTTGTTGGGGATCATCAGTGAGGTGAAGCTGATGCCTCTCTAAGCACAGTGAGAGGGAGACCACGTCTGGTTGCCCCCAGGAGACCTAGGGTTACCAATCCCAGGTTCCTTAAAAAATAGTTTTACAAAGGTAGCGGGCGCCCCTCTCTCGCAAGAACAGACATGATAACCTGTTCAGTGGTTATTAACCACTTGAGAGTTCGCAGCCACTGCTTTTACTCACTGTGCCTTTCACAGATGGGAAATATCCATTTGCATATCAGTCTTTGTCCTGCCCAGGGGCAGTCCAGCACCGAAATACAATGGCAACTCCAATCTGAACGAGAGTACCACCAGCAACCCCATACACGTGTTTCACCCTTGTTGGGGATCATCAGTGAGGTGAAGCTGATGCCTCTCTAAGCACAGTGAGAGGGAGACCACGTCTGGTTGCCCCCAGGAGACCTAGGGTTACCAATCCCAGGTTACTTAAAAAATAGTTTTACAAAGGTAGCGGGCGCCCCTCTCTCGCAAGAACAGACATGATAACCTGTTCAGTGGTTATTAACCACTTGAGAGTTCGCAGCCACTGCTTTTACTCACTGTGCCTTTCACAGATGGGAAATATCCATTTGCATATCAGTCTTTGTCCTGCCCAGGGGCAGTCCAGCACCGAAATACAATGGCAACTCCAATCTGAACGAGAGTACCACCAGCAACCCCATACACGTGTTTCACCCTTGTTGGGGATCATCAGTGAGGTGAAGCTGATGCCTCTCTAAGCACAGTGAGAGGGAGACCACGTCTGGTTGCCCCCAGGAGACCTAGGGTTACCAATCCCAGGTTCCTTAAAAAATAGTTTTACAAAGGTAGCGGGCGCCCCTCTCTCGCAAGAACAGACATGATAACCTGTTCAGTGGTTATTAACCACTTGAGAGTTCGCAGCCACTGCTTTTACTCACTGTGCCTTTCACAGATGGGAAATATCCATTTGCATATCAGTCTTTGTCCTGCCCAGGGGCAGTCCAGCACCGAAATACAATGGCAACTCCAATCTGAACGAGAGTACCACCAGCAACCCCATACACGTGTTTCACCCTTGTTGGGGATCATCAGTGAGGTGAAGCTGATGCCTCTCTAAGCACAGTGAGAGGGAGACCACGTCTGGTTGCCCCCAGGAGACCTAGGGTTACCAATCCCAGGTTCCTTAAAAAATAGTTTTACAAAGGTAGCGGGCGCCCCTCTCTCACAAGAACAGACATGATAACCTGTTCAGTGGTTATTAACCACTTGAGAGTTCGCAGCCACTGCTTTTACTCACTGTGCCTTTCACAGATGGGAAATATCCATTTGCATATCAGTCTTTGTCCTGCCCAGGGGCAGTCCAGCACCGAAATACAATGGCAACTCCAATCTGAACGAGAGTACCACCAGCAACCCCATACACGTGTTTCACCCTTGTTGGGGATCATCAGTGAGGTGAAGCTGATGCCTCTCTAAGCACAGTGAGAGGGAGACCACGTCTGGTTGCCCCCAGGAGACCTAGGGTTACCAATCCCAGGTTCCTTAAAAAATAGTTTTACAAAGGTAGCGGGCGCCCCTCTCTCGCAAGAACAGACATGATAACCTGTTCAGTGGTTATTAACCACTTGAGAGTTCGCAGCCACTGCTTTTACTCACTGTGCCTTTCACAGATGGGAAATATCCATTTGCATATCAGTCTTTGTCCTGCCCAGGGGCAGTCCAGCACCGAAATACAATGGCAACTCCAATCTGAACGAGAGTACCACCAGCAACCCCATACACGTGTTTCACCCTTGTTGGGGATCATCAGTGAGGTGAAGCTGATGCCTCTCTAAGCACAGTGAGAGGGAGACCACGTCTGGTTGCCCCCAGGAGACCTAGGGTTACCAATCCCAGGTTCCTTAAAAAATAGTTTTACAAAGGTAGCGGGCGCCCCTCTCTCGCAAGAACAGACATGATAACCTGTTCAGTGGTTATTAACCACTTGAGAGTTCGCAGCCACTGCTTTTACTCACTGTGCCTTTCACAGATGGGAAATATCCATTTGCATATCAGTCTTTGTCCTGCCCAGGGGCAGTCCAGCACCGAAATACAATGGCAACTCCAATCTGAACGAGAGTACCACCAGCAACCCCATACACGTGTTTCACCCTTGTTGGGGATCATCAGTGAGGTGAAGCTGATGCCTCTCTAAGCACAGTGAGAGGGAGACCACGTCTGGTTGCCCCCAGGAGACCTAGGGTTACCAATCCCAGGTTCCTTAAAAAATAGTTTTACAAAGGTAGCGGGCGCCCCTCTCTCGCAAGAACAGACATGATAACCTGTTCAGTGGTTATTAACCACTTGAGAGTTCGCAGCCACTGCTTTTACTCACTGTGCCTTTCACAGATGGGAAATATCCATTTGCATATCAGTCTTTGTCCTGCCCAGGGGCAGTCCAGCACCGAAATACAATGGCAACTCCAATCTGAACGAGAGTACCACCAGCAACCCCATACACGTGTTTCACCCTTGTTGGGGATCATCAGTGAGGTGAAGCTGATGCCTCTCTAAGCACAGTGAGAGGGAGACCACGTCTGGTTGCCCCCAGGAGACCTAGGGTTACCAATCCCAGGTTCCTTAAAAAATAGTTTTACAAAGGTAGCGGGCGCCCCTCTCTCGCAAGAACAGACATGATAACCTGTTCAGTGGTTATTAACCACTTGAGAGTTCGCAGCCACTGCTTTTACTCACTGTGCCTTTCACAGATGGGAAATATCCATTTGCATATCAGTCTTTGTCCTGCCCAGGGGCAGTCCAGCACCGAAATACAATGGCAACTCCAATCTGAACGAGAGTACCACCAGCAACCCCATACACGTGTTTCACCCTTGTTGGGGATCATCAGTGAGGTGAAGCTGATGCCTCTCTAAGCACAGTGAGAGGGAGACCACGTCTGGTTGCCCCCAGGAGACCTAGGGTTACCAATCCCAGGTTCCTTAAAAAATAGTTTTACAAAGGTAGCGGGCGCCCCTCTCTCGCAAGAACAGACATGATAACCTGTTCAGTGGTTATTAACCACTTGAGAGTTCGCAGCCACTGCTTTTACTCACTGTGCCTTTCACAGATGGGAAATATCCATTTGCATATCAGTCTTTGTCCTGCCCAGGGGCAGTCCAGCACCGAAATACAATGGCAACTCCAATCTGAACGAGAGTACCACCAGCAACCCCATACACGTGTTTCACCCTTGTTGGGGATCATCAGTGAGGTGAAGCTGATGCCTCTCTAAGCACAGTGAGAGGGAGACCACGTCTGGTTGCCCCCAGGAGACCTAGGGTTACCAATCCCAGGTTCCTTAAAAAATAGTTTTACAAAGGTAGCGGGCGCCCCTCTCTCGCAAGAACAGACATGATAACCTGTTCAGTGGTTATTAACCACTTGAGAGTTCGCAGCCACTGCTTTTACTCACTGTGCCTTTCACAGATGGGAAATATCCATTTGCATATCAGTCTTTGTCCTGCCCAGGGGCAGTCCAGCACCGAAATACAATGGCAACTCCAATCTGAACGAGAGTACCACCAGCAACCCCATACACGTGTTTCACCCTTGTTGGGGATCATCAGTGAGGTGAAGCTGATGATTTCCCCAACAAGGGTGAAACACGTGTATGGGGTTGCTGGTGGTACTCTCGTTCAGATTGGAATTGCCATTGTATTTCGGTGCTGGACTGCCCCTGGGCAGGACAAAGACTGATATGCAAATGGATATTTCCCATCTGTGAAAGGCACAGTGAGTAAAAGCAGTGGCTGCGAACTCTCAAGTGGTTAATAACCACTGAACAGGTTATCATGTCTGTTCTTGCGAGAGAGGGGCGCCCGCTACCTTTGTTAAACTATTTGTTAAGGAACCTGGGATTGGTAACCCTAGGTCTCCTGGGGGCAACCAGACGTGGTCTCCCTCTCACTGTGCTTAGAGAGGCATCAGCTTCACCTCACTGATGATCCCCAACAAGGGTGAAACACGTGTATGGGGTTGCTGGTGGTACTCTCGTTCAGATTGGAATTGCCATTGTATTTCGGTGCTGGACTGCCCCTGGGCAGGACAAAGACTGATATGCAAATGGATATTTCCCATCTGTGAAAGGCACAGTGAGTAAAAGCAGTGGCTGCGAACTCTCAAGTGGTTAATAACCACTGAACAGGTTATCATGTCTGTTCTTGCGAGAGAGGGGCGCCCGCTACCTTTGTTAAACTATTTGTTAAGGAACCTGGGATTGGTAACCCTAGGTCTCCTGGGGGCAACCAGACGTGGTCTCCCTCTCACTGTGCTTAGAGAGGCATCAGCTTCACCTCACTGATGATCCCCAACAAGGGTGAAACACGTGTATGGGGTTGCTGGTGGTACTCTCGTTCAGATTGGAATTGCCATTGTATTTCGGTGCTGGACTGCCCCTGGGCAGGACAAAGACTGATATGCAAATGGATATTTCCCATCTGTGAAAGGCACAGTGAGTAAAAGCAGTGGCTGCGAACTCTCAAGTGGTTAATAACCACTGAACAGGTTATCATGTCTGTTCTTGCGAGAGAGGGGCGCCCGCTACCTTTGTTAAACTATTTGTTAAGGAACCTGGGATTGGTAACCCTAGGTCTCCTGGGGGCAACCAGACGTGGTCTCCCTCTCACTGTGCTTAGAGAGGCATCAGCTTCACCTCACTGATGATCCCCAACAAGGGTGAAACACGTGTATGGGGTTGCTGGTGGTACTCTCGTTCAGATTGGAATTGCCATTGTATTTCGGTGCTGGACTGCCCCTGGGCAGGACAAAGACTGATATGCAAATGGATATTTCCCATCTGTGAAAGGCACAGTGAGTAAAAGCAGTGGCTGCGAACTCTCAAGTGGTTAATAACCACTGAACAGGTTATCATGTCTGTTCTTGCGAGAGAGGGGCGCCCGCTACCTTTGTTAAACTATTTGTTAAGGAACCTGGGATTGGTAACCCTAGGTCTCCTGGGGGCAACCAGACGTGGTCTCCCTCTCACTGTGCTTAGAGAGGCATCAGCTTCACCTCACTGATGATCCCCAACAAGGGTGAAACACGTGTATGGGGTTGCTGGTGGTACTCTCGTTCAGATTGGAATTGCCATTGTATTTCGGTGCTGGACTGCCCCTGGGCAGGACAAAGACTGATATGCAAATGGATATTTCCCATCTGTGAAAGGCACAGTGAGTAAAAGCAGTGGCTGCGAACTCTCAAGTGGTTAATAACCACTGAACAGGTTATCATGTCTGTTCTTGCGAGAGAGGGGCGCCCGCTACCTTTGTTAAACTATTTGTTAAGGAACCTGGGATTGGTAACCCTAGGTCTCCTGGGGGCAACCAGACGTGGTCTCCCTCTCACTGTGCTTAGAGAGGCATCAGCTTCACCTCACTGATGATCCCCAACAAGGGTGAAACACGTGTATGGGGTTGCTGGTGGTACTCTCGTTCAGATTGGAATTGCCATTGTATTTCGGTGCTGGACTGCCCCTGGGCAGGACAAAGACTGATATGCAAATGGATATTTCCCATCTGTGAAAGGCACAGTGAGTAAAAGCAGTGGCTGCGAACTCTCAAGTGGTTAATAACCACTGAACAGGTTATCATGTCTGTTCTTGCGAGAGAGGGGCGCCCGCTACCTTTGTTAAACTATTTGTTAAGGAACCTGGGATTGGTAACCCTAGGTCTCCTGGGGGCAACCAGACGTGGTCTCCCTCTCACTGTGCTTAGAGAGGCATCAGCTTCACCTCACTGATGATCCCCAACAAGGGTGAAACACGTGTATGGGGTTGCTGGTGGTACTCTCGTTCAGATTGGAATTGCCATTGTATTTCGGTGCTGGACTGCCCCTGGGCAGGACAAAGACTGATATGCAAATGGATATTTCCCATCTGTGAAAGGCACAGTGAGTAAAAGCAGTGGCTGCGAACTCTCAAGTGGTTAATAACCACTGAACAGGTTATCATGTCTGTTCTTGCGAGAGAGGGGCGCCCGCTACCTTTGTTAAACTATTTGTTAAGGAACCTGGGATTGGTAACCCTAGGTCTCCTGGGGGCAACCAGACGTGGTCTCCCTCTCACTGTGCTTAGAGAGGCATCAGCTTCACCTCACTGATGATCCCCAACAAGGGTGAAACACGTGTATGGGGTTGCTGGTGGTACTCTCGTTCAGATTGGAATTGCCATTGTATTTCGGTGCTGGACTGCCCCTGGGCAGGACAAAGACTGATATGCAAATGGATATTTCCCATCTGTGAAAGGCACAGTGAGTAAAAGCAGTGGCTGCGAACTCTCAAGTGGTTAATAACCACTGAACAGGTTATCATGTCTGTTCTTGCGAGAGAGGGGCGCCCGCTACCTTTGTTAAACTATTTGTTAAGGAACCTGGGATTGGTAACCCTAGGTCTCCTGGGGGCAACCAGACGTGGTCTCCCTCTCACTGTGCTTAGAGAGGCATCAGCTTCACCTCACTGATGATCCCCAACAAGGGTGAAACACGTGTATGGGGTTGCTGGTGGTACTCTCGTTCAGATTGGAATTGCCATTGTATTTCGGTGCTGGACTGCCCCTGGGCAGGACAAAGACTGATATGCAAATGGATATTTCCCATCTGTGAAAGGCACAGTGAGTAAAAGCAGTGGCTGCGAACTCTCAAGTGGTTAATAACCACTGAACAGGTTATCATGTCTGTTCTTGCGAGAGAGGGGCGCCCGCTACCTTTGTTAAATTATAATACCAGAAAGCCACATCGATGGGAGCAAAAAGACACAGGAACGCATACAACAGAGTGCAGCCCAGCCGACTGCGGAGTCACAAATGTATGTCCTGTCTTCCGGGAGCAAGGGAGAGGTGCTGACCCGTAACAGACGGGCATCAAACTACATATCAAAGGCATCATCAGAACTGTTGGCTCAGATCCCAGACAGATATCGATTATTCAGCTCAGCAGAAACATTCTTTGCCTCCCTCATCTCAAGTGTCCAAGCAAAGGCAAACGCAAAATGGCTCCAGATAACACGCTGGGAATTGATTCAGCTGGCAAATGACACTGAAGAAGGGTTCAACGTAATAAAAGTGGAACTAAGGGCTTTACGGCTGATGACAATGCAAAACAGGTATGTCTTGGACCTGTTGACGGCGATGGATGGAGGTGTTTGCCGAAAAATTGGAAGTGCCTGCTGCACTTTCGTACCTTCCGAAGACGCAGAAAACGGCTCCCTGTCCCATGTGATCGAAGCAGTACACAACCTAGGAGAAAAAATGAAAATGGAAGGTGGAGCAGAAGACAGTACGTGGTTCGATAACATCTTCTCCTGGGTCCCCTCATGGCTTGGAACGACTGTGAAATTTTGAATGCCCGCTGTGGTGTTCCTCCTTTTAATTTTTTGCATGTGCCAGGCGGGTCTTCGATGTTGTGCTAACGCAGTACCTAATGGTGCAATGATGATGGTGACAATGGGCAACACCCGTGGGACAATGCAAACTATGCAGGAAGTGCAGGTACAAACCGGAACTGATGATACACCAAGGTATCAACTAGTGCCTAGGTATCATGACAAGGATATCATAGACAAATTATGGCACACCACCATCAGAGAGCCCCGTATACTAGAATGGTATCAGGAGGTGTGGGTAGACTTGGAAGGAGAGAGCGGATGTATATACCTAACCTGTACCCCAGATGAATATGCTAGGAGGGGTGAGAGCTTAAGGGGGGTGTGCAGAGCCTGGATGCCGATAAAAGGCACACCAGCATGGGATGAGGCAATTATGGATGAAGAAGAGTGTAGGAGATTGAATGAGTTAAAGAATTTGTTACTTAAGTAACGAAAGGGGGGAAATGTAGGGGAGGAGTGGTCCAAAAGACCCCCCCCCCCTTGCCTATATCCCCTCCCCAGGTGAGGGCCATGGCTCATTGGGCGTCCCCTCAGACCACCCGGGCCCAGGTGGTGGAGGGTTCACCTGCTGAAGACATTGCCCACACGTATTGAATTTAGCTAGGCCCAGAAACCATTTTGTCTATCAAAGATGGTGTGAGCTCAGCGCACTGTAGCACGGCCCCCACCCTCGGAGAGTTTCAATTATCCCTGTCGCCGCAACACTCTGGCAGATCCGCTGTGAGCCCGTTCCCACGAAAAAGACGGACATGAGCTAGCATAAGATACTAACACTGTAACATTTCATCGTCCACAGTGTATCATTGCTCCCAGCATGACCCGGTCAGCGAGGCCTGGGTGATGGGAAGAACTGTAGAATGGTTATCCGATGAAAGCAGAAAAATACCCAAATACGAATGACAAAAACCACTTGTAATACGTGTATCCTTTCCATAAAACTACTTCTACTAAAGAAACCTGTAAAATTGTGTAATTATTGTAAGAAACGCATGTTTACATGACACCAGCAATGAAGGACCCACACCCCTGCAGGGGTGTGCAAATGATAAAAAGCATTCCGGGGGATTATTCTCTATATGTATCATTGAAAACCGTACACCCCGCGGTCCCGCGCCATAACTGAACTAATGCTGCTAGAGTGCAGGGGAGGACGAATGTAACTATACATAAGGCTCGTGTGAAGAGACGCGGGCAAATGCGCCAGTCATGTGTACATGTCTACAGCCCTTATATGCCATTACCGCCGCGTACAATGGCGGGTCTCGTTCTCTATGCTCCACCACCCACACTACTACCTCACGTAATGCAAATATATATGCATATTACTAAATGCTGTAGTTGTTAAAACATAATGTACTAGTAAGGTGCTCAGACTGGCTATATTCGAGAGACATGTAGTGAGTTGAAATGTATGTTTTCAAGTGATCCAAATGAGTATTATAAGAATGTTCAAATGTTTATGATGTTCTCACCAAAAGTCGGCAACACACGAGAAAAATACCTTTGTGAATATGTGCAAGGCCATTTCCCCCCCCCACCCTGCAAAGTCTGCCAAATAAGAGAGCTAAAGCCTGCGCCACGCTGCTCCACCTCCCCCAACTGGGCTGGAGCCGCTTCGAAGATTTGTAGTCCCCGCTACAGCACCCAAGGCCACAGCCTGCCACCTGCATTATTTACAGCCCAGCAGTAAACCGCTACTTGATTACACAAATCCAAGGCGCCCCCTCGTAAACCCCACAACCCCCCGGAACACCTCAGACTTATGACCCGGTGCAACGAAGACACCCAATACTGTGGCAACACACAACAGCCCATTCATAATAACTTCTAACGAGACAGAAAGACATGTACCGCCCGTCCCATGCCCGGAGACTTAGCCCCACGACCTATGGTACCGGTCAAACAGGACACTGGTAACCATGCACGGATAAATCACCATCAAACCCCTCACAAGGTGCATTCCTCCTGTGTTGCATTAACCTGTAGAATAACCTATTGATAGATTTACTAAAGAAGATAACATTGCAATGACTGAATGACTGTGGTGTGCATGGCATAGGGCAAATAAGTCAGGAAAAGACATTCATCTCTGACATTGGCCACAATGGCACAACAACACCGCACGGATGAACTCAGCTGACCTGCCAGGCCCAGCCCAAACCACGAGGCTGACCAGTGACGTCCTCCAGCCAAGGCCAACCACATCGCAGCAGCACCTATAGTCAGTCATCGCCACCCAATCCCATTGAACTTGTGCCCCTTATAGTATGTAGGCACTGATGACGTTTTTTGTAAATATATACGCCTGTCTTTGCTATTGTCAGACAGAGCGCTCTCGGAGTTTGCAGAGTTCTTTGCATGCCCTATTCTGATTGATAAACTCCCATTTAAGCTCACCCGCACTCTGTCTTGGCTTTATTCCCGACTTGGGAGAGTCCGTCATTGTCTCTCATTGCGGGGAGGATCGTGCTGGCTGGGGACGCTTGCCTTCACTCACTGGGGCAATCCCCCAAGGTGTTAATTCACCTTTAAACTAAAGAGAAAGTTGAAAGCAAAAGTAAAACATAGCCCAAGACAAGCGTGTGGCCCGTGGGAAAAATAGCTTCCCCCTCTGAAGCTGGAAAATGAGGGTCTGAGCTCACCCCCTCTTCCATTTCATAACGGGTATTGCGGGGGGTGACATGAACGAGAAGCAGTGGCCGGCACAGTGAGTCTTCAGGAGGGAGAGTCAGAGGGTGGTCGGATGGAGCGGGGAGAGAGAGCGGGGGACCGGGCACAAGGCCGGCCAGTGCAGCAGCCAGCAGCATGGAACGAGTGCTTTGCCAGTTAATCAAGGCTCCATTCCTCAGCTGCTGATTGGCTGCCCAATGTTGCCAATGTGCTAATAGTTGTTATTATTATCCAATCGAAGGACCTCACTGTTTCGGCTTTGGATGGATGAAGGCTGAGGGCAGAGCTTCACAAATTCTAATATGAAACCGTGGCCCGTTTACTTCCTTGTGCTGTCGATTCAGCATTGAGCTCTTCGTCAATCTGTTGTTCAGTGTTCTGATCAGCTTCCTTTCTCTTGCAGCTTTCCACTTGCCCACAATTGGAAGGTAGTGATTACTGCAAGAATCACATTTCGACTCAACTATGGGAACATTGTATGTGTGCAAATGTTTTTTCACCTAATCGGAAGTTTGTAGAAACTATAAACCTCAGTTCACTGCTTTCTGCTAAAAGGTTCCGTGTTGTTTCTCCAACACCTTTCAGTTCGTTTGCACTTAGTTCAACTCTTTTTGTTTGTTTTTCTTTTGATGGGGCATCTTCTGCCTATTCTCTCTATTTCTCAAAGACATCCTTTCGTGTTGACTAGTAATAGCATGCCACTCTCACTCAGCAGAGCAGAGGCTCTCCCTGCTTAGTGATCATGGTTGTCTCCTACGTTGAATAAGGGACAGGTGAAAGGGCCTTATTTGTCCTTCTACCAACTCTCTGGCACTCCCCTCTCCTTGCCGTTTGCACTACTGAGCATCAGATCATAACACAGAATAACAAGGCATGTATCTACACAGCTTAGCCATTTATGTTGCCCAGTGTCTTTCACAGCACCCAGAAGCTACTTTGGACGCAAACAGAGCACTCTGAAACCATCCCTAATCACATTGATAAGAAACTATCCTTAACATTGCCTCAAGCCTCGAGGAGGGCATTCATTTCCTGGCACCGATCAATGGAAATGCAAACGCTGCTGGACACATTCTATGAATCTCAGCAAGTATAGTATAGTAATAAGGATAATATGCCAACGGCATGACAATACCGCTGCCGCTAAAACTATACAATCGTTGCTGCTGAAACAAGCAACCTCTGTTGCTTTCCGAAGTGTGAATACATGTGAAGGCAAATGGGCTCAATGTAGTTATTGTATGAAAACGCGACACTGCAGGGTGCCACTTGCCATGCGGAAGGAGCGCGCTTTAACTGTGGGCGGATCTGAATGGCGTTTGAGAGGCCCGGAAACTTCCCACTTACAGCGGGACGCAGTTTCTGCTTCTAATTGCAGCATGTGCACACTGTTGAACACTTTGTAGCACTATTATTTCTTGCTATTCCGACAGCAAGAGGCACGTTTTGATATAGGCTGCCTCACCTTTCCGGCACATTTGCTATCCTTTTGGATGCGGCGGCGTTATTGGGAATGAAACACCGCCTGCCAGTTCCCTTCCTGCCTATCTCCAGCACTGGGTATCACAGCACCTGGCTGTCCCCGGAGGACATGTGTTCTTGCCTCCCTCTAATCCTCGTTGGCCCGTTGGATAGCACTAGGAATGGCTCTCTACACTTCAGTTTGCCTCTTTTTTTCTTTTTCTTTTTCACCTTCACACAATGGGCCTCATTACGACCCTTGCGCTCCCGGAATGAAGGGGGCCGGTACATGACCGGCCCCCTTCATTCCAGGAGCGCGTATTATGAGGTCCCCTTCACGGGGCCCAGATCAGACGTCTGGTAAAACCAGACGTCTTTTCCGGGTCCCGCGAGGGAAAGGGGGAGGTAACAATGGGACACTTATAATGTGCCCATTGTTACCTCCATCCCCATTCCCATTGATCCTATGGGGGATCAAATGGGAATGGGGAATGGTTCCTGCAAGGAGGACTTACAGGGTCCTCCTATGTCGGAGTAACCCGGTTATTCCTCATTGCAGGAACCCGGTAAAGGAGCCCGGTTTGGAGGCAGCTATGGAGTTAATAGCTCCATGGCTACCTCCATACTCGTAATGAGGCCCTGTCTTCTGTTTATTGGGGCTAAAAGATGCATCCTAATTCAGGATACAGTAAGCAAAGTGGAAGCAGGTATTTATCCGATATTAAATTGGTTGAATAGATTCAACGTTGCATCTTATCACAACCTAAATTTGTAAATACTGCAAAACCACCCTTTTATGCACGTGTGGCCGATTCAGTTACCCCTCTCTGTTGTGACCTAGGATCTGAAAACGCAGTAACAGTAGCTTACTCCCCCATTTAGAGCTCTAGTTGCTCACCATTTTGAAGCCCCAATAAGACTTTATTGGGGCATAGTGATAATACCCATGTGGTTATTCTCCACGCCGCATTTACTGCCAGTATTTTGGTGGTAATACTTCCAACAAGAAGCAGACTGTTTCAGGTTTCACCCCCATAATTAGTCAGAGTGGGAAGACATGGTATTTTCCATTACCGCCTAACTCATAATGAGGCCCTAGGTAGGGTTGCACATCTTGCTTCTGCCATGCGACTTTAGGAATTTTGTGGAGAATCTCCAAAAGAAATGCTCTTGTTGAGGTTATCCAGAAACGCTACATAGAAACCTAAGAATGGATGCAGCAAAGTGTTGGGAGGTGGGCGTTGGGCGCAACATCATAAGATGATCACAGTCATGTAAATCTGATCCAACCATGTAATCCACAAAATGGGGAATAATGGAACTGATGGACATGCATCTGGCCATCCCAACCACGCCCCCATACTACCGAATACATGCCATGCACTTTCATGTGGAGCGACTAGTCAGACTCGGCATCACACTGTCAACTATCAGTGTGGTGAGCAGTGTTCCTGAAGGGTAAGGGGACAGTATACCCTCGTGATGGTAATGCATGGCATTTCAGGGAACATATGCCTGACACATGCTATGGTAAAGGAAAGGGGATAGGGGCAGGGAAAATCATGGGGTATTCGGGGATGCCCCCCATATAGGCATTGCTGGGAAGGAGATAAAAGAAAGAAAATGTTACACTGCATGTGGGAAACTGCAGTTCACTTCTGCGGCCTACAACCCTCCAAAGCAGTAGGAAGTGTATCGCACATTACCACATATAACCCTCGAAATAAATAAATATTGGGAACAGTGAAAGTGAACATTCCCATAGTTAAGGCCAGAGTGCGATCCAGATGCACTATGCATGTGACATTCAGTACGAAGAACGGGGGAGAGGCAGCGAGTGACAGAAATATCGTGGAGATGAAGTGCTAGATTGCAGGTGTTCCGATGTTCAGTGAGGAAGCAGATTATAGGTTGGGTGGGGGATGCATTATAGAGGTGCATTCAGGAAATATGAAATTAATTTTCAAGAGGCACAGGGGGGCTGATGAGTGGTGAGGCAGTGTTGGCCTTGTTCTGGAAGAGTGCACTAAACGGGGTCAGGCACATGGTAGGACTTCCGCACTATAAAGGGGACCGCATAGAGAGAACTGTGGCATGGCGTGAGCCAGTATGCTATGCGGTAGGCATTGTGGAAGTCAAGCTGGGAAGGCCGGATTGGGTGATGGTGAGCATATGAGCGCATTTTCAAGGGATGGCAAGAAGTACTGGTTAGAGTTATGAGGATGCGAGAGTACTGGAGCTGGCTAAGGGCTAGTTCACTAAAGTGGGAGATTTTGTGGCTGTTGCCCAGGTGCTAAGAGGCAGAAATAACACTCTTTATTGACTTTGACATGATTGGTATAGGGGGTGGTTAAAAGTGGAGTGCCAGGGGAGACACAGACTGCTAGCGCGGCGGGCAGAGGTCAATGTTCACCAAAACACTTAGGGGGTCATTGTCCAATCCCATGAGTTGGCAAAAACGTGTGTGAAAATATGCATGCAACACACGTTTCATCACACCTGTGGATTTTGCCGTTTTTGGCAGGTAGGGCTGGAGCAAAGAAGAAAACCTATGTTTACGCTTCCACCATCCTCTGGCGCAGTCAGAAAAGAAATGATAAGTACACATAAGCACTCACGCCGCCGGTCTTCTCAGTGCAATGTACACTTTAGTGCAGTAAATCTGTGTGCGCCAGGAGAAGGCAGCTATTGACATGTCTAAGAGTGGCATGGTAGCAGGCAGTGCCTGCGGGAGGAAGGGCAGAGGATTTTGGCGGGAGAAGTTCATACATCCGGAGAGGCGGGTGAGCTCTGCGTCATGGAGACCGTCGGGCAGAAGGCTGATTGCTCAGGACAGCATGCATGATTGGTGGTGACAGATAGACTACTCAGTTAAAGAAACACGTTCTAAATCTGGCATTTGGATGGTAGAGCTGGGCTCATAAAGTAAGGTGAGAGGTAAGTTCCAAGGGGAGAAGTGGGTCTGAGTGCATGAGAAAGAAGGCTGGAGAGGGATAGCACAAAAGTGGGTACACAATCGACTAGACATTGTAATTTCCACGCATCTGAAGCTTGAAACAGTACTGCCTGTTACATGTTTCACTTGGAGACTTTATGACTGTGGCAGTACACACTATGTAAATACCCGCCATTTTTAGATCTGTCTAAGGAGCACCTTTGCAGCTCTATATGACCTTTGGGTTGTATGTCTACGAGGTTCCGATGCTTATTGACGTAGAGAGTGCACATTGCATATTGGTTTTGACTTTGTCGTTCCCCTTCTTTGAAACCTCTTATGGGCACCAATTCAACCCCCCCCCCACTCAGATACGCAATTTTCAGTGTTCAATTTAAATGTTCAGACACAGCAGTATGTTTTACCTCTGGCGAACAAGAAGTTCAATGAACAGATGGAGCCCAGAAGCCAATATCGTCTTTTTATCATGAACAATTTATATTCTTCATTGCATAGAGATATTTGGATAGGATCAAAACGCATTTTCAAGCAGTAACCTGTTACATTGGGATAAAAGTCCATGACAGAATGCAGTCAATATCCTTTATGAACCTTAAATATTATTGCTTATTTAAATCCTTTCGTCCCTCAGCACTATCCATCTTGGTAAGGTTTATTCCTACGTCCTTAATTTTGACAACTGCGGTTACTGTTCGAATGATATGGCCATTTTCCAACAGTTCTTTCTCCTCTCCGTTAACAACCGCCACTGCGCCTGAATTGTCCCATCACTAACTGGCCGCTCTATTTTTATCTTGGCTCCTTGTTCCTCCAATTTCACAGAATATTTACTGAAGGAAATGCACATATTGCACCCCTATATGTTTCTCACCATGAATAATACAATATTTTCTAATTCCTTCCATAATGCAGAAAATGTACAGGCAAATGGTCTGTATTCGGTGCTACCTATAACCATTTTATCTCGTATGTCCCACTAATTTGTGACAGCACATCACATTTTTGAAACTGATAATTGGACTTATGTCCAAAAGGTATGCTTTCCTTGAGCCATGGAAACAGCCAATTGCGCCTCAGACTCAATCACCTGATTGCTATACTAGCTGCCGTGTACTGGTGATATCTAAGGCATCACAACAAGGTGCCTTCTAATGCTGTTATGCTGGTTAGTCACCGAACAGCAACTAAAATACAGAACACATGTTTACTTAAGTGGGAATGGCTGTCCACTGACCTGGGGTAATGGAGCGACTGAGTCAAGGTCTATTATCATGTTACCAGCGGGAAAGAATCCAGCCTGCTGGACATGATCAATGATTATAATCACTGTGAAGCCAGCCTCATATCGTTGTTGCAGACGAGGGGGCCAGTACTCGGTGTAAGAAGATGCAGACCTTCCGTGCTTTTAGTGGTGACTAAAAAGGAAGCCATTGACGATGGTCATAATGAAAGATGTCAAGTGGTGGTGAGGTGAAGATGTATGCAGGGCATGGAGGGGACACTTCTATGGCTTGGACTGTGGCACTATACCAGTGGATAATGTTTGCATTCTAGACCATCTGATTGGCTCAGTGGCATCTACACAAAGCGAATTCGAAACACTGTCCAGTGATAAATGAACAGGATTTATGAGAAGAAACGATCGTTCCTCGCTGGGACATTCCAGAATCAAAGAATTCTGCATGTTATCTGAGGTCTACTTGATTTATCTGTTCATAATCATGCGACCATGTTCCAATATAAGCATGTGTCTAACATTATCATTTGGGTCCTTGACCCAATTGACAATTACTGTAAGGGCATCCCAGATAGTAGGAAATGCCGCATTAGGATTTATAATCTCGATAGATTTGCCTTTCATCCAGCTCCTGACCTTTATAGTGCCATTCATCTATGATCTTCATGACTATACAGTACTTTGGAAGCAATAGGTCAAAGACGTAGAAGGCATCAAGGATGCCCTACTGGTTTCCCACCATTCATATTCTTGAAAGTGATGTAAAAGGCATCAGTTTTATAAGGGGTTCATTGAAAAATAATCTCTTTTAGAAATACACTCAAAATTACCTTACTTTCAAAAATAGGGCCTGTCCCTGGCACAGTTAACGCTGTACATAACTATCTGCATCCAAAGAGCATTAAGGTTCAGTGGCCATGCTGTCCTTCTCTATAAGCAAACCCCAGCTCATGATGAGTTTATAACCACCAGACGGGATAAGAAAGCAAGGCTTTCCCAGTCAAATACAATTGCTCTTGAGACAGGAGATTAAATCCCTTCTCTTCATCCACTCATCCCTGCCCACTTTCCCAGCTAGGTCCACGGAGCCATCTCTTCATGAATATCTGCACTGACTGTGCCTCTCCAGGGCTATGACAGCATCTCTGCAACCCAGTGTCCTGCCACAAAAATCCTTGCTCTCCACTTCCCGTGAGGCGCGGTGTCGCCCATGTAAATGGTCTATGGAAATAACATTTTAAAAAGTCTCAACTCTGACTTTCATGAGTCAGATATTTTGGGATTTGTAGCTAACGGCCTGTAAGGGGTGGACATCTCGGGATATTATTTTAAATATGTTTTCCAAACAACCAAAGGGCTTAAACACCAAAGTAAAATGGCATTATCTGTTGGGAGAATACGAGGAAAAACACCCATTTACATATAGGACACATGATACAGTTGAGAGAATACATTTTGCTTTCAATGTTGCGCTATAATGATGCTGTCTAAATATCTTTTCCTCTAGCGTTCAAAGCAATGGATCCTTGTGAAGTGAAAACAAATATGCCCTCCTCCTGAGGACATTGCAATTGATGGTGTAATTTTGAAAATGTGTCCCAATGCACTTTAATGGTTTTTTCAAATATTGTTAACCTAATAACTGAATACTTTTTAGAACCCTGAATATATTTTGGATAAGAAACTGAGCACTTGTTTTGTGTTTGGTAGAAGAGGGTGATAAAATGCAATAACGTGGGACATTACAAGTGCTCATGGTAATCCTTCATGACATGTATTTGAGGCACCTGCGCCTATCGCTCATTTCATCGCCTTGACAAAGCACTGGAGGACCAGGCGAAATGCTGGAGAAGGGTGGGTGTTTTTTTCAAAACCCTACATAAACAGGCCATACATATTTCACCTTGGGTGACTTATTTCAGATCTGGATTTATGCAAACTGCATCAGTCTGACAAAAGAATTGTTGAGCAACTCTGCATGGAAATTTTGAATGAAGAATATACAATACCTATAGGTGAAGATAGAAACAAAAATAAAATTATCGGAGTGTGGAGTAAATGGTCTTCTGAGACACGTTTCCCCACTCCCCATGGTCAAATTAATCTGTTCTGACTCATCAGAACCAAGCAAATGCAGCCCTTGTTAAAATCTTAGTCAAAATAACGTCAACTTGGATAGTGAGTTGGGGGGATCAGTCTGCAACATTGATGACTTACATTAAGTGGACTGTCTAGCACCATTTAACATCTGTTTCCCTGACTTCAAAGAGGAGTGATATTAAACCATAGTATTTGCCTTATCCTTAATAAGGACCACACTAAGTGAGAAGGTGGGATGCTTATGTTTATCCGGCGGTTCTATTACAATCTAGCACGCACTAACTGCATGGGCAGAGCTGGCAAATGGCCCCATGGCATTATGGTCACCTTCACTGTGTGCTGCCCTTATAGTCAAGAGCTCTTAGCATGCTGGAATTTGAAGGCTTGCGCTTATGATATAACTGTTGGTCATCTACTACTTGGAGGCAACATCCTACTCAGAGGCATCCCAGCCTTCATCCTGGCACTCTGAAAGCCATCGCATGTCTCAAGAAATCTGCCAACATCTATCCCACCCTGAAGAAATTCATATCACTACCCCTTTCGGCCAGCATCATTTTAAATACATCCCACGTTAGCTACAAAGAAATGTTGACCAATACACACAGTTACCAGACCATGAAACTCTCCAGAGGACACCAAATCACCAGGCTGGAAACCAAGAAATGCAAAGAGAAAACCAGAACACAGGACTCCATCTCCTAAGCACAGGACTTTGCAGCAATGCAACAATACACACCAGATTTCCTGCCTCTCTTCCACACTTAAGGAGGGAACTGAAGACCCTGCTCTAGGTTCAGTCTTGGTTCTGTGACATCCCCACCAAACCCCATTTATATCCTGCGCTGTTTCTCTTATCTCTTCTTTTGTCTATCTTTGATTTGGTTGCCCTTTCATCCCTAGTATTACACACTATGGCTTGCCAGCTAGGTTTGCAATCCCATATATACATTTGTTACATTTGTGTATAAATACTGACCATTAAAGTGGGCTTAGTATATAAAGTGCTGGTAGCTAAAACAAGGACGTGAAATCTCATGACATGCGTCAGTTGCCAGCTATGCATAACTCTTGAGAGATTAAAGCACCACAGCCCATGATGTTGTGTTTCCACGTGTGAAGTTTCAGGAGAATTTTAGGTAGATAACTATTGTTCCTAAAGACATATGTTGCAATGTTTCAATATTCCATCTTATTCAATGTCCTCAATGCAGTGTCCTGGTCTCATTCCAGACAATCTGTCTCCTATCCGATAACAGTATATACCCCTTGGGCTGGCAGCTCCATGATTGCCCTCATGTCCCCATCAGGGCGCGAAGTCACTGCTGGCATAGTTAAAGGTCGTCTGCCTAAATCACCATTCCAAGAGAATTCAGCTTGCTTTGGCATTTCCAGTTTTTAGGAAGTGTTGTTGTTAATAGATATTGTATTCCTGTCTCGCGGTTTATCCTTTTTATGTGCATAAACTCTAAAACACACTGTGCAATTATAGCCCGGCCTTCCCACTCCACTTCACACGAATTGCGATCTAATATGTCAAGGCGTTCCAGCAGTCGTGCTGGCTCTTAATGAATCTTGCATTGCGCTGCATGACTTAAATGCTTATTTTTGAGATACTTAGGCTCAGATCTATGCAAGGAATGATGGTGTTATAACTTTTAAGCATAGAAGCTACACATGCTATCTGCTAACTGTGAGTTCACGCTGTGAATTAAATTGCTTTAATTGTAATTACTTTCTGTTGCAACTGTAGAAATGACAACAGTTTACAACATAGATCTTAATAAAGAGAGCGATTGAAAACGATGGAAAGGTAACTATAAATCCCCTGCCTTCCTATTACCATGTTTACTGATGCATTCAAAATCCTCAACAATTGTCGAATCCAGAAAAATGCACACAAGAACAAAAATTACAAACCCTTCCAGACAAAACATATTAAGACTATTTGTCTAGGATGACAAGCAGGGGCAAGCTCGAGCTGGGGCTTTCTTACTTAACATTAGCATCACAATAGCACCAACACTTACATTCCTATAACTTCCTCTACAGCCGTTCACCTAAAACCATTCAACATTCATCAAGAATGGAGGAAGTTGCCACATTTGCCAGTGGCATTTCTCCCAATTCGGAGTTTACCACTGACAAATGTGGTTTCCAGTGGTATTTCAGATAAACCACCTGTGTCATGCATTTCTTTTTAACTGATTAGATCACTACTGTACAATACTGTAATGCACAAAAGGGTCAATTCTGAGCCTTTTATACTTTACATAAGTAAGGTGGTGACACAGGGAATCATAGATGACCACTTTTCACTCCCTTACAATGCCCCCATCTGCAAACTTCTTTTATTGCATCAAAGGGGAGCCCCCTGTGCTTCTCTTCTGGTCAGGTAAAAACGTTTTTTTTTAAAAACAAATTTGTTTGGGACCAATTTTGTAGTGTAGGTACAAATAAGTGGACTTGGAGCAGAAATGATTAAATAACGGAAATCCAGGGTCCCGAGTCTGTGGTCATATGGTCACATAGGACCTCGACCCAGACCTGAAACCTTGTCTGTGAACATTGTGAGGGCATTTATTGTTTCATCACCATCATTAGGTTTCTTGCACTTACACTAGACTTCTCTTTCTTCAGGTGATCTTTGCAGGTGGCTCCACAAAACTGCTGAAGGAAATCAAAATGTGGTACATGTTCGGCGTCCTCTTCGTATTTGGCAAAAATGTTTTTCTGGTATAAATCCATGATTGACATGGTGGTGCCAATGAAAGAGGTTCTCACGCTGTTAACCTGTTCAGCTAGTAGAAAGCAGAAACATTTCTTATTAATTGAGGAACAAAAGAAAAACATGCCCTAGACGGTTTCTATAATCTCATTTCAGATGGGGCAACAGATGTCTTAGTATAACTTCAAAAGTGCATAAACTGCTGCAATGAACACATTAGAAGTTAAACTATAAAAACTGCGTAGATCCTATTGACATGCCTTTGTTATTCTTTTAGGATCTTGGGATTTATTACTCAAAATTTAATATTAGGAACAAAAAAAGTATGAACATGCTGCACAGATCACACATATATCACTAATAAAAACAAAACACTACACATCAAACGAAAGATCATGGGGACCACTGGAGATATGCATGGGAGAATAAATCCCATATGGAAGCCAAAAAGACTGAAAACTCCATGATATGATGTGATGACCCTTGTAAGAATCCACTCATCTTAGACATCAGAATGGCTATCAGAATAGGTATCAGATTACAGTTGCACATGTGCAAATGCTGTTTGCTTCAGCAAATGCATTAGCAGCAGCTCAAATACAATACAGTGTAAGTGTAGTTGCACTGGTGCTCCGGTGAATGAGCATGCACAAACAACATTTATGCATGAGCAGATATACCAAAACACAGCCCTCGATCTACTGTAGAATGGATGCTTTTACAACAAATGTTACTTTCGCTGGTGCCTTGTGAATCAACCCCTTTCACCCACAGATTTTGTCTTGAAAAAAAGAGGGACCATACATATATTTGTTACAAGAATAAATTGATTTGAAAAAGAAATGTGAACATTTAACAAAAAAATACAAATTTCTTTATGAGATACCAAGACATTTGTGACAATAATAAAAGTATTCTTAATATGAATCAACATTATTTTCATAATAACTAATTGAATTGCTTAGAAATCAGTGATTTGCTATTGGAAAATGTCAATCTGCTGGATAATATTTTGAAATTATCTAGTTTAGATTTGTTTATATTTGTCGGATTTTCCACTAATTCACTAGCAGTGGATGTATGTTGCATGGATAATGGATAAGAAACTGGGATAATATATAACTTTATCAACTCACACAACTATGAATATACACACATACACATCCAAGGAGAATGAATACCACAAAAATATGTCATTTCTTTCAGGAACTAATACTCATTTGTAGTGGTCATTTGAGTGGGACACAGTGTATTTTTGTTAACAAAGTTTGCATAGAAAATCAATATTGTTATATTATGTGGAATCATGTTCTTTGAAAACCCAACCTTTGTGTCACAGTGGAAATGTATCACTGTTGCATCATTGACATACTTATCTGTGGGTTTGGACAAGCTCACAATGCAACTGGGGGATAGACTGGAACTTTAATAGTAAGCCAATGGATGGATTTGTAATGCTACAGGGTGAAATGGATCACATATTTTGTGTTCATGCGTCAGGGTTAATGATGTACATTTCTTTTGATAATGGGAACTCACGTTGGCGTACATGCTTAAATGAACTCTGCTGTGTAATTCCCTGAGGTCACTTTTTTTTAAAGGAAAATAGTTTGCACTATCAACCGCTAATCTCCCTTTTCCATTTCTTGTACCCTCCAATCCCTCTTGTGTTGTCAATGTCCAATGTTCCTGGCCTGTTCATCTATTACTTCATTTTTGTAAAGGGAAAGGGATCATTTATCAGTCATTATATATATTCTCAGTTTAATAAAGTAGGGATAAAAATGGTGCTGATGCATGTACACTCACGCTTGATTGCTCAGAGGTCTTATACTTCAATGTACGTCATCTATGATGTCATAATACGTGGCAAAATACAAAACCTATCAATTGGAGGGATTGGTTAATGGAACATATCTACTTATAAAATATATGAGTTTTAGTGCTTCATTGGCTACCCCTTGTCTGTGGGGCATGCCTTGAACTACCTCTAAATGCATACAGTATTGATTATGGCGGGCAAAGCATCAGTGGATTGGTTCCTACAACATTGTGTATTAGGTTGTCCCCCAACCCCACTGATTGGTTGGCATACAATCCCAACCATGGACTTTTCGCTCCTCAGCAGCACGTACGTGAAACAAAACTTAGGTGCTTGAATCCCATCAGGCTACTCCCCATTTTCCCAATTAGTCAATCATCTCTCATCGGCAGGCCACAAGCCAAAGTCTCTTGTTTGTAGTTAGACCATGTTGCTGCTCACTGTCCTGGAACTTTCAAGGGAGTGTGAGCACACCTCTATCTTAGTTTAAGGCTCTAATGAATGGTCTTTGTGTTCGACTTCTGAGTCACGTGTGAGTGGATCACAAATTTGTCCATTTGATTTAATTATTCAGGGTGCTGTTGCTCCTTTTGGCCTCTAGAGACTTGCTCACTCTATCTCATATTAACTTTGTATGCTTTTTATTGACCAGTAGTTTGGCTCTCACAGATGTTTTGGTCTTCCTTCATTTAAGAAGAATGTCTCAAATTCAGAGCTTATCCAAGTACTCCCTTTGATCTGGGCCAACCTTGACTCATCATCGGGTCTGCTTACAAGGCTATTTTCCACGTCTCCCGATTCTTATAGCCTTGGCTTGTTTCTGAGGTAGCTTGGTTACATTCACGTGAACTGTTGTCCATTTTCGTGATATGGCCGTCCATGCAATGTTATATATTCCTCCATAGCAAGCTTCTATACGTTGTCTTTCTACTTTGCGTTACTAAGTATTTACAGGTTTTGGTCAGTAAGTTACTTCATCTTCTTTTAGATCCATGATTACTTTAGCTTCAGGTTCATGTTATTCCTGGTGCTTCAGTTACTTCATTACATAATATTTTCATATCATTTCAACATAGGTTCATATATTTTCTTCATGAAATTGCTTTGTCCTTGCCAGATTTCATTTAACATCCATCTGCGATATTAACTGATGCATTCTGACATCTTGGCAAACAACATCCTTCCATGTAACTTTCTTCCAGTGCGAGGGTACATTCAGTATGGTTGTCTGAGTGCTGTGGGATGTTTTTACCCATGCATCCGAGCCCTACCACAAAAACTGTGCCTTACTGGCATTGAAAACATCATGATGGCCAGAACTTCCCAGAAAATGCACAGGGAAATGCCTGAAGAATAGGCTGCCACCCATTTTTGCCTATGTTGTGGGCACAGAAGGGCACTGCCTAAAACCACCATTGGGCTACACACAGTAGCCTGAAACCATTGCAAAAGGGGCAATGCTGATTGCCAAAAGCAACCCATAACTATTGGGAATTCATTTTCTTCAGGTCAAATATGGCTAAATTATGGGCACAAAATTATTTTACTGCAGAACCACACCAGTGCCATGTGCTGAACCTGGATAATATACTTCCATGTAAAATCTCGTGTTTGAAATGCATTGATTCAAGACTGATCCAAAAAAAAATGCATGCAGTACCCGCTTTGGACTCAAGGCAGCGCTAGCGGTCTAAACTCTGACAGGAGAACTGCTACTTCAGAAGCTAATCAGCCTTCTGTGACAATTGGGACTTCAAAGCTTGTTAGTTAATTGAAAATCTAACCACCTGCTGTTCCCAGAGACAATCTAATTTGATTAACAGGCCAAAAGGCTGGGAAACCTTCTCACCTCAGAAAGCCCAGGATATCACATGGTCATGCTAACCAAATGCAAAGTGGCCCCCTGGTCTGTTGACCTCAGCCTGCTGGAGCCCACACAAAAGACCTTTTCCCTTGAATAGGACATGGTGATTTTGACTGTTTCCTGTCAACAAAGATCTGGGGGCGGACTCAAACACTGCAGTACTTTGAATTGAAAGCAAATATATATTTTACAGAAACACTGATAACTCTTGGTAACCAGATGACAGAAATGTGAAATTTGGTGATCCTTAAAATGAAAACTTTGCCCACAATTCAAGCCCAAACTCCAATTTGTGTGATGTTCTGGGGCAAAACCCAACTATTTATTGATACTACAGACTCTGTGTTTAAGCTAGAGACATGGGAATTTACTGGAGTATGTATGGACAGGCCGTGTATATGTGTATAATTTTTAATGAAAAACCAATGTTGCATAACCCACTAAAATCAAAAATAAGTTGCAATTTCTTTACCAAGCTCCTAGAAACGCCAGAGTCGGAACAGTGCCTACCTCATGTGATATGTGATGTGTGTAGGTCAAAAAAACAACTGTGTATTTGGGGAAATATGTATTTGGATCAAATATAGATTTGTGTGTTAAGATGACAGGGGAGGGCCCTCTGGCCATAAAATCTACCTCATCACTCTGACTCACAGCTCAGTTCCCCCAATCAAGGGAGAGAGGAGGAATTGGCCAATGATAAGTGAGAGGGGCAGGTTTAGTTATGTCCAACGCACACACCCACTTTCCAAAACACAGCACCTGACCCGGGGAACTTCCCTCCTAACTTCCCCCAGGAGGGCAGAAATTCTCCAAATCCTGGGCAGAACTTTTTCCCCAGGTATCCGTCCAATTTCCAGCCCCAAAATCATCCATCCTTTTTTCCCCAATTCCCTGCGCCCAGACAACCTAATCCGGGAGAGGGGAGGCCAAGGGTGGAGGGGTACCAAAATCTTCCTAACCAGGGGTACTACCAGAGAAGGGATAGCTACCCTTCCCGGGATCAGCCCAGGGGAGAAAATAGAGCCCCGTATCAGCCTGAGCGGGTTTCACAACTTGAGCGCCAGGTCCAAAATATGGCACGGGATCCGGGTCACATACTGAGGGCTCAAAAGAACCCTCAGATGAGCATGCCACCGCAGAATGCCCCAAACTCTGGACCTGGTGCTCCAGAACAATGCCGGGGCAGCACCCCGATAACCCACCGGTTCCCAGGGAGGAGGCACAAGGGGAAGGGGGGTGTAAAGCCTTGGAGGAAGCTTCCTTCCCAACTTGTAAACAGCCCCTGGAAAACCAGGAACCGGAAACAAAATCTCCTGCCCCTGAAAGTCTGCCACCCAAGGAGCAGAGAGGAGGTAGGAGAAACAAAGGACCCAAACAGACCCACTTTGTGGAGGAGGTACAGGTCTTCCAATTTGAGGGAGGGGGATCCTCAGAAGATCCTGGGAAAAGGAACTTCTCCTTCAGAGATGGGGGAACTCCTCCCAAGGAAAAATGGGTCCCAAGGGATTCCAATCCAGACTGGGGAGATGTGGAGACTGAGCTACCGCCGCCCATCATCTCATACCAGAACCGACAATACCAAAATCCCCTGGTTCAAACCCATCCTGGTGACTGCCTCCAAAAAGGGGGGGGCGGCCCAGAACCAGGGGAACCCACAATGCCTATGATCTCCAGTTGCCAACTTTTCTTTCAGATTCCCAAGGCTCTCCACAGAATTCTGCCCAAATCTCTTCGCTAGCAATGTCCAAAACCAGAAAGTTAGCCCACCAGTTGTCCAAAAATGTGCATTATCTGTGCCCCCTTGAGGAGAAGGAGGGAAGATACTATGCCCCGGTACAAGTACAGGGGCAGGGTACAATTTTGGCACTGGTGGACACTGGATCCCAAGCTACCCTTCTGTCCAAAAGGGCCTTTGAGGAACTAAATGCAGGAAGGGGGGAGAATTACCGAATTCCTCTCACCTCTCTTCCAGGACAACTGCAGAACTTTGACGGGAAGGAAATTCCTGTTGAGGGGACTGCAGACTTGGACATTAAAATTGGGCGACACAAGGTGAAACACCCGGTCATAGTGGTGACTCCAGAGGGCACCCCTTGTTTACTAGGGAATGACCTCCTGAGAAGGTTGTCACCCCGAATAGATTGTGTAAACAAGGTCCTCTGGACCCAGACTAGCCGACCAATAAAATTAAAACAGAGTGTCAACCATGTTAGTTTAAACAGCACCTGCCACATGGTTGAACAAAAATCTGACCAAGTATAATTTCACTTCCAGAACAACCAAACTCCAAACGTGACAGTAATAGCAGTAGGACAACAGACTGGTGATGGGGGGTCCTCTCTACTTCTGAAAATCCACCTTCCTTCCAGTTTAAGGTGGTATTCCACACTGGAAGGAAACACCCTAAAATTCTTTACTAATCCACAATCAGAAACTCCCACTCCTATAGTCCAGAAAGATGTGAAATCAGCTCAGAGCCTGGCTGATATTCAGCAAATTGGAGAGTAGTTGTTCATCCCTGTTCAGTTAAATGATGGGAAGGACTCTGTTCTCGCTCGAGTGTGTGTGAACAACGGTAAGAGCTTCATCAGCGAAGCCATGTTCCGCCAACTCCCAAAAGATCCAGCCATTCCCACATTCAAACTGATAGACAAATGGGAAATGGACCTGGAAGCACCTAATTCCAAACATCTCCTGCCAAGCAGGTGTATGCTCAAAATCTCCATTGGCAACAAGAGCATAGTCCATAATTGTTGGGTCGTGCGAGACGTCACTGCCGCCTTTTACTTAGGCAGTGACATTCTCAATCGATTTGCCATTAGTTTGGACTTAATAAACTTCAAAGCTTGGTCCCGATTAGCGCATAATCCCATGGGTTTTGATGGTCCAGAAAAAGCATTTAGGTCAGCTCAATTACTACCTTATGCAGTTGAAATTCAGATCAAAGAGGAAGTCACCATCCCAGAAAGGACCCGACAATTCTCCCTGGGAGTGAAAGCTAAGAAGACAAAAATTGAAAAACCCTGATGCTTATATTCATCTAAATGCTTCTTTCCAACAGCAAGGGTTAGGGGTAAACCCAACACCATTAGTCAACATAGAACATGACACCATTCCAATAGAGGTGGATAACAGCGACTTAAAGAGTATTACTCTAGCCGCAGGCACCATTATTGGAATGGCGATTGATGACCGACATTTCTCCATTGATTTAGGAAATGAACTGTTATGACCAATCCCCAAGGACTGTTTTGACAGTAACAGTGAGGACAATACAACACCAGACAGGATTTTCACCCGGCATGGGGGGAACTTCCTGGTGTACACTTCTTGCCCTTATGGTAAGGAAGATGTGACTTGTGACTTCAGGAGGGATGAGGTGATTTTCCAGGTCCATGAGGGCTGCCTTTCCCACCTGAAGCCTCCAGTCCAAATCAGCACTCTGACCAGGGACTTCTCCACCCAGCTGGAGGAGGCCCCTGAGATAGCCAAACCAGAAGTCTTTCCAGGCTTCAGGCAGATGGTGGAAGACAGAGTCAACCTAGCTGATGCCTGAGTGACTCTGGAACAGAAGCAAAAGTTGAAACAAGTTTTCTTGGATTTCCAAGATCTCTTCGCGGTAGACTCATATGACTGTGGTCGCACCGACATCCACACCACAACAATTCCCACGGACCCTGGAATGACTCCAGTGTTTGTGAAGCAATATCGCTTGCCTCTCGCATCCATGGAGTCCTTTACTGAAATAATTAAGAACCTTGACTCCCGGGGAATAATCCGTCCAGTCCACAGTACTTTCAATAATCCGGTGCTGGGAATATTGAAGCCAAACGGCCAGTGGAGACTCTGCGCCGACCTTAGGGAGCTCAACAAATGGGTCCATACTTCCTGATGGCCTCCGCCCTACATTGACCAAGGGCTGGCCCAGATTCAGGGGTCACAGGTATTCACAGCAATAGACCTGACCAATGGATACTGGACCGTGCCTGTCAGTAGGGAGGACCAATACAAACTGGCTTTTACCTTTGGGGGCCAGCAGTACACATGGACCCGGACTCCCTTCGGATACCTCAACTCCGGCAATGAATTCAACCTTTTCCTACATAAGGCCATGCCCGACCTGGGTGCGAGGGGTAACCTGGCTTATGTAGATGATGTCCTCATCAAAAGTTCATCTGTGGAGGAACACATAGCGGAGATCCGTTATGTTCTGACACAGTTGAGGGCTGCCGGAGCAAAACTTTCCTTTTAGAAAGCACAGTGGTGTAGAACCCGTGTTAATTTCTTGGGGCATGAGATTACTCCTCAGGGTCTCTGTCCCCAAGAAAAGAAAGTGGAAGCACTCCAGAAACTGAAAGACCCCACAACTCTGCGGGAACTAAGGAGCCTCCTTGGACTGACTAATTACAGCAGAAAGTTCATTGAAGGCTACGCAGAGATCACTAGACCCCTGATTCATCTCTTGAAGGGGGGGTCAAGTGGGAATGGGGTCCAGAACAATCTGAGGCAGTAAGACAACTCAAAAGAAGCCTCTCACAAGCGCCTTGCCTAGCTTACCATGTCAGAAACAAGGAATTCTTCCTGGAGACGGGGTTCTCTAATACGTGCTTGACGGCAGTATTATACCAAAAGCATGACAAGGTCAATAAAGTAATCTCCTATGCGAGCAAAACTTTATCCTCTGTGGAGGAAAAATTAAACGATTGTGAGAAGGCACTCCTGGCAACGGTGTGGGCATTGAAGAATTACTGCCCGTTTATCCAGGGGGAACACATCATAGTGGAGACTCCACACCAGCCTCTGCAATATCTCCAAAGTGACAGAATCCGGGCCGGAAATGTGAGTAATTCCCGAATTACTTCCTAGATTCTGTCAATGCAAGGCTTTCCTGTGGAGGTCAGATATGGCCAAAACAAGAAGAGTCCCCTCGCGCAAGGTCTGGCTGACTTGCATGATTGTGCCAGAGAAAACTGTCTCGAGGACGAAAGTCTAAAAATCAAGGACAACATGGAGGCATACCTTAATTACCCACACAAAGTTTTTGAAGAAGACAAGTGTGAGGGAATGCCCACTGTCTATGTGGATGGATGCTCTTACCATGTTGACAACGGGGAGAAAGAACTGGTGGCCGGCGTAGGGAATGCATGGGTGAAGGAGTTTCCAGAACCCTCCGCTGGATACAAAATTGGTCCCCGAAGTAGTCAGGTGGCAGAATTGATGGCTGTGCATCAGGCCATCCTCACTGCTGTCCAGCATCAACTCCATGAACTGGTCATAATCACAGATTCGGATTATGTACGGAACGGGTTCGTGGAGCACCTGGTCAGCTGGAAAACCAGAGGCATGTTATGAGCTAATAACAAACCCCTGAAACATGGGAAGTTAATCCAAAATATTGATGATCTGGTCACATCGAATGGGATGACCATCTACTGGAAAAAGATCAAGGGTCATTCCAAAGTAGAGGGACCAGACAAAACTGGAAATGACTTAGCTGATCAGCTGGCCAAAACCGGGGCCATCCAAGGGGATCTAATAGAAATAGAGTCCCTGTTGGGGGAAATCCAGGTCACTGCGATCACTAGGTCCCAGACAAATGCTCACAATGATCTTTCAACTGCCCAATGGAGCAGGGAGACCCCTGATGCTGATTTGATTACAGCTCAGAAGGGGGATCCAATCATTGGTAAGTTTTACCAACACCTTGAGGACCCTGAGAACTTTCCCCTGACGGACACAGATTACATTGGGAAAGAGGACCTTAGAGTGTTGATGAAATGTCCAAAAATGTTCCGAATCCAAGACGGTTTGTTGGTAAGGAAATCCCAAGCTGGCCACGATCAGTGGGTGGTTCCCACCTCATTCCGAAGCCTGATGTTAAGTCACGCCCATGATGCGGCCACCGCCGGTCATAGGGGGTTTCACACAACACTGGAAACCTTAAGAGAGGTTGCATACTGAACACACATGGGGCAGGACCTCGACCAATACTTGAAGGGGTGTCTTGTATGTGCACAATTTCAGCCATCATCCCTCACACACCATGCGCATCTCCAAAAGAGGGGAATGACACTGCTATGGTCAGATTTGCAAATCGACTTTGTAGGCCCTGTGATTCGCTCGTCTAGAGGAAACAAGTACATGTTGACCGTTACATGCTTGCTTACCAAGTGGGTGGAATGTCTCCCAGCTCCAAACTGCAAGGCAGAAACAGCAGCTGCCCTGATGATTAACCACTTCTTTTCCCATTTTGGTCTACCTCAAAGGATTGAGTCAGACAGAGGTAGCCACTTCACCAGTGAAGTAATGACAAAGATGTGGGAGATACTGGGGGTCAAAAGAAAGCTACATATTGCTTACAGGCCAGATTCTTCTGGAGCAGTGGAGAGATATAATCGAACCATTGTGAGCATCTTAAAAAAGTTTGTGGCAGATTCTGGGCCAAGTTGGGATATCCGATTACCTCTGGTCCTAATGGCCATCAGATCTACCCCTTCATCTGCAACCAAAATGTCACCATTTGAGTTGATGACTGGACGCAAGATGGTGCTTCCCCAGCATTTGCTCTACAGAACCCAAGAGCAAACGTTGATAAATGCCTCCACAACTCATGAGTATGTGGAGAATTTAAGGAAACACCTTCAGCATGCTTTTGCCTATGCTCAGCGGAATCTAGAAAGATCAGCCGAGAGCATGAAGACCCACTATGATTTAAAAACTACCTGAAAGGAATATAAGGTGGGTGATCGGGTCTATCTATACAATTTCCAAAGGAACCAGGCCAAACAGCGAAAATTCTTGCCTACATGGAAGGGACCGTTTGAAATTATAGACAAGATCTCCCCTGTTGCCTATAAAATCTGCATCCCCAAAGGCAGTCTGGCGGAAGGGGAAGACAAGTGGGTCCATATTAACCAGCTAAAGTGTTGCCATCCCAGGCACACTTTGCAGCAACTGGAGGAGTCCTCTGCAATACCAGAGGGGACCGCTCCAGATTAATTCAGTTCCAACCCTAAAATATCCCACATATAGTCTCTAAAATATTATACTCTTGTAAGCCACTGTCTTTGAATGATAACTTGTATCTCAAAAGTAAAATGTTAGGTATGTTAAAGTATAAAATGTATATGTCTGCCACACCATTAGTAGTGATGGAAAAATGTCTACGAATAGGTATTGCCGCTTTTCCTTTGTCGTCCTAGGAGAAAGAAAACCTGGAGACTGGCCAAGGAGAACGATCCAAGGACCGGGAGCAAAGATCCGAGGAGCCCGGGGTACCGCCCAATATTCCCATCAGGACCGGCGAGGAGAACCGATCGATCTAACCGGATGGGGGAAAAGATGCTGAACTGTGCCATCTACCGGAAGAAGATGGGGGCCTGTGGGATGTTTTTACCCATGCATCCGAGCCCTACCACAAAAACTGTGCCTTACTGGCATTGAAAACATCATGATGGCCAGAACTTTCCAGAAAATGCACAGGGAAATGCCTGAAGAATAGGCTGCCACCCATTTTTGCCTATGTTGTGGGCACAAAGGGCACTGCCTAAAACCACCATTGGGCTACACACAGTAGCCTGAAACCATTGCAAAAGGGGCAATGCTGATTGCCAAAAGCAACCCATAACTATTGGGAATTCATTTTCTTCAGGTCAAATATGGCTAAATTATGGGCACAAAATTATTTTACTGCAGAACCACACCAGTGCCATGTGCTGAACCTGGATAATATACTTCCATGTAAAATCTCTTGTTTGAAATGCATTAATTCAAGACTGATCCAAAAAAAAATGCATGCAGTGCCCGCTTTGGACTCAAGGCAGCGCTAGCGGTCTAAACTCTGACAGGAGAACTGCTACTTCAGAAGCTAATCAGCCTTCTGTGACAATTGGGACTTCAAAGCTTGTTAGTTAATTGAAAATCTAACCACCTGCTGTTCCCAGAGACAATCTGATTTGATTAACAGGCCAAAAGGCTGGGAAACCTTCTCACCTCAGAAAGCCCAGGATATCACATGGTCATGCTAAACAAATGCAAAGTGGCCCCCTGGTCTGTTGACCTCAGCTTGCTGGAGCCCACACAAAAGACCTTTTCCCTTGAATAGGATATGGTGATTTTTACTGTTTCCTGTCAACAAAGATCTGCCAGCCAGGAGAGACATGTGATCACTGTCATCCCCAAACTTTGGGGGCGGACTCAAACACTGCAGTACTTTGAATTGAAAGCAAATATATATTTTACAGAAACACTGATAACTCTTGGTAACCAGATGACAGAAATGTGAAATTTGGTGAACCTTAAAATGAAAACTTTGCCCACAATTCAAGCCCAAACTCCAATTTGTGTGATGTTCTGGGGCAAAACCCCGCTATTTATTGATACTACAGACTCTGTGTTTAAGCTAGAGACATGGGAATTTACTGGAGTATGTATGGACAGGCCATGTATATGTGTATAATTTTTAATGAAAAACCAATGTTGCATAACCCACTAAAATCGAAAATAAGTTGCCATTTCTTTACCCAAGCTCCTAGAAACGCCAGAGTCGGAACAGTGCCTACCTCATGTGATATGTGATGTGTGTAGGTGATGTAAAAACAACTGTGTATTTGGGAAAATATGTATTTGGATCAAATATAGATTTGTGTGGTAAGATGACAGGGGAGGGCCCTCTGGCCATAAAATCTACCTCATCACTCTGACTCACAACTCAGTTCCCCCAATCAAGGGAGAGAGGAGGAATTGGCCAATGATAAGTGAGAGGGGCAGGTTTAGCTATGACCAACGCACACAACCACTTTCCAAAACACATGAAAAGAGACTACTGGGACAGGTAGGGACATTCAATTCCATTTGCTGCGGAGCATGCTGACCGATGACTTCACATCCAGAGATCCAGACTTCAAATCCATCAATTTCCAAAGACCAGAACTTTCCTTCAGGACTTAAAGCAAGGGCCTAACCCCACAAACTGAGAACTCTTCTCAGCAGGCCTCAGCATCCTTAAAATCATTTGCAAACTATTCCACAGCAGGGCGAGTTGTTTGAATTCTTTTGCCAAGAACAATTGCCAGAGACCCAGACCGCTGTGAGCAGAACCGGTGCCTGATTGACCCGCCGTATCCAGAGAGGCTAGAACAGCAGAGCAGAGCTGACCCAGACGCTGTGAGCAAAACCGCCCAGTCCAGTCCCGTTGACCAGATCCGTGACGAGGCCCATTCATTTCAAAATTAGGACTTTAAATCATCCGTATCTCTGGAACCGTTTGGGCTAGGAACGAGATTTAACTGTCCTCTGAAAGCTTAGAATCTAAGCTTTCCAACAAGCCTAGAACCTGCTACTCCTTATACTTTTGCCGCAATCACGATTCACGCACTCGCGAATTTACTGCGATTTGCGATTTTGGCTCAATTTCTCCACTTGTCAAAATAGCAGCACCATTCTTTCCTTTGTTAAAATCCGTTTGCAACTTGGTAATAGCTCATAGAGCATTGCTAAAGTGAGCCTGAACTAATACCAACATGCATCTCCCACTCACCCTGAATCTCTAGAGGGAATTAAAATCATTGGCACATTTTCCCATCCATTGCCATCACATTTAAAAAGCATTTTGGGCCTGTGTTTCAAACTTCTACCTGTTTCCTCTAAGCTTGCTGGGGGGGAACTGAATTTCGTATTGTATTTGATTGCATTCCTGAGAACTGTGTGCTCCTCTTTCCATCTCCTTCAATTTCTTACATTGCATAGGGGAGGGGGTGAATTGCCAGAGAAAAAGTGATTATCTTATCTTTTGCTAAAATCATATCAAGTATTTCTGTACTGCATTTTATTCCTCATTGCCTTTCCCTTGAAATCATAAAAGTATTTTTGCTACTTTATCCATCCTATATTAACTCCTCATTGATTGTAAAGAAGTGTGCTAGTGCCATATTACCCATTGTTGATCAACATCATATGTCTAAGTGTACTATCAGATATTAATTTATTATAAAGTGTGATATATGTATATTGTTTAAATTCTCAAATAAACCTTTTAATTTGCAAAACAAACCTACTTCTTGGCTCAGTGGGGCCAGGGGGATTCTAGGAGGGGGGTGTTATACAAGGGTGGTCATCCAGAGTACTGAACTAGACATAAAAATACATTAATAAGGGTTTTCCTCAGCATCCCAGACTAGGCATTGACTTGGCTGTAGTGTTGATTGAATATCGCTTACAGTGCATAGCATCTCTCATATACTTGATGCTTTATAAGGATCCCATCTATAGCTCTTCTCCGACTGTTCCAATTTGATGGCAAGGGGGTGGGAACTGGCAGGATAACGCCTACCTGCTCTTCTACAATCTATGTATTCTTTTTTAAAGATATACATGGTCTTTAATATTTATAAGAATATGCACACTTAACTCAGTAATTTTATAAACGCTGTGTGGTCAGAAAACAAATCAGAAACATTTCAAGGGTTCAGGATTAACACATTTGTTCTGGTTCTTGTTAATGATACATTTAATGTTGACCTTCCATTTGACAAATCAGTGGAAGTACAGACCCATTAAACAGGCCAAGGCTGATCATTCTATTTTATTTACTCACAGCATGATCAGCTCTGCAGTACAGATTCTACTCTGTGCTCATGTATGACTGGCTTAGCCTCAAAAAGATATCATCACATCAGGGGCCCATCATTCTGGAAAAGACATTTACAGAAAATATAGCATAGCCAGAAAGCGTCTGAATATTTAATGGGGAACATAGACCTTGACACCAACAAGTACAAACAGAGCTACAACAATCTTTCCCTTGTTTTTTGATGCATACTCTTACAGGGAATTTAAGGTTCTCTATCCCCGACTGAAACCTCTGGCCAAAACATTAGATATTGTATTGGTGGTTGAATATTTTTCCATTGATATCAGGATGCTGAAGGATGCAGTAATACCACCAAGGTGCCAGCAGAATAGCAGCACCTTCAGCCCTCAATATAGTCTCCAAGCATGGATTCCTCCACAGCCCATAGCACATTGTGAGTGCTTCATCTGCCTCTTATCTCATGCCCAGCAGAACTAGTGGCAGTATTCAGGGAATTAGGGCCAGCCTGCAACCCTAAGTACATGCTGCCCCAAAACTGCTCATGGCATCCAAGCCTCAAGGACAATCCAACTCCAAAATACGCTTTGGAATGCTGCACTGGCCACTCACTGTATTCCAGGCAGCCCTACTGAGAAAGTCTCACAAGCCAGTTTCACTCCCTAAATGTGGGAAAACCTCCCAACATAAAAAGGGAGCAGAAATACTCCCATAACAATGATAGGAAACAAAAGATGCCGAACATGCAGACCCCTGCCTCAACACACAAAGCTAAACAGATATGCTTGTGTCAGTGGAGTTGAAATTAGAGATGTTTGAAAACCAGATGATAATACACACCAAAGGTCATTTTCTGCTCCAAAATCACACAACATAACCCAGATAGGGAAGGCCTATCGTGAAACCAAAGGTAATAACATCCCGGCCAATCCAGAGGTTTGCTCAAGCAAGTGGCTGAAATATTGCAGCCTTCTTCACTTTGAACCCAGTCACTCACAAAGCTAAAGTCTCTCACGTGATTTATGGGTTCAAGGTCAATAATGACGTTAGTATATGAACATGCCAGACCTACCACCGCTTCACTCTCATCCTTCTTGCAGACTCCTCCTTTCAGCAGTTTTATGTCTGCTCATTGCTGATCTTTAAACATCTGTTCATTTAGAGAGAGAGAGTCCAGAACATTTATCCTGCAATCCAACAGATGGTATTGCGGAAATCCTGTTAATTTGATGCCACTGAAATGGACATTCTCTTCTTCTAACCTCAACCCTTATTTTGCTCCTACTCCTTACATCCCAAACTGGGTGAAGCATTCAACAAACACAATTCTTGTATCATTTCATCCTGTCCGTTCAGCCTTTTAATCTTCACAAAACCTATACCATCTTCAACCTTTCTACCAATACACTCATCATTCAAACTTCATTATGCTCGTCTATGCTGCTCTCACTCTCTTATTTTCCATCTAATTAATTAGAGTCTGTCACTCACTAATTCAAGTGAAATTGCTGATGTCTTTTCCTTCAGTCTCTGCATGGCTTAGATTTATTCTTCCGCTTAAACAGCTCCCTAAATCTTACACAATCAAGATCAAATAATGTTATGTCTTCATACGTTTTCACACCATGGAACCGAAATATCTTTTTTGTACCGTTCTGTAGACCTTGTGCGTCTTCCCGAGTCTTTGAAGGAGCAGTACTTTCTCCATTTGCCTTATCATTATTTACCTCTGTTGGATGAACCTAAATTGAATCTTCTTCCTTTGATAGCTGTCTGATTCGCTTCATAATTCAAATGTGTCTAAAACATTCCCTCAACGCTTGAACATATCCCTCAGACTTCAGGAATAATATTCATCATGTTTCACATTTTAAAGTTTTGCTGAATTTGGGAAAGTGCTTTAAAATGATACCATGATTATCTAGTGATTATACTACTCCTCGAACCTTATACTGGAAATCACACCTGGTGGACTATTACCACAACATTCGACAAGGTAATTCGCACCCCTGCCTTGTAACACACTGCAAAAACAAAAACTTGTGAAATCATCAAACACATCATTCTCCATTCCCGATATAGTACTTCCCTTCCTCTTGATAAAAAACATTCGTGGCATTGTGTTGCACATCGTGGGCAAACTAGACTCCATGACGGGGTTGATCCAAAACCACTCACAACAGTAGCCGTGATGACACTAACTTAAGATATCTAAGTTTGTCATCTCTTTCCAGGTACGTTTACAACAATATCCAGCCTAATTCCCTAGACAAGCTTGCAGGACACTCCATGTTTGACTACGCCCAATACAGGTAATGCCTGGGACAAGGCCATGACACCACAGCCACCTGCATTCAGGGCAATAGTCCATTGAGCGAGGATGAAGCATGTGCATAACACTCTTTCCCTACAGCCTTAATGAGTTGCTCTCCAACTGTACACATATCCACTACCCTATGTGCCTCAGTCACATTCTCCCAAAACACAGATTAAACCTCCAAACATTTCTATATGACTCACAGACCCACCTACTTCACTTCGAGAGTTACACTAATAGAAAGGGCCCCCTTTCAATAATTAGTACATTTAAATAGCCCAACATGCAAGCTGATTTGTCTCTAGGGGCACTGTAAACAGGTGTTATAATTAATCTACTCAATAGTATTCAGAAGGACAGAATGACTTGATTCGGAATAGACTAATTCTGTTAAGTGAACACACTGAACCAATTCATACAATCAATTTCTGGCAAGAAATGATAAGTCCATTATCGTGTACAAAAGTCAATACACAATTAAAAATCTAATTTGCGCTGTGTGTCTTAACAAGCAATAAATAAATAAAAGAAAACGGGCCTCATTATAATCATGGCGGTCCGGGAACTACGTTACCGGTAAGCATGCCGGTACTGTAGTTCTCGGACCGCCATACTACGAGCTGTGCTCGCTGGCACCTGTCAGCCCACCAGGTCTGGCCTGGCGGGCAGAGCGTCACCCGCGAGGCAGCATGTCGGATGCTCGGTACCGTCCTTGACGGTGCCGGTGCATCCGACGTCCCATTCCCATTTGAGCCCTATGGGGCTCAAATGGGAATGGGGACTGACAGGCACTGGCACCCGGCAATGCTGGAATTACCGGGTGCAGCAATGTCGGAATTACCCGGTAATTCCTCATTGACGGGTGCCGGAAGAAATGCTACTCTGGCGGCGGCCGTGCCTGTTTAACAGGCACGGCTACAACCAGGGTTATAATGAGGCCCAAAAGTGTATAAAAAGAGGCAAGACAAAAAAAGCACATGTTATATAATCTTAAAAGTAGAATTTAAAAAAAAGAAAAAGCTTCCCTTGGCTAATAAATGAACTTCCCATGCAAAATAAGCACAGGGTAAAAGAAAAACATGGTGGTCAGTCTTTTAGAATAGGTTCCTACATTGCTGTGATCCCTCCACTGGGTTGGTCACAAATGCTTATCTTACTTAAAAAGCATTGATTTCCTTAAAAATTGTACTACGGTTCAGGACATATCTGTGTCGTTTGCCCAAAGCAAGGAAATGCAAGTTGGGTGACACTGGCTCATAGCATGACTCCCCAAAACAGGAAGACTTGTTCTTCTCAGAGCACTATATTTCTGTCAGAAGAAAAGCATGCTTGTTTGTTTGTTTATTGTTATTTCTAAAGCGCTTACACATAAGCGCTGTACAAAATTAATGAATTGGTACAATCAAAGTTCTGAACACAAAATTACAACAGCACAGCATAGAAAGAAAAAAGACAAAAGAACAGCCACAAAGAGTGAAATGCAAAGGTTAAACAGAAATAATGTAACCGTGAATGTCTAGCAAAGCTATTTGCAGAACAAAATGGAATTAAAACTAGCTAAACTAAAAAGGAGGATAAAGGAGGCCGGTTCAGAACTTCAGATCTTTGGTTGGCGCCGAAGGGAATGCAACATAACAAGAGGACGCACAAAATAACCACTTGAACACAGACAAATTAGGCAAACAATTATCCAGTATGAGCAACAAAAGGTACTCCTGCCCAAGATAAAGATGGTCAAAACTGGACAGCCACCCACCAAATCAGACGGCAGTAACAAAACCAGCCAAACATCTTGAATATTCAAGTGCGCCACAGAGCACTGCAGCAGTAGCAGCACTTCCAGAGAGTCACTCGGGAGTGGCAGTCGAGCAGCAATGATGAGAGAGCCGCAAAGGGAGAGGCTCTAGTCGCTGCAGTGAAAAGAACTTTCTGGAATGTTTGGGCAAAAGGGGAAGATAGCTTCTTCCTTGTTTTATGGACTATTTAGACTTCTAGACTATATATTATTTACTTCTAGAAAGTTAAAATGAAGCCTAGTTATATGAAGTCTGTCTTTTAAAAAGGTATTGTGGATATTCACACCCAGTAAAGACAGATTTGCCAATCAAAATCTGTCTTTCCCAGGTGTGATTGTGTTTTCGCCACCCCCACCGCCGCCATTAAAATAGAAAATGGACTAGGTCCCTTTTGTATGATGGCAGCCATTTTGGAACATGTTTTCCATGGCAGCCATCATCCAAAAAGGGACCCAGTCCCTTTTCCATTTTAATGGCGGTGTGCTGATCTCCAGTTGGACAAAAAAAAAATGAAAACTATCCGCACCCTACTAAATCCAGGGATGCAAATAGCTTTCATGTCCTGGCCGGTGAGGTGGTATACATGGGCTGTAATGGCCCGCAGCCCAAGCTGGGTGTTTTGCGGTTTACTTTACAAACTTTATTTCGGTAAAACAAATCCCATAGAAGTGCATACAAATGAAATGTAAATAAATACCATAAATTAAACTTTAAAATCATCAAAATATGCTTTGATCAATTTCAAAAGGTAGTTCATCATCAATTCGTATAATATAACAGTCACGTTACATATAAAACAGATACACTTTATTTGAAATCTATCATTGTACATTTATAAAGCTAATTTTAAGAATAAACCTTAATCATTTTCTAACTAGGTTTTAGTGCATTATCTGCAGTTCTATCACTTTCTGGAAGCCCTGAGTCCCATGCTGTGTGACTGACCTGGCCTTGCCCACAAAGGTCTGTGTCATCATCTTTAGTGGCTGTACCTTGAATTTTGCGGCAAAGGAAAACAATCTGCCCAAATGCCTTGGCCACTGCGGTGACCTGTTTATCAATGTGAGACTTACTACTAAGATTTTCAGAGAAGCAAACACCCAAACACAGTCATAGGATTGGACTCTGTTTATAGCGACAAGCGTTTCCTTCTACATAATAAAACTGCAGACTTTTGGAGGTTTACAGATAGTCCCTGTTCACTCATATAATTGGTGTAGCAATCTATAGGTTTATGTACATAGTGTGGGGGGCTGGTCCTTGACAGGAGCACGCCACCACCTGTGCATGACAGTACAGGGATGTTGAGGCCAGTATGTCACTTTCGTCAAACCAGTTCTGGAGTCATTCTGAGACTACATTACCAGATATCTGGGAAATGTCCAGGAGACATATGGGCCTGCAATTGCTCAGGCTTGGCGGAATACCCTTTTGGGTACAGAGCAGATGACTGCTTTTTTAAAACTCAGGGTGCACAAACCTCTCTCCAGTATACCATTAAAAACCTTAGTAAGTAAGAAGGCCCACATGTCCTTTGTGCAACATATAAGTCTGAAGGTCAAAAATCAGGGTCAGGACTTTTCCCCAATTTTAGGGTCCATATGGTGTTCTGTATTTCATTAACGCCAAATGGAATGCAAAGCATTTCCTGAAAACGTCTATGACATCGAATTCTGAGATGAATTGAAGGTTTGTTAAGGGGTGACTTGGAATGCGTGCCACATAATGCACCATCCACTCTTGTGGCACTGCTGTCTCTAATTCTCATTGTATTACCCCCAGAATGATGGGAGGTCTCACTGCGATGTGAACTTATGACGGTCAGGTTAAACAAATCTCTGCAGTGAGTGCATCAGTCCACTGAGCTAACTTACCAACTCCAACATGAGTCTGAGAAAACTGTCATTATAGTACATGCATGGACAGGGCAAGTGGCAACAAGCTAGCAAACACTTGCTTGCATTGTCATCTTACCTGCATCAACTTGGAAAGGCAAAAAGTCAAATGCGTGCAGGGTGACAGCCAATGATGCTCTACCTACTGCTTCGCCCAATGGATAGAACACAATACATGAGAACATTGCTATAGTTTTGGTGAAAAATCTCCACAATTTGTGGTTACAGAAGCCTGCCAGAGATTGTCCATGCAACCTTCCAAATGAATGAATTCAATTAAAAGTTAGCATTTTGTCAGCAGTGATTTCTAAGTTAAGCCGGATAAGATAAATCTTCATTGTTCACATTGCCGCAGGCCAAAATCTGACCATTCATTAGTTTGAAAGAGAAATTGCCATGGAAAATGGATATATTTGCAAATCACAAATCTAGCTGTTTATTATGCCTCTGAAAGCATTGTAGAAAAGGGCCTGAAAATATGTTATACCATGTATACCTTTTATTTTGTTTTCGTAGAATGAGTACAACATTAATTAAGAGTAAGAATCTGCATAGCTGATTAAAGAACAAATGAGATATTCTGTGCTACCAAGTGCCATTTGGATCCAAGAATGATCTGCAGAGGTACAGCCCTGAAGGGGTTAACAGTACCTTACTGAGTTAGGCCAGCTATCGTTTTTATTCCCAATACTTGTTCATCAGCTGGTTACCTGGCATGACATAATAGTGAGCAATTAATTTAAAGAAATGTATTGTGATGAAACAACCTGTGTTATTTAATGGGTGGAAATCACAAGGTGAAAGACTAACAGCTTGCCCAGATTGGGCCTTACTTAAATAATTAACACACATTCTAAGGAGAGGCATACAGGAAAAGTTCAAATTAAAAATCCATGAAACAAGCACTGAGCGTTAAACAAAAGAATACGAATGAAGTGCACCCTGGGACGGCATGAAAGACGTAACTATGATGAAAGAGCCCCGTCGTCTGCTGCCAGAAGAGATGATGAGTGCTATAAATTTCAAGTATGAGCATCCGTGTCTACCTTGTTTGTTGTTCTCCATAATGTTTAACAGCTTTGCTCCTTCAGTTCCGAAGGCATTGGTTTCGAGCTCGAGTTCCCGATCGGTGTCGCTGCTGCTGGCAGAATAAGTGCATACTCTCAGCGTTGGGTCCTGTGCAAGCAAGAGGGAGGCAGTTACAGCATCTGGATGAATTACTGCCAGCGAGTCAATTTTCATGAGGATATTAAACTTTGGAGGTTATTGAGGTGTAAGCAGACTACAAATCCTGGAAAGAACCATACAAGGTGGGTCAGAGTCCACAAACATGTCCCTGGAAATCATCTTTTGCAAATCTTCCCCAAAACAATTGGACCAGCTTTTCAGCTCCCGAGTAAAGGTTGATGATTCCCATTGGGCGGGTCATCTTCAGAGAATGGTGCTGTTATTTGCAAATAACACACTTCTATATTTGGTGTGTTCTATTTCAATCACCAGGGCTACATATTAGAGATGCAAATTGAGCACATATTTAGATATTTCGAAATCGAGCAAACAGGTTTTTTCACATTTCAACCAGGGCAGAGAAGAAGCAGGCTGCTCTCTGTACCACATTTTCTGCAGAACATGACATTTTATGTGTTTGCTTCTTTTCATATTACTCGGCAAACACAGTCTGCTCCATTTTTGCCCTAGTCAAAACATTTGACATAATAGGGAACCAGGGTAAACTTACTCCATTTCCTACTACTTAAGGAGCAAAACTGAGGCTAAACTCATTTGCTCAGAGACAAAGGGCCAATGTGTACACGAGCTTCTCTTTTCGGAATAAAGCAATCTACCTAGCTACTGCCTAATTTACATTAAAGGTGCGTTTTAGATGTCTGAGTAGGATATAGTGGTTGACAGTATTGTAGGCTGCTGATAGGTCCAGGAGGATGGCTATGGCAGAGGCGTGATTAGCCAGAGTTCATCCCTATTGTACAGAAGTGTTGATTGTGTATGATATGATAGCTTATTCATAAAGCACTTTATACCCAGAGGTTTCTAAGCGCGGACCCGGGGATCGAACCTGTGTTGTTATGTGTTGTCTTGGTTCCAAGGCCAGCACGTTGCCCCTGAGCTATCCTCCCTACCTCTGGCGGGGCTGATCGCTGACTTATGGAAGTGACTGTGACACTTCATCGTGTGCCATGAATTTCTGCATGGCTGCTTTCCTTGGATTTTGCCAATGAATGGTGTGCTAACCTTATGGTGGAAGTTGGCTGAATTATTAAGAGTAATTGTTAGATGTGTGTGAGGAGAGGTGTGATATGTGCTTACTTGAAAGGGGAAGGGACAGCAGCAGAGGACACAAAGCTGTTGATTAGAGCAGATCACACTGGCGCAAGTGTAAGCATGCTGTTCTTTTATGGGTTTTGTTGCAGAACAGAAGTGCCCTTGTTCTGAGGGGGCTTTTGTTCTGTATGTTGACTGAAAGAGGACGAGCTCTGACACTAGTTTGAAGCATGAGAAAGAAACACCAGATTTATTTTCCAGGCCTGGAGGTGCCACTATTTTGGGAAAGCCTGAACATTTATGGACATCCATAATCCTTTAAGTGAATAAGAGGCAGTCTAACATTGTTGTAGATCCTACAATGTTCGGGCATAGGGTTATGGGTCTGGGACATATTGTCAAGCAGGAAGGCCTTTCTCTAGTATATCACTGCATGGTGGCCTTTCAAACAGCATTTCTATGCTGCATGGCCTATGTGGCTATCATCATTTCAATACCTGCTATGTTTTATTTTAGCAGGCCAGTTGATTGTTACACCAAAAATTGTTTTTGGAGTGAGCTTTGTGTTTTTTGTAGGCTATTGGAACAAGAAGGTCCAAGATTCCTTTAATTTAGTAAACAAATTACAAACAAGGTTCTTGGTTGTATAGCAATGTAGAGGAGGTTCTTTAAATGTGTGCGCAGAGCAGTCTGGGCAGACCCTTTTCATGGGTGGTACTCGGATGGAGTACAGCTCTGGAGAAGCAGCTGGGTAAAGGAAGAGGATATGGCCTGCACTTGAAGGCCAGACTTTAAGACATAGGGCTCACAGTTCCTTTGACGAGCTTTAGGAATCTTGTGGCGGGACAGTCTAGCCAGATAGTAAAGTCGCCCATGATGAGGATGTAGTTGGCCGCCGACAGGCATTTAGAAATGAAATCAGCCCATTAAAGTGACTTAAAGATATGCCCAACTCTTACACAGAGACAAGGAGCACAGTTCACTTGCAGGTGCTTAAGGCAATCTCCTGGTATGCGTGCAGTGGTAAGAGTATTTTGCCTATCGGGTCACGCATTGCCTACTCCTGAGGATATGGGGACATGTCTACAGTTAATGGAAGTTCACATTACATTGCACCAGTGCAGTCCAACTTTTCAATAGCTTTTGCAGTGCACTAGAATATTGCCCTGGTACGAATAGGGATGTTTGTAATGCATTTCCACAACCGAGCAATGTTTGCCCAATTTCAAATACTGCACAAAATGCCACTGTGCCCGTGCAAGATTTTTGCAGTGCGGATCCAAGTTTCACACTCTGGTCTAATTGTCCGAACCTTTTATTTGACTTCCCTGGGGCACCCATGCGCTGACACTATCAGGTGCTTGCTGTTAGTGACAATCTCATTGAGAGACGAGTGGCGAAGGCTCCTGCAGAGGCCACTGCACATGCATTTTATAAAAAAGGAATGTGTGTGCACTGGCAGAATTGCATATGTTTCCAGTGACCAGTATCTTCTTTCTTGCCTGGTCACAGGTGCATACATCTGTACATCAGGTGGCTGCGCCAGGCTGCATTTCAGGTATCCTCTTCCCACAGCCAACAGAGTAGGGCCTCTCTTGTTCTTTATTTGAAAAACTTTATTGTTACTCAATTCATTCTATGAAGACCATCTGACGAAAAGTACTATGCAACTTCAAAAAGACCATGGTGTCATCTCAGCATCAGATTTCCATTTAGTTCAAAAAGGTAGAATCCGTTCTTGTTTTTCAAGGCACTGTTTCAGACACAACTAAATGTACTTATGAATTAAATCCGATAGAGGCATGTGGTTATTTTAATGCACAATGCAAAGAGGCCGCAAAGCCAGGTCATTGCAAATGTGGGGCAGGCTTCTAGGCGTCCATGTTGCATCACAGGCGCGCGGTTCATTGGGGTTTGTGACTTTCACAAAGTCCAGTGACTGATAAAAGAGGCTATGACTTTCCTCTGAAAACTCCACCTTTTGCACAAGCTGTCACAGAAGATCTAGTGCCGGGTGAGAGAGAAAAAGAGCAGCAGCACGTCCTTTCCGGAACGCATTATGCAGCATGATTTAATATGTGCTTGTGACCTCTAATCACAAACAAAAACGAGTACCTTCATTACCAATGCAATCCAAAGGACCTCACTCAGTGCTAAGTGCGCTCTTAATGTAGCATTCAGCCATGCCTTTCATTTTACACATCTCTCCTGAATTGTAAATCACACTTTTGTTTTATTTTAAACCCGCCTTTTAATCAGCACTGTTATAATATACGGTTTGCAGATTGCTGGCCTCTCAAATAAGGTGTGAGCACTGCAAAGTGGCTGCAGCGCATCAAGTTTCGGTGACACCTCACACGTTTCCACGAATCATTTTTTAGTAAGTCAAAGATCAAAGGGGCACTTTGTAACCTAGACATTTTATACAAAATCATTTCGGAATGTTTTCTGAAATCCCATGAAAATGTGAACTTGTATTAAAAAAGAATGAGACGAATGTATTACAGATCTGGCTTCAGACCAAATATTGGGTGGAAGACTCTAATTTCCCATTACTTCACATGCACGTTCAAGCCACATACACTGAACGCAAACTGTGATAAAGGCCCCTGGTTCTGGGCACAGCCACGGTGGAGATTGGGGTGAAGGGGTGTAACCTTGAGCCAGGGGATGTTGGGTGGCATGGAGAAGTTGAATAGCTCTGGGGCAATGTGCTTGTCTTGGAAGCAAGACAGCGCAGTGCAACACAGGTCCGAATCCCGATCCCGCACTTGGAAACCACTTGTTAGTATTAAGATTAATTATCACCTTACATTTGTCCCCATCGCATGACAGGGAATCACAGTACTTCACTAGAGATCACTCCTGGTGGCCTGGCTTCTTCCCACTCCAGTTATGAAGAGCCTGCCTGAAATGCCCGAAAATTGATTGCCCTGCCCAAACCCCTTGTGAGACTTTGCAAGAGCATAATGAGACCCCCTCCCCATGATTAAGTCTAAAGCTCCCTCTCTGAACAGACCCACTTCATAGAAAAAGGCCTTAAGGAAAATCACTTCCTTGCAGCTGACAATTGTTAGGTAAGATTTTGTAGAGTCCAACTGGTGTGGGACTTTACAAGACGTATCTGCATGGAATTAGTGACCCAACCTTTAACATAGGCCTGTACTACACAAGTCGGTAGAGTGGCTGAGCATCCAGGCAAATCTTAGAAGGGGTACTGGGAGCTGTAAAGCAGTACAATGAAATCAATAAATACAAGTATTCAAGTAAACACTTACACTCTTAAAAGTTATACTCAATTATTTATTCATATATATATACACAAAGCAAATGAATTACACTAAATATGCAGCAACTAATAGTAACATCAACTAGAATTTCAGAATCAAATTATTCAAGCAGCAATAATGCAGGTGAGTAATTTCTTTTGTACTAAAACATTTCTAGCACACAGAGTGACATCAGTTAAGGTCAGTAGTAGCACTTATGGTTCACCATATCATATTGAGTTTGGAGGGAAAAAGTGTTAGAGTAGAATAGTACACTGTAACACTGTAACAATAGTCTTTTCTTCCAGAGGGATGTAGGAAGTCTTTTCCCCAGCAATAAGAGTGTCAAACAATTAAAACCTCTATAGGGAACATGCACTGCCAAAGCCAGTAGAGTTCAGAAGGGATGCATTTAGGGAGCCAGGACAGCCAAAGTCAATAGTACAGTTCTAGTTCTAATGCAATCTTTTTTTAGAAAACTTTAGCTGTACAGTCAATTGTTCTTTGAAGAAAATTCCAGGAGCTCAAGGTGCACAAGCTGTTAGGCCCGCACAAGTGACTTGAATTTTTTTAAAAGGATAGACAGGAGCCCTCCCCAAGCTTGGAAGCACTATATTTGGCTAAAGGTGGTTAAACCCAAAGCCCCACAGTACCTTAGAATTGAAGCAGATGTTCCATCTGTCTTCCTTATTGATGCAGCAATGCTAATCCTTGTTCCTGGACCTTGGTCATGGTGACGAAAGGGAGGATGTCTGGCTGGCTTCTGTGCACCACTCTCGAGAGACTCTGCAGCAATGAATTCCACTTGTTTCAGCAGCTCTTTGTGGTTTTGGCATCTTTTTCATTGCGCCAAAGAGGAATGAATATGCCTGGTTGGAATTTCCTAGGTTCCTCGGTCCTGCACTTTTGTGAGGGAACTCTGGATGAAGAGTTCTTGCTTCTGTTGAATCACACGGATGCCTGCAAAAGTTTCAGCCGGATTCGTCCTTCAGAAGACTTTGCACTCGTTGATTCTCTATGTACCCTGGATATTAGGAAATTGCAGCTCAGGAAGGTCGCAGCGACACAGAGGTTAGCCCAGAACAAAGCGGGTCTTGAGGCTAGTTGGTCGCAGCCTAAGGGAGGAAGACGTCCTTGGCGCAGCTTCCCTGTTGATGGGAATACAGGGACTCTGCCTGACTCCGAAAACCCTCGCCTTATATGCAAAATTCCATTAATTCACAGCACTAAGATGTCAGTCACACGGGGGGGGGGGGGTACTCTCGGACTGCCTCCTGCCCAGTTCAGACATGCCTACTAACAAAGGACAGTGAAGTTTCAGGCTACTCCTTCAATTCCTGCCTTCCCAGACACACTGGAGCTTTGGCGGGCTTAGGGATGAAGCCTGCCAGAGGCAAAAAACACAATGGACTCAAACCTGATCTAAGCAAAAGAGTAAAAGCCCAGAAGGAACTTACAAACAAGAAATGGCAAAAGAAGCAGACAGGGGACATTTTGGTAAAAAATGGTCACCCTTGGGTGATGCACTGTAGCTGAGAAATCAGCCTGCAGATACATTGCACAAAAGGTAGTAAAAAGAAACCATTGCCGGCAGCCATTTAAGTTAGTTAGAGTAACAAAATATTATATGAGAAGATGGATAAGGAGTTACTATGTAACCCCCCCCCAGCACTTCACATAAGGTGGTGTCTGCTGCACCCACAAAGGAAAGAGGTAAAACAAATGTTGTCCTACTATTCTTGGGAACTGTAGTTCACACACAAAAATGTATTTAAACATTTAGGAGTCCTAGGGACTCGGTGGCACTGCACAAAGGGTGCTGTGTGTCACTATATAAAAAGCAGATGCCTATGGAGTTTACTAGACTCCATTAAAACATAAGGAACACACAATCTTAGTCAGAGTGAAAAGGCACGAGTGGGCGGCAAAAAGGCCCACTCACTCAGGAGGTTAAAATCAAAAAGGTCCCAGTTTCCAGCAAAGCTCCGGGGTTTGTAAGGATAAAGGGACTTAGCACAGAAACAGAATATTCTCCCCAACAACAATGATAGTGGGTGTATTCTCAGAGCTTGCGAGACCCACGGAGAACTCTGAAGCTCTGTGGATACAATGTTACGAGCCAATGCCTTCCCAAATGCTGAGAAAGCATAATGGGAAGCAAAGTTACCAAAGCATAGTTCCTCAACAAGAGATTCTGGCACCTCAGGGATACAAAGTTTTAAATGCACTGTATGCATACTATGAAAATAGAAACAAGTGTTCACAAAGTGTATACCAGAGTGCCTACAGATCTTATCCACATGCTGGAAATATAGGAATCCACGTGGCAGCACAGGCTCCACCAGGGGGAGGGGAGTCAGAGGAGGGAAACTAACTTAGAGGATAGGCCAATTATAGGTTTGGGCCAGCCTCCTGGACCCAAAGCAGCCCAGGTGTGCTCAGGACAACAACAAATCCAGCCCTCCACACTTACAAAACACAGGCGCAGACTCAAAGTCCTACCCAGGGGAGAACCGAGCAGCGTATAAACGTGAGGGGGCCCGAGAGGGACGTCCCTTTTGTAAATTGTGTAGCAGGAGATGTTGGGCGCTGACGGGTCTTGTATCATGGAGAAGAAAAAGAGTCATAGATGTTGCAGGAACAGTATGAGAGGCAAGTAGCTGATGCCCCTCTTGACAGATCGCACCACAGAGCCATGCTAACAATACAGAACAAGGCATAGCATCTGGGGAAGCAAATGTACAGCTTGCTAACTAATCCCTGAGCGACCCAGCCCAACCACAGAGCTAAAGGCAGTCTGTCATTGGACGGTCCAAGAGGTGGGTCTCTATAAGTATAATAGTCAGGTGCAATTCAAGACGGGTGAAGAGGGTGTTACAAGAAGAGTAACAGTGGCAGTGTGAGATGAGGCGAATGAGTGGGCATGGAGTGGATAGGACACTGAGTAGAAGAGTGGTGAAGATGAAGTTACAGAAATGGGACGAGTATGAAGGAGGAAGAGTGTGGGTGGGAGGAGACAGAAGAGGTAGGCCTTGGGTGGAGAGAGGGAGAGCAAAGGAGCTGGAATAAAGGGGAGGAGGAAGAGATGTAATAGACCCGGAAAGGGGAATAGACAGTGCAGGAGGCAACACAGAGTGGGAACACTAAAAGAAGTTCATTTACTGTGAAGGAGGCTGAGTAGAGAGACCGGAATCATAGGTAAGAGTGAGGAGGAGAAATAAAAGAACAGTGAGACCACAAGAGAGAATTCAGAGCCAGTTAGGAGCAAGGAGAGGCAGAGTGCCATGGAAGAAAGGGATGATGTATGGTCCACAAGCAAGCTGGAACACCATCGACCCTAAGCCATAGGACTATTTGTGTTACATAAAAATGAAGGTGGTTGAATCTTATTTATCGAGCAATAGGTTTTCTGTTAATTTTTCGACCATGAGAAATATCTGAGATAGAAAGAAATCAGAAAGGCCCCATTGAGTCAACATGGCGCTTTGCCTCTATGACTGAGTGATTTAAAAAAAGGTGAAGGGAACTATATCACTGATACTTTGAATCTGGGACTAGGCCCGCCACTCATTATGTTCTGAATTCTGACACCTGGAATGTAGCTGTCTCTCTTGAGCTATTGTTGAGGTCTCTGGAGTTGCTAGGCCTTCCCCCACCTCAAAAGTAAGCAGAGTCATGGAACTTGTACAAGACACTGGGCCCTAACTTGAGAGGACCGCGGAACCACAAGAAACCTAGATGAAACTTCTCTCACCTTTTTCCACCCGACAAAAGCCCAGTAGGCCGTGCTGTTTTGCTTAGAAGCCTCATCCTTCATACTTATAGGTGTTGAGCTATCATTGCAGACTGTTTACAATTTTGTATTGCCAAAAATAAACATGGCTTTCTTTGATAATTCCTAATAAAAATACTGGGTACCAGAATGGGTGGTTTTTTTGTACCACCGATTCAGTGTAAAATATGAAGGCTTTTATTTGCTACACACAGTATTTTAAACCGTCCTGACAAAAAATATAGTTTACTAATAAAAGCAAATAACAGTTGTTAAGAACATAAAGTCTGAGATAGCATTGGAATGGACAGGCGTGTGGGACCCAACACTGCTGATTAGCTGGCATATTGCCTTCCTACAGGATCAGCAGCACTAATCTTGCTGGCTTTGCTGTAAATATAAACTTGCTGTACTATCTTCATGAACAGAGACCACATTTCCCATAATAGCCATGACTTGTATATACTAATGTAGAACATCATGTGCTGTAGTACTCTATAGGAATACCCACTGCATCATACTGACGAGTCACAAAGATGAACAGTGTCTTTGATTGTAAAACACCTTTGAGAAACATCTGGATGTGTTTGGGAAATTGCTGTTTAAAGGGACAGGTGATTTAGCTTATGGATTTATGCATTGTTCTGATCTTTGGTTGGTAATTTTGGAAGCTAGGAAGTGGACATTCCAAAATGAAAACTAGCAGACGCATAGTATAGCTTCTGTGTGTGCCTGAATTGTGGGGTTGCAGACCAACAGGCTGACTGCAATGTAAAGCTGTCTAGTATAGTGCATCTTCCGCCATTTTGGCACCCACTTGTGCATGGGTGTAGAACAGAGTAGAAGGGAGGGTCAGCAGCAGGGGATGGACACAGTGATTGTTCTCGTATGCCTCATTACGACTTCATGATTCCAACCAACATTACGAGGGTTTCGCTTCAACAGCCAAAGACATAACTTTAGCTTTTCAAATATTTCAGGCACGATTCCTAGTCAAAGTAGCAACATGTGGTACATTGTAAATGCCCAATAACTTCAAGTGAATTATGCTGATTACCAATACAACACGCGTGCAAAACAACTGTACCTGCATTTGTGTGGGCTTGAAACCGCCCCACTCTTGACCGTCCATTAGGATTTCCGAAGACTTATCACTGTGTTCTGAGCATGAGGAGATTATTGGGGTGAGCTGTGGCTTGGAGTGCCTGTCAAGCACACACATTCCTGTTCAAAAATAGAAACATTTGGGAAACCATATATTTCAATGCACTGTTATACAACTAATGTACATCACAGTCAAAAACCTGCAAGACACAATGTTCATAAGCACATGAGCTGCTATTGCATAAACTGGTGGAGGGGCAATCAGTTGTGCGTGTAAATATGCAAATCGTTGGCGACGCGGTGCGCAATACAGTGCACCTTGCACCGAATGAAAACGTGCGGTCTGCCATGCAGCTGCAAAGAGACAATTATTATTTTTTTTTAATTAAATTGTTAGTTGATAAAATCAACCTTTCAAATTACAGAAACAGTTATTTAGATCATTACAAGTAAATTATTTACATTAAAACATCAGTAGACAAAAAGACATTTTCCAAAGGCAAACATTAAACAAAAAATTAACATCTCAACTTAGAAGGAAAAAAAAGAAACACATCCATCAGTCGAATCAAATTATTTTACATTATATAAAAGACAAAAAGACAACTGAAAAATTACAAGTACACAGGATAATGTAAAAAGAAGTAAGTCATACTTCATCTAAAATAATATTAAAAAATGGGATTTAAAATGTTTCCTACATATATAACATGCTATCCAATACTCCAAATCTTGACTCATCAGAATTTGTGGAGGAGGCATTTGTTTCCCATACAATTTACATTGTTGTATTATGTTTCAGGAAATATAGCATCCAAGAACTGTACGATAGCCCCTTTTATGGCTAACTTAGGCGATTAAAAAATTCGAGGCCAGATATCAAACTGGAAAAGCAAGTTTTGTTCCTCAAAATAATTTTTAAAATAAACCTTTCGCAATGACTGTAATTGAGAGCAGTGGACCAAGCAATGTTCCAAGGTTTCTTTTTGATTAGGAGTTTTACAAAACCGACACAAGTTTAATTCCATCGGAATTTGTTTCCTCCTGGTCATTACATCTAAGGTTGGCCATATATTTAGACGGAAACGGAGAAACTTGTACCGGAATTTGGATGAGGGAAATTTAATCAAGTAATCTGCCGTAATTCTGTAAGATGTATGACCAAATAGCCTACGATCGAAATCTTTGTATGCTAGACATTTGGTTTGGTTGACGCACCAATCATATTGATGGATCTTGGTTTTGGCACGGCCTTGATTGTTAGGAGCAGTTCTAAGTCTATTGAGGCGTCCGCCAATGCATTCAGTGTGAATTTACACCAGGTCTGAGAAAAGATGTAATTTCGAGACAACAGATGAGTGGCCACTTTACCAAGGATGTTTGAATGATTTAAGGATAGAAGACATTTTCGTAAGAGGGCACAACATTTCCAAATGACTTAGGAGTGCATTGAAAGAGAACCCAACTCATAGCGAATTAAAGGGAGAGGGGTACAGATAGGAAGATGTAATACTTGTTTCCAAAATAAAGATTACAGTCTGTCCCACGATATAGCATCTTTTGATAGAATTGCTTCCGAGCCATAAGTCAAAATCGGAATTACTTTTTGATGATAGAACAATAACACATGCTTTATTGTAAACTTTCCAAATTTACCCAATAAGATTTTTGCTTGGGAAATCAAAGAGACAATTTGCATCAGCGAGACAGAGGACACATTGTACCCAGTTGGAGTGGGGGCTTCACACGCCGCTCCGAAAGAATACGCAGTGGACCAGCTCATCCTTCAGAAAGGGGTTTTGTGGCGGGGGGTCAGACCACTTGCCTCAAAAGTCAAATGTGAGGTATGCATGCACAAACAATCATAGCCTGAGCTTGACAGCATAAATAGTTTTTGTGAACAGTACCACAAGACTTCCTTTGGAAAGGTGAGAAGTCTGCCAGTACAGGCGTGCTCCTGCTGCGATCTCTGCAAAGTGGCTGGGGTTCATTACTGTTAAGCATTTGCTTTACAATTGCCCCGCTTAATTCAGTTTAGGTTTCTAGTATAGGTTAATTATCCAAACACTGCTCAACCTATGTATTTTTGCATTCAAATTCTGTATTCATTTGAAATGTGGATGGAGTGATGATGTTCGTTCAGAAACTCCTTCCAACAAACAGGCTGGTCACATGACCCGGTGCTTTACACAATGTCAGTGTTCACAACTAATAATAAAAAAAACATTTTTGAAAATGTGTCCTTTAACATTCCACTCTTATGACCTTGTTGGAAACCCATTAAACGAAATACCTACCAAATATTTAGTTAACCTCTGCAGAAGTTACCAGGGCATACCTTTGTTAAAAAAAAAAAATACCACCTACTTATGGGTTGAGATATTTACTACATCGGGTACCTAAACTTTATGGGGCAGATATGGGTTATTGACCTCTTGCAGGACTTTCTGTGTACCCGGTGCGGTAAGTATCCCAATGCAACCCCATCTCATGATTAGATGGTATTTTAAAAATAAGATGTACTTAAAGTTCCACTTTTGATCCCAGTGCCACTGTGTTCACGCCAAGGCCTATTGTTTCAGCATCAATACTGAAATATTTAAAAAAAATCAAGACGTAGACTATTAGCTAGAAGACCTACCCCGACCCAGCATAAACACTAAACGAGTGTGGGTTGATAAACAAAAAGGGACAATTATAATAGCCATGTAGACCATGAAACCCCAACACAATGAAAAGCATTTGTGCGGGCCGGTCAACGTGCTTCAGCATCTGGAGCGCAGGTGTCCCTGGAATATCACACAGAGATTTGCACTTTTCCAACAATGAAAAACATTAAGACTCACAAAGCATCCCTGCACATTTGCATACACTGCAGGAGAATGATAACCCCCTAAGAAAAGAAATGGATCAAATTTGTTCTGGTCAAAGTAGGAGTGTAAGAAAAAATCTGATTCTGCTAGGCACAAGTGATGGCGCTGAGAAGGAGCGCTAAAAACTGTCAGAGAACGGAATAGGCCGACTTCCCATTCTGCGGCGTGCTATTTCTGTTATATCTCTTCACAGCAATTTAATTAAGACTCGAACCTTCAAATGTCGCGGCAGTGAATATTAGCATTAAAATCAGAACAATCTCCCTGCTACCCGGTTCCTATGTAGCAATTCAGCCTTTGCAGCCTCCATTCAATTTGTTATAATGACAGTGTTTAATCATGGAGTCTAGTCTATGGCGCAAGGCTGAATCGAGGTCACACGTGAGACTGTTCAGGCATGAAGCGTATAATCTATAGCTAAGATTTCTACTGCGAACCCCTTTCAGCTCTGCCATTAATTATCATTGAGTTTATTGCATAGAAAATGATGTTCGTTTTCGTACTTAATATACGAAATGAAATACACTGGACAATGTGCAAAGATGTCCCTTGCATCAGTACTAAATGTGGACACTCTAGGGTGAACCCAGTAAAAATGAACTCGGTTTTATGTGAACACAGCCAGTATATTTTAGCAGCGTGAGCATAGATAGATAGATTCATTTTCGACTGTTGGTCAGTAATTTCAAGCAAAGTGGTACAAGTCGTTTCAATTTCCACACTCACTGAAATGTCGCCTCACTTTAAATTTGCACCGTAAAGCAGCCTGCCAGCACATGTGAGCTTTGCTTAAAACATGAATAACATTTAAAAAATAATAATAACATTGTGGCTGACATACCTGACATAGGTGTGAGTCCTAATAGAGGGTCCGACCTTTCTGGAACACCCCGCCTACACATCGCACAAGTGTGGCAGACATCGAAGCCTTCCATCCGAGTACAAGGCCTGGCCATCAGGCACTCTAAATGCACATAATGACCCTGGGCCCCCTCCTCCGTCTTCCCATTGTAGCAAAGCATTAATTTTGTAGTTTAAGAACATTTATGAACTTCTTCCATAGCCAATTGGACAGTAAGTCAATACGATACACATCATAGATGGTTGAAAAAGCAGAGCGTTGGATGTCGCAGCCACATATATAAAGTCTACTTTCTGCAAAGAGACCCTTGACTGAAACTGGACAATACTTGCTGTTGGGTTATGTGTGAATGGACAAAGTTCCTGTGTGTACACATCACCTGAAAGCACAGTTTGTTTTGGATAATTGCAACCTAACGGCACTCAATGTTTTTTTTCCGATAATTCTTTTTATTGGTTTTCAACAACAAACAAACAACAACAAATGGGAATGACATGGTTCGGTAAGAGGGTCGATCAGCCAATCAAACAAGAACATTGCACGTGTAGCAGAGAGTGATCAGGTAGGTCAGGTCCTCATAGAATGAGTGGCGTGGTCATGCAAACACGTAGTTCCTTGGGGAGAGGTGGGTAGGCAGGTGGGTGATTCCATGTGGGAGGTGGGGCAGGGTCCACCAGCACAAGTGTCTCAATGTTGAGTTATAGGAAGAGACACATGTACGGAGCGTTGGCTGTGGAAGTTTATACCTTTGCTCAATGCTACTTATTCAACCAACTATGCAACAGGTTGTCAGGGGTTTCAAAGAATCTCAGAGACAAATGCATCTACCGTAAACACGGGAGGGTGGTGCCTTTTCAAGTTTGGCTCCAAGTATCAGAGTAACTGTTACAATCCAGACCAGGACCTTCCATCATTGGTTCCTCTTGTCCGATTTGTGTCTTGCCAAGTAATGATCCAGATTGCGTACGAAGCACCATACCCTATAGCAGCGGAAAATCCAATCTGTGTGATTTGTTTTAAACTCCCTGGATATTCTGGCAACACAAACGAAACCAAAATAACACCTCTGCCATACACAATGTGCCTGAGCACCAGGTGTACTGCCATATCCATTGAGGTGGGCATAGCTCTTTTCTCTGGGTTCTGCGCCACAAGGAGGAAAGGTCCCTCCTCTCCCACAGGTTCCATTATCGTTACACCACAGACACTGGCAAAGCTACAGGGGCTCACGTGGAGCAAAATGGTGGTCTAGATATGGGCATCCATGCAGAGAATTTAGTTGCGGTTTAAAGGGTCAACCGGTGCTATAGTGTGGGGCCGCAGTGGAGGTTTGCACCTCTCATCAATACGGATAGTCAGACTGTGGCCCACAGCTAAAATCAAGCAGGTGGTCGGCTAGAACAGGAAACAACAACAATGGCTGTTGTCTGCACCAATGCACATGCATGTAGGAGGCAGTCGCTAACAGCATATGTACCCCAAAAAGCACATTCCACTTGCAAAGGCTGCGGGTACACCTCCAAGCACACAGTCTTGACGATAACCAAGGTGCCTGCTCTGATACTGTGTGTCACGGTCGATGCAGCCTAGTGCACAAGTAGCGTACGATGACCGGTTTCTGAGTCTCGAGGCACGTGCAGACTGCCATGATTGTCTGCTACAAGAACGCACGGTGTGCAATTAATATGTTACAGGGCCCCGTGCATTTGGGAAATTCCTGAAGGAAAACGAAAGAAAATGATGACCAAGTCAATGACTCACTTCCTGGAAGTTGTACGGCTTATGTGCATTTGGGCAAGAAGAGCAAATGCGCCCTGGCAAATTCATCTGCTTTAGAAAAGTAAATCAATGCAACACTTTGGCAGCAGTAGGCATTGTTTATAAAATAATGGCCTTGCCTGATGAAGCAGGGCACACCTTGGTAGAGTGAACAAGGCCATTATCACTCGGTGATATTCTCTCACTGTAACCTAACGACTGCCCATAAACATGAGGAGAGGGAGGTGAAAAGCAAGATCGGTGTTTAGTACTATTGGTTGTGTCTTTAAAATATGTGGGAGAAGATGAAAACGTCCACATTAAACTAAATGTTCCATGCAGCAGACTTGCAGTTATATTGAGTGCGGTGTTAAGTTCTATCTGCTTGGCTTACAAACACCAATAACAATTACATTTCAACAGAACTGTGAAAATAGGGACTCTGGGAAAAGTGCACATCATGCAAGCGACTGGAATAGGAGACTCGGATAAAGACCCTTGAAAGAGGTGCCCGGTGTAATGCGGTAAGAATGACGGCCCAGCAAGGCAGACCTTTATTCTGACTGATGGGCAGTAAAGCCTTGGCAAAGTGGGGTCACACAATGTAACCCAACTGCAGTACACACAGGAATCCCACTCTGCTCTAGTGGGCAGGGGAAAGGGAATAGGATACCGCCTGGCTGCCCCTTTCCCCCTCATGGGCTAGCTGGAAAGGCCTGCCATGTGTAGGGTGGTTACCACGCCACTTCCGTAGCGTGGAACAAGTGTAGCCCAGGGGCACACCAGAGGGGTCTCACTGAGAACCAAAGGTGCACACTGCCAAATTCACCCAGTAGCCGACCAGCAGCGAGTAGCTCTAAACTTGGGCGGATTTCTGCTCTGCATTAGTGGCTCTGTAACATAAATAGCTTTTTTGGATTCAGCTGTGCATGGCGGGGGCACTGGATTGTCATGTGCCATACTCCCATGCTATGCATCGGGCACGCTAAACTTTAACTCACGTCTTCTGGATTATGCTCCTACTGGCATGCTATTTCTGATGGGAGCCTCCAAGCTGTCCCGTCTGGTGTACAAAAGTTTTAGCACGGACAGCATGGCCACGCGTTACAAAATGCGTCAGCAATTACATTAATGTGCCACTTTCTGGTTACATCACAGTATACCATTATGGACCATATCACTGCCAATTACAGTAGAGAATCCTACTTCATCTAAGTGGGCAGGGCATCCAGATTAACTGCCTTCTTGGCTATTTATGCGGCTTAGTGGGTTTGGGGAGATCTGATGCTCAACCACACAGGGCGACGCATCGCATGCATCAGGCATCATGGAGATGAACAAAAGACTGGTTAATTTTGGGGAAATTTCCTAGCCATCCATGCCGGCTAGCATTTTGGCATTTAGAGCCAATGGGGACCATTGGTCAGGACCAGGTTTGCATGAAACACACCACAATGCAAATGCGATCCACCTGCCACCTTCTGCCACCAGCGGTTTGCCACTAGTGAAAGTATTCACCCCTCATTGCTGGTGTGTTAGTGATCGGTATTACATACCACACACTATATTTATCAGGCCCTACATTTTATTCCAAAATGAGACACCGCAACATCTATCTTTAAAGCTACAATTTCTCATCGATTTTGATTGATCGTGAAAAAAATAATTTCCTCCTCATGCTTTTGATTTGTCCCAATGTTACACACTACTATGAAAATGCCCCAGAGTGCCACTTATAGACGTCTAGCACATGAAGGTTTGAGGAGACCCACACGCTAGTTAGGGAGCTGAAGGCCATCTCTTTGTGTTGGCCTGAAACGTAAGTGACACTCGACCTGCAAATTTTAGAGGCTTAAATGGAGGACACATGTCGCCTGCCAGAACATTATGGTTATTACTAAAAGAAACAGCGAAAAGCACAAATACAAATCATGGGTGGACATATAGGTATGAACGTGTGTATCAGACAAAGGAGGTTTGGAGTTTATGCTCCTGTATTTGAAAAGCATGGCACACTATACATAATGCCTTGAACTATATCCCAAACCTGCAAACAATATGGCCCTGGTGGAGTACAAATTGCTGGCAGCACCATCCAGAATCTGCAACAGAAGCCCAACAAGGATAGCACTATCTAGTTATGCAAGGCCAGTCCTGTTGGTGCTGCACCACTGCCCGCAGGCTTGCTAGGATTCCGCTCAGCATTGCCTGATGGATTCAGCAGGGTATAACTAGCGCAGGCACTTGCTGTGCCGAGGTCCTCTGATCATAGACGGTGGAGCCAAATGTTCTTATGATATTACATGCAGTTGGAAAATTGCTGTGTCGATATAAGCCACATATCTTGTGTGAAGAACTCTGCTTGAGAATTGAACCCACAGACAAACATTCAAGAATCCATGGCTTGGCGACAATATGTTCTACTCCGCAGCTGAGACCCTACCAATTAAAATCAGTTAAATACCTGCAGTGTGCATGGTGGGGAAGCCCGCTCAATTCAAATGTTATGAAACTTAATGGGTTTTATGGCAGCTCTGAGGGTGCTCCCAAGCAGTTGATACTCATATCACTAAGAAGTTAGAAAGAATTCCTGTAGATGTGTACTCAAAATGCCCAGTTTGCAGAGATAACTGCTGATGGCAAGTATTTAATCAAGACATTCAATAAACAAACGTGTGTGATTTAGGTGAATGGCAATTTGCCGCCATAATGGTATGCCTAGACGCTGGACTGACAGAAAAAAATATCTTGCAGATTGTGCAAGAAATCGCCTTGGTGTCCATAGGGATGCGAACGTTTTCGATATGCTTGCGTTTCCTGTTCGAGATGCACGGACTGGAAGGGGTTACGGCGTTCCTGTACCTTTTCATAAAGGTATTGCGAGCCAGGTGCCAAGGCTTGACGGCAAACTTCAGTAGGTCACATTCATGCTTTCCAGCAAGATTGATTTTGGACCATTTGCCAACAATATACATATATTTCCTTTATTCTGCCTGTTAAAACAGGCAGACATATAAAGTGGAGATTAAATAGCAATGCTAGCAATATAGCCGCACAGTATACAGTTGCAGAATCTCTGCCATCTTGAACACATGAGATACCGAGGTCAGAGGACATCTGGCGGAGAGGCTGTGCTTTTCTCCAGTACATGCCGTCAGTGATATGTTTGCGTCGCTCCACTATTTATTTATTCGGATTTGTAGAGCGCGCAACAGCCCGGTGGCATCGTGGCGCTACCTGTTTCAAACCTGCCTGCCTATCATCACTACCTCTTGTAAAGCACCCTCTGTGGGGATCGCTCAGCTTTATCTTGTTGTTACCCTGCAAGGTCTTTGTAATCGAAGCACTCCTCCTCCTGTTCAATGAATACAAGAGGGGCCAATGTGATAGAATCCTAGTGTGAAGAGCTACGGGACAGAAACAGTGTTGTAAAGCACCTGACGTGTGACACCCTATTCATCCCTTTATGAGTACGATCACAGATGCCATGAAAATGCCCTGTGTATGTTTATGCCCATTTCTTACAGCAGAAGACATCCTGACAAGCTTTCCAATGTACTGTGATGGTGTGCTGGTAACATCACACTGAAAAAGCGTGTGCTTGTGAGTGGTTTTGATACATGTGCAGGTGATTTTCCTGTAAGTCTAAAATTGGTGATACAATAGCCAAAAGATGATTGCAGCAGTCATGTATCAAAAACGACATGTGTGATGCATGGCACATATCTCTGTTCTATTGGTCCACAAAACGCTTGAACGTGTCACTGTACTTTTAATTCATATATACACAGCTATGTTTCATAGTGTGTTTCAGTGTAAGAGCTATATATCTCTCACTATATATATAAAAACAATCTTACACTAATCGTGACCTCACATGTATGCCCTTTGTTGCCAAAAGTGTTTAATTTCACAAGAAGTAGTAGCCCTTTCATGAAAAATACGTTTTCTTGATAAAAAAAATAATGACAACACGGGCACACAAACTATGAATAACTGTGAATGACACTGACCTGAGGTGGATGGCTTTGGAAGGCGACTTAGAAAAGGCTGTACACATTTGGCAGTCATGGTAGGATCAGAAAGTGAATGGCTTATGCTACTTTCGTCAGGTACATGAGATCCATCTGCTAAAGGCACTTCTCGCTCAAGTGTTTTGGCTTTGATAGCAGCAGCTGTAAGAGAATCCAGTTCTGGCAGCGTCAAGACTTCGTGGGCTATGGGCGACTCTTGCTTTGACGGGTACCGTCCAGTTGCCCGATTTCCTGAGTCAGGGAGAGGAAATGTGCCAATCCCACTGTCCAGTGTTCTCATGAGGCAGCTTGACTCTAAGGAAAGAATTTAAAATGGGTCAGAAAACAATGTGTGTGTTTAACATATAATGAAGCAGAACATGAGCTTGAAGATGTCAAAATGAATATTTTACTTATTAAGATCAGAAATGTCTATACTCACTGGTGCTAGGAGCTACCAAATGTCTTATAGAAGACACTACTGCATTCCGCTGAAAACTAGAAGTCTTAAGGGTATAATGTCGTTTCATCACCTGCCATTTTTACGATTGCATTTTAACCATGTATAACATTACGGAAAATGTAATCGACATTTTTTGGGGGGTGGGCAAGGACAGATACAGGGTTGGGGGGTTCGTGAATAGTAAAATATAGGTGGTGGAGACGGTGCTTGGGGGGAACCCCCCTAAAAAAAATGGATGACTTTTTTCATAATTTTATACACTTTTAAAAGGCATTCATAATTATTGTTGCTGTCGTGTACTTTCGTATCCTAAACAAAGATAGCTTAACAGGCTGACAAGCCCAGGATGAAGATTTCTGAAAATGCTGGATCTCATGACATTCATGCTGACACAAAGCTACTTTTCTTATTGGCAGACACTTCTTAGAAGATATAGGAACAACAATGGATACAATACTGGCACCACTTCTCTAGCTCCGTTACATTCATGGCATATGACTCATTTGATAGAATTCACAAAGGGATACCTGTAAAGCTACCAACCACTTCAGGTAAACCATATAACTTCAATCAGACATATTGGTTGGGAGCAGTGAGGTTGGAAAAATAATAAATTAAATGAAATTGGACTCCACTCACAATCTAGGTCCAAATCAAATATATATATATATATATATAGCTATATATATATATATTCTTTTTATTTTCACAATATAAAACAACCATAGAAACTATACAGTCCGTCTAGTTAGGACCAAACCTCTCACAATCACCTTTCATACACTTCTAAGTTGCACTTAGAAGTATATCCAATTGCTTAGAAGCACCAATTAGTCCTTGACTAGTTGAGCCCAGAAGTGTACCTATACGTGTGAGTCACCGACCCTAGAACTACAATCAGAAAACCCTCCCAAATCAACCTCACACCAATCATGAGCGCGCCAACTCCACCAGTGCCCATCAGAAACCCAAGACCACTCATCTCCTGAACCCCACTGCCGACCCACCAGCACTGCCCGTGCCCGCTCCCCCCACTACCACACCCCACCCTGCAATCACCCACCCCCGCCTTGCCATCATACCCCTGCCACCTCCCCCCCGACCGCACCCTTTCCCCTCCCTAAAAACTGCGCGCCTAGCCCTAGCGAGAACCAAAGCTGCCTCTGTCTCCCCCTCTGACCCCCCTACCCTCTCTCACACCAATCGCAGCAAAGAAAGCGTGCGGACTGGACGAGTGTGCTGACTGGACGAGGGTGTGAACTAGACGATGATAATGACTGGACGAATGTGTGGAGCGGACGAGTATGAGGAACGGACGAATATGTGCAACGGACGATACTTAATATGCTTTGGAATGAAGGAAACACTTGAAAACATACATCATACCACACCTAACGCATACTCTCCCCCTTACACCACCACTCATCTAGAACACAGAGATACTATGACACCATTCGGTATAACTGTTCTCATATCTACATTCTCCCGCTTACTCCACATCACTCTAAGTAATCATTGCTGGTTTCACACCCCCCAGCCAGGCGTTCTCCTCAGGCCTAACGCAGCCACACTCGTTCTGGGTAAAACCGACCAGAGCGAACACATACTCCTGACCGCTCAACCACCACACCTACAGCTAAGAAGCAGCTACCACTCGATTTCCGCACCAGCTGCACACATACCTGGTGCGCACAGGCACTTTTGGACTCCCTCTACTCTCTCTACTGACCTGAACTTCGGTTCCCAAGGGCGTTCAACCTACCAGCGCCTTCAGACCATACCAATGGTATATAAGGCGCTATATAAATGCAAAATAACAATAACAACAATAACTTGCATACCGACTCATACTCTCATGTTAACCACACTCTTTTCTAGCACATACCATCAGTGTATTACACACTGTAACCTTTTCTGTTAACAACCAATGTTGAATTCAGCCCTATATTTTCTTTTACAATTAGGTACAATTATTTCAGACCACCTTTCTAAACAGGTGACCCCTGTCTGTTTACATATGTTTCAGTCCTCAGGTGGCACAAATATTGCCCTTGATTATCTGGACCTTCTTCAGGACAAAACATAATATACATAACAGTGATGAAATCTTTCTGTTCGTGCCAAAATGTAGGTGATAGGTGTTGTTAGTCACACAGGTCATATAGTTCTCGGTCACCTAAAAGCAGTAAAACAAACAAAACACACTAATTACCAACCAACCTCAATTTCTTGTTAAAGGCATATCTAAATTTATGCAACACCACCGTAACTCAATCGGATGTGTATTGGCACACTCACTTCTGGCTATTATTTGCTGGGGGCTCGTGTGTCTCAGGCAAAACTGTCCTTTTTGTTCTTACAGACCGCGTAATGGTCTTGGAACCACATAAAAACCTTCAGCTCTCAAGGATGACCTAGAAAAGCATAGGTCCAGACTGAACCTACTTCATTTTCCTCTTGGATATATCCCAAGAGCCAAATAATGCACAAACAATATATGCAGTCCGTATATTATGACAATAATTATAACTTACTTTTTAATTGTCACAGGATGACTGCAATTCGGTCATCTGGTGTGTGCCAAGGCAAAAGTTCTTTAACCTAAGACACAATTACTTCATTAGAATTATGATATTGTAAATGTCTTCACTATTATTCGTAGAGGGTTTTACACTCACCCATACTCAAGCTAGGATCACCACACTGTTGATGTAGAAGACGGACACTGTAGGTTCTGTGCAAATGTCTTGAAAAATAGGGGGGGGAGTGGAAAGAAAACATAAACTACGCCTTTTTAAGTGCCTCCACGATACTCAATGAAGCGTAAGTCGTATAATTATTAATTGTGCCAGCATGCACCCAACACATGATTGTGCCAACATGTAACCAACACAACGGTGCTCATCAACACCAACATGGGGAAGGAAAAGGAGAGTGTTTCTTACTCCTTATTCCAATATTTTCAACGTGTTTTAAACGTGTTCTTCTATCATTGAAAACCAAATCATCACCGTGCACCAAACACTGTGCCAGTCTCATTTATACCTGTCCATATATTATTCATCGTACACGAGAAATAGTGCCAAATTCAAACCAAAGACAGCCAGCTTGTGAAGTACATGTTGCTGCCTGAGCCATTACAATGTCTACGGCATGGTGTAGCGCTACACTTACCATTGCCATGCGCAGGCGCGTGGTGCACGAAAATGGAAAGTTGCCGATGCTTTACAAAGAAAGGCGTGCGGTGCAGGAAAATGGACAGTTACCGAGGGTATCTTACCTATGGGAAACGGTTCCCTCGCCCCTCACGTCTCCACCGGCTCACAAAGCAATCCGTATCTGCCTCAAAAAACCGTCCGCGCCAGATTCAATAGAAACGGACAAAAGACTGTATTTATGGGCATCAATTCAAAGTCATAGAAATAGGACTATGCCCAACACTATTGTGATACAGGATAGAGCCCCTGCAGGATGAAAGCAGCAGATGGCTCAGGCACAACATGTGTCACCGTGTTATAAGACAACAAAGGATAAAACTCCATACGTGTCTACTATGTCAATTAGCAACTTATTAGTGGTGATAAAGAAAATGGATCACTCGACATGGAGATGTAAATCCATGTGAGTAGACAGCTTTCAACCTATTAATGGACACTGCTATTCATACAAGAAATGGAACGCTCAGTATGAGGAGAAGCTAATACTAAAAAATCTTGTCTTTAAGATGGAATATCAGAGTGACCACTATCTCAGGGACTAAGAAAGGGATGTTTTCCAACATCAGCTTATTGTATTGATCTATCTCACTAGTGGCCCTACAGAAGCAATCCCAAATGTTTACATTCAAAATAACCTATTCCATTCTACTGCCATATTCATTCCCTGGTTCACTGAGTCAAAAGAATGTATCCATCTCTGTTCCAATTTGTGCAAAAGACCACTCAGGTCACCCCCTCTCCTGGGTACTTTTTCAGTCTGTAAAACAAACCATCTTATGTCATTCTCGTTGTGTTTTGCCCTTATAAAATGCTCAACCAACGGTTTGTCCTTCACTTGGTTCCTTACACATGACCTATGTTCGGAGATCCTCATACGCATCTTCTGCATTGTCTCACCAACATAATTCATATCACATGGGTATAGTATAACATATACGTCATTTTTAGTGAGATAGTTAGTATGCTCCTTGAGGGTCCATTTTATTCTTCCATGTTCAAAAACATGTTGAGTTTCTGTATAAGGACATGCTGCACAATGTCCACACTTGTGGTGACCAGTCTTTACTGCATTTCCAAAGTTTCCATCCTGAAGGTTTGAAACAAAATTTGCTGATGCGTATGAGGATTTCCGAACATAAATCATGTGTAAGGAACCAAGTGAAGGACAAACCGTTGGTTGAGCATTTTATAAGGGCAAAACACAACGAGAATGACATAAAATGGTTTGTTTTACAGACTGTAAAAGTACCCAGGAGAGGGGGTGACCTGAGTGGTCTTTTGCACAAATTGGAACAGAGATGGATACATTCTTTTGACTCAGTGAACCAGGGAATGAATATGGCAGTAGAATGGAATAGGTTATTTTGAATGTAAACATTTGGGATTGCTTCTGTAGGGCCACTAGTGAGATAGATCAATACAATAAGCTGATGTTGGAAAACATCCCTTTCTTAGTCCCTGAGATAGTGGTCACTCTGATATTACATCTAAAGGACAAGATTTTTTAGTATTAGCTTGTCCTCATACTGAGCGTTCCATTTCTTGTATGAATAGCAGCGCCATTAATAGGTTGAAAGCTGTCTACTCACATGGATTTACAATTCCATGTCGAGTGATCCATTTTCTTTATCACCACTAATAAGTTGCTAATTGACATAGTAGACACATATGGAGTTTTATCCTTTATTGTCTTATAACACAGTTACACATGTTGTGCCTGAGCCATCTGCTGCTTTCATCCTGCAGGGGCTCTATCCTGTATCACAATAGTGTTGGGCTTAGTCCTATTTCTATGACTTTGAATTGATGCCCATAAATACAGTCTTTTGTTAGTTTCTATTGAATCTGACGCAGACTGTTTTTTGAGGCAGATACAGATTGCTTTGTGAGCCGGTGGAGACGTGAGGAGCGAGGGAACCGTTTCCCATAGGTCAGATACCCTCAGTAACTGTCCATTTTCGTGCACCGTGTGCCTTTGTAAAGCATCGACAAATTTCCATTTTCGTGCACCGTGCGCCAGCACATGGAAACGGCGAGTGTAGCGCTACACCATGCCGTAGACATTGTAATGGCTCAGGCAGCAACATGTACTTCACAAGCTGGCTGTCTTTGGTTTGAATTTGGCACTATTTCTCGTGTACGATTAATAACAATATATGGACAGGTATAAATGAGACTGGCACTGTGTTTGGTGCACAGTGATGATTTAGTTTTCAATGACAGAAGAACACGTTTAAAACACGTTGAAAATATTGGAATAAGGAGTAAGAAACACTCTCCTTTTCCTTCCCCATGTTGGTGTTGATGAGCACTGTTGTGTTGGTTACATGTTGGCACAATCATGTGTTGGGTGCATGCTGGAACAATTAATAATTATATGACATATGCTTCATTGATTATCGTGGAGGCACTTAAAAAGGCGTGGTTTATGTTTTCTCCCCCCCCCCATTTTTCAAGGCACTTGCACAGAACCTACATTGTCCGTCTTCTACATCAACAGTGTGGTGATCCTGGCTTGAGTATGGGTGAGTGTAAAACCCTCTACGAATAATAGTGAAGACATTTACAATATCATAATTCTAATGAAGTAATTGTGTCTTAGGTTAAAGAACTTTTGCCTTGGCACACACCAGATGACCGAATTGCAGTCATCCTGTGATAATTAAAAAGTAAGTTGTAATTATTGTCATAATATACGGATTGCATATATTATTTGTGCATTATTTGGCTCTTGGGATATATCCAAGAGGAAAATTAAGTAAGTTCACTCTGGACCTATGCTTTTCTAGGTCATCCTTGAGAGCTAAAGGTTTTTATGTGGTTCCAAGACCATTACACGGTCTGTGAGAAGAAAAAGGATAGTTTTGCCTGAGACACACGAGCCCCCAGCAAATAATAGCCGGAGGTGAGTGTGCCAATACACATCCGATTGAGTTACGGTGGTTTTGCATAAATTTAGCTATGCCTTTAAAAAGAAATTGAAGTTGGTTGGTAATTAGTGTCTTTTGTTTGTTTTACTGCTTTTAGGTGACCGAGAACTATATGACCTGTGTGACTAACAACACCTATCACCTACATTTTGGCACGAACAGAAAGATTTCATCACTGTTCTATATATTATGTTTTGTCCTGAAGAAGGTCCAGATAATCAAGGGCAATATTTGTGCCACCTGAGATCTGAAACATATGTAGACAGACAGGGGTCACCTGTTTAGAAAGGTGGTCTGAAATAATTGTACCTAACTGTAAAAGAAAATATAGGGCTGAATGCAACATTGGTTGTTAATAGAAAAGGTTACAGTGTGTAATACACTGATGGTATGTGCTAGAAAAGAGTGTGGTTAACATGAGATTATGTGTCGGTATGCAAGTGTATGAAAGGTGATTGTGAGAGGTTTGGTCCCAACTAGGCGGACTGTATAGTTTCTATGGTTGTTTTATATTGTGAAAATAAAAAGAATTTATATATAAATATTTTTAGTTTGGACCTAGATTGTGAGTGGAGTCCAATTTAATTTAATGTATTATTTTGCCAACCTCACTGCTCCCAACCAATATGTCTGATTGAAGTTATATGACTCATCTGGACTGACGGGGAGCAATTGCTCCAACAGTTTCATCCTAATATTCAACAATGGGTATGTCTGTACTATCAAACTTACCATAGAATATTTTACAAGTAATAATGACTTCTAGGATATAAACTTGACTTTTCCAAAGAAAGGCACAACAGAAACAGCCATATATAAAAACGAATACATGCATGGACACGCATTCAGAGAAAACACACAAAGAAATCTCAGGTTACAGTCAGGTGATCTTTACCGAACAACAACTTACTCCGTGTCATCCTTCATTTATAAAATGGCACTTTGTCCGTCAAACTGCAGAGAGTTTTGACATGGACTATGAATACCAAAAAGCAATAAAATGAGGTACCAGATCAAGTCCCACTTGCTACCAAATACCACCCAGTAGGAGTGGGCAAAATTTCAATGGGCAAAGCAAAGTTTGTGAATTTCACCTTGAAGGCCACTTTGCCCATTCTGCAGAAAACAAAAGTAATCTTTTCACCAGATCTTCGGCACGCAAAACCTGAAAAATGTGAATTTCACGCTTGAACAAATTTGCGGTCATTTGACTCCAAAATCAAAAATAATTTGTCAGGAAAGCAGGAATTATGGGCATGGTAAAATTTGATAAAGTGTGTGACTTAACTCCAAATTTCCACAAATTATTTGTGGAGTAGATTCACAGGAACATGCCCACCCGTACCACTCAGTACTCACACAATTTGCAGTTTTCATCCGTTTACCACTCACCAAATCTTTCAAAGACGCTAATTAGACGCAAACTCCCATAGCAGCACATTTGAACACCACAAACTGGTGCAAACTCAGCGAGCGCAATTACACACATGAACAAAACCCACTATCTTAACACTTTCATTCATTCAGTATGTGTCCAGGAGTCGATAATACTGTAGACCTCACACAATGCAAGACATGTCACCAAGACAAATATATGGAAGAGTCTTCACAGACATTGGATTCCAGAATTAATTCATAGAGACATAAAAGGGCATTCATTACAAGGCCTTACTATATGAGTTCTGAAAGGTAACTTTAGAAATACAAAGGGCCAGTTTTTTTTAAGTGGTCTTACATATTAGATATCAAATGAAAGAGGATGGGCATACATTTTAGCACATAGTTCAAGATTCACAATGGGGCGAGAATAAACTTCAACTGGTATCACGTTACATCAACAGGATTTTTTTCAATGGATTTGTTTCAGACAAAATTCCATTGAAAAACCTTGTACAAATATAGGCAGGCTGAAAAGGGTATGGGTAGTTATATAAATATATGGAAGGGAGGCGTACGGGGAACCCCACAAATAACAAAACATTTTCAATGAGTTTTTCAATGGAATCTTTTCAGAAAAAATTCCATCGAAAAAACTCCTATTGGCAAAAAGGCATAGAACCCTTCAACCTTGAACAGACACAAATACATTACAATCCTCCGACGTGAAGCTGTGAGTACACATAAACAGTCAAAGCTACTGGGCAAAAATGAGCTAAAACGATGATAAAGATTAAAACACATTCTTGATCACATGGCATGCGGCATGCGATAGGAAATTGACACTTTCTTGTTATTGACTGTTGCGTCATATGAGGCCAGTGCTACCTCAAACGTATGTCCTCTGCATACATTAAAGCACATCAACAATGGCAGATACATAATAGTTGCCATGCCTTTTGTACATTCATAATTGAGTACAGCAATGTAAAACTTACAGGTTCCAGGCATGTTTGTGAAAACAGTGCTTATGACAAAATGTCAACTTCTGAGGGTTAAGGGGGAGGTTATAGTGAGGGGACCCAGCTCCAAGGATCAGCAGAGCACTTTACATGGACCAGTAGTTACAGCAGGAACACCTTAAACATACGGGCATGTATGTACATGGGGTAGTGTCTTGTGTGGAGTCCAGAAAAGAATGGGTTCCAGAAATCTGGCTGTGAAGGGGAAATTAGTATAATATTAGACAGTATACTACACAGTTGTTTTTTGCATTCCTGCACACTTTACACATATTTACAATATGAGGCGAAGGGTGTTGAAGGGATTTGCCGACAACTTCATTATAGTTTGGTCAGGTTGCTAAATTGGGATTAGAGTGACGGTACATAAAACCGTAACATAGCCACAAGGTCACAGCTCCTCCCTGTCAAAGTTTTCGGTTTCAACTCCTTAGCAAAAGTGTCATAACTGAGGAAGTGATGAAAGTAAATAATGATGGATACACAGGGTTGCCGATGCCTGTCTCATCTGTGAGTAGGTTGAATTCCACAACCGCGAAGCACGGCATGCGTCTATGACAGCTTAGTGCTGATAGGCAATAAGTCGTTTTTCCAAATCCGATCGAGAGTTGTGCTTGAGAGATTCTATAGGTAATGGTCAAGTAACGGGATCAATTCCATAAACTATTGTGGTCTTGCCTCATGTAATCCTTATTTACTTTCATCACTTCCTCACTTATGACACTAGAGACACTAGTTCACTAAGGAGTTGAAACCGCAACATAGGAAAGTGCCTTGAAAACGACAATGAGGGCGAAACACAAGTCGGCTGTGTCTATTGTATACTAATTGGATTATCCCAAACATAACCATTTTTGAGACATAATACCCTGAGCGCGAGTCGTCCTTTTCAAAATGTTGAATCTTTTCTTCACTGTCTAAGAAGCATGCTACTACTATAAAAAAGTATCTTAGTTAACTCCTGAGGGTAAGACTGCTCCTTAAAAAACCCACCCTGACCCAGACGACCTCACCAATTAGTCCCTTATAATCAGCCACCCTTTTATTGGATAAATCATTGAGGAGTTAGAAGCCAATCAACATCATGCAATCTGGGTTCCATCAGAAATGCAGGACAGAAACAGCTACTAGCTACATTGTCTGGCTACATTGTCTGACGAGGCTTTCTGGATAATGTACAAAGGGGTCTCTTGCCGCCTAATCTTTCTAGACCGTTTCCACTACCTTCAGTATGGTCGACCACTGCACTGTGGTTAGCCTCCTTGCGCAAAGAATGTGCTTCTCAGGCACAGTTCTCAATTGTCTCTCCTCTTACCTATCAGACATATATTACGCTGCTCATATGGGCACTTTCAGATCTAATTACCGCCCGATAACCTGCAGAGCTCCAGGGAGCTCAAAGCTCTCCCCAATGATATTGAACCTGAACAGGGAATCCCCAGGATTACAGTGCCATGTCCTTTTGCAGATGGGAATTACTTTAAAAAAACCACATCGCATTTTTTTAAACATTTGCTTCCCCTACACTAGTATCCCTGCCCCAAATCCCTTCATCGACCATTTTAACCCCTTAAACCACAGCCCCTCATATAAATCGAAGTGTTTTCAAAGTAATGACTTGGAAGTAAATTACTTATTATTGTCTGAAAAACTACAGGATACCGCTTTACACCATTCAGATGTGGGTGTCAAGAGCATACGTAAAGTTCAACCTAATAAACATTTCATTTGTCCTCAACAGCCACACATCCAAACAGGAAATCATCCAAAGATGGCTCAATGGCATGCACGTGGATGGGTTCACGCTCCAGTAACATCTTCTTCCAGCAGCATATTGATAAAAGGGCTTAGCCCGCATGGTATACATTCATGCCACTCCTCTGCCTCCCACCATAGGACTTCAGACTGCAGTACAGGTCCTCATGATTGCACACATTGATGGTGGAAATGCTCCCCATGCATGCAGCCCATCATAAATCTTGCCCCTCTCGATCACGCTGTGGCCCACCTCATAACCAGCTGCAAGACATTCAACCACATCAACCCCATTTTGGAGGACGTATACTGGCTACCTCTCTATGACAGGATTCTCTTCAAAATCACGTGAATTACATACAAGGTAACCAGTGCCTGAAGAAATGCCTACCTTGCTCCCAAAATTGCCACCTTTGGCAGAACACGCTTTTCAAGGAGTTAGACCATCGTAAGGCTTGAAATGAAACGGGTATGTAGGGAGTAGACCAGGAAACCAACCTTCTCCTGCTATGCCCCAGAATACTGGAATATCATGTCGGTTGAGATCAGAACTTCTCCGTCGGTTGAGATCAGAACTTCTCCAACACTCCTGCAGTCAGAAAAGAGTGTAAAACCCTAGGCCTCATACCGAGTGTGGCGTTCCGGAAACAAGGGTGCTGGTAAGCTTACCGGCATCCTTGTTTCCGGTCTGCCACACTATTAGACTGCCTGCCGGAGCCACAGCGCCCAGCAGGTCTGACTGTGCCGGGGGCTTGGGCTCCGGTAGGCAGAGTCATCACGGAAGCACCGGCACCGTTGGCAATGGTACCGGTGCTTCCGTCTCCCCATTCACATGGAGTCCTGTTGGACTCCATGGGAATGGGGAGTTACCAAATCTGCTGCCTGACTTCCCGCACTGCCGGGACATGGGAATCAGGAAGTCAGGCGGCGGATTTGGTGTTTCCGGGTTGGCGGCAACCCACCAAGAGCACCGGCGGTTACTGCCGACATCAGAATGAGGCCCTCTGTCTTTAAGGGAATTCTTAGGTGCAATTTGGGATCCATTATCCCCCAATTACCACTGCTATGGGATTCTCTGGTAAAGGTTTCCTACCTTGTGCTCTATAGTACATTCATTGTCCTGAGCTGGGATCATGCTATGTAAAACACAAATACAAAGGCCCTCGTTATAGGTTTGCTGGCATCCTGTTGATCATTTCGGTGGGATACCGGCAAATTGACCTACCGTTTCCGCCGCCTGATATCCCGGTATTAGTAGGATAATATAGGTGGCGGAAAGGGCGGTAAATCCCCATTCCATGGAGTCCTATAGGACTCCATGGAGCGGAATGACGGTATTTCCGGCACTGGCAATACCGGTGCTGGAAATACCAGTTGTTATTTGCCGGTGAGGGCCTGATTTACCTCCAGCTCTTGGCTAGAGGTAAATCGTTGAACCCTCACCGGTAAATCTGTAGTCTGGCAAGGCGGGAAAAGTGCCAGTCACTGATAACTGGCACTTTTCCCACACCACCAAACTCATTATGACTCCCTATGTCTCTGTGAGATATGAGTCAGAGTATGGAGTATTGTGAGCAGTGTGTATCATTGGCTCCTGGTTTATTTATCCACTAAACAATCTTCTTTTCATGGACCATGCATTGTTGGTGTATATCCGATTTGAATTTATTCCACATATTTTATGCTTAAAAAAGCTGACAAGTATTTGTATCAGGAGGTGCTGTTTTAAGACTCACAGTTTGATCGTATGTGTAACAGGAGTAATCAAAGTTTGCCACTATAACGTGGTTATGCGAGTATCAAAGAAAATGTGTGGAGATGAGAAAAATGGAGGACAGAAAAAGAATACAATCAATATTGTGTTGTGTATACATTAACCAAGCACCAACCAGCAGCGTATGATATCCACTGCTGAGGATACTCTATGTTCTTCCCAAAACAACTGCTTTGTTTGTAAATGAAAATGTGCAACAGGTGTCTTTTTGCAGCACTGAAACTTTCAGCGGTTTGCAAAGTAGACATCAGTCTTAAGGGATGCATTTGTAACAGCTGAAAAGATAAATAGCATTTCTATTTGAAAAGCCTGAAACTGCAGGTAATAGAGAAACATTTATTCATTGCGATAGCTGGTATGAGGTCACTTACATAATTTAAAAGCTCCAAGATGGGGAACTTACGGTTACACCAAAAATTACAGTATGCGAACTAGAGAAGACACTCATATCATGCAGCGCAGAAAGAAATTCTGCAGCGCCACGCAGAGCAGCTGCACAGCGGGGCATGTGCTTCTAAGATATTATGCCCCAGCAAAGCCTGACCAGAAAGAAGATCAGGCTGGCATAAACAAGAGCCGGAAAATCATATAAAAAGTGCACTTCTTATGCTGAAAAGTTGTTCTTCATCATTGTTTTGAGAGTTTATATTTTGAGTACAAACAATATACGAAGGGATACAACTCTTCAAAATGTAAAACCAACAACAAAGTTCAACTAACCTAGAGATCATACATCTTTCTAATAAACCAAAGAAGATTTCATCAGAGGTTTAGTTTCCTAATAATGTTAAATAAAACCTCATATACACATTTTATTTGTTTCAGATGCTGTATTGAATTCATGGCTACATGTCCTACATGGAACAGGCATCCAAATAACATCCACATATTTCTAAAGAAACAGAAAGAAAATTGAAAATGGACTTTAAGCTGTAAATGTGGTGACAGAGATATACAAACCTGTGACCGCTTATTTGTTAGGACACGTTAGCAGGTGTACGCGTCTGTTACTGATGATGTGACGATGAAGACAACACGACTGGTCATATGCAAAATGCATGAACCTATGTCAATTAACTTGCCTAGTCAAGAGCATATTTTGAGTTGTAGTTTGCTTCCTAAATTAATCTGCTCCACAATTCTTTTTGCAGATTGAAGACCAGAATTAAGACTATTGGGATGTCACTAAGATTCCATCTTAGAAGATAAATAATTTTGAGAAGAAAAGCATTTGCCTATCTCACGAAGATGATTGGCTAGAACATAATCATCAAAGCCTTGCCGTAACATGTGGCCCCTACCAAAGAGGCCATTGATATACAATGTGGATTTCAAATGAAAAATACAGTTTGAAGTAAAAGGTGGTAATCAAATGAAGGGAAAGGTAATTTAAATGATGTGAGTCAAGTATGATTCACACAAAACATTGTCAATTCCTGATAGGGCCAGCTCTAACTGAGGCAAGTGTAGCCACCCGCCTAGGGAGCCACCTAAAGTGGAGTACACCAGGGTTCAATTTTGCCTTATGCATCTCACCTGCAGCCCTGTTGTAAGAACAATGGAACCCCAACACCTGTCTAGTGTAACATGAATCTTTGCACCAGGCCTGAATTCCGAGGAATGATTGAAAGAGGATGTGAGTACTCCCAGTAATGTAGGGTCTACATCGTGATACCGAAGGGTCTGGGCGTATAACAAATGTAATAAATAAATAAAATAAATAAATAATAAATAAATGGGCAAAATACACTCCCACTGGAGAAACATTATGGGCCCAATAAACTTTGCAGGTATAACTAAGTAGTATGAGGGGTAAAGTGAATATACAAGAATCTACTGTCCAATGTAAACAGCCAGTTCCGCTGAGATAGGATGGGTGTAATAATCTTTATACAGCCTGCACCAATCAGTCGTAGCTCACGCCTCTTCAGTGATCCAAGCTGAAGCACTGAGTGCTCATTTGAGGCACCGTTAATGTGTTTTGAACACAAAGTGGGTGGTATTTTATATGTTCCACTCACAAAGATTGAATCTGAAATGTAATAGCGATACTACATCTATGGACACTGCTGACATGATTAAAGAACTACTAGATGTCCCAAAGTGTGAAAGTAGGATTCATAATGCTAAACATTTAATATTTGAATACTTTTTTTAACTGTATACATGTGTGTAAAATGGGTAGCTTGCATGGCAGGAGACACAGGTTTCTGAAAAAAAATCCATATGAAATTCCATAACTATTCATGAGCATTTATGAGTGCGAGCATCCAATCAGCTTTCTCTGCTCGATGGCTTTACGTACAAGAAAGACCCTGCATTGGCCTCTCGTGCCCTATCCCTGTTCCATCCACTGCCTTTTCACCACGCTCGGCCCAATCTTTTCCTCCCTGACTTCCTCAGACTTAAACTAAACTATACTATCTACTTCACTCTACAGACCCTGGAGCAACATACCAGGCCCCTCAGAACCTGCATCACACTCCAACCAACCTGCTCCGGTGATCGCCATAGAAATGGAATAGACGTTCTGCCTAGTGCCCCTACAGCGATTTCCATTGCAGCCATCTTAAATGTATTTTTATTTTTTGATAGTATAAAATAATCTGTAAGCTTCCTGCAGTCCATTTAATTCCCTCAAATAGCTTGGCCCTTACCACCCGTGTTGTTATTCCGGGGAGCTAATGGCAATAACGCCTTCAGTGTTGGGCTTGTCAAACAAGTAAGAGCTCTTAGTTACTGCAGGCTAGCAGGCCATTACTGGCGGTAAATCCCGCCAATTCGAGCCATAACACATATGATAAAACTGTTCTATGAACAGAACAAAACGGTTTGCTTGTAAACAGACATTTTTAACCGACAGCTGAATTTTGGACTGGGCCCTTATTCAAGTAAGGTAATCCTTTAACTGGCATTTGGGGCTTACACCAGCAGACTGCAATTCGTGATGGAAGCCACATCCATGTCAGAAGCACTTACTACCAATTTCCTACATGTAGCCTGTTAACAAAACAGAGTCTGCCACCTCAGGCTGAGACACTGCGTGGAGGGGCTATAAAGTGACATGTCAGTATTATGTTTATGTAGTAAATTAGTAAATATGTTAATCACATTTTGAAGCCACATGAATTATAATAAACCCGCTTCCAATTACCATTCTAATGAATCCTAATGCAATGAAAAGGTCACAATACAGTCAAGGACATGCACAAAATACTAGTTATGAGAAATACTTTGAAAAAGATTGTTTGCGCTTGCATATTTGGAACTACCACCTTTGCCATACTGCACATACCATGCCCGTGTGATGTGGACAAACGCTGCATGGTCAAATATCCTCCGAGAAACAGGATAGATTAATATGCACAAGTTAACTATTTAAAAATATGCTATCATGTCTGGTGAAACGAACTCCAGACAGCACATTCTTTTAATTCATAATGTTACAATAGAATCTGTCACCATAGGTAAAGCATAGCAAATACTCAAGAAACGGCTACGCTGTAATCAACAATGTGAGCATAAGGTATTGCCTTATTCTCTATTTCAACCTTTTAGTTGCTCTTTTTAATCAAAGTATTTATGTCGAATGTCATTTCTTCTTAGAAAATGAAGTTTCATTAATCTATGTGCTTCCCCTTAGATCAGGATACTCCTTAGGAAAAGACACGCAACTGACAACTTGTGCGACTTCTTTCTAAGCCGCTGAACATGCAATTATTATAAATTGATGAGTAAGCTTTATTGTGTTTGGTATTAAGTCAGCTGCTTGTTAGCAGCATTTAACATTCACATTAGCAAACGATGTGGAACTCATATCATCCTGCAAGTGTCTTGCATTGCCAACTGTGTTTGAACCAGAAGACTAAAACAATTTGATAAAAAAATTGTATGCACATTTTCGCACATTGTGTCTCATCACGAGTTAGGCGTTAATCTGGCGATAAATGGACTTACTGCAAGCGGTAATACTGGGCACTTATTCCGCCGTATTTTGGGAGTACAGTGGAGGATTTAACTCCAAACCTGTAGTACGAAGTTGCAGAATTACTGCCACTGTACCTCTGTTTCCATTGCACCACAGTCTTGTGATGAAGCGCGTCGTTTATGTGGCTAATTAACAACCAAGTTCAACATATCAACATGTCAACATATGTGCTCATAGTAGTACATCATCGTACCACTAAGGATTAAACTCCTCTAAATTCCGAAAGGACTATGGTCGGCTGTAGCATCAATTAACAGCTGACCATGCCAAGCCATTCTAAAACTGGAAAAGGGCTTGCAGGAGCGCTGCTTTGTGTCCCTCTCTTCCTTATTTGGGTATGCGCGATCGTGGCTGCGATGGCTGATGTGTTTTTAGTGGGGTGCACCTCTGGGAATGAATTTCCGCAACCCCAGACATGCCCACCAACTTTGTTTCTGCTAGATCGTACAGCTAGAGGACATCTGGCATAATGATGGCTCCTATTTGTTGTCTTTAATTTGATGGTATGCACCGGATGCACTGGGGGATCTGAGGTTCTTGTTTGGCACTAGAGAGGTGGAAGTCAATCCATGTGTGCAACAAATGCCTGACCGCATCAACTGGTGGTAGAGTAACTGCCAGAGCTCCCTAGTCAAAGGACTGAATCCTACCCAGTCATATTGCTGGTGGGAAGATGCCATCAGAAGAAATACTAGTGAAACCGCACCAGCGCGCAGCACACTGACATGATGGAAACCATTGCTTGCTTGGCGTGCATCACAAGTAGGTGGAGCAGCAGTTGGGGCAGGATTGAAAACTGCATGTCCGGTCAGGTGGTGTGGGGACGATAGCAGGAATAGAAGTTGGGGTAGCTCAGTGGCAGTTGGTGTAGGAGTCATGGGTGGTGTGATGAAAACAATGGTTGCTGGAGGGTGTGGGATCACCTGAAAAGCAAGAGGTGACAGTCCCAACATCGTTCTGATGGAAATCAGGGGAGGACTGTAGAAATACACAAGCAGGTAAGCGCAGATGAGAGGGCATATTCATTGTAATCCCTTATGCAGGGCCACACACCCTGTGCTGGTGGGAAAATATTCTGATACAACTTGGCTGAGTAGTGTGGCCCCATACACTTTCATCATCATGTTTCTGTTTTCTATGGCATTTTTATCATTGCTTTTTGTACTTTGGCGTTTGTTAATCGATCCTACACCTTTTCGTCAGTAACAAGAGGGTGTTGGGCAAATAGCCACTCTTAAAATAATCAAATCAATCAAATAAATTAATAATGTACCTCCTATCTATTTTAGATGGCCACCGTAATAGGATATACTTTAGAAGATTATTACTTGCTGCGTTCAACGATTTAAATAATTCTGTCTTATTAGAACATGATGCCAGATTGTTCAGTGACGATTTAAAAGAATGATTGGAATAGATAAAAGACACAATTCACAAGAAAAACTAGCAGTTACTGTTTTTAGAGTTGTGTGGGTTGTAACAGAACAAAATGTCTACATGAGTGCAATACACTTCAAAGATATTTTGATTGTTCCTGGAGAGAATGGTTTGTGGCGAGATGTGCAAAAGCTATACCTACATGAACGCTAATGTACCTGTTACCTAACAACGGGTTGATCCCCCTTCTCTGTATTCTGCAACCGCGTTCCATGCAATGCACCATGCTCTATGTCTGTGTGTAACCTTGTACTATGCATTATACCTTTATCTAAGTTTATCTACCTGGGTGGCTTCACTGTAACCCTTAATTAAGCATTCTTAAGCAATGTTATAGCGCCTCGATGCCTGTGGGCTGTAGTGTGCTCTACAAATACGAATAAATAAATAAATAATGTTGGGATTTCATTCTATGACAAGACAGGAGGCTCACATTATGCTTTAACTTTCTTTAATACTGCCATACCAGTACTTTAAAACATCAACTTTAACTTCACATTTAATTTTTTTACTGCATGTTCTCGAAAAAAAAAGGAAATCAACAAGTTCAAAGTTCTAATGTCAAAATTCCAGTCATGTAACAAAGGGACTACGACCCCCATGATCCTCAGGGCCTTAGTAGTCCTGATCTTCTCCTCTCCACCTATCAGTGTCCTGTCTGGGGTATAACCACTCTCAGCCCAACGTCCCTTCCTCTTTCTTTTTGCTGCCATAGTCGAGATAAGTACCATTGTCATATATCCGTGTTTTTACATAAAATGTAGAGTTATAGCATATCTTCACTCATAGTAATGTTAGTTACTATAAGCGACAGTTTATAATGCGTTAGAATTGTGATTTGAGTGTTTACCTTATGTGGGGTACTCGCAAGTGCGTAGGACTCTGCCGTAGAGAAGACAGCAGACTCTGCGCGTGCATGCGACTCGCACTCTTGGTATAATTAGCCTGTATGTTTGGTGTATCTTTTGAAGTGTATTTTCGTTGCGGAGAGTCGGGGCAGAGCCGTGAGTAATACCGCTCGTATAAGGCAGCCGGCCCGCTCTTCACCTCACTCGTTCCCGCTTGGGTTCGCGCGCTGGCGGCCACCGCAGGATAAAGGATCCGGAGGAGGTGGAGCCCGCCAAGCTTCCCGGCATCCTCCGGGTTGTATTAATGCTTGCGCATTTCGTTTTACTGTGAAACGGCATGCAGAGTGACCTCGGCCTCAGCAAGAAATAAAAAAAAAAAGAATAATAAAATAAAGGACTATTACACTCATTACACAGTTGAGCAGACTGGAAGGTACAGAGTCTCTGGCACTATTGCCTCTGTTTCAGAGCCACATTTGAATTGCTGACTCACCATAAGTTAGCCTTGCTGACAGAAGGAAGATGGCTCAATATTCACACCCCAGAGAGTCACAGTCCACCACACCAGAGTGGAGTGAAGAGGAGTGGGTGGAGGAGCCCACATTGCAGGATACTGAGTTATCTCTCAGCTTCAAAAAGGTACTGGGGGACTCACTGATGCAAGCAGTTTCACAGGGGGTGCAACCTATAGCGCAAAGGTTGGATATGATGGAGGCACTCATGGCTGAGCAGCAGGAACAGCTAGCAGCCAGAAAAAGATGGGCATACCACCATGGAGAGGGGATGTCAGCAGGACACCCCCAGAAAGGGGTTGAAAGGTTGGGGGGTAAGCGAGCCTGTTAGAGCGCAGACTCTTTGACCCCCCCGGGCACTGAAGAAAGGGTTATCTCTGTTCCCCAAAGTCAAGGCGACCCTGTCGCCAGATTGAAAAAAAGCCTTCCTGGCGAAAAAGGCAGATCACCAAGACAGACCCCCTAGCCCAGGGGTGGATAATTCAGGGGATTACGAGGAGGGCTATGTACCTGATGACAAAGGGGATGAAGATGAAGACATCTGTAAGCCCGTAGAACATAATGTTGTCCCTGAAGAGGAAGAGAACAAAATTGACATGTTCAACCCAGAGGCCATCAGGCACCCAAATTCATCAGAGTGGGTGCCATCGCCCAGAGTGGCACTATATATGGCCCAACATATTAGAAAGCCCTTGGACAGGGAAGTACAATCTCGTATGTGTTCTGAATGTCCAAGACCGCAGCTGCCAGGGAAGCTGGCGGAGACACCAGATCTCAACCCCAAGATGGTCACATTTGTCACCAAATCCGCGCGCAACATCAGAAAGGGTGTCGACCGCTCGTGGATGGGATGTCAGGACAAGGTCCTGGATCTAGCAGGGCCACTGGCAAAAATTATCGATTTGGCCGAAAAAGCAAAAGACACCGGGACCCCAGTAGATGCCCATGCCTTGAGTAACTGGGAGCAGGGGCAGTGTGCCTACTGGAAAACGCCAACTGTGCCTTCTCTTCATAGTGGAGAAGGGGCGTCCTCCTAAAGATTGACAGCAAACTCAGCGACCTGGACTCCTATGAGGCAGGGGAGAGCTCTAAAGGGCTTCTTTTTGGGGAAGCTTTTGCAAAAGAAATGTCCCAGTTTGTCAGAATGTACGAAAAATATTTCCTGGACGAGTTTTTGCCGCGACCGGTCGTTACAGGGGTCGTTCGTCCGGTCGATACAACTTCTAGGAGAACCCAGGGATCACGTGCCCAATATTGGGAGGGACATCAGCAGGGCACCTCCTTTCCAGCGAGAGCAAGACACCCTAGAGGTCGCAGAGGGAGAGGCTCCTACCAGCAGCCCAGTGCATCAGGCGGTGAGTGCATCAAGTATGCGTGTAGGAGGGAGAACTTTCCACTTTGTAAGAGAATGGCAGGCTTTATCGAGCGATGCATGAGTATTGCAAGCAGTAGTGGGCCTTCAGTTAGATTTCATAGGCAATTCAATTCAGTGGAGGGAGCCTCATCCCATTCGCATGCCGCGAGAGAAAGAAGCACTTTTGCAGGGCGAACTAATGAAACTGGTAGAAAAGAATGCGTTAGAACACGACACTCATGGAGAGGGCTTTCTCAGCAACATGTTCCTAGTGCGCACAGGGGAAAGAAATCAGACCCGTCATAAACCTAAAGAACTTAAACGAATGGCTCACATACAGCCATTTCAAGATGGAGGGGATTCACCTGCTCCGAGATCTCTTATGTACGGGAGACTGGCTGGCATGCTTAGATCTCAAAGATGCGTATCTCACGATTCCGATAGTGACAGCTTTTCAGAAGTATCTCTGTTTCCGGTGGGAAGGGGAGATATGGCGCTTTACTTGCCTCCCATTTGGCCTAGCGTCCGCCCCCTGGGCATTCACCAAATGGATGAGGCCCATGGCCGCAGCCATAAGATAGAGCGGTATTCGCATTATCATTTACCTAGATGACATCCTCGTGCTGGGGTCCGACAAAGATACTCTCACGAGAGACATACAGTGGATTTTAAGGCACCTATCCTCGCTGGGTTTCCTAGTGAACCTGGGAAAGTCACAGCTCATACCAGTTCAGAAAGTGGAATTCTTGGGTTTCACCATAGGTAACGTAAGAGCAATACTCGAACTTTCAGGACACAAAGTGAGGGCAATAAAGAAGGAATTCAGTGCAATGATAGCGGAGAAAACTATTTTGCTTCGGAATCTCGCCAGGATAGTGGGTCTGCTGGCAGCCTCCATTCAAGCTATTTTTCCGAGACCGCTTCATTATTGAGCGCTACAGAGACTCAAGATCAGGCACCTATGGGAGGTATAGGTTACCATCAGCTAGTGAACTTTACAGAGCTGCAATGGTGGTTGCAGAATATGGAGGCCTGGAATGGTGGAGCAATTTTTGGGGACGTTCCAGACCTGATCATAGAATCGGACGAAAGCAGATCAGGCTGGGGAGCCAGGTGCGAGCAGATACAGAAAGGGGGAAAATGGTCGGACGAGGAATTAAGTTTGCACATAAATTGTATCGAGCTGCTAGCAGGCTCTTTCGCCATTCGCGCGTTCATGAAAGACAAGATAAGGTGTTGCGTGCTACTCCAGATGGACAACATCTCAGCCGTACGCTATATAAGCAAGTTAGGAGGAATGAAATCCAAGATGCTAGCAGAGCTGACGAAGGATTTCTGGCATTATTGTCTGCAGAACAGAATTGCGGTGACGGCAGAGTATCTTCCACGGAATCAGAACAGAGTAGTAGACTTGAATTCACGGTATCTTTCAGACTCCAGCATCTGAAAGCTACATCCACAGATTTTCCGACGATTACAGGAAATATGGGGGCCTCTAGACGTAGATCTATTTGCGTCCAGACTGAACGCTCAGACGCAGAGGTAGTTCAGCTGGAGGATAAACTCGGGTGCAGCGGGTACGGATGCATTTTTACACCCATGGAGCGGAGCATTCACTATGCCTTCCTGAGCATGAGAGCCCTAGCGAAAGTCGGCAGAGACAAAGCGGAAGTGGTGATGGTGCTACCATGTTGGAAATCACAGGCCTGGTTTCCAGTAGCAATGGAACTTTCTCCGGATTTCCCAGGATAGTTTCAAATCGGCCAGACCTTCTGCTCGGCCCGACCAGGCGAGCTCACCCGCTGATAGAAGAGGGCACTTTGCACTTGATCACCTGCAGGGTTTCAGGAGGAGATGGGAGTTGCCAGGAATTTCGTAACTCGCTGCAGACTGTATTCGAGACTCCTGGGTGCCTTCCACCATTAGGAGCTATAGCACCGCATGGAACAGTTGGGCGCTATGGTGTACAGAACATGGTTTGGATCCCATTTCAGCCCCTGTAGTACAGGTCCTCAATTTCCTAGTATCTAAGTTTTAGGAAGGTTGTGCCTACAGAACAGTAGGAGGTCACAGATCAGCAATTTCAGCTAGCCACAACAAAGTGGAAGGAAGTGCTATAGGGGAGCACCCTGCAGTCCTGCGACTCCTCAAAGGTATAAAGTTGAAAAGACCGCCAGAACCCATGTACGTGGTTTTGTAGAATGTCAGAGACGTTTTTAGTCTATTTCTTAGATGTCCAGAGAATGACAGCTTATCCCGATCACAACTGTCAGGAAAGTTAGCGAAGCTATTATGTCTAGTGGCGTGTCGGAGAGTATCGGACTTGAAGGCCCTGGAGATAGATAGAAAGATCTTCTACCCAGGAGGAGTATCGTTTACCATTACTAAAAGAACAAAGACTGATTCCAGAGTTATTTCATACCCTTACTTCACAGAGAATAGGAAATTGTGCGTGGCGCAATGCATTAAAGATTATGAAGTAGCAACGACACAGCTTAGACCACGCGGGGTGACCCAGTTGCTTATAGCGCGCAGACGGCCTCATCATGCAGTAGCAACAGCGACCATTGCTAGATGGGTGAGGGAAGTAATGCAATGGGCGGGGACAGACATCCTTTTTTGGGGCGCATTCCGCTAGGGGAGCAATGCTTCTAGGGCTTTTGCAAAAGGCGTTTCACTCCAAGACATAATGAAATCAGCAGATTGGTCCTCTGAGTCGACCTTTGAGACATTTTATTTCAAGCCAGTGTCAGATATAACTATTAGGGTGGTAGCAAGCTTTGAACAAGCATAATTCAAGCCTCCTGTCTTGTCATAGAATAAAGATTGCCTACGCTTACAGCTCAGGAAGTCTTCATTCTATTAAAGACAAGAAGGCGAGCATTATATCCCACCCAGAATGGCAAAAGTTTGATTGAACTTGTAAAGTATTATGTGCAAGCTTTAGCTCATTCCCACCCTCATTTTTACTTCTCTATTTCTCACAGGAGATGACCAGAAAGCGACCTGAGAATGTTTAAATGAAAGTGTGGTCTCAGGTTATCCCCGTTGGACCAATGATTTATTTGCTTCTGTGGAGCAGTTCACAGATCCAGTATGGAGTGCTTTTGTTGGCAAGAGCTGCTCACATTATGGATCAAGAGCATTAATGGCAAAGAAAAAGGAAGGGACCTGGGGCTGAGAGTGGTGGCTGAGAGTGGTTATACCCCAGTCAGGACACTGATAGGTGGAGAGGAGAAGGTCAGGACTACTAAAGCCCTGAGGATCATGGGGGTCGTAGTCCCTTTGTTACATGACTGGAATTTTTACATTAGAACTTTGAACTTGGTGATTTCATTTTTTTCTAAGAACATGCAGCAAAAAAATGTAACGTGAAGTTAAAGCTGATGTTTTAAAGTGCTGGTATGGCAGTATTAAAGAAAGTTAAAGCATAATGCTTGCCTCCTTGTCTTTAATAGAATGAAGACTTCCTGAGTTGTAAGCGTGGGCAATCTTTATTATGACTTATTTGCACAGGCATTGTAGAACCTCTTTATTCTAATAATACCCTCCTTTGTCTTCTATACAATCCATTACAAGTTAAAGTGTGACTAATATAGAGCCCCAGAACTACTCTCTTTGATGGGTAAATCCATAAACCCATCAAATAAATAAATGTGTTCTTTTAATTATTTTGGTTATGATAATTTTTTTAAATAAACAAATTCATGTACGGTATGGTATGTACATCAATGATAACCTTGGGGAAGTGTAGAGGAGCAGGTAGATGCCTCTTCTCTAGTCCCTGCCCCTTCACCACCGTCCTATTGGAGTAGCAGAGGAAGAGCTACAATTGGGAATTCCTGCACAGGTTTATGTGACATGCCCATACTGCGTTGATTGTATGAAAGGCGATATGCACTCAGACAACCATTCAGAAGACATTGCCACGTTGAGGCAAAGGAAGGAAGTTATCAAGAAGGATGTCCATTGCCGAAGTGCCAGAATGCGGCTATGTGAATCGTGGACGAATTCTAAAGAAAAGGTTGGCGACAGCATTGATGTCATGAAGAAGATATATAAGCCTAAGCTGAAACGATATGAAAAAACTTAAGACTGACAATGTAACAGAAGCATTAAGGAAAACATGTACCAAAAGATGAAATTATCGTGAAAAGAAGAAAATGAAGTAACTTGTTGACCAATAACTAAATATGCTGTAATGCAAGGTAAATTAAGCATATAGAAGCTTACTAAAAAGAGGTATATATAATGTTTAGGACGGCCATTGGAAGAAAATGGACACAAGTCCGTGTTAAAGAATCAACCCAGCTACCTCGAAATGCAAACCTGCAAACCTAGGATTGCAAATTGCAGAATAAAGGAGCTGTTTTCGTGTGCAGAATAAGGGAGTACGTTGGCCTGAAGTCAAGGAAGCTATTTCGAGAGATGGGTGCAAGGCACAAGGGGAGTTGAATGAACATACCATGTGCGCGCAACATATTTCTGCTAAGTTTAGAAGGGCAAGGACATTTGCTGATCAAAAAAGAGAAAGTCTGGTGTTTGTGAATACCTACAGCAATCTGTCAACTGGATCAAAAAGATTGTGTACCGTAATTGGAATATTATGGAAAAAGGGAAGAACCACATAGAGAGACCCCTAATCGCTTTCAGAAGAAGCAAGACAATTAAAGACCAAATCATGCAAAATGACATATCTTATTAATTTTTTTTTTTTATGTATTCTTTAATTTGATTTAGTTTGAAAAAAATTCAAGCTTTACACATAATACATAAATATACACTTAAGTCAGAGGAAAAAAAAGCAAATAATGTTAAAGAGAAAAAAGGAAAATATTTTTTAAATAAACTAATAATGATATACCAAAATTATACTATGCATAAAATCTTAAGCCGTTAAGATGTTTAAAAAATAGACAAAGAATGTAAGCAATGACATATCAAGACCTTCAAAGCACCAACCAACCCTAACAGAAAGTTGGGGTTAACAGACCCCCAAAGGACATTACCCGTGTGGGAACTGTACCTGTTGCCTACAGATGAAAAAAAGCACAGAAATAGACTTAGGGCTCACAAATAAATGGAGGCATGAAACATGAACATTTTTGTAAGTCAAGACTAGTAGTTTATGTGATATGGTGTCCATGGCAAAATGGAAAGCAAAGTGAAGACATGCATCACGGAACAAAAAAGCTGCATTCAGAATAAGACACATGCAGCCCCTTTAGTAGGATATTTCATTGACAAATACACAAAGCAGAGGATTTGACTTGGTCAGTGGTGTACCAGATTAAACCAAGTAATGATGCAAATCTAGATAAAAAGAAACTACTGAAGAAAGAAAAGGAAATTATGTTCCTTACAAAAAGTATGGATTTAGGTCTGAATGAGAGGCCAGACTAAAGATGAACATTTGAAAAAAGGTTTCTAGTATTCAGGGTCGGATTGGCCCCTCGGCCTGTGGCCAGGCCGAAATCATCCCTGGGGAGTGGGGGCCGGTTTCTGGCCATGCCTGGGTGAGTTTGGAAGAAAACAAATTTGAAAAAAAAAAGATGTTTATTTCTTCACATTTCTATTTTTTTATTTTTTCAAAAAGCCTTTCATCCTTCTGAGGTCAATAAATGAGTACCAACACAGGTTGGGTGATATTGTATGCATATTTGTTCTATAAAAAAAGAGCGTAAGCATAAGTGCTATAAATAACATTATCATTTGGCCTTGGACGTCTGCTTGGATTCACAGTAATTTAGTGTACTTAGAAACAATGCTATTTGATGCCACGCCCTGCTTTGTCAAGGGGTGAAAGGTCGTGTTTCATCACTTTCTGGGATGTCACTTTGGGGTGGGGTCAAATGTCATCACTTCCAGTGATGTCATCAGAGGTCAAGGGTCATGAGGCGAGGGGTGGGCCACTTTTTGAGGTGAGGAGTGTGGCACTTTTTTTGGGTGACCAGGCCTATTTCTTGTCCCAGTCCGAAGCCTGCTAGTATTCCTTCATTCTGCTAAAGGGAACAAACCCTGGTTAAGACAATGAAATGTACCGTAAGTTAGAAGAGCCCCCACGGAAATGAGAGACCATGATACTGGCAAGAATATATGCATGGATCGAATATACATTGGCATGAAAGTGCTGATTCAACGGGGCAGTATCAGGACTTAAACAGTAGAAAGGATGTTACTAACGTAACAAGAAGAGTGAGAGAGAGGTTTGAGTAAAGGACCCATGAGGAACGGGAAAAGGACGTGATGACGAAGTTTGATGCCCTAGGTAACGACAGACAAATAGCAGAACTACAGTAATGTGGTAAACCGTAGTCATGTTTGGAGAGAGCGGATTATCTGAGCCGATCCTGGGAGGAGTACCAGCAGTGAATGAATGACGCATGCACGGACCCAAGAAAGACGTTCAGACCAGGTGACATTAAGGCCAATAACATTGTGAGCAAACAGAGACTTGCACGAAATCGGCTGCCACTAGAACGTACTGGCATAAGGGAAAACTAAGGCCCCTCGCCTCTTTTCTTGCTTTGTGTTTGCTACAGCTCATCCGTAGACCAGAGAACACATCTGAAAACCCAGAAAAAGAAAAACAAAACTGGTAATCGACCAGAGTAACAAACGCAAAAATAATAAATGGGAGGGACCGACTACAACGGCAGCAAGGTAAGCGCTGCTGAGCACCCAAAAGGGTACAACACAAATATTCATTGATGCTTGGCTATATGGCAGGGGATAGGCACTGATTGCCTGTTTGATGTACCATCGCCCCCTTATTTGTCCGTATCGAGAGACAGACGGGTGGCAGAAATAACGCCCATGACGTATACGAGTACGTAAAGAGGTACCACAAGTATCGCTATTAGCCAGATCACCCCACACGAAACATAACTATTTAAAATAAAGGTAAGATTTAGAAACAAGATATCTTAAAAATTAACATGGGACTTTCCCTTTAGAAAAGAGAGGTCTAAGTGGGTTGAATATTGAATATATTCCTTCCGTGCTTGCTTCCTTTTGTTTGTGTTGGTTGCTCTGACTGCATACCTTTGGGACTAACCATGACGAGCTAATACGAATGTGGGTTGTGTGACCTTCATTTATGAACAGACATCACACCTCTGGCGGAGAACGGCCAGAAGGATATGTTTTTTTGAATAACAGTTTTGAAGATGGAAGTTTGATTAATAGCTAACAATACATGGGCCTCTAGACTGCGACTACCCAACAGGAGTGACCTCAGAGAGAGAGACTAGACTAAGGATATGAAAGGAGGTTTTATTTTCCCCTTTCTGTGATTAAAACACACAACTGCTATAATTAAATTGTAACGAAATTGGTTAACATTAAACCAATGTTTTCCATACTTGCTTTTTCAGGAACACACCGTCACTGGCATAGAAAACAAAAAGGGAGTGAGTAATAGAACCACCTACCCCATCTGCTCTGGAAAAGAAACCTTTAAGCAGAAAAGGAACTGTATGATCAGTATGGCTGTTGTACATCCCTGATGAATTTCCTAGATAGAATGTATAGAAGAATGACTGAGGAATGAAACATATTGGTTGTGTGAGGTGTTGGAAAATGTGGATGATTGAGTAGTATCACTGAAATCATTCTGTGTCTTCCTGTGCTCGAGGATGAACAGTAAATAAGATCTGTTGAATTTATTTTGAGAAGTAAACAGTAATTAGTATTGTACAGACTATACAGACTGATAGTTTTTTCTAGAATTTTTTCATTGAGCAACAGTACATATGATGTATAAATGTGTTTTAAGAAAATAACAAAATGTGTATCGCTTTGTAATTAATTTTTGTCATTTTATGTAGAATAAATACATTTATATTTTTTGTATGAATTGGTAAGGATCCATGGCTTCCCTTCTATGCACTTGGGAATGAGAATTTGAAATGAGTGTTATTGATAGAACTAGTTGAACGTAGTCCTATGAGCCAGTTGGTGTAAAGATGAAAAGGCAAGGGTCCATCTAAACAAAGTTGTTGTACCATATCGTGTTAAGCTAAGGAGGGCTGTTTAGAGAGGTCCATTTAAATATATGCTCGAGTCTCCTAAGTGTGTGTGAGTCAAGTATTGGACAACCACGAAGGCAAATGTCTATGTGAAGTGGAGTGAGCAAGTGTCAAAAGGCCTTAGTGGGTAATGTCACCCTGCTCAATAAACTCAAATAGCAGTAATTGAGAGGCTGAAATTGACAAAACCGTGGTCGCCTAACACGTGATGAAGAACTCAAAACAAGGCCTATTCATTAGAGCTCCAAGTTAAGATTGTGGTGTGCTAACACTCCCTCTTATGTCCCAGAATGGCAAGCAGACTACGAGGTCAACTAGAAAACGACAGACCTTGGCGAAGGATCAGGTCGAGTACATATGATGGGCTAATTGTAAAAACAGAGAGCAAGTTGACGCAGCTTGAACACGTAGGTTTCGTTCTGTTCACATGCTGCAAAGACGAGCTGAAAGTTCAAGGTTGGATTGGGTTGCCAACCAATCAAAAAGGCTTGCCACGCACTTTCATATACAATATTACAGTTATTGGCCTGCTGCCATATTTCTCTGCTATAATCATTATGTGACGTATGTAGAAGTAGCTCAGACAGACTGCCCTATAGACATGGAGCAGCCAATGAGATATTAACACTTATATCATTCTATAAGTAGGTATGTTCCCCTAATCCAATCCCTCCCGGCATTCGGTTTTTATGAAATGCCAAGTAGGGTGACGGCATAGTTGACGTATATGAAAGTATATAAATTATGTATAAGCAAATTTAAGTGTAAATATATCGAGCATGTACTTGATAGCTGTATTATTCCCTGCTTTTTTCATTGAGATTAACACAGTATTTTGACCTCTTCCTTTGGTCTGTGATAATTACTGGCAACTCCATCCAGCACAAAGAAGATGCTTCAAGGTGCTAGAGCACAGAAGCACTCTATTACAACTATATGGTGATCTCATGACTGTCTCACTTAAGCTTTATTGCCTGATCACGCACTAATGTACCTAGGATACTGCTGTATGGGAACAAGCAATGGGTGGGTACAAAAGAAAGGCTCAGGGGACATTACTGCTGGTTTGGACACCGTGGGAATGGACAGTAAAGCTATTATTTTTCCCAACCTGCCATCAAAAAAGTCTGAAAATGGTCTAAGGCCACTCCAAGATGGTAGCAGGGCAACAAACAGAGCGCTCGATCAGATTAGTCCTTCCTCAGTTTTTCTTGCAGGCAGTCGCAATGAATTCTAGCACAGTGGAGTGCCTGGGAAGAGGATAGCCACAGAAAGGATGAGAGTTGCTGGTAAGGGCTGGGAATCAAGGCGCTGGGGAAACTGGAGAGCAGGAGCAGAGAGCAGTGACAATGGAACGCACCTGGAGCAGCTTGTGGACTCTGAGAGCCATCAGGCTCCATGGCAATAACAGTGAATGTTGCCTGTAAGACGTTAGCAGGAGAACGATTAGAAGAAAAAACAAAACGCATGCACAAAAATGTCCCCCGCACCGCTGATCGACACTTTGGGTATTCGGGCGGTTGCAGCGGTGTCCCCCGCTTCCATACAAAGGAAAGCGGGGGACAAATAAAGTTTTTATAAAAAGGAAGAAAAAAAAGGACCCTAAAGCGGAAGTTCTGCCCCTCAATGGGGAGGCGGAACTCACGCTGTAGGGAGAGCATAGCGAGGAATGACAAAAGGTAAGTTTGGCAGCAGAGGTACGTTTAAGGTTTAGGGGGTTGTGGGGAGAGGGATAGCGGGCAGGTTTATATGCGTGATTATAGCGTGCCAGACATTTCAAATTCAAGATTTTTGGATTCAAAATATTCAGCTACGAAATAATCACGTACATCCTGTAAGACTAGGACACTGACTGGTTCTCCAGATCATGACATTACACTTCAGTGCCAACTGCTCTTAAAATGTAGCATGTTTGAAAGTACTACTAGTTGATAATGTTAGGTGCCTCACCCTAAAATGCTATTGACATATCAATTTGCAAGCGCTTTCAGCCAGTTCCCATTAGCTGTTAATGCTTGTCTCACGGCCAATGCTTCAAATGAGCTGTGCTCTAAGGGAGATTTTGGAGGAGGACTTTAACAACAGTTGTGGAATGCATTCTGAGGAAACTGATTAACTGCTCCACACTCAACATAACAATGCTTGCAAGTGTTCATGATTGGCTCCAACATGATTAATGCTACTATAGCATTAATGCCTACCAACATTTCCACTACACCCACCCCAGTAACTTTACCATTGTGGGAGAGCTTCTGCTAAAAGCCTGTCCGTTTATAGACAGCATTCTGAGAAATATGATTGGCTGCCCTGCACTCAGAAATCTAATGAATGTTGTAATTAAGTTTGATATACCTGGCCCAAGGGCCATACCAATTATTAAGGGCTCTTAAGCTCGACTTGAAGGTCATAGCGTAGTGAGGGCCTTTAACATGGTAATGGGCCCATAATGCCTGGTAAGGCCTAGGGACAGGGCCTATAAAGCTATTATAATACCCCTCGCCCTTTCATAAGAAAGTATGCAGGGGCCTGTTGATAGTATTTAAATCTGCCTGGGCAGTTGTGTGGAACTGGCTGTACGGACGTATGCACATACCTGCCGAGAGTTTAAAACGTCTGCTACAGTGGGCACAGGGAATTTGCGCTGGGTACACTCTGCGCTGATGGTAGGCTTAGATTGTGGCGTTCTAAACAATCTGTGCGCTATACTGTCCAATGAGCACGGTTTATCACCATTACAAAGTTTACATTTGTCCTCAGATTCATGTACCATTAACGAGGAAGATAACTTTGCCAGGGCCATTACGCATATATAGAAATATCAATGGACTAATGCAGAACTTGCAATATTCTCCTTTCAAGACATACTGAATTTACTATTGTACTTGGTATGCGGCAACACATCACGTTCATGTCATTGTTATAATATTAATGTCTTTTGTCATATACTTATACGAATGTGGCCCTCGTTGCACCACTCCCACCCTCGTCTAGTCATCAAAGAAGTGAAAGCTGTACATCGTTCCAGGCCTCCTCCAGCCCATTGCTGATGTACCGCAGATGTGAGAACCGCTATTCACTCAGACAGCCATTCAGACCCTATCCTGATGATGTCATTGAAGAGATACGGCTGCAGTCGATGGAGCAAGTAGACCGACTGTGACCATGCAAGAAGCTGATGACATTAGGACTGAGACTATGACATAGCTGTGTTAGACATGAAGCACCTATGCATTCCTGCATGAAGCTAAGCAGACACTTAGATTAAAATGCTCTTAGACACAAGGAACATGCTTATGACCCACTTAGGTAGAGGGCGGATACACCTTTGCAATGCAGTTACCGTAAGTCGCACAAGAATACATATGAACTGCTTGCCGTGGCAGAATGCAACTAACATGAGTGGCCATGTAAATCAAGATGGAAGTTACAGCCGTATATATAAGTAAATGGAAGGCACAAAAATGGCTTGAGAATACAGAGAGGGGCCTGAGAGGCTGAGTTTGCAGAGAAGCGCAGACCAGGCTGCCTGTGCAGCCAGCATACATATTTTGCCCAAGGACAACGAGGGAGAGAACGTTTCACATTAGCAGAAGATATAGGATACCTGCATGCATAAAAACTGAACATCCTCATAATTGTGAGCAGAAAAACTATGTTTGTGGTCCCTGCACACGAGATCTGAAGTGGAGGAACAGAGCCTATTCATTTGAACCAGACACAGACCACAGTTCCCATCCAACTGAAGATAGACAAAACAAAAGGAATATTAAGTTGAAAGCTAAAAGTTGTGTCTCAAGACCTAGTCGATCAGAGATGGTAACCTTGCTGGGTACAGTCAGCACTTTGGGGCTGTTCCCACCACCTTGAATAGGTGCTCATGGGCTGGCCATTTTTGAAATCCCCAAGGCTGAGAAGACCCTCTCTGACCAATCCCTATCTACCTTCCACACTAGCTCACACTTTGCTGCAAGACCCTATGGTAGTGCGCTAAACTGAAAAGCCTGTAGTTGCAACATTTAGGAGGTGGTCACAGGAGGAGCCACCAGATACAGTTTAGCCAATAAAAGTATTAATCCCATATATCTTCTATATGTAGCCGACTACACTAACCAATACCATTTCACCTTGTGTGTTTGCAATGTATAATGTATTTTGTGACGTCACTTAACATTAAAACTACAAACCTGTAACCAACTAGAAGGTATTAGGGAATCATGCTTTGTCCATAACTTGGTCCCTGTTTTGAAAGCTTTCAATAAACAGTAAGATTTGTCACATTTTTGGTCTCTTCCATTTTTGAGTGCGGGGGACTTCCCCTGGACCACTTCTTCTTGAGTGTTTTTGGTGAAATTAACAGACGCCGCCTTACTTCACTTATAAGCTTGAGAAAGAGGGATTGAGGGGCACAACAGATTAAAAATAGGGTTCAAAGGTGGAGTAGTTTGAGTTAGTTCTTATCGGTTCTTAAAATTAGTGAAGAAATGTATGTGTAGTTCAGGTGCAAATGGGCAAGAAAAATCTTAAGGTCACTAAAGACTGTAGAGAGAAGAACACAAACGTAACTTGTTATATGCTAACAAGTGGCCCAGTAATGCACTCCCATAGGCGTGCCAACCTGTATCTTTCCTCTCAATGATATTTTAGTGTAACTATTCATATTTTAACTATGCTCATGAGCTTCTCTGCATGCCTATTATGTAATGTAACATTGTCAACGATCTTTGCTATCTCTAGCACAAAATATGGACAGACATAAATTTTAGTAAATTGCTCCAAAATATCAGTGCTATTTCCTACCTCCCTAAATCAACCATTACTCTTCAGCGTTTGATTCTAAATAATGTCACATGGATTTGTGCATCATTTATAATGATCAATACATTTGGTGGTAGAGTGCAGAGACACACAGCAGTCATTAGGCGCATTGGCTAGCTCACTATTTGTATGTAACAATATAACGTGCTTTCATTAGCCTTCTATCTTCTCAAAGTTGAACCTCATTGCAAAGAAGTTGATCTAATAATATTTTGTGTCATTTGCTTGTCTAGCAATACCCATGTGAGTTCTTCTGACTTCCAACACAAAAACCCACAATACCTTCATAAAGCACAGAAATGACTATGCATTTTGAAATGCAAGGGAAAATCAGAGGTCCGAAAACCATATAGCCCTCTACCTGGTATTTGCCAATAAGGAGACAACACAGAGTGCATGGTGGTATGCCAAATGCAAGGTAACCCAGCTTTTATTGGAAGAATGCAAGTAGGGGAGAACACAAGATCAACAGCCAAGCGGTTCCATGTGTTAATTCTGCCACAAAAATATTGTGATGCAAAAATATCGCCATATATTTGCGGCGAAATTCACACATGGACCCTGCGGGGGACACCACCGCAACACCTGCATCATTTTTTAATATGCGGGGGACACCCCGCGACCCCCGCTTCCCCATAATATCCCCAACAAAAATATTGCATATTGGGAACCAAACGGCCATATCTACAGCCATATTTTTGTTGGGGATATTATGTAGTGATAACAGCCAAGCTCGCACTCTCAAATTCATCACCATTTTGAACAGAAAACACAGATATATAATGCCAGTGACTCACTCTAATGTCATCATAATCACTGAGCTATGAAAACCTAGTTCTACTGCTCATTGGTTCTATTTGCTAAGCTACATATAGTATCTATATGTCCCACCCACCCAACCTACTGATTAGGTAACTCTCTATCTAAAGTCCCACCCATAAAACATCCCATTAAAATGGACAACCTCATCATGCTTGAATAATATTGGTAAGCTCTAAATTACTTCTACGGTGAAAAGGACATATGCTTATTGGTTAACATGCGGTCACACTCTCCTTGAACTGGCGGCATGATGACATGTTTATGTAGATATGTAGATGGAAGGAGGTGACAAGCCTATCGCCTTAGTTCTTAACTAAATAAAACAGCCCATGTTATCTGCGCCACAATGTCTCTGAGTTTCAAGGCCCACTTTCAGTAATTCCGGCCCTACCCTGTCTTGCAACAGTAAACGTGCCATTCTGTTCTGGTCATGACCACTGTGAGGGGGCACAAGTTGTGCCACAAGCAGGCTCCCACCAGAACCCTGAGGGCCTTAAAACCACTGCAAAAGGGCTCCTGGAGCCAGTCCTGGCACCTTTGGCACCAGGCTCATATGTAGGAAGGAAGGGCTGTTCAAACTAGGTACCATTTATGTACATGGGCCTTTAAATCCAACATGGAAGCACCCACAAAGTCTAGTTCTAAGAACCAAGCCATGCGATCTAGTGTTTTGGGTGTGGCAGGCCTGGAACTACTTTTCCTGGTACTACTTTACCTGGGCTATATAAACCACACCCTGACTGCAGAACATGCTTTGTGTTATTCTGCAACCAGCAGCATGGCGCTCAGCTCCTGGTCTTCAGCATCTTCCTGTAATCCTGAAAGAACAAGAACACGATTATTCTGATTTACCTGAGAAAACACCATCCAGCGCTCAGCATCTCAACTGGGCTGCAATCTGTGGAAACCGAGAGACAAAGAAACATTTCTCACCTGTGAGTACTAGCTTAAGGACTTCCGGCGAACCGCTACCACAGCTGCTGTTCTAACATTGCGACCTGCAATAACGAGAAAGGGAAAAACAATATTAGAGTGCGTGCTTCCAAAACATCGAATTCCATCAGTCTTACCTGAATTCCATCGCGCTACGCCACGCTTCCATCGGGGCACCACAGCAACATCGGCAAAGGAAAAGAGACATATTCAGGTTCGCTTTCAGTATCAAACAACCGCAGAGCACTGTACTGTTTTTCAACGCGCTCTCATCCACTCGCAGCACCATAGCGGCCTGTGAGGAGAAGAAGAAGAAAACACAGGCTAGCGTCAAAAGACAATAAAGGCGCTGCGCTTCGCGCTTTCTCTTACCTAGAAACGTGCCTCTCCATCCGGCACGCCAGCATCAAGACCTTCGCACCCAAAAAGAAGGAGATAAAGACATTAACGAATTCCCACCATAAACAGAACAAAGACTTACAATTAACAAACCTACCTGCCTACCAGCAGATGCGGGGTCACAGCAGGCCTGGGCCCAAGGAAGGCATACTGCACCAGTGAAGCAACTCAGGCAGCTCGCCAACAAACGTCAAGCGCCCCTGCACAAGAAACGCAGTACGGATAGCTCACTCTACAAATAACTAAGATTCATTATTCTGCACTGGGCAACTACGCATCCAGGGTTCCAGATCTCACAGCCTGCCAAACGCCCCCGGGGATATCAGGTGAGCGTAACAGTTGTTGACACATTTATGAATAACTATTGTGAGTCATGCCATTTCCACCATGTTAAGATTTCGTTGTGGCAATTATTTGTCTTTGTTAGCCGTATCTGCGTTCCTCTGTCACAACTAGCCGATCACTGAGACATTAATTGGTCAGCCACTTAGGAAATTTCCTGGGATGTTAATTTCATCCCATGGACTTCAAATAGTCTGCCGTGTTGTTGTAACTGGATTTACCTTAATAGTTGAACACTCACAATGGTATCTTGTTCCATTATGTAAACCTCCCCTACGGTGTCCTGGGCCTTGACATTCCTTTGAGGCAGCTACCATCCAACCACTGCAGCATTTTCCTGAATTAAATGTATTTGTTTCAAATAGTGTGCTTAGCTGGGGGGCTCTCTTAAAACCACAGAGCTTTATTCTCTGCTGTGCTGGTGCAATTTAAAATGGCAACTGCTTGTCATGTTTTTTCCTCTGTAGGATACATTTACTTTGCTATCTTGCGATTTCCTGGTGCATGCCTGTCCCATGATTTCCCTCCCTATGTGTACACTGCAGCCTTATCTGCCTATAATTTTCTGCCCTACTTGTGTAGTAAGTCCCTATCTTGTGTACATGCCTTCCTGTCACCTAATCTATTCTATTTTACAACACACAAATTGTGCAAGCTCATTCCTTATCTGTTCCCTACTAGCGTGGCCGCAAAAATAACTATTCTTTGTGTCAGCTGCATTTCCAGGAGAATTTAAAGTGCAGTTTCAAATGTGTCCTTTCCTATCTTATAATTTTGTTTCTTCTGAGGAATGCAGGGGAGAAGAGCCTGAACATGGTCTCTAGTCAATAATTGCCCCACTACACAAAGAAAAATTACATTTGCATGAAGATAAAAAAACATACAGCAGTGCAAACCACAAGTACTGATTATAGTATACTAGCAGGGGTACCAGTGCTTTGCCCGGTAATTCCTATTTCAGTCGCAGCTTGTAGACAATGGAGCTAGTGCAAACACATTTTCTTTGTTTCAAACTCTGGAGCAAGCCACATAAAGCTGACCATGAGGAAAGCATGAATCCCGTAAATCGGTTCTAGCTACGTTGAGCTGAGGCATTGAGATTGCCCAACAACATTATTGGTGTCTCTATCTACAGCCGAGGCAGCAGCGACCTCAACATAAGTGCCATACGTGCAGGGCTGAAGCGTGTCAGTATGAAGCACTGCACCCATACGTGTATGGCGGAGGCATGTAAGCTTCGTACTGTTGAGATGGCATACATTCAACGTTTGTGGGAAATTAGGTTTCTCTAATTATCATGTCAAACGTGTATACAAATATGCTTTGTCCCGGTGAGAAATCAGGGTATCTCCTGAAAAAAATCAGGATCACTTGCAACATGTCCCTGACATGTGGCAAACTCTGCACTAGCACTATTGCCTTCAACGAGACTCCAGACCTTAGGAAAAGTCACAATCTACTATCAAGTACGCTCATCTCGAGTTCCTCCGCAGGGAGCACTATACATCTGTATATGCATGTTACTTTACGTGCGCACACACAAATACATGCATGTACATCAAGATATTTTTCTCACACACTAACACGACTGCTAAAAGGTTATTTGCACTTTGCATACATGTCAATCTCCCTTCTTGAAAGCCATACGGTTACATGAAAATATCAGTACAGACAGATATATTATCCCTAAGAAACTGACATAAATATAAGCATGCACCATTACACATATGCACCCCTTGATCTCAACCTAGCTCAAAATATGCAATTTCCCAAAAATGTGATTAGTTCGGAATTTTACTTCAATTAAATTATTCAGCACTTCATAGACACCGCCTTGGACATCTGAGAAGTGTGTTGTGCTGTGACGTCTTTACCTTGGATGTGGCTAACATGCGTAACTATACAAATTGTCGTTAAGCTATTCAAAGCACACCTAACAATTATCCTCCAAAGGGTATCTTCAATGATTTCCTATGTAACATAGGATGAACATGCAAATGGTAACAATTGAAGCGATTAAACTGTGCATTTTTAAAGGTAATGATTTTGATAAGAATCTGCATTGGGTTATTTACAATCAACATAAACGCTCATCTGAAAGATACAAATATAGAGATGACAAAACCAGGACAACATCCAAAGATGCTATACTGTACCTATAGTGTGGTTCTGGCATCCTGAGTCGGTAAATGTATCATCTCCATCATTGCATACGCTGTCTGCAATCACATGGGTCTGCATTAAACACAACAAGTGAACAAAGATTATAGCAGTTTTAATTTCCATGGGTGATGTTCGATTTTCAGATATATCACAGGGGCTTGTGATATAATTGTCATTTGATTGTGTAAAGATAGATTGTTCTGACATTTGTTCTCTTTTACTCTCTTTTTAAAATGTTGATATTTTGAAATTGTATTAAGAATGAATAAGTTATGACCTTTATATATTGCTAAAGGTTAACTTTTTAACCATAAGAAAAATAAAACCTTTTTTTAAAATCATTTACTAAACTTTCTAACCAAGATGTTTTTACCCCTACCACTTTAAAGTTAACAAAAGATTTGCATTCTTCGTTCTTGAAATGGTATACTTAATGCACACTTCGAATTGTATTCCTTTTAAAAAGTGCGTATTATAGTGTGTGCTATAGTTAACAGGGATAGCGCTTTTAAAGAGTAGGGTACTGTGGTAAGTGGAGAAATTAGGAGAAATTACAGTCAATGCAGCAAGTTATGGGAATCAATAACATGCCCTTTTCCACCTAAACAGGGTTAATTCTTGCAATGCAAACAAAACAACACATGAACACATACAACCCATGAGAGAATGTGCATGTAACAATCGTACAGATTGTCCTTTTGTCAATGGTTTGTGAAATAAGCTACTTTAACAATGGACACTTTGCTACTCACGCAAGCACTCCCTCCTTTATTCGCATTTACTTTTACTGATTCCAAAAGGTGTCAGAAAGAATATAAGTGAAATATACAAATAAAACCATAACCAAAAGGAAAAAAAAGAAATTGACAGGACAGGCTGAACCCTGTTATTTTACCTAAATCATGCTGATGCCATTGCCAAGTTTTCCAATTGCTAAGTAAACATACACGTATTTATGTATCTACCAGAAAACAGATCTAATGATTGATGTTTAAAGTTTCGCTTTTAAGCACTGTCTTCATTTTCCCTGTTGCATTTTATTTTTAAAATGTAACTGCAGTCAAGTGTAAACCCTTTTACATGTTGAACATATGTTGCAAAATATGAATTACTATTGCACTTTTGGCCATGTGCTCCCTAGGGCTAGTAATGATGGGGACTCAGTGAATACTCACATGCTGCACACAGTCAAAACAACAATCATTTAAAATGAATGTCAAGCTCCCGCTTCGTAGATGTAGTAATATACAACACAACAGGGTTGTACAAACGGTGTGCAGTCTAGTTTGGTTAGACACGAGGTTATAAAACTACAAAGAGTTATTTGCCACACCCTGACCAGGGGGAAAAAGATGCGCTATCGTAGTTCCAGGGCACAATGTGTGTCTTGAACACATTTACGAGCTTCGAAAATATACAATGAAAGATGTGCGCAGATCTTGCGTTTCAAAATGTTGTAAGCGGGGCAAACGCACTGCAAAATCATGAGAGTTTCAAGGGACTGACTGCAGCAGAGGGGCAAACGCACTGCAAAATAATGAGAATGTTAAGGCACTGACTGGAGCAGCGAATCCCGGGAAGCGTTTTCCTGACTTCTGCACTACAGTGACCCTACACCCAGAGCTGTCAGCGCCACACTAAATGCAGCACAGTTAAATGGAGTGCCTCAGATAAGGGGCTCGGGTTTGCTATCACAGTTCTGGATCGGCTGTATTGAATTCCCTGCATATTGCACATTTCAGGACTTTCACTCTCCCAGGAACACTGCAAGGTCACCCCCAGATATGCTCATAATGCAGGGGGCATCTACATTTCCAAGGGAGAAATGAACGCAGATGACACATAAAGACCTGCATCTACAGAAAGTCCTGGATTCTGCATTTGGTGCCGCAGACTGTGAAGGTGACTTCTCGCTTGAAGATGTCTGTGCAAAAAATGGATCTGCGCATTCAACAAAAATAACATATCTTTCATCTGAAAAGCAGGCAATGTATTGCCACCGCTCCAAACAGAACGAACAATGAAAAAAACAAACTGGTGTTGAGCTATTTGTGTTGCATATATTTCTTTAGCCGGAACAAAGATCAAAAGAACAGATGAACTTGCTACCCTTTAAAAAATGATATTTGTGGTCGCAGGATTCGGTAGGACTGTGTTCATGAAGGCGTCGGTGCCGCATGGAGGTGGGCGGGAGCTCCGGAATCTAATCGCCCCCTTGTTCGTGGAATCTGGTTGTAATAAATGTGTTTGTGGCGCAAAGCGGAGAACAGTGAAAATGTGTTGAGGCTGCACATGTGGAGTGCTGCTCTTGAAATTAAGTAACCAACTCAGAAATGGAATATAATAAAAATGAATGAACCACGTTGGACTTCCAGTTGCCTTCCACCCCTTAAATTATGGGATTAACTGCAGTTAGATGCGCTTACTTGATGGGCATGACAGTGTTGGTGTGCAGCAATTTCTTTCCCTGAAAGAATCGCTATATTAGGCTCCAATTAAAAAAATATAGCCCCATAAGCACTTTAAGGCAACAGTGACGAACAGTTCTTTGACACGATTCAGCATTCTGGGGCAAGTAAATAGTTATCTCTTTTTAGACATCAATTTGGGAATCATTTACAACAACAAAATAAAAATTAGCTGGCAACATATATGCTTACATTACAAAAAAAGAAGACGGTTTCCAGGTCTGCTGCTGGAAGCATATATCAATGGGGGGGGGGATAAATAGTTTTTAGTTGGGCTGATATGACTGGTGCATCTTTCGGCTGTTTACTGTCTATGTGAATGTATTCAGAATTATTGATTGTCAAGGTGGATTTCCTGAAGGAAAGAAAGGATTATCCTGCAATTAAGAACCCTGCCAATTACTTGTGTACATCAACACCAACTTCAGAGCATAATAGAAATCAAACAGCGCTTTCGTGCAGTAAAGAACTTACCAGGCTCTCCTTCTGGATTTCCATATCAGCTTTCGTTTTGCTGCTTTTCTTGTGGTTTCCTTGAGTGCTGATAGAGTTGCCGGGAAGAGAGGAGCCCTGGGAGCTGCCCTTCGACACACTCCTGTAGGAAACATTACATGATCCACTTTCTGTCTGCGGAGCTGCTTTCTTATCAACTCTGCAGGTGGAAAGCGATTCCGCTGATAAATTACATTGCCCTTCTTCAATCACGCCACTTTCCTATTCTTTTCATGCTTAAAGTAACCTCACAGAGTCTTTCTGTCTCTAGATCTTTGAGTGATAAATGTTTCTAACTAGCCCTGATCAAATCTGTCACTTGCAATTTTGGGTAGTGGATCAGTCGAGCCCCACAGATATCATGATTTATTTCTCAGTTGGGATTGCTGGTGACGTCAACGGGAAAAAGGGGGCACAGACACCATAAATGAAAAATACTGTATCTGTTTGGAATAAGACTGTAGATGGTTTCCACAGGTACACCGCAAGGCTAAATTTTGTCAGGCGAACGCCCTGCAGCCGAACAATGAGGTCTGTTAAAATGGCAGCAGAGACTATGCTGTCTGTGGATGAGCATAAACACTGGAATACAGTGTCATGAAAGAGACCAGCCTGCCTGGGCCTGCTCCAAGTCTGGCGATTTATGTTCTGAAGGATGCCTGTGATGACACATTTCGGAACAGACTATAGTACTATACAAGCTCTGGGGGTGAATAGCCACAGCGGACGATTTAAATGCTGTGCGCAGCACAGAAGGGGACATTTGCACTTGACTATGTTTGCAAATTATACCAGTGGTATCCCAGGTACCACTACCACAATTTGTCATTTTGTCCCCAAAATAAAGCCAAGGGTGATCAAATAAACAATGCACCTTCAGTAGTTAAGATATAGTTGACCTCAAAGGAGGGAGTAGGTATTGAGAAGGTGTCAATCACCATCCTTTCTTAAATGCTGTTGCAGAAAATCATCATAGTGCAATTTGTCCCATTCGTTGCCTGTCACAATGATCTTTGGGGCAGGACTTTCCTTCAAGATGGAGCATTGACCTTCATCAAAACACACTAAGGCCTAAGTAGGGATGTGGAAACTTGCATTGCGCCAGCATTAGTTGGGTATGGGGAATAATACATCTTGCTCTTTCTATTACATGCATGACTAGACATAGTGAATAAACATTACAATTCAGGCACCGTGCTGCAAACAATGCATCTCTACATAGCTTGGGCAGTTACATTGAATAAACCACATGGTTCATACAGTGTAGTTGGCTATATTCTGCTAGCTTAGCTGGTTATATTTAACATAGAAACACAGTCCGTTTACAACTGTCCAACATTCATTGCCACATCGGAACACGACATTAGGTACAGCATGAAACCTCATTTTGTAAAAACATCCTACATTATTATTTCTAATGCAACTGACTTGGCTATGACAAACACAGGAACCTGAGTATAATCCTACTGAAATCATGACCTTAAGGTTAAAAAATCAGGAGGTCAGTATACTGCATAAGGCAAGAGAGTTTTAGCAGACCACGGGCAGAATCCTTCACGTTCTAGACATGGCAATGCTTCGGAAAACTGTTACAACATAATGCTAACACTATAATAACAGAACAGTCGCCCTTTGGCAATCTGATGCAAACATTTTCAAGCATGTAAAATCCTATGTTAACGGCACACCTGAGAAGGCACCTCATGTCAAGAATGCTCCATTATAGTTACCTGATCAAAAGTTCTTTCATGAATATGTCTTTGGCGGAACACGTTGTTGTGATGGTGTCAGTATGATGCTCGCCTCTCAGGGGGCTGGAAAGGTCTTGTGAAGTCCTCTTACTTTTGTCACTTTTCAGAGCCCTTTCCGTGTCACTGATCTCTGCCTTCCTATTGAATTTATTGTCCACACTGCACTTTGGGTCACATTTCATTTTGTCTTTCTTTTTCTCTACCTTTGTTAGTTTGTTCCCAGTCCCCGATCTGGTCTCCTTGGTTTCAAGTTTTGCCTTCACAGCATCAGGCTTTTTGGCACCGAGCGATGGTAGCTTACTTCGGCGGAAACCAAACCAGCTAGCAATGGAGGGCACCGTTTTCTGCTTGGATTCGGGGGCAGGGCATTTCACCTGAACTTGCCCTTTTTGCACATTTTCCTGGATGCCCAACATGACCTTTTCTTCAATTGTAGGTTGCGTGACAGCGATGCTAGGAGCATGGTTGTCCTTTGAGCATTTGGTCATGACCTTTTCAGTTTGTGGCGTTTTTAGGTCAACTGCAGTCATGCTTTGTACATGTTCTGTGTTGTGGACTTTGTGGTCAGTGTCACTTCTTGTAGGGCATGACGCAACATCAGGCTTTCCTTGCATTGCACTGGGCTCCATTTGAAAAAGTTTCAACTTATTAATGCATAGTTTGCCACCCTCAGTTGGGCTCAGGGCCTCTTTCCAACAAGGAGATTTAATTCCCTCAGACTTGACAGTGCCATGAAACTGATCCGGTTTTGGAGGAGTCCGGCAGGGCAGCTTGCTGGGGCTGCCATGCTGGCTCCCACTTACATGCGAGCCTTGCCTGCAATAGGGGTGCTCGTGCACCACCGAGGAAGGTGAAGAGCTTTCCAGTGCTGTCCTATTTGGCACTCCTTCAATAAGTGAGTTTTGCCTGGTTAGCGAGTTTCCCCGATCAGCGGTGTTGGTAATAATATGGGTGCGCAGTTTTCCAGGTGGTTCGCATACAGGCGTGGGTGATTTATCCACAATGTTAACACTAAAACTCTGACTGCGAGCTTTTGCGCCATTCATTCCCAGAGCTGGCTTTAGATGGGACTTGGCATTTGAAGAGTTTGACCTCTTCACCATGAAGGGTTCTATCCCATCTGTTATGTCTGCCAGTGGGCTATTTTTCTCTAGGGAGTGAGGTGATGGGGACTCGATTAGTTTTCCAAAGTTAAGGGCCTGTCTCCTGTGAGCATCTGCTTTATCAGTTTCGGGTTCACCAGATAGACGTTCGTTCACGGCTGCGAATGAGAGTTCCTGCTGCTTCGACTTACCTGACATAACACCACCGCGTGAAGCAGCATTGATACTGTCTTTTTCTTGCTTCCCTGGCACAGTGCAACTCTTCCTGAGCAGTTGGGGAGATTTTACAAGAACCTTCATCCCGACTGGAACTCGAGTCTTAAGGATTTTGCCATGAGAATTTTGGTGAATATTAATTTCAGAGTTGTAGGAAGATGATGAAGATAGTGTAGAATTAGGGACCTGAGATTTGGCAAATTCACTTGTCCTTGGTGCGTGACAATGGGCAGATGTGGGCAGGCTGCATGGTGATTTATCTAGATGAGGTACTACATTATCACTTACATTTCCCCTTTTGTTTGAGCATATGATTTGTGGGCAAGACACTTCCAGTGGCACAGAATTTGATGGACTACCTTTATTAGTCCTTGACCCTGAATCTGACACGTCCTGGCTGATTGAGCGCACTGGTTGGTGAACGGTCCTTGAAGATGTTTTAGTAGCCAAAACCTTTGAAGGAGCTTGACATATACCGTGCGGCCTTTGGGACTGCTGAGGTGTGCATTTGTCAGGAGCAGTAGTTTTCGTGGTCAGGTGCACTGATTCACTTCTCACAAACTCTGGTGTCTTTTTGGATTGCTTGTCATTGGGACAAGGACCCTGATTTGCAGCTCCTTTGAAATGTGAGAATGTAGGTGCAGCCTTGGCAACATCACTGGGAATGTTAGCAACTGGCTTCGGGCATGCAGGCGATAAATGCATATAATGTGGTCTTATTAACAATGAAACTGACCGGCCAGGTGGAGGCGGAGGGGGCGATTGCACTCGGGTCATTTGTACTTTGCTCTCATGCGGAGCAGGTAGCGACTGTATTCGAGTCTCTTGCGAGGGTGGGGGCAATTGTTCTCGGGTCACTTGTGGGGCTGGGGGAGAATGTATCTGGGTCCCTGGTGCACCAATCTCAACATTTTTATCTCTTGTGGGTGGTTCTCCATAATCAATGGGTTGTAATGCAGGGTGGGGGTATAATGGAGACTCAGAAGCATTACTGTTTTTATCTGTAGTCCAATTGGTCTGACCTGAATGTGTAGATTCAGGAGAAACACTTTTCGAATGCTTAGAAATAGTCTGATCACAGTTTGGTTCTAAATTACATGGGGGGCAATGCACTTTTATGAACCGTGATAGTTTCACTGGAGGGGACGAAGGGGATCTTTCTGGCATGGCAGAAATCAATACTGGGTCTACATTGGTGAACCCCTTATCTGTTACTTTGGGCACCTGAGGTACACGTGTTCCTTTGCTGGGTGATTTTGTTTGGGACTGATGACTTCCTGCCGGCACAAAGGAGATGGATTGGGAGGTCTTACAGGAGATACTGTATGAAGGGGAAACCACTTGCTGTTGTTGAGGACCTGGTAACATTGTCCTCCCAGGACCTACAGTTTCAGAAACTGTAGCAGAGACAGCGATGCTGTTAGAAATCGTGCCCGCGTGGGTTTTGTTTTCCGTTCCATCAGGTGTCTGTAATACAGTGTAACGCAGGGTCTCAGAGTCATTTCGTAAACTGTTCACCAAATGAGGCAAAAGTTCAGTGTATTCAGCGCTGGCAATAGGTGGTTGCTGGCTTAGTGAAATTTCATTTGTGGTAACAGTGACAACCCCGGTCTGATGAGAACAGAATTCAATGGGCTCACCATCCTCGGCGTCAAATATAACAGTAATACATTCTTGAGAAGAAGTCTTTTTGATGAGCTTTTTCTGCTTGATGACATTACATGTCAATGGATTCACTTCTGGTCCTTGACGCCGCTCTTTACTGGCAGAAGCAATCTGAGATACTTCTTTTGCAGCAGCCATGTCAGTGTTCGGCGTATGCGTTACAGAGGCCGGAGTTAATAGCGCATTCCAGGGACTTTTCTCATCACTGCTCTCTATGTGCAAATCATCTAACACTTCATTGTCATCCGTATCCGACAGCTGTAGATTAAGGTCCATATTAGCACCACTTTGCTCCAGCACCAGTATAGGCAAGCTTGTCCTTGTGCACAATTTCACCTCCGACGGAACGTCGTTCACAAACCTCGTCAGTTTTTCTGGGCGATCCTTGGAATGAAAGAATGAGCCTCTTTCCAGTAAGTGTTTCCCATTAGGCTCCCAACCAAAGAGGCTGTCGGAAATGCTGTGGCTTAACTTGTTACAGTGCAGTCTACAGTCCTTGTTTGGTCCTTTGTGCAGAAGTGCTAACGTTGACGACTCGTCATCCGCGTCATCATGCGAATCGGAATCATACGCAAATGTTCTTTTGTGCACTGCACAGATGCCAGTTATGTCTTTCGGCGCACGGGCAGATGGCTCATTATGACTGCTGGTCTTTATTCCAGGTGAGTATATCCCCTCGTTGGAGTCCATGCAGTCTTTGTCGCCCCATTTTGATACCAGCGAGTGGGGTTCAAGGAAGCCTTTCCTTCTCTGCAACTTCTTTAGCCCTTCCAGTATGTGGCACTCTTTGATCCGGGTTGGCGGGAGGTCTTCTCCAGGGCTGGAGAGACTGCTTGGCACCGATGAAGCCATGTTGATTCTTTTATCCCAGCTCACCGATGACTGTACAAAGAGAACATGTTTTATTAGTACGTGGAAAATACCGCTAATGAAACAGCACATGGCCGCCATTCAGAAGTAGCCATGTGAAACAAAAGTTATGGCTTCACCAAACCACATTCTCCTGCTGGAAAACCTCAGCCTACAGTAAGTAAACAAACCCGTAACTCTTAAACATATATTTGCAAACAAAGCAATACGAATAAGCAAGCTCAATCGTCACGTGGGTCCCAAGGAACACACATTTTTGAATTATGAATTAGCAAATTTGCTGGCACATTCCTATCTATCTATTTTTCTTGCACGGTACATGTAAAAGTAACACTTTCTTTTACAGCTTTGTATTCATGCATGTGTAGTAATGTATGCCACACATATGCAAAGTAGGGCCCACAAATATCATATGTGAGAATACTTTTATCAGCACCCAATTTCGGCGAAATACAAACAAGTGCTTGAGCCGTGTGCTTCAATTAATGAGGCCCTATGTTATGCCTATATATATGCATATCTATAGCTTGTCCATGCATCCTTGACTAGTGCTTGCCCACAACACAAAGAGAAGGTTGGAATGCAGCCTTTAAAGTTTAGAACCTCCATTCCCAGCTTGTTGATTTGTCTGGAGAGCTGGAAGCTGTGAGAAGAGCAAAGGAGAAGCATAGAATTCAGGCTTCACCTGGGCTTAAAGCCTGCATTCCACACGTTCTGATTGTCTAAAGAGAGGAAAACATGCCACGAAGATTAGTGAAGGTCATATACTTGGCTCTAACTGTCATACATTATTCATATGTATTTGTACATTCATCAAAGAATTTCATTCTGAAGTGGTGTGCATTACTGAGTACTACTGCCCCTGAATTCAACCCACACACATGTTTTGAGATTGGCATGTATGCACCATACACAAGCATGCACCACTGTTTTCTTCAATGTCAGCTAAGCAATGACGCCTCCTGGGAGCCATATTCGTGGAATTAAGGAGCCTCCTTTACAGCTATGCAAATCACATGGCATACAGTAATATGCTGCACAGAATGCTCGTCTTTGCTCTGCACAGGGCTGAGCTGGTATGATGGAGGATCATACAGAAACACTGCCCCTGCATCTGTGCACTTTGCGGACCGATTTGCTTCATGGCCTGCATTAACAGTAAACAGGTCTGACCCAAATTCCATAAAGAAACACGCACACACATTTTCCATCAGTGTGCGTTTGGGAAAACTGCTTTTTTATGTTCCCATGATTTACTGTTATGACTTCTTAAATACATGCCTCTTGGCTTTATAACGTTTTGTTTCGATGATCCATAAACATTCTACATTCGTGTTCCTTAAAGGGAATCCATAGCCTGGTATTGTGTTGCATTCATTTTGCTCAGCCTTGAAAAAATAAAAAGGTTGAGTCACCAGACCCTTAATCGAAGCAGGGACTTACAGTTTTCACACAGTTTTCTGCAGCAAGTGCATAAACCTTTATCAAACAAATTAATTGGATTTACATCTACTATAGCCCGCATCCATCACTCCAACGGGCTGCTGACGCCACCATTCCAATTCATAATTAGTATGACCTATTTGTTTTTGGGGTTATTAATTATAAGAGTTAAGAATAATATGATTTGACAGATGAGATATCAGGAATTAAGAGGTCAACGTTCAATGCCTCTCAAGACAATTGGCAGGAGACAGTAGACCGAAATCAATTAGGTTATTTTTCTAGGGAACTTTCTGTTGCTTAGAGTTATGGGGATCCCTGACTATGAAAGATACGTGGCTAGAGCATTCGCAACAGACTGACATATAATTGGTTGTCTCCATGGAGACGCTTTCTCAATTTCTACTCTAAAACTGGCCTCGATCTGGAGGGCCGAGAACTACACCTGAGCTTCAACGACAACCCGAGAGCTCCACCGATAATGTCTATGCTGATGAAAACGACTACTTTCTCATTGTAGGACACTGTTCAATCATTTCAACAGGTGTTTGGTGTCTGGGATGCATAGGTAATATACTTTTGAAGACCTAGGTTCAGAAATCTTGCTCAATAACTTGTACTTCAATAAGGACGAGCTAAAAACAAACTCAACAAATGGGAAGGGGTTAAATAATTAAAGAACAAAAAACAAGGGTTTGGGATAAGAGATGAAGATTGGTTTCGTGAGGGGAGAGATTAAATCCCACCTCCCCAAAATAATAAAGAGCAAACAAAAGCATACTGCAAAGCCCAGAGCGCTTTGAGAAGATGCTGCTGCTGCAGACATGTTCACATGGCAGCGAGGATTGTGCATCACTTAGTATTTTAAGCCACTGGGTTAAATGCTTTAAATTTCCTATGTATACGATCTGGGGTATTTAATAATTAAACTATCTCAATCTTTGCTACTGAGGATTGTCTACATCTGATGTTGTACTATTTCATCTAGGATTTCTCATGCCCATTCCTCGTGTTAGGCCACTAATTGCTCACTTCTAAATGTCTTACTCACGTCATCTGCTGATTATCTTATATATTGTCCCTGCATTTGGGTTTTTAACACCCTGGCTATGCTACACCCTTTTCATTAGATAATTTTCCCAACAGTTCCAGATGCTTTCCTGCCCAGTTGATGCCGTTGATTGCAACTTCGTCACCAATAATCTAATCGTAATCACGTTTTATTTGAAGTAAAGAAGGAAGCATTTTCACAATATTGCTTGCCTTACTTTCTAATGCATTGTTGTGTGTGTCTTGAACAATTGTTTTGGTCTTTTGTAGTGTGGCACATTATCTAATGCTAAATCAGATGACTTTCTTTTAATAAATATCTGAAGTTGCACTGTAGACGAACCATCTGCTGGAACACTGCAATGTTTGTACTTCCATAGGTGGACCCCTGGGTATTCTGGCCAGTACTGTAATGCTATGCGATCCACAGACTTTTTTATGCCCTGTTGCACACATCACTCCAGCATACCCAAAACCACACCACCTGCTCTTGTTCAACATCTGGCAAAGACTATCCCTTCCAGGTGGCCCATTTGGGATTGTTCCGTACTGTACATGAAATCTCAAGAATACCTCTAGAGGGCACCTGTACATCCTTATGTTTATCAATATGAATCCTCATTGCACTGCTGCAATTCTTCCTATTGATGTCCCCAGCTCTGTGTTTACACCGCTCTTCCGATGTATGCTGTTTATAGTATGCAGTATTTCGCTATTTCTACTGATTGGCATTTGACTACTGATGTGCAGATATATAAGGCATCTATGGCCCTCCTAGTCATACACAACATCCACAAAAACACGGACGACACACAGCTATACCTCAAGATCGACTTCATCAAGGACATCCACTGGCTCAAAACCTGCCTCTCGCAGATCCCATCTTGGATATCCAGTGCATACTTGAAGCTCAACCCCTCCAAGAATGAATTACGACTCCTCACCAACAACAACGAACACACAGACATACAGACCTGGCTATCAACCATGAACCTTGAGGGCTTCACAACCAAGCTCACCTCCTGTGCCAAGTCCTTCAGGTTCCAAATCGACAAACGCCACTCCTTCAAGACACATATAGCTAATAAAACTGAGACAGCTTGGTATCAGCTCTACCTGCTGCGGAAAGGTCAAGCCCTTCCTCCCTTTGGACAGCTTTAAATCCACTGGTCAAGCGCTGGTCCTATCCCACCTGGATGGGGGCAGCCACACCCCTAATCAAGCGTCTATGCTTATACGACCACATCACCCTGGCCCTCATCGACCTTCACTGGCTCCCACTGCACACACAAATCACCTTCAAGTCTTGATGCCTCATCTATAAGGCAGTCGCCCTCAAGTCACTGAGCTATCTAGCGCAGAACTCAGCATCTCCGCAGACAGCGTACCACCAGAAGCCAGGACACGTGCAGACTTGAAATTTGCTGTTGCAAAAAGGCAAGTACCAGAAAACAAGCCTTCTCTGCCTTTGCCACAAGACCATGGGACCTCTTCCCCAGCAGCATCAGACTTACCCCCACGTTACTCCAATTCAGAAAAAGAAACTCAAGACCACCTCTTCAAGGAGTCTCTCCTCAACACGTAGGCCATCACATCACCCTGTGCCACCTGACTTGCTAGACGTCCTCCGCCCCCTCTTCCCTGCCACCCTGTACAGCTGTAGATGTCCTCTGTATCCTACCCCTGGAGTATCTTTTGTGTTGTTACCTCTGAAAAGTGCTCCATTAGGCATCCCTATTGTTGCATACCTCTGTAAAGCGCTCAATTATGCATATGTAATGTTGTATACCTCTGTAAAGTGCTTTGCTTTGTTATGTATCTGTATTGTAGCATAACTCTGTAAAGCACTCTGTTGCTTCTCAAAGCTAGGTCGGTGCTCAATAAATACAATAATAATAATGATATGGAGGTGTCATTAAGAGTTTGGAAATACTCATGTACTGTTTCCACCACTCGGTCTGGTGGACCATCTGCCCGATTATGACTGTCAGAATGCATTGCTGTAGTCCATAAGAGTGTATTCCGATTTAGAGTATTTTCCAGGGGAGGTCATTTCTTTTATCGAATCTTTGGCAGTAGAGTGGCGGAAATACCTACTCCGAAGAGCATAGGATATTCCCTCCACTTTCTCTCTAAACTCATAGTAATTTGGTGCAATTTTTCACCACACTGCTATACTCATTATGAGACCCCTAATTAAATAAATCTATAGGAGTAAAACACAATGTTTCATGCAATTGCCTGTTGTCTTTGTTGAACAAGGTTGCACGTTTAATACAAGGCTAATACTAAGACTTCATGTAAACATGATTTCAGTAGATGTAGTAAAGGATACAATATCAGGATCATATTTGAGGTGAGATATGTGAACTTGAAAATGATAAAACCCTGATTGGCGAGGCTTATACATATGCAGATTGCCTGATTTTTTCATAATGGCTCTAGGGGATAAAGCTTTTGATGATAATCAATTTCATTGCTTTGAACTGAATATGTTTATTGGCAAACACACTAATTAGGCAGGAGGAGAATCCATGTACAGCAGGAAGCAAGACCACCTAAGACCCTGTCTCTGCAGCTGAGTTTCATTAGTGCTATGAAGCGGGTTAATGGGCATGTGACTGTCTTCCAAAAACAAACAAATATATAGAAAAAGTTTTGCAGATTTGGTCAAATAGTGCACATCATTTGAATGCACCATTTCTTTGGAAGTGGGTGTGCATATTGCTCAGTGTAGCACTTTAAACCCTTTGCATGATCTAAGTGCACTCGGGTGAGTAGGACTTGAGGGCATGTTGGCAAGCACCGATTCTGTGACAAGGTGGTTCTAAGCAACAGCGAACAGTGCCACCAAAGGGAGGGGGCAGCTGGGGAGGGGTATGTTGGCCCTTCACACAAAGCCCTTGGCCACACTTCAAGGGGGTGGTTCCCAAAACAGCAGTTAATCACAGATGGCAAGAATTCTTGCACGTACACCGAGTGTCCCAACTTCAATCATTAATACAAATCTTAAACCATTAACACTTTCTTTTTTAATCCAAGAGATATTTAAGAAAACACACTAGCTGCCAAGCAGTGCATAATATTAAATAACATATACCAATTTGCTGCAGGTTTTTCCATCATTCCACGTGCAGGAGGAGCCGCTGGAAAATTCACTGCAGGCACTTGACAGGGAGATCTCACTGCTACTGCAGCTGCTGCGAGGGTAGAGTCGGCTTGGCCCTGTTTTGTGAAGTTGACTGTGACATTTAATGGTTGGTACTCCGGATCGCACATGTTGCTGGCATTCCTGTTCAACACAAGCAGAGATTTCACTTAAAAAATAGTGAGCAAAACTGTACGTGAAGGTTGAATTAGTTATAATTAGCAACGGGAGCAGGTGCCACAATCAATCAAGTTGTTTGGAACACAGGATGAACCTTGCGGTATAAACATGCGTTTAAAGCGAGCGTACAGCTGCTCATGCCCGCCACATAATGCCCCCCCTTCCTGCCATCCCTGCTTCTTTATCCGTGCCCCCACTCTACTGTGCCCACATCCCAATTGCCTGGAGGGGGTTGCAGAGCTGCAGCACCGCTGCTCTGCTCCTCTTATGTCTGCCGACCTGCCGTGGAAATTAAAGTGAGGCCCCGATTGGAGCCTCACTTCGATTTCCATGGCGGCCATATGAGGTTAGTACTTCTTTGAAAGAATGGGTTGTTGCTTCAAACAAATAAATAGCTATTAGCACAACGGGACTAAAAGCCATAGTAATGGGTTATTTGAGGCGTAACAGTTAGTAACGTCCCGGGACCCTCATTAAGTTGAGCCGCACGCCATTACCTCCCAGTACAGCCCAAGAAACTTGTAATTAAGGTTATAAAAAACACATGGATGTGAATGCACAGACATAATGATGCCGTTCAGAGCTCGACATAAGAATCTGAGGTGGGAGTATTGACTTCTGCTTTTTGGAAGTTGAGGGTAAAAGGATTTTTCAAGGTGTAATAAAGTAGCTCACATTGTTAACTGCGTAAATCTTAGCAAGTAAAGATATCCATTCCCTTTAAAATGTAGTCAGTGAAAAAAATCGTGGTGAAAATTCACCTGTAGTGAAAATGTCTCCAAGGAAAAAGTAGTCCAAAAAGGCATCTAAAAAGTTGCCAAAAATGCAGTGCTGTTAGGGCTAAGGAGGGTTTATTGGGCTTGTGGTTGCTAGGTTCTGGATTAGTTTAGGGTAGGCTAAGGCTAGGGATTAGGGTTAGAGTAAAGATGCTGGTTAGAATAAAGCAAGGGTTAGGGTCAGAGTAGTTTTGGATGGCTGGTGATGTTGGGGTTTGTTTAATGGCTTGAGTAGATTAGGAATCGGGGTGCGTTTTGGGATGGGGTTACAGTAAGCCTAAGGCTAGTAGAGAAAGGCTATGTGTTAAAGAAAGGGACTTGGAGGTGGGGACGCCCAGTGATGTTGGCCTAGGAGAGGTGTCAGGCTAAACCTAGGGGTTAGGGTAGAGTACGCATTCGGATAAGTGTCAGAGTTACGGTTATGGTAAACCTAAGCTTAGTATTTGAGCAAGGGTTTGGATTAGGTTAAAGCATATGAGCTGTGTGGAGGGCTGGTGATTTAGTTAGAGCTAGGATCACTGTGCTCTTTCTACTTATTTGGTGTTTTCTATCGCATCATATCCAAAATATCCTTTAGCACGCTGAAGGGTTAGTGTTGGGGAAAGCTTAAGGGTTCAGGGTAGAAGAAGGGTTGTATTTAGGGTTAGAGTTAGGAATGGAGTTAGGGTGATTGTGGAGTGCTGGTGTTTGGGGTTTGGGCCATTGGTAGGGTTACAGCCTTGTACATTTTCAGGCTTTGCATTGCTTGTATTAAATGGCAGCATTTTGAAAGCATACATTTGCTGACTACTTTTTCACATGACTACATTCAACATTTTCACAAGGAACCGAATTCCTAAATAAGACATGCAAAGCTGATGCACCGGGTCCAAACGCATGAAAAGCTGCAATGGAGGAGTAAAAAAGGGGCAGGCACCTGTCTATCGGATTCTCCCTGTTTATTTTGTATGGGAATACCTCCCTACCTTTAGGGCGCAAAATAGAAAGGTACTCTGCTTTTCTGGAGGGTTGATAATCTCGGTGCCTCCATTCTAAACTCATTCAGTGCTTGCAAATCTTGTATAATCGATGAGATCTCGTTCAATAAAATGTTGCAAACTCATTGACTCCTTCCCATCGGATGATTTAACTTCTTCCATGTAACTAAAGCATGTTCACACTGAGGAAATACAGAATGATTGGCCTGTGAGCTAAATCCATGACTAAGGAATAGAAGACACACCATTAGAATGGCGACTATGGCAACTTCGCAAAACAGCTGCTCATGCCGCAACGCCATGTCTAGTCCACTGTTGCCTATCAGAGTAACAGATTGGGGTTCTGGGACAGAGAACCAACGTTGTACACCTAAGCAAAACCAGAAAATACAACTGTAGTGAGGCGCTATGTCATTTTGATTAACCAAATTACTTTGTTGTGATTTACTTCGTGTATGTTACTTCGAATTTTACTTCACGTTTCTTTTCAGGGGTTCCCTCCCTTACCCCCTTTCTCCTTAACTACCACATCCACCTCTAACCCCTCTTCACCCCCTTTAAACCCTTAACCCACAAATACCTATAAATATACAAAGTAATTCGAAGTAATATACACAAAGTAAATTAGAACTAAGGAATGTACTTTGTGAAAACAACAGAAGACTGAGTGAGAAGGAAAAAGAGGGCAAAAAGCTGAAGAAATGGATTTCGGAAAAGGAAAAGACACTCTGCTATAAACAACAAAAATTCAAAAGTGATGAAAAGTTGTTGAGGGGATTATCACGAATTACACAGCTGCACTGTTAGCTGCAATTTCCGCAAGTATGAGGCATAGAGACGATCAGCTATGCGTTGGCTGCATTGCTTGAAATAATGGTCTTAATTCTGAGTTTGGCTGTATTTCAATGATATTCCTGTGGGAATATTGCCAAATGCACCTTTACCATCATGCAGTCTGGCAGGTTTAATGGCAGATTACGTGTGGCGGCATGGTGGTCATAATCCTCATTTTTTAGAACCAATAGGATTCCATTGGGGAGTTGGCCGCCAGTTACCCCTGCGCTAAATTACCCACTTTTTGGAGTCAACGTTTTGCTGGAGGTAAATCCTTCACTTCAAGATCAGACTTGCAATTCAGCCGTGCACTAAAACTGATGGTAGTTCTGTTACCGCACCAAAAATGTACTGCATTGCCAAACTTGTAATGATACCCAACGTGGTTAAGAGCCGTATCTCCCAAATAAACAGTTTACAACAAGGGTACCCCGGCCCGTGCGCAGAAACTGGATGTCCACCAGGAATATTCATGAGATGGGCTGGCATCCAATTAATTTACATATTCAGTGGTCATCCTGAAAACCCAAAAGGTTTGACGACAGGTGGGCCATAGTTGTGCACCAATGGTTTGCATGGTCGAATGTATGACAATGCAACTAGTTACTGTTGCTGTTTGTGTCACCTTATTCTTAGTAGTGTTTTTTCCGAGGCTATATTAGACACCTTAAGCAAAGAAGGGCGCAAGACCACTAAAGTCACGGATGCATCGACCTTGAGTTATGAAACACATCGACTTCAGCTTGTACCACCAATGGCTTCGGGTCATTTGTTCTTTATAGAGCGTACGTGCCAGTAGGACTTTGAATCGCGTGCAGCATCTCCACCACATAGAACAGAAAGCTTCTGCAGGAAGAGCTATAACCCTGCACGAGCATCTTGACAACTGCATTAGAGCCCCCCGAATATAACAGATGAGTCTCTGTGCACTGGACAAGGCAAATTAATTTAGTGTCGCCACCAGAAGGTCCGTCGAGAATGGAATCTCTCCATTACTGGATAATGCGCTTTGCTATCTAGTCCGCAGCTTTGTGCACGAAACTCTCCGTTGTAGCGTCATCCATCTTGGTGTCACTGCCAGACAGCTGGATCCTCCTGCTTATGCAATTTATTGACACTTTATTGTTGCCGTTAGTACTTTTGTAGTTATCACCCTTCTACAAATGCAATTTCAGCTGACGGTGACTAAATGCTAGCTTTGAGGGAGAGAGTAATGAAGAACAGAGAACACTTTGGGAAAAATATGAAACCTTTGTAGAGAACCATCAGACGGGTTCCACGCATTCATCTTCCGAAACGGCCATGCACTGCATCATGTGAGACCGCTTAGCAGAGGCAATCGTGTAATTATTGCCATACATTCAAATACTACACAGGAACCACGTCTTTAATAATAATAATTACAACTATCTCTGCGCTGCACAGCTGCCTTTGAATGTGCGTAAACCAGAGAGTGGGGGAGAGGCAGGCATGATCCGTAAACCCCCCTTTAGCTTAGAAATATAGATTTCTTTTTAGACTCGTTGGTGGCTCAAATGACATTTCGCCGGTAGGGTAGCTTCACGTTTATATCTTTATGAAAGAGTAAATGACCAAAGCATATGAAATAGGTTATTTTCTGCTAAACGTAACTTGCACTGAAACTGGGAAGCTTAAATTCCGACTCGCGATGCAGGCGTCACCTTGTGTGCAGTCAATCAAACACTTTGCTCACAGATCTGTGTTGTTCATTTGCAGCATGACCATGTTCACCCATCTTGGAACAAAATGGATTTATTCTTCTTACACTGATTACTTTCAAACCTATCAGTCCATCCCAGAGGTCTCAATTTGGATAGTAAGCCTTGCCTGACTGGCTCGACGTATGTTTGATTACTTCATACTATACAGACTTGTAACATAGCAGTACAGAACCAAAGGACTTGAGTAAATTCTTCATTTCCACCATTACCCTGCTGTCTTCCTTCTGTTACATGAACAGGATGACTTCTTCCATAAGGTTTGCACTGACCTTGGAAGGATGTATACGTATGTTGCGGGCTTCAATGACACCACTTCCACTCCACTGACGCCAGGTGAGATCTATAGAACAGATGTTGAGGCACACGACTCATTGCACACTATACAAACCCACCTGTGTATGGTCCCTGATTAACTGTGCTTGGAGTCCCAACTTTGGCTTTATTGCCCTGTAGTGTTGGGTGTCCTGACCCACGTTTAAGCTATCATGCCACAACATTTGGTGCTGTGGGCTTAGAAAATTCAAGATGGCGGAAAACCCACATGTGCGCCGAAATCCAGGAAAGCTGCGCAGTTTGTGCGCACACCGAAATGGTTGCCTCACTTGCCACCCACCAGTGCGAGAACGAAAGGCCGGGTTGCCATGAGGGAAATGGGTTGCCAAAGGAAAAACAGTAGCGCCGGTTAGCTTCAAAGCGCTTTAAAATCACCATTGGACTACCCGCACAGTAGTCTGAAACCATTGGGAATGGCAATGCTGATTGCCAAATGCAACCTAGAATTGTTGGGAATTCATTTTCTTAAATCCCAAAAATGGGTGCAGTACCAGTACTCACCACTATCCAAAAGCCGGCAGTTTAAAACCACCCTGTGTTTCTCTGAAGGCAGGCTCAAACTGTCTATTTTAAACATTGCAACACATCTAAAAACTCACTGGACACCAGCAGACATTTGGTAGAATGGAGTGTTGTGTGCCTACAAAATCTGGGAAATGAAGAGCCCAAAACAATGCTTATAACAAAACTGCTATGGAGTCAGCAGTTTAAGTTGCACTGGATTTAAAGACACTAAAATCGAAAATGTTTAGATTAAATGAGTGACCTATGTTTGGTGTCACATGCCTTTGTAACTGTTTAAATGTCATAGTTTTAAACTTAGAATCAACCTTCTAGCTGCATATGTGAAAATGTTTAGTTTTATTTGAATGCAGAAACTGGGGAACAGAAATGACAGCTTAAAGAGATTCCAATTTGCCTGGCAACTACCCCCATCAGGAGTGAAACTTGAGTCACAGCTGTGTTCCCAGGCCTAGCTGCCCTTTTGCTGCTCACACTAAGGATATGCCATCTATCTGATAATTGAATTACCTGTGCTCTGCAGGAGAGTGAACAATGCAACTCCCTTCACCCAGGCAGAGGGTTTATTGAGAGGATCATAAATGGCTTCCTCTTGAACAATGAGCCTCTCCTGACTCAGGCAAAGGTTTTATTACAGCAGTCGTAAAATGTAGCTTCCTCTTGGCAGAAGCTGGGAGGAGCACTGCCTGTGAGAGCAAGCTGGCTTGGCAGAACTGGATAAACCAGTATTTCTACCTTGTGCTGAGAGGAAACCACACCCCTTTGGAGCCAGAACATAACTTTAAAAAGATGGATCATTCATAGAGCGGACATGTGAACATTTTTATAAATGATACCATAATTCTTGTGATTTTTCTGCCCACATTTTAAGAGGTTTTTCGACCCGGTGGCGTGTTCAGGGGGGTTTTAGCGGAAAAGTGGATATTACTCTAAATGTATGCACGTTAAAAATCTGAAACTTCGTCAGTTAATGTCCATACTCCCTGCACACATGTATGTAAAGTTGGGTCAATGTCAGAAAGTGAAAAATCAGTTAAAAAGTCAATTATCTGCCATTTCTGAATGCAAGCTCTTAGAAACAGCAGATTTGGACAGAGACATGGCTAAATTCAGCCACACCATGTATATGTAATTTCAAGCAACTGTGTAACTGTGAAATATGTCTTTTATTATCAAATATAGAATGTGTGCAATCTGACAGAGGAGTGTCCTATCTGAAAGCCATAAAATGACATCCCTCTGACTCACAGTTCATTCCCCAATCAAATGATAAATGGAAGTTTGACCAATTAGAAGCTGAGAGAGAGGTAGGGTCAGTGATGGTAGAACACACCCACATTCTAAACACATAAAAGCAGACAGACAGGACAGATAGAGACCTTCAATTCCATCTGCAGCGGGACGCTCTGCCGGAAAAATCCATACTTACCTCCATCAATCTTCAAAGAGCCAACACTTAGACTCCAAGATAAACAGAGACTTCAGAACCTTAACCAAAAAGGCCACTGCCAGCAAGAGTATTTGTCAGCAGGCCTCAAAATATTTTTGCAACTGAACTCTTCAGACAGCCGGGCGAGCCGTCTGAATTTTGCCAAGAACTTTTGCAAGAACCCGGTGACAGAAATATCCAAAGAGAAGGCAGGACCCGACCCAGAGAACCGGTGCCTAGCAGAGACCAGGCCATTGTATCCAGAGTGCTGACCCCGATGCTGTGAGCAGTTCCAGAGGCCAGGCGCTGTGAGCAGAACCCGGGAAGACCTGACCAGACTGAAGTCCGTGACCAAGTCGCTTTCCGGTTCAAAATCTCTTGTGAGTACTCAGCAAAACTGTGCAGATCCAATCTCCTAGTAAAATAATATAATTCAATCTATTTAATCTAAGTAGAACTGCCTCCTAACTGTCACCTGTCATTTGTAAAGCTGTCACTTGTCATTTCCTAGTTGCAAGCTGCACTTGTCTTTTTGAACTTTAAAATTTCAAATCTGAAAAACGACCTTCACAAAATCGGTCATATCTCCGCAACCGTTTGTGCTAGAGACTTGCAATAACTTTCATCTGAAAGGTTAGAATCGTGGCTTTCCAACGAACCTAGAACCGCATTCCTACCCCTTATAGTTTTACTGCAATCGCGGAACACGCATTCGCGAATTTTACCGCGATTTGCAAATTTCTTCACATGTAAAAACTGCTGCTGCTTGCCTTCCATTTGCCAGAAATTCGTTTAACCTGCTAACTATCCCTGCATCATTGCTAGTGTGAGCCTGGACTAATATTAACTAGATACCACTCACCCTGAACCTCTGAAAGGGAATTAAAAGCATTTCCAACATATTTCTCATCCATTGCTAGCACATATCAAAGCATTTGGGCCTGTGTTTTCAAACTCCTATCTGTTTTCTGTAGTGTAAGCTTGCTGGATTGAACTGAATTACATTGAATTGCATTTCTGAGAATTGTGTGCCTTCCTCCCATTTTCTTGCATTGCATAAAGAGGGGGGGGGAGTGAATAGCCAGAGAAAAGTGATTACATTGTTTTGTTGAAATCATTTTGAGTATTTTCGGTACTGCATTTCATTCAACATTGCATCCATTTGAACCCTATAAAGCATTCTCTACCACATTATACTTCTGTACCTATTTACCAGTGTGCTACCTTATCCATTTCATGTCAACTCCTTAGTGATTATCAAGAAGTGTGCTAGTGCCAGATTCTCCGTTGTTAATCTTTATCATACCAGATTAAGTGTGATATTCAATTATTAATTTATTATAAAGTGTGATATATCTATCTATTGTTTAAATTATCAAATAAACCTTTTAACTTGCAAAACAGAACTACTTCTTGGCTCAGTGGGGTCAGGGGGATTCCAAGAGAGGGGTGTTATATAGGGGTAGTCATCCAGAACGCATGAACTGGACCTAAAGATATATCAATAAGGGTTTTCATTCAGTATTCTAGACTAGGCGTTAACTTAGCTGTAGTGCTGAATTGAATCCTCTTACAGTAGTAACACTGACAAAAGAGGGAAGTGGCAACAGACTCAACAAACTCAACCTCTGCTTTTATTTATTCAAGCCTGGCGGGGCTTACGTCGCGCTGCATAGAGAGGCACAATGTTCAGGGGATGGACTAGAAACCATTCTGATACACAGCCCTCCAGAAGGGGTTCTCTTTGGATCCCGTTCTAAGGTGACGTTCAGTAGTTCCCTTCAGTTTTTGAAAGACCCAAATGGGCATGAACCAAGATGGCTGGCTTCTGTTTCTGGGGCATTATAGACAGAAGGAAAGATCTGTTACTAGATAGGGACGGCGGTGGAGAACTTGTTGCAACCCTTCACATATCCTTGAGTCTTGCTGTTTTTTCTGCCTAGCTATTGTCTCTATGACTTAGCCTAATCACCCTTTTGTCCATTTGTCCGATGCACTCTCCTCATCTATTTGCCTGCTCAGGCCTTAGTCTTGTGTCTTTGCCACGGCCACAGCCCCGCTCCACATTTGCCTGGTCAAGACCTGTCCTCCCTTCCATATTTACATGCTGCCTCCTTCTACTCCTTCCCAGTGTCATCAGTGGTATTATTCCCCCATGGGGGCTTGCAGAAATGTATTCCCCTAAAATGGTTTTCCTGTATGGCTTGAGAACCATTCTTGGGATGAACAGCCAACTCGGGTTGGACCTGAATTTTGGTAAGGTGGAGTTAGGGCAGCACAACCCATTCTTGTAGAGATGGCACAGATGCCCCTAAGCAAGGCGAGTAACTGGCCTAATTGAGTGCATAGACCCAAGTGTACCCAATCTGCTACTGTAACTAGTAAAGGCGATTTCAAGCTAGTGAAACTGCATGTGTAATGCCTTCTCTGAAGTTTCTAAATCACAATAGCCAATTACCTACAACAAATGAAGTGGTCAGTCTTCTCCCAACATAGGGCTGTCAATAAATAAAGCCTACTTTGTCGATTACAAATATCCAAGTACCACCGCACTCCTTCTATTTTCATCACTGGATGCAAGTTGGATCTAAACAAACAACCCCTTCTGACCTGTGGTCATGAGTATTTTAGGGATGAAGTTAGGTTGCTCTTGAAAACCACACTGAGACATTCTTTAGCGGTAGCCTTCTGCCTTGGATAAGCCAAGTCCTTCACTAACCCATCAGTCTGTTTGTCCTCCAACAAAAAAAATGTAAACTGCCTTTCCTGTGTACTCCTTTGCTCTGTACATCTGCGTTATTTGCAATTCAGCGCTCCAATTACGAATAAGAGAGAGATGCCAAGAACAGTGATGATCTCGTTTATCATACAAACGTTCCCCATTTCAAGCAGCAGCCGAATGTCTCGAAAATAACACTTATCAGTAATAACACCAGAGGATCCAAGTTCTATCTCTTGACTTGTCAACGTGACCTCTAACTTAATTTCCAATTCATTGGTCTATTGTTGTATTGGCAAGCACGTCTTTCTTTTTCTTGTCATTACTTTTGAAGAGTATTCCATTTCTATAATTTCTCCCCACGCCAGGCTTCATATATAGCCTGATTCATGGAATTATTTGCGTGATAAACGCAGATTTGCGCGCCTTTCTGCTTGAAAATCCCATACTTCAAACAGGGATTTTCGGGCAGAAAGGCGTGCAAATCGGCGTTTTTCACACAAATAATTCCATAAATCAGGCTCATAGTCTTCTGGTTTCACTTTAGATTTCTCTTTCATATAATTTACTTCTCCATGTGCTCAGAGTTGCCAACACAAACATTCAGGCTTATTTTCACCCTTGAAAGCATGGTCTGTCCTGTTGAAAACTTTCCCAATACCATTATCTCTTATATATCACTAGAGGCACCTATATATCCTCATATATGGTCGTTATTTTCAACTTGCCATAGACCTTTATACTCAGCACGTCTTTCATTGATGTGTTGTTTCCAAGAGTCTCAATACCCCGTGGGATCAATTGTGTCTAAAGATTATCAGACTTCTCAGGTTCAAGTGTCTCTCAGAGCCTCTTAGCAAACCTTACGTTCAAGTAATTCTCAGGATTTCTCCACTCTTCTGGCTCACTCCACTGTATTTCCTTTGCTCCTGTTTCCTAACACCACCAACCATTTTTGTAATGTAAATGCTTTGAGTCAGTCAGAGTGACTACTGTATAATAACATCAGAATACATAAAAGAGTTTGTGTTACAGGAGCGAGGTACACATTCTTAGCCGACCTGATCACTGCTGCGCTTATCAAATTGTTGGGAGCGATAGAAATCTCCTGGAAGAAACATTTCTCATTTCTCAGTCTGAGCCAATTCGAGAGGAAGACTTCTCTTAAAAGTGACAAATAATTCCTGTTTAGCATGAAGATGGTGGTATTTACAGTGTACAGCCACTTGTCACGTGTTTTTTACTTCTGACCAGTGCGACCCAAAATCCATAAGCTAAACTAAACCAATAACATAATTTATTCTCACCCGTGACAACTGGTATGCCATTTTGGCAACAGGTGCCGAAAGGGCAGCAAGCCCAGGCCATGAATTAAAAGGGTATTGTTGCCTGATGTGGAGGTAGTTCAGCGAGTTACTGCAATTGCTTTAATTTAGTTTCTCTGTTAGTAATCTGTCTAAAAGATCAAATGGTTTGAAAGTAAAAGTGCATGGCTCAGTGTGAGCAAAACATGCCATTCGAACATCAGTACAAGGGGCTCTCCGAATGGATGACAATGGCATAAGACTTTAAAGGGCAGGTTGGTGCACCTATATTTAAAATCTTGTTAAGCATGTGACCCTGGAACCTGCCATCCACTAACTTTGAATTCAATTTCAGGCACAACATTGGACTCGATAACATGGGGCTTTATATGGGAGAACCTGGAAGAGTGGAACTTAATAAAGAGAAGACAACACGTCCTTCTGCACAACAAACCCAGAGAATCTCTTCATACAATACAAGCAATATTAGGATGTTGTGTTGTTGACAGCTCTTCTCCAATTTACCGCCAGGTGATTTCTGTTACTGGGCAAGAACACCAGTGTGCTTTATGGTCCTCGGATAAGGCACAGTATTGCAGGTGGATATGGAGTTGGTCGATCAGCGGTGCCTGGGAGACTCGATTGGGTGGTAGTTTGCTAGGATTCAATGTTTGTTTCTTTAGTTTAGGAGCGATGAATTTGTATTTAGACAGCAGAGAGACCATGCCAGCCACAAGAGAGGCGCAAGACTGCTGCTTAGGGGTGTGTGAACTGGAAGAACTAAACCCCCTCCTCTGGCATTGAAACAGTTCAATTGGAAAGAGGTTTCTTAGAGGAAGATACAATCCTGGACATTTCAAATGTGTAAACAGTACATGAAGTAAGACATACATTAGGTTAGCAAAACTGATTAACTGAGAGAAAACACTTGATTAGCAATCAAACTTAAATGATTAGCAATGTTAGTATCATTATTTTCAATGGAATGTGACTTTAAATGCAACAAGACATCAATAAAGACTTTGCTATACTTTGCGTGTATGCAGTTTGTATTTCATTAGACAGTCAAGCAGCACCTGGTTGCTCGCAGGGTCAAACTAAATAGACTCCCCAATCTACAAGCAGGAGCTAAATATGTCTCAGCAAATTTGATTGCTGCTTTCAATTTTTCAATTCAATGTTTTTAAATATAAATGGGGGACGGTTAAAATTCTTCTCAAATGCAGCTGTATGTTTTGGGGCCCATGGTTGGTGTTGTAGAACAGTGGAGCTCACCCTCTCATCCTGCTGCCTGAGACCGCCCTTGGTCCCCCCCACACGCGGTGAGCATTTCACAGGCTTTTTTTCTGCTTTGTGCATTTCGGCGCCATTGGGATCAGAAGAAATGCATTTTTAAAGCTTGCATTTTAACTTGAAATTGACCTATGAGGTTCGACGCTTGTGCCCTTATTTGGCCTGTGTGTTGGTGCTGCCACGCTGAACACTTTGCTTTTCCTGGGCCTCGAGGCCCTGAAAAGATGGCCACCCTTGCACAGATGTCGCAGCCCTACGTTGCCTGCTGAACCGGCTCTCCCTCCCAATTAGTTGGCTGGGGCTCTTCCACCAATTCCAGTAACCGGGAGGCGGGAGCTGGACCGAGTCACTTAAGGCCCGCAACGGAGCCCTGTGCTGCTCATTTCACAAACTCTAGCAGCCCTGCCTGAAGACCTGCTGAGGAGCTCCCTCTCATCCTGCTGCCTGAGACCTCCCTTGGAACCCCCCCACGCAGTCAGCATTTCCCTGGGGTTTTTCTGCTTTGCCCAATTCGGCGCCATTGGGATCAGAAGAAATGCATTTTTAAAACTTGCATTTTAACTTGAAATTGACCTACGAGGATTGAAGCTTGTGCCCTGATTTGGCCTGTTTGCTGATGCTGCCACGCTGCACACTTTGCTTGTCCTGGGCCTGGAGGCCCTGAAAAGATGGCCACCCTTGCAGAGATGTCCTAGCATGCTGAACCGGATCCCCCCCAATTGGTTGGCTGGTGCGCTTCCACCAATCCCAGCAACCGGGAGGTGGGAGCTGCCCGAGTCACCTAAGGCCTGCAATGGGGCCCTGCCTTGCCCTGTCCGCACCAGTACGCTGCTAGCTGCCCCTCCTCTGATCCCCCATGAGTGTCTGTATGCCCCCCTCTGGTCATCTGTGAGTGTCTGTATGCCCGCCCCTCGGGTCCTCCATGAGTATCGGTATGCCCCCCAATCCTCCTCTGGTCCCCCGTGAGTGTCTGTATGCCCCCCACCCCCTCTCTGGTCCGCTGTGTGTGTTTGTATGCCCCCCACCCTCTCTGGTCCCCCGTGAGTGTCTGTTTGCCCCCCACCACCCACTGGTCCCCCATGAGAGTCTGTATGTCCCCCCACCCCTCCTCTGGTCTCCCGTGAGTGTCTGTATGCCCTCCACATCCTTCTGGTCCCCTATGAGTGTCTGTATACCGCCACCCCCACTGGTCCCCCATGAGTGTCTGTATGCCCCCCTTTTGGTCCCCCGTGAGTGTCTTTATGCCCCGTGCCTCCTCTGGTCCCCTGTGAATGTCTGTATGGCCCCCACCCCCTCTCTGGTCTCCTGTGAGTGTCTGCATGCGCCCCACCCCCACCTATGGTCCCCGTGAGTGTCTGTATGCCCCCCACCTATGGTCCTCCGTGAGTGTCTGTAAGCCCCCCACTCCACCTCTGGTCCCCTGTGAGTGTCTGTATGCCCCCCACCCCCTCTAGTCCCCTGTGATTGTCTGTTTGCCCAACTTATAATGAGGCACAGCAATTGAAAAATCTTGTATACAGGAAGGAGTTGAAAATGACCCTGACAAGCTTTTGGTTGCTACCATGTCATTTCAGAATTACCCGTTCCCTTAGGAAGCGGGCCCACTCATTCATTTTGCACCTCCGACATAGACTGCACTGTAACATTGACTGTTCTAAGCCCGCCTTCAACATCTCTAGTACTGGCAGCCCCTTTAAATCATACTGCTGCACAGTGCCATTGGCTACCCTGTTATACCCACCCCAATTACCCACCCCGTTGTAATCGTCGGCTGGCTCCATCTCAAAAGATAAATGCTTTCAACTTGCAAAGTTCTCAGAGAGGGCCCTTAAAAAAACTCCAAAATAAAAAAACAAAGGAATTTGGGGAACATGGCCCATTTTTTAACTGAAACCTGATCAGATTTGTGATATAACTTTAGCAAAAATTGGGAGACTAGTGTTGCGGCTGTTGACATATTGTCAAGACCACCTTCAAGCAAAGCTGACAGAATCCACTAAGGTTTTTCTTCATTATGAAAGCTTTCCTTGCCATTGTTGTATGCCTTTATCTTTCATTTTAGATCAATAACTTGCTAATTAAGTGTTTGGTTGTCATTTTCTCCCACTGATCTATGCTTTGCGATGGTATGCGCTTGTATTTATCCCACGAGCCCCACATGACAGCCAAGCTGGGTACCTTTAGCCATGCGCGTGAAAACCTATCCCGACTGAAAAAGAAAATGCACAGCACATGAATTTTTAAAAGTTCATACATAATATATCATAAAAGTAGTATGAATAATACGGTGCCTGGCCTGTAATAAAAGGCGGCTTGACCATTTCTCAGAGACTATGAGATGTAATCAATGCCTAAAATAGCATCATGGGGAGTGGGCCAGGATAGATTCTCTCTTTGTACAGAGTGATGCGTCCCGCATACAGCACGCGACAGGGCACGGCGCAGAATACGGCAGAACTGCACAGCGACCAAGGTATCTGCACCCATCTCCGCAGTGCTTGAAGATGCGTGTCATAGCGCACCTGTGGCATCACATTTTGCGCAAGCCAGGATACAAAATTTAAAGGAATTGGCTCTGCACCAGAAAAGATGTGGGCCAATGGGGAGGAGATGTCCTCTGGTAGCGAAGATGCTGACCTTGGAATTTAGAGGCCTAGGTTATGGTGCCTGCATGTGACAAAAAATAAAAAGTGTGGATCTAGGTGAATCATCTTATAGTCCTGTGACTTACATATTAAATAAGTGTAATGTAAATATGCTGTGTGCAACCTAGCAACCAATTACATGGTTATACAGCCAGGGCCAGTCCTAGGATTTGTGGGGCTCTGGGTGGCAAAAGATGTGTGGGGCCTCTTTATTTGCATCACAGAAAATGGTGTCACAAAATGTGTCATTAATATCCGTGGGGATCAAATAAACTGATGTTCAATATCTGAGTATTAACTGTTAACATTATGGCTGTAGCAATATCAGGAGTGAGGCTTATTTTGGAGTAGCCGACCGAGTGAAGTGAATCATTTGTAGAGATGGGTACCTCAAAAGAAAGCACTGTGATGAGAAAGAGCAGGACAAAGAGTAATGAAGACCACTGCTAAGCAATTAAAACATACCTTATGTGACAGCACGGTCCAAGGATGTAAGGGCAGGGACTGGGCATGGGTCAGACAGGGAAAAGTGCTTTTGCTGCAGGATAGCACAATCATAACAAAGCCTATTTACCAGAAAGGTACAGAGGCAGTCAGAGTAAGCAATTCCACAGGTCTTCAAATGTCACCAATAGGGACCAAGTCCAGAAAAAAGTGTAGTGGATCACTAACATATGCAAAGGGACTGAAAGTATCCTAAAGTGAAATATGCAAATTTAATTCAACTGGCCTTTCCTAATAGAAGAACATTCAAAATAGAAATGAGCATCGTCTTTCATGAAATAACAGAGAAAAAAACCCAGCTAGATGATATTCTCCTAGAACACTGCTGGCAAAGTATAAAAGGTCTGCACCTTTTACCCCAAAAATCTATATTGAAATATATTCGATGGGAAGCAAAAATACCCATACAAGGCGTGTGCTTTGAAGACACTTTCATGTGGTTTTGTGGGTTAGTGGGTTCAAATCCTCACGGGCAAAAACTGGAGCAAACAAGCTTTTATGCATGCTGGCCTCAAAATCACCCAAGGGGGATGGAGTTGGCACTGTGAAAAAAGTGGGCGGATGCTGTCAACTGGCAGGTAATCTCAACTTGTAACCTGAAAATCATCTTAGGGCCAGGTGGAACATCTTCAGTCCAGCAAACTCTCTTCCCACATCCATGGACCTTCTAAATCATCACAACAAATGTGACCTCTGATCTTTTCCCCTCCTCACCATGACATTTGTCTTTCAACAAGTCTCTGTTGAAAAATACACACATCATAATTCAAGTACTCCAGCAATATAGGAATCCTTATAGAAATATGTTAAAACAAAAAGACTACAAATGTTGTGTTAATTTCACCCCATCTTGAAGACTACAAATACCAGACTACAATTACACAAAGTTGTAAAGAATGGCTTGTAGGCTGTCTTTCAGGACATAAGATATACAACAACTTCAATATAGACAATTGTAATATTGAGGTTATGAGTAAGGTGAAGACCCTGGGCATCTATTTAGCCAAAAATCTATCTGAATATGAAGGCCCAGGTGAACAGTTTGATCTCCTCCTCGTCCTACTTTATTAAACTGTTCCGCCATCTACAACCCCTTATATCTGAAAAAGACTCTGAGACATTAGCCAGGGCCATAATAGGATACAAATTGGAGTATTGTTGTAGCTTGTTGGTGGGCATCCCTCAATCTGACTTTCAACGCCTCCAGATCATTCAAAATGGGGAGGTTAGGGTCATTAAGGGCCTCCATAGGAGAGACCATGTATCGGAGGCAAGAAGAAGTCTTCAGTGGCTCACGATTTGGGCCAGGGTCTCCTTTAGGTTATTACTTATCACCCACAAATGCATGATGGGCCAAATGTCAGCTTACTCATGGAAGCAATTGTAATAACACACAGCACCTGGTGCCTGAGATCAGACAATACCAACCTTCTTAACACCATTTGCTGTAACACCAATAAGGCACGGAACAGGACCTTTGGTATAGTGGCTCCTCTGGCATGGAATGCTTTAATGCCCTCGTTAAGGACCGTATCCTCAACAGAGGTCTTCAAGGAAAAACTTAAGACACTGCTCTTCTCTTAAGTTTCACCTATCCAGATGATGCTTCCGCCTCTGGGGGGTCCGTGCCCCTCCTAGATGTTTCTGTTGTGTTCAGTTCAATGTATGTGAGTTAGCGCCCGTAAGCCCATGGGTACCACGTGCTCATTACAAATATATAAACATAAACATTAATCATAACAAAAGATAATGTGAAATGGTAACCTTTTGCAGCGTTTCACAAAGGCATGCTTTAAATGATGTGTGTGAAATGTGACATTCTTAAAAAAAGTATTTAACACACCAAATACAGACATATTAATATTAACGAGTGCACAACTCATTTTAGTCATCATATTTTAATTGAAGACTGATTTGGGTGGTAACTCGTTTTTCTGCAAAATGCCCCCTTTTAACCCCTTGTCCAAAACAAAGGTTCTTAAATGGACTATTACTTTACACAAAGAGCATGATAAGCCCTAACTGTGTGATGGGCTTCTGTGGAGGTGGGCAGGAGATATTTGACTCTAGAAGCGTGTCACAGGGGGTTGGGTGCTGACAGCACAGCCTCTCTAAAAAGGCACAATGAAAAGCCCTCTGGATAGGAGCAGCCCAGCCCTCTTCTTATACTCGTGGCAGCAGTTGTCTGTGGGGGACCCAAGAGCAAGGGGTGGGGGGACAGCACAGACTGGCCATGCCTCGGGCCGGCTCTGTAAACATCACACCCTCATCATGCGGTAGGCTGTTTTCTATCATTTGAAATCACCCGCTGCTTAAGCACTATACCGCTCTGTGTGCCTCATTTTTGCTGAGGGTGGAGACTTGTGGTGTGTGGAGCAGAAGGTAGGGGGGTGTGCACCGCCTATTCTTCAAATGATTGATAAGGGAAGAATGCAATGCTGTTTTACAGCTCTCCTGGCACTTAGGGGGAAAATTGGGATACACCGGTGTGCTGCACCTGTTGCTCAGGCACAGCACCCATTAATTTTTCAAAGCACATTTCACTTGGAAATGCTGTCATATGTTAAAGGAATGCCTTCAAATTGGACACCCCTGTAGCACACAGTCCATGTCGCAAGTCCTTGCACCCACCAGCAGAAAAAGAACAACCTGCAGCACTCCTTTGTACCCACAGCACGCACAATCTCTGCAGCACTACCTTCCCAAAACAGCACACAAAGCCTCTTGCAGAATCCCCTTCTCCCGTAGGAGACACTGCGGGCTGCGATACATAGCACATTTCTTCCCCCTGCATCACAGCAAACTTATTTTAGGGCCACTTTTGAGAGTGATCAAAAGGGGTCGCTTCCTCATAAGGGCCATGCAAAGTCTGAAAGACAAAAACTCACAGGAGCCTTGCCCCATCATGAAGGGGGCAGCCTTTTGGGTCTTAAGGGACTTACATGACTCTGAAACTCGCTCCTGAGCTGCCTCATGCTTCGGTTCCTTTCCACCTCCGTCAGCAGGTCCACGGATGAGAGGTCTAGGATTCGTGAATGAAGTTTCTTTGAAATTGGAAAAAGAAAAAACGAAGCTTGAAAACTTTGACAAATAAATACATCTTAAGATATCGATATTGTAAGAGGATTCAATTCAACACTACAGCTAAGTCAATGCCTAGTCTGGGATACTGAATGGAAACCCTTATTGATATATCTTTATGTCCAGTTCATGAGTTCTGGATGTCTACCCTTATATAACACCCCTCTCTTGGAATCCCCCTGACCCCACTGAGCCAAGAAGTAGTTCTGGTTTGCAAGTTAAAAGGTTTATTTGAGAATTTAAACAATATATATATATATATATATATAACACATTATAATAAATTAATAATTGAATATCACACTTAATCTGAGCAGTAATCAATAATGGATAGTCTGGCACTAGCACACTTCTTTATAATCAATGATGAGTGGTTATAGGATGGATAAGATAGCAACAATACTTTTATGGTTTCAAATGGATGCAAGGTGGAATGAAAATGCAGTACAGAAAATACTCAATATGATTTCAACAAAACAATGTAATCACTTTCCTCTGGCAATCCACTCCCCCCTTTATGCAATGCAAGGAAATGGAAGGAAAACACGCAGTTCTCAGAAATGCAATAAAATGTAATTCAGTTCACCCCAGCAAGCTTAGACTACAGAAGTTTGAAACACAGACCCAAAATGCTTTTATATGTGCTGGCAATGAAGTGAGGAATATGCTGAAAATGGTTTTAATTCCCTTTAAGAGGTTCAGGGTGAGTGAAATATACTTGGGATGAGTTCAGGCTCACTTTAGCAAGGATCTAGGAGTAACTAGCAGGTTAAGCAAATTTTTGGCAAAGGAAAGCAAGGAAGCTGCTGTTTTCACACGTGGCTGGATTTTTAACCAAATCGTGAATCGCGGCAAAATTCGTGAATGCGTGAATCACGATTACGGCAAAAGTCTGAGGAGTAGCAATTCGGTTCATTGAAAAGCTGAGATTCTAAGCTTTCAGGGGAAAGTTAAACTAAGTTCCTAGCCCAAACGGTTCCAGAGATACAGACGATTAAATAAAGGTAGTTTTTCGGATTTGAAATTTTAAAAGTTCAAAGCGACAGGTTACAGCTTGCAGCTAGAAAATGACAGGTGACAGGAGGCAGTTCTGGTTAGATTAAAATAGATTGAATTATATTATTTTAACTAAGAGATTGGTTCTGCACAGTTCTGCTAGGTACTAACAATATATTTTAGAAATATGCCTCGCCACGGATCTGGTCAGATTTTGGACTGGACTACGGTTCTGGTCTCGGCACTTCACAGTGATCTGGATCAGCTCTCTGGTTCTGCTAACAGCGGTCTGGGTCACTCTGGATCTCTGGCCTCTGGTTCTGGATCCTGGATGTAACACTGCTTTCTGGGTACTGCTACAGGTTCTGGAGATTGATGGATTTGAAGTCTGGATCTCTGGATGTGAAGTTGTCGGTCAGCATGCTCCGCGGCAAATGGAATTGAATGTATCTACCTGTCCCAGCAGTCTCTTTTTATGTGTTTTGAAAGCGGGTGTGTGCCTGGGCCTAGCTAAGCCTGCCCCTTTCTACTTGTCATTGGCCCAATTCTCCCCTCTCCCATGATTGGGGAAGGAACTGTGAGTCAGAGTGATGCTGTAGGTTTTATGAGTCAGAGGATCCTCCCCTGGTCATTTGATCAAAATACACATTTCTCAAATACACAGTGGTTTGTCATTGCATGTACATATTACCTATCGCATGAGGTATACTCTGTTCAAACTCTGCTCTTCCTAAGGGCTTGCATTCAAAAATGGCAACTTATTTTCGATTTTAGTGGGTTATGCAACCTTGGTTCTTCATTAAAAGTTATACACATATACACGGCCTGTCCATACATACTCCAGTAAATTCCCATGTCTCTAGCTTAAACATATAGTCTGTAGTATACATAAATAGCAGGGTTTTGCCCCAGAACATCACACAAATTGGAGTTTGGGCTTGAATCGAAGGTACATTTTTTAAATGCAGGCTCTCAAAGTTATACATTCCTGTCATTTGATTAGAAAGAGTTATCAGTGTTTCTGTAAAATATATATTTTGCTTTCAATTCAGTTCTCAGAGTGTTGGAGTCCGCCTCCAAGACTTGGGTGGGTCAGTGATCACATGTGTCTTCTGGCAGGCAGGCCTTTGTTGACAGGAAACAGTCAAAATCAACATATTCTATTCAATTGCAAGAGCCTATTGTGTGGTCTCCAGGAGGCTCCCAGCCAGTCTGCCTTCTATCAATCAAGAGGTCATGTGAGATTCTAACTCCTGGTGTGAATCTCTGGAGGTGAGAGGTTTCCCAGCCTTTGGCCTGTTAATTAAATCAGATTGTCATCTGGGAACAGCATGTGGTTAAGATTTTAATTAACTCCCAGCCTTTGATGTAAAGGCCTCTCCTGCAACTCCTGACATGCAGTTTCCCTGTCAGAGTTTAGACCGCTAGCGCCGCCCTCAGTCAAAAGTGGGTACTGCATGCAATTTTGGGATCTTTCTTGGATTAATGCATTCTAAACAGGAATGGTTCTTACATGGTAGTAAATCCTTGCTTAACATTGTTTTGATGGGGCTCCTTACAGTAAAATGGTTATGTGGAACCCCACAAAAGGGTTGAATCTTTAAAGTGGTCCGATGAGCCACGATTTCAGCAACTTTTTGACATCTGTAACAGCGGATTTTGTTAACAAAGATCTTTCTTTACACTGGTGGGTGGCAAGTTAGGTAACCATTTTGGTGTGCGCACAAACTGCGTGGTTCTCCTGGATTCTGGCGCACATGTGGGCTTTTTGGCCATCTTGGATTTTCTAAGTCCACAGCACCAAATGTTGCAGCATGATAGCTCAAACGTGGGTCAGGACACCCAACAATATGAAGAAAGGACAAATGGCCTCATTACGAGTTCAGTGGAAGTGGAAAAGCAGGTGGTAACACTGTTACTGCCCTCTGATTATGGGTTGATGAACCAATAAGAGGGAAAACCACCTGCACGTGCATGCCGGTATTACCACTATAAACGGTGGTATTTTATTTATTTATTTATTCAGATTTATTTAAAGCACATGTCAGCCCGGGGGCATCGTGGCGCTGTTACATAAAGCATACATAATCTGGTTACAGTGGAAGGAAGATGGTTACAAAGCAATTTTCATTACAGGAAACATTTCGTATCAGACGTATGCGAGCTAGTGTAGGTGAAGGATGGATGAAGTTAGTTGAATAGAGTGGTTTTGAGGGATTTGCGAAAGGAGTACAGCGATGGTTCTGCTCTGAGTGAGTTGGGGAGGGCATTCCAGAGCTTAGGTGCTATGTGTGGGAAGCCAATGCCGCCAGCTTTGGCTTTTCTTACAGTGGGTACTCGGAGTTGGTTGGCGTGATGGCTTCTTCTGGGACGGATGGAGGAGTTCTTTGTTATAGTTTCAGATAGGTAGGGGGGTGCTGTGTGATTGATGCACTTGTGAGTGAGAGTGAGGATTTTAAAGTTGATTCTTTCCTTGACTGGGAGCCAATGGACAAGTCTTCTGGCCTGTGAAATATGGTCAGTTTTGGGGATGTGTAGTGCAGCGCGGAGGGCGTTATTTTGTACTATTTGGAGCCTGCTTAGGTTTTTTGTCGATGTGCCTGCCAGGAGGGCGTTGCATTAGTCCAGCCCGGCTCCTATAGTAGCTCTGGCTATGGAGAGGCAGTTGGGCGTGGTAAGGTAGGGTTTTATGGCATAAATGAGTTTGGTGGTCAGAGAAGAAGCTGAGGCGATGGCGCTGGTTTGTCTGGTCATAGAGAGTGTGGCGTCAATGTAGACTCCTAATGTCTTGACAGCAGATGAGACAGGTATGCTAATACTGTCGATAATCATGTGAGAATAATCGGGGCTGAGTTTAGTGTTTCGCTGGGGGCTAGGATGATGATTTCGGTTTTGTCTCCGTTTAGGCAGAGACCATTGATAGCCATTCAGGTTTGGATAGTGGAGTAGATTTTGAGGAGGGCTTCTGAGTCTAGGTCGTAGTCTCCGGAGAGGGGGAGGAGAACTTGCGTGTCATCTGCGTAGTTTGTGTAGGCTATGTTGAGGGAGTCCAATAAGTCAAAGAGGGGTTTGGTGAATAGGTTATAAAGGGTCAGTGCAGTGCAAGACCCTTGTGGGATTCCTCAATTTATAGTGGTTGTGGGGGCGCTGTCCTGGTCAGAGTACACTTTCATGGCCCTACCTTCAAGGAAGGATGTGATCCAAGTGGTTGCCTTGTGAGAGAAGTGCGCAGCATTGAAGAGGTGAGATGTGAGAATGCTGTGGTCGACCAGGTCAAATGCAGCAGAGAGGTCGAGCAGTAGGAGGAGAGCAGGTTTGCGTGTGTCCATTATTTTGTTAATTTGATTCTTTAGATCTAGAAGGGCAGTTTCAGTCCCATGGCCTTTGCGGAAACCTTATTGTCTTTTACCTAGGATGGTGTTGGTTTCCAGGTAGTGTTGGATTTGATTGTGTGCAGCTTTGTCTAGGATTTTGAGGAGAAAGGGGACGGTGGTGATGGGGAGATAGTTATTACAGGAGGAAGGGTCGAGAGAGGTTTTTTTCAGGAGCGGGCGAACACAAGCTTCTTTTAGGCATTGTGGTACAGTTCCAGATGCAAAGGAAGCATTGATGAAAGCCGTGATGATGGGGGTGAGAGATTCTGAGCACTCTTTGATTAAGGAGGGTGGGCAGATATCCCATTTGCAGGTGGAAGGTTTGATTTTTTTGAGGAGTTCCTTGACTTCCGTCTCTGAGACGTCTCTGAAAGCAAAAGGGAGAGGGATATGATGAAGATGGATGAAGAGGAAGGGAGGTGCGTAGGCGCTTTGGGGCGTGTGCCAAGGGGCTGCATTTGTAGACAACAGATGTACAGGCAGGTAGACAATAACACCATTGGTCAGGGCTGCAAGGGGCAGGCAATAACAGAATAGATCAGGGCCAATAGGGGCAGGCAATAACACAATAGATCAGGGCCGCTAGGGGCAGGCAGTTGACGCAATAGATCAGTGCCGCTAGGGGCAGGCAATAACACAATAGATCAGGGCCGCTGGGGCAGGCAATAACACAATAGATCAGGGCCGCTAGGGGCAGGCAGTTAACACAATAGATCAGGGCCGCTAGGGGCAGGCAGTTGACACAATAGATCAGGGCCGCTAGGGGCAGGCAGTTGACACAATAGATCAGGGCCGCTACGGGCAGGCAGTTAACACAATAGATCAGGGCCGCTAGGGGCAGGCAGTTAACACAATAGATCAGGGCCGCTAGGGGCAGGCAATAACACAATAGATCAGGGCCATGTAGTATGGTAGTCACTTATAGGTTTCGGGCTGTTGAAAGTTAGACTTGAGCTCGAGGGCAGCGCAGGAGAGGTGGCGTGAGACGCTACACCTGAGATGTGAAAGGGTCAGGGGGTCCATTAGCTTGCTAGCTGGAGGCTGCATGCGGAAAGAATTTTGTTGTGGCGTGTGTAGGACTCACCTAAGTTCCTTTGCGAGAGGAGGAGCGTGCGTGGGCAGCATGACAGCCCCTGAGCGCCTGTAACGCTCTGTCAGCTCAGTCAGCTGTTGGCCTTCTTCCTAGGCCTTACTCCGCCCGCCGGCTACCGCCTGACGGTGATTGGGCATGAGTAATGTGGGTGGCCTCAACCAATGGGGATATTCCTGGATGCCTGGAGCCTTGGGGACAGGGTCAGGCAGATCCGGGCATCACGGTGGAGGACATCTTGGAATTTCGTTCGGCACTCAAACGCTGAGCAGAACAGTACCGCAATCAATGAGGAATTAAGAGGGGCAAAGCGGCCTTTGCAGATCCGGAGGCTGGTGGTGAGTAGGCAGTGGGCATAGAGGGGCTGCGTGGCTGCACGTGGAGTGCCTGGCCTTACCTCTACCTCCCAGACCTTTCTGCTTAGGATCCTGCTAGTGGGCACCGGCAACACGAGGCAGGGCAGGGAGCACCTGCTCTGGCAGATGGGATGAGAGACTGATCTGCACGTCAGCTCAGTCAGCTGTTGGCCTTCTTCCTAAAGGTGGTAAAACCTCCATTCTCCAATGAAGCAATGTGGGACCTTGGAATGCATAAATTGTTACCACTGGTGGTAACAGTAATTCTGTTTGGCGGTATCAGCACTAATACCACCAAACACATAATGCGTCCCAAATACAGTAAAACAGCTCTGGAAAATTCTTGCCTGGTCGAAGTTGTTATTACATTCAAGGTTTTCACGAATTAGAATACAACAACATGAAAGACACATCCCTAGCAATATACATCAAGGGCTGTTTGGGATGACCAGGGAAGGACACATGTTAAAAGTCCTCCAAGAAGCATTCACAAAGCCATCTGAAAGTAAACCCCCCTGTACTTAGCAGCTGCTCAGACCAAAGTGAATGATTGTAAAACTGCCCCTAATTCTAAGCAGCATTGATCTTGCGCGGCCCTTCCTTGTGCTCATTTCAGCTCAAAGTCATTAATGTCACCTGTTAGGAGCAATTAATGTGAATGGAAAATAATTACATTAGGGAGCCTGGGACTCGCAGGATTTTGAGCATTAATATTCGCATGCTGTTCAATTATATACTCAAATCTTTATTTCAGTTTTGCTTGGAAGATCTGCTAAACTGGTGCCATTTCTCCACATTAATTTGTATACTAATTACCAGGGCCTTCGGTGTGCATTAGGACTAATCTGTTTAATTGCAAATACAATAAAACTCATGAGTTATGTAAACAGCACTGCACAATTTGATGGTCTTAAGAAAAGAGGCATCTTACCACATAAAATCTACATGGCTCGTATCAGGTGTCCACTTCCAAAGTCATGGATTTTTTCGCTAATACCAAAGAACTGAGAAGAAGGCAGCAATGCCTATTTGTTCAAGTATTTGCTACTTGTTTCCTACCAACTCTCAAGTTTCAGACTTGACTGTTCTTTCAGCAAAGGACTCAAGATTTCCAAAGGGGGCCAAACACCTCGATCATCTGTTGTTTCAAAGGTTGCGCGTCTCAACCTTTGAAACAACTGAAGAGAGGGTCCCTGGAATGGCCCTTGTGCCCCCATGCACATGTCAGCACGAAGGATGAGAAATGAAAGATGCCAGTTGCTGTTTGGCCAACCCCCAGGTGGGCCAGTGCATTCCAAGTATGTGTGCAGATACTCTCTTAGACAACCATTCAAACCCTATCCAGCTGATGCCTCCGCGGATACCGGTACCCCATCACTGGTGCTGGTTGACGGATGACAAATATCCACCCGTGCTGATCTCATTAGTGAAAACACAGCATAGTTACGTTAGTCAGAAAGTAAACTCACATCCCTGCACAAAGTTCCGCAGACACACACGTTCACACAATGAGGAACATGCATGCAGAGTTCTGTAGATAGAGGACGGATACATATGCATACTGTCAGAAGTCTTTCCTTTTTACTAGCCAAACGCTGAAATGCAAGAAAGCAAAAGTCACACAGAACAAGTTTGCTACCGCTTTATTGCAACTACCCATATGGAGCTACAGGGACGTATAAGGAACCTGGAAGAGCCGAATACTACTAACCTCCAAGGAGAATAATACAATATATCAATATATATATATATATATATATGGAAACCATACAATGACTGTAGTGAATTCACATGAGCCACAGGCCTCAGAATAAGGGAAGAGGAGAGCAGACTCTGACGCATGAAGCACAGAGCCAGTGCTCAAAGCCAAGGACAAGAGCAGGAGGAAAATTCCTTGCTCCTGGGGCAGGGAGCCATCTGCAAAATAACAGACTAAATCCTCACTAATTGCAGACTGAAAAGCTCAGTTTTGCAGTCCTCACCCACGTGACTCAGCCAAGCCAAACAACAGCCATTTACCCGCGGTGGGAAGAGAAGCGGTTCCCAGCGAAGACAGACAGGCCGTCTCCCAAGCTAGGTGGCTACACCAGTGGCAACAATGGGGACACACAGTCTTTCTCATTACCTTGAAAAGGTCCACTGACTGCTGTGAACAGAACAGGGTCCCATGCCTGAGGAGACCTGCACCAGCCAATCAGGGAGCACGGATCCTGGGGTGGTGTATAATGGGGCTAGGACCAATGTTCATCCTACATCCATGTAACAATGTAATATAGTTTTTGGGGATGTTTCAGGCGAACCCACCTGACATAAGAAGACCAATCCAACAAACCATATAGGGGATACCAATAGGTGTTACTAGCCGAGCTACCTAATGGGTTTGGTTCTTAGGTTTTTGGGGAAAGGTTGGGAATTGTGATGTCATTATGAGATAAAAGCTTGTGACACAGGCTCAGGAATTGTGATTGCCAGAGACATTTGTGTTTCCTGTATGATCCCTGTCCATTTGGAAAATAAAGAAAGTTCACAGGTCCAGAGGAAGACGGGCCAAGGATAAGAGCACCCAAAACAACAAGTCCCAGAGGGATTTCCAGGAGGATACCCAAAGCCAATGAGAGAACCGCCCCAGTGCTGGGTGTACGGTCATAGGACACATTTCCATGGTCTGTAGAAGCAGGGGGGGAATGCAACAGAATGGGGGATGCAATATCTGACTGCATATCAGGGAGAACAGATGGAGTAATATACTCAGGACCAAACACAACAACAGGTGCAGACATCAAACGCATACCCGCAAGCATACCAACCCATGAGACAGACGCCCCAGATGCAGGCGCCCATGCAGCAGTACTTGCATACGCCACCTACACTGCAGGTGCAGAATAACAAGCAGTCACAATACACAGCACAGCAAAACGACGGGACATTGCCACGTGCAAACTCCATGGGAATGACTCCCACTCAGAAATTGGGAGGGGTGACTGTGGTGGGGAGCAACCCATTCGCAAGGAACAGAATATCATTTTACCCACAATAGGACAGCTCACAGACAGATCTGATGTGTTCCATCCTACCGATTACACCCAACCTGGCAGAGGAACCATGCATAGGGGTGACAATAGGTGACAAGACCTTCTCCTTTCTTGTAGACACAGGGGCGACTAGATCCTGCATCAGGGAGGGAAGGAATCCAATGTCAAGCAACGCCATGAATGCGCAGGGATTTTCTGGGTGATGTATTTGGTTCCTTTTACAGACGATCTTAAACGCTCTAGAGGGGAGCATGATTTAGCTCTACCCTTACTGTATTCCCAACACCCACCAGCAAACATAATGTGAAGAGATATCATGAGCAAACTCAGCATGACCATCTCATTCACTGTCAAAGGGATAGTGTGTTCCACACCTGGGATTCACCTCCTAAACATGAAAGAAATTATTAAAGCCTTTTGCAGAAGCACAGCACAGAGTGGGGTACCAGCAGATGAAGTATTATTCTAATATGGAGCTTAAGTAATAATATCATGGCTGCCGGGTTTCAAGGAAATCTATGGCGCCTTTCAAATTTATATAATATTCTACAGATGTACTTAGGCAATGTAGAGTTAGAAAGTGTTGTTATACAATACGTAGATAACATCTTGATTTGCAGCAAAACAAAAACACGGTGTAAGAATGACTCTTTGTACATGTTGACTGTACTAGCAGAAAAAGGGTGCAAGGTAGACAATGCCAAACTATAATATTGCCAAAAGGAAGTATTATACTTTGGGCAACGGATCTCACAAGAGGGACAGTAGGTAACACCAGAATGAGAAGAGGCAATACACAAAACCCCAAAATCCACAAGCATAAGACAAAGGCAGCAGTTTCTAGGCCTGTGTAATTACTGCAGAGCATGTATATTTGACTATAGCACATACCCAAGACCATTATTAAGTGCACTGAAAGAAGCACAAAGAGGGGAGGGTACATTGCAGTGGACAGAAGAAATGACTGAGGCATTTGAGGAGCTGAAGAAAGACGCGTTATAAATGACTTATCATATCATATCAATATGCACAGCTCTAGTGTTAGGGATCCTAGAATATCACAAAGAATTGTACTTATTTTCACACTCTACAAAGTAGTAATGACCGCAGTACTGATGCAGACGATAACCATGGGTCACAAACAATTAGCCTATTACAGTGGGAAACTAGAGCCAGTTATGAGAGGACACTACTCTTGCGAGCAAGCACTGGCTGCTGCCGCATTTGCAGTGGAGAAATCAGCAAGTATTACCATGGGATGCAGCACCACTCTTTTTGTGGAGTATGCTCTCTTCGCAGTACTAGAAAGGCCCAAAAGTACACTGACTACCCAAAAAGCATCTGGATATAAGGTGATACTGTCGAACCCAGCTATTAGAGGAGTGAGGTGACGACTGGGAAACCCAGTGACATTTGTAGCCGAGCCCATAGAGGAAGGAGATTATGTACACGACTGCACCACAAACTTAGAAAGCCATAACAACGTCCCAAAAGTGAAGGAGAACGCACTTGAGGGGGAAAAGTACTTTATTTTGATGGGTCATTAACAATTAACCAGACAACTGGAGAAAGACATACTGGGACGGCAATAGTGAGGCTAAATGAGGACGGGACAAGCGAGGTGGTAGTTAGCGTACGCTTACCAACACATTTTTCAGTGAAATCTGCAGAACTAGTAGCTCTAATATTGGAGCTGAAGCGAAACAAAAAAAAAGGGAGTGACAGTATAGTATATTCAGCTTCAGCCTGTGTGACGTCTACAGTGCATTCTGGGCTGTCACACTGGCTAAGAGGGGCTTCCGTCGTGCTGACGGGTCTCCGGTACAGCACGTGCTCCTGTTAGGTAGACTGATAGAAGCACTCTGATTCCCACTGAGCACAGCGGTCACGAAATGCCAGACCCACATGAGGAGGGAGGAACCCATCTCCAGGGGTAATGAGGCAGCTGATGTGGAATCTCCAACAGATGCCCTATGGTGGCAAGGAAACACAGGAAAGGTTGGTATTGCCATTATCATTATTACACACAGCACTACCTCAACTACACCATCCAACCCATATGGCGAAGGATGTGCTTGCTGCTCATATTGGAGAGGACTTGTTCTGTCCCAAACTGGCAGAACATGTGGCAGAATTTATGACCAATTGCATTGTCAGTACAAGTTTCACAGCGGGTCATTGAAGGTACAGAGAGGAGTCATACCACGTCCCATGGGTCCACTCAAATACCTTCATGTCAACCATGTTGACATGATCCACATATTCCAGGTCTACCGCTACATGTGGTTTTGTGCCCATTTTCTTGATGGATCGAATCCGGTCCCTGTTCCCATCCTGATGCCCTTAGAGCGGCAAAATTCCTGGTTCAGGAAATGTTCCCATGATGGGGTGTATATGAGGTCCTGCAGTCTGACAAACGGTCCTCACTTTACCAATGAGATGCTTCATCACATCACAACCTTGCTAGGGATTCAACACAAATTCCCCTGTGCGTACCACCCGCAGGTGAACGGAATGTGTGAGCGCATCAATGGGCTGCTCAAGGAGAACATAGCCAAGATAAAGAAAACATTGAATGAAAGCTGGCTACACTGTTTGCCCTTAGCTTTATTCGCATTGAACAACAAACCAGGGTCTGACCCCTATTTAACCCTACAGGAGGGGGTAACTGGGCGGCGCATGCAATTTCCCCTGACTCCTCCCACTAGGATGCTGACTGATGCTGAAAACATTTCTGATGTATTGGGACAGGAAATGCCTGAGTACACAGCTGCCTTGATGGCTAGTGCCTCTTTTATTTCTCGTCAGCCGCAGGCACAATGGGAGAGGCCCAAAGTAAAGGAAGAAAGCAACAATACAGAAACAAAAATGAGGAACGACTAAAGTCTCCACAACTCTATCCCAGGGATACAGTCATCTTGCATGATTTTCCAAGTAGGCGGTTAAGCCAGGGTTTACAGGCCATCACACTATTGAAGAAGTAACAGATGGAGCAGCGAAGCTCCAAGGCAAAAAATCGTGGAACTACATTGGGGGCATCAAACCCTGCCAAGCAGCGGCACCTCTTAGCAATGACAGCAAAAGGGTTGCATAGTTTGATGTTGTGTGAGCTCTCTTTTGCATGGTAATGCATTTTTTAAGCATCCATTTTTCTTCCATGTAGTGTCTATGTTGTTGACGACACTTTGTTTGCTGCATGGAATATTCCCTATGTCATTGTCTCCCTATGACTGTATGCTGTTCAGTATATTTTCTAATTTGTTTGATCTCTGTGACTGTGTTGTTATACCACTGTGAGCTGTATGATTTGTAATGGTGAATGCTGTTTGGCTACATTTGTCTATATTCTTTTAATGTGTGCATTCTGTGCTGGTGTACTGTTGTGGCAAAAAATATCTTTTTTTCATGATATGCTCTTCATTTGCATGTTGGTGTGTGAGCACTGGATTTTTGTCACAGGTGCATTGTTGTATTGTTTTTTAGTGCTATATTCCTCATTTCATTGTGTACCTCTGAGTGGTAATGAAGGTGTGTGTTTTGGGGTTGCAGATGCTTTTGTCGGTTTTATAGAATATTTTTCGTTCTACTGTATAGTTCTCATTTCATTTTGTCCCTCCACCTCTACTTCGCATTAACAGTGTCCCTACTTAGATTTTTGTGTGGCAGATTACCTTGTGCGATTTGCAGAATATTTTTCATTCGGATGGTTATTTTGCATTTTTTTGTGGTCCATCCAACCCTACTGCACATGAATGATGGACCTACTGAGTGTTTGGTGTGGTCGATCCTCTTTTTCACTTTGCGGAATAGTTTTCATTCTGCTTTACATTTTTTAATTATTTTTGTCCCTCCGACCCTTCTGCGCATGTATGGTGGCACTACTGGGTGTTTGTTGTGGCAGACCACTTAAGATATTTTGCATAATATTTATATTTCTGTTTCTCCCTGAGTGCCCAGAATTAATGGTACTTTTTTAACTCTAAAAGTAAATATCCTGAGACTGGCTGAAGCTATTTTCGAACTTTCTGTAGCATGCAGTCGCTTAGGGCTGAGGCGCGCGTCCAAAATCTCAAAGATCTGAGGGGCAAGTTTTGAGATATTTGTGGGCTAAATAGTGAATTTTAAGCCTCTCTGGAAAGCTCCATTACAAACAAATACTGTTTTTTTCAGCAATTCCTTTTGGCATAACAATATAGATCTTGGTTTTGACCAGATCAGTGGGATGTGAAATTTTGGGGTACTTTTAAGGAATGAGAGGAAAGTGTTTTTTAATTTGTTCTATGTTAAGTTCATTGTAACCTAAATTATATGACCATTATCACAGGATTATATAAATATATATGCATGGTCATAGGGAAAATTCTTTGGGCACTACAGGAAGGGTTATTGTGTCCAGGTCAAGACCGCTGGCTGTGGCTTTCATATGCCTGCCAAGTAACCAATGCAGCCAGAGAAACTGAGGCTGAGGCATATGCTCATATGGCATGCCATGCAAAGATAGCAATACAGCGGGCTCACTGGTCAAATTATATTATTACAAAAATAACACAAAACACACTGAAATCTTTGTTAAAGGAAAATATGTGTTTCCACTAAATAAAACACCCTACATCCATCATGCTCTCCTTTTATTGTTTTGTTAGTTTGGTTAATTAATTCAGACCCATAAAGTCATATCATCATCAGTAAAAACACACTCTTTTCATAGTGGTCAATTAAGTGTACACAAATTGATTTTTTTTCCACACAAACCTTTCCAGCAGAAGAAATCTACAACTGCGTATTTGTGAATGTCTGATTTCCCATTTGATAGCCTTCGAAAAGGATCTCAATAAGTTGAAACACGTGATGGTTAAGACAATAAGATTAATTAGTATAGGCAAGACTAGCCCAGACGAAATAATCTGCTGAATAATAAATTAAGCTTTTCACTACCATAAAGAGTTTAATTTTGTATTCTAGTGAATGAGAGATACTCAAAAGTGTACACAAATAAAAAATACTATTTTTACATAACTGATTTGCGTGAAGGGGCACAGGTTGTATACATATTTATCTTACCACTATTGAGGTTATGGGCATAACCTCTTAAACCTATGCACAGGTGGCAATCTCAAAATGCTGTTGGGTATACATCTTGATCTGCCAAAATTTTTTCAGACTACCAATCGCTCAATTTATTTCTATCTTTAGACCCCACCACCTGTTGTTTTTGGTTCTTGATTATGATGTAAAATTATATTTTGTACAACTGTTCATATTATGCTTAATATGTTTCCATGGCAGGCCATTTGTGTGCCACTTTGTTTCTGAGAGGTCCATCTAAACAAAGCGCTGAATGAGTGGTTTAAACCCTGCTTACAAAGCTGCTCACTTTTTTCAAAGTCAAGTGTTTGATCCTCTACACTAGGGATCGGCAACCTTCACTTCCCCATGTGCTTTGGATTACTAGTTCCATGATCTTTCACTGTGACTATGCTTGCTAGGGTCGAAGGGATATGTAGTCCAAAACACACGGAGAATCAAAGGTGCATGCCCCTATCTGCACGCTAATTACTCTTTATGTTGCCCTCCAGACCTTTTGAATAGCTGACCATGTTGCTCGACAGGGCTGATCGGAGAGAAGTCCAAAACATTAGGAGGGCCACATAATCATGCACCATGCCGTCTACACAATTACACACTTTGAAGCCCGTACAAGTATATGTAATCTGAAGCACAACAAAGTAGGCCAATAGGTGCCGGACTCTATCATCACTAACTCTGCCAAATTCTTAATTGCATCGTTGATGGGGGCAGAAGAGAACAAACTGGACGTACCATCAGAGAGCATGTGAAAGTCAAGCGATGTTCTTTTACGCCATGTTTTTTGTGGCAGCAAACAGAATACCCCACACTGTGTCACCAGCATTTACATTTAAAGTGACGAAAGCAAACTGGCTTATCAACGCGGTTCTGTGGCTGGGAAGCAGCAGCTTTTCCATGTGTTGTTTTCAAATGTTTGTGTTTATTGCAAACACAAGTGGGTTGTTGGCATTGCAAGAGAAAGGGATGTTCAACAATAGCCTTGCACATTCGCAGCAAATTGGCAGGTGGTGCCCTTGCCCCTTCTTTTTATGGCATGCCTGTAATGGCACCCCTATTTTATGTATTTTGTATTACATCTTTGATTTATTTTGTAGCCATCTAACCTGTTTACAAACAATAGAGCACATTTCAATCAATTGCAGGCCATTTTAGAGTGACAGCACTTGTAAAATAATCAAGCATAGTGGAGAAGTTTGAAACCAGCGGATCCATTTACCTTCATAGTAGCATTGTGCACAACTGCTCATATTATTGTTTTTTTTATTGTAGCTTGTAGTAGGGCATTTTAGGTTATAACGTGCACCTGAAAAGCACTGACCGAGTGGCTTGTACCCGTTGTGCCATTGCCGCTTTTAAAGCTGAGTGTCCGATCTTCTAGGCTACCATTGCTGTGGTTATGAAGCATATACAAGCATGGGTATGCTTTCACGCAGGACCATGTAACCATGCTCCTCGCACAACCCGGGGATGTCATTGAGTGCCAAAGCAACAGGACAGTAGGTGGTGTGACATGCTGGGTATAATGTACAGCTTGCGCTTCGGCAGTGCAGTTTGCACTTAGCACCACTCTTTGGGGGGTTGGAGTGATGCAGTTAGTTTCCTTTTAGGCATTTTGGCGATGGGGATAAAGAAGTGTGCCGGACGCCCACAAAGATGCAGACTATGGTATCACTGTAACAGGCACATTGCATGTCGGTCAGTATCACACATGTCTATGACACGTAGTGGAGCAACTCCCCGGGGATTGGCCACACCCCATACATGTCCCTGCAGGCCACACAACTCACACAGGTTGCAACAGCAAACCACTAATTCACAAACTGCCCAGCCCGCTCAAAAGCATCCACAAAGAGCCACTTTCCTCGACAGAAAAGCCGCCCAAACAGCACAAAGGTGTACTCTGTGACCCTGAATCCTTACCAGAAAGCACGGTAGCGCATAAAGGAAACCATGAAAAGGGCCTGCGAATGGGGAGAATAACCCGATGGAAGTGATACTTATAACATGTATTGTAATTTTGGGGGACAGGTGGGAGGTGCAAATATGTAGAAAATTCATGAAAAAGGAGCAATATTTTGAAAAGTTTACAAAAATGTAGAAAAGGCAGGTGGAATTTGCGAGGTTACAATGTAACAAGGGGTAGATTCAACTACGGGCCAGGGCCCATCAAGAACACTCTAGGAGAGTTCCAATGAGTTACAGAAGTGCAGATTGTGTAATGCTTTGCACCCTGGATGTTTGTGCCGTGCAAGTGCAACGTGTTTATGCACTGTCTTAAACAAAAAACAGACTACTGAATTGTGTGAAGAGTCCTTCTTCACAGCCAGGAGTCAACCAGACCTCCCTGCAGGCACCAAAGAGTACCCAATGCAGAGACAGACTGGTGGAAACATGTCAGCTCAGCAAAACCCCCTGATGTGGCACTGGACTGACAGCCATTTTACCTAAGCCTCTACACAGCCATTCACAAACTAGACAAGTACAGGTAGCATTTTGAAAAGTATCCAAATATAACCTATATTTTAGAAATGTTATCTGCCAGCAAATCCAACTAACTCGCACTAGAACCGTGATGTTAATGGCTTCTGAGGGATTTTTTTTTTTTGTATGTGCATTACATATAGAGCTTCAAAAGCACCAGCACTTGTCAAAGGAACAACCAGGAGAGCTGTATTCTGGCCAATACACGATGGACCACTTCAAACTTATTGTACAGAAATAAAATATTTCAACGATTAAGGATCTGCAGGTGCGTGCTCTGTACGCGCGCGCACGCACGTACGCACGCACGCACACACACACACAGACACACACACACCCACCCCCCCCCCTCCTTCCCCTCGTTCGTCGTGACTCCATCGTGTGCAAATGTCTCCCCATAATGAAATCTATTTACCGTCTGCACTTAGTGGCCGGCTTTGCATTATTTTCTAATTGTCTGAAACAGAGAAAGGACTGAGGCACAGGAAGTGTGTGCCATTTATAATAATATATTGTTTGCTCAGGATCTGAATGATGGAATTAACATGGTGACCTGCACAGCCCGGACTACATGGATGTACAGAAATCACCAGACTCCAGTGTGTCTTTAAAATGGTTTGAACTGGTGTTCACACATCTGGAGAACAAATGTACACAGTTGGACCCGTGGAACCCCTCCCCACCCCACACAAAATGCAAGGTTTCTGATGCCTGCTTACGCAACATAAAATGGAGCAGGCAGGTTTTGGACATATATTACGCAATTTTGAACCATACAAAATACGAGCAAACTAATGTTGCATCATGTTTGCAGGTTGTGCAATAAGTGGAGAAGGCGGAACGAGTTCCGTCGTTCACATTTGAAAAGCAACATATTAATTCAATCTGTTTCCACTTAAGTAAGAAGAAACACGATGCAACATCAGCTATCCCTTTTATTCGAACCTATGACACGTCATCCACACAGGAATAATGTAAACTGGTATCAACCGGATCCCCTCCCTGTTCTGGCCCAGTGTAACCCTTTGCATAACAGTGAAGAACCCGTTCATCAAGGCCCAAACTGGAACTGCTAACATAGATCAGAAGCCCTAAGAAGCATCACATCTCCATGTTACACTTTAACTCGTTAACTGCCAGGCTATTCATTTCTGCAACATGTTTTCTCTGTATCAGATAAACAAAAGGGAATATGAGAGACAGATGCACCATTGTTTTCCGTCAGTGCAAAACTTGATGCAATATGGCCTGGACTATTTGGAGGAAAATCTCTTTTGCACCATTTTGTATCATTTAAGCAACACAAATATTACATATTGATTTGTTTCATGTTTTGCTGTGCAACCGGCTTTATGTAAAACAATGTCCATGTTCTTTATGAACCTGAATCACAAACAATTTTCAAAATTCTTTTTTCCCCAAAAATAATAAGGTATAATATAATGTGTGTTCTTACAATTGCTGGATTCGTCCGACTACTAAGCACTGTGACGACTGGCGATAAATACACGTCTGCACTCTGCTCCACTAGAGCTAGCGAAACATGAAATTGGCGGGGACAGGGTGACCATGTAGAGCCTGCTTCCTCCCTGGTGAGGGAGTCTCTTAGCCCCTGTACACAGGGACAGGTGGATTTGTCCACATTTTTCTGTTTGCGGCGTGAAGGGGGGGGGGAGCAGAATCTGTTGCTGTTGTAAAAACAAAAGGTCGGCCAGCTTGGCCTGTATTACAGAAAAATATTGGCTGCCACGAAAGACGGGGGTTTTCTCCTGCTAGGCAGTAACTTTTACCACCTTGCAGTACAACTAGGGAAAAGAATGATACAAATAAAATCTTCTGTACTTCTGTAAAAATGGCCAGTGTGGCCTGCTCCCCATGGGGCGGTGCTCCACAGAAGCCTGAGTCGGAAATGAGGCTGATGGGTGGAGCAGAGAAGAAGGGACTCTTTGACCACCTTCCTGGCAGTGAAGAAGGACTCTTTGACCACCTCCACTGGGATTGGCGGTTGTGACACTATTGGCCCTGCTAGTGGCTACCAGGAGTCCCTAAAATTTCCCCTGACCCATAGTAACAGCGGCTTCAGGTAGGTAATTGTGTGGGTAGTGGATCCCCTGCCTCCCCCATCACAGCGTAATTCTGAAAGAGATGACAGCACTGCTGAAGTGGCAGGTCACATTTTCATGGGACACATCCATTCAAATACAGCCAACACTTTGAGATTTGGCTAAGCAGCGCCCGCCGCCACCAGGGATTACCCATCGCCAGGATGTTTTAAATCATGAGAAATCCCTTGGTCGCATCATAACACTTTACGGGATCCTATTTCACGCCTGCACTTTCATGAGAAACGACTCCCCATTATCCTCATACACCTTTAAACTGCTATGCCCATTATACAGTTACGGTGACAAAGCCAACCCACTGGCCTTGTCAAGAGACGATGAGAACCCCTCTCAGCAGGGGATGGGAGGCCTACCAGGGAGAAATCCAGAGTCAGTCCTTCCCCTGAGGAGGATGGTGGCAGTTGGGAGAGCCCCTATTCCTGTCCCACCCCCACTAGCGCTGGTTTCTGTGCAGTACCAAATTGCATCATCTAATGCCTGTGAACCAAATTGCTAGCAGAATACTCTCTTCTTATTCAAGAAATGAACTTATCCAAAGAAGAGATGCCCTAGCATCCAACGCACAGACCTAAGGATATTCTGACAAGAAAGACCAATTCCAACGCAGACACACGCATGCCCATTGTCAGTGCTGCATTAGGAACAGAGGCTGGAGCACATACATGGCAGAGAAAACAGCTCCGGGACACCCGAAGAGAGGTTCCCAACAGGAACCCTGATCCACCAAAGACTTAAACAACGGGAAGAAACCCCAAATTGTTGTTGCACAGGGGCCCCTCGCAGAGTAAGTGGGTGGGACTTAACTCACCATTTAAACCTTGTTTTGTTTGGAACACCTCCTGCGCAGGGAATCAGGGGCATTGGAGGGTGTAAGAAACACCCAGGAATCCGGAGGAATGTTCGGGTGAGGTCAGAGGAAATGGAGGTGGCAGTGGCACACTAAGAAACCCGCAGGAAAAAGGACATGAAGTGGATATGGGAGGTAATTATTGGAGCAGGTGAGGCATTGGTTAGTGAGTACAATTGTTATTGTGTTGTCAGTGTGCATGGAAGAGTAATGTGAGTGGTTAGGTGAGATAGTGTAAGGAGTAACTGTCAAGTGTTTGGGTTTGAGTGAAAGGAGGGTAACTAAGTAGGAGGTTGGTGGAGTTGTAGTAGTAGTGTAAAGGAGAGATAAATAGTAGGGAGTATTAGTGTGGAGGAGCAATAAGTAGTAAGGAGTAGTAGTGTAGAGGAAAGCATAGAAGTGCAGAGGAAGAAGTAGTAGTAGAGAGAAGAGTTCAAGTGTGGACCAGGAAGTAGCAGGGTGCAGAGAGTAGCAATAGGGAGAGAGAATGGTAGTGTAGAAGGAGTAGTAGCATTGATGAGCGAGTAGTGTGGAGTTGAGTAGGGAGGTGTAGAGAAGGCAGTCGTAACATCGATAGGTGGAGGCGAGACTTAGCAGTGAAAGAAATTAGTGGGACAGCGGAGAACGAATTAGGGGGTAGAGTGGGAGGAGTGAGAAGTTGGAACCGGGAGAGGAATCAGGAAGAGCATCAGATAAGCGAGGGGGAGAGGATGGAGTGAGCATAACAGAAAGAAGACCAATCTGGGCAGAGGCTCTGGAAGGCACATTCCAATACATTTTAGAATGACTAATTATTGAACAGTAGGGCCAGAGTAAGAAGTCCCTGAAGGAGTCAAGATACAAAAGGTGAGCCGCGTTTAGGTCTTTACTTACAGCTAACATGGGGTTCTGGACGCCTTGGACTAGGGAGGAGGGCCTTTACTTGTAGAGAGAGAAAGGGACAGCTTAGGGACCATTGAAGTCTTTTAAAAAAACAGAAGAAAATAAATCTCGAAAACTTGCAATGTTTCTTGAGCAATATGTGACATTACACAATGTTAAGAAAGTTAGCAACTCATAGGTCTACCAAGTCTTTAAATGATTTATTTATTTTAATATTTATGACGCGGTACACGCCTGTAGGCCTCAGAGCGCACATAAAAGGCACAGACTAGACAAGACAACACATAAAATGAAGGAGGTAGAGAGTTATGTAAAGCAGGGTAATTAGTCTGGATTAAGGTTAAACAAAAGGGTCTTAACACATTTCTTAAAGTCTCTGATGGAGTTTGCCTGTCTAAAGCCGGGCGGAAGCTTGTTCCAGGCAGAGGGGGCCTCGACATCAAACGTGGTTCCTCCAAAGCTTGTGAGCTAGAACCTTGGTTGCACCAGTTTGTAGGGTTTGTAAGAACGTAAACAAAGGCCTGTGGGTGGTACTTGAGGCGATCTGCCAGGTACTGCGGGGCATCACTGTTGCAACCCTTAAAGGTAAGAGACAATAGTTTGTGTGTGACACAGTATTTAATCGGGAGCCAGTGGAGTTCCCTCTTGGCTTCCGTGACATGGTCTCTCCTAGACAGACCATGAACAGCACAAACCGCACCATTCTGCGTGACTTGATGCACCCAAATGTTAGCTTTCGAGGTACCAGACAGTAGGCTGTTGCAGTAGTCAAGGCACAAGTTAATCAAAGCAGTGGCTAATAGTGATCTATTTTTTAATGAAATATAGGGATTAATGTAATTCAACAATTTGGTGACATAGCCGCATGAGGCTTGGACGTGGGCAACCGGAGGCTTCATGGAGAGCTCAAGGTCCAGAATGACACCCAAGGTCCAAACATTTTTGGCAACTTTGATTTTCTTCCCTGCATATTCTGAACCACGTTTTTTGATTGTGTGAACACTGAGGCCACATTGAAACATTATGCAGTGTTAGTGTATCCAGTTCTGGCAGCATATAATCATTTTTGCAAATCATAATGATCACTGAGTAAATACAGCAGCTTAACGATGCATTTCAAATGTTGGTACTGTATTTATATTCACAAACATGTATCTTAAACGAGGCTTCAATTACATATGGAATCTGATATTGTAGTGAATATTGTAGACTGGTGCTTTGCCACGTGGCATGGCATCACTTGTTGGCCTATGGCCAAGATCTAATGTAGGGCCCTCTTCGAGCCTGACATCCTGCAGCTGTAGCCAGCTACCTTTACATCATGGCATCATCCAACACTGCCTCTTTTGGCACTTGCAATCTACCCATCCCTGAAAGTACTACTGCCACACATGTTATGTTATGTTAGGTGGTATTTTTTTTAGTGCCTGCTGCCATTGGTATGGTCTTGAAGCACTGGGAGGATGAACGCCTTTTGGAAGACCATAGTCTGTGTTGAAAATAATGAAAGAAGTGGTAAAATGCATGTGTGCATTTATAGACAGATAGAAGGTAGGTAGAGAATGGGTAGGTCTCTAACAACAGCCCATATTGCAAAGGTGTGAGGATGGGTGCTGTGTCAAATTGTCAAAGTGTCGAGCAATGTGAACAGCTGGACCGAATTTTGCATGGGACTCATCTGTATTCTATGGGTCATAGCTCTTGGGTCGAGGGCAATGTATGTTTAGGGAAAGGTATAGTTAAATAGCATGTATCTGAAAGGTGTGTGGCTCTGTGAACAGCAGGACTGAACATTTTGTGGGAACCAGCGCAAGAGGGTCCCGTGAAGAAGAAATGAAGCATGAGTTATAGTCATGCAGTGCGTATCGTATATGTATTGGAAGGGGTGGTATGATCCGCCTAACTGACTCCACTTTTGCACCAGAATCCCCAGCGAAAGAGGGTGGGTGGTGGTTAGCACTCGAGTTGGGCATGAAATCCGGACTATGGATGCAGGGTGGCAGGGGGAAGAGCCACATTTTGAATGAGGCATGGTCATCCTCTATGCGGTAGATGGTTAATGGGCGGGCGTTCCAGATGGTGGGTGCTTGGACTGAGAAGGAGGGACACCGCATATGGGTTGATTTTGTCACTGGAATGATGAGAGGAAGTGCTGAGACTGATCTGAGATTTCTGATTGGTACAATCATTGCCATACAATACAACATAATCAAACGTTGTTTGCTATCCATTTGCTCCCTCCATAGCTAGCCGGCTGTACTCACATATTGCCTGGTGGCATGGGCTAAGATCGTGTATGGCAAGCCATCGGTCTATAGTTGCGCCATGAAAAACTGACCAACCAGACCCCGTGTGAGCTCCCTATTCACCCTTCCAAAGACCGCTCTGAGACTGAGGTTGAAGACGTCAGATTTGTTGTTTGCCACCCTGTGTGATCATGCATCAATCTCCATGTGACATGAGTTATAGACAGTTTGCCTTTATGTCAGGATCACTCACTTTACTTTTCGCCAGGACACCTGGTAAGAGGCAGCCAGTCAGCTTGTGCCCCACCCCTATTGCCAGCACCTTTTAAACACGTCCACGCATTCATACACGCTCTTCTGATGGCAAATCCTGGGTGTCCACACCCTCTACTCTTCTGGCAGGTTCTATGTGCTCCCATCCCCATCTCCCCTATCATGTTCTGGACTTCCATATCCACACATTGCCAGGCATATTCTGCATGTCCCCACCTCCTCCTATCCTAAAGATTGTAAAGAGCTCTCCTGGCCCACCCCTCCAGAGCTCTGAGTGTCCACACCACCCTACTCCTTGGCATGGTGATGGTGTCTCCACACCCTCAACCCACAGCAGATTTTGAGTCTTAGCATCCCATCCTCTAGTATGTTCTAAGCATTCCCACCCCCTCCTGCGGCAGGTGTCCCCAACCAATTCTTCCCCAAGGGCTCTGTGTACCCTTCTTTTTCTTTCCTTACAGTTTCTGGGTGTCCACATCCCACCCTGCCCTCCTTCATCTAGCAGGTGCTAGGCATTCCTGCTGCCTCCTACTCCCTGCTCTCCAGGCATGTACATGATGGACCCATCCCCTAAACCCTTTACATGTTAGTCCGGTATTGATGTATCTTGTACACTAATACCCCCCAACGCCCCTGTATTATATTGTTCCATTGCACACATCACTTTTTTACCATCATCACTTGCATATGCAGGCATTTTCAAGCTGCAGGATTGCAACGCATCAATAATTATGATCACTAATTATGACCTGATTAGAATGCATGCAGATTTTAGAAATAGAGGCGTATGGTCATTTTGACTTAACTTTCCTCAGTCAGAGTCTTTATACACTTTCTAAACAAACTTTAGATGTCCACATTTGCATAAATATAGAAACAATGCATGTTTTTCAGCCAAGGCATTGATTCCACACTAACTAAATGATGCCTTTTATTACAACTTCAGATCGTACAGAGCTCAGTCTCTGATTTTAAACTCCAGCTATAACTTGTATATTTTCCCATTAGTACTTTTGTATAGTTGAGTGTAGTATTCAAACGTTTATGATAGTGAGAACAATTATTAGTAGAGGGAAATGTGTTATGCTTGGTCTAGTTAGTGGTTTTATTTGGGGTTCTTGTAAAGGAATGCACACTGCTGGTGGCAGCCTCAGAGCACACTGCATATCGTGGTGACATTGACAGAAATGCATGCAGCTACAAGAGAGCGTAGCCATTGACAGGTGGACTCATGCTTAGAGACGTGTACATCAGGGATTGGTTTTCAATGCTTTGTGGTGAAACGTCAGTAGGATGAAGGGTGGGGGAAGAATCTTGTCTCGGGAATCTTGCTGCTAGAAAAAGGCTTGGACTAGAATAGGAGCTAGGGTATAAACACGCCATAGCTGCAAGGCTTTGGCAATGGATGACCCTACAAGTCACAAGCAATTTTGAAGCTGAGTTTCTTCAATCCTTTCTGAAATTTTAGAAGGCATCATGGGAGACTGAGAGGATCGCAACGGTTGTTCTAAAGTGAAGAGCCCTGAGCAGTATAACACATTATTTCATTGAATGTGATGCTTTTTATTAAAAGGTCAAAATTAATATGTTCTCTGAAATAGCAAGTTATTCATGTTCAACAGACAAAACAAAGGGCAAACGAAATGTGCCTGCCATTCATCCATAAGAAAATTATGCTATGTGTATAGGCCTTAATGAAATAAAAATGCAACTGAAAGTGTGTTTGCATTTTTGCTGTCATCTGAAAGAAAATGAGGACAGTGCATCTTAATTTTAGTGTTTTATTAGGCAATGATACAACGATACACATAATGTTTATTGCAAATCACATAGAAGACTAACTTACATCTGTCAATAGACACACATATTGTCAGATTATTATAATAGGCAAAAAAGGTGTAAATTGCAAATTATTCTGTTAAATGGGGCATACTATATGTATTATGCGTCATTTTAAGCTGTGAACTCCAAATGCTCGCGCATGTAAAAACGTCCATTAGTTAAGCTCTTTGCCAAGGACAAATGCCAAGATCCAAATAACCAACACATTGATCAATGCATAAACGAAGTAATTACCCATCTGTGTTTACCAAAGTAAATGGGTCCTGCTTACAAACTTCAATAGAATTACTTTAAATACATGCTTAATATTGGAAGTTCAGGCTAAAACCTGGTCTTGTTTAATTTAGATGATTTGAAAGACCATCTTTGCAGCGATTAATGCATTTCAAGTTGACCATTAAATATATGTTCAAAGATGCAGATGGTTACAAAGATCTATGAACCTTGATCTTGAAAAGCCTTAATTTTGATCAAGAACATGTGTCTATTCCATTAAGCTGCCTATTAAAATGATCCTTTGGTTCGCAGAATGACTTTCTCATATCATGTTTTCTCCTGATAAAGGGTCAAGCTACACACACAGAAAATGTAACTTAGAAATTAACAGGTCAAAGTTGACATTGAAAGGGAGCAGGGCAGACAAGAATGTGTGTCTGTTTCATTAAGATGCCTATTAAAACGATCCTTTGTTTAATTTAGTATCTTTCTCAATTCATATGGTTTCGGCTGATAAAGGATCAAGACACACACAAATGAAATGTAACTTAGAAGTGAACAGCCCAATGTTCATTTTAAAAGGGTGCAGGACACATGACCATTGGAAATGCAATATAGGTTTTGAATGATTTCTCCAACTAGAAAATTGAATAGTGATGAGCATGCAGCAGAAACACATGGATCACATGAATATTGGAAAGAATATATGAATATGTATGACTTATGCATATTTTACATATTTTGTCATCATGAGCTAAGTGTCAAAACAAATAAATGATATCTCCAGATTTAGACTATTCTTGATATGTCATTTGACTAATATCATTTGTCCAGATAGAGATTCATTTGAAAAATGAATATTTGAGTTCAATATTGGTTTCTCATTTCAGAGGAGGGGGCGAGATCATAGTCGATGCATCCCATTATGGCAGATACACATTCAATGGGCCAAAAGAAGCAAGGAGGAAGGCCCTGGCGGGTGTGAAAAAGTGAAGAGCACCTATCTCTGGGTCTGTCCAATCCAAAACGCTGTGTCAAATAATGCTGCATGGGTGGAGTTTCCTGGGTCTTTACGCTCAAACAGAAAGGAAGAATGTAGATTTTGGGGGAACGATAGCAGCAAGAGAACCCATTCGACATGAGAGAAGCAGATTTGGATTCCAACTGGATGTAGCTGATAGAGAAGTCTCTTTAAAAGGGCCTTATCAAGAGTAGTCTGAATGAAGAGACCTTTCGCAAGTCAGGACCAGATTACATGAGAGTGGTTTTGGAGTAGGTGCACTGATGGAATGGAGAGCCTACCTGGTGGAGCAGTCTGAGGCGCATCAATATTCTACCTGTCCTGAGCCTTTGAAAGACTGATGAAAAGTGAGTAACCAAGCCCCAAATTACTAGACATTTATTCTGAGAATTTATTACATCCCAGATAGCACTTTAAAGTGTTTTAGAACCCCTGCTTAAAAGCTGTATCTGCAAGAGGAAATATAGTGCAGGGTGTAGGTTCTTTATGATTTACAATTACAATTGAAAACCTGGATGCAATCATTATAATAGGGATTTTCCCCAGCAATGTGGGATCTCTGGAAGCTTTGGACACCTCAAATTAAAATGTGGACAGGCAAGCCATTTCATTGTGTTTGACATAGGCAAAAAAATATTTGAAATCTATTTCTTAATGAACAAATAGAACTGGAGTGTTGTGTGGGGCAAATGGGATTTTTTTAAGTTTCTGGGAGTTAGGCTCTAATGTCCCAGCAGTCCAAAAGGAACACATGTTCTGAGAAACCCAAGCCCTGAAAATCATTTGCAACTAATCCAACATCATAAAAGATGAAATAAAATAGTGTCTATACCCAAGCTAGGACACAATGTATTGTCACAGTAGGTGTCCAAAATGTTATATTTAAATCAGTTCAAGAATAGGTTAACTATATTGGAAAGTAAACCTTCTTCTATGATGCCCATTCTTGTTAGTGTGAAATATTTGAGTACATTGTCTGGAATAGTTATTCATATTTGTTTTCCTATGTATAGATGTTTTGAGTGAAGATGTAAAGTAGGCTGGGTACTTTATGTTGAAAAAAATGCTAGTGGAACAACAGTAGGGAGGCTAAACCGTATACATTATAATTGTTATATTTTAGGGCAAGAAGATCACTGGAAGCCAATCCTAGGTGGCTTCGGAGTGATTGTTATATCTAGAAGACTTAAGAATGATCTGGGGATACCGGGGATGTTTAACATGTTTTTGCATTGATTGAATTCTTATGTATGAAAAGCAACAATGATTTCATTAGTATACAAGTGACAGTAAAGAGCAATTGGTACCTATGCATTAGATTAATTTTATTTACTAGTGCTAATAGCACTAAAAGTATCCTAAAATGACTCTAAAATTATCAGAATGCTTTAAAGAAAACAGCATGGTGTGAGAGGATGTTAAACTTGCATGAATGTGAAACAGGGGTTGAAAGGGTGGGGACACAGGAGCTTGGGGACAAAAATAGGAGCAACAGGGTAGGAAAGAAGAACCAACACGCACATGTATCCATGTTTCAGTGTATTGACTACTGGGGATTTTCCCACCAGTCTATATACCAGACGAGGGTGTGTGCATTGGTCACATCCCTATAGAGCATTTATTTGAATGATAATGAGACGGTTGGATCATCCACCCCCAAACTAGGCGAGCTGGATGGTTGCCTTCCCCTGTTTGCTGATGAGGAATTATGCTGAGAATTAAGAATAAGCTCTGAAGAATGCCATGGTGTCAAGGGTCTGAACATTATTGGTTCTAAATCCAACATAATGATCATAGTATGTGAACTTGAAGGATGTGGCCATCGAGAAAAGGTTTTTGAAAACACCAACTTACCTTTTTAGAACTAGGGAACAGTGCTTATGAATTTGAAAAGTTATAGAAATATTAAGGAATGCATTTAACAAGACCATGGTCCTCACTACAAGCATGGCAGTAAATGTGCTGAAATACCGCCAAACGACATTACAGTTACCGCCACTTCATCCTGCAGATTTACCATGGGATTACAAGTGGTGGTAGGGAGGTGAAAGTCCTCATTTTTGGAGCCCATAGGATTACATAGGGATTTATGTGGAATCACTGCTGGCGTTAAGTCTGCCAAAGTTTGGAGGAAAGGTGGAGGATTTACCACCAGCTTTTGCTGGAGGTCTCTCTTTCAGTTTACCACCAAACCTATAGCACGGCGGTGCAAGAATTTGACAGTAATGGAATAACCAAAATGTTAATTTTTTTTACTGCACTGCCATATTCGGATTGAGGCCCCAAGTGCAGTTTCACTTTCCTTCTAGGCACTTTTGTATGTCCTGGCATCAAGGTTGAAAGAACATCTCTCCAAGTATTTAATGTCAAGATAAGTACTCAACAATGAGCATGCTATTCTCTGGGCATCAGCAGTACTGTATACATCACATGGGCCATGAGATATTATTGTGATCAAATGTGAAACGATAACTATTATATATAAATCCTTTTACCCACTGATATAGCACACAAACTATTCATTTGTAGTTTAAGCACATGCTTGCCCCAGGTCTTCACACAAGAGAAGTGTGGGGAGTATAGGAACTCCCTGTTCAAAACATATTGGGCGCTGCACCAAGTGTTATCGTTGGAAAATACTATGTACTAGGGAGATAGATTAGGCTAACACCTCCACAATGTCTGATTCACATAAAGCATCAGATAAAGGTTTGGTACTGTTAGCAAGGATGCTGCAGATCCTTCAATATTTATAACAGACTTTTTTGATTAAGGTTCATCGTTTCACCCTGATATCTGCTGTCAAAAGCTATTTTTGGGTCTAATGAATTCAATTAATAAATGCTGGTCTACTTTACATATGTTTTCTAATTGTTGAATTAAGATAAAAAAAATATGGCTCTGTAATTCCTACTTCAATCTTATAACCTTGCGGAGTTCATTTATGAAGTTTAATCATGATCATTTTGTCATGAAATTTGGCATGGACTTCAAACACGAGGATGGGACATTAAAAAAAGATTGACAATGCCTGCCATCAAAATTCAAGGCTGCACTCATCCTTAATTACTGCATTGCTCATTCAGATTGGCCAGGGATCCCCAAAGGGATGGGATAAGAAAATCAATCTTTGACTTTTAGATCACTAGTGTAATACACAATGAATGATGTAGTCAGTGATGAGGAATGTATTAGCTGTTGTGGAGAATCACGGTGCTGCGATTCACACAAGAGCCTCTCCCAGGTCTGCCTGGAAGCGATAGTGATGCTACCCGTTGGAGCAGGATGGTGACAGCAGTGGTGCAGCTCACTACGCGTCAAGGCCTGGATGGGCATCCACCCCTTGGCGTTCCAGTGCTGGAACAACGGGAGCCGGGATGGCAGCGTGCTCCGCTCTGAGGGATGGAAGTCGATGAGAATAGATGGCGGAGAAACACTGCAGGACCTCAGAGGAAAGGCCCTAGTCTTTTCCTTCAACAGCATAAGGAAATGTCTCAGATGTTTGGCACTTCATCGTGCCTATGGCAGGACCCAGATTCAAATCCCCATAAAGAAACCTGGGGAAATGTAAGAGGTACTTAAATGAACTAAATTAAAACTTGAGCCTCAAGGATCAGACAAATAATATTTAAAAGGATCCCAGGATAAAACAAGAATACAAAAAGCAGACAAAGTGAATTTACAATTGAAGTAATAAAATCACAACTGGCCAAGAGAAAGAGAGCCTAAACACAGGAGGACCAGAGTGGAAACACCCTGCCAGACAATCCTGTAAGCAGGGCTTTTCACCAATCAGCAGCCAACAGGATAAGATGTCTGGCTATAAAAGCAGAGCCAGCTCATTCTGAACGTGTCTCAGTAACGGATAGGTTTCCTATACTTCTCCTCCAGGTGTTGCTGCATCCTGAAGGAAAAGTTGCTGCCTGGGTGAAGGAGCCTGGACTACCCTGGCTGCTTGGAAGCTACCTGCCTGAAATCTGCCTGAAGAGCCTGGAGGAAACTGATTGACCCAGGGGGGAGTAGGAGGATACCCATGCACCCCCACCTAAGCCAGAAAGGGTGGAAGAGCTGACCGGCCTGAGAAGCCTAAGAAGAAGCTGAGGAAGCTGATTGACCCAGGGGGAAGAAGGAGAGTACCCCGACAGCCAGCATAAGCCAGAACGGTGAAAGAGCTAATACGCCTGAGAAGCCTGAGAAGAGGCTGCGGAAACTGACTAACCAAGCAGGAAGAAGAAGAGTACCCCTGCAGCCAGAAAGGTGAAAGAGCTGACCCGCCTGAGAAGCCTGGGAAGAGACTAAGGCAAAACCTTGCTAGGATCTTGGTAGAGAGAGACCAGGACAGAAGCAGGATGCCTGAGGAGAAGAGGGGCCAAAGAAAAGATCCCCTAAAGAGGAGAGGGCCAACAATCCAGGTCACCGGAGGATGTGAGGGGCAAAAGAAGAAAGAAAGAAAGAAGGAAGGTAAAGAAGATATACTCCTTAAAGAAAGAGGAATCATGCTGACAGAAAGCAATAGGTGAAGTACACCTTCAGTTTGCGTTATTCACACAGGGATTGATTTTTAAGTCAGTTACATTTGAGGATTTTGCTTTCTTCTTTAAACCCTGTTTTGTTTACATCTGCTTACTAAAGTAATTTCTGTAAAAAAAAAAAACAACACTTCAAAGAGCCTCTATTTGCCATGTCATTGCACTCGTCACACAGTACATAGTAATGATAATACAAATATCCGTTTTTTATGTTGTACTTTATGATACAGTCCTCCTGCTTCTAAGTGCTTTAAAAATAGCTATTAAAATCAAATAAATGACACTCAATTTCTCGACCTCAGATGGTTCAAGTGCTTGTCAGCCTTGCCAGGATTCGAACATGCAGAGTGTATGCTGGCCCATGGTCAGTGTTGAGTGCTTACACAATCCATGATCTATCCAGCTGGTATCAATAAACCATATTTTGCTCCAGCAGGTGTATACAATTGTTGTCAATCAGATAGCTCAGTGAATAAAGTGTTGGCTTCAAGAACTGGGTGCAGCTAGCATCAAGGTCGGCACCGCTGATTCAGACTTATATCCTTCTAAACAGGGCTGCAGTGACCTTTTCAGGAAGGGATTCCATCCCTAAAAAGTTTGAAATCATTCCATATTTCTGGAAGTCAAATTACTTGCTAACACTTTTGGAAGTATGTGTCTTCCAAGACAAAAAACGAAAATGCAATGTAATATGTGTCTTAATAGACAGGTACAACTATCCTGAGTTCTGTTTTTTGAAATCTGAGAACCAAATTTCTAACCAAGTATTATGTTGATTTGGAAAAGTCCAAGTCTGGCCACAGACTGGTTACAGAGAGTTTATAGAGAATTTCAAATACCATCAGCAAGTTTCAGAATAATTCTGAGGCTCTACAACTTGGGGTTCTATGTAAATGAACAGCGAGATCTTTTATGGAAGTTTTGAGACTTTGTCTAACCTTAAGAACGTCCAAAATAGTATTAACTAAAGCACTTCTGCTGAGGTCGATACATTGAATATCATTGAATTGGGTAACAAAAACACATTTTATTACAGTGCATAAAAGTGCGAAAACTCCTACTCAAAGCACTGAAGAAAACATGACACGGTTGTTATTAGGGTTCAGGACCGGTCACGACATGAGTGGGTCATGCTGGCCCTTAAACAATCGGACTTTAACATGTATACCTGGGTATTTACTTTTGAATGGCAGCCTTTCCAAAATGTTACAAATAGTGGTGTTTCAAAGGACTACACAATGGTGACACTATAAGCTTATTTGCTGTGATATCATAGACATTTATTTGCAGAATGTCTCTTTGTCCTTTCCGTCGACACATGTATGTGTATTGCAATATCTTAGCTTTTGTGCGGGCGAGGGCCTATCATAAGGCACACCCGGTATTTCCTAGAGCGGCAAATACTCAATGAAGGAAGTAGACATATCGCCCCAGCTGTTTAATAATCAGTGGAACACAATCAGTGTTTCTGATTTATTGCTTTGCTGTTTGCTACAGTTCATCTGGGAGATTTAGAAACATTATTGGCTGTATCTCGAAATTTGCATAATTGTTTCCCCGTAGCTTCATCCCAAGAGCAGTTTCTGTGCGTGATGTTAGCTAACCCCAGGACAAGAAATATTCCATCACTGTATGCAGAAACCGCTGGAGCCTGTCATCTGTGTGCCGGGCATAATATGAACTACACAGAACAAAGCCATGGGAGTAACATAATGTGCAACACACTGGGCTGCCAGGCCCGTGCTACACTCACTTTCCTCCTAGAAGGACCTCTCGCTGACCGGAATTCGCCAGGACAGCAGGACAGAGAGCCAAGGAGCGCAGGGGCGGGAGTGTGGTGGGCAGGGGTGATACATAACTTTAACCCATCCCACCATCCAAAACTCATAATAATGATTTGTTGACATATAGCACTACATGTCGGATACCCACCCTTCCTAGTTCTGTACACATGGATGTTACTATTATTACCCACGCATAGTACTCAATTTTTCGTCCTCAGGATGAAGAAAGGCCAAGTTGGATGGACCGAGGTATCAAACCCACAATGCCTGGCATTATACGGTTCCCAGGGCATTGAGCTTCAGCAATCCGCGCGGCTTGTAGATGCCATAAGGTCATCCGAAAAGCAAAGCAGGTCCCCGAGGAGTCACTGTTGAGACTATTTCTTTGAAGCGATGATGATTCACATTTCCTTATATTAAAGTTTTTAAACCTTAAACTCAAAGGGAAATGGGGCGCTTGGCGGTCCAAATAGGAAGAAGAATTTGGTGGGGTTTTTTTATCTCTTTAATTGTTTGCGGTAAATTCATATAGAACCGGAAGGAAGCTGTATGAGCATAGCTGGGTGGGAAACAGCAAGTGAATACGATCTTGTGGATAACAGAAAGCCCTCTGCCAATCTTCCTGTGCTGTTCCTTGTGGTGGCTGCTATAGCCTGTGGGGATGTGGACATCCAGGATATGTGTGGAGGTGGGTTTAACCATTTGTCTGTGATAAAGAGAGGATCTATGTTGTGATTGGTGATGAGGTCAGCAATGCAATACTGCGTAAAAAGCATGGATGAGCATGAGGTTACGTTTGTTTCTTCTAGGTGGAGTGTGGGTGGTGCTGAGAGGTATATGGAGGCTTTTCTGTGAGGTGGAGGTGCGTTGGAACCACATATGGACTGACTGTTCACATGTAACGGTTGTGATGGGGCTGGAAAGGGGTGAGTGATGTGTGATACAAATTCTAATGGCTTACCTGGGACCAAACGGGAATTGCCATTTTCTTTGTCTGCCTTCACTTCGGATGCACAGACGAAAGACACCCTGCATTCTCTAAGAGTTAAGAAAGCAAAGAAAGTGGGTTCACGTGACCTAAATTCACTTACACCAGCTGACCAACTTCAAAAGAAAAGAGGCAGGGTTACATTTTTCTCCCATGCTGTTTCATATATGCCCAAAAGCTCTGCGAGATATGGTCTCTGGGTCGGGCCTCCGAGTGCACCACTCTTCAGAAGAGAGCCAGGTTGAACTTAGGGTGTTATCTCCAGCTGACAATCTACCCATTGGGACTGTCTGTGCCATCAAGAAGACAAATCCCTCCCAAAGAGACTTTCTTTTGGTTTCCTCTTCATTATCTCTTATACATATGTATAAAACAACTGTAGAGCTCTGCATATGGCAGGTAAACACCGTTTGTTCCGTTCATGATTACAAAAGCAGCTAAACTAGTGCATTTCCTCAATTTCTGGCACCATGCAAGTGTTAGAAAAGTCTTATTATTACTCAATTTGTCCATTTTGATTGGAGAAGGGGATGAGGCGGCATGCCATTGGTGGTTTAGGCATGGATCACAGAAGCGAGCGCTTGACAAAATATTATGCGGAGTTTAGAGATTTTCTGGGTATATCCAAAGGCCGCCAAGGTGCCAATGGTAGAAGACAAGAGGTGGTATTTCAGCATTAGGAGTATTCACTTCCCGAAGAAATGCAATTCTCGGAAGAAAGGTACATCCAGGAAACGTAAGAACTATGGCTTTGTGTCTGCTTCCGATTGCACCGGCTGGATGCAGTGTGCCGCACGCGCGACAAGCCGGCACTGGCAAATCCCACGAATCAACGGATAATGCACGCAAAAAGCAGAATTCCGAAATCTCAGGGGGTGTAAATTGTGAGGAATTAGGGGGACGTGTAATGCATAAACATACATTTCAGAATAATCTATCCACGTTCTTCTGAGACAGCTTCCCAGTTATTTACAGAAGAAACATGTTATTACTCACTCGTGAAAAATCCCCCCCGGACTTATTAATTTCGATGTAATGGCTAGTATGAAAGTTACACGAGAAATATGCATGGTAATCAGCTTTACTTGTATTTGCATTGCAAAAGACAACCGTTACCGAGCTTCCTGAATCGAAAAACACTTGCTCAGATGTGTTACAGCGATTGAATATGAGTCTGATGCAGAGGAAAGACAATCTGCTTACTATGGAACAGCCAATCAACACACAGTACAGGTGCCTCTGGTTATAATTACGGTAGTGCACAGTCAGCAGTCCATGAGAACGGCTTGAAACAATTAGTAAAGCAGAGTCAATTTGGATATGGTTCATTTACTTCAGCTTATTCACGCTCTTTCGTGGGAGTAGAGATGTGGACTTGTGGCTAAATTACTAACTTTAGAAATTCGAGACCTGGGTTCTAGTCCCAACTTTAGCACTTGACTCCACAGAAATGTGCAATTTTGGGTAAATCATTTTGTCTCCCTGGGCCCTTAATTGTAAACATATAGGGCCTAGTCTTTTAATTACCCGGAGTGGGAATGAAGGTACAAAATACAGGCATAAACGTGTCGCACCTGTCTTAAAGCCTCCATTCATGCTCCGTAGCATTACATTGTTTTTGAAGGCAGAGGGCAGGGGCGGAACAGGAGTTTGGGTTCCACCTGCCTTTTACTCACTGCCTTAAAAGAAAAAAGAGGTTTAATGCTGCCATGAGATTTTCATGCTACCATAAAGCCAACAATTTCCTATGGAATATGCCCGATTTTTGTACCAGCAAAAAGCAGGCGGATTATATTGGCCAGGATCGGCCGATTTCGCAAAAAGGAAGATGTGGAGCCGGAGGATAAACTAAACACTCTTTCTTTATTGGAATATAACAGGAACTGCCCTTCTGGCCCACAAAGCTCCTCCCTCCTCCTTCGTCACTAAATATAAATACGCCCACCTAACTTAGCGGGCTATGTGCCTTAAAGGCACAGTCTATGGTAACACCACCCCTCGGACAAATGTTCAAACCTCCCGGTCAACATTCTTCGACCCAGCGTAACGGCTTCTTCGTAACTCTCTGCGGCCTGGTTTGGCGGTCGTCTTCCTTGTACCCCTCGTGGGGTTCATCATATTCATCTGTCACCTGAAGCGATTGTTCAAGGTATGAGTATCCCTGGGGGGTAATCTTGATAGTGATACTCATCAACAGCCCGGACATATCTTCGTGGGCTGGGCTGGTAGAACCTCTGTTGGAAATGTTGAGGCTATGGTCCTGGCAGGCATTTGGAGCCTCATGGTCGGAAACGGTTTTCCTTCCCTGCAGAAGGATTGGAAATGGCCCTCTCTCCCACAGTTGGCACACCATTGTGACGGGGCCAGGCAGGACCCGGAGTGGGGGAACATCATGCCGCAACGGTAGCACTGTCTCTGTTGTCTGGGTACTTGTTGGATAAATTGCCTGTATGGGGCGCCACCCCTGTCTCCCGAATGTGGAATGGGTTGTTGAACAGCAGCAATAAGTTCGGTGACGTCTTGCCTTGCCGTAGGCGTGCCTGACATCGATGCCGCTTGGGCGTCGACTCTTTTAAATATTCTAGCAAGTTCACTTACTTCTGGGATTGTGAGGGGCTTTTTCAGCAATTGCTTCTTGAGCGTGGGTGACAAACAGCCCTCAATGTTGCGTAGTCAAATGACCTTGTCCAATGAGAAGGCATTGAACTGGCAGTGGGCTCCCTTGACTCTCAAGCATGTTATGTACTCATCTACAGTCTCCTGTGGATTCTGCATGCATTGGTTAAAGAGGTATCTCTCATCGTCCTGATTGGGTTCGATGATGAGTAGCCTGTTGAGTGCTGTGAACATAGAGGCGAAATCAGGTTGGTCAGCCGTTGGAATGGTTTTGACGATCGTTTTCACCTCTCCCCCTACGAGATTGAGAAAAACGTCATGTAGATGAGGTAAATTACCATCTCCTGACCCTCTGACTAAGTGGTAGAAGTCCTCCATCCACTCGGTCCACCGGGGCCCTTTGTTGGCCTGTGGCGTCATGAAGAACGGAAGGGGCATGCACAGCTGGATGGATTTCATGCTGCGGGCTGGCGGTAGCGAAGCTGGGTTACTCATGGCGGCCAGTGACTGTGCAGGTGCAGAGGAAAACACTGGCGGGCAAGGTGTTGTGCAGATGGGGGTCTTTTACTGTCCCGTAGTAGCTCAATCCTGCTGGTGCTGTTGCCCAGGAGCAACCAGGGAAACAGAATAGGGGGTGGGTCCCCACGTGTGCTTTTCGGTTCCTGTGGTGGATAGCAGTCAGGTATGGTGCAGCTGGTTCAATTGGTTCACGTGGATCCTTGAGTGGTGACAGCCGGTCCTGGAAGGGTTAATGTTCCAAGCAATTGTGTTTTGTGTGCACAGTGATTTGGGCTGGGGGCTAATGTTTGTACGCACCTCTTACTATTTTTTCCTCATTTATTTATTTATATTCTTTATTTTTATTTTTTCTCTGTGTCGAGCCGGGATTCTTTATTTTGGGCTTCCGTGGACACTTGCGTCGCGATGGGCCTGTCGGAGCCGTAAAAGGCTTGTGCTGAGGCAGTTGTATGTTGCTGCAAGGCCGTGCCTGCAGGTGCTGCGAGCGGGTATGCAGCTTTCTGAGCAGCCGCCCGCTCGTGCAGTGTGCCGATTCAGCCCCCAGGGATTGAGGTCTCGGGGCCTGCGGCGGTGCCAGGCGCCTTCTTCTCAGACGCGCCTGCGGTACCTTGCAGGTAGGGTCCGGATCCGGGCGAGCTCCTTCCAATGAGCACAGCTCGGCGGGAGGTCCGTACTCAGGGTTGGAGGCACATGTGAATGGCGGGATCGCCAGTAGCTGGATGCAGGAACATGTGTGTAGGAGGACGGCGGATCACCGGCGCATGATGGGAGTCACCGGCGAAAGGAGGACTCCGGCTCCCCACCTGGAGAGATCCTCGTCACCAGTTGTTGGCCAGGATCGGCCGATTTCACATAAAGGAAGATGCGGAGCCGGAGGATAACAGAAACACTCTTTCTTTATTGGAATATAACAACCCTCAACCCTCCTCCTCCGTCACTAAATACGCCCACCTAACTTGCCGTGCTCTGTGCCTTAAAGGCACAGTCTACGATAACAGATTACATAGGAAATCATTGTAAATGCTGCTTGCCATTCATACAGGGCAGGCGCTGTTTACTCATTTTGCACGCAGAGTGCAAAAGAGAGGTGTAAAGACACTTCTGCTGCCTCTTTACACTTCTCTTTTGCATTACACATTGCAAATGACAGAAGGTGCTCAGAGGGGACCTTTTTACACTTATGTACAAACGTAAGTGGTCACCTTCGGGAAAATTGTGCTCATGTTTTAAATTAGCTCCATATATTGTACATCTTCAAAAGAAGCTGTAAGGTGTGCTCTTTAAATACCCTACACATCAAACAGCACATTCTGTTTTCTGTAAATTGGTCTTGACTGGAGCCTACACACTGAACTGTTCTGTGTGCAACATACCGTGCACTAATGATATGGATAACATTTCAATAGCCACCCTTCCTTCAAAAGTGCTCATTGCCAAGAACCACCAGTGAGGGCAGTATTAACTATCCTATGCACCGTCAAGTCAACTTAACAGAATCCAACTGCTGACAACCCAATGTCCTTACTGGTATTTATGAGACATGTCCTTTGTTTCTCTGCTGGTCTTATATGTAGGGGTCACCACCCAATGGGTGCCTTACATTGATGGCAGGGGGAGCTGAAAACTCCCTGCTAGACAGAGGTTAATGCTTAAGCTCATTCCCATAGGAGAGACAAGTTTACAAAGGTCCACCCAAAGCCAGACTTTCGTGGTTCTGCCACCATTATGCTGGTACCCGCCCAAGGAATAGCGACCACCAAGGAAAATGGGCAACCAAGCTACCTAGCACCTATGCAGCTCTGGATGCTTTTGGGAAGTGCCACCGGCTGGTAGCGACAGGCATGCTAAAGGTACTGCAACCATGGCACTATAAAATTCAGAGGGGCACAGTGGCGTAACACAAATGTGGGGCCTGCCCATGCGAGCCATGCTGGGGGCGACCCACACCCAACTTGGCAACAAATCACAGGTTGCGCCATGCTCTGTGCCGGTCTATATCACCACGCTTGCGCAATATGCACGAACGTGCTGCTGCAGGGGTACGCCGCACACTGCACCAGGAAAAAAGATATGTGTGTTTTAATGCATTATACAGCACGCTGTCTGGTAAAAATTGCCTAAAAGGCCAGAGTGTTTGTAATTGTTTTGTAGGGTAACACCAATCCAAAAATACAATACATGCAAGACACCAACAGTGCACAAGAACATTAATGCTTTGCTATTAAAAAGGCCATGCCACAATGAAAACCTGTTCAACTGGCTGCACAATGTAGACCATTCTAGACACATAATAACATATTACAGTAAGGCATGCCAGGCCACATTTAGACATACCTAGACTGGTTGCACCAAAATGCCAGTCGAAGCAATATCACTTTTCATGGTTACTTCATCACAGATGCCCAGAAAAATATACAATGCCACAGTAAGAAATAGCTAGACTGGCAGCACCCAAATGCCACTCTAGCCAGGTAATTACACTTAACATGACTGCTTTATCCGAAAGGCCCAGTTACGAAAAAGTCAAGCCAAACTAAGAAAGGACTAGTGATAAGAGAGTCAGAAAAGGCCAAATTGCCCTCTAACCGGCATTTGTCAAAAAAGAGACAACACAGAGGGCCTCATTACGAGGAGGGCGGTAAGGGGCTAACGGAGCCGGTAAAGGTGCCAGAGCTGTTAACCCCTTACCGCCCCATTACGAGGTCTGCTCGTGGGACCCGCTAAGGACGCCTGGTGAAACCAGGCGTCCTTAGCGGGTTCTGCGAGCAGTCCAGGATGCTAACAACAGGCCCGTCATTAACAGGCCCGTTGTTAGCATCATCCCCATTCCCATTGAGCCCTATGGGGGCTAAAATGGGAATGTGGATGTACCGGGTACGGGTTCCCTGAATAGGGAAATACCGGGCCCTCCAAGTTTGGAATGGCCTGGTACTTCCCCATTCAGGGAACCCGGACCCGGTACCCGGAATGGAGGTAGCCATGCCGCAAAAAGCGGCATGGTTACCTCCTTCCTCATAATGAGGCCCAGAGTGTGGTATGCTGAATACAAGGCAACCAACAAGCCTCTCTAGCCACTAATACCACATATCATGCCTGCTTAGCATGGACATGGATGACCATTACGATTTATCGCACAATCCCCATCCCGCCCCACACATCCCCTCTCCCTCCCACCCCCTATTCCAACTCCCAAAATCAGCTTTTCGGCCCAGAATTACCTCCACGTCCCTGCGATGAGAAGGAGTGGTATTAGGAGTAATGAAGATTAGAGGTAACTAAGCCAGGCATTACTTCCATGTCCCTCTACCTCATCACAGTACTTGTGTATGAAGCAAAGTGCCTCATGCACAAGTACTGGGACAAGGAAGAATAGGGCTACGAGTAATAAAGATTACCAATAAGTATCCAAGGGATTAAACACACGTACTGGTGCAACACCATTGTGCTGACTGGGCTTAAATCCTTCCACCCACCCGCCTAAAGTTTTGGGCTGTGTTGACTCAACGTGGCTGACCTACAGAGCCGTTGATGGACAGAACAGGACACAGATGTTAAACGGCACCTGGGTTTCGCTGTTAACAAAGGCTCAGCAATTACTAACGTAAAGCATTTCACCGTTAGTACCTGCATTCAAATGCATAATTGTTCAGGCAATTGAAATCTTGATGTGGGTTTAGTACTTGCAACCCAGTGAAGTGATTGGAAGGGTAGAGAGGGGACAGGAGACTGCTTATTCTCAGAGCAGTCCATAGGTGGGTGCTTTCAGACTTAAAGGAAAGAGTTAACTGTGTGTAACATTGAAGCTGCACTAGAATAGTCACATTAGAATGCATAAAGTTAGATGGCCCCACACAAATTAGTTTGCCCCTTCCAATCGCACGTGAAGTTAGCACCTCTCCCAACATTTGAAGGGTTACCACCCTCTCCCCCCGAAAATGTAGGTTTAGTTGTGCCCCTGAACACAAGCACACACACCATTCACCATACACACACACACACACACACACACACACACACACACACACACACACACACGCAAACAGCCAGCCACCCATACATTTAAGTGTGTACCCTTTCACCATACAGGCACACCCAGGCAGCCACACATGGATTTTAGTGTGCGCCCTTTCACCATACAGGCACACACGTCCAGGCAGCCACCCATACATTTAAGTGTGCACCCTTTCACCATACACTCATACAGGCAGCCACCTATGCATTTAAGTGTGCACCCTTTCACCATGCACTTCCACAGGCAGCCACCTATACATTGAAGTGTGCACCCTTTCATCATTCAGGCACACCCAGGCACCCACCCTTACATTTAAGTGTGCACCCTTTCACAATACACTCGACATGAACACCCAGCCACCCATACATTTAATTGTGCACCCTTTCACCATACACACACAGGCAACCACCTATGCATTTACGTGTGCAACCTTTCACCATACTCACACACACATGCACACACGCATCATGGGGAGACCTGTTACTTCAAAAAGAAATGTTTTCTTTTTGAAGTCACTCCGACTTCATAAAGAAATTATTTCCGTTAAGGACTAAACCATAATGGAAATAATGTCTTTATGAAGGCAGAACTACTTCAAAAAGAAATAATTTATTTTTAAAGTCCTAGAGCTCCCTCCACCCCATGGCCCGAAGTCCTCCAGCCTAGAGGCTTCCATGTCATGGGGTGTGGGGAGCCCTCGGACTAAAAAATAAATAGTTTATTTTTGTAGTCCCTCTGCCTTCATGAAGAAATTATTTCAGTTACGCTGAAAAAGAAAACTAAATGTATTTATTATGGTCCAAGGGGAGCCCCACCCAGGACATGTGGGCACTGTGGGGGCTCCCATTACACCAATGGAGGGGCAGGAGCTTGTACCTGCCATATGTATCTTCTGGGCATGCTGACCCAGAAGAGTAGGCTCTAGGCACAGCTAGCATCACAGGGACTCTGAGGGAGAGCAAAGCCCCTCTGTCACAGATGTACACACTACCACAGACATGGTGTAGCAAATGTGAGTACAAGATTTTCTGGCATGTTGAGTAAGCTGGGGGGACCCAATCAGAGGGAACTCAGTAGTTAAGGGGCCGTTTATTTTGTTTGGCTGTGTGTACTGATTAAGAGTCTGGTGATTATAGAGCAAGAACCAATGACATCGTCAGGGGGCAGCTGTATATTTGGAAAGTAAACTTCTCCACCAGGTGGATCTTCTCTGCCAGGAGGGGGATGCATTACATCGTCACTGTCTCGTCGATGATGCAGCGTGCCTGAAGGAATCATGGCCTTGCACAGAGAGCCGGTGTCCTTAGATCACTCGGGCTGTCAGTGTGTAAACCTAACCTTGTTCTATTATTGGTTATTAAGTGGGTGCAATGTGGCTGCTGCTTGGCATCTTAAGTTCAGCTGGCTGTGGGGTGTGGACAGACTTTCTCCTGCAGACACCCTCCCAGTTAAGGTGTTCCTAGATGGGAGTCATGTGATTTGAGCTTCGAATATGATAGGGTAATGAGTGATACCACCCGGGGAGTTGGTTCAGGGATCCCACCCAGGTGTAGGCATTAATCAGTAGACAGCTCCGCTTCAGCTGGGGAGCGTGCATGCTAGCGAGTAAGGGAAAAGAGGCAAATGGGAAGCTATGCATGAAGTAACATGATTGGTGCTTTTAAACAACGAACAAACACAGTAAGTATGTAACTCTGCCTTTAGCGGAAATAAAGAAAGAGTTAAAATCTTACGTATATCTACAGCGCATGTCTAACTGGGGTGACCCAAACAAGAGTACCCCCATTCCCACTTCCCAGGAGTGCACACCTCTTCCCACTAGCCAGCCGGGGTGTGGTGGCTCAGGGTGGGGTAGGTTGATGTCTGGGGGACTGGGAACCCTGGGCTCTTGCAGTCCAGAGGCTCGTGGATTCCTGTGTCTCCGCTGCAAGAGCTTCAGAGAAAAAAGCGAGTTGGGTAGGGGTCTCCACCATCCTTGATGAAATTGCAGCACTGGGGTTTGAGGGTGCCTAGACTCACCTGTTTCCAGATCACTTACAGTAAAAGAGCTGATTGGAGATAGAGGTGTTATCTCTTTATGCGCGTTGTGGGCACACATGCTTTGGTGGCCCTGGCATAAATGAGTGAGGAAAGAATTAAAGGGTACAGCGTGTAGCGCTCGGATGTGTTTCATCGTCATTATGATTTGCCTTATTCCAAAGTAAGTTACCTAAATACATGGATTGCACAAAGCAATGGGGAATGCGTGCAGGAGAGTAAGGAATAGAGAAAAGCAAGGCATGGAGGAAATTCCAGGAGGCCTGCACATTCTCTGCATGCTTATCAGGGGTAGAATGGAAGCCTGTGCCACTGAGTGCAACGCTTTACACCAGGCATAGTGAAAGTATCCATTTGTTTTGAAAATGAAATCTTCTTTGGCAGCCAAAGTGATTGTTCACAGTCCAGAATGCGTTTTAAATGGAAACTAACTTGTTTAGGACTTTGAAATTTAGCAGTTGAAAAGGTGTTTTTTCCAGGACCAACTGATGGGTGTGTGGGGAAAGGGGAATCCTACGATAAGGATAAGGTTTAATGTTCTGAGGCAGGAATAGTCAAAGGTATGGAGAGGATACACAGCCAGGGGCGGGCTGAGATGCTGAGCACCAATCACGGAACAAAAAGAGGATTGCTAGATTCCTGGAGCTTTCAGTTCCGGAGCCTCGGGCCTAGCAGAGAGGGAGATCATGGTACCAACTCTACAGGAGTCATGGCAGAACATCATCTAATCTCCTTCAGCTGAGGACCGGTCAGTGATTAGGGAAAAGCCTTCAGCAGATCTCCAGTACTTCAGAAACGATGCTCCCGTGCACAGCTGACACCATGGTCATGTAGGCACATCACCAGATATGAGTGACCATCCGGGTGTCATCTCTTTCCAAGGGACTCCATGGGAGAGCCTGGAGACACATATTATTGGCCTTCCATGAGGCTATTCTGCATTTTCAAGGTCGCACATAAAAAAGACTGATTTATTTCCAGCAATTTTGTGTAACCTTCTAATGTGTAATGATCACTATTTCGGGGGAACCCCTGAAAACAAATCCCCTGCCCACCCTCACCTTTTAAATTAGGGGATTTTCAATCCCCATGCCCCCTTTTCAGCCTCGCCCCCTCCCTTCCTTGCCAAATACATTCCTGCCCAAACTCTCCCTCCCTCCTCTCCCACTGTTCTTCAGCTCTCCTACGTGTATAAGTTGATACGCGAATAGCCAATGACTACTCATTCTACCCACGCTACTTGCCTCTAACAATAACCTTTAAGGTCACACCTCACCGGGAGAGTAACCAATGCTTTCATGCAGGGTCGCAGAGGCACTTGAGAAACACAATCAGCTGCAGCTACAGACTTCTTTGATTGGTAAGGGCAAGCGCATAAAGTAGGAGTGTTACAAACATGCAAATCAGGAGTTGAAATACAAAAAATAAGCCTGGAGATGTTTCAGTTTCTGCTCATTCTAATAGCTGTCAGAATAATGCACACGACTTCTTGACATCTCCACGTCTTTGATGAGTATCCTCTCATGTCTACGAATGAAACAGAAGGAGCACACCGATTTCTTCTCAAGCCACCAGGAGCTGTGTCTTATGGTTAACAGAGCCAGAGACGTACACGTTTTACAGCAATCACTTAGTGTAGTATGACGTCCTTATGAATTATTAACGTTGATCACTTTGCATCACTTAGGTTTCGTCTTTGAAACTCTCAGTGAACATAAGGCGTACAGAACACAATATACATTATCCCCTACTAGCGAGATAACAGTGGTTACTCTGCCAGCGCATTATGCTCTCAGTTGCATTGGGTGTTGAGCTAAAAAGCCAGCATATCATTGTGTTCTTTATGGAACCCTTCTGTAAGGCATCAGCATAACGTGGACACTGGTGTTTGCTGCTATGACATCACGAAAGCACGCCATGGCTTGTAGGACTAACAGAAACAGGGCTGTGCGCAGCCACTTACTCAATAGTTCAGCTCCTTTGGGCCACAGCGAGGCTGATTCACATCGGAGCAGCAGTAACAGCAACCCATCTTGTTAAAAGAGGCGGCCTCACTGGCCGAGCAACTGCGGCAGTAACCAAGCAGTAATAAGTGGACAGGGTCATCCTACAGTGTTTCGTGTTCTTACAGACATTGCCTTTGCTAACCTGTTTTTGGTGCACATCTCTGTAAGGTATTCCAGCTGTTTGCACCTGCTCCCTTTCATTCCCTGTTCTTCATTTCCATAGTTTTCCTTTTTTGAGCGGCTGTGCTTAAATGAGGGTGTACTCCTTTCAGCCCTAGTATCTCGCTTCCTCCTCCTTATTTTGCTGTCCTTTCCCTAATGGATTGTGATGACTACGTACAATGGCAATGGCACGTATGTCTGAGCTAAAGTAAGCACTGCAAGATAACCTGCTACTGGAAAGGTGGCCTTAATGGTCTGCAGGAGCAAAAGTACATGTATGCACTACATACAACTGCAGATGAGTGAGTTGTTATCAACAATAAGGATGTTTTCCATGTAACTACGTAATTTCAATTCAATACAGCGCAACACAATAATGCATTTTTCAATTTGTTTCAATGTAAGGGCTTATCTGTTTTTTAATCTCAATACATCATTATTTTCTTTTTAAAAATATGTCCAATGTTCTTTTCAGTTCAAACCCTTACTTCGCTAATGATTAGTTAGCACACCGAGAAGAACATTCTCAGGATGGAGGATTGCAAACAAATTCCGAGCACTAAGCCTTGTTCACAATCCTGTTTCCTTCCTGATAGAGCACAACAGAAATTTCTCTCAGGGAGGTGCAGGTGACAAACATGGCCAGCTCAGCCACATCCCTGATGCCACCTCCCTCAACTCTCCTTCACTTTGTAATGACGATACTGCCCTCGCCGGATGACTGTCTGCACACAAAGGGAAGAAGGAAGTGTGACATACCAGAGGATGCATCCCGAGAAGGTAAATGGAACCCAAAACAGTAGGAGAATACCAAAGAAGAATACCAAAGGCAAATGAAAAATGTCTGAATTCAAAGCGAGAGGTGTCAGAATAGTGCCTTTCCCTGATTCACTGATGTAATATCTTGCCATTACAACGATTAGGGTGCACCTATGTGAGGCAGATAGCCATCTGCACACATAATAGAAATCACTCGAGACATAGTATGGACAGTGCCACAAACTAAAGCATTGCAGCAACAATATTGGGCCTTGAATACATTTCACACAAAGACAGTTTTTAATAGCGTTAAATTGAGGGCAAGACATTTAGAACGTTCTGACGTAAAAGCACTCATTACTAATCAGAGAATACGGCACGTGTTACAGAAATCTTCCCTTTGAAGTGCCATTTCCCTGCTGTACAAGAAATGTGAAGCCACAAAGAACCGTCACTACATTTGTTTTCTCTAACAGTGTATTCATTTCTCCAACAACTGTTTCGACTATTGTACTAAGTTTATAAAAACATGGTGGATGTCATATAATTTATTAGATTGTAAATATGTTGAAACAAAGTTGTTCCTTTCTATTGATGTGAATAACAATTGGCTTCAGTTCAGCCAGATATTGTGCTGACTTCAAAATGACCAGAGTTTCACTTAACAGCAGCCACCACCTTTGGAAACTCCTTTGGAGAGAAGAATGCTAGAAAAATAGTCTAAATGTTTTTAAACTAAAATCATATCTATGGTCCTTCAGGAGATATCGTCTGTTGCTCTGAAACTGTTTTATTATTGAGCCTCAAAGGGAAATTCTTCCAGCTAATATGGCACCTTTGAACTCTGCCTAGCAATACATCCATCAACTGTTAAGCTAATATAGCAGAACAAAGGAGGCTTTTCATCTCATTTTGAGTAAATGATTTGTTGAACCCATTGCATATTTGTGTTTATATGGGTCATGTGCTGAAGCACTAGGCTTTGCCCATAGGGCAAATGCAGAGTACGATTGAAATATTGTATTAAATATAGAAAAATAAATTGTCTCAGAACTCTAAAACCATGCCAGTTTCAAACATGTGTATTTCGAAGAGGAGATTCTCCTCATTAATCTGACACCATTCCCTAACAAAAGTATAAATATTCAGAAAATTATGAATAAATGTGCTAAACATTCATGTCACAGATTTCAGGAATCCATATTCCAATGATGTGGTAGGTTGTTGCCGTAAATTATGGAATACAAAAGATTTACTATTTAAATGATTAAGAGCAGAACAAGCCCCTACCTTTTTATCTGGTCACAAATACAGACATTATAAATAACCAATGGAGATTTGGGTGTGTGTATTTTATAGTAGTGCCTGACTATGAGGCAGGTCAAAGGAAGTACCAGGTTCATAGAATAGTGTGACATAATCATTGGAATATTTGGCACTTTAAAATGTGGTAGTGCACGGGGGAAACGATTCTGACTCTGGGAAAAGCTGCAGGAAAAAATACCATCTGTTCCTATTGGATGATCACTGAATATAAGCAGGGCTTATCCAGGAGGGATCAGAACAAACATAACTTGAGGCAGACCAGCTATGGACAAGGAGGTGCCTGCTGAGACTTCTCTGGTGACACTTGTGGGTTTCTGATGGCTCCATACCTTTAACGACTAATCCAAAGTGAGTATCAAAATTCCCCCAATGAAACAATATCAGCTCTGTAGCCACCATTTCTATTTTTCCTGTTAAATCCTACAAAGCGGGTGGTATAGGAAGGTGATACTAAAATACAATGATTAAATGGGAAATGTACCGTGCATGCTCACTGCATGTATTATCAAGTGAGAAGCCATGTTTATCCAACCCAAAATAAATTTTTGAGCAGTGTGAGCAGTGGTACAGATAGCATTTAATGAAGTGTGCCTACAAGTCTTTGGAAATTATAATCTTATTAAATTCTAACCAAAGAGTTTTCCCAGAAAAAGAGCTGCATGTTCTGTGGAATCCATAACTATTTAATAATAATTGGAAATGAGAACAGGTTTAATTGTGTCATGTTTACTCCCATAGAAATGATGCAAATGCAAATCCCATACACCCCTCATTCTTGAAATTGCACAATAGCACTTTGTTATTGAGGTGGGAGGAAAGGTAAACTTATAACTGTTTCATAAAATTATCAAAACATTCTCCCTGGTTGGGTGGCTGAAGTGAGTCTATGCAATCTAAATTGAGAACACTGCTTACCTATAACAAACCTGCAAAACATGCAACCCATACCAGCCTGCATTCAACTACATGCATAAGTGTAACGCTCACCTGATTCCCGCAGAGGCGCCGGTCTTGACTGGGTGAATGCCGTATCTTCAAAGGTGATGTGTAACACACGGTTGGCTCTTTGGGCTGGACCTCTGTGCACTGTATGCCTGACTCGAAGAGTAAGATGTCTGCAGAAAGAAAATATGGGATTAATGAACTGGGGTTATTGGGTGCCTCTCTCCTCTTCCCTTTCTCTTCTCCTGTAGAACCCCAAAGGTTAACACCCTCACCTTAGGTAAGTGAACGCGGAGCTCTCCATCTGCCTCGGGGCAGGGTGCCGTAACCAGTTTCTTTACTGGATAAGGGTGCAGGCCTCTTGACCTCAGAGGACTGCTGTCCGTCGTTAACTGCACGAACGGTAAGTTCTGGGCACTTCAAATGTCTTAAAAGTCTTTTGTAATGATATCTCTTGTTTTGCAGGGTTCCAGCGATGGCGGATGGCGGGCTGATGAGAGTTGAGGATCGAACCCGCGTGAGGAATAGAAGCGCCTGGAAGCACGTAAGTAAGCGCTTGTAGCCTGCTTCACGATGCGCACTAACTGTCCCTTTTATCTTGCAGGTACAAGTTCGGAGCTTTAGAGAAGCTGAAGGGTGCTGGAATACCCACTGGATTCGGCGTGGGAAGGAGTAATGGCACGTGAGTAATAAAGTTGCCCAATGTCTTTAAACGCACCTTCTTTTGTCTTTCAGATGCGGGATGCAGCGCCGAAGGCCTCCGGAGCGTGCGAAGAGCTGGTAAGCTTTTGTCTTTCAGATGCCGGAATGCAGTGTGAAGACCTCCGGAGCATGCGAAGAGTAGGTAAGCCTTTGTCTTTCAGATGCCGGAATGCAGCGCGAGGCGTTGGTGACAGCCGATGGACCAGGTAAGAGATGCGCTGCCACTGAAGACCGTAGTGCTAACCTGTTCTTTCTTTGTCTTTACAGGTGCTGCTGAAGACTGGATTCCAGGATGGTAAGCCTTTGTTCCCTTAGGCCCAGGATCAGAAGCAGAAGACACGATGAGCGTTCTGCTGCAGAGAATGCAGAATAACGCAAAGCAAGATTCATCCATCTGGTGTGGTTTAAATAGCCTCCTGTAGTGCTTAGGTGTCTCCTTCCACAGCCACGCCTAGGTAAGAAAAGAGTTCCTGCTTTCCAGAAGAGTTCCAGTGTTCTGAACCTAGGGAGTGGCTCCTGCCCCACCCAACAGGAAAAGTAGTCCCAAACAGAAGAGGATCAGGGGTTCAACTGGCAGGTAAGTAAGCAGCATGGTCTGCTGCAGGTAAGTCCACCCAAGCATTATGAGCCCGGCGCTTCCAGCGCTGGGACTGGGCATCTTTATGAGCCTGGTGCCACTGGCGCCAGGACAGGGTCCAAAAGGTCCCAATTGGGACTGGCTGGCACTCGGAACCGGGGTTATGGGTCTGCTTCCAAGGGAGTCGGGCAAGTCCTGATCTTTTGGAAGCAGAGATCATGACAGCACCCCCCCTCAAGGCCCCTCCCAAACCGGGCTTCTCCGGGGGTTTGGGCTTGTTAGGAAATGTTCGATGAAATCTTTTGATTAGACGAGGCGCGTGGACATATTCTGCAGGTTCCCAGGATCTTTCTTGGGGACCGTAGCCTTTCCAGTCAATCAGGTAAAATAGTTTAGATTTGAACATCTTGGAATCCAGGATGCTTTTGACTTCAAACTCGAGTTCTCCATCAACTAGAATAGGTTTTGGAGATGTAGTTAGTCGGGTTTGAGGTTGCATGGGTTTTAATAGAGAGACGTGGAAGACCGGATGTATCTTCATGTGAGGGGGCAGGTCCAACTTGACCGCTACTGGATTTACTATGGTAGTGATGGAATAGGGACCAAGGTATCTTGGGTTGAATGTGGTGGTCCTTTTAGAGGTAGATATTTGGTGGATAACCAGACTTGATCTCCTACTTGATATTGGGGGGCTTCCTTCCGATGTTGGTCTGCTCCTTTCTTGTATTGTTCTTTAGCCCTTTGAAGGTGAGAAACGGCTTCCTTAAAGGCTTGGGTGATTGTAGAATGCAGGTGGTCTACTGGTGGTGTTCCAAGATCTTGGAGTGGATCCAACTCCGAGGTTCGAGGGTGACTACCGTATAAAAGAAAAAACAGGGTCTTCCCAGTTCCCGAGTGGACAGAGTTATTGTAGGCATATTCGGCTATCCAAAGGATATCTTTCCAAGTTTTTTCAGTGTGTTGTAGCATGCAGCGCAAATACTGTTCCAGAGTTTGATTGGTCCTCTCGGTTTGTCCGTCGGTTTGAGGGTGGTGGCTGGTCGAAAGTCTCACATCAATTTGAGCCGACCGACAGCAACTTCGCCAAAAATGAGAAATAAATTGACTACCTCGATCCGAAATTAGAACTGAAGGAAAACCGTGCAGTCGGACGATGTTTTCGAGAAATTCTCGGGCCAGAGTTGCTGCTGTTGGTAAGCCTTTGAGTGGAATGAAATGCGCCATCTTGGAGAATAGGTCCACGATTACTAGGATCGTATTGTATCCGGAGCATGGAGGTAGATCGGTGATGAAGTCCATAGAAAGCGTATGCCAAGGGCGAGGCGGGATGTCAATAGGGCGTATGAGGCCGGCTGGTTTTTCCTTTTGACTCTTGTTTTGGGCGCATACTCCACAGGACATTATAAAGTCTCTGATATCTTTTTTCCAAGACGGCCACCAGAAGTAGCGCTTGATCTTTTCCGAGGTCTTGGTCATACCGGGATGTCCTTCCATTAAAGAATCGTGATAACAAGAGATTACCTTTTTCTGTAAATCTGTGCTGGGCAGGTATAACCGTTCTTGGAAATATAATAGGTTGTCCTTCACCGTAAAGTCCTTTCCCTGCAGATGCCAATTCTGTATGTCTGCTGGAGTTACCAGTAGCCTGGCTTTATCCTTAACTTCCTCTATGGATTGTGTGGCGATTACACCTAGAATTCTTTGTTCGGGAATGATAGGTACAGGTTTAGGATTGATCAAATGTTCTTCCACTCCCATCCGAGAAAGGGCATCAGCTTTACCATTTTTTGTACCAGGTCGATAGGTAATTATGAAGTCAAACTCGGCAAAGAATAGTGCCCAACGGAGTTGCCTAGAGGATTGAGCTTTTGCGGTTTTCAAATATTGCAGGTTTCGGTGATCTGTAATCACAGTAACGGTGTGTCGGGCCCCCAGAAGATAATGCCGCCAAGCCTTAAAGGCGAACTTGATAGCTAGAAGTTCCTTATCAGTAATAGTGTAATTGATTTCAGGAGGCGAGAATTTGCGGGACCAAAATGCCACGGGATGCAACTGATTGGTTACTGGATCCTTTTATGATAGAACTGCCCCCAGGGCAAGGCTCGAAGCATCAGTTTCAACGATGTAGGGGAGTTCTGGGCGAGGATGTTTTAAGATCGGTGCAGAGATAAATCTAGTCTTCAAATTCTGGAAAGCTTGTTCCGCCTCGGTAGACCATTCAAAACGTTTGTTTTTCTTTAACAAGGCGGTGATGGGCTGGACTATTCGAGAGAATTCGGGGATAAACCTGCGGTAAAAGTTAGCGAAGCCTAACATGCTTTGAACACCTTTTACGGAGGATGGCGATGGCCATTTGAGAATTGCATCGACCTTCTTTGAATCCATACGCACTCCGCTAGGTGATAATATGAATCCCAAGAATTCAACTTCAGTCACGTTGAAAACACATTTTTCCAACTTAGCGAAAGGTTTGTGCTGACGCAATCTCTCGAGGACCATTTTCACGTGTTTCCGATGATCAGTTTCCGATGAAGAATAAACGAGGATGTCGTCAATGTAAACAACAACACACACATCTATGAGCTCTCTGAGGACATCGTTCATAAAATATTGAAAGGCGGCCGGGGCATTGCAAAGTCCGAAGGGCATGACCTGATATTCAAATAGCCCATACTTGGTGCGGAAGGCCGTCTTCCATTCATCGCCCTCTTTTACTCGTACCAAGTGGTAGGCTCCTCTAAGATCCAGCTTTGTATATATGCATGCTTTTCTGACTTGGTCCAGGAGTTCAGGGATCAAAGGTAACGGATATCTATTCTTAACGGTGATCTGGTTCAGGGCGCGATAATCTATACAAGTTCTAAGGTCCCCTTCTTTTTTTGGAACGAAGAACAAAGCTGAGGAAGCAGGGGACTTGGAAGGACGAATAAACCCATTCGCTAGGTATTGATCCAGGTATTGTCAGAGGTGAAGATTCTCAGGCTCGGTGAGGGCATAAATTCTACTACAAGGAGGAGTAGATCCAGGTATCAGGTCTATCTGGCAGTCATAAGACCTATGAGGAGGTAGAGAGTTAGCCTGATCCTTCCGGAAAACATCTTGGAATTCTAGGTATTCAGGAGGTAACTGGGGAGCCTCCGAGGAAATTGCTGCCAGTGCAACACCAGGTCGAGGGTGACAAGTAGAGACACATTCTGGAAACTGAACCGTTCTTGCTCGCCAATCGATCTGAGGATTGTGCTTCTCTAACCAAGGAATTCCTAGAATAATCTGGAACTGAGGGGCCTTGATCACATCGAACACGATCTTCTCATGGTGTCCATCTTGACTTACTAGCGTCACTTCTTGGGTGGTATGCGTTACTGGTCCGGAGGCTATCTCCGTACCATCCACCGTAGTAATGACGTCCTTTACAGCCTTTGGACAAAGAGTCAGATTCATCCTCAAAACCATTTCATGATCCACATAATTGCCGATGGCACCGCTGTCGACGTAAGCTTCAATCGCATGTAATCGATCCGGATGTTCAGGGCTAATGAGGAGCATAGGTATCACGAAATGCGAGGTCACAGAACTGGTTTTAACGCTCGGCAAGAGGACCTCTATTCTTGTCGGGCGAGGTCGTTTCCCTGCTCAGAGTTTGTGACCCTGGTAACTGCAGCTCCTACTGCCTTCTTGGCTGGTTTCACCGGACAGTCTCGAAGAAAGTGCCCCGAGTTTCCGCAATAGAGGCATAATTGCAGCTGTTTTCTCCTTTCCCGCTCCTTTTGTGTTAGTGGTCCTTTCAGGCCCCCTATTTGCATGGGTTCCCCGGAGTCTACTCCTTTGGTAGGATTTGGTGGTTTGGAAAATACTCGAGCATCAAACTTGGAACGATCGGCCTTCCTGTTCTGCAGTCTGTGGTCAATTTCAACGACTAAGTCAATATAGTCCGAACAGTCTTGCGGGGGATTCACTACTTGGGCTAACACATCTTTGAGCTCTCCACGTAGACCTCTATAAAACAGCGTAATCCTTTTGTCCTCAGGCCATCGAGTTTCCACTATCAGTCTGTTGAAAGACGCAATATAAGCCAAAAGGTCTTGATTACCCTGTCGCAATGAAAGGAGCTCATTGTCCAAGGCCTGCCCCTGTGAATGTCTTGCAAACAGTTTTTCCATACTGAGCTGAAAAGCTTGAAAATCATGGAGAACCGGATCATCTTGATTAACTAGAGGGATCGACCAGTCTGCCGCATTGCCTCTAAGGTACGAAAGCACGAAAGCTACCTTAGCTTGATCAGTTGGAAAGGCTGCTGGCCGGCATAAGAAGTGCAACCGGCACTGATTAATAAATACTGCAAACCTCTTTGGGTCACCAGAAAATCGTTCGGGGGAGCCAGAGGTACATTCCCAGGTAGGTTGATCTGCACTGGGTTCGTAGAGGATGTAGAAGGAAGATTTGCCCCTGATGCGGGTAACGGAGTTTGTCCGGCTTGTGACTGTAGCAATTGTCTAGCGAGATCGTCTGTTCGCTCCTTGGAAATAATCAGTTCCCTTCTTAGAGCATTCGTTTCCTGGCAGGCTGCGTGCACTTCTGCTCTTAGTTCCCCAAGTAACTGGGCTAGCTGGTCGGTATCCGAGGTTTCCATAGCGCCTGGGTGGGAGTTTTGCGATTGGCTTTGCGTTCTGTAACGCTCACCTGATTCCCGCAGAGGCGCCGGTCTTGACTGGGTGAATGCCGTATCTTCAAAGGTGATGTGTAACACACGGTTGGCTCTTTGGGCTGGACCTCTGTGCACTGTATGTCTGACTCGAAGAGTAAGATGTCTGCAGATAGAAAATATGGGATTAATGAACTGGGGTTATTGGGTGCCTCTCTCCTCTTCCCTTTCTCTTCTCCTGTAGAACCCCAAAGGTTAACACCCTCACCTTAGGTAAGTGAACGCCGAGCTCTCCATCTGCCTCGGGGCAGGGTGCCGTAACCAGTTTCTTCACTGGATAAGGGTGCAGGCCTCTTGACCTCTGAGGACTGCTGTCCGTCGTTAACTGCACGAACGGTAAGTTCTGGGCACTTCAAATGTCTTAAAAGTCTTTTGTAATGATATCTCTTGTTTTGCAGGGTTCCGGTGATGGCGGATGGCGGGCTGATGAGAGTTGAGGATCGAACCCGCGTGAGGAATAGAAGCGCCTGGAAGCACGTAAGTAAGCGCTTGTAGCCTGCTTCACGATGTGCACTAACTGTCCCTTTTATCTTGCAGGTACAAGTTCGGAGCTTTAGAGAAGCTGAAGGGTGCTGGAATACCCACTGGATTCGGCGTGGGAAGGAGTAATGGCACGTGAGTAATAAAGTTGCCCAATGTCTTTAAACGCACCTTCTTTTGTCTTTCAGATGCGGGATGCAGCGCCGAAGGCCTCCGGAGCGTGCAAAGAGCTGGTAAGATTTTGTCTTTCAGATGCCGGAATGCAGTGCGAAGACCTCCGGAGCATGCGAAGAGTAGGTAAGCCTTTGTCTTTCAGATGCCGGAATGCAGCGCGAGGCGTTGGTGACAGCCGATGGACCAGGTAAGAGATGCGCTGCCACTGAAGACCGTAGTGCTAACCTGTTCTTTCTTTGTCTTTACAGGTGCTGCTGAAGACCGGATTCCAGGATGGTAAGCCTTTGTTCCCTTAGGCCCAGGATCAGAAGCAGAAGACACGATGAGCGTTCTGCTGCAGGGAATGCAGAATAACGCAAAGCAAGATTCATCCATCGGGTGTGGTTTAAATAGCCTCCTGTAGTGCTTAGATGTCTCCTTCCACAGCCACGCCTAGGTAAGAAAAGAGTTCCTGCTTTCCAGAAGAGTTCCAGTGTTCTGAACCTAGGGAGTGGCTCCTGCCCCACCCAACAGGAAAAGTAGTCCCAAACAGAAGAGGATCAGGGGTTCAACTGGCAGGTAAGTAAGCAGCATGGTCTGCTGCAGGTAAGTCCACCCAAGCATTATGAGCCCGGCGCTTCCAGCGCAGGGACTGGGCATCTTTATGAGCCTGGTGCCACTCGCGCCAGGACAGGGTCCAAAAGGTCCCAATTGGGACTGGCTGGCACTCAGAACCGGGGTTATGGGTCTGCTTCCAAGGGAGTCGGGCAAGTCCTGATCTTTTGGAAGCAGAGATCGACAATAAGCTAGAAATCCACAACCCTACACTTACACTAGGGGAGACTAATGGACGTAAAGTGGTATTAATATATGTATATAAATGTCATTTTTCTGTGCAACAGTTCTCTGATTCCATAAGTTACTGGTGCTATTGAGGAAAGCAAAGTTATTTGATTATTTTGTAAATGTAACTTTCTATGTAATTTGGAGACTGCAGACGAGTGGCAGAATTACGTCTTGAATTCCTTTTGCTATTTAGAAGTAAACGCAAGCTGCCTATGATTCTGTAGTATTGTAGTAACTTTCCCTACACAAAACGTGTAGCACACCTTTAATTGATTTATTGAAATGCATGTGAGTTTTGATCAAACCACCTGTTTCTTGCACAGATTTGTGGGCTGGAACTGTATACTAGTGGCCATTAGATCAAGGGTGCCCGCTTAATGAAGACCACATTCATTAACCAAAATATATCTGAGAGCCCCCTGCCTAGCTCAGTGAGTAGTGGCACATCTTCATGACAATGCAGCACTGCACCCCACTCGCCCAGTCTGACCTTTCTTTTTTTTTTTTTTAAAAAAAGGGTGGCCTATATCCTCCTATCCCAAAAATGGATACTAATAGCATTGGCTCCCTGGCTGGCAGGATTTACAATGATCAGGTGCCATTAGCCCTCGTTAATGGCTTGTGCTTCCTTCATAAAGTTGGGGTTCAGGCACCTAATCACAATGTGTCCTGCCCTAACTGACTCAGGCTAAACTGGGGACACTCAATATCTTCCTTTTTGCCCTCTACCGACTACCTTTGCCACTTTTCCTTACATTTTAGTATTTTTTGCTTTATTTCTACCTGTGCTCCTTTTCATGCTTGTTTCCTCTTTCTATTTCTTTTGTTACTACTTTAATTTTAGAATTAATGTTTTCAATTTTTGTAACTACATTTACTTTTTGGGATTTGTTGAGTTTACTAGATGCCTCAATGAGTGCATTTTTGGTGTGATGTCCCTGAATTTGTGTTCCATTGAGTTGAATTCCATTGATATGTATTTCAAAGGAAATAACTTTTCTGAGTTAGTAGAATTCACTTTTCACTTAAGGTTCCTGAATGATGTTATGTTGACGTATACCGCACATTGATGCCATTTGCATAGTGTGAAAAAAATAGAAACTTTTGACTGGAGAATGATAGTTTTAGGTGACAGCTATGAAGACACTCCAGAGGGATAGGAACCAGTTCAGTGATATCAAAACATTCACGTGATGTAAGTGGACTAATCATATATTAAACAGACAAAGACAAAATGCTACAATATGTTGATTCATGCAAGCTATGGCTACTTATCTCGTAATTTTAATATCTACAACAGGGATCTTCAAATCTGGTTCCAAAGAGTCAAATCCACTGCACGTTTACGAGCCATCCACTCAACAAGTAAATCAGTGTAAAGTATGCAAATGGGAATTATTCATGTAATCAGTGGTGATACTGAAAATCTGTTGTAGTTGCAATTCATAAGGACTGGATATGAAGAATATGGCTACCCTCATAAACTCAGTGACACTTCTTTTAGGCCTGTTCCAATGATTTTTGCAGCTTTACACATTAACTCCTGGGCTCAGCAGGTAGAACTGAAAATAATCCCAAGGAATTAAGCAGGGCTCAATAAGATGGCGATATTGACATTCACACTGATCGATGCTGGCTCGTACAGAATTGGAAAGTACCAATCAATTCCCTTATTAGATTCTTTCTCACTGCTGCCATGATCATTTTATAACACACACTCCAGCTTTCAAACGCAGCTTTATCACTTTACAATGGAAAAAAGCAAAAGAAATGTGCCATCACAAAGAAAAAACTGCAGATGGACCTTTATCAAACAAATGCCCTCAAACTGCAAGAAATGACAAGAACAAAGGCGGTCATAGAAATCACACTGCATCCTTAACATAAAAACAAAAAAAAGAATGCTCTCACTTATAAAATCTGAGACACATAAACAAATCTACTTCCCAGGTTTGGTGCAAGTAAAGGAAATGAATATCTTGCAAAAATAAAATAATGCAATTAGGGGTCATGTTCAGCCAGTTCTGGCTTCTAGATGGATGGGCAAGCAGGGCCACAACTTATAATGACGATTCAGAACTTTAAGTCCCAGCATGCAAAGTAATGTTGTCTTAAAAGCGAGGGATGGAAGAAGTAGAACCTCAAGGAGGCATTTATGTAATAACGTTGAAGCAAAAAATGCTCTTTTTCGATCTGTGTCTAGGAACAAACATTCGCAAACGTTTGGTATTTACATTCGAGAGCTTCAATGCCAGGAGAGATTTCCATTTCAAATAAAAGGAAGGCGCCTTTTGTACATTTTCGGAGTTGAGCTATTGTGCTATGATCGTTATGTATTGCGATCATCCAGGTCTTAATGGCATTTTCGCCCTGTGGTGGGCGAAAATACAGAAGCCATTTCAAGCCTTCTGAAGGCTATTAAAACATGTGCAGATGTCTGGAAAATTAATACTATTATCTGACTCTAACCTTTTGCCTGTAGGGGGGAAAGCGAGACAACGCAGGATAGATATTTCAGATCAATACGTGGCACTAAAAGAACGAAGAAGCACTTTAAGGGACCACAGTATCCATCGCTACATGTTCGTTTTAAAGATTTTCTTCTAATGTTAAATTAAGTTGTTTCTTGCCTTTCTAGATGCATTTCTTTTAAGTTTGTTTTTAATACTGCATGGTTCTTTTGGCGTTTCAGGGTGCTTGACACCAGGTTCTCTGTGTTGCAACGCAATGCGACAAATCGAGCAAAAAGAAGGCGACTGGAGGACAGTCAGACATATATGAACAGTCATAGAGTGTTGATTCGTTTTGCACAAAAAGAGAATCCATGATTTTTGTATTTGTTTTGATATTTGGATGTGAGTCGCACTGCTATTAGTTTTATTTCATGACACGTGGATGAATAGGTGTGTGTTTTTTAGCACTATTTTGCACGAGATGTAGGATTTTTGTTTACAAATGTCATAGTGAATGGGGGGAATTTGAATTGAGGAAATTGATGTAATGTCAGTATTGAATTGGTGTATTTATAACGAAAGATGTTTTGTACATATATGGTTGTGATATAACCATGCATGGGTTCTTGAATTAAGAAATAAACCCAGAGCCGCGGGGGCATTACCGAGTCAGGTAATGCCCCCACAGCCTGGGGTTTATAGCTATTAGAACACTGGCCCGCCAGACCGCACTTATAGCATTTTTTCTGTTCCGAAACGAAAAATGTCAAAGGAAATTGCCTCCGGGAAGGGAAAACAGAGTCTGTTTTCCCTGTCCATGGTGGCAATTGGGAGCAGGCGCGTTGGGGACAGAAGTGTTCCCAGTGCGTTTGCTCCCGAAAAGGAGAAATACAAAGGTAAGTGGGGTTGGGGGGGTGGGGAGGGGATTGTATGCAGGAGAGGGGAGAGGGAAAAAAACGTATCTGAATCCCCGGCGGGGGACGATGGCAGCCTCCAGCTGTGTGGAGGTTCGGAGCGGGTATGGCCCCGCTTCGAGCCTCCTCATTGGCTGAACAAAGGAGTGCAATCCCGGCTGAGGGATTCCCGGACGGATAAAGCCCAGGGGAGGGCCAATCAGAATGGTTGTTACATTCTGGTTGACCCCCTCCAGGTACTAATGAAAATTAAAATTGACATTGAATAAATTGATGTGTACCTAAAACAATTATGTTGTTGACCATCCTAGTCATGTAAATAGTGTTTTGGTATGATTAGCACACAATATTTTCAGAGACAGAGCTAAACGCATCATTTTATTACTAACAATCAAAAAAGCTCAGGATATTATACCCTCACCCCTGGCATTTAGTCACGTGGGAAAACCAGGTAATAGACAGGATGATCAAGAATAGAGGTATTCTGATGGAATGGTGCTGATGAATTCAGTAGTATCGGCTCTACTAGATGATGCAGCAAGCCAGCAACCATTGGCATGCAAGGAAACATGAGCAGGTACCTATTTAAAGTAGTACATCTATGTGTCTCATGGTCACCGAATAACGTGTAGGCAGAAGGCTGGAATCATTAACAGAGTTGTTGCCACATCCCCAGTTCCTTAATTGCTAGGCAAAGTGTCAGTTGTGACAATATGCAAACACTCTTCACTGCAGACCAGTCTACGCCCCCTAGCAATTCCTGGTGGTAGATACCCCACAGGAACGAGTTGGTGCACTTTAGGCCACCCCTAATTCATGCCCAAATATGTAGTAATTTCCACAGGCAGGCATTCCACCACTGTTTACACAGTCCCAAACAGAGGTTCCAACCACCAGCCTGAGGCACTGACACGAGCAATTACAAGACCCTTAGTGTTCTTTGAGGTGTCAATGGGGACTTTTATCACACCCACCAGCATGCCTATACTGTCTTTAATGTATATGCAGGCAATCGTCTTTAGCTTATAATATCTCCAATTATAGGAGGAAACACAGTCAGTAATAACAAGGTGCCATAACTGCATTGCTTCATCCCCACCATGAGCCACATGTGTCAGTAATCAATGGGCACTTGTTTGACTGTGTTCTACATATTAACATGCAGGTATATATGTGTTAGGGAGATTTATCAGTCTTATGCTTATTCCCCTCTCCAAGTGAGACCCCCAGCACTGTTTGCTGGACTTCTGGATCTTTTTCTTGATCTCCTGAATAAGGGTAGCCTATTGCCCTCATTCATTCTTTTTGCTTTGACATAATGGGGGCCCCGGCATTTCCCACGGTGGGTGGGCCCCGCCACTACATGTCCTGGGAGGGGACTAAAAAATATATTATTTTCTTGTTTTAGTCACTCTAGCTTCAGAAATAAGTTATTTCTGTTACAGCCTCTAAATGGAGGCCTCCATGTCATGGGACGGGGGAGCTCTATGACTTCAAATAGAAATCGTTTCTTTTTGAAGTCACTCTTCCTTCATAATGACATTATTTCCATTATGGTTCGTCCTTAATGGAAATAATTTCTTTATGTCGGAGTGACTTCAAAAACAAACCACTTCGTTTTGAAGTAATAGGTGTGTGTGTGAGTGTATGGTGAAAGGGTGCACACCTAAATGTATAGGTGGCTGGCCACCTGTGTGAGTGTATGGTGAAAGGGTGCACAATTACATGTATGGGTGACTGTGTGTGCGCGTCAAGTGTATGGTGAAAGGGTGCACATTTAAATGTATGGGTGGCTGGGTGTGCGTGTCGAGTGTGTGGTGAAAGGGTGCACAATTGAATGTAAGGATGGCTGCCTGTGTGAGTGTATGGTGAAAGAGTGCACACTTAAATGTATATGTGGCTGCCTGTGTGAAAGTAGGGTGAAAGGGTGCACACTTAAATGTATGGATGGCTGCCTGGGTGAGTGTGCCGGTATGGTGAAAGGGTGCACACTTACATTTATGGGTGGCTGCCTGTGTGAAAGTAAGGTGAAAGGGTGCACAATTAAATGTATGGGTGCCTGGGTGTGCGTGTCGAGTGTATGGTGAAAGGGTGCACAATTGAATTTATGGGTGACTGCCTGGGTGTGTCTGTATGGTGAAATGGTACACACTTATGGTGAATGGTGTGTGTGCTTATGTTCAGGGGCGCAACGAAACCTATAATTCGGGGGGGGGAGCTAACCCTTCAAATGTTGGGAGAAGTGCTAACTTCACGGGCGGTGGGGAAGGGGCAAACTTATTTGTGTGGGGCATCTAACTTTATGCATTCTAATGAGACTATTCTAGTGCAGCCTCAATGTTACAAGCAATTAACTCTCTCTTTTAAGTCTGAAAGCACCCACTTGTGGACTGCTGTGAGAATAAGCGGTCGCCTGTCCCCTCTCTACCCTTCCAATCACTTCCCTGGCATGCAAGTTCTAAACCCACATCAAGGTTTCCATTGCCTAAAGAACCATGCATTTGAATGCAGGAAATACCAGTGAAATTCTTTACGTTAGTAATTGCTGGGCCTTTGTTAACAGTGAAACCCAGGTGCAGTTTAACATCTGTGTATTGTTCTGGCTGGCAACGGCTCTGTAGGTCAGCCAGGTCGAGTCAACATAGCCCTAAATTTCAAGGGGGCGGGGGAAGCCCAGTCAGCTCAATGGTGTGGTGCCACTACTTGTGTTTAATCCCTTGGTTATTTATTTGTAATCTTCATTACTCATGTGCCTATTCTTCCTCGTCGCAGTACTTGTGTATAAGGCACTTTGAATCATACAGAAGTACTGGGATGAGGTAGATGGACATGGAGGTAATTCCTGGTTTAGGTACCTGTAATATCCATTACTCCTAGTCCCAGTCTTACTCATCCCAGTACTTACCTATGTGGCAAGGAGCCTCATACGCAAGCACTGGGACAAGAAAAAGGGACGTGGAGGTAATTCTGGGCAGAGAAGCTGATTTTGGGTGCTGGGGCACGGGGTGGGAGGGAGAGGGGATGTGTGGGGGGTTGGATAGGGATTGTGCGATAAATCGTAATGGGCATCCATGTCCAGGCTAAGCAGGCATGATATGTAATATTAGTGACTAGAGAGGCATTTTGGTACAGCCAGTCTAGTCATTTCTTGGTTTAGCCATTTCTTACTGCAGCATTTTATATTTTTCTGGGCATCTGTGATGGGCGAAAATACAGAAGCCATTTCAAGCCTTCTGAAGGCTATTAAAACATGTGCAGATGTCTGGAAAATTAATACTATTATCTGACTCTAACCTTTTGCCTGTAGGGGGGAAAGCGAGACAACGCAGGATAGATATTTCAGATCAATACGTGGCACTAAAAGAACGAAGAAGCACTTTAAGGGACCACAGTATCCATCGCTACATGTTCGTTTTAAAGATTTTCTTCTAATGTTAAATTAAGTTGTTTCTTGCCTTTCTAGATGCATTTCTTTTAAGTTTGTTTTTAATACTGCATGGTTCTTTTGGCGTTTCAGGGTGCTTGACACCAGGTTCTCTGTGTTGCAACGCAATGCGACAAATCGAGCAAAAAGAAGGCGACTGGAGGACAGTCAGACAAATATGAACAGTCATAGAGTGTTGATTCGTTTTGCACAAAAAGAGAATCCATGATTTTTGTATTTGTTTTGATATTTGGATGTGAGTCGCACTGCTATTAGTTTTATTTCATGACACGTGGATGAATAGGTGTGTGTTTTTTAGCACTATTTTGCACGAGATGTAGGATTTTTGTTTACAAATGTCATAGTGAATGGGGGGAATTTGAATTGAGGAAATTGATGTAATGTCAGTATTGAATTGGTGTATTTATAACGAAAGATGTTTTGTACATATATGGTTGTGATATAACCATGCATGGGTTCTTGAATTAAGAAATAAACCCAGAGCCGCGGGGGCATTACCGAGTCAGGTAATGCCCCCACAGCCTGGGGTTTATAGCTATTAGAACACTGGCCCGCCAGACCGCACTTATAGCATTTTTTCTGTTCCGAAACGAAAAATGTCAAAGGAAATTGCCTCCGGGAAGGGAAAACAGAGTCTGTTTTCCCTGTCCATGGTGGCAATTGGGAGCAGGCGCGTTGGGGACAGAAGTGTTCCCAGTGCGTTTGCTCCCGAAAAGGAGAAATACAAAGGTAAGTGGGGTTGGGGGGGTGGGGAGGGGATTGTATGCAGGAGAGGGGAGAGGGAAAAAAACGTATCTGAATCCCCGGCGGGGGACGATGGCAGCCTCCAGCTGTGTGGAGGTTCGGAGCGGGTATGGCCCCGCTTCGAGCCTCCTCATTGGCTGAACAAAGGAGTGCAATCCCGGCTGAGGGATTCCCGGACGGATAAAGCCCAGGGGAGGGCCAATCAGAATGGTTGTTACATTCTGGTTGACCCCCTCCAGGTACTAATGAAAATTAAAATTGACATTGAATAAATTGATGTGTACCTAAAACAATTATGTTGTTGACCATCCTAGTCATGTAAATAGTGTTTTGGTATGATTAGCACACAATATTTTCAGAGACAGAGCTAAACGCATCATTTTATTACTAACAATCAAAAAAGCTCAGGATATTATACCCTCACCCCTGGCATTTAGTCACGTGGGAAAACCAGGTAATAGACAGGATGATCAAGAATAGAGGTATTCTGATGGAATGGTGCTGATGAATTCAGTAGTATCGGCTCTACTAGATGATGCAGCAAGCCAGCAACCATTGGCATGCAAGGAAACATGAGCAGGTACCTATTTAAAGTAGTACATCTATGTGTCTCATGGTCACCGAATAACGTGTAGGCAGAAGGCTGGAATCATTAACAGAGTTGTTGCCACATCCCCAGTTCCTTAATTGCTAGGCAAAGTGTCAGTTGTGACAATATGCAAACACTCTTCACTGCAGACCAGTCTACGCCCCCTAGCAATTCCTGGTGGTAGATACCCCACAGGAACGAGTTGGTGCACTTTAGGCCACCCCTAATTCATGCCCAAATATGTAGTAATTTCCACAGGCAGGCATTCCACCACTGTTTACACAGTCCCAAACAGAGGTTCCAACCACCAGCCTGAGGCACTGACACGAGCAATTACAAGACCCTTAGTGTTCTTTGAGGTGTCAATGGGGACTTTTATCACACCCACCAGCATGCCTATACTGTCTTTAATGTATATGCAGGCAATCGTCTTTAGCTTATAATATCTCCAATTATAGGAGGAAACACAGTCAGTAATAACAAGGTGCCATAACTGCATTGCTTCATCCCCACCATGAGCCACATGTGTCAGTAATCAATGGGCACTTGTTTGACTGTGTTCTACATATTAACATGCAGGTATATATGTGTTAGGGAGATTTATCAGTCTTATGCTTATTCCCCTCTCCAAGTGAGACCCCCAGCACTGTTTGCTGGACTTCTGGATCTTTTTCTTGATCTCCTGAATAAGGGTAGCCTATTGCCCTCATTCATTCTTTTTGCTTTGACATAATGGGGGCCCCGGCATTTCCCACGGTGGGTGGGCCCCGCCACTACATGTCCTGGGAGGGGACTAAAAAATATATTATTTTCTTGTTTTAGTCACTCTAGCTTCAGAAATAAGTTATTTCTGTTACAGCCTCTAAATGGAGGCCTCCATGTCATGGGACGGGGGAGCTCTATGACTTCAAATAGAAATCGTTTCTTTTTGAAGTCACTCTTCCTTCATAATGACATTATTTCCATTATGGTTCGTCCTTAATGGAAATAATTTCTTTATGTCGGAGTGACTTCAAAAACAAACCACTTCGTTTTGAAGTAATAGGTGTGTGTGTGAGTGTATGGTGAAAGGGTGCACACCTAAATGTATAGGTGGCTGGCCACCTGTGTGAGTGTATGGTGAAAGGGTGCACAATTACATGTATGGGTGACTGTGTGTGCGCGTCAAGTGTATGGTGAAAGGGTGCACATTTAAATGTATGGGTGGCTGGGTGTGCGTGTCGAGTGTGTGGTGAAAGGGTGCACAATTGAATGTAAGGATGGCTGCCTGTGTGAGTGTATGGTGAAAGAGTGCACACTTAAATGTATATGTGGCTGCCTGTGTGAAAGTAGGGTGAAAGGGTGCACACTTAAATGTATGGATGGCTGCCTGGGTGAGTGTGCCGGTATGGTGAAAGGGTGCACACTTACATTTATGGGTGGCTGCCTGTGTGAAAGTAAGGTGAAAGGGTGCACAATTAAATGTATGGGTGCCTGGGTGTGCGTGTCGAGTGTATGGTGAAAGGGTGCACAATTGAATTTATGGGTGACTGCCTGGGTGTGTCTGTATGGTGAAATGGTACACACTTATGGTGAATGGTGTGTGTGCTTATGTTCAGGGGCGCAACGAAACCTATAATTCGGGGGGGGGAGCTAACCCTTCAAATGTTGGGAGAAGTGCTAACTTCACGGGCGGTGGGGAAGGGGCAAACTTATTTGTGTGGGGCATCTAACTTTATGCATTCTAATGAGACTATTCTAGTGCAGCCTCAATGTTACAAGCAATTAACTCTCTCTTTTAAGTCTGAAAGCACCCACTTGTGGACTGCTGTGAGAATAAGCGGTCGCCTGTCCCCTCTCTACCCTTCCAATCACTTCCCTGGCATGCAAGTTCTAAACCCACATCAAGGTTTCCATTGCCTAAAGAACCATGCATTTGAATGCAGGAAATACCAGTGAAATTCTTTACGTTAGTAATTGCTGGGCCTTTGTTAACAGTGAAACCCAGGTGCAGTTTAACATCTGTGTATTGTTCTGGCTGGCAACGGCTCTGTAGGTCAGCCAGGTCGAGTCAACATAGCCCTAAATTTCAAGGGGGCGGGGGAAGCCCAGTCAGCTCAATGGTGTGGTGCCACTACTTGTGTTTAATCCCTTGGTTATTTATTTGTAATCTTCATTACTCATGTGCCTATTCTTCCTCGTCGCAGTACTTGTGTATAAGGCACTTTGAATCATACAGAAGTACTGGGATGAGGTAGATGGACATGGAGGTAATTCCTGGTTTAGGTACCTGTAATATCCATTACTCCTAGTCCCAGTCTTACTCATCCCAGTACTTACCTATGTGGCAAGGAGCCTCATACGCAAGCACTGGGACAAGAAAAAGGGACGTGGAGGTAATTCTGGGCAGAGAAGCTGATTTTGGGTGCTGGGGCACGGGGTGGGAGGGAGAGGGGATGTGTGGGGGGTTGGATAGGGATTGTGCGATAAATCGTAATGGGCATCCATGTCCAGGCTAAGCAGGCATGATATGTAATATTAGTGACTAGAGAGGCATTTTGGTACAGCCAGTCTAGTCATTTCTTGGTTTAGCCATTTCTTACTGCAGCATTTTATATTTTTCTGGGCATCTGTGATAAAAATAACCATGATAAATGTTATTGCTGCGACTGGCATTTTGATGCAACCAGTCTAAGTATGTCTAAATGTGGCCTGCCATGCTTTACTGTAATATGTTATTACGTGTCTAGACTGGTCTACATTGTGCAGCCAGTTGGACATGGTTTCATTGTGGCATGGCATTTTTAATAGCAAAGCATTATATTAATTAAAGCATTAATGTTTCTGTGCACCGTTGGTGACTTGCATGTATTGGATTTTTGGATTGGGGTTACCCTACAAAACAATTACAAATGCTCTGGCCTTATTTATATATTCATATCTTTCTCCTAGGGCAGTGTGCGGCGTACCCCTGCAGGAGCACGTTTGGGCATATATGCGCAAGCGTGGTAATCTAGGCCAGCCCAGGGTGTGGCACGACCCCTAATTTGTTGCAGAGTTGGGGCGGGTGGGCCCCCTTAGCATGGCTCACAGGGGGCCCCCAAATGTTGTGTTACGCCATTGGATGAGAACCCTGTTATTGTGTTTTACTTTATTTTATGGAGTCATGCTTTCCCCCATACCTTTTTAAAAGAACCTGTGTTTCACTTTTGCAGCCCACAGCTACCCTATGTGCAGTGTTGCTTGGAGCCCTTTGGGCTTTCCTTTTAATATTCTTTTATTTTCCTGAAGAACTACAGTTCCAAGGTTAGAGGGATACTTTTTATCCTTCTTAGCTTTTCCTTTTGAGAGAGCAGTACACACCACCCGATTTGGAGTGCTGAGGGGTTATCTAGTATCCCTTTTCTTTCAGCTCCTGTAGTATTTCTGTTACAGTAACAACCCTATGGGGATGGCTGGTGGCAGAGGGCGTGTTCTACTGACTTGTGTGCTATTTTTGCCCGCAGGCTGTATTCACAGCTGTGCTATGCACAGGAGGGTCACCTTTGTTCCACCATGGTAGTTCCTTTCTTTTTTTACCATTTATTGTGTGGTTTTTCTTTCTTGGTTCTCCTTCTACCATCCTGGGAGTGGAGGTCTTGATTTGAGCTTTGTCTTCAGCAGGAACCTTGGTGTAGCCTGCTGAGGCCCCAGTGTGTCTGCGAGGACAGGAAGCATGGGAGGACACTGGCCCCGTCCTGCACGATGTAGAGTCTGGTGGCATACCTGCTCTAGGAGAAAGAACTCATCATTGGGGCAAGGTAGTGCTCCTGATCATGGGAGGTAGTAGGAAGCGGGAGGGGGCATGCATGGGCGAAAGCACTAATGGCCTCCTCGGTTACACTGGTTGACAATACGTGCTGATCTTATCTTGGGAGGCAGTATTTCGCATCCTCAGCAGAGTCAAGGGAGGATTTCGTCAATAGTGTCACAGAGAGTAGATTGAGACCTTGAATGTTGCCAGACTGGAGATCATATCTGAAGATAGTCCATGTGAGAGATGCGGGAGTGCATTAGTAAAATTCAATACGAAGGCCGAGGTTACTTCACTAGCTGTCTCCAGTGTCAGCAGACACCATATCCTACTGCATCCGCCGCCCACTGCACGATTGGCCGTAGCACGCACATATGCCATCTAGAGCGTGCATTGGTCTTTTTAACGCCATGTCAAGTTGTATATAATCACCTTTTTCCGAAGTTGTTTGTTTACTGATGGATGTGTTTGCGAGTGGACGGACGGATAGGTCAGTGGGTGTGGGGGAGGCGAGGGATGTCTGATTTCACTGTTGTTTTTCTTTTGGGTAACACTCTTTCGGTACTGCACACAGAGCATCCGCCCGTCAATACAAAATTCATATGCAATAAACCACACATAGAAAATGGCGCCCCATTCAAGAGACCTTAATCATAAATGATGTTTTCATTTCTCATGAAGGGCTAATCAGAAAGCCAGTGTTAGCGCACTGCAGGGTTTAAGTGCGCGCGGGTGTTTGGTGTTCCAGAAGGCACAATGGCTCTGGCGGGGACCGCTTTCTTGCCAACACGTAACAATCACAGAATCGGTTGAGCATATCTACCCTCGTTGCGAGACGACAAGTGCGCTCGTTAATGGGCGGGAGATTGACAAAGCAACAAAACAAATGTAGGGTCACACACATTACAATCGTGTATTGTCAAAAAAAGTGTGGTTTCTCCATTTTTCTCAAATAAAAATACAGTTAGGACGACATGTTCTGATTTCATTTCATGAATTTATTTATTGGATATTTGATAAGGAACATGATTGGATATGCTAAGACTGATTTTGTATGAACAAACCTTTAAATTTAGAAAATTGCAAAAAGTCCTGTTTCAAAAGGGATTGTTAGAGCTACGACTATAAAAATAAATGAGAAAAGAGCTGGTCCAAATTTCTTGTTTTGAGACGAGCCCCTTGCTTGCCAAACTTGCTAGTTCAGTGGGAGAGTTGGCCATTTTGACAACGTTGTTGCGCCAGAGGGAGTAATATTCATTGTTATTATTGTGGATCTTCATTTTTTTGTGCCACCCAAAAGCAAAACCTTTGCAGTTTCTTCTAGGATAACATTTCCATCAAAGTTGCTTTTGTTTAATTGACAACTCCCCCCGCCCCACCCGGCTCCCACCCCGCCCCTGGAAAGATCAAGACTACCGCTGCTCAAAAATAATACTTGTGCCATAGTTCCTAGGATTTGGGGGCAGACAAATCAGCTCTCCTGGGCCCCAACATTTGGATTGCATAATTACCTTTAACGTCCTTTCGGACATTTAAATATTCCTTGGGAGAAGTGAAAGGGCTGATGGAGCAAGGACCCTGACCATGTTACTGGGATGAATGCATGCTTTTACCGCTTCCGGCTAAAGTGGCTGGGCGGTCCTGTGCTTCCTCCATGTCATCCGGTTCCTGGGGGAGCAATGTGCTGTATGAAACGTGGCAGGCTCAGATCAGCCAATGCTTATCAGGGAGATCTGAGGAATCGAGTGATTACCACAGTGTTATGTAGTGCAGTTGCAAGGCTCTAAGTACAGCACGATGGGAATGCAGGAATCCGCTCTACTTATTTAGCAGTGCAGTCCTATGATTGGTCAGCGCTTGATTTGACATAGCTCACACTCCGCCATGTATGTGGGTTTTATTAAAGTCTCGAAACTGCGAAATATGAATACAGCACTCTCTGCCCGCATTAATAATAATGACGGTTACCCAGAACCGGAACTTCCCTGCAGTCTGGACAATAAAATCAGAAACCCTCCAAATCTTTGAATCACTTCATTTTATGCATTCTTCTGGTATTTAATTTGGGAGTTATGGAGTGTGAAAGATGCACCACGATGAGAAAACAATTACCTGGCGCACCTGTTGTTTTATGCATATTAAATTGTATTTACCAAGGGTGACAGCGCTCCATTTGATGGAACTGCATTTGTTCATCTGGGTGGTGGTGGGGTGGGGGGGTGGGTTGGTTGCCTAGACTGTTGACCCCAGTGGCATGAAATTACGGGTTTGCTAAGAACACGTGGCTGAGGCATCAGGTGCGGTGCCAGCTCTACCCAGTTTCTGCGCCAAGCCCTCTTCTCACATTGCATAGCAATCGGCTGATATCTGTGTTCGTAGCACATGCATAATGCATATTTAATTAACAAACATATGGCTGTAATATTATTTGTGGAATACATTACAAAAAGGAATGCGCTGTTAGTGTATTGGTTGAAAGCATGTTGAGATATGCTGACAGTTATGTTATGTATATTTGTACAGCGCAAAGGGGCCTCTTGGCGCTAAGCAGTGGAGATGAGGAAGTGATTGAGCAGAGTAGACACCTAGAAGAGGAAGTGGAAGGTCTTCAAAGACCACCGGAACGCCAAATAGTCGATAGTAGCTCAGAGAGCCCAGGGCAACTGATTCCAAGCCCTAGCAGCTACCACGGAAAAGGTGCGGCCACGAGTTCGTGCAGTGGCAGACTCATTGAAAAGCAACCCAACTGCAGTGGTATAGACACTTTTCAGCATGCAGGTGCCCGGGTCTTCAGTGCATTCGCACCTTGCAGCAGAAGGTTGTCTCGTGCGACTTTTATGGCTGCTTACTTTTTACATTTAGTGTAGCTGCGTTTTTCGCAGTCTATAACTCGCTCTCTGGTTATTCTCCCTTTTGAATTAATTTGTTTAGATTTAAAACCATTTTGAGTGTCCTTCACAAAGTGATGTGGGGGCAAATATATTGGCTGCATTTCACCCCCCTTTTTCTTGAATTTAATCATGAAAAAGATTGCTTTTTTGCGATGCTTCCGTGGTGCCTTCTGTTATGTTGTTTGTTAAAGTCTGTGGGTCTTCCCTAACGGAGTGATCTCATTTTACTACAAGGTATATATGTATAGGTCCTAGTTACGTCCTGCTTTTTGAAGGTAACGCGCAGGAGACGTAAATCATGTGCCCCCAAAATCCTGGAGATCTCCCAATCCCCGGGCTAAGCATGTTTTTGTCCCTGTACTCTGGGTCCCCCAGGGGGAAGGCACTAAAAAGTTGAATTATTATTCATCTTTAGCTCACTCTGAGGAGTTCATTACTGCATGGTGAAGATTTGCTTGCAAATAGGATGATGCCCGACGAATTTCGAAGGGCAACAAAACAAGATACCGAAAGGTGATTAGATCATTTTTCAAACTGTCATAATATGTTGCCATGACGGCACAACAAAGAATTGTGAAATTACTAATCGACTGCTGTCTGTGACGTCATGGCAGAGTGATACTGCTGTCTGTGATGTCATGGCAGAGTGATACTGGATGTTCTCTCCACTCCGGGGCCCCGTCAGACCAGAGGGAAGCACAGTAAGCCCCATTTTTCATCTTTCCCCTGCTCCCCCTGCCCTCATTTTCACCACCTGCAATGCTGTTCCAATGGAACAGCACGGGGGTGTACAGATTGCATGGGGGGCATAAACACGATTGCATTATACATAACTAGCTTTCAAATATGGTGTGTAGTCCAATTTAGGACTCCAAGTGACCTCATAGGCAACTCGAGCTTCGCTTCGGTCTCATTGCTAAGTAGCTACACATATTGAAGAGCGCAACATATATATATGCACGCTCACTGAAACATGGAGCCATGAAGCAGTTGGCCCCTTTCTAGGATTGGCCATACCAGAAGGGTACTGCATTCTGCGGAAGGATAGACGAAAGCGTAGAGGGGATGGAGTAGCACTGATTTTCACATCAGACGTAAAAATCTGGGAGGTCAAGGTTGAAGATATCCCAGGCTCCGAAGGAATACTGGTAAAAATAGGTAATTGTGCTGAAATGACCCTCAACCTCCTTTTGATATATAGAGCACCCGCAGCAGGACTCAACTTCCCCGATCAATTGAGTAACTGTCTTTTACCTTGGCTTAAACCTAACACAAAAATGTTATTACTAGGTGACATTAATCTCTGGCTAGGTAGTGACCTGGACATTACGGCGAGGACCCTAGAGGTTGCACTGGACACTTTAGGATTTCAACAATCAATTAGAGCCCCCAAGCATATAAAGGGACACACTTTGGACTAGGTGGCCTCTCATAATATGAACACTTCAGACATTAAAATCCTGCCATGCCCCTGGTCGGACCACTCATGTATTTATTTTCAGACGAGTAATGAATGCTTCACAAGGAAAACAAGCGATATTAAGGTCTCCATGCTAGTAAGAAATTGTAGGAAATTAACATCAGAGAAACTAAAACCATGGGCCACCACCCTAACCTCAGAGATCCTCAAATCGGAAACTCTGCAAGAGATGACTAGCTTGTTGCATGAATCCTTCAAAGAAATCTTAGAAGCACTGGCGCCTTTAAAGAAAAAAACGTTGTCATGAGAGACAAAAGCGCAACAATTGGTTTAACGCAGATCTTATAGAGCTCAAAGCAACAAAAAAAAGAAAGTACTTTTATGCTTGGAGAAAAAAACGGGATATTGTTAAGTTTGGAAACATAATAAAGCAGCAAGGATTTATAAAACCACGATTCTGCTAAAAGATGAAGCATGGGCAAGCTAGAGAGAATTAAAGAAGGTATTGAGGCAAAAAAACTAATTCTAAACAAAGATCCTGAGCCAGAGCACGTTGTGATATTAGCCAAATCTGGCACTGAACAGGTGTTTAACTTCTCACCCATCTCTGAATCAGAGCTGGCTAAGGTCATCATGCAGCTAAAAGCTACTAGATGCAAGGGCGATCCCTGCTCCTCAATGATTATCAAAGAGTGTTCCTCTTTGCTAATTCCTGCTCTCACTAAATTTGCACAAAACTATGTCCCAGAGGACTTAACGAAAGCATGGACTACCCCCTGCTAAAGAAGCCAGATCTTTGCCCTTTGACACCAACAAATTATAGACCAATCACTAATATATTCTTTCTTCTAAAGATCCTGTATAGGATGGCCTACAATTAGATTTCCTCACACCTCAGCAGCTCCCAGATTCTGCACAAGTTTCAATCCGGGTTTAGGCAAAATCACGCGACTGAGATCGCTCTCATTGCCCTGAAATCTAAGTTGATGGAGTCTATTGATAATGGTCAGGTTTTGATACTTATGATCTTGGATCTTTCCGCAGTCTTTGACCTGGTGGATCACTCCATCCTGATCACCAGGTTAAAGGATATCGCCCTATTTTCTGATCATGCTGCACAATGGATTGCATCCTTTCTAAGTGAAAGACAATGCAGAGTCGCCAGTGGGGTGGCGGAGGCTAAACCTCTTTCTCTGGCTTATGGGATGCCCCACGGGGCATTGTTTCTCCATCTCTTTATAACATCTTTATGGTGCCTTTTTTTAATCTGTTAAAACAGAAGGGCATTTAATTCGCCAATTACGTGGATTACACACAAAATGTGTCATCGCAATAACATGGCAGCATAGTATAGATGAAAGCAACATCAATAAAGCATATGACACCATGCACACCTGGATGGTACTGAATTGTCTAGCCCTTAATGAAAAAAACTGAATTTATGGTGGTGGGAACAGATATAGGCTAGCCAAGATAGGTCTGATGTTTAACAGCTTCAACATCACAAATTGCAAGATCAAGGTAAAGAAGAAAGTGAAAACATTAGGTATAATTCTAGAATGAAATTTGAATATGAAAGCTCGGGTGAGCAATCTGGTATCCACATCAATTTACTATATCCGGCCTCTCATATCAGAAAACAATGCGGAGACTATAGCTCGGGCTATAGTTGTCTCAAAAATCGATTATTGCTGCAGCCTCCTTATCGGCGTCACAAAGGCAGAGACCAACCGTTTGCAGGTCATTCTGAATTGTGCAGTCAGGGTGGTGAAAGGCTTAAAGTGGAGAGACCATGTGTCAGAGGCCAAGCAGAGCTTGCACTGACTCCTTGTCAAAGCAAGAGTGCATTTCATAATTCTATTAATTACTCACAAATGTGTTATGGGTCGCATGCCAGCCTACTTGATGGAGGCTATAGTGGAGAAACAGAGCCTGAGGTATCTTAGTTCCAACTATACCAACCTATCGAGAACCTTACGATGTAAAACCAGCAAAGCTCTTAAGGGAGTATTTAGTATAGCGGCCCCTATAGCATGTAATGCTCTCCCACCGGACCTCAGAAATGTAAAGTCCACTGACATTTTCAAAAAGAAATTGAAAACTCTTCTATTCTATTAGTCACTCCGCCAAGTTGCGCGTTCTTTTCTGATCCATTTTGAGTGTGAATTTAATCTTCCACTCTTGTATAAGTTTGTGCTGTTTGTGTTATGTTTGCACCATTAAGCTTTCAGGTACCTGATGCACATTACAAATGTAAAGTAGAGTAAAGTTGCCCATCACTTGCTATTTTGGGGCCTTTATATCCCTGAGGTTGATAGATACCCATCTATTATTCTATTTATATCATTATTCCTACTACTAATAATAATGCTAATCATCAGCACCATCCTATGCACAGTCACTACGGGATTGTTTCTGGGCACTCAAGGAATACGGGTCACTATTACCCATGTCATAGATCTAGAGGGCATGGGATGCCAAGTCTGATCTGAGTGCACCTCCAGTTGGACTCGCTGAGCTATGTCAACCTACACTCCACATAACACATGGTAAATGGTAGGTAGGACTAAAGTTGACATCTGTTGTGACTTTTGATGAGGATTTCCTTCAGTGCAACAAACATGACATTTGAATATAACAGCGCAGACAGGTCGGCGCAACATAATTCTGAAGGAAGCAGCAAGTATATTGTGCACGATTTTAAACCCACTGAATGAAAAATGCAATCATTTCTGATTTTTGGCCTCGAGCTTGCTGGGTGGAATTGGAAATTGCACGTTGTCAGTGCTGCATGTTCTTGCAACATTGCAAAGCCATGACACGCCATTATTTAGCCTTGCAAGTATGCATGCAGCGATCTCTCCTTTCACTGTGTTCAGGAAGGGTGCCGTGGCTTAGTCTTGCAAGCATGCACGTGGCGTTCTCTCCTTTCACTGTCTTCAGAAAGGGTGATGTTGCTTAGCCTTGCAAGCATGCATGCAGTGTTCTCTCCTTTCACTGTGTTCAGAAAGGGTGATGTTGCTTAGCCTTGCAAGCATGCACGTGGCGTTCTCTCCTTTCACTGTCTTCAGAAAGGGTGATGTTGCGTAGCCTTGCAAGCATGCATGCAGTGTTCTCTCCTTTCACTGTGTTCAGAAAGGGTGATGTTGCTTAGCCTTGCAAGCATGCATGCAGTGTTCTCTCCTTTCACTGTGTTCAGAAAGGGTGATGTTGCTTAGCCTTGCAAGCATGCATGCGGTGTTCTCTCCTTTCACTGTCTTCAGAAAGGGTGATGTAGCTTAGCCCTGCAAGCATGCATGTGGTGTTCACTCTGTTCACTGTGTTCAGAAAGGGTGCCGTTGCTTAGCCTTGCAAGCATGCATGCAGTGTTCTCTTCTTTCACTGTGTTCAGAGAGGGTGCCGTGGCTCAACCTTGCAAGCATGCATGTGGAGTTCTCTCCTTTCACTGTGTTCAGAAAGGGTGCCGTTGCTTAGCCTTGCAAGCATGCATGCAGTGTTCTCTTCTTTCACTGTGTTCAGAGAGGGTGCCCTGGCTCAACCTTGCAAGTATGCATGCAGTGTTCTCTCCTTGCACTGTGTTCAGAAAGGGTGCCGTGGCTTAGCCTTGCAAGTATGCATGCAGTGTTCTCTCCTTTCACTGTGTTCAGAAAGGGTGCCGTGGCTCAGCCTTGCAAGTATGCATGCGGTGTTCTCTGCTTTCACTGTGTTCAGAAAGGGTGCCGTGGCTTAGCCTTGCAAGTATGCATGCAGTGTTCTCTGCTTTCACTGTGTTCAGAAAGGGTGCCGTGGCTCAGCCTTGCAAGTATGCATGCGGTGTTCTCTGCTTTCACTGTGTTCAGAAAGGGTGCCGTGGCTTAGCCTTGCAAGCATGCATGCGGTGTTCTCTCCTTTCACTGTGTTCAGAAAGGGTGCCGTTGCTTAGCCTTGCAAACATGCATGCAGTGTTCTCTCCTTTCACTGTATTCATAAAGGGTGCCGTTGCTTAGCCTTGCAAACATGCATGCAGTGTTCTCTCCTTTCACTGTGTTCAGAAAGGGTGCCGTGGCTTAGCCTTGCAAGTATGCACGTGGTGTTCTCTGCTTTCACTGTGTTCAGAAAGGGTGCCGTTGCTTAGCCTTGCACGTATGCATGCTGTGCTCTCCATGCATGTGGTGTTCTCTCCTTTCACTGTGTTCAGAACTGGTATTGCTACACAATGGGCTAGTTTGGGGTGGAAGAGCATAAAGGAGAGTTTGCTTGAATAATTCACAGGGTTAGCAAAGCCCGCACATGATTATGTTTCCAAACTTCTTCCAAGATTAATAATTCATAGAGAAAGATAAAAACCGAGTGGCGAGTTATGCATTCTTCTGAACTGCTGGGCTGCCATTTCCTGTGTGCGACTATTTTGACGAGGACTCGTCGCCGGGGGCAGAAAATGTTGACTTGAGGCAAGGAACAGAAGAGTTTACTGTGCAGCGATAGGAAGGAAAAGGAATGTTTTACACCTTTTAATGATTCTAATAAAGACAACACTTTGCCCCAAATTGCAGGCCTGACAGAAGTTTTGGGCTGGGTTACCACTGTCAGTAATCACCATATTCACTAGTGATAAATTTAGGAGCTGTGTGAAATTACAGGTTTACTGCTTTTATGGTGGTAAACGATGCAGATGCACCGGAATACCGCCAGCGGTATTTCTATGAATGTGCATGGTGTGTTCTCCCAGTCAGGTTTGTAGGTTCTTCATGGAGAAACACAAAGGGCCTCATTAGGAGTTGGCTGGTCTTGAAATAAAGTGCCAGTAATAACATATACTGGCACGTTTCCAGACCGGCCAACTACAAGTTTTCAGGCAGGGTGGAGGATTAACGTCCAGCTCAGAGCTGACACCCTACTGCTCGACGCGGTAACACCGGTGTCGGTAGTACTGGCAAATCCCCCCATGGAGTCCTACGGGATTCTCATGGAATGGGGATTCACTGGCGTTTCCACCACTTCAAATCTGCCTGTAATTCTGGCAGATCCAATGGTGGAAACGGTATTGCAGTTTGCCAGTAGGGCGAAGCTCCGGAGAGGTAGGGCTAAGTGGAGTGATTCGCAATGGGCGAGATGTTCTTTGAAGAGTGGGATCATGAGGTCCTTATTAAAGTGTAGGATCAAGGGTTTATGACCTTGAGGACACACTCCTCTTGCCCAGTGAACTATGATGGCATGTAGGTATGTTCTACTTAGAGATTAACACCAAGAAGCAAAGAGGAAGTTATCACTCTTAAGAGGTAACAATCAACATAACATAATGCGTATTTATAGCCTACTCATGAGACCCGGGCCAGCCAAGCAAAAAATCAAGCATCTTCTGATCTGCTTCAATTCCCTGCTCCAGCGCCTGCTACTCCTGTTACTACCCCTGCAGCACTGTGCACGGTTTGGCCACAACTATGCCCTGGAGAATGTGGAGCTGGTGCAGTGCAAACGACTTTTACTAGACTATCACATTTAGTTATGTCAATTTCAAATGTCTACTATTGCATATCATTAATGTCACGATTTTCACATAGATTTTTCAGTGGCTCTGGAAGGACTTTTCAAATGATTCAAGGGGATTTGTTTTAGTTTTGTAATGTACTGTGTGATATTTTAAAGTTTGCTTGTAAACCAATAAAATTAACACAAAAAAAAATCAAGTCTCAATGTTTCTGCCATCATATTGCTTGTCACGCCCAGACAGATTCCATTTAATTTCCAAGGCAGTTTTTTTTTATTGTTGCTGCTACTGAGCGAAATGATCACACACATTTTGCAATCAAAACACTGCCCTCCTTGATGAGCAATGGTCTATTTGATGCTTTTAAATGTTCCTGGCAAGATAAAAAAAACAGCCAAGAGAATCGGATAATGCTTTGACGAGTCACAAGAGGGTCGCGGAAAGGTCGGTGACCTCATGATAACCAAATCGGAAAAATAAAATCCCTGTAGAATGCTGATCGCGCCTGGGAGCAGCAACTCCGCAAATAAAGAGACGCCAGAAAAGGATATGTGCAAAAAATATCGCTTTCCTCTCAATCAAGTGACCTGAAAACCTCGAGACAGGAAGAACCCCGAGCACTTGGCAGTCACCCGAACTGCTGCACAGCAGGGGGTGACCATGAAATGTCAAGGGGCGGCGGCCTCCTGCTGCTCCCAGGCTCTCAGCCCAGACTCAATTGATTACTAGTCGTGAAATATTTCTGTGCGAGCCATCGCAGGTCCTTACACTGCGGTCACCTTTTTGAGTCTCACTGGAGTGCCTTTTCTTTGCTGCAGAGCAATGTGGCACACAGAGCCGACTCTCGCCTTAGAATCAGGAACTAGATCCCTGAGCGTTGTGTCTCCAGTGGTGAAGCGATGGGAAGTTATATGCATAGGGAAAGCTGCCCTTCCTGGCCCAATAGCATACTGGGTATGAGGTACACTTTTCTGCTTCTTTAGTTTTAGACTGTGTTTCTACATTTTATGTGCACAGACCCTCGGTTCTTCCAAGTATGCAGCCCTGCTCTACATTCTCTGGCTCACTGGTTAGCCTTGCCACCAGACCAGAGTGGGCAGTACTACATACGCCAACCAGTCTATCGACAGTGGAGATCCAGTAAGGTGGCCTGTGAGAATGAACAGGAATGGGATACCCTGCCAATCAGCGGCAATGCCAACAGTTTTCTCAATTGTGCAGGAATGGAAAAGGCATTTGCCAGGCACTGCGATAGCGGTACTAACTGGCCATCAAATGGTGTGAGTAGCTGGCCATATAAAAGCAGTGCCTGGCAAATGCCTAATACTTGTACACACACGCCAAAACTGATGGCTTTGCCAATGCTTTTTTTTAAAAAGTGAACTTCAGTGAAGGAAACGCATAAATCGAGTGGCTGAAAGCAAACCTGGTTAAGACATTTTTATTACACAAGAGGCAGGCTTATAGCCCCAATTAAATCAATAACTCTCAGAAAACTTTTGAGAAAAACAATCGTAGGCACTTTGAGTTTGATCCTAAAGCTCGTTAAAGTTAGCTCAAAGAGGTTCGTGGAGGATGTGTTTTGGGCAGGGAGGGGCAGAAATTGGGTGGGGATGGCCAAAGGGATTAGCAATCCAGGGGTAGTAAGTGGGTGGGTAAATAGCCAAACGCCTACAAGCTTTGTGTTCCTCTTAATGTGCCATTTCTCCCTACCTGTATCCTAATGCAATAGTTGCAGCTTACCTAATAGCCAAAACTAAAAATAATAATTCCAAGAACCTTGAATGTTGTCTAGAAAAGCCATTATGGATGGCTGCAACCCTGCCTGTAGTGTACCAATGAAGGTTAGCATGTGGAAAGAAACACACAAAACTAGATAATTATAGCAAGATCCCAAACCCAGACATATCAACAGCCCTGTTTCATGCCCTCCAATAATACATTGCCAGTTGAAATACAGAGTGAGTTCTGTTTGTTCTATTGGCATTCTGATCTGGAAGGAGGTCGGCAGAAAAAGTCGGTAGAAATATTTCGAAAGGAGAAATAACTGCATCTTTTTTTCAGTTCTTTCTACAAATTTGGGGACATTTTAAAGAAATACAGGGGTGGGATGGGGTAAAGTGAATAGTTAAGGTGGGGGGTAAAGGGGTGGGGGGGCCTCCGGGGGCCCCCTGCATTTTAACCCACAAAAAAAAGGATGTGGTCAATTCTCGTTTTGAGATTTTAACATATATCCTTCCTGGTATCCATACAAAATGTCGAAACAAAAGACACGTATACACAAAAAAAGCCACTCCCCTTAAATAGAATTCAGGGGTTGCGGGGGTGTCCCCGCTTCCATAAAAAGAAAAGTGGGGGACAAATAAAGTTTTTTTTAAAAAAAAAAGAAAAAAAGTCACCCTGTGGCAGAAAGTCTGCCTCTCAATGGGGAGATGGAACTTGCGTTGCAGGGAAAGAGCTAGGAGAGGAACAGCAGGTAAGTGAGCCGCAGAGGTAAGTTTAGATGGTAGGGCGGTGTACGGTGGAGGGATAGCCTGCAGGGGAGATATACATGATTATTTCATTAAAAGCATTTTGGGTTCGTCATTTTTGAATTAGAAAATGTTGTAAACAAAATAATCACGTACATACACCGTGCCTATTATCACAGCACATTGTCTCTGTCATGTCTAGTAGCTGACCACAACCACCGGCTCCACCCGACACATCATTGTGATCCTATGGGAGAGGATCTGAGATGTGGTGGTGAAGGCCATGTACATAATCATATTTGAGTAGAACACAATTATATCTGACAAAGCGACAACCCAAACTAGGGTTATCCGCCCCAAGCGTTCAATGAGCTTGAAGAGAGCAGCTGAGACGAACATGCTAAGCAAAGTGGAAACAAAGCTCCCTTACCAAAGGGGAGCACCACCTAAGTGTTGGGAAGGAGCTAGCGCCTTCCTTCATTCCCAAGTGCTTTACAATTAGGCAAGACTTCTGTTGACTACTTCTAGGCACCAGAAGAGACCAGGGGGGATGAGGGGCAAATATAATCATATATACACAGACACGGGCAGGCACTAAAAGAAGGCAGTTATTTAAATAACTATTACCTGAATACATTTGTAAATGCTAAATCCTATTTAGTTTAAAAAATCTCAAAGCAGGCTTTTTGTCAAAAGGAATGTGGCCTGCGCTAAAAATGGATCGCAGAGCTCATGCGGTTTGTTGCGTCACTGAGGCTAGCTCTGGGAGAGCAAACAAAGTGGCTCACCAGTTGTCTGCTGTCTGTCAAAAGCCCATGCATGCTAAAATGAGATTTTACATACTCATGCACAACATACAGAATTATGAAAATCAGATTTAAAAGGAGATTATAAGACCAGATAAAAATACGAGTAAGATGAGTGGAATATGAATGAATTTTTTTTAGAGAAATGTTTAGTTTCTCCCGGGGCTAGGCCTCAAGGTTTGTAAAAGTCTGCAGGGCTGCAGTGTGTGTGTATCTAAGGTAGTAATATGTAAAGTAACATGTCCTTAACAGAAAGCACCAACCATGAAGGAAGGAAGACTTTGCAGCATCCCTTGTATGGAAGCAGGACCTTGTGGGATGGAGCCCTGCCCGGTTCATAGTGACTGTTTCGACAGTCACAGTTTTGAATTACAAAAGTTCCGACACAAAAGTGTCGAAAAAAAAGTTTCACATTTTTTATTTTTTTTATGCGGGGTCCCCCAAACCCCTGTTTTTTTTAAACACTTACTTTACCATACAAACTTAAAATAAACCCTTTAATATTAAAAAAAATACATTAAAAACTTATTTTTTCAAAACTTTTGTTTCTGAACTTTTGTCCTTCGAAACTATTGTTTCAAAACTTTGCACACCGCCCTGTCCATATCTAGAGATGCCTCTACAGCAAGTTAAGAGTATATAAGCTCCTGTCTGGCTCCAGTTTGCAGGAGAAAGGGACGGTTGAGGTATTATGGTCCTTTGAATTAAGCACTTGATCTCGCTTATATTTCCAGTAACCTGTTTACTATCACCAGAGATAATTCCACAGGATTTGGAAATAACGCTATTCACAGTAGAAAGGTTGAGGATTGTGTTGAAATACCAACCCACTATGATCATTCTGCGTGTGGCTTTACCAGATGGAGACCCTGAAGCAGCGGAGCTACAGATCCAGTTTGAGAGCCGATAAGAGGACATGGAATGAAAGAAGCAACCCAAGGTGGGCTGTTGGAAGGATGCCTTCTGCTGGAGAGAGAGAGCTCAGCCTGTGTAGATTAGAAAGCTCTGCCCCATACCTCATCTTCACTGTCAGTGACCACACATTCCAGGCACGTTCTCATATTGGCATGCAGTAGATGGCCGAAAATCTGCCACTACAGACATGTGAAGCCCCTTGAATATAGAGTAGTTCTCTGAACCCCAGAATATTTGAGGACAAATACAGATTGGAATTGGAACAACACTGAGCCTCAGATCTAAGAGAACACACAAGAAGCGGGGTTGATTGCCTCCATTGATGAGGCCACTAGATTATCAGACCACAACGACTCATAAACAGAATCTAATAACAACTGGTTAAGTCTTCCAAAATTATTTGGAGTATGCTTAGTGGCCAAAATAGAGAGTATGAGAAGGTATGTAATGTTATTATGTTTGTACAGGGACTACTGCCTTTGCTATGGCCTTGAAGCGCTGTGGCTTGAATGGCCATTTGGCATGCCATAGTCTGAACAAAAATGAAAATGAATGAGCATTACATTGCATGTGAACAGTATTTAGAATTTAGGTGGCAGTTCAATTACGAGCAGAGATGACTAGTTTAAAAACATTATACTAGCCATGCAATGCAAACAGTTCAGGGGCAGAGAGGATTGCTATGTTAGCGACTATGTGACCGTTGGACCGAAGTGTTCATGGGACCCAGCCATGTTCCGTGGGTCGCAGTGGTGAAAGGGAAACAGGCTAATATAAATAAGTCTATCAACTCCAAACTCTGCTGCACTTTCCATGCAGAACAAATGCACACTGAATAACATGATGTCACATGCAAATTGCATGCACACTTGTCAGATTTGCATTTGCAGTAGAAACATTTAGTGCATGTCGACTTGTCTGTAAAATTAATTGAAGGCATATAGTGCTGCACTGGTGAACAAGTTCATTTTGTAGAAATGTTTTATATTGGATACAAATATAGTTTTGCACTGTTGAACGTAGTGAAAGCAACATCTTTAGCATCGGTAGTAATATGTAGCTATCTATAGAGAGGAAATATAGTTGGTCTGAGCTACCTATGTAGGCTGAGTTCATTGAACTGTGTGAACGGTTGAGGTGAATGTCAGGTAAACAGTGTAGGTAGGACGAGAAGGGCTGAATGCCTGTCTTTATGTATGCAGCAGAAGCCTGGCACCCTCATGTTGTTTAATGTTACTATGATTTGGCCGTTGCCTTGAGTCTATGCCATGCTTTGTTGCTTATACAGATATGTGTTTATGACAGCATAAGGCCACCCCTAGGACTGAGGGGCAGGAAGGGAATCTTTAAGATTTCAAGCCAACAATGTGAATACCAGTGTGCCCGGAGATCAGCACTGTGGGGCTACCCAGCCAGACAGTTAGCCAACATGCCAAAGTAGAGAGAAAGGGCATGCAACAGAAATCAATGTTCCCGAAAGTGGACTCACAAACAAGCAAAACGGTTATCTGTGCAGCTTGTGCACCTGCAAACCCTTTTAATGAAAACATTCGGGCGGGGCTTAATGTCAGAGTTATGAATTAGCCATGCTTGCAACTTCCTGAAAGATGATTAAAATGTTCCATGTTGTTTTCCCCCTTTATTCTACAAAGTTTTTATGATGGATCAAACACCCAACACAGTAGTCTCAAAGCGCCTAGGCTTGTCTGTTTGTGCAAAATGTTTAAGGACTTTGGGTCTCATTAGGAGTTTGGAGGTAGCCATGTCGTTCTTACCGGCATGGCTACCCCCAAACCGGATACTGGGTCCGGGTCCCAAAAATAGGGAATTACTGGGCCATGCTGACTTTAGCAGTCCCGGTAATTCCCATTCTCGGGACCTGGACCCGGTACATCCGCATTCCCATTTGAACCCCCATAGGGCTCAATGGGAATGGGGAGGATGCTAACAATGGATCTGTTAATGACGGGTCCGTTGTTAGCATCCTGGTTTGCTCGCGGGTAGCGGTATGCATGTCTGGTTTGGACCAGACGTGCATTCCGCCACCCGCGAAGAAACCCGTAATGTGGCGGCCCGGAATGAACGGTGCCGGTACCTGACCGGCACCGTTCATTCTGCGGTTGCCAGCCTCCTAATGAGGCCCATTGAGCACTATGTTCGGTTCAAAACTGGTCAAGCCTGTAAGCCTTCAGTGCTAGCATACCACTGTAAGCCTGGGCATCTTGAAAGCAAACCCAATAGATCAGGTGGGAAAAGGCCCACACGCATAGAAATGAAAGCTGGGAGGAAATATGGGCACTTTTAATCGAGGGTGGATTTTGAAACATGGCTCCTCTGGGAGCATTGCCCTAGACCAGGTTCTTGAGACCTGCTAGGAACCTTTATGGGGATTATTATCGTGTTGTGTGATACAGGACTTCTCTCAGTCCGGGACTAGGCTCTAATGTGAGTTAATCTGCATATTCCAGCCTTTGTACAGCCTTCTTGACATTGGCTGCAGTTACCTTGGCCAGTTCATAGAGGGAAGATTATGCATCTTATGTCAAATTAGGGGTGTGGTCTCTGTTTACCATATTACATTTCCAAGTTTATTTTCTGTACAAAATTCAGAAAATTGCTAAAAACATGGCTGTTTAATTCACCAAGCTAAACAGGAAACACTGTCAAAGGGAAACGCCGAACACAACACAAGGGAAACAACTGAAACATAAGAAACCGAAACCTGAATGCCCCAACAAAATAAAGCATTTGCACACAAACCACAATATAAGCACATGCACCTTGCCAGACCAACATAACCTGTGCACAGAAGGGCACAGACTAACATCACTACCTAACCCTACTAAAAACGTTTAAATATCCTGCATACTTACCTTCAAACACCAAACAAAACACACACATACCACTACCGCAGCAGAAACCTACAACAAACACAAAATGCACACGCTCAGCAACACCCAACTAAACACAGCACACTACAGAAACCAAAACCAATTACAAACAAATGATCCCACACACACTCATACAACAAACAGCACATAACCCTTATCAACTAAAAACAAACCCAGCCCACAGTGACCGATTGTTTTGAACTGAAGCTACCAACAGTACATCAAAAGCAGTCTAGCGTGTTCCCTTCCCTCTCTCTCCCACTAACTAAGCCTTCCCAACCCTCATTCCTTTCCAGATCCACCAGAGCACCTGGAGACCATGATGCTGCTGTATAAACCACACTAACATAAAAACATAACATAACTAATGTAGACTTTTTCATAAATGTAGTGTCGCTCCTTTGTTTATTTTTCTATCTCTTTGATGTTTTTGGTAGTGCTGCCTGTTACCTATCGGCAGCTTCAAGCCAACTGGGCATTATACATTTATGTAAAAAAAGACATAATGAAACATCACATAATATAATCTGACATAACACTCAATAAACTGCTAAAAATGCCTCTGCAATGCAGTATAAGAGAATTAGAGAAGAAAGAGTCCAGGTTCAAAAAGAAATGCACAGCAGGCAATTAGGACAATGGTGGAGGAGGGCAACAGTCCATTATAAGGTCTCGATGGCACCTTAAGCACAGGCGTTGAGGCCTTCCTACAAAGCGGCATGGCATTGCAAATATGACATAACAAAACATGACATAATATGGCACGGCATAACACGATCAATCATAAACATCTCTTATACTGAAGAAGTGCAAACTATATATTGAATAAATATAGACCCAGAGAAAGAAAAGAAGGGGTTAGACCTTAACCAAACCAAGAGGGCACCCCTAAAGTGAAGATGAGGACAGACGTACAGCACTAGCCACAAAGCCTTAGGAAGTGGGCACTACTCTCTAAAGCTCTTGGACCTCCAGGCAATCTATGGTTATAGTAATTATTGATAAGTGCATAGGCAATGGGATCCGTTGCACACCAAAGAACGAATGACAGATCGTGCAAAGATAGATACAAATACTAGTGTTTTAGACAATGCTGAAGTCTGTGCTATGGAACAGGCACCAGGGGCTCGAAAAACCACTAGAAGGAAGTCCTAGGAAAATTGCACTGGTTCTCCTTCTTTTTCTATTTGTGTGCAGCTGAGAGCATCTTCAAAGGATTTCCTAGAGCTGAACCAACCATTCCGACTGTTGTACCATATTTATGTGACAAGCGGCGACATCTATACAGAGACAACCTAGGACCATGAGAAGCCCTAAGCAATGCTGTATATGTTCAGCATAGAGACTACAACCCTATGGGTCAATAGAACTGAAGAGGAGCAGGAACCCTCTTTGTGAAGGCATTTAGATGCAACACCATCAGCCATCTTGGAGAATACTGCAGAAGCCTTCTCAGTATCAGGACTGTCTGATATTGTTTCACTACCTACACCCAAATGAAATTCAAGAAATCTGAAGGGCATGTATGCCTTTGTTAAGTAATCTAGTACTAAAGGAAAGATCTTGGGCCTCTAGAGTTAAATGCACGGAGGTACCACTCTGACAGATCAAGTCTGGGATCAGTTACCTTAACCTAGAGGAAAAAACTGGAAACAACGTTGTGAACTTCTCGACAAGTCTTGCCCTGCTCTGAAAGGTTCATAGGGTCATAGTGCATCTTATTATGGCCTGCAACACTATACCACAACTACCACAGTCCTCTTAACAAATGAACTTGTGTCCTATATTTATTTTTCCATCATGTCCATCTGTATTTATTCATATTCATTTGTTGTTAATTGTATCTGTATTCATCCAGATTGATTATTTGTCATATTAAATGATAATCTGCAACCAGTATTTTTCTGGATTTATGTGAGTGAAGAAAAGGCATTTATGAACACAAACACGAATAGAACTTGGTTCTCCCACACGAATGCCACCTCCAGTGATTGCTGCTGATCTAAGAATTATGCTGTCAACATTTTGGAGAACGTTGAAGCCATTAATCACAGTATGTTTTCACAGTGTTTTTTTTTTTAGTAAATACACACAGAAAACAAATTGATTTCCATTTGTATTTCTGTGTAAAAATAATGAAAACGGAAAAACGGGTAGCCTTACATAGTTTATCCCTACGTGACCCCAAAGCAAATTTGAGTAAGCCGTGAGTACTTGAGATTCACGCTAGACATCATGTGCACATGGAGTTCACCAGGAGAGATTCACCCGCAGGTTTGCTCAAGAGCACTTCCTTGCCACTTTGCGTTCGCTGTCAGGTTTTGCAAGGCTCTGGCCATCTCATGATTTGATTCAAAGCAAAAAGGTTCTGCAGCGGGACCCCTGAAAGAGAGTGCCACTGACCACTGGCTTCCCATCCGCCATAATGCTACATTCACTTCATTCAAAATGCAATCACTTGTCCAAGGTCTCCTGTCTATTGCAAGTCTGTCTGTTAGACTTTCTGTGTTTCATTGTGTGTTCTAAAGAATCATACTACAACCCACACCACTTCAGCTCAAATTAACCTGTCGATAATAATCGTCCATATAAATCAATACCATGTTAACGATACAAAGCGTTGCCAAACCGTAATTACTATAAATCGTTGTGATTAGCACATAACTTTCAATATGAAATGTGATGCCTTTCCAGGGAAACTCTTTGCGCCCGAGTTCATGAATCGGGCCCAACGTTTCCATTTAAAAGGGAAACAAATATCTTCTGAAAGAATGCACTAGCTTCAGGCGAGCAAAACATGAAATGCATCCACATTTATTTTTTAAATAGCTTTATGGGATGTTTCTTTTACCCCAAAAAATCGAAGTATTATCCATCCACGACACTATTAGTAATCATTTATATGAAAATCAATGATCATAACTCACTGAGAAACCAGCCATTAGGGACCCTCGTGTCTGATCTGGTTGTGAAAACATTACTGGGCATTAGCCTTGTGAGCTCGGATGAAATAATGCAAGCGATAGCAGTTTAACAAGTGTAGACATGTGCCACATTGAAAATAAACTCAGTAGCGTGGGATGTCTGGCACAAGTATCAACACTTACATTATGGTGCCAATTTATGCTAGGATTGGGTATAAGGCAGTTCCTACAAGTAAAGCCTTGCCCTCCCACTTTGCTAATGAAACGTTACTATCCATTGTGTCCATCAATCATGCCTACTATGGCACATTTAAGTGAAATGTGTTTCAAATTCTTCCAGGGCGACAGCAACAATTTCATAAACACAGAATCATATTGGTGTGGAAAGATGTGCTGAAATCAGAGACAGCTACCTATAGGAGAGACACTCATGTGAGTGGAGTGGAGTTGGGCTACCTATAGGAGAGACACTCATGAGAGTGGAGTTGGGCTACCTATAGGAGAGACACTCATGAGAGTGGAGTTGGGCTACCTATAGGAGAGACACTCATGAGAGTGGAGTTGGGCTACCTATAGGAGAGACACTCATGTGAGTGGAGTTGGGCTACCTATAGGAGAGACACTGATGTGAGTGGAGTTGGGCTACCTACAGGAGAGACACTCATGTGAGTGGAGGTAGGCTACCTATAGGAGAGACACTCATGAGAGTGGAGTTGGGCTACCTATAGGAGAGACACTCATGTGAGTGGAGTTGGGCTACCTATAGGAGAGACACTGATGTGAGTGGAGTTGGGCTACCTATAGGAGAGACACTCATGTGCGTGGAGGTAGGCTACCTATAGGAGAGACACTCATGAGAGTGGAGTTGGGCTACCTATAGGAGAGACACTCATGTGAGTGGAGTTGGGCTACCTATAGGAGAGACACTGATGTGAGTGGAGTTGGGCTACCTACAGGAGAGACACTCATGTGAGTGGAGTTGGGCTACCTATAGGAGAGACACTCATGTGAGTGGAGTTGGGCTACCTATAGGAGAGACACTCATGTGAGTTGGGAGACACTCATGTGACTGGAGTATGGCTACCTATAAGAGAGACTGATGTGAGTGGAGTTAGGCTACCTATAGGAGAGACACCCATGTGAGTGGAGTGGAGTTCAGCTACTTATAGGAGCGACCCTGATGAGAGTGGAGTTGGGATACCGATAGGAGAGACACTCATGTGAGTGGAGTTGGGCTACCTATAGGAGAGATACTTATGTGAGTTGGGAGACACTCATGTGACAGGAGTTGGGCTACCAATAGAAGAGATACTCATGTGAGTGGAGTTGGGCTACCTATAGGAGAGACACTCATGTGAGCTGGGAGACACTCGTTTGACTGGAGTTGGGCTATAGGAGAGACACTCATGTCAGTGGAGTTAGGCTACCCATAGGAGAGACACTCACATGAGTGGAGTGGAGTTGGGCTACCTACAGGAGCGACACTGATGTGAGTGGAGTTGGGATACCGATAGGAGAGACACTCATGTGCATGGAGGTAGGCTACCTATAAGAGAGACACTCATGTGAGTGGAGTTGGGCTACCTATAGGAGAGACACTGATGTGAGTGGAGTTAGGCTACCTGTAGGAGAGACACTGATGTGAGTGGAGTTGGGCTACCTATAGGAGAGACACTCATGTGAGCTGGGAGACACTCGTGTGACTGGAGTTGGGCTACAGGAGAGACACTCATGTCAGTGGAGTTAGGCTACCCATAGGAGAGACACTCACATGAGTGGAGTGGAGTTGGGCTACCTACAGGAGCGACACTGATGTGAGTGGAGTTGGGATACCGATAGGAGAGACACTCATGTGCGTGGAGGTAGGCTACCTATAAGAGAGACACTCATGTGAGTGGAGTTGGGCTACCTATAGGAGAGACACTGATGTGAGTGGAGTTAGGCTACCTGTAGGAGAGACACTGATGTGAGTGGAGTTGGGCTACCTACAGGAGAGACACTCATGTGAGTGGAGTTAGGCTACCTGTAGGAGAGACACTGATGTGAGTGGAGGTGGGCTACCTATAGGAGAGACACTCATGTGAATGGAGTTAGGCTACCTGTAGGAGAGACACTGATGTGAGTGGAGTTAGGCTACCTGTAGGAGAGACACTGATGTGAGTGGAGTTGGGCTACCTACAGGAGAGACACTCATGTGAGTGGAGTTAGGCTACCTGTAGGAGAGACACTGATGTGAGTGGAGGTGGGCTACCTATAGGAGAGACACTCATGTGAATGGAGTTAGGCTACCTATTGGAACCAAGGGTGCTAACATTCATGACCGCAGAGAGATGTTGGAAAATTGTGGGATAAATAAGGGTTCGTGTTCTGGAAATCCATGACTTAAGTTGGACCCTGTTTTGTACAAAAATGTGTTGATATGTACCTCAATTGTTAGCATCCATTGCTGTTCCTTCCCCGCAGACTTACGTTTAATTCTGTTTTGATTTACTCATATTTCAATCGTTTTTAGTATTTAAATTTTGTTTTCGCCCCTTCTCCCTGTCCTTCTCCCCCCACTTTGGTAAGCAGTAATTCGCTGTTTTGTCTACCCATTGTCCTAACTGTTTAAAGGTTCAAGGATGTGCTAGAAGCACAAGCACAATTGCTAATAGTAACTAATGACTACCTGTGTATTGTTCCTAGACAGTAGTATTTAAAATGGATGAATAACAGTTCTGTCTCTTATTAAAATCTATGTGGTGGATTCACAAACAAGGTACACCTGATTTACCTAGAGATTAAGTCCGTTGTAAGTCACAGTAACACAATGCAGCTTGTGTTGTAAACAGAATAGGCCACTCCAATGGGAGAGTTGTTCAGTGAAACGTGTTTGTAAATTGACCGTTCTGTTGTTGGACCATATTAAGGGCCTGATTCATGGAATATTTGCCCTGTTCAAAGTGAATTTGCACTGCTGAACAGTGCAAAGTTTATTTTTCCAGTGCATTCTGGGCAAAGTCAGTGCATAGTCATTTTTGCAGTTCAAAATGACTTTGCCCGGACTTTGCACGGAAAAAATACACTTTGCACGGTTCCATGAATCAGGATTTGTGTCGGCAGTGCAAAGTCACTTTTCAGCAGCGCAAAGTCACTTTGAACCGGGCAAATATTCCATGAGTTGGGCCCTAAAAGTATTAATTCATGAGCGATATGTTTATGTTAAAAGAAGAACACTAAACAAACTAAAAGCAAAGCTCATGAATTATGAAACAATATTTTTGCTTTTAGTAATCAGGAAAGCTGGGCCAAAGTGGCCGCCGTACTGTTTTCTCTAACAAGAAGTGACATTTTGGTTTTCATCCTCCACAAGAAAAAGCAACCTATAGTGTTGCAAGGCTGCTTGACAAAGGCTGGAGATTGGGGCCACGCCTTCTGGCACCGAGTCTTGGTTCCTAAAGTATCTGGGTGATGGATGAAGACTAACATTTTTATCAAATAAAGAAAAAATCCAAAGCAAGTTTCATACCAGTATCACTTGGTTTTCATTATTTCTACTAAAGGAAGTTGAAAGGCTGGTAGAAAGGTGACCTCCACTTTTGCATAATTCTAATGTTGATGTATATTGTGGATTTGTTCGGAATGTTCCTCTGGTAAATAAAATTGCCCCACGGTATGCGTATAGGACAGCCAAACGTGTCCTGCCTATTTCCTGAGATAAAGGAATAGGAAGTTCTGCCACCCTTTGATTGTGTGTCCTTGAAGTACATTCTTCATGTCGGAGGTGATTGCGCAACGCCAGAGCAGGAGCTCGCACACTCTCTGGAAACGAGCATTCTTTTTCCCGATGAGCATTTTAGCTCTGCAGATGATGTCATATTTTCCATGTTCTGTATGTCAGAAAGAAAATCGTATCCCATTTTTGGCACTATCATTTCATGCCTCGCCGGTCTAATGGCATTTCCTGCACTACATCTGGATTATGAAGAGACGATTTCCTGATGTGTGATAATGCAAAGCACACCATGTGTGCTTGTGTCATCCCAGGAAGCAATACTACAAATGATGCACAATAAACAAGCTTAGAGATGGTGCGAAATGGTATTAGGATGTTTACCACATGCTCATGGTTTAGGAGAGAGAGAGAGAGAGAGACAGAGAAAGAGAGAGGGGGATAGAGCTGAGAGATTGGATGAGACAGAGAAGGAAAGAGCGAGAGGAAGGGCGGGATAGATAGAGAGCGGCAGAGGGAGAGAAAGCAACAACACAGGAATCAGGAGAAAGCTAGAGTGAAAAATGGCAAAATGCGAGAGGGAAGAGGTAAGAGAGAGGGTGACAGAGGAAGTTCTGAGTGTATGAGAAGGTGTGCAGAGTGGGATGGCTTGGTGATCAACAGACAAATCGAGACTCCTAAGGGGCAGGGTGCAAACATCTGCATTGTCTAACACAAATACGCCAAGGAGTCAGATTGGACTGGGTAAATGGATGAGGGACAAATAAAGAAGTTCTGCCCTTCACTTCCCTGGGGCTGGGCCACCTGACGAGCAAATGAAAGTCACTGGCATGTTGTCTTCCTAGTGTCTCCGGCACTTCTTTCTAGTGCACTTGGCTGAGACCTTTCTCTGTCGTTGTCCTGGTCACAATGTTGAGTTCCTATGAATGTCACATTCTCTCTTCGGTTTGTGTCCTCCGCTTGTGAATGCAATCTCTAGTATGGGACACAGCCGGGATTTGCTTGGGCTAGAGATATCAGCACACAGGCACCTCCCTCCTGCCTTATCACCTTCTGCTTCCATCTTTCCACCCTCATTCCTCTTATCGCCCCTGCACTGGCGCTGATGTGATAGAACTTTCTTTTTCACCCTCACCCTTTTCTGACTGTGCCACTCCTACATGCTGCTGTTTCTCCTTTCACTTCGCTCCTTGTCTCCCAGTCTTCTTCATCTTAGCTGTTGCTGGTCTTTCTCCCTTCTCCTTTTCCTTCTTCTGCATCCTCTTTTTGTTTGTTCTTCATCACTTTTCTTCCTCCCTCCTTCCTTTCTAATTGTTGTTCCCTCTCCCCCACTCTTTTCTTGCTTTCACTCGCCTCCTACCTTCTTATTCCACCTCCTGTTTACTTTCCCCTCTCCAGATAGTTCCACTCTTGTTCCCCTCTTTCCACCTTCTCTCTGTTTCCCTCCTTCTCCCTATGCTTCTTCACTCATGCCTTCCTACTGCTTACTCTCTTCTCTGTTTGTTCGACCCTCTTCTATACTCGTTAACTCTACCGTTTTCCTCATTTCCAAACAATCGCACCTGGTTCTGCATGCAGGAAGCTTAAATAGCGTATGCTACTCTTCACGTTCCGCATCTCGAGCCAGAAACACGACGAGTTCTTCAAACGTGGTTCGTGCACCGGTGCACCCATCATCGCCAAACTGATGTATCTTGATACAGTAAGGACCCAACCATGGAAGGAAGTATGGTCAACTTCACTTTATTAGTTATATCAGTAAGAGCGGTGCTGCTACGATCTGTCCTTACTTTCCAGTCTTCCTCTTCAAACACCACCAACTCTCCCACTCTCTTACACTCTCCATGCCACAATGTCTTCATGTAATCTAAACATTCCAAATACAATAGCATGGTAACTCACAACACCTGTTATTGGACATTTGCTTCCACAGAGTTCTCATCTTTTTCAGGGTTCCATTTTCTCTTATCTTGGTGTCCCCCAGACTTTGACAAGAGAGTATTTCCTATAAGGCTGATCTTGTGCTGTGGGGACAGTGGGATTCTCCCCTTGCCTCCTCTAACCCCTACATCTTCGAGTGGATGGTGGCACCCGGCCGCATAGTCCAAAACACTTGAAGTAAGGAGAGGAATGTAGAGAGGCGATGAAGAGTGAGAAGGACAGGAGGGAAAGGAAGACAGCATCAGCAAATCAGCAAGAAGGAAACGAAAAGAGGGAGCAGTGAGGGAGGGTGAAAGATCGAGACGCAGGAATGATACAGCATAAGGGAATGAGGTGGTACAGAACCTAGTAATGGCGACAAAGTGAGAAAGACACAGGCAAGAGGAGGTGAGGGGGAAAGGGGAAGAGGGAGGGAGACTAGGACAACGCATAAAGAGAAGTAGCAAGATAAAATGACAGAGAGAAAAACAAAAGATACGGAAGGAAAGTCAATGCTCCCTTTCAGATGATATTACTAACTCCCTGTAGTCGGAGTTACGCCTCAGGAGTCAGATGTCAGTAAAACATGATAGCATTGCAAAACACCCTCTTGCTGCACATTTAAAGAGAAGATTACATTGCATCCACCTGTCCACCGACACATTATTTCATGTTTCTTGGAAATCACTAACCATGTCGCCTCTTGGCCCCTTCAGAGCACGTTGGCATTTTAGGCTGTGCAGAGGATTATTCTATATAGATCACTGTGTGAGTCTTCAATAGCCATGAGTAGTTGCGTTGAAAGGGTGTAACATGAGATGCAAAGCCCATCCTCATCGCTCCAGGGCCTAACCTATCATTCTGGCCACTGCTCAGGTGACGAGGGTGCATTTATGTTTGTTTGAAATGCAAAAAAAGTGTTAATGTTTTTGAGAAAATGTAAATTCCATGCATGTTATACCTAAAAATAAGCTGCACACAGTGTCAAAAAATGACTATAAGCATGTGGCTCTGGGTTGTGTGCAAGTAATACAATGAGGCCAGTTCTTGCTTTTGTCTCATATCATGTTGCATTATGGTACTCGTAGTCCTTTATTTCTAAACTGAACTGGAATGCCAAATTACATGTACTAACACATCCATGACTTACAGAGGATGATTTTAGAGCTCTGTTTCAGCGTATTCTTTTTATGAAACAAGAGTATGACTGTAGCAGTTAGTTGAGAAAAAATGAGAAAAATTGATAGTGGTCTTCTGCGTGACGAGTTTTATTTGTTTAAATGTAGCAGCTATTTTGCTTGGCACATTACAGTTTTGTGGCAGAATGTGAATGTACGCAGGTATGGGATTTGTGTAGTGTAAATGTACCTACCAAGCAAAGGAACATTACACAAAAAAGGCATAGAATACAAAAACAGAACCACAGGCAGAGGGGGCGGCTAATTAAGAGGGTTCCTCCCATCAGGCCAAGCTCACATGTATAAAGATTTCCGGATATATTTTTGGAATCTGCATGCCTTTGTTTCAAACTCTGGCATGGTCCATTCTGCCTTTGATCCTAACACAATTGGTCAAATGTGCAGCATGTCCCACCTTATGTTGGCCAAGGCATAAAAGGGCCTGCAGGTGGTGAACTGCACGGAGAGAAGATCTCCGCAGGTGTGTACGCCTGTCTGACATTTCGATCATGATTCCTGGGTGGAAAGGGAACCCCCTCTGAGAGCTTCCCGGTTCTTTTCAGGGAAACAGACAGCATCTCTGCTCGTAAGCAAACCTGTGGTGAGCCCCCATTTTGGAATCCTTATGGATTCTGCCTGCTTTTTGCACATGAAAAAGCAATGCAGAATCCATAGATATTCCATGTAATGATGCCAGGCTTGTTTGAAGAAGGTGACCACCATTACTGATCACCACTGTGCGCCGTGATCAAAATGGATTCAGCACCTAGGGGGTAAATGGCAAAGGAAGTTAGGGGCAACTCAGATTCCTGTGCCATTCGCTGCCCCAAGATGGACATTATCACTATCCAGTGAAGCAAATATGGTCCACTCCTTGGGATAATATGACCCATTAAAAGAGAAGTCTTTAGTAATAGTACCATCTTTATTGATACATCATTGTAGACTTTAATCTGGTCACGTGCGCATGAAAAAGCAAATGCTCCAATTGCATGAATATCTCCCTTAGTTTATGTGGACCACCTACCCTAGGCTGGCGTGTACATGGTGCAGGCCCACCCTGGAGTGTGAATCTGGCTACTCCACTGTCCACGAGTCATGCCAATAAAGCATTAGCTGAGGGGAAATGCACAGTGTGTTCAGTCTGTACAGGTCCACGGTACTGCGGCACAGAGCAGTAGACCACTACGATGTCGATCTAATGATCATGTAACAAGGTCCTATTGAGATGATGGTCATCCTGTGTGAATAGGGTAATAGGATGATGCAGGGTTTGGCGAGGTCCGGTCCCAAAGGGAAGTGACTGTTCCCACTGTACACTGTACAGGTTGAAAGCTTGATCACAGTAGAGGCTTCCAGCTATTTCCCAAATCTCTTCTGGTCCGATTGAGCCCTGTGCAATTAGGTAATGCTGCTTTAAAGTCAAACAACTTGAACCTGTAATGCTCTTCTGCTGTGTTTCTTCCATCTTGCCACGTTACGGCAGCCTAAGGCTGTGTACTATATAGAAATATAGTGGGTGCCAGTCGCTAAAGATGATTGGGCTTGCTGCAGTAGGCATTGTACATGATGCACAAGATTTTGAAGGAGAGCCTTAACTCAAGCTGTGAGATTGTGGGCCATTTTAGGGTAGAGCATGGCATGGTCATGGCTCTTGAAGATACAATTATGGTCCTCTGCAGTCTATACTGTTTTATAATGTAGTCTGAAGACAGAGTTGCATCCCCTTCCACTTTCGTGCCATTTTATCCTTCTTGGGGACTTCATTCTTCACCTTTCTACTATTCCTGCTTCTTTGCCGTTCCTTCCTCTTCTTACCTCATCTCATCTTGCTCAGCTTTCTACTCCTTCTTCTCACCTCGCCAGCTCATCACTTGATTTAATCTTTACTTCTTTCTCGCCAGACACTTCAGTGGTTGCACAGCCTACTTATTTATCTGATCATTGTTTACTTTAATTTCATCCCTTTTCTACCAGATTCTCATTCTTATTCTTTGCCTGGTATTTCTCTCTCACGTTGTGATATTTGGTCCTTTAATTCTACCATATTCTATTCCTCCTTGGCATTTATATTTTCTCCTCTTAGTCAATTGTCTTTTCTTTCACCTGATTCTGCCTCTACTTATTTTGATTCAGCCATACGCTCCACTTTGGACCAATATCATCCTTCTCGTCCATTTTCTCCTTGTAAAAATCAGTAAAAAAAATCAGTAAAAAAGATCACTCTATTTTATTTTCTTCTCTTTCAACTCTTGGTTTATCTGGGTCTGTGCTCAGATGGTTTAATTCTTATCTCTCTGGCTGCACTTATTCTGTTTCCTGGGCTGGTCAGTTTGCCTCATTTTATCTACCTCTTTACGGTGTACCTCAAGGTTCTGTTCTAGGCCCTTGTCTTCTTTCTTTAGATACTATTCCTTTGTCTGACCTTATTTCCTCATTCAATCTCTCTTGTCACCTCTATGCAAATTCACACTTTTTCTTTTCTTTTTCTGCATTTTCCTCCTCACTTCATGATACGGTTTCTTCCTGTCTGCTTGCTGTCTAGTCTTGGATGGCTTTGCAGTTCCTTCAATCTTAATTCCTCTAAAACAGAAGTTCTATTCTTTCCTTCTTCTTTACCTTTCCCTCTTTAACCTCCTTCCTTTTTCTTCTGCTCATAATCTTGGTGTTATTTTTCATCCCTCTCTTTCCTTTTCTCTACATATTATTAATACTGATCACGCTGTTCGTTTCCATCTTTATAATCTTTGGCGTGCTCGCCCCTTTCTTTCATTTCAGGCTACTAAACTCACTTGTCTTTTCTCGCTTAAACTACTGCTCTGTTCTTCTACTAGATCTTCAAAAGTCCCGTCCTAGTCCTCTACGTTCAGTTTTTTATTCTGCTATTCGTCTTCTTTTCCAGTTGCCTTTTCATTCTTCCATTACTCCATCTCTTCATTCTGCTTCCTTACTTTCTTTCAATCTCTATCTTATCGTTCATTTTCTATGCTTCGTCTACAACGCTCTTTATGGCCTTGCTCCCTCCTATCTTTGTTCTCTTGTTTCTTTCCACTCCCCTGCCGGTTCTCTTCGTTCTCAATCTCTGTTTCTTCTCACTGTTCCTAAGCCACTTTGTGCTTCTTCTCGATTTCGTTCTTGTTCGCTTCTTGTATCCAAGCATTGGAATGGTCTTCCGCTTTCAATCTCTGGGTCTTCTACTTATCACATTTTCTGTTCTCAATTAAAAACCCATTTTCTTCTTTCTCTTTCCTCTAATTAGTTCTGATTATTGATTCGATCATCATGTTTCATTTTTTTGTACTGTTATATTTAACTTTGTAAAGCGCTTAGAATAAAGTGTTCAATAAATAAAATAAATACAACTACAAAACAGTAGTCTAGGCATGGGAGTGTGAAAGCACTGATGACTAAATTGAAGTGGCAGGAAGATTTCTCCCTTAATGAAAGTGCTGATTTGATGGGAGAAGTCAGAATTAAAAATTACTACCAGGTTATGTTTACCTATTGAGTGCAGGTTAGAGGATTGCCGTAGGCATCACAAGGATAGGGGATTCCCAGATACTTCCAACCAGTAGTACCCCTGGCTTTGCTCCACATAGAAGTACATATGTTTAAAGCATGCAGAGATGTTGGAATGGGTCCCAGACCATCTTTCTTCCATGATGGGGTGTGGGCCTGAGTGCCATCCTCTTACATTTGAAAGAGTAGACGTTGCTTGCCAATGAACTGGACTTGTGGACTCATGGATGATGAAAGTGTTGCGCGCTAGTTGAGAAAGAGAGGATACTGCATGTGATTACCCAACAAAAACATACTGCTTGAGTGGGATGGACCCAGTCTGACCTATTGACCGGCAATCTGTGAGAAAGTTTTTAATCAGGTCCAACTTGCGGCCTGCCGATTTTGAACTGAGGTTCCTTCTCAGCCCTTTAAGATAGTTTAGCAATATCTTAGAGATGGACAGCAGATGCAGAGTGAACTCAAGCATCAATAATAGAAACAGCTCAGGTAGTTGGCAAAAGATACTGTTTAATATCAATTATCTAAAACAGGGAGTACAACGGATATCAACAGACATCCCTCATCATGATCTCTCTCGAGACTTCTCAAAGCATTTCATAAAAAATTTCACTTTTATAGTAAATAATCGTCATATGTGACGTTTAACCTGTGTATTACTAACGTCATCTTACGTGGCAAACTACAAAAACCTAATGGTGAGTGTGACAGGTTCTACAAGGATCATCTAGGTATACGATCCATACTCGTTTAGGGCAGTGGAAGAAAATTATTTTATTCTTAACATTAGGTGGGCAACTAAGCCCTTCCCTTAAAATATGTCACTATGAACGTCACTAAATATACGATGTCTAATTGGCTACACAACTATAGGACCCTTGATCATGCAGCGCTCTATCATTGGTTACTTTCCAACCTCTGTCAGTACCCTCCCAACCTACGTTGGCGGTACGCAGGCTGAAAGTCCAGGTGCAGATGAGCTCATCTTAACCATAGCTTCCCACCAATTAGCATATCCATCCATCATCACCTCAGTGGTCCACTGTCAATTAGGTCTTTGAACTCGACCATAAACATGCTCTTCGCTCCGGGGAATCCAGGGGAGTGAAGGCACGCTCTGCCCTCGTGCGTAGGTGTGACCATCATGCCCGTCCAATTTCTTCTCCCCACGTGACTAAAGACCACAAAATTGAGCGTACAGTGTATTAAAACACTATTCTTTAATAGACCTCTGACGTCTTCTTGTTTTTGTCCATGCCTTCTGAACAGGAGCTTCGTTCTTTCACATGATTTGTATCCAATGTCTGTTTATGCCAGTCTAATATGGCCTTGGCTTCTTGGCTCATCCAACCTCGCCTTTCTGAGTTTCACACTTGTTTTCTAACTGCGCCACACTTGGAAACTGGAAAAAGCAGCCTTTCTTCTTTTGCTCAGCACTTCTATCATACGTGGTGAAACCATCCATCCTTTACTGACGCCAATATATATATTTAGAAGTATATGTTCATGTTGGCGCCTGCCGCAATCTATTAATTATTTAGCTAGCCTTTAAGAATACTTCATCTGCTTGTGTTTCTTTGCATTTATATAAGTGTGAAATAGCTTTATCTCTTCTTTATGTCTGCAGCATAAGTTTCCCAAGATGTCATTCATCTCAATACTTTCTTGATGCCTTATAGAATTGTCTGCATCCTTTAGTGTCTGCATCTCTTCCCTATACGTCATCTTTGCTCTGCATGACGGTGATGGTGATGGTGATGATGTCACCATTTTTCTTCATCATTCAACCGTCTTGTTTCTTCCGGAATTTCACTCAGACGACCATCATATTGTCTTGTATGCTGGTATGGTTTCCTCAATGGGAACCTTGCCTCCTAGATTCTCCTTGGTATCAGTATGTTCACTGGTACCGCACGTGTTTCATACTCTGGCATCCAACATATAGGTGCTGTGGGTGAGATGGTTGAGGTGGGGGTACTTAGCTCCTTCTCTACAATTTCTTGCAAAGACAGTTGAATATAGCTAGTTTCATCAAGCCTTGAATTCTTTCATTACTACTATTGTGCATGATTCCAGTAACAGGAACTTTCAAGATATGGACTATGTCCATTTGAATAAAGGATGCAAAAGAACCATATCCACAAACTTGTAGTGATAATCTGTGGGGTACATTTACCAGCCCTAACAGAAATTGCCTTCACCAGAAACGGCATTAAACAAGGCCACAACAACGGCTGTGCTTTTTGTTTGCTTGGCATATGTGTGGTGAGATTCAAACACGGCACAAGAAAAATGACCTGCATTCAAGACGGCATTGCAATTTGTCCTCCTTTCATTTTAAACACCACAAAGTTGTGCTCCATTAAACACAGCCCTGATGTATTTCATCTGATTGCCATGAATTAAGGCAATACCTTCCAGAACAGCATTATTTTCACTGAGAAAGTACATGTAGAGCCAGAATTCTGTTTCAGTCAACACAGCTAAGATTTCGTTTTGAAATAGACCAGTGCCCTCAAATGACTGCAAAGGAAAGCAATAGCGCAGCTCTCTCTCTTGTCCCATGTCAATTTCAAAGAAATGCTTGGCAGTATATCTCTCTGTGTCCAGAAACTGACTGTATCTGTAAAAGCCCTTCAGAAGGTTAATTAACAAGAAACTGTGTGTAGCAGAAACCACATTTGTAATTTGACATAAAAGAAGAATGAACCCATGTGTAAAACTCTGCTTTTGTAAATCAGGAGAATGCTGTTTGAAAGTGAAATGCAATTGCAGCCTGTGCGCACACAGAAGGGTGGGCCGAAAATGTGGGGATGGGGGTTTGCTCTCAAATGTGTATGATATTTATTTCCAAAAAGACTTGGTTTCTGTTGAAAGAAAGAAAAAAAAAACCTCTGAAACCAGCAGAACAGGTTTTGGCCTAGGTATTTACTTCAAAGGTGCCCTGCCTCCCATGGGAAAAGAATTACCTCCACATGTGAACCAGCCCCCATGGGCAAATGAAAAGCCCAAAGTGTGGAAATTTGTGACCTTGTCAGACTGGGTGGCATCCCTACAGAAAGGAACAAAGGACCCAAGGGGAACTAGCATTCTCACCAAAAGGTGTGGTTACCTTTGACACCCCTCCCCAGCCCCAACTGCATGGCTTCAAAGGGAATCATGGAAACCCTTTGCTGAGGCTGACCCAGGGTAAGACCATTTGGCTGTGGGGGTGGTCGGATGGCCCACACCATGAGTAATCCAGCCCATTGAATTTATAAGAACTATTGTACATTAAGACATTTGTTTCAGCACCCTAAATAAGCAATAATTCTATATTATGTGAGTATTTTATGGGATTTTTAAACAAGCAAAATTAGACCCAGTGAATTTTGCTAGCACCTGGGGAATTGGAATGGCAGGAAAAATGCATTTCTGGGTGAAGAATAAAGGACACAGACATTAAACCTGGTAAATGTATGCCAAATACTAGTGGGCATGTGTGTAGCTAGTTGCTGAATTTTAATTAGTATGCTCTTCTTGAAAATGACGAAATCGTCCCAAAGGGCGATGTAACATCACACAGAGTGGGCGATCGGACTGTCCGAATCCCTGTGAAATATGGAATCTGCATATCTGTTTCTTATGATGGTGACTAGTATAGATCCGTAACTTATTTTTGTAAAAACAACTTGAAGGAAACAAAAAAAACAACTTGTGCTGACTAACTCTGATCATAAATTACTCGCTACTAACAACACTAGTCCTGAACCACCTTTTAAACCATTTAGCTTCACACCAATTGACACTTGGGAAGTGGTAAACATCATCGGGAATCTAAAACCATCCAATTGTCAAGGTGACCCCTGCCCCGCTCCAATCCTTAAAGCCGCGGCGCATGACCTCGCCCCCTTCATCACGAGCCTTATCAATACCTCTTTCAAAACATGTACGGGACCCGATAACTTAAAAGATGCCTGGGTTATTCCACTCCTCAAAAAACCTTCACTTGACCCTAGTAACCCCTCGAACTACAGACCTATTACGACGGTGCCTTTCCTGTTAAAAATACTGGATCACGCTGCCTACTTACAAATTCAAGCATATCTAGAAACAAATAATATCCTGGGCCTTAGACAATCCGGTTTCCGCCCCAGACATGGTACGGAAACAGCCTTGATCGACTTAGTAACCCAAATACATGATTTGAAAGACAAGCGGAAACTAGCACTCCTACTACTTCTCGACCTATTGGCCGCCTTTGATCTTGTGAACCATCATATACTGTGCCAACACCTTAAATCAGCCGCACATTTCTCTGATTCTGCCACTTCTTGGATTAGGTCTTTCCTTGATAATAGAACTATGAGAGTCTTCTCATCTTCAGCTTCTGCTCAACCATCTCCGGTACTCTGTGGGGTCCCTCAAGGATCTTGCATCTCTCCTACGCTTTATAATGTTTTCACAAAGCCTTTATTCGATATTTTTGACCAAATGGGTGTATCGTATACTAACTATGCCGACGACATCCAGACACTAATCCCAATCTCTGGTAACCACTCTGCAGACACCAAAGTCCTTAATGACATCTACTCAGTAATCCAATCCTGGATGGCACACCATGGACTTTGTCTAAATGATGAGAAAATTGAAATACTAATACTTGGCTCCCGCTCTAGACTGAACAAACTTGACTCTTCATTCAAATCCTTCATTATTGACGGTAACACCATTACGGCCTCTAATAACACTAAAACTCTCGGTATTTACCTAGACGATACCTTATCCTTCAACACACAAACCAATGTGGTGGTTGCAGCATCTGCCTATACATGCAAGCTAATCACTGCCTGCAGGCCCTTCCTCACAACGTCTAACTGCATCACCCTGGCCAGAACATTAGTTATGTCCAAAATTGACTATTGTAACTCACTCTTTCTAGGGACTAGCCTTAGAAACATGAACAAACTACAAGTGACACAGAACAACGCTATCAGAGCGGCCCTTAACATACCTAAGAAGTTGCACATATCCGACACTAGACGTAACCTGAATTGGCTATCTGTCAAACACAGAATTGCCCTCAAAACACAAGCCTTAACTCATAAAGCTAGAGCTAACCTCGCCCCAGCATACCTCTCTAATAGACTCCTGCCACACACCTCTTCCAGGCCCCTTAGATCGGCCCAAGCCCACACTATGGCCATTCCTAGATTCAAGCTGCAGAACTAGGGGGGTTCCAGCTTTCCTGTCCAGGCGGCGAAGCTTTGTAATACGCTTCCGACAACTATAAGTTCCGAGCCATCTCTCCATACCTTCAAAAGAAAATCTACACTTTGCTTACAAGAACTAGACCGCTAGACTCCTTATGGTTTTCACTAACTTGACCGCGGCTGCGGTCTACCTCTCTGTTTTGTCTGAACTCAATACTATGTACTGTTTACTTTTGTCGTAACCGTTCGTAATGTGTAACTGAATACTCCTGCATAACTGTACTGCATTAAGAGCTGTAATAGCTGTAAGATACGCGCCCAGCTGCCCCAGGGCCGGGAGCGCTTTACAAATAAATAAATACAAAAAATACAAATACAAAGTCATAAATGCACACACATAAAATTATGTCATTTCTCCTGAACCAATCAGCTCAGGGGGAGGAGGGAACCCCAGTAGCCTGGCCTATCCTACGAAAGGAGTAACTCCAGAATATTACCCCCAGATTGTAAAATTCTATGATGTCACTCTGGCTATATAAGCGGTAGACAGGGAGACACAAGGGAGATTTAAGATATTCAAAACTCAAAACCAGAGACAGATCCAGAGACAGCTGATTCTATCCAGGCAGGACCATCCTGATCCAGGCAGAACCACCCATCCAGATCCAGGCATACCCAATAATCCAGGGAGAAAGGAGGAAAGGCAGCTGATCCCATCTAGGAGAGCCCTGACCAGACCATGCCCAGATGATCCCCTCTAGGGGAGCCCAGTGACCAGACCTTGCCAGCTGATCCCATTCAGGAGAGCCCAGCTGTCCTGGGACCAGATCTCTTGGCCCCCGCTGTCCCAGTGATCAGATTAATTGGCCCTGCTGTCCAAAGACCTCGCTGGCTGTCCACATTCCGAAACTCAAGCTTTTCTTGTAAGTATCATATCACCCAGTACCCAAAAACTGCATATCCCGCTCTTTTACCCTTGCATTCTATTCAAATCCTAATAAAATCCCATCCAAAATCCCAAATTGCCAGTATCATCTGTTCACCTTTCCTTAGAAGAAGTAGTGTTAGTCCATATCAGTTAGCATATTCCTTTTATAATTATTTCAGTTATCTGTGTAGTCCTTAGTGCCATTTTTTTAAATAAATTAATTCCCCTATAGGGAGGTACGCAGTGAGAGCTGATTAAAATTCAAAATTAACCCCCTTGCCTGCAGTGTCGTTCCTTAATAACATAGTCATTAAAATATAGCCTCAGTAAAACCCGTCATTGTGCCACAATAACCGAATTTGCCATGTATTGTGCTTTTCTCTAAATTCCGATTTGCCTTGTTCCCATAAAATCCCATTAAGAATATTCCCTTTCCCTCAGAATCCTGTCTGATATGTGCCTTTGTTTCTCATGCAAAAAAACTATTTCCGATTTTGACAGCTAAGCCCCTTTTCTTAGCTGCTTGTCATTTTAAAGCCTGTGTAAAATAAGAGTTGCAATTCTGCCGTGTGTTTTTTCTTCTGCATTGTTTTCCTCCCATAATCGATTTTCTTACCTTTGTCACGTTGTTTTGCTACCCTGTTTAGTAGTCTGTGAGCTTCCTTGTCTCTTAAGCGCAGCCACACAAATTTCTATCATAGCTGTCCAACCGCAATTGTAAACTGAGATACAAGTAACAAGTAAAATCTGAGTATGCCATTTTGCTCCTTTTGAAGGTTCTCATTTCTTTTTCTGGCCTTCCATCTTGGGGTGGTGCGCTGTACTTTAAATCTGATTTGTCTCTCTTCTTTCTGACTCCCTGCCACTCTTTTACATCCACAAAGAATTTAGTCAGCAGGTGTTTGAGGGGAAGTGTTTCAGGGAGGAGTGCTAGACCTGTGCGCTATCTGTTATTTTGAAGAAAAGTAATTTTGTTTCTGTTTCTATTAAAGGTTTATGTATCTTATGTTAGGGGTGTGAAGTAACTGTATTGTGGGATTTTTGCATGTACACTGCAACACCTTGGTGGCTGCTGCCCCATTTTGATTTGCTTGATTTTCTTTGAATTCTAAAAATGTATAAATATTTCATTACACACAGGCCTGGTTCATAGTCTATTGTGACACAGGGTATTTGTTAAGGTGGGTGTGAGACAGGTTGGGTGCCTACTCAAACCAAGAACCCAGGGTTCAAATAAAAATAAAAAGGTTTTTATTGTACACCACATTCATTGTCAGTGGAAGACGTACCTGGCTGGAGTGTGCCGTGTCATACAATCCATTACAAAGAGGAGCAGTGGGAGGGGTAACAGAGAGTTGTCTATGTTGTTATCGTTGTGACAGAATGGTCACCTAGTGAGGACAAGATAGCTTGAGCTTTTCCAATGTTTTATTAATATGAAATGACACAGGTAATTATGATTCTGAAAGTCAGGACTGCTAATCAGATACCCTTTCATAAATTCTCTATGCCAAATTATAGTGCACACATATTCCTTTGCTGAAACAGCCTCCTGGCGCCCTCTGCACAACTCCTGCAGTGGCAGAAGGCAGGTCCAAAGGGCATATGTGCATTTTCTGACTGCTGCTGGAACACAACCTACGTTTCCAAACTTAATAACTGTAAGCCTAAATCAGTCTGCTGGCATGTAAATCTTTAACTATAAGCCATGCCTAATTGTGGCATGGTCACCACTAAGAGAACACAATTATACAGGAACAGGAATTTGAAATCACACTAGTGTCAGCTCTGTGAACAGGACTCCAGCTATGACCGAATTGGTGTGTTAGTGTCTGGTATGACTGTCTCCACAGTTACTATGTTGGACAATAGCTGGGCTGCTGCCTTTTCGATCCTCCAGCAGGAAGAGAAACACCTTGCTCTCAGGGCACAGGAATCCTCACCAAGAGGTACCCTGAGAACCAGGTCTTTGAAAGCAGCACTGACATAAGAAAGCCACACTCACACCATGGTGCTGAGCACTGGAGTCCCTTTGAAGTCAACTGGCATGGGAAGTGGCAGAGTATCCAGAAGTATAGGTGTTCCGCTATCTTGGATTCTTTATGGGCTCTCTATCTGCTCCAAAAGGTTCAGGGTGATCTTATTGAGAACATTTGGTCGACAGAGAATTAATCGATTATTTTTTTACAGGTTGATTTTACCACATATCTATGTGGGGGAAGAGCCGCTGCACCCCTTTCTTAATCCCCAAACATGAACTATTTCCCTAAACCCACCATGTATGTGGCTAAATATGTTGCAAAAAACACAACAAATTCTTCTTTGACCAAATGTAATGCGGCCAAAACTCCCACTCACCCCGAAAATCCTCTTCCATCAAGGTGAAGGCAGAAGGCCGGAGAGAGCTGTGTCCCCTACCTATGCCCAGGGAACATTGGGGGTGAACTGCTGTGAATCAAGGCCTCTATGATGGCGGTGGCACTGGAACCAGGACCATTCACTGGAGGGTAAGGAGCCCCTCTAGGTCCCAACCAACTTCCTGGAGTAGGAGTGTAGAACCAAATGACTTGCCTTGCCCCTGAGATCCTGGAATGAGTCGTGCAGCAACCACAAAAGCAAAGAAGTGGGCCCAGGTTCTCCAGGCATATCTGAACTGGTTAGATGGCAATGCTGTCCAAGCTAATGCACGGGAACCTCTGGAGTCCTCTCTGACCTCAACACTCAACCATCTCCACATCCCGGAGTTTCACTCGTTGCTGATGCGGAAACTCTGCAGTCTCCACATCTGACACCCGCAGCATCTTCAAGCTGTTGCAACTCGACACGTTTGACTGGTGAGCAGCTTTTTCGAGCTGCATGCAGATGCTGCTGTAGCACCCCCATGCTGTGTTGGGCCAGCCGAGCCCGCTCTCCACTAATGGCCAGGCTTTTATTCCCCACACCCGAGGCCGCTGAGTCTTCCAGTGACACCAACCTGACATCATCTGCCTCCCCAGCACCTTGATCTACAAGATGTCAGCACTGCTGAACATCACAGTACGATTGGACCCGGCACCACCGCCCCACGACTCGACATCATAGCTGATGTTTGATGTCGAAAAGCATGTCTCAGAAGTGTTGTAGGTAAAGTAAAGTTACTGTGAAGAGGGCCTTTCACTGTGATTCACATTTTGGGACTATACTAAGTTTTTAAGCCCGCCTTCTCCTTTTCTTCAAAGACATATCCTTGAGCAGCGATGCTGTTGCCAATCTATTGCCTTAACATCCCTGCCTATCTACCCAGGGTGCCATTTTGAAAAAAAACCTGCATTCTCTGTGTCTTTTTTACAGGGGTGTGTTTTTTCTATTGTTTTCCAAATAGTTGTTTTCATTTAATATTTGTTTTCAAGGCTATATTCTTACAGCACCTTGATTGGACATTCTTTTATTTTGGAACAATTGTACTGAAGTAGTTTGTGTTGTTATTGTTATCAACTGTTGCCAACTCATACCCCCCCTGAATTTCCCGCTGAATTTCTAGCCAGCCCTCTGCACTGCACTGTCTGCTCCTAAGGGTTTCATTTGAACCATTTGGCCTCCAGAGCACACGTCGGGCAGTTCAAGATGGCAAATGTATAGTCTGTCCTTTGGCTTGTCACCATGCTGTCTGCTTAGCACCATATTTTGCAAGTAGCCTGGCCCGAAAGAAAACAAAAATTGTTAAAACAGCCTGTGTCAGCCTCCTCATGGCCTTCAATAAGAAAGGATTTGATCGCGCTGTAGCAGGGTCGATGTAGTTTGTCGAGCTGAGGGCATGTGGTAGACCACGGGGGTGGGGGTAGGGTGGCTTGCTCACCAAACTACTCAAGTGTAGCTTGTAAGCGAGGATCATAATTATTGTACTGTATTTATGGCCTTGTGGCTCGAATGGATGCCACATTGCTTTTACCCCAGCAATGATGTATGCTTTGCCCCATTTATTTGTTGCACCCCATTATGGGCATTGATCCTGCGTGCTGGAGGGTTATTTCAAATGAAATGGATGGTGGAAATTGCATTCCGAATCACTATGCTCAGTTTTGTCATCAAGAACATCCAGATTTCTAGGTCAGGCATCAGATCACGATGGAAGGCGACTCTGAAATGCCTTTTCCTGGAAATATGATGAAAGCCCGACCAGATTACCTTGAAATGGGATCTTTAAAATAACTTTCCCGCCAGAGACGTCATTCGGGCGATTGCCGCAGACTGCGGTTCCTGCACTGCAGAGAAGAGGCCCTCAGATCCAAAGCTCTGGTGACTGTTACACAGTTAATAAAAGAAGACATTATGTGATTGTAATAATAATGTGCCCTTGTACAGTGTATTTCCTGATAAGGGATTCCCACTGTGCTTTTCAATTACAGCACTCTGGAAACATCCTGTGAAAAGTAGAGAGGGAGAGACGCTGCCCAGAGATTGCTTTTGCATTATGATCTAATTTGACTGTGATTATCACGTCCTCACACGAGCTCGGTGTTTGAGGCCCACAGAGAGGAGGCAGCTTTTCAAGGTCGCAGGAAGTGTCCTCAACAGAGGCAAAATTCGTGATCACACGCGCCCGGAATAGAATGCTGTGTACCCAGGCTCGCACTGGCCTATAGGGCAATAGGCCCATGCCGAAACAAAACCACCAAATGCGAGCGTGGGCCTGTCTTTTGGGTCAAAGTGGGCCACTTTGTTGGCCCATGTGCCATATGGGCCAGTTTGATGATTACTTCACCATGCGGCTAGTAGTTTCGACCAGTTACTGAATAAATATTCTTTAAAATGCACAATTTGCCTCATTTTTTTCTTCTTCAAGTATGCCTCTTTTGAAGGGAAAGCACTTCTGTAAAATTGTCAAAAATGAGCTAAGTGCCAGGGAACAGGAACACTTTCGCAGTGCACACCTATTTGAAATGTATCAGTGAGCGTGCTTCCTCAAGGCTGAGCATGCTGCGATCTGCTCTAATATTGTAATTCATGAGGCAGGCAGCACATTTTGCATGGGCAAGCCCCGGCATTGCTTAAATGAGGTATGCTCGTTACCCGCTCCCTTGCCGATTTTTCTTAAAAGGTGCCCTACTCCCCCACCCCGTTACGGAACTGCTCCACGCCTGGGGTGCATACCGGGCAGAGCAACCCTTACCACTTGCTGTCCAGACATTTCAAACCTTCGGCTGGGCTTTGGGTCTGAATGGATCCTAGAGACGCCAATGCTAGCCTTTGGGCACAGTGCAAACCGGTGATATTGGGGTTGTGCCCAAGGGAGAAAGGAGTGAAAAACATCTGTAGAGCCAAAGGTTGCAGACACTGCTCTAGCCAGAGAAGGGACTCGGTGATGCATTCCCAATGTCAGCCAATCAGAAAACAGATCAGCATTTCTAGGTTTCTTTTTAACAATGATGTTAATCGAAGGCACTAGATCCTTTTCCCGGTGAGCCTCAGTTCGTTTTCTAATTCCAAACGGCTGTGGGGGTGGCCTGGTGGATGCAACTTTGAGGTGGATCTGACTGCAGCTTCAGCTTTACGCCGGTTCGGCAGAGGGTTGAAATCTATTGAGCCTTTGCTCAATCTTTTTGTTGCTGTAATTTAATTTAAAAGTGTTTCAATTCAATATTGTTTTTCACACTACATAGACACATATACAAACTTCCCACATAGCAATCACATAATAGTCACACTAAATAAAATAACTTTAATTTCCTATATCAATTCCCGATTAATAATATACATAACATTACTTCATCACAAAATGTCATAATTATTCATGTACATATGTCCAATAATGTTTTAAACCTTTTATGAAACACAAACTAATCATGAGTTCTTAAGGTTTTAAGTGAGCCTACATTCAAAGACAAACCACAAAATCAATAAAGCCAAGGTGAGGGGCACCTGTGAACCTTCTGGACAGCGGAACAAGAAATCACCAGTTTTAAACGACGCTACATTGCACACATCTGCCTAAGAAATGTATACAAGGACTCAACATTAGTACGTGGCGAGCCGCCTCCATGGAGGAGGTTTTTCAAAGTTGACAGGTCCTATTAGAGACTGATCTGCCTAACCTAGACCCTAAAATGGCCAGGACTGGAGTACATTGAATCACTTTTGCATAAAAGTTCTTCTATATTTATCTGCTGGAAATATTAAAATATACTTTTATGGTTGTAAATAAGAACAGATAGAAGCCCCAAAAGTAGTGTAAGTTTTTAACTTATTCACATGTTCATAGTTTTGTCACCAGTCCCATAATTTGGCTTTGCAGGCTACATTTTCTTTTAAGTTAATGAAATCTAAATGCCAGTCAACCTTCCAGTCAATAGTTTTAAAAAATTCCTCATTTTGCTGTTCAGAATTAATATGCTTTTGTAACGATCCCAACCTTAGAGCTTAACCCAGTACTTTGAATAATGGGCCTTTCGGATTAGTACAAGCTTTCAGATACATTTGCACTCTCCTAAGCACTAAGCATGTGGTTAATGATATACATGTATTGTCTGGATAGGCGTGCATTGTGGCAATCCAAGCAAGGCTCAGCCTCCAGGCTATATGAAATGGAGGGTACCACACTTTTTAGTGTAAACTACCATCATTCCCTTCATAAAGTAGCCTGTAGTTTTATAAACACAATTCCTTACCACATTCGTATACAATCAAACTTGTTTTTTTCTTTATTATTACTAACAATAGTTCCATCTACTTGTTGAATGAAATCCAATCCCAACTTTCAATTGTTTCTTTCAATTTTTTTTAGTGTTGAACTTTATACAAAACTCATTATTTTAGCCTTGAGACAGTTTATCTTATGATGATTTGCTTTTAACGTATAAATGCCGTGGGGTTACCAAGTACCAAGCAAGCACAAATGGAGTGTGGCCCAGTTGGACCACATCATCCGCACAGGTCCACTATGGCACATGGGTGTAGCTACGTTTTGGTGGATTATTATTAACCTTCCAAAGCGCTATCAATAGGTCAGCAATATCGAGAATGAATAAAAACGATGCAAGAACACACCCTTGTTTTAAGCTTTGCTGGGTGGGAATTCTTACAGTATATCAACCCTGATTATCCAATCTCTGTGCAATTGTATCAAGATTTTCTCCAAAGCCCTGCTTTTCAATATATTCAAAACTAATATATGATGAGTTGTTACTGAGCCAGAGCGAAACCCTGTTTGGGCCAATATTGTATTTGCTTCAGCCCAATGTTGCAACTCACTCAGTATTGCAGTAGAATACATTTTACTAGAACATCCAACAAAGCAAGCAGCCTATAGTTTTCTCTATTTGTATCTGTCCCACTTTGTTAAAACAGGTATCAATAGAAATTCTCTCACTGAGTTAGGACTACAATCTGATTCCTCAAGGTTTTCATATTGGCATTTCACTATCCTGGCACAAACCTTCGGATCTCCCTTTAGCACAATGTTAGCTGGGCCGTCGAGGACAGGTGCTTTCAAATGTTTCAATTTCAGTATAATATCCTTTATATGATCTAGAGAGTGGGAGAGTCTAAGATTAGCAGAACAGTCATTGGGTATATATTTTCCAATATTAGCTTTCCTACAGCGCTGTTTTATATAAGTATCCCACATATTTGAATAAACAAAAAACCCAATTGTATACTCCTATGTGAATTATATATTTCCCAAAATCTCTTTGTATCATTCCCAGACAAGATTTTTCACACCATCTGCTTGCTATTCTTTGCTCTTAATAGATATCTTATGTCTTTTCAACGAGTTTCAATAATTCAGTTTAGCTATTGTATCAATTTATTTCCCTCCCCCATATTCATACCGCCCACCTTGTTCACCAGATCATTGCATCATAGATTTGCCTCTGTTTGGTTGCAGAATCACTTACACATGGCTTAGGTCCCAAAGTGGCCAAAAGGGCTCAATCGGTTGTTGAGGGCAAAATTGTTACATAAACCAGAACTGAGGGATTATTGAAACTCGTTATAAATCCATGGGATTTGCCGTGAATCCTGTGCAGGTTCGAATTTCCACCCTTGAGCCCTGATTGGAAGTACTCCTAGAATTGCTGCATTGATCTGGGTGGGCTATGCGCCCTATCTGAAAATTCTCACAGGAACCCTAGTACGGCAGCCTGGCCGTTCTTATCGTCCAGATATGTAGACCATGCTTCACTTTTTCAAACAAAATGGTAGGATTCTCATGGAAGTTTCACTCTTGGTAGGTGGTTCATCAAACTAGAAGAGTGCCTTTTAGCAAGTGGCTAAATCTCTTTGGCCCCTTTGTGTCTGAAAGATGGCATCAGAAAACAGATATTGTTTGTGTTGATGGATTAATTTTCTGGCGGCAGAGGAACACACACATGCAGGTGTGGATTTACACTGCGGGACACAGGGAAAGTCCACAGTGGGTGGCTGCTTCTTTGGGACATGCATTAGGATTTCAGCAAATTGATAAGTTCAGGGCAACAATGTGGGTTTGGCCTACAGTTTTTGCCAGAGAATATGAACTCCATAGCAATAATTCTACACATGTGGGAGTTGGTAAATCGGTTTTAAGAGCAGTGGCTAAGGAATATGATCTATGTGTCTGATATTATACACGGATGGAAAATGACCTTTTGAAGTCTTTGGGCCTCATTACAACTGAGGCGTTAAGGGTTAACGCCGTCGTTAACCCTTAACGCCTGATTCCGATTTTAACGGCTGCTTTAAGCAGCCGTTAAAATCCATGGCGCTAAACCGCCTTGGTGCTAATTACGCCACCGTAATTTACGGTGGCGTAATTAGCGCCTTCCCCACTCGCATTATGCCCTATGGGGCAAAAATGGGAATGGGGAAGGGTAAAATGGGAAATGGGGATTTACCGCCCCACTCACCTTGGAATGGGTCGGTAAATCCGCCATCCACCATGGTGTAAACATAGTTTACACCATGGTGGTAAAGTTGGCGTACTTACCGCCTGGGTCGTAATGACCCCCTTTCTGTCTCTTGGTTCCCATAATTGGTTGCGGGAGAGAGACACGGTGCTGAGCTTCGTTTTTTTGCGTTAGGGCTTCTCTTCCTCATAACATTACTCAGTGATGCCCACCCACTCTTTGAGGAGAGAGATGTTGACACAGGATGGAGTTGGCTTTGGAACAACTACAGGAATTCCTGATGGTAGTCTGATTGCATTTGCTCTGTGGCACAGGAGGATTTGAAAAGGGCAAGGTGCGGGGGTTAATGTTTTGCAAGACATATGCAAGGCTGCATTGTGTCTGTCTGTTGGCACAACAGCATATTTAATTTCAATCAGTAATGTGATGATAAAAAGTATAGTCTGAATAATGGTATTTTTCTGTCTTACTACGAGTTGGCGGTGTGGGAAAAAATCGTCTTAACGTGGCAGTAATTCCATTACCTCCATGTTATCGCTGCATTCCAGCACTGCCATACTACAAGTTTGGCGTTGGGCTATAGGATTTACCTTCAGCAGAAAGCTGGAAGTGAATCTGCCACCTTAATCCCAAAATTTGGCAGCGTTACTGTGGTAAAACTACGGCCGGCGATACTTTTGCTGAAATTTCTATGTAGTCCTATGGGCTCTGAAAAGGAACAAGTTACTTACCTGTAACTGTTGTTCTCCAGCATGGGTCTGGCATGGATTCACATGCTCATGAATATTCCCCGTCGTCAGGCTGGGAATCCTCGGTAAAGAAAAAACCAGTATCAGTTTCGTTTCTGATCTGTCTTTCGTAGTAATAACCAATCACTGGTCTCTGCGTCATACTGACCACAGCCAATGACTGCCCTCTACCTAAGCACCGCCTCTGGCAGCCATCTTCAGATTTGGAAGCACGCGAAGTGGCAGTATGACCAAGTGAAGAGCCGCAGAGGGGTAGGCGGGAGGGTTCGCATGTGAATCCATGCCAGACCCATGCTGGAGAACAACAGTTACAGGTAAGTAACTTGTTCCTTCTCCAGCATGGGGTCTGGCATGGATTCACATGCTCATGAATAAAGAATACATAGCAGTACACACATGCACAACCACGGGAGGTGGCAAAGGCTCAACATTAAGCATTACATCAAACTCAACATTAAGCATCTTACCTCCTCACCAGGCTCACCTCAGGCGAACAGGTTGCGCAGCACTGCTTGGCCGACCCTGGACTCCTCCCTGGAATCCCGATCGACGCAGTAGAACTTTGTGAAGGTGTGCGTCGACCTCCACGTAGCAGCCCTGCATATGTCCAGCAGGGGCACACCAGAAAGGAACGCTGTGGTAGCTGCGATCGCTCTGGTGGAATGGGCTCTCGGACGGCCAGGCAGCGGTCGGTTTGCCAACCGATGACAGTACATGATACAGCCGGAGAGCCATCTGGAAATGGAAGCCTTCGAGAGAGCCTTCCCCTGATTGACAGGTCCAAAGTTCACAAAGAGTTGTGACGTCTTCCGAAAAACCTTCGTGCGGTCCACGTAGAACTTCAGCGCTCTAGCTACATCCAGCGAGTGCAAAGTCCTCTCAGCCGGCGACGAAGGCGACGGGAAGAACACAGGTAACACCAAGGGTTCGTTGAGATGGAAGTCCGACGGTACCTTGGGCATGAAGGAGGGGTGCGTCCTGAGCACTACCCTCGTGTCGTGGAAAGTCAAGTACGGGGCCTTGCAGGAAAGGGCCTGGATCTCTCCCACTCGTCGTGCGGAGGTGATGGCCACAAGAAAAGCTGTTTTCCACGATAGAAACTTCAACGGGGCCGAGTGCAGAGGCTCGAACGGAGGTCCCATGAGCTTGGTCAGCACCACGTTGAGCTCCCACGCCGGGGCCGGAGCCTTCACCGGCGGGAACGATCTGAACAGTCCCTTCATGAACTCTTTCACCAGACGATGAGACCACAAGGACGTCCGCCCCGTGGTTCTGGTGTATCGGGAGATCGCAGCAAGATGAATCTTGATGGACGCGTGTGCCAGACCAGCTTTGGCCAGCGTCAGCAGGTACGGCAGTACTTGGGGGGCCGTAATCCGTAGAGGGTTAATCTTCTGTGCGTGGCACCAGACAGAGAACCTCTTCCATTTGTGTCCGTAGCATTTAAGAGTCGAGGACGCCCTGGCCTTTGCAAGAACCTCTCTGCAATCGGCCGGTATGTCGTATCCTCCAAACTCTAGCGCTGCAGGAGCCAGGCCTGCAAGTTCAGCGACTTCGGGTCGTGGTGGAGGATGGCGCCTCCTTCCCTGGAGAGTAGATCCGCGTCCGCCGGCAGCTTGATCGGCGGGGACGCTGACAAGTCCAGAAGGTCCGGGAACCATATCTGCCTCGGCCACGCAGGTGCGACGAGGATCATCCTGCACCGTGACCTCTTGAGCTGGTTGACGAGCCGGATTAGCAGAGGCAAGGGAGGGAACGCGTAGAGGAACAGGCCCTCCCAGGGGAACGAGAAAGCATCGCCCATGCTCCTCGTCTGGGGAAACCTGCTGGCGAACCTCCGGCACTTGGTGTTCGTCGCCGTCGCGAACAGGTCGATCTGGGGTGTGCCCCACCGTCGGAAGAGGCGATCCACCAGATCCTGCCGTAGTTCCCACTCGTGGCACGAGCGCAGCTCCCTGCTGAGTGAGTCGGCGATGGTGTTTTTTATCCCTGCCAGATGAAACGGCACCAGAAAAATCCCTTGGGCAACGGCCCAATGCCACAGGTCCTGCGCCTCCTTGGACAGCGCTGGGGACCTGGTTCCGCCCTGTTTCCTGATGTAAAACATGGTGGTGGTGTTGTCGGTGAAGATCCTCACCACCTTGCCCTTGAGGGACGGAAGGAAGGACCTGAGGGCCCAAAACACTGCACGGAGCTCCAGGACGTTGATATGCAGGGACTTCTCCGTCGGGAGCCAGAGTCCCCTTGCGTGCAGATTTTCGGTGTGCGCTCCCCACCCTTCCAGGGAGGCATCCGTGGTCACAGTCTCCTGGTGGGCTGGGGTCTGGAAGTCCATGCCCGCCGTCAGATGCGCGCGGGTGCCCCACCACCGTATCGCTCGTCGGAAACTCTCGTCGAGCTTGATCCTTTCCTCGAAGCTGCCCGTCGTCTGGATCCAGCGCGCATCCAGGAATTCTTGCAACGGGCGCATCCGGAGCCTGCACATGGGAATGAGGTAGATGCAGGAAGACATCATCCCGAGGAGGGACTTGATGGACCTCACTTTGGCCGCGTCGGCCACCAACATCCGTTGCACCTTGCCCAAGATGGTCCTGGTCCTCTCCTCCGACGGGGAGGCCAGAAGGGACACTGTGTCGAGCCTGGCTCCCAGAAACAGTGCGACTTGCGCGGGCACCAGGTGGGATTTGGCGTAGTTCACGGAGAATCCCAGGTCCGTGAGGAGTTGGACGGTCCTTGCCGTGTGGACCACTGCGAGCTCCCTCGTCTTGGCGCGGATGAGCCAGTCGTCCAGATAGGGGTAGACGTGAATCCCCTCGCGGCGCAGCTGCGCCGCCACCGGTGCGAGGCACTTGGTGAATACCCTGGGTGCCGACCGTAGTCCGAAGGGAAGGGCTTTGAACTGGTAATGACGCCCTTGGACCACGAATCTGAGGAATTTGCGGTGCCCCTTTAGGATGGGAATGTGGAAGTAGGCATCCTCCAAATCCAACGACGATAGGAAGTCTCCTTCCTCCAGCTGACCCAGGACGTGCTGGAGGGTGACCATCCGGAACTTCTGCGCCTTGATGAACTTGTTCAGACGTCGCAGGTCTAGGATGGGGCGCCATCCTCCCGTCTTCTTCTTCACGAGGAAGTATCTCGAGTAGACTCCGGAGCCCCGAAGCCTCTTTGGGACGAGTTCGATGGCGCCCTTTCTGAGCATCGCCTTTACCTCCAGGAGAAGTTGAGGGACGTGAAGTTCTTTCCTGGCCACGGGGGGGACGCGCGGGCACCTTCTTTGAAACTCGAGCGCGTGGCCCCGGGCCAGGGCGTCCAGCACCCAACGGTCGGTGGAGATGGACTCCCACACGCTGACGAAGCCCGCCAGCCGGCCTCCCACCGGGGTGCTTCGGTGGGGGCCCGACCCCACGGCCGGTTCAATCCTGCTTGGACGCGGCCTTGCCGCCTTGACCTCCTTGGCGACGACGGCGGGGTCCGCTAGACTTGCCTCGTCCTCTGTAGGCCTCTTGCGACGACGAGCGGGCCGCTTGACGGTAGGAAGCGAAACCGCCGCCGGAACCTTTGGAGGCGCCCTTGCCTCCGCCGCTCCGAAAGGGCGTCCGTCGTTGCAGGACTCCAAGGGCCCGGGCCGTCTCAGTATCCGCCTTGATGGCCTGAAGGGAATCGTCCACTGTATTCCCAAACAGGTTGTTCCCGTCGAAGGGCATGTCCAGGACTCTGGTCTGGACGTCCTGCCGGAAATCCGTAGCTTTGAGCCATCCGCGACGTCGAAGGCAAACGCCGTTGCCCAGCTGGCGGAACCCGGTGTCGGCGATGTCCGTCGCCACGGTGATGGCGTGGTCCGAGGCCACCTCACCTTCCTGCAGGATCTCCAGGGCCTCCGCCCTCTTGTCGTCCGGCAGAAAATCCAGTAGGGGAGCTATCTTGTACCAGAGCTCCCTGTCATAGCGGGCCACGATAGCCAAGGCGTTGGCCGCTTTAATTGTCGTCGCTGCCGACGAGATGACTCTACGTCCCATAGCATCCAATTTCTTTCCCTCGCCGTCCGGCGGGGAAGTCGATGTGGAGGCCGCACCCCCCCCGCTTTCTTCCTGGCTGCCGCGGAGACGACAGAGTCTGGGGTAGGCTGCGCCCGGAGGCACAGGGGGGCCGTGTCCGGGACCCGGTACTTCTTCTCGTACCGGTCCCTTCTAGCTGGCGTCGTGGAAGGGTTCTTGAGGAGGGAAAGGCCCTCATCCCAAATGTCGTCCAACAGAGGCACTGAGAGGACCGTCTTCCTCTTGGCCTCGCGCCGCTGATAAAGGAAGCCTTCCTTTTTCTTCTCCTCAGGGCAGAGTTGGAAAAGCTCGGAAGCCCTGGAGATCATGGAGTGGAAAGATCCGATCTCGTCGGGCGGAGAAGCCCTGGTGGGAGGCGACGACGGAATATCCTCGTCGTATGCCTCGTCGTCCGTACCCGTCGCTGCCGTGTCAGTCCCCGTATCATCCCCTCGGGTGGACGGGGAGGAGGGCTGGAAGGGGCGCGACGGTTGAAAAGGAGGTGGTGGATGGATCCTTCTTTTCTTGGTAGGGGGAACACCAGAAGGTCCCGGTTCTGGATCCCCCGACGGGAGAGGTTCCTCCGTCGGTAACGGTAGCCTCGTCCTTATCTCGGAGCATAAGGACTGTATGGCCAACAAAATGGCCGCCGAGTTGTCTTGCGGCGCTGGCAGAGGGGAATCTGACGGGCGAGTAGGGGCCCCGTCGGTATCCTCGACGATGTCGTCGTCGTCACCTGCGTCGGGGTCCATTCCGACGGGCTGGCCTTCTTCCACGCCTAGGCCGTGGCTTAAGACCTCGATCAGCTCCTCTTCTGAGGTTGAGGCCGAGTCTCCGACGACGACGCCCTGCCCCCCCTTCTTCTTCCCCACGGAGGGTTTCACGGGGGTCCTATCGATGGGCACAAAGGAAGACTCCCTCCGAGGAGGCAGGGAGATTCTGGGCCCTGAGGTCGCCACCACTGGTGCAGCCACCACAGGCTGAGCCAGGGCCGCCGCGACCGTTTCGATAGAGGGCTTGGTCGGATGGATCAAGGCCTTCACCACCTTAGGTGCGCTCACCGCCTTATCCTTGAGGGAGGGGGCACTGCCACGCTCCTCCTCTGCCTTAGAGCTCGACCGGGGCCTCTCCAGGAGCTTCGCCGGGTGCTCGGCCTTCCTCTTACCCGACCCAGAGCGTTGGCTCGTGGTTGATGGTGCCGGGGAGGGTGCGCCCTGCCTGGCGCCCGTAGAGCCCGACCGTTCGGCGCTCCCGGTGCCAGCGGACTCGCGGTGCTTGGCCTTATGTTGGGCCCCCGTCGCCGGGGCGCCCTCAAAGGTCTTAGAAGACCGCTCGGATTTCTTCTTCTTCTCGCCAGACGGGCTCTTACCCTCCAGCCAGTTGGCGAGACGTTGATGGCGGTCCTTCATGGTCCGTTCCGACATGTTGCCGCAAAACGCACAGTCCTTCTCCACGTGCGTCTTGTCCTCATGAAGGCAGTAAAGGCAGAAAGAGTGTTCGTCCTCCTTGAAGACGTTCTGCAGCTGGCATCCAGGGCAGACCCTGAACAGCTTTCCGGGCGTCGAGCTTCCCTTCTCCTGGGCCATCTCCGAGACCGGGCCTGAGAAGCTTCTGGATTCCTCCGAAGTGTAGCTCGACGAATCTTCACCCTTGAGGGGCACAGATGAATCCGACACGGGTCCCCGTTGATCGGATGTAGGATCGGTGGAGCTTGAGGCTCTTTGACCGAAAGAATCGAAGTTTTTTGTGAAAAAAGCCCGAAAAATAGCACTAACGCTCGAGAGCAATAGCACGAGGATCCCAACACATGAACGTGCGGTAAAAATCTGAAGATGGCTGCCAGAGGCGGTGCTTAGGTAGAGGGCAGTCATTGGCTGTGGTCAGTATGACGCAGAGACCAGTGATTGGTTATTACTACGAAAGACAGATCAGAAACGAAACTGATACTGGTTTTTTCTTTACCGAGGATTCCCAGCCTGACGACGGGGAATATTCATGAGCATGTGAATCCATGCCAGACCCCATGCTGGAGAATGGGGACATACACCACCTACGACCACTTGTAATCTTGCAGTTTATCTGCAGGACCAATTACCGGTAATGGTAATCGATTTTGGTGGTAGTTCGGCGCTACCTCTATACTCGTAATACGGCCCTTAATCATTGTTCAGCCAGATAATGGGGTCGAAATATAAAACAAACCTGGGATATTCGGAAATCTAGTTCTTATACAGAATGAGCAGATAGGTGCAAAAGTCTACTGGTTACAAGTGTAACCCGGGGAGCATGGACACTTTTGTTCTGGAACCAAAGGCCACCTGCATGACTCCATTGAAACCAGGTGTCTTTTGCATCTCTTTTTGCATGCATAGTTGTTTCAGACATTTCTTATTAGAACAACGCATTAGACATGTGATATCTGCCTTGCTTTGTATTTTTTTCAAAAACGTCTTTTTTCCATGTTGCGAAATAACGCCATGTCATTTTTGATAAGCATAGCATGGTCATGCCATTTAAATTCATGTAACTAACTCATTCGTTCTGACAGTTTCATAATTGACTCATGCATATCACATGTCAATTTGGTAAAGGCGCCCGACAGGGTCAGTATGTTTTGTATTTTAAGTGGTGTTGAGTGTGAAGGAGGTCTATCTTTGCCAACTTGGCCTGTAAAGAAACCTGCAGATTGGCTATCTTATTACGTGTTTTATTTTTCTATACACCACACATGTAACATATATGGTGTATAGAAAAATAAAACATATGATATGTTATTTAAATGAAACAGAATTGCACTGAAACACGTGTACTGCAGCAGCCTACTATCAAATCGCCGAAACTAACTTTTTTTACCAGGAGTTTTATTTTGGTGGGGGGGGGGATGGGTGGGGTGGCAGGTGCAGGGTAAGTAGAAATGACCCCCGATCTGCATTTCTATTGAGCTATAAAGCCATCACACCTCCGCTGGCTCTGGAGGGGTGCTAAGTGAGGCTAGCCGCAGACACGCCGATGCGCCGCCCCTCGCGGAGTCGGGGCGGGAGCCAGACAGCCTTGCAGTCAAGTGAAGCTGGAGTCTGGGACGCATTTTATTTTTGCAAATTCTGTTCTCTCGTGTCGGAGCACATGCGGCTCGGTGCTCAACAGAACACAGAGATCATTAGGGAATCCTGCTGCTTCTCGTCAAATATGGATCTCCTTAGACGTCGCCAAAAAACAAACACGCATCGACAATATTGGAAAAAAAAAGAAATAAAATAACACTGTGCAGTTTTACACAGTCGCCCCTGCGGTCCCAAAAAACATCGATTCATTTCTAAAAGCAAGGAACTCCTTCCTCAAAAATAGCTCTGAGCAGAAGTGTATAAAGCAGTCCATCATACTGAATTGTCTGATATTTCAACAGATTTGCCATCTCGGCTCGGTCTACCCAAGAGCACTTTAATGCTGTCCGGTTTATTTGGCCAACAGCCCTCTGCTGGGTTCTAGTGAAAACACTGAGACTACAAATCCCAGCATGCAAAGCACTGCTGGATAAAATGGGACCCTGATAACATGGGGCTAGTTCTAAATGAACAATGCCAATAGGTAATCTTTTTATAACTTTAGTCTTTCAAAAACTGAGATTGAATTAAGTGCATTAAGGCATCGGATTGCCAACATCAAACTAACGTTTATTTGTTTCACCTTCGATGGAGTGCTGGAGAACATGGCATCTAAGGTGAAGGGTCATCGCTGCTTGACACATTTTAAACTATCCTTCAATTCTTACATTGTACTTTGCAGAGCACACATGATTTAATAACACTGATCAAAAGACTATGCTGGTCCGGCCAGGCTAGAACAAAAGACTCTTATAGGGCTTAAAGAGAAAGATACTTACAAGCTGCAGAATGGTTCAGAAGTTGCAGCTAAACTGTCTACAAATGACAAGAAGTGGCCATGCTGTCTATTTATGCCCTGGAAAATCCTAATGGCTAAGTTGATACTTTTAAAATTAAAACTCTTGCCCACTAGGTAAGACATGGGTATACTCTAGAATACCTCAAAGTAAGAATATAGAATCTTGCGGTCCATGGCAACGTTCTGATGAGACAACCCTGAAGGGCAGACGGCTCAGGACACTGCACATACTATAATAAGCTCATCCCCCACTTGCCTGTGTCCCACCCGGGAAGGGCAGTGCGCTCATTGTCAGATGTCAAGATGTCTGCTCTTTAGAAGGCAGTACGAGTTGTCTGCCAATGGCAGGAACAGAGAATATTCTGATCTAGCACCAATCTTTCGGTTATGTCCTACAAATATCAAACACAGCCTTTGACTAATAACACTGCACGAGCATCTCCTGTAGGGGGTCTGCAATCTCTGGATCTCCAGATGTTTTGAACTACAACAGCTGTAAGGCACCACCACGCCTATTTATTTCCTCAGGGTCAGCTCCTGACAGTCATTTATCAATAATGTCTCCCCTCTTGCTCCTAAGCAAACCCTAACGCCCTCCTCATCACAGTTTTGGACTCCTGGCCCCATTGCCTCACTCTAGTGAGGTAGCCCCCAGTCCCTCTAGGTGAGGCTTTTCTAACAGATGCAGGCCTATTTTGACTCTCAGCCTTGTGCTGCATATGTATCTGTCCTGCAACGCACCTATTTCGACTCTCAGCCTTGTGCTGCATATGTATCTGTCCTGCAACGCACCTATTTTGACACTCAGCCTTGTGCTGCATATGTATTTGCCCTGCAACTTACCTATTTTGACTCTCTGCCTTGTGCTACATATGTATCAACATACCTCTTTTGACTCAGCCTTGTGCTGCATATTTACCTGTCCAATCTCCTGCATTGTCTCATATGCCCATCTGCATGCCTGAAGTAGCCCCCCCTAACATGAGGCGAGGCTTTGCCAGTCTGGATACACACACCTATTTTGACTGTAACCAACATGCTTGCTCTTTCACTTTACGAACTGTACTATGCACTTCCTGTAACTAGCGCCTAGGTGCAGCAGGGTTTTGTGCGCTGATGTAAATGCAAAAATAAATAAAGCAACTCCTATCAGCCCTAGCCAGCGGAGTCATGGGAAGGGTTCATGGGGTTTGCAGTCCAGTGGAGGCAAAGGTTGCAGACCCGGTTCTGCTCATGAACAATCATTGCTGAAGGGTGACCTAGAAGCAACAATATCTTTAACCTCACACCATCAACAACACGTTTAACCTATTCCTGACCTACTTCACAAACAACGGTTTAGTGAATTATTTCACTATTCTAAGGTGTGTGAGCATCTAGCATCATTGTTGCTGGTGCGTTCTTAATTCCACTGGGCGGTTTCAGAGGAATGCTTTAAACAAGTTTCCTGTGCATCATCGGTATGGCACAACATTCACCCGGTGGCATATTGGGGCTAAAGAATGGGGCTACGTGGAAGAAGATCAGGGAGTCAGACTGAGTTCTTAGCAGCCACGAACATCAAGATGTTACGTTGATAACATCTTCTGAATGTATTAATCATTGTTGTGGCAAACCATTCTATCAAGTCAAAACAAATATTAGAGAAGCAAATGGCAATAGGATTATGTAATTGGATCGGAATGACAGGGATGTGGCAATTTTGGCGTTCTTTCACATCAATTTTGCGTAAACATGGCTTTAAAGTTCTTCCATTTGGTTTAGTTTCGTTTTTATTTCAGCATTTTTGGCTTTCATGCAGGTTAAGCAGTATAAATAGTGTGTATAAGATTAGTTACAGAAATGATAAAAGGTAAAATTCCATCAAATATCAATAAATCACAGAGATTGATAATTCCGTTGGGATAGGGGGAAGTCATGAGGAGGGTATTACGTGGAAAGTGACCACTCCTTGTGCATGGTTTGGAGGCTTTTGGGGCCTAAGGCTGCCTGCAACCATTATTTTACATTATGTTGGTGTGTGTGCCTGCCTGGTGAGAGTAGGTGCATGGACCCTTTCCAGCCCCAGTGGGATTCCATTGAGCCCTGCTTTCTTGGCCAGGACATTGCACGGGGGCGATACTGTACTGTGTTATTTGTCGCTTGGTCTGCATCGCTTGCATGACAGCATACTCATTTCGCTGGTGCAGTGTTTCCTTGGACAGGGTCCATTTGGCGGACTGCTGCAACCTTTTCATTAATCCCTACCCTGCCTTCATGTTATATGAGCTCTGAGGCCTATGCCTATGCCAGCAACTTCCGTTGGGGTTCTTTCACAGGTATATCCCAGAAGGTTTTTAAATGTTTATAAGGTATCTGGCAGCATACGTGTGACTCTGCATCTGGCAACATATGTGTGACTCTGGAACAAAGCGTTACTGTAAATGTAGCTGTTTAGCTGGCTCCTCTCGGCACTTTAGTATTGAACCACTGACAGGGTGGCAACGGGGCTCATCAGCCGATCCTCTGATTATGCTCTCCAGAACGCCTGTCGTGTATTTTGCTACTGCTTGTTTAATAGATAGTGGGTAGTTAATGGGGGTAGACCGCTCAGCAGGTAGTTCCAGATCATCCACATTCAGGCCTGTGACCCAGTCATCAAAGTGAGCGGGAAAGTTCGGGAGTGGTGTTACTTTTTTGATGTACTGTTAACAGCCCCACTACTGTTTGCAACCATTTTCACCATTCCGGAACTATTCTTTGTGAAGTTAAGGCACACTTCTCCATTTTACCACCAGATATCAGTTACAGCTAAACTAAAATCTGTTTCAACTCAATTGGCTGCCAACCAGCATGACTACAACACGTGAACAATGTGTTGCACGTTGATCCCTTCCTTCTGGTGTCACCTCTCCACTTAGCTATGTCACACTGGAGTGGAGCGGAGTAGGTATTTCATGATAGGAATTGCAATGACTCGATTCATTTTTACGGGCTTGTAATTGTTGTTCCATTACAGACTGGTCTAATCAATGATCATCTAGAGAGGCCCATTATTATCCATCCTCCAGGTGAACTCCCTCATGCCCTGAATCTCGATGAACACTCCCATGCTGATTGGAAAGTGCTTAGCAATCTAGTGCTTTAAATTGTGAAGGGAAAGAAGGCATGTGGAAGTAGGCCTATTTCTAAGTGATTAGGCTCTGCTAAATCAGATGTACCTTTTTGAGCCAAACTACATTCAGAAAAATCTTCAGCCAAGCAATCATCCCTTTGCAGGCATTAAACGTGAGATACTAGCACCCTGGACTGGATGAGGAGCTTTGGGTGAAAACGAAGAGGACCCTGCGACTACCGGGGAAAATCGCAAAGGTAAGAGAAGAATGATTCCACAAATGATTGAGGAAAACTCATATTCCACGCTGTAGACCATAATGACTGATGCATTAGTGACACCGGGGTCATTTGAGAACATTTAAGCATTCTGATGATGGTCTCAAAGCTGGCGATGGTCTGTAAAAAATACAAGATGTGACAGCTTGCCTTGTGGGAAGCCTTTAGCAGTTACACCAATGCACCGCTGGCTGGTGTTCTCGAAGACTTCTGATCCATTTATGGGCTCATGCCTTGCTATGAGCACACTATAAAACACGGCGTCCTGAATATTTCTACACTTAAACCAACGCACCATAGGCTGGTGTTCTCGAAGACTTCTGATCCATGTATGGTCTCATGCCTTCCTAGGAGCACGCCATCAAACACGGCGTATGGGATACCTCTACACTTACACCACTGCACCACTGGCTGGTGTTCTCGAGGACTTCTGATCCATTTATGAGCTCATGCCTTGCTATGAGCACGCCATCAAACACGGCGTCCGGAATACCTCTACACTTACACCAATGCACCGCTGGCTGGTGTTCTCTGCACACCCCTGAACCCCCCAATAGGCAATGTAAAGAGATAGGAGGAGAGAGCAGGTATTCAGGAATGGCAGAATACAAACAAATAACAATCCCACTTTCCCCCAGCAAACACAAGAGAAACCAGAATTGACTGTCAAGCTGTCTGAATGGCTTTTAAAGTTATCTTGAGAATGTATTGGGCAAAAACATTAATAGGGTCAAAATTGCTGAAATTGGTATCAATTCTTATGGGAACCGTTTTGGATGGTTGCACACAAACACAAGCAATGATTCAATACCAAGAATCCAAACAATTTGAAATCCTAAAATTCAAGTTGGGAGCAATCAAAAGCTGTTTTACACGTATCAGAATTTCCCAAAAACGAAATTCGCAGCAAACTTTTCACTGCGCGATAATTGTGATAACGGGAAAACTGTATGGATTTGGGATGCGATTTAAAGCTGTGGATGTTAGCCATAAGCAGAAGTTGTTTCTAGCACAACAACTGAGGAAGTTATGGACATTTTAGTGGAGGTTGCTTTTTCGAGATAGGTGCAAGAATGGAAAACGGTAATGCGCTTTTAAAATGACAAATGGGGTTTCTAACACTAGAGGATGACTACGAACAAAACGAATCAACACAGTGCTTGATCAGAATGACTGCCTGCTCGGGACTCGCCTTCTTCAGATGAGAAAAGATCAGCGCAAAGATAGCTTTAGCAATACTAGTACAGGAGGAAGATATGAGGGATAGGATAGAGAGTTTAGACAATTCAAAAATACTCCTAACAATACGGGTTCTGAATACAAGAGAGGATGGGTTTAAGATGGGGATTGGACTAAGCAAGGTACATATGCTAGTGACACAGTTCTATCTATAGATACTCACTAGATCTGTTTTTAAACGGAACCGTCAGGATACTGGTCCATCAAAATTCTGGTCAGGGAATTGGATCTGGTTCTAAGGTAGACAGCTTGGCACATTGGATTGGATCTGCAATCAACAAGGCGCTGTGGTCACAGCACGGCACAGGACTGGATCTGCTCTTCTTGGTTCTGATAATAATTATTTTAGCAGGCAAGCAGTACAGCGCAGCCCGGCTGTATTTTGATGCTCCCCTTTTCTGTGGGGTTCTGGAATTTGAGGGCTAGCAGAAAATGGTTCAGCTATGCAATGGGCTTTTCTGCTTTGCCAAGTTTCTGGAGTCTGGAGCAAGGAAGATGGAGAGTTCTGCAACATGGTGCTCCACCAGCGTCAGGATAGTGGGTGAATCTATCTGTCCTTTTGAGTGGTGAGCTGTCTCTATTTATGCTATGATAAAGGAGTGTGTGTGCTGGTTTAGCCTAAACTCGCCCGTTTGACAGCCGATTGGGTCAGAGTCTCCTCTCTGCCTTGTTAGGAGGAGAGAAACAGGGTGTCACCTTTATGGTGTGATTTTATGAGGCTGAGGATCCACCCCTAGCGGCTTGAACACAAAATCTACTTTTGGCACCATACAGATTTACACATGTGCAACCTCTATAAGAATCACATATCCAGATTACATATTTTATAAAGCAGCTATCCCTCCAAACCCCGTAGCCATGGGATCTTGGCTCTGCTTTTCACAGAATTTTGCCCTTTTCATCCGGAACACAATGTCCAATTTATGAGCAAATTTCTACAAGTGTGCACGTTGAACATGGGCCTATGTGTAAAGTTTCATACTTCTAGCAGCAATACATTTTGTGTAAAATCACATTTTCTGCCATTTCTTTCCAGAACATGTCACCTGATTTTGCCACCTCTTGAAATGTGCAGCCAAAAATTACATTAACAATGCCGTTATTTCTTTCTTTTGCACAATTTTACATAGTAAGTTATCAGTCTTTTTAAAATGTGTCCTTTGTCCTTGTTAAGTAACAAATGGTTGTTTAGCTCCACCCCTTTGGTCTTTCCCTGGGAGCCGAAGAGCCATCCCCCTTTGTTTTCTCCTGGCAGAGGCCATTTACGACTGTCTTCGCACTTCGCATTTCCTTAAGAGCAGCTGTTCATTGTTCCTCATGCCTCTGTAGCCTAGGTTCTTTTCAAACCCCATAATTACCATTTGGTGTGATTTCCTGGTGGGGGAAAAGGCCATCCCTCTGTGGAGAAACCTGATATTCCAGTTTGGTAGCTTTTAGTCAGGTTTGATTTAATTGTTAATTCTTTTGCATTTTTCCTTAGCTTAAAACAAACTTGTGATTTCAAAATAGCAGCTAGAATACTTATTCAAGATTTTAAATCATGGGATCCAAACAATTACAGATAGGTTACTCTCAGTAACAGGCCTCTTAGATTGCAAACATTTGATTTCAGTTTATACATGTTTAAAGTTTAATCAGGCAGGCTCCTGACAGCTGCCATTCAGGCGGCGCAGCATACTGCACCCAGAGATTTTTGACAGATCCACAGACAGGCCACTTTTGCTGTGGACATTTCTTTATGCTCTGAGCTTTTCAGGACTTTGTAAGTTCACAATGAGTTCTTGAACTAAGTGAATTGTAGCACCCAGCAGGAATTTTGGATGTTTGAGGGTGTTTTGTACCGCATTCTGCAGTTTCAGCACCAAAGAAAAGGGATTTAAAGCAAGATTTTGGGTTTTCATTTAGCAACACTGCTTTTTCCTTCTGTACTCCATTTTTACTTGTTGTGGAGCCGAGTGACATATTTCAGGAGTGAGATCACTGTTCCACCACTGACAACATGCGTGGCAGATTGGGCAGCCATCTTTTTGTGCATTGCAAAGCGCGATTTTCAGAGGTTTTGGCGCGCACAAGGGTTTTGCAGCCATTTTGATGTTTTCTAGCACCATCATAACACAGTGATGCCGCATAGCAGAGCAGAAGTGGGTTGAAACATCCCACAATAGTTCTAGTGGTGGAACACACAATGTTGGTGGGGCCTCCTTGCAAAGCTCTAGTAAATCCCGCCACCACCATCCCCAGGCTCCTCGAAGAGGCACAGTGCATGCCAGACTCCCAGGACAGCCTGGGCCACCACGTATGCGCATGATGGTCCTGTTGCTGCAGATTCATGTTCCGCGAGGTGAAAGATGCAAGCATGTCCTTGATAAAAACCTTCCATCTTCCATCTAGCTTAGAAGCAACAGGGATGCCACCTGGAAACAAAATGTGCCAGCCACCAATGGGAACCTTGGAAACTGGCACACACAGCTCAAAGTACAAAAAGCAAAAACACTGCATGCACGGGCCAAGTCTACTGGTGTAGCAGGTCCCCAGCAGAACCCACAGTGTGACTGGCTAGCATCAGCAGGGCCATCTTGTCCCAGGTCCCCCAGCACCATGGGGGCCTCTGCTACATCAGTGAATGGCTCTTCCCCACCCTGAATCCCTCCATGCTGGTCCTGATCTGCTCTTTCTCACTGGACTGGTCCGCTACCCCCAACACCTTTTCCATTCTCTATCAGAGAGACTCCGTACACTGTCCGGGCCTGCTGTACCCTCTGTTCCTGCCTCCTTCCCCAATCCCGCTCTGCTGCTCCCTTGGAGCCCTTATTTGTAGTGTGTCAGTGTCATGTTTTCTCCCTAACTCCTTTCAGTTCCTTCTCCCATGTTTCCATGTTCTGAAAACATGTGCTGCACCTGCGATTGCGAAGACTATACAAGAGGGTCAAATGGGCAATGTTGGCACTCTCACAGGCATACTCCCAACCGACCTGTACACTCCGGTACAATAAAACAGCGCTCAAAACTAACATTGGAAAGTAATCGCATTTTCTATTCATACAGCCGCAATGTAAACATGTACCTTGGTTCCATCTAATATTGAGTGGCAGCCTAGCATTCCAACAGATGCAGATGCTCTTGTAGTTCTTTGCCCTCTCTATGATGCTTGGGCTAAAATGTTGTCGCAGGGTGAATGAGCAGTTATGGTGAGAGCTATTCTGGCATCCAAGGGGGCAACACAACTCCATTGAGCAATCTTAGCTTCAGTGCATTAAAGATTCCTGTCCCGGCGGATCTCCGGAAGAATACTGAGCCTATGCTAAAATAGAGATAGGCGGGATAGGCGGGAGAGCGATCATAATAAATTGGTCTCTAGACCGACGTCAGTTGCGCGGTGCATTCAGTTCTGAACTTCAAAGGTATTTGAAGTTGTTACAGCCGACTATGACATGAGCTCTAGCCAAATTCCCAGAGCAGCAGTCCTCGGCCACTGGTAAGGAAGATCCCTTTAGTGCGTACCGACGTGGCACAACCCAGCCCACTTCATTTTACTGTGCTGCTCCAATAGCAAATATATATCCAGAGGGCTCTCACTCTTCATCAGACAAAGATGTGTGCAGAGGCTCCTGGAAGCTTTCTATTGCTGTGTGAAGCGCATGCTAGGCAGTAGAGGGGAGAACATTGCTCACAATAACATCTGTCTAGGTATTAACAAACTATTCAAACCTACAATGTAAGGCAGTGGGCGTTGAATCGTTTTTGGGATAAAATGTACTTTGTTGTTAACATGTGCCCATTCTGTTTACCTCGTATTTTTCACTACTGTATTGTTTTTTTACCACGGATTTTGTACCAATTGTTTTGCCGCAAAATTCAGGGGCGTGTTTGAGTGAGGCAATGTTCAGAGGAAGGGTGGGGAAAACAGACTACAAGATTAGCTGTAAAATAATCTGTAGTGAAAAATTGCGAGATAAAAACACACAGAACCATTTTACCATTTCATACTCATACACACCTATATATATATATATTTAAATTATGTTTGGTATTCATGGATGAATTATGTTTAATTCTATTAAAAATGTGTCCCAAATTCAAATGATACACTGAAGATCTCTGTTGGCTTTCGTCTTTCTTAATTGTGGTGCCAGCAGCGACATTTTAAGCAGAGTTGCCCATTTCCCACAACAGCTTACTTATAAACGTGCTAAACTGCAACTCCCCCTGAATGGACCACAAACCTACACAACTATGAACCCTCTGCCAGCCTGAAGCTTCCCGATTCACAATGACCAACTCTCCCCAGACCCATTGCACTGGACCGATGCCTGGCAGGCGGTTTACAGTTGCCTAGTTGTGGGTTTCATTCCAATGGAGCCAGAGGATGTCGCAGAGAGTGTGCGGTACGGTTCCCCTGACCCTCCCTATGCAACGGTCTTAAGCAAGGGAATCTAGGCTTCTGGCACTCTCGAGTCGTACATCCAAAGTGGTCGCTGCAATGGCCACTGCCATGGAAACATGGTGCCCATCATTGCAATGAATTCCTACGGCTATTTCCCTCACAAATTGCTACATGTTTACTAGGAATTAAATCTCTTACTTCAATTACCATCTTGGTTTATCCCGGTTGATTTATGCACCAGCGGTTACAGATTTGGCAATGAGGCCGAGCTCTGCCATTTTGAGAAAACTGCTGAAATGAAAGAATGCAAATTCCCTTTTTTCCCTTTCTGACTGACCGTTCACACATGTTGAATGAGCAAGGTTGAGTATGCTTTAGATAAATGCACTGATCTCCCCAATACGAAGGCCTTAAACAAAACTGCAAAACGTGTATTGTGGTATTTCCCACATGCAAACCCCTCAACTCGCCATCTTACACAGAAACAGGCCCTCATTCTTTTAACAAACTTCACATTTAGAAGTCAACCAATTCAGCAGTGTATGCATTCAGGTGTGCGTCTTTCAAACCTCCATCGTGTCAAAGAGCCTTTATAAAAGACAGCAGGTCTCTCTAAGAAGCTTTTGCTTGCTGGGTGCGAGGGGGTTGGGTGGGGTGGGGTGGGTGAGGTACACACCACTGTGTGCCTGTCTCTGATCTATACACCTGGCATATGATGTTATTTCTTTCCATGGATCCTGCACAGCTGGTTGTACAATCCAATCTACCCAAACCTCTGGATCTTCCAATTCAATGTTCTTCCTGACCACTCTTGGGTTGGCCAATCAGTGCCTGGTGTGTTATCAGCAGTCACAGGCCTGGGCCGGTGGCATATGCTTGGCTGTCCATAGCTGCTGTCATTCATTATTGATGAAAGGCTAACTCAGCCTTTCATCCTTCCAATGTCCATAAATGAGTACCAATTTCGATTGGGTAATAATAGTAATGTATGTAAATATGCCCCATGTAAAGCGCTTTAGATTAAAGCGCTATATAAAAAACACTTTAGTATTATTCATTAGATTGCTTCTATGCTAACATGTTGCATTCCGCCTGTGTCCACTTGCTGATAAGGATACTTGCTCGCAATAGGGGGGCATATTTGTCAGGCTTCTATAGGGTATTGGTGGGTTCCATGGGCACACAGGCAGATTTCCCATCACAGAGGATGCAGCGCTACAATGAAAGGTGTGGACCGGTAAGACTGAGTGTGATTCCTCCCCATCAGTGTCACTGTACTTTAGAACTGAGCTTGTACACTGTATTACGGTTGTGGTTTGACCGGATTGTGTTGTATATTTTTGATACACCTGCGGCTAGAGAAGTTGCTGTCATTTTAAGCTCCCCTGGAGGCTGAAAAGGGACACATTAGAAAATAAAGCCATTTACCTGTTTGCAAACATGTGACTGTTTTACAGCACAGCGTGATCTAAGAGCATCTGTGCAGTTGCATATCATATACATGTATGGCTCTGGACGGTGAGAATTTTACAGGACGTGGATGCAGCACCCCAGGGCAGGGCATGCACGGCTTCATACATTCCAAATGCAGCCAGCCCTAGTCTGCAACACTGATACAATGGAGACCGTTGCAATAAAGCCTGGTTCACTAGTAAACATGATCCATTCAACACAGAAGGCGTTGCACATGCGATGCCGGTACTACTTGGGTGGTAGAAGCCATTTCAGGAAGATCTGGGGGCTCCATAGACGTTGCTAGGATCAAAATCCCAAAACTGTATCAATTCATTGAAGAATAAGGTCCAGAAAAGGCAGCAGGCAATGTGTCCTGAAATCAATGAAACTGATCGATCTAGGGATGTAGGATTATCTGCACCTCTCGCACTATATACTGGCGAGAAGAGTGCGAGCAAGTGGCTGGGCCCTTGATTTCATTGAACGGGAACGACTTCAGTTCCTGGTTTCCAGAGGAATAGGCCTTGTGATCCTGGGCAAGCCCATTGTTACCATGTGCCTCATTTTGACATATATTAATTTTGAAAACCTGTACACAAATCCAAGGCTGCCCACTAGATATACAGCAGCTGTGTGCATTGGCAGGATCATGACGTATGACCAACCGCCACTACAGGCGCTGACAAGGATCAAGTGCGCAGGAGAATTGGATAGGATTTGCACACGTGATGAGTTTGGGAGAGGAGCCAGCAGGGGACGATTCAAATCCAACCTAATCTGCTGCTGGACTTTTCACTGGTAGCACCCATGATGTTTCACCCCGCAGTTCAGCGCCTCAAAATGTGCTCCACTTCACTGTGCCGAACTCCCGCGTGTTTGTGCTGCTCCAGCTGCATTGGGGTCCTCACAGACAGTGCCTCGCTGATCCTGTGTCCGTTTCCTGATTGATAAAGCTGAGCTGTTGGGCGCCCCCAAAAACTCCTGTAAACAAGAGTTACACCTTTGCTTCAAGAGGGGTTGATTGGCCTACAGTGTGTGGAGGAACGTGTGCCGCTCTGGCCATGTATGACTTCTCAGAGGTGGGCCGATTCAAGGTCCCATCCTACTGTATCCTCAGTTTCAATAGTGCCCCCATCTGTTGCCTGAAGGCACACGTTCCTGGATGCTCAACACTCGTGGTCCCTGGTGTCCATGATGACCTTCTATGTTGCAGGGCTTTCTGGGGGAATGGCAAAGTGGCTAACAGGGTAGACTGGAAGGGTCATGAGGCAGCTGTGGGTTATAGTGTTTTGGCGTGTGAAGCACATCTGTTTTCTGATGTCTGCTATTTGCATCTGGCACAACGTTCCCCTGCACTGCCACAATACAGGTGGAATGTGAAACAAACCTTTAAGTATAATAGTGGGAATACATTCCACCAGATTTACCAACATGGAAAAAAACTGTCTGCTGCCCTCCATCTACTTCATTTATTGTATTACATTTGGAGTATTTGTTGCGCATGAATCTGGCTTTGCAATGCAACTGTACGTTGGTAGCAGTTACAGGCACACACTAGATCAGAGGTTTGCAACCTTTGGCTCTCCAAATGTTTTGGAGTAAAACTCTTATCTGCCCTAGGATGGTCAAAGGAGGTATCCTGGAGTCACAGTCCACAGCATCTGGAGAGTTGCAAGTTGCAGACTCGTGCATTCGATGGTTACAGTGGGAAACTGCCCTTAGAGCCCAGCATTACCTGCATACTTTTGAGAGTAGCAGGGCACTGTTACCTGTGTTTCGGATATGTTCCTGTCCCAAATACCGGGCCTATGATTCCTCCATCTGCTGGCCACACCCACGAAATCCAAGCTGCTGGTCCCCTTTTATTGCCAGTTCCTTTGGGTCTTAATAGTGGGCTCCTCATTCCCTCCTACATGAGCCAGGCCCCACCACACCCGGCTCCCACTGCACTTTGTGTGTTTGAAAGAGCAGTTTCCCCACTTCGCCCCTCAAATCCACTCCTCTCTAGCCTAACAAACCCTCAACCAACAACCCACCACCCCCTGATGCACCCTGACACCACACCACTCGTCACAACCCCCTCACATTACCCTCTCCATGGCCTTGAGCCCACCTCATGTATGGCGCCCTACAGTGAAAACAGTGTAAACAGAAAGAGGACCATTTGTATTGTATTCACTGTTTTAAGAGATTAATTTGCTAAACTGAATCAGAATCCAACCAAATGATCTTTGAACCCAGCGCCAGAGTGGTTGTTCGCAGTAGTGCCAAGAGTAGGCGACTTCACTTATAGCTGAAGCAGTGCTGGGCTGCTGCCACTATCCCTTTGAAGCCTTTGAAATGCTCAACATGTAATAAAATCAATGTTATCTGTGCAGAAGCTGTAAATAAGCCCCAGGGATGCTGATGACCCCGGACATCATTACAAAATGGATTCCATTACACCTGCATCTCTCCCTGTAGGCCATCTAGGATGACTTATTTTGTTCAGCTTTTGAACAGTCAGCAGATGGGAAGAAAAAAGGAAAGGTTACTTTCGAATACTACAGTTCCCACCTAAACAATGGGTACACAGTTATCTCTCCTTTACCCCTCTGTCACCCTCCCCTCTTAGCAGTCAAAAGTGAATGCTAGGATATTCATGTGAGTTGAGTATAAAAAAGGTTTTGATGTATTTGATATTAAGATGACTCCTTAATGTCAATGGCTTGCATTGCAAATCAAACGTAGGTTCATCTTCTTTGGCTCTGCAAGGTAGCAGGACAAGAGCGCTGATTTCAGAATGAACATTGCTGGTACCCCTTATCACTGAGCCTTAGCCGAAGGGAAAAAAGGCTCTGCCGCCAAACACCTGGACTGAAATAACAATGACCAGCACTAATGATGGTGTTTAACAATGGGATGTTCTTCTTCATTGGATGATAAGACTATTGAAGGCTCGTCAGGACCACACAACGGACCCTAAAAAAAGGGCCGTCTAGCAGAAACCACTGACATGCACGGCTTAAAACGTTTTTCCTTCATAACTACGACCGTGTGCCAAAGAAACTGCTTCTTGGCACGCCAGCAGACTAACAATAACACCTATGAAGCAGAAGGCAGATGAAAATGTTCCTTGTGAACTGGCCTCAGGAGAAACTCAAATCGGCCCAAATTCTCCCCAGACTGCACCCCTCTATTTAGCTGAAGGGCTCGGGCCACAGTGTTTTGGCTCTAGTATGCTGCTAAAAATAATCATCTTTAAAAAAAAAATCACCAAGAGCCTGATTTTAGCTTATCCCAAATGGAACAAAAATCCAGATTATCTCAGCAAATGGGAGAAGTGCATGCCTGCAATGAGCTTGACCCAGGCAACTGAATATCAAATATATGTGATGTCATTTTTCTTTTAGGATTACATAGTTTAGAAATGTTCACTTGGAATGTAACCTTATTTTAGCATCTTATAGTGCTAGAAAGCTCAAGGCACTTTAATTTTGATGTCACTTAATTCCACGCATGTAACCAACATAATGCGTTGTTACAACAGCATGAACATTGAAAATGCACAGTTACCAAAAAGAAAAAAACTCTGGGAATACAAAAGAAATGTCCTGAAATTTCTACTGAAATGAATGAAAATACCACTGCACCAAAGCTTTACTCTTTGACGCGCAAGCAAGAAAAGATACAAAAATTGCAATATATTTGGAAACAAATTCTACAAATATACGATTTTATACAGTATTCCCACAGCACCAAATCTCTGAAAATGCCTTTAACATTTTTTTGTATCTCTAAATGTTGCTACGTCGTTAGTTTGCAGAACAAACAGCCTCCCTCAGGGCTCTAAATATGTTCCAAAGTAGCTGAATTGCAATGAATTCAGAGTCACATTCTGATGCCATCTGGGAGCGGAATGTTGGAGCAACCTTGGTATTCTTTTCAGAACACAAGGCATAACACCGCATTCGCACTAGGAAGGCCCATCAACCAATCAGGTGGCTGGAACAGCGGGTGAGAATATACATGCTCTGCCCGCTGTTCCAGCCACCTGAGGACCTTCCCAGGTGACACAATGATTTCTTTTTCTTTATGTGAGGAGGCAACAGGGAGAATCTCCCTGTTGCCTACCCACTGCCAACCTCCCAAACCAAACAAAACCTCTCACCTACCTCCTCCCTCCCTCCACACTTACCTCTGGGACTGGAGCTTTGAGCTCCGGTCCGCCGCACCTCCCGCTCAGTCTGCCATCGAAATGGAAAAGAGAATACTTTGTGAAGTGCTTTGGAAAAAAATGCCATGGTTGGGAGAAAGAGAACAATCTGTAGGGAATGTCACCAATTGTAATTGTAATTGTTTTGATGCAGTGACACCTTTCCATGGTGTTGCAGAGAGACACCTACCTTTAATGTGTGGAGCATAATAGTGTGGCTAATGGACTGCACAAAATATAATACATTTTGAGCCCCCCGTTAATGGTTCAACTTGTAAGTTGCTGCACAGCTGAATACGCAATACCATACAGCTAAAGTAGACCTGTCACATCAGAAACACATTCATGTGCATTAAACTGTGGACATGTGCATTTCAATAAACACATCAATGAGTACCTGGAGGAGTTTATCGGATGCAGGCCGCACTCTCTGTTGGAAGAGCACATTGAGCGATTGGTTCTGCTCCTCCAGATCTACTACCCTTGTTTTTAATTTTAGGCATTCCTCTCTTAGATCCTAGAAAAAGTGTAAAAAAAGAGAATGTAATGCATGGTGACTGTAGTTCAAGGACCCTACCTTAATGTACAGAAAATCTCTAGAGTAATCATTTGAAAGGTTTGCAGTCAAGGCCCATATGGACAGTCTAATTGCAGACAGACATGAATGTGCACTAACAGGTGACACACAAAAATGATCCAATGAATCGTGTTAAACCAAACTATCATTAATAACAGATAGTTAGTTATACAGTGTACACAGTATATGTGAAAGGCATAAGGCGCATCATGACAATCATATTCTAATTTGGATGCACCATTGAGAAAAATCAAGGCTTTTCTACATGGCAACGACATGATTCAGCACCACGACAAGTCAACCAACTGCTAGTGATCCACATTAGATTTACATCTTCTCGCAAGATCACATGCTGACGCAGTGCACAATCTGAGCAGACCTCTCAGAACACCTGCATATCATTCTTTGTGAGGTTTTAGAAGATGGGAAATGCCAGCCAACACAAACAATACACAAAGTCTGTGTGCAAAATGTTAAGAATCTGGATGTGGCCAACTATGGAAACCTAGTCTGGGAAATGAGTACCCTCACTTCAGTTTACCACATCGCCATGATGGACACTATGGACAAGCAGATGCATCTTACCTAAAAAACGAACAAGACAACCCTGCCTGCTTTATGGTTTTCCATAATGCTGATCAGTGGTATAACCTAAGCAGACTGTGACAAAATCCCTCGACATATTTCATAAACCACCCATCAGCCACCAGGAAGCTCAGCAGTCAAAGCAACCTATCTTATGGCAAAGGAACACAAAACTGGCCAGAAGAACTCCTTGAAGTGGCAAGGCAAGTGTTAGGTAAGAATTGGAGAAGTCACACTTATTGGTATTAGGTAACCTACCTTTTGGTATAGGTCTGTACTACACAATTTGGTCGTGTGACTGAGCAGCCAGGCCTATCTTAAGAAAGGTAAATGTAAGCTGTACAAATTAAATTTGTCAATACAAGTAACCAAGTAACACCTATACTCAAGGTTTCAGTTATACATAGTTATTTATTTCATTAACATCCCTTTTTAAATAAGCATTCTTTAAAAAAGCAATTTGTGGTAACAATGTAAATAGGCTTTAAAATGACTTTTCAGAATCAAAACAAGTTTGTGCATAATCTTTGGATATTCCTACACCCTGAGGTGACTTCAATCACAAGGACAGTAACGGCATTTGTAAATCACACTAGTCAACTTTGCAGATTCTGCAGTTTGTAGAAAGGAAACGATTAGGGAAGTAAAAAGGTTAGAACTGTTTCTCTGTACATGTGATGACAACTAAATCCTCCAATGAAGTCTAGATAAGCCTTTCCCAGCAGTACGAGTACACAACAGGCTACCACCTATCCGGGATAAACGATATCAAAGTCAATGGAGTTAGAAGAGTCTTCAGGGAGCCAGGACAGCCAAAGTCATTTGAGATATAGTCTATGGATCTGATGCACTTCTTAGATCAAAGTCTTGCACAAAGTTAGAGAGGTTCAATAAAATCACTGAAGGGTCACAAGCTGTAAACCTATGGGAAGGGATTTGGAATCAACTCAAAAAGAAGGTAAGCCAATGCAATCCCCAAGTGAAAAAAGCAGTGTCCGGTCAAATGGTCGACAGACAAATGGTCGACACAATTTGGTCGACAGGTCAAATGGTCGAATTTCTTTTTATTTAGATATATATTTTTGTAGGTTTTAGTTTGGGAAAAAGTTTTATTTTAGCAATTTGACCTGTCGACCTTTTGGTGTCGACCATTTGTCCTGTCAACCATTTATTTTCTACCAAATGACCTAGAACTGAGAAAAACGCAGCTATAGGCAGTGAGGTAAGTACCCCAAGCCTAAAAAGTACCTCTGGTATGAAGAAGAGAAGTCCAGCTGGATTCTGTCTTGCTAGAGGGGTGCAGATCCTTGTTCCTGCGCCTCAGTCGTGGGGACAAGTGGGAGGACGTCTGGAGGGCTCCTGTGGCAGTACTTGGGAGGTTGTCGGCAGCTACGGGCTCTTTTCTGTTCAGTGGCACTACATGTATTCAGCGATTAGCAAACAGCACTGATGCGGATCATGGATACCGGTTGGACTTCCTTCACTCCTTCGGCCCTGCACTCTGGTGATGGAACTCTGGATCTGAAGGTCCTGCTTCTGGAGGGTCCTTAGCAGGATCCTGGAGCTTCTAGCCGGATTTGTTACTGTTGCAGACATTTCATTCAACTACGAACACTCGATCCCAGTCATTGGGCTTTCGAAGCAACAGAGAGGCACAGCAAGTCAGGGATAGTGGTCCAGTGGAGTTCATCTCGTGGTTAGTTGGTCCCACTAACCCAACGGGAGAAGTCGTGCCGTCCGGAGCTTCTTTGTCAATGAAAAAGGAGTTTGCACAGCGGCAGGGCTACACCGGGCAATTCAAAGGTCGAGGAGGTTGCAGCAACCTTTGTTCTCAGTTTCTTCATCAGGTGTTTCTCCCAATGGTCGACTCTGCCTGTAGTCCCAAAACCCTCACCTTTTAAGCAGGTTTCACCCTCTTCAAGCACAGCCTAGACTGTCAATCACCAGTGAAAAGGCACTGTGAAAATAATTCCATGAAACAGGCCCTAAGGATGCAATACATATCTAACAGTAGAATAAAAGGCCAGATGTATGTTTGTCCTGTAGGTTTGTCTGATGCAGTCGACTGTTGTCTCCGCTAGAGGGAGCTGTTGCCTTAAGATAACTAGAGACAAGGCTTATTTGCATAGCTTCACCTGTTGACAACACTAGAGATAGCTGTTGCCTTAGGATATATAGTGTTCCTACTGTGTCAATGAAAATCTGCACTTTGGCCCGTGTACACAGACTCTCACACTAGTATATATACATATGGACGAGCAATTTTCTGCCTGTTTTTTTAGATGAGGATATTACAATAAAGGATTACGCTTCACTCCGGCTACTGAACATTTGACTTTGTGGGGTCTCTGGGGTGCGATTTCACGGTACCCACATACCTTTGCTTAATTGCAATATATATATATCTATAGATATATAGATATATATATAGATATATATATAGATATATCAATAATTAAATCAAATTAAATGAAATAGAGGGCTTTGTTTTCTTTTGGATCAACATTTTATTTTACTCTTGGCTAACAAGATACAAGCAAACTGAACTTAATATTTTTATAACTCAGTGTTAAGTCATATATAGCTTTCAGAGTGTGTGTATGTGTGACACATATATATATATTTATATTTTTTAGGTCAATGGTCTGTCTGACTGCACAGTTACAATAACATCTTTAAAGCTCTGTGGATGTTCCAGTGGGATATAATATCCTTCCGGCATCTGAAAGCATCCAGCTTCTCTTCTCGCCGCGCGGTGCCCCGGAGGTATATTATCTCATAGTGGCGCATCTTGCTGCCTCTTAACGCTTAACTGCACTCTGGCAGATTTATATGTTTACCAGTCATTGCTTGGATTTGTGTAGCTAGTTTCCTTGACTGACTGAAAAGGTCCTGTTCTCCTGTAAGAATAAAGTAATGTGCTGCTGTCTTTTCCTGTTCTGCAGCTGCCCGAGGATATCAATATATACCTGGGAGCAAAGAATATAACATACCTGAGAACAGCACAAAACCACATGATTTTCTCACCTATATATTTCACGACATGCTCATGCAACCCTAAAATGATGTTATTGTGTAAGGGATATTTTAAATAGACACACACCGTACACCATGAAATGTATGATTTTGTTGCAAGTTAACTGAAATGTTAGGTCATGTTAAAGGTTCTTGAACTGTGCACTGTTGCTGCTTGTGTGCTCTCTTGGCGCTCTGGCAGATCTGTAAGGCAATGAGGGTGGCAGGGTTTGTTAGTAGGACTGAGCGGGTGAAGAGCAAGGGACCTGTGATGTGCTGTTGGCAGCTTCTGTTCTGCGAAACCGGTCACTGAGTACAGGTGCATTTCCGGTTGGTAGACGTCATGTGCTGTTGGAGTGAGACTGTGTATGGTTTGTTTTGTTGTCGGGGGAAATAAAAAAAATACAAACATCATAGGCTACTCTTTGGCTATTTTCCCTGTATTGAGGCGCCCTTATCCCACTTCTCTACATTAAAGACAGATGTGATTCCTTTGAACAGTTTGTATAGGATTTCTTTACCATTTTAGTAGCCACATCTGCATTGTGTCTACCTTCTCATTATCCCCCAGTGAGGTTGCATCCTGAACTTCTAAGTCTGGTCTCAACACCATTGAGCCACTGATTTTCTTAGTACCTGTGAATGCATGGTGGGCACCATTATATGGGATCCCTATGGATTCCTCATGAGTTTTCCCGGTGTAAAAAAGCAAAAGGAAGCGTTATCGATCCGAGCCGCTACACTTGCAACAACAATTGATGTGGCAGTGATGCTGCGGGGTTCACTGCATGGAAGGGGGAAATGCACACAGCAGATTTTCCTATCATAAGACTCCCTCTGATTGGGGACACTGTTCCAAAATGGCCAGGAGGCAGAGGCAACCTGGCTCCATCAACATAACCAACTTTGGATATGCTTTGTTGCTGCGGGTTGAAACCAAGACTTCTCCCATTGCAGAATCATCAGCCTAAGAAACTCTATCTACCTACGTTGTAAATGAAGTACCTCCCCTGACTCCACTGGCCCTGTGATGACTAATGGTTACTAAATGTTAATGTTAAAGGATATTTATACCGTGCACTATCACCACCGGAGTGGTCCCCTGGCGCTCTGGTGGCTCTGAAAGAGGGAGAGGGGGGGTGAGTTAGTGGGAATAAGCTGGAAAAGTGCAAGAGAGCAGTGATTTGCTGTTGGCAGCCTCAGCCCGGTGGGTCCGTTGGTTGGGCTTGGGGTGTTTGCAGTCCGTAGTCGTTGTGTGCTGTTGTGCAAGTCTATGTGCGGTTTGTTTGTTGTTGCAGTGTAGTGAACTTTGTATTGGTTAGTTGGCATTTCAGTCCATGCAATTGTGTCTAGGTGTGATGTTTGCTATCATTCACTATTCCTTCTGAGTGTGTGGCGCTTGCTAATTTCAAAATTCTGTTTAGATGTGAGTAAGGCTAGTGATCATGATTGTCATCATTCACAGTTTCATCTAAGTGTGGCGCATGCTAGCGTTCATAGTCCTGTCTAGATGCGGCGCAGACTAAATTCAAGGATTTCCATCTAAGTGTGATACATGCTAACATTAACAATCCTGTCTAGATGTGAAGCAAGCTAAAATTGAGAATTCCATCTGAGTGTGGTACATGCTAACATTAACAATCCTGTCTAGATGTGACGCAAGCTAAAACTGAGAATTCCATCTGAGTGTGGTACATGCTAACATTAACAATCCTGTCTAGATGTGACGCAAGCTAAAACTGAGAATTCCATATGAGTGTGGTACATGCTAACATTAACAATCCTGTCTAGATGCGACGCAGGCTAAAGTCATGAGTTCCATCTAAGTGTGGTACATGCTAACATTAACAGTCCTGTCTGGGGGAAAGGTGAGCGGCTACAGTGCTTGAATGTATTCAGCCTCTCGATCTAGAGCGAGTCCGGATGTGGCTGATCTTCCATTGTTGCTTGCATCCTCTAGTAAGCTTAATCCTACAAGCGGGCCTACTAATGGCCAAAGTAAATAAACACAGAGTTGGAGAGTCACAAGCTAATGCTATCTATGCTAGAATAGCCTATTACTTGATTTCTTTTTTTGAATTCTGACTTCATTCCTACAGGTTGGCCAGAATCAGAGAGTCGTGCAGCCAAACAACTACGCTTCCACATACTTCGATATGACTGTTACCTGGCAATACCAATACGCTCCAAGTGTGGTTGGGGTTCAATTTCCAACTCAGCACATTCATGCACGTCATTTCACCAAAATTGCAGGGGTACTGGAAGTGGCATCAAATAACCCTTGACCTCTGATAACATCACAGGAAGTGATGTCATTTGACCCAGCCCCAAAGTGACATCATGGGAAGTGATAGAACACAACCGTTCATCCATTATATGAGTATAGCAATTATTGTATAGAAATCCAGAAAGACAAATTATTTGTTATTCCTATTCTTTCTAAGTCAGGGTAACTGCTCAAAGTGTTGCACTTGTGGAACGACCTGTTTTTTTAAGAGGCCTCAACAAAAATGCCAGCCACTCCAGAAACAAAAAGCCACAAGGCACTCGCCACAGCCAACGAGCTTTAATGGTGGCCCCAAAATTACATCCCTAAGCGCATTCAGACGGAGAACCAAGTCCTAGTTTGCACCTCAGCACCATGGAATTCTTTTATCAACCAGCTTCTTTTGCCAATGAGAGCCGATCCAAAAGGCCACGTTAGTCATTTCACCTAGTAAGCAATTCTCATAACTATTTGGAAGGTGCAGAAGTCTGTGAATCCTTTGGTCCCGCAAGTGCAAAATGCAGTGAGATTCTCACCCACAATTCTGAGAACATTGCCCGTTTAGATAACTATGAGAACATGGATTCAGGTCAAATACGTATGGTACCTTTATGATACAGATTTGTTTTCTGTAGTGCTAACCACAGTTTCTACACTTTCTCAGCACTCCACATTATTATTGTCCTGGGTAATGGTACTCACTTGATCCAAGTTGCCTTGCTAGAATTCGAACCTGTGACTTACAGGTTGAACTATGTTTTCAGTAGTTGGCCCTTAACACATACTTAATCTTATTGACAAGAATATTAGAAAAAGTGACAAGTCACGAAAAAGAAACAAGATGATGAAGAGAAAGGCCTTCTTTTGCACAGCAGCAAAAGGACGACACGGCGGAATTACCTCTGACAGCGCAATGACTTAGGACACAATACCAGGGAGAACCTTGATACGCGTAGCACTTTAATTAACCTTCTAGTCTTTTCACAGAAGAACTCCTATTTCCCACTTGCAGAGATACAGCTACCAGTGTGGATCCATGGCGAGAACTTGGTGGCAGTGAAATAACGCTCCTTATGAACTAGGTTTGATGCCCTCTGTGCTATTTAAGCATTTGAATCTGCAATGGTATGGATGGAATTTCCGTTCTGAGAGCCTTTAGAATCTGCAAATCTGCACGTGCATTCCAAGTTCACAATCGAGATCTTTGGAAATCCCAGAGACGTATGTTTCAACACCCTTCCAGCTCCTTCATAGAGTTTGCATCGCCTTGTACTCTGAACATAAACATTGCAAATTACAATTAGACATCCTGCCTACACACAACAGGTGCATTGTCAGCTTCTCTGTCGTCACTGTCAAGGGGAAGGGAGTAATTCCTCCTGGCCACGCCTGGAACTGTGTATAAACCAAGACCAGGGGAAGGGAGTCATTCCCCCTGGTATTGATTGGAGTCCTAAAAAGACCTACTTTTAAAACACCAGGAGAAGGAAGTCCTTCTCTGGGTGAGAGAACTTTACTTTTGATTAAGACTTGTTGGTTATAGTGTATGGGATAGAAGAGAGGTTTTGACTAAGGACAGTGCTTTCATCATTTACGGACATTCTGGCAGACCCTTTTGTTTTTAGTTTGAGCTTGGGAAACCCCTCTTAGAGTTAGGGATAGCTAGGTTTATTAATACAATAAAAGTATTTGCCAAACACCATGAAACCTCCAGGTCAGTTGCCTTCTTCTGAACCCTTACACAATATAATGCATGTTTATTCTCATTGCCACATTTAGAGGAGGGGCCTAATGATCAATCAGCCACCGCCTACAACCTCTCCACCTAGTCTCACCTACCAACACATTTCTGTTTGCCATATGGGAAACTCTGCCCCGGTCTCACCCACTCACTTGTTCTCCTCACATTGTCTGCACATGTCTTATTTTTTCCTAACCTTTTTACATTTTATTCATCGCCCCCCACATTCAGCTCTTGCCCTTTTCCTTGTAAGTACATTATAACTATAACCCATTTTATCCACATGTCCTCTATGCCACCACCACTCTCCCTTCCCACTCTGGCCAAGTCCATCCATATTAAACATAGAGGGAGGACCCAGTGGGCTGGAGTTTATTGTATACTATATCAAAAAAAGAAAGTGGTCTGTGTGCAAGTGCCTGTTTTCAAAGCCTTTCATCTTTATTTTAATGAGTGACATTATACATAAATAATACCCCATTTTTTGGAAAATGTTTTTGAGTATTGTCCCTAAGACAGCACTATTAAATTGACATTTTCAAATGCTAGGGCTTAGCCTTAGTGCTATGGCAGTACAACTGCAATAGGGCGGCGGGGAGCAATTGCGGTAAGGAGTATTATTATTATTTTAAAATCGTAACTGAGAATGAGAAGAAGGAAGCATACTTTGAAATTGTACTGCTCCCTGCTGAACAACTCTGTGCTGATGTCCTGCAAAAGCGCCACTTCACCTATGCTTGTAATATAAGGCCATGTGCTGTGTATCCCACTTTCAGCAGTGTTTAACAGTCAATGCACCCACTGGTCTACTACATATGATTAGCAGATAGATCACAAACCTTTTGAGTCAGAAGTGCTTGCACGACCTGGTTGGCAACCTAGACGGAGAAAGGAAAACGACAAAGACAGCGTTAGTACAATTATACAGCATTGTCTCAGTAGCTCTGTTCTTCAAACCCTCCTAAAAGATGCTGTTGGGCTTTTCCCGATTGTTTGTGACACATGTCTTACCCACCCATGCACAAAGAATGCACAGTATGTGTGCAACTCAAGAAGGCCCATCGAAAAAAAGAAGAGGTTTGTATCATGGACTATCATGAAGTATTGGCAAAAGTGCTTAACAAAGTATCTTTTAACTATAAGTTCAGCTCAGGTGAGTGGCGTAGTCAGCGCTCCTCTCAGAAGACAGACGGTTGTATTTATCTTGTATAGTGGTGAGAGGACAAGCACCAGCTATGGAAGCAAGAAGGTCAGAAAACAGTGGGAAAAACACAATGACTCTAAGGGACTGATTTACAAAAATGTTTTCAATGGGACATTCCCATGTTAAAATATTTGTGTAAATCGGGGCCTGCGTTTTTAAGTTGCAATGATGCTTTCAGGCTGAGGTTCTCTAAGCCATATAGACCAGAAGGCTGCAAGATGCTACCTTGCATCATCACTCAATCATTACTACAGCCTTCAAAATATGTATTTAGAAGATCTCAGCATGATTTGCCACTTTGCCATTCTCTCCACACTCCAGCCCTGTCCATTCCAACCATTCTCCCTTCATTAGCCCAACTCTTGCATCCCATCCGAATTGCCGAATTACAGAAAAAACATTGCAACCTGTTAGTTGAAACAAATGTGGCCACGTTGTCAAAGCAAACTATAGGTCGTTAGGAATTTCCAACGTTTCTCTTCTTAATCTGTCAATAATCTATGGCCCCTCTAACTGGACCACGGGTTTTCACCATGGCCTGGACATTGTTCGCCATGGGATTGCTGCATTGACCCAGAGTACGGTGCATTTCTTTAAAAGCTCCTTACTCTTTCAACACTACTTGGGATGGCCACCCTCCTCTTCTGGCAAAGTAGGTCCCACACATTTCTCAACCGAGTCTATTTGCGCTCTTCATGGTCCGTTCGCAAGGTTCCCGTTGGTTGGGTGGCATTGAAAGCTATGTGCACTATAGAGAGTATGTTGGGATTATGAGGCACTTATATAATCATGTGCTTGGCTAGAACCTGTTCCGAAGTTATAGGTTGAATAGGAGTCTTTGTGTGTTTCCGTTCCCTGCTGTTCCAGATCAGACTTCTCTTTCTTCCTGCATCTTCCACTGCCGCTCTGGTATATTCTCACCAGCAAACATGCTCCTGATTTGCCACAAGAGTCCACACTGACATTGGTTGAATATCTTTGGTATGGCCTAACAGCAGGACATCCTTCCACTGCTGGATCTTGCATGTTCTCTTCTTGGTCCAACACTTCGTTCAGCAATGTGAAGCTGCTTCCTCTTCGTCTTGTTCAAATCTTCATTTGATTTGAGATTCAGAGCACATTATCTTTCACTTTTTAGACACTGGAAAATTGGCATCTCGCATTCTTTTGCCACTCTGCTTGTTTTTTTTTTTAAGCAAGCCCTTGTCTATTTTCCCAAAGTGGAGACTCTCACTTTGGGCAACACTCTTTTGGAAGGCCCCCAAGCTTCACTTTTCTCACTAGGTCAGGGTACTATGAGGCAGGACTATTGGTTAGCTGTGGACATCATCTGAGAATCCACCGCCATGCAACTAGTTCCTGCGGCACATGCGATCAGGACCTGATAACAACTTATCCTACACTCCGAAAGGAAGTTACCAGAGAGAGACCACCTGTTGTCTAAGCCTGCTACTTCATGACACTTTGATTTTATGTAATGTGGGACCCCCCCCTTCATTTCAAGGCCTCGTTGTGCCCAGTCTCATGTTTTCTAGGGCTTGCATGGCAATGGTGGCTTATTTGGAACTTCATCAGCCCAATGGGCTTTCCAATGTCTTTGAAAGGTAATCATGGAACCACGTAGGAGTAATCTCACAAGAAATCCCTATAACACATCCGTGTGGGCTACAGAACACAAGCAGGATCTTTCCACCAACTATCACAAGGCCATTCATCAAAATATATTTTCGTAAAATCTGAATCTCCCTCGTACAGTCACAGTGTGTTCATAGTAAGGGTGTATCTTCTTTGTCAGCAATGAGACAAATTGCCTTTATGGACCATTAAAAGGAATACATGAGCTCTTATGCGTTTAATACTCTGTGGGTGTACTGAACAATGACTTAGAAAATCAATCATCAATATACAAATATCAATATTTGTTTCAGCTGATTGTGGATGAATAGACACACATGTCCCCAAATATTTAGAGTACGAGAAGAATAGACAACATACAAGGATTAGCAGGCATTAGTGGATTCCCTTTTCAAGGAACTTAAAACATTGGATTTTCAGTAACAGTCTTTGCGTATACTTGAAATCAATTCCACAAAGATATCATACAATGATGTCACTTTGGTAGTAAAGAACATAATTGCTATCTGTTTTAAAATGAGTGTGTGGTGCACTACATGCTTCTAGCATGTATATACAAGAATAACAACGTGGCCATTCTACATTTAACAGTTTACAATTTGCCTCGACATCTTAATGATCGCTCTCTGATGCTGAAATGTTTATCCCTATCTAGCACATTACAGTCGCAATGTTTTCGCCAGCCTTAATTGTTTCTTGATTCCGTATTGACAAAATGGTACATCTATAATGGCAGATGGCTACCATAAGCCGCTGCAGAAAGTTAAAATACCTGCTATCATCAGAATGTGGTTTCAGGGCATTCACACTACAGTGTGTAATTGACTTGAATCAGATTACTTGACATTGATTAGTTCAACTCTATACCCAGCTGGGATTTGTGGGTGTGCGTCCGCATCTGTCTACTCATATTTCTTCTTGCCTCATGTATCAATAATTAGCAAGAATATACATGTACATTCTATTTTGCTTCTTGACAGTCAAATGTTAGATCAATATGCCCATGTGCCTTGTTGTGCCATATTTAATTGTATAGCTGCTGTTTGTCCTAAGTGACGCAGTGCCAAAGGTGGAGAACATGTTGCACAGAGGTGGCAATACATGGGATAGGTGCACTGAACTTTCTGCCTCTTCCACCATCCCATCTCGCATCCCCCTGTCTTATGGGGTGTACGCACACACCCACCCCCCTTAATGCAAAATCAAACCAATTTTTAGGGCGTATATCTGCATGTGATTTCAGTAACGCCAGTAATGGCCTACACAATTAAAATCAAAAACTCTCGGCTCGTTATTTATTTATTTGCATTTTTAAAGCGCACAACTGCCCTAGGGCATTGTGGCTCTGTTACAGAGAGCTCACTTGTCATGGCACAGTATTGACGTTGACATAAGTACAATATTGAAGAAACAGTAAACAGGCTTAGTTAAAGACCTTGCTCATGTTCGCATGTTGTCATGTTATGTTAATGTTAATGTTAAAGGACATTTGTACCACGCACTATCACCACAGAGTGTTGCCTTGGCGCTCTGGCGGCTCTGAAAGAGGGAGGGAGGGTGGGTTAGTGGGTGGAGGATGGAAAAGTGCAAGAGGGAAATGATGTGCTGTTGGTGGCCTCAGCCCGGTGGGTCCATTGGCTGGGCCTGTGGTGTTTGCGGCCGGTAGTCGTCGTGTACTGTTGTGCGAGTCTATGTGTGTTTTTTGTTTTGTTGTTGCAGTGTAGTGAAGTTTGTTCGGTTTGTTGTGCTGTAGGTTTGTGGTTGTGTTTGGTTTGGAATTTGAGAGGTGTATGCAGAGGAGGAAAATTGTTAGTGGAATTGGTTAGTTGGCATCTCTATCCTGAATTGAAGATTTGGGCTTGCGTAATCTCTCGCAGATGGGGTGCGTGTGCACCCTGTGCCTCTGGTTTGGTCTGGGCCCGTTCTGAATTCGAGGCCCATTCACATTTCGCTGCCATTTCCACCAGCCTCCCCAACAACCCTGCATGTTCCTCACTCCCACTTACGTGGCCAGTGTACCTGCCGGTGTCTAACAACACCTAAGTAACACCTCAGTTAGTCTCGACAGTTCCACAACCCAGTGGTACCTAGTAGCAGCTAGGGGCGGTTGAACATGTTGGTTTAGGGTTGGCTGGGGATGTCGATTCCGTCTCCCTGGGTGTCGCTTGTGTTCCACTTTGCCCTGCGTCACCCGTCCAGGTGCCGTTGGAGTTTCTCAGTCGGTTCTGGGGGCTTGTCAGTTTCCTTTCCGATTTAGTCATTCCTTTCCTTTTTGCTGTTTCCGTTTTTAGTCTGTGGTATTGAAAAGCCAGGTTTTTAGTAATTTCCTGAATTTTAGGTGATCTTTGGTGTTTCTTATTTCTTTTTGGGATGTTGTTTCAGGTTTTTGCAGCTAGGTGCTAGAAGGCGGTGCCTAGGAATTGTTTTTCGATGTATGGTTTTAGTTCCAGGAGGATTTCGTTGCTTGACCTGAGGGGTCTCGTTGGTTTGTAGATTGTTATTTTCTTTTGTAGGAATTCAGATCCTTGTCCAAAGAAGATATGTGCGTTATGCACATTGTTTTGAAGGTGATACGATGTTTTACTGGGAGCCAGTGTAGTGTTTTTAGGGTAGGGATGATGTGGTCTCTTCTGGACAGTTTGAGGAGTAGTCTGGCTGCTGTATTTTGGATCCGTTGTAGTTTCTTCAGGAGGTATTCTGGTATTCCGAGGTAGAGGCTGTTTGCATAGTCGATTTTTGACATGATGAGAGCGACGATAGTGAGTGTTTTGTGCGTGAAGGAGAGGAAAGGTAGGATTTTTCTTGCCGTGTGGAGGAGGAAGAAGCATTTCTTGACTGTTGCGTATATTTGCATTTCTAAGGTTAGGGTGTTGTCCATCAGGACCCCCAGATTTCTTAGAACCTTGGAAGGTGATGGTGCTGTTCCCATTTCCGTTGGCCACGGATAGCGGTTTCGTTCTCTTGGTCTTTCTCTTGGTCTTTGGATATGATCATGATTTCTGTTTTGCCTGGGTTGATTTTCAGGTTGTTGGCATTCATCCAGTTGAAGACTTCTTTTAGACAATCGGTTACGTTTGAATGATCGGCTTGGGTGTCTTTGATTTTGTAGATGATTTGAGTATCATCTGCGTAGTTGTAGCATCTAATGTTGTGTTACTTGAAGATTCTGATAACAGGGGTTTGGTAGATGTTGAAGTACAGTGGTGATAGTGAGGATCCTTGTGGTACTCCACAGTTGTTAACTCGTGGGGTGGATTTGAAGGGTTTAATCCATACGGTTTCTGTTCTGTCTGCTAGGAATGATTTAGTCCAGCGTAGTGCTGTGTCTGTTATGCCTATGTCTTCTAGTCTTTTGGTTAGGGTGTCATGGCTAACTGTGTCAAAGGCTGCAGAGAGGTCGAGCAGAATAAGGGCTGAGGTTGTGTTGGAGTCTGCGTTAGTTTTTAGGTCGTCCCAGATGGACAGTAGTGCTGTTTCTGTTCCTCTTGTGGGTATGAACCCGACTTGAGCTTGGTCTAGCAGGTGGTTTTTCAACATATTCTTGGGTTAGTTCGTATACGTAGGTTTCGAGGAGTTTTGCCGGGTAGGGGATGTTTGAGATTGGTCTGTAGTTGGAGAGGTCATCTACGTCGCCGCTTGTGTTTTTTAGAAGTGGTTTGATGTAAGCTGATTTGAAGATCCTTGGTATGGTTCCTGTTGTTAGTGATAGATTTAGAAGTTTTCTGTAATATTCTGATGGTGTTCCTTGTGAAAGGTTTGATTTGTAGATGTTCGGGGGACAGGGAATCTATGGGTGAACCGGCTTTCTTGCTGTGTTTTATTTCAGGAAGGTTTTTGAGTTTGTGCTGAGGTTCTGAGTTAGGTTCATTCGGTTGTATGTTGCTGTTGGTTGGTCCCTGTTGAATGGTTTGTCGGATGTCATTGATTTATTTTTTTGAAGTGGTCTGCCAGGTCGTTGCAGAGTTTCTCAGAGGGGGTTGGGGTGTTGTCACATCCTGATGGGTTTCTCATTTCTTTAATGATGATAAACATTTCTTTTTGAGTGTTGGTGGTATTTGTGATTCTGTCATCATAATGCCTTCTCTTTGCCTTTTGAATTTCCTTCTTGTATGCGCGGATTTGTTTCTGGAACAGTGTTTTTTTTGTCTGGGTTGTATTTATTTCTCCATTCCAGTTCCATCTTTTTGTTTTCCTTTTTCATGGTGCTTAATAGTGGGGTGAATCATTTTGCCATTGCTCTCTCTTTTGTTGGTGTGAATGGTTTTTCTGGGGCTATTTTGTCAATTGTATCCGCAATCCATTTGTGTAGTATCTCGGCTTTCCCGTCTAGGTCAGCTTGCTCTAGTTCTGTAATTGAGGGTTTGGTTAACTCCAGTTGTTCGAATAGGTTGCTTTCTTTGACGTCTTTCCAGTTTCTTTTTGTGGTGGATGTGAGTTTAGGAGGTTGGATGCAACCTTGAGTAGACAGAGTGATCACGAATGGGATGATGAGATGGTCGCTCGACAGTATTTGTATTGGCGGTGCCGTGGTGACGAGTGTTCCTCTGCGAAAATTGCGTCTAGGTTGTGTCCTGCAGAGTGTGTTGCCCCTTTTACTAGTTGTCGAACTTTCATGGTGGTGAGTTGTTCAATCAGTGAGTTTTGGGAGTTGGCGTGATTGTCTTCGAACAAGATGTTGAAGTCCCCCAGGATCATTAGGTGTTTGTGGTTGATGGCTATGCTGGTGATGGCTTCTATGAAGTTCTCGACGAAGGATGCATCATAAGTTGGTGGTCTGTACACCAAGATGAATGTGATATTGGTTTTTGAGCTTGCTGTTAGGTGCATGACCATGGATTCGCAGTTGAGGGTGTTGAGTGGTTTGTCTGTTCTTATTTGTAGGTGTTCTTTGAATGCTATTGTGATGCCTCCTCCTTTTTTGTTTTTTCTGTTTATTTGAAGGCATTTGAAGTTTGCTGGAAAGCAATTTTGGAGTGTGATTTTGTAGTTGTCGTCCAGCCATGTTTCTGTGATGAATAGGATGTCAATGTCGTTGTCATCAAGTAGGTCAAAGATCTCTGTAGAGTGTTTTGACATGGATCTTGTGTTTATTAGATTGCAGTGGAGTTTGGAGGTGTAGTTTAGATTGGCTTTACTTATTGTTAGGGTCGTCTTCTGATCTTGTTGAGGTGTAGGTTTCGGGTGGTCAGTGTCCTCGAATAGTTCTTCTAGGTTTTCATTTGGGTTGTTTTCTTCGGGTTCGTCTTCTAGGAGTTGTAGTTGTCGATCAGAAGTTCTTCTAGCTTTGGTGATGTAGTTTCTGGTCGTGTGTTTGTAGTTTCTGGTGTTGTTCATCCTTCTTCTTCGCGATTTTGTTCGGTTGTTTAATTTTTCTGCTTCTAGCGTTGCGTTGGTTCGGTCTGGTGAGCAGTTCTCAGCGAGGTATGGAGTTAGGTAGAGGGATTTGTCTCTTGTTTCAGTGTTGGTTCAATTTATGGTACTGTCTGTGGGGGTGTGTTCTGTTGTTGTGGTTCTTGGTTTCAGTTCCGGAGAGTTTGCTCTTTCTTCTTCTCTTCTTCTTTCCTTCGGGATGGGTCGTTTGTGCGACATTATGAGATTCTGAGTTGTTTAGTTGTCGTTTGTTTGCTGATGTCCAGTTGGTTCTGTTTTGGTCTGGTTGTCTTGTGGTGTGGTACCTGGTGTGGATGCTGTCTGCTACCGGTTTTAGTCTTTGTCTGTAGGTGGTGTTTCTGGCTGAAGTTGCCTATTCGCTCAGTTGCTGTCTTGGTGGGGTTAAGGAGGTTGTTAAGGGTTATATAGTTGGGTGTTAACAGTGGCTCTCTTTAGTCTCTGTCTCCCTGAACGTGGTACACTGCGGGGAGTTAGCCACTCGGGTTTAGGAAGCACATGCACTGCCTAAGGAGTGACTTTGAGGGGTGCAGCTAGGACTTACTCCCTTGATGTAATCTGGACACAGAAGCCCTGGTAGATTTGAAAGACAGGCCTACCAAATACAATCTGAGTATCATACAGTGTAGTTTGGAGATAGAACCTTATTAGATTTCAGAGACCTGTATAGTGGGAGAGAGGCCTATCAATGCATTCTAAATATCATACAGTGCAATGTAGACCCAAAATCCTACTAGAATTTGAGAGACCTGTATAGTGGGAGGGAGGCTTATCAGTGTGCTATGAATATCACTTAACTGGACACAGTATCCCTGGTAGACCAAAGGACAGGCCTATCGATGCAATTTGAGCATCTACAAACTCACAGTTTGAAGATAGAACCTGACTGGATTTGAGAGACCTGTATAGTGGGAGAGAGACCTATCAATGCAATCTAAATATCACACAGTGATACTGGTTCTTCACTTCTGTAATTGATCACAACACAATGGCCAAGAAAAAAGTTTAATTGGTTCCCAGTGGATCGAAGAAACAAATTCTGAATGTGTTTTTCTGTATATAAATCCTTTGTGAGGTTCATAATACCGGTGAAAACACATTCCCAGCACTGTACTGCCCTTAACTACAATGAGACAGGGATCCATCAAGCCGAGAACATACCAGGTACTTGACTGAAAAGCGATCTTACGGTGGTGACATGCTCTGATACAACAACAATATCAAGTGTTTTGAACTCCATTGTTAGCTAAAGATGGGATTTTGTCAACTGTTGCTCCTCAAGAAAATCCATTGGTTTCTGAATGTAAAAGAAACACTCATTGAAGGAATTCATGGCCAGAAAGGCCTCTATTGGCTTGGAAAGTGTACCCCGGCCATCTAACCTAATCAGCATCACTGTACCTTCATGCAGATACTTGATTATTGCCAAGTGAAAATGGAATCCCCCCAGGAGTAGAGCTTTGGCCACAGCAAATCACTATTTACTAAATGAAAGTCTGGGAGAAGTCGATTAAGGCGGTATATGGCTCCAATTCATCCAACATGATAGCTGCAAACACCTTGCTATCTGCATCTAAAAGAGCGATCAGACTGCAATTCACAGGATCAGATCGATCAGCCTTTTTGTAAACAGGAATCACATTAGCTAGCTTCCACATGGCTGTGGTCCATTTGTGCTTCGTAATGTCGTTAAACAGTAAGTATAGAATGTTAGCCCATACAGTGCTATCATTCTTCAATACCAAATTAGTGAGGCTGTAAGGACCTGCAGCAGGTGTGCGAAAGGCCTTCTTAAAATACAAGTCTATTAAGGGCCCATCAAAAGACAATTTCCACAGCGCCTGGATACTGCCCTTAGGTGGTAGCGGTGCATGATATAAATCAACATAGCATAGCAAAATATACTGAACACTTGAGATTTACTGAAACCTGTTGCTTAGAAGGTCTGTACACCTTCTGGAAATGAGATCTCCAAAGATTTCCAGAGACTGCATTACCTTATAGTTCAACTTGTGGAATATTTAAATCGTTAATTAATGATCAGAAATGTCTCGAGTTACCAGCAGCCAATGCTTTCAACATCACTTACCCATCCCTTTGGTACAAAATGGTGCCCCTTACACCAATATGTATGTTCTTGCTTAAGAACTTTCCTTTCCTTGGTACAGTCAACACCCCGTCTGCTGAGCTTCACAAAGTACCTGAGGTTTCTACTCAAAATGATTTTCCTACTAAGAACGTCCCTAACCAAACAATGATGCCTTTTAGTAGGACAAGAAGATGGGGAATTCCTGGGATGTTTATTGCTCGACAGAAAATAAACGAAAAACGGTGCTGTAAGAGTATCTCATTTTTCAACAAACGTAGTCTCTGTGAGGTATATCCTCAAATGATTATTTGGGTAAAACCCATTAGCACCGAATTTCCAAAAACAGTTTCCCTTCTGGGAAGCAATTATGGATTGTGTATCTGAATAGATTGGTTCTACTTGTATTCTCAGAGAGGCAATAAGCATATTGTGGTCACTTAAATCTTAGGAGAACACTTTAAAACTCAGTAATCAATTACAGAGTTAAGAACACAATTTTTCCAGGTGGCACAAGCCTTCATATCCCTTTGATTGCCCCATTCACTATTAATAAGGCATATTACGAAATAAACATTCAATTTTTTTCTCCAGATCTGAATCTAGAGGCTAGTCCACTGTGTGTAACCTCCCTGTTTAAACATTCAGAGTTAAGGTCACTCATCAACATCAAACTGTTCAAACCTGTATTCAATAAAACATTGTGGGATATTTCAACCCATGCCAATGCACCCTACTACACCCCTTTGCCAAAGCAGAAAGAAAACTGCTATAAATGGAGGAAATAACCCTGTGCTCGCCAGATCTGCAAGACTGCGCATGGTTCATAAACCACAAAAGAGCTGCACACCCTGCCACACAGACAAAGTTGGTGTAAAAACAGGAGTCAATGGCCCTCATTAGGACTCCGGTGCTAAACCATGGTGCTATTAGCACCATGGTCCATGCCGGAGTCCGCCATGGAGAAAGGGGGAATTACCACCCCATTCCAAGGTTGGCGGGGCGGTAATTCCCCCTTTCTCCATGGCCCTTCCCCATTCCCATTTTTGGCCCATAGGGCTCAATGGGAATGGGGAAGGAGGCAATTACAGTACCGCAAATTGCAGTACCGTAATTGCCACCAAGGTCCCTTTGATGGTCCCTACTTTAACGGCTGGTCCAGACCAGCTGTTCAGGTCGGGTCCCGCAAAGGGACCACGTAGTAAGGCGCTAAGGGGTTAACAGCGCTGCAGCCTTCACAGCGTTGTTAACCCCTTAGCGCCAGGGTCGTAATGACCCCCAATGTGTATGTTCTTGCTTAAGAATTTTCCTTTCCTTGGTACAGTCAACACCCCATCTGCTGAGCTTCACAAAGTACCTGAGGTTTCTACTCAAAATGATTTTCCTACTAAGAACGTCCCTAACCAAACAATGATGCCTTTTAGTAGGACAAGAAGATGGGGAATTCCTGGGATGTTTATTGCTCGACAGAAAATAAACAAAAAACTGTGCTGTAAGAGTATCTCATTTTTTAACAAACATAGTCTATGTGAGGTATATCCTCAAATGATTATTTGGGTAAAACCCATTAGCACCGAATTTCCTTAAACAGTTTCCCTTCTGGGAACCAATTATGGATTGTGTATCTGAATAGATTGGTTCTACTTGGATTCTCAGAGAAGCAATAAGCATATTGTGGTCACTTAAATCTTAGGAGAAAACTTTAAAAATCAGTAATCAATTACAGAGTTAAGAACACCATTTTTCCAGGTGGCACAAGCCTTCACATCCCCTTGATTGCCCCATTCACTATTAATAAGGCATATTAGGAAATAAAAAAATTACATTTTTTTCTCCAGATCTGAATCTAGAGGCTAGTCCACTGTGTGTAACCTCCCTGGGTAAACATTCAGAGTTTAGGTCACTCATCACCATCAAACTGTTCAAACCTGTATTCAATAACACATTGTTGGATATTTCAACCCATGCCCATGCACCCTACTACACCCCTTTGCCAAAGGAGAAAGAAAACTGCTATAAATGGAAGAAATAACCCTGTGCGCGCCAAATCTGCAAAACTGTGCATGGTTCATAAACCACAAAAGAGCTGCACACCCTGCCATACAGGCAAAGTTGGGGTAAAAACAGGAGTCAATGTGTATGTTCTTGCTTAAGAATGTTCCTTTCCTTGGTACAGTCAACACCCCATCTGCTGAGCTTCACAAAGTACCTGAGGTTTCTACTCAAAATGATTTTCTTACTAAGAACGTCCCTAACCAAACAATGATGCCTTTTAGTAGGACAAGAAGATGGGGAATTCCTGGGATGTTTATTACTCGACAGAAAATAAACAAAAAACGGTTCTGTAAGAGTATCCCATTTTTCAACAAACTTAGTCTCTGTGAGGTATATCCTCAAATGATTATTTGGGTAAAACCCATCAGCATTGAATTTCCTTAAACAGTTTCCCTTCTGGGAAGCAATTATGGATTGTGTATCTGAATAGATTGGTTCTACTTGATTCTCAGAGAAGCAATAAGCATATTGTGGTCACTTAAATCTTAGGAGAACACTTTAAAACTCAGTAATCAATTACAGAGTTAAGAACAGCATTTTTCCAGGTGGCACAAGCCTTCACATCCCTTTGATTGCCCCATTCACTATTAATATGGCATATTACAAAATAAAAAAATTCAATTTTTTTCTCCAGATCTGAATCTAGAGGCTAGTCCACTGTATGTAACCTCCCTTGGTAAACATTCAGAGTTTAGGCCACTCATCAACATTAAACTGTTCAAACCTGTATTCAATAACACATTGTGGGATATTTCAACCCATGCCAATGCACTCTACTAAACCCCTTTGCCAATGGGGAAAGAAAACGGCTATAAATGGAGGAAATAACCCTGTGCGCACCAAATCTGCAAGACTGCGCATGGTTCATAAACCACAAAAGAGCTGCACACCCTGTCACACAGGCAAAGTTGGTGTAAAAACAGGAGTCACCTGTCACAGGGCCAGAGAAGGGCTTACAATCCGAAAATGCCCTTAAGTACAGCTCTCTAATCAATGGCAACCTTCAAAGTACTCTTTTGGTGCTAAATTCTGTCATCTTTCCAGTGAATTATTGGAAGGAAAAGTGTGCTGAAATCAAAGATTCTCCAGGCAGTCAGAGGAATCCAGGCATCAATGCCTGACAGCTGCTTAAGGAAATTAGCTGTCAAATTCAGTTTAAATGTGTTTTCTTTTTCCTGAAGAACCTGTTTAAAGCATTTTTCTGTGAAAGGCTTAATTCCTATAAAATGTCAAAATCCATTTTAAACTCTGTTCATTTTATATCTTTTAAATAAAAGATTGTAGGTGAATTTTACAGTAAACCAGTGGAAGTAACTGCTTAATCCTGATTAGGCAGTGCATGGCCTGGGAAAGTTGACATCTCAGCTGGACAATGCCTTGAGAACAGGATGCCTAATAGTTCCCGCATAATGACAACAAGCAGCACAATGGGACATCAGTAGACTTTCATCTGGGGTTGAACTAAGGACAATGGCAAGTTGCCCAACTGATCTCTACAGGGGAGCTTTCCTCCAGGAAGTGGGGATACCTCCCTGATCAAAGGACTGGACAGCTGCTGCCTGGGAAGGGGAGGTTACAAAGGGAACTTTGATGTTGAATCCTTATTTTTAACTTTGATGTTTAATCCTAACTCTTTAACTGAGCAACCTAAAGTGGCATACATCTGAAAATTGATAGACATTAACCTAATTTAAGGCTCCTGATTTGAAGACATTGATGAAACGTGTACCATTTAAGGACCAAAGTTATGAAAAAAAGTCTTATTATAGCAGAACGATTAATTTTACAAATCCAAGATTGTATGTACATGGTCCACTGATAAGCGCCCAGAGATGTACTGAGTTAGAATTGATTAATCCAAACTGTTAGGTTTAAAATTGGTAACATTCTATAGAATGAGAAAAACAGCTTGCACACGGATGGGGATTGAATGTGAATATAGACAATCAAATATGAAATGTTGGTGTCCTATTTTATTAGGGTACATAATTAGGAATGTACATTTGTGCAAAAGTTATGTTTTGGTAAAAATCAATGTGGGAGTTCCTAAATCACATCATAAAGATGACAGCTCTGTTCAGACTGCCAATCAAAACAAAGCATGTGCCTGCAGCCACTCACAGCTGTGGGGGTGTGTTTTTGAAATTCTGCCCACACCATAAACTGGGGGGTGGCATTTGACAGTATAAATATAGGAGTTTCACTACACATAACACACTGCTTCCAGAACCCATCCAGATTTCAGCGCAGCACTTGGTTCCAGAACTTTTCATTTTGTAGCTGACTCCAGAATTCTTTGAAGATCCAGATTTCTTTGCAGAATCCAGACTTAGCATTGCAGAACGATTGCTAGCTTGACCCAATTGCAAACCTCCAAAACTTAAAAGAATAGTTCCAAAGTCCAAAATGTACCAGAACTGCGCCGCTGATTCGATCCCTCCAGAGGAGCCCTGCTGCCGGTAGACCCAATCCAATCCAATTACCAGAGCTGACTGTCCAATTTAATTGCAATGGACTGTAAGCATTAACAGGATGAACCGTGACCCATAGTATATCTGCATTGTATTATCCCAATCTCAACCCATCCCATCTTTAAATTCAGAACCCTAGTATCGTTAAAATCCTTCTTGCGCTGACTTTTCTCAAATCTGTGTGTAATGGGGTCTAATTCCAAGGGTATGTCAAAGGGTTAATGGTAAATAGCGGGCCTTATTGATATGGCTGACCCTAGTAATGGCAAAAGAAGAAGGTGTTAAGGTGCTTTCCTTCAATAAGGATTTGCTTTTGTTTTGGATGCTAGGAGACCCGGACGACGAGAAGGAGAAAGACGTCCATTACCAGTGGGCGTATTAAAAGATGACTGAAAAACAAACCGAAGTTAAATGCGCCGTTGCGCCTGTTTACAATATTACTTAGTTAAAACTCAAGTTGAAATAGTTGCGGAGAGTATTCCGTTTCATGTGTGTTGACACAGCCGAAAAATCAGAGGTAGAGAGAGACCACTGAGCGAAGGAGTAGGAGGGGGCGGCACAGCTGATTACTTACCGCTTAACTGCTGTCCTATCCGCGGATTGAGCAAGAGTGGAAAGGGGCGGACCGCAACAGCTGATCGTCTCCGCCCTGTGAGCTGGCAAGTCTCCGCAAACCAGAAGGAATGGGAAGACAGGAGGAGCCTCAACAGCCGATCGCCTCCGCCCTGTCAGCTGGCACGGAGAAGACAGGAGGGGCTGATCAGCTGATCAAGCAACACGGCCCTGCTCAGCGAGGTACCGCAGTGAATCGAAAGGACACAGGGAGGCGGGCCGCCAGTGAAGCATTTCTATGTGAAGTAAGAAGGTAAGGGACGAGTCCTCAGTGTAAACGGAGAGAGAGATGTTCTTAAATGAATGCTGTGTCAATGAGAAGTGGCTTTTCCGTCACAGTAGAACGTTGCAGAAGAGAGTAACCCCAAAAGAAAGCATTACGAAATAGTTCTGAAGAGAATTATTTATAAAGGGAAGCTAGTGCAGCATTGTAAGGACTGTGTGAGAGTCTTGGGAGAAAGCCAAAGCTATGAAATCCGCATGAGTTACTTCATGTGGTTTATAAAAGACTTTTAACGGATGTGAGCCTAAGTAAGACACCGAGAGTTATAACACAGAAAGTTACATATTTAACATTGGAGTGTTTCTACTATCCGGTGGTAAAGGAACAAACTTTTCTTCTGGTTATTGAAGTCACATGAAGAGTTGTTTTGGGGTTGTTACATATGAAACCAACACCACAAGACTCATTTTCCTAAGGAGTCGTCGCATTCCTCCAATCTGGAGAACATTTCACACTACAGTTTCCTTTTTCTGGCTCCTACATATTTATTTTTTCCTTCTTTTATAGTTAATAAAAGTTGACTGGTACTCTGAATTATATAGTCTGCGTATCTCTTATTCCAACAAAAAGTATAACACTGTGTTACAAAACCATAACTCCTTAGTGATTTTGAATAACTAAAGTAAATCCCAGAAATCGAGTATCCAGCATGGACTGGCCACGTAGCTGTGAAGTGTCATGTGTGGCATTCTCTTTTTCATAGTCCTTAATATAGTATAAGAAAACCTATCTGTCATTTTTAAAATCGAATTCCTGTTTTAATTTTCATGCTTATTTTGCAAAAACTTCTCTCACTAAAACCCCTATAACTTCTTCAATGTTAAAGATAGAAACGTAATTTCAACTCTCACTGATACCTAAGACCCTTAGCTACATCCACAACTATAAACAGTGTATTTGACCCATTTTCTCCAATATCGCATAGTAAAAGTTTGCCGCGAATTTGCAAAGTTCAAAAGTTTACACGTGTCTCTTTCCCATTTCAAAGTGCTTCTTCCATCCCATTCTGATCTACAGTGTGTACTGTTGTTTATATTATAGCTCATGTGTGTTAGGACTTGTTTACTGTTGCTTTCCTCAGAAATTCTATCCATTTAAGCATTTTTGCACCCTTTTGCATTATTTTACAAAGCAATTTTACCTGTCAGTTTAAAAGTGTCATTTGCCCAAAACGGTTTTCTCTCTTGTTGGGAAGGGAAGATTGCCTATAAACTCTAGACCTTGTCTTTCATTCCTGAATACCTGCTGGTTACTCACATTTGTGTAGGGTCGCTCATTTGTACTTCAGTACTTTGCAGGGGGAACTATTAACCTAAACGCTATCTGTGCACAAAACAAAACTGTTCTTTTTCCTGTGTTTTCTATGCTGCATCATTATAAGTGAATTAAATTGCTTTGCTTATTTTCTGAATTGTATTGTCACCAGTAGGTGATTGCTGTCCCATAAATATATCTTATGTGTGAGTTGAATATTAAATAAATAAATAAATCTTTACCCTTACAAACTAGCCTGATTCCTGGTTCAGTGGGACCTCGGGGGTATTTTGAGATGGGTGTGATATGAGTGGTATATCATTAAGGATATTGAACTTATAGACAAAAATAAATAAGTGTATCATCGTGCGCTACATGCCTAGCGAGACCTGGATGTTTGCCTGATTGAAATCCCTTAAAAAACATCACCCAACATGTTACCCAGAGCCAGCAAAAACGAATCCAGAGTGGACTTCGCCGGGTTCCAATAAATATCAATAACAGTGAAATGGGTATTCCCAACATCCCCCGTTCAAACAAATATCCAACAGTCCTGGCGTAGTATCCAAGATCACTTTCACCTTATCAAATATAGCAAGCCACCATCAGCGCTCCAGAGGGGTGCGCAACGTAATTAAGAGCAAGCTGTTGGAAAATTGAAAAACCATCTAAATACACTCTATCCATCAGCCACGTCTCTTGTAGTGCAATGATGTCAAAATTGTGCATTATAAATCCCCTCATCTTGTGTGTTCGTAAAACTGCTGTGCCCTCTGGTGTTCTATGTCAATATTGATAAATCATTATCCACAGCTTTTACTAAAGCATGGTGCCTCTATCCCCCTAACCTCTTTGGAGCCTCCAGGGTGAGAGCCAGGTAACCAGAACCAATCAAAATCCATGAACTGCCCAATGCCACCCACAGTGGCCGCCACATGGACAATGCGACCATTTCCCTTATTATTGTTATAAGTGATTCTTCACTCGGATGGGCAGGCTTATTGTACTGGGAGCCAAGGAAGCTATAATCATTTAGTTTTTTAAGAAAGATGTCATAGCCCATTTGATGAATTGCTTTGGCTTCTTCTAGTAGCATCTTAACAACTAGACTTGAGTTATGATATGATATGATGTGGCCTGTATAACGCGCCTGTACACAAGTGTTTCTAGGTATGACAAGATAAGGAGGGGCAAACAAAGGGAGGACAAAATAATGATCTTACTAGGCCTCTTGTCATTCAGATCATGCAAGTGCGGGGAAGAGGGAAGGGGAGAAGTGCCAGGGGGAGAGAAAGGGCGAGTGCAGTTAACTCACAATTGCAGCCAATGGGGGCTCTTATGTGCAGAGAGAAGGGACAGTAGGGTTGCAGATACAGACCCTTAAGTACTATGGAGCCCGGAGGCAGTATGAGGGCAACTGGACATGCAGGCGCCTGGGCCCGTGTTCAGAGGGTGATCAGGTGACCAGTGCTTTGAGCAGTTAGGTACATCAGCAAGGGAGAGGAAGAGAGCAAGCAGAAGTGAAAAGGAAGAGCTTGCGTTGCTTCCGGAACCGTAGGTGGTTCTGCTCACGTTTGAGAGAGGCAGAGAGGCTGTTCCAGAGGGAGGCCTCAACCGAGGAGATAGATCTGCCCCCAACTCTCTTCTTGGAGAAGAGTCTGACCCTCAGAGAGTTGGAGGTGGATGAGCCGAGAGCTTGATAACGAAGATGTTTTGGAAGAGAACGTTGGAGGTAGAGCAGATCCAGGCCCCAGAAAGTCTTGTGGATAATGCAGAGGGTCTTGAACTTCATCCTTGCAGCCACGGGGAGCCAGTGAAGAGATTTCAGAGCTGGAGAGATATGATCCCTGAGCTTGAGGCCAAGGACAAGTCTCGCAGTCCTGTTCTGGATAATTTGAAAAGGTCAAAGAGTAGAGGCAAGAAGATTTGGAAAGAGGATGTTGCAATAGTACTGCCTAGAGAGGAACAGAGCTCTGGAGACAGTGAGCTTCTGAGGGAAAGTGAGAAAAGGAAGAATACCTCTGAGGAGGTGCAGCTGATAGTTTGACTTCTTAGAGACGTCAGAGATGTGAGGAGAGAAGGAGAGGGTGGAGTCGAAGATGACACCAAGGTTCTTAGCCTCAAAGGAAGGGGGCACAGAGTGGGCAGCCAGAGAGAGAGGAAAGGAGGGAGCAGGTGTCCCAATGAGGAGGACCTCAGTCTTACTGGCATTAAAGCAGAGATCATTAGCGGCACACCATTCCTGAATTGTGGCCAGAGAGTCTGGTATGAGAGAAGAAGCAGATGTGGCTGAGGGAAGCCTGAAATCTGCATAACATTGAAAATTGGAGCAGAAAGTAGCGTTGTAGTGGGCAGGAGATGCCAGGTAGTGGTTGAATAGCCAGGGAGAGAGGTTAGACCCCCGGGGAACACCATAAGTAGAGGAGAGAGATAGAAGAGAGGAAAGCCCCCAGTTGGACCTGAGAGGGTCGGTCGGTGAGAAAGGAGGTCAACTCTTAAAAACGTACCTGTTTAAGTAGGTTCTGGTTATGCCACGGTCCTCTTGGCTCTTTTTGGGTAGCAATGGCTAATCATTCTAATTATTCTGTTGTTCTTATTCTCATTTCGGGATACCATCTGCGCCAGGATATGATTCAGTCCGTAGTGTGCGCGTTATAAATACTTCAAAAACAAAAATCAAATCAACCAGGCCTTGACCTAATCAGCAATACCAGGATTGTCGTGGAGGCGATTGAGCAGGATGGCATGTCAAAAGCAGAGGATAGATCGAGGAGGATGAGGACAGAAGGGAGATTGGAGAGCAAGTCTTCACGGGTGTTCAGGAGAGCAGTTTCCATGCTTCTGGCATCTCTGAAGCCAGACTGGTTTTTATGGAGGCAACCAACAGATTCAGTATGTAAATTAAGCTGGGAGATGGCCAGCTTTTACAAGTGTTTGCCCAGGAAAGGAGAGATGGAGATCAGGCGATAGTTAGCCAGAGAGGAGGGATCGGCCGAGGGCTTCTTTAGAAGCTGGGTGCAGAAGGGAGTGCTTACGGGGGAGGGGAAGTTCCAGTGGCAAAGGAGTGATTGCAAAAATCAGCCAAAGCTGGAGCAAGGGTGTCCATGTGGTCCTTGATGGTTCTGGATGAGCAGGGGAGAACCTGCTTTGACAAGACTTTCATAGATTGGACTTGTCTAGAAATATCATCAGGGATGAACAGGGGAAAAGAGGATAAAGGAGGAGGAGCGACAGCCTCAGACTGGCAAGGAGTGGTAGTTGAGGAGGAGGAGGAGGTAGACGAAGGATGTCCTGAGTTTTAGTGTTGAAATGAGAGGCCAGAGATAGAGAGATGAAGGTTAGAGAGGGCTGTGTCAGGGTGTGAGTCAGACAAAGGTCCATGAGGAGAGAAAGTAGCAGCAAAAGACTCAACTGACACACGCTCCATGGGTTGGATGACCGAGAAGGTAGGTGGCAGTGTTGGAGTCGGCTTGACCTGCGGGGAAGAGAGAGAGTGGTGGGAAGAAAAGAGAAAGTGATCACTCCAAGACAGAGGAGTGGTGAGAGATTTAGATAAGGGGAGGTCTCAGGAGATCAGAACATGCAGGGTGTGCCCTGCAGAGTGAGTCAGGCCAGAGGGAAGACTAGAAAGAGAGAGAGAGAGAGAGAGAGAGAGAGAGAGAGAGAGAGAGAGAGAGAGAGAGAGAAAGAGAGAGAGAGAGAGAGAGAGAGAGAGAGAATCGCAGAGGTTTTGAAAAAGTCCTGACGAAGGGCTGGTAGCATCCATGTGGATGTTCAAGTCTCAGAGGAGGAGAAGTTGAGAGGCAGAGGAAAGGAGCGAGGAGGCGTGGTCAGCCCAGTCAGAGAGGAAGAGGGCAAACTGGCCTGGCGGCCTGCAGATAGTGGCCACAGTGAGAGAGAGGCCAGGAGAGATAGAGAGCCTGCAGACCAGGCATTCAAAGGAGGAGTAGTCCTGCATTGGAATGATAGAAGCAGGGATCCACTCTGGGAAAATCAAGGCTACACCCCCACCGGACAGTTGGTTCTGGGTTTGGAGGGATCTTGTCAGCGTCAGGAAGGAGAGTGTTGAAATTTGTGACAGAGCTGGCCATGAACCAAGTCTTGGTGAGACCAAGCACATCCAAATCAAGCTCTTCCAGGAGACGGCAGATGTCAGAGTAGTGTTTGACAGCTAAACAAGAGTTGAGAGTAGTGATGTGGAGCAGGTTGCCACATTTGAAGGACTTCTAGTGCAGGGTACAGGCCAGAGGTACCCCCTGCGGAAGTGCTGGAGGTGCCTGATGATGGGCAAAGGAGGAAGGAAGAGAAGGCAGTGTAGTCAGAAGGGGAGATGAGAGTGCCAGAGGGGTGGTGGAGGAGGGAGGCAACAGGGTAGCCAGAGAAGCAGCAGTGGGTGCCAAATCATGCATCATCTAGAAGTCATTCACCTTGAAGTCTGCAGGTTAACTCTCGGACAAGCTAAACATCTACTGAGGCTTACGATACTCCAGAAGTACCAAATGTGCAGACTTGAACTTTGTGGGTACAGGAAGGAAAGAACCAGAAGACAGGCCTTCTCTATCTATGCGTCCAGACTCTGGAACCTTCTCCCCATCAAGAAAAGACTTGCCTCTTCACAGGTGCATTTCAGTAAGGAGCTCAAGGCACTTCTTTTAAAGGAATGTTATGTTATGGTGATTTGTACAGTGCACGGCTACCACCCAGGGGCAGTCTCCAGGCGCTCTGAATGGCTCCTCATAAACACCTAGGTCTACACAAACTCCCCATCTAACCTGAGACTGGGCTTTCTTCTCCCCCACGTTTGCTTGTACATCCCTTGCTGCCAAATTGCCTGCCCTCCCCTGCTGTTATTTCCCTGCTCCCTTGTATATCTGCTGCCTTCACTGTTTATTGCCTGATATGGCTTGTATAGTGTTCTGTTCCTTCCCAAAGCTAGGTCTGCACTCAATAAATACCCTAATAAGAAATAACTCCCTAAGAATGGGAAAGAGAGGAAGAGGGTAGCAGTCCATCTAATAAAAAGTGGTATGCCATCATCTGTACGGGTCATCAGGTGCAAATGCTATGTAGATAAAAGTATATTGTTCAGAGCAAGAACGGTATCTCGAGGTTAAGTCTTAGTAATGATAAAGAAAGAATGTAACTCATGCATGAAGAACATTTCAAGCAACAAAGGCCACCTTGACAGAAAAAAAGATTTTAAAAACTCATGGGAAAACAATTTTGAAAGTAAAAATAAAAAAGAACACCCATTGGTTTCAGTCTTCTCTGGTCAATTAAAAAAGTTACTCAGAGTTATGTTATGTTAACAGAATGAGATAGTGAAATGTGGCAATGTAGAAAGGCCACACCTATGTACACATATGTCAAGTCCTTGGCGAACACATGTCTTTGATATACTGTACATGTATCAAGGTTTCGGACATGCTCAGAGAGCCTTAGCAACTTGTAATGTGAAAGTGTAAACTATAGCGTAAATACACAGGAATGCAGGAAAGTGTGAATACTTGTCCAATACTGTCAATAATCAATAGGATCTTCCTGTATTACTTTATTACCCTGAAGACATTTATTTATTGGTAGATTCAACGATTGTGCAAGATCACACGGCATGTTAGTGCTGCTCAGACAAAATAAGAAAAAAAAAGAAGAAGCAGAAGATGCATCTGTAGTTATGCCAATAAAGAATGAAACCGGCAATAATAAAGTTAAAAAGAAGATATATTAATAACGTGTTAGTAATGCGTTCCACAGGCTATACTGAGAGAAAACGGCTCAGCAGCCGAGTTAACGGCCCAAGCGAAGCGAGGTAGGTTAACGAGGGCACCAGGACATTTACCCCCGGTATAGCCTGTGGAACGTGTTATTAACGCCCCAGGTTACCAAAGCAGTATCCAGGGGAGCTAAAAAGAAAGAATTTAATTAATTGTATGGGACGCGGATGCGTCCTGGTCAATAAATAAAAATACTTTTCCAAGATGGCCGCCATGGTTGTGGCAGGCGGGGCTGCGTACGGAGCTCTCCTTCCATTACCCTGGCGGCCGGACACCTGAGAGGAAGGGAAGATGCTGCAGCAACAATTAGTTAAGTGGGGCAGGCCGGGAGTTTGGAAGAGTTTAAATAAATGGAAGGGGGAGATGGCAGGGAGGCAGCCTGCGGGTTCTGTGGAAAGTGGGCTGAGATCAGAGGTTTCAGCCTGCGATCTACCGAAACTGAACCTGACTGGCTTCGCCCCACACCCCTGATGCTAATAGAAACCTACACTGCACAGTTGCATATGTTTGCAAATATAGTGTGTCCAAGAAATTGCCGTTTTGAGTTTTTTGTCACTGCATCAAAATAGATGGGGAAAGCAAGCTCCATAGATAGGGGTGTGGTTTACAAAGGCGTTTTGTAATAGGAAAATCACATTAAAACACGCTTTGTAAATCATGCCCAGGGTGTTTATAACTAGGGTTTATCCACATAGCTTCCCTCTGTGTTAAAAAGGGATAAATGTGTGCCTTGCCCATTCACTGTAGGCCCTTTGCAGAGAAATGCTCTTTCCCTTCCCAATAATGCACAGAAATGTACATTTGTACTAACAAAAGCCACTGCTCCGCGTCTAATTACATTGGCTTGCATTTAAATAATGCTCTGCTTAAACTGTACAATACTGTTTGGATGGGCGAACATATGACTGATATTAAATTATTATGGAATTTCGAAAGGATTGCGTTTGTCCTGACAGCAATGTAAAAGGATTAGAGAACAATTTGCCCCATGACAGAGAATGCAACATTAATTCATCTGGATAAGGAAATTAAATCTCCTGTCATTCACTAAAACACGCGTTAGATCATTCGCTGGCCCAGTTCAATCTTTGCTACATTAGCTTTCTCTGCGGGGCCTTTAACATCAGAAGAATCGCTTTGCAGGCAACAGGGCATGTGCTTTCTACCCTGTTCTATTGCACATAGCGCTCCCACGCCTACCTTGCTAAGGGAAGCTCTTTGTCAGTACTCAAATCCATTATGCATCAACTATCGTTTGTTCAATGTTCATGAATAGCAAACTACTGTTAACATTTCTAGGCAGGAGCGGCACTGACAGATGCAGAACTAGAAACCCACAGGGCAGCACAGATGGCGGAGATGCCCCATCGCCCACCCTGTGGCATGCCACATTTACAGTATGTGTCCGTCTTCTGCTGACTCGTGTGTGTGTGTGTGTGGCTTTTTTATGTCAGCTCCCAAACACGCTAGTTAAGGACCTCAAAATATATTGAAGGAAACATTTAATGCATGTCAATTTCAAAAGGTCATTTCATCTTATGGTATATTATCCAATAATTATACTGCACCCATCCCCACAGTAGTGGTCTTACGTGGCCAGGCCATGTCTGAAATGTGGCATATTGTGCTATTGCCAGGGTGTCGCCATACCTTACAGGGTGGAAAGGAAGGGGAGGGCTGCGTTTCTAAAAAATGGCATATTGTTTAGATCTAGGCTGGTCATTACAGTTGGAAAGCAGTAAGGATTAAAGGAAATAATGTATTTACAGTGCGAACAATTTTGCGCTGTCGTTTACGCTCCTTTTGAACTAATACATCCATCCTTCATGATATTTCAAGTTGAAGGAGTAAATGTACTCTGCTACAAACCATGGTACAAACTGATATGTGATTGCTCTTATCAGCCCATTTGGAGACATGGAGAAAAAGTGGCCTTCCTGTTTTGAATGAAGATTGGCAAAGATTTAATTTCAATTCGGTATAACTGCAATGGCTTCACCCCATTAGATATTTGTATAGACATTGACAACTGGAAGAAACAAATGTTGAACTATGTTCTTTATCAGTTGAAAGAAGAAACGAAAGCAACTTGAACCTTGGCAACTTTGCATAAACTCTCCAAAGACTTCCTTGAGGAGCACTTGAAGGTTCTACTCTTTCTCAGTGGCTCTTCAACGCGCAGCTTCTAGCTGATGTTCTATCCAAACGCACCATCGCCTTTACACTTTACGCAGCTGATGCTCAAATACATTCTCATCACCCTGATAAAGTACATGACATTAAGAAAACTCACAACTGCTTAGTAGACATACAAGGGTGGCTAAACGACCAATCTCTTTGTGGCAACCTAAACACTGAACACGCCCTCCAAATATAGGTTTATGCCCCAACCGAATAACAAAGTCAAACTCTGGGCATCACCTTTGACTCCATTAACAAACAAATCCTATCACTAAATATGGTGATCAAGAATGAGAATCACAAACTACATCTACTAAAAAAGATTCTCTGCCTTCCTGATCTCAACCACAAAGGTGAACTGATACAAGCCATGGTATTATACAAGCTAGACTACACCAATCATATTTGGCTATGCCCACCCAATGAAACCATTTAGCAACTCCAGCTGGTAATGAATGAGGTAGCGGGGATGATCTTAGGCCTCAAACCATGGGACCTCATAAAGCCACTTGCTTAACGCACACAGCCTACTAAGCTCTGATCCCGTGCTCATTGGCTATTTCCAACTCTAACGGCCCACCGGAAGCCTCAGCGTCAGTTGAACAAATGTCACTAAAACAACTTGAAACAACATAAATTGGTATAAAACAGGCCATAAACCAAACACTGAAACATGTTCCATTGTCCTTGAAAGGACAAATGCACCCAGCAAACTATACCATATGCTCATTAAAGAGAAGACTAACCTTCACAACTTCTGTAACGGGCTAACCACCTTGACTCATATTGACTGGTATGCACCATCGACTGGACTTTCTTTGAACAATCTAGCACTTTAACCAACAAGAACAAACACTGCTGCCTTTAGGTACCCAGTCACTTTACCGAAAATAAATCAGAGTGGTAAATTTTACAGAAAGCCAAAATACCGAACAAATACCGAAAAATTTTATTAAATATATATATGGTAGTGGGGTAAAGGGTTATAATGGGATGGGCGGGGCTGGGGTTAAAAGGCTAGAAAAACGTGGGGTTTGGGAGGGTGCCATGTTAATAAAAAAAACAAATCTGTATTTTTTCGGTATTTTCACCACTTTGAAATTTACCACTCTGATTTTACCGTTGGAAAAATCACATATAACCCTGCTTTATATGTCTCTAATCTTCCAAACACGTTTCCGCTCTAGTTCCCTCCTTCTGTTTTCAATTCTGTCAGTGGGCCCTGAAGTGAATCATTTCGGATGTATCTTTGGTGCCAGTAAACACAGAAGAAAAGGAGGAAAAAAGAAGATAATTGAAAAGCAAAAAAGAATAGCGCTGAAAAGAAAGAAGCAATGAAAGAAAAACTCAGAAGGAAAGATATTGATAAATGGCAAAAGATAGAAACAAGGTATAAAGCAATTGAGAACACAGTAGGGAAGACATAAAGGAAAGCATGAAGGAAATAAAAACAAAATCAGGAATGGTGCAAATAATGAAAAAAAATTTAACAAGGAAGGATCGAATGAAGGGGAGAAATAAAGAAAGATGAAGGATGGAAAGGAAGAAGGAACGAATTAATGGCATACAGGCTGAAAGAAAGAATACTAGAAAGAAGGAAATAATTAAACATGGTGGAAGGAAGCAAAGATGGGATGTAATTAAGAAATAAGAAATGATGGATTAAAGAAATGAGGGTTTGATGATGGAAAGAGAGAATGAAGAACTAGTGGAAGGTGAAGAGAGAAAGAGAAATGATGCAATGTACAAGAAAGACAAGTGGTAAGAGAAGAAAAGAAATTGGGAAAAGAAATAAGACTAAGAGAAAGGCTAAAAGAAGGAAAAAAGAAAAGGAAGAAAAGAAGGCCACGTGGAAAGAGGTTCATTAGATAACAATTGTAAATTAGCCAGTTGCAGAATTGTATCATTTCACTTCACAGTTGAAAAATGTTTCCTCAGGCATGTTCATTCATGATGCTTCGTAGCAGCAGTTGTTGCCTCTAAGAGTTGCACAGAGTGACCTGCAGGGATTATTATTGATACTTTCTGCTGCTGTTCTCCAAATGGAAATAGGTCAGCGGGAAATAAACCAGGTTTAAACAGCCTGAAAACCACTTGGGGAACATTCGCACGGAAGGAAGAACCTTGAAGCAAAGGCAAAGCAAAGCTCAGAGTGAATCGTGCTGCTACCGGAAGCCAAAGAAGAAAGTGAGGTGCTCCGAATGACACAATGGGGGTCATTACAACCCAGGCGCTAATTGCGCCAACTTTACCACCATGGTGTAAACTACGTTTACACCATGGTGGATGGCGAATTTACCGCCCCATTCCAAGGTGAGTGGGGCGGTAAATCCCCATTTCCCATTTTCCCTTCCCCATTCCCATTTTTGCCCCATAGGGCATAATGGGAGTGGGGAAGGCGCTAATTACGCCACCGTAAATTACGGTGGCGTAATTAGCATCATGGCAGGTTAGCGCCATGGATTGTAACGGCTGCTAAAAGCTGCCGTTAAAATCAGAATAGGCGTTAAGGGTTAACGACGGCGTTAACCCTTAACGCCTGGGTCGTAATGAGGCCAATGGCTTCCCCTAATGTGTTTTCTTAGACAATAGCCTTGGAAGTGGAGATCTTTTGAGGTACAGATTGGTCACAGGTGATGTTAAATGTAGAACAACTCCTTCGCATATGCTCTACTGGGACACGCAGTTAAGAATTCAGAGTTTGCTACATTTTCAGGATTTCTTTTCGAGCAAAGGTAGGCCACAAGCAGGTCTTGCAGATTGCTATCAATCTTGCATGGCACTACCCTTGTGCCACTTTGGTGCTCCTTCTGTGTTTCTGCTACAGCTACTTAAGGCAACGTGCCCTAGGCCTTCCTGTGTGAGCTCTCAAAGGAAGTGGATAGATCTTCTCATCAACTCTTGGAATGAGATGGCTGTGGAATAACTTCTAGTCACTTTACGTTTCTGCTGGTCCCAACAGTCCGACTGCCTGCTGATGTCCCTGGTTCCAGAGAGGGAGCAGCTGGACACACTCTGAAAGTCCTTCATAGACGCGGACAGAAGTATGTTTCGCTTTGGCAAGTCAGAGCTTTTGTGTGGGAAGAGATGACTGGTATCACAAAAGGGTAGGGCACTGTGTCCTACTGGTGACGCATTTAAGGTGCTATCTCAGTAGGTGACTATTTCAGCGCCTAAGCTCTAGAGTGGATGGAGACTAGATTGTGCTTAAGAGTAATATGCCTCCCTTTTTAATTGGGCATCCCATTCTCAAGTTCCTAGTAGGAGGCATTTCCCCTTAAGAGTTTTAGTGAAGATCAAATAACTCTCAGTCACATGATAGGGATTACCTTCCATGTAAGTGAAAAGAACTTGAGCAGAACCTGTGGGAGGTTTAGGATTCAATGGAAAGGTGGTCCCATGTGGGTTGATGCTCCACTGATTGAAGGCTTCTATTGTTCTATATTCGCGAAACACTTGGATAACTCCATAAGCACTGCACAGCAGGTAATTGCCAGTTGCAAGTCTAGCCAACCTGTCACTTTCCAGATATTTTGATTTACAATTCCACCAACCTCTCAGCAATGGCGATGTGGCTTGGGCTGATGAAAGCTGGAGACCAAAACATTCGAAGGGTGACCAGTTGGCTGTTCTGGGCCCATGGTATCAGCCTCATTATGCGCTTAATACCAGAGATTGGTTTTGAAGCACGGGATTGGGATTTGAACCTGTGTTGCGCTGTGTGGACTTGCTTCCAAGACAAAAGCGTTGCCACTGAGCTATGCTGCCCCCCTTTGGCTACACTCAAAAGAAACATATTTTCAAACACAGCATCCCATTTTTAAACGCTGTTTTAAAAAACGATCAATTGGAAATATACATTTTACTACAGTGGAAAGTTTGGAACATGGTTGAAAGAAAAGAAACAGAACAAAGGTGTAATCCATAACCTACAAAAAAGAGTCATGAGGCTCATTCTCCAGTCGCTTCTGATAAGTATCCAAGGCAGCAATGTTTACCTCAAGATGCTATTAAGAAAACCGAAGAAATAATAGTCTTAATTTAACACAAATGACCACATGATGTAGCCCTCAGCATCACAGGACAGAGAAAAGAGAGGGAGAGGTCATTGATAGGGGGGTGGCATGCAATTAGGGAGTTCTCACAGAACTGCAGAGTAAGAGAGTGCCAAGAGGTGGTCAAGATTCCAGCTGGGAAGGCTCAATGTAGCAAAGTTGGCAGATCTCTGACACTGAAGCCATGAGAAGCAGGGAGGACGATGCAAGTGGCCAGCCAGAATGGCAGAAGGGAGCACTGTGGTACTGGGTCACCAGGAAGAGGTAGTGGCAGAACTCCACATGCTAAGCCTATGATGGCATACCGGAAGATAAGTGTTAGTCACCAGAGTGACTAACGTACTCCTACTCCATAGTCCCCTTTCCACCATCCTGTATGGGCGTTGTATGGGTGTTGCTCGCGAGGGTTGGGAACCAAACCTCTTTTCCACCAGAAAAAGGCTTTTCCCTTTTAAATTTACTGCCCTGCGGGGGCACGGCCTCAGGAGCGCGGGCTCCCTTAACCCCACCCATCGGCGCCGCACCTCTGTCCCCTTTTGATGCATCGGCTGTATTACAATTTAACAACATCACTGGTCTTATCATAGGGGGATGGATGCTGGGATGTATAGAGGAAAAGAGACTATGGACTAGGAGAACATTAGTCACTCCGGTGAGTAACATTTAACTACTCCTACGTCCCGTCCCCTTTCCTCCATCCTGAATGGGCGATTACAACAAACACAACGCCCTGGGGAGGAGAGCCTGACCCTCTAGGCAAATAGATTATGAAGCGCCGTCTGGCCGAATGCTGCATTAGCTTTGGCACTGGTATCCTTCGTTCTGTCTAGATAGAATGTCAACACCCTCTTGACATCCAGGCAGTGGAGCATCTTTTCTGCATCCTCCTTGGGGTCCGGGAAGAATATGGGGAGCACAATCTCCTTGTTGATATGGAAGCATGATACCACCTTCGGGAGAAACCTGGGGTGTGCGCGGAGCACGATCTTCTCTTTGTGAAATCTAGTGTATGGCTCTGAGGCAACTAACGCCTGGATCTCACTCACTCTGCGAGCTGATGTAAGCCCAACCAGAAGGGCTGTCTTTAGAGTGACCAACGTAATGTCTGTCGTGGTCATAGGTAATAATGGTTTGTGTGCTGTAGCGCTGAGGACTACATTCAGGTCCCAAACGGGATGCGGGCGCTTGACCGGGGGTACAGCCTTGTCAACCCTGTCAGGTGTCTCTTTACTACGGGATTGGCCGAAGACATGATAAGAGAGTCAGAGTTCTTATAAGTACCGGTCGCGGCCAGGTACGTTTTGCTGATATCCACCTGAACGCCAGACCTGGCGAGATACGCCGAGAATGATGAGACTTGGTCGAGGATGCATGCCAACGGGTTCACCCTGTGTTCCTTAGCCTAAAAGCAGAATCTTGTCCATTTACTTGTGTACTGCTTGCATGTAGCCTGACTCCTGGCATTTTGAATGTTCTCCAGATTGTCGATGGACAGCTGAAGGTGCTGGAGTGTTAGCTGCTCAGGAACCAGGCCGCTAGGGTTAGCTTTTCTGGAGAGGGGTGTAGCACCGCACCTCCATGCTGTGCTAGTAGCAGGCCCTTCCCGAGGGGAGTAGAATTTCCAGCTAAAGTGACATCTGTCGCAGGTCTGAGAACCAGGGCCGCGCCGGCCAGCGAGGCAGCATGGAGATAATCCTGAGGTTATTGGAGTTCCTGATCTTGCTCACTGCCTTGTGCATATGCCCACATCCCGTTCCAGGTTATTTGGAGTGCGTCACCTAGAGAGTTGCATCCCCTTCCTACCCAGGAAGCAAATTGTTGACACGTCCGATTTTGTGCTGTCACAAATAGGTCTGTTGTTGGGTGCCTCCATCTGTTGAACACTTCCTGGAGGACTCGCCCGTTCATTTGCCACTCGTAATTGTCGGCAGCAAGGTGACTGAGCCTGTCTGCCTCCAGGTTGGATTCGCCCGGAAGGTGAACCGCCGAGAGCCACACTCCCTGGTTGATGGCCCATTCCCAGATTTACAAGGTCAACGCGCACAGTTTAAGGGATCTGGGCCCGATGCTTGTTGATATAGAACATGCAGGTCGTGTTGTTTGTCTGGATGCACACCAAACTGCCTTTGATGGTCAGTTGAAAAGACATGACTGACTCCTGCCAACTGTATAGCCATAAACTCCAGCCAGTTGATGTGATTCTGCTGGTCTTTTGGGGTCCAGAGGCTGTGCACTAAGTGTCCTCCCAATGTGGATCCCCACCCCTGGAGTGGGGAATCCATGGTAATGGTGTACTCTATAGGAGGTGGACAGAAGGATCTGCCCACCAGAATGTTCTCTTCCTGATGCCACCATCTGAGGTTGTGGTCCGGGTGTTGTGGATGGAGACCAGGGCCCCCTGATGACCTAATTCCCAATCTCTAGAATCAGTGAAATGCAACTGGTGCCTCCTCATGTAGAGCCTGGTGTAGGAGACCACAAGGAGACATGCTGCTAGTACGGCCAGAAGGTGTTGATGACACCAGGCAGTGAAGGTGTACCTGCTGCGGAAGTGGGAGACTGTTGCTCGAATCGCTGTCACCTTGTCCCCCGTGGGGAAAACCCTCTGCTGCTGTGTGTCCCACATCAGAACCAGAAACATTAGCATCTGCGTAGGATTGAGATGAGACCTTTGGTAGTTGATCGAGAAACCCAGGTCGAATAGGGTAGAGATGAGCCTGTCTGCTGAGTCCCGAACCTGCTCCAGAGAAGTACCCCTGACTAGCCAGTTGTCGAGGTAAGGGTAGACGTGCAGCCCCTCCGACCTGAAGAGAGCCACCACCGCATTCATGAGACTCGCAGAGCTGAGGAGAGCCCAAAAGGGCAGAACCTTGCACTGAAAATGCAGGCCCATCACCCGGAACCAGAGGAAGGCCCGGTGAGGCTGCACAATGGGAACGTGGAGATACATGTCCTTCAGGTCCAGGGAGCACATCCAGTCTCCCCCACACAGTGTCTCGGCAATGAGCGCCGGCGTCACCATCTTGCAAGGGTAGGTAAACATTCAGGGAAGACAGATCCTGCACCACTGGCAGGCCCACCTGGTTCTTCTTCTGGATTGCAATAGCAGGAGTAAAAGCCCTGCCACTTCTAGGAGGGGGAGACCTGCTCCACCGCTTGGCTCTCTACAAGGGAGCAAATCCCCGCTAGCAGAGGGGGGAGGGGAAGGGAAAGGAAGATGGGGGAGAGGGAAGAGGTAGCTGGAAGCCCCAGGACACCACTGAGATGACCCATGCATTTGCAAACTTCACCACATAGTCCTTGATGTTCTGTGGAGGAGTCCTGTTGAAGAGTTCCCTCCAATGCTCGAGCCGGTGGTTAAGCAACCTGGGTATGAGGGAGTCGCACGTGGTGCATCTGTCCCACCCGTGGTCCTCACCAAGGCATCAGAGACAGAGCGTGTGGAGATCTGCTGTAGGGAAGGGAACCGTTGCACAACAGACACCTGCTAAAGTCTGTCGGGCCAATATGCACCGGGGACAGATCTAGGACACCGGTGGATGGTGTTTCCAAGCCTGAAATAGAAAAAGAAAGAAAAGATAAGATACCAGGGAAAGCGCATGGAATTACAAGGCTGGGTCTCACCCAGGAGCGCTGGTGGAGCGGTCTGTTACCGTCGACATGGAAAAGGGGAATGAGTAGTGGTGATGGTGGGCGGGGTTAAGGGAGCCCGCGCTCCCGTGGCTGCATGCCAGAACATTTAAACGGGAAATGTCTTTTTCTGGTGGAAAAGGTGTTCCGTTCCTGTCCCTCGTGAGAGAAGCCCATACAGGATGGAGGAAAGGGGACGGTACGTAGTACTCTGAGAGAAGAGGGAATGGCAAAAGACTAAACCAAAAGATGGAGAAGAGCCGGAACCCATACCTGAGAAATGCTTGTGAACATTCAGCAAGATACAGTGACAGCTAAAGAGCAGAGCAAAGGTACACGCCACCCACAATGGTCGTTGGGAGGGGGAATGAAGGGAGAAGGCGCTTATCGATGGCAATGGAGGAAGAGTGCTTGAGTGTGGAGAGAGAGTCGATGTTGGAATTTGGAGGAAGACTTCCTCAAGTCAGTGAAAGAGTGAGCCAAAGAGGATTAGCTGGCAGTGGGAGCTGACAGGGCACTCTCCTGTGTGGGGGTGCGTGTATGGTGGTTTGTGTGTTGTGTGTATGTGTTATGGTTTGGGGGAGTGGTGGGTGGGGTATGGGGCTGAGACGTGAGGTTTTGTGGGTGTGTGTGTTGTGTGTATGTATGTGTTTTGGTTTGGGGGAGTGAGGTATCGAGGGATGGAACAATGGGGAGTTCGGAGGGTGAAACAAATATGTAAAAAAAGGAACAAGTTACTTACCTGTAACTGTTGTTCTCCAGCATGGGTCTGGCATGGATTTACATGCTCATGAATATTCCCCGTCCTCAGGCTGGGAATCCTCGGTAAAGAAAAAAATCAGTTTCAGTTTTGTTTCTGAACTGTCTTTTTACTAGTAACCAATCACTGGTCTCTGGGTCATACTGCCCCCAGCCAATGACTTCCCTCTACGTAAGCCCCTCCTCTGGCAGCCATCTTCAGATTTGGTAGCACGTAAAGTGGCAGTAGGACCAAGTGAAGAGCCGCAGAGGGGTAGGAGGGAGGGTTCGCATGTGAATCCATGCCAGACCCATGCTGGAGAACAACAGTTACAGGTAAGTAACTTGTTCCTTCTCCAGCATGGGGTCTGGCATGGATTCACATGCTCATGAATATAAGAATATATAGCAGTACACACATGCACAACCACGGGAGGTGGCAAGCCTCAATATTAAGCATTTCATCAACTCAACATTAAGCAACTCTTACCTGCTCACCAGGCCCACCTTCAGGCGAACAGGTTGCACAGGACTGCCTGGCCGACTCTGGACTCCTCCCTGGAATCCCGGTCGATGCAGAAGAATCTTGTGAAGGTGTGCGTCGACCTCCACGTAGCAGACCTTCAGATGTCCAGCAGGGCTCTCGGACAGCCGGGCAACGGTCGGTTTGCCAACCGGTGACAGTGCATGATGCAGCCGGAGAGCCATCTGGAAATGGAAGCCTTTGAGAGGCCCTATCTTGGTTCACAGGTCCAAAGTTCACAAACAGTTGTGATGTCTTCCGAAGGCTCTTCGTCCTGTACACGTAGAACTTCAGCGCTCTAGCTACATCCAGCGACTGCAAAGTCCTCTCAGCTGGCGACGAAGGCAACAGGAAGAAAACAGGTAATACCAAGAGCTCGTTGAGATGGAAGACCGACGGCACCTTGGGCATGAAGGAGGGGTGCGTCCTCAGAACCACCCTCGTCTCGTGGAAAGTCAGGTATGGGGGTTTTCAGGAGAGGGCCTGGATCCCTCCCACTCGTCGTGCGGAGGTGATGGCCACAAGAAACGCTATCTTCCACGGCAGGAACTTCAACGGTGCCGAATGCAGCGGCTCGAATGGTAGCCCCATGAGCCTGGTCAGCACCACCTTGAGCTCCCACACCGGGGCTGGAGCCTTCACCGGCGGGAACGATCGGAACAGTCCTTTTATGAACTCCTTCACCAGGCGATGTGACCATAGCGACGAGCGTCCCGGAGTTCTGGTGTAGCGGGAGATAGCTGTCAGATGGATCTTGATGGAGGCATGCGTCAGCCCCGCCTTGGCCAGCGATAGCAAGTACGGCAGCACTTGAGGGGCCATAATCCGCAGAGGGTTAATCTTCTGTGCACGGCACCAGACAGAGAACCTCTCCCATTTGTGTCCATAGCACTTGAGAGTCGAGGACGCCCTGGCCTTTGCAAGCACCTCGTTGCAGTCCGCCGGGATATCGTACGCTCCAAATTCTAGTGCTGCAGGAGCCAGGCCTGCAGGTTCAGCGACCCCGGGTTGTGGTGGAGGATGGCGCCTCCTTCTCTGGCGAGAAGATCCGCGTCTGTCGGCAGTTTGACTGGGGGGACGCTGACATGTTCAGAATGTCCTGGAACCAAATCTGCCTCGGCCACGCTGGTGCGACGAGGATCATCCTGCACCGGGACCGTCTGAGGTGACTGATGAGTCGCAGAAACAATGGCAACAGCAGGAACACATACAGGAATAGGCCGTTCCACGGGAATGAGAAGGCATCGCCCATGATCCCCGGCTGGGGAAACCTGCTGGCGAACCTCCGGCACTTGGCGTTCGTCGCCGTAGCGAATAGGTCGATCTGGGGATTGCCCCATCGTCGAAATAGGAGATCCACTTGATCCTGCCGCAGCTCCCACTCGTGGCACGAGCGCAGCTCCCTGCTGAGTGAGTCGGCGACAGTGTTCTTTATTCCTGCCAGATGGAAGGGCACCAGAAACATCCCTTGGGCGACGGCCCAATGCCACAGATCCTGTACTTCCTTGGATAGGGCTGGGGATCTAGTGCTCCGTTGCTTCTGGATGTAAAACATTGTGGTGATTGTTATCACCTTGCCCTTGAGGGATGGAAGGAACGACCTGAGGGCCCAGAACATGGCTCAGAGCTCCAGGACATTGATGTGCAGGGACCTCCCCTCTGGGAGCCAAAGGCCTCTTGCGTCGAGATCTGCAGTGTGCACTCCCCATCCCTCCAGGGAAGTGTCCGTCATCACCGTTTCCTGATGTGCCGGGGTCTGGAAGTCCATGCCCGCCGCCAGATGTGCGCGGGTGCCCCACCACCGGATTGCTTGGTGGAAAATCTTGTTGAGTGAGATCCTGTCCTCGAAACTGCCCGCCGCTTGCATCCAACGGGCGTCGAGGAACTCCTGGGTGGACCTCACCCTGGCCACCTCCATGGTCGACAGCCGTTGCACCTTGCCCAGGATGGCCTTCGTCCTTTCCTCCGACGGGGAGGCCAATCGCGCCACTGTGTCGGGTCTGGCTCCCAGGAACAGGGCGACTTGCGACAGTACGAAGTGGGATTTCGTGAAGTTGATCGAGAATCCCAGATCTGTGAGCAGTTGGAGGGTCTTTGCTGTGCGATCGACGGCAAGTTCCTTTGACTTTGCTCGGATGAGCCAGTCGTCCAGGTAGGGGTAGACGTGAATCCCCTGCAGGCACAGCCACGCCACCACTGGTGCCAGGTACTTGGTGAATACCCTGGGCGTCGGCATCAATCCGAAGGGGAGGGCTTTGAACTAGTAGTGCCGCCCCGGACCACAAATCATAGGAATTTGCGATGCCCCTTTAGAATGGGGATGTGGAAGTAGGCATCCTCCAAGTCCAGCGACGATAGGAAATTGCCTCCCTCCAGCTGTCCCAGCACGTGTTGGAAGGTCACCATCCGGTGAGACTTGATGTACTTGTTTGTTTGTACTTGTTTGATGTACTTGTTTAGACAACGAAGATCCAGAATGGGTCACCAAACCGCCGGTCTTCTTCCAGGTGAGGAAGCACCACGAGTACACTCTGGAGCCCCAGAGACTTTTTGGGATGAGTTCTATGACTCCCTTCCTTAGCATCGCTCGTACCTCCAGAAGAGGTTGTGGGATGTGGTTTTCCTTCCTGGCCACGGGTGGTATACAGGGACACCTTCTCTGAAATTCCAGGGTGTGCCCGCAGGCCAGGGCAACTAGCACCCAACGGTCAGTGGAGATGGACTCCCATACGCTGATGAATTTCGCCAGGCGGCCTCCCACCAGGGTGCTTGGGTAGGGGCCCGACGCCACGGCCGGTTCAGTCCTGCTTGGCCATGGCCTTGCCACCTTGGTCACGACGAGATCCTCCTGTCTTGCCGCATCCTCTGTAGGCTTCCTGCGACGAGGAGCGGGCCGCTTGGCGGTACGACGAGAACCCGCCCCGCCGAATCCTTTGGAGGCACCTTGCTGGCCTCCGGAGTTCCGAAAGGACGGCCGTCGTTGTTGAAGGACACCCAAGGGCCGAGCCGTCTCTGTATCCTCCTTGATGGCCTGCAGTGACTCATCCACTGTCTTGCCGACCAGTTTGTTCCTGTGGAAGGGCATGTCCAGAACCCTGGTCTGCACGTCCTGGCGGAAGTCGGTTGCCTTGAGCCAGCCGTGCCGACGATGGCAAATGCCGTTGCCCATCTGGCGAAAGCCGGTGTCAGCGATGTCCATGGCCACCGTAATGGTGTGGTCCAAAGCCACCTCGCCTTCCTGTAGGGAAGCCCTCTTGTCGTCCGGGAGGAAGTCCAGCAGGTGAGCGATCTTAAACCACAGCTCCCTCTCGTAGCGTGCCACAATTGCAAGGGCGTTGGCCGCTTTAATAGTTGTTGCCGCCGATGAGATGACCTGTCGTCCCATGGCGTACAGTTTCTTCCCCTCGCCGTCTGGTGGCGAAGTTGAAGTTGAAGCCGTCGCCCCTGTTGCTTTCTTCTTGGCCGCCGCAGAGACGACCAAATCCGGCGACAGCTGTGCCCTAAGGCACATGGGGGCGGAGTCTGGGACCCGGTACTTCTTCTCGTACCGGTCCCTCTTAGCAGGAGCCGTGGACGGGTTCTTTAGGAGCACCAGCCCCTCATCCCAGATGTTGTCCAGTAATGGAACTGAGAGGACAGTCTTCCTCTTGGCCTCCCGCCGTTGGTAAAGGATACCTTCCTTCTTCTGCTCTTCGGGGCAGAGCTGGAAGAGCTCAGATGCCCTGGCGATCATGGCGTGGAAGGAACCAATTTTGTCGGGAGGGGATGCCCGAGCGGGTGGTGATGGAAGGTCCATTCTGTCGTCACAACCGTTGTCATCCCTACCTGTCGTCGCTGTCTCCATTCCCGTGGAGGTGAAGGCTGTGAAGGCTGGAAAGGCTGGAAAGGAGGAGGGGGAGGAGTTCTCCGCTTGCTTGGTGGGCTTGCCGACGGTCCAGGCTTTGCTGGATTGTGCGCTGGGGGTAAGGGCAACCATGTCCTTATCTCCGTACCAAGGCCTGAATAGCCATCAAGATTGCTCCTGAGTTGTCTTGTGGCATAGGCACCGGTTGCGACAGGAGCGACGGTTGGGGAGTAGGATCCGCCGTCCCCTCCACGGCCTGCAGTTCCTCATCGGCATTGCCGTCGCTTTCTTCGTCCGCCTCGTCGGGATCCCTCGCACAGGACCGGACCTCCTCGAACTTCTTGTTCAGGATCTTTGCGACGCCAGCCAGCTCCTCTTCAGAGGTGGTACCTGTGTCCGTAATGGCCACCGGGCCCCTCCCCTCTTTCTCCTCCCGGGGGTCTTATTGATGGGCTGAAAAGAGGATTCCCTCCGCGGCGGCATGTTCTTACAAAACGCAGAGTCCTTTTACACATGTGATTTGTCGTTGTGTTGGCAGTAGAGGCACCGAGAGTGCTCATCCTCCTTAAAGACGTTCTGTAGCCCGCATCCATGGCAGCTCCTGAACAGCTTGGGTCCAACAGGCGTCATGCTTCCTTTGTCCTGGGCCATGACCACGCGGTTTAGGCCGCAAAGATCTTCTGGAATCCTCAGAGAAGTGGAAACTCGACGAAAAGATGCCTTTGAGGGGCATAGAAAGTTCCGAAAACGGGTCCCCGTTGATCAGAAGTAGAATCGGTGGAGCTTGAGGCTCCATTGACCGAAAATATGAGTAAACTCTTCGAAAAAACGCAAAACGCAGTAAAAGCTTGAGAGCTAATGCACGAGGACTCCCAATACTTGAACGTGCGGTAAAAATCTGAAGATGGCTGCCAGAGGAGGGGCTTAGGTAGAGGGCAGTCATTGGCAGGGGGCAATATGACCCAGAGACCAGTGATTGGTTACTAGTAGAAAGACAGTTCAGAAACAAAACTGAAACTGATTTTTTTCTTTACTGAGGATTCCCAGCCTGACGACGGGGAATATTCATGAGCATTTGAATCCATGCCAGACACCATGCGGGAGAAAAAGGGACACCCCATTTTAAAGGTCTCGAAAGAAAAAGGCCTTTGCATGCCGGTTTTCCAATCAAAACAAAATTGGTTAAGGTAAATCTGTCTTTTTCTATTGAGACCTTTAAAAAAAGGTCTTGTCACTTACCGGTACCGGTGAAATACCGGTACCGGTAAATCCCTGCCGCCTTACTACGAGGTCCCTTAGCGGGTTGGAGCTTTAACGCCTGCTTTTTGCAGGCGTTAAAAACCAACCCGCTAAGGGACCTCGGAGCTAATTACGGCACCGCAAAATTGCGGTGCCGTAATTAGCGCCTTCCCCATTCCCATAGAGCCCTATGGGGCAGAAATGGGAATGGGGAAGGGCAATGGCGGAAGGGGGATTTACCGCCCCTCCAACCTTGGGATGGGGCGGTAAATCCCCTTTCCGCCAAGGCGGTGCCGGTATTTTACCGGCATGAGCAATGGCGCTAATAGCGCCATGGCTCACCGCCTACCGTGTAATGAGGCCCATAGAACCCTTTCAATAGCCTCACCTACAGAATCATTGGTCAAGTGTGATGGCAACTGGAATGGTGCTAGGGCCAAAGCGCTCCAGGGCATCACCAGGCCCTCACAAATCCACACCTTAGCTGCTGCTCATGACATAGCTTTGATCTGTACAAGATTTACATCAGTGCTCAAACCAGCACATGCAGCATCCCCAAACCCCAGGACGACAGCAGTGTCAGAGGTTCGCTCCCAACCACCTACAGCCCAACACTCCCACACCTACCTGGGGTGGCCAAGCTCTCACTTACCTGCAAAGGCTTATGCAGGCTTTCAGTGAGAGTGGGGCAGCATGACCCTGAAACTGACTATGCCATGGTAGAGCCCTCAAAAGGATAGTGTGGATTGGGGGAGCTTCAATAAGGAAAAGGTCACCAGAGCAAGATAGGTTCCTGGCTCATTGGGGATCAGAAACATAGAGGTGGAGCAGCATGGGCGAGTGTACCAAGGAGGAGTTCTAACATACATAGAGGTGGAGCGGCATGGGCATGTGTACCAAGGAGGAGTTCTAACATAGAGGTGGAGCGGCATGGGTGAGTGTACCAAGGAGGAGTTCTAACAAAGAGGTGGAGCAGCATGGGCGAGTGTACCAAGGATGAGTTCTAACATAGAGATGGAGCAGAATGGGCGAGTGTACCATGGAGGAGTTCTAATATAGAGGTGGAGCAGCAAGGGTGTGTGTACCAAGGAGGAGTTCTAACATAGAGGTGGAGCAGCAAGGGTGTGTGTATCAAGGAGGAGTTCTAACATAGAGGTGGAACATCATGGGCGAGTGTACCAAGGACGAGTTCAAACGTAGAGGTGGAGCAGCAAGGTCCTGTGTAGCAAGGAGGAGTTCTAACATAGAGGTGGAGCAGCATGGGCGTGTGTTCCAAGGAGGAGTTTGGTGGTGGCAGCTCTTTGGAAAAAGGGAGGGACGGAGTGGGGCTGGGCTGATGAACTAGGCACACTACAAAGAGCCAGTCAGACTAGTGATGGAAGTGGGACACTACTATTTGCTAGAATCCTATACCAGTTGATCACTGGCCCAGAGAAGGGTCTGGGCCATTGATGGTTCATGGAGCTATGTCCAGTGGCTCCAGTCACCCTCTTGGCTCATACCACTTCAGGAATATTGCTCGATAATTGGATTAACCCCAGGATTTACTGAACCTAAATCAAATGAAAGGGAAAGCCCATTACTAAATTGTGTGACTGCTATTCTTAAATGCAACTAGAATTAGTAATAATCTCTTCGATCAACTCGGGTCCTGAAAATCAAGTAATCAATCAAATGCATCGAATCTGAGATTCTTCTAACTTTGTTTTTTTCCGATTAACACAAATCCACAGTATTTTGATCTTTATTCTAGGGTTCACATCAAGCATGTATTTGTATTGATTGGGTGACATCCGTTTTCGGTGTGTGACTGCGGTGGGAAGCAGGTGCAATGGATAAAGAAGTGAAAAGCCTGGAGAACATTAGATTTGGAAACACATGCTACAAACTATCTGCTGCCTTACCTCATCGAGGCATCGCTCATATTGCGCTCTCTGGTTCTCATTTTCCAGGGCCAACGCGGAATTCTCTGCCTGCAGTGAAACATACCAGGAACGGGAATTAATCAAGGCACGCATAGCGATACATGACAACGTGTTCAATATATGAACAGCAAGCTTGCCTGGTTCAGTCTACACTTTACAACATCCGCAAAACACATTTACATGGGTGACTAACTGCGCTCGGCCTATCCGACACAGCCGGCCTAGTGATCTCTCTCTCTCTCTCCACTCCCATTCTCTCTCTCTCTCTCTCTCTCTGTCTCTCTCTCTCTCTCTCTCTCCACTCCCATTCTCTCTCTCTTTCTCTCTTCGGGTGCGCATTACACCCGCCATTGATGACAGCTTCACAACCAGAGAAAAATCGATATCTTGAAAGGGGGCGCTGGATGCTCTGCTCTTATTTCCAAAAGAAGCTATTAAAATAGCACATCATTTAAGTGTAGTAGCATTGCAAAGAGGCTCATTTAGGATTTTACAATGGACATTTACAATGAACATTTCCAGTTTAAATTACAGTCATAATAATGTTACATTTCATTTACTGAGCAAAGCACATTATCCACGCCTAGAACAATCATATAAATTATTTTCCGATAGAAGGTAATTGTTTTCAAAATGTACAGTTTGGAATACTCCTATTGTAAACTTTTGAAATACCAGTATGAATATGAGAAAGGGGGCAAATAGCAGCAATTAGGTTTGTTGACGGCTTTGCTTAACGTCAAAGAGCATTTTGGTTAAATTTCAAGGAAACTGGAAAATGTTATTCCCACTAAATACCCTTGTTGGAGGTGTCCTTAAGCGCAGAATTAACAAGAGTAGTTCCAATGCCTTTTTTTAAGTGGCAAGGTTCAACTGATATTTCAGGGTAGTCAAGCTGTCAGCCACCTGATTTTTGGGCCTATAACTCCCATCAGTCACATCCAGCATAGTCAGTTGTGAGGAACCATGGAGTATGTAGGCCATAACATTCGGAGGTTGACAAGTTTGGTCCTCCGATACCTAGAGATATGTCGTGGCTGTTGGCTTTTAGAAGAAAATATTGTTATTCTATGAAATCAAGTATGAAATCAAGTTGGGGAGCTCCAGTTCAAATGGGAAATCTGACTGTATGAGAGTAAATCAAATGTCATTTGGCAGTGTGCAATAAGCCAGTGGAGCAGAGAGCCTCGGCTGGGGCTTCAATACCCAGAGTCCATTAAAGTAAGGTACATTAAAGTACAAGTGCCCCTTAACTCTTTACAATGAGAACAATTGAAAGCCTGATTTAATGGAATAAGAACAAAACACATACTAATTCCCAAAATTGGAACAGGATTTTTGCAAATTTAAGACATCCTCGACAAATGTGTATATGGCAAAAACTACAGTAACAGTCAACATTGCTAGAGTTTCTTCAAAGCAGCAGGTTTCCATTGAAACTCTCAATCCGAGGTTCTATCCATAATAATAATTAGCTGGCGCCACCTCATACTGGACAAACAAGCATTCATTCGGGTATGAGGAGTATCTTGATCAGCTATCACCCCCTTCTTGTCGTACCTCATATCTTAGATTTCGCCAGGGTACTCTAGCGCTAGCTTTTCTAGAATATAAATGAAGGATGGCTGATTCCGATTTGTGCCAACTTTGCAAGATCTATCGTGAGTGCTTGGCACATTTTTTATTTGTATGCTCAGCTTACTATCAAGTACGAATACCACATTTGATACCAATTTTACTGACTTTTAATGTATTGTGTGCCTATCGCAAGCCTTTGATCTGTGCAAATGAACAGTACCTATGAATGTGACTTGCTGTTGTCAAACACAGAGACAGGGCTTGCCAGATAAGAAGGTCTAAATGATGTGCATTAGTATTTAAAAGAACATGCTATCAACGAATGGATTCAGCTGAAGATTTGTATTTTGTGTATTTTTTATCAATTTTAGGTTATTTTATCTCATCTTATTTTGAGTTTGTATTTCATGTGTACATTTTTAAAGGGCTTGTCCGAACTAAAGTGTTTGTTGATTGACTAATAATGTATAAGACATAATTATGTAGGCACCATTTTAATGCAAGCACGCCTAATGCTCTTAGGATCTTTTCTAATGTATGTGTACATTACATTCATGGTGTATTCCTGTTTTGGGGAATTTGGTGGGAGATGTGGCTTACAGGGCCCTGTGCAAGTGCAATTTTGCACGGTGTAGCAGGAGGACAACTAGTGCCATTGTGCACAAATACATTGAAAGGTGCTTTTTTATACCTTGGTGTTAACACCTTGCTGATGCACTGGTGCTTCATTCCTGCAATTCAGGCCCAGGGATCTTTAAGCTCCTAAGACGGCATCAGCACTTGACCAAATAATGATCCTCTAAATCTTGTGTCTGCCTGTTACTCGAATTGTGAATATGTGTGATATAATGCAAACATGCTGCGAACACATGAAAGAAAGACACCATACATGTGTCAGTCCCAGTTAGATGTCCCCACACCCGTTCCTTTCACTGTAGGGGTTCTGTCCAGTATCCCCAATGCCAGCACCTCGTTCGGCTTCGAGATGTCCTGCTATGATACATAAACATACTCGGTAAAGCGCTTCGGGGCTCAGCCAAGTCATGTCACGGAAATGGAAATACTGGATTTGAAATAAAGGTGTAACGAACATTACAGTTTTTAATAGAAGAAGAAGAAGAAGAAGAAGAAGAAGAAGAAGAAGAAGAAGAAGAAGAAGAAGAAGAAGAAGAAGAAGAAGAAGAAGAAGAAGAAGAAGAAGAAGAAGAAGAAAGCATTGACTACTGCATCTTTGGTTATTGAGAAAAGTGACTTTAAACCTAAAGCCATTTGGTATTATCTGTAGTTATACCATGGTCTCGCAATAGCAGGACTTCCATCTGGACCATATATTAACTGGGCATCAACCATCCCTGCCAGGCACCTTCACGAAGGATGGGCATCGTCTCTTATTGGCTATCAACCTCAACTAAAACCAATAGCACTGATCTCTCATCAGTGAGAGAATATAGCTTGCAATGCGTCCAATTCAATAACGCTTTATTGTCAATTGTGTGCTTAGCGATGTGCCCAAAACGTCACACACCCATGGGTATTGTTGCAGCACTAGTGCATCTCCGCCACGGATGCATTGGAGATGCATTTCACTGAGCAGCTGTGCATGCTCTTGATCGCTGGCATTATACATGAAACCATATTATAAACAAATAAGGGCCCAGCTGCATGGCCCATTCAAGTCGACTTGTCTGCAGCTGTGCTAAGTTATACCTCTGACGAGCAGCGGAGGAGACAGGGAAGGACTTACCCCCTCAGGTGCCACGTTCAGATCCTGACATCCACTAGGGGGAGCCCTTTGCCCCCATGGCACCAAAACATGTCTGGGCCACTGGACATGCGTGCACCATTTCAATGGGGTGCACAGGCAGGACATGCAGGCAACATCAACTCTCTTCCACCTCCCACAGGATAATATTGCACTGCTCATGCAGAGCCATAAGCGTAGCTGGTTTTTCAACATGATTGTCCAAAGGGCCTGATTTATGAAACTATTAGCGCCAGGCAAAGTGACGCTGCACTGCCATCAAACACCCTGATTCACAGAGCGGTGCAAAGTTGCAAAAGTACTCTGCACTGTGCTAAATGTGCCTAATTCACACTGCAAACCGTATTTGTGCACTGCAAAGTGACTTTGCACTGCAAAAGTACACTTTATACTGCTCCGTGAATTAGGGTGTTTGTTCGCTTTGCAAAGTCTTTTTGCACCACGCTAAACATTCCATGAATCAGGCCCTTAGGGTCTAATTTACAAATCATTAAGCACGGAGCAAAGTGACTTTGCACTGCAAAAGTACTCTTTGCACCACACTAAAGGGCCTGATTCATGGAAGTGTTTTATAATGGCACAATCCCATAGGAAAACATTCCATGAATCAGGCCCTTTAATGGGCCTAATTTAGATAGCGTGAATTTAGTGCTTTTTGTACATTACACCTAATTTACAAAAAAAGAACGACGTCCGTGTGCGGATTTAGGGCCTGATTCAAAGAAGCATTTTCTAATGGTGCAATCCCATTGGAAAAAGCTCTTTGATTCAGGCCTTTAGTGCTTTTTTGTAAATTAGGTCAATTAAGCGCCGTGCAAAGAGTACTTTTGCAGTGGAAAGTGACTTTTCTCCACTGTAAACGTTTTGTAAAGTGGGCCCTTAGAATGACAGAAACATACTAATTCTCGGCAAAATATGTAGATTCTTAGACTTGGAAAAGACACTTAGTATAGATTTTCCCAATAAAACAAGTTGCACATTGCAGATGTTCAAGAAGAATGTCACGATATCTGGAATTAAGAATGCATTAAGTACATGTCAACATATGATGTGTGCAAAATAATAGAGCAAAATACAGACAGGCACACGCAGAACCCAGTATTTAATAATAACACCATGTTTCCAGGTTTAGGCCTGATTTACAAAAGCTTTTCTCAATGGCACAATCCACTGAAAAACTCTTTATAAATCAGGCCCAATGTTTCATGCTAGATTCCCACACTTGTTAGCGCTGTGTATATTCCCAGGGTTGATAATGACCCATCTATAAGTTCAAATGATTTGAGACACATCATTGACATATTCCATACACTCCTGGTCCCAGATAACAGAAGCCTTGCACGGTGTAACTGCAATGTTGCCCGTATTGGCACTAAGGCAAAGTTTTGGGCGCATTAGAAAATATTTGCACCGTGACAAGTGACATTTTTCATGGTATAAGCACTGGGGCAAACATGTTCCTAGTGCAAAAACGTGCACTTTCAATGCAGTTTTGCACTAGGGCAAAGTCTAAAACGGAATGGTATTAGCACAGAGCAAACTTTGCCCTCGTGAAAAAATGCACTGAAGTGTATGTTTTTTGCACTTGGGATATGTTTGCCCAAATATTCACATCATGAAAACTGTCACTTGTCACAGTCTAAGGCCCAGATTTACAAACACGTTTTTCAATGGGATTGCGTCATTGTAAAATGCTTTTGTAAATCAGGCCCTAAATTATTTCCAATAAGGCCCAATGTTTTTGCAGTAGACACACTATACTCTACTGCTAATACGGTGCAACTTTGCACTTGCAACGGTGCGCAGTTTCTGTAATCTGGCCCCTGGTGTTTAACTGAACCCACTGAGCTATCTCTCTGGCATAGAATCTGAGTCTGCATGAGGCAGGAAGCAGATAATGCACCTCACTGTCCAGCCAAGCCTGTGAATGACAATGCCACGTGAAGCTGCGGTACTCAGCATCATAACCCAGAGTTAAAGTTCACCTTTTCCTGTAACCACTGCAAACATCATTTCCAAGCAACGAGACCAACATGTCATCAAAAGAATCAATGAAGCAGCTTTTACAATATGGCCATCCGCACAAGACCCAGAACGTTTGGGCAGCCCGTCAATGCGCAGCGAGGCAGGGGCGGGGAGGGAGCCCATCAGACGCTGCAATGAGGGGGTAAAAGGTCAGATGTCAAGGCGAGGCTCAACAAGCAACTCAAAGCCCTCGGAAGCCATCACCGGTGAAGGTCAAGGAGAAGCGCCTTATGACAGTGAACTTTAAGATCACTGACAGCCTGGGAGGGCGCAGGCTTCCGCGTGCATTCCCTTGTTATTCATACAAAACCATTAGTCCCGTTATAGAAAGCTTTATTGATCTACACAGACACTCATTTGTCATGGCCCGCGCAGTACATTAAGAGCTGTCCAAGTACTTCAAATGCACTCAGCGTTTTTTTTCTCCTTGATGTTTTTAGACTACAATTTAATACACATTTGAGATCACAATGCAGCGGAGCTCGGCGATGGGCACGGGAGCAGTGAACAGCGGGAAAGTACAGGGCATGAAAGGGAACGGCATAGAAATGGGACTTCCAGCAGGAGTTTATGGCACAGCTGTTGCCGGTAGCCACATATTACTGCATGGTTCTCGGGGCCTAAAAGGGCCTATCAGGGCAGGTTATACGACATGACAATAGTAGGCTGCCTGCATGGGGTGTCAAAAGTAGGGGCCTGTCGCTGTCCCATACCAGCAAACAAATTGGCCCCACTGCCAGAGATTGAGGGGACCATAATGTCACTTCTCCTTGTGGACTAAAATCATTGCACAAGATTTAGTTTGTATTTATGAGTGCCGACCCCACAACTCCCCTGGAGACAAAGAGTGCTGGAACAGAAATATAACATGTGCTCAAAGGTCTCAGGCACTCTAATGGTTAAAGTGCATCCGCCAATAACAAGGGGGATGAAGGCTGATAGCAGCAATCCTGTATCATTCTCTATCTAGGATCAGGCGTATGAACGGAGCGCATGGAACTTGCTCTTGAACAACTCATGATTGTAACAAGATCAACCCGCTGCCTTATACAAACCCTATAAGGCCTCGATAACTGAAGCTGCACTATACCAGTCAGACAAACGCTCCATCTGCGATGGACAGCGCAGATCTCAAAGTCAGGACAATTCCAGGTTAAAATCAAGAGGTGCAAAAAAGAAAAAGAAAAAAACTTGGCCACAGACCTTCTCAAGCTATAGCCCAAAATTCAAAAGAATGGGACCTATGTCAGCCAATACAACAAAGAACTGCAGACCGACCTGTTTACAGAAGACCTGATCAAGGCAGGTTAACCTGAGCAAACCCAGTTTTACTGACTCTTCTCTGTATCCACTTTACCTCCCACCCCCCAATTGCAACCCTCCCACCTTGTGTCCTGTACATGTATCTGTAGAGCACTCCATTTATACAGAATTCCACGACTTTATAGGTAGATGTCTGCTTGATTGAATGCTGTACCTACATGCATGCAATTTAATGTGGGAGGATAGCTCTGGGACAATGCCCTCATCTTGGGAACAAGATGAATCCATGCAACATAGGTTTGAACCCTGCTGGCGCATAGAAGCTGGAAGCGGCAGGCATGAGTGCAATATACATCACCAAATCTTTCAAGCTACAGTGCAACCGGAGTAAATGCCTCCAGCTCAGGGTTGTCCAACACCAGGCCTTGATGGTCGGATCCATGCCCGGTTTTCAGGATACCCTCCATTTATATTCATGAGATGGATTTGCATACAATGATTCTAAATGGATGCACATTTTTCCTCATGAATGTTAATTAGGGATATCCTGAAAACCCGTCCGGATCCTGGCCATGGAGGCCTGGGGCTCTTGCAGTCTAATTTCACAGTAATCAATAATAGGTTACATGACATTTTTACAGGTATCTGTCCCAGAATGTAAACAGCAGTGTGTTATCGCAAAAGGGTGTTTTGTAGGACAATAAAACCACCACGATCAGAGAATATGTCTAAACAAAAACAAAAAACAATGACCGGGCACGTCTGGTCCGAATCGTACCGTTGCTTCACATGTAGAGTAATGTGGCCTGCCTTAACTTCACATGCAACATTCAATAACTTACAAATGCTCTTGAAAAATGGTCTAAGGCAAACTCTCGCACTGGTTTTGCCTCAGTCGAAATAACAGCACTGCCAACACTGGCAACAGCAGTGTGCCAACAACATGCAACGTCACACGTGTTGACCAGAAAAAACTATTGACATGAGCAAAGGGAAACACGCAAAATTGGTTAAGGGATCGATCATATGCGTCATAGCACCTGGAGTCCTTCGGGAGTAGGGATACCATAAAAGTGCTGATAATCAATCAATTAATTATATATTGCACATGCTTCAAGATCAATACAGTGTTGCATAAACATAGCACGAGACCACGGGCCTGACTTACAAACATGATTTCAATGGGGCTTTCTTTCCCATGTTAAACCATGTTTCTAAATCAGGCCCTCTTAGTGGAGTCATTAAGGACACCTTTACTAAGCTATATTGCTTCATTGACAGTATGATCCTGGGCTCTAAGCAGTATAAACACAATCCTATTATAAGCAAATAATGCAGCTTCTGACCAAATAGATTTCAAGCTGAACAATATCTGCATGGACTGGATGCATACATTTTATATTTTTAATCGCGTTCCTGTAATTGAAGACACCTGGTTATGCATGCCTTGTGTTTTCGGGGGTGCATGGACTGACGTATTTACAGGGAGCTGCGGTTTGCGAGGAGGCAGAGGCACAGCTGAGCAGTGACGGCCGCTCGAGCTGTAAGGAGGAACAGTCACTGGTGCCCAATAATCCATCACAGGTGGCCGCAGAGACTGACATCATAAGTGCCCGCTGCTGTCTGCTCCCCACCATGACCTGCTCGAGCAGCTGCTGGGATAATGAAACCTTTCCAAACTTTTCCACTTTCTGTTCCTGGATTGTGGGGTTGTGGCATGTTTCTGTTTATTCAAGGTAGGGAGATGCTTTTTGATAGCAGCCATCTCTCTTGTGTCGTATACAGACCCGCTGTTCCCATGTATTGGGGGCGAGTGTCTGCTCGTGGAGCACAAGCACACCGCGGGCTGATTCTCAAAGATGTGCGCTGGGGCAAATCGGGAGATACCTGCAGCAACCTTGAGATGTCCTTGAGCACACCCGTGTGAACTGGATTGGCTTAAAGATCGCTAGATGGGCTCCAGCTGTGAAAATCAGGTTTAAGATGGCAGCTGTAGGTGCGAGAGGCGCATTTGCTCCAGTGAACATCGCGCGCCCAATCAATACAAGTGGCCTCAGAAGGGCGGAGCTGTCCGCAGGGATTCCGAAATTAGCGCTTGTAGAAAGCGAGTAAATATGAATGAACTCTATCAAGCCAAGTTTTATAAAATACAGAATCCAAATGATGGAACTCAGCTTATGCACTGTCAACTGAAACTATAGAAATGATTTATGAAGCCTGGAGCCAGCATAATACATTCCCGGCTCGCTCCCCAAATTCTAAGCAAGTGGTCACATCAGCCCTTATTTTGGGGACATCTTTTCTCACCCCAAGCATAATCCTTAGTGGGTTCTGTGAGTACATTTTGAAATGCCACATCACAATCCTGCAGTGGTATTTTCTTTAGTGAGCTACAATTCTTAAACTAGAGCAATACAATCACTATAATTACCACCACCACTGAGAACTGAGTGATGCCACATCCCCCCACACACACACATTAGTGAGTGTGAGAAGGGTGAATGGTGTGTATAGTTTAACTCTTAAGGGCAAGCACTGGCCTTAGTTCCATCTGCACATGTTTCATTCTAGGGATGCGATCCCAGAATGTGGCTGTACTGATGGAAGAAGGCTAGACGCAAAATGTGCAGTGTAGCCTCAATTAAAAAATGTGTGCAATAGAAATCAACAGCTTAATCCTGAGAACCCAACTATCAGTAAAATATACAAGTTCTATTTTCAGTGATTAAAAATAAAAATACCCCCACAAAAAGGAACTACATTTGTAGCATTCTGTAACTTGTGCACCCCAGTCCTCAGCTAGAACAGTCTGCACCCAACGTGCCATGATTATATGAGCACATTATTTTGGGAAAGTCTTGTGGCGGCTTGAGGCACAGGGTACTGTCAGCCACACAATGCCCTTTGAATGGGACAGGAGACTGAAGCAGCACTACAGAGCAGTCGCAACCTGTTTGCATGAGATGAGTGCTCCAGAGGTGAGCTACATTGCTTCTGTAGAGCTATGCCTCTGCCCATTATGTATATGCACTGCTATATAATCGAATTCAATGAGCATGTGAATCTGTGACTGATCCAATGCTGGAGAAGGAACAGGACACTTACCTGTAACTCCTATTCTCCAACATGGATGTGCAACCCTCCCGCCTACCCTACTTTGGCTCTTCTAGTTCTTATTTCCACATTAGGTGCGCTTCTAAATCTGAGGATGGCCACCAGAGGTGGAGTTAAGGAGGACCTAACTCAGTGGCTGAGGGCAGTATGAGCCAAAGTGACACTGATAGACTACTAAAGAGACAATCAATTTTAAACTTTAAAGGGAAACGGCTTTAATATTACAGAATATTCCCAGCCCGACTACTGGGAATATTCAATGAGCATGTGAATCTATGAAAAATGCAATGATAGAGAACTGTAAACATATATTTTGTATATAATAAGATTTTATTTTTGGATATAAAAACATTGTTTATAGGAAGAAACTACAAAATATTCATATAGCTTCACAGATTATGGGGGAAATACAGAAAGTGGTCTCACAGGACCATAGCATGTTCAAATAGTTCAAAGAAGTCCAACTGGACTTTTGTAATAGATGCATGCTTTAAAAACACAATTAGCACACCTGTCGAAACTATCATTCTTGGCCCCTAATCCCACCCACCAGTTCCATCGGGGGTTAGGCCTGTTGCGCTCCCTTTTCACACATGCACTGCCACAATTTGTCCAATGGCCACAGCCCACGCTGTCCATCCAGCAGGAAGCCCTGGGCCTGACGGTCTCTTCTGCAATCTCTGCTAACCACTGGAGTGCTGTGCCAGTTACACTTTTATTATCAAGTGGGACCACTCATATCTACCATCAAATTACACTACAAACTGAGGGTATCACCTGTGTGCTCCAACAGCCATGACCATAGGGCTTGAGACTGCTCTCCTAGGTGATTATGATTTAAGTTTCTGCTCAAATTAATGTTTCCATGCACCTGGGTGAGTGTGTTTGAAACGATGCTCTGCATAGTTAATTTTATGTATGGACTATTTCATTTCCAGCGAAGGAAATACAGTTCTGTGTTTATGGTGTTCCACTTGTACGACTATTTTAATGGCCCTGTACAGCATTTGCTCAGTGATACGGTGAGCCGCCCAATCGTTGCCTCGCCCCGCCCGAAGTTCAGCTAGCAGCTTCACTCATGATGTCTGTATGTACAGTTGGGATGGGTTTCCTGCACAAACACCCCAGGAGACACTATTTTCATCAGAACTGAGAGTGAGAACCCTCCCTGTGCCCATCATCCACAGGGAGTGTCTCACATGTTTATACCTGGGTCAGCCCTACGAGGCACTAACCACCCATTAAGTATATCTGCCAAACAGCCATTAGCAGAGCACAAAAGATATTAGAAGTTGAAAGCTACTAGTCAGACATAAAAAGTAACTGGACATCTTAAATCTAAACATACACACAGCATACCATTTCTTACTCGCTAAGAGTCAATTAGCACTAGCAAATGACTGGTTACGAGTGCACACTTTCAGTCCTATATCCCCGTTTCATCATGGCTACATGTTTCCAAGTGGTCCATTCGTTTTTAGAAAAAGTGTTATTATTTATTGTTTTTTTTATTTGAAATTCCATAGATCCCACACTCACAATTCCATAGATACCTCCTTGTCTCGGGAGGATAGCTCAGGGGCAACGTGCTCACCTTGGAAACAGGACGACACAGAGCAACACAGGTTCGATCCCCGGGTCCGCGCTTAGAAACCTCTGAGCATTAAGCGCGTTATAAATAACCAGTCATATCATATCACAACTGCCTCTCTGTACACTTAAAAGAATCGGTAGAATTAGGGGTTGGATTGCTCACAAAAGTGCAATTTGCTCAAGTCAGATGACTTGCCCAATGAGAACTTTTTCCTCTGGGCTCTTAGCGGTAGTGTTAGTCACCTGTATTAGAGAAAAACATCTTTTTGTATAGCAAATACGTAGGGACGTGGCCAATTTTTTGCATTTGCGGGAGCCGCAGTTATATGTGCTGGTACTGCAACCTGTAAAACGGGGTAATGTACATTGTTGACACATGCAGGTGATTTAAAACAGCCATACGTGCCCGGAAAACCATGTGTCTGAAGGTAAATTCGCTAAATACAGCTAACAAGATTATTATTGTGTAATAAATAACCAAGTGTGCCCAAAGCAAAACAATATCCAAACACACGCATTCTTTTTTCTTTTGAATAGAATAAGAAAACTTCAGCAATAACATAATAATTCTTTTGTTTTTAAGGTATGTTTTTAAAGGTAAATAGTATGCACTGTTATTGATTATGATGGAATTATGTATAGGAAACTGCACTGTATGCAAGTATTCTTGTTAAAACAAGCTTAATGGGGGGATTATATGGCAATAGAAAAGAGAACATTGTTGGCTTTTGCCAGCTCTTGTTTCAAGAAGCTGCTGGAACCTCTTGGCACTCCCCCAAACACAAAGACTTCCTTTACCTTTCCTCTTCAAGGCTTCCACGCAGAAGTTTCACAGCAACAAGCCTGATCTCCATGAATATAAAATGGCCACATGAATGCCACCCACCCTTTCTGACAGCTCAACACTGCTATTGTAAATCTCAAGAACGGGAATATGCTCAAAAGCCATCACAATTCAAATGGTCTGGAACTTTCTGATCCTTGTTAATAGGCCCAGGTTTTTGTTCTGCTTGCCTTTATTAGCACAAAACATTTTTGCGTTCTGCCAATTAGCAACATTCATTTCACAAGGGCTCAATAGGAGGGCCATTTGTGAAACATAATGTCATTAGAGAATGAAGGAGACTTAATTAACAACTTCTACGGGAGGGACGTGAAGGCACTCGTGAGACCTATAGAAGCAAGTCATATTAATACACCTTTAAGTACCGGGATCTCTCACTCTACTAAGGACAGACACCTTACATTTCAGAGTGTTAGCCATCCTCCATAAGTGGGTTATATCACAGTTCCACACAATACAGCTTAAAAATCAACTGTAACCCGATTTAACACCCCGAGTGAAGCCAGGGCACTTAACAAAGGGCAAGGGAACATATGAGTTTGTATTTCCTAGAGCCAATGAGGGTTTTTAGAACACGGCTTGGTGGGGTGTTAAGTTCCTAAAGGAAAGAAGGTTGCAGCACTATTAGACCTTTCTAACTGGGGGCAGAGGACAGCTGGAGCAGGATGGCTGATCACACCTGGCAAGAGCCTAAAGAAAAACTCTTAAGTGTGAAAACCAGAGTGGGAAGGCACAGGACAGGTTCATCGGGGTAGAAAAAGAAAAAAAAAGAATTCCAAGGAAGAGTTGTAACATATGGCCACTGTCAGATAATGCATGTTTTTCTGGAGGCTGACATGGCAGCTTTCTATTTTTTCTTAGTATGTGTGGCTGCAGTAAATCACTTTTCTCTGTCTCTGCCTTTCCACAATCTGAGTGCATGGCCTTCATGTTAACAATCAAACTAATTACTTTTGTCCTCCAACGTTTTAATTAAACATTACAAAACACACTAGAAGAAATGTAACAAGTGTGCCGGATATCCTTTCAACTGGAGCATCTGTCCATCATACAACATGAGCCAATTTACGACAGCATAGTCTGCATAAGTTATGCTCATTACAGCAATGAATTTGGATAGGTCCTTTATGTTTATGTAATTTGTAAAGCGCACCTGGTACCCGAGGGCTTATGGGCACTGACTCACATACATTGAACAAAACACAACAGAACATCTAAGTGGGGTAAGGGGCCCAAGGAGCAGAGGTAAAATCTGGATGGGTGGGACTAGGAGAAGAGAAGAGCACAGTCCTAAGTTTTTTCTTGAAATCCTCTGTCGGGGATATGGTTCTTAATGCAGGCATAAAGGCATTTCAGGCTAGAGGAGCCACTATACCAAAGGACCGTTCCGTGCCTTATTGGTGTTTTAGACAAATGGTGTTAAAAAGGTTGGTATTGTCTGATCTCAGGGACCGGGTACTGTGTGTTATTACAATGGCTTCCATGAGTAAGCTGGCATTTGGCCCATCAGGCATTTATGGGTGATAAGTAATAGCCTAAAGGAGACCCTGGCATATCGGGAGCCAGTGAAGACCATTTTGAATGACCTGGAGGCGTTGAAAGTCAGATTGAGGGATGCCCACCAACAAGCTACAACAATAGTCCAATTTGGATCCTATTATGGCCCAGGCTAATGCCTCAGAGTTTTTTCAGATATAAAGGGTGGCAGATGGCGGAACAGTTTAATGAAATAGGAAGAGGAGGAGGTCAAGCTGTTCACCTGGGCCTTCATATTCAAGTTTTTGTCGAGATGGATACCCAGGGTCCTCACCTTACTCATAACCTCAATATTACAGCTGTCTATATTGAAGTTATTGTATATCGGGCCTAGTTTCTCAAGTTTGGCCTCTGAACCAACGAGCAAGAGTTCGGTCTTTGAACTATTGATGGCCAGGCCATTTGCCACCATCCAATTTTGTATTCTTTGGTACACTTTATTAATATAGATTTCATCCTCATAATGCGAGCCTGAAGTGGGGATGACGTATTCATCAACTTACCTTTTTAATAAAGCGCTACATGTGATCTACAGACAAACCCAGAGTGCAGAGGGGAGAATACAGCACAAGAGGACCAAGGTGCAACAATGTCCCGGAGATAAGCAAGAATTGCAGTTCAAAGTGAATTTGCACTGCTGAAAAGTGACTTTGCACTGCCGACACAAACCCTGATTCATGGAATCGTGCAAAGTGTATTTTTGCCGTGCAAAGTCCGGGCAAAGTCAGCACATAGTCATTGCTACAGTACAAAATGACTTTGCCCAGACTTTGCACAGCAAAAATACACTCTGCATAGTTCCGTGAATCAGGGTTTGTATCATCAGTGTAAAGTCACTTTTCAGCAGTGCAAATTCACTTTCAGCCGGTCAAATATTCCATGAATTGGGTTCCAAGTGTCTGGAATATTAGCAAAATTATGAAGGAATCCTCACACTTTGTGAGTGTCCCTGGACGTTCCAACACTTGAAAGGGAGTGCAGTATTGTCAGTCTTAGGTGTCTGTTTGGCAAGCATAGTTGAAAGTAGTCAAGAAAGACAATGTTTTGTCTAAAGCCACCTTCTCAATTTTCAGAAGACAGTCTCAGCTCAAAGATACGGTGGAAAAGAATTCAGAATTATAAAGTTACTCACCGTAGTGACTACCTTACTCCTAGTCCATAGCCCCCTTTCCTCCATACTTATGGGACATTCCTCCGTCCTGTGGGACAGGACTGGAGCACTTTGAAAAAGCATCACATGTTTGCAAAAATGCGTCCTTCCTCTCTTTTTATGCGGGGTACCGCACGCGGCCGTAATCCTGCCCTCCTTAGCTCCGCCCAGTGCATCGTCCATCAGTCCTTTTCTATCTCCTTTAAGCAATAACAGAGGAACCTTATTAGAGGGGACGGCGGGCGGGCGTATGGAGGAAAGGGAACTATGGACTAGGAGTAAGGTAGTCACTACGGTGAGTAACTTTATTATACTCCTACGTCCCGTCCCCTTTCCTCCATACTTATGGGAGATTCCCAAGCACTCCTCACAGGAATTACAGGTGGATGGAAACTCCTTACTGAAAAAGGTTTTTGAGCACAGCCTGGCCAAACTGAGCATCAGCTGTGGAGCTCAGATCCAAACAGTAGTGTTTACAAAAAGCTGATGGAGAGAGAGGCCCATGTAGCCGCTTTCGCAATGGTCTCTCAGGGGACATACTTTTGAAAAGCAACCAGAGCTGCTTTGCCCCGTACCAGGTGTGCGTGAATCCCTTTAGGAGGTTGGAGGCCCTGAACAGTGTAAGACTCCACAATACAGGCAGCAACCCATCTGGAGATAGTTGCTTTGGAGGCCTGTTTATCCTGCGGATTACCAAAGGTCACCAATAGTTGAGAAGAATTCCTAAATTCAGATGTTCTGTCCAGATAGAACTTAAGAGCTCTTCTAACATCCAGGCAATGCAAAACCCTTTCGGCTTCTGAAGCCGGGTTTGGGAAGAAGACGGGCAAGGAGATTTATTTGATTTAGATGAAAATCCAAAAGTAGTAACCACACAATTCAGGTACCTCAGCGTGCAAATCACGACTGATTTTACAGAATATGTCCCCAAAAACCTTTACCCGATCATAGATAGATTCACTAATGATATGAAGCATTGGATGGCCCTCCCTCTAACTATACTGGGCAGAGCGGCCTTGTTTAAGATGCTAGATCTCCCACGCTTTCTATGTATTCTGCAGAATGCACCGCTATCCATACATAAAACAGAATTCTCCAAAATTGATGGAATTCTTAGGAAATTGCTGTGGGGAGGTGGTCACCCTCGAATAGCCCTGCGCACGTTGCAACGCTCCACGTGGGAGGGAGGGATCAGACTCCCCCATCTTCAGACATATTACTGGACTTCCCAGGTGGCAATAGTAAATTACATCCTACACAGCAACCCAGAGCAGCCACATATTCGAGCGGACACACAAGCAAGACAGGGATCCTCCCCACTAGAGAGCCTATACCAACATATACCACGACAAACCCCAAACACAATCAAAGCTCATAGAACACGGATATGGAGAGATGTACATAAACATTTAGGCTGGGAGGGGAAAATCACACCGGTGGAACCACTGTGGGGGAATAGGCATCTCCCTGAACTTAACAGGCGTCCTAGATGGGCAACATGGGAAACAGCTGGGATCTCCATGATTGGAGACATAATACAAGACGGCGCAGTGCTGTCCTTCCAATCCCTAAGAGAGAAGTTTGACCTACCCATGACAGAACACTTCCACTACAGGCAGCTGGTACACGCTCTCACAACCTATACAGCAGATCTGACTGATATGCCTGAGTCCACACCAATAGAGAGAAACATTGTACTTGAGCGAATAAATAATAAGGTAACCTCCACAATGTATAACGCAATCTCCTCATTTTCAACACCAGAGCTCCACTGTTTGAAAGCCAAATGGGAACAGGACGTAGGACTAATACAACCAGAAGGTTGGGTTACGACTCTTATGTATCCCAGAGAAACAGCCATATCCGCCAGAATCAGACTGATCCAGCTCAAAATACTACACCGTATATATTATCCGAGAGAGGATTTGATAGTGAAAAAGATCACTTGTCCGTGAATGCCCGACTCCACTAGATGAGAGATGAAAGACAACACTGTGTCGATTGAAGCCACCCTGGGGTCCAATTGTTTAGCTAAGCACCAGTGGCAGAACCAAAGCCATTTGCTCCTGTACTGAGATCTCGTCGAGGGCTTCCTGGCTGCCTGAATAATGCACATGTTATCAGCAGACAGGTTGAGATGTTCTAGAGATCTGAACTCAGGCACCATGCCACCAAGCTGAACGATTGTGGGGAGGGGTGCCACAGCTGCCGATCTCTTTGGTGAAGCAGGTCGGGAACCAACGGAAGCCTGATCGGCGCACACACCGACAGATGCTGAAGTTCTGAAAACCAGAACCTGGCTAGTCAACACAGAGCTATGAGCAGAAGAGAACAGTTCACTGTGTTCCTCAGTTTGCAAATTGTCCGATGAATGAGAGGCAGGGGTGGAAACGCATAGGCCCTCATATTGTGCCAGGGAATCTCAAGAGCATCCCCCAGAGAGGAGGCTCCCAGTCCGTTTCTGGAGGCATACAGAGGAAGTTTCCTATTGGCCGATGTTGCGAAGAGACCCATTTCTGGAGTGCCCCAACACTGGAAGATTTGTAAGAGAACCTCCACTTTCAACTCCCAACTGGGGGAATCCACAGTAACATTCAGCTGACCCAGAATGTGTACAGCCACCAGCCAGATGCCATGCTGCACCGCCCATTCCCAAATCTGAATGGCAAGATCCACAAGAGGAGGGGACTTGGTACCACCCTGCTTGTTGATGTAAAACATGGATGCCACATTGTCCGTGCAGACACGGACCACCTGGTTGACAATGACCGGCCTGAACGCCTTGAGCGCCAGGAAGATCGCCAAAAGCTCCAGGTGATTTATATGAAGGAGCTTGTCTTAGGGCAACCAGAGATCGGAAACTTGAAGAAGATCCAACGTCGCACCCCACCCCAGAAGGGAAGAGTCCGTTGTGACTGTCATCGGCGGAACGGGGTCCTGAAAAGCCATGCCCACTGACAGGTTGCCGAGAGACGACCACCACAAAAGGTCCGCTCTCATGAAAGCTGGAATCGAAATCATTTTGGAGTCCGGATCCACAGCTTGACGGCAGGTACTCTGAAGAGCCATCTGCGTCCGCCTCATCTTGAGCCGAGCAAGAGGAAGAGCCAAAACACACGAGGCCATGAGGCCCAGAAGCCTCTGGAACCACCAGGCCGACATGCTCCCCAACTGCACGAAGACCTGACACGTGGCCACCAGATCCGCCATTCTGTCCCGGGTCAGGTATACCCTGCAGTCGATCGTATTCCAACGAAAACCCAGGAAAATCAGGTCCTGAGAGACCGTCATGGAGGATTTCTGCCAGTTCACCGACAGCCCAAGGTGGAACAGGAGCTGGAGGAGAGACTGAAGGTTTCTCGAAACCTTCAAAGGACAAGGACTGCGCAGCAGCCAATCGTCCAAATAAGGATAAACGTGGATACCCTGAAGCCAAAGATAAGCTGCGATAACCAACATCATCTCCGTAAAGACACGCAGTGCCGAGCTCAGGCCAAAAGGGAGCACTCAGAACTGGAAGTGCTCCTCTCCCACAAAAAAACGTAGGTATCTCCGATGCGGATTCCCGATCAGTATATGCATATACGCATCCTGGAGGTCCACCACGCTGAGCCAATCGCCCTTCTGCAAAGAGGACTTTATCTGACAGGGCGTGATCATCTTGAATTTCTCTTGGGGTAGAGAGAGATTGAACTGGGAAAGGTCTAGGATGGTGCACAGACCAGCCTGGTTGGGTTTGGGCACCGTAAACAGCCAGGAATAGAAGCCCTCCCCTCGTTCCCCTAGGGGAACGGGTTCCACCGCCCTGAGATCCAGCAACTTCTGAATCTCGGCTCTTAGGGAGGGCGACCCCGACTGCTGGAAGGGAGGATTGATGGGTGGGGAAGGTGGAAGGGGTAAGCGGAAGCCCGCCCGAGAGACTGACAAGACCCACCGGTCCTCAGTGATGGTCTGCCACGTCCTCCCACCGGGGTCTCGTGCGAGCGCAGAGAAACTTCATTTGGCAGGATTTTCGGTGGCGGCGCCACCTGAACCTGAAGAGGAGGCTGAGGAACGGAAGAAAAACCAGCTCCGTTGCTGCCTTCGGCAGGAATTTCCCAATGGGGTATCAACCCTGCGGGACTTTCGGTCAAAAAACCCCCTGAAACCAGAGGAAGGCCGAGGTTGCAAGGACGTTCTCTGTGCCCTGAAGGGCGGTTTCACCAGGACCGACAAAGACTTGGCGGTCTGAGTGCTATCCTTAGTTTTAGTCAGTTCCACGTCCGTTGTGGGATGAAAAAGCTCCTTCCATTAAAGGGCAGGTCCAAAACCTTATCCTGCACCTCCTTAGAGAACTTGGTGGCGTGCAGCCAAGCCTGACGAGAGGTGTCCACTCCGAGCCTAGGCTGCGGGCCGAGGTGGCGACATGATGCGCCGCGGCCTCCAGCATGTCCTGCGCCAGGACCCTAGCATCTGACAAACCCCCTCTGAAATCGTCTAGCTTTTCGGCAGGGATGTATTCCTCAAATTCGGACAGACCTTTCCACATTTTCATATTCGCCCCCGCTAACACCAGTTCAGTTCTGCGTTTGCTTGACATAACTGCCTAGCTGAATTAGTGAAAATCCTCCATCCCAAAGAGTCAAGAAGCTTGTCCTCTTTAGCCAGAACCTGAGTAGCTGTTGCGGAAGACGATGCAGCAGGTTTAGACTGTGAAGTGGTTGCAGCCACTACCATGGAAGAGGGGGGCGGACACGACGCTAAAGCCACCTCTTCCGAAGAATGGAGCCTATAACGTTCTTGTTGACAAACAGTCCAGAGTGTGGTTTTTCCCAAACTTTACGGACCTCGGCCAAACCGTCCTTCTGCAAGAACAAGCCAGTACACTCCGAAGGAGACAAGGTGAACGCCCCTGAAAGCACCCCTTCCTGCGGAGCGGGTGCCTCGGGTACTGGAACAACTAGTAAACACTTCATGTCCAGCACCCGGTCGTGAAAGGCTCTGACCGAGAGGGGCTGGTCATCGCTGTCCTGATCCTCTTGTGCGTCGCCAGCAGATCCGGTTCAGGCTGAGTTGCATCAGGCACCACTGCAGACTTGTCCAATGGGGACAACGGAGGCAAGGGAGGAAGAGTCGGGGGCGGTCCAGCCGGTAAAGGCGGCACCGGCGGAATTGTATTGTATTGTATTGTTTCACCGATTATTGAATCACCGGTGCCGCAGCTGGGACTGTCGGAGCAGGCGGAATATCTCCCTAAACAAGCCTTGAAAATACTCCTTGACGGGGTTGGAATGCATTCGTCTTTGAAACTTGCCAAAAAAGACGTCCTCCGCCGATGATTTAGGCGCGACTGGAGGAGGCCTCTCATGAGCAGAGTAATTCCAGGGACGCAAGGGACAAGGTTGCCAAGAGGGCCCTTACCCACTGGTGTCCACGTAAATCAGGGGCGCCGATGCCGGAGGAAGCAATACATTGTGCGGTAGGGGCATCCGAGCATTCCAGTCATAAACTGGATGAAAAGGATGTGCACAAGGAAAACGATGTTCACCTGACAACCCACTCCCCACACCTAGGGCCGATTGCGTAGTTGTAAGGGAGGAATCCAAAATGGCCACCGTAGTCTTGGCAGCAGTAGCTGTCATTTTGTCAGCACCTGAGGGGAACTGCGATACGTATTGAAGTGAGACAGCGGTCTCCACAGGTGGGTCAGGGGTCTTCATTTTAGCCTTGATACAAGGAACCTCGACTGAACCGGTCCTGTGAGGCCTAAAATGTTTTTGAGACATGCTAACAGCCAAAGAAGCCTTCAATGGAAGGACCCCGGTACTGCCGGTAACTGAGGAATAACAGTCCAAGACCTCACTCAGTGCCCCCTCAACAGGTCTGGTGTCACCGCTTGAACGGGAACAGTGAGGAACCCACCTCAGAACTGTTGGTCACCCTAGCCACCAAACGAGGGGCCTCGGACCCGAGCCCGATATCGAAAGCCCTACCACGGGCCTCAAACTTTTGTTCGGTACTAACAGCACCAACAGAGGCCTAAGTGCGTACCCCAGTGTTTTACCGGAAGCTCCAACCTGGGAGACCTCAAAGCAATCTCCGGTACCCGCCACCACAGCCGAGCTGGGCTGACAAATAGCCCCCAAAGGAGGGGCCTCGGATAGTAATCCGGTGTCAATAGACCCCTTACGGAGACCCGCAGAGAAAACTCTGGTACACTTTTTAGGCCCAGAAGGCACCTCAGGGCAAACCCCGGTAATAGAGCTCACAGACCGGGAAGACCCTGGGAAGGATTCCCCTGGATGGGTTGCTCTAAAAAGTAAAGCACTCACCGGGCGTTTCTTCTTTTCTTCGATGAACGTAAGAAAATGCAATGGGGGAGCGCACTGGAACACCTACTCCCACCGCTCCAAACGACATTGAAGCGCTCGGACCGAAAGGGATTTGCAGTAAAAGCACGAGTCCCAACGGTGGTCCGGACCCAAACATTATAAACAAAGAGGATGGGGTCCGCCCTAGCGAAGCGTCGCTGACAAGAAGAACAAGTAGGAAAATCTAACTGAAATGGCATAGATGGACTCGCGACTGCCGGAGCAGGAGAGGAGGACCTGGAAGTAAAAAATCTTTTGAAAATTCAAGTGCGTCCAGTCCCGATCGTGCGGAGAAAAGGACTGATGGGCGATGCTCTGGGCAGAGCTAAGGAGGGCGGGGTTACGGCCGCGTGCGGTACCACGCGTAAAAAGGACACATTTTTGGAAAAATGTGATGCTTTTTCAAAGTGCTCCGGTCCCACCCCACAGGATGGAGGAATGTCCCATAAGTATGGAGGAAAGGGGACGGGACGTAGGAGTAAGTGGAGCATTGCACATGGAGAGATATTCCCTCAAGTTCATTGCTTTTAGCCAAGTGGATACAGTGGAGGTTCAGGCTGGCTGACCCACTGCGCCCCAAGAGTTGATAGGGTGAAAAAACCCTGTAGAGATATCCGGATGAGCAACTGTGAAGGGACATGTGGGTCAGGTAGAACATCTGGAAACAGACTTTTTGAGAATGGTGGGCCAATACAGGCTCTTCAGGGCTGTTGTGATCTATTCTTGGAGTTTCGACTGTTTCTTTTCTGCAAGCCCCAAATAAACGCTGTTAGAAGTAGACTTAGTGTGAGGTAACAACCACGAGAACCTAAGTGATTTTAGAGGCACTTGCAGGAGGGAATAGGCCCATCTGAATACATCTTAGTGGTAGAATCTATGTTTAACAACCAAGTGTATTCAGGCAGAAAATGAGAAACTCTATGACAGGGGCCTGCAACCTGCCATTGACTATGCTGGTTAGGGCTTTTGGGAGTTGTAATTCAAAACATCTGGATGGCCAAAGTGTGCAGACCACTGCTGTACACCACAAACTGGATTGAGACTTTGAACTTACATAGCATATGCTACTATTAATTACCTCAATGGTATTTATATTATGGTCAACAGATTGACAGAAGGTCCAGTGAGAGGCCTGAATGCATGCCTCGTCAGAATGCAGTCCTAGTTCTGTAGAAGATGCATTAACATCTGATCTATTTCACCTGAACCATGACCACACACACTACAAAATACCTCGGGAACTAGTGGAAACTATAACATCTAAATATTGACTCCAACCCCTTTCCCTACCCACTCACACAGCACTGTGAGGCAGCAGGGAACTCCTGCCATCATTACCATATGAAAGGGTGTTTAAAATACGGGTGAACAGGTCATGAAGCATTTAGATTGATGGTGCAAAGTATTTCTGGCTTATTGCTTGATTTGTACACCTGCCATGAAGAGCGGCCGACAGGGACTGGGACAGCACTTTATTCAATCTGCGCTATAAAATGGGCATTGCCAACACTAACACACAGGGTATATATCGGTTAAATTGGCCCAGTCCTGCTGGTAGAGTGTGGCAAGGCCTCAGCAATGCCCGGGGAATAGTACCTCTGGCAGCATAACACACAGAAGATGACCGATTGCCAAACCTAGTGGGTAGGTCACTTGGGGCAGGGCAATGGATCACCGCAGTCCCTGTAGTTAGCGAGCCTGGGAGGTGGCATGTCCTGCAGCATCACTTCTGCCAGTGTCACACTAGCCCTACCTACCTGTGCTGCCCACATTTCATTGCCTCCAGCTATGCCGAGGAGGCAATACATGCTCTGTGCGCAGTAGTGCTGCCTGTGCTAACAGCAAGGCATGGCTTTGAACAAGGCACACAGGGCATGGCCAAAGACTGTTCCTAGTTTCCGTTTGTTGGGGCTGCCAGCACTGTCTGTAGGTCATGACCTTGTGGTTATGCCCTGGGGGTACCTGCGCATCACCACATATGGTGGTCAGTGCTGCTGTTTGAGGTCAATACCACTGTTTTTAATAGGTTGTACTGTTCCAGAAGATTTGTGAGAGGCCACAAAATGGCTGATGTTTGTGATCGTTTAGTTTTATTTTCTCAATTGCGAACAAGAAACTTTCTGTTTCTCTGAAAAAAGTCTGCCATGCTCCTTCGAAGTATACATTTTATTATTTGTTAAAAAAACCAACTAATCCAAAGTACCCCAAACCTGGAAAAGGCACTAAATAACGCTGAGCTTGATATTCCTAACAATGTGTTGATATTTCGTACAGAGGTGTTCCCTCAAAGCACGCAGAACAACCCATATCAGAGTTCTGTAAAAGGCACGCATATAGGAGCCCCCTAACGCTCTGATCCCACTGCACCATTCCACAGACTTGGCAAAATATTCCCAAATTCCACAAGCAAATTATTTCAAAACCTTGGTGTAGATCCCTCAATGGGAAGTTGGGAACCAAAGTTATAAGCCTTCGAAAAGTTATTTTATTATGGAACTAAGATGCAATCTTAACTATGGCGCCACACATGTTTGTCTTTTATATGTTCATTTGTGAAGTGGCATTAAAAGCTTGGGATAGAAATGTAAAATAAAATGAAGAACAAATAATTAACTATTGGTAATGTTCTTTCTGGTGGATGCTCCTCCCACGGATTCCTTATTTATGATATCCTATCCGCAGTGCAGCTGATCTTTGGATTATTTTCCAGCACGCCCCGCGTCAGAGATCACATTGGGGCCAGTATATATCAAGGTGCCGTGCCCCGTGACCTCAGTTTTACCCTTTTTCTTTATGACTTTGACAATGAGGGGCAGTGAGACCAAAGGTGTACTAGCTATCAGCCAAGTGGTGCAGGTAGTCAGGGTGATGATGTATCTGTGGGTGGAGCATCTATCAGAAAGAGCATTACTCTACAGTCTTACATTATTCCAATGAATTCCTTCGTCCCACGAAGTCTCGTCTATGGTAGACTCCCTTAGCAGTACGTGGACCTGAAGTGGGGAGGAGAGCAAGGACACCACCTATTCCAGAAAGCTCTGGAGGACAACCCTACCAGATCAGTGATCCTGTACTGACTTGGAATCCACTGAGGAATGTTTGGTAAATGTGTGTAGTGAAGTTCACAAAGCCACCTAGGAAATGTACAAAACAGGGTCCTCTGGTAGAATGAGCTCTGAGACATTCAGACAAACCCTTCACTGCCAGATCATTGGATTCTGAGATTCAGAAGCTGATCCACCTTGACAGCGTCTGTTTGGTCACAGCTCTGTCAGCACGGGCACCAGCATAACCCACACAAAGCTGGTAATTCTCCTGACATCCCTCGTCTGAGAGACATAGTACGTGGGGGCCTGTACCGGGTCCAGTCGATGGAAACTCTCCTCTGCCCATGAAGGATGGGCATAGGAAAAAAAACACAGGAAGATGGATATTTTGAGAGAGATGAAATTCTGGGACCACTCTCGGTAGGTAGAAAGGAAAGTCTCGCTCTCAACATCAAATAAGGAGGTCTAACAGACACCATCTTGAGCTCACTTACCTATCTAGCGCAAGTGATGGCCAATAGAAAAAGAATGCATAGACTTAAACGGAGCCCCGCTAAGAAACATTAACACCTAATTAAAATCTCATGCTGGAACCACAAACTGCCGTGGTGGAAAATGATTGCTCAATCCCTGTAAAAATTACATAACAGTGGGGTTTGTGAAGAAAGAACTCGACTGAAGGGACAATTTAAAACTCAGATAGAGGCTATGTACCCCTTCCACAGTGCCAATATACAGATCTGTTCAGGCCAAAGACAGCAGAAAATCCAGAGCAGAAGATAGAGGATATTAAATTGGATCTAAATCACTTTCCTGGCACAAAAAGAGATTTTAGACCACCTACATGGAGAAATGTCCTTAGTGGTGCACCTCTAGGCTGAAAGGAGAACATCCAGGCTGTAGTCTGACAAGTCCCACTCCTTGTATCTCAGCCTCTCAGTAGGCAAGCATGAGAGGCTTCTGAGGTTTGGTTGGAAGACCCGCCCCTCCAACTTGGAGAGAAGATCCACTCTCATCGGAGGATACCAGGGAAGGAAGATGTCCAGCAACTCCGGCTACCACCCGAGGTGTTGCTAGGGGGTGGGGGCTGAGGGGGCTATAGCCCCGGGTCTTTTGGTTGTAGCCCCGGATAGAAGTTCAGGGGTTGCAACCAAAACGGCTAGCTAGCCCCCAGTCCCGGCAGTTCCAAAATTAGCATAGCCCCCAATCTTTTCCAGACCAAGCAACAACCTTGGTGCCACGTCCTCTGGGCCCAGTCAGGAGTGATCAAGATCAATGTGGTCTCGAACAGGCACAGTATCCTGAGACCCAGCAGAATTAATGGAATCAGCGGGAACACATAAAGGAGGTCAATAGTCAATACATTCCCCAGAGCTTGCAGCTGAGGAAATTCCCTGGGGAAGAATATCTTGCACTTCCAGTACATACTGGAATCTCCTCTAGAACTTCCTTGCAGAGTTCCCACTCGTGGACGGCCAAAGTCTGCCTGATCAAGGCATCCACCATGACATCCTCGCTTCCGGCAAGATGGCCAGCCGACAGAGAGACATTATTCTTCAGAGTGCAGAACCACAGTTGTATTGCTCTCTGAAAAGTGCCAAGGACTCCATACTACCTAGTTTGTTGAGGTAGTGCATGGCCACTTTGCTGTCCGTAAGGATCAGCACACATTTCCCTGTGCCTTTAAGGAGGTTGCCACTCAGGTACCGCCAGGCAACGTCTCGAGCCACTGGACTCGACACCTGCAGAAGATCTGACTTCTTGTCCTGAAACTGTGACCGCTGGCAATGGAGTAGCCATTGAAATGACCCCAATGTAGCTGAGCCTCTGGGAGTACCAGAATGCATGAGGCCATGAAACCCAGCAGAGGCAGGAAGGCTGAGGCAGGAACTTGTTACTGGGATTGGAGGACATGTACTATCTGAGAGATGTTTACCACTCAGTCCTCATGTGGAAATGCTCTGCCCAGGTGAGTTTCAAAGACCGCTCCAATGATTGACTGTGAAGGCAGGAAAAGACCCAAGCTGTGCAACAGGCTGCACATGCAGAACAAATGTGCTGATGTCTGCAGGGTGAGTTCAGGCATGCCAGTTCTCCTGAGATGAGCCATTACCACTGCCAGCAGCTTGGTGAAAATCCTGGGTGCCGAAGAAAGGGCGGACAGCACGACTCTGAATGGGTAGAGATGTTGGCCGACAATGTATGTCAAGTACTTTCATTGTTTCCAATGAATGGGCACTTGGAAGGAGGCATCCTAAAAGTCCAGCAACACCAACCAGTCCAGCAGATTGAGTGCTTGGAGGATCTTGGCTAGAGTTACAATCTTGAATTCGTCCTTTCCAAGGTACAAATTCAGAAGCTTCAGGTTGACTATTGGCGCAAGTCCCCATCTTTCTTAAGAACCAGAACCAGAAAATAAGTTGGGGAGCGCCTTTTATTCTTGCTTTGAGCATGAAACCAGTTCAATTGAGTTCTTCAAGAGTAGCTGACGGATCTCCTCAAAGAGGATGGGAACTGGAGGAAAGGTGGTGGTATAAAGAAAGTGGTCTAGAGGAAGCCGAACTAAAGGGAGATACTAACCCTGCAGAACAAACTGTAAGGCCTACGCATTGGCCGTAGTTCAAGACCATTCTGTGCTGAACAGGGACATTCTACCTCTCACAGGATACTTGTGGCAGAATTTCTCACAGAGGATTTGCACCCTTGGTGGCTGAGGAGATATTGGTCACTGCAGTTGCTCCTATAGGGGTACCACTGCTCTTGGGAAGTGTCTGCCTTGCAGTTTTTCCAGGGGCGCCTGACCTCTTCCATGGGGGCATGGAAGGCAGATGGGGCAAAAACCCGACCCCTTGCGGATGGCACTGGGGGTTACTGTACAGCCAGCCCTAAAGAATTTGCCATCACTTTGGAGGACAGGAACCATTGTAGGGAGCCATTGCCCATGGCTCAAAACAGGTTATGTCCATCAAAGGGCATAGCCAGTAGATTTTCCTGAATAACCTGCGCAAATCCCGATGTCCTCATATATACTGTAAGAAATGCAAGGGTTCAGTAGTACCAACACATTTTTGGGCAGCAAACACACTGTAAAATTGCCTTTGTGCTGACAGCAGAAGCAGATCACTGGTATTAATGTAAGCACTACCCTTTCCAAAGAGGAAGGACATTTTGAGAAACAAAATAGTGTGTGTATTCTCCGAAAAAGAAGTCATGAAAAAATAATGATCTTATTGTATTAGGGGCGGGGTGACAAATAGTACCAGTGAGAGTTCCTGGAAGCTTTGCATACAAATTTAATAAGATTTGGGAATATAAGGGTGCCTACAGACCTTTATACAGGGCAAATACGTCTATGATTCATCAAGTCCATAAAGCACACTGGCCTTGAAACTCATAACATCTTCCACAACACACACCCTAACTTTAAAGTGTTTATAAACCTGAACCAAAGAGAATACTAATTCTGACAGCTTCAGAATTTGGATGTGAGGATACAATGACTAGGATATCTGTTATTCTGTTAGGGTCTGATTGGTTCCAGAGGTAATGTTTCATCTTCCATATGAGGAGAGCATTTCTGAGTTTGGGCACTTTGCAGAATTCTGTAAGAGGAAGGGCTGTTCTGCATATTGGGCTGTGTGCATTCCAAGTCACCAACGCTCAGACATCCTTACAGAATTATACATATATTTAGCCTATTTATGCTCTTGCTCAAAACATGCACATTTGGCTTGCACATCCCATATTTATGGTACGTTTCTGATTTAAAACTATTTTCTAACCCATGGTGAACACAGTAAGAGCCATGATCTAGGTTACCTGCATCACAACATTATAAGCTGGATTTTCAGAAAATGAACACAGCTAGCTACCAGGATAAAAAATATAGAAAGAGACACTTAACTATGACCTTATGAAGAAGAGATGGGGTTGGAGACTTCACCAAGTCTAACGGGAAGGAACTTTAATTACAGAGCATAACCAGTGAAGAACAGATAGCTGCAGAAACATACCTTGAGCTGGGAAAAAGATGACTCACAGGTAGGGTGGCAGGAAGCAAATGGGTGGGTATCAGTGGCAGACATCAAAATAAACGGACTTCACTGCATGTTATTGATTCCATTGCATTCACTAGGAAAACATGATTATAAGTTAAGCCCTTCAGTTTAATGAAGGAGGCCCCCTCGCTCTCCAGGCAAACCAATGCAGTAACATCTACAGCTGCCTACACATGCAAGCTTATGCCGCCCATTCTTAACTCCAGCCAACTGTATTACATTAGCCAGGACCCTGGTAATGTCTAAAATTGATTATTGTAACACCCTCTATCTTGGCACTAACCAAGGGAACCTCAATAAGTTACAGATTATTCAGAACAATGAAATCAGAGCCGCACTAAATATCCCCAGGAATCATCACATCTCTGATACTATTACCAACCAAGCACCTTCCTACCTAGCGAAGAGATTTACTATCCATATCTCGAACAGGCCCCTCAGAAGTGCCCAGTCCAATTGCCTCTCCATAACCCACTTCAACCTGCAGCGATCAGGAGGGACTAGCTTCCCTGTTTTGGTAGTAAAACTTTGGAATTCACTACCAAACTCCCTTAGATCGGAACCATCCTTCCATGCGTTCAGAAAGCAAGCTAAAGCATGGTTGTCTGCCTCCAAACATCTTTGATTTAGATTGATCACTCTACCCACGGGCCTTGACTAACCATTTTAGGCTGCGGCACACTTGTAAATTCTGATGCACACCTTAGCGAAACTGTTGCTCCTTCCTCTATTGACCCATGGTCTTTACTACTAGCAATGCTTCCTTGTACAATAATTGTAATTGTTCACTATGCCTGGATATATTATGTAAATGCCTGTACATTAATTGTAATTGTTCATTATGCCTGTATATATTAGGTAAATGCCTTGTTATAGTAACTCTATCTGACATCTATGCTTGCACTCCAAATTATGCGCCCGGATGCCCTTGGGCCAGGTGCGCTTTATGAATAAATAAAATACAAATACAAAATACGTGCTCTGAAACTCCAGAATCCCAGGGTCGAAGGTATTTATGCTCTTTTCTCTATACACCTGTGTGGGCAATACTCCAGTAGTCCTGCACTTGGGAGTCAAGCAGGATAGGTAAACAGCATAGCAAAATCTCAAGTAAAGGAACATGATTGTAAAAGTAACAACCCACTTTAGTTTGCCATGCCTCCACCTTCCCCTAGTGTGCCTTTTGCATATTAATACACACACAGCTTATGTTTCTGGTATGTATGTGACGTTACATAGATGAGCAGGTGAAAGAGTTATTTAAGCTATGGGAGTTATAGCTGGATGGCCGCCATATCCAGCGGGCACAGGGCGTTTGGAAACAATATTCTTTCACGAGCTTGTGTTCTTTTAACGTGCACTGTAGTTTAATTGTTGTAAAAGAGGAAACATTACAATAAAGAAATAGACATGTGCATAAAGGTTTAAGATGTGTGACAGCGCCAACCACGCAATGGCGCGAGGCATCCGTGAGCAATAGTAAACACATCTTCCACTGTAGGAAAGAGCGCCATGAACCCTAGAGCGGCAGCAGTGCAGAGCAGACATGCTTGCCTGAAGAAAACAAAGGTATGAACTCACAAAGAGAGGTGCAAGCCAGGAGATATGACGATTGAGATGAAAGACTAATGAGATCAAAAGCCAGACAAATGCGCAACAGGCGCATTGTGCCTTTCACTTAAATGTCCCTGTTGGCCCCACCGAGCATTCTTCAAAGTTTGTAACTATTTATTCCCAGTAGGAGCCAGGATTCTGTGGGGGCTGTTAAGATAAGTGTTTTCTACATGCTACAATGTGTCTTTTATGTGCTTTCATAAAAGGGAAAAAAAGATCTCTAATGTACCTAGAATGTTTTTATTTTAGTTTAAAGGCTTTTATAGAGGCAATATTAACCGAGGTGCGGGTCGACCCTGTCGGTAACGGCTCTGCCACCTTCGTTAATGGGCAGCTGAGGTTAATATCGCCATTAGCACCCATGTAGTACCTTACACTGGTGCTAATAATGTTTTTTTTTTTTTAAAGAAAGAAAGAAGCGTTCCTTTGTTTTGCAGCTCGCGCTGTGCAGTGCTGCTGTGAGTGTAGTACATTTTCCATGTTGATGACGGTGATGTCCTCAACATGGAAAAGGAACTTCGCTGATAGCAGCACTGCACAGCGCTGAGCCATGCAACAAAGGTACTTTTCTTTTTTCCCCTTTAAAAATTAAAAAAAACACCATTAGCCCTACACGGGTGCGATGTGGTTAAGAGGGAGCAGGGAAGCGAGGGGCGCTGGCTGCCCAGGTGGCTCAGAACGCGGGTTTGTACCATACAGCATTTGATGCTGGTTATCAGCAAAGGGATGAAAGGGTGAGGTAAAGTAATTTGCACAAATCCCATGATTTAAATATCAGCAACCCAATATTCATGTGATCCCCCAAAGCCTAAGAACGTGGTGGGAACTATGTAGACTGGACATGGTGGACCAGTGCCTTCACCTTGATGAGATGTAATAAAGTCACACAGCCTGCAGGCAATCTGCTCAAACTCGAGAGAGGAGCCATCTTTGAACCGAGACATATACTGATTGGAATGCAACTGAAAAGAATGACCATAGGAATTGTTATGGCACCATGCTGTGCCGGACGGTGCTGGACTTCAGAGTCCATATAATCAGCCTGCCCACTCCTTTACTAAATGGTTAGGAGTCTCAGCATGCTCATATTAGATGATTCGCTGGTGCCTGCTGAACAGACAACAAATGGTGGAATAATTCTCTTGCCGATTAAGAAATTGTGTACTGTGTGCATAAGGAAAATTGGAGCTCATGACATGGGAAGATTTTTTGTATGCCTGGTGAGTTGCTTGCAACCTGGCCTGTTTCATCATGCGGTCTAACTGCCATGCAGGATCCCACTGAATGCAACTCTCTTGATTGGTTCAGATGTTTCCACGCAGACAGAGGGCACTGACTCAGCTTGGAAGCCTTGTCCTGTGTCGCCATCATGGTCAAATTTAACCTCCTCTAAAATGTCTGACTTGCCCCACGTCTCCAACATTTTACGTTGCCGCTGGTGGGACTGCCCCCAGTCCCTTGACTGTCCTTTTACATCAATGCAGTGGGAACTCAGATAGATCGGCATGCACGTACCTGTGTGGACTCTTTCTAAGAGTAGTTTGGAGGTATGAAACTGCTGGAGTAGTAGATATCAAAGAGTGGGTCAAAGCTAAATCTTACTTCTAGGCCATGAACGTCCACCTAATTAATACATCCCTAGCAACTCACGCTAACATACTTTAGCCACCACTTTGGAAACCCTACAAAGAACATAAGAGAATTCCTTGATGGAGTTTTGAGAATTAACTTCCAGAGAACTGAATATTTGCCCAGCCTGTTGCACTGGTATGTAATGTGCAACTTCTTTCATCCGAATCTGGTGTCTCACCTAAATACAACTGGGATTTAAAGGCACACACTGTTAAAAATGTATACATTCCAAAAATTGGCTATAAAAAACTGAAGCATATGTCATGCTTGAGTCTTCAATTAGATTAGTGTTAATGGCAAACATTTTGAAGCACAGTCAGTCCATCACTCCCTCCCTGCTAATGAACTTCTGATGGTGACAGATGCTTCTCCTGTGTTCAATCATTTGATAGTGCTGTGTAAAAGCAATATTTTGAACTTCGGGATGAAAAATGCACTGTTTTTCAATTGGATAATCATCAAAATACCTTTGAGAAATAAAATGACAATGAACACTTTTGAGTGGCACATGTGCCCTAGGCATGGTCATACATTCTAAATCTTGCTTCCATCGATATTGCCACGCTGCACCGTTGACATTCAGAGGACGATCTATCGTTCGTTTTTGTTTTCGACGACAGCTACCATACAAAAAAATAAATACTGATAATGCAATTCTTTAATTATCCAAAGGGAATCTAATATTGTATTTTGAAATTCCTATTTATTATTTTATTAAAACCTAATGAATGATAAACGAGTGGGCGAACTTGACAGTATTTGCCTGGAATCCATGCTCTCCGTATCTCGTTGAGAAAGGAGTGTAAGCTGGGCACAAGTCAAGGGACCACATGGGGCATCCGCCCACTTTTTTGAGAGAGCAGATGCCCCCCACCCCCTGCGGGTAGTGCCGTGGCCAAGAGTCAAGACACTTAGCTACAATTCCTCACAAGTCGTTGTAAAGCATGCCCTAGCCAACATTGTAACAGGAAAGTCTGTTATTTAGGAAAATGCCTAGTTGACCTGTGCACTTTGTTCAATAGCGAAAAAACAAGGTGAATGAAATGTGCATATTTAACTTTAGGACATGTTCAATTCCTGTGAAATCACTTTCCAATGCGTAAGTCAGAGGGCCCCCACTTTATTATTTAGGACTCGAGCTCTGCATGTAGGCCCTATATAGATTTGCTTGTTGTTGAACAGTTTTGGAAACTCCATATTGAGAGTGTAGTCACGGTCTGTCTGACAGTACATGTATGGGAGCACGACTCGAGAAAGCATGATTAGATAATGACTTGCTCTCAAGCTATTTTCCAACCAGCATTTGCTCTTTAGAGAAACTTTTATTAGAATATTGCTGCCATGCATCTGAAAAAAAACCTCTCATGGGGTGGCTTATGTGTCTTAACATTATGTTTAGCTTCCTATGGAGCAAAGCTAGATAGGCAACAACAAAGCCCCGTACAAGTAAGTTGCTGTTAATAGCGGTTGCTGGAAGGTGAGGTCGAAGGTTACTGAGGTTAATAGCGGTTGCTGGAAGGTGAGGCTGAAGGTTATTGAGGTTAATAGTGGTTGCTGGAAGGTGAGGTGGAAGGTTATAGTAGCCTGGATATCGTATACTAGAGGGGTGGTGTATACCTCGAAGATGTAGGACCTAAGTGACCCCTCTGTAATAGCTGAAGACGCGGGGTCTGGGGTTCCTTCCTGAACTGCTGGAGCATTGGAGCTGACCTGATTGCGACAGGAATGGTGTTCCCGCAGGCTGGGGTGTAACAGGAGAAGGCCTGTCCCCTGGTTTTCTCCTTGAATTACAGTTCACTCTCGAGCCTAGCAATAGTCTGGCTCCTGGCGCTCGAGCCTTTAGAGGAGAGCATTCACCTGAGCCCATCATGGTATGTCCGGGCAGTAGTTTCCTTATATGTTTTATACATGTGTCGTGTCGCAGTCTGCAATCAGGGTCCATTACATGACCTTCACTACACAGGACTGTACATTTGCTCCTGTCCATGTGACTCATTGTAATTGTAATTGGTTATTTATACCGCGCTTAAGCGCGGACCCGGGGATCCAACCTGTGTTGCTCCCAAGGCGAGCATGTTGCCCCTGAGCTATCCTCCCGAGACTGTGAATAGGTAGGGCATCCTGCCCCTCAGAGTCAGTGGAATTCAGTGCTGTTAGTGACAGGGTCCACAACAAACTACCTGCTAATGTCGTATTTGGCTGCAAAATTAGCATCGCACCTAGAACAAGAGAAAGGTGAAAAATCGTCTTTCCAAACATATATAAAGACGATGAGGTCGGAATTTACCAACAAATATCAGTTTTTATTTTTTAACACATGATAAAACATGGACATAAGGAGTGATGTCCATACAGATAAAATATATATATATACAAAAGAACAGACAAAACAAACTGGTATTTTTTACCATCCAAAGAGGAAACTTATCCTATATCTATAGAGTGATGTTAGTAACTAGTGGGTGAATTTTTGAACGTTTCTTTACACAAAGCAAAAACGCCCATTAGAAAAGTGTTGACAGTAACAATATCTGTTTCCAGCCTTGATACGGTAGCTGTTAGTACCCCACAATTCAGGGTCGATAGTAGATTTTTCTCTTTCCCGTTGAGGCTTTCATCAGGATACTTGTGATCCAAATAGGAAAGTTTTTTAGATGTCGTGTTGATGGTCTATATTCATTTATAACCAGCAATTCTTTTGATACTGACCACTGTCAGCAATATTAATTATTTTGCTTCAAAGGGCCATGTATAATGGCCAAGACACAAAGCATAAGTCTTCTGTGCATTTAACTATAGCGGTGACAGGTAGGTGAATGCTGCATACCAATCAAGCAAAAGCAGCGATATCAAGGCATAAATCCTTGGTGATTCAGACCGGAGAGTGCAAAGATGGCACTTAGCGTTGGATGAAACCGCGTCTGCTTCTGGAGTGTGTACCGGTTTCTCGGTTGACTTGGGAGATTGAGGGCGGCAGACACAGCATTTTCTATGTCCTCTCCCAAAAAGCTCCTAAAAAAAGAGGACACCCCATTGCTCGATTTATGATTGCACTGTTAGTGACAGGGGACACATTGTGCAGCTCTTGGTGGCCTTATAGTAGATCTTTTGGTTCTAACACTGTAGGATGCAGCAGGTACGCACAATTTTCCTCATGCTCTGTCCTGCTGTTCCTGCAGCGCCACTGGGAGGAATGGCCCCCAGAGGATTGCAGGCAGTGTGTGGATGAATCTCAGAGCTAAGTAATGTTATATGTGGTGCTGGGTGCAGCTCTCTGGCTCCTGTTTGCGATTCAGCCGAATGCACATCAATGGGACGCTAATCAGCCTATGTGATGGTTGCAGGCGGGAGAAGCAATGGCTGTGTTATAAGACGGTGAAACTTGTATTGATCTGGGGGGGCTCCACTGTATCCATGCTCTATCCCTCAGGAGCGCCACCCACCTATCAGCTCAGAATGGAAACCCAGATTAGAGCTACTGTCATCCTACCGTGACTTTACCACATGTACCACAGCACCTTCCTTCCCTAATTTACATCTGCTTGTGTTCTTTGTGGCTTCCCAAACACTGGTTCAGACACTTCCATCTAGATGGTATGGCTACTGGTCAGCACTATCAAGTAAGCTAAGCAGGCGACTACAGTTAGTGCAGAACTCAGGTGCTTGATTGCTAAAAGGAGATAGGAGTGTGGCATACATGGCGCTTTCATTTACAGTTCAATGGCTTATAGGTTTGGGACATATTGTCAGGTGTATTGACCCACGTTCGAGTTATTATGCTGCAACATTTGGTGCTGTGGGCATAGAAAATCCAAGATGGCCGAAAAGCCCACATTTGCACCAGAATCTAGGAAAACCGTGCAGTTTTTGTGCACACCAAAATGGTCGCCTGACCTGCCACCCACCAGTGCGAGCGTGATGGGCCAGAAGCGCCATGAGTGAAACATGGTGCCAAAGGAAAAACAGCAGTGCCTGTTAGCTCAAAAAGCGCTTTGAAATCACCTTTGTTTCTCTGAATGCAAGCTCAAAATGCCTATTTGAACATTGCAAGAGATTCAAAAATCTTACTGAACACCAGCAGACGTCTGGTAGAATGAAGTCTTGTGTGCATACAAAATCTGGAAAGATTAAGAGCCTCAAATAATGTTCATAACAAAACTGGCTGAGCTGTGGATGTCAGCAGCTCAAGTGACATTGGATTTAAAGCCACTAAAATCGAAATGTTTAAAATAAATGAGTGACCTACTTTTGAGTGTCACATAGGTTGCAACTGTTTAAATGTCATAATTTTGAACTTAGAATCAGCGTTCTAGCTGCATGTGCAAGAATTGTAAGTTTGATTTGAATGAAGAAAAATTCGAACAAAAGTGACCTTTGGCTGAAGCCTGGCTTAAAGGGATTGAATTCTGCCCGGCAACTACCCCCGACAGGAGTTGAAACTTGCCCAGCAACTGCATTCACAGTGCTGGCCTGCATTCTGCTGCCCCCACCAAAAGGAGATTACACCTCTCTGATTGAATCAGGGGAGGGGTACCTGTGACTGCAGGGAAACAGAACAATGAACTTCCCTTGGCTCAAAGCAATTGCTAAATCAGGAGGTCGTAAATAGCTTCGTCTTGGAAGGAACTGGGAGGGGCACTGCCTCTGTGAGCCAGCTGAGCTTGGAGGAAGTGGACAAACCAGAAATTCCCCCATGTGCTTTGGGACTTAACCACACCCATCTGGGCAAGAGCATAATTTTAAAAAGATGGATAATTCATAGTATAAAATTGTCAAAATGATATAAATAATATCATATTCCTGTGATTTTTCTGTGCACATTTTAAGAGGTGTTAGGATTCTGTGGTATGTTCTGGGGGGTAGTGGCGGAAAATAGGGTATTACTCCAAATGTCTGGATGTTAAAAATCTGACACTTCATCATCTGATGCCCATATTCCTTGCGCACATTTGTGTACATTCTGGAAAAATGTAGATATTGTGTTCTGGATGAAAAGGGCAGAATTCTGTCAGAAGTGGACACAACATCTTACAAAGACAGGGATCGGATGGTTTGGCGCTACAGAAAATATGTTAACTGGACATATAATATTAGAAGAATTGTACATAGATAAATATGCATTTGAATCAAAAATAGATTGGTGTGCAAAGTGACAAGGGGAGGATTCTCTGACCCATAAACATACCTCATCACGATGACACTCCATTTCCTTCCCCCAATCAAGGGAGAGAGGAGAATTTGGCCAATGATAAGTTGTGAGGGGCAGGCTTAGGTATGCCCACGCACACACCCATTTTGGTGATGCAATTTCTGCTATAAGTAAGGATGGCAAGCCTTAGTGGGAGGACTTCCAGATTCACTCATCACCTGAACATTGGCGGGACGCTCTGCACAAGAAAACCAGACTCCAGTTTCCAGAACTTTGAAGCAGAGGTCCTACTGCAAGCTGAACTCTTCTCAGCTGGCCTTCCAATCTTGCAAACTGATTTTACCCCAGACTTCCAAGGGGCACATCAGAATAAAACAGCCGGGCTGTACTGTTTCTGCTTCTTTGCCAAGAACTTTTGCCGGAACCAGAGACCCAGACCGCTGTGCCAAGACCAGACCAGACCAGACCGCTGTGCAGTGCCGATAGCAGACCAGACCAGACCAGACCAAACCGCTGTGCAGTGCCAGACCCAGACCAGAGGCCACGCTGTGAGCAGAACCAGTGGCGGCCCATTCCGGTCCAAAATTAGGAGTATCCAGCCAGAACTGCGCATAGTCATCTCTTAGTCTAAAATAATCTCATCCCATCCATTTCAACCTATTCAGAACGGCATCAAATCGTGTGTCCGTTCTGTGATTTCAAAGCTGTGAAAGTGTCATTTGTCATTCTGAATCTTTACTTCATTTCTGAAAATCTACCTCCACAAAAACGTCCGTATCTTTTGAACCGTATGTCGAGAAGCGAGATTTAACTTTCATTTTAAAGCTAAGAATCTAAACCTTCCAACGAACACAAAACGACATTCCAACTCCTTATAGTTTTTCCGTAATCGCGATCGACTCACTCGGAAAAAGTGCCGCGAATTGTAAACTAGCTCAATTTCACCACCTGTTAAAAATAGCTGTCTCTTGCTTGCACAGCTGAAATTCGTTTTCAACCTGATAATCATTCCTGAATCATTGCTAGTGTTGACCCGAACTGATTCAAAGTCGCTGTCACCTACCCTGAATCTCGTATAGGAAATTAAAATCATTTTTAGCATATTTTTCACTTCATTGCAAATCACATGTAAAATTATTTTTGACTGTTTAAAAGCATACCAGTTGCTCTAAGCTTGCTAGGGGGGAACTGAACTTCTTTTGATTGTATTTCTGAAAACCTGTCTGCCCTCATTTCCATCTCTTCATATTGCATAGAGGGGGAGTGAGTTGTCATAAAGAAAAAAGTGATCATCTTATCTATTGTTGAAACCATATCAGTTTATTTCTGTGCTGCATTCTTTCCATCATTGCTTTCATTGAAACCGTACAAAGTATTCTCTGCTACCTTATCCTTTTTATACCAACTCCTAAGTAATTAAAGAATTGTGCTACTATAATATTATCCATTTTTGATCACTGTCATATTCATAAGAGTGCTATCAAATATTAATTTATTCATAAAACTGTGATATATATATATTGTTTAATTTTTCAAATAAATCTTTTAATTTGCAAAACAAACATGCTTCTTGGCTCAGTGAGGTCAGGGGGATTCAAAGAGAGGGGCGTTATATAAGGGTTCATCATCCAGATTTATGAACTTGTCATAAAAATATATAAATAAGGGCTTCCATTGGGCATCCCAGACTAGGCATTGACTTAGTTGGAGTGCTGAATTGAAGTCACTTACAGTATCTCAAGACACATGGTATTGAGTAACTCATGATAAATTAAAACAATGTTACATAGTCACCCAGGGGCAGAGGACAAACAGGCTTGAGAGAGTTGCTAGGTGCAACTCTTCCTCCGACTCCCGCTGGGGCGCGAGGACTTTATCGATATTGCTGGGACTTCTTGTAATCACTGCCTTTGAGTGGTACATGTCATATGACTGAGGTCTGTGCAGAATAACACACAGACCAAATTGCTACATTTACATTGATGCAAGACGAGAGCCACTACTGCATCTAATAGCCCGTACCTTGTGTAATACTGTACTGTAGGCGCTCACTGGTCTCCAGCCCACCCCTTCCTTTAGAGAACCATGGCACCTGTTCTTTTCAGAGTACAATCTCTGCATAACCCGGGTGGACATCCCATGGTGACTATCATGGTCAGGGCGACAGCCCTATCCAAGGATTGTACATGAACACTTGGGGGGGTCGGGGAGGGTGCACTGTGCATCCCCATATTTATAAAGTCTGGTCCGCCCCAAGTGACTCTGGCATCTATAGCAGACGGATCTTTCTGATGGAAATCTGTTGACATTATTTGCACCCTATTGCTGTACTATTATACATTCCACCCTGATGCACATTGTTGCCCCTAAGTGCTGTCAACACTGCACATAATGCCAGCACTCCTGGTGACCACAATGGATTGCATGCAATGTTTCAAATGCCCTGTCTTCGCTCTTCTCTCAAAGTGATACCTGGCCCGGGATGAGTACTCTATTCATCAAACACTACTGCCATATCTTCACAGTCAAGCAACACAAATTGTATCTTCTTTGAGGAAGATGATTTCAACATATAAAAAATGTCTGCTGTTTCTTAAGTTTATTACGACCCGTTTTGACCCTTCTTGGAAGGGTATTAAGTAATCCTTTACATGCAGTGTATCAGGCAGAACACATTTTATTTCCAATTTTCAGATTGATCCGGTACTCTTGTTATCAGATGAAAGCAATGACAAATAAAGAGCCGTTTATTCCGAGCTTTAATAGCTGAAATTCATGTCAAAGCATGATCTGGGAGATAGCAGAAGGCTCCAGTGCCATCAGCATTCCGTGCCTGCAGCTCAGGATATCCCATTTAATTTATTTCAGCAGTGACGATCAAAGACCTTGCAACTTGTACATGTCCAAACATATTCCTAGGAGAATGTGTCTGAGTGCGCGCGAGTGCAAGCGCGCTCTTAAGTGTGTGTGCAGCTGAACGTATAAAGAAATGACATAATACTGCGCCCAGAAGTACAAGGCATGTATAGGCAGCTGGAAGCAGGGATAGAAGTGTAAACAAAAAGTAGTGGAACTGTGACTCCGGGGATAGAGTAGGAAGGAAGGGAGCACAACGTGCAACACATTTTTCCCAGGTTGCACTCATGCTGGTTGACAGCCAATTCAGTTGAAATAGATTTCATGTCAGCTGTAACTGATAACTGGTGGTAAAATTGAGAAGGGTGCTTTAACTTCATAAAGAACATTTCCGGAATGGTGAAATTGAGGGGCATGATTCATAGAATATTTGCCCTGCTGAAAAGTGACTTTGCACTGCCGAAACAAACCCTGATTCATGGAACTGTGCAAAGTGTATTTGTGCCGTGCAAAGTAAGTGCAAAGTCATTTTGTACAGTTAAAATTACTTTGCACTGATTTTGCACGGCAAACATACACTTTGCACCGTTCCATGAATCAGGGTTTGTGCCGGTAGTGCGAAGTCACTTTTCAGCAGTGCAAAGTCACTTTGAACCGTGCAAATAATTCCATGGATTGGATCCAATGTGTCTACAAAGTTGAGGAGGTGCGAACACAGGAGGCTGATCAGGTGAGCCTTCAATCACCCCCGAACAGAGGCTTATTCTGTTAGTTTCTGCATTAGGGCTGCAGGGGAAGGCTACCAGGCATTGATTGTTGGGCAGGTAGCTCCCAAGATAATCACTCTGCTCACGCACATGGATGGTGGGGCAGTATGGATAGCGAAAGTTCAAATGTCACAGCAGTTACTCAGCCCTTCTCGGGAGGATAGCCCGTGGGCAACGTGCTCGCCTTGGAAGCAAGACGACATGGGGCAACACAGGTTTGATCCCCGGGTCCGTGCTTAGAAACCTCTTGGTATTAAGCGCGTTATAAATAACCTATCATATCATATCTTCCCCTTTCTGAAGTTGGTAAATTGAGTACAGTGCAATTGGGCTGACATTACAACACTTAGAAGACGAGGAACACTGAGGAATACAGCATGATGCGCTATAGAAAAACCTGCGATTAGCCACTAAGCACTGATTCACAAGACAAAATCTGCCTGGATTTCTGATTTATTTTCTTCTTATCCTGAAGGTAGGCTGGCACAGACTGGTGGAGGCCTTTTTTGGTCATGAAAAGAATTTTGATTAATGCACCAGGTTTAACCGGGAGTTCGTGTTTGATTTCCAAGGTAGAGTTGGTCTTGTGGGATGCTTTCGGGTTGAAAACTAGCTTGGATGCTTTTTTTTGCATGGGTTGCAGTTTAAAGATAAGGAAATACAAGGTAGGAGTTTGCTTAGAGGCTAAGTAATTGCAATGAAAAAAGGGCCCTGAGAAGGTAGGAACAACAGTTCAGGGTGGTGTTATAGGCCAATTCTGGTTAACTTGCATCTTTAGCCAAGCCAAATTCCAACGTTGGTGAGAATTCTCCAGGGACGCATGCTTAGCCAGGCATCCCAGCGGTTGGAAAGGTAGTCTGGCTGGCTTAGAAATGACAAGCTGGTGGATGTCGTGTTTGCTATTTATCTAACTCTGGCTAAGCGAAAGGCATACGTGGCTTGCATTATGGGGAGACTGGGACTCACCAACCCAAGGTACTTCATGCAGATGTAGTGTGGGATGTTTTTATCCACGCATCCAAGCCCTACCTCAAAAACTGTACAGTACTGGCATTGAAAACATCTTGATGGCCAGAGATTCCCAGAAAATGCCCAGGGAAGTGCATGAAGAATAGGCTGCCACCCATTTTGCCGATGTTATGGGCACAGAAGGGCACTGCCTAAAACCACCATTGGACTACCCACACAGTAGCCTGAAACCATTGGGAATGGCAATGCCGATTGCCAAAAGCAACCTAGAATTGTGGGGAATTCCTTTTTTAAATCCCAAAAATGGGTGCATTACCAGTACTCACCACTATCAGAAAGCCGGCATTTAAAACAACACCAGACTTTTTTCTCTTTTTGTGTAAAACTGAATAAATGAACCCAAAGCAGGCCAAAGAAAGACTTACTGAGAGGTGGATACAATCTAAAGTTATATTCTGAAGTGACTTGAAGGTTTATAACAAGACTGGCTGAGCTGTGGATTTCAGCAGTTTAAGTAAATTTGGACTGAAAGACACTAAAAATCTAAATGTTTAAAAGAAATGAGTGACCTACTTTTGAGTGTCACATATGTTGCAATTGTTTAAATGTCATAGTTTAAACTTAGAATCAGAATTCTAGCTGCATATGTAAAAATGGTTAGTTTTATTTGAATGCAGAAAACTGGGTAACTAAAAGTGACATTAGCTGGGGCCTGGCTTAAGGAACTGAATTCTGCCCACCAGCTACCCCCGACAGGAGATGAGACTTGCACTACAGCTGTGTTCCCAGGCCAGCTGCCTTTTGCTGTTCCCACCAAAAGGGATCTGACACTTCTCTGATTGAATTACCTGGGCTCTGCAGGAAATTGAACAAAGCCCTGTCCTGACTCAGGCAAATGTTTTATTGGTGGGAGTCGTAAATGTGGCTTCCTCCTGGAAGGAAAGGGGAGGAGCACTGCATGTGAGAGCAAGCTGGCTTGGCAGAAACTGGGAGGGGGAGAAACTGGAGACAGAGGCTGAGCTTGAAGAAAGTGGAAAAACTGGTTTGTGTACCATGTGACCCGAAAAGACACACCCCTGTAGCCAGAATATGGTTTTAGAAAAAGATGAATAACTCATAGTACGGACTTGTCATAATTATTTAAATGATACCATAATTCTTGTGATTTTTCTGCCCACATTTTAAGAGGTTTTTAGAACCGGTGGCATGATCTGGGGGCAAGCTAGCAGTTAAGAGGGTATTACTTAAAATGTATGCATGTGAAAAGTCTGATACTTCATCAATTAATGCCTGCATGCCTTGCACACATTTGGGTAAATTTGAGTAAGAATCTGATATTGGTAACCTGACCAAAAAGTGAAATATGTTGCCATTTCTCAATGCAAGCTCCCAGGAAGAGCAGATTTGGACAGGGTATACCTCCTGTGATATGTGATGGGTGCATGTAATTTTAAACAAATGTGTACCTGTGCAAATATGTCTTTTGGGCCAAAATATAGATTGTGTGTAATTTGACAGGGGTGGGTTCTCTGTACCATAAACAGACCTCATCATGATGACACTTCATTTCTTCCCCCAATCAAGGGGAAGAGGAGGAAGTGGCCAATGACAAGTGGAGAGGGGTAGGGCCTAGGAAGCTAGCCTTTCCACCCACTTTCAAAACACATAAAAGCAGACAGTCAGGACAGATAGGGACATTCAATTCCATTTGCTGCGGAGCATGCTGCCGGACCATACAACATCCAGAGATCCAGACTTCAAATCCATCAATCTCCAGAATCCAGAGAGGCTAGTCCAGCAGAGCAGAGCTGACCCAGACCGCTGTTAGCAGAACCAGAGAGCTGACCCAGATCACTGTGAAGAGACCCAGACCAGACCAGAGTCCAGTCTAAAACCTGACCAGATCCGTGGCGAGGCCCATTCTATTTCTAAATATATTGTGAGTACCTAGCAGAACTGTGCAGAACCAATCTCTTAGTTAAAATAATATAATTCAATCTATTTTAATCTAAGTAGAACTGCCTAAAAGCTGTCACCTGTCATTTTCTAGCTGCTAGCTGTCACTTGTCACTTTGAACTTTTAAAATTTCAAATCTGAAAAACGACCTTTACCATATCGCTCATATCTCCGTGACCGTTTGTCTTAGAGACTTGCAGTAACTTTCCTCTGAAAGCTGGGAATCTTGGCTTTTCAACGAACCTAGAACCGCATTCCTATTCCATACACTTTTGCCGCAATCGCGAAAAACGCACTTGCGAATTTTGCAGCGATTTGCGATTTGGCCCGATTTCTTTACTTGTAAAAAGACAGCTGCTGTTGCCTGAACTACTAAAAATTCGTTTGCCTCTTAAGAACCATCCCTGAATCATTGCTAGAGTGAGCCTGGACTAATATTAACTAGATACCACTCACCCTGAACATCTAGAGGGAATTAAAAGCATTTTAGCATATTTTGCACTTCATTGCCAGCACATATAAAAGCATTTTGGGCCTGTGTTTCAAACTTCTGTAGTCTAAGCTTGCTGGGGTGAACTGAATTACATTTGATTGCATTTCTGAGAACTGTGTGCTTCCCTTCCATTTCCTTGCATTGCATAAAAGGGGGGGGGGGTGAATTGTCCAAGAAAGTGATTACATTGTCTTTTGCTGAAATCCTATCAAGTTATTTTCTGTACTGCATTTCATTCCACATTGCATCCATTTGAAACCATCAAAGTATTGTTGCTATCTTATCCATCCTATAACCACTCATCATTGATTATAAAGAAGTGTGCTAGTGCCGGACTATCCATTATTGATTACTGCTCAGATTAAGTGTGATATTCAATTATTAATTTATTATAAAGTGTGATATATATATATATATAGTTTAAATTATCAAATAAACCTTTAAACTTGCAAAACAGAACTACTTCTTGGCTCAGTGGGGTCAGGGGGATTCCAAGAGAGGGGTGTTATATAGGGGTAGTCATCCAGAACGCATGAACTGGACATAAAGATATATTAATAAGGGTTTCCATTCAGTATCCCAGACTAGGCATTGACTTAGCTGTAGTGTTGAATTGAATCCTCTTACAAATTGGGGGCTCGAGCGGGACGTTTGGGTTAGATCTATCACTTGTGCAGATTAATACAGTGTGCCAGCTGACCAGATACACATATCCGGTCGGATCACCACGCTGTGTTACGCTGTAAAGCACTCCTCAAAGGAACGCTCTAAGGAAAAGGTCTGTTTTGCAAAAATAAAACACAAACTTCTGTAAGTCAGGAAGGAACTCAAATTCCAGAATGACGACCTTAGTAGACATGAAAATAGCCAGAGAGCACTTCTTACATAAGTTATTTGTGAGAGGTGAGTGGACTCATCAGGACCAGACGGTCTGGTTGCAAGCAATCGCACCCCAGATCACGGAAACAGGGTCAGATATATGGAGAGATCAGGGTCCCTTACATGTGGCCCTGAGTGAACTATACATGGCTCCTAAAGCTAAGGATGAACAAGACAAGATGGTTAGGATAGCGGCATACCTGTACCTATATATGGGAGACATGCAGGATAAATGTACTGAAAGCCAAGATCTGGTGAATAAGCGACAGATGGCGTTAGAGAAGGTCCAATCTGACCTGGTCTCTTCTGAGCAGAGGCTGCAGGGGAGCCAGGAGTCAGAAAATGAGAGTAGACAGCACATCATTAAAATAAAGAGGGATATGGACATCCTGCAACAGGAAAAGGCTGACCAGGATACCAGATTTCTGGCCTTGCAGAAGGAGCACCAAGAAGGTTTGGACTCCCTACTGCAGAGCCAGAAAAAGCTGGAGCAACAGTTAGACTTCAATAGGGCATGTGCTGAGCAGGCAGTCACCCTGCAAAGCCACCTAGATAGGGAGAAGGCAGAGAGCAATAAACTGATTTTGAAAGACCTGGATACCCAGGCAGAGTTTGATGAAGAACGCCAGAAAGCTGGTGCCTTTCAAAGGCAGAGGGACGACCTGGCGTCACAAATGCAGGCTCTTGGTCAGGAAAGGGATACCTTAGGCCAGGAAGTCTGCCACTTAAAAAGAAAAATTGAAGAAAATCACTTGGCCCTCCAGTGGCTGGGTGACCTCCAAAAAGAGCATCAGAGCCTGCTAGATCACACCAGGAGGGTGGAGGAGGCTCTGGCAAGAAAGGAGCAGGCCAGTAGGGATGGGTCTGAGGAGGTAACCCTCCTGCAGCAGAGACTGGCCCAGTACTCCAGGACCAATCAGGAGGCACAGAGAGATAATGAGGCTCTCTGTCAGCACAATGATAGGCTCCAGCAACAGGTTGCGATGCAGGAGAGACTGATAGAGTCTAGTAAGGCCTTAACTGAGGAACTGAAAGCGCAGGCTCTTGCATTGCAACAGGAAGCGGGGGCGGATAGAGATGAGGTTCGCTGGGAAAGAGAAACTCCTGAGCATAACCCCCGGAGCCCTAGTACCAGAGGCCTTTATCTCTCTCAGTCCCTGGACTCTGCCACCCCCATGTCCCCTGGCGCACATAAGCACAGGGCCACAGGGATGGCAGATTACTATCCAGCCAGAAGCATGGGGCTCATAGGCCAGTACCACCCAGGAATGGAGGGGCGGGCATCCGGGTATGGGCACCCAAGCACAGTGCAATTTGATGGGGAACCCCAGGAGAGTAGGCCCATTAAGGGCATCCTGAAAACCTCTGCCCAGTTAGGTCTGTGGGGGGGGTACCCATCAAATCCTGGCAGCAAGGAGGGATCGGAAGACTCCTCTGAGCGGTACAGGACACAGGAGACCAGGTCCCCACATTCTGCCAGCCATTCCCAGGCTCACAGAATCCGGGAAAACCTGGAAGAACAGACGGGAACCTCTGGGAGCAATGCCTCTGAGTCAGAAGATGAATGGACCAGGGTTACCCGGACCAAAAGGGCCAATAAGACAAAAAGGGCCTTGCTTAAGGACCCCTTAAAGCAGATTAAGGCAATCAGGAGCGTCATCACGCCTTATCATAAGAACGCCAAGTATTCTGTTTGGGAGCACTTAGAGTTGTTTGAGCAAATGATGGAGACTTTCCATTTGAAGGACAGCCAAAGCTGTATTCAATATGTAAAGTGGACCTTCTCCCCGGAATACTCCAGTTTCTTTGCGGGGCTGGAGGACCAAAATCATTTAAGATGGTCCGCCTATAAGGCGGCCATCTTGAAACATTTCTCTACTCATAGAAATCCTCAAGAAGCTCGCAAGGCAGCCTACAATTTACAATGTGGGGAGGATCAGGCCCCACAAGAATTTGTGCAGGAGTTAAAGCGTGCTTTTGCACAGACCACAAGAAGGGTGCGCACGGATAGCAGAGAATTTATTAATACGTTTTTCCATGCCTTGCCCAAATACATAATGACCCAGCTTGTGAGGGATTTTCACGAGAAAAGATCTTTAGACTGGGTCATTGAACAGGCGACCCGGATCTATGAGGTGCAGAAGCCAATAGAAAATAAAAATAATGCGCCCAAAAACCCCAAAGTTAACAACACCCCTGCTGCTGCCAAGGTGGCAGAGGTAAAGGTCACCCCCGTTTTAGAGTTGGAGATGGGGGGGCCTAAAAACCTACCTGCACCTAATAATGCTAGGCCCAGAAGGTCCTCGGGCCAGTCACAAACAGGGAGTCAAGGAGGTCGTCCCACAAATGGGGTCCCTTGCTCTCCTGATTATGTAAGTCCCCGTTACAAGGGAAATCGACCCATCCTGGGTTATGTGTGGACTCCTCCAGCCCAAGGGGGGAGATCCAGCCAAGAACCTAACCCAGGGAACTTTCCTCCTAACTTCCCACCGGAGGGCAGAAATTCTCCGAATCCTGGGCAGAACTTTTTCCCCAGGTATCCACCCAATTTCCAACCCCAAAATCATCCATCCTTCTTTCCCCAATTCCCTGAGCCCAGACAACCTAATCCAGGAGAGGGGAGGCCAAGGGTGGAGGGGTACCAAAATCTTCCCAACCAGGGGTACTACCAGAGAAGGGATAGCTACCCTTCCCGGGATCAGCCCAGGTGAGAAAACAGGGCCCCGTATCAGCCTGAGCGGGTTTCCCAGTTAGAGCGCCAGGTTCAAAACATGTCGCGGGATCTGGGTCACATACTGAGGGCTCAGCAGAACCCTCAGATCGGCATGCCGGCGCAGAACGCACCCAACTCCAGACCTGGTGCTCCAGAACAATGACGGGGGCAGCACCCCGATAACTCACCGGTTCCCTGGGAGGAGGCACAAAGGGAAGGGGGGTGTAAAGCCTTGGAGGAAGCTTCCTTCCTCACTTGTAAACAGCCCCTGGAAACCCAGGAACCGGAAACAAAATCTCTTGCCCCTGAAAGTCTGCCTCCTAAGGAGCAGAGGGGGGGTAGGAGAAACAAAAGACCCAAACAGACTCAGTTTGAGGAGGAGGTACAGATCTTCCAATTTGAGGGAGAGGGAACCTCAGAGGATCCTGGGAAAAGGATCTTCTCCTTCAGAGAGGGGGGAACTCCTCCCAAAGAAAAATGGGTCCCTAGGGATGCAAATCCAGACTGGGGAGATGTGGAGACTGAGCTACCGCCGCCCACCATCTCATCCCAGAACCAACAGCAAGAAAATCCCCTGGTTCAAACCCATCCTGGTGACTGCCTCCAAAAAGGGGGGGGGCGGCGCGGAGCCGGAGCCAGGGGAACCCACAATGGCTCTGATCTCCAGTTGCCAATTTTTTCTTTCAGATTCCCAAGGCTCTCACAAGTACAGGGACAGGGTACAATTTTGGCACTGGTGGACACGGGATCTCAAGCTACCCTTCTGTCCAGAAGGGCCTTTGATGAACTGAATGCAGGAAGGGGAGGGAATTACCAAATTCCTCTCACCTCACTTCCTCGACAACTCCAGAACTTTGACGGGAAGGAAATTCCCGTCGAGGGGACGGCAGATTTGGACATTAAAATTGGGCGACACAAGTTGAAACACCCGGTCATAGTTGTGACTCCAGGGGGCTCCCCTTGTTTACTGGGGAATGACCTCCTGAGGAGGTTGTCACCCTTAATAGATTGCGTAAACAAGGTTCTCTGGACCCAGACTAGCCGACCAATAAAATTAAAACAGAGTGTCAACCATGTTAGTTTAAACGGCACCTGCCACATGGTTGAACAAAAATCTGACCAAGTAGAATTTCACTTCCAGAATAGCCAAATTCCAGACGTGACAGTAATAGCAGTAGGACAACAGACTGGTGATGGAGGGTCCTCTCTATTTCTGAAAATCAACCTTCCTTCCAGTCTAAAGTGGTACTCCACGCTGGAAGGAAACACTCTGAGATTCTATACTAATCCACAATCAGAAACTCCCACTCCTATAGTCCAGAAAGATGTGAAATCAGCTCAGATCCTGGCTAATATTCAGCAAATTGGAGAGCAGTTGTTCATCCCTGTTCAGTTAAATGATGGGAAGGACTCTGTTCTCGCTCGAGTGTGCGTGAACAATGGTAAGAGCTTCATCAGCGAAGCCATGTTCCGCCAACTTTCAAAAGATCCAGCCATTCCCACATTCAAACTGATAGACAAATGGGAAATGGACCTGGAACACCCAATTCCAAACATCTCCTGCCAAAAATCTCCATTGGCAACAAGAGCATAGTCCACAATTGTTGGGTCGTGCAAGACGTCACTGCCGCTTTTTACTTAGGCAGTGACATTCTCAATCGCTTTGTCATTAGTTTGGACCTAATAAACTTCAAAGCTTGGTCCCGATTAGCGGATAATCCCATGGGCTTTGATGATCCAGAAAAAGCATTTAGGTCAGCTCAATTGCTACCTTATGCAGTTGAAATTCAGATCAAAGAGGAAGTCACCATCCCAGAAAGGACCCGACAATTCTCCCTGGAAGAGAAAGGTAAAAGAGGACAACATTTGCAAAACCCTGATGCTTACATACATCTAAACGCTTCTCTCCAACAGCAAGGGTTGGGGGTAAACCCAACACCATTAGTCAACATAGAACATGACACCATTCTAATAGAGGTGGATAACAGCGACTTGAAGAGTATTACTCTAGCCGCAGGCACCATTATTGGAATGGCGGTTGATGACCGACATTTTTCCATTGATTTAGGTAATGAACTGTTAGGGCCAATCCCCAAGGACTGCTTTGACAGTGACAGTGATGACAATACGACACCAGACAGGATTTTTACCCGGCATGGGGGGAACTTCCTGGTGTACACTTCTTGCCCTTACGGTAAGGAAGATGTGACTTGTGACTTCAGGAGGGATGAGGTGATTTTCCAAGTCCATGAGGGCTGCCTTTCCCACCTGAAGCCCCCAGTCCAAATCAGCACACTGACCAGGGACTTCTCCACCCAGCTGGAGGAGGCCGCTGAAATAGCCAAACCAGAAGTCTTTCCAGGCTTCAGGCAGATGGTGGAAGAGAGAGTCAACCTAGCTGATGCCTGTGTGACTCTGGAACAAAAGCAAAAGTTGAAACAAGTTTTCTTGGATTTCCAAGGTCTCTTTGCGGTAGACTCATATGACTGTGGTCGCACTGACATCCACACAACAACAATCCCCACGGACCCTGGCATGACTCCTGTGTTTGTGAGGCAATATCGCTTGCCTCTCGCATCAATGGAGTCCCTTACTGAAATAATTAAGAACCTTGAGTCCCGGGGAATAATCCGTCCAGTCCACAGCACCTTCAATAATCCGGTGCTGGGAATATTGAAGCCAAACGGCCAGTGGAGACTCTGCGCCGACCTCAGGGAGCTCAACAAACGGGTCCATACTTCCCGATGGCCTCTGCCCTACATTGACCAAGGGCTGGCCCAGATCCAGGGGTCACAGGTATTCACTGCAATAGACCTGACCAATGGATACTGGACCGTGCCGGTCAGTAGGGAAGACCAATACAAGCTGGCTTTTACCTTTGGGGGCCAGCAGTATACATGGACCCGGACTCCCTTCGGATACCTCAACTCCGGCAATGAATTCAACATTTTCCTACACAAGGCCATGCCCGACCTGGGTGCAAGGGGTAACCTGGCTTATGTAGATGATGTCCTCATCAAAAGTTCATCTGTGGAGGAACACATAGCGGAGATCCGTTATGTTCTGACCCAGTTGAGGGCCGCCGGAGCAAAACTTTCCTTTCAGAAAGCACAGTGGTGTAGAACCCGTGTTAATTTCTTGGGGCATGAGATTACTCCTCAGGGTCTCTGTCCCCAGGAAAAGAAAGTGGAAGCACTTCAGAAACTGAAAGACCCCACAACTCTGCGGGAACTAAGGAGCCTCCTTGGACTGACTAATTACAGCAGAAAGTTCATTGAGGGCTACGCAGAGATCACCAGACCCCTGATTCATCTCTTGAAGGGGGGGGGTCTAGTGGGAATGGGGTCCAGAACAAGCCGAGGCAGTAAAACAACTCAAAAGAAGCCTCTCACAAGCACCTTGCCTAGCTCACCCTGTCAGAAGCAAGGAGTTCTTCCTGGAGACGGGGTTCTCTAATATGTGCTTGACAGCAGTATTATACCAAAAGCATGACAAGGTCAATAAAGTAATCTCCTATGCGAGCAAAACTTTATCCTCTGTGGAGGAAAAATTCAACGATTGTGAGAAGGCGCTCCTGGCAACGGTGTGGGCATTGAAGAATTACCGCCCGTTTATCCAGGGGGAACACATCATAGTGGAGACTCCACACCAGCCTCTGCAATATCTCCAAAGTGATAGAATCCGGGCCGGAAATGTGAGTAATTCCCGAATTACTTCCTGGATTCTGTCAATGCAAGGCTTTCCTGTGGAGGTTAGATATGGCCAAAACAAGAAGAGTCCCCTCGCGCAAGGTCTGGCTGACTTGCATGATTGTGCCAGAGAAAACTGTCTCGAGGACGAAAGTCTAAAGATAAAGGACAACATGGAGGCATACCTTAATTCCCCACACAAAGACTTTGAAGAGGACAAGTGTGAGGGAATGCCCACTGTCTATGTGGATGGATGCTCTTACCATGTTGACAACGACGGGGAGAAAGAACTGGTGGCTGGCGTAGGGAATGCATGGGTGAAGGAGTTCCCAGAACCCTCCGCTGGATACAAAATTGGTCCCCGAAGTAGTCAGGTGGCAGAATTGATGGCGGTGCATCAGGCCATCCTCACTGCTGTCCAGCATCAACTCCACGAACTGGTCATAATCACAGATTCGGATTATGTACGGAATGGGTTCGTGGAGCACCTGGTTAATTGGAAAGCCAGAGGCATGTTATGTGCTAACAACAAACCCTTGAAACATGGGAAGTTGATCCAAAACATTGATGATCTGGTCACCTCGAATGAGATGACCATCTATTGGAAAAAGATCAAGGGTCATTCCAAAGTAGAGGGACCAGACAAAACTGGAAACGACTTAGCTGATCAGCTGGCCAAAACCGGGGCCATCCAAGGGGATCTAATTGAGATTGAGTCCCTGTTGGGGGAAATCCAGGTCACTGCTATCACTAGGTCCCAGACAAATGCTCACAACGACCTTTCAATTGCACAATGGAGCAAGGAGACCCCTGATGCTGATTTGATTACAGCTCAGAAGGGGGATCCAATTATTGGTAAGTTTTACCAACACCTTGAGGACCCGGAGAACTTTCCCCTGACGGATACCGATTACATTGGGAAAGAGGACCTAAGAGTGTTGATGAAATGTCCAAAAATGTTCCGAATCCAAGACGGTTTGCTGGTAAGGAAATTCAAAGCTGGCCACGATCAGTGGGTGGTTCCTACCTCATTCCGAACCCTGATGTTAAGTCACGCCCATGATGCGGCCACCGCCGGTCATAGGGGGTTTCACACAACATTGGAAATCTTAAGAGAGTTTGCATACTGGCCACACATGGGGCAGGACCTCGACCAATACTTAAAGGGGTGTCTTGTGTGTGCACAATTTCAGCCATCATCCCTCACGCACCGTGCGCCTCTCCAAAAGAGGGGGATGACACTGCCATGGTCAGATTTACAAATCGACTTTGTAGGCCCCGTGATTCGCTCTGCTAGGGGGAATAAGTACATGTTGACTGTGACATGCTTGTTTACCAAGTGGGTGGAATGTCTCCCAGCCCCAAATTGCAAGGCAGAAACTGCAGCTGCCCTGATGATTAACCACATCTTTTCCCGTTTCGGTCTACCTCAAAGGATTGAGTCAGACAGGGGTAGCCACTTCACCAGTGAAGTAATGACAAAGATGTGGGAGATACTGGGGGTCAAAACGAAGTTGCCTATTGCTTACCGGCCAGCTTCTTCTGGGGCAGTAGAGAGATATAACCAAACCATTGTGAGCATATTAAAGAAGTTGGCAGATTCTGGGCCAAGTTGGGATATCCGATTACCTCTGGTCCTAATGGCCATCAGATCTACCCCTTCATCTGCAACCAAAATGTCACCATTTGAGTTGATGACTGGGCGCAAGATGGTGCTTCCTCAGCATTTGCTCTACAGGACCCAAGAGCAGACACTGATAAATGCCTCCACAACTCATGAGTATGTGGAGAATTTAAGGAAACACCTTCAACATGCTTTTGCTTATGCTCAGCGGAATCTAGAAAGATCAGCTGATAGCATGAAGACCCACTATGACCTGAAAACTTCCAGGAAGGAATATCAGGTGGGGGACCGGGTCTATCTATACAATTTCCAAAGGAACCAGGCCAAACAGCGAAAAATTTTGCCTACATGGAAGGGACCCTTTGAGATTATAGACAAAATCTCTCCTGTGGCCTACAAGATCCGCATCCCCAAAGGCGGTTTGGCAGAGGGGGAAGACAAGTGGGTCCACATTAACCAGTTGAAGTGTTGCCATCCCAGGCACACTCTGCAACAACTGGAGGAATCCTCTGGAATCCTAGAGGGTACTGTCTCAGATTAATTCAGTTCTAACTTAAAATATCCTACATATCGCCTATCAAATTCTGAGTTTCTCAATGTGGGTGTTTTCGTTTTTGAATGCAAAAAGAAATGTGCATGTCCATATGTTTTGACTATAAATTTATATGCCACCCCACTATATCAATGGTGGGGGAAAAATGTCCATGAATAGGTATTGCCGCTCTTCCTTTGTCCTCCTAGGAGAAAGAAAACCTGGAGACGGGCCAAGGAGGATGATCCGGAGACCGGGAGCAGAGACGCGGGGGGCCCAGTGTACCGCTCAATACTCCCATCAGGACCGGCGAGGAGAACCGATCGATCCGACCGGATGGAGGAAAAGATGCTGAACTGTGCCATCTATTGGAAGAAGATGAGGAAACATCCCAGGTCTTGCGAGTCCCATCAGTGAAACAGAATGGCCATCGCAAGAGGGGGGCTTGTGGGATGTTTTTATCCACGCATCCAAGCCCTACCTCAAAAACTGTACAGTACTGGCATTGAAAACATCTTGATGGCCAGAGATTCCCAGAAAATGCCCAGGGAAGTGCATGAAGAATAGGCTGCCACCCATTTTGCCGATGTTATGGGCACAGAAGGGCACTGCCTAAAACCACCATTGGACTACCCACACAGTAGCCTGAAACCATTGGGAATGGCAATGCTGATTGCCAAAAGCAACCTAGAATTGTGGGGAATTCATTTTCTTAAATCCCAAAAATGGGTGCATTACCAGTACTCACCACTATCAGAAAGCCGGCATTTAAAACAACACCAGACTTTTTTCTCTTTTTGTGTAAAACTGAATAAATGAACCCAAAGCAGGCCAAAGAAAGACTTACTGAGAGGTGGATACAACCTAAAGTTATATTCTGAAGTGACTTGAAGGTTTATAACAAGACTGGCTGAGCTGTGGATTTCAGCAGTTTAAGTAAATTTGGACTGAAAGACACTAAAAATCTAAATGTTTAAAAGAAATGAGTGACCTACTTTTGAGTGTCACATAGGTTGCAATTGTTTAAATGTCATAGTTTAAACTTAGAATCAGAATTCTAGCTGCATATGTAAAAATGGTTAGTTTTATTTGAATGCAGAAAACTGGGTAACTAAAAGTGACATTAGCTGGGGCCTGGCTTAAGGAACTGAATTCTGCCCACCAGCTACCCCCGACAGGAGATGAGACTTGCACTACAGCTGTGTTCCCAGGCCAGCTGCCTTTTGCTGTTCCCACCAAAAGGGATCTGACACTTCTCTGATTGAATTACCTGGGCTCTGCAGGAAATTGAACAAAGCCCTGTCCTGACTCAGGCAAATGTTTTATTGGTGGGAGTCGTAAATGTGGCTTCCTCCTGGAAGGAAAGGGGAGGAGCACTGCATGTGAGAGCAAGCTGGCTTGGCAGAAACTGGGAGGGGGAGAAACTGGAGACAGAGGCTGAGCTTGAAGAAAGTGGAAAAACTGGTTTCTGTACCATGTGACCTGAAAAGACACACCCCTGTAGCCAGAATATGGTTTTAGAAAAAGATGAATAACTCATAGTACGGACTTGTCATAATTATTTAAATGAGACCATAATTCTTGTGATTTTTCTGCCCACATTTTAAGAGGTTTTTAGAACCGGTGGCATGATCTGGGGGCAAGCTAGCAGTTAAGAGGGTATTACTTAAAATGTATGCATGTGAAAAGTCTGATACTTCATCAATTAATGCCTGCATGCCTTGCACACATTTGGGTAAATTTGAGTAAGAATCTGATATTGGTAACCTGACCAAAAAGTGAAATATGTTGCCATTTCTCAATGCAAGCTCCCAGGAAGAGCAGATTTGGACAGGGTATACCTCCTGTGATATGTGATGGGTGCATGTAATTTTAAACAAATGTGTACCTGTGCAAATATGTCTTTTGGGCCAAAATATAGATTGTGTGTAATTTGACAGGGGTGGGTTCTCTGTACCATAAACAGACCTCATCATGATGACACTTCATTTCTTCCCCCAATCAAGGGGAAGAGGAGGAAGTGGCCAATGACAAGTGGAGAGGGGTAGGGCCTAGGAAGCTAGCCTTTCCACCGACTTTCAAAACACATAAAAGCAGACAGTCAGGACAGATAGGGACATTCAATTCCATTTGCTGCGGAGCATGCTGCCGGACCATACAACATCCAGAGATCCAGACTTCAAATCCATCAATCTCCAGAATCCAGAGAGGCTAGACCAGCAGAGCAGAGCTGACCCAGACCGCTGTTAGCAGAACCAGAGAGCTGACCCAGATCACTGTGAAGAGACCCAGACCAGACCAGAGTCCAGTCTAAAACCTGACCAGATCCGTGGCGAGGCCCATTCTATTTCTAAATATATTGTGAGTACCTAGCAGAACTGTGCAGAACCAATCTCTTAGTTAAAATAAAATAATTCAATCTATTTTAATCTAAGTAGAACTGCCTAAAAGGTGTCACCTGTCATTTTCTAGCTGCTAGCTGTCACTTGTCACTTTGAACTTTTAAAATTTCAAATCTGAAAAACGACCTTTACCATATCGCTCATATCTCTGTGACCGTTTGTCTTAGAGACTTGCAGTAACTTTCCTCTGAAAGCTGGGAATCTTGGCTTTTCAACAAACCTAGAACCGCATTCCTATTCCATACACTTTTGCCGCAATAGCGAAAAACGCACTCGCGAATTTTGCCGCGATTTGCGATTTGGCCTGATTTCTTTACTTGTAAAAAGACAGCTGCTGTTGCCTGAACTACTAAAAATTCGTTTGCCTCTTAAGAACCATCCCTGAATCATTGCTAGAGTGAGCCTGGACTAATATTAACTAGATACCACTCACCCTGAACCTCTAGAGGGAATTAAAAGCATTTTAGCATATTTTGCACTTCATTGCCAGCACATATAAAAGCATTTTGGGCCTGTGTTTCAAACTTCTGTAGTCTAAGCTTGCTGGGGTGAACTGAATTACATTTGATTGCATTTCTGAGAACTGTGTGCTTTCCTTCCATTTCCTTGCATTGCATAAAAGGGGGGGGGGGTGAATTGTCCAAGAAAGTGATTACATTGTCTTTTGCTGAAATCCTATCAAGTTATTTTCTGTACTGCATTTCATTCCACATTGCATCCATTTGAAACCATCAAAGTATTGTTGCTATCTTATCCATCCTATAACCACTCATCATTGATTATAAAGAAGTGTGCTAGTGCCGGACTATCCATTATTGATTACTGCTCAGATTAAGTGTGATATTCAATTATTAATTTATTATAAAGTGTGATATATATATATATTGTTTAAATTATCAAATAAACCTTTAAACTTGCAAAACAGAACTACTTCTTGGCTCAGTGGGGTCAGGGGGATTCCAAGAGAGGGGTGTTATATAGGGGTAGTCATCTAGAACGCATGAACTGGACATAAAGATATATTAATAAGGGTTTCCATTCAGTATCCCAGACTAGGCATTGACTTAGCTGTAGTGTTGAATTGAATCCTCTTACAGTAGAGCACCATCAGTGGAGAGTTATTGGTATACAATTTAAGAGCCAGGACACAATGCTTGATGATTTCATCCAAAGGACCCCTATAAGTGTTGAGGAACAAAGGGGGGGATGGGGAGAGGAAAGCAAACTCATGGCTGACGAGTCCTTTCTCTGTTTGTATTACTTTTTCTTGGTCTCAGGTTTTCACATCTTCTTTCTGTTCTGATTTATTTTAGGTGGCCTTGCTGAGCCCCATGGCCCCCGTCTTTGTTCATCACAGCCCACAATGATTGTGGTCTTTCCCTGGTCGCTGGTAGCACAGCACCAGGTTACGATGGAGCAATTATGCAAATGTTTAAAATTAGATCAGAAATGGATGTCAGAAACCCTGCCACCCTTATTTCCATTATATTCTAAAGCAGTGATTCATTTTTTGTGCATTTATGATGCCTTGGACACTTCAAAGTTTTCTGACTAGAAATTGCAAATATATTAGGAGCATGGTAAAAGAAAACATTCGCTCACTGGGAACATCCCACTGCAAAATGCTTTGTAAATGAGGCCCAATGAGTTTATAGATATACATTATTTCAAATACACTTAAATATGGGTTTCCATATTTGCTAATAGCCACAAATCGACGAAAAAATATATGCACGATTATTTTGTTTTATTTGAACATGTGTATGTACCATGTGATAGCAATCATGTCGGTTGGTGAACTAGCGACCACCCTAGATGTGTTGCCAACAATCCATAATCCATATCCCTGTACTTTGTTTAATATCTATACGCTACAAGTTGCCTTCTCAATCTGTGCTGTACATATTGAATGTATTGCTGATGCAATCTGCTACTTTCAGGCCGGATATCACCCCATGAAGGACCTGTGGGCTACATATTCAAGCCAGATACTGGATGACTAGGAGCCTAGGATGTGGCTGCAATCAATAGGATGCTGAAGCTTGGAGACAATCAATTTCACAAGGATCAAGAATGGTCAAAGCAGCCAAGCAACAAAGCAGCTGTGTTCCAGAGCTGTGAGATGAAATGTGTGTCTCATTGGGCAGGCAGCGTGGGGAGGCGAAAGGAAAATAGACGAAGGCCTCGGGCAGAGACATGTGGGTGGTGATGGCAACAGGCTAAACGCTGAGGAGCAGGGAGGGATTTGCATCACTTGTGAACTGAGAAAGAGGACCACTCTCCACATGGAATCCCTTGCAAATGATTATACGGCCACAGTTTGAGTGCGGGCGGAAGCCGCAGTTCGCTTCTGGTCAACAGAATGCTTTGTAAATCCGATCCTTGATAAGTAGAAAAGGGAAGGTAACAATGGTTCTTACCGCAAGATTATATGTTATTGCACGGCATAGTGTGCTGAGCAGGCAGTGGGTAAGGTGAACTCTTAACATGGCGACTTTCAGCTTATGATAGCACTTACCTGCCTGCACAGTTCACATGTGTGCAGCCTCTCCTCTCTGGCACAATACATATTCAGTGGTAGGGAGTGAGAACCAATAGAGTACTCGGGCCTGATTTACAGAAGTGCTTTTTCAGTGGGAAAACCGCATTGAAAAACGCTTTGTAAATCAGGCACCACCTGTCTATACTTCTAAGGGGCGATGTTTGTGAGATGAGACTTGTGTTATCAATAGGAGCGCTCGTGGCTTCCAAAGGAAGAGTAATCAACTCTATTCTTTTCAGGTACTTTGTCATGTTATTAGTAAAGCTATCAATGGTGATGAAACAACCTGGCATGTGACATCATCAAGAGTGCAGTTTGTGACGTCAAATGGCACGCTAATACATCATCGAGAGTGCAGTTTGTGATGTCAAATGGCACGCTAATTCATCATCGAGAGTGAAGTTTGTGACGTCAATTGGCACGCTAATACATCAAGAGTGCAGTTTGTGATGTCAAATGGCACGCTAATACATCATTGAGAGTGCAGTTTGTGATGTCAAATGCCAAGTTAATACATCATCGAGAGTGCAGTTTGTGACGTCAATTTGCATGCTAATACATCATCAAGAGAGCAGTTTGTGTTATCAAATGGCACGCTAATACATCATTGAGAGTGCAGTTTGTGACGTCAAATGGCACACTAATATAATACATCGAGAGTACAGTTTGTGACATCAGTTGGCACGCTATATGAGATTAAGAGTTCACACATGGTGTCAGCTTCTCTAGTGAACTTCATTGGCCACGTTTCACATTACTGCAGAGATAAGTTTGAACCCTAAGCATAATTTTACAGGAATTATTTACTAAACAAACCATAGCTTTTGTAAACAAATGTGTAAACATGGGGCGACCTCTCATTTTTAAAACCGTATTACTCAAAGAGCTCTCAAATAATACAAACCCCTGTTCAGACCAAATTGAAGAGAAGATTCAGGCCACTGATAAAGTGACACAAATTCGTAAATAAACAACAGAATATATCTTTCTCACAATCACTCTGACTTGCTGCTATCATTGATTTCTGTGAAGAAAGCACACTAACACTGATGGAGATGAGAGGTAAGTGCAGCACTCTAATCACTTTCTAATTACATCTATAGAGAATAATTGTGGAAAATTGCCCTCATCTGAAATGTGAGCTATTTATAGCTAGAAAGGATGTTTAATTACTCTGGGGAGTTTTAGACTGTAAGACACTGAACGCATTAATTATATATATAAATGCATCTATATTCATAGATATGTATCTGTGTGTGTGCGTGCGTGTATAACATACATGTCTTTCATACTGTATGAAGCACATCTATGATTTACATTTTTCCAAAAAAAGTCTTGGTGCCGTTTACCCGTTTTTGAACTGTCAGGTACATTGTTTTATAAATATAAAAGATGGGGCAGTAACCAATAAAGCTCAATTAAAGCACATAATATGTGTCTATTTGTAGATTTGTAGGCATGGATGTGTGTGTGTGTGTATATATGGGCGCCAAATTTGCATTCAACACTAGCCATTGGCTAGTCATAATAGACACTTGGCGAGCAAGACATGGTGTGCTGTGTGTATATGTAGAATTTCGGTGATCAAATTTGAGATTTGGGTGATCAAATTTGAGATTTGGGTGATCAAATTTGAGATTTGATGAGCAGAAGCTAAGGGCAGTTTCTAGGTATTGGGCATCACTCGGCAAGCAGGAGCTACCTTTTCAGAAGCTGTAGCTAGTACACAGCTCACCACAATTCTAAGTTACGCATCATGCAGACACTACATTTTGGCCCATTATGCAGTTTCCATTCTGGTCTAAATGTGCCGTTTAGTCGTCTTTATCCATATTACTAAACAGTTAAGAGTTAATATCACATATGTATGTTTGTAAGGCGCCACTTGGCCTGGGAAGTCAAAAGTAGCTCCTGGTAACTCTTGCTTTGAAGCTAACCAGGCTCTCATAAGCTAGAAGCAGGCGCCAAATAGTTCCGAGCAATTTGTAATACTAGAATTGAGCTGGCAAGTGACTTTTTATCGCAGACTAATAGCTTACAACTTGACATATTTATACACAAACGTGATAGTCAGTCGTTGCCCTATAGTCAATTTGACTAACTTCACCTATCTGTATGACATTTTCCAAAGCTGTTTTCTGACCTTTGCCTCTTGGAAAAAATGGTGCAAATGCGCCCACACGTTTAAAAGTTATAAAGCATTGAATAAAGGGTGTGTTTTTCATCTTTTACACTGAATGTGCATTCATTGAAACACCTGTTTATAGGCGTGTTATAAATGCCATATCATATCATAAATGCACAGCTTAAACAGCTGTACACATTTGCTTCATTTTCAAGACAAGTTAAGCAAAAATATGTGCCGATGTGCCTTTTGGTGGTTGGTGCAAATCCATACAGTCCATTTTTAAAATGTAGGCGAGAATAGAGTCCCCCGGCACCGAAAACTTTGTGTATATCTTCTATGGTGCATTGCAGCTAGTGAGGCTTTTTAGAAATGAAAATCCGCCATTTTTTCAATAACGCGAGGCAATCTTGTGAGAATTTCCATGGGAACAGAAAACTAAATTCACATAAAATGATGTTAGGAGCGGGAAAGGGATGTTTGCTCTTGTGCAGGATGAGGGGAGTGTGAACCAGGGACAACTGGTGAGTTTGAGCCTTTTGGAAGGGTTAGGCGAATCATATTTTGTTCCTTCATGGACTGTTTCTTTTTTAGAAAGGAACCGTTCATGTGTTTTCATGAGAAGCCACGATGTTCTCGCAGGAATTCGATATATGTCACAGGAATAAATGTAATTAAAATTATATTAGGAGGGGCCTGTGGGCATCTGGGCTTCATGGTGGATGTACGGAGACAAAAAAGAGGGTTTACGCAAATTCAAATTTTGAAGGGGGCTTGGTAAGAATTTTTTATTTTATGGTGTTTTAATTTTTCTGTGAGACTCTTAGGGGAAGCAGGTACGAACGAAAAACCACAGTTAACTTCTCACAGGTTTACTTGTGGGTAAATCACATGAGAGAATCTTGCCAGAACAAAAAAGGAGGACACAAAATCATGAGACTGTGGTCATGTGACCAGGCACTAAGACTCAGTTGCCCACCACCAGTTTTCGTACCTTCCAGGCAGCTACTTAAGGACTCTTGGCCAGCTCCAAGCAGAGAGCAAAGAGTAGACTACTGGTCCCATGAGCAGGCACAGCCATTCAGTTGCTCCATCCATCACCAGTTTTCGCGCATTCCAGGCAGCTACTTAAGAACTTCTGGCCAGCTCCAAGCAGACCAGGCACTGTCCCTCAGTTTCTCTGCCCACCACCAGTTTTGCATCTTCCAGGCAGCTACTTAAGGACTCCAGGCCAGCTCCAGGCAGACTGCATTGAGCAGGTTGCTGGTCACATGATCAGGCCCTGCCACTCAGCTGCTCTGCTCACCACCAGTTTTCGCACCTTCAGGCAGCTATTTAAGGTCCCCAGACCAGCTCCAGGTAGACTGCTTTGAGAAGGCGACTGGTCACGTGACCAGGCCCTGCCACTCAGGTGCTCCCCCTACCACCTATTTAACCAGTTTTCCTTTGGTGTCCTCATTACTGGTATCCTAAGCAAAGGACAGACCAAACAAAGACCTCAACTGTTTGTGCCTGTTTGTGGATGATAGGGCCACGGGTCAGACCTGATATCCTGTATTTCACCTACAAAGCTGTTGCTAATACTCGCTAAAAGACATCACAATATGGCTCCTCCTTCCACAGCCTATACACATCCTCGCTAGTGTTTGAATGGCCAAGAGCTGTAGGTAGACCTGGCAAGCTGCTCTAGCAAACCTCATAAATATCGCCCTCGTGCCCATTCAACACACTCGGACCTCATGCACACACACCCTCATGCTGATCATGCTTGCTCAGAAGTCACTCACACTGCAGAGATCCCTGATCTCATCTCGCACAACCTTCCCTCTTTATCACCAAAACACGGTTAACCCCATCCTCACTCCATGTTTCCAATGTCTTCCTACCCCCAGGCTACCGCATCCAACATGCTGACCGGAGCGATTGGTCATGCTCCATCATCCCCTCTCCCAGAATAAACTCATCCAAATCTCTCGCCTGCCGGTTCCCCTTATTTTAGAAAGAGTCCATCAACTCCTACCACATCTATAGACCACCTCACAGGAGTGACTCTTTCACAGCCAACATCTCTAACTTACTCTCCTCTGTCTAACTAGCAAACACTTATAAGGTCTTTCTCCTAGAAGTTCACGTTCCTGAGTCTCACGCTGACAGCAACAATTGAAGCATGGTGTTTGCGCTGACCAGATCAATGGACCTTAAACAAATAGTGCTCTCCCCCACGCACAAGAAAGGCAACACCCTAGACTTAGTCTTTACATCATCCCACCTCATCACCTTTCGACTGGTCTGACCACACCGCCATTCCACTGTCAATCATCCACTCGACCACGACCCACAAAGGTCCGGATAAATGACCCCTCAATCAGCACAGCTCATTCAAAACCTTTCCAGTCAATGAGCTACAAACAAACTTTACAGTCTTTCCCAACAAAGGAAATGCCTTGGTTCTCCAAGAATTATTCAGCAACTCTGCTATGAATCGGGTAGACACTCATGCCCCCCTAAAAACCAGCCGGGCTAAGACCAAACAGTGCCTTAGTATACCCTAGAGCTTGCCTCCAACAAACGCTCAATCAGAGCCGTGGAGAAACAGTAACCCTGGAGCGCTCACCAACTGAAAGTCTCTTTGCACTAACTGTAGGATTGTGATTACAGAGGCCAAAGCTGCTTACTACTCTACCACATAGCAGCAGCCTAAAACAGGATCATTCACAATCCTGTCGAGATGTGACGTAGGTTAATGTTCACAATTCTAGGTGTGGCACTTGCTAACCTTCACAATTCCGTCTAGCCCTCTTTGAAGTAGTAAAGCATTCTACTAAACCCTCAGCCAACCTTGAGGTGACAGCAAATCATGCAACAGAATTGTTTTTATTTTAAATTGAAAAAATAGTTAAAATCTGACAGATCATCAAATTAACCTCCCACAGCATTAGACCCCCTGCACTCCAGCATGCACATTGCACCTCTGGACTTGATCCCCTCCTCTCTCTCCCAAGGCGGCCTAAAAATAATCACCTCCCTCAAACCTACTTCCTACACTGATGATATCATTCCGGCATCCATCATTAAACAATTGATGGGACTGGCGCTCAACGCAATGCTCGGCATCATGAATGCCTCCCTCACAGAAGGGTAATTCCCAGAAGCCCTCAAGGAGGATTTCATATGACCTCTGTTGAAAAATCTGACCCTAGACCGATCAACTACCAGCCCATTACAAAGCTCCCATTTATTCGCTAAATCCGTCAAAAAGTAGTCGGTACACGACTACTCGCAAGTATTGAAAAACTACACCTCCTAAACAACTATCATTTGTGGTTGTGCCCCAAGTGTACCATTGACACAGCCTGCATCCAAGCGGTGGATGATGCCCTCCAAATCATGGTTAAGGGCAACTCATGCCTCCTTGGTTTTCCTTGACCCTTCAGTTGCATTTGAAGCCCGCAACCCCTGCATCTTACTCTATCCCCTTGCTGGCAGGATAGGGTTCTCTGGTATTGTTCTGAATTGGTTCACTTCCTACTTCTTGACAGACACCAGGAAACCCAGATGAAAATGTTGCATTCTAACCAACTCCCAGTCTCCTTCGGAGTCCAAGGATCATCCTCAGACCGATCCTTTTTAACCTTTAAAATCGAGCCTCTGGCCACACCCCTAAAAGATCCCGATATAGCCATACACGAATATGCAGATGATACTCAGATGTACATGAGAAAAAAAATCCCACAGGATATCAGTCATCTCCATGATTACCTAGCCATCATCATGTCCTGGAATGTCAACTGCCCACCTTAAACTTAACCCATCCAAGACCAAATTGGTTCTTATCAGTCCCCCCACTGAACAACAACTTTTCCAACAATGGCTCAATGATATACATCGAGAAGGATTAGACCTGCAACAATCGAATAAAAAATAATTGTTAGGCTTCACCATTGACAGCACACTGTCCTTCCAGAAACACAAAGCCAAGAAGTCAAAACGGCCTGACTACAAATTGCCACCATTCGGAAAATCAAACCCTTCATCCCACTGCAGGATTTCCAGACTGTAGTGCAGGCCCTTTTGGTCTTTCACATCAATGGGGGAAATGCCCTCATGACAGGGCTCCAGGTTACTTACTTGGCTCCCCTAAAGGCATTCCACCATTCTGCAGCACATCTTATGGGTGTGAGAAAATTAGACCAAATCACCACCAGGCTACACAGACTGCATTGGCTTCCTCTCCAGGCCACGATACGTTCAACAATGCATGCACCATCTACAAAGCAGTTACGAGTAGCACATCAGCATACCTGGCAGCTAAGCTCCACGTATCTGGAGACCACACGCCCCTTGTTCAGTAAATCTATCAACCGGTTCGAATCACAACCAGTCCTCAAAGAGAGGACCCGTAAACAATCCTTCTCTTGTCACGCAGACATCCTATTGGATCAGAATGCCCCCACAATTCTTCAATTTTGCAACTCTCTCAAGAGATCGCTTTTCGACAACACCTGACCAAGGACTAATACAAATGGATGCATTAACCGCAACTCATAGTACTGCGCCACTGTTAAAATATGCCAGCCCAAACGATGGCTACCCACACCCGATGCCGCACTCTGCTGCTCTCGAGCTAGGTCAACTATTTAAACAATAACATTCAATTAAAAATTAAAAAGGCCTATGCAAAATAACTGTAAAACAGAAGGAAACAAGCACATTTTTCTCTCACTCCCCAATTGTTGCAAACTGGGCATAATCTTGGCAAATTGACCTCTTGCCATGGCTGAAGGGGGCACTGTCTAAAAAACATTAAAATTCAGTGAAAACACTCTAATTAAGATGCGGATATGTTTTAATATTTCAACACAAAAAAACTGTTCAGCAAGTATTAGAAGAGACGCTACCGTAACCATGAGTCCTCCCTGGAGCGTAGGCCGTGAGCATAATGCTAACAACACAGCTGACATCAGAGATGACATTGTGCATGACATCAAGAGGGGACATAGGGTTAAGGTGGCGTGGCTTCCAACACGTGCTGAGTTTCTTGAAGTATCCTTGGCCCCGAGTCCATGTCTCTCCTTCAGAGTGATCGTAGACATTTTTTGAAGATGCCATTTTGTGTTTCAGTTTAATTGAAGGGGTTTTAAAGAGAGAAACATCAGATAAACCCACTTTACCTGAGCGGTGTATGTTATTGACTGATATTTTACAATTAACTTTGACAAACAATATCATCACATTCTTCTAGACAGCCTCATTGAAGCTTATAACTAGATAGTAGAATAGCACCCACAGATGTTTGGCCTGCTGCTATAACTTGCTTGCATTACATAGTACTTTGACATTAATCCACTCAGACATAAACTTAATTTCAAAGTTCAGTGGTAAAAAACAAATTTACATATTAATGTTAAAATTGAATTTTGTTTGACCAGTGTAAAACTCTGAACCGCAGGAACTTCTCATTGCAATTACATTAATGTTCCATTTTCTCCAGTGATACACAACATCAGTATGAAACTTTTAATTGGGTATTCAGGAATAGCATGGAGAAAAGAGCAATAAATTCCCTCAGCCATATAGAAATAAATTTGAAAAACACTTTGCCTCCTTCAGTATGATAAACAGCCAGGCACACAGTCACAGCAATTTGCAGCCTTTAGAAAAAATATCAAGACATTTTGGATGTTTGTCTTTACAAAGGAATGTTTACCAATCTCCCCTTTATGTGAAAATCGCATTTAGCCCCAATTAGGGCTTCTTAGGTAATGATAAATGGACCAAACTAGCTTTTCCCCAATCTGTATTATCTAAAAACTTTTCAACTAGTGTTACATTGAATCAAACTGTTTTTTGTATTGTTTCCTTAATGTTTGTCCTAGTGAAAACATGTTTAGATAACACAGCCTTGGCCAAACCCTGTTTGCTCGTGCCCTTTTATACTAGCAGGAACATTGGTACTAAAATCATTTACTCCGTTTTTTGCACAAGGACAACATTCTGATAATCTGCTCCTTAATAACACTACAATTGAGATGTAAGTAGTAGCACATTCTTAATCAAAATTATTCTGTGTACTGGATGTTTATATTGGATCTGTGCTCCACTGAGTGCAGTGGGGATAAAGGAGGTCGAATATGAAAAGAGACACTTCATCGACCATTCAAAGACCCAACTTTTACAATGTCCCATTCACATTTACCTCAGTGAAATGATGTGTAGTGTGGATTTAAAACGAAAGCAAAACGTTTCCAAAAATCGATTTAAAAAAAAGAAATCAAACATAATTTGCTGAAAATAAAAATATGATTAATAAACTAAAAACATCCTAATGTAATCCTAAAGTAATCCTATAACAAAATGCCTTTAAAATACAATCTGACATGTGTTCTTATAATCATCCAATAGTAAATGAGTTCATTTGTTGCTGCTGAAGAGCTGTCTTACATTTTAATATTGTTTGCTGAAGGGTCTGCTTACAATCAATGGTCTTCAAACATTTTAGGCCTTGGTCACTCCTGAGCAAAATGTGGGAAGGCTGCCCGACCCCCAAAAATGCCAAATGGAGAGTAAGTCCAAATGGCTATGAACTAGTGTGCGCCGTCACTGCACCCTACTCCCAGTATCGTCCCTGGGCTCCCCCACCTTCTCACATCACAGTCTCTGGGCTCCTTCATCCCACTCCTACCCAGTGCCTGGGCTCTCTCCACCCCACCATAGACCATGGGCTCTCCCCACCCTGCTCCAACAACTATTAGATGGCTCGCGCCCATCCTGCTCCCACCACAGTCCCTGGGCTCCCCCACTCTGCTCCCAGCACAGACCGAGGGCCAGTGGCAGCTGGTGAACTTTTTAAGTGGAGGTGCATGAATATTTCCCCCAGATACGCCATAGCCACTGAGCGAAGTGAGGAAGCCAGAACCAATCAATATCACAATTTGCTTATATTTTAACCCCTTGGGTGCTATTCAAACAGTCATAATGAATTGCCATTTGCAACTGTGGGCCACTTTTTCATTGGTGTCCGAGACAGTTTTATGCTCCAGTCCGACCCTGTGAGCTGCCCCTGCCCATTTCCTCCATTTAACAAATATATATGTATATATTTTCTTTTTTTGAAATTTCAGGCTGGGGTCTTGTGCCCTCCCCCCCCCAGGAATAAACCACGCTCCCCTGGCGGTGGGCAGGCGAGCCCCACAGTTTGAAGACCTCTGGCTTACATAGTTAGTACTAGGTACATGTTATGCACAGAGGCCAAGTAATCATATTTAAAAGAGTAATGGAACCAAAGCTCCCCAGAAGTTGTTCAGTTTTTAATATACATGATGCATACTATTGTATGAACTCTGATATATTAAATGGAGTTATGCATCAAGGTATTATTCGAATCTATGCCACGCACATCACACTATTTAATCACTAGAAATTAGGCGCTGAATCACAAGGAAGAACACGTATTATGTATACCATGTGTAATTGACACCAACTGTGTTCGCACCATACGAACGGACAACATGTTCACAGAAAATGATTTCCATCATACCGGTTCCTAAGACAAAAGTCAATAATGACATGAATAAATGGTAGGAATTGACAAAGAAAGTCAACTTAGACACTGTTGCATCCGCCCTGCGTCCTGCTACGTGGTGACGCAGGGCGTCTTAATAAAAGCCCCGCCCCCGAGCACAGGGAGGCAGTTCCGGGGCATACCCTCGGTAGGTGTGCAGCGTATTCTTTGAGCTCCGGCTGGAGCTACGCCACAGGCCGTGTGGCCTACTCTAATCACGCCCACCCGCGCGCACTCCTGGCCGCAGGGCTGGGCTCACAACAATGGCGACGAGGTGGAGCTGATAACAACACGCGCTCGGCGCACAACAGCACGCGGATGACCTGCAACCATCGCGCGCAAATTTTCGGACACCCGGTGGGGGGAGGGGGGAGCCGCGTACGTGACCCCCCAAACCCCCCCCAAAAAAAAAAAAAAAAGGTTTTTTTTTTCTACGGGTATTCTCCGTTGGTGCCATCCATTCACCATAAATACATCACAACGCTCCAAATTGCCCCAGCCACGACGTGGAGCCACCTGTCCAACATACAATTCCCCAGAGTCTGGAAGCTGCAGCAAACTCCAAGTAAGGCCCAGAACAAGTTGCACCTGCATCATCTGAGGGGAACAGCTGAGGTGTGCTGGACCTTTGACTACCACGGTGCCATGGCACAACTCTGAAGGACTCACACCTAGACGGTACGTGTACATGACAACATGGCGGCCGGAACATCCACTCCTGGGCCCAGCACGCCGTCAAGAATCACGGCAAACTTGTCAATGACATCACCACAGCTTCGCCCACAAAGAGGTTCATCGGCACTGGCCCAACCTTTTGACCCCTTCACAGATCCATCATCGAGCGGGCCCAGATGGCAGTTATGGATCCAAAAGTTCGAAATGGCGATGGAATGCAAGGACGTAACGACGGCCAGAAAGATGAAGGCACACCTGCTGCTCAGTGTGGGCGATGAGGTACTACGCATCTTTAATTCCTTAAACGTTGACGACGGCCAAGATGCATATGTGAGTGCAAAAGAGGCTTTAACGGCACACTTCCTCCCACAACTAAACCCGGACTATGAGACATTTATTTTTTGCACCACCGTTCAGGCAGTGGATGAAACTCTTGATATCTACCACACACGATTAAGAAAGTTAGCCATGTCCTGTGAATTTACAAATGTGGAGAAAGAGATCCGGAGGCAAATCATTAATGGCCTCCACTCAGAAAAGCTAAGGCGGCTGGTACTTAGTGAGAAAGGCATCCCCCTGCAACGGATCCTTGAATTGGGACGACAAAGGGAACTGGCACACACCAAGGCTGCCAACATGGAGGCCACGCTACACAAATTGCAACGCGCTCTCACCACAGCCATGGTGTCCCAGATCACCAACAGACAAGTCACAAGAGACGAGGTCCGTGGGGGCTATGCTCACAACAGGTGGCAACCACGCAACCCGGGTCCCACAGAATGCGGTTGGTGTGGTGGACCTCAACATGGCCGACAAAACTGCCCCGCGCAAGGTACTACTTGCGGAGCATGCGGCAGGAAGGACCACTATGCGAAGGTATGCAGGTCAGCAGGCACAACAACACAGCCCTCACAGAACCTTCAGGAAAAGAACGCAACCAAGAAGAAAAAGCAGGCCAGCGCAAGGAGGGTCGCAGCTGCCAACTCCTCAACGGAGGAAGAGGGTGATGATGTCTCAGGCATACAACGTGACCCCGGTATGGAAAACGACAGAAAAGGGAGGAAGGTCTACCTGGTGTCTGCGCTGAACCAGGGTCAAGCACCACAGAAAAAATCTGTCCGAAGGCGAACATGCATGGTCACCATCCAAAACCAGCAAGTTCTGATGACCATCGACACAGGTGCATCAATGAACATTATGCCCACAAGCATATTTTAGACTCTAAACCCACAACCAGATCTGAAGAGCACAGACACGCTGTTGTTTGCATACGGCAGCCGGAAGCCTCTACCAGTCGTGGGCAGGTTCCGCACTACTCTGGGCCATGGTGAAAACACGCTATGGTCGAAGGTCTATGTCGTAAAAGCAGGAATTGAAAGCCTTCTGAGTGGCGACGCTGCGGAAGATTTGGGTGTGGTCAAATTCATCTGCCATGTTGATGAGGTCACAGAGGTGGAAAACATTCTAAGCCAACACCCCAAGCTGCAAGACAGAATAGGTTGTTTGAAAAGCAAAACCATCAAACTGCATATCGATGAGTCGGTACAACCCAGAGCAGTAAGGCATAGGAGAACACCCTTCCACATGCGGGAACTAGTGGAGAATGAACTTAAAGCACTGGAAGACGCCGGCATCATAGAGGAGGTCACAGGGCCCACACCATGGGTCTCCCCAATGGTGGTAACAAGAAATCCAAAACAGCCCGGAAAAGTCCGGATTTGCATCGACATGCGCCTCCTGAACACGGCTATTAAAAGGGAACGCCACATCACACCGACAATCGATGAAATTGTGGCCGACCTCACGGGTTCGTGTGTGTTCTCCAAAGTCGATCTGAAGGCGGGGTACCATCAGCTCAAACTTCATAGGGACTCTCGATATATATTACGACATTTTCAACGCATCTAGTTCTGCGAAGGAACAAGTGCCTGAGCTTCGGGATATCATCAGCGGCCGAAGTCTTTCAACAAACCATTCAAGAGGTCATTAGAGGCATACCTGGCGTCCTGAACGTGAGTGATGACATTCTAATTCACGCGCCTGACAGGGAAGAACACCTCAAAAGACTCCAGGCATTACTGAGCAGGCTAGAAGATGCTGGGTTAACCATACACAGGGAGAAGTGCGAATTTCTCAGACCTGAAATTACATTTTTTGGCTACAAGTTCGGCGGTACTGGCATCTCTCCTGATCCCCAGAAGGTCGCAGACATACAAGCCGCGAGCCCGCCAACGACTCCCGCTGAGGTACGCAGTTTTCTTGGCATGGCCACCTACTGCGGCAAGTTCATCCGAAACTTGGCTACTCTTTCGGAGCCCCTACGTGACCTGACCAAAGTTAACACAAAATGGGAGTGGGGACAGGAGTGCCAGGAGGCCTTCGAGAACATCAAGGAGTCCCTGTCCGTTGACACAAAGATGGCGTACTACAACACCGAACTCCCTACAGAACTGTTTGTCCCAGTAGGACTCAGAGCCATCTTAATGCAAGTAACTAAAGAAGGGGAGAAAAGACCAATCGCATATGCCTCAAGAGCGCTCACAGCGACAGAGCAGAGATACTCTCATATTGAAAAAGAGGCCATCGCCGTGCTCTGGGGGTGTCAGCATTTTCACCTATACTTGTATGGACGCCGATTCACGGCGATCACTGATCATAAACCCTTACTACCCATCTTCATGGGTACGTCGTCACATCCGCCAGCAAGGATCACCAAATGGCTGCTCCACCTGCAGCAGTACAATTCCGAACTGGTCTATCAGCCGGGCAGTGGAAACCCAGCAGACTTTCTCTCAAGGCATCCTAGAGCAGCAACCCCACAGGAAGTCCAAGTGGCCGAAGAGACCGAGGAGCATATATGCCAGGTGATACACGCCATGAGCCCAAAAGCCGTCAGCATCGAGGACATTGAGTCGGAGACACACCGGGATCCTTGTTGTGACCTGGTGAAGGACGCTATCATTTCAGGTGATTGGAAGACGTTCATGAAGCATACGCACAACAGGACGACGGAGGCGAAGATGTTTCTGCCTGGCATGTTCACCGTCCGACAGGATCTGTCGATCACTGAGAGTGGACTGCTGCTAAGGGGAAATCGCATCGTTATCCCATTGGGCATACAAGACAGGATAGTGGCATTGGCCCACGAGGGACACCAAGGGATGGCACTGACAAAAGCCCGGATCAGACACAGGGTATGGTTCCCACAAATCGATGACCGGGTCGAGACACTCATAAGCACGTGCCTGCCCTGCTAGATAACTGGGGCCCCACCGGAACCAGAACCAATCCTGTCAGCAGAACGTGGCCGCGCCCGATGGGAGGCCATTAGCATTGACTTCTGTAAGCTACGGGAAGGCCTCCACCTCTTGGTGGCAATTGATGATCACTCCCGCTACCCAGAGGTCGAAATAGTCGAATCCACATCAGCGGAGGTCGTCATCCCTGCCATAGAAAAAATGTTTGCAACCCATGGTTTGCCAACCTCCATTAAAAGTGACAATGGACCCCTTTTCACGGGGGAGGAATTTAAACAGTACCTGCAAGAACTCAATATAAAATACCATCACATCATGCCGAGGTGGCCCCAGGCAAACGGGGATGTTGAACGTTTCATGAGGACCATTAACAAAGTGTTAAGAGTGGCCAAGGCGAATGCCAGCCTGTGGAAGATTGACCTTTACCGTTTCTTAAGGAACTACTGTGTAACCCCTCACAGCACGACAGGCATACCGCCGGCGGACCTCATGTTTGGAACGGTCATCAAATCCTCCATTCCGCATCATCCTAGCAGGACCCCGGATGAGGTCAACGAAGAGCACACCGAAAGAAGGAGAAGGAGCGCCAACGCCCACATGAGTGCCAAGAGGAGGGCAAGGCCGTCCAATCATCAAGTGGGTGACCAAGTGGTCATGCTGCGAAATCCAACGAAGTCTAAACTGGACACCAGATATGAAGAAATCCCATGGACCGTGAGTAGCAGGCAAGGCACTATGGTGACGGTGACAAGAGGACGCCGCCAGGTGACGAGAAATGCATCATGGTTTAAGGCGGTGCCACGGAATCTGTGGACCGATGGCGAGTGCCACCAGGAAGACGAAGGAGGTCAGCCCAGCGAAGAAGAGCCCGTGTCCATCCAGGATGAGGCAGGGGTAGAGGATCGATCCTGGGAACCGGAGAGCGAGCTGAATCTGGGGGACCCGGACAGCAAAGGTGAGCCACCCAGTGGGACAGTGGGAGTTAGCCCCCGAGTAGGGCGGTACAGTCTGAGAACTGCTACAAAACTGCCCGCCAGACTAAATGACTATGTGTGGCAATGTGGCTCATAGTGTATGGACGGTAGAGACTGGGTGGTCTCCTGAATATTGGTTAGGTTGTTGTGATCATTATGCTACCGTTTAGTGTTATTGTTGTTTTGTTAAAATAAAGGAGGAATGTTGGATCCGCCCTGCGTCCTGCTACGTGGTGACGCAGGGCGTCTTAATAAAAGCCCCACCCCCGAGCACAGGGAGGCAGTTCCGGGGCATACCCTCGCTAGGTGTGCAGCGTATTCTTTGAGCTCCGGCTGGAGCTACGCCACACCATTTGATATTACTGCTTGATAGAACTAGTTCATAGAGAATTCAGGAGTGTGAGTTTTGGGGGGTGGACAGGAAGTGGGTGGCAATAGCCATGGGGCATCAAAGGGTGGCTACATAACCAAACAACACCCCCACGCTGTATTTCCCTCCTCACATCTCATCTCCCCCTGTCTGCAATGCAGTGCAATAGTAGATAAAAAAAGAGAAATACAGGCCTGGAAGTCCTCAAGTATACATAATGTATTTATATAATGTGAGTAAATGGCAAGCAAGCACAGCTTTACAGATAGCTTTTACACTCCGATTTCTCACATATATCACAGAAATAATTTGGAGAAACTGCAAATTATTTAGAACTTTGATTATAAGTAAAAAGCAAAGCCACAGAATACATATGTTTAGTACTGCGGGGCGAAATAGCCCTAAAATGCCATAAATGAAGGCAGGAGGCAGTGGGGGGACATGCCCCTCAGTAAAAGGCCGGCTTTGAGTTAAAATGGAAACATTATTGGCAGAAACGGCAGTGTCCCGCATGTAAATAAAAGTGCCTAGATTGTGTGCAACCTTGCGCAACAGAAAGGAGATTTCACTGTGACAGTAATAATTACATGTAAAAATCTGTTTTTCCCTTTCAATTAAAAATATGTTCCTTAAGAATGTGTGATAAAGGTGCAACAAATGGACTGGAGTTCTGTCCTTAAGTAGCCCATCACAGAAAAATGCTTTAAATTACAAGAATCTACAAGGAAATGTGAAACTGCAACAGAAAGAAAGGTTTCACGTCTGGAATTGACAAATGACATTTCAAATTGGGCCTTCAAAATCAACACTTAAGTATTCACTTGTACAGCTATTGTCTTTAAACATACATTATGTTGCCCTTCTGGAATCACTGTTTGCAGGTAACCACTTACATGTTCAGATTGTGTGCATTTGCTAAGGCTGGATTAAATGTAAGATGCTGTTCAGCAGTGGGGGGAAATGACCAAGGCTTAGTTTCATTTCCACCAAGTGTGAAACTAGCTTTTCCAAACCCTGTTGTCAGGGGGACGAGATGAGGAATGCTCCTGCTCTCCAGGTTTTAAATGTTAAATGTTAATGTTAAATGTTAAAGGTATTTGTACCGCGCACTGTCACCAACGGAGTTGGTCTCCAGGCACTCTGGTAGATCTGCAAATGAGAAGGTGGGATGGGTTATTAAGGTGAAGAGGGAGTGGGATAGTGAGAGGAGTGGTGTTCTGTTGGCAGCTTCAACTTGGTATACACCGGGTGCTGAGCTTTGGTGCGTGTATCGGATAGATGTCAGTCCGCGTGTGCTGTTGGTGCGGCTTATGTGTTTTTGCAGTGTTGTGAAGTGCGTGCGGGTTGTTGTGCGAGAGATGTTTGTGTGAGTTTTTTTAGTGAGATAAGTATGTAGAGGTGTTAAGTATTTTTGGTTAGTGGGTTATATGATATTTAACATGCTAACATTCACAATCCTGTCTAGATGCGCCGCAGGCTAGTGTTCACAATTTTAGGAGTGGCACTTGCTAACCTTCATAATTCCATCTAAGTGTGGCATATGCTAACATTCACAATCCTGTCTAGATGCGGCGCAGGCTAGTGTTCACAATTTTAGGTGTGGCACTTGCTAAACTTCACAATTCCATCTAAGTGTGGCAGATGCTAACATTCACAATCCTGTCTAGATGCGACACAGGCTACTCTTCACCATTCCATCTAAGTGTTGGACATGCTAACATTCAAATTTTATCTAAGTGGGGCAGAGGCTCATGTACACAGTCCTATCAAGATGGGTTGTAGGTTAATGTTCACATTTCTGAGTGTGAGACATGCTAACATTCAGGATCCATCTAAGTGTGGCACATGCTGACTTTCACAATACTATCTATGTGTTATGTGTGGCATGTGCTAAAATTCACGATCCTGTCTAGATGTGACGCAGCCTGAAGTTCACAGTTCTGTCTAAGTGTGGTGCTTGTTAACCTTCATAATTCCATCTAAGTCTGGCACATGCTAACATTCACACTCCTGTCGGGATGCGACGCATGCTAATGTTCACCATTCCATCTGAGTGTTGGACATGCTAACATTCGAATTCCATCTAATTGTGGCACATGCTAACGTTCACAGACCTATCTAGATGCGACGCAGGCTAATGTTCACAATTTTAAGTGTGGCACTTGCTAGCCTTCACAATTCCATCTATATGTGGCACATGTTAACATTCACAATCCTGTCTAGATGCGACACAGGCTAATGTTCACAATTCTAAGTGTGGCATTTGCTAAGCTTCACAATTCCATCTAAGTGTGGCAGATGCTAACATTCACAATCCTGTCTAGATGCGGCGCAGGCTAACATTCACAATCCTGTCGAGATTCAGTGCAGGCTAATGTTCACAATTCTAGGTGTGGCACTTGCTAACCTTCACAATTCCGTCCAAGTGTGGCAGATTCTAACATTCACAGTCCTGTCTAGATGCGACGCAGGCTAATGTTCACAATTCTAAGTGTGGCACTTGCTAGCCTTCACAATTCCATCTATATGTGGCGCATGCTAACATTCACAATCCTGTCTTGATGCGACGCAGGCTAATGTTCACAATTCTAAGTGTGGCATTTGCTAAGCTTCACAATTCCATTTAAGTGTGGCAGATGCTAACATTCGAGTTCTATATAAGTGGGACAGATGCTAATGCTCACAGTTTTATCAAGATGCGATGCAGGCTAATGTTTGCAGTTCTGAGTGTGAGACGTCCTAACATTCAAGATCCATGTAAGGGTGGCACATGCTGACTTTCACAATACTATCTATGTGTGGCATGTGCTAACATTCACAGTCCTGTCTAGATGCGGCAGAGGCTAATCTTCACAGTTCTCTCTAAGGTGTGGTACATATTAACATTGGCAAGTGTGTTAGTATGTAATGCATGGCAACATTTACAGTCCAGCCATGAGCAGATTTAGGCTGGAGGGCACATATATCTCTAAGTCTATGTTATGGAAAGGTAGGTAGAGTGGCAGGGGCTTTCTGGAGTAGAGTAGTTGCTCTATACCCCACCCATGCCACACTTACAGTTTTTGTTGGTGTCTGTTGTCTCCTGGCTTCATTGGCTTCCCCCTGCGGACACCTGCAGACACATCTTAGAGCTGCCAATGTCAGAGCCACCCTTTGCCTCGGGCCCTTCACCGCAGGGGCTGCTACGCAGAGGGCTGCCCTGGGAAGGTCAGTTAAGACCAAGTGTCCCACCAATCATGTCCTTGGGGGAGGGTTGGTGGCAGTGCAGGAGGCTGCTGTATGGCAATGATCTTTCTCCAATCAGGCTGGGGGGAGTGAGAGGGAAGTAGAAGGGTGCCAGGGCTGCAAGGGGCAGGGGCCGCATCAGGGTACAAACAATGCCCTAACCATGAAAAGAGCAGGCCCAGGAGGGTCGCTGCACTAGATGGCTCACCTGCAATTGCTCCAGATGGAAATGGGCGAGCAGGGAGACGCTGGTGGGTACACCAGCCATGGCTACGAACTTTCTCCAATCAGGCTGGGGGGGGGCTGGGAGGCGGGAGGGGGGAGGGAGAGGGAAGTGGAAGGGTGCCGGGGCTGCAAGGGGCAGGGGCCGCATCAGGGTAAAAACAATGCCCTAACCATGAAAAAAAGCAGGCCCAGGAGGGTCGCTGCACTAGATGGCTCATCTGCACTCACTCTAGATGGAAATGGACGAGCAGGGAGACGCTGGTGTGTACACCAGCCATGGCTACCAACTTTCTCCAATCAGGCTGGGGGGGCGGGCTGGAAGGCGGGAGGGGGAGGGAGAGGGAAGTGGAAGGGTGTCGGGGCTGCAAGGGGCAGAGGCCGCATCAGGGTACAAACAATGCCCTAACCATGAAAAAAGCAGGCCCAGGAGGGTCGCTGCACTAGATGGCTCACTTGCACTCGATCCAGATGGAAATGGGCGAGCAGGGAGACGCTGGTGGGTACACCAGCCATGGCTACGAACTTTCTCCAATCAGGCTGGGGGGGCGGGCTGGGAGGCGGGAGGGGGGAGGGAGAGGGAAGTGGAAGGGTGGCGGGCTGCAAGGGGCAGGGGCGCATCAGGGTACAAACAATGCCCTAATCATGAAAAAAAGTAGGCTCAGGAGGGTCGCTGCACTAGATGGCTCACCTGCACTCGTTCCAGATGGAAATGGGCGACCAGGGAGACGCTGGTGGGTACACCAGCCATGGCTACGAACTTCCTCCAATCAGGCTGGGGGGGCGGGCTGGGTGGCAGGAGGGGGGAGGGAGAGGGAAGTGGAAGGGTGCCGGGGCTGCAAGGGGCAGGGGCCGCATCAGGGTGCAAACAATGTTCTAACCATGAAAAGAAACAGGCCCAGGAGGGTCGCTGCACTAGATGGCTCACCTGCACTCGCTCCAGATGGAAATGGGCGAGCAGTGAGACGCTGGTGGGTACACCAGCTATGGCTATGAACTTTCTCCAATGAGGCTGGGGGGAGCGGGCTGGGAGGCGGGAGGGAGAGGGAAGTGTAAGGGTGCCGGGGCTGCAAGGGGCAGGGGCCGCATCAGGGTACAAACAATGCCCTAACCATGAAAAAAAGCAGGCCCAGGAGGGTCGCTGCACTAGATGGCTCAACTGCACTCGCTCCTTTTATGGTCAAAACCACTTAGGCCGTCATAAAACTGGCCATCAACCTTTGAAGCACTGGGCTGACCTAAACAAAGCCTCCCTCTTGATGTTAGAGCTAAAAACCAGATCTCTTCTATGAGAGGAGGCAGAGTGAAGGCGGAGCTTCACACCCATTGCACAGAATATGAGATATGCCATTTAGGGGATAACTTGTGAAATATTCATTGTACACTATTCATGGTCAGATTTCTGAAAAGCTGTCTAAGAGCTGCATCTGGTGAGCCAAAAACTATTTTGGTGACACCAACATAACAAATGTTATGGGGGAAAAATGGATTGTGACCTCTCCATAAATGTGACAACCATAAAGGTTTAAGGAAATGTGTAAAACACTATTTATATTCTGCCCAGCGAATGCCAGATTTTTCAGTAATATAGTTCTGGTGTAAATGAGAAAATACTGTAGATTTGCACCAATAAGTCGCAAAGTCATCAAACAAGGCTTATGCGATTCCCTGAAAAATATAATATAAAAAAATGCTGGCATATGTGGCATAACATGATGAGAAAGAGCATTTGTAATAATGTCAGATTTCCATGTGCAAAATCCAGATCCACCCCCCTGTCGCAGTTAGATGACGGATGGGGTATCCTCCCATGGCTTCCCAAAACACTCCCACTTTCTCTGGACCTATTGGCCCACAGATGGGAGGGATCCCTTGAACATTGTCCTATCAATTGTGCAAGACAAATGACACATCAGTGATGTCATTTGCCTTATAAATAGGACACTCTGTCTCAAATGAGGACTCCCCCTACCAAATCTTGAGGTGTGCAGCTGCCAAAATCTGAAACCATCCTGCAGGATTAGGTCTAATCTTGGAGTGAAGCCAGGAGCTGGAGTGGCACCTTTTTGGAGGACAGGAAGAGGCCTTGACTGACCCCTTTATTGTCCCTGCAGTGAAGTCTTGGCTCCCCCTTGATGTCCATAAAGCCCTTTTCTTGTACGTTTAAACCTCCCCAGCAATAGATTAAATCAGCTCTATCTGCTTTAGCATTGCCATAGAGATTCCCCTATGGAAAAATGTGCCCTATCTTATTTGTTTGTGTAATTCAGTCATTTTCCTATTGAAAACATTTTTACTTCTTTGTGCATTGTATTAAGTCTTCCACTGACAAATCCTGTGTTTGCCAGTGCATTTAAGTCAGTTTTCCATTGAGCAAAATCATCTCTTATTTGCCTGTTGATTGTAGTCCTTTTCCACTTGGAAGTCCTTTGTGTGACTGTATATTTTATTCATTTTCCTGTTGAAGAATCCTTTGTGTGTCCGTGCATTTCAGTCACTTTCCCAGGAAAGAATCCTCCATTGCTTGTGCATATTCCTAGTACATTTTGCTCATTAAATCAACTAAATCTCCCTTCCCATTGTCATGTAAGTCATTATAAGTATAAAGTGCCAAATATAAGTGTATATAAGTCTAAATCTAAAAACGAATTTGTCAGTGCGTTTAAAAGGTGTTTTGTAAAGCAAAGTCCTATTTGCATCTGTCATTTTAAGCCCATTTTTTTTGTTGCTATTGTGAGTAAACCCTTTGCCCAGAGTCTACCTGTTATGTGCCTCTGCCATTTTAACTGAAAACCGTTTTTTGCTATGTGAGTTCCCCATTGCTTAAAAGCGTGCCTGTCAGTTACAGCCTCAGCAAAAACGAGTGTGATTTGCTTTTTTGTTTTTCTGAAAGTTTACTAAACCTTTTAAAAACCGCTTTCCCTAGTCTATCCTTCTTCCCCTACTATATTTTGATAACGGATTTCGAATTGCCTTCCCTTTCCGTTGCCTAGAGCTTGCCTGCCATTCACAGCATCAGCAAAAACGAGTGTGATTTGATTTTCATTTTTCTGAAAATTTAGCTTAACCTTTTAAAAACCAATTTTCGTAGTCTATCCCTCTTACCCCAGTATATTTTCATAACAGATTTCAAATTGCCTTCCCTTTCCATTGCCTAGAGCTTACCTGCCATTCATAGCCTTAGAAGAACGAGTGTCATTTGCATTTCCATTTTTCAGGAAATTTCACTTAACCTGTTTAAAACCATTTTTTCCTAGTCTATCCCTCTCCCCCTACTATATTTGGATAACGGATTTAAAATTGGATTCCCTTTTATTGTTTTAATGTGTTGCATGTACAAAAATCAAGTTTCCTATGGTGTGCTAGCTCGTCTGATCGGAAGCCCTATTTGTTTCTAGTCTAAGCTGCACGAAGAACCTTTGTGTGCTAACCCATAGCAGTAATCCTAATAAAGTGAAAACCCATTTTACATGGTGCAGAAAACAAATTGTCCCATTCATTGCTGGTCTCACTGTTACCACACGTGGTGGCTATTGTAACTGTTCATTACATTTTTCCTATGAATTACAAATTAATAAATATTCTTTGATAACACACTGGCCTGGTTCCTGGTCTACTGTAACTCAGGGTGCGTGTGGAGGTTGGGTGCGATACGGGTTGGAGGTCTCCTTAAACAAAGAATTTGACTGTAAAAATAAAAAGCGGTTTAATTGTGCACCACACTCGTTGCAGGGGAAAGAGATCCCTGACTGACTTGCTGTGATTTGCACAATAGAGCAATGGTAAAATTAGAATAATTCACAAAACAAAGATGAGCTTGTTATTTACACAGAAAATGTATTATCCTGCTCTCTGCAAATTGCCAAAGAAAGCAGCAACAGAGAGAACTATGTGGGAAAGGCAGGCATTTCCGATAAGAAGAAACCTTGGAGACAAAAAGACATGTTGTATGGGCGAAGATTCCCAGTGGTGATAACAACTATTCTAGCTAAGTTTATGGGGGAGAAATTTCAAACTTGAAAGCAAGAGACAGAGTAGATATTAGAAATATATTTTAAGACTCTGTTAAGAGAAGAGAACAATATTAAGCACTAGAATTAATTGAATTCATTTTTAATTACAGGCTTAACACCAGAGACCAGTCTCTAAGCACGGGACCAGATTTTGAACCTGTGTTGCTCTGTGTTGTCTTGTTACCAAGATAAATGCGGTGCCCCTGAGCTATCCTCTAAGCCCCTACCTATGCCTATTGCCACAAGGCACTTACTGAACTTATTGAACAGTCCCAATAACAAATCTGGTAGCAGTCTGTATAATAGGCTGGAACAATCATAACTTTACACAGGCTGTTCATTTAAAATATTTTCTTTGCAATGTCACTCAGAAAAAGAGGATATTTTCTTATGATGGCCAGTGCTAAGAGAGAGTACAGTCGTCCTATTTACATAGGAAGGCATGATAGCACAGTAGATAAAGGGGTTACCACTTCAGGCTGCTTTTGTCAAGAGTAAAGGGCTTGCTTCATAAATCTGTGTGTAGCCTACCATCACAGTATCAAAACCAAGCTGGAACAATTCAGTCCTCCTTTCTTTCAAGTAGGGTGCCATTATTTTGAGTCAAAATAACACTTTTATGTCAGTGCTTAGAAGAGCAACAGGACGTTATGTAGAGCCAACTTTTTCTGCTGTACTATTGTTCATTAACAAACCAGATATCTAAGCCATTGCATCGCGCAATTGCTTAAATCGATCTTTTGCAGTATACTTCAGAATGTGCCATGGCAACCTGATTGTAAATGTAAAGACACTTATGGGGGTTGTCAGTGGACTGATTTGCAAATTTAGAACTTTATCCGAGACCAACGAGTATCTGGTACGAAGAATTAATGTTTCAGTAGGGATCCCTGTACTGAATATGTAATGCACAAATTGGTTGTAGAACATGGCAAACATGTTTTTTAGGAGAAGGCTGTTGCATGAGAACTGCAGTGCTTTGACAAAGCTCTAACCAATTTACATAATGTGGAGATGTGTGTTGTACCTACTCACAAATAGACCATGTCTGCACCATAACTGGTATGTAGATTTGTTACAGCAGCTCGCAGCTCACAAGGCAGATATGTGCTAACCTAATCACTCTTATTGTAACAGTTAATTGTAAGAGCTACAAGCTATACTTCCAGGATCCAAAGTGTGACAAATGTCAGGTAACAGAATTATACACACAAATGAAAGGCAAGGATATGAACTAAGATAAACCACTAGAGAGATCCCATTAAGCAAGACTCCCAGGACTGCAGGAATTCGTTAACAACCTTTGCAAGAGTTGCATGCCAAGGGCCAGTGGTATAACGCCAGGCTGGCGTGTGGGCTATTAACCAAAGCCAGAAAGTCGCTGGAGATGCTACTTTCATCCATGTACTGTGAGTGTTTGCATTTATTTTGAACGCACAGAATCGTCCACACCAACCTCAGGGCTCTAACATTACAAGTTTAGCAATGTATCATACAAAAACGGAGACTCCATTTTTTCAAGTGTTTCATGCAGATCTAGTTAACATTGTATAAATAGTTCCTGGTATATGGGTGACGGCACACCAAAACTGAAGGAGGGGTGGGGGTTTGGACAAAGGCAGAGGAAACAAGTATTATGGTGCTCTGTCATTGAGAAGAAATCCTGTTTTCATTTCCAGACACTTTAGTAGGCGCATTATCAAGGATACTGTAAGAACCATCATGGCGGCCTTATTGTAAATGACAATCTGAAGGTACATAACACATGAACCTATAGTAATCTTTGACAAAGCTGTTGTGTTGGTCCATAGACAAGACATTCAGATCGAGAGATAATGAGGTTGTAAGATATATTTTGGTCAATGTATATATATTATGTCATGCGGACTCCTTGATCTAAGGCACCCTAATTAATTACAGTACTACCGCACAAATGTAGGCAAGAATTAGGCAGTTTCATCAAAACTCAAATTTATTTAAATAAATAAATTAAAGGTGAAATCAAAGTAATGGGAAGGTTGACAGAATGTTAAACAATCACAAACAGCTCGTCAACAAAAACAAAAATGACCTGCCTGCATTTATCTAACTATTTCTCATTCTTACAATATGTCAGCTAAATTCACTTCTGCTGCTTATTAGCAGTATTTCAACACTTCATAATTACATGCAAACCTTTGCTGTCCCCAATGACACATATGCATGCTAAAATCAAAGAACTGTCTCAGGTCTCTTGCTTCCCTTGTAGATATGATGCGGTTGGGGATGCTAACATCTGTGTGAAGTTCGAATTCTGCAAGTTTTCGGTCAGGGAAGTCATGTCTTGAATTTAGAATGGACATACTTTTTTGACTCCCCCACCAAACCTGAGGGCATGATTTTCTGATTAAAGTGAACAAATATAAATACTCTTCCCCTTACAAATCACATATTATTCTCACGGTGCAATTTCAGAATGAGGAGTTCATGGGATTTACACTCACATTATATTTATGGGAATAGAACTTACTCCATTCAGCTCCCTTCCTTCCCTAAATACCTTTTTAAATATCTATGGCATCTACAGGCTCCAAATTATCAATACATTATTGGTCGTGCTATGAAGCACGGGCCTCAGTCACAATCTGAATCGCCAACTATATATGTGGAAACATGCAGGGTTCCATTTTATTGAACTAGATTTACAAAAAGGAACAGTGATTAGGTTGCACAGAAATGCTGCCAGTTTGACACCAAAGTAGCAACAGATTGTAATCGGGTTTCTTGAAAAGAAATCTCCCTTGGCATTCATCTGACCCTTCCCCCCCCTGTTTTCTGGTCTCCTCTGCCACAGGAGAAATCTGTCACCATCAGTTTCAGTATCCCTCCTGAACATGCCTCTCTATTTCCAGAGATTCCCAGCTCAGCACTCTTCCAGTTGGGCAGACTGCTTGTAGTTAATCATAAAAAGGTGGTCCTGTCCCCCACCTTGCTCCAATGTCAGAATCCTGTCCCCTCCGTGTGAGCAGTTTTTAAAGTGTCCAAAATGCCCATGCTTATTTCAAAACCATGTCACACTATTTGATTGGCCTGATGCTTCCATTGGCTTACCCAACATTCAAACACTCATAGAATACACTACCCCCACGCATCATTGGATAATTATAATGTCTTTATTTTTGACATGAGCAAGGGAGGGGATCTTATTTCACTCATACATTGCTAAATGCCATTTCATTCTTCCATAATTCATGACAGCAATAAGTTCATTCAATGAAACAAGGATAATTGGAATCTGTGCTTGCAGATACATGCCAGGATAAGTGACATAACTATTTGGCATATTTCATCATAAAGTTATGAATGTCTTCTCATTTGCTGTCAAATTGCTAATCTTTGAAATGCACGAAGGCTCATTTTCCTACGTCTCGTAGTTCCAGAATTATTAATAATATTCGCTTTTGCACATAGAGTTAATAATAACATGCGCTGCTTAAACCAAGGCAAAACTAACATGAATGGACATTCCCTGTTATTCAACTTGGGTCTCAGGCTCACCACAAGAGTTATGTAAACAGCTCTTTGAGGGGCCTTTATTAGTGATTGATTAGGCATTGTTGACAGCCCCCATTGACCTCACTACATTAGTCCCAGTAAATTGATGATTTTTATGAGAGAGCACAGTGAGAAAGTGCCAGCTAATTAATACATTTGCTTTGAGGCTGGCTCATAAAATAGACCATTTGGCCACACTAGTGCTTCATCTTCCGTGAAGCCCACAGATTTTATATTCTTGGAATTTTCTAGTATATTTCTAACATTTTCCTCTGTTAGACACCCAATGATGGGAGGGCTAATAAGCACCCAGTTGAAACCCAGGTCAACTTGAAGTGCTGTAACACAAGACAGAAGCTCTGTGATAATCACAGTGACTCCTGATACAACCACCACGATAAATGCTTCTCATTTTAGGCACCCAGACAATGGAAAGTTTTGAAACTAGCAATCCAGAAGAAGACAACACAAAAGTGGAGACAAGGAGGTCAGAAGGCCCCATTCTTGTAAACTGATCGAAGGGGCTCATGAGACACCCTGGGAAGCTCATTGAAGAGATGTAAGGGAAACACCTCAGTTCTCCCACCCTACAGTGACTGTCCCAGAATACCAGCTATATTGTTTTATCTACCCAAGCAAGAGGTCATTTTCACTGCATACAGGTTAATCCTTTTCCTGTCCCAAAATTTAAGTAAAGGGATTCATCATCCATAGGATTGGGTGAGCAGGACAAACGATGGCCCTGAGGGAGATGTAACAAGCCACTATGCATTATTGGCGCACTTCAGACCCGGGCACAAAAAGAGGTGTAAACTCAAGGGAAGCTCTCACCAATCAAGTCACATTGGGCTTTAGAAAAATGTACTGAACATATGAGAACAGCAGAATAAATAGCTTATGGTCCTAAGAAGCATCATGTTGATGTTTTCTTTTCTATACCTTGTGTATTACCTGGCTAGGACACGACAGAGGCCATAACATAAGGAAAGGTCTGATGAGAGTGGAGGATAGGCGCCAAAGATAAGAGTTAAGGCGTCATCTTTCAAAGTAAGATCACAAGTGGAGGATAGAAACCAAAACATCCAACAACGTTCTCAGCAAGCAATCATGAATACACATTACATCTCCATACAAATAGCTAAGTTAATTGTGCTCACAAAATGTCAAGTGCTTCACGATGAGGCAAGTCAAAACATGACATGTCAAGCACAAGGCAAATGTCACCTAAAGGAGGTAAAAATGGGCTGCAATAAATACACATGAAGCGTTGAAGGAAAACTAATCTGTTCGCTTAACATTAGTTTAACATTTTCTCTAATAAAAAATATGTTTTTTTGTGATGCACACAACAACAGGCTCCGAAATTGTGGACAATCTACCTCATCTGAGCTCAGTTTGCATTGTCACGAGAGTCATCTATTGTTGGACCTTCAGCGTCATTTGCCTTGAGGCATTCTACTGCAGGCTTCTGCACCTACAGAAGACTGGCAACATCTGCAACATCTGTTCCATCTGTACTTTAGCAGCTATTGTTTAGACAGCATTTTTGGAAAAAAAAGAAATCCTTCATTTGAACTACATCCTTTTAGGTGCATTTGGTTCTATTGTTTATGTTTAGAATATCTATAAGGATTTAGTATTCCATGGGTGATAAGTGGATGTTGAACACTATAGACAGGAGATGTGCAGTGGAAAATATATCCACTTGGAGGCTTACAATGAAAGTTCTAATCCCTGCAGCCACACTTGTGTCTGCGTGAATTAGAAATAGTTAGGACCACATTTGTAAATATTGCAGTACTAGTAAAATCACCTTGCATTTTAAATATCGTGTCTTTTACCGCTTACCTGATTATGGGTCTGCCGGAACTACTGAATTTTTTATTTCATAAACATTACTGCTTTCAGTACATATCGCCATATTATGAAGTCAAATACCAGAAAGTGACGGAAATAAATTACAAATGTTGCAAGGAAATAGAGGAAGGACAGTGTAACAGACAGAGAGAGAAAAAAACTGAAGGTCAAGAAGAGCTGATGAAGAAAGACAATCGCAGTCAGAAAGGAAGGATGGGAAAGAAAAAGTTACTCAAATTGGAAAAATACAATGACAAAATGCCACAGTTAGAAAAGAGTAAAATACACCAAAAAATAAGAAAGAAAACTGCAGATAATGAAAGATGACCAAAAGGATACCAAGGATTTGGGGGCAGCCAGCAAACACCCATGTATTTATAAATAAAATAAAACATATCAGTATGTAAAAAAGTCATTACACACACCTTGGAGCCTTCTTACCTATTTTCGTCCTAGGGCTATATGTCTCTAATCTATAGGGTTACGTAGTTCATCGGTGGCGTGTAGCTGTGGGTAGGTTATCCCATTTATACATTTCTACTGCTGACATCAGTTAACTTGTGAGTTCTGACACAATAATACCCTCTGACAAAGTAGAATGCTTAAAACAGCACACAAGTACACGCCGAAATAAAACAGTTCTTCATTTAATAATTGCAGTCATGTGAATGGTCTCTTGTACCTGATGCAAAAAGTGTTTAGGGCAACTTTTGAGTCCCTAAACCCCCGGGTTCTCCCTCCAGCACACTGCTTGACTTCAGCAAACTACATAGGTTTTACCTGTTCATGTGTTTTATTGCCACAGATTCAGCCTACAGAGTGGTTCCACTTATTTCCACATTTATTTGACATCCCAGGTTTTCACTCAGACGTTACCTTCCAAAAAGGTTACTTGATATTGAATTCTACAGAGCCAGCGGACTAAGCTCTGGGTACCACTGGCGGGGTGGGGGGCACAGTCCACCGTGCCAAAGATAGACCTAGGCGCTATGAAGTTACTCTGGTGGTGATTTGGTGCAGTATAAAAGCATATAACAAAATATAAGAGAGTGGGGGAATCAGTGTGGTGTGTAGAACCCAGTGCTCCCACATCCATTGTAGTGTTTCTCTATATATTCACAGAACCTGAGACAGTGGTTGAACATTGTGCTGGAGGCACCTTACGCAATGGGGCATGGTCCATGTTTTCAGGAGGGGCATTACTGCTATGATAAGCGAGTCATGCCATTGTTGTTCCTGAGTCCGTTGCCATGAGTGTCCCACCACAGTTATTCTTCCACCTCCCCTTGCTGGGACATGAAAAGAGTGATGCATACCTGACTTCATTCCCAAACGCAAAACCCAGAGAATTACATCCCCCTTCCACACACAAAAAAACTGATGAGAGACGTGCCTCTTTTCCAAAACTAGTTCAAGGTCAATTTCGAATAAAACCCGGATCACGTTTTGTTTACCAAAATAATTTTCTGTTGATTTAAAATCCTCTTTTCTTTGAATTCTTATTCATAAATCCTAAAACTACAATAGTAAAAGCAACGCTACTGATGCTGTCCCATGATCTCGTTCAAAGTTTCATTATCTGCATCGGGTGTATTTTTGGAACAAAAGCCCTCCTCTCCTTTTTGAACAGACTGAAGCAGCAAGATCACAGAGCCATCTTTTTCTGTCAAGTGAGTGGAGTTTGTTTGTGTGTGCGCGAGTCACTCGCTCTCGTCACATCAGTGCAAGAGATGCTGCTAACAGGGGAACTGGGCACCCATCCTTTAGATATGCCGCAGATCCTTAGTTTCTACCCACATCTCAATTTGATTGGCCACAAACAGTGTGTTTGTAGCCAATCACATTGAGGCATTGGCGGATTTCCTTGGATTGCCGGAAGTTCCGGAGACTCCACCTTCTTCCCCAGAGACCGGGCGAGAGCATAAAAACTCAGAGTTTCCGTGATAGACCCGGTAACTAAGCAGGTATGGAGTGAATGGGTGTTACCGCTATGATGCGCCCGTCAGAGAATGTTCACTTTAATATAGTAGTGTTAAGTCTTTGATGAACTTTCATTGAAGCGTCTGTGTCCTCCAGGGCACACTTTGGTTGTTCCTGAGCGGGTGGCCATGAATGTGTTACCTCATTGCTTGTAAGACATAGAAAGAGGGGTGGGTAGGTACTTCTACGATATGTGGGTCCCTGAGTGTTTGCTTTGTTGCTAAACTTTCAGTGGTGTGGTGTTGCTGTGGTTGTTTCAGAGCCAGGGCCCAAGAGTGATCTACTCCAGTGCTTCTCCCGCCTCTCTTTGTTGAGAAATAACTGAGTGGTGCAGCTTAATCCTGAGTTCCAAAAAATTATATTAAGAACGTTTCTTAGCAACGGTGCTGTAACACTGAATGAGGGTGGCTCTCTGCAGAATGGGGTTCCCGATACTCCAGATACCCAGAGAAATACACAGACTTTGGGTCAATCTGGGGATTGCTGGGGTGTCCGTCATGCCTAGCAGCCACATAGTGCAGGGACACTTTCAGGAGGTAGTTGGGAGTTTTACCAGTGCTGTACATATTTTACAGTAGCAGTAACGTCATCCACTTGCCCCACGGGCATGGAAACGACAGCAGGAAATATTGGCTCATGTGAATTCACATAACAAGTTTGTCCTGGACATTTGCAGAAGTTGACAAATCCTCATCAAGTTCACTAAGCAGTCAGCCTCTAGTTCACATTTCAATGTCAATTATCATGACAGGAAAGCAAAAGGTGCAGCAAGGAGAAAGACAACGCAACCACACAAAAAATTGAAATTCTCACTGGGCAGCACTAGAATGAAGACATTGGGCCTTATTACGAGTCCGGCGGTAACCCTGTCGGTGCTACCAGCGGGTTGCCGCCTGACTCGTTAAATGTTACCGGCACCTAGCTTCCTGGTTGCCACCGGCACATTACAGGTCCCGGCGGACGGGAAGTGGGGTGCCGGAAAATATTAGTCCCCATTCACATGGATCCATGGGAATGGGTTCACGGAAGCATTGGCACCGTTACTAACAGTGCTGATGCTTCTGTGATAAGTCTGCCTACCGCAGCCGCTGCGTCCGGCAGGGAAAGACCTGTCAGGCGCACCGGCCCTGGCAGGCAATCTCATAGTGTGGCGGTCCGCAAACAAGGGTGCCGGTGAGTTTACCAGCACCCTTGTTTCCGGACAGACACACTCATAATGAAGGCCATTGTAACAGAACTACATAGAATGCATCGCTCCACAGGAGTACAACAGAGAGTAGGACACAACTTGCCATGTACTTGCTGGGGGGGCGTAGCATGCGTTAACATCACACAGGGGGCAGGGGATATGGCAGAGCTTGGGAATCTATGGAGATGTCCGATGGAGAGGAAGGCCACAGTGGCTCTCTGCCGGGACAAGGCTGCATCGCCTTTTCATTCAATTGCCCCAAAAGGGTATTTGTGCTGATGACGTTTTGTGAGTTGTCCTCGTGTTTCAAGACATGGAAAATCTGTTTATGTAAACTTGGAATTAACCGCATCTATAATCCCCAAGTATGCATCGTTACCATGCCACGGGTATGCCATTCGTGCCACCAGGAATGGCACAGTGCAATTCATCTCTGTGGAAGGTGTCCAACTTATCTAATCGTTTAAAGCTGTCCTCTTGTCATACAGTGTCTTAATGGAATTGAACACTGTCTAGAGTGCACAAAACTCAGAGACGCGGCCTTTTTGGAGTATATTCATCTGTTAACGTTTTGCTTTGTGGTTAAGCTGTTCAAAGAAATAGAACATCTCAGCTAATGGAAATAGGGCAGTGATAGCAAAGAGCCACTAGAGCCTGGACTTCCCACACCAAATTTCATCCTATGAAAATGTACTGGAATCCAGACTGCCTGAGCACATATTTAATGTGATGTTGTAATGACTTCCCTTGGAACCCACCACACACAATACTGGAAATGTAACCATTTGCTTTTGGCACCACAGGCCCTCCTCTGTCCTCAGGAAAGCAGAGAAAGACTGTGTGGTCCTGCTCCCGCCCTCTCGGAGGGTTAAGGGCACAGTAAGCCAGCCACGGTGACAGGCCTGCTACAGAGCGTGACACTGCTCAGGAGAGAGCAGAGCCAGAGAAGCACTGAGTCCACTGCACGGGCACCACTGTGGCAGGCCTGCTATAGAGTGTGACAATGCCCAGGAGAGAGCGGAGCAAGAGAAGCACTGCTGTTCACTGCACGGACACCACTGTGGCAGGCCTGCTACAGAGCGTGACACTGCCCAGGAGATAGCAGAGCCAGAGAAGCACTGCAGTGCACAGCACGGACACCACTGTGACAGGCCTGCTACAGAGCGTGACACTGTTCAGGAGAGAGCAGAGCCAGAGAAGCACTAAATCCACTGCATGGGCACCACTGTGGCAGGCCTGCTACAGGGCGTGACACTGCTCAGGATAGAGCAGAGCGAGAGAAGCACTGCAGTCCACAGCACGGACACCACTGTGGCAGGCCTGGTACAGGGTGTGACACTGCTCAGGACCGAGCAGAGAGAGAGAAGCATTTCAGTGCGCAGCACGGACACCACTGTGGCAGGCCTGGTACAGGGTGTGACACTGCTCAGGACCGAGCAGAGAGAGAGAAGCATTTCAGTGCGCAGCACGGACACCACTGTGGCAGGCCTGCTACAGAGCGTGACACTGCTCAGGAGAGAGCAAAGACAGAGAAGCACTGCAGTCCACAGCACGGACACCACTGTGGCAGGCCTGCTACAGAGCGTGACACTGCTCAGGAGAGAGCAAAGACAGAGAAGCACTGCTGTTCACTGCACGGACACCACTGTGGCAGGCCTGCTACAGAGCGTGACACTGCCCAGGAGATAGCAGAGCCAGAGAAGCACTGCAGTGCACAGCACGGACACCACTGTGACAGGCCTGCTACAGAGCGTGACACTGTTCAGGAGAGAGCAGAGCCAGAGAAGCACTAAATCCACTGCATGGGCACCACTGTGGCAGGCCTGCTACAGGGCGTGACACTGCTCAGGATAGAGCAGAGCGAGAGAAGCACTGCAGTCCACAGCACGGACACCACTGTGGCAGGCCTGGTACAGGGTGTGACACTGCTCAGGACCGAGCAGAGAGAGAGAAGCATTTCAGTGCGCAGCACGGACACCACTGTGGCAGGCCTGCTACAGAGCGTGACACTGCTCAGGAGAGAGCAGAGACAGAGAAGCACTGCAGTCCACAGCACGGACACCACTGTGGCAGGCCTGGTACAGGGTGTGACACTGCTCAGGACCGAGCAGAGAGAGAGAAGCATTTCAGTGCGCAGCACGGACACCACTGTGGCAGGCCTGCTACAGAGCGTGACACTGCTCAGGAGAGAGCAAAGACAGAGAAGCACTGCAGTCCACAGCACGGACACCACTGTGGCAGGCCTGCTACATAGCATGACACTGCTCAGGAGAGAGCAGAGACAGGGAAGCACTGCAGCCCACAGCACGGACATCACATTGTGGCAGGCCTGCTACATAGCATGACACTGCTCAGGAGAGAGCGGAGACAGAGAAACACTGCAGTCCACAGCACGGACACCATTGTGGCAGGCCTGCTACAGAGCATGACACTGCTCAGGAGAGAGCGGAGACAGAGAAGCACTGCAGTCCACAGCACGGACACCATTGTGGCAGGCCTGCTACAGAGCAGGACACTGCTCAGGAGAGAGTGGAGATAGAGAAACACTGCAGTCCACAGAACGGACACCATTGTGGCAGGCCTGCTACAGAGCATGACACTGCTCAGGAGAGAGCGCACCGAGAGAAGCACTGGCAGGCCACACAGACAGTCCTGGTGCCCAGCATGGTGCTACTTCATGTTTTATCAGGTGGGCAGCTGTGAGAGGTAGTGCAGGGTGGAAGGAGGTGTGTTGAATGGGAGGGAAGGAAACCCAAAGAAGTGTGGTGGAACTCGTGGCCAGGTATTTATTGGGCATGAAGGAAGTGAACCATGGTGGTAGGTGATGGGCCGTGATTGCCTGGGAGCTACATGAGGAAAATGCGGGGTTAAGTAGGATTCAAGGCCTTTTTTGCATATTTGGCATATACTGGGGGCGGGGGAGGAAGCATGAGGGCGGTCGGGGAAAGTGGAAGGAATGCAGGCATTTCCTCCATTCAATTAGTTTGCAAATTGTGTGAGATTTGAGGGAGGAAAGGGTGGCAGCAGACACAGTATTTTTTGCATTTATAATCTATGGTCCCCACACTACTTCAGGTTTCCCACCCTGCACAGTGGTCATGAAGGACAGCTCAAGGGATGTGTGTGTAAGCAGGGAAGGCCATAGGACAAGTACAAGTACAGGCGAGTAGCTATCCACAAATGGGCGCTTTGCATGTCAGGGTTTGTGTGTAATATAAATACCAGCTTCACTCTCATGGTTTATGATGTCACTCACAAACCCTGGTTGGGCTACATTGCCATTGTTGGCACCTGGTCATGCATCTGATGCCAGAGTAGACATGGATTCTGTGGCAGATGGGTCTAAGTGGAGAAATGGCGTCCTATAGGCGACGATTTTCTGTTTCTTGTGTGTAGTTGAGTAAAAAGGGAGTGTAATTGTGTTGCATAGAAAGGATTGTTGTGCTTGTCTTGTTTCCAGTTATGCAAGAGAAATGGCCTCTCGTGCTGTCTCCGTAGGAAAGATACTGAAAGCCAGCCCTGGCGCCCTGAGTTATTTCTACGCTGAGAAATGATCACAACCCTCTTTCAATTAAAATCCCTTGGACAAATGAGAATAAATTCTGACTCGATCGAAGAACTAAACATATAAATCGCGTGTAACTAAAAAAACCTATATCTGAGTGTCTAATATATCACGCAACTTCCAGCTTTTAATGTACGAATGTATCCCTCGCAAACAGCAATAAACTAGCCTATAATTAACAGCAGGCTGTTCTAATTATCTCCGGGCACAATTAATGTTGGCCCTGCCGTTCACTTGCCCTCACTGATAGTGCCTCCAGCTGTTTATGCAGATGCGTTCTTGAAGTATCGACAGCCAGTGGATTCTGTTTTTCACGACCCGCTGCACAAACTGACACCGGGAAAGAAGCAGACTCACCAATTTCCTTTCTCTTGAATCTGTCTGCCACCAGTGTGAAGGCCGCCTTTTGATTCGGGGTGCAACAAATAAGCAAAGAGCTATCATGCCCTCTGCTTATGTTTACCAACCAATGCTAGTCTTTACAACCAAAGAAAATAAATAGGCAATGGGTTAAGTGTGACTCACAACAAACTAAGCAATTAACTCACTTCTTACCAAAAAAAGAAACCCTTGAGAATTGCTTGATTGTTGGTAATTGCCTTTACAATTTCATGACTATCGCTGGCACCGTCAGTAAATGTTGGCTGACATATAGAGCCGTCATCGGCCACAGAGCTACAACACCAAAACCATCGCAGTAAGCACTAAACAGATATCAAATATAACATGTCACAGCCCCAAATGACCCAATTAACTACATGTCACCAATAAAAGTATAGAAATAAAGGCCCCAGCCTTACAAGTGGTAACAATAAAGTACTTAACACTGTTCAGTCAAACCTGGGCATCTGGGACTTGGACACAGAGGGCCCGATTCATGGAAATGTGCACAGAAATCCTGCTGAACAGGACACTGTGCGAGCCTGCACACAGAATAAAAAATGCATGCCAAGCGTATTCATGGAATTTTTTGCGCAAAGTAACCGTATATGCAAGTCGCGGCAGGAACGCCACCGACAAGCCCACATGCAAAGCATAAACAGCCAGATCAGCTAGCTTTGCACGCTCCACGGGTGCGAATAGACGCACCCTTCGAACAGTTCGCAGGTCCCCGCAAGCAGAACTGCATCTTGGGGCCCCTGTTCATGGTCACCCCTAACTGTTCCCGGCACCCTGACAACCTGCGTATGCAAAATCGTAACTCAGTCCAAACTCGGAAAATGTGCGTGTGAACCCCCGTAAACCGTTATTGCACCCCACTACACTGCTTTCACGCACCCCTAAGTTATATCGGAAACCCTGGTTGAGTATACGCACCCTGAAATCCGACATGCAACCCCACCTCTGCGCTGCAAATCCTATGTGCAAGTGTACTTATGCCTGACTTCGGGTGGCGGATCGTATGAAGGACTTGCGTGGCCATTTCCCGGCCAAGAGGTTGTGCGATCGGATCCATGAATGCATCTCGTGCTGTGCAATTGTGGGCGTGCGAGGGACTGCCTGTGGGCTGTCCATCGTAACACCCATTTATTTAGCAAGTTCTGCTTTTTGGTGTTCTGCCCCCTTCCCAGCCCTCTGCGGAAGCCGCGCCCATTCTCTGCGTGGAGTATCACTCAAGGCCCTCGACAGCTCGCAGAGACGTGTCAAGCCTGCGCAAACTCTATGCAAGTCCAGTAAAAGTACCATGCATTCGAATCCATGAATCGACAAACAAGGATTTGCATGCAGAATGGCGCGCAAGTAACCTATTTTACGCGCAAATAATTCCATGAATCAGGGCCATAGAAACGAAGCCTTTCAGGTAAACATATCTCTCAGATGGATGCATTTTTATCCATACTTGCCATCTAGCACGATCCATTTCCATAGTTTTTGCTCCACTACTTGTCACAAGGGCAAACCCTCTGAGCCAAAACCTAACAAACATTGGAAAAGTCTACAGTTTTTACTTTTGTGTAGGCATGAGATAGGCATTTGTAAGGCACTGCCATAACAGTATACCTGGCCTAAATTGGCAACAGCAGGCAAAGGCTGTGAGTACTTGGGCATATGATGGCAGTGCCTGACTAATGATTATCAAATGCCTACACAAGAGCCAAAACTGTTGCCTTTGTCATTGGTTGTTTCGGCAGGAATTCAGAGCGAGAAAGAGATGCAAAACCATACTTACTGTTCATAAATCAAGTGGCTGAAGGGACATTTGGCTAAGACAATTTATAAAACCAGGAGTTTATTTGCAGCTGCAATTACGCCATTACCTTTCAGATATAACAATGGCTGCCCCATAACAGCACATAGTGCGATGTTACTGCATGAGAGAGCAAGCTCAAAGAGACCTCAGGATGGCATGTTTTCAGAGTGGAGGTGAGCGTAGTGGGGGGAATGGACATATGGGTTACCATGGTCATGGGTAGTCAGTGGGTTGGTAAAAAGCTAAATACCCACACACTGCGTATCCCTCCTTACATTCCATCTCCCTCCTATGTGTACTCCTATACTAATATCTTTGGTTTAAAGATGGTGGTAAAGCGCCACTAATATCCAAAACTATAAAGGACTTGAGTGGATAAGATCAGGCCTCTGCTCTTTGATTTTTGCTAATATAGGTGCCCTATACTCTGGATAATGAGCCTACCCTTACATCTCCTTCTCTACACGTCTACAAAAACATTTTAGTTCACTTTTTCTGCCTTCTCATAAAATAGAGATCTCATTTAGTACAATATGTCACAGTGATGTACAATTTAATGAGAGTTGCCATGTTGTATCGCAATCGCTTAACACTAGCAGCTGCTGTTTGCAAGATTCAATAAAGTGTAAATTCTCTTCACAATGGCTTTGCACTTTGCATGCATGAAGAATGCAATAACAAAATCCACAAACGATTGTGACAAGGGTTAACAATGTGCCATTCGTTAATGGGCGGCAACGATAGCTTGCCTAAAAATGTTGGGATATTTTATAGTGATAGTGTGAGAACTCCAAAACAGGTGCATTGACCTTGATACAGAAAATAAAATATAGATCACTGATATCTGCACTAACGATCAAAGTATAAAAGAAACATGAACCTCAGGGAATGAGAAGCTAGTAGGAAGAGTATTGCAAATCTAACCTATACATGGGAGGCAAACTATTACTGTTTAAAGTTAACCTGCCTCCTTTAGGCTACAATTAGGTTGCAAATAGCTCCTGCAAATAGCTCGTAGCTCCTTCCAATTTTCAACCCTGAAGTTCTGTAAACGTTCAGGGAATGATGGATAGCATAAATGCAGCAAACGGGAAAATAAACCTATGGTACAATGTGTAAGTCTCTCTTTGCTTTGGAAGGAAAATAGATGCCAGGGCTCGAAAGGCGTCGTTCCAGGAGTACACAGTAGGAGACCTTTTACATAAAATGCACTCTGTTCGAAGGAAACGCTTGGACCACATTGTTACAGAAAGCCTCGTTATGTGAAATGGGATTCTTGCTGTCATTTTCGTGCAAGCACGCTCAGTAACAATGAGGCACACCCTCTGAGAGCAATGCTACAATCAACCATGTGTACGTGTGTTTCTGTATCGTGGGTCACAGAGGCAGTGCCAAAGGTAGCCAAGGAGTTTCCAGGGGTAGCAGGTGGGACGCTACCCTCAAATGATGCCCCTGACTAGACTCACAAAAATGGCTCTGCAAACTCTTAGTGCTGTCAATATTTGGAGCAAGGCTTTGAGGCCCTTATTAGGTGACAGCACTATAGTAAACCATGCGTTGCAGAATCAGCTTATTAGATCAAATGAATGCAGAGAGTGGTCTAGGCAAGCACAGTACCACTTTTTGCAATCATTAATCTGTTATTGACCGGATTTCAAACATTCACACTATGAAAAATGCATTTTTTAGTATACCATTACATCCAGAAAGCAGATTTTTATTTGCTTTATCCATCGGTGGGACAGTGTAAACTTTCACTAGAAAACCACAAGGTTATACAGAAAGCCCAAGTATATACAGTAGGGACATCTATGGCCCCCACTTTATTGCAGAAGTAATACGAAATGTGTGTAATGCATTGCAGATCAAAAAGAAATTTCACACAGCCAACCATCCTTAAAGTGCAGGGTTAATTAAACACCACAATGGAATTTAAAAAAACAAAATAGCTAAAATATGTGTGCACACAGGACTTACATGGCCAGATGCTTTACCTTTAGCATTACCCTTTATGAGGACTACAGTTGCGTCCAAATCAGGGCTATCCCCTTTTGAAATTGTTATGGGCAGACCAGCTAACTTTTGGGGTGCGCCTAGACCATGATTATTGAAGGACATTGAGCACCCACTGGTTGTCGATTATTGTAAACAATTGACTGAACAATTGCATACTATCCACCAGTGGTTACCAGACATTTGGTCGAAAAAATTTGGTCCACTGGACAAATGGTCGAACCTATTTGATCGAAAGCCAAATGGTCGAATTGTTTTTTTATTTTCACCCCTTTTTTTTTTTTGGGGGGGGGTCCCCCAACCCCCCTTTTTTTTCTAAAAAACCCTTTTTTTCCCTAAACGAAAACCAAAAAAATACATATATAAATTAAAAAAAAAATTCGACCATTTGGTTTTCGACCAAATTACGTCGACCATTTGTCTTTCGACCAATTTACAGTCGACCACTTGTCTGGACAGCTCCACCAGTCTGTGAAGGATAGTATGCTGGACATGAATTTGCGTTAAGGACATCGGTTGAAGCCTGGCAACCTGGTGATGGTCAAAAATGTTCAACAAAGCACTGCACTGGAGCCACGTTGGAAGGACCATACCAGGTGTTGTTGGCCACCCAAACTGCAGTTCGAGTAGAGGGGAAATGGCATTGCATCCACGCTGCACACACCAAATTGGTTCCTTTGCCCTCACCCTCTGATGGAAATCATCCTCTTCATCTGAAATAAAGGATCCTTGCACCCCTGTGAGTCTGTCAAAATCCGATATAAAGTCTTCAATACAGAAACCCACTTTATTTGAGGATCATACTACCCCAGGAGTAACCAGATACAAGTTAAGACCCGGGAAAGAATAGGATTGCCCACCAGAAACCTACAAAGTGCAGTGCCCACTGGAAGCCTACAAGTGCGGGTTTTTTATATTGGGGTCACCTTGCACCTATGAGGAATCAACGTGTCGTTATCTAAGGACTTAAGACAAACTGCATTATGGAGTTCCATCCGCTGGCTGGTCAAATTCGAATGAAAAACAATAAAGTGATTTTACCTTCTCACTCATAAAAACTATGGACAATGGAAGACCGAATAGTAATATTGACATATTATACGATTTTATTGGTAGGACTTTCTGCCTTTTTCTGGTCCCTTGAACATGCTTCTGTGCATCTTTTAAAGACACTTCTTCCCAATGACACCAAAGCCACTACTCAGCTCCCTTTTACCCCTCATGTTTTAACCCATACTCATCAATCCTTGGATGTGTTTCAAAGATATGGTTACCATAATAATACTTATGTACAGGTTTTGGATAAAGTTCAGAAAGCTATTAAAAGAACAACTTGCTTGCTTTGTTCGCATGTTCCACAGAGTGGAGATGGCATAGGGATACCCTATTATGCAGTCCCAGTTAATAGATGAATAATATGTGCTGTACATTCTTCGTCTCATAGTAGATTGATAAATGACTGGGATAGAGCACAAGCTCCTCCTGGAAGGATAATGCTTAACAACACTACTAAAAAGCCTGAAATATGTAATAACACACTTAATAGCAATAGTTTAAGTCTTAATATGGTGGCTAACCTGCCATGGAGATCCTTTACTTCTTATATGAATGTTACATATCCTTTATTCAAGGTAAATCAAAGGATTTATCAAAGGGATAAATATAATATGCAATCCTTTAATACTATTGTTGGCTATACCAATTATACTAATTCCATCCTTACTTATGGGAATGGATATTATGTTTGTGAGGACAGGAAGGTATGTGTTTGAAGAAGTGTTGGACAGGCATATGTTATCTTGCTAAAATATTTCCTGGAGTTTATGTGGCTGCCATAGATAATATATACCAGCGTGTAAAGCTACAGAGAGGGAAAAGAGAAGTGGACCGACTGATACTGATGCCCAGGTAGCAGCAGATTTTGGGAACGGCATAATACCATTATTTAATGTTTGCCCTTAACGCCAGAAGCATTCGTAGACTCAGTAGAGTGGTAGAAAGTATGCTGAATGAGACTGCAAATATATTTCTGAATCTAACAACCGAACAGAACGCAATTAGATTGGCGGCACTTCAAAATAGGATGGTGTTGGACATACTCACAGCTGCGAAAAGGAGGGGTTTGTAAATTAGTGGGCTCCTCTTGCTGTACCTACATACCTGCTATTGATCGATTACATGTTTTGGGAGAAGCAGTAATATGAGGTTGGACAGGAGAATAGCTGGACCCAATGGTTTTGGAACTTGTTAAAGGATTGGGGATGGAAATGACTGTCTAAATTCTTAGTGGTCTTTGGGGTAATGTTAGGTTGCTGTTGTTGTCTTCAGTGCAGTCTGGTATGCTGCTCCTTTATATCTCAGAGCTGCGTTAGGGTAGTAAAAAGAATGATTCCCCTTCCCAAAGATAGTTATAGAATGAACACTATGATGATGGAAGAAATGCAAATTCAGAATTTAATGGACATAGATATTGAAAGTCTAACTGATTTGGGTGAAAAAGACTTAACCTAGGCTAAAAGGAGGGTTTGTTACAATATAATAATAATATGCGTCTTTCTTAGCACTAAGTTAATCCGTTTTGCAATCTAAATCATGTTCTCTTAGTAATGTTCGAAAAGGGGACACATTTGTCACTCATCAAGTAAAACAAAATGGAAATGTGTTTGTGGGTTTTTCTATCCGTCATTACAAGAAAATACTGGGGCCGTGTAGAGGGCACGTCTTAGCCGACTGGCCTTGACTAATGAACTAAGGTTAGATAACATTCAGAACAGGTCCTCCCATTCAGCGAAGTAAGAAAAGCTGTTTCAATATGGCTCCATTCTCATAACTAAATGCTATGTAAAGACTGACTGCACTAAGCAGAGGTTAGTTACACACTGAATCATAGTGTTCAACCCTTCCACTTTTGTTAAAAGCATGAAAGTTGTCTTTTAAAGGTTGTGCAAATAGGGTGACCATTTTTGGAATGAAGGGCAGGTGGATTCTGTGTTAAGACCTCAAACATAAATCACTGTCCGTGACCTGGGAAATAAAGTAGATGGGTAAACTATAAGCAAAGCAGAGATTCTTGACATAGCAAATAAACTCTGTTGAAAATATAATTTGTCCTGCCATCTTGGGCTTAGGTATGTTATTGTATATACAGCTTCAACATATTTGTTTTATTATCTTTTGCAAATGAATAACAAATGATCTTTGTTGATGCAGGCTTTGTTTTTGACACTGTGTACTATTCAGGCACTTCACTTCTCCACTCTCCATGAAATACTTGTTGCTGATGAACTTGAGGTTCGCTAGAGTGTATGATATGGGCAAAATAAATCATAGCACTTAGAAATCTCACAATGGAGCCCAACATGGGGCTATTGCACACACTCCCCATTATTTCTTCTACAATCCCTTGTCTTACTAAGTCTGAGACAATTGTTTCAAGGGCTGAGTGACCTTCTGGGGATACTTTGTATTGAGGAATACGTGGTTAAATTGCTCCCTGTCGTATTTGTATTTTTACTTGGGCAATATCCACAAGACCAACATCATTATCGGATACTGCCCATAAGGGATCAGGGATGTTATCAAACTTGGGTGGCAGAGGTATTGCTAAAAATGGATTCATTTTCGACGGACATACTGTAATGGGGGTTGAACTCGGATCATGAGTTTCACGTTTTTCTATGAATATGATCATTAGATGCAGATATGCATAATTATTTTCATGTTAGATCACGGTGCTGTTTGAATTCTATCTATTTCACAATGGAATATTTTTATTGTTAATAACCTTGCTGTATGAATTATTTATTAATTGTTCAGCTCTATTCTTGAACCGTGCTTGAACGATAATAATGATATGGTGTTCCTTGGTTATATTTTTGTGGTGCCATTGAGGTATGGGGTTTGATTTTAAGACATTAAATGTTGTAATATTGCCTATCAGATGTATATATGGCAAGGGTGGATAGACAATCATGGCTGCCTCTGAGGCATTTTCCAATATTTTTTTGGTAACCCGAATTATTTAATAATTCCGTCCTTTGCATTATGCACAAAATAAAAGAGAAAAAATGTCTGTACGCTAATTTATTTACAATAGTACGTCTATGTATCCCTTTCTAATGCAATGATTTACTTTGGAGCAGATATCTGTTGTTAATCCTTCAAATAGAACACCTGAGACAGTACTTGATTCACCCAATATGGCGGCTATTCTAGACCGTGGGTCACGGTACTGTTGACTGTCTAGTGCCGGGTTATAGTTACGGACTAGCTTAGCAATGCGTTATCCGTTTGATTCAGTGCTGTGCCGGAAGGCTGGTAAGCAAGACGCCTCTTCAAACTTACACGGTCCCTAACCGGACCATTTGACTGCGGATGAGTAAGCACGAGCCCGCAACTAATTAGGTTCTGTTCTGTCTCTCTTTCTTTCCTTAATTGGCCTTTTGCGATCCAGCTCTTTTTGAATACGTTACTTCCCGATGCTCCAATGATGATGATTTGGATACGCTGCAGGCCTTTAAATATTATTGTGTATCTGCAACTGCAGTTTAATTAAGGTAAAGACGGTTTTAATTGCATTTGTGTGCATATGGAGTTTAAAGTTACCTGCTCCCATAGTCAATACAACCTCTGCAATTGCATTTTTGGTTATATTTTTTAGATTCTTAAATTGGATACGTTGCTAATGCGTGGCAAATTGCATATAATTGGTGAGTCTGTATACAATTTGCAATAGTAAGAAAGATTATTAATTATTAGAATTTTCATTCAGTTATAACTTACACATCTTTTGTTTATCATGCCAGCACCTTCAGATTGAAATAAGTCTCTTTCGGGTAAATATATATACATATATTTTTTCTCTTCAGATCAATTGATACATGTCAAATTATTTACAATATTTTTGAAGATGCCTCAGATATCACTCATGGTCGTTTATCTACTGCTTTGGCTAACCGCTTGTTCTTTTAATTTTTCTTTCCCTTTTTTCTTTCCTTTATTGTTCATTATGCGAATTTCAGCGATGTCACTACCTGAATTGGTAATATGCATAACGTTTTAATCAATTGGATTTGAATATCTTTTTATTATTGATTATGTTATTCTTTTTATTAATTACAAAACGTATGGTTTCTTGCCCCATGTCATGCAACCTCTATTATGTGCCCCATTTAATGTATATTGGATCTACCCATGGATATGCGACAGTTTGCATATACTTCTCATTGCAACAGCCTCAGATGAAGAGCTTTGCTCGAAACACGTGTCAGGCTGTTCAAGGCTGCTCAGTATAATCAATTAAAAATCTGTATACGTGTACAAACTTGGAAGTGCTTAATGTGGCGCGGTTTAACTATTTTATCTTCCTTCAAATATTGAATGTGGATGTGGGGCTAGGCATTCACAAACAAAATAGTTGTCCGCTGCCGTCCATTGGCGTATCAAACCACAGTGACAACGCTGGTAACCTCTGTGGACTCTCTTGCCCACTACCTCCCAGATACTGTAATCTGTACTGCGTCTGGTGTACAATAAATAGTAGCACACAACTTTTTCAACAATTTTAACCCCAACAAATTTTCTCCACACTGTGTAGTTAATAAGAATGCTATCTCACTGGCTGCTGGTCCTAAAAGGACAGGCACTGCAACCATTACTTTACTAATAACTACTGTTGCAGCCTTAAGACAGCTGGTGGTGAGTCTGCTTTTAAGTGCATATTTGTGAGGAGCTGCACAGTTAGGATGCTCTTTTATTGAGGCTGTCCAATAACGCAGAAAAGAAGTTGTTGGGAGTATCCTGGGTCATGCGCTCCAACCTAATTTATTTATGAACACAATTTCCAATAGAATATAATGTTGTTGTTATTTTGTACGGTGCGTCAATTTTCTTCAATCTTTGGTTAGGTACAAGTTCACAAATTGTATCAATGAAAATTCATTTCATTAATAGATTCAATATGCAATTCATTTCATAGGTGGCTTAGATTATGCCTTTGGGTGTGTTGTCTCTGCATACAAGTACAATTGTTTTTCAATAAGGATTCATTTCAATGGTGAATTCAGTTTTTAATTCATTTCTTTAGTATATTGGATTAAGCCTTTAAATGTGTACCCTCGACACTTGTTTTTCCATTAATTATAATGGTTCATCCGGAGAGATTTCAAGTTAAAGATCTAAACAAATAGAGAAAAAAGAAAAAGAAGAAAAAAGCATAAAATAAGCAGATAGTTAACCTAAGATTTGTTGGCGTCTTATCATATTGATTTGTGCAATTGTCAATCATATCGAGAGGTTGTTTGTATAGGGAATGTAAATAACGAATCTGAGGAAAGTTACTTGTGGCTCCTTAAGCACAGTAGGACGAATGCTTTTTTGTGCGGCTTTTGCACATTTTCTAGAGTTTTATGTTGTTCTCTGGTGGTACCTAATGTAAATATAGTTAAATATTTTAGATATCTAATCTATTTCTTTTGTCGCCTCTAAATTCTGCTTACTTTCATGATCATAGGTTCCTAATTTCTGCTTATCTGTCACTGATTAGGCAGTAATCCTTGGTCCATTCGGTTTCATTTTTCGTTCGTATACCGGCATGATAACCGATTTGAAAAGTTAAAGATGCCCGCTATTTAAACATGATGTGATGACGTGGACGCGTTACTTGTTGCGCGTTCGCATCATTACTTCAGGCGCCATCTTAGGTTTGGTTCATATTCTATGGAGGCAATACGCTCTCTTTTGCGTGTGCCTGAATGACTGATATTTTGCTACTATCTTTTACTTTTTACTGATCTTCTATTGTTTTGCTCTTACCTATTTTCCCAGTTGCACAAATCAAATATAGAGTTAGGTAATGTATATGATGGTTTGCGGCTGAACTATGTGAAATAATAGTAACTGAAGTACCGCTAGTACAATACACCTAAACAATCTAGGTCGAACTAAACATATTAATACATAGTATTTGTTAAAGATGTGTCAAATTGTTTCAAAAAATTACGCATTTCGGTGTCAAAATGTAACTCTGTCGCACAACTGTCCATTAAACAGATCCAAATGGCTTCTCGTTATCTCAAAAGTCTTTCTCTATTACCATCTCTTGGCAGCATGTTGATTAGTTCCAATCCAAAATATTTGATTCCTTCTATTTTTTCTTGTGCATGTTCATATTGAAAGTGATACCCTAATGGGTATCTTGAGTCTTTATTTCTAATGGCCCTGATATGTTCTGCAATCCTTAGTTTCAAAGGGTGAATTATGCTGCCAATATATATTTTTGAACATAAACATTTTAAACCACATATTTTGTGTTACCATTTATAAAGTCTTTGATCTGGTGTTCTTTGCCATTCAGCATCATGATGGTTGTTTTACCATTGTCTGAAAACAGACATAGGGCCTCATTACGACCCTGGCGCTAAGTGTTTAACGGCGCCATAAAAGGCTGCGGCGCCGTTAAACACTTAGCGCCTTACTACGTGGTCCCTTTGCGGGACCCGACCTTACCGGCTGGTCTACACCAGCCGTTAAAGTAGGGACCCGCAAAGGGACCTTGGTGCTAAGTACGGTACCGCAATTTGCGGTACCGTACTTAGCGCCTTCTCCATTCCCATAGAGCCCTATGGGGCAGAAATGGGAATGGGGAAGGGCCATGGTTCAATGGGGAATTACCGTCCCACCAGCCTTGGAATGGGCTGGTAATTCCCCATTGAACCATGGCGGACCCGTTACAACACCGGTACCAACCATGGTGATAATAGCGCCATGGTTTAGCGCTGGTGTTGTAATGAGGGCCATAATGTACAATTCCCACATTTATAGTTTCCTATACCTTTTGTTTGTTGCCACAGCTGCGGTTTACCTCTCATTTTGTTTTGTTCTTCAAAATGGGAAGGGCACAGAATTTTCTTGAGATTTTTAGCTTTACGGAAAATTATACACAGGGTCTCATCCAAGTAAGGTGCAAGGTCTGTATCCAAATGCAGGATGGGCCAATGTCTTGTCACTATTTTTCTTATTGTCCTTGATTCCAATACTTTACTAACTACGGTTGTTCCAGCAAACCCTACTGAAATATTAGTATGCCAACTCAAGGGAATGTCTGTAACCTTAGCATGATCTATAGAGCTCTTTTGCGCCCCTGTGTCTACTAGAAATCGATGCTCTAGTCTCCCAACTTTCATGTGAATGTAGGGTTCTGACTGATCCACAGGGATGGGGATTGGTTCCATTTTCATTTGAGGGCTGTCCTATTCTGAGAAATCCCAAGGGAAATCCTCAATACTGTATTGATTAGTGACAAAATATTTGCTTGGCATATTGAAAACATTGGAGTTAATAGGGACTGTAGTAGTTGCCCTAGGGCAAGCCACAGGTCCAGGTGATACCCATCTACCCCTACCTCCTCCCTGACGTCCTCTTCCCCGTCTTTGATACATTCCACTTCCCCTTTTCAATAAGGCTGGACACTGTGCCCTCCAGTGGCCCTCCAGTCTGCAATATGCACACTGATTATGGCCTAGCGCTGAAAATGGTACAAATGGATCAACACCTATTCCTCTTGAGCCACTAAATGGCCCTCCCCTAGTTCCCTGTTGTACTTGCTGTATTAACACTCTTGTCTTACGATCCACTCTCTACTTGTCTGCTTTCTCTTTTGCCACATTTACTGCTTGATTCATGGAATTATTTGCGTGAAAAACGTAGATTTGCGTGCCTTTCTGCCCGAAAATCCCCATACTTCAAACAGGTATTTTCGGGCAGAAAGCCGCGCAAATCTGCGTTTTTCACGCAAATAATTCCATGAATCAGGCAGTTAGTCTATTCTCATAATATTGAGCCATACGTAAAATATCTGACATGGTGTTAGTCTGCCAAGCACTCTCTGATGCAAATAAGAATGCAAATTTATGGCAACAATTGCCAGGCAAATTTATCTACAAATTATTTTTTTCCTGCTACCGTAGTAATTTCTTGGCCTGAAAAATCAATAAATACTTGTTCAAACTTATTAACATATTTTGTTACCCCTTCAGTTTTATTCTGGACACATGCAGCCAGCTTATCCCAGTTAATCTTTTTCTCGAGTACCACCCTTTTGAAATATGACCATCATAGGGGGAAGGTTAAGTACTGCAGGAACAGGCCTTTCACCAGCTGCCCTGTTAGCATCAAGCTGAAAATGTGTGTCACTTGTACTCCCCAAAGTCGCAGGGTCAGTGATATTTCTAATTGGTGTACAAATATCTGATGGTGAAATTACTGAAAATAGAGTTTCCAAATCCCAACTAGTAAAGATGGAGGTATTCAAAACGGCCTCTAATTCTTTATAAAATCCTGTAGGATTTTTCCTAATGTCAGGGATTGTTTGTTTTAATGCATTCAATTTTTGACTGGAAAAGGGCACGTGAACAAATTGGGTATCATATTTAGCAGGCTGCATAATGGATTTCCCTTGATTATCAAGGACAGGGTCTCCTTGAGCATCACGCGTTGCATGCTGTGGTATATAAACAGGTGGCACCTCCCGCATAGGAAGTTGAAAGCTAGGTGGTTTTCATTAATTTAAAAGTGCTGTTAAGTGGATGAGTTGCTATGAGATACTCATTATGGATGCACTATCTATTATTAGTTTCAAGTGTTGCAACTCCACGGAACTCTCTAACTCGCCTTTTTTGTTGCATAATTGCACCCAACATCACTTTCATGGCATGCATCTGCATCTGGGGGGCATACTGACAAGAAGTACTGCAAATGACTGAAAGAGGGGTCAGAGTGGTGGCCCATTTAAGAGTGGTATGTGTAATCAACTGTAATTCTTCACCTGACACACAAGACTATTTACATTCTGTGATGATGCCCCTACACGGACCCAGTCTTTTCTTGTAATGACTGACAGAAAAACCCACAAACACGTGTCCATTTTGTTTTACTTGATGACTGACAAATGCGACCCCTTTTTCGAACATTACTAAGAGAACAGGATTTTGATCACAAAGGGCAACAAAAGATACATATTATTATTATATTCTAACAAATATAGCAGCAGGCTAATAGCTCACATTGGACACAGTATTTTATTTAACCAAAAAGTGCTAATAGCCTTATACACCAAGAGAGCGTCTCTTATTTTTGATAATAACCTTCCCCAACGTCGCAATATCTTGAGAACGTGTGTTATCCTTTTATAATGATGGTTCTCTCAATCTATAAGGCTTAATTAACGCGGCATAGGGGTTTGTAGAAGGGAAGTAGAATTGATTACGGTAAAGAACTTGCATTGTTTTCTGAATGGCTCATTCCGGTTGAGCCTTTAAACATAATCAAGGCCATTGCTAAGATTCGTACTTCCAAAGGCGATGCAGTATTTTGCCCCCCTTTACCTGGTAATTGAGTTTAACTTGCTACCTCAGGAATGTAAGGCCAACCTAGCACAACCTTCAACTAGTATTGCCTTTCAGTGGAACCAGCCCTGTATATGACATCACCTGTTAGGTGGTCAACACGTTTTGAAACTGTGAAACTGAAGGTGTATATTCGAAAATGTACTTAAATAAATATAAATGTCTTAAATATTGCACAAAAAGATAATGCATGGATATAACACTAACTGCCCTCAACGGGATATAAAGCGATTGCAAAATTGAAAAACCTGGCTAAACCCTAAGGAACAAGTTACTTACCTGTAACTGTTGTTCTCCAGCATGGGTCTGGCATGGATTCACATGCTCATGAATATTCCCCGTCGTCAGGCTGGGAATCCTCGGTAAAGAAAAAACCAGTATCAGTTTCGTTTCTGATCTGTCTTTCGTAGTAATCACTGGTCTCTGCGTCATACTGACCACAGCCAATGACTGCCCTCTACCTAAGCACCGCCTCTGGCAGCCATCTTCAGATTTGGAAGCACGTGAAGTGGCAGTATGACCAAGTGAAGAGCCGCAGAGGGGTAGGCGGGAGGGTTTGCATGTGAATCCATGCCAGACCCATGCTGGAGAACAACAGTTACAGGTAAGTAACTTGTTCCTTCTCCAGAATGGGGTCTGTCATGGATTCACATGCTCATGAATAAAGAATACATAGCAGTACACACATGCACAACCACGGGAGGTGGCAAAGGCTCAACATTAAGCATTACATCAAACCCAACATTAAGCATCTTACCTCCTCACCAGGCTCACCTCAGGCGAACAGGTTGCGCAGCACTGCTTGGCCGACCCTGGACTCCTCCCTGGAATCCCGATCGACGCAGTAGAATTTCGTGAAGGTGTGCGTCGACCTCCACGTAGCAGCCCTGCATATGTCCAGCAGGGGCACACCAGAAAGGAACGCCGTGGTGGCTGCGATCGCTCTGGTGGAATGGGCTCTCGGACGGCCAGGCAGCGGTCGGTTTGCCAACCGATGACAGTACATGATACAGCCGGAGAGCCATCTGGAAATGGAAGCCTTCGAGAGAGCCTTCCCCTGATTGACAGGTCCAAAATTCACAAAGAGTTGTGACGTCTTCCGAAAACACATCGTGCGGTCCACGTAGAACTTCAGCGCTCTAGCCACATCCAGCGAGTGCAAAGTCCTCTCAGCCGGCGACGAATGCGACGGGAAGAACACAGGCAACACCAAGGGTTTGTTGAGATGGAAGTCCGACGGTACCTTGGGCATGAAGGAGGGGTGCGTCCTGAGCACTACCCACGTGTCGTGAAAAGTCAAGTACGAGGCCTTGCAGGAAAGGGCATGGATCTCTCCCACCCGTCGTGCGGAGGTGATGGCCACAAGAAACGCTGTTTTCCACGACAGAAACTTCAACGGGGCCGAGTGCAGAGGCTCGAACGGAGGTCCCATGAGCTTGGTCAGCACCACGTTGAGCTCCCACGCCGGGGCCGGAGCCTTCACCGGCGGGAACGATCTGAACAGTCCCTTCATGAACTCTTTCACCAGACGATGAGACCACAAGGACGTCCGGCCCGTGGTCCTGGTGTATCGGGAGATCGCAGCAAGATGAATCTTGATGGACGCGTGTGCCAGTCCAGCTTTGGCCAGCGTCAGCAGGTACGGCAGTACCTGGGGAGCCGTAATCCGTAGAGGGTTAATCTTCTGTGCGTGGCACCAGACAGAGAACCTCTTCCATTTGTGTCCGTAGCATTTAAGAGTCGAGGACGCCCTGGCCTTTGCAAGAACCTCTCTGCAGTCGGCCGGTATGTCGTATCCTCCAAACTCTAGCGCTGCAGGAGCCAGGCCTGCAAATTCAGCGATTTCGGGTCGTGGTGGAGGATGGCGCCTCCTTCCCTGGAGAGTAGATCCGCGTCCACCGGCAGCCTGATTGGCGGGGACGCTGATAAGTCCAGAAGGTCCGGGAACCATATCTGCCTCGGCTACGCAGGTGCGACGAGGATCATCCTGCACCGTGACCTCTTGAGCTGGTTGACGAGCCGGATTAGCAGTGGCAAAGGAGGGAACGCGTAGAGGAACAGGCCCTCCCAGGGGAACGAGAAAGCATCGCCCATGCTCCTCGCCTGGGGAAACCTGCTGGCGAACCTCCGGCACTTGGAGTTCGTCGCCGTTGCGAACAGGTCGATCTGGGGTGTGCCCCACCGTCGGAAGAGGCGATCCACTAGATCCTGCCGTAGTTCCCCCTCGTGGCACGAGCGCAGCTCCCTGCTGAGTGAGTCGGCGATGGTGTTTTTTATCCCTGCCAGATGAAACGGCACCAGAAACATCCTTTGGGCGACGGCCCAATGCCACAGGTCCTGCGCCTCCTTGGACAGTGCTGGGGACCTGGTTCCGCCCTGTTTCCTGATGTAAAACATGGTGGTGGTGTTGTCGGTGAAGATCCTCACCACCTTGCCCTTGAGGGACGGAAGGAAGGACCTGAGGGCCCAGAACACTGCACGGAGCTCCAGGACGTTGATATGGAGGGACTTCTCCGTCGGGAGCCAGAGGCCTCTCGCGTGCAGATTTTCGGTGTGCGCTCCCCACCCTTCCAGGGAGGCATCCGTGGTCACTGTCTCCTGGTGGTCTGGGGTCTGGAAGTCCATGCCCGCCGTCAGATGCGCGCGGGTGCCCCACCACCGGACTGCTCGGCGGAAACTCTCGTCGAGTGTGATCCTCTCCTCGAAGCCGTCCGTCGTTTGGATCCAGCGTGCGTCCAGGAACTCCTGCAACGGGCGCATCCGGAGCCTGCACATGGGAATGAGGTAGATGCAAGAGAACATCATTCCGAGGAGGGACTTGATGGACCTCACCTTGGCCGCGTCGGAAACCAACATCCGCTGTACCTTGCCCAGGATGGACCTGGTCCTTTCCTCCGACGGGGAGGCCAGAAAGGACACTGTGTCGAGCTTCGCTCCCAGAAACAGTGCGTTTTGCGCGGGTACCAGGTGGGACTTGGCGTAGTTCACGGAGAATCCCAGGTCCGTGAGAAGTTGGACGGTCCTTGCCGTGTGCTCCACGGCGAGCTCCCTCGTCTTGGCTCGGATGAGCCAGTCGTCCAGGTAGGGGTAGACGTGGATCCCCTCGCGGTGCAAGGCACTTGGTAAATACCCTGGGTGCCGACCGTAGTCCGAAGGGGAGGGCTTTGAACTGGTAGTGAGGCCCTTGGACCACAAACCTGAGGAATTTTCGGTGCCCCTTTAGGATGGGAATATGGAAGTAGGCATCCTCCAAATCCAACGACGACAGGAAGTCTCCTTCCTCCAGCTGACCCAGGACGTGCTGGAGGGTGACCATCCGGAACTTCTGCGCCTTGATGAACTTGTTCAGACGTCGCAGGTCTAGGATGGGGCGCCATCCTCCCGTCTTCTTCTTCACGAGGAAGTATCTCGAGTAAACTCCGGAGCCCCGAAGCCTCTTTGAGACGAGTTCGATGGCGCCCTTCCTGAGCAACGCCTTTACCTCCAGGAGAAGCTGAGGGACGTGAAGCTCTCTCCTGGCCACGGGGGGGACGCGCGGGCACCTTCTTTGAAACTCGAGCGCGTGGCCCCGGGCTAAGGCGTCCAGCACCCAACGGTCGGTGGAGATGGACTCCCACACGCTGACGAAGCTCGCCAGCCGGCCTCCCACCGGGGTGCTTCGGTGGGGGCCCGACCCCACGGCCGGTTCAATCCTGTTTCGACGAGGCTTTGCCGCCTTGACCTCCTTGGCGACGACGGCGGGGTCCTCCAGACTTGCCTCGTCCTCTGTAGGCCTCTTGAGATGACGAGCGGGCCGCTTGACGGTAGGTAGAGAAACCGCCGCCGGAACCTTTGGAGGCGCCCTTGCCTCCGCTGCTCCGAAAGGGCGTCCGTCCTTGCTGTAGAACCCCAAGGGCCCGGGCCGTCTCAGTGTCCGCTTTAATGGCCTGAAGGGAATCGTCCACTGTTTTCCCAAACAGGTTGTTCCCATCGAACGGCATGTCCAGGACTCTGGTCTGTACGTCTTGACGGAAGTCCGTAGCCTTGAGCCATCCACGCCGCCTAAGGCACACGCCGTTGCCCAACTGGCGAAACCCAGTGTCGGCGATGTCCGTCGCAATAGTGATGGCGTGGTCCGACGCCACCTCACCTTCCTGTGGGATCTCCAGGGCATCCGCCCTCTTGTCGTCTGGTAGGAAGTCCAGCAGGGGAGCCAGTTTGTACCATAGCTCCCTGTCGTAGCGGGCCACGATAGCCAAGGCGTTGGCCGCTTTAATCGTCGTCGCTGCAGACGAGATGACCCTGCGTCCCATAGCGTCCAATTTCTTTCCCTCGCCGTCCGGTGGGGAAGTCGATGTGGAGGCCGCACCCCCCCCCGCTTTCTTCCTGGCCGCCGCGGAGATGACGGAGTCCGGGGTAGGCTACGCCCAGAGGCACAGGGGGGCCGCGTCCGGGACCCGGTACTTCTTCTCATACCGGTCTCTTCTAGCTGGCGTCGTGGAAGGGTTCTTGAGGAGGGCGAGGCCCTCATCCCAAATGTCGTCCAGTAGAGGCACCGCGAGGACCGTCTTCCTCTTGGCCTCGCGCCGTTGATAAAGGAATCCTTCCTTTTTCTTCTCCTCAGGGCAGAGTTGGAAAAGCTCGGATGCCCTGGCGATCATGGAGTGGAACGATCCAATCTCGTCGGGCGGAGAAGCCCTGGTGGGAGGTGACGACGGGAGATCCTCGTCGTCTGTACCCGTCGCTGCCGTGTCAGTCCCCGTATCATCCCCTCGGGTGGACGGGGAGGAGGGCTAGACGGGTCGCGACGGCTGAAAAGGAGGTGGAGGGTGAATCCTTCTTTTCTTGGGAGGGGGAACACCAGAAGGTCCCAGTTCAGGATCCCCCGACGGGAGAGGTTCCTCCGTCGGCAACGGTAGTCTCGTCCTTATCTCTGAGCATAAGGACTGTATAGCCAACAAAATGGCCGCCGAGTTGTCTTGCGGCGCTGGCAGAGGGGAATCCGACGGGCGATCAGGGGCCCCGTCGGCACCCTCGACGCTGTCGTCGTCACCTGCGTCGGGATCCATCCCGACGGGCCGGTCTTCATCCACGCCAAGGCCGTGGCTTAAGACCTCGATCAGCTCTTCCTCTGAAGCCGAATCTACGACGACGCCCTGCCCCCCCTTTTTTTTCCCCGCCGGGGATTTCACGGGGGTCCTATCGATGGGCACAAAAGAGGACTCCCTCCGAGGTGGCAGGGAGACTCTGAGCCCCGAGGTCGCCACCACTGGTGTAGCCTCCACAGGCTGAGCCAGGGCCGCCGCGACAGTATCGATAGAGGGCTTGGCCGGATGGATTAAGGCCTTCACCACCTTAGGTGCGCTCACCGCCTTATCCTTGAGGGGGGGGACACCGCCTCGCTCCCCCTCCGATGGGGCCTTCGAGCTCGACCGGGGCCTCTCCAGGAGCTTCGCCGGGTGCTCGCCCTTCCTCTTACCCGACCCAGAGCGTTGGCTCGTGGCTGAAGGTGCCGGGGAGGGTGCGCCCTGCCTGGCGCCCGTAGAGCCCGACCGTTCGGCGCTCCCGGTGCCAGCGGACTCGCGGTGCTTGGCCTTGTGTTGGACCCCCGTCGCCACGGCGTCCTCAAAGGTCTTAGAAGACCGCTCGGATTTCTTCCTCTTCTTCTCGCCTGACGGGCTCTTCCCTTCCAGCCAGTTGGCGAGGCGTTGGTGGCGGTCCTTCATGGTCCGCTCCGACATATTGCCGCAAAACGCACAGTCCTTCTCCACGTGCGTCTTGTCCTCATGTAAGCAGTAGAGACAAAAGGAGTGTTCGTCCTCCTTAAAGACGTTCTGCAGCTGGCATCCAGGGCAGACCCTGAACAGCTTTCCGGGCGTCGAGCTTCCCTTCTCCTGGGCCATGTCCGGGCCTGAGAAGCTTCTGGAGTCCTCCAAAACGTAGCTCGACGAAATCTTCACCCTTGAGGGGCGCAGACGAATCCGACACGGGTCCCCGTTGATCGGATGGAGAGTCGGTGGAGCTTGAGGCTCTTTTGACCGGAAAAAACAAAGTTTTGAGAAAAAAACATGAAAAATAGCACTAACGCTCGAGAGCAATAGCACGAAGATCCCAACACATGAACGTGCGGTAAAAATCTGAAGATGGCTGCCAGAGGCGGTGCTTAGGTAGAGGGCAGTCATTGGCTGTGGTCAGTATGACGCAGAGACCAGTGATTGGTTATTACTACGAAAGACAGATCAGAAACGAAACTGATACTGGTTTTTTCTTTACCGAGGATTCCCAGCCTGACGACGGGGAATATTCATGAGCATGTGAATCCATGCCAGACCCCATGCTGGAGAATTGTATTTCATTTTTAACTGCAGTATTAGGTGAAGAATGCGCTATACAAATAACTAAAATAACATAACAGGAAACAGTTTTCTTAGATCTAAATATAGCCATGATATTTTCTCTACTTGCATTTTAGTATTCAATGCCCCACCAGAAGATGCACTCAAACAATCACCCTATCAACTTGGGAGACCTAGGAAAGTGCCATTGAAGATAAACTTTGTATGAGTTTACTGTATGTATAAATTGCACCACGTCTATGGACACATTCCATAGGCACGTCTCTCCATCCATGCACCCTAGAATGCAGCTATGGCTATGTGAAATTCGGTCTAGCTGTTCACATAGCCGTCCACACTGAAACCCCTGGCATGCCTCACCATCTCTACCATTAATATACAGTGACAACCTATGACAAATTTGGTCTAGCTGGGCACACATCGAGTCTCCTGCACTAGCACTCTGACTTGACCACCGAACGCACTCGTCCATGTACCTGACCTCTGGGTTGCTTACTGGTGCTTAGCCAGCCCTCCTAAATCCTAATCCTGTTAGTATGCACACCCACATCTTACAAAATACATTTTAAGAAGGTTCCCATACCTGGACTTCGGTCCGTGGGGGCGTTCCAACCACAAAGCACATTGAGGCCATACAAATGGGAAAATGGTGCTATATAAATTACAACAACATAATACAGGCTACAAACTACAAATAAACTGCCCTACTTTTTTAGACATGTGCCTGCCATCTCTGTACACACAGAGTTTCTTGATTTCCAGCTTGCAAACTTGCCAATGAGATGTATTGTCTGATATAAAAGGACTGTTGTACTGACTGTTCACATTTGGGCAAAAATCAAATCCCCACATCCTAATAATACACATGTAAACACATGTAACAGAGGGAGCACAAAAAGGTCTACTGTGAGAGATACTGAAATCACACACCTCTTTCCCTCCCTATCACAGGAGCTGTGAGACATTAACCGAAAGAGCGCCCATGTTTCTTATCGTACCAGACAATGCTTTAGCTCAATTCATGGTTGACCACCGTTAGCATTATTTATGATGTTAGTTTTACGGGTACCTGATTCTTGACATTTGTCAGAAAACAAAGTGTTTCCAAGATAGGCCTCTTCATTCATCCATGGTAAATACTTTGCAAAGATCACTGCTGTGCCACACAAGCGGAGGTGAACTGCTGGAACAGATAGAATTTACTGCAACCAGCATGTGTGACTCAGCATCAGCAGGAGTGGAGATCTCCCTCATGTGTGACATCGTTTTACACTCTGGCTTACCTCAAGGGTTTTCAACCGCTCTAGGAGAAGCCTTGTCTTTTCTTTCTCCTCTTCTAAGTTGCCAAATTCACTCCTTGAATCTACATTGTCTGGTGAATGCTTTTCTGCCGCTGACGCCTTTCGTTTCCTCTCCTCTTCTGGCATTTTTTCCTGAAATACACAAACATGTGCATTTTTAATCACAGGAATGAGCTTAAGCTAAACCACGGGGTATTGACAAGCAATTCAAAAAATAAAATGTTTGCTTTTAATAATGTGTATTTGCATTTTGGCACGGCTTGCAAATCTTCATTTATAAAACACAACTTTTCCATCAATATATTTCCCGCCTCAATAAAACAGAGCAACATCAGAGAAGAGTAATTCAAAGTAAAGACATGCCATTAAAGAGCATTTGTGACCAGATAGATGCGAAAAGGGTTAGCAAAATAGATGAATATTTTGAGATTTGCATTGCTCATAAGATGTACACAGCAGGAGCCGAACATACTGTGCAAATGACAGACAAAATGGCTTAAGAATCGGCGCTGGATGGAGAATGGGTCGAGGAGTGTAATTCAAAGGATCCCTAATTTGAACAGGAAGGTTTTGCTCTTATGGGAATTTCCTGGTCACTGTCTGCCAATCAATTTCTTGAAGAGCAACCAGATGTAAAGGCATACAGGCCGACAGCACCACCACGTGTGGCAATCATTCAGGTCAGCTTAAAAGGTGTGCATCACCCTGAAAGAAATGATGTGAGACGGGCCACTTCCTGTTCCCAGTAACTTTCCAAGTCCAGCCATCGGGAGCCAAATCCAATCCTTGTCTTCTGAGTATAAACGCAAATCTAATGTGACTATAACACATTTTATTGGGAGTTAGTTTTGTTTGGTCATCATACAAAAAACCTGGTGTTCTTGTTATCCTCAAAGTTTGTAGTTGGAGACCCCGCTCTTTAACCGGGTTCAGCACACTTTGACTCTCCAGATATTTTGAAAATCAAACCCCATCAGCCCTAGCCAGCAGAGTCAATGCTAAGGGATCTTGACGAGCGTGGCACCAAACATCTGGAGAGCTGCTCTAGAATAACAAAAGCAGTAGGGCTGCAACAGCTGGAGTTGAGTCACACATTTCTGTAATGTAATTGTGACACTTGGTGAGACCATCGAAATGGCTGCAGTGTATGGTATAAAGCAACATACGATAACACATCAGAAGGGGTTTCGCAAGCCCATTGACAATGAGACCACATGTTAAATCGAGGACTTTCTATGGCCAATGGTCAGCAATAAGCATCAACACTCTGAAAAGTTTCAATTTTGGTGCAAGCATCAGCCTAAAGGTCTAAAATAAACATGGTGATATCCTTTGTGTCTCTCACCACAGACTCTAGGGTCGAAGTGGTAAACGTACCTTAGCAGAGGCATAACCATGAAATAGGTCTCATTCCAAACAAATGCATATCTACGGCAGACTTACTCGAGCAACACTGCTGTAAAGACCCCTAAGAGCAGCAGACAAACCCATTCGATGCATTCGAAGCACCTATGTTTCTGAAATGGTTTGATGGATCTGTTAAACTGATAAAAACAATGTATCTGTCTGTGGTGCAAGTGTCCATGTTTGCGTGCCTCGAGTTATCTATTTTTTGTCTCTGACCTCACTATTTGATAGTGGAAGCCCATATGTGCAACCATTCGTTGATTTATGCAAGTTCATTGCTTTTCCCTGATGTGCAAAGTTCCTGTCTCACACGACATCCTTTTGGTTCCCCTGCATCATTCAGTCGACTTGCCACAGTTTTCGCGGTTTTCACAACGGTTATAAGATATTGTAGGTGTATGGACAGTGCTGGAAATTGACTAAATTTACTTTGGTATCCTCCCTTCCTGTAGGGGCAGAGGGAGTATCACAGAGATGTCGATGGGGAGGAAGGGAGGGATCGTCAGCCCGCGTCGAGCAACACTCAACCTCCTGAAGGAAACGGATACATTGAAGCTGGGCGGCAGCTGAAGGAGAGACTGAGTCTTGGCCATTTGCATAAAAGCAAAAAAGCATTTTGGGGTAGAAAAGAAAGATCACAGAATTGATGCAAGCATGAAAGGCAACTGAGCAGGTGATGAAATGTTGACTCCCTGCTCATTTCAGTTGTCACACCACTCACACTAGCAGAAACATTTCTGTAAACCACAAGGCATATATGCTAATTTGGCCAGTGTTTATTTATGGATGGGAGGCTTGGGCTGTTCAGCTTGAATAAATGTCTCAATTCACTAAGAACTTTGCTGAGTTCGTAAATTAATCATTCAGGCTTGCTTACTATGAGTCTCCTGAAATGCGTTTCCAGGTAAGGGGCATGCATGCTGCAGAAATGCATTGGGCTGCTCATGGATGACATATTTTGGAGCCTTAGTCCCACGGGAAGTTGAGGGCAGAATGACACTCCTTCAAGGCAAATTCTGCCAAGGCGAAGCTTGTTCTTGTTCCAGCCCAATTCCTCCTCTGGGTAGGGACTGAGGTGTGGAAACACTGTGGGCAACCTGAACAAGGTACATTAACACTAGTAAGGGACAATCCAAAACGTATTGAGGTTTTCAACAGAGAACAGGCTCAGGCTTATCGAATTCCAAATGAATAGGATTGGAAACTTCATTGATGATGGAACATTAGTTGATTTAGACAAGCTGAAAGTTAAATTGTATCCAATCAACACACCTTTCTTTCACATTATTTGTATTTTGATGACGGGTAAGTCAACAAAATAAAATAATGAAGATGAAACCCAGGGAACAAACGAGACAGTAGGAGAGAAAAAGGAAAGAGTATGTAGGATGTGAAAACAAATTGGAGAGTGTCACTTAAGACAAAGAGAACTGTAGGAAGAAGACTGGTGTCCATTTTTATAAGGTTATGCAGCAAAGACCACGTGACTCTTGGCAGGCTACCCTAAGATCTGCCTGCGTATTGTGAACACACTATGTTATACAGTGTGTGTTGCATTATATGCTAATGAAATGTTCAAACCAAAATGACTGGTATCTTTTAGATGCCCATCCTCTTGCACAGGAGTCTGTAATATTTGGCTTTCCAGATGTTTTGGACTGTGACTCCCATGATCCCTCATTAACGACTATGCTGGCTATCTGTGATGGTAGTTGTAGCGCAAAACATCTGGCTAGCCAACTGTTGAAGACCCCAACCCTAGAGGATGGAAGATTGCATATATTATTGTAGATTATGTACATATCAGTTCATTTGGGGGGGATATGTTGAGGTGGGTAAGTGGGTAAATGTAGGATATATGTAGGATATTTGGAGCAAGATTAAAACGTTACACTACATACAAAAGATGTATTTCTATGGCAACAGCATATGAACATGTAATGATGATTGATGGGAGGGTTCGGAGGACCAGGCTCTTTGGAAATAAATAGAGTTAGCAATGAGTTGCCTGAAGAAGTGCAACACTGGGGAGGTATGGTTTTAAGGTGTGGAATAAGTCACAACCACATTCATGGATCTGGGCAACTCTCCGGACCATTGTTCTTTGCCTGCCATGCCTTAAAGAAGGAGAAAGATCATATGCAAATGAGACTGGGTCCCACTCCAACAGGAGACACCCAGCCTGTACTGCTAGTGGACCTCCCATCTGCATGACACCACAAATAGTTTAGACAAGTTTTGGCCACATTGGGCGTGATTAGAGAGCGGTTGCTCACGTTTATAGAAACGCTAGGCTGGGCCCCACATTTGGGTATACCTGTCCACATACGGTGGCAAAAGCAACCCAGAAGAGTGATGGCAGGAAGGTATGAAATATTTCACAACCACTGGCATTGATCTGAGCAGCTCCTAATCCATCAAGTCCACCGTGGCATTACAAAAAGGGAAAGTCCATATGCAAATCAGGCTTGGTCCCACCCCAAAAGGGGAAACTCATGCCGAACTGTCAGGTATCATCCATTGTGCAACGCCACACATGTTTCGGCCTTAGTGCAACGCCAATAGCAGGAATTCATTCCAAGCCTTTGCTCCATCATTCTTCCTTGTTGCAATTGCCTAGAGAAATTCCATCAAATGTGGCCTCGCTCAGGCCATTGTTTATGCATGAATGAGGAAGCTTGAAAGACCTATGCAGAAGATGGCGCATTCGTTAGTGGAAAGAAAGTGAATGCATATATGTCTTTCTTTTGCCACCTTTTAATTTGGTTTTTCAGTGTGTAATTGACAACTGGTGGAAATTAAACAATACGTAGGCACAAATGGGGTAAGATGCTGTGCAGTCTTCCAATTCCCACTCTTGATTTGCTACAATGAAGACAATCAGAGATCCCAGATCCTTTCCCCCATCTCACCTGCCAGCTGCATTACTGTTAAGGTGTACAATCTGGACCGCACACCTGTTGAATATTCGCTGCTTCCAAAATGTGAGCTAGCACTTGGGGCAACAGACGTGGCGAGGCTTTGTGAGATTCTGTTAATGTCATTGATACCATCATTTCTAATCAGCCCTGCCTGGAATATACAGATGCCGGTAATCCCACACTGCATCTTATCATAAGGCATGCCTTATCTCACAGGAGATGAAAGGGGCCCACTGTACAACGAGCTGTCTGTCAACACTCTAGTTGCAATATGCATGAAAAGGTAGCGTGTGTGTGTGCACGCTGGCTGCCAAGGATATCACTATTTTTCTTTATTTATTTATTTGCATTTATAAAGCACACAACAGCCCTTGGCTACAGAAGGCTTACTTAGTTACATAAGTGCCTAGAGAAACATACATGTTGCCTGACCCCATGTTGCAGGGGGGGCTTACTTAGTTACATAAGTGCTTGCAAAAACATACATGTTGCCTAACCCCATGTTGCAGGGCGGCAGTAGCATACAGATGCATAATGTCAGTTTAGGCGGCAGTATAAACACACAAAGTGTACACTGAGTGTGTCTAACCATTCCGAAAAGTGACTGCCCTGGATTCCTGGGCTTGGACGTGAGTTCTCCTTCAAAATAAATACACACTTGTCTTTGAACAGCCTTTCGCTTAGAAGGTGCAGATCGCTAAATATAAACAGGTTTAAAAGCACCTGCTGGAAAGACAGGTTGGTTCCTATACAAAAAAGGGCGCATTTCAATGAAAGTGACAGAAGCAACCAACAGAATTGCTAGACGTGTCCTTGTTATAATTCGAAAAGGTTAACAAATCTGCTACACTAACATAATTGGGAAACAACTTCAATGGGCCTTATGCCATAAATGGTGGGAAGGTGCTGTCCTTCAATAGGCTGGCATGTCAGTGGCCAGTCCATTGCTGCCCATTACCAAAGCATGGTGGTGCCAGGCTGAGACACTAAAAGGAAGGAAACCCACATTGGGATCATCTGCCTTTTGCTGCAGAGCAGCATCAGTGTGGGTGCAAGGCTATTCGTAATCCAGCCTATCCCCTGCACTGCTGGCCCCAAATTCAACATTGGTAATACAGAGCATGTGATGCACGTTGGCAATCATCCAGCCTTGGTGGATCTTGAAGTGCCACCCACATATCCCACTGAGACCCATAGTTTTTATGTAGGGGGCAGACTGGTTGGTTCACTCCACCCCCAAGGAGCAGTATCATGTGGGTACCCCTCTTTGCAGGTGGACACCACATCACCCACTTTCACGCCACAGTGAAGACATTTCAAGTCAGTGGCTATAAGGACCGTCAGGGGAAATGGCTGGGTAGATGAGAAAATGTACCCCCTAACCTTTTTATGGACCTCTAGGGCAGAGTGGGGCCACTTTCTGCAATCGTACCACAATCCCCTCTCTTATCAAAGTCTGACATTACCCCAATGACCATCAGGCATAGTACTCCTAGCCGCCATTCTTTCTCTTCCACCTGCCCTCTACACCCCCTTTAGCTCCCCCTGTCTTGCTAAAACATGGCACTACCTCAATTGCCGGAAGACGTAGTAATCGTAGCTGTCTGTCTTTTGCAGTCTCCCCTCTCTCCCCCCCCCTCCTTCCCCTCTCCTCCTGTCTCGGCAGCCACTTTCCCCTCTCCTCCTGCCCCCCCTTTTTCTGTGTCCATTAGCAGTTACTCCTATCTTTTGTCCCATGACCTCTGATAGCAGCTTGTCTGTCCCCACTTTCCTCCTTGTCTTCTCCTCGCACTTCCCCCAGCACTATTCTGAATAGTCATCTGACCTATTAAGATAGTCGTTTGTTCCTCTCCTCCTCCCTCTCTCCACCCCCCCAACCCACTCCTCTTGTTATTCATGCACTACATCAATTGTCGTCAGGCATAGTAATGTTACTGACTGTTTTGTCTCATTCTTCCCACCCGTTTTTTCTCCTTAAATGTTCTTTGCACTTGCACTATCTGAAATGTTGCCAGGCCGAGTATGATAGTTATTTTTCACATTCTAAATTGTTTCAAGGACTTGTAAGAATGTAATTGTATTCTCCCATATTCCCTCCTTGAAATGCTTTGAAACACATTGTGTATAGGCGCTATACAAATAAACAATCAATCAATCAATCAATTGTGCTCTAGCCCGTGGTATATATATTTACATATACTGATGCAAAAATATTATTTATTAAGGTTTACCTGTAAACCTCTTGTGCAGGTCAAAACACTTTTAATTCATAGCGCCAGAACAAATACCCACTATTCATTCACTCACAAAACTGTAAACCACCTCACTCTTTTTCTCTGTCAGTTGAGTGAGCGCTTATGTCACATTCAATCATATGACAAAATAAAGGCTTAATCGAAAGTCTAAAAGATCAGATCCGCAAAAATACATACATATATATATATATATATATACACACGTTTTCACATGCTTATATTACAAACGCTGGAAGCGATATCGACTTCATTCTCAAGTCAACTCACCCACTTTTGACAGGTTACAGCCGCCATAAAGTCAGTACCCTCCCCCGTCCCCAGTTCACTTGACCGTACATAGGCATCAATGGAGATCTCACGCGAAAAGGCACAATCTACGGTTTTCGCCCGCCTGGTTGTTAGCATGCAGGTTTGCCAGCAATGGCGGCATAACTGTTTGCTCAATATCTGGGGGGAAGACAGCACTCGGACATAGGATAACATGAAGAATAGCGATCATAGTATCTATACATTTTAAAAATATGTTTCAACAGATCTTGTTTCTTGTGCCTTCTTCAGGAGACATATAGATTAGGTCACTGTGTTACTGCAAACATCACAAAAAAACTGTGCATTGAAATCCCCTTATTCAGATATATTCAGCATTCTTCTACACCTGAAACACAAAGATATTGCGTTGTTAAAGTCTCTCTGGTATTGCTACGATCACGCTCTACAGAAGCACCGCCTGTTCTACTAACACCAAATAGACCACAGTAATAAACATGACATTTTTCACTAACATTTAATCTCATTAGTCGATTACATCTGCGTTTTGATCTGTTTTTATGCATCCATAATGTAAAAACGCGTAATCTCTATTTTAGATATACGGAACAGTAAGCATTCCATATGTGCCAACATGTTTCTCTCTAAAAGAAATCCCCATTAAACCAGCCATCAAAGGAATACAGTACATATAAAGGTACACAATCAAATGTCCCAACTCAGTGCACTAATCTATAAGCAAAGATGGGGTTGCCTCATGCAGCATGTTGCCCAGTAAAATATCTGAAAAGATAAACCAGAGAGTGAGATTTTAGCTGAAATGGTGGGCTAAGGTATTGTGTGACATCTGAAAATGTCAACAAAGGTGTTGCATGATCAATGACATGACACATTAGACAAGAAGACACGCCTGTATATTATCTGAAATGATTAACTGGGCTGGTGTAGGTTGCACAGCAAGCAGCGAAGCATGGTGTATGCTTTAATCCAACATTTTATATAAAGCTTGTATGATTTGCTAACAGTGTTACTGCTACAGAATTTCGCCCAAGCTGCACAAGGGTCTATTTACAGTAAAGGTCATGAACCGATCACCATTGGGGACATCAAATGCTACGAATAGCGAATGAAGCATGGACTTGGACTTGTGCATGAGGTGGTAAGTATACTGTGCATTCCTGCAATCCAGTGAGGGAGTGACAGTTTAGAAGAGACCTGGCAGTGTATGGCTCCTGGAACTTGAAATCCTACTTGCAATAATGCGCAACTACAAGCTCCGCCGGCCAGGTACAAACCATGAAAGGAAAAAGAGAACAATTGGGCATGTTTTGAAATAGTAAGGATATAACTCACCTACAAACTGCACAGCTAAAACAATCACAGGGCCACAGACATCCAACAATGCCACCATGGTGACACCGGACTGAACTGTGACCAGGATGACAACTCTGGTCCCACAAGATGCACAAAGTCTAGGAAAGACAGGGCAGATTTGTTGCAGCACTTTGCAGGTCAGGGAAGAAGAGCCACCCATACTGTGTATCATCATTTCTGAACATCATCAGTCCTCTGACTTTCTTTCAATGCAGCGGGCCTAATGCACACCCACATTTAAAGGTGACAGAGCAGAGACATTGCAGTAACAGGCGAATAGACCCTCTGCTACTGCACCGGCGAATGCAATTGCCACATTCACAGCAGGGTCCCTCTTATAAGTAAACATCAGGCGATAGGGGATGGGCGGAGTATGAAGATAACATGTACCATCTGTCCAAGCTCACAAAACACAAGCATAATTACTATGGCCACCTGCCATCTGTTGTATGTGATACTCTCCCATCGTGCAAAAACTGATTTAGACAACTAATGCATATTTTCATAATAATTATAGTAATGCTATAATAATGATCATTTGATAATATTCGAAATAAGACATAAGTATAAGAGTCCCTAAGCCCCTCCGCCACCCAAAAATGTTCAATGTACAATGACCATTTTTTGTATTTGTATGGAAACCCTGATAAAGAGGATTTTTTTCAAATGATGCCTCCAAATCCCATAGTTTGGTTGCAATGTCAGCGTTTCTGAACGCGTGTGAAAAATTACAAACATCGAAAATGACGAGACTCTTTTTCAAAACGGTGGAAAGCTCCAAACCAGATTTTGGGGGATTTTCTCAGAGAAGGGTCCCCATGACATTCTCCGATGGGCCTTGCATTGTTATATCAAAGGTCCGAGTTTGGCTTTTTTGGCCCAATATGGCTGGACTATTATTATTCTGCCTTACCTCCATTTCCGCATAGGTGGGGCTACGCTGTTTAGGCCCAGCACGCCCTAACCTCACTGCTTGCTATTGCAGTGCGGCAAAGGAAGCTGTGAACAACAGCATCCAGCCATGGAAGAGGCCGAGAGGGGAAAGGGAGCCGGGGGACCTGCGATTCAGCAACACATATGTCAATCCGGTCACAGGTTCTGCAGAAGAGTGTTGAGCATTCATTTAGCCACGTGGCAACCAAGGCACACCGTCGCTTGTAACAAAGCCGTGTTGCAGCCTTCTAGCTGTACCGTGGGTGCATTTCGGGCACGCAGAAATTCCTAGTTTAAGTGACAACCAATGTGCTTCTGCTATTAGACCCTCAACCCTGCCATGAGTAATAGAGGAACAGAATAGTATGGCTCTGCTCAGTGGCCCAAGGCTCTGGTCACTTGAAAAAGAATTGTACATGGGTACGTGACGTGTACATTATAAACTATTTTCACAAATGGTGAAGTAACCATGTGGGAAGTGAGCATAGTGTTTGCACTAGACACCACAAAGAAGGACTGATAATGTGTAAATGTAGCTGTGTGCAGATTGAGTAACTTCATACATTTTGCTATAAGACCAAACAAATGACAACATGGAAAAATATAGCAGTACTGGCATCGGATAATAGGGCAGACAGTTTAGGGTTATATCCTATCCATGTTTCCTCCACACCAATCAAAATAAATAAAATGAATAAACCATACTATTCTACTGGGATACCCTTTTCCTATGCATGTCAGACGACAGTACCCTCACCCTCCTACCACAGAAAGTCAACGAATTCAGTGTTTTTATACTCTGCCTGTATTGCTACTACATGAGGAGTGGCAGGGGGCTTGCTACTTTGGCGAAGGGATCATAGATGCCAAGGAGACAGGCCACTCAATGTACTGCACTAGACACTTGGATGGTGGACCAGGTTTGCAACAGACACAATGGTACACATGTCTCTAGTGCCTGGAACACAGTGACTGGTGCCTTCAGGCTAAAGAGACCAAATGTATCAGGCAAACGTCTATGACCCTTCACATTCCTTCTCTACTTTAATTTCCCAAATTGCAGTGGTGGACCGCCTCACAGGCTAAATATTATGAAAATCTTGCACCTACTTCCTTTCATCGCTACCAAGCATCTCTAAGTGACTGTTGTGCTCTCTAAACTGGACTACTGTGCCAGCATCCTCTTTGGTCTACCCAACTATGCTTTCTGTCCTCTCAACAACATCATTAACTTCACAACAAGGACTCGCTTTGAACTCCCTCACTTCACACCTACTTGCTCTTACCATCACCAGGCTGGATCTCTGAGGATGCAAAACAGGGCCAGATTTAAATTTCTTCTGCTAGTTCACAAATCTATCGACAGTAAGGCACACTGTATTTATCCTCCTCTATCCAGTTCTACAAGCCTTCTCCTAATCTCTGTTCTGCCTCCTCAACTACCCTTATGCCACTTCACCCTTCCTGTGCTTCCTCTCGCTTCCTCTCCTTTTCTCTTCTTGCATGAAATTCTCTTCCATCTGAGAAACAGCCCACACTGATTTGTTCAAAACGAAACTGAAAACCTACCTCCTCACCTTCGAGTTACCCTCTTAACCTACCTCTCATCTGCCTTCGAGCTAAAAAATGTTCCTTGCCTATCACCTGCCTCTGTTCCTCACTTCCTCTTCCTCCACTCCAGCACTTGACCCATCTTGGTCACATCCCTAACACAGCTGTGCATACTAACTACCTACACATAAATATGCCTAATGTTGATTGTCCTTAAACTATGTATGTCCACCCATGTATTGTCCCCGGTGACTGTTCCACTTACTCCCCTCCAAACCCTAGCCTGAATGTCACTCAAACTCACCCATTGTAAGAAGCTCATTGCTTCCCATCAAATCTGATATCGTAACTATCGTACGTTCTTTGGTGAGCAAAAGAGTGTTGTTCTTCCCTGAATGTGAATGTAAATAAATAGAAATATGAAAGGATTTGTTAAAAATATTACTAAACAAAAAATACACATTGTATATTGCATTTTTCTAGGAATTGCCATTTCAGACATATATGATTCTATTTATTGGTCAGAAAAACAACTAAAAAGTATCACCAACCAAAATACTTACACTGGTCATAACACGGAATTAGCCAAATAACGATCTGTTTAATTTTCATGCAATCCAAAAAAAACGTACATCAAATCAGAATTCAATCAGAGTGTTTCTTGCATCACATGAAAACAACACCAACATCCATTAGAGTTCTTTTGGGGAACGCAGAGATAGGTTGCAGACATATCCTCACATTACACTTTACTAATTACATCCTTCCACTATTTCTTCCAATTAAAAATATGTGATTTAAATTGACAGGGTATCCCCACACAAATACTGCACCTCAAGCCACATGGGGGTGGCGGTGCGGCTGAACCAAATCTTAATGGAGTCCATCGAACCTGCCCTTGCGTTTATTAGCCGAGTCGACCAGGGCTAAATCATGCGAGACTCTATAGCAATCTGTCGTTCCTGGCTGCGGAGGGGCTTTCCGAATCTGCACTCGGAACTTCTGGCAGCAGGAAAGCAGCCCAGCTCCTAATAGCTGCCTCTTCGAGTTAGCACTAATGCGAGAGCTCTGCTGAAATTAATTACTGAGGGGGCACCCAGAAGTTAGGATGCGCAGGGGATGGTGATTAGTTCAGGAGGATTCCTTTTTACATTTACAGTACAGTGCACACAAAACTATAATAAAAGTATATCGGGCCCCTGCCAAAACTCATTGTGTTGTGAAGCTTGTCCTCTGGACCCCCACTGCAAGAAAGGCAGTGCGTAATATAAAGATGGCGCCCAAATTGCAACACACTTACGGACTATCTTAAAAGCAGGCATACACTCGGGCGCCACATGTAGGTAGACGTTCCAGAGTACTTTTGGAATGACTTTAAATTAGTTCCTTTGTTTTTTCCCCAACACCTTGGTATGACTTCACAAGAAAAGTCTGTGTACCTTCAGTGGAGTCACCGAGGCCAAATAAACAGCCTTGTGGAAATGAAGTTAATTGTATTTAAAAGAGTTAGTATCAATAGGCCACTAATGTACATATTTATGTAAGACAAAAACACTGATTTTATTCACGTTTGGATGTTAGTGTTATATGTATTTGTGTTTGCATAGGGATCACAAATAAGGAGTACTGTACAAGATCAGCAGAGAAGTAACATGCATAGAGCAAGTGAGAGGACTTTCAGGGCTAGGTGAGGCACTCACTACAGAGTAGGATCTTGAGTACCTTTCGCTTGAGTAGGATGAAGTGTTCTCGTCAGGTGCAGGTTGTAAGATTTGTCCACATTCTGGAGGCATAGCAGGCCTGTTGTCGGTTTGTTTCTTTCCTGCAGTTCATGGTTCTTCGTATGGATATGTCTAGGCTTGGAGTTATGTGAGGGATTCGCCATATTGAGTAATATGACTGAATTTATGTCTGCTTTGTGGTAGTTTTTAATTAAGAATGTTTTTCTCCCATTTCCATTGTGACTAAAGTGTATGGGTTTTATGTTGAACCGTTGTGAAAGCTGTGTCACGCATCCTTGAAAACCTTTCACATGACTTAATATTTGATCTTGACCAAATTACAGTGTGCAGGGGAGAGGTTTGGCCTCATGCAGCCAAAACATTTTTTTAAAAGAATGTTCCATAATAAGTATTATTTCTTACATAATATGCATAGCATACATTATCAGGGGTCTGCAACCTGTGGCTCTTCAGATGTTATGTACTACAACTGCCATGGCCACTTACCATTGAATATGATGGTTAGGAGTAATGGGAGTTGTAGTCCAAAACATCTGGAGAGCCAAAGGTTGCAGACCCCTGCATTACATGCACAGATACCTCTGACCTCTCTGCATAGCCCCACAGCACAAAATAGCTATTTGGTCATTCCAAAAAGGGTGGAAGTAGCTTTGTGATCATCCGGAATTTCCCACAAAAGTGTTAGTGTGTAGAGTTGATCCAAAGGCACACAGGCTGTCATAGCGTTCCACTTCAGGAGTACTGTGCATGGCAGAATAATCCTACTGCCAGCAGGGACAGCGCTCCATCAAGCCCTCATTAGGTCGCTATCTCCGATAGAGGCCTGCAGGGCATCTGTCCGACCAGGCAGCAGGAAGAGGAAGGGAGGCCATGAGGTCATCTATTTAGATGCTCGCCTAAGGTCCTCCAATGAGCCACTCCTCTTGCGGACACTGCAGTGAAGGTCAACAGTATCTCAGCCAAAGTTATTCTTGTTGCCAGCTCCATTACAAATGCCCGGACAATTAGCGAAGCACGACTAGACCAAGTGGGGCCTGGTTCCCTATTTCTCCTTACGGTTGCCTGTTGAAAATGGTACACTCTCCATGAATGGTCAGGATGAATCCAATGACTTTCTACAAGCAGCACACAGTATGTACAATCTTCACGTACAGGGACCTTGAATGCTGGAAGAAGTAAGCAGCGGGGTCTCGCGTGAACATGTTCCTTCTACTGTATCATGGGCAGAGCAAAGTATGATTTATAAGGAGGAGGACCCACATTCAGACTCATGCTGAGACAGGGGGCATTGCAGCAGTCTCCCAGCAGAAGTCATTTTGCATTTATGGAAATGCACGTGTATTCCAAAATAAAGTTTGACTTGATTTGAGTTGAAACACCAGTCAGCAGATGCCATCATCAGGGAACATAAATGCCTTATTACCAGCACGTGTACATAAAAATAATAAAATGCAGTACGGATTATAGTAAGTAATTATATAGAAATGCGTATATATTGTGGAGATCCTTTTTCATGGTAGCAATAAGCTTCACATTAGTCAAACTCCCCAGGGAGTAATGCACAAACATGTTGCCGTTAATCCTATATACGCTTCATGAGAAACGGATTATTTCTAAGCAATATCTCCAGTCTCTTAAGTGAGCACTGCAAAACACCCTTTTAAACTTTAATAAGAATTAGATGTTTTTGTGAACCTGTAAAAGGAACAGAGAGAAATCATTATAGCGAAAACCTTGGAAATGTAAAAGTAAGAAAATGTTGCTTTTTATATTATTTCTGACTTATTTCCTTGGCAGACACAGTTTTTTTTCTAAAAAAGACAAAAATATCTCAGGATCTTGCTGCAAAGAAACATTTACTAGAGCGACTCCTATCTTTGTCCATATGGGTCTCTTCCTAAGGAAGCTCTTGACAACTAGCAGACAGGAATATGACTTAACCCAACCAAGGCAAAACCTCAGCATCATCCTGTTGTAAAACAGACTATGGTGTGTGTCTAACTGGTTGAAATTTATTAGAAAATGGATGGGAGATTTGTGGTCAATGCGAAAACCGTTTTTGCAACGAATATGTAAAGTAATGGAACTGCTAAGCATGTTGTATTTTGACAAATATAGATTGCATTTAAGAAGACTACTTCTATGGCATTATGCTTTCTTTCTTTATTACTGCAAATCAGCACTTTCAAATTCACATTTTTTTTTCTTTTTCAAACTGATCAACATTTTGTTCATGTCCCTTTTCTTGAACTAAAAGGGTTGTTAGTTTGTGTTCTTCCAAAAAAATTCTCTGTATTGACTACCAAATCCCATGAATCCCTGCTTTCTTGTAGTCCTGCCTGAAACAGTCCCCTGTCCAATCAGGCTCTGTCCTCCGTTATATGACCCCCTTCAATGTGCCAATCCTCCTCTTTCTTTGTTGCTGCCAACTAAGATAAGTCCCATTTATCAGCATGTCATGGCAATATGTAATTAGGAGATTGTCATAAAGATATTTGTTTTAGCAGCACGCTTCACACATCTACCATACTTATTGACGCGCGTAGACATAAATAATAAAAAATAAAAAGTGAAGTAAATATATTTCGTGGCCGCGAGCGCTCGGCTCGCGTATATGTTACCTCGGCGAAAAGTTAGTAAGCTGGGGCCGGAGCCACGGGCGAACGCATCAGTGTTAGGCAGCCGGCCCCACCTCCTCATCTCTCATCAGCGCATGGTGCGCGGAGGCCTCTAGGACCCCGCAGACGCGGCGCGCGAGAAGGTGTTTCCCCTCTCACACAGCTAGCGCAAGGTGCGCGGAGGTCGCTAGCACCCTGCAGACACCAGTTCACGAGGAGGCAATTCCCTCCCATCAGGCTCAGCACGAGGAAGCGCCATATTACGGATTTGCAACGCCGGCAGACTTCACATCCAGTGGCAAGCAGAATAGATCATAAAAAAAGAAAATATATACTGTGTGGCTTATTCACTGAAGTGAAGTCCCCTCCAACAGCTACCTGTAGCTTGAAAATATAATGGCACATTACCACAGCCACACAGGCTCCCAGAGCACTTCCCCAGAGTGCAGAAGAATGGGAAGAGCAGCCTGCAGCTGAGGAGGAGGATCTTTCCCTCAGCTTTAAGGAAGTTCTAGGAGACTCTTTCTCAAGCAGTATCAGAGGGCATGATGCCCCTAGCACAGAGGCTAGACCACTTGGAAGCCATGCTGCAGGAGCATAAGACAGATAAAGAAGTTCCAAAAAGGAAAAGGGCACTGAGCCCAGGGGAGGGGACATCAGCAAGACAACCCGAAAAAGAGGTTGAGCAGGGCTGTAAGAAAGCTTGAAAGAGGACCTCCTCTTTGATGCCCGAGCTCCACGGAAGAGGTAGGTTCAACACCTCAAGAGTCAGCCGACCCAATAAGTAGGCTTAAGAAAGCCTTTATGATGAGGGCGACAGTGCCGGACTCTCGACCCCCTGCCCCAGGGGTGTACAATGAAGGGGAAGAGGAGGACGCAGGATACTCAGCAGACGATGAGGGCGAGGGAGACATTGTCATGCCTAAACCCAAGTCGAAGCAAGAACCTTGAGATGAGGAAGACAAAGGGCTACTAGAGATGTTTGTCCCCAAGGCGATTTCTCATCCCAGATCCTCTGAGTGGGTGCCTTCGCCCAGAGTGGCACAATATATGGCACTACACCTTCGGAAGCCACTGGATAAGGAAGTCGGGGCGAAGATGAGAGCGGAGTTTCCGAGACCGCTTTTACCAGGGAAAGTCACTGAAGCACCAGAATTGGATCCAAAAATGGTGACATTTGTCACAAAAGCGACAAAAGATATATGGAAAGGAGTAGATAGATGCCAGGGGATGCCAGGACAGAGTGCTAGACATGGCAGACCCCCTCACCAAAATAATGGACCTGGTGGAAAAAGCCACAGATACAGGCGAGCCAGTTGACGTCGTGCTACTGGGAAACTGGGCTCAAAGAACAGTTTGTCTATTGGGTAATGCTAACTGCGCCCTCTCTGCAGAGAGGAGACATGGAGTATTACTTAAGATCGATGGAAAATTGAGTGACTTGGCCTCAGATGAAGCAGGAGGAGAAGCGAAAGGACTGCTATTTGGAGACACTTTCGCAAAAGAAATGTCCCATTTTGTTGGGACATACTCAGCGCTCGAGAAGGTGCAAAGCTCCATCAGACAGATCTTCCCCGGGAGAGTTTTTGCAGGGACCGGACAGCAAAGAGGTCGGGCGTCCGGTCGCTTTGGTCAGTTCAGAAGGCCTCAAAGACACAGAGCCCAATACTGGGAGAACCGACAACAGGACAATTTCTTTCCAACTAGATCCCGGTTCACCAGAAACCACAGGGGAAGAGGCTCCTACAGGCAAGCGAACGCGCCAAGCGGTGAGTACCCAGCGAACTGTTCTCCCTATGGGAGGTAGGACACATTGGTGCTTGAATGCATGGGAAGAATTATCCAGCGATGCATAGGTATTGCAAGCAGTTTCAGGCATACAGCTAGAATTTGTAGGCACCCCCACTCAAGCATGAGAGCCAGCACAGATACACATGCCCTACAGGCAAGCGAACACGCCAAGCGGTGAGTACCCAGCGAACTGTTCTCCTTATGGGAGGTAGGACACATTGGTGCTTGAATGCATGGGAAGAATTATCCAGCGATGCATGGGTATTGCAAGCAGTTTCAGGCATCCAGCTAGAATTTGTAGGCACCCCCACTCAAGCGTGAGAGCCAGCACAGATACACATGCCCTTAGCAGAGCGGCTATGCAGCAAACTACGAAGCCTAGCAGACAAGGGAGCAATAGAAAGGGAAAGAACGCAAGGCAAAGGTTTCCTCAGCAACATGTTTTTGGTGCATAGATGGGAGAAAGTGAGACCTGTTTTCAATTTAAAGAATTTGAACAAATGGGTAGTGTACAGACACTTCAAAATGGAGTCAATTCACCTCCTGCGGGACCTTCTCAGAAAAGGAGACTTGTTAGTCAGGCTAGATCTAAAAGACGCCTATCTTACCATCCCGATAGCAACACATCACCGGAGATATCTCCGTTTCCGATGGGGAGAGGACATTTGGAGGTTCACTTGCCTGCCCTTCGGCCTAGCATCGGCACCATGGCTGTTCACAAAGATCATGCATCCGGTAGCAGCAGCTAATCGGGAAAGGGGGATCAGGATGATCTTATACCTGGACGACATCCTAATACTAGGACAGTGCGCCATCAGTTTACGAGAACAAGCAACTTGGGTGTGCAAACTCATTACCTCTCTCTGCTTCGTCATAAACGAAGAAAAATCCGAGCTGAGCCCATCTCAGAGGATGGACTTTCTTGGTTTCGTAGTGGATACCAAGAAGGCCACATTAGAACTTCCAGCAGCAAAGATAAAAGGCATAAAAAAGGAACTGAGAGCGATAGTTGCGAAGAAAGTAGTGTCTCTTCGCAGCCTACCCCGAATAGTCGGACTACTTGGGGCTTCCATTCAAGCTATTTTTCCCGGTCCGCTACACTACAGAGCGCTTCAAAGGTTGAAGATAAAATACCTCAGAGGGGGCTAGGCTACCATCAGTTAGTAACACTGGACCAGGAGGCCATCACCGAACTCCACTTGTAGTTGCAAAACATGGAAGCCTGGAATGGTAAGGCCATTTTCTGAGACACCCCGGACATTGTCATAGAATCAGACGTGAGCAGAGCGGGGAGGGGGGTGCAATGCGGATCCTTACAAACAGGAGGGAAATGGTCCGCTCAGGAACTATCGCTCAACATAAACTGCCTAGAGCTTCTAGCAGGTTCTTTCGCAGTGCAGGCCTTTACGAAAGACCGAGCATAATGCTGCGTATTTCTCAAAATGGACAATATATCGGCAGTCCGATATATCAACAAACTGGGAGGGACCTCCTCCAGGATGTTGGCCGAGTTGGCAAAAGATTTTTGGCACTATTGCCTGAAGCAACAAATATCGGTATCAGCAGAATACTTGCCAGGAGTTCAAAACATGATAGCGGACTGGAAATCGCGGTATTTGGTAGACTCCAGCGATTGGAGTCTCCCGGCTGAAGTTTTTCAGCGTTTCTAGACCTTATGGGGTCCCCTGGACACCGACCTATTCGCATCCAGGCTGAACGCTCAGATACCCAAATTTTTCAGCTGGAGGATAGACCCAGCGGCAGCGGGCACAGACACATTCCTGCAGCAGTGGAAGGGAGCAATTCACAACGCCTTTTCCCCGTTTGCGATGTTAACGAGAGTTCTAGCGAAAGTGCGCAGAGAGCAAGCAGAGTTGGTGTTAGTGGTTCCGATCTGGAAATCGCAGCCGTGGTTTCCAGTAGTGATGGAACTTTCTACGGATTGCCCGAGAGTGATTCCTCGCAGAGTGGACATCCTTCGGCATCCGAACGGGCAATTCCATCCACTAGTCATGGGGGACACACTTCGCCTGATGGCTTGCAGGGTTTCGGGCAGAGATGGCATCTGCCAGGAATTTCGCAACTCGCTTCCGAGTGTATCAGGGACGCGTGGGCACCGTCTACCATCAGGAGCTATGTTGCCGCGTGGAAGAGGTGGAGCGCATTCCGCGCGGGAGTTGATACTAATCCCGTTTCAGCCCCTGTAGTACAGGTGCTCAATTTCCTAGCACAGCGCTTCGCGGAAGGAGCAGCATATAGGACTATTGGGGTGTATAGGTCGGCCATTTCAGCAGGGCATGATAAAGTAGAGGGAACACCGATAGATGAACACCCAACGATTTTACGACTACTAAAAGGTATGAAGATGCGCAAACCCCCAAGCCCCAAATACACAGCGCTCGGGGATGTACAGGAAGTCTTTAAGTTGTTCCTGGCATGGCCACATAACAAACATCTGTCTGATCACAACTATCGTAGAAACTAGCTATGCGTCTTTGTCTTATAGCCTGCAGGAGGGTATCAGATGTAAAAGCCTTAGAAGTGGACAGAAAGATATTTTACCCGGAAGGGGTGGCATTCAATGTAGCAAATAAGACAAAGTCAGATTCATCGATTATATCATACCCGTATTTCCCCAATAACAGCAAATTATGCGTAGCACAATGCATTAAAGACTACGAAGCAGCTACAGCGCAGTACAGGCCCAGAGGGGTTACTCAGCTTTTGATTGTGCGTAGGAAACCATTTCACGCAGTAGCAACAGAAACAATTGCCAGGTGGATCAGAGATGTCATGCACTGGGCAGGCATTGATTTGGAGCAGTTTGGGGCTCATTCTGTGAGGGGAGCGATGGCTTCTAGAGCATTCTCAGCAGGGGTACCATTGCAAGATATTATGAAAGCTGCAGATTGGTCCAATGAATCCACATTCAAAACCTTTTATTTCAAGCCTATCTCCCAGATAGCGAATACAGTAATTGACAGCTTTGAACAAGCATAATGCTCGCCTCCTGTCTCGCCATAGAATGAAGATTGGCCATGCTGAGAGCGCTGGGCAGTCTCGATTCTATTAAAGATAAGCAGGCTAGCATTATATCCCACCCGGATATACATAATGTTGAATACGTAATGAGAAGTTTGTATATAGTTGTTGCAACATAAGTAACATGGAAGAAGTAGGACCCACCCTTATGATTATTTGTCTATTGATTGCAGGGCAAGACCAGAAACAGACATGAGAGGTCTACATCGCCAAGACCAGGAAGACAAGTCTAGTTCCGTTGGAAGGTTGAAAGTTCAGACAAGGGCTGCAGTTCAGTCAGTCGAAGTTGACAATTGGTGTTTAAAGTTAATTAGACATTGGTCACCAAAGAAAGAGGAAGATTGGCACATTGAAGGGGGTCATTTAACGGAGGACGAGACTGATTGGACAGGGGACTGTTTCAGGCAGGACTACAAGAAAGCAGGGATTCATGGGATTTGGTAGTCCATACAGAGACATTTTTTTGGAAGAACACAAACTAACAACCCTTTTAGTTCAAGAAAAGGGACATGAACACAATGTTGATCAGTTTGAAAAAGAAGAAAAAAAAAGTTTGAATTTGAAAGTGCTGATTTGCAGTAATAAAGAAAGAAAGCATAATGCTCGCCTCCTTGTCTTTAATAGAATCAAGACTGTCCAGCGCTGTCAGCATGATGAATCTTCATTATTGTGGGGCTTAGAGGTGGCTCAGAGATATATGATTACAAAATCAAATAAAAGTGGTATAATTTAAACAAAGCACAACTGAGTTAAACATTTAAGATAAAGAAACTATGACATGATACCCTCACAAATGTATGCAAACAGACGCAACCAGTTGAAACACAGTATTCACTTTAGGTTAAACAACTTTGTGAAAGCAGACACAAATAGTGATTTGAACAGCATGAATATGCTCTAAGGCCATAATGAAGATGCCCTTTCACAGGAGTCATTATGCACTCAATTATCCATAACCAAGAATTAAACTGAATAACCTAACTTTGGATCGACAAGTAAGGAAAGATGTAAGTGGGGATCATGGAAGGTTTCAAGTATTCATTTTTTTTTATATATCCTGACTCTAGCATACTTAGTACAAAAGTAACTTGTTTTACCAAATTAATGGTTACATTCATTGCTCTATAAGCACAAGTAAAGTGCACCCAAGGAGAACAAGGCATGTATCACATTCTGCGCTTACCCATATTTAGCAAAAGTTGAGAATGATGTGAGGGATCACACCAGGTCTGAACCTGAGACTTCCAATCCCCACCCTCAGCCATGCCTGGAAATGCCACTCCACATCGAACATCCTTGCTCCTGGAAACAGTACAAGCTCATTCAGAGCATGCAGCAGACATTGCTGATCTTACCACCACACACCTTCATCACAGAGTCCTGGTCCTGGTTCTAACCGTCCAACAGATACATCCTGGATGCTGTCATCCCCCTTCATACACAATACATCATATCTGCAAGCAGAGACAAGAGCGGTTGTGCAGTCATTCACAATACCACACGTAACTCCACCTTCCTGGAATGCTCATCATTCAACTGCTTGAAACTCCTCACATGTCACTTCCTGCTCTAACATGCACAAACAGCCACCATGCCTCTGATCTGCAGTCCACCCTAGACATGCATGGACTTCTTTAATGAGATTACAGACGTCTTCCTCAGAGACTGCAACCAAGAATACCAAGGAAGTTCATTATGACACACTGACCTCCAAACAGCTATTCATGGAACTCACAGCCATCGAGGACAGTGATGTTCGGTCACATTTTCTATCCGTCATTCATGCATCCCAGTGCTGCCAGGCCCCAAGACCCAGCTCTGCCTCCACCCTCCCACTGCCTGCCCTCGTCACATCCTAATTGGTATTCCAGGTCACGAGATCCGGAACGCCTTATTTGAATTACTCACCCAGAGCAGCCTTCTCCAGGTAGCCAGTGAAGGCCACGGGTAAAAAGGTGCTTTCCTTTGGGCACCTACCATCCCTGTTTACCTGTTTGCCCTGGTGCCCCCGCTCTGCCATACGTCACACGCTACAGCTACGCTCAGATAAGGGAGGCCTACTTTGTATCTCGCCGCTGATTGTGTATTGTCACTACTTGCATCTAGCCTGCACAGTGTTCCACGTGTAGATTTTGCTGCCTTGTAATCTCACCACTGTTGGTGTAATGCCATACTTGCATTTAGCCCCCACAGTGTCCCAAATACAGATGTTGCTGCATTGTGATCTTGCCACTGTTTTTATTTGGCAACTACTTGCATTTTGCCTCCACAGTGTTCCCTATACAGATTGTGCTGCCTTGTTACCTGACCACTGCTTGGATTTTGACACTTACTTGCATTTTGTCCCCCAGATTGTCCCAAAAGTAGTTTTTGCTGCCTTGTTACCTTGCCACTGCTTATATATTTCCACTACTTGCCCCAGAGTGTCCCAAAAGTAGTATTTTTGGTCTTGTTATCTTGCTAGGATTTGTATATTGGCCCTACTTGCATTTTGCCATGTTTTGCCACTGTTTGTTTTTTACCATTAATTGCTTTTTCCCCAAAGTACTGTAGGCTTTGATTCTCTGTTATCTCACCACCGTCTGTGTTTTGCCACAACTTGCATGTTGCCCACACAGTGTCCCAAATGTAGGTCCTGCTGCTTTATTACCACACCACTGTTTGTGTTTTGCCACAAATAACCCTTGCCCCCTGACTGTCCCAAAAGCAGGTATTCTGCCTTGGTATCTCACCACTGATTGTGTTTAAAACCCTTTCATTCAGCCCCCAGAGTGTTCCAAATGTAGAATTGCTGCCCTGTTATCCCACCACTGTTTGTGTTTTGCCACACTTGCATTCTGCCCCCAGTGTTCCAAAGGTAAGCCTGCCACATTGAGTCAACTCACTGTTTGTGTTTGCCACACTTTCACTCTGCTGCCAGTGTTCCAAAGGTAAGCCTGCCACATTGAGTCAACTCACTGTTTGTGTTTGCCACACTTTCACTCTGCTGCCAGTGTTCCAAAGGTAAGCCTGCCACATTGAGTCATGCCACTTTTTATGTTTTGCCACAACTTGCGTTTTGCCCACAGAGTGTTCCAAGCGTAGGTTTTGTTGATCTATATCTCGCTACTGTTTGCGTTTTGCCACAAACAGTATCCTGCCCACAGTGATCCAAAGGTGGATTTGTCACATTTAAACTGAGGTAGGTGGGGGCACCGATGAGGAGACAACATGACACTACCCAGCACACACAGAAAGGATTACACTTGACCTGCATGATATGCATACCCTCATCACAACTTGATATCAGCCATGACTCGCTGGTACGTATAGCACTTCATCTCAATGGAGCTTGGATGTGCCACCCACCGGCATACATCTGCAATAATTCACTACTCAATCTATTTACGCACATCACCTCTGCCACTAGAATGCAGCCCCATGAGAAGAATTTAGTCCAGTCAGGCACATGATCAGTCTCCTTGACTCAAATGCTATCCCGACAGCCTATCACAGCACCCATCCATTAGCCAGATCTCCATGGGTCGCTAGCAGGGAATTAGCCACCCTACTGGCTAAAATGCATTCAAAAGTCCTCTTCTCAATTCTCATACCACAGACTTAGGTGCTGCAAGGGCATTCGCTGGCAGTGCTTTCAGGCCATACAAATGGCATTAGGCGCTATACAAATGCCATATAACATAACATAATATTGAGTCTCACCACTTTCTGTGCTCTCACGCAAGTTCATTCTGCCCCCAGAAGTGTTCCAACTTTAGGTGTTGCCACATTGAGTCATGCCACTGTTTGTGTTTTGTCACAACTCACACTTTGCCTCACACTTTGCCTCCCAAAGCATCCCAAATTAGCATTTGCCACTTAGTACTTCGCCCCCAACTACATCTCCCCCCTAATGAAACCCATTCAAACCCATGGACTGACTGCCTACAACTATGCAGATGACAGCCAACTCATCTTTAACGATAACCTCTGCCCAAGACCCAAACAACACCCTCAACAAATGCCTCAATGACATACAAACCTGGATGACAAACCAATCTCAAGCTAAATCTGACCGAAACAGAAATAATGATCTCCCCACCAGAAGACAGTGCAACGCAGACATACCTGAGCTGGCCACCGTGCATGGAAACCCAACCAGAGACATTCCAGTGATAAAAAACCTAGGAATCCTCATGGACAACAGAATTTCTCTAGAATGACACAAGTCAACGCAATAGCAAAATAATGCTTCTACCTCCTGCGACTAATAAGAGGGTGCCTTCCCTATCTCAATTTCCCACTCAAAACCCTTGCAATCATCTCCTAGACTACGCAAACAGCCTCTATCTTGGAAAGCCAGAACACCTCACAAAAAAACTACAACACATCCAAAATACTGCTCCAGGACTATCCAGAAACTAAATACAGGGCTCAAAATTAAGGTTGGATAAGCAGGAGCTAAAAGCAGCTCCTGGGTATCCAGCATTAACCAGTGACCAGGATTTACTACACGGGAATGGAGAGCTAGTACATAGCGTTCCTCAAATGTAACTTCCACATAAGATGTAAACTTACTATTTTATCCATTATTTATGGCGCCTTCTGCTGTAAATGGTGTATAGATTTGTTGATTGCCCAAAAGCACACAGTTAAATTCACATAGGTGTGCTTGTTCGGCATCCGTTGGCCCGGGCAGCCAAAAGTAGCTCCTGGTAGCTTTGCTGTCAAGATAACCAGGCTCTTTTAGGCTACAAGCGGGAGCTAAATAGCTCCAAGCTCCCCTCGATTTCGAAGCCTGAAATAGAAGAGCCACATCACACCAGCCTTGAGAAGTCTACACTGGCTACCAGTAAAAAAAAAACAAATAAACTTTAAAGATCTTGGCATCGCCCACTACATAGACAAGGATCCAAATTTCTTCAAGCTAAGATCAACTGTTACCAACCAGGAAGAAACCTAAAATCGATCAACGACGTCCAAACAGTAACAAAACACTACAAGCAAAGGAAATTCAGAGGAATTGCACTCTCCTATTTGATAGCCAAACTATGTAACTTGTAACCAAAGGAAATAAGAACAACGGAGGGCCACCTAACTTTCGGAAAACGACTAAAACTCTGACTATTCAACTCAAAGCAATATGCATAAAAATGTGCACCCCCACAAACCATACTCTGGGGGCAAAGCAAACATGGAACAATACAGATTGAAGAAACAACAATAAAACCAGCACACGCCCAGAGTCAAACAGAAACCAACTAACCACCCCCCTCCTCTTTCCCACACCAGCATACCTCTCGCGTACTACACATGCCAACAAGGGCCAGCAAAACTACACACAAAAAACATGCAAACGACACACCCGCCGCTAACCACGCCACAAAAACAAACAGTGCAAACAACAAATAACCCAGAGGCAATAATCCCAGTGCACACAATAAAGGACGACCAGAAAGCTCACACGGACAGACACCAGTTTCTCCTGGTTCTGCAAGCATCAACATAAGAGCAAAACCTCTATCCTATCCCTCTTCCCTCACTAACCAACCCCGCCCACTTTTCCTACAAAGTCACGTGAGTTCCTACAGTTCATGCAAAAGGCAGCGGTTTGTGGTATAAATCATCATGACATAACAGTACACTTGGCCTTCTATTCTCCACATTCTAAGCCATGAGATGCTTCGCATCTCTACTACTAACCTGGGCAGACCATGCAAACATAGCTATCATACTGCAGCACACACCTCTGTTCCACCATAGTTTACCAGAACTACTAAGGCTCCCTGTCGCTCCTTCACAACCTTTCCAATGAATAAACTGGAGTAACTGCAAACTCCTATCAGCCACCTCCAAACCCTTTGGCTAATGTCGACACTTTACTTGAGTAATGAAAAGACACCCTGGTGGATACAACCAAAACACATGCCCCACTAAAGACACAAACCCATCAAGCAAACATCTGTGTACATGTACATGCAAAAACTCACCAACAGCATGCACTTAGTCTGCAGACAACATAAGCCTGGAGAAAATCCGAATATCTGGAAGCACCATGAAAACGTTCTGCTCTGCATGCAAGACCCTCATCACCACAAGCAACAACAATCACTAATCATTAACCATATACGAAGCATCCATCCAATAAGAGCACAGTTTTCTTCAAAGTTGTCAAACATGGCTTCAGCCATCTACCAGAACCTGCAATACCTCACTCCAAAGAAAAATGCAACACAATCAACTGTTTCTTCATGATAACATCTGCAATTCAGACAAGAGATCAGGACGACCAGGTTTGGCACAGATATCCCACTCAACGTAAGGTCACCACCGATGAAAATTATAACCTCCCTAGTGCCTCCCATTCTCAAGACTCAACATGCATGCATAGATACCAACATACACACCTGCTAGTCGCAGAGCATGCAGGGGTGTGAATGTTGAGCTACGATTGTGGACCTCAAGAATGTTCATTCCAAATTAGCTAGAAGAGAGTCAGACCCATATGCTAAGAACACATTTTATAGGTAGACAGTCTAAAACTCACTGCAAGTGGTGGTTCCAATCTTTTCAACATAGGTGTATTTGTAGAGTGATGCAATTCAAATAGAGCACATTTATTTTAATGTCATCGACATGATCTGGGGTTGTCTTGAATAAGCCATCATTTTTCAATTGCCATTATTTCAAAAGTAATTACTACAAATATTGATTGTTAAACAAAGACAGTTTCCTAATTCTGTAGTTTGTTCTAAATAGTATTATTTTAAACCACAAGGATAGGTGGCTGAAGGAAATTGGGGAATTATCGAAAAAAAAGAATATTGATTGGCAAAATTCTTCCAGTCTTCTGCAGGGCACACATGTGCAGATTACCAGCGTTGCTACAGGTGCGGGGAGCAAGACCTTTAGTAAACCTTGCACAAACGCGCTCAGGTGCACTGGTGTATAATATTTGCTCCAAAACATGAATAATTTTTGATCAACTGCACTGGTGTACAATATTGTCTCCAAACCATTGATAAGGCTGTTTGATATACCTTCCGTTGCAAATATTGAAGTAGTCATCAAATACCAAGTTTTAAGAAATCTGTTTCATTATTTGCCATTTGCTCATAAAACAAAATGAACCTAAATTTATGTAAAATGGTAGTGATTTCAGCGTTTGACATCCAACGTATCCTTAAGGCTTTCCCAGCAAGTACAGCCATTAACGGATGATCTCTCAAAGGCCCTACCTGCAATCTAAACTAACTTACATGAAAATGTACATATACAGAAAACCCTTATTGAAAGGTTAATTCCTGTGGCCAAACTAGATATGAAGAATCCAGTGGGATCAAGGAGTTGGCAAACGTGCTGTAAGCGTGTATTGTTTATTGTTGGTGTGGTGACTGTACTAACCTTAGGATGCACTAAGAAGGGGCACATTGAGTGTTGTCTGGAATCTCAAGTGTGCATCAATGCTACTCACTCATGGCAAAGGTCTCTTTTCAAATCAAATTTAAAAAGCTAAGTCAGTCCTTGGGCATAGGTACTGAATGTAATACAGGTAGGTACATATTGGCATTTCTTTTGGGAAAATAATAAATACGATTCAGTATTTAATTTCATTCTTGGCATGCCAGGACAGCCCTTATTTTGGGCAGACGGATCTCATCCTGGGTAGCTTAGAGTTTGTATGTACCCAAGTGAAGGAGTTAATTTGGGTTTCTAATGTGGATGTGCCACTGGAATATAGGTTGCTGTCTGTGCAAGCAGGAATGGCATCATCAGAAGAATGTCCACCTTTACACTGGCCCAGTAAAGGGACCAGGTGGAGTTGATTAGTTGCCAGAAGTCATTCTATTTCTTTCAAACATATCAGCAGTATTGTCAGGTAAAGCCACTCCTATGTAACACATCTTCTCAATTCCAAAGGTTGAGCCAGTTGTAGTGTTATTGCACAGAACACATTCCGTTATCACATATCCAGAAGAAATGGCAAATGTCTGGCAAATCAAGTTTATTTGGGTCAAAGTAGGATCAGACTTGGAAGATAAAACCGTAAGGGTGTCTGTGTCTGCATAGTCTGTTTTCTAATCATATATCATTTAGAATGCATGTGACTTCTCAACTTTGACTTCTAATTAACAGGGGCTCAACATAAATAGAAAACAATAATAAAGTGTGGGCACGCTTGGGGAGTTCTGCGTGGTATTGAAAATAACTTCCAATCTAATGGCTAACACAAAGCTGGCATATGAATCAGTGTATACAAGCAGACTGTGGGAAAATACAGGATTTTGGGTAACAACCATAAATAGTGGCAACTACCCCATGCCTTCTTAGCATTGGTTGCAATGGCAGTAGAGGGCGTTCGGTCATCAGTTAGGCCAAGAGATGGTAACAATTGAAGATGCTAAGAAAGATGCTACACCCAGGAATACATCCTTGCTGATCAGCGCTTATCAGTAAGGCAGTAATGCCTTCTCTGGTGGGCTGTAACTGGCAGTAATGGCCTGCTGAGATTCCTGCTAGGCCCAAGCAAAACACAAACCTTCAACGAGGGTGGCAGGAGACTGCTGCCAGCTTCAGCCCTCCACACAAGCCACTATTTCCATTGGCACCTTGGCAAAACAAACAAAGCGCCATTAGTTTGTTTTTTGGTGAAAGAAATGTACTAGCTAAGAGCACAAAGGAAACTTGAAATAATGACAGCTAACATGGGAATGGCAAAAGAAGATCATTGAAAGAGCCCCCTTTTGCATTGTCACTGTTTCCCGTGAATGAAGGCATAGGCGTGGATGGGGGCGAGCAGCGGAAGGTGTAACTAGAACATTAAAATCATATATTTTTTCAAGTAAATAGGCTGAAGGGGGTGGGAGTGGCAACAGCAGCCCACAGCTTTCCTGGAACAGGGACTTATACCATTCGAATCAGCTCACCTTGGAGCAGCCTGATTGGTTGCCGAGTTGCCTCAGGAGAACAACCGGGACAATAATTGACAGATTTACCTATTTTCTGGGACTGAATGCATTGTTGGCCAATATGCTTAAAATGCACAATTTGATATCATGATTTCCCGAGATGCAAGCCAAAGTACTACTTCAGCATTTTGCCAAGAAGTATTATAAACTGGGATCTCCTATGGTGGCTACTTCTTTAGCGCCTGAGCATACTTGTGTTCATGCTGCCCCTTGTATATCTATAGCGCTTCAGAGATAACCTCGCTTTTGTAGTCCGCAGCTGAATCGCCAGAACCCTGATCCCAAACCATTGGCCCAGTACTACTGCATCCCGACACTTTAATCTGAGCATTGGCGACTGTCCTAGGAGAAGCCCCTTCTCCTAATGAGTCCTCTTTTTACTTACTTTTGATAGAGTAATACTTCATTAGATGCCAATATGAGAAACTTAACAATAATTCTCCTTTTTTTCTGACAATACACAAAACAGTTGATATTAAAGTAATGTTGCAGGAGCATTTCCATTGGTTCGCAATTTAGCTTCATCACGGCCAGACGCGACACATCAGACTCAACTATCTCATCTACAATTTGACTCACAAAGTACACCATAAAATCCTTCAAATTAAATGCACATGATGGATACGGGAACAAAATGTTTTTTTTTATGCCTGCGGTATGAACTTTTGGCCGCCAACACATCCATCTACATCGGCTGTACATTAATCCTCACTCAAAAGACCCTAAAAAATGCAAGCCATCATCCTTATGGAACATTTCTGCACACCACCATGAATACATTTCCCCATGATGGCTTTATTACCTCTTCCATCTATCAAGACCATTTACCGCCCCAGAAAAACTTTCACTCCAGACTGGAGGCATTTTAAGGCGAGGGGAGCTGCTGTGCGGAGCGCCGTGCAAGGAATAGTTGCACGCTGTTCCTAATTAAATGCATGTTAAGAGGTTATGTGATTAATTTGCATTTTTAAGCGTGCTGTCCTCTAATGCTCATTACGGCGGGATATTTGTGAAAGCGCCAGTGTACTAGTTCCCATTTTGTGACTGGTGGAACTGCAAAATGCCAGATTAATAAAATAAAAAAAGACCTTTGGAATTAACAGCGCATTGTGCGACTTGCCTCGGGGTCCCAAGTTTTACAAAGGCGTCCGGAACTACTGGGTCCTGAGATTACGTGCCAGCTCAAAATAAATTGCTAAATTGAAGCGTGCGATGAGAAACAACATGCATCTGATTGCTTTGAAATGATGTTTCCAATTATGAAGACATGACACCTCTCACGGCTGTCCTTAGCATTCTTAATGAGCGCACACCATATCCACTCAAGGAAAAGCCTTGCATGCTATTCAGGCATATGCAATATGTCACAAAGTCAGATGGGTGGAGCCATCGTGGGTCAGCTTAGGGAGAAGTCATGTGAAGGACATGACATGCCCAGGGTGAAATAGGGTCTCTTGGGTGGTGGGGGAATGGATCTAGGGTTGAATATTGGGGTCTCAGGTATGGACAGGTGAGAGAGCCAACTCCCCATGAAGTTGGCAGGCAGAGTACTGGATCAAGATGCAGCCATGATCATCGTGTCAGACACTCAAATGCCAGGCCTGGGCACGGCCCGAGTCAAAGGATTAGAGAACACCCTCTATCTAGAAATAAAGAAGAGGGAGGGCACGCCACATGGGAGGCAGAGGAACGGTGTAGGGTGTAGGGGTTGGGGGTGGGGGGGTGAGCCCATCGTTCGTCCGGAAGCCAGAAGGAAATAAGACGGATGAATCAGGGCCCTTATTAGGACAATAACTATTCATCACCTGTATAAAAGGTGGCAGAAACCTCCTCACTTGCAAGGTGCTAGAGATGGTGTTAGGACCGAGTTCTGGGAACAGAGAGAGGTTGCAGCCAGAGAAGGAAGAGGAGCAGATTGAGAAGTGCAGTGAGATGCAAACAGCAGGGGAAGCAGCAAAGCAGAACCTGAACTGGCCAAGCCAAAAAGAACCAGGCAGTGAGGGAAAGACAAGCATGGGGAAAAGCCACACATCAGGGCACCACAGAGAACCAGAGGAGGACAAACCAAGATGGGCGAGCAGACCTGAGAAGCGAGCAGGGTTCTACATCACCAATAGAAGAGAATCGAACAAAGTGCTACCCCACAAGAGAGGAGAAGTGAGCAGGGCACTCCATCACAAAGAGGAAACCCAAGGGGGCATATATACCTAAAGGAGGGAAGTGAGTGGAGTGCTATTTTCCTAGCAGGGCACTATATCCACAGGAAAGACACAAGTAGGGCCCTATATGCCGTGGGGGTGTAGCAAGCAGAACAATATATTCCCAGGTCTAAATTAGATTTTGAGATTGCTTTCAGCTGAGTCCTCTAGTCCAGACACTGGTGGGAATAGCGAGGCAACCTGCTCAAATAATGTAGTCTTGCTATACCCAGGTAGGACGGGGCAAATTGTACTCATAGGTACCCAGATACGGAGAGGAATAAATTTATATATGAAATCAAAGAATGAACCCCTAAATCAAGAGGGGAAGCTACAATTCTTGCCCCATAAAGCAGTGAAGAGAATACCGGAGGACATGAGGGCTACAACAGCGGCCCAGTGGTCATCTCATCATCCAAGGGTGACGCATGTCCAAGGGAAAGCCACTCGTCAATGCACGGATAAAGATCACTTAGAAGAGCCAGACCAAGACAAGGTGGTGCAATAAACATTGATCTTGGGGTGTATGCCCAGTTAAATGGGAATTCAGATTTGGGAATGGATGTTAGACTGTGGGGACTAGTTTCTTTAGCTTAGCTTTCCCGTAGTAGTCCTGCAAGGTTGGGGAAGCTAAGGTTGACCTCTGATAATACCACAGTGCCAGTGAGGCATTCTGTTTTGTTGTCTCCCACTGTCAATACCCTTTCCTTTGGTTCTAAATAAAGGTGAGTCAACCATGTTACTCTGAATCCGAATGTTCTGTTACTTTCTAGTTATAACACTTAGAATATGCAAGGTGGCTTATTAATGCCAAACTGAAAAAGCTCCCTAAGCACAACTAAGCGACAATCGGATCAAATTGAAAGCCCACTGCCACAGAATAAATTGTGACCTGAACTATGGGTTCTCAAGTGTATTGCCTGGACAGGAACTCTCCAAATGTGCTGTTGCCGCTCTGTACGGCAGGAGCCTTATACAGGAGTTATATGGTCAGGATCCTGTGGCGTGTGTATAATAATAACCCCAAGACTGACAAGGAAGCCTTGGCAGCACACAGAGAGTCGTAGACAGGGCAGGGCCTGAGGGGCAAGGCCCACCCAAAATCTGTAAATGCCAGCTCAGCAGCACTGTGTGGACATTTACAGATATTTTTCTCAGTGCAGTAGGCCCAACTACATTAGCTTCAGGCCCCATTTGCTAGACAATCCTGGCTACGCCTCTGGCAGCACAGTCACCCAAGCAGCCTTGTAGTCTGGTGCCATGGTCTGCTCACCCTTGGCTAGGATATTATGACAACTTGTTTCTTAGCAACTGGGGAACGGGACCACCTTCAACCCCAGATGTCTTTCTCCTTCAGCAAGCACTGCCTAAGGAATGGGGGTACCCCAGCCCTCCTCCCTCTCATTCCCTTTTCCTCTGGTCTCCTCAGGTAAATGTATCCATCAGTGCAAGCCAGGGAATAGGGAGCACCTATCTGCATTCGCTGCTGGAGAAAGAGAGAGAGAGAGAACTGCACATCTGGGGCCTCTCTGTCTCGGTCTCGTTCTCATTGTGCTCCCTACGCTGTAACTCACAGCAAGAGCCTTTGCTAATCCCCATCACCACCTTGATTTCCTTTCCAATCCTCATCATTTCCTCTTGCCCCACTTGCCAAGCTCATAGAAAAGACATGAGCTTCCCCCTCCACCTGAACCCTTTCCTGTCTCCTATTCACCTACAGTGCTACTTATAACGCAAGGGTAGGCTTAAATTCTACACAATCAGCCTACATGCATGCATACATAGATGGACTATAATTGGCACAGTAAACGGGACACCAACTCATTTTGCCATGACTCTCCAGATTACCTGTGGAAAACATAATGAGTCCGCATTAGAAGCATTGCTCTGTCTGCAAAGGTAAGTGTGAGATCTGTAAGTGATTTCAATCCGGCACAAAGCCAAGTTAACGCCTAGCATGTAATGCACAACTGAAATCCTTATTTATTTTTGTCTAAAAGTTCTTTATTCTGAACGGTATACTACTCATACCACGCCCCTCTCCTGGAACTCCCCCACCCCCGCTCACACTGAACCAGGAATCAGGCTGGTTTGCAAAGTTAAAATATTTATTTATGTATTTACAATTTAATCACACTATGTTTTAATGGCTACACAATAAATACCAATGGGGTGATGTAACACAGAATAATCTCTTTAATACACAAGGAGTAATAGTGTGCAAAACAATTCAGCACGGAAATACTACTTTTGTGTGTGTGTGTGCACAGATCAGATAGCACTGTGGTTAAAGGTTCCCCCTGCACACCCCTCAAACCCCCAATAGGCAATATAAAGAGATAGGAGGAGAGGGCAGGTATTCAGGAATGGCAGAATTCAAACAGAATATCAATCCCACTTTCCCCCAGCAAACACAAGAGGAAAACGGAATTGACTGTCAAGCTGACAGAATGGCTTTTAAAGTTATCCTTAGAATGGACTGGGCAAAAACACTAAATATGGTCAAAATCGCTGAAATTGCTATAAAGTCTTATGGGAGACGCTTTGGATAGTTGCACAAGAAACCAAGCGATGATTTTATACCAAGAAACAAACTGAAACCTTAAAATTGAAGTCGGAGGCAATCAAAAGCTGTTTTACACGTGTCAGAATTTCCCAAAAACGAAATTTGCGGCAAACATTTCAATGCGCGTTAATCGCTATAGCGGGAGAACCATATAGATTTGGAGTAGCTACTAGCAAAAGTTGAAATTTTGTTTCTAGCACACAAATGGAGGACGTTATGGACATTTTAGTGGAGGTTGTTTTTTTCGAGATAGGTGCAAGAATGGGTAACAGGAATGCACTTTTAAAAAGACAAAAAGGATTCTTCACTAGAGGATGACTATGAACAAAATTAATACCCCACAGGAACAGAGTCACTTGATCAGAATGACTGCCTGCCAAGGACTCGCCTTCTTCAGATGAGAAAAGATCAGCGCAAAGATAGTTTTAGCAATACTAGTACAGGAGGAAGATAGGAGGGATAGGATAGAGAGTTCAGACAATTCAGAAGTACTCCTAACAATGCAGTTCTGAATACAAGATAGGATGGGTTTAAGATAGGGATTAACTAAGCAAGGTACATATGCTAGTGACACAGTTCTATCTATAGATACTCACTAGATATGTTTTTAAACAGAACTGTCAGGATTCTGGTCCGTCAAGATTCTGGTCAGGGAATAGGATCTGGTTTTTGGACAGACAGCTGGGCACATCCGATTGGATCTGCAGTCAGCAAGGTGCTCTGGTCACAGCACGGCACAGGACTGGACTGGATCTGCAATGGCTCTGGTCACAACACGGCACAGGACTGGATCTGCCCTTCTTGGTTCTGATGATTAATGTTTTGAGCAGGCAAGCAGTACAGCGCAGCCCGGCTGTATTTTGATGCTTCCCTTAGGTTTGTGGTGTTCTGGTTCTAGAATTTCGAGGCCTAGCTGAAAATGGTTCAGCTATGCAATGGGTTTCTGCTTTGCCAAGTTTCTGGAGTCTGGAGCAAGGAAAATGGAGAGTTCTGCAGCAGGGTGCTCCGCCAGTATCAGGATTGTGGGTGAATCTGTCTCTCTTTTTGAGTGGTGAGCTGTCTCTATTTATGCTATGATAAAGGGGTGTGTGTGCTGGTTTAGCCTAAACTCACCCCTTTGACAGCCGATTGGGTCAGAGTCTCCTCTTTGCCTTGATAGGAGGAGAGAAACAGTGTGTCACCTTTATGTGATTTTATGAGGTTGAGAATCTACCCCTAGCACCTTGAACACAAAATCTACTTTTGGCACCATACATATTTACACATGTGCAACCTCTATAACAATCACATATACAGATTACATATGTTATATCGCAGCTATCCCTCAAAACCCTGTAGCCGTGGGATCTTGCCTCTGCTTTTCACAGAATTTTGCCCTTTCATCAGGAACACAATGTCCAATTTATAAACACATTTTTAAAAGTGTGCGCGTTTAACATGTGCATAAGTGTATAAAGTTTCATACTTCTAGCAGAAACACATTTGGTGTAAAAATCACATTTTCTGTCGTTTCTTTCCAGAACATGTCACACGATTTTTCCACTTCTTGAAACGTGCAGCCAAAATTTATATTCACAAATCTGTTACTTTTACATTTTTCACAATTATGACTGGCAAATTATAAGTCTCTTAAAAAAGTGTTCTTTGTGAAGGTTCAGTCATAGATGGTTGTTTGGGTCCGCCTCTCTCGCTCTCCCTGCAGTTCAGGAGCAGTCTCCTCCCTGTTTGCTCTTGGCAGAGGCCATTAACGACTGTCCTCACACCTCGCATTTCCTGAGCAGTAGCTATTCATTGTTCCCTTTTGCCTCTGTAGACCAGGTTCTTTCCAAACCCTATAATTATCGCTTAGGTGTGATTTCCTGCTGGAGGAAAAGGCCTCTGTGAGGAAACCTGTTATTCCAGTTTGGTTAGCTTCAGCCAGGCTTGATTTAATTGTTAATTCTGTTGCATTTTTCCTTAGCTTAAAACAAACTTGTGATTTCAAAATAGCAGCTAGAATTCTCATTCAAGATTTTAAACCATGGGATCAAACAATTACAACCTAGGTGACTATCAGCAACTGGCCTCTTAGATGGCAAACATTTGATTTCAGTTAATACATGTTTAAAGTTTAATCAGGCAGGCTTCCAGACAGCTGTCATCTCTGCAGTCCTCGGCTGCACCGAGATTTTGGCATCCACAGTCAGGCCACTTTTGCTGTGGAAATCCCTTTATGCTTTCACCTTTTCAGGACCTTGCAAATTCACAATGATTTCTTAAACTAAGTGAATTGTAGCACCCAGCAAGAATTTTGGATGTTTGAGGGTGTTTTGTACCGGCCTTTTGCAGTTTCCGCAACAAAAAAAAAGGATTTAAAGCAAGATTCTGGGCTTTCCTTAGTAAAACACTGCTTTTTCCTTCTGTACTCGATTTTCACTTGTTGTGGAGCCCAGTGACATATTCCAGGAGTGTGATCGCTGTTCCACCACTGACAACATGTGTGGCAGATTGGGCAACCATTTTTTGTGTGTTGCAAAGCACGATTTTCAGAGGTTTTGGCGCGTAAGTGGGTTTTGCGGCCATTTTGATGTTTCTGGCACTATCATAACACAGTGATGCCGCAGAGCAGAGCAAAAGTGGGTTAAAACATCCCACAGAACCACATGCTGCCTCCAGGTTGAGCAAGGAAGCAAACAGTATACCCCAATGCATTTGGCGGTGTGTACTTTCCCAACCGCCCCCCTTCCCATCTACATTTGCTCCTTTGATAAGCGCTCATACCTCTGTGGGGCCTCTTAAGAATGTTATAGTTAATGGGAGGAAAGTCGCTGGAGTCAATAAAATGAGTTAAAAAAATATATCCTTTGTTGACATGGTTCCTTAATCACAAATCCATTAGACCCAATAGATCACACGTTTTGCCACTAGCACGACAGAGTGTTCATTAAATATATCCGTTGTGTTCTTCATTCTTCAAATGGTGGCTATTTCCTGTTTTGGTTTGTGGCCTCTGGAGGAATATCTGGAGTAAGGTCTATAAATCCATCAATGGGCATGGACATAGGCGAACTGCAAGGGCGTGGAGGTCCTCCCAGAGGCCATTTCCTATATAAAATGGGAACGCATGGGAGCACTCTGTGACGCAGCTCCCTGCCGCCTGACATGACTGATGCACTCAGCTTGCTGCTAGCATTGTGTTATCTGAAGTCGGGCATTGCGGTATGGGTACAGGGCATTAGCGTATTCTGAAAGGGAACCTGCTGGCGACATGCAAACCGCTGTCAATTAACACAGCAAATAACGCGCAATGACGCATGTTATCAGTCTACCACATCTGCAACTCCATAACCCCTAAAACATGACCACATCAACTACTTATTAGAGCAACCACTACATTCCTCGCCCCTAAAACAATGTCTATATGCATAACATAAGGTCATCAGCTGGTTGGATAGCTTGCTGACTTAAGCACTTGCTGCTGAGATACGTCATCACACTTTAGGCCACAGGTTCGAGTCCCTGAAGGAGCTACAGCTGACTCAGTATTTCTCGCATTTAAAGTTCATGAATTAGTTGGCATTAACTTAATAAATAGTATCCCATGTTAATTTACAGCAGTAGCAAGCGATACAAATTGAGATAGGAAGCACTACATAGCAAGTTGCAGGGTTCGAAATTGCTGGGAGCTATTTTGCTTCTGCTTCTAGCCTAAGAAGAGCCTGGTTCGTTTGAAACCAACAGATAGCAACAGCTACCTTTGGCTCCTCAGGCCAACTTGTGCCTTACAAACATGCACATGTGACATTAACTTTACGTTTTTGAGAATTTTAATAAAGAAGAATTAGGACATATCTAGTACACATGCAAACATAATGGAGCATACGTAATGACCAAAAAGTTATAGTGTACATCTCATGTGGAAGTTAAATTCTCTGTGCACTGGGTACTCACTCCTGTTTCCCCAGAGGTAGCTCCTGTCTAGATGGTGATGCCTGACACCCAGGAGCTGGTTTTAGCCCCTGCTCCTCAAATCTCAATTTCGAACCCTGAGCTATTATTAATCATCTGCGCCTTCACACTACCCCAATATTTTCAGTGACATCGGAGCACTGATTCAAAACACAGAGCATTGTGGCATATGGTACATACGCACAAAGGCATTAACATTTCTATTATCTGTCCATTGCCTGAAGCACCAAGATTCCTTCAGGAATAGAAGGATACGCTTGTGTTGCTATTTAGAAAGAACCTTGCTTTTCTATTCCAGAGTGAGTAAAAAAGAAGGCGCACATATTATAAATGCATGCTCGTGGACTCATGGACCATATTAAATATTAAGTCTTATTTTCTCCCTTGGAGAAGCTAATGATCCTATAAAATCAAGTTTAGGACCTTCCCCAAGGAAAAAGACAGATCCACAGTGTAACCTTTACAGCAGCATCAGGGAAATTGATTGCCAACAGCAGATTAGAATGTAAGAACCTTCTAATTGTGACCTGGACATTTATAATTAATCACAAGGTATTTATTAAGTGATGTAGGCTGCAGTTAAAGCCTCAAGAAGCACTGCAAGTGCACAAGTACAGTCGATATCGCGCACTAAACAAGAAGCCATGGAACCGACATGCTAAAGAAACACATTACTCATATCAAACAAATGTGGGAAAAGGAAATGCTAAGAGATAAATGAGAAAATAAAATACATACGTCTCGGGTGATGTCAACCTACCAGCAGGTTTCTTCAGGACACCTCTTGGCTGTTATTGTTGTATGGTGGTTATTCAGGGGGAAACACCTATCTGAGGGCTTTCCATAAACTTATTTTCCACAGTAAGTCTGAAGTGGGGTGGGCCTCAAATACATAGAAGGACACAATGAGATAATGACCTTTGTGCCTGAATCGAGTGACCTGAATCAGACTCCAAAACACATGCACTAGAGTCTTAATATGTCCCTTCCCTCACTCTGTGCCACAAATAACTGAACACCTTCTGATTAATAAGAAATCCCCAAGTAAGGTACGACTCCACATTTCCCAATATTTCAGTGACTGGTGATACTGTTTCTTCCAAGTTCAAGCAATCTTTACTCCTACCACTAGAGCATTCCCATCTAGGTAACTTGTTAAACTGAGCTACTGAAACTACTTGGAGACCATCAAAACATAGTCCATAGGCGCCTCTCTGCGAGAATGAACATGGCACATTGACCTGTTGTTTGGGAAGGTACCCAATCGAGAGTCCGCAGCCACACTTTAGCTCACTGTACCTTTCACAGATGGTAAATACCCACTTGCATATCAGTCTTTGTCCCACCCACAAGGACAGTCTAGCACCGAAATGCTATGGCAATTCCCTTCTGAACAAGAGTACCACAAGCAACCCCATACACGGGTTTCAGCCTTGTTGGGCCTCATCAGTGAGGTGGACTGTGCCTCTCTGAGCACAGTGATCAAGGGGTCCACATCTGGATGACCCTAGGAAACTTAGGGGGACTAAACCTAAGTCCCTTAAAAAATAAAAAAAATAGTCCATAGGCGTCCCTCTGCGAGAAAGAACACGGCCCATTGACCTGTTCTATGGGATGGTACCCACTCGAGAGTCCGCAGCCACACTTTAGCTCACTGTACCTTTCACAGAAGGGAAATATCCATTTGCATATCAGTCTTTGTCCCACCCACATGGGCAGTCCAGCACCAAAAAGCTATGGCAATTCCCTTCTGAACAAGAGTACCAACAGCAACCCCATACACGAGTTTCAGCCTTGCTGGGCCTCATCAGTGAGGTGAAGCTGTGCCTCTAAGAGCGCAGTGAGCAAGGGGTCCACGCCTGGATGACACTAGAAAGTAAGGGTGACTAAACCTAAGTCCCTTAAAAATTCGAAAATAGCCAATAGGAACCCCTCTGCGAGAACGAACATGGCCCATTGACATGTTCTTTGGTAAGGTACCCACTCGAGAGTCCGCATCCACACTTTAGCTCACTGTACACTTGTTTGTTGGAAGGAAGTTTGTAAGTACAATTTACAGTACTGAATACATAAAAGCCTTAATGTAAAATCTATCTTACATATGCTGAAATTACCAGGCTTACAATGGCATTCTAGTTCATGTGAGATACTCTTGACATACGTTGGTTGCATGTGGAGATAGCTCTTGCATATGGTGACTACACTGGGTTTACAGTGGTGTTTTTGGGGCATTTGAGGCTGCATTTGGCACATGATGGCATCCCCTGCAAAACTGCACCTTATATATGGTGGTGAAGCAGGCATATGGAAGCATCATTGGGGCATTTGAGGCTACACAGAACATATGATGGAAGAATATGCACATATAACGGGCTATAGCATGCCATTTGGAGACTACACCAAGCTTATCATAGCCTTACTGGGGCATCTGAGGCTGCACGTCACACAGCACTGTGTCGCTCGAAGTGCTTGCCTGTTTTGTGGTAAGTCATTTACATGTTAATATGACTTGCAATGGTGCAGACTTTCTTCCTTTCCTTTGGTCATGGCATGAGCTTTGTTGCGGCACTTGCAGTTGGACTTGATATATGACAGCCGGAATACATTGGCTTTGCCAATGTCTGTTTCAGTCTCTTTTCATCTGTGCGACCTAACTCAGTCAACAATTTAAAAAAAAATGTACAATCGCAAAGGAAATACAAGATTATCATAATGACTGTATGATGGTCATTATTGGAGACATATCAAGAACATGCATCGTTCATGTTAATCCTTGTAAGAATTTGAGTTCAAAGTTTATTTTCAGTGAGTCCCATTGGAGAATTGCAAGAAATACTTCAGGGGAGGTGTCCAATCCCGACACAGGAATGTAGCATAAAGCACACACCTTTGCAGTGATTACGTATGTCACGCAGTTTCAGTCACATGTAAAAGCACCCTAACCTGCTCTTTGGAAGGTTGCTATGTGATGGGATGCGTCTCAAAGACATGCTACATGATAAGTTCCCATAGCACCCAGCGGCAGAGGCTGTACCTAATGGCAGATTTGAAAGGCCCGCTAAGGAAAATGGTAGAATAGTGCAGATTTCACAAAGCAGACACAAGTTCCATAAAGCACTGCGATTGAATAGCATTTTGAGTACCCGCTCCACGGAGGCCATTTTACAGAGACAAAGAAGGGCTTGGCCCTGATGTCCCCGGTACTTGGGGAGGACAGGGACATGTGATTTACTGCCCGACACACATATCTAGGCGATATATACAAATACGGGTTTCTATTTCACGGCTTTCAGAAAAAAAAGGAGGTTCGGAGGTGTTGGCTCTGGGATTTAACTGTGTAAAGGCACTTTCTCCTGCAGTAATAGGCTACTAAATGTGATCACTTCTAATTATTTGTTTTTCAACCTATATGACTTAGACGATAAGGTAGAAAGTGTCCAATAACTACAGCATAAAATACAATGAGTCGTTTTTATCGTTATCTTCCACTTTACAGCCATGCTTGAAAATCACTTTTTTTTATATAGCATACTGTTAATAATGGGATTGTTGTTGTGGTATCAAGAAACAAAGGGCCTGTCAAGTTCAAGCTTTGAGATTCCTGAATATTAACCTCAAGATTAATGGGAAATGGGGGAACACAATCAGCAAGCAGAGGATGGGAATGTTTCCTCTTTCCTCGCCACCTTGGCAGATGTCCAACCAACGTCTGTGCCTTCCTTCGTCTGGAAGGTGCAAAGGTTGACAGCAGGTTCAGAGGCTGCGGCGTCATATCACCAAAATCACAGCGTAGCAGCAATGACATCACGCAACATTGATCCGCTTTTCCCATGACATGACAGGGGGAAACACCACATGATCATTTTTTTGCCCGGATGTCTGGCCATTGCATTCATTTATTGCAACAGTTTTTTTGTTACAATTAGAGGATGCATCGTGTTTATAAAGAGTGATTGATAAAATACACATATACTCAGCTATTAAATCTGGGAAACGCTAGTGACATAATTAAGCCATGCAGAGTGAGTAGTCATTATCGCGAGATAATGCACACCCCTAGCTAGACGTTGGAAAAGGGCATTAGCAAAAAGCAGCATTGTATATAATGCCAGTGGCACTTTGTGGCAAAATTAAATGAAATAGCATGTGCAGCTGTTGTGATGCTGCTGAAGTCTGAATGTTTCAAATGAGGTCAAAAAACAGATTAATGATCGCATTCTGGACATTAGAAATGGCTTAGAGGAGGACAATAATGACGTTGATTTGCTAAGTGCAATTCGATAGCAGGCTCGTGGGTTCGGCAACAGGGTTTGCAAAAGAGTACAGCAAGCCGCCACATAGGGGTAGCCATTGATATCCTTTGCAGCACCCATAGGCTGCTTGGGCCCAGTTCCTCACATTCTGTAACAAAGTGTCCAGGAGGACTGCAGTTCAGTGGCAGCTTATGTGTTGTGGGCGGCCAGGCACAGCCCCTCTTCTTCTCGAGAGACTTTGAGGGACAGAGAAGTCGACACTCATTTGTATTATGGAGCCGGTGTGAAGGAAAGTTGGTCTAACTTGGACTACAATAACGATACAATAGCAAATACTATAGCCCTGATTCATGGAATTATTTGCGTGTAAAACGGGAATTTTCGTGCCATTCTGAGCGCAAATCCCCATTCACCAAACAGGAAGTAAGAAACACTTTGCAGGTACTGAAGAAATGAAATGCTTGTGTATTGCAGTGCAGTAAAAACTAACGAAAGGTATTACAGAGGTGGAGTAAAAAACAACCATCCACCCTGATTATCGACGCAGTACTGTCGCAAGAACCGTCCACCCATATCAAGGTGCTGCGGAAAACTGTGGATATGCATGCTTCTCCTATGACGTGCCTACTAATCTATTTAGAATGGTTCCTAGCGAACCTTTTATAAAATCATTAAATAAATGCAGTGGGTTGGTCAAATGAAACAAGACACGCCAAATTTGACAATCATTGTGGTGCGTCCTCTTGCCATGTGAAGGAGTCATAGTTGCGTTGTAGTTTTTGTGCTTTGGGGGTGAACTAATACCACACAATCACAATGTTTGTAGAGTCAAATATAGAAGACAGCACATTATCAGAAAGAAGCTGCAGCAAAGGAGAATTTCCTTTTAAAATCTGCATAGCATACTTGACACCCATATTTTAAAGTCAAGGGTATTCAACGTAGAAAAAAGAATACAGTTCTGAGTAAAAGCACACTAGAGCGTCCACTTTCATTTTATTGGTGATTTATAAAACCCGAGGCAAGTGAAAAAACGTTCTTCAGGGCACTGTGAAAAAGTATTCCCAATGTAAAGCAGTGTCATGTTTTGTATTACAGTCTGAGTATATATGAAACATATGAAACATCCAAAGTTTAACAAAGCATAAAAGCTCATATAGATGCATTTGCACAGTAATGACTAAGAAACAGCAATAGGGTGACATGTTTTAACTACACGAGATTTATAACATATTAACTAGGAATCACATTAGAATAAATTATTTGCTCGAATAATTCAGACTGGATTAGTATGAGAAATAAAAAAAGGAGGGGTTAATGGTGGGTAAACTTTTTTTAAAACTATCAAATTGATATTTGAACAAAGAAGAAAAGTAATATATCCATAAATAGGGTTAACAGTCTATCAGTCAAGGAAATTAAGTATTTGTGTTATTCAAATAATCAACAAAGAAACGCCATCTTCTTTCATGTCTTAAGGAGAGAGAAGGTGAGTTAGCAATACATTTTTCCATTCTATGGACATCATATTGGTTATTCCACCAGCCTTTTAAGGATATTTTGGTGAAATCTTTCCAATTTTATGTAATTAGACATACTGCCAGAAGTATAAACAGGTCAAATATAACAAAAGATGATTATGTTTTCATTAAGAGCTAGACTACCAAGAAGGATATTGGTCAGGCTCAGAGGAATAGAAGTCTTGAAAATCTTCTGAAGAGAGGACCAGACCTGATTCCAAAATGACTTAACCAAGGGACATTCTAAAAACATGTGTCTAAAAGACCCAGGAGCTGAGTGGCAGGACCAGCAAAAATCATTGTCTGTTAGTTTAGACAGGAAGAGTCTCTTGGGTGTGATAAATGCTCTATGTGTGAAAAAGTAAAGGGTTTGAGTTGAGTTTGTTGACGAGCAAATCATTTTAGTCTTAAACCATATGTTTGACCATAATTCTACCCCAAAATGTTTTGATAACAGCGGGGATTCAATAATGTGCATTCTTTGAGTATCAACAAGTAACTTCTGGGAGTCAGTTCTGCTGTTGGCATCTAGACAGGCATTACTTAAATTCAGATATTGATTGATAGGAAATGTTGGCAATAAGAATGTGTTTTTTAATTCTCTGCAGACAGGATATTGGAATCCAAAATTGGTTGATCAATATATTTAATCTCTTTATTAATCCAAACGGAAAATAGGTCTGTTATTTATAGTTATATGCTGATTGCACCAAATGAGGGGCGAAGAGCCTTAGCTGGTTTATTGATCCGGTAGAACAAAAACTCCTTGAAATACGAGCCAGTAAGGGAGATTGTTTTTAGAGAAGCCTAATTTGGGTCCATTAAAAAGATATATTGTATCTTTGATATCAAACGGTGCAACATGAGCCCTTTCAACAGTTAACCAAGAGCAGTGTCATTTTTAACCTGCCACATCTCTCAAATCGGTCCACCAATCACAGACAAGTTTCACCTTGAGGACTCTGGGAAAGATCTACTTGGCATGCTTCCGGATTAATGGAGTTTTTCACTGTGGAATGTTTCATTTCTAACGGCAGCAGAGTCAAGCATTGGCAAATATGACAATATTTGAGCATCTGTTTACAGACGCCTTCACCTGCTGCCTAGAGTACCTATTTCGGCAGCGCGTCTAGGCACTGAGCTTTCAGACACACTGCTGCCACTTTACAGAGAGGCCTGCAGGGTCATGTAATGCACAGCATTCTAAAAGCTGCAACCAATGAAGGAGGCCTGTCACTGTTCTGCCCCTGCAATGATTCCTGATCTAACAGCAGTCTTCAACACTACAAACACGGAGTGCTGCTGGCACACCGGCAAAGGATGTCTCGAGGTGACAGCTCAATTTACAGTATGGCGGGAATTCACAGAGGAAAGGTACAAAGGTGATCGCTGCGTGAAGGATACCCTAGCAGGGGAGCATCAGCTGCAGCCATCATATGACAGCTCTGGAAAGTGAAGTTTTAAAGCAACACAAAACTATCCACGTTTCACTGGGTTACTTGTTTCCGCCAACAGCTTTGCAGAGGCTATATCATTGTTTAAGAAGCTATTTTTTCTAACAAATACTACATGAAGTGTTGAATCTGAGAGTCTTGGACCCGTTTAAAATGTGGGTGCAAATCAAAAGAGCTGCATTAAGGACTAAAATGGCATGAGTCAGGCTATGGTCAAAGTCCACCCAACAAATATAAGTGAGCGGCACTTGCTCCACAAATGAGCTATATAGCTTGGCTAATCAAATCTGCCATATTTACTGTGTGAAGAGTTCCATAAATAAGGAGCCATCGGTAAACATGTGAGCATCTTAAACAAAGAAATGATCACACAACCTTAATGTGATCAGACGACAAACATGCTGCTTCAGTACCTGGTGCAGCAAAGAGGAAACTACAACCAAACACCTCATGAAAGAGGCAGATGACTACATTGCATGATGTATCCTGAAATTGGCCTAAACATATAGATTTGTCCTGCTGGGATGAAGAAGGTTTGATGCAGGAGTATTTCACCCATACACGTGGCATAATCTGCCCATGGATATAGGATTGCAAAAAGACTGGATTACAAGCAGGAAGTGTTTGAAGACTGACCTTTAAGCAGACTTTCCAGGTATTACAGACTGTTGGCGATCCTCAACAATTGTTCACATGAATATATAAAGGCATCTGGAATTTGAAAACTGCCCATATGTGAAACTTTGCATCCGTACACTATCCTCCCTAATCCCTTTCTCATCCCCCTATTGCATTCAAACCCCCTGAAGTGCTGAAGCTGCAGAAGTTCACAGAAAGAAACAACAACATAAATACCCTTCTGGCTCCCACCGTAAGGATTCAGACAATACAAATCCTATATTGCAGCTCACTCAGATTGTTTGTTTGGCCTAGCTACAGGTTTAGTCTCATAGAACGTAGAGTGGATAACGTGTTAATGTTGCTATGTTAAGAAAGGATTCCAATCAACACACTCACCCAAACTTACTTTTTTGCAGTTTTATTGATTTACACATGTCAGATTACCATATATCTTTATACCAGCAACAATCCCCATTTACTTCAAATATTTCAGGGATATGACAACCTAACTATATTACACAGCAGAATAAGTAAGTGCAGGGTAGCCATTGGCTAGTAAAATTTGACTCTTGGCGAGTAAAACATGGTGTGCTGTGTGTATGTATACAACTGAAGTGGCAAGTGATTATTTGTATGGCTGGCTAGAAGCTTGCAACTTGAATTTGTGCCCCTGGATAAGTGCATTGTCAGAAATTCAGGATTATAACATTTGCACAAAGATGTTCCTTATTCATAGATATTTGTAAAACTAATCGGCGAACTCAAGGTAGTGCCCAAAATGATTTTACAGAACTCTGTTTGGTTTCTTGCATAAATATTCACTATTTACAACTTACCAAGGTGGGAAATCTCCACCAACTGACCCAAGGATATATGCAAATAGGCACTATTTAGATTCATTGCATGCATAATTTCCCATAAATATTCACATTGGATAATTTTAAAATCTGCACTGTTTGCACCTTCACCCGAAGGAATCACAGATCAACACTCGGTTTGGCCAAATAATAGAAATTAGCACACAGCAGCCAGCCAATCAGCGGCTAGGAACGTGGGCTTGAACCGCCGGTGTAAGTCTGCGTTCCAAGCCACCTGAAGGCTGGCTCGCCCCCGCCATCTCCCGACACCCCGTCCCCTTTTTTTTAATTTTTAATCCCCCCTGACCCTCAAGTTACCTTGTTGTGGCAGCTGCACCTTCCTATCTGCTCAGAACGGCCACCATGGAAAGGGATGAGGGGCTACGTACACAGACCTGCCTTCCCTTTCCATGGTGGCCATGTTGGTAAAGATGATTCCCTCGTACAACGGGACGCCATGTGCGTCCCGTTGTATGAAGGAAATTCCTATTTTTTTAGCACCCTGTGTTGCCGCTTTGGTAACCCAGGGTGCTAATGGCCTTAACACATGATCAGGCACGCCGGATCAGGTGTTAACGCTACACTGTTTCATTGCCTCATAAAAAAGAATGACCCTGTAATGGAAGTTTGAGAATATTGTAATCCTCAAATGAGTCCTTGCCTGTGCTTGTGGAGCTTGGAAACACACATTCTCTTTGAGGCGTCTATGTTCTAGATGTTCATAATATAGAATTATGCCACTCTATGGCTTCCCTATCTTTCCAAAGGCATTAAAATGCATTTTTTGTGCTCATTACTACTAAGTAGCACACAGTTATGATAGACTTTTATCTTAACACAACTAAAAATATTATTTTGAAAAAAAACTTGAATCTTAATAAACACAAGATACCTAACCAAATCACCAAATATATGAGAATCCTCTGTTGCCTATTACTGTTGCATCTTTTGTGCATAGCCATAAAACGTAAGTAATACGATTTTGATAATGAAAGTCTCAATAGTTATGTATGTAAAAGTATGGAAAGTGTTTTCTCTGCACAGTGATGGCAATACAAAAATCCATGAAAACACATTCTCACTCTTAAGAGATATGTTTCTTGTTTTCTTTACTATCAGAGTCATGTGTTTGGCAGTAAAATCACAAAGAAAATCGCAGGCTCTAACTAATATTAACACATGCAATACATTATTGTTTTCTCACCCTATCATGGTAAAACCATTCTCCACATGAACTATTACTATAACTGAATTAATGCATGTGGTAATTTAGCAATGCTGCATGTCTAGTCCTGTAAAAAATCATAAAATGTCCTGTTTGGGTAACAGACATGGTCACACTGATGCTGCTCTGTTAAGAAAAGATGCACAGGAGGGTCATTACTGATCTGTCTCCTCATTCAGCACCTCGTTGTACAAAGAGGCAATAATGTGGCTCCTAAAAGCATCGCTTTAGACCGTAAGTGATAGGCACATCCTAGCGCGTCCCTTCATTTATTGGACAAACTGTTTTTATTTTGAGGAGCATCAACAATGAGTTTACCTCGAAGGTCTGTAATCCAAACCCATGATCAAGCTACCCTTAATACATAGGATATTTATTTAATATAAATTCCATATTCAAAAAGGAAAAGAGTACTTACCAGTAGAAGTATTTCTGCAGACTCATGTATTTTAGAGTTACATGCTGTCCAAAGTCCAGCACCTAGTGGTTGATCTGTAGGATTACAATTTGTTTTTGAGCTTTAACTTAGTTTTTGACAAGGGCATTTCTGTAATAGTAGCCGTGTATTGCATGATGTTGTTACTCAAAATGCCCACACCGTTGATACCCTCCTCAGGTTGTTTTAAACAGAGATATCTTATAAAGATACAATTGATTATTTAAATAATTCCCACTAGTGGGATGCTTGCTAGAAGGCTTCTTTTGCCCCTCCTGGGTGTCCTCTATGAGTATGGGGCACCAGTTTGTACACATTTGTATACAAGTTAGACAATAGCAATTCATTTAGCAATGCCTGCTTTGCTTATTGAGTTGCTCTTCTGTGTGATGATGAAGCAGAAAATAATGTACTTGCCTTTGGATCTCTTTTGTCCTGTTATTATAAAACAGGGCAAACGTGTGAACCACCTTTGTGTACAAGGTCTTCTTTGCATTGTATTGTGGTTGTTGGAAAAATAATGGGTGTCAGATTCTATGATTAACATGAAACTTTGTGGAGAACTTTGTGGAGAACCTTGGATGTGTTCTGAAGACTACTTTGTTCCTGTGGATTAAGAGAAAAGGCTCATCCACGGACAAAGGTTGTAACTTACTCTTCAAATTGAAGTGGTTGTGATTAAGAAAGCTAATTCTAGAATGAGATGCTTTATAAAGCGTGTGTGCAATAAATCAAACGGAGGTCACATGATTCTATGTAGAACTGTGTTCAGATTCCATTTAAGCAGAGGCCTATTGTCAGGTGTATTGACCCCGTTCGAGTATTATGCTGCAACCTTTGGTGCTGTGGGCTTAGAAAATCCAAGATGGCCGAAAAGCCCACATTTGCGCCAGAATCCAGGAAAACCGTGCAGTTTTGGGCACACCAAAATGGTCGCCTGACCTGCCACCCACCAGTGCGAGCGTAATGGGCCATTAGCACCATGAGCGAACTCAGAGCAAAGGAATATGGTGCTGTTCAAAATCTGTTTTAATTAATGTAAAAAATTGCTAAAATCATGGGCACGAAACCATCAAACAAAAAATCCAACTTCTGGTTGGGTGTTCTACATTACTCTACTGAAGAATCCACAGTAATAAGCAAAGATCATATGCTATCAAGTAAAATCCCCTTTTTGAAATGTATAAATTCAAGACAGCTCCCAAAAATGGGTGCAGTACCGGTGTTTGACACTGACCGGCGCTAGCGATATAAACTCTGACAGGAGACCTGCATTTCAGGATCTGAAAAGGATCCTAAGTTAACTGGGACTTCAAAGCCTTGCTGGTCAATGAGAATTCTTCACACCTACTGTTCCCAGGTCCTATACCAAAAGGCAGTCTGATTTAATTAAAAGTTCAAGAGGCCCCGTCCATGGGAAACCTTCTGCTGCCCCACCAAAAGGAGATCACACCTCTCTGATTGAATCAGGGGAGGGGTACCTGGGACTGCAGGGAAACAGAACAATGAACTCCCCTTGCCTCAAAGCAATTGTTAAATCAGGGGGTCGTAAATGCTTCCCCTTGGAAGGAACTGGGAGGGGCACTGCCTCTGTGAGCCAGCTGAGCTTGGAGGAAGTGGACAAACCAGAAATTCCCCATGTGCTTTGGGGACTTAACCACACCCATTTGGACCCGAGCATAATTTTAGAAAGATGGATAATTCATAGTACAAAATTGTCAAAATTATATCAATAATATCATTATTCCTGTGATTTTTCTGTGCACATTTTAAGAGGTGTTAGGACTCTGTGGTATGTTCTGGGGGGTAGTAGCGGAAAATAGGGTATTACTCCAAATGTCTGTATGTTAAAAATCTGATACTTCCTCATCTGATGCCCATATTCCTTGCACACCTTTGTGTAAATTCTGGAAAAGTTTAGAGATTGTGTTCTGGATGAAAAGGGCATAATTCTGTCAGAAGTGAACACAACATCTTACAAAGACAGGGATCGGATGGTTTGGCGCTATAGAAAATATGTTAACCAGACATATAATATTAGAAAAATTGTACATAGATAAATATGCATTGGAATCAAAAATAGATTTGTGTGCAAAGTGATAAGGGGAGTGTTCTTTCTGTATGCCATAAAAATGATGCCTGATGACACAGGATGACTCACAATTCAGTTCCCCAGTCAGGCGACAGAGAATCCTCTAGCCTATCAGGATCCTCAGAGGGTTGGGCATAGAAAGTCAACCTTCCCACCCACTTTCAAAAGACATAAAAAGAGCCACTGAGACCTAGGTAGAGACATTCACTTTCCACTTCAAACTGATTTCTTGCGAAGCGCTTTGCCAGAAGACTCCAGAACCAGAACTTAGAATCCAGACTTCAGAACTTGTAGCAGAGAGGCCTAGTCCACAAGCTGAATTATTCAGAGGCCTCAGAATCCAGCCACCTAAACAAACTATTCAACAGCCGGGCGAGCTGTTTGATTCTGGCCTAGAACCCTGTGCCAGACCCAGAGAGCAGTGCTGTATCCAGAACCGCAGAAAAGACCAGACCAGACCGCTGTGTAGTGCCATGAACTTTTGCCAGAACCAGAGATCCAGACCAGCAGAGCAGAGCTGACCCAGACAGCTGTGACTTCCCAACCACCCGCCAGATATCCAGTCTAAACCTGTTGACCAGATCTTGACGGCCTATTTCAAATTTATAGTGTGAGTATCCAGCCAGAACTGTGCAGAACCAATCTCTTAGTTTAAAATAATCTAATTCAAACCATTTCCACCTACCTAGAACTGCATCATAGAAATCGTGTGTCCATTCTGTGATTTCAAACCTGTGAAAGTGTCATTTGCCATTTGAATCTTACTTTATTTCTGAAAATATACCTCCACTAAATCGTCCGTATCTTTGGAACCACACGTCCTAGAAGCGAGATTTAACTTTCATTCTAAAGCTAAGTACCTAAGCTTTCCGACAAGCCTAAAACTTTCTACTCCTTATAGTTTTTCCAGAAAAAGTGCCGCGAATTGTAAATTGACTCAATTTCTCCACCTGTCAAAAATAGCTGTCTTTTGCTTGCAACTGCTGAAATTCGTTTTCAATCTGATAATAATTCCTGATTAATTGCTAGTGTTGACCTGAACTAATTCAAAGTAGCTGTCACCTACCATGAATCTCCTATAGGGAATTAAAATCATTTTTAGCATATTTTTCACTTCATTGCAAATCACATTTAAAAGTATTTCTGCCTGTTTTAAAGCATACCGGTTGCTCTAAGCTTGCTAGGGGGGGGAACTGGAATTTGTATAGCATTTGATTGTATTCCTGAAAACTGTGTGCTCTCCTTCCATCTCCTTATATTGCATAGGGGGGAGGGAATTGTCAAAAGAAAAAGTGATCATATTATCTCTTTTTGAAACCATATCATTTTATTTCTGTGCTGCATTCTTTCCATCTTTTCCTTGAAACCATAAAAGTATTCTCTGCTACTTTATCCATTTTATACTAACTCCTCACTGATTGAAAAGAGTGTGCAATTGTAACATTACCCATTGCTGATCAACATTATATTCATAAGTGTGCTATCAAATATTAATTTATTCACAAAATTCACAAAAGTGTGATATATATATATTGTTTAATTTTTCAAATAAATCTTTTAATTTGCAAAACAAACCTACTTCTTGGCTCAGTGAGGTCAGGGGGATTCAAAGAGAGGGGCGTTATACAAGGGTTTACCATCCAGATCTATGAACTTGTCATAAAAATATATAAATAAGGGCTTCCCTTGGGCATCCCAGACTAGGCATTGACTTAGTTGGAGTGCTGAATTGAAGTCACTTAACACTATGCAGTGGCTGGTGTATGCCCTTAGCCCCCTCCCTAAATGCTTTTATTAGTGGCACATTTCACCAGGAGATCTAATGATGAGATGCAAAATATGGAGCCAGTGTTAAAAGATGTACCTTTAATGAGTTACATGCTAATCCACATAAGAAGCTGCACTTTGTTGGTGTCCCAGTCCCTTTTGGTGCCCCTCCACGACCTCCGTTCCCCAGCCCTCCCTCGCTTCCTGACTACCTCCACTGCCCGCCTCCCACCATCCCTGATTGGCCACCCCGGCCCACAACACCGGCCCTGATTGGCGCCTGGATCAAGTCAGCGGGCCTACCGACCCGTAACCTCTTCCTGAGTCTCCTTCCCTCCCGCCCCCCTGCTCCCATTGGTCCTCTCTGCCCTCATCACCGCTCCTCCCAGGGCAGCCCTCTGCCCGTGCAGCCCTGCGGCTAAGGGCCCTAAGGCCAAAGGCGGCTCCAACAGAGGCGCCACCAAGAAGTGTCAGCAGGTGTCCGCAGGAGAAGCAGTGGTCAGCCGTCAACCATCATCTTCAATGGACCAGTAAGGTGGGAGTGGCCTGGGTCAGGAGTAGAGCAACCACTCTACCCTGGAATCCGAGCCACTTAGCAAACCCATAGCAAACAAGGTGATTACTCCCCACTGCATCTCTCTCTCTCTCTCTCACCCTCAACTTAGACAACATTTAATCATAATGTAATACTGTACCAATCTGACCGGCTAGGCACGGACCTCCCCACCCCACCTCTGTATAGATCGATACAGGTCTCTCAAACCCAGTAGAGTTTTGTCTCAGAATTGCATTGTGTGATAGTCAGACTGCATTGATAGGCCTCTCTCCCACTATACAGGTCTCTCAAATCTAGCAAGGTTTGGGGTCCAAATCGTACTGTATGTTATTTAGATTGCATTGATAGGCCGGTCTCTCAAATCTACCTGGGCTATTGTATCCAGACTGCATTAAGTGATATTCATACTGCATTGATAGGCCTCTCTCCCACTATACAGGTCTCTCAAATCTAGCAGAGTTTGGGGTCCAAATTGCACTGTATGATATTTAGACTGCAATGATAGGCCGGTCTCTGAAATCTACCAGGGCTATTGTATTCAGACTGCATTAAGCGATATTCAGACTGCATTGATAGGACTCTCTCGCACTATACAGGTCTCTCAAATCTAGCGTTGTTTGGGGTCCAAATTGCACTGTATGATAGATATTTAGACTGCACTGATAGGCCGGTCTCTCAAATCTACCTGGGCTATTGTATCCAGACTGCATTACGTGATATTCAGACTGCTTTGATAGGCCTCTCCCCCACTATACAGGTCTCTCAAATCTAGTAGGGTTTGGGTCTAAATCACATTGTATGATATTTAGACAGCATTGATAGGCCGGTCTCTCAACTCTACCAGGGCTATTGTATCCAGACTGCATTAAGATATATTCAGACTGCATTGATAGGCCTCTCTCCCACTATACAGGTCTCTCAAATCTAGTAGGGCTTGGGTCCAAATTGCACTGTATGATATTTAGACTGCATTGATAGGCCGGTCTCTCAAATCTACCAGGGCTATTGTATCCAGACCGCATTAAGTGATATTCAGACTGCATTGATAGGCTTCTCCCCCACTATACAGGTCTCTCAAGTTTAACAGGGGTTCTGTCTCCAAACTTCATTGTATGAGATCTAGAATGCATGGATAGGCCTCTCTCCCACTATACAGGTCTCTCAAGCCCTGTAGGGTTCTGTCTCCAAGTTACATTGTATGATACTCACATTGCATTGATAGACCCGTCTCTCAAATCTAGCAGGGCTTCTGTGTCCAGATTGCATCAAGGGAGTAAGTCTTAGCTGCGCCCCTCAAAGTCACTCTTCAACCAGTGCCTGTCCTTCCTAAACCCACATGACCAACTCACTGCAGTGAACCACGTTCAGGGAGACAGAGACTAAAGTGAGTCGCCGTTAACACCCAACTATATAACTATATAACCCTTAACTACCTCCCATACCCCCCCGCAAAGACAGCGACTGGACAAATAGGCAACATCAGCCAGAAATTCCATCTACAGAAAAAGGCTAAAACCAGTAGCGGACAGCACCCACACCAAGCAATACACCACAAGACAACCAGACCAAATCAGAATCAACTGCACATCAGCAAACAAAGACTAAATAACTCGGAATCTTATAATGCCACGCAAAAGACCCATCGCGAGGGAAAGAGGAAGAGAAAAAAGAACAAACACTATGAAACTACCACTAAGAAACGCAACAACAGAACACACACCCACAGACAGGATAAAAAATCGAACCAACACTGAGAGAAGAGAAAAATCCCTCTACCTAACTCCATACCGCGCTGAGAACTGCTCACCAGACCGAACCAACACAATGCTAGAAGCAGCGACGTTAAACAACCTTACAAAATCACAAAGAAGGATGAAGGACACCAGAAACAACAAACACACGACCGAAGCGATAACACCTTACATCACCAAAGCTAGAAGAACTTCCAATTGACAACCACAACTCCTGGAAGATGAACCCAACGAAAACAAAAACCCAAGACAAAACCTAGAAGAACTATTCGAGGATGCCGACAACCTGAAACCTACACATCAACAAGATCAGAAGACGACCCTAAGAAGAAAAGCCAAACTAAACTACACCACCAAACTCCGCTGCAATCTAATAAATGCAAGATCCATGTCAAAACACTCTACAGAGATCTTCGACCTACTTGATGACAATGGCATTACCATCCTATTCATCACAGAAACATGGCTGGATGACAACTACAAAATCACACTCCAAAGCTGCCTTCCAGAAAACTTTGAATGCCTTCAAATAAACAGGAAAAACAAAAAAGGAGGAGGCATCGCAATAGAATTCAAAGAACACCTAAAAATAAGAACAGACGAACCACTGAACATCCTCAACTGTGAATCCATGGTCATACATCTAACAGCGAGCCCAAAAACCAACATCACATTCATCTTGGTGTACAGACCTCCAACTTATGATGCATCCTTCGTTGACAACTTCATAGAAGCCATCACCAACATAGCCATCAACCACAAACACCTAATCATCCTTGGGTACTTCAACATCTGGTTCGAAGACAGTCACGCCAACTCCCAAACTCACTGATTGAATAGCTCACCACCATGAAACTACGACAACTAGTAAAAGGGGCAACACACTCGGCAGGACACACCCATGACGCAATTTGTCGCTGAGGAAAAACTCATCACCACCGCACCGCCGATACAAATACTGTGGAGCAACCATCTCATCATCCCATTTGTGATCACTCTGCCTACTCAAGTCTGCATCCAAACTCCTAAACTCACAACCACCACAAAAAGAAACTGGAAAGACGTCAAAGAAAACAACCTATTCCAACAACTGGTGTTAACCGAACCCTCAACTACAGAAATAGAGCTAGCTGACCTAGACGGGGAAGCAGAGATATTACATAAATGGATTGCAGATACAATTGAAAAGTTGGCCCCAGAAAAACCATTCACACCATCAAAAAAAGAGAGCAATGGCAAAATGGTTCACCCCACTATTAAACACCATGAAAAAGGAAAACAAAAAGAGGGATCTGGAATGGAGGAAGGAATACAACCCAGAAAAAAAACGCTGTTCCAGAAACAAATCCACGCATACAAGAAGGAGATTCAAAAGGCAAAGAGAAGACATTATGATGACAGAATCACAAATTCCACCAACACACAGAAAGAAATGTTTAACATCATTAAAGAAATGAGAAATCCACCAGGATGTGACAACACCCCAACCCCCTCTGAGAAACACTGCAACAACCTGGCAGACCACTTCAAGAAAAAAATCAACGACATCCGACAAAATATTCAACAGAGGCCAACTAACAGCAACATACAACCAAACAAACCTAACTCAGAACCGCAGCACAAACTCAAACAATTTCCTGCAATATCAGCAGAGGCATTCGCAATGCTGGTAAAACACAACAAGAAAGCTGGTTCACCCATGGATCCCTGTCCCCCGGACATCTACAAATCAATCCTTGCACAAGGAACGCCATCAGAATATTACAGAAACCTTCTAAATCTATCACTAGCAACAGGAACCGTACCAAGGATCTTCAAATCTGCTTGCATCAAACCACTTATGAAAAACACAAGCAGCGACGTAGACAACCTCTCCAACTACAAACCGATCTCAAACATCCCCTACCCGGCAAAATTCCTTGAAACCTACTTATACAAACTAACCCAAGAACACGTAGAAAAACACCACTTGCTAGACCAAGCTCAAGTCGGCTTCAGACCCTCAAGAGGAACAGAAACAGCACTACTATCCATCTGGGACGACCTAAAAACAAACGCAGACTCCAACACAACCTCAGCCCTGATTCTGCTCGAATTCTCCGCAGCCTTTGGTACAGTTAGTCATTACACCCTAACCTAAAAGACATAGGCATAACAGACACAGCACTACACTGGACTAAATCATTCCTAGCAGACAGAACAGAAACCATATGGATAAAACCCTTCAAATCCACCCCACGAGTTAACAACTGTGGAGTGCCACAAGGATCCACACTATCACAACTGTACTTCAACATCTACCAAACCCCAGTTATCAGAATCTTCAAAAAACACAACATTACATGCTACAACTACGCAGATGATACTCAAATCATCTACAAAATCAAAGACACCAAAGCCGATCACTCAAACATAACCGAGTTTCTAAAAGAAGTCTTCAACTGGATGAATGCCAACAACCTGAAAATCAACCCAGGAAAAACAGAAATCATGATCATCTCCAAAGACCAAGAGAAAGAAACTGCCATCCCATGGCCAACGGAAATGGGAACCGCACCATCACTGTCTAAGGTAGTAAAAAACCTAACCTTAGAACCGCAAATAAATGCAGCAGTCAAGAAATGCTTCTTCCTCCTCCACACGGCAAGAAGAATCCTACCTTTCCTCTCCTTCACACACAAAACACTCACTATTGTCACCCTCATCATGTCAAGAATCGACTATGCTAACAGCCTCTACCTGGGAATACCAGAATAGCTCCTAAAGAAACTTCAACGGATCCAAAATACAGCAGCCAGACTACTCCTCAAACTGTCCAGAAGAGACCACATCACCCCTGCCCTAAAACCACTACACTGGCTCCCAGTAAAACATCGTATCACCTTCAAAACAATGTGCATAACGCACAGGGCAATCTGCGCACAAGGAGCAGAATTCCAACAAAAGAAAATAATAATCTACAAAGCAACGAGACCCTTCAAGTCAAGCAATGAAATCCACCTGGAACTAAAACCATACATCAAGAAAAAACTCGGAGGCACCGCCTTCTACCACTTAGCCGCAAAAACCTGGAACAACATCCCAAAAGAAATAAGAAACACCAAAGATCACCTAAAATTCAGAAAATCACTAAAAACCTGGCTCTTCAATACCACAGACTAAAAACCAAAACAGAAAGGAAAGAATGACTAAACCGGAAAGGACACTGATAAGCTCCCAGAACCGACTGAGAAGAACCCACGGCACCTGGACGGATGACGCTGGCCAGAGTGGAACACAGGCGACATCCAATGGAGACGGAGTCAACAACCCCAGCCAATCCTAACCAACATCTTCAACCGCCCCCTTAGCTGCTACTAGGTACCACTGGGAGGTAGGTCTGTCCAGATACTACCAATCACCACGATAACTGAGGTATGGACACTGACAGGTGCACTGGCCATATAAGTGGGAGTGAGGGACATGTGGGGTTGTTGGGGAGGCAGGTGGAGGTGGCAGCGAGATGTGAAAGGGGCCTCGAATGCAGAACGGGCCTAGACCTAACCAGAGGCACAGGGTGCCCACGCACCACATCTGGAGAGATTATGCAAGCCCAACTCTTCAACTCAGGATAGAGATGCCAACTAACCAATTCCACTAACAATTTCCTCCTCTTCATACACCTCTCAAACTCCAAACCAAACACAACCACAAACCTACAGCACAACAAACCGCACAAAGTTCACTACACTGCAACAACAAAACAAAAACACACATAGACTCGCACAACAGTACATAACGACTACCAGCCGCAAACACCCCAGGCCCAGCCAACGGACCCACCGGGCTGAGGCTGCCAACAGCACATCACTGCACTCTTGCACTTTTCCAGCCTACTCCCACAAACTCACCCTCCCTCCCTCTTTCAGAGCCGCCAGAGCGCCAGGCGACCACTCCGGTGGTGATAGTGCACAGTACAAATGTCCTTTAACATTAACATTAACATGAATCCAATACATACAATAGATATTTGACTATTTCTAACAGTGTAAAATGTAGGAGAATAATTGTGTGATGTGTGTGCCATATGGCACATCTCTTCCACTTATTGAAGTGGCATGTTCTTATATTTGACTTACAAGCCCCATTCAATATATCCCTGCATCTTGATGGCAATTCCAAGTGGCTAAACTTTATGATAACAGGAGTCAGACTGCAAAAGTGAGGAAGTGTGGATTGCGATGTCAAATTCTCTGTTGTTCCTGTGTACGTGGATGAAGATGATGCCCTATCTTCCTCAGCATTGCTATGGCTAGCCTTAACAAATGTGGGTATCAGACTTGTCTTGCCCACAGGGGTGCAATGAGAATGAGTGCCAAGTGAGTTTCCTGCATCTTCTGTATTACCCACAACATGACTGTGGAAAGGTATACGCAAAATTCCCTGACCAGCTCATCTACACTGCATTGCCCAATGACACCTGTTGCGGGTTCATGGAGGCAAAGTGCAGACTTTTTGTGTTTTTCTTTGTAGCAAATAGATGCCTATGCTGTAGTGGGAAATATTTGCACAATTGTCTTGGCGTTTAGCTCCCACTCGTGACACTGTTTGTTCTGGGCATTGAGATCATCTGCCAGACAATTGCTGTTCCCTGGCATACGTTGAACTATTAGTGCGGCTCTCTGTAAAAGCACCAGAACCACGTCTCTTGAGCAATCTGCAAGAGAGTGAGGGAATGTTTTTTTTCTGCTTGTTGATGTAGCGCATTAGCACATGTTTACCTTTCACTATGTCTCTAAGGCTATGGACACTGCTATGATCTATAGGGCACTGATATGCAGTATCTGCTGCTCGCTTGTCTATTTCCATTGAAATCTCATGAACTCCAGATGGGCTCCCCATCTTGTATCTAAACCCTCTGTGGTCAGAGTAACTTGTGGGTTGGAGAGTGTGAAAGGTTGTCCCGTTTGGAAGATCAGTGCATTCCACCATTTAAACAACGGCAGCACCTTTGTAGTCACCAACACTAGATCCTTCCACCCCCTCTGCCTTTGACCACTATCAATTTAGCCATTCCTGCAATGGTGTCATGTTCAATAGTGCATTCAGGACTAATTGTAATCGAAAAGGCTTGTATCCTTTCCATGGAAGGAAAATCAATCGCCTGTTAGGTATTCAAGATTTCACCAATAAATGTATTGTTTTGACTGTGTAGTAGGCAATATTTCCTGTTTGTGAACCGCACATGGTGAAGGAATTGCATCGTCTTTGTCCTGTTCTGGTTGCACAAGGTGGTTGTGTTCTATGTTATATCAGCTAGCCATGCCTGTCTGCGCAGAGCTGCTGCCAGTACTGAAAACACTTTATAAAAATAAACTTGGAACAGATGTTATTCCGAAGGATAGTAATTTGAATTGATAATGCTAGTCACTCACCTTGAATTGCAGATAACCGTGTGTTAGTAAATAGTTTTGTTTTTGCAACTTTCTCTCCATAGTTCCTATGGACCCCTTTCTTTTTGCTCTGTTTTGTAAACCTGTTCTGACATTTTGAAGGGAAGCAGAGCCTTCAGCTCCACTTCCCTTGCCTTTTGCTCATGGGTGCGGTGAAACTGATCAGTCATTCAGACTATCAGTACTGGAGGACTATGTTTCCCTTTTCAATTCTTGTGCTTTTTGACATTGCACACAGCACCTTACAGTGCAGAGCAATGGGGATACATGTGTAGCACGCTAGCTTTTTACATTTGGCATTTTTGGTTATTTTCATATGTGTCTAAAGCCAAGCTGGTGGCAGCAGATACATTATTACCATTTTATCTTTTTATTTTAGTGTGCACATTTGCATTTACCGCATAGGATTACTAAATGTGGCTAATGCCCTAAAATGGCCATTCCACGAGACGTACATGCTTCTTTGGCCATATTGTTGTTTGGCCTTCTTGTTGCTTTGCCAGGTCAGGAAATCCCTTATAAGGTCATGCACTTGCCCAGGAAAACTGCTACTTTCGCAGTCTAGTGATGCCTGTGTGGCCCAGGAAGGGGGTGGGACTGTCTAGTCCTTCTCCACATTCTTGGTGCCATAAAGTGTAGGTGTGGGGCAAATGTGAAACCAGTAGTTGTCGCTGATTGAACAACTACTGGCTGTTTGAATGGTGCGGATCATGAACATTGGTGGGCTTGGACTTGCTTCCAGCTCGGATTCAGATAAGAAGAGGACCTTTGAAGCCACTTTTTCATCCTTGTAGGCAAGAATCCCTCAAAGAAGACCAGCCATATGAAATCCAAAGAATACTCCTGAAGTGGCCCAGCATCCCTTCCAATGTCCAGCCCAGTGAAACCATGTTTGACTACGTGATCTCAAAAGACCTTGGAGTGGTTGGACCAACTCGTCTCGATGCCTTCGCAAGGATCCTCCCCTTTTGAGTCATGTTGCTATTCCTGTTCGAGTCCGGATTTTCGGTGGTCGCATGCTTGTGGCTCTAGTCACCTTCTCCTCAAATGTCAGTGTCCCAGCATGAAGGGATCCTGTCCTGGGGCAGCTTCTGTGGCCATCACTGGAACTTGCCTTTCGCCAACCTGTGAAGTTTCCTGAGGAGGTCTGCATCAGCGTTTCTTGCATTCCTTCATCCCTAGAGGTTGGATCTTGCAGTTGAGCCTGACCGGACGAATCCTTGAACCCACAACTCCTCAGCACCACTCACTGGAAACATCGGCAGAAGATTGAGCCCCCAGATAATCCATGAAGTCATCAAGGAAAATCAAAGTCAGTTGGGTAAGTGGGGTAAGTAAGCGCAGCATATCTGCCCCCCATGTCTTCCTTAGGCTAACATTGGGAATAGGCTCCTTTGTCTCCTACATTCCATTCCACTCACCTTTTGGTCATCCCGAGTAGAATAAACTAAAAAATAAGAGTGGGAGAAATTCCATAGAACAGGGTATTTGACCCATGTTCCTTCTCGGTAGAGGGGCTCCCACACCCTTGTCTAATTTGTGAAACAGGCTTTCACCCAAGTAACCCAGGGTAATTGAGACATGGACCCACTTGATCACTGTGCCTTAGAGGCTCAGCTTCACCTGACTGATGAGGCCCGACTACGTCGAAACAAGCGTCTGGGGTTGCTGTTGGTACACTTGTTCAGAGTAGAATTGCTTAGAATTTCGGTTCTGGACTGCCCTTGTGGATAGGACCAAATTGTTGTGCAAATGGGTATTTCTTCTTTGTGAAGGGTGCAGTGAGCTAAAGTGTGGTTGTAGACCCTCCTGAGTGGGAGATATTCCACAGAACATGGTATTTGATCCATGTTTGTACTCAGTAGAGGGGCACCCAACACCCTTACTTAATGAATACAAATAAGAACACTTTTATTCTTACTTTTTGTTAGGTATTGTTCAATCACTTTTTGAACTGTAACCAACACAAGTAAATTACAATGTAATTTCAGAGACTACATTCAAGGGGAAACATTGTGGCTCTTGGGACTTTTGGGCACAAATCCCCATTCTTCTTAGGGTTTGGACTATTTGAATTAGGGAATTAACTTGTGACCTGGTACCATCATTCATTGCATTTTTCGTACTTACCTACTGTGCTGGATCCATTATTTTAATGCATATCTTAACTGTGGTGAATGTATATATTTGTATCATAGAACATTGTGCAATAATACCACGTGTTAGATTCATTTTTCAGTGTGTCCAAAAGGCCTATAATAAATAATTGTATATATTTTATACTTACTGTCTACATTAAATTATTGTGTGCCATACTGTGTGGACTCAATGAGGGCCCGTGAACCAATCACACTCTCCTGAGAATAATCCTTGACTGCTCCCTATTTCTAACTTGAATGGGCTTTGGCTAACCTCTCAGTGGCTCTGTTCACTAAACTAGGGTGGCCTCCTACCTGTCTAGGAATCCTCATACCTGTCTAGGAATGGATATTGTGGATGCATTGAAATATGGAAATATGCATCTTTCATATTCAGGGTTGCCATGTGATCTCCTTCCACCAGTAGAACAATCACACTTTGGAGACTGCTCCTCAGAAATGTTTGTCTCTTAAAGTACCTATTTACAGCCATGGGTTTGAGTATACGTCTTATTGTCCTATCTGTTTTGGGAATAAGGAAGTACACTGAATGGTGTTCCTTTCCATTTGCAGTACTATTGCTCCTTTTCCTCAGAATGTATCTACCTCTGCCATCAGTGGGATATAGTTCTTACTAATGGGATGTGTTTTGGTTCTTTCAGGAATTCTATTCTTTCATTACTTGACTTTCTTACTGGCGTATGACATGTCATCATTGTTGGTTATTTTTCTCCATACCGGGGTACTCACTTAGGATACCTGGAAGTGACAATCACTGTATTGTAGGGGATGTACCCCTTCAGGGGCCCCTCTTCTTCAGCATTTGTCTCCTGATCTGTGTGCCCAAAATCCTTGTTGGCTTTGCCGAGACTGGTGTGGGTATTGATGCCATTAGAATACATTTAAAAAAGCTTTTGGAACACAGAGGTTTGTATCCTATATGGCGCGCGTGTGTGTGTGTGTGTGTGCGTGCGTGCGTGCGTGCGTGCGAACCACTCTATCCTACTGTATTGTCTTGCCTCAATGACCCTCAGTGATCTTGCAGTTTCATTTTCCAGTGTGGTCCCCTCCAGTTTTTGTGGAGCAACTTGTGAAGCAAATAGAGTTTCCCCATAATATGGTTTACATTTTTTGAGCTTATACCTCTGGTTTGAACCCTGACCCCCGGAGCAAAGCATATTGTTAAAATGTTGTCTCCCACCATAACCATACCTCATATTTGGTGCAATGCTGCCACCTAGAGGCCAGCCAGATATAGTGAAACTTTTATTTACCATTTACTGCAAACCCTTCATACATTCTCCATGCTAATGTGAGTGGGCTAGTAGATTTTGCGAGCCCTGTCACTATACAAACTTTGCTACCCTCCAGGTAATACTAAATATACATCTGAGTGGTACAACTCTTTTCCCAGAAAAAAATTAACAAAATCAAGGTTAGCCTTAATCTTCCCAATAGACCCATGGAGCCATATCCAAACAAAACAAACTTCGAATCCCATCTCAGCATCAGATATCTGTCTACCATTTTGCCAATACTATCTCACCGCAAATTTGAATTCTCCACCACATCCCATTAGGAGACTGTATCCATTATATACACCTTCATTATTAGGAAATGTGCTGACACACTGAGCCCTGCCATTATGGCTCTCCTAAACTCCTCCTTTGAGAATTCACTTGGTACAAATAATCATAAGGTGTCACTCCACTTTTACAAAAAACTACTTTAACCCTAAAGGGTTGTTCTAGTTACCACCCAATTAGGAAGTCTCCTTGCCTATTAAACATACCGGATTTTGCGGCTACAATGCAAGTCCAGACCTTTGTAGATAATCTTATTCTACTGAGTAATATAGGATATGATTTTCAAAAAGGGAAAAACACTGAACTTGCTCTACTTGATATTAAATATTCCTTTGCCCAAATTATTGACTGAGGAGTCCCCATACTTCTTATGTTCCTGGACCACTCCTCCACATTTGACATCTTAGACCATGCACTATTCACGCACAGAGTCTTATAGACATGGTGGCAGCATCAGATAAAGCCTTTTCCCTCATCACCTCCTTCCTTTTCAATAGAACCTCTATAACCAGGGTTGGGAGCTCTTCATTGCTACCAGAAACAATGATGTGTGACTTTCCACATGCCGCATGCATGTCACCGCTGTTGGGTGTCCTGACCCACGTTTAAGCTATCATGCCACAACATTTGGTGCTGTGGGCTTAGAAAATTCAAGATGGCGGAAAACCCACATGTGCGCCGAAATCCAGGAAAGCTGCGCAGTTTGTGCGCACACCAAAATGGTTGCCTCACTTGCCACCCACCAGTGCGAGAATGAAAGGCCGGGTTGCCATGAGGGAAATGGGTTGCCAAAGGAAAAACAGTAGCGCCGGTTAGCTTCAAAGCGCTTTAAAACCACCATTGGACTACCCGCACAGTAGTCTGAAACCATTGGGAATGGAAATGCTGATTGCCAAATGCAACCTAGAATTGTGGGGAATTCATTTCTTAAATCCCAAAAATGGGTGCAGTACCAGTACTCACCACTATCCAAAAGCCGGCGTTTTAAAACCACTCTGTTTCCCTGAAGGCAAGTCAAAATGCCTATTTTCAAACATTGCAATATGTGCAAAATATTTACTGAACACCAGCAGACATTTGGCAGAATGGAGTTTTGTGTGCCTACAAAATCTGGGAAATGAAGATCATAAGACAAGGTTTATAACAAGACTGGCTGAGCTGTGGATTGCAGCAGTTCAAGTTGCACTGGATTTAAAGACACTAAAATCGAAAATGTTTAGATTAAATGAGTGACCTATGTTTGGTATCACATGCCTTTGTAACTGTTGAAATGTCATAGTTTTGCACTTAGAATCAGCATCCTAGCTGCATGTGTAAAATTGCAAGTTAAGTTAAAAAGCAACAAAAAACCTGCCAGTTAGCTGAAGGTCTGGCTTAAGGAACTTGATTTTGCTTGGCAGCTACCCCCATCAGGAGTGAAACTTGAGTCACCACTGTGTTCCCAGGCCAACCTTCCTTTTGCTGCCCACACTAAGGATATGCCATCTATCTGATAATTGAATTACCTGTGCTCTGCAGGAGAGTGAACAAAGCCCTCTTCACTCAGGCAAAGGTTTTATTACGCAGTCGTAAAATGTAGCTTCCTCTTGGCAGGAGCTGGGAGGGGCACTGCCTGTGAGAGCAAGCTGGCTTGGCAGAACTGGATTAACCAGTATTTCTACCTTGTGCTGAGAGAAAACCACACCCCTTTGTAGCCAGAATATTGTTTAGAAAAAGATTAATAACTCATAGAGCGGACATGTGAAAATTTTATAAATGATACCATAATTCTTGTGATTTTCCTGCCCACATTTTAAGAGGTTTTTCGACCCGGTGGCATGTTCAGGGGGGTTTTAGCGGAAAAGTGGATATTACTCTAAATGTATGCATGTTAAAAATCTGAAACTTCATCAGTTAATGTCCCTACTCCCTGCACACATGTATGTAAAGTTGGGTCAATGTCAGAAAGTGAAAAATCAGTTAAAAAGTCAATTATCTGCCATTTCTGAATGCAAGCTCTTAGAAACAGCAGATTTGGACAGAGACATGGCTAAATTCAGCCACACCATGTATATGTAATTTCAAACAACTGTGTAACTCTGAAATATGTCTTTTATTATCAAATATAGAATGTGTGCAATCTGACAGAGGAGTGTCCTATCTGCAAGCCATAAAATGACATCACGCTGACACACAGTTCATTCCCCAATCAAATGATAAATGGAAGTTTGACCAATTAGAAGCTGAGAGAGAGGTAGGGTCAGTGATGCTAGAACACACCCACATTCTAAACACATAAAAGCAGACAGACAGGACAGATAGGGACCTTCAAATTCCATCTGCAGCGGGACGCTCTGCCGGAAAAATCCATACTTTACCTCCATCAAACCTCCAGAAAGCCAAACTAGAGACTTCAATCTATCCAGAACTAAGAGACCAGACCAGAGAGAAAGCAGTGCTGTACCCAGAGAGACCCAGACCAGCAGAGAGAGCTGACCCAGATCACTGTGAAGTGCAGAGGCCAGACCAGACCAGAGTCCAGTTTAAACCCTGACCAGATCCGTGGCGTGGCCCATTTCACTCAAGAATATAGTGTGAGTACCTAGAAAACTGTGCGGATCCAATCTCCTAGTTAAAATAATATAATTCAATCCATTTTAACCTAAGTAGAACTGCAGCTTAGCAATTGTGTTATCCTGCCATCATTTTTAAAGCTGAAAAAGTGTGCGTTTAAAATTTCAAATCTGAAAAACGACCTTTATTCAATCGTTCATATCTCCGCAACCGTTTGTGCTAGAGACTTGCAGTAACTTTCATTTTGAAGCTGAGATCCGAGGCTTTCCTAGGACCCCAAAACGATAGAGATAGTCCTTGTGGTTCCTCTGTAATAGCGCTCGGCGCATCCGTGAATTTTGCCGCGATTTGCAAATTTCTTCACATGTAAAAACTGCTGCTGCTTGCCTTCCATTTGCCAGAAATTCGTTTAACCTGCTAACTATCCCTGCCTCATTGCTAGTGTGAGCCTGGACTAATATTAACTAGATACCACTCACCCTGAACCTCTGAAAGGGAATTAAAAAGCATTTCCAGCATATTTCTCATCCATTGCTAGCACATATCAAAGCATTTGGGCCTGTGTTTTCAAAACTCCTATCTGTTTTCTGTAAGCTTGCGGGGATTGAACTGAATCACATTTGATTGCATTTCTGAGAACTGTGTGCTTCCTTCCATTTCCTTGCATTGCATCAAGGGGGGGAGGGGATTGCCAGAGAAAAGTGATTACCTTGTTTGTTGAAATCATATTGAGTATTTTCTGTATTGCATTTTCATTCAACATTACATCCATTTGAACTCTATAAGGCATTCTCTACCACATTATACTTTTGTTCCTATTTACCAGTGTGCTACCTTATCCATTTCATGTCAACTCCTTATTGATTATAGAGAAGCGTGTTAGTGCCAGATTCTCCGTTATTAATCTTTATCATATCAGATTAAGTGTGCTATTCAATTATTAATTTATTATAAAGTGTGATCTATATATCTCTTGTTTAATTTATCAAATAAACCTTTTAACTTGCAAAACAGAACTACTTCTTGGCTCAGTGGGGTCAGGGGGATTCCAAGAGAGGGGTGTTATATAGGGGTAGTCATCCAGAACGCATGAACTGGACCTAAAGATATATCAATAAGGGTTTTCATTCAGTATTATAGACTAGGCGTTGACTTAGCTGTAGTGTTGAATTGAATCCTCTTACAAATTGGGGGCTCGAGCCGAGACGTTGGGTTAGATTTACCACTTGTGCAGCTTAATACAGTGTGCTAACTGACGGGATACATACATCCGGTCGGATCACCACGCTGCATTACGCTGTGAAGCATTCCTCAAAAGGGACACTCCAAGAAAAGTTCTGTTCTGCAAAAATAAAATACAAACTTCTGTAAGTCAGGACAGAGACCAATCTCTAGAATGACGACCTTAGTAGACATGAAAATGGCCAGAGAGCACCTCTTGCATAAGCTATTTGTGAGAGGTGAATGGACCGAACAGGGCCAGGATACGTGGTTGCAGGCAATCACACAACAGGTCACTGAAACAGGGTCAGATATATATAGAGATCAGGGTCCATTACATGTGGCCCTGAGCGAACTATATATGGCTCCTAAAGCCAAAGAGGAACACAATAAGATTGCCAGGATAGCAGCATACCTGTACCTATATATGGGAGACATGCAGGATAGATGTGCTGAAAGCCAAAATCTGGCAAATAGGCAACAGATGGTGTTAGAGAAGGTCCAATCTGACCTGGTCTCTTCTGAGCAGAGGCTGCAGAGGAGCCAGGAGTCAGAAAATGACAGCAGACTGTACATCACTAAAATAAAGGAGGATATGGATGTGCTGCAAAAGGAAAAGTCTGAACAGGATACCAGATTTCTGGCCTTGCAGAAGGAACACCAAGAAGGTTTGGACTCCCTACTGCAAAGCCAGAAAAAGCTGGAGCAACAGCTAGACTTCAATAGGGCATGTGCTGAGCAGGTAGTCACCCTGCAAAGTCACCTAGATAGAGAGAAGGCAGAGAGCAACAAACTAATTCTGAAAGACCTGGATACCCAGGCAGAGTTTGATGAGGAGCGCCAAAAAGCTGGTGCCCTTCAACGGCAAAGGGACGACCTGGCGGCACAAATGCAGGCTCTTAGTCAGGAAAGAGACGCCTTAGGCCAGGAAGTCTGCCATTTAAAAAGAAAAATGGAAGAAAATCACCTGGCCCACCAGGGACTGGGTGACCTCCAAAAAGAACACCAGAACTCGTTAGAACACACCAGGAGGGTGGAAGAGGCTTTGGCAAGAAAGGAGCAGGCCAATAGGGACATTGCCCAGGAGGTAACCCTCCTGCAGCAAAGACTGGCCCAGTACTCCAGGACCAATCAGGAAGCACAGAGAGAGAATGAGGCTCTCTGCCAACACAATGATAGGCTCCAACAACAGGTAGCGATGCAGGAGAGACTGATAGAGTCGAGTAAGGCCTTAACAGAGGAACTGAAAGCACAAATGCAGGCTCTTGCATTGCAACAGGGAGCAGGGGCGGATAGAGATGAGGTTCGCTGGGAAAGGGAAACTCCGGAGCATAACCTCAGGAGCACTAGTACCAGAGGTCCTCATACCTCTCAGTCCCTGGACTCTGCCACCCCCATGTCCCCTGGCGCACATGAGCACAGGGCTGCAGGGATGGCAGATTACTATGCAGCTAAGAGTATGGGGCTCATAGGCCAGTACCACTCAGGAATGGAGGGGTGGGCATCCGGGTATGGGCACCCAAGTACAGTACAGTTCAATGGGGAACCCCAGGAGAGTAGGCCCATTAAGGGCATCCTGAAAACCTCTGCCCAGTTAGGTCAGTGGAGGGGGTACCCATCAAATCCTGGCAGCAAGGAGGAATCTGAAGACTCCTCTGAACTGCGCAGGACACAGGAGACCAGGTCCCCACATTCTGCCAGCCATTCCCAGGCTCGCAGAATCCGGGAAAACCTGGAAGAACAGACGGGAACCTCTGGGAGCAGTGCCTCTGAGTCTGAGGAAGAGTGGACAAGGGTTACCCGAACCAAAAAGGCCAATAAGGCAAAAAGGGCCTTGCTTAAGGACCCCTTAAAGCAGATTAAGGCGATCAGGAGCGTCATCACGCCTTACCATAAGAACGCTAAGTATTCTGTTTGGGAGCACTTAGAGTTGTTTGAACAAATGATGGAGACTTTCCATTTGAAGGACAGCCAAAGCTGTATTCAATATGTAAAGTGGACATTCTCCCCGGAATACTCCAGTTTCTTTGCGGGGCTGGAGGACCAAAATCATTTAAGATGGTCCACATATAAGGCGGCCATCCTGAAACATTTTTCTGTTCACAGAAATCCTCAAGAGGCTCGCAAGGCAGCCTACAATTTGCAATGTGGGGAGGATCAGGCCCCACAAGAATTTGTGCAGGAGTTAAAGCGTGCTTTTGCACAGACCACAAGAAGGGTGCGCACGGATAGCAGGGAATTTATTAATACGTTTTTCCATGCCTTGCCCAAATATATCATGACCCAGCTCGTGAGGGATTTTCACGAGAAAAGATCTTTAGACTGGGTCATTGAACAGGCTACCCGGATCTATGAGGTGCAGAAACCGGTAGATAGCAAAAGTAATGCCCAGAAAAACCCCAAAGCCAATAGCACCCCTGCTGCTGCAAAGGTGGCAGAGGTAAAGGTCACCCCCGTTTTGGATTTGGAGATGGGGGGGCCTAAAAACCTACCTGCACCTAATAATGCTAGGCCCAGAAGGTCCTCGGGCCAGTCACAGACAGGGAGCCAGGGAGGCAGCCCCACAAATGGGGTCCCTCGCTCTCCTGATTATGTAAGTCCCCGTTACAAGGGAAATCGACCCATCCTGGGTTATGTGTGGACTCCTCCAACCCAAGGGGGGGGATCCAGCCAAGCACCTAACCCAGGGAACTTCCCTCCAAACTTCCCACAGGAGGGCAGAAATTTACCAAACCCTGGGCAGAACTTTTTCCCCAGATATCCTCCCGACTTTCAGCCCCAAAACCATCCATCCTTCTTTCCCCAATTCCCTGAGCCCAGACCACTGAATCCGGGAGAGGGGAGGCCAAGGGTGGAGGGGTACCCAAATCTTCCCAATCAGGGGTACTACCAAAGGAGGGATAGCTACCCTTCCCGGGATCAGCCCAGGGGAGAAAACAGGGCCCCGTATCAGCCTGAGCGGGTTTCCCAGTTAGAGCGCCAGGTTCAAAACATGGCGCGGGATCTGGGTCACGTACTGAGGGCTCAGCAGAACCCTCAGATGGGCGTGCCGGCGCAGAACGTACCCAACTCTGGACCTGGTGCTCCAGAACAATGACGGGGGCAGCACCCCGACGACTCACCGGTTCCCAGGGAGGAGGCACAAAGGGAAGGGGGGTGTAAAGCCTTGGAGGAAGCTTCCTTCCTCACTTGTAAACAGCCCCTGGAAACCCAGGAACCGGAAACAAAATCTCTTGCCCCGGAAAGTCTGCCTCCTAAGGAGCAGAGGGGGGGTAGGAGAAACAAAAGACCCAAACAGACTCAGTTTGAGGAGGAGGTACAGATCTTCCAATTTGAGGGAGAGGGATCCTCAGAGGATCCTGAGAAAAGGATCTTCTCCTTCAGAGAGGGGGGAACTCCTCCCAAAGAAAAATGGGTCCCTAGGGATGCAAATCCAGACTGGGGAGATGTGGAGACTGAGCTACCGCCGCCCACTATCTCATCCCAGAACAAACAGCAAGATAATCCCCTGGTTCAAACCCATCCTGGGGACTGCCTCCAAAAAGGGGAGGGCGGCCCAGAACCGGAACCAGGGGAACCCACAATGGCTCTGATCTCCAGTTGCCAACTTTTTCTTTCAGATTCCCAAGGCTCTCCACAGAATTCTGCCCAAAATTCTTCTCTCGCGATGTCCAAAACCAGAAAGTTAGCCCACCAGTTGTCCAAAAATGTGCATTATCTGTGCCCCCTTGAGGAGAAGGAGGGAAGATACTATGCCCCGGTACAAGTACAGGGGCAGGGTACAATTTTGGCACTGGTGGACACTGGATCTCAAGCTACCCTTCTATCCAGAAGGGCCTTTGACGAACTGAATGCAGGAAGGGGAGAGAATTACCAAATTCCTCTCACCTCTCTTCCGGGACAACTACAGAACTTTGACGGGAAGGAAATTCCCGTTGAGGGGACTGCAGATTTGGACATTAAAATTGGGCGACACAAGTTGAAACCCCCAGTCATAGTTGTGTCTCCAGAGGGCACCCCTTGTTTACTAGGGAATGACCTCCTGAGAAGGTTGTCACCCCTAATAGATTGCGTAAACAAGGTCCTCTGGACCCAGACTAGCCGACCAATAAAATTAAAACAGAGTGTCAACCATGTTAGTTTAAACGGCACCTGCCACATGGTTGAACAAAAATCTGACCAAGTAGAATTTCACTTCCAGAATAGCCAAATTCCAGACGTGACAGTAATAGCAGTAGGACAAGAGACTGGTGGTGGAGGGTCCTCTCTATTTCTGAAAATCAACCTTCCTTCCAGTCTAAAGTGGTACTCCACGCTGGAAGGAAACACTCTGAAATTCTATACTAATCCACAATCAGGAACTCCCACTCCTATAGTCCAGAAAGATGTGAAATCAGCTGAAAGCCTGGCTGATATTCAGCAAATTGGAGAGCAGTTGTTCATCCCTGTTCAGTTAAATGATGGGAAGGACTCTGTTCTCGCTCGAGTGTGTGTGAACAACGGTAAGAGCTTCATCAGCGAAGCCATGTTCCGCCAACTCCCGAAAGATCCAGCCATTCCCACATTCAAACTGATAGACAAATGGGAAATGGACCTGGAAGCACCTAATTCCAAACATCTCCTGCCAAGCAGGTGTATGCTCAAAATCTCCATTGGCAACAAGAGCATAGTCCATAATTGTTGGGTCGTGCGAGACGTCCCTGCCGCCTTTTACTTAGGCAGTGACATTCTCAATCGCTTTGCCATTAGTTTGGACCTAATAAACTTCAAAGCTTGGTCCCGATTAGCGGATAATCCCATGGGCTTTGATGATCCAGAAAAAGCATTTAGGTCAGCTCAATTGCTACCTTATGCAGTTGAAATTCAGGTTAAAGAGGAAGTCACCATCCCAGAAAGGACCCGACAATTCTCCCTGGAAGTGAAAGTTAAAAGGGGACAAGAGTTGAAAAACCCTGATGCTTACATACATCTAAATGCTTCTCTCCAACAGCAAGGGTTGGGGGTAAACCCAACTCCATTAGTCAACATAGAACATGACACCATTCCAATAGAGGTGGATAACAGCGACTTAAAGAGTATTACTCTAGCCGCAGGCACCATTATTGGAATGGCGGTTGATGACCGACATTTCTCCATTGACCTTAGAAATGAACTGTTAGGACCAATCCCCAAGGACTGTTTTGACAGTGACAGTGATGACAACGCAACACCAGACAGGATTTTTACCCGGCATGGGGGGAACTTCCTGGTGTACACTTCCTGCCCGTATGGTAAGGAAGATGTGACGTGTGACTTCAGGAGGGATGAGGTGATTTTCCAGGTTCATGAAGGCTGCCTTTCCCACCTGAAGCCTCCGGTCCAAATCAGCACTCTGACCAGGGACTTCTCCACCCAGCTGGAGGAGGCCGCTGAAATAGCCAAACCAGAAGTCTTTCCAGGCTTCAGGCAGATGGTGGAAGAGAGAGTCAACCTAGCTTATGCCTGTGTGACTCTGGAACAAAAGCAAAAGTTGAAACAAGTTTTCTTGGATTTCCAAGATCTCTTTGCGGTAGACTCGTATGACTGTGGTCGCACTGACATCCACACAACAACAATCCCCACGGACCCTGGCATGACTCCTGTGTTTGTGAAGCAATATCGCTTGCCTCTCGCATCAATGGAGTCCCTTACTGAAATAATTAAGAACCTTGAGTCCCGGGGAATAATCCGTCCAGTCCACAGCACCTTCAATAATCCGGTGCTAGGAATATTGAAGCCAAACGGCCAGTGGAGACTCTGCGCTGACCTCAGGGAGCTCAACAAACGGGTCCATACTTCCCGATGGCCTCTGCCCTACATTGACCAAGGGCTGGCCCAGATTCAGGGGTCACAGGTATTCACTGCAATAGACCTGACCAATGGATACTGGACTGTGCCTGTCAGTAGGGAGGACCAATACAAGCTGGCTTTTACCTTTGGGGGCCAGCAGTACACCTGGACCCGGACTCCCTTCGGATACCTCAACTCCGGCAATGAATTCAACATTTTTCTACACAAGGCCATGCCTGACTTGGGTGCAAGGGGTAACCTGGCTTATGTAGATGATGTCCTCATCAAAAGTTCATCTGTGGAGGAACACATAGCGGAGATCCGTTATGTTCTGACACAGTTGAGGGCCGCCGGAGCAAAACTTTCCTTTCAGAAAGCACAGTGGTGTAGAACCCGTGTTAATTTCTTGGGGCATGAGATTACTCCTCAGGGCCTCTGTCCCCAGGAAAAGAAAGTGGAAGCACTTCAGAAACTGAAAGACCCCACAACTCTGCGGGAACTAAGGAGCCTCCTTGGACTGACTAATTACAGCAGAAAGTTCATTGAGGGCTACGCAGAGATCACCCGACCCCTGATTCATCTCCTAAAGGGGGGGTCAAGTGGGAATGGGGTCCAGAACAAGCCGAGGCAGTAAAACAACTCAAAAGAAGCCTCTCACAAGCGCCTTGCCTAGCTTACCCTGTCAGAAACAAGGAGTTCTTCCTGGAGACGGGGTTCTCTAATACGTGCTTGACGGCAGTATTATACCAAAAGCATGACAAGGTCAATAAAGTAATCTCATATGCGAGCAAAACTTTATCCTCTGTGGAGGAGAAATTCAACGATTGTGAGAAGGCACTCCTGGCAACGGTGTGGGCATTGAAGAATTACCGCCCGTTTATCCAGGGGGAACACATCATAGTGGAGACTCCACACCAGCCTCTGCAATATCTCCAAAGTGACAGAATCCGGGCCGGAAATGTGAGTAATTCCCAAATTACTTCCTGGATTCTGTCAATGCAAGGCTTTCCTGTGGAGGTCAGATATGGCCAAAACAAGAAGAGTCCCCTCGCGCAAGGTCTGGCTGACTTGCATGATTGTGCCAGAGAAAACTGTCTCGAGGACGAAAGTCTAAAAATCAAGGACAACATGGAGGCATACCTTAATTCCCCACACAAAGTCTTTGAAGAAGACAAGTGTGAGGGAATGCCCACTGTCTATGTGGATGGATGCTCTTACCATGTTGACAACGACGGGGAGAAAGAACTGGTGGCTGGCGTAGGGAATGCATGGGTGAATGAGTCCCCAGAACCCTCCGCTGGATACAAAATTGGTCCCCGAAGTAGTCAGGTGGCAGAATTGATGGCTGTGCATCAGGCCATCCTCACTGCTGTCCAGCATCAACTCCACGAACTGGTCATAATCACAGATTCGGATTATGTACGGAACGGGTTCGTGGAGCACCTGGTTAATTGGAAAACCAGAGGCATGTTATGTGCTAACAACAAACCCTTGAAACATGGGAAGTTGATCCAAAACATTGATGATCTGGTCACATCGAATGGGATGACCATCTATTGGAAGAAGATTAAGGGTCATTCCAAAGTAGAGGGACCAGACAAAACTGGAAATGACTTAGCTGATCAGCTGGCCAAAACCGGGGCCATCCAAGGGGATCTAATTGAGATTGAGTCCCTGTTGGGGGAAATCCAGGTCACTACCATCACTAGGTCCCAGACAAATGCTCACAACGACCTTTCAATTGCACGATGGAGTAAGGAGACCCCTGATGCTGATTTGATTACTGCTCAGAAGGGGGATCCAATTATTGGTAAATTTTACCAGCACCTTGAGGACCCTGAGAACTTTCCCCTGACGGATACCGATTACATTGGGAAAGAGGACCTAAGAGTGTTGATGAAATGTCCAAAAATGTTCCGAATCCAAGACGGTTTGCTGGTAAGGAAATCCAAAACTGGCCACGATCAGTGGGTGGTTCCTACCTCATTCCGAAGCCTGATGTTAAGTCACGCCCATGATGCGGCCACCGCCGGTCATAGGGGGTTTCACACAACATTGGAAATCTTAAGAGAGGTTGCATACTGGCCACACATGGGGCAGGACCTCGACCAATACTTGAAGGGGTGTCTTGTGTGTGCACAATTTCAGCCATCATCCCTTACGCACCGGGCGCCTTTACAAAAGAAGGGGATGACACTGCCATGGTCAGATTTACAAATCGACTTTGTAGGCCCTGTGATTCGCTCGGCTAGTGGGAATAAGTACATGTTGACCGTGACATGCTTGTTTACCAAGTGGGTGGAATGTCTCCCAGCCCCAAATTGCAAGGCAGAAACTGCAGCTGCCTTGATGATTAACCACATCTTTTCCCGTTTTGGTCTACCTCAAAGGATTGAGTCAGACAGAGGTAGCCACTTCACCAGTGAAGTAATGACAAAGATGTGGGAGATACTGGGGGTCAAGAGAAAGCTACACATTGCTTACAGACCAGCTTCTTCTGGGGCAGTAGAGAGATATAACCGGACAATTGTGAGCATATTAAAGAAGTTTGTGGCAGATTCTGGGCCAAGTTGGGATATCCGATTACCTCTGGTCCTAATGGCTATCAGATCTACCCCTTCATCTGCAACCAAAATGTCACCATTTGAGTTGATGACTGGGCGCAAGATGGTGCTTCCTCAGCATTTGCTCTATAGGACCCAAGAGCAGACACTGATAAATGCCTCCACTACTCATGAGTATGTAGAGAATTTAAGGAAACACCTCCAACATGCTTTTGCTTATGCTCAGCGGAATCTAGAAAGATCAGCTGATAGCATGAAGACCCATTATGACCTGAAAACTTCCAGGAAGGAATATCAGGTGGGAGACCGGGTCTATCTATACAACTTCCAAAGGAACCAGGCCAAGCAGCGCAAATTTTTGCCTGCATGGAAGGGACCCTTTGAGATCGTCGATAAGATCTCCCCTGTGGCCTACAAGATCCGCATCCCCAAAGGCGGTTCGGCAGCGGGGGAAGACAAGTGGGTCCACATAAACCAGTTGAAGTGTTGCCATCCCAGGCACGCTCTGCAACAACTGGAGGAATCCTCTGGAATCCTAGCGGGTACTGTCTCAGACTAATTCAGTTCCAATCATAAAACATACCACATCTAGTTCCTAAAATATTGTGATTTGTATGAAACTGTCTTAGTTATACTGTTTTTTTTTCAAAATAAGAATGTAATGTTTCGTTATGATGAAATGCATATGCTGTCCCACTATCTCAACAGTGGTGGAAAAACGTCTATGAGTAGGTATTGCCGCTCTTCCTTTGTCGTCCTAGGAGAAAGAAAACCTGAAGACGGGCCGAGGAGGGCGATCCGGAGACTGGGAACGAAGATTCAATGGGCCCAGTGGACCGCCCAATATTCCCATCAGGACCGGCGAGGAGAACCATCGATCAGTACCGGATGGAGAAGAAGATGCTGAACTGTGCCATCTACAGAAGAGGAAGAAGATTATGCGGACAGACCGGTGCATGGGTCAAAACCCTTGTGCACGCGACTCCCCATCGACTCAAATTCAAGGGGCAGTCACGTGGGGGGGGCTTGTTGGGTGTCCTGACCCACGTTTAAGCTATCATGCCACAACATTTGGTGCTGTGGGCTTAGAAAATTCAAGATGGCGGAAAACCCACATGTGCGCCGAAATCCAGGAAAGCTGCGCAGTTTGTGCGCACACCAAAATGGTTGCCTCACTTGCCACCCACCAGTGCGAGAATGAAAGGCTGGGTTGCCATGAGGGAAATGGGTTGCCAAAGGAAAAACAGTAGCGCCGGTTAGCTTCAAAGCGCTTTAAAACCACCATTGGACTACCCGCACAGTAGTCTGAAACCATTGGGAATGGAAATGCTGATTGCCAAATGCAACCTAGAATTGTGGGGAATTCATTTCTTAAATCCCAAAAATGGGTGCAGTACCAGTACTCACCACTATCCAAAAGCCGGCGTTTTAAAACCACTCTGTTTCCCTGAAGGCAAGTCAAAATGCCTATTTTCAAACATTGCAATATGTGCAAAATATTTACTGAACACCAGCAGACATTTGGCAGAATGGAGTTTTGTGTGCCTACAAAATCTGGGAAATGAAGATCATAAGACAAGGTTTATAACAAGACTGGCTGAGCTGTGGATTGCAGCAGTTCAAGTTGCACTGGATTTAAAGACACTAAAATCGAAAATGTTTAGATTAAATGAGTGACCTATGTTTGGTATCACATGCCTTTGTAACTGTTGAAATGTCATAGTTTTGCACTTAGAATCAGCATCCTAGCTGCATGTGTAAAATTGCAAGTTAAGTTAAAAAGCAACAAAAAACCTGCCAGTTAGCTGAAGGTCTGGCTTAAGGAACTTGATTTTGCTTGGCAGCTACCCCCATCAGGAGTGAAACTTGAGTCACCACTGTGTTCCCAGGCCAACCTTCCTTTTGCTGCCCACACTAAGGATATGCCATCTATCTGATAATTGAATTACCTGTGCTCTGCAGGAGAGTGAACAAAGCCCTCTTCACTCAGGCAAAGGTTTTATTACGCAGTCGTAAAATGTAGCTTCCTCTTGGCAGGAGCTGGGAGGGGCACTGCCTGTGAGAGCAAGCTGGCTTGGCAGAACTGGATTAACCAGTATTTCTACCTTGTGCTGAGAGAAAACCACACCCCTTTGTAGGCAGAATATTGTTTAGAAAAAGATTAATAACTCATAGAGCGGACATGTGAAAATTTTATAAATGATACCATAATTCTTGTGATTTTTCTGCCCACATTTTAAGAGGTTTTTCGACCCGGTGGCATGTTCAGGGGGGTTTTAGCGGAAAAGTGGATATTACTCTAAATGTATGCATGTTAAAAATCTGAAACTTCATCAGTTAATGTCCCTACTCCCTGCACACATGTATGTAAAGTTGGGTCAATGTCAGAAAGTGAAAAATCAGTTAAAAAGTCAATTATCTGCCATTTCTGAATGCAAGCTCTTAGAAACAGCAGATTTGGACAGAGACATGGCTAAATTCAGCCACACCATGTATATGTAATTTCAAACAACTGTGTAACTCTGAAATATGTCTTTTATTATCAAATATAGAATGTGTGCAATCTGACAGAGGAGTGTCCTATCTGCAAGCCATAAAATGACATCACGCTGACACACAGTTCATTCCCCAATCAAATGATAAATGGAAGTTTGACCAATTAGAAGCTGAGAGAGAGGTAGGGTCAGTGATGCTAGAACACACCCACATTCTAAACACATAAAAGCAGACAGACAGGACAGATAGGGACCTTCAAATTCCATCTGCAGCGGGACGCTCTGCCGGAAAAATCCATACTTTACCTCCATCAAACCTCCAGAAAGCCAAACTAGAGACTTCAATCTATCCAGAACTAAGAGACCAGACCAGAGAGAAAGCAGTGCTGTACCCAGAGAGACCCAGACCAGCAGAGAGAGCTGACCCAGATCACTGTGAAGTGCAGAGGCCAGACCAGAGTCCAGTTTAAACCCTGACCAGATCCGTGGCGTGGCCCATTTCACTCAAGAATATAGTGTGAGTACCTAGAAAACTGTGCGGATCCAATCTCCTAGTTAAAATAATATAATTTAATCCATTTTAACCTAAGTAGAACTGCAGCTTAGCAATTGTGTTATCCTGCCATCATTTTTAAAGCTGAAAAAGTGTGCGTTTAAAATTTCAAATCTGAAAAACGACCTTTATTCAATCGTTCATATCTCCGCAACCGTTTGTGCTAGAGACTTGCAGTAACTTTCATTTTGAAGCTGAGATCCCAGGCTTTCCTAGGACCCCAAAACGATAGAGATAGTCCTTGTGGTTCCTCTGTAATAGCGCTCGGCGTATCCGCGAATTTTGCCGCGATTTGCAAATTTCTTCACATGTAAAAACTGCTGCTGCTTGCCTTCCATTTGCCAGAAATTCGTTTAACCTGCTAACTATCCCTGCCTCATTGCTAGTGTGAGCCTGGACTAATATTAACTAGATACCACTCACCCTGAACCTCTGAAAGGGAATTAAAAAGCATTTCCAGCATATTTCTCATCCATTGCTAGCACATATCAAAGCATTTGGGCCTGTGTTTTCAAAACTCCTATCTGTTTTCTGTAAGCTTGCGGGGATTGAACTGAATCACATTTGATTGCATTTCTGAGAACTGTGTGCTTCCTTCCATTTCCTTGCATTTCATCAAGGGGGGGAGGGGATTGCCAGAGAAAAGTGATTACCTTGTTTGTTGAAATCATATTGAGTATTTTCTGTATTGCATTTTCATTCAACATTACATCCATTTGAACTCTATAAGGCATTCTCTACCACATTATACTTTTGTTCCTATTTACCAGTGTGCTACCTTATCCATTTCATGTCAACTCCTTATTGATTATAGAGAAGCGTGTTAGTGCCAGATTCTCCGTTATTAATCTTTATCATATCAGATTAAGTGTGCTATTCAATTATTAATTTATTATAAAGTGTGATCTATATATCTCTTGTTTAATTTATCAAATAAACCTTTTAACTTGCAAAACAGAACTACTTCTTGGCTCAGTGGGGTCAGGGGGATTCCAAGAGAGGGGTGTTATATAGGGGTAGTCATCCAGAACGCATGAACTGGACCTAAAGATATATCAATAAGGGTTTTCATTCAGTATTATAGACTAGGCGTTGACTTAGCTGTAGTGTTGAATTGAATCCTCTTACACCGCTCACTGGTATTCAATATCTACCTCAAACCTTTTCCCGATCTTCTAGTAGATTTAATAGCCATATTCCAGAAGTACAGGGAGCGACATAAAGATTGTATTCAACCTTGTCAAAGACCAGTGATCTTATGCAACCCAAATGGAAATCATCTTCAAAGAGGTCGAAAGATGGATTTCAAACAATTAGCTAGAGCTAAATTCAGACACAACAGAGCTCCTCTTTGTCTCCTCCTCAAAGTCCTTGAACGCAGCTCTCCTTAAACATCCAGGCATACCTTTTTCAGGGTTTACCTTCCCTGTTCAACAACTGTTCAACAAAAGTTAAAAATTAAGGCGTGGTACTTGACTCCACACTTTCTAAGGGGCCCCATATTAACTCTATCATTAGCTCTACTCATTACTACTGTCTAATGTCACTGAGACAACTGCTCCATTGCTTTCAAAAACACACTGTGCTTCAATCGCAAAAGATATTATTGGAATTGTTTATGGCAATGCCCTACTTGCAGGTACTCGCAAGTCTGCAGTCAAATACTTTTAAATCTTTCAGAACACTGTGGCTTGCATAGTAACTAATACTTGCAGACATAACCACATAACTTCAATAATGAGAAAACTACATAGCTGCTCAGTTAAATCAAGGAATGTCTTCAAATATGTATTTAACTCTCACTCATACAGTTGTACATAGCAATTGCAATTGTCCTTTCCACATTACACATTAAAACCCATCTTAAAAAGCATGCCCCTACTCCACCTGGCATACATTTCAGTATATACCCATAATATTAACAGCTCTAAACTCCCAGCTAGGCCACTTAAGCCTGTAGCCACAAATGAAACATCCCTTCTAACTTTTGCAGTGAGGTATTTCACAAATGTTCATTCAGAACTATTGTCTGTGACAACCTTCCCTTCTCAAGCAAATATACACATTACTGAACATTTCATAAGGCAAGTCAGGGCTAATGTGTTCACTGGAAGCCACAAATAAATTGAAAATCACAAGCTAAGAGGTTTACTACACAACACACCTCTTGTTTAACCTTGTTTAGTTTGTTTAGTTTGGACATTGTTTTTTTTTAAAGTGAGATCTCCTCGATTTGCTTTAATAAACATGTGGTCACATTATCAGTATTGTTATTAAAATGTAGCAGCATTGCTCTTAGCAACTTGCTTACATTATTATTAAAGCATAGCAGTAGAGGGCAAAAGAATTCAATAATATATGCAATATTTGGATCAATATGAAGAACAAGTTACTTCTTACCTTGTAACGTTCTTTCGACGGGATGTTCCTCCGAAGTATTCCTCATCTTAGATATCTCCTTCCAGCTCTGCTTCTGCTGGCCTCGGAAAAATTTTTCTTTAGAGGGCGCTGCGCGTCGACGTCCTCCGAGTCGATGTCCCTCGACAGCCGCCGTATCGACGTCGACGTCATCCTGCCTATAAAGGCCGCGCGCAGCGTCCGTTGCTCAGTTCCATTTTGTAGCCCACAATAACTCTTTCTGGACTAAACTAATCACCCTGAAGGAGCGTAAGCTGCAACAACAAGGGAAGTAGAACTGCGGGGATGGATGGGAGGGTCAATGAGGAATACGTCGGAGGAACATCCCGTCGAAAGAACGTTACAAGGTAAGAAGTAACTTGTTCTTCGAAGGGATTGTGTCCTCCGACGTATTCCTCATCTTAGATAGGCTCCCATAGCAGTATTCTATTATTGGAGGAGGGAGTACTGACTTCACGCTGTCTTCTATTGATGAATAGAATGCAGTACAGCCCTTCCAAACCTAGTCTCTTGACTGGAGGAGGAATCCAAGTTGTAAAATCGTGTAAAGGTATGGACAGACGACCATGTAGCGGCCGCACAGATGTCTTTAACCGGCACACCTCTTTTGAGGGCCGATGAAGCTGCAATACCTCTGGTCGAATGAGCCCTAAGGTTTTGAGGGGGCTCTTTCCCTGCCAGTTTATAACATTCCAGAATGGCTAGAATGATCAATCTGGAAATGGTCTGCTTAGTTATTGGTAACCCCAGCTTGTGACCTGTGTAACCTACAAACAGCTGGTCTGCCTGTCTTATCCTGGCTAGTCTACTGATGTAAAAACTTAAAGCCCTTCTAGGGTCTAGCCTGTGTAACCTCTCTTCCTCTTTCCCCGGATGAGGAGGAGGATAGAAAGATGGTAGGGTAATCTTCTGAGTGATATGGAATTCAGAAACCACCTTTGGGAGGAAATTAGGCTTCACTTGCAGGACAACTTTGTCTTTGTGAAAGATTGTGTGAGGGGGTTTACAAGAAAGAGCTTGTAATTCGCTCACCCTTCTAGCAGATGTAAGTGCTATTAATAAAACAGTTTTAAGGGTAAGGAATCTTAACGAACAAGAATGGAGTGGTTCGAAAGGTGTGCCTATCAGGAAAGTTAGGACTAAGTTTAAATCCCATATGGGAACTTGGAATGGTCTTGGGGGATAAACATTGGTTAACCCCTTTAGAAACTGTATTACCAAGGGTAACTTGAAATAGGATGGTTCTTCCGCAGTGCGCTTAAAGATGGATAACGCTGCGAGATAGCCCTTAATGGTGCCAACTTGAAGGCCTGAATTCGCCAAATATAGTAGGAAGGACAAAAACATTGGTGTACCACATGAAAAAGGGTCGATATTCTGTTCTCTACACCAGCTGCAAAATCTGTTCCAACGGCAGCGGTATAAAGACTTTGTTGCTGGCCTCCTTGCCAAAAGCAACACCTCCATAACATCATCAGGGAGGTCCCAATCCTTGTACCTCAGCCTTTCAGAAGCCAAGCGTGAAGGTTGAGGGTTTTGATGTCTGGATGGAGAACCTGACCTCCCTTCTGTGAGAGTAGGTTCTCTCTGAGTGGAAGTCGAATTGGAGGGCAGATGGACAAGTCTAGAAGGTCCGGTACCACGTTCTCCTGGCCCAATCCGGGGCAATTAGGATCATGGTTCTCCGGAATCTTCTCAACCTCCTGATCATTTGAGGAATGACAGGGACCGGTGGGAACGCGTACAGAAGCGGAAACTCCCAGTCCACTATGAACGCGTCTCCCAGAGCTCCTCTCGGGGGAAATTCCCTTCAGCAGAACAGATCGCACTTCCTGTTGACGCTGGTGGGGAACAGATCCACCTGAGGGGTTCCCCAAAGGGCGAAGATCTCTTGAAGGACTTCCTGAGCTAGCTCCCACTCGTGGGAGACTGTGCTCTGCCTGCTCAGAGCGTCCGCTTTCAAGTTCTTCTCTCTGGCTAGGTGAACTGCCAATAGAGAGATTCCTTCTTGGATTGCCCAAAACCAGAGCTGCATCGCCTCTCTGCACAGGGGTAGTGATCCTACGCCTCCTCTTTTGTTGAGGTAATGCATGGCCACCGTGTTGTCCGTCATTATCAGGACGTTTTTCCCTTGTACAGCTGGCAGGAACGCCTTCAGCGCAAGTCTGATGGCTCTCAGTTCTAACAGGTTGATATGTAGTCTGGACTCCGATGGAGACCAACGACCGCTGATGGTCAAGTCATTGGCGTGGGCTCCCCACCCCGTGAGTGAGGCATCCGTGACTACTGTTATCTCCGGCCAGGGTTGCCAAAAATGTTCTCCTTTCAGAATGTTCTCCTGACAGGCCCACCACTGAAGGTCTCGAGCCACCCTGTCGGGAACCTGAAGAAGATCTGTCATTCTCCCTGAGAATTGTGACCACTGAGTCCTCAGTGCCCACTGGAGGGATCTCATTCTCAGGCGAGCTTCTGGCACTAGGAAAATGCAGGATGCCATGAGGCCTAGCAACCTCAAAAAGTCGAAGGCTGGGAGACGTTGGGCATTTTGGAACTTGGTAACCATCTGTAGAATATCTTGAGCCCTCACCTCTGGTGGCGAGGCTTTTCCCAGGGAAGTGTCCAGGATCGCTCCTATGAACTGGAGTCTCTGCGATGGTATCATTTGTGACTTCTTTAAATTGAGGGAGAAGCCCAGTCTGTGAAGGGAGTGGCACACGTGATTTAGCTGGATCTGAGCTTGTTCCGAAGAAACAGCCCTGATCAACCAATCGTCCAGGTAGGGTTAGACGTGAATCCCTTCCCTCCTTAGACTTGCCGCCACTACGGACATTAACTTGGTGAGGACCCTTGGGGCGGAGGTCAGCCCAAATGGCAGCACTCGAAATTGATAGTGAGAGTTGCCAATTGCGAACCTCAGGTATTTCCTGTGTTTGAGATGGATAGGCACATGGAAATAAGCGTCCAGAAGGTCCAGAGATACCAACCAGTCCTGGAACTGAAGGGCCTGGAGGATCTGAGAAAGAGTGACCATCTTGAATTTGTCTTTCCTGAGGAATTTGTTCAATTCTCGCAAGTCCAAGATGGGTCTCAGTCCTCCGTCTTTCTTTGGAATGAGAAAGTAAGGGGAGTACCAGCCCTTGTTCCTCTCCGCTACAGATACCGGTTCTTTGGCACCTTTCTCTAGCAGGTCCAAAATTTCCTGCACGAGGAGCGGATCTGGAGCTTTCTGAGAGCTGATCCCCGGTGGATGACTCTGAGGTATACGTAGGAAAGGCAGGCAGTAACCTTAGGCAACTGTTTCCAATGCCCAAGCATCTGACGTGATAGCCTGCCATACCGCCAGATGTTGAGTCAACCTGCCTCCTACAGGTGTCCTGTGAGGGAAGTCCTCAGAGTGGTTTTGGGGCGGCTGATGCAGATGCCGATGGTAAAGAGGCACCTGCTGTTGCTGCGGCTTTTGAATATCTACCCCGTCCACCTCGGGTAGTTCTTCTTTGTCCCCTTTGAGCCGGTCGTCCTCTACCTCTTCCGAATGCGGAGTAGAAGCGAAAGGACTTGCCCCTCGCAGAGGTTCCTGTGGGACGAAAAGGTGTCTGACGGATTGCAGCGCCTAGGGATTTTGCTGCTGCTTTTGAAGTTTGCAGTTTCTCTAAACTGTCATCCGCCTTTTTCCCGAACAAAGAAGAGCCATCGAATGGCATGTTCAAGAGCCTGGCTTGCACATCTGGGGCAAAACCAGACTTTCTCAACCAAGCGAATCTCCTGGTTGTTGTACTTGCCGCCATTGCTCTGCTGATACTGTCAGCCGAATCAATGCCCGTCTGGAGGGATTCGCACATAGCGTCTTTACCGTCCTGTACGATATTCAGGAACGCATCCCTTTCTTCTCCCTCCGGGATGCAGTCAGCCGCTGTAGAAGCACACTCCCAAAGTGTATGGCTGAATCTAGCAAGGGTGCAAGTAGCATTAACAGATTTTAAGGCCATGCTACAACTTTCTTTGCCATAGCATCATATTTTTTATCGTCCCTGTCCTGTGGGACGGTAGGATAAGCCGTCTTGACATCGGTAGAGGATGCTGCCTGTACCACCAGACTTTCTGGGGATGGGTGTTTTGACAAAAACTCCGGGTCTGTAGAGGATACCCTGTATTTTGTAGACAGTTTTTTATTTACTGCCGGGACGACATCTGGGGTTTCCCAGTTCGTTATAATCTTCCTCTGAAGAGCTTTATGAAAAGGCACCACAGGATCCTCCTGTGGGCCTTTGTCAAGAATATCCGTGAGGTCATCTTGTTGGAAAGATTGTGAAGGTGCAGACCACCCCATAAACTCTGTGATCCTGGCCATTAAGGCTCTATAGGGGGTTTCAGCATGCTCCCGCGGGTCTGGCCTAGCAAACTCCACCTCAGGGGAGGTGTCTAACCCACTTGCCTCATGTAAGGAATCATGAAGATCCTTTAACCTGCGTTCTTCAGAGGAAAATTCCTCTCTAATTGGGGTTACAGGTCCCTGCAACTCAAATGTGTCTTCCTGTTCAGACAATTCACCCTCTTTCATAATTGAGGACATAGTTCTCAATTGTTCTGAACTCATAAAGGGTGTAAACCCCATTTCCAAGGCAGAGGGTGCCGAACTTGTCATAATTGGCCTCGAAAACGTCGGTGTCGTCGACGCCGACGTCGAAGGCTTCGAGCGTGGCGTCGAAAAAAAAGGCGGCGGCCTCGATGACCTCGACAGAATTGGGATTCTGCTCGACAATCTCGAAGCCATCGACATTGAGGACCTGGGGATAGTCACTGGGTGTGTTGTAACCGTGACTGTTCTTGGCGTCGACACCAGTGTCGAAGCTGGCGTCGAGTCGACAGACTCGTGTGTCGAAGGTCCCTTCGACAACGGCGTCAAAGACACCGACCTCGACGTCGACGGAACCTTCGTCGACGGCGTCGACGGAACCTTCGAGGAAGGTTTGGAGGTCATAGTCCTACTCAAGGGTTCGTGACGCGCTCGAGAGTTTTCCTTCGCTGGGTATTGCGACTCGCGGCGTTTTTGACCTTCGGGTCTTTCGACCAGAGCATCGCTCTCGGCAGTCTTCGAGGGGGTCGAGGCCGCTTTCTCGAAGACGCTCATCATATTTTTGCGGAATTCCTCCCAATCAGCCCGGGAACTATGTTTCGTGGGGCACGGGATTCTCTTTGGCGAAACAGAGGAAGAGGAAGACGGAGAAGGGGATCTTCGACGTCTCCTCTTCGAGTGCTTCGATCTCGAGGAGTGATGAGACCCACTCCGAGACCTGGAGCGCGAATGGTGACGAGGAGACGAATGTCTCGACTTCGTCGACGAAGAAGAAGCTTTAAAAGTCTTACCTTTCTCCAGCTTCCCCCTACGCTCCTTCAGGGCCTTAGCTGTCATGGACATACAGTCCTCGCACTCCGAACAATGGTGTTCAGCTCCCAAACACCACAGACAAACTCTGTGAGGGTCAGTCAGCGACATCTTTTTCCTACAATCTCTGCATTTTTTGAAGCCGGATCGAGGAGTTGTCGGTTCCGACGAAGAAGCCATCGAGTACGGATCGAATAACTCGAGGTAAATAGGTTTAACCTGACAAAACTGAGCAACGGTATTCCGAGGCACTGAGTAAGCGCGGAAAAACGGAACTGAGCAACGGACACTGCGCGCGGCCTTTATAAGCAGGATGGCGTCGACGTCGATACGGCGGCTGTCGAGGGACATCGACTCGGAGGACTTCGACACGCAGCGCCCTCTAAAGAAATTTTTTTCCGAGGCCAGCAGAAGCAGAGCTGGAAGGAGATATCTAAGATGAGGAATACGTCGGAGGACACAATCCCTTCGAATATTATTTTCAAAGACGATAGCTGAAAATGTTATAGATGAAGCACTGATGTCTTTTATCATTTGGCAAAGGCACATCTTGTTCACACACGCTTGCTCTTAGGTAAGCAACAGAAAACAAAAATTGGCTTCAGTTCAAATTTAAGTAAACAAGGTGTTCTGTTCTACTGTCTGTTACTACTGATTACATGAACAAAATCATTATCTGTTAGAATGTGATTGGTTCACATGAAAACAGGGGTGGGACCTATCCTTTATAAACCAGATGTTTCAGACAGTAGAGAGGCTCTTCTGAAATTTCACTGAATGCTGCAACACTCTGAATCCTGTAGAAGCAGGGCCCGAAGGACACTGCTGACCCACAAGATCTTGAACTTCCTGCATAAGGAAGCAAGCAGAAACTTGGTGACCAGGCCAAGAATGTAATTCTAGTCTTGGGGCACAAAAGTGGTACTTTGCCAATATTTCCAAATTCTGATTTGTAATGCTTGCTTCAATAATTTGGAGGCAGAGCTAATTTACTAAAACAAACCTCTTTGGAAACCAGCAACAAAAAGCTTTGATATGCCTTCACACTGAAAAAGTAAACTGATAATAGTGCAAAAAAAGAGACACTTTTCCAATGTTTCCAGTTTATGATTTGTTGCCTGTTGCAATATTTTTAGGCCTGAAATAATGTTTACCAATTATTTCAACATATATTTTTATTTTTCATGGGAACACTATTATGAGACACCATGATGTAGTTCAACATTCCCTGTGCTGGTGAAACACTGAGGGATTTTGGCACATTGTCCACATATAACCTGTGCTGGCTTTTGTATGTCTTTTGGCCAGGACAAGGGACACCATCAAAGCACAGAAGAAGTGTGAGAGGAATCCTTTGCAGGGTGTTTTCAAATTCTTTACCTATAATATGTTTGTGTTCCACTGCTCTACATTGCTTTTGGATGTTCTTAGTTAAATATCCGCAGAAGCCTTTTACAGAGCATTTAATCCTTTCCACTTAATGGGTTATCCAGAGGTTGGTCTGTATACCCTTACCTGTTCCCTGGCTTACCAATCCAAAGCATCACACTTGTGAGTATGATTTAAAGTGTTGCTGGCACACAATGGCTACATACACATTGCAACTACTTTATTGCTACAGTTAGGAATTGCATTTTATTTGACTATTCTATTCATAATGCTCATAAATTAACCCTACAGGAGAATGATTGTAGGTAGCATTATCTTTCTATTTGGATACTCCTTTGGAAGTGAAAACACTTGTTGGGTTAGTGATAAACATTTGTAGGGAAGCTATAGGGAAAACATTGATAGCATGTCATATTTATCATACACACAAGTGTAATAAGCACTGCACATAGATTCACCCAGAAGGTAGAACCACAACAATACTGCTGTCCATTGGTAGGGTAGGCCTGTCAGATACTCTGGGGTAGTAGTTTCCATTGCACTAAAGTGCAGAGACCAAACTTTTCCCAGAATCTTACTTCAGGTACAGCACTATTCGCTGATTCAAAAACCACCACAGCCCCCGGTGGGCATTTGGGCTGGCTGTTACGCTTGGAATGCAGGGTAAGATGTAAGTCATGACAAACGATTGAGATCTAATCTTCAAAACACCATATAAAAACCTAAATTTAAGCATGCTGGGCAAGCGTGCAACCCCTTACCATAAAGTATCCATTGCAATAAGAATATTCTTATGTTTAGGAAAAAGACCACAACCTTGTTACAAAATCTTGTTATTTTGACAGCTGTTACCCAAGGTGAATTTCTTCTTTCTGATTCACTGAAATCTTTGATTGACTTCTGGTCGTAGCACCAAAAGAATAAACAATAACAATATGTTGTTCACTTCCTCTTTGATTTCGTGGAACTCAGAAATGGCAAATATGGTGCTTATCTTTTCACAGGAACGGATGACCTTTAAAGGGACAAAACCTAAACAATGTTTTGAAAATGGAGCTGTAGGCATCAAAAAAATGACATAGGACCTCATTACGAGTATGGAGGTAGCCATGCCGCTTTTAGCAGCATGGCTAACCCCATACCGGGTACCGGGTCTGGGAATGGGGAAATACAGGGCCATTCCAACCTTGGAGGGCCCGGTAATTCCCTTTCCCGGGACCCCAACCTGGTAAATCCCCATTCCCATTTCAGCCCCCATAGAGCTCAATGGGAATAGGGAGGATGCTAACAACGGGCCCATTAATGACGGGCCCGTTGTTAGCATCCTGGGCTGCTAGCGGGTCCCGCTAAGGATGCCTGGTTTTACCAGACGTCCTTAGCGGCACCCGCCACCAGACCTCGTAATGGGGCTGTAGAGGGATAACGGGGCCGGCAGCTCTACCGGCACCGTTATCCCTCTACCGCATTCCTCGTAATGAGACCCATAGTGTTATACAAACACTCTCCCCAGTGCGGGCGTGGAAATTAAATGTATGTCCATGTTGAGATAGATTGTCTGCCCCTGCTCTCGGTGACCAAAACCAATAGCAGAAAAATACTATCTGAGGAAGGCAGTGAATGTAGGAGCACTCTTCCAAAATTCCTTTTACAGGAAAGCACCTTTGCTGCCTCAACTAAAGTTAAAAAAATAAACGGTAATGCTCAAGCCCAACCTCTAGATGGTGGACTATGCAAAGCATGTGACTTGAAATCAGATTACAGGTTCCAGAAATACTGCTTCTGGAAATAGCCCATAATGAGCGAGGTCGTAACAATAGGTGGTATTTTAAAAAGGTGATCAAAATGGGTGGTATTTTAAACAAGTGGTGTTATAAATACTGCCTGTTTTTACCATCACTAAAAGCCACATACTTACCCCATATAAGGGTGTCTGTGTACCATGGGTACTGATGCATACTTTTGGTGAGGTCAGTGTATGCACTCAATAAAATACCATCGTCACGATAACATGCATGCACGTACTGCGGCCAATGGGATGCTTGCTTCAGGCTCATTCTTTCTATATACAGTGGAAAACGGTCAATAGAGAACGCATCAATACCTGATAGACTTTCATTATGTTAACGGCTTCCAATCCATTCTGCTCCAGAGCGCCTTGGCCGCGCAGTAGATTCCTCACTGTCTCCTCCATCCTGCGGGACATCATAAGAACACAGTTTAGGCTCATAAATCTTCACCAGTGAGCAAGATACATGTTCAATGTTTGGGTCACCTGAAGGATACAGTGCATCATTATTTCCAGTCTCCTCAGTTGAGATCGTTCTTACAACACAAGAAACCCACTTGCTTGCAATTCATCTTCAAATGCCAGAAGAGTTACTATTAAAATGCTTCAGCTTTACCTCTTCAATGCATTGTATGGTGATGAAATAAGTGCTTGTATGCAAAAAAAACTGTGCAGAAGGTGACATTACTGAATATACAATTACTATGCAAAATACAGAGGAATAGTTATTACTGTGAAATGCAATAATTATAACAACACAACTTTTTTGTGAATAACGGTTGTTGCCACAGTTTTTGGTGTTTTGTACTGCTACACAAAGATAAAATAATAAAAGATGTTACTTTCCCCAGCGCATCTGCATAGAACCCTTAAGCAGAACACAGCAGACTGCCCTTCTGTGGAAGGCTGTGCCCATTTAAAGCCTATATTTAGAAATATTGTGACTATGCCCACAAAATGTGGGAGTTTAAACAAAAAAGGCAGGATGGGGTGTCCTCAAAAACTACAAAAGTGCTGCCATCTTCAAATCCAAGGAAGATGAACATGGACCCAATGTAATGGTACTCAGCCTAGGAATGGTGAAGGGCTGATTCACTGAGTTTGGAATATAAAGGTTCAGTCTTCACACAGTCACAATTGGTTAGCTCAGTGTAACAAATCAATGTCCGGTGCACCACTGGTCCAGGGATGAATATAGGCCTCTAAACCATCAATCAGCCCAACACCTCTTCTACACCTGAAGGGATCTGAACAGATTGGAAACACAAGTAAATTATAAGCCTCTTTGTCCAATTTTGTTAACGCGGACGGAACGGCAGGCTTATCTCTGCAAGGTCGTAGATCATTGGTTAGTTGCAACACAACAAAAATACAATTATTGCCCAATGATAAAAGGGGCTGTCCAGTCAAGGTTGTATACAAATATCTACTTTATTATTATTACAATAGAAACTTCTAGCACACTACAAAATACAAACCACCCAGTAAAGGAACACAGAGGATAGACAGTTTCACAAAGGAAACTGACGTACTCTGGATACTGACAGGAGGGTAGTCGGTAAAGCAATCAGTCTTAACTGTTCATGGTTATTTGGTTTTAGCACCAAGGGAGTAATCAGTCGTAATTGGCACTAGGGGGACAGAACCACAATGTACCTGGTGCTTGAGATGATCTTGATGCTCGACAGCGGTTCCAGCTGATGCAACAGAGTTCAAGATAGGAGACAGCTGCAGGTATCAGGCGGAAGGCAGTTCAGCAAGTGATGCTGGACGGACAGTGGTAGGCTGGCTTACGCAGCGGCTCAGGGTTAAGATTCGTTGTCTCTGTCCTGGTTGGGGGATCTGGAACGCTGGTCAAGGTGTGACAACAGTCAGTGGTGCAGCTGGCTGCGGTTTGAGGGCTTAAATGCCTCAGAAATAGCCTTAGAAGTTAGACGCTGGTTGGTGCTTGTTGTGGCACTCCTCATAGCTTCTTCGCTGGACACGTGCCGTCCTTTAAGGTGGTGGGCCAAAGCACAAGAGAGTGTTTGCAGGCAATGGCCTTGTCCTTTGGTCAGGGACTCGCTCTCTGGCACTTCCTACCTAGAAAGCTTGCTGGCAGAACCTAGCAGGGCACGCTGTGTGCTGGCTGGTACCAGTTCTGGGGCTGCTAAACCGGTCCTCTGCGGTCAGTATCTCCCTCTGTTCCCTGGGAGATGTTTAAGGGAGGGATCTTGTTTCCCTCTTGGAAATCCTGGCCTTCCTTCACAAGGCCGACTGTACCTTCAGCCAGGGTCCAAACGAGTCCTTCTTCTTACTCCTTTCAAAGTCATCGGATGATCTGCCAAAAGAGAAGCTCAACTTTCTTTTAAAGCCAAATGGGCCCCAGTGATTTGTGCAGCCTAAGCTTACCTATCCTGGGTCCCCACCAACAATCTTCTGTTATGCGTGAGGTCATAACCAGAGTGCTTTGCAACAGGAAAGGTAAGGGGTGACAATATGTACTACTAAGTCTCACCCATCTTACTTACTCTCTGTTGTGGATCAAAGTGTCTCTCTGGTTAATTGAGCTCTCTGTGGCTCCTGATCAAAGCGCAGGTCTCCCTTGAAGTTTGTGGCAAGAACAGACTTTCTGTCTCCATCAAATCACATACTTCTTCCTTCTGAAAGGGGGTCCCCTTGCAGGGTTTGCATACTGTAAACTGTTGTCCCAGACATGTCATTCACTGCCCTTCATACAGAGAGGTGGGTGCTAGCTTCAAGCTGACACATTGCATATCAAACAGGTGTTGGGGTTTCCTGCCCTTTGTTAATCCTGTGACCAGGCCTCTTCGCAGGCCTGCTTCAATTAACTCTCATCAGTGTGCGCTGCACCACACAGAACTACAATGGGCAGTGCAGAACAATGGAGCCTTTGATATTTAATTAGGCTGGCCATGGCAGAAGGAAGGTGTTGCCTTCCCCCTTCTTAAGATGCTTTAATGCACTCCTGGCTGTCACATTCCAGCTAAATATGACAGGGAGGACTTCGCCTGTAGACTGTCCCCCCTCAGAGTACACTTGACTAAGTATTTGTTGTACAGCGAGCATAGGAAAATGTGTGCAGATTAGCCACACCCATTTTCCGAGGTTGATCTCCCATCATTCCCTTTCTTACAAAATTTCAAAAAAGACCAGTCGAAGGCACACTCCCTGTGTGGATGGTCGAATTCCTCACAGTCAGTGAGCTTTCTATCTGTCTGTAGACAACAATCTATGCAGAATAAGACTGCATCATTAATTAATGCGTTCCAAAAGCGTAACAGCATTGAATTAACACGTATGCCATGTTATCATATTGTTGCAGGTTTGATACATATTTTCTAGGGTCTGGGTTTCACAAATGGTTACACTTATGACACACTTTTGTTATATTTGGGATAGAGACCCACCGCCACCTTTTGCTATAATGATATTGTAAGTCACTGAGGAGTTCACAGACTATAAAGGAATCAGGCAGAATGCCTTTAGGAGATATCACCCCTTCTCTCTCCTCCTTTTGCAGCTGTTCTCCTTTTGCAATTCTGGTTAATTTCTCATCTCATTCAATACCATTTCTTCTTCCTGCATTCTTTCTTTACCCGGACCTGTCATCCCTCCCTTCCTTCAAGCAGGGCCGGCCAGTGGAAAGATGTTCTCACTACAAAAGTAGTTTGCTGTTAAATCCTGATTGTATAAGAACACCCACACAAGGATGTTTCTAGGGAGATTACAGTTTCACATGTATAATATTTTAATTGATGTATTATTAGCGCACTGTATTAGAAAGTGATAAGTAAACCTTTTCTCAATTAGTACCATTTGTAAGGTAAATATACAATGTGCAAGACTTCCATATTACCATAGCAAGTAAACTGCATTATAATACCAATACATGTTTTTGTAGAAGTTATGTTATGTTGTTATGTTATTTGGCATTTACATAGCGTTTTATATATAATTGGTATGACTTCAAAACGCTGGTAGGTTGAACGCCCTCGCGGAGAGTAATAGTCCAGGTCAGTTGAGAGAGTAGGGTGTTAAGCGGTGCTTGGGTGCAGCAGTTATGTGTGTAACTGAATTAATTACCTGTGCAGGTGAAAAGATAAATGCCCTCCAAACCTCATGAACCAAGTCACGATTGAGAAATTGCTGTCTTGGTAAGAATCTGTGTGGCTGGTTATCGAGTGACAAACCTTGTTACTAATCAATTGTATCCTTCAAATAAACTGAGCAGAGCTAATGTTGTTGCTGCGGGAGGAACAAATATTGATCCAGATGCCCATTGACATTTCACTCACATTTTTGTTAAAAAGGAGGCGCAGTATGAATTTTCCATTATGCTCACTCCTGCATAGTGCTACCATCTGTTGACCAAATCTGAATAGATGTATGCCAGCACAAATCTCAACTGCAGACATGCCTGAAAAGGTTTTATTTCCACAGCACATTGGATCAATTTCTGACATGTGGTCTGATGGTGATCAAAGCCTCTGATCACAAGAGACCAATTCCTTGGACTTTATTTCAAAATCAGTCAAATTCAGGGGTACATGACATCTGTGTGCTAAGAAGTAGAGGCCTGCCCGTTTTGAACGGGACACCTTCAGCAAGGTTATGGGTAGATTTATATCTACTAATTAGTAGATTTAGCAGTGATGTGGATAAATAGTGGACCTTTGCACATGGTGAAATTTGTTCTAATCCTAACACCTTCACTTGTCCAATGTATTGCATAATTCAGAACCTATCTCTTTATCTTTGAGAGCCTTACATTGCAAATATTTAATATATTGGAAAAACAATGTACTGTTCCACTTATTTCTGTAGTCGGGTGACAACCAAATCCCAAGCACGCTACTTCACAGTCTGGCTCCTTGCTATGAGCAGTCCCTACTTTCTCTTTCCACTAACTTTCCACTCTCCCCACTCATATCTCTAACTGTTACCAAATGGTGTTGACATACATTCAGGGCGTACATTTTCAAGATGCAAGCTATTCGCCAGGCATAAAAGGTCACCTGCCACCTCAATTCTACACATACATACAGCACACCATTTATTATTTTCCAAGAGTCAATTATCACAAGCCATTTTGAGCCCTGCAAATTCATTGTTTTTTCTATTTCTCATGTATTTTTTGTATACGTCTGAACATCACTTTGGAAATAGCACTTTATACACTTCAATACAAATAATGAAAACAGTTCTATCGGTAAAACCTGAAACATCACACCTTTTTAACATCACGCATGAGAGGGGTTCTTTTTTCTCCCTCTGTCCAGCACTTTCTCACAATTTCTAGGACCGGAGTGTGTTTATATAATTATACCAGTTCTAGAATATGTTGGAAAGGCTATATTGTGGGATACAAAGAACTTTGGGCCTCATTACAAGATTGTCACTGTGGGAAAAAAGTGTCGGACCTCCGTTACTGACACTTTTTTGGGCTGTAACAGAATGACAACTTTTTTTCATGCGCCGTCAAATCATAGGTTTTGGCCGATTTAGCGCTGGCAGAATTCAAACATGGTAAATCCGTCAATTTTTGCAGAATAAGTGCCGGCTTCATCTCTAGCTTGTTACTGTAGGTAAATTCTGTTTTGCTTAATAAATTGGTGGATTTACTGCACAGTAATTCCACCAGCAGTAAATCTGCCAAAGATCCCCACATCGAGTCCTCTGGACTCCAAATTTGGTGAATTACACCGTCCTACAACCACTTGTAATACTGTGATAACTCCACGGGACCAAGTGGCGGTAAAGGTAATCGAGTCTGGTGGTAATTCAGCAGATTTACTGTCAAATTACTGCCAAATTCGTAATGAGGCCCTTTGTTTAAAGGACATCTCATCATATGGATGCCCCACTGCCATAATTGTTTTCTCTAAATGGCTCCGCGGGCAGATGCATCCAGACCCCTGCATTAACAAATACCCCCCAATGATAATTACACCTTTTCTGACCTAGAGACACAATAATGTGTACGGAAATCGTCTACTGAGCTCGAATTGATAAAGTGTGTGCTTGACTGGCTCCGAGAGCGATCTGGGAAGGTGCTGTCCATCCTGGCACTGCAGGCAGCCTTGCGCACCGGAACCTTATCGGGGAGCGCGCGTGCAGTACAGTCCATTCTCAGAATACAATCAGGGCGGCTGTCTGCGCTGACCACGCTTCTCCTGTAATAGTAGACGTGTACTCTGTCGAAAGGCATCTCTGGGACTGATTGACTCGAGGTGTGGGGGTGCTCCTTCTGAAAGGAGAACGATCAAGGAAACAACCTCGTGGCAAAACTCCAATTTCATCTGACAGGACAAAACGTACTGCGTGTCAAAGGGGGCCGTGTGACAGAGAAAGCTGTTTTAACAGTAGTTGAAACACACAGGCAACTAGGTTTTGTCTTCACAACATGGCCCGCTGCAGATATAGCAAAATGTCTGTTGAATGCGCCACACTACAAACGCGCTCAATACACCGCATAAAAAAATACGGTGAATTTGAATGTCTACGTCTACATTTTTGCTACCTGTACCCCTTCATTCTGAGTAGTTCTCGTAACATACTTTTAGGCGATATTAATTTAGCTAGGAACACTGGTACCCTGGAAATTAAAAAGCATTCGGATACTATACACCAAAAATGTGTTTACTTGCCAGGAATCAATAGCTCTAATATGGACTGACCAATTTTCTTTTTACCATTGGTATGATCTCAAAGCGTTGTGGGTTGAATGCTCAGTGGAGAGAGTAGGGTAGTGAGTAGTGCTTGGGTGCACTCTGTATGTGTGCAGCCAGGCCGAAATTCCTCAGGTGGGTAGCTGCATTGTAATGCTAGGAGTGGTGTGGAGGTTGTGTGAGATCAGTAGTATGTGTACAAGGCCGATTTGACATGGGGAATAGCTGTGTTCTAAAGATTGTTGGGTGCTAATGGTGGCATATATTCATTTGTGCAGCTAGGCTGAATTAATCAAGGGGTATAGCTGCATTGTATTGTTTGTTGGCGCAGAGGCGAGAGTCAGCATACTGGTGTGCGCTTGAGTATCTGTGTAATTGGAGCGTGTCTCGGGTACCTGCTTACCTTTTAGTGCCTGCCTATTTTAGAGGTTCTGTGCTTTAGTTCTCCCGAAAACATTCTCGGTCTAGTGTGAAGTTAGTTCTGTTTACCAAGCTTAGCCGTATCCTTCTGGCTTAATGGTATCAGCAGTGTTGAACTGGCCTATTCCAAATCTTTGCTGGGTCAAGCGAATTGCAAGTCTATGTTCACCACTGTGTCTAATTGAGTCTGCAATTGTTTATCGGTTAACACCTTCTCAATGTGCAGTTACATCCAGTTCTGTTCTATCGGATTTGTGAATACATCCTTGATACGAGTGCTGGTACTCGGTGAACCTGATGGTCCAGTATCAAGCCAGACCATGTTGATGCTGTGCCTGTTCGACATTATTACGTGCTGCAGAACATCTTTGTCACTTGCAGATGATTGTCTGTTCAGATTCCTCACCTACGTGCCTAGTACCTTGACGGTGAGACAAAGCCCGCCATTTCTCATGCTAAAGCATAACTGCTAATGGGTCCATCTTTCTGAGTCCTAGGTATTTGTTTACAGCGAGTGGTTGGGTATTCATGTACTAGTTTATGGTTTGAGCTGTGAGTTATATCGCATCATAGTCCCTTGCGAGAGCTGACCGTGCCAGAGACCTCACCCGATCGGAGAGCGCAGTGCAAACACAGTAGAGACGAAGGGCAGGCCCAGTCATAGCTTCAGAACATAAGTGCTTTAGGAGTTCTGGTCATTAATTTCCAGGCAAATAAAGGCAATCATCACCTGATCAGAGAGCACTTGATGGCGGACAAGATCAAGCCCAATCATAGCGTTAGAATATAAGTGCTACTAGGCCCCGCTTTTGGAGTTCTGAGCAATAATTTCCAGACAAATAAAGATTAACACCACCAGGTTGAGAGCGTAGTGCATTCCTGGTGGAAGACAAAGATCCAGTAAAAGCATAAGAACATAAGTGCTACTAGGCCCCATGTCTGGAGTTGTGTGCATTGATTTCCAGACAAATAAAGATAGACATCACCGGGTCTGAGAGCGTTGTGTATATCTGGTGGAAGACAAATATCAACGTCCATTCATAGTGTAAGGACATAAGTGCAACTAGGCCTCGGGTTTGGATTCCTAGGCATTCATTTTCAGACATGTTTAGGGTAGGAACAATCCACGCATTGGTGCATGAGTGCAATTAGGCATTCATTGCCAAACATATAGGGGCCAACAGGTTCATTGCATGATACTTAATTGTTACCGGCAACCCGGTTCCATGTCCGGGTCAATCTTACCTGCCCAAAATGATAGATTCCAAGCCAATAACTGGCCGTCGGTGATTGGTCAGGAGGGCTGATTTTGTGGGGGATCGAACGGGCAAATTGTTTTTTTTTTTGTACCAATTTAGGGGAAGAGCCAGGTTTTGTGTGCTCTCCGGAATGCCATGTAGTCTTGGGTGTGTGGAGTGAGGGTAGGCACTGAGTTCCACAATGAAGGCACCAGAGCTGGGTATGCAGACACTCCGATTCTGGCTGAATTATTATTTGTTTTTGTATATTTATAATGCGCCAAAGCCAGCAGGCATCGGGCGCCGACATAAACACAATAGGACGAGAGGTCATAGGGGGCACAAAACAAAACGGGCATAGAACCAGTGAGGGTACGGTAAGGCTTATTCAAACAGCCAAGTCTTCAAATGTTTCCTAAATGCCAAGTGGCATCTCTCCAGACGGAGCTTCATAGGTAGGACATTCCATGAAAGAGCCGTAAGAAAGTCAAATGAGCATCCAGACCCTTTGGACTTTTTTAGCACGTGGAACCACGAGTTGTCCTTGGGTGTAAGAACAAAGATGTCTGGAGGGTATATAGGATGTTATGCGTTTCTTAAGCTATATGGGAGCCTTCCCATATATGCAACAGTGGGCAACCGAGAGGGCCTTGTACCTTGGTCTCACAGATACCAGCAAAAAGTGTAGTTTCCTTCTAGACCCGGAGATGTGCTCCCTCCGAGGGATGTCAAAAACTATCCAAACGGCATCATTTTGTATCATCTGCAGTTTGCTTATGTGTTGTTTGTTAGATCCTATTAGCAGGGCGTTGCAGTAGTCCAGCTGGGGCATAATAATGGCCTGGTTTAGGACTTAACGATTTTTCTGAGTTAAGAAGGGTGTGGCGTGTCTCAGGACTCTCAGATGGTATTATGAGTTACTGACCACACCAATGACATGCCCCTTAGAACTGAGCAAGGCTTCTACATAGACAGCTAGTGTCTTAACCCTCTCAAGAGTGCAAATGGCATTTCCCGCCAGGTACATGGTTTTATATTCAGGACTTTTGCTCTTGCCCTCGTAAGGCCAAAGATTATGAGTTCCGTCTTGGAGGGATTTAGACACATCCAGTTTCTGGATATCCACTCTTTTATTGACTCATATATCGAGATTAGCATAGATGAATCTATCTCATAGTCTCCGCTCAGCTCAATCACAAGCTGTGAATTGGAGGCAGGGGCTACTAGGAGGAGGCCAGTGCTTGACCTTAGCATGCAGGTTGTCTGGTAAAGCATACTTTTTTCATGTAGGTATTTGTGTACCGCTCGGTGAGTATTGCACAGGATTTTGAAGTTGGCCCTTTGCCCAATCGGGAGCTAGTGTAGGGTGTGGAGATAAGGTGACTTGTGATCCCTTCGTCCCAGCGCAAGGAGTAGTCTGGCACCCGAGTTTTGGACTCTTTGGAGTTTGTTAAGTTGGTAGGCTGGTGTACCTAGGTAAAGGGAGTTTGCATAGTCAAGTCTGGGCATTGCAATGGACATAATTTCTGCCAGTCTACTGGGGTAGGTGAGATAAGAGAAGATGTGTTTCAGAAGCCTAAGGTGGAAGTGGCAGGATTTAGATACATTGTTAATGTGGTGTGACTGAGGTTTGTGCAGCCAAGGCTTTCAACAGTGGTCGAGGTTGGGTGTGGGGGCAGGGGTCCAAGGGAGGGTGGCCAGGGTGAAGGTTGCGGGAATAGAGCTGTTTTGCCGCACAGCATGGTCTCAGTTTTCCCTGGGTTCAGAGGGAGTTGGTTACACGTCATCCAGAGGTCAATGTCTGTAAAACAAGCTGCTGAGGATGATTTGTGTATCATTTGCATTGTTATAGCAGGTGAGGTTGTGAGAGCAGATGAGCCTGGGCAGAGGGGTAATGTACAGGTTGAAGAGAAGGGGTGAGAGGCAGGCGTCTTGGCGTACCCCGTGCTCAATGGGTGCGCAGTGAAGAAAGGGGGGAGATGATATGTGATTTGCTGTCTATTAGTGAGGAATAAAGCGATCCAGTACAGTGCTGAATCTTGGATTCCTAGCGATTGTAATCTCACAAGGAGGATTGATCGTATGGTTAACAGTGTCAAACGCTGCCGAGAGGTCAAGAAGAACAGGTATTGCGCACCCTTCTGAGTCTGCAGTGACTTTAACGTCATCCCAGATAGAGATCAGTGTGGTTTCTATTCTGTGACGAGGGCGGAAACCTGATTTTGCAGGGTCTAGGAGGTGGTTGGTTTCCACTAAACAGTTGAGCTGCGAGTTCGCAGTGTGGGCAATGAGCTTTTCCAAGAATTGGGTGTTGGAAATCGACCTGTAGTTGAATGGTCAGAGAGGTTCGAGGGATGGTTTCTTTAGAAGGGGTTTGACATGCGTGATTTTGAAGGGTTCTGGGGAGTTGCCAGAGGTAAGGGAGTCATTAAGGATGGACCTCACCAGTTTTCCTGCACATGTGGAGTTGAAGATTTCTTTGAGGAGAGATGGGGTTGAAAGAGCAGAAACAAGGGGTCTCAGAGGCCATGAGGGTTGCCTCTAGAGGAGAGGGTGTTAGGCAGGCTGTGAGGTTGGAGAGTTTGGTGTTGAGGGTGGCCATCATATCTAGGACTGTTTTGTGGAAGTGATCATAGAGATAGTTGCAGAGCTTTTGCAAGGAGGTGGTCGGGGCAGAGGTGCAAGAAGGGTTGAGGAATTCCGTGATTGTCCTGTGGAGCTCATTCCTGCTGCTGCAGTAGCTCAGGGTTCTTTTATTGTAATAGGCTTTGTTGGCCTTTCGAATTTCTCCGATTTATAGTTTTGGTGATGGTGGGCGTACATTGAACTAGGTTTATCAAGCTTTATGATTAAACTTTGAGCTTGAAGTGCCTGCCAGTGTTTTTTTAAAGCAGTCTTCTTAAAGTGAATAACTTAATTAGAGCTATAAAGGTGATAATAGTTTAATCAAAATGGCTTAACCAGGTCTGCCTTGAGCCACAAAATGTATAACCACTATGCACTGAAGTCCTGTTAGAAACAAGCATTGGCAAAGCCCACAGTTTTGGCTTGTGTGTAACTATTATGCATTTCCCAGACCCTGCTATTATATGCTCAGGTACTGGCACCATTTTGCAGCTGCTACCATCAAAAAGCCCAAATTGTTGGCATTTGCAATGCTTGCTTAGAACCTAGTCCAATACTGCCCATTTCAAGATGGCCAATCTAGATTTATCAGACTGGAGCCATTTTCGCTTCTTGGAAACTCAGCTTCAGAACAATCTGGGCCAAGCCAATGTATTACATTGATATCAGTTTGGACCTCTAGATCAGTTATATCTGGACACACTCAATTTGTCCAGATGGTACGACGTTCATTTATCGTCAGTCATTTTTTCCGATGGATTTTCTGCTGATTTTGTTTCTTCTGAAAAAATCCATCGTAAAAAATAGGGGGGTGTGGGAAAGGGTAATATAAGCCATGGGGCGGAAATAGTGTTAGATTAATAGGGGAAGGCGGGGTTGGGAGGAACCCCCCAAAAGAAAAAAAAACATGTTTCAATGGCTGGGCGTGGGCACCAAGAACATTCTGCTTGGTACAGCCAGGCAGGGAGGAGAACTTCCAAGCAATTATGGGGTAACAGAGCCTGGACATTCTTCGACATCCCTTTTCCTGATTGGCTGAGCCATTCAGAACATTGCATAAATAGTGCTAGTTAAAACAATCCTTCTAAAGGCAGCCTTTATTCTTGTATTGCAAGGGAGGAATGAAGGGTTAGTTCAGGAGTGGTTTCTGACCATAAAGCTGATTTTTATTTTCCTGCAATATTATGTATAGAAGCAAAGTCACTGGCCTTCTATTCGGAACCATCTCCCAACATCAAATGTTATCTTAGAAAAGGAGCCAAGCCACCTAAGTTCAATGACCTCAGCTGACAAACAAAAATGTGAGCCTTTTCCTCGAGCTGAATAATTTAGGACATTGATATGGGCCCTTAATACTTGTAAATTCCCTGCAGAGGAGTATCCCCAAAAACACAATGTTGCCTTTAAAAACTCGCTTTGACACTGCAGACCCTCTGGGACAAATTCATGGAACAAATGTGTGCCAAAAATCGTGGTGCAAGCGTGAAAAAGCGTGCGATTCATGGAAGGCCCTGCGTGTGTTTTCCCCGGGATGTGCGCCGAATCCGTGCGTGGCGTACACGGGCGCACATGTCATTGCAACATACAGAACGCCATGCACGACGCGCACAGTGAAAGTGCACAACGTTAGCGCACACACCAAAATGTGTCCGGAACACGGGGCGGAACACGTGGAATGGGGAACAACGCGTGAAAATAAGAGCATAACAGGGGAAGTACTGCTGGGAAGTACACGGAATGCACACACGCACGCGAACTACACGTATTCATGGAATCGAATAGGGCCAAAGACACACACAGGCCTAAGCACATCCGCCACACGAAGGCAGGCGGTAGCGTCCCTGCGCATTACAAAAGTGCGCGCAAACAACAAACACGTATATACAGCTACGATGAATGTCCCATTCTGTGGCACCCTAGCAGAAATGACGTGTCACGCAACGCTCAGGCATCCCAAAAAAGCAAGAAAAAGATATAAGCGACCCCTGTAGCCCACGTACTGTAAAAAAACAAACGCAGTACGCTGTGGCAGTCAGGAACACTAAAAATACGTACGTGATCAACACGCAGGCTAGTATGCCTGAAAAAAAGGAGTACGCGACTAACAGGGACACCCGCATTAGGAAAAATAGCGCGTGCGACTCACCATCTGCCTTGCGTGTAGAAGAAGAACGCGTAGCCAACACCCACGCCAAAAGAAGAAGTACGCACTGTAGCTGCTGTGAAGTAATCGTGTGTGAACCCCAACATCTGGAAAACACACGCACCGCTTTCCACGAAAAGCACGTACAGAGCGATGGAAACCCACGTGGGACCTTCAACCCGTGCCAGGGAAACGCCCGCGCGCACGTTACGTCACCTAGGTGCTTACACGTCATGGGCCTTTCCTCGGAATTCACGCAAACGTGCTGTTTTTCACGTGCCAAATCACTCCATATCAAGCTGGCCACGCGGCAACACACGGAAGATCACGCTCCTGCCCAGAAAGCCAAATTACTGCCCCCCAGACCCCCAAGCAGCCTCCCACGAGTCATCTGCTGCTGCCTGCCTGCCTGCCTGCTGCCACCGTGCCCTGCCATTTGGTGCCTGCACATCTGCCATCTGCAGGGGTCCCGTTGCTGTGACCATCCCTGCTGGAACAGAAGACTCCCGACTGGTGTTCCATCACTCCACAGCTCAGCCCCAGGATCCAGTTGCCCACTTACACCTGCCTCAGGGGTTGCCATGTCTGACACAACACCTTCCGGCACCAGTGGCAACCCCCTAGAAGAGAGACAGAGGGCTACCAGCTTCAGTGAAAAGGATGTTGGTATGCTGCTTGAGCAAGTTCTGGGGCATTATGATGCCCTCTTCACACCATCACGCGCCGACAAGGAAGGACGGAAGAGGATCTGGAAGGACATAGTGGGTGCCATCAATGCGGAGGGTGTGGCACCCCGCGACATCAAACACGTCCAGAAGCGCTGGGAGGACTACAGGTCCAGGACCCTCAAGAAGGTCCAGAGCCTCTTGGAGGCAGATGCAGTGGGGCACCGGGCCCCTCTTACCACCCACCAGATGTGGGTCCTGGAGCGCATTCGCCCAGTGCTTCACCACTAGATCCTCAGGATGCAGGCCCGTCTGCAGTCAAGCGGTAAGTGCCCATGCATTCACGTTTAAAACAGTGCATGTTGCAGTGTGCTGGTAGTTAGCTACTTGGCTGCATGTGTGACATGGGTCATGTATGGATGTGTGTGTGCAGGGACATGATGGTGCTGCATGTGAGTCCAGTCAGGCGTGACCCACATGGATGATGTATGTGTTACAATGCATCATGCGAAACGGCATGCGGAATGCACACATGTATGCATGCCTGTGTCTGTACCTTGACATGTTTGCGGTGTGATAGATGTGTGCTGCTGTCATGGACATGCATGGAGTACATGTCCGTGTGTCTGAGTAGTGTGTGTGCCATGGATGCATGACACATGTCCCTGACAATGTGTTGAATCACTGATACATCCTAGTCATCCTTGAATCCACTGTGTCTGGGGGTGTACAGGGCCAGATGCATGACCCTGCGGTGATGTGTGTGCATGTGAGTTTTAGCCCACCACTGGATGTTACTACAGTGCCTTGGACATGTATGCAAATGTTCGTTGCATGTGCCATGCCTGTTTCTGCATGTGTGTTGCCTGCATTGACCCATGTGTTGTGGAGGGACATGATGGAAGTGAAGTTTGACAGTGCCACTCATGTGCTATTGCTTCATGTCTAGGGGACTATTGTACAGAACCCTGATGCTTGTGTTCAATGTCTCCCTTTACACAGCGGCTAGTGAAGAAGAGGGTGGAGACGGAGCTGTGGAGGAAAGTGGCAGGGATGCCTCCGTCGGACGGCGACGCAATGCCCAGTCACCCTCCCAGGAAATTCCATCATCCAGGAGCGAGGGGACTGGTGCTGCGTCTGCCACTACGCCTGCAACAGAAGGGGCGGGTGAGCCCCCACAGGGGCTTGGAACGGCAGAAGACGGTGCAGAGCCATCCAGGTCGGTTGTGTCTGCGGAGGAGGAGGAGGCCGCTACTGAGCCGCAGATGGGGCCTGGTGGGGGTGGTACCACTGGTGCAAGTGGTGCAGTCCACGGGAAGGAGGCAGCACAGGTCGCCGCGCAGGGGCCTGTGCATGTCACTGTCCCTGACACTGTGACTGCTTCACCATGCACCAGCAGGTATGCCCTGTCTCAGGCCCGCCCGCAGGTAGGGGGGAGGTCCACATCATCTGGCACTCCTCTACCTGTGGACGAGGGGACCCGTGACCGGATTGAGTCTGTCCTGATTGGGATTGCGTTGCGCACACGTGACATTCGTGATGACGTGCGTGCTTCCTGGGGGGACCACTCACGTCATCACGAAGAGCTGTGTGCCAACGTGGCCCAGTTGGGAGGGACCGTGGTCGGGGGTTTCCTCCATGTGTCGACCACTCTTTCGGCCCTCTCCTCCTCTGTGCACACTGTACGCCAGTCGTTCTCCGTGCCGTCTTCCCGCCCAGATGCCACCAGGGCCCCCTGTGGACCTTCCCCAACCAATGCAGCCAGCTAGGTGGAGATCCCATCTCTGCCGCAGTTGGGAGTCGGAGGTCCAGCAGGGGTGGCCACCCCACCAACTGGACCCCAGCGGATGGAGGATATGACGGCATCATCGGGCAGGGCAAGTGCACGATGGCGCCGGGGGATTCCATCAGCCTGGATGCCGTTGTGGTGGCAGAGGCAGTTGCGTCGGAGGCAGCAGCAGGCTCAGCGTGGGAGGCATCATGGCTTGGGGCCATCAACACCCCAGGGGCAGGCATCGGCCGAGGGGCAGCAGGACCCCGGACTGGGAGTGCCCGGACTGGCGGAGAGGGCACTGCTCAGGATGAGGGCGTTGGAGCGCCTCGAGGAAACTCACAGGGAGTTGAGGGATTCCATGGCTGCATCCCTGCGAGACCTCGAGTCCAGGGAACAGGCCTGCCTCCGGAACATCGACGTGGAGTTCGATGATTCCCTGGGCCGGAACATCAAACAGTGAGCAGTGGGACTAGCCCGCCGCCTTTGTAAATAGTTATGTAGTTGCAGGTTTCCTTTATTTATTTTTTCCTTTGGGGCGCATGGACTATGCCCCGCCTTTTTGTAAATAGTTATTTATTAGGTAGGTTTTTTCTTAGGTTTCCTTTGGATTGTTGAGCACATGGACCCTTGATTTTTACATTGTATATAGTTATGGACCTGAATTTACATATATTTTTACCATGGAGGAATGGTTTTGTTTTTATTTTGACTTTGGATTTTGTGTTATGGACGGACACTTGGGAGGCATTTTTCTTTGCATTTTATGGATTTCACCATTAATATTTTTCCCTTCATTTCGGACATCCTTTTATTTATCATTTTTTCCTTGTATAATTTCGTTTCATTCATTCATTTTTGTATATAATACATTTTTGTATTTTACTTCATTTGCGTGGTCTTCTCTCATTGGATTTGTGCATGTCACAATGTGGGTTATCTCAGTCATGTGTCACCATTGTGTGGGTCTGACTGACTTGTACTCATGCGCATACTGGTTATTTGGGATCTATCATGACATGGGGATTTCAATGTGGAGTGGATGGAATGCATGGTTGGGTGTTTGCACTGGGGTGGCGTGGGGTGGGATTTGGGTGGCCATAAGGGCCATGGATCTGGATTGTGATGACGTGTTGGGTGGGGGACACAAGTCGAGGACTGCTGGCAGGTGCCTGTCACTGGGCGTGGGGTGGGGACATAAGTCGGGCCTGCTGGGAGGTGCCCATCACTGGGGTTGGGGTGGGGACATAAGTTGGGGCCTGCTGGCAGGTGCCCGTCATTGGGGGTGGGGTGGGGACGTAAATCGGGGCTCCCAAGTGCATGGTGCCATTTGGCCTGCCTGCGGGTCATGTCCAGGGATGATGGGCTGCCTGCAGGGCATAGGGGGGGGGAGGGCACACCCAGGAGGGCTGACACTGCAAAATCGCATGTAAAACTCACCACGCACCCCTAGGAATACACATACCCCGCTCACGCCAGGCCAATCTCGTGTAAAACTCCCAGCACACCCCTAGGAATACACGTACCCCGCTCGCGCCTGGACAATCGTGTGTAAAACTCCACGCGCACCCCCGGAATATACGTACCCTGCTCGCCCCAGGCCAATTGCATGTAAAAATCCCTGCGCACCCCAGGAATATGCGCAGGCAGCCCTTTCACCCTCCCCATGCCCCGCAGGCAGCCCATCCACCCTCCACATGCCCCGCAGGCAACCCATCCACCATGACCATGCCCCGCAGGCAGCTCATCCACCCTCCCCATGCCCAACAGGCAGCCCATCCACCAGGACCATGACCCGCAGGCAGCCCACACCACAGGGGGGACTTTTTCCACGCATTTTACCTGACGCGAGCGGGGTACACGTATTCAGAGGGGTGCGCATGGAGTTTTCCACACGATTGGCCTGGCGCGAGCATGGTACATGTATTCCTCGGGGTGCGTGGGTTGTTTTACATGTGATTGGCCTGGCACGAGCGGGGTACGTGTATTCCGGGGGTGCATGTGGCGTTTTAAACGCAATTGGCCTGGCGCGAGCGGGGTACATGTATTCCGGGGTGTGCATGGAGTTTTACACGCGATTGGCCTGGCGCAAGCGGGGTACGTGTATTCCTAGGGGTGCGCGGGGAGTTTTACACGCGATTGGTCTGGCGCGAGCGGGGCATGTGTTTTCCGGGGGTGCGTGTGGAGTTTTACACGCAATTTCGCTGACTCGAGCGGGCTACGTGTATTCTGGGGGTGCGCGTGGAGTTTTACATGCGATTTCGCTGGCGCGAGCGGGGTATGTGTATTCCGAGGGGTGCGTGGGAGTTTTACACGCGTTTTCATGGTTGGGGGCTGTATGCTGGTCCACTGGCCTTCGCGCCATGGACTGGATTTGTGCAATGTTTTTGGTGCACGGGGCGGGGTTGGGGACATAACTGGCGCTGCTGCAGGGTCGCTGTGCCACGGCTGCTTGTGGATGTATAAATCCATGAATACGCTGTGCGGCGAAATGGGTTTTGGCGCACGCGGCTGACGCAGACTGCCGCACGCGCACTCTGTGCGCCAGCCGCGTGTGCCACTTGTGCGCCGAATTCTATGAATTACCCCCTCTGTCTCCAATATTAACAGCTCTAATTGGGTACCCCGGGAGGATAGCACAGGGGCAAAGTACTCACCTTGGAAGCAAGACGACAGGGGGCAACACAGGTTCGATCCCTGGGTCCCCGCTTAAAACCCTCTGGATATTAAGCCCGTTATAAATAACCTAACATATCATACCTTTGGAAGCATGTAGTATTTTTAAAATGTAATGTTGTATTTATTAATCTATCTAGCTAAACAATTGACCATTTCATGTGGTTTGCGAATTACAAGCAGTAATTCAGCTCTAAGATTTGAACTAATCGAGCAAGAGCTCACAAGAAGAGCTTTTCGCAATATGTACTTGTGCTTTGGGCCTCGTTCCTACCTCATTTATATGCATTTCGTCCATCATTACAAACTTTTCATAAGGAATTGAAGAAATTTATATTTTGAAGTATTTTGCACATTTTCGTTTTAAATTGAAATTGCTACCGCGGTACGTCTTTGGTTAAAGAGAATATACACCTTTTTTGTTATGATTTTAATGTTTTCGCTGTGTTTTTTTGTTAAATACTTTATATATTGTACAATGCTCTTGTGCTCCGTGGGGAGCTAGGTTTGCGCCATACAAGGATGTAAATAAATGCGAGGCGTGGCTCGCAGCTGCATAACCCTGTGCATCTGTCAGAGTAATCCTGGTTAATTGTGAAGATTTGCAGCGCTGAAAGTGAAGGGATTGCCCGGAGGAGTTGTGGTATAAAGGGGTAATGGATCAAGCCTCACAAAGTACCGAAATATCCTAATTTAGGTGGCTTGGGAGTGACACTAATATCCACGTACAAAACCCGGGGACCATAGAATGAGATGGCCCACTCTCCCTGGTTGTGACGTTCAACGATTGTGCTTGTCTGTAAAGAGGAGCTTAGGAAATGGTTATCCAACTACAAGTTGCTTTTTTACGTCAAAAATGAGGGTGACTAAGAGCAGATGAACCTGGTTTTTCAGCCACCACGGAATGCATGGAATTATCTGGAAAATGCTAATAATGGGGATGTATTCCAAACTAAGCAAAGGTCCTAGAAACATCAGTGGTGATTGAGAAAAAACTCAAGAGGAAGAGAATCGTGGTGACTGAGGATTGCTCTTTACTTCAGGGGAAAATAATATTGAGAACAAATGGAAGGAGTAAGCACTGTCACTTGAAGTATTGATGACAGGGGATCAGATTAATTACACATCATAAAACATTGTGTATGTGTTAACAGGCAGGAATAGGCACAACAGCAAAGAGTTTAGCCTCCCAAAGTTGTCATTATTTTATTAATTTCCTTGTGTTAGGACGTGATGGGTTTGAGAACGTTAGGGTAACAGATGCTTCTTCTAAAATGGAAACATGGGCTGGGGAGAGTTGGGGAGAAGAGGTCATATTTGCAAGCAGTGTTTTTGACACCAGGTTCAGATAGTTCACATAATTTCACCAAGGAGGGGCACAGATCCACTCCTGATTTACATAACAAGAGATTATAGAAATAGCAACACAAAATTGCCTGTCCTGGAATCTCATGGTATTATGCTGCAAAATAAAATGAGGGGCAGTGTTTAAACATCATAGACTGGACCTTGTTCTTCCCAAAAAGGCCCATTTGGTGAGAATGGATTGCAGTTTTTTTGGGTAGGAATAAATAATCTGCCTTTGTAGGCGTGCACGTGGAGCAGCCATCCTAGTTAGAGAGTGTCTACTGTGGGTACTTAACTTTGTCTACACAAGCTGATGCGGAGAGCAGATGTCTCCTTGTACTTGAGCAGTAGGGCATGGAACCTATAACCCTAATCAATGTCTGTCTACATCCACTGATATCATCTGGTTTTATGGCTGAACTCGACGAACTGTAAAGGTTGACACGGAGTATCCAATGGTTGGGGGCAATTTTAATAATCTTATGGACATCTCAAAGGCTCTTTGGATGAACCCATTCTCTAGGGTTGGTGGTTGCTTAGCATGTCCTATATCCTAATCGTTAATGTGATTCCTTTATGTCCGGGTTACACCGTTCACTCTTCTGAACTGATTATACTCTCCTCCCGCTGGCAGATATTCCCAGGAGAATTTCAGACCATTCTCCAATTATAGCCACAGTGCAGTTGTGTATGTTCCACAAGGGGAGGGTTACTGTAGTAAAATATGAACACTGTTCACCCTGTTGGCCAGTTGAGCCTCAGGTAACTCTCAATGCTCCCAAAAATGCCTCCACATCTGGACAGTCCCAAAGTCAGTCTCTCTCTCTCTCTCTCTCTCTCTCTCTCTTTCTCTCTCTCTCTCTATCAGGAGCCACTAAATCGTCCTATGGATTCTGTTAATGTGCAAGAGAAAAAAAAAAAAGAAAAGCCTTCTCTGTCTCCAAGACTGAGGAAGCTCATCCTCTCTCAACATCATACTTGATCCAGCCCTTGACCAAGTAAAAAAAAAAGACTTTATGACACAGCTAAGGAGGGATCCTGAAACCAACATATACCAACATATATACGTATCACAATACTTCAAACAGCTGCTATACCACTAGAGACCATGGAGTCCATCTGACAGCTGGAAAGCATGTTCCCCACGTTCCATCCATAGCGCCACCTAGACCTGCAGTGCCAGCTCTCCCTGAACCTAGGCCCAGTGGGAGGCAGAAATTTGAGACACATTTGAAAAACAAAGCATTGCACTGACCCACAACTGTATAACAGAGTTGTTTTATATTATGCAATAAAGATAAAAATCTGTTTCAAGTGTTGTCTTTTGGTTGCACATATGAATGTACACATATGCAAGTTTTTGCACACCAAAGAGTCGGGAGAGAAAATTCACATGGTTGCAGCATGATTTCTTTGCGGTCATTGATGTGATGTTGAAATTTGAAAAATTGACTTGTGGTATAAAACACCTGTTGGAGTTGTTCTATATATAATTAAAGCTATCTCTGACATGTAGGGACATTACATGCCCGGAAACCTCCGGCAGCCCTAGCTTAGGTAGGCACAGGCAAAGCAAGGGCATCAGTGCTTGCTTAGGGCCATTATTGGCCATGTACACACGCCCGAGGTGTGAATGGTTTTATTTTAATTTTTCATGGGCGACAGCTCCACGCATTTTGTGCGGGCCCAATCTCCCATGATAAAATGACAGGGAAAAGCTAGCCCCGCCATAGTAAATAGAAAAGGAACTTAGTCCCCTTTCAATTTCCATTGTGGGCACTGAAGGCGTGAGAGAGTGCCAGGATCAGAGCAGAAAGCTCTGGTCCAGCAGGTAAGTGGGGAGGGAGGGAGGAAGAAGGGGAAGGGTATGCAATTTTTTGGCACGATTGGCATGGGGAGACAACAGGTTGGGGCTCCTTGTTGCCTTCCCACAATCAAGATGGCGGCACCTGGGGAAGGGCCTCGTGTGGCTGGAAAATGTTGGTGGTACACTGTGTTATCACTCGGGTTTCCAGACAGCTGATCAGCTTAGTGTCCTTCCCTGGGTGCTTAAACTGCATACATTAAAATAAGATCTTATAATGGCGAGGATAAGTGTGTCCTTTCATTTTTCAAATTTCCACTATAGAATCTGCCCACCAAGTGCACCTTTACATTACCCTCAAATACTCATCTACCACTCTAAAGCTGTCATTGACTTGTTCCCTTTTTGTCTACTTGCCTTGCTTTTACTTCTGGAATAAGTCTGCCTTTGCCCGTCACCCACGCTCCAACTGTAGAGCGCTCCTTTGCATCCCGAGTCTCGGATTCAATTCAATTAATAGGCAAAACAAAATAAAGGTAACATTTCCAAAAAGACTACAGCATTGCGTTGCATGACAACCTTTTCGTGAAAAAATACTTTTAAGGCGAGCTGTATAAAAAACCTGTTGAGTCTCCCCAAAAATGCCTGCTGAAGTGAGACTTTCGCAGGGCTTGATAATGGCTGGGCGATGGGACATTTTACTCAAGCTACAGTGTTTCCTGAAAGAGAACTAGGCCAGAATGATTATTTGATAAAATAACGATCGATTTTAGGTGGAATAAAAACACACCCTTGTCCTGAAATAGAGCAGCGAGGCAGTGCCTTCCAAGGAGCGACAGTGCCCGGCACCAGGGGAAAGTCACTAAATGCGTTACTATATCGACAGCTAATGAAGGACTTGTGGTTTTGTAAGAGCAAATCAATAGCCTTCAGTAAACGGCCTGTGATTCCAGAGAGGCACTTACACTGTGACAGGCTCAGACTTCCTCCTCGGAAAAGAGAGATTACTGAATTGTTCGTCAATTTCAGGCGTCTGGGAAAGAACATAAATGAGAGAAAGAGAACAAACAAACGGAGAAAAAAAAACAGAACTAAAGGTTAAAGATAGTTTCTTTCAATGTCTTCAGTGTGTTGAATGACGGTAACATGTTTTAAAGCAGTGCCTGTTTAAAGGAGCAGGTACATAGCACTGTCAGGTTTAAGCATTACACCAGTTAGCATTATGTGTACGAATGCCAATGAGCTGTAATTGTAAAACATTTCTACCAGTGATATACTGCTTGAGTCTGGTGTGTATTCAGCAGTCTGGGATTACTAAGGTAACAACACCCCCATTGCCTTGACTGTACTCTATCGTCAACTAGGGTTCAGATAGGAAGAAACACACATAGGGGTGGACAGAGCGGCTACAAAGGTTTGAGGCTGCTCTTCCTTTCTGCAGCCAGACCTATTTTGTGTAAGTGAATGGTCACAACACCCAAGACCATGCGGTCAGTCATGATGTCTAGTATGTGTCACCTTCTCAAAACATGATCATATTTGATCAATAATTGTAAACATCTAAATCATCAATTGCCATCCATTTCCAAAATGGGCACCATCAGACTGCCCCAGGAGTCTTTTCTTCCTGTCTGGAATTGTGTATTCCTGCTTCATACATGTGCATTAGTTCTGAGAGTTTTGTAACAGAGTGCAACCAGGATGGATCAGACGGATTAATGAAATCATGTGATCCTGTAGTCCTTTGTTGTTTTCCTCTTTTCCTCTAGATTTCTGGAAGCCTAGCCTATAGCATAAGGGGGTTCAGGGCTGTGACTTATCACCAGAGCCTTCAGTAGAATTCCATGGTGTTGCAATCCCAAGACAGTGGCTTAAATAAGATTTATTTTCTCTCTTTTTATCTCACTTTAACCAGTTCTTAGGGGCCTGCTTGCCACTGTCCTTCTATTTCCACACAATCCTCCCACAGTTCCATGTCGCTGTGGAAGAGCACGTGCTACTTCTAAGTTCTGTGAAGTTAGCCATATGCAAAAGTGTATGCATAAATACTTTAATACAGTGAAAGTAGCCTAAACTGTTTAAATCCAGATAGATTTTGATAAAAATAAAATTATCAATTTAATAGAAGCCAAACGGTTATTATTTAGGCTGCACAAGGAGTGGAAACTGTCCCCTCTGATGCATAACTTATCAGGTCAGAATATGATTAGAGAAAGGTCTAAGGAAAAGGCAAGTTCTTTTGATGAACATGCAATTACTTTTTGGTTTCTGCATTCCGTGGTCGTGCAGAGCATGCAAGTTGTCTGAAAGCACACCATTGTCCAGTAGTGTTGGGTGTCTTGACCCACATTCAAGTTAATATGCTGCAACATTTGGTGCTGTGGGCTTAGAAAATCCAAGATGGTGGAAAAGCCCACATTTGCGCCAGAATCCAGGAGAACCGTGCAGTTTTGCGCACACCAAAATGGTCCCCTGACCTGCCACCCACCAGTGCAAAGAAAGATGGTTCTGTTCAAAATCCATTTTTATTAATGTCAAAAATTGCTAAGATCATGGGCCCGAAACCACCAAACAAAAATCCAACTCTGGTTGAGTGTTCTACTTTACTCTACTGCAGATCCACATCAATGCCATGTCAAGCAAGGATCATATACTATCAAGTAAAATCCTTTCTTTTTGAAATGTATTAATTCAAGACAGCTGTCAAAAATAGGTGCAGTACCGGCATGGGACACTAGCCGGCGCTAGCGATCTAAACTCTGATAGGAGAACTGTATTTCAGGAGTTGCAAAAGGATCCTGTGCTAGCTGGGACTTCAAAGGCTTGCTGATTAATGAAAATTCTTAACACCTGCTTTCCCAGAAGGAAGTCTGATTCAATTAACAGTTTAGAGACCCACACAACAGCCCAGAATATCACATGGCCCTGTTGATTGAGAGGGGGGAGTTTCCCCTGCAGCCTGCAGGACACAACACAATAGACCCTTTCAATTGAAGAGAAATGCAGATTAGGGTGTAACTGTCCACAGCTGCCCTGCCAGGAAGGAGAGGCCTGTGATCTCTGACTCACCAAGTTCTGGGGGGCTGGTATGTGAATTCAATTAAGGGCAAATGTATGTTTGATTAAATTGCCTATGAAATCTTGTATTAAGCTCACAGAAATGTACAATTTGGGGGTCCTTAATATGGAAAATGCCCTCACGAATTGAGACCAAACTCCACTTTGTGCGGTGTTCTGGGACCGAACCCCGCTAGTTATTAATATTGCAGACACTGTGTTTAGGATAGAGACATAGTAATTTCCAGTAATATGCTCAGGGAAGGGGTGCAGGTCTGTGTAAATTTTGAGGAAAAACCAATATGGCGAAAGTCACTAAAAAACACAAAATGTTGTCATTTCTTAACCCAAACTCTTAAAAAGATCAGAGTTGGGCAAGAGTGTATCTGTGATATGTCTATGCAATTTCAACGACGTGTGTATCTGGGAAATATGTGTTTTGGGTAAAATTGATTTTTCTAAGTAAAAGCAAAGGGGCGTTTCTTCAATAGATTGTAAAATGATGACTCACTCTGACTCACTCTGACACACTATCCCCTCTCAAATCAGGTCACAGAGAATCCTTGACCTATCAAATCATGAGAGGGTTGGGCATGCAGAATGAGCCGACCCACGCACTTTCAAAACACATAAAAAGAGGCTGCTCTGGACAGGCAAGACACTCACTTTCCATTTTCTTGCAAAGCACTCTGCCGGACCAGACAATATCCAGAAGGACCCTCTCCAGAACTTAGAATCCAGACTTGAGAACTTTTTCAGCAGGCCTCAAAATCTTTTGCCAATTATTCCACAGCCAGGTGAGATGTTTGATTCTGACTAGAACCTTGGGCCAGAACCATATCCAGACCCAGAAAACAGAGCTGTATCCAGAACCGGTAGCAGACCCAGAAAGCAGTGCTGTATCCAGAGAGACCAGAACCAGAGAGACCAGACCGCTGTGAAGTGTGATAGCAGACCCAGACCAGATCGCTGTGAGCAGAACCAGTACCAGAAGCCGCCAGAAGTCCAGTCCAATCCTGACCCGATCTGTGACAAAGTCGCATTCCTGTCCAAAATTAGGAGTGAGTATCCAGCCAGAACTGTGCAGAACTAATCTCTTAGTTTAAAATAATCTGATTCAAAACATTTGAACCTGTCCAGAACTGCATCATAGGAATCGTGTGTTCATTCTGTCATTTCAAAGCTGTAAAAGTGTCATTTTGTCATTCTGCAGTTTACTTTCATTTTCGAGAAACTACCTTCACTAAATCGTCCATATCTTTTGAATTGTAAATCCTTATAGTTATTCCGTAATCACACCAGATGCATTCGGAAAAATTGCCGCAAATTGAAAAATTAGCTCCTGTCAAAATAGCCGCCTTTGCTTGAACTGCTAAAATTCGTTTTCAACCTGCTAATACCTCATTGAGCATCGCGAGTGTGACTTGAACTAATCTTAAATAGCTATCATCTACCCTGAACCTCCCACAGGGAATTAAAATAATTTTTAGCATATTTTTCCCTTCTTTGCATACCACATTTAAGAGTACTTTCGCCTGTGTTTAAAACCATCCCTGTTTCTCTAAGCTTGCTAGGGGGGAACTGAACTACATTTGATTGTATTCCTGAGAACTGTGTGCTCTCCTTTCCATCTTTTTATATTGCATAGGGGGGAGTGAATTGCCACAAGGGGAAAAGTGAACATATTATCTCTTGTGAAACCCTATCAGTTTATTTCTGTACTGCATTTTCTTTTCATCATTGTTTTTCCTTGAAACCATAAAAGCATTCTCAGTTACCTTTTCCTTCCTATACCAACTCCTAAGTAATTAAATAAGCGTACAATTGTAATATTATACATTTTTGATCACTGTCATATTCTTAAGTGTGATATCAAATATTAATTTATCATAAAAGTGTGATATATATATATATATAGTTTAATTTTTCCAATAAATCCTTTAAATTGCAAAACAAACCTACTTCTTGGCTCAGTGGGGTCAGTTGGGGTCAGGGGGATTCAAAGAGAGGGGCGTTATATAAGGGTTTATCCTCCAGAGTATAACTTGTCATAAAAATATATAAATAAGGGCTTCCCTTGGGCGTCCCAGACGAGGCACTGACTTAGTGGGATTGCTGAATTGAAGTCACTTAACAGATGTAAACACACCGACTGCACTATGCAGTGTGACTGGGGCGGGTTCAGGAACAGGCAGGTAAAATCCACTGAGTAAAGTAGCTGATGTTTAAAAGCTGATCAATTAATTGAGTTTAACACACATGACTTTGGGTATTTTATCCATGCAAGAACGCATCTGTGCTGTGTGTAATAGGTGTGTTACTACACTACTTGATGGGTCCAAAGGCGTGTGAAGCATGTTTGTGGAGGCAGGTCATCAAAGATGGTGTGCCAAAGAAAACAATTGCTCTGAAGTTATACTTGTATTAATTGTGTATTATTAGAACTAGCCGTTCCCGGGGTAACATACACTGTTCTAGCAGATGTTAAAGGTCAATATCGGTCGGTAATTCATTGGGTCACTTTTGTCCCCCTTTTTAAATATCAGAATTACCACTGATTGCGTCCAGGAAGGCGGCATAGGTCCCTGTGACTTATTAATGGTCATTGAAAATGCTAAACATATAGGTAACTGTCTCCTTTTGAATTTTATAGGCATATTTGTATCAGAAAGAATGAGAGGTATGCACGGGATAAGAACAATATCTAAGTACCACTGATTACATGGGCCTCCATGATGTGTCTTTGTAGACAAGTAATTGTCAACCTTGTTCCATATTGCATAGTCCCTGTGGTGGCATAAGATTGCATAGTAGCATAAGCACAGCACCTACTTTCAGTTTTAGCTTGTGAGGAGGCATTCGTCCTACAGCATTTTGCTCTTTAGAGACTGCAACGTTGAGCCAGTAATTAACTGTTCATTGAAACTGGAACCGCTGTGCCCTGTGTGAAGAGAAGTGGGGGTGGAAGGAAGTAATTTGAAATTATTCTGAATGTTTATGATAGTGGAAGTTGACAGTGTAGAACCGTGCTCATTCTGTTTGTTAAAATGATAGCTACGTTGAAGTGGAAGGGCACACAGAGGTGAGCTTTGCCATTTGGACAGCAGAGGGCAACCTAATAACTGATGAATTGCATCAGCTGAGTACGGAACCATACCTAAGCGTTTTATATATAGAGATTATTGAGCAGCTCGTCCAGGCTTGATGTTACTTTAATTTCGGTAAATTGCAGTCTTGGAGTTTTACGCCTAAAATACAAGGTACAAACATACGAATGCAGAGATTAAAAAAATAGTCTGGATCAGGTAATCACACTAACGTAGGACATATTTATAGCTCTGAAATCTTGCTAGGTGTTCCCTGGAAGGTAGATGGTATCAGCATTTCTGGTATTGTGTTAAGAGATCTGTGTGGAACCTCCAGTCACAGGTTCCAATCTCAGCAGGGACAACGCTGCTCTTCATCTTTCAGAATTCAACTAATTGAGTGCCATTAAGTTGGATAGCAAAACACTCACTGTGATAGCACAGAGGGAGATATTCAAATGGAATGCTATGTAAAACCGTGTCATTTCTCCTATAACTGCATACTTTGCCGACTGAGGTATCGCTTAGCCAGCATGAGCATTTCTTATTTTAGAATTGTAGCAGAATAAATAAATAGCGTGCAATTGAATAGTTAAAATAAACTGCCCTCGGGTAGCCATTGTGACTATTGGTCTCACAAAATAATATCTGCTGTGGAATGTTTGTGCTGTGTTTAGGGTGGTGGAAGCGTTATCGATGGGGATAGACACAAAAATCAGATTCAGCACAGTCCATCGCTGGTCCTCTTCACATCTGGGGGAGAGCAAAAAGCAATAGGGACTCACCACTGGGAACCACCCTATATCTTAACGGACATATATTGCAAAGAAGAAGAATGCATAGCAAACAGGACGTGGACATTTATTTTCAACTCTATCGTAGCACTTGCTCCAATAAGCATCCTGTGAAGACATGAACCAAAGGGATGGACATAAAATGACACACAAAATCCATTCTTTCTCAGTTTGGACAATTTAGAAAAAGGTCATTATATCAATAAAAAATGTGGTCTGTTTAATTTCTGATTAAATTGTTTTATTTATTTGGAATGATTTAACAAAATGTTTCATGAGAAAAGTGAACAAGTGCAACACAACAAACCGGTACAAGGGAAAACCAGATAATTTGAAATTAACCCTGAAGGACATTATGGGCACAGAGCCCTAGAAAAAACTAACAAAAGGCTGGTACTGTATAGCCACCTCTTACAGAAAGAGACACATTATGGCTAGCAACCAAAGAGAGGATTTAGGGCCCAAACCCCTCGAAACGAAAACAAAGACTGACCTCTGCTGAAGATGAACCCTCAGAAATGTAAGTCTAGAGGCCATCTGCGCATGGATTGATGTTTCTCATTCACAAAGAGCTTGACCTGAGACTGGACAGTAGTTCATTCATTTTGGAAACTAACAAGCTTCTGAAAATAAGCTGCAAGAGAAGTAAAAATGCCTTCTGCTTCAACAGAGGATGAAGCGTGCGGGCGAGGTCATGCCCCCCCCCTCTCCCTTGGTGGACGGATGGGGAACAGTGAGCAGAAGGAGAATGTTCTGGGGAGCGTTCTGGGGGTTGGGCTTGGGGTACCAAACAGCAAGCGACGAGGGGAGGCGTGCTTAGAGAACTGGTAGGTGAAGATCAAAAAAGTGCGACGGGTCTAATAAGGTCCAAGTGTAGAATTCATAAGGTCAGTAGTGAACAACTATTCAATGAATATGCAGGTACAATGCTGAGGTGGAGATATTTGATGCCCAATCTTTTGAAGTTGGGAGTAAAAGAACTTTTTAAGGAGTAAAAAGGTCCATTCCTAGTCACAATTACAGTGTTTTATGTGTGTGAATATTGTTTTACTCTATAAAAGGTATCTTTTTGTAATCCATAATTCCTTAAAGCTTTCAATTCCTTCTAATTAAAAGATGCATTTTTACTTAAAGTTCCTCTTCAGATCAGATCAGACAGAATTAATAATACAGCTCGGTTTTATGGCACTGCAGTACTGGTTCCAGATATCTGAAAATATCCCTAGCTCCGTATGGGTGGGAGGGGAGGAGGCAGAATCTTATCTGTCAGCTGTTTCCTATTTTAGGTTGGTATTTTTACTCTGTGGATTTATATGTGGTTAGGCTTGCCTTTTTTTAGGGAGTAAAAGTGACTGGTACACTGCATATCTGTACGGCTGCGTAGAAGTGACAAAAAATAATTACATAGCTAGTAAAGGTCAAAATTTTCAAAACAAGATGGCAGCAACCAGAAATATAATTACAATGCTAAGAACAATCAAATATTTAAAGATCAAGCTCAGTAGCAACCAGAAATAAAATTGAGGTGGCAGAAGCAACCAAAATGTAAGTTCAAGGTGAGTATCAATAACAAATTTGACAAGGCAGGAAGCAACCTAAAAATTACATGGGAGCCTTGTTACGACCATTGTGTTGCAGGATATATTTTAGGCGCTGGCCGCGCATGGCCATACCCATCCCTTCTGCCATTCCCACTTACTACCGGCCCATTCCTGCCCAAAACACACCCTCTTGCAATCTCTTCTAGGTATCTCTATCGGGCAGTGAGAACACAAGTTGACCTGTTAGTGTTATTTCTAAACAGCTTTTTGAGAATGAATTAATTCATTGCATCTGTAAAAGCGCCACTGGTGTAATAAAAATGATTTAACCTAGTGTGTCTTCAGACATTTAAATTACATCTATCACTTACACTGAAGTCTTGCGAAAAACAAGCATTGGCAGTTCCAAAAGTTTGGGCTTTTTTGCAGGCATCGGGAAGGCAACTGCCAGGCACTGCCATAGTGGCATTAACTGGCTAATGAGGGAAGCTTGTGTAAAATGGGGCGATGACAAGGTCATCTATTAGCAGTGCATGGCAAATGCCTAATACTTAGGCACAAGTCAAAGGTGTTGGCTTTTCCAATGCTTGTTTTTAACAGAACTTTAGTGAAGGACGCGCAGAGTGCCTAAATCGAGTGGCTGAAGGCAGACCTGATTAATACAGTTTTATTACACCCGTAGCATGTTTACAGTTCCAATTAAGTCTCAGAAGACTGCTTTCAAAAACACTGGCAGGCACTTCTTGGGCAAGGTTTGATGGTAAGGCTTGATTAAAATGAGCTGAAAGAGATCCCATGAGGAGGTGCTTTGGGTCGGGAAGAGGCAGGAACTGGGTGGGCATCGCCATAGGGATTGGCAAGGCCATGGGCAGTCAATGGGTTGGAAAATAATCAAACAACGCCTGCAAGCTTTGTGTCCCTCCCCATATGCCATTCCTCCCTATCTGTAATCGAATGCAATAGTTTTAGTTTATAGCTTATAGCTGGTGCTAAGATGTCACCTAATAGCCAAAATGAACAAGCATTGATAAAGCCAACTGTTTGGCTTATATAGGCATAAGACAATTGCCAGGTACTGCTATAGTAGGCCCAGATAACTGCATAATTGCTGCCTACGTATGCCTAAAGGTAATAGTGTTATTGAAGAGCCTAGAAAATGCATATGCCTTTAAAAAAGCTTAAACTGTTGGATTTGTCAATGCTTGTTCTTCGTACGGTTACAGTAGAAATACTGTATCCTCCAGGGATAAAGGAGTTGACTATCGTGTTGGGCAGTGTTGTAAACTATGTCTGTCTGATGACACCACACAACTCTTTATGGGGCAGCCCTGCATCCTTCTCCCTTGTATTTTGAACGACTATGCTTCAGACCCCATACAGCATTACCCTGCATTTCATATCCGCTTCAAGTACCAAGACCACGTGGTCAGCCGTGGGCATAAGCGGCCCGCACGCAATGGCTGTGCTGCATGTACATCTGCTGCCCGCCATGCTCTCTCCTCATCCTCCCCACAATGCACCACCAATGACTGAGTGAATCCGCGGGGGTGCGAGGAGGAGCCAACCTCTTGTTGGATCATCAGCAGCAAATGGCATTTCAGGGTGGGGAAGAATGGAGGGAAATGGGGACCATAACCTGAATCGCCGGGAGCCCTGGTTGGTTTCCGTGGCTTGGGGCTCCAGCAGCGGAAGCCGCCAGCACCACGTGATGCATCTGGCTACCATTACACCCATGCACACCTGAGCAACGCTGCCCTCGAAGCGGCTCCTACACGCGAGATTCGGTTGGCAAGGGCTGCAAATAATCACATCATCAGTCTCTTGGGACACAGTCGTTAGTTACCCATTGCAGCTCAGGAGTCTTAATCAAGGAGCCGGGCCTTCCATTATCAGGCGCCTTTGCTTAGGCCACCTCTTCCCCCTCTGCATTGATTAACGTTCTCCTATGTGCACTGCAAGATGAATGGGGAGTAAGTGATGTTACTCTATAAACCGAATGACTTGCCCTTAGCGATAACCTGTCCACTGCCTTTTTACCAAATACTGGATTTCGAGCCCAAACACTGTGTGCTCTTTCCATTTTAATAATGCTTAAAGCAATATCATGTTTGAAATTAAGCTGCTAATGTATCTGGGAAATGTTTCTTATTCTGGTTGATAACTGCTTGTCAATAATGCATCTTAAGCATCATGGGTACCTTAGATATTGGTAAATTCGCTGTATGCCCCCAGCGTGCCCAATCTTTCTACTTAAAAACCCTAAACTCTTACATGATTTCTGATTTTAGTATTTGCAGTGCATCAAAAGTTCTCATTTCTACATATTGAGAAAAATGAACTGTGAAAAGGGGGTGTGCAGTCCCCCAAAACAAGAGCCCCCTATTGTACAAATGGGCGAACACTCGCACGCGTGGAAGTAGTGGCGTTGCACAAAGCAATATCTACTAAGACCGCATTATGCAGGTCTAGGAAATAACGCAAATAAGTAACATTATTCAGTCAACATACACAAGTGTTGCTTTCCGTGGAATAAACAAAAAATCAAAAGTTGTGCAACCATCAATGCCCATATTAGATTACGCACAGTGTGAAAGCTGCCCTGAGATTAACTTGGGGGAAAACACTTAACCCTTGATGTAAATATACACTTAGAAATGTTTAACACTCATGGGCCCTATCACAGAAACTGGGGGTCTCCACTATCAGTCAGCATGCACACCGACTGCAAGGCTCCAGGGAACGCCCCATAAAGAATGGAGCAGTTCTGGGTGCAGGGTGTTGCAGGAGTAAGGGATGCATTTCAACTGTGGTGGGCCCCATGTGACTATGGCCCTGTTCCCAAGCTCCGCTCGCCCTGCTATGCTCCCACATCGGTGTCAGGGTCGGACTGGGACTAGAAATAGGCTCGGTCACCCAACAAAAAGTGGCCCGCCCCTCGCTTCAAAAAAAGTGGCCCACCCCTCGCCTCACGACCCTTGACCTCTGGTTACATGACCGGAAGTGATGGAAGAACATTGCCAGCGCTTGGGCCATCTTTTCACTGCAGGTGGTTCACCCAGTGGGAGCCACATGTCTACCCAAGAGTGTGTTGGAATCCATTACTGCAGGGGGGAGCTCAGTCTCCCGCGTACCCTAAGAGGAAGCAGACAACATATGCATCCCTGTGATAATGGGAGACATTTCCTGAGGACGCGCTTAGTCCTTTATTCCCACCTTGTAGGCGCTGTGGAATCACAACTGTCAGCCCAGGTGTATCCTATGATCTTTAATCAGTCAAAAACGTGTGGGAGCTGCACCAGATTGCTATCACATTTACTAGGACGACTGTGGCGCGTCTCAAATGGCTCTTCGCACATTTAGATGCAAGGCATTATCTTTGCCTAGTTATGTTATAGACGAACAGACCCATGCTAGAGTACAGGTAGGCACGTGCCATAAACTTTCGGGGTTCGGATTTAGGATTCGATGAGCAGGGGCTCATGTGTCAGGCATCAGCCAGTAGGTGGGGGCTACCACTGGGGAGCCAGGAGCAAGTACACGGCGCACTGCATATCTAACCGCCACATGAGATGCACACTTCTGCCCAACGTGTACGATCCATTCTATTTAAATGTCTCCTAGTTCTTTCCCAAACACATGCATGCTTGTAAAGCACTAGGGGAGCCAAATGTAGCTGTTGGTTTTAAGCTAACCTGGGTCTTCCAGGGTAGAAGCAGGAGCTAAAGAGCTCCCAGCTCCCCTCAGTTTCAAACCCTGCTTTTGTTGTTTAGGTTTTGGATCATAGGTTTTGCTTTAGTGACACCTAGTGGACCAAAATATATTGATATTGATAATGGTAAATGGCAAATAAGTATTAATTCATATCAATTTACTGAAAAGTTAGCATTATGTGTGTGTTGCAATGAGATGTGTCTGTTGTCAAGTTAATGGAAATATCCCTAGAAAAACAGTTTGTTTAGCTCTAATTTTTTGAACTGCGTGTCTGTTTTGTGTGAATACTTTAATGAATATCATCACTTGTGATGGTGTTAACTTGAATGCTGTCCTTCAGTCATGTCAATGACCTTATGGGAAATATTTTGAGGCTGCTCTTGACACCTTTTGGCTTTGCCACTGCTTGTTAAATCTTGAATCAAAGGTCTCTGGTTTGAATACACTGGCCAGCCTATCATTCAAGAGTGTGGAACCCTGACAAATACATGGGGAATGTCTTATATTGCAAATTACCATGCAAAGGTGGATCATCACAGCTCTCAATGACATCCTTTGGAGGTGCCTTTGGACATTTGTCTTAAATTGGCGCTACATGAAGAATCCAAATGTGATCTATTTCATGATATTTATAACGTACAGATAGAAATACAAAACAATATCAAGCACTACTAATTCTCCTCTTTCGAAAGCGCCATTAGGCCAATGGACTGGACCCACACAGACATTTCAGGCCTAAATTCTTGGAGATAGCCTACACTTAAAGAGCCCCTCTTTGAGAAAGGGGTCAGGATGCATGTCTGACTTAGTGCTTCATCCTTGCGAGATCCATACATTGATTACCATTAAATTGGCTATTGACAGCACATATTTGTATAGAGAGAGAGGTGGCAATAGACTCCGCAAGGGTGGGAGGGCTACATTCTATAGAAATCGTGTTATCATAACAACACTTGTTTGCCACTAGAACATAACTGATGTCTACATATGAAAGCATGTCTATTCACATGTTTATGTAATGTTACCATGTTTGTACACTGCACTAAGTCACCAGCTTAATCTATGACGGCCCAAGCTTGTTTCCCAGCCAATGGTCTCCAGACCTGGGACTGCGGCAAAACAGCACAAGCACTGCCAATGGCAACAGTTTGGCCTTTTTCTGTATGCATAGAAAATGCACTTTCCAGTCACTGCCTTAGTGGCATTGACTGGCCATTGATGGTAACAGGTAAAAAATTGTGTGAGCATCTGGTCATCTAATAGCAGAGCCTGGCAAATGCTAAATACTTACACAAGCCAAAACTGTTAGCTTTGACAATGCTTGTTTTTAACAGGACTTCCATGAAGGACACACATAGTGCTCATAAATCGAGTCGCTGAAGGCAAACCTGGTTAAGAAATGTTTATATGCACCCGGCGAAGGACGCTCAGCCATTCAGTTGGCCGGGAACAGTGGACGAGAAAACACATTCTCCACCTGCTGTTCCAACCACCCGAGGCCCTTCCTCGGGTGTCAAGTGACACCAATCTCCTGAAAAAAAAAAAAAGATTTGCCTCAAGGATAAAACTGCGAATGGCGTTCACCTCCGCTGTGTGGAGCAGACATGGCCGGTAACGGGCCACAGCCGTACTCGATGCCCTTGCTTCGCTCGGGCCTACTTAGGCTCAGGCGAGGGGGCTGTTATTGGCCATGTCTGCCCGCCAGAGCAAATCCCATATTACACCAGTAGCAGGTTTACAGCTCTAAGTAAATCGTTAACTCTCAAAGGAATGCTTTGAAAAAAAGACTTTCAGAAACTTTGAGTGCAAGATTTGATGGTAAGGGTTAATTAAAGCGAGCTGAAAGAGTTCCCATGAGAAGGTGTTTTGGGAGTGGGGCAGAACTTGTTTGGGACTGGCCATAGGGATTGGCATGGTATTGGGAGTCAATGGGTGGGAAAATAACCAAACAACACTTACAAGCTGTGTGTCCCTCTTCATATGCCCTTTCTTCCTATCTGTACTCTAATACATTCGTTTTGGCTTATAACAAGCAAGTGCCAATGGCCCAAACTAGAAATGAGAGCGGCAGTGCCAAATAAAGGACAAAACATGGCAAGACTGACAAATAAGGGAACACAGTTAGGGGTAATTATTGTGGTAGCTTGGAAGCATGAAACTACAAGAGTGAGGAGAGTGAATGAATATTAGTATCTTTGGGGACCATGCTAGCCAATCAGGACCCATCGAACTTCAGCATGATTAGTCAGTGCAAGCCACCGATCACTTCTGAAGGCCAGCGACTTTCCCTGTATATCTCTCCCTCACCTCCATTCTCATCCCCCTTTCACTTCTGCAAGCACCCACCGACCTCCTTTCTCCACCCCATTCCATCACCCTCCCACCACCAGGACAGGCTCCCACTTACATCCTGTGGTTGGCTGTGTCCCCCGCTGACTTCCTCCTGACTCCCTCCACCTCCCGCGATGCACGTCATCCATGACCACGCACCCACCAATCACTGAAATGGAGGAGTGACTCTGCATGGAACACCGGCTTTCATTAATTCGACATCCTTTTATCAGTTTAATTTAAAAAACACACATTAGTACCCGGCAAGGTTCAACCAGAATGTAACAAACATTCTGATTGGCCCTAGCCGGGGCATTACCCAACTGGGGATCCCTTGGCCGGGATTCCATTCCTCTGTTCCTGGTGGGGGCGTGGCAGCCCCTCAGCCAATGAGGAGTCTTGAAACTGGTCCATCCCCTCTCCGAGTCTCCATGTGGCTGGAGGCTGCCATTCTCCCCCGCTGGGGATTCAGGACATTTTTTTTTCCCTCTTCCCCCTCCTCCCAACCCCACTTAGCTTCTTATCTCTCCTTTTTCGGAAGATAACACGCTGGGAACACTTCTGTTCCCAGTGTGTCCGCTCCCGATGGCCGCCATGAAAAGGGAAAACGCAGTCCGTTTTCCCTTCCCCGGCAGCTATTTTCTTTGAAAAAATGTGTTTTCTGTTTCCGAGCGTTTCGGAACAGAAAAAATGCTATTAGTACCCCAGTCTTGCAGGCCGCGGTGCTATTATCAATAAGCCCCTCGCCGTGGAGGCATTACCGAGTCAGGTAATGCTCCGCGGCTCGTGGCTTATTGCTTAATTATTACCACCTTGACATGTTCCGGGTGCTAATAGCATTAATTGCTGCTTTTTCTGATACAATTACACAGAAATGGTTCTGAGCACTCACCACGGCCTTTGCTTCACTTGGATCTGCCATGGCTTAGGCTGGCGGACCATTAGTAGCAAAAGTCATCCGAAAATGTGGGAATTAATGCTACAGTGTATAAGGTGAGAAATAGAAGCTAGCACAGTTGGGGATGCACTACCACCTTTTTTTGGTGGAGTAAATATCTCTTACAGCACAACATCTACAACATTGTGGAAAGGTTTCTTCTGAGAGAAACACTTTAATCAGTATTTCCAATTTACCGAGGCACTGCGATACACCTTCATTTCTAGGTGTCCAATTTATTCTATGTGAGAATGGATCTCCGAAGCTACTGAAGGCACTGTCACTGCATACGTTCTTTGCAATATAACACCCACACACTAACTGCCCGGCTGCACTGTAATCCAAGCCCAGGGCCTGTTGGTTTCACATATGAGCTGCAATGTACCCAAAGAGCACACACATACATTGTCCTGTGAATGATATGCTGTGAATTTATAGAGAACTTGTTACATGCACTACGATCCAATAATGAAACCTTGATGGTACCACCGGAGGCTGTAAGCGAGAGTGGCGTGAGTTAAGGAGCAGTACGAAAAAGGGGGTTAAACCTTTCCGTGCGGCCTGGCAGGGACAGAAGGTACTGATCAAGTCCTCATTTCTTAATCACTGTCTACAAAGCAAGCACCACCAAATGATTACTCTATGTGTTACTACCAATAAACAAATGGTGCCAATTTCATCAACTAGGGAATGGCAAAAGTCGAACGTGACCTAACTGGGATTCAAACCAGTGACTTTCAGATTACTGGACAGCCAATCAGCCCACTGGGCTATCTTGCCAGACAGCAATAGTCCAGAAAGGATTTGAAATGTCTGCAAAGAGCTAAGCTATAATGCAGAGGCCCAAATGCACAGAACATGTAGAGGTGTAACAGTATCAACATCAAGCAAATGTCTGTGCTTCCCCCCCCCACCCCTCGCTCCACCCATTGCAAATGTCTTCAACCCTCTCAGAACACTTATGGCGCCACTTATTGCGACTTCATAACATTGGAATTTTGGTAAGACATTGTAAAACATGAGGTGTTGCTAGGTCTGGAAAAGATCAGCGGCTAAGCTAATGCTGGGACTGGTGGCGTTGTGGCTAGCTATAGCCTTTTGGTTGTAGCCCTAGAGCTTCTATCCGGAGCTACAACCAAAGGACCCGGGGCTAGAGCCCCCTTAGCCCCCCCTAGCAACGCCTCTGATTTTAACCACTGTTACAACGCCTGATGTTTCTCACCCAACATTTCGCCTCAGTACTCAGAGCCTCCACTAGCCAACATTCCACCAGGATAATGCTCACTGCAAGGTCCCACACACCTGAACAGAGGTTTGAACCTCTGAACAGGTTGTGTGATGTAACTATGTTATAATGCCCTTGAGCCCTGGTTTCAGGGCTCTAACAGGTGTTGTTGCAACCTATCCTTGTTATGCAACCTAGGCTTAGCCTCAGACCCATAACTCAACTGTGGAATGATAACACCTGTTAGAGCACTGCAGTTTTGCACTGGATACAGCAGGATTAAAGTGATGGCCATATTGTGCTGTTATTATCTACTCACAAACTGTTACAGGTGGGGTCTTCAACTCTTTTATGAATTTCCCACAAAAGCCCATTAACTGCACCATGTTCATTAATACAAACCAAATACTGAGACATGCCCAACTAATCACACCTAAATTTCTAGCAGTGGTTATGCTGGAAGAGTTGATTATGTCACATGTATCAAAAAGCCAATCAAACAAGCGTATCAAATACTTTGGTGACTCTGTCACAGGCATAGGGTGTCAAATGAACAAAGAACTCCCGCACACCGTCGCTTTCTTGAGAGACCATTGAGAGGCGCAGCCAGGCTCTAAGAAGGCGGACACGCCAACCAAGAAGCATAAGCTGCCAAACTCCTGCACACTCTGGCTCACTTGATAAGCCATTTAGAGGCATAGCCAGGCTCAAAGAAGGCGGACACTCCAACCAAGAAGCATAAGCTGCCAAACTCCCGCACACTCTGGCTCGCTTGAGAGGCAATTGAGAGGCGTAGCCAGGCTCAAAGAAGGCGGACACTCCAACCAAGAAGCATAAGCTGCCAAACTCCCGCACACTCTGGCTCGCTTGAGAGGCAATTGAGAGGCGTAGCCAGGCTCAAAGAAGGCGGACACTCCAACCAAGAAGCATAAGCCCCCAATCTCCCGCACACTCTGGCTCGCTTGAGAGGCAATTGAGAGGCATAGCCAGGCTCAAAGAAGGCGGACACTCTAACCAAGAAGCATAAGCTGCCAAACTCCCGCACACTCTGGCTCTCTTGGCTAACGGCAAGTGAAGCCACAAGGCAACATGAACAGGTTTGATTTCTCCAATGATCAGGTAGCCTTCCATGATGCGATTGCCAGCTGAGATGAATGCGGAGAAACACGCATTCCACATGGGCCAAGGCAACAGGCCTGCAGTATTTACCCCAATGAGCGTCTCTGGGCACAAATGGCGGATTTAACATCAACTCGACTAGGATTATCGCTGCAGTCCACAACTCCTTGTTTTTGCAATTAGAAATGTCATATGTACCCAGGAAATATTCACAACAATGCCGCCACAGTAATCCTAACGCACTATATGTCAGGTGAAATGTAATTCATTCTGTTTAAGTTTGTTCATTTATAAAAACGTCTCACAATTCGGAGCACGCTAAAGCTATGCAGGGGCTTGTTTATTTTATTTTACTTGTAAGGTTGGATCATTTTTAAGGAGGATATTTTGGCAACCGCTAACTGGAGGATGGTTGTTTAATTTGCTTCACATCCGATTTTAATAATTAAAACATATTTAATGTTACGTTCAGAATTCTGAAGCAAAATGCTGATGCAAGAACCTTTTTTTTACACCAATACCAATTACTGGCCGCGTTGTGCTTATTAGTGATAAAGTAAAACTGAGAAACGCACTTATCAGAATTCTGCAGAAAACTCCCAGTGTGCTGTACATTGTTGCAAAGAAATATTCTAATGTATCATAAAACATAAATATTTTAGTTCTGCCTTGATTGAATTGAATGCAATTAAAGCGGGAAAATGAATCGGATCCAGTAAGCGTAGTCCCGCGCTAAAGGGAATGATTATGTCAATGTAACGATGCAACCAGGCCCGCGCGCACGCAAAGAATTAGGATCATTGAAGCCGAACATGTAGACACCATCATGTTTGAGGACATTCTGGGGAATGGCAGCTTACTACAGCATCATTAACATGTTAGATAAACTGCACTTGCACCCGGACAACTGTGCAATTATACCAAGTACATTTCAAGCAGAAACTTTTCTGGTTTACTGGTTTAACCTCAGCTTTCGCAGTTAAGAGGATATCGCAGTCAAAAAACAAATGCCACAGTTTGGGCTTTTGTGTAGGCATTGGAAAGGCGCTTGTAAGGCACTGCTGTACTGGCACTAACTGGCCATTAATGGTAGCAGGTGCAAAATGGTGCAAATACCTGGGCATCCAATAGCTGTGCCTGGAAAATACCCAACATGTATAAACAAGCCACACCTGTTGGCTTTGCCAGTGCTTGTTTTTAAAAGGTCTTGAGTGAAGGACACGCCTAAGGCAGACCTGGTTTAGACATTTTTATTACACTAGTAGCTGTTTACAGCACCAATTAGGTCATTAACATTTAGAAGACTGCTTTGAAAAAACACTGGCAGGCACCTCAGTGCAATGCTTGATGGTAAGGCTTGATTAAAGCAAGCTGAAGGTGTTCCCATGAGGATGTGTTTTGGACAGGTAGGGCCAAGAACCAGATGGGAATGGTTATAGGGATTAGTATGGCCATTGGTACTCAATGGGTGGGCAAAAAACCAAACAGCACTTGGAAGCTGTGTGTCTCTCCTCATTTGAAAACGTCTGCCTACCTGTACTCTAATGCAATAGTTTCAGCTTATAGGTGGCGCTGCCACCTAACAGCCCAAACGAATGAGCAAACGTGATGGGATATGCTACTTTATTTTGGTGAAGAATATAGTGATATCGCTGCTCATTGCTGAGATCTCCATTCCTGCTGCAGGTCAAAGCGCTGAATCCTGGAAGGAGCCAATATGCCCCTTTATCTTTCAAATTGGGTAATAGTCACCTCGGATGTACAGGTCTATTATAGGGGTAAAAATGGCAGCACACAATATATACAGATTATTTTCTAGTATTATTGTAGTTAAGTAGCATCCTAAATTGTGGATGGGTGTTATCTATTCATAACCAAGATTTAGATACTCTCAAAGGCAGAAAAGCCAGACAACCCTCCGCTGTGTCCTTTTATGGAACACTCAGTCCCACCACGGGACTATTGGACATGGTGGCATCCCACGCTAATACCAGAGTTGATCTGACAAAGAAGGCAAGATGGTGGCACATTCTGCCAATCTGTCCTGCAGGGAGTCATCAATGCTTTCTGTCCACCTTTAGATCGAGTCACTGGAGCATTTCAAAGGCTTCTTCATCTCATGGAAGTGTCAATGGTGCCCCCGGGAAAAGGTGGGTGCAACAATTTTGTAACAAATGCCAAGCACAGATATGACCTGTTTGTGAATTGTGTCTGGATTCAAGCTTGATTTCACACTTGAGAGGAGGCACCGGAAGACGCTGACACAAACTGAATGTGGCAACACCCACTGATTGGATGGTCACCAGAAATTGATTGAATATTACCCTTTGATAACCCCCAACCTCCTATTTGACCTGCCTGCATCCTTACATTTTAAAATCAAGTGATGAGTAACGAAGCACAGTAAGAAGGCATCACAGAGAACACAGTGAATTGGAATTGAGAGGAAGCCCTGATGGCCACTGCACTATTCCAAGAACTGTTGTCAGAGCTTTGCCCAGTATATCCAGCTACTGGATTTCCATACATCAGAGAGACAAAGGAGTGATGTCTCTTTCCTTGAGCCAGGGACTGGCATAAGCTCTCTGGGATCCCCTGCACCTAAGAAAGACTTACTGTCTACATTGCTACCCAACACAAAGAAATGAAAGTAACGGCCACAGAGAGCAGTGACAACCAGCAGAGCCTCACAACTGTGCCTCCTATCCAAAAGAGAGAACTAAACTAGAGCAGAGGGGTTCACCCCTCTGACCCCAAATCCAAAGAGGCAAGTGCACATGTCAGGGTTTGAAATTGCGGGCAGCTGGGAGCTATTTAGGTCCTGCTGATAGCCCAGGAGAGCCAGGTTAGCTTAAAACCAACAGTTACCAGGAGCTACTTTTGACCCCCCCCGACCAACTGATTCAGAACAAACACAACTATGTGCATTTAACTCACTGCATTTGGGACATTAGGATACATCAATATGAGATTTAAAGGATAAGGGGTCATACATTCATACATAATTATATGTTTGCATTTTATGTGGAAGTTAGATTTGCATAACGCTGCTTGTTCCCAAGTGGTAGCTTCTGGTGACTGGTTACTGCTGGATACACAGGAGATGAGTGTAGCTCCTGATTATCCAATCTTAATTTCGAGCCGTCCATGAATTTAGATTCTCGATAGCTGACAGCTTGATTCCTGCATTTACAAAACCCTTAACCCAGAGTGGAACCAGGGAAATAACCGGGACCAGTGCTATCATCAATCCTGCAAAGCAAAACATCTTAGACTCTTGGTGCCACAGCTGTGGTGCCCACATTCAGCTGGAGCTACCATATTTGTGTTCACCACATCAAGGACTGTATGAACTGTCCATCAGCACAGCCGAAGCAATCAAATAATGGAAAGGATTGCATTGTACACAAGCACCAACAAACAATGACTGTCAACAACTGGACTCCTGACACCCTCGTCTCGGGAGGATAGCTCAGGGGCAACACTCTCGCCTTGGAAGCAAGATGATGTGTAGCAACACAGGTTCGATCCGCAAGTCAGTGCTTAGAAACCACTGGGTATGAACCGCGTTATAAGTGAACAATTACAATTAACTAGGGGTAGCAATGGGACAGACGCTCACATGTTCAGGAGACAATGACAAATGAGTCTGAATAGATATTTTTGGGGCAATATAAAAAAAAAACAACACTGGCACTGAAGACAATACTAACCTTCAGAACATTGTAACAAACTCCCCTGGAGACTTTTGGCACCAACATTACAGACTTGAAACTTGTATCAAACCATAAGAGGTGATGGCTGGAAGGTTTGGAATGAATCCTAACCTCTGGCATTGCTCTGGGCAACCCCCTTCACCATCGTTCTTTGCCTACCAAGCCATTACAAAAGGGGAAAGAGCATATGCAAATCAGGGCTGGTCCCACCCCAAAAGGGGCAGTCCAGTCCAAACTGCTTTGTCATATTCCTTCTGCACGAAACCACAAGCATCCTCAGACATGTTTTGGCCTTGTTGGGCCTCAACAGAGAGGAGTAGCATGCGTCTATAGGCCCAGCAGGAACGAGATTCACGTCTGGGCATACCCGTCCCACTCGGGGTGACTTACATTTACAGAGCATGCCAGTGGTTCAGATTGATTTGAAAACTTCTACCCATCACTTTTTGGGTTTTAGTTTGTAACCTGTATCAACATCTTTTCTTATGGTAACAAGGTTTTCAGTTTCTTTTCATAATACTGCTCCTTGACTGCTCAACCAAAGCTCCCAAAAGGTGAGCCAAGGAAAGCTTGTGAAGTTCTACTTGTCTATAATTAGGAAGGGGACTCCCTTCCTCAAAGACAAGGCTGGAAGAATCCTCCTTAACTTTTTCCCAAACTCTTTGACAACAAGTAATCAGTAGAATTGACTGGTTCCTGCCAACTCTTCCTTTTCCACTGCGTGTTGCGCTGAAAGCTTTTGGACTATCAAAAATGTGTGTGTGGATGATTGGGATATCCCTTACTGATGGAACACTACTAGGCCACTAGCAACTTGGTGAATGATAGCAGAATCCATCGCAGTAGCCACCACTGAGATATCATGCTTTCAGAGTGCAAGTGGCCTGTCAAACTACCCCGCCCACTTTGCAATGCCAGCAGGCCCCACCCCACGCCTTGCACATGTTCACCCCGGTCTTTCCTCTGGAAGCCGTCAGGCCTTTCCACGCTGTTGAGCAGCCCACAATTGCACTCTCTGTACCCCTTCAAAGGAGGGCACCCAAGGACATTCAATACCCTCGCCCAATGATCACTGTGGAAGGATGCACCTCAAGTTCTCTGCGTCCTCCAGGCTGCCAGAGCTCTGCCTCTGGGTCTTCTGCCTCCACTTATTAATTAGGAAGGGGTACAAGGAAAGGAAGAAACACAAAAAGCCTGATAGGACAGGGACAGGGTGACCGATTATCGCACCCCTCCCTTCTCTGCCTACCCTGCCCCCATTTATCAACATACAAAAGCCCAAACTATTGGCTTTGTCCACGATCACTCCATGCTATGTTCTTTGGCGCACATGTCTTAAATGGCAGGAAGCTTGGCTTGTTAACCCCGTTTGCCAGAAATGCTCCAAAGTGTTTCAGACCACTGTCGGGGAGCTCAGTCTGTTTGACGGTGTTGGGTGAGCGAAGAAAACTCATTATGGGGGATAAGTTATGATGCCGCACTGAATACTCATTCATTTCAGATTCAAATTCTGAATCAACATTGATTACATTGACTTTTGAAAAGCAGATGAGAAATTCATACTTTCAAATAGATATGACAAAATTATGCTGAAATACATTTTCAAAGTGATTGAAACGTGTACCCAGTTCAGGTGACACTCGCGCATGCACATTTTTCAAAGATATAACAAACACTTAGCGATGGGTATTACATGACATGGTGTAGTTATTTGGAGTGACTACTGTGTGCACTGCACGATCAGCTGGGGAGCATCGGAAGGCAGCGCGTTCCTAATGCCCACTGGCAGGTAACATGTATCTTGGCATCCAGTAGAATAAGCACCAGTGAGCTGTGCAGCCCAACCAAGCCCGTCACGGCCAATTGAATGCAAACTCTACTTGATTAAGGACTGCTACATCCCCACAGTGCACATATCATCTTTGCTCTCTGACAGATGAGCCTGCTCACGAGACGCCGCTTCTTAATCTATGCTCCCAAGCACTTGTAATTACTGCAAAATGCATGCTCGCATGTTTACAGGTTACAAAATATGATCCTCCGAAGGCGGCAATCAGGCTGCCATAAAGTGAGAGGCACTTGTAAAACTGGAAATATGCTTGTTAAAATGGAAATATGGAGTTCTAATATGGCACTTCTTATTTTGTCTGGAAAGTTTTGTAGGAAAAAAGAAGACGCTTCAGCCTACTGCGTTCGACTGTGGCTTTAGAGCACTTCACAACTTAACCTGCTGGTCCCATAATGTCTGCATTGGACTGTCGCTTCACTGGGAGGCATTGCTAGAACTCTGGTTTTCCCGTGCGGGTCAGCCAATGGTCATCCTAGTCACCACTCCTTTGCAGCAAAGGCATCTGCCCATTGGCCCGCCCTGCCCTAGGTTCTCATGAAACACATTCAATACCATGTCAAGATCAAACGCTGCAGACCCGCCTGCACATGACGACATGTTTACAGATTTATTCTAGGCACTTGCCAGATCGGCCAGTTACCTCAAAATGGCGGAAAAAATGATTTATGGCAGCAGGAGCATCTTGAACATGAGGTGATCAATAGAGAACAGCAGGGTGGGCATGATAGAAACTCAGATGTTGTACCTTAGGTGACCTTACTGCCATCACCATGACCTCGAATGCTGTAGGTTGCCTGGAAATCATGTAGACCCTTGTCAGAGCATTATATGATGAACTGCACACTACATTGTAGGGAAATAACTGCTTTGGTAAATGTGAAACATTATTTTTAACAGGCGGTGTGTATGTTGGGTGGGTAATTCTGTGTGTTTGACTATGCCACTAAATTAGAGATAGCTGATAGGAGGATAAAATAAGGCCAGGAGATTGTGGCAGCTGTTATGGTGCACCGTGCAAAAAGTTGGAGAGGGCAAACTATCTTTCCACAAGCAAATGACTGCACTTGCGTGTTCTTCAATTACATCAAAGACTTCATATTACATTGCAGGCAAATAGCAGTGTACACTGTACAGAGCATTATGTTGCAGGAAAATAATTGTCGTGCCATAAATGGCTACTAATGTAGATATCTCTGGTAGAAAATCTGAGGCACAATAATTAATAACAAAGCAACTGATTGCAGTTGTGGGCTCTGAGATAACATGATAAACTTTACATCACATTGCAGGAAAATAACAATTATTTTTGCGTAGATTACCATCACTGGAACATTATGCAAAATTATCTTTAACAATTTTGTGTTGGTAAGGGAAATCGTGGTTCATGGTAAAGTACTAAGTGGCACGATCTACAGTTGTTTTTTACATGTTTCCATTAATGACCCTTATTTCCTGTCGAAGGACAGGGCGATCAAATGATTTTCTCAGCAACAAAGCTTTGATTAGAGCCCATTTATGTTGTTTAAAACGTCATCAATTTAGGCACTCGCCACATCTCCTCTCTCTCTTTTAGCTCAACTCATGTCATCATGTCATCGCATAATCACACCCTATTTCTCATTTACAACCCCCTCCATTCGGATCTCTTATTTCTATAAGGTAGTAGGTCTGCCAGCTTCTACTCCAACCAACCAGACTGTTGTGGACCTTGTTCTGACGTGGGTTCTCGCGTCCTTCTCCATCTATACCCATCCAATGTACATCCCTCTCTACGATTCTCATTCCAGCAGGCGACTTGCTTGTCCACATCGGGTCTCTTGAGTTTTTGTCTCATTCAGGGCTTACATCTACCGAGTTGTTTTTACAGAAATCATAGCCACAGTAACCCCCAATTAAACCAGCTGTTTCCTTTTCACTCTGCCCTCACCGCCTGGTAGCAGAAGAACAGTTTGAAAACAAATCTGAGCAGAACAAATGTTTTAATTGTCGGTCTGATTATTCACACTGGCCAAATAACCTCGGCTGTGTTATTTAGCAGTTACAACACTGCAGACTGTTCTGTCAGGTATATGGGATTCATGTTCAATATTCTCTTGCTTTAGTCCCTAAGACCCTCCTGTTTCAAAACTGCTTTTAGTTTCCATGTTTAATTCACATGTACTGTCATTTCTGGCATTTCGACTCAGAGGTACTGTTTAGCCATTTTAAATAAATAAATATTGATGTTAGCCTCTTGCCTTGACTATTCTAGTAGTCTCCACTTCAGTGTTTCTGACTATTCCTGCCGTGGGTTCATAGCACAAGACCTGTCCACACTGAAGAGATCATATCACATCTATTTCAACGTTACTGTCCTGGTTCGAAGTAACTCCGTGGATCCAACTTAAATGTTACAGCTTTATAGAGTTGTGTGTTATGCCAGCGACTGTTACGATCAAAGCACTGCCCTCACATAGATATGCAGTGCTCAGAGATAACATTGAAATAATTAGTCAGCTTTAAAAACACAGGAGCTTTGACATTCCAGTGCCCACTTCTATAGGACATTCTAGCACCCCTAGCACCTAGGTAGACCAAGAACCTGGGAGACATCTTGCACTCCACTCTACCCTTCGCTTCCCAAGTCAAAGGCATCAGCAAGAAAACACCTGTCCAACTCTACCTCTTACAATATATTACCCCACTCTTCCCAAAATTTAGGAACTGGAGGAAAATCTTGTAGTGCAACACTTAGTTTACTGCAATAGTATGCTTGCAGGAGCCCTGAATTACCTGATTCTGAACCAGACTGATATGCAAGGTAAAAAAAAAAAACAGGCTCACATCTCTGCTAACCTTGCTTCCCTGAACTGGCTACCCATAGATACGAGAATCTAATCACGTCTTCCATAAAGCCGCCCCTAACTACATGAACAGACTTTTTCACTTCTATGCTGCAACGAAACCACTTAGTATTTTATTGTGCAGTGCAAATGAAAGGTGTGTCTTAAATTGCTGAAAGTCTTCAACACGTGTTTCCCCAAACACTGCGAAAGCAAGAACAGGACCACCATATCCAAGCCCTTTACAATCATGGACAAATGTGGCATAATAAGAATTTGAATGACTCCCTATGCAACAAAAGTCTACAAAATCAAGCAGGGGAACGAGCCTTCTTGAAATTTCTAAAATCAATTATAAATTTGTGATTATTTTGACTATTCCTCCTGATGAACCACTATGTGCTAAGTGGGGAAACACGTGTCAAGGACTTTCAGCAATTTGAGACACACCTTTTATTTTTACCTCACAATAAAATTCTACCATTCAAACCAAAAAACTGTAATCTGGTAAAAATTCTTTCTGTTGGTGCAAATTGGAATCCAGCTTTTCATTAATATAACCCTCCAAGTATTGGGCAGTCTCAATACCAGGATAACTTGCAGACATGTAGACAACATCTAGCTAAGCTACTACTAGGACTCGCCATCGGTTGCTCCAAGACTGCAATTTTCAGAATAACAAACCCACTTAGGTCTGCCAAAAATCTGCTATTCGACAGCTCAAGATTCAGCAAAACACGTGCTGGAGGAAAGAGGATAACCCCTGCTGCCCCAGCCCACTTATTAACTATACCCTTATGCATCAGACAAAAGCAGAACCTCAAGACCTTCAAAAGAGGTCTCAAGCTAAAGATGCTAGGCAAAGTTACGAATGAAAACAGGTTTATTGTCGGGCACCGCTAAAGATGTCACATTCACGCCTGGGGGAGGGGCCATTAGCCAATCAGGTGGATGAAACAGCCGGTGAGAATATACATTCTCCGCCTGCTGTTCCAGCCACAGAGGCACTTCCCTGGGTAGCAACATTGTATTTTTTTCTGTGGGGAGGCAACAGGGAGCCCTTCCCTGTTGCCTCCCCACCAAACCAAAGAAAACCTCTCCCCACACCCTGAGTCCCTCCACACTTACCTGCAGGACCGGAGTGCTGCACCTCCCGTTCCGGCCACTTTCATCAAAATGGCAGAAGCCATCATTTTTTCATTTTTTTTCTCCCCCTCAGGAGATTGGCTGAGCACGCAGAACGAATCTCCCGAGGGGGAAAAAAGAAAGCCATTTGCACCCCAGATGAATAGCCACTGTGCGAATGGCTTTCAAACTGCGGTGGGGGGACGGACATGGCCACTAATCGACCGCAGCCTTCGACAAGGACCTCGCTTGCCTCGGGCCTACCATGACTCGGGCTGGCGGACCGTTACAGCCCATGTCTGCCCCCCCCCCACTAACCGGGGCATGAAAGCCATAATCAGGTACTTTATTGCTTTTATTGTATACAATATTCCAGAATGCCACGTGTGAGAGCTTTGAGGTGGCATGCTCGCAATACAGTGTGTTATAAAACTCATGTGACTGTTAGCATGTGCCACACTAGTATGGAATTCTGAACCCTAGCTTGTGTTGCATCTAGATAGAAATGTGACTGTTAGCATGTGCCACACTAGTATGGAATTCTGAACTTTAGTTCGCGTTGCATCTAGATAGAAATGTGACTGTTAGCATGTACAGCTCCTAGATGGAATCCCACAATTGCAAGGACAGCAATGCCAACTAACCAACCAACTAACAATTCCACCCCTCTGCATAGACCTCTCAAACTCTAACCAAACACAACCACAAGCCTAAAACACAGCAATCCGCACAAACTTCACAACAATGCAACAACAAAACAAACCACACATAGACTTGCACAACAGCACATGACGACTACGGACCATAAAACACCCCAAGCCCAGCCAATGGACCCACCGGGCTGAGGCTGCCAACAGCACATCACTGCTCTCTTGCACTTTTCCAGCTTACTCCCACTAACCCACCCCCACTCCTCCCCTTTTTCAGAGCCGCCAGAGCGCCAGGGGACCACTTCGGTGGTGATAGTGCGCAGTACAAATGTCCTTTAACATTAACATAACATTAACAAAAATTAAAATAGATATACATAAATTACTAGGGAAATTGAACTCTTTCTGGCCAAAGTAATGCACTCCCATCATTAATGACTGCCTCATTCATCTCAGTGTGCGTTTCTTCACTGACAAATGAACTTAGAATATGTTTATCAAAAGTTGGATTTCTTCCTAACAAAGTGCAAGACATGTGCCCGAGCAACTGTTCTCTTTTCCAGCTTTTCTCTTCATGCCAGCGTCCACATTTTCTAGGGGACAGGCACTGGTACAAAAGCATAATCCTAGGACCAAAAAAAACCCAATGGGACTGTACTTGCCCATTGGTCCAAATGTGAGGGACCTTATAAGATCAGTTTCATTAATCGCAGCTCCTCAAACTCCACATGACTGGAATGAATAGGGTTGTACAAATGAAGAAGATTAAATCATCTGAGAATGTCCGAAGCACAAAGTCACTGCGGCACTACCATTCAAGGTCTTCACGGATCTCAGACAACCCCCATTGAATAGCGATTGTCTACATCTTATCTGTCCTATCCTGGTCAACCCAACAATTCAAGAGCTACCACACACTACAACAGGTAAGGGGAGACAAGGTAGACACTACTAGACACAAATACAAAGTGACAAAGGCAATAGGGAAAGAAACACAGGCATGAAGGGGAGCAACAGGTGGTAAGGGGAGGGACAAGAGGGATGAGGGGGACAGAGCAAGAGTGATCAAACAGGGTCATCCCACAGCAAATGTATAGTTTTTTGTAAGCTTTCCAAACAGCCTTGCATTTACCCTTGCAAACTCTTCGTTGGAAAGCATCTTTTCCGCCTGGATATAAACAGACAGGACCCTCCAGCCACTCATCCCAGGACAACTGTCAATTCGACTTCCACACCTTTTCACAGAAATCAGAATCCTGAATAGCCACTGCTTAGCTCCCAAATGCACAGACATCCTTGGCGAATTATATATATAACATATTATAAGCCTCTCTGTGAAGTTGCTCGAATTCAATCTTTTCTTAAAGTCATTTCTTGATCAATGCAATGATTTGGAGCCGAACATGGTGTCCAATAGCTTCTCTCCATGCTAATGACCCCTACAGCAATAGGTACATTGCCGTCTACATTCAGGTGTTCACAAACGCAGTTAGTTGACAAAAGAATAGTTCTGGCAGACACACAATTGAACTCAATGTAATGAGTGCACGTTGCAAAGAAAAATGTGCGTCTCTTGACAATAAATACAGACAGAAGGCATTAAAAAGATGTGCACCATAAGGAAACACATTTTCAAAATTGAAGCAAAAAACACCCCGAGAATGGTTCTAGTAACCGGTGCACCGAACAAACCACATGTCGCGGAACGCTCTGCAGTGCACCTGTAATATAAAATACAGTCTAGCCAATCATGCACATTGTGATTGAGTGTGACTCAATATGGGAGGTTAGGTGACCTTGGTATAACTTAGTTTTTCTTTTCGTGATAACATCCTTTAGAGTCTTCACTAGTACGAGGACAATTTAGATGGTGAAGATCTGTCGCGAGAGGGCCATTTGAAGGACCGGGCATTTATCTACTGAAATGAGACTTGAATACTGTTGCCGAGTGATCGTTCATCATTGGTGACATCCATGAAGCAATATTGGCTGTGAAGTAAACATTGCTGTGGAAAGGGGATTATACATCAATGTTATTCTCAATAAACCTCAACGCAGAACTGGTTTCGCACATAGTGTGGCTTACATAACAAGAGGAAATAGCACTTTTGTGCACTTATAGGGACCACAAAACAGGAACAACCCGAGTAGCAATACGGAAACCAGACAACGGGCGGTTGTGGTAGCATTGTTGAATTGTTAACTAATCTGTAATTGCTTTAGGAGAAGTGTGCTTTGACATTTAAGGACCTGGTAAAAACCAGAGCACCCGACAGCCCCCAAAACGTGCCAGAAATGTAGAGAAAATGGCAGTAACTGCCACAAGAGACTGTTCACGGCTTTCAAAGAAAGCAAAGTAAATCTCCAAAGAGCTATGTTGGGAGGAAGATGAATATGTCATCCATAGCTTCTGCCCCTCCCCCTCGCCAATACTACACATGTGAGAGATGTTACTCACTGAGACTACCGTTTTGCCCTTATCCCCCACAGGAACAGCAGAGCTTCGGGACAATGCGAGCTGAAGATGACAAAAGCATTCAAGCTAACATTATAACAGTAAAAGTGCATGTATTAGAAACAAAGCAAACATGCACTCCACGTTAAGAACAAGTGCAATAGGTAATATATGCATTTACACATGAAGAATACTAACATAGCATCCACAGACATGAAGAACACTAACATGACCAATGTATAAGGTGAATGCAACATAAACGACACGTGAATATAGCTTACTAATAGGGAAACAAAAGTGTAATTGGGCAGCCATCTTTCCAAAGATGGAAGCCGCAGCATGTCTTTGAATGAACACAGGCTTGAGGCCTAGGGGAAACTTAAAAGGCTGAATCCACAGAAATACACATCCATGCACACCTCAGACAGTAGCGGGCAACTAGTGCCAAGATTACAGTGAAATAAGGGTGGATTGAAACAAAGGCACGAGATAGCAATTCCCAAGACGCAAGCAGTATACTCTGAGATTAATTAAGGTCTTAGAAGAGCACAAATAGTATTTGATAGCAAGGTGCAGTAAAACAGTAAGCCAAAACACTCCAAATAAAATAACTCAAGAGTGTCCTCAGTGGCAAAAGCAAACACAACACCACTTGTGAATAGTGCCGGTGCATCTGGCATGCTCTGCTCGCGGGTGCCGGTACGCCCGCCAGGTCAGTCGTGGTGGGTGGGAAGGCACCCGCGAGCAGAACTTGTAGTTTGCCGGTCCGGTAACAACAGTACCAGCAAGTTTACCAGTACCGGTGTTACTGGACCGGCAAACTTATAATGAGGCCCATTGCCAATGGGTTATCACCTACGCAGTGTAGAGGACCACCTGACGTTCAGAAAAGAGCTAGAACCCTGGTTATTCAACTAAAACCAGCATAAGACTAGCCCAGACGTTTGATCCGCTAAATCCAGCATGAGTCCAGCACCGAAATTTCAGCCAATTATAGATATAAACATGGTCTTTTGACAAAATGGCTGGTGCCCTAGAGTGACACAGACATCAGAGAAACTCACACGCGACTCCCCTACAACGATAATGGACACATTCATGTCTGACTCCATGCAACCAAAATTCAATCGATCAAACACCTCTACTTAAAGCAATCAAATGAACCTAATTGTTCCCACATTAATGGTGCCAATGTCCTTGCTCTGATATGATATGGCAATTATAACGTGCCAGTACACAAGTGTTTCGAAGCGTTTCTGGACAGGACTGAACGCCTTTCACCTCACTACATGTACTCATTGTTTGTCAACCCCGTCATCTTCCCAACTAACTGATTTCGCCTCTAAAATCTCGTATGATCTTACACACACACAAAATCCCCCTCACATGGTCTCTCCATGCCTTTCAGTTACCGCAACAATATTAACCAAGCTATACCAAAGCTTGTTTCTTTAGTTCTACCATACTAACTCCAGACCCAGAGCACTTTAATTGATCAGACTTGAGCCCTAACCCTCCAGATAAACGTATTCTCAAGTATGACCACCAAACACATAGGACCAGAACGCTGCAAATGACCTGCAATCATTAACACTACAGGTTTCAAATCTGCCTCTCCCTCTATCCACAATCGCCATGCCTATTTTCTTGCAGAGCCACACGCACATGCAGCAGCGCTACCTAAAATGGCAGCCGGGTGCTATGCAAGATCACTTTACATTACATGAATTTACATTTATACATTAATGATTCCCAGGTGATACATTACATCAGCTTCTATTAGGGAATTGTCCCATTGTTACTGATCTTTTTCCAGTAATCTGGCCAGGATAATAGGAGTGCTAGGAATTATTCACTAATGCAGACCACTTCATATGTTTTGGGATGGCAAAATGGTAATTTTGGGCGGTGTCAAAGAAATGCTTTTTGAAGGCAAATATGACACATTTACCAAATCTGGGCTTAATCGGGCAAGGTTTTTCATTAAAGGGCCCGGATTTGGCCCTGGTGTAGATGTTCTATGCAGATCACTGTTTTAAAATCTTTTTTTGAAAAAACGTTTATATACTTTATATGTTACTAATATTGTTTCTATGTTTTATGATGTCAAGGTTTGTTTTAATTTGTGAGCCCACAGTATTCCTGTCGCACCTCAATATGCACTTAAATACATGTTGCTTTGCAGTGCTTTTCTTTTTGTGTGTATATTCGTTTTTAAGCAATATAATTCCGTTTTACAAGATAATTGGGATAGGGACAAAACCTGTTTGCTCCATTCCTCTCTAAGCAGCCAAACATGTGCTAAGTGCGTTTGCTCCAATTTCAACCCTGCTGCAAATATTTAATAGTTTGGCCCAAGGTGTCCAGGTGCACCTTCAAACTACAACATAAACCAAATTAAGTGAATAATGTGGTTTAAATTGGTCACCTATCTCCTTCAACTTCCACTGAACTATATAAATAAATCATATTTTTATGTGAAACGTGTAACAGAAATTACTGTGCTCCTGACTGGCAAATGAGCAGCTTTAACTCAGATTTACATTTTTATGAAGCAACCCCTTAAATTCAAAGTCTGCAACAAAAGAAAGGGACACGCGGTTAAGGCCGCAAGAATCTGCTACATCAAGGGCTAAGCAATTTATGGCAGCTTTGAGTTGTAAATAAGGACGTGTTATTTCATTTCCGCCCTGCAAGGCCTGCATAGCGAGGCTGCATTGGGGAATGCTCAGACTGTAGGAACCAGGCCTAGAAGGCAGACTCTGCCAGGGCCAGTTAATTTCAGAAATAACATTACTGCCACTGAAATATTCCGGAGAATGTATTTCATTACAATAAAAGAGAGCTGATGCCTCCTCGGGTTTGCCTTGGGTCGGATTTCTGGAAGTGTAACATTTTTCATAGGTTTTCAAAATTGTGTAATAAATAGCAGTTGCCTGAAACTGTCCCGTCCCCCCTCCACTCTTGTTATATAGTTAGCACGTATGTATAGTGTAGAACTGTGATCACCACCTCCTCCCTCTACCTCAATTATAATGACTATTCGTAAATAGTATAAATCTGTGCTGCCACCTCCCCACTCCATCCCAGTTATAGTTAGCACGTGTGTATAGTATAGTACTGTGACCGCTAATGACCCTGTTATAGCAAACACACATGTAAAGTATAGAACTGTGACCGGCACTTCCCCCACCCCAGTTATAGTGAGAATATAGTGAGAGTTATAGTGAGAACATATGTATTGTATACAACTGTGACCCCTTCCCTTCACCCACTCTAATATGCCAGCCACAGTGAGAACATATATGCTGTTAGTAACCTGTTCCATGGGCAATACCCGGGGGTAATAGCTGGCAGCCCGAGTTAAAGGCCAGAGCGAAGCAAGGGCTGTTACAGAGGGCACCGGGATGTTACCCTGTTATTGCCCATGGAACTGGTTAATAACGCCATTAGCACCCCGAATGCCAATACGGTAACCCGGGTGCTGACAGCAGCGTTTTTTGTATGAATGAACGGGACGCCTCGCGGCATCCCGTTCATTCATAGAAAATACTTTATAGATGGAGCCCCTCTACCATTTCCATGGCGGCAGGAAGAAGGAAGTCGGAGAAGCACTAGCGGAGGTGGGCTGCCGCCACCACAGCCATCAGGTAAGTGGGGGTGGGAGGGACGGGGAAAATGATGTTAAGGGAAGGGAGGGTGGGGGAAGATGGCAGGCAGAACGTGCGCTTGGATCGTGGCATTCAGCCTGCGATCGGAGCAACCTGATTAGCTGCGCCCCCCCCACCCCGGGTGCTAATAGAACTGTGACCGCTACCATGCCCCTCTGCCCCAGTTATAATGACCACATGTGTATAGAAATGTGTCTGCCACCTCACCCCTCCGACTCACTTGAAGTGAGGGCTTGTGTATAGTATATTATTCGGTTTCAACAGTCATGCCCATCTATCTTTTTCTGCCTGTCTTTAAACTATATTTGAAAGATTGCAAAGAATAACTATGTATGTATGCGTGTGGGTTCTATAAAGTACACTTAACTACCCAATGGTTATATGGTGCTGCTGTGTATGTATACAATTGATAAAAGTTGCAGCCTGAACGCAGTTTTATGTTTTTTCGTGAACTGCAAAAGCCAGTGTTCTTGGCGCAGATCTAGTGGTAACAAAATGTCCAAATGAGTGCAGCTTGGTTGAAGAATGATATCCCTCCAAATGTTTTACAATAAAATTTGTGAAAAGTTAGAAGAAAACCTTTTTTTGAGACCATGGTAAGGAGTTCGGCTGATAGTAGTACAGTCTCTTACGATGTTAACCTGATGTCAATAAAAACATTTGTGGAGAAGACAGATGGTTGAATGGTATTCCTTGTTTTACAGATAACCAACCATCAGAGGGAGCGCAGACCAGGGAAGATATGCTCATCTTTCTTAATTTTAAGTGACAGTCTTGCAGCCGCATACTGAATTCTTTGTAAACAGCTGAGTTGTTTAGCTGGGAATCAAAGATAGATGGAATTACCAAAGTCCAACCTAGATGATAACAAGGCTTTAATTGCCATTAGTACCCGGCACTGTGCATCCACGGGAAACATGGAACGTGGATTGCCTCGTTTCCTAGCCATTCCGCAGTGTAATCCCGTGGTCGCACGAATGTCGTTCGCGTGCTGGGTACACTCTTTTTTGTTTCTTTTTTCTGCCGACCATGGAAAGGGAGAAGGGACCACACGTAGTCCCTTCTCCCTTTCCAAGGTGGCAAGTTTCCTCCCATTCAGTAGTACAGAGCATCTTGGCCCAAAATGGCACCCTGTTGCTCCATAATAATGAAGCAGTATGCGCGTTGTTCCTTTTCAAACGGCAAAAGAAATGCTGCTTGAAAAGATTTTGTCAGCCACTTGTGTTCCATGGCTGCAAACTCGGGAAAACTAGATTCTCGAGCCTGCAGACCCTGAAATACTAATGGCAATAAGCCCCTCGATGGCAGGCCAATAACGCCCATGGTAATGCCCCCAGGGCCTTCGTTAAGGCCCTTGCGTAACTATGGGTCCCGGGGGCATTACCTGGGGCAGTATTGGCCCGCCGTCTCGGGGCTTATTGCCCCATTATCTGTGCTGGGAGAAATACAAATTTGAGAATGCGTTTTAAATAGATGGTAAAGACAAGATTTTAAAAATGAACAGATTTAGTTATTTAGGAAGATTTTTTTATAATTTAATATAATTCTCAGGTCTCCGATTACAGATACTGGCACAGGGCATTCACATAATGTACCTGGACAAAATGTAAACTTGCATCATTTGGACAAAGCATGGAACAAGTTACTTACCTGTAACTGTTGTTCTCCAGCATGGGTCTGGCATGGATTCACATGCTCATGAATATTCCCCGTCGTCAGGCTGGGAATCCTCGGTAAAGAAAAAACCAGTATCAGTTTCGTTTCTGATCTGTCTTTCGTAGTAATAACCAATCACTGGTCTCTGCGTCATACTGACCACAGCCAATGACTGCCCTCTACCTAAGCACCGCCTCTGGCAGCCATCTTCAGATTTGGAAGCACGTGAAGTGGCAGTATGACCAAGTGAAGAGCCGCAGAGGGGTAGGCGGGAGGGTTCGCATGTGAATCCATGCCAGACCCATGCTGGATAACAACAGTTACAGGTAAGTAACTTGTTCCTTCTCCAGCATGGGGTCTGGCATGGATTCACATGCTCATGAATAAAGAATACATAGCAGTACACACATGCACAACCACGGGAGGTGGCAAAGGCTCAACATTAAGCATCACATCAACTCAACATTAAGCATCTTACCTCCTCACCAGGCTCACCTCAGGCGAACAGGTTGCGCAGCACTGCTTGGCCGACCCTGGACTCCTCCCTGGAATCCCGGTCGACGCAGTAGAATTTCGTGAAGGTGTGCGTCGACCTCCACGTAGCAGCCCTGCATATGTCCAGCAGGGGCACACCAGATAGGAACGCCGTGGTAGCTGCGATCGCTCTGGTGGAATGGGCTCTCGGACGGCCAGGCAGCGGTCGGTTTGCCAACCGGTGACAGTACATGATACAGCCGGAGAGCCATCTGGAGATGGAAGCCTTCGAGAGAGCCTTCCCCTGATTGACAGGTCCAAAGTTCACAAAGAGTTGTGACGTCTTCCGAAAACCTTTCGTGCAGTCCACGTAGAACTTCAGCGCTCTAGCTACATCCAGCGAGTGCAAAGTCCTCTCAGCCGGCGACGAAGGCGACGGGAAGAACACAGGTAACACCAAGGGTTCGTTGAGATGAAAGTCCGACGGTACCTTGGCCATGAAGGATGGGTGCGTCCTGAGCACTACCCTCGTGTCGTGGAAAGTCAAGTACGGGGCCTTGCAGGAAAGGGCCTGGATCTCTCCCACTCGTCGTGCGGAGGTGATGGCCACGAGAAAAGCTGTTTTCCACGATAGAAACTTCAACGGGGCCGAGTGCAGAGGCTCGAACGGAGGTCCCATGAGTTTGGTCAGCACCACGTTGAGCTCCCACGCCGGGGCCGGAGCCTTCACCGGCGGGAACGATCTGAACAGTCCCTTCATGAACTCTTTCACCAGACGATGAGACCACAAGGACGTCCGGCCCGTGGTTCTGGTGTATCGGGAGATCGCAGCAAGATGAATCTTGATGGACGCGTGTGCCAGACCAGCTTTGGCCAGCGTCAGCAGGTACGGCAGCACTTGGGGAGCCGTAATCCGTAGAGGGTTAATCTTCTGTGCGTGGCACCAGACAGAGAACCTCTTCCATTTGTGTCCGTAGCATTTAAGAGTCGAGGACGCCCTGGCCTTTGCAAGAACCTCTCTGCAATCGGCCGGTATGTCGTATCCTCCAAACTCTAGCGCTGCAGGAGCCAGGCCTGCAAGTTCAGCGACTTCGGGTCGTGGTGGAGGATGGCGCCTCCTTTCCTGGAGAGTAGATCCGCGTCCGCCGGCAGCTTGATTGGCGGGGACGCCGACAAGTCCAGAAGGTCCGGGAACCATATCTGCCTCGGCCACGCAGGTGCGACGAGGATCATCCTGCACCGTGACCTCTTGAGCTGGTTGACGAGCCGGATCAGCAGAGGCAAGGGAGGGAACGCGTAGAGGAACAGGCCCTCCCAGGGGAACGAGAAAGCATCGCCCATGCTCCTCGTCTGGGGAAACCTGCTGGCGAACCTCCGGCACTTGGTGTTCGTCGCCGTCGCGAACAGGTCGATCTGGGGTGTGCCCCACCGTCGGAAGAGGCGATCCACCAGATCCTGCCGTAGTTCCCACTCGTGGCACGAGCGCAGCTCCCTGCTGAGTGAGTCGGCGATGGTGTTTTTTATCCCTGCCAGATGAAACGGCACCAGAAGAATCCCTTGGGCGACGGCCCAATGCCACAGGTCCTGCGCCTCCTTGGACAGCGCTGGGGACCTGGTTCCGCCCTGTTTCCTGATGTAAAACATGGTGGTGGTGTTGTCGGTGAAGATCCTCACCACCTTGCCCTTGAGGGACGGAAGGAAGGACCTGAGGGCCCAAAACACTGCACGGAGCTCCAGGACGTTGATATGCAGGGACTTCTCCGTCGGGAGCCAGAGTCCCCTTGCGTGCAGATTTTCGGTGTGCGCTCCCCACCCTTCTAGGGAGGCATCCGTGGTCACAGTCACCTGGTGGGCTGGGGTCTGGAAGTCCATGCCCGCCGTCAGATGCGCGCGGGTGCCCCACCACCGTATCGCTCGTCGGAAACTCTCGTCGAGCTTGATCCTTTCCTCGAAGCTGCCCGTCGTCTGGATCCAGCGCGCATCCAGGAACTCTTGCAACGGGCGCATCCGGAGCCTGCACATGGGAATGAGGTAGATGCAGGAAGACATCATCCCGAGGAGGGACTTGATGGACCTCACCTTGGCCGCGTCGGCCACCAACATCCGTTGCACCTTGCCCAAGATGGTCCTGGTCCTCTCCTCCGACGGGGAGGCCAGAAGGGACACTGTGTCGAGCCTCGCTCCCAGAAACAGTGCGACTTGCGCGGGCACCAGGTGGGATTTGGCGTAGTTCACGGAGAATCCCAGGTCCGTGAGGAGTTGGACGGTCCTTGCCGTGTGGACCACGGCGAGCTCCCTCGTCTTGGCGCGGATGAGCCAGTCGTCCAGGTAGGGGTAGACGTGAATCCCCTCGCAGCGCAGCTGCGCCGCCACCGGTGCGAGGCACTTGGTGAAAACCCTGGGTGCCGACCATAGTCCGAAGGGAAGGGCTTTGAACTGGTAATGACGCCCTTGGACCACGAATCTGAGGAATTTTCGGTGCCCCTTCAGGATGGGAATGTGGAAGTAGGCATCCTCCAAATCCAACGACGATAGGAAGTCTCCTTCCTCCAGCTGACCCAGGACGTGCTGGAGGGTGACCATCCGGAACTTCTGCGCCTTGATGAACTTGTTCAGGCGTCGCAGGTCCAGGATGGGGCGCCATCCTCCCGTCTTCTTCTTCACGAGGAAGTAACGCGAGTAGACTCCGGAGCCCCGAAGCCTCTTTGGGACGAGTTCGATGGCGCCCTTTCTGAGCATCGCCTTTACCTCCAGGAGAAGTTGAGGGACGTGAAGTTCTTTCCTGGCCACGGGGGGGACGCGCGGGCACCTTCTTTGAAACTCGAGCGCGTGGCCCCGGGCCAGGGCGTCCAGCACCCAACGGTCGGTGGAGATGGACTCCCACACGCTGACGAAGCCCGCCAGCCGGCCTCCCACCGGGGTGCTTCGGTGGGGGCCCGACCCCACGGCCGGTTCAATCCTGCTTGGACGCGGCCTTGCCGCCTTGGCCTCCTTGGCGACGACGGCGGGGTCCGCCAGACTTGCCTCATCCTCTGTAGGCCTCTTGCGACGACGAGCGGGCCGCTTGACGGTAGGAAGCGAAACCGCCGCCGGAACCTTTGGAGGCGCCCTTGCCTCCGCCGCTCCGAAAGGGCGTCCGCCGTTGCTGCAGTACTCCAAGGGCCCGGGCCGTCTCAGTATCCGCCTTGATGGCCTGAAGGGAATCGTCCACTGTCTTCCCAAACAGGTTGTTCCCGTCGAAGGGCATGTCCAGGACCCTGGTCTGGACGTCCTGCCGAAAGTCCGTCACCTTGAGCCATCCGCGACGTCGAAGGCAAACGCCGTTGCCCATCTGGCGGAACCCAGTGTCGGCGATGTCCGTCGCCACGGTGATGGCGTGGTCCGAGGCCACCTCACCTTCCTGCAGGATCTCAAGGGCCTCCGCCCTCTTGTCGTCCGGCAGAAAATCCAGCAGGGGAGCTATCTTGTACCAGAGTTCCCTGTCGTAGCGGGCCACGATAGCCAAGGCGTTGGCCGCTTTAATCGTCGTCGCCGCCGACGAGATGACTCTGCGTCCCATGGCATCCAATTTCTTTCCCTCGCCGTCCGGCGGGGAAGTCGACGTGGAGGCCGCACCCCCCCCGCTTTCTTCCTGGCTGCCGCGGAGACGACGGAGTCTGGGGTAGGCTGGGCCCGGAGGCATAGGGGGGCCGAGTCCGGGACCCGGTACTTTTTCTCGTACCGGTCTCTTTTCGCTGGCGTCGTGGAAGGGTTCTTGAGGAGGGAAAGGCCCTCATCCCAAATGTCGTCTAACAGAGGCACTGCGAGGACCGTCTTCCTCTTGGCCTTGCGCCGTTGGTAAAGGAAGCCTTCCTTTTTCTTCTCCTCAGGGCAGAGTTGGAAAAGCTCGGATGCCCTGGCGATCATTGAGTGGAACGATCCAATCTCGTCGGGCGGAGAAGCCCTGGTGGGAGGCGACGACGGAAAATCCTCGTCGTATGCCTCGTCGTCCGTACCCGTCGCTGCCGTGTCAGTCCCCGTATCATCCCCTCGGGTGGACGGGGAGGAGGGCTGGACGGGGCGCGACGGTTGAAAAGGAGGCGGTGGATGGATCCTTCTTTTCTTGGTAGGGGGAACACCAGAAGGTCCCGGTTCTGGATCCCCCGACGGGAGAGGTTCCTCCGTCGGTAACGGCAGTCTCGTCCTTATCTCGGAGCATAAGGACTGTATAGCCAACAAAATGGCCGCTGAGTTGTCTTGCGGCGCTGGCAGAGGGGAATCCGACGGGCGAGCAGGGGCCCCGTCGGTATCCTCGACGATGTCGTCGTCGTCACCTGCGTCGGGGCCCATTCCGACGGGCTGGTCTTGTTCCACGCCTAGGCCGTGGCTTAAGACCTCGATCAGTTCCTCTTCTGAGGTTGAGGCCGAATCGACGACGACGCCCTGCCCCCCCTTCTTCCCCACGGAGGGTTTCACGGGGGTCCTATCGATGGGCACGAAAGAAGACTCCCTCCGAGGAGGCAGGGAGATTCTGGGCCCCGAGGCCGCCACCACTGGTGCAGCCTCCACAGGCTGGGCCAGGGCCGCCGCGACCGTTTCGATAGAGGGCTTGGTCGAATGGATCAAGGCCTTCACCACCTTAGGTGCGCTCACCGCCTTATCCTTGAGGGAGGGGGCACTGCCACGCTCCTCCTCTGCCTTAGAGCTCGACCGGGGTCTCTCCAGGAGCTTCGCCGGGTGCTCGGCCTTCCTCTTACCTGACCCAGAGCGTTGGCTCGTGGTTGATGGTGCCGGGGAGGGTGCGCCCTGCCTGGCGCCCGTAGAGCCCGACCGTTCGGCGCTCCCGGTGCCAGCGGACTCGCGGTGCTTGGCCTTATGTTGGGCCCCCGTCGCCGGGGCGCCCTCAAAGGTCTTAGAAGACCGCTCAGATTTCTTCTTCTTCTCGCCAGACGGGCTCTTACCCTCCAGCCAGCTGGCGAGACGTTGATGGCGGTCCTTCATGGTCCGTTCCGACATGTTGCCGCAAAACGCACAGTCCTTCTCCACGTGCGTCTTGTCCCCATGAAGGCAGTAAAGGCAGAAAGAGTGTTCGTCCTCCTTGAAGACGTTCTGCAGCTGGCATCCAGGGCAGGCCCTGAACAGCTTTCCGGGCGTCGAGCTTCCCTTCTCCTGGGCCATCTCCGAGACCGGGCCTGAGAAGCTTCTGGAGTCCTCCGAAGTGTAGCTCGACGAAATCTTCACCCTTGAGGGGCACAGATGAATCCGACACGGGTCCCCGTTGATCGGATGTAGGATCGGTGGAGCTTGAGGCTCTTTTGACCGAAAGAATCGAAGTTTTTGTGAAAAAGCGCGAAAAAATAGCACTAACGCTCGAGAGCAATAGCACGAGGATCCCAACACATGAACGTGCGGTAAAAATCTGAAGATGGCTGCCAGAGGCGGTGCTTAGGTAGAGGGCAGTCATTGGCTGTGGTCAGTATGACGCAGAGACCAGTGATTGGTTATTACTACGAAAGACAGATCAGAAACTAAACTGATACTGGTTTTTTCTTTACCGAGGATTCCCAGCCTGACGACGGGGAATATTCATGAGCATGTGAATCCATGCCAGACCCCATGCTGGAGAATTAACAGTTAATGCCTCTGTTTCATAGAAGTATTGTCCATCCAGTTATTATTCAATCAAACAGTTTTTAAGGAGGGTGAAAGAGAATGTGCAATATCCTGACAGCTTTAACCAAATTTGAATATCGTCTGCATAATTTAGAAAAAATAGTCCTTTCTCTTGAATAATCCATGGCAACGGTTTAGAGTAAAGCCTTTTAAAAATACAGGGCCAATCAGAAGCCCTCTGGAACTCCTCGGGTTGAAGTTTATTGCTTAGAAGAGCATGTCCCTAGATCGACAATGTGCTGTCTTTGTAGCCAATAAGAAGATATCCAATGAAATACCAAGGCGCGGATACCTACTGAGCTCATATGTATAAGCAAAACACTGTGGTCTACTGTTTCAAAACAGCAGATAGGTTCACTAGTAGCAGGGTACCTGCACTTCCGGAATCCCCCTCCATGCGGATATGATCCAACATTGCAGTGCTCACCAACTCTTTTATTGCAACCTGGTCTAAATTCAAATTAGTGAGTTATTGATTTACTGCTCCCTCTAAATGTTTAACTAAGAATGGTAACTGAGAGATAGGACGTTAGCTTCTGGTTCCAATGGGCTCAGAGTGGCCTTTTTCAGTAAGTGTTAGCCAACCCATGCCTTCCATTCCTCGGGAATGAGGCTGGTTGATAACGAAGCATTCAATCGTTTACAGATCACATCTGAGTGTAAGAAGATTATTAGCAAGTCTAGGTAGTGACCTATCGAGCGGGAAGTGAAAGAAACATGATGACTTCATCAACATGACCACTTCTGAAGGTCCGGTAATTTCATAGTGCTTAAAAACCTATTGAACTTCTACAGTAATTGGGGGTGATGAAGGAGTATTGTTAGCCATTGGTAGGTCCAATCTAATCTTCTCTAATTTGTTGATAAAAAAGGAAGAAACGTAAACCAATGCATGCAATGGGGTTGCCCGTGTTGTACATGGAGGGGCATTTTTCAAGTTGTAGACATCAGGAAAAATGTCTTTAAGTATAGTTGCTGTGTTAGTAATCTTCTTACTGAAGAAAACTTCTTTAACCATTAAAATGGTTATTTTGTAAAGACGCAGATGTCTTTTGTAGTTAAGGCAGAGCCCCTTTAACTGAGTAAATCACTACATTCTCTCAGCGCTTCCCGAGTTCCTTCGCAGAGTATTTACCCCCTTTAAATCACACGTGTGTAGGGGTGGCATAGGAGCGCAAAATGATAAACCACCCAAAAAGCACAGTATATTGCAAAAAGATGTCTTTCTGGGAAGTGTACATGTAGATCAGCCACATTCAGCTCTCCAGAGGTTTTTGCTGACAACTGCCTTGATCCTTCCCCCTTTATTGTATGCTTGCTAGAGCTGATGGGAGTTGATCTGGAGAGCCAAAGGTTCAAGATAAAGCAACAAGATTAAGTTATCTAGCAGACCAGACTATGGTAAAAACAATAAAAAAAGGAAACAAATGTTAGGGTTAAAATAAGGAAAAAGTGATCAGGCAAAAAGTGCATGCCATTTCAAGCTCATTGCTATAGATGATTCAATATTAGCAGATGCAAATTTACTTTATTCACTATTCAACTAACCATTTTTATCTCACCACCAGAGCTCCACAGCTGACGTTATGGAAAGTGGAGTGAGGAGGTGGACAATGACTAATGAGGAGGACGAGGGAAATGGAGAATGGGAATTGAGAAATATTGCACGTTGGCAATGATGATTCTAACTCTCCAGATGAAGAGCACAGGTGGCTCTGCCAAGTACCAGAGAACCATGGAATGTGACTGTTCAGAATTCTACTTCGAACGCTCCGAAAGCTGAGTGCAAGTGGTCATGACAAGCAAAGGAGATCAGAGGAACATTGCATGTTGGGAGTTGTGGTTCTAGCACTGCAAACACAGAATGCAGATGGAACTGACAAGAGAAAGAGAACAAAGAAGTATTGCATTTGGGAGTTGTCATTTCAACACTCGAAAACCTGAGCATAGGCAAGGCATAGGCAAGGCAAGCCTAAGAGAACTGTAAACCATTGCATGATGGGAGCTGTGATTCTAACACATCCAAAATAGACTGCAGGTTGGGTCCATCATCAGAAGAACTAAGAAAGATTGCTTATTGGGTCTTTAGACCTGCAAGCCCTACAAATGGATAGGCATGTAAACTGGCATCAAACTTAAAATGTGGGAAGTCAAGCAACGCTAAAATAAGGTACTTCATGGAATCGTGCTAGGCACTTGTGTATGGCCAGAAATCCCATTCTAGGAGATTGAAAATGAGTTAGTTTGGATAAATCTAATTTACTGCACTCAAACCCATTCTCCCTACAATTGATTCGGCATCGTATAAAGACATGGCAGAACTGAGAAAGGTCATTTAAATGCCAAATTAGGAGGCAGATGAAAGTATTATATTGTTCGCTTTACTCGAAACGAGTTTCGGATTCTTACATTAAATTAAGCACAGCGCTTTTCTACAATGGCGGCACACTAAAAAAAAAACTAGGAAGCGAGATTAGTGTAAAGCGTAATTGCCAAAACAGCACTGGATTACAGAGAAATGGCTGTTTTTACTTATGAAACTATGCACCGTTGCAGGGACACTGAGGGTGGAAAGTCACCCTTTATCATGTGCAAATTGCCACTGATAGTATAATCTTAAATTATTATTTTTTCCATTCTGGGAGCAGATTCCTAAGTTTTTTTTCCATTTGGGACACATACAGGGCCTGATTTACAAAAGCTCTTTTCAATGGCGAAATCGCATTGCACAAAGCTTTGGAAAAGGCCTACTGTGCTTTCTGTGCAGGATATCAACTGCCAAAGGATTCCAGTTTGAGCTATAATCAAAGTGTTGTAATGTGCTTGTGAGTATTGGCGGAAGTCTGTGACGTCATTTAGAATGTTACTGTGTGGATGAGAGAATGTTGGTGAAGAGAGTTCCTAGCCCAGGCAGTTAGAGAGAGCCCTGCCTGGGTGATGGGTGCCAGGGTCGGTTCTATGTGCCCCATGTAACTGTAACTTAAGAAGATGCTACTAAAGCTCAGAAGGATTTACCAAGAAGACTGGAAGGCTACTTTATTTCGCAAACATATTAAAGGTATTTATTTTTTACGTGAATTCCAAAGTGGACAAAATATATGACACTATTCTGCAAAGCATACTTCATCGCATTAAATAGTTTAACAAGAATATTTTGCCAATGCACCTTAAAAAGCCCTGACTTATAAAACTATTGAAAGGAACCTATGGATTATTGCCTGCACAAAGGATGACTATTAGCTGGGCCAAGCTGTTAAAATATTCCAGGACAGATAATTAGCAATGTATCAAGGCAAAGGTTAGAAGAAGGAAACATTCTCGTTTTATACGTTTTCTAAGCCTGTAAATGTAGGTCATTTTTTCAGTAAAACATATTCATAAAATCGCTAATAGGAATAACTGTTCCCCATTACAGGCTAGTTAGTGTTCCACCCGCCTACCTCGTGAACGCAATCATTGCCAAAAATGGTACCAATGATAATTTATTTTTTATATAGCACTACACACCCAAAGGACTCAGAGCGCTGAACCAACAGAAGACATTATTAGCCCACAGAGTGGTACTCAGATTATCAACCTGCTACAGCAAGCTGCACACAGATATCAGGGGCAAGTGCTTAGCTCACTGAGCTATCTGACCGGCTCTACTGCAGAACTAGCCCCAGGCACTTAAAAGAGGAACTGATTTAGATGTCTTGCAGAAGAAGACAAGACGGAGGAGTCATTCAAAGGTTCCAGGATGAGAGTCAGGTATGGTGGAAACAAGCAAAGGTCCTTGCAAGAGGAGCAGATGAGGAGGTTAGGGGTGTCAGCAGTGCTTTAAATGGGATGCAAAATCGAAGGGGTGCTCTTAACAATGGGGTTTGGCCTAAAGAGTGCGGGGTCTGCAATACAATTCAGCATATTAAAGGCGACAGTGTGTAGTAGACCCATCCCTCTTACAAAGACATCTCAAACCATTCTTTAAGGTGCTTGGTTCGAGATGCGTCTGACCTAAAAATCGGCAAGAATACTACTCATGGAGTGGCTATAATGCAGAAGTCAAAACGACAATAAGTATAACTGACTCTAAAGCAATATGGATTATTCTCCATTTACAGATTAGTTTATCTCAGTGACAATGGGCCTCATTACGACCCAGGCGGTAAGTTACCGCCTGGGCCGTGACTTTACCACCATGGCGTAAACTACGTTTACGCCATGGTGGTTGGCGGACTTACCGCCCCATTCCGACCTTGGCGGGGCGGTAAGTCCCCAATCCCCATTTACCCTTCCCCATTCCCATTTTTGCCCCATAGGGCATAATGGGAGTGGGGAAGGCGTTAATTACGCCACCGTAAATTACGGTGGCGTAATTAACTCCATGGTCCCTTAGCGCCATGGATTTTAACACCCGCTAAAAACGGGTGTTAAAACCTCCATGGCGCTAAGGGACCTCGTAATTGGCGGTAAGGGGTCGGCGCAGCTAACGCTGGCGTAAACCCCTTACCGCCAGGGTCGTAATGAGGCCCAATGTTAAGTAAACGGACCCTTTCTAGATAACTGAACCATACGGTTAGAATTGTTGACGTTCAAGGGATCAATTGTATGGTGCAGACATTTTAGTGATTCCTTGGGATCTTACAAGGGAATCTAAATCTACTGGCTCATTTCCATTTAATTGATCTTTAGAGGACAGAAAACTCCTTCCTACTGACACACACATATGTTTACATACCAAAAATACATGTTGAGCTATCAAATGTCCAAGGATCCCAGGAATGAGGAAGACTAAAGATGGTAGACCGCAAGTTTTAGTATTGGTCTCTTATGGGTGCACACATCGCTGGCACTGTGAGTACACACGCCTACTCTCCTCACTACCTGATCTGCTTTTTGGAGGGAACCAATTCAATATTTTTCACTTCACTTTAATAATCCATGACTTATAAAATAAGTCTGTCTGAAGGCCCACCTTTCTATAAGCCTCACATAGCAATTCATAGAAAACCTGGCTTTTTATCATAGGAGTTACTCACATAACTCCACTGAGCTACCAACACTGCATAACAGAATCCTTACTGTTTTCTAACATTGGGGGTGCCAGGCCTAACCAATCGTTTATGTGTAAAATTGTAACTGTGTAACTGTGCAACTATACCACCTCCTCCTGTCATGTCCACTTGCACAACCTTGTAACTACAATACCATTTACTGCCCCCTGGCTCATCCTTGTGGAACCTTTGATACTGTTTACTGTCAAGAACAGCGCCCAGATACCTGTGGGCTAGGTGCGCTATACAAATTGCAAAATAAAAATAAATAATAATAATAACTGGCTAACAACAAAATAGGGATGTATCTCCCATTCACATTCATGGCATAGCAATTGCCCGGTCATTTCTGCACCTTCCGCTGATCAATGGTACCAAGAAGACAAGATGTGCCACATGGAGAAAGCTAGACTGGGCAACCATGGGGAATATACGAAATGTAAGCAACTGATGGATGTCTTTTAACTCTATATTGATGAGATGAACACAGTGTGATAAGAATCTATTCTGTTTCATTAATATGTCTGTTTGTAATCAATATATTAGACCTTGTCCTTTTTCTATACCTCTGCACTCTGTCCTTGGTCTTTATTTTACAGCACTTCTATGCTCTCCTTATTTCTGGGAAATTGCATGCAAATAAAGTAAGAAAAAAGGATGAGATGTACGTCCTTCAGATGTCCCAATGGTGGGGGTGGGTCAATGTCGTTCAGTGCAGCATACAGAAGGCATATACTGGAAGGTAGAACTACCAGGGAGCAGCTCCTCCAGGACTCAGGAGAAGGTAGAGGCAGGTTGAGGCGCGCGGTGGGCAGACAGCCGACAGAAGCTGAGACTGCTTCAGGTTGGGTTCAAATTCATGTTTTCTGCCTCGGAGGGGACTTAGCTCTTTCCTTTTTACAGCCCACTGATGCAGCTGTCACTGACACCAGTTGGCCAAAGGAAAAAGGAATATATTTACCATTTATCTAGACCAACTCCTTAACTGAATTGGCTCTTAATGCTGATAGCAGGCGCTATTATTAGTATTTAATGTATTGAATTAAAAGTATAACAGTCTGAGTCAACCCTGTAGGGATAATCTGTGATTTCAAATAACACGCAGATATCAGCTTAGCTATTTTACTGGCTATGTAAGGCGGAGTCTACACCCTGCCCCTCTCCAGATGTTGTGGAGTACGTCTCTAATGATCCCACAACTTGATTATGCTGGCCAGGGCTGGTGGAACTAGTTGTCCACAACACCTGTCCAGCCAAAGGTTGCAGATGCCTGATGCAAGGAATGTCAATGGCCAACACCTCTCTCTGTCTCGCAGTTTCCCCCACTGGGTCCAACGTCTCTACAAGGAATAAGAAACTGAAATTGCATACGGTGCTTTCTTTCCAGGTTTTACTGAGGTGTTAGTTGGGGTCCTAACTGCACCCAGGAAGGAATTCAGCAGCTACAAGGAAACCATATAAATGGAGGCGGGATCCAGTTTAAGTTGGAGGCCAGAAAGTCCTTCACCCATGCTTAACATGGATCTTTCAATATAGTGTTGATCATTCTCTACAATAAGGTACTGATGTTTTGGAACTATGCAAGGCTTAATATAGCTGTGACATGAGCTTCTTTTACTTGCAAACATTCTGTGACTGCTGGGAGATCCATATCAATCTCCCAGCAGCCACAGAAGGTTCACAAGTTAGGGATACATACTAAAGTGATCCAGTTTGTTGTTGATGCCACAGGAAAGGGCCATGAGGTCACAAATAGCATCTAACTATCTATGGCAGTACGAACAAGTTTAGTGAGATGCGATGATGGAGAATTAACAGGCATGTGACCCAAGTAAAAGGGGCGGGTCCATCCAGCAGTCTCCCTTCCCTGCACCTCACCATCATGCGACCCCGAGAACTCCCAACAAGCTACCTACTCTAGTGACTACACAGGAAGTACAGTGGTGACTGGGCAGCTAAAGTCCACACAATCAGCTCGCACAGACAGCTTATCACTTGGGGCCTAGGAGTCCAGCCCAAGGATTAGGCAAAAAGCAGTTGGACATGGTGCATGGTAACGTTCACAGTATGGAGCTTACTTTCATGCAATGTGCGGGTAATGGGCATGCATCCCTGAAATGGTCTTAGGCTGACACTTCTCCACCCCCATTCCACTCACATCCAGAGGTTGGTCATGGTTGCGCACACCTCTCTCCACTTACACCCTATGTTGGTCCTGGGCTCCTCCAGTGCTCCCACCTCTCTCCCCTAGGCTGCTTCTAGCTTCCTTTCCTCCAAATTCTATGTATACCAATGTAGACATCAATGCTTTTGCTTCTCATTGTTACTGTTCCTATGCATCCCCTAATGTCCTGCAAAACTGTAAAACACGCAGAAGATTGTTACGATCATCTGTTGTCCTGTGTGCAGTGATGTTTAGCATCAAAGCACCTTGTTCTGTCAGCAATAAAACAAATAGAACACTGAACAACTAAACTTCCACTGCTCAACATTTATCCACAGGCAAGCAAATACAAAATAAAGACCAGGTGAGCCATACATATTCTATATCTATCTGACTGTTTGAGCCACTGCTTTAAACCTTTTCCAAAACAAACACTCATCTATCATAGATTTTCAGGAACTCAATGAGCTAATCATCATTCTGTTCCCCACATCACAGTATGACCCTCAGCCCCATTAGAGACTCCAGTCCAACCATTGCCATATCAGGAAGACCCTGAAGTCACTCCATTTCAAGAATGCATTCTAATAGAAGACATGCTAACATTACCGGGTGGCCCTACCCCCATGTAGTCACTCAAGGCTGCCCAGAAATACCACGTCACAGAGAATCCAGCTGGCCCCTCAGCACTCGGACAATCAACCACCCAGAACTGGCCTGATTGTCACGCCAGCACTTGACGTTGCATGGGATCGTAAGGACATCAGCTTTTGGGCATCTTGAATTGGTGACTTCCCCACCCTCACTTCCAAACACCATTCCGTGCTCCTCCCCCTCCCCCAATTTCCACCTGGGTTCCCCTTATTTAATTTCTCCCTAACACTTGTTAGCCACCGTTCTCTCCAGTCACTTCTCTGTTTTGCCCTTTATTCCCGATTCGTCTTCTGAGTGATTCTCTCTTCACGAGGCACCACACAAAATACACAAATAAATCATCTTTATCATCAATCTTTGCCTAGGGAGCTGGGGTCAGGAAGGTTTTCAGGAAACATGCCCAGGACAAACAGGCTTCTCAGAGAATCTCATGAAGGTCTTCAGTAGGTTTGCTCTGGGCCAGGCCATAATGCTGCAACTGACGAGCAAGGGTGAGTGGAGTGGAATTGGCAGATTTGTCCAAATTCTCACTTCCTGGCCAGTACATTTTAGGTGTTTTGTTTGCTACGGAGGCACAACCCCTTTGGCCAATTCAAATGCCTGAGATCAAACCAGAAGACCAGCCTTTAAGCCCAAGTGTTTTCTCTAGGCAACAACCGGGCATTTAGATTGTGTCTAAAGGTCAGATTCTCATTAGTGAAGTGTAACGAGAGAGGAAAAGATTTCCAGCGCTTCAATACCTGAACTACTAATGATCTACCACCCTGTTTGTAGAGTTTACATTGGATGTGGTTTGACGATGGGCTGAAGGCGATCTAAGATGTCGTTCAGGTATATAATGGGAAAAGTGATTGCCATAAAAGAAGATCCTCCCTTAAAATAAGCCTTGTGTACAAGATACAATGCTTTGAATTCCACTCTTTTACCAATTGGGAACCAGTGCAAGGTACGCAATGTGGACGAGATATGATCTTGGCTTTTAAGATGAAAAATCTGCCTGGCTGCCTCGTTTTGAATGCACAGGAGTTTGTCCAGAGATTGTTTTGTAAGCATCAGATAGATGGTGTTGCAAAAATCAAGCAAACTGAATATGAAGGTGTTCATTAATTGAACCGTCTCTGGAACAAATAGCCCAAAAAGCTTTATTTTTTAAGAGTTTTCAATTGAAAGAAACAGTTACTGGATGCCTTACGATTCAGTGATCACGAATTGGATGCAAGAACATAAATGCACCTCTTGTGGACAGGGCTGGACTGGGCCACCGGGACACCAGGACTTTCCCCGGTAGGCCTCAGGGCCTAGGGCCTCTTTGGCATAGCGGAAGGATACACAATTAGGGGACGTAAAACAAAGCAACCAACGCATTGCGAACATCCAGCTAGCCTGGGTGGTTTACATTTAATTGGCTGCCAGGCACTCTGCGCATTTGTTTTCTTCCCAGCAGGGGAGCTGACGCTGACTGGGTTTGCGACTGCGCATGATGAGGGCCAGTGCTGAATGCAGCCGGCTGTGTGTGCTCGCAGTTGAGTCTTTACACACATTGCGCAGGTGCAGCTGGGCAGCTAACGTACACTGATCAGGCGTGCTTTCCGACAGGCCTGCTTTCCGATGATGATGATGACGAGTGGCATTTAAGTTCAGGTAAGATCAGAATTTAAGAACGGAATGGATTGCTTAGTGGTGGTTCCGGAACGGGGTATGAAAAAATGCCTTTATTATACGTTGATTATCGATGTATAATAAATGCATTTTTTCACACGGTTCACATATTGAAAGAGAAGGAAGAATTAAGAAATAGATTGTTGGTGGTTACGGTAGGTGGGGGTGGGTGTACAGTTGTTGGCTGACCTGAGATGGAAGGAGCAGCCAGGCAGCCCCCAGGCAGCACCGAGCTGCTCACCTCACTCTGACTGGCTGCGGTCACAGTGACTGTCGTGCCGGCCCACCCATCAGTGTTTGTTTTGTGGTTTAAGTGCTAAGTCTGCGTTTCAATCGTACAGACATAGCACTTAACAAACCAGAAAACCAACACTATGGGCAGCGGCCCACCAGCAGGAATGTGGCTGTTTGTGCCATAATGTGAACGGTTTGAAAAAATGCATTTATTATACGTCGATTGTCGACGTATGTATAATAAATGCATTTTTGCACACTGGTGTTCACACATTGAAAGCTGCATGCAGCTGGAAGATCTCATCTTAACATTCACGTAGTTATGTTGCGTGATGGAATGTTTTGTGAATGGGGCCTCTAGTTTTTCTCTGGAGGAGGGCCGAGTTGTCAGTCACTGCTGTGCCTTCCCATTGATATTGTTCTTCACAACCCTCTGTTGGTGCTTGTGATGGGGATACTTTAGCTAGATGAAGAAGAGTCGGGATAAAGGACCGACAAGGCAATGTGAGTGTTATCTCTGTCAACCTATTTATTGGACCAACATTAAAATGGGCCTCCTTTAATTACACTCTAATGGGTGTTGACTTTGTGGGGTTTGTTCTTGCAAAGGGGAGGCAGGTCTTTCATTAGTAGCAGCGTGGAACAAGTTCAGAACTGCCTCATTTAATACATAAGCGGTGCAGAACGGAATACTCATTTTCAATTGCTCTTCACAATGCAGTTCCAAGTTTTGCACACCAGGTAACAATGCTGCGTCCGGTATTTCAGGAACCTACGGAGGCCCTGCAATCTCTGCGTGCGGTTAAGGCAGAGGCAGGGGAATACATTTCTGGAAATAAGAGGTCATTTTAGCAGCCGCAGCTTTTGGCACACATGTTGTGGAGCATGAGGGAGAGAAAAGTTTTAATTGCAGGTCAGAAATTAACAGCCGAATTGCCTCCGACTCTAAGCAAGCATTAGCCTCAGTTAGTAATCCAGCACTAGGCTCACCAGCCTGCGCGCCATGCAGGATGTTTTGTAGGGTGCTGCAGTAGAATTAAAGATATAGGGCCTAATTCACAGAGCGTTTTCCTGTGGGATCACGCCATTATAAAACGCTTCTGTGAATCAGGCCCGCCCATAGTGTCACCAGCAGAAGCAAAGAAAACTGCAGACTGCTGCCACTTGCTAATGCCACTTACCTTGTACCTCAGTCAGAAAATGCCCTCTCCCCTACTTCCTACAACTTTTGTTCCTGCGTACCCCTTTACCTTCTGTGACTCTCTAGACTGTATCTGTACCTTTGACTACTACTGCCTCCTTGCCCTCTATGAACCGCTACCCACTGCATCTGAACCCTGGACTTCTACCCCCTTACTCTAGTGACGCCCCTTAACCCTTTGACTATCCCTTGGCTGTCACTGCCCCCTTTGATGACATATGTGCCCCTTTACAGCTACACAATGCATTGCCCCCTGTTTGCCCATTACCCTCTGTAACCCCCATTTTCCTAGTGCACAGCCCCCCCCACACTCCTGCTTCCTCATTCCGGCCCCATCATCTGGCCCTGCTACGCCCAAGCTCCTAGGCTCGTCCCAAGTCAACCCCAACCCATCCTCTGGGACCTCTGCCCCCCAACTCCAGTACAAAAGCTGATTCCCTGCTCCTCTGATCGGAACCTGCTGTGGTGGCCCACTCCACACAGGACTATCTGGCCCCCTTATCTGCCCCTCAACACCGTGCACCCATCAGTGATGTGGATCAATCTTGCTGCCCTATTGCCGATCGGCACAACACACGGATTTCACAACATGGATTTACAGGTTGCTACCTACATGGAGACACCTTGGGAAAACTAAGAGGAGGAACGTTTGCCGAACGAGTTTGGAGCAGTCAGCGCAGTCTGCGAAAGACGAGAAAGAAATCCTTTTTGCAAAGTTGCATGTTAACATTTCGGTGGCAGGGCTTTGAACTCGGGAGTCCTTTGACTCTGCAAAAGGTACTGTTTCACAACCGCTTGTCTGCACCTACGCGTTAGGGGGTCGGTGTAATATCTGTGGGAAAAGCAGCGCTGTTGTCTTTGTTAAGGGGTTCCCTTTTACGTCTAGGGCAGACTTTTGAGACAGCTTTATTATTATGCCTGGTAAAGCGGTGGCTAAAAACAAATACTACAATTTGAGGAAGTATAAGCCATTTGGGAATGCAGCCAAGACTCTGAAGGTGACAGCAGCTCACCAAACCCCTTGTAACATGCTGCATATCACCTTGGAGGAGAGAGGCCTCCTAAACACACAGTCGAAAACAAACACCAAGTGGCAAAATTACCTCTTTCTTTGTGCCAGAGGGGGGGGGGGTGCAGGGCGCAGGGACCAACAGACCCCAGGGAAGTCAGCCACCTACCATGCATAGATTTATGGAGGAGCAGAGACAGAGTGTGGGGACTTATTGGGTGCATGATGACAGCAGTGGAACCTGAGCCAACACTCAGCTTAATATCCCACAACCACATACCCGAAGCATTCCCTGGTAAATGGTAATATGCTCATTTATTTGCTATCAGTGGGCTTTTAGTATGTATTAGCGTTTCACCAGTGGAGCATACTGTATAGAGTCATGTATATTTACATATAACCAGCACTATAACACATTTTCCTAGCAGCACGAGTGCCAGCATGTCTCAATTCCATTTGGGAGATGCTAGTCCAGTCCTGTTTTTTTCTTTGCATTGTGAGTAATTTTCCTAGAATCAGAGAATGCAACAATAAAACCAGGACTGGTTTAGCATCTTCAGGATGGATTAGGGCATGTTAGCATCCATGTAGTGGTCTTATTACATCACTACCCGCCTGCAATAAGGAAATGTCATAAGTATCCTACTGTAATATTATTTTACAGTTCAGCTGTGTTGGCAAAATGCATGTTGGCCTGCCAAAGCCAGTCCAAAGTGTTGAAAGCAGGTCCCTGAGCAGAATACCACCTGCCACTTTTTAGATCCCTTAATTATGAGCTGCCTACCCATCACAATTCAATATAGTTAGCTAACAATAAGATATATTTATATATGGAAGGATGTTTATTTAATACATAGCGTGCTGTGAGTACAGAAGACAATATTATGTTGCAATGTTACTACACATCTTAAAATATAGCTACTTGCAAAACAAATATATTTAAACGTTTTACGAATTGGTTTCCAACACAGAACAAGCTAAACATTGATGTGTTTAGTTCTACAGTGCGCTCTCCCTGTGTATTCTGCATATTTGCCAATCGTGTGGCAAATTGCATATGTGTTTACACGGGTTGGGTGATGTTTGTGTCATGCTTAAGGAATAGGTACTCTAGATTTTGCTGTGCCTGTTAATTGTGAGGGAAACATGTGAGATTGCAGTCTATGATGCTTGTTCTTTGAGGGAAAAGTGCAGTGTCTGCTATGGCCCATACTGTGCCTCTTTTATGTGAGGCACTCTTGCCCTGTGGAGAGCCAGTGTTGATTTGCCCTGTATGAGGACATTGTGAATTGCTGTGGCCCATGCTGTATCTATGAAAGAGTACCTTGCACTGCTGCTGCTCATGCTGATCTGTTCTGTGTTTGAGGGAAGCATGCTTGGCTCTTGCCCGTGCTGTACCATTTCAATGCGAGTGAAGCTTGCACTGCTGCTGCTCATGCTGATCTGTCCCGTCTTTGTGTTTTCTTGGGGGATACGCCCGATCCCCTCATAGAAGGGTTGGGCTCACACGCTGTGCTTGCTCCTTTGGTGAAATATGGGGCCACTTTGAAAACGTTTTCCAGGACCACTTTTGGTTCCCAGTCCAGGCCTGCTTGTGGAACATTTTTAAGCTCATACACACCCCCAGATGACATAAAATGGTGGATTATAAATACAGTCAGAGGTAGTAATAACATAGAACAGTCACTCACTATTAATAAAAGAATGGCAATTGATTCACCGAATGCATACCCACATTACAGGCCTCAATGAACAGCTCTTGATGTAACTATGTGGACATGTTTCGCTCACGAAAAAGCATTGATTTAGTACTCATGACCTATCAGAAATTGTAGCTATCCTGATTGATTCGCTACCAATATTTTAGATAATATAAATATTACTGTACATTGGCTCGAGTGTAGTTTACCAGCATGCTACTGTACATAATCCAAGTTAGACCAGTTCTTTGATGCCACATATTAGGTTAATCTTGTACTCATTATGAGAAGACTGTCACCGGAGTGTATGACACAGTGTTTGTTTTGATTCAATTGGATACCCGGTTAGCTATCTAGATTGTATGGGTACGGGCAGTTTGTTGTATATTTATTCTTTACCAGGGCACGTCATTGTGATGACGTCATTCTCTGCAAGCAAATATAAAAACCTTGGGATCCTACTTACTCGGTTCAGTGGAGCGGGACCCAGTAATCCATCCCGATGACAATATATTCTCAATAGTAGCATAATCGGTAAGCCCTTCGTACATCTCTACAAGTGGTTTCCACCTTTGCAATCCTATTTTGTGTAACAAGTAGTAGTCTCTATTGTTCAGATTTAGGGCGTCATTACGAGTGCGGCGGTAAGGGGTCAACGGCACCGGTAAGTATGCCGGTGCTGTCAACCCCTTACCGTTGCATTACAAGGTTCCCTCGCGGGACCCGCTCAGAAAGTCTGGTCAGACCAGACGTCCTATGCAGGTCCTGCAAGGGGACCGAGGAGCTAATAAACGGCCCGTTATTAACGGGCCCGTTATTAGCTCCCTCCCCATTCCCATTGAGCCCTATGGGGGCTTGAATGGGAATGGGGATGGGTATTTTGAATGGGGACTTACCAGGTCCTCCAAGGTTGGAAGGACCCGGTAAGTCCCCATTCAAGGAACCGGGACACGACTTTGGTGGCAGCCACGGTGCTAATAGCACCATGGCTACCTCCAAACTCGTAATGACCCCCTTAGTCTATCTTGTCGCAGACTTTGGACCATCAGGATTTCAAGCTACATTTGTACACTAGAATTTAATGAGGTAGGCTTCTTTAATAGTTATTAGACTGGCATGTGGCCACTTGTCATTTATAACGCGCCTGTAACATGCGTTTCTAGGTGCGACAAGACAAGGGAGGGAGGACAGAGGGGTGACAAGACAAACGATCTTACTACGCCTTGTGTTATTCAGATCGTGCAAGTGCGATGAAGTAAAGTGCAGGGGGAAGGGCGGAGCGGGAAGTGTCAGGGAGAGGGAAGGGAGGAGTTTCAATCAGGGCAGCATTGCTCTGAGTAAGTGCAGCAAGGGCAGCGCAGCTCTGGGTAAGTGTAAGGAGGAATGGGACTGTGAGTAACAGTAACAGTGCCTAGGTGCGTGGTAGGCCCAGAGGCGGTGCAGGGGCAACTGATCATGAAGGAACCTGTTACTCAGTGAACTCTGAGGGTAGCCAAGCAATCAGACGGTGCTGGGGACATGTATGCCAGCAAGGGAGAGAGAGAAGGCAGAGGAGAAAAGGAATGTCTTGAGCTGCTTCCGGAACTTCAGGAGTCTGGCTCAAGTTTGAGAGGGTGTTCAGAGGGAGGCACCTGCAGAGGAGAGAGATCTACCCCCCCACTCTCTGCCTTCAGAAGCATATGACCCTCAGAGAGTTCGAGGTAGCTTGTCGAAGGACTTGAGAAGGAAGGTATTTTGGACGAGAAAGTTGTTTGTAGTGCGGGTCCCAGCCCCAGAAAGCCTTGTGGATGATGCAAAGGGCCTTGAACTTGATCCTTGCAGTCACTGGGAACCAGTGGAGAGATTTCAGGGGTGGAGAGGCACGGCCGCCGGGCTTGGAGCCAAGGACACTCTTGCAGTCCTGTTCTGGATTAGTTGCAGTGGGCGGAGAGTAGAGGAAGGCAGATTGAGAAAGAGGCTGTTGCAGTAGTCCAGCCTAGAGAGAACCAGGGCTCTGGAGACAGTGAGCTTCTGGGGGAAAGTGAGAAAAGGACGAATACCTCTGTGGAGGTGCAGCTTGTAGTGGGCCTTCTTGGCAAGGTCTGTGATGTGAGGAGAGAAGGAGCGAGTGGAGTCTAAGATGACATCAAGGTTTTCAGCCTCACAGGAAGGCAAAGGAAGAGGGCCGAAGGAGGGCGGCCAGAGTGAGAGACGGAAAGCGGGAGCAGGGATCCCAATGAGAAACATCTCTGTCTTACTGGCATTAAAGCAGAGATCATTGGAGGCACACCAAACCTGACTCGTGGATAGACAGTCAGGAATGAGCGAGAGAGACGAGGAGGCTGAGGGGAGCCTGAAAGAAAGCGTAGTGTAATCAGCATAACACTGAAGGTTAGAGCAGAAGGTAGAGATCCGGTGGGCAAATGGGTCAAGTAGACATTGAAGAGCCAAGGTGAGATGATAGAGCCCTGGGGCACACCACATGTGGAGAGAGAAGGGGTGGAGAGAAAGGACCCAAGTTGGACCTGGGAGGGTCAGTTCAGGAGGAAGGAAGTCAACCAATCCAGGGCCTGATCGATAATGCACAGATTCTCACTGAGTCGTTTGATCAGGATGGCATTGGTTGACCGCGTCAAAAGCAGATGAAAGGTCAAGGATGAGTTACGATGTTGATTAGGCATACTGTTTTATCATTAGATGAGAGGTACGTGACTGCTTTTTTGGCATAAAACTAGGAAGAGAATTAAACAGTTTTAAGTGCACTTGATTCCTGAAACCAGTTTCATTACATACAGATCAAATTTGAAAGTATGGTAAATATTCACTATTTCGGGACATTGCAAGGATTACCAAACCTCCTTTTGCTCCCGAGTCATATGTACTAACGTTCCCTGAGGCTGCATTGAGAAGTAAGTTCTTACTATTTTGTCTAAACGTGCTCCCTACTTTTGAAGAGGTAGGTTCTAGGAGGGGTCTGGACAGGGATAAAAGGACTTGTAGACTTTGCTTGGAGGAGGGAGGGATTAAATCCCTATATCATTTGAAACTGATTTGCCCATGTACTCGAGTTTTGAGAGTTTAGTACACTATATTTGTTCTTTTGTCTCTGAATTGAGGCTGTTTGATCGAGCTGTATTTTGGTCTCAAATAATGTGAGGTAGTAGGATTTCATTGTGCTTAGCAGTTTTACGTTGTATAGATGACATTTTCTGTACATTTTCTTTTTAGAAGGACATTGTGGTTTAGGCCGTTTTTATTCTATTGTATTTAGTGTAAGGTTTCTTTTAATAAAAACCATATACACTATAAAAAAAATAGAAAATGGAAACATCTTCCAGCTCCTTTTACTCTCAATTAGTGAATACTATGAGAAGATAATGTGTCGACTGCGCCGACTTTGGGGTACCCATTGTCTATGAACCATGGTGAGCTCTCTGCCTCTTCCAGTCTTGCAACTCTTTTATGTGTATTAAGTTATGTGTTTAGATATAAATGCTTACATGTTTCCCCTTTATATCTGTTTCTTACAGGGTTTTTTGTCCTGAAGAATGCAATATATTTTACTGTTCGCCAAAACAGTGTCATCTCTACATTGACCCTGTTATTGAATCTGACGTGATATTGATTTGGTCTAGCACTCTTTAGAAAACATGCGATATATTTGCTCTTCCTTGTTTATATACTTCATCATCCATGTTTTGTTATTCTAACAGTGTACATGCCAGACAAACTTTGCTTTCTTGTTATGTTCTTTTGTCAGTATTCATGAAATCATGAGATAAATTCTGCATGTTAAATATGGTAACCATGATTTATCTTTGAAAGAAGGAACAAGTTACTTACCTGTAACTGTTGTTCTCCAGCATGGGTCTGGCATGGATTCACATGCTCATGAATATTCCCCGTCGTCAGGCTGGGAATCCTCGGTAAAGAAAAAACCAGTATCAGTTTCGTTTCTGATCTGTCTTTCGTAGTAATAACCAATCACTGGTCTCTGCGTCATACTGACCACAGCCAATGACTGCCCTCTACCTAAGCACCGCCTCTGGCAGCCATCTTCAGATTTGGAAGCACGTGAAGTGGCAGTATGACCAAGTGAAGAGCCGCAGAGGGGTAGGCGGGAGGGTTCGCATGTGAATCCATGCCAGACCCATGCTGGAGAACAACAGTTACAGGTAAGTAACTTGTTCCTTCTCCAGCATGGGGTCTGGCATGGATTCACATGCTCATGAATAAAGAATACATAGCAGTACACACATGCACAACCACGGGAGGTGGCAAAGGCTCAACATTAAGCATCACATCAACTCAACATTAAGCATCTTACCTCCTCACCAGGCTCACCTCAGGCGAACAGGTTGCGCAGCACTGCTTGGCCGACCCTGGACTCCTCCCTGGAATCCCGGTCGACGCAGTAGAATTTCGTGAAGGTGTGCGTCGACCTCCACGTAGCAGCCCTGCATATGTCCAGCAGGGGCACACCAGATAGGAACGCCGTGGTAGCTGCGATCGCTCTGGTGGAATGGGCTCTCGGACGGCCAGGCAGCGGTCGGTTTGCCAACCGGTGACAGCACATGATACAGCCGGAGAGCCATCTGGAGATGGAAGCCTTCGAGAGAGCCTTCCCCTGATTGACAGGTCCAAAGTTCACAAAGAGTTGTGACGTCTTCCGAAAACCCTTCGTGCGGTCCACGTAGAACTTCAGCGCTCTAGCTACATCCAGCGAGTGCAAAGTCCTCTCAGCCGGCGACGAAGGCGACGGGAAGAACACAGGTAACACCAAGGGTTCGTTGAGATGGAAGTCCGACGGTACCTTGGGCATGAAGGAGGGGTGCGTCCTGAGCACTACCCTCGTGTCGTGGAAAGTCAAGTACGGGGCCTTGCAGGAAAGGGCCTGGATCTCTCCCACTCGTCGTGCGGAGGTGATGGCCACAAGAAAAGCTGTTTTCCACGATAGAAACTTCAACGGGGCCGAGTGCAGAGGCTCGAACGGAGGTCCCATGAGCTTGGTCAGCACCACGTTGAGCTCCCACGCCGGGGCCGGAGCCTTCACCGGCGGGAACGATCTGAACAGTCCCTTCATGAACTCTTTCACCAGACGATGAGACCACAAGGACGTCCGCCCCGTGGTTCTGGTGTATCGGGAGATCGCAGCAAGATGAATCTTGATGGACGCGTGTGCCAGACCAGCTTTGGCCAGCGTCAGCAGGTACGGCAGTACTTGGGGAGCCGTAATCCGTAGAGGGTTAATCTTCTGTGCGCGGCACCAGACAGAGAACCTCTTCCATTTGTGTCCGTAGCATTTAAGAGTCGAGGACGCCCTGGCCTTTGCAAGAACCTCTCTGCAATCGGCCGGTATGTCGTATCCTCCAAACTCTAGCGCTGCAGGAGCCAGGCCTGCAAGTTCAGCGACTTCGGGTCGTGGTGGAGGATGGCGCCTCCTTCCCTGGAGAGTAGATCCGCGTCCGCCGGCAGCTTGATCGGCGGGGACGCTGACAAGTCCAGCAAGTCCGGGAACCATATCTGCCTCGGCCACGCAGGTGCGACGAGGATCATCCTGCACCGTGACCTCTTGAGCTGGTTGATGAGCCGGATTAGCAGAGGCAAAGGAGGGAACGCGTAGAGGAACAGGCCCTCCCAGGGGAACGAGAAAGCATCGCCCATGCTCCTCGTCTGGGGAAACCTGCTGGCGAACCTCCGGCACTTGGTGTTCGTCGCCGTCGCGAACAGGTCGATCTGGGGTGTGCCCCACCGTCGGAAGAGGCGATCCACCAGATCCTGCCGTAGTTCCCACTCGTGGCACGAGCGCAGCTCCCTGCTGAGTGAGTCGGCGATGGTGTTTTTTATCCCTGCCAGATGAAACGGCACCAGAAAAATCCCTTGGGCAACGGCCCAATGCCACAGGTCCTGCGCCTCCTTGGACAGCGCTGGGGACCTGGTTCCGCCCTGTTTCCTGATGTAAAACATGGTGGTGGTGTTGTCGGTGAAGATCCTCACCACCTTGCCCTTGAGGGACGGAAGGAAGGACCTGAGGGCCCAAAACACTGCACGGAGCTCCAGGACGTTGATATGCAGGGACTTCTCCGTCGGGAGCCAGAGTCCCCTTGCGTGCAGATTTTCGGTGTGCGCTCCCCACCCTTCCAGGGAGGCATCCGTGGTCACAGTCTCCTGGTGGGCTGGGGTCTGGAAGTCCATGCCCGCCGTCAGAGGCGCGCGGGTGCCCCACCACCGTATCGCTCGTCGGAAACTCTCGTCGAGCTTGATCCTTTCCTCGAAGCTGCCCGTCGTCTGGATCCAGCGCGCATCCAGGAATTCTTGCAACGGGCGCATCCGGAGCCTGCACATGGGAATGAGGTAAATGCAGGAAGACATCATCCCGAGGAGGGACTTGATGGACCTCACTTTGGCCGCGTCGGCCACCAACATCCTTTGCACCTTGCCCAAGATGGTCCTGGTCCTCTCCTCCGACGGGGAGGCCAGAAGGGACACTGTGTCGAGCCTGGCTCCCAGAAACAGTGCGACTTGCGCGGGCACCAGGTGGGATTTGGCGTAGTTCACGGAGAATCCCAGGTCCGTGAGGAGTTGGACGGTCCTTGCCGTGTGGACCACGGCGAGCTCCCTCGTCTTGGCGCGGATGAGCCAGTCGTCCAGGTAGGGGTAGACGTGAATCCCCTCGCGGCGCAACTGCGCCGCCACCGGTGCGAGGCACTTGGTGAATACCCTGGGTGCCGACCGTAGTCCGAAGGGAAGGGCTTTGAACTGGTAATGACGCCCTTGGACCACGAATCTGAGGAATTTGCGGTGCCCCTTTAGGATGGGAATGTGGAAGTAGGCATCCTCCAAATCCAACGACGATAGGAAGTCTCCTTCCTCCAGCTGACACAGGACGTGCTGGAGGGTGACCATCCGGAACTTCTGCGCCTTGATGAATTTGTTCAGACGTCGCAGGTCTAGGATGGGGCGCCATCCTCCCGTCTTCTTCTTCACGAGGAAGTATCTCGAGTAGACTCCGGACCCCCGAAGCCTCCTTGGGACGAGTTCGATGGCGCCCTTTCTGAGCATCGCCTTTACCTCCAGGAGAAGTTGAGGGACGTGAAGTTCTTTCCTGGCCACGGGGGGGACGCGCGGGCACCTTCTTTGAAACTCGAGCGCGTGGCCCCGGGCCAGGGCGTCCAGCACCCAACGGTCGGTGGAGATGGACTCCCACACACTGACGAAGCCCGCCAGCCGGCCTCCCACCGGGGTGCTTCGGTGGGGGCCCGACCCCACGGCCGGTTCAATCCTGCTTGGACGCGGCCTTGCCGCCTTGACCTCCTTGGCGACGACGGCGGGGTCCGCTAGACTTGCCTCGTCCTCTGTAGGCCTCTTGCGACGACGAGCGGGCCCCTTGACGGTAGGAAGCGAAACCGCCGCCGGAACCTTTGGAGGCGCCCTTGCCTCCGCCGCTCCGAAAGGGCGTCCGTCGTTGCAGGACTCCAAGGGCCCGGGCCGTCTCAGTATCCGCCTTGATGGCCTGAAGGGAATCGTCCACTGTCTTCCCAAACAGGTTGTTCCCGTCGAAGGGCATGTCCAGGACTCTGGTCTGGACGTCCTGCCGGAAATCCGTAGCTTTGAGCCATCCACGACATCGAAGGCAAACGCCGTTGCCCAGCTGGCGGAACCCGGTGTCGGCGATGTCCGTCGCCACGGTGATGGCGTGGTCCGAGGCCACCTCACCTTCCTGCAGGATCTCAAGGGCCTCCGCTCTCTTGTCGTCCGGCAGAAAATCCAGCAGGGGAGCTATCTTGTACCAGAGCTCCCTGTCATAGCGGGCCACGATAGCCAAGGCGTTGGCCGCTTTAATCGTCGTCGCTGCCGACGAGATGACTCCCGGAGGCACAGGGGGGTCGTGTCCGGGACCCGGTACTTTTTCTCGTACCGGTCTCTTCTAGCTGGCGTCGTGGAAGGGTTCTTGAGGAGGGAAAGGCCCTCATCCCAGATGTCGTCCAACAGAGGCACTGAGAGGACCGTCTTCCTCTTGGCCTCGCGCCGCTGATAAAGGAAGCCTTCCTTTTTCTTCTCCTCAGGGCAGAGTTGGAAAAGCTCGGAAGCCCTGGAGATCATGGAGTGGAAAGATCCGATCTCGTCGGGCGGAGAAGCCCTGGTGGGAGGCGACGACGGAAAATCCTCGTCGTATGCCTCGTCGTCCGTACCCGTCGCTGCCGTGTCAGTCCCCGTATCATCCCCTCGGGTGGACGGGGAGGAGGGCTGGACGGGGCGCGACGGTTGAAAAGGAGGTGGTGGATGGATCCTTCTTTCTTGGTAGGGGGAACACCAGAAGGTCCCGGTTCTGGATCCCCTGACGGGAGAGGTTCCTCCGTCGGTAACGGTAGCCTCGTCCTTATCTCGGAGCATAAGGACTGTATGGCCAACAAAATGGCCGCCGAGTTGTCTTGCGGCGCTGGCAGAGGGGAATCCGACGGGCGAGCAGGGGCCCCGTCGGTATCCTCGTCACCTGCGTCGGGGTCCATTCCGACGGGCTGGCCTTCTTCCACGCCTAGGCCGTGGCTTAAGACCTCGATCAGCTCCTCTTCTGAGGTTGAGGCCGAATCTCCGACGACGCCCTGCCCCCCCTTCTTCTTCCCCACGGAGGGTTTCACGGGGGTCCTATCGATGGGCACAAAGGAAGACTCCCTCCGAGGAGGCAGAGAGATTCTGGGCCCTGAGGTCGCCACCACTGGTGCAGCCACCACAGGCTGAGCCAGGGCCGCCGCGACCGTTTCGATAGAGGGCTTGGTCGGATGGATCAAGGCCTTCACCACCTTAGGTGCGCTCACCGCCTTATCCTTGAGGGAGGGGGCACTGCCACGCTCCTCCTCTGCCTTAGAGCTCGAACGGGGCCTCTCCAGGAGCTTCGCCGGGTGCTCGGCCTTCCTCTTACCCGACCCAGAGCGTTGGCTCGTGGTTGATGGTGCCGGGGAGGGTGCGCCCTGCCTGGCGCCCGTAGAGCCCGACCGTTCGGCGCTCCCGGTGCCAGCGGACTCGCGGTGCTTGGCCTTATGTTGGGCCCCCGTCGCCGGGGCGCCCTCAAAGGTCTTAGAAGACCGCTCGGATTTCTTCTTCTTCTCGCCAGACGGGCTCTTACCCTCCAGCCAGTTGGCGAGACGTTGATGGCGGTCCTTCATGGTCCGTTCCGACATGTTGCCGCAAAACGCACAGTCCTTCTCCACGTGCGTCTTGTCCTCATGAAGGCAGTAAAGGCAGAAAGAGTGTTCGTCCTCCTTGAAGACGTTCTGCAGCTGGCATCCAGGGCAGACCCTGAACAGCTTTCCGGGCGTCGAGCTTCCCTTCTCCTGGGCCATCTCCGAGACCGGGCCTGAGAAGCTTCTGGATTCCTCCGAAGTGTAGCTCGACGAAATCTTCACCCTTGAGGGGCACAGATGAATCCGACACGGGTCCCCGTTGATCGGATGTAGGATCGGTGGAGCTTGAGGCTCTTTGACCGAAAGAATCGAGGTTTTTTGTGAAAAAAGAGCGAAAAATAGCACTAACGCTCGAGAGCAATAGCACGAGGATCCCAACACATGAACGTGCGGTAAAAATCTGAAGATGGCTGCCAGAGGCGGTGCTTAGGTAGAGGGCAGTCATTGGCTGTGGTCAGTATGACGCAGAGACCAGTGATTGGTTATTACTACGAAAGACAGATCAGAAACGAAACTGATACTGGTTTTTTCTTTACCGAGGATTCCCAGCCTGACGACGGGGAATATTCATGAGCATGTGAATCCATGCCAGACCCCATGCTGGAGAAATGTACTTTTCTTGAGGAATTATTTTCTCGATGGTATCCCGTAGATCAATGTAATGGGACACCTCTTGCCAACATTTATGATCCATTGATTGAATGAATAAATGTATGAAATGCATTAGGCACCTTTAAATGAAGCCCAACAGGAACAACCCCCTTATTGTTTCATGAGTATTTCCCCCAGTTCTTGTTAGTGTAGAGGACCCCATTTCCCTTCCGTATTTTCTCTCCCTTCCGTATTCTCTCTAACGGTAAGAAAATCGGCAATTTAGTTCAGCGCCTCCAACGAGCGAAGACCATAGCGTTTTTTAGTTGCTTCAGTCAATTTTGTACTCAATATTTGCATGAATAAGTGCAACTCAGAAATGTTACAGGTCTGGCCGTCTAAAGGACTGAAGGGCCCTCTGTGCACAGGCACAAGATGAGTGGAACAGCAGAAAAGTACTTGAGATCCTTCGTGAACCTGAGGAAACTGAGTTTGAGGCAGAGTGAACTGGGAAGGGAGTGTCTTGGTTGCTTGGCTTTCTGCATGCCAATTGGGATGCATAGATGTCCAACATCAATAGATCATAGAGATCTGCAAAGGAAGTTGGGGGGAATTTGCAGATGAGGAAGTCTGATCCTTGACCTTATTAACTGTGTTGGGTTACAAAAAGTTCTTATACAATCACTCAAATAGAGGGGTTGCGGGAGTACACTCAAGTGTCAAATCTTAAGCATGAAATCAGATGCCACCGTATGGATGTCGCAAAATCACCTACGCCACCATAACCATATCATATGGGAATTTAGAGTTGATCGTTTTTCCATCCTAAGTTGTGGACATTGGTACGGGCACTGACCATGTGGAGATATGAATGAAGGCAGGTGCCGCCCCTGGACGTAATTGCAAGCGTTGGCATGCGCCACGTCTCGAAGGGACTGGGAGGAATAGCTGGCAAAACAACCATATAAGACGATGAATGCCAACCACCCGCCGCATATGGATGGTGTAGCCTTAGCTAGTTAACGCTGCGCACCGACTGGGTTAAGAATGCTCTGTGGGACAAATCTGAAGGGTGCACAAACGCTTGCCCACCACACAGATAGACAGGTGTAAAACAGGTGGCTGAGGCCACACTCGGGTAAGGTTATGAATATGACTGGATGCCACGTGTGTCAGGGACTGTGAATATCGTAGGGTCCAGATCAGGACAGAGACGCAGAGATATTCGTGAACCCCGCCTATAGAGAATACGGAAATTCAACATCTCTCTGCCAGCCAGCAATACCAATTAACCTATCCACTAACAATTTCACCCCTCAGCTCTCAAACTCTAAGCAAACACAACCACAATCCTACAACACAACAATCCGCACAAACTTCACTACACTACAACAACAAAACAAACCACAACAGCACAACAGCACACGACAACTACCTACCGTAAAACACCCCAAACCCAACCAACGGACACACCAGGTTGAGACTGCCAACAGCACATCGCCGCTCTCTTGCACTTTTCCAGCTTACTCCCACTAAGTCACCCCCTCCCCCTTCTTTTTCTTTCAGAACCGCCGAGTGCCAGGGGACCACTCCGGTGGTGATGGTGCGCGGTACAAATATCATTTAACATGTGAACTGTAGAATAACTGTTCGAATGTGGTTGACGGAGCCCACTTTTCCATGCGGGACTGCCAGCATTATTTGCACTGTATATTTCCCACTACTTGTCATCATGCTTAATAAACACATCTGACCTGAGTCGCACAGCCTGTAGCTCTCTTTGATACCCTTCAAAAGCTCTGCATGCGTCGGAGTCCACGAGCCTAGGTGTTTAATTGCAATCCATGCGAGTGCTCGGGCACCGCGTCCTCTTGAGGGAGCTGTGATTTTCTATAACCAAGTGAATTGTCTGTGTTATTAATGTCGGTGGCAGAGCCGTGCAGTTAGTCACCAGCATGCCTGCCATAATGTGGCTCATGCAACCGGAGAATGATGGCGTTTTCTACATATTATTTCAGGGGTGGAGTAAATCTAGTTTTCATTTTAACTCTATTCCCTGGAGCAAACCAAGAGAAAAACGTGCTCAAAAGATACTTAATGCCGGTGTCTACATCTCAAGTGATGTTGCGGATTCAAGATACTCAGACATGAGCAACAGCGTCTGTGAATTTTCTTTTCCAATGTAAGTGTCAGCATATGAGCCCAAAAGCACATCGAACTAGTAATATTCCCAAAAAATGCAACCGTGCTGCTTCTTTTACTTGGAATGCCTGTGTTTTTGTGCGTTCCTTTTTCAAGGCACGTTCGTATCCTGTGGAAAATTCAAAGAAGGGCTAGACAAGAGTCATTGTGTGGGCAGGAGCGGCCCGCGGCGCCTCGAGGTATACACGCCATGCCTCTTTATCAAGCGGTCATGCACCCAGAGACAGTGCATGTGGCTGAACGGGGTACATTAAAAAATATGCATTCATGCACCCACACATGACAGCAGGGAATGGGATTCGTGTATTACACAGAAATGCCTTTTTGGTGTATTTGGCTTGCAAGCACTTTCAGAACCAGTGGTGTTATACCAGTAAAGCAATTACCAAAAACAAAATACAAATGATATGAATACGCCCTAAAGATTCTTGACAAGCAAAGGCCCTGGAAGGACTAGAACAACACCAAAATACAGAAAGAAAGATTTGGGGAAAGAGAGCAAAAGAGACACAGAGAGAGGGAGATAAATAGAGAGAAAGATGGGGAGTGAGATAAAAAGAGAGATAGAGGGAGAAAGAAAGATAGGAAGAGACAGAGGAAGAGCGATAGGGGGAGGGAGAGAGAGAGAGAGAGAGAGAGGGAGAGAGAGAGAGAGAGAGAGGAAGAGCGATAGGGAGAGAGAGAGAGAGAGAGAGAGAGAGAGAGAAAGAAAGCGAAAAAAAGAGATATAACAGACTAAGCATTGCACATTTGGGAACATATGATTTATATTAAAAACATCCCCCAGTGCTTAAAAGTGTCTTCTGAAAAGCCTATCTACAGAACTGGGACGTGACAGATCACAAACTTTCCTTCAGAACCAAGCCCCATCCAACATATCTGTCTAATAAACAACATGAACCAGTTTAGTGACAAATCCCAATATTTTATAACAATTTCCATCTTAATCTGCCATTTTTCTGAGGTTTTGCAGTTTGTGCAGTTTTCATCACGTTTTGGGAACAGGCTACATTTGCACGAATTGTGCTTAGCCAGCTCTTCTGAATGCTCTCCTCACGCGAGAGAACGCTTTAATCATCAGGCGAGAAATCTGTGCAATTTACCCTAAACATCCTGATGAATACTAATCTTCAATGGACGAGGATGAAGAGGGAAGCCCGGTTGCCCAGTCTCTCAGTCTCCGACCCCCGGGCTTGCTGAAAGTCCCGTCTTGTAAAGTGCAGACTAATCACGCTCTAGGTGGGAAAGACCTCCCTCCATATGCTGCCAAACTTGCACAAGCGCTCTGCATTGACATCAAGGTGCCCGGCACACATCAGCGCCAGCACCACATGAACGGCCCTGCAGAGAACGCAACCTCCATGTGTCCATCACCTTTGATGCCTGAAGCAACCGAGCAGATTCACAGAACTGCAGGACAACGCGCCAACAGTCCAGTTTAACATCATTCCTTGTACATTTGCTAAACTATATGATCATTTTAAACTGTTACCTGTAGGCGGAATGTAGCGGCTGATTAAACAGTGTGTTCTTACAGAGTGACCAAGAGTCCAAGTTATGGCCAGGGGAAGATATTTAAGTGCTTGCGTGACACTGGACAGGGCTGCACTCTGCCAGTTCTAATCTCACAGCATGGCAAGCTTGAGGCCAACATCAGGGAGTCAGGGTCTGTCATGGTTAACCTCCTTCCGTTCTGACCGCCCATCCCAGGAGGTACTTGTGTCCTTTCTCTCTACTATCACTCTTTCAATCTGTGGCGTTCCCTAGGGTTCTAACCTATCCCCTTGGTTCTTCAATGTCTACATTGCTGCCCTTGCACGTGTGATTGCCACTTTCATTTCTAACTTCCAGTGTTACGCGGATGACACGCAACGCTCCTTCAGGCTACCCTCAGCCACCTCCTCTACCTCGCTCATATCTCAATGTGCGCAATTCAGTGATGGTGTGCTGCAAACAACCTCTGTCTCAACGTCATTTAGAGTGAGATTGCTCGCATTGGGACTCCTGTTCCCGCTTTCCCACTCTCACTCTGGCCGGCCTCCCTTGGCCCTGCGCCCGTACCCACCTGCGAGGCAAAAAACCTTGGGGTCTTCTTCGACTCCACTCTCTCCTTCTCCAATCACATTTTGGACATCTCTAAAAAGTCCAACTAACAGCTGCACCTCCTCAGAGGTACTCTTCCCCTTCTTACCTTCCCCCACTGGCTTACTGTCTGCAGAGCTCTGGTTCTCTCAAGGCTGGACTACTGCAACAGCCTCTTTCTCAACCTACCTTCCCCTGCTCTGCGTCCTCTGTAACTCATACAGTACAGAACCGCGAAACCAATCCTTGGCCTCAAGCCCAGAGACCTCATCCCTCGAGCACTAATATCCCTCCACTGGCTCCCTGTGGCTACAAGGATCACATTCAAGACCCTCTGCATTGTCCACAAGGCTTTCTGGGGCCTGGGACCTATCTATCTGCAGCATTACCTACCTAAATACTGTCCTTCCCGAGCCCTTCGCTCATCTACCTCCAACCATCTGCGAGTGAGCCGGCTCTCCAAGCAGAGATTTGGAGGGAGATCTTTATCTTCTGCGGAGCCTCCCTCTGGAATAGCCTCCCTTCTGTAATCCGCCTTCAGCCTGATCTCTTTAAGATCTGGAAACTTCTTAAGACATTCCTCTTCTCCTCTTCCTTCTCTCTCCCTCTACTCTGCTAATCTTTCCTCTCCGCTGTTTCCCTCTCTCCCTCCTCTTCCGTGCTGCCTGCTGACTGGCCGCCTGGTGTACCTCAGAGTCTCACAGGTCCCTGGCACCCTCGCCAGTCCTTTCGCACTTGCCTCCGGTCCTTGCACTTGTATCATCGTTACTGCACTTGGTCAATGACCCATGAGAGTGGATCTCTCAGCACTTACCCCAGCTTCTGACTGACTGGGCGCACCTGATCCCTTCCCCCACACCCTGCACTATCCCCCCTCCCCTCCACTCTCCTGCACCTATCTGCCCTCTTGCACAATCTGAATGCACCATGCCTTGAAGATCGTGTATATCGTTCAGAAATTCAAGGGCTCTGATCAAGTGTTGTTTTTTCCCCTTGTTCCCTCCCTCTGAAACACTTGCTTGTCTATAGACGCTTTACAAATAAACAATACCATGTCATACCATACCATCATTCCGAGACTGATAAACAGAGTGCCATTTATTTGGGCAAGAATTATCTGATATTACAGTGCTTGGAAGCCGGAGGAATCCGGAATTATGCTGTATATGAGAACACACATTATTATTGTTATTAAACGCTTATGGTCTTCCAGTATTAGAATTCATGCAGCCGCGTGTTCTAAACTGGCTGTTGACATGGTTAGGACCATACAAATATAACAAACTTCCTCTAAAGGCCCCACTAATCCGCTCCCACCACCACAAGCTGCCATCCCAAAGTAATTGTTCAACAATTCCACCGGTTCATCAAGGATTAAAGCTACCAGTATGAACTACGGGATCCCCGTGCTCCCCATCAAAAAGGCTGTCTTTCACTACAAAATAAAATGTTGCTCTATCTTCCCAGACACTTGCTTCGGTCAGGTTCATCAGCCTCATTGGTTGTTGTACACTACCGCCTCAAACATTTTGGTGGTCGAGCCCTTTCTGTTGCTGGTCCTCTTATGCTTCTCTGATTTCAACTTTTTCAAAGCCCTGCTGAAAACGTATCTTTTTGCCTAAACCCCTGATCTACAATCGCCTTGCTCCTATTTGTTTCTTGTCATCTAGCACCAAGATGCCTTTGGGTGAGAGCCACGCTATACAAGAATTGGATAAATAGATAGAAAAGAGTACTCCATATCAGTGACTTTGTTGGTTACTCATTGAAAATATCACACTTGATTAGATCCCTGAGTACTACCATCAGATCTTAATGAATGACAATGTTGTTTTAATAATACCTGGTGGGGGCCCTGTAAAAGTACCCTTAACTCCACACCCGAAAAATCACAGAACAATCCAAATGTTCCAGGTTGTTATATTCATTTCATTACGCTTTATTTCAACATAAACGTCATAAAAGCATGTATACATTATAACAATACATTCACAAAAATGACTTCACATTAATTACAATATCTTCCCATTCACTTAATAAAAAGTCCTTGGCTATATGTGTATGCATATGTATCTACTTCACCTAATTAATTAATTAATCCTTTATATTACACTTAATGCCGGACACCAGCATCTAAATGTGGGCCTGGGATTCAGACCCATGTTCTCTATGTTGTCTTGCTTCCAAGACAAACGTGTTGCCCCTGAGCTATCCATCTTACCGCCCCCTTTGCATCACTCCCTTTTTATTTTTTCGACAGCCCAGAGATGTTGTTCAGGCTATTTTACCTCGTGGAAAAGGGGGCGGTGTGGACAACAAAAACAAATTCGATAAAGGTGACAGTCATGGTGGGAGGTTGTCTAGAGGCAAGGAGCCTTGCAGGAAATGCGGCTGGTTAAGCCATTTAACTGGTTCCAAGGAGTGTCCTGCTGTTAACGTTGTGTGGAGAAAATGTAAATGTAGGGGGCATTATGCCCGCATGTGCAAATACAATGGTGTGGTTGGTGTGGTTGTCGGATGGGTGTGTTTCCGATCAGGAGGCTGAGTACCTTGTTAAGGATGAGCAAGGTGTAATATTACATGTGGAGGGGGCTTCACGGGAAGGTCCATGGGTCTCGGTGTTGGTGGACGGCCATCCCATAGACATGTTAGTAGATTCAGGCTCACCCTAGAACATAGTGTCTCCTGAGATTTATGTGGGGACACTGGGGAAAGAGATCTCAGCTTTGTGTGCATCTGACATCAGCCCTAGTGCTTATGGGCAGAATCCCATTAGTGTGTTGGGTAATGGTCGATCTTGTATTGAATTCAAGGGTCGACAAATCACGGGCAAACTGTATGTTGCGCTTAAAGGTACCAGTGTATTGGGATGGGATGAATAAGCTGCTTTGTGCATTGAAATCCACCCGAGGAAGGAGGCTCCTGTGCTGAGCATTCAAGAGGTTGAGGATGTGTGTGGGCATGTGATGTCTGAATCACTTGAGGTTGAGTTCCCGCAAATGTTTTCTGATCAATTGGGAAAGCTCAAAGGATTTTCCCATCACATCATTCTAAAGAGGGGTGCAGTGCCCAAGGTACACAAGGTGAGGGGTGTCCCAGTTTTAGCAAGGAATAGCCTAAAGATGGAATTGGACAAGCTAATGGCGGCAGGGGTCATTTGACCTATTAAATCCTCTGAATGGTTGTTCCCGGTGGTATTGGTTAAGAAAGGGGATGGGAATTTCAGGATGTGTGTGGATCTGCGGGAGTTCAATTTGAGTATTTGGGATGACCGCCATCCTTTGCCAAATATTAATGAATTACTGCTCACCCTAGATAAGGCTAAGTGTTTTTCTACATTTGACCTGTCCGCGGCATATCACCAAATTGATTTGCATGTGGATTCCAGACCTCTTACCTCTTTTGTGACTCCATTTGGAGCATATCGTTTTTGCCGCATGCCTTTTGGACTTGCATCGGCATCGGCTGTCTTCCAGTGTTTGATGCAGGAATTATTTGGTGGTTTGTCGGGAGTGTGTTACTTCCAGGACAACATCTTGGTGTGGGGTGGTTGTGTAGGGAGGAACATGACAGCAGGGTTCATGACGTTATGAAAGTATTAAAGGAAAAAGGTTTGACGGTGAAATTGGCAAAGTGTCAGGTGGGTGTGGATAAGGTGACATATTTGGGTCACACCCTTAGTGCTGAGGGAATCAGTCCCAAGGCAGAGCTAGTGCAGGTGTTGAAGGATAACCTGGCGCCTACTAATAAAGATCAGTTGAAAGCATTTTTGAGGCTGGCAGAATACTATGTGAAGTTCATTCCTAACTATTCGGAGAAGACCATCTCCATGAGAGCCTTATTAAAAAAATCTGTCAGGTTTGAGTGGTCCGACAAATGTTGTGAAGAGTTGAAGGCAGTGAAGAGTGATGTGGATAATGCCCCGTGTTTGATGTCCTTCAACCCCAAGTGTAAAACCATACTTACTGTGGACGCCAGCGAAGTGGAGTTAGGTGCTGTTTTGGAACAATAGAGTAAAGGGGAATTCAAACCAGTGGCTTTTGTATCCAGGACTTTGAGAGGGGCTGAAGGTAGATATTCTGTGATTGAGCGGGAAGCTTTGGCAGTGACCTGGGCGTCTAAACACTTCAGAACATTCCTTTGGGGTATTCCATATGTGGTCAGGACAGACCATAAGCCTTTGGTGCATGTGTTCTCTACCCGGGGTGTGGTGGCTGTATCTCCAAGGATAGCTAGGTGGTCTGTGGAGTTGCAGGAGTACAACTTCACCATGGAGTATGTGCCTGGGAGACAAAATGTGGTCGCTGATTGCTTATCGCGCTTGCCAACTTCAGAACCTGTGAAATTTCAAGGTAAAGGAATGGGTGAAGAGGAGGAGTTTCAAATCACATGTGTCATTCCTGCCATTGGTAAGTCTCTTTGGACCATTGAAAGTGAAAGTGATGCTGAATTGTGTTGGGTCAGGGAGGGACTCAGCAAGGGTTGGGAGGTGGTTAAGGAAGCCCCAGAAGGCAAGGGTTACTCCCAGGTGTTGCATGAGTTGGCTGTTGGTCCCTAGGGAGTGTCTAGAGGCGTGAAATTGGTTCCGCCCATCAGCTTGAGGGATAGGATTGTGGCATTGACCCATGAGGGGCATTTAGGACGATCTTTGACCAAGAGAAGGTTGAGGGAGGAGTATTGGTGGCCTTCTATGGATCATGATGTGGAACTGGTAGTGAAGGAGTGTCATGCATGCGCCATGAGCGATAAGAGCAAAGTGGTTCACCCCCAGCCGATTCATCCGATTGACATTCCCAGGGAAGTGTGGTCAAAGGTAGCATTGGACATCATGGGTCCCTTTGAATGTTTGCAGCCAGAGTTTAGGTTTTTGTTGGTCCTTGTGGATTACACATCCGGATGGGTGGAGGTTGCAGCGTTTGGTAGGGTGACAACGGAGTGTGTCATAGCTTTCCTAAAAAAAGGTATTTGATAGGGAAGGGTTACCTGCCAATCTGGTCACGGACAATGGACAATTTACCTCTAGACTCGAGGGAAATTTTGGGGCAGTACGGCATAAAACACAATTGTATTGCTTTGTACAATCCAAGTGCCAATGGCTTGGTGTAAAGAGTCAATGGTATGATTAAGAATGCCATTCAATTGGCCTTGGCAAATGGGTTTGAATGGCAGGAGGTGGTGTCAGAATACTTGTCGGTTTACCGTAGGACTCCTTCCGTTAGCACGGGTAGGACACCCTTCGAGTTAATGAGGGGAAGGAAACCAGGAACAACCTTGAGGTCCATGGCGTTGGGTGGTGGTGGTCCGTGTGAGTTGGACCTTGATGGTGTCCAAAGGAAAACTTTGGCACGCCAGGAAGCTGTAAGATTGTCCCAGAGAAATAGGAAGGAGTTACAAGTTAAGGAGGGTGATTTTGTCTATCTGAAGAATCCTAGATTTGTCCAGAAAGGTGGTAGCGCATTCCTACCTGCCAAGAAAGTTGTCAAAAGTGGTAAAGGTAAAAGTGGTAAAGGTTATGTGCGGTTGAACGATGGTTCAAAATGGAGTAAGAGACGGGTGGTGGTACTCGATGAATCTAGAACCAATACTATACCAACCTGTCGGGTTGGGTGAGGAAGGAGGTGATGTGTTTGACTTTGTACCTGACAAAAGGAATGAATGTGTAGGGGTGGAGAATGGTCAATGGGTGAGGGAGTGTGTTCCAGAGCGTTTTGCAGAGGGCCAGATTTCGGGTGCAGATGTGGAGGAGGTGATTGGGTGTGGAGTTTCGGGTTGCAACATGTCTGGGGATGAGGGTGTAGTTGTGAGGCGTCCCGTGAGACGGTGTGGACCTCCTGTTAAACTCAGAGACTATGGCCCTCATTACGAGTTTGGCGGTAGCCATGGAGCTATTAGCTCCATGGCTGCCACCAAACCGGGCTCATTTACCGGGTTCCTGCAATGAGGAATAACCGGGTCCTTCCAACATTGGAGGACCCGGTAATTACTCCTTGCAGGGACCATCCCCATTCCCATTTGAGCCCCCATAGGGCTCAATGGGAATGGGGATGGAGGTAACAACAGGCAGATTACAACTGGCCCATTGTTACCTCCTTCTTCCCCTCGCGGGACCCACAAAGCACGCCTGGTTTTACCAGGCGTCCGATCCGGGTCCCGCGATGGGAAGCTTGTAATCAGCCCTGACGGAGTGAAGGGGGCTGGTCCTGTACCGGCCCCCTTCTTTTCATCAGTGCAAGCCTCGTAATGAGGCCCTATGTGCGTTAATGGGCACCCTAGTCTATGGGTACCAGATGTGATGAGTAATTGCTTGCATTGTGTTAATGACATCTTCTTGTCGTGTTAAGATGCATTTATCTGCTGTATTCGGTTTGAGTAGGCAACTGTTTTTATTTGCCCATGTTTCCTGTTCTAATGTTTTATTGCCTGTATCTTTGTGCTTATTATTTGTGATATTGTAGAGTAAGGGGAGGAGATATGTTATATCTTGTATTATGGCGCGTGTGGAATGTTGCTCCATGTTCAGGGATCAACATTCCACACGGGCCAGTTGGTGGTTGCTTGATTGCCCGGTGGCGGCTCGCCTGCTCTGGGGTCCAGATTAAAGTAGTAAACTCCTACCTCGTGCCTCAGTTTACTTCACAGCCCTTAACCATTTTTAAATCTGCAATGCTTGCTTCCTGAAAAATAAGCAATCCCGATGCAAATGTAAAGATAGAACTGCATAAAGATGAAAAAACACAGATGTAACAGCATGTCAACCAATTCAACAGCCTCAAGCATGGGCCAATCAGGTCATTACAAGTGACAAAGAAAAGGGATGCACGCCTAAGTAGCCAAAGGTGCACACGGGTGTCTCACATACAGACATTCCTCAACTCCCTGGCATGGGTATGGAGGCAATCACTGTTAAACTTCCAAACTTTCATGAATACAATGTGCTCTAAAATGGCATGCTTGGACTCTCACAGGTGGGCGGAACCAGATTCCAATTCAAGATGGGATCTGCACACAAGCCCAAAACAAAAGGCATGTGTGCTGTGTTTCAGTGCAGTTCCTCACTCATGGGAGCAGCAGTATATTTTATAAAACTATTCATAATAAATACTTGGGAAGAAAAATGAACATTCTGTTAATACAGAGTTAATTGTGACCATCACATTATACAATTTTGATAGACAAAATAGTACAAACATATATATTATAAAAAGTGCTTCAAAATTATATTTGGAGGAAAAGGGGGTGCATTCATAGCAGGCTGCAGGTGGGGAGAGCAAAAGAGGACCACGTGTGCAGTTGGGGATTTAGAGGTGGGGCTGGGGAACCCGTTGGGCAGAGAAATGTTCATCTTATCTGGGGAATCACGCGGGAATCTCGCTAGATTCCCACAGTAACATCAAATGCTTTGCTTGGAAAATCGAATGCGTCACACTACCAGGGGATTGAAAGGGGGTAATGGGAGAGGGTTATAGAGGAAAGACACAATGTGATTGACAGTGGGCATGGGGAAGACTTTTTAATTTTAGAGCATTTTCCTGTTACTGCAGAAATCAACAGTTGCTGCATTACCCTGGAATCCTCATTATTTGCATTTCCCCAGGGATGATTTCCACAGGAATAGAGGGCGGCATCAAAGGAGCCGTTCATAGTCTGATAAAAAATCCCAGAATTAAAAAGAGGAAGAAAAAAGGGGGAGTAACCAATCGCCTGCAAACATCTGAGGCTTGCAAAGTGGTGATATCTGGTTTCACAGGCAGGGGGATATTGGTCCTTCTAATTTTTCTTGCAACATTTCCAGTGGACACTGGCAATGTACGTAGGCCAAGGCTGGTGTGATCTGGTTAAGTTAGTGCAGTGGCCACTGCAATGGTTGTCAGTGGGTAGAGTACCTTGGGGTAATCGACATTATAGTGATGTCATTTTAGATACAAGTATGTGTATTTGTACTTGTGTAGACCTGCCTTTAGGAAGGATTCAATCCATTGTAGTGCCTGCTACCCCATGCCCATAGAGCATCTCAATTTTCCTAGAAGAATCTAGAAGAATCGTGCAGTCAAATGTGTCATAGGAGGTTGATAAATCTACTCAGATCATACAAAGAGTCTGGGGAAAAGCTCTAACAAGGGGCTGGCTTTCAGCTGTGTCGCTGCAGGTAACCTTGCCAGCGCCTTCTATTTTCCATTTGCTTGGGTTGACATGAGCTGTAGAGACAGCAGATTCGGACTTGCACAATATAGAGTGTCTAGCCATCTCTAAGTCCCAGAGGCGATGCCAGGGTGCAGCAAAGGCCAAGGTACAGCTGTGCATTCTTATGATTATCTCTATCAATTGCTCACATTCCATTTCTAGCATTTCTGTGATACCTCGTTAAACACCGCTGACATCCAGATTTTATCCCCAGGCCAAACCACCCCCATAGGTGATCATGGTTGGGAAGCCGCAGTTTCTGTTTGGGTTGTTGCTAGCACTACTGATAGTGAGCTGAGGGTGCAGAGGCGGGCTGGGGATGAGGCAAAACGATATTCAGCTGGAGCAGAATAAGGGTGTGATGCGTCATGTAATGGGTGTAGAGCATGACTGGGGGTACAGAGCATGAATGATGATCTAAAGCCTGAGAAAGGGAGGGAGTGTGCAGTGTAGGTGGGAGGAGGTACAGAATGTGTCCTAGGATGTGATTGGGAACAGGCGGTGTGTGGTTCATGTTGGACATTGTCAGGTTGAGGGTCTGATTTATGCAGCATATTTTCTGCAGTGTGCAGGACATGGTTTGGAGTACAAAGTGTAGAATTAAGTGTGTGCAGCATGTGGTTAAAGGTCTTTGCAGAGTGTGGTTGTGTGTGGACCAGTTGTTTCATTTGGTGGTGGACACCCTGGCTGACACACAACACACTTTCAGAGGCGGTCAAAAAATGGTGGCAGGAGCAGAGCTCAGTTGTTTTGGTTTCTTCTTGTGGCCGGGTCAAAACCGGGCAAGAGGCAGAACTCATGTCATACCCCTCAAATTCTGAGACAAGCTTAGTCAAACAATTGTGTACATGTACACCTCATCAGATGACATATTGCTGCCCTTTGATGATATGATGACTTCCTGAAGTTTGCCAGCAAATTGCGATCTGGTGTTCAGTCTTCTTCTGGCTGGTTGTGCTTGCCTATACTCTCAGCACAATGCTTAGAGCGACTGATCATCTTCTTGAGACAGAACCTTCATCCCCCTTTGATGGAGCTGTACAGGAGCTGTTCAGTAGGAATATGATCCTTCGTAAATTGCACTGGGCCGCTGTTGCACAACCCCAATAATGCTGCCGTGAAAACCTTTCCAGAGGACTTCCATTCCCCTACAACACAGGTGCTCATTTTTCAATACTATTGCAGGCCCCGTAAAGGTATGTTATGTGGGCCACGTGGCAGAAATCTGGCCTGTAACCGAAAAAACCTTCCTATTTCTAGCATTGCATTTTGGGTTTTATCATTTTGCATTTATTTGAAACATCCGAAAATGTGTTTCGAACTAGCATACTTTACCGCCTTTTATTTCTGTGTGTAGGTTTCCTGTGCAGTGCATCATAGCGCTGCGAGGCGGCTGTAAAGTGGCAAAGGGGAAGAGAAAAGAGGAAGGAAATGAGATCGTGGTAACAGCATCCCTTTAAGGTTGGGCAATCAGAATTTTAGCCACCGTTATCTAGCAGCTGGTTCTGTCTAATGGCAAAAGAATCAACACGTGTTGTTTCATAATAACGCCAATACATCACTTTCAATTCGGCCAACCCTAAACTTGCTGCCGTGGCCCCCGTGTTAGTCCCCTGCCGCTTTAATCCACTCTTTGGCTTTCAGCCCCCCTCTACTCCCAACACTTCCTCGAATTGTAAAGCGGCCTGGAGTGGGATTCCAAGCTTAAGTAATCTGTTTAACAGTAAACGGTGTACAATATAGTACAGTAACTCCCCCTTTAACCAATGCAGAAACACCACAGTTTCCGAAAAAGCAAGCCAGGAGAAAACACGCCGATGAAACTTAAAGGGAAATATGTTTGCAGCCATAATCTTAATGTAAGTGTGAAAAACACGAAACACAATCCCCTCCTTCCCTCTGACAATCACACCCATTCCAAGCACCGTGAAACCATTAGTTCACTTCTGACATGAACCCCCTGGTGGGTGTTTAGAGTGTTTGGAATGTACTTGTGAGGTACCCCAAATAAGAAAACATGTGTAACTTTATCCATGGCCGTGCACCGTGAACCAGCGGCCCGTCTGCAATATTTGAAGATTACACGTTGCACTCTACGCGGAGCCCTTACACACTGCCGCCCTGTACCGCTGCAGACTTTAAATGGCACGCTGGCACTGGTACTTTGCGAAACTTGCCTTTTTTTACCTGCGCACAGCCTGCCTCGGCATTAGCTTGGGGGTCGAGGAGGTCGGTTTTCCGGGTTGGTGTCCTGCATATACTCTGCGACAAAGCCACGGCCACTGGCATTCAAACAAACTCCCGCAAAAGGCGGCGCGGGCATTAGCTGGGCGCGGGCATTAGCTGGGCGCCACACCGGCCCGCCGGCCGCTCGTCGGTTGAGCAGTTCCCCTACATTTCACAGTGCGTGCAAAGCACACAAGGATACACCGCCCCTTCCTCTGGGTTCAAGTCGCCGCCACGAATCTCCGGCAGATTGCGACGGTGGGCTTTCCCGCGCGCCACATGCGTGCTGCTATCTGACCCACATTGGCCACATAAATCAACCTCCCCTAATCCAAGACCGTCCAGGCAGAGACATTCAACCCTTAAAACCTCAGCAGGAAAGCCTGCCATGTGATTGGCACAGGGCTCTCTCTCTCCTTCATGTTGGCAGCCTGGCCAGCCAGCACGCTTCTTTTCACGGCGGGGAAGACTGCTCAGAAGTTCCCCCGCCGTGCTTAACGGACACCACTTACCCACTGGGAAGCACATGTTTAATCCTCGCCCTTTTCTTTCTGTAGCTGGACAGAGACTGTTTTATTGTAAACACGGGCCCTGTAAATCCGCCTTGGCGAGCCCCAATTACACATGTGGGCTTTGCTCTGTTAAGGCCCAGCTTTCCAGGTTTATGGATTGGCAACAAATGTGGCAGAAGACGTATTCGGCTGCGTAGTTGTGCAGCTTAGACTTCGCGTGCAAGTTTACCTCACATCAAATGCTGTTTGCACAAAAAGTCTAAGAGACATACTTCACGTGCAGCAGGAGTCAGGAATCTTCTGTCAGTAATGTTTATTGCATGCTTCACAGAACTAAACGTTTTTTGGGGAAAGGTTGCTTGTTTTGTTATTGGAACAGTGCCTCAGCACATATGCCTCAAACTATAGGTGAATGACGTATGTGTTGATAAATTCGAATGACTTTTGCACATAAAGTGTTCTCGGTAAAACTCATGTAAAATCGACAAATGAGATGTATGATAGGGAATTTATAATGCGCTTAATACCCAGAGGTTGCTAAGAGCGGACCCAGGGACCGAACCTGTGTTGCTCCATGTCGTCTTGCTTCCAAGGCAAGCATGTTGCCCCTGGGCTATCCTCCCGAGACCCTTTATTTTATTTATTTGCATTTTTAAAGCGCTTACACAGCCCAGGGGCATCGAGGCGCTGTTACAGGAATATGTCTTAGTTGTGTATTTATAACGCGATTAATACCCAAAGGTTTATAAGCTCAGACCCAGGGATCGAACCAGTGTCTCTTCGTGTCGTCTTGTGTCCAAGGCGAGCATGTTGCCTATCCTCCTGGGACTATTTGCACGAGGCATTCTTACATCTCATGAATAATGTGCTTGCATTGGCGGAGTTATATGTTGACACAGCAAGTCTGTGGCAGTTACTGCTGATGACAGCAGAAGGCAGCGACCACGACTTTCCTCTGGTGCTGCATGACACGGTTCCACTACAAGCCAACAGGAAGAAAGGTATGGCTTCCCAACCATTATGGACACTTGGAAGGGCCCAACAACTGTGTACAGAGTGACTAACGCTCAGTTACCATTTATCGGAGCTTATGCCTGGCCCTACTCTCTGTTGGAGGCGGGCGGCACTGAGCCAAGCGTCTGAGGCGTAGGCAGGATTGCACAACAGGTGGGGCCTGAAACTAATGTAGTTGGGCCCACCGCAGTGACATTAACATCTGTAAATGCCACAGAGTGCTGCTGAGTGGTCAATCACAGATTTTGGGTGGGCCTTGCCTGCTCAGGCCCTACCCTGTTCACGCCTCTGCCAAGCGGGCTGCATTGACCCAGAAGTGATGCTTTCACCCGGAAGTAATTGTTTATGGTTATGATCAGCCTGGTGGGCTGATCACCGGTTGTTGGATCGCGTGTAAGCTAAACCCAATGCTATTGATGTTTTAGTAAACCTGTTGCCGACCTCGCTCCAAATAGAAATCTGTGTGGAGTCTCTGCTTTAACACTGATTGGGGAATGGGAATGACAGCCCGCATCTAGCGCCGCTATTTCTACTGCACAACTAAATTACCTTTCACAAAAACTTAGTGGACTGCCAGTCAAGAGCACTCAGTTGGCTCACATTGGCTTCTGCAGTTTTCCTTTCGATTACTTGAAATACCAGCGTGGAGCCCTAATGTTTGAACTGCAGTCTGAGTGGGAATGTCTTTTTCAGACTAATGCTTCCACCGGAGTACATGTGGCAACTTTAAATAGGAGGTGTTCACAGTCGAAGCAGGGTAGTCACAGCACCCTGACACCGCACTGGGTGCTCACTTACGACTCGACTTTGGAAAATCTGTGCACCGCAATTTTAGTGCATATTGCTGCTTGGACAAGTTCATAGTCCATTGGTATTTGAATGGGCAGTTAAAGCAGCAAACATTGTGATTTTTTTCCTGGTTTGCAGAACGGTAAAAAGCGTCATAGTGACGTGTTGGGACGCACCCTGCAAGTTTGTGAGGGGTGCATTAAAACTACGTCTGTGCCATATTTTCATGTCACGCTGCATGAAAAAAAGCCCAGGATTTCTAATACACACATAAGGGACTCCTGTAGATCCTATACTTGCATACGGCAGTAATGCAGAGTTTAGGCTCACATATAGGTGCTGGTAGCACATGTATGAGCGCCTAAACCAGACATAAAAACCATATAGAAATGTGGGTGTATGATATAGGTTACATGTAAATATGTGCTTGTGTATAATTAATGTACATCATGCATACGACAGACAAATACATATTAATAACATCACATATCTATGCATTACACACAAGTTGTCTGTCCATGTGCTTGTCAGTGTTTCCAGTTAACCTGTGCTACCAGGAAATACGAGTGTGCTGTCCCTAAAAACAGGGACAGTACACTTACCACTCAATCCCCGATTGCGCACCGAAAGATGTGGCAGTGCCACGTGGGCCATTGCAAAATCTTCACAACGCAGCGGAGCCCCAGTCTGCCATGCAACGCTCATGCCCCGGCAAATTCAGAGCCCTTGTGGTCCCCGTTCTTGCCAGTCTGATGCTAGCACACTTGAGATCTGAGCCGCTGTTGGCTGGAGTGGAATATCCTCTACTTGCAACCCAGTGGACATCAGCAGTTCTTGTTTGTGGCTTCAATGGTTGACATCACTGTTGAAACAGCCTATTTATTTTTATTTTTTTATTTTGTCATTTGTAAAGCACACCGAACCCGGGGGCAACTGGGCAGCTTTAAGATCCATAATGCCATTCATGGCCAGACACCCTATTACCTGACCAACGTTCTAGCACCACGCAAGGTGACCAGATACTAAGGCCAGCATCCCATAACCTGCTGAACTCATACAACCCACTTTATGGAGGTAGATCTTTCTATCATCAATAACCCTCCCTTTGGCAGGCACCATGCTGTGCTCACTGTATTTGACCACCCACATAAACTTTATGTATGCCTTGAAATATGTGCTTGCACCATTTAGTTTGCTCACTTAACCATGCAATATATGTCATGCACTTTGTAATCTTGTATGAAGCAACTTTGTTGTCTGCCTCAAATGCACTTATGCAACCAAGTAAGCCTTCCTAACAGCGCCACGATGCCCAAGGGCTGTGGGCGCTTTGCAAATTCGAATAAATAAAATAAAATGAATAAATTGACTATGCATCTTCACCACGAACTTGAAGCACGGAGTTCAGACAAGCAGTGAACTCCTTCACCTGTTCATCCCTGTGTGTGGGTGGTATGCTTTTCTCAAAGCATTCTTATCTCGCCCTCCCCTTCACCCCCCTCTTCACTTTCAAACTATAGTGCTCTGAAGCCACTTCAAAACATACAAAATAATAAAATACTACAGATAGATAAATAAAAAGAACACACATTAAAAAAGTACTAGTTAGTTGCACTCTTCCTTACTCTCTGCACTTTGCCTTGCAACCCTAACTTCGTGCTCCGGCGGTGTAAACATTATCATTTAGTGTTGCTGCCAGACCATATGACTCGGAAAATAAAGCGGGAAGAACAGATTACAGAGTGTGGAGAAGTGATTGGATTGTAGAGAAGGGAGGAAACTATGACACTGAGATAGGCACAAAAGAAGGTGAAAATAGGCTGGGACAGACGTGTTAGAAATTACAGAGTGCCTGCCCATGTGAATTGAAATATCAGTCGACATGCAATAAGCGCGTCTCCCCGATGTTGTCTCGCCGAGTGACCTCTACTGGATTTGTTCCCTTTTTCCCTGTTGCCACTAGGCCCGGAGAGAAGGTAACTGCACTTCTTTCTCCATGGCGTGGTACTTGAGGGAAACCTCGCTTTCCATGTGCAAGTGTTTGCAAGCCGACATGTGTCATAGGCGATGCCGTATGCAGCTAATCTCGCAGCTTGGATGGCCAAGAGGACATGTCAAGCTAGGGCATACAATTCTCCTTCTATGATGTTCACCAGACTTTTAACCCCTTGCCATCAGACACTGTTTTTATTTGTCTTATTTATTTATTTGCTTTTTTAAAGTCAAAGCTGTATCCCCAAAACAAAGAAATTGGGAACATACATGTGCAGCACTTCTAGATATTATAACCATGCCACACGCAGGACTATACACTGGCGGTCTGTCAGAGGCGAACACTATCGCCGCATCACAATGAACGCTGTGAAGATACAGCTAGGTGAAGTGTAGAGTAACATCAAGCCATCCCCATCCGTCACAATGTGCTCCGCTATTCCATCGCGTCTATGGTGCTCTCCTGCGCTGTGCTGCAATGGCGCATTGGACTCTACCTGGGCCTCTGAGAGCAGCGTTCAAATACCACCTCTGCCAATGCCTTTGTGAAAGTGGTATTGTCTTTTGTGTTTACTTTGGGAGAGAACTACAACATTACGATAAACACAGAATAAATAGACTTCATTATTAAAATGTGTGCTGTACTTCTTTATATCATATTTGCATCCAGGGGAAGAGGGTTCAGCCAATCAGGTGGCTGGAAACGCAGGTGAGAACACAGGGTGCCACCCGTGTTTCACCAGCCACTCGAGGCCCTTCCCGGGGTGCCGCCATCTTGATTGTAGGGAGGCAACAGGGAGCACTTCCCTGTTGCCTCCCTATACCTCATCCTCTTCCCCGAGTTACCCTTCCCCCACCACCCTTCCCCCACCCTCTGCCTTCCCTCCCACTTTTCTGCTGGACCAGAGCTTTGTGCTCCAATCACGACACTCAATTCTGCCCGCTGCCGCCATATACATAGAAAAGCACCCAAGTCCATTTTCTCTACACTATGGTGGTGACCATTTTTCATTTTTACATTTTTCATGGGAAATTGGGCTTGCGCAATATGCAGAGAGCCTGTCAGCCATGAAAACATAATAATACTCACAGCCCAAAGAGCCACTGGGTGCGAACAGCAATCACCCCCTTGTCGAGGGTGCATACATGCGTTTGCTTGGGCCTGCCTATGCCCGTGTTGCAAGCCACTAGCAACCATGTATACTACCTCGACCCAGAAGTGATAGCTATAATTGTTTTGCTTGTTTAATTTTGTCACTGTTATGGACTTCCAGCTTCCTTGGTCCAGTTGGGATTTTTTATTTGACTTCTAACAGGATAGGGACTGGCTTTTTAAACACACTTTGAATGTTATCTGGACGCAGAGACATTTGTATGCTATTCACGGCACCCCTCACAGGTGGGCAAAGCTTGAAGGGAGGGGGTGACCACTAGGCGGGATGCTGGGGTGAAACCGAGGAATGCCTGTTTAGTGATCTTCTTTTTCTGTTTGCTGGGGGCGAGTACATATGGTGGCTATCTAGTCCTAGAGTATCTCTTGGGTTCTATGTGAAAATGTGCCCAGGAAAATGTAGTCAGCAAAAAGTCAATTAAAAAAATGTAGTCATTCAATGAAAGCAATCCAAAGTGTGAAAATGTTGCCAGTAATAAGGTGGCCAAAAAGCAATTGTTAAACACGCAAAAGTACAAAGATGTAATCCTAAATATGACCCCAACCTCTAGCAAAACCTCCACAATCACCCTAACTCCATTCCTAAACCTTCCCCCAAATCTAATTACAACCCTTATTCTACCATGAACTCTTACAAAACAAAAACCCTTCAGCGCACTAATGCATTTCTTTTTGCATGTTATTCAATCCAAAATAAATAGAAAATGAACAGTGAACCTATCTTGAACTGCATCCCCAGCTCGCCACAAAGTACATAGCCCTTGCCCTAATCCAATCCCTTCCTCTAATACGAACATCGGCCTTAACCTATCTGCAACTCTACCACTTATCCTAATGCTTACTTTACCATAACCACTAGGTTCGTTCTAACCGTTATCCTACAACAACATTGCCATCCCTCTCCAAACTCCCTATCCCTTTCTTTCACACTTACCCCAACGATTACTCTACCCTAACGACTAGCCAAACTCCAACTTCTTTACTCTAACCCCTATCCTTATCCCAACCCCTATCCTAACTCTAAACCATGCAAGCACAAGCCCACTAAACCCTCCATAACACCAACAATTACCGTAGCAGCACTACATGCTAGGCAATTTTCAGCTGTATTTTTTTGACTACATTTTGCTTGGCAACTGTTTCACTGTAGAGGCATTTTCACCACATTATTTTTGGCTACATTTTCACTGGATACCATCTTTTCTATGTTGTGTTCTGATGAGTGTGAGGGAGGGGAGGCATTGCATTGCATTGCTTTCTGGCATTCACGCCTAATGAAGGACGCGCGTGCGTCAGTATGATCTTACAGCCTCAATATACCTTAATATACGTGCATCCTTCACCAATCTTTCTCATATATACAGGCACAGGAAATGGGTTCTTTTCATATTCAAAACAACACTATATTTGACTTGAAAAGACCTTTATGGAGTTTGCACACACATGTAGGTCATAGGACAATATTATAGCTTTGTTTAAAGGACATCAAAAGGATATTCCTCAACACCATTTCCCCTTATCAGCATAAAACTGTGTATTTTGCAGATCCCAGCTCAGGACACCCAAAATGGATCCCCCCCCCCCAAAACCGAGAATAGGGATGCACAAGATTCAGTCCCCGCACCAAATGTGTAGACTGTACAGCAAGCACATCCTCTATAGGTAAAAGTTGAGAAGTTGAGGTTCTGCCACCTTCACCTCTCTGGATTTCTTGTACTATAATTCTCATGACTCCTCATTATCACCACGATGGCCTGGGCTGATAGGAGCTGTAGTCAAAAATATCTGTAGATCCATGATTAGTGCAGTGGCAACAAAGCCCCTGCCTAATGCTAGGCTATGTTTCTGATGATTTCCCTCATGCTCTTTCAGTCTTTGAATGGTGGGTGTGAGGACCCCCAATAACAACATTTTCCACAGTCTGGCAACCATAAATCTGCCTTTGGGAATGACCTTGATAATCTAGTTCTTTGACGGAGCAGAAGCTGTGCGTTTGTGATCTCTGCTCTCCATAATCACAGAATCTGTGGTTTTCAACTTGTAGGATTGCATTGTACCTGTTGCGAAATAAATGTTGTAGTATGTAATTGATCCATTTTTAATGTAGAATTGAAAGCACATAGAAATGTCTTGCTAGCCCACAACACTCCCAAGTCCATCCATTGCCACAAACTCGAGCCTTGGCTGAGAGCTGCCACCAAATGCGCATCATGGAGTTGACAACCAATCACAGCACTTTCAATGAGAAAAAGTGTGTATTTTTCACAGCTCTGCAGTAATTAAGCAAATGTCTAAGAATGTTCTGATTGTGTTGCTGGTGGGGTGAGAAGGATATCGGGTGTTTACACTATACTGTACCTTAACATGGAGTGCTGGAAATCAATTATTACTTTGTAGTTGTGTGCATTGTCAGTTTGCAGTTGAGTACATTGCGACTTATAGGGATGAGTTGAAGGCCATTTAGGTGTCTCCACGCTTCACCATCGCAGCCGTCGTTCTGAAGTGGAGAGAGCGTGTGTCTCCTTTGGCAAGAAACTGGGCTTAATTCCAGCCAATGCCTTTTGGAGCGGGCCTTTTATAAACAAAAGTGCTTTGATGTTTTTTTCTTATAATCAAGCACCACTATAATCTCTGTGGTAAAAACAAAAGAGAAACCGCAAGGGGCAAAGGAAAATCAGAAAGCCTACATACAATCCCCAGTCCATCACAGGTACACCAGGATTGTGTTCAACCCCGAAAAGGCACATGTCCTCCCCCTTGCACCGTGCCCGCTTCCAGGGCTAGCGTATGGAGGGGCATTTGTTCCCAACCTCTTTGAATGGCAAGAAGCCCCCTGAGGATGACATGACAAACAGTTTCTAGAAAATGTTGAGATCGATCATTATTGAAGACAGATTTTGACAAAGCAGTGCAGCGGTGTGTGGCCGATGTGGCCAATTCAGTTAATAAAAAAAGCAATACGGTAAAAAGGTGTTGTAATGTGAGTTATGGGTTGTGATGTCATGGACAGAAGGTGCGTGGAATGTACCTATGTCATGTTGGAGTGTTGATGTGTGAATGGCTCTGGGGGTTCCAGGTGTGTCAGTTAAGATCTGGAAGCTGGCTGAATGGGATGTGTCAGTGTCTCTGTACCAGGTAACATACTTGGAATAAACGTACCTATGAAACTTACCTGCTTGCTCCGACGTGTGACATAAAGAACGTCACCATTTCACTGGCGACAAGGATGCTGTAGCTGCTGTGGAGGGGGCGGCAGACAAGACACTGCCCTCCAAGCCCCACATCCCATCCAGGGAGGTGCCAAATCCCCTGGGACCAGAAGGGGTTGGTCCAGGGTGAACCAGCAAGCCGGGTGGTGCTGGAGCAGCAACTTGTTTTATTATTATTTGTAATGCGCGAACATACCCTAAGGTAACAGGGCGCAGCAGTTACATGAATTTGCAAAGCTTAGTTACAGCAACAAAAATGAATACATACACACAATAATAGTAATGGCAGGATTATATACATATATACAGATAAACACATGTGGGTACAATATGTACAGATGGCAAGAAAATGACAGACTTAACACCTGGATGTGTTAGAAGGCCTATGTTGTCAACCATAGAACAACCTTAGATTGGAAGTTTTGATAGGGCAAGTCCATTCTGAGAGTTGGCGGTAGAGAGTTCCACAGTTTAGCTGCTTTCACAGGGAAGCTGTTGCCCCCTATAGTGGAACGTTTGAAATTGGAGACAGAGAGGCAGTCTTTATAGGCTGTTCTTGTGGGTCTCTGGGAGGTCTGTCTATGAAATCTGTCGATCAAATAAACCAGAGCAGCGTTATTAAGGGATTTGTGAGTAAGTGACGCAGTGTTTAGGAGAATTATGTCTCTGATAGAGAGCCAATTGTTCTGTTGGCTATGTATTGTGATATGATCTCTCCTGGAGATGCCCAATGCTGCTCTAAGAGAGTTATTCTGAAGGTTTTGAAGTTTGCTAGTGGTGGCTTTGGAGGACCCAAGGTAGAGAGTGTTGCAATAGTCCAGGCGAGACAGTATGAGGGCTCTAGCGAGGGTCAAGCAGCTAGTGTCGGATAGAAAGGGTTTGCCTGCATGGATCAGTTTACACGTGTAAGCCGTGGAAGAGGCTAGGGCGTTCACCTGTCTGTTGAAGGAGAAGTAAGAATCCAAATAAAAGCCTAGCGTTTTAACCTCTTGTCCCACTTTGATACTATTACCATCGATCGTGAAAGAAGAATAGGCAGGGCCTAATTTCTTTAAGCTGGCAGTGGTGCCCAGGATGATAAGTTCAGTTTTATCATCATTCAGGCATAGTCCATGTGTGGCCATCCATGTCTGGATGATGATGTACACTCTATTCACCAAGGCCAAATCTTTCCCATAATCTCCAGAAAGCGGAAGGAGGATCTGGGTATCATCTGCGTAGTTAGTGTAGGTGATACTGAGATGATCCAGATCATCGAAAAGGGGCTTGGTAAATATATTGTACAGTGTGGGGGAGATACAGGTGATAGGTATGGGGTCTGCTGCAGCAGTAGGTGAGAAGACCCTCATGGTTCTGCTGTTAAGGAATGATCTAATCCATGTGATGGCCTCAACGGAGAAGTGAGCTGATGTGTGGCGGTGTGTGCATAGGACAGAGTGGCCGACCAGGTCGAATGCTGAAGAGAGGTCAAGGAGGAGGAGTAGGGCGGCTTGGCCATTGTCTCTAAGCTTATCGATCTGTGTTTTAAGGTCAATAAGAGCGTTCTCAGTCCCGTGTTGAGGACGGAAGCCTGATTGTCTAGCTCCTAGTAGGTGATATTCTTCCAGATACTTCTGTATTTGTACGTATGCAACCTTGTCCAACATTTTAAGCAGGAATGGTATGGTCGTTATGGGTCTATAGTTTGTAGGCGTGGCTGTGTCAAGTGTGTTTTCTTTTAGTAATGGAAGTACCCAGGATTGTTTTAAGTTGGTAGGGATAGTACAGGTGGAGAAGGAAGCGTTGATTAACTTCATGATGAAAGGTGGGAGGTCACGGGCAGCATCTTTGATGAGCTGCGCAGGGCACAGATCTCCCTGACAGTTGGAAGGTTTCAGTGACAAGATGATTTTTTCTACTTCAAGTGTGGTGACTTTAGATAAACTGAAGCGGGTGGTTTCCCTTAAAGTAGGCTTCTTAGAAGGTTTGGAAGGGAGGGGGTCATTCAAGGAGGCTTTTTTACAGGAGATTTTGCTTTGTAGGGTAGCAGTCTTGTTGGCTAAGGTATTTTGGATTTCTGAGCACCTATTTTTATCTTTGGTGCAAGTATCTAGAGGTGCTATAGGGTTTTCTACTTCTTTAAGGATGGGGAATAATTCCTTTATGTTTGATTTAGCATGGGATATACGGGAGTCGAAGGAAGTTCATTTTGCTAGGTAGATTTCTTTTTTGTAGAGGGCAGCTAGTTTAGTAAGTTTGAGTTTATTAGCTGCTGATGGGAGTTTTTTCCAGGTGGCCTCGCAGTTTCTTTTTTGCTGCCTTAAATTTTTAAGGAATGGTGTATACCATTTGTTCAAATGCGTTTTGGGATAACTTGGTCTGAGTTTGAGGGGGCAATTAGGTCCAGCGACGTGGACATGATTTTATTGTATTCTTCGACCAAAGTCTCAGGATCCGAGTTGTCAGGGAGTGTGTTGAGTGTGGGGAGTAAGTTCGGAATAAGTCTCTCCACAGTGATACTCTTTTTGTTTCTCGTGAGTGTGGGTGGGGCCCTGCTGATCGGCAGGGGTAAGGGTCGGGTAGTAGAAAGCATGAACGATATCAGATGGTGGTCAGTCCAGGCTAATGGTGAAATATCGGTTATGTTAGCTAGACAGTTGTAGTCAGCCACCCAATCGAGTATTCTACCTTTAGCATGTGTGGGTTCCATACCTCTTTGGGTAAATCCTAATTCGGAAAGGGTGTTAAGCGTAGTACTGGCAATCTGGTCTTCCGGGGCATTGAAGCCCATATTAAAGTCCCCAAAGGTGAATACTTGAGTGGAACTTTTAAGGTTGCTGGATAAGATGACGTTAATGTCCTCATCAAATGTGCCTATTGGGCCTGTAGGGCGATAGATCAGGTGGATGTTGAGAGTTTGGGCATTAGTAAGAGGGACTTTAACTGAGAGTAGTTCGCAAGAGAGGACGTTGATAGTAGTTGCTAATCTCATGGTAAGACTACATTTGTGGATAATAGCGACACCCCCTCCTCTGGAGTTGGGTCGGTCTTGTCTCAAGATAGAATAATTATCTGGGACTCCAACCATGAACATAGGGCCTGCTGCCGGATGTAGCCATGTCTCTGTGATAGCAAGGAGGTCAAGGTGTTCTTTGAGGATCAGGTCTGTAATTTCTGTTGCATGAGCTACTAACGATCTGGCGTTGATCAGGGCTCCTTTGATTTGGGGGCTCGTGGTGGTTGTGGTAGTTGTAGTAGGGGGCTGGTCTTGTATTATTACAGGATTGCTCTGAGTAGAGGGACTGTGTGGAGGTTTGGGGTTGGAGTTCTGGGATGAGTTAGGTTTTAGGGTAGTTATGCTAGGCCGGGAGGTTGTGGATCTTAGTCTCTGTATAGTAGGCATAGAACGGCGAGGGGCTCATAGATTTTAGTTTATCTAGCTCTGAGTCTTAAATTCCTGTCACTAGTAGGGCAGGGGAAACTGGTAGGTAGCAATGGATGTAAGTCATTTATATCTAGAGATGGACTACTAGGTGACTTAATGTTGGCTATAGTTGAGTACATAGTGATAGGTGAGTGAGGTGACATGCTAAATAGTGCTATGTTAATTATGAGGAGCAGGAGGCAGGCGAGCAGGCTAGTGATCAAGGGAAACATGCTAAATAGTTATCGCAAATGTATTTAGATATATGGGTGGTTGGCCTAACGCTTAGGAGAGGTGCTCGGGCCAAGGCCGAAACAAAATTGGGCTCTCCCTAGACAGATGGGTCATGGTAGATTCTTGAGGATGGGGTGAGGCACAGAGGGCTCAGGCCACATAAAGTGGGTGCTACTGGCTGTAGAGCAACAGGCAGTTATATAGCGAGCAGATTCGGGCTGGGCCACAGCGGGACAGAAGGCGTAACGCAAGGCATGGGGAGGCACTAGCCTCAGTCAAATAAGTAGAGGAGTAGGGGTTCAAACTCAATACCCTAATGGCGTGGGCCTCATGCACAAGCAATAACAGAAGGGCAGGCAGACATAGAGCACTAACCACATATTAGCCGTGCTGTACTAGCATGAGAGAGTAACATCATTTCAAGATGAGAAGAGATGATTAAAGGATGCACATGATTGACATCATTTCAAGATGAGAAGAGTTGATAAAAGGATGCACATGGGCAGCGCCTGGAGACAAGCTAGAAGCAGGTGGCTAAAATGCAGTGGGGAGCCTCAGGGACAAGATAAGGCAGCAGCATGAGCAGCATCTAATCGAAGTAAAGCAATAGGCTAAGATGTAATAAACAACGTCTGGAATTTAGAATAGGTTAAGACAAAGTAACAACTAGAATCAGGATAAGTACAAAGGGTGGAAAAGCAGTGAGCAGATCAATGCATGTAGCTTTACATATTGCGCAATCAGTTACTGCGTATAGAACAGGCAATGTAAGTGCTGGATGGCTCACAGCAGGGTGGGCTAACGAGTCCCAGAGGAGGTTTGCAGACTCATAGGTAACAGATAGTAGGCAAGCATGGATGGCAATCAATCAGGACATGAATATGCCAGAGTGGTATCTATGATACTATAGGAGAGGTAGTACAGGTGCTAATCGGCGAGCAGGGATAAGAGAGTGGCGTCCCCATGAGTACGGCTACAGTGCCGGGCGGCGGTGCCATATAGAGAGAGGAGGAGGTTTCAAAAATCCGAACCTGGCAGTGCAGTACAAGCAGCAGCAGGAGAAAGAGAGCAGAGGACGTTTTATTTGTGGTAATTTGGACCTAACAGATCAGTCCGTGGGTCGGGCAGCACTGGAAGACGAGCAGAGAGGGTTTTCGGGGCGGTTGGACCCCTGCCAGTTGCAGGAGGCGCAGAGGTTTTTGCCTGTCCACAGCAAGCAGAGGAATGATGACGCCAGTCCGAACGAGCATTGGCAGGATGGCTGACGCATCACGTGATGTGTCGCAGCTTGCGGAGCGGTCACGCTAGCACAAGGTTGCCATGAATGCCATGAAGGCCGAAGGAGCGCCGGCACCGCGCATAGGATAGAGCAGTTGTTGTGTGGGTACACTTGCAACTCAGAGGAGAGTATGCGGTGCAACGTGTTGGCTCTTTTGGATGGTGCCAATTCCTGCCAGAGAGTCCCATTACAGACAATGGTGGAGCACAACTGTAGGGAGGAGGAAGACGGCGAGGAGGCAGTTGCTTGTGGTGTGGCGGCGAGTCCAAGTAATAATGAGCATGTCCTCAATTTGTACTGTGACAGTAGGGGCGTATTAGCAGCGTTTTGATCCACGAGTGTGGGAATGCTAAATATTAAATTGTCATTGTGTTGGGAGTGGTCAGTAAGTTTCGTTTGTGTGTGTGTAGGGACCTCTGGGTTAGAAATGAATAAAGGGATGGCCATGGGTAAATGTTTTTCTGGGCCTGTTGCACTAGTGGTGAATGTCTGTGTTGTGGCCATGGGTGCCCCGTTAGATTCGTATAATTTTGTGAGTTATGGGTTGTGATGTCATGGACAGCAAGGTGCGTGGAATGTACCTATGTCATGTGGAGTGTTGATGTGTGAGTGGCTGTGAGGGTTCCAGGTGTGTCAGTTAAGATCTGGAAACTGGCTGGATGGGATGTGTCAGTGTCTTTTTACCAAGTAACATACTTGAATACACTTACATATGAGACGTACCTGCTGGCTCTGGCGTGGTGTGTGACATAAAGAAGCCCACCACTTCAGAAGGCCCTCACAGGTTCATAGACTCAATATTGTACAGAGTACACCACCATCAGAGTCTATCACCATAAGTGGGCAGAAAAATACCCCAAATCTAGCTGAAAACGATTAATCTCGATTAACTGCTCCTGGAACGATGGCATTAACTGTAAATTAGCAGAGAAAGGGTTCAAAAATAACCCAAATCTAACTTGAATCTAAAACAATCCATGCTAGTCTAGCCATTCGGTCTACATTTGTGTTAGACTCCCGTTTCGATGTCAAAGACATCAACTTCAAAAAATTCTCCTGGCTTTCAGTTTGAAAAATGAGGGTCACGGCAAAGGTGGCAAGTTCAGTTTACTGACCAGGAGGCCTCCACATGCCTGCCTTAATATTTATATGCCAGAGGATGTGGAGGAGCTGAAAGGTATCAAAGATCATGCAAAAACATCAGTGCGCCATAGGCAACAACACCTCAAAAATTAGAATGAGCACCCCAAAAGGCGTCGAAGCGCAACACGGGGGGCTGGGGTGGGGCGCTTATTTATTTTTCGGAAAATGGTGAAATGCTTGATATGTCTCATCTCATTAGAAAAAGAGCTCCAACACACGGCCACAATTAGACAAGGCGAGTCTTCATTTTTTTTCCTGAAGACGGTCGCATCGAGAATGGCTGAAATGGATGTTGTGTGGTATCGAAAGCGAGAATACCAATAATGAAAGGAGTGAGACATGAACTTCAAATAAAGAGAATAAACAGCTGCTGTGCGGTGTAGCACCAGAGATTCATGTAATGTCATTGGGGGTATGTACCATGCTCGGCTGCCATTTGCATGATCACTTGGCTTTCAGAGCCCGGAAAGGGTGTGGTTGGCGTGAATAGTGGAGAAATAGGAAAAATTGAAAGATAACTGTGTGTTATTGTGAGCAGGTTTTGAAGCGCACAAGTACTGTGCACAGGTCTGTTTCTAGGTGGATTGTCTTGTGAGCACTCAAGCTAACTGAATTCAGAGGAGAGTCTTGTTTGTCCATGGCGTGAGGATGCACTGGTCAGGACTGTGATATATGGAGAAGTTCATTGGAGAGGTGGGGTGTTTGACATGTGTTGGGAAGGAGTGTTCAATTGCCAAGTGTCAGTGCTTAAATTAGTGCATTGTGTGTTGGAAATCAGACTTTCAGCTGGTTGGTGGAAGGGGTGCATTGAGTGGAGACCCTAATGGGCATCCTGGTAGTGGTGCACCTCTGTAAGGGCAGTTTTGAGGAGACCTAAAACACCCCAGAGTGGTTGGCGTCCCTAGCAGCAGACAGCATGCCCATGTGAGTAAATCACCTTCGATAAAGAGATGAACGACACACAGTACAGAACATCAGTGGATAGCAAGTCACAATGAACCCAAATCACTCCAGGAGGAGATCACAGTAGGCCAAATATACACTGGACACTTTCATCATCTCATGTGACACTCTACACTGCACACACATACTCCGCGGTGTATTTCAAATGCTTTCAAACAAATATAATGAATCCTAAATTCCTTGATTTGATAGCTAGTGAGTTCCTTCCACGAACACAGAGCAACATAACCCACGTGAAGGTAAGGCTTCCGCTGTTGGCATCACTTGCGCAACGTGATGCATTGTAAATGTAGCAACGATAAGTAGGGCCAGCTTTTCAAATTTAAATGACAGAATGAAAGTGCCAACCGGACAACACTTGTTTTTCAAAATGGAAAGAGGACTAGACCTCGTAAAACGAAATGCTATTTGAGCATGATTGAGGGCAAGGTGACTTCAGTACAGCAATAGCACCGCCCCCCAGGCAGCCAACGCATGCTTCAAAGGTAGAATGAGATCTTCGATGGCCATGCTGGTGTCTCATTAGCCGCAGGCACTTAACCTTTGCGCTGTCTGCTGAGATTGTCTGCGCAGGTGATGTATTTGTATTCCCTGTGGTGCACACCATGCAAATTACAGCAGCGAGGGGTATAATTCCCAGCAAGTAAAAGTGCTTCTTATTTGTTGGGAGCAGATGTTAATTATGTTGCAGGCTAACTCCACTTGTAGCAAACATGCCTCACACGCAGGACTCGGAATAAAGATTTGAACCCCAGAGCAGAGCCAGAAACTAAGGGCAAAAGGGTAAGGAGGGGCAAGGGAGCAAGCAGGGAAGGGCGTGACCAGAAAACAGCGGTTTTCCGCCACTTTGATCAAGAGGGATTTGATCTGATTTTAAGGTTCTTTTTAACACCTGGATCTATATGGTTGTGCAGACCTAGCTTCGAGAAGCGACAGAGCGCTTTACAGAGGTATTCAACAATACAGATACACAACGAAGTGCTTTACACAGATATACAACAGTACAGATGCATAATGGAGTGCTTTTCAGAGGTATACAACAGTACAGATGCATAACAGAGTATGTTACAGAGGTAACAACAGTACAGATGCATAACGGAGCGCTTTGCAGAGGTATACAACAGTCGAGATGCATAACGGAGCGCTTTACAGCAGTAACAACGGTACAGATGCATAACGGAGTGCTTTACAGAGGTAACAACAGTACAGATGCATAACAGAGCACTTTACAGAGGTAACAGTACACTTTACAGAGGTATACAACAGTACAGATGCACAACAGAGCGCTTTGCAGAGGTATACAACAGTCGAGATGCATACAGAGCGCTTTACAGCAGTAAGAAAAGTACAGATGCATAACGGACTGCTTTACAGAAGTATACAACAGTACAGATGCATAAGAGACCACTTTACAGAGGTATACAACAGTACACATGCATAACAGGGTGCTTTACAGAGGTATACAACAGCACAGATGCATAACAGAGCGCTTTACAGAGGTACCAACAGTACAGATGCATAACAGAGCGCTTTACAGAGGTAACAACAGTACAGGTGCATTACAGAGCGCTTTTCAGAGGTAACAACAGAACAGATATACAGCGTGGGGTGGCATACAGAGGAGCACAGAGGAGGGGTACAGCTGTACTGGTTGGCAGGGAGGAGAGGGGCGGATGGCGTCTAGTGATTCAGGTGGTGCGGGAGGTGATGTGATAGCCTAGCTATTGAGGAGTTTGAGGTGGTTCCCAATAAGGGTCTTTTAACAAGACCAACGTTATTTCATAATATAATGTCGGGCCATTGAGCATGTCACTCACCCAGTTTTACCACAGTGAATACGCCTCCATGGCATAAGTTGGACGTTAGCACCACCCACAGAAGCAGAGTCAAGGGTTGGGCTGGGCAGGTGGCACTACTGAAATAGGGCTCCATTTAGAGCTTGTCGGAATGCAGACGTGGTAACATTTGCAGTAATAACATGACTGCATTTTACTGCACTATGCTGATCTCTAAATAAACGCCTGAGTGGCATCAGAATGAACACACTAGTTGGTGTGTGTGTGTGCATTTCGCCATTGTGGGCTACATTGACCCACTGAACAGAATGTCTCCATAACCAAGCTGCGCTTCAGCAGAAACAGCAAAATGGTTGTGCTGGCTCCAGTGAGCACCATTGCACCAAATCTGCATTTTGCAGCAGCAAAAAGATGGCTCCATAACCAAGCTGCGCTTCAGCAGAAACAGCAAAATGGTTGTGCTGGCTCCAGTGAGCACCACTGCACCAAAACTGCGTTTTGCAGCAACAAAATGATCGCTGCACTGTTTTGCCAAGCGCCATTGACAAGATTGAACAGGAAGCACCCCGAGAGAGGCTACTTGGGTGTGTTCTTGTTTGTCTTAAAGAAATGGAGTGAAAAAGCAGCGCTGCTTTGCTGCAAGCCCAAAATTCCCATTGAAAAATGGAATTGGTCACCTCTAAACTGGTTCCGCTCTAATGCTATTTTTCCCTGTTTTCACCAAACTGCCTTTATCAAAAAGACCCTGTCACACCCACCCATATTCACATTGTGCCCCATCAGAAAAGAGCTTTATTCCTGAATGACAGGCGGTGCCAGCCAAACCTGAGAAAATAGACAAAGGCTTTCCTTCAGCTACACGGGAAACGCTTAAATTGTGCTACAAAATGTCAAAAATCACTGCTTGACAAGAAAATCAGAGCTTTCTGCGCACCTGTCAATTTCATGGAGACCTTTGCTTGATACAGACTGTGGTGTAAAACAAGCTGTCTACAGAACCATATTGGAAAGGCAGATGCAAAAACCTAATTTGAAAGGAATATGCCCGCTTTCACCACATGTGTCAAAATGGGCCTTTGCAAACTAAAGAAGAAAATGCCTGTTGGAAGGTAATATGTTGAACAGAAACTTCTCCCTGCCTAGCCATGTGAACAGGGTTTGTGCTGTGGAAATACATGTATGAGATGTTCAGCAGGTTTTCTTCCAATTCAGAGCAAAAAGAAATAAAAATAAATCAAACTGCAATGGCTGCATGGGGAGATGTCAGCCCAAACACAGGTTTCTGCTGAGGGGATACCAGAAACAAAAGGCCCCTCACAGTAGATACTGGCACATAAGTGATTGGGCCAGACTTTGGTCTGGGCTGAGCCCTCTGACAATGGAACTTCTGGGACACAGAAGTGCGAGGTGAAAAGTCACACCTAACCGTGACTTCTAGAGGAAGCTTCAAAGAACATCTCTGTGACAACCCTGGGGTGAGGAGGTAGCCTTGGAAAGTCATGCCCATATATGGAGAACAATGCTGACATTTGCCTCCAAGGACTATGTTATTAATAAAAATGTTAAGGCTTTCATCATTGCAACAGGACTTTGAAAAAATGTGAAAATTTAGCAGTTTAAATGTGATTTTGTGGACTTTCATTTAAGACATTGTAGCTTCCCCTGGCACCTTGGGAATAAAAATGGCAGAGAACTGGGTATTATAAGGAACGTATCCATGATGCCTAATGATAATCCACACCCATGGATAAAGTTATAGAATTTTAAGTAATATAATTCTCACTGAAAAGCGCAAAAAACTGGTAGAAGGGCAAAACAATGTCTCACAGATGACTGAGTTGGACTGGAATGATCTGCATAAAATATGTAACCTGTTATGTAATTTGCTAAGAGACTTCAACTGTATAAATGTACCATTTGTGGCAAAATTGGATTTTATCTAAACTAACTGTGGGAGGTTTTGAACATTATGAAACTCACATCATAAATCTGTTATCCTGCCCTTGAAATCCAACCAGCCGAGAGCGAGGCAGGGATTGGCACCCTTGACCAATCCAGTGGTTTAAAGGCGTGTTTAGCTAAACCTGCCCAGCTATATACTGTATGCATTATAAATAAGAGTCCATGACAGAGCTTCAGACAGACACTCTCTCCTGAATTTCCTGTGCCAGCGTTCCTGAGCTCCATTCATCTCTCCGATTCCAGATTTTCCCTACAAGGCCAAAGCATTGCTCACCCTAATCCAGAGCCCACTGCAAAACCCAAGCATATCTAATTCCTACTCAGCAAGGCCATTGATCCAGAAAAAAAACACTAAAATCCAATTAACAAAAAGGGGAAAGCGGTGGTACCTTTTGCATCCTGAAATCAGACCGGCTTGCGGCCCACTAACTGCATGCCCGCTGCAATCCTGCCATCCAGCTGTCCATAGCATCTGGTGACCAGACCTTGCCCAGCTTTCTTTTGCCAGGAGAGTCTGCTACCTGGTGATCTGAGCCCTCGAGACCAGAACCTGTTGACTGTCCAAAAATACCAAAAACCCAAAAGTGGACTGTGAGTATTATCCCCACCCCACAGAAACACATAGCTTACCTTGCCTTTGTCGTTATCCCACTCTCTAAGCAGTCATATTTATACCCTGGTAACTTGTTGAAACTGTTAGAATTATCCGTGTACCTGTCCTTGACTTCCTAAAGTGCTACCGCCATCTCTTTATTAATTTTGGCCTGTGTAAATCCTAAGCCCTTAGTCATATGTTAAGTGATCAGACTAGTTTCCGCTTAGGGTTAGACGCTGGGGTGATAAGGTTGAAGTCGCAAATCAACCTTGGATCTTATTGTGTCCCACTTTGGCGGTGTAGTCTGAATAGTCTAGTTTAAAGTATACCTGTTCTTGTCTCAACTGATTTTCTTTCCTATTTCACGGCTTCATTTTACTCAAATCGACCCTTTTTCTATCTTGCATATCTCATCCAGTTTTTTTTAACCTTCTTTCACTTTTGGCTTGTCCCTGTGATATATATCTTTCCGCCAGCCCAAAAACCGCACTCCAAATCAGAGTATTTCACCCGTTTTTATTAAAAACCGTTTGGGTAATTTAAAGCAGGAATTGAGAAAATTGCAAGTTTTCCAACGTGTCATTTGGCTGCAGCATGCTCTAAACTTTCCACTCATTTTCTAATTGTATGCCTTTTGCTGATCCATTGCCTTGTGATTGCCAGTGATATAACATACATGCTATTGTGATAAAACATATGTACATTATAATTTAACCACACATTCATTAATTAGTTGTAAAATTCAAGTGTTATTTTAGGCCTTTGCTAAGGGTTTTAAGTCCTGCTGCTTCCTTCTATCCACTCAGAATTTGATCATTTGTGGGTTGAGGGAACATTGCAGGAGGAAACCTTAACCTGGGTGCTATCTATCCTCATCCAAAAAGTGCTCCTATTCACGTGTGCCTTGTATATGTTCTAGGAGAAGGTTAACCAAGTGCATTGCTTCCATTGTCATTGTAAATATCACCCCATTGATGATTACTGCCCCATATTAAAAATTCTATGATTTCTTTTGAATTTTAAAAATAAATAAATATTGTATTTTCACCAACCCGCCTGGTTCATGGTCGATTGTGACCCGGTGTATTTGAAAAAGGGGGTGTGATACGAGTTGTGTACCATCTCAAATTGAATTCACATAACATAAAGAGAAAGGCGTATCAATTGAGCGCTACATCCTAGGCTGAGACCAAGGTGTGTGTCGCCTGATTGAAATCCTTAACACCATACCCACAGAGAAAAGACTGCTGGCCAGTGTGTGGCTGAATAAATATTTATTTCATTATAGGATTTGCATCCTCCTGTGCCAGGAGGCTTTTATTCCCTCCAGAGAACAGAAAGGTTTTATGGTGGGCCACTGAAGAATTGCCAGGGTCTTCCGATCCTCAACGGTGCACACTGGCACTGAGTGGCTCAAATCATGTTCTTCAAATATGCAAGGCCAAGGTAGCGCATTTGCAGAGGAGATGGAAGAGCCTGCTGAGCTTGACACCAATAGTTACCAGCAGCCTCATTTGTGTCTCCAAGCCAAATGCTGCAATACATATATGTTAATCTGACAGTAACGCTGTATCTGGGAATTTGCATAAAAAGGTCCATTAGCAAACCCCTAGCAGATATGCATTCATGTGTGCTGGAGACCTAGTTATATTTGCTTCTCACTTGAAAGTTAGATGTGCTGCATGCTATGTATTAGGGCCTCATTATGCAGCGGCAGCGAGAAACAGAGTGAGCAAAATCATCTCACTAAAAAGGTGTCAGCAGAGATTCAAACCTAGCAGTGCATAGACTAGTCACAGATCTAGTAGCAGAGTTATTAGGTAGTGGCAAGTAAGTAAAGATTAAATAACAGGTAGCAGCACGACTGATACAATGACAAACATGACATGTAAAAGACATTAAAGGGAAAGCAATAATAATAATAAAAAAATGTCACAAGGGAAACCATGTAAAGCAACCTAGCCAGAGACAGAGGATTCAACAGGAACAGTGAGCAATAGCTTAAGGCCAGAGCAACACAGCAATGGAAAGAGGGGCTTGAGGTGTACATCTTTGGGTGCATGTCACTATTTAGGAAAAATGCAAGTTCCACCCTCTTGCTTGCACTCCATTCGTGAGACTGGACTTTAGTTGTCCGTGCGTCATGATGAGTAGATCCTGGTTAGAGGAACATTCTACAACTCCATGAATTCCAATTTCGACCCCTGATTTGATGTCTAGACACCAGAGGTGGAGACACTGGCACATGCAAGGGCCCTACCATCAACACATGCCTAGTTTAGTGAAGCTGTATTCTTTCTGTTTCCTGTTAACATTTTGCATAAAGCTGTAGAACGTCGCCAAGGCGGTCCCTCCCATGCGTACCATTGCAATGCTCTGCGTGGTGGTGATCAAGGCTCCATTCCACCAGCCTTGCTGTCACCTAGACAAGGAATGTGTGGCAGCAGAGTGCACGTGCAGCGGATGCAGATGCCACATCTGTGCTGGCTGCAGAAGAAGCAGTTCCATGTCTTAAAATCGTGGCAAAAATGGCTGTGAATACAAAATATTGTGGCAAAAATGCAGTGGTTTTTTGCGCCACAATCATGTAAAGGATGCGGGGGACACCCTGGCAACCCCCAAACCCATTATACCATTTAAGGAGAGCAGGGGACACCCCTGCCACCCCCAAACCCCTTAAATGGTATAATGGGGTACACCTTTACCGGGTCAAACCACTGCATTTTTGTCGTGTTTTTTTTTACTGGCAACATTTTTTGCCACGATTGTATTACCTGATACCCAAGAGGCATTCTCCACTTGCCTTGCTGAATCACAGTAACCCAAGCACAGATTCTAGATGCATCGCTTTACGCCAGCCACCTCTTAACATCGAAATGCTCCATATGATTTGCATTCCACTGATCTAGTCCGGGCACCCACCACATCTAAATATCTTAGCACAAAATATTGGGAGCTTCTGAGGGCACATTTATTTAAAAAAACCACAGAGAATGTTTTTGAAGAAATAATGTTTCTCCATTCCATCACTCTACAGTGGAAGTCCTGCCTACTTTAACCATCCAGCACCAGACACGCTCTAGACAGCTGTGCACCAGCTCTCAGCACAACATCCGCACAGCTTAAGACTGCCCTGTTCCCTAAGTACCTTGTCCAGCCTCCTCTCCCCCTCCGACTCCAGACCAGGTCTCCCTCTCCAGCCTGTCTGTGCACACCCTCTTTTCACACAATGGTCCTCAGCCTGACCTTAGAGGCACAAGAACGCAGTGCACCCTCGGAGGCACATGTTAGCCTGAGAGCACTGGTAGGATGCCGACTAATAGCCAGCAGGAGATCCACGAATGTGCTTGTTATGCACGTTAGTCAATTCAATGTGCATAACGATGATATCTAGGTAAAGGTTAAGTTTACTTTGTGGATTTCCAACATTCATTTTGCATAGAGACTAGTTTGCGAGGTGGCAGAATCGTCTAAACTTGATAACACACCTCTGGGTATATCAAAAGGCACAGTGTTCTGTGCATGGCGAGGCAGTAAACATAGTATTTCTGAACATAATGATATTGTGAGTGCCAGGCAGCGCACAGGAAGACAGGGGAACACATGTGACTGACCTCAGTGGATGGGCTTTAAGGAAAATGTTCACCAGTGAAAAACTTGGAGCGTTCATTGTATTCGTGAAGAAGGCACTTCATACCCCTTTGGAAAGGTGAAAGCAGCGATACAATGTTCACTGAGGGACCATGGAGTACTTCAATAATGGTGGCGGCTACACAACGCAAGGTGCGCCTAACCTGGCCCTCAAGTTATGATTGGCAGAGGCCCTCACGCAGTGTGAATGATTGATCACACGTGACAGTGCCACCAATCTGACCACTGTACATAGAGCAAGATTGTTCATGGTATACACAAACTTCAATACACCAAGACAACCATAAGCCATGATAACAGTACACAGCTCCCAAGCCGGGAAGCTACCTTGGCAAGTCAGAACAGCCATCTTTGACATGCGTGTGCAACTTGCAATCACAAGTTCAAATCCCAACAGTGCCAATTTAGCCATAAATCTTTGGATAGTCGCCAAATTGAGTACTATTAAAGTGAGTAATGATAACAACACTACAGTGCTTAGAAGTGGGAAGCGATGTCAAGGAACTCCATATGAAGGCATGACATGTTGCATTATTATCGTAATAAAACATTATACAAACATTCTACTTTTTATATTTGTGAATTCAACATTCCATTTGACAATGATCGCCGCCATGTACCAGCATTGCTTTGAACACTTCTCAGAACTGTGCTGATAATGTGAGGGTAATGTTCACAAACACCAATCCGGCGACTAGGGCTCTTTCATATTATCACTCGGGGTGGGTGGGTGAACCAATCAGCTCAAATGCTACATCGGAGCGTTCCACGTGTCATCCTGCATTGCTCTCTAGGCCCTCCAGGGCTTTAAGTGGGCCGGGTGTAGATGGGGCCGAGCTCCAGCATGCTAAAAAATATTGTTCTGAGGCAGGGCCCTGCCGGGGCTCACTATTGTCCCCTGGCAGTCCGGCCGCTAGAGGACAAGGATTTTTTTCTAAAGCCTGAAGCTTTCGCTCACTTGCGAGAGCTTAAAAAATGTATTTAAATCCATAATGGTGCCACCGGCACCTACGAGGCATCCCTTCAATATAGAGATGCCCGTGGGAGGGCGCCACCATTATCGAAGGCCTTTCTTTCCTAAAGCATGAAGCTTGCGCACATTCGCAGGAGCTTCAGGCTTCAGGAAAAAACGCCTTGGCTTCCAGCAGCCACACCTTTTCAGCCTTATTGGTGCTGCTGTCCCTCCCCTGGTGAGGGGCAGCACCACCATTAAGGCTGAAAAGACGAGGCGCTGTCCCCTGCCAGGCAAGCAGTTAGTAAATAAATGCAGAGATCCACACACCCTCTACCCCCCTAGGGGAGAGGGTGCTAATCCCTACAAAAGGCTGCCTGGCAGGGGTGCCTGTAGTTCATTGAAGTCCAGGGAAGTGGAAGAGGGTCTCTGCTCTGCTCAGAGCTTCCATTTCCATGACAGCCATAAAAGCAGGGGTGTTGCTAGATCTGGAAGAGATCCGGGGCTACGCTAATGTCGGGGCTGTTGGGACTGGGGCTAGCTAGCCTTTTGGCTGTAGCCCCTGAGCTTTATACGGGGCTACAACTAAAAAACCAGTGGCTATAGCCCCTTCAGCCCCCCCCCCCTAGCATCGCCTTTGCATAAAACCCAGCACTCACGCTCTAGTGGTGTCTTTTTTTGGCTTTTATACTATTGGCATCGTTGTGTTTCACCCCGGGGTACTAATAACAATAATACTCACTGAGGGGGGCTTCACTCTTTGTAATTTGGGCCCCGGCTATTACCGGCTAATCAAGTCTACCACTGCGAGAATTATTGCTTAAATAATATCCCCACTTGAACATTTGGGGGCATAGTTTGAAAGGTTCTGAGCTACTCCAACGTCCAGGATAATGTGGCGGCAAGTGTATTTACTAATACTCTAGTATTGTAGTTCATTGTAGAAAAACATCCCATTTGATTCTGTTTAGCAAAGCATTGGGAAATGTTACGACAGTTATGCTGCAAAATCTGTGGCGTTAGTCATAAAACATACTGAATGAAGCACGTTTCTGAGACTATTACCTCTGACAGCATTTCTGGACACTTTAAATGTCTGCTGCTACCCATCTATTTAAATGAATGCATTTTAGGTGGACTGGTTGGGCATGTACAGCTATTCATTTCACTTCCTCTCGTAGGGCATACTGGTAAAACATGTGGCATCTTAAATGTCTCCTTATTTTTTAAAATAAATGCCCCCCCCTATCATGAGTTGGGATTGTATGGAGCATTTACAGCATGGTATACACTGAAAGTACTACACGAGGCAAAGAACCTAATGTACTCCACCCAATCTAATCTAACAATATAATAAAAGGCCAGATGTATGTTTGTCCTGTATGTTTGTCTGATGCAGTAGCTTTGCCTGTTATCACCGCTAGAGGGAGCTGCTAGTTAGTATATAGAGGGACAGTCCCAATTTGCATAGCTTCGCCTGTTGTCACAGCTAGAGGGAGCTGTAGGCTTAGGATATATAGTGGTCCTACAGTGTCAATGAAAATGTGCACTTTGACCCTGTACAGAGGCCTGTACACTAGTATGAAATACATATCCCATGTGATCCCAACTCAGAATCAGGTGTTATTTTAAGATAAAGTAGATATTTAAACTACTTTTTTTTCTGTCATCCTCAAACTCATAATGAATCCTTAAGGTCAAGTAATCCCGGGTTAAACTCTACTCTACTTTTCCTCACTTGACACACCATCAAGGCAAATCATTCTGATGTCCTTTATCCTTAATGTAAATATCAGTATGAGAAACATCTCAGTCCTTTGGATTTTTAGTTGAATATATGTAGAGTCGTCACAGGAACACATTTATCACGGGACAAGTGCCTGAGAGGTCTGTACATGTCGGCACAGTGATGAAACAGTCAGTCACCCACAGTGCTGAATTAATTGGGAAAGTGCATAATTAATCGACACCACTTAGACGGCTTTTACATGCCTATTTTTAAAAAGGTGAATTCATGTTAGTTTCAGCCCACCAACCGATCGAAGTGATTTCATTCACCCCGCTCACATTTTTGCTGTAGTGCCTGGTAGGGGTTTGAGTTTAGCACATAGAGAAAGAAAACGGTACCCGTACTGCTGGCAGATGTGTTGGATGGAATGGACAACATGGCGGTAAGAAGGCTTGAAGGGAAGTCGGCATGTGTCTGGCAGTACCGTATGCCGCCCACACAGAACAAGCACGCCACCACCAATTGCTATCCAGCACTGTGCCAATGACAGACGTGTTTATTTCATCCACATTTTTGCTCATTTTGGGTGAGGGGGGGAAGAGATTTCTTTAGGGCGTCATTATCCAAATGACAAACAACTTAAAATAATATTCTCTGGAGGCCAATTAGTTATTTTGTCCTAACATCCTATTAATTGTCGAAAGTCTGCTAAGGCTAATTAAAAAGCCACCCTGCCATCAACGCATTCCAGAAGACACCTCGGGGTATTGCAGAAAGCAATTATGAGGACTAATGTGCTTGACCTCTGCCTCTCTTCCACACCATACAAAGAGGTTGGTTGTGTGTTAATAAGCAACAGCCACATGGCTTGTTTTCAGAGAAACTTAAAGCAGTGCAGGTCTGAGTGATACGCAAACAAATCTACCAAAGGGCCTGAATCAAAGAAGATATGTGTGCCTCAAAGCTCAATGTACTATTTGAGCAATAGCCCCTGAGGATGGGGGCGCGGGAGAGTGGGGGAGGGGCTTTAGCAGCCGGTAATGGGCCAGGGGCACAGTTACAGGCCCAAGCAAAGTAAGGGCTTCAACGCAGTCCCCCACATCCATGACGAGTTTAGGAACATTTCAACATCCATATACCAGCTCTCAGGGAACTGAATTGTTAAATTCACCAGCATTATCAATGCCTTTTACTGAAAGAACAGAGATTGCTATCAACGAGACAGCAAAACAATGCTTGGGAGAACGCAGCGGCTGGCCAAGCTAATAGTCGAGTGCCCCGTTTTGTGATTATTGTTACACTTGTGAAGGCAATGAGGATTAGTCCAGAACATGTATATTCCCTCAGCCTATCTGTCTTCTAATGATTTGGGACGAGGCCAGGAGATGGAACAAGCCAAATCTGAACAAGGTTTCTCGCAGCTGCGGCCCTACTCACATTCATGGCTTAAATTAATCTGTTTTCAAAGGTATCCTTGAATCATGCATGGGAGTTGTGCGACCTTAAGGGTGTGATTACCATTGACCCGGCTTCTTGTTGCTAGAGAAGGGCTCGTTAGCAAACTGGAAAATGCACTAGCAGAGTGGACAAGTGCCGAAACCCTGTTTAAATGTGTGCTGGAAACAACATTGATGCTTGTATGCGATTAGTAGGTTTAATTTAGGACTGTAGCCTGGCATGCAGAGGGTTAATCTCGTCCTTTTCCCTGCAATGCAGTGACATCACCCCAATGGTCAGTTTCAATGGACAACTGGGGTGTCTGGGGATGCTTTCTTCCAAGCAGAGGGTAAAACAGTACCCTATGGCATGGGGAAGCCTGGGAGGGTGGGTGCAGCCTGACTGACAGGTGTATTGACCTATTATGACGTCGAACTTTGAGAGTTGGCTCTGACAGGACTGTTTTCCGAGAACAGAAGGAGCTGTGAGAAAAGGAGTTTATGGTAAGGGGTCGGACAAGGAGTTTTTATTCCCAAACTTCAATGGCAAGGGGGATGCAGAGGTTGCGTTGCGCTATAGTGAGTCCATGTGATTACCGTATCCTATTGATACCTTGACCCTAACTAACCAAGTCATATCAGAAGTAGAGTAGTCATTTGATAAGGGACTTCCAAGTAACAAAGGAAGGCACATGACAATGTATAGAAGAGTAAAGATTATTTAAGAGAGATATTTCGGCCAGTGTCAATCAAATAACTGTACATAAGAGCCATAAATCTCCATCTATTCTCTGTCCAATATTATCCCGGATCTGATGTAAGAGAAATGAAAATAGGACTAGGGCCGGATATTTATTTTTAAATGACAACCACATGGAAAGACTAGGGTTTGCTTTTAGTGGAAACGGAAGTCAAGCTACAAAAGATGAAAGTCATTCGATGTGGACCATGCGGAGCACTAGTGCCATGTTTATGATGGAATGGAGCCTAGAAGCGCCAGTGTCGGGTAATTACTGCTTCAATGCTAACGCAATTGCAGCAACTATTTGAAAAGAAAGGAACAAAAGGATGATGGGAAGCGCAATCTTGCCAGCCACTCCAGGGACGGTTCCGGCCCTGACCCTGAAGTAAGGAGGTGAGCGCAATGTGATGGAATGCGTAGTAAAAGCAAGCTCGCACTACAATTAGTAGCACCAGGGAGGCTGCGTATTGTTCACTCAATTATACCAGACAGGAGATTCAGTGCCAAGCATCCATTCTTCAATCACACACAAAAGAGAAAGTGTTCTACTCTACATGTTTGAAACCCATATAAATGACCAATTATGACTCCGGCAGTCAGAAATTAGAAGAACAGGTCGTTGTGGGTTGGGTGATTTAGGCAACGCTAATGGGTCGTCGTAATGAAACAAAGCAACAGAATAATACACATTTGTGGCAGGTTTAGATGTTCTGCAATAGAACTGTCTCCATATTGTCAGGCAGCATAAGATGCAATATTGTGCAACTATCTCCCGGGGAACGCGTGACAACGGAGATGACGTTTCTCCAGGGCACTGCAACAAAAAGTAATTATGCGGCAAGCGGCGAAGCCGTGGAAGTGGTCTGGAAGTTAGGTGATAAGATAAGCTTCATACACAAGGGATGAGAAATACTTGTGCATTTTGCCATTAGTCCATCGGATTAAGAAAGCTACCTACCAGTGACAGGGAAGTGAGACTTTGATGGAGTATGATGCCATATCAGTGAGCCCCATGCTTTCTCAATTAAAATGCCTCGTTCCACGCAAACACACTCAAGTGCACCCCATGACCGTCTATACCTATATAATGCATGCTGCAACAGAGCATGCACTAAACCCAGCATACTTAATGTTTCTTAAGTGATTTGTCTAACAGCATGTCACATTCTGCTCCTAAATCCAGGAAACGGTGTTCAGTAGTTTTAATGCATGTAATGTATGTAATGTAATTGTTATTTGTACAGCGCCTTTTCCCATCAGTATAGTCTCAATGCGCTGTATGTGAATGCCCTTGGGTGACCAAAGTCCAGGTATGGGAAATTCATCAGAGGAATTTAGAATGGGTGTGTTCGTTTTAGCCAATACAAAGGTAGGTAGGGGTGTCCAAGTTCCTGCTAGCAACCCATGTCGAGCTGGCATGTGGATGAGTGCTGTGAGGCAGTCTGGATAGTATGAGAGTCCAGGAGACTCATTATGTGTGCAGCTAGACCGAATGTTTGTTGTGGGGATAGCTGTATTCTTATGGGAGAGGTGTTGTGCGATGTGTCTTAGAGTAGTGTATGATAGCTGGTTGCGTGTGGCTGGTAACTGTGCCTTGGGCTATCTTCCTTAAGCACAGAATTTGATATGTACCCGTGTGTCCATACCGGATTCTTGGTTTCATAGATGCAGCTTAACTTAGAGGGGGCAAATTCAAAGCGTGTGGCTAAGTTCTACACAGTGGCTATATTGGGAGCAGCTAACTATAACACCATGGCTATACTCAGAATGCATCTAAATGTAACAGTGGCTATACTCAAAAGAATGTAGCTAAATATAACAGTACAGCTATACCGAAAACTCAGCTAAGCATAAGACAGTGACTATAATCAAAGAATGCATCTAAATTATAACAATGTCTATACTCAAAATGCAGCTAAATATACCACTGCGGCTATACTAAAAATGCTCCTCGAAGTAACACAGTGATTATACATAAAGGCAGCAAATATACCACAATGGATGTACTCATAAATGCAGCCAAATATGATGTACTCAAAAATGCAGCGGCTTCCCCCAGCCTCATGACAAGCCCTTGCATTTCTGTGTATAGCCACTGTGTTATATTTAGCTGTATTCTTTTTGATTATAGCCTCTGTGTTAAATGTATCTGCATTCTTTTTGGGAATATCCTCTGTGTAATATTTAGCTGCATTTGTGAGTACATGACATTTAGCTGCATTTTCAGTATAGCTACTGATTCATACTTAGCTGCATTTTTTAGCATATCCACGGTCGTATTTAGCTGTATTTTTCAATACAATGGTTACCTTCTGATGTACACCAAAATTCAATAAATTGGCTACACCCTAAAATGCACCTAAATTCAATACATGGGCTATAGCCTAAAATGCACCTACATTCAATGCATTGGCTCTATTCTAAATGCACCTAGATTCAAAACATTGGCTACACTCTGATGTTTACCTAAATTCAGTACATTGGCTACGCTCTAAAATGCACCTAGATTCAATACATTGGCTACACTCTGATGTTTACCTAAATTCAGTACATTGGCTACACTAAAAAATGCACCTAGATTCAATACAATAAATTCAATACTAAATTCATTTAGCTATACTGTAGAATGTACCTGGAATTGCATACATTGGCATAGCTCTAGTATGCAGTTAGATACCGCACATTGGAGGGGCTCTACTGGGCTCCTAAAAATCAAATACTTTGAGTATATGGAATATGCGCCCAATGTAAATGAGCAGATATAGTCAAATTCGCCTACATTTAAATAGTGAAGTTAATAGAAGTGGCTCTACTTGCCTCTGGAGCTAGAATCAATACTGTTATTGTATTCAAGATGCAGATTAGTGAAAGAAAACAATGGTTATATGCAGCTGTGCAACTAAAGTCAAGTCTGGTGTTAAGAACTGTAATTACTTCAAGGCTGTATAACTATATGTTTGTATCTTATCTGGAAGATGCTGAAGATAGACCATAGGGGCATTTCACGAGCGCTATGGGTGAACAGGGCAAACAGGCTATGGAGGTGCCTTGGGGAGGGGCCCTTTGCCTATACAGGGCACGGCTGGCCTGGTAGAGCCTCTGAAAAGGAGGTCTTCTGGTCAGGTATGTGGGACACACGGACCAATCTGATGCTGAATGGGCGGACGGAGGGGAGAGGCAAGGGCGGGACTGGGAGAGAGGTGGGTGCAGAGGAGGAAGGCAAGAAAGGGGGTCAGGGAAACCACGAGCAGGGCACATATAAAGAATTCACCAATGCTTACCAAGAGTGTGGAGTGCCTTCTAGGATTGCAAGTAAAATGGCGAATGTCATAAATATTGCATTCCTGTTTGTATATATTGCACTGCAAAATGGTCTCATACAGTATAGCTTATGCCATTTCGGCAACCTCTTCGCACATGTTTTCATCCAATGGGTTCTTCTTGGTATGTAACATACAGTGCATGGCAATGGTGTTTGTGAAGGACCAGTGAGTGACTGTCTTTCTAGCTTCAAGACTGGCGTGACCTTTTTTTGTTGCTTCCGCACAACTGAGAAACAATTCTTGAATGAGCCCAATAAATGATACTGCTGCTGACCAACTAAAGGAATCCCTGTGCTTCTGACAGTTCCTATGATAATGACCCTGACATCAAGTAACAGGGCTGAACCTGTAGCAGAGGCTTCGCTTCTTAGATTAATGCAAAGTTATTGGGCTTAGCTGCCATGTTGGATATATGGAAATATACCACTTGGCTCAATGGAAAAGCATTAACTTTAGAAATAGGTGCAAAGTCAGGAGGGAACTGGGTCATTGGTACCAGATGGCAGGCATGTATTTATTTATGTATTTATTTATTTATTTTTACATTTATAAAGCGCACAAAAACCCACAGGCATCAAGGAGCGACATAGTCCAACAAATCATATTTACACACCCTGTTACTGGCCCTTCCAGAAAATCAATGAGGATCAGGTAGGCAAAATACAAGCAATGGTTTTTCATTTGAAAATGTCAATTACTAATGTAACATGAGATTGGCTAAAATGAAACTCTCAGTAACATATGAATGATAATAACACATGAAAGGATCCCATTTTCCGTAGGAAATCACTTTTCACATGTAGCATTTTCCATCAGATCACTTTAAATCCTACCTAGTTTCAACCAGAATGGAGAAGCTCAGCTGCTTGTGGCATGTATAAAAACAAACGCTTGTTTAAAGGGGGATTTCAGAGGTGGATCATCATCATCAGGTGTTTGAATGCTGATTAATGAAATTCTTTGAACTGATGTTATTTTATATTATGAGCTTTGGTAGAATATGGCATCTGCCATACTGATGCTGCAGAGGGAAACACCCTAACTGATGCGATCAGACGCCTGCTGATGGTTATTGTGGAAAAGTGCCAGGTTTTCATACGAGTACCCACGATAAGGCTCAGGTGGCATTTTGCCATATCACCATTACATGCCTTGTAGTATCATGGGACTTGTAGGAGGATGCTGTCACAGTACCATGACATTCAATCCAGGAGAATAGGTCACAGATTAAGGGCCCGAGTCATTTCACTTTTTGCACGCTTCAAATTTACTTTTCACTGCTGAAAAGTGACTTTGCACTGCTCACACAAACCCCGATTCATGGAACTGTTAAAAGTGTATTTCATTTTTTGCATGCTTCAAATTTACTTTGCACTGCTGAAAAGTTACTTTGCACTGCTGACACAAACCCTGATTCATGAATGTATATCATTTTTGCACGCTTCAAATGTAATTTGCACTGCTGAAAAGTGACTGCACTGCTGACACAAACCCTGATTCACGGAACTGTGCAAAGTGTATTTTTGCAGTGCAAAGTTCGTCCAAAGTCATTTTGTACTGCAAAAATGATTATGCACAGACTTTGTACTGCAAAAATACATGTTGCACAGTTCCATGAATCAGGGTTTGTGTCGGCAGTGCAAAGTAACTTTTCATCAGTGCAAAGTCACTTGTCAGCAGTGCAAGAATGTCCATGAATTGGGCCATAAGTGGATGCCTCTGACATGGGGCAGACAGCAACTGCTCAGGCGAGAACCAGGCAGGACTGCCTCAGCACTTCACCCTACTTAACATGATAAAATGAGTACATTTAAATTGGGTAATCAATAAGCAACAATGCCACACTCTGGTGACATTACCTTGTGGTAATACTCCTCGCCCCAAGTTAAAGGCCCAAGTGAACCAAGGGCATTAAAAAAAGGCCAAGGGATGTTACCACTTGTTAATGGCTGAGGAGGGGGGATTAGTGCTAATGAAACATTCCACCGAATGGGGGTAGAATTATCTGTTTAAAGCTAGGTGAGACAAAAAAAGAAACATTGGAATGTTGGGACAATAAACTTAAACCAACCATTTACATCAAGGAGAGAGCAGCTAGCCAATCAGAAGGCTATAAATGTTGGTGTAATCTACCAGTGACTGCTTGGGTTCTCCCAGCCAACAGGCGCCTCCCCCAAGTGTCACCATTTTTATTCCTCTCAGACCCCTAATCCCCCAGCCCTGCCTCACAACATCCCTCACACTCCACATTACCTGCTCACATCAGGCCTCTTTCGTTCAGCTGCCGCATTCCTTTGAGGTCCACGCCTCTACCATAGAAAAAGAAAAGATGACTCAATACCTTTTCTATTTCCCATGGCATTGGCCATCTTTCTTTGACAGGAAAGTGAAGCCAAGCTTATTAAATGTATAAGAAATAAAAGAACCTCCTTTTCCTCATCCCAAATGACAGTATGCAAAGAGAAGGGCCGCTTGGTTTCAAGGTGAACATGGTTTTCTCATATAACTGGCCTGTATATGGACCATCCAGAAGTGATACTTGTGTCCTTTGTAACTGTGAGATTACAGAAATACATTACACATGGACAGAATGCCCAGATGCCATATAAAATGCTTCATGTAAAATGCATTGTGAGTGAATTAAAAGCCAATTCTTGCAGAAATGTACATACAAGCTGGACATTTATACTGACCTGAAATTTTAACGTCAAAGATCTTTCCTCTGCTTGTCCTGGAGAGGGCGGTCTGGTTGTCAACAATCAATCAGGTTTATAATAAAGCTCTTCCTGTTTTTTCAGCAAAAGCGACCTTGAGGTCACAATTCCCATAAAAAGTGCATTAAGCTATAGCCAGGATCGTTGGAAAGCCAAAGAGGGATAGGCTAAGATAAACATGAGCAAGCATCTGGCTGGGCACATGTTTAAGGATAAATGAAACTTTTTTTAAAAAAAGGTGGGGGCTAGGAAAGTGAGTGAGGCTTGTGAGGCAGGGGTTTAATTAATAAAATAATACATTTTGTTGCAAAAAAAGGGCAGCGTATATGTCACAAAGCTTGTTCGAGACTTCTACTAAAGGTGACAGACATCTCTTTTGAACCATGCTAAAACAATGTTTGTGTCATCAATATAACATAGGTTATTAAGAAAAATTTGACTTGGGCCTTCCTATGATTCTGAGAGATTTGAAAGTTGGTGTGAGGGTGAAGGACTAAATTAACATGGAAACTATGAAGTGTCATATTTTTCACGGTTTATGGTCTTTCCATCAATAACTTTCCAACGAAGGTTTTTGCATCGAAAATTATCCATCGAAAATGTTTGCATCAAATGCATTTTTTGGTATTTTTTTGGGGTGGTCCCCCCAAACCCCTATTTTTTACCCTTAAAAACCCACCCCAAGGAAAATAAACCCTTTACCCCAAACATATATTCATTCAATACATATTGGATACGTTTTGATTGAAAAAGTTTAGTTGGAAACTTTTTCAATGGAAAGACTGGATACAATTTTTCACTGTTGTGGCTACGGAGTAAACAAAGAAAAACTATATCTCTGCATAGGAAGGGCGTGACGACTTCGGATTAACATCATCTGATTTACCTTAAAATGTAGTTCTTCAAAACGTATCCATACATGTAAAGATTTGAAAAATCAGGGTACTTGCCATGTTGATAGATTTTCAGAGTTTAAACATGCAAAACCCACATGTCAGTTTGGGATGGCAAAACTTTCTCCTCCCTCAGCGTTCCTAACCCACACCCCTCAACTCCTTGTCCTATAAGCACACAGGTGGGAGGTGGAAGGTGGGTGGAGAGAACCAACCAATCCATACCGCAGGAATTCTGATGAAATAGTGTTGTCATTTGCCCTATAAGAAGGCAATTGTGCTTTAAAACTGGTCTTTTTCCACTATATTCTGGGAGGTAAGCTGCTGCTGAACTCTTGCGAGACAGACCCAATCAAAGAGGCCCAAAATCTTGCATTGGAGACAGGGCCAAAGAGACATAGAAGCTGACTGGGACCCTTTGGAGGAGCTACAGGGGACTATCCTTGACTGACACCTTGCTGTCCAAGAGGTGCCCTGATGTTCCCTGATGCCCACTACAAGGCCTCTCTTGTAAGTAAAACTATCTCAAAGCCATAGACTGTGTAGGCCCTGTATTTTTCTCAAGTATTGTTCTAGTTATTTCCCCATAGAAAAATACCCTGTTTGTCTGTAGATCCTTAGCATATAATTATAGTAAATTAATAAATTCCCCTATAAAAATCACAGATGTGTTTTGTTAGCATTCGAAACTAACAAGCTCCTCCCAGTGTGTTTCGAGACAGTATAGACATAAATATTTGGTTGACTATAGGTAAGAAAACCCCTGACTTCAGTACAGAAAGGGGGGTCCTGAATTCAAAACAAACTATCCCAAAACCCTGTTTCCAAGTTTGTGTGCAGGGTGCAAAACGCAATTCCCCATTGATCCCCTTCATTTTAAATCAGAAGTGTGAAGTCTTGTATTTCCTTTGCATGTGTGGTGGAAAAAATGAAATTGACCCTTTTATCCCCATTGTGCTCTGACCCAAACCACCCCTGCATGTTCTTTTTATGGGTGGCAAAACATTTTTTCTTTTCTTACCATCATATTGCATCTGTAGTAATAAGTGCAAAATGATTTTTTCCATTGGTTTCCTTTCCCTGATATTGTATTTTCCATCAGCACCCAAAATAATTTTTCCCATTGAATCCCTTTTCCAAAGAGTGCATTTTTCTATCAGACTTCAAAACGAGTTTCCCCTTGTGTTCCCACTCCCTGTCACTGGCCTTCAATTCAGAGGGGTCAGATCTAATTGATGTTTGGAGGGTGTGGGTTGCTGGGAGAAAAAAGTATTGTAACCATGTAAGCAATCACTGTGTGCCTTGAAAAATGCTGCAGGAAATTGTGACTGCATATCTTAATATTGTCTCTGTGTTGGTGCCATTACAGAAGTCATTTTTGTTCTTGTGTAGTGCCACAGTGTTGGTGGTTGAGTTAGTGAGCGAGCGTTCTCCTTGTGATTGTGGAAAGTTCAATAAATAAGCATTCTGACAATACACTGGCCTGGTTTCTGGTTGATTAAGGGTGCTTGTCGGGGGCGGGGTATAAAACCAGTGATAGACATCGCCAAATAATTGAATCTGTGAAACGCGATTTGTTGTTTGCCACTTCGCTTGAGGGAAGAAGGATTTCCCTGAGTTGAGGGCGACCACCTAATAATTCGTGACATCAACCTGACATGAAATTGGCCATATCTCAGTCCTAAATGGCCTTTATACGAGTCGTGAGATTACCCTCACTTCAGCAATTAAAAAGTTACCAGCCAGTGAGTAAACCGAACTCATCAAAAGTGACATTTCTCTTAAATGAGGCTTCCTTCCGTTCAAAGTTGCTGCAAACCCTTCTACTACGCTGTAGGTGATAGGCCTCACTCTAAAGAGCCTGGAGAATAGTGTCACCCACAGACTGCTCGTCTCCCCAGCACAGAAACATGGACACTCTGCATCTGTTCCTATGGGGCACTGCAGTGCGTGTAGTATCGACTGTAGAAAACAAACCGAAGCACGAGAAACCATGAATCTCCAAGAGCTCTGGCTTATATCCTAGAGGTAGGCCAAAGCGAAACCCAAAAAAGTGAAGTGTGACTATCTGTGTGTTACCACTTTCAAAGTTCTGCGACCTGTGAATATACCTGGGGGAGTCCTCAGGGACCAGTTTAGCCAACCAACATAACTCACTACCATGGCCCCTCCCCTCGCACCACTGCGCCCAGATGGCTACCCCCACCAAAGCACCACAATAAATAGCAACACAAGTATTTTGTTGCCAGTGCATGTAGCATCCTTTGCTGGGTTGTATCAGGAGCAAGTAGGGTAGAAGCGTGCGTTAGCCCTCATCAGTGAACTTAAACTTTTTTGCATCAATGTCCAAAAATGGTTTGGAAGCTTACAGAACTTCGAATCACACCAAATGCAGGTGGTTCGAGTTATCCTTGGACTAGAAAGGCAGAATCAAAACGAACAAAATCATGTCAGTGCCCTACCCATCGACCCCCCCACCACCTCAATACAGAGAGGAAACGGAACAGGGTGCAGATGTTTGTGGTTTACTCCATTGTTTAAAAAATTTGCATTTTGCCACAGGTGCTTTACCAAAAAACCTCATTATGTCTGATGTAAAACTACAAACAACACCTCATCCATAATTTTCTGCAGTTAACCTTTTGCAAATCTTGTTATGTTTTTATAGTTGTCCCTTAGAATATGCAAATCTTAGTTCTGAGAGTAACAGGGATAAGCGGATGCTGTCTGTGTCCTACTAAGGAGATCTATTTGACACATTTGTCACCTTGAATATCGTTGTAACAATTACTTGATATACACACGGCGGACACCTTCCATGACCCTTATAAGGGGAGTATGATGTAAACAGTAAAAACAGGTGACATTTTAAATTCTACCTATTTTTTAAATAACATTTAATTATTAATTGGGTCATACAATATATTTACGGTAGGAGGTACAAGAAAAGAACTGCATGGGGTAAATAACCCATGTTTACCCCGAGCATTGCTTTCTATAGACCCAATGCGGTACGTATCTCACACAATTCCATCTCATAATTAGGATGTATTTTAAAAATAGAAGATATTTTAAACCACATGTTTTGTTCCTTAATGCCAATCTCATAATGATACCCCTAAACCATGATAAGCAGGCCCAACAACCACTGGCTTCCGTGCTTTGAACCAGATCCTCAAGGTGCTTCTTCACATAAAGCCACCTATGTAATCGCACACGTGGTACAGGACCAGAAGACAAGCCCTATTCATAAAGCTCCAGACGAAGATAGTAATGTACCTTAACTCCCTTTACAGTTCCGAGGAAGAGAATTTTCAGCAAGGTCAACTACAAAGAAGAAGCCTTGGCTTAGGGCCTAACTGATGAGAGATGGTAGGCTAATTAGCTAATAAAGGCAGTTGTCTGACGCTGTTCCCTTGCACCTGTGTTTCGTTTACGTGCTGCTAACGAGCCGAAGATTCAAGGTTGGTAAGAGAGTGCCAACCAAAACCTCAAAACCTTCCTCTTTGCTTCTGCTTTCTCTCTCCCTCTCCCCTGCTAAATTCTTCACTGAAACTGCACTGAACCTGCACCTGAGCCACTTTCACCGACCTCGGTCCTTGGCCCAGCCACTCTCCACTTGCACTGCCTCCGTGGCAACCCCTGCACTGCGGGACTGTCTCTGCATCCCTACAGCCCCCCCCCCAGCACTTGTCTGCACTTACCTTGCACTTGCCACCAGCTGGCCCTATTTATTTATTTATTTTTTTATTCTACTTACCCTGTTCAGCACTTCCCCCTCTCCCCTTCCCCTTGCACTTTTTCCTTTCCCCCTACCCCTGCACTTGCGCGATCTGAATGACACCTGGCCTAGTAGGATCATTGTCTGTCTTCCCCCCTGTTCCCATCTCCCTGCCTCGTCGCGCCTTGAAACACTTGTGTATAGGCGCGTTACAAATGCCATATCATATCATATCAATCATGAAGGCCTATGTGGTGGTGGATTATACATTGTTGCATGGGCCTATCTGCTGCTGTGATTACGTTATTATCTGTTTTTACGTAGTTAGAGGTCGTTTAAGGCGTGTTTACCAGATAAAGGGCATCCAATGATAATTCTAACATCTATACAGACTATATTTATACGTTTCCCTTAACCAATCCCTTTGCCCAATAGGTTTTTATTGTAAGCCACATAGGATGACGTCATAACTGACGTGCATCGAGGTATAAAACATTTACGTAACTGAAATGCATTGAGAGTGTGTGAACTGCAATCTGTTTGTTCACCAGGTTTCCCTACTTTATTGAACTGATGAGAAGTTTTGTCCCATATTCTTTGAGTCTATCCGGTTATTTGGGCCTGAGATCTTTTGTTTTGGTAATCCCATTCGGGACTTGGAACGCTCCAGGTGCTAGTGCAAGAAAGTTTCAGAGATTTTGAGAGTGCTTCTGTTGTTTTTTCTTTCATGACAAGCATAAAGAATCACACATGGGAAAACAGCCTCGCAAGGCAAGAGAAGTGAGGCTATGAAATGACGGCTTTTGAAGATGCTGCATTGGACGAGGTTGAGTTCTTCAATTTGTTACAGTATTAGAATCTTATTAAAATGGAACGGGATCCTCGTGTCTTCAAAATAGTTACAATCCTTTGAAAACATTTCTCCTCTGCTGCTATCACGAGCAGCATATTCCCCACAGGTTGACCACATTTTCAAAACCAAAAACCTGACGGAAGCACACTGAAAATGCTTTTCAGGCTCCTCCGATTTATAAACACCCTGCATGTCCTTCATTGAAGTCCTGCCAAAAAAAGCATTGGCAAAGCCAACTATTTTGTCTTGTGTACATGCAATAGCATTTGCCAGGCACTGCTATTAGATGCTGAGGTATTCTGACCATTTTGTACCTGCTACCATCAATGGGCTGTTAATACTAGTAAGGCTGCTGGCAGGTGCCTTTGCCATGCCTACACAAAAGCCCAAACTGTTGACATTATTAGGTCTTGTTTGATTTTGCAGCCTCTTGGATGGTACATCCTAGTCTCTGGATTCTGGGCTCCTGATTGCTCATTCCTAGTGTACGTCCTTTCCTGTCCCTTTTTATGCAAACCTGAGCGGACGGCGAGGGTGTTGCCTAGCTACCGTCATTGCTTACCTATTGTTAACGTCTCTTGCAGCTTGTGGGGAGCTCCTTCTGTGCACTGTTGTTCCCTCTCACCTTTCCAAGTGAGTGGGCCTCATTACAGTTTTGCAAGTGCAGTAAAAGTGCCGGTACAACTGCCAGTCATTCCGGCACCAGCAAAACAGAAGTTTGCCGGTGGGGGCACTGATTTACCTCCAGTGAATAGCTGGAAGTAAATCTTGCTCCACTGAAAAAAAAATGCTGGAATTACCAGCACTGGGAATTCCGGTGCCGGTAATTCCAGCAGTCACCTCCATGGAGTCTTATGGCACTCCATGGAATGGGGATTTACAGGCGTTCCGCCACTTGGGATATGCCGGTAACTCCGGCATTCCAAGTGGCGGAAACGGTATTACCGTTTTGGGGGCATCCCTCCGGATTCACCGGTGGTATACCATCAAAACTCTAATGGGTCCCAGTGTCCTTCTAAGGAGGTTGCTCGGAGCACTTCGTAGGGTTGCTTTCAGACAGGTTTCCTGGGGCTCATTTCACAGACACAAACGACTTGCATCGTGACTGTCACGAAATCAAACAGGGCTGCAACATAATTCAAACCAAAACAAATGCAAACGTGTCGCGCTTTATATTTTGTAGACTCTCAGCTTGCAGCATATATTATGACACCTTAAATGAAAGAGAAGAGAGCTAGTCCTGCAAATGTAAAGTGAAGCATTGAAACCACTTCATTCACTTTGGGAGGGAGGAGGGTTGTTACTGCAGGGGTCTTTTGATGCTCCTGACACTACAGGCAGGACATCATCTCAGTCTAGTGCCAAATTAATCAATCAGCAAACTTTCTATGCAACAACTTTAAATTGTATTAGGCATCCTCCGTATCTGCCTCAGGCGAAGATAATCTAAATCCAGAAAATGAATATTGTATTTATATTGATTATTCATAAGTGTTTCTTATAACCGTTTGTTGAACAAGACACATATCGAATTACAAACATAAATGCACGTTATACCAGCAACAAAATGTTAATTGAAATTCATGATAGACCAGCACTTTCTATAATTGCGTTATTGATTGCGTTATTTAGTAATTAGGTTGTTACGTGGGAGTGAGTGTGCATGGGCCAGGCCCCCCACTGATGAAACAATGGTCTCCAATGCTGTCATTTGTTTCCAAGCCAGATAGCTTTGGTTTCGAGGTTAATACAGAAGGTATTCCTAAATGCATGCAATCAACCGCTTCATACGTCTATGCAGGGGTCTGCAACCTTTGGCTCTCCAGATGTTTAAGACTACATCTCCCATCAGCCCTAGAAAGATTAACCAATAGTGAGCAGTCCATGGAATTGTAGTCCAAAACATCTGCAGATCCACAGGTTGCGGACCCATGCCATAATGTCTTTTTTTGTGGGGTCACGATATACAACAATATCTTTGTCAAAGCATAATCAAAAAGAAGGGAGAAAAGGCACCTTAGGAAACATAATAAAATAAAGTGCGGGACAATCCCCTTCAGTTTACCACCCAATCTGACCCCTCATTCTCCTTAACAGGCAGGCATAAAAATATATAAGAGAGTAAATGAAACATAAATTGTCCCCTTCATGTAATAACAAAGTTTCGTAATATTATCAGCTTATACACGGTCGGCGAATTATCATTGCAGTATTCAATGAGAAGCAACCAGATCTTAAGGTACCCCTGCAATTGTTCCACAGCCATACCCATGATTGGATCAGCTACTAGTACCTCCCAGACTTTAACCCACCACATTGGGAGAACTGGCCCGTGCGTGGATTTCCAACTTTTTGCCACTGTGATCTTAGCTGCTAATGATAAATGTGTCAGTAGCCATGCTACCAGTATGAGCATACACTGATTCAGCAGCTCCCCCCAGGAACACCACTAAGGGATCCATCATAAGGCACAATCCAGTTATCCCCTTCAGCACATGCAGCATTTCCAACCAATAGGCATGTACCTTTGGGCATAGCCACCACATGTGGAAATAATCACCCATTTCTCTACATCCCCTCCATAAAATGGGGGAACAACCCGGGAACGTCTTATGCACTTAGTAGGAGGGAGATACCATCTACAACACAATTTGAAAGTGCATTCCCTATCTGTAATACATCTGGACGCCACGTAATTCTGTGATCAAATATCATTCCACGTAACCTCATCGATGGGGTGCCCGGATCTGCCTCCCCCTGGACCATATATGGTGACCTCCAAGAAGCAGCCTCCCTTTCCAACAGCTTATATTGAGTTGAGACTTTGGCTGCACTGAGAACCATTTCCAGTGTCAATTCTAATGCTGTAACCTGTCTAGTGCCAACCTTTCTGACTACCCGATGTGTGGCCCAGTGTCGAAGCTGCCTATATCAAAGGCTTTCCCCCTGACCTATCTGGAATTTATCTTTACAGCCCTCGAAGGACAAAGGAACTCCTCCTTCGTACAGTTGCGTTAGTGTCTGACGTCCACCTACCCTCCAATGCTGAATGTTCATTAAGCCATTACAAGTAAAAGCAGGGTTGTACCATAACAAAGTCATGGGACTAAACCCAGGAGCTATCCCCCATCTATGCAATCCTTTACACAAATGGAACAGGGCTATTTTCGTTGATGATTATAAGTTCTTATAATCCAACAGCTGAAATGCATCCATGTGCAACAGAGTACCTAGGGAAACAGAAGACTTTGCTTGTTCAATATGCACCCCTTTAGGTTTGCTAGTCCCTAATTACCAATAAAAGAAGCCTATGAATTGGAAATCCAACATATACCTCACCACGTGGGGGACACCCAACCACCCCTCCTGGTATCCCTTAAGAACACAGGTCTTGGGGCTCTTGTTTTTTTCCCTCCCCAAGTGAACGTGAAGATCTTTCACTGAAGTCTACATTGCTCTGGGATCTGGATTTTAACAGCGGCAGCTTGGCACACGTAAAGCAATCTGTGGATAAAGTTTATTTTAACTGCTGTGACTTTACCGAGACATGATATTTTCCTGTTTACTCCACCAGTTTAAGTCATCCTGAAAACTCAGAAAAAGCACAGGAAAGTTTACTATATATATATGGGATACATTACTCACCGTAATCGTATTTCTGATGCTTGTATCTGCTTAGATTCACATGCTGTGCATAGGCCGACATCTAGTGGAAGCTGCGGAGTATTACAGTTTGTTTTTCGAAACTCGAAAATGGGCGTCGACACAGGCGTGCCAGTAATACTATCCCTAGTGTGACGTCCACTGTACCCAAGATCCCTCACGCGTCTAGGATCCTCAGATTGTATTTTTTCTGACATGAGGAAGCATGAGGAGTAGCGCGAGTACAGATAATCCAAGCAGATAGACAGAAAGGTAAGACTACAAGCAATCATGCGCCTTCTCTCGGAGGGGAGGAAGGGTGGGTCGCATGTGAATCTAAGCAGATACAAGCATCAGAAATACGATTACGGTGAGTAATGTATCCCTTCTGAGGCTTGTGGAATCTGCTTAGATCACATGCTGTGCATAGATTAGCGAGCAGTACCAGAAGAAGGAGGTGGGATGTGAGAAGGGTCATGAGCAAACAGGTGTCTTAGAACCGCTTGTCCCACTTGTGTATCTGTCTTGGAATGAGTGTCAATGCAGTAATGCTGAGTAAAAGTGTGAATAGAGCTCCAAGTAGCTGCTTTGCAAATGGTGTCGAGGGGAACATTTGCAATGAAAGCCAGAGTGGCCCCAATGCCTCTAGTAGAGTGGGCCCTTGGCGTAAAAGGCAGAGTTTTTTCAGAAAGAGAGTAACACAGCTGTATACAGTTGATAATCCACTTCGAGATAGCGCCTTTAGAGACGCGATCTCCCTCTCTGCCTGTAGCTACGGAGACAAACAGTTGATCTGTTTTCCTTAGCGGTCTGGTTTTATTTACATAGTAGAGGACCGCCCTACGCACATCTAGGGTGTGTAGTTTCACCTCAGCCGAGCTTTGCGGGTTCTGGAAGAAAGCCGGAAGCTCGATGGACTGGTTTACATGGAACTTTGATATAAATTTAGGTGAGAACCTAGGGTGTGTGCGTAAAACCAGTTTGTCTTTGTGGATAGTAAAGAAAGGATCCTGCACTGACAGAGCCTGAATTTCACTGACCCTTCTTATAGAGGTAATGGCTACTAAGAAGGCCGTTTTATAAGTCAGGTGTTTGAGACTACTTTTATGCATGGGTTCGAAAGGGGGGCCCATGAGCTTAGCTAGCACCACATTAAGGTCCCATCCTGGCGGTGGGTTCGAAATAGGAGGGTGAAGTCTCTTTACTCCTTCCATGAAGGCTTTAACTACTGGTACTTTCCACCACGACACCTTGTTATGGGATGTGGTGTAAGCCGAGAGGGCTGCCAGGTGTACTTTCAGAGAGTTAAAAACCAATCCTGCATCCAGCAGGTGGAGCATGTATGTCACAACGTTGGAAGGAGTGCAATCAACTGGGTTGATTTGTTTATTCTGGCACCAAATAACGAATCTCTTCCACTTGTCAAAATAACAGTGCCTTGTGTTTGGTTTCCTGGATTCTTTTAGGATGTCCATACACCTCTGTGGTAACTTGAGATGGCCAAACTCTATGACCTCAGGAGCCATGCTGCCAGGTTCATTGAGTTGTGTTCCTGGTGCACTGTTTGACCTTGTTGCTGGGACAGTAGGTTGTACCAGGCTGGGAGTTTGATGGGCTCGCACACCGCCATCCTGCGTAGGTGTGGAAACCATGGTTGTCTCGCCCACATGGGAGCAACTAGGATGAGCGTCATCGATTCCTTGTTCATCTTGTACACCACCTTCCTGATGAGAGGAGTTGGTGGAAAAGCGTACGCAAACATCCCTGACCAGTTCATCCACAGGGCGTTCCCTTGGGAGTCTGGCTGGGGGAACCTGGATGCAAATCCTGGGCATTGTTTGTTTTCGCTTGTGGCGAATAGGTCTATAGTGGGGAAACCCCACTGAGAGAAGAGATCTTCTACGATATCTCTGTGAAGGACCCATTCGTGTTCCTCTGGGAGGGAGTCTCTGCTTAGGGCATCCGCTAGGGAATTGAGCTCCCCTGGAACATGTTGTGATGACAGGAAGATGTTCCGTCTGAGTGCCCATATCCAGATTTTCTGGGCAAGCTTGGACAGATTTGGCGAACGAGTCCCTCCTTGTTTGTTCAAATAGAACATGGCTGTCGTGCTGTCCGTCCGGATCTGCACCGACAAGTTTAGCAGATGGGGCTCGAACGCCCGAAGCGCTCGGAATACTGCCAGAAGCTCTAGCAGGTTGATGTGGTTCTTGGCTACTGAGTGAGACCAGAGACCCTGAGCTGTGTGGTGGAGATGGTGAGCTCCCCACCCAGTCAGGCATGCATCTGTAGTCACCACTGCCTGTACTTCGGGATCGTAAAAGGGTTTTCCCCTTGCAAGATTCTCTCTTGTCCACCAGTGTAAGCTCTGTACGAGTGTTGGCGAAACGACCACTAGATCGTCCCACTGACCACTTGCCTGAGACCACTGTTTCGCCAACCATTCCTGCATGGGACGCATGCGCAGACGCGCGTGGGGGACCAGGTAAATGCATGACGCCATCATGCCCAGTAACCGCATTGCTTTGCGTACCGTTATTTGTTGACCTGACTGATAATGTGGAATTTGCAGTAGTATATTCCGAATTCTCTCTTCCGAAGGGAAGGTCAACCCTTTCTGAGAATCTAGGATTGCTCCTAGGAACTGTTTTGAGGTGCTTGGCACCAGACTTGACTTCTTCTCGTTGATAGAGAAGCCTAATTCGTGGAGGAGGTCGATAGTCCTCTGAATGTTTGACCTGCAAATTCCTGGGGTTTCCCCCGTTATGAGCCAGTCGTCCAGATAAGGGTACACTGGGATTGCCTCCCTGCGTAGGTGTGCAGCTGCCACCGCCAGTACCTTGGTGAACACCCTTGGTGCTGAAGCTATCCCGAAGGGCAGTACCTTGAATTGGTAGTGGCGACTGTCCACCTTGAAGCGCAAGTATTTTCTGTGGGCTGGGAGCATGGAAATATGAAAGTAAGCATCTTTCATATCCAAGGTTGCCATGTAATCCCCCTTTTTTAGGAGGGGGATTACCTCTTGTAGCGTGGTCATAAGGAATTTTTGGGGCTTGACATACTTGTTGGCAGGCCGTAAGTCCAATACTGGGCGCATTGTTAAATCTTTCTTTGGCACAAGGAAGTAAGTTGAATAGATACCCTTGTTTACCTGGTGTCCTGGGACGAGTTCTATCGCGTCCTTTTCTAGCAGAATGGCGATCTCCTCGAGAAGGATCTTCTGATGTTCTAAGGAGTGTACTCTTTGTCGTGGAGGGTGGTTCCGGGGACGCTGCAGTAATTCTATACAATATCCTGTGGACACTGTTGACAGCACCCATCTGTCTGAGGTGATCCCTTCCCAAGCCTGGGTGAAGTTGGAAATGCGTCCCCCTACTGGGGTTGCGTGAGAAGGGACCCTGAACTGAGCGTCACTGCTTTGGTGGAGGCGTGCCACCTCCCTTGTTGGGGCTGCCTCTGCCTCTTCCACGACCTCTTTTGTTACCCCTGCCGTAACTCTGGGTAGACTGCTGGTTGTTGTTCCATTGTGGACCCTGTCCTTGGGCATAGTTGCCTCTTTGTGAATTTTGGCCGCGTGGGCGACGAAAATTACTGTTCCCCCTCTGGTTAGGGGGTTTGTTGGTAAGCTGGCCAAGGGATTTGAGAGTCTCGTACTCGTCCTTGGCATTCTTAAGTGCGTCTTCGACCGCTTTCCCAAACAATAGATCGGGTTCCACCGGCTTGTCTATTAATGAAGCCTGTGTTTCTGTTTTGAACCCCGACTGCCGTAACCACGCATGTCTCTTGATAACAGTACCTTCTGCTATCAATCTTCCTGCGTTGTCCGCGGCGTCGAAAGTTGCTTTTAATATGCAACCAGACACGGCTCTCCCTTCTGCCGAGATCCGAGCCAACTGGCCCTTTAACGGTTCAGGAGCAGAGGCTATGAGCGCCGCGACCTCTTCCCATTGATGGCAGTTGTAACTTGCCAACAGGGTGGTGGAGTTTGCAATCCTTGCTTGGTAGGCGGACGTTGAGGCTACCTTCCTGCCAAACCCGTATAGTCTTTTGCTCTCCTTGTCGGGAGGAGCTTCTGATGACGATAAGGGTGTCCCAGCCCTCTTCCGAGTATTGGTAACCACTAGGGAGTCTGGTTTAAGCTGTCCTCTTATATAAAGAGGGTCAGACTGGGCTGCCCGAAAAAGTTTTTCGACTCTGGGGTTGACGGCTCTGGTGAGGTTTGGATTCACCAGGGATGGATCTATTCTACGTTGGATGGATTTAAGGATAGGGATGGTTTGAGCGACCGGCCTCCTTTCTCCCACCAACTCTTCTGCGAAGTCCCTTTCCTCCTGTACACCGTGGGTGTCGATGTGAAAATGTTCTGCCGCGCGAGCGAGAACTTCATTAAGGAGGGGCTGGTTATCAACTGGCGAGTCGGTAACTGGGGCTTCGCTTTCTACCGGGGAATCTACTCTGTAAATTTCCTGCTCGTCTTCTACCTCCTCCAGGTCCTCATCATCCGCATAGTATTCAGTCCCGGTTTGTTCCTCCATAATTGCAAACTCCTGGTCCCCTTCAGGGAAAGGCTGTCCTTGGTATCTGGGGTGTGGAGTAGAGTATGGAGTAGAGTAAGGCTGCACCTCGAAGGGTTCAGGTCTTTCGAACCGGGCCTTTTTACTTAGGGGGATAGGATCAGAGGAGCCTGAGGGTGTGGCCCCTTGAGGGTCATACGAAAGGAAATGTTCTGGGTTCTTGTCATAAAAATCAGCTAAGGAAGACATCCTTGACATGACCCTGTCTATGTCTTCACTGGACCATTCTTTGGAACAGGGTATGGCTTTAGTAGGCAACTTAGAGGACTTATCAAGGGTAGCCTTGCTGGATGTTGATGTCCCAGTAGATTTATGTTTGTTTGTCTGCTTAGGGTGGAAGGATGGTCTTACAGGAGTGGAAGGCTGTGCTTTCCACTGTTTCCCCCCCTCCCCGTGCGTGGAAAAATGTTTTCCCTGCCCCTTGGAGGCCCCAGAGACTTTCGACGCCTGGCGTCGAGGGTCGGGAGAGGTACCTTGTTTTAAGCGTGGGGCCTTGCTGGTGTTAACTGCGGCCTCGGTCTCCTGGAGCGCGGCCTGGGGGTGGAAGTCGTCTTCGTCTTCCGACGATCGAACTTCCGTTAATCTAGGGAGCGAGGCACTCTTGGCAAGAGTGGATGATTGCCTTGCGTCATGCGGCGATCTCGATCGAGAGCGCCCAGAGGACACCGAGTCGGACCGTTCTATCTGTGCCTCTTTCCGAGAAGTCGACGTCGTCGAGCTTCGGTTGGACTTAGTGTGCTTAGTGTGTGTAGGGTGTGTAGCGCTTGCGTCGCCGGGGGTCTTCCCCATAGCCGCCCTGCCGGACAACCTTCCGAGGTCGGGGACCTGCGCTCGGCAGTCTTTCGACGCCGTAATGCCCTCGCCGTCCGAAAGTACGGCGTCGCTGCCATCGCTGAAGGCGCCCTCCGCTGCCATGGCCGCCTGCCTGGCGTGGTGGGCCCAACGCTTTGTCGAACGGTCCTTAAGTGTCTTAGGCTTAAACCTACTACACGCTCTGCAGTTCGCTTCGGGGTGGACCCTCGGCAAGCAGAGATTGCACGTGGCGTGCCTGTCGACCCAAGGGTATTTGCGGTTGCACTTGGGGCAGAATTGGAAAGGGGTACCCTCCATACGCACCTTGAGGCAGCGGGCTGGTAAGTGTAGGAAATATATAAGGTGTACCTATATACCAAGAGTGAAGAGTATGTACCACCCCCCACTCTCCCTACTTGCAGGGCCGAGGCCAGCGGCCTACTAGGCCCGGGCCGAGGCCAGCGGCCTTCCGAGGCCCAGATCCGTTGTGCAGCAGCCGACGGTTGATGTTTTCTCCAGCCGTCGTCGAGTGTCGAGGGTCGACGTTGGGATGGGGAAGGATGTCAATAAATAATTTTAACTTCAATAATTAGCAAAAGTATGGCTAAGGCCAGGGAACTCCGCAAGATGCTTCCGACCAGTATGGCGGAAAAAAACAATCTGAGGATCCTAGACGCGTGAGGGATCTTGCGTACAGTGGACGTCACACTAGGGATAGTATTACTGGCACGCCTGTGTCGACGCCCATTTTCGAGTTTCGAAAAACAAACTGTAATACTCTGCAGCTTCCACTAGATATATATCATGTGTGGAGTGGGGAATCCTAATAATGAAATTGGGTCTGTTGTAAACTGTACCTTGGTCATATCATTAAGTTGCTCCTTCATAGCATGCAGTATACCCATAACTAAACCTACCGATTTCTGATAATTTATTTGAAATCCCGAAATCCGTAGTGCAGCATGACTTTCCCCGTTAATTAGAGGTCCTAGGCCCTTGATATTTGTCCATGACCAGTTTTATAAAAGTAGAGCCTGCCTCCAAAGTACCTCTCAAGTAAGGCAATTCAACACGATCGAAAGCCGTAGTCGCGGCTAAGGAAACCACTCACAGGGCAAGCCCTCGAGTTTCAGCCACTTCAATTAAGTTCACTATTTGCCTAATAATGTCAAACGTGGTTCTGCACGTAATAAACCCTGTTTGATCCAAACCCACCAATGCCGAAATGACCATAAATAACCTATAGGCAAGTACCTTCGGACACACTTTAGCGTCAACATTCATTAACATTTATCAGTCTATATGATGCACATTCACTAGGGTATTTACCTAGTTGAAACAAGATGGTTGCAGATTCAGCCATAGTAGGTGTGACCAATCCCAAAATTAAAAAGGAGTTAAAGATAGACAGCATATGACGAGCGAGTTGAGCTTTATATATTTTATAAAATAGTACAGTAAAGCCATCCGGTCCCGGAGTCTTGTGTTTCAGGAAGGCAATTGCCTCGTCAACTTCCTCCAATGTGGAAAGTATGATCGGATTCCAAAACATACGGTAGGTCATACACACGTAAATACTCTTGCAATTCCTGTGAGCAAAGCGATTCCTCATTCATCAAGCACCCAACAAATCATCACACCATCTCCCCCTTTGCATCATCTGCACAATGCAATACTCCATTAACATCCTTCAGGTCCACTATATTACTACATGTGCGTATCTGCCTAATTTCCGCCTATTAGCTTTGTTCCCATGAACATAATAATATTGGCTAGTCTTGAGTATAGCATGTGCAGTTCTATCAGCCAACAGGTGTTCCAGATGTGTACATGGTAATTTCAGATACCTAAAAGCTTTCCATGATCCTGTACGTTTATGCTCAATTTCACATGTAAAAACCCCCCCTTCTAACCTCTCCCTATGGTCCCTATAGGCCTTTGTGAATGCCGCCGGGAATGTCGTGAATCCACTCTAACCACTGATTTCAATGCATCCCAGAATAACCGCGGTGCGCAATCCTCCCTTGAATTTTCTGCAAAATAAAGGTCGACAACATTCGCTCTCTTGTTTCAAAATAGGGTCTCTGAGGATTAGATCGTACAATTTCCATCTCGGTCTGGGTCGAACATTTGGTTTGAGAAAGGACACTACCAAATCTCTAACTAAAAGAGTATGGTCCGATAATATGCAGGGACCCAAAGTCACATCAGAGAATCATGGTACCAGCCTTGGGGAAACCAGAAGCAAGTCTATTCTGGAGAAACTCTTGTGCACATGCGAGAAGTATGTAAAATTGTGTTTGTTTTATTGTAGAAGCCTCCAAATATCAACTATATTCAATTCGCTGAGTACCCTTGCTAAAGCTGATGCATTCCAAAAGTCTAGCGATGTGGGGTAGAGGTGGGGATTTATCTTGTGTTGGGTCAGGTACCATATTAAAATCACCCCCCAGAATCTTCTGTCCGTCCACAAAGACTTTCGCCTCTGATAAAAATTGCAACAGAAAATTCCTCTATTTCTCATTGGGAACATATAAGGAAATAAGTGTAGATAGATGGCCACATAACGTACCCTTTACACAAATTAACCTCCCAAGGGGATGTCTCAATACTCTCAGCATCTGGAACGGGGCACCCCGGGCTATCAGGATCCCCACTCCTCCTTTCTTTGCCCCACTTGATGCAAAGTATTGCACAGGGAATTTCATACGAGACAATCTACTCTCGTCACCTGGACAAAGGTGTGTTTCCTGAAGCATTACAATTTCCAATTTCTTATCTATTAACTTCTGCAACCAAGTTTTCTGCTTCACCAGAGAATTAAGGCCCCCATACACTAAGGGTTGCTATTTGCAAATTATCCAAGGGTAATGTTCCAATTGCAGAAGCCGCATCAAATGAAATCCCTGTGTCAGCCATTCAATATACCCAATCGTCGCCTCACACAGTGCTTATAAGAAACAGACCACACATTTCAACTTTTGGAATAACTTTCCCCTTCCCTCTCCAACCAACCAAACTCCAACCTGACAATATCCATTGTGTCACTAGGGAAACCCCCAAGGGTCCTACAACATGCAGGAGATCAGCAACTGTCAAATAGTAGGACTGTTCAAGGTGAAATCAATCAATGCTTTTCTTCGGACCAATCTTGGGCAATTTTCCCACTTTCAACCACATCTTGCAGTGTTTTCTAGCTGCATTCGGATCCCGTTTCCACTCACGTCTGGCATCAAAGTCCACAGCATTCCACCCTTCCTCTGCTACCAATAAGACCTCAGCCTCTTCAAATTTCTCAACCATCCCGTTCTTGATATTGTAAGTGAATAGGAGCGTGCTGGGAAATTCACAACACCTTCTTTTCATGTGACCAAGATGTGACAAGTCGTAGAGATCTCCTGTATAAAACAGTGACAGCAGCTACATCTTGAAAAACCTCAATCGAGGAACCTTGGAAACGTATCGATAAAGAGTTCCACGTAACTGCCATGATTTTATTCTTTCAACAAATAATAATTCACTCTAGAGAGGACATCCGGGGAAGCTGTGGTCGAAGCGGATTGTCATAGCGCAGTCCGTGATGTCGGACTGGTTCTACATCCAGTTCCAACAGGGAATGAAATAGCTCCAGCACAAACTCTTTCAGATCGCCATCCGATATTGAACTCAGAATCCCATGCAGTTTGATGTGGTTTCTTTGAGAATGATTTTATGCTGTTTGCAGTTTGCATTTAGCTTCCAATTCTGCCTATACCTCCAGTTGTTTCGTATAATTGCTCACATATCGTTGTTTCTGCTTCCTTTATACAATGTTCTGCTTCATCCATCAGTTTACTGAGTGCCACTATTTTATTGGAGAGTTTTATTTATTTGTAATTGTATTTATTGGGCATTTGTATGGCGCCTATACACAATTGTTTCCAGGTGCCACAAGACAAGATCAGGGGACATGGGAACAAAAGTATAACAACAAAAAATTGTTATATTGGCCTGGTGAAAATCCTACTGTGCAGTTCATGATAAGGTGGTAAGAGCGTGGGGGGAGAGAGGGAGAAGTTCCAGATTGAGGTCCCCAGGGTGGGGGCAAATGCTGGGTGGGCCAAGGCGGCAAGTGCCAGGGAAAGAGGTGGGAAGGGAGGATGAGTGCAGTGGACAAGGCGGACCAGATTGGGCTAGTTCGGGCAAGAGAGCCCGAAGGCAAGTGCTGGCAGGAGATGCTGGGGGGGACCCGTATGGGGGTGGTCTGGCCCCTGTATGACTCTCAAGAGACCAGGCCCCACTCACAGCGGCAGAGGGAGAGTTAGCACGGGCGGGAGAGAGGGAGAGGGAAGGAAGAGGAGAAAATAAAAGTCTTGAGAAGTTTACGGAATGTAAGAAGATCCGGCTCAAGTTTGAGGGGACGGGGAGGCGGTTCCAGAGGGAGGAACCAGCCTTCGTTCCATTATCCCATTTTTAAACTCCTTAATATCTCTCAGCAGATTCTGTATATTTAGCATCCACTCTATACCATGCTATCCTCCTATACCAATTAATGTGCAATCAAGTAGTTGTGCTGCAACCTGTGCATTGTGATAGTACTGAAGAGTGAAAACACAAAGGCGTTTGGAAGGAACCAAAATAACATTTGGGTTTATCTGGTTATGGGTTTGTAAAACCAAGTGCTGCAGAAATGCCTGAATGTGCAGAGGGGTACTACCTCCAAATAAATCGGCGTATTACCACTAGTATTTGCACCTCAAAAACCCAGTGAAGAACGTGGGACCAACAGAAACTCCTAATCAGGCAGAGATTCCATGGTTACCGCCAGCAGTAACAGCAATTCCAATTGGAGGTCCAGCACCTCTAATATCTCCAACTTGTGATGAGGCTGCAGCCTAGAAGGATACACAGCAGCAGGGTTGCAGTGATGCCCAAGACACAATCTCACAGCACTTTTGTCTGCAACTTGCTACCACCATACAACAGGCTGGAGGGGGTTTGTGACGATGGAATGCATTATGCAGACAGCTGAGGTATCTCTACTGGGTCATGTTGATTTAGGTTTCAATCAACAATGTGATATGCATCACCACAAGATTGTCTATTATACAAAAATGCCGAATATATTGCACATCAGGTGTAAGGAAATGGACCATATCTCACTCCATCTGCAACACACACCTAGCCACTTTGGAGATTCAAGCAAAGGTTTCAACATCTGGGCACACGAGCAGCTATGCATTGTAATCACTAGTTCCCAGTCCCTGTTGCCCATGATATGGTGTGATGCAGTACTAAACAAGCTTCTACATGCCGCAGGATGAGTAATATCTAATAAGTGACCTCCTTTTCCATACACAAGCTCCCACTGGCGGCTAGGTCGTATTCCCTAATGGTGAGGATAGCCCTGGAAGCAGTATTAATAAGTCCCCCTCAATTTTTTTTATCAATAAAGCAGGGAAAAATTGGACTGGGGCTCAATGTAATGGAAATTAATTACAAGACTGCAGCGTTATAAAGGAGCAATCCTGAATCTGGTATTGCACCGATAGTTTTCTTCTTCTGTGCGTGGAAAGACTAATAACAAGAGTGTCTATTATACAGAAATTCATCGAGGCAGCCGCTGATTTAATTATATTTGGGAAAACTTCGCTCCAACCTACTTTGCAAATTATTTTGAGAACCGTAGACATGCACTCAGATGACCTAATGTACCAGCATTTGCGAATAATTTAATTTGTGACATTTACATTTACTTTAATAATTAAAATATATCAAAGGGGGGATGGCCAATGCAGATCAAGAGATCCTTCAAAGGTTTCGAAAGTTGCATTTAAAAACCCTCGGTTTAGAATTATGAAAATGCAGGATTCATTAAAACATACAACGGGAACATTAAAGTGTCACCACCTGGAGATGAAGTGCCCGTTAAGGCTTCTAATTTATGAACAGAGAGGGGTCTGAAGGCAGCACTTCATGTATGAAAAGATGGAGGTTAATATTGTCCTGATGATAGGGCTCGACTGTCTTGATGTGAAAAGATCAATGAATGGCCCAGTCTCACTAGACTGGGTCATTGAACAGGCGACTAGTATTTATGAAGTGCAGAAACCGGTAGAGAATAAAAATACAAATAAAAACCCCAAACCAGCTAACACCCCTGCTGCTGCTAAGGTGACAGAGGTGAAGGTTGCCCTCATTTTAGATCTGGAGAGGGGGGGGCCTAAAAATATTCCTGTGCAAAATCCTCCTAACCAAAGACCCAGAAGGCCCTCGGGCCAATCCCAGACAGGTAGCCAGGGAGGTAATCCCACAAATGGGACCCCTAACTTGCCTGATTATATCGGCCCCCGTTACAAGGGCAACAGACCCATCCTGGGCTATGTGTGGACTCCCCCAGCCCAAGGAGGGGGATCCAGCCAGAAAGCTGCCAACCCAAGAAACCTCCCTCCTAACTTTCCCCAGGAGGGCAGTAATCCCCCAAATGCCAGCTTGAGCTTCTTCCCCCGGTACCCGCCAAACATCAACCCCCAAAACAACCCTCATTTCTTTCCCCACTTTCCTGAGCCCAGACAGCCCAATCCGGGAGAGGGGAGGACAAGGGTGGAGGGTTACCAGAACTATCCCAACCAAGGGTATTATGGGAGAAGGGACAGTTACCCTTCCTGTGAAACTCCTAGGATGGACCAGAGACCCCCGTACCAGCCAGAGTGGGTGTCCCAACTGGAGCGGATTGGTTGTAGAGGTGCACTCATATGTCACTGGATGAAATTAAAGGAACTGAGTAATTAACCAAAATTCTAGGTGCTTACCTTTTAGATCTGTGCTACCAGATCAGATGTACATAGAAGAAGAAAGTGGTGTCTCAGCAACATGCTGAGACACAAATAGGTGCACAACTAATACAGTAAAATGATTGAAAATATATTTCCATAGGTAATGATAGCTCATATTTAAGTAAATAATCAATTCCTTTGTCAGAAATTAATATTTTTATAGACACATGGTTGAAGCTCAATGTAGCTTCATACAAACTTCTAAGACAAATAAATTCATAATAGCCGAAAAAGGCAATGTCACAAATAGAAATACAAATAAAGAAACTGTTCACAGTCACAGTAATGTGTAGTTAGATAAATCAGTATACACTGAATATGAAACAAATTATAAACACAAATTCTTGATTTGACTTCATATGTTTGTCACGATATCTGGACCGGGAGTGAGTTCTAGGTGTATGTTTTAGTATACTCCACTAGTCTATTACTACGCGGTTCGGGCAGCTTGCCCTTCTTCAGGTATTGATATCATTGCAAGTCTTCCTAAGGGGTCAATAGAAATAAGTAATTGTGTAATTAGATCTATTTCTTGAGAATTCATTATTGTTACTGTAATTTAGATCAAAAAGAATTATAACATGGTTCTATACACTAACCTGTGTCTTCTAATCTAACCAATCAGAATTATAGATTGCTCCACTGTCGGGTGTATGGATAACACTCCTAAGAATAAAGTAAGAGTAAGGAAAATTGTGAGGTAATGGGCATTAGTCTTCAAAATACAATACTTATCTCGGATGTACTAGTAGTACTCAACAGAAGATCTGAGGCGGGACATTTTGCTAAAAAGCGCTGTGTCCCGCAGGGTAAACAGATCTTCATGTGTACTCGAAGAAAGAGGTACATATGCTTTTTAATTAACCATTATTTTTTAACGGAGGCTCACCTCGAAGTCTCAGTCCTGCTTAATTCGGACAGACAACAAAGGAGATTTTGCGTTTCATGGTCAACTCACGGAGCACCTTTTGTGTTGAAACACTTTTGCTGTAATAAGAAATATATCACGATCACCTCTCCGGATCATATTGTTCTTTAACTCATGATCTATTATACAATATGGAAAGGCATACCTGTAGGTAAATCTGCTGATTCCCCCCTACTGGGCGGTTTATTTTAAGTGGATGGTTGCAGATTTGAACCCGCAATTGTCAAATATCGTTCAGCAATTCAGCGTTGTTAATCCCTGTCGGGTAAACAAGGATCGATATTGTAGTTCTGCCATATACAATAACATGTTAACTAATAATGTGTTCTATCATAGAGAAGACTATAAAAAGTCCAGGCTTACATTCCGAACAAAGGACACAGATATTAATCCTTTGTTCGGAAGGTATTGCGGGTTCAAATCCACAACCATCCACTTAAAATAAACCGCCAAGTAGGGGGGAACCAGCAGATTTTGGGACTATCTCCAAAAATGGGGGGACAGCCCTGAATCAGAAAAGGAGGAGCCCGAGACTCCTCGAATTACTGAGTGTGAAACTGTCGGTACAGATTCCCAAACCACCCAACTACATTCTGGGGACCGCCTCCTAGAAGGGGGGGCAGCCCAGAACCAGCACAGGAGGAACCCCAAACCTCACCAACCACTTATGTTGACTGCCTCCAGAAAGAGGGGGAGCCCAGAACCAGAACAAGGGGAGCCCGGAACCCCTTAAATAGCGGTGTGTCAAAATTCTTTGCCAGATTCCCCAAATCCAATACCGTCTCTTGACCCCACTACCCCAGTGTCAGAGTCAGAAATAAGGCAATTGACCATCCAGCTTACCAAAAACACCCATTACCTTTGCCCATTGGAGGAGAAGGAAGGTAGATTCTACGCCTCCATCCAAGTGCAAGGGCAATGTCCAATTCCAGCACTGGTGGACACTCGATCGAAAACAACATTGCTGTCAAAGAGGATCTTTGAGCGGCTACATTCAGGAAGGGGGGAAAGATACCAAATTCCTCTCACCCCTCTTCCTGGACAGCTCCAGAACTTTGACGGGAGGAAATTCCTGTTGAAGGGTCTGCAAAGCTGGAAATTAAAACTGGGCGACACAAAATGAAGCACCAGGTCCTATTCGTGGTGCCAGAGGGAACCACCTGTCTATTAGGGAATGACATCCTCCAAAAAGTGTCACTTTCAAAAATGGTTTTCTCTCTTGTTTGGGGAGGGAAGATTGCATTTAAGCTCTAGACATTGGGGGTCATTGCGAGTTTGGAGGCAGCCTCCAAACCCGGGTCCGGTCTGACTGAATGGGGATTTACCGGGTCATTCTGACTTTGAGGGACCCAGTAAATCCCAAACCATTCCCCGTTTCCCATTTGAGCTCCGATAGGGCTCAATGGGAATGGGAAAGGCGCTAATAACGGCACGCAAATTGCGTGCCCGTTATTAGCTACAAGGTCACTTAACGGGTCCCGTAAAGAACGACTGGTCAGACCAGTCGTTCCTGCTGGGATCTGCTAAGGGACCTCGGAATAGGGCGGCAAGGGTTTACCGGCACGGGCATCCTTACCGGTGCCCGTAAACCCTTACCGCCCAACTCGGAATGACGCCCATTGTCTTTCATTCCTGAATACCTGCTGATTATTTACATCTGTGTAGGATTGCTCATTTGTATTTAAACAAAACTTTGCAGGGGGAATCTTAACCTAAACAAGTGTGATTTGCATATTAAATAAATAAATAAATATTTACCTTTACAAACTAGCCTGATTCCTGGTTCAGTGTCACCTGGGGGGTATTTTGAGAAGGGTGTGATATGAGTGGTATATCATTCATAATATTGAACTTATAGATACAAATAAATAAGGGTTTCATTGAGCACTACATGGTAGGCGAGACCTGGGTGTGTGCCTGATTGAAATCCTTAACAGCTTGGGGGCTCGTGCCACGATTCTGAATCTGAAATACCACCCGTGACAGTCTAACATAGCATACTAGCCTGCAGGGTACAGACACCTTGCTGGGTTGGGATACTGTGCTACACTGTACAAGCACCTCTCAAAATAAATACTCCAAAAAAATCAGGCCTGTTTGCAAAAGTAAATTAACCCTGAAATAAGCCATAAGGAAATTGATATTTCTAAAATGGTGACCCCAGTAGAAATTAATATTGCGAGGGAACACCTCCTGCACAAACTGTTTGTCAGGGGTGAGTGGCCAGAACAGGATGAACAGGTATGTCTACAGGAAATAAAACAAGTCACTGCAATAGACCTAGATACATGGCAGGACAAGGGTCCATTACACCAAGCGCTTAGCGAACTGTACATGGCCCCAAAAATAAAAGAGGAGCAGTGTAAAATTTCCAAAATAGCGGCCTACCTGTACCTCCACATAGGAATAATACAGGAAAAGCATGCAGAAAATATAGTTCTGGCAAAGAAGCAAGGGGAAACACTGCAGAAAATCCAAACTGAGCTAGACTTTGCAGGGCAAAGGCGACAGAAGAGCTAAGAATCAGAAACAGAGGTTAGGCAGTATATTGCCAAACTGAAGGAAGATCATGGCTCTCTTACAGCAAGAGAAGGCAGAGCAAAATACCCAAGAACAGACACTGCAAAAACAATGTCAGGAAAGGGTTGACTCTTTACAACAGAGTTAACAGAAAAAGGAGCAGCAATGAACTTTTAACAGCCTGTGCAGAACAGGTAGTTATCCTACAAGACCGCATAGAGAAGTTAAAAAAGGAAAACAATAAATTAATTACTAAAGACATCCACTCCCAAGAGGAATTTGAGGAGGAGCGCCAGAAATCTAGTGCATTTAAAAAACAGAGGGATGACCTGGTTGAACAGAGGGGCACTCTAAGTCAGGAGAGGGGCGCCTTGGGCCAGGAATTCAGCAAATTAAAAACCAAGTTAGAGGAAAGAAAGCTGGCCCTTCAAGAGTTTAGTGAAATTAAAACTAAATATAAGAAGCTACTAGATCACACCAGGCGGGTGGAGGATGCTCTGGAAAAGAACTCTCAGACCAATAATGACAAAACTCAGGAGGTGAGTATCCTGCAGCAAAAATTGGCCCAGTATTTCCCATCCAGGCAGGAAGCACAGAGAGACAATGAGGCTCTCTGTGAAAAGAATGATAGGCTACACAAACCGATAGCCATGCAAGAGCAAATTATTGAGACCAGTAAGGCCTTAATAGAGGAGCAAAAGAGTTAGATTTTGGCATGTCACCAGGGAATAGGGGCTGAAAGAGATGAGGTAGAAAGGGAGAGAGAAACCCCTGAGCATAACATCAGGACCCCAGTCCTCGCAAGAAACTTTAATCCCTTCTATTCCATGGACTCTGCCACCCCCATGTCCACTGGCTCATATGAACCAAGGGCCACGGGGATGGTCGACTTCAGTAGAATGGGAAACATGGGACTGACAGATCAGCGCTCCCCATAAATGGATGGGCGGGCATCTTTGTACAGATTCCCAAATGTTAGGGCTAGCCTCTCTGATCAGGGAGACTCCAGTGAGGGGAGAATCAGGGAACTGGATTCTCAAAAATACCGCCTACCAAAGGATCAGTCTGTAAAATTTGGTGGGGAACCCCATGAAACTAGGCCCACAAAGAGTATCTTAAAGACCTCTTCCCAGCTAGGGCAGTGAGGGGAGGGGCGGTACTCAGCCAATCCTGGGAACAAGGGAGAGTCAGAAGACTCTTCTGAGCGCCACAGGTCTCAAGAAACTAGGCCCCCACATTCTGCAAGCCATTCCCAAGCTCGCAGAATCAGGGAGAGCCTAGAGGATCAGATAGCCACCTCCTGTAGCAGTGCCTCTGAGTCAGAGGATGAGTGGACACGTGGGACTAAGACTAAAAAGGCCAACAAAATCAAGAGGGCCCTACTGAAAGATCCCCTGAAACAGATCAAGGCCATTAGGAGCGTCATAACTCCCTATCATAAAAATGCAAGTATTCAGTTTGGGATTACCTCGAGTTATACGAGCAAATGATGGATGCTTTCCATTTGAAAGATAGCCAGAGTTGCATTCAATATGTCAAATGGACATTTTCCCCTGAATACTCCAGCTTCTTTGCAGGCCTGGAGGATCAGAACCACTTAAGATGGTCCACCTATAGGGCAGCCATCTTAAAACATTTTTCTGTACATAGGAACCCTCAAGAGGCCCGCAAGGCGGCCTACAACCTGCAATGTGGGGAAGACCAGGCCCCACAAGAATGTGTGCAAGAATTAAAACGTGCCTTTGCGCAGACCACCAGGAGGGTGCACACAGACAGTAAGGAGTTCATTAATGCCTTCTTTCATGCACTCCCTAAATACATCATGACCCAGCTGGTGAGGGACTTTCACGAGAAGAGATCACTAGACTGGGTCATTGAACAGGTAACTCCTATTTATGAAGTGCAGAAACCGGTAGAGAATAAAAATACAAATAAAAACCCCAAAGCAGCTAACACCCCTGCTGCTGCTAAGGTGGCGGATGTGAAGGTTGCCCCCATTTTAGATCTGGAGATGGGGGGGGCTAAAAATATTCCTGTGCAAAATCCTCCTAACCAAAGACCCAGAAGGCCCTTGGGCCAATCCCAGACAGGTAGCCAGGGAGGTAATCCCACAAATGGGACCCCTAACTCCCCTGATTATATCAGCCCCCGTTACAAGGGCAACAGACCCATCCTGGGCTATGTGTGGACTCCCCCAGCCCAAGGGGGTGGGGGGATCCAACCAGGTAGCTGCCAACCCAGGAAACTTCCCTCCTAACTTTCCCCAGGAGGGCAGTAATCCCCCAAATGCCCGAGTTGAGCTTCTTCCCCTGGTACCTGCCAAACATCAACCCCCAAAACAACCCTCTTTTCTTTCCCCACTTTCCTGAGCCCAGACAGCCCAATCCGGGACAGGGCAGGACAAGGGTGGAGGGTTACCAGAGCTATGCCAACCAAGGGTAGATTCTACGCCTCCAGCCAAGTGCAAGGGCAATGTTCAATTCCAGCACTGGTGGACACTGGATCCCAAGCAACTTTGCTGACAAAGAACATCTTTGAGCAGCTAAATTCAGGAAGGGGGGAAAGATACCAAATTCCTCTCCCCCCTCTTCCTGGACAGCTCCAAAACTTTGACGGGAAGGACATTCCTGTTGAAGGGTCTGCAGAGCTGGAAATTAAAAGTGGGTGACACACAATGAAGCACCCAGTCCTAGTCGTGGTGCCAGAGGGAACCCCCTGTCTATTAGGGAATTACATCCTCCGTAGGTTGTCTCCCCTAATAGATTGTGTGAATAAGGTACTCTGGACCCAGACTCACTGGCCAATTAAATTAAAACAAAGTGTCAACCATGTTAGTCTAAATGGCACATGCCACATGGTTGAACAAAAACCGGACCAAATTAGGTTCTATCTTCAAAACAATGACATACCCAACATCACCATCATAGCTGTGGGACAACAAACAGGTGATGGGAACTTCTCTCCATTTCTGCAAATCAACCTCCCTTCCAGTCTCAAGTGGCATTCCACCCTGGAAGGAGATACACTGAAATTTTATACTAATGTACAATCAGAAAATCCCAAGTCCATAGCCAAAATTGATATCAACCCAGCACAAAACTTAGCTGGAATTCTGAAGAAGGGTGAACAGCTCTTCCTCCCGATTCATTTAAATGACGGGAAGGAGTCTGTCCTCGCCCGAGTTGACTTGAATAGCGAAGAAAGCTTCATCAGCGAAAGTATTATTTAAAAAACTCCCAAAAGACCAGACCCTACCCGCCGTAGAGTCATTGCAGCAATGGGTAGGGGGCCTGGAAACGCCCCGCTCCAAACATCCTCTGCTTAGCAGTTGCATGATCAAAATTTCTAGGGATTACAAAAGCATAGTACATAATTGTTGGGTTGTGCGAGATGTTGCTTCTGCCTTTTATATGAGCAGCCACCTCCTCAAGCAACTCGAGATTAATTTGGACCCCAGTTATTGCCAAGCCCGGTCCCAACTGGAGAGTAAATCTCAGGGTCCTGACAGACCTAAAGAAAGCCTTCCGGTCAGCTCTAGTGCTAGAGTAGGAAATAGAATTTCAGAAATGGAGGTGAGGTCATCGTCCCAGGCCTCACCTACAGAATCCACCTTCCAAGAGGTAACCCCCTCCACCAGCTAAAGAGTTGCCATCCCAGGCATACTTTGCGGCAGATAGAAGAGCCTATCAGAAACCCAGAGGGGGAAAATCCGGAGATCTAAAAATAACTATTAAAGGTTCATTGAGTACGTGCGAGGAGAGTGTTAAGACCATTATTAAATATAGGCGGGGAATATTGTAAATTGTTATTAAATGCATGCATCCGCCCCACTATACCCCTCAGGGAACAGTAGTGGGGAAATGTCCATAACCATGCTATGTTCTGTTTTCTAGTACTGGAACTAAATCCACCTAATCACCAAGGAGGACCTCCTGGGGGACCGAGATGAAACATCTAAGCGATCCGGAGTGTTGCTCCAACCAGAACTGGCGGGGAGAGCGTGTCGCATCAATCGCTGATGGGAGAAGCAACCAGATTTCTTCACATTGACAGAAGAAGAAAAATCCCACGTTTCCGACTCCCCCACGACTGGATGTCACACTGAAGTCAATGGGGGGTGTGTGGGATATTTCAACCCATGCCAATGCACCCTGCTACTAAACTGCCAAAAATGGAGGCGCTAACCCCTGTGCACGCTAAATCTGAAAAAACTGCGCATGGTTCAGAAATCACAAAGAGGCTGCACCACCTTGCCACACACAGGCAAAGTTGATGTCAAAACAACAACTCCCTGCAGGAGAATGGCAGTGGGTGCTGTTACCTGTCACATCAATCAATGCCAAAGAAGTGGGTTAAAATCCAAAAATGCCTTAAATGCGGCTTCCTAATCAATGGCAACCTTCAAAGTGCTGTGTGGCGCTAATTTCAGTCATTTCCCCAGTGAGCTATTGAAATGAAAAGTTGCTGAAATCACAGATTCTACAGGTGGCTAAGAGAAAGCCAGCCCTCTCTGACTGACAGCTGCATCAGGAAATTAGCTGTCAAACCCAGTTTAAATGTGTTTTGTTTTCCGAAAGAAATTGCAAAATTCACCTCTTTAAAGCATGTTTTTGAAGGGCTAATTCTTTTAAATGTCCAAATCCCTTATAAACCGTGAAATGAAAAGACTTTAATGTAAAGGAACCCAGTCTGGAGCTAATCAACTATTGAATTCTGATCTGACAGCCCAGCCTGGGAAAGAGTCATATTTCAGTTTAACAACCCCTTTACTACAGGAAGGCTAATGGCAGCTTAATGGTTCCCGCATATTGATAAAAAAGGAGCACAATGAGACTTCATTAGACATTCATCTTGTGACTGAGCCAAGAACAAAGGACAAGCTCTGCATGGAGGGGCAGGAGCTTCCCTCTCCAGGAAGGGGACACACCTCCCTGATCAAAGGGATCTGACAGCTGTTGTTTGTTGAAAGGAAAAAAAAAAACTCTGAACTTCTTGGTGTTTAAATCTGTATTTGTGGTTAAGTTTGCAACTCTTTAACTTTACAACCTAAAGAAGGATAAGTATGAAAATTGGTAGATGTTAACCTAATTTGAGGCTTTTGCTTTTAAGACATTGATGAAACCTGTACCATTTAAGGAATGAAAAAATCCTTATGGTAGCAGAACTATTAATGTTGCAAGCCTAAGATTGTATGTACATGATCCACTGATAAGCGCCCAGAGGTGTACCGAATTAGAAATTATTAATCCAAACTGTTATGATTAAAATTGGTGAAATCCCATAGAATGAGAAAGACAGCTCTCACAGAGATAGGAATTGGACGCCAGGATAAATCATGAAAAAGATAATACATGTGTCTGATTTTAGTAGAGGGCATAATTGTAAAAATGTGTATTTATAGGAAAGCTAAATTGTGGTCAAAATCAATGTGGGAGCTTCTAAATCGCATCATAAAGATGACAGCTCTGTTCAGACCGCCAACCAGGACAAAGCATGTGCCTGCAGCCACTCACAGCTGTGGGGGTGTGTTTTCAAATTCTGCCCACACCATAAACTTAGGTGATGGCATTTGATAGTATAAATATAGGAACTTCACAACATATAGGACACACTGCTTCCAGAACCCATACAGATTTCTGCGCAGCACCTTGTTCCAGAACTCCTCATCTTGTAGCTGACTCCAGACTTCTTTGAAGATCCAGATTTCTTTGCAGACTCCAGCCTTTAGCATTGCTAAACTCTTGCTAGTTAGACCCAATTTCAAAACATCCAAAACTTGAAAGAATAATTCTGATTCAGCTTGGCTTGCTACCATTAAGGCTTGCACGCTGAATCTTGCATCCTGTAATCTACCGTGTTCAGTGACCAGAAGGGCCCATCCAAACCCAGTCTGAGGCGCAGTCCAAAATTGAACAGAACCGTGCCGCTGATCCAATCCCTCCAGAGGTGCCCTGCTGCCAGTAGACCTGAACTGATCCAATGACCAGAATCGGACGGTCCAATTTAATTACAAAGGACTGTTAGTATTAATAGGAAGAACAGTGACTCATAGTATATCTGCATTGTATTATCCCAATCTCAACCCATCCCATCTTTAAATTCAGAACCCTAGTATTGTTAGAATCCTTCTTGCATTGATTTTTCTCATCTGTGTTACAAAACCATAACTCCTTAGTGATTTTGAGTAACGAAAGTAAATCCCAGAACGAAATCGAGAATCCACCACGTGAATGGTTGCGCTGGCCACGTAGCTGTGAAGATTCATATGTGGCCTCCTCTTTTTTCATAGTCATTAATATAGTGTAATAAAACATATCTGTCATTTTTAAAAACAAATTCCTGTTCCATTTTCGCACCTATTTTGCAAAAAACACCTCTCACTGAAACCTCTATAGCTTCTTCAAATTCATAGATAGAAATGAAATTCAACTCTCACTGATACCTAGGACCCTTAGCTACCTCCACAACTAAAAACCGCATCGAACAGTGGATTCGACCCGTTTTCTCCAATATTGCATAGTAAAAGTTTGCCATAAATCTGCAGTTTTCAAATGTTTACATGTGTCTTTATCCCATTTCAAAGTGCTTCTTCCATCCCATCCTGATCCAAAGTGTGTACTGTTGCTTATATTATAGCTCATGTGTGTTAGGACCTGTTTAGTGATGCTTTCCTTAGAATTTTTCTCCATTTAAGCATTTCTGCACGCTTTTGCATTATTTTACAAAGCAATTGTCACCTGTCAGTTTAAAAGTGTCACTTTCCAAAAACGGTTTTCTTTCTAGTTTGGGTAAGGAAGATTGCATTTAAGCTCTAGACATTGGGCCTCATTACGAGTCCGGCGGTAACCGAGGCGGTAAAACCGCCTGGTTACCGCCAGACTCGTATTACCATTCCGCCTCCGTGATTCCCGGAATTACCGGGGCATTACAACCCCGGTTTTCCGGGAATCACGGAGGCAGAATGGTGTTAATCCCCATTCCCATTGAGTCCTACAGGACTCAATGGGAATGGGGATCATGGAAACACCGGCAGCATCTCGTAATGCTGCCGGTGTTTCCTCGTCCAAAAAGTAGGCGGGCGGTGTTAAACCCACCAGGTCAAACCTGGCGGGAACATCACCTCCGGCCTGCAGGAGTCGGGATCAGGCGGTCCGGAAACAACGGTGGCGGCGGGTTTCCGCCACCGTTATTTCCGGACCACCTGATTTGTAATAAGGCCCAATTCTTTCATTCCTGAATACCTGCTGATTATTTACATCTGTGTAGGATTGCTCATTTGTATTTAAATGAAACTTTGCAGGGGGAATCTTAACCTAAACGCTATCTGTTCACAAACCAAAACTGTTCTTTTTCCTGTGTTTTCTATTCTGCATCATTATAAGTGAATTTGATTGCTTTGCTTATTTTCTGAATTGTATTGTCGCCGTCCCATATATATATATATATATATAAAACTTATGTGTGATTTGAATATTAAATACATAAATAAATATTTACCTTTACAAACTAGCCTGATTCCTGGTTCAATTTATAGACACAAATAAATAAAGGGTGTCATTGCGCACTACATGCTAGGCGAGACCTGGGTGTGTGCCTGATTGAAATCCTTAACAAACTTGAGCTGTAGAGGCTGGTTATGTCACACCTCGTAAAAGGAAGAGGTGTGTCATAGGATTAAAAACCATGTGCCATTGACTTCTCAGAACTGTAAGGTGCAGGATAGACGTTTGAAGACTCCATTGAGCTTTATGTGTGGGTGACTGAAGGTGACAGATTCTTTAGAATCGACTCAACAGCCTGGTTTGGATTATCAGCCATTTGGAGCCCACACTGATAGGAAAGTATATTGCATAGTAAATGGGATTAACACTGTGAATAGGTATAAGGTTGATAGAGACTGTGAGTTCTCTACCTTGAACTAATGGCCATGTAGACTGCTGTTCTCCTGCTTTGTTATGTTTTGTCAATATGCTGGCATACTGTGCCAAATCAACACCGTAGTGTTTTAGGAGCACCTAGGCACATCTGTGGAGTGAGGCACTGTGTCTCTGCCAAGGACAGGCAGGACTTCGGCTGCTGAACGAATGGAAAGGCCTGCTGGAGGAATGGAAATGAGCAAGGGGCAGTAGACATCCAGGCTACCAAGGGTAATTCAAAGCAGTGTTATTCTCTGATGTCGTCAGGCAACACTGGGACTATGGGCCTCATTATAAGGTTGCTGGTCCGGTAACAATGGCACCGGTAAGCTTGCCGGTACCGTTGTTACCGGACCGGCAAACTACGAGTTCTGCTTGCGGGTGCCTTACCGCCCACTAGGTCAGACCTGGCTGGCGGACCGGCACCCACGAGCAGACCATGTTGGATATACCGGTACCAATGCTGATTGGTGCCTGTGCATCCGGCCTCCCCATTCACATTGAGTCCAACGGGACTCAAATGGGAATGGGGACTAATATTTTCCGGCGCCCGGGAATGGGCAATTACCGGGTCCGCCGGGGCTGTAATGCCCCAGTAATTGCCCATTCCTGGGTTTCGGAAAAAAAATTACTCCGGCGGTTTTACCGGCACGGCTGCCGCCAGAGTCATAATGAGGCCCAATATCTTTTACAATATGTCATAAACCAACTATGCTGATGAGAATTGCAATTTCTATGTACTATAAATCATATTCGGAAATTGATTTATGTCTTAAGGTGTCTGGTCTCCCAAATAAAGTTGAAAGAGCAATCTTTATCTTTTGAGCAAAAAATAAATAAATAACCAATCACGAACAACATATAAAGAGGCATTGCAGTCTTTACCCATATTTCGTCGTGACAATCACAGTGAACATCAGCATCAGTTATTCTCATGCAGTCTATAATCATTTTCATATTGACAACTTATAGTGCACACATGTAATTCATATTTTTAATACCTATAAAGTAGGGGTTATTATTGTTGACTTCAGTAGGCCCCATTTTATCGGCTTAGAAATTGAATGTTAATGGATTCCCTTCTGAATAAACTTTATTCTTATGTTAGGCGTTGATAGCTCTTCTCTTTGTAGATCCCAGGCTTGGTTCTCTGTATAATTGGGTTTTCTGTATTATAATTGTGCCCAAGTTATCTTCAACTATTGGAACAAGTAATCTAGCATCATAACCCGAGGTTTGAAACGCTTGCGTCCTCTGTATATCCATATTAAGTTATGTCTTCTTTCCATCCTATCTATTGACCTATTAAGCCTGCTAGTTAAACGCTGCTGTTTTGTCTCTTTTTTTCTTCAATGTATTTGTGGGTGGTAGAATTTATTTTTATTTCTTCGACACATCGCCAACTTTGCTAATTTAAATGAACGCTGATGTGGTGTCAAAATTGTGTATTTCCTCTCCAATATAAAATTGATTTTCTTTCTAAATCTTTTATCTGCCCAGATGGACCCAGGGTCATGAAGAAAGCTAAAGTCTTTGTCTCTAGGCCTCCTCACCCCCTTAAATCACGGATTGAATTTCCTAGCACTTCAAACACAGGTAGACATAGGTAGTACAGCTCAATGGCAACGCGCTCTTCTTGGAAGCAGGACGACGCTGAGTAATATAGGTTCAAATCCCGGGTCTGCGCTTAGAAACCTCTTTGTTATGAAGCACATTATAAATAACCAATTATTATAAAGAGGAAGCTCACGGCTAAAGTTGCCAACACCAACAACTGCCTTCAAAGGTTTGCTAAAGTTTTTTGTTGGCCCTTCTCTATTGATATTCTTCTAAGCCCAGTGTCTTACATAAATCGCTATCATATGAATCCAAAGATGCACTCTGGTAACCTTTGGGTGTGTGGCCGCACTTCACTTTCATCTGACTGCACTCTCTGCTATTCCTTCACATACATGACTTGTACCTGCATCATCGCCTCAATGACTCCGGGTTGTATGTGCGCTTTACAAATGAAATAAATCAAATAAATAAACATAGACTCTGAAGATAATTGAGTTCCATACTATCAAAGGATTCCACCTGCTCTGGCAATGCTTCTCTCGATTCTTCTTATAAAGCAATAACGCCATCGCCTTTTACATATTCTACATCGAGCCGATCTGAATGCACATATTCCAAAGAGAAAGGATGACAAAGCTGAAGTGTGTAAGCATGCATTAGGCATGATAGTAGAAGTGGGCTTCACTGGGTGTAGTTGAGGAAAGAGAAGGAAGTGAGGTGCCCTGGCTGTAGGTTAGGAAGGTGAGGGAAGTGGACTGCCTTATGCATAGATTGGGAAGGTGAGTGAAGTAAACCGCCTTCTGTAGAGGTTTGGAAGGATAAGGAACTGAGCCTCCCTGGGTATAAGTTAAGATATTGAGAGGAAGCGGCCTGGCCTGTGTGTAGGTTAGGAAGGAGAGGGAAGTGGGCTACCCTGGGAAAGAGTTAGGAAGGTGAGGGGAAGTGGGCTGTTGTGGGTGTAGGTTAGGAAGGAGGGAGAAGTGCACCACCTTAGGCATAGCCTGGGAAGATAAGTGAAGTAGACTGCCTTCGGTAGAGGTTAAAATGGGATGCCCTGGGTGCAGGTTAGGAAGGAGAGAGAAGTGGGATACCCAGGGAATGGTCTAGGATGGAGAGGGGGCGGGAGGGATTCCAGGGTACCATCAGCCACTTTCCACTACACATGTTCTTCTATAGCTCTACTTATTAAAACAAAACTATAGGAATCTTGAGGGACCCTAAAGAGATCACACATTCAGCTTTTCTTTTCAGAATTACACACAATAGCAGGAGTCTTCAAAATCCACCAATGTATTAGTACAGATAGTCTGCCTGTTCCTTCATCCTAAACCCCTACTTTTTGGTAGACTGCAAAGAAAGACGTACTGATGACAATTAACTTATTGGGTCTTTCATTCTCCCTGTTAGCTTTTGCTTGTCAAACTAAAATCAAAAACTTTTCTGACCTCAAGGCATAAAATAAGCAGTGTTGCATATCAAGTTTCCATGCAATTCCATAGGTTTGCTAATCAAATTGATACTTGTGTAGCAAAGCTAGCTATTTAAGTTACACTGTTCAATGAAAGCACAGCTCGCCCTGCAATCCGCTCTTGCCCCTGGGGCTCTCTTCATCCTTTATTCTCTGTCCACTGCAAGTTCAAAGGGGCTAATGGAGAGAGAATGCAACAGTTATCATCTCAACCTCTCTTAAGTACCAAGGGCCTAAGTGGGAGTGCTAGGCCAGAATCCCTTTTTCAAATAATTGCAAACCAGAAGTAATTGGATTGATACTTTTAGTAAAATAACTAAATCCTGTCCGGCAAAGAGCAGTATATTATACCTTTATTACATTTTTTAAAGGACAGTCATGCAACTCCATAATGCATAATTACAGTAATGATACTGTAACACACTGCATCATCTCCATGAGTTAGAGTCAAGTTTAAGTTAGTGTAAATAAATCATATAGTGGCAAACTATATTTCATTTTGTTGACACTGCAAGCAAAAAGTTGCAATAATGTAATTTAGGTCCCATTAGGGCACTAGCCGGAATGGAACAATGGTGTTGAGAAATAAATGGTCTAATTTGTCCAAGCAACATCAAATGATAGCTTGCGTTCAAGTTCATTATGGATAAAATAATAAAATCCATAACACAAGGTGAAGCCCATAGTTCATTCTGACAAATCCCAGGGTATTGTCACTGCTTACATGGAAGGAGAGTCCCTTTCCATGAGGCCAGGGTAGTAAAGCTGCTACCCGAGAGTCCCTCTAGGGTGGTACTCGGCGGATGGATCTTATGGGGACGGAAAACCTTCATGAGACCAGCGACGATGGCCTTAGGAGAATGTGGTATCCCCACCAGTCACCTGACCCTAGAAACCCTTTCTATGACCTTAAAAACAGCCCCTCATAGGGTCATGAGTTATTGCCACCCTATCATTACCCTTCTAAATACTGGGATGAGGAAGACTAGGAGGTGTCCAGTCATAATGTCGAATACAATAATATCGAAAGTCAAAATGTCGAAAAAAAAATGTCGAAAATAAAAATGTCGAATTACAAAAATGTCGAATTTTTTTCGACTTCTTTCGATTTTATGTGTTAATAATAAATATTTTATTAAACTTTTTTTTAAAAATAATTAAAGCTATTTCCATGGGGGGTGGGGGTGATGGGGAGGATGGGGGGGGTTGGGGATAGGGGTTTGGGATGGTTTTTTAAATAATTAATTAATTATTTAATATTATATTAAAGATTTTTTTTAAATAATTAAAGGTATATCTATGGGGGGTGGGGGGGGATGGGGAGGAGGGGGGGGGGGGTTGGGGTAGGGGTTTGGGATGGGGGGGTTGGGGGGGGACCCCCCCCCATAATAAATGTTACTATCTGGGTAAAAAAAAAAGAGTGTTTTGGGTTTTAATTTTTTTTTTCGACATTTTTTTTTCGAAATTATGACTTTTCCTATTATATGTATGTATTTTCGACTTTTTTACATTCGACATTTTTTTTTCGACATTTTTGCTATTCGACATTATTTTTTCGACTTTTCGACTATAAACCAGACTAGGAGTTACTCAAGTGAACATCCCTTTCCTAGTATTGTGATGAGGAGACATTCCATTACCCAAAAGGGAGCAGGAAGATCAGTATTGTGACGAGGGAGCAGTATGCAAGCATGTGGATCACCTTTGAGACCCACAAGGAACAGTCTAGTGGTTGCTGGTTTCCGATTGGTCGATTAGGGTAGAAATGGAGGAGGGAAACCAGCAAGTGTTGTCAAGCCCTCCCTGGAGGAGCAAGGTGCAGGGAACTCATGCTGCTGGAGAAGAGACTGTGCACCAGAGGCTCTGCCAGAAGAAGGTGGAACCTTTGCACGCCAGCAAAGTGCTGAGGACTGGGGACCACAGGTGAATCCCTTCTCGAAGGTCTTGACAGAGAGCCTAACCCTCCCTGGAGGAACCAGAGGGCATAGAGGGCAGATCCTCACTGGAGAGCCCGAGAGCTGGCGTACAGCTTACCGCAAAGAGCAGGGGATGCTGACAAAGCCTTGCTGAACACAGACAGTGTTCGAATCTATGCTGGCTGGAGAATCAGAGTTCCGGGAGCAACCGGGGGCCAAACTACACGAGCAATGAAAGAAACACGACCCGAGAGAAAACAGACCTGGAAGCACAGCGAAAGGATGCAGAGAGAGCCAGAAGGTTTGCGGAAGACCACAGCAAGCTGAGGCGTTCCTGCGAAGTCACCCAGAGCAGACAGTAACGCCACTATGAGTACCTGGGTTACCGTAGTGGGTGGCAGGGATCCTGAAGAGCAAAGGAGGCAGTTGGGGAATGTTGAAGAACCCTGTCTCCCTCGTCCCAGTGCCAGGGGAGAAATACAAAGGGGACATATTAGAGACAGTGCCTGGCAGGTTAGTGAACCAGGCCTGGCCAAAAGTGACAGCAAACCTAAGAGAAGGGTCTAGGACCCATATGGGACTGGGGAATCCTTGAAAAGAGTACAGGAGGGCCAAGGACCCATTGAAGTCTAAGGAAGCACGCAATCAAGGTGCTGAGATCCAAGACAAACCTAAGAGAGGGCTCTGGGACCCATATGGGACTGGAGAATGCCACACGAGAAGAGAACAGCAGGGTCAAGGACCCATTTCAGTGTAGGGAATCCCTCAAACAAGGTGCTGAGGTGCAAGACAGGTCGAGGAAGCCCCAAGAAGACTTTACCGTTTGATACCATAACTGCTCTTTCTTATCCAGAACACTAGCCCATTGACTTTGGCCTAGGCCTATTGACTTGAATTGAACTTTTCTGGTGAACTGAAACTATTTGCACTGTCTAACAAGTATATGTGATCTATTCTACTTACCTTGTCCCTTTTGCCCACTTCTAAGTAACTGAACTGCTATTTTGCTTCTACTTCAGGGGAGCCCAAACTGTCTCATAATCTTAGAGTTTTGTATTAAAGTGTATTGGTATATAATATTAAGTTGCCTCCTTCTAGTGAAATGTTTTCTGAATGATTGTGTGATAAATTAATAAGTGTTTTACCAATAAACCTTGAGTATAAGTGTCTACTTGAACCACAGTGATTGAAAGACCTCTGTCTAACCTCTTGTACTGCTCACATTCACTCTTGGGGTAAGTCTGGCTGCTCAGCTCGCTACCAAAAACTGTGTGGTACAGACTTATACCAAAGGTTGGTTTGACTTGCACTTGTGGTCCTAATTGTATGTGGTGGTCCCAGAGGGTACTGCATGCAATTTTGCCTAACACCTTAAAAGAAATTAAAAGTGGTCAAAAGCAAAGCTATTTCTTTCCAAAACAAAAGCCAATGGTCTAAAACTCACTGAATGTGCATCAGCTCCTCGGACTGGCGGTCAAGTGAGAATGCCAGGGATTTTGTATTGATCTTTAAATCTAAAGCTATGCAGTGTTCTGTGGATTCAGCACAGACACCATTCAGGAAGGACATAAAAATGTAGTCTTATCCTGGTTAGTTTTCAGTCACTGCAGGTCCAGAGGACTAATGCCAGTGGTGACCAATCGATCGTCAAAGCCTACTCTGAAAATACCCAGTTTCAGATCTTTTATATGAGTATGAGCAGTCCACGACGAAGGTGTGGCATTATGTTCTATGCACGGTGCTCCCTGCTCTGTGCAGTGACTTTACTTCTATTGTCCATCCCCTTCAATTTAGGGAGTATTTGACTATGTTGTTTTTAGTGGGCCTTTGGAGAGATGTTGAGCTCCACCCCAGATGAGCATAACAATTTGACGCTCATAAATGCAATTTCTTGATTTGAAGTGGCCTTCTGATAACAGAGGAAGAAGCATTACACATTCAGCATAATGGAGCAAGCATTGACAAAGCCAGTAATGTTTGCTCTTGCATGGAGATTGTTCATACATGTACTATTTATCAGTTATTGCTATTATATGCCCAAGTACTATTAGCAGTTGTGCCGGCACTCACATCATAGGGCATGCATTTATATATGTATTTATTGGCAGCACCCAAACCCGTAAGTATCATGGCGCAGTTACAATTTAGGAAACAAAACAAAAGAGAAAAAGGATACATAAGCATGATAGTAAATGCTGCAGAGTCAGGTAAGGGGATACCCCAGTTTCAGGTAAATCGTAGTTGTCAAGCATCCAGGTGTTTAGCAGTTTTTTGAAGATGATGTAGGATGCCTGCTCTTGGATGTGGAGAGGTAGGGCATTCCACAGGGTGGGGACAATGACCGTGAAGCAAGTGCCCAAGCTCTTTTTCTTGAGAATCTGGGGATGGCTAATGACAAAGTGAATAAGGCCCGTTGGCAGGGGAGTTTGGTTCTTTTAGATATGCGCTGGGTGAGGAAGGAGGGTGCTGTATTGTGGATGCATCTGTGTGTTAGGGAGAGAATCTTAAAGTCAATATGTGCTTTGATTGGCAGCCAGTGAGCGTCACGTCTGGTTTGAGAGATGTGGTCCGAATGTTCGAGGCCCCAGATAGCCCATAGGGTATTGTTTTGGATCAGCTGAAGTTTAACCACATTTTAAGAGGAGGTGCCTGCAATCATGGTGTTGCAGTAGTCCAACGTGCTGCCTATAATGGCACTGACAAGGGTGAGCCAATTGTCAGTGGATAGGAATTTTTAGGTTGATGAGTCTAGTGGTGTAGGTCGCTGAAGAGGCGCGTGCCTTGACGTGTTTGTGCATAGATTATTCTGCATCTAGGTTAACATGGCATGAGACGCTGGTGGGGTTTCCATCAATGCAGCAGGATGCAAAGGTGGGGTCTAGGCGTGTAAGGCGGTACGGGGAGCCTACTATGAGGAGTTCGGTTTTGTCATCATTCAGGCAGAGATGGTGTTCCGCCATCCAAGCCTGAATGATGCTGTAGACTTGATTAAAGTTTGCAGAGTCATTGGCGTGGTTACCAGTAAGTGTTAGCAGAATTTGGGTGTCATCTGCGAAGTTTGTGTAGATGATTCAGAGGTTGTCGAGGTGGTCGAACAGGGGTTTAGTGTACACGTTGTACAGGGTGGGTGAAATGCAGGAACCCTGAGGGACACCATGGGGTACTGGTAAGGGGTCGGCAGCTTCCGAGACTGCGAAGACCCTTGAGGTTCGCTGGCTGAGAAAGATTTTGATCCAGCCGGTGGCTTCTCTGGAGTAGTTGAATTTGGTGGTGAGGTGTCGGCATAGAATGTCGTGATCAACAAGATTGAAAGCTGCTGAGAGGTCGAGGAGGAGGAGGATGGCTAGCATTGATATCAGAGTGGGGATACTGCAGCTGAAGAGCCACGGCCATGCTTGCTGAGCTTATGGTGTTTCAAAGGCAGTGGTATGTGTAAGGGTATAAGAGGTATTCGACCATCACCTAGAGAACTGTTTGTAGTAAAAGAGAATAACCGCAATTGCACCAAAGCGGCAGGCAAAAAAACACGAAAATAAAGTCTTGATAGATCGACATGCTAATATGTCCAATTGGATGGAAGCAGAGTGATTTTACTTTTGTGCAGAAAGAAAAAATGGCAAACGCCAACTTGTTGTTTTATGTTGGAACAAAGTGCTTTATCAAGGCACATGATTCTGAGCTGTCATTGCTAGAGGTTCCAACTGTGGGGTTCGGTTCCTCAGGTAAAGTTGGCAAATCCAGCGATATGCCAGTAGAAGGTTGCCAGTATAATGCTGTTGGCTCACCATCTGGTGAGTCAACATACTGATACCATAAATAAGCTGTTGTTCCGGTGCTGTGAAGCTGGGGTGGGGAAATGAAACACAGCCATCAGGCTGCAGAGAACCTCGATCCTTCATACAGAAAAGCATACCGTCATTGCTCCATGCAGCGGGGAACATGACTGCCAGGCACCGCCTTCTGACATGTTTATATCCCTTTACTTTGCACGGGGAAGGATAGGCATGGTGCATAATGTCTGCAATACCGTACTTAGTCCAGTCCATGTACATGGTAACAGTGGAAAATTGGTGGCTGTGTCACAAGGAAGCCCAAACTAAAAAGGGATTCTCCAGCCCGAAATGTATAGTGAATTTTGGAATTAAGCACCCTTCCAGAGGAGAGAAGTGAACACAAGCTGAGCAGCTCACAGAGGCTCCTTGAAACTACTGCATTATGCTGGCTTGCAGCAGCGTTACCTAGAAGTAACACGCGCATAGGCTGAATCCTCCCTTGAAATAGTCGCCACCAATCAAGCCACGACCTCTTAATAGTACTATGCTAGACCTAAAAGGGCAAACAGCATCATGAATTGGTAAACACATGGAATTTGCATTTATATAAAATTGCCTTCGTTTGTGATATCGAGAGCCCCTGGAGACAGACCTTTCATACTTTCTTTTCATAATCTCTTCCTATGACATCATTCTTTGATAAACAAGCTCCCGAGCGTATTGTAAACTTTTCAGAAAGGCTGTTTCCACGTCCAGGATGCTCATTAAGGAATGAAGAACACCATTATTAGGAAGAATTAATATGCATTTAATGCAGGTTGTTGAAAAATAACGAACCCGCTGTGTAATGGGTTTACGCAGCGGAGGTTTCCGAAATACATTGCCTTTGGAAACTTTTCGTCCTATTTTTTTTTTTCCAAATTTAAATCATCAGCGTGGCCTTTTTGTAAATTGTCAGTGTTCATTTACATTTCGCCTAGCTTGGGTTTCTTCTCCTCCAATTAGAAAAAAACATTATACTGGCTAGAGGCCCTTTATCCTTTTTTGGCCGACATCTTTTTGGGACACAACCCACGCCACAAGAATCCAAATGCATGACGGGAGCAAACAGTATCAGCAGTTTAAGGAAATATTGCATTTCAATCTTAATTCTTCCTTGTTACGAATAGAGCTAGTCTTTATAGATTTAAGTCGCTCGTCAAGCATCTCAAGGATGGAAAAAGTCCATCATTCTAGACACAAGGATATGCACATGTTGTGGGATACAGAGAAACTGCTAGATTAGCGTTGGACTAAAGTTTCATAGCTTCTATGTGTTGTTCGCACTTCTACTTGGCACTCGTGTGACCCTTAACGGTTAAGGGCGGATTCACATCAGACGTCGACAGCGCAATTTTTCAAATGACTTTACAGTGACCAATCACGATAAGTAAGCAGGGGTAAACATTTCAAGTTGCAATATACTAGACCAAGCATAGAAATTCACTAGCCCCTTCAATTCTCCACATGCCCAGAGCACATCATTTCTTACTCGACAAGAGGCAACTATCGCTCACCAATGGCTAGTGGCGAGTGCACAATTTGAGCCTTACTTTGAGCACTTAATATATGAGGTCTGTGATGCTGAGAGTGTGCCCACCCACTCTTGCTGCCTCGAGTGTGCTGATAACAAACATAACCATAAGAGGGCTCCCACCATACAGACACAAAATAAACTTCATTTAAATAATTGTTCAATCCTAAATGTAATACTGCTTTAAGCCATAAAATGTTAGCCACATATGTTGTGGTTATTAGATATTTATATAGTGCCTACTGCCATTGGCATGGCCTCAAAGTGCTTTGGGGTGGAAGGCTCTTCAGAAGACTGTAGTCTGTGCAAACATGAGAATGAAAGAGCATTTACATTGCATAAGAATAGTAATTTGAATATAGGTGACTCATCAATGAAGAGAAGGTTTAAAGACCTTACAAAAGCCATGCAAAGCAGTGTTTTCAGGTGCAGAGAGAACAGCTGGACTGAATTCTTCATGGGACTCAGCTGTATACTGTGGGTTGCAGTGCAACGGGGTATTATACAATAGTCTATCAACCCTGAGGCAAGCAACTGTCTACGGTTGAGGGCTCTGATGTACTTCACATGCACAGCACATGCCCACTGAAGGACATACAGTCACATGCAAATTACATGCGCAATTGTCGATATGTCCAAGATGCATTCAACACATTTCCACTTGTCTGTACCATTGAGTTATTGCAGTAGAAATGTTTTATATCAAATACAAACAAGTGTTGTAGTATGAAGTGTAGTGAAAATCCACTTTTAGTAATGGCAATAATACACAATTATCAATTGAGAACATATAGCAGGCTAGGTTTACAAACTGTGAAAAAGACAGGGGTTTGTCCTAAGAATAAGATAAGGGGGGGAGGGGGTGCGAGAAATCAGAGAAATACATGTTCTTATATAAGTATATTCATGTAAGGGAAATATCATTGAACCTTCAAAAGTGCTAGTCTGTAAGGTTGTAAGGAAGGATTCGATATTTGTTCCATACATGTCAGCAGTACCTTATAAGTACAATCCATCAACAACAGGAAATATTATTGGAAAGTATCAAGTGTGTATGTGGTTAGAGTAGTTATTGAAGTAGCAAAATAAATACAGATGTCCGAAAGCACATCTCCACAGTGTGATAGAATTGGAGTCAGAATATATATATATATATATATATATATATATATATATATATATATATATATATATATATATATATATATATATATATATATATGCAGGTTTAACTGCATATTATATATAATAACTGCTATATTTACTGAGCAGTTGTTCCACTACTTTGTCTTAGTATGAAGAGAATGACAAACACAAATGTACCTGAAAAGACTGTGATTTAAATAGTCATTAATGTCACACAAGACAGAGTGGGAGCAAAAGAAGGGAATTCTGGGAGTCTGTGAAACCCCAATCATATTGTTAGTCGATAGAGGTTGTTTGTGTATATCACCTGTGCGGCTCTATGGGGGAGAGGGGCGGGGCTGTGCGCCACTTATAGGAATTCTCTTTTGATTTCCTCTGAAATTGGTTCCTAACTTTGCATTGTATGTTGCTTGGGTATTTGTAAATTGCTCGACTACAATGGGTGACCCCAAGGAACGCAGCCTGCGGTTTGGCTTGGCAGTGCATTGCTGCACCTGACTGGCTTTACGGTAAAGCCATGCCCCACTACAGCATACAGTGCATGCTTAATGACACAGCGGTAACAACTTTGAGAGGCTGTTCCAAGGCTGTCCTGAGATTTTAGCAATAGCCTATAGGCAGAGCTGCATGTGGGGATGTGAGGTGGTGTTGATGGGTAGAAGCTGCGTTTGGGGAAGTGAGGCGGTGTTGCTAGGTAGATGCTGCGTGTGGGGATGTGAGGCAGTGTTGATATGTAGAAGCTGCGTGTAGTGAATTGAGGCGGTGTTGATATGTAGAAGCTGCGTGTGGGGATGTGAGGCGTTGTTGATATGTAGAAGCTGCGTGTGGGGAAGTGAGGTGGTGTTGATATGTAGAAGTTGCGTGTTGGGAAGTGAGGCGGTGTTGATATGTAGAAGCTGCGTGTAAGGATGTGAGGCGGTCTTGATATGTAAAAGCTGCATATGGGCATGTGAGGCGGTGTTGATATGTAAAAGCTGAGTGTGGGGAAGTGAGGCGCTGTTGATATGTAAAAGCTGCATGTGGGAATGTGAGGCGGTGTTGATATGTAAAAGCTGCGTGTGGGGATGCGGGGCGGAGTTGATATGTAAAATATTAGGTACAAAATAAAATGAACGATCTTATGACAAACTGGGGCTAAAGCTCGAAGGGAATTGTTGGGGCAATTACTTCGAATTCTAATAAAAATCGAGCAGAAATAATAAGCACAGACAAATGTAAGCATATAAATGCAGGAGGGACATGATGTTATGTATATATATCCTTTAACATTAACATTAACATTTAAATCCGCTCCTCTATTTTACTTGAAGCCGACAGACTGCAAGCCTGCAAACAGATTGCAGGACTGCTGGCTATTTACTCACACCTCCTATGGGTTTGCAAAGTGTACAATCATGTGCATACACTGTGCATTATTTAGCTTCTGTACGTTTTAAATGGGGCAACTGAAGTCAGAGAACAAGAGTGAACCAACTGGAAATAAGGTGTAATGAGGATCATAGGCTAGCCCAGCTCCTCTGTCTGGCCCCCACAGCAGCCAGAATAATAATAGGCTTGTAGCAGGGGATGCTCCGAGCACTGTGCTCTCTCTCTGCAACAGATGTGGGACTCGGCAAACAAGAACCAATTTGACGGAGATACCTTCTCCAATCGAAGATAAAGAGGATTTAAAAGAATTTCCCACTGCGGTTGCAATTACGGCTTACAGATATGTTGTCGACAATAGATGGATTTGTGTGGATTGACAAACTGACAATAGAAGTTGAAAATGCGCGTCTGCTGATGTAACATCAATATTCTGTCAGCGCATTATGCATAAGACGTGGATCTGTGCTGGGCACATTTCTGAGAGATTTAGGGGTGCATGCCAAGAACTTACTCTTAATAGTACAGGAGCATATCTAGAAAACACATTCTCCCTGGCAGTTTCAGTAAGAAAAAGGTGTGCCTGGTTTGGCATTAGAAACAACCTATAAATAAATAATGTCCATGGTGCGTGGTGTGCAGTATTAATGACATTTCCAAAATGGCCACCTACAAAATACATAAAATCGTCACTATCTCTGTCAATTTTGGACAGACTTTCATTTGTAAGGTTTCCTTTGATAGATTTTTTTCAGACCTAAAAACGTGGTCATAACAACATTTATTATGAGGTCAATGGTGACCCAAAAGTGTCCATATTTATAGTACAGATGTGCGATAGAAGTGTGATGCGTTCAGTTCTTCATTCCTTTCAATGGTTAATTTCATTATCTCTTTCGGGTACAACTGTTTGACTGACGTTATCGAAGTTCCAATGCAGGTAAATTAACAATCGTCGTCCAAACGCAAGTGCGTGAGTGGTTGTTTACGCTGCAAGAATTCGAAATGAGTGGCAAGACAGCGATTATAAACACCTCACAGAAAACCTAGAAAGCACAACTGCAGAAGAAATAAACTAATGTAATGCACGGTGGCCTCTCTCCTGTTGCAAGACGTATTCCTGAACATGAAAATACTGGTGGAAGCTCATATTCCTACAATATAAAATAATCCTACAGTTGAAGGATTTCCATCTTGAGTTGATTTTCAAATCAGGAATAAGTTTAACATATGTTATAGTAATAACATGTTCAAAAAATTGACCAAGGATTCAGTTAAGTTGAGATGATTGGGAAATACCCCTTTTGCATATTCCATGGCTCTAGAAGGCATCAGGTGCAGGAATCATCATCTGGTCGTGGCACCATTAGTAATCAGCACCTACTAGGGAGGGAAGGAGCACACTACTGTTCTTTGCCTAGGCTCCTGCTAGGGCCCACTGCATAATGACAGCGATGCAGGCCTGACCTGAACGTGGCCAGTTTTTGCACACGTGCTAATCCTACGCCTCAACACTGCATTTGTAGGGGAGAGGAAAGATCCCTTCAAAGGAGGGAGGGTGCAGGCAGGGACTGTAGTCCACCCTCATTGGAGCCCCTTGGCCCTTCATTACTCAGGGGAGACAGTACTGGCTGCTAGATCTAGAGTAGGGGCCACAATCCATGGCTGTATTTGCGTATACCACGGTGCCTTTCACATGCGTCTGGGAGAATTAATAAATATATTGGCGTACTAGCACTTTCACTTCCTTAGCACCTTTAGCACAAAGAAATATAAAAATACAAAAGATAAAAGAAGCCTAAAGACAATTTCATAAATGATGCGCTGGAATGCACTGATACCAGTTGGATGAACAAACTTCAGCTGAGGCAGTGCTGGGTTTAAGGCAAGCCAAAAAGCAAAAAGGATTAAGTGTGCAATCTTTAGACCACCCAGAGAGGGGGGATGGAAAGTTCTCACCATTTACACTTCATGTAATATGACAGGATCCAAGGGAAATAGGGATTCCCTATTTGGCATATAGAAAGGGAGGCAGGGTTATGAATGTGGGGGGTCATTGAAGACCACAGCATATGCCTTTTACACAGACCAGTCAAAACTTGGTGCAACTGGCAATTTTGCAGGTGTGCCAGCACATTTCAGATACCAGGGCCTGTCGACATGTAATCTCTAATGCATATCTCTCCCTTTTTGTAATGTAAACACATTTTTCTCCGAGAGAAGATTCAGTAATGTATAGAGCTGTGGCCGAAGGTGTATGACATTCGGACGCATGGAACTATTGTTTTTTCTTCAAATATATGTTAAACCATTTGGCTCTGGACTACTACTATAGTTTGTTATGAAATTCCTGTGAAATTATATTATGTCTAACTTTTATTTTAATTTTAATTTAATGTCTTTAGTTCAAAATTGAACTTTTCGCATCAATTTACATATGTTATTTCTTATTATGAAACACATCATTACATCAACTTAAAAAGTCCAGTTCTTAATTCCTAATATTTACTTTAAATTCATAGCACATTCTTGCATTAGAGAATATAAAATTATAGATACAATTATCTATCCCTAAATTTAACCAAATCCAATGATTTTATTAATTATGCATCCCAATAGGCTCCTTTCACAGTGCATGCCAATATACTAAATACATAAATACTTAACTATTTCTAATCATGAAATATACTATGAAATGTATCCTATACTTTATTTCTATAATCCACACATACTATCATTCTATTCCTTTTAATCTGTTCTCTACCATCTGCCATAAGTTAAACAATGCAATATTTAAGGAAATGAAATTAGCACGTAAACACCTACTCCAAAAAGACAATTTGCCAATCCATTTTATATCGTAAACAATTCTCCTGAAATAGGGCCAGTACAAATAGCTCAGTACTGTACAGCAAAGTAATACATGCCTATTAGTTTTAATTATATTATTCGGCCTAATAGTCTACATGTCCTCTTGTCACCCGGTATCCCCATTCTAGGTCCCGCGGCTGTTAAAGCTGGTAATAAATTTAATCTGAGTAACAAAATAAAACGTTGTCATTTAGCAGATGGATTTACAATGAGGTTCTGCTGCGGCTTTGTGTATATAGAGGTATTCCTGGCATGGCCAACATTTGATTTGAATCCATCCAGGTGATTATAATTCATATTCCAATCCTTCAGGCACAACTTATAAATGAATTGGGCTCGTAGCCTCAAATACCGACATCTATGTCTAATCGTAACATATAACCCGTATTTTCAAGTACAAGCAAAGGAACTTTAGATTGTAAGTCCTCATCCATCATCGCAAGAAGTCACAATGCGTTTGCTATGAGTTGATGTCACTTTCATTTGACGCTGCCGCGAGATTCACAGCGATCTTAAGCAGAGGAGAACCTTGGCCAGAAATATTGCTGAGTTGGTAAATGCCATAACTTCAATCACTAAAAAATGTTGCTGGTTAGATTTCCTACAGAGAAGAGCTGTGGACTGAGGGTCTAGGTTCACCTTTTCACACGGCTTCAAACATGGACAGGAGAGCGCTGGCTGCATTTCACATATTTTCGGGTGGATAGCACAGGGGCAATGCGCTTCTCTAGCAAGCAAGACAACACTGAGCAGCATGGGTTTGTTGCCCGGTGAGCCGCTTAGAGGCTGGACTTCAGCATGAAGCACAATTTAAAAGCCCAAATTAACTAACTAAAATGATGGTTAAGTACTGCTCTGCTCCACTAAAGTGAAACAAAAGCATCATCCACACTAGGGCAGGGCGATATATCGCGTTTTGGAGATATATACCGATATATTTTCAAAATCGATATATTATGAGACAGTATCATTTACATCAAAATATATATATACGATATTACATATAGTACAATTTTGTATTTACATTTCGATATTTACACAGCTGCGTGTATTCTCAAACAGGAAGAGGAACTCTATATTTGCACTTTATTTTATTTGCACTTTATTTTGATAAATGTCTTATAAATAAAAATGTTTGTGACATCTTGCATATAGTTGATGGCTTACATCTAAACATTTAACACACATTAACAATATAGATCACCATTCAGGCCAAAAATATCAAGATAGGTCTTTTGATCCATATTGTCCAGCCCTAGTCCACACTAGTATTATGCAATACAAGACAGGGGCATTACGCAACAAAACAGTAATGATACTGTCTTTGCATATACAAATGCGATCTGAAAATATATTTCGCTGATGAATAGAAAAGTAAAACTCTGTTATTAAAACAACAATGAGATATGAGATATAGCACCACATACCATACGCCGTAAGGATATGGTAAATCACTAAAGAGTGCCATTGCTTAGAAGAGGAACAAGGACGGGTTCCTTTATAAAATCATTGAATCCAGGGGTGACCTGTAATATACATTTTATGAACAATCTGGGTATTGTATTTCTTATAATACATGAGCACACACCGTCATTTCCTTTAATACCTCTCCAGAAGAGCTAGCGAGCCGGGGTCCTGCCGGGGCCCACCCCCGACTAGCCCCAGCCAGCCGACACCTCAGGCAGTCCGTGTGTACAGGGTTACATGAGCTGCCTGCAGGTGTCAGGACTTCGGTTTAGAAAAAAGAAAGGCACAGCACATGGAGGTCGGATGAACATTTCTTGCAACATAACCATTCATCATGGTGGACTTTTCACTGGGTGACCTGGTCGATCCAGACCCCAGGCTGGGGTGATAAAACATGAGCGGCTGGTAAATAGTGCCCAGTGGCATATGAATGTCTACTAGTGCTGGTGGTGAAGTAGGAGTGAGCAAGAGACTGCTAGTTACAGAACATCTTTTTTATCCAGCGCTGTGTTAAAAATAACTCTCCATCGAGGCAGCTGCCACTGCCCACAATAGTAGCCGTCCAAATGGAAACACCAAACCAAAGAGCAACAAGTACCGTATAAAGCGCCATTCAAGTGCATAACGCTCAGCATACAAATGTGTTAGCTGCCATTTTCTCCGTAATGACTTCTACCAGAATGCTTTACTTAAGAACACACTTGAATAACTGGCATATTTTGTTAAAGTAAACTCCTGGTACCTTGAGGACGCCACATAAGAAAGCTATTGCTGTATACAGAAACCTGGCTCGAAGCATTTAACAAGCAATCGTGATGTGAAAGTTAGCCAGATACTATAATGTACTCATATCTCGCGACGGGATCTTGTAGTCTCATGCCCTGCGGATAGAACATCTACTCTGCAAAGAAACAAACATCAAGCTAACTTTCAAGCCTCAGCAAGCAGCAATCGCTTTTCAACAGGTGTGTATGAAAGACCACTGAACATGTGACGTTTGAACTCAAAGCACTGCAAGCCTTTGTGAAGCCGATTGCAATGGAGCTCTATAAGGGCACCTTAATGGAAAATGAAATTCAACAACCGGACAAGAAGGGCTTCCATAGAGTAGACAATTAGAAAAGCGTTAGAAAAGGATGCTTAGTCATTACGGGGCAGTTTATGATGACTTCATAGCCCATGTTTTAAGGAGCTGGGTTTGTTTGAGAAATTTGGCATAGTGCGCTAAAAACAAAATGAGCATATCACGAATTAACACCACACCGGTAGGGTTTAGCCCACCCAAAACCAGGCCAAATGCATGAGTAAACATTACGTAACCACTGGACTTCAAGGAAGTGATCGCCCACCCGGCTGCAGAGCACACGGAAGGCCGCGCCCTACAGAAACTCGCTTTCATTTCGGCCTACACTAAGGGGTTACAATGAAATAGTACAAGGAAAGCTTGAACTGTGGGGCCTCGTCTTTGGGTCTCTATAGCAGTTTATGCCATGCCGTGGCTCTCTCTACTGCTTTAGCATTACTCTAGAAATCAGAAATCAGGGTGGTCTGAGGGAGGGCAGAGGCAGATAAATTAACATTATATTTGTAGGACTTATTCTTGCCACAAGACCCCCCCTGCCCCCAAGACTTCATGAAATGTCCTAGATAGGGTAAACAGAGGAGTGTTAGGGCACTATTTTTTAAGTTTCCTGTCTAATGTCCTGGGGTACTTTATCAGTAGTTTGTGATTGCCGGGACACATATTTAGTTGGTTAATCTATGGTAAGGACCTGCAGCTTCTGCTTCTCGCCCTTCCACCTCAATTCTTTTTCATGGTTATCTTACTAATAACATTCAAAACATTGAGCTTGTAAGTCACTCTCATCTCGTGGCTATTGAATAAAAGCTAGTATGCCTGGGGAACTATATGCAGGTACGTAGCATATAGCGCTTGAAGGGCTGTCCTCGGTTTATCTGAAGGTTAATAATGCGTTCATGCTCGCACCATGTTCACATGTCTCAGTCGATTGTGAAATCTCCTAAGACCAATCATGTATGTCTAGTTTGGGTTTCCTACTTCTGACCTCGAGTTTATTTTACAAGCCTTAATATTTATATCCTACAAAATGTTTCCTGCTATGCTCACCGTGCTAACATTGAACTACGGCCCACTTGCTCCACTACCATATTTTCTTAAATAGAAAGGGTGACAGATATATGACGTGCTGACCATATGGCTATTTTGTGATGCACTGTCAATCAATCCCACCTGATTCCAAGTAACTGTACTCGATAGCCACATTTCATACAGAGGACTACAGCTTCAGCTCGTTCTCCCGGAATGAATGTGGGTCTGTCACTTGTGTTTGCTTCTTTTGATTCTCTTGACCATCCTATTTTCTGCCAAATATTTGGGATCCTTCAATTTATGGTCCTGCTCAGCCATGTACTACCTCCCTCGTGTGGGATTTCTAGTTTTTTTCATCCGTTGCTCTAGGTGAAATTCAATTTTGCGCCCCAGCCACGTGCAATTTATAAGCAACTCAACTCCCTGTGATATTGCTCACTGTTGGCGGACATCCCATGTGAATGATTCATTGTCCAATGGGTTGGGCCAGTTTTGACTTTTCTAATGTCTTAGCTAGCAGACCACTAAGCTTCTGTAAGTGTACTCCCTATTTCCCACTTTCTGAGGCCAGTATCTATTTTATAATGTGTCACGAATAAGGCATTGTCCTATGGCAAAGTTTGTTTCAGTAAAGGCCTTATAAGGTTTGATTTCTGGACTTTCTGACTGCATGAATGAGAATGCACCCCACTATGGCTGCAGTGAACTAGGCCAATGAGCGTCTATCCGGTAAAGTAATAGCTGTGTTATTAAAGAGTTGCCAAACTCTGAGCTATCCAGATTGTTTCCATATCAAATAATTCTTTCTCAGTTATTTGCAAACGCTGAATGACTACGAGTGATCTCCAATGCTATAACCCACTAATATACTGTTCATGTATTTATTGTAATTTTGAAGGTTGGGGTGTCATTTCGATCAGAAATGACATACACATGGAAGAGTACAGGAGACAGTCAGTCGCAGTATGCAGAGCCTTTATAAAATATTGAGATAATCTGGGGATGAGTAGCCAGTTGTTGAGGAAGATAGGAATTAGGATACAGAAACCTGGTGTATGGACGGTGTAATAAACATAGCTAGTACCTTTAATATTGTTCTAGTGCTACAATGTAGCATGTTATACATACATATTTACAGCTGAACATAGGAATGGAGTGTTGTGGCCGGGGTAGACATATGTCTCCTTCTCAGACCTTGATCTACTTCTTGAGTCTTTTCCAGCCCATGTCCACCAGGTCATGATGGACAACTTCCCCCAACATATCTAAGGATCATTAACTGCTACTTGCCTCCACTCCTTCTGACCACTCCCTTCTGAGCGTCCATAATCTCCTGACTCACACTGGAAAGAACTTCCTCAGTCTCGTCTTCCTATCCTCCACTCTCCAGTCATCTGCCCTCTCTATTTAGCACTCTGTTTCTGATCATTCACCATTTCGCTATCCACAGCACTCGCGCTCGCTCCTCCCTGAACTATCAGTAAGAGAAAGTTCAAGCCTAACTCCATGGCTCCTTAAGTGGGCCAAGTCAAAGTCTCTCTCCTAGCCCATTGAAAGAAAGGAGGAGCATGAGTCTTGCCTTGATGCGTTCAAAATATGTGATAGTTATTATATATGTGGGAGGATGGACATTTGGAGTGGGGAACACACAGGATAGGGAGGAAGGATGAATGTAGGATTTGTGGGGGAGAGCACAGGGACATGCAGTCAACATGAAAGACAGTAGATGAATTTGAGGACAAAAAGAAGGAATTTAAAGAGTTGCATTGAGAACATGCATAAATGACGGTGGTGTGCAGAGGTGGTGAAGGAACTGAGTTGGTAGAAGAAGGTCAGTGTAGCAAGGTTCAATATTTTGTCAGGAAGGAATAGAAGGGAAGACAGGATTAAGCTTGAGCAGCAGTCGAGTTTACTGAGCACAAGAGCAGAGATTCGCCTTTTGGATGAGTGGTGGGTGAAGTGGAGATTAATGTTTCTGATGTTAGGAGACTGATTTTCGAAACTCTGAAAGTGGCTTTAATAAACTGTTCTACTTTAAGGCGCTGTTAAAGAGGAACCCAATTTTGCAAGCCTTATGTCAAGGTGTGGGAAGATCAGAATTGACTGTGGGGAGAAATAAAATGTTTGTTTTAGATGAGTTCTGCATCAGGCGGCATTCTGCTATCCAGTGATGTATGGCTGTGAGGCAATTGGTGAGGTTTTCAGAGATGGCACGGGTGAAGGATGAACTCTTGGATGCCTCTTGGCACTTTATAATAAAGATAGATAGATAGATAGATAGATAGATAGATAGATAGATAGATAGATAGATAGATAGATAGATAGATAGATAGATAGAAGATCTGGGTGTAATCCACAAAAGAGAGGTAGTGAAAGAAAAGGAGATGATCTTATCCTTATGATAGTTATTTATAACATGCTTAATACCAAGAGGTTTCTAAGTTCGGACCCGGGGATCGAACCTGTTGTGCTCCCTGTCATCTTGCTTCCAAGGCGAGCATGTTGCCCCTGAGCTATCCTCCCGAGAGGGAGCATCTGAGTATGATGCCATTACAGCCAAGAGAGAAAATGAGTTGCAGTAGGGAGGGATGGTCCACAGTGTCAAATGCTGTGGAGAGATCAGCAGGATTAGAATGGAGGCGAGGTGGACGTGGTGGGATGCGATTAGAAATGTGGAGACATGATATGTGCTGCTCCAGTGCAGTGTTTACTATTAAATCCAGATTGTAGAGAGTGGTCCACAAGATACCTGACAAGGCGTTTGAAGGCGATTTGCTTGGGTACTTTGGGGCAGAAGAGAGATGGGTTTGTAGAAAGAAGAGTTTGGTGGTTCACAATGGGGTCATTTGGGTGATGGTGGCTTTCTTATAGTAGGCAAGGAAAATGCCAGAGAAGACAGAGGGATTGAAGAGGGGAAAGGGTGTGAGGGGGTGAAAGGTAAAAGTCATTTAATTGTTTGCTGTGCGAAGGGGTCAGTGGGAGAACAAGAAGGGTTGGTTGAGCAGAGGATCATTAGAGCTTCAGTTAGTGAAGGGGAGATAGAGAAATGAGGACTGGGATGACAAGGACTGAGGAGAAAGAGGGATGAGGTGAGAGGGATAGAAGGGTTGTTAAGGTATCACATTTTTTTGTGATTTTGGATGAGGAGTAGAGACAAAGTATTCAACTGTGAGAGGGTGAGGGATAGGGAGTGGTTTTTAGGAGGAGAGAGAATAGCATAGAGGTTATGGAGAGATTAAAAATTGGGAGCAGAGAGAGGAAATGAGGTTGGTCTAGTAAGATGATGTGGAAGAGTGAAGGGTGCTAGTTAGGGCAAAGAGAGAGTCTTTGTAGGCAGCAAGGAGAGTGGGGATGTGGTATGTGTGCCTTCAGCATAGGTGGATGTGTGTGGATGTCCTTAGCTGCTGGGTGGCTGGGGTTGGACATGGTGATGGACAAGAGCGAGAGGGGGTAAAGGACTGTGCAGGGTAGTGATCACCAAAGGAGGTTGCAAGAGTGTCATGTAACTGGGTCAAGGCCAGTTTGAGGGAGCTGGCAAGGTTATGAGAGTGGATTTGACTTGGTCCAGTTAAGGAGCCATGGAGCTAAGTGTGAACTTTCCCTTACAGATAGTCAAGGGAGTGTTGTGTGCACGGGGGCAGTGTTGGTGGATTAATCAGGTTGCACAAAGGCAACCAATAAATGCAATTATAAATCACAGTGTAACCAGGGTGTGCAGGGCCATCGCCAACCAGGAAATGCAATTTTAAAACAAAGGACAATCAGACTGCAAGCCAAAATTTGACTAAGAGAGCATAAACGGAAACTGGGGGCCAGCTGTGGTAGGGGATCTTACATTATGTAAGCCTGAGTGGTTGGGCCAGTAGGCCTGCCCGGCACTAAGAGGGCCAAATAGACCGTGTCCTTTGCTGTGACACCTGTCGCCGGGACACCCAGGGGCAGGGTGTATGCAGATGGTACATGTGCAGAAGTCCGAATCAGCTCGTGACCTCTCGCTCCTGCCACTTCACTGATTTTGGAGTGTTTCTTCCAACTACCATCCCCTTGCACGGCTGTCCTCCCCTCCCACTCTGTCCTAAGAAGCGCAGAATATATGGTGAGTTTATGATGGAAATATTAGCTCTATTTTTTATCATCATAAACTATGCACTGCAAAAAGAAATTGTATGTAATGAGACATTCCTGGAACTGGAAGCAGTGAAACCGCACGGGCTACAATTTTAGAATTGAAACAAGCATAAGTGTGTGGCATGAGTAATCGCCACAAGGCGGTATGAATTACATGCGGTCGGGCGCGGAGAACACTTTTCCATTAAGTCTGGGCATGCCCCTGTGAGTGTCGTAATTGGCACACTTCAGCGCCTAGGCTTAAGTAACTCTCGGGAGCTCGCCACAATGCCCGCCGTCGGGCGGTCTTAGAGCGTTTGCCTCTATCGGGCGCATACCTGGAAAACTGCTGTTGCAGGTCAAGCATTTGAGCCCTGCTGCGGTCGGACTCCAGGGTGGCTTCCCGCAATCTTCTTTCGCATTCAAGCCTCAGATGTCTTTCTTCCTCCAGCTCGTGTATCAGCTTCTCGCGCTGAAAACAAACGCAGACCGTGTTAGCACAAAGAACCCAAGGAAGTGTTCTAATACAGGTACTTCCCGAATCGCTTAAAACAACCATTCAATGTTCTGCTTTTACAAACGCGCTAGCTTCACTTTTAAAATTGCACAACACGCAATTTTAGGGTTTCATCAGTAAAAAATATGGGTAATACACAAGCATTGCATACATATCTACTGAAAGACTGCATTATGCATGCGTGTGAACTTTTATTACATAGCACTTCATGCTGGTCATGTTATTATTAAACGATTTAATTGTACTTAATTAGCCTCGGAAGGATGAATAGCTGAGTTAGCTGTGCCAAGATTGAAACCCGTGATTTTGAGGCTAAACACACATTTCTGGCTATCTTGCCAGCTTTTATTAGAACACATTTTCAAACTGGGCCCACAGATTTATATATCTATAGCCAGTGTATTTGGTACATGTTAGGCAGAATCATATGCAGTGCCCTTAGGGACCACTTCACACAATTAAGACTACAAGTGGTAGTACAATTTCACCTTTAGTACAAGCCTGTACTACATAGTAAAAGTGGTAGCAATGGCTGAGAAGCCAGACTTATCTCAAGAGCAAATGAGCAGTAGAAGAGATTACACAAAGGACTACAATCACTGTGACTCAAGCAAACACTGACTCAAGGTTTCTGGTTAGAAAATATAAGTACATTTATGTTTAAACCATCTGTTCACAAAACACTTCACTTCTATTAAAATAAAACCACACACCAAATATACTACACACGACCAATTCCCCTTGTGCAGATCAATTCAAGGTAAATACATTGGGATTTGACAGACCAGTGTTGTGAAACAAAGACGTTACCGTGGGTTAATACGCGATCACTTTTTGACAGTAATGACAGTTTGGTCTTACGAAAGAAAAGCGTACCCGCGGGAAGAAATGTAACCGAAGTCAAACACACTTAGCACATGAATTAACACAGGAGAATAGGGGATAAAAATCATAGGCAATACTTTTGTCAAGGCAAATAGAATCAGAGGACCCTTTCTAAAAAGTAGATAAAAGTCAATAGGCCTGCGCCAGTGTCAAATGGAACAGGAGTCCTGTTGTCAAGGATCACAAGGTTAGAACAGTTCACGATTCGAGATTGCCAGGAGTACTTGGATATTGTCAAAAGGGAAGCAAAAGTTATCAGAGGCAAGGAAGAAAGGACAAGCCTTTGGCGAGGAAAAAGGGTTCACCCCAATTCCTCAAAGTCGGACACAGTACCTTATTCGCTAGAAGAAAGCTGGTACTACGGCAGTTGTTCCTGGTAGTTCCTGCAGACTCACGGTTCCTGGAGCCTCAGTCGTGGGGACAAGAAGGAGGACGTCTGGAGCGATCTGCACTACCCAGGGATGAAGCCAGCAGCAGCGAAGCAACGGTGAATAAAAGGTGCACTCCTTTAAAACTGGAGAGGCTCTTCAGATGGCTATCCGGACCACTACAGCTGTGTGCAGCAATTTTGATGAAAAAGAGGATCCTCTGGCTGTTGAAGGTGAGCTGGTTGATCCCACCAGGCTCAAGGGAAGAAGACTCTGGACTGGATCTTCCCTGTCGTTGAAGGGTAGATAGCTCAAGACTGCAGCAGGACTTCACCAAGACTCAGGAGTTGCAGCAGCCGTTGTCTTCTCTGCTTCTCTTCGGTTCTTGCAGTTCCAGTGGCGACTCTGACTTCCAGCTCAAGAGTCCTGCCTTTTATGCCAAAATCCCCCATTCACACAGCCTGTCTGTCAATCACCCAGCAGGGGGGTTTTCCGGCCCGGACAACTACCTTAGCCAATCGACACAAAGTGCGACTTCGGTCTCCAAAGAGACCCCGTGCAGGGGGTGAGTAAACCCCTCCCTCACATTCAGCCCACATAGGCACCCAGACGCCAAAGGAGGGCTTCTGGACAGAAGCCCACCAAAGGACGGCGAACAAAGAAGGCAAACCTGGAAGGCAAACTTGGTTTGGCACGAAAAGTAAAACACAAGAAGGACTTTAACAAAAAGAAATGGCGACTAAACCCGACCAGAGCCAAAATAAAAAGTATTTGGTCAAGCGGGTTTATGTTTGAGACTAATACAATAGCCTAAAACAGTACCATGTTTATATACTATAATCGCGGTAGAAACGTTAGGGTAGGTACTGCTACCAGCCAAGTCTTAATGTTAAGAGAGCGAAACAAAGCTCCAAGAGGCACAGACAAAAAGGGGTAGGAATTAACCCTTTCCAATACTCCATGTAAAATGGGGTGTACTGGGTCTGCAGTTCAAAGTGACTATATAAAGTTAATGCTAACTTTAAATGTTTCTGGGGGACAGTAGTCTGCCCCAGAAAAATTGCGTCAGTTGGAAGTCTCAAAGACAACCCTGTGTCACTGCACTGAAGGTGCTGTGCAACACACATAGAAAAAGTGTGGCTCATGGAGTTGTGTGGCTCCAGAGCCCAGGATCAAACAAAAAGTAGAAATACGCATGGCAAAACACATGTAAGAATGGGAAAAAGGCTCACACTCTTACCAGGTGGAAAAAATAAACCCCAGAAATCCAGCAAAGCTGCTGAGGGACTCAGTAGGTGAGGGAAATTAGCCATAAATGAGAATTCTCCCTAACAGTACAACCAAGAGTTTGATGTGTAATTGATAGCATTGGGGGCAATAGTTTATTTTTAAACAAACTTAACATTGGCAGAATAAATCTCGCTTTATGTAAAGCAGAACACCTGCTAGTTTGTTCCTTATACAGTTCCACCAATATACGCCAAGTTTGGCATAGTTACCTATTAGAACCCTCCAGACACTAATGGCTACATGACATTTGGACACCCCACCTCTTCCTCCGGATTTCAGCTCCTTCACACATGAGCTGGTTGCCTGAAATCAGCAAAACATCAATGTGATCGTACAAGGACCAGACAAAGCTCCTTTTAAGCATCTAGATGCGAGGAACAAAACTCAAAAGCCTCGAAAACCACATTTCAAGGCCTTAGGATTCACCATTTCTGAGACATTTGCACCGTAACGCACGGCACCGCGCCACGTTGAGGCGACAGGTGGGGAGAGCACACAGAAGTTCCCAGTATGCTGCTGCACGCCAATTCTCACCTCCCCTCCACGGCTGCTCAGGGTGTATGTCAGCCAGCCACATGCACCCATTCTCAGTGCAGTTTACTTCAGAATGCAAAGCACATCAAGCGATAAACAAATCAGTACATCGACCTACAGGACATTGATTTTCAACAATTTATTAGAGTGTTAACATGTCTGTCTACAGAACTGGTGCAGAGTACGGTACTTTTTGCTAGTACTCTGATAAAAATATTGTAATGTCCATGTCAAATCAGGTTCAATGCACGCTTTGTTAAAGCTGAAAAAACCTGGCTACTTCTGTTTACCCCGCTCCATCTCTCTCCCCAGGTTGTATGTCACAAATTCAAATTTCTCTCTGATGAGTGTGGGCTATATTTTTCCTTCATTTTAAATTTGTTTAGAATTTATTTTTGCCCTTTTTGTTAAAATGTGGGCTTAAACACCATACAGACAACCACATCCCCTAAACACCCCTTTTCTTCTCATTTTTAAAAACGTTTTAATACCCCTTTTCCACTTAAACATATATTCTGGTTGCCAACATATTTTTTATCAATGGTGAGTTTGTTCGGGTGTGTTGTTTTATAAAAGATAATCTAATTACTAATCTGCAATCGCAACCACACAAACTCTCCACCACTTTACAACACATGCACCAATGACCCCTGGGATCCTCTCCAATCAGGATTTTGCCACCATCACTGAAAGTAATCAGCCTTATCCCATGTCTCTAACTTTCTGACCGCTGCTCACCATTGAATGTGCTCAGGGGCAACACGTTTGTCCTGGAAGCAAGATACTGCAGAGCAACGCAGTTTCAAATCATGGTCCTGCACTTAAAGACTGGTCTCCAGTATTGAGCACGTTACAAAAGATGAATTAATGAATGAATCCTTCCAGACTTCTTGGCCATCTTTCATATTGTGGACCAATGAATCCTCTCTTCTTCGGATAACTCTCTTGACTGGGTGGCCTCCTACCTTTCCCACTGGTCCTTCGATATCTCGTGAAACATGGACACCACTGATCCAACTTCCCTCCCCATTGGTGTCCCTCAAGGCTCCCTGCTAAGCCCCTTTCTAGTCACCCTGTACTCCACCTCCCTGTGTCACCTGATCTCCTCTGTGTTCTCCTGTAATCTCTTTGTACAGGACTTTAAAACCTTCTTCTCCTTCCCAACCTTTACTTCTGACCTCTCTGATCATGTATCTGCTTTTCTATCTACCATGCATCCCTGGACGGCACTTTGTTGTCTCTCTACTTGACCGTTCTCAATTTACGATCACAACAGACCTGGAATAAATATAAGCCAACAGGATGCAATGCTTGAGCAAATTGCGAACCAGTAAGGAAACCTAATAGCTTTCTACTGTGAATTAATGGGGTGGATTCCAGTATGGGTACTGTGTCATCATTGCTGGGCATCTCGATTCACCCAGTTGCTGGGCTATAGGGATATCAGCAGTACAAAATAGCACCACTTCCAACCCAGACAAACAAAAGGGAGAAAGTGATGGGTGGAGAGGTCTGCATTGACCATGGCTTTGCTCTGGACAACATTAAATGATCACTACTTGGTTGACAAGCAGCAAGCACAATACGGTAATTTATGAACTGCCATTTAGAAAGCAGCTGGCCTCTGACTATGTCTTCAGTTCATCGAGCTCTCAAGGAGCGTAGCAGCTCTAAACATGACTTTATCATGCCGGTGGCAAGACCTTGGGTCACTCTAAGATTGCGGCATTAAGTGACACGGGACGGGCTCCCTACATGCTTCCATTGCATTATCACATGCCTTTTGCCTGCTCCCCACTGTGCACACCAGGCGTCCTGGTCACTTTCATTGGATCCCCCCAGCATGCTGGGCTTTTGATGCTTCTACAGTGAGCTCAGGATCAATTATTCTCTTTGACACGTTAGGGCCGGAGATGTGCCTGAATTCCTATTCCACACATAGGAGCACACAGAGTGCACCAAGGAAAACAGATACGCCTTGTTTATGCGAATTGGATATCCTCAAAGAAAAGGTATCCGTTGGATTTCAGGTTCACTACTCAAAAGGCATATCTGAAGTAATTGTGCTCTTACACCTATCCCGGAACAGAGCTTTATTCGGGCTGTTTAAACTATAATGGTTCTCTTTGATTTTTAACCTGATTGATAACGATCACTATTCAAATCTATTCCAAATCCATCTGCTGAGGGTATACCTGTCCTATCCAAGTGAACTGCCCAACCCACCTCCCTTGCATTCTGCCCTCAGGACCACTCTATGGATTTAGAAATATGTAAATTCTGGCCGCAGGCTCTCAATGTAAAAAATGTTGTTACTTCCTGCAGTTTTGTCCATGGTAAACCTTCCCACTTTTGCCCCTCCATCCGCCACTTTACATCATTCCACACATCAATGCTCTCATGCAAAGGTAAACTAACCTACGACTGGCTACATCTTCTGTTAATGCACTACGACACCTTGTTCTTCAATAAAATACAATACATTCAATACAATAAATACATGTATTGGAATAGGAGCAGCTAGACATGGTGTTGCTGCCAAATAACATTAAAGAGGGCATGTGTGAGCATGTGTGTGTCCCAATTGAGTCCAGATTACAAAAAATCGGATATGATGGAGGTTCCATGGGATATGATTTGGACAGTATAAGGCTGCACACACTTAATTATCTGATCAAATTTAAAGCCTGAATTAGAAGGTAGACCTCCAGGCTCCAACATTTAAAATTCAGCCTCTAGATCAGCTCGCCTTCTCAGAACATTTAAATAAGTAATCATTCAAAGCTATGGAGACATGTCACAAAATATGCGGGTGTCTTTTGGAGATGCACAAGTCAATAGTATGAACACAAACGGAGCTGGTTAATTCAACCAATGAAAGCAGAATATCTCAAGATAGACTTGGCTGGGGAACCATCAAAGCGTAATTCAGGAAAGACAGCTCAGAATGTGTCATGGCATTTGGGTTAACCCACGGGAGGCCCTGATACGCATAATATGACCTTCAGCACACTTTACTATGTTCCTGGTGCACACCTTAGCGTCTCCACAAACACAGCATCATTCCTTTGATGTAAAACTATCAGTACTAACCCACAGTGTGTATCCGTGTCTGGCAACAACCATTTTTACTTAGAACCAGCTAGGGTGTGTTCCTCTGTGTTTGGTTTTCTAACCGAAGCATTGCTGTTTTCACTCGTTTGTGTTGCCTACACTGTGCCGAACCATCGCCTGCATCACAGACTACGCCTCTGCTCTGCCTTTAATCTTGCCACGAGTTGCCGGTATTCTGAAATTAATTTCTGTGCTTTGTACCTCTCACTGCTGGATGGTCTCTCCAACTGCCCATACAGACTCTTCTGTGTGCCGCTGGCTGAATCGCTCGGACCATTCTTAACTGGAGACACTCCAACCTTGGTGTGCCACCGGGACTAGAGATCGAAATAGGTTTCTCTACATTTCTGTATCAAATTATTTCACAGTGATAGGGGCAAAAGTGAATAGGGCTAAAAAGACCTATTAAGGGAGGAGGAGGATTGGTAAATAGCCATTGGATGACACAACCCATTAGGCTAGTGACTGAGTTTAAAACAATGTGTACTACTTAGAGCAAGATAAAGTGGAAGCATGTGTTGAGGGGTAATGCTGTAAAATGATGCCTGGGGGCTGTAATTTTCATGTCAGGAGGTGCTCCTTTGGAGATATTCGAAATCCCCGCAGTGTCAGAGTTCTTGTCTTTCCAGTGCAGGGGCCCCAGAATCGAAACGAAGGGGAATGGAGTTCCAGTGCAAGGACTCCATAGTAAGAGGAATGGAAACAGGAGGCCGCTTGTGGAGGACACGGGGCAGATAGATTGCTTAAAGGCAGATAGCTCTGGCAAGATAAGGAGCAGTTTAAGGAGTAAGTGTCTTGACACTAGACTGTGGAGAAGTAAACAAAAGGCACTGTGCTCTTGACCCTTAAGGCGAATCGCGTTCAGGTTTAACGTAGCTTCACATTTGGTGTCAGAAAATGTGATTGCTGACACTCATGGCAGTAACAGCTCGTCCAATTTTATGGGACTCAAAGTTAATTCGTCGAAATGATGAGTACAACATTGCATTTAAGTTCATAAAACAACTGAAAAGTCGTCAGCTTGACTCATTTTTCAAACGCCACTCCTTGATACATCGGGGAAGAAGCCATCCAATGCGTGCATTTCCATACGCCTGCTATACTGCCCGCGAGGCCTCGCGCGGCTGTTAATTGTATTTGATTGTTTAAGCAGCCCCGTGAAACCAAATACAGTAAGAGTGCAAGCAAATCAATCCGACCCCTAAGAACTGATTAATGTTCGCGGCGGCGTGGTCTGGCGCCCACACGCTCGGGCATCTGCTGGTAATCACGGGGTTAAACTGCCACTCCCAGACACGGGCCCGCCATGTGCCGTCGGCCCCAGAGGCCCTCGCGCCCGCCTGCCGCTGACTTGACCTCCGACCCCGCAGCGCGCCCACGCAACTGGGCGACGCAACCAGAAACTGCGCGTCTGGCGTAGTTACAGAGCCGGAAGGGTGCGCGCGCTTCGGCGACGTCAATTGGCGGGAAGGTTATGAGCGGCGGTCTCGCGGCAACAGGATAAATCACGACACACGCTAATTTATACAACCAGCTACACCGAGACGAAAATATCAGCTCTTGCAAGTGGGAAGGGATGGCGCGAGACAGTGATAAATACGCGGACACCGCGAGGGGAGGCTCGAAGGCAATGCATGAAATAGCTACACATTTGTGGAGAAAGATGGGGAATTAAGCAGCGCATACAGATTTTCCTGTCTAGCAAGCCATACATAATATCTATAAAAAGCAAATGTTTGAAAGGGGGAATAAATTAAGTGAAAACAACTTTACAGCCCTGGCTTTGGCGCAACATTTCATAGAGATGTCAGTGTCTCCGCTTCACTCTGAGGCTTAGCAGCGCGTGCACTGATGTTTTATGCTGGGACAGAGACACAAACTCTCTTAGCCTGATTTACAAAGCGTTTTTCAATGGGATTGATCCATAATGAAACGCTTTTGTAAATCAGGCCCTTTGTCTCTCTCGCGCCTCTCCTCCCCATCTACCCCACACAACCTCTCAAATGACTTCCAATAAACGCGCAGAAACTATTAAAGGTGCTCTCCTTTATTTTCTTTAGGGAACATTTTTCATGAAGTACAACAACTATAGGAAAACCAGTTTGCAAACCCAGTTTGTTCGAGCAGTGAAATTCAGACCCGAGGGAAGTGAGTGGGGCAGGGGGCAGACTACATGCTGCAACAGCGCCGCTCTGTTGGCAGGAAGCGCGCTTCATTCAGTAGAGGCTCTATCTCTGTGACAAACCCGCTACTGTGCTGGGGCTGCTCACACTTATAGGGGATGCTCGCGAGCAGGTCTACCACTGGGGGAGGCATGCACACTAGCACAATGATGCACCGTGCATCAGAAAGGGGCGGGGGCGCTCAGGGTAGAGGGAGCCCAGGGCCCGCTGAAGTTGTGTGGGGCTGGTGGAAGCCAATTTGAAAATTAGTTTGGGGGCCCCCTTTGCCTCCTGCAGCTGAGAACACCAATCTAAGGCTCCTGGGGTCAGCATTGATCATAAAGGAGAGGTAAAGGCATGGGGGAGACATGAGTAGCAGCAGATTATCACAGGACATGTTTATTAGCCTCTACACAGAACAAAGAAAGGCAGCCAGCTGGGAGCTGAAAACCGAAATGTCCACATATGAAAAGCCAATATGCTCTCTTTATCAGCAAGATGTTAATGTAGTTAAAAACAGAGTAAAAAGGCACCTAGCTTATAAGAACGCTGAAGGATACTACAAAGCCTGAGGAGGTGATGGCCTGAGGGTGCCAGCAAAGGCAGCCTACAACACGTGCATTGCAAAGCGAGCATTTAATGTACTGAAGTAAAGATGCATGTTTACTTTGTGATAACACTGCTAACATGCGGCAGCAGCTTAGCCACCCCTGAGGCTTGAGGCCAATTGCTACAGAAAAGGTTGAAAGGCCCAGCCGTTGTTCCTCTGCAATGGGAAACTTAATACTGGGTTGGAGACTAGAGGTGGGACACATTTTTGTGTATTTGAGGGGGTGGAAAGATACATGAGGTGGTTATGGAAGGCAGCAGTAGGTTAGGTATGTTTAGTTGTTTTTGAAAGGAGGTGTATATAAGGGGTGGTGAGTGAATGTGTGGCGGGAGGACAAGCTTTTCTGACGTTTGTCTGGTGGAGCGGTGGTTAGACTTCTGATTTTGAGGGTAGTAGAAAGAAGCATTGCGTGGGAGGAGGTAGGCTTTTCTTTGTCATGTTCTTAATGAGCCCCTTTTAGACAATCTGCTCTGACAGCCCATGAAGATAGTACCGGGATATGAAGGTACACAAGATGCATATGCAGCAGCACATTAGCCAATAAGGAAGCCCTGTGAGTTCAGTACTTTCCTCTTACTTCTAAGTGTGACCCATAGACCCAATATCGAATCCCAAAAGGGCTAACTCATCCCTTTATCCTTCCAAAGTCGATACACTAAGTACTATCACATTGGGTAATGGCAAACACCTATTATAAGGGTGCTAAGAAGCACGAACAATGTGCCATGAAGAGCCACAAAAACGTTCCTATACATGTACACGTACATACACAAACATGTGGATGGCGTTGCATTGTGAAGAGAAATACACATGCCATGTACTAGAAGAGACATACACAAGTCGTCCACTATTGGTAAAGTGGAGGCCTCTGCCTATGGGTTGCAAGGTAGGTTGGGAGGAAGAGGACAGAACGGGGACCCATTCTGATAACGTGAGTAAACCTGTAACTGGGAATTGTGTCGCTGGCTCAGTGGATGAGCTTGACAAAGGAATCCTGTCCTACACTGGTGACTGGGCTGATGTTTGCAAATAGTCTTGCGGCAGCCTGCAGCTATGGCTTAGGTGAATTACTCATCAGCTACAGCTGCACTACTAACAGAGGATGGGAACCTGGCAGTGGGGAGGCTTAAAGGTATGGCACGTCAGGGTGCAGGACCCCGGGAAGACTGGGATGTAGGAAGCAGTAAGGGCGAGCAAAGGAGGAGATGAAATCGGAAGACTTCCCGTTGCAAGCTGGAAATAAGCGATCATTTACAGGTGCAGAAAAAACGAGGGCAAACATTGATGTCGCAAAAAAACTTCCCGATGCAAGAAAAGTTGGGGAAGCAAAACTTGTCATTGCAAGAAAAGTTTAATCGTTAGAAAACATGAAAGTCTTCTGCTACTCAGAGGGAATTAGGATTCCTTTTTTAGTGACGTGGACATCAGCTCAGCAAAGCCCCTGCAGGCCCGGCAGCCAGACACTGATCACCTGTTAGTTGTCGCCAATAAAGCAGTTGCAGCACTTTTATTACCCACTAAACTGGTTTGAGTCGCCAATTCTTGGGCGTGAAGGGGGAGTGGGAATCTGGAAAAGTGGAACTGGGGAGGCAGCAGACACGTGGCATCTAAGATTTCTGAGTGGTGGCTGAGTGTGGGCACCCACCCCTGTGCCTGGTCCCTGCACTAGCCACTAACAGAAGAGACCCACAAAATGAGACTTAATGCAGACTGAAGAGAGGAGCCCTTTGCTTAGGCCTCCAATTCTGTCACTAAGGAAGAGGGTTGTGGCACACTCTTATGGAACGTTGGCTTAAGCCTGCACTGCTGGCTGAAAGTAGCTGACCCGGGGCCGGCAGAGTCAGAACCTGCTTAGAAGTAGAGGTGACTGCTGGGACCTACTGGCTATGGAGAACAGAAATGCCATGTTGAGTGTGAAAGTGCAATTGTTAAGCACACGTCTTCCACTGGTGCGTCATTGTAGCTCGGCTGGTTTGTCTGTATTGTGTGGGCCGCAGTGCGCGAGGGCCAGGAAAGAACTTAAATCGTGGCACTGTGTTCTTCTTGCCGTGCATAAAGCATACCTTTGTAGGTGGGAGTGTTCAAGATGTTAAGGGTATGATTGAAAAATGCTGTGAAGCAAATAAAGGCTGTGAAGGAAACGTTGAGGAAAGCAGGAGATAGACCTGTCTTCCAGGTAGAATTAGTGAGCACTGCTCACTATGACCGTCTGCATGTGCTGAACGCGGTACTACAAGCATGCCACCGAGACTATCTGGCGGACGAACGTGCCGACCTGCGGGCGGCAAATGGCGGGCGGTGCCCTTAGTGGGGGCAGCCACCCACCCGACTCAGGAGGAAAGGCCGCAAAAAACAAAGGACCAAGAGTTGGCACCCATTCTCTGGAGGGGGCGCGGGGTGGAAGCACGTCACGAGGGGGGCGTCGAGGGGAGGGGGAACAGGACCAGGAGAGGTGCAGGGCTATATAAAGCCTTGGACCTCTCTGGGACACGCTCTTGGTACTCCTCCAAACTGGTCCTGCTTCTTTATTTCGGGGAACCTTCCGAAGGTCTTGGTAGGGTGGGGGGCGGGCAGGGGGCTTGAATGTGGTGAGGGTGCCTACATCCGGGGAGACGCAGTATTGGGATGCCCCTGCTAAGTGCGAGACCTGCAGGGCAGAGATTGGCTGTCACTTTTGCACATGCAGAAATTGTTCATGCGTGCCAGTAATTGCTGCTAAGGGCTGCATTTAGGGCTGGGAGAAGGTCTGGGAATTGGAGTGCCACCTGTGAGGTGGCATGCACTGCGAGCTGAAAAGGCGAGACACTGGAACTAGCCTACACTGCTAAGCAGGCAGCAAGACTAGATGGGCAGTGATGACCAGCACTGAAGAATGAGAGGTAGTGGTAAAGCAAGTGGGGCTTGCACTGATGGCACATGCTAGAGAATATGGCCTGCATAGCCCTCGAAAAGGAAGGGCTTCCACCCTGCACAGCCAGCAGAGCAAAAGCACCCCATGCCACAGAAATGCACTCCTAGCTTAGCAATGCTAGAGCTTGAGTAAGATATAATATTGATTCTGTAGAAAAGACCTGGTTCTCTGTTGGCCTTAGGGTGAGACAGAGATCGATTTCTCCAGCAGCAAAAAACCCCAAAGCAAGTACAAAATCATTGTTCGAACTGGTGGTGTCCATGGTGGCTGCTGCAAGTAGGCGCAGGAAATACAAGCCATCATGTTATGCTATGTAAAGTGGGCCTTTCGGCACGCTATCCTCATGGAGCAGTCTTCTGGTCGGTAGTGCATTGCTGCAGCTGAGTTTTTGTTAGGCTGTAGTCCGCCCTTATGACATTATGACAGAGAAATTACAACACTGAGTGCATTCTAAGGCTACACAGTACAATTAGTGATATCCTACAGGCAGGTGCTATGTGTGCGAGCTGTGCGTTCTCAGTGGGATTTACATCTGTGTCTCGTGATGGTTGGTTAAGGGGTTTGAAATAGTTTCTAAGGCCTAGTGAGAAGTACTAGCAAAGCAACGAGTATGAAAGGTCGATAATTGGTTACACATCGTGGGCTCTCCCATCGTCCACTCGTAGCAGTATATTAGTACAGATGTTATCAAGGAAACTGTCCAGAGCCTGCCCTGTCCCGGTCTGTCATGTAAGGTTGAGCTGAAGTGCAGCTTGGAGGGGAGTCTACATCTTGTGAGAAGTCACTATGAGTAGGGAGGGCTAGAAAGGACCCTTCGGTCCTAGGTAGGTGAATGACAGACAGCGAGGGAGACTTTCTTTACAGCACCCAATATTCACAGGTCAGTTTTTCCTCTCAGTTTTGATTGTTCTTAAGGCTTGTACATGTCGTTTCATCGTCAATGCTTCACCATAGCTAAGCATGTCGCTTTTCCACCATCCATTGCTGAAAAGGGTTTTTCCTCGCAATTACTATTCCACAGTGTAAAAGACCATTAAAAAAACATAACATCTCAAATCTTTCTCCCAGTGTCGCCCTCCCCCTTTGCTCCGTCCCCTGTCATCCTCCCTCTTTGCTCTGCCCTGTGTCATCCTCACTCTTTACTCAACCCTGTGTCATCCTCCCCCTTTGCTCTGCCCTATGGCCTCATCCCGCTTTGCTCCGCCCTGTGCCACTATCCCCCTTTGCTCCACCCTGTGTCACCCTCCCCCTTTGCTGCACCCTGTCATCCTCCCTCTTTACTCAACCCTGTGTCATCCTCCCCTTTTGCTCTGCCCTGTGTCATCCTCCCCCTTTACTCTGCTCTGTGTCATCCTCCCCTTTACTCTGCACTGTGTCATCCTCCCCCTTTACTCCACCCTGTGTCCTCCCCTTTGCTGCGTCCTGTGTCATCCTCCCCCTTTACTCCCAACCCAGTGAGTATTTCAGCTGTAGTTTTCTAAAGGCAAAGATGCTCAAAATCTCAGAATTCCCCATTATTGTTATTTGCAGAGTTGTGACTTGTAAAACAATATAATCAGGGTTCAGCTTTGATTAAACTGATCTGTACAGTAAGAATCTAACTTCCTGAAAATAAAAGATGCGTGTAACTCATTTACAAAAGCCATTGTGTTAGCAGCCATTTAAGACCAGGGAACATCAAGATTAAACGATTTCAGGCACTGATTGCTCAGAGACCGCTAGGAACAACAGACGAACACAGCACATAACGCACACAGCCCTGATTTGCAGATGTGGATAGGAAATCGAGTTGCAAATGCAGCCGAGAGCGTGATGCAAAGATAGAGAAGGAGGAGTGAGGTTAAATAAAGGCAAACACAATATGGATGGTCCCAGGAGAGGTGGCTGCTAGGTGGAACAATCCCAAGCTTTGCAGGGGAACATTCTACATGGAGTTTCTCATTGGTAATTGAGATGGATATTCAAATGATGCTCAGCTGCTGTAGCAAGACAATGACACAAGCACATTTTTATCCCGGCTCAGAGTTCTAGCATACACACTGCCATTTTCCGAATTGTCACCCTACGTTCTGTTCAGTTCCCTTGGGGTTCTCCTCAAATGCTCCCTGGTTACTGCTGAAGACACCACACAGAATTACCACCATTTGAACTTGCACTCTTGATTCTACTGGTCTTTTGCAGCAGAAGCTTTGGGGATGGGGGGCGGTACTATACCTCTGGACTTTTGGTTATAGCCCCGGATAGAAGCTCAGGGGCTACAACCAAAAGGCTAGCTAGCCCCCAGTCCCGACGTCCCAGTATTAGCGTAGCCCCAGATCTTTCACAATCCTAGCAACACCCCTGATTTGCAGTAGTCGGGGTGGGGGCAGGGCATCCTTTTCGGTTATTCGCATTCATTTGTTAATAATGTGTGTTCTCATATTGGGTTTCTTTCTAGATTCCTCTCGCTTCTAGGCGCTGGCTTGGTTTTTACCCAATTTAATAAGGTATCAGGTAATAATGTCCCCTTACATAATGTCTACATACATAATATTGCCGGGAAAAGCTATTGGTGACATTATATATGGTGACATTATTTGTGGGGACGGGTTGCGGGGCTATTCCCTGCTCCCACTAAAAAAAACTAATCAGGGGTGTCCCCCGCATGTTCATGTAATAATATCCCTGCAAAAACCAGCGACTTTTTTGTCAGGGGACATTTTAGCAGGGACATTATTACATGGAATCTTTAATAATACTCAATATATCGACCTGGAAAGCATAACGGGCTAAGTCGGCCCTGCAGCAGGATTCAAACTGTGAGAGCCAGTCTGTATCCCTCTACGAGGCAAACACTTAACACCTAGCACTAGAGCTTATACAGATGTGAACTGGTGCTTGTATAGGTAGTTGTGGAGATGTGTTTAATCTACTTTATCTCGCTGCACCTTGAACCAAGCCATCCCCATTGTCAGAAAGGATAAAAAAATTAGCAATTTACATCTGTGCGCTTTGAAGCACTTCACTTGTGTATAAGCACTTTACAAATAAACAATTACAATTACACTACTATACCATACAGCCATAAGCACCTGAATATACCATTGTCTATGTTCACGAGGAGCTACACATGAAAGTTTGGTGCAATGGACGGTAATTCCCAAGATCTCGTAACGGGGCAAGTATATATTGGGAGACTCTTTTAGTAGTCATATTCAAGTTGTGCTCTAGCACCTTGGAGCGTCTCATGTGCTCAATTGAATTACCAATAAAGATCTCAGACTCAAATAACCAGACAGACTCAAAGAATATGGCAAAGTACTACTTTATTATCAGCTCAAATAAAGTAGGGTAAATCGGGTAACAACGAAAGTAGTCCATGCACTCACACTTAGGTTTTGATCATACAGAGGCTTTATACCTCACCATGCGTCATCTATGACGACATCCTCCATGGCAAATTATAAAACCAATTGAAGGGAGGGATTGCTTAAGGGTACATATGTATCTATATATCATATAAGTATTAGTAATATCACTGGATGCCCCTTATCTAGTAGGCACGCCTTGAACCACATTTTAATATGTAAATCATACAGATTTAGCAGAACAACAGTGACGGATTGGCCTGTGCAACATTGTATAGCATGTTGCTACCTAGACCCTCTGATTAGTTGACATTCTCTCCCAACCGTGGCCTTTCGCCTCATTAGCAGCACGTAGGCAAAACGAAACCCAAGTGCAGAGAACAACGTCAGACTACTACCCACTTGCTTGCCCAATTAGTCCATCATCTCTCATCGGTCAGGCCCCAAGACAAGGCTTCTTCTTTTTAGTTGACCTTGCGGCCTGGCCTCTGTTCTGGGACTTTCAAGGGAGTGTAGGTACACCATTATCTTCGTATAGAGCTTAATGAATAGCCCTTGTTTTCATTTTTTGAGTCAAGTGTGAGGAGAACTCGATTTTGTCAATTGCAACCTTTTATTTCCTGTAGAGAAATATGTTGTGGGCTAAGAAAGAGGATCTTAGTGCGACACTATCTGGATGGATAGTGAAGATTGTGAAATTTGGTTGGTTTGGTTTGTCGCAGCGCGTGTGGGCATGAGAGTTGTCCCACTATGCTCTCCTATGTAATAGTATATCAATGATGCCACCACGCTTTCTGCGCCAGTTAACTCACAAGAGTTTATTCACTGGTTTATTAGAGAATAATTATACAGTGTGTCCAGATTGCCGACACGTGTTTTGGCTGAAAGCCTTTTTCAAAGCTGGACAAGCAATGAACATTCAAAATCCCATCTAGGTTTTAGGGGTTGTCACTTCGCATAATTGGTATGGTCAATGTCGTGGTGTGTAATCACCATACCTGGTCCATCGAGTTCAGTTCCCCTCTACAACGTTCAGCAATCTGGACACACTCTATAATTATTCTCCAATAAACTAGTGAATAAAATCTTGCGAGTTGACTGGCGCAGAAAGCGCGGTGGCATCATTGATATTTTATTTACTGCTATTTGATTTAATTGTGCTGGGTGTTATTACTCCCCTGGAGACTTGATCACTTGCATATGCTTTTTGCATTCTTGATTGTCCAATACTTGGCACTTGATCCCAAGGCAATAGCCTCCTCTTTGTTCCTCACAAAAAGCTGTTTCCTAAAGCGTTTCTGATCTGCAGCCCTGGTTTGTCTCTGAGGTGGCTTGATGGGTTTCAAAACGAGTACGGCGTCCATCTTTTTCTCATGGCTGCTTCAGTCACGTTACATTTCCTTCTGCATCAAGCCTCTATATGTCTCATCTACCATGCATTTCTACGTATGTACATTCACTTCATCTCTTCTCACTTGCTCATTTGATGCATATGATTTCTTCATATTTGATTACATGTTTCTGTTATTAGTCCAGTTACATCTCCATTCTTTAAGTATTTGCATACCGTTTAAGTGCATCTTCGTGTCTTTCCTTCATGATGTCACTCTGCCCTTGTCCAATTTCACTTATAGCTCTTCGATGTCCAATGGGGTGTGCAGACACCCTTCCACCCTTTCAGGGCACATTTGATACAGTTCTCGAAGTGCATATCTGATGCGGTGTTGGGACAATACCTGCTGTCCGACATCGGGCTCTGCTCCTGCTGTTCCAATATGATGGAGGTGAGGGGGCGGGAGCTAGGGATGAGGTGTCCATCTGCTCCTCTACATTGTCACTTTGTATATTGGGCACACAAATCAGGAGTTACTTTAAGCCCAATTCCTACATTTTGCAAATGTCCGCCCTGCTCCTCATTGAAAACAGAGAAACTGTGTTTTTGTGATGACTGTGTTCACGGGACTTTCATTGTCAGGTTGAGTTTTATTTTTGTTGACTTTTGTTGCTGCCGATTGATTTAGAAAAAAGTTCAACACATACGTAAATATATTTTCCACATTTTAAACGATTTTGCGGTTTTATGACAGTGTTAAGTGACAGGTTTCAATGCTTTCCTAGTTAATTAGGAAGAATATACAATTCCTCAGCATTTAAGGGGTTTAAAGTAGTGAAATGCATGTTACCAGGGATCAAATGAGGGCTTGTGAAGTCCTCTGAGCGAATGTGCTGATTAATCCCCAACTTTTGAAACGATCGAAGCAGAAGAAAAGAGAAACGTTGATTCAAATAACGGGAATACAATAAAACATATAATTAGCGATCACAGAGGCGTTTCGGTGGCTCTGCCCACGCTGAACTTGCAGTGCTCGCCTTCAAAAATCAGCAAAAATGTTCCTGGGTGTTCACTTCGGCCTCATTCAAATGAGCATCTCCTGCCTGAGGGGTTTCCAGAAAATGCAAAAGGGAAACGATGTTGCCTGAGAGGCAGCAATTGCATCGCACACAGGCAATGGGCGTGACGGTCCCTGAAGCAGGATACTGCGCAGAGATTAGCCCAGGAGGCAGTGAGGAGAGTTTCTGCATCTGCTATCACTAGGCCGAAAAGCAATCTTTATTTAATACAGAGGAGAGACTACGAGGCAAATTACATAACATGCTGAACTACCCTCGCTTCTCCTGCGCTCAGTAATGGAGCTGTCACCAAGTGCCACTCAACCAGGAAGCAGAAGCGGCGCAATGAAGACATCAAGTGCGCTGAGCGCCACGCGTGACATGTCATGCAAACCATGGGGTGCCATGTGGAGACCAATCTATTTATTTATTTTTGCTTTCTATAAAGCTCGACCGAAGCTCCAGCGGGGTGTCGAAGCACTACATATACATACATGCAGTTTCAAGGAAGCCATGGTGTAAACATGTATGAAAGAAGTGGCATGAATCTACGTGCCACAGTCTTGGCCAGGAACACGTGTCGTAGGCATGTGGGCTCTTGAGAGCCCACATGCCTACGACACGTGTTCCTGGCTTGCCCAATTGGGGCTTTCACTGCTAAGAGCAAGAAGCTCCAGCAGATCACGAAAGTTATAGTAGCCAGCCAAATAGTGGAAACCTTCTCACATGCAAACAGTCCCAAAAATATTTCTAATACAAATGATGGACTTCTGGGAGATGTGGTTTACCTTTTCGGATCTATGGATTTTTAAAGAAAATTATGACTCTTGAGAATATAGAGCATTCATTGTGAACTTACAAATTTATCGAATCGTTTGCACCATCCATTCATTTTCCTGCTTTGTACGCTTGCGATAAATGATTCTACCATTGCTGCTCTTTCTGAAGGATTATGCACCACCGCTCCTTCGCGCACATAATCGTGTCTGTTATATCCCTTATTCTTTCAAGAATCGACAAAGCAAAGCGCATTTTCCAGCGTACACCAGGCTACCTCACAAAGAACTTCAACGGATCCAAAACATAGCGGCTAAGCAACTACTCAGACTCAGCCGGAGGGAACACATACCACCAGCTCTCAGATCACTCCACTGGCTACCAATCAAAAAAACGTTCCAGTTCAATCTCCGTCGCCCAAAGAGCACTTGAAGATCCAGAAGCAGAATTGCTCTAAAAGAAATCCTAGATCTGCAACCTCAAAACACAAGCACTACAATCACGTATTTCCCTCTCTGCCCAACGAACCAAACCACCCACTCTATCCCAAAACAGCATAATGGCTGGAGACCATGCAAACGGCAGCAGTGCACAGCAACAATCCCAATACAATAACATAACATATGAACCGCACAGAGTGTAAGGTGTAGGAATTAATGGTTCTTTTTGTTCACCATAATATGACAGTGGTTGGAAACCTGCAACTCTTTAGGTGTTTTGTCCTACAATTCCCATCAGCTCTAACCACGATAGTCAACGATGAGGGATCATGGGAGTTGTAGACAAGCAGGTCTGGAGGGCAGAGGGTTGGGTGTTGATATGTAATCCAATTTATCATTAACGGAGAACTACAATAAATACTGTTTGCACAACAATGGCATTTGTTGTACAAGGTTATATTTTTAGGTGTGTGGATTATGAACACATTGAACTACTGTTCAATTGTGTGCAAGCTGTATTTTTTTTCTTTCAAAGAAACGTTTAAAAAGAAGCGAAAGGGAGCGTGGCCAAGCGCAGCACGGAATGGCAGGCTGAACCTTCCTTTAGGGGTCGTTCAAACTCCTAGTACTCTAGGAAGTGGAAGAACATTTTTACTGGTGCCATTTGCTATCCTTCACCAGTGATGTGAAGAGGCCCTGCAGCAGCCGTGTCTAGCAGAAGTTGATGCCGCATTTCCTGTCAGCACTGTCGGAATGGCGCTAGTGACACAGCACTATTCCTTCTGCGGAAGCTGAATGGTCCACAACACCGGCAGTAATATTATATGCAACCCCTTTTCTCATTGGTTCTCAATGTCTAAGGTACTTTTAACCTTCAAATAAAACTGCTCTCTGCTAACTTTTAAAAGACTTAGCATCATACTCGGATTTTAAAACTCCAGGAAGCAGCCTTTAAGTTATCCTCTCTGCCTGTGATATTAACAACAAGTCAAAGAGCACATCGAATTGGACCTAAAAGGACAGAGTTATACAAGAACAATGCGCAAAGAACAATAATCTTCCTGCTTCTGGAGTACACCCAGCTTCAACTAATCCTACAGAAAGCCAAAGAAATGGAGCATCTTATCTGGGTTGGGCACAGGATCTTTATTCCACAGGACGTGTCCAAAACCACTACACAACAGAGAAGAGACTTACTTTCATACTGTCCTGCGCTCAAACAACTAAATGTAAGATATGGCCTGATTCGCCCATGCACTTTCAAGGTCACTATTAACGGCAAGAACTCTTCTTTTGAAGACCCAGCGGATCTAAAGAATTGCATCAGACTACAAAAGATGGAAGCAATGGACACAGGCTCTACTAGCAACGCATAACATACCCTCTTCCCTTACCGGTTATGTCTCATAATTCAGCTCAACGGGATGCCTCCTCGTAATAATCATCCCTCCAGAATTATCAACCTTACAAGTTTTTCGGCACCAAATCTTTCCCTGGTTTTTCTCTGCCATTTCATCCCAAAATGGGATGTGCCAACACCCCCTTATGGCACTAGACATTGCAAAGCTGATTTCCAAGCTTTTGCTCAACATCATTACTGTATTACGGATGGGTGGGAAAGTTTGAACCACCACCAGCCTACGTATACTTGTTCGTTCACACCCTATTATCAGATGTTGCACTGTTTGTATTCTCTTTTTCCCCCCTTTTTTTTATTGTTTATTTGTATCTTTTTGTGACTATTTTTTTAACTTCTTTCCTTCTTTGGCATATGCTGACTTCTGGATAAGTGAATTGTACTTAATGCGTAGACAGGTTTTAAGTGCTGACTCTGTGTTTCTATTGTTATCATTTTGCTGTTTTACAACATGGCTTTAAAGTTTATAGCGTGGAATGTTAAAGGTCTTAATAACCCCATTAAGAGACAGAAAGTCTTAGCTCACATTAATAGATTCAAGCCGACTGTGGCTTGCTTGCAGGAAACCCACCTATCCTTACAAGAGTCTATGAAATTGAAAACATTTAAGGTGGGAGAGGTATTTGCGAGCTAAGCTTATGGTAAGCATAACGGAGTGGCAATTCTAGTTAAAAAAGGTACTAAATATCAAGTCCTCCACAAAGGTTCAGACTCCAAGGGCAGGTGGGTTTTGGCCAAGCTATCAATAGATTCTCAAATTATGCCAATCCTTAGTGTTTATGGACCCACAATCCCCGCTCCTAATTTCTGGACAGAATTGAAACAAATGATTCTGCAATCAGATCTTGCCATTTAGGTATTATGTAGAGATTTCAACAATATTATCAATCCTTTCTTAGACAGAAGGTCCCCCTGTCAATTAAAACATAATAAATCACATACTGAATTTGTTAAATTCCTCACGGAAATTGGAGCTGTTGACTCTTGGAGGCTCTCACATCCTACTGGTCTAGATTTCACCTTCCACTCCTCCCCACATAACTTCTTATCATGTATAGATTACATATGTTTTGCTAAATCCCTAGTAGGTGCAATTATTGACTCCACTTATGAATGTTCACTAATATCGGACCATGCTCCTGTAATCACTAGTTTAGACCTGAGATGTGTTAAAAAGGGTATAAATAGATGGAGATTTAATAAATCACTCGTTCAGAATACCAATTAAAAAACATATTTTCTTGATTTCCATCACTTTTTTTCCACATTAATAAAGATGAGGACATCTCTCCGGTCAATAACTGGGATGCATATAAAGCAGGCCTACGGGGACACATTGGGCTTCATTACAACTGAGGCGGTAAGGGGTTAATGGGACCGGTAAAGGTGCCGGCGCCGTTAACCCCGTACCGCTTCATTACGAGGTTCCCTCGCGGGACCCGCTCTGGACGTCTGGTTAGACCAGACGTCCTTTGCGGGTCCCGCGAGGGGACCAGCATGCTAACAACGGGCCCATCATTAACGGGTCCATTGTTAGCATGCTCCCCATTCCCATTGAGCCCTATGGGGGCCCATTTGAGCCCTATGGGGGCTCAAATAGGAATGGGGATTGTCCGGGTTCCCTGAATGGGGAAATACTGGACCCTCCAAAGTGGGAATGGCCCGGTATTTCCCCATTCAGGGACCACGGACCCAGACCCGAGTTTGGAGGCAGCCATGCCCTTTTTAAGGGCATGGCTGCCTCCAAACTCGTAATGAGGCCCATTATCTCATTCGGAGCAAAAAGAAGAGCAGCCAGGAATGATTTAGATGCCCTACATGATGAATTAAGAGCTTTAGAGAAAAAATATAATACTAGAGCAAACGATAACTTATTTAAGCAAATTCACGGAACAAGCCTGCAGTGTAGTATTGAAATTTAAATAAAAAATATATCAATCATCCAATAAGACTGGTAAAACTTTAGCCTCATATCTTAAAATCAAAAAGGAAAGATCAAAAATCACTGCAGTTAAAAATGATTATGGCAAATTATTAACTTCTGATGCTGAGATCCTGGAAGTTTTAACTAAATTTTATGAAAATCTATATTCTTCATATCACACTCATTCTTATCTCTACTTCAATAAATGTTTCGATCGCCTGAAGCGTAATGACCATGCTAACATCGATCTCAGTAATTTAGATGGGCCTATTCATATAAATGAAATCATTAAGGCCATAAAAGATCTTAAGAAAGGCAAAGCTCCCGGGCCTGATGTATTCTCTATGGATATCTTTGTACACCTTTCATCTATTCTCTCTTCTAAGCTTGAATCTCTATATAATTATTTCTCAAGAATTGATCAATCATTGGATTCCTTTACAGAAGCTCTTTTAATACTCTTCCCCAAACACGATAAAGATAGTGAACTACCTAAAACTATAGACCAATTTCTTGAATTAGTTCCGATTGCAAGATTTTCGCTAAGAACTTAGCCAATAAAATGGAACCCTTCGTATATAAGCTAATTAAGTATGATCAGGTGGGATTTGTGAAAGGTCGAAATATATCAGAAAACTCTAGGTTGTTTATGAACCTCTTGCATTGTATCAACACAAAAAACAATCCAAACAAACCCTATATGGCAATCACATTGGATGCAAAGAAAGCCTTTGACCGTGTCGAATGGCACTTTTTATTCCAGGCTTTGAATTGGCACAGATTTGGTGACCGTTATATTAAACTAGTTAAACTTTTGTATTCTGATCCAAAAACTTCAATTTTTATCAACAATCAATTTTCACCCAGGCTCTCCCTTTATAGAGGTACTAAAGCAGGCTGTCCCCTCTCTCCTATTCTTTTTATATTGGCCCTTAAACCCCTATTGGAATCGATATCAACTAATTTAGACATCAACGGTATTACTTGTGGGGTATAAGAGTTTAAACTAGCTGCCTATGCAGATGACATTTTAATCTTCCTTGACATCCCGAACATAACACTTCCCCATTTACTAGACACAATTGACCTATTCTCCCATTTCTCAGGATATAAATTGAACAGGGATAAATCAGAACTGCTTCCTCTTAATGTCTATTGGGTTAAAGAAGATTTTCGCCACTTTGGTTTTAGCTGGAACCCTAAGTCTATTTAATACCTCAGTATCTCTATTGCCTCCTCTGTCCCTAATAATCAAGATCAACCTACAAAACCTGCAAACAAAATTAAATGACTATGTAGCTACATGGTCTCCTTTGTACCTGTCATTGTGGAAAGGATTAGAGGCCATTATAATGTTTACACCTGTGATTTTAGACTACCTAAAAATGCTTCACATTCCTTTACCTTCCTCTTTTTTCATATCTATTGACAACACTCTTATTCGATTCCTATGGGACTCCAAGAAAAAGAAAATAATTGCTGCCAGCAAACTTAAAAATCCTTACACCAGTGGCGGAGTTAAATTTCCGAATTTTAAAACTTATCACAGAGCCTTTGTTCTTAAACAAGTCAAATATTGGTTCTCCTCTAATGAAGTCAAGAACCTGCCTATTTGGCTTATTGTTGAAAGGTCACTGTTCTCACCATTTGATATTAAAGATATAGTCTATCTTTTTAATGGTGCAAAATGGGCTTCTCCACAACCATTTCTCTTACCAATTCCTATTTGTAGGATTACCTATTTCATCAGCTCAATAAACCCAGTAAAGCCCTCTCTCCTTTTACATGGTGCAATAAATATATAACTATAAATGACAGACCCATTTTTCGCAAAGTTGAATTACTGAAGGAGTTACATTTATGGATCAAATAATTAATGGCAATGATATACTTTCAGCAGAAGAGTTTAAAACCAAATTCTCACTGCACACCTTTCCCATCAGTCAATATCTGAATTTCATTAATGCATGTTTAGATGCTAGCAGCAGAACCGATTGTCAATGATTAGCTGTAGACCCTAGTAGACTGCACATTAGAACATCTTTAGATACCATCAAAGCCTCTACTCTCTATAAAGCCGCTATGTCAGTAAGAATCTTCAATAACCGGTGGGCATTGCAATGCATTGCAATGGGAAGAAGAGTGTGTGACACGCTTTGGGAGTGACCTATGGTCAATGATATGGTCCAAAATCAAGGTGATAGCTAACCTAACCCAAACCCTTTATTCCTTTAGTCACAGAGCCTTTATTACTCCCAACAAGCTTTTCCTGGCTCAATTTACAGATAATGATTATGTTGGTCCTTCCACTTGGCCTCTGGGACCTTTAAGCACATGTTTTTCGAATGTACACTTTTAAACCTTTTCTGGAACCAGATCAGGTTCCTCCTCCAACACATTTTTTAAGTCTCAATTCCTCTAAATCTCGCCAATATTTTACAGGGTAACCTAGCCTTTAATGAGGTCACAATCAGGGAAGCCTATATCCTCTTTGACCTGTTTTTACTTTTGGCTATTCGATTGATCACATCTAATTGGAAAGACTCACCAAAATGTCCACCAAAGGTTGGTGGAATAATATATGCGATGTACACAGATTGGAAAAATGCATGGCCAATTCTCCCACTCTTTCTCTTAAGCACGACAGAAAATTGCTTTTTTGCGAATTAGTTAAATGATAAAAATCTGTAATTCACCCAGTGATTATATTGATGAATCATTAATTGTAACCTGAGCCAGTCTATCACTGTCGTTTCTTTTCCGCTATGAGCCTGATTTGGTAATGCCAGTTTTGTTTTTCCTCTCCCCCCCTTCACTCTGTTAGATATATTTTTGTAAATCACATCTGTATTGTCACTGTTACATTCCCACAATGGTCTCTTAATATATATTATACACTACATCTTTGTATTTTTAATGTATTTATCATTTAATTTTTACCTAATTACTGCTCTGACTGTTGCTGTGTACTGTGGTCTTTATTAAAATAAAACTTTTAAACTAAAAAAATAAGCACAATTCTTTCCTATGCCCTGGTATGGCTTGGTGTGTTATTTTAAGTGATTTTGGTGATTTTGTTTTGTGGTCATTCTATGTCAGGTTATGTTTTGACAGAGTGCAAATTCTGTGTCCACAATGAATAATCAATGGCCTGGGACTCCCTTCATACTCACACTGACACCTCAGAAACACTCCAACTGCAGTGCCACAGTATGACCCTGAAAACACCTATGGATTATGTCGATCAATGTAAGTGCCAGGAGTAGGATTTCCCAGCTGGTGCAGCCTTCGTATCCACCAGGCAGCACGACCATGACAATGGGAGCCCAACCACCCAGGGCCACCAGCACCATAGGATGTTGCGGCGCTCTTGGTTACTCCAAAATGCAGCAGGATGGGCTCTTCGCCCCACCTGCTCTTGAGCGGCAAAGTGAAGCAGAGAGAGAGAGAAAGGAAGAGAGGAGGGAACTCACTGGCTCCCTGGATCGGAATGCTTTGCATGCATTGTGTGGGGCGACGCAGGTCAGCAGGAAGTGACAATGAAGGCAGTGCTGGGGCCTCCTGAGAATAGAGACTGGGCTAGTCGGGCCACATGTCTTTTACAAATAAACATCCATTCCACTTCAATGGCAGCATCAGTATCAGTATAACAACAGGTCTAGCCCTACTTGGGGGTGTGTGGTGTACAGGGATTAATAATGTCAACACAATACCACCAACGCACACTACCCCTCCTCCTTCTCTAATTGATCTCACATGGCTATCTCGCATGAGTATCAGCCAATATCTGTCAGTCAATATGCCCAATTAGTCAAGCTAAAAAGAGCTGAGTTCATCACAGACTCTCATGCGGTTCCAGAGCCACAGAGATTTGCAGCACTCTTGGAATTCTTGGAGCCTCCGTCAGGCAGGCGGTGTAACACAGGAACAATCACTCGGGCTATTTTGTTGGGGCTGGACCCAGGATTTCTGAAGCTGCCTGAGAGAAAGGATAAGCAGGGACCCATAATTTGTATACGTATTGTATACGTATTGACATCACTGGAAGTGACATTAGTCTGCTACAATTATTTGCCTGGGATCATATCGTTTGCAAAAGTGATGAAGCTGCAATGTGAACTCACTCAACGTTGTAAGCACTTGGCACATACATTCCAAATTCGTGTCACAAATATTTGTTACGTTTTGTTTTTAAAGAGCTACCAAGGCAAACTGTGCTATATAAATGAATGGCTTGCAAATAACACAAGTAACATGATTTACTGACTAGAAAATATATGAATCCTTTAGAAACAATTTAGGCAAACAGAGTATGATTGTAGCTTCATTTTCCACACCCTGAATGTAATACTACATGCAGCAGGATGAAAACTTAAATAAGGTAAGGTCGCCTTCCTATAGTCCTAATTCGGCAAAGACTTTTATGCATATAATTAATAAAGGCTTGTTTTCCACACAAGAATAAAAAGGCAAACCCTTTATTGAGGTGTTACTCCTACGCTACTGAAACACATCATCATCCGGCTGGATTCCACCCAGCCCTGCCTTGCATCTCAGTTTTGAAGTTGCCTGTTGGCCGTGAGTGGGTGGATGGGCAGTAATTGGCTGAAACTGAACGGGACAAGACCGAGGTCCTGGTGGTGCAGCCCACGCATGGCCCTAGGGCAGTTGGTTCTGCCCCTGTGTCGACTTGGTCTTCGGCCTTTTGGCCTATTGAACTTGGAGCATGTCCCTCCCCAGCCTCACAGGTTAAGAATTTGGGAGTAAAATGTTCTGCTTTGTTGTCCATGGAGAGCCAAGTTGGGGCCATCTGTAAGGCGGGCTTCTTTCAACTTCGTGTGCTGCGGAAGGTCTTACCATTTCTTCCGGTCTGACTCAGGTCGCTAGTTACGGCCTCCCTAGTTTTAAGTCAGCTGGATTATTGCAATTCCCTGTTCTTGGCTCAGCCCCTGTATCTCCTTCACCGGCTGCAGCTTCTCCAAAACTATGCTGCACGCATATGCACTGGTACCCCATATGGTGCCCATGTTTCCCCCATTCTATGATCTTTGCATTGGCTCCCGGTTCTTCAGCGGGTTCGCTTCAAGTCTCTGGTGATTGTACGCCGGGCGTTTAATGGCTCAGGTGTTGAATATCTCCAGGAACATTTTCTACCTTATGTGCCTGCTCGTGAACTACTGTCAAAAGGCTCCTGCCTTCTCATTGTTCCTTGCTATCATTTTGAGCGGGTGGGGGGGGTGTTAGGCAGAATCACCTGCAGTACCCTTTAGGAACACTACAGGCAATTAGGACTACAAGAGTAAGCCAATTTCACCTTTGTTACAAGCCTGTCCTACACAGTGTAAGAGGATTCAATTCAGCACTACAGCTAAGTCAACGCCTAGTCTAGAATACTGAATGAAAACCCTTATTGATATATCTTTATGTCCAGTTCATGCGTTCTGGATGACTACCCCTATATAACACCCCTCTCTTGGAATCCTCCTGACCCCACTGAGCCACGAAGTAGTTCTGTTTTGCAAGTTAAAAGGTTTAATTGATAATTTAAACAATAGGTATATATATCACACTTTATAATAATTAATAATTGAATATCACACTTAATCTGATATGCTAAAGATTAACAACGGAGAATCTGGCACTAGCACACTTCTTTATAATCACTAAGGAGTTGACATGAAATGGATAAGATAGCCACAATACTTTTATAGTTTCAAATGGATGCAATGTGGAATGAAATGCAGTAAAGAAAATAACTTGATAGGATTTCAGCAAAAGACAATGTAATCACTTTCTTGGACAATTCACCCCCCCCTTTTATGCAATGCAAGGAAATGGAAGGAAGGCACACAGTTCTCAGAAATGCAATTAAATGTGATTCAGTTCACCCCAGCAACTTAGACTACAGAAGTTGAAAACACAGGCCCAAATGCTTTTAAATGTGCTGGAAATGAAGAAAAAAAAATATGCTAAAATGCTTTTAATTCCCTCTAGAGGTTCAGGGTGAGTGGTATCTAGTTAATATTAGTCCAGGCTCACTTTAGCAAGGATCTAGGGTGTAACTAGCAGGTTAAACGAATTTCTGGCAAATGGAAGACAAGCAGCAGCAGATTTTTACACGTGAAGAAATTTGCAAATCGCGGCAAAATTCGCGAATGCGTCTGGCGCGATTACAGAGGAACTACAAGGACTATCACTATCGTTTTGGGGTCCTAAGACAGCCTAGGATCTCAGCTTCCAGATGAAAGTTACTGCAAGTCTCTAGCACAAACGGTCACGGAGATATGAGCGATTAAATAAAGGTCGTTTTTCAGATTTGAAATTTTAAAGTTCAAAAAGACAAGTGCAGCTTGCAACTAGAAAATGACAAGTGACAGCTTTACAAATGACAGGTGACAGTTAGGAGACAGTTCTACTTAGATTAAAATAGATTGAATTATATTATTTTAACTGAGAGATTGGTTCTGCACAGTTTTGCTATGTACTCACAATATATTTAGAAATATGCCTTGCCACGGATCTGGTCAGGTTTTGGACTGCACTCCGGTTCAGCTCTCTCTGGTTTTGGATACTGCTCTGCTTTCTCTGGGTCTTTCTGCACAGCTTTCTCTGGAGATTGATGGAGGTAAAGTATGGATTTTCCCGGCAGAGCTTCCAGCTGCAAATGGATTTGAAGGTCCCTATCTGTCCTGTCTGTCTGCTTTTATGTGTTTAGAATGTGGGTGTGTTCTAGCATCACTGACCCTACCTCTCTCTCAGCTTCTAATTGGTCAAACTTCCATTTCTCACTTGATTGGGGGAGCTAAGTTGTGTCAGAGTGATGTCATTTTACAGCCTGCAGAAAGTCCACTCCTCCTGTCAACTTGCACACAAATCTAGATTTGAACCAAAGACATATTTGCAGAGGTACATATTGTTTTAAAATTACACGCACCCCTCACATATCACAGGAGGTATCCTCTGTTCAAACTCTGCTCTTCCTGGGGGCTTGCATTCAGAAATGGCAATATTTTGCACTTTTTAACTGGTTTGCAATTTTGGACATTAACCCAAATTTACACACATGTGCGCAAGGAGTATGGACATTAGTTGATGAAGTGTCAGATTTTTCACATGCACACATTTTGAGTAATATCCTCTTTTCCGCTAAACCCCCCCTGAACATGCCACCGGTTCTAAAAACCTCTTAAAATGTGGGCAGAAAAATCACAAGAATTATGGTATCATTTAAATAATTTTCACAAGTCCGTACTATGAGTTATTCATCTTTTTCTAAAACCATATTCTGGCTATAGAGGTGTGTCTTTTCAGGTCACATGGTACAGAAACCAGTCTTTCCAGTTTCTGCCAAGCTCAGAGACCCTGCCCCTCCCAGCTTCTGCCAAGAGGAAGCTGTTTTACGACATCTGCAATAAAACATTTGCATTCAGGACAGGGCTTTGTTCAGAGCTCCTGTATTCTGTGGGGGCTCCCCTTAATTCAATTATCAGAGAGATGGCATATCCTTAGTGTGGCCAGCAAAAGGCAGATAGGCCTGGGAATACAGCTGTGACTCAAGTTTCACTCCTGATGGGGGTAGTTGCCAGGCAGAATTCAGTTCCTTAAGCCAGGTTTCAGATAAAATGTCACTTGTTGTTCCCCAGTTTTCTGCATTCAAATAAAACTAAACATTTTTACATATGCAGCTAGAATGCTGATTCTAAGTTTAAAACTATGACATTTAAACAATTGCAACCTATGTGACACTCAGAAATAGGTCACATTTAGATTTTCAGTGTCCAAAATTTACTTAAACTGCTGAAATCCACAGCTAAGCCAGTCTTGTTATAAACCTTCAAGTCACTTCAGAATATAACTTTACATTGGATCCACCTCTCAGTAAGTCTTTCTTTGGCATGTTTTGGGTTCATTTATTCAGTTTTCTACAAAAAGTAAAATCTGGTGGTTTTAAAACGCCGGCTTTTGGATAGTGGTGAGTACTGGTACTGCACCCCTTTTCGGGATTTAAGCAAATTAATTCCCAACAGTTATGGGTTTGCTTTTGGCAATCAGCATTGCCATTCCCAATGGTTTCAGACTACTGTGTGGGTAGTCCAATGGTGGTTTTAGGCAGTGTCCTTCTGTGCCCATAACATCGGCAAAAATGAGTGGCAGCCTATTCTTCATGCATTTCCCTGTGCATTTTCCGGGAAGCTCTGGCCATCATGATGTTTTCATGTCAGTACTGCACAGTTTTGAGGTAGGGCTTGGATGCATGGGTAAATACATCCCACAAGCCCCCCTTCTTGCGGTGGCCATCTGATCCTTCACTGGTGGGAACCGCAAGATCTGGGATGTTTCCTCATCTTCTTCCAATAGATGGCACAGTTCAGCATCTTTTCCTCCATCCGGTACTGGTCGATCGGTTCTCCTCGCCGGTCCTGATGGGAATATTGGGCGGTACCCCGGGCCCATTGCGTCTCTGCTCCCGGTCTCCGGATCGTCCTCCTTGTCCCGTCTCCAGGTTTTCTTTCTCCTAGGACGACAAAGGAAGAGCGGCAATACCTATTCATAGACGTTTTTCCACCACTGTTGAGATAGTGGGGCAGCATATGCATTTCATCATAACGAAACATTACATTCTTATTTTGAAAAAAAAACAGTATAACTAAGAGACAGTTTCGTGCAAATCACAATATTTTAGAGACTAGATGTGGTATGTTTTATGATTGGAACTGAATTAGTCTGAGACAGTACCCACTAGGATTCCATAGGATTCCTCCAGTTGTTGCAGAGCGTGCCTGGGATGGCAACATTTCAACTGGTTAATGTGGACCCACTTGTCTTCCCCCTCTGCCAAATGACCTTTGGGGATGTGGATTTTGTAGGCCACAGGGGAGATCTTGTCGATGATCTGAAAGGGTCCCTTCCATGTAGGCAAGAATTTCCGCTGTTTTGCCTGGTTTCTTTGGAAGTTGTATAGATAGACCCGGTCCCCCACCTGATATTCCTTCCTGGAAGTCTTCAGGTCATAGTGGGTCTTCATGCTATCAGCCGATCTTTCTAGATTCCGCTGAGCGTAAGCAAAAGCATGTTGGAGGTGTTTCCTTAAATTCTCCACATACTCATGAGTAGTGGAGGCATTTATCAGTGTCTGCTCTTGGGTCCTGTAGAGCAAATGCTGAGGAAGCACCATCTTGCGCCCAGTCTTCAACTCAAATGGTGACATTTTGGTTGCAGATGAAGGGGTAGATCTGATGGCCATTAGGAGCAGAGGTAATCGGATATCCCAACTTGGCCCAGAATCTGCCACAAACTTTTTTAAGATGCTCACAATTGTCCGGTTATATCTCTCTACTGCCCCAGAAGAAGCTGGTCTATAAGCAATATGCAACTTCCTTTTGACCCCCAGTATCTCCCACATCTTTGTCATTACTTCACTGGTGAAGTGGCTACCTCTGTCTGACTCAATCCTTTGAGGTAGACCAAAACAGGAAAAGATGTGGTTAATCATCAAGGCAGCTGCCGTTTCTGCCTTGCAATTTGGGGCTGGGAGACATTCCACCCACTTGGTAAACAAGCATGTCACAGTCAACATGTACTTATTCCCCCTAGCAGAGCGAATCACGGGGCCTACAAAGTCGATTTGTAAATCTGACCATGGCAGTGTCATCCCCCTCTTTTGGAGAGGCGCACGGTGCGTGAGGGATGATGGCTGAAATTGTGCACACACAAGACACCCCTTCAAGTATTGGTCGAGGTCCTGCCCCATGTGTGGCCAGTAGGCAACCTCTCTTAAGATTTCCAATGTTGTGTGAAACCCCCTATGACCGGCGGTGGCCGCATCATGGGCGTGACTTAACATCAGGCTTCGGAATGAGGTAGGAACCACCCACTGGTCATGGCCAGCTTTGGATTTCCTTACCAACAAACCGTTTTGGATTGGGAACATTTTTGGACATTTCATCAACACTCTTAGGTCCTCTTTCCCAATGTAATCGGTATCTGTCAGGGGAAAGTTCTCAGGGTCCTCAAGGTGTTGGTAAAATTTACCAATTATTGGATCCCCCTTCTGAGCGGTAATCAAATCAGCATCAGGGGTCTCCTTGCTCCACTGTGCAATTGAAAGGTCGTTGTGAGCATTTGTCTGGGACCCAGTGATAGCAGTGACCTGGATTTCCCCCAACAGGGACTCAATCTCAATTAGATCCCCTGGGATGGCCCCGGTTTTGGCCAGCTGATCAGCTAAGTCATTTCCAGTTTTGTCTGGTCCCTCTACTTTGGAATGACCCTTGATCTTTTTCCAATAGATGGTCATCTCATTCGAGGTGACCAGATCATCAATGTTTTGGATCAACTTCCCATGTTTCAAGGGTTTGTTGTTAGCACATAACATGCCTCTGGTTTTCCAATTAACCAGGTGCTCCACGAACCCGTTCCGTACATAATCCGAATCTGTGATTATGACCAGTTCGTGGAGTTGATGCTGGACAGCAGTGAGGATGGCTTGATGCACAGCCATCAATTCTGCCACCTGACTATTTCGGGGACCAATTTTGTATCCAGCAGAGGGTTCTGGGGACTCATTCACCCATGCATTCCCTACGCCGGCCACCAGTTCTTTCTCCCCGTCGTTGTCAACATGGTAAGAGCATCCATCCACATAGACAGTGGGCATTCCCTCACACTTGTCTTCTTCAAAGACTTTGTGTGGGGAATTAAGGTATGCCTCCATGTTGTCCTTTATTTTTAGACTTTCGTCCTCGAGACAGTTTTCTCTGGCACGATCATGCAAGTCAGCCAGACCTTGCGCGAGGGGACTCTTCTTGTTTTGGCCATATCTGACCTCCACAGGAAAGCCTTGCATTGACAGAATCCAGGAAGTAATTCGGGAATTACTCACATTTCCGGCCCGGATTCTATCACTTTGGAGATATTGCAGAGGCTGGTGTGGAGTCTCCACTATGATGTGTTCCCCCTGGATAAACGGGCGGTAATTCTTCAATGCCCACACCGTTGCCAGGAGTGCCTTCTCACAATCGTTGAATTTTTCCTCCACAGAGGATAAAGTTTTGCTCGCATAGGAGATTACTTTCTTGACCTTGTCATGCTTTTGGTATAATACTGCCGTCAAGCACGTATTAGAGAACCCTGTCTCCAGGAAGAACTCCTTGTTTCTGACAGGGTAAGCTAGGCAAGGCGCTTGTGAGAGGCTTCTTTTGAGTTGTCTTACTGCCTCGGCTTGTTCTGGACCCCATTCCCACTTGACCCCTCCCTTCAGGAGATGAATCAGGGGTCTGGTGATCTCTGCGTAGCCCTCAATGAACTTTCTGCTGTAATTAGTAAGTCCAAGGAGGCTCCTTAGTTCCCGCAGAGTTGTGGGGTCTTTCAGTTTCTGAAGTGCTTCCACTTTCTTTTCCTGGGGACAGAGACCCTGAGGAGTAATCTCATGCCCCAAGAAATTAACACGGGTTCTACACCACTGTGCTTTTTGAAAGGAAAGTTTTGCTCCGGCGGCCCTCAACTGGGTCAGAACATAACGGATCTCCGCTATGTGTTCCTCCACAGATGAACTTTTGATGAGGACATCATCTACATAAGCCAGGTTACCCCTCGCACCCAGGTCGGGCATGGCCTTATGTAGGAAAATGTTAAACTCATTACCGGAGTTAAGGTATCCGAAGGGAGTCCGGGTCCATGTGTACTGCTGGCCCCCAAAGGTAAAAGCCAGCTTGTATTGGTCCTCCCTACTGACAGGCACAGTCCAGTATCCATTGGTCAGGTCTATTGCAGTGAATACCTGTGACCCCTGGATCTGGGCCAGCCCTTGGTCAATGTAGGGAAGAGGCCATCGGGAAGTATGGACCCGTTTGTTGAGCTCCCTGAGGTCGGCGCAGAGTCTCCATTGGCCGTTTGGCTTCAATATTCCCAGCACCGGATTATTGAAGGTGCTGTGGACTGGACGCATTATTCCCCGGGACTCAAGGTTCTTAATTATTTCAGTAAGGGACTCCATTGATGCGAGAGGCAAGCGATATTGCCTCACAAACACTGGAGTCATGCCAGGGTCCGTGGGGATTGTTGTTGTGTCGATGTCAGTGCGACCACAGTCATATGAGTCTACCGCAAAGAGATCTTGGAAATCCAAGAAAACTTGTTTCAACTTTTGCTTTTGTTCCAGAGTCACACAGGCATCAGCTAGGTTGACTCTCTCTTCCACCATCTGCCTGAAGCCTGGAAAGACTTCTGGTTTGGCTATCTCCGCGGCCTCCTCCAACTGGGTGGAGAAGTCCCTGGTCAGAGTGCTGATTTGGACTGGAGGCTTCAGGTGGGAAAGGCAGCCCTCATGGACCTGGAAAATCACCTCATCCCTCCTGAAGTCACAAGTCACATCTTCCTTACCATAGGGGCAGGAAGTGTACAGCAGGAAGTTCCCCCCATGCCGGGTAAAAATCCTGTCTGGTGTTGTATTGTCATCACTGTCACTGTCAAAGCAGTCCTTGGGGATTGGCCCTAGCAGTTCATTTCCAAGATCAATGGAGAAATGTCGGTCATCAACCGCCATTCCGAAAATGGTGCCTGCGGCTAGAGTAATACTCTTTAAGTCGCTGTTATCCACCTCTATTGGAATGGTGTCATGTTCTATGTTGACTAATGGAGTTGGGTTTACCCCCAACCCTTGCTGTTGGAGAGAAGCATTTAGATGTATGTAAGCATCAGGGTTTTTCAACTCTTGTCTCCTTTTAACTTTCACTTCCAGGGAGAATTGTCGGGTCCTTTCTGGGATGGTGACTTCCTCTTTAACCTGAATTTCAACTGCATAAGGTAGCAATTGAGCTGACCTAAATGCTTTTTCTGGATCATCAAAGCCCATGGGATTATCCGCTAATCGGGACCAAGCTTTGAAGTTTATTAGGTCCAAACTAATGGCAAAGCGATTGAGAATGTCACTGCCTAAGTAAAAGGCGGCCGTGACGTCTCGCACGACCCAACAATTATGGACTATGCTCTTGTTGCCCATGGAGATTTTGAGCATACACCTGCTTGGCAGGAGATGTTTGGAATTAGGTGCTTCCAGGTCCATTTCCCATTTGTCTATCAGTTTGAAGGTGGGAATGGCTGGATCTTTTGGGAGTTGGCGGAACATGGCTTCGCTGATGAAGCTCTTACCGTTGTTCACACACACTCGAGCGAGAACAGAGTCCTTCCCATCATTTAACTGAACAGGGATGAACAACTGCTCTCCAATTTGCTGAATATCAGCCAGGCTCTGAGCTGATTTCACATCTTTCTGGACTATAGGAGTGGGAGTTTCTGATTGTGGATTAGTATAGAATTTCAGGGTGTTTCCTTCCAGCGTGGAGTACCACTTTAGACTGGAAGGAAGGTTGATTTTCAGAAATAGAGAGGACCCTCCATCACCAGTCTGTTGTCCTACTGCTATTACTGTCACGTCTGGAATCTGGTTATTCTGGAAGTGAAATTCTACTTGGTCAGATTTTTGTTCAACCATGTGGCAGGTGCCGTTTAAACGAACATGGTTGACACTCTGTTTTAATTTTATTGGTCGGCTAGTCTGGGTCCAGAGGACCTTGTTTACACAATCTATTAGGGGTGACAACCTTCTCAGGAGGTCATTCCCCAGTAAACAAGGGGTGCCCTCTGGAGTCACAACTATGACTGGGTGTTTCAACTTGTGTCGCCCAATTTTAATGTCCAAGTCTGCCGTCCCCTCGACGGGAATTTCCTTCCCGTCAAAGTTCTGGAGTTGTCCAGGAAGTGAGGTGAGAGGAATTTGGTAATTCTCTCCCCTTCCTGCATTCAGTTCGTCAAAGGCCCTTCTTGACAGAAGGGTAGCTTGAGATCCAGTGTCCACCAGTGCCAAAATTGTACCCTGCCCCTGTACTTGTACCGGGGCATAGTATCTTCCCTCCTTCTCCTCAAGGGGGCACAGATAATGCACATTTTTGGACAACTGGTGGGCTAACTTTCTGGTTTTTGACATCGCTAGCGAAGAGATTTGGGCAGAATTCTGTGGAGAGCCTTGGGAATCTGAAAGAAAAAGTTGGCAACTGGAGATCAGAGCCATTGTGGGTTCCCCTGGCTCCGGCTCCGGGCCGCCCCCCCCCTTTTTGGAGGCAGTCACCAGGATGGGTTTGAACCAGGGGATTTTCTTGCTGTTGGTTCTGGGATGAGATGGTGGGCGGCGGTAGCTCTGTCTCCACATCTCCCCAGTCTGGATTTGCATCCCTAGGGACCCATTTTTCTTTGGGAGGAGTTCCCCCCTCTCTGAAAGAGAAGATCCTTTTCCCAGGATCCTCTGAGGATCCCTCTCCCTCAAATTTGAAGATCTGTACCTCCTCCTCAAACTGAGTCTGTTTGGGTCTTTTGTTTCTCCTACCCCCCTCTGCTCCTTAGGAGGCAGACTTTCAGGGGCAAGAGATTTTGTTTCCGGTTCCTGGATTTCCAGGGGCTGTTTACAAGTGAGGAAGGAAGCTTCCTCCAATGCTTTACGCCCCCCTTCCTCTTGTGCCTCCTCCCTGGGAACCGGTGAGTTATCGGGGTGCTGCCCCCGTCATTGTTCTGGAGCACCAGGTCCAGAGTTGGGTGTGTTCTGCGCCGGCATGCCGATCTGAGGGTTCTGCTGCGCCCTCAGTATGTGACCCAGATCCCGCGCCATGTTTTGAACCTGGCGCTCTAACTGGGAAACCCGCTCAGGCTGATACGGGGCCCTGTTTTCTCCCCTGGGCTGATCCCGGGAAGGGTAGCTGTCCCTCCTCTAGTAATACCCCGGGTTGGGAAGATTTGGGTACCCCTCCACCCTTGGCCTCCCCTCTCCCGGATTCAGTGGTCTGGGCTCAGGGAATTGGGGAAAGAAGGATGGATGGTTTTGGGGCTGAAAGTCGGGTGGATATCTGGGGAAAAAGTTCTGCCCAGGGTTTGGTAAATTTCTGCCCTCCTGTGGAAAGTTTGGAGGGAAGTTCCCTGGGTTCGGTGCTCGGTTGGATCCCCCCCCCTTGGGCTGGGGGAGTCCACACATAACCCAGGATGGGTCGATTTCCCTTGTAACGGGGACTTACATAATCAGGAGAGCGAGGGACCCCATTTGTGGGGCTGCCTCCTTGGCTCCCTGTCTGTGACTGACCCGAGGACCTCCTGGGCCTAGCATTATTAGGTGCAGGTAGGTTTTTAGGCCCCCCCATCTCCAAATCCAAAACGGGGGTGACCTTTACCTCTGCCACCTTGGCAGCAGCAGGGGTGCTGTTGGCTTTGGGGTTTTTCTGGGCATTACTTTTGCTATCTACCGGTTTCTGCACCTCATAGATCCGGGTAGCCTGTTCAATGACCCAGTCTAAAGATCTTTTCTCGTGAAAATCCCTCACGAGCTGGGTCATTATGTATTTGGGCAAGGTATGAAAAAATGTATTGATGAATTCTCTACTGTCTGTGCGCACCCTTCTGGTGGTCTGCGCAAAAGCACGTTTCAGTTCTTGCACAAATTCTTGCGGGGCCTGATCCTCCCCACACTGCAAATTGTAGGCTGCCTTGCGAGCCTCTTAAGGATTTCTATGAGTAGAAAAATGTTTCAAGATGGCCGCCTTATAGGTGGACCATCTTAAATGATTTTGGTCCTCCAGCCCCGCAAAGAAACTGGAGTATTCCGGGGAGAAGGTCCACCTTACATATTGGATACAGCTTTGGCTGTCCTTCAAAAGGAAAGCCTCCATCATTTGCTCAAACAACTCTAAGTGCTCCCAAACAGAATACTTAGCGTTCTTATGGTAAGGCGTGATGACGCTCCTGATCGCCTTAATCTGCTTTAAGGGGTCCTTAAGCAAGGCCCTTTTTGCCTTATTGGCCTTTTTGGTTCGGGTAACCCTTGTCCATTCATCCTCTGACTCAGAGGCACTACTCCCAGAGGTTCCTGTCTGTTCTTCCAGGTTTTCCCGGATTCTGCGAGCCTGGGAATGGCTGGCAGAATGTGGGGACCTGGTCTCCTGTTTCCTGTGGTGCTCAGAGGAGTCCTCAGATCCCTCCTTGCTGCCAGGATTTGATGGGTACCCCCCCCACTGACCTAACTGGGCAGAGGTTTTCAGGATGCCCTTAAGGGGCCTACTCTCCTGGGGTTCCCCACTGAACTGTACTGTACTTGGGTGCCCATACCCGGATGCCCACCCCTCCATTCCTGAGTGGTACTGGCCTATGAGCCCCATACTTTTAGCTGGATAGTAATCTGCCATCCCTGTGGCCCTGTGCTCATGTGCGCCAGGGGACATGGGGGTGGTAGAGTCCAGGGACTGGGAGAGATGAAGGCCCCTGGTGTTAGGGCTCCTGAGGTTATGGTCAGGAGTCTCTCTTTCCCAGCGAACCTCATCTCTATCCGCCCCTGCTCCCTGTTGCAATGCAAGAGCCTGCGCCTTCAGTTCCTCAGTTAAGGCCTTACTAGACTCTATCAGTCTCTCCTGCATCGCTACCTGTTGTTGGAGCCTATTATTGTGCTGGCAGAGAGCCTCATTCTCTCTCTGCGTTTCCTGATTGGTCCTGGAGCACTGGGCCAGTCTTTGCTGCAGGAGGTTTACCTCCTGAGTCCCATCCCTACTGGCCTGCTCCTTTCTTGCCAGAGCATCTTCCACCCTTCTGGTGTGCTCTACCAAGTTCTGGTTTTCTTTTTGGAGGTCACCCAGTCCCTGGTGGGCCAGGTGCTTTTCCTCCATTTTTCTTTTTAAATGGCAGACTTCCTGGCCTAAGGCGTCTCTTTCCTGACTAAGAGCCTGCATTTGTGCCGCCAGGTTATCCCTCTGCCTTTGAAGGGTACCAGCTTTCCGGCGCTCTTCATCAAACTCTGCCTGGGTATCCAGGTCTGTCGAAATCAGCTTGTTGCTCTCTACCTTCACTCTATCTAGATGACTTTGCAGGGTGGCTACGAGCAGCCACACTTATCTCAAGAGTTTAAGTGAGCAGTAGAACAAGTTACACAAAGGACCAACCAATACGGTGATTCAAGTAAACACTTACTCAAGGTTTCTCAGTAAAAGAATATACATTTATTACTCAATCTTTTGTAAAACATTACACTAGCACAAGCAGCTCAATATCACGCACTAACACCACAAAAATCCAACCGGTAAGTAACTAAACAAGTTTATTTAAAAAATGAAGTGGGGGCAAAATGGCACTTTAGGTACTTAGAAAGGGAGGGAAAAGACAAGGTTATAAGAATAGACAGCCCAAATACAATCATAGGCAGGGCAAATGGTTCAAGTTTAATATAACCAGCAATTCTTCTCAATAGGCCCGGGCCAAAGTCAAGCGTCTTTTGTATAGGACAACACAGTTCTGGTATGTAACAGTTAAGTCTTTGCCAGGGATTTTTAAAGGATTTGGCTAGGCGAAAGATTTCATGAATATTTAGGGAAGGACATGCCTTCGTAGTTGAGGAAAGTTTCACGCACATTCTCGATGGCCAAAAAGATTTCCGGACCGCGTTTGCACAGTACCTTTTAAATAAAGAAAGCTGTAGTTGAGGCAGTTGTACCTGGAAGTTCGAGCAGATCTATCTATTCCTGAACTTCAGTCGTGGGGACAAGAAGGAGGACTTTTGAGGTTCCTGCACTGCACAGGGAAGGGGTCAAAAGCTGTAGCAAGACGTCGGTTTAAGGCGTGAGTGCCCTGGTTTCCTTCTCTCTGGCAATTCGGTTTTCAACAGAACTCTGAAGAAAATTCGACCAGAATAGGACGGTGTCCAGGTGGCTTGCGAGTTGGTTGTTCCCACCAAACTCAAGGGAAGAAGTTAACCTTGAAGGGCTTCGCTGTCGTCGGAGTTTCAGGCAATTCGGACCTGCAGCAAGGCTTCACCGGTCGTCCAGGAATTGCAGCAGTCCTCTTCCTTCTTCTCCTCTTCGTTTCTTTTGTTCCAGTGGTCGACTCTCTTTTCCAAGTCCCGGAGACCTGCTTTTAAACAGTTTTTCCCCCATTCATTCAGCCTGGCTGTCACTAACACAGTAGGGTGGCTGTCCTTGCCGGACAGCCAGCAGGCCAATCACACCAGTGCATTCAGGTCTCCTAGGAGACTAAGCACAGGGGATTTCGGGCACCTCCCTCACATCCTGTTCACCCCAGACACTCTGGCACCAGAGGAGGGCTTCAGCACAGAAGCACGCCAAAGGGCACAAACAAAGGGAGCAAACCTGGTTTGGCACGCAGAGACAAATACAAGAAGGACTTTTTCTAAAAGAAATGGTGAAAAATAAATGACCGGAGTCTGTTTTTACAGATAGGTCTGGGGCGCCATATTGAAAAACATGGCTACCCCTGATTTTGAGCTACCGTTGTTAGTGGTCACGAAAAATAAGGAAAAGGTAACATTTTACTGTTACATGAGTGTTTTGACTCAGTGGAAGCAAAGCAACCCCTCCAGCGCTCTATGGGAAGATAGTGTGTGCTGGGTCAGTAAATTTAAAGAGACTAGTAAAGTCAATTTAACTTTACTTGTCCTGAGAGACAGTAGACATTCTCAGGGAAGGTAGTTAAACCTTTGTGGAGTCTGAACGACACCCCTGTGCCACTGCAATGAAGGTGCTGTGTGACACACAGAAAAAGATGATGTCAGTGGAGTTTGTTTTAAAATTCCATAACCAAAGAACACAAAAGTAAAACACACGCAAAATACATAGAAGAGTGGGAAAAAGAGGTTCACACTCTTACCAGGTAAAAAATAAAATCCTAGACATCCAGCAAAGTTGCTGGGGGTCTCCAAAGGTTAGGGAAATTTGCACATTTGGAGAATTCTCCCTAACAGGGGGCCGCTCTTTTTCAGTGGTGGCTGACAAGTTGTTGGAACTCGCTGCCGGTTCAGTTGAGAGCAACCAACAATCTTCTGGCATTTCACTGGTTGTTAAAAACCTACCTGTTCTAATTCCTTCTTTGGGTTATCAATTCAGTTCTTTATTTCCTCCATTTTGTTTTCCTCTCTGCGCCAAGATGCTTCGGCGAGCGTGCGTTTTATAAAAATAATTAACATAACATTGATGTGTCAAATTAGCACACATCAGTGATAAAACCTAACATTTTAAAAGAGGAGTTGTATTTTGCAAGTCACGCTGATTGAAGACTACAGAGATCTGTCTCCACCACAGCTCCAATTACCTAATCATTCACATGCACTAAGCACACTTTTCATAATCAAAGGTTGCCCGCTCCAGTGCTCAATTCCCCTCTTACTTGTCTGCCACTATCTTCTACAAAGAACCTTTGGGATTCAATATTTTCCTGACAAATTCTGTTGCTCAGAACAAAAAGATGCTTTAAAAAAAAGTATCTTCCAGGATCTTCTTAAGATGCTGTGTTGGGTCAGCGGGATCATGGACACTGTCCATCAGCAGCACCTTCATCCTCAGCAGGCAGCTCCAGAGTGCGGCAAGGGCGGGGGAGCACTGACCGTGGGTTCTTTTGGGGAGGGATGAAGCACAAAAAGTCCAATGATGTGTGTAGCCAATGTGAAGATGTTATGGTCTTCTGGCGGGACTGACCCCAGACATCATTCTGTACAAATGCATCACCCATGTGCACTCGGGCCAGCACGCAGGTATGTCTATGCTCACCGGGTCTGTGCAGTTGACTTGTCAAACTAGGCGTGTACACCCACCAATAGTAGTTTAAAATCATCTAGCCAGAAATAGCAGTCCAGGAAGGGGCAGGATTCTTTGGATGCACAGGGAAAGAGAGAGCGATTGCAACCACAGCCTTCAAGGCAGCCAAAAGCAAACCCTTTTTTTCGTAAGAAAGCAAAAACTACAAAACAGACCTCACACCTGGTCCCGGACCCTTATAGCCTCAACTTTACAACATTTATGGAGATCTCACTTAGCCTTCATCTTTCCAGCCTTAGGACTTGCCCTCTCCTTCAAGGGTCACAATCCAACCATTGGGAACATGCGTTAGCATTGCCCTTCCTTCTCCTGAGTATCTCAAAAAGAGCCAATCCCACAGTGGCAAACAGAGCAAACCTATGCAGAACTACTCTCTTTACAACCTCTCTCTCCCAGTCACTCCTGCCCGCAATTGCCATCCAGACGACATCAATTAGGATGCGACTAAAGTGCGTGACTGCCCCATTACTCTCGGTGTGGTACATACGTGTCCTCTCATGCTCTACTGCCATTTGTTGTAAGAACATCTTAATTTCGTGGGATTTCAGCAACTCTGCATTATCCATCATAACTGTGCACAGAAACCCTGCCCTTCAGAAAGTATAATCCAAAACTGCACTACTGTCCTGGTATCGGCCTCATGCACCACCCTGACTCCCACCCACTTGGAATAGAGGTGCACCACAACTGGATTGTGCCACTTTCTCCCATGAGTTCCATTGAATGACCCTAACACATCAAAGAGCACACACTCCCAAGGCATGTCGAGTAGTTCTGTTGGTGTCAAAGTCTCACCGTATGCGTTCAAGAAATGATCACTCTCCTGACACATCTGACATGCTTTTATGACCTCTTCCGCCACCTCATCCACACCAGGCCACGCCCTCTTCCCTTGGTTTTGGTCCTTCCCAGATGTCCCTCATGACAGATCTGGAGGATCCTTTTCCTGACTCCCAATGGCAGCACAAACTTTCTTCCCTTGCCAAAAAACAAGACTCAACATTAAACTCATCTGTGACCCTCTGATATGGCTTCATATTCTCCTTCTCTGCTTCCTGCACGTGACAACCCCTTCCCTTCCCATCAGTACAAAGACCTCACTCTTCAATGTATCACAGGATGGGGCCTCCTTCCCACCCTCCCTACTGAGAGCATCACACTCCGTTTGGAGCACTTCTTCCGCGGCCGTGTCTTGTTCAGACATCCTATTCTCCACTTCCTAATCCTTCTCTAAGGCTTCCAGGACAGTAGGTCAGCAATCACATTTTCCTTCCCTTGCATGTGCACAACATCCAAATCATGCTCCTGCAGGGCAGCGGCCAATCTCATTATCCTTCGGGGAATGCTCTCCAACTCTTTGGTGGTGAAAACTGTGGTCTCTTTGAATACTGGCCAGGGGCAGCATTTGATACCACCAAGCTCAGGCATGCTCCAGTTGCCCTCACAGGAACAGCTCCACCCACAACGCTCTGGAATCCTCCCTCCTCCCAGGTTCGATCCCTTGTCTACTGGGCCTAAAGTGAAACCCAGGCGTGTGCACAGTAAGGGATCAAAGAGAACCTAGATATGGAACAATTTAGTGTAATATTCTTATATCTTTGCCAAAGTGGCTCGTCTACTCTCCAGGCCATTAATCGCAAATTAAAAATGCAAAGCATGTGAAAATAATGACCCTCTGATGATATTCAAAAATGAATTATTAAAAAAGAATTTATAAGAGAACAGATCACAATGACTGATTGTAACAGATAGAATAGTGATAAACTCGGATGGGGAACCCGTGTTAGTTGCTGATAAGAAATGTCCCTGATGTGCCCGATCGCTAAGAACGAAAGGGATCTGATAATGACAATGCCACTTTATAGCATTTTCCATGCTCTGATTTTGAGAAGTTATGAAGCCCTTATGAAGCATGTAGCCTGGGAAGTCCTGTTTCCAGTTAAGGAAAATACAGCCTTTGATCATTTGAGCAAACATGACTACAGACTGACTGATTGAATTTTGTTCAGTTTCGCTGCGAAGTGGGAGCCTACAGAACCGATTCGGCTGCTTTCATAGTGCCCATGAGTTGCGATACTGCGCCCCGATTCCCTTGAGAACGCAAGGCGTGGAGTGGTATCATGAAAAGGCTCAGATGTATGAAATGCAAGCAATCGAGAGAATAAATGGGATGGAAAAACATGTCTACCATCACGTACAATTCTCTGGCCATAAGCAAATATGATGTGTGCTTGCCTACATTAACGTAGTGCATCTTAAGCGAAGTTATGAATCCCTATGACATGACTTAGGCTAGTGGTGTAGACAGCAAGGGGATGTCTGTTTATTGAACTGGGGGCACGGCCATGCAAGGCCTGATGAACATTGAGTATTGATATAAGTTGACTCGCTGGAGTATCGGTAGCCAGTGAGATTGACGGAGGGTAGGTGATTTCAAGATCATGTTTCACTGTCCCAAAATGGTTTGAGTCAGGCAATAACCAGGCAGTCAGAGACACACCGTGTTGGAGCAGCCTTGCTGAGACAGTACACGGGACAGCATGGCTGAATTGCAGGACTGGTAAGACAAATATGGAAAGGTTTCAGATAATGTTAGCTGAAAAAATCCAGACTTCACAAGAGGGCAAGGAAAGGGAAAAATTATGAGGACCAGATTGCAGGTAGGCAGACAAATTAAGTGTTTTTAACGAGTATTATGTAGAGAATGTAAAGTACCGCCGAGTACCTCGCGGCGGTCGCGCGTGCTCTCATGCTTGATTGTAATGAGCGTCGCGTGACCGCAGCGAGGAAAGGCAGTTAGAAGAGAAACGAAAAGGCGGCCTGATGTGAGAGGGGCGACTGGCGAGCTTCGTGTTAATAAACACTTAACATGTTTAAATAGTGTGGCATCCCTTTACTGCACCTCCTCCCTGGCTATGCCCCCAGCCCCCCCTCTCCCTGCTCCTCACCTTCGTGTCCAATGAGAGGGGGAGTGGGCGGCACCCACCAGGACAAACAGCCTATCCTTGTGTGGCCGTTCGAGTGAGAGTGGGGAGAACGTCCCCCTGCAGCGCCACGCTCCGAGGCACTGCGGAGACAGCTGCTCTTTAAGCCCCCACCTCTCCACAGGCTTCCTCCTGTATTCGTCTAATCACAGCACGTTCCGCTTCAAAGGAAACGTCGCTGGGCTCCTCGGCAAGCTCCGTGTGCCCCCTCGTCGCCACTTGAAGGAGGGACGCCACACTATTTAAACATGTTAAGTGTTTATTAACACGGAGCTCGCCAGTCGCCCCTCTCACATCAGGCCGCCTTTTCGTTTCTCTTCTAACTGCCGTTCCTCGCTGCGGTCACGCGACGCTCATTACAATCAAGCACGAGAGCACGCGTGACCGCCGCGAGGTACTCGGCGGTACTTTACATTCTCTACATATAGCCTCAGGTTTGGAGAGCTTGAGCTTCTGATGGCTGGATCGCATCCACTTTTACAAGGCGATCGGGCAACAGATTTTAACTCAGAATATTCAGCCGTAGAAGTGCCCCTCTAGAAGAAAACTGTGGATGTCAATGGCATAACTTAGGAATGTGAGTCTGAAAAATTGCATGTCGTGAACACATCTCAGTGATGATAAACATTGTAAACAGTTCTGGACAAAGGGTGACACCCGAATAAATGAGAGGGTCGATTAAAAACGGAGCAAAGAGCAGAGAATGATTTAAAAAGAAAGAATGAACCTGGTTGGTGGGCACAGAGGTGGGCACTTCTCTATTCTGAATGCCAATCTTTTCAATCAGAGACAGGATAATTTAGTGGTTGATGGTATCAAAGGCAGTCAACTGTCTCCATAGAATCATAGTGCAGGTGCCCTTGACATCCTACATTCTAATCAAAGGTGCTCCAAGCTGCTACTGCAACTGACTTGGTTTGGTTGCCAGATCTAAAGCTAGCCTGCATTGTACATAACATGATACTCTTCCCAATAAAGGACTGGTGCTTTATTCTGGTCAATAGCAAAACAAATGAGGTGATGGCTGGAAGGTTTAGAATTAATCTGAACCTCTGACATTGCTCTGGGCAAACCTAGAGACCATCGTTCTTCTCCTGCCAAACCATTACAAAAGGAGAAAAACCATATGGAAATCAGGCTTTTATTCTGAGCACCTTCTCCAGAAAGGCTTTGCCAGACTACACAAGACACAGGTCTGTCAATTTGAGGGCAGCGAGGCTCCAAGGGAGGTTTATTTTTTTGAATCGAGGGTGAAAAACAGCATGTTTCAATATAGAAGGAACATCACTTTTTGTAATGGGAACATTCATTTGATATCAAACCATTTCTACCATATCTGGGCTGAAGCGTAGAGCTTCAATTAATTTTGCAATCAAGCGAAAGAAGAGATGCAGATCACTTGCCTCTAGAAATTAGGCTGGTGATTAGCTCAAGATTCAAATAGTGAAAATGATCACGGATGGTGTTGCCTCGGCAAAGAGACTTGAATGAAGAAGGATGGACAGGATTAGCAAATTGAATGTCAGAGTGCATTTTATCGACTTTGGAGGCAAAGGCAGAGTCTCGCTCGCTGTGTGCAAAGTTCCTAGGATCACGGTCCTTTTGAACATAAAGCTTGTGGAGAAAGAAATTCACCCAAAAGCTGAACTAATTTGGCTGTGGGTGTTATATGCGTTGAGAACTCATTTCGATAAATAGATTTTTTCGGTAGCCCGCAGGAGAGCTCAGGAGCATTTGCTGAAAGATTAAAGTTCAGCAAGCGAGATAGTACTGTCAGATGCAGCCCAAGTCCATGCAAGTGTTCGTTTTTGTAGATTTTATTTGTTCACACATGACTGAATCATCCACAGTTTCGATACTTGAAGCAGCTAAATGAGTTTTATAGACAAAATAGTGGCACATGACGGAAAGATGCTACAATTAAGGCCAAAGGTAAGAGCACCAGCCATTAAGTGGGGAGGAGTGGGGGCAGGGGGGGTGGCAGATTGTCAACAATCTGAGGTTTGATGATATTCAGGTTTTTCTCGTTAGATTGGAATATGTTTTGGGCATGATGAGATGTAGAGACATCAGAGGAAAAGATATTAAAAAAAAAGTAAGGGAATGCTCAGACCAGTAGATCCGGATGGGATAGTCGAAGATTATTAGCTAAAAATAAGGTCATGGGTATTCCCAGGTGCAAAAGTGGGGATGCTAATTTCTTGCTGCAAATGTAATGAACTTAGTTTGGATAAATGAGTGGATGCTACTATACGGCCAGGCTTCTCAGCACAAACATTAAAGCTACTCAGCACAGTGAAACAGGGATGGGTCAGCAACAATATCGGTACTAGGTGAAAAGGTCTTTTTATAAAGATCTTTTCACAAAAAGATGGATTTAGAAAGACCGCTCGGTGACTGCACGGAGCAGTCTTTCTAAATCGAACTGTCGCGCCCCTGCCGCACACACAAGTGCGCGCAGGGACTGACAGGCTCAGCAGGACCCGCAAGCGGAGTGCGAGCAGAATGGATGTGTGTGTGTGTCTAGCTGTGTTGTGGTTTAGGGGGAGTCTCGGGTGGGGGGAGTCTCATCTGGGGGCTGAGAGATGGGCGGTTGAGTGGCAAAACACCCGATTTCAGAGAAATCCAGCAGCAAAGGGTGGGGCTGGAGGGTGGTGTGGGCAGGGAGGAACAATTCTGGATACGGGAGGGGTGAAACCCCCAAAATATTTTTTTTTACTAATTTTGGAGCTCTGAAGAGAAAAAGACCTTTACAATGCTGATTTTACGATCAATAGAAAATCGGTAATTTGAAATCGGTCTAATTCACTTGAGAGTTTTAAAATTAGGTCTTTTCACATAGGACCACAATATCAGCAAATTGGCCTGTGAACACTGGAATGCAGTGAGGAGAATGAAAACATTAGAAAAAGCATCGTAGAGGCAGGAGAAAAGGAACACCGGATAAGTGACATCCTGCCGTTTTCAGAAGAAGGAATAGATAGCTCTCTTATTGAGGTATTACGGCATAAGAGAGTGACGGCACACAGAATTTGGAAATCTTTGCTGATCAATGTCACGTATAAAGGAAACCAAGGTGTCGGAAGGCTTCGATTCTGTTATTAAAACAGAGCAATCACGGAGTTGACTAATAAATCAAATAGTTTCGTACTGGGTTTTATAGAAGCGCGTATGTTATGAATAATGGCACGGCAAGTCATAAGGTCTTTTTTTGGCTTCATCCAGTGACACATCAATCTGTGGAGGAGATGTTGATTGACTATTTGGCAAAGTGTTTTGACCTGACTTTGGGGGAGGTGCTTCTGTCCGAGATTTTGGCAAGAGTATGGTTGCAAAGCATTTGGTTTGATCTTTGCGGAGGAAGCAGCTGGTTTGTAGGATAGACACTTACTTTGGAGCGGGCTCCAAAAGGGCAAGAGAAAGAGAAAGGGTGAAAAAAGCATTTTCGCTATAAGTGCCAAAACTTTCTCAGATGGACTTTATAAGGGCTCTTCAGAACTTAAGACATCGTATCCACGTAACCGTGCCTAGCGGACTGGTCCTGATAGCGCTACTATCTAGTCAAAAATTGGTTCCAGACACAAAGAGATTGAAGAATAGGACGGTTTGGGAAAAAGCAACTAAAAATGGTCCCAATAAGAAAACGCAGGAGAAGCCTATCAGAGCCTCTGCTTCTCTGGCCAACGGTTGACAAGGACATTCGTGTCCACCATTTGTGCAATGAACCAACAAGTCATGTGCAGTCCTTGAGGGTTTTAAAAGTAGGACTTTGGAAACTACAGCATGCACAAACATTACCCGTACACTTCAGATAGAAACGTTTGCTTGTGAAGCGGATGTCAGCCACTCGTCAACGCTGAGCTCTGACCTTTGCTGAGAGCATCCGGTGCGCGGTCATTAGCGCCGTTGCGGTGCTGTGGGCGGAAAACGCGACTGCCTGTTCATGTGACGCTTTAATGGAGAACAGCCCGTAGGAGGTCCAAGCTGACGAGGAAAGTAAACCACTCGAAATATATGCACACCGCTAATCTCCCTTCTCCCAAAAGGACACTTGGGGCAGCGTGCTTTTAGCTTAACTTTAAACTACAAAATGTCTTTTTTGTCCATTACCCATCGATTGCAGTTAAAGGTAATGTTTCTCATTCTCTAATCAATATGTACTTGCACAAATACACCCAGGCGCTGACAAAGAGCTCTGCAGAAGATTGCAGCTTTCTGCTGTTTGAATTAAGCAGCAAAAGCATTGACTTTCACCGCCTTGGAACAAACAAACACAGCGTTCAGCTTCTAACTTTCTCGCCATGCTTTTACTCACAGTTAAAACCCTTCCCTATAATGACACAGCATGTATTATGCACTGTGCTCGGTACTAGGATACTCGGTTCACAAGGTTGGGGGAGCACAAATGCATTTCCGCACCAGGACAGTCACGACGATTACACCCCCAACAAACCAGGCTATCAGTAAAGCTCCGGTTCCTCAAAGAACATTTTCCCGGAAAGTGATATTGCTCCGCTCCATCTTGCGCATTTTGTTAATATATCCGGGTCAAAGGTGGTATATTTAAAGCCCGGGACCGATCAATGAAGCAGTGATCCTACTGCAAGAATACCATTAGAAATAAAAGGGCCGATACCCAATACCTCAACGTCATCAGCCTCAATCCTGGCGACCAGACATAGACCCGAGGTTTCATCACATGGGGTATATATGTATATATATATATGTATAGCCAGCGCACTTAACCAACCATCTACAAGGCAACGCACACAGGCACCAGTTTCTCCTGGTTCTGGACCTATCCTATCACCCCTCCCTCACTAACCAACCCTGTCCTCTTTCTTGCAGAATCACGTGATTGCCCGCAGAGTGACCTTGAGTAGTATAGGTGCGCGGTATAAATCAACATAAGAAAAAATAACATAACATATATATAAATATATCAAAATAGACTGTGCCCAATGCAGGCAGATCCAGCAATGTGCCCTGTGTGTGGCGGCATCCTTTGACCAGGGTACCTCAGTGTCAGGGAAGGCAGCAGGGTCGCTGGCATGGCGTACTTGGGACACCACTGCATTGGTTAGACAGCGTGCCCTCATATTCAAAAGGCACAGATGCATGCATTTTTTTTATTTATTTTTACATATTTGACAAGGAAGTTCTGCATGCAAGAAAGTTCACAGTGACGGCACAATCCTATCATTGGGTGTCTGGCAACACAATGCATTATGCATTCAGGGTTACAATAACCTGGTGCAGAGCAGGCAGACACTGGAGTATCAGAAGTGGGAGGCACAATCCTATCATTGGGCGTCTGGCAACACAATGCATTATGCATTCAGGGTTACAATAACCTGGTGCAGAGTAGGCAGACACTGGAGTATCAGAAGTGGGAGGCACAATCCTATCATTGGGCGTCTGGCAACACAATGCATTATGCATTCAGGGTTACAATAACCTGGTGCAGAGTAGGCAGACACTGGAGTATCAGAAGTGGGAGGCACAATCCTATCATTGGGCGTCTGGCAACACAATGCATTATGCATTCAGGGTTACAATAACCTGGTGCAGAGTAGGCAGACACTGGAGTATCAGAAGTGGGAGGCACAATCCTATCATTGGGCGTCTGGCAACACAATGCATTATGCATTCAGGGTTACAATAACCTGGTGCAGAGTAGGCAGACACTGGAGTATCAGAAGTGGGAGGCACAATCCTATCATTGGGCGTCTGGCAACACAATGCATTATGCATTCAGGGTTACAATAACCTGGTGCAGAGTAGGCAGACACTGGAGCATCAGAAGTGGGAGGCACAATCCTATCATTGGGTGTCTGGCAACACAATATTCAGGGTTACAATAACCTGGTGCAGAGTAGGCAGACACTGGAGTATCAGAAGTGGGAGGCACAATCCTATCATTGGGCGTCTGGCAACACAATGCATTATGCATTCAGGGTTACAACAACCTGGTCCAGAGTAGGCAGACACTGGAGTATCAGAAGTGGGAGGCACAATCCTATCATTGGGCGTCTGGCAACACAATGCATTATGCATTCAGGGTTACAATAACCTGGTGCAGAGTAGGCAGACACTGGAGTATCAGAAGTGGGAGGCACAATCCTATCATTGGGCGTCTGGCAACACAATGCATTATGCATTCAGGGTTACAACAACCTGGTCCAGAGTAGGCAGACACTGGAGTATCAGAAGTGAGAGGCACAATCCTATCATTGGGCGTCTGGCAACACAATGCATTATGCATTCAGGGTTACAATAACCTGGTGCAGAGTAGGCAGACACTGGAGTATCAGAAGTGGGAGGCACAATCCTATCATTGGGCGTCTGGCAACACAATGCATTATGCATTCAGGGTTACAATAACCTGGTGCAGAGTAGGCAGACACTGGAGTATCAGAAGTGGGAGGCACAATCCTATCATTGGGCGTCTGGCAACACAATGCATTATGCATTCAGGGTTACAACAACCTGGTGCAGAGTAGGCAGACACTGGAGTATCAGAAGCGGGAGGCACAATCCTATCATTGGGCGTCTGGCAACACAATGCATTATGCATTCAGGGTTACAATAACCTGGTGCAGAGTAGGCAGACACTGGAGTATCAGAAGCGAGAGGCACAATCCTATCATTGGGCGACTGGCAACACAATGCATTATGCATTCAGGGTTACAATAACCTGGTGCACAGTAGGCAGACACTGGAGTATCAGAAGTGGGAGGCACAATCCTATCATTGGGCGTCTGGCAACACAATGCATTATGCATTCAGGGTTACAACAACCTGGTCCAGAGTAGGCAGACACTGGAGCATCAGAAGTGGGAGGCACAATCCTATCATTGGGCGTCTGGCAACACAATGCATTATGCATTCAGGGTTACAATAACCTGGCGCAGAGTAGGCAGACACTGGAGTATCAGAAGAGGGAGGCACAATCCTATCATTGGGCGTCTGGCAACACAATGCATTATGCATTCAGGGTTACAACAACCTGGTCCAGAGTAGGCAGACACTGGAGCATCAGAAGTGGGAGGCACAATCCTATCATTGGGCGTCTGGCAACACAATATTCAGGGTTACAATAACCTGGTGCAGAGTAGGCAGACACTGGAGTATCAGAAGTGGGAGGCACAATCCTATCATTGGGCGACTGGCAACACAATGCATTATGCATTCAGGGTTACAATAACCTGGTGCACAGTAGGCAGACACTGGAGTATCAGAAGTGGGAGGCACAATCCTATCATTGGGCGTCTGGCAACACAATGCATTATGCATTCAGGGTTACAACAACCTGGTCCAGAGTAGGCAGACACTGGAGCATCAGAAGTGGGAGGCACAATCCTATCATTGGGCGTCTGGCAACACAATGCATTATGCATTCAGGGTTACAATAACCTGGCGCAGAGTAGGCAGACACTGGAGTATCAGAAGTGGGAGGCACAATCCTATCATTGGGCGTCTGGCAACACAATGCATTATGCATTCAGGGTTACAACAACCTGGTCCAGAGTAGGCAGACACTGGAGCATCAGAAGTGGGAGGCACAATCCTATCATTGGGTGTCTGGCAACACAATATTCAGGGTTACAATAACCTGGTGCAGAGTAGGCAGACACTGGAGTATCAGAAGTGGGAGGCACAATCCTATCATTGGGCGTCTGGCAACACAATGCATTATGCATTCAGGGTTACAATAACCTGGTGCAGAGTAGGCAGACACTGGAGTATCAGAAGTGGGAGGCACAATCCTATCATTGGGCGTCTGGCAACACAATGCATTATGCATTCAGGGTTACAATAACCTGGTGCAGAGTAGGCAGACACTGGAGTATCAGAAGTGGGAGGCACAATCCTATCATTGGGCGTCTGGCAACACAATGCATTATGCATTCAGGGTTACAATAACCTGGTGCAGAGTAGGCAGACACTGGAGTATCAGAAGTGGGAGGCACAAACCTATCATTGGGCATCTGGCAACACAATGCATTATGCATTCAGGGTTACAATAACCTGGTGCAGAGTAGGCAGACACTGGAGTATCAGAAGTGGGAGGCACAATCCTATCATTGGGCGTCTGGCAACACAATGCATTATGCATTCAGGGTTACAATAACCTGGTCCAGAGTAGGCAGACACTGGAGTATCAGAAGTGGGAGGCACAATCCTATCATTGGGCGTCTGGCAACACAATATTCAGGGTTACAATAACCTGGTGCAGAGTAGGCAGACACTGGAGTATCAGAAGTGGGAGGCACAATCCTATCATTGGGTGTCTGGCAACACAATATTCAGGGTTACAATAACCTGGTCCAGAGTAGGCAGACACTGGAGTATCAGAAGTGGGAGGCACAATCCTATCATTGGGCGTCTGGCAACACAATGCATTATGCATTCAGGGTTACAACAACCTGGTCCAGAGTAGGCAGACACTGGAGTATCAGAAGTGGGAGGCACAATCCTATCATTGGGCGTCTGGCAACACAATATTCAGGGTTACAACAACCTGGTGCAGAGTAGGCAGACACTGGAGTATCAGAAGTGGGAGGCACAATCCTATCATTGGGCGTCTGGCAACACAATGCATTATGCATTCAGGGTTACAACAACCTGGTCCAGAGTAGGCAGACACTGGAGTATCAGAAGTGGGAGGCACAATCCTATCATTGGACGTCTGGCAACACAATGCATTATGCATTCAGGGTTACAATAACCTGGTCCAGAGTAGGCAGACACTGGAGCATCAGAAGTGGGAGGCACAATCCTATCATTGGGTGCCTGGCAACACAATATTCAGGGTTACAATAACCTGGTGCAGAGTAGGCAGACATTGGAGCATCAGAAAGGGTTGGCACTGATCTAGAAAGAGTAGGCACGGAAATATACAGAGATGATCACTTACACATATTTACAGTTAAATGGGACAGAGTGCCGCATCACAGAGGAGGGGTAATGAACTCAGCTACTCCTTCAATGAAAAGCAGGGGCCTTTTAAAGGCACCTTTAATTAGTGATGTTGGACATGATGTTTGGGGAAGAGAGTTGCAATGGGGTGCCGGGAATAGGGCAAACAGTGTATGAAGGGCTTTAGATTATGACAGGGTGTGTAGTTGAGGATGTAGTTAGCCACTTGGGGGCAGAGGGCTAGTCTATGGATTGATTTGAAGACAAGAAGAACTCATTTTAGTGATTGAGCAATGAAATCCTGCTAAAAGTAAGGAGTTCAAGAAGGTAGGTGAGTCTCCAGAGTGGTCGAAGGGGTATTGGAGGCAATAGTCACTACAATGCCAGGCAGCAGACATGAGGACAGAGGGAGTACTATGAGGATGCTGTAGCAGTAGTCCTGCTTGTGAGGTCTTGGTTGGAAACGAGTCTTAGTGGAAGGAAAGGTAATATTAAGGGGAGATCTTTTGAATCTTTAGGTGACGTCTGGTAACTTTTGTGGTGAAGCTAATCAGCTGTTGCAGTATCCAATGGCTGTCAAATAGAATATCTAGCTGAGAGCTCTGAGAGTTGGGTGGGGTTATCTGGGGGAAAGGATACACGAGAGAGGCAATTGAGTGAAGTATTTGAAGCCAGGAGGTAAACAGATGTCCTCAGTTTTGGTGGTGTTAGTTTGTGTGATGTAGATGCAGAAAGTGATGCTTCAATATAGCTCCGGGGGAAGGGGTGCAGGAGACTTTCTAGGTCATGGGTGGGCCTTAGAGAGCTTGCTGTGGTGTGAGCAGAGAGACGAGATGAGGTTGGTGTATTGACCTGACTTGTGAGAGAGTCTAAGGAACAATAAAGAGAAGAAGGAGTCCTTGTGCGAGGTGAGGAGTGCCAGCAGTGTAGCTGCAGGCACATGGGTGTCCTGAGCTAGAGGATGGCTGGAGAGATCTATGTCTGAGAACAGTAAGATATATTTAGATTAATATGTTTATATTTAGGTTACTCACTAAGAGGGCACCCTGGTCTCATGCCCCCTAATATGCAGTTCAACCCAACTATTCTGGGCAATAAGCAGGCGATTTGCTCAAAACTCAAATTTATTTAAATAGAAGAGTTAAAGGTGGTCCCCAAACATTATGCAGGGCAAATCACCACAATGTTACACAATGACAGGCTGCTTGTTTACAGAAAACAAAATGAACCTGCCTGGATGAAACTCATTATTTCTCGCACACATGCATTAATTTCCATAATCAATTCTGTATATATCTTATTTCTGAAAAACACTAGACATTCTAGATGTACTTCTATGGCTTGTCGTAGGTGTATAAAAATCCTTGATGTCACAAAAACATCTCCAAATGACACATAATGCTACATTTACAAATGATTCAAAGGCATTTGCTTTCCCAATAACAACAGAAACGTATAGAATCAGAGAACTATGGCATTTCTCATATTTCCCATGTAGATCATGTGTTGTGGACTGATAATTTGTGGGTGCAGTTTAAAATAGGTTTACAATAACTTGCATTTGAATTTCGCAGGTTTTGGTTCAAGGGCGCTGTGTTCCCATGTCCAACCTACAGAATTGTTTTAGAAATGTATTACATGGGTATAGGTGCCCCTTCCCTCTCACCTCACTAATGGAATCCCACTGTGTAGTATAGGAATGAGGGGTATATAGGATTTACATTTGCATCATTTTTATGGGAATAGAAATGACTCAATTAAATGTGCTCTCCTTTTTCATCCCTTATTAGATAGTTATGGCCTTCACAGAACACACACAAGAAAAATCCTCATTCAGCTCTACTACGGATGTCTACATATCACAGCCCAATGTTAACTATTTGTATGAAAATGCTTTGGGTATCATTAAAAAAAACTATGATTTTTGAAGAGTGGCATGCCAAATGGTCAAATGTACTATCTATATCACTGTAACCACAACTCAGAAAGGTATTTTAAAGTTGTATGAATTGCCATCTTACTTTATTTCACATCCAGTGAGATTGCACTATTTATTTTTCATTTACACCAATGTATTTTAATAATTTCACAAATGATATCTATGTTATCTAACCCAATTTCAAAAATGGCAAATATTGTTCTCTAATCCTAGAATCTCAATTCAAATAGCAATTGTTCAATTTTTAGACATGATTCTGCCGGATATTCCAACAAACGAGCATGAGAATCACACTGTTTGTAAATTACGATAGACTAATGATTGAGGAAATATCATTAGTCACAGGAAAAGCGGATCAATTAGTGTTACTTGCTATGTTTTTCTGGCAATTTTATCAGTCTTCGTGATTGATATATCACGAAAACTCTCTTTGTTGATAGTACTTTGTTTGTCATTAATGTAAAGGTAATGTATTATTAAGAATTACATCTTACAATGTTTTTTCTATTCCCTTTTTCTTTCCTTTTTTATTTCCCTTTTTTCCCTTTTTTCACTTCTTTATTTTAAAAGAATAACTATTTTGTGATTTGTAAATAATTTGGAAAGTTGTTTTACGACTAAACAAATTAAATTTAAAAAAAAAACATTTCACCAATGACTGCCTTTCCGGGACTAAGCAGGAAAATAGTTAAAGAGAGCATATAGCATTTATTGTGGGGAAATCTCATACTCACTTTTGATTAGTCTTTTAAGGTTTGGAGCCAGGAGAAATCCTAATGTGTTTCCAGGGGAGTCTCTATCTTCATCACGTTCCCTTAAACTGGCTCCCTTGTGAACAGGAATCATCCCATACAACAGAAACCTTCCCTTCTGCAGCTTTTATGTTAATGTTAAAACATATTTGTACCACGCACTGTCACACCGGAGTGGTCCCATGGCGCTATGGCGGCTCTTAAAAAGGAAAAAGGGGTGGGAGGATGAGTTAGTGGGCAGAAAGCTGGAAAAGTGCAAGAAAGCAGTGATGTGCTGTTGGCGGCCTAAGCCTGGTCGGTCGGTAGGCTGGGCTTGGGGTGTTTTATTGTTGGTAGTCCTGTTCTGTTGTGCGAGTCTATGTGTGGTTTGTTTTGTTGTTGCAGTGTAGTGAAGTTTGTGCGGATTGATGTGTTGTAGACTTGTGGTTGTGTTTGGTTAGATTTGAGAGGTGTATGCAGGGGGGTGAAATTGTTAGTGGATTGGTTAATTGGCATTGCTGTCCGGAAGTGAGGCGCTGAGTTACTGTGTTCTCTCCTGGTGGGGAGCGGAGGCATCTCTGCATCTTCTGTCCTGATCTTCTGTCCTGATCTGGGCTGTCCGATATTCACAGTCCCTTTCACACACGTTGGTCTCTCTCTTTAATCCATCCAACATTAACAGCTGGTGTTCTTTCCTGCAGCTCTTACATGTGTCAGAGTGCCCATTTCTGTGCTCACACTTTTGCGAAAAGTCTAAAAAATACCCATGCTCTCATAATTATGTCACACTATGAAATTGCCCACATTTTTTCATTGGCCTACCTCATAGATAACACTACTATTGAATACACACACCCAATCTTCATTGGATGATTATAATTTCCATACTTGTGACCAGAAAATGGTATGAAAATGAAATATTGCTTCATAAAGGTATGCATTTTTCTCATGTAATTAATTATAGAAATTGGACAATGCAAATTTGTATCAACACGAAGAGGAGGCACTTAGATTTGCAACACACTCTTCAGTTGTTCTGTGGGTCATATGGCTACATAATTATGAGCATAATTCGTTTTGCCAGGTAAAAGATAATATTTGAATCATGCCATGCATTTGAAATATGGGCTAAGGTCCTGTGCTTCTGCACATGACTAATGTAAACAAAGCTATCTAAGGGGGCCAGGGTGTGATTGATTTGAAATAGGATGACAGGTCCTTTTGTCCCCACTGCATTAGCTTCCAAATGGAAATTTGTATTGTCTGCCAAAGTTAAAAAATGTCACATTTAATGGACAAATCTGCCTTTGAGGCTGGGTAGTAAATCCAACCATCTGTTTACTAACAGTTTTAACCTGTGCAAAGACCACATATTATATTTTACTGGTATTTTAGAGTATTTTCTTGTGCATTTTCCCCTGGAAGACACTGAAAGGTGGGAGGCCTAGTTGACTCTGAGTTGAAACCCAGGTCAATTTGCAGTCAGCACAATATCAGGCTGAATTAAACACCAATATTATTCAAATACAAAATAATCAGTGCTTTTCAGCATATTTAAACTGTACAATATTATTTAAGTTCACGATAGTACTATACATTTATACAATAATCTGACAGTGGTGGATAATAAAAACATTATACAGGGTTCGAAACTGAGGGGAGTTGGGAGCCATTTAGCTCCTGCTTGAAGCCTACAAGAGCCTGGTTAGCTTGACAGCAGCAGCTACCAGGAGCCATGTTTAGCTCCCCAGGTCAAATGGTGTCAAATAAACACACCTACGTGAATTAAACTCTGTGTGTTTGGGATAATCTATAAATAAAATGTAGGACACATCTAGACTACATTGAAATCATAAAGGGTCACAGATAACGGAAACAATGATAAGTTTGCATCTTACGTATAACTTAGACTTGCAGAACACTATGTACAAGCTCCTTATTGCCCAGTGGTATCTCCTGGTCGCTAGATAATGCTGGATATCCAGGAGCTGCTTTCGAGCTCTGCTTTTTAAAAATATTCTGTATGAATGATGATACATTTCCTTCACTTAATAGGCAGTAGGAAAACTGCATGTCTGAGCCATTCAGAAAATTTGACAACATCCTACTTCGGGACATTTATCATTTCAAGGTTTCTGTAACACATTCTCTGTATTTCTACACATTTGGACACTTTTTAGAAATTAAGTTCCATTTTAAACTAGGGAATTCTGCACCTCCTGGTTTCACTTGACATTGATAACAACCCAGTCTTTGGGTGGAATGTACTCAAAGGCTGTTGGGATGGCTTAGTTTGTGGCACTACTCCCATGTACCAAGGGCTATCTCTCAGGAGCACAGGTGATTACCTGCACCCAGAAGGTGCACCCTTGTCATGGTAACAAGCAACTAAAATATAACTAAAAAAAACAATGTATCTGGCACCTCTCTCACTTAAAGTTGAAACAATCTCCATTGGTCTTTGACTCACTCAACACTGAGTCGTCTGCCTCATGCTTAAAACAAGCAACACAGTTCTCTGTTTTTCAGCATCAGTTTGCTTCAGAGAAACAGCCGTGGGTTCCATTTACATTGACAGGACAAATGTGGGAGGATATAAAAGAGTGAGGGGATAGCAGTGAAGGAGCAGCAACTGCTAACTTGAAGCCATTAAAGGGCTTTACAATGGATGCCACAAGAGACAGGGGCAAGTGTCTGAGAGAGGACCTGATTTGATTAAAATAGAATAGAGAGTCATAATGTCAACTCAGAATTTACATTTGGTGATTTTAGTGATGAGAGAGCAGAGTGGGGGGGGGGGGTGGATGCAGTGATGGGATTGATGACATTCCCTCTCCTGCACTTATCACCTTGTTTGCACAAGGCCATTATAACCATCATTGTTGTTTTCTTTTCTATGCTCCCCTACCCCCATTGTTGGCATGTGGACCCTGGAAAGACTTGTGAATAGACACCATATAAATGCACAATAAATACATAAGCAGGGAGAACAGATGGTTAGAGTGAGTATTAGCAGAACAGATGAAATATTGTTTGTGGGAGGGTGAAAGGACAGGGAAAAGAAGACATCCGTGGAGGGAGGAAGGTGCTGGGTTCCATGTAAGAGGTATGCATCGCCTCCCCTGGGCAATGGAAAACAGTGAGTAGTAGGGGGATGAAGATTGGCAGGAGCATAAGGCATGTGGGCGGGTCAGGTAGCAGAAGGGCGGATTGTGACCATGTTAAGAATACTGGTGTTCATACGGTGCACAGTGCTCGGTCTGCTTGTAACATAAAATACAGTTAGAGGCCTTGTGTGACCACATATCTAGTTACACCGGTCACTAGCAGATAACCTAGGCATTGGGCCACCCAGGAGGCGCCCCCGGTGGCGAAAGAGGTGACATGTTTCTGAAGATGCCAAACATTTCCAATGCCACTGGGGAGGGTTAGATGATTCCAAAGCATACAATATGAATGCAAAAGGCGACTCATTATCTAAAAACTCCAATAAGGTAAGACTTCAAATGTGCACTTTCCACTAGCCTTTGGCGAGTGATGAGTGACTATTGGTGAGCAAGAAATTGTGTGCCGTGTGCATACGGAAGAGTGACATTTTATGCCAGTGACTTTTAATGCCAGACTAGAAACAAGCAAATGATTTCTACTGAATAAGGCACAATGTAGCCATAAGCAAAGCAGAGAGAAACGGCAGAAGATCATAGAAAGTTCATATGAGATAGGCGTGGGTGGAGGAAACAGATTATGAGTGAAGAAGTAAGGGCAATGGTTAACATTGTTAGAAAGTTTCATTTGGTGATACCTCCAACAGTACCTACCGATGAGTGCAATTAGAGCAGAATTGGGCTTAATTTCGTTGATCACAACTGCTGAATTGAGACAAATATATTTTCTAATCAAGATAACAAAGACACATGCATGTTCACTGTTATTGGATATTAATAACATATGTAATAACATATCAGGCCGAGTCATAACATGCTTTATGAAATCATTCAGATGATGTTTTAAGAAATTAATTGTTAACTAAAGCCACATTCAATTTCTGGTAGCCTGAGACCTACTGCAAAAAGGAAAATGTTACAACATGATGGGATAAGTAATTATGAGTCTATTTCAAACTGTGTACTATGGAAAAACTATATGAAATTGCACCCTAAACCAGGTTGTGTGACCTTATGTTGAGAAGTTTCTACCCAGACATTGTTTGTTTATATTCATGAAATCTCGGTTTAATTCACTAGCTATAAATGCAATGATTCAGGCTAGAGCAGGTGTTACACGAAACAAAAGATATTGCAGAATGCGTAGCAATTCACAAATAAAGCCAGACACTTTGACATTTGTGCATTGATTGCCCTTTTACATGGCTTCTGAGAGCAATTTTCTTTCCTCAGTGTGTTTAAAATGAATCTATATTAACTATTGAAACTTTTTTAACAGATTGAAGGCCAACAACTCTAACTTACGCAATTGTCTTTATTTCATTTTTTAGGTAAGAGTTTTGTGGTGATAAATGTATATAATATGTAGGAAAATGTGTGTGTGTGTACATTTTCGCTCCTTCCTCTATTACGATTCTACTTAGCAAAAGTGGAACCAATAGTCTTATACAGTCTGGACATGGTGACAACAGACTTGGGCCATTACTTGAGTGCTCTCCAGTGAGTTATATGGAAGAAAACCTTTGGCTTGTCCAAAGAAATTCCTAATGCTATCATCAGGCATGAACTAAGGTTTTCTAGTGCCAATTGGCTAGTTACACAAAGATCCCCCTGCCCCCCATCAAATGTGTTGGCTATTGAGTTAAGGGAAATGCTAAGATCTCAATCGTTTGATTCGCTAAATGTCTTTAAGGACAATATGACTACGCTTTTAATTGATATGGAATCGTCCAACGAGGAGCTTATCACCAGACCAGCTAACACAAAGCTTAAGCTATTTACTAAGGACGGCCTGATACCACAGATCTTTTAGATTTGTGCCAGACTTACAAGGCATATGCCAAATTCCTGAGGAAAAGGGAAAACATACCAAAATATATCTATCTCTTTCCATGCAACAAGGCTCGAAAATTTATATCTCCATTTCCGTTTGAACAAACTGCCAACACTAGAACGTATTGGCGCCTGGTCACTGCAATGATGGTGCCCCTTGTATTGTAGACTCTGTGGTTGCACTTCTGCCCCTGAATAACTTAAACATCTACATTTTTTACAGCCCTAAACTTATCATGATTAGAACTCATCATTTTAAAGCACTAGTTCCAGAACGTTGCAGAGGATTGGGGAAACTTTTCAGGCCCTGACTTATGTGGGGTGATAGTGTTTCATTGCTCTTAGCCCTAAAAAGGTATATTATCGAAGTGTCAACGATCCTGGAGCAGAGGGTGTAGTGGACTCTGTGGCTAGGGCTAAGGTTTGCTGTTTTGTTTTTCATTACACCCCTCTTGATTATTACTCTTTTTATGTGGAATACGAATTGATCTGTATTGTCGGTTTTTGTTTGTTTCTAATTATGTACATATGTCACGTAAATTGTCTTGTTGATTTTATGATTATGATTGGTTTAAGTTACTTACCTGTAATTATTGCTCTCTAGCATTGGTCTGGCATGGATTCACATGCTCATGAATATTCCCTGTCGTCAGGCTGGGAATCCTCGGTAAAAAAAAAACTGTTTCACTTTCACTTGAAAACTGTATTTCTCCTCTAAACCAATCACTATCCTCTGGGTCATACTGCCCCCATCCAATGCAATGACAGTCCTCTCCATAGGCTCCACCCCTGGTGGGCATCTTCAGATTTGTTAAGCACGTAGAACCAAGAAGAGCCACAGATGGGAAGGCAGGAGGGTTTGCATGTGAATCCATGCCAGACCATGCTGGACAACAATAGTAACGGATAAGTAACTTAAACCTTCTTCAGCATGGGGTATGGCATGGATTCACATACTCATAAATATCGATTACACAGCAGTACAAATAAACAACCACAGGAGGTGGCAAAGCTTAACAGAAGTAAACAAACACTCACCTCTGGAAAAACTCACCTCTCAAACAAACAGGTTGTGTAGCACCGCTTGGCCGACTCGGGACTCCTCCCTGGAATCCCTGTCGACGCAGTATAACCTAGTGAAGGTGTGCGTGGACCTCCACGTAGTAGCCCTGCAGATGTCGAGCAAGGACACACCAGAGAAAAACACTGTCGTAGCGGCAATGGCTCTGATGGAGTGGGCTCTTGGATGGCCTGGCAGCGGCCTGCTAGCTAGTCGATGTCAGTGCATGATGCAGTTGGTGAGCCACCTGGGAATGGAAGCCTTCAACAAGGCCATTTCCTGATTTACAGGTCCAAAGTTGATGAACAACTGAGAAGTCATCTGCAAATTCTTCGTACGTGCCACGTAGAACTTCAAGGCAAGAGTAAAGTCCAGCGAATGCAAGGCCCTTTCTGCTGGCGACGACGGATTTGGAAAGAAGACAAGTAACACCAAAGGTTCTTTGCGGTGGAATTTCGACGGTACTTTTGGCATAAAGATGGGGTGTGTATGCAGTTCCACCCTTGCGGCATGGAAAGACAAGTAAGGCTGCTTGCAAGACAGAGCCTGAATCTCCCTAACCCACCTGGCCGAGGTAATAGCCACAAGGAAAGCCATCTTCCACGAGAGAAACATGAGCGGGGCCTGATGCATAGGTTCGAAGGGCGCTCCCACAAGCTTAGTTAGCACTAGGGGTGTCACAGTATTAGTTTTATGACGGTACGATAACCTTCTTGCCAAATGACGGTATATCATGGTTATCGCGGTATGAAGGTGGAGTTAACTAATCTTAACAAATATTTTCTAAAAGGTCATAAATTGTCAGATTTATCATCACAAACAAAACCAGGCACCCAGGGCCAGAATTGGCCTTTTCAACATACTTTCCACTGAAATGCCACCCCTTTCCATCAAACACAAACACACGCATGGATAATAGCTTTTCTTAAGTGGTCATTTAGGCTTTTAGCTCCCCCACTGGCTACTGGTGAAGATGAACATGTTGCCATCTTGATAGCCTGCATGCCACTGATCAATGGAGGCTGATTGTAGTATACGCTTGTGCGCATACACACAAACACACATGCACACTCTTTATGTTACAGCCTTTCCAAATCAGATTGAAAAGCACACTTAACGGTATAAACGGTATATCGGTATAAACAATGTGACGGTTATTATTGTTTAATAAAGTGGTTCACGGTATATTTAACGGTATACCGTTATACCGTTACATCCCTAGTTAGCACAACATTGAGCTCCCAAGCCGGGGCAGGAGCTTTCGCCGGCAGGGAAGTCCTGAAGAGCCCCTTGAGGAACTCCTTGACGAGCCTGTGAGACCAGAGCGAAGGCCTGCCCAGAGACCTGGTTATGGCGGCGAGATGCACCTTGATAGAGGGGTGACCTAGTCCCGCTTTGGCCAAGGAAAGCAAGTATGGTAGAAGTTGTGGGGCCGTGACACACAGAGGGGTAATCTCCTGAGTCCGGCACCACACAGAGAAGCATTTCCATTTATGTCCGTGGCACTTCAACATCGACAAGGCTCTGGCCCTGGCCAGGATGTCCTTACATTTTGCGGGTAAAGGATAACCTCCAACCTCTAAGGCTGCAGGAGCCATGCCCTCAGGATCAGATACTCTGGGTCGTGATGCAGAATCGCATTGTGACTTGCAATATCCTTATAATGTACGATAAGGGGTATTTTATTCCTTATTATAGATGCCACCTATTTTCAGTCCCTTTAATTCCTTGTCTCATGCGTAATTTAATGCAAGAGATTTTCCATTTGCTATTCCATGTAATCAATACAGAATCTGCTCGGATTTTAAGAAAGCAAAAATGCAGGAAATATGGCTAGGTTCCGTTTCCGGCGACTCCTGTTTACTTTTCATACACTGCACTAGTAGCAAGCTACTCTAGCCCATAAACGTGGGATGCTATGCAGTTGTGCTCTCATAGCCCGAGGAAGGGAGCTCTGCTCTTCTAAGCTAGCCACCCTCATGACAGCATCATCTTTGCAAGATCACGTGATTTACCGTTTGAACCCGTTGCCCTTATGTTCTCAGCAATTCCTTTTGGAGATTGTAACATTAATCTAGCAACAGAAACTTTTGAGTGAAATTCACACTGAACATCTCTATATTTACTTTTTGGCCGGTGTTATTTACTCAAACAAATGACCATGATTAGTGTCAATTGGATTTCACTTGAGGCCTAATTCACAGAAGCGTTTTATATTGGCAAAACCCCACTGGAAAACGCTTTTTGAATCAGGGTCTTAATATGCTACATGTACAGACTCGCAAGAAAATATTAACCGGTTTAAAAATAGCAATTCTGAACCTCTATTAGTTAAGCAACAGAGTTTGCAATGGGATTCTTGTTTGACCAAAGTAAAGAGACTATTTGCAGAAATAAAGATCACACGCACGAGATGACTTCCGAGCAATGGGCACTATTTGTTTTCAAGAGACGGGTTCACTCTGCTGAAGCTCAATGTTGCCACCTAGTGGTAGGAGACATCCCAAACGAACGAACCGTTGGGCCTAATGCAAAACGCGCCTTTCAGTGGGAAAATCCTATTGAAAAACGCTTTGTGAATCGGGCCCAAAATCTGGGTGTATTATCAGACAAGGGGGAGGTCCTTCCTTTACCTTTGTGCCAAGATATGGAGAAAAGGGCAAGCATAAAAAGAAGAGCTTTTTTAAAAGACTACGGAATGCATCCATTGCATGTGGATAACCACTGGCCAAGCAGTCACAGTGTGCGAAGCAGGCAGCCACTATCACGAATTGTGGGATACTACTATTCACTAACATCACACTTTCGCATCAAGAGGCTTCAGACAGATTCCTCCCACTTTAAAGCACTGTAATGATAGCGTGATCATTACCAAATAGAATGTTACTCGGTTCAAGGGCCTTGATTGTGTGGTCGCAGGTTGCACACAGATCTCTCAAGCAAAGCGCCCAACTCAATTAAATTATCTCATGCTGCCACAACCTATCATCGAGTAACAAAATAACAAAAGCCACCGAAAATAGCAAGACGGAATCAGTGCTGGAAATGGACAAAGAATGTACTGGGGGAAGCCTCTGATCCTTGCAGGGGTGGGGCCACGGGGAAGGGGGTGCGGCTGAGGGGTGTGGCCCCAGGCCAGCCCACGCAATACAGTATCTATTCATAGAACCCAATCTGGGTGATTTGCATAAAAGCATTATGGGAACATAAGAATGACCACAATTTTAAATGTGAAACATGCCTTATAGTGTTGATTCAGTAAGAAACACTTTCTTTTGAGCGAATAATGGAAGTTGGGCTCTGCAGTTTTAATTGGTCATATTACTCTGTACATAATGCCCGTACACTGCAGAACATATATACCCGTTTGGACAGCTGCAACACGTATGTCAGACTTTGGCTGTTTCTGTATTCAGTTTTCAGTGCCATGGTTGCTTGTGAATGTGATAACTTGGCTTCCGGACAGATCTCGCTGGGAGTAGTATCCGGTTGTAAAGCTGAGTTATCACACTCACAAGCAACCCGAGCTGCAACAAGCAGGCTGCTTTCAGAAAACTCAGCAGCGCTGCAGCGTCTTGCAGCGCGGGTTGCACATCTGGGCGATAGCGCAGCTTCAGAGCAGATCTGTGAGTCTCATGGACACGCCCCGGCATCTGGGGACAGGGCAGCACTAGTGCAGCAGTGGTATTTTCGCACCACGCGTATACGGGGTAGGATAGCCCTGACCCGCTCCTGGAAAGAGAAGAGGGTGTCTGTGGTAAGTGAGAGTTACTGCCAGTCAGTCCTTTGTGAATTGGACAGTCTCTCCAGTGTAACTCACAGTTACTCGTGGTAACTTTTTTTCTCGAGTACGGTGATGCATGTTCAGAGGGTGTGGGAAGTGATGGCCCCCCTGCCCCCCTTAATTCTGCATACCCCAGCCCATTGCAAGGCCCACGAGCACAAACGTGATATCACAGAAGGGATTCACCATGGCATCATGGGGGTATCTACGGGGGGGGGGCGACGCTGAGGGTCTGTTGCAATAAATCAGCTCACCCGAGCGCTCTCTTAACTTACACGTTTTTAGTGAATATATACATGCATGCACACAGATTAGAAAAGGCATGCGTCAAACCACACATATTATAAAGGAGAGAATGTCCAATCTAGGCATGCGCTGCAGAAACGAACACAGCACTGCTCCTCGAGACATTAGCACCTTTAATGGAGGGGGCCCAAAAGATGGGGCCTCCTTCCTCGTGAAGAGTACACTCCAAGCAGGCGTTGGGCAGATACAACGGTACTTGAATTGAAAATGTTTGGAGGACCCAAAATGCCAAGAGGGGAAAGGAAAAGTCAAGGTCTAGGCTGTTGTGGGCTGGAGGGACCTTCTCTGCCGTGTAATTCCACGATTCTCTGTTCAGTGCATCCTACGGGGTCGCCCTATCAGCGCTCTGCTCCATGAATGCGAGTGTGACGTCACGGGACAAAGGAGTCGCATGCAGGAAGGAGAAAGATGGGCGAGCGGAAGTTCAAGAAGAGGTCATGTCCTAACCAAATAAGGCAGCCGCGTTGGGCACCACCAGCAGGACTACAAAACCAGTTGGACCACTTATAAGCACCACATCTGGCACCGTTGCCACGGAGCTCTCAAGCTTCCCCCTGCCATTCATGAGAAAAGTATGCATTCCTGTTTGTTCCTTTGAATTCTGGGACTTGTCGTTTTTTTCTTTCCCATTTTAAATTTAGGAAAAATACCAGTCGCGGAATGCCAAGGAAAAACAGGACTGGGTGGCCTTGTTAAGCACGGAAAGGGGAAACATGAGAGCTCTGATGTCAGGAAGGGGACTCACAACGCCACTTTCCCCGAGGCAGCAATCATCCATGGTTTGGCCTGGCTCCACTCAGCCCAGAGCCGTTGCTAGGTAGGGGTTAAGGGGCCTAAAGCCCTGGGTCTTTTGGTTGTAGCCCCAGATAGAAGCTCAGGGGTAACAACCAAAAAGGCTAGCTAGCCCCCAGTCCCGAGAGTCCCAAAATTAGCATAGCCCAAGATCTTTTCCAGACCTAACAACACCCCTGGGTTCAATACCTCGCCCATTTCATGCGACTCTGGTGACGCCTTTGCAAGTCGCCATCTTTACCCCTTCTTCACAGTGGCAAGTCAATTGCAGGAATAGTAAAACACTATTGGATATCACAAAGACGTCACGTATTGAGTTTATTACTCAACTATAATTAAATATTGGTTGTTTGCCTTGGAGGTGGGCATGACTCAACCCTAGGAATTGGAAAGATTAACAGACCTTGAGCAGACCCGCTCCTTCAGACAGTTGGGGTCAGCCAGACGGGATGTATGGAAAACATGCCATTAAAAGACAATTTACACTGTTTATACAAGTTCCCCGTGAACACAGACCTTGCACCTTCTGTTCGGGCTGCCTGGCTAACCCAAACACGGGTCTTCGTCTGGCGGGATATCAAAGCGCAGGGAGAGAATGGCTCGCAAGCTGCGGGCCCTAGCCCCAGGACAATAACGAGCTTTCTTCCTCACAGCGCGGCGGCTGCCTGCGGGGACCTGGAGCTGGGGTGGGAGGGGGGAGCAGTCGACGGTTCCCTCGCCTGCCACAGGCTGGGGACTCGTTAGCTCTGCTAGGTCGCAGACCCAAGAAAGCATGCTGCCCGCAAATCCGACATTTGAACATAAATAATAGTGTTGGCCAAACAGAAAATTCCTCTTCGTGTGTGAAAGACCACAGTCTGACAGAAGGAAAACGCAGACAAACGCGAGGGGAGGATGTGTCTGCCCTGATAGCATGAAGGCCCAAGATCACAGGATCACCTGTGGAGGTTTCTCAGAAATGGCTACCACAGGTGTGACCATGGCCGTGAACGGAACTGCCTACCAGCTGAGCCAGGCAAAAGGCAAGTAGCGCAATCAGGTTTTAGGAGCCTAATGACAACAGGACAAACCCAGGGTAAAAGCTGTAGCTGGTACAACTGTCCAGGTGACCGGGCACGCCGCTAATCCTGCAATCCATGACAATGCCCACATGTTCGATACCCTGTACAATGGTCTGATCAGTACATGTTGACATCATTGATCTGGTGCAAAGTTACCTATTCCATTGACTACCTGTTCACTTTTCCTATGCAGTCATGCATGTATTATGCACATAGTGAGTGGATGCTGGGTGCGCGGCGGGGTGCAAAATGAATACTTTGAGCTAGAAGAGCAAGGCCAGCTAATAAGGAGTGTACTCATTTGTGTACCCAGGCCCGAGTATATGGAGCCCCACGCAAATAGCAATGGAGCTATGCCTTGACTCCCAATATACTACCATTTGAGTTCATCGATGATTTTACAGTAAACTCACGCAGAGAAGAGCAATTATACGGGTGGGTGTCCAGGCGGCCAAAGTATACAAATATGCAACTTTGCTGGATCTCTACTTCAAAGAGTTACCCCATGACGTAGACAGGAGACCTCTCTCCTAACCAAACATAGCCATGGGTTTGCATGTTTAACATATGTAAGGTCATGTTATGATTTATTTATGGAAACCAATGCAGGGTTGGCAAAAGAACCCCTTATGGTATCAACATGGTGAGATCCTATGAGTTCAACTTCAGGCTGATCTTCTGGGGCCCTTACAGGCGCACTAGCTCCCTTTATGCCTCTGTGTGCCCTGTATCTTTGGTCCTCGGCAGCAGATACGCCCCTTGGTTCTCCAGAAAGTGTTGTATCTGGTCCCTAGTTATTAAGGGAAGGGTGTCCCTCCTTTTTGGATTCACCTGCCTTCACTCCCTTGGTAGGAGTCTTTAAGTGCTTACATCTCTGTTGACATACTCAATAGAATATGTTATATCTTCCGTACTCCATATATGTACAGACAAATCGCCTGCTCAAGATTGAAGGGATGTGGCTGTATTCACTAATCCCTTGCCTCTATATAAGCGCTCTGTCCCAGCACCAGTCAGAGAATGGCAAAATTAGAACATTCATTAATGGTGGCATTCATACATTATTTGGCAGACGGCTTGATCACCTTCATTAGGCAACCTGTTGGGAGAAGGAAGCTGCATCAATTTTGAGTCTATGGGTCGGTGCCATTTTACCGACGTGTTAGTTCTGCATCCCAAAGTGGGTCGGTGGAGCCTCTCCCCGCAGCCTTAAGGCGAGGAGGCCTGACAGCTGATGACCGACCTGGCCTGTGCCTGCAGTAAGGAGGCGTGCTGCAGAGCGGGTCATGTAGTCCAATTGTAGGAGTGGACTCCAAAGCTGAGGTAGGACGAGGGACCCCAATCGCATGCCTGCCTGGTGAAGGAAAATCCACAAAGATACCATTGTCCCATTGTGAGTGGGCTCAGCGGGGTTGATGTTACTGGGGCAAGTTGGCTATCTATCAAAGTAGTGGATTTACTGGAGAATCAAGAGGAGCCCAAAAACAAGAGGGGACTAACAGGGCACACCAGTTCAAAAATAAAGCATGCAGTCCCAACCTCTTACCGGTCACTTGAACAATCAAACAAAGAAACAAGGTTGGGAAAAAGGGACAACCTGTAGTGTGGCACGAATAATCAACATCTCTGAATGAAAACCAAGCTATACACAATCTAAAAAGCAATCATATAAAACACCAAAAACTAGCTATGATACATACAAAAGTATGAATATACAAGGTGCAAATATAAATACATCCATGGTAAAAATACAGTGTAAACAATAAAAAAGGATGTGCAAGATATGCCGAAAAAAGTGGCTTGTGTACTCACAAGGTAGAAAAGGCTGTACTATGCAAAACCTGAACAATATCAAAAAAGTCATTCGTTTATGATACCGCAGTTATTAAGACTCAATGTAACTGAGTTTTACATTTGCCTTTGCAATTCAGCATAGGCCAACACTCAACATGTTTCGGTTCATAATCTCAACAATGGTGAACATTCTTCAGGAGCTGTCTATTGCGGGGAATCTAAAAATGTGAAATCTTCGATTCACTCTGGACTTAAATCATAGTTAATATTTCTTGCAAAAACTTGACTTCTACCAGACTACAGGATGCCAGAGACAAAACACAACAAAAATAGCCATTAGTGCTATCATAAATGTTGGGAATTACTATATAAATCCCTCAACCATCCCAGAGGACAAAAACATAAGTCCAAGTATTCCCTCGTGACATTCGTAATTAAACCTTGACTGTGAGAAATCTGTGGAAACACACAATGGTGTCTACAAACCACCAATTGCCCTAGTGTGTTAGTACTCAAAAGCCTCAAACACATTTCAAAGGCATCAGGAATATGATAATACACATTATGGATGATAGTGTGACTCACTGAATGAAATTTCTCGTAAGGACTCCTACCTTGCATGGAGAAAGTGTACAGTAAGCAGTTATGCTTTTCCCAACCATGTTGCTTTGTTTAAGAGAATCAAGAGGAGTACACACAAAGAGTGGAATCACGCCGGCATACTTGGGCAGGAGCTTCCTCTTCGGTGCTTTGAGGGTGTCCCACCAGCAAACTCGCTAAGGAGATTAAGGTGGTCTCGGTGTTCGGAGTATACACAGTATACACTGTCCCCCGTCCTGAAATAACAACCTCTTCTTGATGTGAATATTCTCCACTGCCCTCCACAAATGACCTGCATCCTACCGTCTAGCTTATGCTCTTTTATGGATTTCAAATCCGTCTCTGTCAATCAAACTGCAAAGGAACTAAAATGCAACAGTCATTCATGTCTGCATCCCTTCTGACCCACATTGGCTGTGCTACTCATTTCATTATTAATGACACCCTAACAGTTAGGATCTGCAGATTGAACAGAGCTTTTCAGGTAGCTCGGCAGTAAGTAAGTGGCTTTGTTTGGGTGACATGATGAAAACAGGGATGGATGGCTCCTGAGGTGTGTTCAGTGGACACACGCGTGGCACCCAGAGTTCTAGCAAATGAAAGGCTGGCCCAAAATGAAGGCTGAAACACTAATTTTGTGCAGTTACTGTTTGAGGGGAAGCAGGCTTTGGGCTTGACAGGAGCTGTTCGGCCAGAATTGCGGAAATACAAGGGGGCAACATGTGTGAAACCTGTGCTGAAAGGAAAGGAGAAGGCTGGGACAGAGTGTAGGCCTTCTGAATACTAAGAGTGGGCCACTCCAACAAAGAACTATCTCCTCTGCGAAGCCCTTTACAGGTGAGGAATTCCAACTACCTGAAGATTTAAAAATGGTGTGACCTTCACCTGCTACATCCTCTTGCATCTATCCCGTTTGAAGGAGGACCTGACTGACCGGGTCGTCCTGAAGAGTCTGGATAGGACACCATCTTCCATGTTGCTTGGCATCTGCGGCTTCTAGGCTGCCTGGTGAGTTTCGCTATGTTTTTACTCTCCTCCTACATCCATGGTGCTATCCATCTCCCCTCTCCACTCTAACTGTTACTCTATCACCTATCAGACCACCCTCTCGAAGCCTGGAAGAAAGCTCTCCTGGTTTCTAATCCAGGCCTGCCCATCACTGACACCTATGTCAATGCTTCCTCTAGGTAGACTATCACCGACATCTTTTTTGTCGCCCCCTCTCAGAACGTATGGACTCCCCATATGGTCTCAATCCTCTCCCCTTTCTCCTCTTCGCCCATTAATGGTGGAACCAGATGGGAAGTACTCTTGGCACACTTCCCATCCTCTAGGTGCATCATTAATGTCTATCGCAATTGGCATCTCAACCCAACCTCCTCCTTCTTGATCAGCGTCTCTGTCTCTCATGAACTGCCTCCCTTCTCCTGACACTCTTCCTGTCCCCCTCACCCTGACATCTTCGCCACCACTGACAGGTTTACCACACCCCTGTACACCTCCTCAGAAAACTTTCAAAGGTGGCAATCAGCTTCACTTAGCTACCATGAATGCTTGCTCCGCTGTTACACACTCCGTTGATATCTGTCTCCTTCTTGAAGAGATGGACCTTGATGTCCTCGCCCTTACTGAGAAGTGGTTCAATGCCAGTTCTGTCACTGCTCTTGACACTCTTCTCCCTAAGGGCTACGAGATCCTCTGCAAGCCAATGCCCACCTTGTCTGGTGGCGGAGTGGCCCTTATCTTCAGGGAATGGGTCCTTGCTACAATCATACCCACCCAATCCTAGACTTTTTTTGAATGCCTTGTCGGCAGGCTTTGTGTCTCTCCTTCCCTCTTGCTTACTTCGCCGACATTTGACCAATGAAGTGAGTGTCAGTCGCTGTTCTCGCTGCCACTTTCATCCCCCCTCCTAGTCCAGCTATTGACTCTTCCACTGACATAGCCCTCTCTAAACTTCACCTCTCCATCTCCAACACTCCTAACACCCTTGCCCCAGTCATGAGGATCTGCATTAAGCCCCCCTCCAAGCACTACAGATGCTTCTTCAACAGCTGGCATGACTCCGACCTTTGGTCTGTGTAGGAGAAGCATCTATAGTGCTTCTCAGTAATTAGATATTCTGAAGATCTCTCTACTGAGGGAAAGCTAGTTACTACCTGTCAGTTTATAGAGAAAAGAAAAAGAATGTGTGTTTGACTTAGGGACTGCTCTGTAGATAGTGATGTAGAGGAGGAAAGGGGGGAACAGAGACAGTTCTATCTAGCCCTGCCTCGCTATACCGCTATCACTGGGCTGCGCTGATGGGCCACCTATCTAATAGTGGATAGAATAAGGAAATACAGAGAAAAGCAGCGCACTTTGTCATTTCTCAATTCACTGTATGTTATATTTGATTGTGGCTCCAATCCCTAACTACAAATTACCCTAGTTGTTAGTTAATAGTTGTGTTGACAGGTAACGCAAAAATTAGAGTGTACCATACTATTAGATATTTACGATATGCAGACAATGCTTGCAAACATCTAAGAAGACTGTATTGAAGAAAGTGACATTAACCAGATAGACCACAAAACCGGTTGACATAATACGTGGAGACAGCCGGAAGTTCTTTCTTAAGCATCTGAATTATAGTAATTCATTTTTAACCGCGGCACATTCACCCCCAGTAGGGGCTAATAAAGTAACCATTGCCAAAGTACTTGTGGCGACCTGCCTCCACCCAAGCTTATGTTTTAGCCTATTAGTTACACAATATGCAAAACTCTCATTTGAGCGTTACTTGTCAACAGGCCCCTCAGCAAGGGCCGAGCTGAGCTGAAATTGAGGCTGCACAAAGAGCAAGACGTTTGAGACAGGACCCTCAGCCAAGGCCAAGAGACACGGATGACATTCCAATCCACAGACGACAAGGAGACCAGCTGCAGAAACAGCTGTTAAATCCTCATCATTCAGAGCTACACAGCTCAAATTCCTCTGAACAAGTGACGCCGCCGAAGTAGACAATGGACAACGAGCAGTGGTGGGAAATGGGCACTGGTCCCAAGCCGCTAGACACAGTCAGCGACAAGTCAGCAACAATATGATACAAGTGTTGCGCGGATCAGGAGAGCACTCACATAAGCTAAGGCGGTGTACACAAGTTACAATGCAGACACATAGTCATTCTTGTTACCTTGAAGAGGTACACAGAGCGCTGAGAACCGTTGTGGGTCCCAGGCCTGGGGGACGTCAACTCTAGCCAATCACAGTTTAGTACCTTAGGGGAGGGTAGCAACGGGCAAGAACCAATGGCAAGTCCACCACACTGCAACATTGTTATAGCTAGTGACTTGGGGGTGGGACCAGGTCAGCCACCTGACATGTAAGAGTCAGAAGAAATAACATCTATATAGTCCACTATAGGTGGTAAAATACTCAATAACCAATTGTGTAGCCCGATAAGTTTTCTGGAGAAGGGCCCAGTTTGTGACATCACTCTGATGTAATTGGGGTGTAAACCCGACTTGCGAGCCGAGGAAGAGCAAGAGATGCATGGATTTTCTCTGTTCCTGTGCTGATCCTTGTTGGTTTTGCCTGCAATAAGCCACAGTTTGAACTTGCTGTTGACTGTGTTCTCCATGTATCTTGGGAAGGAGGGAGTTGGGCTCTCCCAAGTCCCAGTGTCCCTCTGGCATACCTGGGAGTTTGGCCCAACACCAGTTTTGGATCATATGTGAGACACGTCTCGGCTGAAAGATGGCTGAGGATTTATCGAGAAGTTGTAATGACACAACAGTTAAAAACCTTGTGTTCAAAATACTACAGAGTGCTGTATGTGTAAAGCCTAAGTACCATACATGCGATGATGAGGGGATAAGCGCAATCACATTGGTATAGGTACAATATTTGTATACTTCTTAATTTATGAGGCGGGGCAGAGCCTTATTATACCAGTGGAAACAGCTTTCAGGATCATATACAGTCAAACAGTAAACAGACTATTTTAGATATACTAATTAATCCCAAGCACGCCAGAGACCACTATAGGGTTAGCCCCAGCACTGTTAACGGTGCCCTCTGTAACATAGGCTTCCATGATACAAGTAACCCCGAACTAGTATGACTCCTCCTCTTCTTCTCGCAGAGAACTAAGTAATGCAAAAACTATTATGGTCATAACTTTCTTTCTGGATGTACCACAGCATAATGTTGAGCAATATGCTATTTTATATTTAGAATCGCTTATGGAGACAGCCACCATGCCTGACAGAACATTGGAAATACCAATTGAGCTTTAATGTGAGGCTGTGTTATATGAGAGCGCCAGAGGACCACTCCGGTGGTGATAGTGCGCGGTACAAATATCCTTTAACATTAACATTAACATAAGCAGTAACAACCGATCCGGGATGGGGGTGGGTGGACGGAGTGGATAGGGTCGTAACGGCCTGGGGCGTAGGTTACAGCATGAGGGCCTTAATGATGGCCCCCGTGCCATTACCTCCCAATCCGGCCCCCCCAGATAAGGTGTTATTACTATTAACACCCTGAGTTTCCAATCCAGAAACCTGGGGTGCTGACAGCAATGAATGTTTTATGAATGAACGGCACGTGCCCATTCATTCAAAAGTGTACCTAAGATGGTGCCATGGCGTCCCAGGAGGCTGGAGGAATGGCGGTTGCGTGCCGCCACCACAATAATAAGGTGAGCGGGGTATGGGGGTTGGGAGGGAAGGGAACAGCGGCTGGAGAGGAGGGTGGGGGAAGATGGCAGGCGGGGAAGCAGCCATCAGCTTGCCTGGAACGCAGACTGAGATCATGGGATTGAGCACGCGATCCAAGCAACCTGATTGGTTGGCTCCCATGCCCCGGGCGCTAATTACAATTAAACCTCCATGCTGCCAGGAACAGTTTTGGGCATAGCAGACTTTCTGTTTCATATTACATTGTTCTCTGCCCAATATCTTTTGGTACTGAAAAGGCCGCGGCTACCAAAATAAATATCTGTAATATTAAGCAATCTCCTTAAAGCCAACAAGCTTTTTACAAGTAGGATTGTGAAAGGCCAGTCCACAGCTGTTCATGAGCAGGCCAGGCTGCGTGCAATTTTGCTTTTGGGAGGCTTCTAGTGTGTCTTTGGACCCTGCAGAGCAGAGATTTAAAAGTGTGCCCGGTACATGGATGTCAGTGATTTAGTTGCACAGGTCATGGGCAAGAAGGCCATTCAGGTTTTAACCAGTGCTGCCGCTTTTTATCCTCAGAGAAGAAGAGGTTAGTGGGGTGTCCGCCATGGCACACGTTCTTGCAGGCACTGTTCACAACCTTTTTAGAAAATGGGAAGAGAAAACCTTGTAGATGACTTTCTGTCACACCATGTTTGCCCATAAGGAGGGGAGGAGGGAGGCGACTGGTTAGATATTCATAAATATGTACCTTATATTCAAGGAGTGTAGCTTACACAGAAAGTGCAGTGACAAGAGTTTGGCAGCAGGGGTCAGGTGTGCGCATGGATGACAGGAGAACGACTGACAGCAAGCTGCACAACACGTGGGAAAGGACAAGGCCATTAGTCGACGAGAAGGAGGAGACTGAAGGAAGCAGATGTCAGGTAATGACAGCAATGTCACCCCTGACTCAGGACCTTTTTTGTGGGTTCTTGACAGGGGTTCTTTCCCGTTAGGGTGTGGAGAGGGCTCCCAAACATATTGGTAAGATGTGGTGTCACCACTGTGCAACAGTTTGAAATGTAGTCACTGAGGAACGCCAAGAGAGGGAACATTGGCACACATGGGAGGCAAAATCCCTGGACCATGACTTATTATCACAAAACCTGCAGTAGAAGGCTTGACTGACTGCTGTATCAAATGGTTACTAGCCCACTAGCCTTCCTTCTTGGTAATACTAGTTTCTAAGAAAGAAACCCTTTCTGCGGAGCGGGTATATGATTTGTTTTGTAAATTGTCCCTGCTGAAGCCAATCAAAGCTTCTGAATATTAAAAAAAATTGTCAATAAACAACTGTGCTTGCTGAAAAAGAATCTCTTTATTTCCTGGTCCCTGTTTTTCACTGAAACTGTCCCTGCCAGCTTTAAAAAACAACTCTGTTGTAGCATGCTTTAAAGGGCGGGCGCCTCCATTCCCTGACAATGTACGGAGTTGGCAAGGAAAGTGAAAAGCGACAGTGTGGGACTTTGGGGCATCTCGCATAAAAGGCACTGTGCTGTCTGAAAATCCCTCCTTACTGTCCCCCACTTAGGCTGCCCTTTCAAACGCGCCCTGCCTGAAATATGCCACCCATGTCAAGAAACGTGGCAGACCCCAAGGGCTGTACTGGGCAGCTTGCCTTTCACGGAATGCAAGAGTAGATTGGATTTGGAAATCGATATACGATCACAGTATTGAAAAATGGATTGTGAACTTTCTTCACCTTGATTCCAATGAAAAGACGGCGTTGATCGTGATAAAACGCTTAGACCATTATGCAAGAACTGGTGATTGTTTAATGACGCAGTGTGAGCCCACACAAGAGGGCTCTTTTGTTTAGGAAATGACGGCTGGCCAAGTTAGTGGTGTTGAGCCTCATGGCAAGGGCTCTAACGCTATTGGAGCTTGTGCAAGGAGAGAAGAGGCCATTAAGTACTTTTGAGACACGGAGTGCAGGATTACCACCCCTCCAGCTAACCCTTGAGGCAAGAGTGGAGCCCACATGAGCGAGAGAGTGGCTCTTAAAAAATTGACAACTGTTAAGGTTGTTTTTTTTTCCTTTTAGGATAGCAAGCGGACGATAGGCTGGTACTTCCCTAACCAGGAAGTCACCTAGCAGCTGCACAAATGGTTGCTGGTGGTCTTTAGACGTGTATTCAGCAACACGACTCAGGTTTATTATGATTGAGTATATCTTTCTACCCTTGGGGAAAGGGTTAAATGTGAGATCTAACAATGAGACCAGTATAGTGTACTAAAGACTAGGGATCCGCAGCAAGACCAGGGTGATAGAGGGCTGCTAACAGCGGCCAGCCACCGTCCGATACACATACGTGAATTCATAGTGCCCCTGATGAATGTCCGGCAGATTTGACCCTCAAAAGGACAGAAACTTCTATAAGTTGGGCTATAAGCACAGCGTGACAATTGTGTCTAGTAATCCACGTTAGTGCCAACCAGATCACTGAGATAGTGGATACAATGATGTTCATTGTGTATTTGTGTGTAATTGATGTTCAGGTTTTATGCAGGCATTTTAGTGTTTTATGGTATTTTATTGTCTGTAGGTAAAATTAATTATTTTTGTAATTAACTTGAGAAATAATATTGATACATTGGTGGAGAATGGGAGGTCTATTATTTGCTTAAGAACACCCATGGGAAATTGATGAGGTGATAACAATTGACACTCACTACTTTGCCTTCCTTTAGCTTGTGTAATTTATAGTTGTACCACGAGGTAGGAAGGTAGGCTATCCTCTTACGGGATCAGCCGATGTGAGATTGGTGTTTTCTTATTTATAGTACATTATTCTTTTAATGTAAAGTAACAAACAAAAACAGGACGGTGTTGGTATGAAATGCAATTTTAAACGAGTCCACTAGAGGGGGGTGAAGCACTGTTAGTGCGCGGCTTTCCGAACTGATAAAAGAATGCAAAAGTCAAATTTGCAGGCTATAAGGAAACGCTGAGCCCATACCGGCTCATATAGCCTGCAAATTGAACAATGGGGAAGGGTTATTCACCCTCCCAGGATTCCAATTAATATCATACAAACAACTGCATTGTTGTTAAATTTCAAGCTATGAATTATATAAATTATATAATTATATAAAGCGCTATATAAATTCAATAAACATAAATATAATGCAGAATTCATATGCTGTGGGGATTTGTATAGAACAACTCAACAATTTACACAACCTTATGGTTTTTATTTTGATTGATGAATTTACGGTTTTATGTACCTTTCCTTGCTATGCTGCTGTTTTCCATCGCAGTTTCTGTGTATTTTTAAACAATTTCTAATTATATTTGTGCATATTAGAGTTTGAAGGCAGTTACAAGTTTACTAAAATATTGGGCCTCATTACGACTGTGCTGGTCCGGTAACAACGGTGCCGGTAAACCATCGGACCTGCACAGTACGACTCTGCGGGCGGGTGCCGTCCCGCCCACCAGGGTCAGACTTGGCGTGCGGAACGGCACCTGCCCGCAGAGTTTCACGGAAGCACCGGCACCGTTATTAATGGTCCCCGATCCCGGCATCGTCTCAATGGTCCCATTCCCATTGAGTTCTATGGGACGCAAATAGGAATGGGGATTTACAATAACCAGCGCCTGACTTCCCGGGACGCCGGGGTTGTAATGCCCCAGTGTTTCCGGCAAGCCAGGCGCAGGTAAAATGTACAATTGCAGCGCAACCTCTGGTTTTACCGGCACAGTTACCACTGGACTTGTAATGAGGCCCGTTGCTAGCCATGATGCATCAGAGTATATTTTTCATCAACGGCACGTGTTCTGCCAATGAGCACTTTTAAAGCATATATGTGTGGGGAAAAAAGTGCAAAAGAGTTTTTCTCCGGTATATGAGCTATAATCCATTTAGCACTAGGAGCATGAGATCTGTCAATTTAGGAGGTCTTGGGAAGGATATGAACCTATCCCACCCCCCTATGCGCTTTAGGGTGAGGCAGATACCATGAAGACACCTGTGATGTGCCAGGGGGGAGGAGGGCATGCTAAGAGACCTTGCACAAACATAATATCCGAATTGTAGACGTTTAGACGTAGTGGGCGCATATAATCAGGAACCATTTTGTAGCTATGGCAGAAACATAGTGCCTGCATGGCAGCGCGGTAGACACAGCCTGCAAACCTGATGAAGAAACCTGAGTAGGCTCAAGCGCTGATGAGAGAAAGGCCTGCACTGCTAAGTTCCACAGAAACCCTCCTTTGCTCTAAAACTGTTGCCAATATGTTTATCCCGAGAAAGAATGTGCCCTGCAAGGCCATGAGACGGTGCCAGGTGCCTCGCTGCACATGTTATCACAACCAGACCAGAGCAAGCCTCCGACTCCCACCCATTTAAAGGGATAGTGGAAAACCCTGTAACCCCCGCTCTCCTTAAATGGTATAATGGGTACACATCTATCGGGTCAGACCATGGCATTTTATTTTTAGAGATGACTTTTTTGCTGCAATTGTATTACTGCACACCTGAATTCCAAGATACCAGCTGACCCCAGGCAGAAGTTTGGTGGACACAATTGAAACTGCTCATCTTCTGGACCAGAACTAGACTTTAAAAACAAAAGACAGTAACAACGTATACACTGGCCTTGTTGCAGGGCTGAATGTTCTGGGATCTTTCTAACTTAAACAACTGGCTGTAATATGGGTTTTGCCACAGGTGACTGTCACTAGTACCAGGACAGCTTTTGAAGAGGTTAATGATGAGAAGGTTGTTCCAGAGTTGTTACAACTCTCCATCAAAGTGGCTCCAAATAATATGCATGTTCTTGGATGAGAATTATGCAGGGCAGTCATTCTTCAGGAAAAGTGGTAAATGCAGTAGGTCAGCTGATAGGTTAACATACAATGACAAAGCCAAATGTGTTTGCTTTTGCATAGGCATTTTCCAGGCACGGCCTTAACTGTCAAACCTGGAAGTAAAATGGAAACAGCTGGAAAATGGTGATTACCCAGGCATATTATGACAGTAACTGGCAAATGCCTACAGAAGAGCAAAAACAATTGTCTCTGCACACACTTGTTTTTACCATGAACTCAGTGCAAGGAACAGATGCAAGGGCAAACATATTGCTTATAAATCAAGTGGTTGAAGACACACTTGGTTAAGACTATTTTATCACACGAGGCGCTGGTTTACAGCTTCAATTAAGCCACTGCCTTTCAGAAGACTGCTTAGAAACAACAAGTACATTTCCTTAAAAACACAGACCTAGCTCAAAGAGATCCGGGGGAGGGGGATTATTGCTGGAGGTGGGGTCAGGCAGTGGGTGGGAATCAGTGGGTAAAAAGCCAAACAACAACCACATGTTCTGTGTTCATCCTGACAGCCTATCTTACGGCACCACCACAACTAAAAATCAGTGACAGCCCACATGGATTAGTGATCATAGTGTAAAAAACAAAAACATGAAGACTAACTGAATCGCCTGTAGTGTTTGCAACAATCACAGATCTTAGCAGACTAAAATGGCCAGGCAGTCTTTACCTTCCATCTATAACAGTTTGTATCTATATATAAACACTGCTTTACCGATATATGTAGTCAGCAAAATGCATCCTTCTCCATAAACCACATATATAACCCTCAAAAATAGTTCAAACTTCTCTGGACTAATATGGGGTTTCAAATAGAAGCCCTCTGCCGGCAATTATTGGCCACACTATAATCTGGCATGGTTAACATGTGACAAATTAACTCACCATGCCTCCCTCTGGAACAGCATCCCTGCCACTCTGAAACTTGAGGAGATCCATCTCCGGTTCCGGAGGCACCTCAAGACCTTCCTCTTCACTTCTGTCTTCTCTTCTCCTCTGCCCCGTTGATCTGTTCTGCTTTGACATTGTGCCCCTGGTTACCCTCTGATTTCGGGCCCAGGTACTTGCCCACCCTGCCACGCACCTGCATTGTCTCCTGGCAACCCTTGCACTTCGGTCTGTATATGTAACCCTACAGTCCCCCCCTCATTCAGCACTTATCAGATTGTGCTTTAAACCTAGCACTTGCCACTTACTGGTTGCACTACCATTTGTTGTTTTTCATTCCTATGCTCAACACTTTCCACTTCCCACCTCGTCCCCTGCACTTTCCCCCTTCCCTCTCCCCTGCACTTGCGCGTTCTGAATGTCACTGGGCCTAGTAAGATCGTTGTTTTTGTTCTCCCTTGTTCCCTTCCCTTGCCTCGTCGGGCTCTGAAACACATGTGTATGAGCGCGATACAAATAAAATATTATATCATATCATGCCCTCTCCTTCACACCAGCCGTAAGAAAATAGTTGTCAAATATAATTGGAAACAGGTATCAGACAACAGCTGTTAAATAGCATAGGGAACAATCATTGGCATATCAATGGGGCCTGTTGGTGTAAAGTTAGGGCTTAAGAGCGTTTGTACTGTAGAGGTGGGAGGAGGTATTTCAGATCTTAAACAAAAAAGATAACGTCTTTTAAAAAAAGAAAAGTTGTCCAGATCCATACAAATAGTATTGTTTTCAATGTATTAGAGTCTGGGCAAATTATTTAAAAAATAAATACTATCACTTTGAACAATAATATGTATCGGTTTGGAAGGGGTGGGGGCTGACGAGCTGTAGAAATTATTTAATAGTTTTAAGAAGGTCCTGTGGAGGAGCGCACAGCTGTAGGCCTTATTTAATACTTTTAAGGACCTTTATAATTCCCAATGCAAATAGAAAAAAATACCATGGCTAACAGAGTCCCGGATGGCCGAGCACAGCTCTGTGGGTGCCTGCCATCCAACATGGAGCCGTAAATATTATTGCGAAATGGTAATACACCTCTGCCAGCCAAATTGTACTTTTTCCTATGGGCCAGCCAAATTCTTACTTTTTATAGTAGCACAGTTATAATCATATTTTGGGTCCTGTTGGGTGGGGGGTAGAGGGACAGCGGTAGCCCAAAACGTTTCTTGGATTTATTTTTTGGGGACGAGGAGTGTTGGAAAAGATGTATAACAACGGAAACAAGATACAAAATGCCACTGGAAGTCATTCGCTGCATCACAGAGAAGCTACTTTACTTAAGGGTCCACATATATACGATAGACCCCCCCCCCACCCAAAGAGCTTCGGAAGAGAGCTCAAGATCTCTCTGACCAGACCTAAAATGGAAGAGTATTTCATCATGAGTTCTCTGCCCTGTCGCCAATGGTATCTATCTCTCTCACACATGGCATGTGTCATTTCAAGCAAATGAATACCAGGAACATTTTATAGACCAGGACCCATATTGCAAATGAAACCGTCAGTCTGGACAGGTGGTATTTCCTCTTCTCTGTGTTAATTTAACGGGGGACTACACAACCAGAGGAAAATGGGAAGTGGCGGGGGGGGGGGGGCGGTTTAAAGCCCCACTAGTTGGAAAGGTCTTTCATAAGGGCTGGAGATAGCTATGATGCCTAAAAGGATTCTAGTGCCGACAGAATAAAGGGGCAAGGAGCACTTGTAGGGTGCACACCCCATGAAAATGTTTTCCAGAGATCAACAGAGTCAGCAAATGATGCTGTCAGCTCTGCTAATCCTCCAAAAATGGGCAGAATAACGTGCCTGTTGCCCGGGGGCCATCAAACTGGAGTACAGTAACTATTGCTACCAAAATTTAAGTCATTAAGCCCAAATCTGTCCCTCAGTAAGAGAGCAGTGCTCAGTGTTTAGAAAGGTTATTTGTCTTAACCTATTATCATTAGGCACATCGCTAGAGAATGATTTCTGTTATTTGACCCTAGCGGATCAATCATTAAATGTAGACAAATTATTCTTCCATGCCAGTGATCTAGTTATGAGTCATTTTGTGAATTTGGGAATTGTGTACAGAATGCTTAACACATGGCTCCTCTGTACCAGAAACTTTCACTTGAGTTATGGCAACATCCACGCCTGCAAATTATTTTACTAAGAGAAGGTCATGACCCTGTGAACCATCTAGACTCCATTCCACTTCCAAGAGCCCAGTAAGGCCTCAACCTGGATTGGCCAATGGGCCAAAACCTGAACAGGGTCATCAAAGGGGCAACTCTGAGTCGGGAAGGGGAGGGAGGAAGTCTATCAGAAAGCAGGGACTGGAGATGCTTTGTTCTGAACGGGGTGTCCACTAGGTGATTCTCGGGGTCGAGGATGACTCATACCCCAGTGAGCAACCATTGGGTATTTGGAGAAGAGCAATTAATGAAGTCAGGTGTAGGTGTCTCAGAGACCTCTTTGAAAATGCAGTAGAAACCCACTTGAGGGCTGCGGCAGAGGTTAAATGTGGTTAAAGTATGGGGAGGATCTGCAGGGAGTTATATCATTTCACAATGTTTTCTCAGAGAAACCTGGAAGAGTGAAAGGCACTTATCATTACATTGGAACACCCAAGGGAAAAGTGGTCCATCTGAAACCATATAGACTCCCGGAAGCCTGTGAACAGATAGTGGTTGACAAAGTGAATAAAATGTTAAGAGTGAATATTATCCTCCCCTATAGTATTGGTCACAAAACCTGACTATTCCTGGAGGTTTTGCATAGACTTCCACCAAGTTAATGCCATTTCCAATTTCAATGCCTATCCCATGCCATGCTCGATGCACAGTGCAGGGAGGGAGGGAGGGCGGGAAATACATTACAACACAATATTAAGAGCAGAGGGGCAGGAGGGGGGGATGAACCTACTATGCTTCATGAGTATTCAGAACATGCAAGTGCAGAAAGGAAGAGTAAAGATGGGTTAAGTGCTGGGGAGTGTGTCCTCGAGGATGAGCCATGGACAAAGTGCTAGGAATGTTACAAATACCTCGGCTTCTTTGTAGGAAATGTTAGTGTCCAATCTCAACGCAAGAAAATGAAGGCCATCCAAGATAACCCTGTGCCTGAAACGAAAAGAGACCTTAGAATCTTCTTAGCATTATTACCGTACGTTTATCCAAACGTCTCTGACAGGACAGCAGGGCTGACAGACAAATAAAGAACAACGAACCCCAGAAAATTCATTGGATTGACGAGGACGATATATGTTACAACAACTTAAAACAAACCATATGGCAGAACCGATCCTAAAGGTAGTAGATTTCTCGAAGGAATTTGTATTACAAATCGACACGTCCCTTACAAGGCTAGGAGCAGTCTTGTCACAAATTTGCGACAGATTGTAATATCCTATCTTATTACGAGTCGCAAACTTTTAACACGTGAAACAAATTACTCTGTGCTGGAATTAGAGGCCCTTGCCATCAAGTGAGCCATTACCCACCTTAGATACTACCTCCTAGGAAGGAAGTTCACACTCCTCACGGATCATTCTCCACTAGTTTGGATTAGCCAACAAAAAGTCTCCAACCCTCGAGTCAGGCAATGGTTCTTAGACCTGCAGCCCTACTGTTTCACTGTGGACCACCGAAAAGGCAAATACCAAAGGAACGTGAATTTTCTTTCTTGGTTCCCTTGTAAAACAGATGCGGCTACATCGCATAGGGGAAGGTTATGTGAGAAATCTGAAGGTGTCTCACCCGCTAGTCCACGGGGATCTGTCATCCAGGTGGCCAGGACACAGCCATCGCTTTTGGATCCAGTTCCTGGCGGTGGACCAGTGCGGGAGGATCACCTGGGTGAGGGGTTTTCAGGGCGTGGAAGTGGGACACCGCACGGCGAGACATTGTATCCCCTTCCCTGTAACACCTTTTTCCCATCCTACCAGGTAGGATACTTAGGAACTCAGCCCCACACCCCTTTTTCTGACATGAACACTTTCTCACGGACAGCTCACTGTGAGAGAAAATGGACTAACACCCGAGCCGTATACCTGACATGTCCTAATACAATGGTAAGGCAAGGTCAGGCAAGTACTGATCATTACACACACCTGACTTCCATCACACTTCCCCACACAGATAAAAGGTGGAGCACAAAAGCACCCTCTCAGCAAGGCAAAGCACACAAGGAATCAGCAGTTCCAAGATGGCAGTTTAATACAAGGAGAAAGACGGCAAGACCGGAGAGGGTTACAGGGAGGGAAGTGCCATTGGCCTTTTTAGAGAAAGACAGTTACTTTCATGAGCCTTCAAGAATAAGAAAGGTAAGACCTGGAATCAAAGCTGAAGAAACCTGGACTGTGTGTCGGAGGTACCCGCGGTTCTCCCGCATCGATAGCCAAGGTGGGGTGGATTGTTTGCCGCTGTGATACTGACCTTGGCTCCTACACCTAAGCAGCACCATTAAAGTCAGCACAGCCAGTGAGTTAGGGAGACTGATACCAGACCGGTCTGTGTTAAAGCCAAAGTTGCAAGCGGCAACATTATATAGAGAAAACTGAAGAGAACAGTGTGTGAAGGGTAAGAGAAAAGAGACGCAAATATAATTAAACTGCAGATGAGTGACTGAACTTTTGAAGCCACAACAAATACCGTAAACAGAGTGGTCCAGCACCATGTGGGTGCTCATTCGAAGGTCTCTGTTAGGTATCAAACTGAGAGGTGGCAAACGTAAAAGGGAATTGTGAAATCGAAGTGGTCCTGCAACATGTCAAGCCACACCCTGTGCACGTTCGAAAGTCTTCCATGATTGATGCTAACTGAAATTGGTCCGAACCCGGCTACGGGAGACTAATTGTATTAAGAAGGGGATCTGAGCCCAGCTGAAGGGTATCCGGGGTGAACCGTGAGTCACCTGAGGAAGAATATCCTATGAACATTGTGAAAGAGGATCTGAGCCCAGAAGAGGGGGATCCAAAGTGACGATCAGTGCATTAAAGGGATCTGAGCCCGGCTGAGGGGGATCCGGGGTGAATAGTGAATCACCTGAATTAAGCACTTGTAAGAGGAAAATAACATATGTTTTTTTTTGTCGTATCAGGCCCTCTGCATGAAGGGACTTTGGTAGACAAAGAGACTTGGGCTCAAAAGGCTCTGATGCTAATGCTAATAATTGAACTGTATCCTCATGCAAAGGAAGCCAGAGATTGTGCTACGCTCAAGTGAACCGCCTTGTCCCGTGCTGAAAACGTGGCGAAGGGAGGCCCATGGCCCGAACATCCTGACATGTCATTTTTGTGAGCACTTCTTTCTTTTTCATGAACACTAACCCCACACTATTTGTATTTAGAGGTAAGGATTGGCAATAGGTTTTTTAGTATAGGCCCATTTTATTTTGACAGGACACCACTAGGACTGCGTTATTATTATTTGATGGTCGTAGCTTGCTCCCATCTGTAGATTTGGGATTAGATAGGTGTTTATCATACCCTTGTTGAAGTTCAATAAACACCCTTGGACTGCAGTCACTTGTGTGTGTGTCTTACTGTTGATGCCATGCCTTCCTTACAGTATGTTATGCTTTAGAGTATGGTCCCTGATCTATGTGGGACTTTGTCATTCGGGTAAACACAGCCCTGGGGTCCATGCTTTGTGCATAGACTTGCGGACCTCGGCTGGCTTAGCAGAATGCATTTCTTTCTCAAGCACCTACCAAGTCTGTGTGTGAGATTTCTAATCTGACTGTGGATTCTACTCCAGCTCTCTGCAGGAGACATCTGGGCACTGGGTCTTTCTTACTAGGCTTGGGAGGGCTAGACCTTGGGGGACTCCCTTTTACCACCTCTTGGGGTTGCATCACAGATAGAGGGTTTCACCTATCTGCCTTGGCTGGTGTGCCCATTGTGACCTTATGTATTGTCCCGGTCCCATAGGTACACAGATACCAAAGTGATGGTATATATAATATAATATTTATTGCATAAGTGTATCAATCACAGCAGTGAGCCCTGGTTCCATTGTTCCACTTCCAACCATCCTCAGAACTCTCGTCCTCCTCATCCAATTCCAGAACCTCTCAATCATGGCATCAACAGTACAATGACACAATACTACACATCCCCTTTCCTTCACAAGGACCTTTCATCAAGCCCTCTCATCACTGTTCATTGTCTTCAGATACAAAGGCCTGCAATATCTACTTCCACACCATGAGGCTGACGGTGACATATCTGTTTTCTTTAGCCAGGAAGATTCTCCACAGTCTCTTACACCAACACTCATCTCAACCCTATCACACGCCATACCACCAGACCTTCCTTTCAACACCATTAGCCTCTCTAGATTCCAAACTCTCCCATCCTCTGTCCTCACTGCATTTTGAAGATGCCTTCCACCCTGATCAGCTTCTACCATCACTTCTCAACACAGCAGGCAACTTTATCATGACTCAGTCACCCACCTGTGGGGATGTGGTCTTCTTAAAGCATCTCTTATCACACATCTTATTTTGTATCTGCTTTTCCCTGATGTGTTATCTTACATCGTCCATTGACACATCCAAACTAGCCACATTACCCATCCATCCTGCAAACAGCTTGGTATTAGCCTTCCAACCCCTGCTGTGCACAAAAGGCGATACCCCAGTAGTACTGTGCAGGGCGAACCTATGAGCCACAAGCGTTCTCATTACTGCACCCTTCCACTCTCTTCATTCAACCAGGCCCAACTAATGGATTCTTATAACACCCTCTTAAATCTCTCCACCAAACCATTAGTTTGGAGTTGATACATGGCACGGTTTTGTGTTCAGTGGCACACTCCCTAAAATACCCTTTCACCTCTCTCTATTTGAATTGTGACCAATTCATTATCTGTGAGGATTACACTAGGATAATCTTTGGGGCCACATATCTGTTCCAGCAAATCAATCACTCTCCCAGCAGTTACCTGTGGCGTCACCAATACCTCTGCCCATCTGGTCAATAAATCTATCACTAGAACACAATATATCTGATAACCACCACTCCCTATAGGGCCAATAACATCAATTGCCACTTTCTCCCACGGTCTCTCAAGAATATCTGTGAAAGCCATTGGGCGCTTCTCACTCACACAGACCTTGTCACTATTAACACAAAGGATACAGTTCCTCATGTTGCTCTTGATTTGCATATCACATGCTGGCAACCAATAGCAGTTCCTTATTTTGCATTTTGTTTTCAATATTCCTTGGCATCCTTCGTGACCAAGGTTGATCAACTTCTCTCTGAAACTTTAAAGTTTGTAACACCCTTCTCAGACTTTCAACAAGTACAAACTAGAGGTTGCATCTTAAAACTACTAACATTGCAGTATTGGCAAGAAGCGCAAGTGCAGGAAATGTGCACACTGCAAGTGAAAGCAAACTTCTCATGAATGGGTTACAGAAGATGGAATGATTACAAACAGTGTGTGTTCAGCACTACTTTGAGCAAAGGAAGCCAAGATTCTAACGATGTCCATCAGGTTCCCGAACTAGAAATGTATTCACTAGATCACATCAAAGTTTGACCAAAGTGCGGGTGAAACGCCTCATAAAGGAAGTTTGCTCTGCAGGGAAAATTACAAAGAAGCATGTGCTCCGCTGTCTGAGTGAGCCACCTATAGACAAAGCCTTTTAAATAATGTAATAGGTCACTGTTTCCAACATGCATATGGGTCTGTTGAGGATAAATCACATACTGAGGTCCACTATGAGTACTTCACTGCTGCACAGAGCTCTGGGTTTAAAAGGTGTGCACCTTTTATACTTTCTCAGCCAATTTATAGAAAAAGCTCTTCTGTCAGGAGTGTATCCCTTGTGGTCTTGAAAAGCAAATGCTCATTTGCCATGTGCAGTTTCTCCGACTAGTAAAGGTCATTTGAATGAACTTTAAAATACGTTCACTCTAAGATGTTTGTTTGTTTGTTTGTTTGTTTATTTATTTGTATGGTGCACCTGACCCGGAGGTATCTGGGTGCCTTTTACACGAAGGGTTACAAGTATACTTACAGCTTAGTTACAGTAGATACAAAAATACAAATAGATACAATTAAATATACATAAAAGTTGGGTAAACTATACAAGAGTACAGGTTCGGAATAGGATAACTTGGTAGCCAGGAGGAAGTTACTTGGCAGAGTCAGAAGAGTCCAGTATTCTCGTGCGTACAGGAGTTAAGCTAACCATTTAAGTCATTCGTAACCAGCTATTTAATATTATTGCGCCTAAACATGAAGAAAGGTTGGTTGGCTCTCAGTGAGGGGGGTAAGGTGTACCATGCTAGCGCTGCCAAAATAGGGACGCTACTTCCCTCTACTTTTTTTTTCATAATTCTCTCAGAAAGGTAGATAGGGGCTGCTTGGTTAAGGCATTTATGCATTAGAGATAACTTTTTAAGATTAATTTTGTCCTTAGTAGGGTGCCATTTGTTCTGTCTCCTAAGGTGTGAAATGTGTTCTCTCTTTGGCATTCCAAGAGCTGCTCTAAGAGCACTGTTTTGCAAGATTTGGATTTTATTGGTAATGTATTTGCTTGCCCCCAAGTATAAAGCATTACAATAATCCAACTTGGATAGGATAAGTGCTCTAGACAGGATTATGCAGCTTTCATTGGACAAGAATGGTTTACAAGCCCTGATCAATTTACAGGTAAGCTGTAGAGGATGTCATAGAGTTGACTTGTTTGTTGAATGTGAAAGCAGAGTCATAGTAAAAACGTAAAGCTTTTACTTCTCTAGCTACTTTAATGGCATTTGTTAATGTCCTGTGACATCACTTCCCAGTGCATATGTTAATGAGTCCCAGCACATTTGTTTTAAGGCACGTGCCCTGCTCGGACCCATTCCCAAAGTCCCACTACGAATTATATTTGTAACCTTCGTTCTGGGCTAGATGGTTTTTTAGTTTGTCACTGTGAGCCAGTCTATGCACACAATCAGTCTATCTAACCTGTTCTTTCGTTTGCGTGTGTGTAGTATGCAAGCGAGCGAACAACACACACGTGCGGTGCTCCAGAGTCACATCAGGTAGATTTCTGTATTTAATACCACGAACAACCGTGTCATTTTTTCTTTAAACATTGGAACGTCTGAGAACCAAATGTCTCTCCTGCAGAGAAACTCCCCCGTGCTCCTTAATGTGGGTGAAAGTATGCATGCATTAAGCAGCAATGTGCAGCAGGTCTTGGCTCATTTGATAAAACCTTTGATATAGGGGCCATGCTTATTTTCTCGGCCGCAAAAGCAATGGATTGACTATTTGTTATGGTTGCAGCGCCCTCTACTGGTCACAAAGATACATCAATAACAATACAATGTCAAGCGGGTTTAGAAATAAATGTCAAGGTCTCCCTGGCGTTGAAAAACAATTGTTTCTGTGAAATATGTATTTAAATGTCAGATTATTGTACAAATGCATTAAGTTGTACGTCTATTTGACGGGAGTCATTCCACTACAACCAAGGGCGAGACAGTGTTCACACCAGCATCTGTGATAGTATTTACTGAGTTTAATTGGAGTCCTCTGTAACCAGGAAACCAGGCAGTGGTTTTGCCTTCTCTGCCCAGCACCCACGAACGGCCCATAAACGGCAGGGTGGGCGCTTTCTAGCATTGGGTCATTAACATAAAGGTGTACGGAGTGATGCTCCTGGCCTGCTACTCTTTGCTGGCACTCACAGAGCTCGGCCTTGCGAAATGGATCAGCCGAGATCCTTCACCAACGCGCGCAAAAAAGAGTGTTCCCTAATTTTTGTAGGGGTGCGCCTCATGCAAAAGAGGGAATCCCGATACAGAGCATCCTCGAGGGAGTCTGCGCTGCCCAGATTCTAGGGAGCAGGAGTAACCCTCGGGCGACGTAGACTAACGCGGGCCCCTGTCAAAGGATAATGAGGGGGTGGGCTGGCAATCATCGGTCAGTGCTCGAATTACTAGCCTGCCTGATGCCCACCTGCTACTCTCTCTCCCAGTCCTTAGCTCCCCAAAATCTGATCAAGCTTCAAGCCGCTTGAGCACCATCAGAGAGGGGCAGACAATGACAGCATATGACATTTCCGTGCTGGCGTAAATGCTGTGACTCCACCTGCTTCCTACTCACGCAATAGGCAGACAGATTCCACCGTAAACCATTGTAAACGCTGCCTGCCATGCACAAATGGCAGGCAGTGTTTACTCATTTTTCTTGCCGGAGTGAAAAAAGTAGGCGCAAAGGCGAGTATGCCTCCACTTTACACCTCCCTTTTGCACTCCGACGTGCAATTGAGAAAAAATGACCCAGAATGGTCCTGTTTGAACCTTAAGTGCAAACGTGACAGGTCCCATTCGTGTAATCTATAGGGAACTCAAACCTGAACCCCTGTGAGTCTGCCCTAATAACTGGGATGAACTTCTGGCAATGGAGTGCCCCGGGTGAGCCTGTGTCCGGCTAAGGGATGCACTGAAACAGGCAAACATAAGAAATAGGATGTCCACCTTCTTGTGCATTTCTGGATGTCCACCTTCTTGTGCATTTCTGGATGTCCACCTTCTTGTGCATTTCTGGATGTCCACCTTCTTGTGCATTTCTGCACTCACAAAATGTGAAAGTAAAGGGAAGCCCAGTAGAAATCATCATCCCTGGATTCTGCGATCAAAATTGCTGGAAGCTATTTAGCGCCTGCTTCTAGCCTAGGAGAGCTTGGTTAGCTTGAAACCAGCAGCTACCAGGAGCTACTTTTGGTTCCAAGTGATGCCTTGGAAACATGCAAATGTGGCATTAACCTTGAGTGTTTGAGAATGTTAATAAAGAAGAATTGGGACACATCTAGTACACATTTACACAGAGAGGATAATACATAATGAGCAAAAAGTTAAAGTTTGCCTCTCCTGTAGAAGCTAGATTTGCAGAGTGTTCGCTCCTGGTACCCCAGTGATAGTTCCTGCCTACTGGGTGAAGCTCCTGCCTACTGGGTGAACCTCCTACCTACTGGGTGAAGCTCCTGTCTACTGGGTGAAGCTCCTGCCTACTGGGTGAAGCTCCTGCCTACTGGGTGAAGCTCCTGTCTACTGGGTGAACCGCCTACCTACTGGGTAAAGCTCCTGTCTACTGGGTGAAGCTCCTGCCTACTGGGTGAAGCTCCTGTCTACTGGGTGAAGCTCCTGCCTACTGGGTGAATCTCCTGTCTACTGGGTGGTGCCAGACACCCAGCAGCTGGTTTTAGCTCCTGCGAATTGAATCTCAACTTCGAGTCGTGTCAGCATTGCAGGTAAAATCCACCTCTGCGGGAGGGTTGTGGAGGTGTTCTTTAGTTAAAAGATTGCCAAAGTGTACATTTTTAAGGATCATTGTTTTTAATAGTATTAGTATTAATGATGATAATCGTCATGGGCATCTGATTTCCAGCTTCCCGCCTTCAGCTGTGTTTGCCCGTCTGATATGCCACCTTGGACCAGACCCATCACATCACTGCTGCGCATGCGAAGGGCACCCTCAAATTCTGGTGTGGAGGGATGGAGCGAACAAAGATTTTGGACGTTGCTAGCGGCCCAAGAAACACCACGTTTCCGCAGGCCCAATAAACATTTATTTTGTTAGATTTACTTAAAAAACACACCGAATTATGGTAGTTTTAAAAAGACAGTCATGCAGAGATGGCAGTTTCATCCCAGATTTCACAATGTGTGATGAAATATTTTAAACAAAAATTATTTTTTCATGTAGGTAGGACTTTACCTGAGATTGCATAACAGTGCGTCTTAACAGCGCAGCACGCTAGGGATCTATGTGGCTAACGACCCTTATGTGGCTGAATGTGGGCGGGGTAATCATCACGTGTTATGTGAAGTCTGAATGCAGCCAGTGAAAGGCAGTCGTGGGCGGGATCATCTGAATACGTTCTCATAGATCAGTTTACAGTACTTGCAGGGCAGTGCTTTATCAAGCACTCCGGGCCAGCACTTGACAACAAATAACTAGCGAGACACACTGCCCCAGCTTCCCCCTGCCCAAGAAAGTGAGCAAAGAAGTTCTGCCACTCAGCAGCTCAGGGACATCATTTAGGGGCTGCCAGGGGTCGCACCTGCGACCCCTGAGTTCTCCCTTGCTACCCCTGTGGTCTCCCTTGCTACCCCTAAACAAAACCACACAAAAAAATGTTTGCTTTCATTTAGACTCCTGGGCTGTAGCTCTTTCTTTCTGGAGTGGCTGGTTTTCTGATAGCTATAGCCGTTGAGATAGCTCAGTGGGTTGTGCACTCGCTGCTGCAATATGTGTGTGTAATCTGCAGGTTACAGGTTCGACTCGCAGCAAGGTGAACTTTCATCCTGCTAAGGTTGATAAATGAGTACCAACACAGGTTGGCTGATATTGTATGTATAAGTGTTCTATGTGAATGTTAAATGTTAAAGGTATTTGTACCGCGCACCGTCACCAACGGAATTGGTCCCCAGGCGCTCTGGCGGATCTGTAAATGATAAGGTGGGGTGGGTTAGTAAGGTGAAGAGGGAGTAGGATAGTGAGAGGACTGGTGTTCTGTTGGCAGCTTCAACTCGGTATAGACCAGATGCTGAGCTTTGGTGCGAGTATTGGATCGGTGACAGGCCGCGTGTGCTGTTGGTCCGGGTTATGTGTTGTTGCAGTGTTGTGAAGTGCGTGCGGCGTGTTGTGCGAGAGATGGTTGTGTGAGTTTTTTTGAGTGAGATAAGTATGCAGAGTTTGAGCTTATATTGGTTAGTGGGTTACCTGACCTTTGGCATGCTAGCATTTGCAGTTCTGTCTCAGTGTGGCACCAGCTGACCCCCACAACTCCATCTGGATGCGGTGCGGGCCAATGTTTAGAATTCTATCTGGGTGTGGGCAAGCCAACATTCACAGTCCCATCCAGATGCGGCGCAAGCTAGCATCTAGAAATCTGTCCAGGTGTGGGCATGCAATCATGCGCAACCCCATCTGGATGCTACGCAGGCCGGTGTTCACAATTCAAATGTGGCACACACCAACATTCAAGTTTCATCTAGGCGCGGACTTGCTATGCTTTAATCAATCCCATCTAGATGCGATGCAGGCCAATGTCCACAATTCTAGGTGTGGCCTGTGCTAGTCTTCAGGTTGCGCATAGGTGCGGGCATGCTAACATTCGAAGTCCTATCTGGATGCGACGCAGGCTAATATTTCACAAATCTGTGTGGGTATGTTGGCATTCAGCTTTCACCTAGGTGCGGCCATGCCAACATTCATGGTCCTATCTAGATGTGATGCAGGCTGATATTCTCAATTCTCTCTAAATGTGGACATGCTAATATTCACAATACTATCTAATGGCGGGCATGCTAGCATTCAAAGTCCCCTCTAGATGCGACGCAGGCCAATATCCACAATTCCATCCAATTGTGGCCATGTTAATATTCTCAATTCTATCTAAATGCGTCTGCCGGTCTGGATATGGTGCGTCCGGTACGTGCGAGTGGGTGAGTCACTTGAGGGCTTTCGTCTGGGTCTTAACAGTAAGTGCTATTTAATAACACAATATTATCGCTTGGCCTTGGACGTCTGCTTGCATTCACAGTCATTTGGTAACATGGGCCTGTACACACTGATATTAATAATACATATGGTGATCCATTCTTGTATGAAATGTACAGCACATTACAGTGATTTAGTTGCCATATTTTTCGTAGTGTACTTAGAAACATTGATGCCACTTCCTGTTTTGTCATGGGGTGAAAGGTTGTGTTCTATCGCTTACCGTGATGTCACATTGGGGTGGGAGGGTGTCAAATGACATCACTTCCTGCGATGTCATCAGAGGTCAAGTGTTGTGTGATGTCGCTTCCGCTACCCCTGGCATTTTGGAGAAATGACGTCCCTGCAGCAGCTCGTCCTGCACCTGTGTGTCTGTGTGCTTTTCCTACCTTAGGGCTTGGTCACTGTTCAGTCACACAGTATAGGCATGAGCCAACCATCTGTAACCTCAATCTAACCCCAGCTTGACCACTCAGCCATCATCTGGATCCGTTTTTTGACCTGCTACACTGTCACCCACTCCACACCACTCTGAGGCAGCTGGTTGCGTGTAGACCTTTACAACTTCCCAAATACATTCTATAGGTTTCTTTCAGGCAAATGACTTTGCTAAAGGTACATTGAACAAACCCTATGAGTTTGCCACCATAGCTCGGCCCCGCCATGCACTGCTCATCATGTTTCTTCTGCTGGGGGATGTGGAAAATAGGGTCGTTGGCTCCTTTTGGCTTTATATGGTGTAGGCCTACACATCTAATTAGAGTGACACCAGCCAGTTGGAGATAGGACTATTTTTCTTCATCCATGGGAATGCTACCATACATCTGGGCTGTGGCCTTACTTGTGAGTATTTGAGCAAGCTTTACCCCTTCATCATTAGGCATGTTCGAATACATATGGTTAGTGATCGGGTGTGTGTCTGCACATGCATCATTCACAGGCATGTCTGAATAAATATGATAGTTGGCCCTACACATAAATGTGTGTGTGTGTGTGTGTGTGTGTGTGTATGTGTGTGTGTGTGTGTGTGTGTATGAACACATGAACACACATATACATGTGTGTGTACATAAACGTGTGTGTGTATACGTGTGCATGTGTGTGTGTGTGTGCACACATGTGCCTGTGTGTGTATGAACACACATGTATGTGTGTGTGTACATAAATGTGTGTGTATACGTGTGCGTCTGTGTGTGTGTGTGCACACATGTACCTGTGTGTATGAACACACATGTACGTGTGTGTGTACATAAACGTGTGTGTGTATACGTGTGCGTATGTGTGTGTGCACACATGTGCCTGTGTGTATGAACACACATGTACGTGTGTGTGTACATAAACATGTGTGTGTATACGTGTGCGTGTGTGTGTGTGTGTGTGCACACATGTGCCTGTGTGAATGAACACACATGTACGTGTGTGTGTACATAAACGTGTGTGTGTATACGTGTGCGTGTGTGTGTGTGCACACATGTGCCTGTGTGTATGAACACACATGTATGTGTGTGTGTACATAAACGTGTGTGTGTATACGTGTGCGTGTGTGTGTGTGCACACATGTGCCTGTGTGTATGAACACACATGTACGTGTGTGTGTACATAAACGTGTGTGTGTGTATACGTGTGTGTGTGTGTGTGTATACATTATCCACATGAGTTTGCTTTTCAGTGCATGCCTGTCATATAGATACAACAGATACATTATGTAAAGTTAGAAAATTGAGCAACTACAAATTCCCGGATCCGATTTTTCATTTTTGTTTGGTATCGGCACCACCTGTATCTCAAGTGTCGCAAAGGGCAAAGCAAACCACTGCAAAATATTTGTCCAGAAAGAGAGTGATTTTGAGGGTATATGAAAACATTTGCAAAAAACACCCTTTTAAAAACCACCTTTGCCAAATTAAAACATTGAAAGTGGCCAAACTAGTTTTGAAAAATGTGGAGTATTGCAGCCTTAACTATGGTGTGTGTACTGGCAACAAGCTACCATGCAGAGCTGGAAATGGAAATGAGCTGCCGGGGGATTCCACCTGGGGAAGGGCCGGGGGGGGGGCATGGGCAGAGCTAGGGGTGGAGCCACGGCAGGCAAGCGAGAGGCTTGTAAAAAGGGAAACACTGCACTAAAATAAAGCCTGCATTAATAAAGCGTCCCAAAAAATATATGAATGGTGGAGTTATGTAATGTTATAAAGCTTTCATGCTGCTCCAGTCACCTTCCTACCGTGCCGGTACCTTGTCTGCGAAAATGGAAATAGTGCACTACCCTGGGACGAGAAAAGGTGTGGTCTGCAGCGAAGAAGAAATGAAAAAGGAAAAACCCCAGGAGCAGAGGCAAGCACACAATGGCTGGAGATGCGCAGAACAAACACATTGGGAAGATATGATGGGCTGTGCAAGAGGGAAGGAAACTGTATAAGTAGGTGTGGGTGTGGGTCTAAGCAGCGCAACACACTGGACACTGATCTAGGAATAGAAAAAGTAAGAACACCTGTGGTAAGAAGCATTGTCCAGTGATGGGGGGGTGTAGTCCCTGAAAGATGCAATAGAATTCATGACAGCATTGTGTGTTGCCCTGGGGAGCACAGGGGAAGCCCATGAAGAGCAGAATGGCGAGGAAGCCATGGAGGATGCGCGCTGCACATCCAAGCATATCATCTGCCAATGGCAGAAGTGGCGCAGCCATGGATGGGCTGCGTTAAAAGGTGAATGCAGGGAACCGCTTTGGGAGTGAGGGGATGGGGAAGAAGGGAGTGAAAAGCACCTTACAAGAGCCATACAGTTAAATATTCAGCAAAAGAGTGTACACGTAGCCTTATTTTTCTCCTCCTGAAAGGAGTGTGAGCATAAAAATATCTATCTTACAAGTGCACTATTCGGACTGAAAGAAACCCAGTGAAGAAACATCCATGACTATGTCACCTGCTTGTAGCCATAGTTCCCTCTGTAATCACACACCATTGGCCCCTCTTAAAGGACATGCCGCAGACCTCAGACCCAGCCAGTAACCACACACTGCTGCGACTGCAGCAATCTAACGTTGACCCGCATTAAATCTAAAAACCAAGACAACCAGAACAAAGTCTTCTGTTATCAGAAGTTGAGACTTTGAGGACTGGGAAAATCTGACCACTGGGGCGCAGTGCTGTATGTCGGTTTGGGCATGGGCTTTTGGTTTTACTGCAATTTGGAAATCCAGAGAGACATCTTGACTCAGATTCCGAATCAGAGGCGACCCGGTCCAGTTTCATCCCTGCTATCATGGCAAATGTCAAATGAATTTCTCCGAGCATGAGAAAAACAGATGTATCACTGTGGGGTACAGTGGGCATATACCATTGTGAGTCGGATGCTAATGCCGGGGTAGCTTGAATGGGCAGATTCCACGTTTACAATCACTCAGCAGTGTCCTAATGAGTAAGGCCTGATTTCCTCTGCAAAGGCCTATTCACCAGATATGTTTGCCAGTTGGTCTGTCTCTATGGCACAGGTTGTGCTAGCAGAAGGACCGGTATTGTAGCATTGTCTAGGGCATCATAGTGAGTACAATGCAGGCAACACCAGCTACAGTTAATTCACGTAAGACTTGGAAACAGTGCTCAAAATTAAGATTGGATTCGCAGGAGCTACAAGTAGCTTCTAGTAACGAGTGACGAGGAGCTACATCTGAAGAACGAGGAGCTAGAGCATAGCGTACGCAAATCTAACTTCCACATAAAATGCAAACATATAATTGTGTCCATTATTTATGATCCCTTATGCTTTAAATGACATATAGATGTGTCCTAACGTTTATGTATAGCTTGTTCCAAATGCACAGAGATGAATTCACATAGTTCTGTTTGTTCGGCATCTGTTGGCCTGGGGAGCCAAAAGCAGCTCGTGGTAACTGTTGGTTGTAAGCTAACCTGGCTCTCCTGGGCTACAAGCAGGAGCTATTTAGCTCCCAGCTGCCCACAGTTTCAAACCCTGCGGAAAGTGTAATACTTTCTGGGAGAAATAGCTCTGCAGAGAAGTGGACGGTGCCTATCACAGTGCATGTGGCAAAGCCGCCGCAGGAGGATGATGCAGACGGACGGGGCGGCCGGCGAGGACAGACCAAGCGGCGTCAGCGAAGAGAGCCAAGTCTGCAGAAACCATAAATAAGAATGAATTCACCCTTGGGAACCAAATTAAAGTTAATAACATAATTATGGGAATCCGCCTGTCCATGCCGGGGATGCTAGATAATTAAAAGGGGGCATCTGGATAATAGGAATTAGTCACCCTCCATAAAACATCCCAATTAACTGGGATGTTATAAAATGGGATACATCCGAAAGTGGCTTCACAGCGCAGGTCTATCCAGCCCTGGCATCATACATCCTGAGGGGGCCTGGGAGTCACCTCTGGCACTGGTCCAGCCCTGCCATGACAGATCCCGAGGCGGCATGGGAGTCACCGCTGGCACTGGCCCAGCCCTGGCATCACACATCCCGAGGGGGCCTGGGAGTCACCTCTGGCACTGGCCCAACCTGACCAAAAAGGCTGCTAGAACACATTCAAGGATGGAATTATTTTTGTGAAACTTATGTAGGCCAAGTCCACTCAAGGTGGCGTTATGTGTTCACCTTGTATAGGGTTTTGCCCAGAAAGAATATGGAAACTGGCTCTATGACGAGGAACACACAAGGCGGGGTCGGCACGTTCCACTTGACAACAGGCACAGAAGTATGTTATATCGCAAAAGAGCCTGGGCCCATCAGAATTTACTAGCAGATTACTGGGGTAACTGAGGCGCTATACTTCACTGGCCCTGACCCCCTACAAAGAAGGCCCACACCTACACGGAACAAGAGAAAATGTACCACTCACCTGAGGCACACTAGCAGTTCCCCTAAGGACAGCTAACTACCCGTGTTGCCCCAGAACGTTTGACCACCTCTGCAAGAGCAGTTATTCCTTATCCTCCTTTTTCAGCACTTCCCACTCAAAAACTGGGGCTGCCAGTAGGCTACTTAGCTAGGGTGACCAGATTTTAAAAAATCAAACCCGGGACGGGCCATGGAAATAGAAGTAGGACTAAAATAAATACACATAAAACTTTAGTCCTACTTCTATGCCGCTGGCCTGTTGGGGGTGGGGGGAAGTTACAGGCACACTCCTCTCATTGGAGGAGAGTGCCAGGGAGAGGAATGGGAGGAAATGGGGGCGTGAAAAGCATTTCACGCCCCCATTCGTACAGGAAAAGTTGCACCGGGACCCGATTTCGGGATTTCGAAATCGGGTCCCGGCAAAAAAAAGGACCGTAGGCGAAAGCCCGGACGGGGTTTATAAAATAAAAAAACTCCCGGGACGTCACGTGATTTCCCTGGACTGTCCCGGGAAAACCCGGACGTCTGGTCACCCTAACTTAGCCCCTCTTCATGATTAGATGGGGGACATCCATTGTCCTTGTACAATGTACAATTACAATGATTACAATTGTACAATGATTTGTACATGATTTGTACATTGTACACTGAATTGTACAATAATTACAAGTTTCCTTGTAATCATTGCCCCCCTGAACAGTCTCCATCTCTTAGGGGGAGACAAGAAATCCCTGTCTGGTCATGATATGGGATTATAAGTGGGGAACCTAACCGGGACCCCACCGCCTAGTACCTTAATCGTAGTGTGCAAGACTTCTTCCTAGAAAGCTTTTAGCTTATAACAGTCACACAGCGCATGATCGAGAGTGGTCGAGAGGGACTATCTCATGGTTACAGTGCCAATATTCACCAGAGTATGCCAAATCTCCCCTGTGCATGTGGTCCGACGTCCAGTAAACCTGGTTGAGAATCTTGAGTTGTCGCCAATGTCCCCCTAATCCAGAGATGTGAGATGTACTTCCCACCAAAACCTCTCCCACATATCATGCTGCAAACTGCAACCTAGTTCCTAGGATCGGGTAGCAAGCAGCTCGTCCTCAGGGCGATGGAGCAATCCAAGAACATGTAAATTGTGGTAGCCGAGTGTGGCCACTACAGTCGTTTTCTCAGCTCAGTGTCGTAAGCAGCGCTGATCACCCACCCTGCCGATTGATGCAGACAATCTTTTATGTTCTGCATACAGGCAGCATTGCAGATCCTTCTGTCTCTGCAAGTCCCTGAAGGAGAGCCAGTCACCCACATCCAGCCGGCGGTGCAGGAAATGAACTCCACCCAGAAACCAGTACAAACTAGAAAATCAGTTTGCTCCATACTTTGTAGGACAGATTGACCCAAATCGAGGTATCTCGAGAGCCTGAAGCTCTGGCTTTTTGACACCAGCTATCTTTGTCCAGCAGGCTTGCAGGAATGTTGCCAGTAGGGTCCCATCATCGTGCACTTACCGGTGGAGTCCCTCAGGGCTTGCCGTTGTCCTGCTTGCTTTTCAATATTTATGTCCGCCCGCTCGCCGATCTATTCCATTCCTATGACTGCCATTTCTCCCCATACGCAGATGACACCTAGCTTATCCTTAGAGTAGACCGACAACCTCGGGAGACAGCTGGATGCCTAAAAGCATGTTTGGCCGCCATAGGGGATGTGAGGAATGCCAACAGGTTTACATTAAATGGTGAAAAAACGGTATCAGGTCATATTATCCCCATAAATATCGCCATACATATAGTCACCAGGAAATGGCATAGGCAACATTATTTATGGGGATAATTCATGGGGTAAATGGGAGCAGGGGTTGTGGGGGTGTCCCTCACTCCCTTTTAAAAAATCTGGGAATTGTGGGGGTGTCCCCCGCAGGTTCCAAGGGGTAATATTGCTGCCAAACAATTGTGCCATTCTTGTATGGCGAAATTTCTGCCAGGTTATTAACACATGGAACCAAAAAAACAGAGGTGTAGGTCATGGGTCCACCTACTGCATGCCATCTTTGGACACCTGACTTCTGGCCTTCCAACTTAGGGACTTTTGCTACACTGGTGGATTCAGTGAAAAATTTGGGAATTAAAATTGCAGCATCTTTGTCACTTGAGCCACAGGCCAGTGCTACGTGCAAGTCTGGCTTCTTTAAACGAAGAACTCTGACAAGTCTTACCTTTTCTTTCGCAGTCACTTCACAGCTCTGTTGTCACCTTGGCAATATCGGGCACTCTCGATTATTGTAATGCTGCTCTTCTGGCTCAGCCCAAATATTTAATCAAGAGGCTGCAAACTCTTCAAAATGCTGCAGCTCGTCTGGTTGTCGGTCTACCAAAATATGCCCACATATCACCTACTTTAGCCCAGCTTCACTGGCTCTCTGAGGATAGTAGGATCAAATGTAAGGTTTTATGCTTGACCCATCAAGCCCTCCACAGATATGGTGCTACTTTCCTTCAAGCGAAAATCATTCCTTATCTCCCAACCAGAAATCTTAGCTCTGCAAATCTCGGCCGCTTCATTGTACCCCGGTTCAAGAAGAAGTCAGTTGGCGGCAGAGCATTCTCAGTTGCTGCCCCTCTGCTTTGCAACACGCTTCCTCCTGCATCAAGACTAATGGAAGATCATAGTCAGTTCCGGAAACATCTTAAGACCTTTCTCTTCACTGGGTAGCTTGCGTTCCTTTATGTCCTTTTCTCTGGATGGTTTCCTCGCAAGCGCCAGGATACCTTAGGGTGGCAGAACGCACTACAAGAAACACACTCACTCACTCTTTTGAGCTGATAGCTATCAGTGTCTTAAGATCCAGCTGACCCGTCTCCAAGTTTCAGCTGTTGTCTAACCATCCTGGTCATCATTTACCAAGTGAACCAGGAGTCAGGCAGAGAAGGGTATTTGTAGTTTCCAAAGAGCGAGCCTTGGTGGCTTACCATTCCATACAAATCCCTTTGTTATGGTGTCTATCTGTCTGAAGACCCTTCTATTTACAAGTAAAGGTATGACCGAAAGACGGTAAATCATTTTCAAGGTTTTCACATTCTTCACGAATTTCATGTTGCCATTCCAAAATGACAGTGTTAGTGATGACCATCTGTCCATGTCTAATTGTAATATTAGGACCACCTGGATGAAGTTCAGCTTCATAATGTTTCTAAGGTCTACACATATCCACACACCCAGATATTTCACCTGCGTTGGCCGCCATCTGAAATTCCAGCCTTGGCTCTGATATTTACCAGGAATCTTATTTCAGGAGACCAACCACCTGGGCCCGGTGACTTCCCGCTGTTGGGGCTAATGATGGCAATCATCAATTCTTCCCTGGGTACTTTCTTGTTCAGTGCCTCCGATTCCTCATCAGTGAAGCATTGGGCGTCAACCTGCTTGAAGAATGTGTCCTGCTCCCTGCACCTCACAGCATCTTACAAGTCAAGAACTGATAATACAAATCCCTAAACTGATTATTCACAACCTCACGGTCACAAGTCAGGAACCCCACCCCCCCCTAGTCAATCACCTATATACTACAGCTACCACTCTCCAACAAGAACTTTACTCTCAGCTTTGGGAGAAATAAAATGTATGCCTGCAAATATGCTTTGCTGGGAGCCTTGTATAATAGAATCCACCTGCTCATTAGCTGGTGTTAAGTAGAGGTATATTCCATTGGAATCCATTCTTTTTTACGCCTTCATGAAAATCTGATGCAGGTGTAAAACGAAATGCTCATCCGAGACGTAGAAGAAAAGCAAAACAGAGATCTGCCCTCCTACATTTCAGAATGGCAGCAAAATGTACTGGAGCATACAAGTGAAGCATTAACACATTTTACGCTTTACTTTTACACTATGGCACATTGTAAAATGACCACCACTGAGTTCCCGTTTAAAAGGCTGCTTGAGTGTGTGATCCAGAGTGAGTGTCTTGCTGATAAGTGCCCAGAGTGGTATTTCATGGTTTTGGTGATTGGGGGGCCCCGGGAGGTACGTGTATACATTTCCCCCTGGGGTAGATGTGGCACAGCACGGGCCAGCAAGCTAGCCTGGAGAGTAGAGTGCCCCTTTCCTAGGGATTAAAGGGGACAGGCAAAGTTCAGGAGCAAGTGACGGTTGGTGGTGTTAGTCGCGTTCCCTCCCTCCGGCCCTTTAGGTTGGTTTTCTTTTGGGGGCCAGCAGGGGTTGGGTTTCCCTGGGTTAGGGAGGTTAGGGGGGTATGACAGGGCGGCCTTGCAAAAGGGGCAGATGGTGACATTGGTGTGCGTCTAGGGCATTCTTGATATGTTAAGTGGTTTATTGTTGTTGCTGATGTGGCAGGTCAGCCGGGCTGTGCGGCCAAGAGTAGGATGGCAGGGGATTGTGTTGAGGGGAGCATGATGGGGGAGGCCCATGTGTGGGGGTGCGGGGACATGGCCCTTTGGAGGATGCTTGGGGGAAGCAAAAAGGGGTAATAATCCAGCAAAGGCGGGGGTAGCGCTGTTTGCATGGACAGGCTAGCCCGGGGCAACAAAAAGAGCAAAGAGGTATGGAAGAAGGGGGTCGTGGCCTAAGGATCAACATAGGGGAGAAAGGGGGAATGACGTGTGAGAGGTATTGAGGGGGAGGCCAGGAAAATAAGGCACAGGAATGGATTAATTAATTAATTAATGAATTGCTTTGGTGAGTGTTATTGATCTGTAGACTGTAAGGCCGAGGAGCCAGGTTAATGTTTATTTGTAAACTGTGCCCTGTCACATTAAAACCTTTTCCACTTCATGCAAGTCTGGGTTTTTGTGCAGTCTAGCCCAAAGGTATTACATAACATTTAATATGTATTCATATATTGAGGATGATAACGCCATTAACACCCTGGTTTACCAAAGCGATAACCCATGGCGCTAAATAGAAAGTATTTTCAGTCATTGTACGGACCGGACCGCCTCACGCGTCCGAAAATACTGTGCTAAAATGGCTGCCATGGAAAGGGAAGTCCGGCTCCATACAGAACCTCGCTTCCCTTTCCATAGCGGCCGGAGAAGCTGGGAAGCTGAGGCAGCGGCCTGCGCTGCCGCAACAAACAGGTAACCAGCCGACAGGCCACTTGGAACACAGGCTGAGATTGTAGGTTTCAGCCCGCGTTTCTAGCCACCTGATTGACTGGCTCCCGTGCCTTGGGCTAATGTTGTATATATGCAGTGCTATTTTCCAGGAGAGTGGAATTTGATTTGTTTTTTCGAAGGAGTTAATGAATTTCCAATTGGCTGGGAAACAGCATATCTTGTGCGCTGCTTTATCATGTCTGTTGATTTTCCCTTTTGCGGATTTGTTGCCAGTAATAATAGTAGCACTAGAGTATGCTTTTCTTGTTGGCCTGTCGCAAGGCGTGCCTCCATTAACAAGGAAGCTATGTGTGCACTTTTCTTTCCCTTATGGGCCAAATGAAAGTGTGTTACTGGCGGGACACTGGCAAACTGTAATACCATTTTGGCCACTTGGTCTGCCTGAATTACCAGCAGATTCCAAGTGGCGGAAACGCCAGTAAATCCTCATTCCATGAAGTCCGATAGGACTTCCTGGGGGGACTTGCTGGTATTAGCCTGGTAATACCGGCAGTTATTTGCCGGTAGGGTGGCAGATATACCTCCAGCTCAGAGCTGGAGGTAAATCCACCAACCTACCAGCAAGCTTGGAGTGTGCCGGTGCACTAACGTGTCAGTATGCAGTATTTTGTTTATTTTATTTGTTTGTTTATATAGCGCCAGCAGCTCGCAAGCATCAGGGCGCTGACATATACATGTAGGGACAAAACATATAAAAGCACAGGACAAGGCGTTCAGAAAGTCATTAGGGGCATCAGTTTTTTAGGACCGGTTTACCATTTGAACAGATGAGTTTTGAGTTTTTTCCGGAAGCTTGTGTATTTTTGTTCTAGTCTTAAAGAGACAGGCAGGTTGTTCCACATCGTGGATACTTTAATATGGACGGCTTTCCGGCAGGATGTTACCACACCAGCGCACTCGTAACGAGGCCTATGTCTTCCAATCGTTTCATTTAAAAAGATGCAGGTGTTCCTGTGGCTAGCATGCCTATTATTTACTTCCATATTAGTTCACTTATTCAATATTTTATAGGTTTCTGTATTCTTGCCTCTACGGGGCAAAAGACAGCATGTCATCGGGCGCATTTGCCTTCCTACCATAAAGAAAGTTAGATGTTTTTTCTGCCTGCAGTGTTAAAAGAAAGCTGAAAAAGAGATGTGCCACTGGACAGGCAAACATTCAGAAGGTAAGAGGAGCGATTAAGTGGAACCTGAAAGTAAACTCCGAGTGCTGCAAGACTCCACAAAAGGATTTCCAGCTCTAAACTTCTTTGAACACCCTCATGAGGCATGTGCAAGAAGCAAGCGCCCATATGCTGACTACAGGACTTGCAGGGAATCCTGCCAAAAAGGTGTGGCATTTCACTCATATCACCCTCAACCGATGGGCCTCACCTATTCCAGTTTGTTTGTGTTATTATGCATTGCAAGTCTTACCTCGCAAAAACCAGGTGCAAATTTCTCTGGTGTGAGTTTTTGAGCATTGGAGTGCGCTCCCCTCGCGCCCCCTGTGATTCACCGTAAGGCCTAGGGCAGTGGTATTCAAATCGTTTTATGCTGCCCCCCCTTCAGTAAAAATATTGTTGTCAAGCCTCCCCTTTGAGTAAGTAAAAATAGTTCTGCTGCCCCCCACACCAGGTGCCATGTCTGCTTATATTTTCTATTGAAAGCAGTCACCATACTCAATTTTTGAAGAGTTTTGCGCCCCTATGGCCATCCTCTGGGACCCCGTAGGGGGAGGCAGCCCCACAGTTTGAAGACCACTGGCCTAGCGAATTTTCCATCAGGTGTGACTAATATTCACTCAACACTTGTTTTCGGAATATGCCTCCACCGCAGCAGGGCCGGCCTTAAGGCAGGGTGGACCGGGTGACGCCCGGGGTGCAATGCCCCCAAGGTACCATTAGCCCCCGCCATGATAGCTCGGGTGAGTCTTTCAAGGGCTCCCCCGAACTGGCATAGTGGGAGAAGGCGCGGCAGGTGCCATTTTGTTATTAAATGCGGCGGCGGGGTGCTGATTATTCATATGATTACCTCCTCGCTCCGACACGGGAGAGAGGTGATTTACATTGGAATAGGGCTCTCTACATTAGCATGAGTTCCCTACTGCAGTGATTAACTCCCTGCCAGATGCGGGAGCAGGGAGTTAGAAAAAAGAATTGGCGCTGCCCCACCCACCCCCAATGACCAGGGGCGTTCAGTGAGGGGGGTGCCACATTTTTTTTAAACAGCCGTGGGCTCTGCACCTCTAATGCCGGCCTGGCTCCACGGTATGCCCAGAGACCCGGGAAAGCTGAGCTCTGAATCTGCTTCCCCTCTGTGCGCTCTGTTCCCCAATTCTTAGTGCTCTGCCCTAATAATAAGGCACAGTACTGCCACCTGGTGGACCACAGCGTAAGGAATCATCAACGCAATCCAGTGAGGACATAATTCGTGTTTATTCTCTTAAATTGATGCACTAAACGAGTACACTTTGCAAAGAGACCAACACAAATTATTATGTAGCAGAAACCCGGTACTGTGACATTTTTCATTTAAAAAAGGAACGTGTTCATTTCGGGAAAAAGGCAGTGGTGAAATGTAAAACTAATGCTGTCCATGTAGAAAAGTGTGTGGGGGGTGGTGGGTGGTGGGGGGGATGAAGTCAAGAGTTCTGTAAATTAAGACATACACAGAAGCCACTGGCCCAAGTCCAGCAACAGAACTGGTGTAAGAATCAGTTGGCAGAGCAGTAATGGCACAAACCACACTGCCACCGAAACTGCAAAGGCACCCCCAGCAGTGGAGAGGGGGGTGGCAAGCGGGGTGCCTGCCCGTGCAGGAATGCAGGGGAGCCAGGGACCTGCTTGCAGTATACCCGGGCCCCCTGCAGTTACAGCCTGAGGCCCTTTCATCTGCACCCAGGTTCATCCCTAGCATGTGTCTGGTCCCAGGTGAAGAGTGTCACCATTTCCAGGCGCCTCTTTTCTTTAGTGTCACGCACAAGCCCAGATCCCACTAAAAGTGCATGTTCTCAATGCAGTTGCATCACACACACACATTACAGTACCCTACGATGTGTATCACTCGTTTGGTTAAGAATGTACATTAGAGCTTATCACTGATGAAACCCGGCGAGCAGCAAACTGTCAGGATTCCATACAGCAATCGCAATATGCTAAAAGTACTTCTCCCAGTGGCTTTTAAACATATAAACTACAGCAAAGCTTCCTGTGTGAGGACGCATCAGTAGAAAAAGCAAGTATCCGAAATGATGGACACACAATAAATTACACACATCGCAAGGTCTACGGTGAAAGGCAAAGGTATACACAATCAATAAAAACAATAACATTACAGTAAATTATAAATGTAACATGCAGACTTCTTCTGCAAAAAGACTATACATTGAAAAGTATGAATGGCAAAGAAGGGAGTCAAAAACAACAGGTACAGGCAGGTTACTGGATTCAAACCTCTACATTATCAACACAATACACACTAGGCAACCAAGATGCACCTAAAATGCCTGGGATTGTGTCCAATAAGCCAGGTGTGTATTTATTTGGAACTAAACGGAGGTGTGGTAAAAACCATGACGCAAGCACAAATTCTAGACACAAATTCCTTCATTTTACACAACGGGGAAGAAGATCGACAATGAAAGATGGCGCGGGAGGTGCGATAAGCATGAAAGACCCCCCCCCGGGCAGAGGAAACAGATCCAGGGTAACGGGTCCGGGAGACCAGTACATAGAATTGCCAGGAAGTTTCCCGAAGAGGGGGAGGGGAATCCAGATGTTGCAGTAACCCCTACACTGTGCAAGTGCCCGAACCCCATCTTTACAGCAGAACAGGTAGGACCACATTGTTTCTTTCTCTATGGCATGACTTGCTGCTCCGTGGCATGTATTCTCGGGTGCATCTTTCGTGTGGATTCACTGTGTGCAGTATATTGCACGCTCTTACGTGCTTTGATCAGTTACCTGTTCATCATTTCTTTCCTGCTATTCTACCCGATTGCTCTCGTGCGTTTCCTGAGCCCCGTGATCTTTTCCCGACCTTTGATCTAATGTGAAATATTTACCACCTGTGATACTGTGACATGTCCCCTGAGCGTTCCTAATTGTTTCCATAGTACAATTAGACAAGCGGACAAGCACTGCAATGTTTCTGCCAAATGTGCATGTCATTTGCATGTGATTGCGTGTCATTTACAGTGCACATGATTTGCATGTAAAGTATTGCAGAGACCTCAACTGAATACAATGGCTCTTGGGATTGATAGTCACTTATACTTGAATTCCGCTCCACGTTTAGTTCCGCAACTGATAGAATACGCCTCAGTCCCATAGAGAACTCAGTCCACCTGTCGCCAAGTGACAATCCAGGCCACGCTTGCCAATATACTTGCTATGGATCATTTAAGGTGGCTACGCCCCCCACTCCGCACCTAACCTGAGACTGAGCGATCGGCCCTCTTTTTCTCCTTCCCTGGTTGCTTGGAGATCCCTTGCTGCCAAAATGCTGTCTATCTCTCTCCCCCAGCTGTTGGCGCCACTTAGCGGCCCGCTGCCTTGCATTGATCCCTTGTGATCTGTTTCCCTTCCCGTGTGCATACCCCTATGACTTGGGAAGCACTTGGTTGCTTCCCGACGCCTAGTCCGCATTCAACAAATACCAAAATAATAATAACAATAATAATAATCATCATCCCTGCTAATAATAATAATTTAGCATTTACATAGCGCTACACACCATCAGGCATCTGAGCGCTGCTTATTATTACCCACGGTGGGTGCTGCTCATTTATCGACCTCGGAAGGATGAAAGGCTGAGCTTGGCCCTGCCAGGGTTCGAACCTGCGTCAGCAAACTCTGCACAGATATCAAAGCGAGAACTCTACCCGCTCTGCTATCAGACCGGCTAATAATTGGACATTCGCCTTTAAACATAAACTCCACAATTGCATACATTGTAATGCTATGTTTCTTTTCAGGTATGTTCATCCTACGGCCTGCAGATGGCCAAACATCCCAAAGTACTCACAAGCCATACGTATGGCATTAAGGCGCTATACAAATATCAAATAACACAACATTGCTGAATTCAGCGAGAATCGTGCATGCGAGCACAGCATGTATGTATGTCTCTAGGCAAAACTGTACAGATGAGTTGGTCAGAAGGCTTTTCCACTAACCCGCCTCCTGAACAAGATAGTGCACAAGTTACTACAGGGGAGCCTAAGAATAATCCACATTGCACCCGTGTGGGAATGCCAGGTGTGGAATGCTCATCTCCTGCACATGGTGATATAAACGCCAATCGCACTGCACCCAGGGAACAATCTATTGACACAAAACCAACAGCAAATACATCCCAGTCCAAAAACTATGAACTTGGCAGCCTGGCTCTTGAGGTCATTGAATTTAGGAACCTAAACCTTTCTCGGCGTTGTGTGGATATACTTTGTGAGGAAAGGAAGCTCAGCATGAGAATCTCGTAACTTTTTTAAGAAATTAAAAAGGTTTTTATTCGGCACAACAACAAAAAATCAGCCCTGTCAGCTGTTCTACATCAGAAATTCGATCTGCTGTATTTCTTGGACTCGTGGTTACTTTTCAACTCCCTCAAGGTTCATCGAGCAATGCTGGCAGCATACACCACGTCACAGCATAACGTATCACGTTGGAAAGTTCCTGCTGGTAAAGCCTTGGTGGCAGCGACTAAACGTATACACCCACCTGCAGCAGGTGCAGCTAAAGGCTGGAAAATCAATATTTCGCCTTATCGGCTCATGCCACCTCCATTAGGGTCTATTCACTAATTATTTCTCAAGTCAAGTGCCTTGCATACAAGGTTGCCTTTTTGGTGGCAATACCATCCATTCAGAGAGTAAGGGAACTAGATAAGGTGGTTTTCGGAACACATCCATGTTTTTCGCCAAAATGTAATATAAAGGTTCGTGCCATTCAATCCTTCAAGCTTTGTTCTCTAGCCCTCATGCGCAGGATAAACGAGCACTGCATACATTTGATGTCTGCAGGACTGCCATGTTTTACATGGACAGAACAGACTCACTGCATATACGCAGTCTGTTCGTTGTGTATTTCGCTGCAAGCCAGGAGTGGAAATCAGTCACCAAATACACCATCGGATGCTATATTCTGCAGTCCATTCTGGGATGTAGCACAAAAGCCCCTCCATTTCAGTTTGAAAGCCCACTCCACAAGAGGGACAGAGGCAAGATTAACATTCACTGCTAACATCCCCTCAGATGCCATTTGCATGGCTAACACTTGGCGTTTGCTACATACAATGACACAACACTACTGTGTAGACGTACAAATATGGGCAGTTTCACAAGTGGGACACGCTTTTTGAAATCTTTTATTTACCACTGTTCCTTCCACTCACCCACCACCATCTTCAGGTTTTGCTGGATAATCTGTGTAAAGCATGCATGTCTAAACAGATTCACAAGCCTCAGAGGGCAGTTGTTATTCACCCAATAATAGTCTTTCTGTAGCTTGTGTTTGTTTAAAGTTGCCTGTACCCACTCAACCCCCACCCCCAAACTGGAGCTGCAGAACATTGCCTACTCAATACTTTCTTTGCTACCATATATAGACATCAAGTCAGAAAAACAATCTGAAGACATCGACGTGCAGAGCATTATGGGTGCACAGACAGGATGGGGATGGTGTTGCAGCACGGCCAATCTTGGGTGGGAAGATTTAGGGCCAATATCCTTGCTGCATGTCGGGGATCAGCAGGTTGTCTAAACTCCAAAAACACCTCTAGGCCAGCAAGGCAAACTAAACAAGTCTTTTTACAGTACCTGGACTTCACACTTCCCGATTGCACCATAACACCTGCATCAAAACAATCTTACCCTCGCGAGGAGGCCATGACGGTATGGCACGTAGAGCGTAGCAATGGCTTCCCTTCCCTCACCCAGCTTTCCTTCTGCCCAGCATCCACCTTCCTGAGTCTCCCTATGTATCGTACAAGGTCTTGGCAAGCTAAGACCACTATGGTGGTGATTGGCGCCAAGGGTGGACTGGGAACCAAAAGAGACCATAGAAATAATTCTCAAAATGGTCTCATATTATACATTTTCAGCAAGGCCGAGCCTTTTCTTATGAGGACATTTGAAAATAAAATAGGTTACCACGCAAAAGAGCCTCGGGTGCAGAGGCCTACTGGGAAAACTTCAGAGTTCCCTTTAGGCCAGTACACCCCTGAATTTGGCGTGGCATAAAAGACTCCTAACATAACATAGACACCTCAAAACGGTACTCGGAGCAGTAATCATTCAGTGAGAGGGAGTGTTGAGCAGATCATGTAAGCTATGACAGAGTAGGCATTTTGACACTTGATTTGTGTCATTTTTTAAGCTACATTAAAACCCAAAAGCAGAATTTGGAGATTTCAGAATCTTTTCAGGCGATTCTATTCACCCGTGGGGCTCAAATACAATGGGAGCAAAACCTACACTTAACTGAGGGGAGCTCAGGGTTTAAATGGACAGGTGAGGCTGTCAACACCATGAAGAGGTGTGTATGTGTGCGTGTGTACGTGCACGTGTTTGTCTATGCCCTGCCCTGAATTTTGAAGCCAGTATTTTCCTAGAACTATTTTGTGCTCCTTTGACAAGAGCAGAGAATTGAGAGCAGTATAGCAATTCTTGGAGTGCTCTACAGCACAGGTCAAACCTGGACAAAGAGATAACATAGGAATAAAAACACCTTGAATAAAGTACTTTTTTTAATTGGCCTCTCCGTCAGAATGTCATCTACCTCCTTTTTAAAAGTCCACTCATTTGTGGATTTACTGTTTGTGGTCTATGCCAATCATGCTACCAAATCCCCCCCGCTAAGGTGCCACATCCGCTAAACAAATTCAAAATCATACTGGAATACTCCTGCACCCGATGCAAAGATTGCGCTGCGTGGCAAGTATCTGCGCTCGGACAAAGAAGACTTAGTGACAAGATTCTCAACCAAGGCACATGTTGTTGTTTCAGTGGATCTTGGTGTGTCTCTAAGTTGAAGCTGGTAAGGACCATCAGTGGATCCTGGTGTGTCTCTATGTGGAAGCTGGTAAGGACCATCAGTGGATCCTGGTGTGTCTCTATGTTAAAGCTGGTAAGGACCATCAGTGGATCCTGGTGTGTCTCTATGTGGAAGCTGGTAAGGACCATCAGTGGATCCTGGTGTGTCTCTAAGTTGAAGCTGGTAAGGACCATCAGTGGATCCTGGTGTGTCTCTATGTTAAAGCTGGTAAGGACCATCAGTGGATCCTGGTGTGTCTCTATGTTAAAGCTGGTAAGGACCATCAGTGGATCCTGGTGTGTCTCTATGTTAAAGCTGGTAAGGACCATCAGTGGATCCTGGTGTGTCTCTATGTTAAAGCTGGTAAGGACCATCAGTGGCTCCTGGTGTGTCTCTACGTTAAATGTGGTAAGGACCATCAGTGGATCCTGGTGTGTCTCTATGTGGAAGCTGGTAAGGACCATCAGTGGATCCTGGTGTGTCTCTACGTTAAAGGTGGAAAGGACCATCAGTGGATCCTGGTGTGTCTCTATGTGGAAGCCGACGAGGACCAGTACTTAGGCAGAAGTGGGTGGCATTTTCTTGACCATGACATACATCTTTATTACAGGGCAATACTTTCTGGAAACTCCTTGTAGCCCTGAAACAGCAGTTTGAAGCAATGTACAGGAAAATGCCATGTTTAGACTTCAGCTTCAGAATGTCTTCTGGAAAGTGAGCCTTTAATTGAGTGGTTGCATGACTGCTGTCCTACGAAAACAGTATTCTTTATCCTGAGGCAAGTGATGGTAGTGTGATCCCACTCTCTTGCAAAGCTGATCAAGAAACCTTGGTAAAGAAATAAAAGGTTTAGTGGTAGAACACCAAAGCAAATCATTCTTTACAACAATCCCTGAAAACTATTTTTCTAAGCTGTTAGCGACACAAGCTGGGGAAGTCATGTCTACATGAGAGTCCCTTCTCCTGTAGGTTTTCCAGAGACTTTGTCATCCAAGAAAGAACCCCCTCAAAGCAATGATCCTAACTATCCTCTCAAGACTACTTCTGCATGACCACCATTGAGCCAATCCGAGGTTTCACGACTTACTGGGGCATCCCACCCAACCATCTATGATGTGAAAGAAGTGTGATCCAGCTCAATAGCTAAGTGCAAGTTATCGTTTCCAGAGAGCCCAACCTTTGCCACACGCTGGCCTGGTCTCCTGCTCAGGATCTTCTTGCCACGGGTGTTCCCTTAGATGTCTACCGGACTCACGCATGCTCATGTACACTTCTTATCATTTATGTTCTTTGTGCTTGCACGCACCTGTGTCGCAAGGCCGTCCACTTCATTCTTACTTTGCAGAGGTAGTTCTCTGCTCTGTTATTTTTCTACCAATTTTCTTAGGTGCCTTCCTTATCTCCATACACACGGGGGAATTGTATGTGCTCCCCCTTTTTATTTACTCATGTGACTCTAGCAACAGCTGGCCCGCTTCTTGCCTGGAAACAGTTATTCCACCAACGTGCCTGTTCTAATTGTGGCTTCCTTGTGGCATTTGTGCTCTAACTCCATGAATACCATTTAAGGTGGATTGTGTGCACTGTCAAGGAAGTAGATTATGTTGACCACTAACAAGTCTCTTCCAGGGTCTGCACAACCCTTCAATTCCCAAAGCAACTCATTTTTGTACCCACAACAGTTTAATGCAGGCTCATAACCCGTATTCCCTGTTGGACATCTGCACACACACTTTCCGGGTTTGGGATTTTTGTTTTTTATGAATTTGTTTGTAATCCAACTTTTAGAAAACATTTGATCAAGTCTCTTAGTCTGATCGTTACCACACATGTTTACTGTCAGTATTGTAATATATATTTTATTTCTTTTATCTCCCATCGTGTCTCAAAGTATTACACCTTAAGCTCAGCCAAGCTACCAAAAGGAGAGCTAAGTGTGAGTCTAGGTGTTGTGGAAGGCGGAGTACAAAGCAGAGAATAAATTACCGCCTCGTCAGGCCAGGGAATTCCTGATAATGGGGTTTTCCTGCTCAACAGAGGTTTCCCAATTTCCTGATGTTCACTTTCACCAACTGTTCCCAGTTTCAGTGCGCCGCGGCATGAATAATGGGTTGCATGGTAGGTTGACTCCCCACCTCCGCGAGTGCTCCTTGCTTCATGTGCATTAATGGAATAAACATTTAACATTCTTAGGAAAACATGAAATAGCAGATAGAAGTCCATCACAGGCTGGACTTTACACAAATGTCATGATCTTTGAGCGTGTGCATGGTGGCAGTCCTCGGGCACCAACACATGTATGACCTATGTACATAAGTCCCGGGATCCTCCGCTAGATCATGGAGATATGTCAAGGCCACGTGCTGCGGCCCAGAAAGATAATGTGATAATAGGCATCAACACTTGGGCCAGCCTGCCATGTGTGTAGATTGGCCACACACTCATCATCAAAGTCCCCATGGGCTGGAGGGCATTCAGCACACGATGCAGCCAAGCAGAAGCGGCCTGCGCTGCGGGGTCCGCATGACCTTCTGCGCATCACAAGGAAAGAGCTTGTCATGTTGGATAGGAAGTGATGTAGGCGAGCGAACAACCAAGCAGGCCTTCTCTAGGTGCTGCATAAAAGAACCGCACGGACAGACTCTGCAGAAGCTGCAGCAGGATTCCTTCTGCACACCAAGGAAACAAGACTAAACTAGACAGAGCTCTCTGGAGTGGGAGGGGAGCATCATGCTTGTTTAATTTAAAATGTCTACTTCCTGCATGTCAGCCCTTTTTATTTATTTCATTTTTTCAAAGAATAAAGAGCTGAGTGCCCGTCATTGACATTGAAGCGCTAGCCACATGACTGTGTCAGGCCAGGGTATGCGTAGAAGAGACATTTAGTGTGGCACAGTCAGGGTATGCATAGGGGATAGGAGAAAGCAACTTTATTGAGTCCTGGTTTGATTCAGACAAATAAGCCTGAACCTTGCATAGAGGCAAATAGTCAACACACGGACACAAAACAGATCCCAACACGTAGGCCTTTACTCCATTCCTCTCTATCCATGACTGACAACCCTTTCTGTAATGAATGGCATGGCAGCTTGGAAAACAACAGGCCGGACGGTTGACCGAAGCATTGTCAGTGGTTATGATTAGTTCAAACCTGCCAGCAATCAGCTTTTAGTTTTGCTCTAGCCTATATCAACAGCAACAACTAAGGCCCAGATGTCTGCGTCCTGGTGCCGTATTTTATTTTCTGTCAGACTAAGTCCCGTGTTGGGTTCTAAGGTTGGCAGGAACTGAATACTGAAGGTCAGAGGCGTTGCTGGGGGGTTGGAGGCTGAGGGGGCTATAGACCCGGGTCTTTTGGTTGTAGCCCCGGATAGACTCTCAGGGACTACAACCAAAAGGATATAGCTAGCCCCGAATCCTGCCAGTCCCGACATTAGCATAGCCTGTGATCTTTTCCAGACCTAGCAACACCACTGCTGAAGGTTGATGGCTGGAAGGTTAGAACTAAATCACAACCACTGGCAAGCGCTCAGTGCAACCCTCCAAACCATCTTTTCTCGGCTTCACATGCCAATCGAGAAGAGGAAAGATTATAGGCAAATCATGCAAAAGGGGCAGTCCAGCCCAAACTGCTAGTTCAGATCTATTCTGCGAGAGATGGCACGCATCCCCAGACATGTTCCAGCCTCACTGGGCACCATCAGTGAGGAGTAGCCTGGGTCTCTTGGCATAAGAGTTTGGGGAACCCACGTCTGGCCAGTCCACCCCCCCCCCACCACCACTCAGGGAAAAAATGCTAAACTGAAAGGTGATGGGTGTAAGGAAAGCATCTTCAACACTGGCACATGCTCTGGGCAGCCCCCAGATCTTGGTTTTCAGCCTGCCATGTCATTACTGAAGGGCAAAGACTATATGCAAATCAGCCTTTGCCCTACTCCATTCAAGAGCCTAGTGTCCAGCGCCGCCAAGCAACGATAGGAAGAGATATAGAACTCAGTGATTACTGTTATTGTGAATAATAGCAGAGTAGTAGTACTGACTGCTGATCAAAGGGCTCACAGTGCTTAGATGTGGGAGGAATGTGACTCTCGGTGCTACTTAAGCATGTGATCTAATGATTAGCAAAGTAATAACAATGAAGGGATTCTGCGCACCTCCTCCCTGCTCTGGTTGCTGACCCTCTCCTTCCTGGGGAGGGCCACCTATTTAATATCAGGGTTGCCCTTTTGGTGGGTGGCAGACGACCTAACTTTCTGCAGTGTTGGAAAGTCTTGAGTCCAAACGACAAGGAAGAAAAAAGGTCACTCTACGGTTTGATGTTATGCAAAGGTGACTGGCAGGGTCTTGCCCGCCTTCACATAACTTTAATGGCTGAAATGCACAAACGCGTAACAGCACCTCCCTCCCACCTTCTCCAAAATATGGACTCCGGTCCCTCTGAGGGCCTTCAACCAACAGTGCGATGGGACCATAATTATGGTGAAAGGCGCTATACAAATGACGAAATGAATGAATGAAAGCGGTTTATTCTGAAATGTTCACTATGAAACCACTGATGTTTTCGAAGATATGTATAAGAGAAGGTGGACAACAAAGCAAAACAAGGCGTCCTCCGTTTTTAGAAAGTAATGTATGGATTTACTGCACAGCTTCATGCAAAATAGCCCAAACCCACTGAGCAGTGTTGGTCCAGAATTACAGGCACCTGCACTATTTAAAGTGTTAACCGAGACCTCGAGTACCAAAATGGGTCTTTAAATGAATTAGGGGACTAGGGCACCAACTAACAAAGAATCCGACAGGTTCATAAATCAATATAACATCCCAGGATTATGGCAGAATAAAGGGCTGTTCAGCTGGAAGCACGTAATCAGTTAACATGGCATTCGCAGCACAAAAGGGTGCAGGTGTGAAATGCACGAGGCCAGCGGGGAAGCCGCGGTAATCGTTTAGCAGCACTTACATTCGCAGCAGGAAACTGGGACAAGCAAAGCCCCGCGCCCCCCATAAGTGAACCCCACGCTGACAGGGCAGACAATATCACATCAATTGAACCTCCATAAGCCAAGAGTCTGACGGCTATGATTGATTCCGGACGTGTCACGGGGCAAGGAGTCCGGGGGGGCGACTGATGGCGATGAATGGACTTGCTTCAAGATGGCGGATGAAGCATACACACGTGCAGGAGGCGCACGGTACAGCGCCTATTTATCTAATAGGACTGCAGCATTATACATGCAGATAGGACTGTGTGGGCCACTCTATCTATTACGGACCGGCGCTAAATCAGCAGTTTATCATAACAAAAAATGTTCGGCATGTGTGTGTCAGGCCTCGGGATAAGAGTCACCAGAAGCATTCCCCCCTCCACCCCCACTGCCTTCAGCTCTCTCCTCACTGCCCTCTGCGGGTAAAGTTGGACTTTTGCAGGAATTGAGGCACAGTGCGCCCTTGATGGAGTTATGTATTTGTAGTCAAGTTACTACTCCACTTTGTACAGTTTCTTTGCAACTGGTCAGGATGCATTGGAAGAAAAGCAGTGGGCACCCCATCGCACCCCGCCCCCACATTGATGTTCAACCTACTTTCAGATTCCCAGTTCTTTGAGCCAGGGGAATAGTACACCCCTCATCACTTTCAATTTCCCTGTAAAATAATGAAGCATGGAAAGAAAGCTACTGTGTAAATGTAGGTTTTCTTCACTGGGCAATCCTCTGAGCGCCACACAAGTAGGGTGACCAGACGTCTCGGTTTTCCTGGGACAGTCCGGGGAAATTGCCCTGCATCCCAGGGTCCCGGCAGTTTGTTAATTTTAAAAACCCCGTCCGGGGTTTGCAAGGGTGGGAGCTACAGCCCCGGTTTTCGCCGGGACCAGATTTCAAAATCCCGAAATCGGGTCTAGGCACAACTCTTCCTGCGCGAATGGCGGTGTGGAATGCTTTTCACGCCCCCATTTCCTCCCCCTTCCCCTCCCGGCGCTCTCCTCCAATGAGAGGAGTGTGCCTGGGAGCCCAACCCCTCCCCTCCCTGCCTACACCCCCCCCCCCGCAAAAGGCCAGCGAAATAGAAATAGGACTGCAGTTGTATTTCTATTTACGGTAGTCCTACCTTTATATCTATGGCCTGTCCGTTTTTTTATCTGGTCACCCTACACAGAAGGCATTGAGGAATGCCCACAACAGCGTGTCAGGAAAGGGCAAGAGATTATGATGGTTAACATAGTGTTACTCTTCATTGCTCTGATCCTAGCAGGGACTGTGGACAGCTTTCTGAGTGTAACAGGCTGCAGCGTTACTGAAAGCTGAGGAAGGATTAGCGGTTCGTAAGAACTGTGAGCCATGGGCATGACCGATTCTTGCAATTCATGAACTGCTGTTTTGGGGAACGCAAACAGAAAAAGGTTTAGGGCGCCACCGTCTCCATAACTTGATCATTGTGGTGAAATGAACAGAAACCTTTGTAAAATGGGTAAACTCTCATTTGAAACCAGCCCAAAGGACCATCTGCACACATTGGGGATGCCACCTTACAGCTCTCGTGCATGTCAGAGCTCACGCGCATGTCAGACAAACAGAGAAAGGCCAAATTGGAAGCCTGATCCCGACATAACAAAAAATAGCAATTCAGAGAAGAATTTGCAAGAGAACCGGGTCCTCACCGGGAAGCAACTGGAAGCCTTTTCTGCATGTCTCACCCAACTTGATCTCTGTCTGTATCGTCTTCCAAATGGTTAACAATAGATGAGAACATGTGTCAAAAACACCAAGATCCTCATTCTCAGAATTCCCACCATGGCTGAATCAATAACAAGTGGCGGTAGCAGATTTACAGCCGATGTTACCACCCTGCCAATTTCTGACTCTGAAGGCAAGTTGGAGGTACAGCATTTGGTTGGAGATTTTACCGGCAGATAAATGGGGGAATATTCAGCAGCAGACTTACCATCATTTCTATACACACCAAATGAGGAACAACACTACCACGTCCCACTTCTTAATTTGGTGGATTTACCACCAAAAAGAACAGCAGTGGCGTGGAGAACCAAGAGAACTAAGTGTGTCCAAATTACCATGGCTTATTCCACCAAACTCGGAATGAGGGCACACATGTACAAAGTTGACCAACAGGAAGTTATTGTTTTGAAGATTTAGAAAGTAAAAAGCTAAAACAAACCACGCATAGCTTTGCACAACAGCACATGACTACTACCGACCGAAAATTCCCACCTATGCTCAGCGAACGGTGTAAACCGAACTGAAGCTGCCAACAATTGCCTGGAGAACAAATACCACGATGTGTGCAGGCAGCGGACAGCCAGAGTTAGATGCGTTAGATACAAGTAAGCAGTTCTTGGCGTGAACACAATGTACTTTCTCCACGTGACGTCATCAGAGAGCACAGTGCACTAGTAACATTTAAGGCACCCTCCGGAGATGTTCAGATCGAAGCCGGACCCTAGGTCAAACTAGAGTGTTCCAGTGGAGGGCTGGCAGGAGGCACCATGATCTGTACCAGAAGGAGGCAGGGCAAGATCTAGGACTGGTGAAGATGTTTTTGGTTTTGCAGTCGCAGGGAAAGGAAGGTGTGCATTGTAACATGGTCTCTGCAAGCTAACGGGAGGGGATATCACTGCGCTGCAGGGGGCTTGTGGAAGGAACATTGTTGCACTCTAAGCCAAGCTGACAGATATCTCTAGGGGAGGGAAAGGGGCATCTTCACCAACTAGAAGCCAAATGTTTTCACTCTCTCACAGGTGGCTACAAGCTCGGCCTGAAAGTTCCCAGCGGTTCAGGAGCCCAAGTTTTGAAGTTCTAACCAAGCACAGAATTCAGGCTCAAAGTCCTTCCGGCCTCAACTACAAGACCCAAGACAACAAAGCAAGCAAGCCCTGCCGGCCTCTACCACGAACACGTTTTTTTGATCCACATTTCTTGGGTTGTGTTAGAGAACCTTATACAATGTGACACATAATTTGAAATAATGTTGGTGCAGATGTATGATAGTACTATTTTAGCTGGGACACCATGCACACAAAAGCGCAACTTATGAAAGCACAATACAGCACTTTGTTTCCTGAATGGATGCATGCAGAATCTCACCATTGTTGCTTCGCTCCTCGTTCGCGTAACTTCCCGCTGCGGCCGAGCCACTGCCAGCGTCTCCCTGCACAGACAAAAGAACACGCATAATTGCACGGTTCGCACTAATGCGAGGGTGACTCAGTGCGCAACACTTGCACATGACGCTGGAATCTCCAGCAGAACCCGCTGGTCCCCTGTACATTTAGCAAGTTGCCTAGGGTCCTACCATGAATAACAGAATAATACGCCCTTGGCATTTAAAAAGAACATTTTGTGTACGGTGCCTCATTGCATAAAAAATGATTCAAAGCAAAGCATTGCTCTGCTTCACAATCTAATTCTTTCATTTATAAACTTTAATGTTTTAATTAATCACACGCAATAATTATAAAGTAATATCATATTCTGTATTAGTGTATTATAAATGCAACATTACATTGCATTATATTTTAATCAATGCAGATAAAGTCTGTGGTAGTTATCCTGAGGAAAAAACATAGATGTGATATGACAAAACTTTTCCCCTCTTTTCTGTGATCACAATATTGTCATAATGACTTAAAATGTATAACCGTGCTGCAAGTAAATCCGGTTGCAATTGATATTTTTCATAAACAATGCACTCAAGTTATTTATGCAATTAGGCAAATGTAACTTTGTATATTTGTACATTGGCTTTTCATATTATAATTAATAAAATAACAGTTATATATTTAAAAACATAATCTTTAGGTTTTCAACTTCATAATAGCGCCTTTTACATATTATCTTTGGAATTTCAGCAGCAACCAAATATCAGGAATTACATTAATAAGCTATGACACGGGTCTAGAACCCGAGCATTTCCAGATGTTTTGGGTTATGACTCCAATGATCCCTCGACATTGAGTCTGTTGGTCAGGGGTGGTGGTAGTAGCAGTCCAAAACACACAGAGAACCGAAGGTTGAGGCACCTAGCCATCAACAACCGTACTCCATTCTCACATTCAATTGTGAACGCTTTCGACTGGTTCAGAGGTTGGGGTGGGAGATGTTGGGGTGCTTGGCTCTCTAGGCATCATATACATTCACAGCATGGCAAGTTGGTTCAAAACGAATCTGCCCCCGCACACGTGACGTCCAGTTCCAATAAAGCCAATAAAAGCCAATAAAAGTGGTCTGAATGGCAGGCTCTTCCCACATTTCTGCTGGTACTTCTTGATTACCACGCTGGTCTTATCTTTTATTTCCTGCCCAAAACCTACTGAACCCTATAGGTTTACGTTCCCATGGAAAATGAGGCTAGCCTAGAAAACATCAAAAAATGCCCGCCCCAACCCACCCCACAACCCCTCACAGACCTCATTTTATGGAAAGGTCTCACCTCTTTGAAACTCCAGGTTGGACACATCATAGTAAAGTTTGTGAATGTTCGGAAAAACACAAAGTAGGCTCCATGCGGACAAGCCTGCGTCAAGCATCGACGACTAAAAATACAAGGGAAAAGTGGCATCTCATCCAAGAGTTGCGCTAACTGGGAGAAGAGCCAGATGACGTTGTCATAGCCATCCTCTCGCAATGTCAATATGCTGGCAGGCCCTGTCCAGTAATCGGGCATCCCAGGAACATGCGTTATCTGGCCCAGGTCATTTTACAACATATAGCCTGACAAGAGACCCCTCACAGTCAATAAGAAGTAGGAATTAAAACACGGGCGCGCCAATCCATCCTGGTCATAATAAAAAATGAAAATGTGGAGGATGCCCACGGGAAGAGTTAAGGAGGCTGGTATTTACTGTGATTCCCTGTACTCAGGGATCTTCCCAGCTGGCTATAATTTGGCAATCACTAATCCTCCACAACAACAAAAAAACTATGGCTGAGCCCAGAAAATCTACTAACTACCGATCGGTCCCCCTTCTTCCAGTCTATTCTAAATTCTGGCGCACGTGATGTTTTACAGCATCATAGATTTCCTGGAAACGCATGAACGTAATGTCTCCTCCAAGTTCTGCATTCTTCACTCCACCAAATAAATGCTAATCAATGTGTGCAACTTCCTGTCTTCTGCCCACTTCCCCCCACAATCCTCTATCTCTATCCTCCTTGAGGTCTCCGTGGTCTTCAACAGTGTTGACTATTAATTACATGTCCTGATTCTCCGTCACCGCGGCTTCCAGCGCACTGCAACTGCCTGGATTGCATGCTACACAGATGGTCCCACCTTTCTCATTCTGAATTACTGGAACATGCTTGAAGCCCCTTTATCAGTTGGGGGTCCTGTGAGGGTGTGTCCTTGGTCCTTAACCGTTCCCCCTTGGAAAGCGCATCTCTTCCTATAGGGTCTCATACGTCCTCTTTGCCTTTCACCCGACTCCTTAACACCAGAACGTTCTTCCTACATCACTGACTGCTTGACTACCATACAGCATTGCACAGATACGTTGTGCCTGATGCCGAACTCTTCTGAAACTCAGGTGGTTTAGTTGCTGCCTTCATATGCCTCATGCCTCCTGCCCTCCCCTTGACCCTTCAAACTTGATGCCCTCATCCAAACCCCCATGACGTGCAACCTGTGAGTCTTCATTAACAACGATCTGAAAATTCAATACTTCATTATGAATTATATGTAGCCAAGCTTAACCACATAAAAACCTGGAAAATCAGCCCTTTTCCCACTCTTCACTCCAACAAAACTCTCATCTCCAGCCTTGTCCTCAGCAGGCTAAAATATTCTACTACACTCCCCTGGGGACTTTACTGCATTTACCCACTTCGCATGTTACTTATTTGTGCTTCCCGCACTGCTGTTAACCTCCCCCAATCCTCATCCACCTGTACGCAGCGCTGCAGGTAGGCATGGCTGACCATGTGCAATAGCTCCTGCCTAACCTTCCTTCTTCATCTTGGGCCTCATCACGAATTGGGCGGTAACGTCGGCGCTAATAGCGCTGGCGCTATCTGCCCTACCGCCAAACCCACTGGCGCTATTAGCGCCGGATCACGGGTTTGGCGGATTTGGAAATCCCCATTCCCCTTTGAGCCCATTCGGGAATGCCCCATTCCCCATTGGGCTCAATGGGGAAATTTCGCGCTCATACCTCCGGCGGATTTCCCGCCGGCGGTATGAGCGTGAATTTTCGGCGGATTTCCCCCCAGCTCAGAGCTGGGGAGAAATCCACCGAAGCCCTGATTTGGCAGACCCTTAAATCCGGCAGTAACAGCGCTACCGCCGGATTTAAGGGTTACCGCCAAACTCGTGATGAGGCCCAAGGTCTACAAAGCTATCCATGGCTCCCTTACCAGACTCTTACTCACTACTCACCCTCATGCCCTATGGCATCTCCACTCTCCTCAACAGTTCCGTACCACACCTTGCCTGTGCCACTTCTGGCTTCAGCTCCTTCACCCTACTCTCGGCCCGCCCCACCACTGGAACGGCCTTGACTCCACATCATGTCTATCCTAATATTTGACTTCAAGGCTCCCTTGAAGAGGCAGCTCATTAGCACCGGTGCAGCCTGCTCATATCCTCCCCTCCCTCATTCACGATGCTGCCCTTCACTCTTTTAAATACTGAAAATCATATTTGTGTACTTTGCAGAGATATTTCAAATTGTTAGTCCGGTAACATGTATTTATGCAACTGTAAGTCAGTGCCCTCCTCCTTGTTGTCCCAGTGTTACACCTGGCTCTTATATAGATCACTACATCGCTATTACCAATTTAAAGCAGCCACACATGGGATTGCCCAATTGGTCATATGTGATCATGTAAAGAGCTTGTCAAAGGTAGCCTCCTTCTCAAAAAAGAAAACAAGTCAAAAGGGCATTGGGATCACAAATCAGAGGTGGGCTGGAGAGGGAAGGCATTGGAGAGTATGGTTTCCAAGAGTATGAGGAAATCAGATTAGGGGGTGGTTGCAATGTATAGATCACAAGAGCCCTGCTGTGACTACTATGCCTGAGGCGGTGGAGCAATAGAGACGGCACGAAGGGGAGGACTGCCCTGGCAGGAAGATGCATTGTAGGAATGATGGGGAAGAACATTGCAGTGTGAGGGGAGGTGGGGGCAACATGCAAAGGGAAACCAGTAGGTCAAAGAGCTAGCAGCAAGCTAGCCATGCCAGGAGCATACCGTCTATGTCCATGAGAGACACATCCTAGACACTTGAGTCCTTTTTGCCATTGCCAACTTGTAGCCACCACAAGGTGCAATGCCTTCAACACCACAATTTCACATACCACAGTTTCACGACCTGCTAAACCATCAGCAGAGTTTTTTTCTTCTTCAGAAATGCTTCATTAAGACGAGAGCACACACATTGCATAGATTGTCAGAAGAGTTAATCGGACAGTAAAGCCTAAATTCACACGTGTTATTTTAAGGTTTAGCCTTCTGTCTCTGCAGTTTTCAAAGTTCCTGTAAAAGCAAAGTACCCTTTAAACAGATAAGACATTCCCAAACACACTGCAGCCTTGCTAACTGGAGGCTTTAGCATGTGTCTGATTTCAGACAGTCTGAGATATAGGTTTCCCGTCATTTGCAAATCAGTCACAATCCCTCACTCGACTCATCACTGCCAAATTTCCCGGGCATATGGGCCTGCCCACCAACTTCAGCCTCATTGAAAATCATAGGTACGCCACTTTGCTACCAGCTTCTTTCTTATGCAAATGTCCACCGTCCTCAGGACACGGCTTGCATCACTCTTCTCCTCTGCGGAGTTACCATAAGCACATGACACAAATGGCTAATCCTATCTGAAGGACACGGTCCGCCTGCTACAAACAGTCACTTGCGCTTCTGTGTTGCCTCCCTGCATTTTCTCCAGGCTGTAGTGCAGATGACAGCCAAGGAAATCTCAGCAGGATTGACTATTTAATCGCAAAACAACTGCCTAGGGACAGCGTATGAGCAAGACACACAAGAGCTGTTGATGCCTGTGTAAAGGGTAAGAGGAACACACTCATCGTTTAAAATACACTCGGAACAAACAGCCTAGGTCAAATCCATAAACACTTAGTGGAAACTGAAATCTATAGGAATGCGGGGCCGCGCAACTGGAAAATTCCCTCATGTGTTATTCTTGATTGCAGTGTGACTTACCGTATGGGTCCACCGCTGGTAAAAAAAAGACTGTCAGTCTAACAACAGAAATTTGAAATAATGCTGTGTTTGTAGTTTGGTTTTGAAAAGCATAAACTGGCTGAAGTGGAACAGATGGCTGCGTGGGAGAGAAAAAGATGAACGTTTCGGCTCTTGATCGAGGAGCATTAGTCAGTGCACACTGTTGGGAAAAGAGTTGCAGAGCTACTCTGTGTTTGGTAAGATGTTACTTGAAGGGGCGAGTCTCTAGCTCCTTTCAATGCTGCTTATAGTCAATCATATAAACACACATCAAATGTATTGTTGTTCCCTCCCTGTGATAGTACCGCTTTCCAGGCCTTTCTAGTTCAGCAATAAGAAGCTGTTTTGGACAATTGTGCACTTTTCAAGATACCCCACCATATCACCATAAGATACCAATTTCAGGAGAGATGGGGAGTGTCTGCGGTGAGCGGGGATGTTGTTCCTGACCCTGTCAGTGTGAATGGAGTGTAATGACTTCTGTCTATGGAATTTATTTGCTTTTCTAATGTTTCTTTTTACACAGAAAAATCCCTCATCTAATAGACACCACCACAACAATCACACCCCAAAATCTGGGACAATAAACATACGTTTTAATATAAATACTCCGTTTTATTTAAATAATACATCAAGCAGCTTGTTTACAGAAAAGAAAAAACAAACCTGCCTGCAGTCGTCTCACTTATAAACATATATAAGTGAAATATATATTGGACTATTATGGACGCATATGGGATCAGCTAACATCTCTGGATACTCAATATTAAATAATTGATTCTCTGCTTTAAACGAAACATAAATCAGAAGAAACAGTTTAAAAATATGTCGAAAATAATTTGATTATGCCCTTATCAAATGATACCAGCAACCAGTGTGGTTTACAAAGAAGGATATAATGTCCTGATATTTCACACAGTAATTTCTAAATAATTGTTGTTAAAAGTGACATTGAAATTGTGTTGGAAGTATATCGTGATCTGACCAAACCGTTTTTACATCAGCACCATGTACACAGCTTTTGGAAATGACTGACGTTTTCCTGTTGAAATATCTGGAAATCATTGTAGATAGAACAAACGTTTGAGCTGGACTGGATAAACACCAGAAATCTGTGTCTTTCATACCATAACATGGAGGAAGCCCGGTTTCCACTTAAAAAATTACAAACTTTGCCTCCCTATTTGGTCCGGTGCCCCTCTGAAAATCCGTAATGGCATTCTAAAATTGCGCTTCAATTTGTGGAACACCAGGAATCTCCAAGCAAATCGAAAACAAATAGCGACAAATGCCAATTTCTGCCGTTTTTGCTTAATGAAAGACACTCGTGAAACATTAGCACACATCATTACAGAGTTATTAAAATGTGCAAATAGAATACTAATCCATACATTTTAATATATACCTCTTTGTATAAATGTTGTTCTCCTTCATCCACTGAATTCAGATCTATTGTTTTTCAAATCAGACAAATGGTTCTAAAACCATAGCCGAAAATGTATTTCCAACTTGTTTTGCTTCGGTCCCGGTATGAACACAGACATCTGCTATCATTAACAAAAAGCCATTTTAATAGACTACTGTAATAGAATAGACACATTCTACATGAGTCTGTATTGCTCCGCCAGGTTTGAGCTTATGGTTTCTGGAGACATTTGCATATTTGAAGCTGCCAATACTCACATTCATCAATTTCTTACCATGGTGACCTTCCTGATAAGCTCACAATAATATGACCATGAAAACCCCTGAGTTTGGAATTCATTTGGGCATACTTTATTGTATCTGCAACACAGACATTTGTCTCAAATGAATAGAGAAGTGCCATTAATTTTTTAATGCCTAGATCACAGTGATGGATAATGGGGCATGTGCATTCCTGGTTTCAAGAAGTCTGATCCATAAATAAACACACAGGTCCGGTGAACCAAAGTTCATAGCTTCAGTCACAATACATAAGATATACATTCTGTGCCATGTAACAGAAATGTGCTATTTATTTTGTCTTTATTTATAATAAGTCTCAAATAAAAATAGTTCTGTTCATAACTACACTAAATGTCTCTTGTGGTTCTGTCAACCAATTCCTTGCAGAATACTAACATGCAAGTTGTAAAAGTGTGCATGTTCACTTTTCACATGTTAGCATAAATACAGCAACTAATTTGCATTACCCAATTTTGTTTTTCAGTAAAATATTTGGTGTTATTATGTTCAAAATTAGTTACATCATATTTCAGAGACGAAAATCATTCTATATCTGAATTATTTAATAAAGAGCATTACATTCAATCAGTCCATTGTTTACATGAGAAGACCTGTCTACTGGTTATCCCCTTGGAATTCTTGGGTTGTTTTGCCCTCCTGAGAACTGACTTTCTGAGTCATGTAGGGTGGTGACTTTTGAGGTAAAATGTTTTAAACATGAGGGGGCTAAGATGGCAACACGTGAATGTCTATCAAGATGTAGCTCATATGGTTGTACTTCCTTCATCCTTTAATTACCCATTTGGCTGCATCTAGTACTCTTCAGTGGTGCTAGGGTGATGTCAGGCCTACTGGGCATTACAATATTTCTTTTATCCAGAAAGAAGACTATGGCCTTGCCTATGTTTCTTATGTTTGCATTAATCTTAAAGACTGGGTGCACAATATGAAGTAGCAAGATACTAGCCAGCCATAAAAAGTCACTCACCACCACCATTCTATACTTAGCATACCATTTCTTACTCGTCAATAGTCAAGTATCGTTAAGCAATGGCTAGTAGCGAAAGCACATTGTACAACCAGTTAAAGAGCTTTATTTTTTGCAACATTCCTAGCTCCTTCCGAAAAGATTATGACCACCCCAGCCCCAACGCCTTCAGCTTGATGTTGACCAAAGAATTCATAACCTGGAGGGTAGCTTCTTCAATATGTTGCCCACTTGATGTCTGTAGCCATGTCTCGGTGAGACACATACTATCTATCTTATTTTCTACAATAGGATCATGTATATCAAGAGAGTGTTTTGGAAGTGACCTGGTATTAATGAATGTAATTTGTACTGACCCAGTATCTATAATATTAGCGTTAACCGACACTGTGGTTGCCTCGTCCATCATGGGCATATTACTGGGGCTTTCTATCTCCCACCATGCTGGCCACTGTTATCCTGAAGGAACAGCGTACATCATTCCTTCTCACACCCTTGAGCCACTTGCTGTTTGTTAATAGGAATTGTGGACAACAGTTACCTCCTCCTGAGACATGGGTATACTAGGTTGGAGTAACCCATCTAATCCAGACTCCCTCGCAGCCAATTTTTTGGAAACATCCGATCTATTCTCCATTTACACACTAGCAGACTGCTCATCTGTACAGCGCAAACTACAGCTTTCCGATGCAGTCGCTGAGCGGTCAGCAGATCAGATAAAGTCTGGTGAGACCCCATTACACAAAATCCAACAGTCACAATGCAGCAGCCTAAAGTGTAATCCTAAACCGTACAGGCCGGCAAGGATGCGACCAGCAAGTTAAGCGCGTCCTCACGCAAACTTGTACAGACTTGGCCGGCACTGGCGCGCATGAATATACCCTATATATGCACGTGGACTACAATTCTTATGGAAATTGTAGTTCGCAGCCCTGCCGACAAGAAAGGAGGCACAAAATATGTTTTCTGACAACAGGCGGGTCCTGAAAACAGGGCAAGGTCACAACTGTTTAAATTTCAAACTGATTAAACAAAATAACTAATACCAATATTTATCACTTAAAGAATGGTAAAAATGCAATGTTGCTAAAATTCTAATCTAGAAGATAGTGGAATTCCAAATTAATGTGTAAGCCTAAAACAACACGATCAAACAACAATGAGCACGATATAAGTAAAAGGGTATGTATTACTATAATTCGATAGCCTTCTCCAAAGTAAAGCACCCCAGTTTTGCCGACCACCTAATATTGCTCAGCAATCTCAGCCCTCATCAAGAAGGATCAAGATTACCCCTTCTGCTTCATTCTTTGTGTTCCCTGTATTGACCGTTGCATGACAAACTCTTGGTTTTGGTATTTCTCTTAGGCGGCTCCCACTGGTTATCCTCCTGGGTTTATCCAGAGGGACGTTCTGGTAAAGAAGCATGCATACTTAAGGGCATGCTTGAGTCCATCTCAAGTCTATCACACAACCATGCGCTGACTAATTCTAGCACCACAAAATCACTGTACAGCAAACTGCCCTCACAGAAACTTGCTCAGCATCATGGAATGGTTTTACTCCCTTTGGTGCCAACCAAAATGTGTTTGATCCAATACCAATAACTCTAGAGAGAAATTTGAAACATGCAGGACCATCTAAAAAACACAAAAAACTCCTAACAACCTGGCTGTTCAACTCAGAACCGGACGAAAACGAATGAGCAACACCCACACCCCTCGGAATGAACACACACCTCACAGGACAGAGGACTAAAGCATACCACGACAAGGGCAGGAAGTTAGAGAGACTTCTGAGTGGGAGATAGAGCCAGGCCCCGATAGAGGGCCTTAACGGAGTCTAAAGAGTGAGATGGGAGCATCCTAGACTGAACCCCAGAAAGAGGGATAAGAGTTATACCCTGTAGATCTAGAGCACAGAGAAAAGGCCACAAAGCCCACCCGCCACCCCTTGACGTCCCCGGAAGAGGCAGAGGAAAAAGGTGGTAGGTGCACACCTGTATAGGCCAAAGAGCAAAACGGGTGCAGAAATAAATTATCCAGGAGAATGGGTAGTGGGTGAGGGAGGAGGAGGCACTATCTCTAGATTGCCCCACAGACAACACACAGCCCTACACAGAATAAAGGAGGGAGATTCCCCATCCCCCCTGAGCACCACAAGATGCCACACCAACAGGGACGTTTATCACAGGTGGCCATAGCATAGGAATGTATGATGGAGCACCACAACTAACCAAACCCACTAATAACCTCATCCCTCTGTTCGCACCTCTCAATTCTAAACTAACATAACCATACCTATACCGCACAACAAACCGCACACACTTCACACACAGCACACGACAGCTACCAACTGAAAAATCACACCCACGTTCAGCGAACGGTGTAAATCGACTTGAAGCTGCCAACAGAACATTATAGCTCTCTGGAGCCTTTTCCCGCTAAGTCCTACTAACCTACCCTACCCCCTTGCGTTTCAGATCTGCCAGTGCACCAGGGTGATAGTGCACGGTATAAATATCCTTACCATAACATAACATTTGCACTCATACTATCAAAAACACACAAATCTCCACTTATTTCAACACACTTGTGCCTTTCCATTTATGTGTCTATTCATTCCTACTCCTATTCGACTTCTACTATCTTCTCCCCAAGTTGCATGTTTCTGTCCAGAATAGACCACATTCTGGTTCACCCCCAGCAGGTGCAATACATGTCACTCTCCGGCCCAGACCCAGTGCTGAAAGACCATATGGGCACAGTATGAACGTTTTTTAACATAACATAGAGGGTAAATGTGCATATCAATCTTAAATCACCATAATTTAAGAATAAATATTCAGTGTGACCTGGGAAAAACAATCAATGGAATTCTTTATAAGTGGACCTTCTTTTTAGTTAAGAAGGAGGTGTACCTTGTGGGTATTCTGTTTGAAGATCCCTGATAGACACGTGTATCCGTTTGTTCATTAATTCATTAAAAGTGTGTTGAGAAACATCTCAAAATATGTTCACAAAACTATCCAGAAACTAAAACAAAGGTTTTCTCCTACACCTCCAACTCCCTCAGGGTCAAACGCTTCTCCAAGCAACGAGTTGGTGGTAGATCTCTTTCTTCAACTGGTGCCTCCTTCTGGAACAGCCTCCCCGCCTCTCTGAAACTTGAGGAGAACCATGTCCGGTTCCAGAAGCACCTCAAGACCTTCCTCTTTGATTCTGCCTTTTCTCTTCCTCTCCCCTGCTGATCTCCTGTCTGATACTGCACTGGTCACCTGGCTACCCTTTGATTTCGGGCCCAGGCCTCTGCCCGACCAGTTGCACACCCACACTGCCTCCTGGCAACCGTTGCACTTGAGGCTGTATCTGTAACCCTACAGTCCCCTACCTGCATGTATTGGACACCAGCTGTCAACACTTAGCCTTGCTCCTGCCACCTGCTGGCCACAGATCTTATTGTTTTGATCCTATGTACAGCACTGCCCTCCTCCCCCTGGAACTTCTCCCCTCCCCTCTCCACTGCACTTGCACGATCTCAATGTCACTTGGCCTAGTAAGATCGTTGCCTCTGTCCTCCCTTTGTTCCCCTTCCCTTGCCTCGTCGCCATTTGAAACACTTGTGTATAGGCAGGTTATAAATGCTATATCATATCATATCGGATGGCAGTTAGGTAATTGTTGTGTAAAGCACTAGCTTACAAGGGCTTGGTAACATTAATGAAGATCTCAACCCCCTTTTAAGCAGAGAGAGAAAGGGCAAGAAGATAGCAATCATTAACATGTGAACAGCTTGCTTACAGTGTGTTTGGGGTAACTATAAAAAGTTGGCATATCTTGCAAACTGTACATATTTTGAACCGGGAGCAGGCGCAGAAGTAACGGGGACAAGGGAGGAGGATAGCACAAGTACAGGAAAGTCAACATATGGCGAAGACTCAGCGACAAGACAAATGGAGGACGGGTTCAATAATATATCGAAAGGGTCTTTATTAAAGAAATTTGCAGAATGTAGGGCAGGGTTTGGTGTTGTCATCAAGGTGTCACCCTTTATTGTCAAAGAGTCTCTTATTCCTTCTTGTTAACTCGTCTTCCCTCTCGCAATGTACAAAAGTTCAGAGTTTAGAAAATGTGTCAATTTGCTATGTAGTTAGCAGTTCACTTCCCCTACCTTCATCATGTCAGGAATGGATGTTCTCTCAACATCTCGTGGGATTTGAGAATCTAAATTGCTCTCAGCGTTTTAGCCCTTGTTTACATCCAAGAAAGGTCTGGATAGCTAGACACCAACAACTAACAGGAGCTGCATTTGACTCCCCAGGCTAACTGGTGCAATACAAGCATACCTATGTGACATTAACTCTGTGAATTACGGAATTTGTATAACTCTAGAGGTTGTTTAAAGCAAAGTGGGTCATACATAAAAGAAACAGATATATAGTTTGCATATCACATGGAGTTAGAGTTGTGTCGTGCTATGTACTAGGTTCTTGTCCCCTAGGGTAGAAACAGCTTTTTGGGTGTTGTCTGGTACCTATACACTAATTGAAGCGTATATCCATTACATCTGTATTTCAAATGATGGGGACTTGTGACTCAGTCTTTCAAAATGTAAAGTTTTCTTATACACAATTCTACTCTAATTGTTAGGGGTCTTGAGACACATTTTTCCATAGCCAGCAATGTATTATACATCAACCCCCTCAGTTTGACATGGGCCTCAGTTTCCCAACATGCAACATTACATTTGACAGCACTATTCATACTGTAACTGCCAATGTTCTCTATCCCGTCTCCTTCGGCAGCACTGGTCAGTTTTACTTCTTGGTCTTTGGTACCCCGTTCCCCCCAGTTGGCACAGCTCGTTCTCTGTCTTTCTGGAGGCGTTTCCGGTCTGTGAGCTGGCGTTGCTTCTCTTGGTTGTTGCAATGGTCAGTCAGTTTCCTCTCACTCGCGATTTCGCGGCTTGGCGCCCACTCCAGCTACTTCTTCCTGTAGACCATGAGCTCCCAGCGGGTCTTCACTGTGTTTGTGGTGTTCCATCATCCTTGCTCCTCACTTCAGTTGTACTCAGTATCGGACATACCCTGCACCTTTGGGTGTGGCGAAAGATACAGTAGCCTAGGCTCTGCATGTCTTCATTGCCTCTGTGATGTGCCTACATATGACAAGAACTAACTGACTTGACGCTTGGAGCACGAATTGGGCTTTTTTCAGCAGATGGGATTTGACCCCAATTACTAACTGTACTGCAATAAAGCGGACTATCGGGACCGCAATACTTTAGGGGATTTAACCCGGTTATTACTACTGTAACAGACTGCATTAAACAGACACGGTTGACATTCAGTACAGCCCTGGTTTGAGAAAGGCACTGTCTAGATGCCGAAACACGTGTTACCATATAGGGCAATTTGGCAGAATTATTCTAGAATTGTGTGTGCTAAAAAAAACGCAATTCTGAAACCACTTAACTTGAAGAGTGTTGCATTTATATGTAGGAGGGTCTATTAACCTACTTGTTTCATAGAGGCGGGGTCTTGGACCTCTATCTCTCCAGCAAGTGCGACACAGGTACAGTGATTGCAATACAATTTTGTGGACCAAGATCGCGGAGTGTTACCAGTTGGCTTCCATCTACCCCCCATTTTTTCTGTTACATATGACAAGAAGCGGCAACACACATCAATTCGAAGGCTACTTTCTTCTCTATGCCGAAGGTTTGAATACCTCGGCGGGACGCAGACCGGTTAAGCTGATCATCAGCATGCAAAAAACACTCAAGAAGATCCTCTCTGTGGTCCTGCAGATAGTACAATTTATCTGAATATATATTTGGATTTGGTTAGGTGAAATATTACAGATTCATCACATCTCAGGAAATATGCAAATTGTTTGGTATTCCAGATTGTAATGCTTACTGATGTCAGCACCGATGGCGCTTCTCATTGCAATCTAGAAGCTGTTTAATAATGTTCTGTTTCTGCAATAGCCACCTAATGTAATATAAGTGGTAGTCTGCTAATATTGGTGACCTTGCTGCACTTGGCACTGTAAGAGAAAAAGGGGGTGGAGTTGCTTAGTGGGACAGTGGTAAAGGCAGATATAAAAGGCAGTGGTGTTTAAGGTGCAGGTTGGAAGTACCCAGTTCCTGAGTGTCAATCTGCTTTATATGGGTTTGGAGGAAGAAAACCTGGCATTATGCTATCCAGAGGGAAGAGCCCAGCATCTGCTAGACTAAAGCGCTTCAGGTATGGTTAGCAGCTGATGTGGGAGAGTACAACAGGGCTAAAGAGAAGAGCTTATTTGTGGCTCGGTTAGTGTTGGTGTGCTAACGGCTAGGCCTATGGTGGCCTTCTGTGGGGGTTTGTGTGTGTAGTCGAAGGTGGTAGGAGATCTTAGAAGGGAGTCCGTTAGTCATCCGAAGGCAGGAGTAGGCCTTAAGAGGAAAAACAACTTGCACCTCTGAGCTCCTACCCCTGGCCATTTCCAAACAGGTTTTTTTCTCTCTCTCTCTCTCTCTCTCTCTCTCTCTCTCTCTCTATCTCTCTCTCTCTATCTCTCTCTTTCTCTCTCTCTCTCTCTCTCTCTCTTTCTTTCTCTCTCTCTCTCTCTCTGTCTCTCTCTCTCTCCCTCCCTCTCTTTCTCTCTCTCTCTCTCTCTCTCTCTCTGTCTCTCTCTCTCCCTCCCTCTCTCTCTTTCTCTCTCTCTCTCTCTCTCTGTCTCTCTCTCTCCCTCCCTCTCTCTCTCTCTCTGTCTCTCTCTCTCTCCCTCCCTCTCTTTCTCTCTCTCTCTCTCTCTGTCTCTCTCTCTCCCTCCCTCTCTCTCTTCTCTCTCTCTCTCTCTCTCTCTGTCTCTCTCTCTCCCTCCCTCTCTCTCTCTCTCTCTCTCTCTCTCTCTTTCTCTCTCTCTCTCTCTCTGTCTCTCTCTCCCTCCCTCTCTTTCTCTCTCTCAGTCTCTGTCACAAATAGATACATTGTTTCCCATGAAAAACAAAACAATCACCTGCTAGTTGGCAGATGAGGGAAAGGAGCAGTGTGGAAAGTCAGACATTACCCTACCTGCTTAAGCTTATGGGAGGCAAGAACTTAAGGTTCAGCGGAAGGGCAGCTGACATTGTGAGGACCGCAGTCACCCATTTCACCGCCCCTAGTATGTTGGTTAGGAGGCTGAGAAATGCCTGAAACCTAACTCTAACATGCTCAGGTGCTATGATTAGTGGCCTCCTGGGAGTTTTGCCCATCAAGGGCAGAGCCCGTCGAGGCAGGGAAAGGCGTTTGTCAGGCGTTCGTCAATGCTTAAGATGAGTGTCGTGGCAGTTTTCTCATAGCCCCCTGCGTTGAAAACATGGTGACAGCTGTTTATTTCTGTTCTCAAGCACCCAGCATACGATGTCAGACACTTGGCGCTCTCTTGAGGCGGCAGCGCTCTTCACAAGGATTCTGCCCCTCTCAACGCGCCACAGAGGGCCCGCACACATTCCCCTGCCTGCTTTATCAGACAATGCTGCTCTGATATCAAGAGACATGCCTCGTGCTGTTCAGATAAATGTGCAATACGGAGCACAGCTATGTCTTCATTGCATCAAATCCATTCATAAAAAAAAGTCTATAAAGAGTTTATTTTTTATGTCTTCACAGAATGCTAGCGGAGCCTGAAAAGACACCACTCATTTTTCAGAGTTGTGGAGTCTCCATTGTTTTAGCTCGAATGGACTTTTCAAAAGTGTTATCTGCTATTTTGCTTCAGAATTCGAAGTGTGAGTGACTTCTAATGCAGCCACTACTACTCTCCTGCCTAGGAAACCACATAAAAGTAACAAATGGCACCCTGGTGGCTGGAGAGGTGACGCCAAAAATGTACATTGCTTACGTTGAAGAAAACGCTTGCATCAGTCCTGCTTGTAATTCTTTTCCAAAGGGTGGGCTGAGCAGGTGGGCATTACTAGGCGAAGAGTGAACACACCTGACGACACGTACTTTCATTTGGATACCAAACCAGACTCATTTTTTATCTCCCATCAAACCATAAATGCACTCCGAAAATGTGACATTACATATAATGCATCATATCCATAACTAACATTTTCTACTTGCAAGTGGTCCAGGAGAACCCATGGCTCCCCGCACTGTGAGGGCATTTCATGGTGGTGAGGTCTATGGCACCCCACAATTTGAAGAACACTATCGTAGACCAAGGCCATTGTGGCTCATCACACCTGACACTCGCTTATACCCTCTGATAGACATTACACATCACTCACCTAAACCAACGTAAACCAGAACACACTACAATGCAGTAACAACTTCCTGGAGTATCCCACTCAAATTTAAAATGTATCTACGATTTCAGATCACATGACATACAGCCACATCTCATTATCATGCAAGATACTCACTTATATCCTCTGACAAAAATTGCGCCTCGCTCCTCGCATACATTATGATGCAATGCAACCTAGAGCTGCAGGTGTGCGCACTACTACACAGGTCCACATTGCTACAAGGTCATACTGTTACGGCATATATATATATGTGGGCACTACCTTCGCTCCTTCATACGCCAACTTAACAATGGGCCATTGGGAAAAGTATGAAGCCTTCAAAGAAGAACACAAAAGGTGCACAAATAAGATTGTTATGTGGTTCCGTTACATTGACGACCTTTCCATAATTTGGAAAGGGACGTCTGATGAATGGATAAACTATGTCAAACAGCTGAATGTGAACACGTTCAATCTTAGGTTCACAGAAACACACAGCTCTGAGAAGGTGTTTTTTCTTGATGTTACGGTTTCTATCAAAGATGGTAAACTAAAGAGCAAACTGTTTAGAAAACCCACTGGAGTGAATACAACTCTACATGCAAACAGTGCACATTGTAAAATTCTGACCTGGAGTATACCCTATGGGGAATTGATTCGATTAAGAAGGAATTGCACAACGATCGAAATGTATGATCAACAAAGTAAGATCACAGCCTGGGGGTTTAACAAACAATGCTATCCTAAACAGGTGATCTAACAGGCTTAAATAAAAGCACGTAAATGTGATAGGATGACACTATTAACTGACCAAAAGGATGCGAAAGAAACCCAAAGGAGTGAAGAGAAGGCACGTCTGATATTGACCTATGGACAAACGGCTAAGACAATCAAAAATATCATAAAGAAACATTGGTATTTACTTATGGTCGATACAGACTTACATGATACACTCGGTACCCATCCCAGTTTCTCTTTCAAGAAATGTAAATCCATAAAAGACACTCTAGTGAGTAGCTACATGGCACCTGAACCCAAAAGTAATTTTTCCATCTGGATGGCACAAAGAAAAGAGGGTTTTGTAAATGCACTAAGTGTGCTCCAAGTGTAAGATTTGCAAGTATGCTGATGAATGTTCCACATATGTTCATCCTATTTTGAATAGGACACTTACCATCACTGAAAAGATTACTTGCGAGTATGAATATATTGTGTACGTCCTGAAATGCACCTGTAACAAATGGTACATAGAGAGCACAAAATGCAGATTAAAGATACGGATTCTGCAACACATCAGAGCAATCAAGAATAGAGACTACACATACCCGATAGCCAAACACTTTTGGGAAGAACATGAATGAAAGCTATGTGACTTTTCATTTTTTGGATTGAAACAAATCAACATCGGACCGAGGGGTGGAAATAGAGAAAAGTTTCTGAGACAATATGAAACACATTGTATCATTGATTTTGAAAGCAAAATACCATTGGGACACAATATCGACAAAGAACTTTATACATACCTAGGAGAGTGATATATTCTGTACTGAAAATGCAGATATGGTTAGAGATGATATGCAATATATAGCCTTCTTCACTAGATGTAGAATCCATATTCTATTGAATGAACAGTTCATTTCAGACAATAGGAAACAAGTGCCCACAGCATGCGACACAAAAGGTTTACCACTATCTTGCAACTTGGACCATCTTTGCATCAATACTATAGAGATGCACGCTGTTACCATCTGTATATTGCTGGTCAAGTCATAGAGGTTGTCCCCCTTCTATTGCCCCAGCTCACATTGTTGTTCATTGTTTTGCTTCTTCTTTTTCTTCTCTCTTTTTTCTTTTCACGTTACTCACTGTGTTTAAATGTGCCATTTTTTTATTCCTTCCCCCAACTGAAAATAATTGACGGGAGCCTTTTAACTAATGTTTAATGGGATTAGTCTTATATACACATAGGAGATCTGTGATTTTGGACCTGACCGGAGGCTAAGCTATGAGGATGGTCAAGATTTTTGCATTATGAGATTGATGTTAACACTATCATTTTGAGAAAGGTCTATCAGAAACTAGTGTGCCAATGTCAGTCTATCCAGGATAAATTGTACTTGCACTATGCATTGTATAATGGATAAAAATACTGTGGCAGATGATTTGAGCACAAACGGTGACATCTTATATCAAACACTTTAAAACACAATGAGACCGTATCTGAGGCATTTGAAAATGCAGATACCAACCAAGGATAACTGTTCATAACCTGCTGCAGTTACTAACATTTTTTAGGATACGAAATGGACGGTGTTGAACATAAGATGCAGAGATGAATTTGCACTTTGATATTTGTGTAATCCCGCGATCTGTTCCCAAGTATATTAACATAAGACACAGAGATGAATTCTCACTATGCACTTTAATATTTGTGTAATCCCGCAATCTGTTCCCAAGTATATTGAAGACACTGTAATCATTTTGATAAGGAAAAGTAGAGTATCCAGTTAATAGACTAGAATGTATTTGTACCATATGCGTTGACTGACACCAGATGTCTGAGTTTTATATCCATAATGCCTGTGATTGAATATGTATGCCCTATGCACTTTACGTTAATGGAAAGGGAAAGGGGAACATTTTGTCTGATCGCACTTTACACTGAATTTGCCAGACTACGAGCTTAATTATGGATAAAAAAAGTATTCCTATTGATCCACTCTCACCTAGAGTGCATTTTATACCTCTGATCCGATAGACATCATTGAATATGTTATTTATAACGCTGGCAGCCTTTCTCACTGTGTGTTATTCAGTTAGAAATTGAAGGATTACATCAGTCCTCTTTCTATATGCATGAATCTAGCAACAGAAATGTGTATATACGTGCCCAGAACGTGGAGAACGCCATGTGATCAAGCTACGAGTTGTAGCGAAACGCGTTATCCCCTTGATGGCCTTCCGTGTCTACTGGGTGCGGGTTGCTAATTGATTTTTAATTCCATGTTGTTGGACGAATAAAGGATTCTTTTTTTAATCTTTTTGTCATGATTGACTGAGTTAACCACGCTGTTCCGGCAGAATCTACACTTTGGACAAAGCAAGTCTGTGAGTGCGGCTCGATCTTCGCTAAATACCAATAACGCAACATACATGTGACAGAAACTATAAAATGAATATGCAAATAAACTGCTTTTATAAAGGTAGCAATGCATACAAATTGTTCTCACAAAATAAGAAAGTATTTATTGTTTTATAGAAGGTGTATTTCCTCTGGCAGTTTCAATACACATTATTTGAGCCTTACATGCATCAAGGAGAAGTGCTATCATTGCTATCCTTCTGCTGTTTCCATTAAAACCCTATCGTGTGAGACAGAAGGAGGGGACATTGACAGTAAATGAGAGCCAATGGTGAAGCCACAGCCATTACTGCCACTGTGCTACAAAGAGACCTGGAGCGGAGCATGTCAGAGGTACGGTAGATCCCTCGAAGCTTCCCATTCACACACTGACCACAACACAAGCAGACAGGCCTTACTTATGCATTGGACAGAATAGTCCAGGGGGGTTCATCCCCCTTTGTGATTGTCCCTCCTGTTGTTTCCAACCATTCAAAAGAGAGCAAACAGAAAGCTTCCTAGACTGCAGCAAGAGAAGTTGGCACCAGTCAACGAACACATATCTGTGATCTGTACCACCGCTCTACTACAGTAGGAGGGCCTACCGCGAACATGAGTGAAATCAATGCACAGTGTGTTTATAGTGTGAACCAACTCCCTGTTCTCATTGCTCCGGAAAGACTCTGTAGCACAATGGCGGTCGTGACAAGAGTCACAAGAGTTGCTCCTAAAGGCAATGAGAGCAAGGTAAGCACCAGATCAAAATCCTCATGGGGAAGCTTTTTAAATGGGTGAATTTCAACGCCTGTATTAAATATAGGTTGGTGCATTTAGGTCCCTGGACACAATCCTTCAAGAAGTGCATTGGGATAGAGAAAGACATGCTCCAGTTCTCTGCTAGAAATAAGTGCATGTGCCATGAACCAATCTCTTTTCACAAGTGATAGTGATGACATGATGAGCATAGTGCCACTTGCATTCGAACAATCATTCCACACTGAAACAGATACTCACGGCGCAGGGCAAATGTAATCTATTTTGTCACAATTAGGGAACAAGCACTATCAGTTAGCGACCTTCGCAAAGTTATAAGAACTGAGACATGAACTATCCGCTCCGAAATGCAATGCCTTAGCACAGTTTTGGGACTAATCCAACTGTTCAATGTTACTCCCTTTCAACTACAAGTGCCCCACAGCATAACCCACACACAAACGTGCATCATGAAAACAATTGCCAGAGTTTGCTGGTTTCAAGGTTGCTTAGTCAAAACTAAATCTCAACGTGAAAGGTATTGAAATCCGAACTAGAATCTTCACCTGTCTTTACACCACAATGTGGCACTATTGTCCTGCAAATACACAATGCATGGGATTTTGAAAATTGCATTTGCTGAATGTGGCAAAAAAAATGGCTGCTGCGGCCAGCTGTACAGGTTTATGGCCTCCTTTCCCGAGGTAACGTCCAAAGTGAAGAGGGGTCATTACTGGTGGCAGCCTGCAATTACCAGATCAATACTTGTCAATGCTGCAGCCGTAATTGACATTAGAACTTACAAATTACGATAAACAGAAAAGGAAATCTATTATGAAAGGACACTCACGGGTCGTCAATTCACAGAACGGTTTTCAGGCCCAAAACAAGATGCCCGCCGAGGGGAGAGGGCGCTCGAAGAACGTGTCCCTTTTCCCTTTCCACAATGCCCATCAGAGGGAGCATGGGGCCGGCAGAATAGAATGGGCAGCCAGTGAAGAGTTGGGCACTGGGGTAGAAGGTAAGGAGGGGCGGGGAATAAAGCTACATTAAAGAGGGGGCTGGAAGCAAGAAAACAGGCACCATTAGCAGCCATGGGTCGTGGGCGTTACACGCGCTTTACGCGCACTCCATTTGGCTGGCACGTCAGCACAGTTGCTCATAATAAATAAGCGCCTGATGCAATACTAAGTTCCAAAATGTTAATGGTTATATATCTATAATAATAATAGAACACTTTCATGGAGCACACTTGGCGGGGGCGCAACAGAGCCTAAAATTCACAGTGGGGGAGGAGGGAGGATAACCCTTCAAATGCTGGGAGAAGCGCTCACTTCAGAGATGGTGGGGGAGGGAAAAACTTATTTGTCTGTGGGGATGTAACTTATTTACCCATTCTTATGCGACTATTCTAGTGAAGCATCCTTGTTACAGGCAGGAAACTCTCCTTTAACTCTGAAAGCACCCACTTAAGGCCTGCTGTGAGGATGAGCTGGGTCTCCTGTCCCCTCGCTAGGCTTCAAATCACTCCCCTGGCATCCAAGTACTAACCCCACATCACGATTTCTTTTGCCTAAAAATGTATGCATATGAATACAGGTGCTAACTGTGAAGCGCTTTACGTATTTGTTACAGCAAAGCCCAGTCAGCGTTTAACATGTGTCCTGTTCTGTCCGCAATGGCTCTGTTGGACAGCAAAGGTTGAGTCAACACAGCCAAACATTTAGGGGACGGGAGTGGGTGCAGCCAGTCAGCTCAAAGTTGTTGGGTCACTGACTCTTGGTGCTGATTTCAGGATATATCCCCAGCTGAACGGCACTCATGTATCAATTTGGCAAGACTGAGTGGGGGAAAAGTCCTGCGTGGATTCAGAGCCATGGTCTCCATGTCACACTCTGCTCTCTACAGCAGATGTACACGCCCGTACACACCCAAGTGAGTTATTCTACTGGATTATTCTACTGGATTTCTCGACAGCAGATGTACACGCCCAAGTGAGTTATTCTACTGGATTTCTCTACAGCAGATGTACACGCCCAAGTGAGCTATTCTACTGGATTTCTCTACAGCAGATGTACACGCCCAAGTGAGTTATTCTTCTGGATTTCTCTACAGCAGATGTACACGTCCAAGTGAATTATTCTACTGGATTTCTCCATTGCAGCAGAATATCTTGAGATGAGTTTCAACTGAATGTAATCATTTTAACTACCGCTAAGACAGTACCCCCCAAAAAACAGAGTGCTGGTGGGGGACAAAAGTGCTGCCTTCAACTGCATCATCCATGTTCAAAAGTGGTCAAGAACAAGATATTTAGGAGGTAATGTTATTAAAATAAGGAATGAAACTCACTAGGAAAGCTTCCTTGTGATTCCCAAAATATGGCAGCATTAACTTTAGTGCAACTTTGGAGACATGAATTGTAGGGTCATAGTTAACTCTTCTATAGTGTGCTTCCTACAACAAGGGTTCCTCTTTAATCTCAATGAAACCATTGCCTGCCAGCATTTCACGCAGTCAACCCCCCTGCGGAATCACTCCAGCTGAGATAAAGCTTGGGCATCCATGCAGGTTATTACCAGAATATATTGCGATGTCGTGAATCTCATAAGGGACTAAATAAATAAAGAATGCACTTTGCCCACTGTCATGCATTTCAGAGGAATCACAGGGATTGGCTTATATGACCCGCTCTTTCTCACTCCTTGAAGCACACGCTGTGCCAAGCAGACACCCAGCTCCACAGCTTGACCATGAAAGGTAACCAGGCAGGTCGCCACGTGGCAATAGTCAGGAACCGTGGGCATGGCACGGATGCTTAAACATCTTATTTGGGAAAGTGTGTTAGAATCACATGTAAACATTTTCAAAGAGTGCTCCCTTTAACTTTCCTGGTGTGTTTTCTGCTGGGTGCTCAGCTGGCAGGATCTGACACGACACTCACATTATGAACATGTGTTCCCTCACAGAAATCCTGCCTGTCACGCCTGTGAACTTAGTGCAGATGAAGATTTGCTTGACCACCGAGGGAAGTGTTTGAACGACCAGAAGAAGCTTGACTCTGGTGTAAGGAACACCTGACCTATTAACAAGCGAAGGGAGAAAGGAAACGTGATGTATGTAGAGATGGCCAGAGAACCACCAAATGGAGGGTCAGGTTATTGCTTCTCGTATCCTTACTGTGCATGCGCTTGTTGTAGCCTTAGAACCAAACGGTTTCTTCTTTTTCTGAAGGCTCTGTGCCTTCTTCTGAATCCCCCTCTTACTTCCTATATCTCATCTGCTACGTCCAGGTATCTTATTCGTTTCCGCCCTGATCATGGCAGCCACGTTTGGGCACGTGTGTGCATACTCCATTCACTCTATATACATTGTGCCTGCTTAAGCCATGCCTTGTGCTCCGGGTGTGTGCGGGAGAAAGGGTCTTGCTCAACCATCGCTCTTTGGCAAGGTTTCAATGCTGGCATGGGCACTTCTCTTGGGCCTACTTGCCCACATTCCTTGAGCGGCAATGCTACTCGTTGTCAGCACTAACAGCTGCTTCTGCCATGTGTACCTGCACTTGTCCTTTCATTGCATGCTCTAATGCCCCCATGTCGCTGGCTAGATATTTATTTATCGGTTTCATTTATTAAATTATTTATTTATTTGGTATTTTGTATCCTAGTTGCAAAGAAGAATTTGCCTCAGATTGAACAGGATTGTGAGGGTGGTCAGAGAGCATGGGAGGCAGCTGGGAGAAGAAGCTTAAGAACGCAACATTATCAATGGGCCCCGTGGGCTTAGTCACCTGATCGTGCAGATGTAAGTGGTTCTGGCATGCTGAGACTGGGTTCAAAATACACATGCAGGAAAAAAACATTTCCAGGAGGAGTAATTGCAGCTATTTCTTGAATCAACAACAGATTTCCTGTTCCCTCAAAGATAACGGGGGCTCATGGCACCATTTTGGGCTAATTACCCCAAGTCTAAGGCCTCCTTTCCTCCTGAAGAGGCCCACAAGATCTCAGTGACCTTGATGGCTTCTACCAACTGAGTACTTTGGAGTTATAAAAGGGGCCAGATCAAAAGATTACAAGACTAGGCGGAAAACCAAGAAGAATGTTTTCCAAGTCTCTTTTAAATGAGTGAGCACCAAAGGCATTTGGGTTCCACATGATAACACTACACAATGAAGTATTCCTTAATATTCTCCTTGTTATATTGAAAGTCAACGTTTCTATTAAAAATATTGCTCATAATAACGCACTGGTTGACGGTCGAAGACCGTATTAAATTTAAGGTGGCATGTCTGATGTTTAAGTGCATTAATGGTCTTGCACCTGGGTATCTTGCAGCCTAAGTGTGTGCATATCTTCCTACTAGAGATCTGCGATCAAGAGAAAAACTGCTGATGCACATACCTCGATCTAAACTAGTTTACAAAGGAGACAGGAGATTCACAGTGTTCGGCCCCAGAGTTTGGAACCAACTACCACTGGATATCCGAGTCGTTTCATCCATGGCACTTTTTAGGAAGAGGCTAAAAACCCTTTTATTTAAGTAAGTTACCAGTGTGTTCCCTGCTGTGATTCAGGTATTCTCTATGTTCATGAGATAGTTGTCATCTGCGCCCGATTGCAGTAAGATCTGTCCGGTGCACGTAAGAAATATAAAATCAAGTCAAATCAAATCAAATAAATTGCGAACACCATATAGCCACTGGATGTGTACAGGCACTCGTGAAACACTATACGCAAACTTCCAATTCCAATGGACGCACATTCCAAAGCACAGACCACACGGTACTGCGCAACTGTTAAAAGATGCTAACCCAAATGTCGGTTACCCACACTCTGTACAGCGCTCCGCTGCTCTCGAGCTAGGTTCGCGCTTTAAAAAGAAAAGAAAAGAAATCCTGCCAGTTAGTTTCACAATCATTGAAAAAACCAAAATCACAACTCACTGTCAGGTTACATCTGGGGGACACATTTGGTAGATTTACCTGATCATTTTACACTTCCAATAAAAGTCATGATGCAATCTATACAAACCAGTTAAACATGTACAACGCTAATTAAACTGCCACCAAAAATCAGTGTGCAAGCCTTGTCATAAGACACTGGGAACAAGAACATATCACAAAAGAAGCAGCCTGATAGTAGAAGCTATCAGTAAACTGCTGAGGTTATCCTGATCAAGGGCGGAGAGTCCGCTATATTGGGGTATAATCGATGAGTGTGCACTATTATGCTAATAAACTTGCAGAACTGGAGAATGAGATCTGATCTGGCGTCAATCAGGGACTGCTAGGCCAATGGAGAGGGGATTCGTTTATTAACGGCATTATATACATTGCACAATATAAAGCCCTGCTCATTTCATTATGTGTTTGCAAAATACTGGTCTCTGTATTTTGGCCAATGAGTTGTCCAGAGCTCAGCATTAACGGGGGGAGTGTCCATGTATCCTGGGTTTGGCCATGACTACCCTAGATCTGCCCCCCTCCCTCTCTCACTCCAATATTATCAAAATCCAAGAACGTTTTTTACTGACTTTAGTTTTTGACTCTTTATTTTTGACCTATCTGATATTTGTCTTTCTTTATTTTAACATACACTATTTTCCCCTACACCTGTCACCCTGGAGACTATTCAGAATTAGGTCTCACCTTGTAAAAGCCTGACATTGTATTACTATTTGTAAACAGAAAACATCTATTTATTTTAAGAACATAACAGTTGCATCTTGCTGTATACAAATGTAAAAATTGAGAAAGTGAGTTGTAAGAAGAATCTTACAAAGGAGGGTAGCAAATACCAGCGAGATTGTGATGGGCCATCCCACAAAGGAGGGTAGCAAGGACCAGTGCAGTCGTGATGGGCCATCCCTGAAAGAAGGGTAGCAAGGACCAGTGCAGTCGTGATGGGCCATCCCTGAAAGAAGGGTAGCAAGGACCAGTGCAGTCGTGATGGGCCATCCCTCAAAGAGGGGTAGCAAGAACCAGTGAGGTCGTGATGGGCCATCCCTCAAAGTGCAGTCGTGATGGGCCATCCCTCAAAGAGGGGTAGCAAGAACCAGTGAGGTCGTGATGGGCCATCCCTCAAAGAGGGGTAGCAAGAACCAGTGAGGTCGTGATGGGCCATCCCTCAAAGGAGGGTAGCAAGAACCAGTGCGGTCACAATGGGCCAACCCTCAAAGAAGGGTAGCAAGAACCAGTGCGGTTGTGATGGGCCATCGTTCAAAGAAGGGTAGCAAGAACCAGTGAGGTCGTGATGGGCCATTCCTCAAAGGAGGGTATCAAGAACCAATGATGTTATGATTGGCCATCCCTCAAAGAAGAGTAGCAAGAACCAGTGCAGCCGTGATGGGCCATCCCTCAAAGAAGGGTAGCAGGAACCAGTGAGGTCGTGATGGCCCATCCCTCAAAGGAGGGTAGCAAGGACCAAGTGATGTTATGATGGGCCATCCCTCAAAGAAGAGTAGCAAGAACCAGTGCGGTCACGATGAGCCATCCCTCAAAGGAGGGTAGCAAGGACCAAGTGATGTTATGATGGGCCATCCCTCAAAGAAGAGTAGCAAGAACCAGTGCGGTCATGATGGGCCATCCCTCAAAGAAGGGTAGCAAGAACCAGTGTGGTCACGATGGGCCATCCCTCAAAGAAGGGTAGCAAGAACCAGTGAGGTCGTGATGGGCCACCCCTCAAAGGTGGGTAGCAAGAACCAGTGAGGTTATGAGGGGCCATCCCACAAAGAAGGGTAGCAAGAATCAGTGCGGTCGTGATGGGCCATCCCTCAAAAGAGGGTAGCAAGGACCAGTGAGGTTATGAGGGGCCATCCCACAAAGAAGGGTAGCAAGAACCAGTGCGGTCGTGATGGGCCATCCCTCAAAGAAGGGTAGCAAGAACCAGTGAGGTCAGGGGCGGGGAGTTATCTCACCATGGACCAGCGAAGTTGAGAGTCATCTACAAGGGAGCATTAACTGCCGGGGCCACACTTAGGGTCGTAGGCCATAAGCTATTTTTCATAGCCGACCTGCTCAAAAGATAACACAGAAACAACAAGGTCTTCTTTTTTTAAATCAAACACCCACTATACCAAAAAGGAAAAACGTAACTAATTAGCTGGGAAAGAGGAATGAAACAACTACAATTTACATATAAAGGTAATTAAAGCTGTGCTGTGCCACCGGCTGATACCTGGTTAAAAAGAGACTGCTGGGGGTGAGAACTGAAGTAACTACAGTGTCATTATTTTAATTATGCAGCCCAGAAACACTCTAAGTAGGGTTAGCTTAGATTGTCAAATGAATTATAATATAGCATTCTTGGAACGTTTCCACCTTGGAGCGAAATACCCATGGCATCTGCACCTCTGGTTACCTCTTTTACAAGCCTGGTTGCAGTTTCCCCCTGCCTCGTTTATAATCTAGAGCTTTAATTATGTTGCGAGTTGAGCCTATATTTTCAGTGTATTGAAGTAAATTGAAACTGACACATTCCCTTAATTAGTCTTTAACAACAGAGTAAGACAGATCACCTTGGTGTAGACCCCTAGAATCAATGCAACACTGAAAACATGCACATTGAGGCTTGCAAACTGCACATTCTTTGCAAAATTCTAGTTTTGAAATATACTCTCTACAACCTCAGACAATTAATCTGAGGAACTGTACTGTTCAAAGAAAAAAATGACCTTCACAATGACTGGCCTTCCATGAGAGGGTGTGCACTTCAGTTATGTGCAAATTGCTTCTGTTTTGCACTAGTGGTTAGCAATTAATCTAGAAAATTAAATAAGGTTGTTGTAGCAACTGTATATTAAGTAACTACATGTTCTAACCGCTTTTTGTTCTTATTGGCTGGCAGCTGGCATTTTGTGCTGGGCAAATTCATCAGTCCACATGTACAATGCGAGATCCCTACATATGAATTTGACCGACGTCTGCAGTGGAGGAGCCACGGGAGGACAAGGGCGGGGGTGGGGGGGAGATGGAGGGCTTGCCCCCTCTGGCTTTACCCTGGGTGTCTGGTGCACTCCCCACAACGCAAGGGGTCCCACAGGGCAAGCGCACTCCACTCGGAGCATCCACAATTAATTTTCAAGCAATGTATTTTTTTTAAACTGAACGGTGCGCTCAGTTTTTTTTAATGCATCGATTGAAAATTCATGGCAGACACCGAGTCCCACTTCTCGACCAACGTACACCATTTAAGCAGGCACGACCTGCTGCTGCGGGCTGCGGGCAGACCAAGGTTTGGCGATACCGTGACCAGACTGTCCTCCGCATGGTGTTGGTTAACTTGGGGGCCGGGACTCGAGGTGATGCTGAAAATTGCACTATGCAGTGACTCCTGTGCTGCTGTTGTGTTTCGATTTCCCTGGGCACTCCCAGACTTTCTGGAGCCTGCCTGCAGTCAGTGGCTTCAGCACCCTGACCAGGAGGAGGCAATTGGCAAGTGGATAGGGGGCTGCAAGCAGGGCATATTTGACATTTGCTATTATGTAGCAATTTGTAAATCTGCCCAGAAACAAGTGCGGCCGTGTCTCGGTTATGGTGCATCGCGTGCGCACGCAGTCCCCGCACAATTCAGTTCAGCATCATAGAGCCACGCGGGCGCACAGCTACACCTCTGTTATTCCTGCGGCCTGGCTTGCCCACGACCGTCCTGCAGGGCTGCCCCGCTATGAGAGATGACGAGCTGGGGAAGGGGAAGGCGAAGAGTACACTACCTGAACAACTGGACTGTCTGCTGACTGCTGCACGATGCACAGATGAGCGCCGACTGGTTGAATTGAAAGGCACTAGGTATTCTTTTCAGCAAGTCATTTCGTTTAGGTGGGTCCGATCGCCCCTTCCTTTATTTCAGTTTTTGCCATCAGCACAGCAGTATAACTTTTCCCAGCCCCCAGCATGCATGCCTCAGTTAAAAAATGAAAGCAGGTACCCGGGAAAGTTCTCAGGGGGCAGAGTCAACTTGTGGGCTAGTACGCAGTGTGCGCTAAATAATCACAATCATTCACAGGGGGCTGCTGCACTTTCACAAACGTGCGAGTAAAATAGCCTTTGAAACAGTTGTCAGAGCATGTGTGCACCCAGCCTGGCTTACTGGAGAATATTTGCAGGGAGGACTTTCACCTAGTGTCTTTCAAATAATTCTATTTTTGGAGTCTTGGAGAACAGCCAGAATCTGTGCATTTGTGAACTAGTCTTGCTTAGTAGATGTAATTGCTCTAAGAGGGAGGGAACGTTTGGTGGGCAAGAGCTCAACTTAAATGAGGAAACAGGGGAATGGAGCGGAACTCCAGAAAACAAGATAAGAGGGCTTCAACAATGATAAAACAGGTCAGTCTCCAGTTTTCATAGTTTGCTTTATATACAACATATGTGTCTGTGGTGGGAGTGAATTAAATGTCGCACAGTAAAGGAGCTGCATACCCAGGCTCCCCTTGCTGTCAGTTAATTGAAGCTCGAGCCCGGCTTGGTGAGCTATGCTTCATGTTGACCATACATTGTTCTGTGTGGCTGTCTAATTCATGCAAGAGTTGCAAACTAACTTTGCACATTCTGCCGCCTGCAGATTTCACGCCCACCCCATGTACTCAAGATTCCCCTGACTGCGCGTATTAATTTATTTAGATTTATACAGCGCGCAAACAGCCCAGGGGCATCGAGGCGCTGTTACATGCAAAGGCTTAGTTACAGTGGGCGTCCAAGATGCCTTTTGGAATCAATACAGGTTAGTTGCATACATACATACATATTCCCTTTTGTCATGTATGTATTTTGTACGTATGTTCTTTTAATTTGCAAGTGGAGTGAGGGGGGGGTCCTGTGGGAATACAACTTGGTGTCCTGCATTAGGTGCTTTAACCATTCAAAAAAGAAAACCAGGTGCCCCTCCTACTGAGAAAGTCTATTATTGCAAAATGAACAATCCTATAGATAAGTGCGTGTACTGCCGTGCAGTAGGCCTGCAGAGAGGTGCTTATGCGTATGGTTATGGCCACCCTGCAGTATCTTTATAAGTACTGCAGCTCGGCTAGGAAGTGCAGGTAAGTGTACATTTAAATATATTAAGGCCAGAGTGGTGCACGAGGGCCCAGATCAAGATGGGCCTGCAGACCAGGGCCTCATAACCCTGAGGAAAACGATGACATTCTGCCATCACCCTGCAGGGGAATGTTTGTGGAAGTCCGTGGAAGTGCACCAGAGTGGGTATCGGCTGAGCCGGCGCCCGGGGGAGCTGCAATTGTAAGGCTGCATGTGATGAAGCTCTGGGACTCACTGATTAACCAGATGCCGATGCATGGCCGAGGAATCCTGGAGACACGGTGCAGTGTTACTCCAGGGACTCTGCAGTGCATGGCATACATACAGTGCTCCAGAAAAGATCTGGAAGTGGGAGTATGTTACTAGTAAGCTGGGAGTAAAATGATTTTTAGGGAGTAAAACTGTAAGTCACATTCCTAATGGAGGTATTTTATAAGCAAGTAAAAATATGATTATGTAATAATGATTTCTGTGCACCTACTTATTCATGCGTATCAAAAGATGCAGGTTTAGTTCTTCTGGTCAGACAGTAATAATAGTAGTTTCTACATGTGCTACTACGTGCCCTACTAGTCGAAAAATATCCATGGAAGATTTGTGGGGGAAAGTAGGGGCACAAGGTTCTACGTGTCTGTTTCCTATTTATTTTGGGGGGAGTATTTATACTCCCTATTTTTATTTTTGGGGAGTATTTGCCTATTTTTAGGGAGTAAAAGTGGCCAATACACCCCTTATGTGTAGGGCTTCATACACAGCCGAAATCAGGCCGCCACCTGTGAAAAAGTTGAAATGTGTACACGTCCAAAATAAATTACTTGCAACTCACATAACTAAAAACGCACTGAAATTGTATGTGTTCAAAAGCCATGAGTGGAAGGTGTGAGTGCCGGGTACTTGCAACGGAAATCAGGTGGAAACCTGCACAGAATGAATTGGAAGTATTCACAAATATATTGCAATACATTTCCTAGATTTGCAAGCACTCCTTACTGACTATTGGTGAAAGCGCTGCAGAAAATGCTGGCATGTTCACCAAAACGTACCTGTGCCTGAAGGTGTCCTGGTGGGGCGGCTGAGGGAAGAAGGCTGAAGGCTAAAGGCATTCTCTCAGCTGGCGCTGTGATCTGTGGGTCAAGGCTGGAGCACAGGTCTGCTCGGGCAGAGCCCAGGGCGCCGGCAATGGGCACAGGGGGGACTTGGCGAGTTGGCAGTGAGCATGCTGTGGTGGCTTCGTGACACTGCCATTGTAGAAGCTGGGACCAAGGTACTCTATTGACGCTCCTGGCGACGGTAGGCGTTAGACAGTAGCCATGGGAAAAAGATTAGAGGCACTCTGACACGTGGGCAGAGACCTGGAACCCCGCAGTTCTTCACCCATGAAAAAAGCCACCAAGAAACACAGGGTAAATCTGCAATTTCGGTTTAAAAAGGCGATTAGGGAAGAGCTCATTAAGAAACCAGGGAAGCAAAGGAGATCCCCCTTGTCTCCATCCTCTACACAGCCTCTTCTGTTTTTCTGGTGTGTGTCAAGCATTTTTATTTCCCGGTGGAATTTTGTGCAAGGCTCTTGCAAACCGTATATATTGTACAGTTTTCGTAACCCAGAGAGGAGGCACACACGGAGCATTTTTGATACAGATGCTTGAGTGTGAACCTTGCGTGGAGTGTACATACTGGCCTCGGCATCTTATGATATGATATTATATGATAGGTTATTTATAACGCGCTTTATACCCAGAGGTTTCTAAGCGCGGACCCAGGGATCGAACTTCTGTTGCTCCGTGTCATCTTGCTTCCAAGGCGAGCTCGTTGCCGCTGAGCTATCCTCCCGAGACCTCTTAGTTCTCAGCTAGTGCGCATGTACACTGTCCCGTGAGTGAGCGCTCTCAGGTGGTGAGCTGTGAAGTCTTCCGGCCTGTGCACACTCTCAGAGTGAGTTCATTCATGAGCTCGAACCATGATGGTGCACACTGTCTGGACTTTGTGCTCTGCTACTGTGAGGCAGTGTTTACATGACTGTGCATACTCTCAGACAATGATCATGCATACTGACTTGTGCACAGTCTCAGCCTAAGATTGTGCACACTCCGGGCTTGCCTGGCTTTTATTTTCCTACTCTCAACTCTCCCTGTGTCTGCTTATCGCCTCCTGCCGGGACGGAAACCCACTCTTGGTCTATATGAGGTCTCTGTCTCAATGCTGCATTCTCTCATAGTGCCTCAATCCATACCACCTTTCTGGCACTGTACGCCCGTTCGCTATGTTGTGACCCACCTTCCCAATCTAAAATGTCTTCAAGATCCCACTCTCCTCTCGGTCTGTGTGCGTTTGCACATCCGGCATTGTTGATGACTTCTTGTGCGTTGAAGCTTGCACGGACCCTACTTGTTTAGTGTCAATAAGGAGACTTGCTTTGTTCCTTCCCTGGCAGTGCTTCATCCAACAGCGAGGGAAGCTTGTACTTCTGCAGCGTCTGTAATGCATTTTGTTAGGGTAGCATCACTGTTATTTCTGTTTCTTTTTGAAGCACTTTGTGCAGTTTGCCATCTTGTAATTTGCCCAATGGTAGCAACCCAACCCTATCTTACCTGACCAGTGCGGTGGCCCTTGAGGAGCACTTTGCCCCCCCGGCATCGAAACCTGGGATCAAAACCTGGCAAAACTTTGAGCAGCCAGCAAAATGTATCCACTGCCTACCACCATCTACCCAAGCATCCTATATACCCTATGCAAGCATTCACACATCTGATATCCTAAAATCCCCAAACATGCATCACAGACAACACCTATTTGGAGTATGAGCTATGCTCGCCACAACATAGTCACCAAATGAGCTTTAAAAAGTCTGTACATGACTTTTACGTGCAACATTACTTCAATCTTCACATCACACACACACACAGTCGTCCATACACAGCCATTACGCTCCAGCGCCAGCGGCCACTTCAAAAAACGCTCATGCACAATCCAGCACATCTCATGCATGCAGAACATTGTGAAAGGCCACAATATGTTATTTTAAACGGGTATCAGGTAATATTATCCCCACCAATAATATTGCCATATATATGGTCGTGGGGTAAAGCCGTAGATGATATAATTAGTGGGGATAAGTTATGGGGTTATTGGGACTGGGGGTTGCGGGGGTGTCCCCCGCTCCATTAAAAAAATAATGGGGGTTGCAGGGGTGACCCCCACAGGTTCCATGGCTTAATATCGCTGTACAAATATGGCAATATTTTTGTATGGTTATATTTTTGCGGGGATATTAACACATGGAACCTTTAAACGTTTTCAAAAATGTTCTTTTTGTAAGAAGTTCCCAGGCACATAGAAATAGCATGCTTCTATATGGTATCTAGTCATTGCATCGAATTAATAGCATTGAATGCCTTACCATTGAAAAAAGTGCATCGAACAAAAATGCATTGAATGCGTTTTTTTTAAGGTAAAGGGTTTATTTTAATTGTAACCTGTTTTAAAGGTTAAAACAGAGGGCTGGGGGCACCCCCATTAAAAAGAAAATGCATTCAATGCTTTTTTTGATGCATTTTTCTATGGTAAGGAATTTGATGCTATTTAATTCGATGCAATGACTATAAACGTTCTATATCCATGGGTCAGGAGGAATTCTTTAAAAAGCAGTATGTTGGGTTCTGTGGGGGAAGCCAGGAACTCACAATACTGCAGGCATATATTTTTCTTTTTAGGGACCAGCCTTACCCTGGTAGAAATACAGTTTTTAACCTGGAGCAGGAGTGTCTTTAAAAAAAGAAAAATATCACCAGACCAGTTGCAGTGGTCCCCTTCCCTGCAGGGCACTAAACAATATGTTTAAAGTGCTAATAAACTTTTTAAATGAATTCCTCAGACCAATAAAAAATAATAGCTTTTCTCGTTCTATGGCCCCAGCTGAATTATTTCAAAAATGTTTATTAACAATGAAAACATGATTTAGTGTGCAGTGGGGAGGGCTGCTTTCGCATATCTAGTGCTTATTTATTTCTCAAAGCCCCCCTCATCCTGTTAGAGTTTATCGTTGTTTCTATGTCGATCGGGGACCAGGGCCGTTTAAAATAAGTATTGCCTGCAGTCCTGCATAGAAATATAAAAAATACTATGTGTAGTGTGTCGTGCAACTTAAAAAATATATATTTATTAAAACTTTAAAAATAATAATTCACAGTCCTGTGCAGAGACGTTTTTATGTGAGGGTAAAAGGGGCACTTGCCCAGGCACCCCATCTTGCAGGGGCCCCACAAGGATGTCTGATCTAAAGAAGTAAGATTCTTTTGTTCACCAGACTTAAATAGCACACATCAGTTTATTGGATTGCATCGTGTTGAGGCTCTAAACCTATTGCTTGTCTGTTTTGGCAAATACATTCTGCCTCAATCAATTCATTGTGTAATGCTGTCTGTGTTCACTGTGGTATATACAGTGTGTGTGTTCCTTGTGGCACAACTCCTGTAGCATTCTTTCCTTCCTGTGGGAATTATGTTGATCATGTGCAATAGCCACATTTGAAATGCATACTGGTAAATTGAGTGCCAAAATGATTGAGCCGCTTGCTCAGTGTGTTAAGCACTCATTACAGTGATATGTGTTCCTATGCAAGATTAGAATAGCACATTCCTGTAAGGCTGGCTGAGCCTTTCCTATGTCTGAAGTTTATAAACCTGCCTGCATATGTACTTGGTCTTGCAGCACAACAGATGCTATGATCAGAAATATACCTGCACCAGATAGGGGTTGCTATAAAAATGAACGTCATCCTTATTGTAAAACCTAGGCAATCACATCCAACGATGAGCATAAAATGTTAGTCCAAGAGATGAATAAGCATCAGAATTTGGAACCAAAGCATTCATACTTGTAGCCTGGCTTTGCCAGCAGACAATACAGTGATCCTGATCAATCATCTTATATCTCGTACGTTATTGTACTGTCTTCTGTGAAGTTTGCCTCCCTGCATGCTGGTGGCATCGTTTAGCCCATTACTCGATCGTTCTTCTTATGTAGGACATTTGAGTGGAAGGGGTGGTAGACAGAAGGGAGCAGACCAGATGGTGAAGGACTCAGGCAAGCATAGTTTGAAGTCTACTCGTTTGACACAAAAAAATGCTTTGCATTTTTGTAAAAGTCACATGTTTTTCTGCACGTTTATAAATGACAATTTGACAAATCAGTGTTTTGGAAATATGTAAAGCTTTAAAATACAAAAGACCAACCCAGATTAAATCTGTTGAATCACACTGATTGGTATATATACGTCTCTTGATGATGGAGAGAATGAAGCTAGAATCGTTCTGTGTTACACCCTTCTATAATATTTCGTTTTTTTTAAAAAAATGCCATGTTTGGTAATGTGATTGGTGTACTTTCCAAGTCATTTTTATAAAATGAGATTATTTTAGTTCATGGTAAGAACTAGTAATGAAAGTGTTCAAATGCAGATATTGCAGAGTTGGCACAAATCCCAGATTCACCCCTTAACCAGTTTGTGTAATGCTGGGCATCTAATTTAATCTTGTATTCCATAGCCTCTCAAAATTACCAGTCCCTAAACCTTTCAAAATTGTCAACCCTTCAGAGAGATTTCCTTCACAGGGTATGATCTTCAAAACAGCCTCACTCATGGTTTCACTGGCTATAGTGTTGCTTCCACTATAATAGTGAGCATTGATATATTGAAAACCACAGTCCCTTTATTATTTTGATCTCTAATGGCAACACTATTTGAAAGTCCCACTTATAATCTCAGTCTGTCTGCATAGTGACACCTTCCTGGTAGCTTCTAATTTCATCCACTATCCATGCTATGGTATGTGTAGCTTTCTCCTTCCTACCAATTGGTCTGCTCTATCCATGCTCGAGCACTTTTGCATTCAGTGAGGCAGCAAATGTGATTTATCTGTCTATTCTGGATTACATGTACCTTTTATATACAGTCCTGCATTAATACTACAGGCTGCATACCTTCTTGGATTCTATTGATAAAAAGTCTCCTGTATCTATGCTAGAACAGAAGTAACCTCTTTGTAGACTGATAATGTTGGCCTTCAAATGATACTTGTTTATCAGTCTGATTGGAGCAAGAATGAAGAGGGTAAGGGGACTTAAAGGGAGTAAACATCCTTATTTTTAAGGCTTTGAGGCAGCATATCAACCTATGGGTTGTGATTGCAGTGGGGGCGGGGAGGGTGCGGCAGATATTCTTGATCACTTAATTCCTTTGGTTTGGTGGAGGGGGGCCCCAAAGGTGTCTGTGCCCAGAGCCCCAAAAGTGCTTAAAATGGCCCTGGTCCTGTGGAGAAGGCAGGTGCGTGCAAGCTTATTAATGGCTTTATTTTTTAAACACATACTTGGTGCTCATTAGACATTATTTAAAAACTAATTTGAGGAAATAAATAATAATGATCCCCATATGTTCTACCCTGTTTAGTGGTGGGTGAGTTTGTTGGTGTTTAACACTTCAAACACTTAACATCAAAAAGGCACACATACATGATACCATCCACAATGGCCATGTGTGAACAGAGGGCTACACTCCACACATTTAAATATAACCGATGGATTTTAGGGTTGTTTTTGAATAACTACAAACCACCACGATGAGAGACAGACATTGAGAGAGAGGGGAGCAATCTTTGTGGCAAGATGGGAGAATGCGCCATTATAGACCAGGGCAGACATACACTGGGTATTTGAGAGATACCAATGGTAGATGAGCGAAGACCGTGCAGGGGAGAAGAGACAGACACACCATTAGAATATAAGAGACACATTGGGGGAACATGACAGAACAACTGAGGGAAGATGAAATATTTTGTGACGCCGAGAGACACTTTAGTAGATCATGAAAGACACATCAAGTAAAATAGGAGACACATTGGTAGAACATCGGGGCAAACGAGTGATACAAGATGAAAGACACATCGGGGCAAACGAGTGACACAAGATGAAAGACACATCGGGGCAAACGAGTGACACAAGATGAAAGACACATCGGGGCAAACGAGTGACACATTGGTAGAACATGAAACATAGGGGAAAACAAGCCACAAATTGGCAAAAAGCACACATCTGGTGAAACAATAGAGGCATTAAAAAAACTGTTAGACTCACGAGGGAAAATTAGCAACACATTGGTAGACCATGAAAGGCACATTGGGGAAAACGAGTGACACATTGGTATAACATGAAAGTGAGCATATCATTCAAGGATATTGAGAAATTTTGCGGGAAGAATGGAGACAAGTTGACGGAAATTGAGAGACAAATCAAGATACTCTCAAGAAAGTGCACAATGTTGGGAGGTGTTTTAGCAACAGCCCGGGGCTGGGGAGGAAAGGATGTCAGGGGGTTGGTTACAAAGGAAGTCACTCAACTTGTGGTCCTTAACTCTAAATGGGAGGAAGAGGAGAGATGTTGGAAGATGGAACAGGGTATTCTTTAGAAGTCAATGAGAGACACGTAAGGAGAAGAAGAGAGACAACCTGTGAGTAGATTGGGCACAAGGGAAGAAGAAAAGTAACAAAGCGTATGAAACCCCCAACCCTCTCCTGTAATGTGTGGTTTGCTGCTTTCACCTTTTCACCACAACAAATGAGCCCTGAGGGCTTCACTTCACTCTAACTCCTTGTGTGTTTGGCTGTCCCTAAGTATTCATTAGTTAAATTGCTCTCTACTGGCCGCATCCACAATCCTTTGAAACTTTCCATGGTCATTTGTTCCCCAAAATTGCACAAGTATTTTTCCTTCCAATGCAATCTTTTTATAACTAATCACTTGGAAACACATACTTTAAATACCCCATTTCACACATGTTAACCCCTTAAGTGCTAAGGGTGAGTATGTCATCTTGAATTTTCCAAAAGGAATCATTGGAGTCTCCGCCCACTTCTGCAGTTGAGTGGAAAAAAAATAATCTTGCGGGCGCGCATCCCTCCCAAACCTTCCCTGGAATGAGTGTGCTCACATGGGCTCTTATTTGCTCAGTGGCACTGCTCTCAAAGATCCCTCTTACCCACCATCTCTTAATCCCGATATAGCTTTTTGATCTTCTTTGTTTCCACTAAATAACCAGAGAGTGATCTCTGAAATTGTAGATATCGCAGGACTTGCCCTATGGTAGTCCACCACACTGAGCCATACTAAAACAGTTCTCATTAGTGACATTGTAATATCAGAAGACAAGAACATTGGCCCTTCATGTTCTTCAAGGAACCTATACGTTAACCAGGAATAGAAAAATCTGGGGCAAATGATATAAATAGAAACTGTCCTCATATTTTCTGGAAATATGGTACAGTTTACACTCCCTACTTAGTGACCGAATGACAATTCACCCTCATGAAGGCAACGGTTTCCCAGCACATCTGAGACTGTTCTCAAGAACATGACATGCAGCAGCACGCTGATGCGCATTGTCTGTTGAAGATCATTTAAATGCAATGCTAGGAGTCGGATTGTTGTGTCACCTCCAGCTGTCAGTATGCCTGGTTTCCTGTGACATAGTTCTAGGAATGTGGACTTCTAAAAGTTGAACTCCAAAAGCCATAGCAAAGTGAACAAACCAGTCCTACCTCCTTGAGCACCCACATTACATTCAAGAACCTACCTGCCCTTTTCTCGAGGCACAGTGGAGTGGAGCAATGCTTGAGGCGCAAGTTGATGAAAGAGAGAATGATGGCAAAATTGCAGTCATGGTCCTTGCCCTAGGTGACACTAGCCTGAGACACCAGCTGTAGGAACCACAGAATGGGGACGAAGAGGAAATGGCTTGATGCAGTTGTGAAGGAGAAACAGCTTGGCTGCATGGATGGATCATTCCTACATCCAGTAGTACATCACAAGGACAATCCTTACGCCTCCCTATGCCCAATTCAAGGAATGCAAGGGAAAAGGCATTTTAACAGCAGCTGGGAGGAACTTGTACTTGGCAAGGGGGTTGGAAATGTCCTAGTTACAACTGCACCCAAGCCCGCCAGCCCGAGCCTAAGGTGGGTCTGATTGAAGTGAGCATGGAAATTATCACTATTAGTAGTAATAGTTTTAATGTTTCCTTTTTTTTAACAGTAGATGGGCTTTGCGCACGGTGTGCATGATCAATTTCTTGTTACACAAAAAAATGTAGCTGCTGTCATGGGAAATTGAAACTGCCCTTTTCTATTTCTATAGGAGTGGCGCGAAAGGCAAGGCAGTGTGGGTGGTTGGGAAGAAGAGGCCCCAGTTCAAGAAGTTAATTCAGGATGGGTGGGGAGTTGGGGGCAGACGGTGTTGGGTGCCAAGGGGGCTGGTGGTGCAGTGAGGCTGAGGGGGAATAGAGGACCCAGGCATGGGGGAAAAATTGTGACTCCCGCAGGCAGTCGTTCGGGCAAGCAAGAGAACGCAAGATGTCACTTATAGATTCTGCCCGCATTGCCAGCCACATGATTGGTTGAGAGCTCTTTTCCGTGTGTGAATAATGCTTCCACTTCCCAGTACAGTTAAAAATATACAACACATAAAGAAAATACCTACAGTATATCCTGAAAATGAAGGGATGGAAGACTTTAAATAGAGGGAGAGCCTTACCCACTTGGGTTATGGTCCTGTGAAAATGTAAAGTGATGCTTTATATAGGAGGTCTGCCTTACCCACTTGGGGCGTCTGGTCCGATGAGAGAGTACAGTGGTGGCATAAACAGGAGGAGAGACTTTCCCACTTTGAGGCCAGTTCCTGTGAGATAGCACAGTTGTGCCTGAAATAAGAAGACGGCCTTCCCCACTTGGGCTTCTGGTTTTCTGAGAGGAAACTGGGGTACTGCTTAGAAATGGTTACCAAGCTTTACTATACGAATGGTCCGTGATGATAATGGATGAACACAAGGTCAACCACAGACACAGCCCATGGAAACCGATGATTAGTTTGGTGCTAAGTTTTGCATTAGAGAACTGAAGAGGGAGTCGGGATCCTAGGACCACCACCCTCCCACCAAGTTCATGACAAGACGGAAGGCTAGAAAATACCGCAACCACCCATTCTATTTTGGACGAATCCCATATGCACCAATGATCGACAAATATACTGAGGGGTACTCTCTCAGTCAACCATACAGACCAGGTGCGCTACAAAACTATCCATGCATGAGTGAAGAGCCGCAGGCCATGGTCAGCGACACCTATATGGACAGCCTGAACTAAGCACCAAGAAGCCATGTTGCTGACGTCATTAGAGATACCATGACATAGCAGCATTCGACATGAGGCACACATGCAATCTGCACTGCGCGGCACAGACACACTCGAATACATGAAGAACATGAGCGTACAGTTCTATAGATAGAGGACAGATACATCTACATACTGTCATTGGTTTTATTATTTTGCCATTAGTCAAACACAGTAATGCAGAAACTGCAAGGCACAAGAGATCCTGATCGAGCTTGCTGATGCTTAAAGCCATTACTCACATGGACATACAGGAGTATATATATGGAACCTGATCAACCCACGTATAGCTAACTCATAGAGAATGTAGCATATAATGGACAATGTAGAAACCACTTTATATGGTTTAGGAAAATTACAGCAGGCTTCAAATCATTGAGCAGGAGTCGAGCTGAGCCGATTCAGGCTGCACAGGGAGCAAGACACGTGAGCCACAGCCAAGGACAAGAGATATGGGGACATTCCAATACCCAGACAACAAAGAGACCAGCTGTAGAGAAATTGAATAAATCCTCATGATTCGGAGCTGCAGAGCTCCATTTTGTGGTCCCTAGACACGTGGTGCAGCTGAGGCAGACAATGGACAGTAATCAGTGGTGGGAAAGAAGAGACGATCCCAGGCAGCCAGATTCAGCTGCAACAAGTATGCAACAAATGTGCAACAAGTGTTGCAACGAGTGGGACATGGTCTCCTAAGGCAAAGGTGGTGTACACAAGTTACAATACAGACACATAATCATTTTCATCACCTTGAAAAGGTGCGCAGTGGGGTGAGAACCATTTGGGGTCCCAGGCCTGGGGACATCAGCTCTAGCCAATCACAGTTTAGCACTCAAGGGGTGGATAGCAACAGGCAAGAACCAATGGTAAGTCCACTACTCTGCAACAATGTATTAAGTTAGTAAATTGGGGATGGGACAGGCCAGCAATCTGACATATAATAGCCAGTAGAATAACATGCATATGCACCTATATAGGTGATTAGACTCCTGATGGCGAATCCCACACAGCGATAGGTTTTTGGAGAAAGGCCCAAGTGATGACAGAGTAGTGACATGTTTTAAGAACAAAAGTGGCCTGCGCGCCATTTACTGTGTGACATGATTGAATTTTCCTGAGTTCTTGTATCGATCCCTGTTGCTTTCGCCTGTAATAAACCGCAGTTTGAACTTGCCATTGCCCGAGTCCTCTGTGTATATTGGGGAAGGAGTTAGGCCCTCCAAGTCGGCAGACTTCCAGCATCTCTCTGGCATACCTGGAGTCTGGCACCAACAAGTTGGTAGCAGAGGACGATTTGCGGCGTCAGCCCGGCACAAGGTCGTCTCCGCCACTGCGGAACCTGAGAGGCTGCAGGACCCTCGCATATTTCAAGAAGGCAGGGACGCTTACCAGTGGAAAGGCCATCAGGAGCCAGTTTGGAAATCACCCTGCCCAAAGTCAGACCAGGACAGGGTAGTGTGCACCTTCTGGGGGACACGGCAGCCGAGCAGTGCCAGCAGACCACAGAGTGTACGTATTGATCCAGTCGAACAGCAACTGAGGGTGTGAGGGACGGTATTGAGTATTGTGGAGTATTGTTTAGTATCATTATATATTGTCAAGGTATTGTCTAGCATTGCCAAAGCTAGTAGGAGCTGAGGTAGATGTCCCTTTTCTATGTCTAGGGAACATTCGAGTATAGAGGTAAACAGTTCTGGTGAATAACCTAGACTATTGACTCAAAGACACGGATGGTAGATGTTGTTATGTAAATAGTGGTTTCCTGTGGGTTGGGCATTTTAGCTTGGCTCATAGATGACAGTATCTCCGTAAGGGTTAGCAAGGGAGCTGGCCTAGATTGCGAAAGGTGAGTCGACTGGTTAAGTCTCCTAGAGTGAGACGTTTCACACACTACGCGACAAAGCGGGTACAGTTCGATCACAGGAGAATATTGGTATACTCTGCTTGGAGTCGGGAAGACAGCTGTGGGGTTTGTGTTTTTTGGGTGTAATGGGTTATAACAGTGGCCTCAAGCCCAGGGAGCGCATCTCTCCTGCCCTAAAGACTCTCCATTCGCTCCCGGTTGCTGCACAGATGGAATTCAAATCTCTATGCATCATGCACAAGATCTGGGGCTGGCGACCACGCTATCTGCAACTTGCTATTACTAAATATTCTCTCTCTAGATATCTACGTTCCTCTGGAACCAACTCTCTCTGTGTGTGAAGCGGTTCGCTATACAGATGGCCGGAGGCCGATCCCTTGCTTCTCCTGGCTGCCTCTTGTGAACAACCTTCCCCTTCCTCTTGAACCCGAATTCCTCACATTCCAGAAGCTCCTCAAGACTTTTCTCTTCATTTCTTCCTTTCCTTCTTCCCTCCTCCATTAACCTCACAGTCGCTGTGTTTGGTGAGCAGGGCCCTTATGTGTCCTTGTGGCCCTGGCATCCCACACCTAATCGCCTCAGCCTCTGCTTATACAAAGCACTTGCCTCTGCACCCACTGGCCTCAGCCACTGTAGGCCTGCACTTACTCGCACATTGCAGCTGAATTGCTCTCCAGCACTTTAGTTGGGACTTACATCCGCTGCTCACCCACGAGCACGGACACTCCAGCACTTACCCCCGCTCCCTCCCCCCTCTTCTCTCTCTGCCCTTGCACGTTCTGAATACTCACAAGGCATAGTAGGTTTGTCTTTATCCTCCAGTTTATATATTGTTTTTTACTGTTATTCTCAATCCTAAATTCCCTCCGTGTAGCCATGTGGGTTCTTTGAAACACATTTACTTGTTGTATAAGCGCCTAATAAATGCACAGTAAATAAATAAATACATATGGCAGATGAAGCGTGTGTCAGTGGATGCCTTTGCCGCTACTTTCTCTGCTCCTCCTCTGCCTGCGGTTGACTTACACCCTGACACAGCCCTCTCTAACCTACATCTTTTGATCTCCAACATTCTGGACGTGCTTGCACCTGTCATGAGAATCAGTCTGAAGCCTACCTCCTACCTTTCGCGATCTGAAAAACTTTTGTATGAGCGCACTATAAATAAAATATCATATCATTAGTGCAACTCTTGGTATGACTCCGACCTCGCCGCCCTGAAACGCAGGTGCAGGGTGGCTGAGAGGAAGTGGAGGGCATCAGGCGCATCCTCTCACAAACTGGCCTGCCGCCAGCTCCAAAGGCAATACAAACTCTCTGTCCTGTCCAAGAAGAAAGTCCACATGTAACCCCACGTCTCTACGCCTCTAACAACACGGTCAAACTCTTTAAAATCTGCAAGGAGCTGGCCAGTCCTCGTGTAGTCTCCACCTCTCCTGTTCACACCCAGGCTTATTGTATGGCACTGGCTTCTCACTTCACCACTAAAACTCAGGACATTCTGTCCTCTCTCTCCTCTTCATCTCCCTCTCCCGGCCAACCTCTGGCCCCCTTTCTCTCTCCTCCTCCCTTCTCCTCTTTCTGTCAGACTACACCTGACAATGTTTCTAGACAATTCCTATCTATGAAAGTGTCGTCCAAGCAGGTGCTCCCGTGCTCCTCCAGAACCATCAAAGACCTCATTGACACCCTCGCTCCAGCCTTGGCCGATTTCTGCAATCACTCTTTTGCCACTGGAACTTTCTCCTCTCCCCAAGCACTCCCTTGTGCACCCCCTCCATAAAAGGTCTTCTGCCAATCCTACCTGTCTGACAAACTATTGCCGATCTCTATCACTCCTTTTCTAGCAAAACTCCTAGAAAAGCTGGCCATCTCCCGGCTTACTCTCCAAACTGAATCTGTTGGTTGTCTCCATGACCATCAGTCTGGCCTCAGAGCATCCAGGGACACTAAACCTGCTCTCCTGAACACCCATGAAGATCTGCTCATTAATCTTGATTAAAGCCTTCCTTCTGTCCTCATCCTTCTAGACCTTTCCTCTGCTTTTGATAAAGTCAATCACGGCATCCTGATCAATCAACTCTGTGAGAACCTGGGCAATATGGATCAGGCCCTGGAGTGGTTGACCTCCTTCCTCCTGGACCGACCCTCCCAGGTCCAACTTGGATCCTTTCTTTCCACACCTCTCTCTTCCCTCATGTGGTGTTCCCCAGGTCTCTAACCTCTCACCCTGGCTCTTCAATGTCTACTTTGCTCCTTTGGCCCACCTGATCTCTACCTTGTCCTCTAACTTTCAGTGTTATGCGCATGACACAAAGCTCTCTTTCAGGCTCCCCTCAGCCTCATCTCCTCTCTCACTCTGCTAGGCCCTGAAGACCCTTGCGCATGGAAACAAGGCACAATCACCATACACTAAGTGATACGACAGACACAAGGTTCAATTCCCAAGTACTAGGGTTTATTGCAAAGCAAATATTCTCAGTCGGCTGACTGGGCCTAACGTCTTGCAACGTGTGATCACCCAGACCTCGTGAGGCGCAAGAGAGGGCACATTCTACATCAGCATCATATATTTAAAAAGCCAATCATACAATCTCCTTGTAACACATCAAAACCGCCCATAATATATCTTCTTGAGTTAGGGTTCGATAATTGAAAGTTATGACAAATATGACACTCCATGACACGTTTCTTTCTTAATCTATATTACTTGGTTTAGCAACAGTTGGAATTTGCAGTAAGCAGACATGGTTCTTTGTTGTGGACAAAACAAAGCACTTGTTTAGCGAGCAAATTGTGTTTGTTTCTATTTGTGATCTACGGGTCAGCCTGATCTAAGAGGGCACCGAAAGGGGGGGGGCTGCTAGGAAAGTATAATTCATGCCTTAACGGCCTGTTTCTACAGTTTCAGCGAGACCGGCTGGCACCTGGCTTGGTGATTAAATGCCTTTCTGCTCGCCTTCAAGGACTTGTGAGGGAGGAAAACAATGTATTTACATACTGTTTGGCATTTCTGTCTGGGCCGGACTCTCAACATGTAACTTGTGGCCTTGCTCTGTGCATGAGCAGAATGGACTAAAATATATTTTGCAAAGCGTTTGAACAGAAAGGCAAAGAGAGCAAAGGGAGCAAATGGCGGACCTTTCACAAAATGGATGCTCTATGGTTATGCTGACGATTTCTTGGCGATATAGGGCATATGATGCAATTGGTTTTCGGCCAAGATAATATATCATCTATGCTTTGGTAGGGTAATTTCTGGACTCACAAACCATCCTTTTGGCCATAAGCCAAGAGCATCATCCATACATCGCATTTTCCTCTGACCATTTATCTAGTTCTGAACTATGCATATTACTGTAATCGTCATCATCAATATCAATCGACATGAACTCTTTCATCTAATTTGGAACTTCTTTTTTCTGTTACCATGTGTATACACTCATTCGTTATTTCAGAGCAAATGATTGGCAGGCAGTGTATGCAACAACAACATGTCATCAAGATAACAAGTAATGATACTATTATTGCAATTAATTTCCATCGCCATGAGCGCAATAACTCCCAAAACCAGGAACTTATATTCAGCTCCCAACCACCTGTCGGGAGTCTAAGGTCAGAGCTCAGAATGTGTAATTTCTTTATTGCCTCAAAAATCGTAGGGGAGGCGTCACTTACAAATACGCAGCATGCTGACCCCACGATTTTGCAAACACCCCCACGGTCTGCCAAAATTATATCAAGAGCCATTCAATTTTGAAGTGTCATTAATCTAACTGCCTTCTCTTCCAGGGTCATATTATACAATATGTCGGTCGTTCCATTTATCGTTTTTGCTAATATTCTAGAGAGTCTCTGTATATTCCACGAGTTTATTGCTTGGCCCCAAAATGGGATAAATGATTTTGCTATGTCTTCTGCAATCAATCCTGTTTCGTCCCGCCGGGGCCTGGATCTAGATAATTTTGATAGGTCTGACGTTCTGTACAGAAATACACCTGGGAAAAGGATCCCTAAGTAACACATCCCTCCCAAATTTCTAGGCAACCAGGGATAAGCTTTTTCTCCACATATAAAATAAACGGGATCACCTACATATATTGGTTCTTCTTCTCTTTCAAGTACTGCAATATTCATGCATCTATTGAATGTCCCTACTGAATAGGAACCTTTTTTTCATAGGCAAAATGGGACAGTGCGAGGATTGTAATTTATTGTATACGAAGGGGGCACTAAGTCATTGTTCCCTCCTTGGTTCATGTGGAAAGTTATTACAGATGATTTATAAGGCACATGCAGTCTGTCCACTAGCCTTACCACTGGTGTTATCACTCTTGCCCTGTTAAATATGGAACAACCTACAGGTTCCATTACCACTTTTTCGAATTCATCTATGTTTGTTCTATCTAACTGACCTATATCACTCTTATTCCATTTCCCATAAATTAGTGCACTTAATGATGTAGAGCATGCTGTATTGAGGGGTAATGGCTGTACATAAGAACCCATTCCTTTCCCGCCATACTGGGGTAAATGGGTGAAGACCCAGCAATTAGTTCTGTTCAGGATAGAGTCATATTCATTATCAAAAGCAACGTGTTATTGCCATAACCTTCCCTGTGTCTTTCTTCTAATGGAGGGAGAGTATAAGAGAGTACATGGACTGGACTATCTGTGGCAGGTGCATTGTTAACAGTCAAAAGAGAGCTTAATGGATGCACGCTCTCCAAATACAATAGTACTGGGATCAGTTTACTCAGAATACAAAGTAGTATTATAATCATTATCATGAATTTTCTACAGCACATTCTTCTTGATATTTTTATAGTCTCTACATCTACTACGTCATCAGCGTTGGTGCAGGAGGGAACAGACATGTAACTGAGTCTCTCAACATGTAACATGTGGCCTTGCTCTGTGCATGAGCAGAATGGGATAAAATACATTTTGCAAAGCGTTTGAACAGAAAGGCAAATAGAGCAAAGAGAGCAAATGGCGGACCTTTCACAAAATAGACGCTCTATGGTTATGCTGACGATTTCTTTATTGGCGATGTAGGGCATATGATGCAATTGGTTTTCAGCCAACATAATATATCATCTATGCTTTGGTTGGGTAATTTCTAGACTCACAACTCAATACTGACTGTCTTTCCGCTATTAGGATTGGTGTGCCTCCAACGATCTCTACCTTAATGCCAGTAAGACTGATCTCCTTTTCATTGGGACCCCTACTCCTGCTTTCCCTCTTTCACTTGGGCAGCCCACCTCGGGCCCTATTCCTTTGCCTTCCTGTGACGCAAACCCCAGTGCTGTCATCTTCAACTCCACTCTCTCCTTCTCTCCTCACATCACAGAGCTTTCCAAGAAAGCCCACTACCAGCTGCACCTCGTCAGAGGTATTCTTCCTTTTCTCACTTTCCCCCAGAAGCTCACTGTCTCCAGAGCCCTGGCTCTCTCTAGGCTGGACTACTGCAACAGCCGTTTTCTCAATGTGTCTTCCTCTACTCTCTACCCGCTGTCACTAATCCATAACTGGACTGTGAGATTCATCCTTGGCCTCAATCCCAGGGATCGAATGTCTCCAGCCCTGAAATCCCTCCACTGGCTCCCGGTGGCAGCAAGGATCAAGTTCAAGGCCCTTTGCATTGTCCACAACGCTTTCTGGAGCAGGGGACCGCACTACATCCAACGCTCTCTTCCAAAATACCGTCCTTCTCGAGCCCTTTGCTCGGCCACCTCCAACTCTCTGAGGGTCAGACGCTTCTGCAGGCAGAGAGAGGGGTGGATTGCTCTACTCTGCAGGTGACTCCCTCTGGATTAGCCTCCCTGCCCCTCTCAAACTTGAGCCGGACCACCTGAAATTCTGGAAGCAGCTCAAGGCCTTCTTTTTCACCTCTGCTTTCTCTCTCTCTCCGTCCCCTGCTGACCCTCCTGTCCGCTGCACTGACTGGTTGCCTGGCAATCCCCAGATTCTCACTGGGTACCAGGCTCCTCCACAACTAGTCTCCTGTGCACTGCCTGCGGACCCACCGCGCACTTAGGGACTGTAACTGAAACCCTACAGTCCCCTGACTCCTTGCACTTACCCAGAGCTGTGCTTCCCTAGCTGCTCGTCCTCAGAATAATGCTGCACTGATGCCACTCCCCCCTTCCCTCTCCCTAGCACTCCCCCCTGCACTTTGCGTTGTGTGCACTTGCACAATCTGAATGACACAAGGCCTAGTAAGATCGTTTGTTTTGTCCTCCCTCTGTCGTCGTCCCCTTGTCTCGCAGCGCCTAAAAACACCTGGGTACAGGCGCTTTATAAATTACATATCATCTCATATAAGTATTAGGAATTTGTCAGGCACTACTGTTGTAGGCCCAGCTACTCACACCATTGTGTAGCTGCTACCATCAATGGTCAGTTAATACCACTCCGGCAGTGCCTGGCAAATGTATTTCCCGTGTCTACAGAAATGCCCAATCTGTTGGCATTGCCAATACTTGTTTTGATACTTAGTTTAAGCTAACTGCAGGCGTTGCAGCCACACTCAGTATTTTTAGAGCCAGGACTGGTGATTCTGTAGAACAGTAGGGTGCTACTGTTTTCCTAGAAATGTTAGGTTCATCGAAGGAGTGATTAGATGATCGCAATTGTGTATTATTTGTATATCTCGTTCTTTAGAACTGGTAGGCCGAATGTCCCCCCTGGCACGCCACTAGCAAACCGTGCAACGTCTGGCCACTGAGACCAAGTTCACGAGCAAGCAGCGTGATTGCAACACGATTAACCAAGAGAATGAAACGGGGACTCGGCGTTACAACACTGCTTGGAGGTCTAACCTTGCACTTTGCTGCCTCCTCGTCTCAGGGTGCAGACTTCACGGGGGAGATAGAGAGGGCCCTTATTATATTCAATATCGAAACTAGTTTGATGGTTTTCCCAAGAGATAATTCTTTCCTTTTTCAACACAACTAATATCCCGCATCTGAAGGGAAAGGAATTGCCTCGGACGCCAAGCATGAAAAAGCGTAAGAGTACAAAGGGAAATGCTGCGCCGGCATTTTCTCTCTGAGCAGGGCAGTAGCCATGGCAACTATCTGTGGAGGCCAACTGGCCTTCCTCCCAGTACAACATACACAATCACATGCTACTGGCACCCTTTCCAGGCCGTTAAGTCATAGCCCGTGTTTCCAAATGCCGTGTGAACGCGGCCACTGTGGAGTCAAACATTCACCCAGACCTCTGGTGCCCGGCTCAAAGTGCACGAGCCGCCGGGTTTCTTCTCGTAGCGCCACTTCGGTGAGAGCCACGGGCGGTAGGGGTCTGGGGGGTGGCGGGGATTCTGGTAACTCTGGAGATTTCCCGTTAGGCCTCTGCAACCTGGGCCTCTTCAGTTGGTTACCTAGGACTCTGGAGATTTGCCGTACCTATTTTATTTCCAAATGTTCTCATAGGAAAAAGGTTGGACCTGCTCGAAATATGTAACTTGGAGCCACTTTGGTCATTATTTCCAGGGCCTTTTTTGATTCCGAGTCCACCTCTGACAACGGGTGTGAAGGGGCTGGGGGGAAGGGTGGGGGGCAACAAGACTCGCACTTGATGACTAATAATAGTTTTGGTGCAGTTCTTTCATATGTAAGAAAACAAAATAGAGAGGCTCGTTGACGTTTCGCGCAATCTATCGTCTACAATCGCGACAGGCGCACTAAATAAACATACGCTGCACACTATCACAAAATATGCCTTTGTATCAGGAGAATAGCTCTGCGGCAACGCGTGGATCTTGGAAGCAAGACCACGCTGAGCAAACACAGGTTTGAAACCCGGACCTGCGCTTGGGGGGAGGTGGGGGGAACACATGCACTTTATAAATAACCTACCCTCCCACAATGAAACTAGCGCCTAGATACCTGCGGGTTATGGGCGTTGTAAATAAATGCATAAATAAATAAATAAATTTCGATTGAATAGTGTTGGAAGACGTGTTAAAGGAGTAGCTGCTGGAGGGTGGTGGATACTGGAAATATTGGGCAGGTATGTGATATGATATATTTTATTTGTATCGCGCTTGTACACAAGTGTTTCAGAGCGCGAGCAGGCAAAGGGAGGGAAACAAGGGAGGAACAAAAACAACGATCTTACTGGGCCCAGTGACAGTTGGAAAAGGAGATGTAGGATCTGCCCAATGGTTGGAATAGAGGTCCCGTGAGTCATGGGACTGAACAGGAAATTGTAGGACTGTTTATGTTGTGCTTTAATCACAAGGTGCACAAACGTTGGCGTATGTCCTAATCAAGGGAAACCAAAAACACCCCAGATTGGGGTAAAAAGGGTTCTATATTAAAAATCCGGAATAATGATACTGGAAACTCTGGATTGTCACCAAGTCTCAGGGATTTGGTGCATTTAGTGATCAGCGCCTGTTTCCTTTATTTCACCTGTTGGTTCTTCTCTTCAGGTCGGTAAAGCATCAAGAGCATGCGTGTTATGCTATCAATATACAGGTACCATATATATACACCATGGGTGCACAACATACGGCCCGCGAGCCAGTTGCGGCCCGCCATGCCGTTTTGTCCGGCCCGCCAGCAACAAAGACTTTCCTAATGGAGGGCTGCCTGCAAGCAGCATCGGCCGCCCTCCATTAGGAAAGTCTTTGTTGTCTTCCGGGCTGGACAAAACACTGGCCCTCATTGGTTCAGTGCACACGAACCAAGCAGCTCCTACGAGCCACGTAGTGCGGGTGTGCTGCACCAATGGAGTGCCAGCACTATGGCTGGCGTGGCCAGTAAGGCTTGATGCCGGAAGGCATTTCAGCCTTGCTTGCCACGCCAGCCGTAGTGCCAGAAGCCTCGCCAGCGTTCCAGCACTTCTGGGTAAGTACATGGTGGGGGGGCAGTATGTTTGTGTGTGTGTGTGTGTGTGTGTGTGTGTCTGTCTGTCTCGGGTCCGTCCTGACTGTGTTTTTTGTTTTTGTATGTATGTTGAAATGCGGAGGTGGGGGGGTGTGTCGGGTGTGTATGGGTGTGTTTGTGTTTGTATTTGTATGTCTGCAGTGTATGTTGAGATGCGGGGGTGGGGGGGAGGTGTCGGGTCTGCTTGAATGTGTTTGTGTGCAAGTGCAGTGTGTATTGAGATGCGGAGGGGGTGTGTGTGTCGGGTCTGCTTGAATGTGTTTGTGTGCAAGTGCAGTGTGTGTTGAGATGCGGAGGGGGGGGTCGGGTCTGCCTGAATGTGTTGTGTGCAAGTTCAGTGTATGTTGTGATGCGGGGGTGGGGTGTGTGTCGGGTCTGCCTGAATGTGTTGGTGTGCAAGTGCAGTGTGTGTTGAGATGCGGGGGTGGAGTGTGTGTCGGGTCTGCCTGAATGTGTTTGTGTGCAAGTGAAGTGTATGTTGAGATGCTGGGGGGGGGGGTTGGAGGGGTCGGGTCTGCCTGAATGTTTGTTGTTGTTGTGTGCACGTTCAGTGTATGTTGAGATGTGGGGGTGGGGGGTCCGGGTCTGTATGCGTGCATGCTTGTGAGTTTGTTTGGTGAGTTGGGGGGTGGGGGTTCAGGTTTGTATGGATGCATGGTGTATGCATGTGAGTTTGCATGGTGAGTTGGGGGTGGGGTCTGCATGGGTGCATGGTGTATGCTTGTGAGTTTGTGTGCTGAGTTGGGGGTGGGGGGTTCGGGTCTGTATGGGTGCATGGTGTATGCTTGTGGGTTTGTGTGCTGAGTTGGGGGTGGGGTCTGTATGGGTGCATGGTGTATGCTTGTGGGTTTGTGTGCTGAGTTGGGGGTGGGGTTTCGGGTCTGTATGGGTGCATGGTGTATGCTTGTGGGTTTGTTTGCTGAGTTGGGGGTGGGGGTTCTGGGTCTGTATGGGTGCATAGTGTATGCTTGTGGGTTTGTGTGCTGAGTTCTGGGTAGGGGTTCGGGTCTGTATGTTTGCATGGTAGATGCTTGTGGGTTTGTGTGCTGAGTTGGGGTGGGGGGTTGGCTCTGTATGGGTGCATGGTGTATGCTTGTGAGTTTGTGTGCTGAGTTGGGGGTGGGGGTTCGGGTCTGTATGGGTGCATGGTGTATTCTTGTGGGTTTGTGTGCTGAGTTCAGGGTGGGGGTTCGGGTCTGTATGGGTGCATGGTAGATGCTTGTGGGTTTGTGTGCTGAATTGGGGGTGGGGGTTTGGCTCTGTATGGGTGCATGGTGTATGCTTGTGAGTTTGTGTGCTGAGTTAGGGGTGGGGGTTCGAGTCTGTATGGGTGCATGGTGTATGCTTGTTAGTTTGTATGCAGGGGTGGGGGGGGTTGGGGTCTGTATGAGTATGTATGCATGGTGCATGCTTGGTGGCATGGGGCACAGTGTTTGCTTGAGGGGTGGGTTTCTTGGGGCATAGTGTTTGCATGAGGGGTGAGTGTCTTGGGGCATAATGTTTGCATGAGGGGTGGGTGTCATGGGGCATAGTGTTTGCATGAGGGGTGGGTGTTTTGGGGCATAGTGTTTGCATGAGCGGTGGGTGTCATGGGGCATAGTGTTTGGTCGGGGAGTGGGGGCTATGGGGCATAGTGTTTGCTTGAGGAGTGGGTGTCTTGGGGCATAGTGTTTGCTTGAGGAGTGGGTGTCTTGGGGCATTGTGTTTGCATGAGGGGTGGGTGTCATGGGGCATAATGTTTGGTTGGGGAGTGGGGGGCATGGGGCATAGTGTTTGCATGAGGGGTGGGTGTCTTGGGGCCTAGTGTTTGCAAGAGGGGTGGGGGCCATGGGGCATAGTGTTTGTTTGGGGAGTGGGGGCCATGGGGCATAGTGTTTGCTTGAGGGGTGGGGGCTATGGGGCATAGTGTTTAATAAAAATTAGGGGTTGAAAAAGCCTCCTGCCACGCCACGCCCCACCGTGCCTACCGCCCCACCCACATTTACTTTTCGGCCCACTATAGCCATCATATAGGGTACTTTCGGCCCTCTGTCAAAATCAGTTGTGCACCCCTAATATACACTGTGAATGAAACCTGTGCATGTTACAATGTAGACTATGCATCTGGACCTGGTACATTATTCAATGGATCCCAACTCACTGCTGCCGTGTTCCGGCATCTCTTAGTGGGGGACTTCAATGCCGTGAAAAAATGTGAGGAAACTGACGTTTCACTAAATGCAGTGAAGCAGTTGCAGTCAGTTGTGCCAGTATCAAGTGTGTGCGTGTCTTTGCATGCACGTGTATCTCTGAGTGTGCTCCTGTACACTTCCCTGTTAATAGGTTGAGCCATATCCCTTGGCTTATATCTGCCACTCACACACTCGTAAATCTCAGGGCCGCTCAAAACCAAAAGCTCCCAGATAGGTTTGCAATGAACCCACTTTGCTGGATCGAAGCAAGTCACTCCCGCTCAACTTACAAAACAGATCCTGCGTTGACAGGTACAGTGCTCCGTCACACACATCACACGCTTCTCCAGTTCTTGGCAAGAGGACAATATCCCAGATCAGTCCAAAATAACAAAGTCATGGCAAAGCCCTGGGCCACCCGGAACTGGCTGAGCCTGGGAAACTCCTCTAAATCCCTGCTCTTGGCCGAAGCAACACCGATGCGGGCGAGGGGAGTATGCTTGGGCGCTATGCCACAGCAAGGCGAAATACCTGTACAAGGAGACAGAACTCAATGCTCCCAAAACATCGATAACTCAAAAGTGATCTGCGTACAGCATGGATTCTTCCGGCACACACTTTAGGCACGTTTATGAACAAGCCTCGCCAAGGAAAATAGGTCCGTCTTTGTTTATAGAGAAACCCCTTTTTGAGCATGAAAAGATAGATGCTGTGCTTTATGTGGGCCGGGGCCAGGCCCCAGCATTGTCTCCAAAAAGTGAGACTGGGCTGGGGCCCTATTGGGACACCCCCAGCCCCACCACACAACGTGGGACACATTATCCCTCTGCGGCAGCAGCCGCGATGGGAGATGCGCCCGCCATTTTCGAGTCAGGCAAGCTGACAAAAGTACCAGTCAACCACAGATGTGGCTGGCTGGCACTTCTGTCAGTCAATGTAACCTCCGCTTGTGACCACTGGTGCGATGGGTCACTGGAGGAAGTTATTGTCATTTTGTTTCCCGCCCCTTCCCCAGGTCACTGAGGCGTCTTTGACCCACGGCGAACCTGTAGACTCCGTGCTAATTTCTATGTTTATAAAAGATGGCTTAATAAGTACACAATTCAAGCCATCTTTTATAAAGCTTTGCCGACAGGCAAAGATGCCGCAGACTTTGTCCGTTGGCAAAGCTTTATAAAAGATGGATTGAATTGTGTACTTTTGAAGCGATCTTTTATAAACATAGAAATATTTCTATGTTTAAAAAACATTGCTAGAAAAGTACGCAAACCATAAGGTGTGCACACAAATATATAAATGTTTAATATTTGTATGCGTACATTACTATGGTTTGTGTACCTTTCAAGCCTTCTTTTATAAACATAGAAATATGTTACATATTTCTATGCTTATAAAAGATGTGTTGGATAGTACACAAACCATAGTAAGGTACGCATACAAACATATAAATGCATTTATAAATTTGTTTGTGTACCTTACTATGATTTGTGTACTTTTTTAGGCAACACCCATTCCACAAGCCATGCCCCCAAATGAGGTCCCTCCCCGCACCCCCTCAATTTCTGATCCACTTAAAGCCCTGGGTAGAAGCATCTAGTTTGTATTGCGTAAGGAAGCAGTTTGCAAAGAACAGTATTTTTGTGAGAATGTGTGAACAAGAATAAGGAAAAGGAGCAGAGGTTGTGTTAATAGTAGTGCCAAAGCCATGTTCTGGTTCTATTGAGGGCAGTGGTTTTAATGCTGTGGCGCCTTGAAACACCATTTGTTGTCTATGCGCCTTTCAAATATCAAATAAATAAATAACTACATTGGTTCATAGGTGTTGTTTCAGTGACACCAATTAGAGTAAACGGAGTGGAATGAGTAGTGGTAGAGGGCAAACGCATAATGAATGCGCATCTGCATTAGAGGTGTGTCATTAGCCCCAGTGATTTGCTGTACGGTCAACATTCTGTGGGTGGAGTAGGAGGCAGGGCCAGTGAGAGACAGCAAACATAGATATTGTTTTTGGAAGGCATAGGTCGCATTTATGATCTTTTTTCGCCAAAATGCGACACAACCCTACATGAATGACATCATATAAATTGTTACATCATCAATCATCAACTTGACTGCGGGGGAGTGGCTGTGGCCATCGTCCCTCCATGTTCCCAGAAACAGGCCCGGGGGTAATATGTGACCCTGGAAACCGACCAAACCCCCAGTTCCGTTCCCCCGTTGCCCGGGCCTGTGAGTACCACTCAATGAGCACATGGCATAACCCATCCTCGGTCCGCGCCGTCCCTTGGACCATAACATAAGTCAGCAATAAATCTCTCTTCCAGTGACCCCAATTGTTGATCCGATAACTCAATGCAATTCAATACAATGTGCCCCCAACCTACAGCAACATCACCCCCCAGAAACCCAATCATTCTTTCAGGTACCCATAAGCAAGCTCGCTAGAGCTGAACCATGTTCGCTCATGTCAAGCCTGCATTATACAATATAAGAGGCACACACATTGACTTTCGTGTGTCAATGAAAAAAGGCACTGCATGACTCGTGATGCAGTGATCAGGCTCTAGGTTAAAAAGAGAGGCAGAGTGTACTGCCCGCAGGCACTGTGCCCTGACTCCAAGCCCAGATGCACTGCATGTGTACTGCCTGCAGGGACTTTGCCCTTACTCCATTCCAGATGTACTTCCCGTGTACTGCCCGCAGGAACTGTGCCCTTACTCCAAGGCCAAATCCACTGCCTGTGCACTGCCTGCAGGGACTGTGCCCTTACCCCAAGACCAGATGCACTGCCCGCAGGGACTGTGCCCTGACTCCAAGCCCAGATGCACTGCCTGTGTACTGTCTGCAGGGACTGTGCCCTTACTCCAATCCCAGATGCACTGCTCGAGTACTGCCCGCATGGACTGTGCCCTTACTGCAAGACCAGATTTACTGCCCGTAGAGACTGTGCCCTGACTCAAAGCCCAGATGCATTGTCCGTTTACTGCCCGCAGGGGCTGTTGCCTGGCTCCAAGCCCAAATCCACTGCCAGTGTACTGCCCACATGGGCTCTGCCCTGACCTCAAGCCGCGATGCACTGCCCATGTACTGCCCACATGTACCCTGACTCCAAGTCCAGGGGCACTGCTTTTGTATGTTCTACCACAACAGCACCCAGGTTCACGGAAAAAAAGCAGCCTTATAATTTGACAAAGTACAATTCCTCAGTACCAATGTACCTACAACTATGGGCACGGCAGCGCTGCCTAAGCTCTTGGCCCGATCACGCTGCTTCATTTAAGTAAACATACACTGTCCAAGCGCAACACACATTTTCTTTGGAACACCTTTTGGGGATTTCGCCCCACGGCAGGAAAGGTTTTTAGCAGTGGGAAGGACGCTTACAGTGATGAGGTTTAAGTCGGAGCGAAGGCATCCTCACATGGTCCCTGCCAGTGCCACATAGGTTGGACATAGCTCTATTTCTGGGGAAAGGCCCGTGCCACACACAATCTGAAGCCTACCTACTTCCTTTGGAGGTTGTCACTCCCTGTCCACTTCTTTTCCCGATATGCAAAATGCATCCTGTGGAATCGCATGGCATCCCCCTCGCCCTCATAGTCCCAACCTCCATAAAAAGCTCCTGTCCATTATCTTTCCTGGGATTACCTCGAAATATATCACACTCCACTCTCCTATGCGACTCAGCAGGTTTGCAAACCTAAAGTTCCACAGGTTTGTGAAAAGCAGTACAATGCAATGCCCTAGACAATAAAACATTACAGGCATACTTACACGACAGTGACTCGGCGGCAAAACTGCATTGACCATGCATACAAAAAACCCCTAACAAACGTGCCTCTCTGTCCATTGCAAAATCCTGCTGGATTCCATCAAGGCAAATGAACACTACCTTCACGCAAGTTTGCAATACATTATGGCAGGGTATTTATTGTGTCTAATGAACAGCACACTCGTTTAACAGACACCAGCGTACACACCTGTAGTGTCTTAGCTCAGAGGTAGGGGTACATCTACATTTCACCTGACAGCGCGAACATGTAACGCGACTCTTTTATCTCTGATCCGAACTTTGCTGTTACATTTTGGCAGGCACCCCGCTTTTCTGATCAGGCCAAATGAGCACTGGCCCTTCTTGGTGCAAATGTGTGCCGTGATAGTCCAAAGTCATCAGTGCATCCTGGGAACTAGGCAAACATAGTCCAAAACAGTACTGCAGTGTGCTTGCTGTGAGCCATTTATACGGTCTTATTTGGGATAGGGAACGTCACCGTTGGTCCTGGGGGAGATATGAGTGCAGGTCAAAGAGCACAGAACCGGCAAAGGGCATAATTCTGGCTTCAGTGACTGCGGTGCCGTCCTGGGGCACCACCGGCTAGGGCCTGTTCTGGATGCCAGGGCCTGTTCAGGATTCTAGGGCCTGTTCTGGATGCTAGGGCCTGTTCAGGATGCTAGGGCCGGGGCAGGATGCCAGGGCCTGTTCAGGATGCCAGGGCCTGTTCAGGATGCTAGGGCCTGTTCAGGAGGCTATGGCCTGTTCAGGAGGCTAGGGCCTGTTCAGAAGGCTAGGGCCTGTTCTGGATGCCAGGGCCTGTTCAGGATGCTAGGGCCTGGGCAGGATGCCAGGGCCTGTTCAGGATGCCAGGGCCTGTTCAGGATGCTAGGGCCTGTTCAAGAGGCTATGGCCTGTTCAGGATGCTAGGGCCTGTTCTGGATGCCAGGGCCTGTTCAGGATGCCAGGGCCTGTTCAGGATGCTAGGGCCTGTTCAAGAGGCTATGGCCTGTTCAGGAGGCTAGGGCCTGTTCAGGAGGCTAGGGCCTGTTCTGGATGCCAGGGCCTGTTCAGGATGCAAGGGCCTGTTCAGGAGGCTAGCGCCTGTTCAGGATGCTAGGGCCTGTTCAGGAGGCTATGGCCTGTTCAGGAGGCTAGGGCCTGTTCTGGATGCTAAGGCCTGTTCAGGATGCCAGGGCCTGTTCAGGATGCAAGGGCCTCTTCAAGATGTTAGGGCCTGTTCAGGATGCCAGGGCCTGTTCAGGATGTTAGGGCCTGTGATGCCAGGGCCTGTACAGGATGCCAGGGCCTGTTCAGGATGTTAGGGCCTGTTCTGGATGCTAGGACCTGTTCTAGATGCCAGGGCCTGTTCAGGATGCGAGGGCCTGTTCAGGATGTTAGGGCCTTTTCAGGATGTTAGGGCATGTTCAGGCTGCCAGGGTCTGTTCAGGATGTTAGGGCCTGTTCAGGATGTCAGGGCCTGTTCAGGATGTTAGGGCCTGTTCAGGATGCCAGGGTCTGTTCAGGATGCCAGGGCCTGTTCAGGATGTTAGGGCCTGTTCAAGAGGCTAGGGCCTGTTCTGGATGCCAGGGTCTGTTCAGGGGGCTAGGGCCTGTTCTGGACACTAGGGCCTGTTCAGGATGCTAGGGCCTGTTCTGGATGCTAGGGCCTGTTCAGAATGCGTGGGTCTGTTCAGGTGGCTAGGGCCTGTTCTGGACACTAGGGCCTGTTCAGGATGATAGGGCCTGTTCTGGATGCTAGGGCCTGTTCAGAATGCGTGGGTCTGTTCAGGTGGCTAGGGCCTGTTCTGGATGCTACGGCCTGTTCTGGATGCACCTGCATTGCGCTGGCTTATGGCAAAGCAGTCTCAAGTGCTCACTCTGCAGTTCAGGGCTAGACCAAAAATGCGGCTGAACAGCAATCTTAACAGCACCCAGATCTCTACTTGTGGGATGGGCTAGTGCATGTAACACGTGGCCTGCCAACGTGACCTGGGTGATGGAAACTGAGAAACCGGATTCACTACCCAATCCCAGAGCCGACATTTACAGCTTTCATCCTGAAGCGGGCTCCTCGGGTCTATACGTTGGGCAAACATATTCTGTTACACTAAAAAGAGGAATATCAAAACATCACTAGTTTGGCCACATTTTGACAAAGTAAGCTTTTGTTTAATTAAGGCCTGGAAATCATTGCACTAACATTGGCTGAAATCTTGTGTAGCACCGACGCAATGTGATAGTATCTTGCATCTTATCTGGATAAAGGCGGCTTACATGGTTTTATATTAATTATAAAAAGATATGGCTGCTGTGGGAAGAACTCAGAACAAGCCCTGCCTTGTCCTACCAAAGGCAAAATCCCACGCTGCCCTAGAGTGGCCAAACCTCGCAATAGCGCAAAGTGTGATACAGTTATGAATCTAGCAATAGCTGCAAACTGTGATACGGATATGAATCTAGAAATAGCTGCAAAATGTGATACGGATATGAATCTAGCAATAGCTGCAAAGTGTGATACGGATATGAATCTAGCAATAGCTGCAAAAGTGTGATACGGATATGAATCTAGAAATAGCTGCAAAATGTGATACGGATATGAATCTAGAAATAGCTGTAAAGTGTGATTCGGATATGAATCTAGAAATAGCTGTAATGTGTGATTCGGATATGAATCTAGCAATAGATGTAAAGTGCGATTCGGATATGAATCTAGCAATAGCTGTGAAGTGTGATATGGATATGAATCTTAGAAACAAATGGCTGTTTTTCCAAAACTGGTGAAAGCCACGCACTATTGTGTGGGGCAACCTCCTGGAGATTCCTTAATCACCAAATGACTATTATGGCCGTATAGGGCTCCATGTGAAATGTCCAAATATTGAAGGCCGTACACAAATTTGGTGCAGCCTTCAATATTCTGAAATATTCTGAAATGTAAATATTTCTCTCGCCCCCTCCCTTACAACATTCCCGTACCCTCACTCTTTAATTCGAGGTGGGGGGTGTCACCCTCGAAACCTGCTTTGCTCCCACCCCCGTTCACACCACTACCCGACCCTCCACTCCCCTCACAAACACACGCGCACATAAGCACCAACACAAACACACGCACACTTACCTTCTGCGTCCATGGTTCCCATTTTCCGCTGGGCTTGGACGTGCCTGTCAGCCCGTGTGCACTCTTGTGCAGCAGGGGTGTAACCGTTTGGTTTAGAAAGAGCGATCTGAGGGTTCTCAGATCGGTCTTTCTAACATGTTTTTTTTTCCCAGTCAAGTGAAAAAGGGATTTTTACTCGATACCCCTTTTAGACCAAAGGCGAGGTCCTTATCATGGGATAATGACCTGCTTTGCCGTGGGCCCTAAATTTGGGGAAAGGGTGTTTATCCAAAGTGATAATGACCCCTTCCAAGGTTTATAAGGGTATTAGCGCACAGGGCTAGTAGCAAAGGTTTTGGAGTTGCAGTGATGAAGGAAAACTTGTTAATTTGATAATGGGTTTTAACAATTGGTAAAAGCACAAAACAATTAAACATAGTTTCATTTTGTAATATTGAAATAACTAGGTGGTTTTTATAAGGTAAGCATTTTAAAAGTAAAGATGGTTGAACTGGAACAGTTTTAGCATGAGCTTGAATTAGCTGCAAGGTCAAAATGAATGTTTTTCTTTGCTAAAGTGAAAGTATTGATCCATTTTTTTCACTTTGTTGTGTTGAATTAGAGTGTCTTCCTGAAAGAAATCTTTATGGGAAATTACATTCCAGAGAAATACGTTCTGTTTTTTCCTCTGGCTGCTTCTGAAGTCAGCATTTTTGGGATGCAGTCAATATCAGTAGTTTTTGACTGCATTCTGAAAGCTCGGCTTGGCTGAAAGGAGGTCAATAAGGACTTTGATGTGATAACACAATTTAAAATGTGTACGTTGTCAAAATATAGCTGAAAAAAGTGTGACCTACTTGTGGAAGAAAACGTTGGACTTAAACAACCATGTGTGGGGCTGTTGTCCAATGGGTAAACTGTAGACTTAGGTAGCAGAAGATGTGGTTTTTATGGTGGTCTCTGAATATGAATGTTTTCAGCTTGACAATGTGTGTTTTATACTGCTATCACAGTTGCTATAGCTTGCCATGAATAAACAATACGCACTTAAACGTGTATTAATCGTTTTACATAACAAACATTCTTAAAGGCATTTTGAACGTCGGGTGGAAACAAGCAGTTTTGTAGCCAATGGAAACTTAGTTTCTTGTGTCGTTGTTCTTCTCTGCCCTCGGATCGTGCAGGAAGGAGCTCCCCGGATGTAGGGCTTAGGTCAGGCTCGTTGCCATGGAGCAGCGTGACCTCGGCAAGCAGTAAATACAAGAATCCGGTAACTTTCTTAACAAGCGTCTTTTTCGTGATCTGCTCACACCCCCCACGGTCTTTGAGGTCTGTTGTGGCAAAATGCGGTCTAAATTAGAACTACCTGTCAACGACGATGCATTGTGGCCTTTTTAGAAACAACTATTGCTGAACTGTAATGAATCTATTTTTAACTTTTAAATTCTCTTGTCAAAAAGAGACAAAACGTGTACAGAAACAGGTTGAGTAAACACGCATCCAGTATCAATGACTGCAACTTATTAGCAACGTTATTGACCTCCTGCCAGCCAATCAGAATATTCAGAGGGTAATCAGTAACTAGCAGTATTGACTGCATCCTGAACATTCTGTCTACAGACACAGACAGGGAAACAACAATGAACTATGCCACGGCACGGGCAGTAAGCAGGGTGTTGTCCAATTGCCAGCACAGATAGCGCGCCCAAGTCAGTTCTTGCCAAAAGGTCCATATAAAAGTCCGACTAACATAATGTCCTTCATGGAAGTGTCTGATCCAGATAGGAGAGTAAGGAAGAAACTTGCTATAGGTGTCAGATTTAGCCTCCTTCGAGACCCAGGCCAGCATGAAGGATGCAATGCAATGAGCCAAATGTTAATGTTAATGTTAAAGGATATTTGTACTGCACACTATCACCACCAGAGTGGTCCCCTGGCGCTCTGGCGGCTCTGAAAGAGGGAAGGGGGGTGAGTTAGTGGGAATAAACTGAAAAAGTGCAAGAGAGCAGTGATGTGCTGATGGCAGCCTCAGCCCGGTGGGTCCGTCGGCTGGGCTTGGTGTGTTTTACGGTCGGTAGTCGTCGTGTGCTGTTGTGCAAGTCTATGTGGGGTTTGTTTTGTTGTTGCAGTGCAGTGAAGTTAGTGCGGATTGCTGCGTTTTAGGCTTGTGGTTGTGTTTGGTTAGAGTTTGAGAAGTGTATGTAGAGGGATGAAATTGTTAGTGGATTGGTTAGTTGGCATTGCTGTCCTTGCAGTTTTGTCTATGTCTGATGTTTGCTTTCATTCACTATTCCATCGTTGCTAATTTTCAATATTCTGTCTAGATGTGAGGCAGGCTAGTGATCACGATTCCAATCAAGTGTTGCACTTACCATCATTCACAGTTTCATCCAAGTGTGGCACATGCTAACATTCTCATTGCTATCCATATGCAACACAAGATAAAGTTAAGAATTCCATCTAAGTGTGGCGCATGCTAACATTCACATTTCTATCTAGATACGACGCAGGCTAAAGTTAAGAATTCCATCTAAGTGTGGCGCATGCTAACATTCACATTTCTATCTAGATGCGACACAAGCTAAAGTTAAGAATTCCAACTAAGTGTGGCGCATGCTAACATTCTCATTTCTATCCATATGCAACACAAGAGAAAGTTAAGAATTCCATCTAAGTGTGGCGCATGCTAACATTCACATTTCTATCTAGATACGACGTAGGCTAAAGTTAAGAATTCCATCTAAGTGTGGCGCATGCTAACATTCACATTTCTATCTAGATACGACGCAGGCTAAAGTTAAGTATTCCATCTAAGTGTGGCGCATGCTAACATTCACATTTCTATCTAGATGCGACGCAGGCTAAAGTTAAGAATTCCATCTAAGTGTGGAGCATGCTAACATTCACATTTCTATCTAGATGCGACGCATACTAAAGTTAAGAATTCCATCTAAGTGTGGCGCATGCTAACATTCACATTTCTATCTAGATATAACGCAAGCTAAATTTAAGAATTCCATTTAGGTATGGTACATGCTAATATTCATAATCCCGTCTAGATGTGACGCAAGCTAACGTTAAGAATTCCACCTAAGTGTGGTACATGTGGTCAAATTAGAGCATAAATCGCACCCAAACTAGATGATAAGCAACTTGTAACAAGCAAGCGCTGCCCTGCCACAGAAATCTGCACCCTCAGCTCATAAACTAAGAATAGCAACATTGGTGATCTATCTCCCAGGAAATCATCAGCAGTGATTAGAGATCATCAGCGCAATAAAAAGCTCTCTCCAGAGAACCTGAATGCATCCAGAGTCATCAGAGATGAAGAATCAGTGCGAATGTGCTCAAATGATCTCCAATCCTGCACACTGCAAGGGTGCAACATACACATCAAATCAAACATACTCTTGCAAGACCGTCCTTCAAAAGGTTATGCACAGAAACAAGGAATCGCCATACGGGGTAGGGCTATGATGAAAAGGGGCTTGTTTTTTGCTTTAGTCCATTCCCTTATGCACTGACATGGTCCTGGTGACACAGAGATGCGATCCGCTATCCTCCAAATCCCAAGCGCGCCTGTTATCTGCTAATGAACCGCATGTATAGGGACCCCCAAGCCATGCAATGAATACAGGATAGAAACTAGAGAGGCTTTGATGGGGTTACCAGCTAACCATACATGATGTCATATGTGGGAGTACATAGCAGCATGTTTAGGTAGGTGGAGTACCCAACAGCTGATCTAATAGTCAACCCATTACGAGGCTGAATTTGCATATTTTTTCTAAACTCAAGCTCAAAACATAATTTCAAAATGTATGAAATCAATAAAAATACTTTGATACATTTATGTTCCCGCACTTATTTTATTCTTTTCATTCCCTTTAGCAGAATTCATTTAATTAAGTCATTACATCCGAAAAATATCAAATAAGTCACAAACAACAGTTTCATTTTAAATTGCAAAATGCAAATGCCTGAATCAATGTGGATTTTGTCTGAGCGAGGACATGTCAAATGGCGCCTTTAACTTTCTGCTGCAACTAAGTGCAAGTACAATTATTTGGTCAGGTCGAACATCTGATTTTTGGCCGAAGAGAAGCCAATTATTGGTACAGCCGTCCTATAAAAGGATTACACAATCTCTGCTCAAAACTAAACTATCAAACTTGTGTAGGGGTCTTGTGAGGCAGCATTTTATTCTTTTTAAAAGGCATTAAAACATTTGTCATCAAAAGCACTAAGTGTAAATACTGAAAATTAGAAGACAAGGGGAGTGTTCGGCCCATAAGGGCGCCACGTTCTTCCCTGTATAAGGAACAAGTTACTTACCTGTAACTGTTGTTCTCCAGCATGGGTCTGGCATGGATTCACATGCTCATGAATATTCCCCGTCGTCAGGCTGGGAATCCTCGGTAAAGAAAAAACCAGTATCAGTTTCGTTTCTGATCTGTCTTTCGTAGTAATAACCAATCACTGGTCTCTGCGTCATACTGACCACAGCCAATGACTGCCCTCTACCTAAGCACCGCCTCTGGCAGCCATCTTCAGATTTGGAAGCACGTGAAGTGGCAGTATGACCAAGTGAAGAGCCGCAGAGGGGTAGGCGGGAGGGTTCGCATGTGAATCCATGCCAGACCCATGCTGGAGAACAACAGTTACAGGTAAGTAACTTGTTCCTTCTCCAGCATGGGGTCTGGCATGGATTCACATGCTCATGAATAAAGAATACATAGCAGTACACACATGCACAACCACGGGAGGTGGCAAAGGCTCAACATTAAGCATCACATCAACTCAACATTAAGCATCTTACCTCCTCACCAGGCTCACCTCAGGCGAACAGGTTGCGCAGCACTGCTTGGCCGACCCTGGACTCCTCCCTGGAATCCCGGTCGACGCAGTAGAATTTCGTGAAGGTGTGCGTCGACCTCCACGTAGCAGCCCTGCATATGTCCAGCAGGGGCACACCAGATAGGAACGCCGTGGTAGCTGCGATCGCTCTGGTGGAATGGGCTCTCGGACGGCCAGGCAGCGGTCGGTTTGCCAACCGGTGACAGTACATGATACAGCCGGAGAGCCATCTGGAGATGGAAGCCTTCGAGAGAGCCTTCCCCTGATTGACAGGTCCAAAGTTCACAAAGAGTTGTGACGTCTTCCGAAAACCTTTCGTGCGGTCCACGTAGAACTTCAGCGCTCTAGCTACATCCAGCGAGTGCAAAGTCCTCTCAGCCGGCGACGAAGGCGACGGGAAGAACACAGGTAACACCAAGGGTTCGTTGAGATGAAAGTCCGACGGTACCTTGGGCATGAAGGAGGGGTGCGTCCTGAGCACCACCCTCGTGTCGTGGAAAGTCAAGTACGGGGCCTTGCAGGAAAGGGCCTGGATCTCTCCCACTCGTCGTGCGGAGGTGATGGCCACGAGAAAAGCAGTTTTCCACGATAGAAACTTCAACGGGGCCGAGTGCAGAGGCTCGAACGGAGGTCCCATGAGCTTGGTCAGCACCACGTTGAGCTCCCACGCCGGGGCCGGAGCCTTCACCGGCGGGAACGATCTGAACAGTCCCTTCATGAACTCTTTCACCAGACGATGAGACCACAAGGACGTCCGGCCCGTGGTTCTGGTGTATCGGGAGATCGCAGCAAGATGAATCTTGATGGACGCGTGTGCCAGACCAGCTTTGGCCAGCGTCAGCAGGTACGGCAGCACTTGGGGAGCCGTAATCCGTAGAGGGTTAACCTTCTGTGCGTGGCACCAGACAGAGAACCTCTTCCATTTGTGTCCGTAGCATTTAAGAGTCGAGGACGCCCTGGCCTTTGCAAGAACCTCTCTGCAATCGGCCGGTATGTCGTATCCTCCAAACTCTAGCGCTGCAGGAGCCAGGCCTGCAAGTTCAGCGACTTCGGGTCGTGGTGGAGGATGGCGCCTCCTTCCCTGGAGAGTAGATCCGCGTCCGCCGGCAGCTTGATTGGCGGGGACGCCGACAAGTCCAGAAGGTCCGGGAACCATATCTGCCTCGGCCACGCAGGTGCGACGAGGATCATCCTGCACCGTGACCTCTTGAGCTGGTTGACGAGCCGGATTAGCAGAGGCAAGGGAGGGAACGCGTAGAGGAACAGGCCCTCCCAGGGGAACGAGAAAGCATCGCCCATGCTCCTCGTCTGGGGAAACCTGCTGGCGAACCTCCGGCACTTGGTGTTCGTCGCCGTCGCGAACAGGTCGATCTGGGGTGCGCCCCACCGTCGGAAGAGGCGATCCACCAGATCCTGCCGTAGTTCCCACTCGTGGCACGAGCGCAGCTCCCTGCTGAGTGAGTCGGCGATGGTGTTTTTTATCCCTGCCAGATGAAACGGCACCAGAAGAATCCCTTGGGCGACGGCCCAATGCCACAGGTCCTGCGCCTCCTTGGACAGCGCTGGGGACCTGGTTCCGCCCTGTTTCCTGATGTAAAACATGGTGGTGGTGTTGTCGGTGAAGATCCTCACCACCTTGCCCTTGAGGGACGGAAGGAAGGACCTGAGGGCCCAAAACACTGCACGGAGCTCCAGGACGTTGATATGCAGGGACTTCTCCGTCGGGAGCCAGAGTCCCCTTGCGTGCAGATTTTCGGTGTGCGCTCCCCACCCTTCTAGGGAGGCATCCGTGGTCACAGTCACCTGGTGGGCTGGGGTCTGGAAGTCCATGCCCGCCGTCAGATGCGCGCGGGTGCCCCACCACCGTATCGCTCGTCGGAAACTCTCGTCGAGCTTGATCCTTTCCTCGAAGCTGCCCGTCGTCTGGATCCAGCGCGCATCCAGGAACTCTTGCAACGGGCGCATCCGGAGCCTGCACATGGGAATGAGGTAGATGCAGGAAGACATCATCCCGAGGAGGGACTTGATGGACCTCACCTTGGCCGCGTCGGCCACCAACATCCGTTGCACCTTGCCCAAGATGGTCCTGGTCCTCTCCTCCGACGGGGAGGCCAGAAGGGACACTGTGTCGAGCCTCGCTCCCAGAAACAGTGCGACTTGCGCGGGCACCAGGTGGGATTTGGCGTAGTTCACGGAGAATCCCAGGTCCGTGAGGAGTTGGACGGTCCTTGCCGTGTGGACCACGGCGAGCTCCCTCGTCTTGGCGCGGATGAGCCAGTCGTCCAGGTAGGGGTAGATGTGAATCCCCTCGCGGCGCAGCTGCGCCGCCACCGGTGCGAGGCACTTGGTGAAAACCCTGGGTGCCGACCGTAGTCCGAAGGGAAGGGCCTTGAACTGGTAATGACGCCCTTGGACCACGAATCTGAGGAATTTTCGGTGCCCCTTGAGGATGGGAATGTGGAAGTAGGCATCCTCCAAATCCAACGACGATAGGAAGTCTCCTTCCTCCAGCTGACCCAGGACGTGCTGGAGGGTGACCATCCGGAACTTCTGCGCCTTGATGAACTTGTTCAGGCGTCGCAGGTCCAGGATGGGGCGCCATCCTCCCGTCTTCTTCTTCACGAGGAAGTAACGCGAGTAGACTCCGGAGCCCCGAAGCCTCTTTGGGACGAGTTCGATGGCGCCCTTTCTGAGCATCGCCTTTACCTCCAGGAGAAGTTGAGGTACGTGAAGTTCTTTCCTGGCCACGGGGGGGACGCGCAAGCACCTTCTTTGAAACTCGAGCGCGTGGCCCCGGGCCAGGGCGTCCAGCACCCAACGGTCGGTGGAGATGGACTCCCACACGCTGACGAAGCCCGCCAGCCGGCCTCCCACCGGGGTGCTTCGGTGGGGGCCCGACCCCACGGCCGGTTCAATCCTGCTTGGACGCGGCCTTGCCGCCTTGGCCTCCTTGGCGACGACGGCGGGGTCCGCCAGACTTGCCTCGTCCTCTGTAGGCCTCTTGCGACGACGAGCGGGCCGCTTGACGGTAGGAAGCGAAACCGCCGCCGGAACCTTTGGAGGCGCCTTTGCCTCCGCCGCTCCGAAAGGGCGTCCGCCGTTGCTGCAGTACTCCAAGGGCCCGGGCCGTCTCAGTATCCGCCTTGATGGCCTGAAGGGAATCGTCCACTGTCTTCCCAAACAGGTTGTTCCCGTCGAAGGGCATGTCCAGGACCCTGGTCTGGACGTCCTGCTGAAAGTCCGTAGCCTTGAGCCATCCGCGACGTCGAAGGCAAACGCCGTTGCCCATCTGGCGGAACCCAGTGTCGGCGATGTCCGTCGCCACGGTGATGGCGTGGTCCGAGGCCACCTCACCTTCCTGCAGGATCTCAAGGGCCTCCGCCCTCTTGTCGTCCGGCAGAAAATCCAGCAGGGGAGCTATCTTGTACCAGAGTTCCCTGTCGTAGCGGGCCACGATAGCCAAGGCGTTGGCCGCTTTAATCGTCGTCGCCGCCGACGAGATGACTCTGCGTCCCATGGCATCCAATTTCTTTCCCTCGCCGTCCGGCGGGGAAGTCGACGTGGAGGCCGCACCCCCCCCCGCTTTCTTCCTGGCTGCCGCGGAGACGACGGAGTCCGGGGTAGGCTGCGCCCAGAGGCATAGGGGGGCCGAGTCCGGGACCCGGTACTTTTTCTCGTACCGGTCTCTTCTCGCTGGCGTCGTGGAAGGGTTCTTGAGGAGGGAAAGGCCCTCATCCCAAATGTCGTCCAACAGAGGCACTGCGAGGACCGTCTTCCTCTTGGCCTCGCGCCGTTGGTAAAGGAAGCCTTCCTTTTTCTTCTCCTCAGGGCAGAGTTGGAAAAGCTCGGAAGCCCTGGCGATCATTGAGTGGAACGATCCAATCTCGTCGGGCGGAGAAGCCCTGGTGGGAGGCGACGACGGAAAATCCTCGTCGTATGCCTCGTCGTCCGTACCCGTCGCTGCCGTGTCAGTCCCCGTATCATCCCCTCGGGTGGACGGGGAGGAGGGCTGGACGGGGCGCGACGGTTGAAAAGGAGGCGGTGGATGGATCCTTCTTTTCTTGGTAGGGGGAACACCAGAAGGTCCCGGTTCTGGATCCCCCGACGGGAGAGGTTCCTCCGTCGGTAACGGTAGTCTCGTCCTTAACTCGGAGCATAAGGACTGTATAGCCAACAAAATGGCCGCCGAGTTGTCTTGCGGCGCTGGCAGAGGGGAATCCGACGGGCGAGCAGGGGCCCCGTCGGTATCCTCGACGATGTCGTCGTCGTCACCTGCGTCGGGGCCCATTCCGACGGGCTGGTCTTGTTCCACGCCTAGGCCGTGGCTTAAGACCTCGATCAGTTCCTCTTCTGAGGTTGAGGCCGAATCTACGACGACGCCCTGCCCCCCCTTCTTCCCCACGGAGGGTTTCACGGGGGTCCTATCGATGGGCACGAAAGAAGACTCCCTCCGAGGAGGCAGGGAGATTCTGGGCCCCGAGGCCGCCACCACTGGTGCAGCCTCCACAGGCTGGGCCAGGGCCGCCGCGACCGTTTCGATAGAGGGCTTGGTCGAATGGATCAAGGCCTTCACCACCTTAGGTGCGCTCACCGCCTTATCCTTGAGGGAGGGGGCACTGCCACGCTCCTCCTCTGCCTTAGAGCTCGACCGGGGTCTCTCCAGGAGCTTCGCCGGGTGCTCGGCCTTCCTCTTACCCGACCCAGAGCGTTGGCTCGTGGCTGACGGTGCCGGGGAGGGTGCGCCCTGCCTGGCGACCGTAGAGCCCGACCGTTCGGCGCTCCCGGTGCCAGCGGACTCGCGGTGCTTGGCCTTATGTTGGGCCCCCGTCGCCGGGGCGCCCTCAAAGGTCTTAGAAGACCGCTCAGATTTCTTCTTCTTCTCGCCAGACGGGCTCTTACCCTCCAGCCAGCTGGCGAGACGTTGATGGCGGTCCTTCATGGTCCGTTCCGACATGTTGCCGCAAAACGCACAGTCCTTCTCCACGTGCGTCTTGTCCCCATGAAGGCAGTAAAGGCAGAAAGAGTGTTCGTCCTCCTTGAAGACGTTCTGCAGCTGGCATCCAGGGCAGGCCCTGAACAGCTTTCCGGGCGTCGAGCTTCCCTTCTCCTGGGCCATCTCCGAGACCGGGCCTGAGAAGCTTCTGGAGTCCTCCGAAGTGTAGCTCGACGAAATCTTCACCCTTGAGGGGCACAGATGAATCCGACACGGGTCCCCGTTGATCGGATGTAGGATCGGTGGAGCTTGAGGCTCTTTTGACCGAAAGAATCGAAGTTTTTGTGAAAAAGCGCGAAAAATTAGCACTAACGCTCGAGAGCAATAGCACGAGGATCCCAACACATGAACGTGCGGTAAAAATCTGAAGATGGCTGCCAGAGGCGGTGCTTAGGTAGAGGGCAGTCATTGGCTGTGGTCAGTATGACGCAGAGACCAGTGATTGGTTATTACTACGAAAGACAGATCAGAAACGAAACTGATACTGGTTTTTTCTTTACCGAGGATTCCCAGCCTGACGACGGGGAATATTCATGAGCATGTGAATCCATGCCAGACCCCATGCTGGAGAAGGCGGCCACGCTCTTCCCTGTATACGTAGTTTAGGCACATCATTGAAATAAGTATTTTTCTTAAACTAATAAAAAGCCACTCCAGTTTACTACCTCAACTCTCTAAGTGTTCGACTTTTCTCCAGGCAGAGAGTGGGGGCTGGATCTCTCTGCTCTGCAGGTGCCTCCCTCTGGAATGGCCTCCGTGCCTCTCTCAGACTTGAGCCGGACCACCTGAAGTTCTGGAAGCAGCTGAAAACGTTCCTCTTCTCCTCTGCTTTCTCTTTCTCCCTCCCATGCTGACCTACCTGTCTGCTGTACCGACTGGTTGCTTGGCTACCCTCAAGAGTCTCACTGGGAACCAGGCTCTTTCTTGATCAGTCACCCATGCACTGCCTCTGGGACTACCACGCACTTAGGGGCTGTAACTGTAACCCTACAGTCCCTTGTTCTCCTTGCACTAACCAGAGCCGCGATGCCATTGCTGCACTTACGGCCCTGTTTTCCCTATGCTCTCCCTTGCACTTCCTCCCTCCCTTTCCCCTTGCACTTCTCATTCTCACACTTGCACGATCTGAATGCCACAAGGCCTAGTAAGATCATTCGTCTTGTCCTCCCTCTGTCTTCCCTTCATTGTCTTGTCGCCCCTAGAAACACTTGTGTACAGGCGTGTTATAAATTACTTATCATCAGTGGCGTCGCCAGGAATCAAATTTAGGAGGGGCACAGAGGGGGCCAAAGACAAAAGTAGGGGGGCACAGACAAAAGTAGGGGGAGAACATGGTCACTGCTCGCCTTAGGTAGGGGGGCACAAGAGGGGCACAGGGTTTCACAGGGGGGCCACAGCCCCCCCAGGCTCCCCTAGCGACACCACTGCTTATCATATCATATCATTGGACAGAGACCCATAGAATTAATTGAAAGATGGGCGACCGCAATGGTGCATGGTTTGAAACGTGTGGTCAAGGTCTACAGTCTTAAGAATATAATGATAGAAACAGTGAATCATAAAGTGGGGCTGCAGGCACCTGTAACAGACATTTTAAATTCTATAGCGAATGAGCAGCCAAAAGCTGGCACACAATTTAAGTTTAGCAGCTCTCCCAGAACTAGTGATCAAATGAGCCCAAAAGGTATGTGTGTAGATTGCAGGAACTGTAGTGATAACGAGGCTGAGAACCAACGTTGAAAAGAGAAATCTGAATGTGTTTTGTGATAAAGTGATCTGATACAAGGAGCACAAAGCAAGAAGTCTTTCTTTACTGTCTACAACCACAGATCAGCAACTGTGGCAGCGAAGCCAAAAGAAAACGCAATCTGACAAGAACTGTTGAGACTGGCAGACAGAGGCCCAGGAGTCTGTAAGATGGCGTGGAAAAGATGCACGTCGGAGACCATGAGCAGAATGGCCGAGCACAAGAACCTCCACCTATGTCTGTAATATGTGCTCAGCCGTGAGAAAATGAACAAAAAGCCTGTCAAACCAAAGTATGCAGGACCACACCAGCAAAGACAGCGCAAGGCGATGGAGGGAAGCAGAGTGCTAGATCTCCAGTGGTGCCATCACCTGTTACCGTGATAAGAGAACGCATAAAAGAGATGGAAAACAGGGCTGCATGGGCAGAGCTCACAGACGAATGCTGGCCATGGCGTCCAAGCAGATGGCAAGTGCAACGATTACGCAAAGCCAGAGCAGAAGTCATTAAGCTACTGAGAACTTGAATGCGAGGAGTAAAGCTGCTTGCTGGAACCTTGAGTCATGGGCCCTAGAAAACCATTGAGAAAGTGTGCACAGAGAGAGCTGTTACATGTTGGCACCTGGCAGAGTTTCCAGAACTCCACTGGGAAAGAGCACTCGCACAGGACTGTTGCAGCATGAACTCCCATCTTTGAGGAACTTTACACACAATACACACAATAGGTATTATGGCAACCAACAAGATGCACAAGAGAGTTTTGCGACATCCTGACAATTATCAATCTGTTGAATACAATTGTTGAACTCTCTTTCCACGTCTCTTCTCGTCCCTATTCCACCAAAATAGTGAATCCATGAAGAAGCCTACAAAGAGGCGAGGGAGAGGGAAGAGCGAGACTGTGCTGCAGATCCTTATTTCCCATCAAATGCTATGTAGCGGGAACACACATTACCCTTCTAAAGGTTGGGTTTTTGGTTTCCCGGGTGCTCAGCTCCTGCCTGGACAGACTACACTCTTCTGCTTAGAGTAAACCCCCTGTCTGGAGTTGCTTTTGCTTATTCCAGGTTGGTTTGGATGGTATTTTACCAATTCAAAAGCTGTAGGAATAATGATAAACGCCTGTCGTTCTCTGGATCTTAAACATATTGTCAAAATGCAGGCATGTGAATGGGCAAGACAGGGTGCCGGTGGTGTGTGTGATTGATGCTTCCCATTTGTGATGGCCCCCACCTAAAATGGGAACTTATAAAGTTCCTCTCCTGTCTTCGGATATAACAGGTTAAATGACAAAGAGGCATGAAAGCAGAAAGACTCCTTGCCTTACTCAGATGGAGTTGTGATTCTATGTCTATGAGTCATCAGTTTGAGGTCACACAGAAAGAAGGATATTTTTTGGGCTGATTCGAAATGGCCACAAATACACTTAGATGATGACATTCATAGGGGTTTCACACCTCGATCCCCTGTCCCAAGTGACCCTACCCCCGACATGTCTCACCCCACGTCCCCCAACACACTCTGTCCTCTATTCTCCCCATAAAACCACCATGCATTGTTTCCCTGCTTCCCAGAACCCTACCCGCCCTCCTACAGGACCTCCATGCTCACTGGGCCCACACAAACCACTTACCTACTCGCCCCTCCTACACCTTCCTCTCACATCTTTGAGATCCAATAGCCACTCCAGTGCCCTCCTCTTCTCCTAGCGAGCTTCTGTGGGCGATATTTCCTGCGAGGCCTCTTTTGCAGGCGGTACAGGAAACACAAAACAACAGAGGTTGTGAAAACAGAACATCCACCATCTCCAGCGATGCTAATATATATTATGTACCCAGACTCGTGGCAGTGCTTGAAAAACGGCTTTCGCACAGTGCTGTTTCAAGCCCCATCTTATCACAGTTCAGGATAAGGATACTGCACACCGGACCAGGGTCTCTTCGGCATGTACATGGTTACTTCCCTTTTCCATGACTCTATATGAGTTTATTATTCACCAGTGCCCTTTCCCCCACACCTGTGCTCACTCTCCACCACATCACCTCCTGCCACATCTGGGGTCCACCCAGGAAGGTTAGCCATAGGGAGATGTATCAGGGTGCCACCTGAAACACTTAATCGTTATCTCCAAATAGAAATACAGCCACATCCTAATTCTTAGAAACACAATTATTTAATGTCAAGTTGAGAATGCTCAAAGAAGCCCCAAATGTAGCACAATGTCTTCAGCCCTGGTAAGCTACACGTGCAGCCAGGTTCTGTGCTAGGAAAGCCTGGACAGTTGCATAGTACAGCATCTATACAACAAGGATTACACAGAATGTTTTCCTTCCCTTTCATATTTCACAGCCTGTTGTGCCACATACTACTACTCCTCAGCCCACTGCCCATTTTTAGATAAGTTCATTGCAAGTCTGGACCCCTCTCGCCAATCTTTCCCACGTTTTAGTCTGTTTTAACACTATTCATATTTACAAAAAACTAAGAACGTATGACTTGAGACTTTCCAACTCTTCACCTTTAAACTTAAACACCTAGGCTTTGAACATATGCATCCTAGGCATTGCAGCTAATTCTGTTGCCCGGCTTCAACCAATGAAGAAGCAGTCTTGGCATGCTATGTAAGGCAGTCCACTGATCAAGGTTTAAGAGGTTTAATTCCGTAGTGCAGGTGTCTGCAACCTGTGGCTCTCCAAATGGTTTGAACTACAACTGCCATGATCCCTCTGCATGCCTCTGCTGGCTAGGGCAGATCAGAGTTGTAGTCCAAAACATCTGGCAAGCCAAAGGTTTCAGACCCCTATGTGTGCTTAATATTTTCCAAATGTCCTACCATCATCATCACAAGCCCCTCCCCCCCCTTCGCATCCATTTCCATTGACTTCCAAATATCAGCACTTTCTTTTGGAATCCCCGATTTTCCCATGTTTAACCCTGTCCATGCATTTTGTGCATTCAATATCGCATTCCCAACATCAATGTGACATCCACGTTATCGGTTAAATGTCAGAATGACGACATTGACGTTTTGGTGAATTGCATGTAATGGGCTTTTTTGATGACTTGTTTGATGATGTATTCTGTTACCCTGCCCCTCTCCTTTTCCTTCCCCTTTTCTTGTTTTCCTTACCGCGAACTTCATTTAATTTATTTTATTTTACAGTTTATTTACTTTCGTGAGACCAATTAGTAAAAAAAGGTCATCAAAAAGAGGCCTCCATTTTTGCTCCATTTTTCCTGAGCACCCTGTAGGCCTTTTCAGCTACTTATGCCCACCCAGTCTGTGTTCCAATAGGCATTGCATGCAGTGCTAAACTTATTGCTGGTGCCAAAGAGACAGCACCCACATATTGCATTTCTCTCAGGACTGCCATCCATACGAACAGATTTTCTTTTCCTAATTCCGTGTTCATCTTCCACAAAACGCAGTCATTTGAACTTTTGAAGAAAGTCCTCTGCTCCCCATTGGACTTTGCTTGGTGGCCTTGTCTACATCTACCACCGAGAAAGACAGACAATGTGCCTCATTACGAGTGTGCCGGTCTGGTAACAACTGTGCCGGTAAGCTACCGGTAAGCTACCGGCTACCGGCTACCGGCACCGTTGTTACCGCACCGGCACACTCTTGAGTTCTGCGGGCGGGTGCCGTCCCGCCCACCAGGTCTGACCTGGTGGCCAGAAGGCACCTGCCCGCAGACTTTGACAGAAGCACCGGCGCTGTTGCACACTGCGCCGGTGTTTCCATCCTCCCCATTACCATTGAGTCCTATGGGACACGAATGAGACTGGGGAGTTACTTTTTACGGTGCCTGGCTTCCGGGACCGCCGGGGCTGTAATGCCCCGGTGATTCCCCATTGCCAGGCGCCGGAACAAAACACGACTCCGGGGGCAGCCGTGCCATTTTTCCCGGCACGGCTAACGTCAGGTCCTAATGAGGCCCAGTGTCCTGACATGTAGCTCCTGAAGAGGTTCACCTCAAAGCTGAGCCACCTGACTGACAAATCGGGGAATGATCAGGTGATCGGGGCAAACCTGTGAAGGGTTTAACAACAAAGTGAGAGGTTCTGAACGTTGTGGTTGTTTCATGTTTTCAGCGCGTAGCATAGCATTTACCTGTGACTTTCTTCCAGCTACTACACAGCCAGACATAAGCACACACAAAAAACAAAGGGCCTCATTGCAACCTTGCAGGTCCGGTAACAACGGTGCCGGTAGGGTGCCGGTAGGCTTACCGGCACATTTGTTACTGGACCGACAGAGTACAAGTTTGCGGGCCGGGTGCCTTTGACGGTAGCACCGGCACCATTATAAATGTTGCCGGATCTACCGTGCTCCCCATTCCCATTGAGTCGAATGGGACTCAAATGGGAATGGGGAGTTACTTTTTCTGGTGCCTGGCTTCAGGGACCGCCGGGGCTGTAATGCCCCGGTGATTCCCCATTGCCAGGCGCTGGAAAAAACACGACTCCAGCCGTTTTTACCAGCACGGCTACCGCCGGGGTCGCAACGAGGCCCAAAGTCTAATAAAGGTTAACAGCAATCTTTAGAAATGACAAACTATCTCATGATAGGGAAGTAATCTTTATTTTGGTGTTTTCATAAGGTGCAAGCATAATATCAATTTTACAGTGTTGTGGAGCAAAATGACAACATCGAGACCAGGTGGATCGTTCCATCATTGTCTAGCTATGGATCCGTTTGTTGGCAGAGATTAGCCTAGTTCTTGCTTTTGGAAGGGGGACTGTCCCTCCATGAAGGACGAATAGTCCCCAACTAGTGGATGGCTCCTATGAGGAGGTGTCCAACTCTGGACTTCATTCTCTGCGACTGCTGAAGAGGCCTTTAATATCACTCACAGAAGTTAAAGCTTGATCCTCTGTTGGGCGACGGGTCATTTGAAATCCTTCAAGGGAGGGGTAATGTGATCTGATTTTGGAAGTGTTGAAGCTTTGGAATCTCTTCTCTCCCGGAGCCCAAATAGGCAATACTCTAGTACTCTCCCCAGATTAGCACCAATGATTGCCTCTGGTGGTGTGAATAGATGGGGCGAGCGAGAACCTTCCATAATGATCATCATGCCAGTTTTTCACAACAGCATTTCTGTGTGAAATGATGGTGTTGTTCGGTTCAAACAAGAGGCGGATGGTATCCTCACTGAACAGGCACTGGGGTTGCTCCCGGATCGGTTCCAGAGTGCAAGTGTTTTCCTCCTTCAGAGATTCCAAGAAAACGTGGAGAAGTTATCACTGTCTACAGCGTGCCTCTGAAAGTGGAGACGGTGTTGCGCGACCGGTTGTGAGGGCACATGTAGTACAGAAGGGATCTTTCGCAAAACTACCTTCAAGGCCTGATCATGTCAAAGGCAAGACGTACACAGTGTAGAACAGGTCCCATTAATTTACGGTTTTCTCGGAAAGAAAAGAATGCTCTCCAAATCCAACGCAGAGAAAACAAAGAGAAAGCTGCAGACAAAATAACCTTTCTCCTGGGATATTTCACCTCGAAAGTGATAGGGTGGGTAGCACATTATTTGACCGAAACCTAAGACGAAGACAAGTGCTTAGAGGTGACAGCGCACCTTATTCTCCTCCAAGAGTTGCAAGACGGCTAGGGATCCACAGAAGTACATTGGACCAAACTGATATCTCTGCAGCCAGCAAGCCCTGTCTTTCACCATACTCCATCAAAATGCTGCTAATTCTCATTGCCTTTAATGGTTTACTATTTATAAAGCGTCTTGCACAGAAGCGCTGCACAAGTGAAAAGGTAAATATGTAGCAATCTTGTATATTAATTGTAGCAGGATCTTATATACTATAATGGAAGGGTTGAAAACACGCGGCACGCGGCACGTCCCCTAATCCATCGGAGCTGGACTCTGCACTTGGTTCTGGCACACGACCCTGTTTGTGGCTGCTTATTTTCAGCTGGCTGATTCATCAGCCTGATCTATATATATTGTTTTTGTTCCATAGGGCTTTACATTTGCTCACAGTTTATTATTGGCCGTTTGATAAGTCTGTAAATTATTTGCAGTGCATTGAAGCTAGTTTTCAGGGGCGTTGTTTGTGTTCTATGTAGAGCCCAGCACATTCTTCACAATGGCCGAAGGGAGGCCATTCTACCATTTTTCAACCGAGGCACCAATGAGACAACACCGGTGATCTGCGGGGCGAGCGGACGTGTCTGGGGAGACCAATCAGTTGCACAAAACCGTTATTGTCAGGCAGTAATCGTAAAGGCCTAATGGTCCACTTAAACTTTTGAAGAAAGATGTTTTCCTTGTAGAGGGGCATTCTGAAGGCCATGAAAGATCTCATTCATCCGGGAACCTAGCAACCTGGAAGTGGGCCGGGTAGGAATGCCCCACGCATACATCCATTTCCACTTTTGCATTGACTGGTGTTTCACTAAACCGGACCGTCCTGTGACAAGTTGCTGTATCTAAATCCCACTTTTTATGGCAAGCTTTGTGCTCCTCTAACTAGCATCAATCATTTTGGCTAAAGGTGGGGGCGTAAAATTTGGCTTCCAATATTTTAGGGGAAAAAATAAAAAAAGGAAGGCTCCCATTGAAAGTATTTCTATCTTGACTTTAATCACATAAGCAGCTGTGCTACATGCAGAGGGGTGCTCTAACATTCGCGGTCTGGAGTCGTGATGGGCGCTACAACACGAGCATTGACAAAGATACTCTTAACATTTCTGTAATACACTTCCTAATTTCTTTAATTTTTGTACCAGGGGAAAAGGAAATAATACATTTGTAAGACAGGCAATATAATTTAAATATTATATTTAGATAGGACAAGAGGAAATAAATTTTATATCAGATCACACTGCCAAACTCTCAACTCACATGCTTTTGGCGGGTGATCCGCCATTATATCCGATCACTTCCCCAACAAGATCCTAACCCGCCAATACACTTCAATTGGCTCTCACCCACCAAAAAGAAAATGTTCTGTTTTCCCCCGCCCTGGGAACAGAAAAGGTGGAGAACTAGTGGTCTCTGGCGAGACGGCGGGGCAGAAGATGATGTCTGAGTGAACGTGAGCAAGGAAGAGGGCAAATGATTTGAAAGAAAATCAGAGCGCTCAAGTTTCCCAGTTCCATGCGTAAAAAAGCTATCCAGCCCAGTTTTTTTTTTACCTTTGGATTTCTGTGATTTGTAGTCCTATATTTGAAATGAAAACTACAAAACTACAAGTTCCGGAATTGCAAGGGGAAAGACGGGACTAGATGGCTTTCTCAGGCATGGAACTAGGAAACTTGTGAGCTCTAAGAAAATTTAAAGTTATAGCATTTGGTGGGATCCTGCAAACATAGGAGGACCAGACGTCCCGGTTTTGCCGGAACAGTCTCAGAATTGGGCCCTCCATCCACCCGTCCCAACAGCTTTTTAAATTTAAAAACCTCGTCCCGGTTTTGGGGAAAGGGGGCGGGGTGCCAGTTCCGGTTTTTGTGGCAGCAACAATTATAAAATAAGTATACATTAAAATCCAGGGCAGGCTGGGCTCGAACCCCCAACCTTATGAAGGCACACACGTTAACTGATCATGCCCATTTGGTCAATAAAGGAACAGCAAGGGTTGTAAGCAAACTTTTATTATTAATAAGCTTATATCCACAGTCAAAAGCATGCCATTTATAGGAGCAGTGCTGGAAATACTTTGGGGTGGAGGGGGGTCGGTTTGAGGGGCTCCGAGGGGGGTAGTTTTTATTTTATGTTGTTGGTAGTCCCGGTTTTTCGTCTTGAAAATCTGGTCACTCTACGCAAACATTATTTTGAGTCAAGGGCGGCTGGGCATGAAAGAGTATTGAATCCTCTATTAGGAAGTACAAAAAAGAGCATGGTTTTCTGCTGCTCTACGTGCACGGAACAGCCCCAAGAATGAGCGACGGTATATTTACACAGTCAGTGCAGGCTTGTAGACAGGCTGCAGGTCCTGTGGTGGCGGTTCGTTGCTTTGCATTTAAAAATACACCATGGCAGGCTGAGTTATAACGAGTGCTCTGTGCCAAGGGGCGGCAGCCAGCAGTGTATACGACGCAAGCGTAAATAAAGACCACGCTGTCCTTTAAAAGGGCCCATTCCTGGCCCGCAAAAGAAACAGAAGGCTGGGATTTAAAACAATACAGCAGACACCGCCCCTCGCAGCCTCGTGCTATTCCCATCCGGTGACGTTCTGATGTGACTTCACATTAAAAGAATATTTTTAGACTGCTCGAGTTTTGCCTTTCACCCTCGGAGCCGTGAACAATATCCGCGCTCGGCATGCACGGTGCGTCGGGTCTCTAAGTTAGTTAGGCCCGGCCCCTATGAATGGAGGCAGCTGCCGGCCGAGTGCAGAGCGCAGCTGCCGCCGGAGCACAGCTAAGGCAACACCCATAAACATCTATAGGGCGCCTTCCAACCACCCGGCTCGCGCTCAGCCAGCATGTGGCCCCTAATGAACTTCCAGATGGGACTTCCTCATTAAAGGCAACTGTAATAGGTTACTGATGTGATGTCCCCGCCCAGGCTCTGCCTCAGACGTATCAGGGAAGGGAACAGGTTCCAGGCTCAAGCCACTGGGGATGTGTGATGCCACATTTGCAGTAGCATAGGGCCAAAGAAACAACCACATAAAAAACACAAGATATCCAAACCACTGCACTGCATATTAATTTTGTTTTTTTAATAATGCTAATGTTGTGGGGTCTTGCACCGCGCACTGTTGCCACTTGCGTTGTCTCTTGGTACTCTAGGAGAGTTGGGGGGAAGGGTTTCTTCGTGTGATTGAGAGGGAGAAGATCAATAGAGCTTTGATGTGCTGTTGGCAGTTTCAGTTTGGAGAAACCGGGCACTGAGCATTGGTATGTTTTCGGTTGGTAGCTGTCATGTGGTGTTGGTGTATGACTGTGCATGATGTAGTTTAATTTTGGGTGTTGTGAAGTATGTACGGATTGTGGTGCGGTAGAGCTATGGTTGTGCTCAGTTTGCTTGAGAATGCTGTGTTTTTAGTATGGTTAGTTTGAAGCAACACATTTCCTACCCCCAACAATCCAGTTGGGTGCAAGAATGCACCTAGATTCAGAGCAAATATCGTGCCGGCCCCCCCCAGCACTGCGCTCTCTATATAGGCTTGTCTCTGTGTCTCCGTCTCGCATCGTACAGACAGTCTACGCATCCCTATCAAAGCCAAGACAGGCCTGTCTTCATCAATTCCCTGATTGGCTGAAAACAAGATATGGCCAACCCCTACAATAATTCAACCTCGATTGGGTTTATGCCGTGTGTAGAAAGCAGACGCATATTCCTAGCGGGTATTGTTGGGAAGCCCCTGGATTCAAACTCACACCCTAGTTAAGTGTGTATGTGGTATAGGACGACGCCTCTAGCATAAAAGCAAGCTTCCTGGCTCTGTGCGTAAACTCTCATTGGATAGGTGCACGTCTCTATCTGCCGACCCCAGGAGGCTCACCTTACTGGTCGATGTATCCCGCTGGTTTTTCATGGTATAGCTGGTTGGGTTCTGTTGAAGGGTTTCGGGAGGATAGCTCAGAGGCAACGTGCTTGCCTTGGAAACAAGATGGCACGGAGCAACACAGGTTTGATCCCCGGGTCCGGGCTTAGAAACCTCTGGGTATTAAGCACGTTATAAATATCCAATCATATCCCTTTGCTCGGTCCTGATCTATGTTGGGTTTGTCATTGGTTTCAGGAGGATCCTTTACATGTATTTAGATTTTTTCCAAGGTACATTAATATCATTCAGGTGTTTTCTTCAGCTTTGGAGTAAGTGCCATGTTTTTAAGATTTTTCTGAATTTTAGGGGGTCTTCTGTAGAACATATTTCTTCTGGCGGGAGTTCCAGAGTTTTACGGTTATGCAAGAAAAGGCTGATCCTCCAAGTTTTTGTTTTGCGTATTGTTTATGTTCACGGCTTATGCCGTTGCTGGATCTAAGCGTTCTTGCTGGTTTGTACATGGTGATTTTCTTTTGTATGATATGATATGATATTTTATTTATATCGCGCTCATACACAGGTGTTTCAGAGCGCGACCAGGCAAAGGGAGGGGAACAGTGGAGAGAACAAAAAAATAAAAGTAAAATAAACAATGATCTTACTAGGCCCAGTGACATTGAGAACGTGCAAGTGTATGGGAAAGGGAAAAGGGGGAAAGTGCATTGGAAGGGGGAGACATTGGAAAGTGCAGAGCATAAGAGAGGACAAATAAATAGGACGTGGATAAATAAATAAATAAGGTGAGTCAAAAACAGTGGTAGTGCAGCATGTTAGGGCCAAGTGCAAGGTTAGTCAGAATAGGGAGTAACCGATCAGTGCAGATAGAGTGGGGGGACCTGTATGGGTACAGATACAGGCCCCAGTGCAAGGAGTCTCAGGGGGGCAGTGCAGGAGGATGGCATGGTGAGCAGGTACCTGGGCCCAAAGGCAGAGGTAGGCCAGGTGCGGCATTGCTGAGCGAGAAAGCAGATCAGCAGGGGAGAAGAGGGGAAAAGGCAGAGGCGAAGAGGAAGGTCTTGAGGAGCTTCCGGAACAGTAGATGGTTCTCCTCAAGTTTCAAAGTGGCAGGGAGGCAATTCCAGAGGGAAGCCCCCGCAGAAAACAAAGATCTACCACCAACTCGTTTCTTAGAAAAACGACAGACCCTGAAGGAGTTGGAGGTAGAGGAGCGAAGAGCTCAAGAGGGGAGGTATTTATGGAGGGATAGTTGAAGGTAAAGAGGACCCAGACCCCAGAAAGCCTTGTGGGCAATGCAAAGGGTTTTAAATTTGATCCTTGCAGCCACAGGGAGCCAATGAAGGGATTTCATGAGCTGGAGAGATACGATCCTAGGGCTTGAGGCCAAGGACAAGTCTCGCAGTTCTGTTCTGGATTAGTTGTAGAGGGCGGAGAGGAGGCAGGTAGATTTAGAAAGAGGCTGTTACAGTAGTCCAACCTAGGGAGAATCAGAGCTTGGGAGACAAGGAGCTTCTGGGGGAATGAGAGGAAAGGAAGAGTGCCTTTAAGGAGGTGCAGTATGGAGTTGGACTTTTTGGAGACATCCGAGATGTGTGAAGAGAAGGAAAGTGGGGAGTCAAAGATAACCTTGAGGTTCTTAGCTTCGCTGGTGGGGGCAGGAGGCCGGCCATAGAGAGAGGGGAAAGAATGGAGTGGGTGTACCAATGAGGAGGATCTCAGTCTTGTTAGCATTTAAACAAAGATCATTTGCAGCACACCAATTTTGAATGGCGATTAGGCAGTCAGAGATGAGGGCGGAAGAGGAGGTAGGCGAGGGAAGCCTGAAAATGAGTTGAGTGTCATCAGCATAGCACTGGAAATTTGAGCAGAAGATGGAAATGCAGTAGGCGAGAGTTGCCAGGTATTGATTGAAAAGCCAGGGTGATAGGTTTGACCCCTGGGGAACACCGCAGGTAGAGAGGGAGATAGAGGATAGGAAGGACCCCAGTTGGACCTGGGAGAGTCGATCAGAGAGAAAAGAGGTCAGCCAGGCCAGAGCCTGATCGGTGATACCCAGGTTGTCACAGACACGATTTAGCAGGATGGTATGGTTGACCGTGTCGAAAGCAGACGAGAGATCAAGCAGGATGAGGACAGGGGGAATGTTAGAGTCAAGGTTAGAGAGCAGGTCTTCACGGATGTTCAGGAGAGGAGTTTCCGTACTTCTGGCAGCCCTGAAGCCGGATTGGTGGTCATGGAGAGAGCCAACTGAGTTAGAGTGAAGGTTGAGCTGAGAAATGGCAAGCTTTTCCAGGAGCTTACCCAAAAAGGGAGTAATGGAAATTGGGCAATAGTTAGCCGGACACGAGGGATCAGCAGTGGGTTTCTTGAGGGGAGGATGCACAAGGGAGTGCTTCAGAGGGGAGGGAAAAGGGCCAGAGGCAAAGGAGAGATTGCACAAGTCGGCAAGGGCTGGAGCAAGGGTATCAATGTGGTCCTTGATAGTTTTGGAGGAGCAGGGACGGACCTGTCCAGAGGAGGCTTTCATAGATCGGACTTGTCTAACAACCTCATCAGGGGAGAAAAGAGGAAAGGCAGAGAAAGAGGGAGGAGGGGAAGTTGGGGGTGGGTCAACAAGCAGGGAGGGAGAGGGGAGAGGAGAGGAGCAGGAGGAGAGGAGAGTGAGGACAAGATGGCCTGGGTTTTAGAGACAAAGCGTGAGGCAAGATCATTGCACAGAGCCTAAGAGGCAATAGGAGGGGTGGATACCGCATCAGGATTGGCCAGCTCCTTGCAGATTTTAAAGAGTTTGGCCGAGTTGTTTGATGCCGCAGAGATGCTCTGAACTGCTCTGTGTGTTATGCACATTATTTTGAAGGTGATTGGTTTTTTGACTGGGAGCCAATGAGAATCCACAGCGCTGGTGTGATGTGGTCTCTACGGGAGCATTTAAGGAGAAGTCTGGCAGTTGCATTCTGTATCCACTGTAGTTTCCTCGGTAAGTATCCCAGAATTCTGAGGTATATGCTGTTGGCGCAGTCTATTCTTGACATGATGAGGAAGATCATGGCAAGTGGTCTGTGCATGAAGGAAAAGAAGGGTAGTATCTTTCTGATTGAGTGCAGATGTAAGGAGCATTTCTTAATTATCAAGTTAACTTGTGGTTCTAGTGTTAGCTCATTGTCCATTAGGATTCCAAGGTTTTTGACTACTTTGGATAGTTCAGGTGGGGTTCCCAGTTCTGTGACCATTGGGATGGCCTGGTTGTCTCCCTGGTTCTTGGGCGCGATTATGATTTCCGTTTGTTCTGGTTTCATTTTCAGGTTATTGGAGCTCATCCATTTGTAAAGTTCTTTGAGACAGTCTGTGAGCCTCCTCTTCACTGAAGTTGATTTTGTATACGATTTAGGTATCGTCTCCGTAACTGTAGCAGGTGTTTTTTTGCGGCGGCTGGTTAGGGAAATCATGTAGATGTTGAACAATAGTGGGGATAGCCTAGGGCCCTGTGGGACTCCACATATGGTGTTCCGGGGTGTGGATTTGAATGGTGATAGCCATATATTTTCTGCTCTTCCAGACAGAAAGGATTTTATCCAAAGGTGTGCTGTGTCGCTGATTCCTATATCTTCTAGTATTTTGATGAGGGCTTTGTGGTGGATTGTGTTGAAGGCTGCTTAGATATCAAGTTACGTCAGTGCCGAGTTTGTGGTGGACTCTGCGTTGGTCTTTAGATCATCCCATATTGAAAGTAGCGCTGTTTCCGCTCCTCTCATGGGTCTGAAGCCTACTTGTGCCTGATCTAATAGTTGGCTGTTGTCGACGTATTCCATTATTTGTTCGTAGATGTAGGTATCCGGTAGTTTTGCCGGGTATGCAATGTTTGAGATAGGTCTGTAGTTTGAGCGGTCTTCCGTGTTGCCTGAAATATCTTAAAGAAGTGGTTTGATGTAGGTTGATTTCAAGGGCCGCTGAACTGTTCCTGGTGAAAGTGACAGGTTGAAGAGGCTGCAGTAGTATTCTAATGGTGTTCATTGTGCAAGGAAGGATTTGCAGACGGCTGGTGTGCAAGGATCAGCCGGGGAGCCTGCCCTGTTGCTTGTGTCACCAGGCGGATTCATTTTTCTCTTCAGATTGGGGGAAGATGTTCAGCTTCGTCTTTAAGTTCGGCGGTGGGTTTGCTGAGGCGGATGGTTGGATCGGTTGGTCTGCTTTGTATGATTTGTTTTATGTTGGTGATTTTATTCTTAAAGTGGTCGGCGATGTCGTTGCATAGTTTTTGTGTGGAGACTGGTGTGTATTACATCCGGGTGGGTTTTTCATCTCGTTTAGGATGTTGAATAATTCTTTCTGGGTGTTGTTGGCTTTTGTGATCTGCTCATTGTAGTATTTCTTTTTTGCTTTGAGAATTTCTGCTTTGTATGGTCTGATCTGTTTTTGGTACATTATTCTTTTGTCTCGGTCGTAGTTTTTCCTTCATTCCTGTTGTAGTTTCTGTTTTGTTCATCGCTTTGAGATGGGGTGTAAAACCATCTTGCCAGCGATTTATTCCGTGAAGGGGTGATGGGTTTTATCAGTGAGATGTTATCTATTGTTTTCATGATCCAGATTATGATTATGTCTGTTCTTTCGTCTATGCCAGTCCCGTCCAGGTTTGTGGTAGATGGTTTTGTGGATTCAAGTTTCTTTTCCAGGTGACTGTTTTTGATGATTCTTCAGTTTCTTTTCCAGAGCCAGGGATTGTTTGGCGGATTGTTGTATGTTCTTGATGTCATTCAGATCACAAAGCGCATAATGAGGTGGTCGCTCCAAAGTATCTGGATTGGGGGTGCTGTTTTGATCAAATATCTATTGCCTAAGATAGCATCTAGGTTGTAGCATGCTGTGTGCATCGCTCCTTTCACCATTTGTCGTAGTTGCGCTGTCTATAGCTGGTTAGTTAGTGTTCTTAGTGAGCCTTCATTCTCTTCTTCGAAGCAGATGTTGAAGTCACCGAGTATAGTCAGTGACAGAACAGTGGTTGTGTTTAATGGCCATTTTGGTGACAGCTTCTATGAAAGTGTCTACAAAGGTTGCGTCATAGGTCGGAGGTCAATAGACTAGTATGAATGTGAGATTTGAGGTTAGGTGTAAAATTAGTGATTCGCAGTTTGGGCTGTTCATCGGTTAGCATGTTTTTTTTTATATGGTCCTTGTATGCCACAGTGAGTCCTCCTCCTCTTTTTCCTTTTCTGTTGGCCTGTTTGAACTTAAAGTTGTCAGGCAAGCAGCTGTGTAGTGTGATGTTTTAGTTATGTGTTAGCCAGGTCATACATCTCTGTTTTGTGTTTGTACATAAACCTGCCATTGATTAGGTTGCAGTGTATTTTGTTTATTGTGGCATGTTTCCTCTTTGACTGTGTCTTTTGGTGGTCTTGTTGACGACGATCATTGTTGTCAGCGGGGTGTAGGTTGTGTTCTGTTGAGTCTGTTTCTTCAGTAAGCAGTTCCTTTGGGTTTCATATTGGGTTCACATCTTCTTCTAGATCCTCCTCTGTTTGAGGTTGATGGTGTTATTGGTCCCCTTGTTTTTTTGTGATGTATGGAATGGAGGTGTCGTTTCCTGGTTTGTTTCTGTGTATTTCCTGCCTTTTCCTTTGGAATCCCAATATCCTCCTGATGTGTCTAAAATTCTTGATTGTTCGTTGCTGCTCTAGAGGGTGGTCTGATTACAGGTAGGGTGTTAGGTACAGTGATTTTGGTCTGGTTTGCGAGGGGGCTTTAATTCAGTGGAGCTGGAGGGTGTGCGTTCCATTACTGTGTTTCTGTTTTCTGGCATGGTAGCCTGACGTGATTCTATTTTGGTTGTCATTTTTCTGTGGTTTCTTGCACATTGTCCTTTCCTCCAGTGTGGCATGCTCTGTGTTTCTGTGTCTTCTTGTTGTTTACCGTTTCGGTGCTTACATGTGTTGGTGTTGGTTCACAGCTGCTAACGCCTTCCTGTGAATCTGAGGTTTGCTCTTTTAATGCGAAGTCTTGTGGCTTTGCGCAAAGCATGGTATTTGTCAATGTGACGATTTCCCCGTGGTTCCTTGGATTTTCTGTTCAGCACATAGATGTGTTGGTTCACAGTTGTGAATGCCGTCCTATGGATCTGAGGTTTGCTCTTTTGTTGTGGAGTCTTATGGCTTTGTGCACAGTGTGGTAGTTGCCGATGTGGAGATCTCCCTGTATTTTCTTAGGTTTGCACTTTTTCCCCTCTTTTTCTCTCTCCCTCTTCTTTTGGGTACCATTGGTTGGGTCTTTGGTGCATGTGATTTTGAATCACAGAGGCGTTAGCCTTGTATTGTATTGTACTGGAATTTGTAGAGCGCAGACAAGATCAAAAAGGCATTAAGGCGCTGGGGAGATAGAGGAGCCCTGAGACCTGGAGGACGTAAACAGAAACGTTTTGAGATGTTTACAAAAGGGGGAGAAGTCTGGAATGTTACAGACCTCTGGAGGGAGGGCATTCCACAACGTGCGGGCAAGTACGGAAAATGACCTTCCTCCAGATCGGGTCCGCTGAAATCGAGGAATGTTCAGCAGTGACTGACTGGCTCCGCGGAGGAGTATGCTCGGTTTGTAGGGTGTTCGTTTAGATTGGAGGAACTCAGCCCCGGCGTTGTGGATAGCACGATGAACGAGACAAAGGATTTTAAGTTTCACTCGGCTCCTCACAGGGAGCCAGTGGAGACTGCAAAGAAGGTCATAGGAGTGAGCCAATCTGGGGGCATTCAGGACAAGGTGAGCCGCTGCATTTTGGAGGATCTGTAAACGTTGAAGCAGGGCCTCAGGTTGACCGATATAGATACCATTGCAGTAATCTATTGATCCCATAATGGATGGTGTCACAATTTTAGATCTGGAATCAGCCGGGAGAAATGTAAGAACCTTTTAAAGTATTTTGAGCTTCGTAAAGCCTGATTGGCAGACCGGTAAAATGTGAGATTATCTTGAGCCTGAGGACATACATTTGATTCCTAGTCTCTTGAAAGCTGAAGAGGGTTCTGGACAGGGACCAAAAGAGGTAGGCCAATAGTCAGAGGTCCAGAACTGTCCTGCGCGAATGGAACCAACCAGTACAATCTCAGTTTTGTCTCCATTCAATTTAAGCCAGTTATTAGTCATCCAGATCCCAATCGCTGAGAGACAGTCCTTCAGTTTCTGTGGGTTGTCTGTCGACGGGTCTTTAAATCGAAAAATAATCTGTGTGTCATCTGCAGGGAAAGAAGTGTACCCCATGGCCGGAGATCAGTTGGCCAGAGCCAGCATATACAGATTTAACAGATGGGGCGAGAGAGCAGATCCCTGGGGGACCCTGCAGTCAAGAATAGTGGGAGGCGAGGTGAATGGAGGAAGAGAGACCGTTTGACACCGATTAGAGAGAATGTATGAGAACCACATCAGGAAGATACCAGTGATTTCAACTTCATGGAGACAGTGGAGCAGCTTTTGATGGTCAACCATATCAAACGCTGCAGAGAGGTCAAGGAGAATAAGAGCACCAACCTCTCCGCAGTCCTGAAGTAGGGCGATGTCATCGAGGAGAGTCACCATAACAGATTATGTTCCCATTGCGGGATGAAACTCGGCCTGAAAGGGGTGAAGAAGGTGGTTGGTTTCAAGAAAGACGGAGAGCTGAGGGGTGGCAATGGATTCAAGCTGTGTCATAATAACAGGGAGTAGGGATATAGGGCGAAAGCTTTCAGCAGCAGCAAGGTCAAGGTGAGGTTTTTTTCAGTAAAGGGAAAATCACAGCATGTTTAAGAGGTTCTGGGATGTGTCCAGTGTAGAAAGAATACTGAAGTGCTGCTGTTAGTAGAGGGGTACGTTTGTGAGAGAGAGTTTAAAGAGTGCAGAGCGGGATAAACACTGTCTCACTGCACTGGCTTGATGCTGCTTATTAAACACATATACATAAAATACCCCACGCCCAGCCAACGAACCCACCGGGCTGAGGCTGCCAACAGCACATCACTGCTCTCTTGCACTTTTCCAGATTACTCCCACTAACTCACCCCCCCTCCCTCTTTCAGAGCCGCCAGAGCGCCAGGGGACCACTCCGGTGGTGATAGTGCGCGGTACAAATATCCTTTAACATTAACAGTAACATTTAGTGGGGTAACATTACCCATAAAAATTATTTAGGTAACACAGCCAACACGTGTTTCGACCCTCTGGGTCTTTTTCTAGGCCAGTTGAACCATAAAGAATGAGAACTCAAAAAGGAGCCCTCAAATATGGGACGGCCTCCTGTAATCCTCAGCATATACTCGTGCAATGACTGTTTGCAAGAGGAAAACTAGCCAAGTAGAATCATCGAGTTGCTGAATAAAATTGCAAACGCTCAACAGGGCCACAAGAACATTTGCGATTTTATTCAGTGCCTTGATGAGTCTAATTGGGAAATGTTCCTCTTGGAAACGGTCATTGCACGAGTATATGCAACAAGGGCCGGTACTAAGATCCTGTTCTCACTGGAGCTAGGGTGGCAGTCTATTATATAGGCTAGATAATCGGGGTGGGGGGAGGGACTGGGGGGGTCGAGATGGGAAGAGAGAGGGGAAAGGGTGAGAGAGCGAGAGCGCGAGGGTGGACAGAGAGAGAGAAAGAGAGAGGAGGACAAAGGAGGAGATAGAGTGAGGGAGAGGGGGGAGACAGAGAGAGTGAGAGAGACAGCACCAGGATGTCTGGAATAAGCAGGATTTATAGAGGCTGGTGAAGGGATCAGGTGGCGAGGAGAGGCAGGGATCCAAATAACGGGGCTGTTCGGATGCTGCCTGTATGTTGGCAGCGCAGGGCTGGCTTAATACAGATTACTACCTGGAGCTACTTTGGACTCCAAGGGAGCTGGTGGATTTCAAATATACACATGTGACATCACACCTGTGTTGGAATATTTGGGCTTCCCATAAATATGCACCTTAACTACATTTCTGCTTAACATTTCTTTTCTCTGAACTATGAAATTATGCCAAACAGTTAACTGGGAGCGCTTTGTGGAATGCAAAATACATCAAAGTCAGATATTGATCAGAGGCAAAATACTAAACACCCCCCCCCTGCGCCCCCCCATTCATTCCCCTAGTTTTTACAGTGCATAATTTGGAGAAAAGATTCCCCTTCATGTTTACATTACCACATCTGGAGTTAACTAGAATGTACTAAAACATAAATGCCACAATAACTTTGCTATGATTCTAGATGGAAGACGAGGCATTGATTGAACTACACCTTGAAATTGATTTACACTAAACTGTTATGTTATGTTATGTGCGTGCTTATTACGCCCGCAGGCATCAGGGCGCGGGAAACCAAGAAGATCAGAAACACGAAACACCTCATTAAGACAGGTAGAAAACCTAAGGAAAACGAAGCTCTAATGCTCATTGAAACAATGAGGTTTTTAGCGATTTGCTAAAACTCTGGTAGTTAGCTTCAAGCCGTAATGCCGTTGGCAACTTGTTCCAGAGGTCTACTGCTTTCGCCGGGAAAGATTTGCCTTGCCTAAGTGCGGACTTAGCCCCAGTAGTGTACACTACTACCTCCTTGTTCTTCACAAATCGCTCATGCTTACGGGGTGAGGCCCCATTCCCGGAAGCTACCATTTACTCCTGCCTTTCAACTTTTTAGTTTGATCCCCATATTACTGCTGACACTGAAGTAGCATGCACACTGGTGGGAAGACTGCAGACAATTTAGGATGTTTTATTAAGTATAGCTAGAATACCAACTGGAGCTAAACACAATGACAAATAAATATGTGACCCGGTCTATAAGGTATGGATGTTACCCTTGCCATCAGTAAGGCCAAATAATTCCATCCTCTACACCAGAGTTGTCCAACTCCAGGCATCGAGGGCCGGAATTGCTGATGGGTTTTGAGGATATTCCTCAATAATATTCAGTATTCATTGCATGCAAATTTATCTCGTGAATTTTAATGAGGGGCATCCTGAAAATCCCACATGTTTCATGATCTTGGGGCTTGGAGTTGGACAACCCTGCTCTACAAAACCTCAACCCCCTGCAGTTGAAAGAGTAGTGGCACAAGTAGTAATCCCGTCCAGTCTGGACTAAGGAAATTGACTCCGCTCCAATTCCTTTGGAAATTAAGAGGATATTTGGATAGGTGGGCGAACGGGCAGCACATGTTTAATGTAAATGAAATGTACATTACAATGTCTGTGCAAACGTTTCAGTATTGGCGCCTATTCTACATAAAACGTATTATCATTATGATCATTATTATTATTATTATTATTGTATTTATTGAGCGTGGACCGAGCTTCGAGAAGCAGCAGGGCACTTTCAAGAGGTATACAACAATACAGATACACAACAGAGTGCTTTACAGAGGTATACAACAGCACAGATACATAACACAGTGCTTTTCAGAGGTAACAACAGAACATGTATACAGGAGGGTAGGATACCGAGGGACACAGAGGAGAGGTACAGCTGCGCAGGGTGGCAAGGAGAGTAAGGACGGGCAGTGTCTAGCGAGTCAGGTGTCGCAGGGGTTCACAAGAGGGCCTAGGTCTTGAGGAGGAGGGACTCCCTCAAGAGGTGAGTCTGGAGTTCTTTTCGGAATTATGGGAGGCTGGGGCGAGACTGATGCTGATGGGGAGGAGGTTTCCATAGTCCTCCTCTATTTAGTCTGGGAGGATAGCTCAGGGGCAAAGCGTTAACAACGCATAGAAACACAGGTTTGAATCCCTGGCTCGTGCTTAGAAACTGGTCTCGGTATTAAGCGTGTTATAAAAGAACAATTATAATCATAATAGTCTTGTTTTTTAGAGATGCTCTTCTCCTTATCCATGGGTTGGCTATGGATGGATTGAACATTTCCATCTTCAAGACACAATCTCGATGGATAAGGAACGTTTCCTAATACGTCCAGAAAGAGGATGCATTCGGTGAGCTCAGATATTTAAAAATCGAACTGAACAGAAACAAATGGTTACATACTGGGCACCATTTTGGAAGTTTATCAAGAAAGGTATTCATATAATAAAATCAGAGTGTGCCTTCTTTATGGACTTTTTCAACTTGAGAGATTATCAGAATGAATGACCCTGTGCCGCCCTTAACTGATGCAATCTTTAGAACAATCTTAAACCTTGAACCTTCGAGAATTGCGGTTGTTTGGACTGGGTGGGTCATCCCAAGTTAAAAAAAAAAAAGACAAACTGAGAATCAAATGATATGAATGTTTATTTATAATGCGATTAATACCCAGAGGTTTCTAAGCACGGACACGGGGATCGAACCTGGGGTACTCCGTGTCATTTTGCTTCCAAGGCAAGCACGTTGCGCCTCAGCTATCCTCCCGAGCCGAAAATAACTTTCAAATGCCACGTGGATATTATAACCCAAATCAAACCCTTAGTGGCACTTTAACATTCGTTACTGCCAAGCTTGGCATCCATGTCAGAGTAGCCACGTTTTTCAAAATGGCCTTGTTCTGGCTCAAGTACGGAATTTTCATGCCTTGCCCTTTGTTTTAAATTACAAAACATGTGAGCGTTTGCAAACGTTTGCCATGGTGGGTGCATAAGTAGAATTGTAGAGGGGTGGCGAGGGGGTCTGTTACACAGCAGGTCAGGCAGCACTTCATGTAGAGTTAAGACCTGGACTTGTATTATGCAAGAGTGTAGAATCCCTGCCTCAGTTTTGTAGCTGATTTATGTGTAAACAAAACCCGCATTCCCGCTCTAAAGTGTGCACGTGTGCGTGTGTGGTGTGCTAAGGCCGAACGTTTGGGAGTAAGGGTTGTATAGAAGAGCCTACAGGTCTATATAGTCATCCCGAGGACGTCATGACTTGACAGGACGAACAGGACTAAGAGCACCGACAGACACGTGACCTGCAGGACAAGGGGACAAGACCAAACATGCACAGCCCTATTACCAAGGATACAGTCAGGACACAGTCAGCAAGCAATAGTTGACCGATTGAAGAGTTCAAACAGTAAAGTACTGTTTGCAAAGGTAGGCTTACAGGCAGAGGTGTAGGACCTGAGTGTGTTGGGCTTGCCCTGCTTGATTGCAAAGGTAGGCTTGCAGGCAAAGTTGTAAGACCTAAGTGTGTTGGGCTTGCCCTACTTCATTGCAAAGGTAGGCTTACAGGAAGAGTTGTAAGACCTGAGTGTGTTGGGCTTGCCCTACTTGATTGCAACGGTAGGGTTACAGGCAGAGATGTAATACCTGAGTGTTTTGGGCTTGCCCTACTTGATTGCAAAGGTAGGCTTACAGGCAGAGTCGTAGGACCTGAGTTGGTTGGTCTTGCCCTACTTGATTGCAAAGGTAGGGTTACAGGCAGAGCTGTAATTCCTGAGTGTGTCAGGCTTGCCCTACTTGATTGCAAAGGTAGGCTTACAGGCAGAGCTGTAAGACCTGCGTGTTTTGGGCTTGCCCTACTTAATTGCAATGGTAGGGTTACAGGCAGAGATGTAATACCAGAGTGTGTTGCACTAGCCCTACTTGATTGCAAAGGTAGGCTTACAGACAGAGCTGTAAGAGCCGAGTGTATTGGGCTTGCCCTGCTTGATTGCAAAGGTAGGCGTACAGGCAGATCTGTAAGAACCGAGTGTGTTGGGCTTGCCCTGCTTGATTGCAAAGGTAGGCTTAGAGGAAGAGCTGTAAGACCCGAGTGTTTTGGGCTTGCCCTGCTTGATTGCAAAGGTAGATTTACAGGCAGAGCTGTAAGACCCGAGTGTGTTGGGCTTGCCCTGCTTGATTGCAAAGGTAGGCTTACAGGCAGAGCTGTAAGACCTGAGTGTGTTGGGCTTGCCCTGCTTCATTGCAAAAATAGGCTTACTGGAAGAGCTGTAAGACTTGAGTGTGTTGGGCTTGCCCTACGTGATTGCAAAGGTAGGCTTACAGGCAGAGTTGTAGGACCTGAGTGTGTTTGGCTTGCCCTACTTGATTGCAACGTTAGGCTTACAGGAAGAGTTGTAAGATATGAGTGTGTTGGCCTTGCCCTACTTGATTGCAAAGGTAGGCTTACAGGCAGAGCTGTAAGACCTGAGTGTGTTGGGCTTGCCATACTTGATTGCAAAGGTAGGCTTACTAGCAGAGTTGTAGAACCCGAGTGTGTTGGGCATGCCCTACTTGATTGCAACGTTAGGCTTACAGGAAGAGTTGTAAGACCTGAATGTGTTGGGCTTGCCCTACTTGATTGCAACATTAGGCTTACAGGCAGAGTTTTAGGACCTGAGTGTGTTGGGCTTGCCCTACTTGATTGCAACGTTAGGCTTACAGGCAGAGTTGTAGGACCTGAGTGTGTTGGGCTTGCCCTACTTGATTGCAACGTTAGGCTTACAGGCAGAGTTGTAGGACCTGAGTGTGTTGGGCTTGCCATACTTGATTGCAACGTTAGGCTTACAGGCAGAGTTGAAAGACCTGGGTGTGTTGGGCTTGCCCTACTTGATTGCAACGCTAGGCTTACAGGCAGAGTTGTAGGACCTGAGTGTGTTGGGCTTGCCCTACTTGATTGCAACGTTAGGCTTACAAGAAGAGTTGTAAGACCTGAGTGTGTTGGGCTTGCCCTGCTACATTCAGCCTCACATGTTGGAATGTACTTAGATCAGGCAACAGGCCGAATGCCTCCTCTCTATTCTTGAACTGAGTCATGTGTGTAAGACCACAGTTAAGTGCAAGCAACTCCATGAAATATTTGACCATACGGCTTAAGAGGTCCCATGAGCCTGACAGAGGATCTGGGGAGCCGGTCTAGTGGTGTTCACATTAGAATACAGTGTGTGGTCTCACAATTGGTTTTATTAACAAGTAAGCTTATTTTAATTTGCAGTAAATGCAGGAGCTGTTGGCTGATGATGAGCCAACTTTTATGTAGCATTTGCTAAACCAATTTGGCATGGCACTGCTACAGAACAAGCTGGGTTATATTAAATCCAAATGATGCGTGCTAGAATGTACTGCAGAGCATTACTCCATTACACATTTCTTTATAGAGCAGAATTACTAGACTCGTGCTTCGTAACCACAATATTTCTAACTCAAGGACCTCGAAGCTTAATCCAGCCCTTAAACGTTGCATAACATCTGGAGTGCATAATGTTCAGATGCACTTAAATAATGTAATGCAATGTAAGTGATCTTGAACAGCACCTTCTGCCACTTTTGGCAGCCTCACTGCGTGTGGCGCTGTAAGAAAACGGAGGGATATTAGTGAGTCCGTCAGAGAGGTAGATGCAAACCCTGTGCAATTCATGGGAGCATCTGATTTCTATGGGTTTGGCAGAGACACTTGAGAGTATGCAATGATATGTCATTTATAACGCGCCTGTACACAAGTGTTTCTAGGCGTGACAAGACGGGAGGGAAGACAGAGGAAGGATAAGACAAACGATCTTACTAGGCCTTGTGTCATTCAGATTGGGCAAGTGCACCAACGCAAAGTGCAGGGGAAGGTAGAGGGGGAAGTGCCAGAGAGAAGGGTGGGGGAAGTGCAATCAGGGCAGCATTGCTCTGAGTAAGTGCAGCCAGGGCAGCTCGGCTCTGGGTAAGTACAAGGAGGCTGGAGACAGTAGAGGTTACAGTTACAGCCCCTAAGTGTGTGGTAGGCCCAGAGGCAGTGCAAGGGAGACTGATCATGGAGGAGCCTGGTACCCAGTGAGACTCTGACGGTACCAAGAAACCAGTCGGTGGAGCAGCCATGTAGGTCAGTAGGGGAGGGAGAGGAGAAAGCAGAGGAGAAAAGGAAGGACTTGAGCTGCTTCCGGAATTTCAGGTAGTGTGGCTCAAGTTTGAGAGGGGCAGAGAGCACATTCCAGAAGGAGGCACCTGCAGAGTAGAGAGAGCTACCCCCCACTCCCTGCCAGCAGAAGCGTTTGACCCTCAGAGAGTTGGAGGTCGCTGAGCGAAGGGCTCGAGAAGGAAGGTATTATGGAAGAGAGAGTTCGATGTAGTGCAGGCGGTGGTCAGTCATATTTTAGAATGCAATAATTTAGAAAGTCAAAATGTCGAAAAATTATTTTTGAAAAAAATAATGTCGAAAACCAAAAATGTCGAATTATTTCTGCATTTTTTCGAAGTTTTCAACAAAAAAAATATATATATTAATAATTAAAATGTGTTGAGTATGAGGGGTGATAGGGTGGTGGGGGGGTGGCCAGGGGTTGTTGGGTGAGCGGGGTTGGGGGGGACCCCCCAGTAAATGATACTCTTGTTTATTTTTTTATTGATAGTGCTAATTGACTTTTTTTTTCGACATTTCTTTTTCTAAAAATTGACTCTTAATTATATGTATAGGTTTTCGACATTATTGTTTTCTACATTTTTTTTTCAACATTTTTGTAAGTCGACATTTTTTTTCTACATTATGACTATAAACCGTGCAGGCCCACCGCCCCAGAAAGCCTTGTGGACGATGCAAAGGGTCTTGAACGTGATCCTTGAAGCCATCGGGAGCCAGTGGAGAGATTTCAGGGCTGGGGAGATACAGTCCCTGGGATTGAGGACAAGAATACATCGTGCAGTCCTGTTCTGGATTAGTTACAGAGGGCAGAGAGTAGAGAACTGCAAATTGAGAATAAGGGTGTTGCAGTAGTGCAGCCTAGAGAGAAGCAGGGTTCTGGAGACAGTGAGCTTCTGGGGGAAAGTGAGAAAAGGAAGAATACCTCTGAGGAGGTACAGCTGGTAGTGGGCCTTCTTGGCAAGGTCCGTGATGTGAGGGGAGAAGCAGAGAGTGGAGTGACACCAAGGTTTTTCGCCTTACAGGAAGGCAAAGGAAGAGCGCCCAAGGAGGGCAGCCAGAGTGAGAGAGGGAAAGCGGGGGCAGGGGTCCCTATGAGAATCATCTCAGTCTTACTGGCATTAAGGCAGAGATTGTGGGAGGTGCACAATCCTGAATCGTGGATAGACAGTCAGGAACGAGCGGGAGAGGAGAAGAGGCTGAGGGGGGCGTGAATGAGAGCTGAGTGCCACCACATAACACTGAAGGTAGAGATGAGCCGGGAAAAGGGGACCAACTAGACATTGAAGAGCCAGGGTGAAAGAATGGAGCCCTAGGGAACACCACATGTGGAGAGAGAGGTGGTGGAGAGAAAGGACCCAAGTTGGATCTGGGAGGGTCAGTCCAGGAGGAAGGAGGTCAACCACTCCAGGGCCTGATCCGTGATGCCACGGAGTCGATTGATCAGGATGGCGTGATTGACCATGTCAAAAGCAGAGGAAATGTCAAGGTGGATGAGGACAGAAGGAAGACTGGAGTCAAGATTAGAGAGCACATCTTCACGGCTGTTCAGGAGAGCAGTTTCCATGCCCCTGGCTGTTTTGAGGCCAGACTGAGGGTCATGGAGACAACCAACAGATTCAGTGTGGAGAGTAAGTTGGGAGATGGCCAGTATTTCCAGAAGTTTGCACAGGAAAGGAGTGATAGTGATTGGGCGATAGCTTGCCGGACAGGTAGGGTCAGCCAAAGGCTTTTAAGGAGGGAGTGCACAAGGGAGCACTTGTGGGGAGAGGGGAAGGTCCACAGGCGAAAGAGTGATTGCAGAAATCGGCCAAGGCTGGAACAAGGGCGTCAATGTGGGGCTTGATGATTCTGGAGGCGCCGGGGAGCACCTGTTTGGACGACACTTTCATAGACCAGACTTGTCTAGAAACATTGTCAGGTTTTGTCAGGCTTTGTCAAAGAGAAAGAGGAAAAAGGAGGAGGAGGAGAGGGAGTGAAGGCCAGAGGGGGGCCGAAAGAGGACAGCGAGGACAGGATGTCTTGAGTTTTGGTGGTGAAGTGAGAAGCCAGAGCTGTACAGAGAGCCTGGTAGGGGACAGGGGAGGTAGAGACTACAGAAGGATTGGCTAGCTCCTTACACATTTTAAAGAGTTTGGCCATGTTGTTAGAGGCCGCAGAGACGCGGGCTTGGATATGGACTCTCTTCTTGGACGGGACAGAGAGTCTGTATTGCCTTTTGGAGCAGGCGGCAGGCCATTTTGTCTGAGGATGCACCCGAAGCCCTCCACTTCCTCTCAGCCACCCTGTACTTGCGTTTCAGGGTGGCAAGGTCAGAGTCATACCAAAAGTTGCACTTGGAAGTATGCTTGAGATGGATTCTCATGATAGGGGCAAGGATGTCCAGAGTGTTGGAGATCGAAAGATGCAGATTAGAGAGGGAGTGTGAGTCAGCCGCAGGAGTAGTAGGAGCAGAGAAAGTAGTGACAAAGGCATCCACTGACGCACGCTTTATGGGCCGAATGACCCCAAAAGGTAGGTGGCAGTGCTGGGGTGGGCTTTCCTGAGGGACAGAGGGTTTCAGCTGAGAGGAAATCATAAAGTGGTCAGTCGATAGAGAGAGGAGTGCTGAGAGGATTAAAGAGGGGGATGTCGGAGGAGATGAGAACATCCAAGGTGTGTCTGGCAGAATGTGTCAGACCAAAGGGTAGAATGGAGAGAGAGAGTGTTGCAGAGGTTGTGGAAGAGCCCAGAGGAGGGATTAGAAGCATCCAGATGGATGTTGAGGTCTCTAAGGAGAAGTTGAGGGGTAGAGGCAAGGCGGGAAGAGGAAATGTCAGCCCATTCCGAGAGGAAGAGGGCAACCTGGCCAGGCGGCCTGTAGATGGTGGCCACAGTCAGAGAGAGGCCAGGTGAGATTGAGAGCCTGCAGACCAGGCATTCAAAGGAGGAGTAGGCCTGCATAGAAAGATCAGAGCGACTCTACCTCCGGGTGAGTTGGTTCTGGGCTCGGAGAGGATCTTGTAGCCATCAGGGAGAAGAGTGTCAAAACTCATGACAGAGCTGGCTGTGAACCATGTCTCGTTGAGAGCGAGGACATCTAGGTCACGTTCGTCGAGTAGGTGGCATATGTCAGAGGAGTGTTTGCCACATTTGAAAGACTGCTCCCATTTCACTATGTAATAATCTATTTTTTGCTCTCCCTCTCTGACACTCTCTCTCTCTCTAACTATATCTCTCTCCCCTCGATCTCTCTGTCTCTACCCCCCTCTCTCTTATATACATTGTCCCCCATGTGCAACAAATCACAGATCTGAAAATTGCCAGATGAGGCAAAGGGGGTAGTCTGAAAACACCACCCATTACCCTAAAGCACATGCTAAGGATTATGAGAGGCAAGAACCTCTGGTTCAGAGAAAGGGCTGCTTGCAATTTCAGGACTGCAGGCACCCACTTCACCTTCCTTTTGTATGTTGGTTAGCAGGTCGATAGATGCCTCAACTCTAACATGCTCGGGTGCGGTTGTCAGTGGCCAGGTGGGGGGGGGGGGGGTTTGTCCACTGCAGGCACCCCCTGGTAGGGGCAGCATATGGCTTTTGTCAGTCATACCAAATGGAAGGAACCTGCCTTTTCCACTTCCACTACCTTGCGTTACTGATAAGACATTGTGCACTAGAAACTCTTCTATAACCTATGTTGTGTTAAAGAATTCTTGGAGCCATTAACTTCATGCTTGTTGCCTAGGAGAGCCTAGTTTGCCTCACACAGACAGCGATCAGGAGCTAACTTTAACTCCCTGTGCCAACTGGTGCCATATAAACATTCCTATCTGTTAATAATTCTGTAGGAATGGGAATATGTGTACATAGCATATAGGGAAGATACTGAAAACATAATGGATCATATACAAAGGACAAAAAGTTAAATTTTCCATCAGATATGGAATTGAGGTTTGTGGTGTGGTAAGTGCTTGATCCTGGATCTTGGCTTATACCTGATACCCAGTAGCTGCTGTTGGTCCCGCTCATCAAATCTTTATTTCAAAATGTTGAATGTTATTATTACAAATGAGCTATTCCGTATAAATAAAATGTTGCTATTGTTGGAAAGCAGGGGCGATTGTCCAAAGCCCCCAAGAGGTTTCAAATGCGACAAAGGCCCTAGACACTGTTGTAGATACTTGGGGAGCGCATTGGGGGGAGGAGGGTCTCGGAAGGAGCCGTGTTTGGGAATAAGATATAGCGAGAATAGATGTAGAATGCACTAGACACAAAACGCCATCTTTGATAATAGCAACCATCTTTGAATCGAGGCCTGGAGCCAGGATAGTAGGCACAAGCACAGACACAGACTGGGGAGCGAGTGGGACAGGCCAGGCTCACACAGATTCACAATCCTCAATTAGTCTTGTATTGTTAACGCATGTAACCCAGAAAGAATTTGCTCTGCAAGGCCATGAAGGAGCTGAGAACTCCCAGCGAGCAGCTATCCCGCGAGAAGGAGGGCATGAGCCCCTGACCCAGTTCGACCAAAAACTTAAGTTATAGTGACCAGATGCCCCATCCCAAGACCTCAACATTCCAGAGCACCAGTCAGCCCAAGACCTCGGACCATAAAGCTGTTTGAGCACCCATTCCTTACAAAGATCACAAACAGAATATTGAAGGCCCCTGTGATTTGTGAGGTGCCAGGGAGAGAAAGTAGAAAATGTAGCGCTCAGGGTGGGAAGGCCAGGAACAAAGCAGATATGTCTGGGTTCGATGTGGGGTTTGCTAAAATGATCTCGAATTTAGACTCTGCACCCAAGTCTGCAGTACCAGGTGCCCATCAGACCTCTGCTAGGGAATGTTATAAGTTGTACCCTTAATTGCCAATTATCAAACCCAGCACCTGATGATGTGGTGAGAAGAGCCCCAGGTGGAAGAAGATGGACAGGAGGATCTGGGACCTATGACCTGGCATCCCCTTTAGAGCAGGCCGCCTATGTATAGGGTCGCACCAATATGTGGATTTGCACCTTATGTGATGTACGTCAGTTGTGACGCTTTTTGCTCTTATAAGCTGCCGTCTATGTTAGTTTCGAGAGTGCGCTGCGTGGCAGTAGAGTCCTTTGCTATCTCGTGTTTGTTTTTTACGGGAATTAAAACCTGTTCTCCTTGCAAGAGGTGTGCTGGGCATTTTTCCCTAGTGGGTTGTATTTTTTCCAGTGTGAGCTTTGAGGGACTTCTCTACACTATTACAACTAATGGGACTATCACTCTTATAATAAAACCTAATAATTTATACAAAAATGTAGATTCAAATGAACATAGGTGAATACATTGAGGAAGTAGTTTGTATATCATAAATGGTGAATAACCCTGTCTCCACAGAAAAAATACCTTGCTTGTATATGACATATATAACATGAATGAAAGAATGTTGAAACTGCATAACATTTTTCAAGGAAATGCAAATGTAAAGGTGCCTGCTCGAGGCCTTCGACACAGACGATCCAAATGTCACAAGGCCAAGAACGATCGTTTTTGTTTTTTCCTCCCTGTTCCCCCGGTATCAGGTAATATTTTCGCCACCAAAAATATCGCCGTACATATGGTCGTCGGGAACGGCCATAGGCGATATTTTTGGTGTCGAAAATATTAGGTGCAGGGTTTGCAGGGTTGTCCCCCGCACATAAAAAAATGATGCGGGTGTCGCGGGGGTGTCCCCCGTAGGGTCCATGTGTTATTTTCGCTGCAAAAATTTGGCGAAATTTTTGTATGGCGATATTTCTGCGGCGAAAATATCACATGGAACCGTTCCCCCACACTCTTGTCTTTTTGGAACTTGAAACACATTGGGTATAGGCGCATTATAAATACCAGATAAATAAATAAATAAAGACCACCAGAAACAGACCGGCACACAGTACTCAGGTGCTTCCAAACTGCACGCATCAACACAGCAGAAAAGCTAGCTTGCACTTTCCGACCCTCCCCAAAAACCTTATAGACCCTCTCTTTCTAATCACTGAGTGTGCCTGGAGAGCATTGGAAATGGCAGCAGTGTGTGGTGAAATCCCAGTATATTCACATATCATGCTTGGGGCATCTTGAATTGGTCAAGGCACGAAGGGTATTGTGTTCCGACTCAAACCCACCTTTGGCGATTCCCATTTATGTACACTTCATCTAACACAGGGGACTCCAATCTGTGTCTCTTCAGATGATTTGGACTACAACTCCCATGATCGCTCATCCTTGAGAATGTTGACTAGGGCTGATGGTAACTGTAGTCCAATAAATCTGGAGAACCAAAGGTCTACTGAGAAACTATGATATTGGGAGGTGGGGATCTCTGGTAAATTGGGTGTCACCATTTAGGTCTGTTTTATCAGAGGTTTGGGATCAAGACATGTATGTAATCATTTATGAGAGGAGGGAATTTTAAAGTGGATTGGGCATTGAGACAAGGAGGAGTCGGGCAGGGAGCACAAGACCATCCAAACCCAGACCACCGACCATAGAACCTTTATCCTCTTGATCGATCACTAAGATCAGAAGGCAAGGCTATCGCGCCTTCAGAAATGCGTCACGTGATTTGTGCAGCGAGGTCCAGGTTGGCAACAAATGATAGCCAAAAGCGCGAAGGTGGAGGGCCTTGGGAGTTGCTGATCTGTCTGAGAAGCGAGTGAAGCATGTCAGTTAGGGTGACCTCGGCCCTCCCCAGGAGCCCATCCTTGTATTTTACAGGTGCTTGTTACAACGATAAAATAACATTGTTTGTGTTAGTAGCCAATTAATTGTTAGTCCAACTTCACCTCGGATGACGAGCACAGCAATGCCCACGTGGAAAGAGATGGACAGATGAAGATGGACCAATGGCCTGGCCTCCCACACGGATAGAGCCCCTCCGATCCGTATTGTAGAATCGTACTATATATCATGACGTCATTATGGGCTGCACGTCCCTACGGAGCTCAGAACGTTTGGAGGCAGCAGAGTCCTTTGCTGATGCATTTAAATTTTGTAGAAATAAATACTTGTTATCCTTGCAAGCGTGTCTTGGGCCTTTTTCCCTAGCAGGCTGTATTTATTCTGGTTTGAGCATGCAGAGGTGTGCCCTCACATGCTATAACAGAAAGATGTTGCATCCACCCTCTTTCCTCGAGGTGTCTGTATCTGTTACCGTAAAATATGGTAAAGACCATAAGCACTTTGCCTCCTATTGGCCAATATTGTTCTTAAACATGAATGGCAAGATCAAAAAGAGACATCGGCCATGAGATTGGATAACTATCTTCCATATTTTTTCCACCGGATGAGATGGGCTTTTCTGGGGCCATCAAAGGGTGGTGAAAAGCATACATGTAGTTATAGGCAATCTGTCTGACCCAGCGTTGGTTTCCCTTGATGTGGAAAAGGAATTTGACTGAGTCAGTGGGTGGTTCCTCCATAAAACATTAAAACTCTTTGGTTTTGGCCCTAACTGGGGGTTACGAGTAGGCGAGTTATATTGGCAACCAGCAGCATCAGTCAATGGGGTTCCATCTGGCACCTTTTGCCTGAGTGGAGAAATACAACAAGGGTGCCCATTGTCCCCTCTCCTGTTTCCGCTGGTGAAGGAATAATTGGCCACAGAAATAAGATAATCTACAAGAATTTCAGGGTTTTGAGTAGACTCCAAAGAGTATAAAATGAGTATATACGCAGAAAATGTGTTACTTTATCCAACCAGCCCAGCTTATTCTATTCCAGCGCTGTTGAGAGAGATCAAACAACATGGGATGTCGGGTTACAAAGTTAATGTGGACAAATCCAAAATACTGTCAGTGGCCCAAGATCAAAACACACAACGGAACAATTATCCAAATTTCCTTTCCACGATGAGAGAACAAAATATCAAAATATTAAAAATCTAGAAACCTCTGGGTAAGCGCGTTATAAATAAGCAAGTAAGACAAAAGAAGTATGCAACCAAAAAAAAAAAATTCCTGTAACAGCGCCTCGATGCCCACGGCTGTGTGAGCACTTTAAAAATACAAAATAAATAAATAAATAGGAGTATGTCCTCCCTTTTCCAGTTAAACTACACTCCACGTTGAGCACAAATGAATGACAATACTCTATGAGGGGAAACATTGGGATTATCCTGAATAGATAGACTCGCCACGCTCAAAATGAAGGCCCTTGGAGCGATATTGTAACTATCCACTATGCACCCAATAACCATTTCAAACCATTTATTTGAGGAAATTAATTCAGTCTTCCTCAATTTTTTATGCGACAGCAAAAGGCCAAGAATTTCCTATGTATCTCCCTCTCTCCGGTATAATTTATGAAAGCCCAAATAAGAGTGTTGCCCGCTTTTCTAAAGAACACCCTGACGAAAGAATGGAAAGCACTGGCAAACCACATATTCTGGTCTGTCTTTGTAGGGGAGAGGGTTGTCTCGTTGTTTTGCCGAAGTAAATTACAAAGTGGTAAAAAGAAATCAAAAAGAAAAATCGAGGTAAATCGGAGAACTGATGTTGTCATTTACTTCAGCAATACAACATAGAACTGGGGAATGGTTATGTGTGCCCGCGAACAATGGTCATCGACACTGCTAGGAGTAGGCAAGCACTGGATTCTTTATGTAGTGTGTAGAGGGTCTGCAGACACATAGGCTCACTTATGATTTGGACAGCTCCTTTGAGTTATCAAATGGGCCCCTTCTATTTGGTGGACCTTGATGGATCTAACAGATTCAAAAAATGGTTTCAGCCAAGTCTTGAAAGAGATGGTCAATTATAGGTACAGGGCTCTTTTATAAACATGGGGCCTCATTACAGACCCGGCGGTAACCCTGACGGTGCTACCGGCGGGTTGCCGCCAGACCCGTAAAAATTTACCAGTGAAAATATAAGAGTCTATTGCCATAGAGTCCTATAGGATTCTATGGGAGTGGGGACATGGAAGCACAGGCACCGTTGCTGACGGTGCCGGTGCTTACGTGACCGGTCTGCCTACCATGGCCGCTGTGCCCGGCAGGGTCAGACCTGTTGGGCACACCTGTTGCTCACCGTGGCTCCGGCAGGCAAACCCGTAGTTTGCCGGTCCGGAAACAAGGGTACCGGTGAGCTTACCGGCACCCTTATTTCCAAACCGGCAAACTCGGCGTGAGGGCGATTGTCTTACTTGAAAAATGGCTGGGCACAGGGAAACATTCAATATTCTGCTATCTCCAATTGAAGGGGGTTCGCCAACAAGGTAACTAGAGGAAAAAGCTGTTTGGGAGGCTATCACATTTTTAAGAGCTTTTAATTCAGGAAGCATATTTAAAACGTAAACAATACGTTGGTTGATTAGTAGCTCTGCTACAATTTCAACAAGGGGGAAACAGGAAGTAGACTTTAATTTTTCATTTTCAGGTAAGCTATGAATATTAATTTGTGAAAAAAATCTAAACATCATCAATGGCTAATCAATAGAAACTGCATGGAATTAAAGGTTCTCCAGAGGTGGCAGCTTCCCCCAAATATGTATGATGTGGTTACCGATAGATGCTGGAAGGGCTACGGGGAAAGATGGGTGTACTGGTGTATGTGGTGGGGATGGATAGTGATTCGAAAACTTCTAGAAGGAGGTCCTTTCTTGGGTAGGGCATTTTGAGGGTATTGGGAACGGGCAAAAATGTACAGATACCTCCTTCCAACTTCCCCACATGCTTTACAAGCTTGTCTGGCCTCCATCTAAAATGTAAGGGTTGTGGAGAGTGGCTGACTTATATCAGATGGTGAGACTCACACATTGGCTGAATGCCACATCAATAGACACACTGATATTGAATGGTTGCTATTCTGGTCGAGACACAAACCTAGCCACATTTTCCCTGTCTTCGACAAAAGACCATTCTGCCGAGTAGTTGAGACCTAGAGCTACACCAGTTTGATTTATCCGTATGTTTTGGGGTGGCTGTCTTCCTTCACCTTATGTTCTCTTTACAAAGATGAATGGATGTAGTAGAGGTGGAATCATATCAACCTGTGTGGGCTAGGGGAGGGAGGACTGGTTGTTCCATTAATTCCAGTTTAGAAACTAGGATTGCATTGATGTTGTGATGTTATGAGATCGGGCACGTGCTAAGTGACCCGTACATAGCAAAGATGGCGTGGACATAGAACAAGCGGACATGGTGTGCAGCTTTTAATCTGAGGCCTTAGTTTATGCAGTTAGCATGACAGGTCTATCTTAACACTACAAGCTTACCTTACCGTTTTCCTTTTAAACCAAATAAAAATGCAATCTTTTTAAAAATGCAGCACGCTGAATAAACATAGGATGCTGAATTCGTTTATGCCATGTCAGGGAGGCGTGGCAAGGTTACGCTGCTCTAGTCATCAGGCCAGAGTAAATTTAACAGTCCCCCAATGAACGCATCAACGATGATACAATCTTGCGAATGGCACTGGTCCCCGCTAGGATTTAAACTGATCATTGAAGTGTATTTTCAAATATATTGTATTTTTAAAAATCTCAACACCTGGCAAAGTAGTGAGCTTGCTTTGATTTGGTTCCGAATTCAAAACATCACACAAGGCACTGATACTGAAGCAGGACATCCTTGTATTTACTTGCATAAACCAGCCAAGTGCAAGATGTCTCCGGTGCCAACCCACACACGTGGCTGGCATGGATGTAAACAAAAGGCGTGATTTACAAAGACTTGCAGTGGAACAACTGCGCACATGCTCACGAGGAGCTCAGATTTACGCCGGCTACTTTTTACCCGATACACCGAGCCTAAAACTTGGGCAAATCTGGAGATTCCTGGAGCAGCTCAGAGTGACCCCTGAGCAAACCTTTGTCAATCACATTTTTTTTGTATTCTTCATTTATACTTTTTAGGTAAAGCACAACCAATAATAGGAACAAACGCTTGAATCAATGCATACATCATCATGCTAGCATCCATGACAACAGTCCCTCCAACAAGTTAAAAATGCATTCCAATGGTGTAACACAGCAAGTAATTATCACAAACATCCCTGATCAAAAGAAACCAAAAAAAGGTAATTGCATAGTCCAACGCATGTAGACAGCAAGACACAGCACAAACACACACACACCCACACTCACACACTCAACCAACTAATCAAGCCCCCACCAAGTCCCCATCCGTATCTGAAGACGGATGACTCTCATCTGCAGGAGAGCATCTCAACTATGCTCAAGGCGCATCTCCATATTTGCTTTGATGTTAGACTTTGTGACTCTGGGATAAGGCAGCGGGTGCAAACCCGAGATGCACAAGGGCAGTTCCTCCATCAGTGCAAATCTCTGGCAGAGAGGCCCTTTGGGTCAGTCTGCATCACTCTCAGGCAATGCATCACACTGCACAAGAAAGAGCTCTTATGTAGATGCAATCACATAAATGCATTATGCTGCTATAAAGGATTCGGTGATGTAACTCACCTGGTGTATGGGTTGGGAAATCAGCACTGGCAGCATATTGGGTTTTATTTTGTATTTTCAGATCTCTAAACAGGGATGTTCTACTGAATATAAAGAAATACTGTCATATGTGAAGGAGGCGAGATCATCAGGTTATCAGAGACGCAACCGTGATTGGCTAACTGAAAACGTCCAGTGGTCACCCGTCCAGAAATGCAAGGGTGGGTGTAAGAGCTTTCTTAGTACAGGTACTACATTATGGAACGTACTGCCCCCATCTCTGGGTCTCAAAGAAGACCAGCTGGAATTTTGGAAAGTTCTAAAAAACGACCTTGTTTACCGTGGTCTGAGGTGGAGGCCCGAGGCAGAACAAACACACTTTCCCTTTTCCCTTATAATGCTGCCAAAATGCCTTTGGTAGGTGATGGAATACTAGAAACTACATATTGAAAACAAAAAAACAACTTCAGGAATCCATGTTTCTTTTTTTGGTTTTAATTGTGGCTTCAAGTTTCCTGTAAACCAAATGAGCTATGGGCAACGACAACAGGAGCAACGTTTGGAGAGCTGGGGTAAGTGAACGAACAGAAGGAGGAGTAAGTGTTGCATCTCTTCTGCAAGTGAATGAAGCCTTCAAAATGCCAGTAATGCAGGTGTCTCTGACGTCATCCTCACAGTCGTGGACATGTGTCCTGCAAATTCCAATGGGCAATAATCAAATGAGGGAGAGCAGGCTGCTTTCTTTGCTTGGGGCTGAAGGGCTATGCATAGCTCAGTTGTGATGCAGGGACCATTGACCTAGAGGCGTATTGGATGCGCTCACGCTTACTGGTTTAAGATGGGCGTGATCAGCAAGGACTACGCACAGTCTTATAAAACTGATCCTCTTTCTCCCTTACAGCTTAAGGGTTCGAAATTGCTGGGCGCCATTTGGCCTAGGAGAGCCTGGTTGGCTTGGCAACAACAGCTACCAGGAGCTACATTTGGATCCCCAGGCCAACCGGCGCTATGCAAACATTTATTCTGTGTGATTGGGAATGTGTGTAAATGAGCACTGGGACACCTCTAGAAGACATTGAAAACATCATAAATTGTATATAATTGGCAAAGCTATAGTTTGCATCTGATATGGGAGTTACATGTGCAAAGCGCTGTGTAACAGCTCCTGGATCACCAGCGATAGCTCCTGCTTCCCGACTGATGCAGAACAGCCAGGCGCTGCTTTCAGCTCCGGCTAGTCCCATTCTTATATAAATACATCTCGGCTTGTATATGACCTGAGGAACTACTGGTTGTCAGGAGGCTATGGGAGACCAGGCCTGGGCCAAGTGCTCACTCAGAGCACTGACGCAATGATATTGTCAACAAAGCACACACAAAATTGGTTAAGAGACTTTATAGTTATGTTTCCCTATAAAATATATGTTTAAAATACATTGAAAAAACGTTGGCTAAGAGGGACGTTACGGTGTGATTTCCATAAAAAAAAGCCAGGCAAATTCAGTGAAATGACGCTATGGTGCAATGCAAGAAAGCTAATTAAAAACAAGTCCAGTTTTTTGATGGTTTGTTAAGGAATCACAACTGGGCCACTGCGATCACAAAAAGAAAGTGCCCGCCCGCTGTCCTGCAACCGCGGCAAGCCTGAGGAAACCATGAGCCAGCCTGCTCAGGACAGCCTCTCAGGCCCTGGCAGGGACCTTGAATTGGACTGGTTTTCTCCACCCAGGCAAGCTTTCTATTTTACTCTAGCACTCTGGGCCCTGGCGGAACTAGTTCATCTTTTATAACACACTTAATACCAGAGAGCAGCCTCCAAGCGCAGGACAGGGATTGGAACTGGGGTTGCTCTGCATTTACTTGTTTCCAAGACAAACACGTTGCCCCTGAGCTATCCTCCCGGGCCAAACAGCCAGGAATGGGCTGTCAAAAGGTTAAGAAGCAGAGAACTCTGGATTCAGTATCTCTCAGTGCCATGTGCATTTGTATTAAATACATGCCCATGATAAACCCTGGTAGTCTTGTATGAAATTACACAAAGTTGTGGCACGATATGACTTGCACGCCGGGTTAATTAAATTAGATCCCTTAAAGCGTCTTACATAAACTCCACATTAGTACTGCAGGCCTTCCGGCATTCCGCCTCCCAAAAAATATACTTAATTCAAAATGTCAAAGCACAAGTGATCGGCAGCTTCTAGATTGCCGAATACATCCCCCAGCTCCCCCCGCCCCTCTGAGGGACATCCCCCCTCCCCCCGCCCTCTGGGGGAGTCCATGGAGGCCAGTGAGTCATTGAACCTCCTATCATTACAGGACGCGCTTCCGTGTTTTGAGGCTCCATGATCTCGGATGCTGTTATCACCAGGAGAGGACGAGCTTTGGGAGCCTCCTAAAGACTAATGCAGTTCATTGGACTCAATTAAACTCAGTGAACCAAACACAGGCCGTTTACTGCACAGGATTAGACATTTCCGCCCTATGCCTGCGATTTACTGATTTGCTTGGCCCATGTCCCTCTGTACTGAAGAACCCTTAAAGGGACGCCGCCGTGGGGTATTTTATCTGCCCTTGGTGTACATGGAAAGGTTACACGTGGCTTTTGCGAGTTATTGCTTTGTTTGAGCTGCTCAGCAAAGTATTGGACATATGAATGAATATGCGTTACATGTGCATCTATACAATGTATATACAGTAGAATTGAATCCAATGTCAGATATATACACTTCAAGAGGCGCGAGCCTCAAACAAGAAATGCCACCTCTGTTAGAGCCCCCCCCTTAGACACCTCCACAATACCAGGTATCAATTTCGTTTCTTTGTGGGTATCCCATTAGGGTTTCATTATCCAGATACATACTCAGCACACATCTGCAGAAAATTGTATAGCTCCAAAAGGGTACGTTTAGACTGAATTATCTCTACAGGTAAAAGATTGCACGTCATCAAGGTGACATGTATATATGAGTTGGCAATAGCGGTTTAGTAGCAGTTGGACTCCTAATGGGAAGAGCACATTTTTGGGTTGCTTGTGCCATTCTACGAATCTGCACACAATGTTCTGAATAAAATATATCCCCGACGCTGAGCCTTTTTGGAAAATTGTGTGTGACTTGATCCAGAGAAAGAGCTACAAAGGGGTCACAACACATGTTTTTCCATTCATTATGCAGAGACAAAGGGCCTCATTACAAGTTTGCTGGTCCGGAAACAACGGTGCATGTAACCTTACCGGCACCGTTGTTTCCGGACTGGAAAACAAAGAGTCTGGTGGCGGGTGCCGTTCCGCCCGCCAGGTCTGACGCTGGTGGGCGGAACGGCAACTGCCAGCAGACTTTCACGGAAACACCGGCACCTTTATTAACAGTGCCAGTGCTTCCGTGGTCCCCATTCCCGTGGTGGACTATGGGACCGCCGGCACTATAATGCCCTGGTTATTCCGGCAAATCAGGCACCAGTAAATCATTACGGGTCCGGCACCGACCTGCCGGTGTTTCCGGTACGGTTTCCACTTTTCCACCGGACTCGAAATGAGGGCCAATGACGATGAAAGGCCTACTCTATCCTGTGATGAAGGATCCACAGAACCTATAGAAATGTAACATGGTTTTGGGATAAACTTATATCAGCTCTAGGGGAATCACACTAGAAGCAATAATGGGCATGCTTTCAGTAATGGTGCCGGGGTCGGGTAGATCAAGACGTCTATGGGACTACCATACTTCTCCCACCTTGCCATATCTAGTACACAGTGTCAGGCATTGGGTGCCTGGTTCTACGCATAGTCTCACAGATACACAGCGTCTTCACTTCACCCTCGTGCAGAAGCTTCTCATCCCCGCTCCCCTGGCTTTAGGGCATGTCAGGCTCTAATATTCTCACCCGCTAGCAGTGGGTCGCCCTTCTGGGATGGTGGAAATACCTTGATTAGGGATTTTGGTATCCCATGACATTGTTACGCGCGAGCCACTGGTTGCCCCCCTGAGCCTACATATCTAGTAGGACCCTCGGATCTTTCTTAATTGTGTGCCGCCCAATCTGTACGGTCCAGCCCTCAGGGGGCTCTGGGGTCTCCTTTCTCAGGGTCTGAAATGCTGTCATCATCAGGATCTTGGGTTTCACGCTACTTGGCGGGGTGGGGGGGTGTGAATTCTGTTTCTTATATTTGTTTGCATTTTATTTACCGTCGGCATTGGCAAAGTAATGCTTCCTCTAGAAACCATGACTGTCACATTTTGGGGGGTTTATTTTGAATTGCACCCATAATGTCCCTTTAAGAAAGTCTTTTCACTGAGTTTGTATGTTTTTTTTTAAGGGAAACGTAACTTAACTATAAAATCCCCTTTTTACCAAAATGATTTTCTTTGATTTCTTTTGTTTTTTTAATGATATTTATTAATGCTAGTGGGCTCTTTGCCTGGACTATGGCAATCCAGAGCAACCGACCATGCGCAACGGGCAGTATTAACTGGTCTTCTGTCCTGAACAGTAACGGGCAATGACTCCCTCCATAATCAAAGTAGGTCCCCAGGTGCCCAATGCATGGTTCTGTGGATTATATCTAAGGCTCCCGGTTTCATGGTATATATTTTTTCAACATTCCCATCTGCATTTATTCATATTTATTCATTGGTCATTTTGTCTTAATTTATCCACATGTATGTGCTGCTTTGTGAAAACATAAGCCACAACTGGTAAATTTCCACATTTATTGCAGTGCAAAATGTAGTGGCTTCAATGCCTGTAACTGGATGCTCACCTGCCTGGCTTCCTGCATGGACTCCCGCACAGCTGGCCATGATTTACTTTTACATTAACGCCAATCGGGTGCTGCTGCTATTGTTGCTCCAAGCAACAACTCCGTATCCGTTTAAGCATCTCAAAGGGCAAATCTATTCCTTCATTTTCGCCTCTCTCTTGTGTTGCATTGCACAGACACTGCCTGAAAGGCATGATTGGCAACTTTGAGAGCTGACAAAGAGACTGACATTTCCGCTTTTTTCAGTTTTTACAAATACATATTGAAAGGAAACAGAATGATTTCAGTAAAAACGGAAAACTGGGATATGATATGATATTTTATTTATATCGCGCTCATACAAAAATGTTTCAGAGCACGACCAAGCAAAGGGAGGGGAACAAGGGAGAACAAAAATACGATCTTACTAGGCCCAGTGATATTAAGAACGTGCAAGTGCATGGAAAAGGGAAAAGGGTGAAATTGCGTTGGGGGGAGAAGTGGAAAGTGCGGACAGAGGAGAGAACAAAAATGAATAATAAGTGGGATAAATAAATGAAGACAAAAAGGTAGTGCAGCCAGACAACATGGCAAATGCATGATTAGTCAGATAGCTTATATATGATAAATGCAGAGGAAGAGTAGGGGGCTGTATGGGTACAGATCCCAGTGCCAGGGGTGGCCCGGAGGCAGTGCAGGAGGGAGGCAGGGTGCGCATGTCGCTGGGCCCGAAGGACAGAGGGTGGCCAGGTGCACAGTGCCGAGAGAGAGAATCAGATCAGCAGGGGAGAAGAGGGGCAAAGGCAGAAGCGAAGAGGAAGATCTTGAGGTGAGCCGTAATTATGCCTACCATGTTCTTCTAATGTCCAATCAGACTTTGTAGAACAGTGCTAACCAGGTATGACTGAAGATTGACCACGGACATTGGTCACCCCAGAATGCTAAGGTGCTATAAACAGCACTTTACAACAAAAAGCAGAACATTTGCTGATTGTTCTCAAACACATTGCTGTCAAAATGGAAATAGCTGTTTATATGCAAAAGAATATTAATTGAAAAAGAGTTTGGAAGATAAATACAGACTGTCCAACGCTTTTAAAGCGACTTGAGAGATGAGAAAAGGTCTAGATCATTTCTGGAGTAACTCTATAAAATGTTGGACACCCGGAATGAAGACGTACTCCCACAATCAGTCCATGAAGACAACTTGTGGTGTGCCGCAGAGAAGGAAAATGGCTTCTGCACCAACGTGGGGGAGGAGCGGGGGAGTGGGGCAATGCCCTTTGTGTTGGGAAGTCAGTGGACATGCAAGTGAGCGGGACAGCGCCCTCGGGCAGCATTTTTGAGGGCGACAGGCTTCCGAATGTTTGTTCCTGTTATAGCTTCTAAGAAGGTAGTCAATTGTTGAATGTTTTATTCAATAGCTATCGGTGGTGGAATGTATGTATAGGTCTGATTTCTCTTTAAAGCTATAATGGATCAATGGAAGATAAGGATGCCATGTGGAGTTTTGATGTTCTGTTTGTTTTCTCAGCTTCTTTGGAGAATTTGTCAATCAGGTGGATTTGAAGAGGACACACACATTTGTTAACTTAACTTGGCATCAAACAACAACTCATTCTGTACAGCAACAATATCCACATCAATAGTATCCTGCCCTGTCAGATCCATGCCTGTTGGCAGGAGGCGGGAGGTGGGATAGTTTGGCAGTTCAGGACCGGTGTGGGGTGCATTTAAAGGCCTGCTTTCTGACCAACATAAATATCGGAGAAGACAGTGTGCTTGACTCGTGTGTTCGAGGGAGCTGCTTTAGGCAGTTTACCCTTCTGTAGACTGTAGTGGCTGGTTTCCTCTTTCCCAAAAAGTCTGGGAGGTTTTGGACTCTTTTCTTATTCTCGCTTGATGAAGCAGCAAGACAGGAGGCCACATTTTGATTTTGAATACTTGGCCATCTAAGTGGTCAGTGTTCTGTGCACCCTGTTGCCTTCCTTCCTATCCAGAAACTGCAGATGGTCATGTCATGGTGAACTCCAAGCAGGATTCTCTGTAATTCCTGCCTGGGTTGTCCTTGGATGCTAGTAGGCACACTGTAATGCTTGTAGGTTTTTGAGACAATGCCAATGAAGTCATTTTCACACTATTTCTAACTTGCCTCGCTGGATAGTAACCTCTACGCGTGTGTCTAGTAAGGCTTCTTGCCTGCTCCTTGTTGCAATACCAGCTGTATATGTCTATGTTACGGTCCACTGCAGCACTTGGATCACCTCCTGCAAATGATTGCCTGGATTCCAGTGCTGGCTCTCGGCAGTACCAGTCTTTCATCGCTATCTAGTTTCATTATTAAGTGTATGGTATCACTTGCACACCAAGCACGGATGCTAGCGTTGTGAACCTCCTACACTGAGTTGCATAGGTGGTGCCATAGAGTAAATGCACTGGTAACATCCTTGCCACAACATGGAGCTTGATACCTACCTTAAAAACAACTGGGCAATATGAGCGCCACAGCACCTTATATTGCAATATAGTTTCCCAGAATCCCGCTCGCCACATCATGTGTCAGCAATCTACGGCTCACTGGGTATTCTGCACTACAGCTCACATCAGCCCAACCAGCACAGAGAATGGTGGGGGGTTATGGGCGAGCGTCATGGTCCAAAACATTGTGAGAGCCGTGAATCTGTGCCCTGCGAAATCCGGCTGGACCTGGCCATTTTAAGGAAACAGACTACCCTGCGGCAGTCACTTAGTCACTTTCCTGGACTTGTAAGAGAAGAAAACACAACGAAACCTAGTTCTGAGACAAGAACCTGACTTGGTTGCACAAGTGAAGCTCATTATGGTTTGATGAATAATTGGTGTGTCTTATAAAGGGGACTGGGTGCACTTCAAAGGTTTGTTCTATGAAGATAAATGGCAGGGAAGAGGAGAGACAACTATAAAGAATGTGCTAATCAACTCCAAAAATGTCATGAGCCCCCCATGCAAACTGCAATGCCTGCATATTTCCCCAGAGTTTCATTTCTCTTTGGATTGCTCCTTCATTCCAGGCAGGTTTAGAAATGGAATAGTCTACCATTAACCTCAAAAGACAAATACAAAATGAAATGGTATGAGCTGTATTTAGACTTTTTATACTGACCCCGCAGACTCCATTAGGTGGAATTGGCCCAGAAGCTCCAATGAAGGTTGGGGGACATTGCCACCCATTGTAGCCCATGGGATTGAGGAGGCAACAGGGTCATAAAGCTATTGGTATCCTGGTCTCAGGCTGGGGGTACTAATACTGGCAAGTGCGAGCAGGCGGACAAAGAGGCAAATGCAGGAGGCGGCGGGGATGGCGAGCGTGTCACCGGCATGAGGCATCCAGGTGGCAAGGCAAGAGGAAGGACAGCTGAGAATGGGAGGGTAGAGGCAGTGAGCCGGGGAGGCGCATGCAGCGGGGAGGCGCGTGCAGCCGGGAAAACCAACTGTGGGGCATAAACCAGGTGGCCCGAGAGGAATGGCGAGGCAGTGGGGCTGAGCACATGGAAGGTGGCCTTCTGAACAGTTTGTGGACTATCCTGGTTTGTACAGCCGGCTGATTTTCCGATCGGAGCGCAGAATGAATATTCCAAGAGCACTAATCATTTGCACTCATTAGAAACCTTGTAATGGAATTCAAGCATTGCTGTTCCGGTGAAACAGGATTAGCCAAAGAGATTTGCACCATAAAATGCTCCAAACAGTTACTGAGCAATGAGATTAGCAGCATGTTAAACAAGGAACATGAAGGATGCAGCTCTCGAATTGGAGCGTGCACCCTTTAATTGCTAAAAGTGGTCTACCAGGAAACTAGGATGTTCACCCTCAAGGCGTGGTCCAAAGCGCTACAAAAATGCACCCCAGAATCTGAGAGCTGAAGAAGAGTGCAGGAAGCTTAGGAAACTCGCAAGGGCGGAAGTCTTCAAGGAGGCTGTCAGTGTCTGGCGTCGCTACTGGCTGGAACTTCATGCTTCGTCTCCCAGCTTATCTTTTTTCGATCATTCAGGGGCAACTTTGTGAAGAGGCTCACCTTTGCACGTGTTAAGAGGCCTCTCTTGGCACTTATTTCAAGGGGGATGTTTGTAACTCACTGCAGGTGGTTATTGCCACCCTCCTTTGGCTCCTCCCCCGCCCCCGGCCCGGTCCCAGTTATCTCTTATTCTTCCCTCACTCCCCGTGGCACCTTGAAGCAGTAGCCTACAGCAGTGGGCGCTTAACAAATGACCAATAAAGTAAGGAACTGGAGTCCTTCACTTCTTCCCTGAAAAATGACTCTTTGTAAAAGGAATGTAATATTATTATTATTGTATTTATTGAGCGCTGACCTGGCTTCGAGAATAAACGGAGTGCTTTACAGAGGTATACAACAGTACAGATGCATTATGGAGCGCTTTCAGAGGTATACAACAGTACAGATGCATAACGGAGCGCTTTACAGAGGTATACAACAGTACAGATGCATTATGGAGCACTTTCAGAGGTACACAACAGTACAGATGCATAACGGAGCGCTTTACAGAGGTATACAAGAGTACAGATGCATAACGGAGCGCTTTGCAGAGTTATACAACAGTACAGATGCATAACGAAGCGCTTTACAGAGGTATACAACAGTACAGATGCATAACGGAGCGCTTTACAGAGGTATACAACAGTACAGATGCATAATGGAGCGTTTTCAGAGGTAACAACAGAACAGATATACAGCGGGGGTAGGATACAGAGGGGCACAGAGGAAGGGTACAGCTGTACCGGGTGGCAGGGAGGAGAGGGGCAGACGGCATCTAACGAGTCAGGTTGCGCGTAGGGCGACGTGATGGCCTTAATGTTGAGGAGGAGAGACTCCTTGAAGAGGTGGGTCCTGAGTTCTTTTCTGAACTGTAGGAGCGTGGGGGCGAGTCTAATGCTGTCAAGGAGGAGGTTCCATAGTCTTGGGGCGTAGGCAATGTTTGTAATTGATACCTAAGGTGGAGGTTATGAAATGAAATGTGCATAATGCGCAGCAGCTGGTGAAGCTTGACAGGAAGGGCTAACACTCTGAGGTGTTTAGGTCTATGAGAAAGCGCTATAAAAATGTTATTCACTAATTTCATTGCACGAAGAGACCCGGGAAGAGGCAGTATACTGGGGCAAAGAAGACAGAACTTCTCAGGACACATGACTCACTCTGTGCTTCTAGAAACAAGTGTTGAAAATACACTTTGCACTGCTCCCCGAATCAGGGTGTTTGTTGGCCGTGCAAAGCCACTTTGCACCATTGAAAAGTCTCTTTGCACAGTGCAAAAAAGTCCATGAATCAGGCCCTTTATTGGTTGCCAGGAAGAGAATTTGCTCTTGCTGCCCAATTTGGCGCCTTAAAGCAGTATTCTACTGCAAAAGGCACCTTACAAATCACCACATGAATAGATTTTAAAAATGTTGGCAATTTCAGATATAGACAAGTGCCCAAATCAATTTATTTATTTATTCACATTTGACGAGCGCACAGCAGCCCCGAGGCATTGTGGCGCTGGTTACAGACATTTTCTTAGTTACAGTCAAACATTGACATTTGCATATTTAGTCTTTTCAGTGCCAGTATAGGGGAGAAGCGAAGAGTAGAGGGTTAGGTGAAGAGTGTGGTTTTGAGTTTTTTATGGAAGGCACACAGAGTCCCATATGACCGTGATCGGCAACTATACCTTCACTGATCAGTCCGCACTTTAAATGTTTCACCATGTAACATTGATTAGGGAGCAAAAATATGAAGTGAATGCTGATAAGAACATATGTACCCGCTGGGTTAAGGAAGCGTTTCATATCAATTTGTATCCTGTCTATGCCATTAGAGAAAGGCACCAACTTTCTGGAAATAAGTCCAACACCATTTAAAATGAGGAGTTTGACCCACGCAGCTGGGCCGTAGCCTACCGGGAAGAGTCAACGCGCAGTCCCAGGTGCTTTGGGCCTCAGCAAGCTTGGTTAGTGAGGTGTAGCGGGCGTCCCTCTGCTCCATGAGTAAGAAGTTTGCACCTGGAGCTAATGCATCTAAACCACTGGAAGTATGCAAGGGGTGGCATGTCCTTCATCTTTCAGCTCATCTTTGCCCTCCCAGAAAGGGGGCAACCTTTGATGAATTATACCAGTCCTGCCACAAAAAGAGAAGTGAGGCCCAAAGCATGAAAATCCAAACCTTTGCTGTCCACGGGGCCACACATGGATCAATTCACCACAAAGCTTCGGGAAATCCCCCAACATGATTTGGAAAAATATAGAAACCTAAAATCCTCATAGGAGAGTACGGGGCCGCCACGTGCCGAATGGTACACCTGCACTTCGGCCACTATATGGGACCCTCCGATGCCGGGGACAGCATCGAGCAGACAACTCCAGTGTGAATCAATTCTCTCAAGAGAACGCCAAGACAGAAATGTTGAGGCGTGCAACTGTAACCAAGTATTCCAGCCAGACTTTCAAAAGCTGTTTATCAATGGGAAAACCCCATTGAAAAACATCAGGCTCATGGTCACAATATAGTTTGTAAGTGCCCATAAATTAGATAAAGTACACATCAGGCAAGAAAAGCACGTCTTGAAGTTGTTCCTCTGCAATCATTGGTAATTGTGCGGTCACATATTGCTCAACAAGGCCCCCCTGTACTTGAGACAGTCTGCAGAGGCACTGGCAAACATTAAATGGCAAAACAATGTTGGCTCCAACATACACCATGAGGGTCTGATCCTACAACACCAGAACCCTGGCTGAAAAGCCAGCGCTGAGGGTTTCACGCCCTCAGTCCAGCTCCCAAGGCTAGATGGCATTACTTTAACCTTAATGTACACACTGCTGCCTTTTCCCACAATATCGGAAAAGTTATTCACAACTCATTCTGCATTTGAGAAGTCAAACATGTTATAATCGGCCAGTGTTAGAGGCAACAGGCAGAATGCCAATGCACGTCGGAAAAAAAGTCCTTCATCAGGGACAAATCTTGGAAATGGAAAACAGCCACAGGATAATGTATATATTTGGAAAAAAGCCATGTCCCAGACCGAACACAAATGATCCACGGAAACAGATTCATTCTCATGGACATATCGTGACATACGATGCAATAGACTTGTAATACAAAACCAATGGCATGTTGGATACTGGGTAAGATTGTGGGTAAAGGGTCTATGAAATTGCGCTTTGCCCACTTTAAATTGTTGGACCTGGACTAAGCTGCGGTGTATGAGTCATGGAATAGGCGTACCCACTGACACCTAGTGTGTGAAGAAAAACTGATTCAGATATGACTTGTTCACCACGCTTTTCCTTTGAACATTACATATATAAATAACTAGAGCATGAGTGTTGATATAAAGGTATAGTCCATATATATCGGCACTGGTCTTTTATTTGAGCACAATTTCAGCCGACGCGTGTTTCGACTTCTTTGTCGTTATCAAAGCTATCTTCATCTGGTACTATGAACACAATTAAGAAATAGATTGAGGATGATAATGGAGACAGTTCTCTGAATGCAATTGTATGAAGCAGTTATCAATAAAGGGTAGCTAGCGCCTTGCAGTTGCGCTTGGAGAAACTGATTCAAGTAATATGTTGCGGCAATTCAAATATCGCTGTCTCAGCAATTACGTGTATTGATAGAGTACGGAACCTATTAATAAGGGCTCGATCCCTTCATCGTGAAGCTGTCACATATCAACACTCATGCTCTAGTTATTCATATATTTAATGTTCAAAGGAAAAGCACGGTGAACAAGTCATATCTGAATCAGCATGTTGGATACTGTTTAACCGTTTGCAAAGAAAGGCCGTGAATGAAGTACACAGGCTCGGGCTGGCCTATAGGGCAATGCCCACACCAAAAATGCTAGTGTGGGCCAGTTATATGGATCAAAGTGGCCCACTTTTTGGCCAATGTGGCCCATTTTGGTGAGTTACTTTCTTTTTTGAAAATGTTACTTTTACATTTGTATAGCGCACAAACAGCCCAAGGGCATGGTGGCGCTGTAAAACTTTACTATGTGGCTAGTCATTGTGACCAGTGTTGCTGAATGAACAGAGTCCGTGAGAACCCGAGGGGTGCTGGAAAACCTCCAGCTGCAGGAGCCCTCTCCTACCGGGTATGTTGGGTTTTTAAAGACGGAATGAAACATTATTTTTAATCTTCACACAGCCAACTCGTCTTTGCACAGTGGCGTTTGCCTTTAGCATGTGTGTGTTACGTTCTCTATCACTAGGAATTCCCAGAGAGCAACACTTCAGTACCAGGCAAGTCAAAACGCAGCTGCTTTGCATATTCTCCGACTCGGAAAGTATCAAATGTCTCTTTAACTGGCCTTCTCCTAAGCCCCCCCCCCCACCCCCGTGGCAGGGAGGGGAGGGGCGGAGGTCCTATTCAGAACCCTGCCCGTGAACCATGAACGTGTTCTTCACTCATGGGGTCGCCTACTTTTACAAGGCAAGTTTCAACCACATGACACACAAGGGGTCTTTGCGTGCGAGCCACGGGGCTTAACTCGGCCACCTCAGATTTAAAGTTCAATCGCTGCTGGGATGAGGCGTGTCTGGTCTAAAAAGTCATGTTTGCTGCACAGGGGAGCTCCGAGGTTCATTTCTGTCCATTCGAAAACTTTCGTTAAACCTAGAGTCTTTTAAAATAAGCATTTCTGACAATACACCTTTTCGTGTATTGTCAACAGAGCCGAACTCCAGTAATCCAGGGCGGGAGGGCCTGTAAATAGCCGTTGAACTGATAACCCTCTCCCGAGGGGCCTCTGGGCTGTGCCAAAAGGGCATCTCCTGCCCTTTGAACTTCCGCTTACAGAATTGGTGTCTGAGCCAGGGGCGCCGAGTATGGGGGCCTCCGGGGCCCCAGCCCCCCCCAAGATCAAGTCGGGGCTGAGCCCCCGTCACCCCCCACGGCCGGAGAGAAGTGATGCAGCATCGATGGCCCTTTCCATCGATACTGCATCACTTCTCTCCGGCCAGGTGTAATCGCGAAAATGTGCGATTAAGCCCTCCACTCTAGGACTCATTAGTGTATGGTCCTGGAGGGGAGGGCTTAGGCGCAGCGGTATTCAAACTGTGGGGCGCGCCGCTATGGTGGACCACAGCCTCATGCCCGGCAGGGGGGGTGGGGGTTGGAGATGGTAGGGGGTGGGGGGGCGCATCCACAGTTTGAAAAAAAAAGAGGATAAATGACCAAAGGGTCGGGCTGTTGCTTCATTAACAAGCAGCAGCCGATCCAAGGCCCCTGCCACACATGCTTAGTGTGACAGGGGCAGGGCCTTTGTGAGGTCTCAGGCTCCATTAGGAGCCTATTATGAAGACAAAAGAAAAAGCACACGCCTTCTTTTGCCTTGATGATGGTCATCACGGCAAAAGAATGTGTGTGCTTTTTTTTGTCTTCATGAATAGGCTCCTAATGGAGCCTGACGCCCCACAAAGGCCCGGCCTCTGTCACACTATGGGTGGTGGCAGCAGGGTCGGATTGGCCCCTGGCCAGGCCGAAATCCTCCCTGGGGAGTAAGGGTTGGTTTCAGGCCATGCTTGGGCTGGTTTGAAGAAAAAAATTTGGAAAAATTAATTTTTTTCAAATTTATTTTTTCATTTTTTATTCTTCAAAAACCTTTCATCCTTCTTGGGTCGATATGAGTTCCAACACAGGTTGGGTGATATTGTATGCATATGTGTTCTATAAAAAAGAGCTTAAAGGTAAGTGCTATATAATACCATATTATCATGTGGCCTTGGACGTCTGCTTGGAGTCACAGTAATTTGACAATATGGATCTATACACACAGATATTAATGATACGTATGGTGATCCATTCTTGTATGAAATGTATATCACCTTAGTGAAATCATAACCATATTTTTCGTAGTGTAGTTTACTTAGGAACAATGCTATTTTATGCCACTTCCTATTTTGTCAAGGGGTGAAAGGTTGTATCGCTTCCCTGGGTGTCACTTTGGTGTGGGGTCAAATTACATCACTTCCGGTGATATCATCAGAGGTCAAGTGTCGTGAGGCGAGGGGTGGGCTACTTTTTTGAGGCGAGGGGTGGGCCACTTTTTTTAGGTGACCGGGCCTATTTCTTGTCCCAGTCCGACCCTGGGTGGCAGCAGTGGAACTGCTCAAGTGTCACAGAAGTGCTAGAACATATTTGGTCACAGGCACCTACTGTTTTACAAATTAAGCACTTGGTATACACATGCAGTTGCAATTAAATGTTCCTAAAAAAAAGTATGCCCTCAAGAGTATGCTATCACAGAGAAACGGGGACCCCAAAGCCAGTTCAACTACCCACTCCCAGGTGTGCTACTGAACAGGTAGATGTAAGTCGAGAGCCAACCAACCTCTTTCTCCTATCTGTGCTACTGTACCATACAAATAAGGGGGAATCGCTCTCCTGCAGCCTCTCTCCCAGTCATCGATTCTTGATGATTTACTGGTGCAGTCACAAAAAGAAGATTTTTGGGGGGGTTCATTTTGTTTACAAAAGTAGCGCATTGCTAAAACCCCCTGGCTGCCAGTTCACTGTCCTTGGAGAGTCCCAGGCTCTCTACCCCCTGAGAGCCACCAACCTTGGGTGCTGTTTTATAACAAATGAAAGACGCAGACAGAACAATAACTGTGTGAGTCAACTGAGAGATGAATGCACTCATGCCCCATTCAGAGAAAGGCTTTGAAAATGTAGCTCTGACAAATCAGAGAATCAGGAGGGCAAAGAAGCACTGCACATCTCCACTCCCTCTTCATGGGTTTACGGTTGCCACATGAAAGGTTGCCAGCAGCTAACCTGCCATCCTGTCCCAACTCCATGCCTCGTGTGCTATTCCCTGGTCAACCAAACCTTGTGAACTCATAGGCCGCACAAGACCCACAGAAGTCTTTTTTACCGCCCGTCTTGACCGTTTCCTGCACTAGTGCTATTAACACGTGCAGCTCCAAGGTATAATAACAACTAGTGTTTGTGGATAAAGGGCCGGCATAAAGTCTCTATTTCAGAGCCAGAGTCAAATGATAAGGTGCTTGTGGCAGTATGGAGTTCCAGGCCTCTGCTTGGATGCCGGGTTCTGCAACCTTTAGCTCTGCAGATGTGTTGGACTACAATGCTCATCAGCCCCAGCCAGCATAGTCAATGGTGATGGATCATAGGAGTCGTAGTCCAAAACATCTGGAGAGCCACATGTTTGAGACCCCTGGTTTTAAGGAACAGGAAGTAAAATAATCCATGAAAGTAACAGGAGTATGATGTTCCTGGATCTACATGGGTAGAATAAAAGTAGACTAGAAGAACAGCCTGGGGGCATCAAGTTTATGTAGGATGGAATGGTGGGGGTCTGAGTCACCTGAGGAGACGGGGGTATTTTACAGGTCTGAAACCTGGTAATCCACTTTACAATAAAAGACAACATGGAGAGAGGTGATGTCTCTGTGTGGCCTGTAAATCTGCCGAGATACCACCAAACTGTACTACCATTAGTGCCACTTGGTCTGGCGGTATTACTGCCGGATTACAAGTGGTGGTAGGCAGCGGCAGTCCCCACTAATTGGAGTCTATAGGACTCCATGGTGGATTTCAGCGGTATTACTGCTGGTAGTAATTTTGCTGGTGGTAATATCCCAAATTGTTCTATTTTGGGCTGTATGGTGGAGGAAATACCTCCAGCTTCTTCCTGTAGGATTTTCCTCCACCTTTGCCCTCAAACTCATAGTTGGGCGGTGCGATAATGTGGCTCTATATGGTATTACCAGTGTTGCCAGTCAAAACTCATTTACCTCAGCAATGTATTCAGTTCTCTGTTTTTTGTCCTGACGCTTAAAATGTGCGATTTGCATTACAAGCTTTGTGCCGCAGACTGCTTCCACTCTAAGCGGGGGAGAAGTTAGGTCTGTGGGGACTGAGACGGCAGGACTTTTCAACCTTTTGACACGAGGGGCCTTCACTGAGTCTTGGGGGGGGCATCACCTCCCACGGGATATGGTACAGTATAATTACCTCATTGCTTTCTAACACTGGTTCCTCTACATCAGCCTCTTGCTGACATAGAAGGGTTTATAGCTGTTCAGTGGGCATTCAGTGGTTAAGATCTATGCTGGCCTGCCATCTTGTGATAAACAGCAGCTCTTAACCTTAAATTTGTCGCCATTGCAAGTCTCACTTCTCCCACAGCAACAGCAGAGCCTGCTTGCCAGTGCCAGACAATCTGAAAATTTTATGCAAAGCTGCATTTTATTTTTATAAGGTTATTTTACTCACTGAATGCTGATCAAGTGTTTTAAGTCTGGACTTTATTAACTGGGTGCTTGTAATTGCAGCACAAGCACTCTTTACAATCTAAACTAGAGGTGTGTTTACAATGTTGATTGTTCCAAAATACATCTCCTAGTGTGCTACTTTGGGTCAGGTGGCCCCCTTTAAGCTGTGCATAATGATACATTGTCTGGTTGACATACTATGTGATTTGTGTATTTTATAAAAGAAACTAGAACTCGCCCCCCCAGAAACTCCCAATCCCACCTTTGGGGGCATTCCTGTGGACATGGGAACACAGAGGAAAGAATGAATAAAAAAGTATTTGCCTTCAAGAGGAAGCAAGACCTTTGCAAAAGAACAGTTGGAGCTGGGCAAGCCACCTAGCGACATTAAGGTCCAGCTTTGATGAATACTTCCCTGAAGTAAATGCTGGCATTAATGACTGGGTGATGCAGACTTTTCTGGCAGAGGAGGTGGTACATCATCCATTTGATGCCCAGGAAGAGCTGATTGAGGTTCAGTCGGAGACTACTATGCAATCTGAATTTAGGAACATTGCAGTGGGTGAATTGTAACTGAAGGTAATCCTGGAGTATCCTACATTGGCATGGTCTGCTATACAGTCGCTCTTACCCTTTGGGTCTTACTACTTGTGCGAAATAGACTTTTCAGCATTGGCTTTTTACTGACTCCTTCATTTTTTGAATAAGGGGTGTTTCAAAGGAATGTTGAAAACCCGGAAAGTGGGAGTTTTTAAAACATGGAGACAGTCATGGCTACAACATTTAGACGCGAGTTCTTCCATCAGTCCCAAACATCACCTGGGTGCAGGGTGAGCCTGGGTAACTGCTTTTTAACATTGTTCACTACTTTACCAGAATTTCTGGTAAACTACAATGTTAAAAGCAGTTAACACTCTTCCCCCCAAGTCTGAAACCACACTTGATTGCATTATACTTCAGCCAGGATTGCATTTTACTTCAGCAGCACATCTGATGTGTCCACTGAAAGATTTAAGATTAAGCTACATCCCTAACTCTATCTCGTTACCCAGAGGTAACATCTTAGCAAATTCCACTTGTGGCTATCCAATCTACAGCAGCACTATTGTAAGTTTGAATTGTTGATTTTTACTGAACTATGGCACCACACACGTCTTGCTTGGTAGTTTTTAATCGGGAAACGTCTTTACTTCTCGTTTCCCTTGAATTGGGAACTTTTTTTTTGGTGGTGGTGGTGGTACTCCTCCTTGCAGCTGTACCTTCTGTTTAGCAAGCATTTCATCCTCCCATCCTAGTTGTGTTGCTGGACGATTATAGAGCGGTGGAGTAGGGGCAGTGATGTCTTACTGGAATGCAACTCGAAGGCTTAAATCTCCTTCTTTCTTGACTTTAGTATATGCAGTGCATGCTAGCCAATGTTTCCACTGTTCTGCGCTGCACGCGCCAACACCCGCCCCCCACGCACCTTTGCACCAAGATGCTACTACATGCAAATTTGCGGTCATATAACTGCCAGTGATGTCACTTCCTGTATTTGCCCCCCCTCCCCCTGGGAAATTCATAAGTCGGCTCCCCTGGTCTGAGCGTGCAATCACCACGGCCAAATAGCCCGAGTTCTCGCGCACAGCTCTAAATCGCCTGCCAGGCATAGCCATACAAATCTGGGTTCTTATATAGCGCCTCACTAGGAATTCCTCCCTCCAATAAGCGGTGTTACCATTACCAAGTCAAGGGCACTCGGGTATTAACCTCTGGAGGGCGTGGGTCTGAGGCGCCCCCCGCCGTGGGATTCGAAGCTGCTGCGAAGTGCAGGCTGGCCACATGCCAGGGAGGTGCAGTGAACTAAGCGCCAAGAAGACGTGTCAAACAGGTTAGCCCACTTAGGCCTTTCCCGGGGGCTCCAAGTCAAGGCTGCGAGTGAGCAGCGAGCAGGTCTGACTCAGGGTTCCGGGTAGGGGCCCGGGCCCGGGCCCGGGCACCGGAGCACCCGCGGACCTGGCGCTGCTGTAGGCAAGGCAAAGCGACTCCTGAATAATCAATACATTTGTATTCAGGATAGTTATCTGAAAATACTGCAACAATATGTATTAAACGTGTGTAGACTTTTAAGCAACCTAGTGGTTGTAAGTATGGGGGAGGGGGTGAATATGCATGGCAGCCTTGGCTTTGTGATGCGAGGGAATCTTGTATGCATTCAAAAAAGAATGCAGTGGAGTGCCTGGAGGCGTGGGAACTAAAAGGCACCCGTGTGGAAATCCCGCCTAAGAGCAGAGGTTTCACCTTCCTGCCACATGCCACGAGTGCCACCGAGTTCTTTTTCTGACTCCTGATTGGCCCTGAGCTGTTGGCCCACCTTTCATGCGTGACCTTTGTGGAACTGGTGCAGAGTGTTCACAGATTCTGACCCGTCCAGCCGATCAGGGCGCAGGCGGTGCACTCGCCATTGGCTTGTAATATCTGACTCTTGCAGAGAAGAAATGGCGTGTGATGTGTGCATGTATTTAGCTGGCGAGTGGTTTTTTACTGTTGGCTAGTAGCTTGCCACTTGCATTGTTGCCCCCTGCAGTGGGTGTCCAGGGTAATGCTTAGAGCCACAAACTAGCAAACACAAAATGCACATGATGAAATATAAGACAATACTTTGGATGGTTCTCCTCCCGGTCATGGTGCTTTTGTCATCCCTAGCACTGCCCACTCCTCCTGCCAGCTGGTACCACTGAGGCGTCCAATCTGACTTCTTAAATGGCTGCCGACTTGCCCCATGCGAGGTTTCACATCTGGAGCCAGTGCCCGCTTTTCAGGCAGCAGCAGTTTGTGTTGTGGGGTGTGCAGTATCCGTTTCCCCATTATAAGTGCGGGGTCACTAGCGCATGCGCGCTAGCACTGTTGGCTAGAAACTCAGGAATGGCGAAAGGTGTGATATGATATGATTGGTTATCTACCCAGAGGTTTCTAATGGCGGACCCGGGGATCGAACCTTTGTTGCTCCGTGTGTCGTCTTGCTTCCAAGGCGAGCACGTTTCCCCTAAGCTATCCTCCCGAAACATGACACGTGACCCACTCGCCAGCCATGTCTCTGTACCTCTCCAAAGTTGAGAAGAAATTACACACGTCCTACATTTAAAGTTGTAAGATTGTGCGGGACCCTTCCCCCATTAGCCACGAACCGCGAAGCATTCCTGGTCAATGTACTATAGATACAGTTAATTTACCAACCATGTAAAGCTTGGTACTTTGCCACTGATAACCGCACTGTGGGAAGCGCGTCCTGCCATTTCTGAACACTTAATGGCACCCCCGGGGACATCCGAAGCATGAGAAGACCACGTATAAAATGCAAGGGCGACCACCAAATATGCAAGTCCATCCCCCTAATGTAAACGAGCGGCAAGCGAGTGTCCTGCGGATCAACCGTTCCCACGGTGGAGCGGTCCCGGCGCGGCACCCCCAGGCCTGCGCGCTCCCAGGACACTGGGCCGTCTCGCGGCTGCGCACGCATTTATTTCTCAGGTGGAAATCACGTGTCCGGAAGAGAAACTTGCTCAGCCACGTGTTGCAACCTCGGCTCCGACAGTAATGCCACCAATAATAAAATAGGGGCAGACCACCACAAACAGGGCATTTATACAGGCAAGAAGTTCTCCACACTCCGCTGGAGTAACCGCCAATGAAAGGGTTCCATGTCCTTACAAAAAGGTCACTGCAAATGGCTTTTCCCTGCGACCCTGTGTATGGAGACATTATTACCTGATACCAATGAAATCTCATGTCTCAGGTGATCTCAAGAACACCTGCAGAACATAAAATGCCCTTCGATGTGTAAGGCACTATTGGCACACTACCCCTATCCCCAGCTACCACTCCTCGTGCGTGGGCTGCTCCACATAGAATACAATGTAGTCCCACAAGAAATGTGTGGGACTCAACTGTATTCTATGCCTTTGCATAACTTCCAGTGTATCTTATCTATCCCTCGCCCTTATACAACTATCTACCCGACTTTGCTTCTCTCTACCACTACTGAATGTTCAATCATGCTTATTTTTTTCCTCTGACAGGAGAAGCACATTGAGGCATAAACTATGGCAGGAGGCACTATGCAAAGGAAAAGCACATTGAGGCATAAACTGTGGCAGGAGGCACTATGCAAATGCAAGATAGCATAAGATCAGTGCCTTAAGTGAAAAGGGAAAACGAGCCGGGGCTCATCAAGGGCATGTGGCCTAACAGCGAGGGATTGCCTGCCGGCTCATTAGTCCATGCCTCCTTGATGAGCCCCGGCTTAATGGGTTACAGGCACACTCGCCAGGCAGCCCTTTGGTGCTGATCTCTGCATCTATTAACTAAAGGGATGCCTGGCTGGGGGCAGAAGCAACATTATGGCTGAAACGACTGAGCGGGAGCTTCAGGCTTTGGAAAAAAAGGTCTTCCCTGCCTGCGGGCTCAGCCTTTCTTCAATAATGGTGGCTCTGGCCCACGTGCATCTCTTGGTTAAAGGTACGCTTCGCAGGTGTCTGTACCACCATTATGGAGAAGTTGCCTTTTTTTCTAAAGCTTGAAGCTCTCGCTCATGAGAGAGAGCTTGAGGCTTTAGGAAAAAAAGCCTTATCCTCTAGCGGCTGGGGCTGCAGGGGCCCATCTCAGAACCATATTTCTGAGTCTGCCAGGGCTCTGTGCCGGCCCACTTAAAGCCCTGCATAATAGTCACATCCAGTAAAGTCTCACAGTCAGGGTGCGGGCATCGACGACACTGTATCTTGCAGCACATGTTGTTTGACATGTTTAGATAAACGTTATTTGCAACTCTCAGCAAATGTCGTCTTAGACAGTAGCATTGCTTCTAAAGTCAATCTTGATTGGTTTGGTTTGACATTCAGTGGTTGGGCGCCATTTTGTTCTGTTATATCACTGAAAGTCTCTGGGCCTCATTCACAAGAATTTTTCAATGGGGGCTCATCCCATTGTAAAACGATTTGTCAATCATGCCCGCCCGGTGTGTTTCGTGTGTTGGCCAACGGCTAACAAGCTATTGGGCTTGCCCTTTGTACCTGTGCATTTTTTTTCATGGCATCAAAACAACCAGTTGCACAAAACATGCTTGCTGTTGCGACCAATGGACATACTTGTCCCCCAGACATCAATTTTATAGTCTTGGGTTTTTCTTTTACAGTGCAATGTTGTCAGGTGGTTACTTGCACATTTTTAATTGAAGTTAGGCAAAAGCACAATTTCCAGAACTGCTCACTTTAGTGAATAAAAGCACACAACTGGAAACACATCGCCTCGACTATACCCGGCGGTCAAGTAAACTTGACCTCGTTATTGCAATCAAAAAATAAAACAAGCATTGACAAAGCTGACAGTTTTGGCTTTGTCTAGCCAGTGGATAGGCATTTGTCAGGTGCTGCCATTATGCCAAGAGGCTGCAAGATGGTAATATATTGGCAAGTTCTGGCCCTATGCCTATCCAATGCCTATCACAAGCTTAAACTCTTACAGTGCTGTTTTTTAAAGGAAATCAGTGCAAGCACACATATAGTGCTTAGAAATCAAGTGGCAGAAAGCACACTTGCTTAAGACACTTTTATTTCACCAGTAGCACATTTATAGCTACAGTTAAGCTATTAACTGTTAGAAAACTGCTTTGAAATAACACTGGCAGGCACTTACAACACACCTTTGATGTTACTGCTTGGCAAAGGTAACTCAAATAGATCCCAGAATGATGTGCTTTGGGCAGGGAGAAGCAGGTAGTGGGTGGGGATGCCCATAGGGTATGGCATGGCCGTAGGCAGTCAATGGGTGGGTAAAGAACCAAGCAATGCTGACATCCCGTGTGTTCCACCTCACACCAAATGCCCCACTATCTGTACTCCAATGGAATAGTTTCGGTTTATAGGTGGCGCCACCCAAAAGTAAGAACTAAAAACGGGGGCTAATTTAAGGCCAGGATGGGGGCCGAAGGACAGAAGATTGGTAATGAGTGCATGCCAGGTCCTTCCTCCCCCGCCCAGCGCCCCCGGCCAGCTAAGATTCTTTACAGATGCGCTCCAGCTGCAGGGATGAGGGCTATGCAGAATGCCCTCTCGGCTCAGCTGAGCAGATACACACGCCCTTAATAGAATGTTTCGACCACAGCCCCGCCCGACCCCTTTAATTGAATACATGATGCCCAAGGCCCTGTAAGCAACACGCGAATGGACTCTTTAATCTTGGGGGTGGGGGGCAAATCAAACAGCTGCTTTACTCCACTCGTTATATTGCTGCTGGCTGAGTGTAAGCACGATGAGGTGATCAGACCTCGCTCACATCAAGAGGCCGCGCATTCTACCCAAGACTGTTAATTTAAGCAAGAGGCGGCTCCGGGCGTCTTTGATCTGATGCGAGAGTGTGTAGAATTCAATCACACACAGCATTTACACCGCTGCAAAGAGCACACACAGAGCAACAAATGCAGCTTGGCACATGTCAAGTGAATGTTTTTACGCGCAGGTTGTTACGAGCCAAAATGCCAGGGGTTCTTTTTTTTCTCCACAGGGCCAGCTGAGGGCAGAGCCAGAAATACTCGGAATTCCTGCGGCAGAGCGGTTACCTGTCCCCGGCCTGTGCTGCACGGGCAGAGGTGACCAGACCCCACGTCACAGGAAACGGAGTCGCGTGAATTAAACACGGACGGAGCCAATGGTGCCCGGGCGGGCGCTTTCCGGTAGGGCGCTAGGACAGCAAACCCGGGTCCCTTCGCTGCTACAGAAACCAGGGCTGGGAGGTGGAACTCTGCTCCGGCGTGTCTATTTCTCTCACATGACCACAACGGCACAGGGATTAACCAACTGATATCGAAATAGGGCACGAAAAAAATGGGAGCGCTTGATTATTTTCAGCAGCCCCACATCTCCGCGCCATCCATCAGAATTAAAGCTGCTTAGGGCCTGCCAGGCCGTTTCAGTACAGTACATGCAGTTGCCACTAGCAACAGGGCATACAAGCGTGTTGCATCCCACTGTAAAGCAGGCCCCAGCAGGGTGCCTCTTCCCAGCCCCCGCCCCCCGTACGTGACTTTACTTTTTTTCCCTTAGAGGCTCCCGTCCGGAGCTCGCCTGGCTACACAATGACAAGTGCACAGTTCTGGGACTGTTGCTAACGGTTGGTCTGCATTGGAGCCACCGGTAGGCTCCAGCTTGCTGGGCCATGTTTAGCAAAAAAGCTCAGGCAGAGCCCCCCTTGCGTGAACTGCCCTGATCCAGAGGCAGGGCACTGTGCAGGCGCAAGCCCCTGAAACAACCAGTGCTCGATGTCATGTTCTAGTCACCTCCCCACATTACTACCCCCACGCACCCCTCCATATGCACCGGGCTAAACCGGGAAAGAGCATGCCACCGCACAGCAGAACGCCCAATGCACCGTGCCACCCTCAACTCAAACAGAGAACGGCAGCGACACACAGTGCCACCCGCCCGTGCGCACTGTGCAAATATGCAGCGTGCACGTCAGCACAGGCCACAGGAAGCCTGTGCAACCTCAGCAACGGTGTGCCAACTAAAGTCTTGTCTGGGATGAAAACAGCAGCAAAACTATCCTGCACAGCCCCGGAGAGTGACACCCAGTCGTGTGAACTTCGCCTCAGTTCTGCGCACATTCCGGGAGCAGGGTCACACCATCCTGTGCACAGTGCCAGGCCCGTGCTCAGCAGCAGATCAGGGGCACCCACCCCTGCCCCAGACTTAGCCTCGGAAGGGCACAGCCAGCAAGAGCGCACCGAGCCACCCCCTGCCGTGCACTGCAGGCACAGTCCCGTGTGAGAGCATATTCACAGAGCCCAAGAGACGCCCCCTGCTGTGCCAGCCTCAGACACTTCCCAGATGCCACTTGGCAGCCATGCCCTGTCAGCAACAGGGGGACGTGACAAAAAAGAAAGTGCGTCAGGGAAATCCGTGTGTGTAAGGCAGCGGCGTCCACGGCGTAAGGGGAACTCTGCGTTTACCATCAGCAAATACAACAGTTGCAAGCCCAGTTCTTTGAGCTGCTGCAACGCACACAACAGTCAGCTTTGCTACAAAAAGAAATGCAAGAAAAAGGGACGGGGGAGAGCGGAGAATAGCCTGGGATTTCATACACACATATAAACATTGCAGAGGTGCTTTCCAAATAAGGAGTCCGTGTGAGGGCAGTCCCCGCACAGCCGAGGCGACAGTAATCCCGGCAGCATACAACACACACATAACAGTATCTCCCACACAACCGATGCACGGCAAGAGCGTGGCTGGACAGCAACCGCGAACGCGTGCAGCGCCGTGCGGATCACACACACACAAGCCCCGAAGGGCTTCCCAGGGCAAATGAAGGAATGCGCCGCTTACCTGGCGTCCGCAGGAACATGGTAGGGCGTCAGGGAGTTCATGCACCCAGCAACCAAAACATTGCAATCCCAGAGTGCAGGAGGCGACGCCGAGGCGAGGAAGCCGGGCAGATGCCAGCACTTGATAAAGTTTCCCAGGAGCGAGAGCGGGGCCGGGCGGGCGGCCGCCGTGCACGGAGTGGCAGCCGCGGCGGCAGCGGCAGCAGCAGGCGGAGCTCACACCCCCTCCCCGCCCCCTCTCCCCCGACTTCTCCTTTCGCTTTGTTGTGCCTCGCTGCTCCTCGCAGACTCCGGGACGTTGAACATGTGTTTGGGGAGGGCCGCTGGCTCAGGAGGTGGCACTTTCCGTGGCGGGGAGGGCCGCTGTTCGGGCTCTGCGTGCGATCCAGCAACGCAGGGCCTATTAATTCCCCCAGCCCTAAAGAAACTGCTTAGGATCGGCTGTCAAACCCTGCCCATCTGCTGCCATCATAATCAGTCTCGACTGAATGGCTCTGACAAATCTGTGCCTGCAGCAGCCCGGGTTAGGGGAGCCAGTGTGTGAGAGGAGGGAGTAGGCGGGGTGGAGGGAGCAAGGCAGGCCGAGCACTTGCATTGTCTGCCATGGGCCGGGTGACTGATAGGGAAGACACTGACTGAGAGGGCCTGCCCCTGCTGCAAGAGCGGAAAGCCCAGCCCCCGCCCCCACCCGGCACACAGAGTGCCAGGGACAGAAGACAGGGACGAGGGGAGAGGGCCGGCCTCTGCTGGAACAGAGGAGAGAGAGCTCGCCACCCCTCCTCCCCCTGCACACGCAGTACCAGGGGAGACACCCACTCAGAGAGAGTCCCAGGCTCTGCAGGGACAGGGGAAAGCCCAGCAGCACTCTCCCCGCTGCGCTCACAGTGACAGGGAAGATAGGACTAGGAGAGAGGGCTGCCCCTGCTGGAACAGAGGTGAGAGAGCTCACCACCCCTCCTCCCCCTGCCCACGCGGTACCAGGGGAGACACCTACTCGGAGAGAGTCCCAGGCTCTGCAGGGACAGGGGAAATCCCAGCACTCTCCCGCTGCGCTCACAGTGCCAGGGAAGACAGGGTCTAGGGGAGAGGGCCGGCACCGGCTGTAACAGAGGAGAGGGAGCTCACCACCCCTCCTCCCCCTGCACACGCGGTACCAGGGGAGACACCTACTCGGAGAGAGTCCCAGGCTCTGCAGGGACAGGGGAAATCCCAGCACTCTCCCGCTGCGCTCACAGTGCCAGGGAAGACAGGGACTAGGGGAGAGTACCGTTCTCTACTGGAACAGAGGAGAGAGAGCTCGCCACCCCTCCTCTCCCTGCACACGCAGTACCAGGGGAGACACCCACTCAGAGAGAGTCCCAGGCTCTGCAGGGACAGGGGAAAGCCCAGCAGCACTCTCCCCGCTGCGCTCACAGTGACGGGGAAGATAGGACTAGGAGAGAGGGCCACCCCTGCTGGAACAGAGGAGAGAGAGCTCACCACCCCTCCTCCCCCTGCACATGCGGTACCAGGGGAGACACCTACTCGGAGAGAGTCCCAGGCTCTGCAGGGACAGGGGATCGCCCAGCACTCTCCCGTTGCGCTCACAGTGCCAAGGAAAACAAGGACTAGGGGAGAGGGCCGGCACCGGCTGTAACAGAGGAGAGGGAGCTCACCACCCCTCCTCCCCCTGCACACGCAGTACCAGGGGAGACACCTACTCAGAGAGACTCCCAGGCTCTGCAGGCACAGGGGAAATCCTGACACTCTCCCCGCTGCGCCCATAGTGCCAGGGAAGACATGGACTAGGAGAGAGTACCGTTCTCTGCTGGAACAGAGGAGAGAGAGCTCACCACCCCTCCTCCCCCTGCACATGCAGTACCAGGGGAGACACCTACTCGGAGAGACTCCCAGGCTCTGCACGGACAGGGGAAAGCCTGGCACTCTCCCCGCTGCGCTCACAGTGCCAGGGAAGACATGGACTAGGAGAGAGTACCGTTCTCTGCTGGAACAGAGGAGAGAGAGCTCACCACCCCACCTCCCCCTGCAGACACAGTACCAGGGGAGACACCTACTCGGAGAAAGTCCCAGGCTCTGCAGGGACAGGGGAAAGCCCAGCAGCACTCCCCCCGCTGTCCTCACAGTGACAGGGAAGACATGTACTAGGAGAGAGGGCGGCCTCTGCTGGAACAGAGGAGAGAGAGCTCACCACCCCTCCTCCCCAGGCACACGCAGTACCAGGGGAGACACCTACTCGGAGAGAGTCCCAGGCTCTGCAGGGACAGGGGAAAGCCCGGCACTCTCCCTGCTGCGCTCACAGTGCCAGGGAAGACATGGACTAGGAGAGAGGACCGGCTTCTGCTGGAACAGAGGAGAGAGAGCTCACCACCCCTCCTCCCCCTTCACACACAGTACCAGGGGAGACACCTACTCAGAGAGTCCCAGGCTCTGCAGGGACAGGGGAAAGCCCAGAACTCTCCCCACTGCGCTCACAGTGACAGAGAAGATAAGGACTAGGTGAGTGGGCCGGCCTCTGCTGGAACAGAGGCGAGAGAGCACACCACCACCCCTCCTCCCCCCACACACGCAGTACCAGGGGAGACACCTACTCAGAGAGTCCCAGGCTCTGCAGGGACAGGGGAAAGCCCGGCACTCTCCCCACTGCGCTCACAGTGACAGAGAAGATACGGACTAGGTGAGTGGGCCGGCCTCTGCTGGAACAGAGGAGAGAGAGCACACCACCACCCCTCCTCCCCCCACACACGCAGTACCAGGGGAGACACCTACTCAGAGAGTCCCAGGCTCTGCAGGGACAGGGGAAAGCCCGGCACTCTCCCCACTGCACTCACAGTGACAGGGAAGACATGGACTAGGAGAGAGGACCGGCCTTTGCTGGAACAGAGGAGAGAGAGCTCACCACCCCTCCTCCCCCTACACACGCAATACCAGGGGAGACACCTACTCAGAGAGAGTCCCAGGCTCTGCAGGGACAGGGGAAAGCCCAGCACTCTCCCCGCACGCTCACTGTGACAGGGAAGACATGAACTACTAGAGAGGGCCGGCCTCTGCTAGAACAGAGAGCGAGCTCACCACCCCTCCTCCCCCTGCACACTCAGTACCAGTGGAGACACCTACTCGAAGAAAGTCCCTGGCTCGGCAGGGACAGAGGAAAGCCCAGCACTCTCCCCGCTGCACTCACAGTGACAGGGAAGACACGGACTAGGAGAGAGGGCCGGCCTCTGCTTGAACAGAGAAGAGAGAGCGCACCTCCACCCCTCCTCCCCCCGCACACAGTTCCAGGGGGGACACCTACTCGGAGAGAGTCCTTGGCTATGCAGGGACAGGGAAAAGCCTGGCACACTCCCCGCTGCGCTCACAGTGACAGGGAAGACACAGGAGAGAGGGCCGGCCTCTGCAGGAACAGAGGAGAGAGAGCTCACCACCCCACCTCCCCCTGCACACGCTGTGCCAGGGAAGACACCTACTCAGAGAGAGTCCCAGGCTCTGCAGGGACATGGGAAAGGCCAGCACTCTCCCCGTACGCTCACTGTGACAGGGAAGACATGTACTAGGAGAGAGGGCCGTCCTCTGCTGGAACAGAGGAGAGAGAGCTCACCACCCCTCCTCCCCCTGCACACGCAGTACCAGTGGATACACCTACTCGAAGAGAGTCCCTGGCTCTGCAGGGACAGGGGAAAGCCTAGCACTCTCCCCACTGCGCTCACAGTGACAGGGAAGACATGGACTAGGAGAGAGGACCGGCCTCTGCTGGAACAGAGGAGAGAGAGCTCACCACCCCTCCTCCCCCTGCACACGCAGTACCAGGAGAGACACCTACTCGGAGAGAGTCCCAGGCTCTGCAAGGACAGGGGAAAGCCCAGCACTCTCCCCGCACGCTCACTGTGACAGTGAAGACATGTACTAGGAGAGAGGGCCGGCCACTGCTGGAACAGAGGAGAGAGAGCTCACCACCTCATCTCCCCCTGCACACGCAGTACCAGTGGAGACACCTACTCGAAGAGAGTCTCTTGCTCTGCAGGGACAGAGAAAAGCCTGGCACTCTCCCTGCTCCACTCACAGTGACAGGGAAGACATGGACTAGGAGAGAGGGCCGGCCTCTGCTTGAACAGAGAAGAGAGAGCACACCACCACCCCTCCTCCCCCCGCACACAATACCAGGGGGGACACCTACTCGGAGAGAGTCCTTGGCTATGCAGGGACAAGGAAAAGTCCGACACTCTCCACGCTGCGCTCACAGTGACAGGGAAGACACAGGAGAGAGGGCCGGCCTCTGCTGGAACAGAGGAGAGAGTGCTCACCACCCCACCTCCCCCTGCACACGCAGTACCACGGGAGACACCTACTCGGAGAGAGTCCCTGGCTCTGCAGGGACAGGGTAAAGCCCGGCACTCTCCCTGCTGCGCTCACAGTGACAGGGAAGATATGGACTAGGGTAGAGGGCCGGCCTCTGATGGAACAGAGGAGAGAGAGCACACCACCAACCCTCCTCCCCCTGCACACGCAGTACCAGGGGAGACACCTACTCAGAGAAAGTCCCTGGCTACGCAAGGACAGGGGAAAGCCCGGCACTCTCCCCGCTGCGCTCACAGTGGCAGGGAAGACACAGACTAGGAGAGAGGGCCAGCCTCTGCTGGAACAGAGGAGAGAGCACACCACTACCCCTCCCCCCACACACAGTACCAGGGGAGACACCTACTCAGAGAGAGTCCCAGGCTCTGCAGAGACAGGGAAAAGCCTGGCACTCTCCCCACTGTGCTCACCGTGACAGGGAAGACATTGACTAGGTGTCAGGAATCGAGGTGGGTTTGTGAAAACAAAATAAAAATATCTAGGCTGAGTACCCCAAAAGGAAATACACTGAACACGGGTTACAAAGGAACATACAAAGATCTTTAATTTATACTGAATCAGTTACAAAGAACAGAACAACATCAGATAGCTTTCGGCCCTCAGTGCAACACAACGAACTCCAGCGTGGTTCGGTGTATTCAGTGAGAGACGCTGTACATTCGTTGCTCTTTTATACTATTTACGAACACGATGTCCAACCCTACTTCAGGTTAATGTTCCTCTAATACATTACTGATCTAGGGTTCATGCTGAGTTCGCATATCCACATGTAACTAATTTGCCTTTAATACATACGTCAACGAGCCTACACTGCAACTGTGTGTTTTGGGATTTCCCATGCAGGTCTTCTCAAACATTAATACAATGTAGTTAAACAAGTGTTCTTAGCTCAGTATTTGAATACATTGTTCTTAACATATGCTCGCGGATTAGTTTCATTGACGCGAGTAATCCTTTACACACAGGTCAACGAAGAACAAGGTCTCAGTTCACGACCTCAACAAGTGGCCTGCAGGCAAGTTACATATTAGCTACATGCAGAGGTCATGACGGCCATGTTGTATTTTGAAATGACATCGTCCACCATTTTAGCTCACAGGGTGACTTTACAAAGCGAACCTGAAATGGCGGATCGACCTAAAATGGCGGTTTACATTGATTTTAAGGTCAGGACCTTGCAACACGGATTTCTTCGCAAGTGATTTACAAGCAGCTTGGCGTAGGCCAATATACACATATTCGTTGCAATAGGAGGCATGATATAATTTCTCATTTGACAAACCCTCCTTTTGGCCTATGCCAAGTGCTAAACTACTTCGGATCTCCTTGTAAATAACTCCATGCATTGTCGTCCATGCACCCTGAATCGCTGTCAGAAATATCTATTGCCATCAGGTAATTCGCAAAAATGTCTTTTAACTCATATTCCTTGGAAGTCTTATCCGGGGCATATACTTTATGCCCTATCGTACCTATCGCTTGTGCGCAACATCCCCCTAGCATCGAACATATGCTAGGTAGACACTGAATACAACAACAAAGGAACAACAGAATTCCCAAAATGATCAGTAAGACCGAAAGTTTCTTCCAACCCCAAGATCGCAAGAAGTCCCAGAACCAAGCGCTAAGATCCCAGTTTCCCTCGGGAACATGCACTTCTGAACTAAGGACATGCAGATTCTGTATTGCCTTGAAGATAGTTGGGGAGGAATCTGGTACGAAAACACAGCAAGCGAACCCCACTAATTTACACACTCCACAACGTTCAGCCAGAATGACATCTAATGCCATCCGTTTCTGAAGCGCTACTAGTCTTATCGCTCTCTGTTCTAATGTCATATTATAGAGTATGTCCGTGGTCCGGTTGATGGTTCTCTCCAGTACTCTCGCTAGTCTTCTGATATTTTCGGAATTCGCTATCTGTCCCCAAAATGGCACGACTGATTTTGCTATATCTCCCAAGATTTGTGCTGGAGTGTCACCATTCTCGTCCCGCCGTGGACGTGCCTTTGAAACCTCTATTGTACTAGCTATAAACACCCCAGGTAAAAGGATCCCTAAATAACAGGTTCCCTGCCAATCCCTGGGCAACCATGGAAATGCTACATTACCGCAAACAAAGTAGACAGGTTCACCTACATACAAAGGTCTGTCTTCCTCAGTCAAATTTGCAACGTTGGCACAACCTTTAAAATCTCCCATTGACTGAGTACCATTCCTCTGTATGCAAAAAGAAACTGAATCGGGGCTATGGTTAACAGTGTAAGAAGGAGGCATAGCATCCTTATTGCCTATAGGAGCCATTTTAAAGGAAATCAAAGATTGGAAAGGACGAGACAGTCTATCAGAAGGCCTTATAGAAGCAACGTTGGGCTTACTCCTATTTGCGAAAAGTGAGCATCCCAGGGGAGTCAAAACACGTTTCTCAAAGCTATTTAAATTAGTGCCATCAAAGTTCCTAATGCTATCATTCCAACGGCCAAAGAACAGTGCTCTAAGAGAAGCATAACAAGCAGTTGTCAAAGGTAAAGGATGAATATACCAACCTAGCCCCTTATCCCCGTGTTGCAGTAAATGTGAGCAGACCCAACAGTTAGACTTATTAAAAATGGCATGCGTAGCATTCATAATAAGTAGCAGAGTATTATTGTGGTACCTTTGTCTATGCTGGGAGTCCCTAGGGGACAGGGTATGCAAATGTACAAAGGGAGTAGGAACAGTAGGTACATTTTCAGTCGGTAACAAGGATTCTAAAGGATGCATTTCCTCGAGGTACCATAAGCCTAGGACAGTGACTATTATAAAACAAAATATCATTATAAAAACACAGCAATACGTTTTCGGGGCCCGGGTGCATTGTCCGTTGTCTCGGTTGGTCACACAATCATTTACAAGTCCCATACGAGCGGTACCGGTGGCAGGCATTGTAGTCTTCGAACGGAAACCCCCAATGTTCGTTACTGGCGAGCACCCGGCCGCGCGACTTCTTAGTCCTTCCACAACCCTAGCCAACAGAATCCCCTTTCTCAAATTTGGGCAAAAACAAACCCTCGATGATCCTTTCCTTCTCCGAATGCACAGCCGAACCGTGCCGTAAGTCTATAAGATGCACAGCAAAACCATGCCGTAAGTCTATTTTCTTGGACGCAGATTGTACCTTGCTTTTCCCGGTACTGATTGATCCAGAAACAATGTGTCGTCACTTCCCGTTGGAAGCAACGTATCGGAGACAAGTGAAGATGCCGAATTTGAAACAGCAGTTTCCGGATGCAAAACTTTTGGAGAGTGTGGAGACAAAATGGCTACTTCCCTAAGCCTCACAGGCTCAGAAAGATTCTCCGACACACTCTTGGTGCTATTTACTGCTTTGGGATCGTTGGTTGCAGCGTTAGCGAGGGGTTCTGTTTCTTCGGTATCGTGTGCACTGGGTGAGGAAAGTTCTTGATATGCGACGCGTGGGTCCAATTACCAGTTACAAATCCAATCCAGTACTCCACAAGCAGTGCACAGATCAAAAGATCTCTACACAAGAATTGGAAAATCACCAGGTTAGACCCACAACTCAGCACTTTGTTCCCGAAACTTCCACTAATGGCTTACAGTAGAGGGAGGAACTTACGGGATTCACTAGTCAAAGCGGAGAGAACGACCACGACACAACAACGGTTTTTACTAAAATCTAAGAAAGGGACATTTCCCTCTTTAAACTGCAGTCAGTGCAACAATGTCCAGAAAGGTTCAACAATAAGACATCCTTATACAGGTCAAAAAATGTATTTACAATATTACGCGACTTGTGAAAACAAGCGCGTGATACATGGACTAATTTGCCCATGTGGCAAGTATTATGTTGGCCAGACATTGAGACGAGTGAAAGATCGTATATCTGAACATAAGTCGAATATTAGAACTGGCAATATAAAATCACCAGTCACAAGACACTTTCGATATCACCATCATACAATTTCACAAATGAAATTCGTGGTCCTCGAGACCATTACACGGCCAGCGAGAGGAGGCAACTTACAACAAATACTGTCTCGCAGAGAGATGTTTTGGGTACATAAATTGGATGCTCTGGAACCCAGAGGCATGATTGAAGAGTATTCTTTTAATGTGTTTTTGTAAACAAATTATAACATGTAAACAACAACATGTATAGACTATAACATGGTGGCCAGGACACGAATATTTAGAAGATGGCAAATTTTTAAAATGTGGATACATATATCGTGACACCAATAAGATTTTAATCATGTTAACCAGAAACATGTTGTCATGATTGTGAGATAATGGAAAGAGGATCTAAATATAATTAAATGGCCTTTTACACAGAGGCACTATGATTCCCCGAATTCCGTGTGGTCATGTGATTAGCATCACACGACTTATCAAGATAACACGTATTAGTAAACTGATTCCAACTTAATAAAATTGCAAAGAAGCACACCTGATGAACTCACTGAGAAGCATAGGCGAACTTAGGTGAGAATTCTGTGCGGTCATGCGATTAATATCACATGACCATTCAATTCAATATAATATGTATTAGTGAACAGGTTCGAGTCTTATAGAATTGCAAAGAAGCATATCTAGCAAATACACTGAGAAGCTTAGGTGAGATTCATACACATTGTGACATGGACATACAGTTTGTTTACCAATGCGAACACTCTATTTGAATTCACAAAAAAAAAAACAGAATCTTCAGACATTTGCCACAAGGAAACCACAGAAACCAAGGAACAACACATATCCTACCTTCCCACGTTCCCATAGGTGTCCCGACAAAAACGGTACCTCACATGTGTGGGTGCACTTACCTGGGCACACAGGGAAAAGGCTAAACCACTGCTATGTCAAATGCCTTGTAGGGAGACTGGATTTTGCCGTCTGGGCAACCCACAGATTTGGGTCTGGGGTGTCGAAGCCGCCCAGGAAAACAGGGAACCCCATGCATTTCTGAAAAGAAGGAACCCGTGGGAAACTGAAACACGCCCCACGTTCCCACTAGTGTCCCGACAAAAACGGTACCTCACATGTGTGGGTGCGCTTAACTGGGTGGAAAAGAAAAAGGGTATACTGTCTCCGAGCCCAGCGGTGGTCTCAGGGAGCCTCGAGAGGGTCTGCATCCCTCACTGGAGGGAAAAGCTGTTACTGAGACCAGCCAGAGGTCCAGGATTGCTGGGGGTGCTGCCACTGGCCTTGGGCGCCTGTCTCCCATGTGGGTTGAGCATCCCCATGCCCAGCGGCGGTCCCTTGGAGCCCTGGAAAGGTCCACATCCCTCCCCAGCCTAGTCAGAGCTCCAGGACAGTCAAGGGTGTTGTCCTCGGCCATGGGCGCCTGTCTCCAATGTGGGTCGACCGTCCCCAAGTCCAGCAGCAGAACCAAGGAGCCTCGGAAGGAAAAGCAGTAATTCAGCCAGCCAGAGCTCCAGAACACCCCGTGGTTGCTGCCTCTGGGCTCAGGCGCCTGTCTCCCATGTTGGGCGACCGTCCCAAGTCCAGCGGCCTTCCCAGTGTGCTCCAACAGGGTGCCCATCCCGTCATGGAGGGAAATGCTCTAACGCAGGCCAGCCAGAGCTCTGGGATAGCCCGCTGTGCTGCCTCTGGGCACTTGTCTCCCTTGTTTTTTGACCGTCCTTAATTTCAGTGGCGGTCAGAGGGAGCCCCAGCAGGGTCCCTGTTAGGATGTACAGTGCATCCATGTTTATATGCTAATTTACAAGTGTCTAACATTTCCTACACTGTGTCTGCTGTTACCTAGTAGCCATAGAACACAGAACTGCATCTTATGGTGAGGGTTCTACTGTGGGCCAGTGAGGAAGCAGGACCCTAGTGGGACGGTTGTGTCCCTCCTGCTGGGGGTCGTCTTATGTTATGAGCTGAACCTTATCTCCAATAAAGATTCCCATCATTTATCTACTGAACGTCTCAAGCCTGCTCATTTGACATAACATTTGGCGACAAGGATTTCGAGCGGACCCTGAGGACGACCCCCGGCACAGCTGAAGAGTCTGGGCGTGAGCCAGCTGCGGAGTGAGGCCTGGCAAACCTGGAGAGGGCCCCTGTTTGAGGATCATTGACGGACCAGCACAGACCCATCTGCCTCGTGCGGAGCACTGGCTGGGCGGACTCCGCAAGTGCTTTGGGAGGATCCCGAGGACCTTTTCGTGGTCTGCGGGAGTGGAAGGTGAATGCCCTGCAGTTTATTGGATCCCCGGGCTGAGACAGTGGAGATAGTGTTGACGTGTTGGTGTACTGTACTTTGCGTACATTGCCGCCCTGCACCCGGAGAGGGGCGAGTGAAACCGCTGAGAGACAGTTGGCGTTCCAGCGCCATTTAAGTGAGTAAACCTCTGAACCGTCGGCACGCTCGCACGCAAGACAGCTGCTTAGCTTGCACGCGCCTTGTTTCCTTGCGCGTTCCCCGAGGTCGCCATTCCCCTGGTCCTTGTGCGACTCTGTGCATCCCTGTGACGTCATTGCGCATTCAAGGAAAGCACCTAAAGGCATGGCGGCCATTTTGTTTGGCCGCCGTTTCCTTCGTGATCTGCACCGATCCGCTCAGCTGATCAGTGATACGGCGGTTTGTTGACAATATTACACGCCACGATTGTTTTGAGGAGAAGGAGCGCGGAGTCCCGGAGTGGCAACTGTTGACTCCTGTGTTCAGATGCTCTGTGGTGAGTACATTGGAAATGCACTGGGGGAGCTAACGATTAATTCAGCATTGCAGGACTGATAATGAGTGGGAAATCTAGCTGAGTGAAACCACAGTGCTGGTAGCTATTACAAATTCACTTTATATCTGCAATATTTGGAGTGAAACGAATGTGCCTGCACCGGTGTTTTTTTTGCAGTTCCAGGTGAGCCCAGGGTTAGATGGGTGGGCTGGAAAGAGGGATTCAACAAGTATGCGTTGGCGGTGTTTGGAGCTAACTACTCCAATGAGCACAAGGAGGCACTGTTATTTCACTGTTTGGGGACTGCAGGCCAAGAGGTCTTAAAAAGATTGCCAGAACCCTCTGATATTGTAGATGCTGGTCCATATGAAAAGACATTAGCGAAATTGGACAGGCATTTTAGAGTGGAGGAGAGCATCATATTGGAAAGATATAAATTTGCCACGAGGGAGCAAAAGAATGGTGAAAGTATTGAGGATTTTGTCACCGCTCTGAGGGGTCTAGCAGTAAAATGCAAATTTACACACTGTCAGGATGAGCATCTAAGAGACCAATTAATGATTAAATGTTCCAATGACAGTATTAGGAAGGAACTATGGAAAGAGAGGAATCCCACTTTGGATCGAGCAATTGAGATAGCGAAAATGGTGGAACACACCGATAAGTGCATTAAGGTTCTTCAGTCAGATACTGTGAACAAAGGCAAACCCAAGTTGGATGAGAGTGATGGAACAGTGCAAAAGGTGTCAAAAGCTGTTCAGAGGCAGAGTACTGGGAATTCTAGATGCACCTCGCAGTATGGAAAAAAAGGTGAAGAGAATAGACCTGCAGCCGGCAGGGGGTGGCGTCAATGGGTTCCTACAAAGGACATTAGAGGAACGCCCAGAGACATGAGTTCATTCAAGATGGTTAAGGATTCTGGACCTTCCAGGGGTTTTCCTGGTAGACAGTGTTTTAGATGTGGAAGCTTATCGCATATAGCATCGGATAAGGAATGCTTTGCTGTTCATATTATATGCAATGAGTGTGGTGCGAGAGGGCACATTGCCCGGTGTTGCAGAAACTTCAATGCTGGGCCACACCAGGTGCATGAAATAAGTGCGAGTTATGAAGATGAATCATATTGTGAGGATGGCAGGGAAGTTGTCTTTACAGTGAATGCTGTCAATGGCAGGGTGAAAAAACAAAAACCTTATGCTGAGGTTGTAATTCGAGGTGTACCTATACGCATGCTAATGGATAGTGGTGCTGATTATGCCCTGATAAGTGTGGAAGTGTGGAGGGACAAATTTGCTTGTTGTACTCTGTGGGAGAATACAGTCAAAGCAAATGCTTATGGAGATATTCCCATAGACATTATAGGATGCTTTGATGCCGAACTACAGTTTAAGGACAGGAAGGCCAGATGTTATGTGTATGTTACCAACAGAGGGGGAGAGTTGTTGTCATGGAGTGATCAGGCTGAATTGAAGATAAGGCTTGAGGCACGTCACCCTGAGCAGGTAATGTCTGTTGCGAGTAGAGATTCTACAGAGATACAAGCAACCTCATCTGGAAAGTTGGGGTGTCTGAAGGGATTTGTGCATGTAATTCATCTAAAAAAAGGTGCTGTCCCAAAAATTGCAAAACTGCGAACTATTCCACTTGCCCTTAAAGGAGATGTGGAGGAGGAACTCAAGAGAATGGAAAGTGATGGAGTCATTGAGAGAATAGATGCATCCGAGTGGGTTAGTCCCATAGTGGTGGTCAGAAAAAGTAATGGGTCGTTGAGGCTCTGTATTGACCTTAGACACCTGAACAGCATGGTTGTGGCAGACAGGTTTCCTCTTCCCAGAATAGATGATTTGATGGTGGGAGTAGCTGGGTCAAAGGTGTTCTCCATACTAGATCTTAAGCCGGCCTACCAACAGGTAGAACTACACCCTAATTCCAGGGATCTTACCGCCTTTATCACCCCGATTGGTTTATTCAGGTGTGTTCGCATGCCATTTGGTTTGGTCTCAGCTGCAAGTGTATTTCAGAGCATAATGCATAGATTACTTGGAGGTGAAAAAGGGGTGATGTGTTATCAGGATGATGTTCTTTTGTGTGGGAGTGACGAGAAGGAGCACGATGATCGGTTGAAGAGAGTTTTAGACATTTTGAAGGAAGCAGGGCTCACTATTGCTGTGGTAAAATGTACTTTCAAAGCGAACAAAGTGGTGTACTTGGGTCATGAGATCACTGGGGAGGGTGTCAAACCCAAGGAGGAGGCTATTGAGGCCATAAAACGAATTGAGGAGCCCAAGTCAAAAGGGGACATACTATCATTTTTAGGACTGGTGGAGTTTTATGGCAAATTTGTCAGAGGCCTATCAGAAAGGTCAAGGAACATGAGAGGGCTTACCCGCAAGGTAGTAATCTTTAAATGGAATGACCAGTGCAAGAAAGAATTTATAATGATAACAAAAGCTATTGTCAATGCTCCCATTTTGAAAATATTTGAGGAAGGTAGACCTACTTTACTCTTCGTTGATGACAGTGATTATGGTATTGGTGCTGTTCTGATGCAAGAGAATCAGACAGATTTACAGACTGTGGCTTTTGCATCCAGGTCCTTGAAGGGGCCGGAATTTAGATATTCTGTTGTTGGGAAGGAGGCTGTGGCATGTGTTTGGGGAGTCGAGAAGTTTAAAAGGTTTTTGTGGGGGAGGAGTTTCACTATTTGCACAGACCATAAACCCTTGGTTGGAATTTTCACAAAAGGTGGTTTGGAGGGAGTGTCAAGACGCATTATGAAATGGGTCACGCCATTACAAGGTCTACAGTATACTATGCTTCATGTGAAGGGGGAGTTTAATGTGGTTGCAGACGCATTATCTAGATCTGTCCAGAGAGACGTTTCTAGTAATGGTGATTACTTACGTTCAGGTGAGAGTGCAGAGATATTCCAGGTACATGAAACATTGAAGAAGAGTGTGTGGGACGTGTCTTGCACTGAGGATGAGGTATATCAAAAGATACTTACCCTGGTTGTAGAAGGAAAAATTAAGAGCCATAAAGGTGAGATGAGTGGTTTTACCAAGGTAAAGGAGGAGCTATGGGTGCAGGATGGCTATTTATACAAAGGTCATCAGATGGTTGGTATGAGGAAATCTGTTTTGGAGTTAGCCCATGTTGGGCACCTAGGTCTTGCCAGAACGAAGGGTTTGGTAAGATCTGAATTCTGGTGGCCAGGTATCGACAAAGACACTGAGGAACAAGTCAAAGACTGTGTGGAATGTGTTGAGGGGAACAAAGGTCTGAAGGTGCAAAAGGTTCCCATGTTAGTGAGGGAGTCTCCATGTGTTCCTTGGGACGAAATTGCTTTGGACCTCCTTGGTCCATTTAACATTGGTGGTGGAAGAGATAGCTACTTATTAGTGGTCATGGATCTATTATCTAAATGGCCTGAGGTGCATATACTTAAGGATATATCCAGCAGTAGCATAATGAGATTTATGGAACAACTATTCTGGAGAGAAGGGTTTCCCAGGAGGTGTTTGTCTGACAATGGACCTTAATTGTTTTCCTAAGAGTTCAAAGAGTTCTTAGATAAACATGGAATCGAGCAAATAAATACTTCTTTATATTATCCCCAGAGTAATGGGTGTGTGGAACGGTTCAATAGGACTTTAATGGAGGCTATCAGGATAGCGGTGGCTACTGGAGGAGATTGGGTGAGAACGGTGATGGATCAAACGTTCCAGTATAGGTTAACTCCCCACAGTGTCACAGGTGTGACTCCGTTTGAGATCTTGAGAGGAAGAAAACCAAATACCCAATTATGTCCAGGTTGGATGGGCAAATCAAAAATGGTGGGTGTGGATCTAGAGAGTGTGAAAAGGAAAATTTTTGAATCTGGAGTTAGATCCAAGGACAGGTATGAGCAGAAGAATTGTTGTAGGGAATTAAAGGTCAAAGAGGGTGATTGGATTAAAGTCAAACTCCCCACCAAAGTTCGTAAAGGAGCCTCATTGTTTTCTGAACCCAAACAAGTTGTGAAGGATTTGGGTTCGTCAGTGTTGGTTAAGGGAGGAGGTATTTGGAATAAGGAAAGGGTGGCTCTGTTATATCAATCTTAATATTTCAGTTGGTTGCAAGCAGGAACCTTCACATGCAAGGACTTTGCCAATCATTTGACGGGACAGCTTGTTACTGGATTCCATATGTATTGTTCTCTATGTAGATAGGATGTGCAGTGCATCCATGTTTTATATGTGCAGTGCATCCATATTTATATGCTAATTCACAAGTGTCTAACATTTACTTTACAGGTTACATTGTTGGTGGGTATCACCCACAAAGTTGCTTGTTGTGTTTAAGCAGGAGAGGTGTTAGGATGTACAGTGCATCCATGTTTATATGCTAATTTACAAGTGTCTAACATTTCCTACACTGTGTCTGCTGTCACCTAGTAACCATAGAACACAGAACTGCATCTTATGGTGAGGGTTCTACTGTGGGCCAGTGAGGAAGCAGGACCCTAGTGGGACGGTTGTGTCCCTCCTGCTGGGGGTTGTCTTATGTTATGAGCTGAACCTTATCTCAAATAAAGGTTCCCATCATTTATCTACTGAACGTCTCAAGCCTGCTCATTTGACATAACAGTCCCCATACCTCCCTGGAGGGAAAACCTGTAATGGAGGCCAGTCACAACTCCTGGATGGTCGCAGTGATATTCTTGGCCTTTGGTGCCTGTCTCACATGTTGGGCGACCACCCCCAAGTTCAGCACCGGTCCCAGGGAGCCCCAGCAGAGTCCCTATCCCTCCTTGGAGGGAAAAGCTGTAACACAGGCCAGCCAGAGCTCCAGGACACCTGGGGTTCCTGCCTCCGGGCTTGGGCGCCAGTCTCCCATGTTGGGCGACCGTCCCCAAGTCAGCAGCATTCCCAGGGAGCCCCGGCAGGGTCCCCATCCATCCCAGGAGGGAAAGTCTGTAACGGAGGCCAGCCACAACTCCTGGATGGTCAGGGGTGATGTTCCCGGCCTTTGGCGCCTGTCTCCCATGTTGGGGCGAACATCCCCAGGTTCAGCGCCGGTCCCAGGGAGCCCGGCAGATTCCCTATCCCTCCCTGGAGGGAAAAGCTGTAACACAGGCCAGCCAGAGCTCCAGGACACCTGGGGTTCCTGCCTCCAGGCTTCGGCGCCTGTCTCCCATGTTGGGCGACCATCCCCAAGTTCAGCGCCAGTCTCAGGGAGCTCTGGTAGGGTCCCCATCCCTCCCTGTAGGGAAAAGCTGTAATGCAGGCCAGCCGCAGGTCCGAGATGGCCGAGGTGCTGCCTCCGAGCTTGGGTGCATATCTCTCCTTTTCAGCGACAATCCCCAAATCCAGCGCCAGTCCCAGTGAGCCCCGGCACGCTCCACATTCGTTCCCGGAGGAAAACACTGTAACACAGGTCAATCAGAGCTCCAGGACAGCCGGGGATGCTGCCTCTGGGCTTGGACAACCTGTCACTCCTGTTGGTCGACCGTTCGACCATCCCCAAGTTCAGCGGCAGTCCCAGAGAGCCCCGGCACGGACCCCATCCCTCAATGGAGGGAAAAACTGTAATGCAGACCAGCCAGAACTCCAGGAAGGCCGGGAGCGATGTCCCCAGCAATGGGTGCCTGTCCCCCATATGTGTCGACCGTCTCCAAGTCCAGCAGCAGTCCCAAGGAGCCCTGAAGGGAAAAGCTGTAATTCAGCCAAGCCAGAGCTCTAGGTCGGTCAGGGGAGATTAGGCGCCTGTCTCCCTTGTTGGTTGACCATCTCCAAGTTTAGCTGTGGTCACATGGCACCCCGGCAGGGTCCCCATCCCTCCCTGGAGGAAAAACCTGTAACACAGGCCAGATAGAACATCTGGATGGTCAGGTGTGATGTCCCTGGCCTGTGGCACCTGTCTCCCATGTTGGGTGACCATCCCCAAGTTCAGCGCCGGTCCCGAGGGAGCCCTGGCAAGGTCCCCACACCTCCCTGGAGTGAAAAGCTGTACTGCAAGCCAGTCAGAGCTCCGGCATGGCTGGGGATGCTGCCTCCCAGCTTGGGCACATGTCTCCCTTGTTGGTCAACCGTCCCCAAGTTCAGCGGTGGTCCAAGAGAGCCCCTGCAGGGTCTCTATATATTACGAGAGTGAAAAGCTGTATCTCAGGCCAGCCACAACTCCTGGATGGTCGGATGGGATGTCACCGGCCTATGGCGCCTGTCTCCCTTGTTGGTCGACGGTCCTGAGCTTCAGCGGCGGTCCCAGGGAGCCGTGGCAGGGTGCCCATCCTGTCCCAGAGGGAAAAGCTGTGAAGCAGACCAGCCAGAGCTCTGGGACGCCCACGGTTGCTGCCTCCGGGCTTGGGTGCCTGTCTCCCATGTTGGTGACCCAGTGAGCCCTGGCAGGGAGCCCATCCCTTAACGGAAGCAAATGCTGTAACGCAGGCCAACCAGAGCACCGGGACACTCGGCCGTGCTGCCTCTGGGCTTGGGCGCATGTCTCCCTTGTTGGTCGGCCGTCCCCAATTTCAGCGGTGGTCCCAGGGAGCCCTGGCAGGGTCCCCATTCCTCCCTAGAGGAAAAACCTGTAACGGAGGGCAGCCACAGCTCTGGGATGGCTGAGATACTGCCTTCAAGCTTGGACACCTGTCTCCCTTGTTGGTCGACAATCCCCAAGTCCAGCGGCAGTCCCAGAGAGCCCCGGCAGGGTCCACATCCGTTCCTGGAGGGAAACACTGTAACACAGGTCAATCAGAGCTCCAGGAAAGCCAGGGAGGCTGCCTCTGGGCTTAGACGCCTGTCTCTCTTGTTGTTCGACCGTCCGCAAGTTCAACGGCGGTCCCAGGGATCCCCGGCAGAGTCCCCATCCCTCCCTGGAGGGAAAAGCTGTAACGCAGGCCAGCTAGAGCTCTGGCATGGGCAGAGCTGCTGCCTCCCGGCTTGGGCACCTGTCTCCCTTGTTGGTCGACCATCCCCAAGTTCACTGGTGGTCCCAAGGAGCCCCTGGAGGGTCCCCATCCCTTCCCGGAGCGAAAAGCTGTATCTCAGGCCAGCCAGAACTCCTGGATGGTTGGGGGTGATGTCCCCGGCAATAGGCGCTTGTCTCCCAGGTTGGGCGACCATCCAAAGTTCAGCGCCAGTCTCAGGGAGCCCTGGCAGGGTCCCCACACAACGCAGGCCAGCCAGAGCTCTGGCATGGGCAGAGGTGCTGCCTCCCAGCTTGGGAACCTGTCTCCCTTGTTTGTCAATGTTCTGACTTGAGTGTCGTGTAGACCGATGAGACCTCCGTCCCCAAGTGACGCACAGGGGAACTAAATAGAAACCCGCTGTACGACCTTTGAGGCCACAGGTGAGAGATGTCTTCTCGGATCCACGGAGCCTCTAGGAACACCGATGCTGCTGTCAAGAGGGAATGAGGTTAAGCACCAGGCAAGCACAATACAATAAGGAAAACAAGTAACTAAAGTGTCTTACCTATCTGGTGTAATGGAGACCCAGGTGACCTAGTAGGGAGGTTCGAGGCTCATTAGATGCGGCGGTCCCTGGAATGGTAGAACCGCAGGTTCAGCGTGGATGAAGAGTAGCCACCTGTGGGAGTCAGGGCTGGACTTGAATCCCCAGTAGGGAAAAGGCGTAGAAGATCAGCAAGGTACCAAGGGATGATCCAAAGACAAGTCGAGGTGCAGTCCAAATATCCGGCAACAGGTAAAGAGTTCCAAGCAAAAGTACCAAGGGGTGTCCGAGGGAGTCCGAGATAGATTTCCGTGGTCAAGGTAAACAAGGAGCAAGTTGTAACGCCAAACAGTGTCCGAAGCCAGCTGAGAAGCAATGAGCGTTCTGTCTCTCAGTCCTTTATACTGATCGCCCCTGGGTCACGTGACTTCTCTGGATCATGTGACGTCCACCAAGATCACATGGGGAACGCCGTAGTGTATCACGTGACTGGTGTGAGGACGTGAGGCCGCCCTTTCTGCTATACGTTCTCCAAGGCAGTTGCCAATGCAGAAAGGGTTGCAATCGAGCCCGTACACTGGTACGGAGTTTTCGGTTCTGTGGGTTCACCGAATCACTTGAGCCTCGAAGCTTGGGAGGAGGTGTTGGGGGAATGTGGGCAGTGTTCTGATGTGTCGTGGCCTGGTGTGCAGAGGATCGCCTAACATAGCCCCCCCCCAACGGCCCACGACCTCGTGGGCAGGACGGATGATCCCTATGGAAGCGGGCAACCAACCGCGGGGCGTTCAAATCAGACGCGGAAACCCACGAACGCTCCTCCGGGCCGTAACCCGTCCAATCCACCAGATACTGGAGTCTACCCCTAAACCACCTAGAACCCAAAATGGCCGACACCTCAAAAACATCAAGAGAGGTCAAGGACACCGGCGCAACAGGGGTACGAAGACGGACTGAGTCGGGACAGGGTTTGAGGAGGGAGACATGAAACACAGGATGGACACGCCAAGAGCTGGGGAGTACTAAACGGAAAGCCACCGGATTAACAACCTGTGAGATCACATACGGCCCGACAAAGCGAGGCAGCAACTTCCGGCAACCCACTAGTCGAAGATGCCGGGAAGATAACCAGACCCTAGAACCCACCACCAGAGGGGGAGCAGCACGACGCTTGCCATCCACACGGGCCTTCATGGAGGCCTTTGCTTCAGTGAGATGAACCACTGTACTTGCATGAATAGCCGAAAGATCCCTAAGACATGTCGTGGCCGCAGGATTCAAAGAACCAGAGGCATCAGGGACCGGCAAAACCTTGGGATGTTGACCATAGAGGGCGTAAAAAGGAGAATAACCAGTAGCTGAATGAGCCGCGTTGTTATACGCGAACTCCGCAAGCCGCAAAACGGCCAACCAAGAGGACTGGTGTTGCAATATGAGGCAACGAAGGTATTGTTCCATCGATTGATTCGTCCTTTCGGTCTGGCCATCGGTCTCCGGATGATAGGCCGAAGAATACCTCGTATCGATGCCCAACAGTTTCGTCAAGGACCTCCAAAACCGAGAGGTGAACTGTGAACCTCGATCGGAAACAATGACCGAAGGGAGGCCGAATAACATAAACACATGTTCAAAAAACAAGTCCGCCAAGACAGGGGCCGAAGGGATACCCCTACAAGGAACAAAACGGGCCATTTTAGTGAACGTGTCCACCACTACCCAGACGGTGTCAAAGCCTTTGGACTTGGGGAGATCGGTAACGAAATCCATTGTTAACGTATGCCAGGGCCTGGGAGGTACCGGAAGTGGAAGCAACAATCCAACCGGTCGACCCCTTTGATGTTTAGCCTGAGCACATACCGCACAAGATCTGACATAACACTCTACATCGCGCTTCATAGAAGGCCACCAACACCAACGCTTGAGAAGATCTAAAGTGCGCTCTTGTCCGGGATGGGCATTAAAGGGAGCGTCATGAGACCACTCAAGGGCTAGGTTACGTGTATCAGGTGTAGGAAGAAACAGGCGTTCATGTACGAAAGGTAGACCATCAGAATATACAGGATCCCATTCTCGCAACTGGTCAGAATGATTGCTAGTCCAGGACCGGACCGAATCTAACAGTGACAATGAGGGTGTACAGAGACAAATCACATGGCTTTTACCGAGAACAGTGTCGGGGAATGTAGGCAACTGGACCCCTCCCGGAGAACGTGACAAGGCATCCGCCTTCCCATGTGAAATGCCAGGACGGTGCATGATATGGAAATCAAAGGCGGAAAAGAAAAGATGCCATCGGACCTGTCTTCTATTGATGCATTTCAAAGAAGCCAGATCCTGTAGGTTCCGATGATCGGAGTATACCGTGACGGGATGTCTAGCCCCCAGAAGATGATGACGCCAGACACGGAAAGCATCCATGACAGCCAAGAGTTCTTTCTCCGTGACGGTATAATGAGACTCAGTACTGGAAAACCTACGGGAATGATATGCAACTGGATGTAATTTGCCTGTATTTGGACATGTTTGTGATAATACCGCACCGAGGGCAAAGGAAGAGGCATCCGCTTCAACTATGAACGGAAGATCAGGATTAGGATGTTGGAGTACCGGTGCGGTAGTAAAGGCGGTTTTCAAAGCCTCAAAAGCCTCCTGCTGTTCTCTCTGCCATTGATAAGATACCTGAGGACTAGTCAGGGCCGTAAGCGGGGCTACAATTGTGGAAAAGGACGAAATGAAACGTCTGTAAAAGTTGGCGAACCCTAAAAAAGCCTGCAAGGATTTGAGTGTACGAGGTACTGGCCAATCTAAGACTGCTTTGACCTTAGATTCATTCATGGATAACGCCCCAGGGGTGATGTGAAAACCCAAAAACTCGACAGTTGTCTTATGGAACTGACATTTCTCAGGTTTGGCAAACAAGGAATGTTCTCTCAAACGGGTCAATATTTCTCGGACATGATTCACGTGTTCATCAAGGTCACGAGAAAAGATTAGGATATCGTCCAAGTACACAACCATATATACATCCAATATATCCCTGAATATGTCGTTCATGAATCGTTGGAAAGTGGCCGGGGCGTTACATAGGCCAAAGGGCATGACCAGATATTCGTACAAGCCATACCGAGTGCAGAAAGCGGTCTTCCACTCGTCTCCCTCGCGGACGCGTACTAAGTTGTATGCGCCGCGTAGGTCGAGCTTAGTGAAAACGGAAGCGTGTGTTAAATGGTCTAGAAGTGGAGTGATTAACGGGATGGGATACCTATCCTTTTTAGTGATAGCGTTAAGACGTCGATAATCTACACAAGGGCGTAAATCCCCCTCCTTCTTAGGTACAAAGAAGATAGGACTTGCCGCGGGTGAAGTGGAGGGGCGGATGTGTCCTAGTCGCAGGGCGTTCTGTACATAGTCTTTCAACGCCAGTTCCTCCGAAGGGGACAAAGAATAGATCCTGCCCGAAGGAATATTGGAATCGGGAAGCAGTTCGATTGGGCAGTCATATGGTCTGTGTGGAGGGAGTACCTCAGACGAGCCCCGGTCGAACACTGACTCGAATTCTCTGTATTCTGGCGGAATCCCAGATACCAACCCCCCAACAGTATGTGTATGCACAAGCTCCGGATCGTCGACAGTCAGTGCGAGTTGGGCTAAGGCCCCCAAGGCCCGGGAAGGTGTGTCAGGGGCTTGATGGACCGGAAGACAATAATTCTGACAGATATCAGACTCAAAGACTACAGTACCTGACTGCCAATTGATCAACGGATTATGTTCATGTAACCATGGAATCCCTAGGATGATGCCGAATTGGGGTGTGGTGATCAAATCAAAACTCAGGGTTTCGGTGTGTACTTCTTGTATGGTTAACAAGAGGGGTGCGGTTTGCTGTTTGACAGGACCAGAAACCAGTGCAGAGCCGTCCACGGCTTGGACATGTTCCGGTCGTGTTTTCACCACTAAAGGTAGGTTGAGGGAATGGGCCAGATCAATATCTATGTAATTACCAGTGGCACCTGAATCAATAATGATATTGACTGCATGAAGAAGGCCTGTAGAGGGACATAGGGTAGCCCTTACAGAAATGGGTTGAACACGAGTAAAGGCAAGGGAGGTACCCGGAGAAGATGACGGAACACTCGACCTGTTCTCCGGTTCTAAGGTCGAGCCGTCCGAAAAACCTGACTCTTCCTGGGCCGTCGAGGACACTCTTTCACGAAATGTCCAGTGGTACCACAATAAAAGCATGCATTATCCACCCTTCTACGGTCTCTCTCAGATGTTGTAATAGGACTACGTAACCCACCCACTTGCATAGGTTCTTCGGTACTGGAAGCAGGAGTGCCAACAAGAGTGGGAGAGGAAGTGGCCCCCAATTCAGCTCTACGCTCCGATCGTCGTGCATCTACCTGCAAGACCAGATCAACCAATTCCTGATACTGAGTAGGCATAGAAGGGATCACTGCTAGTGCCTCTTTCATGGTGTTACTCAACCCCCTATAGAAAACCACCGCCCTCTTGTTTTCTGGCCATGATGTTTCCGCAACTAGCTGATTGAATCGGGTGATGTAATCTATCAGCGACCTTTTACCCTGAGTCAATTCCAACAACTCCAAATCCCTAGACTGTACCTTGTGTCGGGTATCGAATACTCGGGCCATTTCTAGGACCAGCAAATCAAAGTCATAAAGAACCGGGCTGTTGTTCTCTAACAGGGGATTAGCCCAAGCGGCTGCTGTTCCGGCCAAATGGGAAAGGGCGAAGGCAGCTTTAGCAGTGGTGGTGGAAAAAGCCAAAGGTCTGCATAGGAAATGTAACTTGCACTGATTAATAAAGGTTCTGAACTTCTTGGGATCCCCTTGATAGCGTTCAGGAGCAGCTAGGGGGGAAGGGGTTGGAAGTATCATCGGAGTTGGGACTACAGGAGCAATAACGGGAGAGGGCGTAGTGGAGGAGCTGGCATCGCCAAACTCAGGGTCTGCAGGAAGGGAATGTTGAACACTTTGTATGGAATCTAACCTTTGATGGATCACAGCGTTTGCGGCGGCCATATCTGCCCTTAATATTGTAATTGCCTGGACCAAAGCAGCTATGGGTTCATCCGTGGATCCCTGCATCGTCTGACACGACTATACGGCTTCTCAGTCTGTTCTGACTTGAGTGTCGTGTAGACCGATGAGACCTCCGTCCCCAAGTGACGCACAGGGGAACTAAATAGAAACACGCTGTACGACCTTTGAGGCCACAGGTGAGAGATGTCTTCTCGGATCCACGGAGCCTCTAGGAACACCGATGCTGCTGTCAAGAGGGAATGAGGTTAAGCACCAGGCAAGCACAATACAATAAGGAAAACAAGTAACTAAAGTGTCTTACCTATCTGGTGTAATGGAGACCCAGGTGACCTAGTAGGGAGGTTCGAGGCTCATTAGATGCGGCGGTCCCTGGAATGGTAGAACCGCAGGTTCAGCGTGGATGAAGAGTAGCCACCTGTGGGAGTCAGGGCTGGACTTGAATCCCCAGTAGGGAAAAGGCGTAGAAGATCAGCAAGGTACCAAGGGATGATCCAAAGACAAGTCGAGGTGCAGTCCAAATATCCGGCAACAGGTAAAGAGTTCCAAGCAAAAGTACCAAGGGGTGTCCGAGGGAGTCCGAGATAGATTTCCGTGGTCAAGGTAAACAAGGAGCAAGTTGTAACGCCAAACAGTGTCCGAAGCCAGCTGAGAAGCAATGAGCGTTCTGTCTCTCAGTCCTTTATACTGATCGCCCCTGGGTCACGTGACTTCTCTGGATCATGTGACGTCCACCAAGATCACATGGGGAACGCCGTAGTGTATCACGTGACTGGTGTGAGGACGTGAGGCCGCCCTTTCTGCTATACGTTCTCCAAGGCAGTTGCCAATGCAGAAAGGGTTGCAATCGAGCCCGTACACTGGTACGGAGTTTTCGGTTCTGTGGGTTCACCGAATCACTTGAGCCTCGAAGCTTGGGAGGAGGTGTTGGGGGAATGTGGGCAGTGTTCTGATGTGTCGTGGCCTGGTGTGCAGAGGATCGCCTAACAGTCAACCACCCCCATTTTCAGTGGTGGTCCCAAGAAGCCCCTGCAGGGTCCCTAGGGCTTCCCAGAGGGCAAAGCTGAAGCTCAGTTCAGCCAGATCACCGGGATGTCGGGGGTGGCTGACTCCGGGCTTGCGCGCCTGTCTCCCATGTTGGTCGACCGTCCCCAACTTCAGCGCCGGTCCCAGGGAGCCGTGTCAGGATGCCCATCCCTTCCCAGAGGGAAAAGCTGTAACGCAGGCCAGCCAGAGCACCGTGATAGCCAGCGGTGCTGCCTCTGGGCTTGGGCGCCTGTCTCCCATGTTGGGCTACAATCCCCAAGTACAGCAGCGTTCCCAGTGAGCCCCAGCAGGGTGACCATCCCTTCATGAAGGGAAATGCTGTAACGCATGCCAGCCAGAGCTCCGGTACAGCTGGCAGTGCTGCCTTTGGGCTTCGGTGCCTGTCTCCCATGTTGGTTGACCATCCCCAATTTCAGCATCTGTCCCAGGGAGCCCCGGCAGAGTCCCCATCCCTCCCTGGAGGGAAAACCTGTAATGCAGGCCAGCCAGAATTTCAGGAAGGTCAGGGGTGATATCCCCAGCCTTTGGTGCCTGTCTCCCATGTGGGTCGACCATCCTCAAGTCCAGCAGCGGTCCAGGTGAACCCCCGGTAGAGTTCCAACACTTCCACAGAGGGATACGCTGTAATGCCGCCCAGCCAGAGCTACGGGACGGCCAGGGGCGCTTGTCTCCCATGTTGGGGGATAATTCCCAAGTCCAGTGGTGAACTTGGGGACATCACCCCAACCATCCGTGAGTTCTGGCTGGTCAGCGTTACAGATTTTCCCTCCAGGGAGGGATGAGGACCCTGCCGGAGGTTCCCTGAGACTGCCACTGAACTTTGGGACAGTCGAACAACAAGGGAGAAAGGCGCCCAAGTCCAGAGGCAGCACCCCCGGCTGTCCAGGAGCTCTGGCTTGCCTGCATTACAGCCTTTCCCTTTGGGAAGGGATGGGGACCCTGCCGGGCTCCCTGGGAGCGCCTCTGAACTTAGGGATGGTCGTCCAACAAGGGAGATAGGCGCTCAAGCCCAGAGGCAGCATCCCCAGCTGTCCCAGAGTTCTTGCTGGCCTTTGTTACAGTGTTTCCCTCCGGGAACGGATGTGGACCCTGACAAGGCTCAATGGGACTGCCGCTGGACTTGGGGATGGTCGCTGTTGTATTGTTTGTAGATGTTATAATTTGGAATGTTAATATGTCATTGTTTGATATGTTGAATGTTGGAGGTCTGGAACTTTTAGGAGTTCAGTTGACATATAATTATTAAAGGATAAGGTTGTGCTTAGCAGGTCTCTAGTTATTGCTTATTAGCAACATAAAACAGTTGGTGACGAAGATAAAAAGAAAATTCCAAAAATAAATAAATAAAGAAGAAACGTGGACGGAAATGTGGACGCGTAAAAGAAAAGGAAATTGAAGTTGTCGTTGAAGTTGTCGCGCAAAGAAGGCTATAAATGAAGATAAAAATGCCTGAATAAACGGTAAGACGCGCTGAAAACAATATATGCAAGGAAACTATAATTGGCACATTAATATAACTTATAGAAAAAAAAGAAGCGCACACATAGTCAACAAAACTCTGTTTATTTTTTTAATGTTATGAAACGTACGCACGTAACGAGGCGCGCAAGCAAAATAAAGCACGAGTGCTTGAGGCTGATGAGCTGCTGACGCAAGGACGTTACGGGCATTATCGAAGAAAGTACCTAGAAAACGTCAAAAGCGTGCCGCCCCCATTTTCAATTTGAGTATTAATATAAAATGGTGCAGATACACTAGAGAAAGGCACCTAAAGAGCGTGAGAAAACGTGACTCCATTTTAAATTCATTATTGTAAAAGAGAGGTTGTCATATCAACGCGACCCGGTACATGAAGGAAATACTGTAACAAGAAGTAAATTGCACTGTGACAACACAGAGCTGGCACATGACAATAGTATGCCATACTAAGCCTACATAACTCATTTTCAAACAGGCAAAGGAAAGAAAACATATATAGAGGATAATAACATAAATCAAAAATTAAAAGTCAACAAAAGAGGGCGGTAACACAACAAATAATTTATGTACTCAATAAGGTGATGCTTTAAAACAAACATGATATAGTTGTATACATCAACACGAATGATCTACAGGTAATAAGCAAACAAAAAGGAAATGGAAAACACAGTGACATAAAGCTACATAGAAAGCTATAAATAAAGAGAAAATGTCATCTGATAATGCAGGTGGGGATATGAACACTGCACCTACAAGTAATGCATCACAAGTTATGTCAGGAGCATCAATTATATCGACGGATCCAACCAATTTCTTGAGTAAACCTAACCCTTTTGATCTAGAACCCCAAGAGAATCAAGGACAGAGGTGGCAAGAATGGATTGAAGATTTTGAGAGCAGTAGGAAATCAAAATGCTGTCAACAAACTAGATATCTTCACAAACTTGGTAGGGAGAGAAATGAAAAGTGTTATTAAAACAATACCCCCAGAAGAGAAATCGACATATCAATTATTAATAACGGCAATAAATGCAAAGATTATTGTACCACCTAACCGAGACTACGAGCACTACATTTTTAACTAATGCACTCAATGCCTAAATGAGACAATTGCACAATTTGCACTACGATTGCAACGGAAGGCCATGCATTGTGACTTTAAGAACAGCAGATAACACTAAGGCACACCTATATTAAAGGTTCTTTTGATTAAATACCTGCAAGGGTATTGTTGAAGACATTCTATAAAGTTTATATGGAGTTTTGAGGTGCGGGGGGCAAAGGCTCAACCTTGGCATCTAGGTTGGATATGTAAGAACAAAAAAGTGGTTGTTCCTAAAGAATCCTTTAGGAACTCCCGTCCCCTGCACACTTTCTAATGTCTGAAGATCAGACCAAACATTCAAGTAGGTAATCAATAGTTCATATTAACCATTTGGTATAATTGACAATTTGATATATGAAACTCTCTTTTTCAATATTTCGGTAAAACACAATATTTTATTATACAAATAAAGAAGCCCGACCCGTTTCGAGTCACAAACTCTTCTTCAGGGGCAATATCACAATTCATCAGATTTCTAGAAAGTAGAAAAGAAACATCTTAGTGTAATATTTCACACTGTAATTTCAACAATAACAAAGTAACTATCAGTAACAGTCAGTGGTCTGATCTTCAGACATTAGAAAGTGTGCAGGGGACGGGAGTTCCTAAAGGATTCTTTAGGAACAACCACTTTTTTGTTCATGTATTGTGACTTCTCACATTTCAATGATGATGAGGCAATTCGATTGAGAATAATTGAGGGCTGTTTGTCTTCACAATTCTGGAAACACCGGCTAAAAAAGTCACTTCCTTTGAAAGAGGTACTTGAACTGGCACGAAAATATGAAAGTGTGGATACGCAGTCAGCTAACATAGAAAATCCCAAAGGATTAGACACCATTGCTGTTTTAGGACAAAGACAAAATACACAATGGCAAAAGAAAAACTTGGGTGAATCTCATTGGTATAATAGTCGTAAGAACAGTGGAGAAAGGCAATGTTACAGGTGCGGATTCGAATTCCCACATAGAGGTCAGTGTCCAGCTCTATGCCACCAGTGTCTACGTTGTGGTCAAGAAAACCACTTTCAAAATATGTGCAGAGAGAAAATGTCCTGGACACCTGTACAGAAATCAAATGGACAAGTGATCCTAAACCGAATATACGAGAATCAAAGACAATTTAATACAAGAACAAACATAGAAGGAGTGGAACAAAGATCAGGTCAACCAAATTTCCGAATAGGTCAACCGAACTTTCGGCCAGGATTTGTGGGAAGCATGGATGCTTTCGAAATCGAAGAAACTGAACAAACAGGACAAGTAGGGGTTGAACAAATACCACTGGCGCAGATAAACAAAAGTCAAGAATATATCAAAGAAACATACAGTGATCCTTATGAAAACCCTCTGATAGAAAGCAGAAGAAATATGGATATAGATGTAAACAATGAATACATAGACTCTGACATGTATGGCAAACAATTTGTAAGGCTAATATATGGAGCATCAGACGAGAACAGAGCTATAAGAGTAACTATAAGCTTAGGAAATCAAAACATACCTTTCTTGGTGGACACTGGAGCCACAGTGAATTTGATGAACAACAAAGTCTATGAAGAAATAGCGCAGTTATACCCGTTACGACCGTCAAGAGCTAACATATTTCAATGGGGAGCTGTACGACCATTAACTGTGAAAGGAAAATTCACATGTGACTTAATACATAAGGATATTCACATACCCACTGAAATATTTGTCATAGACAGCTCTATAGAGGGAAGATGTCTAATCAGCTGCAAGACTGCAACAAGTCTGAAAATCATCAATGTGAACTATAAAAAGGACGAGAAGATAAAGGATATTCCACCTCAGAGACAGGATGTACAATACATAATGGAAGGTGAAATGGATATGAGAGTGATCAAGGAGAAATTTCCTAACTTGTTCAGAGGAGTAGGAAAGCTGAAAGGTGAGGCAATACATCTTCACATTGACTCTCAGGTTCAGCCGTCACCACAGCATCCGAGGAAGATAGGGTTTCATCTTCAGGAAAGAGTGTCCAGAGAATTGAAACAGTTAATTGACAATGATATAATTGAGAAGGTAGAAAGTGGTCCCACGCCATGGGTGTCGCCACTAGTAGTAGTTCCGAAAGCTGATGGATGTATTCACTTATGTGTAGACATGAGGATTCCAAATGTAGTGATTCAGAGAGAGAGAGACACCCGGGACCTAGCATTGAGGATATGATCATCAGATTGAATCGAGCAACGAGATTCACAAAGCTCGATTTAAATCAAGGATATCACCAGCTACAAATTGATCCTGAGTCCAGGTATATAACCACATTCGCAACTCATGAAGGGTTATATAGATATAAAAGGCTAAGTTTTGGGATATCATCAGCAGCAGAAATATTCCAAGAAGCAATAAGGAAAGTCATTGCTCCCGTAAAAAACACATTTAATTACATTGATGACATATTGGTGTATGGTATCACCCAAAGAGAACATGATGAAGCATTGGAAGAAGTTTGTGCAGCGCTACAAAATAGTGGACTGACTTTAAATGAGTCCAAATGTGATGTGAATAAAAAGAGACTATGTTTTTTCGGCACATATTTTCTGAAAAATGGTTAAGAGCAGATTCAAGCAAAGTAAACACAATTCTTGATCTTAAACCGCCAAAGAGTGTAACTGAAGTGAGGTCGTTTTTGGGAATGACAGGATATTGTGCCCGTTATGTACCTAACTTTGCAATGCTAACAGACCCTTTGCGACAACTACTAAAAAAGGAAACAGTGTTCATGTGGGATGAAAAGTGTAAGGATAGTTTTAAATTAATCAAGAAAGAGCTTGTTAATGGCAGACAATTGGCTTATTATAATCCAGATTGGGAAATAGAAGTCACTGTGGATGCAAGCCCTGTAGGATTGGGAGCGATTCTGGCACAAGTTGAGCCAGGGAACCCAGAGAGACATGTTATAATGTATGCTAGTAGGGCCTTGAACAAAATTGAGCAGGGATATTCTCAGGTGAAAAAGAAAGTCTAGCTGCTGTATGGGCCTGTGAAAAATGTCATCATTTCATAATTGGAAGACCTTTTGTACTCATCACAGATCATCAGGCTTTGATATCTCTCTTCGGGAATCCAAGAGTAAGGATGCCTCCACGAATTGAAAGGTGGGGAATACGCCTACAAGAATATGATTATACTATCGTACACAAACCAGTTAAAGAGGCAAGCCCAGCTGATTACTTATCTCGACATCCAACAGGAGAAAATGAAGATAAATTGCAAATATGGCGGAAAATGATGTGTCATGTTTGTCTACTAATGCCTTACCACCAACGATGTCAAGGGTGATGTTTGCTGAAAAAAGCAAAAGTGATCCGACTATTCAAGCAGCAATACGTTTAACAATAACTGGTCAGTGGAAAAAGGTATCAACAGAGCAAGAGATTGACACAGGAGTAGATGTAAAGGAATTACAGAGGTTAGTGAAAATTAGTGGAGAATTGGCATCAACAGATGATGGCATGCTTTTCAGGGGAAATAGACTGGTGGCACCTAGATGTTTGAGGAAGATGTTGGTGACACTAGCACATGAAGGACATAGAGGAATAACAAACACAAAGAAAATATTGAGAAATCATGTATGGTTCCCATGGATGGATGCAATGGTTGAAGACTTAGTGAAGAAATGTTTTGCGTGTCAGGTATCTGTTTCTGATAGCAAAGCTTGCCCACTTCAAATTGTTCCTTTACCTGAAGTACCTTGGAGCAGAGTATCTATGGATTTCTATGGACCGTTGAGAGAAGGAGGATATTTATTAGTAATATTAGATGAATATTCACGATTTCCAGTGTTGAAACATGTAGCTTCAATGGCTTTCCATCATGTGGTTGGAGTTCTAGATGAGATTTTCAGTGAGTGGGGAATACCTAAGACAGCCAAAACGGACAATGGTCCCCCTTTTCAAGGACATGCATTTAAAAAATGGGCAGCATACCTGGGATTTAAGCATCAGAAAATTACTCTGCTGTGGCCACAAGCCAATGGCATGGTTGAGAGGTTCATGCTCAATCTAAAAAAAACGAGACAGAAGGCTATAATAGACAACATGGCAATGAATCAAGCTGTGTCACAAATGCTCAGGAGTTATCGAAATACTGCCAATGAAATAACAGGGTATTCCCTGTCTGAGCTAATGATTCGATATAAACCTCAAACTCGTGTTCCACATTTGAAAGATTATACTCTGGAAGAAGATGATGAAATAAGGAAACGGGATGAGGTGAAAAGAAAGAAGATCAAAGAATGGACTGATAATAAAAGGAGGGCCAAAGATAACAACGTTGGGGTGGGAGAAAATGTGTTGGTTCGTCAAAGATTACGTTCTAAACTGGATTCGAAATATAAGCCAGTGATTTGGAAAGTAAAGAAAATAAAGGATCCTATGATCACTGCATTTGATGAAGATAACCATGAAATCACACGAAATGCGTCGTTCTTCAGGAAACTGTTTCAAGAGGATCAGTTCGATGTTCATCCAGCAAGATGTGGTCAAGGCAAAATAAGTGACAATTCAACGTGGGATGACTTTTCTATGAACTCAGGAGAACTTCAGAGTAGTGAGGAAATCACTGGACATGTGGAAGGTGGTCATGATCAGAGAGATTTGGGTTCTGTAGAAAGGGATTTAGGATGTAGTGAAGAAATTGGAGCTGGTGGTGGAGAATTGGAGTCTGGCGTCGAGTCTGGTGTCGAAGCTACAGTGGTGAGAAGTCGTCCTCTCCAAATAGTGCGTAAGCCTGACAGGCTGTTGAGCAAATATAGGTGCTTGGTCAACTCAACAGACTGTAACTACAGAATAAACAATGTTACACATGTATCTGATGAAATTAAGAGTGACCATATATATATGTTGTAGTGGTAAGTTAAATAATAAGTATGGGGGGGTTGTTATATTGTTTGTAGATGTTATAATTTGGAATGTTAATATGTCCTTATTTGGAATGTAGACTGTTGGAGGTCTTGGAACTTTTAGGAGTTCAGTTGACATATAATTATTAAAGGATGAGGTTCGTGCTTAGCAGGTCTCTGGTTATTGCTTATCAGCAACATAAAACAGTCGCCCAACATGAGAGATAGGTGCCCAAGCATGGAGGCAGCACCCCTGGCCCTCCCGGATCTCTGGCTGGGCTGCGTTACAGCTTTTCCCTCCAGGAAGGGATGGGGACCCTGCCGGGGCTCCCTTCGACCGGCGCTGAACCTGGTGATGGTCGTCCAACATGGGAGACAGGTGGCAAATGCGGGGGACATCACCCCGACCATCCAGGAGTTCTGGCTGGCCTCCTTTACAGGTTCTCCCTCCAGGAAGGGATGGGGACCCTTCCGGGGCTCCCCAGGAACGCCCCTGAACTTGGGGACGGTCAGCCAACATGGGAGACCGGCACCCAAGCTCAGAGCCAGCACCCCAGCTGTCCCAGACCTCTCGCTGGGCTACATTAGAGTGTTTCCCTCTGGGCAGGGGTTGGGACTCTGCTGGGGTACCCTGGGACTGCCGCAGAACTTGGGGATGGCTGACCAACAAGGGAAAGAGGCACCCAATGCGGGGGGCATCACCCCTGGCCGTCCTAGAGCTGTGGCTGGGATGATTTACAGCTTTTCCCTCCGGGAAGGGACAGGGACCCTCCCGGGGTTTCACCTGGACCGCTGCTGGATTTGGGGATGGTCGACCCACATGGGAGACAGGCACCAAAGGCCGGGGATATCACCCCCAACCATCCTGGAGTTCTGGCTGGTCTGTGTTAAAGGGTTTTCCTCCAGGAAGGAATGAGGACCCTGCCGGAGGTTCTCTGATACCGCCACTGAACTTGGGGATGGTCAACCAACAAGGGAGACAGGTGCCCAAGCCATCCACGAGCTCTGGCTGGCCTGCGTTACAGCTTTTCCCACTGGGATGGGGACCCTGCCAGGGCTCACTGGGATCGCCTTTGGACTTGGGGATGGTTGCCCAACATGGGAGACAGGTGCCAAAGGCCAGGGACTTCGTCCTCGGCCGCCCGATGCTCTGGCTGGCCTGCGTTGCAGCCTTTTTCTCTGGAAGGGATGGGGACCCTGCCGGAGCTCACTGGGTGAGCCCAACATGGGAGACAGGTGCCAAAGGCTGGGGACTTCACTCCCGACCATCCTGGAGTTCTGACAGGCCTGCATTAACGTTTTTCCCTCCAGGGAAGGAAGGGGACCCTGCCGGGGCTCCCTGGGACCGCCGCTGTACTTGGGGACGGTCGACCAACAAGGGAGACAGACGCTTAAGCCCAGAGACAGCACCCCGAGCTGCCTTGGAGCACATGCTGGCCATTGTTACAGTGTTTCCCACTGGGAATGGATGTGGACCCGGCCGGGGCTCACTGGGACTGCCGCCGGACTTGGAATGGTCACCCAACATGGGAGATAGGAGACAAAGATCGGAGGCAGCACCCCTGGCCATCCTGGAGCTCTGCCTGGCCTGTGTTACAGCCTTTCCCTCCAGGGAGGGATGGGGACTTGCTGGGACCCTGCTGGGGCTCCCTGGGACCGGGGATGAACTTGGGGATGGCCGTCCAACATGGGAGACAGGCGCCAAAGGCTGAGGACATCACCCCGACCATCCAGGAGTTCTGGCTGGCCTCCGTTAAAGGTTTACCCTCCAGGGAGGAATGGGGACCCTTCCGGGGCTCGCTGGGACCACCACTGAAATTGGGGACTGTTGATCAACAAGGGAGACAATCACCAAAGGCTGCAGACATCACCCCCGACCATCCAGGAATTCTGGCGGCCTGACATATAGGTTTTCCCTCCAGGGAGGGATAGGGACCCTGCCAGGGCTCACTGCGACCGCTGCTGAACTTGGAGACAGTCAACCAAAAATGGAGACAGGAGCCCAAGCCCAGAGGCAGCACCTCCAGCCGTCCCGGAGCTCTGGCTGGCCTGCGTTACAGCTTTTCTCTCCGGGAAGGGGTTGGGGCCCTGCTGGGGCACCCTGGGACTTCTGCAGAACTTGGGGACGGTTGACCAACAAGGGAGACAGGCGTCCAAGTTCGGCACGATCACCCCTGACCGTCCTGGAGCTCTGGTTAGGCTGTGTTATGGCTCTTCCCTATGAGGCAGGATGGGGACCCAGCTGGGGCACCCTGGGACCACCACAGAACTTGGGGATGGTCGACCAACAAGGGAAACAGTCTTGGACCTGCTAAATTTACATGCTGAAGCCTTTCGGCTTCTGCATGTAAATTTAATTTCCTGATGACTTCGGCGTACGTAGCGTGCACCAACATCATCATGGCAACCCCCTGACCCCCAGGCACACAAGGGTAAGTCCTCACCTTCACTGCTGGAGGGATCGAGGGAGCAGCGAGGGGGGCATCCGCCCCCTCAAAGGTAAGCTGTGCGGTTGACAAGGTATCTCATCCTCCGAACTGGAAACATAGTGCAGAGGATGAGATACCTCATCCTCCACACGTAAGGGGTTAAATTTATGGTTATATGCAAACGTGAAAGCATGCACATTGTTACCAGGTTTTCGGTTGATCAACAGGCCTTCAATAGTACAAGAGATTATGGATGCTTGGGCCACTTGCAGGATATTATGGCATTTTCAGCACTAGGGCAGTCTTTCTAAAGTCCAACTATGGGTTTAGTAAAAACATTTTACTGGGACAGTAGAAAACTCGATTCTTAGTATAAGGCTGAACCACCAGGGTATTTTGTAGCGTAGACAGACCAGCCCTTGATTATCTTAGGAGGGAAAGAGGGCCGTAGGAAGGTACAAGAACTTGTAGTTTTCAATAGCAACACTTTTTTATTTTTATTTTTTTATTTTATTGTGACATGGTTTACAAGAAACCTTACACAAAAGTGAAAAAAGAAACACATGAAACGACAGAAAAGTAAAACAATTCATAAACAAAGTCTTCACATCAAAATTCTAGCGTCATTTAAAAATCGACCCAGGGCAATAACTAAAGACAGATTTTCGCCCCACATTAACCGAGCCCATAAAAGATCCTAAGAGAATCTAAGGAAATCAGCATTCTTCAAAGAAGTGGATAGTTCTAATCATGAATACTCAAGGGCATGACAGTCCAGAACCCAATGTTTTAGTGTTTCAAGGACACCTGGTGTAGAACAAAAGCAACACTCTACGCACTTCTCAGTGGTCCACTCACAGTTCCAATTTTTGTTCTTTCTTTTGTGTGAAAATGATTAAGCCTAAATCTTAAGTAATGAATATGCAGTTTGTTACAGGGAATACATTTCACATACAAATACAATGATAGCTGATGTTTTTTCTGTGGAAACCTAGCATATTCGGAGTAGGTGGAGTAGGATGGAAGTGCCTCAAGAGTGAGCCTCCAATCCTCTCTGAATAGTTTACATTTAACCACGTCTGGGAACTTCATTAGATCTTCTTCAGAAGAATCAATGGATTCCAGCAAGTTATGCATCCTAATTTTAAGTACATTTATGGAGCTCAAGGGGGAATCCCTGATCATTCTATGTAAGCCCACGTATAGGGATTTTGGCGGAGGTGACAGCAACACTTACAACCAGAAATATAATAAAAAATAAAGGTTTATTATAAATACAGTTAGGCCAAGTTAAGTCTTGGGGTAAGCAGTTTGTCATAGAGTCATAAATACATTAGAAAAAGACAACACAATGTTTGAAGGTACACAGACCAACGCATAAACCTTCTTCTGAATAACTACCTGCAATTCTAGGGAAGCAGACCTTATCAAACACATTAGTATAGGACACACCTATCCATGGGGAGTAAAGCCATCTGCTACTTTCAGATTACTAACACTACGCACCACAAGGTAAAGGGACCCACTGTTTACCAGTTTATACTTACAAGGTAAGATTGGACAGATTGTTTAAGTGCAATGGCAATTTTTAAAGATATGGTCATATCCCCCAGGTCAGGGATCCAGAAGTGGATGCTGTATACATTGTTACCGGGGGCCCAGTTGGTCAAGTGCCTTGCAATAGGTAATAGTATAGGATACACAGATGCTTGGGCCGCGTGCAGGATATTTTGGCATTGCCAGTAAACTCCCCACGCCGCCCCCCTGCTGCGCAATCTGAGTTGAGAAAGCATGTTACGGCCAAACAGGTGGAACACCACCTAACATGGTGGGCTACAGATCATTAAGCTACAACACTCCAGTGCCGGTCCCTGCATATTTGTGGCTAGCAGGGTATTTATTAAGCAAGGAAAAACAGGGAACAGTTGGCCAGTTTGAAGAATATTTGTAGGTATTAATTACGTCATTGAAGGTGAGCAAGTTCTGTATTAGCATAACGATCTTTGCCGGGTGCACATTATAATATACTGTGGGAATAATATTAAAAGGGCATTAACGCAGGGCTCCTTTAAATAACGGAAAGGTGCCAAGGACAGCTCTAACATGTTAAATTCTGGTTTCAAGAACTGGGATAGTTCAGTGGGTTGAGCACTCGCTGTAGCGATGTGGGTTTGGGAACTGCACGCCACATGTCCATATCCTGGCATGGACTACTGAGCCCCTCCATTTTCTGAGGTTGATAAATGAGTACCAACTACATTGGGATGGCAAAATTAGGTGAATATGTGCTATGTACAACCCTTTGGCAGAAAAGTGATACCCCTGGGCGCCCTGTTACTCTGGAATAACCCTACTAGCGACTTGGTGTCACCCGAACTGAGGACCTAAGGGCCGACTTGGAGGTGCGCACCCTGGGCCAGGGTGCTGTTCCTGCACACTGGGGAAGTAACTCGGCGAGTTAAGCATCAGGGAGCAACAAGCTGGCTACCGATTAAAATCATGCAGGTCTAGGAGAGTTAACATCCCGTTGGAAAACGCTCACTTTAGAACATACAATTTACTTGGGTTATGCTCTACTTGGTTGGCTGTGATCTAGTTATTTATTATTATTTTGCTAAGATTAGTTTTCTGCCTCTCAACAAACGGGCACATTTAAAAAATGGGATATGCCGAGCACCTTCTAAAAACCCACAGGTTTCACGGGATGCATTTAAGCTCAGTGGCAACCAGTTTGTCTTGGAAGCAGGACAACGTAGAGCAACACAAGTTCCATGCCAGAAGCCAGTCGCAAAAGACAATTAATTTGATATCAGAGGGTAGGGGGGGGGCATGTGAAATAGTGTGTTGAGTTCAGCAATAAAAAAAACATGGTACAATGTGACACTGTCCTGTCACCGGCAGGACCTTGGTTCAACCCCTTGCGTATCTGTTAGTGAGGATACGGAGCAGGGTAGGCAGCAATGGAAGGTCGCAGGTTGCATTAGAATGTCTGCATGGTCCAGCACGTCGGGTGCTTTGCACCATGCTACTGGGACACTCAAAGGGAGGTATGGTGAGTATATTGGCCCGTAATTGGTTGAGGTATTGTTATGGGATTGACTGACCTGGCAGTCAGATACCAGAGGCGGGGCGTTCTCGCAGGAACAGAATCAAAACGGAAACAGGAATGATCCATACAAATGTTATTGGAGTGACTGACCTGGCAGTCGGATACCAGAGGCGTGCTATTCTCACTGGAACAGAATCAGAAGTGATCCATACAAAGGTTATGGGAGTGACTGACCTGGCAATCAGATACCAGGGACTCTTAAGGCAGGGATTTGTGTTAACATACGGCAAAAGGTTTTCCTCGTGGTGACGTTCACGGCTCTAAATGGGCAGCATGAGCATAAGCAGAAATGGGGATTATAAGTGAATGCAGATAAGGAGCAGAGGTTTGGGGGCAGCAGGGGAGCAACTCCCAAAGCGTGGCGGAGTTACGGGGAGGTCCTTTCCAGGGAGGCTGTGGTTTCGGCCGTGAGCGGTTCCCGATGGCTGCGCTCAAGCCAAATTCCGCCGACAGGGACTGACTCCCCCTTTTGAACAGTTGGAACTCCTTGTCAATTGACTACAGTGGTCCCGGATCTATACTAACTGGCAGTTGATAACCAGAGGTGGGTGTTGGCTACTTTGCAAATTACAAACCGGAAATGATACATGTCACCCATGGACAATACTCTTGTTGCAACCTTGGAAATCTAAAGGGCTACCTTAGAAGTTGCAAAGGACATTGCTTTGCTCACGTGGCTGGGACCGCCCCAATTTGTTTGCTTGACTCCAATAAATGTGAGCTTATTGTTTCCAAAAAATATAAAATTGGTCCTTTGGGGATTGTGATTGGAATGGTAACCATTGCATCCCCGCCTTGGATCCTGGGAGATGGGAGGCCATAGTGGGGATGGCCCTACTAAGAGGCTGGCCAACCCCAAGAGGGCGTTCCTTGGCCCAGCGGCTTCCAGCCTCGGGTTCCTGGGAGCACTCATAAGGCGGTGGTCTGCTGGGCTCATGCACTTTGTTGCAGCCCCCTCCTGACGTCCCATCCTCCCCTCCTTGTAATAAGGCCTAAGATAAGGTCCCGCTGAGGAAGTGATTTCAATTGTATGGATTTAAAGATTGCTTCTATTATATAAAATGTATACTTTGATTCTAACATTTCCTTTTCAGTGACATGGGGAGAACTATAGGAAACTAGTGCTGATGGTCATAAGATTTTGTTATTTTGTTGCCAAGTTTTATTTTTCTGTCACAGGTGAAGTTACGAGTGAGTCATAGCTGGGGAGGCGCTTTGATGCTGCGGTTACGGCCGCAAGCCGTTCCCAATGGCCGCACCCAAGCCAGATTTGGACGATGGGCACTGACTCCCCCTTAAGGACAGTTGAGACTCCTCGTCAGCTGATTACAGTGCTCCCAGAATCTATACTGCCTGGCAGTTGATAACCAGAGGCCGACTTGCGCTTCTTTGCAAATTGCAAACCGGAAGTGACACATGTCACCGTGGATAATAATCTTGTTGCAAGCTTGGGAAATCCAAAGGGCTACCTTAGAAGTTGCTAAGGGCATTGCTTTGCTCACGAGGCTGGGACCGCCCCAATTTGTTTGCTTGACTCCAATAAAGGTGATCTTTTTGTTTCCAAAAAATACTCCATTGTTTCTGTGGTAATTGTGATTGGAATGGTAACCACTGCATCCTTGCCTTGGGTCCTGGCGGAATGGGGGCCATAGTGGCGGGAGGCCCTGCTATGACCTTCCAGCACGTACAGTCCCAGGCCAGACCCTGGCACAGCACCTAGTCCTCTCCTTCAAAAGTAGTGTCCGGGAAGACAGAAGGTGCCTACTTCCTGCTGCGGCAGTGACATGGCCAGGCCCCTCTTCCACACGTAGTACAAGTGACGACACTAAAAGCGGGGCCTGCCCCCTCCCTTGCAGTGACAGCGGAGGGACGTCCTCCCGGCATTAACTGGAACAGATGAATGCCCAGCGCCCCTTACGCCCACCCCCTCCCCCTCTACACACAGAGAACAGCCTCTAATGAACTAAACAGGCAATTAAACTAATCTTATTATCAATTTGTCCCGGGGAAGCAAGCGGCCTATATTTACACACCAGCGTTTAAGTGATTGGCAGTCAGAAATGAAAAGAAGCACAGCCACTGCTCTGAGAACTGCCCTGACACTAATGAGTTAACAAACCTTCAGGGTAGCGTCCCTTTTCCAGGTGGATACATATGATATATGTTCTTGCAACGCATCAACCTTGAGTGCTTTAGACGGGCCAGGCCGACGGGTGATCTGTGGCGACAAATCGCCTTCTAATAGTAGAAAAACAGCAGATTCAACACATGACATTCATGTATTAAAACACTGACCTCGAGTTGCCCTGTGCCATTTGTGTGAGGCTCCTCCCCACCGGTTTTTCCTTTGCATTATGGTTCTTGTAGTGCTGCTTATGCAAACAGAAAGCAACCCCTCCCCCCAGCTCTTTTTCTGTATGAAAGTTGGCTAACTTGATGCGCTTTGCCATTATCTTAAATTGTACAAAAAAGTTTGTTTGGTGTAAACTGACAATTTAGACTTGTTTTCTTGTGGGTACGCCTGTTGCCAACCCCTAAAGTAACAGGAAACAGAATGCATAGTAAAATGACATGGTTTACACACCAGTTAACCTATTCTTCATAACTGCCTAGTGGTCCCATGCAATGTTTGCACATTTTAGCTGATACTGGCATTTTAGCAAATAATGCATAGCAGGCTGGAATGTGTGCCTTAGGATGGGAAAACATGGCACCTATGTAACTTCACCCATGAGAAAGGTCTACTTTTCCCCCCACTGTCCAGCACTTCCCCATATATTCTAGGAGTGGAGTTTGGTCATATAATTATACTGGCCCCAGAATATACTGGCCCATGATTAGAATGGGAAGATGAATGGCGCAATCCCATTGGAACGTGCTCTGTGAACCCAGCCCTTAGAGTGCACACTACTTCCCAACCTAGTAGTTGTGTCAAGGTTTTGCGTGTGGGATTCAGAGCACAATTAGTACGGAGTGAATTTGTATGCATCGGAGACAGATTAAACGTTTAGCCACCCTTTGAAGGTAGAATCTGCAAGCCCCAGGTGTGCAGAGATCAGACAGGCGTAACCTTTGACACTAGGCGATCTTTCGGCAAACGATTCTACTATAAAACGGAACCTGTTTTAAGATGCATTCTTCTGTCACGAGGAGCAGCCGTTTTTGCTTTTCACAAAACGAGTCTGTCTGCTTATGAGTGCCATGATGCGGGACACGCGTGTGCCATCTCTTGTCACAGCCGTCATGCTCCCTCGGGCATTTATTCCATCGGGTCAATAAAATGGCAACCTCCGAGATGATACCTATATACAGGAACTTCTGATTGGAATCCCATTACCCAATCAACGTTCACAATCATTTCCAAGGCATATATTGCAAAGTTCAACCACCATCAGTGGGCGTAGCTATGATGGCAACATGCCACAAGAGGTAGCTGGGTACAATAATGAACAGTTTTCATGCAAAATGGCACTTTTCTTCAGGCTATTTTCTGAAAACTAAAGGAAGCAATAACATGTTTTATGCACAGTATAAGACATGTTATTGCTATACATGTTGTACCGAGTGGTATGCAGAATTTTGTTGAAAATAAATGTTGGTGAATAAGTGAAGTGCTTCTAACTCACTTTGGTATTAAAGGAACTCGCACAAGGTTTATTGTGCAGCAAACTACTACACACACATGACTACACTAAGTAATCTCATTATTGACTTGTAACGAAAAGGGGTCTTGTGTAGCTCAACATCTGCTATTGTGGCAGCTTCTCGGCGCATGACTCTGGAAGGGAAGGCAGAGTGTATTGAGGTTTAATGGGAAGAGAGCGAGAGGCAGGGGGAAAACTGAGGTTTTAATGGGCGCAGGCCAGAAGCACTGGAATCCTGTGTGCTGGTCTGTTTCTGGGCAGTGCCACTTAGGCACCTGTCTATGCAGAGGGGCTCCAGTGATTTCATTGCAGAATATCCACTGCCCATATTCTTCAGTGCAAAACATTCATTGCAATGAAATTCACTGACCATTTATTAATTACAAAAAAATCCAGATAGTAATTTTGGGGAGAAGGGGTATCAATTTGCAAGAAGTAGGGGGTTAACAGGAGGTGCATGGGGGTCCCACCATATTTTGCAGGCGAGAAGAGATCACACATTTGTGGTAAAAAATGTGGTGATATAAGCACAAAAAACCCTCTATAGGGAAGATCCAAGGATTAGTTAGATTCCAGCACTGGAATACTGGGTAAAACACTAGTCTGGTACAGAGATGTGCATTCAAGCAATAGAACCCAGGAGGTGGGCATTACCGGTCTGGTAATGCCCTGGGGCATCAGTTTCGCTCAGGCCTTAACGATAACCCTGGGGTATTACAAGACTGGTAATGTCGTCCCCCCTCCAAGGGTTCTATTGCTATTCGTTCCGCAGCACGTTGTTCCGGGGTACTAATAGTTTATTTTTCTCGAGTTGAGGGACAGCGTGTACAAGATTATAAGTACTTCTCTGGCCCAGTAGTTATGGGAGAGAGGACACAGTCATCTACATGTGGTATATCCGAGCTGCATCTGCGAGTGGACACAGTACATCTGTGACTTATGTGATGCATCACGTTTCCTGTATTAGGAACCTCACTCCATGGGCACTACCACTGTTCCTCCCCTGAATGCCCAAAATCACAGCTGTCTATATTCGAAGGTAATCACAGTGCCGCACTTCACAGTTTCAAAATCATTCCCCCCCTTTTTTTGCTCCTCCGTGCACAGGGCAGTAGGACCAGGCTTGGACCGGCCTATAGGGCAAAAGGGCAATGCCCCAAGAGACAGCCCAACATTGGGCCTAAGTGTATGAGTTTCTGCCCTAGTGTTACCCTATGTTACTGCGCAAATACGTTTTCAAATGTATAATATGCAACACATTTTTACCCAAAACTCACTTTTGGGGAGTACTGAAAGAGTATGTCCAAGAAAGTAATGAATTGCCATTGTCGATTGTGAAGCACTTTTTCATTGGTGCCCCAGTCATTTTACGTCCTAGTGCGGGCATTGGGGTGATGTTGCACCAACGCTCATTCCGACTGGGCATGGATAGTGTATTCCAGCCCAGAATGGATGCTGCTCCTTCTAAGCTTCTGATGTGAAGCCACTACAACATTGCAGGCGGTGGCAAGAACATAACTACCAGCCTTTCACTATGAGATGCCCGGACAAGAGCAGTCCATGGACTCTTATCTAGCCATGCTTTGTCACTCGCATGTCAGATATCCCCTTCCCAGAATTCTCTTTGCTAACGCTTGCTTCTCCACTGCCAAGTGCACCTGATCTTAAATCATTCAATGAGATTCCAGTTCCAAGGCGTAGGATTAAAAGGAGATGGGAATTAAAACATAAGCAAAAATCAAAGTTGACTGGTAACTAGGTGTTCTCAAACCCCCACCGCATCCTATTTTATTTGCAGGCCATCCCTACAAAAATTCAGTGACTTGTGAATATTCATGAATCATTTGTAAGGGAAAGGAATTTAGCAGAATTCAATTCCTCCACCTGCCCAGAGAACCCACAATGACCCAAAAGCCACCTTGCCCGTGTGGGATGTTTCAATCCACGCATCCAAGCCCTACAACATCATTGTGCATTACTGACATGGGAAGCATCATAATGGCCGCCGGAAAGCATGCTGTTGGCCAGAATTCACCAGAAAGTGTGTAGTGAGAACCTGACAGACAGGCTGCCATCTTCATTTGCCTCTGTCAGTGTTAATACAGGAGACCATTGCCAGCCCCATCCTTTGGCTGCCCACAGAACAAGAGCAGACAAAGGAATACAGAGCTGTTCAACAATTCATTTCTTGATTGTCAAAATTGCTAAAATCATGGGCATGAAACCACCAAAAAAGTCCTACTTCTGGTTGGGTGTTCTACATTACTCTACTGCAGAATCCACATCAATACAATGTTAGCAAGGATCATATGCTATCAAGTAAAATCCCCTTTTTGAAATGTATTAATTTAAGGCAGCTGTCAAAAATGGGTGCAATACCGGTGCCCACCACTGACTGGCGCTAGCGATCTAAATTCTGACAGGAGACTTGTATTTCAGGAGCTAAACAGTGAACCTGAGTTAGCTGGGACTTCAAAGGCTTGCTTGTCCATGAGAAGTCTTCACACCTAGTATTCTCAGCAAGAAGGCAGGAAATCACGTGGTTCTGTTAATCAGATGGAGAGTGGCACACTGGACTGATGCCCTGCTAGCAGGAAAAACCAGACAAAGGATTCCTTCAGCTGAATACGGTATGCTGATTTTGGGTGTGAACTGTCAACAGTGCTCTGGGGGAAGGCAAGACATCTGATCTCTGAGTCAAGCCAAGTTTCTGGGGGCGGGGACAAACCAATGGGTGTACTGAATTGAGAGCAAATGTATGTTTTATTAAATTGCTTATAAAATATTGTATCAAGTTGACAGAAATGTACAATTTGGGGATTCTTAATATGAAAAATACACCCACAATTTGAGACGAAGCTGGAGGCTGTAGGATGTTCTGAGGCCAAGCCCTGCAATTATTAATATTGTAACATCTTTGTTTATGCTAGAGACCTCAAAACTTACTCTAATATGCCCAGAGAGGGTGTGTACCTCCGTGTCAGATTTGATGAAAAAACAATATTGCGAAACCCATCAAAAGGGCAAAATGTTGTCACTTCTACACCCAAGCTCTTAGAAAGATCAGGGTTGAACAGAGACGTGTCTTAATTCATCTGTGAAGTGTACATGTAATGTCAACAACTTGTGTATCTGGGAAGCATGTTTGGGTGTGAAAAATTGTTTTCTAAGTAAATGCAAGGGGGAGTGTTCTTTCAGCCAAGCTATAAACATAGCATCACTCTGACTCATTCTGACTCACAATTCCCTTCTCCAGTCAGGTCACAGTAAATCCTTTAACCTATCAGCATCCTCAGAGGGTTGGGCATAGAAAGTCAGGCTTCCCACCCACTTTCAAAAGACATAAAAAGAACCACTGAGACCCAGATAGGGACATTCATTTTCCACTCTTTAATCGATTTCTGCGCAGCACGCTGCCCGACCATATCCAGAACTTGAACCAGAGAGGGCTGAACCAAAAGCTGAATCCTTCTCAGCAGGCCTCAGAATCCAGCAACCTAACCGAACTATTCAACAGCCGGACGAGCTGTTTGATTCTGGCTAGAACCATATCCAGACCCAGAAAGCAGAACCATATCCAGAACCAGAAAGCAGAGCTGTATCCAGACCCAGAAAGCAAAGCTGTATCCAGACCAGACTGCTGTGCAGTGCCGATAGCAGACCCAGACCAGACCGCTGTGAGCAGAACCAGTGCCAGAGACCGTCCCTGGGCGAGAGAACCGTAGCCCAAATCTGACCAGATCTGTGACAAGGTCCATTCCAGTCCAAAACTAGGAGTGAGTATCCAGCCAAGAACTGCGCATAGTCATCTCTTAGTCTAAAGTAATCTCATCCCATCCATTTCAACCTATTTGGAACTGCATAGAAATCGTGTGTCCATTCTGTGATTTCAAAGCTGCAAAAGTGTCATCTGTCATTCTGAAATCTTGACTTCATTTCTGAAAATCTACCTCCACAAAAACGTCAGTTTCTTTTGAACCGTATGTCCTAGAAGCAAGATTTAACTGTCATTCGAAAGCTAAGAACCTAAGCTTTCCAACACACCCAATACGACATTCCTTATAGTTTTTCTGTAATCGCGATCGACGCACTCAGAAAAAGTGCCGCGAATTGCAATTTAACTCAATTTCACCACTTGTAAAAATAGCTGCTTCTTGCTTTCCACTGCTGAAATTCGTTTTCACTCTGATAATCATTCCTGAATCATTGCTAGTGTTGACCTGAACTAATTCAAAGTAGCTATCACCTACCCTGAATCTCCTATAGGGAATTAAAATCATTTTTAGCATATTTTTCACTTCATTGCAACCACATTTAAAAGTATTTGGCCTGTGTTTTAAAATCATCCCTGTTTCTCTAAGCTTGCTGGGGGGGAGGGGAGGAACGGGAACTGAACTGTTTTTGATTGTATTCCTGAAAACCTGTGTGCCCTCATTTCCATCTCTTCATATTGCATAGGGGGGAGTGAGTTGTCACAAAGGAAAAAGTGATCAGATTATCTCTTGTTGAAACCATATCCAGTTTATATCTGTGCTGCATTCTTTCCATCATTGCTTTTCCTTGAAACCATACAAAGTATTCTCTGCTACCTTACCCTTTCTATACCAACTCCTAAGTAATTAAAGAATTGTGCTACTGTAATATTATCCACTGTTGATCACTGTCATATTCATAAGCATGCTATCAAATATTAATTTATTCATAAAAGTGTGATATATATATATTGTTTAATTTTTCCAATAAACCTTTTAATTTGCAAAACAAACCTACTTCTTGGCTCAGTGAGGTCAGGGGGATTCAAAGAGAGGGGCGTAATATAAGGGTTTATCATCCAGATTTAAGAACTTGACATAAAAATATATAAATAAGGGCTTCCATTGGGCATTCCAGACTAGGCATTGACTTAGTGGGATTGCTAGATTGAAGTCACTTACACCCGCCTCCCTCTCCCATTTATTTAATTACCCTCTAGGAGAAATGCTTTATTTGCCTCTGTCCCCATTCCATTAAAAACATATTCTTGAGATCGCTAGGGGGTGCGATGGAGGATGGTGGTCGCATGAACGGCTTGTTCCCTTCTAGGTTTTGGAAAAATAAGCTCCATCACAGCTTCGTCTGCTGTGACCTGCCCCTAACTGAGGGCGGACAACCCACCAGTGATTTGGACACCTTGGTGGGAGCTTTTTGGACGCAGATGAACCTAGCCGTCTGCGGAAGGCCACAGTGTGCATGGCCTGTGGAAACCCGAGAGCGTGCGGCGGTGAGGCAGGGCCTAGCAATGGAGCATCCTCTTGCACTCCTGGTGTTAATAGCAATCTAGCAACCTGTGTGGACTCGGTGAGGGGGTCCAAAGCAACTCTGTACCATGCCGGGTAGCTGCTAAGGAGGAAGGCAGGCTCCCCATCAGAACTGAGGCTGGGGGTTCCGAGACCCCGGATGATGAGGAAAATGGAAAGGTTGCCCAGGCTTGGAGGCCCGCAGCAGACATGGTGACTCCCACTAACAGGCACAGACAGAGCAGACAGAGGTGCAGTCTGGCATGTCCCACCCCCACCCAAAGTTCGGGAGGGTGCACTGGAAGGCGAGGGTTTGACAGTGGCTTCCCCCAGGTGATTCCAGTATTATGCAGTAAGTCTAGTGGCCGGTGCGGTCGGAGGGGAAAAAGCTATGTTCCCCGGACTTCAGTGCAACAGAGTTCCTGGAAGGGCTCCCGGCCAGGTGGCTAGCTGGTGGAGCAGTGCCTGCTGTGGGAGAGGAGTAGTTGCAAGACTATGGGATACTTTATTTGGTTGTACCTGGGTTCCCCCACGGTGCCTAGTTCGTGGTGGTGACAGCGTGTGTACGTATGTCCCCGCCACATGGATGCGGTCGGATGGGTGGACTCTGGGTGTCTTGTCTTCCTGACGGGGGAGGAGGGGTAAGGCTGGAAGATGTGTGCTGAAGCAAGCAGAGGTGATTTCTGGAGATGGTGCTCATATACCCCTTGCGTAGGTAACTTCCGCACAGAGGGCTATGAGAGGGAAGACAGTCATCATCATGGCGGGCGTACAGCAGGGTGGAGGATGGGAGGCCTTGCAGTCTGACATTCACAGTGTCCTGCCAGAAATAAAAGTCTTCAGGGAAGAAGATCAATGCTCAATGCCGGCGATTAAGGAGAGAGTGGAAAAGGTTGAGGATAGACTGGAGGCCCTCGAGAACAACCAGCTTTCTGCAAGGGTCCTGGAGGTAAAAATGGAAGTGCTGATTAAAGAGTTGGAAGTCCGGGAATGAGATTTGGGGAACAAGGTAGACGACATAGTAAACGGAGAATGTAGAAACAACATACGGCTTTGGTTCCTCTCCCAGGTGAATGGAGAAGCTTCTAGAGACCATGTGCAGCGAGTGGGCGACATGTTCAAAATGATGCTTGGTTTGATGGCTCAAGGACAATACTATTCGATACAATCCACTGAGGAGCAGGTGTGGGTTCGAGACCCAGATCAGTGATGGTGAAGTGCCATTATTTCAGGGACAGGGAGGACATTCTGAGGAAGGTGAGTGATCTTTGGCCTTTTGGGTTGGAGAGAGCTGTGATTAAGATATTGCAGGACCTTTTCGGTGCGCATGTTGGACCAAAGGTGGAAATACAGACTGCTGACATCCTGGTTACACTCTGCAGGGATCAGGTACTGCTTGAAAAATCTCTTTGCGCTGTCTTTTGAAGTCTGTGGCGAACAATTTTACTTGAAGGAAGGAGACTTAGCTGAATAACTCCTACATGGTCCTCACAGAGCTCACCCTCCACTGAGGGTCAATTGCAGATGAGGGAAAAATATAAGAAGGGCTTCACCCAGCTTGTGGTGTGGCAGAAAGTGAGTGGATGGTGAACATTCAGGAAAATGAATCTCTTTTCACCAAAGACATCTGGGTGACATACACCTATGGGGGAGACTGTGGTAGTTTGAGGGATGCAGTGTTGAAGTTAGAGACTTTCCCTGGTGTTTTTCTGATATTTAGAGCAGTGGTGGAGCATTTCAGTTACCATGAATGGTAGAGTTGTGGAGCAGTAACCTGTATACCTCTGTGGCCCTGTAATGTCTGGGTGTCTTGATGGTAATGTGGTCCCCAGGATGTTACCACCCATTACAGGGTCTGGGATGCAATATTTAACGTTATTAGCAGCACCCATCCCGGGGTCTGGGATGGGGCTTGCAGGAAAGTATTTATTTTCCATGAACGGGGTACTTCATGGTGTCCAGTTTAGGGAAAGAAAATACTATACAAAGATATCTGCCATGTTATTGTAAGGCAGGGCTCCATACGGAGCCCCTCTTCCCTTTCCATGTTGGCCAAACGGAGCAAGGAGAGAAGCTGCAGGAGCTGTGGAGGCGATTGCGGCCGCCGCAGGAGCAAACAGGTAAGTGGGGATTGGTGGGTTGGGGTCAAAATGACTGCTGTGTGGGTGGGGGAAAATAGTGGACTGGGGAGCCGGCGATCAGGTGGCTTGGAATGCAGCTGAGATCGGGAGTATCAGCCTGCGTTTCTAGTGTCCGGATTGGCCGGCCCCCACCCACACGGTGCTAATTACTTTTGAAAACCTGTAACACAGGGCGGATGCTACAGTAAAGAAAGAAAAAGCAACCTTCAAGGCCATCACAGCTGGGTTGTGCCAGATTTCCCCAATAAGCAGCAAATGTTGGTTAGGGTGACCAGACGTCTCCGTTTTCGGTGTTTTGAGTTTGCATGGTTGGGTGGCTACGGTAATTAAAATCGTAATTATTTTTCACAACGCTCACAGAATTTTTACGTTGGAGGTTTGGCTCGAACTCTCAACCTTTCAGATACAATTCACAACACTTATGACTGTGCCACAGAGACTGACTTGTACATTGCTGTACAGCAAGCCATGTAATATCAATCAGAGCTAACGCTTGTTTTGAATTAACTTGCCAAGCTTCACAGACAAAACTGCACAAATGAGATCATATACAGTTCATAGAAAGGAGAAGTTCAGGAAATATGGTTGGGGTATGGTTGTGGGGGCGTGTTGGGGGAGGGGCGATAATTGGTGGGCTGCGATGGGGTAGTCCCTCTTTTATGTTGTTGGTCGTCCCGGTTTTTCGTTTTGGAAATCTGGTCACCCGAATGTTGCTGCGTTCTGGATGGGAAGGGGAAAAGATTTTATTTACCACACCTAGGGTGAGAAAAACTTGAATATAGCAATAATACCAGATCCGGCGCACCAGATCGGGTGTTATTGCTATTAGCACCCAGAGTTTTCAATCCAAGAACCCTGGGTGCTGACAGCAATGGGTTTTGTTTGAATGAATGGGACGCTTCGTGGCCTTCCGTAAATTCAAACCAAATACTGACTTAAGATGACTGCCATGAAGGCGTAAGGCGGGGCTCCATGCAGAGCCCCTCTTCCATTTCCACAGTGGCCCAGGACGGAGGCTGGAGCTGGGGTGGCAGTTGCAGCAGCGCCAAAAGAATAAGGTGAGTGGAGTAGGGTTGCGGGGAGGGGAGGAAGCAGTGACTTTTTACAAGGCTGCTATTAGCCTTATTATTTTTGTTATTATGTGTGAAAGTAGTTAATGCTAACTTTACACATTATTTTTATGAATAAATATAAATTCACTCATGTTAAAAATAGAAAATCGTCTGAACACTTATTAAAAGCAATATTATAGTCACAAATCCATTAAGAACCACACATTATGCACGTTTAAAAGAAAGGAAAATTATTTGCAGTGCAATTAATATTAATCAATGCAGATAACCATTAATTAATTAACCATACAAGTAATCTTACTCCATATGTGCACCAGTGCATTAGTCACAGAGATGGACCTGGCTGAATTATTATAGCCCCGGAAATGATAAGTATTGCATCTCCTGCAGATTTATATACTGCGTCAATAATAATAGCTGTATAGCCCACCATTACGGATTATAATGACCGCCTAAAGCCGGGAGATTCACTCAGGCCTTTAACTTGATCTCTTAGCCTTTAATAGTCAGTATACACTGCTACAGAGGGCTGTAAAGCTGTAAAGGAGCGGGGAGGATAACCCAGGAGTAACAATGTTGTCTTGGATGCAAGACAATGCAGAGCATCCCAAATTCGAATCGCAGTCCTGCATTTAGAGACTCGTCTCCGGCATGAAGCGTGATATAAAAGCTAAATTTATGTTTTTATTTTATGATATAATCAATGTGAAAATCAGGATTTTAGAAATGTTCAAGGAAAAAAATATACGGGAACAGTCATTTTAGGGAGAAAAGCAGAATCTGATGCACAGACCGACATTCTAAGTTACCTTCTTATTTCTAGCCAGGGGCACATTCAAGCCCAAGGGTTTTCAGAAGTAGCCATTTTATGAAAGGAGTTACAGCGCCTGACTGTCAGTCTATTTTTACTTAACAGCTAGTCTGTGGGGAAAGTATTATTTCTTTGGATACACGTTATCCGGGACTTTTGGTTCTAAAATGAATGGTTTGCCCCTTGTTTGGGAGGCTTCCCCAGTCACGTGTTTACATAGCTCGGCAAACACGTAAGCAGGTCCTTATCCCCAGGCGGGAGCCATTTTGATCTGCCACAGCGTGCTATTTACAAGACAATGCTATCCAGCCAAGTCCCCAGAAAAAGACAGCGCCTGACATTCCATAAACGGCACAGGTCATGTTTCAGAGAGGAAACCGGTCAAAGCAAACATTCTACTCACATTCAAAAGCACGCCCTGTTTGCATAATACCCTAGAGGTTATTCGGGGTCTGCGAGGAGCACGGATTCTATCCGCAGGCGTGCTTAAATATATGGACTTTTTTTCTTACTAATTTGGAACTCTTGTTTTGCTCAAGCAATCGTCAGACTTGAAACCTAACATGAGTTTGCTCAGTTTAATAAAATGGTGCTCCAGAGAGTGGCTCAGGCTTGAAATCTGTATACATTATGTGTATTTATATATCTTGAGTTTGCATTCGGCAACCACCTAAGATGTGGTAGCCATAGGGTCGTTGAGGCGACCAGGAACTAGCAGTATATGAGCAGTATTACATACACTTTGCACCAATGCAAGTGCGTTTGTTAAACTCTATTAGTACTAGAACAAACGTTATTCCAGTGGAAAACAACATTTGTTCAATGCATTTTTCCACCCGGGCTACATATGCATTAGTGCAATTAGTGGATGGTTTTAGCAGCAGCTGTTGGCGAATTCACTGCAGCCAAGAGACGTTGGCAAATTTTGCCCTAAATTTCACTTCACCCCTTTTGTCAATAAAGCAGGATTTCCTACACCAACACTGCAGTGCGGGAAAACTATAATATGTTTGCCTTTCCAATGAAATGTTGACATTTTCACCATTTTCGCGGCCATTTTGACTGGGCATTTTTGTGTGGGGTCAATTTCACCGAGGTGGGTAAATTCGGATGAATTCACCCACCCCTAATTTACATGGTGAAAAGCAGGCATTAAAATAATGTTATTTGCACTAAGGCCATGTTTGCCCTAGTGCTCTAGGACCTTGCAAAATTGCACTTGCATCCATCCACGGTTTCTGTAATATGGGCCCTGATGTCAGATATACAGGTGCGCAAGTGCAGGCCATGGTGCGAAGTCTAACTGGAATGGAAGAACCTAATGTTCAAGCAGAAGGCCAATACCAATCAATCCAATGTTGATAGCAATAGATGTTAGTGGTGGGTGCTAGTATATGTACACATGTTCTATGTGGGCCAGAGGAATAACATTGAATGGGCTACAGAAAAAAGCACACAGCTGTGTTCATGAACACCTTACACTTTGATGGAACACGAAGAACCTATAACTGCGGACACAAGTGGTCAGTCTAAATGTAAGACCTATTCATACAGGAAGTTCCAGGGGCATCAGGGAGCAGGCGTATGAGACCTGGGTTCCACAGGCAGAGTGGGCAATACACTTAAGCGCTGAAATAAGAGAGAGGAGCCCAAGTGGAAGCGGGTGGGAGAGCTCTTCTTCTGGGTAAGAGCGTACACCTGTTGGGGAGAGGGAGATCACACATTTCGATGAACTTTTAAAAGTGCAACAAAAGTGAACTGTCTTCTGTGTTGCTACCTAACAGGGCTTAGCTCGTGTGCATGTTTGTAAAGCTAACAATGGGTTTAGATTTTGTGTGCATTTTTTATTTTCATTTTTAATATAAATCAAATGGTAATCGAATTAAGTATTTACTGCTGAAAAATGTGTATCACCCCGCAGCGCCAGAAAGCCATTCAACGTGTATTTCTTCTGAGAATGAGAAATTAATAATTTACAAATTGAGTATTAGGAACGCATGGTATTTACAGAGCTTAAACGGGTAGTTCACTCAAAAATTGTATTGCTTAAACTTAAAATATTGGCCATAATTAAAAATGTTTGTCGTGATGCAGAGTCTTTTGGTGTGAGGAGGAAAGCTCTGCTGCTGCTGTTTCTACGAGGATTGCTGTCCTCTTTCTGTGTTCACCGCTTACTTACCCATCAAACCGGCGGAGCAGGCCGCAGAGCCGTGATGCAGAGTATTTTTGTGTGAGGAGCAAAGCTCTGCTGCTGCTGTTTCTACGAAGATTGCTGGCCTCTTTCTGTGTTCACCGCTTATTTACCCATCAAACCCGCAGAGCGGGCCGCATAGTCGTGACGCAGAGTCTTTTGGTGTTTGAGCTCTGCAGGCTCTGCGGACCCTCTCCGGAGACAGCTTTTGAATGGTGAGAAACAACGCAAGACTGAACTAACAGACCGTGTTTACCCCTTTTGACTGAGGTAAGATTCCTTACCTTGATTGAAATGTGTACAAACTACACTGAAATAGTTGACTCAGCACGGTTTTGGTTGACTCAAGATCCGAATTGAATATATAGGCGACATAACCTACAGGCATTATAACTGTTGCAGCGGGATTTAGTGTGCTGCCAGATAGTGGGCAAGAGTGAGTCTGTAGTTATCCCGACTCCTGAATCCTCGGGACTCCTCTCCAAGGAATAAAAACTCAAAGCTGAACAAATTGGGGATTCAAAAGTGCTATTGACAAAAGGATAAATTCAATCACTATACAACAAACACAATCAGCATTGAAGTGTGTCTGGGAGACTGCAGGGGTTCTACCCCTTTGATCCCAAGGAAACTGATTCAGATCACTTCACTAAAGCTTGTGCCTTGACTGAGCGAACAAACAGCCGATAGTGTGACCAGCAGCTTCTAGACCCCATTTGAACGACCGACAAAGACGAGTGACAGAGAATTGTGGGGGATTTCACCCGATGATCCAGAAGGAAGAGTCTGTCAACCAAAGTCTGATTCAGAAAAGACGAATGTACATTTGAAACAGTACGATATTCACGGCTACAGCTTCCAACCTGTACACCCAATTTATCTATCTGACACAGGAAGCTAACTCGGCCTTGAAGACGAGGAATAGCTCTTCAGTTGTGACCCAGCGGATGATGACAACAATTCCTGCAGGTCAAAAAATAAGCCAACGTGGCAAAGTAGGGCTGAACTCCTCCATTTCACATGAGTCGAAACAACCTACAATTGAACAGGTTCTTTCTAAACAACAATTAAAGACCAGGCAATGTGCAATGGATGAATGGAATCCGAGAATAGATCAGCTAAAGTCCACCGTGGTGGAGACTCAGGACGTGCAAAAGCCAGAATTAGTCTCAGAAGTAATTATGGCGGTCCCGCGGTCATCAACCCCCTCTATCCAGAAAAAGTTCAATCCTGAGAAAAGTCACTTACAGACTCCGGCTATGCTGACAAGCAAAGATCTAGATGATAAGGACGAGCTGCTCCTTGCTTAGCAACCAAAAAAAGAGGCGTTAGGTGTAATTGAAGCAAGACGAACACCTAATTTCAACAAAGAGATATCACCAAGAGTAAACGGAAAGGCCAGTTGTTATACACCAATGACCGCCATTTTGGAACCATCAAAGAAAGAGAAACTCAGCTACGGCGAATTTGAAAAGTCATTTAGGGACACCCAAAAAGAGAATCGTGAGGTGAGCGTTAAATCACAAGAAGAACTTCAAAAAAGTGGGTTATCACTAAAAGAACTTCAGACTCCGGTGGCACAATCATCAGGGATGACCACATTTGAGCAGCCACAGAGAGCATCCCAAACGGAGAAGGCAATATTCGATAATCTTGCATCTCTGATGATTTCTGGCCATCATCTAACAAAGCCAAGTACACAGACAATGGAAGGGCACCTAGTGTCCACTGATCTTCCGAAAAAGGAAAAGGCAAGGATAGCCAAACTGAAATGGCTACAACAACATGCCATGCAAAAAACGCTTGAAGAAGGCCGTCATCATTTGAGGCCTCCTGTAAACAGTAAAGCAGCTCGTTTATCCTTAGACATTACTGAGATTGAATCGTTGATGAGCAAAATCGAGAAAAGAAATGACGTTTTTGGTGATACAATGATCATAAGGTGAAAAGAGTCCCTTGTCACTTCAACTCCAGTCAACAAGCTCATTAATCCCCGGGCCACAGACTAACGAAGATAAAACCCAAACCAGTGAATTTAAAACATCAAAGAGAGCCTGCAAACCAGTTTACATTTGAAATAGAAGAAACAATTTGCACTCCAGAAAGGGAAAACAGAAATCCAAAGATGGCCAAGTCAACTGAAAACCAAGATAATGAACTTAAAGAGGGAAAGTATATGAGGGAAGAGCTGGACCAGCATCAGCAACAAAGGATTCCAACAACCATGATTTTTTTAAAAAACACATTTTATCAGTTTTAAGTGCATGGAACATACAGGTGAGGTGAGCAATACCAACAACCATGATTGACCTACAAAATATGCTCATTACAATCATATCCCACTTAATGATACCGTTAAGGAAACTTAATGAAATAAGTAATGAGAACATTACGGACCAACGGACGCTCTTAGCTATGATCCACACAAAGCAGATTTTTATAGAGAATTTCATTAACAACTCAGAGAAGCGTTTGGACACTGAAGCCGAACAATCACAATTATGGCAGACACGATTATTTGAAATAGCGAGATGAGAAAGAGCAGGAAAACAACAATTGACAACAGATATGATAGCATGGCTGAAACATCTCCCACAGAGACAGCAAAATATCCAACCCAAACAAGCCTCTCCTAGTGTTATACCAAAATGTTTGCCATTGGTGGCCCAAGATTTGAGAGTGATGCCGGTGGTGGCGGGACTGGAAAAGGGCATAGTAAAGGTTCCTCAAAACATTCCAATAACAGAGATTTCACTGCATGAGGCGATGGATACTAAGCCTACGATGCATACAGCAGACACTTTCCAAATATTTTTACAAAAAGGAAGCAGACCAGAAGAGAATAAAACAAAAACAAAAACAAAAAAGAAACCCGGCAAACAAAAGGGATCACAAGCATTTTTGCAGAATATTACCCCTGCACAACAAAAGACAACATCAACTCAACAAAAAGATCTAGAATCAAGCAAGGCAGCCGAAATTATGATGAAATCCCATAATATCCAAGATAATCTGAGGAAAATAGACAATGTACAACATGTTGATGCCAAGAATGAAATAGAGGACTTACTTGACTTCTCTACATACAGTGTTCCATCTGGATCAGAAGAGACGGAGCTGCCAACGCTCCCCAATGAATCCAACCTCATTATAGTCGATGAATATATAAGGAATAATGAAGATGCCCTGACTATATCCAACATGCCTTGTGAGGAAATTTCGGATATATCCTTGAACTGTACATCGAGAATCTCCCTATCTATGAAGTCAATCTCAGAAAATGAAGAGTCTTGGGACGATGAACAATCTCGAGATGGTAGAACCCAATCAAGCCAATGTTCCATCAACCAGCGCAGATCACAGTGCGATTAGACCAGAAGCACACTGATTAAGGGAATAAAACTACAGAGATTTGTGGACCCAAAGATCCAGAGAACACGGTACACCCTGAGCCCTGGTAAGAATCTACAATAGTGATGAACCTCTGACTTTGAATAGAATTAATGTCCTGTTGCTATTACATGCAATACCGCAATTAAAGGACACTTATACAGAGGATATAAAGGTGGTGATATTTGATGATGAAAAGACACTGGACAAAGTATCAATTGAACTGTGCGACAGTACAGTTATGAACCAGATTTTGTCATTTTCACAAATGCTAAAAAAGCTTGGATTTAACTGTAGACAAATAACAATTGCAGAATAACCATAGACATGACTGGTTGATTTCAAAAGATCAAGAAAAGGAGAATGGACATCAGACTCAGAGAACCAGCCAGTAAAATGAGACAATGCAATCAAGGGATCAAACTAGCGAGATAGATACCTTGGCGAATAGAAATACAAGATACAGTAAGAAACAACCCATACAACGAGAATATGATGAGAGACAAATGAACAAATCAGTTCCCAAGAGACAAAATTCATAACCACCAATCAACTTGAAGGTCAACAGCTGGTCCTTATGTTCATGGAACACCAGAGGCCATTCCCACCTGATCGAACATCAAGCACCTGAATTAGAAGCAGCATTTCAAATCATTTGCTTCTGAGAAACATGGATGATACATAAACCATGCTGTGACGGATTCTTAACCTTCTTAAATCCGTCCATTCAGAAAAAACAGGGGAGGCCAGCTTCTGGCCTCATCATAATGATTAAAATTGATCCAGATTGGATTATGGTAGAAACCAAGAATGTGAACCCGAGGATACAATACACTGTTATAAAGATTCAGGTGGCTGACCATGATGAGATGTTAAACTTGGGTACAACTTTACAACATCGATTAATAGCAATATTTAATCTATACTGGAACCCGGCTGCCATCAATGATGATAAGTTTTTGGATGCTGTATTTCTGACTATTGATAATCTAGCCTGTAAGTACCAAAAAATAGAATGAATTGTCTGTGGGGATTTGAATATCGATTCACTGAACTCCAATGGCGTCGAACGAGAGAAAAAGAACTTTCTCAACGATCGCAGAGATGGCAGAAAGAAGCAAACATCAGAAATCTGACTCTTGTAAATAAGTCAAGCGAGGATCGATATAATCACTACACCAACGTGGGTATGTGGAAATTCTACCGAAACCATTGATTATATATTCATGTCAATGGAGCTAAAGAACTCAATAACGAAAATTTAAGTTATACCAACGACTAAAAGCAACCATAATAAGTTGACAACATTTGGTTCAGATCTGAATCATCAAGTAAAGAAACAACAGTCAATGCAAGTGGAATTTAATGGTAAATCACTAAGATTGATGTTAAGCCAACCCCAATTCGGTAATTTACCTTGTATTTTCCATGACGGAAAGATGGATGACAAAGAAAAGCTGAATTATGGATGGCTCTTACTGCCCTACTTTAAATCAAGGCCAATGACAAAAACAAAAACTCACAAACATCAGTTTAATTCAGAGATTGCGGAAAGAAAGAAAGCTCTACGTGATATTACCCAAAAACGGAGAAAAAAACAAGACTGTCGAAAATATGGGAAAGATGAAAGCAGCTAAACAAAACTATTCAAACTGGAAAAAAAATACACCCTGACATTGTTCCAAACAGATGCAGAAGCAATTCTGATGACCTTTAAAAACCGTAATTTGAGAGAATTATGGAATCTCCTCAATGAGAACTGCCAATACCAAAATTGGCTTGTTGCAAACATGACAGAAAATGTTACGCTCACCTGGTTCCCACGGGGGCGTCGACCGGAACTGGGCCGCTGTTATTTCCACCAGCGTGACGTGTAGCGCCAAGATGACTGACTGGACTGGCCCGCTCAGCCTAGTTTGTCTGGCTCGCAAGAATATTCTTCTGCAAAGGAGAAGAGGAATTAACCACCCGTGGAATTGAGTGTCAACCCACCTTCCCCACTCCCGTTGTCTTCCCACTGATCACTCTTGATGTCCCCTCCTTAGTCTCACCTGATGGTTTGGAAGGATGAGCTCTCCATCCTGCGTCGACCGCAGGGGCGCGTTGATGACCAGTTACTTCACTGGCGTAGAGGAATTGGTGAGTTACAGTATTGACTCTAAAGTCCAATTGTTCATAAGAGTTCAAATGTCTGCTCTTCACTCTGTCTGATTCCTTGCAGGTTGCCGATTAATCCACTCGAAGATTTCCAAATGGCACTCGGTAAGATTCAGGTAAGTCTATTGTGTTTTTCCCCTTAGGGGCCGGGGTACGGCGATGAAGCAGAGTTGACTGTGCCGACCCGAGATGAGGTGAGACCCCCGTGGTAAATCAGGTAAGTTTTGTGGGGGGTAACTGGTATTGTCCTTGCTTTCTCCCCTTAGGGGCCAGGGTACGGCGATGAAGCAGAGTTGACTGTGCAGACCCGAAATAAGGTGAGTACCTCCCGTGGTAAATCAGGTAAGTCCTTGGAGGTAGCTTGTATGGCCTTAGAGAGCCCCCTTGCTCACCTTGCTGTCTTTGTCTCCTTAGGTGTCGGCGGGCGGCCGCGAGATGGAGAGAGCGTGATGGAATGCTGAAGTACCGCCAAGCAGGTGAGTTCAGCGCGGCGCTGTAGGAATGCGAAGCGATGCTTCAAAGACTTCTGTCTTTCAGTTCTGTGGCGAATTGGATCAGGATTCAGGTAAGAATTAAAGTTAAAACTCCTGTTCTAACCTTTATCCTTTTTGTCTTCTTGTTTCAGGAGTCCCAGGACTGAAGCGGGCGTGGCTGAAGACTGGAGCTGCTGAAAACACAGTGAGCGTTACGCTGCAGCAAGCAGAATAACGCGAAGCATGTGTGGCTGTCCGGGCGTGGTTCAAATAGCCTTGGAAAAAGATCCAGGTAGGTATTCTTCCACAGCCCCACCCAAGTAACAAAATAGTCCCTTCAGTAAAATAGTCCCTCCTAAGCCTCATTTGGCTTGAGTCTTCATGCAGCATGGTCTGCCTCAGGTAAGTTATCAATAATGAGCCTGGCGCCCAAGGCGCCAGGACGGACTTTATCTTTATGAGCCTCGCGCCATAGGTGCCAGGACTTTACCCAAACAGCCCCTAACTGGGGCTTTTGGGCATGCTCCAAGTGGCATGATGCCTGCTTCCGGGGCTGCTGGGCCTGGTCTGGTCTTCCGGGGGCAGGCATCATGACAGAAAACAACTGGATCTGTCACTTCTCTACTCTCTATAGTGAACACGTGTCGAATGATGTTCTCTCTGAACTGCCCACAATAAAGAAGTGGAACTTGAAGTGGGAGAAACAGGACATCATGGACATGATATCAAAGCTTATTCCATCTTGGGCTCCTGGCCCGGATGGACTTTCCAATGCCATCATTAAACAAACACCAAATACATGGACGAATCTGCTGGACCAAATATTTACTCTGATAAATAAGCTTAACCAGATTCCATCATCATGTACGATGGCTATCCTAATACAGATTTATGAACAGGAAGCCAGAGAGGATCCAGCCAACTATGGGCCCTTTGCTCTCCTAGACCCTCTAGGCAAAATATTCACCACCTTCCCTCTTAAAAAACAAAAGGAATGGACCAAACAAAACAATATATTTGCGACAAGACAAACGGGTTTCACAGAAAATGTAGGTACTAATATCAACCTGCTAATTTTGAATTTAATCAAACATGAAGCCCTAATCTCGAATACTATGGCACATGTAACTTTTGTCGACCTTAACATGGCTTTTGATTCGATAAATAGACAAAAACTAGGGAAGAAATTATTTGCCTGGAACTGTCCGGAGGACATTATGGAACCAATCAAACTGTTGTATTCCAACACAAGCAGTAATATCAGACTCTCAAAAGATGCAATGACCATCAATAAAGACATGGAATGGCCTGAACCAGGGTTATCTGCTTGCAGCAACCCTGTACAATCTATACACGGATGACTTTGAAGAACATGTCAAGGACAGGAATATAAATCCACCGAAACTCAATTCAATTCCCATCTACTCAATGATGTATGCGGATGACATCATATTATTAGATAAAACTATATTTGGGCTAAAAACCAGCTGTCACGGCTCGCTCCCTTCGCTCCCGTTCCCGTCACTTGGGGGCATGTTTTGGGGTTTATTCCCTACTGGACATTTCCTCCGAACCTTATGCTACAGTGCTGTGATGAATTGGGAGCGCTAAAACCTTATTTTCCAAGTTACTTCCCTTCCGGATCCATTCCAGGTTTTTGGCAGCCAGCATGCTACTTTAATCTAATGACTATGCTTCCCAGAATGCCTGGCTCACTGCTTCACCTCCTCCCTTGCAGGACAAGGTTGGGCGGAGGATAGGCAACACCTGTGGCTGCAGGTGCAGCAGGCGGCACACCTGAGGGGTGTGCTCGTTAAGCAGCTTTAAAAGCCTCAGTTTGCTTCAGTCCAGCGCTGGTCATTGTTGCAGTGTTCCTGTTGTGACTGGTCCCTTGTTCCTTGTTCCTAGCTTTTGTGCCTAGTTCCTAGTTCCCGTTTCTTGTTCCTCTCCCCTGGATTTTGGATTTATGTGCTTAATTGATTTCTGCTTTCTGGATTTCCCTTTCTGTCTTCCTCTGTCTACAGGCAGCCTTTCGCTGTGCTTTACCCTTTGATGCTGCCCAATTTGCCTGTGTTCTCTGTTTCTTTGATGCTGTCCTTTGCTACTGAAAAACTTGATGCATTAGTCTTTCCCTTTATAGATTTAGATTCCTGGTTTTTCTCCTTGGATGGGTGGGAAAGGTTTCCTTTTGTGATATCATTTTCCCTGCTCCTGATCCTTACTTTCTATTGGGATCCATTCCATGTTTTCCATTGCACTTCTGCATTTATTTCCCATTGATTATTAGGTGTGGGGTGCTGTTGTAACTAGTCCCTGTCTGAATGCCTTTTGTTTTCCTCACTATTCTATAATCACAATTCCTACCTGCCCCTTGACTTGGGTCTTATGTATTTAGTTATCCTCCACCCATTGCTGTTATAGCCTTCTGGGTCCCTGTTTGATCAACTGGGTTCGTGGGTTTACTGACATTCAAGTGGTCTTTCCGGTCCTCGTGAGTACTGTTTCTAAGTTCCTTATTCAGTATCATCTAGAGTGTCAGCTCACAGATCCTTTCCTTGCTTGCCCTCTACGTGGGCTTAGCGCTGTCAGTATCTGTAATAGCATAGTGGGTAAGGAGTTTTCCGACTTTCCTTTCAGTCATAAGGAGGTTCTAAGTGCTTACCCCACATCCCTTTTCATATATTGGTATTATTGTTTCACTCTATTTGCACTCCTGGGTTTTAGTATACACGAATCTTGGGTAGTGTATGCACGTTGTTAGATTCAAAGTTGTTCACTGTGCGATTCCGTGCACATTTTCCTTGCCATATTCATTGCCTTCTTCCTTTCTTAACACCAGCATGGGAAAAATGGGAGAATATATGGAAGTGAATGAACATCAATGCAAAAAAGACCAAATATATTTCCTTGACAAAACAACCACTGAATAAGAAAAGATCGAACACTTTAATGATAGATGGTAAACCATTGGAAGAAGTCTCCACGTTCAAATACCTAGGTATAGTAATTAATCAATTTAGGACGGAAAAAGAATGGATGGACAAACTGGAAGAAAAATGCACTCTTTAGCAAGACAAGGCTGTCTCTGGCACAGGAAATACAGAACATTTACGTTGAAGTCGATTATGGCTTTCTATCGACAAAAAGTGATCCCCATTATTACAAATGGGAGTGAAACTATGATATGTGCAGGAAATGTAAAGTGGCACAAGATGGAAGCCTTGTTTTGGCAGAAAATTCTGAGACTGCCAAAGAACTATCCAATCCCTAGGATAAGATATGAAATCGCAATGCAGTCTCTAAGTTCCATCGTCTTCTGGAAACAGTTAGATATTCTCAAAAAAGTCTTTGCTGATGAAACGACGTCAGCAATTTAAATATTACGATGTACCCATAACACAATGAACAATACAGTATTGAAAAACTGGATAAAAAAGATGGAATTGAAACTTATTCAAGAAAACATCTTGATAGAATCACTGGTACTTCGACCTCAATACGCTAAAATTAAAATCCAGCGGATTGACTGGCTGAAAACTATTGAAGATAAAGAAAAGTATGCGATGAACATCCATTGTGACGCTGATCTGCGTACTTTAAATAAACTGCCCAAATATCTGATATTATTTCCGGACCCAAAAATGTGTTTATTATTCATGAAAACCCGCCTGAATATCTTGCCAACTAGAGAAAGACTTACAGAAATTAGACAGATACCAAAGGCAGAGCAAAACTGCCATTTTTGTATGAGTGAGAAAGAGCCTGAAACAATATATCATCTGATCATGATCTGCCCGGCACTTGCCCCAAAAGAAGTCTTTTCGGTAGTTTTGTTCAAGATCTCGACTCAGCAATTAGAAACAGCCAAGAGATGGGCGCGGATGCTGAATGGTCAGGACACAAAAGCAATATTTACGATCACACAATTTCTTGCTAATATTCTGGAATTGGAAAAATGAGATACAGAGTATGTAGTTGGTTGAAGGTGTACCCTGGCTATCTTGATACAAAGTTGAAATTTGCATTTTAACAGAATATGTAATGAGGAAATAACTAAAAATTGAGAAATTAAAAAGTTTCTGTATAGACTATAACATTTTAATAAAAATAAACAAAATGTATGTTAACACATTAAAAAAAAAGTTTCCATGAAAAATAAGCTTTGAAATGTGCATTCAAGTTCTGTTATTCAAAGACATGGGGGCATCCATTTTGTAAGCAGAAACAGTTTAATATGTTTCTTGTAATTCTCCACTCTCGCAGCAGTAAACAAGCAGGAGCTCCCTACTGGGACCTGTAGCGTGTTACTGTCAAAGAGCAGAGAATTAAAAGTGTTTGTTTGCTGTATTATGATTGTCATTCATAGGACTGACTGTCCTATGTAGGTGTTATTTAATTATCTGCTAATTTATACTAAAGCACTCCTTTTCAACAGTGGCCCACCTAAATTCCCTAACCTTGAGTTGCCTACTGATGAAAATTATGGGGTGTTCTCTCCTTTTGTCGTTTAACTGAGACAAGACAGCTCCAATTCCAGTGTCAAATACATCAGTTTGCACAATAAAGAGTTTGCTGTAGTCAGAGGCACACAAGACAGGAGCCCTGCACATGTTTGCCTTCAGGCCATCAAAGGCCCACTGGCAGTCTTCACTCCAATGAACCTTCCTAGGCTGCTTGGGTGATGCCAGAGCTGTCAGGGGTGCAGCGATGGTGCCATAGTCTGCCATTAAGTTTCTGTAGTACCCAGTGAAGCCCAAAAAGCTCTCACCTGGGTTTGAGTAGAGGCAGTCTTCCAGTCCTGTACAGCTTGTACTTTACTAGGTAGAGGTTGGATTTGACCCGTTCCTACCTCATGACAAAAGTAGGAAATCTTCCCCTGTGCTATCTGGCGCTTGGTTGCCTTGATAGCGAAGTTGTCCCTTCTCATGGCCTGCAACACCTTATCCAAGTGTGTCAAATGCTATTCCCAGGTGGAACTGTAGAAAGCAGTGTCATCCAGGTAGGCCACACAGTCGGTCTCCAGGCCACTGAGAGCATGATTGACTAACCTTTGGAAGGTGGCAAGTGCATTCTTCAACCCAAAAGGCGTAACTCTAAACTGGTAGATCCCTTCTGGTGTTGAGAAAGCCGTTTTCTCCTTGGCCTGGTCAGTCAGAGCTATTTGCTAATATCCTGATGTGAGGTCAAAGGTGCTCACAAACGTGGCAACACCTGTCTTGTCCCCAAGCTCATCAGCCCTGGGCAATGGGTATGCATCAGCGTTGGTGACTGCATTGACTCCTCAGTAGTCCACACATAACCTCCAATCATTGGTACCTGCCTGGGAACTTGCCTTGGGGACAGGGACCACTGGGCTGGACCATGGGCTGGTTGAGGGTTCAATAACATACAAGCCCAACATCTTGGCAACCTCTGCCTGGATGTGGTTCTTAACAGTGTCTGACATCCTGTAGCATCTGTTTTTGACAGGTACACTCAATATCATGCCCAGGCCTAGTGTCAGTGAGAACAGAGGGGCATACTGCTGCTCTGTTGTCAAATCCGGAGAGAGTTGCACTACTCCACTGAGCCATCCCGAGGGTTGCTATGCAGCAAATCAGGAAGGGGCTCTCTCTCCTCCTCTTCTTGCTCAGAAGCTAGCAAGAGGCATGATACCTCTCCTCTCCTGTGGAAAGGCTTGTGCCTGTTTACATGGAAGACTCAAGGGGCTACCCCAGGAATACGCATGTCAACCAAATAGTTGACCGCACCCATCTTGGAGATTATCCTGAAGGGCCCAGTCCACTTATCTGCTAAAGCTCGAGGCTTGTTTGGCTCCATCACAAGGATCTCCTGACCAGGAGTCCAATCCACTCATGAGGCCTCAAGGTCATGCCAGTACTTGTTTAATTCTTGGCTTGCCTTAAGGTTTGCTGTTGCCTGGCCCATCATCTGTGCCATCCTCCTTCTGAGGCCTAACACATAGTCTCCCACTTGCTTGGCAGGACCAGAAGGGGTGGCTTCCAAACCATCTTGTACTAAGGCAAGGGGCCCCTTCACTGGATGTCCAAAGAGGAGCTCAAAGGGGTTGAAACCAACACCATTTTGAGGCACCTCTCTGCAAACATGGTAGGAGGAGCTCCAATATTCTCCTTAGGGGCTCTTCTAAAGCACCCAACATCCCTTTGAGAGGATTGTTAAACCTCTCCACCAGACCATTGGTATGAGGATGGTAGGAGGTGGAGAACTTATAGGTTACACCATATTTCTTCCACATAGCCTGCATGTAACTAGACATGAAGTTGGTTCCTCTGTCAGAGATCACAACTTTAGGAAATCCAGCTCTGGTGAAAATGCCCAGGAGAGCCCTGGCAACCACCTTCGCTGTTATGGTCCGAAGGGGTATAGCCTCTGGGTACCTGGTGGCATTTACCAGGATGAACCTGTGTCCATCTGATGCTGGAGGGCCAAGGGGACCCAACAATGTTGATGCCCACCCTCTCAAATGGTGTGCCACCTACTGGCAAAGGCTGCAGCGGGGCAATTACACTGCCTCCAGTCTTGCCAGAGAACTGGTAAGTGGGACAGGTCTTGCAGTGATCTTCCATTTCTACTCTCATTCTGGGACAGTAAAAGTGGACTGAGAGCCTTTGCTTTGTCATCTTGGTCCCAAGATGACCAGCCAAGGGGACCTCATGTACCAACTGCAACAGGAAGGGCCTGTACACCTAGGGTGCAACCAACCTCTTGACTGCAGCAGGTTCAGACTGAGTTCAGGCTGTAAAGGAGCTCACTCTCCCAAAAAATCTTAAATGACCTAGGCACTTAACCTTGTGCACGTGCCTGGGCCGGATTTCCTATGCCCTCAAGATGGTGGCACTCTCTATCACCCATACATACATCCCCCCTAGAGGGCCCACCTTCAGCCAGCAGGTATTGAAGGTCTGGGTGATCCCCTGGGGTGAGTACCTCTCCCTGAGGAGGGTCCTCTGGCTCTTTTTCCTCTGGATTTGAGTCTGGGGTCACCACTGGGCCTAGCTTCACAGGAGCCGGGACCACAGTGGGTGCTGCTGACACAGCTGGAAGAGAAGGAGCCTCCTTCGCAGAGGTGATTTTCGTACTCTTTGTATTACCCTTGGGATTCCCCTTTGGCTTGGAAAACTGACTACCCGTCAGACCCTGTTGTACCTTTGACCTAGTGACTTCAGCGGCAGTTAGGGGTAACCCATCTGAAATTAACACCATCTCGACCAAGTCAATCCCCATCAAAATGTTGGCAGGCACATTGTCCTGAACCAGGACAGGAAGCGTGGCTGTCTTATCATTAATCTGAATGGTGACATAATTTGGGAGGCCCACCAGCTAACCCAGTGGTTCTCAGAGGAGCACCTTCATAGTCCTCTGGCCTGAGCAGCGTCTTGTCCACCACTGTCCCAATGTCTCTCAAACCAGTTGAAGGCTGGCCATTTATGAGGACACTTCTCAAAAATCTTCCAGTGTTCTGTGGGAAAGTAGCCAGTACTTCTGAGTACTGTTCCCAGGCCCCAAGGGACACTAAGGACATCTCTACAGGAGCACCAAAGGATATTCCTAGAGAGGAGGGGAGGACAGTGGCCTCCACCTCAGGAGAAGAGTAAGGGTAGGTAAGACTGACAGCCTGGACACCAAGTGCCTTACCTTTACACTTGGGGGTCACCGTTCCTGTGGTCCAATGCTCCACAGTCCCAACAAGTGCCAGGAAGGCGAGGATCTGAACTGGATCCACTGGGAGCCTGCTTTGCAGCAGGAGCACCACTACATTTACTCCCACTCCCATGAGACCTATCCCCACTAGATATTTGGACCTTTGAGGGAGAGTGTTTAGGTTTATTTGGATGTGGCTGCTTCTTGGACTCCTCTGCCTTCTGAGGGGTCCCTTTCTCTTTGTCTTTGTCCTTCCCACTGGGATCCTTAGGGGACACCCTGTAGGAGACCCACTTATCAGCCAACTTGGCCAACTTAAAGGGATCGAAGATATTCTGGTCAGCAATGTACTGAAGCAGCTCTAGTGAACAAGCCTCAGAAAGTTTTTAAAAAACAAGAGCTGTGACAGTTCAACAAAATACTTGGCTTTGTAACCATCAGTCCATCCCATCATACTCATATGTGCAGCACTCACCCAATCAACCTAAGACATATTCTCTCTCTTCTTATAATCACTGAACCTCTTAAGTTACTGGGCAGGTGTCCTGCCAAACTTGGCAACCAAAGCAGATTTCATGCGCTCATACTGGCTTCTTTTCTCCACATTCAGTTTCAGAATACCTTCATAACCAGTCTGAGGTACTCTACTTAGCAAACACTTAGCCCAATCTCTATGGTCAACATAATGGATACCACAAGCCATTTCAAATGCTTTTATCCATTGGAGGATATCACAACCCTGCACATATGCACCAACCAAATCTTTCATACATTTGGTTGCTGGAGACATGACACTCTCAACTGTTTTGTCTGACGTCTTCAATCTAGCTGTCTCTAGCTGGATTCTTTGCCATTCCATGTCTCTGTCTTTGAGTATTATGTGTTGTGCCAACTCCTCCTTCTTCAACTCAGCTTCAGGCTCTAACCTTTTGTATTCAAAGATTTAATAACTAATACAATTGTATTCTTAATTGCTCAAGTTCCAGGGAATGCCCTGAAGAAACAATGCTGGGTTTTGGAATAGAAGTGACAGGAGAGGTGGCAATCCCAGTGGCAACATCTGTGACTTCACTAGAGGTAAGGACCCCATCGGAGCCCCCATTGTCATCATGAGTGTCAAAATGAGTCTGGTAATCCACAAGGGAAGCTATAAAATATGCCCCAGCCTTATCTTCAAAATATATTTCTCTCACTTCACAAGCACTCTGGCGAGTCTCTAACCTCATCCTGCTGAATGTACCATTTGCAATAGTTTCCATTGTTGGTAGTGTAGTTATCCGTGTACTCTAATAGAACTTTAAATCAATAAAGAAGTGAAAATATTTTGTAGTAGCTAGGTTAAACACTGAGTCTTAAAACCTGTGATCCCACTGCCCCCACCAGTGTAAGCCTGGAGGAGGGTAGCTGTACTTCTGCCCCCTATATGGTAGGATAACGGCATAGAACACCCCAGCAAGGATCTCAGTTTGTAAGAACGTGGTGAGCAGCCACATTTAAACTTCCAAGAGGTGATGCAGGCAGGTTCTTGAGTACAGTGTTTCCCCAAAACCAGCACAAAGGAATGTCCACACACTATGTTAGGTGATAACACAGCTTCTTTATATAAATAAGTTTAGCTACCTATACCAGATATACATATAAATAATAAAACTTTGTACTTGGAACACTTATTCAAAGAATGGCAAATATATACACTCTATGTGGTACCACATATTACTTAAATCCAGTAATGGATGCACTAACCGCAGAAAGTTTTAAATAGGCAGGTGGATTCTTAAGTGTGGTGTAACAGCATAGAATAGGGAAGAAAGACAGGTTAGTTGTGAACAGTGGCAGAATACTTTCTTTAGCTTAGATAGGTAATTCTGAGTGAGGATCCCCCCACCTGGGCAACGTGCAATGGAAAAGTTAGGGAGTAACTTATGTTGTCTTTTACAGCCCAGTCCAATAATGTTCAATAATCTTGTGCTTTATTTTAAAAGGTTCTACCACCCCAAAGTACCCGAGAGGCCACATGAGAAAAGGATCCAATGCGAAAAGGATCCAATGCGAACTCCTGATTCTAGAAGATGCTCTTCCTCGTCAAAGTAGCTTTGGTGCCTTGGCAGGTGATGTGACAGACTTTTTTGACTTTACTCGATGATTCCCTCCAAGGATGGAACCACTTCGGAAGAAGGAGCCACTGGGATGCTGAGTCCAAGAATAAAAAAGAACCAAAACCTTTCTGAAGTGCAGTAGTTTGGCTCTTCGCAGTGTTCTCCTTTGGTCGACGATTTCTCTGAGTGTAGAAGTCCTGTGAAGATGGAACGTGCCGTGGGCTATTTAAGGGCTTGGCAGATGAAAGTAAGACCCCTGGGACCCTTCGATGACTTCGGGCAGCGTTGGGTGCATAGTTCACCTTGGTGTTGGGTTTCGGAATATCGCGGTTTTCCAACTTTTGGTTCTTCGGTGCTGCAGCCGCAGCATGGACCTCTGGGTGGCTTCTGGTGACCTGGACTCAACCACTGGAGTGGACCTTGGACCATCACCAAGTCCGGACCCTGAGGACGTCTTGAGCTTCTGCTGGGTGAGATCCACCGACGGACCTTCCACTACACCCAGCGACTCTGGACTCTCTCTGGTGGGAAAAAGTGGTCAGGGATGATGGCAAGGATGTTCTATCAATTGTTCCTAGGCTGTTTTGAACGTTTGCAGCTCTGGGTGTCCAGGAGCACTATGCCCCTTGTCTGGGAGGTAGACCACAACGACTTCCAGCGGTAACAAAACCCACCTCGGGACCGTGGGTGACACCAATGGCCTTTTCTGGCTCGAGATGTCCGGCACTCATCTTCTAGACTTCGAAGACCCCTTCTCCGGAAGTCAGGCACACAGGACTGGCTTCCAGGATACTTCGTTGAAGAGCAGCCGCTTTGCACGATGGACCCTCGTAGCACTGGGAGAGGTCTCCTTTGCAGGTCCTCTTTGGATCAATCATTGGGAGACACAACAGGTTTCGGATTACATTGAAGAAACTGCAGCAGCAGACTTCTCCTTCAGCCGGGCTTCAAGGAACAACTTCTTCTTACTAAACTTCGACTTCAGCTTCTGAACAAATTGGTGAGAGGTCCCCAGACATACACATCTATCCCTCATTCACTCTGGCTGAGCCAGGCTCAGTCAGCCACTCACACAGAAGGGCATTCATGCAGGAAGGCAGCCAATCAGGCGCACAGGTATTCAGGCCATTCACTCCGCCCAGACACCCATAGCTTGTTGAATCACTGGTTTCCCCCATTCTGTCCTCTTTTCTTGAGTCCTCTAATTTCCTTGACCCATCCCAGTCTGGCTTTCGTCCGGGTAAAGGTACGGAAAGTGTCCTGGTTTCCGTCCAGGGTGACATGGCCAGGCTGGTTGACAGTGGCAGTGTTGGAGCCCTGATTCTTCTTGATCTGTCAGTGTCCTTCGACCCCGTTGACCATGCCGTCTTGCTCTCCGCCTGAGCCAGATTGGGGTATCGTGTCAGCCACTTGCCTGGTTTGTTTCTTTTCTATCAGATAGGTCTCAAACTCTCTCTCTTCCTTTGTTCACCTCTAAGGCCTGTCACCTCAGCTGCAGTGTCCCTCAAGGATCTGCTTTGTCTCACATTCTGTTTAATATCTATATCTTCCTGTTAGTGTGCCTCATCCTCTCCCTTCAGCGTCAGGTGCTATTCATATGCCGACGATACCCAGCTACTGATCTGCCTCGATCTTGATCAGGCTGAGGCGTCAGTGTGCTTGAACAAGTGCCTGGCGGCCCGAGGATGAGTGGATGGGCCACAACTGGTTGACCCTGAATGGGGACAAAACAGAGGTGATGGTAGTAGGATCCCCTCCTGTTCCCTCACTTTGGATTTCCTCTTTCGGGACCCTCTCTCTTGGTCCACTCCTGGTCCCCTCCACAAAGGTCAAAAACCTGGAGGTCCTTATGATGAACAACTTGTCAATGGCAGCTCAGGTATCAGCGGTCTGTCAGGCAGGCCATCTTCAGCTGAAAATATTAAGACGGACCCTCCATCTGATCCCAAACACACTTGGCCCCCCTGTGGTTGCCACCATAATTATGAGCAAATTGGATTACGGCAACTCCCTCTATCTGGCCCAGCCCAAGGGGCTGGTAGGTCGGCTGCAACGCCTACAAAACATGGCGGCTCAGGTGGCTACTGGCTCCCCCTAAGGAGGCCATATTACCCCTGTGTTGCGCTGCTTGCACTGGCTCCTGGTGGCCCAGCGCATTCAGTTCAAGTCTTTGTGCATTGTGCACCGTGCTCTCAATGGCCAGGGAGCGGAATACCTGCGCTCTAAGTTTGTATGCTATGTTCCCAAACGCCCCCTGCAGTCCGCCACCTCTGGGCTGCTCTCTGTGCCATCTTTCCAGCTCACTCAGGTGGGGGGTGGGTGTTCTCCATTGCTGCTGCTCAGTTTTGGAATTCTCTTCCTCCATCACTGAAGCTACTAACTAATCATCTGTCTTTCTGAAAGGTTCTAAAGAGGTTTTTGTTCTGAGTCTTGATAGGCTTGTTTTCGCGCTTTCTCTGCCTCTCGTGGGGTCCGCCCTCTCTAGCGCCATTTTTTTGTTGTAAAGAATTTTATTAGCATTTGTGCAAATACACATGCTTTAATAATTAACAGATATTAACGTAACAAATAAACATATAACCAATGCAGTCTTCATGTTGCAGTGTGATGTTCTTGTCAATTTGAGTGAGGAGGGGGCAGGTGTCCAGCGAATCCGACACCAGAAGGGGTTGGTTTCAAGGGGTTTCCATCTCTCGGGTGGTTCTTCGTCAAATTGCTGTTAGGGGTGCATTCTCTGGGGGTTTTATGGTCCGCGGCGTAGTATATGTCGCTCAGCAGAGCTTTCCATGATTCTAGGGTGTCATTAGCATTGTCGCCGCCTGCGTTGATTCCTTCCTGCCAGGCTCTGGTCTCAGCTTCCGTCCATCATTCTAGGTCTTTGAGCCATCGTTCATGCCTCGGACCCCCCGGTGACTTCCAAGCCATTGCTATGGATCTCTTTGCGAGAATGCAGGCTAAGTCCATTAGTTTGAATAGGTGTTTGTACTTGCTCAGTCTGGGATGGGCCCCTAATAAGCATTCTTTTGGGTTCCACTCGTATCTGGTTAGGCCAGCGTTCATGCAGGTGTTTTTCACCATGGACCAGAATTTTGCCGTTTTGGTGCAAGTCCAGAACATGTGGATCATGTCAGTTTTGTTGTTTCCGCACCAGGGGCATTTTGGGGATACCTGTTTGTTAAAGGTAGCCACTCTCAATGAGGTCATGTACGTTCTATATAAGACGTTCCGCTGGATCTGTTTGAAACTGGTGTTTCTTGACACTTCTTTGGGGTATAGTAATATTCGCTCCCATTCGTTATCTGATCGTGTGATTTCCAACTCGGTTTCCCATTTTTGTCTCAGTGGTGTGCTTTTTGGGTTGGGTCTGTCGATCAGTTTGTTTTATAGGCGAGACACCGGTTTCCAGCCGTCAGCTAGGTCATACATTTCCTGGAGGAGGGGATCTGGGGCGGGTTCCTCTGGACACATTGTCCATTGTTTTTTGGCAGTTGTCTTAAGGCGATGGTACCACAGGAATTGGCCGCTCGTGATTCCTTCGTTTGCTTGTAGCGATTCTAGTTCTCTGAATGTGCCCTCTTCATACATATCGCCCCATGTGTAAATTCCGGCTCTTTCCCAGTTTCTGGTTGTCCCGAGATCCGTCTGTGTTTTGCAGGCATCGGCCAGGATGGGATTGTTAGGAGTGTAGGGGTGTTTCACTTGTCGGAGGAAGCAGGTTCTAGCCCATATCTGCCTGCCTAGGGTTAATATCATGGGGAGTCAGATGGTTGTTTCATCGGGTTCCAAAGTATCTCCTTGAGAAATAGCTTGGGGGATGATTGCTGCAGTAGTCCAGATTCGGCAGCCGGATCATCGGAGAGCCATTTAGTCACATGACTGAGTTGTGCAGCTAGATAGTATCTTTGGAGGTCTGGTAGTTGTATCCCTCCCTCTTTCTACAGGAGCGTGAGTGTGGCTAAGGAGAGCTTATGTCTGGATGGCCCCCATATGAAGTCCTTGATTAAAGATTCCAGTTTTTTGAAGAAAGGAGGTCTGATGTAGTAGCAAACATTTACGACGTAGTATAAGAGTCGGGGGAGGATTATCATTTTGACAATTGCTGCTCTGCCCATCATTGCGAGCGGAAGCTTCGACCAAAACTTCATGGATTTGCGGTGGCCTTTTATTGCTTTTTCCATGTTATGTTCATGTGTGACGTCAACACCTAGGTACCTAAATACCTCGTTTGCCATTTTACCCCGACGTCTGGTAAATCAGAATTGTCCAAGCTCCTGAGTCTTGCTAGTGGGAACGCACAGGATTTTGGCCTGCTAAACTCGATCCCGGAGTATCGGGCATAATTGTCTAGGATGTCTAGCGCGACTTGTGCATTGAGCTGTGGGTCCCTCAGGTATTGGAGAACGTCATCCGCGTACAAGGATATTATGGAGTGATCATTGCCCAGCCTGATACCCGCATCAAAGTGCTGTTTTCTGAAGTAAATGGCCACTGGTTCCAGGCCTAGGATGTATAACATCTGAGATAGCGGGCATCCCTGTCTAGTGCACCGCTGTATCGCCCAGGATTCAGAGACCGCTCCTCCAGTCTTTACTCTCGCTACCGGTGAGTTGTATAGCACCTCGACCCATCGCACAAAGCCTTCGCCAAAGCCAAACTCTCTTAACACCTCGATCAGCCATTCCCAGTAGATGGAATCAAAGGCTTTTATGGCATCGAGCGATAGCACCACTAGGTCTTCGTCTCTGTCGTAGGTCTCTGCCATAATGTGCTGAAGTCTCCTCAGGTTTGCTGTGGTGTTGCGTCCTGGAACAAAGCCATTCTGGTCTTCATGGATCAGGGTTCCCACCACCCTCGCCAGCCTCTTGGCCAGGATTGTAGTCAGGATCTTACTATCGTAGTTTAGCATTGCAATTGGGCGGTATGAATCGCACTTGTTGATAGGTTTGTTAGGCTTAAGTATGGGAATGATTATTGTTTCTTTCATGGAGTTGGGTAAGATTCCATTTTCGTATGCCTCCATATACACCTCTTGCAGGACCGGGGTGAGGGTAGCTTCATACGCTTTGTAGAATTCTGATGCAAGTCCTTCACTCCCTGGGGCCTTGCATGTAGCTAGCGATCTAATCGCCTCCGTCACGTCTTCCACGGTGATCTCCGCGTCTAATAGTTCTCTTTGGTTTTCCGACAATCTTGGGAGCTCTATTTACCCCCTTTTCATCTGTAATCTCGGTTGGGAGGTGTCTTGGGAACTCGCGTTTGCAAAGCCAGGCCAACATTCTGCCAGGCTTGTCCGCTTCTTTGTGTGCCTTAGCTGTGTAAGTCGTGTAGTCGAATTTAGACAATCTGTTCCAGGCGGAAAAGCATTCCTCCCGAGTTTCTCTTAGTTTTGTCTCAGTGTCCGGTGAGGCATCGATTTTGGATTCCAGGTGCTTGATCTTAGTTTCCAGGTCTTCTAGTTCTGTTTTTAAGTATTTTGCGGATGCCTCCCACTCCAGATATCACCTCTCCCCTTGTTACTACTTTCATAGCTTCCCATAGTGTGCCCCAACTTGTCACTGAGCCTTTATTAATGTCTAGGTAGTCTTCCAGTTTGGTTCCAAGTTCCTCCTTGAATGACTGATCTGTGAGTGCTGCCGCTGGTATTCTCCATAGTGGGATTGGTGGTCTGGGTCCTCTAAGTGTCCATTGCATAACCAGCGGGGAGTGATCCAAGATGGATCTGCCTAGGTACATTGTGGATTCCACCTGTTGTGCCAGCTCTGGGTCTATGAGCAGATAATCTATTCTCGTGTGGATCTTGTGTGGGGCTGAGTAGTAGGAGTAGCTCCTCTCAGTGCGGTGTTGTTCCCTCCAGATGTCCACTAGGTCGAGGTGTTCTATTGTGCTGTTTAGTGCGTTGGCTGCGGTGTTGTTTAGGTGGTGGGGGGGTCTGATAAGTCCATAGTTCCATTCCTGATGCAATTGAAATCGCCTCCCCATATGAAAGCTCCCTCTCTGCGGAGTATCATTTTAGCGCTTAACATTTTGAGGTGTGAGGGTATTCCATGTTGTGATAGGTATGAGTTTACCAGGCATACGGTCGTGCATTCTATAGTTCCCCACAGTATTAGGTATCTGCCCTCTTTATCGGCTTCGTAGTCCAGTAGTTGGAATGGCACTGTTGGGTTTATCCACATGAATACTCCTCTGGCGAACTTGGAATAAGGTGCCCCTCTACCGGTCCCTCCCCATCGTTCGGACAGTTTGGATGTGGATTCATGCGTAAGATGGGTCTCTTGAAGCATTGCAATCGAGATCTTTTTTCTTTGCAGGTAGGAATGAATCCGGTTCCTTCTCAAGTATGTGCCCATTCCCCTCACATTCCACGTCATCACCCTGAGTTGAGATGCCATTGCGATGATAATTTGGACTCTACAATCCGGTCACCCCAGATTTCCCGTGGTAGCTGTTGCCCCTGGCTGTGAAGTTCCCTGCCCAGGTTTCGGTGATCCCTTGTCTCTGGTCTCCGCGGTCGACTGGCCACATGCCCTCCCCTCCTTGGTGTTTTGAAGACTGCATAACTAACAAAACAATTAACATAACTTGAACTGGTGCACCCAGCAACTACAAGTTCCTTTCGGTGCTCAGGCGCCCCCGTGCCGTCTGGACCCATCTGGGTGTCGGGCATGAGTAAGGTTGGTCAGGCAACTGGCCTGTCCTGAACTGTTCGTGGGGGTGGGACCCTGTGCCTGGCATGGGGCCGAGCGAGGGCCACATCTATATAGCTGACTGTTGTGTGGTTTTACCTCCTTGGTTTTCGTTTGCCTTGTTCATGTGTTGACCTTGTGAGCCATGAGCCATTCCTAGCTTTGGTTGATTGCGACGGGGGCTCGTTAATCTTTCGAGGGCTGTGTGTCTTTACCCTCTGCCAGGTTGTTGTCTTCCAGCCACATGTTGGCGGCTGCAGCGGTCTCTAGAAAAATCGCACAGCCCTTGTGAATCACCTTCAGTCTTGAGGGGTATAACAGCATGTATTTCAAATTCAGGTGTCTGAGCCGCGCTTTGATCGGGACAAATGAGTTTCTCTCCCTCTGGACTTTCTAGGTGTAGTTGGGGTAGATGGATATTTTAGAGTCTCCTCGTTCGAAGGGTCCCTCCTCTCTGGAGTGCCGTAGGATGATTTCTCTGTCTTGAAAATTGAGTATTTTGGCGATTATGGGGCGAGGGTGTGAGCCCGGTGGAGGTCTTTTTTGTAGGGATCTATGCACTCTTTCGACCGATAAACCTTGTGTTAGTCTTTCAGCACCTATCTCTTGTTGTATCAGGGACTCTATGTAGGCCAGGGGTGCACAACTGATTTCGACAGAGGGCCGAAAGTACCTTACATGAGGGCTACAGTGGGCCGAAAAGTAAATGTGGGCGGGGCGGTAGGCGGGGCGTGGCAGGAGGCTTTTTAAACCCCCAATTTGTACTAAACACATGGAAAAAGAATGTTTTTGAGGGGTAACGATTTTTATTTGCATTTCAAACTTACATTTTGTACTACACATTTTCCATTGTTATAATTTATTACTATTTAGTTATTGTATCTCGCCTGTTTAATTAACTTATATATATTTTATTGACCCTAGATACACTATGCCCCATGGCACCCTCACCCCCAACCAAACACTATGCCCCAGGGTCCCCTTACCCCCAACCAAACACTATGCCCCATCGCCCCCTCACCCCAACCAAACATTATGCCCCATGGCCCCCTCACCCCCAACCAAACACTATGCCCCATGGCCCCCTCACCCCAACCAAACATTATGCCCCATGGCCCCCTCACCCCCAACCAAACACTATGCCCCAGGGCCCCCTTACCCCCAACCAAACACTATGCCCCATGGCCCCCTCACCCCAACCAAACACTATGCCCCATGGCCCCCTCACGCACAACCAAACACTATGCCCCAGGGCCCCCTTACCCCCAACCAAACACTATGCCCCATGGCCCCCTCACCCCAACCAAACATTATGCCCCATGGCCCCCTCACCCCCAACCAAACACTATGCCCCATGGCCCCCTCACCCCCAACCAAACACTATGCCCCATGGCCCCCTCACCCCCAACCAAACACTATGCCCCAGGGCCCCCTCACCCCCAACCAAACACTATGCCCCAGGGCCCCCTCACCCCCAACCAAACACTATGCCCCATGGCCCCCTCACCCCCAACCAAACACTATGCCCCCCCGCATCTCAACATACATACAAAATACATTCAAATACAAACATTCATACACATCCGACACACCCCTCCACCCCCGCATCTCAACATACACACAAAATACATTCAAATACAAACATTCATACACATCCGACACCCCCCACCCCGCATCTCAACATACACACAAAATACATTCAAATACAAACATTCATACACATCCGACATACCCCCACCCCCGCATCTCAACATACACACAAAATACATTCAAATACAAACATTCATACACATCCGACACCCCCCCACCCCCGCATCTCAACATACACACAAAATACATTCAAATACAAACATTCATACACATCCGACACACCCCCCAACCCCGCATCTCAACATACACACAAAATACATTCAAATACAAACATTCATACACATCTGACACACCCCCCCACCCCCGCATCTCAACATACACACAAAATACATTCAAATACAAACATTTATACACATCCGACACCCCCCACCCCCGCATCTCAACATACACACAAAATACATTCAAATACAAACATTCATACACATCCGACACACCCCCCAACCCCGCATCTCAACATACACACAAAATACATTCAAATACAAACATTCATACACATCCGACACCCCCCCCGCATCTCAACATACACACAAAATACATTCAAATACAAACATTCATACACATCCGACACCCCCCCCCAACATACACACACAAACATAAAGCAAAACAAACCCGACACACAAACACAAACAGACCACTTACCGGAGACGTGCTGGAAGGCAGGTAAGCGGCAGGTAAGCTGGAACGCTGGAATCGTACTACGGCTGGTGTGGTCCAAGGCTGAAATGCCTTCCGGCATCAAGCCTTATGGACCACGCCAGCCGTAGTGCTGGCCCTCCATTGGTGCAGCACACATGCATTACGTGGCTCGTAGGAGCGACGTGATGCGTGTGTGTGCTGAGCCAATGAGGGCCAGTGTTTTCACCGGCCCGGAAGACAACAAAGACTTTCCTAATGGAGGGTGGCCGTGGGCCGCCCTCCATTAGGAAAGTCTTTGTGCCTCGCGGGCCGGTCAAAAGGGCATGGCGGGCCGCAACTGGCCCGCGGGCCGTATGTTGTGCACCCATGATGTAGGCCGTCGGGTTCGAGCCTTCTCTTCCTTCTTGGACCCCAAGTATTCTGACGTTACTACGTCTAGCCCGGCCCTCGGCCTCCTCAGCTTTGGCCTCAAGCACGGCCACCTTTCTTTCCAGGTCGACAACCTTAGCTTTCAATTCCGTTACGTCGTCAGGCGTTTCTTTTATGGTTGTCTCAGCGCTCGTCACTCTCTCGGTTAGGTTGCGGGCATCCTGGCGCATAAATTGTATTTCGGATTTGAACTCACCAATTCTGGAGTCTATGAATGACCGTAGGGATGCAATGGCTTCCAACACCTGGGTTTGGTTTTCGGAGGACTCAGCTACTTTTGCTTGTACCTGTTTGGGGGTGGAGGGACGTGGTTGCGGGGGGGACTTCGTTTTGGTGGATATGTATGTGTCCATGGTGGCTATTTTCCCCTTGTTTCTGGCGGACATGATGAGGGGTGTGCAAGTACTCTGCCCCTTCTGTTCCAGGGGTGGGAGCGCCCGCACACTGTAACGACCTGGAGGGGCAGCCGTATGGTTGGGTGGGTGGACTCAGCTTGGTCCTCAATGTGCGGGGACAATACACTGTGTTTTGCGCGGGTTGTTTCCAGGGTTCGGCTAGGTGACAAAGAGTAGCATGAAGACACTCCTGGAAAGGCCGCTCTGTCCCGGTCTGTTCTTAGGAGCGTTCGTAATTGTGCCAGTGGTGCATATCTATGGTCCCCTATAGTGGAAGTGTTCGGCGGCCTTGTTAATTACGAGCCCCCTCCCGCGGTTCTCCTCACCTCGAGTTCTTTGGGCTCTCTGCCGTGGAGGCGGGCGAGCGCCGGGGTTGTGTCAGGGATGGGGTCCGTGCATCTCCACACGGCGTCGCTCACTGGCGTACCGGCTGTGCTGCTCTCCTGTAGGCCGTGGGCCGGCTACTTCTTGTCCCTTCGGCTGGTTGTAGTTCTCCGTGTGGCAGGGCCGGAGCCCCGTTGTCGTCGGCGTCACTCTCCTGCAAGCCACGGGCCAGGGGGCTTCCCCGGTTATTTCAGAGGTCGGAGTCGGGATCTGGATCCAGCTTCCCCGTGCGGGAGCTTCTACTTTTTTTTTAAATTTTTTTTTTTTTTATTATTATTGATATCGTTGAAATAAATCAACTTTTCAATACAAGATATAACATACAATTGATCTTAAAAGGTACATAAGATTAAGATTTAAGAAACAATTCATTATAATTGATTGAAGCATTAAAATTGATACATTAGGATGATGCACAATTCACATGGACCATAAAAGAGAGAAAGAAGTTAATCAATTCAGTTCATATAAAACACGTCTAGCTAGAAATACTGAGAACGAGAAGATTCAACACGCCATTCCTGGATAAATGACAGAGAACTCAAATAAACAGCAACAATTATTTAACAGGTTAAGTTCACTCCATAAAGAAAATTAACAATAGCAATTTGAAGAGAAACATGGTCGTCAGCAATAATGTGGACCATCTTTCTACTGATTCTAAGTTCCCTAAGTAGCTACAATGCCATGAGAAAAATTTCAAGCATTTTTGAATTAGCGCGGGGCATAGCGAAAGTATATGCTCTAAGGTTTCTAAGGCTTTAGTATCACCACAATATCTACAGAAAGAGGCCACCTCCTCACTGCCCTTCCGTTTGGCCAAAAGTTCACGGGTGTGCCATAAGTTCAGGTGCATTCTGAGGATGGCTGAGCAAATTCTCTTTCAGGGAAATTTTAAGAGATAAGGTTCAATACATCCCAATCTCTTATGTCGAAATTTTTCAGGGATTGCAGACTTATATTGCAAGCATTTGTTTCGAGTATTAATCCAATCATTGAGGTAAATTAATTGTTTTACTTTGTTTGGATTGGTCAAGAGCAATTTAAGCGACGCATCTGCCTCTACCAAAGTGCGATAAATTGCCCGTAACCACTGTTTGACAAAAGAGTGTTCAGTATGGAAAATATAATTCGACAAAAATTGTAAAATATTGTGCTCACGGTGAGGTAGAAGAGTTTTCCGCAATAAGGCACATGTCCTCCACTGATACTGAGCATAGAGAGAAGTGAGACCCAATTCATACCGTATCCAGACTATCGGGATACATTGAGGCAGCTGAAGAATGGCTTTCCAGAATTTGCCTTCGAACTTATCAAAGACTTTTGGTAGCCATGGTGATTGAGACTCCAAACCATATAGAATACATGGGGTGGCTTTTTGTTTCCAAAAGAGGACAGCTGGTTGCATCCAGAAAGCACCATATCGATGCATTATAATTTTTGTTTGGGAGATAGCCGAGTTAAGCTTACACTTAAAAGCATCGAGGTGAGCATTAGTCGTGACACTAACATCAAAGACCATACCAAGATAAACATAGCTTGATACTATCGACAGATTTATGTGATTAATGGACCAAGATGAAAGAGATCTTATTGTGTTACGTGGTCTGTAGACGACAACCTGGGTTTTGGTTGTATTCACATGTAAGTCATTGGCCAATATATAGCTATTAAAGCCATCAAGAAGTTTTTGTAGTCCAACTGGAGTTTTGGAAACTAACACCAAGTCGTCGGCATACATTAAAGTTTGAATCTGGCAATTGTTTATCTTGGGGGAGTCCGATGTTATTTTCTCGAAAACCTTTCGCACGTCAGACATAAAGTAGTTGAAGATTGCTGACGCAAGAAGGTAGCCTTGTTTGAGGCCACGAACAGTCGGAAATGCTCTAGATAGAAGACCTTCTAGGTTCAGTCTAATGCGCACTGAGGTTTCCCCATGCAACAGCTGGATGATTTGTTGTAGAGTGGGCGGACACTTATCTCTGGTAAGTTTTGCAAAGAGAATCGGACGAGAGATGGCATCAAATGCCGTGTGGAGATCTACAAAAGCAAATAAAGTGCTTGTTTGGTATTTTGAGCTTGAGATTTAAGAGCGTTAAGACAGAACAAGTTAATATTTGTGCCTAGCCCCGCAAGAAAACCCGTTTGAAACGGGTCTCTTGCATGAGCTACTTTGGTCCAGATGTTAAAGTCCCTCAAAATAAGTTTTGAAAAAAGCTTTCCGGGGGCATCAAGAAGGGCAATGGGTCGATAATTGCACGGTAAAGTGCGGTCGCCCTTTTTGTGAATAGGAACTATAATAGATGTTTTCCATGAGTTGGGAATCTCGCGAGTCCTGATGATAGATTGGAAGAGATTATTTAATATTTCAGCCCACTTCGTAGGGTTCAATTTAAACATATGATTACTAAGGCCATCCGGGCCTTTCGCCCGAGAAGAGCTAATATGTCTGATGTATTCTTCAAGTATAAGTGGGGAACAATCAAGAAACCAACGCTCGGAATCACTAGCTAGCTTGACCAAAGGCACAAACGACGAGTCTGCATATAGGCTAGAATAGTGTTTGATCCATTGGGTCTCAGTAACACTGGAGGCCTGTAAAGTACCTTGAGATTTATTAGCACATTGGTTGAAAATTGCCCAAGTTTCGGCCGTATTCTTATTTGCTATTAATTTAAGCATATGTTCACCATCTAGTTGCAAAATGTGTGCACGATGTTGTTTCATCCAATTGTGGAATTTGCTTTTAACGATTCGCAGCTGTTGAATGGAGTTAGGCAAATTCATTTTGAGAATCATTCTTTTTTCACGATGATATTCAGTCTTTTTAGCCTTGATTAGTGGATTGAAGGTATGTTTGTGTGGATGAAACTCCTTACTTTTCATACAGGAATCCAAAGTAAGGAGAAGGTTAGTATACTGTTTTGGACAAATAGAGCTATCATTTAAAATGATTAGACAAGCTAGAGATGACAAGTTACTATTTGACCAACGAAGGCGCGTTTTAGCATTATTGACTATTAGGTCGTTCGTATAGTATGACCTTTTGATAGTTAAATAATTCCACTTAATTGTAAGCCGTAGTAGATGGTGATCACTATATACTTGTGGAAATATTTTAAAAGTACTTATTTGTCCAGTTAAGTTGGTATGTGTATACATGTAGTCTATTGTAGTAGATATGGAACCCCCCTGCCATGTGGGCTGAGCCGGAATATCGCCTTGAATTTCACCATTGGTCATGTGAAAATGGCGATTTGACATAAAGGAGGTCCATCGCTTAACCTTCTCCAATGTGATTTTTCCTTTAGGATTAATACAGTCCAAGTTAAGATCACCTACAATAAGGGTATCCGTAATATCTTGGGAAAGGAATACCAAATCTAAAAGTCTGGACAAACCTGTATAAAAAGCAGTACCAGTCAACCCTAAAGGATTGCGATAGATATTAAGCAATGCAATAGTATGTGCTGGACATGTAATCTTGACAAGTTGGATAAAGGCAGAAACAGAATCCCAGGCTTCAATGGCGAAACCACTGGATATGTTTACTCCTGTCAATAATCCTGATGATGGTCGACCTCTTTGACTCCCAATGGCTGGAAGCAGAACAATCTCGTAATTGTTCCATACAGGTGTTTGCAGGAGCCAAGTTTCCTGTAATGCTATTATGTCCATAACAACTGGAAAGTTAGCAATAGAGGTTTGTAGATGAGAATAACCTCTAGTGTTCCAACTAGCAACATTAATAAGATGGTCTTTAGTTGTTTCTAATGGTTATGACATATGCGACTCGGCACGACCAGTGTTCTGCATCACAGGGAAGCTTGCGCTAAATTGATTAGATGGTTGCTTTACATTAGAGTCCCCATTCATAAATGTTGGGTCTTGTGCTAATAAGAACCCCATCGGAAATAATTGCATTTTTGATTTCCAGATGGTATTAAGAACGATACCCGAAGGTATCCACAAACGCACCACTGAACAAGTATTCTCAGAAATGAATTCAATCTGCTCAATGTCACTCGAGCTTATGTCTTCGAGCTCCACCACTTCAGAGAAGATGTTGAGCACACTACGACGGTTTAAATCGTAGGTGCCAAAGTTTCCTCCTCGACACTTCAAAATTAAAGAATGGCATTTGCGCCGTGCCAAGGGATGAGAAGTGGGTACCGCTGGGGTGTTATTTCGGGAATTGTGGCTGACAGAATAAAAAGGATCATTTAGATTAGGTTTAAATAGATCTGAAGCATGAGATGGAGTAGCATTAGGGCGTTTGTCAGTACGCAGAGAAGATTGTTGAGTTACTATGGATGTTGGCATAGAACTCGGTAAGAGCCACTGGCTCAGAGACGAATTTGGACCACTTGGTTTTTGAGAAGGCTTAGAAAGGGTAGGCTGAGAGCAGGAGGCCAAATATGCATCTACAGCCTCACGTATTTGTTCCGCCGAGATTGTGGTGGAAGAGTCGATGCTCTTTTTGGTGGCTGAAGACACAATTTTGTCACTAACAGCTAGATTTGTTTGGCCTGTGCATTTGTTTGGAAGTTGGCAAGTGGAAGCTAACTCAAGTTCACGAATCAAAGCATCTAAGGCAGGATGGCTAGAGGCCATGGTACTAATAGACACTGGAGGCAACACTGGGATAATAGACCCAATATTTGACTGTAAAGGGTTCTGACACGGAGGAGAGGCAATTAAAATCAGGTTTGGAGAAGACGCTACAATATTAGCCAGAGGTACAGTAGGAAGTCCTAAAATGGGTTTAGGATTCTGCAGACCAGAGGTGGGAGGCACTAAAGAAGTGGATATTGCTATCGGTTGTGTAGGATCGAGAGTTTGAACTGGCTTACTTGCCAAAGAAGCAATTGTCGCTTGGGTCAGAGGACAAGAATTGGCACTACTAATAGTAGAAGCTAAATCGGGAGCCAGCGTAAGTGAAAGTTGTTTAGACACTGGCGTTTGTATTGAATCTTGAGAAGCTTGTGGAGCTACCAAAGACTCAGGTACCGGGATCAGAGTTTGAAAGAAAGTTTTCATAGTTTGCTTCTGTAATGTCAGAGTAAACAGATTAGAGTTTTTCTTGTTTTTTTTCTGGGTATTGTGAGAAATTTTGGAGGACTTTTTTCTGTTTCTTCTTGCTGGTAAGGACGGAATATCATTTCCTTTCTCAACAGTAATCGCAGAAGACATAGGGGCTGGGGGTGGTGAGAGCACTAGGGTAGAAGGATCAATAGGGAGAATGGAGTGTGCATCATTCACAGGATCACGAGTGGTGGCCGGATTCAGCCGTCCTTCAGAAGTAATAATATCCGCAAATGCAGGTATAATCTGCGGAGGTGGAAAATTAAGGGACAGGAGACTTGTAGATCCGATGGTCACAATTGAAATATCGTCATCATGAGCATTGTTAGTTGGACAAGGATCGCGGGGATTCGATGACAGATTATCAGCTAAAGTCTTGAGTAGTGCTAAGGTTTCGTGTGCTTCTACTGAATGAGCAGTAACTTTGGCATCTAGACATTCAAATAGTTTAAACAGACTTTGTAGATTTAGCTGCATAGCGGCCAAAGTAATGTCGGATGTTGATAGAGCAATCCTAGCTTCTATTGGGAGGGTAGCTGAAGGGAGATGAGAGTCAACTGGTAATACAGTCCGCACTGGTGATGTTGTTGCAACAAGAGATACGCTCTTAAACGGCATATTTGTTTTGCCCACCAAATTGGCTAATGAAGTATTAAATGGATTCTGAGAAGTGAGTTTTCCCACAGCACTTTGAAAAGAAAGTTCCTGTGGGACTTGTATTTGGACTCTACGAGGAGTCGGATAGACAAAAGAAATTGATGGGGAGCTTGGTGAACACTCCGAACGTGAACTGGCTGAAATAAGATTCATTACGCTCTGAGAATCCTGCAGTATCGAGTTGTTCGAACCAGAGTGTCTAGCATGTAGTGAGAGTTCAGGTTCGAAACATGGAGAGGACGTTAAAGGTCTATCTAAATGCTTAGCGCCTCTTCTTTTTGTAGTCATACATGGCAAGGGTGTATGCAACATTGTGTTGTCTGAGAGTGGAAGAGCCGCTCTCATAGCGTCACTTTTAGTGTGTTCCTTCGTTATGGGCTCATAAGGAGACAGAGTGTCAAAAACTGGAAGAACTTCACTAATGTGATCAAGGGTTGATGGAATCTTTGTGGAATGGGAGCTAGCTAACATAGTAACAGAAGGAAGATGGACAATCCTACGAGAGAGACAAGGGAGTCGTGCCGCAGGTATTGTCAATCCCTTCTGACGTAAATTTTGAGGCATACCCGAAGTTAATAAATAGGCCATGTGAAATAAATTAGAAATGGCCAACGATTCAAATTTAAAAATTATATGAAATACAAAGCTGAGTTTTTTTTTCAATGGTACCACAACAATAGACACACAGTGGTTGGATTGGGTGCCTTCAAAGTTCGAATAGAACGCTTGTAAATAGAATACAACAGACACTTGGTTCTCTGAATTCAAGCAAAAGTTCACAGTTTATCCGGTCACAGGGTAAGGAACGCCCGACAGCTTAAGAAGCTGCCAGAGTCCGTCTCTCCCCCCTTACCCTTATGGCAATTGGGGGCTTATGTAGCTGATGGAACAAAGTACCTCCAAACTGGAGTACTCACCGCACAAGGACACGGACACAGCCGAACAGCAAAACAGCATCTCCAGCCCTTACAGCCTCCAGGGCTTAACGCCGCAAGGGTGGTTGAGCCGGCACTAAATGCGGGCTGTGAGTCACGTGATTCGTCACCTGACCGCAACGAAATCCGCCTCCTCCAGAAAGTGAGGCGTGTCCAGCAAGAGCAGCGCTCGCAGTGCTGGAATAGCAAAATGTGCAGCAGGCAGCCAGGTATGGAGTCAGCAGGGCACTCCTTGTGGAATAAATAACAGACGCCGCTCAGGCGCTTGAGCCGGCACTAAATGCGGGCTGTGAGTCACGTGATTCGTCACGTGATCGCAACGAAGTCCGCCTCCTCCAGGAAGCGAGGCGTGTCCAGCAAGAGCAGCGCTCGCAGTGCTGGAATAGCAAAATGTGCAGCAGGCAGCCAGGTATGGAGTCAGCAGGGCACTCCTTGTGGAATAAATAACAGACTAATCACATAAATCGACAGACTTATGTGATTAATGGACCAAGATGAAAGAGATCTTATTGTGTTACGTGGTCTGTAGACGACAACCTGGGTTTTGGTTGTATTCACATGTAAGTCATTGGCCAATATATAGCTATTAAAGCCATCAAGAAGTTTTTGTAGTCCAACTGGAGTTTTGGAAACTAACACCAAGTCGTCGGCATACATTAAAGTTTGAATCTGGCAATTGTTTATCTTGGGGGAGTCCGATGTTATTTTCTCGAAAACCTTTCGCACGTCATGCATAAAGTAGTTGAAGATTGCTGACGCAAGAAGGCAGCCTTGTTTGAGGCCACGAGCAGTCGGAATTGCTCTAGATAGAAGACCTTCTAGGTTCAGTTTAATGCGCACTGAGGTTTCCCCATGCAACAGCTGGATGATTTGTTGTAGAGTGGGCGGACACTTATCTCTGGTAAGTTTTGCAAAGAGAATCGGACGAGAGATGGCATCAAATGCCGTGTGGAGAGCTACAAAAGCAAAATAAAGTGCTTGTTTGGTATTTTGCGCTTGAGATTTAAGAGCGTTAAGACAGAACAAGTTAATATTTGTGCCTAGCACCGCAAGAAAACCCGTTTGAAACGGGTCTCTTGCATGAGCTACTTTGGTCCAGATGTTAAAGTCCCTCAAAATAAGTTTTGAAAAAAGCTTTCCGGGGGCATCAAGAAGGGCAATGGGTCGATAATTGCACGGTAAAGTGCGGTCGCCCTTTTTGTGAATAGGAACTATAATAGATGTTTTCCATGAGTTGGGAATCTTGCGAGTCCTGATGATAGATTGGAAGAGATTATTTAATATTTCAGCCCCTTTCGCCCGAGAAGAGCTAATATGTCTGATGTATTCTTCAAGTATAAGTGGGGAACAAGCAAGAAACCAACGCTCGGAATCACTAGCTAGCTTGACCAAAGGCACAAACGACGAGTCTGCATATAGGCTAGAATAGTGTTTGATCCATTGGGTCTCAGTAACACTGGAGGCCTGTAAAGTACCTTGAGATTTATTAGCACATTGGTTGAAAATTGCCCAAGTTTCGGCCGTATTCTTATTTGCTATTAATTTAAGCATATGTTCACCATCTAGTTGCAAAATGTGTGCACGATGTTGTTTCATCCAATTGTGGAATTTGCTTTTAACAATTCGCAGCTGTTGAATGGAGTTAGGCAAATTCATTTTGAGAATCATTCTTTTTTCACGATGATATTCAGTCTTTTTAGCCTTGATTAGTGGATTGAAGGTATGTTTGTGTGGATGAAACTCCTTACTTTTCATACAGGAATCATGAAAGACTTTTTGTCCCCACCGGCTGGTTGTTTGTGTCCCCCCCGCAAGGCAGGGCTACAGCGGCGTGTTGTGGTCCACCAAACACCAAAAATCCAAATCAAAGCAGAACGCAGTACTTCAGGGATCCACGCAAATAATTCCTCCCACCAATCCCCTTTCTGATCTTGGGTTACTCGGGCAACTAGATCTTTCAATCCCTTGATATGCTTTTCAATGGATCAGGAATGGTCTCCCAAATCAAAACAACACATTCCTTCCACTGTTTCATATCACAAATTATGTTTTAAAAACAAGTAATCTATACCCGCTCTGTTTTGCAAAATAGCTTTTCTAAAATGTCTATTGTTAATAATAATTCGGTCACAATCTGTGAAGTTTCATTAAGCTCTTTAACTACCAGTGTAGAGATTGAGCTAAGTAACCCCATCCAAAGCTTCTCCCCCATGTTGCCTTTATGTTGTGAGCCAGAATTTGAGACTCATGCAATACCAGCGAGAATACCTGTACCAAAGAGAATCCTGGAAGTAAGATTCCCATTGAGAAAGCCATACATGCATACACAACAGTATGATGGCCATTTGAATGAAATCCGGGAAGAAGTGGGAAAACTGGAAGACTGGTGACATCATGAAAAGCAGAGCGGAAGCACCCAGAAGACATGCACAGACGAGAGAACATAAAGATTCTATAAGATCTAAAGAGGAGGTGTTAAAGATGAGTAACATTTCGGGCTCAAAATGAAGATGTTCATGCTACAGAAATAATGAAGAAATTATCAAGTAATTTTACAATTGTACAGCCACAGCAATGCAAGTAGACAAAGTATTTTTTAAGGCTGGCTATGTAGTGAATAGATTGCGGCAATGCGCCAACCTATATACATATAGGAAATGTAAGGACTATGGATGATTCCACAATGCATTTTAGCAGAGCTGGATTCCGTGAGCAGAAAAATGTTTTTCAGTGTGTCACAGTTAGAAATTGAAAACTCAACCATGGAGGTGGATCAAAGAAAGGCTTTGTTGGATCAACACCAAGAAGTCAAGGCCACCTTGGGCCTGGATGTATGTACAAACAATTACAGAGCATGTGAAAAGAACGAACCTTCTGTCTTAAATGAGAGGGGAGAACATTGTAGACGTCAGAGGATCATCAAATAGTATTATTTTAAATGCAGTAAGACTCGAAAACATGGTCTGCAGTCACGTGGTCAGATGAAAATAGATATGATGAACTGTATCAAAACCAAGAAGACAGAGTATGCTATACTCGCTCAAATTCTCCAGCACAGAGAACATTTCCAAGGCCGAGTTCAAAGCCTTATTTGACTAGTAGGCTTCAAGTGTGATGATGGATGCCAGGGCTAATTGGGGGGAAGCTATGGTTATGACCAGCCAACATCACCTGGGTGCCAGAGTGTGTGCTGCTTGCGTAGGTGGAATATTACAGAGGGGTACAAGGGTGCCGACCAATTATAGAGGGACATTTAATAGAGAACCCTATAGTTTGTATAACAAATGGGACGTTGTGTATTTGATGACGTTCGTAGTGACCTGCACTAGAGGAAGGCTTAGTTGCCCCACCTGATGTTAGAGACCCAGTCACCTTCCTTGACCAGTATGGAACGTATACCTAGATGTTCCTTGTAAGCCTATCACCATTCCAAATAGGTTTTTGTAGTTTACAACATAGGTAGACGTCAATGATGACCAGTTTTTAGTGTATAACCTACTTTTTTATATGTTGAATTGATTGTGAAGATCGAGCAAACGTGTTGATGTTCGTTGTAACTCCCTGTTTTAGATAATTGACATTACAACAGTCACACTTTGCCAACTTCCTGAGTCAGTTTTGATTATTGATATTTGAGTAATTTTCTGCACCTCCATCTGTCTCTATTTTAATCATGGGTTTATAGCCCCCAGCTGCCAAACCCCAAATCCCAACTATAGAAATAACTAACACTAACACTTCACTCTCAGAAAGCAAATGAACCTCAGAATTACAGTCAGGCAATAAGGCAGTATAGGAAGCAGCACGCGTAGACCGCATAACTACAGGTTGCAATGGGAACATCATTAAACCGAGACGTGTCAAAGCACAGGGGCCACTTGAAATATTAGCAGGAATCTATGAATAAGTAAAGTTTCCACAGGAAAATAACCAACCTGGGGGAAGTTTTATATGGTTCAGGTGACTAGCAGTCAAAACAGTGAAGTTGCATAACATAATATTTGATACATCCACACAAACACTTGTGGGTCTTGTACAGAAGTGCTGCTCAAAATTAGTTCTCTTTCCATCCCTGTCCAAATTCATTTGTTGGAATGTGCCAATATAGGTTGGATCACAAGTCATTCGATAACAGACATTCGTGGGAGCAATGTCATGGGTCATGATACGGGTCATGTTTTTCATTTGTGGGTAGTGTCTGCACAAAACTTACAATATTTATAAACGGAAAAGGAATTTCTGCCATATGAAGGCTCAACCAAGGAATCGTTATGTAGGACCACGAATAGATTTTTCAAAATCGGGGTAGGTGTCGGAATAGCCATGAGGCATGTTGAAATCAGATTTGCTGAATTATGCACATCTGCCAGACAGAAATGTGAGACGTTCAAAACCTGTCGGGCCAAATAAACCCATATGTTCTTCTGGCTGCCTGACAAGGGCTGAATAGCCATAATGTGAAAAGGACTTGGGAATTCCAGACGGGGGCAAAAGTAAGGCACTATGTTGATGCCCCCATCGTCTCCTCAGTGCGCCATTATAAGCTGCGACAGACGCATCCGGCATGAAACTAGTGGCAAGTACATCAGTTTTCATCCAGATCCCTGCATCCAGCTGGAGAATGGAGACATCTGCGACATCCTCCGACACGTCCCCGGACCCTCCTGAATACACTCCACCTTGACTCACACAGGCACTCAGCATACTCAGGATCTAAAATATCAGAATTCAAAAACAAGATATCAGTGGGGTACATTACTCACGCAAATAACATTTGTCAGCGGGATCTGAGTCAATTTTCTTTTCCCTGGCTCAATTACAAGAACCACTTAATCTTCCCCAGCTGCAATTACATCTGCTGGAACAGGCAGGCCATTAGGTTTTTCTACCCATACTTTGGCACCTAGAATCATTACATCCAATGAGCCAAAACCCTTGTCCCCCTTAATAGTTAACACAGTGGGTGGCTCACCTTTTTTCACCATGGATAATTTAACAGGTACTAGAATTAACTGGGCCACTGGATCTCCCTTGTGAATAGGCAACATGTTTTCCCCACTGTTGATAAGAATAACCTTAGTCACACCCTGATAATCTGCATCCACAATCCCTCCTAATACCCGAATCCCTTTTAGGGCTAATCCAGACCTAGGGGCAATTAATTCTATATGTTAAGAAGGAATTTGCACCTTTTGCAATGGTGTATTATTATAGTCTCAATCACGGCCCACCACTTGGTTTATATGCCCACTATCTTGTCAAACGCTTTTTTGAACTTCCTTGAGCAATCCCCTGTGTAGAGGAGCAGGTAAATGCATTATCCCTAACTCCCGCCCCTTCACCGCCATTATACTGGAACAGCAGGAGAAGTGCCCTATATGGGACTCCATGTGTTATGCCTATACCGCATTGATTGTATGAGAGCCAATATGCACTCAGACAACTGTATCAAATGTATCCTCGCACTGAAGGCATGGAAGGATGTCGTGTGGAGGGATGTCAGCATGCACCATTGGACATTATGTAATGCTGAGTGAAATCTGATGTGGGCAGAGTGACGTCATAAAGAGGCTATACGAGGACATACTGAAACGAAATGAAAATACTGAAGAGTAATGATGTAACTGAAGTGATAAGATAAACATGCATGAAATGATAAAGTAATCATGTCTACCAAGAAGAATGAAGTAACTTGTTGACCAATAAGTGTAAATACACAGCAATGCAAGGTAGATGAGACACATAGAAGTTAGCGGTAGAGGAAAATATCACATGGCAAGGACGGCCATGGTAAGAAAATGGGCGCTGGCTCGTGCTAAGATTTAATTCAGCTACCTCAGTAACAGACCAGGGCTGCAGAGTCAGGAGATGTTGGAGAGCTAGCTTTGTGTGAAAAATGAAGAGGAGTCCATGTTGGCCTCGGATCAAAGATGCTATTTCAAGGAATCGCTGCAAAGCACAAAGGGGGGTAGATGCATAGGTCATGGTCGTGAGACATATTTCTCTTCGATGAAAGAAGAAGAAAAACATTCTGCAAGAGCCAAGTATTGGACAAATAACAATGAATAAAGCTCCTACAAGATGGAGTGAGCAAGTCTATAGAAGCCAAGCCGAGCAATGACATTCAGCATAATTGAATCAAATAGCAGTAAGTAGGAGGTCGAAATTGACACATTTGTGGTCTCCTCATACGCGATCCATAAGTCAAAAACAAGGGCTATTCCTTAAATTGTGGATGAAGATAGTGATGTGCTTACACTCCTTTGAATATCCCAGAACAGAGAGCAAGTTACAAGGTCAACTACAGATGGGAAACTTTGGCTTATGTTCAGACTGATGAGAGATGATGGACTAATTGGGAAAGTGGGGGGCAATCTGACTTCACTCAAGCACCAGGTTTTCGTTTTGCTTACGTGCTACTACCCGAGCCAAAAGACCAAGGCTGTGTGGGAATGCCAACCAATCAGTGGGTCTATGGGGCAAACTGCTATACAATGTTGCATAGACCAATCTGCTGCCATTTTGTCCGCTATAATCAGTATCATGCGCATTCAGAGGTAGTTCGAGGCATGCCTCACAGATAAGAGACAACCAATGAAGTACTAACCCATATGTGTTCTATAAAGTAGATATATTCCCACAACCAATCCCTTCGGTCGATAGGTTTTACAGTTTGCCACGTAGGATGACGTCATAGATGACGCATATTGGGGTATAAAACCTCTGTGTAATCAAGTTTGTGTGTGATTGTGCAAGCATCAGTCCGATGTCTGCTAGTTGATCTGAATCCCAGTGATTTGACGGAAGGGGAAATTATCGAGGCTGAAATATCCGAAAACAAAATGTTCGAATTACCAAAGGTTCGAACACTTTGTTTTTGGACATTTCAGCCCCGATAATTTGCTAAAACACACATTCTCACACACACACACACACCCATAATACCCCCTACCCACACCCTCAGCACACACCCACCCACACCACCAAGATACACAAACCCCACTTACCTTCACGCTGGTTCCTGCAGCGCCAGTTCCCTTTCACTTCTGTGATTGGGAACTGGCGCTGCAGGGTCCTTTTCTTTTTTTTTTTTTAAACGGACGTCTGCGGGGGTGTCCCCCGCAGCCCCTGCTCACTATACCATAAAGTATAGTGAGCGGGGCAATGCGGGCGACACCCCCGCAGCCCCCGTTTAATTTTTTTACACGGACGGCTGCAGGGGTGTCCCCCGCAGCCCCGTGAGCAGGGCAATGCGGGGGACACCCCCGCAGCCCCCATTTTGTTTTTAATGCTACCACCAGAGGATCGAACTTTTGGTGTTCGATCCTTTGGTGGTAGCATTTTTAGAACTTTTGGTCGTTTTGACCTTTTTTTTCGGTCATTTTGACCTAAACCGTTGATCCTGCTTTATTAAATTGAGAATAAAGTATTACTTTGCCATATTCTTTGAGTCTGTCCTGTTATTTGGTCTGAGATCTTTATTGGTAATCCCATCTAGCACAAAAGATGCTTCAAGGTGCTAGAGCACATTTTGGTAGTGGTGCAGATGGTTCAGGTCTAATCGACCTATGCCCAGATCTAGACCTCCGGACGCTCAACTGCTTCCGCCATTAGCCAGACGACAAGAGGGCTTCCTGTGGAGAACGGCACGCAACAAAACACGTTTAAGAAGATACGGTTGGCAGGTCCCCCTTTGACAACATTCCTGTCCGGTCCCCGCAGGTGCCCCATGGACAGAAGGTGAACTGGTCGGTTGAGGGAGAGTTGATGTTGAGGGATTCGAGCTGAGTCAAGACATAAGTAGAACATTGAAGGTGGCAAAAATAGGGGGAGGGATTGTGTTGTAAACAATATATATAAAAGTAACAGGATTTTTGAGGATTATAAACAAGAGAAGTAGATACCTTGTTTCCTGGTTTCAAGGGGACAGAAGGATACACACTAAAATGATTCCAAATAGGGGTGTTAAGGATTCCTGAGGCAAAGCCAACAAGAATAGTGCGTATCAAGCTCCAAGATGGAGTAAAAATGAGATGAGATACATTTATTAAAGATAGTAAAGAAAGGGAAATGCTAAAAATGTAAAATGTGCACATGAGTGTGGTTATGAATATGTCAGTATAAAACCTTTGTTGTGTTTAAACTAATAGATATAAAACGATAGTAAAAAATTAAGGTGATAATTAGATTTTTGTATCAAGAGATTGACAATCCAGAGGATAAAAATCAAAGGAACCTAATAAATAATTAAAGAAGGGACTCTTAAAATAGCAAACAAAGGAATAAAAAGAACATTGTTGCGTAGATTTTAAAAGTGGTTAAAAAACGTGTAAACATAGTTGATTTTTCAGATAACTAAGCGCTGATTGATGATGCCCACTCAAATTGATCAGTGTGGTATATTTTATAGAATAAAGAAAAGAATAAAAGGTCAGGTAAGTATGGACAGTCGAGATCAACACGTCTTCATGAGAGACACTCTTCTTTTACGTTTATGCAGAACATTGCCAAAATACACAGCTATGATAAGGAAGTATCATTTGGAGTGGGTTCAAGGCACAACCAATAAGCCACTTATGCGGTGGGCTAAGGAGGGTTCATTGTCAAAACCAGCATAGGAACATATGATGACATATTTGTGTGCCACATATAAGGGAAAGAAGTTACAAAAAAGGTTGCCTATTTTAGAGTTGTGGAAAATGTATCAGAATGAGAAAGAAGATCCAGCTGAGAAGGAGGGGTTGCTTAATCAGCATAAAGGGGAGGATGTAACACCTTTGGCTCCCCTTTCACCTCATGGAAATAAGAGCGTAGATACAGAGGAGAAGGGATTCTATATGTTAAGGAATTGAAAGCAGCAGTGAGGTATGTTAATATGAAATATCAGCCCCCAGCTTAGAACAGTGAGGACAATGCAGAAGAGAGCAAAAGTAGAGAATGCAAATATATCTCGACATGCGATGAAAGTAAACAGCGTAATGAGAGGAAGGACAGGCAAGATAGGCAGATGGAGACAGAGGAGGAAGGAAGGAAACAGAAAGGAATACAGGATAAAGCTAAGGGAATGACAATAGTACAGAATGGATGGATGGGAGGACGAATACTACTGAAGCTGGATGGTAAGGGCATTGATGGGGTTACAGAAAAGGAAAAGAAAGAAAAGGAAGAAGACAGGGCCTATGAAGAAGAGAAAAGAGAATGCAAGCAAAGGGAAGAATGCCGAAGATACAAGTCGAGGAAAGAAAAGGAGAGACTAGAAGTGAATAGACGAGAGAAGGTAAAAGTGCAAAGAATGAAAGAACGCAGGGTGCAAAGGAGGTGAAAGGAAGATGAATTAAGTGAGATGAGGAGAAGGGGAGAAGAAATGATTAGAAGTAGGGTACTAAAAGATGACAAAATAGAGTATCTTTGTCATAGAAGCACAGTGCTGATTTAAGCGCAAGAACGACTTGAGGAAGAAAGAGGGAGTAACAAGGATGCAAACATGGGCTGATGTGCGAGATACAGAAGTCGAAGAGAAAAGACTTGGGGATTTACATAGGCAACTGAGGGATAAAGAAGGGTATAAAACCCAAGAGAACGTAGAAGGATCTCAATCAAGGGAAACTGGAGGAAGGCGAGATGACGTCATAACAAACAAGCAGAGAATGCTGTCTTTAAGTAGACTAGATCTTGATGACATGGAAAAAGATAACATTCATACAAGCTGGGGCATAATGATGCCAGACGAAGAAAGGGAAGAAAACGAGGCAGCACGAAGGGAGGGCACATGCATATTTTCAAATGCATCGAGTGTAGAATAAGGGGTAAAATGGTCAGATTTAGAGGACCCCCAAAGAGAAAACACCAGAACCGACACCATACAATGAGCGACCACAAGCACGATCACGCAGTACAGGGGACGTACCATTGCCTTATCTAAGCAGATTAAGGGCACTACCAGGATGGAGAAAACAAGCGAGACTAGCCCCATCTGGAAAACAAGAAGTGTAGGCAGGTATGATTACGGACCAGGATTTTCATAATTCTCATTATTAGAGAAAGGGGGAGGATGATCACAATATATACCATGGCCACACATGGATAAAGACAATTTAAGATGTAAATTACTGAGTTTAACTTTCGGTGCAGGAACATGGATTTATGAGCTAGAGAGAATGACATCAGGAATGATGTTAGCCATTGGTGACATAAAAGGCTTGCTGGCAGCTATTATAGGGGAGAAAGCTGACAACATTTGGAAATGAGAAGGATATGCAAGTGTAACTGCACAAAACATGACGCATGATGGAGCAACATTTAATAATTGCACAGCAGATGTATGGAGGGCGCTCAGAGTACAATATCCCAATACATCAGGTATGGAAAATGGGGGAGAGTGCAGTCCCTGTCGCTTATATTCAACAAATTCAAGAGAGACAGCACCTCGAGATGCATGACCCTGGGATAAAACAGTGGCATTCTTTTACCACATTTTGTGTCTGGGGCTGCCCGAGCCAGTGCAATGGCAGATGAAGAAACAGGTGCAAATGGAAGCAAGCCATTGGCCAGAAGTACAATTGACGATCGTGCACCATTGCCGATTGATGCAGGATAAGAAAAGGAAGGTAACAGAGTAGAAAGCAGGAGGAAGCGATGTTAGTCTAGAATAAATTGTCAAAAATATCCATAGAGGGAGCAGTATTGATGAGTAATGGAGGTGGGGTGACACAGGAGATGAAATCAGTGCAGCAAAACAACATAGTGTATCCCACAGATCAGAGTTGGTACAATTGTTGGCCAAGGGGAAGAGGAAATGTGCCTAGAGGAGGAGGACAAGGGGGATTTCAAAACCCTCAGGGAAGAGGAGGATTTAATGGCGGACAGCCGCAACAATGCTGGAATTGGGTAAGAATAGGACACATAGCGGGAACATGTAGAAGCAGAGGAGGCATCTAGAAAAATTGACAAGAGAGGGTATGGGCTATGTTCTGCATTATAATACAGAATTGCAGAAGTTATTTTCCCAACATCCCATGCAGGCTCAGACATATGCACTCCAACCACAGCAAATGCAGCAAGCACCATTACAAATGAAATCACCAGAAGAACAATCTCAGCAAGTACCCATGCAAACACAACAGGTAGAAACCCAGCAAGCACAGATACAGCAAGCTAAGGTGCCCTAATGGAATATGACTACAGGAGCTCAGCAAGCACCCACACCAAAATGGGGCAGTGTGACTGTGGTAGGAGGAAATCCTTTCACAGGTACAGGGATGAATTCATATCCACAATAGGACAGCCCACAGAGCGACCTTATGTGTTCAGTACTATCTCTGACATCAGACACCCAAAAGGAACAAAGGGTCAAGGTGACGATAGGAGGAAAGACATTTTCATTTCTTGTGGACACTGGAACAGCTTGTTCCTGTGTCCATAGGAGAAATCTCCAATGTCAGGTATTGCAATGAATGTGCAGGGATTCTCTGGGGCGATGAGTTTAGTTCCTTTTAGAGACGTATTACGAATTTCTAGGAGAACATGGCATGTCAATGCCATTATTATATTCTAGGCAAACGCTGGTTAACATATTGGGTTGTCACTTAATGAGGAAACTTAACATGACAATATCTTTCACTGAGGAAGGAATAGTGTGTTCCACTCCAGGGATGCATTATATGAATGTGAGAGAGTTTATACTAGCCTTTACAGGCCAGAAGGGATTACGAGGAATTCCCTTATATACAAAAATATTTTTCTATGGAGTGACTGTTTTATTATCGTGGTTACCCAGATTTATAGGTAAACTATTAAGAATACCTGATTCGTTTTTGTTCAGGTGCTGTTGGTGAATAATCAAAATTAGTGTGGCGCCGGTGGCCGAGTTACAGACTTAGAGGATTAATTCCTGTGTTTTCGTGCTGGTAACTTTGAACTCATGCGACATGTAGACAGCTCCTACCTTCCATGGGATTGAATATTTAAATGTACAACCCATGGAATAATTGTGTGTGGTGCCCATGCTGTAAAACGAGTAATGATTGCTCTAAGATGAACCTCAATGAGAGCATTGATTGTCTTCATTACGAGTGACCTCCCAGACTTTGCCAGTAAATAAGTAGGAAGCCGTGTGGTGGACTGATACCCTCAGATGCACTACTATGCACTACTATTGAAAGTTATTACAATAGAGCATCACAAATTAATTGAGAGCCAGATAGACCAGTGGTGACACAGAAATCTATCGGAAACCCCCTGAAGAATTTCCCACAACTGTACATATTAATGACTGAATGGGAATGGAACATGTTCAGTGACTAGGAGCCATGTTGACTATGCTCTATGAATTCATACATTTATTAGCTTTTGTGGAATTGCTTTAAGGTTTTAATGATACATTTGCTTGTCTTTGTTGGTTAAGAGTGATTTTTTGTAAATGTAGCTTTTTTTGTTTTGATAGTGAGACTATATTTGTATGACACACAAGTGTGAATTAGCAATAGAATGTCTTATGAGTGTCTGTTCTGCTTTCTTAAAAAATTATATTAAAAAATGATATGTAAATCATTGAATTTCATTTCCCTTTATATTTTCTCTGTTCGTGCTTCTCTGTAGTTGAGTGAACCTTTGCATCCAGTCCTTGTGCAAAGTATCTTTAGGTTGTAACCAGGGCTGACCGGATTGCTTACCTCCCTGGAGTTCCCCTTTGGTATATGAGTTTTGTTCAGACCAGAAATCCCTATGGTTGATGAAGAAGGGCAGATTATTCCTTTGGAGTTAGAAGAAGCAGTGGTCAGAGAGGAAAGGGTGGTTCTTTCTGGGACATATGATGAGTGAAGAGGATGGAGAACAGTGATAGCCCTCAATGAAGGATACAGGCTGACAGATTTGACAGACGAGGAGATGTTTAAGGATGAATACTTTGTGGAGGAGCAAGTGTATGCATTTTCCCTAGTCACCGCCCCTCGCCCCCCCTTATTTAAATGACAGACGAGGAGCCATAATTGGGAACCCATGCACAAGATTATGCGACATGTCCATACCACATCGATTATATGAAAGACGATATGCACACAGGCAGCCATTCAGAAGATACCATCACATTGAAACAGTGGAGAAAAGATACCAGGAAGGATGTCCCTTGCCGAGTTGCCAGAATGTAGCCATGAATAAAATGGTGTGTGACATAGACGTATGTTAAACAAAGTCTAATACCAGCAAAAGAATGTCCTAAAGAAGATATATGAATCTATGCTGAAACAATATGAAAATACTTAAGAATGATGATGTAATTGAAGTACTACGAAAAATATGTGCTCCATGATGCAGTACGTATGAACACAAAAAAGAATGAAGCAACCCACTGGTCAATAACTGTAAATACACTGAAAAGCAAGGTAGAAAGAATACATAGAAACTAGCTTATGAGAGGCATGCATTCAATGTTTAGGGTGACCACTAGAAGAAGATGAAGGATCGCTTATGTCAATCAACCCAGCTACCTCCAAATACGAGCCCAGGATTTTATTTTTTTTTAACTTTGTTTTTGTGAACATCTTCAATATACAAACAGGTGCCCAGGCAATCCCTGGCACTAGGACATCAACAGAGAAAAAAAAATATTTTTATATTTTTTAAACTGTAGGGATTTGACTAACATTTTTTCAAAGGGGGAGAGGGGACGGTTCAAATCAGAGACCCACCGAGAGTGGGTAAGTATTCCTTTCAGGTGTATATATTCAAAGACATAGGGAGAGATATCACCCAATGCTTCGGACAATTGACCATATTCAATAAAAAAACCCTGACGGAAGAGTTGGGCTGCCCTCTCCAAGCCCCTATCCGACCACGCCTGGCTGCGTGGAAGCCCCTGGACCCCAGATTGAAAGGGAGACCCAAAAGAGATGAGAGGGGGGATGGCCAGGAGCAGAGCTGTTTGTTAACCTTGTCCGGTTTCCTGGATCCCCATAAAGCAGCAAGAGTAAGGTGCCATTTGAGGTGAGAGGGAAGGGATTTGGGAGGAGCCCACAACAGATCCCTAATTTTATTCGGGCGAGAGTGAGTGTCCTCAATATAGGTCCAATACATCCCAAATCATCTCTCATGTGCTCCAACATCACACAAAGTTGGGCTGCCTTATAGTATAGCCTAAAGTCAGGGAGGCCGAAGCCTCCATATGACTTTGGTAAGGTTAAAAATCACAAACATGATTCTTGCTTTTTTACCATTTCAGATGAATTGGTGGACACGGGATTGCAGTACCTCAAAAAAGCCTCCGGGATCACCAAAGGGAGAGCTGTGAAAAGATAGAGAAGTCGGGGCAAAATGTTCATTTTCACCGTGACTCTATGCCCAAACCATGAGAGGGTAAGAGGAGCCCAGCATTTAAGGTCCCTTCTGATCTTTGCCAAGATTGGGGGAAATTATCTTGAAAGAGTTGTGTAACCTCTCTGGGGATAATGACGCCCAAATACAGAGTGGCTTCCCATTCTATTCCCATGCCCTGTTTCTCGGTTCTCCCTCGAATTTCACCATCCCTAGTGCCCATCAGCATTATGCAAGATTTGGAAGCATTCACCTCAAGCCCCGAAAAGGATCCAAAGAGGCCTATGAGGTCCAACAACCGGGGAAGAGAAACCTGAAGGTTAGTAAGAAAGGCTAAGGTGTCGTCCATAAACAAAGAGAGTTTGAAGTCAAAGTCACCGCACCTAACCCCATAAATCTCCCGATAAACTCTGATTGCGATGGCCAGGGTCTCCATCGCCAGGATTTATAAGAGAGAAGACTAGGGGCGCCCCTGATGGGTGCCTCTGCAAAGGGCCAAAGGTGATGAGGTGCAGCCATTGACCAACACCCGTGCAAAGGGACCGTTGTACAATACCGAAACCCACCCACAAAAATTATCCCCCAAACCCATTTTTCAGAGTACTATAACCATATAAGGCCATCGACACGGTCGAAGGCCTTTTATGAGTCCAATGAGAGAAGATAGCCCTTCACATCCTGCCTCGAAACCTTGTGCATGAGATCCAGGGTCTTCTGCACATTATCTGATCCCTGACAACCAGGGATGAAGCCAACCTGGTCCCCATGCACCAAGGACGGAAGGTGTTTCGCCAATCTATTCGCCAAAAGTTTAGCTAGAATCTTAACATCCGTGTTAAGGAGGGGGATAGGGTGATACGACTGGCATTGGGAGGGATCTTTCCCTTCCTTGGGGAGAACCACTATAAGGGTGGACATCATGGTCTATCGGAGGGTGCCCATTTCCAGGGCAGAATTAAAAATGTTGGCCATGAATGGGGCCAGCGTGGAGCGGTATGTTTTATAGAAACTAACTGTGAAACCATCATCTCCAGGTGAGGTGCCACTCTTCAGGGAGGAAATAGTATTGATTATTTCTTGGGGAGTGATAGATAGTTCAAGTGGGTCAGCTTTATCAGGAGGAAGGCGGGGAATGGGCAGGGACTCCAGGAAACGATCAACATCAGCACCATCCCTTGTGTACTCCAAAGAGTATAGGCGCTCATAGTATAACCTAAATTGCTCAGCTATCGCTCCGTCCCTTAGAGTCATCTCTCCCTCGGGGGTGTAAATTGAATTAACTCTCCTACTGTTCCTAAGTTTCCGAAGCCTCCAAGCCAATATCTTATCTGCTTTTTCCCCTTTCTCCATATATTTCTGTTTAAAAAAAGATAACTTCCTTTCCGTTCACCCTTCAAGCAGAGCTGCAAGTCTAGATCACAGCTGTTGTAGTTCCTCCCACCTACCTGGAAACATCTGCAACCTCAATTTCCACGCAGGTTGAATAGCGACTATCTTTTCTCTCAGTTGTTTCTCTTCCCGGTCCCTTTCCCTTTTCTTCCTCAAACCCACCTCAATGAGGGTGCCCCTAATGGTGGCCTTGAACGCGTCCCAAACTCCCATGACACCCACCACCCTGTTGTCATTATTAGAGTCATCTCTCCCTCGGGGGTGCAAATTGAATTAACTCTCCTACTGTTCCTAAGTTCCCGAAGCCTCCAAGCCAATATCTTATCTGCTTTTTCCCCTTTCTCCATATATAACCATTCACCCTACAAGCAGAGCTGCAAGTCTAGATCGCAGCTGTTGTAGTTCCTCCCACCTACCTGGAAACATCTGCGACTTCAATTTCCACCCAGGTTGAATAGCGACTATGTTTTCTCATTTGTTTCTCTTCCCGGTCCCTTTCCCTCTTCTTCCTCAAACCCACCTCAATGAGGGTGCCCCTAATGGTGGCCTTGAACGCGTCCCAAACTCCCATGACACCCACCACCCGTTGTCATTATTGGAGAAATAATCTTTGATAGCGGCTAAAACCGCACTTCCTTATCCTCTAACAGGAAGTCATTACACCGCCATTGGGTCCCAGTAGGAGGAGGGGGGATACCTAGTTTGATCTTGACCATTTCATGATCCGACCACGGAATGACTTCTACCCCATATTCTGTGACCTCATCCTTCAGTGAAGAATCTATCAGGATATAATCAATCCGGGAGAACGCTGCATATGGTTTAAAATAATAAGTAGAATACGGGTCCCGACCCTGCTCTGAAACGCCTATTTCCCACAGACCCAATTCCCGTTTAACCCCTTGGAAGGCTGTTGCCAGTTTTTTCTGAAATCGCCAGTCAGGGCAGGCTATGGACGACTTCCTGTCCTTTTCAGGACAAAGGACCATATTAAAATCCCCTCCCACCAATAGAATGCCCTATGTGAATGCCATGATTTTCCCCTTCATCCCTTCCCAAAAGATATCTTGTGCCTCATTCAGAGCGTATATACACACCAAGGTAAACAGCCTGCCCCTCACCTCCCTTTTGACCATAATATATTGACCCTCTGAGTCTGATTTTTGGGCCTTAAGCATAAAGTGAGCTTTGGGAGAAACCAAGAGGGTGCAACCCCACTTTTTTTGGCTACATAAGGGGTGGAACACACCTGTTGTATATATTTAACCCCGAACTTTGGTTCTTTGACCCTGACCCAATGAGTTTCATGTAAGAATAGGAAATGGAGCTGAAGCCTTTTGAATTCTCTCACCATCATCGACATTTTAGTAGGGGAGTTCAGACCTCGCACATTTAAAGACCCCACCGTCAACCACTGAAATGTATCATACATCAGAGGAATGGTTAAAGCTCACAATCCCCATTGGGGAGCTCTTAATGTCATCACCCCCACCTAAATTCGGGGCCTCATACAAGCCTGCAGAGCCCCACAAAACTCCAACAAATCCCGGAAAACATGGCATATCTGGAACAAGACTCACAATAAACAACCCCCAACAACTTTCCCCACCCCCCACCCACCACTCCCCAGAACACCTGAATACTGAGTGACTCCATCCTGCCGCTAGGCCAGGCCACCAGTGTCTCCCCCGTCGGGGTACTATAATCCTTCAAAAACCTCAGCAAGAGCCCTCCCCCCGAAAATAGAGCTTGACAAGGGAGCATACACAGTCGAGCTGCCATCATCGCGGGCCCCCATAGGAGCCTCCACGGGCACCCCAGAAAGAACCGCCCAGTAGAAATTAATATGAGACCCACTGACTCCCAAAACTCAGGTACAAACTCAATTGCAAGTGACATAAGTGAACTTCAATTGTTAGTTGAACTTGGCGAAGCTGGAGCCACTCTCCTATGTCCTCAGACTTTCTGCCTCTCTGTAGAAGCTTTGGACCCCGCTGGGCCAGCCGGGACTCGCTATCGATCCTGGTCTAAAGTTTCCATGGCCGGGTCACCCAGCAGTTCGCGGGACACCCTGCGGATATCCTCCTCAGTGACCAACTCATACTTGTAGCCCTTTAGCTCAAAAGAAAGAGAGAAGCGGTATCCCCACCAATACCATACACCTTTAGCTTGCAACATTTTTGTAAGTAGGGAACAAAGCCGACGTCTTGCCAAAGTGAAGGCTGAGAGGTCTTGATACACAGAGACCCTGGCAGCCTCCCACTCCACTGGGCCCTTCCTGCGCGCTAGCTCGAGGATTATGCTTTATTCTGAAAAATAATGGAACCGCACAAGAATAGATCTGGGGCCTTTGCTGGGGGCACGGCCTTGTGCGCCTTATCAATGGTTGGTTCATTCGTATTGGCATCATCGAAGAGCATCCTCACAACAGCCTTGACAGCTTTAGCAATGTCCGACTGCGTTTCCCCCTCTAGTTCCGGAAGGCCCAGAAATCGCAGGTTACATCAATGCTCCCTATTCTCCAAATCGTCAAATTTCAGGGCGCACTTCTCCTCCCTTCTCTCTGACTCCGCCAGGCGCATGTCGAATTGAGTCTCAAGGATGTCCATTAAGGTCGTGTTAGCTTCCAATGCTTGAACCCTGTCGTCAATACACGTCGACTTTTTTATCAAGTGTGTCCAGCCGCAGAGCTCAGGATTTTAACGTGGAAAGATGATGAATTAACTGTTTTCCCTTGCGAAATAAAGGAGTACATTGGCTTGGAACCAAGGATGCTATTTTGAGAGATGGAGGAAAAGCACAAAGGGAGTCAACCAACCGACCATGCGTAAGGACATATTTCCCAAAGAATAGGAGGAAGAAGAACATTTACTGATGCCAAATATTGGACAATTAAAAGGGCATGAATTTAATATGAGATAGAGTGAAGAAGTCTCTAAAGGCCAAAAGGAGCAGCTGCACACAGCGTAATTGAACCAACTGGTGTTAAAAACACAGTGCTATGAATTGTAATTGTAATGGGTTATTCATAACGCGCTTAATACCTAGAGGTTTCTAAGTGCGGCCCCGGGGATCGAACTTGTGTTGCTCTGTGTCGTCTTGCTTCCAAGATGAGTGCATTCCCCCTGAGCTATCCACCCGAGACAATATGTAATATGAACAATTTCCTGGTACTGTAACACGTGATAAAGAGCTTGCAAACAAGGACTATTCATTATGCCCATAGCTAAGATAATAATGTGCCTACACTCCCTTGGATATCCCAATACATTGTAGACTGGCAAGGTCAGCATTAAAACAGAACACACTGGCATGAGGCCTACTGATGAGAGAGGGTAAACTAATTGGGGAAACAACGGGAACACTGACCGATCTCCAAGCACCTGGGTTTTGTTTCAATGTACTTGCTGCTAACAAGTGGAATGTCCATGGTTGGAGTTGGGTTTCCAACCAATTAGAATAGCCTACCATGCACTTTTATATACAATGTTACAAAGTATTATTCTGCTGCCACATTCTCTGCTATGACTAGTGTCTTACACCACGTGTATAGAAGTAGCTCAGGGTGTGACTTACAGATAAGAACCTGCCAATGAGGGAGTAACATGCATATATTATATAGGTTGACATATTCCCCTAATCCAATCGCACCCCTCAATAGGTTTTTGCAATTTGCCACGTAGGATGACATCATAGATGTTGCATCTAGCAGTATATAAACTAAGTATGATCAAAAAGACATTGTGATCCTGCATTAATCGAATTTATGAGTGTTATTCGCACTGCTTTACTTCTTTGAGATTAAAGCAGTATTTTACCAGCTCCTTTGAATGTGTCCATTTATTTGGTCTGAGATATTTTATTGGTAATTCAATTTAGCACACAGATGCTTCAAGGTGCTAGAGCACATTTTAGATGATGAATGAATTTGTATTTTTTATAAGTCTCACTTATGAGACCATTATTTTTTCAGGAAGCTTTAGAGAAAGTGCCAGATATTGTATGGACCACAACCTTTTAAAAAGAGTTGGGAGCAGTTAGGATCAAACTTAAACCAGGAGCCCTTTTGACACGTATAAAGCAATACCCCATATCCAGACAGGCAGATGAAGGGATATTTGAGACCATCTCTGCTCTAATGAAGCAAGGAATATTAGTACCATGTGATTCTCCATGTAACACAGCTGTACACCCAGTGAGAAAATCCACGGACGGGTCATGGAGATTTATACAGGACCTTCGCCCCTTAAACAATATAGTCGAGGCTGAGTGTCCTTAAGTTCAAAATCCCACGCCAATATTTTGTACCATCCCATCTAAGGCCAAGTATTTCACAGTCATAAATTTAAAGAATGCATTCTTTTCAATTTCATGAAGACTCACAGGATCTGACTTCCTTTTTCGTATAGAAATATTTGCGTGAAACATACTTGTTTGCCTCAGGGGTACTTGTGAGTCCTCTTCAATCTTTAATAGAGTCCTTCAGATGGACCTAGGCAATGTTCAGCTCGAAGGTGCAATCATCCAATATGTGGATGACATTTTAGTATGTAGTGAGACAGAATAAAGATGCAGAGAAGATTCAGTTAAGCTCACGACTATACTCTCAGAGAAAGTATATAAAGTGGACAAAGAGAAGCTACAATAGTGTCAGGAGGAGTTCTTGTGTTTAGGACAATTGATTTTTCATGAGGGGAGGAAAGCAACACCTGAGAGAGCAGAAGCAATTATGAAGACCTCAGAACCTAAGACAGTGAGGGAAATGCAACAATTTGTAGGCCTATGTAACTATTGCAGGGTCTCGGTTTTCGATTACAGTACATATATTCGACAGCTTTTAAAAGGGCTTAAAAAAGCACAGGTTGGCAAGAGCAAAATAATATGGACAGATGAAATGACTGAAGGATTTGAAGAATTAAAAAGGTGATCCCTTGTGTTGGGAATTCAGATTATCATGAAGAATTTTACTTATTTTCCCATTCAAATGGAGAAGTTATGACAGCAGTCCTCACAAAGAAAACTACAGTAGGACATGGACACAAACCATTGCCCTATTATAGTGGGATTTTAGATTGAGTTATGAAAGGGCACTATCCCTGTGAGCAGTCTTTAGCTGCTGCTGCTGCGTTACAGATCAGAAAAGAAATAGGGTGTTCAGTAACATTATTTGTAGAGCATGCATTATTTGTGGTTTTATAGAAACCTAAAAGTACATTGACCATACAAAGAGCGAAAGAGCGTCAGGATATGAGGAAATTATATTGAATCCTGCTATTAAAATAGCCAGATGTAAGACAGTGAATCCAGCAACGTTCATAGCTGAACCAGTAGGGGAGGATGATTACATACATGATTGCACAACGTATACTAAAAACTATAATGAAATTCCCCATGCTAGATAAAATGCCCTTTGGAGGTGGGAAGTTGTTTTTATTGATGGTTCTTCAAAAATTGACCAAATGACTGTCAAAAGTCATACTGGATCAGTGGTAGTAAAGCTGAACTGAGAGGGTTTATTTGAGGTAGTGACACGCATGGGATTGCCTCCGCATTGCTTAGCAGAGGCTGCTCAATTAGTGACACTTATCTGTGCACTTCAGACATTTGAAGATGAGGAAGTGACGGCGTACTCTCTATCTGATGTCAACTTTACACGCAGGTTTGTCATGCTGGAAAAGGAGGGGCTAGCACTCCCATTGACCCTAGCAGTAGTAAAATGCACTGCACCTACTAAAAGATAAGACATCATTTCCAGCAGAAACGAAGCTGCAAATTTAGATGCCAAAAAGGCAGCCTATTACCCAACCGTTACTAGTTTTGAAATAGTAAGTGTGAAACAGATAACAGGATGATGCATGTTGGTAAAGGAGGGCTATAACATTCTGTCTATTGCCCAGTTAATTGAGATATAAGGTTGAGCACCACAAGAAGAGAAGGATTCATGGAAAATGCAGGGGTGTTCTGTATCCCCCAATGAAGCAATTTGGAGGCAGGATAGCACTGGAAAGCCAATTATGCCTCTAGCATTATTTGCGGTAGCATTGGAGCAGCTCCACTATCCCACGCATGTGACTCAAGAGAGTGTAGCTGCTACATTTGCAGAAGAGTGGTTGACACCAAATCTGATAGAACATATGGCACAGTTTATTGTAAATTGCATCATGTGCAAGGACATTTACAGCAGGGCACACATTACAAACAGTGAGGGGACAATTCCTAGACCCAACGGCCCATTTCAGCATCTACATATAGATTATGTGGATATGCTGCTGACATGCAATGGCTACAGATATATGCTGGTCATGGTATGTCTTTTTTCTAGATGGATTGAGGCAGGTCCATGCACAACCCTTATGCCACATGCACTGCCAAGTTTCTTGTGCATGAAGTGTTCCCAAGATGGGGTGTGTGTAAAGAGTTGCGGTATGACAATGGACCAAAGTTTGTAAATGAGCTGTTCAAATAAATTGTTCTTCTATTAGGCATTAAGCATAGGTTATCCTCTGCATATTACCCACAGGCAAATGACATCTGTGAACAATTAAATGGATTATTGAAGGAGTGGATTGCAAAAGTAAACATTACTTTAAAGAAGGGATGGCTATATTGCCTACCCCTTGCCTTACATGCCATAGGAAGCCAGCCTGGCTCAGATCACCATCTAAATCTTCATGAGTTTTTGACTGGATGCTGCATGAGAACCACCCTTGCTCCCCCAACTAGGTTAAGAACTGATGCCCATACTGTAACAAAGACATTATGTGACGAGATGCATGATTAACTAACAATGGCTGCAAGTTTTTCTTTCATGTCTCAACAGATCAAATATCAAAGGGAGGGGTCAAAGAGAAGCTACAAAGATGATCAAGCTATTGAAACAGAAGATTTGTTAAAACAACCCAGCCTATACCCAGGGGACCAGGTGCTGGTACAAAAGTTTGTATTCACTTGGAGCACGCTGGCTTTGAAGGTCCATATGACGTGGAAGAAGTTACCCCTTCTGCTGCCAAGTTAAAAGGAATAATAGCTTGGCTGCATTTGTACAACATCAAACCATATATAAGAGAAACCCAGAACCCTCCTGCAACTACCGACTGTGAAGCAAGAGAAGATGTTCTGTGCATGAAGACTTGTTCTATGGCTAAGAGTAAAGACAAGGAAAATGAAGAATACAGAAGTACTTTAGACTAAAGGCCAATATCTTTTAACATTTGACAACGTATAAACAGACTTGGAGTTATCCTGTACATTTTTTAGAAAGACTAAAGGAACAATGCATTGAATTACCAGAGCTGAATGATGAGAAGCACATTTGATCTTTTTGTGACCATTATAATAACAAGTGTATCATAAAGGGAGTAGCCGCCGATAAATATTAGAACATACTACCAGTTCTGTATGTTTCTAGTTGAGGCAAGGTACTAGTGGTGTTATATGAGTCACCAGTGATCCATCCCTAAGAACTGATATTGGGATCCCTTAGGTAACAAGACTATTTCAGAATCAATTGCACACTTATTTATAGTCTTGTTTATACATTTTTTCATGAACTTTATTCCATGATGCTCAATTTACTGGTTATGAAACAATCAAGGTAGGTCATACAAGTCAATTAGAAATAAGCAAACAAAATTAGAGCATGAGTCTCAGATTTGTGTTAAATCAAACAATTTCAAAAACTAAACTAAAAAACATATTTTTCACATTTACGGTAACAGTACAATATGGATAAATAGCATAATAGTACAATACCATAGAGCATAGGGGTTGGAGAAACCAATTGTCTTTCTAGAGTGCAAATATCCCCATTGGACCGATGTTTGGTCACCAACAGATCCTAGATAACTCTATAGCATATGGGGATGTTTGCACTCTAGAAAGACAATTGGTTTCTCCAACCCCTATGCTCTATGCTATTGTACCATTGATTTGTGCAAACCACACGAAAGAGCTACTAACCACCACTACACTTCCCAACACCACAGCACCTACTAAAGCCAAACCCTTTACCCAATTTCAGTTCTCTAAAGTCTCCACGTTGGAGGTCGAGAAAGTCATTCTTGCACTTAGACCTTCCAACTGTAAAGATGATCTATGCCCAGCACCACTGATCAAAGACACTGCCAGGGAACAAGCACCATTTATCACTAAGCTGAGTAATGCTTCCTTCACTACCGGCACCATACCTAGCAACCTTAAAGAATCCCCGGTATTCCCACTCCTTAAGAAGCAAACCTTAGACCCGGCTATACCGACTAATTAAAGACCAATTACAACCGTACCATTCTTGCTGAAGATTCTAGATAAGGTGGCATATATCCAAATCCAGAATTTCCTTGAACTTAACCAACTATTAGGCTCTCGTCAATCCGGCTTCCGTCCCTTACATGGCACCTAAACCGCTATTATTGATCTTAAAACACAAATAGACAAATTAAGAGACAATGGGAAACCTGCATCACTCCTCCTACTAGACTTTTCAGCGGCATTGGACCCAGTGGATCACAAAGTCTTATGCAGCCACCTGGGTTCAGCTGCCCACTTCTCCAGTGAGGCAATAGCATGGATACAGTAATTCCTGAGTGACCGTACTATGAGAGTTTTTTCACCATCGGCAGCCGCAGACCCATCCCTATAACCTGCGGTGTGGCCCAGGGCTCTTGTGTTTCACCAACACTATATAATATTTTCACCAAGCCTTTGTTTGACGACTTGGACCATCTGGATATCACCTACACTAATTATGAAGATGATACCCAGATCATCCTCCCACTCTCCAGTGACTACAGTAAGGACCTAGTAATGGTGATGTGAATCTATAGCATCGTTCAGGCATGGATGGCCACCCATAGCCTCTGCTTGAACGATGACAAAACAGAGCTTCTCATTGTGGGTACTACACCCCTTCTCAACAGACTGGGCGCAAACTATTCATCCTTCATTATTGATGAGAACCTTATACAAGTCGCCAAGGAAGTACAAACGCTAGGTATCTACTTAGACTCCACCTTATCATTTAACAAACAGGTTAACGCCCTAGCCTCTTCCACAGCATATACATGTAAACTAATCAGAGCAGGCAAACAATTCCTATCCCCAAACAGTTGCATGACATTAGCCAGAGCTCTGATCATATCCAAACTAGATTACTACAATGCCCTCTACATTGGAGCCACCAAATCCACCATCAACAAAATACAGATACAGCAAAACAATGCTCTTAGAGCCGCACTGAACATTTCTAAGAGAGAACATATCTCTGAGACAAGAAGGAAGCACAAATGGATATCCACTTATGAGAAAATCAGACTTAAGACTGCTTCCCTTACCTACAAATGTCTAAACAACAAAGCCCCACAATATTTAGTAGATAGATTCTCTAGAACAACATCCACCAGACAGAAGAGACTAGCAAACACCAATCGTCTCCAGGTACCCCAATTCAAACTATCCACTATTGGAGGCTACAGCTTCCCAGTCAAAGCAGCCCAACTGTGGAACAAGCTCCCTACCACACTGAGAATGGAACAATCCTTCACCAAATTTAGGCAAAACGTGATCAAATGGCTAACAGAGATGGATGACAAATGGTTGCACAAACATGACCTTGATTGTACATAAATACCGATCCTGTATATAACTATTATTACCATATTGTTCATTGTTAAATTGTTTGGTCTGATAATCACATGCCTTGTTGATTCCTTGTAACCATGTAACCCTTGCTTTAAGCTGTACAATTTCTTACGTTCTTGCGCCCTGATACCTTTGGGTCTGGATCGCACAATAAATACTAAACAAACAAACAATCGCTTATACTATGATGTTGCTTGTTTTTCTGTTTTTGTCTGTACTGTTTGAAATGAAGTTGCTTTTTTATCCATATTGTAGTGCTGACCTAAATGTGAAAAATATGTTTTTTTAGTTTAGTTTTTGAAATTGTTTGATTTAGCACACATTTGAGACTCATGCTCTAATTTTGTTTGCTTATTTCTAATTGACTGGCATGACCTATCTCGATTGTTTCATAACTAGTAAATTGAGCATCATGGAATAAAGTTCATGAAAAAAATGTATAAACAAGACTATATATAAATAAGTGTACAATTGATTCTGAAATAGTCTTGTTGCCTAAGGGATCCCAATATCAGTTCTTACGGATGGGTCACTGGTGACCTATACAACACCACCAGTACCTTGACTCAAATAGAAACATACAGAACTGGTAGTATTTTCTAATATTTATCGGCAGCTACTCCCCTTGTGATAACCTTTTCATTTCAGCCTAAGGTTCTGCCTGGGGCGTGGCTTGGACGGCCATGTAAAGGGACGTGCTCTGGAGGATCCTGGGGGGAAAAGTGTGTGTACGGAGGCCTGTCAGCTCTGACAACCAACATCCTTGATTATGAAGGTGGTAGCTGCACTCGCTGGACTTTTGGTGCGAGTGTGAGGCACGGATGCAGACTTATACACATTTGCTCGCTGCGAACCCTGAACCGACGAGTGAAACAAAATGGCGGCGGAACAAAGAGAACATTGAGGGTCATGAGTGCGCCGCATCGCTAGCAAACTGAGGACCTGGATGGCACCCGCGACGGATGTCAAGATCCTGCATCAGCTGTAGACCCGGGGGCGCCGCGGCGCTGGAAGGCAGTGGAGGAGTATCGTACTGCCCAGGCCACGCTTCTGCATTGCAGGCTGGAGACAGCGCACATCCGTGGTTGCGCGCACCCGGAGCTCACGCATCCACGGACTGTAACGGATGAGACCTGCCGAACGAACTGGTGGCTGACGCTGGGTCTGCGGGCCTGCAGAGTAACTTCATTGGTCGTCGGTGGAATACAAGCAGGATACATAGTAACGGCGCACCCTGGGTAGGAACGAACGAATGTTGCGCTCGGAGCACAGGGCGTGCCTGTGAGCTCGCAACAAAGTAACTGAGGACCCTGGGACTAGCGGGAGCGAGTGTGCGGTTACAGCAGCACTCCAGAACGCTGCGGGTTAGACAAGGCAGATCCTGAAGGGATAGTCAGTAGACTGAAACGAACATTACACACGCCCTGAACACCTCTAAATTGGGCTGCCTGTGGTGAGGGCGGTCGCTGGATCTGTGAGGAGTGCTGGAAACAGAGGACTAGGCACGACCCAGGAGGGTCACCTCTTGGACGCACGGGAGGTAGTGGACAACACAGCACCGGGGAGCCCAATAGAGACAGACAATACCGGGAAGGGGGATCTGGCCCGACGCTGGTAGGCCTCCATTACGAGGCTAATTTGTGATATTGGCTAGTCTACAGACGATTTAATGCGGCCTCCCTGAACCTGGGTACAAGAGCACAACATCTCGAACTGCACTGTATGCTGGATGGCCTGGTGATCGACAGTGCGCTAAATCTGGGTGTGCAGTGGGTCAGAGCATGCACTCGTGCACTGGCCACGGAAGGAATTAGACGGAGACCAGAACCACGATACCAAGAGTGCGCCAGCACGTGGGAGGACACAGCCCATTCTGGGTGACAAAGACACACATGGACTGCTAAGAGTGGCTTGGTGCCACGAGGACACTTGTGCCTGTGAAGGCACGGCTGGCTTACGCCCAGATGACATAGCAGAATGACCACTAAAGTTGTTAGGCCGAGGATCAAACAGCCCACGATGGAGGCCTATGCCAAGACGCCCCCAAGTGCTGAGGGGGGCAAGAGCAAAGAGACTCCCACGACAGTGGCGAGACACCGGGCACAATCCAGGAAGTGCTGGTGGCGATTGCAGACTTAAAAGTGGCTTGGGAGACTAAACTGGGCCTGGCAAGGAAAGAGCTGAAGGAGGGCCTGAACCTCAAGATTGGAGCAGTCCAGGAGGAAGTGAACTTGCTGAGACAGGATGTGCGAACGATTGCAGAGCGCACCGGGACCTTGGGGAAGGAGATGGCCCCGAACACAGCAGCGTGTGCTGCACATGGCGTGGAGCTCCATGCCCTTGTGCAGCGGGTGGGCAACCTGGAGGACAGAGCTGAGCAGGTGGAGTGGCGCGCCAGACGCAATAACATTCGTATAGTTGGCTTTCCGGAAGGAATGGAAGGGCCTAACCCCACAGAATATGTGGAAACCATGCTCTTGCAGGAGATAACAGGCGGGGGCGCCGACCCAGGGGTTCGCGGTTGAAAGAGCGCACAGGTCCTTGACAAGGAGACCACCCCCAGGAACCCCCCCCCCCGAGGCAAAGATTCTGAATTATCGAGATCGGGAGAAGATACTCGAATTTTTTCGGAGGGGAGGAACGATTGAAAGGGGGTCAGCAAAAATCATGGCGTTACCCGGAGTACACGTTGCAGGTATAGCGTAGCAGGATGAACTTTGGGTCAGTGAAAAGAAGACTGAGAGAAGCAGGCCATCGTTATATGTTGCTCTACCCAGCCAAGTTGAAAGTGTTCTATAAGAACTGAGATCCAGGGATGGAGCTGGGCATTTGTTGGGGTAGGGTAGGTGGGGGGAGGGGTCGGGTTGTGTGCAGTGGGGAGGAGTTAGGGAACAAAGAGGGGGGAAATTGTTGAGTGGAGAAGGGAAAGAGTCGGAACACAGGCCATCAAGGGATGCATCGCAGGGATAGGTGGATTGGGAGTATACTGAGTAGATGGCATCGGGTAATCTCAGAATGGTGTCCTGGAACGTACGGGGCCTCACTAGTTATCTAAAACGTAATAAAGTAATGCTGTATCTGAAAAGGATGCGTATTGACATAGCCTTGCTACAAGAGACTCATCTCACAAAAGAGAAGTTGGAGGTGGTCAAGAGGAAATGGAGGGGTAATGTCACGGGGGCCACGTATTCGGCGTATGCCAGAGGGGTGATCACATGGGTGGCGCCGCACGTGCCGTTTCAGGTGCTCAGTTCAACAATAGACCCAGAGGGCAGAATGGTGGTGAATGGTGGTGGGGACGGGACTCCTGGAGAACAGGGAAGTGCATATTATAAATATTATAAATTTGTACGCCCCTAATCACGACACGGCGGCTTATTTTAGGTCCCTTTATAGCAGGATTAGCCCCCTGGTGGGAGGTGTGATGGTGTGGGGGGGGACTTTAATTGTATCCTGAATCCTAGAATAGATAGGTCAGATGAAAAATCGGGGAAGCCGGCGCCAGCGGCTAAAGCGCTGGGGACAATGTTGAAAGACCTAGGCCTAGAGGATGTGTGGAGAAGGCTGCATCCAACGGATAGGCAATATTCGCACTACGCGGCACCACATTACTTGCACACGAGGCTGGATTATGTGTTTGTGGCAGCCGAGATAGCGGGAGAAATGGTGGGAGCGGAATATAAGGCCCAAGTATTATCCGACCACTCGCCTTTGGTCATAGAGTGGCGACATCAACCCCCCCAGAGCGCAGATCCCGACATGGAGACTTAGAACTGAGGCACTGCAAGATGAGGGGTTTCGGGAGGATCTGAGGGAGGCCATCGGGGAATATTTTGAAATAAACAAGGGCAGTGTAAGCTCTGTGGGCACAGTATGGGAGGCATTTAAGGTGGTGGTGCGTGGGGTAGCCATATCGAAACCTAAAGGGGTCCAGTGGGGCATTGAACGGGCACTTCAGGAAACAGAAAGAGAGCTGGAGGGCCTCACACGAAATGAGGTGACCACCCGCGAGAACAGCGCCAAGATAAAAGACTTACAGTTAACGTGCTGCTGACTCTGGTATAGACTATGTAGATTAAATTACAAGAAATACACGGAGAGGCTACATGCAGGGGGGGGATAAGCCAGCCAGATTGCTGGCCTGGCTGTACAAGAGTGAGACCCCCCGCTCGTTGATCAGGGAGATCAGGGATGAGGAAGGTCAAATCCGCAACACCCAGCAGGGGGTAAACGAGGAGTTCCTCAAGTATTATAGACATTTATATGCAGACACAGGGAAGGACGTGAGCCAAGATATACTGGACACATTAGAGGATATAGAGCTGCCCACCCTGGATGACCTAGAACGTGCGTATTTGGACGCCCCGTCACCTCGGATGAGCTGGAGATGGTGATCCAACATCTGCCCACGTGTAAGACACCCAGGACAGATGGGCTGCCTAGCGAGTTTTACAAGACATATAAGCAGGAGCTGCTTCAGCCGTTGCTTGCCATGTTTAATGAGGCCTATGAGCGGGGGGAACTTCCATTGTCCCTCAACGAGGCAATGATTATCCCACTCCTGAAACCAGGCAAGCCTGCTGCGGAGTGTGGGTCCTACAGACCCTTGTCCATGCTCAATCAGGACAGTAAAATACTTACGGCAGTGCTAGCCAATAGGCTGAAGAGGGTGATCGGTAAGCTGATACACCCAGATCAGACGGGCTATGTCCCTGGCAGGAACATTACAGATAACCATAGGAGGCTACACCATATCATTGATTACACTGAGGGAGACACAGGTGAGTTGGCAATCGTGTCGTTAGACGCGGTTAAAGCCTTTGATTCGGTGCGGTGGCCATGGTTGAACGCGACCCTGAAGGGATACGGAATGGTACCTGGATATATCAGGTGGGTCCAGATGTTGGATAGCACCCCGATATCGAGAGTTAAAACAGGATTCATAATCTCAGACAAATGGCAACTCAGCAGGGGGACCAGACAGGGATGCCCCTGGTCACCCATGTTATACATTCTGGCGCTGGAGCCGCTGGCAATATGCCTGCGACAACAATACGGAGAGGTGGGGATTCGCACAATAAGTGGTATGCACCTGGTATCGCTGTATGCGGATGACATGCTCCTCTATTTGCGCTACCCGGAGGAGAACCTACAGTATGTTTTGGAGGTGATGGACCGTTATGCCACCCTCTCGGGCATATCAGTGAACCCCGGGAAGTCTAGCTTGTTTCCCTTGGGTAGGTATAGGGGTGTCCCACTGCAGAGGCTGCCTACCCGGCCAATACCATGGCAGACTGTGACATTTAGGTACCTGGGAGTGAACGTTTATCATAAGATCGAGACGGAGCACAAACATAATACGGAGAAAGCAATTGAGGGGGTTAAGAATAGCATGGCGTTCTGGTCTAGATTACCCCTATCTATGATGGGGAGAGCAGCTCTGCTTAAGATGGTGGTTCTGCCCAGACTCTTGCATTTTTTTGTGAATGTTCCGTATTTGATTCCCAGGAGCCTTTTCGTGAGACTCCACAGTATGTGCAGGTGCTTTATATGGGGTAGCTCCAGGAACAGGGTGGCTCTGTGGAAACTTCAGAACTCGTGTGACAGGGGGGGTATAAGCCTGCCGAACTTTGAACTTTATTATCTGGCGGGGCAGCTGCTGTTTGTGGCCAGGTGGCCTTTCGGCAGAGGACTCGGCAGAGGCTAGGCTTCTGCGGGATGACTCGGCTCCGTACTTTCTGAGAGAGGCGGTATGGCTACAAAAGAGTAAAATGACCGTAAGAGGGAGGCTATTGAGGCTGGGCTGGGAGGTCTGGCGCAGAACGTGGAGAACGGTGGGTGACCCGGACCCGCTCTCTCAGCAGGCCCCTCTGGTGGCGCTATGAGGGAACGACTCTCAATTGCTTCAGGTGGTCCGTAGATACTGGGAACCGGTGGGCTTGGCCACCCTCGGGTATATATGGCAGGAAGGGGAGACATTGGAATTTCAGAGGCTGCAGGAAGAGACAGGGGTGCATAGAGGCCAATATATAACCTACGCTACGCTCATGAAATGAGGGAGAGATGGCCTGAGACAGTGCTAGCGGAGGACCCTGATGCCGCCCTGGAAATGATGTATGATGTTTCAGAGGGCAGGCACGAAATATCCAGGATATACGAGCTCCTGAGAGTAAAAGCAGGGTAGGAGCTGCTTCAACTGAGGCAGGACTCGGAGGAAGAAGTGGGAGGACCCATGACAGAGGGGCAATGGGAGAGGGTTCAAAGGTACCATAAAAAGGTGTCCCGGAATGCGAGACTCCAGCAGACCCAGTTGTATGTTACTCACAGGGCTTACCTGACTCCTGGGAAAATAGCAAGGTTTGGAGGCTCGGCTATACAGAAATGCCCTAGATGTGGGGAGGTGGAAGCAGGGCTGTTGCATATGTTCTGGAATTGCCCCTAGGTGCATAGATTCTGGGATGAAATAAAAACTAAAATGGCCAGTGGGGGAGTGGTGCTGGATGTGGGCTCGGCTTGGGCATGCATGCTCGGGATTTTTCCCAGGCCACGCACTCTAAAGCACATAAGCAAGATGAAGGACTTGGCTTACATCCTGGCCAAGCGCAGGATCGCAATGGGTTGGAAGGCGGCCCACAGACCCAGGGTGGATATATGGTGGGCAGACCTCCTAAAATGGGCAGAAGCGGAATCCGCAGTATGGTTTGAAGCGGTTACCAGAGGGGGAGAGGAGGAAGCAGGGCCCCTGATGGCCTGGCGACAATTAGTGACCTCTATGGCAAACAACCACCGGGGTAACGATGAATCAGGAGACTCAGATAGGTCCATAAGCACTGCGATACCCGAAAATGCTCCTGTAGATGCCATGGACGAGCCAGCTCAAGTTTGTGTGGTGAGAGGGGGGAGGACGGAGAATAGCAATGTATAATGTGACGGTTTGATGTGGATTATGTACGTCCTGAGAAGTTGTATTGTTTGTTGTTTTGTTTGGTTAAAATAAAAAATACATTTAAAAAAAAAGGTTCTGCCTCTAGGGCTGCCCCTTTAGTTAAAACGTTATAATAAATATACACACATTCTTGTATGCTGTTTTTACATACATATTACTCTTTTATCCTGCTTTAGTAAGAAGATATATAAATATAGTGAAGTTTTTTGGCAAGCCTAAAACAATCATATTATGTTCAGAATAATTATAGCAATATCTTGCAGTTCTTGATGTAAAGGTGTGATTCATAGAGACTTACAGAGTTTTATAGTAAAAATCTAAGTAAAAATTGGGAGGTTTAAGAATATAAGAGGCTCATTGCCATCAAGAAAATCGATGAGCTTTGGTGGATTCACAATTGCGATATCACTCTGTGTTATGATTTGTATTTCCCTCCTGACCTTTATGGCATTTAGACATGGTATAAGAAATGATACAGACATGGAGAGGAACAATGAAAAAGTTACTATTTCCCCTGATGAAAGCACAGACAGTATCCTTTATCATCTCACTAGTCATCTATTTCAAATTAAAAGGGATATTGGGGAAGATCGTGAAGATATTAACATATATCTTGATAATTCGGCTCATTTAAAGTATAACCTATGGTATCAGCACATGAAGGAGGTGGGAGAGAGATTGTCAGATGAAAGTTGCTGTGTCTGTCCCTTAATACTGTATGCCATGAATGCAGCAATATCCCCATCGGACCGATGTTTGTTCACCAACAGATCCTAGATAACTCTATAGCATATGGGGATGTTTGCACTCTATAAAGACAATTGGTTTCTCCATCCCCTATGTTCTATGCTATTGTACCATTGATGTGTGCAAACCACAAGAAAGAGCTTCTAACCACCACTACACTTCCCAACACCGCAGCACCTACTAAAAGCAAACCCTTTACCCAATTTCAGTTCTCTAAAGTCTCCATGTTAGAGGTCAAGAAAGTCATTCTTGGACTTAGACCTTCCAACTGTAAAGGTGATCTATGCCCAGCACAACTGATCAAAGACGCCCCCATGGAACTAGCACCATTTATCACTAAGCTGATTAATGCTTCCTTCACTACCAGCACCATTCCTAGCAACCTTAAAGAATCCTGGGTACTCCCACTCCTTAAGAAGCAAACCTTAGACCCGGCAATACCCACTAATTACAAACCAATTACAACCGTACCATTCTTGCTGAAGATTCTAGATAAGGTGGCATATATCTAAATCCAGAATTTCCTTGAACTTAACCAACTATTAGGCTCTCGTCAATCTGGCTTCCGTCCCTTACATGGCACCGAAACCGCTCTTATTGATCTTAAAACACAAATAGACAATTTAAGAGACAATGGGAAACCTGAATTACTCCTCCTACTAGACTTTTCGGCGGCATTCGACCCAGTGGGTCACAAAGTCTTATGCAGCCACCTGGGTTCAGCTGTCCACTTCTCCAGTGAGGCAATAACATGGATACAATCATTCCTGAGTGACCGTACTATGATAGTTTTTTCACCATTGGCAGCCGCAGACCCCATCCCTATAACCTGCGGTGTGCACCAGGGCTCTTGTGTTTCACCAACACTATATAATATTTTCACCAAGCCTTTGTTTGACGACTTGGACCATCTGGGTATCACCTACACTAATTATGCAGACGATACCCAGGTCCTCCTCCCACTCTCCAGGGACTACAGTAAGGACCTAGCAATGGTGAACAGAATCTATAGCATCGTTCAGGCATGGATGGCCACCCATAGCCTCTGCCTGAACAATGACAAAACAGAGCTTTTCATCATGGGTACTACACCCCTTCTCAACAGACTGGGCGCAAACTATTCATCCTTCATTATTGATGAGAACCTTATACAAGTCGCCAAGGAAGTAAAAACGCTAGGTATCTACTTAGACTCCACCTTATCATTTAACAAACAGGTTAACGCCCTAGCCTCTTCCACAGCATATACATGTAAACTAATCAGAGCAGGCAAACAATTCCTATCCCCAAACAGTTTCATGACATTAGCCAGAGCTCTGATCATATCCAAACTTGATTACTGCCATGCCCTCTACATTGGAGCAACCAAATCCACCATCAACAAAATACAGATACAGCAAAACAATGTTCTTAGAGCCGCACTGAACATTTCTAAGAGAGAACATATCTCTGAGACAAGAAGGGAATGACTATACACTTATGAGAAAATCAGACTTAAGACTGCTTCCGTTACCTACAAATGTCTAAACAACAAAGCCCCACAATATTTAGCAGATAGATTCTCTAGAACAACATCCACCAGACAGACGAGACTAGCAAACACCAATCGTCTCCAGGTACCCCGATTCAAACTCTCCACTATTGGAGGCTACAGCTTCCCAGTCAAAGCAGCCCAACTGTGGAACAAGCTCCCTACCACAATGAGAATGGAACAATCCTTCACCAAATTTAGGCAAAACGTGATCAAATGGCTAACAGAGATGGATGGCAAATGGTTGCACAAACATGACCTTGATTGTACATAAATACTGATCCTGTATATAACTATTATTACCATATTGTTAATTGTTAAATTGTTTGGTCTGATAATCACATGCCTTGTTGATTCCTTGTAACCATGTAACCCTTGCTTTAAGCTGTACAATTTCTTACGTTCTTGCGCTCTGATACCTTTGGGTCTGGCGCGTACAATAAATACTAAACAAACAAACAATCGCTTATACTATGATGTTGCTTGTTTTTCTGTTTTTGTCTGTACTGTTTGAAATGAAGTTGCTTTTTTATCCATATTGTACTGTCAACCGAAATGTGAAAAATACGTTTTTTTCGATAAGTTTTTGAAATGGTTTGATTTAGCACAAATTTGAGACTCATGCTCTATTTTTTTTTGCTTATTTCTAATTGACTGGCATGACCTACCTTGATTGTTTCATAACCAGTAAATTGAGCATCATGGAATAAAGTTCATGAAAAAAATGTATGAACAAGACTATATATAAATAAGTGTACAATTGATTCTGAAATAGTCTTGTTGCCTAAGGGATCCCAATATCAGTTCTTAGGGATGGGTCACTGGTGACTTATATAACCCAACTAGTACCTTGCCTCAAATAGAAACATACAGAACTGGTAGTATGTTCTAATATTTATCGGCAGCTACTCCCCTTGTGATACCCTTTACATTTCAGCCTAAGGTTCTGCCTCTAGGGCTGCCCCTTTAGTTAAAACATTATGATAACAATACACACATTCTTGTATGCTGTTTTTACATACATATTACTCTTTTATCCTGCTTTAGTAAGAAGATATGTAAATATAGTGAAGTGTTTTTGGCAAGCCTAAAACGATCATATTATGTTCAGAATAATCATAGCAATATCTTGCAGTTCTTGATTTAAAGGTGTGATTCATAGAGACTTACAGAGTTTTATAGTAAAAGTCTAAGTAAAAATTGGGAGGTTACAGAATATAGGAGGCTCATTGCCATCAAGAAAATCGATGAGCTTTGGTGGATTCATAATTGCGATATCACTCTGTGTTATGATTTGTATTTCCCTCCTGACCTTGGCATTTAGACATGTTATAAGAAATGATACAGACATGGAGAGGAACAATGAAACAGTTACTATTTCCCCTGATGAAAGCACCGACAGTATCCTTTATAATCTCACTAGTCATCTATTTCAATTTAAAAGGGCTATTGGGGAATATCGTGAAAATATTAACATATATCTTGATAATTCGGCTTGTTTAAAGTATAACCTATGGTATCAGCACATGAAGGAGGTGGGAGAGAGAACGTCAGATGAAAGCTGCTGTGTCTGTCCCTTAATACTTTTGCCATGAATGCAGCAAGCACATGTATTGTCATAGAGATGCCTGCACATAATGCAATAGTCTCAGTCATCTAGTAGCGTGTACAACCAGATGACAATTTGAAGGAAAATAGGCAACTTTACCATGACGATCAAGAGGAACATTTCCATATGAATATACTTATTTAAAGACATAAAGGATGGAAGGTGGGATGGGTTGGATGAGCAAAAAACCTATGTGTACATCCCAGATTGGAGAACAAAGAAAAATTGTGAAACTGAAGAGGATGGATTGCTCTGATATGACTGAAAGGTCAGGGGAACCAGGATGCTGGGAAAGACATCAACTATTGGTGCATGGGCATGTTGCCACCAGTACCGGATGGGAAGATGCACTATTATCTCGCCCTGCACATTTATTAAAGAAACAACCAGTAGTCATAGTGCAATTAGTGAATGACAGATGCCTAGAATCATGGACCAAGTATTCCAAGTTACTGACATGGGTTGACAACGAAGCAGGACGAGTATCCATAATACCATCGAAGAATTCAACATGCTTCAAGAATGGATGCTCAGTTCTAGTTGGGGAGAACAAAGGATGTGGACAGACAATTGAGGTCCGAGGTATGAATGGAGGAAATGCTGTACTGATGGACCGATAATGGTTCTGTGGATCCAGAGCGTACATGCAGTTGCCTAAAAATTGGAGAGGGGTATGTTCCATTGTATTAATACATGTTCTAGCATTAGTGATCCCTCAAAGTGATCTCAATATCTGTGAATGTTCAAAGATGAATGAACACCAGAGAAGGAAGAGATTGCTTATTCTTCTCCGGCTGAAAAGGGAGAACTAATTTTCTTCAAAATCAATGAAGGCTTATGAAAACATTCCAGATGGACACAAACTGTTCAGCAAGACAGCAATGATAATACCATCTATATTTATACCACGACTCCAGAGTGCAGTGAATGCCAAGTGGCTGCAGATCACCAGATGGGAGCTGTTACAGACGATCAATGCAACAATCAAAGGTTTCAATGCAATCTTTGAAGAATTGAGAGCCATCAGGCTGATGACTCTCTGGAACAGGCATGCCGTGTTCTTAATCACAGCAATGGGCGGAGGTGTGTGTGCCAAGGTTGGGCCTTCTTGCTGTACATTCACACCATGAAGGAGAAAATGGAAACCTGACAGAAGCACTAACTATGCTGATGACTCTGCATACTAAAATGGAAGATGAAGCTGATGAGACAGCAGGAGATGACCGGTTTTACATTAAATTGTCCTGTATTCCAACCTGGCTGGCCAATGCTTTCAAAATACTCTGACCCATACTCGTGTTGGTATTGATGGGATTCTGTCTTATAAGGATCATCTTGGGACAGTGCCAGAAGACAGCCAAGAAAGCTATTGGGGTGAAGATCATGATTGATATAGGCACTGGAACTGGGGAGCAGATGCAAAATGAGGAAATTACCCATGAGAATATGAAGAAAAGTACCCTTGTACCTCCAGGAACCAAGTTCTACTATCCCAAGGATCATAAAAAATATGTAGGACATTGAATAATGTGTCCACCATCAGGAGACTGCTGCAACATGACCTGAAGTGTGGATGAAAACATAAAGAATGCAGGTCACCTTAGCGGGGTGACAAAGATATGAGTCCCAAAGAAACAACAGTGTGAAGATATGATAAAGAAGAACGAAGAGATGAATGTGTTTGAGGACTTAACCAGAGGAGGGAATATAGAGGAGCAGGTAGACACATTATTCCTCACTCCCACCCCCTCACCGCCGTCATACTGGAACAGCAGGAGAAGGGCCCTATATGGGACTCCATGTGTTATGCCTATACCGCATTGAGTCTACAAAAGCCGATATGCACTCAGACAACTGTATCAAATGTATCCTTGCACTGAAGGAGTAGAAGGATGTCGTGTGGAGGGATGTCAGCACGCACCATTTGACATTATGTAATGCTGAGTGAAATCTGACATGGGCAGAGTGATATCATGAAGAAGCTATATGAAGACATACTGAAACAACATGAAAATACTGAAGAGTGACAATGTAACTGAAGTGATAAGAGAAACATGTATGAAATGATAAAGTAATCATATATACAAAAAAGAATGAAGTAACTTGTTGACCAATAAGTGTAAATATGCAGCAACGCAAAGTAGATGAGACACATAGAAGCTTGCTATAGAGGAAATTATAACATGGCAAAGACGGCCATTATAGGAAAATGGACGCCGGCTAATGCAAGGATTCAATTCATCTACCTCAGAAACAGACCACTCTTCCTCCTTCCACACCCGGAATATATTTACACAGGAATACAAGCTCTCTAATTATACAGAGATCCTACTTTTATATCCTCCTTACCACAATAAAAAATGGCGTCACCTTCTCCCCTTACTTAGAGAGGATCCCACACGCCTGTTTTCCTCCTCGTTATCTCCTTATTAATAATATAGTCACCCTTTACCCACACACACACTTCACTTCCTCACTCATTCTTATCTCCTTCGTTGTCGCTCGCAAGAGGTGTACTTACAGTTGTGTGTTGATCCGATCTCCTCCTTCACGGGGTCCCAAATACAGCCTGCACCCTCTTAGGAGCCACGCTCGCTTCAAAGAGCAGACAGGAATTCTGTGAAAATGGCTTCTGCGGGTTGCACGCTTGGGACTAGTCACTGTAAGTGGATGCGGCCCCTACAGTGATGCGGCTGGAAGCCTCTGTCTTCACGGGGGTCACTGTGATCATGTTGGGGTCACCAAAAATGTAGAGAAACCCCTCAACGCTCATACCAGAAAAAATACAACCCAATAGGAAAAAAGGCCCAGCGCACCTCTTGCAAGGAGAACAAAATTTTATTTCCAGAAGAATAGAAATGCGCCAGCAAAGCATTCTGCTGCCATGGAACGTTCTGCCAAAATCAGTACAAGCAACACTTTATGAAGGCACGCAGCATCATCAGTGATGTAAATTACATAGGGCTTCATTACAACACAGGCGGTGGACCATGGTGCTATTAGCACCATGGTCCATGCCGGAATCCGCCATGGTGAATGGCGGAATTACCGCCCCATTCCACTGTTGGCGGGGCGGTAATTCCCCATTCACCATGGCCCCTTCCCCATTCCCATTTTTGGCCCTTAGGGCTCAATGGGAATGGGGAAGGCGCTAATTAAGGCACCGTAAATTACGGTGCCGTAATTAGCTCCTAAGTCTCTTTGCGGGTTGGTTTTTTAACGCCTGCTAAAAGCAGGCGTTAAAGTGCAACCCGCAAAGGGACCTCGTAATCAGGCATTAAGGGTTTAACGGCACCAACACCTTTTACGGCGCCGTTAACCCTTTACGCCTGGGTTGTAATGAGGCCCATAATGTACAAATCTGCATGGCTGGTTGGTCGAGACCCTAATCATAGACTGCCTGCTCCATAAGGGATGCCAGACCATTGGTCCCAGCACCTTATATCCATCTTCTTCCACGTGGGTTCCTCCTTGCGCATCATCAGGCATGAAGCTACCATTAATTGGCAGTTTTGTGAAGAAAAACAATACGGGCTCTTTGTCTAACCTTATGTGCACCTGGTACTGCAGACAAGGGCTAAGCGGATACTTTGAGCCCATCGATTCTAACAAACTGCAGCTCGATTTCAGACATGTTGGCACCCAACCAAAGCTCCCCACCCTCGTTGTAGCTATGTTGTTTTATCCCTCCCTGCACCTCGCAGCACAAATCACTTAACACATGGTGAAGGCAACTGATCCCTGTTTTCAGATCTTTTATGATCGATTGGGGGTTTAACAGATTTATGGTTGGTGGTCTGAAACTGACTGGTACCTTGGAATGCTAGGGGTCTTGGGATGGGGGCATCTTAGTGGTATTACTTAAAGGTGGGACGTGGAAAGGTGGAGGCTTGTGCCCTCTTTCTCGTGGGATCGCTTTTCACCGAGAGCTCTCAACCCCCTCGTGGCCTTGAGGGGCGGATTCCTTCTGGGATATGAATGCTAGCAACATAAGACAATGATCGACAAAAAAGGACTGGGAGCCCCTTTACCAAGAACAAACATGGCCAGATAACCTGTTCTATGGGAAGGTGCCCAACTTGGGAGGGTCTACATCCACGTTTTAGCCATCCCCTTCCATCCTAGTTTCCAATCTGAGCCATTTTGTTGCTTTCTGATTAACTCTTTATCTCTCTGGGTAACACCTTCACCACCATTTTAAAGATCCTAATAGTCATGTAAACAAAGCTGTCCCAGACTGCTGCTTGATAGCCAGGGGCAGCAGGGTGCAGGAGCCGATGCCACTCCATTATCACACATCCTGGGCCCTGCATGGCCTTTCCCACTCCAGGGCTGAAGAGTTTACGTTTTACTAAGGTTATTAACTTCACAAATGCCAATTGCATTGAAATATAGAGAGGGCTTTGTCATGTGTCATGTCCCCTCTGGTGGAGCTATAGCAATAGATTCTATTATATCTTTTATGTTCTTTTCTATCTGATTTTTGTATAGAGCCCAACACCCAGAGGCCTCAGAGCACCGAGTATACTAACAATCAGAGATCACATACCTATGCAGAAAAGATCCGAACCTTATTAGTTTTTGCCTTTATCAAAGAGAAAAGTCTTCAGGCCTTTCTTGAACTGCGCTAAAGAGGGAATTGTCCTCAAAGGAGTGGGCAATGCGTTCCAAAAGAAAGGAACCCAGGCATTAAAACTCATGCCCCAATTGTTTTTAAACAGAAGCGTGGACAGTCCAAAAGGACATTCTTATAACAACGCAAAGTTCGTTTTACGGGTGCCTTTTTAATATGTGTACTGAGGTTGGAGGGGGTATTACATGACAAACACTTGTAAACAAGGGTATTGGCCTTGTGCCGGACTCTCTGTTCCACTGGGAGCGAATGTAGCGTTCAACGGGCCTTGGACACGTGAGAACGCTGCCTGCGCCCACAAACTGCTCAAAATGCCCCATTCTGAATAGTTTGCAATTTTTTTATATTTCACTCTGAGGTGCCAACCAAGAGACCATTGCAATAGTGGCAGCAGCCACTACTGTCCTATTCTGTTCAGATAGATATGGACGTATTTGCCACAACAGTCTAATCATGCCAAGCAAGACAACTAACAATGGATCCAGTAACCATACCTGCCTAACCTCTGGGTTTAGCCCGGATACTCCAGGTTTTTACGCTCGTTTCCGAGGAAGAGCATGGAGTCTCTGGGTTTTTCCAGCTGTCGCAGCGTCTCCACCCACGCCTCCATGTAATTGGCTACAAGAAATCTATTAGTTGCCAATTACATGGAGGTGTGGGCAGAGACACTGTAAGATTACTGCTGTGCAGCAACTTGTGGGCATCAGCAGTCCCTTATGTGATGAGACTGATGTGTATTGTGCGATCACATGTAACGCCACAAGTTTGAAATCATTTTGCGAATAGGTGCCTGCCCCCTTAAAAGCCGCAGAACAGGGTACGGGTCTAATTTGAACCTGGTGTACAGTTCAAACATTAAATATAGAGCCAATACTCGTGGAAGACTAGTACAGCAACAACCTTTTTTTAAATTAAAGCGTTACTATAAAAGAAAGGGCACAATGCTAAATAGTGTGTTTGGAAAGTATTTTGTCATTGAAAGAGGTCACACATGTGCAATATAACAGACCCTCAGCTTATAGCGATTTTGCGATCCTGCAAAATGCAGCGAAAACAGCCGTTTTGCGCAAAATGCCGCGAAAACGGCTGTTTCGTGAAAACACAGCACCTTTTTAAAAAAAAAAAACTCTATATTTTTTTTAAAGTAATCTTCAAAAATTACTGTTTAAAAAAAAAATACTCAGGTTGCCAGGTTCTCAGCTTTTTTTTTTTTACACAATATATGAAATGCGCTAACACATCTCATCACTTGCGCCCCAAAAAAGTGCAGCCCAATCCACAAGGGACACATGAATGGGCACATTTTATATGCGCGCCCATTCAGATGGCCTTTTTCACCTTCTTGATCAAATAAAGTGGTGTTTCTGCTAATTTAAAAGCGCATCCCTCATTTCCAAGCAAGATGCACTTTTAAATGTGCAGAAATTGTAGGCAACCCTACGCGCACGGGATGTGGGGCTGCCACTACATGACAGGGTCATTCGTGACCCTGTCATGCATTTCTTTTATGGTATGAACCGCTGCTGTGTCGCTTGCATTTCTGTTCCTCAAACGGGATAAAAATTCATTTTTTGTGTCGCATTTTACAGTGGCAGGCCCCTGGAGGGCCTGTCCCTGTGAAAGGCGCTGGGAGCTTGCAGAACACTGTCAGGAGAGCGATTCTATTCAAGGTACTGCCCATTTTGATGACAAAAATAAATCAAATGGTACAATTTGACCTATTTCGTCCAGTACTATTCCATACATTTTTATAAATACCGAACATGCGTTGCAGGGGTGTCACCCGCTCCCCATGTCCAATATTTTTTGTCTAGGGTGGTTGCAGAAGTGTTTTCCCATTTTTTTCTCAAAATTGTAGGCAGGGACAGAAAAAAAGAAAATAACGAAAAAGGGACTCTGCGGAGTCGGATCCGACCCGTGTTAGAGGGACGGATCTGGCACTGCAGGGGAAGCAGCAGCGACCAAGCAGTTAAGTAGGGGAGTGGGTGGGGTGGTGGTGAAAGGTACATTTTGGGTTGTTTGGCTGAAGTGCAAATCAATTCGCAGTGAAATTGACTACGGTCAATTCCGCCGCAAATAATTACACTTCGGTCAAACAATCCAGAACACCATTCAAGGCAGCTGGCCAGCACACAATTTGTGCTACAGCTCAAGCCTGTGGAAATGCACCGGTCACCTTTGAGAATAAGGTGACCTGCTCATTTCCAAAAATGGGTTGTCTAAAAATAGCATATCCTCCGTTCTTTTTTTAGATGCCCCATTTTTTAAGGATCTGGTTCAAAATCTACATTTTTAAAAAAAATTAAAAAAATTGGTTACACTATGAGAGAGAGGGAGAGTGATGGGTGAGATGTGAAGTGATAGGCAAGAAAGCAGAGGGAGAGCAGTGGGTCAGAGGAGGAATCAGTGCACAAGAGAGCAGAGGAAGCAGTGATGCGGTGGGCCAGAAATGTGAGAGCGAGCAGAGGTACAGAAAGTAGTGGGAGCGTGTGGTCAGTGAGCCAGAATGCAGAGAGGAAGCGGTTGGCCAGAAAGAGGCAGTGAGCTGAAGATTGGGAAAAAGGATGAGGGAAGAGTGCGATAGAATGGGAGAAAGGATGCAAGATGCAGAAGCAGCACAAAGGAATGAAGGACTGTATATTGTGGGAGGAATTGTAGAGTGTAAGGTGTGAGTTGGGAGTATGATTTGGAGTGTGGCAGGGGTTGGGCAGTGCAAATTGTGACTTGACAGTGACATTTCACGTGAGTATTTGCATGACAGAGTGCGAGGTTAAGGAATGCAAGTTGTGATGGGGAGTTGGTGAGATGTGTGTTGGTGAGAGAGGTGTGTGGGTGATTGGGGGATTGGAGAACATAGAAGGGGAATATTTTCTGCATTGCAACTGATAATGATCAATTTAGTTAATACTATTAAATAGGCATGCATATTAAACCAAAAATGTAGCCGAATCAAACACTGTTCTGCCACGCCAGAGACATCTGGGACTCTTCCTATTAAATTAATACAAAGGATACATAATAATGATACCCTGGCTCTCTTGTAGCCTTGCACTCTGCCTGTTTACTGCAATGTGGCAATCTTACACCCTCCAGTTAATACAAAATGTCCCGCAAAAATGCGGCAATAAATAAAGGTTTGTGCCGCAAAATTTGCCATTTCATGCCGCAAAAACCTGGAAACAAATGAATACACATTCTGAAACCTCCCATCCATATCAGTCATCAAGATGCGCAACGTTTCTCTGCTTTTATTTGGTTAAATATGTGGGCTGAACGTGTGGGCATGGCCCTGAGAACGTGTGGGCAGGGCATTCTGGTGACATAGATCTCTGGGTTTTTGAATTTGGAATCTAGGCAGGTATGCCAGGAACCTCTTCAGCTCCAGGAATCACATTCCCTAAACAGGGATTGCCCCCTGTAGTAATCGGATTTTTACTCACCCACCCCACCTGTAGGAATTGCTCCCAACAACAATAATTCGGTTTGGGGTTTAGCCCAATAGTAATCAGTTTCTCTAGCCAGGGGAGCCAATTTTAACATTTCCCCTGGTTGCCAGAACTTTATGGAGGAATAGCATGTGCATGGGTGGTGGGAAAGAGGAAGGCAAAATAGTGTGTTGGGGTTCAGATGGTTCCAGAAGACTGTCAGCGGGGTTGGAATATCAACACAGTCCATAGAGACTGCACAGTAGATTGTGCTAATAAAATGAGGCAAGAACTAAATGGTGAGAAAATGTTTGGAATGTGAACCCTGGGCAGACCTCGGTCTCTGTGAAATGCCCCAAACTTGTTTTTCCAGTGGGTGCCTATGCTTGGCGACCCTGCTTCCAGCCAAAATCATTTCCCGTCTTTATTGCCCCAGCTGGAATCATTGCCCCTGGCAGGAACTGTCCCCAGCAGTTAATCCCTCAGTAATAGTTATAGGCTGACAGGGGTTGACCACGGCATGCATCCTTGCACCCCACTTTGCCCTAGCATTAGGATGCACGATTGCCCCTCTTGGCACACTTTAAATCACAATGATGGGATGTTTGTACACCTCATGATCTCTATCTTGTCTACATATGTACTCTCTCCTGCGACACCCCAAGGCCCGCTCTCTACCCCATCACACCCCCTTGCTCTCGGGTTCAACCACTCCTGCTAATCTGTGCATTACTGCTTGCTGCACCACCTGCACTGTCCCCAAAGGAAACAAGATCCACAGTTGCCCTTAGACTTGCCTCTGGTGGTGATGCCAAAACATGCATCAGCTGTAAAAACAAAACAGTGGAGAATACACAGATCTATGTTTGACACATACAGGATGGTCACACAATGCAGACATACCAATATGAGACTGTGACAAAGCATCCCCGTGGCACCATGTCAAGTTCAGCCTGTACTTGGGCCTCATTACAAGTTTAGCAGTGTGGGAAAAACGTGACAGTAATTCCATTACCGCCACTTTTCACGCACTACCAAACTACAAGTTTACCAGTGGGGTGGCCTGAATTACTTCCAGTTTAGAGCTTGAGGTAACTCAGGAACCCCACCGGCAAAAAACAGCTGGTATTACTGGCACCGGTATTACCGTCAATCCCCCCATGGAGTCTAATCTACCATTGCTGGTACCTGTAACATGTCAGTAATTCTGGCATATCATGCGCCGGTAACGGTAGGTGTGTTTGGTGGTATCCCACCGAACTTACCGGTGGGATACCACCAAACGTATAATGAAGGCCATTGTTAAGCCAAAACCTCTGGGACCTGCAGGTGTTTGCCATTATGAGTGAGGATCTACAGGACCAATCATGCAAAGTACTGTTTATGAAAAGGCAGAACATAGGAAGAAATAACACAAGACATGCAGTAGCCTGCGAGCGGACTTGTGACTGATCAACCTAGCACTGTGTGATACATGTTCAGCTACGCTAAGCCTTGTTCTCTGAAGATTCTTCACTCCATGCCCCGAACATCTCTTATCATACTGTCCTACTTCTAACTCACACCAACTGCCCCGTCTAAGTAAAATAAGATAGATATTTTCAAGCTCAACCCGCTCACCCCTGCTTCTCAGCCTTCTCCATCACCCTAAATGGAGACCATTTGAGGGAAGGCAAGACACTGAGATGGCAAGCACATCAGCACTCACACTGCCTGATGTCATCCAACAACTTTGGTGCCAATGGTCAATTCTAAGTGTCACTCACTGCCTTTGGTAGCAGGGTTCCACATCAGTGATGCAGTGGCCATTGGGCAGATTGGGCTGTAGCCCCCCGAAATTTTGGGTCACTTTGACTTGACCTGGCCAGCCTACAGACCCTTGGCAGGACAGGACATAGACAATAAACGGTGTCTCGGTTGCAGTTAATGAAGGACCAGCAATTACTAATGTAAAGCATTTCATTGTTAGCAACTCCATTTGTATGCATACATTATTAGGCAATTGAAATCGTGTTGGGGTCTTAGTACTTACATATCGGGGGAGTGATTGGAAGGGTGAGGGGAGACATGAGACAGCTCATTCTCACAGCACTCCTTAAATGTGTGGTTTCTGACGTGAAGGACAGAGTTTACTGCTTGTAACATTGAAGTTGAAACAGAATAGATTCATTAGAATGTGTAAAGAAGGTAGTAGATGCCCTCACACAGTGTCCGTAACATGCTCTTCAACGCTTAAGAACTGATACGTAAGAGATTCTGCACCATCGGGTAGAAGGTTTGCTTTGCCTCCATTGACTTGCATTTGTGAAAAGTACATTTTCAGTGGGAGAAAATTAAAAATTGTTCTAAAATATCAACATTTTGGGCTGAAAAATGTATTCACTGCTAGTTAACCTCGATGTCCCTCAGTGCATCCAGCATCCATGATTCCCAGCGTCTTTGTGATCATCAACTACCCGTGACCACTAGCATCACTTATTACGCCAAGCCACTGTGCCCCGCGTTGTGCACAGTGTCAGTGCCTCCCTCAATCCAATCAGTGCTTGTGCCTCCAGTGTCTCTCCATGTATCTTGAGACTCTTCAAGGAGTCTCTGCTCCTCAACACCTAGGCCATCACGTTGACCCTCATGCCACCTGACTCTCTAGATGCCACCCGCCACTCTCCTCCCTGCCATCCCCTACAGATGTACTTCTCCTCTGTGCCCCTTTGTATGCTACCCCCGTCGTATATCTGTTCTGTTATTACCTCTGAAAAGCGCTCTGTTATGTATCTGTACTGTTGTATACCTTATAAAGCTCTCCGTTGCTTCTCGAAAGATAGGTCCGCGCTCAATAAATGCCATAATAATAATAATCATAATAATCATAATAATAATTTATCGTCTACTAGTGCTACCTGTGTCCCTCAGCACCTCCAGTCACAGATCACCATAGACCCTCAAATCACCCAATAAAGTTAATGCTCCCGTTTCCTAGAGCCATTGCTCCCCAGATTCCTTCAGTGGAACCAGTGCTCTCCAGTCACCCTTGATGCGTCCAGTGTCAGTGTTAACCAATGTTCTCCTTCAGTGCTTACACCACCTGCGCTCACCAGTGAATCCACTAGTAGTGCTTGAATGTTCTATAGCTGAACACATGCTCTCCATTGTCACTCAGTACGTCCAGTGGCCGTGCACCATCTGTCTCTTAGTGCAAATCGTGGGTAAGTGGCACCTAGTGCCATATTTTCAGTGTGTGTTTTGCCAGCTAAAAGATTGGTATTTGAGTATCTGGACAGCTGATCCAATATTTTGGGGCAGGAGTCACAACTGTAGTGAGAATATCAAATTTAGTACACAGGGCTCATCACGAGTGTGATGGTCCGTTACACATGCTGGTAATACCGACACTGGTATTTTTGCCTGACCGGCACACTCTGAGTTTGCTGATAGGAGCCCTGATCCACCAGCAGGCATGACCTGCTGGTAGTTCAGGCCCCTACCGCGAAATAATTGCCACAATCACCGGCACTGGTACAATCGGTGCCGGTGATTGTGTGAAAGCCATTCTATAGAGTCCTATAGGACTCCATGGAATGGGAACTGACCACCATTGTCAGCATCCCTAATATTCAGGTAATACCGGGATATCGGGTGCCGGTAAAGGTAAGGCGAGTTTGCTGGTAACCCACTGGAATTACCAGCGGTGTTACCGGCAAACCAGAAATGAACCGGAAGTGCCTTCCATGCTATAGAGAAGAACATGGCCTCTGAAGTCTACCTTTAATGAACATAGTTTTGTGCAACACCACAAAGCACCCTGGGAGAGAACAGCAGATGGAGAAACAAGTAAGTAGGGCGTCCTGATTGAGTGGAGGTGTAATTGTTGGTTCAGAATCCGCGAAGAGTCAAGGAAGGCAGGCCGAGTGGAAGAGGGTTGGTGAATGTTGGATACAGCACCTTCAAGCTGTAGTCAGGATGAGAGGAGGATCACACTCTGCTGGCAGGAGAGCAAGATTGTTGAGAGGTGCTGAGAGCAAGAATTGAAGAATTCATGCCAGATGCTGGGACCAGGCAGATCAGCTGGTGTTCTCCGTAGCAGCGAGGAGTGAGCAAGAGATAAAATTGTGAGACAGTCAGCAGAGTCAAGACAGCAGAGAGATCAACAGACACCCACATAGGTGGAGAGGAAAAACGCAGGAGAAAGCAATAACGCCGGGATATGCCTGAGAAAAAACCCTGGTGAACCCAATTGAGGGAGCATTTGAGAAAGTGATGTTATGTTATTAGGATTTGTACCGTGCTCTGCTGCCAGATGAGGGCTGCAAGCTAAACCAGGAGAGCGATTTCCTAATTCCAGTTGCGAAAGTGATTAAACAGAGATGGTCTGCACGTGGGAACTGTGAGAGAGCGTTTCTACAGCTAAACAAAACAAATATGGTGCCACCAGTGGCTGGAAGTAGCGGGCAGAGAATGTCTATACAACTAATAAGAAAACATTTATGCCCATTGTATTTTGATTCCTCCTACTTTCTTCCATAGTTTTAAAATACTTAATACCAATGCTACTGTTACACCTATCCAAGAATAGTCATTTAAAAGTGCTTGTGAGATCAATAGTCAACAATCCTTTCTAAATTCGTTTGCACATTCATAGTCCATTAGTCAAATAAATAGTCAGCACCTGTTTCACACCTATCCAGATCTTCGTGATGACTGGGATGTGTACTTCTAAAACTGAACAGAAGGGAAAAAGGAGTGACAGAAGTAATTCACTCACTGTGGAAAAGTCTAAACTCATTTGCAAGTTAAGAACAAATAGCAATTCAATTAGGTTGTATTTAAAATAAGTAGAGGTTACGTTACAACCTAATAGTGCACAGTATATGTTACTACACCGAGATGTTGGCAATAAAATAAAATAAGGCAGAGGACAGTAGGTTGTGCACAGGATGAGGAACAAGCCACTTGAGTAATGGGTTTAACCCTTTTCTTACACCACCCGAATGTGAGATTGTGTATAATTATGGTTAAAGATGAGGAGTTTGATGGTGAAAACATGCGTTGTGTGTCCTTCTTCTTCTTCTTCTTCATCTTCTTCTTCTTCAGCTCCTCCATAGATGGGCCTCATTGTAAGTGAACAGAGCACTTCATTAGTTTCTATACTGCACCAGTATATGCAAATGTGTGTAAACGTATTCCGTTTAGGTGTAGTGTACAAAGTAAAGGTACCCCACTAGAATGTCATTACTATCAAGGAAGATATTAGTTGCGGGTTGCCTAGAGCCGTTAAAAAGACAAATAATACAAATAGAAGGGGGTGCACCCATGGAGGAATTCCACTCTGAAATAAGAAAGGGGGATATCTTTTGGCACAGTGTAAAATGTAATAAAACAATAGAGAGGCCAGGCAATGCCCTTAAATAATTGTTTGTCCAGAGTTGCGCTGATTTGCTTGATCACAGGATTCAATAAATTATGCACCAAGTAGTGATAAGAAGTAATAACATATAAAAGCAGAAGAAAGGGCATGAAAATGATAGTTTTTTAAAATCCTGTCTTGTTTCCTGGTGGTCACTCATGCTGGCATCCAGGGTTTATAAGCTGTCAATAACAGACATAGAGAGGGGACTAAGTACTCTGGTTATATTAGACAAAGAAGTTTCAAATCTTGTGGCTTCCAAGCAGGGTTCCAAGCAGGATGCTAATTTAAATCAGATGATTTAAAATGCAAGTCATTCTACATTTAAAATGAGACCCACGCGTTGTATGTTGCATTTATTTGTGACTGTTGGCGGATGTTGAGGAGACGTTTGCTCAGGTTAATATGGCTTTCACCCCTGCTATGGGGGGTCGGATATGGCCTTTAACAGCCTGCCAGCCCGAGCTCAGGTAGGCCTGAGCGAAGCAAGCGTTTGCGAGGGCTGTGGGCCGTAAAAGGCCATGTCCGACCCCCACAGAGGGGGTGAAAGCTGTTTGCATCCCAGTGTTTATCTGTGGTGGAAATATTTTTTTTTTTTGCCCCTCAGGAGATTGGCTGCGCAAGCAACGCCAATCTCCCGAGGAAAAGAAAGCAAACGAAAAAATGAAAAAAGTATGGCCGCCACCATAGGGATAAGGGACGAAGTTCCTTTTCCATTTCTCTGGCGGTGGCCAGGAGACGGAAGGAGTGCCCGGACCTGAGCACACGGCTCCAGTCCAGCAGGTAAGTGGGTGTCGACAGCTTTCCTTCTGCTCTTCTGTTTCGTACCAACACGGTATCTCCAACTGCAATCTGTTTTTCCGGCAGTCTCCTCCGCGCTGTTTCATTCTCGTTTCTCCATGACCTTTCTAGTTGTACTTGGTCATTGTCGATCACTCCTGGTTGTCTCCCCTCTGATTCAGGTATGAGTCCTCTTGGGAGCCTCTTGAAAAGCGCCTCCGCAGGGGCTATTCCAGTTGATCGATGAGGTGTTGTGCGATACTCCCGGAGAAAGTCGAATAAATTCCGTCGGAGGTCTTCACCTCCATTTTCGGATATGCGAAACACCTTGTTTAGTGTGCGCATGAAACGCTCTACTTCTCCATTGGCTCTTGGCCATAGTGGGGTGACTTTTCAGTGTTTTATCCCTCTCTCTTCGCAGTATCGAGCAAACGATTGTCCTTGAAAAGGTGACCCATTGTCAGAACATAACTCGATGGGAAACCCATGGGTAGCAAATATCTTGTCCATGGCCAGGGTGGTGTGATCGGTGGCCTGGGACTCGACCAGTTCCACCTCTGGATATCGGGACCACTGGTCAGTTACTACTAGGAAGTGTAGTCCTCTTCCGGTAGAGCCAAAGTCAGCATGTACTGTCCTCCAGGGTAAATCACTCCTTGCCATGGTCTGAATCGAGGGTCCCTTCTCCGCCGGGCTCGTGGCTTGGCACGGGATGCATGCCCTCACAAACTCTTCCACTCTCTTTTCCAATTCGGGGAACCAGACTTTGAGTCTGAGACGTGCCTTCATTCTGGTCATCCCTTGGTGTCCGTTGTGTGCCAACTGAAGGACCTTCGGCACGAGTGACCTGGGGATCACAATCCGGTGCCCTCTCAGCAGGAGACCATCGGCAGTTACTGACAGTTCATGTCGTGCACCCCAGAGCAATTGCAAATCCCTTTGCGTTTCTGCATTTCTCCGGGCATTGTTCAAAAGGAGCTCCCGCCATGCTCCAGTGGCTACCGCACCTTTCACTCTCAGAAATGCCTCATCCGAGTTCGATTCGTTGGCAATTTCTTGTCTTGTCAAGGCAATGGGAAGCGCAGGCTCGACGACCATGTGAATGGTGTCCACACAATTTGCAACCTCCGTAGTGTCTCTGGGTCGTCCTGCGCCGGGGTGACAAGACAAATAGTCTGCAGGGTTGTGCGTACCTGGGCGGTATACCAGCTTCACCCCGTACTCCATGAGGGATAGCATCCACCTCTCTATCCGAGGTGGCGGTTTGGAAGAAGCGCCTGCCAGAATGGGAATTAGGGGCTTGTGGTCCGTCACCACTACAACGGGTTTCCCCAGGATATATAATCTGAAATGTTTACAGCCCCATAGTATTGCGAGGGCTTCGCGTTCAATTTGAGAATATCTTCTCTCTGTGTCTCTGAGTGCCTTGCTGGCGTATGCAACGGGTCGCATGGATCCCTGTTGATCCGCCTGCAGGAGAACCGCCCCAAGTCCCAATGGACTGGCATCCACTATGATTTCAGACTCCCGGGCTGGGTTGAAATACGCCATGGTATCTTGTTCAGACAGAGCATCCTTGATGGCCGTGAATGCTCTCTGTTCCTTTTCAGTCCACGTCCATGCTACTTCATTCCTAGTGAGGGCTCTCAGGGGTTCAGAAAGGGATGCTAAATCTCAAATAAAACGCCCACAGTAGTTCACCATCCCTAAAAAGCTGCGGACTTCTGCCGGGGACGTGGGAGGTGAAGCCTCTCGAATGTCTCTCACCTTCTCAGGATCTGGGGATATGCCTCCCACATGGAAGACAAATCCAAAAAACTCTAGGCTGTCCTTCAGGAATTCGCACTTTTCTTGGTGCAGCGTCAGGCCGAGGCTGTGGAGTCTGTGAAAAGTGTTTTCCAGACGCTTGATATGCTCTGCTTCAGATCTGGCAAAGACTAGGATATCGTCTGACATGTTTATTACTCCTTTTAGTCTGGACAGAGCCCCCCTGATAGCATTTTGGAAGACTTCCGCCGCCGAGGATATTCCAAAACTGAGTCTTTTATATTGATAGAGTCCTTCGTGTGTTGTAAAGGTCGTAATATATCTAGACTCTGGGTGGAGCTCCAACTGGTGGTAACCCGCTCTCAGGTCTAGTTTCGAAAAGAATTTCGCACCCTGAAGTTCTCCAACAATGTCATCCAGAGTGGGAGTGAGATGACGTTCTCTTTTTATGGCCAGATTAGGAAGTCTCATGTCTACGCAAATGCGTACAGCCCCAGGCTGTTTGGGCTTTGGGGCCACTACAATTGGAGAGACCCACTGGGTGGGCCCTTCCACCTTTTCAATGATATCTCGTTCCACTAAGTCTTGCAGCTCCTTTTCCCCCTGAGCCCTCAGATGAAACGGTATGCGACGATGTTTCAGCACCGTTGGTCTGACTGACTCATCAATGTGGAGCCTTATTGGTTCAGCCTTCAGTTTCCCTATGCCCCTGAAGAGCCTCTCAAAGCGTGTCAGCAGGCTGTCCAGATCTGTATGATATACAGCAAAAGTGAAATGAACCAGGTCGAGTGCTTCAGATGCTGCGCAGCATAAAAGAGAGTGCGGACTTACGCTGGTTACAAAAAACCTTGCTTTGATGCTGTTTTGGCCATGGGTCACTGGGGCCACGAATACCCCTTGGATGGGTAGGGGAGTATCTTCACCAAAAGCGTATATCTGAGCCTTGGAGGGCGACAGGGTTGGTGGGCCTGCCAGTGCTTTGTAATGTCTGTCCGCCAGTACGCAGACTGAAGCTCCCGTGTCGATGAGGACTGGATTAGGAATCTCTCCAATGTCTACAGTACATATGGGTCTTCGTCGAGTTCCAGGGCCATTTGCGATGCTGGAAATGAAGAAAATGTCTTCCTCCTCTTCTTCCTCTTCTTTGGCAATGTGTAGGTCATGCACGTCCTGTTCAAGGGACGATATGCCCCTCACAGTGCGAGCGCCACCTCTACCGGCCCTCTCTGGTCCTCTGCTTGCTGCCACAGGCATGGAGGCCCTACACATCCTGGCGTAATGCCCAGGTATCCCACACCTGCCGCATGTTCGTGAGTTGGCTGAGCATTCACCTCTGTGTGGGAGGTCATATCCACAATAAGAGCACGACTGAGGGGTACCTGATGTCGTGGGTCCTTCTCCCCTCTTCGGTGTCCATCTGGCCTTCCCAGGTGCAAAACATCCGACTGCAAGTGCCTCCTCCTCATTCTTGGGATGCGTGGCTGCGTCCATTTTCGATCCTCTGGCCTCCGCCAGCTCATACGCTCTTCCCATGTCCAGGATTTGCCGGAGGGTCAGCCCTGGTTCCCTCAGGACTTGCCTCCTAAGTTTTCCTGAGCAGCATCCTTGCAGCAATTGGTTGCGGACCATTTCCTCTTCGTTGACCCACCTGCAGGAGCTCGCTAGGTGTCTCAAACGGGCACAAAACTGGTCCAGTGACTCTTCGCTCCGTTGTTTTTCCGCCCCCATGACAAACCTGTCGAAGTCAACATTCGCTAAGGGTAGGAAGTGATCCCGAAGTGCTTGTTTGACAGCGTCATACGTCGCCACTGGAATGTCGAGGGAGTCATATATTTTCTGGACTTCAGTGCCTGCGGAGTACATCATGATGGCGATCTTTGCCTCGTCTTCTGTCTCCCCCAAGGATCTGAACATCGTTTCCAGTCTTTTGACCCATATGAGCCATTTTGGGCCAAGTTTCGATGGGGGCCCCGTGGTATCAAATTCAGGCATGGGAGCCAGAGTGGTGCGCACTCTGCGTGGTATTGGGGCAACGGCGCCCTCATCATCTGTTTCTTCACCCATCACAATAGGTACTCACAGTATTGTCTTGGCAGGTTGATGGGTGATCCGACTCCCAACTGTGGCAGAGTCTTCCTGTTGGCTCTTCTGCCACTTCCTGTGTCACAGCCCTGCACCAGCTGGGCTGTGGAGTGTCCAAAAATTGCTGCAACTGCTTGCAACGGGCAGATGGCGCACGAGCACCCGAAACGGGCCGCAACCACTGCGTATGTTGTAGTGAACGAGCACTCAAAATAGCCGCCGGCTGTTAGAGCGGGTCCGCGACTGCGGAGTTGTGTTCCGTTTCGCCGATGTCGTCGGAAAAACGGGAAGAACAGCTCCGATCCCATCCTCGTCGCCAATTTTGTATGTGCGGGGGTCGGCCGTCAGCCGTCACACATGTAGGCAACCACACGCACCCATGCACACAGAGAACACACGCCGGAGACGTGTGATGGCTCCGGTATCCGGCGCGAACTGCCGGGCACCGCCTTTATTATTCTAACGCGCATGCGCGAGCTCCGTAGAGGCTCGCGCATGTGTACCTCGTGTACGCAGTACACAACAGTGGGCAAGGAGGGTGTGCGTGGGGAAGGGGTAAGGATCATTTGGGGGAGGAAGGGGCAGTGTAGAGGTAAAAGTGAGAGGCTTCCTGTTGCCTCCACACATTTAAACAAAATAAAATGGTGCCAACCCACGAAGGGCCTCGGGTGGCTGGAAGTAGCGTGCAGAGAATGTGTATTCTCGCCTGCTGTTCCAGCCTCCTGATTGGCTAAGCACCCTTCCCCAGGTGGGAATGCCATATTTGTATCGTCAGATTTTAACTTGTGGATAAATGGGTGAGCACATTTAAAAGGTGTTTTATTTTGTTAATCAGCATGCTGGCATATTTGTATTGTGCTTTTGCACACCGCGGGTGCAGTGCTCACTATACTTATATAGGCTGGTATTCTATCCGAAAGGGCCACATGACACAGCCATGTTTAAAGGTAAAACATGTTTTCATTTTAAGCAAAGTAGTGTATGACCCATACGATATAGAGGGTTGATTTTGGCATAGATTTAATAGTCACATAATTGTATGAGAAAGGCGCTTTTATTTTAAGAACGTCGTTCATGAGTATGTGTGCATTCCATACAGGGGAAGCACTAGAACACGGGGTCTGTGAGATGAGATTTGTTATTGCATTTCATCCTATGTGTTACAATTGTTTACGGGGCATGGGTATAAACAATTAAATAGAAATTATTCCTTGACGACTATTCAAGTTGCCGGTCCTTTTAAAGACCAGCAAAAATGAGGTGTGTCAATGTCACCTGTTTGTCACCATTAGAGAAAGTCTGGGGAACTCTAGTGGCTATTAACTGCCCCCGCACTATGATGCGCCCCCTGAAGATGGTAGAAAGGGGGATCCCTCCATTTTTCATTGAGTGATCCTGGAGTGCAGCTATTGCCAAAATTAGAAAGACCATAGGTAAGTTGAGGGAAATATGCTTCCTGTGTGATGAGAGTAAGACTTCATCCTTAAATTCAGAGCCCCGCCCCATTCCTACAGTGAGAAAATCGACTCCAAAACCACAGTTTGACATATGCAGGACAAGGGGGTATTTTTGCTTTTCCCAGGTACCAGTGTGGAGTGGGATTGGAAAAGAAGTAGACATAAGGTGGGCAAGCTCCACTATTGTCTACGACCCTGAACCTAACAGAAAGGAAATCAGGCAAGGCAATCATAGATAGCAAATACTTGTGATCAGTGCAGCATCACTAAAATGGACTGGACCTGTGGGCCGACATAATAACACTGCATGATCCCAACACGGCGGAAAGGTTCTTGCAACCTTGGATTTGGGGGCAAATGAAAACATGATAGGGGAGAAGCTGGAACCAACAGAGAGAGAACTGCCATGCAGCAGAACCCTAATAGGATCAGAAACCTAAGAATCAGGCCAATCATTGCTCCAATCACTCTATCAGCACCTGCATAAAAAGAGGAGCGCGCTTACTGACTGAGTGGGTGTTAGGAAGGCACTCCAGAGAGAGAGCAGTTTTAGAGGAGAATCATCAGAGGAGAATGGCCTGTTTTTACTAATGTTAGAAGGCAAAATACTAGTAGGGTGACAGAGAAGGGGTGGATTGGGCCGGTTAAGCTAGAGCATGGGAGAAACCAGATTGGAGGTACAAACAAGAATAGGGGGGTCCTGTTGATAACCTGGGCACAAAGACTGCCAGGGGCCAGCTTTTGAAGAGAGGCATTTAGGTAAGTTGGCTGGGGACTGTAGGCCAGATCCAGCTGGTGGCTGAGAGACCACCGGCTCAAGTTAAGAAGCCTTGATAACCTTTAAAATCCCAAGTAGTGTGGTGGGAGAATCCTTTCTGGAAGTACCCATGCAGGGGAGAATTCCACCAGCGTCATTAGTAAAGAAACCCCTAGGGCAAGGGGGGGCCAGTGTATGGCTTTCCGAGTAACATTCTCAATGCTGACACCTCAGTATAAAGACAAAGACCGAGGCAAAGACCAAGGCAAAGAGCAATGCCAAGACAAGGGTGAAGATAAAGACCAAAGCAATCATGAAGACAACATTAAATAAGTGCCCCGGAGCTGTGAGTGACTTACAAAACACAGTCATGGGATGCACAGAGACTTTAAACTTAGAACAGGGAATGGACTCTGGACCCTCCTTCCTTTAGGTTATACCCGCACACTGAATTTAGATGTGTCCCCCTTCTTTCCAATGTTTTGCTTGGAGTCTCACTTTTATAGTTAAATACCAACCCCACAGGCCATCTACCTACTCCCTGCATTACAAGAGAAACAATGCTGTCTGTTCTGTAGCAGCCACCCATGACAGAGATCCTTCAGTGCATGTAATATTCTCCACTGTTCCTAGGAGTCAGTGCCCCTAAGATTCTCCCATTTCACCCAGTGCCATTTCTCCACTGTCTGTCAAACCATCCGGGTTCAGAACTTCAAAGTGCCACCAGTACTTCTAGTATCTGTCAGTACCATAGTTCCTCAATGCCCTTTAGTGCACCAGCTGCTGTCCCATGCCATCCAGTGTCAGTGGTTCTCTCTGAGCATCCAGCAAAGTGCTCTCAAGTGTCCCTCAGTGCAGCCAGAGCAAGCCTCACCTCGCCATCCCAGTGCCTACCAGTGTCCCTAATCAGCACTGGTGCCACGGCTCACCAGTGCCCATCAGTTTATCCTATGCCAGAGCTCCTCAGTATTACAAACTTGACTTAATGACACACAGGTAATATCTGAAGTCAATTACCCAACATTATTGCAATGATTGTTCTTCCTTATTTTGCTCGTCCTCTATTATTGTATCACAGCTAGGAGCTGTAAAGCAGCATTGAACTAATTTTAGACACCAAGAGTGCACTATTCAGATAAATTATCTTATATGTAATTGAATTGCTTACATTGTTATTTCACAAAAGAACTAACAAAAACATTTTTTGGGGGTAAATGGATCCTTGCAGGAGATGCTTAGTATCCCTTGATAGCAACTCCGAAGAAAATATATTAATCAAAGTGTTAGAATTAAATCTATATATCAACGGCCTAAACTAAGTATACATCATTGACCTACTTATGTTTCACACTCGCTGTCCAATTAACCATCTGCACAAGCTGCATGCATCTTCAGGGCCTTATATGTCACTTATAGTATTCGCAAAAGAGAAGAGAAAGGAAAACAGAAATGTGTTAAATCATTCATGTGGGATGCATGAAAAGGTTTAAAAAAAAAATGGAAGTTTCTTTAACAAATTTTATCTATCGATCTTTCAAAGATCCCCAAAAATTCTAAATGTGTTTGGGTTTGTGATTACACCAGAGAACATTTTTGAGTGTAGGCAACATATCATAGGTGTCTTCTTCAACTCATAAAGTTACTCAGATTTCAATGGCTGAAATATTTTAATTTGTTCACCGGCATGAAAGTAAATAATTGGCAATTAGTTCTAAACATAGTGTTGGACAGTGTTGTTGCTAGGTCTTGAAAAGATCCAGAGCTATGCTGCTGTCTGGAATGTCGGGACTCGGGTCTAGCTAGCCTTTCGTTGTAGTCCCTGAGCTTGTATCCTAGGGTACAACCACAAAACCCGGGGCTCCTCAGTCCCCCCTTAGCAACGCCTCTGGTGTTGGAACCTTTGTATATAGGAACTACATTATTCGTCTGAAACAAAGTAAGTGACTAACTAGTGGTGTCTCCTAAAGTAGGTCGATTGGCCTGTGAATAATGTCTCTTTGCTAATATACCTAGTAAAAAATACAAGAGACTGTTAGGGAGATTTATCATTCGTATGCTTCATCCCCTCTCCTAGTGAGACCCCCAGCACTTTTTTTCTGGAATTCTGGACCTTTTTCTTTATATCCTGAATGAGTGGAGCCTTTTTCCACTCATTTATTCTTATGGGCTCTGTCTTTTGGAACTCTGTTCTCTGTGTTTACCTTTACTATGGAGTCTACTTTCCTCCATATCGCTTTTAAGGCATCTGTGTTTAGCTTTTGCAGCACACAGCTCCTTATGGGCAGTGTTGATGGGAACCATTTGGCTCCTCCTTTGAGCTTATTTCTTTAACCGTGAGTAACTACAGTTCTTAAAGTGATTCAACACACATTTCTGCATTTAAAAGATGTGTCTCTTGCACAGCTAAAGCAAAGACTACTAGTATCATGTTACTCATTGTATTGGGGTTGTTTGTGGAACGTTGTATGCTATGAAAGTTATAACGTTGACACATTATGAATAGTGGGAACATGCCTTCACACAGAAAAGCCAAAGCCTCTGGCTTTGCTATTTGCTATGTACAGCACTATATACATAACAAATCATTATCAATTGCCACTGCATTTTGCTCCTGCTTTTTTTCTGCTGAGAATCAATGCTCCTCGTGCTCTTTTATCAGTTCTTTGCCTTTGTTGTGGTCATGGTTGCCAGTAGCAGTGTAATATGGCATTGGCCTCTGGGTTTATAGCTGCCTAGCATTGGTACCATTTGTTTCTGTGTTGCTGCTGGCAAGTACGTGGTGCACTGTTCAAGCCTTATTTCCATGGTCAAAGTAAAATGGTATTTTTTAAAACAATTTTTTAGGGTTTTTAAAAACTTAATAACATAGGTTTCTAAAAAAATTAAAATTCCCGAAATAAAACTGAAATACATATTTCCTCTATTGCTTCTAAACACATGATCAACAGAGGGTGTGGTGTTTACAGTGCCAGTGGTGGAACATAGCGTGTTTGGTGGGAATGATGCTCGCCATTTTACTATGAATCAGTAACTATATGTCTGGTGGAAACGTGTCCACCACATTTTTCCGCATAAATTATGCATTTTTGTTTACATGGCCCCTTACAAAAAAGCATTTGGCTGGAAACCTGCAGACAGAACACACGTTTGGGAGTCGGTCTTTTCTCCCATTTTACCTCCTAACTCTCAGTGCATACACTCTTGGGAAGGATGGAGCGTTTATGGACAGTTTCCATGGAGTGGAATATACAGGGGGTCATTACGACCCGGGCGCAAAGGGATACCGGGCACCGGTAATGACACTGGTGCCGGTAATCCCTTTGCGCCCTATTCCGAAGTCCCTTAGCGGGTCCTTCCTTCACGCCTGGTTTTACCAGGCGTTATGGACAGGACCCACAAAGGGATACCAGGGTCAATAACGGTACCACAATTTGCAGTACCGTTATTGCCGCCTTCCGATTGAGCCCTATAGGGGCTCAAATGGGAATGGGCAATAGCATTTTAAATGGGGACTTACCGGTCCCGCAAAGAGCGGAATGGACCGGTAAGTCCCCATACCCCCACGTCGGTGGCGGTACCGGTATTGGTGCTAGTCATGGCGCTAATAGCGCCAAGACTAGCACCAACCTCGGAATGAGGGCCATAATCTTTTATTTTTAAAATGTCCTTCCTGCAGGAGAGACAAGTCGTTCAAAATCTGAAAGCCGAACACATTGAGGTACAGTGTCACTTTTGAAATGCGCTTTGAAGCACTTCACTTGCGTAGAAGCGCTTTACAAATAAACAATGGCAATGACAACGATTGAGAATTCCCGCCCTGATTTGACATTTCATGGTTTTGGCCAATGTTATCTTGAGATGTCATAGTCTGAGTGATAGATTGTTCATGGAAACCGACTTCGACATACGTGTTTACCCTCCATATTGGCGATAAGGGACGTTCACCAAAGGTTTTGTAGAATAATTAAATGAAACCGTGAGCTTTCAATGTAACAATGAGCCAATATGCCCATGTTATTGTTATTTTTGTTCTCAAATACCCATCTGGCCCTTGAATTGCGGTGCTCTAATTGGTAGCTTGCTGGTACATTGTTAGTTTATCTTAAACACATTCATGTGTCAGAACTCAATAAATAACTTGCAGATAAATGTTAAAGAAACAGACTGGCAAATCTTGAACCCCGCGCTTTGCAAAGGTATCAAGGTGTATACAGCGTATAACCGCATCGCCCTGTACCTTGTACTTCCTGCCTTCACACGGGAAGCAGCTGATTGAATCCAGGCCTCGTTTGCAGGAATAATGCATGCAATCGCTCAATGCGAGCCCCCAGAAGGATGTGTAAGCCCACCTCTAGCACATTAGAAATAGAGCTCTCGAGGGGGGCCGGGGGGGGGCGAGGGACATCGAGGAAATGGATAAAGACCATGAGGCAGAATCTGGGATCGGAAGAAGCTAATCAGAGAATTGGCCCATTATGTCTGGATTCAAGCATCGTGTGGCAAGGCAGTAACGAGGTTATCTGTCATCTAAGATTGCCAAAGGTGCAGGGCGCTCTAACCGAAGGGATCATGGGCGCCCGCTGTCCAGAAATGAGTTTACCATTAACCTCTTTGGAAACGCGACTGGTGCAGTTGTGCCCGAGGAGGAACTTCAGCGAAGATGAAGAATATGGCGCTGCTGTTTGATCTTTGAAGAAGGGAAATCCGATTGTCCTTTTGTGCTCTGTAATGAGCTGGGATTAGCAGAGAGTGGGATGAAGGCGCCACGCTCCACTGATCGCATGAGTATTTTAACTCTTGGCAAAGGATCTCATTTGCATCGACCCAGCACAAATTTACATAAGGCCAATTTGTTCTAATCTGTGTATTGTGCAAATTTACTAAAGGGTTGAAAGTGAATTTTGCCTCTGCACGGTTGACCCTGGGCCTGGTCACATCCAAGCAACAATACAATGTACGGGCAGAACAAGGTGATGGTATTGTCTAGGTATCTTTCATCTGCTTTCAAACTTTCAGTGCTTTGAAACCTTAGATTTAATATAAAATATGTTGACGATTGGCCCCTGCATACTCCACTTATAGGAAAGGGCCCTGGGCACGTGTTACTGCTGACAATGTCCCTGCAGCATATTGCTGTCATACTTAAATATTATTCGCCAGCCAGGAAAGCGACATGGTGCACTTTCACAGCTCCTGCATCTCGAGCGCTCACCGAGGAGCGGCCAATGTATGGCAGCATATTTTAAGCAGCATCATCCAGCCCCCTTGGCCAGCTGTGTTGCCACTACCTACGGTATTCTGCACTCTCGCCAATCAATCTCCCACACCAAGCAGCCTACTTACGTAATGAGAGGTCATGTTTTACATCTGACCATTTCTGAAAGAAAATTCCTTACCCTCAATGTACATCTCACCCGTGCACCTTGCCCAGTGGTGGACTGGCCGACATGTTACTCTGGAGATTTCCTGGTGGGCCTCGGTGCCATGGGGGAGCACCCTTGTTTTCTACTGCCCTCTTCATTCCATCTCTCTGCCACATCCCCTTTATAATGTTCTTGTGGGAGAACCCAAAGCTGTAGTCGGAGCGCTTGCGCTTCCTCGTACAGTGTAATATGAGTCACTTTGAAAAACACTTCAAACCCTTTTGGTTCCCAGTCCCCCACTGACATTGCATCTTTGCATTTTTGCATTTGTATTTTGTTTTTGTTAAGCAAAAACCCATCTGCAGAGAACCAGGGTGCTGATGAAAATAGGAAGATAACCAAGGTGGAGAAGACGGGGCATGCACTAAGTTCAGATGCAGCAGGGATGGGAGAGGTTTCTTCAGTGTAGTTAGTTAAGAGGATGTCAGTAGTGGGTGAGATGAATATGTGGGTCTTTAGGTCCTTAAGAAACTATAGACAGTAAGGGTTAATTTCAAAGTCTGGTGGGGTGTGTGTGTCAAATCCTGGGGGTGTAGGTAGAAGTGGAAGGCTTTTTTCAGGGTGTCCAATTTCAGGATCCAGCACTGTCCATATCTTCAATCCTGCTGTAACGATGACTTCACGCGATGATGAATTTCTCTGGAAGGTTGAGTGGTGAATTGGACATGGCTGTGTTAGATATAATGCTGCAGGTTTGAATGTTTGGAAGGAGATACAGGACTGGATGGGTCGACACTGCAGCTTTATCAGAGCAGGTGTCACGCTGTCAAATTTAATGAATCGTTTGTCGTTTGCTGAGTCGTGCTGCTGTGTGCAGGATGCACATCAGAGGCTTGAGGTAGATATCAGGGATGCTGGTGAGTAGAGCATTTCGAGAGAGGACTATAGATTTATTGACATTGATTAAATTGATATCTGGCAGCTAGTGTTTAAACTTGCAACACAGGTGCCAAGATATCCGAGTTTTCTGGTCAGCAATCCTTTTACAAGACAGTTCACTGTTTATGAGGAAACCAAGAGATTTATCGCTGGGGTGTAACTCCATGAAGTTGCATTGGTGAGAGTCTTGACCCATGGGGTACTTCAGTTGACTGGTGAAGAGGTTCAAATTTGTCTCGGTCGGTTGAGTTTCATGCAGGTCTGAAAGACAGTGAGAAATTCCTTGAAGTCAGTGTTAGTGTATGTCTTAAACAGTAAAGACTGACGGGCAAAGTTGGAAGCATATTGATGGGTATTGATTCCTAGACCGGCAAGCAATTCTTTCAGGGTGTCCATGTCGTGTTTGTAAAGGATTGGGGGAAGATGGAGATAAGAGGGACTCCTAATGCTAATTCAGGGACTGCCATTTTGAGGGGTGCATGGACAATTTGCAGTTGGAGTAAAAGTAGTGTAGACCTGCATCTTTGAATCCTCCAGTAGGGCATGGTGATCTACAGTGTCAAGGACAGAGGCGAGGTGGGGTAAGATCGCCTGGGTGCCCCTGATTGTAAGGGAATCATCCATCACCTGAACGGGATGCTAGTTATTTAGCTGAACTGAGATATAAAGCCTAATTGGTGATCATCATCCATCCATTGATCAATACAAACTTTATTCAGATGAATCCATAAAAAGACAGACGTAAATAAGCATTTCACAGAAGATAATATCACATCATGAAAAATAAAGAACAAAACACACTAGTAAAGGGCTAAGATTGGTCGTTATGCAGGAGGCGATTGTGGTTGATCTTGTCTTGTATTTGGATGGTAACATCTTTCTCAATGATATTACTGAGGAATTATCTGTGACGTGTCTCTAGTTGGCTAAGTCATCTGAGTCTAGATTTGCATTTTCTAGTAGGGGAGGCGTTTCCACTCTTGGGTTCTTATTGTATAATCCAGTGTGCTCAAGAGGAATTATCTATGTAAAGCGCTGGCATGAAGGCTTCTCTTCAGGTCCCTATCATGATGCTGGATGGTACAAATTCATCTGTGTATGAGGTCACTTTGAGGTTTGATAGGATTTCTCTTAGATGCACGTTTGGCAGTATTTAGAAAGAAGTGCAGTTAGATATCTTTCATGGTAGGGCCTGAGGGAGGGTGTCTGTCTGTTGTGGTTGATGTGATGCCTGAGTGCGCTTATTTCTCTGAAGACTGAGAAAGTAACAGATTTGGAAGAGGAGTACCTCATGTCCTGGTTTTTGTGAGATGTGTTTTGTTCATTTGTGCAGCTTCAGCTATGTTTGGCTTCAGTGTTTGGTAGCAATGGTGAATCGGAGCAATTTCCCTTACCTGTGTTCTCTTTGTGTTAAGTTGATGTATTTTCTTGTTGACAAATGGCGAATGTGCCATTGATGGGAGCGTGTGTCTACTAATGGTGAGAGGGTATTAGTTTAAGTGTTCGTAGTTTCAGTGAGACTAATGTGTCAGTGTCATGTTATGGTACGGGTTTTCCAGCTGAATGAATGTCTGTGTCTGATTGGTTGTTAGTTGCAGTAATTGTGAGAAGGTCTTATTTAAAATGTTGATGCAGGCATGTTTAAATGAATGGTGTTGGTGTTTGGTGAGTTAGGTTGGCCCTTATTCCTGGATGGTGTGTGCAAGTGAAATCGGATGTCTGTGTCTCTCTCCAGTCCAGCAGGATGAGGGCAGCACAGTTGAGAGTTAGAAATGCAGTGGAAGATGGAGTCCAGGGTGTAACCATAGCTGTGAGGGTGAGGTGTCATGATGATTGAGGTTATTTGTGAAGGAGATCGAAGAATGTCTGTTTGTCTTTTTCTTATGTAGTAATAAAGGGCCAATGTCTGCAAAAAGATGTTGTTTAAGTGGGTGGCTGCTGTTAAGTTGATGAAGTCAGTGATATTGTTCAGAGACATTTCATTCGTTCATTGAGCTTTGCATTTGCACGCTGATAAAACCCAGCAGGTTAGGCCATAATTGCCCTGTAAAGCAAGTTTTCCTGCTGTCGGTGTTCAATAATAATGCCATTATTGCTTAGTAAAACCCATATTTATGCTGACCTTGACCAAAGAATGTATCACAGCATGTCTCTGCAATACATGTGTTCATGATTCTATTGTGCAGTATCATATGCAAGCACTGCCATATTCAAACAATATATGCCTATTGGGCTATAAAACAGAGTTTGAGGATGCAACTGCCCAATGATATATGCCAGCATTGACATGTAACCAAATTGTAATGCTGAGTGTGCCCAATAATATATGCCAGCATTGCCTGCTTAAACAAGCTTTCTGTCTGAATTTGCGTAAACAATATATGCCAGCTAACACAAAGCTAAGTGGGATCAATATGATTCAGACATGATTGACAAGTCATATAAATTGGTTTATTTCAGATACTTCCAACACACATGTCTAGAAACATAGGATGATGTCCTCAATCTGTCCTCTATATTTCAGGGTCATCTGACTTAGAATGGCCTCTCCTAGCTGAAGCCCTTTCTCATAATTCCAAGTGGCTTGCTTCAGTCTATTCAGGTATCACTTTGGTGGGCCTCACCCCTTCCACTGGAAGTCAGTATCTATGATAAAGTGTTTGTGATTCCTTTGTTTAAAACACACAGCCAGTTGGCTCATCCTTTGGCCTGAAAGTATTTTTTCTCAACAACAAATCAGGGTCCTTTTGTGCCTCACAACTAATTGCCAGGATCAATGAAAGGATCTATGTCATTTCCTCGCAAGGATTTCATCGAACTCCATTTCACCCAATTTTTGTTTACTGCATTTTACTGTGAATAAGTGCGTGGGGAGGGCCATCGCACCCTCTTACACCCTTCCAACCCCTCCCCACACAACCACACACTTTCTACATATTTACGTTAAAATATGTTAAAATCTGTTAGGTGAAATGGGATTCAGTGACGTTGGCCTGCAAGGGAATGGGTAATTCCAAATGAAATATCTCTCCATACAGGGTAACAAATGTCAATTTCTCAGTCACTCACAGTCTGGGGGAGCCGAGGGGTAAGTGTCTCTGCACTTTTATATTGGTTCCTTGCTGTGTGATGTTGATCTGGTGCTTCTTGTACTGGCCTTCTGTAAGGCCACCACTGGGTGTTTGTCAAAAGTGCTCCTTCCTGCATCTTAGGCCTGGGCAGGTGCAGGGTGCAGAAACGAGGTTTCTGTGCCTGTAAGTCATTCCTCAGAATTTCCACTATTGCTTATTCCACATGCGTTGGTAGGCAGGATGTTTTCACTATTGCTACTGTCCTTCTGTAACGGGGAGTCTAAATCTCCTTTCCAATACCCCATTCTCTTCTGTATTCTCAACAAATTGGGGCGGACTTACTACTTACTTAATCCCTGCTTCTTTCCTCCTCCTCAGACTACTATGTTCATCTCTTGACTTTACGGATGCCTTCTTGATGCCCTGCTACATGCTCGTACCCACTCCTCTCCCGGTTTCATTTTAGCAGGCGTATAGCATACCTGTCTTCTTCTCTGTCTAACTCTGGTCTTCCTCAGATGCACCTTTTCTCCTCCCGCTTCTCTGTTGGTTTATCTTCACCTACACTAAGATGCTTCTCTTTCTCCCCACTTCTCATGTCTCCCTGAACTTCCTCCATCTTGTACTTTCCCTTTCCCAGGCTCTCCAATAACTTCTAATACTTCACTACCTTGTCTTTCTTTTCCACCTCATTCATTCTTTCGAATTCTGTATTTGCCTCTTCCTCTTCAGTTACCTCCTTCTGAATTACCACCTCCACGTGACCTCCCTCATTCTTCTTTCTATCCTCCTTTCCCTTTTACCAGCTCCACCTTCTCTACCCTGGCCTCCTTCTGCTCTTGCCTATAACACGATCCTGAACGTTAGCACTGCTCTCTCCAAGTGCCCTCACGACTCTGTCTACATTCCTGCCTCATATAACAGTCTGCCCGTTCTTCTGGGGACTGCCATTGTTCAATTATATTCAGATGCATACACTTTTGTGTCTTATCACGTGATTGGTCAGCGTTCACTTGCATGTGGCAGCCCAGGTTAGAAGTCCCTACAATGCCTTCCGCAGAGTCTCTTAATGAGGCTTGATGGAATCTGGCAGCCATCTTGAATTTTCATACTGCGTGTGTGTGGAAAATGACCAATGCAGTGGAGCAAGGTGCTCCACAACTCCCCATCACAATCCTTGCTCAGGGCGAATTCTAAGTAAGTCAGAGGATTCTTGTTGGGATTTGAAAATATGTGCTAACATCGCCACATGTCTCCGTTGTCCAAGCAATATATTTCAACATTGATATGGAAAACATATCTTTATGCTGTCAGTGTACAATAATAGTTGCCAGCATTCCCCTGTAATACATAGTTTAAAATTGACAATGCCAAAACAATATATGCCTGCATTGCTCTGTGACATACATGTTTTTATGACATCATGTTATGCTGCCAGGGCCCAATTATTTCAGCATTGCCCTATATAACATGTTGTCATCATATCAGTGCTCAACAATATATGTCAGCATTGTCATACCTAAAGAATATATGCCAGCATCGCTCTGTAAAGCACCTTTTCATGTTACCATTGCTCAACAGTATAAGAGAGTATTGCTGTAACAAATCAGTATATGCCAACATGACTCTGTAAGGGTATTTCTTCATGTGCAAGTGCTCAACAATACATGCCCGCATTGCCCTGCAAATCACAATTCATGCTCCCGGGAGGATAGCTCAGCGGCAATGTGCGGGCCTTGGAAGCAAGACGACATGTAGCAACACACGTTCGAAACCCGGGTCAGCGGTTAGAAACCTCTGGGTGTTTAAAATGCGCAACTAAGACAAAATAAAAAATACAACAATTCCTGTAATAGCGCCTCCTATGCCCGTGGGCTGTGTGAGCACTTTAAAAATGTAAATAAACAAATAAATGCTGCCAGTGGCACTTGTTGCCAAAGTGCTGCCCCATTTCAATGTAGCTAATTTCTTCTGTGATACAATCTGTGACCTTTCTCACCCCCAGCCTCCAAACACATATATACTCAATCATATACATACACAAACTAATTCAAACTCTGTCACCTAGGCATATTAGCTGACCAGATGTGGACACCAGTTTAATTCCCTCTATAAAAGGACACCACTTCCTTTTAGTGTTTATCAGGCATGTGCTCCAGTCATGACAGCTCCCGCCCTACAGTTTCCAAATCCCACAACAAAGTCAACTTCCCTCTTGTAACAATATTTTGGTAAATTATCCTTGACCTGGCTGTCATGTCTAAGTAAGCCAATGCACTCTATAACACCACATTTTCCATGCGCGTTAACCCCAACACTACCCCTCTGATAATGCAACCCCAGACTTAATTATGCTAGTTAATACTTTTCAGACTTTACTACCCCCAAGCAAAAAGCAGCCAAATGGAGACTTCTTGCAGACATTCCACGTACACTACATGCCTCATTGAAATAAAACTGGCCCTCACCACCAACAAGAAAGCTAACTTTATGGTAGAACATACTTCCTTTCTGCCATCATTTAGAAAGCCATGAAAAGGGCCTGAGAATTGATCCTCACTCTTGCTGGGGTGATCAGGAAAGGTCCCAAGGAGAAAGAGAGGTTCACATTGTGCATGCCATATTTATGACTGGGGGAGCAGTGAAGTTGGTATCCAGCATAGTTAAGGAGAATGAGATAGGTCTTACTTTAAGTGTTACTTTGTGATCAAGTTCATACATTTAAGATGTGCATGCACGCAGCAAGATTAATGTCAAAATCACCAATGAAATATAAATACAATCTGTGTATGGTGTGTCACGAAGCACCTGGAATCTGGGCAACGCAGAGCTTCACAACATGCATGCGAGAAATGGGTTTTGTTATGAAGAAACCACTGTAAAAAGGACACAATAGTTTTAAACATGCATGCAGACTGATATGCATGGTATGGTATGGTAATGCTTATTTATATAGCGCCTATACACAGGCAAGTGTTTCAAAGCGCTCAAGGAGGGTGGGATTACGGGGAAGAAACAACAGTCGCTCAGAGCCCTTGAATTTCTGAGACGATTACAGTCTGCACAGGCAGATTAAGTGAAAAAGATGCATATAACAGTTTAGATACAGTAAATAGGCCTGATGGTGATTCTGCAGTTTTTTGCAAGTGCACATTAAGGGGTGAATACAAGGGAGAACAGAGAGAACGATCTTTAGGCATGGCTGTATACAGATTGTGCAAGTGTGGGCAGGGCAACGGAGGGTCAGGGGACCAAGTGTACCCAGTCGCTAGAGGCTGGTGAAGTGCACAGAGAGAAGCTCTCAAGGATTTATTCTAAGTGCAGGACCCTGAGGCAAGGAGGACTGGTAGGGGTGCCTGGGACCTGTGAGACTCTGAGGTACACCAGTCGGTCAGTCAGTAAGCTGAATGGGAAGGAGGGAGAGAAGGAATAGCAGAGAGCTAGGTTAGCAGGGTAGGGTGAGAGAGAAGGAAGAGGAGAAGAGCAAGGTCTTGAGGAGTTTCCGGAATTTAAGAATATCAGGCTCACGACAAAGGGTGGCGGGGAGGCTGTTCCAGAGCAAGGCGTCTTCTGAGGAAAAGGATCTCCCTCCAAATCTCTGCTTGGAGAACTGGCTCACTCGCAGAAGGTTGGAGATAGATTTGTATTTATTTGTATTTGTATTTATTTGTTTATATAGCGCTTTAGATGAGCGGAGTGCTTGTGAGGGACAGCATTTAGGAAGGCAACGGTGAAGGTACGTAGGTCCCAGGCCCCAGAAAGCCCTGTGGACTATGCAGAGGGTCTTGAATTCGATCCTTGCAGCCACAGGGGGGCCAGTGAAGGGATTTCAGCACCATAGAGATGCAATCCCTGAGCTTGAGGCCAAGGATAAGTCTCATGGATCTGTTCTGGATGAGATGCAGAGATGGCAGGGCAGAAACAGGGAGTTTGAGGAAGAGGCTGTTGCAGCAGTCCAGCCTTGAGAGAACCAGGGCTCTGGAGACAGTGAGCCGCTGAGGGGAATTGAGAAAAGGTGCCTCTGAGAAGGTGTAGTTGATAGTTAGACTTTTTTGAGGTGTCAGAAACGTGAGAGGAGAAGGAGAGTGTGGAGTTGAAAATTACCTCAAGGTTTTTGGCCTCACAGTTGCGTTTGGTGCGAGGCCAAGGGAGGCCGACCAGAGTGAGAGGGGGAAAGCAGGAGCAGAGGTCTCAAAGTGAACAATCTCAGTTTTACTGGCATTGAGACAAAGGTAATTTTCAGCACACCATGAATGAATAGTGTCAAGGGTTTTGACCCATGTTGAATCAATAGACTGGGTAGATGTGGGATGAGCTGTCACCGCCCTTTATTCTATCCCAGAACAAACTAAATCAATAGACTGGGTGGATGTGGGGATGAGCTATCGCTGCCCATATTCACGCCAGAATAGGAGAACTGCACAGTTGGCACGAGACCACTACAAAGATACAACCTTCTTGTGGGGGGTTCCACATCACCACTCTACTGTAAGGATGCCATCAAAACAATGTTAAGCAAGGGTCCTTTACTATCAAGCAAAAGACCACTCTATTGAAATGCAGTAATTCAAGACAACTCAAAAAGGGATGCAGTACAGACAAATTCCCCAAGGTGGTGCTAGCGGTCTAAACTCTGACAGGGAAACTGTATTTAGGAGTTGCAAAAGGGGCAGGGACTTCAAAGCTTGTTAGTTAATTGAAAATCTAGCCACCTGCTGTTCCCAGAGACAATCTGATTTGATTAACAGGCCAAAAGGCTGGGAAACCTTCTCACCTCAGAAAGCCCAGGATATCACATGGTCATGCTAACCAAATGCAAAGTGGCCCCCTGGTCTGTTGACCTCAGCTTGCTGGAGCCCACACAAAAGACCTCTCTCCTTGAATAGGATATGGTGATTTTGACTGTTTCCTGTCAACAAAGATCTGCCAGCCAGGAGAGACATGTGATCACTGTCATCCCCAAACTTTGGGGGCGGACTCAAACACTGAAGTACTTTGAATTGAAAGCAAATATATATTTTACAGAAACACTGATAACTCTTGGTAACCAGATGACAGAAATGTGAAATTTGGGGATCCTTAAAATGAAAACTTTGCCCACAATTCAAGCCCAAACTCCAATTTGTGTGATGTTCTGGGGCAAAACCCCGCTATTTATTGATACTACAGACTCTGTGTTTAAGCTAGAGACATGGGAATTTACTGGAGTATGTATGGACAGGCCGTGCATATGTGTATACTTTTTAATGAAAAACCAATGTTGCATAACCCACTAAAATCGAAAATATGTTGCCATTTCTTTACCCAAGCTCCTAGAAACGCCAGAGTCGGAACAGTGCCTACCTCATGTGATATATGATGTGTGTAGGTGATGTAAAAACAACTGTGTATTTGGGAAATATGTATTTGGATCAAATATAGATTTGTCTGTAAAGATGACAGGGGAGGGCCCTCTGGCCATAAAACCTACAGCATCACTCTGATTCACATTTCCTTCCCCCAATCAAGGGAGAGAGGAGGAATTGGCCAATGATAAGTGAGAGGGGCAGGTTTAGTTATGACCAACGCACACACCCACTTTACAAAACACATAAAAAGAGACTGCTGGGACAGGTAGAGACATTCAATTCCATTTGCTGCGGAGCATGCTGACCGACGACTTCACATCCAGAGATCCAGACTTCAAATCCATCAATCTCCAGAACCTGTAGCAGAAATTAACTCCAGAATTTGTAGCAGATAGGCCTGAATCCACCAGCTGAATCCTCTTCAGCAGGCCTCAAAACTAACCAAACTCTTCAACAGCCGGGCGAGCTGTTTGAAGTTTTACCTAGAATTTTTGCAAGAACCTGTAGCAGTTCCCAGAAAGCAGTGTTACATCCAGAATCCAGAGAGGCTAGACCAGCAGAGCAGAGCTGACCCAGATCGCTGTGAGCAGAACCGGTGCCTGATTGACCCGCCGAGCAGACAGAACCGCAGCCGGACGTGTTGACCAGATCCGTGACGAGGCCTAGTTCAAATTTATATTGTGAGTACCTAGCAGAACTGTGCAGAACCAATCTCTTAGTTAAAATAATCTAATCCAAACTATTTTAACCTAAGTAGAACTGCCTCCTAGAAATCGTGTCATCTGTCATTTTTAAAGCTGCACAACTGTCACCTGTCAATTCTGCAGCTGCAAGCTGTCACCTGTCATTTTGAGTTTACTTTAAATCCGAAAAACTACCTTTATTTAATCATCCGTATCTCTGGAACCATTTGGGCTAGGAATGAAATTTAACTTTCAGCTTAGAATCTAGGCTTTCCAAGGAACCTAGAACCGACTTCCTACTCCCTATACTTTTCCCGTAATCGCGAGACACGCACTCGCGAAATTTACCGCGATTTGCGATTTGGCCCGATTTCTTCATCTGTAGAAATCAGCAGCTTTTTGCTTCTCTTTGCTAAAATTTGTTTGCAATCTGGTAATCATTCATAGAGTATTGTTAAAGTGAGCCTGAACTAATATAAAGTAGCCATCACCTACCCTGAACCTCTAGAGGTAATTAAAAGCAATTTTAGCACCTTTTCACTTCCTTGCAAACCACATTAAAGTAATTTGCCTTTGTTTAAAACTCATCCCTGTTTTCCCTAAGCTTGCTGGGAGAACTGGAACTGTGTATTGCATTATAAAGTGTGAGTTGTTGGGATTCTTGAAGACTGTGTGCTCTCCTTCCATTTCTTGTATTGCATAGGGGGGGAGTGAATTGTCAAAAGAAAAAGTGATCATATTACCTTTTGCTAAAATCATAACAAGTTATTTCTGTACTGCATTTTATTCCACCTTGCATTTCCTTGAAACCATCAAGCATTTTCAGCTACCTCATCCTCTACACTACTCCTAAGTAACCAAATCAGTGTACCCCTGTAACATTATCCATTGTTGATCACGGTCATATTCTGAAGTGTGATATCAGTTATCAATTTATTTATAAAGTGTGATAGATATATATTGTTGAATTGTCCAAATAAACCTTTTAATTTGCAAAACAAACCTACTTCTTGGCTCAGTGGGGTCAGGGGGATTCTAAGAGGGGGGTGTTATACAAGAGTTGTCATCCAGAGTACTGAACTGGATATAAAAATATATCAATAAGGGTTTTCCTCAGCATCCCAGACTAGGCATTGACTTAGCTGTATTGTTGATTGAATATCGCTTACAAAAGTGGGGGCTCGGAGCCGGGATATTCTGGGTTAGATTTACCACTTGTGCAGATTAATACAGTGTGCCAACTGACCAGATACACATATCCGGTTAGATCACCACGCTGTTTTACACTGTGAAAGCATCCCTCAAAGGAACGCTCTAAGGAAACGGTCTTTTTTTTTGCAAAATAAAATACAAACTTCTGTAAGTCAGGAAGGAACTCAAATTCCAGAATGACGACCTTGGTAGATATGAAAATAGCCAGAGAGCACTTCTTACATAAGCTATTTGTGAGAGGTGAGTGGACTCATCAGGACCAAACGGTCTGGTTGCAGGCAATCGCGCAACAGGTCACTGAAACAGGGTCAGATATATGGGGAGATCAGGGTCCCCTACATGTGGCCCTGAGTGAACTATATATGGCCCCTAAAGCCAAAGATGAACATAATAAGATTGCCAGGATAGCGGCATATTTGTATCTATATATGGGAGCCATGCAGGACAAATGTGCTGAAGGCCAAGATCTGGCAAATAGGCAACAGATGGCGTTAGAGAAGGCCAAATCTAATCGGGACTTTTCTGAGCAGAGGCTGCTCAAGAGCCAGGGGTCAGAAAAGGACAGCAGACAGTACATCACTAAAATAAAGGAGGATATGGATGTGCTGCAACAGGAAAAGGCGGACCAGGATACCAGATTTCTGGCCTTGCAGAAGGAGCACCAAGAAGGTTTGGACTCCCTACTGCAGAACAAGAAAAAGCTGGAGCAACAATTAGATTTCAATAGGGCATGTGCCGAGCAGGTAGTCACCCTGCAAAGCCACCTAGATAGGGAGAAGGCAGAGAGCAATAAACTGATTTTGAAAGACCTGGATACCCAGGCAGAGTTTGACCAGGAGCGCCAGAAAGCTGGTGCCTTCCAAAGGCAAAGGGACGACCTGGCGGCAGAGATGCAGGCTCTTAGTCAGGAAAGGGATACCTTAGGCCAGGAAGTCTGCCACTTAAAAAGGAAAATGGAAGAAAATCACCTGGCCCTCCAGGGACTGGGTGACCTCCAAAAAGAACACCAGAACTTGTTAGAGCACACCAGGAGGGTGAAGGATGCTCTGGCAAGAAAAGAGCAGGCCAATAGGGTCACAGCTCAGGAGGTAACCCTCCTGCAGCAGAGACTGGCCCAGTACTCCAGGACCAATGAAGAGGCACAGAGAGAAAATGGGGCTCTCCATCAGCACAATGATAGGCTCCAGCAACATGTAGCGATGCAGGAGAGACTGATAGAGTCTAGTAAGGCCTTAACTGAGGAACTGAAAGCGCAGGCTCTTGCATTGCAACAGGGAGCAGGGGCTGATAGAGATGAGGTGCGCTGGGAAAGGGAAACGCCTGAGCATAACCTCAGGAGCCCTGGTACCAGAGGCCTTCATCTCTCCCAGTCCCTGGACTCTGCCACCCCTACGTCCCCTCGCGCACATGAGCCCAGGGCCACGGAGATGGCAGATTACTATCCAGCTAGAAGTATGGGGCTCATAGGCCAGTACCTCCCAGGAATGGATGGGTGGGCATCCGGGTATGGGCACCCAAGCACAGTGCAATTTAGTGGGGAACCCCAGGAGAGTAGGCCCATTAAGGGCATCCTGAAAACCTCTGCCCAGTTAGGTCAGTGGGGGGGGTACCCATCAAATCCTGGCAGCAAAGAGGGGTCTGAAGACTCCTCTGAGCATTACAGGACACAGGAGACCAGGTCCCCACATTCTGCCAGCCATTCCCAGGCTCACAGAATCCGGGAAAACCTGGAAGATCAGACGGGCACCTCTGGGAGCAGCGCTTCTGAGTCAGAGGATGAATGGACCACGATTACCCGAACCAAAAAGGCCAATAAGGCAAAAAGGGCCTTGCTTAAGGACCCATTGAAACAAATAAAGGCAATAAGGAGTGTCATCACGCCTTATCATAAGAACGCCAAGTATTCTGTTTGGGAACACTTGGAGCTCTATGAGCAAATGATGGAGACTTTCCATTTGAAGGACAGCCAAAGCTGTATTCAATATGTAAAGTGGACCTTCTCACCAGAAAACTCCAGTTTCTTTGCGGGGCTGGAGGATCAAAACCATTCAAGGTGGTCCACATACAGGGCGGCCATCTTGAAACATTTTTCTGTGCACAGAGGCTCGCAAGGCAGCCTACAATTTGCAAAGTGGGGAGGATTAGGCCCCACAAGAGTTTGTGCAAGAATTAAAGCGTGCTTTTGCGCAGACCACCAGAAGGGTGCGCACGGATAGCAGAGAAGTTATCAATAAGTTTTTCCATGCCTTGAGGGGGCGTGGCTAGGAAGCCATGTGAAAGGACGTGTCTGTACGGGGGCTCCCGAAGATCCGTACATTATCCGACGGAAAACCGTGCAAGGACCGATGTAATTTGGCTGAGACTGATATGACTGCGTACATGAATCTCAGGTGAACGTGTGGACACGTTTCGATACGGGCCTGCACTGTGAGAGCGCAACAAGAAGCTAAAAGAAGATCTGGAGGCGAGAGTGCGATGAACGAGAAAATGGCCGCCGCCGCCTAACGAAGGAACAAAGGAGTGATTGATCTGGGCGCCTGACGGTTGCACTGGAGCGTGGTGGTGGGGAAGGTGCATGACTCGGGTGCATCGTGGTCATTAAAGACACCCAGTCCTGCGAGGCCGACGGCGCGGACCTGGGAAGGGAGCAGGGCCTGGCCGAAGATACTTTGTAACCGGAGTGTGCGGTGTGACCTGGAACTGAGCCCCGGGCCCTTCATGGCCCAAAGTGCGCTTCAAAGGGCGAGACGCGACCTGGCTTAGCCAGATGGCCGGGGGAGCCGGAGGACAAAGGAACTTTGTGTCAGAGATGTGGCGATAATGATGGGGCACCCGAAGAGCGCACTGTGACACCCTGCCCTGGATCCGAGCAGGGATAGTAGGACGGGAGACATGTCAAACAAGCCCCTGAGAACGAAGACCAAACAGCCCACGCTCGACGAATACGCTAAGACGCCTCCCGGCCCAGACGGAGCCAAAAGCAAAGATAAAACGCAAGCCAAGGAAATGGCCGCCGGGGGTGCGAACCATGAAGTCCTCGCTGCCATCGCAGACCTGAAAGCGACCTGGGAGACCAAGCTCCAGCTCGCTGTGGCTGAACTGAAGACCGCAATGGAACTCCAGGTTGGGGCAGTACAGGAGGACGTGAACCTCCTAAGGCAGGACGTGCGTACTCTGGCTGAGCGCACGGAGACTTTAGAGAAAGAAATGGGCCCTACCGCGGCGGACTGCGCTGTGCATAAGCGTGAACTCCATGCCCTGGTGCAACGCGTGGGCAATTTGGAGAGTAGGGCGGAGGAGGCAGAAGGACGCGCCCGGAGGAACAACATTCGTATTGTGGGCCTACCCGAGGGAACCGAGGGCCATAATCCAACGGAATTTATCGAAAACATGTTACTGCAGGAGATCACGGGAGGCACTCTGTCGCAGGGTTTTGCGGTTGAGAGAGCGCACAGGGCCTTAACTAGGAAGCCGCCGCCGGGAAACCCGCCCAGGCCAGTGATAGCCAAGATCCTTAATTACCGGGACCGAGAAAGGATCCTTGAACACTTCCGCAAGGGAGGCACAATACAACGAGGAGCGGCGAATATAACTGCCTATCCCGATTACACCCTGCAGGTACAGCGCAGTCGTATGAACTTTGGATCGGTGAAGAGGAGATTGCGGGAAGCGGGGCTTAAATACATGTTGCTCTATCCGGCCAAACTGAAGGTCTTCTTTCAGGGCAAGCTGCTGTTCTTTGTCACCCCGGAGGATGCTATGGAGTGGTTGGATGCACAAAACTGCCCTCAGGAGTCAGATGTTCAGACGGCCGTTGGAAAATAAAAGACGAGATAAGTAACGCTGTAGGCCCGGTCGGGTCACGAACATTGAGACTTGAATATAGTCACTGAACTCGCTGGAGAACATGCGCGCGTCAATGGTTATGAAACGTGGTCCGTAAGCACGGACATGCTTGCGAAGTAGAGGAGCCTCCTGAAGCCGCTCTTTACACCCCCTTTTTTGTGTTTAGTTTAGTCACTGTTAGTGGGGTGACACCCTGTTGGGTTCTCTATTTGGGTTTTCCAAGGAGGACCGAACACAGGGATGCCTGAGATCCAGGGATGGAGCTGGGCAGTTGTTTGGGGTAGGGGTTTGGGGGGGTGTTTTAGTTTTTGTATGAGCCTGGGGGTGAAACCGGGATTGGGTGTTCGCAAAGTGGGGAGGGATTGCCTCGGACGGGGGGAGGAAACTACTGATAGGCCATGGGAGACCTCAGGATATTAACGTGGAACGTTAGAGGGCTTAACAGTTATCTTAAGCGAAATAAAGTCATGTTGTATCTTAAGAGGCAGAAGATAGACGTAGCCCTGCTACAGGAGACACATCTAAAGCGAGAGAAACTGGAGCTGGTAGGGAAGAAGTGGAAAGGAACAGTGGTAGGATCAACGTACTCCGCCTATGCCAGAGGAGTGCTGGTGTGGGTGGCGCCACACGTCCCATTTAAGCTAATTGAGGAGGTTGTAGAGGAGGATGGGAGGTTGGTTATGGTGAGGGGGCTGGTAGAGAACAAAGTAGTGTGCATTGTAAACACATACGCGCCTAACCAGGAAACGGCGACATTTTTTAGGACGCTGTGCACCAAGCTCAGTGTCGGGATGGGGGGAACGGTGATATGGGGTGGCGACTTTAATTGTGTGTTGAATCCCGGGGAGGATAGGTCGGATGACAAGATGGCTAAGCCCAGCCCGGCGGCTAAGGTATTGCAGACGCTGCTGGCGGATTTTGGCCTGGTAGATGTGTGGAGAGCGAAACACCCGGGCGTGAGGCAATACTCACACTATTCGGCTCCGCATCTACTGCACACGAGGCTTGATTACTTTTTCGCTACGCCAGACATAGTCGCGGAGTGCGAACATATAGACTACAGGGCGAGAGTCCTCTCTGACCACTCGCCCCTGGTCATGCGATGGCAGCTGTATTCCCCACGAGCGCGTATACCAACATGGCGCCTCAGGGCGGAGGCGCTCAAGGACCCTGCCTTCAGAGAGGATATGAGGGTGGAGATATCTGCTTATTTTGAGGTGAATAAAGGGAGCGTTAAGTCGGCTGGCACCTTATGGGAGGCCTTTAAGGTCGTAATGCGGGGGATCGCCATTGCGAAGTCTAAGGGATTGATGGGGGGAGTCCTGGCGGATCTGCATAGAGCTGAGACTGAGCTGGAAGAGGAGTTGAAAGGTGGTGGGACAGATGCGGAGGCGGTCTCCAAATTGCAACAGGAGTGTGCGGAACATTGGGATAGGCTCTGTAATTTGAACTATAGAAAGTATATCGAGAGAGTGCATGCGGGGGGAGATAAAACGGGCCGACTCTTAGCTTGGCTGTACAAGAGTGAGACCCCACGATTCCCGATCAGATTGGTAACCAATGAAAGGGGGGAGGAGGTAGACACCCAAGAAGGCGTGAACAGGGCATTCGTGGAATACTATAAGGTCTTATACGAAGACTGCGAAGGGGGCAGCCAGGAGGAAATAGACGAAGTGCTGGAAGATATAGGCTTGCCTAAGGTCAGCGATGAGGAGCGAGAGGAGCTGGATGCTCCGATCACCCTGGAAGAGCTGAAGGAGATTGTGAGACAGTTGCCCACTAGCAAGGCCCCAGGGGCAGATGGGTTCCCCAGTGAATTTTATAAAGTGTATGCGGAGGAAGTGCTCCCGCCCATGCTGGAAATGCTCAACGAAGCGTACGAGATGGGACGGTTGCCGGAGTCACTTAGGGAGGCGATTATAATACCGCTCCCCAAGCCAAATAAACCGGGACATGATTGTGGCTCCTACAGGCCCCTGTCGATGCTGAACCAAGATAGCAAGATCCTGACAGCTGTCCTGGCTACTAGAATGCGTAGAGTGATCAGCAAGTTGATCCACCCTAACCAGACGGGCTATGTCCCTAATAGGAACATTACTCACAACCACAGACGCCTCCACAGGGTGGTCGAGTGGGGTTGTAGTGATGACGGCGAAATGGCAATAGTGGCATTGGACGCGGTTAAAGCGTTCGACTCTGTTCGGTGGCCTTGGTTGCTGGCGGCTCTGAGATGGTACGGGATGGGACCAGGTTACGTTAGGTGGGCCGAGATGTTATACAGTGCTCCACTAGCCAGGGTCCGCACAGGTGCAGTGGTGTCAGAGAGATGGCAGTTGTGCAGAGGCACTAGGCAGGGGTGCCCCTGGTCCCCAATGTTGTACATCCTGGCCCTAGAACCCTTAGCGATTTACCTCCGGCAGCAATATGACCTGGTCGGCATCGATGTAAGAGGAGAGTGTCACCTTATATCCCTGTATGCAGATGATATGCTGCTATACCTAAGATACCCAGAAGAAAATTTGCAGTTTGTCTTAGAGGTGATGGGGAGGTATGCCTGGTTGTCCGGTATAGCGGTAAACCCCCAGAAATCCATTCTATTTCCGCTAGGGGGCTATGTGGGGACTCCGGTAGACAGGTTGCCAGTGTTGCAGATCCCGTGGGCAACGAGATCCTTTAGATACTTGGGAATTGACGTGTATCACACGACTGTGGAAGAGCACAAGCATAACACTGAACTTGCTGTGGGGAAGATCGAGAAATGCATGAGGTTCTGGGAAAGATTGCCACTGGCGATGATGGGTCAGGGAGCTATGCTTAAAATGGTGGTACTGCCCAGGCTTCTGCATTATTTTAACAACATCCCTTACATGATTCCTGGGAAGTTTTTTGTGAGGCTACATAGTATTTGCAGAGAATTCCTGTGGCACGGCACGCGCAACAGAGTTGCACTGTGGAAGCTGCAGAACTTCTACGAGAAGGGCGGAGTCAAACTGCCGAACTTTGAGGCCTATTATGTGGCAGCGCAGCTACAATATGTGTCCAGGTGGCTCTCTGACGACGAGACCCCTGAACACAGGCTGTTTGGGAGGGATTGCTCCCCGTTTTATCTGCGAGAGGTGATCTGGGTGACTAATGCATGCATGAAGGAGCGGCCTAGAATGCTAGCTTTGGGATGGAACATGTGGAAACGGGCCTGCCGGATGATGGGTAACCCTTTGCCGTGTGTGTCGCAGTTCCCATTGGTTGCACTGGCGAAGGGAGATGGACAGCTCAGAGTAATCATCCGGATATACTGGGAGTCAGTGGGGTTGGTCACCATGGGAGATATTTGGCAGGATGGGACCATTTTGGAGTTCGAAGAATTAGAGGCAGGGTCGGGATTGCACAGGGGTCAATATATGACATATCACAGGATAGTGCAGGAGATCCGGAATAGGTGGCCCGAAACTACCCTGGCCGATGAACCGGACGCCACGGTGGAGATACTATATGACACATCGGAGGGCGGGCATGAGGTCTCTAGGTTGTACGAGATGTTGATGACGAAGGTTGGGAGCGATTTAGTGCACTTGAGACTGGAATGGGAAACGGAGATGGGGGCCCCGATGGCAGACGGGTTGTGGGAGCGAGCCCTAGGGTACCATAAAAGAGTATCGAGAAACGCCAGGTTTAAGCAAATACAGCTTTACATAACGCACAGGGCATACATGACCCCCCTGAGAATATCCAAATTTCGGGATGTTGGACGCCAGGCGTGCCCCAAGTGTGACGAGGAGAATGCAGACATGATACACATGTTCTGGGCGTGCCCAGTAATTGCAGGCTATTGGGGTGAAGTGGCGCAGAAGCTGGCAGGAAAGGGTGTCACGCTCAAAGTGGATTCGGCCTGGGCCTGCTTATTGGGGGGATATCCCAGAGCGCGTAAACTTAGACATGTCGATAAATTGAAAGATTTGGCTTATGTGCTTGCTAAACGTAGGATTGCCATGGGATGGAAGGAGTGTCATAAGCCACGAATGGAGGTCTGGTGGAGGGATCTCCAGAAATGGGCGGAGGCCAAGACGGCTGTGTGGCGGGATACCAGTATTGCAGGGGAGGAGGAGGAAATGTGCTCCCTCGCGGCTTGGAAATTGTTGATAGCTGAACTGTTCGGAACGGGGTCGGCTCCAACTGAATCTGAGAGCGATGACGCCCCCCCGTTCACAGCGGATACCGATGGCAAACACCATACAGGCTCATAGGGGGGAGGGATGGGGATTGCAGTGCTTTTTGTTGTTAAATGTGTTTATTTACGTTCAGTTGTATTGTTGTTTGGTTTATATACAAAATAAAAATATATTTTAAAAAAAAAAAAAAGTTTTTCCATGCCTTACCCAAATACATAATGACCCAGCTCGTGAGAGATTTTCATGAGAAAAGATCTTTAGACTGGGTCATTGAACAGGCTATCCGGATCTATGAGGTGCAGAAACCATCGAAAATAAAAATAACGCGCCGAAAAACCCCAAAACCAACAGCACCCCTGCTGCTGCCAAGGTGGCAGAGGTAAAGGTTGCCCCCGTTTTAGATTTGGAGATGGGGGGGCCTAAAAACCTGCCTGCACCAAATAATTCACAGCCCAGAAGGCCCTCGGGCCAGTCACAGACAGCGAGTCTAGGAGGTAGTCCCACAAATGGGGTCCCCCGCTCCCCTGACTATGTAAGTCCCCGCTACAAGGGAAACCGACCAATCCTAGGTTATGTGTGGACTCCTCCAGCCCAAAGGGGGGGATCCAGCCAAGCACCTAACCCAGGGAACTTCCCTCCCAACTTCCCACAGGAGGGCAGAAATTCTCCAAATCCTGGGCAGAACTTTTTCCCCAGGTATCCACCCAATTTCCAGCCCCAAAATCATCCATCCTTCTTTCCCCAATTCCCTGAGCCCAGACAACCTAATCCGGGAGAGGGGAGGCCAAGGGTGGAGGGGTACCAAAATCTTCCCAACCAGGGTTACTACCAGAGAAGGGATAGCTACCCTTCCCGGGATCAACCCAGGGGAGAAAATAGAGCCCTGTATCAGCCTGAGCGGGTTTCACAACTTGAGCGCCAGGTCCAAAATATGGCACGGGATCTGGGTCACATACTGAGGGCTCAACAGAACCCTCAGATGAGCATGCCACCGCAGAATGCCCCAAACTCTGGACCTGGTTCTCCAGAACAATGATGGGGGCAGCACCCCGATAACCCACTGGTTCCCAGGGAGGAGGCACAAGGGGAAGGGGGGTGTCAAGCCTTGGAGGAAGCTTCCTTCCTAACTTGTAAACAGCCCCTGGAAAACCAGGAACCGGAAACAAAATCTCCTGCCCCTGAAAGCCTGCCTCCCAAGGAGCAGAGGGGGGGTAGGAGAAACAAAGGACCCACACAGACCCACTTTGTGGAGGAGGTACAGGTCTTCCAATTTGAGGGAGAGGGATCCTCAGAAGATCCTGGGAAAACGATCTTCTCCTTCAGAGATGGGGGAACTCCTCCCAAGGAAAAATGGGTCCCAAGGGATTCCAATCCAGACTGGGGAGATGTGGAGACTGAGCTACCGCCGCCCATCATCTCATCCCAGAACCGACAATACCAACATCCCAAGGGTCAAACCCATCCTGATGACTGCCTCCAAAAAGGGCAGGGCGGCCCAGAACTGGAACCAAGGGAACCCACAATGGCTCTGATCTCCAGTTGCCAACTTTTTCTTTCAGATTCTCAAGGCTCTCCACAGAATTCTGCCCAAATCTCTTCGCTAGCAATGTCCAAAACCAGAAAGTTAGCCCACCAGTTGTCCAAAAATGTGCATTATCTGTGCCCCCTTGAGGAGAAGGAGGTAAGATACTATGCCCCGGTACAAGTACAGGGGCAGGGTACAATTTTGGCACTGGAGGACACTGGATCCCAAGCTACCCTTCTGTCCAAAAGGGCCTTTGAGGAACTAAATGCAGGAAGGGGGAAGAATTACCGAATTCCTCTCACCTCTCTTCCTGGACAACTGCAGAACTTTGACGGGAAGGAAATTCCCATTGAGGGGACTGCAGACTTGGACATTAAAATTGGGAGACACAAGGTGAAACACCCGGTCATAGTAGTGACTCCAGAGGGCATCCCTTGTTTACTAGGGAATGACCTCCTGAGAAGGTTGTCACCCCTAATAGATTGTGTAAACAAGGTCCTCTGGACCCAGACTAGCCGACCAATAAAATTAAAACAGAGTGTCAACCATGTTAGTTTAAACGGCACCTGCCACATGGTTGAACAAAAATCTGACCAAGTAGAATTTCACTTCCAGAACAACCAAACTCCAGACGTGACAGTAATAGCAGTAGGACAACAGACTGGTGATGGGGGGTCCTCTCTATTTCTGAAAATCAACCTTCCTTCCAGTTTAACGTGGTATTCCACACTGGAAGGAAACACCCTGAAATTCTTTACTAATCCACAATCAGAAACTCCCACTCCTATAGTCCAGAAAGATGTGAAATCAGCTCAGAGCCTGGCTGATATTCAGCAAATTGGAGATCAGTTGTTCATCCCTGTTCAGTTAAATGATGGGAAGGACTCGCTCGAGTGTGTGTGAACAACGGTAAGAGCTTCATCAGCGAAGCCATGTTCCGCCAACTCCCAAAAGATCCAGCCATTCCCACATTCAAACTGATAGACAAATGGGAAATGGACCTGGAAGCACCTAATTCCAAACATCTCCTGCCAAGCAGGTGTATGCTCAAAATCCCCATTGGCAACAAGAGCATAGTCCATAATTGTTGGGTCGTGCGAGACGTCACTGCCGCCTTTTACTTAGGCAGTGACATTCTCAATCGCTTTGCCATTAGTTTGGACCTAATAAACTTCAAAGCTTGGTCCCGATTAGCGGATAATCCCATGGGCTTTGATGATCCAGAAAAAGCATTTAGGTCAGCTCAATTGCTACCTTATGCAGTTGAAATTCCGATCAAAGAGGAAGTCACCATCCCAGAAAGGACCCGACAATTCTCCCTGGAAGTGAAAGTTAAAAGAGGACAAAAATTGAAAAACCCTGATGCTTATATCCATCTAAATGCTTCTCTCCAACAGCAAGGGTTAGGGGTAAACCCAACACCATTAGTCAACATAGAACATGACACCATTCCAATAGAGGTGGATAACAGCGACTTAAAGAGTATTACTCTAGCCGCAGGCACCATTATTGGAATGGCGATTGATGACCGACATTTCTCCATTGATTTAGGAAATGAACTGTTAGGACCAATCCCCAAGGACTGTTTTGACAGTGACAGTGAGGACAATACAACACCAGACATGATTTTCACCTGGCATGTGGGGAACTTCCTGGTGTACACTTCTTGCCCTTATGGTAAGGAAGATGTGACTTGTGACTTCAGGAGGGATGAGGTGATTTTCCAGGTCCATGAGGGCTGCCTTTCCCACCTGAAGCCTCCAGTCCAAATCAGCACTCTGACCAGGGACTTCTCCACCCAGCTGGAGGAGGCCGCTGAGATAGCCAAACCAGAAGTCTTTCCAGGCTTCAGGCAGATGGTGGAAGAGAGAGTCAACCTAGCTGATGCCTGTGTGACTCTGGAACAGAAGCAAAAGTTGAAACAAGTTTTCTTGGATTTCCAAGATCTCTTTGCGGTAGACTCATATGACTGTGGTCGCACCGACATCCACACAACAACAATTCCCACAGACCCTGGAATGACTTCAGTGTTTGTGAAGCAATATCGCTTGCCTCTCGCATCCATGGAGTCCCTTACTGAAATAATTAAGAACCTTGAGTACCGGGGAATAATCCGTCCAGTCCACAGCACTTTCAATAATCCGGTGCTTGGAATGTTGAAGCCAAACGGCCAGTGGAGACTCTGCGCCGACCTTAGGGAGCTCAACAAACGGGTCCATACTTCCCGATGGCCTCTGCCCTACATTGACCAAGGGCTGGCCCAGATTCAGGGGTCACAGGTATTCACAGCAATAGACCTGACCAATGGATACTGGACAGTGCCTGTCAGTAGGGAGGACCAATACAAACTGGCTTTTACCTTTGGGGGCCAGCAGTACACATGGACCCGGACTCCCTTCGGATACCTCAACTCCGGCAATGAATTCAACATTTTACTACATAAGGACATGCCCGACCTGGGTGCGAGGGGTAACCTGGATTATGTAGATGATGTCCTCATCAAAAGTTCATCTGTGGAGGAACACATAGCGGAGATCCGTTATGTTCTGACACAGTTGAGGGCTGCTGGAGCAAAACTTTCCTTTCAGAAAGCACAGTGGTGTAGAACCCGTGTTAATTTCTTGGGGCATGAGATTACTCCTCAGGGTCTCTGTCCCCAAGAAAAGAAAGTGGAAGCACTCCAGAAACTGAAAGACCCCACAACTCTGCGGAAACTAAGGAGCCTCCTTGGACTGACTAATTACAGCAGAAAGTTCATTGAAGGCTACGCAGAGATTACTAGACCCCTGATTCATCTCTTGAAGGGGGGGTCAAGTGGGAATGGGGTCCAGAACAATCCAAGGTGGTAAGACAACTCAAAAGAAGCCTCTCACAAGCGCCTTGCCTAGCTTACCCTGTCAGAAACTTGGAGTTCTTCTTGGAGACGGGGTTCTCTAATACGTGCTTGACGGCAGTATTATACCAAAAGCATGACAAGGTCAATAAAGTAATCTCCTATGCGAGCAAAACTTTATCCTCTGTGGAGGAAAAATTCAACGATTGTGAGAAGGCACTCCTGGCAACGGTGTGGGCATTGAAGAATTACCGCCCGTTTATCCAGGGGGAACACATCATAGTGGAGACTCCACACCAGCCTCTGCAATATCTCCAAAGTGACAGAATCCGGGCCGGAAATGTGAGTAATTCCCGAATTACTTCCTGGATTCTGTCAATGCAAGGCTTTCCTGTGGAGGTCAAATATGGCCAAAACAAGAAGAGTCCCCTCGCGCAAGGTCTGGCTGACTTGCATGATTGTGCTAGCGAAAACTGTCTCGAGGACGAAAGTCTAAAAATCATCAAGGACAACATGGAGGCATACCTTAATTCCCACACAAAGTCTTTGAAGAAGACAAGTGTGAGGGAATGCCCACTGTCTATGTGGATGGATGCTCTTACCATGTTGACAACAACGGGGAGAAAGAACTGGTGGCCGGCGTAGGGAATGCATGGGTGAAGGAGTTCCCAGAACCCTCCGCTGGACACAAGATTGGTCCCCGAAGTAGTCAGGTGGCAGAATTGATGGTTGTGCATCAGGCCATCCTCACTGCTGTCCAACATCAACTCCACGAACTGGTCATAATCACAGATTCGGATTATGTACGGAACGGGTTCGTGGAGCACCTGGTTAACTGGAAAACCAGAGGCATGTTATGTGCTAATAACAAACCCTTGAAACATGGGAAGTTAATTCAAAACATTGATGATCTGGTCACATCGAATGGGATGACCATCTACTGGAAAAAGATCAAGGGTCATTCCAAAGTAGAGGGACCAGACAAAACTGGAAATGACTTAGCTGATCAGCTGGCCAAAACCGGGGCCATCCAAGGGGATCTAATAGAAATAGAGTCCCTGTTGGGGGAAATCCAGGTCACTGCTATCACTAGGTCCCAGACAAATGCTCACAATGATCTTTCAACTGCACAATGGAGTAAGGAGACCCCTGATGCTGATTTAATTACAGCTCAGAAGGGGGATCCAATTATTGGTAAGTTTTACCAACACCTTGAGGACCCTGAGAACTTTCCCCTGACGGATACCGATTACATTGGGAAAGAGGACCTAAGAGTGTTGATGAAATGTCCAAAAATGTTCTGAATCCAAGACGGTTTGTTGCTAAGGAAATCCCAAGCTGGCCATGATCAGTGGGTGGTTCCTACCTCATTCCGAAGCCTGATGTTAAGTCACGCCCATGATGCGGCCACCGCCGGTCATAGGGGGTTTCACACAACACTGGAAATCTTAAGAGAGGTTGCATACTGGCCACACATGGTGCAGGACCTCGACCAATACTTGAAGGAGTGTCTTGTGTGTGCACAATTTCAGCCATCATCCCTCACACACTGTGCGCCTCTCCAAAAGAGGAGGATGACACTGCCATGGTCAGATTTGCAAATCGACTTTGTAGGCCCTGTGATTCGCTCGTCTAGAGGAAACAAGTACATGTTGACCGTTACATGCTTGTTTACCAAGTGGGTGGAATGTCTCCTGGCCCCAAATTGCAAGGCAGAAACAGCAGCTGCCCTGATGATTAACCATATCTTTTCCCGTTTTGGTCTACCTCAAAGGATTGAGTCAGACAGGGGTAGCCACTTCACCAGTGAAGTAATGACAAAGATGTGGGAGATACTGGGGGTCAAAAGGAAGTTACATATTGCTTACAGGCCAGCTTCTTCTGGAGCAGTGGAGAGATACAACCGAACCATTGTGAGCATATTAAAAAGTTTGTGGCAGATTCTGGGCCAAGTTGGGATATCCGATTACCTCTGGTCCTAATGGCCATCAGATCTACCCCTTCATCTGCAACTAAAATGTCACCATTTGAGTTGATGACTGGACGCAAGATGGTGCTTCCCCAGCATTTGCTCTACAGAACCCAAGAGCAAACATTGATAAATGCCTCCACAACTCATGAGTATGTGGAGAATTTAAGGAAACACCTTCAGCATGCTTTTGCCTATGCTCAGCGGAATCTAGAAAGATCAGCCGAGAGCATGAAGACCCACTATGATTTAAAAACTACCCGAAAGGAATATAAGGTGGGTGATCGGGTCTATCTATAAAATTTCCAAAGGAACCAGGCCAAACAGCGAAAATTCTTGCCTACATGGAAGGGACCGTTTGAAATTATAGACAAGATCTCCCCTGTTGCCTATAAGATCTGCATCCCCAAAGGCAGTCTGGCAGAAGGGGAAGACAAGTGGGTACATATAAATCAGCTAACGTGTTGCCATCCCAGGCACACTCTGCAACAACTGGAGGAATCCACTGGAATCCAAGAGGGGGCCGCTCCAGAGTAATTCAGTTCCAACCCTAAAATATTCCACATATAGCATATAAAATTCTGTGATCCTTGTATATATATATATATATGTTCTTGTCTCCTAATTTAAAAAAGAAAATGTATATGTTCATATCTTCTGATTCATAAAATGTATATGTTCGCCACACCATCAATGGTGGGGAAGAAATGTCTACGAATAGGTATTGCCACTTTCCTTTGTCGTCGTAGGAGAAAGAAAACCTGGAGACTGGCCAATGAGGACGATCCGGGGACCGGGAGCAGAGACCCGAAGGGCCTGGGGTACCGCCCAATATTCCCATCAGGACCGGCGAGGAGAACCGATCGATCCAATCGGATGGAGGAAAAGATGCTGAACTGTGCCATTTTCGGAATTGGAAGAAGATAATGGGGACATACCAGTGCAAGGGCTCAAAACCTCCTTTGCACCCGACTTCCCCTCGACTTGAATCAAAGCGCAGTCGGGCGGGGGGATTTGTCAAGGGTTTTGACCCATGTTGAATCAATAGACTGGGTAGATATGGGGATGAGCTGTCGCCGGCCATTATTCTATCCCAGAACAAACTAAATCAATAGACTGGGTGGATGTGGGGATGAGCTATCGCCGCCCACATTCACGCCAGAATAGGAGAACTGCGCAGATGGCACGAGACCACGCCAAAGATACAACCTTCTTGTGGGGGGTTCCAGATCACCACTCTACTGTAAGGATGCCATCAAAACAATGTTAAGCAAGGGTCCTATACTATCAAGCAAAAGACCACTCTATTGAAATGCAGTAATTCAAGACAACTCAAAAATGGATGCAGTACCGACAAATTCCCCAAGGTGGCGCTAGCGGTCTAAACTCTGACAGGGAAACTGTATTTAGGAGTTGCAAGAGGGGCAGGGACTTCAAAGCTTGTTAGTTAATTGAAAATCTAGCCACCTGCTGTCCCCAGAGACAATCTGATTTGATTAACAGGCCAAAAGGCTGGGAAACCTTCTCACCTCAGAAAGCCCAGGATATCACATGGTCATGCTAACGAAATGCAAAGTGGCCCCCTGGTCTGTTGACCTTAGCTTGCTGGAGCCCACACAAAATACCTTTCCCCTTGAATAGGATATGGTGATTTTGACTGTTTCCTGTCAACAAAGATCTGCCAGCCAGGAGAGACATGTGATCACTGTCATCCCCAAACTTTGGGGGCGGACTCAAACACTGAAGTACATTGAATTGAAAGCAAATATATATTTTACAGAAACACTGATAACTCTTGGTAACCAGATGACAGAAATGTGAAATTTGGGGATCCTTAAAATGAAAACTTTGCCCACAATTCAAGCCCAAACTCCAATTTGTGTGATGTTCTGGGGCAAAAACCCGCTATTTATTGATACTACAGACTCTGTGTTTAAGCTAGAGACATGGGAATTTACTGGAGTATGTATGGACAGGCCTTGTATATGTGTATAATATTTAATGAAAAACCAATGTTGCATAACCCACTAAAATCGAAAATAAGTTGCCATTTCTTTACCCAAGCTCCTAGAAACGCCAGAGTCGGAACAGTGCCTACCTCATGTGATATATGATGTGTGTAGGTGATGTAAAAACAACTGTGTATTTGGGAAATATGTATTTGGATCAAATATAGATTTGTCTGTAAAGATGACAGGGGAGGGCCCTCTGGCCATAAAACCTACAGCATCACTCTGACTCACATTTCCTTCCCCCAATCAAGGGAGAGAGAAGGAATTGGCCAATGATAAGTGAGAGGGGCAGGTTTAGTTATGACCAACGCACACACCCACTTTCCAAAACACATAAAAAGAGACTGCTGGGACAGGTAGAGTCATTCAATTCCATTTGCTGCGGAGCATGCTGACCGACGACTTCACATCCAGAGATCCAGACTTCAAATCCATCAATCTCCAGAACCTGTAGCAGAAATTAACTCCAGAATTTGTAGCAGAGAGGCCTGAATCCACCAGCTGAATCCTCTTCAGCAGGCCTCAAAACTAACCAAACTATTCAACAGCCGGGCGAGCTGTTTGAAGTTTTGCCGAGAATTTTTGCAAGAACCTGTAGCAGTACCCAGAAAGCAGTGTTACATCCAGAATCCAGAGAGGCTAGACCGACCAGCAGAGCAGAGCTGACCCAGATCGCTGTGAGCAGAACCGGTGCCTGATTGACCCGCCGAGCAGACAGAACCGCAGCCGGAAGTGTTGACCAGACCCGTGACGAGGCATAGTTCAAATTTATATTGTGAGTACCTAGCAGAACTGTGCAGAACCAATCTCTTAGTTAAAATAATCTAAACCAAACTATTTTAACCTAAGTAGAACTGCCTCCTACAAATCGTGTCATCTGTCATTTTTAAAGCTGCACAACTGTCACCTGTCAATTCTGCAGCTGCAAGCTGTCACCTGTCATTTTGAGTTTACTTTAAATCCGAAAAACTACCTTTATTTAATCGTCCGTATCTCTGGAACCATTTTGGCTAGGAATGAAATTTAACTTTCAGCTTAGAATCTAGGCTTTCCAAGGAACCTAGAACCGACTTCCTACTCCCTATACTTTTCCCATAATCGCGAGACACGCACACGCGAAATTTACCGCGATTTGCGATTTGGCCCGATTTCTTCATCTGTAGAAATCAGCAGCTTTTTGCTTCTCTTTGCTAAAATTCGTTTGCAATCTGGTAATCATTCATAGAGTATTGTTAAAGTGAGCCTGAACTAATATAAAGTAGCCATCACCTACCCTGAACCTCTAGAGGGAATTAAAAGCAATTTTAGCACCTTTTCACTTCCTTGCAAACCACATTAAAGTAATTTGCCTGTGTTTAAAACTCATCCCTGTTTTCCCTAAGCTTGCTGGGAGAACTGGTACTGTGTATTGCATTATAAAGTGTGAGTTGTTGGGATTCTTGAAGACTGTGTGCTCTCCTTCCATTTCTTGTATTGCATAGGGGGGGAGTGAATTGTCAAAAGAAAAAGTGATCATATTACCTTTTGCTAAAATCATAACAAGTTATTTCTGTACTGCATTTTATTCCACCTTGCATTTCCTTGAAACCATCAAGCATTTTCAGCTACCTCATCCTCTACACTACTCCTAAGTAACCAAATCAGTGTACCCCTGTAACATTATCCATTGTTGATCACGGTCATATTCTGAAGTGTGATATCAGTTATCAATTTATTTATAAAGTGTGATAGATATATATTGTTGAATTGTCCAAATAAACCTTTTAATTTGCAAAACAAACCTACTTCTTGGCTCAGTGGGGTCAGGGGGATTCTAAGAGGGGGGTGTTATACAAGGGTTGTCAACCAGAGTACTGAACTGGATATAAAAATACATCAGTAAGGGTTTTCCTCAGCATCCCAGACTAGGCATTGACTTAGCTGTATTGTTGATTGAATATCGCTTACAATAGCATATAGAGGGAATTTATCAATCTATATGCCGTGTGCTCTTTTCATAAATTGGTTAATCTCTGCAGTCAGGGTTTGCCAGGTGAATTCTGAGTGATTGGGAAAACTGGTTTTGCAGGGCTTTGAGGCCAAAGGAAAGGTAATGATCGGCTGCAACATTAAGCAGATGATCAGCCAGCAAGCCGGGCCAGGGTTTTTATGGCTTGGCAGTATCGTGGAAGGAAGAATACATCTTCAAAAGTGCATGGGAGCTTGTTATTTATTGTTCAGGGGGATCCAGACATTTGCTTTTTGACCAGCAATAAACCTGTAGTGAAGGACGCTTGAGGCCATGGTTGACTGATACTTCATGGGTTTTCAATTGTTTTCTAAGGATGTGACCATATGTCATGCGGGTTGAATTGGTAGTCGTTTAGACCAGAGTGTTATGAAGACACCAACAAGTCAGTGTGGGTGAGATGGTGATCACCAGTTCAAAGGGAACCTGTTCATTCTTCCCCTACCCATATTGTTTGACATACTGCTGCAAACCATGTGCAGGGGGTGGTTTGTAATAAAATATATGGGAGTGTTTTAACTGTTGCAAAAATGTATGTAATGTGCCAACCTGTGTGGTTTTAGTGAGACTTGGGTTAGTTTGACTCTATAGAATCATCTAGCCCCAGCCAGCCGAGTGTAGAATAAACTTACTTTATATACAAACGTGCACTTGCTTCTTAAGTAGTGGCCCTCCTTTGGGTTAAGGTGGTTAGAGGTCCATCCGCACATTTGGTGAGCCAGCAGTAGGAGCCCAGACTGTTCTGAGACGTTGGGGGTTTCCTGTCTGCACAACTGGATTACGGCGCTTCTCTGCGGGGTCCAGTCTTTCATGCACGATAAAAGGAGAGGTCCACAGGTACCATATTTGTTAAGAGGCCTGTCTGTTCCCTGGAAGTGTGTCACTGTGGCTCAGCTGTGCAGGACGAACTGAAGGAGCACCACTTCTGAGTTCTTCAGGTTCACATGAGTGCACTTTTCGGAGGTAAAGCAAGGGGGAACTATGATGTAAATCCTTAGTATATATTTGTACCTAGTTTGTTATTTTAGAGATGTGACATGGTGCCCCCACCAGCACGTCCATTGTGAGGTTTGTTCTGATACCCTTCAGTTTGCTTGTCTAGTACCCTCACCTAGGGGTGAGGTGGCATCTTAAGGTAAGTCCACCCGTAGATACCTTCCTGACGTATATATACCTTTGGCACCCTTCATTTTGTATTGGCTGTGTTGATAGAGCCCTCACCTCGCTTTTCTTCATTAGTCGAAGTAGTGAATAGTATCTTCCTGTAGTCAGGGAAAGACAGTATTGTAGTTGAGAATACTGTACTAGTAATGAAGAGAGCAAGAGCAGCGGTGTTGTAGTGAAAAACATTGCACGCCTTCTATGCTCGTGTGAAGGAGATATCTGAGAGATATTGGCTGGTGTGTTTTTTTTGGATAAAGATGCTGTCTTTTGTGTAAGAGTGAGAAGTATAATTAAAGTAAATAGTAAAGTGAGGTGATTGTGGTGAAAGCAAGCAAGGTGGGTGATTATGGGGGAAGACTAAGAAACCGGGAAGGGGGAAAAAAAGGTTCCTTGTGTGGAATTTTTGTGCCGCAAATTCGGTTTCAGTGTTATTTTTGGTGACATTTTTTTGGGGTAAATTGCTGTGGAGTATGGAGACTCCACTGAATAATTTGGGTCAGGTACTTCCCGGCTATAAGGTGAAGATTTTAAAGTACCATTGGGAATGGCTGTGGCACACTAAGGGTAAAATGCTCAATTGTTGGCCTACTGAGAGGACCTGTGATAAGGGAATATTGGAAAACCTGCATTCTTTTTTAACAGCAAGGCACAAGGGTTCACAATTAGAAAAGCGGTTAAATATCTCAGAGCTATGGAGGATGTATGAGAAAGGCGTAAGGCCCATAATGCTAAAGATGCAGAGGAAATGCCGGATAAAGAGGGTGCAGTAGTTCCTTCCGTATTGCGCCCATATGGGTTATATCCTTTATCGCAGAAGGGTATATATACACTGAGTTGGAACCTCTATTTTCTCCAGTGGCTACTCCAGTGGTTGTGAGATGGACACAGGTAACGCATCCACCAGCTACAATTCCTAGAAAAGGGGATATTGAGGAAAGTGGAAGGATAACTCCTAGATAAGCAGAGAGATTAAGGATGGAGGAATGAGAGAGAGTGAGGCCAGCAGCTAGAAGAGTAGATGAAGGATTGAGAATGAGTGAGAAAGGGGAGATTATGCATTGTACCCTAGGATAGAGCATAGGCTTCCAATGGTAGTAGAGACCCAGGAGCAGAACAAACTGGAAGAAATGCTGTGGCTAGTGGAAGAAAAGGTAGTGCTGTTACGACAGCAGAGAAGTGAAGAGCGGGAAGAAGTGAATAGACAGGCAAAGGATATAGAGGAAGAAAGGTGGAGGTATGGACAAGCTCTTGTTAGGTTGGATAAATAAGTTATCAATGAAGTCAATGTCAACCTTTAGGACAGAAGTATTGCTATGGGTACAAGATTCGAGCAGGGAGAATGGGAGCCAGCACCCTACGGTAATGCCGAGTATGCTTCTGTTCCTGTAGTGGTAGTAGGGGAAGGAGATGAAGGTAAATGGGAATTGGATGTTAAGCAGAGAGAGCAGGGTGTAGCAGTCCCACCTCCCGGTCCAGTCATAGCTTCAGAGAGCGCACCGTGGGGTCTTAGGATGTTCCGAAGTACTCGCATGGCCGTAGTAAGTAGTAGGAGAGAGATGGGGAAGCACCAGTAAAAGCAAGTGTAACTCGATTTTTGTTGCTTCAGAAGGGTCAGGGAAGGGCATGTTATGTCCTGTATTCACCCACAGACCAGAATAATTTGTTTATGACACTCCCTTCACTCACTGTAGGGGCAGGCAAGTGGATTTATGCATTAGAGAAACATACTGTGGTGTCATTTTGGCCATAGGGGATATGAAAAGCGTATTCATGGCTCTAATGGGGGAACGATCAGTCGAGCTTTGGAGGCGAGCAGGGTATTCAGGAGTTTGTTTTTATACAAATACCCACTATGGAGCAGCACTTAATAATTACAGGGCACTGGTATGGGGGGCCCTGCGTATAATGTATCCCAATATGCCCAATATAAATTCTATTCTGGCCAAAACAATGAAGTTGGATGATGATCCTGCTGCACACGTCCTGTTAATTCAGGACATGTGGAGGGCAGGGACGGGAGAAGCATGGGATAAGAATATGGTGATTTTTTACCACATGCTAAAGAAGGGACTTCCTAAGGAAGTCCAGCATGATCTAGATATCTAGACAGTAGTATGGATGGAAGCCAATTCAGACACATATTGTGCATTTTTGTAAAAGGAGGCAAGAGAAGGAAAAGAAGAGTATAGAACATGCACAACAGGTAGAGGCCAAGCTTGTCCAGAAAAAGTTAGTGAAAATCTGTTTGGAAGGAACTGTGATTACCAGTTCCATGGAGGAACCATTGGGACTGCAGGGACAATTGGGACAGCAGGGACATAGTTAATTAGGTATGACACAAGGTTGGATGGATCGGTATGCTCCCAGAGTGCAAGGCAAATGAGAGGGATTCCAAGGGGTAGGGGAGGATTTCCATGAGGAAATGGGTCATTTGGTGGTTTCAGAGGAATGGAGTCCCGGTTTAGCGGGCCAATGGGAAATAACTATGGATGGTTGCATGGGGTTCAGTGTTGGTTGTGCTGAAGGATGGGACGCATTGTACGAGAATGGGCTGCACAGACATTTGTGATTCAGCCAGTCATGTCAGGACAGGTGCGGGAACAGACATGGGAGAAAAATCATTTACCCTAAAGGAATGGTCACTCATTACACTTTAGCAAGTGTTTTTGGGACGAATCCTTTCTCACTCCTCAGTGGTAATATGTACTAAGATTAGGACATCCCACAGGGATCTCTGATGTTTCGTGTCCAGTCCAGGCAACGATCCAGAAGAGGAACCCCAGATAGATGTACAGGTAGGTGACCGAACGTTTTCATTCATGGGCGATACGGGGGCTAGAGAATCTTGCATCAAGGAAGGTGAGGTACAGGGATTCTCTGAGGCTATTCTGTCGGTTCCTTACACTGAAGACCTACTTATTAAGGTAGGTACACAAAATGTATCTGCTCCTTTGTTATATTGCACAGATATTGCAGCAAATCTCCTGGGCAGGGATCTCCTTAGTTGACTCCACATGTCAATTGCTTTCACAGAGTAAGGTATAGTATGCTTGACCACTGCATCCTTGTATTACGGGAGCGAGAAGTTTAAGCCGTAGTATGGACACTTCACTCTAGTTTCTTTGGCTTATTAAGCACCTTGGTGCCGTGTCATTTTGACAACAGGTACGTGTCTTCAGCCCTCCATGTCTTACTGTAGGTCATGTTGGAGGCGACTTAGGAATTGGTAATTACAGCACTTGTGTCCTCTTCCATAATGTGGTTAATGGGAGATCACGTATTGCATTTGTTACCTGCATGGTCCATTGGTGCATGTTACCTGGCCCCTCATCGGAAGCATGTTTGACTTGAGGTGTTTCTCTCTCTATGCACCCCTGTGTTAGGCTGTTTCTTGATGTTTCTTGATCTTGCCAGCATTGTTCATTGTGTAAAATTTGTAATTTTCCACTGGTTGGTATTTTCCACATTTTTTCCCTTGTCCATTTGTTTATCCTAAGGGAAGTCTGGTCTCCACTGATCGTACTTTCGCAATTATACTAGACGTTGTTGGGTTTGTCCCCTACTCTTTGGTGTTAAGCTTCTGGCCCCGCTTGTTTGCAGCACACCTATCTAGATTGCTGACAGGCAGAACCAGCACTTTTGTAGCGCCGCACCACCTAAGGATATTGGATACTTTTCCCTAGCCTCTCACGACCTGCCTCCGAGTCCAATAGGCAGGTTAGTGCTTTTTCTTGACACTCAAGAGTGTCACCATTTTACCGTGTTGTTGTCTACGCATTCAGTTCTAGTGTTGTGAGCACTGATATTGCTATTTGGTAAAAGCTGACATAGTTGCTTTTCTTGAATTTAATACTTTGTAGGACAGATTCACCTTCCTACTTTCAACTGAACTTTTAAAGTTGTGAGCCCCCATGAGCATACCATAAGGTAATTTACCTTTTTTGGTTCTCCAGTTCACTAAGTTAGAACTCTACAAATTAAATTAGCTATTTATCAGCTGACCCTTTGTTTTTATATATTTTTAATCTACAGGTGCTATGAAATTGACTCAGATCAAGTCTGTGAATCTATAATAACTAGGTTTTCTGTTGAAACTGTTTTCTCCTGATGAATGTTCGTTATTTGTGTTTGTGAACAGAAACATGTCGACAGGTTGCCCGAAGTGTATACTGTTTTTTTAAAATTTGTTTTAGTTAGCAATGGATTGCCTGTTACGTGTTCCTATGTTTTTCTTGTGAAGTTTTGTAATCTTTGTATTGTGGACCGCTGAATTTAATCATGTTTTTTTAAACTTGCCGATTTATTATGAAAAATTGTGTGGTAATTTTTTAGATGTGTCAGGTCCCCTCTGTAGGTCATATTTCTTTGTGACCAGCACCTGTACATGTAGCTCTGTCTCTTATTTATATATTGATAGTATGCTTGACTCCAGGTTTGTCTCTAGTAAGAGAAGCAGTGTGTTTGCATGCATACTGTAGTGACAGCGCTTTAAGGGGGGTAGCTGTACATTTGACTTTGTTTTTGTATGGGGTAATGGTTTTGTTGAGTTGGGCCCTGGGAATTAGCAATCAGACATGGGGGGTGATGATTGAATTTTTGTTTCAGCCTACTGTGTCAAGGTAACACCAAACACCATTGTTACCATTCTCCTAGAGGCAGTAGTTATAAAGAATAACAGGGCGGCTCTCTCAGGCACTGATGAGGAAGGTGGAGAGTGGCACAGAATTTGTTGCATAGATCCAACCTTATCACTAAGGGCCATGTCCAATGAGCAATTGATCCAAGACACCAAAGACACAGGAGAGATGTTTTTTGTCAGAAAGTGATAGCGGAAAGGGAGGTAGCACACTCCATGCTCATTGTTTGAAATACATCGCCACATTGGTAGGAGGATTTGGAAAAACTGCCAGACCATTTATTGACCAGCAATCCTCATGATGTGGGGCTGTTAAAGAGTGTTGGAGCAGTGCAGATAAAATTGAAACCTGGTGCGATATTACCACGGGTTAAGAGGTACCCCATGTCCAGAGACGTGGAAAAAGGGATTTATGAGACCATTATGGCAGTGTTGAAGCAAGGCATAATACAACCTTCTTTGTCCCAGTGTAACACAGCCATCTACCCTGTGAAGAAATCGAAGGGGTCCAGTTGGAGGATGCTCCTGGATTTGTGGCCTCTCAATAATATTGTTGAGGTGGATTTCCAAGTGGTACCGAATCCTGCTAACATTCTCTGTAATATCCCTCCTGGTTGATCCGCTTCACAGTGATTGATTTAAAGAATGCATTTTTCCAGTGCCCCTTATACTCTAATTCTCAGTACCTCACAGTGTTTACATATTGTGGTCAGAGATACGATCAAACCAGGTTGTCCCAGGGGTACTCTGAATCTCTGAGTCATTTTAACAGGGTGGCTCAAATGGATTTTGGTAATTTACATGTGTCCAGTACAGTAATCCAGTACTTGGATGATTTACTAGTCTGTAGCACTTCAGAAGAGCAGTGTTGAGGAGATTCAATAATGCTACTCACCCTGCTTGCGGAGAAGGGGTACAAAGAGGACAAAGAAGAATTGCACTACTGTCAGACAGAGGTAGTATATTTGGAGCAAGTGATATTGTCTGCTGGAAGGAAGGTAATGCCAGAGAGAGCCACTGCAGTTCAGAATATGTCCCATCCAGTCACAGTGAAATAATTGCAGCAGGGCACTCTGTAACTATTGTAAATCTTGGATCATTGACTATTCTAGTTACATGAGGCACTTACTGCAGGGACTTAAGGAAGCGCAAAAGTTGAAGGGTCCGATAGAATGGTCTGAAGTCATGGTCACTTGCTTTCATGAACTCAAGGCTGAGATCAGCAACGTCCCTTACTTGGCAACCCCAAATTACAAGAAAACAGTTTATGTGTTTTCTCATTCAAAATGTCAGGTGATGACAGTGGTCCTGACCCAGCAATGATTGCTAGGCCATAAACCTTTAGCATACTATAGTGGACTCTTAGACCCAGTGATGCAGGGGCAGTTCCCTTGTGAGCCAGCTTTAGCAGCAACAGCTTTTGCAATTCAAAAGTCTTCAACCGTTACTCTGGGTTGCCCGGTGACATTGTACATAGAGCATACAGTCTTTGCGATCTTGGAAAAGTCCAAGTAGACTTTGACGACCCAAAGAGTTTCAGGGTATGAGGTTATTCTATCGAATGTATCCATACATCCCATACGTGTCACCTAGTCAATCCTGCAACATTTGTAGCCGAGCCAGTGAAACATGATGACATTGTCTACGATTGTTTAACTAATGAGGAGAAGAGGAAGGGAGCAGGAGTGTTAAGGAAGATGCTTTGGAGGGAGGTGAGGTACTTTTTGGTGAGGGGTCCTCAATAATCAATCAGGACACTGGTGAGAGGCATACGGGTGCAGCTGTTGTGGACCTTGTAGATGGGGAATACCAGGTCAGACTGATGAAACGGTTGCCTTCAAATTACTTTGCACAAGCTGTGGAACTAGTGACACTTGTAGAGGAGATAGAAATTAGTAAGGGGAAGGCGCACATTATTTATCCAACTCTGTGTATGTAACCTCCACTGCATTCAGTCTTATCAAGGTGGCAGAGAAGAGGGTTTAGGACAGAGATCTTTAAACTGTGGGGCACCCCCCATGAAGGGGGCATGGCAGCATCCCCAGGGGACGCGAGAGCCAGCATGAAAGGTACAAAACAATGTTTTACTTTTTTTTTTAGATTGGAGGAAATGGGCAGGGGCAGCTCACATGGTCAGACTGGAGCATAAATCTGTCTCAGGCACCAATGAAAAAGTGTCCTGCAGTAGCAAATGGATATTAATTCCTTTAGTCACAGAGTGGTTGAATAGTACCCAAGGTTTTTTTTTGTTCAAATGTAAGCACATTGTGATATTTAAAGAATATTTATTCAGCAACAATGGTCAAAACTACTAGCTGCATAGTGAAGTAACTCATCAAACTGGCCCACATTGGCAAAATAAGTGGCCCATTTTGACTGGCCCACACTAGCATTTTGCATTTTTGGTACGGGCTGTGCCCTATAGGCTAGTCCAAGCCTGGCGGCTCATCCATAATGGGCGAGGAGGCCCCCTCACCCATTATGGAGGAGCCGAGAAGCCAGCCCAGTGAAACACTGAGCACTCCCTCAGCTGATTTTTCCAGCTGAGGGAGTGCTCCTGGGCTTGCTGATGTGCTTGGTCGCTATCACATTTTTGAGGGAATTATTTATGTCCCTCCACTTAAAAAATTCTCCAGCCGCCACTGGCCTTCAGACTGTGTTGGGAACTGGGTGGAGAGAGCCCAGGGACTGTGCTGGGAGCAGGATGGGTGGGATCCATGGGATAGTGGATGAAGCAGGACTGGGAGAGCCTTGGGTCTGTGATGGGGTGTAGAGAGCCCAGAGACTGTGTAGGAGTGGGATGATGGAGCCAAGCGACTGTGATGGGACTAGTTGTGGGAGCCCATGGACTATACTGGGAGTAGGGTGCGGTGATAGCACGCAATAGTTCATATCCATTTGTACATACTGTCCATTTGGCATTTTTGGGGACCCCGGCCTGCCCACATTTTTTTCAGTGGGGGCCAGGCCAAAAATGTTTGAAGATCACTGGTTTAGGAGATTTGACGGGACCCCTATCCAGCATGCTGCTCCACTATCCAGATTAATGGAAGCGCTAACCCTATACATAGAGGTAGGAATCGTTCAGTGCGCTGCACATACTAATCATCCAAACTCAGTAGCACTTGGAAATGATGCAGCAGTTAAGGCAGCGAAAGAAGCAGCATATTTGCCATTCCCAGGCATGCAGAAAATGGAAACAGTGTCCCAGCAGGTACAGTTGCCAGCTCCGTACACTGCAGTAGCTTTGCTTCAAATTATAGAAATGCAGGGAAGAGCACCTAAAAAGGAACAGGTGCTTTGGGTAAAGAGAGGGTGTGTCCTCTCGCCAACAGATTTGCTGTGGAGACAGGGGCTGACGGGGAAGGTAGTAATGCATGTTGAACCACTTCTTGTGGCTCTAAAGCAACTACAGTACCCAATCCACACTTCTCGGTGACAAATTGCAGCAGAGATCCAGGAGGAATGGTTCATACCAAACCTCCAGGAACAGGTAAGTAGATTTGAAGGAAACTGCAGAGTTTGTAGGTAATTCAATCCTGGAAACACTATGAAGTCAGTAAGGAGAGTTTTACAAAGGCTCTCTGGGCCATTTTGGAAACTCCATATTGATTTTGTCAATATGAGTGTGAAATGTAATCCTGACTGGTACCTTATAGTCATAGTTTGCCAATTTTCCTAGTGGCTTGCGGTTGGTCCCTCCACGCTGTGAGAAACCTGAGGGTATTCTCCCAGGTAAACCTCAGGAGTCCCTTATTCAGGTGGCCAGGGAAGGGCTGGTGCTCTCAGATCCCAACCCTGGGGGTGGCCAAGCGAGGGAGAATCACCTGCATAGGTGAACCAGGGGGTATGTTTGGGGAAATGCCCCAGGTGAGATGCGATATTGTACCGAAAGGAGGAGAGGAGGACGAGGTACCTGAGGCCTTTGTAGGCTGTAATACATCTACCCCCCCTTCTTCCCGTCAAACCTCTCTTGTACAAATATAACAAATCCCCTCGAATCCCAAACCCAGTTACATCCAGAAACCAGCTCTCTCAGAATTCCTGTTTATCCCCGCCCTTCCTGAATACTCCCAGTTATTCTCTTTCCCATCCCTCTGATTGTTGTTTTCTGCATTCCCAACCTGCTCAGACAAAACACTACCATTTCCTGAAAAAAAAACTTGTTTATTTCATGAAAATAATCCCGATCATTCCCACTTTCTTCACAAGTCCTACCAATCTTACCCTTTTGAATTCATCAATCCCCTTTGGATGAAGAACATAATTTCCCTTGACTAAACCCACCCTTTTTACACAAATCCTTTCTTACCCTGTGGAAGATGGCAGACTAACCCTAAAGCTGTTTTCCTGACATGTCACGACACATGGGTCAGGCAGAGTCAGGCAATTAACCAGAATTACACCCACTTGATGGCCCTTTCCTTTCCTTGCAGGGATAAAAGTTGTAGCACAAGAGCACAAGACGAGCAAGGCAGACCACACGACGTGAGAGCTGACTCAGCATGGCAGTTCAAGAGGAGACGAAAGATGGCACATAATGGAAGGGTGACAAGGAGAGAAGAGATCTTGCCCTTTCCAATCAAGGCCCGTGAAACCTCAGCAGATGAGGACAGTGGCCATAGTATGTTGCAGCAGGTGTCATCAGTACACGAGACCCTCTTCTGCTGATTACCAAGCCGGGGAGAGGCGCATGTCTCAGAGGTACACACCTTGATTCCAAAGAGAAGAAAGCCATGCGGTTCATCACAGCTGGTGAGTTGAGGGGAGAACCTATAAGAAACCGAACTGTGCTGAACGAAAAGTAGCAAACGGCTAATTTGAACTTTGAAAGGTTTAAAGAAACTATTGATGAAAGGGGGGGAAACCAACAACATAGGCATCCGGCACCACGTGGGTGCTCACGCAGTAAACTCTGGGTGATTAGCCAATGGTAGAAACTTCTGTAACCAAAAGGCCTTGGGAAGAGGCAAAGAGAGGTCAAAGTGGTCATACAGGGGTCTTTTAAAATTCTATGTACCATCGAAAGTCTTTGACCAACAGATGATTGCGGAAGATAAGGGAAATTAATCCTGCATGGTGAAATTAGTACATGAATAGTGCATTGCAAAGGTTGCCAAGAGTGAACCCAGCGGATGGATCCTAACATGAAGGGGTGAAGTCTGAAGTCCCATGAACAGTGTGTTGTCAGGAATGAACCCGGCAGAGGGATGTTAACGAGAAGGCACAAAGTCTAAAGTCCCGAAATACAGTGAACTGTCTATATAAGTTGGTGAGAGTGAAGCCGGCAGAGGGAAGCAGACAACCAGAGTAGTGTGTTAACCCGACCAAGGGGTGTGCACAGTGAATTGTCTATAAAAAATGGTGAGAGTGAACCCGGCAGAAGAAAGCTGACAATGAGGGGAAAAGCCTGAAGAACTCTTTAAAAAGACATTAAGATTCATGAATGCAAGAAGTATTGGAAGACCAGGGGAAGTGAATTGTCCCCTTTGTCAAGTTGGATCTGAGCCCGCCGAGGGAGATCCAGGGGTGAAATGTTATCAGCAAAAGTACATTGAGAAAAGGAACTGTTTAGTTGTTTTGTTGAATACGACTGGTGAGGGGTCCATGCCCGGAAGAGAGGGACACAGCAGTGAAGCCGTCACCCAAAGTAGATATGGAACAGAACTTTATGTTTGTTTGTTGAAGGCATCAGCACCTTGAAGGCATGAGACTTTTTTTTAAAAAGAGACGCAAACACCAAAGAGCCTGATAGCTAATATGGAAATGTTGACTTGTGCTGGGAATGCTCAAGTGTGTGTTGTGGTCCACCTTGTCCCGTGCTCAAAACATGGGGAAGGGAGACCCCTGGCAATCACATTGTGACTTATTATTTGTGAACACTTTTTCCTTTATTCAAAATCCTATCCCACATTATTTTTATATTAGTTGTAGGGACTGGCAATATTTTCCTTTTACTTTGACCATACACCACAAGGACTGCATTATTTTTCATTTGATGGTCGAAGCTTGCTCCCATCTTAGATTTGGGTTAGATTAGGTGTTTTTCCAACCAGCATATTGTTTAAATAAACACCCTTGAATCGTGATCACTTGTGTCTGTCTTTACTGTTGCCACCATGAGTTCCTTACAGGACACCCTGATGCTAAGTCTGCAGCAAACGTTCTGGTGAAAGAGGTATTTCCACAGTGGGAAATTTGTGAGGTCCTGAAGTCCGACAATGAAACACACTTTTTGAATGCCTTGTTCTCAGAAATCACTTCGCTCTTGGGAATAAAGCACAGGTTGTGTTCAGTATACCACCCATAGGCCACCGAGATCGTGGAGTGGTAAAATGGAGTCTCAAGGTCCGGTTGTCCAAAATGTGAAGTGATTTAAGTAAAAGTCGACTATATTATTTGCATTGGTTTTGTTTCATTTGAGGAATCAGCCAGGGGAAGGGCACCACCTTAGCCCTCACGAGATCGTGATGGGCGTAGATTACACAGACCACTGTCTTCTGCAAGCAGAGCATCAGGTGCACAGATGTCAGCAGAAGTCCTGGTTGAAGAATTTAGGGAGTACCTTAGGGCCTTAACCAAAAGTGTCAGAATTATATCATCACAGATTGCGTCTTCTCACCAACATCCCACTGGAGAAAGAAGCAAAGAATCTGATGATCTGTACAAGCGACTATTGCTCCTCATGGACCTGATCTTCGTTCATACTTTTATGAGACACTGGAATGAGCAGCATTTCCATGGGCTGCACCGCGTGATTTTCGCAACTCCAACTGCTGTGAACGTGGTGGGCATCAAGAGCTGGGTCCATATCAGCAATGTATAAAGGGATACCAGCCCCCCTCCACTGGCACAGGAGCAGGCTCAAAGTAAGGTATGCCCTAGGGATTTGCAGTTAATTCCGGTGGAAAAGGGGGGAGTGAACCAGGAATTGTTATACGTCTTTCTTGTTTTTCTTCTCATCATGTTTAAAGATGACAACCAGTATGGCTGTGAATGGTTTTATTCAGTGTCATAACATTTTATGACATTTTATGGAGGTGAATGTTGGCACTGATTTCATGGGCAGTGAAGACAATGTAAATGTAGCCCCGATAGTAGATGCACATGGTTTTGAAGCAGATAATGTATGGTATAGCCATATCAGGAGAGCTGGGGGAGAGAGAGATCTGTAGGATTTTGCTACAGCAGCTCACTCATCCCCCATGCTTCTGATGTCCTTAGGATGTTTATCCTGGAGGAAATAGAGCTAGCAGAGGCACTATGTCTAGTGCACCTAGCTTTGTGCAGGGTCCGAGGGCGGTTTTAAGGGCAATAAGTCACAGCATCTATTTTACCTGTTGACGAAGAATGTTCGGCTGCAGATCGCAAAGAGCAGAAGAATGTTCAGTGTATGCAAAAAATCCAGTTGAGTTTAAAAGGGGATATTATCTTAAATAAACAATGGGAGCAAGGGGTGAAGAGTTGCAGAGCTGGAGGAATGAGGGGATTTGTAGAAAAAGGGTGGCACATGTAAACCAACAATGTGGAAATGTGTGGCAGAAATATTTGAAGTATCTGACATGGCTCAAGGAGACGCAAAAACCTGTTAAAATACAGACACTTACCAATTTTTCTCAGCGTTTTAAGGGTGATGGCATGGTGCCTGTTGGCACATAGGGGAACTGCAGCTGCATGCTTTGAATCACCGATCTGGCTGGAGGTAAAGCTGCACTTCTCAATGTTTTTTAGACATGTGGACAGTTTGCCTACAGGCAGTTAACCCCAGCCTGGAGAGGTGTGTACAGTTTCATCACGTTACATGTGTCTGTCCTTGTTATTAACACTTAATCCTTACCCATTCAATGCACAAAGCCACATCTGTGCCCTCATTATCCGATGCGTCCCCTTGAATCTCCTATTTCATCAAAAAAGGATACCCCAATGACTCTGTCTAATCATGGAAAGGAGGCATTATTGCAATGGACCAAGTGATCAAACTATGTTTGGGTGGCATCTTCAAAAGTTTTGATGGCCATCCTGGAACAGTACCGTTTGTTTAGTCATACGGAAACATTCTTTTCATCCCTCCAGGCACCCGGCGTCCAAGCTGCAGCAAACGCAAAGTGGTTCCAGGTGACCTGGTATGATCTCCTGATATTTGTGAACTCCTCCGAATCAGCTTTCAGTGCCATCAAGGAAGAACTGCGGGCCCTGAGGCCCATAGCCTTGCAGAACAGGTATAGCCTTGACTTCCTAACAGCTTTGGAGGGAGGGGTCTGTCAGAAGATAGGGAGCACTTGCTGCACGTTTGTGCCTCCTAATGATTCAGAGAATGGGACCCTAACTCAGACTATTGCCGCTCTGCATATGCTAAGGGTGGTTATGGAGAACAAAGCAGGAATCACAATGACCCTTGGTTAGACTTTCATTTTTCTTGGATGCCATCTAGGATTAGACTAGCCATCAACATGTTGATGTTTATTTTTGTCTTATTCCTTATTATCTTTTGCTCTTGTCAAATGCTCTATCGATGCTGTTCTGCCCAGATACTGAAAGCAGCTGCCATTATGACTGTGATGCTTTCCAAAGCTAGAACCACTATAATTTCATATCACATGGATACTTAGACTGAAACAGTTTTGTGTCCTCCACCAAGTTGGGATGGTTGTGTGGAGCAGCAGGTAGATTGCAGAAATGGTGGGGGGAAGAGTTGGGGTTGTTCAGCAGAGGAGTTTGCCCATATTGGGACGAATGTGAGAGTTGATTGTAGGATTTTCCCCCAAGAAGATGGTTTTAAAGAACCAGAATTTGGTTTATTAGTTAAAATATTTTCTAAAGGGTGGAATGTTTGGGTGGTCAGGAAAGGTCCCAAGGAGTAAGAGGGTTTTATGTTGCATGTGCCATATTTTTGACTGGGGGAGCGGTGAAGCTGGCATAATGCTGCAATTGTATATGTATTCAGCGTAGTTGAGGAGAATGGGATAAGTATTACTGATACTTTGTGATCAAGATGATACATTTATGATTTGCACGCACATAGCATGGTAAATATGAAAACACCAATGAAATATAAATGCAATCTGAGTATGGTGTGTCACGAAGCACCTGGAAGCTGGGCAGTGAGGAGCTTCACAATGCGCATGCGAGAAAGGGGATTTGATATGAAGAAACCACTGTAAAGAGGCCAGAATAGTTTTAAACATGCATGCACACGGATATACATATACAGGGAATTTATAAATCTATATGCTCTGTGCTCATTTCATAAATTGGTTAAACTCTTCAGTCAAGGTTTGCGAGGTGAATTCTGAGTGAATGGGAAAAAATGGTTTTGCAGGGTTTTTTGGCAGAAGGAAAGGTAATGATTAGCTGTGACATTAAGCAGATGGTCAGCCAGTAACCAGGGTTTCAGGGTTTTTACGGCAGTATAGCAGAAGGAAGATGCAATCTTTACAGTGCATGGGAGCTTGCTATTTATTGTTCAGGGGGATACGGCCATTTGCTCTTTGACCAGCAATAAACCTGGAGTGAAGGACGCTCGAGGCCATGGTTAACCGATACTTCATGGATTTCGATTGTTTTCTCAGGATGTGACCAGAGACCATGCGTGTTGAACTGGTAGTCATTTAGATTAGAGTGCTCAGAAGATGCCAGCAAGTCAGGGTGGGTGAGATGGTTATCACCAGTTCAAAGGGAACCTGTTCATTCTTCCCCTACCCATATTGTTTGAAGTACTCTTGCAAACCATGCGCAATTACATCCAGGGTTAGGAGGTCTCAGACCAGCTGGGACTTGTAATGAATTATGTTTATATGTGAATATGTAACCATGTGATGATGTCATGACCTTCCACAGACAAATCCTAAAAGAGGGTATGTTGTACACATGAGCTGAAGATGGTAAGTAAGATAACTGTGACCATTGGGAATGGGGGAATTAGAGAAGAGTGGATTTATTTTGTATAGGTTTGGAGCAATCATGTGTGGGGGTGGTTTGTAAAAAAATATATGGGAGTGATTTAACTGTTGCAAAAATGTATATAATGTGTCCACTTGTGTGGTTCAGGGAGACTTGTGTTAGCCTGACTCTATAGAATCATCCAGCCCCTCCCAGCCGGTTGCACAATAAACTTGCTTTATGTACAAACGTGCACTTGCTTCTTAATTGATGGGCCTGCTTTGGGTTAAGGTGATTAGAGGCCCATCTGCACACTCTTTAGTGTTTTCTAAAACTGGTGGTCACTACTTCTTCCGAACAAACCAATTAAAATTGGGTCTTTCCTGTGAGCTGTAACTATCTGCGCTACTATTGTTACCCATTTTGTTTATACATGTATCAACCTGTGTGGGGGGCTTTAGAGGGCAAGGGGTAAGTGCGCCAAATTGCGGTATCCTACCAATCTTACCATGTCAACCAGCATTGTCTTGTTCCCAAGGCAAGTATTTCATGTTCAAACTATCCACTCTGCTGACATAGGAGGTCATTTTATAAACCCCCAGTTCATTAAGGCCAAATGTAAAAGAAAGGCATAAGCTTTTTATGCTCTGCTTTCACCATCTGGGGAATGTTTATGATATTTGGAGGTGTAACAGTTGCAAGAGGATAAACATTACTATTGTGTATTCCTGCTCCTCCTTCAAATAGCACCATGGGTTTCCGTTAGCATGTATTTTCATGCTTGCAGAAAAACAAGGGAATCATATGGAATCCACCTGACTTTACCACCTGGTAAAAGCAAGCAGATTCAATAGGAATCCATTGTAAATGCTGCACACAGAGCATATTTTACACTTTATCCAAACTGGTTTGGAAAAGGGAAGCATAAAGGTGATTTTGTCTGTTACCGTTTGCATTTCTACACTGTTTTTGAAATGACAAAAAGGGAAACCTTCACACCTTAGTGCAAGAGTAAATCGTCCTCTATGGTGCAATTTCAGAGTCATCTAAAATGACCCTCATAGTTGTGACAGTTTTGTAGCTGGCTAATCTCCACGTTTCACCCCAATCCCACTTACGTACCTCCCCCTCTGTCAGGAAAAGACAAAACTGCTTTTCCAGTAAGTCTATCTGTGCTTATAATGCAAAACCCACCACTCTGGCCTTTTGTGTATCCCAGGTAACACTTGGGCTAACCTACTGGCTAAACCTGTGGTAAACATCAATTCACCTCTTTGCATTGGATGTGTGACAGTTTTAAACTTTCTCCTAAAAGAACCCTATGTGGGCTCGGGAGGATCACAGACGCACTATGCGTGGATTGGGCCATGCACATTACAAACACATGCACACCATCATGTGGTGATGTTAAAAAGCAGCACTATGATGTATAAAAAGCATGTGCCGGTGCATGTGCCAGCTGTGCTCCGGGAAACAATCAGAGCACAGAATGTGTTTCATCAATCGCAGCAGAGCCACAGTTAATGTTTGGTGCATGTGCTGATCTCTTGAGCACTACGAACCACTGAACAGCTGATCCACAGCCCTGATCATTGCACATGTGGATGGGCTCCACAGGTCCCTCTAAGCTAGTCAGACAGCTGTGAATGACTGCATCATACACCGAGGTAGGACATAACAGATACCACACAACCATTAGCAAGATCCCTTGGTTCTCCAAACTTCAGGGGAAGATATCTTTTTCCCAACTCCAACGCTTCATCAAATCCCACCTCATGCTGTTTGAAAGGTAATTGGGCTTCGGTCAGAGTCCTGAAACTTCAACCATTCTAGTCTTCAGCTGGTTTGGTATTCTGACCTTTAGTGACAAAGCATAACGTTCCCCTCTCATTCTTCCTGACCTAAAGGCATAGTTAACCAGGACAATCTCTCTGACTGTTTTAGATGCAGTCGTTCAGCTTTCCTCCCAGAAAGAAGATCAAACTTGAGCCATACAACCTGCTCACAAGTGCTTTCATTTATGGATCCACATAGGGCCCACTGGCCTCTACAGTATGAGAACCAAGAGCCCAAAATATTAGTTATGGTCAGCATCAACTACAAGCCTTGGGAAAGAGGGCCGCTCCCCAGCTCTGTATGAGCGAGGACGCTCAAAACTGTAAACTCTTTCCCCAGTTGGCGAGGGGGGCCCATTCTAAAGTCAGGTCTTTAGAGCGACCAGTAAATCCAGCCTGCATGGCCGTGATTAGCTTTTGTCTGTCCCACATCTGAACCTTGAAGGAGTGCAGTCTCAGACATCACACAGCCTTAAAGTGTACTTCATACTCCCATTCAAGGTTTGGAGATGCCAGGTGTGCACGCTGTTGGTTCGGAGCTCAATGGTTGTTTTAATTATACACAGTTGTATTGCATTACTTGACTGATCAACAGTAACAGTGCTGTCCAGTAATATTGTGCTGACAAGGCTGATTATATTTATAAAAACAGGGGTAATTAATTCATTAATCTTTTATAACGTGCTTAACAACGGAGACCAGTCTCTAAGCGCAGGACCAGGATTCAGACCTTTGTTGCTCTGAGTTATCTTGCTTCCAAGACAAATGCATTGCCCCTCAGCTATCCTCCTGGCCCAGATTACTGTACATATTTCCAGTTCCCACTCTAACAGCAGCTCTATTCCTTTGGTTGCATTTTCTGTGTTCAGCTCAGTGTGTATCTTCCTTTATTAGGTTGTGTCTCATAGGTGAAGCTTTGTGTAGCGAAAGCTATTACTATAGATGGTGGACGGTGACAATTAATTTACGATAAGCATTCTTCCTCCCTTTAGTATGTTTCTGGTATTGCAAGCTGGATTTTACTGAAAGGCCAATTTTCTGTGATTGCCTTTGTTGCAATTGGCTACCTCTGGTGTTAATACAATGGACAGCATCCCAGAGACCTGAGACATGACACATCAGTGTTTGTTGAGTGGTAATCATTTTGTTCCAAGTACATTCCTGGATTGCATTAATGTAATTATTTTTATCACTTGCAATAGCGCAAACATTATTGCTGTCCTTTATTCATGGCATTAGGTTTATTTGGGCATGTGAAACTGGACTTCATATCTGGGCTGCTGAGTATATGGATACTCTGGGGGCTGGGTCACAACAACAAAGAAACAAGTTGGGGGCATATGAGGAATTGCCATTTGGCAAGGGTGTAGGAGCCCTGGCTTTTTTATTTTGATTAAATAATACAATGATGCAGGTAATTCCATCTCTGAAGTCCGCTAATCAGATTCCTCTTTCATAAGCTCCAAGTCAAAAGCATAGTGTGTACTTGTGCCCTACTGTATCAGCTTCCTGATGTCAAGTGTCTGCTCTACCAGCGACACAGAGCAGGTTCAGAGGTCACAGGTGCTCCCTTAACAATTGCTGTGACAGCCAAGTCTCTGCTGGGCAGGGGCTGCATTTTAAATATGCACCCCTGTTCCAGAAACTGCATCACTCCGGAATCCTGGGCTGGTGGCACAGTAAACTGTAAATATAAGCCATAGCTTAGATATCCCAGCTACAATAAATTGATATCACACATGTGTCAGCCCAGTGAGCCCAGTGCAGCTGTGGAAGGGTTGTGTGTATTCACTCCACACAAGGCTACCCCTGTCCACCGGCAGGACTATAACCTTGGGAGATTGCCTCTCTTTGTTCATTTGTAATAGCCCTTTCCCCGTAGACAGCCACTGCACAGGAAGCTGGCCTGGTAACAGAAATCAAAGGACACACACATTCACCAAGTGCTAGACCTCACACCAGTGTGCTGCATTTCTAAAGGCCATTGATTCTATGGAGAAGGGGAGGGTAGGGTTAGTGTAGCCAAAGGAAGATCTGTACATGTTTGGGAAACTTCAGCCATCTTCCTTCTCTCTGACACTTTTCCTTTTTCCTGTCCTCGCCACTTGTGATGTCAGGAGGGCAAAGTCCACTCATTTCGAGAGCAGAGATGGGATCCCTAAAGCAGACTATCTTTAGTCGAATCACCAATGGGCTTTTACCTTCAAAAGAAGAGGTCTCACATCACTTCTTTGAATGAAACCTTTGGACTCAAATCCTGGAATTAGATTTCATTGGACCCTACTGGGAGAGTAATCATTTCCAGAGTTCTCCAGTTGCGAGGTGAATGCAGGTTCCCTAAGACATAGGTCAGCTCTGTCCCCTAACCATCTCCAGGTATCATTGGGGTTGACCTTTGCTGCTAGACCAAGACTGCATCTCTGCCAGCCACCCTGTTATGTGTTATGTGCTAACCTCCCCCGTGTTTGAGAACCAGAGAAAGGACTAACATAGACCCTTGAGACCAAAGGAATGGGACTTGTAGCACGCAGAAGCCAGAACAGCCGAGATCCCTGTTTTCAACATCAACCCACTGTGAGACGTGACTCGAGCGTGTTCGTCACAGAGGGAACTATCAGGGCCCTTTGACGCTGCCTTTGGCGTTCATTGTTCTTCGAACCGCAGTCTGACTGTTTGACTCTGTTCACCACCGCACCATGCCAGCTGAAGAGTGTCGTAACCTCGTCTCGAACCAACAAAGTACCACTGCCTTGCATTACTTAGGTATCCTTCCGAAGCACCTGCCTCGTCATCTCTGTGCCATTAAGTTGATCGACTTAAACCAGGGTGTATCCCTAACAGCGACCTCCAAGTCTCTGCATAGAATTGATTTGCCTGTGCATCCAGGTACCAGCTCACCACCATCAAACTTCCACCGCCTTATGAACCTAGTGACTTCCCGATCTGCACAGCTCGAGTAGGTGATTCGTGACTTCAGCCACCTTTTGTTTGACCCCCGACTGAGCAGCAACTTGCCGATGGACTACCGTGCCTGCGCCAACTTTGAATTGAAGAGAACCCACAATTGATGCTGTTGAGCCATAAAGACCTTTGCAAATGTATTATTGACTTATATCTGCCCCCCCTGTCCATCTTTGGGCCCTCAAGACTATTCAGTCATTTTAATCGCTTTTGCAACCTCAAGAACATATCCTTTGGACAAAGTGGTCTTTTATTTCCTTTTTTCACATGCCCCACTACCGGAGCGCTGCATCTTTTCTATCTTTGCATAGTCTGTGTTCTTTCTACATGGGTGGGTTTTTCCAGTGTTTTCTAGTTAGTTATTATTGTACATGGTATGTTTGATTAAAGTAGAAGTTATACTTTGCTGTTTTGGTTGCTACTGAACCTCATTCTCACCCCTCTTCAGAGAATAGACTTCCCTCAGCCCACATTACCACAAGAGGTGAAGGAGGGATATCTCTTGACTGTGTCTGTTTTACCTTTATAATTGTGTTGGCAGTTGGTTTGCAGAAGTGTGAGGGCTGAGTGGGTGTTTTTGCCTCTATTCAACCAGAGCAGAAGTCAATTTGTCACATTGGTGGGCAGAGGTTGGGCTTTGGAACAGACTGTGCCTGCAGCTTAGTCAGAATAAGAGTGTACATTTAATGTTAGTTTCACTGCCAAGGAAATATTTTTCTTTTGGTGCTATAATGGAACTTGATACTGACTCCGTAGCCACCTTGTCAGTAGGTGACTTTCAGAAGAACTGTCAAGTAAGGCGACTCAGCTGCAGCAGTAAGGTTAAGAAAGCTGATCTGTTCTGAGGAAGCCATGGGGTGGAGGATTCCCAGATTCCCAGGAGGCCAGTAGCAGCACTCAACCTTCAGCTTAAAGTCAAATTTATCTGGGGGGTGTGAAGGTAGATCAGGAGAGCGAAAGAAATATCACTTCCCACCACTCTTCCCAGAGAGCAGCCAGTGTAATCCCTAAGGGGTTGCAGATGCCTCAGTGATCCCAACAGTCCCAGGCCTCAGTCAGGTACCATAATTCTGTGAAATTACATACTTCTGATAGAACCCAGGGGTCTGGAGCAGACCAAAAGAGAATGTGGTACCTCCTAGAGGAACGGAGAATGGCCTTAAAGGAACAGAAACAGAGGGATGAAAGAAAGAGAGAGATTGCTACTGCGCAAAATGGAACTAGAGAACCAGAAAAGGACTTACAGCTGGGAAGGAAGTCCCTCTAGAGGGGGCCCCCAAGGGAAGCCTTGGTGCCACATCCCCAAGTACTTAATCCCTCCTTATTAGATGGGGAAGGTGTTACGCTCACCTGGTCTCAGTGGCGGCGCTGGTGCACGGTTGCAGCCCTCCGGGGGGTAAGGTCGCTCGGGTCCGACTTCGCCCTCTGCTCTTATGTGGTGACTAGTGGTAATAGGTGATGCTGCTCGCGACTGCTCCTGCGTGGAGAATAAGGGGTGTGAGTGTGCCAGCTTGTGCGCCTGATCCCCTTCCAGGCCCCTTCTCCCAAACCATGGTACCCGTGGGATGCGCGGTCCCTGGAAAGCTCACCTGTTGATTAGTTTTGGCGAGCACTCCGTCCTGCTGCTTCTGGCAGGGGCGCTTGTATTATCTGGACCGAGTTCCTTCACTGGTTCCTTGCACGTGGTAGTCCAGTCCTGCTGCGACTGAGCCACTATACTTCAGGTAAGTGTTCCTGTTTGCCTTTGTCTTTCCTCGTCTGTTTTTGTGTTGTATTGTAAAGTTTGTTGTCTTGTATTGCTGTCTGTTCCACTTTTGATGTTTGCTCTTTTGCTTTCTTCCCTTGCAGGTGATGTTGCTGGCCCGGCAGAAGCTGCAGAGCTCGAGGCGACAGCCAGAGGGAATGAGGAACGAAGCTGCAGCGGTACAGTAGCTGGTAAGTTGTTAACTAGGGGGCGCGCAGGTTTCAAATGTGGTGCGGTGCGGCCCTAGGATGTATGTTCTAACCTTGTCTTCCTTCTTCTTCACAGGGTCCGAGTTTGTGGATCCAGAGTGCGGTGCTGCGGCATCGGGATCAAGATCACTGGATGTGAGGAGATGAGTTTGCAGATGAAGCAATAAAGCACCGGTTTCCTGGAAGTGATTATGCAGGAGAACGCGTTGTTTCAAAAGTAAGTAAACTGGTCCAAGCGGCAGTGAGCGTCACGTTGCACGCGAGTGCACAGTAACACGAAACACTGGCCTTAAGGATGGAGCAGCTTATATAGTTGAGCTTCTGAAGCCACGCCCACCAGGTTTAGCCTACCTGCCATAACTTGCACACCTGATGAGTCAGCACATGAAGACCAGGCCTAGGGAACCACATCCGATGAGTCAGCACATGAGGATGTTCTCTGGAATAAAGGCTTTCAGCTGCTGGAAAATTCTTGTAAAATAAAAGCACTCCTGCACTGAAATAAAGTAAAAGCACTCCTGCACTGAAATAAAGTGTTCCTGCTCACATCTATATATGAGCATGGCGCCAAAGGTGCCAGGACTGAGTCCAGCCAGGACCCCTGTGTTTATAGGTCCCAAAGGGACATAAGTGAGCCAAGTGGCCCATTGCCTCCATCACTAGATGGTGTGGTCTTTGTGTTCTTGGGCCTGTGGCCATGACAGCACTCCCCCTCAAGGCCCCTCTCATGGGTGGTTCCCCCCTGGCCCTGGTTTAGTGGGGTTATTGCGGTGGAACTGCCTGATTAATCGTGGAGCGTGGACATGCTCACTGGGTTCCCAGATCCAATCTTGGGGTCCATAACCTTTCCAGTCTATAAGGTAATATAACTTGGGCCAGACCATCTTAGAGTCTAGGATTCTTTTAACTTCGTATGCTGGTTCTCCTTCAACTATTTTGGGATCTGGTAGAGTATCGATCCACGTACCTGGTCTCAAAGGAGGAAGACATGAAACACCGGGTGGATCCGCATGTGGGCCGGTAATTCTAATTTCGTGGTCGCAGGGTTGATCACAGTCTTGATAGTGTAGGGTCCCAGATATCTGGGACGGAACGCCTGTGGTCCTTTCAGGGGGATGTTTTTGGATGCTAACCAAACCTTGTCTCCGACTTGGTATTTGGGAGCTTCCCTTCAGTGTCGATCCACAAACTGCTTCTGTTTCTCTTTGGCTCTGGCAAGATGCTCTGCTGCTTCCTTAAAAACCTGGGTGATGGTTTTGTGTAAGGTAGTTACAGCGGGCATTTCTAATGATTCGAGTGGGTTGAAAACGGATGTCCGTGGATGTGGACCGTACACTATGTAGAATGGGCTTTGTCCCGTACTGGTGTGAATGGAGTTGTTATATGTGTATTCTGCTAACCAAAGTATGTCCCTCCAGGTATCCTTGGTTTGTTGCAGCATACACCTTATGTATTGCTCAATGGTCTGGTTAGTCCATTCGGTCTGGCCGTCGGTTTCGGGGTGATGCCTTGTAGGAAACCGGAGGTCGATTTTGGCAATTTTACAACACCTTTTCCAGAATGCAGAGACAAACTGAGTTCCTCGGTCTGATATCAATATTGATGGGAACCCATGTAGCCGGACAATCTGTTCCAAAAACACAGTAGCCAGAGTAGAAGCAGTTGGGAGACCTTTCAGGGAATAAAGTGGGCCATTTTAGAAAACAGATCTACGACGACTAAGATGGTATTGTATCCGTTACAGGAGAGAAGGTCTGTAATAAAATCCATTGATAGCATATGCCAAGGTACTGGGAGTACTAGCAGACCTGCGGGACTTTGTTTTTGGGACTTGTGTTGTGCACAGGTGCCACAGGTTGCGATAAACTGGACAATGTCCTTTCGCCAAGTTGGCCACCAGTAATTTTTCTTTATTTTAGCGTGGGTTTTGGCTATTCCCGGATGCCCTTCTACTAATGAATGGGGATAATTTGCGATGATTTAATTCTGTAATTTCTTATCCGGGATGTAATATCGTCTTTGGTAGTATGGTAGGTCGTCCACAATCGTATACCACTCTCCGTTCCCTAGACATTCCTGTTGTGCTGGTGGACTCATCAAGTGTTGCAGGTCAGATTTAAGTTGTCTAGAGTGGTGGTTGTGGCAATCATGCCTTGGATTCGTCCTTCAGGGATGATGGCCACAGGTTCTGGTGTAGTGAATGCCTCTCCTCTCTGACTCATGCGAGACAGGGTGTCCACTTTTCCATTGCGTACTCCAGGTCTATAGGTGATGACAAAGTTGTATTCTGCAAAGAAGAGAGCCCAGCGGAGTTGGTGTGATGATTGCGCTTTAGCGGTCTTCAGATATTGTAGATTGCGATGATCTGTAATGACAGTGACTGTATGTCTAGCTCCAAGAAGGTAATGTCTCCAGGCTTTGAACGCTGCCTTAAATGCTAGCAGTTCTTTATCAGTGTTTGCATAATTCAATTCAGGGGCTGAAAACTTGCGAGACCAGAATACCACGGGATGCAACTGACCTGTTTCAGGGTCTCGTTGTGACCGGACTGCTCCCATTGCTATGTTGGAAGCATCGGTTTCGACCACGTATGGTAGTTCTGGTCGAGGATGCCGTAGAATTGGTGCTGTGGTAAATGCTTGTTTTAGCTCCTGGAAGGCTTTTTCTGCCTCTGCGGACCAATTAAATTGTTTATTTTTCCGTAGTAAAGAGGTAATTGGGTGGACAATCTGGGAGAACACGGGAATGAACCAGCGATAAAAGTTGGTGAACCCAACTACACTCTGAACTCCCTTTATGGATGTCGGTGAGGGCCAGTTAAGGATAGCGTCTACTTTGCGGGTGTCCATGCCTACGCCCCGTGATGTGAGAATAAAGCCGAGGAATTCTACCTCTGTCACATGAAAGAAACATTTCTCCAATTTTGCATAAAGCCGGTGTTGCCGCAGTTGCTCCAAAATCACCCGGACATGGTTGACGTGGTAATCCTTGGTGGTCGAATAGATAAGAATGTCATCAATACAGACAAGAGCGCAGACGTCCAACAGTTTGCGGAGCCCGTCATTAATGAAAAATTGGAACGCTGTCGGAGCATTACATAGTCCAAAATGCATAACCTGATATTCATAAAGGCCATAGTTTGTGAAAAAGGCCGTCTTCCACTCATCTCCTTTTTTGACTCTTAGTAGATGGTAGACCCCTCGTAAGTCTAGTTTTGTATATATCTCAGCGTTTTTAACTTGATCCAAGAGCTCGGGGATAAGCGGTAATGGGTGCCGTTTTTTTACCGTGATCTGGTAAGTGTTCTGTAGTCAATGCAAGTTCTCAGGTGTACCTCCTTTTTAGGCACAAATAAGAGGGGCGAGGATGCAGGGGACTTAGAAAGACAAATGAAGCCATTTGCCAGATACTGATCGAGGTAAGTTTTTAGATACTGGTTTTCCTTTTCTGTTAGAGCGTAAATCTGGCTGCAGGGAACTTGAGCTCCAGGTACCAGATCAATTTGGCAGTCATACGGTCTGTGCGGTGGTAGGGTGTTTGCTTGCTCTTTTTGAAAGACATCTTGGTAATCCAGGTATTCAGGTGGAAGTGAACTGGTGAGGCCCAGTATGGTTTCTTTCTTCGACAAACCTGGGTTGGTAAAACCTTTTAATGAGAATCCCTTGTTATCACAGGTCTCGGAACAGTCTTGGGGAAAGGTCAGAACTCGTTTACGCCAGTCAATCCTGGGATTGTGGGTCTCCAGCCAGGGAATTCCCAATATCATCTGGAACTGAGGAGCGCCGATGAGATCGAAGGTGATGTCCTCTTGGTGACCATCCTGACACAGAAGCGTGACCTTCTCGGTGTAATGCGTCACTGGGCCAGATGATAGCTATGATCTATCAACTGCTGTGACGTTTTCCGAAGACTGCTTCTATCGGAGAGGCAGGCCTATCCAGGTAGCCAGATCTTGGTCCGTGTAATTTCCCACAGCCCCACTGTCAATGTATGCCTCCAAGGCATGTATTTTCGATGGTTGCTTGTGGTTTACCAGGAGCACAGGGATGACTAGATGTGAGGTCTGTATAGGTTCCGTTTCACCGCTCGACAAGTGGACCCCTACGACTGCCGAGCGTTTGAGTTTCCCAAGTCCTGTTCTTCTTCACCCTTGTCAGTTGCTCCAACTGCTTTCCTGGGTGGTTTCACTGGGCATTCTCAGAGATTGTGACCTTCCTTACAACAGTACAAACAAAGCTGTTGCTTTCTCCTTTTCTTCCTTTCTGCCTTGGTTAGTGGGCTTCGCAAGCCTCCGATTTGCATTGGTTCAGACTGATCGCGTGATTTGGTTTGGTTCTCACGGGGTCGCACGTATACCGACCGCCCCTCGGCCTTGGCCCAATCCATCGTCTGATCCAGCAATGTCTGATCGAGCTGCATTGTTAGGTCGATGTATTCAGCACATCTTTTCGGAGGATTTACTACTTGGGCTAATATGTCCTTAAGTTCCCCTCGCAAGCCGCGTTAAAAGAGTGTAGTTCTTTTCTCCTCTGTCCAGTTAGTTTGTGCTATCAGACGATGGAAGGAAGCGATATATGTTAGTAGGTCTTGATTACCCTGCTGTAGTGATAACAGTTCAATGTCCAGGGCCCACCCTTGAGTATGCCGTGCAAATAGTTTCTCCATTTTACGCTGGAAACCTCAGTCTCGAAGCAAAGGATCATCCTGGTTTACCAAGGGTATTGACCAGTCCGCTGCACTACCTCCCAAATATGAGAGTACAAATGTTAATCTCGCTTGATCATTGGGGAAGGCCCCAGGTCTGCACAAGAAATGTAGGTGACATTGATTCATAAAGGTGGCATACTTATTCGGATCGCCTGTGAAGCATTCTGGTGGGGCCAGAGGAACCCCCCCTGGAAGAACCACCTGTACTGTCGTGGGCTGTGGAGGAACGGCAGGAGGGGCATACCACGGCAGTGGGACCTGGCCTGACTGCGCCTGGAGCATTTGCCTTGCTAGTTCATCTTTCTGCACCCGGTTCACAATTAGATCCCTCCTTAGGGCATTGGTTTCCAGTCTTGAGGCATGAACTTCAGCCCATAACTCTCTCAGTAATTGGGCCAACTGGTCCATTTCAGAAGTTCCCATAACGCCCAGGCAGAGATTCAAAGAGGCTTTGCGTTCTGTTATGCTCACCTGGTCTCTGTGGAGGCGTTGGGGCATGGTTGTAGCCCTCCCGGGGGTGAGGTCGCTCAGATCCGACTTCGCCCTCTGCGCTTATGTGGTGACTGATGGTAATAGGTGATGCTGCTCGGGACTGCTCCTTCGTGGAGAATAGGGGGCATGAGTATGCCAGCTTGTGCACCTGATGCCCTTCCAGAAACCTTTTTCCAAACCATGGTTCCCGTGGGATGTGCTGTCCCTGGAAAGCTCACCTGTTGATTAGTTTTGGCGAGCACTCTGTCCTGCTGCTTCTGGCAGGGGCGCTTGTATGATGTGGACCGAGTTCCTTCACTGGTCCCTTGCACATGGTAGTCCTGTCCTGCTGCGACTAAGCCACTATACTTCAGGTAAGTGTTCCTGTTTGCCTTTGTCTTTCCTCGTCTGTTTTTGTTGTATTGTAAAGTTTGTTGTCTTGTATTGCTGTCCGTTCCACTTTTGATGTTTGCTCTTTTGCTTTCTTCCCTTGCAGGTGATGTTGCTGGCCCGGCAGAAGCTGCGGAGCTCGAGGCGACAAGCGGAGGGAATGAGGAACGAAGCTGCAGTGGTACAGTAGCTGGTACGTTTTTAAATAGTGGGCACGCAGGGTTCAAATGTAGCGCGGCCCTAGGACGGATGTTCTAACCTTATCTTTCTTCTTCACAGGGTCCGAGTTCGTGGATGCGGAGTGGGATGCTGCGGCGTCGGGATCAAGACCACTGGATGTGAGGAGATGAGTCTGCAGATGAAGCGATGAAGCACTGGTTTCCTGGAGGTGAGTATTCAGGAGAACGCCTGGTTTCAAAGGTAAGTAAACTGGTCCAAGCGGCGGTGAGCGTCACGTTGCACGCGAGTGCACAGTAACGCGAAGCACCGGCCTTAAGGATGGAGCAGCTTATATAAATGAGCTTCTGAAGCCACGCCCACCAGGTTCAGCCTGCCTGCCATACCCTGCCACACCCGATGAGTCAGCATATGAAGACCAGGCCTAGGGAGCTACACCCGATGAGTCAGCACTTGAGGATGTTCTGTGGAATAAAGGCTTTCGCTCCTGGAAAGTTCTTGTAAAATAAAAGTACTCCTGCACTGAAATAAAGTAAAAGCACTCCTGCATTGAAATAAAGTGCTCCTGCTCACAACTCTATATCAGCCTGGCGCCAAAGGTGCCAGGACTGAGTCCAGCCAGAGCCCCTGTGTTTATAGGTTCCAAAGGGACATAAGTGAGTCAAGTGACCCATTGCCCCCATCACTAGATGGTGTGGTTTTTGTGTACTGGGGCCTGTGGCCATGACAAAACCAATTTTATTGACAAATTAAGTCGGTAAAAGGTCCATAGATGTTCTAAATTACTTCCTTGTACCCCAGGGGTTATATTAAAATGTCATATTCATAAAAATAGTATTTACAAGTTATTATTGGTTGTTAGAATAAATCACCTATAGTGCTATGCACATTGCTTTTTTCATTTGGACAATCATTATGCTCGAACCCGTACAGGATCCCAACCTCTATGCAAGATTTCATGCCTCGGACACCATCGGACCGTGCTCCAATTGGTTGGCACCACAACCGGCTGACATTGTTACAATAATGGTGCCCGTTACTGATGGGGCCTTGGGTGTTACATTTATCCACAACAGTTCAATTAACCTCTGGTTGTAAAGGAGAGATTGAATGTTGCCTTGGCCACAGAACTAGCAAACTCACTCCCATCTCATCGTCCTACACAGGGCCCCATCTTTCCAGACAGTTTGCTCAACCTTGGACAGCTCATCCCATACTCCCTCTGATACATTCTGCTGCATGAAGGTGTTTGATCTGATTGGGTCATGACATGCATAGCTTATTCATTTTAGTGTGAGGCCAGTGTCAATGTGTTGAACTGCTTTCAGCATTGGGGTGCCGTGGATATATCTCGCTATTGGCAACGTTACTGTGTGCACCTGGCAATGCAACTTCTATATATTTCTGTATGCTAACAACAGAACTAACTCAATTGTTGCTTCACTAAAATGGAACCATGAGGAAGGCCTATTTGTGCAGTTACAGCTACCCTCCCATTCTCTCAGCCATGGCACTTTCAGTCGCCTGGACACCATCATCAACCAACAAAATCCCTATTGAGCTATTTCATTTGTAGTGCTGTCCCTTTTTAACCGTGTGCGGTGCAGAGCCTTGCAAAGCGAAAAATGGCATTTCTCTTGTAATTTATAATGCTGATATCTATATATAGATATATCCTACCTAGATGTGCATACCACCATTTACTACGTTCCCCCTCTGTGAATTCAGCAAACTAACCCTCCCTATAATGTGTCAACTAGATCCCTACAGTGTACCAAAACTAACTCTATCCGGCTTGTGTTACATTCTACACAGAGCTGGCATACACGAAATGGCCCCTTATTTTAGTTTCCTTAATTGATATGTTCACTGTTGTTTGGGAACAGTCGGGCGTGGCCTTATGCATCACTGGTGTTATCTGCACCATCGCACATTTGAGGGCCTTTTCAATCTGATTGCATGTGAGAATATACTTAAGAATTGTGAAATGGGGCTACATCAACATCTAGTGGACAAGAGTATCACAGTCCCAAAGGAGCTTGTGAATAAGTAAGGAAATGTGCAGGTTTTAACTATGATGTTGCAGGAAGGAAGGAACCAGACAACAGACCTTCTCAGTATACACTATAAGACTCCGGAACCTCCTATCTTTAACATCAGACCTACCCCATCAATTCTACAGTTCAGGATAGAACACAATACCTTCCTCTTAAAGGAATGTCTCCTCCTTAACACCTAGAAACACATAGTGTATAGGTGCATTATGAATACCCAATAAATAAATAAATACAATATATCCACACATCCTGCACGGCCCACCCTAGCACAGACTCTGTGATCTGCTCCCCAATATCGTCTCTCCTGATTGCTTGTAGATCCCTTGTTGACAACTGGCCACACTCACTCTGAACTGTTAGCTCCTTACTCCCTTCCTCTCTGCTTCCCTCACTGTGCTCTTCCCACTATGATTGTAAATTGTTCTGTTACTTCCAGAAGCTAGGATTGCGCTCAATAAATGCGCTAATAAAAGGCTACTGACACATATGTGAGCACTCGAGTCCAGAAGAAGGCTTGGGCAACTACATTTAAACTAAATGACAAGGCAATTCATAAAACTAAACATAAGAGGGCAAGAGCACAGGCTCTCACCCCTTCCAAGAAAGGGCGCCCAAAAGCATGAAGGGAAAGCCCTGACACATTGTTCGCCAGGACCTGTAGAAGAAGATTGAGGGCACCACTATTGCTAGAGCGCCCGACTCCACTGCCCCAAGAGGCTGCTTTCTATGTGGTGACATGACACATAGGAATCAGTTCTTGCACTGTTGTGTTTTGTTGCCTTTAATTTTTATTTCCTGAACAGTCAAATTGTGGAGTCCCTCTGCCACTCTGGAAAACAACCCCATTTACCACCACTGTGAGACAATCTGTTCAAACTCTGGCAGCCCTCATGCGCTGTACGCTCTGTGCAATGCCTTCACAGTACATTACTTTCTGGGCACTTGTTCTTGAATCTAGCAATGCCGTTCACCTGATCCCCACTGGAATCACAAGCCTGTGAGTTTTCACACAACACCTACCACCTGCAGTGACTCGCTGGTCTCTCAGGAGCCAGGGATCCACATCTCCTTTTCGGAGACACTGCACTGACATCCTCTCTTGGTGCTTGGCACAGAGAACGTCCCTTTCTCTGTCACTCTGTAGCGCTGTGGAACCTCTGGGACAGGCACCGAAGGTGATCGTCCCCTGAGCCTGGAGTCGCTCTCATCAACTGGCCGTTCCTCCCATTCAGAGCTCCTTCTCATTTTTGGTCCCTTCCTCAAGTGGGTCGCAGGATCGTTCGCTTCGTCTGGTCCTCATACAATCTCTTAATTCCTGGTGCGTGTTGCATACACGTTTCATCTCCTTGTATGCTTCTCTTGATTCTCAAGGTTTTCATGTAGTTTGCTATCATCACATCTTTAATAACATCCATGTAGCTTCGTCTCACTGGGGGATTCGCAGGCACTTCCATCCATGGTTCAGGCCTCTTCATCTGTACCAATGAGGTAGGCAAAAGTCTTGCAATTCCTTCCCTCATCTCCTGTCTTTCCTTGGCTCTGGTTATGAATGGCCAAATTGATTCTGCCACTATCTCTGCATGTGATAGTTTTGCGGGACTTGTGCTTGTTCTCTTCATTGGATCAGGTGTGTTTGTCAATGCTTTCTCTGTTGGTTCGTTCTTCAGCTCTTTTTGTCTTTTCAAAGGACCAGCTTTTCCCCTTTGTCTTTTCTCTTCACTTGTGGGGTAGCTTCTCACAGATGGTTGCCCTAATTTCTCCCCTTCTTTGGCATGTGGTTCTGTAGTTATTGAAATTAGATCTGGTGTATGTGCACTCGTCGTTTGCATGTGTTTGGTTGTAAGAAACTTGTTTTCATTCACATTTTGCCGACCCTGTCTCAGGCTTGCTAACATGCTTGTTACTGCAACTATGTGTGTGTCATTGCTACTCACATCCATCTCAAGTTCACTCACTCCATTATAGATCTTCTAGGAACTGGAATGACTACAAAGGGTCTGGGTTCCTTCGTGGGCTTCATGTGTGCATCGTTAGGTGGGTGCACTGGACTCTGAATGCTTTGTCTACCAATAAAAAATGCAGTCAGCGACCATAAAACAATGATGAATATAATGCAAAAGTACATGATAACCTTATAGGTTAGCCTGCAACATTTACTTCTGGAAAATACGGGCGTCTCTCCTCCTGGGGGAGAACATGGCTGCTATTTTGATCTCTCATCTCGAACATTTTAAGGACAAGACTAACGCATTAATACAATCTTAGACAATATTATTTTTGGATACTGCTGATTCCTCTTGCGGATTGCATGTACGGAAACAATTGTCCCTCTCGTCTGGACACTGGATTGTCTGTTATCTCTGGATACAGTTCTCCCTTTCTATGTATGAGGAAATGTCAAAATTGGGTAATGCGGTCAACACGTTTCTTTACTGTGCATGTTCAAAGTATACGAGTTCCCAGTTGATGCCTCTTATTTGCTTTTCCCAGATGACATGTTGCGTCTTTATCGGTGTAACAAGAGTGAGGTCTCTGGCAACGCTTTCTCGATCTGTCCCTCAGCGGGAAGATTCAAGGTTTCTTCCGGAAACTCTGGTGGTGATTAGAAAGCTTAATTTGTACTACAATACCATGCAGGAGCATGCTTAGCTGGCTAGATTTTGCTGGGTCTCTGATGAACGTGAGGAAGTCAACACCAGCAGGTCTCCCTACAAGTTCTCAAAATTCCTCAATTAGGCGAAAGAAGACATTGTTCGCCAACCTGCTATCTTCTGGTGACAGGAACATTTGCTTTTCCCTTGCTGAATTCTGGAACAGTTCGGTACTCACTGTGAATAGCTTCTATGATCTAAATTGATGTGGAGAGTGACCTGGATGATGATGCTGTTCAAGATTATGCTCAAGCTGTCCTTAAAATGTTCGAGATGAGAAATCAAAATAGCAGCCATGTTCTCCTCCATTTCTGCCATCTTTTTTCCCAAGTTTTTTGTCTCTCAATCCTGTTTCCTGTTCCTTCTCCATTCTCTGTACATCGTCTACCTTCTCTTTTCGATTCGCGTCATCAATATTTTTACCATCGAGTTTCAATAGAATCCGACCTCCCATCCATTCGTTCTGTGCGAATGCTATCTCATAGGTTCTATCCTCATTTCCTTTCCATCTCTTGCCTTCTCTCTCTGTATCAGGAGATGTACTTGTTTTTACCTGGTCTTTCCTCTCGTTTTCGTGTCTCTCCTTGTCCCTTGGGACCTTGGAGGTGATGTCTCTATCTCTGTCTTTGTCTGGGCTTTCGTCACTACTTTGCGTAGGTGACTCATATGCTGGTTTGCTGTACCCCGCGGCTGCTTTAAGCTCTCTTAGTGGGTATAATCCTTCGTCCTTATTGACTTTGATTTTTGGTTTGGACGGGGCAGGTGGCGCCTAATGCATCTCAACCCCCTCTGTACATACGTTAAGTATCCTATCTAACAGTGGTTCCTCCTCTTTATCTTCTTGATACATTTTCCAAAGCTCTAAACTAGCTAGGCATTTATCTAACTTTTTACCTTTATATGTAGCGTGCAAATATGTCGTCATGTGCTGTAGGACTGCTTTAGACAGAAATGCACCCTGGGGCCACGGCATAAACATCTTGTTTGCGGTTCCTTTAACCCATTTATAACTGTACTTTTTCAGCTTGGGTGCTTGTTTTGGAAACTGTTTGCACAGGTGTACTAATGGAGTCATATCTTCCATGCTTAAATCTGTTCCCCTTTCCTTCATATAACACTTGTTATGCCCTTCTGTTTCCTTAAACAACTCCAACAACATGAGCAAGCACCACTCGTTGCAAGCTCCAATCCCGTTTTTTCCGCAAAAATGATGCTTCTTTTTTTCATCCGACAAATATCAATTTGTGTTCCACAATATCTCAGTTACTTAATCACGTAATTTTTTATGCTCGTTCCTTAAAGGAAAATTTTCATCCTATGACGTCACAACACAAAACAGATAAGCCAGGCGTTAACAGACTAGACAAACTCCAGCTGACTACACAGAATTCTACCGCTAATCTTACCCCGACATGGGGTGTAAGCCCATCCCTTTTACAGTGTCTTAAACCGCTGTGATCTCCTATTTATTCCCGTTTTATTCAGGACTATGGATGCAGGCTTCTTCTAACCGCTATATTAAGCGTAGGAATTTGGGCGTATCCTTTCTCTTCTCGGGTGTCCTCCCCAGTATTCCCCTCTCTTCTCAGGTATCCTCCTGGTATCCCCATCTTCTCGGGTGTCCTGCCCGGCATTCTTATCCACTACTTGGTCACCCCTTGATTCTGTATTTCCTTCCCCATATATATATATATATATATATATATATATATATATATATATATATATACATTCTACTCTACTTCTAACTATAATTTTTCGCATGTTTCCTCTCTGGATGCTTGGGATCACCAGCTTCGTCATCACCTCTCCTGCCGTTTGCCCACTCAGCTTTCCTTAGAAATGGGAAGGGGTTTGTAGGGGAAAGTACAGGTCCCTTCAGGCCTACACCTGCAGGTTTTGCTCTTTACTCTAACCACTATCTACGGGGAGCTTCACGGTCTACTTAGCCGGGTGGCAAAGGACTTGTGATATTGCCGAGGACCTAGAGTTACTTTATGTCAATGGTCAATGGGTGTCTTATCTAACCGATAATCGATAACCATCAATCTCTGCTACCAAGTGTGCAGGAGGGACCCCAGCCAGCCCGTAGGACTGGAGTTTTCCCAAACAGCACTTTAAGATGGAATAGCAACACCTGTGAAATGGATGGGGATGCAGATTTGTACTCATGCATCAAATCAATAATAAAAACTCAATGGTTTGGCAAAGGGAGTCCGTTTAATGACAAGTACAAAAAACAGGGAGTTATGAATATCAGCAGTGGCGCGATCTTCCTTCTCGCTTCAACTCCAATGAACTTCACAAAAATGACATCCTTTATACTAAAAACTCGTCATTACTGACGTCAATCGCTAAAAAATGTTGCATGCAATTCTATTGGTTATAGGAAGGTAACTTTACTATAGGTACTATATCTGTATATGGTAACGGTGAGAGGGGATTGGATAACTGGCGTCAGGTGGGGCACATAAGCCCTTCCTTCAAACGACTACTGTAAACATCACAAAAAGTATGACGACTTATTGGTTCTGCAGACTATAGGATCCTAGATTACTAGGTACATTGGGATTGGGTTGGTAGATACCACGTCACCTTGTACTTTTCCACTTTGCTTAGCGGCATGCAGAATGGTCGGCCAGGTGCAGGGTGCCCGTCAGTTCCCCCAGCCTCCCACCAATCAATACCGCCATCCATCACTGACCCACTGGCCATTTGTCAATTAGTTTCGAATTTGTAGGCCTCGATGCTGCCTCTATGTCTGGGAGAACTCAGATATCTGTGCATGGCTCAAGGCTGTGCGTAGGTGTGAAGGCCCCAAATCTTCTTGCTCGGCAAGTCACGTGTCTTAGGCACTGTGAAATCGTCTCCGTCTCCATGTAATTCATATATTTGATTTTAGCTTTCTGTCAACCAAATGCCTTTTGCTGCTTATCTCAACTCCTTTGAACAGGATACTCCGCTCTTGGTGTCAAATTGTATTAGCCTGTGTCAGCTTAAGATGACCTTGGTTTCTTTGCACAGGCCTCATGCCTCTGAGTTTCGTTTCTTTCCTTGGATTTCGATTCCTGTGATTGAGGGCCTTTGCTACTGGAGCCTCTGGTAACTTGCGGTTGGTTCTGCCCTTTTGCAAAGTGGACATGTACGTTATATAAAGTGCTTCTTTTGAGGTAGATATGTATATGTTGCGCTTGTCGCATCTAATTTCCTACTAAGCATTGCAAGCCGCACGATGTCCTCAGATTTCTTGCGTTTGCATATCTGCATCGCTCTTATGGCATAAGCTTCTTATGCTTGACATCGTCCTTTTACGTCAAACTCAGGATGTCGCTTATCCATGGTGTTTCGTCTCTTTTGTTATTCACAGGTTGTCGTTTTATTCATCTGTGAGTCAGTCCGAGTTCCTGTGACATCACCATTCGTCTTCTTTTAGGACTTTCTTAGCCTCTTCAGGGACTGTACTCAGACGATCTTCATTCCGTTTTATTTGTTGATATGATGTACTACAATGGGTGCTGTCGGTCTGATCGGTACCGGGCAGAGCCCCACTGCGGCTCTCTGCTGGTTTATTTGCTCATTGTACGTCATGAATCTCAGCGTGAACGTTCCTGGTACTTCAAAATGGGTGCTTTGAGTGCGGGTCATGCTTGGGAACTCCTCTACAGCTTCTACATGTAGGCAATGTTGAACTACTCTGTTTCATCAAATATTACCGGTGGACAAGGGACTGTAAACTAGGCATCCATTAAAGACTGCATGCCCCTAGTGGTCTCCATTCACGACTCTTTTAACAGCAGCCAAAATCATAGCTAGAAACTGGAAAGGCAGAGAAGATTCCATCATAAATATGTGGTGGACAAAGGTCTGGGAAATAATAGCACTAGAGAAAATTACACTACGGCATCTAATCGATTTGACAAATCTATTCAAACATGGTATCCCTTAACCCTCTATTAGGCAGGAAATCCCTAGCATGTATTCAAACCTTACTTATATTTAGCATTGCTTTGATCATCTAGTAAATAGTCAAATGGCTCAACGTGGACCTTTTCCTAAAGTAAAAGCATCCATGACATTCATCCCCCGGGGACATCAGAAGGTTAGGAATCCACTGTTAAGTATGATCACGGTCACAAATGTACTTGGAAGATATTATGTATAAACGCTGATGTATTGTTTTTTCATTTTTTAGATGATTACTGAAAATAAGTCTAAAAAAAGAAAGTGAGGGTGTGTCTGGGTGGGGAGATCCCCATATGTTTGCCAACCACATGCGTAGGGCTTTCTTCAACCCCTCTTAGGTGCACTGGTTCAAAGACGTGCTCACTTGTGTGAAAATGCGCCAAAGAAACCTATGTTCTGTGTTTTGCATGGGGTGTGCCCCCACTGCCAAGAATGCCCTTTTTAGAATGTGCGGGTACTCGACAAACACCCATATATCGGGTGTTCTTGTGCCCACTCATGCAAATCCAATTCTCGAAACAAATGACTCCCAGTGCCAAATAGCAGCTTAGCTTTCTTTGTTTCTGTCTCTTGCATTTTCAACTGTATTCCAGGAGCATAGTCGGGCTGCACAGATCATACATCTCGGTGACGTTCTCCCTATTTGCTCTTCCATTGGCTCTGGTTCCTCAACATTATTCTCTGCGTGGGTTCTCTTCTGCATCTGATCCATCCTCATTGTGTGCCTCAGGCTACTCAAAACAGCTGTGTGCCTCAGGCTACTCAAAACAGCTGTGTGCCTCAGGCTACTCAAAACAGCTGCTGGTCCTTTCCCATAGAGGCTATCCAGGGTGGGTGTTGGAATGGGAGGCTACTCTGAAAATCCTGCATTAGGAACACAAAGAAGGGCGGCTTTAGCGCCCACAGGGAAACCAAATGCCTACCTTGCAGCTCTACTAGTGAGGTAATGCGAATATGTGGTCTGCTTAGGTTGTATAGGTTCACAAACGCTTAGCAGCGTACCGTAATTTCTAGACATTGTGAGCACCCAAGCCAGTGCCTATACTCCCCACCGGACCACTTCAGTCTTCTATACAGATGATCTCTGGAGCCTGTGCAGGTTTTAATTAGTGTAGTGGAGAATATGCTGCCTTTTTCAACCAGCCCTGGTCAAAAGACTGATTAAAGCAGGCTTTCTTATGATCTAAGGCTGTTCGCTTCAGGACATCTGGCCAAAAGATGGACTAAATCTAGCGACCTGGGACCATTCAGAAATAGTGCTCTTAGGACAGATGACCATATTTGATGGAAGCAGACCGTTAACCAGTCTTTCATGAGTAGTGTGGGATGGGATTTGAACCAAACGCACACAAGTCAAAAGGTAAAGTTCCTTGCAATGTATTAACTGCATTAACACGGTTAGTAAAATCCAACTCGAAATAAGGTGCATGTCATAGAGGATTGTCCACTGCCCTCTGGTGGGGGGGGTGTGAGGAGATCTCTGCTAACTCTAGGAAGAGTGTGTCCACGTTGCTGCAAATCTCCTGTGTGGGTAACGTAGCCGAACAGTCAGACTTCACTTGGGGGGGTAAGGAGAGGGGCACAGGCTGGTGCATACCCAATAAAATACACCTCGTACAATATTCTGTAAATGTTATATCAATGTATTCAAATGTTTTTAATCCTAAAGCAATTCTAAATAATAATTACTTGGGTACATACACCACAATGTGGTGGTATAAAATAAAACTAAGTGGCGAGACATTAATTATACTTCACTCTAGGATGCAAAATATAGGAGACTAACCTTAACAGGTGAGTACTAGGCCTTCATAAGTCAAGGTCTTAGAACATGGTAGGAAACAGGCCCAAAGGGCCAGCACAACTGACAGAAAATGTGAATTACAGTACTGCGCCTGACTAGTTCTCTGTTCACCTTTAGAAATAAATTACCCCCTTGGGCTCACTACAACTTTCGATAGTACAAAGTGAACTGCAATAATTTATTAAATTAAAATATATAATCAATCACTAGTACTTTTCCAAACTCCAGTCTTTTATAAAAACCCAAGAACCCTATGGAATACCGAGGAAAAACATCTGAGTTCAGATATTTACATTTGTAAGTTACTTTGCAAAGGTTTGATGAGTTTGCAATAGTTGCCCCATAGGCAATGATGAGGCTAAATCCCATAGGTGTTTAAGTTCTCCATTTACTCCAATGGTGCGGCAGAAGCCATAAGGAGGCAGCACTGCATACCAGCAAGATGTCACCCGAATCAACAACCAGTCAGCCAGTTCTGCTAGGAAGATAGCAGGAAGTGTAGGAAGAGACCAGATTGGACTTCAGCAGAGTCCAGCCAGTATGGCCACACCATGCTCTTCAGAAGAAGTCGCCTCAGAACTCTGATGCAGAATTGATGAATGCACAGCATCTTCTACTGATAAAACATTCACTCAGGGGCTGGCCTAAACTATCCCATGAACCGCACACCAGCACACATTTCCATAGCCAGCCAGTTGGGTTCACTTCAAAAAAACTCACTGGATGCAGATAGGAAAGTCTAGAGGGCTTTAAACTAGTACAAACTAGTTCAGTGTCCATTTATGGGCTCAAGGTGAGCCCATTTAATCAAGCCAGACATTTTACCTGTGCCTCGTAGCCTATAATAATAAAGGTGTGCCTTAAAGTAAAATGACCAGGAGCACAATTTAAGACATGCATTCATACCCAAGTGTCTACCATACACATGCTTTGGACTACGAATATGGTAAAAGTGGCTACAACCCACCAGCCGAAACTAAATCATAGCTTACAAACCAACCCGCAATGCATTTATATGGTCATAGAATCAATACTGAGACCAAAATGGAGCGCTTAAGGTGATTCTCAATAGTGTTGCGGGGGATTTGGCAGGTGTTAGTTTGTCAGAGGGCTTATAATTTATAAGGCAAAACCAATCCACAGTAGGTACAGAGTCCAATCCCTAACCTAAGAACAAATGTTCCAGAATGTCCTAGGTAAGTAACCATGTTTTGACTTGGGATCTTTTAAACGTTCTACAAAATTCTCCCAGAGGAATTAATTGGCTCAGTGTGGTAGTCCTTTACTCTGGGACCACCATTTAAAAGTAGGTTTCCTGCAAGGGATGGGGAGGTAACATTGTACTCTATCTTGACATCTTACTTTACCAGTATGATGTCATTCACCTTGGAATGCTTGTTTGGAAAGCCAGAGTTCTAGGGTGGTAAAGTTCCAAATATGTCAGTTGGCAAGTGGCTGGATGGGGAGATGTGAGTAGGCATTGCTTCAATAAGGGGTGAATACTACACTACACAACTACAATCATCCAGGTGCAGCCCAGACAGGATTCCTGTGCTCAGGTTCCACCCCAAATGCAAGGCACAAGTACCTGCTAAGGTGGACTTTATGTCCAATGTTAGCGAATGGGAACCGCAGATATTTCAAAACAGGTATGTAAAGTAGCCTCTCGTGTCCTGATCTGAATAGGTGAGTCTGATCCATTGATTAAAAGTGTTCTCGATGTAGGTTCCTGCATTAAAAGTCGAGGGCACCCTGATGCCAAGTGATGTTCTTCTGACAAGTGTGATAGCCTGGTCTGGTGGATATGGTCTTTGTCAGCAATCTGATTTTGGAAGGCATCACGCTGAGGTGAAAGAGCTCAACTTCCAATTTCATGTAGGATCACAGGATGTCATAAACAAGATGAACAGTTGAGAATATCCTGCACAGGATCTGCTGGGAAAGTGACTCAGGACCTCTCCACTCCAATTCCAGCAGGACTCACCTTCTTGATAGAAGCACAGCAGTGATGTTGAGGGCCCATGAGGATGATCGACTGTTGGTTTCACAGCACCAGGCTGCACTAGATCTAGGCAACAAAAGTCCTCCTATGGTGGATGCCAGCTACAGGCACACGACTCTTTGGAGCTCCAGCACGATGACCTCTGTGGTGCAGGAATTTGAGTTGGTTAAGCCCACCAGTTCAAGGAAGGGCGGCCCTCTCAATAAGAGCAGATCTTTGCCTTGTGGTAGTTGGTGTTGGGAAGGAAAGGGCCCTACCCCACCACCCTAGTCACAGCTGAATTACGTATGCTATAAGGGGGACCAGCGCCCACCCGCAGGGTCCATGTGGAAGCCTGATAGTGTATAGAAATAGGTGATTAACATTAGGCCTGCCCCTGCCCAGCAACTCCATTTTGTATTAGGCCCACAACAGACACACTGAGGGCTGCAGCTCTCTCATCCTGAGTTCACACAGAGAGGCCAAGCCATCAGCCAGCTCCGCAGGAGCCTTGTTCCCACGGAAGTCCATCCTTTCCCTGTCCTCTCAATGTTGCAAATATCTAGTATTGTTTCCAAAGAATGCGCTTGGGAAGAGCGTGAGACAGTCCCAGGCCCCAGTGCAGTCTCCATCCATCTCCACTAAACTGCCATTGCACCCCGGACCGCTACTTATTTTTATTTTATTTTTATTTATTTTATTTTATTTTATTACATTTGTTACGCGCACAGACCCGGAGGTATCACTACCCCACCAGGACAGAGCACACCACCCTTCCTCACCCCAACCCCAGTACCCCTTCACCTTCCGATAAGCATCAGGTCCTCCGAGCTAAACCATTTCAGATTACCCACCACTGATCTAAAACCTGCAGAACTGTATATCTTTCTACTAACAACACGCGTCTTTTCGTATTATGAGGTACCAGGAAAGCAGACCGTAGATCAAACCCCAGCGGGAGAGACTTGGGAGTGGGAAATGCGGTATTAACTAAGCCCTGAATGCAGGGGTCAACACCCCTATATATTATTCTCCTTTCTTATCAGTGCCCCTTTCATATGATGTTCAGGTGCCTGCAATGGCAAATAAATAATTGGTTCCTGTTGTTTAGCTTAGATTAGATAGAATGTTTCTAACATGTGGCCTGACATTCACTGCAAGGATGAGCCCAGCTGACCCACGTGCACCAAGAGCGGCTGCGAGAAAACAGCCAATTGGCACCTGACATCCCCTATGGATCAGGCCTCGCTATATGTCCACACAAAACCAGTGGTGTGAATTGTTACTATATATGTCCACATCACTGATGATGCTTTTGGCCTTTTTAGTGTGCTGCCCGTGTAAGTTTGGCAGAGCGCTCTCGGGCAGCGGATTTCTTTGTTGGCATTTATATTATATAAAAGTTTGTTATCCTTGCAAAACGATCTCCTTGCTTTATTCCCTAGCGGGGTTTATGCAATTCGGAGTGTACATTTCAGATACTTCTTGCTTCTGCTTACTTATGTGTTTGAAGAAAACACAGAGCCAGTCCAACATGAATAGACCCAAGATTGCGCCGTTGCTAGTTCTATCTCTCTCCCTTCTCAATACACGCTCGCTATATAAGCATGGTGTGGAAATCTCTGACCTTACCAATGATCTGAAGCCTGGCTTTTTTGGCATAACCGAAACTTGGCTCAACCCCGACCTTCTCACCCAGGCCACACTCTCCTTGCCCGAGGACTACACTCTCTTTAGAGCAGACCGTTTGTTGGGCAAAGGTGGCGGAGTGGCAATGATGTGCAAGTCAAGTCTTGAATGCCATGAAATTCCCCACATTTCTCCGGAAGGCTGTGAGAGTCTATGGGTGAAAATAAAAACTTCCCCACACACTACACTAAACACACGTATGATCTATCGTCCTCCTAAAATCATGCCCCTTTTTGAAGAACAGTTTAGTGATCTACTGGTCCGGATTTGTGCCACCAAAGGCCCTGTTATTGTTATGGGTGATTTTAACTATTGGGCTAATGACCAGCAGGACAAAGCAGGTACCAACCTTATGGATACCTTCACCTAGTTTGGCTTTACCCAGTGGATGGAGTCCCCCACGCAAAGCAAGGGTCACACCTTAGACTGGCTTTTGTCCCAAAACACTAACATTTCCGACATCTTAGTCACACCATGCATCTGGTCGGACCATTTTCTCATTCCAGCCAAGATTTCATTACCATCTCCTCTTCCCAAACTCAACACGAACCCACGTTTTCAAACAATGTCTCGCAACCTAAAGAATCTAACAGCCCCAAAACTTACTGCACTATTGTCAACTAAGCTTCAATCCCTAAACAACTTTGATTATCCCTCAAACCTTATTAACCATCTGTCAACTAACATCAAAGAAGCAGTTAACCACCTTGCTCCATTGAAAATGAAGGCAATAAAGTCCGAAACCACAAAGAACACTTTGTTCAATAATGAAATTCTTACTGCCACACAAGAAAAGAGAGCTCTTGAAAGAGCCTGGAGGAAAGACCCAAATGATGACACCCTAACAACATATAAAAAATCCATTCTCAATTACAAAAAACTCATTATAGAAGCAAAAGCTACACACTATAATGAAAGAATAGTGAACGCTCAATCCAATACTGGGGAGCTATTTAAAATCTTAGCGGAATTTCAAAACCAGCCTCCTCCCACTAACAACATCATCAAGGATGATAAGTGGTGTCAGGGCATTCATGATGCCTTTCTACTCAAGATTGATTCTCATAAAGAAGAAATCAGTAAAGCCCTTAGTAACGTAGCTGTTACACAATCTATTACTGATACCAACACCTTTGAAAACACCATCCCTCTATTTTCTTTCACGCACTATACTGAAGACGAAGTATTCAAAATCATACAGGACCTCAAAGCCACATCTTGCCCTGCTGACGACTGCCCCACCAGTATTCTTAAGGAGTCCTTAGAGACCCTGGTTCCATGGATTACCAAATTGGTTAACCTCTCCTTTGATGTGGGTTTGGTGCCGGACCTGTTAAAGTCGGCATGGATCACACCTTTACTGAAAAAAGAAAACCTTGACCCAGCCAACAACGACAATTACAGGCCCATAACTAACGTGCCTTATGTTCTCAAGATACTTGATAAACTTGCCTACTTACAGCTACAGGCCCATGTTGAAAAATACAACATCTTGGGTACCCGTCGGTCGGGATATAGAGCTTGTCACAGAACTGAGACAGCTATGCTGGATCTCAAATCAACACTTGCTACCATAGCTGACAAAACACAAGCTGCTCTGCTCATGCTATTGGACCTCTCCGCAGCCTTTGACCTAGTTGATCACAGCTTACTAGTGTCAAGGATCGGAGAGGTCGCCAATTGCTCTGCAAAAGCATCCAAATGGATTGCTTCCTTTCTGGGTCCCAGAATGGTAAGGGTCTGCGTTGGTGATAAACAATCTTCTCCAATCTCTCAGACATGCAGAGTTCCTCAGGGCTCCTGTCTGTCGCCGCTGCTTTTCAACCTTTACATCCGGCCCCTTCTCGACCTCTTGAACAAATTGGGAGTGCAATATACAAATTACACTGATGACACTCAGGTTGTTATTCAGGTGAGTGGCTCATACAGCAGCAATTCGGAAACCATTAACCAAATATATAAAGCCATACAAGATTGGATGGCTTGCAATTCTCTTGCCCTAAACGATAAAAAAAACTGAACTCCTTATTGTGGCATCTAAAAACACTCCGCAAAACGTAATCCTAACTGGACCATTTCGATATTGCCAACAATACCATCGTTGTTCAAAAGAAAGTCAAGACCTTGGGAGTAGTCCTTGATGAAGAACTCTCCATGAAATCCCATGTTTTGAGCATTAAATCTAGTTGTGGTATTATAAACAAGAGAATTAGATATATTCGACCATTCATATCGGAGGAGAACTGTGCTCTCTTGTCCACTGCATTGATAAATTAAAGATTGGACTATTGTAACAGCCTCTTGGCGGGCACCACAGCCTCTAATATCCAATCTCTACAAGTGGCACAGAACAATGCCGTACGTAACATTTTCATTCAGTCGCGTCGTACACATATCTCCACTTTCTGGAAAAAACTCCACTGGCTTCCCGTTAAACACCGCATAACGCACAAGATGCTTACCACGACCCATAAATGCCTCAGTCTCAGCAGTCATATCTATCTGTCATCACGTATAAGCATCAAACCTAATGTGAGGAACCTTCGCTCTTCCTCTGCGGTCACTCTCAACCATCCCAAATTCAGGACAGCCAAATTTGGAGGTACTACTCTTGATGCTCAGGGTCCCCTTCTGTGTAACACACTTCCAGCTGGGATGCGGCAGATCCAGAATTATACCGCATTTAAACGTGCCGTAAAGACTCACTTCTTCAACTTGGAATAACCTCCTGACTTTCCTTTCCTTCTGCCTCTTCTGCCTGTTTGTCTTGTCTTGTTCTGTTTCTGTGTGCGCCGCCCTGAGGCCCAGGGGCATGTTGGCGCATTACAAAAATAAAATAAATAAATAAATACATTCAGAGGTTTAAACATTCATTTGGTGACTGCTGTGATATAATTCCTTAGCCCCCATACTTGCAGCGAGATCCAGGGCCTCTCTGGAAAAGCCTTGCCCACCTGCAGCTGACCAGTCCTGTAAAACATGTACCAAGCAGAAGCGGTTCTTGTGAGTTCCGACTTTGCAAATACCCATCTGCTCGTTGGAGCCGGGTGCGGCCCCAGGGAGGGGCCCAGATGTGTTGTGGATTAACCACGAACTGAGTTTTTTGGAAGAACACAGACACCTGAGTATAGATTGCAAGGAATAACAAACTGTGGGGTTTTTGGGGTATAGAGCAGTGTGATTGAAGGGAACACACAGTGACTGAAAGTGTATGAAAAGGTTGATTATTTGAATGTGAAGGGTTTTGTACGGTTATTTACTATTCTTTTTTTTAGGTTTAAGTTATATGGAGAATATAGAAGAGGAAAATGGGAACCTACGCCCACGAGTGTGTAGAAGGTGGCAGCCACAGTGCACTGTCCTAACCAGTGAGGAGATTCCCAATTACAGAGAAAAAGTAACAGCCCCATATAAGTAGGGGGCTCTGGAACAAATAGTGATTGTTATTTTAATTTATTATTTTAGCTTGTTATTTTCAGTGTTTTTTATATGCATGGAGGAGGCCCAGGAGGGGCAGGTGTGGTGTGAATGAGAAGAGAATAGGTGAAGAATGGAATTCTCTAAGGGGAAGAAAAGGGGGTATCAAGTATATGTTTTTGTTTTTATGGGTCCTTGTTTTTTGGTTAAAAATATGTGTGTCCATTTTTGTTTGACAACATGAAAGACAGTATTGATACATGTGTGACGTTTGACTATTGACTGTCATTGTAAGCATTAAGGGTCCATACAGATCAGGATCTAGAGGGGAACTCAGTACGAACATCCATTGTGACCCACACTGTAGAAAAGGCGTTAAGCCATTGGAACAGATAACCCACTATCCCATATCTGCAACACCTACCCCTGTACAGTGACAAAATTAATAAATATCATGGACAGTGGGTAACAGAGACAAAAGGGGAGGGACTACCACACTCCTGCCAGAGGACAGGTCCTTTGCTAAGGGAACTCTAGACCATATGTCCACATATTTAACCGCTAAATACAAGGGGAGGCAACTACAAAACAGAAGAGAGATATTGGATCTGTGGCGGATGTTTGAAGAAACGCCAGTCACAGAAAAGAGGGAAACAGTATCAGAAAACGTAACCACAGGCGGTGGGAATGTGGGAGAAAGCGAAAAAGGGGGAAGGGGAACCATAGAAAATGTACCCGCTTTTAACACGGCCAGCAGAGAGGTACTCATATCCCACATATGTGTCAGGGGGAAGTGCTCAAGCAACTGCGACTACAGCCCCTCCTCCACCATATGACCCACTAGCCACGACCCCAACCCACACCGGAGTAAGGGCAAGGTATTGACTTCCACCTGTACAGAGCTGGCTCAATTACGAGCAGAAGGTGAGGCAGTGGGAGGATCAGACAGTGGACCACGACCCTCGAGTACCCCTTCCCCCTCTCCGGAAGATGAATGGAAATCAGGAGACTTCCTCTTCAGGATTGATAGTGTGCCCATAGTGGCTGTGCGTGTGGAAAGGGAAGGGGAAACAGACCGTTTGGGATATGAGAACGTGGGGTCTGTAAGGGATGAGGAGTATTGGAGTGACTTTGACGAGGAGGAAGAAGGTGCAGTGGGAGGGGTCCAGCAGGTACAGTTGACCCCACCTAGAATGGAAGGGATATGGGAAGGGAGGTTGAGAGACAGGCTCGGGAGAATGGCCTTAGCAAAAAGGAAGGGAACTGGAGTAAAGGGTGGAAAGGTAAAATGAAATCTCCAAATGCCCCTCACCCCCAAAGGAGCAGGGTGGCCTCATTATGTTCCATGGGCATAAATGGATAAAAACAACCTCCTTAATTCCCTCCCCCCATGCACAGCAGGCATGGGAAAATTGATCTATGCCTTCAAGAAACAAATGACAGGGGTGCCCCTTGCTGTAGGAGATATCAAAAGCTTATTAGTGTCTGCAGTGGGAGATCAAGCAGAATCAGTGTGGGTGAAAGCCGGTTACCCAGGAGTTCCCATAAGTAACGATACCCATGATGGGGTGTCATTTAACAATGTTCAGGCACAAGTGTGGGATACACTGTGAGGGGCCTTCCCAGATACTCCTGATTTACACTCCATAATGCAATGCACTATGGCAGATGAGGGAGACGCTGCACAATTCATTCTTTGGGTCCAAGAGATGTGGAGGGCAGAGACAGGCACTGCGTGGGACCAATCCACATCCCTATATTACTTTATCATAAAGCGAGGACCCCTCAAAGGAAGTACTGAAGGTCATTGATAAGATAGAGGGGATAGAAGTAAAAGGTTGGCCCGAAATTCAAAGCATCATAGTGCATCATTGTAGGAGGATCAAAGAGAGAGATAAAGAAACTATTCAGAGGAGGTTAGCTGAGGAAGTAAAACTCGTACAAACAAAACTAGTGAAGGAAGCCGATGTGGCAGCGGTGCTATCCCAGAACAGATAGGGGAAGAGGGAGGTGTCTCCGTCACCACACAGGCGAGAATGGCCGCAGTGTGGGCAGAAAATGGGCAGGAACAGTGGGAAGGAGAACAATATATGGGACCTCAGTGGTAAGGAAGACCGGTGAGAGGACGAGGTGGGTCCTGGGGACAGAGTGGAGGGGGAGGATTCGGAGGACAAGGGCCTCGCGGAGGGAGCCAAGGGCAGTGTTGGTCATGCGGGAGGTGGGGACATTTTGCGCGGGAATGCCACTGCCGGCAAGGAGGAAACTACCAATATAAGCAACCCCATTGCAACCAACAACACTACGAGAACCCCACCCTGGAAGCCCATAGGGGCCAGCACTGAGGGCAAATGAGATACCTATGCCCTACTCCCAATTACCTCCCCCGATGCCCGGCCCATGTACTTACCATCACCCCCCTCACATGATGCAGACACCCCAGAATCGCCCCAACCCACAGGGAGGTAGAAATAATAACCCTTTTGCCACCACCCTGAATGGATTGACAGCACCCTAACAGGGAGCATGTGTACTGGGAGGGGACCCCTTTTCTTGCCCGGGAACAGACACATATCTCAGCTAGGACAGCCCACAGAGAGCACTTGCATGACCAGTACTATCAACTGCCCTGCATCCAGAAGAGGAACCACTGGTGGGGGCAGAGATAGGAAACAAACAGTTCATCTTTATGGTGGACTCAGGGGCAGAAAAGTAATGCATCTGCGAATGTGACTTCACGTTATCAGGACAAACTCTTGATACACAAGGATTCTCTGGGGTTGTGGTCACGGTTCCTTACACAGAAGATTTGAATTTTAAGATAGGGGAGAAGGTAGTGCAAGCACCCCTCCTTTATTACGTAAGTTCCTGTGTCAACTTGCTAGGAAGAGACCTGCTTAGCAAATTAAACATGACCATATCATTCACAAAGAGGGATTGTCTTTTCCACCTCTGGCATGTGCTCCCTTAGAGCAATGTTGCTAATCCATGCCGTGGCAAATGAAGTGATGGTGAGAGGAATACCAGTTAACCCCGACATGTTCATTTATGGAACTCGAGTGTTAGCAAGAGCAGTACCTGAACTTACTAGGAAAGAATGCAGAGTTCCCGCAGATTTTGTCTTTCGCCCTATAGCAACCCTTGAAATGGTTGCTGGTACCATTCTGTCCCTAGATCTAGAGGGAGTGCAAGTGTCTGCTAACAGAATTGTGGTAATAGGTACTGACATTCATGGATGCAAGTGGCGCACATTGTTGTGTATTGATCCTAATATACCATTGCGTGAATTAAGTGATGAAGAGTTGTTCGCTGATGACAACAATGATGGGGAGATTGTGTTGGAAATAAGTATTCCTTGTGATATTATTGTACAGTACAGAAAGGTGCCAAGCCCCGTCATGGCTATTGTCAGCGGACCACCATCCTTTTGTGAAAGGGACATGCAGCAGGTCCCACCTCACTTATGGACCACCAACCCACATGATGTGGGAATGTTAAAAGAAGTGACCCCTATAAAAATAACAATTAAACTCTGATCTATACTACCAAGAGTGAAGCAATACCCCCTGTCAAGGGAAACAGAGGAGGGGATACAGGAGACACTGCAGGCACTCCTAGCGCAAGGCATAATTGTCACCTCTACTTCCCTGTGCAACAGCGCAGTGTACTCCATTAAGAAAGTTACAGGGGGGAGTTGGAGGATGATCCAGGACCTTCGCCCTCTCAACGATATTGTACAGAAAGAGTTTCCTCTTGTCCAAAATCCTGCCTCCATCCTGTGCAGTATCCCAAAGCAAGCAACTCACTTCACCGTAGTGGATTTGAAAAATGCCTTCTTCTCAGTACCTCTCGACTCAGAATCCCAATACCTCACATCCTTTACCTGGGGGGGGGGGGATATGAACACCGTTGATTACCCCTAGGGTATTGCGAAAGTCCCAGCATATTCAATAGGATATTACACAAAGACCTTGTCAATATTCAAGTTCATAGCACAATCATTCAGTACGTAGATGACCTACTGGTCTGTAGTGAGAGCGAAGAGAGCTGTTGAAGAGATTCTATTACCCTGTTCAAACTCCTAGCACAAAAGGGGTACAACGTGGACAAGAAAAAACTCCAGTACTGTTTGGCAGGGGTTCTGTACTTGGACCAACATATTTCCAAAGATGGCAAGAGAATAATTCCAGACAGAGCGGCAACAGTGCGAGCCACTGCCAAACCCAAAACAGTAAAAGAAATGCTGAAGTTCCTAGGACTCTGCAATAACTGCAGGGCTTGGATCCTAGATTATGCAGCTTACACCAGGCCTCTCCTACAAGGGCTAAAAGAAGCACAGAAAGAGAAAATAAACATTACATGGACACCAGAAATGGTGACAGCTTTCAATGACCTCAAGGGTTTAATCTCAACAGCACCAATACTAGCAATCCCGACTATGGTCAGGAATTTAATCTGTTTTCACATTCAAATGGCACCCCCTTGACCGCCGTGCTGACACAGAAATCTTCAATGGGACACAAGCCACTGGCCTACTATAGTGGCACACTCGATTCGGTAATGAAGGGTCCGTTCACTTGCAGAAACGGCCCTTGAAGTTGCTGCCTTTGCAATTGAAAATAGCTCAACGATTGTCATTGGGTGCTCCGTCACTTTGTATGTTGAAAACTCGCTATTCGCAATTTTGGAACGATCAAAATCTACCCTGACTAACACAAAGAGCATCAGCTTATGAAATCATTCTGTCCAGCCACAATATCCATGTGGTACGGTGTAAGCCAGTAAATCTAGCCACTTTCCTTACAGAACCATGCATTGTCGAAGAAATGTGAGAGCACGACTGTGCAACATATGCGGGAGAAGAAGATGACATTCCAAAGTCCAAAGAGTATGCCTTAGAGGAGGGAGAAGTGTTCTTCATTGATGGGTCAGTGTCCATTGACCAGGAATCAGGAGAAAAACATGTAGGGGCTGCGGTAGTGAGAATGGAAGAGGGAGAATATGAAACACTGATCATCAAATGATTGCCCATGCACTATTCTGCACAGGCAGCAGAACTTGTAGCACTCACTGAAGCCCTTCAAGCAGCCAAAGGAGTCATGTGACAATTTATTCCAATTCAGCATGCGTCACCACGACGGTATACGCTGGTTAATCAAGGTGAAGAAGGAGGGGTTTAGGAGGGTGGACGCTTCCCCAGTACAACATGCAGAATTACTGAACAAATTACTGAATTACTGAACAAATTGATCCTGGCCCTTGCAGAACCTTCTGTGGTGGTCATTGTTACATGCCAGGCACATACACAGAACACGGATGAAATATTTTTGGGAAACTCAGCCGCCGATGCGACAGCCAAACAAGCAGTGTATCTCCTGATACCCATGAGTGCAGAATGCATTATAACAAGCAAAGAGAGAACTCCCAAAATAGACACGCATGCTCCTCATAGCTCAGATAATAGAGCTGCTGAATAGAGCACCGAGTACGGAGCAAAAGCTATGGCTTAAACATAGTTGTGCCCAATCACTCACTGATCTGCTATGGACAAAAGAAACGACAAGTAATATTGTCATGCCAGTTGAATTACTATACATAGCATTTGAACAATTAAACTTCCCCGTAAACACTTCGAAACAGCACATAGCTGCCGATCCCCAGGAAGATTGGTTTATTCCAAACCTACAGGAGTATCTAAACAAGGTGATGGTCCAGTGCATCACATGTCAGGTTTTCAGTAGAGGGATGACTCTAAGAACATTACAGGGAAATTTGGCCCGCCCTGTTGGTCACATCTGTGAACTTCACATTGATTACGCGGATATGGGTGAGAGATGCAATGGGACCTGATACTTTATTATGGTGGTGTGTCCTTTCTCCTGATGGGTGGAGGCAGGACCCTGTGCCCACCCTGATGCAAAGTGTGCTGCAAAGTTCCTTGTAAGAGAAGTATTCCCTCGATGGGGAGTGTGTGAGGTCATACGATCAGATAACGGAACACATTTCTTTAATGAACTGTTCAAAGAGGTCACATCAATGCTAGGGATCAAACATAAGATGTGCTTGATTTACCACTCGCAAGCAAATGGGATGCTGGAGAAAATCTCAAGAGAAGATTATCCAAATTGTGTATCTCCCTAAAGAAAAACTGGGTGTACTACCTGCCACTGGCACTGTTCCAAATGCGCAAAAAGCCTAGCAAGGACCACCACCTGTCCCCCCATGAAATTGTAACTGGTCATTGTATGCAAATATTGCTGTCACCAGTGAGAAGGGCCTCTGACGCTCACAGGACAGCCACAGTCCTAGGGTAAGAGTTCAAAGAATATCTCACCCAACTCACAAGTGCGATAAGATGCATATCAAAACCAATTGCACCTCCATTCACAGCTGAATGTGAGACAACCACAAGGACCCCAACAAACAGAAGCGCCACCCATCCTTTAGTGCCAGGAGAATTAGTGTTTGTGAGAAGCTTTGTTCGGAAATGGAACACCCCAAGGTTCCATGGTCCATCCAAGGTGGTATACTGCACCGTGCTCGATGTAAAACTAAAAGGGTTGCAGCATTGGATCCATCTCTCAGATGTTAGAAAAGCACAGATTGAAAGCCAGAACACTGCCTTTGCCCCCTAAGAAGTAGCCAACGGTGCACACCTGTTGCATGTAATATGAGTGAAGAAGAACATGCACAGAAATTGAAAATATTAAATGTTATGAATATCTCTCTCTCTCTCTCTCTCTCTCTCTCTCTTTCTCTCTCTCTCACACTCTCTCTCTCATCTCATCCTCTTCCTTTGTCCCATCTCTATCTCTATTAATGCCCAACCCATTCTATTCCTCTCCATAGGTGCAACAATGATGGAATTATCTCTGCTCAATGAGAATGTAGTATTAGATAGCAGTAGAAATAGAATTAGCTCTACTAGGGCCTACAGTTATAGATGTGGCCTACATTTTAGCGCAATACTGTTTATAATATTAATGTTCATTTTTGGGGATTTATTGGCGGGGCATCTTTTATCTGGGGGTCCCATATAAAAGAAGGGGGAGTGGGTCAAATGGAATTGGGAAAGTAATATATCCCTGAACTTAGCAAGGTTACATAAAAATGCAACAAGACATGTCCCAGATGTTCCTATACTCAATGACAATGTGACTGAAAGCCTGCCAGATGTATTGAATTTTACTTCTGCACCCCCACAATGTTTACAGTGCAACAATCTACCTCACAAACTAATGTATTGTCTACCTCAGTATCTAACGCATTACCTACCCTTGTTTCTAAAGTAGTAATAAGATCCGTTTACCCCACATTGTTAAATGAACAGATGAATATAAATGATAATGTTTTACCAACAAATAGTGGACAGTATATAATACCTAGCACCACAAATTCCGCGTGTAGCGACTCTCGATCCACACTGTGCAGTAGCTTAACGGTCCAGCTATTACCACCGATACGGAAATGACAATCTCTCTAGCACGACAGTAGAAAAAGATGACAAAGGTTTTAGTACAAATATTATGCATATTATGGTTTAGGACTGGACAAAGTGGAGGACCTTCGCCTTCCTAGGCACTCAAATAGTTGGTACACGGATATGAGTGCCATGGGAAGACGAACAAGCAATGGGAGTTGCTACGTTTGTTCCTTAACACCGCATGCATCTGGGGAACCCAAAGTTTTAGTACCTCAAGAGGGACCCCTAGTAGAATCACAATGTCTCATCCACCTTGCCCTATGTTGAATAATGGGCACCTTTCAGGCATGCAGCATCAAACTAAAACTCCTTGATCTGGACAATCGAAAATGCAAAGCGGTGTCAACTGATTCCAAATGCTTCAAGGAGCAATTCCTGGCTAGAGATGGCACCAGCTTCGCAGAAAATAAATGTTGAGAGTCAACGTTCATGTGCAAAGCAGAAGGACTTTGGTGTCTTTCTGATGATAAATTAGCATTTGCAGAGAAAACATGTGCGTAAATATGGACAGAGCATATGACAAAGCTAACAGGGGTCACTGCCATCAAAAAAAACGGTAAACGTGCAGCCAGAGGAAAGCTATGATCTTTGCTTCTATGGTGAGGGAAGAGTGTCTATGAGCTCTAACAAACACTGCAACAGAACAATAATAATTCCAAACATTCAAAAAGGAACAGCAGCACTGATGGACTACTACTGGGTTTGTGGCAAAAAGGCATACTTGCACTTGCTGTCAACCTGGAGGGGGTATTGTTCGCTCGCAATGCTACATTCAGCTCTGTTGGTGGTACCCGAGAACCATCTGAAGGTGGGACAAGTGCCTGATGATGGGCAAGCAATGCCTTATAAAACAAAAGTAATGCCTACTACATCACCCCCGTCTTCTGAATACTCCCAGAAGAAGAGAGGCACAATCGCCTGTTTAGGAAAAAACGATCTTCCAACTATTTGTCCCAAGATTCTTCTAACCTGCTTGCGCAAATACCCAATGAAAACAAACTCTTCAGCTCTGCAGAGAAATTTTTTGCATCCCTTGTGCCCAGCATCCATGCAAGAGCAAATACCAAGTGGCTCTAGATAGTTCGGTGGGAGCTGATCCAGTTAGCGAATGACAATGCAGAAGGGTTCAATGTCATCAAGGTAGAAAATAGAGCACTTTGGCTAATGAAAATGCCGAACCGCTATGTCCTCGACCTTCTCACAGGTATGCAGGACGCGGTCTGCAAAAAGATTGGGAGTTCATGTTGCACGTTCGTACCTTCTGCAGATGCTGAAAATGGGACACTATCGCACGTGATAGCAGCGGTACATAAGCTTTTTGTAAAGATGAAAAAGGAAGCAGGAATACAAGAAGATGACTATGCCAATATGGCATTCGGATGGCTACACTTGTGGCTTGGAACAACTATGAAAATGCTGATCCCCATCATCATGTTCATCTTGCTGATTTTGTGTGTGTGCCAGTTGGGTCTCAGATGCTGTGCAAAAGCAGTACCTAATAGTGCAATGATGATGGTGACGATCGGGAAAAGTAATGATAAAAAGGTGCCTCGTAATACACAGGAAGCGCAAATACAGACAGGGGAAAATGATGGCCCCAAATATTGTATGGTTGCAATATACCACAGCCCTGGGGATGAGGTGGAAACCCTATTTCATACAACAATTGCACCCCCTTCAGACCCTGAGAATTATAAGGAAGTGTGGGTAGATTTGGCAGTAGACGATGGATATATATGTATGACCTGCACTCCTGAACAATATGCACAATGTGGGGAGATTTGAGAAGCGTGCATAGAGCGTGGATGCGCTTAAAAGGCAGGCCTGCATGGGAGGAAGCTGAAAGAAGGGCAAATGAACGAAGAAACAGAGTGGGGTGAAATTTGTTACTGTAGAAGTAACAAAAAGGAGGAATGTTGGGAAGGGAATGGCCCTAGCCCGCCCACCTAGTCACGGCTGAACTACATATACTATAAGGAGGGAGCAGCCCCCACCTGCATAATAACATTAGGCCTGCCCAGCGACTCCATTTTGTATTAGGCCCACAACAGACACACTGAGGCCTACAGCTCTCTTATCCTGTGTTCACACAGAGAAGCCAAGCCATCAGCCAGCTCCACACGAGCCTTGTTCCCACGGACGTCCGTCCTTTCCCTGTCCTCTCAGTGTTGCACATATCAAGTTTTGTTTCCAAAGAATGCGCTTGTGAAGATCGTGAGATTGTCCCAGGCCCCAGTTCAGTGTCCATCCATCTCCACTAAATTGCCATTGCGCCCCAGACCCCCACCCCACCAGGCCGGAGCCCACCACCCTTCCTGACCCCGACCACCCTACCCCTTCACCTTCCGATAAACATTAGACCCTCCGAGCCAAACCATTTCAGATTACCCACCACTGATCTAAAGCCTGCAGAACTGTATATCTTTCTACTAACAACACACGTCTTTTCGTATCATGAGGCACCAGGGAAGGCAGACCGTAGATCAAACACTGGGGGATAGACTTGGGTGCGGGAACTGCGGTATTAACGATGCCCTGAATGCAGGGGTCAACACACGTATATATTATTCCCCTTTCTTGTGAGAGCCCATTTCATATGATGTTCAGGTGCCTGCCATGGCAAATAAATAATTGGTTCCTGTTTTTTAGCTTAGATTAGATAGAATGGTTCTAACATGCAGCCTGACCTTCACCGCAAGCCCAGCTGACCCACGTGCACTAAGTTCGACTTGGAGAAGACAGCCACTTAGCACCTGGCATCCCCTTCGGATCAGGCCTCGCTATATGCTATGTTTTTTGGAAGACACATTATGTATGTTTCTCGGAACACTTTAGAAGTAACATACAACTATAATCATTTTGCTAATGATTATGTATATTTAAAAACTTGTGACAAACCAAAAACGAAATTTGGCAACAAGTAATATGAAGAATTAAAAAATCAGTCTGTATTAACAGTAGGAATGGCAGACACCCGAGTCCTGATGCAATATATTTATGACTTAAACAGTGCATCATGCCGGGAAAATAATACATTCCCCAATAATACATTCCCCCACATTCCCTCACTGGTCAGGCTCTGGCATGGTTGACCTCTTTCCTTTCAAATCGACCCTCCCAGGTCCAACTGGGGTCCTTCCTCTCCGACATCTTTTTCTCCACCTGTGGTGTCCCCCAGGGATCTAATCTCTCTCCCTGGCTGTTCAACCAGTATCTGGCACTCCTTGCCCACCGCATCGCCGCTCTCTGCCCTAATTTCCAGTGCTATGCGGACGATACCCAGCTCATTTTCAGGCTACCCTCAGCCTCCCCCTCTCCTTCCCTCATCTCTGACTGTCTGTCTGCTATCCAAGAATGGTGTGCCGCCAATGACCTCTGCCTTAATGCCAGTAAGACTGAGATTCTACTCATCGGTACTCCCACTCCCTCCTTCCCTGTAGCTCTCTGGCCTGCCTCCCTTGGCCCCCTCCCTGCTCCTACCTGCAAGGCAAAAAACCTTGGGGTCATCTTCGACTCCACACTCTCCTTCTCTCCTCATATTTCTGACGTCGCCAAGAGGTCACACTACCAGCTGCACCTCCTCAGAGGTATTCTTCCCTTCCTCTCCTTCCCCCAGAAGCTCACTGTCTCCCGAGCCCTGGTTCTCTCGAAGCTGGACTACTGTAACAGCCTCTATCTTAATCTGCCTGCCTCCACTCTCCGCCCTCTGCAACTCATCCAGAACAGAACTGCGAGACTTGTCCTTGGCCTCAAGCCCGGGGACCGTATCTCTCCAGGACTGAAATCTCTACACTGGCTCCCAGTGGCTGCGAGGATAAAGTTCAAAACCCTCTGCATTGTCCACAAGGCCTTCTGGGGCCTGGGTCCTAAATACCTTCAACTCTCTCTTCCCAAATATCTTCCTTCCCGAGCCCTTCGCTCATCCGCCTCCAACTCCCTCAGGGTTAGCCGCTTCTCGAAGCAACGAGCTGGGGGTAGATCTCTCTCCGCGGCAGGGGCCTCCCTCTGGAACAGCCTTCCTGCCTCCCTGAAACTTGAGGAGAACCATCTCCGGTTCCGGAAGCACCTCAAAACCTTCCTCTTTGCTTCTGCTTTCCCTCTCCCTCTCCCCTGCTGAACTGCTAATTAATTTTCACTGAAACTGCACTGATCCTGCAACTGGACCACTCTAAACGGCCTCGGTCCTGGGCCCTGCCACTCTCCACTTGCACTGATGCCCTGGAACCCCTTTGCACTGCGGGACTGTCTCTGTATCCCTACAGCCACCCCCTCCCCCAGCACTTGTTCTGCACTTACCTCACACTTGCCACCAGCTGGTCCTATTTATTTATTTATTACGTACGCCACTTACCTTGTACTGCACTTTTCCCCCTCCCCTTCCCCCTGCACTTTTTCCCACTCCCCTACCCCTGCACTTGCGCGATCTGAATGACACCTGGCCTAGTAGGATCGTTGTCTGTCTCCCCTTGTCCCCCCCTCCCTGCCTCGTCGCGCCTTGAAACACTTGTGTATAGGCGCGTTACAAATACCATATCATATCATATCATATCATACCTTTCTTCTTTTTAAAGTGCTCACAACAGAGAGTCTGATGGGACTTTTTGACAACAGGACAACAGAGAGCCGTTTGTACTCTGATGATAGGTAAGCCCTATCTGGAGGCGGATGTATCTTAAATTACACTAGCAAATGAAACTTACACTAATTTTATTTTCATTTCTGTCATTTTTTCTGCCCTACCATGATGTATCCCTCCTTCCCTCCAACTTCCCTGGCAATTCCTTATGTCCCATCACCATAACTGGGCGCCATGATGGTATGTTTTATGTTTTTATTTACACATGTTTTATGAAATGGCTAATCTCAATGTGTGGAAACAATTTTTGGGACGGATTATGCCCTTTGAAATGCTGATTCAATCGGATCATATGTTGGCCAATATGATTGATATGTATATCGGTTTGTTGGGAACTCCTGGGAATCTGTTCTATATATATGTTCCTGAATTTTATTATTTTCTTCTTTCTTGTATAAAGTATATCAAACAATCTTTAATGCCCAGATTTGAAAAAAGCACATTTAGGGTGCCGAAACACGTGTCATCTATATGGGCCACCAATAAATATATGATGAACTAAGAAAAATTGGTTTTGTTTTGATACTTGAACTCCACTGTTGCGCAGTAATAGATGGGTGCAGAAATCTTTTTCCACTTGTTACTATATATTTCCACATCACTGATGATGCGTTTGGCCTTTTTAGTGTGCTGCCCATGTAATTTTTGACAGAGCGCTCTCCGGCAGCAGAGTTCTTTGCTGGCATTTATATTATATAAAAGTTTATTATCATTGCAAAACGATCTCCTTGCTTTATTCCCTAGCGGGGTGTATGTAATTTAGAGTGTACATTCAGAGGTCTAAACATTCAATGGCTTAGACAATGATGGTCCCAACAACAGTCCTTCATTGTCCCTCTCTGTGCTTCGGGTGCATGTTTGTTTCATGAGGCACCAGGGAAGGCAGACCGTAGATTAAACCCCTGGGGGAGAAACTTGGGTGCGGGAACTACAGTGTTAACGAAGCCCTGAATTCAGAGGTCAGCACACGTATATATTATTCTCCTTTCTTGTGCGCACCCCTTTCATATGATGTTCAGGTGCCTGCCATGGCAAATAAATAATTGGTTTCTGTTGTTTAGTTTAGATTAGATAGAATGTTTCTAACATGTGGCCTGACCTTCACTGCAAGGATGATCCCAGCTGACCCACGTGCAGCAAGATCGACTGGGAGAAGACAGCCAATTAGCCCCTGGCATCCCCTTCGGATCAGGCCTCACTATATGTCTGCACCACCCAGCGGTGTGAATTGTTACTATATATGTCCATGTCACTGATGATGCATTTGGCCTTTTTAGTGTGCTGCCCATGTAATTTTTATCAGAGCACTCTCGGGCAGCAGTGTTCTTTGCTGGCATTTATATTATATAAAGGTTTGTTATCCTTGCAAAACGATCTCCTTGCTTTATTCCCTAGTGGGGTGTGTGTAGTTTAGAGTGTACATTCAGAGGTCTAAATATTCAATGGCTTAGACAATGATCGTCCCAACAACAGTCTTTCATTGTCCCTCTCTGTGCTTAGGGCGCAGTGGTTGATTGAAGAATGACTCTATAATCTTCTGCATGTATAGACATCCTGACTTGTGGGATCATAGCCCTCCCAGCTGGAATCAGTAGCATTCAAACTCTAGTTGTCAGCCCATTCATGGTCAGACAGCTCAGCTACAGCCATAACATGGAGTAGTTTATGGAATCAAATGCTGCTGAGAGGTCGAGCAGCATTAGGACAATGCATCTATCTGAGTTGGCATGTCTTTTTAGATCATCCCAGATGGAAACTAAGCAGGATTCTATTCCTCAAAGTGGTCTGAAACCTGATTGAGCAGCGTCTAGGATCTTATTGGATTCTGAGAAGAGGCATAGTTGTGAGTAAGCTGCTTGGTCAGCTAGTTTGGCTATGAAGCGGTTATTCGTAATTGGTGTTTAGTTGGTTGGGTCAAGAGGGTTGAGGGAGGCCTTTTTATGGAGGGGCTTGATGAAGGAGGTCTTAAATTCTGCTGGGAATATGCCGGAAGTGAGTGAGGAGTTGATGATCGATTGTGTGAGAGTCAGAGGCAACCGTCTCCTAGAGAACTTGATAGATGGCTAATTGCTAGTAGTTTGAGGAATTCTTGGGGTGAGAGCGAAGAGAAGGATAAAAATGGAAGAGAAGGTGGAATTTATGTTACTGGGGACTAGAAGGTGAGAGAGAAGGCGGAACTTCTCGAGATCTTAGAGATGTTTGTCTCTCTATTGCGTAGTTGTGGAAGTGGTCTAAGAAGGAGTCGCAAAGCGAATGTGTGGGGACGAGTGACTTTGTTGGTGAATGCCGCAGCGTTGAATTCAGCAATGAGCTTAAAGAGTTCCCTGGTTCGGTGTGTGGCTTTGAAGATTCTGTTCCTGTAGTAGGGTTTTTTGGCTTTGCAGACTTCTGCACAATGAAGCTGGAGCTGTGAGGCATACGCTAGTCTGTTGGGTGAAGATGGGTCTGAACGCCATGTGCGTTTAATGTTATGGTTCAAATTTTTAAGCTTTTTGCGGGCTGGAGTGAACCAGCTGGAATTTTCTGTTTGAGAAGGTTCTGACGGATGAGGCAGAGTGGATTGCTTCAGAAAGCCAGAAATCGAAGTTAGAGATGGTGACCTGAGCTGGCGAAAGAGAAAGGATGGTTTGTGAGGTAAGTAGTACATCTGCCAGGCCTGAGGTCACTTTGATTTCTTTCCATCGACGGGATTGGGATAGGTGTCCACGGGCTGTTAAGGCGGAGGGGAGAGTCTCCTGAGGATAGGACAAAGAGGATGGTGGAGTGGTCTGACCATATGAGCGGGCGAAGTGATAATGTGACGATGTGGTCAGGGGATCCGAAGAGTGCATTTTGAGTGTGACCAGCAGAATGGGTTGGGGCTGAGATTATCTGTTAGCTGCAAAGTTTCCATGTTGTCCAGTAGCCATCGGTTCATTGGATTAAGGGGCATATCAAATCAAATGTTGAAGTCCCCGAATACAGTTAGGTGGGGGTGGGAGACCATGATGGCAGCAACAGAGTCGCTTTGGAATTCTGCAAAGGTTCTATTTTATCACAGGGGTCGGTATATAAGCAAGATGCTGTGTGTAGATGAAGGGGAGAGCTGGTATTTTCCCAAGAGGGATTTGCGATCTGCGTTACGGGGCCGGTTGTTTTGTGGAGGATGGCAATGCTGCCTGCTCTGCTGGTGCGATTATCGAGGATTAGTTTGTAGCCCTGCTGGAAGGCTTCATGTACAATCAGGAGGAAATCTTGGGAGAACCAGGTTTCGGTGATGAAAAGGATGTTGTGGCATTCTGTAAAGATTAGATCAGGTATATTATGAAGATTTCTTTAGTAGTTTGGATATTGATGAGAATGAATTTGGGGTGATTTATTAATTAATTATGGATAGTGTTTTGGAGGCTTGTGGGATTAGGTGCTGGGTGGGAGCTTGGTGTGGTGGAGGGAAGTCCGCAGAGGGGAGGGGCTGGCTCTGGTGAAACACCAAAGAAATATCGAGGCTTAGTACCACAAAATGAAATACGCCAATTACGGGTCAAAAGATAAAAGTATCTTTATTTCTGTACAGATTCAAAGCAAAACAGATAGCTATCTGGCTCCCAACACCTCACAGTGTGTACCAGCATACACAGTGAGAAGTGAGAGGGCTGAACATCTTAATGCAGCTTCTTTTATACATTTTTCCAATCATTGTCCAGCCCCTTTCCAAACGAATAATTTACATGCTAGGGTTCGTGCCCAGTTCACATGACAAATATGACAATATTGTTTAACATATTTAACAAGTTTGCTTGTCCATGAAGATACAATGGCAGTGTTGAGTCTCCGGCTCATAGTTAGCCTAGTTTCAAGAAAGAACACATTATATTACAATCAAAGCACACGGTTTGAGTTTGCTCTACATTGTCTTGTTGTTTATATGAGGATGAGGCTTGTGAGGGCAGACAACACTTGGATTGCAGTTCATACGAGTCGCAAGGTTTCTTTGCACAGAACAAACATTCTGCTCTCAGTGATCCTAAATATTGACATAACTAAAAGGTCGTTTTGCTCGGCTGTAGTTGAAAACACAGTCCACCATTTTAGGAGACAAAGCAAGAGTTAAAATCAAAATGGCGGATGGTTCTTAAAATGGCGGCAAAGTTGATTTGAATCGGAGCATTTCAAACGCGGTTTTCTGTACAACGCGAATGGGCTTCGGACAATATTCATAACAAGGCGTTATTATACGAATACAGTTTAACACTGGCTTGAGACAGAGAGTGAGCAAGGAGGTGACAGATGCAATGGAAGAGGTTGTGTGGGGAGGTAGGATGAGGGGGCAGGTAATGTGGCTTGGAGAGTGGGGGTTATTAGGTGCTGGGTGGGAGCTTGGCCTGGAGGAAGAAAGTCCGCTGGGCAAGGGTTTGGCGCAAGGCATGGGGGAGGTGGGGATGGCTGATACAGTGTAAGAGGTTGGGGGGCAGGCTAGGTGGGTTGGAGAGGTCGGGAGACTGGTTGGTAATATGGCTAGAAGAGTTGACAATGTATGCGAGGGAAGGGGCAATATAGTGTGCAGGTTGCCGGCAGACAGTAGATCTGAACGGAGAGAGTCTGGTGTTGGATGTAGTCAGTCTCAGTTTTGGAGCAGGAGCCCCCTTTGGGTATGGCGAGTCAGGGAGCAATATCTTCTTGGAGTAGGATGAGATGTACTTGGCTTGCAGCTATGGGGGCTGTCTTGGAGGTTGAGGAGGGATTTCACTGGATTTGGAGGTGTGGGAGAGAGGTGGAGGGTGTAGATGAGTGTTTTTTTATTATGTCTTGGAGGGAGGTATGGGGAGTTAGACTCAATAGGAATTCTATTGGAAGCAAGGTGTATATTCCTTCTGTTTTTTTAGGGTGCTGTGGGTCTGAGGAAGAGTAGGTGGGTTGACCAAGTGGGGGGTGGAGGCAAGAATTGCTCTGAAGGTGCTTAGAGATGCATGGCGTGGGTCTGATTGGGTTTGCTGGGCTGCATATGGGAGGCTAATGCTAGCAGGAGTGAAGGTGGTGGTTTCTGATAGTGTGGGCTTGGTGAGTGGGGAAGGGGTGGACTGAAAGCCTACAGGGGGGATGGATGATGATTGATCTGGTGCTGGGGTCATGTCAGGGGGAGGAGGGAGGAGATTGAGTGGACCGGGGCAGTTCCCACAGACACGCTAATTATTGGGGGAGAGTGAAAGGAGTTGGGTGTTGACTGGGAAGTGGCCACCCGAGGGGCTTGATAGGGTTCCAATGAAGCAGAAGGAGTTGTATTGTGGGCGTAGTGGTATGATGTTGGAAGAGATGGGGTGTTCAAGCTGGAAGCTGCAAGAGGTGTTATGTGGAGTGAAGGTTGGAGATGTCGGAATGAGAGGAAATCGGATTGTGGCGGTGGGGTAGATGATGGAGAAGGGCATGTGGTGCAAGGAGGAGGAGAATGTGTTAGGGTTAGAGGTGAAGAGCGGGAAGTGCCCGATGGGTGACGGATAAAGGTTAAGGGGGATGGAGGGGATTGGTAAAATGTAGGGGTGTTCTGGTAAGACAATGAATGCTGATGGGAAGGGTGGAATTGTACAGTGTTAGTGGGGCAAGGGGAATTGAGTCTTAGTTGGGAGGTTAGAACGAACGGGGGAGTGGCATTGTTGCTCGAAATGCATGAATAGTAATGGGGTAAGTGGAGGGATGTGTTGGAAGTGTTTCATTATAGAGGGTGATTGGGTTCTGGCAGCGGGCGAGAGAAGGAAAGTTGAAGCAGGGTTGTATGTCAGATGTCCATTGAAGATTGAGGGGGAGTTAGTAGACAGAGGTTTAGAGTTTGTCAGGAAAGGCTGGGCAGCGGTCATGGGTGCTGTGAAGGGGTAGGTTCTGTCTTGCCAGATGTTGTGAGAGAGAGGGGGTAAGTCTATGGATGACTGGGAGGGGTGATGTCATAGATAAGGAATGGGTGGGAGGTGCTACTCGTTTCTTTCTTTTGAATGCTTAGGTTGGTGAGGGGGAGGGCGTACGGATGGCATCTGACTGGGTGATCAGTGATATCCTTGGTGCAGCATTTGTAACCTCTTATTTTGGAGCTATTGACCATAGTTGAATGCTTTATGAACATAGGAAATTAGCCTTGTGGAATGGAAGTAGGTCACTAAACGGGATCACAAGTGGAGGTGATTGAGACCAGAGCTTCCTTAGTGGTGCCCTATTCAGATGTCACAGAGATCAAAGTTCTTGATAGTATAAATAGTAAAAACAGTAAGGAGAAAAAAAGGAACAGCTTTTGGTGGGAGAGTTCCAATGCTGCATAGGATCAGGTCGGTACAACTCCTGAGTGTTTCGCAGAAGCAAATTCAGAATTGGTGAAACCTCACAGTGGCCAATTCCCAGAGGCATTGCCACACAGTGGCAAAGCACCTAAGCACCAATGTTAATAGGCGGTGGCGCTCAAATGATACATGTGTTACGGTAGCCCCATTCAAATGGCGCGATTATGAGGCAGCAGAGCCTAAGAGGATTTGAATCCTAGAATGTTTCAACTCAGAGTGTAAAATTTGAAGGAGCAGAACTCACAATTATCCAATCATTGTGAGAGCAGAATTCCAATGGTGTAAATTCAGAGGCGGCATGGCCTAAAATTGTGTGAACCCCACAATGGTGAATGCCCAAGTGGCAACAGTTAACAGCAGTGGAGTACACATGAGACCTGCTTCATGATGGCATAATTCACAGGTAGCACAGCCTGAGATGGATTCAGGTCTCACTGTAGTAATAATCAAGGTGGCAATGATCAACAGTGGCAGAGATCAGACGTGGCAGGCCTCATGGTGGTAAAATTCAACTTGCTAAAATTCAGTGGAAGCACAGCCTATGGATTCAGATCTCACAATAGCAAAAAATCGAGCTTGCAGCAATCAAGAGAAGCAGAATTTCAAAGAGACATGCATCATGTACCTATGTTCAAATGGCTAAATTCAGTCTAGAATGGCTTCAGATCTCACAGTAGCAAATCAGGGTCACACCAATTAACTGCAGCACAGTTCACATGAGACCAGCATCATCGTTCCTAAGTTCAAATGGCCAAATTCAGCTGAAGCACACCCTAAAATGGTTTCAGATCTCACAGTAGCAAATCAAGGTCGCAACACTCAAGAGCAGCAGAGTTCACATGTACAAGCATCATGGTACCTAAGTTCAAATGGCTAAATTCAGTCGAAGCACACACTAAAATGGTTTCAGACCACGCAGTACCAAAAATCACGTGGCAGAGATCAAAGGCAGCAGAGTTCGAAAGCGAGAAGCAACATGATACCTAAATTCAGATGGCTAAATTCAGTGGAAGTTCAGCTTAAAATGGTTTCAGGTCGTACAGTAGTAAAATCAAGGTAACAGCAACACTTAAAAGGTTGTGAACATAACATCTTACAGTAGCAAAGATCAAAGAATTGAAACCCCAAGCATCCAACTTCGACATGGTAAAGCCTAATGACGGCAGGCTTCAAATGTGGCGGAACCTAACAGTAGTAAGATTCAAATGTGTCCAAATCTAGAGTAGCAGAACTCTAATGTGTTCAGACTTCACAGTTGCAAAACTCTAATGTGTTCAACCCTACCAGCAGAACAACTCAAATGTGTTGATACCAAACAGTATCAAAACTCAGATGTGCCTCTAAAGTCGCCTTAGGTGAGTTCCAGGGTAAGTAGGAGTCGTGGAAGTTCCATAGAAGTCAATGGACAAAGTCAATAGGTCACTAGGTCACACACTTCTATGGGAAATATGAAGAAACTCAGTGTTGCAACCCCAGGGAGTATCAAAAGAGACCCACCCACCTTTGTATCCTTGATTGGGAAAAACCAGAATATGTTGCAGCGAAGCAGGACCACCTACGTAAGTCAGTGGAAAATTAAGATAAGACTCACCTCCAAATATCCTAGACCCCAGACCACTCAAACCACTGAGGGTGAGTATGATGAGTATCATGAATAATCACCCTCCCCAATATCCAGAGGCAAGTATTCAGAGGAAGTTTTGTCGAAAATGGTGAAACAACCTGTGCAAGTAGAAGCGTATTTCCTAGGTATGGATTTCAGGATGAGGTGCCCAGGAGCTTGAACCCTAAACCCACACCAAAAAAAAATAAAAAAAACACATTCCCACAACAACATTGAAGCCAAGAGTGAAGAATCTGGCGAGGAAGAGGAGGGAACCCGTGATGATGGATCTCTGTAGCTCAGTGTACAAAGAAAGGTACTGCATCCCAGCAGAAAATGATCCCAGCACAGGGAAAACCGCACATGGGGCAGCCTAGGGGGATGAAATGCTCACCCCAATGCACAAAAAGGGTCTGCAGTGCATGGTCTGGATTCCCATAAAGCGAAAACCTAAACCAGTATATTCCCAAACCATTAAGCCCAACCAGCATGGCAAGGGCAGGGTTAAAAACGGCAGGAATTGGAGGTAAAAATCCTTCTGCAGATCTGCTTCTAACTAGAGGATGCTTGAGGAAAAGGGACAGATGACTGGGCAGGTTTTAGGAGGCCACCCTATTTATAGTAAACAGGGGAACTCTGAGAGGTTAGCCAAAGCCAAATCAAAGTAGCAATGTAGAGCAGTCACGGCTATTCTCAGGAGAGTGTGAGTGGGGTCAGGGGACCACAATGAGTCCACACAGTGAAGCACACGATAATCGAACTTAGACAGGAATGTATACAATTACAATATTTATTCTAGGCCTTAAACACACACTAAAAAACAAGCAGGTGAAACTATCAAACAACACTCAATAACATATACAGTCACCATAGGTTCTTAAAATGCATTTAATGTCTTAAATAAAGAAAGGAGGTAAGTAAAGTGATGTATTCAACCTGTACCTGAGCCCTCTCCCTGCCCTTATTCGCTCACATGGTCTAACCTGCTACAACTACACAGATGACACCCAGATCATCTTCAAGATCCCTAAATCCTCCTCCTTCCACCCCCTGACAGCGCCTCATGCCTCACAGAAATTGACCACTGGATGACGATTAACTAACTCCTCCTCAACCCCAGAAAAAACCTAAATCATGATCTGTGGGAAGTCTGCCCTCTTCCCCCAACCCACTGCGTGGACATCCTCTCTGGGCCCTCCTCCCACTACATCCAATTTAGTAAAGAGCCTGGGATGTACCATGGACTCAGATCTGACACTTTCACACCACATCAACTCTGTGTCTAAAGTGTACTATCTACACCTTCTCATTCTGCTAATGCATCTTGCCCTACTTCTCCTTCGCCCACAAAGTCACAGCAATCATGATTATTGTCCTCTCTCACATAGACTATGCTAACTCCCTATACCTGGGTACCCCTGCATCTCCATTCAGAAAACTCCAAATTGTCCAAAACACTGCAGCCATGCTCCTTCTAGCCAATGCCCCCAGAGAGCAGATCACACCCACTCTCTGTGTCCTCCACTGGCTCCCTGTTGGGCAACGGTCTGCTTTCAAAACTAAGTGCATCATCCACCTTTCTCTGCACAAGGTAGGCCCAGAATACTTACAGCACAATCTAACGCCTTACAAAATCACCAGAAACCTGAGATCAAGCACTGCACTCCTCCTTCACATTCCTTCCATCAAATTGACCAGAATAGGGGGGGGGTTCTCCTTTTCCGTCTAAGCACCAACAATATGGAACACGATTCCCCTCAACACATTCGCTGCTTAGAGGATCTCCTTGCCTTCTGGAAAGCCCTCAAGACCTGGCTTTTCCCCCCTGCATCCTGAAGACCCCTTTCTGCCCCTCCCATTAATGTAACCCCCTGTCTTATAGGCTGGGGCAGCAATAAATCCCTCAACAATGAGTACCTCAACAATGTACTGAGCAACGTAGAGAAAGGACCCCAGGAGTCTGCAGGACAGGATCAGTGATAGGCCAACAAAACCACAAACCAGTCAGGTCACTTGTGTACGTATCACAGTCCATGTCAATGGAAGATTGCCATAGGCACTGCCAGCCGTGTGCACTCACCTACAATCATACATCACTTGAAGGCACATTGCAGAACCCCTCTGCCATCAGAAGTCTGACGGAAATGTGGTCTAGCTGGACACATACTCAGTCTCCTGGACTTGCATACTTTCTCAACAACCTCTCAGCACCTATTCACAACCAGCTCGACATGGGATGCTAGCAAGGACTTGGCCACCCCTACCTACCTTAGTTTTAGCTAAAATGCACACATGCATTCTAAACTCCTCTGACAAATCTCTCATACCATAGACTTCAGTCCCCCAAGGGAATTCACCTGCAGTGCTGTGAGGCCATACCAATGGGAATAGGTCCTATACAAAAGTCATATTACATTACATTACATTACATTACATAGGAGAGGAGATGAAGGAAAAAGTAGTACTCATTGTGGGTATCACTGATGATGAATTCCCTCTAGGCAAGGGGTCAGTTTAATGAACCATAATATCGCTCTGTGGGACATTTACTGGGTCTCCCACTGAGGCCACAGTTCCCACTCTAACACATCAATATTTTTTGACTATGTGTTCATAAACAGGAGCAAAGCCCCAGCACTCTATGATACTGCTGCGAGTATCACTGCTGATCGATAACAGTGGGTGCGCAAGGACCAGATTCTTCCTGGCCCTGTCAAGTTAGTCTGGGGTTTTGATGGCCTCATCAAATGCCATCTGGCTATTGTAGAGTTTAGCTGCAGGGGTGAAACCTCTCAGCTGCATGTCACTGTCAAGGCGCAATTCCAGTGGACTGTCTTTTAGGAGAAGACAAGACTGATGCTGAAATAATTGCAGAAATCACAAGATCTAGAGTCAAAGAAGCAGCATGGTTAGCAATCCTCGAGGTCATGGGTCCTGGAATGCTACTTTCTGAAGTTGCCAAAAGACCAGCACTGGCGGTCATGCCTAGTCTGATCCAGAATCCACAGAGGGACCTGCTCCTGCTGGAGAGGGCTTAGTGGACACTCAGGTGCCTACTGCGGTGGCACCAGATTCAGTGACCCCAGGGTTGCCATTGCACATTGTGGGGTGGAGGACACCGCAGTCTCAGACCTCCAGGGGCTGCCAGAGCTAAGCGACTTGTCCTTGTAAAGGAGCGGCAAGGGAACTCTTAGCAGTTACCCCAATTACCAGAAAGAAGAACAAAATCCCTGCCGCAAGAACGGAAGACTCAATCATGTGGCAAAATTGACTGTCTTTATTCTCCATCAAAATGACAGTGATCACACTAGAACAGCATGTCGATTCCAGAGCTCTCGTCCTCTAAATGTGTGTCACACCGTTTTAACCGTAAATTATGTCACAAAGACATGTCTCATCCCCCAAAACCTATCAGGGATGGGGATTGGTCAGTTTGGGGAAACTATATATGCAATACATAGGTGTTAGTTTGGTTATTGTATCGCCATATCTGGTGCCTCCCCCTAGGACCAGCTCTACATTTAACAAATACAGAGTAGCAGGTTAGCACGGAAATTATTTGCCACTTCAACATTATATGCCTTAACATGAAAGATAGCTAAGGACTGGATAAAATGTGTCTTCCCAGCCTTGGGGCCTTGGATAGCTACCATGCTGACTACAACTTTTTGAAGGCGATGGAAACGATCACGAAGGTGCTGTATGTTCCCTTCACATAGCCATCTCTGATTGCCTAGACCCTGGGAGAGTGCATCCAGTTTTGAACATGTGCATTAATTGTATCTTTCCACCTATGGCTCGATGGGAACAGACTTCCCCCATCTACCTTGAGTGAATAAGCATTGTCCTGTTCTTCCAGGTCACGTATGTAGAGACCACAAAATGAGCTCTCCTGCTTGTAGTTATGAAGGTTTTAGACTATATTCGCTGCAGGTGTCTTAACGGCTCGGTAAACTGGAAACATTCCATCTCTGCTCGTCCTTGGCTAGGATATGCACTGTGGCTGCACTAGAAACTCTGTCTGATGGCCTTTAGCTGAATCAGGCTGTCAGCCTTTCTATGAATTTGAAGATTGTGTCAGCTGCCCCATTCACTCCAGTACATCTATTGCTTCCATCTTTGTTCTTATGGCTTTCCATGTTAGTTGCAATTAAGCATATGTGACAGTCATCTATCTGTGTGAGCCCTAAGCATTTGTTTGATGTCTATCTGTGATAAACTAATGTATGTTTGTGTAGCTTCGTGCATGGATGCCTATATGCTTCTTGTCTATGTGCACCTACATCGTGATATCAGTAATGACTGTGAGGTCAGTACTGATGTAATTAGATTTCAAGGTAGTAGTCAGTCAACTTGTTCGATTGATGACAATTCTATCTCCTCCATATCAAGGTAGTAGTCAGTCAACTTGTTCGATTGATGACAATTCTATCTCCTCCATATCGTCAGTTGGGTGTGGTTTGAATGGCTGTCTGAGCGAGTAACGTTTCTCACATCTCCGATACATCGACAATGATGATGAAGGGCCCAAGAGTGATGTACCTTTATCAATTGTCTGCCTTCAGGCTGTGAGTCAGGTTGTGGTCACGAGGGCCACACTTGGACCTCCATCTCCACCCTTAACTGAAGGTCCCAGCCCTGCTGACTTTTGTCAGGTGCAACATGACTGCCCCACTCTGACAGACCTGAGTTGGCAGGCAGCGAAACAGGCTCAGGGGGAAGCCTCTGGGGTGTTCCAAGTGTACTGGGAGAATGTCTCCAGTATGCTGAGCTCATGAATCCTGCAGCAGGTGCCAAACGTAGGTTGGTGGTGCCCCAAAGTCACAGGAGGTTCATTTTGCACTTGGATCATGACATGCCTCTGATGGGTCCTTTAGGAGAGGTCAAGACAGCTGACCGGTTGCCCGTCCATTTTTACTAGACCCAAATGGGTGTTAAAATAAAGGAGTTTGTAAAATCCTGATTGACTTGCCATGCATCCAGTAAGTCTTGCGGGGCAACAAAGCCCCTCTTAATTCCACAACCAGTGGTTGGGTGGCCTTTCGAGAGAATTGGCATGGACATTGTGGGTCCTTCGGATCCTCAGACATCTGCAGGGAACTGGTACACTTTGGTTGTAGTAGACCATGCCAACCGGTACCCTGAGGCAGTACCCTTGAGAAGCAGCAAAGCCCAGTGGTGGCGAAAGCTTTGATAGGGATATTCTCTCATGTAGGATTCCCCAAAGAAGTCATTTCTGACAAGGGGATCAAACTTCACACCCACATAAATAAGGCTATGTAGGATGAACATGGAGTTACTTACAGGTTCTCCACAGCCTTTCCCCCCACGGAGAACTGGGCCTGTTGAGCAGTTGAACAAGACCAAGGGGCATGATAGGTGGCTTAGAAAAGCACCTGAGGAGAAAGTGGGAAATTCTCCTGCCATACCTTCTCTTTGCCTATTGGGAGGTGCCACAGAGCGGTGCACGGTTTAGTCCCTTCGCACTTCTCTTTGGCCATCCTGTTAGGGGTTCACTAAGCTTGGTGTGGGAAAAATGGGAGGGCAATCCCTGAACCTCTTCACATGATATAGTGGACTATGTGCTTGGCCAGAGATACAAGATGGCCAAGTAAAGAGAACATAGCACGCAAAACCTGACGAGCAGCCAGGAGCTCATGAGCACTGGCATGACAAGAAGGCTGCAATGACAGAGTAAACTCCAGGACAGAGGGAGTTTATGGAGCCTGTCAAACCCAGTGTCCTTCATGACAAGTGGACTGTGTCCTATGTGGTGCTTGAGAAGATCAGTGAGTTTAACTACCTCATTGACACAAAACCCCTAGGCAGAAGCACAGAGTGTTTCATATCAACCGGCTAAAGCCTCATTATAGTCGGCATGACTTGGTGATGACTCTCACGATGGATGATGTGACCGAGGAGGAGATAGATCCCCTGCCAGACTTGTTGAATGCAGAGTCCACTGATGGGTCTCCCCAGACCTGAGTGAACAACAATTGTGGGACTGCCAGCAGCTGCTGGGCTAGCACTCAGGTCTGTTCTCACTGAATCCAGGTAAAGTTTTTGGTGCATCCATGAAATTGACACTGGGGACTGTAAACTGGTGAGCAGAATTTACTGGATGCCCGACAAGGTAAAGGTCACCATCATGGAGGAGATCTCCAAGATGATGGACTTAAGGGTGATTGAGTTTTCCCAGAGCCCATGGGCAAGCCCAGTGATATTGGTCCCAAAGACGTCCAGTAGTGGGAAAACTGAAGTATGCTTTTGTGTGTACTACCCGGGGCTTAATTCTTCAAGAAAACATATGCACATCCCATACCTCAGGTAGATGAGGTGATTGACTGGTTAGACACTGCCAAATGTATGAGTATCCTTGACCTCATGACAGTGTACTGGCAGGTTGGCCTAACAGATGAAGCAAAAAAGAGGTCAGAATTCTCCACACCAGAAGAGCACTACCGGTTTACTGTGATGCCCTTTGGTTTAAAGAATGCTCCTGCCATCTTTAAGAGGATGGTGGGTCAGGTCCTATCTGGGTTAGAGGAGTTCAGCATTGCCTATCTTGATGATGTTGCTGGGTTACTGAGCAAGTACCAAATAAACCTAGTTAAAAGAGAAATCACTTCAGTGTGGAGTTCCACACGGAGTCAATTTACAAATCAGTAGAATTAACCCATATTTGGGATTTTCATGTGTTTTGTGAAGTACAGTCTTTTTGATGTTTTATATATTGTGTGTTCAACTATGAATTTTATGTAACGTGATCATTTTAAGAGTGTTATAATTAAATAAATTAATGTATGAATAAGTATATTCGGGAATACACGATTCCTGGTGTTTGTCATCTCTGTGGGTATATTGTACGGTGTTTACACCCTTTTTTTGTTATATATATTAGCTGTCTTCAGCCATACCTTTGAAGACTATCTATCCCACCTGGAAAGGTGCTTCAAGCCATGCAGGAGGCGGGGTTGACTATTAAGGCATCCAGGTGCCAGATAGCGCAGGGTATTATTAATTACCTAGGACATCAAGTGTGTGGTGTTAAGAAGCAGCCTCTCCAGGGAAAAGTCCAGGCAGTGGTGGATTGGGATATGCTCACTACCCAAATTCATGTAAGAGCCATCTTGGGCCTCACCCGTTACCACAGGCCTTTTTTCAAGGGTTATTTGGGACACTACCAAGCTATCTCAAATCTAGGTACTACTGTATTTACTGTTGTGCCCCCATTTCAGGCTTTTCTCCCTCTAACCAGGTGTCGCAAATCTAGGTATTACTGCATTTACTGTTGTGCCCCCATTTTAGCCATTTCTCACTTCTAGGCAATTTGTACTGCTTAGCCATTTCTCACATTTAGGTGAACTGTGTTGCTAAGCCATTTCTCATATCTAGGTGATTTGTACTGCTTGGCCTTTTCACACATCTGGGCAAACTGTGTTGCTTAACCTTTTCTCACATCTGGGTGAACTAATACCAACACTCAACCCTCATCATACACCTCTCACATATTGCACTAAAGATAACCAGAACTCCTCTGCACAGCAAACTGCACATACTTCACAACACTGTAACCACAAGACATAGCACACACAACCTTGCACAAGACCACATGACGGCTGCCTCCGAATCTCGCACCCTGGCTCAGTGAATCGTGCATCGAACTGAAGCTGCTAACAGCACATCACAGCACCCTTGCTCTTTTCCAGCTCCTCCCACTAACCTTACCCTCCCCTCCTTAATTATTTTTTTCACAGTACCGCCAGAGTGCCGAGAGACCACACAATTGGCACCTGTGCACGGTATAAAAACCTTTAACATTAAAATTAACATTAGCACTTGCCCTTCCGCTCAATGATTTAACATCCAAAAAGATGCAGAAGGTCACTAGGACCTCTGCCTGCCAAACTTCCTTCCAGAACTTGAAGGCCCCAGTTCTGAAGATCACAGATAATGGGCAAGAGTTCATCATAAAAACAGAGGCTTGTGGGTTTAGAATGTGTGCAGTGTTCGCACAGCTAAACTCTGAAAGGATAAAGCAAATGTGTACATATCTTAGTGGGTGCTTGGCCAGGCAAGACTGCAACTGGGCCACAATCGAAAATGAGGTTTTTGTGGTCCTGTGGGCAGTTCAAAAGCTGAAACACTACTTATTTGGATCTCATTTTACCATCCAAATGTACCATAGACCTATGAGGTGGCTTATGGCTATGCAGGGTGAGAATCCCAAGTTGCTGCATTGGGACATATACCTACAGGGATTAGACAGGGACATCCAACACAAACCAGGGTCGGAGCACTCTAATGCAGATGGCCTCAGTAGATACTCTTGCATTGAGAATGAGCCAGACCCCTAGATGGGTGAGTCTCAACCTTTTTGTCTGGGGGAGGGGAGCTGTGTCTTCTAACCATCAGGAGGGACCACTGGGGGTGACCTCTGCTGCTGTACTAAGACTGCATCTCTGCCAGCATCTCTGCCAGCCACCCTGTTTCCTGGGACTTCACTGTAATACAGGACCCCTAAAGATGTGTGCCAGCCTCCCCCATGTTTGGGAACCTGGGAAAGGACTAACCTTGGCCCTCGGGACCCTAGATTGGGAATCACAACAGATCCCTGTTTTCAATGGCGACCCGCTGTGAACCTGTGACCCGAGCGTGTTTGACATCGAGCAAACTATTAGGAGCCTTCAGTGCCGCTTTTGGCATTCATTGATCTTTGAACCGCCATTAGCCTGTTCGACTCCGTTGACCGCCGCACCACACCAGCGGAAGCGCGTTGTTGCAGTGGCAAGGACCAATGAAGTACCACTGCCTTGCATTACTCGAGTCTCTGTCCGAAGCACCAGCCTCATTATCGATGTACCCATAAGTCGATCGACCATACCTTGGTGTTTCCTGAACACTGACTTCTGATCCTCCACATAGAACCAACTCACCTGGCCATCCTGATACCAGCTCACTGCTGTCAAACTTCGATCGCCGACCAAACCTGGAGACCGCCCGATCGGCATAGCTAGAGTAGACGATGCAAAGCCGCAGCCACCTTCTGTTCGATCCCGAATTGCCGCCAGCTTACCAATGGACCACCGTGTCTGCCACATCTTCGAACTGAAGAGAACCTGTGATCGACGTGGAGAAGCCTAGTTTGATGCCGTCGAACCATCAAAAACTTTGCAAAGGTTTTATTGACTAATATCTGCCCTGGTCCATCATTGGGCCCTAGAGACTGGTTAGGTCATTTTATTTCCTTTTGCAACCTCAAGAACATATCCTTTGAATACTGTGGTCTTTTGTTGCCTTTTCTCCCCCTGTCTGAATACCCACAGTGCTACATCTTTTCTATTATTGCATAGTCTGTGTTCTATCTACAGGGGTGGGTTTTTACAGTGGATTCAAGTTAGTTATTACTGTACATGGTATGTTTGATTAAAGTATACATTGGTATAGAACCTTGATTGGACATTCCTTTATCTTTGATACTGATTTTGATATTTATATTGATATTTTATTTCTATCGTGCTCGTACACAAGTGTTTCAGAGCGCAACAAGGCAAGGGAGGGGAACAGGGGAGAACAAAACAGCGATCTTTCTAGGCCCAGTGACATTGAGAACGCGCAAGTGCATGGGAGAGGTGGAGGGGAAAAGTGCATGGAAGGTGGGAGAAGTGGAGATTGTGGAGCAAGGGAGAAACAGATAAATAATAATAAATAAATAATAAAGGCAAAAACCAGTGGTTGTGCAGCCAGCAATTGGCAGGTGCTGGGTTTAAGGCAGCAGACAGGGTAGGTCTGATAAGTGCTGGAAGAAAAAAAGAAGGGGGGACTGTATGGATACAGATACAGACCACAGTGCAAGGGGTGGCCCGGAAGCAGTGCGGGGGGGCTTGTGGGATATTCTGACCCACTAGGCTCTGCCCTGCAACATCACTGTGTGCTGCTTTAATCAGAAACAACAGGATGGCCGCCAAAAAGCTCTATGCACTAAAAAAATCTCTGAGAAGTGCGCAGGAAAACCTGAAAAATAGGCTGCCAATCCATTTTGCCTATGTCAGTGGTAAAACAGGAGACCACACTGCCAAAACCTGTCATTGGGCTGCCTATAGAGGGAAATAGAACTGTTTCAAAAGGCAGTGTTGCATTGCCAGAAAAACCCAGAAGTGCTTTAAAATCTGTTTTTCCTTGGCTGTTGAAAGTGCAAAATCATGGTTCCCAAACACCAGAAAAGATCCAACATCCTTGTTGGGTGTTAAACATCACTTTATTTAAAGAATCCACCTAAGCACAATGACAGGTGAAACACATTTCATCCTAAGAAAATCCACATTCAAAAAGATGCTTGCCTGGAAAAATATGTCATATATGGGCACAGTACCGCCGCTCGCCTGTGTCAGAGCTGTCATTTACATATACTGGCAGTTTAAAACTTGTGTCTTAAGATCAAATTGTGGAAAATAAGAGACTTGCCATCAAAAGCAATATAGGTTGCTACAATTCAATCTCTATGTTTGTAAAAGACTGGAATTATGAGATCTGTGGGTATATTGTTAAAATGTAAGTTTATTTAGAAAAGACAATTGTAAACAAGTGGTTTTAAAAGTGAACCAATGTTAGCCACAGTACTTCAAAGGCAAATTCCACAGTTTGCCCCAAACAAAGACATCTTTGTTTGCAGCGCTCAGATACCTCAGGGTTTGTAGCGCTATATAAATGCCAAATCATTATTATTATTTATTATTATCTTCCCCCTGCTCTTTGCTCAGGATGTCATTGAGTTGTTAATGGAGGTGGGAGGAGATTTTGGCCTGTTGCTCTGGGAGAGAGACAATAGGCTTCCTGGACTGAAAGGAAATGCAAATTTGGGTGTCAACAGAAACCAACTGCCAGCAGGAAGGGAGCCGTGGACTGCTCTGGGCCCATCAAACTCTGGGGGCGGGACCAGACAGATTTGTGTATCTTGCATTACAAGAAAATATCTTTTTTGAAAAAGACTCATAGAAAACTGTGAATAATATGTAAAAATCTGTAAATTAGATGTTAATATGAAAATTCTGCTCACCGTATGAAACTATTCTGGACTCTGTGCGATGTTCAGATACAGGATGTGGATGTTGTAGCAATTGTGATAATGCTAGGAATATGAAAGTTTACAGGATTATGCCCAGATGTAATGCGCATGTATGGAGAAAAATGTGGACAGATCTGACACTGGGTACCCAACCAAAAGCGCGAAAAACTGTAAAATTGGAACTAAAGCTCTCACTGAGTTGGGGCTCGGACGGATACATGCTATACTAAATCTGTAATGTGAATATGTAGTATTAGCAGGTTGGTGATATTGTAAATATGATTTATGTGGAAAATAGATTTACTGGACAGAAACCAGGGGAAGGTACTCCCTGGGTTGTAAAATGCATCATCACTATGACACTAGATTTCCTTCTCAAATCAGGAGGGGGGAAAGACTTTAACCAATAGGAATCCTAGAGGGTGTGCTTAGTATAATTCAACCTACCCACCCCTTTGGGAAATAGGTAAATAGGGACAGTTTAGGACCTAGAGACACACACAGATTCACCCATCAACTGACTTACTGGTGAAGCGCTCTGCAGGAGGAACCCAGATCCCAGACTTCAGAACTCTGAAAGCAGAAGTCCCAATACCAAAGCTGAACCCTACTCAGCTGGCCTTTAAAATCTTGAAACTTGATTTTAACCCCAGACTTCCAAGGGGCACACCAAAAATTGAACAGCAGGGATGTGCTGTTTCTGCTTCTTGACAAGAACTCTTGCTAGAATCCAGAGATCCAAACCCATTCATTCAAAACCACATTCAAAAGCATTTGACCTTTTTTGAAATCATTCCTGTTTCTCTCTGCTTGCTGGGGGGTATTGGGATTGAAACTGTATTGGTTGAGATTGTATATTCCTGAAACCTGTTTTCTCTCCTTCCATCTCTATATTGCATATTAGGGGGGATTGAGTAGTATCATGGGGAAAGAGTGACATTGCATTTGATTGAACCCACATCAAGTATTATTCCATGCTGCATTATTTTCTTATCCATATCAAGTATTATTCCATGTTGCATTATTTTTCTTATTCATACTCATTTTGATTAAAGAGATTGTTGATTGTTGTGATATCACCCATTGGTAATTATTGTATAAATATTATTAGTGTGATATATATATTGTTCAAATCCATAAAATAAATCTTTTAACTTTGCAAAACAACCTATTTCTTGGTTCAGTGAGACCGGGGTGGATTCAAAGAGAGGGGCATGATATAAGGGTACATCATTCAGAAATAAAAGAACTTATAGACGTAAAAATATATAATTAAGGGTTCCAACTGTGCATCACATGCTAGGCATTGAATTAGGTGGAGTGCTGGGTTGAAATCACTTACAGGTGGCAGGGTGAGCAGGTACCTGGGCCCAGAGGACAGAGGGTGGCCAGGTGCACGGTGCCAAGAGAACACAGATCAGCAGAGGAGAGGAGGAGCAAAGGCAGAAGCAAAGAGGAAGGTCTTGAGGTGCTTCTGGAACCGGCGATGGTTCTCCTCAAGTTTTAGAGTGGCAGGGAGACTGTTCCAGAGGGAGACCCCAGCCGAAGACAGAGATCTACCCCCCCCCCCCCCCACTTGTTTCTTTGAAAAACAACTGACCCTGAGGGAGTTAGAGGTAGAGGAGCGAAGAGCTCAAGAGGGGAGGTATTTGCGGAGGGATAGCTGAAGGTATTTTGGACCCAGGCCCCAGAAAGCCTTGTGGCCAATGCAGAGGGTTTTGAATTTAATCCTTGCATCCACTGGGAGCCAATGGAGAGATTTCAGAGCTGGAGAGATACGATCCCAGGGCTTGAGGCCAAGGACAAGTCTCCCAGTCCTGTTCTGGATTAGTTGCAGAGGGCAGAGAGTAGAGGCAAGTAGATTTAGAAAAGTAGCTGTTACAATAGTCCAACCTAGAGAGAACCAGAGCTTGGGAGACCATGAGCTTCTGGGGGAAGGAGAGGAAAGACAGAGTACCTCTGAGGAGATGCAGTAGGAAGTTTGACTTTTTAGAGACATCAGAGATGTGGGAGGAGAAGGAAAGTGTGGAGTCAAAGATTACCCTGAGGCTCTTAGCCTGGGGGGTAGGAGGAGGGCCAAGGGAGGCCGGCCAGAGAGTGAGGGGAAAGGATTGGGAAGGTGTGCCGATGAGGAGGATCTCCGTCTTGCTGGCATTCAGACAAAGATCATTGGCGGCACACCAATCTTGAATGGAAGTTAGGCAATCAGAGATGAGAGAGGGAGAGGAGGTGGCCGAGGACAGCCTGAAAATGAGTTGGGTGTTGTCAGCGTAGAACTGGAAATTTGAGCAGAAAATGGCAATGCAGTGAGAGAGAGTTGCCAGGTATTGGTTGAAAAGCCAGGGTGAGATATTAGACCCCCTGGGGAACACCACAGGTAGAGAGGAAGATAGATGATAGGAAGGACCCAAGTTGGACCTGGGAGGGTCGATCAGAGAGTAAAGAGGTCAGCCAGGCCAGAGCCTGATAAGTGATACCCAGGGTATCACGGAGACGGTTGAGCAGGATGGTATGGTTGACCATGTCGAAGGCAGAAGAGAGATCGAGGAGGATGAGGACAGAGGAAATTTTAGAGTCAAGGTTGGAGAGCAGATCTTCACAGATGTTCAGGAGAGCAGTTTCCATGCTTCTGACATTTTGGACTGTTATACATTGCTGTTTGGGTTGCTACTGAACCACATTTACACCCCTCTTCATGGTATAGCCTTCCCTCGGCCCAGATTACCACACAAGGCAACTGAAGTATATCTCTTGGCTGTGCCTGTTTACGCTTACGATTGTGTTGGCTCACTGTTTGTAGAAGAGTGAGGGCTGAGTGGACTCTTTAGTCTCTCCTCATCCTGGATATTGATGTTGATATTTTACTTGTATCGTGCTCGTACACGAGTGTTTCAGAGTGGGAAATAGTACACTATCCTTGTACTCCTGCATAGCAGAAGTCAATTGTCACAAGGCATGTCTTAGAGACAGGGGTCTGTAGGCTGTCTGTAGGGACTGAGGCAGGCCATATGTCAAGGGAACACGGGGCTGGACTTCGTCCGCCTACTTTTTTCATAGTGTGACACCTTCACCGTATGCTTTTAAGGAATAAAAAAAATGGCTGCTCCCACTTGCATTAAAACAGAGCCACCGTCAGGATACTACCCAGGTCACGTGGCTCTGGGAGCAAAAGCTTAGCCACAAGACCTCACGAATTTCTTACGGTGATGCTGGACACTGCCTCATATTTACATTCTGCTCTGCAGGACATGTTGTATGACCGATTTTTGTATATAAAAGATTAGCACCTTTTATATTTAAACAGCAATATTATGGTATAATCCGTTCTCTTGGAAAAAGCTTATTTTATCTCCAACTCGGAAAGACCTATTGAATGAAATGTGCATATTTCACTTCCGGCTATATTCACTTCCCGTGACATAATTTCCCGTTGCTGAATTCAGAATTCCCCCACTTTTTTTAGGATCTGAGCCCTGGGGTGAGTTGATACCCAATCCCTGCTGACAGATGTATACTCTGGATTGCCCACGCACCATTTGGCCTGCCCCACCCCCCTGCACACATGCTGATTGGCCCTAAAATCCAGCCACCCCTATGAAATGTGAAAGTTGGCTCGCCTGCTTGATAAATTACAGGGGAAGCCATTTTGGATTTGGCAATGTTTGCTTCTCAGGACACTGCATTGCTTAGATTTGACCTGTCTTTCTCTCCTGAGTGTTGATGAAACACGTCTTTCCGCAACTAAGGAAGGAGAGAGCCAGCAGCGACGAACTAAACGGGTCAATTCGTGACGGAAGTGGGGCGCTGAAGGAAGTGGGGCGCACAGGGAATTCGAACGAAGCAAGTATGCTGAAAATAGCCATGTCCAACTAGTGTCACATCGCACGGCAGTTCCGCGGGGGGATGCAAGATACACCTGGCAGACACATGGCGACGTGACAGAAACAACACCCTTGCCGTGGACATTAGCAACGCACGGGGGCGGGTGCTGCTTTGGCTCTACAGTGAAGCCTACGTGTGGTTAGCCTCTGAAAACAAGGCTTGCTTATAATAAGTGAAATACGCACATAGTGTTGAGATGCGGAAACAGAATGGCGTTATTAGTCACGCCTCAACTAGAGGAGGTGAAATGGGGGCAGGAATATCAGCCTCCCGCCAGGTCTCAGTGCTATGGAAAAGTGTCCTCGTTAGAGCCATCTGGCGTGTTTAACACGTCGCCGCCAAGCAGATCCCTGGAGCCAGTGGACACAGGTGCTGCCTGTCAAACTGGAAAATGTGATGAAATGTGGAGCAGAAGACAATCAACAAATAGTACAAACAGGAACCAGCAGTGCCAGGGACCTATCTCTCTTAAAAGGATAGGCACGCCATTAACACTGCCGCAGAGCCTTTCCGAGACACCAAAGTCATAACCGAGTGCAGTAGTTTGTGTTTGCAGGGAATACATGTCATGCAACTATATGGAGTGGAGAGGTCCATGACTACACGACTCACTTTTTTAAGGAAAAAGCTTAATACACATTTTAAAAAAAAAAGACTAATGTGATAAATAACAGACTTCACAGTCCATATTGTATAAATGGTGGCCTAAAAGTGGTTACATTAACTTCACTTCTCTGCTGAGATTATTGATAGATGAAACCTGGAACGGAGAAGGGGATTCAAAAGCGAGATAATTCCTAGAAGTCTCTGAGAAGGCCTCCCGTAAAGATGGCTACTGGTGTAGCTGGCTAGGAATGCTTCGCCCTTCTTCCTGCAGATTACGGTTGGGATTAGTGGGGTTAAGGACACGGTTCCAGGCCATTTTACCAAGGGTGATTTCCTTGGTGCTCATCTGCTGACGTTGCTGTTCTTTCTAATACACTCTTGTTAGGTGGTCGAAGCCAAAACTATTGCATTAGAGTACCTGTAGGGTGAAATGGCATATGAGGGGCACACATCTTGGCGGTGTTGCTTGATTATTTATCCACCCATTGACTGCCCATGGCTATGATAATTCCTATGGACATTCCCACCCAGTTCCAACCCCTCCCTGGCCAAAACACCAGCTCATGGGAACTCTTGGAGTTCGCTTTACTCAAGCCTTACCATCAAACTTGGAATTAAAGTTCCTGCTAGTGGTTTTTAAAGCAGCCTTCTGAGGCAAAGGCCCGAATCATGGAATGTTTTGCACAGTTCTAAGTGACTTTGCACTGCCAGCAAACACTGATTCATGGAGCAGTGCAAAATATATTTGTGCATTGCTAAGTGACCTTGGTTCATGTTAACACTGTAGTTGAAGCATTTTCTGATGTGTCTTATCGCCTTCCTTATTGCTTTTCACACATATGACATATGCCTATGCCGAGACACTTGTAGATATTTAGTTGGACTGTCGATCAGGTTCTAGCTGGTAGTATCCACGGTGCAGGTCAAGCTTTGAAAATATGAGCATGTCGTTCAGATAGCTAATCATGTAACTGTTGTGCGTCTTGGCTCCTATTTCCTTTTGGTATAGCAGCATTGGCGTGTTGCTTATGTATATATATATATTTACTGAAAAAAAAGTTCTTAAAGGGAAGTTATGGTTAAGTTGCACTAACAAAAACCTATGAAATTCACTGAAAAAAACATTGTTAAAGGGATGTTATGGGTAAGTTGCACTGATAAAAACCTACGAAATTAATTAAAAAACTTTGTTAAAGGGACGTTATGGTTAAGTTGCACTAATCAAAACTTGTGAAATTCACTGGAAAAACTTTGTTTAAGGGACGTTATTTGTTTCGGTGAGGGGACAAAGTTATAAGCCACCCAAAAAGTGCTCTTCCTATGGGTTGAGCAACTTAACTATAACTATAGGGCCGCTACCAAAGGCCCCATAATGAATATCCTTATTTGGCCACTGCAGTTGTGCTTAGGGACAACCACTCTGTGGAAAACCCAGGACCTTGGTCCCTGGGGAGATTCAGTGCTGCCTTGAGTGAGCACACTTGCTATTTCATGCTCATTATGAGGCTGGAGATGAAGGCTGACTCGCCCATGATGCAGGGCAATGGCTCAGACAGATTTTTCAATGTGCAAGGAAAGGTCTTCAGTTTGCCAAAGGCCGTGAAGAGCTCAGGATGAGACACCATTTCAGTTGGTGATGCATACTTGTAGGTTCTTGCCCAGGACCTCACCTTTTAGAATATGAATATCCAATTACCTCTGGTCCTAATGGCCATCAGATCTACCCCTTCATCTGCAACCAAAATGTCACCATTTGAGTTGATGTATTCTGTGGCTTCCTTTAGTTGTATGTTTGTCACAACATGTCTGCAATTATATACAGGATGTGTTGCAGCCCAAACAAATACCCTTATGTCCGAAGGTGTCAGTATGGTTTTCCGTCAGGTTTTTCATATTCCCTTATCGATGCACATAATGTTGATCAATGTGTCAGTGACAATCATGAATATCGTCGGATGTCCTCTAATGGAGCGGTCAATTTCACCTTCATCTGTTTCATCTCGTCTTGACATCATGCAGATGTCAACAGCAACTTCAGAGTTGCTGTGGAGCCTGACACTAGTGACTCACCCTGTTTGACTTTCATGCGGTGGACATGCCTCTTGGTGTAGGTTTTCCATCCAGCTTGTTAGATTTCACACTTTCCTGCAGGATCTAGAGAAGTGATTGGCTTTGCCACATTTGCTGCATTGATAACTTTCCACTGGGTAGTTGTCTTCATGCAGGAGTGGTAACATTCAGCAGTAGCATGCATTGCTACTATACTTTGGCTTTGTAGTTGGCTTATTCTGATATGAGCCTCATCGGTCATCACTTCTGGCACGCCAGCTAAGCTTTATGGGCGTTTGCTTTCCCCATGTGAGCTGCTGTGGCATTTGGCATTTGGCTTGGCTTCTGCACATGCAAAAATGGGGGTCACAATTTTTCAAACCAGATAAATAGAACTGGAAACTATAAATTCACAGCGTTTCTGAATGAGATAAATGTATATCCACAATCTGAACTTCATCAGCCAAGAGAGAGAAATACATCTACATAGTTCAGGAAAAATGAGGTTGGCAATCCTGAGTTCTTATTGTGATGATTTTAATCCATATATCTGCAATTCTACCATTAGCTTCTTTTACAGAGAACTATTCCTGAAATAACACCTCCCATCGCAAAAATCCCACCCCAAAATGTGGGACATGGAACAGTCCATTTTTAATCTGAATATTCTGTTTTATTTACAAAAGAAAGTCAAGAATGTAAAGGTGATGCCCTAGCTTTCGGTGCCGGTGAAGTTACACAATATTCCATATAAACGCAGGTGGAATGCTACAGAAAAAAAACGTAATCCGCTTGATGTTATCTGATTATTGTTTACATTCACAATGCACACAAACATCCATAGGCATTAGAGCAAATCTTCTGCAATATAAATAGAGTAAAATCTTCTGCAATATAAACATACAAAGTATTTATTTATTTTGCATTTTTAAAGCACTCACAAAGGCCCCAGGCATCGAGGCGCTGTTACAGGAATTGTTTGTTTTTTAGTTGTGTAATTGTTTTTTTGTTTTTTGTTGTCTTAGTTGCATTTTTATAACGCACTTAAATACCCAGAGGTTTCTAAGCGCAGACCCGTGGATCGAACCTGTGTTGCTTCGTGTCGTCTTGCTTCCAATCCGAACACGTTGCCGCTGAACTATCCTCCCGGGATGCATTTGTTATTAGATTCAAAGTAAAAAAACCTACTTAGAATAAACTTTACAATAATACAATTCACTTAGTTTTTCTCTGAAACCATGCCAAATGTTGGCATCGGGGAAAATATTTGTGGGTTCACACATAACTTTCTTGTTTTAGGGCTGATTCGTCTCAAAGGCTGGACTCTTTCCTTTTCTAGAATGGGAATAGATAAAAGAGTGTATGAATGGGTTAACATGGCTGACTATTCTTAAGGTGTGGGTTCAGGTTAGTGGTTTTAATTTTGGAGAGTGAAATGTCTTGATGAATTAAATGGCAGCACACGCATCTGATTATAAAAGTGAGATAGAAAAGGAATCAGCAAATTAACTTTACTCATCATTAGGAGTCCACTTGAGGGAGAATCCATTCTTTTCTGTGCAATGTTATTTGGAAACAATGATGTTGGTTAATTAAATTCATGTTATTTCCTTGGGAACGAAGGAGAGGAAATAACCTCTGTAATGTTAAACTATGGTTTTCACAGGTCAAGACGTCTATCAGTGCCTGAAAACCTATGAGTCACGTTGTACACCATGCTCATAAACCCAGGCATAATTTGTTCCTTTAAAAACTCAGGAAATAAATTAATAATTGGATACTATCAGAGGCTAGTATGCCATGCAAAATCATAGATTTCTGGGTATTCCATTTTAAATATAATTCCACAAAGTTGAACTTACAAGCCCAAACTCTATGTAGTGACAACGCTTGTAAACAGGGAACCCCAAAATACTTGCAATTGCTATTTGAGATTTAACAAATTCTTTGGAAATGTATATGAAAGCACTGTGGTTATTGCAGGTAGTTCTGGCTTGTCTTTAATGGCCCAGGACAGGAAGGGCCATCAGCAGTTCCAAGCAACTCTCAAGGTAAACTGTTCCTTTATGTTTGACGCCCTGCTCCAAATCCCTCTCAAATAATCTGGTTCTGTCATGGGAATAGCTTTGTCATTCATCCCCCTCTGAAAAAGGCCTTCTTGAGGAGAGTTTCCATCAGCTACACGTAGAACCACTTCTTCTATTGGACAGACCCTCTTCCTCAGCTGCTTTCCTGTTTGTTTACCTTTAACTACTCAACAACCTCCACCCATGCAGCATCATTTGTTACAGCAATTTCGGATTACGTGGGGGTGTATGATGGATTCCTTTTACATTCTCATGCACTAAAAATCCTCCTCTTTGCTTCAAATTTCTGAATGTATTTTGCCATATCATGGGGGGATGTATTCAACTACCGGTTAGCCCTCCACACAGGAATTATGATCATATTGGACTGAAATATGTCTTCCCCATGAAATGTATTGTATGACCTGTCCCATTGCTGAGGCCTATATATTCCAAATCGAAATAACATTCTGAATTCAGAGACATCCTTTAGCTTTCTTTAGGTACAGGCATAACCAAGTTATTAAAATATGTGACTGTTGTAATGGATCATGCATTTTAGTATATACTGTTTATATGCATGTCATTGAGATTTAATTCAATTTCAATGGATTTTATTCCAAAGCTGTTCTTTAGATGTTTTGTTGGAGTTTTGAAATTAACAGAAATATTTGCTGAACAGATATCCTGAGAAAAAGGCCTCTTTAGGGTGTTTTTCAGGAAGCCAATATATAATGTAGGGTGACTTATTGCTCTGCTAGGCCAAGGTTCAGAGTTTTATTTGTACATTTGTTCTTTTGAAGTGACCATTACTGGCTGGCCATGCACTTTGAGCTCTATTTTCTTAGTATTTTCAAATAAGGCATTTTATTATAAATATCCACGGCTGTTCCTATTTATCCCTATTAATGGCTTATTCACTGATGAATGGTGGGATCTGTGTGACAGATAGCTGACCTCTGCATTCCTTGTCTTGATAGCTGATCCTTGGATAAATGCTTATTAGGCTGGAAGGAAAAAGTTTAAAAAAGATCTCATGGCCTCTAATCCTGGCCTACCTGTTGTTGACACCAATGTCATTGCTATACCCACGAAGACTATCACTGATCTCCTCTTCTCTGTCCCCTCTCCAGATCTTTGAACCTCCCATCTGAACTCTACCCTCTCCCCTTTTTCCTCTTCACCCATTAATGGTGGCACTAGATGGGAAGTACTCTTGGCACCCTTCTCCACCTCTGGGTGCATCATTAATGTCTATCACAATGGCACTGTCATGGCCCAGGGTCCTCAACCCAATCTTTTTCTCTTTGATCGGTATCTGCCCTAATCAAATTCCTACTTTCTCCTGCTATTACTGCCTCCTCTCTCTCTGCACCACCTTCACCACTTCCGATGGGTGTACCACCTCCCTGTACCCCTCCCCGGAAAACCATCAAAGGATGCGACCGGCTACACTTAGCCATCTGAACGGTCGATCTGCTGTCAAAAATTCTTCTGACATCTGTCTCCTTGAAGACTTTGATCTCGATGTCCTTGCTCTCACCAAGACGTGGTTCAATGCCAGCTCAGTCAATGCTTTTGACTTCCTTCTCCCTGACGGCTACAAGATGCTCTCCAAGCCTCGGCCAATCCGACCTGGTGTTGGAGTAGCCCTGATCTTCCCAAGTGGGTCCCTACCTTTCTCATACCCACTCAGCCCTACTCCTCCTTTGAAAGTCTTGTCTGCAAGCTTGATGTCTCTCCAGCTCTCTCCCTCACACTTGCCACTATCTACAGGCCCCCTGGCCCTGTGTATGCCTTCCTTTCTGAATGGGCTGAATTCACCTCCTCTCTTCTGACCTCTACTTCTAAACTCCTCCTCCTTGGAGACTTCAACATCCACCTTGACTCTACTGTTTCTGCCTCCTCACTCTTTTCTCTTCTCTGTACCTCTCTCTCCCTGACTATTCTCCCCTATAGCTCTACCCACTCTGCCAGACCCACTATTGATACCTACATCCCCACTGATCTCCCGTTCTCTGACCCTCTCGCTATCCGTCTCACCTGGTCTGACCACTCTCTCCTCTCTTCTCATCTGGGACCTCTCAGCCCCCTGAATGAGCCTCTACCAGCACTGCCAGAGTCCTTTGTGGTCATCCGACCAATGAAACAAGTGTTAGCTGCTACGTTTGCCTCCACTTTCACCCCTCCTCCTTCCCCTCCTCTTGACTCTCCCACTGTAACGCTTACCTTAAATCTCCGAGGGAGCGTAATGCCTTTTCAGCTGAGGACCTGTGGTCTTGGCACTAGTTCTGTGTAAACAACAATTATAACATAACCACTATTGTAATCCCCATTCACAACTGATAACTGTGATACAGTGTACTTTGAAAATGACCCTCCCTTCTCACCTGTGCTTTTGTTTTGTGGAGCTCTCCATCCTGAATTCTACAGGGGTGCATTGGGTTGGTGACTTATTCTGAGGGGATAATGGTGCCGAAAAGCCTTTTATCAGTATAGAATCCAAAGCTTCTTTTAAAGTTTCAAGGGAAAGTCTCTTGGTGCGAATAATAATTGTTTATAGTTCATCAAATTAGAAATTGTCCCTACATTGGAGAGATCTCTCTTACTAGGATTTCCTTTTATCCTTTGTAGGTTTGTGGTTCCTTAATAAGGGCTTAAGCTGTGGTAAGGCTGCCGCTATACTCGTTTGTTAAGGACAATTAAATTACATCAGTTCATCAAAAGAAACTGAGTAATAGCTGCCTTCAGAAACAAGCACGGTAAAAAATAAGCAAAGAAAAGCCTTGCTGAGACTTCAGGTAAGCACATGTGAAACTTCTTCTTTCTTTTCTTTTAACAAGTTAATTCATTTGTTAAAAACCTTTGTTTTGCAGGTCTTCGGAGAAACTGTGGAAGAAAATACCTTCGGACGATGCAGAGAACTGCTGTGGAAACTTTCAGAGGAATGCGCTGCGATCACAGGCAAAGGCTGCTGAGAGACAAAATGCTGCGACAGAGCTTCTGACAGGAGATGTGGAGACTTCAAATAGGACTGCGGACTGAGCATAATTCCTGGAAACCTTCGGTTCGGTCAGTCTTTACAGTTTTTCTGCTATTCTGTTGATTTTGCTATGGAACTAATATCTCGTTTTCTTCGGTTGACAGGTTCTGTTAGGAGATAGCTGGAAGTGTTACCCGCTGTCAGCGGAGAAGACTCAAAGCGAGAGCTTCGGTGGAGGTGGGGCTTAAGTAGCTCCCTCTGCTACAGGTGTAGAATGCACTGTGAGTTACCTTATGGGATTAGCGGCGGCCATGTTGAAGATAGGGAAGATAATGTAAGTGTAATGAGCCTATGGGTACAATGATAAGAATGAGGCAAATGCCTCTTGCACCAGGCTTGAAGCCACTGTTGACCCACTTATAGAAAAAAAGTTCCCTGCTTCTCAAGTATTTCTGAATGGGATCTGTATTTCTGTGCTGGGATCATGACTGTTTTCCCACCCAAGACCCCTCCTAAGGATGAAACCTCCGGTCCTGGCTTAGTCGGGTGATTTTGATGAAACCTTTGGAGTTGTCTAAGGGCATGAATGTTTGAGCTAGGTTCCCAAGTTCTATCCTGTGGACCAAAACCTTTCCAAGAAATCATATAGAACAATTTATTTTTAACTATCGTAGAGTGTAACATTTCTTTTAATATGTATTCTAGTTCACCTTTGACAATTTGGGGTTTTGGTGGTGGTTGTAATCTGGTCCCTGGATTCAGTGGTTTGAACAGAGAGACATGAAAAACTGGGTGAATTTGCATGTGAGAGGTTAACTTTAGTCTTACTGCTATGGGATTAACACAAGTCTCTACTGGAAATGGGCCTATGAATCTTGGTTGGAATTTACGTGGAATTTACGAGTGCGATGTTCTTGGAAGACAACCAAACCTTGTCCCCTACCTTATACTCTGGTGACTCTCGTCAAAGTCTATCTGCAAATTTCTTTTGATCTTCCTTTGCTGTAGCCAAATGTCATAGAACTTCTTCCTGTACTCTGGTAATGTTGTCATGGAGACTCTGTACTGCTGGCATCTCTAAAGACTCAGTGGGATCGAAAGTGGAGGTCCGAGGAAGTAAACCATTCAGAGTGTAGAAAGGAGTATAGCCCTTGGAAGTGTGCTCTGAGTTATTATAAGCATACTCTTCGATCCAAAGAACATCCACCCAAGAACAATCTATCTGGTGAAGGAGCCATCGAAGATGTTGTCCAAAGGTCTGATTGGTTCTTTCTATTTGACTATCATGTGGCTGGTGGCTGGTAGATAGGCGCACTTTAATCTCAGCCAATTCATAACATTCTCTCCAGAATTGGGATACAAATTGGCTCCCCCTATCTGAGAACACAGTAGACGGAAATCCATGAAGACGCACAATTTGTTCCAGGAAGACCTTTGCTAAGACTGCAGAGGTTGGGAGTCCCTTTAGGACTATGAAATGCGCCATCTTAGAAAATAAATCCATCACAACTAAAATAGTGTTATATCCTTGACAATGAGGTAGTTTCTTAATAAAGCCCATAGAAATGTTATGCTATGGTGCTGGTGGGGTGGGCAAAGGTTGCAGTAGCCCTGCTGGTTTCTGTTTTGAACCTTTGTTCTGAGCGCAAATTCCATACGTTTGAATGTAATCTTTGATGCCTTTGTGCCATGTTGGCCACCAGAAGTGTCTCTTGATCTTTGCCATGGTTTTAGCGATCCCAGGGTGACTCTCCAAAGGTGCTCCATGGTAATCTGCCATAACTTTCTTTTGTAACTCCATATGGGGTAGGTAAAGTCGACCCTGGAAATAAGGTAGACCTTCTTGAAGACTAAACTTAGGTCATCTTGATTCCCAAGTTTCTAATTCAGATGTGGTTAAGTGAAGTAGAATTTGTACTTTTAATCCTTCTTCGGGAGATCCAGTGACTCCCAACATCTTTTCTTCAGGGATTATGTTTACAGGTTCTTTGGTGCTTTGAATCTCTTCTCTTTCTCCAATCCTTGACAGGGCATCTGCTTTGCCATTACGTACCCCTGGGCGATAAGTGATAACAAAATCGTATTCTACAAAAAATAACACCCAACGGAGTTGTCGTGATGATTGAGCCTTGGCATTGCGCAAATATTGCAGGTTTCGATGATCTGTTAAGAGAGTAACTGTATGTCGGGCCCCTAGCAAGTGGTGTCTCCATTCTTTGAACACATGCTTTATTGCCAGTAATTCCTTGTCTGTGATCCTATAGCTCAATTGAGCTGTTGAGAACTTCCTGGACCAGAAGGCCACTGGATGCAGCTGTCCGGTTTCGGGGTCTTTCTGGGATAGTACTGCTCCCATTACAGCACTGGACGCGTCGGTTTCCACTACAAATGGTAATTCTGGTTGAGGGTGTTTCAACACCGGAGCTGTGGTAAATTGTTTCTTCAATATCTGGAAGGTCTCTTCTGCTTCAATGGTCCAGGAGAAGGTGTTATGTTTTCGTAGCAATTAAGGTATCGGGTGGACCAACTGTGAAAATCCTGCAATAAAACATCTGTAAAAATGTGCAAATCCTAAAAACTTTGGACTCCTTTCACTGAGGTAGGAGAAGGCCAATTGAGAACTGCTTTGACTTTTCTATTATCCATTTGGATTCCTTTGGGTGACAATATGAATCCCAGAAATTCCACTGAGGTCATATGAAAGGAACATTTTTCCAATTTTACAAACAGCTTGTGTTCTTTTAGTTTCTGGAGGACTTCTCTTACATGGGTTATGTGCTCTTGGACCGACCTTGAGTATATAAGAATGTTGTCCAAGTACACTACGGTGCAGATGCCGAGTAATTCACATAGACAGTAGTCTTTGCAGGTACGAAGGTCCCCTTCCTTCTTGGGCACGAAAAATAAAGGGGACGCCATGGGGGACTTAGAGGGCCGAATGAACCCATTGGCCAGATATTTGTCTAAATAGGTCTTCAAATGAATATTTTCTTGTTCAGTTGCAAGGGGCCTTTGAACCCGGGAATCAAATCGATTTGGCAATCATATGGTCGATGAGGTGGCAGCACGTTAGCCTGTTCCTCTTCGAATAACTCTTGAAAGTCTTGATATTCCAGAGGAAGGGTCCCGATCATCCCTAAAGTGGGTGTGTTATAAGGAATCTCTGGTAACCCTTTCTTCAGGGTTTCATCCTGAACATAGCAGGAAGTCCTGCATTATTCTGTGAAAACAATGGTCTTGGCTCCCTAATCAATTGTAAGTGATTTCAATACAGCACTTCACCTAAGTCAATGCCTAGCGTGGGTTGCACAACTGAAACCTTTAATTATTTATTTGTGTCTATAAATTCTTTTATTTCTGAACGATGTGCCACTTATATTACACCCCTCTCTTGGAATCCCCCCGGTCACACTGAACCAGGAAGCAGGCTGGTTTGCAAAGTTAAAATATTTATTTATGTATTTCACAATATATATCACACTATTTTTAATGGGTATACAATGATCACCAGTTGGGTGATGCCACACTAAACAATCTCTTTAATCACAAGGAGTAATGATGAGCACCAACAAGGCAGAGAAAAATACTTTTGTGGGTTTGTTCAATCAAATGCAGTGTGATAACGATTTCCCCCTGCACACCCTTTAATCCCTCCAACATGCAATATAAAGAGATAGAAGGAGAGAGAACAGGTTTCAGGAATGCAGAATTCAAGCTAATATATCAATCCCAATTTCCCCCCAGCAAACAAAAGAGAGAAAGTGAACTGATTGGCAAACTGTCAAAAATGGTTTTAAAATTGGTTTGAAAGAATGGGGTAAAACACTGAAAATCGTTTAATTCACTGAAATGGTTGAAATTCTAATGGGAGCCACTTTGTATGGTTTCATACAAACACTAGCAATGATTTGAGAGTAATAAGCAAGTTGAAAACTTAATTTTGAGGTCGGGTGCAATGAAAAGCTATTTTACACGTTATAGATTTTGGCCAAACGAAAAATATGCGGCAAAGTTATGTGCGCACAGTAAGCGCAATTGTGGAAAAACTATACGGAGTTGATATGCGGGTGTGGGTTCATTAGAAAGATCCGGATGTTAGCTACAAGTAGACACTTAGATTCCGTTCTTAGCATAAAGTATGAAGAAGTTATGGACGTTTTCGTCAAGGTCGTTTTTTTCAGAAAGAGGCAAAATGGTAAAACAAGGATGCGCTTTTAAAAAGACAAGCAAGGTTTCTTTACACTAGGGATGGACTATGAAGAAACAAACTACACGAATGCTCAGCCACTTGATCAAGGCAACTGCCAGCCGAGACGCTTGCCTTCTTCAGATGCAATATATCAGCGCAAAGATGATTTTAACAATATTATTACAGAAGGACTATAGGATAAGAGAGAGAGTTCAGGCAAGACAAAAAGGATTTCTAACAATACAGTTCTGGATATAAGATAGATTTGATTTGAATAGGGAGACCTATGGACAGTACATAGGCTAGTGACAATCCTATACTATGGATACTCACTACCAATGTTTGATCTGGTTCTGGTCAGGGATTCTTTCTGGGACAGACTGTTGGGCACACCGAACTGGTCTGGTTCAGCGATCAGCAAGGAGCTCTGGACACCGTACGACAGGACTGGACAGCAAGGCGCTCTGCTCTACACTGCACAGGACGACTGGACTGGATCTGCAATGGCTCTCTGGTCTGCACAGCACAGCACGGCACCAGACGGGGTTTAATCTGCCCTTGGTTATGAAGATGATTCTTTGGCAGGCAAGCATTTACAGCACAGCCTGGCTGCTTCTTTAATTTCCCCTTTAAATTGAGGGATGTGTTCTGGAAGTTAGGCCCAGCTGAAAGTGGTTTGGCTATGCTCTGAGCCTTTCTGCCTGCAAAGTTTCTGTAGTCCGGAACAAGGAGTATGGATGGATCTCCTTCAGAGTGCTTTGCCCAATTTGAGATGGTGGGGGGATCAGTGTCTTTTGAGTCCTCAGCTGTCTCTGTTTATGTGTTAGATAAAGGGGTAGGTAAGCTGAATTATCCCAGGCGTACCCCCTAGGGAGTCTATTGGCTAGAGTCTGCTCTCTCCCTTGATTGGAGGAGAAAACAGAGTGTCATCATAATGATGCGGTTTTATGAGGCAAAACATCCTCCCCTTTGCCTTTTGCACATAAAATCTATTTTTGATAAAATACATCTTTACATGTGTACACTCTTTATACCAATAACATACATAGATCACATATTTTGTGGAGCAAATATTCTTCCAAGCCCCGTTGCCGTGGGATCTTGGCTCTGGATTTGACAAAGTTTTGCACTTTTTGTCCGGAACACGATACCTAAATTGTCTAAACTTTTGTACATATGTGCACATGATATCCAGGCATACGTATGAAGTTTCATGCTTCTGACATAAATACAATCGCTACAAAACCAGAATTTTCACTGCGCCTTCTCAGAACATCGCACAGAGTTCTGGGTCCTTTTAAATTGTGCACAAAAAAAAATCACATTCACAATGCTGCTAATTCCATAATTTTTACAAATTCGCACAGTCCCTTATCAGTCTTTTACAAAAATATGCTTTCTGTGCTTTGTGAATCAACAAAAGTGTCTGTCTCCGCCTCCATCTCCATCTTGCAGCTCAAGTGCAATCTCTGCCCTCTACCTCCTGGCAGAGGCCATATTGACGCTTTACAATCTGCATATCCTTTCAGCCCAGGAAGGTCCATTGTGCTACTCCAGCAGCAGCCCAAGATCCCCTCCCTGATTTAATCAACACAAAGGTGTAAGTTCCTGACTTTGGTGGGAAGCAGGAGGGATGCCTTTTGTTGGGGAGAAGCTGGGGGGAACTGGTTTTGGTGACTTTGAGTTCAGCTTAAATTCACTGTCAATTTCTTACATTTTTCTTGGTTTAAAATAAAACTTCCAATTTTTAAACAAGCAGCTAGAACACTAATTTCAGTCTCTAAACCATGAAGATTAAATAGTTGCAACCTATATTACTTTTGATAACAGGTCACTTAATTCTCAGACATTTGATTTCAATTGCACAAGTTTAGGTTTCTGATGCAACTAATGACAGCTGTCATACAGGTGGCTGCTGGTACTGCGCCCATATTTTGACAGATTTTCACAGGCAAGCAGACTTTTTACTGTGAATATTATGATGATAGATTCCGCTTTTCCTGACATTGTGTGTTCATATTGATTCCTTAGATGAAGTGGCGGTTAATACCCAGGAAGGATATTGGATGTTTTGTGGTGTTTTGGACCTGTATTTTGTATTTTCAGGAACCAAGAAAAAGGGATTTAAGAGCAATCTCTGGGTTTCTTTCAAGAAAGCACTGCCTTTCATGCAGATTCCATTTTTCCTTGGTAGGCAGCCCAGTGATATATTTTAGCAGTGGGGTCTCCTTCCACCACTGACAACAGGCAAAGTAGATTTGGCAGCCATCTTTTCTGGTTTCAAAGTGCAATTTTCATAGGTTTTGGCGCTCATAGGGCTTTTGCAGTCATTTTGATGATACTTGCACCATCAGCACACAGGGATGTTGCAGGGCAGAGCCTAGTGGGTTAAAACATCCCACAAGTCCCCCCTCGCAACTTGACTTTTGACCGCCCGTCAAGGGGAAGTCGGGAGATTGGGATGTTCCGTTTTTTTTCGGTTTGGTCCAAATGGCAAAATTCATCTGCTTCTCCCATCGGTACTGGATTCTCCTCGCCGGTTCCGTATGAGAGTATGGAGCGATACCCCGGGCCCCTTGGGTGTTTCCTTCCGTCCCCGAGTGGTCCTCCTTGGTGCTTGGTGCCATGGTTTCAGTCCTAGGATGACAAAACAGAGAATATTTGTAGACATTTCCCCACCACTACTCATGTAGTGGGGCAGACACATACATTTGACATATAATGACAATGTTATCTGTTTGCAATTATTACTAATTGTAACAGATGGAATTGTTTTCTAGTTGGACTTTCTAGGGATCTGGAATGTCCCCCTTTGGGTTTCCAGCTGAATCCTCTAGTTGTTGCAGAGTGTGCCGAGGATCGCAACACTTCAGCTGGTTGATGTGGACCCACTTATCTTCCCCCTCTGCCAAACTGCCTTTGGGGATACGGATTTTGTAGGCGACTGGTGATATTTTGTCTACAATTTCAAAAGGTCCCCGCCAGCTAGGAAGAAATGTGCGCTGTTTGGCCTGGTTCCTTTGGAAATTGTACAAGTAGACCCAGTCTCCTACTTGGTATTCTTTTCTAGTAGTCTTGAGGTCATAGTGGGTCTTCATACTGTCTGCAAATCTTTCTAGATTTTGCTGAGCATAGGCAAAAGCATGTTAAATGTGTTTTCTCAGATTTTCAACATACTCATGAGTTGTGGAGGCATTTATCAAGGTCTGCTCTTGGGTTCTGTAGAGCAGATGCTGGGGAAGCACCATCCTTCGTCCAGTCATCTGCTCAAACGGTGACATTTCTGTTGCAGAAGAAGGGGTAAATCTGATGGCCCTCAGGACAAGAGGTAGTCAGATGTCCCAACTTGGCCCAGAATCTGCCACAAACTTTTTTAATATGCTCACAATTGTGTTGTTGTATCTCTCAACTCCACAACTAGAGGCTAGCCGGTAGGCAATGTGTAGTTTCCTTTTGACCCCAAGTATCTCCCACATCTTTGTCATTACTTTGCTAGTGAAGTGGCTACCTCTGTCTGACTCGATCCTTTGGGGTAGTCCAAAACGCAAGAAGATGTGATTGATCATCAGGGCAGCTGCTGTTTCTGCCTTGCAGTTTGGGGCCGGGAGACATTCCACCCATTTAGTGAACAAGCATGTCACGGTCAACATGTACTTGTTCCCCCTAGAGGAGCGAATCACGGGCCCGATAAAATCGACTTGTAAAATCTGACCAAGGCAGTGTCATCCCCCTCTTTTGGAGAGGGGCACTGTGTGTGAGGGATGCTGGCTGAAATTGTGCACACACAAGACACCCCTTCAAGTATTAGTCGAGGTCCTGCCCCATGTGTGGCCAGTATGCAACCTCTCTTAAGATTTCAAGTGTCATATGAAACCCCCGATGACCGGCTGTGGCCGCATCACGGGTGTGACTTAGCATCAGGCTTTGGAATGAGGTAGGGACCACCCACTGATCATGTCCAGCTAGGGATCTCCTCACCAACAAACCGTCTTGGATTCTGAACATTTTTGGACATTTCATCAACACTCTGAGGTCCTCTTTCCCTATGTAATCGGTATCCGTCAGGGGAAAATTCTCAGGGTCCTCAATATGTTGATAAAACTACCAATTATTGGATCCTCTTTTTGAGCCATAATCAACTCAGCATATGGGGTTTCCTTACTCCATTGTGCAGTTGAGAGTTCATTGTGAGTATTTGTCTGGGACCTAGTGATAGCAGTGACCTGGATTTCCCCTAACAGGGACTCGAACTCGAGTAGATCCCCTTGGATGGCTCCAATTTTGGCCTGCTGATCAGATAGGTCATTTCCAGTTTTGTCTGGTCCCTGTACTTTAGAATGACCCTTGATCTTTTTCCAGTAGATGGTCATCCCATTCGAGGTGTCCAGATCATCAATGTTTTGGATTAATTTCCCATGTTTCAATGGTTTGTTATTAGCACATCATATCACACAAAACAGAATATAAGCCATCATGTTGAACAGCAATTACTCCAAACAACTTGAAGAGCAAGCACCACTATGATTGTATTACCTATTGTGACCCTGACTGGAAGAACACCCTGACCCTGCAGGATGAAGCTTTCCCTAGGGAGCGTTTGGTGGTCCACCTATCTAAAATAGGATAGGGTAAAGAAAGGAAACTGTCCCTTGCTCTACAGTGAATGATTGGTTCAAAGAGACCCAGAGAAACGCTGGGCTGTATTTGAACACATCACACGCCAAAAAATGTTATTTAAACTAAAAGTAAGCAATTAAAAAAGATGGAACAGAGGGGTGTAACACCCAACAGGGGATTTTCCAGCTTTATGCACCCTCCATGGTGTGTGCTTCACTCCTCCATCTATGGTTATACCTCAAGGATTGATCACTCCTATGGAAACCTTAAAAACAATGTATCTAGCACCAAATTGCAAACTAGGTGCAAATATTCTTTAGGAATTAATCCAAGGTGCCTTCTTCAATCTCGTCTAAATCCAAGGCATTGTAAAAAGTCAGTTATTCTCGAACAGTGTCTTTTCTGTTGGGGACATCTGTCAATTATCAGGTCGACCGGTTTCAATGATATCTTGATGTTATCATCTTCTTTAGGACCAATTTCTTATATGTTCGGATTTCATCTTCTATCCGCAAATAGTAGCGGAGCCCACCAACCACTTAGGGGGAGAAAGGACCTATTTAGCAGCCGGGTTTGGGGGACAAATTATGTCTGATCATTCAAGCTTGTATGCTAGGAGTAGTGAACACCAGTACGTGATTTCACCACTCTAGTACTGAGACGAGGAAGAAGCCTGCAGAGTATTGTAAAGGTCAGGAATGCCCCAAGTTCTACTCTAATTGCAGTCAGGCAATTTCTATTGGGAACTCACATCTGCAACCTGTCAAGTGATTGCAGGTATATAAGAAGGCAGGAGACGAGCAGCAAGGAGACCAGCAGGGGATTCTGTTTGCAAGGAGGCTGCCATGGTGGGTCCTGCAAGAGAGCCAGGACGCCAGCAGACGACCCCAAGGAACTGTGGTGCCCAGGACCAAGTGGGCCGTAAGAAATCCACAGGTGTGGGAGCCTCCATGGTCAGAGATACTCAGCTGGATCTGTGGGCAAAGAAAAGGAAACAAAGTAACCGCCAGCATCCGCGGAAGAGAAGCAGAGCTGCCGGCGGGAACAGAGGAGCCCTTCGAAGTGCAAGCGGGGCTCGCAGTAGATGGAAAGCCAGCCGGCAGAGCAGAAATGAACAGCGCAGCTGCCCAGAGGGAATGCCAGAGACCGGTCAGTGAAGGGAGGAGGGGGCTGTCTGGAAGAGAGGCAAATGCTGAATGCGGAGAATAATATGCGTGCAATGAAAAAAAAAGCCACGGGTTGGGAGAAAAGTGAAGTGTGAAAAGTGAACGATCACTAATATTGAATACCGAACTGAATTAACACTTTATGGGCAGAGATACGACCCGATGACAGATGAATGTGGAATTGCTCATTTGAAAGCAACATATAAAATAAGAGAGCAAGTGTGATAGACTGCTAAAGAGCATCACAGAAAGGTGGGGAAGAAATAAAACTACCATGAAGTGAACTTCATGCATGAATACAGTGTGGCAAGGCCAAAGACGGGCAAAGGAGACATGGCATATTGTGGAAAAGCCAAAAGGCTGACAAGGAGAAGTCAAGTTAGGGTGAAACCTTCACGTAAATCCAAAAGGCTGACAAGGAGAAGCCAAGTAAGTGTGAACATTCTCACAGGGGCAGATACAGAAGAACCTGTGTGGGATAAAGAGCCTAGGGTTCCTGGTTGCATGACCTGTAATGGGTGGACCGTGTGGTCTAACAACTGCGCCCAGACCAGGGAACCCTCAATTGTGAAAGACATTGTTAAAGTAGATCAAGTAGGAGTAATTTGAGTGAACTGTTAAACCAATACAGAAGTGTCAAGTTGATCTGGAGTTGTCTGAACTTTGATAGACTGTGACTAAGTATAAGTTATTAAGCTGAAGTCTTGGTGAACGGGAACCCTTTGACTTACTGAACTATGGTGCTGTTTCAAGGACGGGAACCTCAAAACCCTTTTTGCTGGAACTGTGCTATTTTCAACTTGGGAATGGGAACCCCGATGATTTGTGTAACTGTTTGAACTTGGGGGTGGGAAGCCAGAGGATTTGTGGAACTGTCTTAAATGTGGAAAAGGTAATCCCAAGACTTTTGGGGAACTTTCCTGGACTTGGGGAAGCAGAGCTGAAAAGCAAGCTATGAGGTGGAAGAAGCTCAGAACTTTATTTCAATCACCATTTCTTTCATTGCTGACATCCCTACGCATTGTTTATCTTTAGTTGTGAGGGCAAGGATAGTAAGACTTTTCTTAGTTTCATTCAGTTAGGGAAATCCCACCTTAGTTTAGGGCAAATTAGGCCTTCGTCCATCCGGACATGTGTTAATAAAGCAATTCGGTTTGAACTTTGAATCTGTTGTCTATGTCTTACTTCATGATGCCTTCACAAATGGCAAAAAGATCACAGATGAGCATGCTAGGGCGTTAAAAGCATTTCAGATGGTGGCAGATGAGATGGGGTGCCACTGGCAGCAGAAGAAACGAAAGGCTCAAACACCTCCCTTTGTTTCTTGGGGATTGAAATAGACTGCAAGGTGGGTGAATGTTGGCTCCCTAAGGTCAAAGTGCAGGGGTTCAGGGAGGTGGTGGCTGCCTGCCTGCCTGCGGGCTAAGAAGGTGACATTGGGGCAACTGCAGTGCTTGGTGGGACAGCTGGACTTCAACAGAATAATTCCCATGGGGAGGACATGCTCACAGGAGCAATGTCTGGGTTGACCAAACCACATCACCACACCAGCTTGTCAAGGAGACCAAATCAGGATCTGGTGATTTGGGACCGTTTTTTTAAAAAGATGTTAAAGCTGTGTAGATTTGGCAGACAGATGTTAAGGACAGTGGTCAGCTGGGCCTTTTTACTGATGTGGCAGGTAGCGTGGGATTTGGGGCTATTCTGGGGAACAAGTGGTGCAGGCAGCGATGGCCACAGAGCTGGAAAAAGAGGGACTGACCAGGAACATAATCTTTTGGAGCATTTCCCAATTGTACTAGCACTAACCATCTGGGGAGAGGAATTGAAGGGTAGGGATATGTTGTTTTGGTCAGTCAGCATGACAGTGGTCTGCTCCATTAATAGCCATAGGGCGGCTTTTCCAATGGTATTGAGGTTGTTAAAGAGGTTGGTGTTGCTCAAAGGGAATATGCAATGCCAGGCAAAACATGTACCAGGAATCCTTAAAAATGCGGCTGATACTTTGTCCCATTTTCTAGTGGCTACCAATGACGGACCCAGCGATGTCACCTTTCACCGAGATACTGTGGGAACTTGGTGACCAGATTTAGCATCACTGATAGAGGTTTCAGCCTCAAAAAGGACAAAAAGGGCATATGAAGTCGCATTTAAGGAATCCAGGGATTTCTGTGGAGTGCTGGTACTAGATGACATATTTCACAGGGTTTTTGTTGCTCTGCGCAGGATATATGGAAAAAACCGGTGGTGTGAGTCATGCGGCGCTCATTCGTAAGAAGGATGGAACGCATTGTCCGGGAGTGACCAGGGTTGTTATCTGACATGACAACCTTTGGCATTCACTGGATTAGTTGTGGGGGCTACACGTGTTCCAAATACATTCATTGGTGGAAGGTCAAAAGAGGAGAGGAACAATAAGAACATTGGTGCAGATGGGAGGGGTTCCATGGACCGGTGGGTCTGCGCCACAGTGGCAGGTGTGGGAATGCCATGGGGACACTGAGATCCTTTTTTGGGGGACTCTGGAGCTGGAATAGGGCACGGCCACTTGAGGGTCCCGGTACGGGGGGGTGGCAGGACAGGGGGGCAGCTGGGCTCATTGAAAAGGGGGCTGCCTCCAGGTAATGCCTCCTGAGAAGGGCATGGCAGGAAGGGAACAGGGCCTCATCACCATTCACCACACCTGGAGGGCTTGGAGCCATGGTCCACCTGGACCACTTTCCAGTTGAAAGATGTTAAATATGCAAAATGGTTATTAATGATTGTGTTGTAAGGAAAGTCACACTTTTGGTGATGAATTATGTTGGCTGTAGAATAAAAATGTGTCATCTAAAGAAAGAGAATGTGTCATGTATGTTTACTCATCCCCTTGGTATGCCCCCTGCACAGCCCACAAAGGCAAAGAACCCGCCATTGTGGGGATGCCGGGTTGGGCAGGTCGGGGGGCATCCAGGGGGGAAGTGGCTGGCGGAGATGAGCCCAAACTGGTTGCCCCCAGTAGGGGGCCGGGTCAGGTTCACCGGCTCGGTGGGGTGAGCAAGGCAGTGCTGGTTTTGTCTCTTAAAAGTGGACCCCTGGGGACGAGGAGAGCACAGATCTCTGCTTCGTCCTGCTGGGGACTGTCGCTGTCGTGATCTCACCACCTGGCCCAATCCCTTGACCGCCGTCAGCACTTCGTTTTCCCATCTCACCGCCCTTGTTATGTTGGAGGAGGTGAGAGCAGTTAAAGGTGGCGAAGGGTCATAGGGACACTGAGATACCTTTCTGTGGGACTCCGGACCTCGAATAGGGTACGGCTACCAGAGGGTCCTGGCAGGGGAGGGAGCAGTGGGACCAGAGGGCAGCTGGGCCCAGTGAACAAGGGGCTGCTTCCCGCTATCGCCTCTCGAGAAGGGCATGCTGGGGAGGGGACAGGGCCTCATCAACAGGTGCCGCCCCTGGTGGGCGGGGAGCCATGGTCCGTCTGGACCACTTGCCAGTAGAAAAATGTTAAAAATGTGTAATGGTTGTTAATGATTGTGTTGTAAGGAATGCCACATTTATGGTGTTGAATTATGCTTGATGTGGAATAAAAATGTGGCCGGAATGACATCTAAAGAGAGAGTATGTGTCCCGTGTGTTCACTTTTCCCCCGGGTATGCCCCCTGCACAGCCCAAATAACATTGTGCTGTGCAATATATGACTGGTCACTGCTATGTATGTGCAACTCTATATTCCAGTAAACCATGCGTGAGGTATTTTTTTTTATGATAGCATAAACTGTGAACTCGACAATTTCTAGGGAATCAAGATAAAGCACAGTAATGTTAAATGATTTTCTCAGGATTACACACTTTGGTTATGTGGAGGACCTGGAATGTGGGCCCAGTCTGCGATGTAAGTACTTGATCACATATTGTGCCAGATTTAGTTCATGAAAATGTTTCATAGGTTTTGGGATTCATGAGATAAACTAATATTGGGAGGATAGCTCAGGGGCAACGTGCTCTCGTGGGAAGCAAGACGTCACGGTTCGATCACCGGGTCCGAGATTAGAAACCTCTGGGTATTAAGCGTGTTATAAATAACCTATCATATCATACTACTTTGTTTTATACAAGAGATTAGGATCTAGATTTCTGGGCATGATGGGGCATCCTAGCGCTTGGTTGAAATGCACAACATCTAGTCCTCCCCCCCCAGACTCGCACCTCACCTACACCTAAGCTCCCTCAGTTGACCCATGCCTCACCAGGCAAAGCCAAACAGATCAAGGCCGCTCTGGTCAATGCAAGGTTCCTCGCAGCTCATGCTCTTCACATTGCTGATTTTATCAAGACTCAGGAGCTTGACTTCATTGCCAACTCTGAGACTTGGCTGCATCCTGCCTTTGGCCCGGCACTTTCTCTGGCAATTCCCCTGGAGTACTCCATCACTAGATGCGACCGCGCCTCCAGAGGTGGCGGAGTTGCCTTCATCCATAAAAACTCACTAGGACTTAGAACACTACCCAGCACTAAATTGGAATCGGCCGAGCTACTCTCTGTCAAACTTCCACTATCTGCCAATCAAACGGCCACTGTACATCTAATTTACAGACCACCTGGTCCCCCCACAACGTTCATGGGTGACATTACCTCTGTAGTACTTGACAAAGCTAAAACTAACTCTAAAACTATCATCCTTGGAGACCTCAATCTAGGTCACCAAGACCCTAAAGACCCCACGGCCATTGACTTCGCTAACACCCTAACTGATCTAGGATTCTCCCATCATATACAAGAACCTACCCACATCAAAGGGAGGTCCGTAGATTGGCTAAGCAACACCAACTGCAACATTAGTCTTCTCTCAAACTCACCATGCGCCTGGTTGGATCATCACATCATCACCTTCAACATTGAAGCAGTTCACCTACCTACACCACCCGTCACACCTGCCATCCCTACCAGAAACAAAAAGGACATAACCCATGAAAAGCTACTCCCCCTCATCCTTCCCACCCTCAACAATGTCATCGACTCTTGCACGGACCCCACCACCCTAGCTGACACATACAACCAGGTGGTGCTCTCAGCTATAAACTCCATCGCCCCGCGCAAACTTAGGAAACCTAAACAGCTTGCGCACTGCAATTCGTGGTTCACACCACAGCTTAGAGTGCTCCGCAAAGAGAAACGGAGCGCAGAAACACGCTGAAAAAGCCACCCATCTGATGCCCACAAGGACGGTCTCTTCCTAGCTACTCTTAACTACAAAGAAGCCATATTCCAGGCCAAAAAAGAGTCATACAACAATCACATCTTGTCAACACAATCTAATACTAAGGAATTATTCAAAATTCTCAAGGATCTTGAGACTCCTGCAGTACCTCCTGACTCCTGCACCAAAGACAGCAATTGGTGTACCAATATTCAGACAGCACTTCTGGACAAAATTGCATCCCTTCAAACCAAAATTAGAAATAAACGAAACTCTCTACAGCCCGATAATCCTCTTACCATTCCCACGTCTGGTACTTGTCAGGCCAACCTGAACTGCAAACCGTTCACCTCTTCCCCGCTTACTATTACAGAAGTAGAACTGATTATAAACAATCTTAAGCCTTCCAATTGTCAAGGTGACCCTTACCCGGCTCCTATCATCAAGGAAGCCTCCCACGATCTAGCTCCCTTCATCACGGCCTTCATAAATGCTTCTTTCAAAACGGGCATAGTCCCTGATAACCTTAAGGACGCCTGGGTGATCCCACTACTCAAAAAACCATCCCTTGACCCTAACATACCCACCAATTTCAGACCTGTCACCACGGTCCCTTTGCTGCTCAAGATTCTAGATCGCGCAGCTTACCTGCAGATTCAAGAATATCTTGAATCCAACAACCTCCTTAGGCTAAGACAATCCGGCTTCCGCCCTAAACATGGAACTGAAACAGCCATGATCGATTTGAAAACGCAAATGGAGATTTTAAAAGATAACGGGAAATTAGCGCTACTTTTACTTCTCAATCTCTCTGCGGCATTCGATCTGGTCAACCACCAAATACTCTGTCATCATCTTAAATCCGCGGCCCACTTTTCGGACTCCACCAATGTGTGGATCCACTCTTTCCTAAGTAACAATTCAAACGGGTCTTCTCTCCCACAGCCTCCACGGACCCCTCTCCGATACACTGCGGTGTCCCACAAGGTTCTTGTGCATCGCCTACTCTTTATAACATGTTCACCAAACTCCTTTTCGATGTGCTTGATTATCTGGGTGTCTCCCACACTAACGATGCGGATGACACCCAGATACTCATCCCATCACTGGTGATCACACAGCCAATACCAAATCCTTGAATGACGTCTATTTGGTTATTCTGTCCTGGATGGCACAACATGAACTATGCCTCAATGACGATAAGACAGAGCTCCCAGTACTAGGTTCAACTCAATGCCTTAATAAACTTGACCAAGCCTTCAAGTCTTTCATCATTGATGGCAATGACATTAAGGTCTCCAAGGACACTAAAACTCTTGGCGTCTATCTGGACTCTGCTCTCTCACTGAACAAACGAATGCAGTAAGGTCGGCATCTGCCTATACCTGCAAACTTATCACTGCCTGCAGACCTTTTCTGAACACCCAAAACAGCATCACCTTGGCAAGAACTCTCATTATGTCTAAGATCGACTACTGCAGTGCCCTCTACCTGGGGACTAGCCAGTCCTACCTCAACAAGCTGCAAACAACCCAGAATAATGCCATCAGGGTTATCCCTAGGCACTCCCACATTTCCAATGTCAGATCTGATCTACGCTGGCTCCCAGTAAAACAAAGAATCGCCTTAAAAACACTAGCCTTGACTCATAAATGCCTGTACAACAAGGCCCCACCCTACCTCTCCACTCGCCTCACTCTCCATACCTCCACACGACCTACTAGAACGCCACAAATTCACAGCCTCATTTTGCCCCGATTTAAACTCCAAAAAGCCAGAGGAATGAGTTTCCCTGTCCTAGCCTCGAAGCTCTGGAACACCCTTCCTTTTCCCATCAGAGCAGAACCTTCTTTTCAAACTTTCAAGAATAAAGCCAAATCTTGGCTCCTCACGCAGAATTCATACAAGGCCTAACTAACCCAAAGGTCGCTTTGCATTCTTGTATGTTCCGCCTATTTACCTGCCCACCCTCGGATTATGTCTATATGTCATGTATAGTTTCATGCTTATCTTTTGCCTTTGTCTTTACACTACTGTATTCATGAGCCCGATATGTGAACTCTGTTCCCTCGCTTCTGCTTGTAAACTGTGGGAGTTTGAATTTCCTGTCACTGACCTTTACTGTAATTGTGTATGCGAGACTATGCGCCCGGTTGTCCTCAGGCCTGGCTGCGCTTTATAAATAAACTAAATGTGCATAAATTGCCTAACAAACTATTCGATCAGGAAGTGTAAGGCTTTGTTATTATAGGTTATGTATAAGGCACGCAATTTCTAAGCGCAGACCCGGGATCGAACCTGTGGTGCTCCGCATCGTCTTACGTCCAAGGCGCGCACTGCCTCTGAGCTATCCTCCCAATCCTTTAGTTTTGGTTTCCCGTTCTGAATGGAAGATTACAGTGGCATCATGCAAACTTAAGAGAGCCTTACCTAGGGTCCCTGGGGTCTTAACATTCTAGTCATTGTTTCAGACAGCAGGCAGCGTTATGGACCAGCAGGCAGCGTTATGGACACCTTCCATTTCTTATCAGCCACTATTTGCATCTCTTAAGGGACAATTGCCCCTAACAATAGCCCCCTTGAGGCCGTGATGATGCCATCAGCCATTAATTGCCCCTATTATGATTCTCTGCTGGCACAGAGCGGTGTGTTAAGGAGCTGTTTCACGAACTCCTGCAGCTGCGGGAGCTCTGGGCGCTGAATGGCTTAATTCCTGCAGGCAAACAAGGGAAGTCTTGATTGTGTGTGTGCGGCTCGCAGGACACAGCCGATCAAATCGCGAGGGTGCTGCAACATACACGATGTTTGCACTCTGATTTCAGAAGGGAGTGCTGCGCTGCACTGGGACTCGATGTGAGTGTCAGAGCTTTTCAGGTTCTCCGGCTTGAGCCAGCCGACCAATCACTGAGCCACGTCTCGCCGCGGCTGGCCACTGATCATATCTCCTCGCCACAAATCAACCAACATGTCACGCGGACAGCGCTGCAGTGTGAAAGGTTGTGATTGCCTGTCAGATAGCCCAGCAGTTAATCACTCTCTGTTCCCGACAACATGGTTGACCATGCATGACTCAGGCCCAAACAATGGCAGAGGGGACTCGGCCCTTTATCCTTCCGAGGTTGATAGATGGAGCGCTAATAACCTGGGTAATAATAGCACCCGGTATCTAAAACACTATACACAAGAGCACACGTGTGGTGGCAAGTGGTATATAAAATAAATACATAATGTCGTCTGTGCGAGAGCTGTGAATTATGCCACGGCAGAATATGCAACAAACAGAGTGTCGCGTTGCCTTACACGAGATTATCCCCCACAGCTAGCGCTCTGCCATTCCATACCATTCCATCGGAGAGTGCCCCCCAAAGCGGCTCTGTGCATACTACCACTGCCACACCTCTGTTGTGGCGCGCTCCGGGGCACCAGAGCAGGCCACGGGACCCCAGGATCACCCAGGTGCACAGCGGGCACGCTGTGCAGAACACTTCAGGGATCACCCTCAGATCGCGGGTGATCACTGTGATCACACTGGCCCAGGCAACTGTTCAACAGAGCCGTGATCCCATGGCAGTCATGCACGCAGTAACACGGACACAAAAGACCACAGGAGCCAGGAGTTGCTGCTAAATGGGTCTGCACTGCAGTACCACACGTGTCTGCAGTGGCCCCTTTTATTAATCTCCTGACGCAGTGATGACCCGTGTCTTCTCACCACGCCCCTCTTAAAGGGCCACTACATTACATCCCTCCTTTATTATAATGAAACAAACAACATTAACATTTAACATAGGCTTGTCAGCTGCCAACATGTTTGGTGTCTTCCAGTCCGCACCATTTGTGATTAACGTTAACTTGTGATGAACATTTTGGCACCCCTCCCCCCCCCGAATACCTCCTTCCAGGCTGCTCATCTTATCCCAGGGTCAATCTGTCCTGGCGGGACACGCCCATTCCCAGCGGACCTCCATCTCCCTGGCTTTTTCCAAGCATCGGTGCCGCCCCACGATAGGAGGAACACGTCCTCTTCGCCCCCCTTGTCCTCCAGCATGTATTGGTGCTCCTGGTTATCTGCTACATGGACCACTTCGTTCTTGGGTGACTTCCTGACCGACGTTTGTCGTTGCCTGTCTTCCTCCTTGGGTGCTGGCTTCGCTGGCGGGTGCCGGCGCGAGGTACACCCTTGCAAAGTGCCCGTCTTTCCCGCACCTCCCGCATGTGTGCCCTTTTGCGGGACGCTCATTAGCATGCAGCAGGTCCCATCCGCACTGGGGGCACATGTTGCCTGCCTCCTTCTGCGGCCATTCCCCTCTTCTGGCGGTTCTGCCGCCTTGCCATCGGCCTACTGCGCACACCTCCTCCAGCTTCACTCGCTGGAAAGGCTCTTCGAGCTTGATGAACTGCCTTGAGTTGTCCATGACCAAGGCGCACACCTCTGCCAGCTCTTGGGCCCGGCCCAACTCCAAAATTCTGTCCAGACTCAGCCCAGGTTCCCAGAGAACTTGCCTGCGTAACTTGGTGGAGCTGCACCTGTATATTATTTGTGCTCTCACTTCATCCTCCTCAAAGTTTCCCAGGGCACATGACAGTGCAATTCCTCGAAGTCTCCTGTGGAAGGCATCCAGGCTCTCCCCTTCTTCTTGTCTTGTGCTGCGCATTCTGAATCTCTGGGAGTCCCTGTTTAACATGGGCATGAAGTACGCATTCAGGGCTTGTATTGCTGCCTTGTACGATTGGTCCCTGCACCGCAATGTTTTAAACAGTCTCAGGACTGCAGGGCTGACTGAATATAGGGGGGTTGGTCTTTTTGCTTTGTCCTCGACGGCTTCAAAGTATAGTTCCAGATTCTCGTCCCTTACCGCCCAGCGAGGGCTCAGGCTGGCAGGTGTTCCCACCAAATCAAAGATCCGTAATGGGGCAAGCTGTCCATTTTATCCAAAAAGACCCTTGGACGTCATCGTCTTCCATACTCATGATGGGCCCTGATGGGGGTCCCCCACTGATGCTAGGGCGGACAAGCACTCCTGGGTGAAGCCGCTACCCTTACAGTGTGTTTGGGGTTTGTCACGTGTGATGTTTTTGTGTAACAGCGTGTGTGTTCCCCTCTTTGCTCTCCCGGTGCCCAATTGCAGGAGGGGCACGTCTTAGTCACCCCTTTTGCAGTACTTGTTCGTGGGGCAAAAGTTTGGCGGACTTGAGATGGTGTTGCTGGACAGTGTTCCAGGCGGGGTGGAATGGTGATGCCCCTCTCTGGTGGGCTGTAATGGTTTTGCCCCTCTCAGGTGGGCTGGAGAGTGTATCTTAGCATAATACAATAAAAAGCAAGATGATACGTATTCTCTACTTACATCCAACCCCCTGAAATAGGACCCTCTGTAAGGTTTTCCAGCACCACTAGTCCTGAAAAAATGGACCGCGTGCTATGATTGATTTGCAAAAATATATATAAGAGTTATTCAAAATAATCCAACTGAATTTGAACATAAAACACTACCCTCACTTAACACAGTGCAGTTTACACTAAAAAAACAGTTACTAAAACATAAGCCACAATTTTTACATATCCATACGACACAGAAGATATCACATAACAAAACACAAAAATAAAATAAAAATAAAAATAAAAAAAATCTCAATGTGTCATTAAAACAACAATCCCAACATGTTTATGTTCTTCACAGCCCCGTTCGGACGAACATTCTTCAGGGGATAAATTGAAAACATCCACTATTCTCCTCAACACCGTGTTAAATGGGTAGTTTCAGGCACCCACAAAGGATGAAAGGAGACCTCCGGGCTTTTAGTTGGTGAACCTTCAATGCACGTCACAGAATTACAAATTTGCTAGTTTTGTGTCAATGAGAGACCGATACTTCAGGGGGCATCACAGTCCGCCGGGGTATCGCCACACCTCCACAACTGTGGGGACCAGTACTGCAAAAAGCAATGCATCAGTCAACGTGTCACAGGTGAAAAATCCACACCATCATACAGTTAATTACTGTGTCAATCTGCACACAAAGGTTTTTTTTTTTACGCCACCAGCAACTTCCAAAACCCAGATGGCAAAGCAGTCCGTTGGCCAACAATCCACTGCTTTGTGTATCTTAGCACCTGTCCAACTCCCCCCCCCCCCTTTTTTTTGACATCCCAGCTGGGGAATGCGTGGGCGCTGGCAGTGACTAGCCCCTGCCCTGATTCTGCCTTCACACAGCTGCATTCTGAACAGCTTCACCGCCACGGGCCCCGCTACACTCCCAGACACACCCCCTTGTTCTACGCAGCCGACTCTGCTCCTCACATATGTCTGTGCCTTTGCTCGATGTGGCATAGCCCCTCCAGGGTGGGGGCACGTGCAGCAGCCAACAGCCAGGCCACAGACTAGGCCCCCTTGCTGTAGGCACCCCTGCACTGCAGTCACGCCCGCTCTTCCTTGCGGTGGACACAGCTCACCCGGCCCGTGGACTCCTTGTTGCGCGGCCGAATGCTGCTCGCTTACCTCCCGGCCTGCTCAGCTCCACGAGAGGGGGGGCGCACTGCAGCCTCAAAATGGGGTCCGGGCGGTCCTTTTTCTCCTGCTTCCTTCTCAACTGGAGGCCATGACTCTTCACAACACGCGGCTGATGCCGCCTCTCAGGTTCTTGTGCGGCGGATGCTGCTCCTCTTCGGCAGTGTTGTGGCATGCTCTGGGGCATCAGAGCAGGCCACGGGACCCCAGGATCACCCAGGTGCACAGAGGGCACGCTGTGCAGAACACTTGAGGGATCACCCTCAGATCGCGGGATCACCTGCTCTGAATTTATTACTGGGAGCTCCCAGGACACAACGCCTGAGCACTGAGATCACACAGGCCCAGGCAACCAACAGAGCCATGATCACACAGCAGTCATGCATGCAGTAACACGGACACAAAAGACCACAGGAGCCAGGAGTTGCCTCTAAGTGGGTCTCCACTGCAGTACTGCAGGTGCCTGCAGTGGCCCCCTTTATTAATCTCGTGATGCGGTGATGACCCGTGTCTTCTCATCACGCCCCTCTTAAAGGACCACTACATTACAACCTTCCCTGGGTTACTATGAGGACCCTGCAATGTAGTTGTTCTGTTCAATGCGTTTTAATGGAAGGTTCAAGCTGAATCTCCGTTTCAGTGTCAGATGGGGTTCACAACCAAGGTACTAGCGTTGTCTTGACATTTCTTCGAAAACAATTGGTCGACAGGACATTTGGTCGACGTAATTTCGCCGAAAACCAAATGGTCGAAATTTTTATTTTATTTATATATATATTTTTGAGGTTGTAGTTTAGGGAAAAAAGGGTTTTTTAGAAAAAAAGGGGGTTGGGGGGGACCCCCCCAAAAAAAGGGGTAAAAATAAAAAAATAAAAAATTCGACCATTTGGTTTTCGACGAAATTGGTTCGACCATTTGTTCAGTCGACCAATTTTTTTCTATCAAATGTCTGGTAACCGTACCAGCTTGAACCCGAGGCACGGCAGTGTGTTCTCAAAGGAGCCAGCCATCAGACTACAACAGAGAGGTCTCAAGGGAGCCTGGCATCACCCCACTCCAGACTGTTCTAAAAGGAGCCCGGCATCACACCACTCCGGAGAGTTTACAATGTAACCCGACATCACACCACTCCAGAGAGTTCTCAGAGGAGCCTGGCATCACAGCACTCCAGACTGTTCTAAAAGGAGCCTGGTATCACACCACTCCAGAGTGTTCTCCAAGGTGGAAAGCATCAGACCACTTCAGGGAGTTTTTAAAGGAACCCAACATCACACCACTTCAGAGTGTTCTCAAAGGAGCTCGGCATCACACCACTTCAGAGTGTTCTCAAAGGAGCTCGGCATCACACCACTTCAGAGTGTTCTCAAAGGAGCCCGGCATCACACCACTCCAGAGTGTTCTTAAAGGAACCCAACATCACACCACTTCAGAGTGTTCTCAAAGGAGCTCGGGATCACACCACTTCAGAGTGTTCTTAAAGGAGCCTGGCATCACACCACTCCAGTGTGTTCTCAAAGGAGCCTGGCATCACACCACTCCAGTGTGTTCTCAAAGGAGCCCGGCATCACACCACTCCAGAGTGTTCTCAAAGGAGCCCGGCATCACACCACTCCAGAGTGTTCTCAAAGGAGCCCGGCATCACACCACTCCAGAGTGTTCTCAAAGGAACCCGGCATCACACCACCCCATTTTCTCAGAGTTGGGCCTTGCATGCATGCAGCGCATTCTCAAACTGCAGCTGTGTAACATACCAATGCAGATGCTCTGTGACATTACAAGCCATGCCGTGCCAGCATTCACACTGCACAAGTTAAACTCTCGAGGCCAGTTTTCATAAGTGCCCAGTAATACACAATGCCAGTTTCCAGACACAAAATGCTGTGTTCTATAATGCACACCAACCCACATGGCTCCTATCCACAATTCTTCTAGCAGTCACTTATAGAAACTCACGCCACTGGCAGCAGAGTAATCCCACAGGTTAAGCACATCTTGCACGCCCCCATATTTATTTATTATTTATTCGTATTTGTTAAGCGCACAGAATCAGCCCTGAGGCATCGTGGCGCTGGTTACAGAGATAGCGCTGGTTACAGGAATAGCGCGACTTAGTTACAGCATAGAGGCATACAAGCATACAGGTTTAGACAATAACAATATTTAGCAATGTGTGCCTGTTTGGCTGTAGGTAGAGGAAATTTAGTTAAAGAGAGAGGTTTTGAGTTTTTTTCTAAACGCTGTGAGGGAGCCTTAGCCGAGCCAACGTTTAGATGCCACTTAGGTGGCCAGACAGGTGATATGCGCTGATGTTAGAACTGCCAGCCTCAGTTACATATTGATGAAAAGTTCAACAAAAACCTATCAATGAACTCAACAAAATCCCTTTATATGAGTAGCATAGTAACCACCACCAAAGCAGCAATAAAATGCCACCTGCACCGTGGAAATGATATCTCAATATAGGGAATGCATCCCCTCAAATCAGCAGGGGTTACCATTCAAGCATCTGCTGGAAAGAGCTTGGACAGGGCCCATACTTGCCATTCTCCGTCCACAGAAAGTCATATGCACGTGTGGTGGAGCAGTGATGACGCTCTGAAATGATGTCTGAACTCACTGCTGCAGGAAAGCTGAGGGGGCGGGGGAGCGCCCATGACCCAACCACCACTGTCATTGATCTGTGACTGTGCCCGCTCAGCCCAAATACCTCGCATAGTTTGAGAGGTCATCAGAAAGATGAAGTGGAAAGGTTCTTTCACAGTCACCCAAGAGAAAGCTGCACTATTTGCACCGCATGGCAGTGATCATGAGCTCCTTCAACCAACCTTAAAGGTCTCCCTATTCTCCATGGGGCCTAAAGCCTTTACAAAAGGTTCGGTGCCCTGGGAGTCCGCTCGCTTAAAAATGACAGTCGGGACACCCCATTTAAAGACTTTAATCTCCCATAGCTTGAGACCAATGAAATGAGAGATTTCGACAAATCATTTCTTGGGTGGTCAATGATTGGCAGCTCTGCGTCTAGAGGAGGGGGCGGGGCATGGAAAAATAACCCGCCTTTTCCATTACACAGTGAAGTCTTATTGATGTATAGTTAAAATATTGAAGGGGGAGAATTCAGACATCTGGAGGCTGCATGAAATGGCAATAATTTGCAGAATAGCAACACTATTGCAGATTTAGTAGGTGTGTGTTCTGGGGCTATCCCAGATGAAAGGTCATATCATTTCAAAAGAAAATGTCAAGCTGGGCCAAAATGTGCTTTGATTGCGCTCCAGTTTTTGACTGCCCCCGTGCCAACTATGTAATAGCCTGACAGAGGATTCACGCCATGTTCCGCCTTTCTGTCCTGCGTATGTTCCTATTCAGGGGTGAAATGTGTTCCTATTATGAAGGACGTTTGGTTTTCCTCAATGCCATCCTGCTATGCACTTTCCGTAGTTGCTTAATACACCTTTGGTTTGCTGGGCACTTTGATGCAATTTACGATCAGCGTTGAAGTATAGAAGTATTCTATTGTTAAATGATAATGTCTTCTTCTGCATATGTCCTTCTAAAAATATGATTGCCCAATATTCTCTGCTATTATGTAGCTAGGAAGTTTTATTCGCGTTCCTTTTTATTAGTTTAAGTTTAGTATGGAGGAAGATGGTTATCCTTCATGGTCTGGAGTAAACTAAATAATGTTTGTTTTTATTTAAATGTCATTTCTGCAATTTTATGGAAGTTCCTGCAGAAATAAAACGTATGATGATGAATGTTCTTTCTGGAGAGGCTTTCTAAGGAAGATTCGAGCCCCGGTGCCTACTTCAATCACTTGGCCCTGTTGCCTGGAGACCTGGCTCCCGCTCCTGCTCTCACGCAGAGGCCAATTTCCGTGCGTTTAGTGCAATCAGGGCTCGCGAACAGTGCCTCCAGGTGCCGTAAAGCCTGAAATCTGCACACTCGGCCAAATAACTCGCATACCTCTCGTCTAGCAGTGCCAGAGTTGCTTAAAGCTAGAACGTTGTTTTGTACGAACGACCGCAGCCATGTTTCAGTCTGCGAACCACTAACACACGTATTCGTCACTCTATACATGGTGATGGAAGCAGGGCGCAGAGTTGGAGATGTTTCACCCCTGCCATGACCATTAATGTGTGGGGCATTCAGATTGCATTGAGCCATCTGTTCCACTCCAAAGCCAGCACATAGGCCTTGCATATTACCTGCAACTTGATCATAAGTAAGCTGCAGGTATGAAGTCTCAGAAGTGCACATTGCATTATTTATTTTTAAGATGGTGCATGTCTTTTCCTCCTAACGCATTTACCTTGGATTTGCTTTCTTTCAGTATTTGTGAGTCACAACAATAATACAGGTGTGGGACTTTGCATCAAGCCCGTAATGAATAAACAACCGGTGATGGATGAAGACGTTGCAGGGTCCCCTTTGTTTGAATTCAGAATGGAAAGTAGTACCACTGTCATCAGATCCACGCAAGACAGTATTCAGTTGTCACAGAATGTGGTATTCAGTTGTCGCAGAATGTGATGTGCATTATTATAGGGTGGGAATCGTCGCCCTTTAGTTAAGGTGAGTCGGAGTTACATAGGAAATCGAAGAAAAAAAATCGCGAATAACTTTTGACTTGTGTAACGGATTCGGGAAAAAATTATTGAGAAAACTAAAAAAAAACTTGTTCGGCCTAGTCCCCATCCAATTTTTCATAGACAGAAAAAGCAAGTTTTGATCTACCACACAGCCAAAACTGCTGGATGGATTTGGAGGTCCAAAACAATTTGGGAACGAAGCATTGACTCATGATCCTTTTGTGGTTTGGGGTTATCCCATTCAGTACTTTTTAAAATATTTGACGGAGAAGGGGGTGCACCCTTCTCCAAAATAAACAGCTATATCTACCAGGGTACATTGATAATCTGGGTGTTTATAAATGAAACAGCCGCCATTCTTTTTTTCTCCCAATGCAACACATACCGGCGTTATACCCCAGGTTATACACCAGTGTATTGGAAAATAAAACACAGGAAAAAACATTTGCAGGTCAAAAAACATGCAAATGCCAACAGGCTAGAGGTGGGAGATGTGAGGGATGGAGTAAGAGGACACAAAGTGACATTTGGGATTTGGAGGGGGGCTAGGGACCAAGTTTGCAACATGAGGCTCAAACATATTTCACCTTCCCTAGGGTATACCCTGGGTATGACTGCAGCTACCCAACATTTCAACTAAAACTGCATCACAGAAATGACCAGTGTTGTGGGGGAATGGGAGAGGGCAGGGGAGGAGGCCATCAGGGCAGTGGGGGGAGCAGGTACAGATGAGGGGGGCACTTGGTGAGGGCCTAGGAGGGCAAAAAACATGTTTTTCCTGCCAGTTTTCCAGATGACCGCAGGTATAATGTCTACAAATAACCAAGGGTATAACCAAGGGTATCTGTAGTTCTGGCAGAAAGAGAGAAAATGAATTCTCCCTTTCCCCACTTTCCCCCAGAGACTCAATGTGACCTAAGCACGGGTTCTCTCTAGGCTTGACTATTGCAATAGCCTCTTCCTGAATCTACCATCTTCCACCCCTCCAGCTAATTCAGAATAGGGCAGCAAGATGTATCCTTGGCCTTAAGCCCTGGGACCGCATCTCTCCTTCACTAAAAAGACTTCACTGGCTCCTGGTTGCTGCACGGATTAAGTTCAAATCCCTCTGCATCATCCACAAGGTGGTCTGGGCCCGGGGACCACACTATCTTCAACTTTACCTTACTAAATACTCTCCCTCTAGACCACTACACTCCTCTGACTCAAACACTCGGTGTGTAAAGCGATTTGCTAAACAGAGGGCAGGTGGTTGTTTGCTTTCCTCAGCTGGCTCCCTCCTATGGAACAGCCTCCCCCTCCCCCTGCGCTTTGAACAGGATCTTCTTAAATTCCAGAAGCTCCTTAAGACTCTCCTCTTTACCTCCTCCTTCCCTTCTTCTCTCCCCTGCTAATCCCACAGTTGCTGCGATTGGTGTCTTGGGCTCTTATGCATCGGCAGGGCCCTGACCTCCTGCACCCAATCGACCCAGCTCCTGTCTATCTGCACTTGCACTTACACCCTCCACCCTGGTGTCTCGCACTTACACCCCTCTTGCCTCCTGGCTGTGTAGCAGTCAACATTCCTAGCAATTCATCTGTGGCTCACCCGTGAGCTCAGACTCCACAGCACTGACTCCTGCCTTCTTCCTTGCTGCACGTGCACATGATGAATACTCAAAAGGCATAGTAGGTTCATCCTGTTTTCCTCTTCCCTCCAATGCTCTTAAATGTTTTGTTTTTAATGTATTTTTATGTATTTCCCACTCCTGCACCCTCCTTGCCTTGTGGGCATTTTGAAACAGTACTTCCTATTGTATACTCTCATCTGGCTAATCTTAAAAGCTATCAGTCTGAAATGGAAAATTTAAAACACCAGAGATATATTAAATTAAGTCCGTCCCTAGCGTTGCACAGATTTCTTCGTCTTGTATGGGTAAACAAATTACCACTTCTGGCAAACATTGGACCAGACATTGCCATGGCTAAAGAAGCGAGAACGTGCTGCTTATGTGGAATTGTGGGAAAAGAGGACATGGTTCACTCTATATGAAATTGTTCGGCCCTTTGTAATGAACTATGACAGTATAAAAAGGGATTCCCTTTGGTGTTATTGTTTAAATATGAATAACAAATCTATACACATAACACGTTATCATGTCTGGACTAGCATGCTGGCAACAAGAAAGCTTGAGAGACCAAGTAGGATCAATGGAGTTTAAGATAGTTTTCTGTAACTGAGTGGTGCTCTTTCATTCATTTGAATTAGTTCATGATTGTTTTAACTGGAGATGTAATGTGGTAATTGTTCTTGTATTTGAAAGTATATTGATACTTGCAAGGGTATTTGTACTGTAATTTATTGCTAAGTGTATTTAAATAATGCTATGTATGTTTTTGAATGATTTTAAATTACATATATGTATATGTAATCGTTTTAGATTTGCTTATAGAATTGAGCATTACGTATTGTATATATTACTTTTTGTAATGTGAAAGTTCGTAAGAACTAAACACATCATAAATAAACTAAAAATAAAAAAGAATGATATATGTTTACAGCTACAGTGACGTTGGGGGTGAAAAATCACTGGCCATGGCTTGGTAGCGTTTTAAACGGCTGAAATCCTGGTGGTTTTGTAAAAAATAAGGTGGGCATGGCCAGCGGCCTGTTAGTGTTAAAGAATAGAGAGTAGTCACGGCCGAAGGCCATGGCTACTGAGCAGGGAGTGATTTAAAAGAAAAATTGTCCTGGCTGCAGGGCATGGTTAGTGACCAGTTAGTGTTTTAAAATATACAATGGGTACAGCCTAAGGCTGTGGCCCAAAGGCTGTGCCCACTGGCCAGTGGCACTGGAAAATATACAGTGGGCATGAAAAAAGAACGATGGTATAACAAAACCTTTGAAATTCAAGGAAAAATCTATTTGAAGTGTAGGTAAGGTGAGCAAACCTAACACAACAAAACCCTTGAAATGCAACGCTTTGGGATAAGTCAGGACCGGCTTAACTCAGCGGGTTCCCGTTGCAAAGCCCAAGAGCACATACATATTATAAGAGAAGGAATTTACAATGCCACACAAAATGGCGTTATGGGGGATATTGCATTATGGGGGAGATCAACGGCAACATGCCGAGTTAAGCTGGTCCTGAGTTTCCAATCCACTGGGGTTTGTTGTGTTAAGTTTACAATGTATTTACTAAACCACTCTTTGATATCTTAGACTAGCTGGGTGTCGCCTATACCAACTACGCCGATGACACCCATATACTCATCCCTATCACCGGAGACCATACATTAGACACTAAATCCTTGAACGATGTCTATCTGGTGATTCAGGCGTGGATGGCACAACATGAGCTCTGCCTCAATTATGATAAGACCGAGATCCTCATTCTGGGCTACCAGTATCATCTAAAAAAAACACGACCCTGCATTTAAGTAATTCACCATTGATGGCAACACCACCAAGTTCTCGCACAACACCAAAACTTTAGGCATGCAATGGAAACATCATATAACATGTTGGCTTCCCCCTCAGGTGCCATAGTTTAAGTCTCAACTGGAATAAAATAATCCTGGTTCACTTCCCAGGACAGATGATCAATTCACAATCACTCACATCTGACTCCACACTATGGGCCTCATTACGAGTCAGGCGTTAAGGGTTGTACGGCAACGTAAACGGCGCCGACCCTTAACGCCTGATTACAAGGTCCCTTTGCGGGATGGTAATTTTAACGCCTGCTTTTTTCAGGCGTTAAAAACCATGCCGCAAAGGGACCTTGGTGCTAAGTACGGTGCCGCAATTTGCTGCACCGTACTTAGCGCCTTCCCCATTCCCATTATGCCCTATGGGGCAAAAATGGGAATGGGGAAGGGCCATGGCGGAAGGGGGAATTACCACTCCGCCAACCTCGGAATGGGGTGGTAATTCCCCATTCCCCCATGGCGGAGTCGGAGAGTTACTGGCATGGAGCACCATGGTCCATCCGCCAGGGTCGTAATGAGGCCCTATCTCTTAGCAGACAAACCAATGCAGTCAGCTCAGCATCCGCCTACATGTGTGAACTTATCACCTTGGGACACCTGGGCAAGGCCAGGAAAAGCCCACGGGAGACAAGAGAGAGAAGGATATGCCTTAGTGAGACCCTAATCAAACATTTCTATAAAAACCCCTGAACTGTCCTTGAGAGTTGGTGTGCTCTTAGGGCCAGTATCATTTATCAATCTATAAAATATCTGTTCATCAGTCATTTAGGGTACCTGGCAAGGCCTAAAGACATGCATTTACCCCATATCCACTTCAAACCCCAACAGGCGACCAATGCACATAAGGAAATTGGTGTGCTAAGTCACTTTAATCGGGCCATCAGTCAAATTTGTTCTCCATTTTAGTAAGTCACTCTATACTAAAACAATGCTTTTTAGAATAAACATTAAGCTCATGACAGCAAATATGCCAAAACAAAGGTCATGCATGTACCCACACTTTGCACAGGACCTGAGCTACAAAAAAGAGAAAAGGAAAAGTATCAGTACTACAGACTGGTATTGTTTATTGTTAATTTAATGTGTTGATTGTCACAGAACCAAGTAACATCGACCAGAAGCAGATATGTAGAGATGTGGTTTAAACAAAGTTAGATTAGGGATAATTACAAGTTTGTGCCAAAGTCTAAAATGCAATGGAAACATCATATAACATGTTGGCTTCCCCCTCAGGTGCCACAGTTTAAATCTCAACTGGAATAAAATAATCCTGGTTCACTTCCCAGGACAGATGATCAATTCACAATCACTCACATCTGCAGGGTTTTTAAGTGGCTGTGCACTTCTTTCTTGATTCCTTGGCTAGTAGACTCCAATCTTTTGATTCTTGTCCTCAATTCAGCGGAGCTTATTTGCCCGAGCCCTCTGGGCTCCATGTGTGCCTGTATAGTAGATTAGAAGCTTGCCAGCATATTGGTTGTCCAAAACCCTAGAGCTTCCATGAGGAGCTAGGTAATATGAACTATAAATAGTTTTACTTCATCCTTATTGCCACCTGCATGTCTCCAGATCCTCGTCCTCACCTTCCTCCTTTACATGTCACAGCCTTCTCGTACCTATATCAAGCTCTCCTGCACCTCCTGGCCTCTCCTCTTCAAACTGACCCTCCTTTTGGAACTCCTCACAGATTGACCATGTACTCATATCCCCATCTCTCCCAGACCCACCTCTGTCAAGTGTCGGTCTGCCTCTTCCTGGGTCTCAACACCTTCCATCTGCACCATCTTGGCCCAGTCTTTATCAACGTCCTCTTTTAGGAAGTCGACTTCGCAACAACCCTCCTTTTCACCTACCTTCCAAATATCCTGCTGAGCTTCCTCTTTGATATTTCTCCCAATGTCTTTGCAGTTAATTATCTAACCATCACTCTAAGAATTCTTTTTTGTACCCTCTCCCTACCATCGCTCTGCTTCATATTTGGTCTTCTTCGATCATCTGCTCTGATGTTCTCCTTAACCACTTCCAACCACACAATTCTCTTTCCACTCTCTCTGATACCTGTCAACCTCCCTTCTCCTTCCTGATAATCCCCCCTCTTCCTTCCTCCTTTCTGCGTCTGCCTCCAAACTACTCTTTTCTTTTAATCCGGCCTGATTATCCTTCCACTTTGCCACTCCATTTAACCTCCTCTCTTTACACTTAACAATCTCTATCCTCTGCCATCTCTTTCTTTTGTCAGCTCCTTCCACTCCTTGCTCGTCGACTCCAAACACTGGCACCACTCTGAATCTGCCATCTCCTCTTGGAATGACCTGCCCCATTCCACTGGGCCCCTCGGTATGGAAGTGAGGCCAAATGTAGGGTAACTTCCATGGGATTGACTCTGCATTTTTCCTCCATTTGGTTCAATTGACATTAATGATTCTCTGCCGCAGTACTCGGATTGAGCCTGTTTCAGCCTGAGCCAACATCTTGAATATCATAAGCAGTGTCTGGGTGCTGCTGATCAGATTGCCCTCAGGCTGCCTCTCCTGAAGTGACAGCAGCCACCCTGCCTCTGCATTAGCTGCTGCCGGCCTCTTGACACCAGGCTCGACGGTGTGTGTAAGAGTTTCATATGCTTACCTAAAATACGAATGCACATAGTGAGTTTACAATATAGGATACCATTGGTATAGGGGCCCATTCTATGGTCCTGCAAATTCCTTAAAGAGGCAGAGACAGTAAAGGCCAGATACAGGCGACAGTTCTCTGGCTTAGTCCTGGTGCAAGGCGGGATTGCCCTGATGATCACCCTTGTACCTTCTCCATGCCCAGCATCAATGGTCGCCGGAGGCACCCAGCCCCATGATGTCGCCATTGACTAACCCCAGGGGACTTCATCACATATCTCTCCCCCTTAATCAGCGCAGCCCAGCAGGGTATCAACATGGTATCTGCCCAGGAGCCACCAGTAGCCTGCAGCCGGTCCTCTCTGTGAGATATGATAATGGTGCAGGGTAGTCGTGAAATCTTCCCAACACTGTGCGTTGATGTCTTTGTTTCAAACAAGTCATGCAAAGGATGCATGGGCAGCCATTTATTTGCATTTGCAGCTGGTCATGTCTTAGTTCTGGGCCTGGATAGCCCATCTAATGGCCAGACATTCCAACGTTAGTGCTGCATAATTTCTTTTTTAGAGGAAAAGCTTCTGGCTAAGATAGAGACTGCTTGCTCAACCCCATTGCATTCTTGGAAAAGACCAACCCCTAGCCCAACCCTAGAAGCATCAGTTTGTACGATGAATGTTTGGTTAAAGTATGGTATAACAAGGAGAGGTTAATGGAAAAGCAAGTGTTTTAATTTCCTGAAGGCCTACTCCAAAGTTTTGGTCCATGTCACCATGTTGGTTTTTGAAGCTTTGAGTTGGTCTGTAAGAGGCCCCGTGATCATTGAAAAAATGGGGAATGAATCAGCAATTCAAAATGAGACTTCACAGGAAGGCCGAAGTTCCTCCTTTGTATTAGATTGTGGGATTTCCTGCAAGGCTTCTCTCAGGGCTTCCAGAATGAGTCTGGCAAAAGGATGAAAGGGGTGGTCTAAATAACAGATTGAATGGGGCAATGAATATAGAAAAAAGACAAAAGGTCTGATCTAGGAAGGTGGCTGGGGGTAGCTGGTGTTATGAGTGCGTAAAGAAAACCTGGCATTATGGACATATTTTTTATACAAGGAAAGAGAAGCTTTCGTTTTATCCAAAGAATCGACAACTCATAGTTTCCTCAGTTTTTGGAGGGCCTTGAGAAGAATTAGAAAGTGCCTAGAACCTTCGACTTATGCCATGAATAGTAAAAGGTGGCAAGGAACTGAGGAGCTCATTCAGAATTCCAAAAGATGACTAGAGCTTGAGAGGCAGGTTGGGAAGTTCTGAAAAAAGCCCAGAGCCTGAGTTTTGTGCTAAGCAGTCTGACAGATGCTTCGAACCAGAGAGTGTCATTGAGTAAATTCAGAAAGCACCTAGAGGCTGAGAGGAGTGCTAAATGTTTGAAAGATGCCTAGATTTTTTTTAAAGTGCCTAGATCTTGATTTTGATGTAGTGAAGCCACTATCATAATGAAGATGAATGATACTTTGTTTTTCGGCTCACTAACTAGCAACTACATGCCGCTCTGGCTTGTACCATTCCTTAAACAGAGCAAAGTTCAAACTTTAGAGGGGGCTCTTTACTTATGTAAATCAACCTAACGCAAATTCCGTACTTTTGGTCTTACTGGATTTTTAAAAAGCGTTTGAGCCAGGTGGTCCAAATACCTCAAATAGCTTTGTTACTTTTTCATATTTGAGAGTTAGTTCTCAAACCTCTTCAGTGTATTGTATGGATATATACAGTCATATTTTAAATATCAGGCTGATCATGTGATATAATGAATTTATAGGTTTGCAAAGCCAAGCTAACGGATGCTGTTTGATTCTAGTTATGACCAGTGCTTTTTTTCTCATAATTTCTTTGTTTTATTAATTTATTTTTTATGGATGTAAAATCTGAAATGCACATGTCATGGAGATGCCTGTAATTCATTTGTAAAGGATTCTAATAATCAAAGTATTCATGTAAATTTAGTAGGTCCACAAAGCCATGCAATAAAGAAGGTTGCTTGTTGAAAGTAGATACATTGATTAGATCAGGTAATTACAGCATCACGCAAGTAAGGAGATAAGGGAATGAGGGAACAACCACCACCAGTACCGCCTTGTGCCGAGCTCGACCTGCATCCGCACCTTTCAACCATGCAGCAGAGGCCTCAGTGACCACTGTAGCCACTTTATTTAATTATCTGTGCACTTTTCTTTACTTTGCTGTTTCTATTTTTCCAGTACACTTCTACTTGGCTTGCTTGCTCCTTCCCTGTTCTTGCCGTCCCATCTCCTCTCCTGCCCACCCTCCTCCCTGATTGCTTGCCGGGATTCCAGGAAGTGCTGTTATTTTGAAGCTTCTATGGGAGCTTTGTCTCCCCTTATGTGCCCTGTGCCAAACTCGATCTGCATCTGCACCTTTCCACCATGCCATAGCAGCCTCAGTGACCACTAGAGCTTGGTAGCAACGTTATTTAATGATGTGTGCACTTTTCTTTGCTGTTTTTGTTTTCCCTGTACCCTTCTCATCCGCTTATTCGCTCCTGCCTTTTCCTTGCCATCCCCTCCGTGGCTCTCACCCACCCTCCTCCCTGATTGGCAGTCAGGCTTCCAGGAGGCGCTCTTTGCAGTGACTCCCAGGGCAGCCTTGCCCAGGCAGCCGGCTAAAGGCCACAAGGCAAAGGGCAGCTCCCTGGGCAGCTCCCATTCCCTGTTTGCCCCTGTTCGCCCATGGATGTCGGATAGAACACCCTACAGTTACACCCCAGGTAAGGTGGTACGGGCCGGGAGCACAGCTATTACTTTGCTCTGTTAAAACCCTGCCACTCCTCATTACTATTACCTTTGCCTAACCTGATGTTGAACTACACTGTGCACTCTCTTATTAGCCAATGTGTTGAACTCAGAATGATCCCATGGGTAGGCTGTGTATGGCACTTGGAACTACTGTGAGGTTTAGCTACATTGTGACACTAGAACAATGGAGAAGGTGGCCAGGGTATTGCATTCAGAGGACTTGTGGGGGTGGCCAATGTCTCGCATTGGGGAGGAACTTTGAGGGCAGGTGATGTTTGCACTCAAGTTAAAATTGGGGTTGGGCAATGTGTTACATTTAGATGGATTTTGGGGGTGGATAATGAGTTGCACCTAGATGGATGTTGGGGGTAGGCAATGTGTTTCACTTAGATGGATTGTGGGGGTGGGCAATGTATTGCACTTATTTGGATTTTGGGGGTGGGCAATGTGTACCATATAGATGGATTGTGGGAGTGGGCAATGTGTTGCACCTATAATGATAGCCTATCTATTACTCTAGCTGATTTATAGGAATGGCCTTTTTTATGCTTAGATGATATATGATGGTAGCCTGTCTGTTGCACTTAGAAGATGTATTAGGATAGCCTTTATATGGCGCTTGAATGTAAACTAGGATAGCTTGTCTTTTACGCTTTGTATATGTATTAGGATGGCTGTCTATTGCACCTGGCAGATTTATTAAGGTAGCCAGTCTATTGCACTTAGAAGATGTATCAGGATTGCCAATCTATTGCACTTAGCCTTTGTATTGCACCTAGAAGAATATTGATGTTCGCTTGTATATTGCACTTAGAAGATCTATGAGCATACCAGATGAATTTCACATAGAGGATATTTGTGGGAAGATTTGATATTGCACTTGGAAGATTTCTTAGGTGGCCTGTCTATTGCATTTGGAGGACTTGATGAGGGTTGCCTGTATTATTCAGACAATCTGATCACACAGCTAGATCAAAGACAAAGCTCCATCTGAGCGTCCAGGTACCTATTCCTGCACTTCTTCAGTGGACATCTGCCGCAGGGATGGCTACCCACCCACATGCATTAGAATGCAGCGAAGACCGATGACAACATTTGGTGTAGCTTGACACATAATGACTCTCCTCCACACACCAGACTAAAAACAAAGCACAACACGTCCACCATCAGAATGATGCAACAATCTATGACAAAAATTGGTCTAGCTGGACACAGAACGAGTCTCTTGCACATGCACACTGTCATGACCACCTCAGCACCCATCCACATGCCTGACCTTCATGGGCAGCTTAATGCAGCTCAGCCAGCCCACCTAACTCCCTATCTTGGCCAAATGCACATAACGCACACATTCTAATCTTTCGGACAATGTTCGCCGTACTTTGGACTTCGGTCCCTCGAGGCTGTTCCAACAACAAGGGCTTTGAGGCCAAAGGAATGGGTTAAAGGCACTATATAAATGACAAACTACTACTACTACTATCTCCAACTGTTGCTGCATACAACTTGTCACAGATGGCCTCAATAATTCACAAGACTAAGAAAGATTCATTAGGCTATATTTTTGATTCAACAGATGTTTTGAGGACCCAGACAACGGAATACCCTGTTCAAGGCTCAACCTCACCATGTTCTCCTGCTACCCTACCCCAGCCATCACTGATTCCACACAACAAAAATCTAAGACACAGTTTCTACTAATGTAAGGGGGGTGCTCAAGGCCAGTGCTTTCTCTAACGCTCTGCGTCAGGTGATTTTCCAAGGGATCCTCCAGGTGTTTTTGATATGCCCAGCATATGTTTTTTCAGTTCTGTTCACTCTTTCAGTCTCTGAGTTCTTGCTCCTCCTCACTCTCTGTCTTTCCCTTTCTATCTGTCTGTCTCTTCCTCCTCTCCTCCCGCCTTCTCTACTACTCATTCTGCTATTCTATTGAATCGTCTCTGTCTCACCTTTCTCTCTCTCTGTTCTAGATTTCCACATCTCCTTAATGCTTTCTTCTCTCCCTCTCTTTCTGTACCTCTCTCTCTCTCGCCTCTCACCCTCTCCATTCTTCTGGACCTTTTCCTACTTCTCCTTAACACTGCCTTCACTCCCTCTCTCCTCCTTCCTTCTCCTCTTCCTCTACTTATCCTTCACCCTTCTGTGCAACTCCTACATCCTCTCCCTCCATGCTCTGGTCATAACTGCTCTCTTGTTCGCCTTCCTATACACTGCACTGCTATATTCTCCCCTCCTCTCCTTCTACTCCCACACTTCCTTCCCTATCTATCACTCTCTCAGACACCCACACTCTCCCAGATATCCTCTCTCTCTCTCAGACTCTATCACTCTCATTGGTACAACTCTCTCACACAAAACACCTTAACTGCACTCTCTATCTCTCTCTCTCGCTACTGCCACAGTCTTCACAACACTTCTCGCCACTGTCAGTTCTCCAGTGAACAGTATTTTGGTCCTCCACCTCCTCCCTTGACCTCACCCAAACGCATTTCATTCTTGCTCTGTGTGGGCTGGTCATTTATAGCCCAGCTTACCAGGTTACATGACAGTCCTCCACCAATGCTCCCACTAGCACTTCCAGTTACCTGCTTTTTGTAGCCAATCTACTCTTTTGTTTTTCCCAGATGGTTGGGTCGGTGCATTGGAGATTTAAAAAGGGCCTGAAAGAGCGACCCCATATTAATCTTTAACACGTTCCCTGAGCATGAACACAAAATGTCCACTCTTGCCATGTGGGTCTTCCCTGCCGGGTATGTTTTTCACAATTCTTTCTTCAGACATTGCAATTGGTTATACGTCTAGGGGAGGATTGAGCAAAGCAAGAGGTACGTCTAGGTGCTGATTGAGCAAAGCGAGCTCCATAGTGTTCCATCTTCTCCTGGTGCTCAGTCCAAACCTTTTCTGTAGGTGCCCGGCATTTTCTAAGCATTGTGTGTTTACAAAAGAAAGAGAAGAGACCTATACAGAAGGGAAGCTGCAAGGCATTTCAGTCAAGACAATGGTAATAACACCTTTGCACCACAACACTCTCTTAGGAGGTTAGAGACTGGGGCACTCACAACCACAACACTCTCTTAGGAGGTCAGAGACTGGGGCACTCACAACCCCCACACCCACACCTTGGGGGTCATATTGACTTTGTAAATTACCCTTGTGGTCTTTCTGTCCCAAGCTGGTAGGGGTCAAGCCCCTGGCCCTATCACAATTTACACTTACATCACTCACACAGCATTCGACAGATACGTATGAAGGAAGACGCCACACGTCCCCCTTCTATGACATCACTTATATGTCAGTCTCAAATCCATCTCCCCAGCAGATCCTAGTCCACTCTGCAGCCTTAAAGAGATTACCCCCCCACATCGCTGCCTCAGTGTCCTCAGTAGTTAACCTCTCCTTTTCGAGTGGGTCTTTTTCTGGTGCACTGAAGCACGCACCGGACATCCCTCCTAACCTGGATCCTTCAAACTCTTCTAATTTTCACCTGAACACCCTGCTTCCCCATGAAGCTACTTGAAGCTCTGTTCGCTCTGTTCGCCCCACATCTGTGCTCTTACTTGTAGATCTCTGGTGCCTTTGACCTTTCCAGTCTCAGTTTAGCCCAGGCCGGGGCACAGAATCTGTTCTGGTGTCCACGGTTGATGACGTGGCCCGAATTGTAGACCAGAGTGGCATTCGTGCTCTGATTTTGTTAGACCTCTCTGCTGTGTTTGACACCATTGATCATACCATCTTGATCAACAGGCTTGCTATACCGGCTGTCTCTGGCCGGGTACTTGACGGGTTTCTTTCTTTTCTCTCAGACCGCTCCCAATCTACATTCCGCCCCCCTTTCACCTCACCCCCTTGGCCCCTCACTTGTGGTGTACGTCAGGGTTCTGCGCTCTCCCTTCTTCTCTTCAATATATATATTCACTCTCTTGTTAAACTAATTGACTTTTTGGGTTTTGGTGTTACTCCTATGGTGATGACACTCAAATCTTGGTTCACCTTGATTTGTCTCTTCCCTCCACCGCTCAGCACTGTCGTTCCTGTCTCTCTGCTATTCACGCTTGGATGAGTAGCAATTGGCTCTGTCTTAATGGCGATAACACAGAGGTTCTGGTGGTGGGTGCTCCTCTGGACTCCGCTCTATGGTCCACTGCGTTTTGGCCCGATTAACTTGGCCACCTTCTGCTACCTTCAGCTGTAGTGAAAGACCTGGGCGTCAAGTTATCAGCATCCCTGTCCATGTTGGCCCAGGTGAGCACAGCTGTCAATTGGTTCAGTTCAAACTTTGCATTCTGCGTAAAGTTCTTCCCTATCTTCCATGTCATCTCTGACTCATAGTTGTCTCTTCTTTCATCTCAGGGTCTTTGGACTATTGTAAGCCACTCTATCTTGCCCAACCAGCCTATTTCCATCAATGCCTTCAAATCTTGCAAAACTCAGTGGCCAGACTGGCCGTTGGGGCTCCTCGTCTATCTTCTGTCTACCCTATTCTCACCTCCCTGCATTGGCTCCCAGTGACCAAACGTGTGAAGTTTAAGGCACTATGCCTGGTCCACCGGACCTTCTACATGATTGGCACGGAGTATCTGCAGTCAGAATTCAAGCAGTACATCCCCTCCGCTCTGCTGCTTCATGCTGCATTTATGTCCCTCGCTTCAAGCGTGCCAGCACGGGGAGCTGCTCTTCCTCGGTTGCCGCAGCTCTGCTGTGGTACACTTTACCTATTCCACTCTGTATCCACTCTGTAGTATCAGCGATCATTCGCTGTTATAGCGGGCGTTTGAAACCTTTTTGTTTTTTACTTAATATCTTGCGTTCCACACACACATACACACGTCACAACATAATTATAATAAGAGGTAGAATAAAGGCAAGAGGATACCTGGTAGAAATCACAATTCCCCACCCCTCCACCAATCACATACAGAGGGAGGTGTAGCATCCCTTGCACTAGCCCACTTTGGTGACTGAAGAAGATGGACATCCCCCTGTAACTCCAGTAATATAGGGAACCCGATCCCATGAACCGCAGACCACTGTGGGTCCAGCAAAGAATAAGGCAAAATACACTGATAAGAACTTTATTGGTGTGCCTAAAAATACCAGGTTAAGGGACTGCCTAATGCAACAAAACACCCCAATGAGACTGAGCTAAATACTGAGAACAGAGCACATGTAACTAAAAGACACGTGAAACCTATGAGCCACATACAGGCTGTGCTCACAAGAGGAACACACCCATTCCTTTCACACAAACCATGCAGCTACAGAAGGAGGAAGGCACCACAGGGGTGCTTGAGAGACACAGGAGTAGGAACATCAGAAGTGATACATGGGCAGCGTGTGCTACAAGGAATGCGCCTGCCATGGCTTAGCATCATACTGAGGTCAGCTGTGATGGTGATCCCTGTGGCAATTTATGCTTGTGCCCAACACATATAACGACTACTTTCAGTTTGAAGCACAATGTGTTCTGCTGCCATGGCTGTGAGCTGCTATTTTTGTGGGTTGAAGTTGGAGGAGTGGGAGGTGATTGTGAGTTAGGTTTGCCTAACATACATATTTGCAGCTGAAGGTTATGTGTTAGGGAAAGAATAGCTGAAGAGCACTGTTCAGGGGGCAATTGTGATCTGTCAGCATGTTGGTCTAGTGCTTGAGTAGGAATAGGAGGGACGGCCGATGGGCTTGCAACAGGACTCTGGCTTGTATACCGTGCACCAGATTTGTGGAAGAGAGAGAGGGAAGTTAGACATGAGATGCAAAGCAGACCTCTCTTTGTCACTGATGACTTTCCAGACCTATACTTTCAGATGTGACATTAGGATTTGATACCGCAGTAGACAAATGGAATATGTTAGGGTTTTCTAGATAAGGGTGTCCCGGGTAATTCTGGCAAAATTGGATGGTTACATTGAAAGCAGGAGCATGGGTTTCATGAAAAGGGTAGATTAGGCCACCTTGTTATGTAAATATCAATGTAAAGTGAGACTACAGAGATTGAGGGGAGCATTGAAAGTGGGGGAGTGGAGAGGAGGGGGAAATAATGGCTGTTAGGGGGAAATGGTAGACAAGGTGTGACTTGAAGAGCATGGCCTTCAGGTCATTCTTGTCTTCTGTCTTCTTGTGGGGGGGGCTTCGTTTGTGACTCTAATCCCTTGAGGTGTGTTCCATTAAACTCAATCTTCAAATCTAATCTAAACCTGTTAAGTGTTTAAAAGTCAGCGTTGTAGACTTTACAGAGTTAATTTTAGACAGAGCGTGCACATAAACTAAATGGGGGCCAATGTGGAATACTTCCCTATAGCTAGATCTATTTGTATCGAATTCAGTGTCCAGTAAAGAGAGGTCATTTTCTTGTTTTGTTTTACTTCATTGTGCATTTGGTTTTAGAAAACAAACCTTAAGCACATGTTATTACATCTTCTTAACATCTGTATACACATACTCACATCATTTAAAACTTATTCAAACTATTAAAAGAAAAAGAGCAAAATCCAGTCTATTAAAAGGTTAAATAAAAGATGAAGAGAAAAAGCAATATAGAGAAGGAATGACCTAGCTCTCAAATTCAACTCCCAGAGGAGCCATTTCAATGTTTTACTCATTATTAGACTGCCCTTATTCTGTATGATTTGACGATGACTATAATTGCTCGTGGCCAGTTATTGAGCTCGTGAAATTCATTTTCCCCCAGTTCGTTTCAGTACTTCCTTCCAAATGTGGTAGGCTCCGGCGGTGATCACCAGCGATTCTGCGCCGACTAGGGTGCTCCAAAATTGGTCCAATTCGATATCATCAGTGTAGCCCACCAGATCTTCATAACTCTTCCAGTATTGAGGCTTTAGAGCAGGGCAGGCGGTCAATAAATGACGGCCTGTCTCTGGTTGTTTGGAGCACAGTGGACATATACGCTCGACCAGTGGTAACCCCTTCCAAGCCCCATAGTACCCCACAGTAGGCAGGATGTTTAGTCGAAGGTATAAGATAAAACATCTCAGGTCCTTTGGGCAGAGTTTATTCAGGTATGCCCTGGGGCACTCTGGTATAAAGGCCTGATAAGAATGTTCACTAGATCTCTTATTCTTTAGAAAGATGATCGATGTTTTGTATCCTTTCTTCGTCTGCTTTTTTAGGGTGGATTCCGCAAGAGCCGAGCTGTACAAAAGCAACACAGGGAGATGTCGATCTTCTGGATGGGAGGCTGCTAGGTAATTACAGTAGATGCTCGGCAGAAAAAAGACGAATTAGCTGTAACTAAGTAACTGCTGACTACTTCCTAGAAAACGTGGGGTATGTAGCACAGAAGGTCTGAGGACACTGTTACTTCCACCTGTAGGGCCAGATTCTCGTAAGCTTTTTCTGCTGCAAAGCAAGTGATACACTCGACATGCTCTCCATGGCCACCAGAAACACGTGGCCTTTGTTCACAAAGGGCATCGGAATGTGTGTATCTGTGATGCTTTGAAATGTCCAGAAATCTAACATTCCCCTGCCCCTATTTGCAAGAGACGCATGGGCTGTGCAATGCATAACCGGTTAATCGCTGACCATGCGGTGCATTCTTTTAAGGGGAGCAGCTGCTCTCATACTATTTCTTTCCCTCAAGCATGATTAGAACTGCTTTTTTTCTTTTCTTTTTTTAGCATTTCAAAATGACAATCCTATCAAGGGCCCGCCACTGAGAAATGCGCCCCCAGAACCCAGGTGGGCTGGGAGCCTGTCATACATTAGTGTCAAAGTGAACTCACAACACCAATGTAAGCAAAAGGGATGGGCATTGCATCACTTGAGCTGCCACCCAGACCCCTATAAGTGTGCAAGTAACCAGTGCATTCCTCAAAGTTACACACACTTTAAAAAGCATATCCTCTATGCATTTTTTTATTTGTGTTACATTTTGAGAATGTGGACCATAGTGTATGTCTCACAACACAATGATTTCTGTAGCTGCACCATAGTTCTATGCCTTGCATGACTAACCAACGTGATCATTCATTATAGACCTGTGTACTGGGGGTTGGTCAGTCTTGACCTCTGTGAAATCGTCCAAGGCCTTTCATTCCAAAACAGAAAGCACTTTCATCGTTATTCCAGTGCCGGCCAGGTGCACTTCCACTCAACGAGAAATTCAGTGGAGCTACAAAGACACACTTTTAGCATAGTCAAATGCTGGATATACCAACATTGAATGTGTGTAAGGCATGAGTTCCCCGGTATCCCACCGGTAAGTCCAGCAGGATGCCGGGAAACTACAGTGCTGTGTCTGACGCCAGATATCCTGGTATTACCCGGATATTGCAGGTGGTGGAGACGCGGGTAACTCCCCATTCCATGGCGTTCTATAGGACTCCATGGGAAGGGGTTGTCCGAATCACCGGCACTTTTAGTACCAGTGCCGATGATTCAGGCATAGGGGACTGATCTACCTGTAGCTCATGCTGTTAGATCAGTTATCCCTACCGGCTGTTAGATCAGTGCCCCTACCGGCAGATTTGGACTAGGCCGTGCCGGAAAGGTGCTGGTATACGTTGTTAACGGCACTTTGTTTCTGGACAGGCCAACTCGTAATGAGGGCCTTGGTGCTTGCAAGAAAGATATGGGAAGTTCCAAAGGTGGTCCTCCTTAAGCTTCTTAATGCCTCTGCATGCACAACTCTAATTCACAAGTCTAATATGATGTGTGTGATATGTATAACCAAGACACCACAGAAGGGTATCACAAGTACACCTCTCTGCCCATTTGATCAAGAGGATGAACACTCAAGCAGTACTTTGCACTCAGTGGGTTGGAAGAGTCAGTTTACTGCAAATCACATAGATGGTATCTCAATAAATAAAGCTTAACACAAGGAAAGGCAATATCACACTGCTTGTCATGCTAAATACGCTGCTGTATTGGACACTATGGATCACCCAATACATCCTCCATAAGTCTCTCAGATGTTGCTCTTCATGGGCTTCCTGCTTATCTTTCTGGCTACACCTGTTTTGTATCCTGCTCTGCATTATCTTATTCCTTGTATCCTCTTCTCTATGCTGTCACATAAGGCTCAGTTCTTGACCATTTGCTGCCCTCCCATTTTTATGCTGATGACTCTCACATGTGTCTGTCTTTTCCGAGTTTTACCAAATCACTACACTGTACCTTCATTCTTATCTCTCTGCCACTTATAAAAACGGAAATCCTTTACTTTCCTGCATCAGTTCTCCGTCTCCTCCTCCTCCTCCTCCATTTTCTTTCTTGTATCAAATCTCCTCCGTCTACTTCTGCATTTAATCTTGGTTTTATCATTGACTATTTCTTTTCTTTCTCACTTCATATTTTCCCCATTGCATGTGCTGCTTGCTTCTTATTTTTCAATATCTCAGAAATCTGTTCTTTGATTTAATTCCAGGCTACTAAACTATTAATAGCTGCTCTTATTTTCTCTTGCGTTGATTAATGCTCATCTCTTCTTGTGGGTCTTCCTGGCATATGCTATTGCACCTCTTTTGTCTAGCTTTAATGTGTCTGTCTTCTGTTTCATTTTTATCCACAGTTCTCTATTTCTCCATGTCGCTCTTCTTTTCATTGCCTCTCATTCCATTCTCATATACTCTTCCACTTTCTTTGCATTGTTTTCAAATATGTCCATGGACTACCTCTGACTTATCTTTCTTCTTTGAGTATGCCATATTCCCCTCCCCCTTGTCTCTGTTCATCATCTCAGTTGCTTTTGCCTGTTCCTCGGCTCCCTTGTACCCAATCTCATTTTTCAGCTTTTTCTCTTCTTGACTCCAAGCATTGGAATTATTTACCCTTTCATGTTCGCGTTTCCTCCTCTCTTTCAACCTTCCATCCTTTACTTAAAGACCCTCTTTCTCCTTCTGATCAATGCTTCTAATTGCTATTTCGAAATATATTGCAATTGATTAGATTGTCATTCAGTTCTCATAAAATTGTACCATTTTACTTGTCAAGCATTTTGGTGATAGAACTATATTGATCAACAAAAAACAAAGTAAACAAACAATACATCTTCAGCATGAAAATGAGTAATAAAAAAACATTGGGATATAAATATCTGTAACCATTCCCAAAACAGAAGTAATGCACACATAGGCTTATAATACTAAGAAAAAAGAGTGTATCTCTCCGGCATTCTGCACAAGGCATAGAGTTTGAGAATGTCTTCCTTTGAGCACTCCAGGCAATAATAACGTTCTAACGACTGTCTAACCAAGCTGTAGTCATACAATACATATAGCATTCTAGGTTTGATTGTAGTTACTTCTAAAGTCACCCACATTGGTGTAATTTCAACTTGGACTGTATTTGCAATCCAGATGCTAATGGTATACACAACAAGTGAGTCAATGCACTGGTCTCAAGATAATTGCAGGTCTTTTCAGTCATCCTACAACACCAGAATAAATGGGTCCAAAGCGATGTGCACAAAAATTGGGTCTCTCACAAGGCTGTAAAGATCTCCTTAGGACACAGATGGCTCTCAATTAGTAGAATATTATGATTGAAGACAAAGTTTGATGCAGCTCCTCAGTGATGGGAACGAACTTCTACGCCTGCTGGGACAGCACCAGTCGCTGTGTAGAAGAAAGGAGCCGCCGCGTGCGATCGCTAAGTCCTTTACGATAAGCACCAATCTGGATTCACTATCCGATCACATTTAAGCCCTAAATGCTATACTATTTCCATCACTATCTATCGAAGGAGTCACTCAGTTCATATACTTCTTGAGAGTTTGAGATCTCAATGGTACTCGCACACGTAGAATGTGGGTGCACATTAGGCCGAGATAGGAGGTTAGGTAAGCTGGCCGTGCTACACTAAGCAACCCAAGATGGTCAGGCATATGGATGGGTGCTGGGGAGGTCGAGAGAGGTAGGGAGTGCAAGAGATTAGCTATGTGACCAGCTTGACCAAACAGGCAAACAGGTGTCACGCTTAGTCACAGTACATCGGCCATGTGACTATCCAGCACTTATCAAAGGGCTCTGGTCTGCACTCGCGGTGACAGAAGTGGGCTGTGAGAGATGGGGAGGGCTGTGCAGGAGTCCAGGTGGGTTTTAAAATTAAATTAATAGTAAGATCCAAGAGGACCAGGAAGCTTTTCTCTGTGTGAAGATCCTGTTGGAGTGGGGCTACAGGGCGCTGTTGTTGAGGGTCAAGGCCACACGCGACTTAGGTCACATGGGCCTCAGCACCAATCTGTGGAATCTGGCATGAGTTCGGCGTGATAGGAATGAGTTTGCAGGGTGGGAGAAGGCCCGACAGGAGTCCAGCAAGGTTTCTTTTAAATAAAACATAGCAAAGCTTCCAAGAGGACCAGATTGAAAGATCAACCAACAAATGAGCCTGCCCCATTTTAATGGGACATTTCATGAGTTCTATTCAGAACAACCTGTAAATCATAGAACCTTTTTTATACAACGTCTTCCATAAATATTGCTTTAAAATGCACGACTTTGACCAATGATTTAAGAGAACGGTACATCTCAGCTGTTTCAAAGTGACCTATCACAATGAACTAAACCCCTATTATAAGTACAAAGGTCTATCTCTCTGTGAAGACTAACATTGGGTTTAAGCTCCTTACCAGCAGCCACCAATGCATTGGAAAATTGAAATATATCAATGTCAACCTGCAAAGATTGTAGGGAATTGGCCACGCGAGTGGACACAGGCTGGCAGTGCCACATGGATACCAGGCCTCTGGAGAGTTTCTTTTTTTATCTTACTGGGAGGAACAGGTTTGCAGCACATGCACTTGAAAAGAGGAGCCACTCAGCACATGCACCTTGTTCTTGTTCCCCTTTGTTACATTATGTTATAAAGCTCTTCCACTGCGCCAGTAACTACTGTAACAGTCTAACGATGACGGTAGCCGTGTCCTAGAAAATGGTGTGTTGTGGCTCCACCTGGAGAAACCCATAGCTCTCAACCTTTATTGTTCCTACGGAGGGTGAAAACGCACAATTTCGTTTTTTGCGGGTGAGGGCCCATTGAAGTGTATAGACGTGCAGGGGGGGTTGGCGGTTGAGTCGGGTGAGTCGCTGATTACAAGGCAGCTGATACCCGCCAAAAGCGTGTGAGTTGAGAGCTATGGTAACCAGCCCGTAGTCTGTGGAGGAAGAAGAAAGAAAACAAGGCAAAATGGCCTTCAACTTGCAATTTATAAACATAATAGATAGGCATCTTGGCTTGATAGTCTATGTGACAAATAATGTTGAAATTGCTGTATTATTTAATGAGAATAATGATAATGATGTATTATTCATATAACGCCTTAATCCAAAGCCCTTTATTGCCATCCTCTGTAAGAACAGTGGCTAGATGTCTTCGGGTTAGGTGCACTATACAAAAATGGCTAAATAAATAAATAAACCCATTAAAAGATCTGATTCCCGAAGCATTGGAATGGGGCAAGGATCGTTAACTGGTAGGAAATAATACACATTGTTTTGTTGAAAGTGAAATGAGGAAAGCCGATCATTTGGAAATCATGTAATGAGTGTCTATCTCTGTCCAGTAGCTAAAAATAGAAATCAGACACAAAATGGCATGTGCCATTATTTTGGTTTAGTAAAAGGTTTGAATCGATTATCTAGAAGCGTTGTTGGAGCCGGGGGGCTGCCCTGCTTGCACCAAGCAATCAAAGGCCTCTTGGACGCGGAGCTTTGCCTTCAGATCTCAAGTAGTCGGAGCCCGTTTGACCTGCTGCTCCTGCTGCAATGAATTTTCAGATGTCAAGGTGGGGCAGCACCTGACACAATGGGCGCAGTGTAACACGATAGCCAGGGTTGTTACTCCCATTGTTCCATGCGCCACATACCTCTGGCTCTTGGAGCCAGACCCATTCCTGTGCCCCGGATACTCAGAAAATGGCCTGACCTCTAACACGGGCAACACCCTGGAAAGGGAAACCAACACTTAATTGTGAATGAGAAAGGTTTCTACCTTGGCGGGTGGGCTGGCCTGGTGCCGCGTGGAATCGGAGTCTTGGCATTCTCGACTGTGGTTGTTCTTTTGATTGCCCACCTGCCTGCACGTCTTTTATTTATTTCGTTTTGTGTATTGTTTTCGATAGCACCTAACCTGCTTGACCGCTTTTAAGGGCGTTTGCAGCCACGTTGAGGCAGAGCGGGAGGCAAGGGGGATGTGGTCGTGATGACTGGCAGACAACAGTGTAGGTGTTTCAGGCAAACTCTGTATAGGTTTTCCGAACTTTACCTTCTGTAAACAGTTTGGAAAGGCAGTGGAAGGGATTTTAACAAGCATGAGCTCCGTAAGGGAAGAGTTATGTGGTTGAAAAGTTAGGCCATGTGCTTTCTAAAAGATTCAGTGGAGGAAAATTGGATTTTGGACGTTGGACCATGTGTTGCAGTAAAAAAACAAGGGGCATTCTACTGGCCAGTTGAAAATCATTTATACGCTGATGACCATTTCCAAGATGCTCATGAAATTAAGAAGGATTTTCTCCAGAGCTGCCCTTTAGATGTCCAATAAATTATAGGCTGCCAAATGGACCCGTTAAACACCCTTTGCCAACGGAATTCTCACCCGGAGTCCACTACCACCATTTTGTGTTTCACTGCGTGTAACACAGGATTGTTTTGGTGGGGCCTATGATAATTACATGGACAACTTCTAATGCTTCTCAAATGCAAAATTGCAGGTCAATCTTCATAAAAGCGATATCGGGATTAGTTTTGACTCTTTGGTGGCACATCGACGCAATAGATACTTGCAAGTATGTGTGCATTTGCTGCTCTTTGGCTCCAAAAAACGGTACCAGGGAGCATCATCAAAATTAATTCCTCTGACTTCCTACACAGCCGGGAAGAGGAAGGGCACCCTGCCCCTTTCCAGTGGAAAGCATGATGAGAAGGACCTAGGATTTGCAATCACCCAATGTTTTCAAGCACCCACTGTGAGGTGCTGCTGCCCCCTCTGCCTCTCTGGCTTCCCTCAAAGTAAGCCAGGCTGGAGGGGCGTGTGGGGCAGTTACAGGCTCCTAGGAAGGGCCCGAATGTGGATTAATACCCATCTCGTGCAGTTGGACAGAGCGCAGTAATCCTGATTTTTAGCGCATGTGTCTGTGGCCACTCCAGGCTCTCATACTCTGCCAGTTCTAGCAGCCTCGCTGTCAAAGGCAGCAGGGCCAGGGAAGCCAATTTGTGGGAAGACATGAAGAGGCCATTCCACCCTGCAGTGCAAGGAAGACTGCACCAGATGCTGGGCTGCAAGATGGCAGTGGTTGTCTTTGAGCCCTCTACCAGTAAGAATCCTTCCAAATATGTCATTAACAAATGTGATGATTACGAAAAGCTGCACCACATGAGACTAACTAAAGTAGAGCAAGCCAAAAGTAGGGAAGAGTTGGAACTTGGTTGCTCTGACCAACAACGTGACTCGGGGCCAACACGTTACATACATGACAAATCAGAGATTTTGAGGCACATACGAGTTCTAACATCGTATACAAGGAAACGGAGGGAAGCAGGCAAGGTGGGACTTGGATGGGGAGTTGGAGAGCTTGGGCAGGTTAAAGGGAGATGTCAAGAAGGGCGTGTGAAGCAGATTGGTAGGCAGTGTAGCACAGGCTTTGAGGCACGTTGCTAGCAGCATATTGGAGACTGAAAGCTAGACCCTGTCAATGTCCAGAAGAGCTTGAAGGGAAAGGAATGGACTGCAGTCCTGCTGTGGGCTATAGCTCATAGCCTGGTGAAGGCAGATCCCTGTTATGCTCACTCCAGAAAGAATACAACTCTCTAGAAGAAAAGGCCATGAGATTGCTTGCAAGGATAACAAGGATTAATTGTACAACAAGTGAAGGGGTCCACAGCAGACTCGAGAATGTTCTGCCTGAATTAGCATTATCAGTAAGTTATAATAGTTTACATTGTCACTAAGGAGGTCATCCATAGGGTCTACATGCGCACAGCTGATTGGTGAGACAGTATACATGGTCCTGCTCCATAGGGAATTTATTTTATTTTATTTATTTTTTACATTTATATAGCGCACAGGCAGCCCAGGGGCATTGTGGCGCTGTTACTTGCAGCAAGCTTAGTATCCAAATCCATGGACGTCATGATAGGGTGTGGTGATCGGGCGAATAAGGTGATTTTCAAGGTTTTGCGGAAGGCGGTGAATGAGGGTTCAGCTCGTAGGGCAGTGGGGAGGGCATTCCAGTGCAGAGCATCTAGGTAGGGGAAGCTGGCACCACTTGCTCTTGCTCTTTGGAATGCCAGGCTAGCTGGTCTCATATCTTCAGGGACTGAATGTCAGGCGCTTCACACTGTTGCTGTTCCAAGGCTACTCTTGTGAGCTAATGCAACTGCTACATCATTATGGCATGCACCTGGGAGGCTTATGAACTGGCACCAGGGGGGAGAGAAGAAATATAAACATGCTGACCCACACATTTTGTGCTCTGGCTATATCACACCCCTCGCACCCAATGCTTTCACCCTTTTTTTAAATCTATAATTTATCCCTCCCTGTATCTCATACTGGGCTGCGGTCACTCACTATCGTGGAATGCAGGGGCTCTTGGACTGGGTCAGTGGTGGGTGCCATTACTCTTGGTGGGCTGGGTGGGGGTTAGAGGCTTGTTTTTGGCCTGGCTGAGATGAATGGGTGCCACAAGGAGCCTGGTGCTGTCTCATGGCCTAGCAGGGCACATTCCTTTCTGTGATACTAAGTAATTGCAACAGTTAAGGGAGACAAGGGGAGGTTACTATGAGAACTAGTCACGTAGGCTTATCTCTCCTCAGCATTTTAGGTCTGATCAGATTTCTCCATCATGCTTATGTTTTACTGCGCGGCCATGCAGGGTTGCTGCCATAACTAGAAAATGGCGTATCTTTGTATGTGCGCACTAAATCTATGCATCTATAATTCCTGCAATATTGTATCAGTGTTGGGTTTCTTAACACAGTCCTTTCCTCCCTAGCACCTCGCATGGCTAGCTATGGGATTCGCCTTTCTCTAAAGCACCTTCGGGGGTGGGACAGACTCATTTCCATCCCAATATTCCCTCTTTTCATTACTTCTGTAGTAACAAATTCTTCCCCATATTTGCGCTCGTTTTCCCTTCTGACTGCAGCTTCATGGGGGGTGTTCCCTTTATTGGCATTCATGCCCTACACACATGTCGTAAGCTTTCCCCTGTTTGTGCATACTCTTCAGGTGTACATGCCATGTATATGCAACCCCCATCCCCTGCCAAATCTACCCATACTTCCTTATAATGCTCGGGTTCTGGGGGAGGGACAATGGTCGTGTGATACAATCAGTCAACTTCCAATCCATAGGGGATAGGGTCCATGTGGGGAAAGGGGTAGTCAGTTTGTACTTCTACGCCCCTTGTGTTACGAGGTACCTTTGGAGTGCCAATCAAAACAAACCATCATCATTGTGCTATTAGGCAAGTCTTTGGCACAACACCAGAGACCCAATTGGCACGTGCAAAAAATTACCAAAACAAACACGATGATGGGCCCCAGCATCTTCACCAATATTCCGAGCGAGGATGGGGCCCAAATAAAAGCAAGTGCAAACCAGTCCTCTTCCTGGACGCCAGCCTCCTTTTTCATCTTGGCCCGTAGATCATGCACCGCAGCAATGACGTGCGACAAAGTCCCATTCTCAGCATCTTTTGGAAGGTCCGAATGTGCAACATGAACTCCCTATCTTTTTGCATACACCAACTTCCATCACCGTCAGCATATCCAGAACGTATCTGTTCTGCATCGTCATCAACCTTAGGTCGTGCAGCTCAAACCTTATGACGTTGAACCCCTGCTCAGTGTCGTTAGCCAACGGGACCAGCTCCCAGTGCCCAATTTGGAGCCATTTGGCATTAGCTTGTGCTTGTACACCGGGTAGCAAGAAGGATGAAAGAAATGTCTTTGCTGAGGTAAACAAGTTGTATTTTTCTGGTATTTCTTCAAGCAATTCTGATGAGTCTTTTGATCGATAGTTTGAGGTTCTCTTTTTCCTCTACAACTGGCCATAGGATTCTTTTTCAGGGAGGATGCGAAAGTCTGGTGGTGGCAGCGTCTGTTGTGCTGCGATCATCGGGGGCACTGTGAGTGCTTCGTCGAGCAGTGGCCACCTTTTCAGGTGTTCTGGGACTACTAACAGGGCTGAGTGTAGCATAGCTAGCGCGCAATAGCCCCTCCATGAGGGTGGGAGGTGCAAGTATGAGTGTTGGCTACACACCCAGTAATAGTCCATCAGTGCTGCAATGCCCTTCTTTAGATCTGGAATCAACACTGTTCTGTTGCATCATTCATTTGAGCCGACAAAGACAATTCCTTCACTGAAAAAGCACAGTTAATAAGTCTTTTCTTGGTGCACTTTCACTGGCTTCTCCATGGCTACAAACCAAGTCAGTTTCGTAAGGTGCTCTGTCCATATTTGTGCACATGTTCGTTCCATGAGGGCCACAGTTTCTTCTGAACACCCTAGAAGTCCTTTGGCTCTGCAATTTAGGGTCGTTTCTTGCCTCTTGACATATTTTCCTCCTTCAATCACCAAATAGGTTTGTTTTAGACAGTTGGTGTCCGTCAGACTGGCTTTGCATTTCTTGGCATCTGGATCGACAATTTTTAGATGTTCGTTGCGTGCCTAGAAAGTGGCTTTGAGCCTCCATAGCACAAGATGAATCAAACATTGTGCCTCTATAATTGTTACTGCTTGTGGTACTAGACCCTTGGGTGCCCCTGATGAGTGCGGTATTAATGAGCACACATAGCAACTGCTATTGGTTGTTCGTCTACCCACTGCACTCATGTCAGAGTACCAGCTATTCGAGTGCTCAGGATGACAGATATCTTCAAACGCATCGAGGCCCAGGCCATGGTATGCATCATATTTGAGCCTACACGCTTGCCTTTTCATTCTGTCATGGTTCAATACACATCTTCTTGACAATCTACTCCTACTAATAGAAGTGTTATCACTTTGCATTACAAAAGCATGTTTTAATAGTTGGAAGTAGCATTTCAAACATTTTGTTTGTGCATACTGAAAGAGGATTCAATTCAACACTACAGCTAAGTCAACGCCTAGTCTATAATACTGAATGAAAACCCTTATTGATATATCTTTATGTCCAGTTCATGCGTTCTGGATGACTACCCCTATATAACACCCCTCTCTTGGAATCCCCCTGACCCCACTGAGCCAAGAAGTAGTTCTGTTTTGCAAGTTAAAAGGTTTATTTGATAATTTAAACAAGAGATGTATATATCACACCTTATAATAAATTAATAATTGAATAGCACACTTAATCTGATATGATAAAGATTAACAACGGAGAATCTGGCACTAACACGCTTCTCTATAATCAATAAGGAGTTGACATGAAATGGATAAGGTAGCACACAGGTGAATAGGAACAAAAGAAGAAGGTGGTACAGAATGCTTTATGTAAGCTCAGGTGGATGCAATATTCAATGAATGCAGTACAGAAAATACTCAATATGATTTCAACCAAACAATGTAATCACTTTTCTCTGGCTATTCACTCCCCCCTCTTTATGCAATGCAAGGAAATGGGAGGAAAGCACACAGTTCTCAGAAATGCAATCAATGTAATTCAGTTCAATCCCCTCCAAGCACGCTTAAAGAAAACAGATAGGAGTTTTGAAAACACAGGCCCAAATTGCTTTGATATGTGCTGGCAATGAATTAAAAAATATGCTAAAATGCTTTTAATTCCCTTTCAGAGGTTCAGGGTGAGTGGTATCCAGTTAATATTAGCTCAGGCTCACTCTTGCAATGATTCAGGAATGATTAGCAGGTTAAACGAATTTCTGGCAAATGGAAGGCAAGCAGCAGCAGTTTTTAAACATGAAGAAATTTGCAAATCGCGGCAAAATTCGCGGATGCGCCGAGCGCTATTACAGAGGAACCACAAGGACTATCTCTATCGTTTTGGGGTCCTAGGAAAGCCTAGGATCTCAGCTTCCAAATGAAAGTTACTGCAAGTCTCTAAGACAAACGGTCGCGGAGATATGAGCGATTTTGTGAAGGTCGTTTTTCAGATTTGAAATTTTAAAAGCTCAAAATGACAAGTGACAGATTTTGCAGCTAGAATGACAAGTGACAGCTTTACAAATGACAGGTGACAGTTAGGAGGCAGTTCTACTTAGGTTAAATAGATTGAATTAGATGAATTTAAACTAAGAGATTGGTTCTACACAGTTCTGCTGGGTACTCACACTATATTCTTGAATTAAATGGGCCTCATCACGGATCTGGTCAGGGTTTTAGACTGGGCTCTGGTCTCTCTCTGGGCACAGCGTCTGGTCTCTGGAACTGCTCGCTCTCTGGTCTGGTCTCTTAGTTCTGGATAGATTGAAGTCTCTAGTTTGGCTTTCTGGAGGTTGATGAATTTGAAGTCTGGATCTCTGGATGTTGTATGGTCCGGCAGAGCGCGTTGCAGCAAATGGAATTGAAGGTCCCTATCTGTCCTGTCTGTCTGCTTTTATGTGTTTTGAGAGTGGGTGGGTATGTTGGTCATAACTAAACTTGCCCCTCTCACTTGTCATTGGTCAAATTTCCATTCCTCACTTGATTGGCAAAGCTAAGTTGTGTCAGAGTGATGTTATTTTATGGCTTGCAGATAGGACACTCCTCTGTCAGATTGCACACATTCTATATTTGATAACAAAAGACATATTTCACAGTTACACAGTTGCTTGAAATTACATATACATGGTGTGGCTGAATTTAGCCATGTCTCTGTCCAAATCTGTTGTTTCTAAGAGCTTGCATTCAGAAATGGCACATAATTGACTTTTTAACTGATTTTTCAATTTCTGACATTGACCCAACTTTACATACATGTGCGCAGGGAGTATGGACATTAACTGATGAAGTTTCAGATTTTTAACATGCATACATTTAGAGTAATATCCACTTTTCCGCTGACACCCCCCTGAACATACCACCGGTTCTAAAAACCTCTTAAACTGTGGGCAGAAAAATCACAAGAATTATGGTATCATTTATAAAATTTTCACATGTCCGCTCTATGAATGATCCATCTTTTTAAAGTTATGTTCTGGCTCCAAAGGGGTGTGGTTTCCTCTCAGCACAAGGTAGAAATACTGGTTTATCCAGTTCTGCCAAGCCAGCTTCTGTCTCCAGTTTCTCCCCCTCCCAGTTTCTGCCAAGAGTAAGCCACTTTTACGACCCCTGCAATATAAGATTTGCTTGGGTCCTGAAAGGCTCATTGTTCAAGAGGAAGCCATTTATGATCCTCTCAATAAACCCTCTGCCCGGGTGAAGGGAGTTGCATTGTTCACTCTCCTGCAGGGCACAGGTAATTCAATTATCAGATAGATGGTATATTCTTAGTGTGGCCAGCAAAAAGGCAGATAGTCCTGGGAACACAGCTGTGACTCAAGTTTCACTCCTGATGGGGGTAGTTGTCAAGCAAAATCAAGTTCCTTAAGCCAGACTTTCAGCTAACTGTCATGTTTTTTGTTGCTTTTTAAATTAACTTGCAATTTTACACATGCAGCTAGAATGCTGATTCTAAGTGCAAAACTATGACATTTCAACAGTTACAAAGGCATGTGACACCAAACATAGGTCACTCATTTAATCTAAACATTTTCGATTTTAGTGTCTTTAAATCCAGTGCAACTTAAACTGCTGACTCCATAGCTCAGCCAGTTTTGTTATAAGCATTGTTCTGGGCTCTTCATTTCCCAGATTTTGTAGGCACACAAAACTCCATTCTGCCAAATGTCTGCTGGTGTTCAGTGAATATTTTGCACATATTGTAATGTTTGAAAATAGGCATTTTGAGCCTGCCTTCAGAGAAACACAGGGTGGTTTTAAAACGCCGGCTTTTGGATAGTGGTGAGTACTGGTACTGCACCCATTTTTGGGATTTAACAAATGAATTCCCCATAATTCTAAGTTGCATTTGGCAATCAGCATTGCCATTCCCAATGGTTTCAGACTACTGTGCGGGTAGTCCAATGGTGGTTTTAAAGCGCTTTGAAGCTAACCGGCGCTACTGTTTTTCCTTTGGCAACCCATTTCCTTCATGGCAACCCGGCCTTTCATTCTCGCACTGGTGGGTGGCAAGTGAGGCAACCATTTTGGTGGGCGCACAAACTGCGCAGCTTTCCTGGATTTCGGCGCACATGTGGGTTTTCCGCCATCTTGAATTTTCTAAGCCCACAGCACCAAATGTTGTAGCATGATAGCTTAAACGTGGGTCAGGACACCCAACAAGCCCCCCCACGCGACTGCACTTTGAATTTGAGTCGATGGGGAGTCGCGTGCCCAAGGGTTTTGACCCACGCACCGGTCTGTCCGCATAATCTTCTTCCTACTCTGTAGATGGCACAGTTCATCATCTTCTTCTCCATCCGGTACTGATCGATCGGTTCTCCTCGCCGGTCCTGATGGGAATATTGGGCGGTCCACTGGGCCCATTGGATCTTCGTTTCCGGTCTCCGGATCGCCCTCCTTGGCCCGTCTTCAGGTTTTCTTTCTCCTAGGACGACAAAGGAAGAGCGGCAATACCTACTCATAGACGTTTTTCCACCACTGTTGAGATAGTGGGGCAGCATATGCATTTCATCATAACGAAACATTACATTCTTATTTTGGAAAAAAACAGTATAACTAAGAGACAGTTTCATGCAAATCACAATATTTTAGAGACTAGATGTGGTATGTTTTATGATTGGAACGGAATTAGTCTGAGACAGTACCCGCTAGGATTCCAGAGGATTCCTCCAGTTGTTGCAGAGTGTGCCTGGGATGGCAACATTTCAACTGGTTTATGTGGACCCACTTGTCTTCCCCCGCTGCCAAAGGACCTTTGGGGATGTGGGCCACAGGGGAGATCTTGTCGATGATCTCCAAGGGTCCTTTCCATGTAGGCAAAAATTTGCGTTGCTTGGCCTGGTTCCTTTGGAAGTTGTATAGATAGACCCGGTCTCCCACCTGATATTCCTTCCTGGAAGTTTTCAGGTCATAATGGGTCTTCATGCTATCAGCTGATCTTTCTAGATTCCGCTGAGCATAAGCAAAAGCATGTTGGAGGTGTTTCCTTAAATTCTCCACATACTCATGAGTAGTGGAGGCATTTATCAGTGTCTGCTCTTGGGTCCTGTAGAGCAAATGCTGAGGAAGCACCATCTTGCGCCCAGTCATCAACTCAAATGGTGACATTTTGGTTGCAGATGAAGGGGTAGATCTGATGGCCATTAGGACCAGAGGTAATCGGATATCCCAACTTGGCCCAGAATCTGCCACAAACTTCTTTAATATGTTCACAATTGTCCGGTTATATCTCTCTACTGCCCCAGAAGAAGCTGGTCTATAAGCAATATGCAGCTTTCTCTTGACCCCCAGTATCTCCCACATCTTTGTCATTACTTCACTGGTGAAGTGGCTACCTCTGTCTGACTCAATCCTTTGAGGTAGACCAAAACGGGAAAAGATGTGGTTAATCATCAAGGCAGCTGCCGTTTCTGCCTTGCAGTTTGGGGCTGGGAGACATTCCACCCACTTGGTAAACAAGCATGTCACAGTCAACATGTACTTATTCCCCCTAGCCGAGCGAATCACAGGGCCTACAAAGTCGATTTGTAAATCTGACCATGGCAGTGTCATTCCCCTCTTTTGTAAAGGCGCCCGGTGCGTAAGGGATGATGGCTGAAATTGTGCACACACAAGACACCCCTTCAAGTATTGGTCGAGGTCCTGCCCCATGTGTGGCCAGTATGCAACCTCTCTTAAGATTTCCAATGTTGTGTGAAACCCCCTATGACCGGCGGTGGCCGCATCATGGGCGTGACTTAACATCAGGCTTCGGAATGAGGTAGGAACCACCCACTGATCGTGGCCAGCTTTGGATTTCCTTACCAACAAACCGTCTTGGATTCGGAACATTTTTGGACATTTCATCAACACTCTTAGGTCCTCTTTCCCAATGTAATCGGTATCCGTCAGGGGAAAGTTCTCAGGGTCCTCAAGGTGCTGGTAAAATTTACCAATAATTGGATCCCCCTTCTGAGCAGTAATCAAATCAGCATCAGGGGTCTCCTTACTCCATTGTGCAATTGAAAGGTCGTTGTGAGCATTTGTCTGGGACCTAGTGATGGCAGTGACCTGGATTTCCCCCAACAGGGACTCAATCTCAATTAGATCCCCTTGGATGGCCCCGGTTTTGGCCAGCTGATCAGCTAAGTCATTTCCAGTTTTGTCTGGTCCCTCTACTTTGGAATGACCCTTGATCTTTTTCCAGTAGATGGTCATCCCATTCGATGTGACCAGATCATCAATGTTTTGGATCAACTTCCCATGTTTCAAGGGTTTGTTGTTAGCACATAACATGCCTCTGGTTTTCCAATTAACCAGGTGCTCCACGAACCCGTTCCGTACATAATCCGAATCTGTGATTATGACCAGTTCGTGGAGTTGATGCTGGACAGCAGTGAGGATGGCCTGATGCACAGCCATCAATACTGCCACCTGACTACTTCGGGGACCAATTTTGTATCCAGCGGAGGGTTCTGGGGACTAATTCACCCATGCATTCCCTACGCCAGCCACCAGTTCTTTCGCCCCGTTGTTGTCAACATGGTAAGAGCATCCATCCACATACACAGTGGGCATTCCCTCACACTTGTCTTCTTCAAAGACTTTGTGGGGGGAATTAAGGTATGCCTCCATGTTGTCCTTTATTTTTAGACTTTCGTCCTCGAGACAGTTTTCTCTGGCACAATCAGGCAAGTCAGCCAGACCTTGCGCGAGGGGACTCTTCTTGTTTTGGCCATATCTGACCTCCACAGGAAAGCCTTGCATTGACAGAATCCAGGAAGTAATTCGGGAATTACTCACATTTCCGGCCCGGATTCGGTCACTTTGGAGATATTGCAGAGGCTGGTGTGGAGTCTCCACTATATTGTGTTCCCCCTGGATAAACGGGCAGTAATTCTTCAATGCCCACACCGTTGCCAGGAGTGCCTTCTCACAATCGTTGAATTTCTCCTCCACAGAGGATAAAGTTTTGCTCGCATAGGAGATTACTTTATTGACCTTGTCATGCTTTTGGTATAATACTGCCGTCAAGCACGTATTAGAGAACCCCGTCTCCAGGAAGAACTCCTTGTTTCTGACAGGGTAAGCTAGGCAAGGCGCTTGTGAGAGGCTTCTTTTGAGTTGTTTTACTGCCTCGGCTTGTTCTGGACCCCATTCCCACTTGACCCCCCCCTTCAGGAGATGAATCAGGGGTCTGGTGATCTCTGCGTAGCCCTCAATGAACTTTCTGCTGTAATTAGTCAGTCCAAGGAGGCTCCTTAGTTCCCGCAGAGTTGTGGGGTCTTTCAGTTTCTGAAGTGCTTCCACTTTCTTTTCCTGGGGACAGAGACCCTGAGGAGTAATCTCATGCCCCAAGAAATTAACACGGGTTCTACACCACTGTGCTTTCTGAAAGGAAAGTTTTGCTCCGGCGGCCCTCAACTGTGTCAGAACATAACGGATCTCCGCTATGTGTTCCTCCACAGATGAACTTTTGATGAGGACATCATCTACATAAGCCAGGTTACCCCTCGCACCCAGGTCGGGCATGGCCTTATGTAGGAAAATGTTGAATTCATTGCCGGAGTTGAGGTATCCGAAGGGAGTCCGGGTCCATGTGTACTGCTGGCCCCCAAAGGTAAAAGCCAGTTTGTATTGGTCCTCCCTGCTGACAGGCACGGTCCAGTATCCATTGGTCAGGTCTATTGCAGTGAATACCTGTGACCCCTGAATCTGGGCCAGCCCTTGGTCAATGTAGGGCAGAGGCCATCGGGAAGTATGGACCCGTTTGTTGAGCTCCCTGAGGTCGGTGCAGAGTCTCCACTGGCCGTTTGGCTTTAATATTCCCAGCACCGGATTATTGAAGGTGCTGTGGACTGGACGGATTATTCCCCGGGACTCAAGGTTCTTAATTATTTCAGTAAGGGACTCCATTGATGCGAGAGGCAAGCGATATTGCTTCACAAACACAGGAGTCATGCCAGGGTCCGTGGGGATTGTTGTTGTGTGGATGTCAGTGCGACCACAGTCATATGAGTCTACCGCAAAGAGATCTTGGAAATCCAAGAAAACTTGTTTCAACTTTTGCTTTTGTTCCAGAGTCACACAGGCATCAGCTAGGTTGACTCTCTCTTCCACCATCTGCCTGAAGCCTGGAAAGACTTCTTGTTTGGCTATCTCCGCGGCCTCCTCCAGCTGGGTGGAGAAGTCCCTGGTCAGAGTGCTGATTTGGACTGGAGGCTTCAGGTGGGAAAGGCAGCCCTCATGGACCTGGAAAATCACCTCCTCCCTCCTGAAGTCACAAGTCACACCTTCCTTACCATAAGGGCAAGAAGTGTACACCAGGAAGTTCCCCCCATGCCGGGTAAAAATCCTGTCTGGGGTTGTATTGTCATCGCTGTCACTGTCAAAACAGTCCTTGGGGATTGGCCCTAACAGTTCATTTCCAAGATCAATGGAGAAATGTCGGTCATCAACCGCCATTCCAATAATGGTGCCTGCGGCTAGAGTAATACCCTTTAAGTCGCTGTTATCCACCTCTATTGGAATGGTGTCATGTTCTATGTTGACTAATGGAGTTGGGTTTACCCCTAACCCTTGCTGTTGGAGAGAAGCATTTAGATGTATGTAAGCATCAGGGTTTTGCAAATATTGTCCTCTTTTAGCTTTCACTTCCAGGGAGAATTGTCGGGTCCTTTCTGGGATGGTGACTTCCTCTTTAACCTGAATTTCAACCGCATAAGGTAGCAATTGAGCTGACCTAAATGCTTTTTCTGGATCACCAAAGCCCATGGGATTATCCGCGAATCGGGACCAAGCTTTGAAGTTTATTAGGTCCAAACTAATGGCAAAGCGATTGAGAATGTCACTGCCTAAGTAAAAGGCGGCAGTGACGTCTCGCACGACCCAACAATTATGGACTATGCTCTTGTTGCCAATGGAGATTTTGAGCATACACCTGCTTGGCAGGAGATGTTTGGAATTAGGTGCTTCCAGGTCCATTTCCCATTTGTCTATCAGTGTGAAGGTGGGAATGGCTGGATCTTTTGGGAGTTGGCGGAACATGGCTTCGCTGATGAAGCTCTTACCGTTGTTCACACACACTCGAGCGAGAACAGAGTCCTTCCCATCATTTAACTGAACAGGGATGAACAACTGCTCTCCAATTTGCTGAATATCAGCCAGGCTCTGAGCTGATTTCACATCTTTCTGGACTATAGGAGTGGGAGTTTCAGATTGTGGATTGGTATAGAATTTCAGAGTGTTTCCTTCCAGCGTGGAATACCACTTTAGACTGGAAGGAAGGTTGATTTTCAGAAATAGAGAGGACCCTCCATCACCAGTCTGTTGTCCTACTGCTATTACTGTCACGTCTGGAATCTGGTTATTCTGGAAGTGAAATTCTACTTGGTCAGATTTTTGTTCAACCATGTGGCAGGTGCCGTTTAAACTAACATGGTTGACACTCTGTTTTAATTTTATTGGTCGGCTAGTCTGGGTCCAGAGGACCTTGTTTACACAATCTATTAGGGGTGACAACCTTCTCAGGAGGTCATTCCCTAGTAAACAAGGGGTGCCCTCTGGGGTCACAACTATGACCGGGTGTTTCAACTTATGTCGCCCAATTTTAATGTCCAAATCTGCCGTCCCCTCGACGGGAATTTCCTTCCCGTCAAAGTTCTGGAGTTGCCCAGGAAGAGAGGTGAGAGGAATTTGGTAATTCTCTCCCCTTCCTGCATTCAGTTCGTCAAAGGCCCTTCTGGACAGAAGGGTAGCTTGAGATCCAGTGTCCACCAGTGCCGAGATTGTACCCTGCCCCTGTACTTGTACCGGGGCATAATATCTTCCCTCCTTCTCCTCAAGGGGGCACAGATAATGTACATTTTTGGATAACTGGTGGGCTAATTTTCTGGTTTTGGACATCGCGAGAGAAGAATTTTGGGCAGAATTTTGTGGAGAGCCTTGGGAATCTGAAAGAAAAAGTTGGCAACTGGAGATCAGAGCCATTGTGGGTTCCCCTGGCTCCGGTTCTGGGCCGCCCCCCCCTTTTTGGAGGCAGTCACCAGGATGGGTTTGAACCAGGGGATTTTCTTGCTGTTGGTTCTGGGATGAGATGGTGGGCGGCGGTAGCTCAGTCTCCACATCTCCCCAGTCTGGATTTGCATCCCTAGGGACCCATTTTTCTTTGGGAGGAGTTCCCCCCTCTCTGAAGGAGAAGATCCTTTTCCCAGGATCCTCTGAGGATCCCTCTCCCTCAAATTGGAAGATCTGTACCTCCTCCTCAAACTGAGTCTGTTTGGGTCTTTTGTTTCTCCTACCCCCCCTCTGCTCCTTAGGAGGCAGACTTTCAGGGGCAAGAGATTTTGTTTCCGGTTCCTGGGTTTCCAGGGGCTGTTTACAAGTGAGGAAGGAAGCTTCCTCCAAGGCTTTACACCCCCCTTCCCTTTGTGCCTCCTCCCTGGGAACCGGTGAGTTATCGAGGTGCTGCCCCCGTCATTGTTCTGGAGCACCAGGTCCAGAGTTGGGTGCGTTCTGCGCCGGCACGCCCATCTGAGGGTTCTGCTGAGCCCTCAGTATGTGACCCAGATCCCGCGCCATGTTTTGAACCTGGCGCTCTAACTGGGAAACCCGCTCAGGCTGATACGGGGCCCTGTTTTCTCCCCTGGGCTGATCCCGGGAAGGGTAGCTGTCCCTCCTCTGGTAATACCCCGGGTTGGGAAGATTTGGGTACCCCTCCACCCTTGGCCTCCCCTCTCCCGGATTCAGTGGTCTGGGCTCAGGGAATTGGGGAAAGAAGGATGGATGGTTTTGGGGCTGAAAGTCGGGTGGATATCTGGGGAAAAAGTTCTGCCCAGGGTTTGGTAAATTTCTGCCCTGCTGTGGGAAGTTTGGAGGGAAGTTCCCTGGGTTCGGTGCTTGGCTGGATCCCCCCCCTTGGGCTGGAGGAGTCCACACATAACCCAGGATGGGTCTGTTACCTTTGTAGCGAGGACTTACATAGTCAGGAGAGCGAGGGACCCCATTGGGGGGACTACCTCTTTCACTCCCTGCCTGTGACTGGCCCGAGGACCTTCTGGGCCTAGCATTATTAGGTGCAGGTAGGTTTTTAGGCCCCCCCATCTCCAAATCCAAAACGGGGGTGACCTTTACCTCTGCCACCTTGGCAGCAGCAGGGGTGCTGTTGGCTTTGGGGTTTTTCTGGGCATTACTTTTGCTATCTACCGGTTTATGCACCTCATAGATCCGGGTAGCCTGTTCAATGACCCAGTCTAAAGATCTTTTCTCGTGAAAATCCCTCACGAGCTGGGTCATGATATATTTGGGCAAGGCATGGAAAAACGTATTAATAAATTCTCTGCTATCCGTGCGCACCCTTCTTGTGGTCTGTGCAAAAGCACGCTTTAACTCCTGCACAAATTCTTGTGGGGCCTGATCCTCCCCACATTGCAAATTGTAGGCTGCCTTGCGAGCCTCTTGAAGATTTCTGTGAACAGAAAAATGTTTCAAGATGGCCGCCTTATAGGTGGACCATCTTAAATGATTTTGGTCCTCCAGCCCCGCAAAGAAACTGGAGTATTCCGGGGAGAAGGTCCACTTTACATATTGAATACAGCTTTGGCTGTCCTTCAAATGGAAAGTCTCCATCATTTGTTCAAACAACTCTAAGTGCTCCCAAACAGAATACTTAGCGTTCTTATGGTAAGGCGTGATGACGCTCCTGATCGCCTTAATCTGCTTTAAGGGGTCCTTAAGCAAGGCCCTTTTTGCCTTATTGGCCTTTTTGGTTCTGGTAACCCTTGTCCATTCGTCCTCGGACTCAGAGGCACTGCTCCCTGAGGTTCCTGTCTGATCTTCCAGGTTTTCCCAGATTCTGCGAGCCTGGGAATGGCTGGCAGAATGTGGGGACCTGGTCTCCTGTGTCCTGCGCAGTTCAGAGGAGTCTTCAGATTCCTCCTTGCTGCCAGGATTTGCTGGGTACCCCCCCCACTGACCTAACTGGGCAGAGGTTTTCAGGATGCCCTTAATGGGCCTATTCTCCCGGGGTTCCCCACTGAATTACACCATGCTTGGGTGCCCATGCCCAGATGCCCGCCCATCCATTCCTGGGAGGTACTGGCCTATGAGCCCCATGCTTCTGGCTGGATAATAATCTGCCATCCCTGTGGCCCGGTGCTCATGTGCGCCAGGGGACATGGGGGTGGCAGAGTCCAGGGACTGAGAGGTATGAGGGCCTCTGGTACTAGGGCTCCTGAGGTTATGCTCCGGAGTTTCCATTTCCCAGCGAACCTCATCTCTATCCGCCCCTGCTCCTTGTTGCAATGCAAGAGCCTGCATTTGTGCCTTCAGTTCCTCAGTTAAGGCCTTACTAGACTCTATCAGTCTCTCCTGCATCGCTACCTGTTGTCGGAGCCTATCATTGTGTTGACAGAGGGCCTCATCTTCCCTCTGTGCTTCCTGGTTGGTCCTGGAGAACTGGGCCAGTCTTTGCTGCAGGAGGTTTACCTCCTGAGCTGTGTCCCTATTGGCCTGCTCCTTTCTTGCTAGAGCATCTTCCACCCTTCTGGTGTGCTCTACCAAGTTCTGGTTTTCTTTTTGGAGATCACCCAGCCCCTGGAGGGCCAGGTGATTTTCTTCAATTTCCTTTTTTAAGTGGCAGACTTCCTGGCCTAAAGTGTCTCTTTCCTGACTAAGAGTCTGCATCTGTGCTGCCTGGTCGTCCCTTTGCCGTTGAAAGGCACCAGCGTTTTGGCGCTCCTCATCAAACTCTGCCTGGGTATCCAGGTCTTTCAAAATTAGTTTGTTGCTCTCCTCTTTCTCTCTGTCTAGTTGGATTTGCAGGGTGGCTACCTGCTCTGTGCATGCCCTGTTGAAATTGATCTGTTGCTCCAGCTTTTTCTGGCTCTGCAGTAGGGAGTTCAAACTGTCTTGGTGCTCCTTCTGCAAGGCCAGAAATCTGGTATCCTGGTCTGTCTTTTCCTGTTGCAGTATATCCATGTCTTCTTTTATTTTAATGATATACTGCCTGGTCTCATTTTCTGCCTCCTGGCTTCTGTGCAGCCTTTGCTCAGAAGAGTCCAGATCAGATTGGGCCTTCTCTAACGCCATCTGTTGCCTTTTTGCCAGATCATGGCCTTCAGCACATTTATTCTGTATGGCTCCCATGTATAGGTACAGGTATGCCGCTATCCTAACAATCTTGCCGTGTTCATCTTTGGCCTTAGGAGCCATATATAGTTCACTCAGGGCCACATGTAATGGACCCTGATCTCTCCATAAGTCTGACCCTGTTTCAGTGACCTGTCGCGTGATGGCCTGCAACCAGGCATCCTGGCCCTGCTCAGCCCATTCACCTCTCACAAATAGTTTATGTAAGAAGTGCTCTCTGGCTATTTTCATATCTACCAAGGTCGTCATTCTAGAGATTGGTCTCTGTCCTGACTTACAGAAGTTAGTATTTTATTTTTGCAGAACAGAACTTTTCTTGGAGTGTCCCTTTTGAGGAATGCTTCACAGCGTAATGCAGCGTGGTGATCCGACCGGATGTATGTATCCCGTCAGTTAGCACACTGTATTAAGCTGCACAAATGGTAAATCTAACCCAACGTCTCGGCTCGAGCCCCCAATTTGTAAGAGGATTCAATTCAACACTACAGCTAAGTCAACGCCTAGTCTATAATACTGAATGAAAACCCTTATTGATATATCTTTATGTCCAGTTCATGCGTTCTGGATGACTACCCCTATATAACACCCCTCTCTTGGAATCCCCCTGACCCCACTGAGCCAAGAAGTAGTTCTGTTTTGCAAGTTAAAAGGTTTATTTGATAATTTAAACAAGAGATGTATATATCACACCTTATAATAAATTAATAATTGAATAGCACACTTAATCTGATATGATAAAGATTAACAACGGAGAATCTGGCACTAACACGCTTCTCTATAATCAATAAGGAGTTGACATGAAATGGATAAGGTAGCACACAGGTGAATAGGAACAAAAGAAGAAGGTGGTACAGAATGCTTTATGTAAGCTCAGGTGGATGTAATATTCAATGAATGCAGTACAGAAAATACTCAATATGATTTCAACCAAACAATGTAATCACTTTTCTCTGGCTATTCACTCCCCCCTCTTTATGCAATGCAAGGAAATGGGAGGAAAGCACACAGTTCTCAGAAATGCAATCAATGTAATTCAGTTCAATCCCCTCCAAGCACGCTTAAAGAAAACAGATAGGAGTTTTGAAAACACAGGCCCAAATTGCTTTGATATGTGCTGGCAATGAATTAAAAAATATGCTAAAATGCTTTTAATTCCCTTTCAGAGGTTCAGGGTGAGTGGTATCTAGTTAATATTAGCTCAGGCTCACTCTTGCAATGATTCAGGAAGGCAAGCAGCAGCAGTTTTTAAACATGAAGAAATTTGCAAATCGCGGCAAAATTCGCGGATGCGCCGAGCGCTATTACAGAGGAACCACAAGGACTATCTCTATCGTTTTGGGGTCCTAGGAAAGCCTAGGATCTCAGCTTCCAAATGAAAGTTACTGCAAGTCTCTAAGACAAACGGTCGCGGAGATATGAGCGATTTTGTGAAGGTCGTTTTTCAGATTTGAAATTTTAAAAGCTCAAAATGACAAGTGACAGATTTTGCAGCTAGAATGACAAGTGACAGCTTTACAAATGACAGGTGACAGTTAGGAGGCAGTTCTACTTAGGTTAAATAGATTGAATTAGATGAATTTAAACTAAGAGATTGGTTCTACACAGTTCTGCTGGGTACTCACACTATATTCTTGAATTAAATGGGCCTCATCACGGATCTGGTCAGGGTTTTAGACTGGGCTCTGGTCTCTCTCTGGGCACAGCGTCTGGTCTCTGGAACTGCTCGCTCTCTGGTCTGGTCTCTTAGTTCTGGATAGATTGAAGTCTCTAGTTTGGCTTTCTGGAGGTTGATGAATTTGAAGTCTGGATCTCTGGATGTTGTATGGTCCGGCAGAGCGCGTTGCAGCAAATGGAATTGAAGGTCCCTATCTGTCCTGTCTGTCTGCTTTTATGTGTTTTGAGAGTGGGTGGGTATGTTGGTCATAACTAAACTTGCCCCTCTCACTTGTCATTGGTCAAATTTCCATTCCTCACTTGATTGGCGAAGCTAAGTTGTGTCAGAGTGATGTTATTTTATGGCTTGCAGATAGGACACTCCTCTGTCAGATTGCACACATTCTATATTTGATAACAAAAGACATATTTCACAGTTACACAGTTGCTTGAAATTACATATACATGGTGTGGCTGAATTTAGCCATGTCTCTGTCCAAATCTGTTGTTTCTAAGAGCTTGCATTCAGAAATGGCACATAATTGACTTTTTAACTGATTTTTCAATTTCTGACATTGACCCAACTTTACATACATGTGCGCAGGGAGTATGGACATTAACTGATGAAGTTTCAGATTTTTAACATGCATACATTTAGAGTAATATCCACTTTTCCGCTGACACCCCCCTGAACATACCACCGGTTCTAAAAACCTCTTAAACTGTGGGCAGAAAAATCACAAGAATTATGGTATCATTTATAAAATTTTCACATGTCCGCTCTATGAATGATCCATCTTTTTAAAGTTATGTTCTGGCTCCAAAGGGGTGTGGTTTCCTCTCAGCACAAGGTAGAAATACTGGTTTATCCAGTTCTGCCAAGCCAGCTTCTGTCTCCAGTTTCTCCCCCTCCCAGTTTCTGCCAAGAGTAAGCCACTTTTACGACCCCTGCAATATAAGATTTGCTTGGGTCCTGAAAGGCTCATTGTTCAAGAGGAAGCCATTTATGATCCTCTCAATAAACCCTCTGCCTGGGTGAAGGGAGTTGCATTGTTCACTCTCCTGCAGAGCACAGGTAATTCAATTATCAGATAGATGGTATATTCTTAGTGTGGCCAGCAAAAAGGCAGATAGTCCTGGGAACACAGCTGTGACTCAAGTTTCACTCCTGATGGGGGTAGTTGTCAAGCAAAATCAAGTTCCTTAAGCCAGACTTTCAGCTAACTGTCATGTTTTTTGTTGCTTTTTAAATTAACTTGCAATTTTACACATGCAGCTAGAATGCTGATTCTAAGTGCAAAACTATGACATTTCAACAGTTACAAAGGCATGTGACACCAAACATAGGTCACTCATTTAATCTAAACATTTTCGATTTTAGTGTCTTTAAATCCAGTGCAACTTAAACTGCTGACTCCATAGCTCAGCCAGTTTTGTTATAAGCATTGTTCTGGGCTCTTCATTTCCCAGATTTTGTAGGCACACAAAACTCCATTCTGCCAAATGTCTGCTGGTGTTCAGTGAATATTTTGCACATATTGTAATGTTTGAAAATAGGCATTTTGAGCCTGCCTTCAGAGAAACACAGGGTGGTTTTAAAACGCCGGCTTTTGGATAGTGGTGAGTACTGGTACTGCACCCATTTTTGGGATTTAACAAATGAATTCCCCACAATTCTAAGTTGCATTTGGCAATCAGCATTGCCATTCCCAATGGTTTCAGACTACTGTGCGGGTAGTCCAATGGTGGTTTTAAAGCGCTTTGAAGCTAACCGGCGCTACTGTTTTTCCTTTGGCAACCCATTTCCCTCATGGCAACCCGGCCTTTCATTCTCGCACTGGTGGGTGGCAAGTGAGGCAACCATTTTGGTGGGCGCACAAACTGCGCAGCTTTCCTGGATTTCGGCGCACATGTGGGTTTTCCGCCATCTTGAATTTTCTAAGCCCACAGCACCAAATGTTGTAGCATGATAGCTTAAACGTGGGTCAGGACACCCAACAATACAGTCATATGGGTACTGGTGTCATTTGTTCGGGATGCATTATATATATATGTCGTGTTTTCTCGTTCAGTTAAACTAGGGGCTATGCTTTCATTCAGGCTTTCATTCAGATTCAGGCATGGGGTCGGGTTTTGCCCTTGCCCCCTCTTTTAGATGGCTTGGCAGATAAGAGATGACCCCCAATATATTCCGAACACAAACATAAGGAAGGTAAACAAAATTCCCATAAAATGTAGGCCACATTGATATGAATACATTATAGTAGAACTAATAACATTTCTATCACTATCCAGTGAACAATTAGACGTTGAACTCTTAATTCCTTTTTACATGAAAAGGGAACAAGAACGGTTTGGGCAAGGGAAGGGAAGAGGAGAGGGGGACGAGGGATGGAAAGAGAGTGAGAGAGAGAGAGAGAGAGAGAGAGATGGAGCTTTGTTTAGTTCACAGAGTGTATGCGTCTAGCAGCAATGCATGTTTAACTCTCTCTTTTACATTCACTTATATTGTCAGCATTAAGCTAAGTATAGAGAGATAGACTGGTTGTGTCCATTTTAAGGTGTTGCGGTTGAGTTCGGTAGGGCCCTGCGAATGTCGGTGAGGCGTATCCAATATCAGAGCCCCTTCACCTTAACTGCGAGAGGGGTTGGAAATACAACCTCATAGGGCCCCTGGATCCTTGGATTGTTCCATTTTCACACAAAACGTCTGACATATACCAGCTCCCCCATAGTATTTTGGGTGTCATCTGGGTGAGGTGGTGCAATTTGTCATGAGATGCATTTGATTGCATGTGTAGATTTGTAAAGCATGCCTTGAATTATTGCACCAGAATTGTCACAGCCCTATGGGCATCTGATGCCCGCCTCACAGGGGAAATGGGCATCTTCATGTGTCTGCCAGTCACTATCTCATGGGATGAGAGGTGATGGTCTTTGCTGGGCTAAGTGCGCAAATTGAGCAGGGCCAGGGCCAGGCAGTGTACCCAGTTCTTTTTCAGGGTGTTACACAATTTAGAGAGCCTACTCTTGAGGAGGCTGTTTATTTGCTCCACAGCTCCATTTGCTTGAGGGTGATAAATGGAACACATGCAGTGTTTAATGCCCAACAGTGTTGTGATTTCCTTAAAGAGTTCATTGAAAAAGTGGGTGCCATTGTCTGATCTCAGAATGTCACATACCCCCCATGGAGGGAATACCTCATGTATGAGAAATTTTGCTGCACACTTGGCATCTGGGTGGGCACATGGACCGACCTCAACCCATCGCGAGAACGGACACACCACCACAATGAGATATCAAGCTCTGTTGTATCTTTCAACCATATCTGCATAGCCAATATGGAGCTCGCAGAATGGTCTGGTGGGGCAGGGCAGGGTGCCTCGCAATATAAGGAGTGCTATCAATGTACTGAACACTTGACAGGTAGTGCATTGCACTACCATCATTGAGAGGTGTTCCTGGAGATTAAGTATGAACCAATTTTCTTGAATGTCTGTTGCAATGTGTTGTTTGGAGCTGTGAGATGGATACTGCAACTGCTCCAAAGCTATGTGTAACAGCTCCATGGGCATCACTACCTTCCTAGTGCATTGTTGCCTCCATAAAGGGTCAGTTGGAGACTGCACGCACCTACATTTGAGCCAAATTTCTCGTTCTTCCTGCCGTGCCCTACACTGAAGCTCTGTTATCTGTGCTATGGGCAAGGCTGTGTACAGTTGCGTGTCATGCCTCGTAGTGATGGCTGCAATGACATATTCAGCAGGTGTGGGCACTGGGAGATATGCTGCTGCCTTTGCTGCGCATTGGCTGCTGCATTTCCCACCAAGATTTTGTCAGCGTTATTTTTATGTGTGCTGCACATTTGATGACCGCCACAACAGATGGTTCTACCAGGGACGGAAATCAGGGTATTAAGTAATGCAGCATGGTGCACTGGTGATCCATCTGCCCACCTGAAACCCCTCCTTCTCCAGTGCGAAAGACCTGCTTGCACTGTTGTGATGACGTAGGTAGAGTCTGAATGAATTGTGGCATAACACCCCTTTGACGACTGAAGTGCTTCAATAAGTGCTATGAGTTCTTCTGCTTGTGCCCCGAGTAGTGCATGGGCAATATTTTCATTACTAGTGTTTCATAGTCACCCGCTTCTAGGCATTGCATGGCTGCCCAACATGACTTTGCCCTGTGTCCTTGTCAATTTTCGCTTACCCATCAACAAAAATGACCTCGCCCTCCTCCAAAGGGCCGTCTTTGGCTTTTGGGATGTCATCCTCCTCACACTCATACTTGGCACCATCATGCTGCTGCAAGTCTTCGTCTGTGCACGGTTCTGTCAGGAATGTGGCAGTGTTCACTGTTTTATATCTTACATCATGGATATGGGGGTTTGAGAAAACAATCTTGTACGCTGATGCCTGCTGGGTGGTGAGAGTGGACTTGGAATGTTTTGTGATAGCAAATACAGCGTGTTCTACATACAAAGTCACTGAGCACCCCATCACAATTGTGGAACTCTTCTCAATTGCAAATGCAGCTGCAGCAAGGGCTTGTTCGCATTTGATTGTCCCAGCATCACTGAGTCTAGTGTACCACTGTAATAGGCCAGTGGCTTGGGGTCCATTGTCCTCTTTTGCGTTAGTACCACTGTCAACCACTGTTGAGTGTGAGAATATGTAAAACTCCTGAGTGTAGTCTGGGGTGGCAAGAATAGGGGCTGTCGAAATCACTTCATTTAGATCATTGAAACTCTGAATCATGTTTGGGGTCCCCTCTGTTTTACTGTTTTCTTTTTGTGCTTCCTTGAGGCCCTGTAAGAGTGGCCTTGTGTATGTTGCTTAGTCCAGAATCCAAGCCCTGCAATTGTTTCATAACCCCAAGAATTTCTGCATGTCCTTTACTGTAATTGGTCTGGGCGTGGCATGCATTGTCACTGCCCTGTCAGGGATAATTATTTTGCCGTCTGCAGAAATGAACTGTCAAAAATAGAGCACTTCATGTTGGCAGTACTGGAGCTTTGCCTTGTCGACCTTTTACCCTTGACGGGCTAGCCCTTGCAATAGGGTAATGGAGTCTATGCAACAGTTCTGTTCACTGTCGCTGAACACCAATGAATCATCTACGTACTGAATTACTGTGCCAAGTATCTGGATGTTTGCAGTACCCTTGGGGCAATTGAGTATGTACCTAGCGCTTTCCACCAAGCGTGAATGCTGTGAGGTACTGTGAGTCTGGGTGCAGGGGTTCTGTGAAAAAGGCATTCTTTAAATTGACCACTATAAAATGGGTTGCTTCCTTGGGGTTACTGCACAAAATGGATGGCGTGTTCAGAACAAGTGAAAATTATTTCCATACTACGTCATTGAGGGGGCAGAAATCCTGGATCATTCTCCAACTGCCCCCAATGCCTTATTATTGGAGTATATGACTGTATTGCATGGTGAGGTAGAGGGTACTATGATCCCTTGGTGTAGTAAGGCTTGTATTATGTATCGGATCCCCTCTTCCACCTCCCTGGATAATGGGTATTGCTTCACCCGGGGGTAACACTGCTCCGTATTTTAGTGTGATTCTACCTGGGGTCAATTCTTTAAGCATCCATGCATTGTGTGGGTTGGTTGTGCATAATTGTGTGGGGACTTTTAAGTCTGCTTGGCTGAATGGGGGTGGCGTGACAAAAGTCATGAGGGGGCTTTGTACCCTTCAGTACTATACCATGATCTCACAGGGGAGGCATATTTCGAGTATTATTTCACCATCATCGCTGTTGTCCTCAAAATGTTCAGCATCTGTCAACTCCTTGAGGGGTACAGTGGGGTTGATGCATACAACTGTGTGCCATTGACATCCCGAGTATCGGTACCTAGGACCACAATTCTTTTGGCCGACACTAGCAGGCCCTCCATATTCGGTATAGTATAGTGCCTGCCATCAGCTCTGGGGACACCACGGGATGAAAAATGAAATCAGTTGGTACTCTCCAGTAAGTTCTGGTAATCTGGGTCATGACTTATGTGAGCACTCTAATGCCGTAAATGAACATGTCGGGGTCGACAGGGATGCCTCGTACCACCACGTCACATGCCAGGGTATGTATCCTTATTGAGCACATGCCAGGCATTGCGCAGATGATACCGCTGTCTGTGAATGAGATCGTCATGTTCAGCTTTCTTAGCAGATCCCTAACAAGTAAGCTGGCAGGAGAGCTCATAGAACATAAGAGGGGGGCCCTTACAACCTCCCACCTTTACATATATATATTTTGTATATGGAACCGTTTTGCCTGATAAGGGGAAGTTACCTTCGCTGATGCATGAAATCTTGGCTCCTGAGTCCACCATAAAGATGAATTGTTTGTTCCCTATCTCTGCCCCCACCAACTGTTCCTCTTCTGGGTGTAGCGTCATCGACAGGACTGGACACGCAAGTGCTCTCTGTGAGCTGTCCTAGTTAGGGTATGTGTCGGTCCCCGGGAACTAGAAAGGGGTTCCCCCTACAACTGTAGCTCCTTGAAACGGGGTCATTGTGGCATTAGGCGTGCTGCCAAAGTCATTCATGCTCCCCGCTTGCTCTGTGTTGGGGTGGCCCGATAATGCTGTACTGCCTGTTGCGGGTACTGTGGTGGAGGGGTGGCAGGTATTTGTGGGGGCAGCTGCGTTAAGGCTTGATGTAACTCAAATGGTATCGATGACAACCTGGGGGGCAGACCCTGAGGGGTACCTTGTTGCGGGGGTTCCATGTGATAATATCCCCACAAAAATGTCCACAATAAAAAAATGGTGCTGTTCTTTTTGCTGCAATATTACCCCATTGAACCTGTACCCCTGCAACCCCCGCTCCCATTTACTCCATATATTATCCCCCTAAACAATGTTGCGACTATATGTATGGTGACATTATTTATGGGGATAATATTTCCTGATACTGTTGCGGGGGCCGTAATTTTGCTGACTGTAGTTATACCCAATACCCGGGCTGCACCAGCATTCTCTCATAAAATGTCCCCACTTCCTGCATGTCCAACACTGCCCCGCTCCCCCTCCTTGGACCCCATGCCCCCAAGTCCCCTCCTCTTGATCCTCGAAACCCACCTAGTCCTCGCTGATGTCCTCCTTGCCACTGTGGGCCAGAGAATTGTGGGCTCTCTCCCCACTGTCCTTGCCCTCCTTCAGCCCACACTGTGGCTATTCTGGCATTCTTAGCATTAGGGGCATGCCCTCCCTCTTCCTTTTGTGTCGGTGCTGGCCCTGACATCACCACAGCTACTTTAGCTAATTTGTTTTGCACTAGTTCCACTTCCTTTGCCTATCACCTCTGAACTGTTTCTTTCTCGCGCTCCTTTATTCTCCTACAATGGTGAAATATAATGCTTTGAATCTCGGGTCAGACTTTTGCTTCGATCTCTGCTATTTTATCAAGCACTTTCTGTACTTCCTTGGGGAGATCCTGTTTCATTATAAAATAGAAAAATGGTGTTGATTGGTCCCAGGCGTTGCCGTTTCTTCTCTCCACATCTCTTAGACCCTGAGGATAAACTGTGCGGCATCTTCATCATCCCCCATTATACTTTGCATAATGGACTGTACATCTGGAGTGTCTGGGAACGCTAGCCACCGCACATCCCATACCCCTGATCTGATCTTGTTGAACGTGGCTCTATCATGGGTGGCATTACACAGTGTTACACCCGGATACCCTGCCTTCACCCACACATCTTCAGCTTGGTCCCCAACTGCGGCCACCAATATGTTTTTAATGTCTCGTATTGCAAAGGGCACCCCTGCTGTGTTTTTTTCAAAAGCATATTTTCATTTCCCCACACCTGCTGTAAGTGGCGGGAGAGCCTTAAGGCGGTTATTCTTGTCCATCTGTGCTCATGGTACATATTGTGGTCTCCCTGCTCCCTTGTGTATTAGTGTCATTTGCATTCTCATCTTGCTTTTTCCACCATTAGTTACACTTCCCTTTTTCTTTGCTAATGCTATCCTGCCGAACCTCTCCTTCAATCTTCCGTCCCACAAACCTTCCACCCTTGGGGTACGTTGAGGTGCTTGCTCTGCATCTGCTTCTTAATCGTCTTCAACCTCATCAAATTAATTCCACTCTTTGTCATCCCCTCTCCGTAACCCTACATTTTCGTAACCCAAGCGGTCTGTCTCTCCATTTCGTTGTACGTGGACGGTTCTTATGGGTGCGTTGTCTATTCTAAATAAGAAGTCTCCTGAATTCCATTGGTCCCCTACGGGTTGCACTGGTGTATCTGCCTTTGTTACGTGACATGCCGCCTATAGCCTGGTTAACTCTGTTCATGTCGATGCCAGTGCTACTTCTAGGTCTCTTGCGCTCACCCCAGTGTGTGTGGTTACCTCCGGAGGAGAGATATAAGATGGAGGTGGGGCTGTGGCTGGTGTTGCTACAGTCGTGTTAGCCAATACATATGTTGGGTTTGTGTACCCCTCCGCAGGGCGGGTTGCTAGTGGATATATTCCATTTCTCCCTGTCAAGTTCTTCCCTTCTTCTGTCAGGCCTGTATCTTTACTAACGTAATCAGTCACTCTTTCCCCTCAAACATTTTCCAGAAGTTCAATACTTCCCTTCTATTCTGCAATGGTCTACCCTTATATTTTGCTGTCAAGTAGGTAGACATCTGTTCTCACATGTTTCTGTCAAAGGAGCCCTCGTCTGGCCAGGAGCCGGGCATCCCTCCTCCTCTAGACTCGGTAACCCACTAGCTGTGATACTTCTTAATCTTCTCACAATACAAAGGCAAGGCCTTGCACATGTGCTCTATTGCCATTTCGCCTCCCATAGTTGTGTCTCTCGTGTGTCTGGTAGTGCGTTAAAAAAATATGCAGTTCAGTTTCGTGAATAATGCAACTTAATGTCATAAAAAAAAGAAAAACACCAGTTCAACCCCCACCCCTCCATTCCCAGCTAGAGCTTTTTGTATACACACACACATACCTCACGCTCTCCTCACACATCTACACACAACACATACATGCCCCTCCTGGACCTCCTCCTTATATCATAAAATACACTAACAAAACAAACTACAGTAACAAACTAAAACAACAACCACAACTATTCTAGAGCTCTCTACTTATACGGAGCTCCTATGTATTTTCCGCTTTTTCCTTATTGTTCAAACAATAATTGTGGTGCAACCTTCTCCCCTCACTCTGAGAGGTTCCCTCTCTTCTGTTTTCATTTTCCTTAATATCCTTAAAAAATGTATAAAAAAAACAAAAAATCAACACACTCCACAGGCATGCCACACTTCCGATTTCAATCGCAGTGTGTTCACTCTGTTCACACTGCCCCATATATCCAACCCTACTTTGGTATCCCTTGCATACCTCGGTATCCCTCAGGTGCGCCTGTTCACCCGAACTCCTCTGTTCACGGGGTTACAACACCAACATGCACCTCTCCTTGGGGCTGCACCCCATTCCAAAGGACAGACGGGATTCTGCAAAACAGCTACTGCAGGGCCACTGGGGAGAACGCGTTTTGGGGCTAGTCACTGTAGGTGGGTGCAGCCCTTCCACAGAGCTCGCCTGGATACCTCCGCAGGTACAGGGGACATTGGGATCACGTTGGCAGGGTCACCAAATGAAGGCAAGTCACTGTTACGCTCACACCAGAAAGAATACAACCCTCTAGTAAAAAAGGCCAAGAGATTGCTTGCAAGGATAACAAGGTTTAATTGTACAAGTGAAAAGGTCAGCAAAGGATTCTGCTGTTCGAGAATGTTCTCTCTGAATTATCATCATTAGTAAGTTATAAGAGTTTACATTGTCACTAAGGACGTCATCCATAGGGTCTAAACCTACACAGCTGATTGGTGAGACAGTATACATGGTCCTGCTCTATAGGGGATGCCGTGCTATGATTGGTTCTCATCTCTGCCGTCTGTCTTTTCCCACATGGCTCAGCTGGGCTCATCTCTACAGACACTGAAGGTCAGGCGATTCACATGTTTCTGTTCAAAGGCTACTCTTGTGAGCTAATGCTACCACTACAATATGGCATGCACCTGGGAGGCTTATGAACTGGCACCAGGGGGGAGGGAAGAAATACAATTATGCTGACCCACAGATTCTGTGCTCTGGCTGTATCGCACCCATCGCACCCAAGGTTTCCAACCTCGTTTTCATCTATAATTTATCCCTCGCTGTACCTCGTACTACAAAGGGTGTTTTCATGGGACAACGTGAAATGGTTGCACATGTTCAGTTCTTTAATGCCCATTGATTTTATGGCTGATGGTCTGGGGTCACTCACTATCGTGGAATGCAGGGGCTCTTGGACTAGGTCAGTGGTGGGTGCCATTACACCTGGTGGGCTGGGTGGGGGTTAGAAGCCTTTTGGTGGCCTGGCTGCGATGAATGGCCACTGCGAGGATCCTGGTGCTGTCTCATGGCCTTGCAGTGCACATTCCTTTCTGTTGATACTAAGTAATTGCAACATTTCAGGGACAAGGCGAAGTTTCAGTAAGAACCAGTCGTGCAGACTTATCTCTCCTCAGCAAATTGGGCCTGTTCAGGTTTCTCCATCAAGCTTATGTTTTACTGTGTGACCATGCAGGGTTGCTGCCATAACTACAAAATGATGTCTCTTTATATGCGCACACTAAATCTATGCCTCTATAATTCCCTCAATATTGTGGGCCTCATCATGATTTGGGCGATAGACCTTAAATGCGTCGGTAACGTTATTACCGCCACATTTAAGGGTCTCCCAATCACGAGTCTGGCAGCATTTACACCCAGCTGTAAACTGGGGGTAAATGCACCAATTTAACACCCATTTCCGGGTGCAATTAGCGCACGCTAATTATGCTGAAAATTCCCTGGGTGCTACCCATTACCACGCAACCCGTGATCCAGCGCTAATCGCGCTTGACTGGATGGCGGTTGGCCCGGGTGGTATGCATACCGCCCAACTCGTGATGAGGCCTTGTTTCCGTGTCAGGTTTTTAACACAGACTTTTCCCTGCTAGCACCTTGCACGAGTACCTATGGGATTCACCTTACTCTAAAGCGCCTCGGGGTGTGGGGCAGGCTCATTTCCATCCCAACACTGGCCAGAGCTGGAAAACCACAAGGAGAAGAAGCCTAACAGTAGCCCTGTAGTGGGCAAACACCTAGGTGCAAGGCAGACTGGTGGGTTATAATGGCAGTCTGAAATGTACCCTAGTAGAGCAGAAAGAAGCTTGTAATTGTTTTGGGTTTTCCATAGAACATTGGTTTTCAAAATGTGGGGAGCGCACACCTGAGGGAGAGTGGTGGTGCACCATGGAGGATGGGTATCCCACAACATGAAGCAGCATCATTTCGCCCCTGGAAAGGTAGTCCTCATCCTCACACACATTCCTTGTGACTGGGCCTGCGGAGGTGGGAAGAAAGGAAAAGAAAATAGGCTGGGAATGAGTTCCAGGATAAGTTTATTTCTTCATTGCAGGAATAGGTGGCCGTCACCTCAGGAAGGCACACAGGCACTATGCATTCCACACTCAATCAGAAGAACATGGATCTGAATGAAAAGAGGAGAGAGAGGATCCAGGAGAAGAGAAGAGCAGGATGTGAGTGAAAGGAGGAGACATGCAAGCAGGCATGGAAAGTGAGACTACAGACTGAGTAGGAGTGAAAGAAGAGATGGAATTAAATGGGCGACGAGAGACAGAGCGGGGAGGTAGAGGTGGTTTGCTAAGGGAAGCAAAAGTGAATAGGTAGTAGAGAACAGAAGAGTGAGAGAGAAGGGAGAATGAAAAGGATGCAGAACAGACATAAGGAGGAGGAAGGGCAATAAAAGAAAGGGAGAGTGAGAGAAGCAAGAGACAGGCCCGGCAGGCTAGCAGGAGAGAAAGAGGGAAGAGAATCAGCATGCTTACGTTTGCTAGTGCTGTGCCTGATTAGTTCATCCAGTCCCAGTTTTATTCCATGCTCTGTGGAAGTGGGTGAGAAAGCCAAGTCACAGAATAGGAGAGGAAGAGAGAAGAGTGAGAAGGGCTAACAAAGAGAAATGAGAGACAGAGTAAGATTGAGGAAAAGAAGAGATAGAATAAGAGGGAGAGGAACAACCAGAACATGAAGGAGTGAAAGACTGAATATGAAGGAGTGGAAGAGTATGGTGTGATGAGAAAGCGCAGAGAAATTGAACAGGAAATAGAAGAAATGGAAAATAGAGAGTGTGAGAAAGAGAGAGAGTGCCAAAAGAAGGAATGAGAAGGTGAAAAGGAGGAGTAAGAGCATTTGTGGAGGGATACGAGAAGACATAAAGACAGTATGATAGGAAAGGAGACATGGATAGAATGGGAAGACTCAACAGGTTGGGAGGTACACGTGAAAGTAGGCGCAGCTGGGCTCTTGACCTGCAACCTACTTTTAGCCACCTCTGTGGCTTGGGTCAGGGGGGTGCTGTGCATCCAACGCGCCACCCACCCTCTCCGCTAGCCACCCCCATGACTATGCATATGTCGTGGAGCCCATGGGAGGGCCCAACTTCCAAAAATGCTGTTGAAGTGGGGGTTCGAAAAAATTGTGACGATCACTGCGCTAGGGCAAAGGGTAATCCCGTGGCCTGGCCCAAGCTTGCGGCGTCTCCACTTCCCGGGCCTACAAATGTGACGCGTGGCCAGAGGGTTATAACATCTGAGCCATCTTGGACTTATGTTATCTGGCCCTTTTATGCCAATTGAGCATAAGGCAAACTGAAGCCACTGGGAGAATCAGAGAGATTGTTGGCAAGGGGTTGTGTGCACCTGGTCTGTGGCTTGAAATGATTTCTGGGGTTTTGATTACAATGGCCAGCAGTGGTGTGGGCACTTTGGCGCCAAAACAAGCTTTTGATGGTAACACCCGCTAGAATGAATATTCAAAAGACACAACCATTTGTCAGTGCTTGTTTTTCTATTAGTGCAGCTAATATTGGACATTCATTCTGGAAGCACCTTTATTGACTGTAGTTTATGGCTTAGGCGTCACATGAAACCGCCTCGATGCCCCCCGGGCTGTGTAAGGGCTTTAAAAATGCGAATAAATAAATAATGAAAAGTGAAGTGTTTACTTGTCTGACGGCCTTATTTTCTCACTAGAGCTCGCATGTAGAGGGTCTGTAAATGAGATCAATGCAAATAAAATGTTTCAATGGACCAGTTCACTGTTATATTTGGCACCCTAGTCATCTGGCATGAAGAGGCCAGCTTGCCAAAGGCGCCTCGGGGAAGCAAGTCTGCGTTGTCGACTCGAGAGCCGGTAATTGTGCTGTGCTGGCTTTGCTCGTGTAGGGACTGGTCGTTAGTCTGCTCTGGAGTCGAGTGGATTCAATTTGGCCAGAAAAGCTGATTATTACTCTGCTCAGTGCAATTGCTGCCTTTTGTCAAATGAATGAAAACGGAAATTGGGAGCAGGGATGAGGCGCTGCCCCTGCACAGCAAAGCCGCCTTTCTCAAGATCAGATGTGAAATGAGAATCCTACGCAGGGCCCTCGTGCGCGTTTTGTCAGTTTCAAGATCTAACGTCTTCCCCACAGGGCCATTTTATTCTAACAACCGGCTTACCTCTTCCTTCTCTCTTTAACCATTCCCCCGCTCCCCCGCCCCTTCCTCTGGCTCTCTCGCTCTCTCTCTCTCTCTCTCTCTCTCTCTCTCTCTCTTTCTCGCCCCCTTTCTCCCTCTTTTTTTTTTTACTTTTATTTTTGTTGGCAGAGGCATACAGCAACAACATACATCGGAGCGATCAAATGCACTTAGCGTACACATGAAGGAATACAGTAATTGGAAAAAAAACAGTTTTACAACAGGTGGGGGAACAGTTAATCGCGATGCACCACAAGATGTAAACAAGTCATTGTAAGGTCGGAGGAGAACCACTCTCGGAAGTGCTCTCCTCTTGACTGTGAAGATAGCTATTGAAAGCAGTCGAAATGTCCTTCGGGTGTGAGCGAGACGGAAGCATGTTAAGGTACTCTTCTTCACAGGTTCGAGACCAGGTAAGCAGATTTAGCCACCTCTGGAATGTCGGGGAGAGGGTTTCTTCCAACTTTGAAGAACGCATTTCTTGGCCACCATACAACTTATATTTAGAAATGTGGCCATAACTTAAGCCCCATCAGCCTTCCACACCCCAAACAGGACTCTCATCGGTTCAGGGTCAATAATAGTGTCACTGATCTCAGATAATGTCCCTAGAATTTTCTCCCAGAATTCAGCCAGCTTCAGGCATTCCCAGAACATATGTAGATGGTCCGCATTCTCCGCCCTACAGCGAGGGCAGGACTGCAGGGTGGTACAAGCAAATTTAGAGATCCGGAGAGGGGTGTAGTACAGCCTATTCAACAATTTATATTGTATGGCTCGGTAGCAAAAGTTGAGGGAGACTCTATTAGTATGCGAACACATTTTCCCCCATAGGTGATCGGAAACCTCCAAGCCCAGCTCATCGGCCCATTCATCACGCGCCCTAGTGGGATGGGCCGGGGTACTCGCCAGCAGCAGTTTGTATAATGAAGAGTCTATATCACGGGTTCCACCTGAATTAGCGATGTATGCAATCTCGGAAGAGTCCCGTGGCTCGTTGGGGAAGCCTGGCCAAACAGCGCGGAAGGCAGCACGAAGCCTATAGAACTGCAGGAATTCTAGCACCGACCCCGAATGACCCGGACTCCATGTCTGTGGCCCTATGAACTGGCCATCAGGATAGAAGTCTGTTAGTGCATGATAGCCCAGGGTCCCCCAGTGTCGCGCAAGGGCCATGTCATGTGTAGCTCCAGCCCAGTAAAGTTCCATACCGGGAGCCACCTATAGTAAACGGCCCCAGGCATGCACAGTGGTTCTGACTGGGGCAATGGGGGAGTCAGGTGTATACTGCTGGTGTAATATTAGTGACATTATATTTATGTCACTGCCAGGGTCTCCAGCTTGACATGGGGGCGAGGAGGGGACCCAGGATACCAGTAGGAGGCGTATTGTGCCTGTGCCGCAACCCAATACAGTGTCAGGTCAGGGGCGGTGAATCCCCCTCTTTCGTATGGGAGCGTCATATCCGACAATTTTTTGCGGACCGCGCCAGAGTGCCACAGGAATTGCGCACAAAGTTTGTGAAATCTTGTAAAGTATTCCCCCCTGGTCAGATTGGTATATTACTAAATATGTACAGTAACTTGGGAAGTAATACCATCTTGATGAGTGAAAGCTTCCCAGCGAGTGAAAATGGGAGGGGGAGCCAACGTGCCATTTTGGCCTTGGCTAGCTGCTCCGAGGCCAGGTAGTTGTCTACTACATTGTGTCTTTGGTTAGGGACACCTGAACCCCCAGGTACTTAATCCCACCGGGTGACCAGCAGAGTGGGTATTCAGTGATGGGCTGTTGAGTGGACCTAGTGAGAGGGAAGACCTCTGATGTGTAGTAATTGATTGTGAATCCGGAGTGGGTGCCTATGCGAGCAACGTCACGCAGAATTGGTTCGAGGTGGGTGGCGGGGTCCCTGATGAACAATAATACATCATCTGCATAGAGGGATATAATCTCGGGGGTGTCTTTCAGACATATCCCTTTGCGAGAGTGGCGTGGTCTGATGTGATCTGCCATTGGCTCTATCGCCAAGGTGAAAATAATCGGGGAGAATGGGCAGCCCTGTTGGGTGTCTCTGAAAAGCGGGATCAGGGTGGCCGTCAGGGAGTTGAGTCTGACCCTGGCCAATGGAGAGGTATATAATAATTTAATGTATCTAATCATGTTAGGGCCAATGCCCATCGTCTCCAACACCAACCACATGTACTTCCAGGACACCATATCAAATGCTTTTGTGCGTCAAGTGTGACCGCAACCGCATTCGAGCCCTGGTCGATTCATGCCATGATGTTGAACAGCCTTCTGATATTGTGGGAAGTAGATCTCCCTGGTACAAAGCCTGCCTGATCCTCGTGGACCATATATGTCATAACTGGGTGGAAGCAGTTCGCTATTACTTTGGCGAAGACCTTAGTGTCCAGATTCATGAGCGAGTGGGGCCTGTAAGAGCCGCACTCATCACTAGGTTTAGCAGGTTTAAGTAGCACCATTATGATGGCCTCACGCAATGTTGGGGGGGAGGGCAGACACCCGGAGTGACTCGTTCCATACCTTCAATAGCTTGGGGGCCAGTATAGCTATGTGTTCCTGATAGAATTCAGCCGTGAGCCCATTGGGGCCCGGAGCCTTACCTTTGGGGAGATTGGATATGGCATCAACTATTTTGTCTAGTAGGATCGGGGAGTCTAACTGGTCCCTGGTAGTGGGGGAGATGCACGTCGTGGGTATTTGTTCAAGGAGATCCCTCATATGCCACTCACTATGTTCGGGGGTTGGGAATAGAGTTCCGTATAAAAGTCAGTGAAGAAGTCCAGTATCTGCTGTTCAGACCACTGCGCCACGCCCGACCGTCCTTGACACAAGTAATCTGGGCCTGACCCCACCCTCCCTAGTTAGGGTGGCTAATGTTTTGCCGGGTCTATCGCCCTCTCCACACCTCCGTGCAGCCTGTGGATGGCTAAAATATTGGACCTCCCTGGTGGCGTGTTCGTTAAATGATTGAAGTTCCTCACTAATGAGGGCAAGGGTGGCAGGGTCAACCGATGTTGGATGTTCCCGCTGCAGCTCACGTAGTTTGGACTTGGAGCGGCTGAGGGCTGCTCTAATTGACTTTAGTACTCCGTCTCCTTAGATATGGACATTCCTCTGATGTAGGCTTTGAAGACATCCCATCAGACACCAATGCTAGTGACCTGAGGAGTGTTGTGCTCAAAATAGGACTGAATGTCCGCTAGGATGTCAGCCTTAAACACAATGTCTCGTAGGGCAGCAGACTTGAATCGCCATGTGTTAAATGTTGGGGCAGGTATCCCCAATTCCAGCAACAGGGTGATTGGGGCAAGTTCTGAAAGGGTATGGGTAAGTATTTGCGCTCCCCCCACCCTTCCCATCCACCCGCTTGACACCAGAAACAGATCAATTCTGTAGGAGCTATCATGAACGGAGGAGTAATGGGTGTATTCCCGTAGTTGTGGGTGTAGTGTCCTCCAAACTTCTCGGATGTCAAGTGTTGCGCCATGTGCCAGCAGTCTTCGTGCTGCACCCGAAAGTGGTGTGGGAGTGGTCTCAGTTCTGTCCAGCTTAGTGTCTAGTAAAAAATTCATATCTCCTCCCCAAATGATCTGAACACCCACATATCCCAGCAGTATAGACGTCACCGAGTCCACAAAGTAGGGGGAGTCCACGTTGGGACCATATGTGTTCACTAGTAGATATTCTCTGTTAGTAATTGTACAGTGTAGTATAACGTATCTACCCTCTGGGTCAATATAGCTCTTGTTTAGTGCAAATTTGACAGATTTATGAATCATTGTCAGCACACATCTGGCCCGAGTAGAATAGGAAGTGGAATATCTGTTGGAACCCCATGATAGAGCCATACTCCTTGTCAGGGGGCCTGTAGAGTGTGTTTCTTGTAGAAATATTATTTTGCAACCATGTCTGTGAGCATAGGCCATGATTTTCCGGGCCCTGGTGTGATTACTCAAACCCTGGATATTCCAGGACATTACGGTAGTGGGCATTTCAGTTTTCTAGGGCACATCCCAGCATTGTTGCCTTAGAATGTGTTTACAGCCAATCTTGCCACTCTGAGGGCACGCTGATGCAGCGTGATATGCCAGTCTGCCTCCACCATTTCCAATATAACTTCCCCGCCCTTCACCACCCCCCTCCCCCAACCACCCCTCCTGGCAGGTAGTGGTAACAGCCTCCCCCCTCCCCATTGAACTAACTCCTCCTGCAAAACAGGGGTAAGCAGGCAAATCCCAACATGGATTTACCCCTCTACTGGCCCAACAGGGGCCAATACCCATCAACAACCCTGCAAGAGTGAACATTGCAACCGCAACGGGGCGTGCTGTTGCAGTGTGGTTGACACATAAACAGTGTGGGAAACATTAAGTACCTGGGCGGTACGTGCGTCAGCAGTAGATGTAGCAATTGCTTAATACACAGCACCATTGAGCATATCATAAACAGGCCTTGATCGAAGAATTGAGCAGTATAAACATAAGCAGTCAGCCCCGGTGATATGAGACCAATTGGCAGAACCTCAGAGTCAAGTATAAGCCAATGTCAAATTGAGCAGTATAGGGTGAGGAGCGAATAATGGCCCCTGGGAGGGACCCAACTAGTTGCTACAGTGGCAGGAATCAAGTGCATATCCATAATTGTACCAATGAGTCATTATTACCATCATCACATTAGAAGCAAACATTAGTGACCAGATTACATGTTATCTAGCAAGCCGGTGCTCAGTCGTTGTCCATGGAGTCACCTGTTGGATTGCGGAGTGGTATTTGCGACTCTGTGAACTTCACGGCCTCCTCCGGGACGGTGAAGAAGTACAATTTTTCCTTGTAGGTAATCTTAAGCCGGGCCGGGAACAGTATTGCATAGGGGACGTTGCACTCTCTTAATATTTTTTTGACGCCGAGAAACTGGCGCCTCTCCTGTTGCACACCAACAGAGAAGTCAGGGAATATCCGGATTGTGTGTGATTCGAGGCGCAGGTCACCCTTCTCACGTGACAGGCGGAGGATAAGGTCCCCGTCCCCATAATTGAGGATTCTAGCGATGATGGGCCTGGGGAAGTCTCCCGGTTTAGGGCGCGGTGATAGAGCACGGTGGGCTCGTTCGACTGTGAAATATGGGGACAAAGCAGGGTTTCCCAGTAGATCTTTAAGTAAGTTCTCGACTGCCACCTCCATGTGCCCCTTAAGGGTGTTCACTGGGACCCCAATGATGCGCAGGTTATTCCTGTGCGAGCGGGACTCCAAGTCGTCACACTTCACCTTCACAATCTTCATGTCTCGGGTTAGGGTGGCGACCGTGTCCTGGAGGGTGTGAAGCCCGTCCTCATTTGCGCTAATTCTGTTCTCTGCCTCAGTGATCCTATAGGCAGCTTGGTCAACCCATGATTTAAGTGAGGCAACGTTGCCGTGAATATCGTCTAGCTTCTCATGGAAGAAGGCAAAGTTCTTGGCCATTGATTCCATCATCGTCGTGAGATCCGGGGTCAATGCACTAGGGTGAGGTTTGGATTCAGGTTCCCCCTGGATGGAGGACGCAGATCCCAGCTCAGTTCTTGGCGTTGTTTTCATGAACTTGTCCATGGCCCCCACCTTATTGGACCCTCAGGATCTGTTAGACATTTCCAATGTAGTACGGGGAGCTGAGGTGTCCCAGTAGGCGAAGCCTGATGCGGTGTGGGAAGCAGGGGTGCAGCTCGGTGTGGCGGCGCTTAGCAAATGCAGGGCGGGGATGGAGCGCCAAATAGGGGGACCAGGGATCTGTGGCATCGAAGTTCAAGGTAAGATGATAATAGGGCTGCAGTGGAGACACAATGGGGCAAGCAGCCGCCTCAGCATCCCAACATGGATACACAAAGATAGTAAAGTGTTATGCTGTCCCACCACTGGAGTAGTTGTGAATGGCAGTGGCAGAGATTTACTATCTGCTAGTCCTGCGGCTCTTGAACGTTGAGTAGGCTAGGTTGTGGTCCCTCAGACAATCAGGCACCAAAGCAGATGGGATCCAGGGCCCTGCCAAGCTTCACCAAGTATTGGGGCCCGGGTGGTCTGGTACAAGTACGCCCCCCACGGTATAGTCCAGTCTGCAGGGGTCAGATAGTCATGAGGCAGGCCAGGACCCCACTCAGCCCGCACACACCCCACCGGTGCAGGCAGTTGCAGTGCTAGGCCTACACCAGTGGAGGGGCGATGATGAAGCTGGGATCAGCAAGGGAGTAGGCCACACAGGCAGCCACTGCAAAACAGAGTCAATCCTCCCCCAGCTCCTCACCTGCCCTGCGAGCGTGCATGTCTCAGCTCGCTGGGTGCAACACCGGAATTTGTCAACACCGGCAGCGGCATGCATGGAAGGCTCCAGGGGGTTGGGGACCCGACACCAGCCAAAGACGCCAGGCGCACAGCCTGGGGAGGCGGCCCCCCTTCCAGCTGAGACAAGCAGGTTCCAAAGCAGCAGGGCCGGCCCGCAGTCCCGATGAGTGGACAAATGAGGCAGCTGCCGGCCCAGACACAGCAGCACACTCCTGGCCACGTCCCGCTCAGATGGCTGGGCCGCAGACGTAGCCACACCCGCAGATGCGGCACGGGGGGCAGGCAGGCAATTCTTCGGTGCGCTGCTGACAGTGGCCGCAGCCCTTCACTGCGATAACTGCAGGCGGTCCAAGGCAGAGTGTGAGGCAGCTCAGGTGTCCACAAGTGTGGTCAGGCAGCGATCAGCTGCCAGCCGCCGGAAGTCCTCCGCAGTTCAGATTCAGTCAAGATTAAGACTGAGCCTCCAGCAGGGTGTCATGAGCAATCTGGGTCAGTTTGGGATGATGGTGTGGACACGGACCGCTGATGTGGCTGGATTTGTGTCTACTCCACACAGAGCTCTGTGGCTAGGCAGCCATTTTCAGGCAGCTCAACAGCATCCCCCCTCTCTCCCTCTTTCTATCCCTGCCTTTCTCTTTCTCTCTCATCTCTTCCACTCTGCCTACTCTTTCTTCCCCTCTCCTTTCATCCTCTTAGTCCCTCTCTTTTTGTTTTTCCTCATCTTCTGCCGTTCCCCTTTCTATTTATCAGTCTCCCACTTTTGCTCTTTACCTTTCCTTTTCCCACCTTTGCCTTCCCCTCTTCTTTACTCAGCCTGCCACTGTATTCCCTTCTCTGTCTCTCCCTCTCTTTTTATTCTTCTGCTTCCATTCCATCCTCTCCCACTCTCTCACCCTCTTTCATCTCACCTTATCCACTCTTCCCCATCTCGTTCTATTTCTCGCCCTCCTGCCCCATCGACCTGCCTATTGACATCTCTGTCTCCCTCCATCGTTTACCCTCTCCCTCCCTCTTTTTTCAACACTCTTTTCCATTTTTCTATCTATCGCTTGTCCTCTCCCATCCCCTCACGTCTACCCTTGTCTCTGCAAAGCTCCCTCTTCTTCTTTGGGGCCTGCTATCTTTAAAGCCCAGAAGTGACCTGACATTGCTTTTCCCCATTTAAACTCTTTTCAAAGGTTGAAGTCCCTGGGTACAGTCGAATAAACATTTATTTTGAGGCCAAACTCACCAATAACATAACATTCATATTGAGCCTTTACAGTCTGCTCCACTTGTCTCTTCCCTATATATTGCAACTTCCCCACTGCCACTAACCGCAAACCCTGCCTCCATGTCTGTGCATAGAAGGACTCTGACCCATAGTAAACATCACAACCATGCTCTCCCTCGTAATTTAGGTCACGTGCGATCCCTCGCAACTTAGGCCGCGTGCACTCCCTCGTAACTTAGGCCACATGTGCTACTTAGCAATTTAGGCCTCGTTCACTCCCTCGTAACTTAGGCCGCATGCCTTCCCTCACAATTTAGGCCACGTTTGCTCCATCGCAATTTGGCCACGCGCATTCCCTCACATCATAGGTCCTTACATACTGCCCATGCTTACCCTCCTACTGTTCCCTATCTCCCTCTCGCATCTTCACCCCTGTGCTCCCTGACCTATTGTTTTGTCACAACCTTTGTGTGGTTCTTCCCTGGCCATTCCAGTTTTTTGTTTATCGGCTGTACCTTTGCATGGTCTGCATTCCTCCCCTTCTAGGTTCTTCAGTTGTGTACCTTTGCACTGTCTGCATTTTTCCCCTTCTAGGTTCATCAGTTGTGTACTGTGCCTGGTGGGTGGGGTTTCTGCACTGTACATTTGTCAGTGCCATTCTATCCTAATGTATTGAGAATGTGTTGTCATCTATGGTTCTGGCATTACTTGAATTGCCTGCACTCTTTACTTCTTTGTTCCTGTGTATAGTGTGCTTTGTTAATGGATCTGTTTTGCATCTGATTTCATAGTCCATCTGCTTCATGTTCTGTGCGCCCCTCCCTTTTGTCTCCCCCCTTGTTTCCTCCCCTCCTGTGTCTGCCCCTAGCGCCCCCCCTGCTTGTTCTCCCCCTCCCTTTTGGCCCCCCTCTTTCGCCCCGGCACCCCTTATGGTGCTCTCTGTCTCACCTCTCTTCTCTAACTTCTATTCTATCGACTATCGTATCCCACTCACTAACTCTGGCAGGAAGAAGCTCAAAAAGGACATCCTGGTCTTCAACCCAGGCCTCTCTATCGGTGATACCTACACCAGACCCTTAGTGACATCCTCTCTTTCGTTCCCTCTCAACGCCTATGGACCCCCAGTATGGTCCCTGTTCTCTCTTATTTTTCCTCTTCTCCCATTAATGGTGGCACCCAGTGGGAGGCACTCGTGGCGCACTCCCATTCCTCTAAGATCATCATTATTGTCTACCTAAATGGCTCCGTCCTGGTCCAGGGCCCTCAGGCCAATGTCCTCCTTTTTGGTAGATGCTTCCCGCACCATATCAACTTCCTTTCTTCTCCTGCTCTCTACCTACCCCTCTCTGGCTCCTCTTCTGCTGCCTTCCTCTGTCATCTCTCCGGCACCCTCTTCTGTTTCTTTGGCCACCCTGTAGCCTCCTTCTGCTGCCAACTCTATGGCACTCTCTTCTTCATCTCTGACTACCCTGCCTTCTCTTCCGTCCTCCTCTGTCCATCCTCAGGCACCTCCAAAACGTACCTCTGGCCTGTAGCCTTCCTCGAAAGTCCTTCAAAGGTGGCAAGCTATTCCACATCGTTACTCTCAACTCTCGCTCTGTTGCCAAACATTCCTCTGACATCTGCCGTCTCCTGGAAGAGATTGATTTGGATTTACTCGGGCTCACCGAGACTTGGTTCATGACCAGCTCTGTCACGAGTTTTGACACTCTTCTTCCTGTGGGCTACAAGATCCTCTCCAAATCCAGAACCAACCATCCCAGCGGGGATGTAGACTTGATTTCCCTGGAGTGGATCCCTGCTTCTGTCATTCCAAATCAGGACTACTCCTCCTTTGAATGCCTGGTCTGCAGGCTCTGTGTCTCTCCTGGCCTCTCTCTCACTGTGGACACTATCTACAGGCCGCATGGCCAGGTCACCCTCTTCCTCTCTGAGTGGGCTATCTCTCTCGCTTCTTGCCTCTACCTCTCAACCTCTCCTCCTTGGAGACCTGAACATCCACCTGGATGCTACTAACCCCTATTCAGGGCTCTTTCCTCAACCTGTGACTCTCTCTCTCTCTCTATTCTGTTCTCTGGCCCGACTCACTCTGTAGGGCACACCCTGGATGTTCTGGTCTCCTCAGCGCTGCCCTATCTAACCCTCTTACCACTCCTCTCTTTTGGAGTGACCACTTTCCCCTTTCCTCCCACCTCTCTACCCATCAGGGCAAGACAACCCCAGCACTGCCACCTACCTTCTCAGTCATCTGGCCCATGAAGCATGTGTCAGATGAGGCTTCTGCCGCTACTTTCTCTCCTCCTACACCTTTGGTTGACTCACACTCTGACGCATCCCTCTCTAACCTTCACCTCTTTATCTCTAACACTCTTGATGTCTCTGCCCCTGTCATGAGAATCCCTTTGAAGCCCACATCGAAGTGGAACTCTTGGTACAATTCTGACTTCGGCACCCTTAGAAGCATGGGTAGGGCAGCTGAGAGGAAATGGAGGCATCATGCGTATTGTCTGATAAACTGGCCTGTCGCCTGCTCCAAAGGTAGTACAGCCTGCCTGTCCACTCTAAGAAGAGAGCCTTCACACAAGGCCGTGTCTCTGCGGCATCTAACAACTCGGCCAAACTTTTCAAAATCTTCAAGGAGTTGGCCAATCCTGCTGCATTCTCTGCCTCTCCTGTTCTCTCTGCATGGCCCTGGCTTCTCATTTCATCATCAAAACTCAGTGCATCCTGTCCGCTCTCTCCTCCTCTACCTCCTCTTCCTCCTCTTCTACCAGCCCTGGCCTGTCTTTGGACGTTTCTCCTCCTCCTTTCTCCTCCTTGCCCATTTTCACCCCTGATGATGTTTCTAGACGAGTCCAATCTATGAAAGTCTCATCACAGCAGGTTCTCCCCTGCTCAGCCAGAACCATCAAGGACCACATCAATACCCTTTATCCAACCTTGGCCGATTACTGTAATCACTCCTTTGCCACCGGAACCTTCCCATCCTCATTTAAGAACTCCCCTGAGCACCCCCTTTCTTAAGAAAACCTCTGCTGATCCTTCCTCTCTGGCTAACTATCACCTGATCTCCATCACTCCTTTCCTGGGCAAACTCCTGGAAAAGCTGGCCAACTCCCAGCTTATTCTGCATACAGAATCTGTTGGTTGTCTACACGACCACTAGTCTGGCTTCAGAGCTGCCAAAAGCATGGAAACTGCTTTCCTGAACATCCGTGAAGACCTCCTCTTTAATCTTGATTCTAATCATCCTTCTGTCCTCATTATCCTTGATCTATCCTCTGCTTTTGACACGGTCAACCATGCCATTCTGCTCAACCACCTCCGTGACAACCTGGGTATCACTGGTCAGGCTTTGGCCTGGTTGACCTCCTTTCTCACTAACGGACCCTCCCTGGTCCAACTTGGGTCTTTCCTCTCTTATATTTCTCTCTCTTGGTGTGGTGTTCCCCAGGAGTCTAAACTTTCTCCTGGCTCTTCAACCACTACCTGACAACTCTTGCCCACCGCATCGCTACATTCTGCTCGAACTTTCAGTGTTATGCGGATGACACCCAGCTCTCCTTCAGGCTCCCCTCAGCCACCTCTGCTCCTTCTCTCTTACCAGACTGTCTGGCCGCAATTCAAGAATGGTGTGCCGCCAATGATCTCTGCCTTAATGCCAGTAAGACAGGGATTCTCCTCTTCGGGAAACCTGCTGCCTCCTTACCCCTCTCTCTGTGGCCAACCACCCTGGGCCCTCTTCCTGCTCCTTCCTTTGAGGATAAGAACCTTGGTGTCATCTTCAGCTCTTCTCTTTCCTTCTTTCCTCACATCTCTGACGCCTCTAAGAAGTCACACTTTCAGCTGCACCTCCTCAGAGGTATTCTGCCTTTTCTTACTTTCCCCCAGAGGCTCACTGTGTCCAGAGCCCTGGTCCTCTCTAGGCTGGACTATTGCAACAACCCCTTTCTAAATCTGCCTGTCTCTACTTTTCAACCTCAACCATGTATCCAGAAGAGAGCTGCAAGACTTATCCTTGGCCTCATACCCAGGGACCATATCTCTCCAGCTCTGAAATCTCTTCACTAGCTCCTCGTGGCTGCATGGATCAAGTTCAGGACCCTTTGCATCATCCACAAGGCTTTCTGGGGCCTGGGACCGCACAACTTCCAACTTTCCCTTTCTAAACATCTTCCGTCTCTAGATCTCGGCCCATCTGCCTCCAACTCTCTGAGGGTCCGACGCTTCTCCAAGCAGAGAGTGGGGGGCAGATCTCTTTCCTCGGCTAGGCTTCCCTCTGGAACAGCCTCCCTACCTCTCTCAAACTTGAGCAGAACCACCTCTGGTTCCAGAAGAAACTCAAGACCTTCCTTTTCGCCTCCACCTTCTCGCTTCCTCTCCTCTGCTGATGTCACTGACTGCCCCTCGCACTGGTCACCTGGTTACCCACTGAGCTTGGGCCCAGGCTCCTGCATGTCCAGTTGCCCTCGCACTGCCGCTGCCCCCCCCAGCACTTAAGGCTCTGTATCTGCAACCCTACAGTCCCATCCCACTGCACTTATGAGACACCCACTCTGGCAACACTTATTGAGTTACCCACACTTCTCCTCCTAGCTCCCTAGCACTTCTCCCCACCCTCTTCCCCGAACTTGCACAATCTGAATGACTCAAGGCCTAATAAGTTTGTTGTTTTATCCTCCGCCTGTTTCCTCCTCCTTGTCTTGTCGCGCCTAGAAACACATGTGTATAGGCATGTTATAAATGACATATCATATTATCTCATAACCACCATACCTTGCCATAGCTATCCTTGCTGTCCCCCTGGCCTCAAAAGCCACTGGACTAGTAGCTGAAAAGGAGGCAGTGACCATGATCTCCAGCCACCAATGCTCACATTTGTCAAGGTCAGTTTGACAATTTGGAATTAACTATTTCTTGAGTGGTACTAAGACCCAGTGTTCACTTTGTAAAGTACTTTAGCTGTAGTACATGAAATACTCTTAAACAAGTTGCTGTGAAACTTTCATTGGCCTTTTCAGCATTTGTTCCCCTGCTTTCCTCCAAACTTGATGGTCATTTATTATCTAGTTAGTGACCATGTAGGCCTACAGACACCCCCTTCCATTAGGGCATCCATTATCATATTATTGAAAGCACAGATACAATCTTAAAACAAATTACATTTTTCAATTAAATCGAAGTTAGCTGTGAAAAGTTCATTGTCCCTTGCATCTCCCTAATAGTGTGTTAACTGCTTTGTTTGTTATGCTACTATTAGTAGAATGTTTTGATCAAAATTAAGGCAACTGACCACGTTTTGAAAGTGGTGCTGGCACTCACACTCTTAGTGTGATGGCTACTCATTGGTAATGATGGGCCATGTGAGGTGGTGGCAGCTTTACTTTTTAAGTGTTCACTGAAGTACACATTAAGGGACCCATTCATGGAATTCTTTGCACCATTTCTTTTTTTTTATACAGTTTGTACAAACCTTTGTGCCACCTTAAATCAAATTCAACAACTCAATGATTCAAAGGTCCCACCTTACGTCAAATTCATCTGCATTTAGACTTCTTTGTGGATTTTTTGTTGTCATTTGTGAGTGGCGACCTATAATGAGCCTTACTTACTCAAAACCACTATTTATAGTTGCCAATAACAATCTTAAATGTCCCAAAAAAGAAGTTAGGGTGTAAGTTAGTTTTCTATCCTCTCCAGTAAACATCATCACCCATCAGTCTTCACCACTCAGAGATGGATGCTTTCCAATAACAGAAGCCAAGTGTATAGATCTCTGATCACGAATGGCTTAACAAAACAAGGCGAGATGTTTTAATGTTTCAGCCTTTTGCTTGCAGAATCTACAAGTTGGATCTTTGTTACTATTTTTTGCCCATGTACTTAGTTCATCTTTAGTTTTAAAGGCATTTAGTTGAAATTCCAAAGCCATTGCTCTGCGATGTGGTTCTGGAAAAATCTCCATACATTTTGAACATTCATTTGGAGCTCTTGCCTCACATGGCACATCTTTCATCAGTCTTTGTTTGGATCTTTGGTCTTCAGTGCAGTACCAATCAAGTTTCCACAGTTTCATTTTAACCAGATCTCAATTACAATGTAACATCAAAATCTCAATTCCAAAATCTTCGAGGAGCTCCTTGTACCGTTGATACCATAAGGTCGATATACTTTTTGCATTGCCATGGCCAAGGTTATGGAAAATTTTTAATTCAGGGACAACAGCTTCCATCGTTGTTTTTCAAAAAAAGGGCTAATGTGTTCCAGCAGACACGTGCATTACTATATGTGAGCCCCAATTCATATCTTTTGCAGACTATTGGAGTGCCCTTTGGAATCTGTAAGACCTTCGTCCAAAATATGTTTTCAAGTGTTGCCCACAATTCGTGCGTACATCCCAGGGCGCACTCTGCACCAAATATCAGGTTTGGAACCACTTTTTGATTATAGAAGCTAATCACAGGTTTGGAGGAGAAGTTCCCATATTTTTTGTTGAATATAGATGCTTGGCATGCAAGTTGGCAGCATTTGGTTTTCGCTGTTTGCGCACAAGGGCCATCATCAATATGGGAGCTTATTTTCATTCCCAAGTATCTAGTGTTTGGTACTATATTCAGAGTCTCCTTCTCAAGGATCCAAGTGAACCCTTTCCCATTCTTCCTTTTAGCAGTTCTTAAATTTTGAAGGACCAATATCTCACACGTTTTCCCATTAAAGTGTAGACCATTCTCTGTTGCATATGCCTCTACGGCATCTATCTTTCTCTGCAGTCCAATCAGAGTCACGTCAAGAAGGATCAAATCATTGGCATATAGTAGCCAATTCACAGGACTTCCATGTACCTTTGGTGGAAAAGATCTAAAATTCTCAAGCGTAATGCAAAGTGACTTTGCACTGTTGAAAAATGACTTTGCACTGCCGACACAAACCCTGATTCATGGAACTGTGCAAAGTGTATTTTTGCAGTGCAAAGTCTGTACGAAGAGAAACATATGCTCCATGATGCAGTATTTGCAAATATAAAGAAGAATAAAGTGCCCCTCAGGTCAATAACTGTAAACACGCTGAAATGCAAGGTAGAAAGAATACATAGAAGCTTGCTTAAGAGAAGTATATATTCAATTTTGAGGACTACCATCAGAAAAAAGATGGACGATGGCTTATGTCAATGAACCCAGTTACTTCAGAAATACAAGCTCAGGATGTTAAACTTGAAGAGATGATGCAAAAGCTGTTTTCCTTGCGAAATATGGGAGTGCATTGGCTTTGAACCATGGATACTATTTTGAGAGATGAAGGAAAAGCACAAAGGGAGTTTATAGGCAGACCATGTTCAAGGACATATTTTCTTAAGATTAGGAGGGAGGCATTTACTGATGCCAAATATTGAATGATTAAAAGGCATAAAATCAATATGGGATAGAGTGAGCATGTCTCTAAAGGACAGGAGAACTGCACCCAGTAAAAATTGAATCAAACAAGGTTAAAAGCACCTTTTGATATGGATACATTTATGGTCTTACAACACATGATGATGAGCTCACAAACAAGGGCTGTTCATTACGTTTGTAGCTAAAATAGCAGTGTACCTACACTCCCTCGGATGTCCCAACACTGTTCAGACTGGCAAGGTCCACCTGCAAACAGAAGACACTGGCATGAGGCCAAACGATGGAAGAAGATGGCCTAGCTGGGAAACAAAGGAAGAGCTGACATATCTCCAACACATGGGTTTCATTTTTATGTACGTGCTTCTAACAAGCTGAATGTCCATAGTTGGATTTGGGTTGACAACCAATTAGAATAGGCTGCCATGCACATTTTTATATAATGTTGGAAAGTATAAGTCCACTGCCACATTTTCTGATATGAGAGTGCTGTATACGACATGATTAGAGGTAGCTCAGGGTGTGTATCACAGACAATAGACCACCAATGAGGGACTAACGCACACATTTTCTATATGTAGACATGATCCCCTAATCCAATCCCTCCCCTCGACAGGCTTTTGAAGTTTGTCATGTAGGATGGCAACCTAGCTTCGAGAAGCAACAATCCTTCTGTGGCTTTCCTAGAGCCACTCAATCTGCTCCCACCACCCAGTTCAGTCTCTGAAAAAACACTGAGCTGGAGTGATTGGCCCACGGCTTACCATGTGACATTCCTTGTGACCTGTTATCATGGATCATCTAGACATTCAGCTGTCAGGCAGCCAAGCTTAGGAAGGCTGCAAAAGTAAAAGCCACTAAACCTTTTTACCTGGCTATGCCTCCTCGCCCACAAGATCCCCTTTTCCCAAGATGACACAAACCACCAAGCAGATGAATGCATGTGAGTACCTGGATTTCAACGCTCCATGTTACCCAAACTCCACTGCCAGCACCTTAAGCTAACATCTTACAACCCCGACTATTAAGCGAAACCTGATGCTTCTCTCACTCTATTTCAGGTCCCTTAAACAGTGGGGTGAGCCCGAAGGAGGTAATCCCTAGTCACACTGCCCTCCTCTAGCCATTAGCCCATATTCTCCTGTTGTTAATTACAAACGTGATAATATTAGTATTAAAGGAGTTTCTCCGGTACCTCCTCAATCAGTTCCCAGTTCCCCCGCTCAAGGCTACTGCCTGAAGGTTTCAGAGCTCACGTCCCATGTGGAACAATAGCCAGGATTCCCCAGCAGGCAGGGTAACACCTTCCCCCACAGATCATAGAAACGTCTCCCAAAAGGTCTCTTGGGAATGGTGCTTCAGAGTCAGCACTGACATAACAAAGCCAGCATCTCAACAGAGTGCTGATCATCAGAGTCATTTTGAAGGCAGCACACATTGGAAGGAGTTGGGGTAACACTAGCCAGAGGGAAGGAAGGCCAGGAAAAGAGTTCCACCATCCTGCGGTCTGTTCAGGTTCTCTTCCCTTTCCTGCCCCCTCCATTTCCTGGAAGCAAGGTACTCTGGGTGTGATCTCATATGGCAAAGGGCACTTGTTACAACAACAGGGTTTGGACCCCTCACAGCATGCTTCATTTGGACCAATCCCCTGTGACATTCTGCCTTTAAAACAAGAGTGGCACTCCCTGATTCCTTGATTCATCTCTGGACCATCAAGAGAAGAAAAAAGATAAACCTGTGGACCTCAGTTGGGAGTGTAGTCCATTCCAAAGTCCTCTGCTATAGAGGTGAAGACAGATGTGAACCAAGGCAGAGGAGAGCTGTGTCCCCTAACCATCACCAGGGATCAGTGGGGGTGACTGCTGTCGGACCAAGCCATCACTGCTGGCTGTACTGAAACCAGTACCCTGTAGGTTTCTGCCAAGATCCCTGGTGTGGGAGTGCAGAACAGACAGACTCACTTTGTCCCCGGAGACCCTGAATCAGGCCTCCCAGTAAACCAAAAATAAAGGAACCATTGTACTGAAGTTATTTGGGTTGCTACTGTTACCCCTGCCCTTGACCTATCCTGGCACATAAGACAAAGGATGTATACCTTTTCGGGCTTTGCCTATTTCATCGTTAAAGTTTAGATCACTGCTGGGTTAGTAGTAGTGTGGGGCTGAGTATGCGATTTAGTCACTTCTCATACCTGTATTCCTGCTGATCAGCAGTGATTTTGTTACAATCACTGACTCCCTTTGGATGGTATTCTGGTTGCACGCCATGTATGCTCACATCTCACCTTCGTCTGTCTATCGAATAGAGAAAGCATTTTTCAGAAGGTGGGCTACGTTTTTCTTTTCTCCTGACATATTGTGAATATGGAAAAAAGTATTTAAAACTAAGGGCACTCTTCCAGGTGAATGAGATTTAGCAAATAGATCATTGCATATTGGTTGGCAAATCAATTGTTATTTTTAGGAAAATTATAGTTGTTCAACGGAACCCAGTAGATGTTTCACAAAAGTCTATCTTTTTTTTAAAGAATCCTTCTTTTAACGAAATTTGTAAAAAAATATTTGGCTTGTCTTTCATTAAGAAATCGATTTTTTCAACGAATCAGTTCATTTTTGTAACAACGCAATTCAGGGTTTTTTTGCATGGGTGAGCATCATGCACAAAAAGGAAGGTTAGCTGCAGTTCGCTAGTGAAGTATATTTTGTCAAAAAAGAACTATTTCACTTTTTAAATATATATTTATCCAGGCCTTAGTGCCACGCTTGGTCTCCTACTGCAATGGAAACGTTACTACCAGCACCTTTGCCTATGAAAATAGTGCAGTTCTACAGAATGACGGTCGACTCCTGTGATGAGAATGATGAACAGAAGTGACAGACATACTTTAGAGTTGCGCTCAATTTTCTCATTTTGCAATGCAATGTCACGCCACCCCATTATATTGTATCCCCCTCATTAATTCCAGTCTGTGATGTATGACATCGGACATATTTCATTCTAACCTTCAACACCAAAGCCTTAGCAGGTGAAAATTGGTGATGCTTTTCAATTAGCTCAGAGGCATAATGTTATTTCCAAAAGCATGCATAGGCCATGCATGGGAGAATCTCCAGGTTCCTGGTTATTGTCATCATCTATTTATATTTATTCGCAGTCTGTACATTGCATGATGCTGAGAGGGGGAAGTGCAATGAGAAGGATTCCTGGAGCTGTTCTGGACTGCAGTCATCCTTGAACATGTCACAAGAAGCCTTTTTCCTAATGACCAATTGATATAATGCTATTTCTAGAGGGTTAGGTGACCTCCAGAACCTGAAGAGTATCCATCTTATTGCTTCAATCTTCCTTGCTAAATGCAGGACTTCTTGGTCTGCTTTCATATTCATGCGATCATTTTGAATAGAATGCATTACATTATGTAAAGTTTAAATTCGCAAAGATTTCGTTGTCACAGAAACTGGAAATGCCTACAAGTTGTGATAGGATGCTGTGCGGCTGTTTCATAAAGAAGAGCCGCTGCATTGAAGATGCATGTTTGCAGGTTGCGACGATGATCTGAGTAATCGAAAAGAAGTTTCATAGGAATTGGCAGGTAGTGGCACCAAAAGAGAACACCATGAAGAGGGAGACACATGAATAGTAATTGTTAACATGTGTGCGTATGCTACAGGATGATCACACAGTTATGGCCAGTCCAACTTTATCAGGCACAACATTAATGACAAATGTCCACAGATGAGTGGCCACACAGTGGACACGTAAAACAGAACCATACAAGTGACCCACTATGCATAACAACCTGAAATGAGTCTCAATCTAAGAAGTCTTTTCCAACAAGAAGAAACCCAGCAAGGAAGATTTTCCTGATTCTATTACACTCTTCATACCAAAGTATCATCTTCTCCAGTGTCCTTTAAGATGTGGCATTAGTTACAGACGCCTGTAATTGAAGAAACATTAGCTACAAAATCAACATTCTAGTTTAGAAACCTTCATGGTACCAAGTTAGTGTTCACATCAATTAATTTAGTTTCCCAATAGCAACACATTGTCACTCTTTCCAGTTTGTAAATATATATAAATAATACTTGAGTAGCTACTTTTCTAGTCGGCCTCAGCTAGTAACCCGCTTTTGAATTAATGTAAAATATCAAATATTTCAATCATATCTTAAACCATGTGTTATTAATCAGTTGTTACCAGGCATAGCATGTTTCAGTCGTTTCTTCCTGCGTATGGACCGTCGTCATTAGTGTATCCTTGTTTAGCAGATTAATCTTAATTGCTAGTTGTACAGGAGGGCAGAAGGAATATTTAGTCATTGGGAATAATTAGGATGAACTAAATGAGTCATCTACAATATATACAGATGTATAATAATAATGACTCCATATATGTGTCCTTACAGCATGAAACGACAGAAGATTTTTTTAAATACTTAATTTTAACTAAGTATACATTGGCAGAATGTATCCGTGAAGAAGGCCAGAAGTAGAAATAGTTGCAATGCATTGATATTGTCAATCAATGCAGTGCTATCCAGTGATGGAAGGCAGGGGGCAGTTGATGATGCAAGAGGGCAGTTCAGGGCAGAAGAAATGGAAAGAGAAGATTTGAGTTTCATTGTGATGTTTTGCCATTTTTACCTTGCAAAAAAGACCCACCGACTTCCCTGGACGATGAGCACACTGATTTTGTAGCATGAGATTTCTATCTATAGTACCAAGTTTGAACCTAAACTACCAAAGTCACAATTTAAGATCATTGTCTTTGTTATTTGTTCATTCTCCATTACCTCCCCTACCCACCTACCCACCTAACAATCAACCCAGGCTAATGCTTCAACAAACGCTATTATTATTTCCCCCGATCCAAGGTACGCACCACCTCCAATGATGGCAAACACTTTTTATATTTAAACATTGAAGCATGTACCCCCAAACATCTGAATGTAATGTATGAGACCTTCTTAGTGCAGTGTTTGAGGGCCAAATCAGAGCTACATAAATAACCTCACAAAAACAAAAACACATAAAATGTATCAATATGTCCACTGCATGGAGTTGGTGACTGGCCACATTCACAAACTGGGGTTTTCACACTTTTCAACTATTTCAGGCTCAGTCTTATTGCTAATCTCGAAAGGGAAAGAGTGGACATTTGCCACTGAATGAGACAGAACATCATTTACATCACAAATTGATAAGTTATATACTTAGATTTCTTCTAGTGAGGAAAATGTGTCTAATTTTGACAAGTGGAGATCAGATGAGGGTAAACCCATAATCAAAATTTGCAATGAAAAAGAGAAGTGGCTTGGCCAGCAGGTCCTTTGAAACACTTCTTTGACGGAAACATTTATCACTGAGTCCTGGAGGCGGATCACATAAACTGTATAAGTCAAAGGTCCATTTGGCACCTTTTCAATGTATTAAGACCATTATAGATCACAAAGCAGCTCATATTGGAAGGCTGCATACATTGATGTGGTGGTGACATGTTACATTTTGTCATACACAGCTCCCCTCAGCGTCATTTTCATCTTTGACACGACTTAGTAAAAAGTGGAGTGTAAAATGGTGGTGTACATGCTTTTGGCCCACCCGTTTCCACTCTGCCATGCAAAACGAGTAAGTGTCGCCTACTATTTACACATAGCATGCTGCATTTACAATGGATTATTATGGAATCTACCTGCTTTTTGTTGGAGTAAAAAGGAGGTGGATTGAGTAAAAAGAGGTGGATTCAATAAGAACCCACAGCATTTATACCAGCAGGGAAATATCACGCTGGTGAAAATACTGGAATATTTGCATGGCAGAGAGGATGGGGGGCGGAATCATCATTTATGATCTATGCCTCTTCTCTAATCTGTAAATTTTATGCATTAAATTTGTGTTATGCCTAATTGAACATGAGCTCCATAAAGAGTTTGCCTATTGAGAATTTTAGGTAGTGGTAATTTTGCACTACTAGTGCCCTTAATTTGCTCATGTTTAAATACGTGTTAATGTAAGGTGTATGTTTTCTGATGGTCCTCACCGTGACAGTGTTTTCAGTTTGTGTACAGGACCTGCATCACAGACTTAATCCATGGTCCTGAGCCAGATCAACCCTTCCCTTTCTTTCCATCTTCATCTGCCTTCTGTGCATCTTTGTTTTTGTCTGTTTCTTTCCCTCTCCCTTAGTCTCCAACTTCCTTCTGCTTCACACCTTCCTTCTCACCTCCTCTCCTTTTTCCTTTTTTACTTTCTGTTTTGTTTGTGAGGGAATCACCGAGAAGAGAAAGATAGACTGAATGGCAGAGAAAGGTTGTTTTATGCTCTGAGTCAGATCAAGGTCTGCAGCGCCAGCTCTTCTTCCATCTGTGACTCAGTGGTTGCTTGATTAGAGGCTTGTGTGTATCTGATATGAAATGCTCCCCCTAAAAAATATAGCACCCCCAAAAATATTTTACAAGATTTGTTCCACAATTGATAATTTTACATGTCAGTTTGCTCACAATTCCATGACTTTGCCCTAGTAGTTCCTTAGAAGGACCGTACCATAATTGTTGCTGTGTAATCAGGATCTGATGGACACATTTTATTTATATATTCTGTGTGTAAATGTTGAATTGTTGAACTAAGTGAGGGGTCAGAAATGTGAGGTGCACCACTTTGGGGAGGTTTCTCAACATATGCCATTTTATAAGAATATTAAGTTGGATGAACGCCTCACTATCCCTACACTGATGAGGATTTTCCTGCCTAAAATAAACGAAAGGAAACACTCTAACAAAGGATATCTGTCCCTCACAAATAAACAAGAAATACATGGCAGTTCAAAACAATAATGAGTGAGTTCATAAAGTAACCAAAGTCTTTCTTCAGAACCTGGGCGAAGTCCCCTTCCCCAGGTTTTAAATGTGATCTGCTTCACAGTTCAAAAAAAGAACACAAGTAAATCCTGATACGCAACCAAGTCCCAATATAGACTGATGTAAGTACAACTTGTCAACAGAATGTTCCAGCACATAGATTATAAGATTCATCTTCCTCTTTGAACAGACTTTTAGTTCTTCCATAGCATCCATGTTTATATTGGCCAGGATGTTTTGCCACTTTAGTAACTCCAGAAAATATACCTTCTCCACAACAGACTTTCTTGGCTTTTCCTCCAATACTACTAAAACAAGCTCTGCCAAGACCACCTTGTAGCCCTTCTCCAACTTTCACTTGGTCTGCTTCCTTGCCAGGCCTACAATCTCCAAAGGTTTTCCATTCGGGTATACTCCTCTGCCCAAACAAGTGCTTTTTATATTCAATGTCAACTGATAAGAGGTTACAACAGATTCACAGCATTCAACAACTGACAGCTTCAAGACTCTCATTACCTTTTTAGTGAACACAAGATTCATATTGATGCTCTCCAACCATGTTCTGCAAATTATGTTTCTTTCCTTCTGGACACTTGACCCCAGACGGGCAGCCTTGTTGCCACTCGTGTGTCCCCACTTCACAAACAACCAAGGACCGACAGGCATAGGATCTCCTTCTACCTTTGGCCTGGTTTCGACAAGCTGTGCTTATCCCAATGTATTCCAGATGTTGCATATAATATGGGCACTTAGTTCCCCTTGCATTAGCCTCCTTCTGCGGTTCATTTATTTATTTTATTGTTTTTTATGATACGCCTTATACTGTGCCTGGGATTCGGTTTTTAAGCAGGGATCTGGGATTCAAACCTCTGTTGCTCTGTGTGGTCTTTCTTCCAATCCTGCACGTTGCTCCTGTGCTATCCTCTGTTTTCTGTTTGCAATATTAACTAGATTGTGATTGTCTTATTTCCAGCTTCTCTTGGCTTGGGCAATGCTTACAAACATCACCTCTCTAAAGTCACCACCACAGTTGGTTTGGTTTTCCAAAAACTCCTTCTTTCAAGATTGCACACATTTGGATTTTTTACATCAAGTCTTAGCTGCTTTTCTAGCTAGATAGGCACAAATAGCTTGGGAACCACTTTCACTATTCTGCGAGTGCTGCTTCTGTCATTTTACAAATGTTTGGTATTTAAAATCAGCGTGTGGATTATTTTCAATCACACGCGAATGCAGCTTTTCACATGTTCTGCTACTACGAGAGTGCCTCTCGCTCACACGTCTGCTTTCCGCCTGCATAAAGTAAATAATCGATTTGATAATCTGAAACCTAAAGGGAAGACAGGCTAAATGAAGTTTCAAATTCGCTATAATAGCAACAAATATATATTATGAAATAATGCCTTAACCTGATGCTATGCTCACCAGAATGTTTACCATAATGAGGCCACAGCTGATTCCAGCTGTCTCGGGGCCTCTGTGTCTGAGATGATCATGGTGATCGCTGATGTGGCCCTTTTCATGGGGTAGCCATATTCTGTCCTTGTAAGCCACCTCCTTTTCAAATCCCCAAGCGCAAATGAAGAGAACCATCAATTTGTCACTGCCCCTGTGGCAGGGCATAATACTACCATCTGCAGTTGCAACAGAAAAAGTGTTGGTATTCCATCAATCGACTCCTTCACCCTGATGCCAGCCTCAGTACCATTAGTGCTACCACGAGGTACTAGGCGTTTCCAGCTGCCTGTGGGCAACTGTGTCATAGATGCCCATCAAGATCACTGCCATGTCCCTTTTCAAAATGACAGCAACACTACTGACCATTCCAGCAACCTCCTGCACCCTGGAGATCCTTAGCACAAACATGTTGGAGCTCTCACTTCCCTAATTTAACCTTTAAACCAGGGCATGCTTGCTCTGGTGGCTTTTCTAAGGATATATGGTCATGGTTGGGCCTGTTTCATGTTTTGCAGGTTCACACTCTTCACCATTCATGTACACCCTTGACACAATGATGCTGTGGTGCACCCAGCATGAACACCACAATGTTAGATGACTGTTCCCCTAATGCCATGATCTTCCATGCTTCTCCTCCCACTCCTCATCGCTGGCTCCAGGTATTGCTGTCCTATGGCCCTTCTCACCTTCTCTCCTCCTTCCTCCCTTTGGCTGGTTTTAGGTGCCCACCAATTCTCTTCCCTCTTACCCGGCACAGGGTTCTGTTGTCTTTACCCCCACCACTTCTTGCTGCCTCGTCCCTCCTGTGGAGAAAGGTAAAGGTAAATACACACTGTCTGACTCCAAAATAAGTGGTGCCAGACTAATGCCCTTTCCTGCTTCACTTGTATCACATTTCTTGCTACCAATCAGGTGTACCCGTGGTATACACGTGGACACCTGAGAGACCACACTCCACATATGGTACAGATCCTGCCACAGCATCACATGAACAATATTGGGCCTTGAGTATATTTTGTCAAAATATTGAGTTTGAATAACTTTATATTGACAGCAGGAAATGCTGGAAACCCCCAAGTTGAAAACTCTCTCAGAGAACTGTGCCTGATGCACTCTATCAATAAGACTGACAGCAATATAATATACCTAAGTATTTTAGAGATAAAGAGCAGCATGTTGTAATGTGGCTTTCTAGCTGAGTGGATGACATCACTGCAGAATGGAATGTAGTGATGTCAGTGTGAGTGGAGTGTTGGTGTGTTGTTATCTGAAGGGGGATTCTATGCTTGGCAGTTGGAGGTATGCTGACTCGGAAAGGACATGCCAATGTTTTGTTCCTGGCATTGAACTACAATAAATCTACTTAATAACTTACCTGCTGGCTGTGGTGTGCATCAGCTTCCAAGTTATTACACTGGCGACGAGGATGGGATCCTGTCGTGGAGGGGACAGAGAATCAGGAAACATTGCCCTCCTTTGAATCCATGTCCATTAAGCAGTTGTCAGCACGCTTCGGATCCAGAGTTGCCTCGATTGGGCTGTGTATCCTTTTTCAGCAGGCCGGGCGGTGCTGAGTTGAGGAACCCAGTCGGCACACAGGTCGTGTGTGGTGCAGGTTTGCACAGCAACTCTAAGAGCGCCGCCAGACCCCAGCGCCCTGTGGTGCTGGTGGTAGCCGTTCGGCACACAGGTCGGTGTGCGGTGCCCTCGGAAGCCTCTGTATCTTCTCCAGCATAGAGTGTCTGGCAGCACAGGTATCGGGTGCTGGTGTGAGGTTTCCAGTGACCGGGTGGTGCTGAGTGGTGCCTGTCGGCACACAGGTTGGTGTGCGGTGCCCTCGGAAGCCTCTGTATCTTCTCCAGCGTAGAACAGGTATCGGCTGCTGGTGTGAGGTTTCCAAGGAGGTTTGCAAGGAGTAGGAGCATTTTTCTGCATTCTCACAGGACCGTTCGGGCAGCGCTGTTAGCTGTCTCTTATTTCTGTGCGGGATAGGTTTGGAATGTTCCACGTGTTGGGCGGAGACGCGTGTGAAGCAGGAGTCCGGACTGCTTTCAGTGCCGTGGAGAGCGAATCGGAGAAGCATGTGGCCGACGGGACCATAGCGACTCTTTCCCCTGGTAGCCTTGGTGTTCCGTGCTGTATGCGCTGAAGGAGAGCGTCCGGGAAGAAGGTCCCTGGTGCTGTGGACCTTAGTGAATCACTTCCGTTGTTTTGAGGGGGAGATGTTGCTGCAACCCCATCTCTAGGCAAATGGTGACGTGGTGTTCCATGCGTCATGCGTTCCAGCACGTTACGCTGGAACGCGGACTTATTGCTGACGAATGGATTGAACACACGTCAGGGCTCACGTTTTCCCCGTTACTTTGTGCGTGCCAGCGCGAGCTGCAGGAACGCAAGGGAGAACTGTTTTGTGTGGCGAGTACGCGGGACATGGATGTGCATTTATCTGATCGCGACTCCACGGATGATTTTCAACTTGCGTCGAGAGGATGCAGCAAGGAGAATTCATGGTGCTGGAGATCCATCAGGCCAGGTACAATGGAGGAATTGCCTGTGCCTGGTGAATGGAGTTGTGGTGACGCACGGGCCTGGAAGCAGTGGAGTTCCCAATCACTGCGGTCTGTTGCGAGGAGGAGGACGTTCTCTTTCATGGAGAACTGTGTTCACTAGTTAGATTCATTGGTATTTGTGCCGGCTGTGTTTTGGGTGTAGCGTGAATATGTAATTTGGGCCCGTGTGAGTGAAATGGATGCGCGCTGGTTGTTTTGTATGAGTGTGAGCGGCTGTCTCTTAGGGTTGTGGTTGTAGTATGCTACAGGTGAGTGAGAATTAGTGATATGTTGTTGTGTTAATGTACTGAAAATTGCTATGTATTTTTTTGGGGGGAAAAACAATTTCTTCCAGGTGGACTGAACATTGAACTTTTAGGGTTTGGACTTGTGGGTGGGGGCACTTACATGTTATTATCACAGTAATGTATGCATTAATCTGCCATAGGCCTAACATTTTTTTTACAGGTTGGGTGCCATTTCGTTTTGGATGGACTCGTGGGTGGGGGTGCCCGCATGTGAAAGTCAATGTATCTTTTAGCATATATGCTTATGGTGTGTGGAGGTCTATATGGAGAGTGGAGGTGCCTCCATCCTTGTTGTGTGTGTATGTGAGCTGTGCTATTGTTACAGTGTGCCTCTGTTTGGGGTTTCCAATAGCAACTGCAAGGTGGGGCCATTGGGTAGGTCCCATGTTTGTGAAGAGTCTTGCTGTTTTGCAGATGGTTTGACCAGGGGTCCAAGGTGAGTAGAGTGTGTCCTGCGTTCGCGCAGGAGGCTGGACCTGGGGTCCATGGTATGTGGTAGGTGTGCTGTGGGTGGCAGTAGGCTGGACCTGGGGTCCAAGGTATGTAGTAGGTGTGCTGTGGGTGACAGCAGGCTGGGCCTGGGGTCCAAGGTATGGAGTGGTGTGCTGCGGCTGGCAGTAGGCTGGACCTGGGGTCCTCGGTGACTGGTAGGTGTACTGCGCTGTGCAGTAGGCTGGACCAGGGGTCCGTGGTGGTTAGTGTGTGTTTGGTGTGTATCTGGTTCAGGTGGTTGGTCCTGGCTGTGTTCCGCATTCTTGCGGGTTGGTTCTCTATGGTTCAGGTTTTTGTGGTGTCGTGGTACCCTTAGGGGTGCTGTGGTGAACTGTTTCGTTGTTGTGCTTGTTGTTGCTCTGTTGAGCTGTGTGGTTCATGCCCGGGAGTGGCAGCCCTGGTGTCCTAGGGGGCAGACTAGGACGGGAGGATGTTTGTGCACTGAGGGTTGAGGAGTGTTAGGTAGTTATCTGTGAGGACGCTGGGTCTTGGCAGGACCTACGTTCCAAGGGGCAGCTTGGAACAGGTGGAGGTGTGTAGTTTTTTTATTTTTGTTTCTCAAAGGTTGTCCGGTTCTGTTAATGGAAGGAGTGAGCCCTTTGTAGACTGCGTTGGGTTCCTCTCTGTTTTGTTATAAAGGGAGGAGTGGAAGTGGTGTAGAGTTGGGCGTAGGACTTGGTATAAGGGTTTGGTTGACACAGAAGTGTCATGTTGCCCAATGTGTTGTGTTGGCACAGTTTATTTATTTATTTATTTTTAATGCACTGGTAACTCGCAAGTTTCGGGGCGCAAAAACATGGACACGAAGACCAACAGAAGAACAACTAGTTGTTAGTATTCTGGGGGTGCCATGTAGGTTTTATTGGGTTCTTACTCCTTTGGTGGAGCACTTTCCTGTTTCCTTGATCTTCCTTGGAGTGTCCGGGGTTTTGGTGTTCTCTGGGGGCAGTTTTTTGTCGCCAGTGGTGTCACTAGTTGGTGCATTACGTGCTGGCCCCACGTACATGTATTGGTTTTTGTCTGGTGATGGTTTTGATGTGATCTTTCTCTGTTTCCAACAAAGTAAAGGAGGGAGTATTGTTGTAATGTGTCTTTCTAGCTGAGTGGATGACATCACTGCTGAATGGAATGTAGTGATGTCAGTGTGAGTGGAGTGTTGGTGTGTTGTTATCTGAAGAGGGATTCTATGCTTGGCAGTTGGAGGTATGCTGACTCGGAAAGGACATGCCAATGTTTTGTTCCTGGCTTTGAACTACAATAAATCTACTTAATAACTTACCTGCTGGCTCGGGTGTTCATCAGCTTCCAAGTTATTACACAGCACTACAGGTCAACAGATACTACCTTATTCTCTATCAATCATGGATATGCATATAGAAAAGGGAACGTGGCATGGGTTACAGAAACCATTATTTGACAGTGTTTAAGTTGTAATGTGATTTTATTCACTTTTCGTTATTCACACAAATAATGAACACACAGAAATATTGTTTGATGGGAATGGGTTACAGTTTGTCATTATAATAGATGTGGATAGGCTGTTCATGCATAATGATACATAAGAAGCTTTGAGTTGGCTTCAGGCAAAGCTGGATGGTTTTCCACTGAAATCACTGACAAACTAAATTCATCATTTTGCCATACCGTTTGCCATTTGGAGGCGGTTAAGACTACCAAGAGATTTGCATTGACCATCTGGAATTTATTTCCTGGGTTTGCCTTGAATCTTGAAAAATCATTAAATCCCATTATCAAAAGGCCTTGTGAACAGGCCTTCTTAGGTAATGACCAGCCCCCACATTTGCAAGTCTATTTAAGAACAAGAACATCTTAGAAATACATATTAAATACCACCAGAAATGAAATTCATGGTATTCAAAGAGATTGAGATTTGAAGTGACCAGGGAATCAGGACTCTGGTCAGACTTCAAATAATAGATTATTGCGCTTAGAGTATTCACCTTTCGACTCTACCTTACATTAGGTAGACCACACGGTTGTTCTACTCAAATGAGAACAAAGTGACATGTCATATGGCTCAAATCAATCATTGGCTGAGAGGCCAGAAATGAAACTAAGGATTGGACTCCATACGAAATTATGCAACATTTAGAATGTACATTACACTTGTATTTAAACATGATTTTTAAGATAACCTTGAAACCATATAAGTTATAAACAAGCCAAAGAGGGTATTGTAATTGCACATCTTCTCTCTATCAGATGAGCATACATTACAATTTCCTATCGTTATAATTAGTAGTACAATAATTAATATTCATAAAATGATGAATGAATATGCTATGTATGTATGTTACATACTCAGACGTGTGTCTGTGATCACAGATTACAGCAATACACATCTCATTAATGTAGCAGATTGCTACAGTGAATTATGGAGTAATACAAATGTGTCAGTCAAGCGTAGTAGGAACAGATTGGGCCCCCACCTTTTTTGTTCACAAATATAGAAATTATAATCATCCAGTGAAAATTGGCAGTTGGGTGCATTAGGAAAGTCTGACTATGAGGCAGGTCAATGGAAATATTGAGCCAATCACATATTGTGACAGCATCATGACATATGCATGGGAATATTTTACATTTCAAAATTGGGAGCTCACAGTGAATAGTATTCCGACTCTGGGAAAATCTGCAGGAAAGAACACAACCTCCCCCTATTGGACGAGTGCTGAACATGAATATTATCTGCAGATGAAGGCTTTGTCCGTGAGGGATCCAATTTAACTTAGTGCATACCTATTTTTTTCCTGAAAAGGGAGGAAGGGACCAGGAGGGGCCTGCTGATTGAGACTTCTTTTTCTTTGTAAAATATTTATTTATTTTATTTTGGATTTGTAGAGCGTGCTACAACCCACAGGTATCGAGGCGCTATAAGGACATGTAAGAGAGCTTGCTTGAGGGTTACAGGAGTGCGGCCCATGGAGAAATGCTTAATACAATTTGCTTGGTTACATGTGCTTGGTTACAGGCTCATAAGTTACTTTACAGAACAAAACAGGAAATGAGCGACAGGAGGAACACAGATACAAGAATGCATAACATTATGGGATGGGCCATTTAGACAAATAGCCTGGTTTTGATGGCCTTCCGAAAAGCTGCATGAGAATCAATCATCCTGATCAGGGCTGGGAGGGTGTTCCAAAATGTTGCGGCCATGGTTGGGTAACTAGAACCCCCAGCACGCGCTCTACATGTGGGAGGAACAGTGAGATGATTGGCATAGGCAGACCTGGATGGTCTGGAGTAGGTCTGTTTGGAGATCCTGTGTGCTAAGTACAGGGGTGCAAGGCCATGAAGACATTTATGTGTGAGGGTAAGTGTTTTGAAGACAATTCTTTTTTTAACAGGTAGCCAGTGTACCTGCCTCCTGATCCCAGAAATATGGCCACTGTGTGATATGCCTGTTGCGGCCCTTAAGGCATTGTTCTGAGCTATTTGGAGTTTGGCCAGTTTCTTCTGGGATGTCCCAACAAAGAGGGCAATGCAATATTCCAGCCTTGAACCAATGATGGCCCTTGCAATGGTGATGAAGTTCTGTTGGGAGAGGAAGGGCCTCACTGCATTGATCAGTTTAGAGTGAGAGGCTGCAGAAGATGCAATGGCATTGACCTGCCTATCCATGGTAAGGCTAGGTTCGAGATACACGCCCAGAGTCTTGATTACTTGAGACACTGTGATGGGAATTCTGTCAACAACAAATGAACGGTACTGCTTGTCCAGTTTGCCCAAGGTAGATGGGGAGACAATTAGCAGAAGTTTGGTTTTCTCACTGTTGAGAAATAACCAGTTTTCTGCCATCCGGGATTGAATAGTGGAGTAGATGAAGTTGAGGGTGTTCATATCAGTTGGATAGTCACCCGACAAAGGGATGAGAACCTGGGTATCATCTGCATAGTTGGTATATGAGATGCCCAGGGTGTCCAGGATTCTGAACAGAGGCCTGGTGAAGAGGTTATAGAGAGTGGGAGCTATGCGGGAGCCCTGTGGGACTCTGAATTTGATTGCACTGGGGTTGGCACTATGTAATCGTATCAACTTCTACCCAAAGTTCTTTCACAGAGATAGTTAACATTAAGCTGTGATATGAAGACATCCGTACCATAATCCAATGAAGATCTGCTTTATAATGTGTGGAAAATGGGAACAATTTAAATTGTGAATTTTTTACTCCCATAAAAATGTTGTGAATGTAACATCCCATATAGCACTCATTCTTGAACCTGCACAGTGGGACTCTATTAATGAGGTAATGGACACTCGTACCTATTTAATACATTTATCAAACCATTCTCCCAGGTTGTTTGCGTGCTTTGAAATAGTCTGTGCATTTTAAATTTATAACATTACTTCCCTAAACCAAACCTGCAAGACTTACATGTAATGCATAATAGCCTACATTCAATTACATGCACACGCTAGAAACCCAACATCCCACACTTAACCTAAGGGGAATTAATTCACATTCTATAAATGAATGGTGTTATTGGGGAAAGACAGGTTCTTTGTATTATGTATAACTGTAACTTTATGTGTGGTCTGGTAATGTTTTGATGGATAAGGAAGTGTTGAAATACTAACCCACAAGTGGCAGAAGTGAAATTAGAAGGCTTATTGTTATTTAGAACATAATATATATATAGTTGACTGTAAATGGATGGTTGTGCGGGAGAACTAGTGAGATTCAAGGAGACAGGTTATTTTCATTTTTTGTGGTCTTGCTTCCTGTGATTATATCATTTTGTAGTGACTTCTCTTACATAAAGCTTTGTGCTACCATACATTAATTTATTTAAATAAAAGTGAGTTTTGATCAAATGGCCTGCTTCTTGCACAGTATTGTGGGGTGGAACTGTATACAAGGGGGCATTGGATCAAGGGTGCCTAGATAGCCTAGACACCTAATTAACCAAAAGATATCTTACACTCCCTTCCATGTCCACAACTCTTGGTTCTTGGTGTGCCCCGGCACTTCCTCTTCCATCCTAATCTAATTAGCAGTATTCTCCCTTCCTCCCTTTTATGATTCTTGGTGTCCTGCAGACCTTTTCTCCTTCCTTCTCCCTCTTCTCTTCCCCACCCCTGGACTGGTTTGGGCAGCACCTTTTGATGGTATAGGATCAACCAAACAATCAAGACACAGGAATCAAAGTTAAACACCTTTTATTATACAGCAGGTTGGGTTGGATGAACGCCTATTAGACCTACGAGTTGAGCCAAACTCAAGAAGGACTGCTTTAGCTAACTGTGTCAGGATGGACGCATAACAGAATGAAGTGCAATGTTCTAAGAGAGCCTAATGTTATAGTCCAGGTCTTTACACATGCAGTCCAGGGGGGCTAGAGCCCAGCTTGCCTTCTTTGGTTCACTTACAGACTCAGGGGCATTGTGCCCCACACACTTCTTTGTTCTCACAGTCGCAGCGCCATAGTGCCCAGCACGATGTTCTGATTTTTCTCCTTTTGCTTTTTGCCTCATGTATTGGTGCTCTCTGCTCACGGATCACCATCCCAGGCTCCTCAAAACAGATGCATCTCATGCCTACCAGCAAGCACTAATAAATTAAGGCTCCTGGTTTCATAGAGGTTATTTTCTCAACATGTCTATCTGTATTTATCCATATTTTTTTTTTAGTAGTTTTGTCTGTATTCTTCCACATTTATATTTGCTGTGTAAAACAAAAGATTCCCAAGAAGTGCTTTTCTGCATTAATTCAAATTCAAAATGAAACGCCTTGATGCTTATAATGGGAAGATTATGGGGATGGGTTCTTTCACATCAAGTCAAAATCCATTCTCACCTTCAAAACAGGCAGCTGCCCCATAGGCTGATGTGATAAACATCTCAGTAACCCGTTAAACAACTTAAAAGATAAATATATCATTGTGTTAGCTTCTCTATTGTATTGCTTTGTGACTGCAAGCCATGAGTGGCAATCTGAAGAGATAATCAAGACACATGAATTTTCAGCTAAACAAATAAGTGCATGCATAAAACAGGATGATCTCCGTCTGTATTTATGTGTACAAATCAGTACAAATGAAAAACCTGAAGCCTTACCTATGATTTCCCTTTGCCTTTGACACTACCCAATCCGTGACTAGTAAGCATTTCTCCCCCTCGTCCCAGGTGCCCAAGTTAATATTTCCCCTCGCTCAGGTTTGCCCTCTTGGTCTTTAGTCCATAATGGGCGCTGGCCTTCTCTCTGATCACTGGTTCCTGCAAGAGTCTACGTTATACAGCCCCCAGCAGGCCAGCAACATTTGTTCTCACCTCTGAGTACTCTGATTCTTGCCAAGACATGGGCTATAGATCCAATCAGTTTTCTGCAGTGTGCCCTCCTTGCTTTCTGACTCGTGTCAGGAACTGAGCTAAAGGTTCCAGTAAAAACGTGTTGTCATTTGCTTTCTCTCTAACTGCACCACGTCCCTGAGCCACCGTCTCAACTCCATCAACCTCTGGCTCGCCCTGTGTCCTTTTATAATGCTCGGCCTGTCGCAAATGTTCCAAGAATGGATGTCCTTTGTCAGGCCATTTTCCTTTTTCATGCTGGTCACTGGATTGGTGACGGATACCCTACTCCAGCTCCCCGCCTTGTTTTTCACATCTCCTTATCATTACTCCCAAGTGTTGTGGTTCTCCCTCGTCTCCATGCTTAGTAATTGCATGATTAGCTAATAAAATGTTGACTAAGTGTTTAAGGAATCTTTCCACAATGTTGGGGTCAGGCAAAACTGTCATGATGAATGCGCAGCTCTACATCATAACTCTTTCCACTACCAGCAAGCAGCTTCCTTTTGAATCAAGGTGTGTGGATCATTTCATTTTATTGTTTAAAGCATTGATCTAGCTTGAGAGCAACAGGGCACTGTACATAGTGTGGGTAGCCGGCATTTGGGCTGGCATCTTTTAACAGTAGCGCAGTATTGTGAGGTTTGTGCGTCGATATGTGTGTTCATTGGAATTAGTCCTTGGTCAGGTGTTGTGCAAAGAGCCCTCTCTTGTGTGTGTAGATCACAAGCCAGCCACGCTTTGCCTATCTGTCGCAAACCTGCTCTGGCCGTTTCATCTGTAGGCTGAGCAGGTTTGTGAGCAACTCGCTCTCTCTGCTGTGAGAGACCTGTCTCCAATGTTTATCTGTTACTGTAGTCTGTGCCTCACTGTCAGAATTGCCTAACACTAGACTCTTGTTCTAGGCCCGGGGCTTCAGCCTCCACTGGGGTCCCATGGGAGGGTAGGCAGGGGTGGGGTATTGGCACATGCCAATCTCACATAGGTCACCTCCAGATTTGCATTGAATAGCGAGCTGCTTCCACCGGGCCATAGAGTTTCCCAGACCTCCAAGCTGTCTGCCTCAATGTGTCTTTATCACAACTTAGCCCCTCCTGTACCCCCTGCCTTCCGCCATTGAATGGGGTAGTTATGGTTGTACCCTGAAAACCTTCCTCATTGTTAGCTAGTCTTGTACTGTCACAATTTGTAACCCTGAACTCCTCTATGGATTCTTTCTTTTTATCCCCAACATTTCTTATAATTGTAAGATACCCAGAAACGGGATAGCCACTAACATTCTTTACCAAACCAAAAAGGTTTTTGCTAAAATCAGGTTTCTTCTATGTGTAATCACAGTTGTGATTTCAGGTGAAAAGCCAATTCCGACCTTGCACTGGGAATATATGCAAAACCATTTTTCGTGCGCTGTCTCCGTTTTGTTGACGTCTCTGTATAACTTTAAGGAACGTCAGTGGCAGGAAAGCTTTGAGTCCCAAAGAGAGCAAACTTTCTTTGTGATTGCGCAACTTAATAATTAAATTTTTTATTGATTTGGTTGAATAAAGTAAGTCATCGACCTTTCAACAATTATATCATTAGAAAATACAAATATCGAATTCATAAGGGAAAATTAGAAAAGGTAATTAGAAACATGTCAGCAAATAAAATTAATAAGAATGGTTAGATGCATATGCCCCCGTCCACAAGAGCACAATTCTTCAAAAAGAGTCCAGTAATGTTTTTACAATACATGTTTCAAGATGTCAGTTTATAACAGTTAAGCAGTCCGATCAAATAGATCAATCAAGATTCAGTGAAATCAAAAATCTGACGGTTGCAATTCTCAGAGCATTCCTAGTTGTGCTAAACAATTAATTCCACCTTATATCATTAGACAATATTCTTAGTTCCTCGAAATGCGTTCTAAAATATAAAATTCTGTTGCTTACTAAATTAGGACATTCAGTTTTCATATGCTTTACAATTTCTGATTGATACATATTATTACCGAATGTACAGATATGTTCAGGCGTTGGTATCATTTTCATACATGCCAACATTCTGTGACCAAAAATCTGTAGGAATCTTAAAGTTTCAAAAATAGTCTGGCGAGGAGGTAATGACAGGAATAGGGCGCGCCAGCAGCCCATGTTCATTGAATGAGCACGCCGCCGCGGGTGCATTCAATGACAATGAGGCGCCTGCCACACCTTCTGCCACCACACCAGCTCGGGGGAGCCCATGAAAGACTCCCCCGAGCGGGTGTGGTGGGGGACTAATGGTGCCTTTTGTCAAAGGCACCCGCGGCGGAGGGGCGCATTTAGCCTGCCACAGTGGGCGCCTTTTACATCAAAAGCCTGCATGCCGTGCCTTCTCCACCTACGCCAGCTTGGGGGAGCCCTTGAAAGACTCCCCCGAGCTGGCGTGGTGAGGGGCTAATGGCACCTTTTGTCAAAGGCACCCGTGGCTGAGGGGCGCATTTGGCCTGTCGCCGTGGGCACCTTTTACATCAAAAGTCTGCATGCCGCGCCTTCTCCCGCTATGCCAGCTCGGGGGAGCCCTTTAAAGACTCCCCTGAGCTGGCTTGGTGGGGGCTAATGGCGCCCTGGGTGGCGTGGTGCTGCGGGCTGTCGCCCGGCTCGCCCCCCACCTAAGGCCGGCTCTGCACCAGAGGATGCTGAACATGCTGTGCCGGACCTCAGGCAACCAGGCCAAAACATTTTGTTTCTTTTTTTTTTTTAAATCGGTATTTGTTGCGGTAGGACTGCTTAAAAAGTGGTATCACACCACCTAAATCGGTAGGGTTGGCAAGTATGCATTTTCCATCTCGCCATTTGATCTTTCGTTTGACATAAATTTAAACGGCAGCACAAGTATGCCATTCTGTATTTTGGAGAGGGAAATGTAACCAAGTAAGATTCAGGAACTCCAATTTTTTTTTAAGCCATAACAATTGTTGGCAAAGGAAGCATGGTTAAGACACAACTCCCTGGTAGACATCCAGTCACATTGCACATTTCTCTTTCTTTCTTCATGTCGGATCGCTGACCAATAGTTCAGGGAGAAGGTTTGCATTTGCCATGATGTCTGTGATGTGTTTTTTCCATTTGGCTGCAAAGTGATGTTCTGAGGTGGGCAAGTATGACGATAGAATGTTCAATAGGGTTCCTGGCTTCGAATCGATCAGACATTTTCTATAGAGGCGCCATAGCTTCCATACATATATATTGTAGAGGGAAGTCAAGCCCAGCTCATGCCTAATGATGCACATAGGTTGCGACTGTGGTCATTTTAGTACACTCTTCCAAAAGAAACCCTCTAATCGGGTACAGATCAGTTCAGATTTCATTGGTTTGTATTCGGCACTGTACAAGACCGTCGGTATGACCTTTTGTTTATAGAAGGTAATTACGACTGAGTAGGAACATTTACCGTACCTATTGTGGACTATGCTTGCCTGCGAGGTACTTGAAAGCCTTTTCCTTTTGAGTTCCACATGATATGGAAGGTCAGCAATGTGGTTGTTTATATTGAGACCTACCTATCTTGTGCGTATTTGCGATTCATCCGTTTTAAATAACATTGCAAACCTTTGGTATTTTCAGTGTTTATTGTGAAATGATTGTCATTAGTATAAAGTTCCAGTGCGGATAGTAAATTCTGGAGGCCTCTGGGGGTCTTGGATAAAAGGACAAGATCTTCTGCATAAAAGAGTCATGGCACAGGTGTGTACCTAGCTTGGGGGGATCAGAAATTACTTCTTTAAATTTTGAGCTTATATCTGAAATAAGAAAATTAAAAAGGGCAGAAGCCAAAACGCAACCTTGCTTTATCCCTCTATGAGTCATTATTGGTTGAGACAAACTGCCAGCCAATGACAACCAAATTTGGACTATGGTGTCTGCGTGCAAATGCACAATCAAAGTCAAGAGGGATTGTGGACAGGCAGCTTGTGAAAGTTTGCTTGCTAGCAGATCTCTAGATATCGAGTCAAAAGGTGACTTGAAATCTACAAAGGTCATATAAGGTGGCTGATTACTCGTGTGGCAAAGGGCCATTATGGCACTCATAACTGTAAGATTTATGGAAGTGCCCAGCCCGAAAGGATTTGAAGATCTCCACAACAGTATACACCAAGCCTACAGACAGAAATAATTTGCTTCACAGGATGAGTTTTCACCCGCCAAGCATTCTGCGAAACTTACCATTAGGGCAAATGCTGCGCATTAAGAGAATTGTAAGTGACCCAGGGGAGTGTGATATGGAACTTAATAAGTTACATGAAAAACTTAAGGAAAGAGGGTATCCAGATGAAGATCTTCAAAAAGCAAGATAAAAAAACAGACACACGAGATCGTACACAATTGTTAATTACCAATCGGAAGAAAGAGAGTCCAGACTTGGTATTTGTCACTAAGTACTTGATACAGAGCCGACAAATCAAGGACATTATCCTGAAAAGATGGAGTGTGTTGCAGAATTACAACAGAACCAAAGAGTTGTTTGAGAACCCACCTGTTTTTGCCTACCAAAAGAGTAACAATCTAAGAAATGTACTAGTTGATACGCATGGGAAGCACAAAGACAAACAGAGAATGCAAGATAAGCATCCGGGTACATACCCGTGTATGAGCTGTGGAAACTGCAATAACATAATGAAAGGACCACTCATATCCCACCCTCGAACAGGAGAGCACATTAAGTTGAAATATCATGCAATATGCCTGTCAGAGAACGTTATATATGCCATCAAGTGCCCTTGTGCCCAGTATTATGTAGGAGAAACCGCACGCAAAGTACGGGTTCCCATTAATGAACATAAATCATGTATCAGACTTAACAACAGAGCATCATCAGTAGCAAGACATTTTCATGAGAGTGGACACACTGTCGCTCAACTCAAGTTTGCAGTTCTGGAAGTTATACCAACCAAAGGCCAAAACAGAAACATGAAGAAATTGAGAGCCCAGAAAGAGGCGCAGTGGATAGAAAGGATGGGGTTGATCGCTCCAGATGGAATGAACGAGGTGCTAGATCTGAGCTGTTTTTTATGAACAATTCTATTGTGTTTTATGGTTGAGTAACACTGAAATGTGAATATTTGGGCATATTAGTATGAATACAGGAAGGGAAATGCTTTTTGCATTTTGATGAATCTTTGAGCTTTATTTTCGTTTATTCTGTTTGGTTTTGATATTTATGTTCATTATTCATTTTTATTATTTATTTTTTATTATTAATATTTGTATTATTGTGGTTTTATTTTTATTAATTTTTGTTAATTTTTGACAATTTTTATTTTACCACAATTTGCAGCAAGTGGCAAATTTTGTCCAAAAGCATTATGTTACGTCTTTTAAATGAATTGGAATGAATTCCGTTTTATTACAACATTAGGTTTCATCTATTACCACATTGTTCCAATATGGTTGCCTAACAAGCGTGAGGAAAGCTAGTCATTTGTTCGATTCTAAAATGGCCGCTCTATACAAAGCAATGGTTGAATTAGCAACAGGTTGCTGCCACAACACTTTTCTACAGACATTGCCGAGGAAGCGTGTCAACGCGCTCAGCTCCGGCAGATTGCTGCTATTCTAGTTACAAGTAAGTGAAATGGAATAGGAACACGAATAGGATAGCACGCAGAATAACTTAAGTGTACTTATACGCGCTCAATCTCATTACAGAGACCGAGTTGCATGCGTTAGTCTCCTGCGGACATGACCCCATGGGAAAGTGGCAGGCATACAGTCGGACCAACCAGGTCCTGAAGAATATAGTTGGTTAACGAAATATGTAAGTAACTGGTGCACTTGAAGACATTGTATTGTTTTGAATTTGTAGCCGGAATGTATTAACTAACACGCGGCCGTTCTCGTTACAGAGACGACTGCTGATCAGATATTCTTTCCGCACGGCTGGACGTGCTGGTTTTTCTTTGAGCTCTGACGTTTTGAAGGTTAGTGATACCGTTTTGGCAGACGTATTGAGAGTTAAATATTGTTATGGATACATTGAGGTATACTGTGGACACCGCACTGATGATTACTTTCTTTTTTTCTTTATTATGATTTTACATTATTTTCGTTTTCTGTTATTATTTTTTTATTTTCAACATTTTCCGACCTTGACATGGTTCATGGCATTTGCATCATCCGAATGGAAATGGGGTAATGTACTATTGCTACTGTGTTTTTTCTTCTTTGACATATGCACCTGATATGTTGATATGCAAATGTTTTATTGATGTTGGTGAATTATGATATCTGTGTTTGATTGTTTAATGCAATGTTGATTTGTTCGCAATATGGAATTATGTGAAGACAATTGAGACCGAGTATTATAAGAAAAGGTGTAATCACAGGCCCTGAAGAAGGGTTTTTCGACCCGAAATGCATAGGCCGCAGATGTGATGAATTCTGCCATTATAATTTATCTTTGATTTAAAGCAAGCAAATGAAGTTTGATTTATTAAAAATTTTTCTTTGAAAAAAGGAATCAATTCAAGAATTTTTTCTACGATTATTATTTTTGAACTACGCCACTGAGTAGTGGAATAAGGGTGTGCAGCCCGCACCGCTGGCCACACGGCCAAGGTCTTTTTTCTTTCCAGCCCGGAAGTAAAGCATGTCTGAAAGGGGTCTTGAAGGTTTTGATCTCCTATCGCCGAGTTGAATTCTCTAAGAATGAGACGAACAAACAGCTTACTAGGGGCATCCAAAAGCGCTATCGTGCGATCATTGCTGGGTTGGAGACATCACCCTTTTAAAATATCGGAGTTACAATTGATTTGCGCAAGGAGGGAAGAATAGCTTGTGTTTTAATCAACTCTTTGAATACACCGTAAAGTATTTTCGACCAATGTTCAGAGTGAGTTTTGAACATCAAGTTGCTCAGGCCATCTGGGCCTGGTGTTCTCGATGAACTTAATTTAGCAATATAGTTCTTAATGTCATCGAGATCAAAATCAATGGCAAAAGTCATTTTTGCATATGTGCTGATAGAAAGCCCCTCATGGGACACAGGTGCATAGAGATCAGAGTAATAGTCGGTCCATGCACACTCCAAAACTGCATTGATCTGTGTTGGGACCTGTGTAATGTAATTGGCTTCATGCAGTAACTTCCAGGTTTGAGCTGAGTTCTTGGATTCTAATGTTCTGAACATAAGTTGTCCGTCCTTCTTAAAGACAATAGCCTTGTGAGCAACTAGCCAATTCTTGTATTATGTATTTAGGGACCTTATCATCTGAATCTTAGAATCGGGCGAAAGACAGGAGGCTTGTCTTTTTGCTTTGCGATTCGCTGTCTTCCTGTTTTGCAAGACAACTTCATGAACATGTGTATGCCTGTGTATTGGCTTGAATGTACAATAGGGTCGTTCCTCAAATAGTTGAAGGGCTGCAACATAGAGCCCCTTCTCCTGGGATATTCTCGGATGTTGCTTGTGAGGATGCTCCTGAATAGAAGAATGCAGGCAATCTAATTGATGAGGCATCCAGTGGAGGCAATTGCTGCCTCCATTAATCCTCAAATTGCCCTGAAAGTGGTGAGGCAGTGTTTGGGATTGAAATTCACAAGTCCATGTAAGTGTTATCAGCTCATGATCGCTGTGATTTTGTGGGATGATTCGAAAGGTTTCAGCAGTTGCAAACAGAGCACCATCAACGAACATATAGGGCCTAATTCACAGAATGTTTTCCTATGGGGCTATAGCTTCATGATTCGCCTGTCTGCAAGTGGTTTGAGGTGGTTTGTCTCCCTGAGACACAACTTAATTCAAGAGCATGGTCGTATTCTGGTTGTGGAAACGTGGAATAGGTTTTTCGAAACAAGACAATTTCTCTAATCTATAAGCCCCAGACAAGGCAAAGCTCTGCCTGTTTAAATTTCTTAGAGACCCTTGAGAGTCCTTTCCTAACGTTCCAGATCTGTAAAAAGAACTGGTAAAAGTGGTGATAATGCTTACCACTACTTTTACCAATATGGGGGATTTTGGCAGATTTACCAAGGTGGATAGATAAGGTGAAGAGGACCTTCCATGTTGTTAGTGACACTGAACAATGTTGAGAAGAATTCAGCCAATTGTGTGACAAATTTAGGGACAGATGTTTCTACTTTCTCTTTACAGAGTACCAAGATGAAAAACAACATCCTAAAACATTGGCATTCTATTCACTACTCCCCCAGTCTTTGATTTTATTTATGGTATGTTGATTTATACCACACTCTGGTGCTATCTACATGGTCTTCAGGCACTCACGTGGCTCTGTAAGAAAAGTGGGTAGGGCGGGTTAGTGAGGGAGAGAAGGATAAAATAGATGTTGTGCTCATCTGTTGATGCGTGCAGAACCAAGGGAAACTGCCATATGTATGGGTGTGCTTTCTAGGTGTGCTTTGTTATGTGCACTGGGCTAGTTGGGTTTGGAAGGGTGGCGCCCAGTGTCTGAGTTGTTTGTTTTCTGCAGATATTGGGTTTGTAGCATAATTAGAGAGGGCTGTGTGGTTTGCTTGTTTTTGGTGCATTGTTTCACTAGCCCTTTGGGTGTTTGTAATACGTGAGAGTTGTGGGGATATGGAAAAGAGAAGGGGGGTCTATGATTATCTCAGAGAGTTGAACAGCCAGATTTTTAGTTATTCCCTGAATGCTAGGTGGTCTTCCATCATTCTTATTTCCTTCTGTATCGAGTTCCATAGTTTGGCGATCAGATAGGAGAAGGCAGTCCCTCCAAATTTCCTTTTCTCATAGTGTCTTGTTTCTATTGGGAGGATGTTGCTTGATCTTAAGTCTCTTCCTGGTTGGTAATGGGTGATTTTAGCTTGGAGGAATTTTGCTCATTGTCTGTGTAGTGATTTATGGGCGATGCAGAGGGCTTTGAAGGTAATGTATTTCTTTACTGATAGCCAGTGTAGATTTCTTAAGGCCGGTGTGAAGTGGTATCTTCGATTTAGTCTCAGGAGTAGTCTTGCTGCAGTATTTTGAATGCGTTGTGGTTTGTTTCTGAGGCATTCTGGCATTCCAAAGTAGAAACTATATACATAAACTATTCTTGATAATACCAAGGAGATGATCGCAAGGGTTCTGTGTGGAAAATGAATCACAGGAGCTAGAAACATTTTTTGATATTGCATTGATTTGTGGTTTCAAAGAGAGGCTGTGGTCCATGAGGATTCCCAGATTTTTATGACTGTCAATGTCTCTGGTTGGGTTCTCATTTTCGGTGGCAAGATCAGATACGCCTGTGTTGCTTTGTCTTCCATTGGGGAGATCATTATTTCTGTTTTGATTGAATTTAGCTAGAGATTGTTGTCATCCAGGTGTTAATGTCAGTGAGGCACTTGTTGAGGGTGTTGTCAGGGTCTGGGTCGAAGGTTATCTTGAAGATGACTTGTGTGTCATCTGCGTCGTTGTAGGCTGTCAGTCCATGAGTTTGAATGAGTTTCATCAGGGCGATCATGTAGATGTTGAAGAGAAGCGGAGAGAGGCTTGATCTTTGTGCTACCCTGCAGGTGATATTTTTAGTGTTTGATGAAAATGGCAGTAGGTGTGTTCTTTTGGTTTGGTTGGTGAGGAAAGATTTTACCCATTGTGGTGTAGAGCTTTTAAAGTTCTATTCCCCCAGCACCTTCCTTAGTGCTGTGTGTCTGATTGTGTCAAAGGCAGCTGATATGTCCAGTAGCAAGAGGGCCCATTTTATGCTGTTGTCTGTGTTCACTTTTAGGTTGTCCCATATGGAGAGGAGTGCTGATTCAGTTCCTCTCATGGATCTGAAGCCGTCTTGGAATTGGTAAAGTATCCCGTTGCTTTCCATATGATTGAGTAGTTCTTTGTAGACGTAGTTCTCTAGGATATCCGCTTGGTATGGTAGATTTGATATAGATATGTAGTTAGTAGGCTCTTCTGTATTTCCCTTCTCATCTTTTAGGAAGGGTTGATGCACACTGATTTGAATGATTTTGGTAATATTTCTGTGTTTAGCAATAGATTAGTTAGTAGTCGGAAGTATAAAGCTGGCGTTTTATGTTTGAGAAGCTTTTTGTAGATAGCTGCTGGGTATGAGGCAGTGGGAGATCTGGCAGTGCTGGTGTCTTTTATTAGTTTTCCAAAACTTTCCTCTCTTACAGGTTCGAATCAATTGAATCTTTTGGTGGTTGATGGAGTGCTGGTTTCTGAGAAGGTGTTTGAGGTACTGTGTCCTGCATCGATGGTCTGTTGTATTGCTTTTATTTTTGCTCTTAGATGGGTCGTGATCTAGTCACATAGAGATTGTAATGGTACGATGCAGTTGTTGCAAGAAATAGGATTTTTGTTTCCTTGCTGATATTGAACATTCCTTTTTGTGGATGTGTTGCTGATGGGATCTTGTGGTGTAGTCTTTTTTTTAATCCTTCAGGACTGCTGATTTGTATATTTGGATTTGTTGTTGGTAGTTGGTTGTGTCCAATTAGTTGTAGTGTTTCCTCCACTGTTTTTCCAGTTTATGGTTTGTTTTTTTGAGTTCGCTCAGTTCTTTTGTGAACCATCTCGCTGCGATTTTCTTTGGAGTGAGTTTGAAGTGTTTTAGGGGTGCTAATTGATTTAGGCGTCTGTGATCCAGGTGTGAAGCTTCTCTTCCACTTAGTATAGTGTCATTATATTTAGCTGAGAGTTTTTGGGTTTGGTAGATTTCAATATATCTGTTAGGGTTTTCAGGTCAGGTATTTTCCAGTTTCTTTTTTTTTTGTCCTGGAGTTTTATATTTCATTGCAGTAAGAAATTACATGTCCTCCCGGTCAGAGCTGACAGCCAAACTCAGTGCACTAAGATTTCGGCACGTTCCGAACTTTCCCTTGCCTTAACTGTGGGAACTGTAATAATGTAATTAAAGGTTTGGTTGTGCTTCACCGTAGAAGAGGGGGAAGAAGAATTTTGAGACAATTTGACACAGATGATTCAGAGAATGTCATCTGTTGTGTCTGCTGTCCATGTGGGTTGTACTATGTAGGGCAAACATCTTGGAAAGTGAAAATCGGATGTAATGAACACAAATCGTGTGTTGGGACTAATAATGCAAACTTGTCTCTAGCTCATCCATCGAACAGATTGAGTTCCAAATCCTGGAGATCACCAACAAGAACCTCTTAAATGGTGATATCCGGAAGCGATTAAAACAAAAAGAAGCATTGTGAATGCATAGATTGGACTCTCCTATCCCTGGAGGTATGAATGGGCACCTCTATCTGCACTCCTTTCCAAGAAAACATGCCTAATGAGGGTTCTATGTCGTTTCATCACCTGGAGTTCTTCCGAAGCAACGTTTTTCGAAGAAATTACTACAAAAAACTCACCACATTCTTTTTATATTGGCATGTTCCCCCCCAAGCTTTCCTTCCCTTTATTACTAACTCTACCCCAACCCTCTCCCCACCCCTTTTAACCCCTTAACGTCGCCTATGTTTGGCGAGTTTTTTAAAGTAATTTCCTCTGAGAAAATGACTTTGAAAAAACACCTGGCGATGAAAGGACATGAGACCTAATGAGACCATATCATCTTGGTATTTTTGTACACATCCTGTACAAACGGACAAAATCCTAATATTTCTTTTGACATTACAGTACCAATGTCAAGTTACACAATTATAGATATTTAGGCAGTCCCTCATATGTGATGTCCCCTATACCATTCAGGTAAATATATGGGTACATGATTTTTATCTACATCCAGATGAATTTGAGTAAGATATTGTGGGAACAATCATCTAAAATGACGCTTTGATTACAATTTTTGACAGAAATGTCCCTTACATCAATTCAGCCCTGAGGAAGACAGGGCTGGTGGTTAATCGGCGAAACTAGCTGACACCCATGCCATGTGACATAAAATGCTGGGCGGATTACAATATAAACCCAACAATATACTCAGATATACGCCAGTTGGCAGTTTGGCACTTTAGCAGTGGGGCACTTTTCTGCTTAATGCATTATGGCCACGGGCACTGTAGGATTTTGGCACTTTTGTACAACCAGAAGCACTTTTTGGCTCTTTAGTATTGATATATGTGTGTGTCTTTTCTAAATTATAGGCAGGATACTCTGTGATAAAATGTACGGGGGAGTGTTAAAAGAATGTTGTTAAAAGAATGTTGTTTCTGTCTCAGATTGCTTTTCTTTTAGTTTTGTTTGATTTTATTAGTGGTTTGCGCTGATCTTTGAACTGTACGATAGTGAAGTATATGAGATTATGTACATATTTGGAAGTTTTTAGACGTGGTCATGAATGAAGGAATACAAATGAACAGTACCAACTTGGGTATATAATGCATACATGTACGTGGTTGACATATTATGTCTGCAAAAACAGTATATATTTGACTTAGATAAATATGTAATAGACGGTCAGACTATCTTGCGAATTTTGGGCCGACAAACATTAAGGATACTTTAAGATATGCCCACGTAGTAGTTTGCACATGTGACAGGCAGTTGTTATTTGTTAATGAGTTTCCTCAATCGCAGTGCAAAAGAGACGCGTGAACCCGTCACTGTCAGGTTTCACGCTTCTCTGGAGGGGGGCTTTTTTGCACTCAAGTGAAACGGGCCCGCCCCTCTGTTCAATTTAACACTTTATTGAAAACGACCCTCCCCAATCCCCAATTCACGCCCCACCCTCAACTTTTGCTGACCGTAAAAGCCTGGAATGAAGCCTCTCTACATGGTTGCCATGGGGGCAAACACAGCGTGCGGCCTGAGAACGAGCAAGGAAGATGGACCGTGTCAATGTGGCAGCGAGCAGCAAGCTAGGTGTGCACACTATTTACCCACTGCGATGTTTCTGTGGGGGGATAACACGATAGAAACCTTTGCAGGAGGGTTGCGAGGGTGGGGCACTGTTGTCTTCTTCGCAAATAGGAGAAGCACATACGCCTCCTGTTATTTGATCACCAGGAGTCATGATAAGTACTTGATGGGTGAAAGACGGGAAACCTGTTTAATAACTATTTCTGCATTCACTCCTTCTGGCATAAAGTGTTAAGATGCCAAAAAAGGGGTGAAATGAACACCTCAAACAGTAACCCGCGGGCAGAGGAAAGGCAATAAAGTGGCATACATCCATGCAGCAGGTTCCTTCCTCGGAACCACTAGGGGAAGTAATTAAGGCCCGGAGCACTGGACAGCATTTCGTTGGAGCCCTGCACGCTTCGATATGTATCTGGCGCGTTGAGCTCTCGGCCAAGATTCGCTTGGACGCTGCACGCTGTGCTTCGTGCCCGTCAAGGAAAACCTCACGCGCACTTCAAGGGATGCTGACAGGAACCATTTGCCACGCACGCGAGATCCGCAAAATTACACATTCAGCGCCCAGCACCGCTGCAACCCATGGCTCCATTATTCCTATGTCCAAGTGGGCTCCTGCTGTGTATGAAGGAACACAAGTAGCAGAGCTGCCCCAGAACAGGGCGCGAGTCCAAACAAGCTGCCACTTCCTCAGATCAAAGAGCTGCTAAAGCTGTGCGCTGTCCATGAGAAAACCTTCCGATCACTGATTGTAAGGACATTGGGGGTCGCAACACACAAACTTGGAGGTTAATGTGTTTGCCGTCTTTTTTGCCAACTGCCTCATTTCGCTTAATTTGTACTGTGGAGTTGGGGAGCGCGGCAGACAGTCCTGTTCACCCCCCTTGCCTGCCTCGGCATATAATTGCGGGTGCATTCAGGCCAGTATGGATTTTTAAGCTGGCATTAATGTAATGGATGCCTATGGACTGCGCCTGCCATTACTACCTGGTAAAAGCAGGCAGATTTCGTAGGGATCCATTGTAAATGTCACCTGCAAAGCGCACTTTGCAGGTGACATTTACACTTTCCCGCCACGTACTAGAAAAATAAGAGTTAAGGCGGAAATCCCCTTTGTTTACTCCGCACCTTTCCACAATTGCATGGAGTGACCCTTTTACACACGAGTGGAAACTGAGGCAGCCCCCTCTGTGCCATAACGTGGATGGGGTGACGCACACCTCAACGTAGAAACATTTGGCTAAATGGTGATACACTTGCTCAGGTTAAATACTATAAGATTTTGGGTTTCATATGGCTGACAACAGAAGATGGGAATCACACAGAGACAAGACAGCAGCAAGATATATAGTTGATTAAAAGGCTGTGCCCATAAAGTTGCAATAGACATTTTAAGGCCAGCTCATTGGGGATCCTGAAAGAGGGAGTTGGGTTGTGGGAATGTCCAGGATACTATGATCCGGAAAAATCTCCTGACGGTACCGACAGCTACCATCAATGACATGATATGTATGGAGAAGGACATGGTAGATATTTGCTAGAGATCCCAGTAGTAGCGGAGGCAGTTGTGGTACTCAGTGCACGCACTGAGATTGAGTAATACTCACGTCCTCAGTGTGGCTTGCTGCTGGTCTCTGCTGGTTTTTGTGTGTGGCTCCTGCTCTGGCTCCAGGTCCACCGCTGGTTTGCATCGCCTACCTTTCGCTTGCATTCCGGCTGAAGGTCGCTGTGAGATCCTGGGGAGAGTGTGGGTGTCATGCCGATTCTTTTTCAGCTGCATGGTCGCTGGTGCGGCTGTTGGCAGGCTCGTGGGCTGGTGAGCTTTACTCCTCTGCCCTGTCTTTGACTTTCGAAAAGGTATTTCGCACGCAGAGAGCTCCAAATTAGAATGCCAAACAGCTTGCTGGAGGTTTTCAGTTTTCATGCATGTGTCATGCGACAGACTGCATGTTGTATTATTGCTGAGCCAGACTGTGTGTCGAATGGTTGTGCTGTCCGCTAAGTGAAAGGGGCGTTACATTCTTTGTCATTATATCGATTGCGATAATTAATTGTAACATCATTGTTTTATCCTACTTCTAAGTGTACCCAAGTCCTGTATCACGTTGAAGCTTACACAATTTTGGTTGCTGGCTCATCCCCCTGAAGGTAATCTATTAGGATGACCTGTGCTAGCTCCCATTATACGAAGGGGCCACTCGAGCGTCAAGGGGCTAAAATGATAGAGATGATAGCTGACTCGCCCACCCGATCGAAGCTGTCTGATCTGGAGACGAGAGTGGGGCACTCTGTGGAGGTGCATCATTCTAGGAGTACTACACAGGTGCTTGTTGAGCGCAGTACTTCATCTGCTTCCTTGGTGCCGAGAGCGAGTCGGCTCTCTGAGGTTTTGCTGATGAGTGCTCGGAGGAGGCACCGACTCCTGGATGTGAGAGTGGTGACTACCGGTAATGGTTCTAAACCTCAATCTGATCCTGAATTAAGTGTACTTCAAGTACCTGCTGGAGAAGGAGGGAACCGCTAATCCGGAGAGCCCATTGTTGTTGAAGGGGGAGTACATAGTAGAAAATCAAGCAGGAAACATAACAAGCTGAGCACTAGATCCATCTACCCCACCACACCCGCTTATTGAGCAGGCAGAGAGAACATTATTGGAGGTTACTGTGCAGATTCCGCTGGATACTACACCAATACATCATGGGAGTGACTTGGGAGTGACTCTGAATAAGTAGCTTTGCAAATTGGCAACTTGCTAAAGAGAGTATTCATTCTAAGCTTAATAAGTGTGCTAACATAGTAGAGTTTCTCCAGTGGATTGAATCCGTGGATAAGGGCCTGTGCATGGTCCATCAAAACATAGCTGATGAATGATGTCAAATTATTCGGGAGGATGCTGCTGGTGTTGCGACGGCCATGGATAAAAGCAATATAATTCAGGCTCAAATGGCATCGGCACTAGTAGAAATCCCTTGTAGAATGTCATTGCCTCATTGAGGTCCGTATGGAGTGGAAGATAGAACTTACAAGCCGGTCAAGTGGCACAGCGAGTAGAGCGCCCGCTTTGACACCCGTGCAGAGCCTGTTAACGCAGGTTCGAATCCCGGCGGGGCCAAACTCAGCCTTTCATCCTTCCGAGGTCGATAAATGAGCACCACACACCGTGGGTAATAATAAGCAGCGCTCAGATACCTGAGGGTTTGTAGCGCTATATAAAAGCCTAATTATTATTATTTATTATTACAAGACAGAATTCCTAGCTCAAGGGACAGCCATCTAGGAAATTGTCAAATGCTTGCTATTGTTGACAAGGATTTAGGAGACTTCACTATGGATAAGAGGAATATAATTATAACCAAATGTTGGGGTAGACATTTTGGGTCCCAACACGGAAAAGAGGCTCAGACTATATAAATGGTACTAGGCCATGGTGCGGCTGGGTTAGATGCAATGTTGCAACTAAATATGTTATGCTATGTTATTTGGCATTTATATAGTGCTCTATATGTCATTGGTATGACCTCAAAGCGCTGGTAGGTTGAACACCCTAGGGAACCATAGTCCAGGTCAGTTTAGAGAGTAAGGTGTCATAGGGTGCTTGTGTGCCTCTGTGTTCACTAAAGTTAAAAGAATTGAAATGAGTGTTACTTCATGTTTTAGTTGAGTACATTTTAGAGTCGCAGTAGGCAGCAACATGAGTAGTAGTAGCATGGATACAATGTATTGCGCAATGTACAATTTGTAGCGCTGATAAGAATGTAGTGGGGAGCTTTATGCATGCGAGAGAGGAGTTAATTGAAGGGGGAAGTAACATGTGGGAATTCGGCAATGGGTAAGATTGCAGACACATTTAGAGCATTGGGAAATATGCGGTTCATTATTGTGTGTACATGAGGATGTGGGAGAATGCAGGTATCACCTACTTGGAGTCTTAGTAGGCCGCACCATGCCTGGATTCATAGGGAGTTCTTTTGGGCTGGTTTGTAAAGATTGGTGACAGAGGTCATGAAAGGGAGTGGGAAGTGAATCACATATGTACAGTTGTGATAACATCGCAAAGGGCTGAAGGCGAGAACAGAATGGGAAGCCATTTGTTAGGTTCTTATGGCCAGATTGGTTTCTGAGATACAAAGAATAATTAGCCTGGGAGCATGAAAGCTTGTTTTTTGATGACTAGAAAGGTCCGGTTACATGGAGGGTTAAATTGAGAGCTGGTGGATTATGGGTTTTCTGTGAAATTGGTAGAATGTATGTCGAAGGCTGTATGACTTGAGTTATCAGATGCAAATAGGATTAAGTGAAATAATGCATGAAAAATGGTATGGGACACCGGGAGCATCTGGGAGTATGAGGATTTTTACTGCTGCTTCAAAGGCATGCATATTTATTTTTCTCCCGCACCCATGCCTTAAAATGTTTATGGAAAGCCTTGCACAATCACCATTTGGGTTAACAGGTTTTTGTCACATGGTCTTAATAATTAACAGAGTTCTTTATTAATGATAAATGTATTATGGGGAGTAAATCATAGCTGACTATGAAAGAAGGTCACACGTTAAAGAAGTTGTACTTTGTGAATTTATTCAATGGGGTTTTAGAGCTAGGGGGTTTACATTATTTTGTTTTAGAGTTAGCCAATGGGGGGTTGGGGGATGACTTTGTAACAAAATATTTGTGATAATGTAAATTGTCTAACTAGGTATATAAACTGTAACTTTGTTGTCCTTTGGAGAGAATCTGGTTCGTTTTTAGGTCTAGGTAACTGACTAGTTCCTCCTGATCATTAGCATGCAATAATACACTTGCATTCCTGGCAAAAGCGCATTTGTTTCTTTGTATAAGCTGTTCGTTCGCATTTGAATTTTGAGTCACTTTCTTACACCAATGTGGAGCTAGCCGGGCAGAATGAGCCAAATGAGGTACTAAGGGACAAAGCCTTAGACTGGCTTCATCAGAGAGTAGGGTGTGGATGTGTTAGAGCACAAGAATTGAGATTTCTACAGAGGGTATACATTGTGGAATGGTGCACCCTCAGTAACAGAGACTATGGTGTGGTAGGATGCGGACAACGTTATTTCCTTCACTTTTTAAAGTTATGCAAATGCCTGTCTAAAAGATCATCTAAACTGAAAATGTTGTTTTGTTTATTGTTATTGTTGTCTGTGCCCTGATGCCTACAGGCTAGTTTGGCGCTAATACAAATAACAAATAAATGGCAAATACTTTTGCGCTGAGCTATTAGTAGCTCCTCTCGCATTTATTTTCTGCATATAGGCAAACAGGGCATTAACACTCCCTAAGGCTATTGTCGACAACTGTCTTGTCACAAAGATTGCATCAGAATACTCTGGTTAAAACATGTCTTAAAGATCCGAGGTATGGTAGGCTGCTGGACCTTTAGTAACCAATGGGCATGTTCTTAATTCAGAGATCTTTATAGTGATCTAGACAAGGGTGGTGGGTGATCTCTGGGCAATTTTCTAGCTTCAGATGTTCAAGCACTGTGATTGCATAACTCCCCCTTTAGCTGGGTTTAGTGCAATATTTTGTGGACATAAGACCAGCACGACTGACGAGATTGAAAACTAAGGTTTCTTGGCCCTTTGGATTCCAAGGTTTTGCTAGCCAAGGAAATGTGATAATAAGTTGAGAGATATACCAGTTGACCCAAATTTGTTTCTCTCTGCGATATGCCAATCATAGAAATAAGTACATAGTGCCAATCCTTAAATAAGTACCTAGTGCCAAATTGTAGAATTGCTATTCTGTACACACTGGTGTCTAAGGACCACAGGTGAAGCTGGCATTAGGGTGGTTTCTGAACGGAATATCATGAATAAATAATGAACTTTCTTGGAAGTATACTCGCAACCACAGAGTTCATAGCCAATTTTAGATCTAGCCTGATGACTTTCAACTCAAATACATATGATTTTGTAGACATTTGAAGGCCAACAATGCCCACCATGTCATACTGCTCTAAATATATAATTATTATAAGAACTCTCATTTTCTTTAATGAACGATAAAGATGGACTCAAATTGTGCTGTTTTATAGAATGTACACTCATAGGGCCTCATTACACGGATGGCGGTAAGGGATTACCGGCACCAGTAAGGGCACCGGTGCCGGTAATCCCCTACCGCCCTAATACGAGGTCCCGTCCTTAATGTGTGGTCAGACCAAACGTTAAGGAAGGGACCCGCTGAGGGATCTCAGAGCAAATAACGGTACCGCTAATAGCGGTACCGTTATTAGCTCTTTCCCCATTCCATGGGCTCAAATGGGAATAGGGAATGGCAATTGGCATCAGGATTTACCGGGTACTCAAGGAACTGAATGACCCGGTAAGTCCCCATACCGTCAACCCTGCCCCCAAAAGGCGGTAAGGGGTAGCCATGGTGCTAATAGTAATAATGAGGCCCATAGTGTTAAGTATTCTTTTAATATTGTTTTTGTGTCATTATGTTTTTTTGACAATTTGTTTTTATTGGAACATTTCAATGCACACATAACATCATCAAATACAGTTTTTGAAGCAAAAAGGAACATAGAAATATAAAAAACACCTGACAATACATTCCCGTCTCCTTGACCTCTAGTACAACAACCCCAGGACTAGGTATAACCAGTCCGGAACCAAACACAGCCCCTTAACGTGTGGAGATCCTTTATTTGAATAACTTAGGACAAGACAAACAAAACACCAAAGGGAGCATTCCATTGAGATAGCACATACACAAGAAACCACATCTGAAACGAAGGAGGGGCACTCATGCCTGTTGGGGATATAAGAGTTCTACCCCTCAGCGAAGTCCTATTCCACATGAAGAGGTATCTTCACACCCCTATCCCACCTACCCCTCACTCTGTGGTTCGGAACGACCACTTTCCGGGCTGTACACATAGGTGGGGGGTTCCCCGCAACACCGCCCATGTTTCCCTGTAAAAGGCACACCATTCCTCCATGAAGGTGGACAGATTGTCATGTCTCAAGTACGTCAGCTTATCCATCAGGTAGACATCCCACACCTTCTGTAACCAGTCTGACTGATCAAGGACAGAGGGCTGTGTCCACTTTTGCACCACTGCTGTTCTCCCTGCATGTACGAGAGCCTCCCACATTCTCTGGGATCTATACAATTCATTATTGCCTGGGATCCCTAGAATAAGTGCAAAAGACTCCAGCTGAAGGGACACCCCATTTAGGTCCCTGATCCAGCTCAACAGTACTGCCCAGAAAAACGGTATCCGGTAGCATGTCCACCACATGTGAATGGCATACCCTATCTCCCCTCAACCCTTACTGCAGAGTGGAGAGGTCCCTGGAGCCATCTAAGAGATACTCAATGGATCCCTGTGCCACCGGTGTAGGACCTTAAAGCTATGCTCAGTCGCATGTGTGGAGAGGTTGCCATGAAATATGACCCTATATATTTTCTACAAAAAGTAGAGGAGGAGCACAAGATATTTCTTTCTGCATTCTCTAGTCTCTGCATCTTTTCCATGCACGTCAGCTCAGTTCTGTGTGACGTCACCATTCGTCTTTGCCATTCATTTGCTCTTCTTCTTCCGGGATTTTATTCAAATGGCCATCATATTTTCTTGTATGTAGGTACGGTTTTCTCAATAGGAACCTTGCCTCGAGGATTCTTCTAGGTATTTGTATTCCCACTGGTACTGCACGGTTTTCGCATTCGGGCTCCCAACATATAGGCTATATGGGTGATGTGCTTGAGGTGGGGGTACATGGCTCCTCCTCTACAGCTCTATTGACCTTACAGTACTTAAAAGAAAGGTATGTTGATTTCTTGACACCCAGAAGGGTTCCTAGAATGTGAGCAGGTTGAACCTGCCAGTACAGATTTAAAGTCACAGCATATGTGTCATTGGGCATAGGATGCAGCCAGGGTCTCCATTTGCTTTTTGCGTGTACTTTGCAGCCCAGGTAGAGGACGTTGCCTCCTTGGTGTTAGCTACCTTTTAGAAGTTCATATGATGATACTGTACCTGCCAGTGTCTTTGTCTATTTGAATAAGGTGAGACCAGATCCACCTATTGAACTAATGTAATTACATGCACTCAAGAATTTTTGAAGTTACTTAAGTTGGACAATGAGTACTGACCAACACAAATGCGAGGTGGCAATCCACCTCTAGTGTCGGATTTTCAGGTCGTAGATGGCCAGTACACCGGCATTTGACTGCTGCGAGTGCGAGGGAGGTGTTGCCATGGTGACTTGAGTTACTTATACAGACGCGGGGTTCCCCGAACGGTAATGCCGGTCTGCTGCCCCGTTGTCTGTTGGTGTGCCACTGATACAGTAAGTACAAGTGAATTAGCTGGTTTATCTTGGGTGAAGCACACAATACCCACGCAGCACCGTGATAATTATGATGAGGCAGACAGAGCCGCACAGTAGCGCGTGCACGTCGATGGCTGCCATGGTAACACTAATACAAAGATGAATGAGGGGCAGCAAACGTTACAATAGTGTGCAGATAATATATACTACTGCTTCATAGCAGGAAGTAGAAGTCAAATTTGGTGCTGGCACCTGCACATGATGGTGATTTGTAAATACGAGCAAATTATCAAAACGATGCTCTCTTCTCTACCTATCCCCATCAAGGGTAGAGACAGCAGTTTTGATGGCATCTTGATGTCACTTAACTATGGGTGAAGGTGGTAATTGACAGCTGTTCACCAAAAAGAACAGGATGAATGTGCCTATTTCTCTGTACGATTACAGAGTGACAGTGACTCATCCCAGTGTTGAAGAGCGAGTACCTTCAGAGGCCCAGCCTGCCGGCACAGATAATTGCTGCGTAAGAGTCTCTCTATTTTCTTGCGGTGATATCCAGTGTATAAACTACTTATATACGATCGTTTTTAGTAATGGTGCATACTGCATTACAGGTCAGATTCCATCTCTGAAAACCAAGGAACATTTGAGGTTAGTTCTATCTTACATTACATGGTATAGAGATTGCAATTTCATGAAAGGTAACATAGATGTATAACATGGCACTATTTGTTGTAGGATAACAAATTAAAACTCAAGCTTATTATTCAACAGTGAAGGACAGCTAATAGTCCTGATTATGGATATAATGGGATATCGGAAATGCTTTGACATTTAAAAGTTTAATCATCTGATTTGCTTATTTTATGATTAAGCTGTACCGATTGTCTAATTTTGATGGCTGCATACTTGCCTTTGAGTTCCAAAATTATGTATGGTACATACTACATAACATTCCCTTTGGCCCAAACATTGGGTGTTAAAATTAATGTTCAGCATTATATTTTCTGTGATACTGCAATTACATTTTGTTTTAATGAATGTATGCATCTGTTAAAGACTTAATTTCCTCAATATTTGTTGCAGGACTATGTCCTCCAGGAGTTCATGTGGGTTACCTGTTGGCAACAACAGGCTTTCTCTACAGTTCTCTGTATATTTTCTCCCACAGCCCTTCTGGAATGGGGTCTCCCAATACCAATACCAATACCAATAAGTCTTGAAGTTTGCCCCCATTCCCATCGTGTTCAGTACCACAGCCTTATATAGCTTAGAGACTATCCCTTTCCTTGTTTGAGCCTTTTCTAGGACAATCTCAAATGGTGCAAGCTCTCGGAGCAACCCCTCTCTCTGTCCTGGACTCCGAGCCAACCCTTTAAGTCTGAGATATTCAAAGATTCCAATATTCTACTTTGCTAACATTACCTAAATGCCACTAAAATCCTTCAATTTCTTTTTGATGAGGCGATGACCCACTCTCTCAAGGCCTATATCTGACCACCTCTGGGTCCTTTTGACCCCCAATTGTTTCAGCCGAAATGGGGGTCCCCACAATGAGCTCAGGGGGGGTGGCCATGTGGATAACCCTCTGTTCACCCTGTTTTTCTTCCACAGTATCCCAAGGACTCCAAATTTCGGGTGTTCCCGTATCCCTTGAGGTGTTGACCTAGCCGGATCCCATAACAGATGTCTTACCTTTTTTGGTTACGTATCAAAGTCTTCCAAATATGTCCAATAAGTCCTCAGATCCTCCAGCATGTGTTCCAGCGTCACCCTAGGTTGCTCTGCTTTATAATATAAGAAGACATTTGGGAATCCAAAACCTCCCATTACCTTGGCAAGCACCACCATCTTTAGTGCTATACAGGCCCCTTTATTCAGGCAGACAAAACTAAAACACATATGGGCATCACAAGGTTGGCGGGGGCGGTAATTCCCCAATCACCATTTGCCCTTCCCCATTCCAATTTTGCCCCATAGGGCATAATGGGGATGGGGAAGGCGCTAAATACGGCACCGTAAATTACGGTTGCCGTAATTAGCTCCAAGGTCCCTTAGCGGGTTGGATTTTAACGCCTGCAAAAAGCAGCCGTTAAAGCCTCCAACCCGCTAAGGGACCTTGTAATCAGGCGCTGATGGTTTAACGGCGCCGACGCTCTTTACGGAGCCGTTAAACCATTAGCCCCTGGGTCCTAATGAGGGCCATGGTCTACCTCTTTAAAAAACCTCTACAGCAATGGTGTGGAGAGACTCATAAACACAAATAATAGCCGAGGGAGTATGTTCATTTTTACCACTGTCATTTGTCCCACCAAAGAGATTCCCCAATCAGGGGGTCATAGTTAAGTCGGTAGAAACCCGTAAAAGTCCTCGAGACCCTAATACCCAAGTATGTTATAACCTCCTCTGCCAGAGTCAGTTCACACAGGTCCTGTTTGTGCTCGGGTACACTTTCTGGTGCCTCCACCGGCAGAATACAAGAACTAAAAACCATTTTAAAACCTGCCAAACCACTGTATTTACTCAGTGTTCCTTCAGGGAGTCCCTAGGGTTCGTCACATAGCACATAATATCATACACAAACAACAAGATCCTAATTCCACCCACTCGCATTCAATGCCTTGTATACCCGAGTTATCCCTATTAGCCACTGACAGAGGCTCGATCACCAACACGAAAAGGAGAGGGAACAATGGACAGCCCTGTCTAGTTCCCCTAAAAAGCAGGAAATCCCTGGAGAGAACCCCATTTACCATCAACTTGGCTGAGTGTACTCAGTAAAAAAGAAGCCTATCATGCCCTAAAGTGTTCACCCAAGCCCAAATTTAGCCAGTCCCTCACTCATAAAGACCCGTTCCACTGGATCAAACGCTTTCTCTGCATCAAGAGAGGCCAGGTACAACTCCCTGTTTTGTTTTTGGGTGCAGTATATAAGATTTAGCATCTTCCTAATGTTGTTCGATCCTTGTCTACTCGTAATGAACCCCACCTGGTACCCGTGGTTAAGTACTGGAAGAAACGTATCAAGCCTGTTCCCCAGGATCTTAGCCTAACCTTGACATCCGTGTTAAGGTGTGAGATTGGCCTATATGATTGACACTGCGTTGGATCCTTCCCTTCCTTAGGGATTACCGTAATTATAGCCGTGAGCATATTAGGAGGGAGGGGTTTGCCCATCAGCACCTCATTGAATACCTTTGCTAGCGTAGGTGCGAATAGTGAACGGAACATTTTATAGAACCAAACGGTATACCCATATTCTTCTGGAGATTTTCCACTCTTCATTACCTTTATGGTCGCCATGACCTCCTCCACTGTAATGGGGGGGGTCCAGCAGGGCGGTACCCTTGGGGGGAATTGTTAGTATATCCAATCCATGAAGTGTAAAGTTGGGCATAATACTTCCTAAATTCTTCCGCTATGTCCGTGCTGCGTAATTTAACTCCCCCTTCTTCTGACTGCAAGACATTTACCAATTGTGACTGCATTTGCGCCCGGAGACACCTTGCCAACAGCTTGTCCGCGTTCTCCCCTTTCTTGTAATATTGCTGCTTGAGGCATTGTAGTGCCCAATTGGTTTTGTGTGCCAGGAGAGGCCTAAGTTTGGCTTTGCATGCCTTTAGATCTTTCAGCCTTGTCAATCTTATACTAGTGATTCCCACCCCTTTACGGCATAGCGCTTCAAGTTTCCCTCTTAGGTACTCCTCTTTTCAGATACGTTTGCGCTTCTGTGAAGAGCCTATCCTGATTAGTTCTCCACTGGCAGTTGCCCTGAACCCTTCCCACAGTGTGTCTGTGAGACCTCCCTGTATCATAACATTTAAAATATGCCTTCATTTTTGTAAAACGGGTTTGACCAACCTCCTTGTAGTATTGCAGTACCACCTCCCGCAATCCTCTTCATCTCGCATACACCCACCACTGTCGTAACTAAATCATGATCTGACCAAGGGATGGAACTCGTGTCAGCCTTCTGAACCCCATTAAGCATGTTCGAGTCCACCAGCATCAAATCAATTTGTGGAAAATAATCATGTAAACAGGGTTCTGGGATGAACCCCTGAGGCAGATGGCAAGGCCTCAGCCTATCAAACATCCACTAGCCCTAAGGCATTGTTAATGTCCCTGAACTTAACCGAATCACCTCCTCTATCTCCCTCTGCCTGTGACCCTTTAGTTCTCAGCTGGTCTGTGAGCGACCTAAGGACCATGTTAAAATCCCCCCACACTCCAGCAACACCCCGCCTGCAAACCGTCCTAGCCATTGTCCCACCTCCTCCCAAAATGTCACCTGACCCCTGTTGGGCCTATACACCGAAACGACTGTGAGAAGAATACCTTCACAGAGGCCTTTGAAAAACAAAAATCGCCCTTCCCTGTGACACGGCACGTCAACCACCTGAAACCACCTGCAGGTTGTCCCAAACACCACTGCCACCCCACTTTTTTTGATAGGGCCAGAGGAGAAGTAAACCTTGGAGATCCCCCCACCTCTAATGACTGGCTCCTCCCCCTTCGCCAATTGAGTCTCCTGCACACAGAGAATATCCAGTTTCAACGCCCTGAATTCCCTCTTCATCAGTGATTTTTTGAAGGGGGAGTTCAAGCCTCACACGTTAAGTGTGCATATTTTTCACAAAATACCCAAATCACTGATTCTTCCCAGGCATGTTGTCTCCTGAACATCCTCGAACCCCATTCTTCCAATGTAGACCTCAGACCAAGCAGATAAAAGCATCCTACTATCTCTCGGAACAAATGGACAAAACCACAAACGGTAGGGAAAAAACACCAAACATTCAAACATGAGCCTCTTGGCCTAACATACCCTATGGTAAACCCCCCTGACTCCTCTCCCGTGCGTCCATCCCCCCATGCCACACGGAATCTGGACCTGTCACTCACTGTATCACTCGAAACACTAAACACCCCTTTGGGCAACTTCCCCCGATCCACTACCCTGAGATCCTCCCCATAATCATCCGGTTGTCTCTCCTTTGAGTCCCCTACCCGTGACCCCATCCAGAGTCCAGCAGTTTCCAATCCTCTGGTAACAATCCTGGGACTCCCCCCCCACTCCAGTCCTTTAACTACAGGACCCTGAATCATTCACATCCCCACTCAATGCAAGGAACAAAAAAACCTGTGCATGTGCCCATCCAGGAACAGGACCTCAGGAAACCTCATGCTCGTTGTTTTCTTGGGGACGGCTTGTTTAGCTTCTTGAATGTTCCCATTCCGCTGGATTTTCTGTCTGTCTTCGCTTCCTCTATCCTCCGGTCTGTGTTTCATTAAGGGGCTAAGGGCCTCCCAAGGGTCCTCTCCCTCTGTTATCAGTTCTTCCGAAACCCTCTGAATATCATCCTTAGTAACAAGCTGGTATTTCATTCCTTTACTGTCAAAGGACAGTGACAAAGGGTATCCCCATCTATATCTCACCCCTCTGTGATGCAGCCATTGTGTAAGAGTGGCGCTTTGCTTCTGACGAGCCAGGGTATAAGATAAAAGGTCCTGATAGATCGCAACCTTGGAGTTATCATAGTCAATGGAGCCCATTTATCCGGCCTTGATCAAGAGCCAGGCCTTCTCTGCATAGCAGTGGAACAGAACTATAATCGATCAGGGCACCCTCCCTCCAGCTCCTGCTCTATGGGCTCTGTGTATAGTGCAGCTAGGTCTTTCAGCCCCTTTAAAGACCAGAGATAGAATGCCCTTAATCAGCTTTTCAAAATCCCATGGAGTTTCACCTTCCTTCTCCTGCACCCCTAAGAATCTGAGGTTGTTATGTCTCTCCCTATTTTCAACATCCTCCATTTTAACATGCAATTCTCTGTTTGCCGTTCCGACTCCTCATGTTTCAAGACCTTGCAGTCATACTTCCATCCCCTCCACCTGCTCATTAATTTCCACCACCTTGGTTCCAATGTCAGCTCTCATTCCCTTGATCTTCTGCAGGATGGCCCTAATGTCACTCTTCATTGCCCCTTCCTCCTTGCCTGGTGCGCTGCGCCCTTTCAGGGCCATTTCCACCTTGCCCCCCACCTCCAAGCTCTAATTCCTAAATTGCTGCATCAACACGTTCCAGCTTATCGAGCCTCTTATTGCAGGCATAAACACCCAGGCCGCTGTCACAGTCAGGTTGGAGGCATTAGAGGCCCGGTATAAAGGGTCTCCAATTCCTGAAAAATCTTAAGCTCGCCCCCTGCGCTGCCACCCCATTTCTATGACTGTCCTTCCATGTATACCCCACAATGGCAGTCTCACTATTTGGGACATCCCAGTGTCACCTTGATGCCAATGGGCTCTGTGCCTAACTCTAGCCAGATCTTCTTGGCACTATCCGCATCCTGCATCCTGGACCAATTGGGACCTCCACGTGGATCTGGGAGGATGCTCACTCACCAAGGCCCTGGCCCTTGTGAGCCTCCAGCGGTGTCACCAATACCCAGCACCTCTATGCTGCCCTCAAGGGAGTAGACCCATCCGCTCCCTTCTCGGAGCTGCCCTCCCCTTATCTGACTGGAACTAATCCTACAGGGAAACAGGCAAAATGGTCCAAAATGTAACTATTGCCTTTGGCCATGGCCTCTGCCCATTGGAGATGCATATGTGCAGTCGTCCAATCAGCCTAGTCTCTGGAGCCTACTTCGGGCCACCCTAGGTTAGGAGCACCTCCCAACCTGTCCATTGGTACCACAGGAAGAGTGATGCCTCTCAAACACTGATGTCCTTGTCGCACAGGAACCCTGCCTTACTAAAGAAATGAAAGCGTGGGCACTTGGCAGTGCTCTAAAGGCTCCTCCCTCATATTCACTTTACCTCAGGTCTACTGGTACAGAGCCACGAAAAAAGGGACATTGTGTTCGTAGAAACATTTTGGGTGTGAGTTTTATCCCTCTTGTAACTTTGCTCCTTAGCTGACGGCCATGTCCTGTTTCTTTTTACAAACAATCCCGTTATATCTCCCCCAAACTCCCCCAAACTTTATTTCAGCCCTTTCTTCTTCACTCCCCGTCTCCACATCTGTCCGAAGGGCTATGAACAGGCCTACAAAACAGCATTCGACACTGTGCAAGAAACCCAAATCATTACTTATAAGATCAGATTTTCTGGTGATAAGACATTTGTGCAGGAAAATCTCCCTTTTGACCTTGTATCTGTGCGTGTTTAATCAACTTTCTTTGGGCGTCGTCCAATAAATTAGAATGCTCTTCCTGTAGAGATTCACCTTCGGGCAACTCTCTTTGAGAAGATGTACCTGGTAATAATGTGGTATTGGGGAAGTGATTATGGCACTGCTTTTTTCTTGATTACGCCAACTCTTGAATTTTATTGGGATTTTTCCACCGTGTTCTGGGAAACTCGGTACAGTTTTAGCACAAAAAGACTACATGACAACATAAATAAATAAATAAATAAATAAATACTCAAATAAATAGGTACATACATACATCGAACGTTTGACTGGTTGACAAGCTTTGGCTTAGCTGGAAAGCCATTTATGGCATTAATGAACATACTTTAACAAATTAGAGGCATTTACATTTATATTTTCTAAAAAGGTTTAGTAATTGGAATGATCAATTTACGACTTAAATTAAAGTACTACGTCTTGGGAAGAAGCCGTGTTTTCTACTGAGACTTGCATCCATGCTTTTTATATGCGCATTGGTAATCCTAGGGTAAATCAAGGGCGCATTTACTGCCTCACTGCCATCTGCTACCAGGTTTTCAAGTCACAAAATCCGATTATTAAAGCACCCGAGGACGTTGCATTTCCCCAACCGCTCAATGTGGTTAAACTTTTGTGATGGAGAGGCGGATGGGTAATAGAAAAGAAAACGCGTGAATGTAGCAGGAAAGTTATTCAAATGATCCATGTAAAAGAAAATACTTGGGTAGGCCAGTGAGTCACCTTCTGAAAGGCCCCTGCCACCTCAGCGATTCCTGGACGGGAGTGGGTGCGGTTGTGCCAAGACATACTGCACAACCAATTGAGCCTTGTCCATGCAAGCAACCACACTCCATGACCCACCTATAATGTAAATGAACATGCCCAGAAAAATATGCATTGCTAGTGTCATGGTAGTTGGTTGAAAATGGAAGGAGACAGCTGAATTGCAAGAATCTTGGCTTCTAACGACACATATGTATTTGTACAGCCAGAGCTCATGCACCAATTCAACGGGGCCCAGTGAACACATCCAGACAAACAGCAGTATATATGCCTTAAGGTACCCATAGTCTAAACCAACAGTCTGAGATGTTCATCATCTCTCTGATCTGGACTACAGCTCCCATGATCCCTCACCACAGAGATGCATTCTCCAACATCTTGAGTGCCAAAGGTTGCACACCACTGCTGCAACTGCTTTTCATTGAAGAGTTCTGTGGCTTTGTTAGGGTACACAATTATTTTTTTATGGTTAGTGTTTAGGGGTACATTACATCTTATAGGGTGTCGCTCCAATCAAGCAAGACTGAGTCTACCCAGCAACCATGGAAATGAAGGACTGGTGCTCTCGAACTGTACTCCGTGCCCCTCCAACCGCATCCAAAAAGCTGTGCACCGCACCAGCAGCTGAGAGATGGGGGATTGATTTCCGTTGACAATAGCCCTGCTGAAATGGGGAATAGTGCTTTACATACTTGGGAACAAGATCATGGCATTGTGTTAAAAACTGCTTTATTGCCGAAGCACAGTGGTCTGCAACCATTGTTTCTCCAAATAGTTCTGACTACATCTACCACCAGCCCTAGCAATGTTGAGCAACCATGATGATTGTAGTTCAAACCACCAAAAGAGCCGCAGGTGGAAGACCCCTGCACTAAAGTATTGCAACAGTTTATTAGTTCCGTTCACAGCTGAATGCATGATTTATAGCTTTTTAGCCAATACATTTAGAACAGTATGCCCTAAAACAGTGGTCTGCAACATTTGGCTCTAAGAGGGTTTGGACTACAATTTCCATGATCTCCTGCATTGAATATGCTGGCTAGGGATGATGGGAGTTGTAGTCCGAAGGATCGGAAGCAGCAAAGTTTTCATACCCCCATTGTAAGATGAACCATATTGTTTACCCTTCCCTAAATCACCCTCTGATGCACTGATATGGGCTGCCACACTCACTCACATTATACAGCACAGGAATAATTAAAAAAAAAGATCCATTGCTGCTTTTGATCCAAACAGTCATTGCTACTTTAAGCTCTCAGTCCAGTCTGGCAATAGTTGTGGTATGCCTAGAAACCAAATCTTACATGTTCTCGATTACCAAAGCCAATATTATATTTTTATTATATTGGTGGCCAGCACTCCTTTTGATGTGTTGACTTTGAAGGATTTTTCCTGCAGCAAAGATGCGCCATACTAAGCGGGGTGAGAGAATATAGGGCATTTGCTGTGACTTGTATTTGCAACACTCAGCAGTAGGAAGTCACTCTGAGTTCTTACTTTGTCAATAGAGGCATATTTGGCACATGTTCTGTGTCTGCTGATGGAGGTATCTGGGCAGGAGGGGGAGGCATGGAGCAATAGATCTCTTGAACAATGTAAAATAAATAAAAACGCGGTAGCTGCTAATAATTCGAATTATGGTGGCTCATATGATAGCTGAATATTCTTTTTGTATGCAGACTCCAAATAAAGAGAATATTTAGAGAACAAAGATAAATTGTTTCCCATGCCATAATGTGGAGTAGTTCAAAGCTGTTTTTAGACAAGAACACGTTTATGAAAAATACAGCTGAGCTAGAATTCTTACTTTCTGATGCGGTTATAAAGGAAGCAGGTATTGGCAAAGCTGAACGTTTTAGCTGTTCTATAGTCAGACATACGCCCTTTATTCATCTATTGTTAACATAACAGCTTTTTTATATTATGCCTTTCTACAAATCATCCCAATAACATTGACAGCATGATACTATTTGCCTTTTCTTTTTTTCAAAATGAAATAATTGTGTGTTTAAACTAGGCTACATTTTTTCTGTGCAAAAGAAGAAAAACACACAATTCCATTCTCCTATGATTAACAACCTATACCCTACTGGCAAAACTATTGACTTTCCCAAAGCTTGCTGTTATTTACAGGTCAATAATTGGGAGTCGGCAGCAGTAGTTGCTCTCTCTACTATCATTGTAGGTTTGGGTTTGCCACTTTTATGCTTATTGTGCCTAATTTATTTTCCTTCCCTTCTTTCACTGGTCACTTCACTGTCTCTCTGCTATTAACCTCAGGAAGTTCTCTACACCTTCATTCATTTAGGACGGACATTGTTTTTTTTCCTGTCCCCTTCCCCCTTAACTTTCTACCCCTTTCTCCTGCCTGTAATCTCAGAGTGATTTTCGATCCTTCACTTTCTTTATTTAACCAATCACATTTCCTCTCTTGCCAGTTTCAGCTTCACAACACCTGTAAAATCCTGCCTTTTCACTACTAAGATGATTGTTCTTGTGTTTTGTTCCACATCTTGACTATTTTTCCTCACTTCTTGATCTCCCGACTATGCTCTTTCTCAGCTTCACTCCATCTTTAACAGTGCTATTGGCCTTCTAATGTTGCGCCTTTCCCATTCTCATATCTCATATTCCCATCCTCATAGCTTACATTCTCATTCTTATATCTCATATTCTCATTCTCATAGCTCATATTCCCATTCTCATATCTCATATTCTCATTCTCATAGCTCATATTCTCATTCTCATATCTCAGATTTCCATTCTCATAGCTCATATTCTCCTTCTCATATCTCAAATTCTCATTCTCATATCTCAGATTTCCATTCTCATAGCTCATATTCTCATTCTCATATCTCAAATTCTCATTCTCATATCTTATATCTCATATTCTCATTCTCATAGCTCATATTCTCATTCTCATATCTCATATTCTCATTCTAATATCTCATATTCTCCTTCTCATTGCTCATATTCTCCTTCTCATATCTCATATTCTCCTTCTCATATCTCATATTCCCCTTCTCATATCTCATATTCTCATTCTCATATCTCATATTCTCATTCTCATAGCTCACATTCTCATTCTCATATCTCAGATTTCCATTCTCATAGCTCATATTCTCCTTCTCATATCTCAAATTCTCATTCTCATATCTCATATTCCCATTCTCATAGCTCACATACTCATTCTTATATCTCATATTCTCATTCTCATATCTCTTATTCCCATTCTCATATCTTATATCTCATATTCTCATTCTCATAGCTCATATTCTCATTCTCATATCTCATATTCTCATTCTAATATCTCATATTCTCCTTCTCATATCTCATATTCTCATTCTCATATCTCTTATTCCCATTCTCATATCTCATATCTCATATTCTCATTCTCATATCCTCATTCTCATATCTCTTATTCCCATTCTCATATCTCATATTCTCATCCTCATATCTCATATTCTCATTCTCATTTCTCTTATTCCCATTCTCATATCTCATATCTCATATTCTCATTCTCATATCTAATATTCTCCTTCTCATATCTCATATTCTCATTCTCATATCTCATATCTCATATTCTCATTCTAATATCTCATATTCTAATTCTCATATCTCATATTCTCATCCTCATATCTCTTATTCCCATTCTCATATCTCATATCTCATATTATATCTCATATCTCATATTCTCCTTCTCATATCTCATATTCTCATTCTCACAGCTCTGCCTCTCTTGCTGTTCTTCGCTGGCTTCCTTTCACTGGCCTTCTTGACTTTCCCCATCTTTGTATTGTGTTTAAATGTGTTCATAGACTTGCACCCGTTTAGTTATTTTCTCTTGTTTACTCTTCTCACACTTTTTGCTCATCTCCTTTCTTGTAGCTAAGACTCCTGCCCCTTTGGCTCGGTCCCATTCACGTTCTTTCACCTTCTTGGCTTCTCACGTTTGAAAGCTCTTCCCTGTGCCCAACGTCCTGCCCCACTCTCGCTTTCTTCTGCTCCTCTCTGAAAGCTTGTCTTCTATCCTGATCATTACAAATGTAACAACACATTGTTTTCCTTTTATTTCTCATGTATTCCTTGTTACTGTGCTTATAAATCTACACAGCGCTTTTTGTGCAAATGCCTCAGTAATAAAAATAAATGTTCACGTGTGGTCACGTGCATTTATTTATGAATTGAAACATTGGGCATTTACCCTCTTGAAGCCAACACTGACTATCCCAGAAAACAGAGAAGCACGCTGTGGAAATCTGGGTTCAGGTAGAATGACTCTGACATCATGGTATGGATGAGTGACTTCTTTATTATGTTTCCAAGCATAACATCCAGTTTCTAGAGTCATATTAATCAGATAGTAGATTCCAGTTCACATAGGCAAGCACCGGCATCCTCTCTCTCAGGCTTACATCTTCAACTCCCCTCCAGAGAACACCAGTCATACACAAACATTCCATCCAGTAACATTCCAATGTCACTCATAGCACTCACTCCAGATTCCACTAGGATGCAGGAGAAGAGAGATCCTTACATATCTCCCCTCCTTAGAGATATCAAAAACACGACCAGCTAACTCAGCATGACAGCTATATAAAACACCCACACACACAGACACCTACACGTTTAATGCACATGCATCATTTCACCAAACAAAGACATTCTGCTAACAACTTCCCAACACCAATGAACGTCCTCACAGCCGTGGGACACACTTTAAAACAATGCCCCTTCCCCTTTCTGCTAAGTGAAGAAGAGGCACCTCCGACTACTGAAATACCATAACTAAACTTTCCACACATAGAGGCACCCAGACCTCTCATACCAATCCTAACTCCAACATCCCACAATAGAACACACACTTAACTCCCTTACATCCTACAATCACAAGACCCAGGTGTGCCTAAACACACACCACTTCCAGCCAGGCTGAGTATATCTAATACTCGGGTAACTACTTCAAAAACTCAGTGACCCCACTACCCCTCATTTGCCCGTGTTGAAAGTTCTCTTCACACAAAAACCTACCTCCGGGAGTACTACACTACATACATACCACTAGTGTATCACATATCACTAGAATCACTCACGTTATACTCATTACCTAATCTTCACATATAATGTCCCTAACATTGCACTTAATAACAACATTGTACACACTACTTTAAAACTCTTAAAACTCTAGCATGTATAAACCGATCCACCTGAAAAATTAAAATATTAGTCAAGTCATAGCATTTGAATTTAAAACATCAGTGTTTTCCACTCTCAACTAAAATGTCCATCCTGGAAAAGAAAATTATTTGTGCAGCAAACACGTGTCATATCAACTTGAGCCAGGTATCTCTACCATCCTGGTCAATCAACACTGTAATTCACTTTTGAGACCATCTGTGTGAAAAACAATTTGTTATACACGCCAATGACCTAGAATCATCATTTTGCTAAATACCAATTAAAAGCACAGCGGCTACTACATGCACTCTACCTTCACTCCATTTACTCCAATTCATTCACACAGAAATGACCAATTAATCAACAAGCCTCACATGACAATGACATATAAATCAACAACTAAAATTGACTGCTTAAACCAAAATCATCAAAAGCAAAACTCAATTTTCTTCTTTTACTGTTCCTCGTGGCAGCATCTTTTAAAGTCAAAAGTACCTCCGGGGATCCTTGTATAACGCAGTTCCCAAAACAATAAGCACACAGTTCTCCAAACCATAGGCAAAGACACTGCCCCTCTGCTATCCGGCAAGAGACACCATGCCCCTCCTAGGCACATCACAAACTCCAAGCTCTCTTCAAGTCCAGTCAAAGCTCACAGGTGCTGAACCACAAATTCACAATGCCAGCAGAACGTAGCAAAAAACTTCAAGCTCCTTCAAACCCACTTGCAGAGGCTCCCAGCCCCACAAGACGCTACTGTTGTGGGCTCCAACTCATTATGGTGTTGCTGCAAATGGGCTCCGAGCCCCTTTATAAGCCCAGTCACAGGCTCCAAACCCCTCCAAGCGCTGGAATTGCCATCAGGACCCTCCTCTGCTCCAGGCGCCTTGCACATGAGCCACAAGTTTCTTCAGCTTCTTCATCCAACTTCTCTGTCACTTCTAGGCACAGCTTAGGTTCCCAACCTCTTCTAATACTGCTGCCCTGGGCTCCAAGCCCCCAGCTGCGCAGCATGGCTTCCCATATTTCCAGGCGTAACTTAGACCCCAGGCCTCTTCACTTGCTACTGCCCTGGGCTCCAAACCTCCATGCCGCAGCTTGGTTTTCCAAACCCCTTAAAACTGTTTCTGGGCCCTCAGCCCTGCCAACGTCTCTTGACTTTCACTGTGCTTGACCTGCCCAACTGTTGACAGGCCAGTTGGCATCTGGCCCTGGCGCAGCTCCTTATTGCCTTCGCCTGTGCCCTTGGCGCTAGGCCCTTCTGCGCCTACTGCATTTAGCGCTCACCTTACCTGAGAGAGAGGGTCTTCCTTGGTTTGGGGGGGCGGTGCTTGTCTCTTCTTCTGTGCTGTCCCCCCAGCACAGCCAGCATCCTCGTCGCCAATGTGGAAATCTGGGTTCAGGTAGAATGACTCTGACATCATGGTATGGATGAGTGACTTCTTTATTATGTTTCCAAGCATAACATCCAGTTTCTAGAGTCATATTAATCAGATAGTAGATTCCAGTTCACATAGGCAAGCACCGGCATCCTCTCTCTCAGGCTTACATCTTCAACTCCCCGCCAGAGAACACCAGTCATACACAAACATTCCATCCAGTAACATTCCAATGTCACTCATAGCACTCACTCCAGATTCCACTAGGATACAGGAGAAGACAGATCCTTACACACGCCTTCATTTTTATCAAATAAAAAACAGAGCTTGCTAATGTCATCAACAGCTTAACACGGTGAATAGCATGTAAGTAGGAGAACATATGTATATATTGTGCAAACATTGCCAGGAAAAGATCCAACTTACACGACAATATAAATATATTAAGATAAATAGTACAGTTCAGTCATGCCTAGAATCTCGTGATTCCTGGTACTATAGCTGCTCTGTTTGGTGGGCAATACAGGGTGGTAAGTCCCCCAGACAAGTTAATACAATGGGTGGTGTGCCGCTGCCACCCTGTGCGGACTGCCAAACATGGCAATATGGCATAATGTCAAGGGTTCTAAGGGCACGTCATCATGGGCAAAGAATAGGTAGCACACATAATCTGATCCGTGTTTTCTCTCTCAAAATGAAACTATAGCCAAGGTGGCCACTGTGGAAGTCAGGGAAAGGCATTCCACATGGAGCCCTTCTTCCATTTCCATGGCAGTTCAGGTTGTTGGTGACGGGTGTGATGCAGAGTCCAATAAGTAATTCGTAGGCAAGGGTGTGCAGGATGATAGGGATGTTGAATGCGGCATGGTGGGGGTGCAAAGTGTGGGAGGGTGGAAAGCTGTGCAGGAAGGCGAGGAGTAAAGGCAGGAAACATTGGTGCAAGGGGGAGAGTCAGAACAGCTAGCAAGCTGCTCAAAATGTAGGCATATACCTGTAGGTAATGCAGATGATCTGTGCAATCACAGCACTTCTTGTCTCTTGATGTTGTGATCCTATGTCCTGCACTTGGTCCTGCTCCCCTTCCCTCAGCACTTTTCCCCTTTCCTCTCCCCTGCACTTGCACGATCTCAATGTCACTAGACCTAGTAAGATCATTGTCTCATTCCTCCCTTGTTCCCCTCCCCTGCCTCATCACGCTTTGAAACACTTGTGTATGGGTGCGCTATAAATAAAATATCATATCAATCGAATCAATATAATCTGGGCAGCACAGCCTTCCCCAGGTGCTACGTTTTGTTCACCGCACGTGGTCATATTTGGGAAACACACAAGTCAAGTCAGGATGACATCACATTTTCATTTAAAGCTCTGGCATCAGATTAGATCGCTTCATTACAGTAGCTCCAGCCTCTACAACATCATGAAACCACCATCCCTTATATGACTTGACCAGCTAATGTTCAGAAGAGCTCTGGAGACTCTTCTCTCTGGACTCTTCATACTCCACCATGCTCTTACCTGTGGGGCCTACTTGACAGTTTGACCACTGTAATAACAAAAGTCTTTACAACAAAATAGAAGAAATAAGTAGCATCATATCAATGTCACTTGATCATTTGAAATATTTTTTAGTATTGAACAAGAGGCACAAGGTTTGTGCTACAGTCATATTGTAAAAATCCAGTGCATTATAAGGCTCTTCACAACGACTATGTAAATGAAAGATCCATATAAAGGAATTGTAGTGGAGATTATATGAACATGTTTTTAGTCATTCTGAATCCTATGGATTTGTACTATTTAGTGGATTGAAGAGTTCAGACATATGTGTAGAATTGACATTTTGGGGAAGATCCGATTGATGAAATCAAGATTACAGATTCACGTGTGAACTCTATACACAATGAGTGAAAGTAGGGATGGGGAAATGAAGTGGAAATAAGGCGATTGAGGAGGCATTTAGGCCTGGCCTGTTGTGTAGCACATCAGATTGTGGAAATGAAGTTTGCTGTCAAGATCCAAAAGCACAACCGCCACATTCATGGAGAAAGGCAGCTGGCTCCTAGAAGTCTGAGCCAGGGTTAGTAACTCGGCACTGGAACGCTGAGGTTGCAAAGCTGTTGACCAAGGCGACTTGCACAAACCAACCAGGCTGGAAGCACATAACTCACACCTCAAGAGCTACACATGCTGAGGCAAGTGAGGGGACGAGGAGTCGACTCACGACACAGAGCATAATCTGAGGCGTGGAGGAGGATGGGAGAAGCAGGCAAAGTGGGACTGCGATGAGACTGCCACCAAGTCGCTGCACAGCACCGAGTGCGCATTGCTTAGGAGTGTACAGTGTTTGCAGAGAACCATACCACGAGAAGAGCAAATGAAGGCAGTGGAAATTAAAATAGGCCCCTAAACCCAGACTTGAAAGTGACATAAGTAAAGCAACCGTTCAGAGCGAGAGAAACCTGGGCATGTTGGCACACAGTTTCCTGCCCTAGAGCAACACAGTTGAAAAGCAGAGAGTCCAAACTGGGCCAGCTCAGAGCAACGTTAATTGTGAGAAAAATAGGTGCGTGTTGGGACTGCAGGCCGATGTCCCCACGAAAGGCTTGGGTATTTGAAATGTTGGGAAGCAAAGCCAGGCCACGTCACAGAAATGGGAGTCAGAGTCTGAGAACAAATGTAGATTGGGATATGAAGTCTGCTATTTTATGATAAAGCGACTGGAGTACCCAAAGAATTGTGAACACAATTACTGATCAAAGCTAATGAACCTGATCAAAGCTAATGAAGTTGAAGAGTATTGAAATGGATGCATGCTGGGACAGTCAATTCTAAGTCTAACAGTCATTGAAGCTGATGGGGAAGGGCATCCTTTTCTAATCCTAACAGTCTCAGAATGCAGACATCATCTGCCTTTCCTACTCTGCCCACTAACATCTCTGGCCACCTTCTGCTTTCTTCTTCCAGATTCATGTGCAGCAAGGCCAACATTACTGACAGAAGAGATCTATATAAGACCCCTTATCTTACCACACCTTAACAAACTGGAAGGGTGCGCTGGCAAATCAGTATGCTCTGAACACAGGCTGTATTGTATGATAAAAGCCTGCGTTTCAAGTAGCCTGGGTGCTGCTAGCCATCGCCACTTCCCTTTCCCGCTCCAACTCACCTCTTCGCATCTGTGTAGTTTCCTACATGGTGCTAAGAGTGAGTATTTTTAAACCTTTGTTGTGCACCGCCGGGCCGTGCAGTGCTTTCGCATAGTCCGTTTTCAATGTTGAGGACAGTTATCAACATTGGGTCACGCAGCAAAGGTAAGTTTCTTTATTTTTTTTTTAGACAACGCACCATTAGCGCCCCTGTAGGAAACTACACGGGTACCAATGGTGATATGCCCTGAAACGGCGGCCCGACCCTGTTGGTAACGCCACCGCCACCCCTGTAAAGGGACCCTCACTTTGCTTGCACCCTTAACTCGGGTTGCGGGCCATTACCAATAGGGTGAGTCCGCCGCTTCGGGCATATCGCCCCAATGTAAACCATATGGGGAAGCAAATTATTTTCTAATTCAACTTTAATTTGAATAAACACAAAGTAAACCTTATGATGAAAGGAAATACATTCTAAAGCTCACAATCCTTAAGAGTACATCCAGTGACGAAGGTGATAAAATGATGGCTATTCAAACCGTGATTGAAGGAATATCACCTGTGGTATGGGTTAAAGCAAAATACATTCAAAGTCCAGGTTTGCCTTGGAGTCTAGCAAAATATACCTGTTTCTGTCATCTTTGAACGAGTTTTCTCCCGAGCAGTGTCCCTCGCAAAAGCACTTTTTAATCTTTTTTTGAAATAGTCTGCCACTTGTCCCCTGTGCACCCTCCCCTCATGCGGTGCTCTCCTTCCAAGCACCACTGCCACGCTCACCCCTTTTCTTACTTAGGGAATATTGCAGTAGGTGTGGAATTTGGAACCAGGAGACTAATTCGTGCTTAGTGTGGAAATGTGTGAGTTTTTAGTAGTAGTATTTTGTCATTAGTAAATCACCTTCATCCCATTGGAATGGCCTCAAAGTAATGTGGGTTGAACACCTGGGGGGACCGAAGTGCAAGGTATGGGAAGGTTGTCAGAGAGGTTAGAATGCAGGTGTGCGTTTGGCCAAAAACAAAGTTGGGTGGGATGAACGAGCCAGGCATGTGGATAGGTGCTGTGTGGTGGTCAGGAGAGTGCGTGAGTGCAGGAGGCTCGGCAAGTCAAGCTAGACCGAATTTCTGTTGTGGGACTTAATTGCACCAACTCTTCCCCCTCTGCCTTAGTGCACTTATTTGGCAAAATTGTGAGCATATACAACATTGACTAATATAAGAACTAAGGGCTTTATAAATGGCAATAGAAACATGACCATTCTGTTCTCATATACCTACAGGCTAATTTATACAGAGCAATCTCTATTGTAATCTATGACCATGTTACAGAAACTTTGCATCATTGCAAGTGAAATTAGTACTAAAGCAAACAGTTCCCCTGCTTCTTAACACATGCTATTTCAATGGATTTTAACATTCGAACAAAGAACCAGGACTAGGGAACACATTGCCCTGGTGCAAAAATGCATTGAAAGAATATGCTCTTTGCATTAACGCCAACTGCACTTGCACCTGTGCAAAGTTTCGGTAATGCCACGGCAGGCCTTTGGGTGTGCAGTAGCATGAGTTTCAAACTATGAACAGGACACACGTTTTTTGTATGCTCTTATCATAATGCTAAACAATATTGCCCCGATTCACACAGCGTTTTTCAATGGGGTTTTGCCATTATAGAATGCTTCTGTGAATTAGGCCCTATCTATCACTAGGCTGCACCTCATGCCTCCTAGCAACACTGCTCCTGTGGCAGTTTAGGTACCAGGCAACTTTGTTATCCCATTGAAGGTAGTGATGCAGAGATTAAATGATCACATTAAACCCTTGCTGATTTTTCGCGTCTCCCAAAACAGACGACATTGAAAGTTGAAAGTTGAAAGTTGAAAGTTGCCGAAGTCAAGCGTTTTTCCCAGGAAGCAGTTGCTCCCGCTGGCATGCGAACTGTGCACTACCAGTGAAGATCCTACATTGGTGACTTGGAAACCCAAACGTTGCCTTGCTCTCACACTGCGTGCCACTGGGTGTTCCTCAGAGCCATTATTAGCCAACTTGTTTCAAGCCCGAAAGACCTTGAATGTTACAGGGTCATGCAGCAGGCTCACAGCACAGAGGACAATAGATTTGTTTTTCGCCCTCGAAATATTGGAGGCGCAGAGCACACCAAAGAGAGAGACATGTCTCTGTGCCCACATGGCCCCCTTGATCTCCGCTGGCGTGTGGAATGTGACCTCGGGCTAGCAGAGAAAGGTGCCCTCATCCTTGCACTCGTTCTTTTTTCCTTCTCCCTCTTTCTCTCTCGACACTATCCGGCTGTTGTGTCTACTTGCTTGTGAGTGGCATGTTACAAATCCCCAATAAATGCATGAATACAATTTAGCTGATTGCTGTCCCTAAAGAAAATACATTTTGGAGCTGTAGTGTGGTGCTGTGACTTGAAAGTGGTAGACAGTTGCGTGGTGTGACACTTTCTTTGATTGCATCAAGTTCTTGCTTTCTCATTATCAGTGGTCGAAGTGTACAAAAAGAAGTGGTGGGAGTATGTTCCCTGCTGGCCTGCCACCGCTCCCCACAAACCCCATCGCCACACCCCCTTCCACATGCAAACTAAACCCACAAACAAACACACCTGCCATTTAAGGGAATGTTCAGTGCATTGCACTGAAGTGCAATTTTCAATTTCTTCCTACACTTGTATTTGAAAACTAAACTATTCCGGAATGGTTCCTTTTTGATATAAAAGTATAGGGACAATATAGGGTATTTGAACAAGTACAGTTCAAATTAAAAAAAACAAAAGTAGAGGAGCACGGCTCCCAACCGCTCCCTCCCACTTCGACCACTGCTCATCATTGTATAGCAAGCAACATGGCCGCTGATGTTGTTTACTGCCATAATATGGAGGGTATTCTCACACGCCAACGCCTGTTTTGTAACTCCAAAAAGAGATGCAAAGCTTTGATGTGGGTGTCGTATCCAGGTCTGTGTATTGGGAAAAGCTGCACAGTGGCATTTTTAGTATCCTTTTTATTTAAAAATTACATTTATTCTATGTTAATCATCGGAAATACCATCGAATCCCAGCGACAAGTGGTATTCAGCCTTTCACCTTTCTGAGAGTCATTCCAGCGAGCACGTGAGGGGGGAGGGATCAGGTGCAACCTAGCACACCTATGCATGTACCGAGCGACATCGCCCCATTGGAGCATACGGTGTTCAACTGCATATCAGCCTCCCTTTCTGCTGTTCTCACCAGCTCTGCATTTCCCAATTATGTTGACTGCAATACATCAGGAAGGAGGACTACTGTATGAACAAAGATCCACCTAATGCAGTGTACACCCCTCCTAAACTGTTGGTCATCTATCTTATGACTTACCAGTGATCTTTGACAAAATTACTACTTCTAAACCAACCGTAATCTCACTCATAAAGTTGAAAATGGCACAGTAAAAATGGTCCACCACCTTTGCCTCTTAAAGCTCGCATGGGCCACACGAGGCGGCAGGATATATTCTTCATGAGGGGCGTGAGCCCGCAAGGAAGCATCCAAACAGCAACAGTACTGTGGTGGCAAAATAAAAGAAAAGTCCAATCAAGGCCCTATACAAGTATAAGAGTAATTAAACTGAAAAGGCAGAACCATTAATAATAACACTAACAGTCCACCGTTGTAATAAAATATACAGAATATATAGACTTTTGGTTGAAAAGGGTAGTCTGGGTATGAGGACAGGGTATGCAGGCAATTGTTTTTGCAGTAATGTTAAGGTTTAATTATATGTGTTTTGAAAAGGTAAGGAGTGGTGTCTTAATTGTCAGTAGGAACCCTTAGAACAAGGCCAAGAAGACAGAACCACTACAGGACCTTAGTATATTCTTTCTGTTTTCCAAAAGTGGCGAGCCACGCCTACAGGCACTTTCCAGTGCATCAAATCGGGTTCAAGGAGTTCGACCTGGTGCGATGGTATTGAGCATTGTGGTTCAATTCGCCAAGCAGAGATCACACTTGGATCAAAGAAACTTGTGAAAGGCAGGCGATGTTCGGGTTAGTGTAGCTCGCAAGCACCCTAATCGGTTTGAAATTGCATAGAGCCACAGGCATCTTCTTTTGTTCCTGGTGTACTGTGAAGCCCTATCCAGTGTCTTTTCATCAGGTTGCCAGGGGCAATTGCAGGATTTGTCATTTCAGCCGGCAGATTCCTGGCTACCAAGAAGCAGGCAGGCCTTTCCCATGAGCAGGTCACTTCCAATGTCCCTTCTCAAGCGGGTGAGGGGAGGGTCTGACTCTTTCCTTTAAAAGCTTTATCTCCATCCCAGTTGCTGAGGACTTTGGGCAGACTCAACCAATCAAGGTCCAGTCAAATCAGCTTCCACGTGAGTCCATAAATGATTTAAATCTGATGGTCCCATTACCTTAAATACCTGATTAGTCCTTTTCAAGCCTTATGAAAGAGGCCAGTCCTTGCTATTGCACCAAGAGATTTTGCCTTATGATTTTAGCCCACATAGTGCTTTACAGGGGGTGTGGAAGGGGCACAGGAGGAAGTGGGGCCTTACCATTTCCAAGAAGACAATACCCTTCCTCTGGGGCAGCTCCCTTTCCAAGCTGCACTACCTCCCACCCCTTCATGTCTGACTGAGTTCATAGAAATTCCAGGTGTTATCTTGCTGGTGGGATTCCCCCATTGTGCGGTCAGGTCTTCCTTTCCCACCTGGCCATCTGAGGGTGTGTCCTGTTCCTCTGGGAAGGTGCCAAGACTTTCCTGGGAATTAAGGGAGCCTTCCTGGCTGAGCCCAGCATTTTGCTGTGGGTGAACCCCAGTCTCAGACAGTAAAGCACAAACGTTATGTGAACTCTAAGAGGTTACAGGAAACCAGTGGACATTGGAATGACATTAGATGGTTTTGGCAGTGTATAACTTTGTTTCATCATAGGCCACTATAGCAAATCAGATATATGTCGAAGCTGGACTACTGTATTGCCCTTTATGCGGGCGCCAACAAAAATGTCATAAATAAAATGCAACGTTTGCAAAATAATGCTCTTAGAGCTGGCCTGGACATACCCCGCAGAGCACACGTCTCTAATATAAGGAAAGACCACCACTGGCTAAAAATTAGTGACAGGGTTCTCCTCAAGACACTATCCCTTACCCACAAAGGACTGAACAATACAGCTCCCCCCTACATCTCCGCCAGACTTGCCAGAAAGTCTTTTAGTTATCATACCAGAGCTGCTAACCATTCCCTTCTAGAAACGCCTAGATTTAGGCTTACAAAAGCAGGTGGAGTAAGCTTCCCTGTTAGAGCTGCCCAAGCCTGGAATGCACTGCCCATTGCATTGAGAGCCAATCTACCTTATTCTAGATTTAGATGCAAGGTGAAAAGCTGGCTCTGGACCAACGACATCTAATCCGAGCACTGCACCAGGCCCTTGAATTACTGCATAGTACTGCTCTAATACCTCTGATTTCTGGATTACTGACACGCACTATATTGTATTGACATGTATTGTTTCCTTTGTATATTGCAACTTAAGCCCTAAGCAATCTTGTACCTGCTGTGCCCGGCTACCCCTGGGTTTGTGAGCGCATTATCAAATAATAAACATAAACATATCTTAAATGCATAATTAACCAACCTGCTAGCGGTGTACAGTTAGACATTGATACCTGTTTATTTATAAACGGATTCCTTTCTTTATTACAAAAAGGCCAGTGTGACATTTAGCGTCACTTTAGTTCTAGACATGCCAGCAAGAATCCCTTTGGAGGCCTCACTAATAAAGTCAGAAATGCACCTTCCATTTTGTAGATAGCTAGCACATTTGCGGCAGTTATGACAACTAAAATATGTTGAAAATATTTAGTGAACAAATCATCTGGGCACTCTCTAAAAGTGCAGCCTCAGTGCAGCTCACGTGCTGCTGCTATTGCAATTACTGATGCCTAGAAGTGAGTTTACATGGGCTGTCTTATATATGGATGTTGGTAGGTTAGGTTATACACCCAATGGCTGGCAGGCCCATCTGGGTACAAAACAACATCAGTTTTTATAACGCAGCACACTGTCTGAAAGTGAGCCTGTTTTGTAGATCTTACTTTCATGTCAGAACCAATTTGGAGCTCCTACAATGTCAAAAGATCTGCTAGATTCCCCCAGCAGATGGAAATCCATCAACGAGTCAGTGCAGACTTTTCATTGATGTCGCCCTTCCACGTCCTTTTGCGAAGAAGACCTCCTTCCTGAAATGGGTTTTAGCAAAGAATCAGTGCAGGCAGGGGTGCAGCCTTCAACAGTTTTATTTTGGACTGGCAGCCCCTAAGCACAAGTCTGCCAACACTTTTCTTTATTTCAACAACACTTAAGAAAAACAAGAAAAATATCGCTGAAAGAAAGGAAACAACACTGGTAACATGGAGAGACCATTGCCTGCCACTCATCACTTTTTGAAGCACTTCAGCATGCCATCCCCTCGCCATTTCTTGTGCCTACATCTCGATATTGTTGGAGAGATGTGGAGGGGACTTATCGTGCTTATCTGCTACTTTTCTGCTGCTCTTCTTTAAATCTCGGAATGAGGCCAAAGGTGGTAAAATCGATACATTGTTGAAGGTGGGAGATTTGGCCGTGTTCTGAACCATTTTCTCTGTTTTAGTGGGTGCCCCCATAACTCCCTCCAGACCCCACACCCTTGCGTTCCCCATCACCACACGGCCTAACCCCATACATACATGTAGATATCTCTATATTTTCATCACAAACAACACAAAGCTCACGGGCAACGCGCTCGCCTTTGAAGCAAGACAACGCGGAGGAACACAGGCTCGAACCCCGGGTCCGCGCTTAGAAATCACTAGGTATTAAGCACGTTATAAATGACCAATCATAACATAAGAATAGCTTGTGTTGGGACAGCAAGACACTAATACCATGGAAATAACGATGCATTTAAGTCCCTGGGAGTCTGAAGAAATGGGTAGATACATATAGCTGCAGTTAAAAAAAACATTTATACAACACTAAAAAACATATTTATAAGTATATCTATGTTTATGTTTGGGCGACTCGATCAAATTGAGTCTACCAAAGATACAACCTTCAAAAATAGAACTATTTAATGACTGCACAGCGCCAGTCACCTGATGCGTAAGAGAGGAATCCTTGTGAGCTGACTCTGCATGGTAATGCCCTTGTTACAGTTCTGGTTGACAGGCGTAGGATGTTGATCTAGCATGGGTTCATAAAAGCTATAGTTGTGGATATTTTTGGGAAGACTTTAAGCCATTATCTCAGTTTTTGATGCATTAAACTTCAGTGTGTTGTAATCCATCCTATCACTGGCTGCTGCCAAACACAATGAAAACATGGCCTTGACAGATAAAAGGCCACCGTCTAAATGTAACAGTGTTTGTGTATTGTCAGCATAGGTGTAAAACGTCAGCCCAAAGTGACCAAACAGCATAGCAAGTGAATGGAGATACTAACTAAAATGTAGCAGTCAGAATGACATGACCAAATGTTTAGGCATTGTAAGGTTCCAAGTGTCACTGCTTTGCATATATTAGATAGAAAAGATAGAAATGATCAAAGCCAATTTAGGGCTTAGCTGATGTAACAGATCAGGTGACCCAGGAAAATGGCGTCTGCAAATGTGTTGAAGATGGCTGAGAGACAATAAAGGACGGGAAATACAAATCCACCATCATGTACCTTATATCATTCATCAGTCGGAAACCCACAGACTCAATGCTCGTCCTGGGTGAAGCCATCTTGGCTTTGACCCAAAAGGCCCAGAACTTCAACTTGTTACCGTGGGTAATGGGTTTATATGGATTCAAGGCATATCTCCAAAAAGAGAGAAGTGAGAAATCAGCTAAAAGCTAGACTGGTCTACAAGGTTACACTCCTTGCTTTTTAGTAATGGCAAGACTACTTCATGCTTGACATCTAAGGGGTTTGATCCTGTGTTAAAAAATAAAGACATTATATACTTGGCCTATGACCAAAGGGGTTGTTGCCTTTGCTATCTATTCCAGCAGGGCAAGGGATTCTGACACCCAGGTTTTGCTTCTGAGGCAAGAGCCTCAAAATTAGCTTGAGAAAGGTGTACATTAATCAAAAATGTAAGGCTACGCTGATTAACCCCACAGGTAGCCACGGCACTGGAATCACATTATGGACATTCTTTATTAATCTCTAGCTTTTTATTAATGATATTAACACCCAAAATAATTGGTAATATCATTAGAGAGCTGCAGTGAGATTAAAAATTTGCTATTTAGTATTGGGGACGATTTGTCGTCATCAACAATCCTAAACAGCTTTTTTGACTATTCTCTGGTGAGAAGATGTGCTTGTCTATGCAGGCTTTTGTCTCTTTAGAATGTTGAATTTGTGTAACTGACTGCATTTCTTAAGTATTAGCAAATCAGAAGCTGATTTTGAACTATACCGTTTACATTCTAATCTTTGTAAACTAATTTGTTCTTCTGCAAGATCATTTTAATACCAGGACTGATTCTCTTTTGAAACGTTGTAATTCTAGACATAGGTAACCTATCAAACACAGTCAACAAAGTTTTAATAAAGTTTCAGCTGTGTTGGAGTCAGACACTGGTGGCCACAGCCTTTACTCAAATGAAGGAGCAGCAGTGACAGGGCCGCTGCCACCAATTTTCTGATTGTTACATATTTGGAATGAGATATAGGTGTGTTACTTTTAACCCCAATTGAAAAGTAATGCAGAATTCACAGATCATCACTCCAAGTGAATAACTGTGGAGTAGTTATAGAAAGTTAAGCGTTTTTAACCAAAGTGCTATCGCCGCTCTGTCCCAAACAGTGAGTGCAAATGACTTATTTGGTTAAAACCACACGCTCGTAGTGTGAACAAATTAGTTCAGTTCCAAGCTTTCAAAATCTTCTAATGGGTTATAGTCACGAATAATACAGAGATGTGTGCATTTAGCTATATAAGTAGCCATTAAGTCACTCAAAACATCAGTAACCATAGTGTCATTGGGTCTTGACTGCTGTGAGAAAATATTAAAGGAATATTTTGGCAAAATCTTGAAAGAAATCAACCTCACCCTTGGGTACAGTAATACAGGTGAGTTTAAGGTGATCCCTAAAAATTAGGGTAACTATACCCCCGATTGTGGTGCTTCTATTATACAGACGGTTTTTATTAGAAGGGCATTAGATAATTTAGGCATTGTTCAGTGATGTCAAAAGAAATAGGGAAAATCCAGACCTAGGCTAATAAATACATGTAGTAAAAAACTAAATTTATGAGTGGTGAGTGAGCATAAATGACATATGTATAAAAGGCTGGGAGGACAACCCAAGGGCAATGCATTTGTCTTGGAATCAAGACAACGCAGGGCATCACAGGTTCGTAACGCGGTCCCACACTCAGAGGTTTGTTTGTCTCCGGCATTAAGCACACTTTAAATGCCGTATTTTCTTTTTATATACTTGAGAAGTTTGTTGCGTGTCTGAGAAGTTTCTGCAACTGTCAGGGAGCCACATGCAGAGTAAAGGGATTCCTGCACCTGTTGCATGCATCCATGCAGCAGGCAGGCTGTGTGGCTGCTCACGAAGACAGACCAGAAAGTCCCGTGTCAGCAGTGCTCAATCAAAGCAGAACAACTATTAGCATAGTGCCCTCCATCTTTGATGAATAAAGAAAGAAAGGGCTATACAATTAAAAGAAAAGAAGCAAATGGGAAATGTATCCACATAAACCCCCTAACCTAGAGCATGGTTCTGCAACCTGGAGCTCTCCAGTTCTTTTGGATTATGATTCCCTCGCCATTGACAATGCTGGATAGAGTTGATGGGCATTGTAGTACAAAACATCGGTGAGTCAAAAGTTGCAGACACCTGACCTAGGCCCTGATTCATGCAATAATCTGTGGAGCAAATGGGGACTTTGCGTGCCATTCTGCTTGCAAAACCCTGCTAGCTGATTCATGGTATCAACTGCGCGGGACTTTTCTGGGACTTGCATGTACTTCGCGCAGGTCTGGCACGCCTTTGCGAGCAGCCGAGCGCCTTGCGCGAGACTCCTCGCAGAGTGTGTGTTGGGCCTGCACAGAATCCAAACTAGGGGGCGGAACATGCAACATGAGGAAGAACAAGGGAAAATGTGGGTGTGCAGAGGGATGAGCTGCTGTGAGGAGATTGCACACCCACAACTGTGCAGAACAAACCATATTCACTGATCTGATTGCGCAACCTCACGCCTGGGAAATGACCATGCAAAGCTCCCGATTTAACCACCACCCGAAGGCATGGGTACAGACACTTCCATATAAGAATCACTGCTCAGAGGTAAGATTGCATGTTAGATTTAATGGTGCGTTCAACCAGTCGGGGTTCGAATCAGACTTAGGGGTGCGTGCAAGCAGTTTAGTGCGGTGCAGCCATGGTTTACTGGGCTTTGCAAGCAGATTGACAGTGAAATTACTTGAGTTACGGAACACGGTGTGCATGTTGTCAGGGTGATGTGAACAGTTACGGGGACCCTACGCAGTGTTGCCGGAGTGTTGGCTTGGTTGAGGGGGAACCCACTCTGCATTACTGGGGTGCATTAGTTTGCACCCCAGGACCGCGCATAGGTAGGTATTAGTGGCTATATTTGCTTTGCGGGGGGCGTGTCAGTAGCGTTCCGGCCACGACTTGCGCATAGGGTGACTTTGCAGAGAAGATTCCATGAATATGCAGATCATGCACAGGTGCCTCATACGTAAGGGGGCACCCAAAGTCCTTCTCATCACGCAAACCTTGCATGGTCTATGTGCATGTTTCTATGAATCGGGTCATTAGAGTGTCTACAAAAAAGAGCTAAACATAAAAGCTAACCAGGTCATGGTAATCGCAGCATTTAAAATAACCTTCTGACAATACCCTATGAAATTCTTTGCCTCTTCGGACCAAAAAAAAAGGGGAGTAGACATACTTCTCAGTCGGGCGGTGCCGCTAACCCGAATATCGGTTAAACGAGATCCAGCGGTGAGATACCTGCTGCTCAGGGGGCTCCTGATAGACCTCCCGATCACCATAGCAGCCATATTTGCCCCGAACACCCGGCAGGACCGCTTTCTCAGCAGTATCCTCCCCACGATCACCTCCTTCACGGATGGGCGCCTCCTAATCAGAGGAGACTTCAATCTCACCCCAGACCCTAACACAGACAAGACACTTCTGCCCTCTAGGGAAGACTTCTCCCGGGCGCTCGGAATGGCTGAATTTCTGAGGGACACAGGCACCGTCGACACCTGGAGACTGGCTCACCAGGTAGAACGAGACTACACATTCTACTCCCACGTACATAGAGGCTATTCAAGGATAGATCTCCTGCTAATGACAAGCACACTCTTCCCCTGCATTGAGGACATACACATTGGTCGTACAGTCATATCTGATCATGCCCCAGTCATAGCCAAGCTGCAAGTAGAAGGCATTCTAGCACCCCCGCAGAGAGCCTGGAAACTCCAAGAATACGTCCTAGCAGACATAGCATCAAGCACCGAGCTATAAGACACCCTGACGAACTACTTTACAGAGAACTCAGCTAAAGGCACCTCGGAAGCCATGGTCTGGGACGCAATGAAGCCGGTCATCAGAGGTGTGGCGATCAACTGCACAGCAGCACAGAGGAGAAGGCACTAACTAGAACTCACCAAGCTGGAGGCAGAAGTGGGTGAAATAGAAGCCTGATACAAAGATCCCCAAACCATGAAAGTAGGCAGAGAACTTAAAAAGGTGAAGATAAAACTTGAAATACCTGGCAGATCAGATGGCCCGAGCATTAGCCTACACAAAACAATTCTACTATTTAAACAGAAATAAGGCCAACCGCCTGCTAGTCCAGAAGTTGAAGAAACTGCATTCCCGGAACAAGATACTAACGCTTCAAGACCAAGGGAGCAGACCCTGCTGCGCAGAAACGGAAAAGATAGAGATTATAACTACATACCATAAGTGAATCATGTCCGGCCCTAACACGAGCAAGGAAGCACAATCCCAATACTTGCAATCAGTCCGATGAGACCTCTTGCCCCCACAGCTCGACACCTTAGAACTCCCGATCACCGCTGAAGAAGTAGCAGAAACGATCCGGTCTCTGAAAAACGCAGCCCCAGGCCCTGATGGTGTGACCGCCCAATTCTACAAAAAGTTCTCCCACATCCTGGCCCCTCGTCTTGTCTCGTTATATAACACTTTTGTAAACTCCGGCTCTGTCACCCCCTCAATGGAAGAGTCTCTGACGGTCCTGATATTAAAACCAGGGAGAAACCCAGAGCTCTGCTCCTCATACAGACCAATCACACTATTGAACAATGACACAAAAATCTTCTGTAAAATCCTGGCAAGTAGACTAGCAAAATACCTCCCAGAATTGATCCACACAGACTAGACGGGATTCATCCCAGGTTGAAGCACCTTCGACAACACCAGACGCACCCTAAACATTATCGAATCTGCAGGCAGGACAGGCGAGCAAATGGCAATCCTGTCGCTAGACGCAAATAAAGCAGTCGACATGCTAGACTGGGGATACATAGAGGAAGCCCTAAAACACTTAGGCATCGGCCCAAAGGTCCAGAAATGGACCCTGGCCAACTACCAGCACCCAACTACAGCGCTGAGGATAAACGGCACCAGATCATCCAGAATCCATATCACCAGAGGCACGCGGCAGGGCTGCCCGTTATCCCCGCTCATTTTTGCACTGTCTATGGAGCCCTTCGCCTGCAGAGTTTGGCAAAACCCCTTAATAAGTGGACTAAGGATGAGGGGAGAAGAATACAATATAGCTCTGTACGCAGACAATGTCCTACTATCCCTGACAAAGCCCAAATCATCCCTGGAAGCGCTCTGGAATGAATTTGCCAGCTTTGGAGCGGCGTCAGGGTTCTCTATCAACCTTGAAAAATCTACGGCCCTGGGAATCAACATCACGGGAGACATGGTAGAAACACTAGCCATCAACCACCCCATCCAGTGGGCCAACTCACACTTCACCTAATTTTCCAAAGAAAATAGAGGAAGCATACAAGCTAAATGTCTCCCCCTTGTTCAAGGAGCTCCAGTCGGACCTAGTAAAATGTCAAAAACAAGAAGTGTCATGGCTGGGAAGAATAACAGCAGTAAAAATGAACTTGGTACCAAGACTGCTCTACCATTGCCAGGCTCTCCCAATCTCTATCCCCAGGAAGGACCTGCAGAAGCTCCAAACAAATATCATGAAATTCATCTGGGAGGGAAAGAAGCTGCGAATAGCCAGAAGGGTGGTGACGAGGAGTAGGGGATCGGGAGGCTTGGGGGCCCCAGAAATAGAGAGATACTGCCTCACCGCCCAACTCTCACCAGCTTTTACCTGGAATCTAACTACCAACAAGCCCCGCTGGGCGAAATTAGAGGAGGACTGATGCCGAAGCCCCCCAGAAGCGCTCCCGCACATCATCAGACCCATTGAGGGGCCCCTAACCACAACCAAGAACACAGTGGAAAGTTGGAGGAAGGCAGCCAGGCGGTGGAACCGTGGAAGCACTAAAGGCCCCCTATCCCCGATCTGGGACAACCCGGACTTCACTCCCGCAATAACGCCCACTGACTTTAATCACTGGAAAATGGGAGGGTTGAAGCATGTGGGAAACTTCTACGCAGTGGAAGCCCCGCTAACCTTCGAAGAATGCAAGGCGAAATTCGGGGTGCCGGAAACAGAAAGATTCCGTTACACGCAGATCCGACACTGGCTCTCGTACGAGCCCATGAGATCTCAGGGCTGCAAAGAACTAACGGCGCTGGAACAAATGCTCACAACGCCTCCCCCCAAAGGGAAAACATCGGCCCTATATGGACTACTGGACAGAATTGATCCTGACAAAAAGGAGGCTTACATGGAAAAGTGGGAAAGGGACATCGGCAGGACAATTGAAATGGAAGAATGGGGACACATCTGGACCAGAACAAAGAAGAGCTCGAAACGTGTCACCAACAAGGAAGGGGCGATCACAACCTGCTACAGATGGTATTTAACCCCAGAGACCCTGAACAAGAGCAATCCAGCGATATCCCCGCAATGCTGTAGAGGATGCACTGACACAGGTACGCTATTTCACTTGCTTTGGACATGCCCAGTGTCCATTAAATACTGGAAGGAGATTCTGGACCTCATGAAGCAGATCACAGGCCTGACGATTCCATGGGACCCAGAAATAGTCCTATGGGCAGCACAGGGGAGGGCCAATTTCCACTGACCAGCAACTTGGCAAGCCTATGCACACAACTTCTCACATCAGCAAAGATAGCTATAGCAAGGCTATGGAAACATCCAGAGGGTCCTGCTGTGAGCCTGTGGTGGGCCAAATGTTGGGACATCGCAGTAGCGGAAAAAATAACCGCCATCACGCCTGGGGAACAGAAACAAGTTCTTCGTCACCAGGGCCCCCTTCCTAGACTATGCGGAACAATTCCCGGGAATGACGAGGAAACCACCGCCCCTCTGCTGGCTAGACAAATACGACTAACATAACCCCAAAACCAGTCCCGCAGCCCACACTGAACTCGCCTCCCCGAGGGCTGCTAACTCGGGCACAGGAGCAGCAGAGGGCAAGTCGAACCCCCAGAAGCATCCAGCCTCAGTCAAGGTCTAGCTGAAACCTCCCTGTGAAAGACAATTACCCAAAACAGTTCCCCTCAAGAACTACAGCACCCCCGATTGTTTCTCCCCCGGTGTCCCCCCTTGCTTGCCCTTATCCCCACCTAACTATGTTTTGGTTATGTTTTGGTTATGTTTTGGTTATGTTTTGGTTTGCCATGCTCTTCTCGAAACAAACTATGCAATAAGGGAATTAATGCACCTGAGATATTATGTTTAATGATAAAATCAAATAAAACGATTGATTGAAAAAAGAAAAGGAAAGATCCAAGGAAACAAACAAGATTAAACACATGAACTAAAATAACAGCATGGCAAAGCAAGACATTGCATTACAATTTAGCAGCAAACCTTACAGCTGGACCATGAGACATCTTCAGTGACACTTACCAGATTTTGGTGAACACAAGCTGTGTCTCTGCTCATAAGTGAAGACCAGGAAATCCAGTGTCAGTAGTACAGTGTTCTATCAACAGTGTCCTGCCAAAGCACAAGGTTGCCATCACAATAGATGACCAAGTAAGCCCCCTGTAGAGGGGCAGTTAAATGCCTCGCAGGAAGTCCCACCCCCTCTCGCCTATATTCTGGAAGCCAGAAGTCGTGCCATGCAAGGCACCAGTAACTGTGACAATTCCGTGGAGAGTCTTCGAGACAAGGTATCTACTAAGAAAACCCTATGTGATGTATCTCTGAAGAGATGACAATCTCTTGGAAGAGATCCCCGAAGGAATATGAAGATGAGAGAAAAAGAAGTTGTTGACATCACAAGAGATGAGCATGATACACTGAGAAGAGTGGCGGTAGAAGAGGATGTATAGACCTTGTGGAAACTGATGACGAAGTAAAGAATTGAGTAAACTTTCATATGCGGAATAAAGATTACACGTGTGAGAAGCATTGCAGGAAATGCAAGCCGTTTAATCCCTGTACAGATGCAGCAACGCAAGTAGACTAAGTGATCATAGAAGCTAGCTATACGTAGTGAATAGACTGCAGGCAAAGCCGCCATTATATAGAATCTGGACATTGGCATCACTATTTTAGTAAGCTCAAAGCCCATGGAGAAGATGGCTGAAAACTGTGTCGCAGCAAGAAAGCAGCTGGAATCATGGAAAGACCGAGAAGATTGTCTGAACTGGTGGAAATAGAATTTGGGTATGCAGCTCTAGACTTGAGATAGCGAATGCTCACACTATTCTCAGGAGCAACGATACTTTGCAAGGCAAAGTTCAATGGTGATCTGAATGGCAGAAGGCATGAGTGATGAGAGATGTTGGGCTAATTGGGTGAGGAGACACGGTCAAGTCCACCCACTGACACCTGGGGTGCTAGCATATGTGCTGCTAGTGAGCTGAATGATCCAGAAGGGCCTGAGCGTGCCAACCAATTGTAGAAGGCCATATAATGAAGGGCCTTATAGTTTGAAAGCCAATTATATACTGTGTCACTAATAACTGATGAAGATGACTTGCACTAGGGGTGTGCATAAATTGTCCACCTGACTGTAGAGATCCAATCACAACCCATTCCCATAAAGAACGTATACTTAGATGTTTCCCTTAAGCCAACCACAACCCTTCGTAGGTTTTTCTTTTTTGTCACGTAGTATGATATCATGTATGATGAGTGTTTACTATAGAAATGATGTTTTTATTAAATGCGTTGAGTTGAATGGAATGAATTCATGCTGTGCGGAGTCCGTTGATGTCCGTTGTAATTCCCTGTTTTAGACAATTGATAATAAAACAGAAGAAAAAGACTTTGCCTTCTTCCTGAGGGTTTTTTTGGTGTTACTCTGCATCCCATCTACTGCACAATGTGCTACCTATTTAAGGGACATGAGCTCAAGTGGTAGCAGTAGTAGGATGGTTAAAGACCCATTGATTAAGTAACTCCAATATTTCGGACGATCGGACATCCTCCGCCATAGAGCCGGAAGATCGCAGGGTTTGCTGTGCAGGGCGGCCGAATAGAAATCTTGCAAGATGAATCAAGAAGGTGGGCAAGGTCCCTCTTTGATGAAATCTCTACCTGGTTTCCAGAGGCGCTCTGCTGATGGAAAATGAAGTGGTCAGTTGGAGAAGGATACGATACCGAGGGCCTCAAGTGAAATGAGTGAATGGTGAGTAGACTGAGGGGAGTGGCAAACTAAGGGAATGGGTTTGTGGTCATTTTAAAAAAGTAACAAGAAGTAAGGAGAAGTAACGAGAGCAACGAGACTAACAGGAAATATTGTGTGAATATAGAGATAAGGATAGCACCTGAGTGTCCTGACCCAAGCGGGCCTGAAGAGATCGTCTCACATCCCAGCAGGGGTCCTTAGGCTACATGTAAACAGGTTTACATAAGGATACTAGCTAAACTCTGTGATCAGAGTATTTAATTAGGGGCAGAGAGAAAAAAGGGTGATCACCGAGAATTGTATACACAAAGTCAACTAGTCGGTCTATGTATTTATGTGAAGAAAAGGTTTCAAAGAATGATATATGTTGTAAATAAATTGAGATAAAGTCAAGAAGTTATACTACCTACCTAGGGACGTTGTTGGTACCAATCTAGAGGTAGGCAGAGATCATTGAAAAATAGAGGTTCTGAGTGGCGATTGTTGAAGCGCTCATATTTGTTGTTTTCGGCCAAGGTACTTTATAAAGTCTGGTAAGTATTGAGACTTGTCAAAATGAGGGACACTCCTCTGATGCATTTATGTAAGACACTGGTAAAGCACAAGCCCAAGCTCTAACAGTATAGTGCAGAATGGGTGAAAGGCACAGCCGATAAGATGTTCATGCCATGGACACAAGGGGGATCATTGTCAAACGCAGTATTGCAACACATGGCCACATACTTGCACGCTGTGTACATGGGAAAGAAATTGGAGAAAATGTTAGCTATTTTAGTGCTTTGGAAGATGTATCAGGAAGAGAGGGAAGATCCACCACCCGAAGAGTGGATGTTTAACCAGTGAAAGGAGGAAGGTGTTGAGACCTCAGATCTCCTTACCTCACCCGAAGTGAAAGACGCTAGTACAGAAGAAGTAGGGCTGTATCCATTAAAGGAATTGAAAGCAGAGATGGGGTACAGTAATCCGATATATGAACCACCCGCTTATAGCAGTGATGATAGTCCAGAGGAGAGTAAGAGAAAAGAGGAGATCTTTGCGATCATACAGAGCAAGGAAGAGAAAAGTGAACGATGAAATGTATCGACAGACATAGAACAACAGATAAAGGGATAGAAAGGGGAGAAAGGTAAAGTCAACGAGGTAAAGCTCGTGCAGAATGAATTGATGGAAGGACAGATATTATTCAAGCTAGATGGGAAAAGCATCGAGGAAGTGAGGCAAAGTGAAGATCAAGACGAACAGGATAGAAAAGACAGGGATTGAGAAAAAAGATTGAAGGAAGATGATCACAAAAGAAAGAGCAAGGAGCGACGAGAACGGATGTATCAAGCGGAGCAAGAGAAAAGGCAGGAACAGGCAGAGGAGCAAAGAAAGTATGACAACAGGCAGAGAGCAATAGAAGATAGGGACAGATGAGAAAAGAAGAGAGACGAGGGGGAGGAAGCAAGAAAATTAAGAGACAAAAGAATACAGAAACAAAGAGAAGAGGAAGAAAGGAGAGCAGGGGAAAGGAGAGAAGAACAAAGGCAAGAGGAGGAGAGAATCAGAAGAGAGGCGAGAAAACAAAGAGTTAGATGAAGAATTGGAATGTAAGAGGGGACAGCGGAAGCTTGATATTAACCACATTCAAAGGGAGCTAATGGGACCAAGCCCAGCAATACGATGGGACAGAATGGAAGAGCTCCTTCCGTTAAAGGGAGCAACATCAGGGGCATCTAGAGCAGCAGTAGATGAAGAGAACTTTGATATAGGAAGTATCAGAGACTGAATCAATAAGGACTATCAAGAATTAAAGGAAAGTAGCAAATCAGGAAGCCAAGGGAAGGGGTATTAATCCTTAGTATTTCAATTATGAGATGAAGGAGAACATCCATTTAGTCTCGAGCACAGAGCCTTATCCTTAGAAGGCTGAACTTAGATAAGGGTAAAGGGGACGAGAGCCATACTAGATGGGGACTAAACATGCCAGATGAGGAGAGAGAATCCTTTTGTGGGGAAGAGGGATGAGGTTCATGTGCCCCGAAGGAAGCCTGTAGGTAGAGAAGGAAGTAAGATGGTCCGATCTGGAGCAACCTAAGGAAAGGATACCAGATCCTATGGAGTATCCAGAGCGTCCCAGAGAACGATTGTATAGTGAGAAAGGCGAATCACTCCCATATGTGAGCAGGTTAAGGTCACTACCGACAAGGAGACAAACAGAGAAAATGTTCCCTGCAATGGATAGGCAGACGATGGGGGCTGATTGCAGATTAGGGTGCAGGAAAATGGATTTATGAATTAGAAAAAATGACAGGAGGAAATACCTTGTCAATAAGGGACACTAAGGGTTTCCTAGCAGCCATTCCTGGGGAAAGAGCTGATGACACATGGAGGAGAGCAGGCTATTCAAGCGTGACAGCACAGAACACAGTGCACAATGGAGCACTGTTCAATAATTGCAGAGCAGATGTTTGGAGGGCTCTCAGGGTGCAGTATCCTGACACATCAGACATGGGTGCAATCATGAAACATAAGATGAAAGAAGACGGGGATCCAATTGCTTTTATTCAGGACATTCAAGAGCCTGGTGCCCTTGAACTGAGTGGGAAAAATTGTGGCATTATTTTACCACATTCTATATCAAGGGTTACCCGAGCAAGTACATAGGCAAATGAAGAAGCAAGTAAGAATGGAAGCAAAGCTGTGAGCTGAGACACAACTGTAGAGGAGGTGCCAAGCTCGATTCACACTCCAACTGCCCATTTTGAAGTACCAGGAACTTTCACGCAGAAATATGTGACGTATGATGAGCAAATATACCAGCAGAGAGCCGCAGTTGGGCTCTGTCCAGTACCTATCAGAAGAACAGCACCTGTTGAAGTACTGACATCTAAGAAAACCTGGACAGTAAGGTACCCATTGAGGAAACCATATCGACACATGAGACAGAATGACGATTGTCAGAATGCAATACCCGACAAAGCTAAAAGGATACTGAAGGAAGACGAATGATGACGTCACAAGAACCCGGACTGACTCACATATAGAAGATATGATGACCTGTGAATGATGAAAAGAGACAAAACACCATGGATAAGTGACATCATGATCTTAAAGTGAAAGAATTGATGTCAAGATGTCAGAAATTATGCCATATGCGCGATGACGATATTCAGTTAGTTTAAACGTGTACATATGCAAAGAACCGCAAGAAGCAAAAAATCATGAGGCTTGCTTGTGCTTAGTAGTAAAATAGATTGTGGCAAGCGCCACCTATACATATCTACCTCAAAAGGAACACTTTATATAAGTATACTTCCACTGTGCACAAGAGCATAATCAACCAAAGGTTACTAAAGGTCTCAAGAGGAGAGCTTTGCAGCAAATTAATCGAGAATTAAAGACGGAGAGAAACACAGACGAAGGTAAATCGTGCCAAGAAGCCAAGGTTGTATCGGCTAAAATAGATCAACAGTGAATACAATTAATGAGAAGAAGAACAGAGTATCCTGTTCAGAAAGGTCAAGATAAGCCACAGATGGCAGATGGCTGGCAGAATTAAATCAAATACACTAAATTGCATGACGAATAAGCCAATTTCACTGTGTAAAAATCACATGACCAGACGAGCAAGAAGGGATGAAACTTTCACACCTACGCATGGACATGTGCCACGCACAGACGTCTTCACTTTTCCAGACCAAGAAGCATTCTCGAGGCCAACCACAAAGAAATAATTGACACATGACCACTGAGGTGATGATTGATTGTAGTAATAATTGGAGGGAAGCTGGGGGTGCAGACAAACTCCCTGCACCTGGCCGGCTATTCTGCACGCTGCTAAGCAAGTGGAAAAGTATCAGTGGAGTCGATGCCAACCCAAACATAGTGGACCAAGTAATCTAGGGTCCTATAGTTAGTAGAACCAATGAGACGTCATACATTTAATGACATCTACAGTAGCCATTTTGACAGAAGGGTTTAGATGCCTCACTTGACAGTGTTTATCCAATCACCACTGCCCGTTAACATATACAGATATAGTGCCTATATTAAAGTTACCTTCCTAGAAGCAGTAGAGTTGCATGTTAAAGTTTTAAGAGTTACACATCAGTGATGACAACTTTTGTTATAACTACTATGTTTTTTCTGAAATTAATTGGAGTTGAAGCAAGAAGGTAGATCGAGCGAATGCTGATATTCATGAACACCCCGGTTTTTGTACTTGTCACTAAACGGACTCCCTTTGCCAAACTATCGAGTTGTCATTATTGATTTGATGCGAGAGTATTAATCTACATCCCCATCCATCTCAAGGGTGCTGCTGCTCATCTTAAAGTGCTGTTGGGAAACCCGCAGTCCTATGGGCCGGCTGGGGTCCTACTGCACACTTGGTAGCAGAAACTGATGGTTATCGATTATCGATTAGATAAGACACCCATTGGCCATCGACATAAGTAACTCTTGCTCCTCAGCAATATCACAAGTCCTTTGCCATCCGACTAAGTAGACAGAGAGGCTCCCCGTGGATAGTGGATAGTCTAAGTGAAAACCCTGCAGGTTGAGGTCTGAAGGAACCTGTGCTTTCCCCCACAAACCCCTTCCCACTTCTACGAACAGCTGATCACACGAACAGCAAGGAGAGGCGGTAACGAAGGCGGTGATCCGTAGCATCCGAGAGGAAAAAATGCAAATGGTGAGTGAAAAAAAGACTAAATACTTTGGCAAAAAGTTGCATGCCTTAGAACATGTAAGGGAAGGTAACTGAGGGAGGTGGGACAAAAATAACGTCAGAGTAAGAGTATAATGTATATATAAGGGGAAAGAAATATTGACTCCAGGGTGGCCGAGCAATAGAGAAAGATACCGGGAGGATACCCGAGCTAGAGAGAGATACCGGGAGGATACCCGAGCGAAAGAAAGATACCGGGAGGGTACCCGAGCTAGAGGATACGCCCAGATACCTACACTTTAATATAGCGCTTACATTCCATGTCGAAATAATGATAGGGGCATGAGATGTATGTAGCCGGCCAGAGTCTGTCTAGTCTGTCTCATCTGTCTTGTGTTTTTCTTTTTTCTCTGACATCACGAGGTAAGAACATTTTGAGGGGAAAAAGCATGAAAATTGTGCGATTGTATAGCCAGGATGTTGTATGACATGAATTGATGGTTGTTGTTTAAAAAGGTAAAAAGATTTTCTTTTGTGAAAAAACCGGATTGGAGCTTGCGACGATTGGTGCTCGCTCATATTGTTGATTTTCTTTGAGGAACGTAAAACATAAGAAAGTGTTATATGCGGAGAAGATAAACAAATGTAAGCATGGAAGACATTACACCATTAGTACACTTGTGCAAACAGTTGCCAAGACATGCAGCTAAACTGAAAAAGTCCAGTGCAGAATGGGTTGAAGGAACTGCCCACAAAATGTTTATGCCATGGCCCCAGGGCCGATTGCTATCTAAAACGGTCCTGCAACACATGATGACATATTTACATGCCACATATACTGGCAAAATGTTAGATAAACGCCTAGCTAGTTTAGAGCTTTGGAAGATGTACCAAGAGGAAAAGGGGGAGGAGCCACTGTTAGATTGGATACTTAACATATGCACAGAGTGGGGTCAAATGCCTTCTACACCACCCGCCCCGTCTGAAACAAAGAGCGAAACCAGTAAAGAAGAAGGATTATACCCGTTGATGGAGCTTAAAGCAGCCATGGGATACTGCAACCCGGCATATGAGTCACCTATGCAAAGTAGTGATGAAAACCCAGAGAAGGATAGAGACAGAGATATCACCTCCAACGTCCTGAGGGACAAGGAGAGACATGCGAAAGAAAAAGGAGACCAGGCACAAGCAAGTACATCTCTACAGATAGAGAGGGAAAGAGATGGAAATGAGATGAGTACAGAGCTGATGAGAGGGCATTCACACAGAACGAATGGATGGGAGGTCAGAAACTCAATGGTAAAGGCATTGAGGACATGAGGCAAAAGGGAGAGCCAGATGATTGAAAAAGGAAAGAGAAGAAAAAAGAAAAAGGATTGAGAGACGAAAGAATCAGGAAAAAAGATAGACAGAGACCAGAGCAGTTGTATCGCAAAGAGCAAGAAAGGAAATGCGATCATAAGCAGAGAGCAGCTAATGATCAGAACAGGCAAGAACAAAGGAGAATAGAAGAAGAAGAACAGAAAATACTGGAAAAGAGAATACAGAGACAAAGGGATGAGGAAATATGATGGGCAAATGAATGTAGAGATGAGAAGAAACAGGAAGAAGATAGGGTCAGAGAGGAAGTGAGGAAGCATAGAGAGTTCGATGACGACATAGAACGCAAGCGAAGACAGAGAGCACAAGATCTTGAAAATCTGGAGAGAGAGGTTAAAAAACCTGATCAGTAGTAGACTGGGAAGACATATAAGAATTCTTTGCTGAGTATGATTCAATACCAGGCACATCCAGGGCAAATATGGAAGATGACTTTGACACCAGAAGCATCGGAGAGACGATCGATAGAATATATGATGAAAAGGGGCTAGAACAAGTACCCCAACGGAAAAGAGATGACAAGCGTCTGGAGAGCACTCAGTTGTACGACACTGAGGATGCCTCCGAAGTAGCAGAAATAGAGAGCTGTCCCTAGATAGGTTGACGCTAAATGGGAACGAGGAAGATGAGAGGATTTGCACAAGTTGGGCATAGACAATATCAGACGCAGAAAGAGAGGAATATGAGGAAAAAGAAGATGAGAGAAGACGCAAAAAAACGCTTCTCTGGAGGAAAAGGAATAAGATGGTCAGATTCTAGTGGATCTGCACCTTAGGCATCAGAGTCAGCCACACAATCAGACTGACATGTAGGTGTATCTTAGAATCAGAGGGGGGTGTCTCCACCACCCTATGTGAGCAGACTAAGGACATTGCCAGGTAGGCAGCGATGCCGGAATATTACCCCTGCAGTGGATAGGAAAATGGTGAGAGAAGAAAATGAGTGCCATGTGTTACAATTCCTGTTGCTCAAAAAAGGAGGAACGAGGCCACAGTATATACCCAGGCCCCAAATGGATTGAGAAAATATGAAAAATAAGCTTCCAATGGTAACATCAGGAGCCGGAAAATGGATACATGAGTTAGAAAAAATGACGGGAGGGAACACGTTAGCTATAGGGGATATTAAGGGTCTTTTAATCGCCATACTTGATGATAGAGCTGACGATGTGTGCACACGTGCAGGTTACCCCGATGTGACTACAGTTAATACTGCGCATTATGGAGTGCCATTTAACAATTGCAGAACTGCGGTATGGAAAGTCTTATGATTGCTATACCCGGATACTTCAGACATGGGAGCTATAATGACACGTAAAATGAAGGAGTCAGAGGATCCTTTGCTTTACATTCAGAATTTCCAAGATGCATGGGTGCTGGAAACTCGCGAATCTTGGGGGAAATCCATACCCGTGTTTTACCATATATTATGCCATGGGCTACCAGATCAGGTACAGAAGCAGCTCAAGGAATTGGTAGGAATAGAGGCGAAACCGTGGTCTGAAATACAGTTGACCATAGCACACTATTGCAGGCTGCTGCAAGAGAAAAATCACAAAAAAGAGGCTGCAGGAAAAGCTGAAGAGGCAAAGTTAGTGCAGAAAAAATTGTCAAAATATGCGATTGAAGGGGCAATGATAACTAACACAGAGGGATCAAACATGCAGCAGGTCAATAATCAAGGGCAGGGTGATCAAGGCAATAACAGGTTTTACCCAAGGGGGAGAGGCTTTTTCGAGGAAGAGGATGGCAGAGTAATCACGGAGGGCTCCAGAGTAATCAGGCAGGTTTTCAAAACGTGCAAGACGGCAATCAAGATATGTCAAATGGGCAAATGATCAGACCACCCCCAATATGTTGGATGTGTGGGATGACAGGGCATCTAGCACACACATTCAGAAGTCAAGGCATGGTGCAAAATAACTACGGAACACAAGTAGGGATGGTGAATCCACCTGTATTTTTACAGCAGGGTGGAAATGGAGTTGCACAAAATCACATGGTGCAGCAGCAAGCGCCAGGAGCACAGCAAAACTTGCAACCTCAGAATATGACAAGTTTTCTGCAAGGACAGTCCCAACGGTTGCCGATGCAACTGTCACAGATAACAAGTACATGACAGGTACTGAATTCTGGAATGAGAAATAACACTGTGATGGAGGAAGTCATATCACTCAGAATGGGACAAAGGTATATATGGATTAGGACAGCTCACTGGGAAACCTGATGTGTTCTATGACACCAAACCCTCATGAGGAACCAAGGGTGGATGTCGTTATAAGGGATAAAGATTATTCCTTCTTAGTTGACACAGGGGCAACACGCTTGTGTATACGTGAAGGCAAGTGTTCCTTATCCGGCGATGCCATAAATACTCAGGGCTTCACAGGAGCAACAAGTCGTGTTCCTTTTACAAACAAACTTCCAGTTTCTATAGGAGAATGTGACATGAACGTGCCACTACTGTATTCACGGCAGACCCCAGTAAATATATTGGGACGGGACCTAATGATGAAGTTGAACATGACAATCTCGTTCACGGAGAAGGACTTAGTATATTCAACTCCAGGAATGCATCATTTGAACGTATGCAAAATGATTACAGCATACGCAGGACAAACGGCTATGAGAGCTGTTCCATTGGAACCAGAAATATTTGCACATGAGTACGTATACTAATGGCGGGGCTACCAGGCCTTGCAGACAAAACCATGAGACCCTCCAATGAGTTTCTATTCAGGCCAAGAATACTTATGCATGAGGAAAAGGGATGAATGTTTCCCTTGGCAATACACACAGCTATAGTATGAGGAAAAGTGGCTTTGATCGATGGTTGTGATGACGAAGTCAGACAATGGTGCGCAGTGATCACCATTGAGGAAGGATACAGATTGACTGACATCACTGATGACGATCTGTTTGAAGAGTAAACAAGTATAGACGAAACACCATTTGAGGTTAATCTCGTTTATTGGGTGAAAATGATCAAAAGAGAGGTGCCCTAGAGAATGATGCTGGCACAAAAACGTCCTGAATATTTTGATGACGACATGGCACAGGTGCCTGTCTCAGTGTGGACTGCAGGCCCTTATGACATAGGCTTGTTGAAAGGAGTAGGAGAAGTAAAGATTAAATAGAAGCCTGGAGCAATTTTACCAAAAGCACGACAGTATCCTATGTCTAGGGAAGCAGATGAAGGGATTGTCAAGACAATGGGCCTCATTACGAGGTAGGAGGTAAGGGATTACCGGCACTGGTATGGGTGCTGGTAATCCCTTACTTCCATATTCCGAGGTCCCTTTGCGGGTCCCTTCCTTAACGCCTGGTCTGGTGTTAAGGACGAGACCTGCTATGGGACTTCAGAGCTAATAACGGTACCGCAAATTGCGGTACCGTTATTAGCTACTTCCCCATTCCCATTGAGCCCTGTGGGGGCTCAAATGGGAATGGTGAATGGTTCTCAGAATGGGGACTTACCGGATCCTCCAAGGTTGGAATGACCCGGTAAGTACCCATTCTGAGAACCCAGACCCGGTATGCGGTAAGGGGGTAGCCATGGTGCTAATAGCACCATGGCTACCTTCTACCACGTAATGAGGCCCAATTTCTGCTATGATGGAGCAGGGAATTTTAGTGACATCAGAGTCGTCATGCAATACCGCAGTGTACCCTATCAAAAAATCAAAGGGAGGTTCTTGGCCTTTAATCCAAGTTCTAAGGCTGATAAATGATATTGTAGAGACCGAGTTCCCTCTAGTCCCTAACCCGTCCACAATCCTATGTAATATAACCGTTGTGGCAAAATATTTCACGATGATTCACTTGAAAAATGCATTTTTCTCAATCCCATTGCACAAAGACTCACAAGATTTGACGTCATTCACATTCAGGCAAATGCATCTGAAAAGCACAAGGTTACCTCAGGGGTACTGTGAGTCTCCTTCGATTTTCAAGATGGACTTAAGCAATATTTCATTAGAAAGTGTTGTCTTGCAATATGTTGATGACATCTTAATTTGCAGCATGACAGAGGAAATGTGCAGACACGATTCTATTCAGCAATTGACTATATTGGCTGAGAAAGGATATAAGGTTGACAAAGAGAAGTTACACTATTGTCAGCAAGAAGTGCTTTACATAGGCCAGCTAATCTCACATGAGGGGAAAAGGGTTACCCCTGAAAGGGCTTTGGCCATATTAAACACAGCCAAGACACACACGATAAAACAGATGCAGAGTTTTCTAGGATTATGCAATTATGTCACAGCATGGGTCTTTGACTACAGCTCTTATACCAAGACCTTGTAACAAGCCCTAAAGAAAGCACAGATGAAGAAAGAAAACATTGAATGGACCAAAACCATGGAAGAAGGGTTTTTTGAACTCAAAAAGGCCATTTGCATGGCACCAGCTCTAGGAATTTCCCAACTATGCAGAGGAATTCTACCTGTTTTCACACACAAATGGCTGTTTTATGACTGCAGTACTCAAACAGAGAACCACGTTGGGTACAAGCCCCTGGCATACTACTGTGGGAATCTAGACCCAGGGATGAGGGGTCACTTCCCGTGCGAACAAAGTTTATCTGCTGAGTGATGTTGTTCGTCGAGCACGCATTATTTGCCATTCTAGAGAAACCAAAAGGCACATTGACATCTCAGAGAGCTTCTGCTTATGAAGTGATCATATCAAATCCATCAATTAAGATAATTCAATGTAAGATAGTGAACCCAGCTATGTTTATAGCAGAGCCAGTCACTGACGGAGAGCCAATCCATGACTGCGTGAACTATGAATAATTCTATGATGAGATTGCCAGAGTAAAAGGAAATGCACTAGCAGAAGGAGAAATTGTCTTTGTTGACTGTTCTTCTAGAATCGATCAAAATGACGGGCAAAGATATACAGGCAGTGCTGTGATGAAGCACACGGCAAATTGAGAATTTCAAGTACTCATTAGTGCACAATCTCATTATTCAGCGCAAGCTGCAGAATTATTGGCATTGATCCTTGCTATCGAGAATCACGCAGACCAGGAAGAGACAGTGTAGAGTGGCATGCAGGCCTAGCAAGCTGGAAAAGGAGGGGCTACCTCTGAGCAGACGGCACTCCAGTGCAGCACGCAGCCTTATTGGATAGGCTCATTAAGGCACTACAACTCCCAGTGGGCATAGCAGTCGTGAAATGTGCCACCCACACGAAAGGGACGGATTTGATCTCACGTGGAAATCAAGCAGCAGACACAGAAGCCAAGCGTGTGGCGACCAAGGACGAAATAATAATGAATGTGGAAATAACTGATGTGCATGAGAGAATGATTGTTGCACAAAGTGAACCTGAAGGTTATAGTAACATGGGGCAAACCCAGTTAATTGAACTTCAAGGGAAAAAACTCTTTGGAAGTGGCAAGGATGTTCTTTAAACCCCTCCGAGAGCTTGTGGCGACAAGACAGCACTGGTAAACCGGTGATGCCTATAGCCCTATTGAAAATAGCATTGGAACAGTTGCATTATCCAGCGCACATGACAAAAGAGAACCTAGCAGCGACGATTGCTGAAGACTGGTTTATACCGAATTTAGCAGAGCACGGTGCATTTTTTATGGTGAACTGTATAATCTGCCAACAGTTCACGGATGGGCATACACTACGAGTAATTAGAGGAGTCATCCCAAGGCCCAATGGACCTTTTCAGCACTTGCATGTCGATTACGTTAATATGATTCAAGTATGTAACGGGTACAGGTATCTAATTGTTGTGGTGTGTCCATTCTCTGGATGGATAGAAGCAGGTCCATGTACACACCCAGACTCTACCTGTGCGGCCAAATGTCTTGTGAGGGAGATATTTCCCAGATGGGGAGTATGTGAGGTCATGAGGTCAGATAATGGTCCTTATTTTGTTAATGCAGTATTTGAACAGATTAGCTTGCTGCTCGTATAAAGCACAAGTTATCTTCGGCGTATCATCCCCAAGGTAATGGGAGATGTAAGAAGCTCAACGGCTTGTTAAAGGAAAGGATAGCCAAGTTGAAGCTTACTCTAAAGAAGGGATGGCTGCACTGCCTTCCATTGGCACTGTATGCGCTCAGAAACCAGCCTGGTTCTGACCACCATCTTACGCCACATGAAATCGCGACAGGCAGAAGGATGCACACATCATTGCCACTCCGAGATAGAGCTAGATGTGATGCTCAGCCGACAGGGAAAGTTTCAGGACAGCTGCAGCAACGACAAAAAGGGTCCAGGGCAGCACAGAACGCAGAAGGAGATACTTCAACAGACCAAATTCAAGGTTTACGTGTTCCACAACTGTTCCCTGGGGACACGGTCCTGGTGAGAAACCACACAAGAAAAAAGTGGGACGAGCCAAGATTCAACGGACCATTCAGAGTGGAGGACGTCACTCCCTCTGCAGTCAAGCTACAGGGAAGAAGAGCTTGGATATTCCTAGGTGACATCAAGCCATAAAATGGAGAAGGCCCTCTGCCCGCACCCCAATGCGTAGAGACTACAGATGATGGGGAAGAACCATAGCACAGGCAGACGAGATCCATGACGAGGAAGAAGGTCGCATGACCAGCAAAGCAAAGGCAAAGAACTTTTGTGCAAAGTTGTGGCTTCATTTTGGACATTTCCTCTGAGCAAAATAAGGGGATAAGGACATAAACACGGACACTGTGTGCATCCTAGTTGAAGAGTGAAGAAAACAAATTGCACGAATAAGCCACAACACAGTTTATTGACTTTGAACTTTGGACTGAGGCACACTGAAGTCTTGATGAGAAAAGGATATACCAAATTTTGATCAAGGACACATAAATTGGAAGAAAATACAGTATCCAGACTCTTTTCATGCAGGAGCCCTATTTGGACTTACTTATGGTGTCCCACAGCAGTGACATCACTAAGTATGTTTTAATATATTTCGAGTTAGTATTGCGATCGTACCCGTCGTTAGTGGGAAGGCTCACTAACATCACTGAATTTCTTCAAGACCCTGAAAACGAAAAGACAATAAGCAGGCTGCTCATTGTGATTGCTGAGCAGTTCCTTCTGCTTCCGGAATACAGGGAGTACAAGACAAATGTCCCTATCACCAGCTTTGTCTTCTTTCGCCTAATCGAGGACTCTCCAAAGCTTGTGGGGAGGCCTGCCGGTGTTGACGTCCGCACTTTCATCACACACCCAGCAAACTCTACACAGATAAGCATGCTCCTGCATGGTATTGTAATGCAGGTTGAACTTTCTAATCATCATCAGAATTTCTGGAGAAGATTGTAAAACTTTCCGCCGAGGGACAGATCGAAAAAAGCGTTGCCAGAAACTTCACTCCTATTTATGCTGACAAGGACACAACATGTCTTCTGGAGTGAAACAGATAAGAGGCATTGACTGGGAGCTTGTTTATTTTGAACACGCAAACTAGAGACTTGCTGAACTCATTACCTTATTTTGACATTTTCGTATACAGAAAAGAGAACTGTTTCCAGAGACAAGAGACAATCTATTATTAGCCAATTGTTCCAGTACCTGCAACCTACGAGCAGAGACAGGAGAATCCAGAGATAATATTACCTAGAATGTATTAAAGATTTAGTTTATTTCCTTAAATGATCGAGATAGGCAACCAAAGTAGTAATGTTGTCATCCCTCAGGAGGAGAGACACACGCATTGTCCCGGAACTAAGTGTTGTAGGTTAACCTAGAGAGGAATCATATACCTATGCATTGTATTTATCATTGTTTTACTGTCACTGATGATTTGAACTGCATTTTGTATTGGTGCACAAAGTATTCCAATTCCAGTGCACCCACCTAATGATGTACGCATGAAACCCACGAAGGCACCCAGACCTTACATAGGGCCTCATTAGGACCCTGGCGGAGAGGGTGTTACGCCAGCGTAGTGCATGGCGTACCTCTCCGCCATACTACGAGTTCCCGTAGCGCCATGGCGGCCTTTTCCGCCTGGTTTTACCAGGCGGAGAAAACCATGGCGCTACGGGACCTCGTTGTTAATTACGCCACCGTATTTTACGGTGGCGTAATTAACTCCTTCCCCACTCCCATTATACCCTATGGGGCAAAAATGGGAATGGGGAAGGGCAGAATGGGGATTGGGGATTTACCGCTCCGCCGAGGTCGGAATGGGGCGGTAAATCCGCCAACCCCCATGGCGCTATCGGCGGCTTTCCGCCATGCTTCGCGGTGCATTTAGCACCGCGAAGTCCGCCTGGGTCGTAATGAGGCCCATAGTCATTCCAGTCGTAGAAGGTCTGACAGAGGAGTGACTGAACTTGAAAAGGATGTGATTAGCAATGACACACACACACATTTGGTAACAAGCAAGTTGAAAAGCCAGAGACAGTGTCGGCAGTGTAAGCATCAGAAAAAATTGATGAAAGACACATCCACGCAAACGATGAATGCACATATACCAGGTCTAGTGTCAATAACTGCAGAAACACAATCCAAAGAATGGGAGAAGGTTGGACAACCAACGATGAGAAGTTCTACTACAAGTGAAGTCAAAGGACAAATTTGAAAAGCCTAACTTTTAAAGAGACAGCATTGATAAGCACCCCTGAGCCAGCACTGAAAGGGGCAAGTGCAAGTCCAGCAAAACTATCACGTGCAGAGATGGTAGCAGAATCAATATGGCCATTTATAGCCAGAGCCAGAAAAAGACAAGAGGACAAGAAAAGAATTACCAGACTTCCTCCTACTCGAATGGTACAGATGAGAATGTCTGAACTATGGATGGGGTACCTGAGAATCCTACAGTGAGAAGAAGCTACATGGATGCTATTAAGGATGTGATGATAGCAAACTACATGAAAACCTTGAGGATCAGAAGAAGCACACAAAAAGACAATAACAAACTAAACGTCTACCTGAACAGCACTGCACACTTGGGAAAAAACATTTGCTACCAACATATGAAAGAAGTTGGAAGATGAAATTCCAAGGAAGAATGCTTTGTTTGTGCACTCCTACCTTACAGCATGGGGAAGTCAAAGATCTTTGTAGCTGTTGAAATAGATGTGCAGACGGCGCACTGTCTATCACACGTAGCAATGTGCAAGACCTGAGGCCAGTTCATAGGAAATTATGCTTCACTGAAATAGGCAACTGAAGCTACGGATCCAAATGAAGACGATTATGTCCAGGGCATAAAGACAAGAAACAATGGAAAAATAAAGAACATTGTGATCAGATATGAGAAACCTGGAGTTAAAGGAGCCGAGATCCGAAGAGAGACAAACCAAAAACTGAACGTTCAAGGAAAAACTCCAGAAGAACCTCCGAGTTGGAAGAACAGAGGCCAAATGCAAATCTGGGGAACAGTGCTTTCACCAGACAGATGGGAGAAAGCAGTAGTGATTTGCAGAGCATGGATGGTCATATGTTGTTACCAAGTTACCATTGACATAGTACAAAATGGATGCAAGCCATTATGGCCAACACTTGCAAAACCATTGATATGGGTCGAGGACAGAGGAGGACCCTTGCAGATAGTGCCATTGGAGAGCCAAAAATTCTGCTTCAGGAATAATGGCACAAAGAAAATGGGAGAGAATCAGAACTGTGGACGAGTTTTTGACGCTCCAAGAATGGTACATGGTACTGCAGTGATAATGGATCATTAATGGGCATGTGGGTCCAAAGCATATATCAGGCTGCCAAAGAACTGGGGAGGTATATGCACACTGGTGAATGGTCATGTTCCAGCATTGGCGATTCCAAAAAGTGATCTGAATATTGACAGTTTCCCGAAAACAGATGCTCACCTGAGGAAAAGGAGATCTGTGGAACTGATGAGCCGAATGAAGAGAGAGAATTACTTTTCTGCCAAATCAGAAGAAGCTTTTCATGCAATCCCGTATGAACACAGGCTGTTCAGCTTGACCTCATCAGTGTTCACGACAATTCTGATGCTAAGAGTTCAGGTTGGAGCAAATACTAAATGGTTGCAGATAATCAGATGGGAGTTACTGCAGACCATCAATACGGCAATAAAAAGATTCAATGCAATCAAGGAAGAGTTAAGGGTGATTCGACTAATGACTCTCCAGAACAGATATGTCCTTGGCATGATCACAGCTATGGCATACTTGCCAACCCTACCGATTTAGGCGGTAGGATACCGCTTTTTAAGCAGTCTTACCGCCTACCGCTTTATTGGCTACAAATACCGATTTAAAAAAAAGAATAATAGTATTTTTTTATTTTATTTTTTTACATTTTCTTTTTGCCCACGCCAGCTTGGGGGAGTCTTTCAAGGGCTCCCCTGATCTGGCATAGCGGGAGAAGGTGCAGCATGCAGGCTTTTGATGTGAAAAGGCACCCACAGCAGTGGGCTAAATGCGGCCCTCTGCCACGGGTGCCTTTGACAAAAGGCGCCATTAGCCCCCACCTTGCCAGCTCGGGGGAGTCTTTCAAGGGCTCCCCCTAGCTGGCGTGGTGACAGAAGGCGTGGCAGGTGCCTCATTGTCATTGAATGCACCCGCGGTGGCGGGCTCATTCAACGACAATGGGCTGCTGACGCGCCCTATTCCTACCATTACCTCCTCGCCTGACTATTTTTGAAACTTTAAGATTCCTACAGATTTTCAGTCACAGAATGTTGGCATGTATGCTATGGATGGAGGTGTTTGTGCAAAAATCAGAGAATCACATTGCACATTTATACCATCTCACGATGACCAAAATGGAACTTTAACAGAGGCCATAGGTATGCTGACGAAACTACAGAATCAGATGATTGATGAAGCTGACGAAGTGGACGACGACAGTTGGTTTGGATCACTTTTTTCATGGGTTCACAGTGGATGGCAGATGCATTCAAATTCCTAGGAGCCCTGCTAGTGATGATATTGCTCGGATTCTGTGTTATCAAGATAATAACATCTCAGTGCCAGAAAACTGCGAAAAAGGCCATAGGGATGAAGATCATGATTGATGTTGAGTCAGACTGGAAGCCTAAGGACCTGACTGGTGAAGAATAAGAGATTTTGTGAAATCCAGCATTTATGGATCAGAAGGAACAAAGTTTCGATATCCAAGGAAACATAGAAATTATGTGGGAAAATGGATCTATTGTAGTCCAAGTGGACAATGTCAACTAATGACATGGAACAAAGATGAGCACGTGATAACAGCAGGAAGCTTGAAGGGACTCATAAAGGTATGGAGCCCAAAGATATATTTCTTCAAACTTCTATGTGTGGATCCAGAGTATGAAGTAAAAGTGGATCCAGAGGATGAAGTAAAGGTGAATACCAAAGAAGAAGTGAAAGTGGTCGATAAATCGCACAGAGGGGGGAGTTTAGAGGAGGTGCCAAGCTTGATTCCCACTCCAACCGCCCATTTTTAAGTACCAGGAACATTCACGCGGAAATATGTGACGTATGATGAGCAAATAAACAAGCAGGGAGCCGCAGTTGGGCTCTGTCCAGTACCTATCAGAAGAAGAGCACCTGTTGAAGTACCGACATCTAAGAAAACCTGGACAGTAAGGTACTTATTAAGGAAACCATATCGACACATGAGACAGAATTACGATTGTCAGAATGCAATACCCGACGAAGCTAAAAAGATACTGAAGGAAGACGAATAGTGACATCACAAGAACCCAGACTGACTCACATATAGAAGATATGACGACCTGTGAATGATGAAAAGAGACGAAACACCATGGATAAGTGGCATCCTGAGCCGAAAGTGAAATAATTGATGTCAAGATGTCAGAAATTATTCCACATGCGCGATGAAGATATTCAGGTAGTTTAAAAGTGTACATATGCAAGGAACCACAAGAAGCAAGAAATCATCAGGCTTTCTTATGCTTAGTAGTAAAATAGATTGTGGCAAGCGCCACCTATATATATCTACTTCAAAAGAATCACTTTATATAAGTATACTTCCACTATGCACAAGAGCAGAATCAACCAAAGGTTACTAAAGGTCTCAAAAGAAATGCAGACGAAGGTAAATCATACCAAGAGGCCAAGGTCGTATCAGCTGAAATAGACCAACAGTGGATACAATTAATGAGAAGAAGAGCAAAGTATCCTGTTCATAAAGGTCAAGATAAGCCACAGATGGCAGATGGCTGACAGAATTAAATCAAATATACAAAATTGCATGAAGAATAAGACGATTTCACTGTGTTGAAATCACGTGACCAGACGAGCAAGAAGGGATGAAACTTTCACACCTATGCATGGACCTGTGCCATGCACAGACTTCTTAACTTTTCCAGACCAACAAGCAGTCTCGATGCCAACCACAAAGAAATAATTGACACATGACCACTGAGGTGATGATTGATTGTAGCAATAATTGGAGGGAAGCTGGGGGTGCACACAAACTCCCTACACCTGGCCGGCTATTCTGCACGCTGCTAAGCAAGTTGAAAAGTATGAGTGGAGTCAATGCCAACCCAATCATATTGGACCAAGTTATCTAGGGACCTATAGTTAGTAGAACAAATGAGACGTCGTACTTTTAATGACGCCTAGAACCAATAAAGTTACATGCTAACGTTTTAAGAGTTACACATCAGTAATTACGAGTTTTTGTTATAAGTACTATGTTTTTTCTGAAATTAATTGGAGTTAAGTTGAAGCGAGAAGGAAAATTGAGCGATTGCTGATATTCATGAACTCCCCGTTTTTTGTTTTTGTCATTAAACGGACTCCCTTTGCCAAACTATCGAGTTGTCATTATTGATTTGATGCAAGAGTATTCATCTGTATCCCCATCCATTTCAAGGGTGCTGCTGCTCATCTTAAAGTGCTGTTGGGAAACCCCAAGTGGTATGGGCCAGCGGGGGTCCTACTGCACACAGCTGACGATAGTGCATCACTGTCGGCTATTGCAGGAGAAATATAAGAAGAAAGATGAGGCAAGGAAAATTGAGGAAGACAAATTAGTCAAAGTATGTCATACAAGGGGCAGTATTGCAAAGCAGAGAAGGGTTGGGAATACAGCAAGCAGTGGTTAGATTGCAGACGAATAATCAGCACCCGATGGACCACGGAGCGAGTGAGTTCATGCTACGAGGCAGATGCAGGGGCTATACAGGAAGGGGTGACTTCCAAAACAATTAAGGCATATTCCAGAATACACAGAATGAGAATCACAATGCGCAAGGAGGAATCAACCAAGGGGGAATAATCAGACGGGCTCCCCCTGTATGTTGGACTTGTGGGATGACAGGACACATTACACACGTATGCGGGAGCCAAGGGAATGTACAGATTGGCCAATTTTCAAGAGGGGGACAGCTTATCCTCCACTGTTTAGCACACAAACTGGGGAAGGATTTGCCCAAGATCAGAGAGTGTATCAGACACAAGCTCTGCAAGTGCAACAGACACAGCAACCACAGCAAGCACAAATGAATCCACTACAAGGGCAGTCGCAGCATGCCCCCATACAGTAGTATGCAAACACTGACAATTACTGACACCTAGAATAGGTTGTGTCACTGTGATGGGAGGGAATCCCTTCATAGGTACAGGGTATGCTTGTATCCATAATAGGACATCTCACGTGGCAACTTGATGTGTTCAGTACTATCTGTGACACAAGACCCCAAGAGGAACCAAGGGTTGATGTGACGATATGAGGCAAATCCTTTTCTTTTATAGTAGACACTGGGGCTACTCATTCATGTATACGAGAGGGAAAATATCAATGTTGGAAATTGCCATGAATGCTGAAGGGTTCTCTGGAGCTACGAGTTGAGTTCCTTTTACTGACGAATTACCAGTCTCTATAGGAGAGTCTGACATGTCTGTTCCATTGTTGTATTCACAACAGATGACAGTTTACATTTTGGGAAGAGACTTAATGACAAACTTAACATGATGATTTCATTTACTGACAAAGGGATAATGTGGTCCACTCCTGGAATACACTACTTAAATGTGGGCAAATGTATACTGGCATTCACAGGGTAAGTGGCTCAGTGAGGCGAAACAATTGAGCCAGAGGTGTTTCTTTATGGGGTAAGTATTTTATTGACATGGCTACCTGCTTAGTGGAAAGAACTATGAGGATCCCTGACAAGTTCTTGTTTAGACCACAGATACCTATGGAGGAAGAGGGGGGACAGACCATCCCTCTAGAATATTTTATATTTAAATGTTTTTATTGGCATTTATGGTAAACAAAAACATTCTGCATCTCAATTATCCTTATCGTTTTGTTTGCAGGTGTGTGATAGCAGGTCAACCTTAGCCAATGGTATTATAACAACATTAAACACCATGCAACAAGCAGTCTTCTCTGCTCGGTTCATTTCTAAGGGTGCTTGTCGTTTCACTTCCGAAGGCTCTGGGGAGGTGTGCACCTCTGCTTTTGTTTGGTGCAAGCGGGTGCCAGTCCAGCTTTTCTAGTGTCATTAGTCTAGCTCTTATCGGGTCTTAGGTGGCTCGAGCATGGGCTCCATGCATTCATGGGGGTTTATCATCTGATGGGTAGAACACGTCCCAGACAAAGGTTTCAAGGCCTCGTATGCAGGGCTCGCATCTTCCCTCTCTATGGACACCCCGTCACCCAACACTTTAGTTTCAGCCTCTGCCCAGTGCTCCAGTTCCTTGTGCCATCTGGCAAATTGTGGATGTGATGCTGGAAATGCATCGGAGGGACAGGGCCTCCGTATCCTTGTCCTTTACTGCTTTTTATCGTGTGTTCTGTCGTGTTTTCCGCACAGGAGTTCATGGGGGACTCCAGGCACTTGTTGGGACTCTGGGGCTCTGGATCACAAAAGGGGTGACTCCAAGTGTAAAGGTGAGGCACTCGGAGTACAGGCTGTCAGCCTGACTTACCCTTACCCCATGTCTGAGGTGGAGGCTACTGTCCTATCCTCCTCTACAGGGATCACATTTGGTGCTCCCGTAGAGATTTCCTTAGTGTCCCTTGAGGCCGGGGACCAGTACGCGGAAGTACTGGCGACTATCCCACAGAACACCCGTAGATTTTTGAAAAGTGTCCTCCTGAATGGCCAGCCTTCTACTGGTTTGAGAGACACTGGGGCAAGCATGACAGCGGTGGACAGGAGCCTGCTCAAGCCAGAGGACTATGTAGATGCTCCTCTGAGAACCACCAGGTTAGCTGGTGGGCCTCCCAAATTATCACCTGTAGCCCGAGTCACACTCGTAATTGGAGACAAGACAGCAAAGCTTCCTGTCCTGTTTCAGGACAATGTCCCTGCTAACATTCTGTTAGGTAACAATCTAGTAGAGTTGGGATTGATCGTGGATGGTCTTCCCATGACTACTGCTGCAGTCACTAGATCACAGGTGAAACCGGGTCTGGCTGTGAGTCAGGTACCCGAGCCGAAGGCGCGGCCTAAGGCAAGACGAAGGAAGAGCAAGAAGGCCACCTCTGTGGAGGGAGCTCCTTCTCTTCCTGCTGTTCCTACAGCACCCATTGGGATCCATGCTCCGGAAGGGCTGAGTCCAGTGGTAAACCCCGTCTCAACTCCTGTGGGAGAAGAGCCAGAAGACTCTCCTGTGGGAGAGGTTCTTAACCCGGAGGATCATCCCGATCTTCAATGCTTGTTAGCTGAAGGGGGACCCTCCCGGGCAGACTTCTGTAAAGGACAGAGAGAGTGTCCCTCTCTCGAGGGTCTGAGGAAACAGGCCCTGTCCCAGGCACAAGGAGAAGTGCCTAGGACATTCCAGATTTATTGGGAGGGTGAGCTCCTTGTTAGTGAGCCCACTAAGCCTGAACCTGGTGCCCTCAAGAGGTTGGTGGTATTCCAGGTTTATAGGCCCTTCCTACTGCAGTTGGCACATGAGGTACCCTTGGCTGGTCATCTTGGTACCAAGAAGACTAAGCAGAGGCTCTCTGCCCATTTCTACTGGCCTCGGATGGGAGTAGAAGTGGAGTCCCACTGCAGGACCTGCCCCACTTGTCAGTTGTCTGGCAAGACTGGAGGCAGTGTCATTGCCCCACTGCAGCCATTGCCAGTGGTTGGCACACCATTTGAGAGGGTGGGCATCAACATTGTCGGTCCCCTTGACCCTCCCACGTCAAGTGGACATTGGTTCATCTTGGTTTTGGTAGATCATGCAACCAGGTACCCTGAGGCTATACCCCTTCGGACTGTTACTGCCAAGGTGGTTGCCAGGGCTCTCCTGGGCATTTTCACCCGTGTTGGATTCCCCAAGGAGGTTGTCTCTGACAGAGGATCCAACTTCATGTCTAGTTACATGAAAACCATGCGGAAAGAGTGCGGGGTAACCTACAAGTTCTCCACCTCTTACCACCCCCAGACCAATGGTCTGGTCGAGAGAATTTATAAAACTCTCAAGGGCATGCTAGGTGCTTTGGAAGAGCCCCTAAGGAGGAAATGGGATCTCCTCCTGCCATGCCTGCTGTTTGCTTACAGAGAGGTACCTCAAGAGGGTGTTGGTTTCAGCTGCTTTGAGTTACTCTTTGGACATCTCGTGAGGGGGCCCCTTGCCTTGATCAGAGAAGGTTTGGAAGCCACCCCTCCCGGTCCCGCCAAGCAAGTGGGGGACTATGTGTTAGGCCTCAGGCGGAGGATGACACAAATGATGGGTCAAGCAACAGCGAATCTCAAGGCCAGCCAGGAATTGAACAAATACTGGCATGACCTTAAAGTATCGCAAGTGGATTGGACTCCGGGACAGGAGGTCCTCGTGATGGAGCCTACCAAGCCTCGGGCATTGGCAGATAAATGGACTGGACCCTTCAGGATAATCTCCAAGATGGGCGAGGTCAACTATCTGGTTGACGTGGGAATCCCAGGGGTAGCCCCTCAGGTATTCCTTGTCAATAGGCTCAAGCCTTTCCACAGGCGAGGAGAAGTCTCATGTCTCTTGCTGGCTTCAGAGCAAGAAGAGGATGAGAGTGAGCCCCTTCCTGATTTGCTACATAGCAACACTCAGGATGGCTCAGTGGAGGGAGTGCAGCTCTCTCCAGATTTGACAACCGAGCAGCAGAGGGCCTGCAGGACTTTGCTCCAGCAGTATGCCTCTCTGTTTTCGCTGACGCCAGGCCTTACACCGTGGTGTAAGCACGAGATTGACACTGGTGACAGCGCGCCTGTCAAAAGCAGGAGCTACCGAATGTCAGATATGGTCAAGAACCACATCCAGGCTGAGGTCGCCAAGATGTTGGATCTGGGTGTTATTGAACCCTCAACCAGTCCCTGGTCCAGTCCCGTGGTCCTTGTCCTCAAGGCAAGTTCCGAGGTACCAAGGATTGGAGGTTCTGTGTGGACTACCGAGGAGTCAATGCCGTCACCAAAACTGACGCGCACCCATTGCCCAGGGCTGATGAGCTCGTGGACACCATAGGTGCTGCCAAATTTGTGAGCACCTTTGACCTCACCTCAGGCTATTGGCAAATAGCTCTGATGGACCATGCCAAGTAAAAGACGGCGTTCTCAACACCAGAGGGACTCTACCAGTTTAGGGTCATGCCTTTTGCGTTGAAGAATTGCCCTGCCACCTTCCAGAGATTGGTCAATCATGCTCTCAGTGGGCTGGAAGCCTTTTGTGTGGCTTATTTAGACGACATTGCCATCTACAGTTCCACTTGACACATCTGGGTAGAGTTTTGCAGGCCTTAAAGAGGGCTAACCTCACTATCAAGGCCACCAAGTGCCAGATAGCTCAGGGGAAGTCACATATCTTGGTCATGAGGTAGGCGGGGGTAAAATCCAACCTCTCCCCAGTAAGGTACAGGATGTACAGGACTGGGAGACTCCCACTACTCAAACCCAGGTGAGAGCCTTTTTGTGCCTCACCGGGTATTATCGCAATTTCATGGCGGACTATGGAACCAAAGCTGCATCACTGACAGCTCTGACTTCACCCAAGCAGCCTAGGAAGGTTAATTGGACTGAAGACTGTCAGAGGGCCTTTGATGGCTTGAAAGAAAGTCAGTGTAGGGCACCCGTGTTGTGTGCGCCTGACTACAGCCGACCCTTTATCGTCCAGACGGTTGCCTGCGACACCGGAATTGGAGCTGTCTTGTCCCAGTTAGATGACAAAGGGAGAGAACATCCTATCATATTCATCAGTAGACAACTCAAGGGTAGAGAACTTAGGTGGGCTACTGTTGAAAAGGAGTGTTTTAGTATAGTTTGGAGCCGTAGGCGTTTTAGGCCTTACCTTACGGGGTCTACCTTCAAGGTCCAAACAGATCATAAGCCCCTGAAGTGGCTTATGCAGATGAAGGGTGAGAACCCGAAACTGCTCAGGTGGTCCATTAGCCTGCAAGGGCTAGACTTCACCATAGAGCACAGACCAGGGAAGAGTCACGATAATGCAGATGGCCTTTCCAGAAGGTATGTTGACCGTCTGGATGAGGGTGTCTATCCCGTGGGAGATTAGGCACCCTCCACCTCAGTCTGGGGGGGCAACTGTGATGCTGGAAATGCATCCTTGTCCTTTACTGCTTTTTATCGTGTGTTCTGTCATTTTTTTCGTGCAGGAGTTCATGTGGGACTCCTGGCGGTGCAGCTCTCTCTCTTTTGGTTTGGTGAACGGACCCGTGGGATACCCTTATGGCACCCATGGGTGGGGGTACAACCCTGTGCCCCTAGTGTATGTTTTTGTACACCTGTGGGTGGCCCGCAGAGCAGGGTATGGGCTGGTGGCAGCTCCATGCTGAATTTGACAGGTGCGCGGAGTATCCTCCATTTTGGGATACCCCGGCCCTGCCATTGGGATCAGTTGATTCCTGATGGAAAACAAGATGGCTCCTGTGGCCTCTTGCTTTCTATTACACATTACCTTGTTTTCCCAACGTCCAGGGAAGCCCTGACTCTGTCCCTTCCCCCTGACTGGCTGTTGGGTGGAAATGCCATATATGGCGTTGTTGTGAAGGCCCGGCCAGACTAGCTGGAGCCTTTCCGGTGATGTATGTTGTGGGTACCTCCTGTGGGTGGGACCTGGGTGAATAGAGTGTGTGACGAATATGCATTCTGTGTTGTGGATGTCTAGTATCTGGTGGTTGACACAATGATTGAGACAGCCCTGCCCGAAACCGGTACAAATGCAGCTTGGAGTGTTGAATGGCTCGGTACTTGTTCCAATACACATAACTTGTTGTGAGTGTCTGGAGAGAAGTGAATGGCCTGAATACCTAGTGTGCCTGATTGGCTGCCTGCCTGCATGAATGCCCTTAGTCGTGACCCAGTGCAATGAATCGGAGATCAACAGTTTATCTGGGGACCTCTCACTGCTAGGAATCATGTTAAGAAGCTGAAGTCCACTACGACGAGTAACTGGAGTAACTGAAGCTTGACCTTGAAGCCCCGCTGGACGAGAAGAAGTGCTGTGGCTCTCCTTCACAATCTAAAAGCTGCGGTGCCTCCAAGGACTGACCCAGAGAGGACCTGGTAAGGTGCCCTCTTCCCGAGCTACGAGGGACCATCGTGCACAGCTGATCTTTGCCAAAGCTCCCTGGTAGACAGACCTTCGACAGGCTGCCGATTCGAGATGGGGACTGCTGCGGAATCTCAAAGAGAAGCACTCGGACTGTTGTCCGCCACTGTCGACGACCGCCGTCGCCGACCGGAGCCGCCGTGCTCCCGTTTTGCCTAAGAACTTCAATTGATCATCGGACGCTCCCGTCTGCATCGTCACCCGCTTTTCTCCCGTTGGAGAAAGCCCGACCGACGACGCGCTGAGGAGCATCCACCGGTGGGTTTCCCGCCACCTAAAGACCCCAGAGACGCCGACGACTCGACGCCCTTGCTGGGCCACAGTTCTTCATCATCTCTTTGCGGTCCAGAACTATTGTCACCGAAGTGCCCTGCACGCCTCTTCCTTGCAGGACGCAACGCTCTGTCGTCGACGAGCACCGCTAGGCACGAAGCTGCCACTTCACTGCCGTAGTTCAACCTGTTCACCATCGGACGTTCGACGACCCGTGACTCCTGCCTTAAAGGGAGGGCACTCAAGAAGGGCCATCGATTCCCCGACACCGAACGCCAAGTTCCCCCGACGCCTCTCGACGATCCGTGGCTCCTGCTTGAAAGGGAGGCACTCAAGAAGGATCGGTCGACGCATCTGCGGAGAACTCTACTCCACCAGGTACATTGGGGGGGTAAAACCTTAATAGGAGGAGATAAGACTATTGAACATTACCTGGACTGGGCTTGTGTTATATATCTTTATTTTACAGGTTGCCCAGGTGGGGGGATCGCCACACAGAACTGTGCCTAGCGACAGGGGTCAGCATTCTGCCTATTGTTTCAACCATCTTGCGTTCCTTCCTATCTCTACTGCTGGTTTCCTCGTTATTGACCTGTGTGACATTTTAACCGTACAGTTGATGCACTTTAATGAGATTCGATAACATTGGTGGTACCACTTTAGAATTGTATATATTTATCATTATTGACTTGTGCATTATTGTGATCGTGTACATACCTTTGAATATTAATTATATAAAGACTGTGTTTTCAGTAATACAGTGTGTGGACATTCCTTTGTGGGAGTTCGGGGACTACACAGTACTTAGGAACCAGCCTGCATCACCTCCTGAGAAGCTAGGCCTTGATTGCTTGTCCATTGCTACCTTATTGAGAATTTTGCCCGGGGTCTTCTGTGCCTCTCCTCTACCATATAGAGAGCAGAAGTACAGACACCCCCTACCAGTCTTTTACAGTGGACCCCCGCAGTCTTCCACGCCATTGCAATAGACCTCTTGCCCAGTATACACAACATGTCCATGAATTTGACCAGATGTCTAACTTTGCTTATTCTTGGGTAGGCTCCCAAAAGGCATTCCTTCAGTGCCCATTCATACCTTGTTACCCCAGCCTTTCTGCAAGTCTGTTCTATCTTGGCCCAGAAGCATTATATCTTCAGGCATCTCCAGAACATATGGAACATTCCTGCTCCCTCCGACCCACACCATGGGCACAATGGATGTGTTTTGGTACTGGATTTGGGTAACCTACTTGGTGTCATGTAAGTCCTGTGTAGTATATTTAATTGGATCAGCCTGAAACAGGCGTTTCTGGACACTTCCTGGGGGTACATAAGGATTCTCTCCCATTCCTTCTCTGTTATATTGATTCCCAGGTCAGCCTCCCACCACTGTTTCAACGCTGCTGTTTTTGGATTGGGCCTGTCCATCAATTGACTATAGAGCCTGGAGACTGGCCACCATCCATCTCCCAAATTGTGTAGTAATATCAATATTGCGTCTGCTGTTGGCTCCTCTGGCCATTTTTTCAATTTTTTCTTTGCTATCTTTCTGGTCCTCTGATACCATAGGAACTGACCCTTGGATAATCCCTTGTTCTCTTGCATAGCTTCAAATTCCCTGAAAAAAACCTCCTTGTATGTGTCCACCCTGGTGTAAAGGTTGCATCTTTCCCATTGGCGCACATTTATCAGATCCTCCTTGACTGCACAAACATCAGCTGCGATCGGGGTCTTGGGTGAGTAGGGGTGTGCCCATCCCAGCAGCTTCAGGGCTCTGCCCTAGACCTTCCTACCTAGTGTTACAATCATCAGGACACTACCCAAACACCCTAGCAGGACCCATAGTGTTTCTTCTAGTTTTGCGGGCACCACTAGCTGTTTTATCAGCCCTGTTTCTGAGGTGGTTTCGTCTGCTAGCCACTTGGCCACAAAGCTGAGTTGTGCTGCCAGGTAATATCTCTCAAGGTCCGGTAGCTGGGCCCATCCCTCCTTGTACAGCAGCATGAGTGTGGCCAGGGACAGCCTGTGCCTAGCGGGCCCCCAGAGAAGCTCCCTTATTCGTTTTTCCAGTAGGCGAAAGTAGGAGGCCAGGATGTAATAGTGGACATTGTGGAAGAAGTATAAGAGCCTCGGTAGAACTATCATTTTAGTAATGGCCATCCTGCCCATCACCGAAAGTGGTATCTTAGACAAAAATGTAATGGATTTCCTGAGCCCCTTCACTGCCAGTTCAGTGTTGCCCTCATGCATCAGTTCGGGTGTGTGCTAGACATTCACTCAAGCTACCTAAATGATTGCAGCTGCCATCCAAGCCCAACTCTTGGGAGATCCTCTACTATTTTCCAAACCATTTCACCATTTCCGCCAATGGAAACATGCAAGATTTCTCCCTGCTGAAAGAAATCCCTGATACCCATGCAAAATTCACCAACAAATCCAAAATTTCTGGTGCGTTCAAATGTGGATCCTTTACGTACAACAGTACATCGTCGGCCTATAAGGATACTACATGGTACACTCCTCCCACTCTGATGCCCGCGTCAAAAAATTGTTTTCTCAAATATATCGCTATCGGCTCTAGCCCCAAGATATAAAGCATTGGCAATAATGGGCAGCCCTGTCTGGTACCCCTTTGGATGTCCCAGATTGCTGACACTATTCTTCCAGTTTTCACCCTGGCCACCAGTGCTTCGTATAGTATTTTGAACCACCTAATGAAGCGTTTGCGTAGCCCAAACACTCTCAGCACGGCTATGAGCCATTCACAATATATAGAATCAAACGCTTTTACGGCGTCTAATGAGACTATTGCGTATTGCTCCATAATATGTTGCAGCCATCTCAAATTTAACGCTGTGTTGCTGCCTGGTATGAACCCATTTTTATCCCTGTGTACTATGGTCCCTATGACCCTGGATAGCCATTTGGCCAATATAGTCGTCAGTATTTTGACATCATAATTTAGCATAGCTAATGGCCTATGTGAAGCACACTCGTTCGTGGGTTTACCCGGTTCAGGTATCGGGACTACTAATGTCTCCCTCATGGTATCTGGTAGTATCCTGTTTTTATATGCCTCTTTGGATACCTCGTGCAGGGTCGGGGTCAGTTCTGAGCTGTATGCCTTGTATAATACAAGGGGCAAGCTATCCATTTTAGGGTCTTAGAGGTAGTTAGCGACTTGATCGCTTCATAGATATCCTCAGCCCTTAGGTCCCCTTCCAGCATTTCACGTTGCGTGCTGTCCAACGTGGGGAGGCCTATTTCCTCTAACGTGTCTAGTATGTCGCTTTGGGGTATCAGTGTGTCGCGGCTGTACAATTGGGAGAAACATTTCTTAAAAGTGTCATTGATTGACATTTGGGATGTGTGTCTGACCCCAGTTTCATCTATAATTTCTGTGGTCAAGTGTCTCAGGGTTTCCCTCTTGCACAGCCACAACAGCAGCCTGCTTGGCTTATCTCCTTCTGAGTGTGCCCTAGTGGTTTTCGCGATGTAATTGAACTTCAACAGTCTAGCCCAGGCACCATTACAGCTGTCCCTGGCTGCCAACTGTTCCTCTTCCGCTTCCCTGGTTCTCTGGGCACTGGCCTCCATCTGTCTGATCTTTTCCTCATTTGCCTCTAGCTTGTTTCTCAGCAATCGTCTTATGCTCCCAGTGCTTGCAATGGCTTCCCCTCTCACCACTACTTTCAGTGCCTCCCAAATTGTACTGCATTTTTCTACACTCCCCACATTGTTATCTATGTATTATGACAGGTATTCCGAAGCCCCTCTCACACATTATCCCTCTAGAATTAGAATCAGCCATAGTACAAAGGGAAATGGCGATGCTTGAATGAACAGATGATGAGGGTAGACCGTGGAGAACAGTGATAGCTTTCGAAGAAGGGTGCAGGTTGACTGACATTACTGATGATGACATGTTTAGTGACGATCCAACAGGTCATGAAGTAGTGTTCTTTATGAGCTTTACATACTGGATAAGAATAGAGAGAAGTCAAATCCCTCAGCAAATGGCGATAATGCAGCAGCATTTTGACGAAGACTTGGAGAAAGTGCCAGGTGCCTGTCATGGCCACAGGCCCCAGAACACAAAAACCACACCATCTAGTGATGGGGGCAATGGGCCACTTGAGTCACTTATGTCCCTTTGGGACCCATAAACACAGGGGCCCTGGCTGGACTCAGTCCTGGCGCCTTTGGCGCCAGGCTCATATAGAGATGTGAGCAGGAACACTTTATTTCAGTGCAGGAGTGCTTTTAATTTATGTCAGTGCAGGAGTGGTTTTATTTTACAAGAACTATCCACGAGCTGAAAGCCTTTATTTCAGAGAACATCCTCATGTGCTGACTCATCGGGTGTGGCTCCCTAGGCCTGGTCTTCATGTGCTGACTCATCAGGTGTGGCAGGGTGTGGCAGGCAGACTGAATCTGGTGGGCGTGGCTTCAGAAGCTCTGCTATATAAGCTGCTCCATCCTTAAGGCCGATGCTTCGTGTTACTGTGCACTCGCGTGCAACGTGGCGCTCACCACTGCTTGGACCAGTTTACTTACCTTTGAAACCAGGCGTTCTCCTGCATACTCACCTCCAGGAAACCGGTGCTTCATCGCTTCATCTGCAGACTCTTCTCCTGACATCCAGTGACCTTGATCCTGACGCCGCAGCACCGCACTTCGCATCCACGAACTCGGACCCTGTGAAGAAGAAGAAAGACAAGGTTAGAACATCTGTCCTAGGGCCGAACCGCATTTGAACCCCGCGTGCCCCGTAGTACCAGGTACTGTACCGCTGCAGCTTCGCTCCTCATTCCCTCCGGCTGCTGCCTCGAGCTCCGCAGCTTCTGCTGGGCCGGCAACATCACCTGCAAGGGAAGAAAGCAAACGAGCAAACATCAAAATTGGAACAGGCAGCAATACAAGACAACAAAATTTACAATACAACAAAAACAGATGAGGAAAGACAAAGGCAAACAGGAACACTTACCTGAAGTATAGTGGCTTAGTCGCAGCAGGACTGGACTACCACGTGCAAAGGACCAGTGAAGGAACTCGCTCCAGATCATACAAGCGCCCCTGCCAGAAGCAGCAGGACGGAATGCTCGCCAAAACTAATCAACAGTTGAGCTTTCCACGGACAGTGCATCCCACGAGTACCACGGTTCGGGAGAAGTGGTCTGTAAGGGGATCAGGTGCACAAGCTGGCATATTCACGCCCCCTATTCTCCATGCAGGAGCAGTCCCGAGCAGCGTCACCTGTTACCACCAGTCACCACATAAGCGCAGAGGGCAAAGTCGGACCCAAGCGACCTCACCCCTGTGAGGGCTGCAACCGTGCCCCAACGCCTCTGCAGAGACCAAGTGAGCGTAACAGTGCCTTATGGACTACAGGCCCTTATGACGTAGGCCTATTAAAGGGAATAGGGGAAGTCAAAATAAAGCTGAAGCCAGGGGTGATTTTACCGCAAGCAAGACAGTACCCCATGTCTCGAGAAGCCGATGAGGGTATATTTAGGACTATTTCAGCACTAATGGAACAAGGTATTCTTGCACCATCAGAATCATCGTGCAACACTGCGGTGTATCCTGTGAAAAAATCAAAGGGAGGGTTGTAGAGATTTATACAAGATATGAGACTGATTAAACAGATTGTATATGCAGAGTTTCCACCCGGCAACAATACTATACAGTCTCCCAGTGGAAGCACAATATTTCATGGTTATTGATTTGAAAAATAAATTGTTCTCAATCCTGTTGCACAGGACTACCAAGACTTGACTTTATTCACGTTTCGCCAAACTCATCTGAAACATACTAAGCTGCCTCAAGGGTACTGTGAGTTCCCATCCATCTTTAACAGGGTCCTACAGATGGGTTTAGACAATATTGAATTGAAAAGTGCCATGATACAGAACGTAGATGACATTTTAATGTGTAGCACTACAGAAGATGAGTGCAGACAAGACTGGATTCAGTTGATGACTATTCTAGCAGACAAGGGATACAAGGTAGAGAAAGAGAAGCTACAATATTGTCAAGAAGAGGTGTTATACATAGGACAATTGATTTCACATGAGGGAAAGAAGGTGACACCTGAGAGGGCTGAGGCGATTATGGAAACTGCAAAACTGAATACAGTGAAGCAGATGCAACAATTTTTAGGGCTATGTAATTATGTAAGAGCCTGAGTGTTTGACTATAATTTGTACACAAGACCCCTTTTGCAGGCTTTGAAGAAAGCACAGATGAATAAGGAGACAATATAATGAACTGAAGAAATGGAGGAATGATTTGAGGAGTGAAAAAAGCAATTTCACAGCTCCTGTTTTGGGAATCCCCAATTACGCTGTGGAGTTTTTATTATTTTTGCACACAAATGGGACAGTCATGACAGCAGTGTTTACACAGAGAACTAAATTAGGGACAAACCTCTAGCATATTACAGTAGGATTTTAGAACCAGTTATGAAAGGACACTTTCCGTGCAAACAGTCATTAGCCGGCCGCCGCGTCCGCAATTGATAATTATATAAGTATTTTAATGGGCTCCATGATGCTTTTTGAACATGCTTTGTTTGCTATTTTAGAGAAACCCAAAGGTACATTGACATCCCAGAGAGCTTCTGCTTATAAAGCAATGATTTCAAACCCAACAATCACAATTGTCAGATGTAAAATAGTGAATCCTGCCACATTTGTAGCTGTGCCAGTTGCAGAGAGTGATCATGTGCATGACTGTGTGAATTATATTGAGTTTTATGATGATACACCACGGGAAAAGAGAATGCATTGTCGGGGGCGGAGATTCTCTTTATTGATGGTTCTTCGAAAATATATCAAACAAGTTGAGAAAGACATTCTGGCGCAGCTGTAGTAAGACATAAGGGAGTTTGAGGTTGTAGTGAGCATAAAGCTACCATCTAATTTTTCAGCACAAGCAGCAGAATTAGTGGCGCTTATTGTTGCTTTCGAGAAACACAAAGGACAGGAAGTGACGGCGTACAGTGACTCTGCCTATGTGACATCAACCGTACACACAGGGCTAGCACGTTGGAAAAGGAGGGGCTACCTCCGAGCGGACGGCATTCCAGTGCAGCATGCATCCTTATTAGACAGGCTTGTTAAAGGCACTACAACTCCCAGCAGCCATAGTGATAATTAAATGCACAGCGCATACTAAACAGACAGACTTTTTTCTTGTGAGAACGAAGCCGCAGACTAGAAGCCAAAAGGGTTGCATGTTCTGCAGATATATTGAGTTTTGATATTCCAAGTATAAGAAAAGGAGTACCACGATTATGCTAAATCGAGAAGGGTTTAATCATTTGTCAAAGACCCAATTAATGGAGATTCAAGGAAGTGCACTGGAGGAAGAGCAGGAATTATGGAAAAGAAGGAGGTGTTCTCTATCTCCTACAGAAGCATTACTGAGACAGGTTAGCACTGGAAAGCCAGGGATGCCAGTAGCGTTATTAAAGGTTGCGCTAGAACAGCTTCATTACACCGCGCATGTGTCTAGGGAGAGTCTTGCAAATACAATTGCAGAATACTGGTTTGTTCCGAATTTGTTAGAGCACATTGCATTCTATGTAGTGAATTGCATTGTATGTCAGAGTTTTTTTTTGCCGGGCATATACTGAGAACGATTAGAGGAGTAGTTTCTTGACCTAATGCTCCTTTTCAGCATTTACATATAGATTAAGTTGATATTCTGCAGGTTTCTAGTGGATACAGGTGGATAGTGGTGGTGTGTCCCTTCTCCAAGTGGATCAAAGCAAGTCCTGGATCTTCTGAACTATTATCAGCACCTAAACAATTTTTTGGCGACACTGTGCTAATTAAAAGCTTCACTAGGAAGTGGCACGAGCCAAGATTTAACGGCCCATTTTGCATTGAAGATTTTACTCCCTCAGCAGTAAAGGTCCAAGGCAGACGAGCTTGGATCCACCTGAACAACATCAAGCTAGACGCCGGTGAGACAGCAGCATCCTGTCATGATCTCTGCTTCCAAAAGGTCAAGGTTTTCCCAACTCCCTTGGAAGCAGATCCATAACCCAGGTTCCGAGGGCCAACCAGTCCCAATTGGGACCTTTTGGACCCAGTCCTGGCGCCAGTGGCACCAGGCTCATAAATGTGCCCAGTCCCAGCGCTGGAAGCGCCGGGCTCATGATGCTTGGGTGGACTTACCTGCAGCAGACCATGCTGCTTACTTGCCTGCCAGCTGAGCCTCTGATCCTCTTCTGTTTGGAACTACTTTTCCTGTTGGGTGGGGCAGGAGCCACTCCCTAGATTCAGAACACTGGAACTCTTCTGGAAAGCAGGAACTCTTTTCTTACCTAGGCGTGGCTGTGGAAGGAGACACCTAAGCACTACAGGAGGCTATTTAAACCACACCCAGTGGATGAATCTTGCTTTGCGTTATTCTGCATCCTCTGCAGCAGAACGCTCATCGTGTCTTCTGCATCGGATCCTGGGCCTAAGGAAAAAGGCTTACCATCCTGAATCCAGTCTTCAGCAACACCTATAAAGACAAGAAAGAACACGTTAGCATTCCGGCATCTGAAAGACAAAGGCTTACCTACTCTTCGTGCGCTCCGGAGGTCTTCACACTGCATTCCGGCATCTGAAAGACAAAAGCTTACCGACTCTTCGCACGCTCCGGAGGCCTTCGGCGCTGCATCCTGCATCTGAAAGACAAAACAAGGTGTGTTTAAAGACATTGGGGAACTTTGATACTCACGTACCATTACTCCTTTCCACATCAACCCCAGTGGGTATTCCGGCACCCTGCAGCCGCTCCGAACTCGTACCTGCAAAATAAAAGACAGTTAGAGCGCATCGTGAAGCAGGCAACAAGCGCTTACTTACGTGCTTCCAAGCGCTTCTATTCATCATACGGACTCCATCTTCAACTCACTTCAGCCCGTCATCCGCCATCGCCGGAACCTGCAAAACAAGAGACATCATTGCTAAAGACTTTAAAGACAATAGAATTACTCGAAACTTACCGTTCGTGCAGTAAACGACGGACAGCAGTCCTCTGAAGTCAAGAGGCCTGCGCTACCGATCCAGTGAAGAAACTGGTTACAGCACCCTGCCCCGAGGCAGATGGAGAGCTCGGCATTCACTTACCTAAGGTGAGAGCGTTAACCTTTGGGGGTCTACAGGAGAGCAAAAAAGGGAAGAGATAGGGACACCCCAATAACCCCAGTTCATTAATCCCATATTTTCTGTCTGCAGACATCTTACTCTTGAAGTCAGGCATACAGTGCACAGAGGTCCAGCCCAAAGAGCCAACCGGGTGCTACACATCACCTTTGAAGATAAGGTAGTCGCCCAGTCAAGACCGGCGCCTCTGCGAGAATCAGGTGAGCGTTACAGAACGCAAAGCCAACCGCAAAACTCTCGCCCAGGCGCTATGGAAACCTCGGATACTGACCATCTAGCCCGGTTACTTGGGGAACTAAGGGCAGAAGTGCATGCAGCTCGTCAGGAAACGAATGCTCTAAGAAGGGAACTAATTATTTCCAAGGAGAGAACAGACGGTCTTGCTAGACAATTGCTACAGTCACAAGCCAGACAAACCCCGTTACCCGCATCAGGGGCAAATCTTCCTTCAACATCCTCTATGAATCCAGTGCAGATCAACCTACCTGGGAATGTACCTCTGGCTCCGCCCGAACGATTTTCTGGTGACCCAAAGAGGTTTGCAGTATTTATCAATCAGTGCCGGTTGCACTTCTTATGCCGGCCAGCAGCCTTTCCAACTGATCAAGCTAAAGTAGCTTTTGTACTTTCGTACCTTAGTGGCAATGCGGCAGACTGGTCGATCCCTCTAATTAATCAAGATGATCCGGTTCTCCATGATTTTCAAGCCTTTCAGCTTAGTATGGAAAAACTGTTCGCAAGACATTCACAGGGGCAGGCCTTGGACAATGAGCTTCTTTCGTTGCGACAGGGTAATCAAGACCTTTTGGCTTATATTGCATCTTTCAATAGACTAATAGTGGAAACTCAATGGCCTGAGGACAAAAGGATTACGCTGTTTTACAGAGGTCTACGTGGAGAGCTCAAAGACGTTTTAGCCCAAGTAGTGAATCCCCCACAAGACTGTTCGGATTATATAGACTTGGTCGTTCAAATAGATCATAGACTGCAGAACAGGAAGGCCGACCGTTCCAAGTTTGATGCTCGAGTATTTTCCAAACCGCCAACTCCTTCCAAAGGAGTAGACTCCGGGGAACCCATGCAAATCGGGGGTCTGAAAGGTCCTCTAACACAAAAGGAGCGGGAAAGGAGAAAACAGTTGCAATTATGCCTATATTGCGGAAACTCAGGGCACTTTCTTCGAGACTGTCCGGTGAAACCTGCCAAGAAGGCAGTAGGAGCTGCAGTTACCAAAGTTACAAACTCTGAGCAGGGAAACGACCTCGCCCGACAAGAATAGAGGTCCTCTTGCCGAGCGTGAAAACCAGTTCCGTGACCTCGCATTTCGTGATACCTATGGTCCTCATTAGCCCTGATAATCCGGATCGATTACATGCAATTGAAGCTTACGTCGACAGCGGTGCCATCGGCAATTATGTGGATCATGAAATGGTTTTGAGGATGAATCTAACTCTTTGTCCCAAGGCTGTAAAGGACGTCATTACTACAGTGGATGGTACGGAGATAGCCTCCGGGCCAGTAACGCATACCACTCAAGAGGTGACGCTAGTAAGTCAAGATGGACACCATGAGAAGATCGTGTTCGATGTGATCAAGGCCCCTCAGTTTCAGATTATTCTAGGAATACCTTGGTTAGAGAAACACAATCCTCTGATCGATTGGTGAGCAAGAACGGTCCAGTTTCCAGAATGTGTCTCTACTTGTCACCCTCCACCTGGTGTTGCACTGGCAGCAATTTCTTCAGAGACTCCCCAGTTACCTCCCGAATACCTTGAATACCAAGATGTTTTCCGGAAGGATCAGGCTAACACTCTACCTCCTCATAGGTCTTATGACTGCCAGATAGACCTGATACCTGGATCTACTCCTCCTTGTAGTAGAATTTATGCCCTCACCGAGCCTGAGAACCTTCACCTTCGACAATACCTGGATCAATACCTGGCGAATGGGTTTATTCGTCCTTCCAAGTCCCCTGCTTCTTCAGCTTTGTTCTTCGTTCCAAAAAAGGAAGGAGACCTTAGAACTTGTATCGATTATCGCTCCCTGAACCAGATCACCGTTAAGAATAGATATCCGTTACCTTTGATCCCTGAACTCCTGGACCAAGTCAGAAAAGCATGCATATATACAAAGCTGGATCTTAGAGGAGCTTACCACTTGGTACGAGTAAAAGAGGGCGATGAATGGAAGACTGCCTTCCGCACCAAGTATGGGCTATTTGAATATCAGGTCATGCCCTTCGGACTTTGCAATGCCCCGGCCGCCTTTCAATATTTTATGAACGATGTGCTCAGAGAGCTCATATATGTGTGTGTTGTTGTTTACATTGACGACATCCTCGTTTATTCTTCATCGGAATCTGAACATCGGAAACACGTGAAAATGGTCCTCGAAAGATTGCGTCAACACAAACTTTTCGCTAAGTTGGAAAAATGTGTTTTCAACGTGACTGAAGTTGAATTCTTGGGATTCATATTATCACCTGGCGGAGTACGTATGGATTCAAAGAAGGTCGATGCAGTTCTCAAATGGCCATCACCATCCTCCGTAAAAGGTGTGCAAAGCATGTTAGGCTTCGCTAACTTTTACCGCAGGTTTATCCCCGAATTCTCTCGAATAGTCCAGCCCATCACTGCCTTGTTAAAGAAAAACAAACGTTTTGAATGGTCTACCGAGGCGGAACAAGCTTTCCAGGATTTGAAGACTAAATTTATCTCTGCACCAATCTTAAAACACCCTCGCCCCGAACTCCCCTACATCATGGAAACTGATGCTTCAAGCCTTGCCATGGGGGCAGTTCTATCACAAAAGGACCCGGTAACCAATCAGTTGCATCCCGTGGCATTTTGGTCCCGCAAATACTCGCCTCCTGAAATCAATTACACGATTACTGACAAGGAACTTCTGGCTATCAAGTCTGCCTTTAAGGCTTGGCGGCATTATCTGCTGGGGGCCCGACACACCGTTACTGTGATTACGGATCACCGAAACCTGCAATATTTGAAAACCGCAAAAGCCCAATCCTCTAGACAACTCCGTTGGACATTATTCTTTGCCGAGTTTGACTTCATAATTACCTATCGACCTGGTACAAAGAACGGTAAAGCTGATGCCCTTTCTCGGATGGGAGTGGAAGAACACTTGATCAACCCTAAACCTGTACCAATCATTCCCGAACAAAGAATTCTGGGTGTAATCGCCACAGAATCCATAGAGGAAGTTAAGGATAAAGCCAGGCAACTTGTAACTCCAGCAGACATACAGAATTGGCATCTGCAGGGAAAGGACTTTGCAGTAAAGGACAACTTATTGTATTTCCAAGAACGATTATACCTACCCAGCACAGATTTACAGAAAAAAGTAATCTCCTGTTATCACGATTCTTTAATGGAAGGTCATCCCGGTATGGCCAAGACCTCAGAAAAGATCAAGCGCTACTTCTGGTGGCCGTCTTGGAAAAAAGATATTAGAGACTTTATAATGTCTTGTGGAGTATGCGCCCAAAACAAGAGTCAAAAGGAAAGACCAGCAGACCTCTTACGCCCTATTGACATCCCACCTCGCCCTTGGCATACGCTTTCTATGAACTTCATCACCGATCTACCTCCATGCTCCGGATACAATACGATTCTAGTAATCGTGGACTTATTCTCCAAGATGGCGCATTTCATTCCGCTCAAAGGCTTGCCAACAGCAGCAACTCTGGCCCGAGAATTTCTCGAAAACATCGTCCAACTACACGGTTTTCCTTCGGTTCTAATTTCGGATCGAGGTAGTCAATTTATTTCTCATTTTTGGCGAAGTTGCTGTCGGTCGGCTCAAATTGATGTGAGACTATCGACCAGTCACCACCCTCAGACCGACGGACAAACCGAGAGGACCAATCAAACTCTGGAACAGTATTTACGCTGCATGCTGCAACAAACTGAAAAAACGTGGAAAGACATCCTTTGGATAGCCGAATATGCCTACAATAACTCTGTCCATTCGGGAACTGGGAAAACACCGTTTTTTCTTTTGTACGGCAGTCACCCTCGAACCTCGGAGTTGGATCCCCTCCAAGATCTTGAAACACCAGCAGTAGACTACCTGCATTCTACAATCACCCAAGCCTTTAAGGAAGCTGTTTCTCACCTTCAAAGGGCTAAAGAACAATACAAGAAAGGAGCAGATCAACATCGGAAGGAAGCCCCTCAATATCAAGTAGGGGACCAAGTCTGGTTATCCACCAAATATCTACCTCTAAAAGGGCCACGCACATTCAACCCAAGATACCTTGGTCCCTATTCCATCACTACCATAATAAACCCAGTAGTGGTCAAGTTGGACTTGCCCCCTCACATGAAGATACATCCGGTCTTCCACGTCTCTCTATTAAAACCCGTGCAACCTCAAACCCGACTAACTAAATCTCCAAAACCCATCCTAGTTGATGGAGAACTCGAGTTTGAAGTCAAAAGCATTCTGGACTCCAAGATCTTCAAATCTAAACTATTTTACCTAATTGACTGGAAAGGCTACGGCCCCCAAGAGAGATCCTGGGAACCTGCTGAATATGTCCACGCTCCTCGCCTAATCAAAAGATTTCACCGAACATTTCCTGACAAGCCAAAACCCCCGGAGAAGCCCGGTTTGGGAGGGGCCTTGAGGGGAGGTACTGTCATGATCTCTGCTTCCAAAAGGTCTGGGTTTTCCCAACTCCCTTGGAAGCAGATCCATAACCCAGGTTCCGAGGGCCAACCAGTCCCAATTGGGACCTTTTGGACCCAGTCCTGGCGCCAGTGGCACCAGGCTCATAAATGTGCCCAGTCCCAGCGCTGGAAGCGCCGGGCTCATGATGCTTGGGTGGACTTACCTGCAGCAGACCATGCTGCTTACTTGCCTGCCAGCTGAGCCTCTGATCCTCTTCTGTTTGGAACTACTTTTCCTGTTGGGTGGGGCAGGAGCCACTCCCTAGATTCAGAACACTGGAACTCTTCTGGAAAGCAGGAACTCTTTTCTTACCTAGGCGTGGCTGTGGAAGGAGACACCTAAGCACTACAGGAGGCTATTTAAACCACACCCGGTGGATGAATCTTGCTTTGCGTTATTCTGCATCCTCTGCAGCAGAACGCTCATCGTGTCTTCTGCATCGGATCCTGGGCCTAAGGAAAAAGGCTTACCATCCTGAATCCAGTCTTCAGCAACACCTATAAAGACAAGAAAGAACAGGTTAGCATTCCGGCATCTGAAAGACAAAGGCTTACCTACTCTTCGTGCGCTCCAGAGGTCTTCACACTGCATTCCGGCATCTGAAAGACAAAAGCTTACCGACTCTTCGCACGCTCCGGAGGCCTTCGGCGCTGCATCCTGCATCTGAAAGACAAAACAAGGTGCGTTTAAAGACATTGGGGAACTTTGATACTCACGTGCCATTACTCCTTTCCACATCAACCCCAGTGGGTATTCCGGCACCCTGCAGCCGCTCCGAACTCGTACCTGCAAAATAAAAGACAGTTAGAGCGCATCGTGAAGCAGGCAACAAGCGCTTACTTACGTGCTTCCAAGCGCTTCTATTCATCATACGGACTCCATCTTCAACTCACTTCAGCCCGTCATCCGCCATCGCCGGAACCTGCAAAACAAGAGACATCATTGCTAAAGACTTTAAAGACAATAGAATTACTCGAAACTTACCGTTCGTGCAGTAAACGACGGACAGCAGTCCTCTGAAGTCAAGAGGCCTGCGCTACCGATCCAGTGAAGAAACTGGTTACAGCACCCTGCCCCGAGGCAGATGGAGAGCTCGGCATTCACTTACCTAAGGTGAGAGCGTTAACCTTTGGGGGTCTACAGGAGAGCAAAAAAGGGAAGAGATAGGGACACCCCAATAACCCCAGTTCATTAATCCCATATTTTCTGTCTGCAGACATCTTACTCTTGAAGTCAGGCATACAGTGCACAGAGGTCCAGCCCAAAGAGCCAACCGGGTGCTACACATCACCTTTGAAGATACGGTAGTCGCCCAGTCAAGACCGGCGCCTCTGCGAGAATCAGGTGAGCGTTACACATCCCCAGCTTTCAATCCAGAAGCAAGGCAAGAAGAAGAATTTCAGCGTGGGCAGACTCGATCAATGACAACGAAGAAGGGCAATAAAACTACTAGCTGATTAAATACAGATTTCATTTTGACTGTGACTCATCTTGGGCACTTCTTATAGATATTATAGCAGGCATGAACATCTTTTCTGAGAGTCACAGGAATCTTATGAAAACGAACTTTAGAAAGTTATTGATTTATCACAAATATGTCTAACCTAGAATTTGAATTTGACGACTAGAAACACAAACAATTTCCAGACTTGTTTCTCACTAAGTTTCTGTTTGGTTGAATTTATGGTATTATCAGGCGGAGATGCCCACAGACTTCTACTTGCTGGTTTTGTATTTATTCTTCAAGCTTATCCTGCTCTTGTCAGAAGAAACGTGGATACTCGCACCTTTTTACAGGATCCTAAAAATAGCCCTGTGATCAGAAGGCTTCTTGTAGCAATAGTAGAAGAAATATTACAGCTGCCAGATCTATTACAGTTACCTGACTAATTGTGTTTTGTCTCTGGAAACGCTCACCTGGTTCCCACAGGGGCGCTGGTCTAGTCTGGATTGCTGTGGCCTCTTCTAGCGTGATGCGCAGGACCCGGAACACCGATTGGACAGGACCTCCAAATCGTGCTTGCCTGGCCCGTAGGAATATCCTTATGCAGATGAGAAAGGGGATTAACACTCTGCAGAATAGTGTGCTAGCCTCCCCCTTTCCCCCTTCCCCCTTCGTTCCTCTCCAACTTCCTCCAAACCCCGGTTTAAGCTCACCTTATGTTTTGGAAGGATGAACTCTCCATCCTGCTTCTGGTGCAGGGGCGCGTGTTCGTCCAGTTACTTCACTGGTTTTCAGAATGGCGCTGGCAAAATCCACTTGACTTTCCTTCGCGATGCGCCGTAAGTATGAAAGTTCAAAGTTCAAGTGAGGCCCCCTTTATGTTGTCTTTCTAACCTGTGATCTGTCCTTTATTTCAGGTGCAGAATGAAGGCGATGCGTCGAGGGGTTAAACTGCCGAGGTGAGTAGTGATGAGGGCGATCCCTCTAAATGTCCTTATCATTCCCCAGAAATGTCTCTTGTCCTTTCCCCATAGGGGCCAGGGTACGGTACCTGCCAACGGGACGGCGCCGACCCGAAATGTGGAAGAAAAGCCGGTAAGTATTATGGCTGTTAATCAGGCTTTCCTTCTGTGTTCCTTCTGCTCACCTTTTGTTTCTTCCTCTCTCCCCTAGGTGCAGAGATGTGGCATCCGATGCGGACAGCCGCGATGGAGCCGGGAGATGTCTCGAGGACAGGTGAGTGAAGTGTGGCGCTGCAGCGAGCAATGCGATGCTTTTAAATGGAAGTCTTTCTTCAGGGATGCTGGCGAGAAGATTCCGGATGCAGGTAAGAAGTTTGAAATAGTCCTTGGTTTTCACCTTTCTCTTCTCTTCCTTCCTTGCAGGTCTTCCAGGTTCGAGGCGGGCGTGGCTGGAGTCCAGGAGCAGGAGCAGACACGGTGAGCGTTAAGCTGCAGGAAGCAGAACAACGCGAAGCATGAGCTGCTGTCTGGGCGTGGCTTAAATAGCCTCCAAAGAAGTCCCAGGTATGTATCCTTCCCCAACTAGGTATGTATCCTTCCCTGGCCACGCCCGAGTGAAAAAATAGTCCCTATGAAAAAATAGTCCCTTTCAGGTCTCAGGGAGGCCTGAAGCGTGCAGCATGGTCTGCATCAGGTAAGTGCACAAAACACCTCCCTTTATGAGCCTGGCGTCTATGGCGCCAGGACTGATGTACAACATGAGCCTGGCGCCAAAGGCGCCAGGACTGAGTCCAAAGAGCCCCTATAAGGGGTCGCTGGGCTTTTACCCGAGGGCATGATGCCTGCTTCCGGGGGTGCTGGGCCTGGCCTGGTGCTCCGGGGGTAGGCATCATCACAGTCTCCTTAAAAAAATGGCAGTAAAAATAAGGAATGTTGAAAATGGTACGATTTTGGGGAATGTGCAAGCCCAACCAATTCCAGAATGCCACAAACGGTGGGGATTAATACGTTGGTTCGTAATATAAATTTTTGTACTACTACACTTTGTGGCTTTATGTTTCTCCTGTTTACCCTTCCTCGTGATATTGATGCTCCTGTTGAAATAGAGTCTACTATGATTTCTCCTATTGAAAGAACTACTCTTGGAATGTTTACCTCCACTAAGGTAGACGTTCCTTTGTTCCTCCCCACAGAGAGAACCTTTTTTGATATGCTTCATGAGTATTATGTAAATCGTGCATGGGTGAGACATAAGAGAAACATAGAAGACAATGATGGTGGGATAAACACATGTATAGATAGTACAGCACACTTGGCTAATAACATGTGGCACCAGCACATGAAAGAAGTGGGAAAGAGAGCATCTAAGGAGAGTTGCTACATATGTTCCCTGGTACCTTATGTTATGGGAACCTCAAAAATATTCATAGCCACAGAAGTATCAGTAAAAAGAAAACATTGCCTGACACATCTCGCACTTTGCATGACAAGAGGACAGTTTCATGGAAGAACAGCATCTATAGTGTGGATGAATAAAGTGACAAATCAAAGAGAAGATAATTATGTGTAAGACTTAAAGACAAAGGCATCTAGTAATAAGATACAAACAGCCTAGAATTAATGGAGCAGGAATCAAGATGGAAGGAAACAAGATTCTGCAGTGCAAAGACAAAGATGGGAAGGAAATACGTGAATGTTGGGAGAGAGGTCAACTACAAATCAAAGGAACATGGCTCACTAATGGAGGATGGGATGATGGATTAGTTGTGTGCAAAGCAGCAGCACTATCCAAAGGATTTGAAGCAATTGTGGAAAATGCACAAAGACAATGCACAGATCAATAGCCAAAGATTGCAAAATTGTTGACATGGGTCGATGATAAGGGGGAACATTGAAGATACTACCCCTGAAGAGTGTTCCTTGTGTTTCAGGAATAATGGGACGAGAAAATTTGGAGAGAATCACCAGTGTGGTTGATTCTTTGATGTTGTAGGTATGAAAGAAGGGACAGCCATCCTGATGGATCATTATTGGGCTTGTGGATCCAGACCCTACATTAAGTTGCCCAAGGACTAGGGAGGGATGTGTTCCTAAGTGATTATCCATGTTCCAGCATTAGTGATTCCACAGAGTGACCTGACCATTGGTGAATTTCCAAAAGAAAATGCTCATTTCAGAAGAAGAACACTCAGATTTCTTAATCGAACAAAGAGCGAGAACTATTTCTCCGCAAAATCGATAGAAGCCTTTGATGCTACTCCATATGAGCAGAGGTTATTTAGCAAGACTGCTGTGATATTCACGACTATCTTCATGCCAGGGATCCAGACGAGGGGCAATGCAAAGTGGTTGCAAATCACTCGCTGGGATCTCCTGCAGATGATCAACACCACCATAAAAGTATTCAATGCTATCAAGGAAGAATTGAGGGCCATACGACTGGTGACCCTACAGAATAGGTAGGTACTTCACATGATCATGGCGATGGATGGAGGAGTTTGCGCCAACATTGGGCCATCATGTTGCATGTTCACACCTTCTCAAAATGGTGAAAATTGGACCTTGACAGAGGCCATATCTTTGCTGACAAAACTGCACAACCAGATGGAAGACGAGACAGAGCACATTGCGGATGATATTTTCTCATGGGTTCCACAATGGATGGCGCACATGTTCAAGTTTCTTGGACCAGTGTTAGTAATGGTGATGTTTGGATACTGTGTGATCAAGATAATAATAAAGAGTGTGGGGGTGGCGGGAGAACATACCACTATGTGTGGGGGAAACAGGCTGATATAGGGATACCGAGTTAGTGCTCAAGGCCAGGGTAAATGGCAATTAAGGTGAAAGAAAGGCAGCACAACAGGGGGCAGCTTGAATGTGCAGCAGTGAGAGGTGGTGTAGAACGAAGGGAGGTTAAAAGAAGATTAAGAAGGAGCAGACAAGGGAAATTGAGGGGGTAGGCTCCTTGTCTTACAAAATGATGAAGAACATTGAAACACATCAGCAAGAATGGAAACCTAGTGTAGAATTAACGTGGTTTATGGTGTAACACAGGAACAGAGGGAGGCATAAGAGTTGGCTCTGCAGTGCCGTCCACTCTCAGTCAGGTCCAGACAGGCCAGGGCCTTTTATGGGGTCCAGCTTGCAAGCAAAAGGCATTTTCTTGTTGGTATCCTTCAATCAGAGGCTTGGAAAGCTGCCAATTTGCGGGCCCGTTATTAGCTCCTTCCCCATTGCTATTGAACACTATGGGGGCTCAAATGGGTATGGGGAATGGTTTTCTGAATGGGGATTTACCGGGTCCTCCAAGGTTGGAATGACCCGGTAAATCCCCATTCAGAGACACCGGACCTGGACGCGGGTTTGGAGGCAGCCATGGTGCTTATAGCACCATGGCTGCCTCCAAACTCGGAATGACCCCTTCATTTTAACCTTAAGTATGCCTTGGCATAATTGCACAATACCCTTGGCCAAGCTTTGGCACTCTAAGACTGCTATTGTGGTGATTTGGTGTAGCAAACAAAACTATTAACATAACCTAATATGATGTAAAACGAAGACAAGTTTACAGAATGACAAGATATTTTGAAAAAGGTCTGTAGAATTCATTTCATTTGCGATAGTTTGCACAGATTCCGGTCATTTGGAAAGCTGTCTGGACGTTGATATAAATCTTCATAATATAACATATACACTGGTCCGGCAAGCCCTGCTTTACTTCTAACAAATGCTTTTGTATGTGCTGTGTTGCACTGGCTGTGCTCATGCATCACACATTGCATTCCCAAATGTACCTTTCCTCACAGAGGTTCAATGATGGCAGTAGTAATTCAGTGAACACAGATGCTACATATGAAATCCATAGATGCCAGAAGGAATAGTGAAATAAATATGCTAGCCCATGTATGTTGTACAACATGCTTACAGAGCAGAAAGCAGGGTCAGATTGGGACAAAATACTAATGGGCAGCAAGGAAATTGCCATATTTACACATCACAATTTGGGACTTTTTTTATGACAATCCGTTTGACTAATACCTAATTCTAATACCCAGGGGTGACTTTTGGGAACATTTGTGGGAATGTGTGCATTAAAAACATCTTGGTTCAGTAACATTTTTTAATAAGCATTAGCAATGCCAACAGTTTGGGTTTATGTGTAGGCATGGGAAAGGTGCATGCCAGGCACAGCCGTAGTGGTATTAAATGGCATTTGACGGTAGCAGGTGCAACATTTTGTGAGTACCTGTCCATCTAATAGCAGTACCTGGCAAATTATTATTATTTTTATTATTATTATTATTATTATTGTATTTATTGTGCGCAGCCCTAGCTTCGAGAAGCAAAGGAGCGCTTTACAGATGTATACAATACAGATACACAACGTAGTGCCTTACAGAGCTATGCAACAGTACAGGTGCATAACGGAGCGCTATATAGAGGTAAAAACAAAACAGATGTAAAGCTGGGGTAGGATACAGAGGGGCATAGAGGAGGGGTGCAGCTGTAGAGGGTACCAGGGAGGAGAGGGGCAGGATGTGTCTAGCAAGTCAGGTGGCATGGCTGGCGGCGAGATGACCTAGATGTTGAGGAGGAGAGAGCCCTTAAAGAGGTGAGTCTTGAGTTCTTTTCAGAATTGCATGAGCGTGGGGGTGGGTCTGATGCTGACGGGGAGGAGGTTCCATAGTCCTATACTACCTGATACTTTTACATAGGCCAAACTGTTGGCTTTGCCGATGCTTGTTTTTAATCGGAATTCAGTGAAGGACACAGAGAGTGCTTATAAATCGAGTGGCTGAAGGCAGACTTCATTAAAAGATGCTTTATTACACCAGTAGCAGGTTTGCAACTACAATTAAGTCATTAACTCTCAGAAGACTGCTTTGAAATAACACTGGCAGGCACTTTCAGAGCAACGTTTGATGGTAAGGATTGATTAAAGCGAGCTCAAAGAATTCTTTGGGAGGTGTCTTGAGCTTGGAGGGAATGGCCATAGGTATTAGCATGTCCATTGGCAGTCAATGGGTGGCCAAATAACCAACCAACACCTACAGGCAGTGTGCACCTCCTCATATGCCATCCTAGCTGTACTGTAATGCAATAGTTTCAGCTTGTAGGTGTCACAAGTGACACCTAATAGCGTAAACTAAAAATGCCAGCTTACTAGTCCGCAAAGTCATGAAAGTATCCCAAGTTGGCCCAGAAAACTGTCTCACAGTGGCATATCAGGACGGGCCTTCGGGCATTCCCCCATTGTCTTACAGCAGTAATCTTTAAACTTTGAGGCTGGTCCCGCTAGGGGGGGCTCCAAATGATGACAGGGTTGTGGGGCAAGGCTCTTCAAAAAAGGGGTACAGTGATTGATTTTAATAGAAAGTATCAAACAGTTATGGCATTTGGGGGCCCGGCAAAAATATTTTTACTCAAGAGGGTTCTCAGCATAAACAAGTATGAATATTGTAAGGGTAGGTCCGAGCCTGGCAGCGAGCCTAAATTTTAACTTTGATATCGGTATCTCAATCCACAGGGAGTATACCGGGGACACTGCACAACTGCGTTGTCCCTTTGGAAGCTTAGGAAAAGCATGCTTTGTCTCGATTCCTGTTGCAGTGCACGCCACGCGGCGCTCTGCATTTGTGTGACTTGCTTCATAGTCCCCAGAGACTTCTCCTTTCCGAGGAGGCATATTATATTATAATCAACCTCCACCATGAGGAACTCTACCACGGGAGAATTGCATGTTTCGAATTATTGCCTACCAGAGGAGAGGCTGTGATTGCAACAACCTGTTTAATGCTTGACACCTTGCTAGAGTTTAAACGCACCTTCCCCTGACATTCGACAATTCTGTGCATCAAAAAGAAAGCCTCGAAGGGATTTAAGTATGTGCGTCGCCGATTGAATGGGATTTTGACTGTTAAACTGGGTGCACTAGATTATTTCAGATGCGCGCCATTTCCGTCAGTCACACGCCTCTTTCATCGAGGCTCCAGTCGCCAGGATATTTCCATTATCTCGATGCGATCCACGTTTTGTGTTGGAATTTAATCGGCGGGAGAGTGGATAATCCAGAGAGGGAGAAAAACAAAGCCTTATTTGTTTATGAAATCATTCATGAGATGAGGAGACACCCTGGTAATTATGCTTTTTACAACATATTTTACTAGAAACTCCGAGGAATGAAAATATTCACTTACTACTTAGATTATCGCGGCTTGCTTCTTCGTGCTTTGGTTTTTTTTTATGTTCACCTCACAGGTTTGCATGGAATTAATTTTATCAGCGGGAGAGGGGGGGGAGGTCTTCCAGCAGCTGTATTTTTGATATTTTGCCGATGAAAACTGCCTGTTTCTGGAAGTTATTTGTGAGGTGCGAGCCTGAAGTTTAGCTTGTGAGGTGATGCCATCCAATGCCATTCCCCGTCGTGTGCCCAAAAATAACCAGTCGTCTGGGGAGGGTGTTTGCAGCAGTAAATTTCCATGTTGCGCAGCAGATGGCTAGTCCGTGCAAATCAAGCTAAATGTATGCAGCTTGGCAAAAGGGGCAGAAATCAAATGTGTGATTCGGCGTCGTCCAATTAAGAGCTTTTGAGCCGGCCATTCCACATGTGGTGAGGTAACCATTCTGCACAGCCCACATGGCACCCTTCGACTCCCCCATCCCGCCCCCAGGCTGGCTGTAAATCAGGAGAGGCCATAAGTGATGCTGGAGGAGGTCCGTGCTCAGCTTTGGTGTCGGCCATTTTTTATTAGCGCGGGTAAAGTAAACCGGGGCCTATCGTTCAATGTCAGATTCAATGGCCACTGACCCAATGGGCTGCGATTGTGGCGGTCACAAATCAGTGCATAATGAAGTCGGGAAGTGGTCCCTGCAGATTTAGTAGGACATCTGTCTGACTGCGGACAACCTCGCACTGCCTTGTATATTATGCCGAAGTCCCATGATGCTCAGTGTGGCATACATTACACTCCGTTGACTTAATGGCCGCCTTCTTATACAGCGTGCAAAAACCACACTGATGTATAAGCACCCGCGTTGCATTGCTTATCGGCTATCTCTAGTCACCTATTTTCAAATGTAATTTCCTTTTTGAGCCAAACATATTTAATGTTCAAGCTTCCACTGCTGTGTGCTTTGGTCGTTTCACTTCCTCCTCTGCCCATTGTCATTTATCTTCCATTTCAGCTCTAGTAGATAGCGCCCAATGTTGCCTTTTATTTTACTTGCAACATGTTTGATGCACTAAAGAAGGTTTGACATCCTAATCATTAAATCATATTTTGTGGGATTCCGTTGGGGTCAATTTCCCACACGATGGTGGGCCACAAATGGCATCTTATCATCCACCAGACAGGTGTGTGTATGGCAGTGTTTCTTGCCATAGCACAGTGGCATTGACTATCACCACTAGGCCAATGTGGGACTACTAACCCCCCCAGTCCTCCGCCACAGCGACCAGCTGTAACAAAAGGGGTGCTAAGCAACCTGCAAGCTAGAAATGGTATTAAATACTTCCTAAATAACAGGAGATGGGATAAACCCTGAGCTCTTGCCTATAACCTGTTATGATCTCAGATTTTAATTTAAATTTTATTTTTTACATTTGTATAGCGCACAAACAGCCCATGGGCATTGCGGCGATGTTACTTGCAGGGAGCTTAGTTACAGGGAGGTACAATATAAATAAGGGAGGTACAATATACATATTTTACATTTTACATAATTTACATTGGTAACACATGAATGCAGTCAGCTAGTTGCAGATACATTTGCAGGTTTATAGGGAGAGGTGGCGCAAGGTCATATAGGGACTGTGGTGTTAATCAGGTGAACAGAGTGGTTCTCATGGCTTTGCGGAAGGCAAGGAGTTAGGCTTCGGCACAAAGCGTCATGGGAAGGGCGTTCCAGTGTAGGGAGGCAAGGTAGGGGAAGCTAGCGCCTCCTGCCATGGCTCTTTTTACCCTGGGCACAGTGAGCATGTTTGCGTAGGGTGTTCTGGTTGGCCTTGCAGATGTGGCGGGGTGGATTCTTTGTGATAGGTAAGCTGGTGCAGAGAGGTGTATGCATTTATGGGTAAGAGTCAGGGCTTTGAAGGCAATTCTCTCCTTTATATGGAGCCAGTGGGCTGATTTTCTGGCGTCTGAGATGTGTTCTCTTTTAGAGATACCTTGGGCTGCACACAGAGCATTGTTCTGGATTACTTGCAGTTTTTCTAGTCTAGTCATGGATAGATTGGACTCCAAGGGTTTTCACTGTGTCAGATACTGGAATTTTGGTGGAGTCAATGGTGAAGTGGCTGAACTGGGTGTCAAGATTTTTGAGCGTATCAGTGGATGGATCCTACCAGTAGGAGTTCTGTCTTGTCAAAGTTGAGGCATGTTAAGTGACTTCAATTCAGCAATCCCACTAAGTCAGTGCCTCATCTGGGATGCCCAAGGGAAGCCCCTATTTATATATTTTTATGACAAGTTATACTCTGGATGATAAACCCTTATATAATGCCCCTCTCTTTGAATCCCCCTGACCTCACTGAGCCAAGAAGTAGGTTTGTTTTTCAATGTTAAAGATGTATTGAGAAAGTAAACAATATATATATATCACACTTTTATGAATAAATTAATATTTGATAGCACACTTAGGCATATGACAGTGATCAACAATGGATGATGTTACACTAGCACACTGATTTAATTACTTAATAGTTAGTATAAGGAGGATAAGGAGGATAAGGTAGCTGAGAATACTTTTATGATTTCAAGGAAATGCAGTACAGAAATAAACTGATAGGGTTTCACAAGAGATAATATGTTCACTTTTCCCCTTGTGGCAATTCATTCCCCCCCTATGCAATATAAGGAGATGGAAGGAGAGCACACAATTTGCAGGCATACAAACAAAATGCAATACAAAGTTCTAGTTCCCCCCAGCGATCTTAGAAGAAAACAGGTATGATTTTAAAACACAGGCAAAATACTTTAAGTGTGATTTGCAAAGAATGGAAAAATATGCAAAAAAATGAATGTAATTCCCTGTAGGAGGTTCAGGGTAGGTGATAGCTATTTAAGATTAGTTCAAGTCACACCGCAATGCTCAATGAGGGATTAGCAGGTTGAAAACAAATTTTAGCAGTTCAAGCAAAAGCGGCTATTTTGACAGGAGCTAATTTGACCAATTATCGGCAATTTTTCCGAATGCGTCAAGCGCGATTTAAAAGATACGGACGATTTAGTGAAGGTAGTTTCTCGAAATGAAAGTAAACTTCAGAATGACAAAATTACACTTTTACAGCTTTGAAATGACAGAATGAACACACGATTCCTATGACGCAGTTCTGGACAGGTTCAAATGTTTTGAATCAGATTATTTTAGACTAAGAGATTGGTTCTGGCACAGTTCTAGCTGAGTACTCACACTATAAATTTGAAATAGGCCGTCAAGATCGGGTCAGGTTGGCTGCAGTTCTCTCGCCACGGACGGTCTTTAGTACCGGTTCTGCTCACAGCGATCTGGTCTGTGTCTTCTAGCGGATCTGGATCTCTGGTTCTGGTCTCGGCACTGCACAGCGGTCTGGTCTGGGTCTCTTGAATTGGATCTGATGGTTCTGGATACACAGGATTCTTAGCAAGCAGCAAACCGCGCAGCCCGGCGGTTGAATAGTTTGCAAAGGATTTTGAGGCCTGCTGAAGAGAACTCAGCTTGTGGGTTAGGCCTTTGCTTTAAGTTCTGGAGTCTGAGTACTAAGTTCTGGAGATGGTCCTTCTGGATATTGTCTGGTCCGGCAAAATGCTTCGCAAGAAAGTGGAAAGTGAATGTCTTGCCTGTCCAAAGCAGTCTCTTTTTATGTGTTTTGAAAATGGGTGTGTGCGTGGGCATAACTAAGCCTGCCCCTCACAACTTATCATTGGCCAAGCTCTCCTCTCTCCCTTGATTGGGGGAAGGAATGGAGTGTAATCAGGCATCAATGTTATGGCATACAGAAAGAACACTCCCCTTGTCAATTTGCACACAAATCTATTTTTGATCCAAATACATATTTATCTATGTACCATTTTTCTAATATTATATGTCAAGTTAACATATTTTCTGTAGCACCAACCCATCCGATCCCTGTCTTTGTAAGATGTTGTGTCCACTTTTGACAGAATTCTGCCCTTTTCATCAAGAACACAACCTCTAAACTTTTCCAGAATTTACACAAACGTGCACAAGGAATATGGGCATCAGAAGATAAAGTGTCTGATTTTTAACATACAGACATTCGGAGTAATACCTTATTTTCCACTACTACCCCCCATAACATACCACAGAGTCCTAACACCTCATAAAATGTGCACAGAAAAATCACAAGAATAATGATATTAATTGATGGGAACAGCAGAAGGCAGCCAGGCCTGCGAATGCAGTGGCTGAGCATGTTTCAACTCCTGTCGGGGGTAGTTGCCGGGCAGAATTCAATCTCTTCAAGCCAGGCTTCAGCTAAATGTCACTTTTGTTCCAGTTTTCTTCATTCAAATCAAACTACAATTTTTACACATGCAGCTAGAATGCTGATTCTAAGTTCAAAACTATGACCTTTAAACAGTTACAATCTATGTGACACTCAAAAGTAGATTACTCATTTATTTTAAACATTTCGATTTTAGTGGTTTTAAATCCAATTTCAGTTAAGCTGCTGACATCCACAGCTCAGCCAGTTTTGTTATAAACATTGTTTTGGGCTCTTCATCTTTCCAGATTTTGTATGCACACAAGACTACATTCTGCCAAATGTCCGCTGGTGTTCAGTGAGCTTTTTGAATATCTTGCAATGTTTAAAATAGGCATTTTTAGCTTGCATTTCAGAGAAACAAACGTGATTTCAAAGCGCTTTTTGATCTAACAGGCACTGCTGTTTTTCCTTTGGCACCATGTTTCACTCATAGCGCTTCTGGGCCAACACGCTCGCACTGGTGGGTGGCAGGTTAGGCGACCATTTTGGTGTGCGCAAAACTGCGCGGTTTTCCTGGATTCTGGTGCAAATGTGGGCTTCTTGGCCATCTTTCATTTTCTAAGCCCACAGCGCCAAATGTTGCAGCATAATAACTTGAACATGGGTCAAAACCCCTGAAAGGCAGAGTCCTTTGACTGCCATCCACGTTTGGATGGTGTTGTAAATGTTGTTAAGAGTCGTGGAGTCAGTGTCGTTGTTGCCTGTGAGGGTGAAGAGGATCTGAGTATCGTCAGCATAGTTGGTGTAGGAGATACCCATGGCTTCAGGATCCTTGGGGCAGTCCACAGAGCATGATGGTGGGTGAGGCCGAGGCAAGATCAGAGAAAACGTGCATGGTCCTACCTTGTAAGAAGGAGGTTATACATGCAGTGACGTCAGGGGAGAATTTGGCTGTGGAGGTGAGGTGGTGGCATAGGACATTATGGTCTATGAGGTCAAATGCCACACCAGACACCAGAGGGAATTTTTTGAGCCCCAACAAGGAGACATTTTTTAATTAAATACTAATATCAATTGGAACTGTTACACTCCCCTATCTTTCCCCTCCCCAGGGATCTGCTACGCCAGCTCACTGTAAAGACTGGAGGGGGGTGTCTGTACTCCTGCTCTCTATATGGCAGAGGAGAGGCACAGAGGACCCCAGCCAAGATTCTCTATAAGGTAGCAATGGATGAGCAATCAAGGCCTAGCTTCTCAGGAGATGATGCAGGCTGGTTCTTAAGCAGAGTGTAGTCCCCAAGCCCCCACAAAGGAATGTCCACACACTGTATTATTTAAAACGCAGTCTTTATATAATTAATATTCAAGGTTATGTACACTATTACAATAACTCACTTTGTGCATAGAAAATCTACAATGACAAATATATACAGTTCTGAAGTGGTACCACAATTATTATCAGATCTCATTAAAGTGCATCAACTATACTCTGGTCAAATGTCAAACACAGATCAAGGAATAAAAGTAACCAACAATAGATATAGGAGGAAAGCAGTTGGTTGGAACAATTGGCAGAATATTGACCCCTACCAACTAGGCACAATTCTGTGTGGAGATCCCCCCCACCTGGGCAACCTGTAAATAAAGATATATTGTACAAGCCCAGTCCATATATTGTTCAAAAGAGTCTTATTTCCTTCTAAAATAGTTCTACAACCCCAATGTACCTGGAATAGCAGAGTTCATCGTCGGGTCGTCGACGGATCCTTCTTGAGCGGCTCCCTTTAAGGCAAGAGCCACGGATCGTTGAGATCCCATGAGGAAAAAGGGGTGAACGACGACGGCGAGGCGGCAGCTTCGTTCCTAGAGGTGCTCGGAGATGACGGAGCATTGGCGTCCTGCAAGGAAGAGGCGTGCGGGGCACCTCGATGATGATAGTTCAGGACCGCAAAGAGATTGTGAAGAACTGTGGCCCAGCAAGGGCGTCGAGTCATCTGGCGTCTCTATGGTCATCAGGTGGCAGGACACCACCGGCGGATGCTCCTCGGCGCGTTGGCACCTTGACTTTCTCCGGCGGGACAACACGGTCGACAGTGCAGGCAAGAGCGTCCTTGGATCAAATGTTACTTAGGCAAAGGGAGCACGCCAGCACCGGTCGGCGCTTCTCTTTGTAATTCCGCGGTGGTACCTGTCTCCGGTCGGCAGCCTGTCGTAGGTCTGTCTACCAAGGAGCTTTGGCAAAGATCAGCTGGTGCAAGATGGTCCCTCGTAGCTCGGGAAGAGGGTGCCTTACCAGGTCCTCTCTGGGTCAGTCCTTGGAGATAAAGCAGCTTTCAGATTGATGAAGTAGAGCAGCATCAAGACTTCTCTTCCAGCAGGGCTTCAAGATTAAGCTTCAGTTTGAACTCCAGTTTCTCTTCAGCTTCTGAACACGAATTCTAGCAGTAAGAGGCCCCCAGATATACTAGTTGATCTCCCATTCATTCTGCTGGCTCACACTCAGGCAACCAATCGGTCAGAAGGGCATTCATGCAGGCTGGCAGCCAATCAGGTGCATAGTGCATTCAGTCCATTCACTTCTCTCCAGACACTCACAACAAGTTATGTGTATTGGGACAAGTATCTAGCCATTCAACACTCCACACTGCATTCATACCCGTTGTGGGAAGGGCTGTCTCAGTCAATGTGTCAAACACCAGAAACTAGATATCCACAACAAGAAGTGCATATTTGTCACACACTCCATTCACCCAGGTCCCCTCCACAGGGTGTACCCACAACATACAGTCACTGGGAAGGCTCCAGCCAGCCTGGCCTGGACTTCACAACAACACCACATATGGACCTTCCACCCAACAGCCAGTCAGGGGGAAGGGACAGAGTCAGGGCTTCCCAGGACTTTGGGAAAACACGGTAACAGGCGATAGAAAGCAAGAGGCCACAGGGGTCATCTTGTTTCCTATCAGGAATCAACTGATTCCAATGCAAGGGCCTGGGTATCCCAAAATGGAGGATACCCATACCCTGCTCTGTGGGCCACACACAGGTGCCCAAAAACGTACACTAGGGGAACAGGGTTGCACCCCCACCCATGGGTGCCTTTAGGGTATCACATGGGTCTGTACACCAAACCAAAAGAGAGCTGCACCGCCAGGAGTCCCACATGAACTTGTGCGTGAAAAACACGACAGAAAACATGATAAAAGCAGTAAAGGACAAGGATATGGAGGCCCTGTCCCTCTGATGCATTTCCAGCATCACACTCACACCCCTCGACAGGGTCATGAAGGGACCCTTTGGGTAAACTGAAATGTCAGAACCCTCATACCTATCTGGTGCAACTCACCCAAGAAGAGGGCCAAAGGAGGGCCCAGGTGGGTGGCTCTTTTCCATATCCAGGTTATGCAAGACTGTTATCGATACCAAAAACCACATGCCAAGGTACATACCTTTTCACCCTTATTTAACAACACCAATACATTAAATGTCTAAACGACTCCTATATGTTATGCTATGTTGTGATAATTTATACTATACACTGCTACCATTAAAGTTGTGTTAAAGTGGATGAGTTTTTTTTTTTACTGGTAGTCAGTGTAGACTTTTCACGGCTGGTGTGATATCGTCTCTTCTATTCAGACTCAGGAGTAGTCTTGATGCAGTACCTTGGATGTGTTATCTTTTTTTGTGAGGCGCTCTGGCTTTCCAAGGTAGTGGCTGTTTGTGTAGTCTAGTCTTGCCAGTACCAAGGAGATGATTGTGAGGGTCCTATGTAGGAAGTTGAGATAGGGGAGGCTCCCTCTTATTGGTCGTAGGAGGTAGAAGCATTATTTTGCTATTGCGTTGACTTGTGTGATTCTAGAGAAAGTCTGTTGTCCATGAGGATTCCTAGGTTTTTTATCACAGACAATGGGCCTCATTATGAGTATGGAGGTAATGAAAAAAGGAAGGCGGAATGGTATTACCGGCATTGTTAACGGGTCTGGGCCATTACGAGCCGACAACCCGGCAATACCGCCACCGCCCGCACCGGGCCCCTTCTTACCGGCAGGCGCGCGTACACGCGCCCCTTTGTGGTGGAAATACCAGCATGCTGCTAACAGGGGGACATCACAAGTTATGCGGGCATGCACTTACCGGCATCCCGAAGGTGGTAATTAGGGCCTGCACGATGGCGGCAATACAGGCATCGCAGACCACCCGCAAATAGCAATCTGCACTGAAGCCAACTCCCACAGGTGCACACAATCCCCACAGGTGGAGTCAATGGAGCATGTCTCAGTACAAAAGGAGCACACCCACACACCACACCCCTTCCCACTCCAAAATGATCCCACTAGCTGTTGCAATCCTGGGGCTGGAGGACATGCCTCTACTGCTACAACAGCAACAAGAACAACAACAACGACAGGCAGCACAGAGGAGAAGGAGGGTGTGACAGGCCCAGCAAGTCCCACCAGTGCAGCCAGTGGTACCACGTAGGCAGCCACCAATCCCACGCATCAGAGCCAGTCCATTCAATCTAACCCCTGAGCAGATCCACACCCTGTACCGGTTGGACCGGGACACCATCACCCACATAGTGGACATGATACACGACAACATCATCAGCCTGATAGAAATCCTCACAGCCATCTCCCCTCTACTGAAGGTAGTGACTGTGCTCCGCTTCCTGGCCACAGGGACCTACCAGCACACAGTGGGCCAGCTGCATGGCATATCACAACCTCTCTTTTCACGCTTGCTGACCCAAGTGCTGGATGCCCTCCTGAAGCACACTAGCACCCACATATCCCTATCACGGACTGCCCAGGAGCTTGCAGACACTAAAGTAGGCTTCCACGCACTGACAGGCAGGCCCAATTGTGTCGGTGCCCTCAAATGCACCCATGTCGAACTGGTTGTCCATCATGCCATAGAGGCTGTGTACTGCAATCGCAAGCAATACCACTCCATCAATGTGCAGGTGGTATGTGACTCCAGCAAGATCATCACACATTGTTGTGCCTGATATCCCAGATCCACACACGATGCCATGGTGTTGTGGAACTCCACACTACCCTGCTACATGGAGTGACATGCTGGACGACGTGCCTGGCTGCTTGGTAAGTTGCCTGACTGGGCCAAGGCATTGCATTGGGGTTGTGAGGTGGGAAGGTGCATACTCCACCTGGGTGTGATTGGGGTGGATGCATACTCCACCTGGATGGGATTGGGGGATTCATACTCCACCTGGGTGGGATTGGGGGGGGGATGCATACTCCACCTGAGTGGGATTGGGGAGGATGTATACTCCACCTGGGTGGGATTGGGCAGTGAGTGGACAATGCACTCAGAGCTAAACACTGTTGTCCTGAACATCCCAACCGGAACATGACACATCAATGCCATACATAAGACCAATGCTGCACATCAATGACAACATGCCAGGCGCACAAGCAGGCCACCATGGGTATGTCAAGCGATGCATGAGGAATCATGATTACAACTGTGCCAATGGTGCTAGTGTGATTAGGTACAGATTAGCATACACTGCAATAATGGGTGGCAACACATCATTCCACATCCACAGTACATATGCATCAGCATGCAAGTGAACACCGTGCATTATCTGTACAATGCAATCCACACTAGTGGACCATTGTGCAGTACACAAAGCATCAGATGAACCTGTGTGCATACATCCAGAGACATGTGCATGCCAACACCAAATAGCTGCGGCCATGGCCGTTAATCCCAAAGGTGTCAGCTCTGATTGACTCACACATACCTCTTTGTGCTCCCATTCAGGTGATGGAGGCTATCCCTTGAAGCCGTACCTACTTACCCCGGTGTGGAACCCGCATAACAGGCATGAAGAGGAGTACAATCGGGTTCATACCCGTACACGTGGTGTGATTGAGCAGACCTTTGGCCTGTTGAAGGCACGGTTCCGCTGCCTAAGCAGGTCTGGTGGAGCACTCCTTTATGGCCCTGAGAAGGTTGCAAAGATCAACATGGTCTGTGTCATGCTGCACAACATGTGCATCCGGAGAAATGTACCACTGCCACCTGACATTGACATGCATGCACCGGGTGAGGATGATGAGGATGATGATGGAGGAGAAGCAGCACTCCTGCCAGTATGTGATGCACAAGATGGCTGCGCTGTACGCCAATCACTGATTGACGAGTACTTCTGAACCACAGGGATGTTGATGGTTATGTGTCAGTGCTACACTGAGCACTGGGACCATGTGGAGATGGACACAGGGTGTGTGGGGAGTTGGGCACTGTGCGCCGACATGAATAGTATGAACACACACGAAATGAACAATGTCTAGGCATTAAATGATTTAAAACACAACGGGTGTATTAATGAAAATTACAACAAATTCCTCCCTCCACCACTCGCACGCCCTTCCTCCTCCCCAATAAACACCCCATAACCCCAATAAACACCCCATACCCCCAATAAACACCCCATACCCCCAATAAACACCTCCTTAATACCCTCAACACCACCTCCCCCCTCACTCATTGTCATCCCACACTATTTCCAGACTTTTTTTGTGTCCAGGGACAGAATTTCTGTCTGCCTTGCACTGTGCCTTGTCATCTGCACAGGGCTTGAGGGAGCAGAGGTTGCATGTGTGGATGATGGGGTGGATGCAGATGGGATTTGCACCACCAGTGCAGGTTGTTGGCGCTGCATGTGTGCGAGCATGCTGTTTAGGACCTGTGTGACAGCCCCCAAACTGTCACAAATCATTATGGTACTTGCATTGATGGCCGCAATCATCCCAGAATTGGCCTCCCTGATCTCACGGTGTGTTTCCTCGCCCTCTGCCACATATTGGCACACCATGTCAAGCATCGAGTCCTGTCGGGCCTCTACCCTTGACAGGCGTGCCTCCATGTCAGTGTGGGCTGTGGAGGTAAAGGGTGCTGCAGCTGGGTGTGCAATTGCAGGGCTGGACTCTGGGGTGCTTGTGAGATGTGGACTGTGCAGTTGAACCGCAGAATCCTGCATGTGGCTGGACAGTGTGCCCTGAGTGATGTGTTGGCAGGTGGACAGGGGGCTTGGGGTGCGGGGACATGCCACATGGATTGTGCCATCCATGTCCACAAACTCCTCCACTTCAACATCCACATCGCTGAGTGGGGCTATGGCTGCTGCCTCACCCACTGAACTGGTGGCAGCGGACTGCGTGCCATCATCCTCCCCTTCAGCTGTTGTTGCCAGCTCTGTATTTGCACTTCAGTCCGCTGCTGTTGTTTCCGGTGCCCTGGGTAGCAATCTGGGCCGCAGTGCTGCCCCGAAAGTGGGATGCCTGGTGCCCTGTGGTCTTGCCCTGGATGTAGATGCCCTTGGGGCAGGGTCCTGACTTTCACCTTTTGCATCAGTGCCTGTGGGGGAACAAGAGATGCAGGGCATCAGTGATGGTTTTATATGCAAGATGCATGAGTTGGTGCAGTGCAGTATTTTATTTCTCATGCATTGCAATCTTATATGTGTTTCACACAGGGTACTTTCAAGGGGGGGCATATTGGCATGAGCCGTGGCGTCTCCATTTGGCACTGATGCGTACCAAGTGGCATGCCATTGTATTGAGGTTTGTGTGATGTATGACATGCAAATGGTCACTGTGTATTGGGTGTCTGTTGGTGATGGGATTAGCACACAGCATGCATTTCATTGTGGCAGGATTTGGGCCTCCATCTAGACATGGATCTTTATATGTGTGTATGATGGGCCATGCATTGGCTTGGCTCACTTTCACATCACTTGTACTATGTCATGGTTTGGCCTACTGGGGTTTGCAGGGTCACTCACCTCCATCTCCCAATGTCGCGGCACCCTTCTCCATTTCGCCAAAGCCCTCTATGGACTCCATATGTATTGTCGTGCTGCAGGTCTCTTCCCAGCGCATTAGTTTCACTGGTGAGTGGGCATCCCCACCTGTGGCCATGGCCTCCCTGCGATTGCTGGACAAGATATTACGGACCCGGAGACGTAGCTCGTCCCATCTTTTTTTTACAGTCTTTGACTGTGCGGGGGGTGGTGCCAACCGCTGACACCTTGCGCAAACCTCCTCCCATATTCCTTTTTTTCTTATTTGTGCTTCCCTTTTGAGGTTGGTGGCATAAACCTCACCTGCATGGGCTGCAAGAGTGTCAGCCACCATGTTTAGCTCCTCATCTGAGAAGCGCTTCTTGCGCAGGCGGGGGGGTAGATTTGCGTGTAGCCTTCGACATGCTACATGCTATGGCCCTGCTCTCTACTCTGTGCCACTGCTGAAATGGGAGGATTGCAATGGATTGTGTTTTTGAAGATGGCCGCCGGCACATTTCCCGTTCTGACGCGATGATGTTACTTCCGGGTCCAGTATTACGAGCCCGTTATTAGCATGATGTTATTACCAGGTCTGTATTAAGGGGTTGCTCCTTGGCAGAGGTGGTATCGGCGGGTCCCGTAATGGCGCTATCGGGGGGTTGGAGGGCCTTTACCGGCATGGCGGTGCAGCCATTACCGGCATGGGTGTTCGCGCACTCGTAATCAGCCGCTATTAGCGGCGTCAAGGGTGTACGGACACGCTATTACATCCATGCCGGTAATGACTCTGTTTGTAGCGGGATTCTCGTAATGAGGCCCAATATCTCCGGTTGGGTTTCTCATGCATGGTGGCCAGCTATGGTATGTCTGTGTTGAATTGTCTTTTGGTGGGGAGATCATTATTTCTGTTTTGGTTGTATTTAGCTTGAGATTGTTGTTTGTCATCCAGGTGTATATGTCCATGAGGTGTTTGTTGAGGGTGTTGTTCGGATCTTGGGTGGAGGTCATATATATATAAATAAGTAAATGAAAAGATAAGCACATAAATACATAATAAATAACTAAATATAAATATATTATACAGTGGCGGTTGCTGACCTACAGTTAAGGTGATACCTATGAGCCATAGGAAATCAAAAATTTCTATGGCTAATAGCATTTGATTTGATGGATAGGTTTGACTGATATTTTTTTGTGAGGCGCTCTGGCTTCCCAAGGTAGTGGCTGTTTGTGTAGTCTAGTCTTGCCAGTACCAAGGAGATGATTGTGAGGGTCCTATGTAGGAAGTTGAGATAGGGGAGGCTCCCTCTTATTGGTCGTAGGAGGTAGAAGCATTATTTTGCTATTGCGTTGACTTGTGTGATTCTAGAGAAAGTCTGTTGTCCATGAGGATTCCTAGGTTTTTTATCACAGACAATGGGCCTCATTATGAGTATGGAGGTAATGAAAAAAGGAAGGCGGAATGGTATTACCGGCATTGTTAACGGGTCTGGGCCATTACGAGCCGACAACCCGGCAATACCGCCACCGCCCGCACCGGGCCCCTTCTTACCGGCAGGCGCGCGTACACGCGCCCCTTTGTGGTGGAAATACCAGCATGCTGCTAACAGGGGGACATCACAAGTTATGCGGGCATGCACTTACCGGCATCCCGAAGGTGGTAATTAGGGCCTGCACGATGGCGGCAATACAGGCATCGCAGACCACCCGCAAATAGCAATCTGCACTGAAGCCAACTCCCACAGGTGCACACAATCCCCACAGGTGGAGTCAATGGAGCATGTCTCAGTACAAAAGGAGCACACCCACACACCACACCCCTTCCCACTCCAAAATGATCCCACTAGCTGTTGCAATCCTGGGGCTGGAGGACATGCCTCTACTGCTACAACAGCAACAAGAACAACAACAACGACAGGCAGCACAGAGGAGAAGGAGGGTGTGACAGGCCCAGCAAGTCCCACCAGTGCAGCCAGTGGTACCACGTAGGCAGCCACCAATCCCACGCATCAGAGCCAGTCCATTCAATCTAACCCCTGAGCAGATCCACACCCTGTACCGGTTGGACCGGGACACCATCACCCACATAGTGGACATGATACACGACAACATCATCAGCCTGATAGAAATCCTCACAGCCATCTCCCCTCTACTGAAGGTAGTGACTGTGCTCCGCTTCCTGGCCACAGGGACCTACCAGCACACAGTGGGCCAGCTGCATGGCATATCACAACCTCTCTTTTCACGCTTGCTGACCCAAGTGCTGGATGCCCTCCTGAAGCACACTAGCACCCACATATCCCTATCACGGACTGCCCAGGAGCTTGCAGACACTAAAGTAGGCTTCCACGCACTGACAGGCAGGCCCAATTGTGTCGGTGCCCTCAAATGCACCCATGTCGAACTGGTTGTCCATCATGCCATAGAGGCTGTGTACTGCAATCGCAAGCAATACCACTCCATCAATGTGCAGGTGGTATGTGACTCCAGCAAGATCATCACACATTGTTGTGCCTGATATCCCAGATCCACACACGATGCCATGGTGTTGTGGAACTCCACACTACCCTGCTACATGGAGTGACATGCTGGACGACGTGCCTGGCTGCTTGGTAAGTTGCCTGACTGGGCCAAGGCATTGCATTGGGGTTGTGAGGTGGGAAGGTGCATACTCCACCTGGGTGTGATTGGGGTGGATGCATACTCCACCTGGATGGGATTGGGGGATTCATACTCCACCTGGGTGGGATTGGGGGGGGATGCATACTCCACCTGAGTGGGATTGGGGAGGATGTATACTCCACCTGGGTGGGATTGGGCAGTGAGTGGACAATGCACTCAGAGCTAAACACTGTTGTCCTGAACATCCCAACCGGAACATGACACATCAATGCCATACATAAGACCAATGCTGCACATCAATGACAACATGCCAGGCGCACAAGCAGGCCACCATGGGTATGTCAAGCGATGCATGAGGAATCATGATTACAACTGTGCCAATGGTGCTAGTGTGATTAGGTACAGATTAGCATACACTGCAATAATGGGTGGCAACACATCATTCCACATCCACAGTACATATGCATCAGCATGCAAGTGAACACCGTGCATTATCTGTACAATGCAATCCACACTAGTGGACCATTGTGCAGTACACAAAGCATCAGATGAACCTGTGTGCATACATCCAGAGACATGTGCATGCCAACACCAAATAGCTGCGGCCATGGCCGTTAATCCCAAAGGTGTCAGCTCTGATTGACTCACACATACCTCTTTGTGCTCCCATTCAGGTGATGGAGGCTATCCCTTGAAGCCGTACCTACTTACCCCGGTGTGGAACCCGCATAACAGGCATGAAGAGGAGTACAATCGGGTTCATACCCGTACACGTGGTGTGATTGAGCAGACCTTTGGCCTGTTGAAGGCACGGTTCCGCTGCCTAAGCAGGTCTGGTGGAGCACTCCTTTATGGCCCTGAGAAGGTTGCAAAGATCAACATGGTCTGTGTCATGCTGCACAACATGTGCATCCGGAGAAATGTACCACTGCCACCTGACATTGACATGCATGCACCGGGTGAGGATGATGAGGATGATGATGGAGGAGAAGCAGCACTCCTGCCAGTACGTGATGCACAAGATGGCTGCGCTGTACGCCAATCACTGATTGACGAGTACTTCTGAACCACAGGGATGTTGATGGTTATGTGTCAGTGCTACACTGAGCACTGGGACCATGTGGAGATGGACACAGGGTGTGTGGGGAGTTGGGCACTGTGCGCCGACATGAATAGTATGAACACACACGAAATGAACAATGTCTAGGCATTAAATGATTTAAAACACAACGGGTGTATTCATGAAAATTACAACAAATTCCTCCCTCCACCACTCGCACGCCCTTCCTCCTCCCCAATAAACACCCCATAACCCCAATAAACACCCCATACCCCCAATAAACACCCCATACCCCCAATAAACACCTCCTTAATACCCTCAACACCACCTCCCCCCTCACTCATTGTCATCCCACACTATTTCCAGACTTTTTTTGTGTCCAGGGACAGAATTTCTGTCTGCCTTGCACTGTGCCTTGTCATCTGCACAGGGCTTGAGGGAGCAGAGGTTGCATGTGTGGATGATGGGGTGGATGCAGATGGGATTTGCACCACCAGTGCAGGTTGTTGGCGCTGCATGTGTGCGAGCATGCTGTTTAGGACCTGTGTGACAGCCCCCAAACTGTCACAAATCATTATGGTACTTGCATTGATGGCCGCAATCATCCCAGAATTGGCCTCCCTGATCTCACGGTGTGTTTCCTCGCCCTCTGCCACATATTGGCGCACCATGTCAAGCATCGAGTCCTGTCGGGCCTCTACCCTTGACAGGCGTGCCTCCATGTCAGTGTGGGCTGTGGAGGTAAAGGGTGCTGCAGCTGGGTGTGCAATTGCAGGGCTGGACTCTGGGGTGCTTGTGAGATGTGGACTGTGCAGTTGAACCGCAGAATCCTGCATGTGGCTGGACAGTGTGCCCTGAGTGATGTGTTGGCAGGTGGACAGGGGGCTTGGGGTGCGGGGACATGCCACATGGATTGTGCCATCCATGTCCACAAACTCCTCCACTTCAACATCCACATCGCTGAGTGGGGCTATGGCTGCTGCCTCACCCACTGAACTGGTGGCAGCGGACTGCGTGCCATCATCCTCCCCTTCAGCTGTTGTTGCCAGCTCTGTATTTGCACTTCAGTCCGCTGCTGTTGTTTCCGGTGCCCTGGGTAGCAATCTGGGCCGCAGTGCTGCCCCGAAAGTGGGATGCCTGGTGCCCTGTGGTCTTGCCCTGGATGTAGATGCCCTTGGGGCAGGGTCCTGACTTTCACCTTTTGCATCAGTGCCTGTGGGGGAACAAGAGATGCAGGGCATCAGTGATGGTTTTATATGCAAGATGCATGAGTTGGTGCAGTGCAGTATTTTATTTCTCATGCATTGCAATCTTATATGTGTTTCACACAGGGTACTTTCAAGGGGGGGCATATTGGCATGAGCCGTGGCGTCTCCATTTGGCACTGATGCGTACCAAGTGGCATGCCATTGTATTGAGGTTTGTGTGATGTATGACATGCAAATGGTCACTGTGTATTGGGTGTCTGTTGGTGATGGGATTAGCACACAGCATGCATTTCATTGTGGCAGGATTTGGGCCTCCATCTAGACATGGATCTTTATATGTGTGTATGATGGGCCATGCATTGGCTTGGCTCACTTTCACATCACTTGTACTATGTCATGGTTTGGCCTACTGGGGTTTGCAGGGTCACTCACCTCCATCTCCCAATGTCGCGGCACCCTTCTCCATTTCGCCAAAGCCCTCTATGGACTCCATATGTATTGTCGTGCTGCAGGTCTCTTCCCAGCGCATTAGTTTCACTGGTGAGTGGGCATCCCCACCTGTGGCCATGGCCTCCCTGCGATTGCTGGACAAGATATTACGGACCCGGAGACGTAGCTCGTCCCATCTTTTTTTTACAGTCTTTGACTGTGCGGGGGGTGGTGCCAACCGCTGACACCTTGCGCAAACCTCCTCCCATATTCCTTTTTTTCTTATTTGTGCTTCCCTTTTGAGGTTGGTGGCATAAACCTCACCTGCATGGGCTGCAAGAGTGTCAGCCACCATGTTTAGCTCCTCATCTGAGAAGCGCTTCTTGCGCAGGCGGGGGGGTAGATTTGCGTGTAGCCTTCGACATGCTACATGCTATGGCCCTGCTCTCTACTCTGTGCCACTGCTGAAATGGGAGGATTGCAATGGATTGTGTTTTTGAAGATGGCCGCCGGCACATTTCCCGTTCTGACGCGATGATGTTACTTCCGGGTCCAGTATTACGAGCCCGTTATTAGCATGATGTTATTACCAGGTCTGTATTAAGGGGTTGCTCCTTGGCAGAGGTGGTATTGGCGGGTCCCGTAATGGCGCTATCGGGGGGTTGGAGGGCCTTTACCGGCATGGCGGTGCAGCCATTACCGGCATGGGTGTTCGCGCACTCGTAATCAGCCGCTATTAGCGGCGTCAAGGGTGTACGGACACGCTATTACATCCATGCCGGTAATGACTCTGTTTGTAGCGGGATTCTCGTAATGAGGCCCAATATCTCCGGTTGGGTTTCTCATGCATGGTGGCCAGCTATGGTATGTCTGTGTTGAATTGTCTTTTGGTGGGGAGATCATTATTTCTGTTTTGGTTGTATTTAGCTTGAGATTGTTGTTTGTCATCCAGGTGTATATGTCCATGAGGTGTTTGTTGAGGGTGTTGTTCGGATCTTGGGTGGAGGTCATATATATATAAATAAGTAAATGAAAAGATGAGCACATAAATACATAATAAATAACTAAATATAAATATATTATACAGTGGCGGTTGCTGACCTACAGTTAAGGTGATACCTATGAGCCATAGGAAATCAAAAATTTCTATGGCTAATAGCATTTGATTTGATGGATAGGTTTGACTGATATTTTGCAAAGCAAGAGTTTGTCATAAACCCTCCTAGTCTGGAAACAGTGGGAAAGATTTGTTAAAAAATGAACAAGTTATTAAGAAAGCAAAAAATGCTCTTTTTGGCCTACACCCATTAATTTCCCCATAGAGAAAAAGTCCAATTTTGGGAGCAACGTTGAGCATAAAACAATGAAGTGGATTTGACCAAATAAGAAACAACTTGGCACAAATCGTTGGCTCAGTTTCCGGGACTGGTGTGATGTTAATCCGTCCAGCAGTTTTTAAATATTCGAAGTGGAAATGGGTGCCCACTGTGAGTTTTTTTCAGAAAATGTGTCATTTCTTTCTCCAAAATTCTATTGCTCATAACTTTTAACTTACTGAATGAATTTGGATGACATTTTCCAAACAGTTTTGTAAATGTAACCCCCCAGCCCTCTTCAAACTGGACATTTTAGGGAAAATAATTTGAAAACAAAAAGGTTATTAAGAAATCAAAAAATGCATTTTGTTTTCAGCCTGCTCCCATTAATTTTCCCTAAGAGAAAAAGTGCAGTTTGTCAACAGCTGTAACACGAAAACCCAGATTTGGACCAAATACGAAACAACTTGGGCACAAAGCGTTGACTTAATTTCCTTGACTGGTTTGAAGTAAACCCATCCAGTAGTTTTTAAAATATTCAAAAGAGGATATGCCCATAGCTCCTTAAAACCTTTATATCGGCTAGGGTGCTTTACAGCAGAGAGGCTGAGAGACGCTAATAACGTTTGACTTGCTGGATGGATTTGGATCAAATGTACCAACAAATGCTTTGCCAAGCCCCCCCCCCCCACACCCTCAAAATGGACATTTTGGGAAATATACATTAAACAATGAAAATATTATTAAGAAAACATAAAAACACCATTTCTTTGCTACTTCCATTCTTTTGCCCATAGAAAAACAGTGCAGTATTTGAATAGCCAAAGTGTGAAAACCGCTGGGCAGATTTGGACTAAATAAGAGACAATTTGGGCACTTTCCTTGCCTAGTCTGTGATAAATCCATCCAGTTGATTCAAAACATGTTGGCAGAGACACGGGGGTGCCCCTTAAAAATGTTATATATATTGGCAGGTATTTTTCAGAACAAAGGCTTTTCAGAGCTGAAAAGATGCCATTTTTCTTATTGCATGATGGGAGCGATTCCCGCGATAATACAGGCAGAAGGCAAAAATGAAAGGACTCAAAACATTGTTTGGAGGAGGAAAACGGATGCCATCAAGCTTTGGAATGGATTCCCCCATGACCTTAGAGAGTCTAATAACCTTCTCAATTTCAGAAAGAGACTCAAAACTCTTCTGTTAATGTAGTCACTCCTAGGGGAACACTGTGTTGGGATGGTTGCCCGGTATGGCAGAGGTCATCAGGGGGTCCGTCTGACTCCGAAGGGCCCAACACCTACCCCAGAATAAATGGATGACTCAGTCAACGGCAAGTTAGAACTGTGGTTTATTACAAAAAACCAACAGGATCATACAAGACAAACAGGATTCTCCAGTACATCTCAATTTTACAATGCATGCTCCCCGGTTTTGTCGTGACATTGCATCATCACCTGGGTTCTTCCCCCAAAAACCTATCCATGGTACCGATTGGGTGCTGAGAGTAGTAACCCATATAGACGTATCCTATAGAGGTTATTCTACTGGTCCTTGCATGTCAGGTGGCTGGCCTGCACCGTTACCAAGAAACTATTACATTGATGCAGAGTAGTGGGTTTACCATTGGTTCTTGCCCCTTGGGACCCACTCCTGATTTTCTATTTCGTGATTGGCTTGAGCTGATCTCCCCAGGCCTTGGCCTCGATTCAGTTCTCAGCCCTCTGTGCACCTCGAGATGATGTGAAACAATGATGTGTCTGTATTGTATCTGGTAGTGTACGGCCTTTGCCTGTGACAGTGCGTCTCCATGTTGCAACACTTGTTTCACTCTTTGTCTGGGTTGCTGGGATCGGCTGTCTTTCCCACCATGGGTGAATGCCCATTGTCTAGCTCAGCTGCATCACATGCTTGTAGACCACAAAATTGAGGTCTTGAGCCCCGATTTATGAGGATTTATTCAATTTTTCTACAGCTGGTCCCTTGTTGTCTAGAGTTTGGAATGTGACTGTTATGCTATGATAGGTTTTTTTTATAATGTGCTTAATACCAGAGGTTTCTAAGCGCTGACCCGGGGATCGAACCTGTTTTACTCTGTGTCGTCTTGCTTCCAAGGCAAGCACGTTGCCCCTGAGCTATCCTCCCGTCTAGAGTTTGGAATGTGACTGTTTATCTCTAAGCTTGGCTGTGAGCTTGCTTTGCGCTCTGCGCAGCCTCAACCAGTCTCTCCCATCTTGTGTTCTGTGGCTTCAGGCCTGCTGTAATTTTCCTTAGACTTATGATATGATTTCTACATGCTTGTGTTATTCTAAGTAACCTATAAGTTAGTCACACAGGGTCCTACCAGGCTCCAAACGAGGTAGTAATGAGTGAAATGCGTGCGGTTGACACACTTACTGTAAATATTCGCCGGAGCTGGAGCGTCTCAATGGATCGTCGCATTGGACTCGGGTGAAAGTGAAGCTACAAGAAGCGATATTAGCTCCGCCCCTCGGCCGGAGGGTCCAATCACGGGATGACACCTAGAAAATGGGAGCGTCATCACCCCAAAAAGAAAGTAAAACACAGGCCAATTGGCAAACGGTAGCATCATCCCCCAAAGAGAAAGTGAAATGTGGCGTGACACTCGTGATCGGACTTGTAGTCATGGACTACAGTGCATACGTTGATGCACAGAGGTAATGAAGAGGTGTGCACGTGTGTACAGGCATATGAATGCAGTACTTTGGAGATCTGGGTTACAGTCTGCTGTGTTTAACATAGAATGCATGGCCCAAGATGATGACATGCTAATGTGCAGTGGTGCGTGCTTGACAAAACACAGCTGTAGTACAGTACATACATTGATACACGGTGGTGAAACATGCACGTGTTCAAAGGAATTTGAATACAATGTTTATAGAACTGTTTAGACAGATGGTAGGCATTGTGTGAAAAATTGAGCACTGTGGCCAAAATGGTGGTGCCTAAGTTAGAACAGACACAGACTGTACAGCGTGCAGTTGTATAAATGAGGCAATGCAGATACAGTGTGGAGCCGGCAAAGTAGGTGCCAGGTTTGCATGTACATAGGGTGCCAAACAGTTGAGTGCATTACGTATACATAGATGGGCACTGTGTACAAATGAAGTAGACATGCGATGGTTTGCAGGTTTGCATGTGCATAGGGTGCCAAACATTTGAGTGCATTAAGTATACATAAATGGGCACTGTGTACAAATGAAGTAGACATGCGATGGAAGGAACCTGAGCTGGTGCATGGATCATAGGACTAGAGGGGGACAAGTTAGGTCCAGAACTGTTTATCCCCACTGCTTGTGTTAGCGTATTGGGACATGGGTGGGGAGTGAGACTGTGGTTGTGAAGTGGGGGGTGGGGATTAGTGAGGAGTATTCCAAAGGGTGGGCCCAATTGGGGGTGTTGGTGTCTACCCACCCCTTGTCAATTGCAAAGGGAGGCCAGGAAACCGTAGTGTAATTTGAAATTGCAAAGTAAGTGCCAGGTGTGCTGACCGGAGAATCCAGGTGGTATCATTGGTGCATGATTGCCTCAATCTGCACAAGTCCTCACTGGTTGTTCACATTTTACTACATGCATGAGTCATATTGTGCTGGAACATGGAAATAAGGTGCCATCGCTTGTTCACAGGAAGACTTGCATATCATCGTCCTTATTCTTCTGAGGTTGATAAATGAGTACCAACTTCAGTTGGGATGGTAATTGTATGTACATATGAGCTATGTACAGTGCTTTGGCGAAAGTCCTATATAAAAAAACATATCATCATTAAAGCATTAATGCTCCTGTGCACTGAAAGTGACTTCGCATCTATTGGATTTTTGGATACTGTATTATAGCAGCAACTGACAATGTAGGGGATCTACTGTTCATGCATTGACAATACCCGACATGCAGCTATAATTGGCATAATATGGAAGAAACTGGCCATCCAATACTGAAGTGGCATATCTATGGCAGTGATGATGATGATGATGATGATTTTAAATGTATAATGCGCACGGCTGCCCAAATACACGCAGAATACAATCACAGCTATGGGCCACTATCATATTTGAAACAGGAATTTCTTTAGTAACTGTCAAAAGCCCAGATGATCCACCATCGCTCGAAGATAGAGTGGAATGAGTTCCAACTTTTTGCAGTGGCCACTGAAAAAGCACGGCCTCCCACCCGAGAGAGCCGTACACGAGGTACAGCAATCGTACATGACTGAAGAGAGCAAAGTGGCCGATTTGGGACATACATACATAACTTACTCCATAGATATTCAGTGCCTTGGCTATTAAAAGCCTGGTGGACAATGCATATCGACTTGAACTGAACCCTCTGAGCCACAGGCAGCCATTGAAGCTGCCACAATGCTGGGCAGTTGGAGGTACGATAAGGAGTACTAGCCACTAGCCTGGCTGTGGTGTTGTGAAGCACTTGAAGGCTTTGGATCAGATAAAGTGGCTTTGCTAGGTATAAAGAGTTACAGTAATCCAGGGTACTCAGCATGAGCGCAGTGACCACTGTGCCCGACTGGCACACAGAAGCCATTTGTGCTGCCAGCAAGAGTGATAACATAATTTTTACCCCAAAATCATTTACAACAGTAATCAGAATGGGAAAGGGGCCAATAGAAGCAGGCCAGACAGTGGGTCCAAAGAAAAAAAAGTAGAAGGGGGGGCCTACCACCTGATCTCGCTCTTGTCTAGTTTAAGCTAATTGCAGCCCGTCCAACACTTTATGTCCTACTGAGATGCAGGATCAGGATGGAGAAGATCAAGACACAGAATAATCTGAGTATCATCAGCATACAAATAGCACTAGAGGCCGTGGGAGTGGATGAGCTCAACAAGAGGCTGGATGTACATATTAAACAACATAGGGGACAAGGCCAAGCCCTGGGGGACCCCGCAACTATGAGGAACAGGTGCAGACTGAAAAGTGGTCAGAGAGAGAACGATCACCAACAAAAGCTGAAAACCAGGATAACACCTGCCCACCTATCCCTGCCCTGGCCAGCAGGGCCAGCAGGATGGTGTGGTTGACTGTGTCAAAAGCCGTCGACAAATCTAAGAGAAGCAAAGCCCCCACTCCACCCAAATCTGAGAGACGCGCAAATGTCATCCACCACAGAGACTAGCACGCTCTCAGTGCCCCGGATCAGTGCCTCTGCATATTTATTTTTTTGTGTTAATAGTTTATTAAAAACTTTAATACATTTTTAATCACACACTTCACAACTCTTAGTTCATTACAAATGGCACTAAATGACTTCAAGCACAACATTCTAAAGCAAATATTACAGACATGAATTAATTCAACACAATACAATATAATATCATCTCTATATATATATATAAAAGGGAAAATGTGTGTGTGTCTGTTCAAAATGTTCAGCATACTTCCCATCATGCTACAAACCTGAAATGTGGCATGTGGGGGTTCCATGGTGTAGACAATGTTAAAAGTATAAAATATAAATGTTTTGAATATTTCTTTTTTAAGCAGCCTGCAATGCTTACTTGGCCCTGCCATATGTAGATATGTGTGTGTGTGTTTTCGAAATGTTCAGCATACTTCTGAACATGCTACAAACCTAAAATTAGGCATGCGGGTAGGTTTCATGGAGTAGACAATGAAAATGTATAAGAGATAAGCAGTCTGCAGTGCTTACACCTACCATATTTGGATATGTGTGTGTGTCTGTTGAAAATGTTCAGCATACTTCCCAACATGCGACAAACCTGAAATTTGAAATGTGGGAAGGTTGTATGGTGTAGACAATGTAAAAAGTATAAGATAAACATTTTTGGGATTTATTTTGTAAGCAGTCTGCAATGCTTACCCCCTTACCCGTGCATCATGTGGATATGTGTGTGTGTGTGTCTGTTCTAAATGTTCTGCATACTTCTCAACATGCTACAAACCTAAAATTTGGCATGTTTGTAAGTTCCATGGTGTTGACAATGTAAACAGTATAAAATGTACATTGTCCTAATTTTTTTATTTTAAGCGGTATACAATGCTTACCCCTGCCATATGTGGATATGTGTGTGTGTGTGTGTCTGTTCAAAATGTTCAACATACTTCCAAATATGCTAAACACCTGAAATATGGCATGTTGGTAGGTTCCATGGTGGACACAATGTAAAAAAGTACAAAATGTACAAGCTGCTAATTTTTGCGATCTGCAATGCTTGGACATATGTGTGTTTGTCTTTGCAAAATGTTGAGAATACTTCCCAACATACTACAAACCTGAAATTTGGCATGTGGGTAGGTTCCATGGTGTAGACAATGTAAAAAGTATACAATTTACATTTTTCTGATATTTTTTTTAAGTGGTCTGCAATGCTTACTGCTGCCAAATGGCTCTTTGCATCATAGTTCTGCCGTAGTTTACGTAATCTTTAGCAATTCAATGTTCCTTAACTTCCACACAATCAGAATTCTAGCTGACATTAACGTCACTCACTTTTGAAGTCATGCGGGTGAAACAAAACTGTGCTTTTGTAGTAATGCGGGTGACTGAAACGGTGCATGTCTCTTCAATAATGTTCGCAATGGCGTTGTCCGTCTCATTGTTACAAATCTCTCATGATAATTCAGGAACTTCATTTCCCACGGAAGTTGATGATTGTATGCCATCTCAACAGTACAAAGCTTACATGCTTCAGCCGTACACGTACGGGTAGCACTTATGTTGAGGTCGCTGCTGCCTCGGGAGGAGATCGGGACACCAATGATGTTGCTTCGCAATCTCAACGCTCCAACTCAAAGTAGCTGGAATCCATTTACAGGATTGATGCTTTTACCATGGTCAGCTTTATGTGGCTTGCTCCAGAGTTAGAAACTCTTGTGAGGAGCACAAGTTTAAGCACTTACTTAGCAGTTACCTATCTTGGGTCACTCGCAAAGGATGGTTATCTTCTCAGATTGACATGTTGGCTGTGCCTATACATGTCCTTACATTTTGCACCAATATTTACCAGTATTAACATATAAGGACTCCCAGTCAGTAAAAAATTCCATGCAGAAAAAGAAAGTATATCCAGACTGGCTATATCAAGATAGGCCAGCATATCAAGTAATCATACCTACGTTTGCTTTTAACCTTGATGCAAAGTACAAAAATGCTATGACATAGAAATAATATTTGGCTAGACTGGAGACAACAATGTAAGGTAGTCTAGCAATGTAACAACACTCATCATGTTTTCTGTACCCTTTATGTCAAGTAAAAAGTAGCAATTGCCATGCCACAGTAAGAAAATAAATGCACACTGACACCATAGGCCAAGCGAGTAAGCTAATAACACTTATCATGCTTGTTGTACCCTTGATGCCAAGTAAACAATGTCAGGCCACATTAAGAAAGTAAATGCTTACTGGCACTACTAATGAAGCTCTGTCTAGCCATGTAATAACACTTATGTTTGCTTTTCCTTTGACGACATGTAAAAATGCCATACCACATTAAGAAAGTATGTGCAGACGGACACTAGTAGTAGCAGTCTATACATACTTTCTTAATGTGGCATGGCATTTTTTACTTGGAATCAAGCATAATAGAAACATAAGTGTTATTTCCTGGCTGGACTGGCCTACATTTTTTTATGTGGCATCAAGAGTAATGCAAACATGATATATGTTATTACCTGACTTGACTGACCTACATTCAGCATAGGTCAATCTAGCCAGGTAACAACACTTATCATGTTTGCATTACCCTTGTTGCAAAGTAAAAAAGTCATGCCACAATAAGAATGTATATGCAGACCGGCACCACTAATGTAGGCCAGTCTAGCCAGGTAATAACACTGATTTTTTTTGTTTTACCCTTGTTGTACATTAACTGTGCATCAAGGGTATTTCTAGTTGTATTTAATTTATTTATACAGTGCTTACGCCAATGCTCTGAACAAGAATTAACAAGTCAGTACAATTTCAGGTGTACAAAATGCAGATATACAATACTGAACAAATAGAGTTATGAAGGAGAAGACAGGAGAAAGGTTTTAAGTATGGAGCGGAAAACAGGAATAAGTGGTAGAGTGAATTACAAGAGGAAGGGAGTTTGATTATTTTGGAGTAAGAAAGGCGAAGGATTGGAAACAGGAAGATGCACACTGATGCTTGGGCATGGCAAGAAGTAACAGAGACTGAGAGTTGAGGGGGAGGGGAGCAGAAGGAAATACGAGGGGACAGATAAGGTGGGGAAAGACCTTGGAGAGATTTGAAAACAGTACATAAAAAGTTAAAAGGAAGGTGAGATTTAAAGGACAGCCAAGAGAGTGACAGAAGAGAGGAGGATATAGAAGAAAGTGGAGGAAGAGAATGCAATGACTGAATCTACAGACAGTAAACAGAATAGACAGGGGTGAGCTGATAGGCAGGAAGGCCAAACAGAAGTTAAGAACAATTGAAAACATGAGACAAAATACAGGCAGAAATAAGAGTTTTAAAAGAAGACAAAGACAATAAATGACAAACGTTTTCACATATTAAATAGGTGAAACCGACAGATACAGGTAGTAAAATGAATGTGGCAACAGAAAGAGAGATGTCATTCAAAAGTTACGCTTAGATTACAACCCAGATTAGACAAAGGCAATAGAGCAGGGGGAAAAAGATCAGAGACAGGAGGAGAAAAAACAGAAAGGCCGAAAGAAAAGAAAGTTCATCTTGGAAGGGTTCAGATGAAGGAATCGAGAGTGTATCTATTTCTGGATACCAGTTGAGAAGTTTGTAGAGCAAAAGAGAATTCAGGGAAAGAAAAGAAAAGGTATGTGTCATCAGCGTAAAAGTGCAAAGAGAACCCACATTTAGAGATGATATCAGAAAGAGGGAAAGTATAAAGAGAGAAAATGAGGGGGCCAAGAACTAAACCCTGATGGACCCTATCTAGACTAGATGAGGAAGGGGAGTATGAACTGGATGAAAGGAAAGCAAAGGTGCAATTATAGAGCTCTGAAGAGAACCAGTGGAAAACAGAGTCAGAAAAACCTGGTGAAGAGAGAGAAGAGAGAAGGATAGGATGATCAAAACTATCGAACACCAGAGAAAGATATAGAAGAATGAGAATGGAAGATTGTTTAGAAAGTCGAGCAGTGAGAAGTAGATTAAAGCAGTTTCTGTAGAGTGCATAGGAAAGCAACCCAATTGGTGAAGAGAAAGAAGAGAGTGACACTGAAGAAAATGAAAGATTTGAGAAACAACAACACAGTCAAGTAGTTTAGAGAGAGAAGGAAGAAGCGAGCTTGGCCAATAAAGGAGGGAAGAGATGGATCTAGAGAACGTTTTTTCAAGATGGGGAGTTTCAATGCACGCATGAAGACAGAAGGTAAAGTAGAAGAAGAGAGAGAATTGATAAAGGAAGTGACATATAGAAGAATTGCAGGATACACTTTAGGAATAAGAGGTGCAGTAGGAGAGACAGTAGGGTGAAGACTAGAACAAATCCTACTTGTCTGACAGTATGAGACATGAGTAAAGGAGGACAAATAAGCTTGTGGGCAATGGGAGAAGCAAATGCGGGAAGGGTGGAAGAAGAAGGTAAGGATGCACGCATTTGAGAAATCTTAGAAGAGAAAAAGTGAGAGACGTCAAGATCAAAGAGAGAGGAAAGAGAGACAGGGTTGAGGAAGAAGGGGAGAGCAAACAATCTACAAGTTACAAAAGACATTGAGGGTGAGGGGAGAATTGTTGAATGTCAATAGGAAGAAGTATTGACTCAAAAAAGGGCTGAGTTGTAAGAAGAGTGAAGAGAAGTAAGCAAGGAGATAGCAAAGGAAGACTCAGACTTCCTCAAATGCCGTTATGCACACCTAAAAGAGACATGCAAAGAACAAAGATCAGGGGATGTCCAAAGTTGAAAAGGGTTCTTTGTGGAAACAAAGGGGCAAAGAGAAAGAAGAGTATCAAGGGTTGAAGTCAGAGTAGAAGAGAGAGAAGTAATAGTCAAGTCAGGAGACTACGAGGTGAACTTGGTCAGAGGAGGAAGGAAAGACGTAAAAGAGGGTAAAAAGGACAGTGCACTAAAGTTCCTTGGATTACGACGAGAAAAATAAGGTGACTTAGAAGAAGCTGGAAGAGGAGGAGGAGAAAAGGAGAATGAGAGCAAAGCATGATTCAAGAGATGAAAATGAGAAGCCAGAATGGCAGAGATTAAACCCTGATATGAAAAGACTAGATCTAGAGTAGAGCCTGAAGTGTGAGAGGGAGGAGATGGAAAGGAGAAGAGGTCATAGAAATCAAGCACAGGCATCAACGGACAGGAAGCATGGGGAGAGGAAACATGAAGACGTAAGTCACCAAGTAAAAATAGCAGAGGAGAAAATAGAAAAACTAGACAAAGTAAAGTATTGAGTTCATCACAAAATGAAGAAATAGGACTAAGACATGATAAATAATGAGAAAAGAGAGATTAAGGCTTTGAGAAAGAAGCAAAATGATATTCAAAAGAAGCAAAGGATGGTAAAACCAGAGGACGAATTAGGATAAAGGAAGCATGATATAGAATGCAGTGCCGCTGCCAGGTCGATGTAGACGAGGGGAGTGAGTGAAAGAAGTAGAGGAAGTAAAGAAAGAAGTCGGATCAACAGTATCAGAAGAAGTGATCCAGGTTTTGGTACTGCAAAGGAAATTAAGATTTAAACGGAAAATGAGATCAAGAATGGAGTGAAGCTTCTTGCACACATCCCAGGAACTAAGAAGGCCAGCGGAGAGAGATGAAAGAAAAGCAGGAACGGAAATAAGATTGTTAATGTTGCAAGAATTCGGATGAAAAATAAAAGAGTGAGAAGTTGTTTGACCATGTATATACATAGTAATTGTTAAAAAAAGAAGATGCCTTAAAAGGCGTGACAAGAAGAAATATTGCGGGAAGATGCAAACAGCAACCTTTCATGTGGTTAAAAGGCTTGGCAAAGAGTGAAAAAAGAAGAACAGCATATAGTGCAGCACTGAGTGACATAGAGAGGGAAGGGCCTCATGTGCAAAACAGGTCAGAAGTGAATGCTGCCTTTAGGAAGGACGGCCAGGTCAAGGACGGCCAGCCCTGGGAAAGGAAATAGAGAAGGTTAAGAAAAATGAGCAGCAGGTCTGAGTTGCAAGCCAGCTGGAGGACCAAGTTCTAGTCAGATGGTGAAGAGGACGGTTGGGTGGGGCTTCAAGCCAGCTCCTGTGATGTAGTTTCCTCCCGAATGCTGAGGACGCCAGAGGAGGATGCCCGACCCGCAAGTAGGGACCGAGCTGAGGTCAGATGGTGAGTAGGATGGGTGTAAGAGGCTTCAACCTAGCTCCTGTACTGTGGTTTCCTTGCTGGGGGGGGGATGCTTGAGGAAAAGGCCAGACCCACAAGGCAGCTGGAGGTTCAAGCTGCAGTCACATGGCGAGGAGGGTGCGTGGGAGGTGCGTCAAGTGTAAAGCAAACATTGTAAATGTTATTACATGGCTAGACTGGATAGTATGGAATGTAGGCCAGTGACAACACTATTTGCTTAACCCTTGATGCACAGTAACTGTGGATCAAGGGTAAAGCAAACATAAGTGTTATTACATGTTAGAACTGCCTACAGTCGGTGAAGGCCAGTCTACCAACCTAATAACACTTCACATACAATGTTTACGTTACGCTTCATGCACAGTATTGTGCATCAAGGATAAAGCAAAAATGAATGCCATGCCCACGACATTCTCCACCACTAAATTTAGAAGTATGGGCTGACAGACACACACACAAACACTTTCACGCATCACTGATACAACTCCTTGCATGCACACACGTAAAAAATGAATCAAGCAACAATATACATACGTACACATTATATTTTAAAAAAACAAAACTTACCTGCATGCACTCTCCACACGCACCCGCGCCACCACAGGGAGGAACAGATGGCCCTCTTCTCTTCACAGAGATGTGAGCAGGCTTCCTGACAGGAGAAAACTCCTCTCTTGTCACTCAGCATGTTCATGTTAAAATGCTGACTGACACGAGAAGATTACTCTTCCTCTCCTATCAACCAGTGTGTCTATGCTGCTAGCGCAAAAATGGGAGGCGGCAGGGCTTCTCTTCCAATGCCTCACCAGCTCCCACTATAATGCACTACATTTGTGTTAGAGCCAAAAGGCGTCCACAACAAACAAAAAACGAAGGGGTGCGGGGACGTGCCCCGCTTAAACGCAGGCAGCACTCTGCAGCGCAAATAGAGCACACAGGGGACTTTGCTGCCTGCAAATCAGATGAGGCGGCGGCCTGCCCTCCTTTTCATGCGAGTGGGCGGTGCCCCTGAACCCATAGTGGAGGGCCACCACTACACATTTTAAAGAAAATTTAACAGTACGAGTCATCTCTGCCAAAGCAACTGTTATGGATCCTAACATCGTGGGTTAGGGCTGTACACATGCCACATTCATGACATACTGCATAATTCTGTCTCCGCCGTAACACAATAGAATCCTGTCTTCTGTCTGCATTATTTGAAAGCGCCATGCTCTGAATCGAGGCAGTTATGAAAGCTTGTGGTGCCGCCACACAGTGCCATCGCGAGAGATATCCCCAGCTTTAAATGTATTGACCTTGAAAATGTGCACAACTGGAACATGTTCGGCATCCTATGGAGACACCAATGTTTGAACCAATTATTATGCAATATTTAATACTGTAAATCATAAATGTAATTGATCATAAATAGCAAACACAGAGTATATATTAATTATGAAACTTGATTAAAGTTATGGATGCAATTAGAAATATTAAAAACACTAGGGGCCTCATTACGACCCTGGCGCTCCCGCCTTCAATAAGGGAGCGCCTATTACGAGGTTCCCTTTGCGGGACCCGGAACAGACGTCTGGTAAAACCAGACGTCCTTTCCGGGTCCTGCGAGGGGAAGAGGGAGCTAATAACGGCCCATTTGTAATGTGCCCGTTATTACCTCCCTCCCCATTCCCATTGAGCCCTAAAGGGGCTCAAATGGGAATGGGGAAAGGTTCCTGCAAGGAGGATTTACCGGGTCCTCCAATGTTGGAATGACCCGGTAATTCCCCATTGAAGGAACCCGGTATTGGAGCCCGGTATGGAGGCAGCCATGGCGCTAATAGCACCATAGCTACCTCCATACTCGGAATGAGGCCCTAGGATTTGTAATTGTTTGGTGTTGCATGCACATTTGTGAGTGAGTACCTAGAGGTTGTGCAGAAAAAAGCACCTTGTGTGCAAGATGATGACTCTACAAGTAATCAAATAGAAGACCTACCACGTTCATTTTGTTAATTCGAATAGAAATCAGTGTGATACTTGTTATTTTTAATTGATATGGCTTTATTGTTTTGTGTACCTGCCAAGTAGTACAGTCTACATGAATCAAGCCCTCATCCGCATATGTGAGGTAAGATATTTTTAGGTTATAAAGATATAAACAGTAAAGGATAGAGATTCTTTGAGTAGTCACATCTGGCCCTAAGAATGAATCAATTCTTAGTGCCGCCCTTGATGACATGTTGTTAGTGGCTGATCCTGGTTCAACAGCTGTCTTAGTTCTCTTAGATCTTTCTGTGGCATTTGATATAGTCGACTATTCCAACTTCAGCGATTGACTCAGTGCCATAGGAATTTCTGGGCATGCCCTCTCTTTTTACTGATCACTTTTTCCATGCAGTCTCTGTCCCCAGTTCTACCTCTACTTTCTGCCTCCATAGTTGTAATGCTCCACAATGCTCTTCTCTCTCTTTCCTTCTGTTTAATGTTTATGTTCAGCCCCTTGATTTGTTGATTTGTAGTCAAAAGCCTGAGTGTAAAATTTGATTCTCAACTCACACTCTTCCCTCAGATTAACTATATTTCCTCTTCTTGCTTCGTGAACTCCTTCCTTTTTGCCCTTTCTCAGATACAATTTCAGAAGTCACCATTTTGGTCCAGCCCCATTATGTGGCAGTTCTCTCCATCTCGGTCTACCTTCCTACTTCCTACTCCATCTTCCGCTCATCCAGAATCCTGCTGCATGTCTCATTTTTTGCCTTTGTAAATAGGAACACACATCTCCCGTGCTTTTTAACCATCACTGGCTACCCATCATACAAAGAGGTCTCTTCAAATCTCTTACTATCTCTAATAAGTGTTTTTATTCCCATTTTGTATTTTATATATCATTTAAACTTTTAAAGTACTTTCGCCAAAGGGCTGCACCTATTCACAAATTACAGTACAATAATTTGAAATTGTGGAGGGGGAAATAATCTGGTTGCAAAGGATTTAGGAAGGAGATAGAGAGGTTAGAAGTTGGGCTTTCAAACAGGTGCGGAAGATATGGAGCGAAGGGGAGGAGCGATGCCAAGGGGCAAAGCGTTACAGAGTTTGGGGGTAAGAAGGGAAAATGAGCAAAAGCAAGAGGGAGCTTGGGGAGGTTTGGGAGTAGTTAATAGGTGAAGATGTTGAGAACGAAGAAACCAAGAAGTCAAATATAGTGAGAAGGAGAGAAGCAGGATAAGGAGGAACAAGACCATGGTAACAGTTAAATAAAGAACAAAGGAAGTGAAAGAGAAGATGAGAATCATAGGGGAGGAGAAAGATGGAGAGAAGGAAAGAAGTAATAGATGGTAGACGGGGATGTGAGAAGAGAAGAGGGCTGAGATGAAAACAGAGCGAAGAGGGGTAGGATATGAGTGAGCAAAGCCAATGAATGGAGCAAATCAGTAGTGCAACTGAGAAATGATTGAAGAGGTGATAAGGAGCTTAGCTGCATCAAAGGACAAAAAAGGATGAATCCGAGGGATATTAAAAAGATGAAAGCACCAGGTATCGGCAGTTTAGGAGATGTCAGCTAAAATGAAAGAGAATATTCAAAGATAAAACCAAGGTAACGTGACGAGGAAGAGAAGATTAGCAGAGAGGAAGGAAAGAAGAGACCAGATGGAGGAGGAGAAGGAGGATGAACAGATGGTGGGAAAAAGAGGATCTCTCTTTTGGAGAGCTTGAGGTGGATAAATCGCAACGGTATCCAAGCCTGGACAGCAAAGAGACATGATAAAGTAGAACCATGAAGAGAGTCAGAGTAAACATATACTCCTCAACAATTGGTTTTCTCGTTGCTCCAATTCACAGCATCTTGGATCTTCTAGCCATCTTCTTCTCAACATTCCCAGCTTCCTCTTATGCAACAAAAGCAGCTATTCCTTCCCATTTCTTGCTTTCTCTCTACTCTATCTTTTGCCACCTCTCTTTTTGTCATCCTCTTAAAAACTGGCTCTTCTCCAGGCTCACTGAACCTCTTCTCTCTTTACTTGCCCCGTGGATGCTTAGCACCAAGTAACCAACTGGAGCACTGTTTACATGACCATAACTGAACATAACATAGCACTATCATTCATGTTAATCACTCACTGATCAATCATCTGCTAAGACATTTTTGATTTGTATTCTGTTGTCTTTCCATATAGTGTCAAACATAATGCAGTACTTTCTCTTATGGATCTTCTACTTGCAAAATACCAGCATTTGTTGGTTGATGATCTTTTTAATCACAAGAATATGCTTTGAATTGTCAATCAAATTGTTGAGTGTGTCTTTCTTTTTTTTTAATACATTTTTATTGGCATATATGAATAACAGTAACAGGTAACAATTAACAACCCCCCACAACCCCCCAAACCCCCCGTCCGAGAATACTTCCCCCAGTCTTTGTTTCGCATAGTCCTTTTAGCTCCAATCGAGGTATGCGTCCTGTCCTTATATCCCCACTCAGTTTACCCCTTCTCCAGGGAGTTCTGTTATCCCCATTATTCCCATAGCCCTTGGGCACCAGGCTCCCCTGGCTCCCCGCTGGAGAAACTGTAGTAACAAGGCCCAATCTGTCCAGAATTTTTGACATTCCCCCTGAAACGAGTAGGTGAGCCACTCCACCGCGACTAGACTCCGAATTTTTGCCACACATTCATGATCCTGAGGAGGGTCTTTAGCCTTCCATTTGCGAGCCACCACTAGGGCTGCCGTCATCATCATAATCACATACAATTTGCGGTCTGACTTGTACCTGATGGACTCCAACGTACCCCCTAACCACATCATCGCCAGGCCCCTGTTCACCGTGAGCTTAATTCCGATGACTTGGTCAATTGCCTCTATTATACCCTTCCAATAAGCATCCAGTTTAGGTCAGCCCCCCCAGATGTGATTCCATGTGCCCTCCTCCCCACAGTCCCTCCAGCAGAGCAACAACACCCCCGGATAAATCCTGTGCAGTTTTGTTGGTGTCATGTGCCATTGGAGCATTAATGTAACCCAAATCTCCCGTATTTGCAGTGATCTTGTTAGTTTGGGAATGTATCTCCAAAGTTTCGCCCACTCTTGCTCCTCCACTTCAGTCCCTGCTGCCTCTTGCCATCTCCTTATGTAATCACTGCGGGTGGGGGGGGGTTCTTCCCCGGCTTTAATATGGGTATAGATTGCTGAGATTAGATGCTTGTCCCACGAGTCCCTGCTCGGGTAGCTCTCGAAGGGGGTTAGCTGGCGGACAGCCGCTTTTTGCAGAGCAGGGTGGTGAAGCCAGTGTCTCAATTGGACATAGGGATATCTTTCCATTTCTGTCCAACCAAAGTCCTTCTTACATTGCTCGAACTGCTTGACCCGACCCTGCTGGAACATGTCGCGGACCACTGTACAGCCCCCCCTTCGCCTTGTTTTGTATGTGGGGGTTTGATTCCCCGGAGTGAACTGCGGATTATCAAACAGCAGAGTAAATGGCGACGGGTAAGTTGTGAGGCGCGCCACGCTCACTGCTTCATCCCATGCTTTAACCCCTGCTGAGAGGAGGGAGCTGCAATACAACATAGCCGGCCTGTCCCTTCTATGTTTCCACAGTATCCCCTCTAGTGCTTCGCTGACCACTGCCCTATCCATGGGTTTCCAAATTTTAGCACGGTCATCCCGCTGCCAATCCTGTATAATCCGGATCTGTGCTGCTCTATAATATTCCCTAAAATCAGGCTGGCCCATACCTCCCTTTCCCACTGGTGTATTCATTAGATTGGCTGCTACCCTCAGGTGCTTATTATTCCATACAAAATTAGTTGTTACCTTCTGAAGGGCTCTGAAAAAGGATTGTGGTACTCCGACTGGCAAGGACACGAAGCAGTAGAGAAGCCGGGGCAATATCACCATTTTTAAAACAATCCGCCCCAGCCACGAGATCACTAGTGGGCCCCAATCTACCAGTTTGGATCGTAGTTTCATTAGGAAGGGAGGGTAGTTCTCCTGATAAAGCACGTCAACACTTCTGGTTAACTTAATACCCAAATATGAAACAGAGTGCTCAGCCCACTTATAGGGGGAACCCGCCGCATGGTCCCGAGCTCTAGCTAGGGGAGGGTAAGGTTCAGTATTTCTGTTTTGGATGCATTCATTTTAAGACTGGCCACCCCCGCCAAATTGCTCTAGCTCCCGCTCTACTGCCCTCAGGGAATGCTCAGGTTGGGTTACGGTCAGGATCATGTCGTCAGCGAAAGCCGCGATCTTGTGAGGCACTCCCGCAAAAGGGATTCCCGCTATGTTTTTATTGGTCCTGACCGCTTCCAAAAAAGGTTCCAAATGTATCGCATACAAAATAGGGGACAGCGGGCACCCCTGTTTGGTTCCCCTTCCCACTTGGATTGGTTCCGTTAACTGCCCATTAATGGCCAGACGAAGGATTGGGTGTTGATAGTTTGCTCTGACCCGGGCCAGAAAGCTCGGCCGAAACCCCATTCTCTGCATTGTCATGAAAAGAAAAGGCCATTCCACCCGATGGAACGCCTTTTTGGTGTCAATCGCCATGAGTATGGCAGGGATCTCCTTCTTATGAGATTTTTCTATCAAATGGACCACTCTGTAGACGTTATCTCCTGTCTGTCTCCCCCTTATAAAACCAGATTGATCAGGCTGAATTAGTCTAGGGGTGATCCGATCTAATCTGTTAGCCAAGATCTTAGCATGGATCTTGGCGTCCACATTGATCAACGCTATCGGGCGATATGACCCGCAATCCGTGGGGTCCTTGTTTTTTTTTGGGAATAAGAATGACTTTCGCTTCTTCTATCGATTTGGTGACAGACCCATCTCTACCCATTTGGTTGAACAGAGCTGTGAGGTACGGGATCAGCGTCTCCTTATGAGTTTTATAAAACTCCCCGACAAAACCGTCTGGACCTGGAGATTTGTTGGAGGGTAGGGACCGGATGGCTATTCGGACTTCGTCCCTTGTTATTTCCTGTTCAAGTGCCTGCTGTTCCTCTTCAGATAGTTTGGGAAGGTCTATTTTTCCCAAGTACTCGTTCACCTGCTCGTGCGGCAGGTTACCCGAGAGGTACAGGTGCGTATAGAACTGGGCAAATTCTCCTTGAATGTCAGCAGCCTTTGCGCTGATTCTGGAACCCCCCCACTCTTATTTACATTATTGTTTTGGCCTTTTCCTCCCTCCTGAGCATTCTTGCCAACAAGCGGTCCACTTTATTCGCCTGGATGTAAACATTTTGCCTGAGCCGGAGAAGATTCCGCTCGACTGCCCTCGTCTGCATCAGGTCAAGCTGGCCCCTGACCGCCTTGAATTCTTTTCGGGTAGCTAAGGACTGCCTCGGGCCCAGTTTCACCATGATTTCCTTCAACCGTTCCTCCAACCTAGCCTCTTCAAGCCTCATCTCCCTGTCCTTTCTTGCTTTCATGGCTATGATTTTCCTTCTGAGAGTTGCCTTAAAGGCGTCCCAACGGGTCTGCGGGGTGGTGTCCCCTAATCCTATTGTTTTCAAAGAAGGCTTCAATCTCCCCTTTAATCTCCGCCACCAGGACCTCATCCTTGAACAGGGTAGTTGGGTAGTTCCATTTCCACTGGCCCAAGCGGGCCCTTTTTATGGACATCGTTAGTAACATTGGAGCATGATCAGAGAGTAAAATCGGACCCAGCTGTATTGTTTTTGCTGTTCCCAGTAGTCTGCTTGACAGCCAAATGAAATCTATTCTTGAGTGAGATCGATGGGCGTGTGAGTAAAAGGTAAACCCCGCATAATCCCCTTGTAACTCCCTCCAAGCGTCCACTAACAAAAGATCATCCATTCTTCCTTTGAGATGTCCCGACGGCCCTCCCTGATGTAGATGTTGTCCCCTACTGGGATCCCAGGGCAAGTTGAAATCCCACGTCAGTATTATTGATGCTTTTGCAATACCTTCCAAGCGATGTAACACGGAGAGAATGTATTCTTCCTGCCCTGTTTTAGGAGCATACAACATGGCTACCGCTAGAATTTCCCCTTTCCCATCCAACGTGAGAGCTAGGAACCTACCTTGTTCATCATCATCCTTCCCAGTCATCTTTAGCTCTAAGCCGTCTCTTAACGCTAGGAGAACCCCCGCTTTTTTAACCGGTTGAGTTGCAATCTAGAGTATCACCATATATTTATTCTATTCCTGTCCCTCCTCTGGATGTGAGTTTCTTGCAGGGCGACAATGTCCGGCTGCTCCCGCCTAACAAATGTTTCCACTTTTTTCCTTTTTATTACCGAGTTCAGACCGTTGACATTCAATGAGATAACCTTCAGCTCTCCCGTGTCTGCCCTGCTAGTTAGGACTGAAGTAGTGTCTCTTGGCACTCAGGGTCGAACCCCTGTTTGCTCCCCCCTTCCTCGACCCCCTCTTCTCTCACCTCCCTGAACAAAAAATACAGAATCCGCGAACCCTTGTTCTCCCCTCCCCTACCCCTGGTGGGCCGGACCATCTGGCCTCTAGCCCCCCTTGACACACCATCTCGAGAGCTGGATAACCCAATCCCATTCCAAGATTTGCTCTCCCCTTCCCGGCAGCCCCCACATGGGAATAAGACACCCTGGGCGATTTCCCTCAGCTTCTGTTGTGTCCTCCCCAGGGCCACAAATCAACCCTGTCCAGGTGTTGCTCCGAAAGTGGTGTTAATCTTCCTCCGCCGCCTGACTCCTCCGGAGGTCCTGGCCCCCCGCCGGAGCAACCCGCCCGCTCGCCGCCCAGGAGCTTCCCCTTCGGCCTTTCCAGGGCAGACCAGTGACCATTCCCACGGCTTTCTTGACATTCTCTGTGGAGTGGTCGGGGCAGGTGGCGGAGGCCCCTCCACATCCAGGCCCAGTATGGCCAAGCCCTGTTCGCAGGTCGAGATCCTCTGGTGCTTCCCATGAAACTCGAAAGTCAGGGCAAAAGGATGGGCACATCTGTACGGTATACCCCTTTCTCGTAGGTGGGCCAAGACCGGCCTCATTATCCGCCTCTTAATGAGAGTTTCTTGTGCCAAGTCCTGGTACAGGGCTATCTCAGAGCCATTATAAGTAATCGTCTTTGACTTCCTGGCCTTCCCTAGAATCCGCTCCTTCATTGCATAGGAATGCAGTGCCACTAGAACGTCTCTTGGTCTCAAACCCGGCTCTTCCCTCCCGGGGCCTACTCTGTGGATCCTGTTGAAGGATATTTCATTCAGGGCTTCGGTCTCCAAGAGCTTCGCAAAGATATCCTTGACTACCTGCTTCAAGTCTTGATCCGGGCTTGCTTCCGGCAGGCCTTTTATACGTATGTTAGAGTGCCTTTACCTGTTTTCCAGGTCCTCCGCCTGAAGCTCCAAATTTTGATCGGCCGCCGCCAGGGTTTCCAGTAACACTTCCGCCTTCCTCTGCCAGGTCCTGGATAGCGCTTTCATTGGTGTCTACCCTCTGTTCCACCTCGCCAATGTCTCTCTTGATTTCCTGCAATCCTCATCCGAGATCCTCCCGCAGTGCGTCCATTTGTTTCTGACCCGCCTCTGTGATCTGGTCCAATATTTCTGTGAGGAGAAGCTTCAGCGAGGAATGCATGACCGGTGTTTCAAGCTCCTCTTGGGGTCCTGCCCTCTGCTCCTCACTTCCCCGTTCTGCAAGATGCTGTGGTTGTCCCCCCCTTCTCTGCTCCATAGTTTCGCAAGATCTCCTGGCTCTTCTTCGTGCTCCTGGGTGCTGGGGAAGTATCCTTGTTTCTATTCTTGGACATTTTGTTTAGCTTGAGGCACCCTCCAAGTACCTCAACGCTGCAGCCTGTGGCGGCTATCCGAGGAGTCCCTTCACTTATTGTGTAGGCTGATGCACGCAATGCCCCCCTCAGTCAGTGTCAGTCCACTTGTCTGTCCTTGGTGGCAGGTGATTACCACTCCACAGCCCCAGGCCACTGCTCCTCCCCCGGGTTGCTTAACTGACTCATGAAGGGCCACCACCCCGCTCCCTCTGCAGCACGGGTGCCGTAGAGGTCTCCACCTCTCCCCACGCACCAGCTGCATGTCCCCAATCTTCACGCTTACACAGTTCAGTGTGGGGGCTGGGCTCGCGCAGGACCGCCTCACGTACCTTCCAGGCCCCAGGGGGGTCACCGCTCCAGCAGACCCAGGTGCCAGAGACTCACCAGGGGCAGCGCGGTCGCTCTCCTCCCATGCCGGTGAGCTGCAGAGGATCCCAGCGCCGGCCTCACAGCTTCAGCAGCTCCTTAGGGCCAGAACCCCGGCCCCCAGCCCGCTCCTCCCAAGGCGTCCTTCTCCTGCACAGCTCGGGGGCTCCAGCACCTCACAATCCTTCAAGAGGGCAGCTCCCGCAGGTCCCTCTCCAAGTATCACGCTCCAGTCCACGTGTTCACCACGCAGCACGGACCTCCAGCCCTCGCCTCCGGGCTGCTCCTCACTCAGCTCTACTTCGCGGAACAGTCCCCAAGCTGGCCCGTCGGGCAGGTACTACTGGCGAGCCGGGTAACCCTCACCTTGCACCCGTAATCCAGACCGCCGGCGGGTGCTCCCCAGGTGCCGGAGACCCAACGGAGGCAGTACAGACTCTCTCTTCTGGTGCCGGCGAGCTCTGCCATGCAGCCCAGACCTCCAACCCTCGCCTCCGGGCTGCTCCTCCCTCGGCTCCACTCTGCGGCACAGTCCCGAAGATGGCCCGCTGCACAGCTACTACTTGCGGGCCAGGGGACTCACACCTTGCACCCGCAAACCGGACCGCCGGCGGGTGCTCCCCAGGTGCCGGAGACCCAACGGAGCCAGTGCGGTCTCTCTCCTCTAATGCCGGTGAGCTCTGCCACACGGTTTCCAGCAGCGACCCCCTCTCCAAGGGCCATGGGACCCCACTGCCTTGCTCCTGTATGCTGTGGGGCACGCTTTTCTCACCTGGGAGGGCTGATGTGCACTATTTACTTGGCGGGGGCCCAGAGATCAGGAGCGCAACGGACACGGTGTTCAAGCACCGACGGCCATCTTGGAATCCCCTGAGTGTGTCTTTCTTAAAAGAGTTTTAACACCTTCTGCCTCAATAGGCAAGTAATGCATTCAACTCTGCATTTTCAAATTCTTGTCTTGTTGCTATGTCGGATGCCATTCAACAAGTCTGGTAGGAATCACCCCATCAAAAGTTAGACATTTAATGTTTTGATTTGATTATGGCAGCAAAATGGTACATTCATTGTTCTGTTCCAATCTGTGGCACCAAAACAACATTGTGTTGATTTTACTGAGACATCAGTCAAAGGGAAGGAAGTGTAAAAGGGACAAACTGAAAGTCACTGGTAGTCCAGGCAATGATGGAAACATAGTTTCTTTAAGAAGCCCTTTCTTGGTTCTGTAGCAAGCCTATCAAAAGATACCTCTTCAGAACAAAGGGGACGTCAAAGTTAAAGCTACATTTCAGTGAATAGTAAATATAATAGACAATTTCCACTTGTAAGAATGCAGTAAGAATAAAAATTGTAAATACAACAGACAAAGCTTATCTTTGCTAATCGTAGCCTAACAGTTCTCTATTAGTAAGAATGCCATTAAAAACAAATGGCTGGTTATTAGATGATGTCAATGGGGAGCTGGGTCTTTAGTGTAAGTGATCTGGTTGCTCCTTACAGATTGCTACTATATTATTCTATGGAAGGCTGTATTCAAACTACTTATTTATTAATTGTTAGTTTGGGCACTTTGACTTTACATTATGTTTCCAGATTTAATGGCAGAACACAGAAGCAAGTTATTATGCATTATAATATATTTATTCTCTTACAACATAATTATTTGTAAACATTTCACTATTCTAAAAAATAAAAACACTTAAGATTTTACAATGCCTAGGATCTGCCATTACAAATCTATCCAGCTAACAGTTAATTGCGCCTTATATCTAAACAATAACTGCCTTCTTCAGTGCTTGCCTATGTCTGTGTATGTGATTATGTTTGCATGAGAGAGCTTTCCCAGTGCCCCTCCTCCCCCCTAGTCCATTATAGCACCTTACAGAGGTCTTACCCAACTCTAAAGCGCTTGGGGGTTCGGGAGGACCCTGGTTCCTTCCCAACATTATTCTACCAAAGGCTGCATTCAAATTACTTATTTATTAATTGTTAGTTTGGGCACTTTGACTTTACGTTATGTTTCCAGATTTAATGACAGAACACAGAAGCACCTTATTATGCATCATAATATATTTATTCTCTTCCAACAGAATTATTTCTAAACATTTCAATATTCTAAAAAAGACATTTAAAACTACAAATCCCAGCATTCCAATAACAAGAGAGTCCCAGTGTCTTCCAATTTAGTTCACCTTAAAGATCCTGTGTTTCAAAAATAAAGGGGGTCATTACGACCCAGGCGTTAACCATGGCGCTATTAGCACCATGGTTGACGCCAGTATTTTACTGATTGCGCCATGGTGGATGGCGGAATTACCGTCCCATTCCAAGGTTGGCGGGGCAGTAATTCCCCATTCACCATTGGTCCTTCCCCATTCCCATTTTTGCCCCCATAGGGCTCAATGCGAAGGCGGTAATTACGGTACCGCAAATTGCGGTACCGTAATTACCTCGAAAGTCCCTTTGCGCTTTCCTTCCTTAACGGCTGGTAAAACCAGCTGTTAAGGTGGGGACCCGCAAAGGGACCTCGTAATTAGGCGGTAAGGGGTTAACGGCACCACCACCTTTTACGGCGCCGTTAACCCCTTACCGCCTGGGTCGTAATGAGGCCCAAAGTCTTTTGTGTTTGGATATGTGTAAAAAATGATGCAGGAGAGCCTGGGGCCAAGCTTGCAGGTCTCTTTCTTTAACTGTAGCTAAAGGTCTCTGCCTTGTTAAAATGCTCATGTTTTCAGAGTCAAAACGAAGAGCGATGGTGGTAACAGCAAAGGGCACATGTAGACACCAGGCGTTGTCATCACCACAAGGTAGAGATGATCAGAATAATCTCCCTTGTACTGAAAACTTGGAGGGGGCTGTATTTATTAATGGGGACCCCATCATTGGGGATTCTCGTGAGCCAGCTTGTAATGGGGCAAAGGACTCCTTTTGCATGTTTATGTTTTTACCAGCTTCCATTCTGCATACAAATTTAAAGGAATGAATCTCTCAGTCACATGTAGGTCAACATGTTCTTGCCAATGCTTGTATCAAAATTCATAACCTTTCTGGAGGTAGGATGAGGTCTGAATGCGCTCTGCCTGCCATTCCAGACAAAAGACTGTTTACTCTGGTGGTTGATCCTAGAATGAGCATGTTTCTGGCTAAACATGGGAAGGATCCCACTAACAGCATAGGTTTCCAAGTCAGAACAAATGTTAAGATACTTTTGGTGCACTGATAAAGATCCTGGACATGGCAGAAAATTTTAAAAATGAAGACTTGCCAATTGATCCAGAAAGCTTAAGTGGTTGGACCCATCGGGCCACATCTCTTTTGGGCAATATGGATGCTGCTCTTTCAGCAGGAAGACACAAGGACCTCCTGTTGGTATCTAAGTATGTTAATACAGTGATGAATCAGTAACAATTCCTCCCAGAACCATGGTATGGGATCTTCCTCACGTGGCCAAGGAAAGGCAGCTGCTTTCTGATCCCGGCCTGGGGGTGGTGTACTGCGAAAGGATCACATGGGGGGAAACAGACCAGGAAGACTGGGAACCCCCCCCTGTTTAACTTTCCCCGTAATCCCACATTCTGAATGGCCATTTGCCAAACTTCATAAATTGAAAGAAACAACTTTGTTGAATGGGAATACAAGTCCCATAATCTGGGATGAGGACGAAACCTGGGAGACATAAAACACCCTCTCAAGTGCAGGCAATTGGATGGAGCTAGAACTGTGATTGGAATCCAAGCTGCAGCAGTAGTAGCAAAAGGAAGAAGGCACAAGGTTGGCAAACCAAGCAGAAGTGGGAAAACAAGAGGGTCCTGTTCCCCAAGCTCCAAAGTGCAGAGGCTGCACAGTGGAAGGCATGCAGGAGAGCTGTCTTTCTCCATGTGAGCCTGACTGCCGTGGATTCCATGCAGCGGATGTGCAGGAGACCGAGGCAAGAAGCAGTTGTCAAGCCGTGGGTCTCAGGAGCGAGATGGACTCCCAAAACGTGTGGCCGGACCAGAAACACATTCACAGAGGAAAAGTGTGAGTCCCCAAGAAGCCAGAATCAGTAGCAGTTGTGGCAGAAGGCGTGGGAGCAGTGCGACCCACAGAGCAACTGTCAAAGAGGCCGGTGAGTGAAGCACTGCATCTAACACCGTGCGTGAGCATTGCCAGCAACAGCATCCAGCTCCCTGTTAACTCGCATAAGATTTAAAACAAATAAAAGTTGATTGTTGAAGCCGAGATACCAAAACAATGGAACGGTAGCACTTGCGTATAATGTGGAAGTCATTTTACTCGAGTGAGAAGCTAATGCTGCTTAACCCCATTGTTCAGACCTTAAATCACTGTTATCACCTGAAGGAGGGGTCACGTGTGCCTAATTAAGGAGATGGAACGTTGTAAAGACCATTACCAAATACTTTACTTTGACAATGCGATTGCTACAACTTTTAAGCTGTGAAAACTAAATCAAAGAGCGTTCGCATGGGCCTAATTGTGATTCCCAAAGGAGGACTGAACTCTATCCTTCCATTTCATACAGGAATATAATCTAATAAAAGTCTATAAACCTTGAAAACAATATTAAGAAGTGGTTGCATGTGCCTAATTGTGATTTCTAAAGAAACAGTAAACTATATTATATACTGTAACGTGTCATACCTTTCATTAATAAGAAGAAGCATTGCCCAAGCCAAGAGACTCCCCATATTAACAGTGAAACCAGCCTTTCTCAAAGTTCAAAACCAATCTAAGTGTACTGGGAAGTTAATAACAGTTAATTGGCTTAAGATACAAGTGTACAATCATTACCTGAAGCTAAGATAATGGCACCAAGGCTTCTGGGTAAATTACTGGGGCTGATAATGGGCACACAGGTGCAGGTAAAGTTGAGCAAGGGAAAGCTGGCTGCTTGTAAAGACTATTTTGGAGTTGACACAACTTGTAGTGCAAAAGACTGGAAGACAGAGAGAAGTGCATCTTAAAGGCAAACCCAGGTTGTTATGGTGGAAGATAGACAAGAGAGTCATTGGTTGCCCCTTTTGAAGAGAGGTATTCAGAGGAAGAGTCCCTTGCTTACTTGAAGTTGTTGAAGTATTTTGAAGTGTACCTTGTCGAAGCTTGTCTAGAAGTACAAATCACTGAAGCTGTGGTAGTAGTCCAAAGTACTGAAGCTGCGGTGGTATATCTGGTTGTCAGTGCATGGAACATTGTAGTAGTAGAGTACTGTGAGCCAAATGTGACTGTTATGCTACTGAATCAAGTACAAGTGAAGTTGTTAAAGTAGAAGCAACACTAACTGTTAAGAACTGTGTATCATTGACATTTGTGGATATTGCAATTAATTGAACTGTGGCAAATGTTCTTGAAAATGTGATAAAGCATTATGGCCGGGATTACCATTGGTGCTCTTTGGTGGAAGTGGAAAGTGTATATTTCACCAAGCAGAATTGATTTGCTGTCATTGGAACTCTCGTTAACAATGTTTTACAGAGAAAGGGGTCGAATGAAAGAATTAGATATACAACAACAAAATCTGAAAATTAAAGAACTTTCAAACAAATCAAAATTTGTACCAATCTTTCCTAAAGATAATATAATTGATACATTCTATCAGGCTGTAATCAATGACATCCATCACTCAGAGGATATCTCAAAAAGCAAAAAATGTACCAACTCCAAACACAATTTATCTTCTTCTGAGCAATCTGCATTACGTAAATTGATGGACAATGATGCGTTAATTATCAAGGAAGCGGATAAAGGGGGCAACGTAGTTCTGATGGATAAAAAGGACTACATTAGCATGGCATTGGAACACTTAAACTCCCCTGGATGCTATGAACAACTTCCAACTAACCCCTTGCCCGAGCTCCGCAACATAGTGAACACCTTATTGTGTAACTGGCACTCACGTGCTCTATTAAACAGATGTTGAAAAACAATTCCTTCTTGTAAAAGGTCCTGTAATGGCGACCGCATATTTCTTGCCTAAGATACATAAACATTTCACCCATACACCTGAAGGAAGACCAATTCTAAGTGGGGGTGGGGGCATCATGGAACCTATCTCCATTTACATCAATGAATGTTTAGCACCCTTAGTGACTTCAATCCCCACCTTCTTGTGCGATACAATACATATACTTCAAATACTGTCAGAATTACAAGTCATTTCTGGGTTGTTGTTGGTAATGCTTGATGTTAAAGCCTTGTACACTTCTATCAACCATGTAAAAGCAATTGCAAGTGTGAACTTTATCTACTGTAAACATTCTGCATCTTATTTTAAACACATTGGCATGGTCAAAGAAATGCTGTCTTGTGCTCTATGTAATAATTTATTTTTGTTCAACAATTGTTATTACAAGTAGAGCTAGCCATGGGGCCATGGGGGCTAGCTATGCCCCAGCACTTGCCAACATTTTCATGCACCACTTCGAGGAGCAATTTGCATTTGTTGATAATCTGTTTGCTCAATTTTGGAAACGCTACATAGACGATGTGTTTTTGGTATGGACGGGTACAGTGGACAGTCTTAATGGATTTGTCAACTAATTAAACAATTATGATTGGGGCATCTCCTTCACTCATGAATACAGCAGTACCAGTATTAATTTTTTAGATCTTTCAATTAGTCTGGTTGACAATACCATTGTTACTAAAACTTTTCGAAAGGCAACTTCAGTCAATGCAATCCTACATGCTTCCAGTTGCCATAAAAAGTCGGTCATTATTAATATACCCAAAGGGGAATTTATTAGAGCCGCAGGAATTGCTCAAATGACAGGGATTTCGCAGATGAATGCAAATTCCTACGTGACAAATTTAAAGTTAGAGGGTATGATTAAAGTACGGTGACTAAAGCAGAACATGCTGTACAAAACATGAAGAGGGTGGATTTACTCACTCCCAAAATTAGATCCAACTCTACACATATGAATAAACTGAAATTTATCACACGGTACAACACAGATAGCTCTAACCTGTACAAAATTGTTCGACACCATTGGCACTTACTTCAATTAGATCAAGAGATTTCACCATGGTTGGACAATTCTCCTAATTTTATCTATAGCAAAGCAAGTAATCTGAAAAATATCTTATCTCCTTCCTTTATGGACAATCAGCTACTTACTACAACTTGGCTTAGTCAGAGATGAAACCAAGGCTTCTATAAATGTGGAAGATGTTCAATGTGTTGTCATGCACTTGAGACCTCTCAAATTGACTTTGGGAAACTGGGCATTTTCAAAGTGAACTCTTTCATCAACTGCAACACAAAATTCTGTGTTTACTGCATCTTGTGCATATGTGGTAAGCACTACATTGGTAGCACCATTAGGCCTCTCAAGACACAAATAAGGGAGCACTTATCTACCATTTCCAACCATGATTCCAAATACCCGCTTGCCATGCACTGGCAAAAATCTCACCAGCTAGAAAACAAGTCACAGATTAAATTTGTAGGTATGGCAAAAGTAACCTTACCACAACGTGGTGGTAATCTCACTCTTAAATTGAGACAGTTAGAAGCACAATTAATTTGCCAATATCGAACTGTATCCAATGGTCTCAAGAGCGATCATGAACTATCTGTTTTTCTTTAAAGTCATTGCTTAATTATTGCATCAGACTAGTATGGGGCTCCATACATGTCAGCATATATTCTGGATGGGAACTTTCTTGTGTAACCAACACTGGTAGCCACTAATGTCTCATGTGCACAAATAACTACCACATAAAAATATTCTAATTGGACCGTATGCATGCGACGCTGAGAATCGGGGGACATAGGTGCCTTCTATTATGGTTGTTAATTATTTTGTAATGCTAACTGCTGGTTTTTCAATAGCTGTTTTTCCAATAGCTGTGCCCTTCAGTCCCTCATGCCCCCTATTGCAACAGGTAAATTGGTGCGGTACCTTTAATTGTGCTGCACCACTACTAATTTATTCTTAACAAGGAAGCTGCTTAGTTGGTAATATTGGTGGCCATGGCCAAGACAAAACTTTTTTTTAAAAAACATTTCTTTCAAAACTTAATTGTGCATCAATCTTCAATTGGATTACTCGATTTATTGGCCAATTTAGTTAATAGCACCCGGTTGACTTCCAATCAAATATAATAGTGTGTGGACGTCAACGACCTTTCCAAGTATACAACATGTCAATTTCACATTCAATATGGCCGCCGTGAGACAACACATACTTCAGCATTTTCTAGCTGCTCACACGGCGCCCGTATCTATGTAAACAGGAGCTAAGCTTGCATGCACGAGGCTCCAGTGCTCCCAGACGTGCAGAAACTCTGGTAAGAACAGGTCTTTCGCGTAGACCCCTACAGACAGAGAGTCCTGGGGGCATACGCACGTGACCGTCTCGCACTCGCGAGTGACATTTACTTTTATTAATTAGTTCCTTCCTTTTTTCTGTTTCCCCTTTACCCGGCGTCGGGTGCGTGCCGTCAAACTTGTCTATTTTTCCATGCTTGCCTTGAACACTCTAGTTCAACACGCAATTGCGTTTATATAGGTATGTGTATTTACCTTATTTTTTGATGTCTGGGTCAATTAATTATATTCACTAAATTCGTGTGGTTAATATAGTAATTTTCCGCTTGCAGCGGAGCCGTAAATCTAATTGATATACAACCTACAACCACATAGGTAAGAATACTTGGCACTTGCCGGACTTTTTAAAGTTGAAAATTAGTAATTCTCTGTTCGCAAGCCACAATGGAGGCTTTTGGCTAATTTTGCTTTTGTGGCTTTACAAGACCATACATTATGTTCCCTTTTGTAGCACCAGAGCTAACTTAAAGCTTCTTCAGGTAAAATTACATTCTTAAATTTGCGTGCACTTGGACATGGGCGTGATCAGCTTTGGATTCATGGGACAGTTCCGATCACTTATTTATTGTATTTTTTTCTCCTTTTTTCTTCCATACATTGCACTTGAATCGATTCTCTGATGAACCTTAATGAACAATTGGCTGTGTATCCTTTTCATGTCTATTATTCCACTGCCATGATATGTTATATGTTCTCCTGATTTTATTTATTATTTTGGCAAACTTTGTTGGGCTACTTTGTGATGTTTATACAAAATACCACTCCTATGTTCGGCCTATACTTTTGGTCTGGATGCCTATAATTATTTTTTTGGGAAATCTATATGTATGACTGACAAAAATGTACATATATTTTTATAACCCTGCAGCCTTGGAAGAAGAGCATTGTTGCTCAAAACACGTGTCGGCTGTTCGTTTATGTGCATTAAATTATGCTTAATAGAGCATTTTAATTTCTGGTTGTGTGCGCAATTCCTGGAAGTAAACCAACCCTCTTAAGGTTTTACATTGACTTGGAAAAAACAAGAACTGATTTGAGACATTTCTTATTTTTGGTTGAAGAACTGACCTTGGTTCGTGGGGAAGGGAATGCACCCAGAACTTTGGAAGGTTATTCAGAGACTGTGAATGTTCATGATATGTTTCATTACCATATATTTTCTTTGTGTATTTGTTGCTTTGTGTGAGGGCCAATTATCCTATGTTAGAGTGTTTCCCCTTAGTTTTGGTTAGGTAGGGAAATCCTCAGCAGAATAGGGACAGTAAGGCATTTTGATTATATTTTTGTTAAGAATAAAATGTCATATATTGATTTATCATCAAGCAGTTATCCGCCTCACGTTACTGCCCCCTCACATTACCCTCACGTCATTAGATCATGTCCAGAATATCTTGAAGGTAATTTTGTATCCCAAGAGTATTTAGTCCTGAGCCCGAGGCTGCTCTTATTTCACCACAAGCCGAGGGTTTTCAGGGCCTCTCCCCAATCAGCATTCCTATTTTTCCACTAAGGGACCCGTACCAAACAGGAGGAGCTTCCAAGAAAATACATTTTCCAAATGATGTGCAGTAAGGTCTGGGTCCCCTTTCTTTCTAACCAACATTCAGTGGCTGCATTAATACTTTCTGTGCAAGCAGTTATGGATGACAAGGGTTTGGTGGGTCTGCATAGTGTATGGTGGTTCCACATTGCATTTATTACTAATCCCAGTCAAACCCCTCTGCCAAGGACAATTCTTTCCCTCCTCTAGGACTGTGGGTCAATCTAGAATAATTTCGAAAGGCAGCCATAGAGTTAATAAAGCCCTCTTCCTCAAGTTTTCACAGCAATCTATATATTGTCGAGAATAAGGACAAAGGGTTCAGACCTGTTCTAAATTTGTGGGAAATGAACACATTTCTAGTTTACTGTTACTTAAAAGTGGAGATGATCCAGTTGTTGCTGTAGTTTCTTCAAAGGTGGGATTGGATAGTCCTTCTGGACCTCAAGGATGCTTATGCATCAGTCACATTTATCCCACTCATTGTAGTTTCCTGCAGTATGATCAGGGCAGGAAGTGCTTTCATTTAACTTGTCTTCCATTCACCCTCCTCACGGCCACATGCTCTTTCACCAGGTTGTTGAAGCCAGTGGCAACGACCTTACTAAGTCGTCAGATTTGATTATTGATCTACCTGGAAGACGTCAATGGGCCGATCCAGGGATTTGGTGCTGAGTGATCTTCGGACAATACTGACTCTTGTTAAGGGACTGGGGTTTGCCATGTATTTGGACAAATCAGACATGTTTCCAACCCAGTAGATGGCATTTCTGTGATTCTGCACCAATGCAGTTGCAGTTTCTCGCAATGTTCCACAGTCAAAAATAAAGGCCATAAAAGGAGAGTTATGGTTGTCTTACACCTTCCACTGCTGTGCATTCAGTACTTGCTTGGATCATTAGTCTCCTGCCTTTCTCCATCCAGGCAGTATTTATGGGGCCCTTCAACTATGGAGGGTTTCCGAGAATATAAATATGCAGCCTGCGGAAGGGCTGGACCTATGAAGATTTGAGTCCCTTACATTTCAAACCCAAGGTGGACATTATTTGGTGAATCAATAACATGGAGGTTTGGAATGGCAGAACCATATTTGGTTCGCACACAGTCTATCTTTAGTGTCTGATGACAGCCTGGCAGAATGGGGAGTCAGGTATGGTAAAATCATGATTGCAGGGCCATCATGCAACCTTGAGTTGACAGTGCACAAGAACTGTTAAGAGAGGTTGTGAACAGCTTCTTTTCGATTGGATGTTGCACAAGGGGGAGAGCAGAGAGTTCTATAGTGTTAAGGATGGACAATGTTTCTGCAGTTCGATACATAAATAAGTTAGTGGATCATGCTAAGAAACGTGGCAGATCTGGCAAAAGCCTTTTGGGATAATGTTGCCTTTATCAGAATTCCCCGGCATCTAAAAGATTTCAGCAATTTATGTCTAGTGTTTCTGGGCCTCAAATGTCATTAGGGTCAGATGAGAATGGACCACTTTGCATCATGACTGAACAACAACCTCCAGGTGGAGACTAGACCTGAGTGCCATGGTACCGGATGCACTTTTTCACCTTTTGAGCCATAGCTTGCTGTACACGTTCCCACCCTTTTTCTCCCATTAGAAGGATCCTTCAACAGATGCAAACCCAGCAGTCATCCCTGACACTGATAACGCCTCTTTGGTCATTCCATCCATGGTACCCTCTGGTTTTGAAATGGAGCATTGACATCCCATTGATTCTTCTTAGCCTTCCTCTGTTGGTGTCCAACCCTCAGAGAAATCCTCCTTTTCTAATAGTGAATGGTTCACAGAGGTTAGTGGCATGGAAGGTTTCGGGTCACCCCTGTAGGTCCATGGACTTTGGCAGAGGGCACAGACATTCTGTGACAATACTTGGACCCGGGAACGAGAACACATCATGGCTCTGCCTGGAAAAGCTGGGTCACTGGTATATATCTCGGAAGCTGGATCCTATTAATAGACCTTTCCCGTTCTTATCCATCAGTTAATATATTTAGATCTGATATGGTTTGGTTGATGGTGTTCAGATTTTTTGGGTTAGTTTGAGTGGAGTGTTTTTAGAATCTTAGGCAAGAGCAACCTGCTTGTATGTCTGGAGGTCACGCTCCCTCTATTTACAGTTCTAAACAGTTGTCAAAATAGTGGAGTGCTGTCTGGTAATGGTTTTCTCCCTGCAATATCCCACACATTTTGAGGAAATGCCAACACTCTCAGATGTCATATGATCATCTTTACATATGCTGTATTTGCAAATAATAAGACTTCTGCACTCACTCACTCATACACTCACTGAAACCCACGTATGAACTTGCCTGAATACTCCCATTTGTTTTAACCTGGTGCTCGTCCACAAGATATATGTATTGTCATGGGTTTTGACCCATGTTGAATCAATAGACTGGGTAGATGTGGGGATGAGCTGTCGCCGCGCATTATTCTATCACAGAACAAACCAAATCAATAGACTGGGGGGATGTGGGGATGAGCTATCGCCGCCCACATTCACGCCAGAATAGGAGAACTGCGCAGTTGGCACGAGACCACTCCAAAGATACAACCTTCTTGTGGGGAATTCATTTTCTTAATCCCAAAAATGGTTGCATTACCAGTACTCACCACTATCAGAAAGCCGGCGTTTTAAAACCACCAGACTTGTAAAACTGAACAAATGAAACAAAACCAGACCAAGGAAAGACTTGCTAAGAGGTGGATACAATGTAAAACTATATTCTGAAATGACTTGAAGGGAGTAATTATTTAATGTATAGGTAAAAATTGTCAGTTTGATTTGAATGTAGAAAACTGGGAACAAAAAGTGACATTTAGCTGAAACCTGGCTTAATGAAACTGAATTCTGCCTGACAACTACCCCCGACAGGAGTTGATACTGGATCAACAGCTGTGTTCCCAGGCCTGGCTGCCAGGCCTGGCTGCATCCTGAGGTCACATGGCCCTGTTGATTAGATTAGGGGTGGAGCAGCTGGGGACTACAGGCAGTTGAACAAAGGCCTGTCCTGGACTCAGGCAAATGTTTTATTGGGGGCGTCGTAAAAGTGGCTTCCTCTTAGGGGAAACTGGGAGGGGCAGTGCCTCTGCTAGCAGCTGAGCTTGGGGGAAGTGGATAAACCAATTATTTCACCCTGTGATGTGGGAAGCCACACCCCTTTTTGACCAGGGCATAATTTTAAAAAGATAGATAACTCAAAGTGCGGACTTGTCAGAATTATATAAGTAATATCATTATTTTTGTGATTTTTCTGTGAACATTTTGAGATGCGTTAGGACCCTGTGGTGTATTCTGGGGTTTGCTAGCGGAAAATAGGGTCTCACTCCAAATGTCTGCATGTTAAAAATCTGACACTTCATCAATTAATATCCATACTCCTTGCGCACATGTGTGTAAATTTGGGTAAATGTCAGATATTGCAAAACCAGTTAAAAAGTGCAAAATGTTGTCATTTTTTAATGCAAGCCCCCAGGAAGATCAGAGGCGGACAAGCATGGACCATAAGGAATATATAATGTGCACATGTAATTTCAACAAATTGTATATCTGGGAAGGATGTATTTGAATCAAATATAGATTTGTGGGCAAACCGACCAGGGGAGGATCCTCTGACCCATAAAACCTACAGCATCACTCTGACTCACATTTCCTTCCCCCAATCATGCGAGAGGGGAGAATTGGGCCAATGACAAGTAGAGAGGGGCAGGCTTAGCTAGGCCCAGGCACACACCCATTTTCAAAACACATAAATAGAGACTGCTGGGACAGGTAGAGACATTCAAATCCAGTTGCTGCGGAGCGTTTTGCCGGACCACACAACATCCAGAAGATACCAGTTCCAGACTGACTCCAGCTACATACTCCAGAACCTAGAACTTATACTTTAGAACCTAAATCAGAGGCCTAAAACCCCAAGCTGAGTTCTCTGCAGCAGGCCTCAAATGATTGCAAGCTACTCACAGCCAGGCAAGCTGCTTGAATCCCTTGCCAAGAACTTTTGCCAGGACCAGTGCAGAGATCCAGGAGCCGTGCAGAGACCGCTGTATCCGGACAGACCAGACCAGAGATCCAGAGTGACCCCGACCGCTGTGAGCAGAACCAGAGAGCTGACCCAGATCACTGTGAAGTGCCGAGACCAGAACCGGAGTCCAGTCCAAAACCTGACCAGATCCGTGGCGAGGCCTATTTCAAATTTATATTGTGAGTACCTAGCAGAACTGTGCAGAACCAATCTCTTAGTTAAAATAATCTAATCCAAACTATTTTAACCGAAGTAGAACAGCCTCCTAGAAATCGTGTCATCTGTCATTTGTGAAGCTGCACAACTGTCACCTGTCAATTCTGAAGCTGCAAGCTGTCACCTGTCATTTTGAGTTTACTTTAAATCCGAAAAACTACCTTTATTTAATCGTCTGTATCTCTGGAACCGTTTGGGATAGGAACGAAATTTAACTTTCCTCTGAAAGCTTAGAATCTCAGCTTTCCAACATAGAACAGACTTGCTACTCCTTATACCTTTGCCGTAATCACGATTCACGCACTCGCGAATTTTACCGCGATTTGCGATTTGGTTAAAAATCCAGCCACGTGTAACCATCAGCAGTCATTTCTTTCCTTGCTAAAAATTCGTTTGCCTCTTAATCACCATCTCTGAATCATTGCTAAAGTGAGCCTGAACTCATCCCAAGTATCTCTCACTCACCCTGAACCTCCTAAAGGGAATTAAAAGCATTTTCAGCATATTTCTCACTTCATTGCCACCACATTCAAAGCACTTGGGCCTGTGTTTTAAAACTCATACCGGTTTTCTCTAAGCTTGCTGGGGGGGAATTGAATTTCGTATTGTATTTAATTGCATTCCTGAGAACTGTGTGTGTTACTTCCATCTCCTTCCATTTCTTACATTGCATAGGGGAGGGGGGTGAATTGCCAGAGAAAAAGTGATTATCTTATCTTTTGCTAAAATCATATCAAGTATTTCTGTACTGCATTTTATTCCCCATTGCTTTTCCCTTGAAATCATAAAAGTATTTTTGCTACTGTATCCATCCTATACTAACTCCTCATTGATTGTCAAGAAGTGTGCTAGTGTCAGATTACCCATTGTTGATTAACATTATATTTATAAGGGCGATATCGATTATTAATTTATTATAAAAGCGTGGTATCTATATTTTGTTTTATTTCTCAAATAAACCTTTTAAACTTGCAAAACAGAACTACTTCTTGGCTCAGTGGAGTCAGGGGGATTCTAAGAGAGGGGTGTTATATAGGGGTAGTCATCCAGAACTCATGAACTGGACATAAAGATATATCAATAAGGGTTTCCATTCAGTATCCCAGACTAGGCATTGACTTAGCTTAGTGTTGAATTGAATCCTCTTACAAATTGGGGGCTCGTAGCCGGGGATTCCGGATTAGATCTATCACTTGTGCAGATTAATACAGTGTGCTAACTGACAAGATACATACATCCGGTCGGATCACCACGCTGTGTTACGCTGTAAAGCACTCCTCAAAGGAACGCTCTAATGAAACGGTCTGTTTTGCAAAAATAAAATACAAACTTCTGTAAGTCAGGAAGGAACTCAAATTCCAGTATGACGACACTGCTAGACATCAAAATAGCCAGAGAGCACTTCTTACATAAGCTATTTGTGAGAGGTGAGTGGACTCATCAGGACCAAACGGTCTGGTTGCAGGCAATCACGCAACAGGTCACTGAAACAGGGTCAGATGAATGGGGAGATCAGGGTCCACTACACGTGGCCCTGAGTGAACTATATATGGCCCCTAAAGCCAAAGATGAACATAATAAGATTGCCAGGATAGCGGCATATTTGTATCTATATATGGGAGCCATACAGGACAAATGTGCTGAAGGCCAAGATCCGGCAAATAGGCAACAGATGGAGTTAGAGAAGGCCCAATCTGATCTGTACTCTTCTGAGCAGAGGCTGCTCAGGAGCCAGGAGTCAGAAAAGGACAGCAGACAGTACATCACTAAAATAAAGGAGGATATGGATATACTGCAACAGGAAAAGGCTGACCAGGATACCAGATTTCTGGCCTTGCAGAAGGAGTACCAAGAAGGTTTGGACTCCCTACTGCAGAGCCAGAAAAAGCTGGGGCAACAGTTAGATTTCAATAGGGCATGTCCTGAGCAGGTAGTCACCCTGCAAAGCCACCTAGATAGGGAGAAGGCAGAGAGCAATAAACTGATTTTGAAAGACCTGGATACCCAGGCAGAGTTTGATGAAGAACGCCAGAAAGCTGGTGCCTTTCAAAGGCAGAGGGACGACCTGGCGTCACAAATGCAGGCTCTTGGTCAGGAAAGGGATACCTTAGGCCAGGAAGTCTGCCACTTAAAAAGAAAAATTGAAGAAAATCACTTGGCCCTCCAGGGGCTGGGTGACCTCCAAATGGAGCATCAGGGCCTGCTAGATCACACCAGGAGGGTGGAGGAGGCTCTGGCAAGAAAGGAGCAGGCCAGTAGGGATGGGTCTGAGGAGGTAACCCTCCTGCAGCAGAGACTGGCCCAGTACTCCAGGATCAGGAGGCACAGAGAGGAAATGAGGCTCTCTGTCAGCACAATGATAGGCTCCAGCAACAGGTAGCGATGCAGGAGAGACTGATAGAGTCTAGTAAGGCCTTAACTGAGGAACTGAAAGCGCAGGCTCTTGCATTGCAACAGGAAGCGCGGGCGGATAGAGATGAGGTTCGCTGGGAAAGAGAAACTCCTGAGCATAACCTCAGGAGCCCTAGTACCAGAGGCCTTCATCTCTCCCAGTCCCTGGACTCTGCCACCCCCATGTCCCCTTGCGGACATGAGCCCAGGGCCACGGAGATGGCAGATTACTATCCAGCTACAAGTATGGGGCTCATAGGCCAGTACCTCCCAGGAATGGATGGGCGGGCATCCGGGTATGGGCACCCAAGCACAGTGCAATTTAGTGGGGAACCCCAGGAGAGTAGGCCCATTAAGGGCATCCTGAAAACCTCTGCCCAGTTAGGTCAGTGGGGGGGTACCCATCAAATCCTGGCAGCAAGGAGGGATCTGAAGACTCCTCTGAGTGTCACAGGACACAGGAGACCAGGTGCCCACATTCTGCCAGCCATTCCGAGGCTCGCAGAATCCAGGAAAACCTGGAAGATCAGACAGGCACCTCTGGGAGCAGCGCTTCTGAGTCAGAGGATGAATGGACCAGGGTTACCCGAACCAAAAAGGCCAATAAGGCAAAAAGGGCCTTGCTTAAGGACCCATTGAAACAAATAAAGGCAATAAGGAGTGTCATCATGCCTTATCATAAGAACGCCAAGTATTCTGTTTGGGAACACTTGGAGCTCTATGAGCAAATGATGGAGACTTTCCATTTGAAGGACAGCCAAAGCTGTATTCAATATGTAAAGTGGGCCTTCTCACCAGAATACTCCAGTTTCTTTGCAGGGCTGGAGGATCAAAACCATTCAAGGTGGTCCACATACAGGGCGGCCATCTTGAAACATTTTTCTGTGCACAGAAATCCTCAAGAGGCTCGCAAGGCAACCTACAATTTGCAATGTGGGGAGGATCAGGCCCCACAAGAGTTTGTGCAAGAATTAAAGCGTGCTTTTGCGCAGACCACCAGAAGGGTACGCACGGATAGCAGAGAATTTATCAATACGTTTTTCCATGCCTTACCCAAATACATAATGACCCAGCTCGTGAGAGATTTTCATGAGAAAAGATCTTTAGACTGGGTCATTGAACAGGCTACCCGGATCTATGAGGTGCAGAAGCCTATCGAAAATAAAAATAACGCACCGAAAAACCCCAAAACCAACAGCACCCCTGCTGCTGCCAAGGTGGCAGAGGTAAAGGTTGCCCCTGTTTTAGATTTGGAGATGGGGGGGCCTAAAAACCTGCCTGCACCAAATAATTCACAGCCCAGAAGGCCCTCGGGCCAGTCACAGACAGGGAGTCGAGGAGGTAGTCCCACAAATGGGGTCCCCCGCTCCCCTGACTATGTAAATCCCCGCTATAAGGGAAAACGACCAATCCTGGGTTATGTGTGGACTCCTCCAGCCCAAGCGGGGGATCCAGCCAAGCACCTAACCCAGGGAACTTCCCTCCCAACTTCCCACAGGAGGGCAGAAATTCTCCAAATCCTGGGCAGAACTTTTTCCCCAGGTATCCACCCAATTTCCCGCCCCAAAATCATCCATCCTTCTTTCCCCAATTCCCTGAGCCCAGACAACCTAATCCGGGAGAGTTGAGGCCAAGGGTGGAGGGGTACCAAAATCTTCCCAACCAGGGGTACTACCAGAGAAGGGATAGCTACCCTTCCCGGGATCAGCCCAGGGGAGAAAATAGAGCCCCGTATCAGCCTGAGCGGGCTTCCCAGTTAGAGCGCCAGGTCCAAAATATGGCACGGGATCTGGGTCACATACTGAGGGCTCAACAGAACCCTCAGATGAGCATGCCACCGCAGAATGCCCCAAACTCTGGACCTGGTGCTCCAGAACAATGACGGGGGCAGCACCCCGATAACACACCGGTTCCCAGGGAGGAGGCACAAGGGGAAGGGGGGTGTAAAGCCTTGGAGGAAGCTTCCTTCCCAACTTGTAAACAGCCCCTGGAAAACCAGGAACCGGAAACAAAATCCCCTACCCCTGAAAGTCTGCCACCCAAGGAGCAGAGAGGAGGTAGGAGAAACAAAGGACCCAAACAGACCCACTTTGTGGAGGAGGTACAGGTCTTCCAATTTGAGGGAGAGGGATCCTCAGAAGATCCTGGGAAAAGGATCTTCTCCTTCAGAGATGGGGGAACTCCTCCCAAGGAAAAATGGGTCCCAAGGGATGTCAATTCAGACTGGGGAGATGTGGAGACTGAGCTACCGCCGCCCATCATCTCATCCCAGAACCGACAATACCGAAATCCCCTGGTTCAAACCCATCCTGGTGACTGCCTCCAAAAAGGGGGGGGCGGCCCAGCACCGGAACCAGGGGAACCCACAATGGCTCTGATCTCCAGTTTCCAACTTTTTCTTTCAGAGTCCCAAGGCTCTCCACAGAATTCTGCCCAAATCTCTTCGCTAGCAATGTCCAAAACCAGAAAGTTAGCCCACCAGTTGTCCAAAAATGTGCATTATCTGTGCCCCGTTGAGGAGAAGGAGGGAAGATACTATGCCCCGGTACAAGTACAGGGGCAGGGTACAATTTTGGCACTGGTGGACACTGGATCCCAAGCTACCCTTCTGTCCAAAAGGGCCTTTGAGGAACTAAATGCAGGAAGGGGGGAGAATTACCGAATTCCTCTCACCTCTCTTCCTGTACAACTGCAGAACTTTGACGGGAAGGAAATTCCTGTTGAGGGGACTGCAGACTTGGACATTAAAATTGGGCGACACAAGGTGAAACACCCGGTCATAGTAGTGACTCCAGAGGGCACCCCTTGTTTACTAGGGAATGACCTCCTGAGAAAGTTGTCACCCCTAATAGATTGCGTAAACAAGGTCCTCTGGACCCAGACTAGCCGACCAATAAAATTAAAACAGAGTGTCAACCATGTTAGTTTAAACGGCACCTGCCACATGGTTGAACAAAAATCTGACCAAGTAGAATTTCACTTCCAGAACAACCAAACTCCAGACGTGACAGTAATAGCAGTAGGACAACAGACTGGTGATGGGGGGTCCTCTCTATTTCTGAAAATCAACCTTCCTTCCAGTTTAAGGTGGTATTCCACACTGGAAGGAAACACCCTGAAATTCTTTACTAATCCACAATCAGAAACTCCCACTCCTATCGTCCAGAAAGATGTGAAATCAGCTCAGAGCCTGGCTGATATTCAGCAAATTGGAGAGCAGTTGTTCATCCCTGTTCAGTTAAATGATGGGAAGGACTCTGTTCTCGCTCGAGTGTGTGTGTGAACAACGGTAAGAGCTTCATCAGCAAAGCCATGTTCTGCCAACTCCCAAAAGATCCAGCCGTTCCCACAATAAAACTGATAGAAAATGGGAAATGGACCTGGAAGCACCTAATTCCAAACATCTCCTGCAAAGCAGGTGTATGCTCAAAATCTCCATTGGCAACAAGAGCATAGTCCATAATTGTTGGGTCGTGCGAGACGTCACAGCCGCCTTTTACTTAGGCAGTGACATTCTCAACTGCTTTGCCATTAGTTTGGACCTAATAAACTTCAAAGCTTGGTCCCGATTAGCTGATAATCCCATGGGCTTTGATGATCTAGAAAAAGCATTTAGGTCAGCTCAATTGCTACCTTATGCAGTTGAAATTCAGATCAAAGAGGAAGTCACCATCCCAGAAAGGACCCGACAATTCTCCCTGGAAGTGAAAGTTAAAAGAGGACAAAAATTGAAAAACCCTGATGCTTATATCCATCTAAATGCTTCTCTCCAACAGCAAGGGTTAGGGGTAAACCCAACACCATTAGTCAACATAGAACATGACACCATTCCAATAGAGGCGGATAACAGCGACTTAAAGAGTATTACTCTAGCCGCAGGCACCATTATTGGAATGGCGATTGATGACCGACATTTCTCCATTGATTTAGGAAATGAACTGTTAGGACCAATCCCCAAGGACTGTTTTGACAGTGACAGTGATGACAATACAACACCAGACAGTATTTTCTCCCGGCATGGGGGGAACTTCCTGGTGTACACTTCTTGCCCTTATGTTAAGGAAGATGTGACTTGTGACTTCAGGAGGGATGAGGTGATTTTCCAGGTCCATGAGGGCTGCCTTTCCCACCTGAAGCCTTCAGTCCAAATCAGCACTCTGACCAGGGACTTCTCCACCCAGCTGGAGGAGGCCGCTGAGATAGCCAAACCAGAAGTCTTTCCCAGCTTCAGGCAGATGGTGGAAGAGAGGGTGAACCTAGCTGACGCCTGCGTGACTCTGGAACAGAAGCAAAAGTTGAAACAAGTTTTCTTGGATTTCCAAGATCTCTTTGCGGTAGACTCATATGACTGAGGTCGCACCGACATCCACACAACAACAATTCCCACGGACCCTGGCATGACTCCAGTGTTTGTGAAGCAATATCGCTTGCCTCTCGCATCCATGGAGTCCCTTACTGAAATAATTAAGAACCTTGAGTCCCGGGGAATAATTCGTCCAGTGCACAGCACCTTCAATAATCCGGTGCTGGGAATATTGAAGCCAAACGGCAAGTGGAGACTCTGCGCCGACCTTAGGGAGCTCAACAAACGGGTCCATACTTCCCGATGGCCTCTGCCCTACATTGACCAAGGGCTGGCCCAGATTCAAGGGTCACAAGTATTCACTGCAATAGACCTGACCAATGGATACTGGACCGTGCCTGTCAGTAGGGAGGACCAATACAAACTGGCTTTTACCTTTGGGGGCCAGCAGTACACCTGGACCCGGACTCCCTTCGGATACCTCCACTCCGGCAATGAATTCAACATTTTCCTACATAAGGCCATGCCCGACCTGGGTGCGAGGGGTAACCTGGCTTATGTAGATGATGTCCTCATCAAAAGTGCATCTGTGGAGGAACACATAGCGGAGATCCATTATGTTCTGACACAGTTGAGGGACGCCGGAGCAAAACTTTCCTTTCAGAAAGCACAGTGGTGTAGAACCCGTGTTAATTTCTTGGGGCATGAGATTACTCCTCAGGGTCTCTGTCCCCAAGAAAAGAAAGTGGAAGCACTCCAGAAACTGAAAGACCCCACAACTCTGCGGGAACTACGGAGCCTCCTTGGACTGACTAATTACAGCAGAAAGTTCATTGAAGGCTATGCAGAGATCACTAGACCCCTGATTCATCTCTTGAAGGGGGGGTCAAGTGGGAATGTGGTCCAGAACAATCCGAGGCAGTAAGACAACTCAAAAGAAGCCTCTCACAAGCGCCTTGCCTAGCTTACCCTGTCAGAAACAAGGAGTTCTTCCTGGAGACGGGGTTCTCTAATACGTGCTTGACGGCAGTATTATACCAAAAGCATGACAAGGTCAATAAAGTAATCTCCTATGCGAGCAAAACTTTATCCTCTGTGGAGGAAAAATTCAACGATTGTGAGAAGGCACTCCTGGCAACGGTGTGGGCATTGAAGAATTACCGCCCGTTTATCCAGGGGGAACACATCATAGTGGAGACTCCACACCAGCCTCTGCAATATCTCCAAAGTGACAGAATCCGGGCCGGAAATGTGAGTAATTCCTGAATTACTTCCTGGATTCTGTCAATGCAAGGCTTTCCTGTGGAGGTCAGATATGGCCAAAACAAGAAGAGTCCCCTCGCGCAAGGTCTGGCTGACTTGCATGATTGTGCCAGAGAAAACTGTCTCGAGGACGAAAGTCTAAAAATCAAGGACAACACGGAGGCATACCTGAATTCCCCACGCAAAGTCTTTGAAGAAGATAAGTGTGAGGGAATGCCCACTGTCTATGTGGATGGATGCTCGTACCATGTTGACAACAACGGGGAGAAAGAACTGGTGGCCGGCGTAGGGAATGCCTGGGTGAAGGAGTTTCCAGAACCCTCCGCTGGATACAAAATTGGTCCCCGAAGTAGTCAGGTGGCAGAGTTGATGGCTGTGCATCAGGCCATCCTCACTGCTGTCCAACATCAACTCCACGAACTGGTCATAATCACCGATTCGGATTATGTACGGAACGGGTTCGTGGAGCACCTGGTTAATTGGAAAACCAGAGGCATGTTATGTGCTAATAACAAACCCTTGAAACATGGGAAGTTAATCCAAAACATTGATGATCTGGTCACATCGAATGGGATGACCATCTACTGGAAAAAGATCAAGGGTCATTCCAAAGTAGAGGGACCAGACATGGAAATGACTTAGCTGATCAGCTGGCCAAAACCGGGGCCATCCAAGGGGATCTAATCGAAATAGAGTCCCTGTTGGGGGAAATCCAGGTCACCGCTATCACTAGGTCCCAGACAAGTGCTCACAATGATCTTTCAACTGCACAATGGAGCAAGGAGACCCCTGATGCTGATTTGATTACAGCTCAGAAGGGGGATCCAATTATTGGTAAGTTTTACCAACACCTTGAGGACCCTGAGAACTTTCCCCTGACGGATACCGATTACATTGGGAAAGAGGACCTAAGAGTTTTGATGAAATGTCCAAAAATGTTCCGAATCCAAGACGGTTTGTTGGTAAGGAAATCCCAAGCTGGCCATGATCAGTGGGTGGTTCCTTCCTCATTCCGAAGCCTGATGTTAAGTCACGCCCATGATGCGGCCACCGCCGGTCATAGGGGGTTTCACACAACACTGGAAATCTTAAGAGAGGTTGCATACTGGCCACACATGGGCCAGGACTTCAACCAATATTTGAAGGGTTGTCTTGTGTGTGCACAATTTCAGCCAACATCCCTCCCACACCAGGCACCTCTCCAAAAGAGGGGAATGACACTCCCATGGTCAGATTTGCAAATTGACTTTGTAGGCCCCGTGATTCGCTCTGCTAGGGGGAATAAGTACATGTTGACGGTGACATGCTTGTTTACCAAGTGGGTGGAATGTCTCCCAGCCCCAAATTGCAAGGCAGAAACTGCAGCTGCCCTGATGATTAACCATATCTTTTCCCGTTTTGGTCTACCTCAAAGGATTGAGTCAGACAGAGGTAGCCACTTCACCAGTGAAGTAATGACAAAGATGTGGGAGATACTGGGGGTTAAAAGGAAGCTACACATTGCTTACAGGCCAGCTTCTTCTGGAGCAGTGGAGAGATACAACCGAACCATTGTGAGCATATTAAAGAAGTTTGTGGCAGATTTTGGGCCAAGTTGGGATATCCGATTCCCTCTGGTCCTAATGGCCACCAGATCTACCCCTTCATCTGCAACCAAAATGTCACCATTTGAGTTGATGACCGGGCGCAAGATGGTGCTTCCCCAGCATTTGCTCTACAGGACCCAGGAGCGGACACTGATAAATGCCTCCACAACTCATGAGTATGTGGAGAATTTAAGGAAACACCTTCAACATGCTTTTGCCTATGCTCAGCGGAATCTAGAAAGATCAGCCGAGAGCATGAAGACCCACTATGATTTAAAAACTACCCGAAAGGAATATAAGGTGGGTGATCGGGTCTATCTATACAATTTCCAAAGAAACCAGGCCAAACAGAGAAAATGTTTGCCTACATGGAAGGGACCGTTTGAAATTATAGACAAGATCTCCCCTGTGGCCTACAAGATCCGCATCCCCAAAGGCGGTTTGGCAGAGGGGGAAGACAAGTGGGTACATATAAATCAGCTAAAGTGTTGCCATCCCAGGCACACTCTGCAGCAACTGGAGGAGTCCTCTGCAATACCAGAGGGGACCGCTCCAGTTTAATTCAGTTCCAACCCTAAAATATCCCACATATAGTCTCTAAAATATTATACTCTTGTAAGCCACTGTCTTTGAATGATAACTTGTATCTCAAAAGTAAAATGTTAGGTATGTTAAAGTATAAAATGTATATGTCTGCCACACCATTAATAGTGGTGGAAAAATGTCTACGAATAGGTATTGCCGCTTTTCCCTTGTCGTCCTAGGAGAAAGAAAACCTGGAGACTGACCAAGGAGGACGACCGGAAACCGGGAGCCGAGACCCGAGGGGCCCAGGGTACCGCCCAATCCTCCCATCAGGACCAGCAAGGAGAACTGATTGATCGACTGGAGGGAGGAAAAGATGCTGAACTTTTTGGAAGAAGATAATGGGGACATACCAGCGCAAGGGCTCAAAACCTCCTTTGCACCCGACTTCCCCTCGACTTGAATCAAAGCACAGTCGGGCGGGGGGATTTGTCATGGGTTTTGACACATGTTGAATCAATAGACTGGGTAGATGTGGGGATGAGCTGTCGCCACCCATTATTCTATCCCAGAACAAACTAAATCAATAGGCTGGGGGGATGTGGGGATGAGCTATCGCCGCCCACATTCACGCCAGAATAGGAGAACCGCGCAGTTGGCACGAGACCACTCCAAAGATACAACCTTCTTGTGGGGAATTCATTTTCTTAATCCCAAAAATGGTTGCATTACCAGTACTCACCACTATCAGAAAGCCGGCGTTTTAAAACCACCAGACTTTTGTGTAAAACTGAACAAATGAAACAAAACCAGACCAAGGAAAGACTTGCTAAGAGGTGGATACAATGTAAAACTATATTCTGAAATGACTTGAAGGGAGTAATTATTTAATGTATAGGTAACAATTGTCAGTTTGATTTGAATGTAGAAAACTGGGAACAAAAAGTGACATTTAGCTGAAACCTGGCTTAATGAAACTGAATTCTGCCTGACAACTACCCCCGACAGGAGTTGATACTGGATCAACAGCTGTGTTCCCAGGCCTGGCAGCCAGGCCTGGCTGCATCCAGAGCTCACATGGCCCTGTTGATTAGATTAGGGGTGGAGCAGCTGGGGACTACAGGCAGTTGAACAAAGGCCTGTCCTGGACTCAGGCAAATGTTATATTGGGGGCGTCGTAAAAGTGGCTTCCTCTTAGGGGAAACTGGGAGGGGCAGTGCCTCTGCTAGCAGCTGAGCTTGGGGGAAGTGGATAAACCAGTTATTTCACCCTGTGATGTGGGAAGCCACACCCCTTTTTGACCAGGGCATAATTTTAAAAAGATAGATAACTCAAAGTGCGGACTTGTCAGAATTATATAAGTAATATCATTATTTTTGTGATTTTTCTGTGAACATTTTGAGATGCGTTAGGACCCTGTGGTGTATTCTGGGGGGTTGCTAGCGGAAAATAGGGTCTCACTCCAAATGTCTGCATGTTAAAAATCTGACACTTCATCAATTAATATCCATACTCCTTGCGCACATGTGTGTAAATTTGGGTAAATGTCAGATATTGCAAAACCAGTTAAAAAGTGCAAAATGTTGTCATTTTTGAATGCAAGCCCCCAGGAAGATCAGAGGCGGACAAGCATGGACCATAAGGAATATATAATGTGCACATGTAATTTCAACAAATTGTATATCTGGGAAGGATGTATTTGAATCAAATATAGATTTGTGGGCAAACCGACCAGGGGAGGATCCTCTGACCCATAAAACCTACAGCATCACTCTGACTCACATTTCCTTCCCCCAATCATGGGAGAGGGGGAATTGGGCCAATGCCAAGTAGAGAGGGGCAGGCTTAGCTAGGCCCAGGCACACACCCATTTTCAAAACACATAAAAAGAGACTGCTGGGACAGGTAGAGACATTCAAATCCAGTTGCTGCGGAGCGTTTTGCCGGACCACACAACATCCAGAAGATACCAGTTCCAGACTGACTCCAGCTCATACTCCAGAACCTAGAACTTATACTTTAGAACCTAAATCAGAGGCCTAAAACCGCAAGCTGAGTTCTCTGCAGCAGGCCTCAAATCATTGCAAGCTACTCACAGCCGGGCAAGCTGCTTGAATCCCTTGCCAAGAACTTTTGCCAGGACCAGTGCAGAGATCCAGGAGCCGTGCAGAGACCGCTGTATCCGGACAGACCAGACCAGAGATCCAGAGTGACCCAGACCGCTGTGAGCAGAACTAGAGAGCTGACCCAGATCACTGTGAAGTGCCGAGACCAGAACCAGAGTCCAGTCCAAAACCTGACCAGATCCGTAGCGAGGCCTATTTCAAATTTATATTGTGAGTACCTAGCAGAACTGTGCAGAACCAATCTCTTAGTTAAAATAATCTAATCCAAACTATTTTAACCTAAGTAGAACAGCCTCCTAGAAATCATGACATCTGTCATTTGTGAAGCTGCACAACTGTCACCTGTCAATTCTGAAGCTGCAAGCTGTCACCTGTCATTTTGAGTTTACTTTAAAGCCGATAAACTACCTTTATTTAATCGTCCGTATCTCTGGAACCGTTTGGAATAGGAACGCAATTTAACTTTCCCCTGAAAGCTTAAAATCTCAGCTTTCCAACGAACCTTATACTTTTGCCGTAATCACGATTCACGCACTCGCAAATGTTACTGCGATTTGTGATTTGGTTAAAAATCCAGCCACGTGTAACCATCAGCAGTCATTTCTTTCCTTGCTAAAAATTCGTTTGCCTCTTAATCACCATCTCTGAATCATTGCTAAAGTGAGCCTGAACTCATCCCAAGTATCTCTCACTCACCCTGAACCTCCTAAAGGGAATTAAAAGCATGTTCAGCATATTTCTCACTTCATTGCCACCACATTCAAAGCACTTGGGCCTGTGTTTTAAAACTCATACCGGTTTTCTCTAAGCTTGCTGGGGGGGAATTGAATTTCGTATTGTATTTAATTGCATTCCTGAGAACTGTGTGTGTTACTTCCATCTCCTTCCATTTCTTACATTGCATAGGGGAGGGGGGTGAATTGCCAGAGAAAAAGTGATTATCTTATCTTTTGCTAAAGTCATATCAAGTATTTCTGTACTGCATTTTATTCCCCATTGCTTTTCCCTTGAAATCATAAAAGTATTTTTGCTACTGTATCCATCCTATACTAACTCCTCATTGATTGTCAAGAAGTGTGCTAGTGTCAGATTACCCATTGTTGATTAATATTATATTTATAAGGGCGATATCGATTATTAATTTATTATAAAAGCGTGGTATCTATATTTTGTTTTATTTCTCAAATAAACCTTTTAAACTTGCAAAACAGAACTACTTCTTGGCTCAGTGGAGTCAGGGGGATTCTAAGAGAGGGCTATATAGGGGTAGTCATCCAGAACTCATGAACTGGACATAAAGATGTATCAATAAGGGTTTCCATTCAGTATCCCAGACTAGGCATTGACTTAGCTGTAGTGTTGAATTGAATCCTCTTACAGTATATAGTGCTTAAATAATGCCTAGTATGATAATCTGATGGGTGCCCATAGAACATATTCCTAGACCATGACTGTGTGTGGGAGCATGCGCACATTTGCGTGCACGCAAGCAAAAACACACACACACACACACACACACACACACACACACGCACGGTTGAAACTGTAATGTTGGAGTTCACTGAAAGCTTGTGTTCTTTTCTGTTCTATGCAATCCACTGAGTTACAATTTAAGTAGCAAACTGCAATGCCGAAAAGAACAGAAAGCTGTTAATCAGCTCATCAGGAGGATAATTAATAACTTAGTGGAAACTATGTTGTGTGCAATTTATTAGCTGCAACTGTGTCAACACTAAGGCAACATCGTTAATAACACCTTTGGGCAGGAAGTGCTGCAAAGAAAGAGCCAGATGTCCAATGGAATAATATTATCTGAGGATTCATGCAGTTGGGAAATGATAAAATGATGGAGCATATGTTTCTGCCTACAATAATTATCTTGTTGGTTTAATGAAGTGTTATAGTAACTCTTCAGAGGAACAGTCCAGCAGTATATGAAAAGTTTTAATTAGTCTAGCAAAATGTATCTGGCTCTCCACAATGAAGTCGTGTGTTGCATTACCCACATGACCCCCCCTCGCAATATATGCAGCCACCAGAATCTTTCAGTATTTTATAACCAAGTCCCAAACCTGACATCTGGATAGTGCTCCTTTCCCTCCAGCTACAAATTTGCAAGTCAAAATAATCTATTTTCCTCGGTTGTTAATGGGCTGCTAGATTTCGTCTGCAAATCATTTCTAACTCAAACATGTCACTTTTAGTCTGTAGTGGAATAATATGGAATCCGGGTGCTCCATCTGCAATATGTGCTTTTTATTTGGGGGTGGTGGGGTGATGATTTTATAGACCCTCCCCAGATGATAGAAACGTGCTTTGAGAAAAGAGTTTTCTACCTGCAGAGAGAGGGCCTTATGGAGAGTTTGTGAAATCTTTAATATAAAGATAAAACAATCCATGATTGCCTTCAAATAGTGCAATCATGGTCTTGGTGCAATGGAGTTCCATCTGCCAGGATGTTTCCCCCCAAGGAGATCTAGTAAACAGATTCTGCCATGAAAGTCAGACCTGCTAAACAGTCTGTTGTGAACTTTGCTATGCTGGTCATGGAATGGAATTAATGATAGATTCAATTCCATAATGGGGGAGAGATGAAGGTGTTGTTCGAGGAAGGAGGGGGGTGCAGCTGCTCTAGATATATCCTATTGAAGAAATGAACAATTAAGAATAAACTAACCGGATGTCTGCAGAAGATTATTTGTAAGCTGTACTTACAATACACTCTCACTTTCATACTGTGCTCTGTGTTTTAAAAACTGGTGTTGGTGGGTTTGTACCCAGTTGGGCCTGCTTGCCATTGGGTGTATAACCGAAGTTACCATCATCCATATATAAGACACACAATGCCTACGTGCAGCTGAGCAACAGTGACCGAATGTCTGCAGCATGGCAGCAGCAATATATCTACACTTCTAGAAAGTGTCCCAGCCAATTTGTGCAGTAAAACATGTAAACCCTTTTTGATTGGCAATCCTTCTACAAATGGCATTGTAAGGTTCTTTCCTGACTATATCAGGAGGGCGCCCTCCAAAGGATTTCTTGATGGCATGTCTAGAGCCAGAGTTATGCCAAATTTCACATTGACCCTGTTTTATAAAGAAACATGCCGCAGCTGTTAACAGCATCCTCAAGGCCTGATGGCGATTGGTTAAATGTAAGCTATATCTGGTTTGAGATAGTGGCCTATGAGGAGATACAGTAGTCATTTGCAAAACCTATCTGATGTCATTTATAGTCAAACTGTTTTTTTGTAACTCCTGCAACTGCCAGAGTCTCTGTGTGTCAGCATCTAGGGCTGCGATTCATTCACAGCACTCTTGGGTATAGCACTGGAAGCTCCATTTGTTCTCTGCTTGAAAGGCTTGACACCTTACCAAGATGACAAAATATACCTGTAGGGGTTAAAGAGTGGGCTAGTGCTACAAAGGAGACCCTGAAATCACAATGGGGAAATCATACCACAGGAATAATGACTGGAGTCATTTTGGTGCGAGGCTGACTGGGAGAGGGGGGACATGTATTGCAGATCAGGAGAGGAGCTGCTGCCAGGAAACAGGTTGCACTTTCTTGGAAATGTGTAGGCCACCCACACTTTATGTGCCCTATCCCAACTTTACACAGACAACTCACTCTGGGAGCTTCCATCAGCTGGCAAGGCTCTTATCACGGCAACAAGGATTGACGCCTTAATGAAGGCTTACATTCAACTGATCCTCTGCAGCAGAATGACTATGAAAGTGGTTGAGATCCTTCCCCAGTTGAATCATCGTTGGACTCAAGAAAAACAATTTTGCTGGAGCCCTATTGGGGTACAGTCTGCCAAAGTCCTCGGACTGTGGGGTGAAGATAAAGTTTTCCAAAAAGTGAGTGAAACCCTCCCCTCAACCCCATCAGAGGAACATTTGAAGTGACCAGCTGTTGGAAAGGGCCTTTCTTTCTGCTGCTTGGAAACTGGCAACCAGGAATCTGCCTGCTAATTGGCAAACCACACAATTGTGCTTGGCAACCTTCATGGCTGGGAAGGGAAGAAGGGAGACTAACCTTTCCCCAAGGACCCAGTGCAGGAACTCACAGCACCCAAAGGAACTTCTGCAAAAGGCCTGCCAGCTGCTTGAACACTGTTACCCACAGTGACCGTCTGCATAGGGAGGGTAGGAGCCCATCCCGCATTGCTCCGACTCCAGCTTCTGGAGAAGCAAGACATCCCACACACCGCTTGCATTTCAAGCATTGCACCATTGGTAAGCCCGAGCTTCCCCTACATCGACGCTTAAGAACCCCTCTTGGCCAGCTGCCTCTACATTGCAAGCTTCATCTGTATTAACAGTTGATCTAAAGCAGGGAACCACCAGAGCAGCAAAGAAAGCCAAGTTTGTGCCGTATTAGCCTCCTCCCGACCTTTCTGAAATGGCTGCTACCGTGCACAGCATACGTTGCTAAGCAACACGTCTCCAGCCATCCCAGCACATTGCCATTGGTCCACACTGTCTATAACACCCAATCAGGTGTACCGGCAGGAGGAAGCCGGCCCACACCAGAAGGCCACACTAAAAGACCAGATCCTGTCTGTGCCTGGCTTATAGGGCCAGAGAGCTACAGATTGCTGACACTTCTTGCCTATATCTTGGCACCTGCAAGTGCCCTTCCCTGGACTGAATTGACGCCTACACAGCCCCATTTGCTTTCGCATATCACATCTTGTGGCTGAGCACATTGCCGCCAACTGATTCGAAACTCACACTGTCATAGAAGGAGTCCCATGTGATAAGCGCATATTCAACTGCCTAGTCTAACTTCCTGTTTAACAGGCGGATCTTTACACATATGTACTTTCATCCACCCTGATTTATTAACCAAGAACTACTGCAGCCTACCTACTACATCTATCTAGTAGTTCGCACGTCAATGATTATGAAACTTCTGTGGCTACTGTTGCTGCACCGTTAATTTTATAGTTGTCATTAAACTGTGTGCCTAACTAGTGTGAATCCCATATGTTTATCATAATTACCCTACCGCCAACTACGGCGACTACTTAGCATATGCAAATCCTGCTGCCGTTCTCCCGACATGTCTCTGAATTCTAGCGTTGCACGTTTATGCACTATGTATGTCCTCACTATGATATGCCAATAGCTACGGCTGCCGCATGCTCTATCAGGAACGGGCCTTGTATGCTGTCATTCCTGTGCGCCAATCGTTACTATTGTCTTCATGTTACAACGTAAGTTACAAACTGATTGATTCTACTCACTAGGAGGGTTCATGCTTATTGTGACCCTAGGTCTTGCTTACTCCGTACTGAATATCTCCATGTGCACGGCTTTAGTGACGTACTACTTTAAATACATTTCCTGCCACATGCAACCCTCTGCCATGTATAATACCAGCAGGGCTACTTAAACTGTTCTGTATCGTGCCATAAACTCCCACCTATGTCGGCTGTGCCTTGGCCGAAGTACCTCATCCCTCTTTAATCCTCTGCTCTGAACGGGAGCACGGTTTGCCTCAACCACGCAGCTTACCCCTTCCTCATTTAAGCCTCATACTGTCAGCCCAAGCCATGCACGCTGGCTCAAAAACACTAATTTGCTTTCTGGCGATTATCTACTGCAAGATTGCAGCCCCACCTACCCTTCTTGCGGCGTACTCTGTGATCAGCCTTGCCCCATATTACTTCTGGGACTGGGAAAACACCCCTATGTTGCTTTCACCCACCATGCCTAATATCACAGCCTACATGCATAAAATCAACTTAGTTCCTGCCCCTACCTAATCCAGACACTGACAAACCTACATCACCACCACAGTCAAGACATATTATTCCTACAACATCCCTGCCTCCTTTAAACCGAGTCGCTGATACCTTCACACCTACCGGTAACACTATCCTGTCTCCAACTTGCTCTAAATTAGATATGGGTCCCACATGCTCCCTATCAACACTTCAGTGGATCCAACTATAGGCCACTAGACCAACGCCAAACCAACTATGACATCCCAACACGTTTACCTCATCCAAGAAGAGGCTATTTCATAAATCAGACAACCACAGTCCGCCCAATAAGCCCTTCCCACAAGCACCTGCTAGCCCCCTTCCAGTCACCATTGAACCCAACACCGCCCAGATTAAAGGCGCCTTGATCAATTCCAGATCTCTGGTAGCCTATCCACTTAACATTGCAGACATTATTATCTCTAACCAACTCAACTTCGTAGCCATTACTGAAACCTGACTCCATTCTGCTGCTGGCCCCTCACTCACATTATCTATACCAGAAATCTATACCCTACTAAGACGGGACAGAGAAACTGGCCGGGGGGGAGGCATCGCCTTCATCGCAAAACCTAACCTGGGACTAAGGGCCCTCCCTCACCTCCCATTCTCTGGAGAGTTGTTGTCAATCCCACTGCCACTTACACCATCACAGACCATAACTATGTACCTAATTTATAGTTCATCTGGACCCATCTCAACACTTGAGGAGGATTTTACAGCCATACTCACCACAAACACCAAACCTACCTCACAAATCATAATACGAGGTGACTTTAATCTAGTCCTCAATGACCCAAAAGACGACAATGCTATCCCGCTAGCCAATACATCACAAAATTAGGCCTCAACCACCAAATTAGTTCACCAACTCAAACCAAAGGCAGAACGCTAGATTGGTTAGCTGACCTTAATTGTGAAAAATATCACATCCAATGAACCATGTGCCTGGACTGACCACAACCTTATTTCCTTCACTTTACAAGACTGTCCACATACTTCTCAGGCAAACCCTTTAGCTCCTCCAGCTCTTACCAGAAATACACACAATATAACAACTGAGAACATATTACCGCTGCTCCATTCCATCACTAACTTCTCAGCTACTAAATCAGACCCTACAGTTCTTGTTGACGTCTAAAACAACTCCATTAATCAACCCATAGATAAAATAGCTCCCTTAAACTGCGCAAAAGCAAACCACAAACGCATCTCAATTCGTGGTTCACCCCAATGTTATGGAATCTAAAACAAACTTCTAAATGCTCCTGGAAAAACAATGCAACTTTAGAGAAAAGAAAACCTCACCAAAATCTCTACCAGTTATAAAAATGAAGTTCTTCAAACTAAAAGAGACATGTACAATAATAGAATTAATAATGCAAACTCCAACTCTAGGGAACTTTTCCTCATTCTAAGAGAATTAGAATCCCCCTCTCTGCCATCAGACTCCTGCACTAAAGACAAATCTTGGTGTACTTATATTCAAGTAGCACTCAGCAACAAAATTGATCTCCTACAAAACAAAATTGAAAGCAAAACACGCAGCCTCACGGGAATCCCTCCCTTACTGAAGCCGCTATCTACTGCTACAAAACCTGAGCACTGCTTCAAATTCACTACTCTCATGAGTCCTGAAGTGGAGCAATAATAGACTCGCTCAAACCGTCTAGATGGCAGGGGGACACCTGCCCTGCTCCAATAATCAGCCTGGGAGCTAGGCCCATTTTTCACGACACTAATAAATTCCTCCTTCAAGTCCTGTACTGTCCCAACCAACCTTGAAGACGCGTGGATCCTCACTCTATTAAAAAAACCTAACCCTGACCCCTCTCTATCCCAATCAACTACAGACCTATTACAACAGTCCCATTTCTGCTAAAGATATTAGACAAGGCGGCGTATTTACAAATCCAGGTCTATCTTGAAGCCAATAATCTTCTTGGTTTGCGACAATCAGGTTTTATACCTAAACATGGAACATAAACAGCACTAATTGACCTAAAAAACCACATGGATGATATTAGGGACAAAGGCAAACTTGCCCTTCTTCTCATTGGACCTTCTGGCAGCATTTGGCTTAGTAAACCACAAAGTGCTATGCAACCACTTAAAATCAGCGGCCTTCTTCTCCGCTGAAGCTACCGTCTGGATTAAATAATTTTTGGACAATCGCACAACTAGATTGTTTTCCCCTAATGCATCAGTCGAACCCATACCTATCACCTGTGAAGTACCGCAGGGGTCGTGTGTCTCCCCTACGATGTACAACATTTTTATCAAGCCCCTATTTGACGACCTTGACAATCTGGGTGTCACCTACAATAATTATGCCGATGACACTCAGATTCTCATCCCCATTTCTGGGGACCACAAAATGGACACTATCATGCTCAACAAAATGTGCCTCATCATTCAGGCATGGATGGCCACCCATGGCCTCTGTCTCAATGATGAGAAAACAGAACTCCTGCTCATTGGCTCCTCGGTATGTCTTAATAAACTAAGTAACCTATTCAACTCATTTAACATTGATGGTAATCTCATCATAGTATCCAAAGAGGTAGAAACCCTAGGTTTTTATCTTGACTCCGCCTTAATCTTGAAAAGACAAGTTAACGCCAGAGCTTCGGCCACGGCATACACTGGTAAGTTAATTAATATATGTAAACCCTTCCTTTCCACATCAAGCCACATTACCTTGGCCAAGCCCTTAATCCTATCCAAAATAGATTATTGTAACGTGCTATATCTAGGGTCTAGCAAATACAATATCAATAAACTGCAAATCCTGCAAAACAACACATTAAGAACTGCCTTAATTATTCCTAAAATGCAACACATTTCTGAGGCTAGACGGACTACTAAATGGCTAGCAGTGAAGGACAGAATCAACTTCAAGTCACTGACACTTACTCATAAATGTCTCGCAAACTCTGGCCTGAAATATCTAGTAGACATATTTTCCAAAAACATATCGGTTCGACTTACTAGAACCCCACATTCTCACTGCCTCAAGATCCCCATATACAAGCTCAAGAGAGCAGGAGGTAGTAGCTTCCCTGTTTTAGCCTCTAATTTATGGAACTCTCTGCCTGTATACTTAAGATCAGAACCTTCCTTCCACTGCTTCAGAAAAAAGGCCAAAAATTGGCTTTTTTCTCTTGATGTCTAACTTGCCACCTTGTTCATTCCTCCACGATATGGAACGAGCTGCAATGTACTGTGTCTGCTGCCTAGTCTAAATTGAATACTGTGTATTTGTATTCTGCACCGTCAATAACTTGACTGTAACAATTGCCTGTAATTTCACTGTAAAAAATTGTACTGTATATACTTACCTGTACCTGTGTTGACCTATGTTTTCTGTGTAACCTTGCTAAAGCACCCAGATACATACCGGTCATGCGTGCTATATAAATGAATAAACAAACAAACAAACAAACAATGTCTGCTGAGGTGGCAAGCCCTGCAAGCGTTCCTGGCAACCCTCCTGTCTGGGAAGGATAGACAAAGGACTCACCTTCCCTCAGAGACCTGGGCAGGGTCTCACAGCACACCAGGAACAAAAGAAGCTGCATGTGTTTCTCTTTGCAATTTCGAATTGCTTTGAGCATTTATGAGCTACACTGTCCCGAACATCACCTGCCTTTCTTCAAGCCAAGAGCCGTTGGTCTTTTTGAATAGCACCATGCTGCTAAATCCCACGTGCCAGCTCAGCCACCACAAACCTCATTTGTCACAGTGGAAAGTGCCCTCAAACCTGGTTCAATGCAATCAAGTGCCAGGAACAAGCTATTAAGGTACCTACAGTGGTTCTGTCACCCGGGCCTTATTTTGTGACCCCTATGGAAATGAAGATCCCTGCCTTACCTTTTCAAAAGACATCAACTTAAACTTAAAGATTGCTGCAAACACATCAGCACTGAACATCCAACATTGTGATCCTCATCCAAGTTCCCTCATCATGACCCTTCTGTCCCCAACACTCAGCTTGCATACCCTGATGCTTATTAAGGCTCATCATCGAAATATGGCTCTCCCCTACTTCCTCCCATGTGTTCGATATCCTTGTCCCACTCGGATACAGAATACAAGCTGCTGACCATTCAGGGATGATGTGATGGCAGCCAAACAGCATTCAGATCTATGCAGTTGCTTACATGCCAATTTCCACTATGACATACTTTTGACCTTTTATTCCGTTCACCTCATAGATGTTGCACCTTCATGGACGAAATCACAGACCTGTTCTTGTCTGCTTCACTCATCCACTTTATCAATATCTTCCTCTGGGGCTTCAACATTCCGGGTAACCAGGCAACTAAAAATTCCAGTGTTGCTCTCATTAGCCTAGCAGAATGCCTGCAGATAACGCAAAATGTGCAAATTCCAAATCACATCAGGGGAATATCCTCGACTTCATTTTCTCCCATTCCCCCCTAATCTAATGCTTTAAATCCATCCCATTCGATGGTGCAATCCTTTTCACTTTATCACATACTCCTTCTTCCCATAGGCGCATGGCAAACCGCCCACGCCCGCACATTGCTCCTTCAAAAACGTCCTGGTGCATGTATTGGAAATCAGCCTGATGAACCTCCCTTCCGCCACCAACATAAATTCCCTTTTGGAAACCTTCAACCAATCCTCAAAGAAGTTGGTCAACACACATGGCCATTTAAACATTTGGCTTGTCAGAGTAAAAATCTCTGCTCAGGAATTAGCTTTCAGCAAGCACACTATCGGAGCTCACAAATAATGTTCGCAAACCTGAGGACCTCTTCACACATAAGGCCTTACACTCCACATGTTGGGCCCTAATTAGTGAAACCAAAGCAGCCTCCTACTCCTCAACAATTGTGGAAGCCTCTAAATGAGCAAAGCTCTCTTTGCAGCAGTCAAACACTGCGCAAACACCTTTTCCTACCCAGGAAAAACAGAGGAATGCAATGCCATTAATGTTGTCTTCATTAACTAAATCAAAATAATTAGACACAAAATAGATGCCTCCAAATCACCAGTGCAATGGCTATCCCTCCCACCCTGGTCACCCTATGCTGGACTGACTTCACTGCCCCCCCTCCCAGGGATCTCACTGACACACTTGCATTGCTAATGCCAACATCCTATACCGATGACATGCTACCTCCTACCATCCAAGTAAAGATCTTGGGTCATGCTCTCATGGCGCTCCTTCAGACTGTTAATGCTTCCCTTAGCCAGTCCATTTTCCCAAGCTGCTTACACAACAGGCTGATCCACCCATTCATTAAGAAATCTACACTGGACCCAGAAGACCTCACCAGCTACTGACCAATCACCATCCTCTCATTCGATGGCAAAATCATTGAGAAAGTAGTGTCAAATCAACTTCAGAAGCAAATTAACCGGTCAACATTGCCCCAGTACTACCAGTCCAGGTTCCAATCTAGATGCAGCGCTGACCAGCGACATCCATGCTCTCCAGTTAACCATCAGACTCTGAACAGTCTCCTTACACAAAGAATGGGCCTTGTGTGAACAGTTCTTAACTGGTTCTATTCTTACCTCTTGAACGTACACCAGGCTATCCCAACAGGTAACTTCAGAGCTGACTGCCACCCGGTTACCTGCAGGGTGCCACAGGGCTCCTTCTCATTACTGATGAGCTTTAATCTATACATGAAACCACTTGGATCAATCCTTGATGACCCAGACATCTTGCTACACTAGTACGCACGAGGATGGCACCCAGCTGTACTTTTAAGTAAACTGCTCCAAAGACATCACTCACCTCCGGAAATGCCTTACCACCATTCAAACGTGGATGACAAGCACATCCCTAAAACTCAACCCGATCAAATCTGGATTTGTGCTCCCTGGCCACCCCTCCAAACATGAAACCATCCAAGGAAGGCTGAACGAGGTACACCTCGAAGATTCACCCCCCCCAACTTGCCCCATATTCAAATTCGCCAGGGTTCATCTCGGACAGCAACATCTGCTTTCAGCAGTAGACTTTTTAAAAAAAAGTCCAGGATATGTGGAATCACATAACACTGCTTCACAAGACTAAGTGCTCCCAGCACTTCCTGACCCTGGGAAAACCTTTGTGATTACACATCTTGATGGGTAACACCCTTCTTTTCGGGCTCCCCATGGTTCACCTGCCTCCTCTCAAAGCAGTCCATCATTCTATAGCTTTCTACATCCCCCCCACCACCCCGCCCCATCCAGTGCCACCTTATTGGCTTCCTCTTCCTGACAGCAACTTTTCAATATTGCCTGAACCACCTACAAGGCAGTCACTGCCTGGATACCTGCCTATCTTGCAGGCAACCGTAACCCCTCAACTAACCTATCCTGCATGGAAATGACCAGGGAGCAGTCCATCTCCTGCTATGCAACCACACCATGAGACTATCCCGGTGGCAACCAGGACCACACCAGCACTCCTGCAGATCGCGAAAGAAATTTAAACACTGCTCTTCAGGGAATTCATAGGCACAACTTTAGTTACTTACTCCTGCCACCAATCATAACGTATTGGGAACTGGCGTCCTGTTCCTTGCCCTCAGTTACAGTGCCTCATCGCCCTCGGCTTAGGTTCTCACTGTATAATATACAAATACATAGTATTTTTCACAGAAATGGTTTTGTGACCACAATCATTTTTCTGGCCTTGGTATGCATTATATACAGTGGACGAGGGAGCATATAGACATACCAGTTTATCATGTGTTTTGACACCAGTATGCTCAGACTGAAAAGGAACAATGCACATTTTGGGCAATAATTTGGTTTTAACCTAGTGGTGTAATGTGGTTGTATAAGCTGGTGGTAGAATGTGATTCAGTGACCCAAGTTGGGCATATCCAAGTCTGTTTCTCTGGTGTGAAACGGAACTCATTTACCCGAATTAGAGACCTTTAACCTAAGAAATAACATGGTGGTTGGACTCTGTCACTATCAGAGTTGGTTCTCAGAGTTACAGCAAGGGGAGCAGTGCCTGTTCCATATGACACACCTTCAAATAAATAAAAAAATACTATCCTGGGCCTGTTTTTGGCAAACTGTACTGTGGATGCTTCATTGCAATCTACGTGCAGGTCAGCATGGACAATGTGGCAGAAGAATAGATCTCACTGGCTGTCTGTCAGACCAGATCACAACAAGTTCAGGAAACCTCTGACGAATTATTTGTTTCCCCAGGTTACCTTATTCAGACCTCCATCATAATCCTTAGTACCAAGAAGGCAGGTTTTTGGCGAATTCGGCCTACTAACGAATTTGAACATAACAGAACTGTTCATGTGTGGACCCCCAAGTAATCCAAGAAATAATGCACAGGTAGTCAAAAATGGAGTCTACAAGGTGCAAGAAAAAAAATATATATTAAAAAGAAACAGCTCGGAGAAAAACCGACAGCTCTGTGGAACTGAACTGGAAAACATTTCTCAACATTGTACTTCCGGGCTACACCTTAAAGAGGAAAACCGCAACAATTAGCATAATTCTAACCTGTTGATTGGTCGCTCGAAATCAGGCCCCTATAGAATGTTGTACTTGACAAATCTAACTGGTGGTTTCCTTTCTCGTGGCAAATAAGCATACCAGCCTTTGAACATTACCTAATGCGATAGTCAAGCAAAACATGACACTCTGATTGGTTGGTATTGTTCATAGCTCAAGTTGATAGAATGTCAGATGCTGATTGGTCAGTTATGTTGGATGCAGCTTCAGACAAAATCATCCCACCGAGAAGGACCAATACGTTTATGAGTGAAAATCAGCAAGGGCAAAACTTTGTTGCTTACCCCAGAACACTGCAAACCTGTGCCCTGATTCTATTCCTTAGCCCCTCGCCCCCTGGACCTGCTCGCTCCCCACCTCCATTGTCGATACATGTTGCCAACTCTGTACCCAACTTTCTAGTTATCTTCTCATAACGAACAGCAAAACCTGTGTGTGGACCTGATGCTAGAAATTCAATCCTTCTATTTATTCATTCTATCACACACTTCTATCTCCGGTCCAAGTGCCCAGTGGTCAGTGGGTGTGCTGTTGCTCCCATACTAGTTCTATATTTTGGCAGTGCCGCGATCTGAGCCCTTTTGTGCATCATACTGTATCCTACATGATCACTGTGCAGCCTTTAGTTTATCATGTGGGAAGGCACCTGTGTCTGAAATGCAATTTCACGCCCCTCAGGGAGAATGCTCCCTTGCAACAATTCATTGGACTCTGTTTGGCCCCCCTTTCCATCCTGTGCATGAGATTTTTAGCCCAGCAGTAACAATAAAAATCAGTTAAACGAAGACCACAGCCATTAGCAAAACCATGATACTCTGCAGCTTTCAAAACTGGCTGGCTTCAATACGGCCGTCCTCTTGCTCCCTGCAGCAACTAACAATTCTACTTAATACAGTTCAACATACATAATAAAACCAAGCCCCACCTATCTGCCCTTTTACCTAGTAAATTTAAGTATACTAACCCAAGTTCCCTTTAAAAAAGACCCCTTTGCGCATGTGTTTTTCCGCCAGCTTGACAACTCCCTGATGTGTAGCACAACTATATATATATATATATATTCTAATTACCGTGTGATGTCACAAAACTGCATGACCACCGCATCTCTACCCAGGCCTAAGGCCTTGCTAAAATATGTTTGGGCAGCCTGTACTTCTGTCCCTCACCCCTCTGGGACGCTGTATTTGCAGCTTTACAGAACATATGCATGCCATCAGGTGAGCCAATACAAATATGCATTCTGGCTAATTTCGGAAACACACTGGCTTACATGTAAAAGCATAGAGCAATATAAAACCTGGAGTTTCTGCTTTGTTACTGAATATTCAAGGTACATAGAGTTCATGGTATAGGATGTGTACATCCAGCAATGTCTCCAGCATATGACATCCCTTCCCTCAAATGCCTGCCTGCTTGATGCAGTGAATTAGTATGCCTGCATTTCAGATTGGAACATTTTTATATCTACAGTTCACAGAAAATGATTACAGTACCTGGTGGTCACATAGCATAACATCAGCAAATAAGAAAATGACACATATGCATATCAATTGACCTAAAGTAATAGCATAAATATTCGTTTTCTACATCCTGATCATATCCAGCCCACAGGTGTCGTCACCATGTCATACAGCATACAGTCATTATTTAGCCCCATACAAGTTGAAGAATTGATCATTAAATCTCTCCATTCTTAAAATGTTTCCTTCGCTTTTGTCGGGGGGAAATTCTGCCGGGGTCGGCCGGGCCGTCCGCAGACCTCCGGGCAGGGAGGCCCCAACTCCTCCCGTATATCCCAGATGAGATAGAGTATGAGACACACACAAGGAGCAAGGCGACTCTGCTGTTTATTTATACAAAACGGCAGGGATGGGTCAAGGAGCGTACGCGTCCGTCCTGACACACACACAATCGTGGGGCTCGCAGGCCCTTTTTACTGCATTATGACGCGCTACTTGCGTCACTTCAGAAAGTTAACAAAAAACCTATCGCCACTCTTAATTGGTTACTTGAGTGGTAGGGTTAGTATAGTACACATATAGAGAATGATATTAGTGGACAAGGTGTAGTCAGGTGGTATATCTGGGTTGTCCCTATAATTGGATACATAAGAATTGTTACATGAAGGCTCCTGAGGATTGGCTAATGTTACTGACGTCTGAGATAAGAGCCCCATGTTCTGATTGGTGCATCCGTGAGCTCCCCAGCCTGGGACCACCGTTGTTCCCAGCTCTCGGTGTACCTGTGTTTGCAACAATGTTTCAATATGGGTACGTGCAGACAATGTGAGGATTTATTCATAGGTGGAAGGCTGACCGCTCCCACTGTAGCAGGTGTCCATTGAGCCTTTCAAGTGTCTCGGCCTGTGTCTCGTAGTGAGGGACCCAGACGCCTTTTCTCTCCTGGGTTTTGGCATCTCGTCAGATTCGGCTTGGTCACGTGAGGCGGGACCGTGTTTGAGGCAGAATTCTGCACAATTAATATTGCTTTTCCACTGTGTGTCTGGTTTAATTTGTAGATATGACTTTAACGTTGGTACGCGGAGTGCAAGGTTGCAACATCGTGCCTTTGATGATTTGTTCTTGGATGTGGGCTTGCAACATTGCGACCTTGGCTGGTTGCTCCATCGGGTTCTTTCTGCAGGATCAGCAACCTGACTCTTGCTTTGTTAATGCCCACGGGAGCTCTTGTTTGAGGCCTACTCGGGCCTGGTGCTTAAGTAGTCTGTTTGGTGCATAGGTGCTTTAGATTATAGTAGCATACATTTCCATGACCAGTATCGTGTTTCCATTATACCTCTCATGGCGGTAACGGGTTTCAAGGGAAGCGTGAGCAAGCGTTATAGATGAGTTCATGATGCATCTTGCGTTTCTGCATTCTGAAAGCCTATGTAAAAATAATAAAGATGCACGTCCGTGAATATGCCTGTCGCCTACGTCAGAGCACTGAGTATGTTCTTCGTGTAGATTGGTGTGGAAATGTTAAGTGTGTGTACTTGTACAGATGTGCTTCCCGTTGTCTAGGTCGTCATGGCATCTCTAACGACGTGTGGTTTTTAATCTAGCTGATCCGAGCCGCAGGTGTCGGCATGGCCAGTGCGGGCTGTTGGGCAAGCAGGTGGACACATCCGTATGTTCCTGTACCAGGGTACCTGGTCGTCTGGTAAATGGACAAACTCTTCTCGCGGCGGGTGTCTGGGCCGTGACCCTCTAGGCCAAGCGCGAGAGGTGAAGGACGGGAGCCTGGTCTTCCATTCTCCCACTTCAGTCCCCCCTCTGGTCGACTTGTCGACCACAAACATATCCTTCTCGTTATCTCCTCTTACTCTCCATATCTTAGTTATCCCTCCGAAATGTCCATAATGGTTCACATGATCTTCAAATGACCAATACATGTATTCACATGTTCCTCCAGGAGTACAGTATACCCATCTCCCTATGTAGCTCCTGGGGTTCCTTGGGTTCTCGATCTTCACTGATGGTGGGTCTAGATGATTGGTGATGATTTGGGTGCGCAACTTCTCCCTTTCTTGTATTATCACACCTGTATGCTGGCCGTCATCTGCTGGCATTAAGGGGTGCATTCCCACCATTTCCAGCAACTCGTCAGTCGTGCGTGCCTTCCGGGCCTTCCAAAATCTAATTATGATCAGGGTGGCTCCAGCCAAAATAGCACATCCCACTATTATTTTCAGTCCATCTGACAACCAAGATGGCATCCATGACCATAATAGTGAAAACCAGCTCTTATCCTTGTTTACACCGTTACTTTCGTCCATCATTTTGGAGTGCATCTGGGCCAATTGTGAAACTGCTTCTGTCAGTGTACCATTGTCAGCATCGTTGGCAGGTATGAACGTGCAGCAAGATTGTCCTATTTTTGCACAAACTCCTCCTTCCATTGCTATGAGAAGGTCCAATACATATCTGTTCTGGAGTGCTACCATCCTGACAGCTCGCAGCTCCTCTTTAATTGCGTTGAACCCATTTACTGTTGAATTGATGGTCATCATTAGTTCCCACCTGGTTATTTGGAGCCATTTTGCGTTTGCGTATGCCTGCAGTCCCGGATGTATTATTGAGGAGAAGAACATTGCTGCTCTGCTGAATAGTCTGTGCTCTGGCGGTATTGATGTTAGTTCCGTTTCCGACCTTCCCCACAGGTAATTTCCTGTCAATGGCTCTCCTTGTCTTTTTCTCCTATTTAGGACAGTATCATTGCTGTTGGTCCTGTTTCCTTGCTCCTTCTGAAGTGGTGCAGATCTCTTTCTTCTCTTATCCCCTTCATCCATTTTAGGAAATTTCGCCACATCGACATGCTTCTTAGGTACCACTAGTGATGGTACATTGACGTGTACCATTGTGCACACACCATTCCACAGGGGAGGCAGTGTATGATATGCCTTTTCTCCGCAGGCCCAATAATGGTCCATTATTACTGCTGTTCCCGCTCCCCCCTCAGGCAACTCCATCACGCTTGCACAATTGGTGTTATATCCTACGTCCACCTCTCCTTTATGCTGGTAGCATACTTTAGGCGCAGTCAATGGTAGTATAGTTATCGGGTCTTCATCTTCTTCTACCCACGTGAGCATTGGTACATACTTGATCCACGTCGTCCAACATCGATGATTGTGTGTCTCGATAGTTGAGATAGTTTCTTTTGTTACCATGTTGCTGCCAATTACTCCTATCTCCCAGTTGTTGCCCAGGTACACTTTTCCTGTTATCGTCAGTAGCGGCCTCTCCCAGCATCCTTGTTTACCCGGAACTTCAGTTGCGTACCAATCACATGGTAGATACTGCAGTGTTACCTTCTTTGTTTCTCCTTTTGCAGGGCCACTTGTTATGTACCTGAATGCTTCAGCATGTAAACTGGTCTTGTGATAACTCAGATAGGTCTTGAGGAAGTTGTTTTCATATGGGTATGAGTCTCTTGTCTTCCATGTCATGTGCACTACTGTTCCTTGAAACCTTCCTTTCGTTTGGAACAGGGCCAAATATATTATGCACTGTGCTGTTTTTTCATCTATTTCTGTGGCAACAAATGTTCGTGAAGCGCTCATGGCGTATGGTATTAATGAGCAAACGTAACAGCTATCCTCAGTTGTCTGCTTACCAATGCGGGTCATGTGCTGGTACCATATGTTGTTTGTGACGTGTGCTGAATCTTGTACATAATTATCAATACCTTTATTGTCTGAGTATGTGCTGCGTTTAACTCTATTTTGCTTGGGTGCAATGTTACTATTACCACCTGACGTAACACCTGTTGCAGCAGGGGACGGGGGTATATTAAGTTTGGGTGCAGCAATAAAATCAATAGCATAGCTGTACTGCCAGACAGAGGCAGCCAAGAATCCGGTGATCATAAATATCCCTATTATTTTTATTACATATGCTAATTTCACCGGCATTTTGCTCTTACCTTGCTGCGGTCCTGGCAGCTTATTCTTGCGACGTTACAGTTGCCCGCCTAAAAATTCTCAAAAGTGCTCGTTATTAAATGTTAGTTTTGTTTCCTTTAAGCTCTCCCTATCAAGTGGTCATTCAGTGCCCAGGCGAAGAGCTGTTCCCACGCTACTCTAAGTGATGGGTCTCTTAGGACCGGCAAGTATGGGCGGAGGTGGGGCATGTAATATTCTATGGCCAGGAGGAAGGCTGTGTAGTATACACGTACCCTTCTCCTTTTTAAGTATGTTGGCCTCTTTATTTCGTATACAAATTGGTGTGACAATTCTTCTGGGTAGTTATCGTCTGGCAGCACCATCTACACCTGCACACTGAACTTGTTAATTAGCTTTTCTTAACAATACAATATTACGCAGTTCCTGTATGTGCGAGAGAAAAAGAGAACATTCACGTGTTTACATGTGTATTGGTGCAAGCAATGTCCTTCAATTTTAGTTACAACTGTACTTAGCAGTCAATGGGGGGGTTTGCGCTCAGATGGCGGAAGTATTTTTACTCTTTGAGCGAGTGATCATGGGGTGGGCAGTATGGGGGTCACCCCCTTCTTCGTCAGTTATTGTCTCCGAGGGAACAATTGGGTCGTTGTCTATGGTGGAACTTTCTTCCGCTGTCGGCGATGTTGTTGCTGTTCTTCCAACGGACCTGTCGTTGGCGCTGGGGCGGGTCTGCAGTTTGTAAATCTTTACGTCATGTAGGTGGTTCCAGGCACGCTTATCCTTTAGTTTTACTGCTCTTGTTGATACGTCCTCTACCAGATGGGGGCCAGTGAACCTCTTCTGGTTCCACTTTCTATTGAAATTGCGAAGTAGTACGTGGTCACCTTTGGCAAGTTTGCACGAGTTCTCCTTTCCCAATTCCGTACTTTCGTCTTTTTCTTGATTGCTGGTAGACCCGCCCCGTGTGCGCTCGAGCTGTTGAGACACAAACACGACACTAGTAATCAAAGAAGACACATATTGATACATTTCATCACCTAACACATTCGCTGAACTTTCGTGGTCGGTGAATGCCCTTGATGTTGGTGTTAGGGGAAGGCGCATTTGACGTCCAGTTACCACTTCGTGAGGGGTGAGGTGGTGGTCGGACCCTGGCCTGTTTCTAAGCTCAAATAATGCTAACGGAAGGCAATACAACCAACTTTTCTTTGTTGTTTGTTGTATTTTAGCAATTGCCTCCTTCAATAAGCCATTCAGGCGTTCACATACACCATTAGCCTGTGGGTGGTATGCACATGCAAATTTGTGTTTAATGTTCAGCAGGGATGTGATATGCTGGAACATTTCGTTTGCGAAATGGGGCCATTGTCTGATCTTAGCACCTCGCACACTCCCCATCTGGGGAAGACCTCCCTTACTATGAATTTGGCTGCTCTAAACGCATCAGGGTGTGAACAGGGCCCTGCTTCAATCCATCTAGAAAATGGGCATACTACTACAATCATATACCTATTGCCTTGACAGATGTTGATCATATCAACATAGTCAATGTGAAGGTGCCGAAAAGGTCCTTCTGGCCGGGGTATGGTACCTCTTATCACTTTTAGAGTATGACCTGCCGTAAACTGTTGACATGTTAGGCAATTGCTGATAAAATTTGACACATGGGAGGTTAACTCGGGACAAAACCAATCTTCTCGAATTCGTGCTGCAATTATTTCCTTGCCTGTATGGGCAGGGTGGTGTAATTGGCTCAAGGCGGTATTTAACAGTGTCAACGGTATTACAACTTTCCCAGTGCCACCCTGGCGCCATAGTGCGTCGGTTGGTGACATTGTGCATCCTCTTTTCACCCATACTTCTTTTTCGGCCATTGGTGCAGCCGCTTGTAGTTCCATAATCTGTGTGGCTGGGAGATGGGTGTACCCTTCTCTTATTAACATCTCCCTAGCTATTCCCCTCCCTCTCCCTCTCTGTGAGTCTGTGGGGTTCCATATCTCACCAAAATATGCAGCATATTTCGCATGTGCGTCTGCTGCTGCATTTCCTTTTGAGACGTAGTCTTCTCCATTGGTGTGTGCGGTGCATTTTACTAGGGCTAATTCTTGGGGGTCGTTTATTACTTCAATTAGTTCAGCCAACAAGAGGGCATGTTGTACTGGAGTGCCATCAGCTCTCCTAAACCCTCTTCTTCTCCATTTTGATAGCCCTGAGTGGACAGTGGATGTAACATATGCACTGTCAGAATATATAGTTACTTTTTTATTAAAACTTTCCTTTAATGCCAATATTAGTGCAACGAGTTCCGCGGCTTGAGCAGAGTAATGCTGTGGTAATTGTACACACTTCATAGCCACACACACCGGCGCCTCCATCATTTTTACTACTGCTGCCCCAGTCCTTCGTATCCCATCTCCTTGATCAATAGTTGATGACCCATCAATAAACAAAAGCTCACCTCCCTCTAGTGCGTTTTCTTCAACTTTCCTAGCACATGAGTACATTTCAGTTACTTGGGTGCAGTCGTGGGCGTAATCTCCCTCTTCAATTACTTCTGCTAGGAACCTTGCAGGGTTAACCGTGCTACATCTAACAATTGCTAGTTCAGCTTTAGACAGAATAATCTCATAACCTGATGCCCTCTGTGTCGTTAGTGTGGACTTAGGTTTATTCAATATCGCAAATAATGCATGTTCCACAAATAGTGTAGTTGGACACCCCATAGTTATTGCTGATGCTTTTTCTACTGCAAAAGCAGCTGCAGCAAGACCTTGTTCACAAGAGAAGTGTCCTAACATTATAGGGTCTAAGTGACCGCTGTAAAATGCTACTGGTTTATAGCCCATGCTAGTTTTTTGGGCCAATACTGCTTTCATCACTGCTGAGTCGCAATGTGAAAATATAAAGAAGCGCCGCTCGTAGTCTGGGGATGCAAGTACTGGAGCAGTTGATATCGCGTCTTTTAATTCGTCAAATGCCTCCCTCATTTCCATAGTCCATCCCAACTTTTTCTCCCCCTTATTTGCTTCCTTCAAACCCTCAAGCAGGGGTCCTATGTATGAGCTGTAATCAAATACCCATGCTCTACAGTAGTTGCACAGCCCCAGAAATTGCTGCAGTTCTCTCACAGTCTGTGGCACGGGAGTGCTTGAGATGGCCTGTGCTCTTTGTGGTGCCATCCTTCTTCCATGTTGGGATATCAGTTGACCAATGTAAAGTACCTGTTCCTGACAGTATTGTATCTTTTCCATGTCTACCTTGTACCCCTTTTCTGCCAGTATCGTCAACATTTTTAAGGAGTCCTCTCTACATTTACTTTCGTTTGTACTGCAAATTATTATGTCATCCACATACTGTAACACTGTGCTTTCCACCTCAACGTTACCCAAATCCATCTGTATTACTCTATTGAAAATTGAGGGTGATTCACAATACCCCTGTGGTAATCTGGTATGTTTCCACTTTGTATTTCGGTAAGTGAAGCTTGTCAAATCTTGTGAGTCTGGGTGTAATGGTATTGAGAAGAAAGCATTTTTAAGGTCAATCACTGTAAATCGTGATGCTTCTGCTGGAATGCCACACAATATTGTGGCCGGGTTTGCTGTTACTGGATACTCTGCTTCTACTATGTTGTTCAAGGGTCTGAGGTCCTGTATGAAGCGCCAAGACCCCCCTTTAGCTTTGCGCACCGGGTACACAGCTGTGTTACATGGTGATTCTGAGGGGACCAATATGCCATTGTTTATAAGGGCCGTTATGGTTTCATATATGCCCTCATCTGCCTCTTTTGACAATGGGTACTGTTTCACTCTTGGCAGTATGGCACCTTTTTTCAATTTTATCCTTACACCCCCTATGCTTTTTATGCATCCCACGTCATAAGGGCTAATAGTCCATAATGATTTGGGCACCTTTGACATATCCTCCTTAAAAAATGGGACTGGGGTGCCTGCGGGTGCCTCAAGTGCCATTGCAATTTTCTGTGCTACTTGTTTGTGAGCCACTCTTAGCCATATTTCTACACTCATCATGAACACCATTTCATTTTCTTCCTTTTCTTCTGAGAACAGCTCTTCATCTGACACCTGGGTCAGCCTACATCCTTCTGCTAGTGCTATCACCGCCCTCCATGCTCTCCCTTCTTTATCTTGGGCGTGCACAGCAACATAATCAGCTGTTGCAATAATGCTCTCAATGTCCACTACAAACACCTTCCCTTCTAGTTCATTACCTGGTGTTTCTGGTCGGAATAGATAGGCTGCTGGTCTCCTCCATATTTTCCCTTCTATCCCTGGCATCCATGCAAATGCCATGTCTGTGCCATATTGGAATATTTCGCCATCTACTGGCTCCGCCCTAATCGCTGTCTGTCCACAGTATGCTTGCAAAATCTGTCGTGCTGCGAGCATGTTAATCCCTGGAGTAGAGCAAATTATGCCATCCTCTGTAAAGGAGATCGTCATGTTCAACCTGTTCATTATGTCCCTCCCCAGTATATTTACTGGTGAGGCACTATAATACAAAAGTGGAACTGACAGATCATAATCTCCAATAGATAAGGGAATGTTATCAGTAAATGGAACCAACCCTTTAGCCCCAGAAAATCCTTGGGTGTTCATGGCTTCGCCTGACATCTTAAATTTACCTTCCCTTATGCAAGACCGAGTTGCCCCGGTGTCAACAAGAAATGATAATTTTTTGTCACCTATCGTTACCTCTATGCGTGGTTCCTCCGCACTATTAGGTGTTACTGACAGGATGGGACACACCAAGGCCGTCTGTGGGCTGGCCTATTGGGGGTACAATGATTGGCCATTCCCTGTGTAAGGGTTGTGTCCCAACACCGCCACCCCACCCAATTGTGTTCGTTCAGTTTGGGGTGGTGGTTGTATTAACGCCACTTGTTGTTGTGGCAGTGAATAGGTTTGTGGCTGTCGTGTTTGTTGTTGGTCACTCCCTTGTTGTGACATCTGCTGTTGTTGTATGCCCTGCTGTTCTTGTGATGTCCTAGGTTGTGCTTGTTCATTCCATGCTGGTGTTCCTGGCCTGACCCTACATGTACGTGACATGTGTCCTAATAGTCCGCAGCTCCAACACACGGGTGGTTCCCTGTTTTGCCATGGGAAGCTCCCTGTGTTGTCCTGGTATACGGGTTGCCCTGTGGGGTAGTAATTTCTAAGTCCCCCAGCCTGTTGCTGGGTATTATATCCATATCCTCTCCCCCTCATAAACCCTCCTCTCCCTCTGTTATAACTATAATACCCAGTTCCTTGCATTGGGTACCCTCCTCCCATGTTTGGTGCGTGTAATTGCAGAGGCGGCACTTGCTGTATTACACCTTGTGGAGGCGTTATTTGAGCTGGATCTTGTGCAGCCACTACTTGCGTTGGGCTTTGGGCCATTGGTGTGGGCGTAGTTATTAGTGCCACTTCCATTGTATATTTAGTAAGTTTTTTCTGTACTAATTTGGCCTCTTCTGTTTTCCTGTCCTCCTCCTTTTGTTTCATTTTTCCTTGCCATGTCCTGCAGTGATGTACTATAGTCAGTTGTATTTCTGGCCATGGTTTTGCTTCCATTCCCACTACTTTCTTTAGTTGTTTCTGAACTCCTTCTGGGAGCCCTTGTACTAGTATATGATAAAATATGGCTGGTGTTTTGTCCCATTGTTCTCTAGTTTCCATGCGCCACTTCTCTTGAATATCCTGGATATAATCAACAGGATCCTCATTTTCACCCATCTTACGGGAAGTAATGGCTCCTATGTCTGATGTGTCTGGGTACTGCACTCTAAGTGCCTGCCATAGCGCATGTCTGCAGTTTGCAAATGGTGCCCCATCATGCGATGTGTTTGTTATTGTTACCCCATGGAATCCCGCTCTTTTCCAAATGTCATCCGCTCTATCCCCTAATATTGATATTAACAGGCCCTTCACATCTCCTACTGCCAGTTTCTGTCCTGCGGTGTGTTTTTCCATTTCATATATCCACTTACCCGCACCTCCACTTAGTGATGGGAGCCTACATTTTATATTTTCCTTATCCGTATGTTTCCAAGGTACATACTGTGGTCTAACCCCTCCTCTCTCCAGCAGTGGCATTAAATTCTGTCTTGTGTCACCCTTTACGCTCCATGATATTGAGTCTTCACACCCCTCCTCTTCCCCCATTTCTTTTACTACTTCAAATTCTTCCTTACTACCTCTTCCCCTACCTCCCTCTTCTTCCTTCCCCCTTCTTTCATCATTTCCTGTGTTCAATATGGGTATGTTTATTTGTCTGTCTTGCCTGCAACTAGGGAGGTCCCTAAGCCGACATGCATAGGGTGTAAGTTCGTTCATGAAGGGTGCGAGCTTTATTCTTTGCAGAGAGCGTGCGGTGGTTGAACATGTAGGTAGTGACGTGGGAGGGCGGCGTGATGGGGATGTGGGTGGCGTGGTTTCATTGGTTTGTGTTTCCCCTATTCTTTTCACTTCCTCCTTACTTCTCTCCAGCTCCTCCCATCTTCTACTTATCCAGGGCGAATCTATGTTTGTTCTAGTGAGGTACAGTTTATCTAAGCTTTCCCTTTCACTCTTTCTTCCATCCTTCTCCACTCCTCCTTCCTCCTCACTGCAAAAATCATTCATAAATGGCACCCCCCACTCTGCCTTTTTTCCTTTTATTGTTACCGTTTTCAAATCTATTAGGTCTCTTTCTCCCCTTTCGTTGTTAACAACTGTCCCCCCTAGTGCTGATGTCGTTGCTACCTCCCTACTTTTATATACATCTCCCCATCTTTCACTCTCCCAACCCCTCTCTTCTCTTCCTCCTTCACTCCTCTCCTCCATTTCCCTACTATTTTCCTCCCTTTTCCTTTTCAACTCCTCCATTACTTCGTTGCTCATCTGTTCCAATATCCTTTCATCCTCTTTCTTCCTTTCCCATTTCACCCTTTCTCTTTCTACTATACTCTCTATTACCTTCCCCTCTTCATATTTCTTAGCTGTCTCCGATATTATCCTCCTCCTCCATAATTCCATTTCCTTTTCCTTTTCTTCTTCTTCCTTCTTCTTCTCTCTCAGCACTACTCTTGATACCCTATCTGCTGCTCCTTTTACCCTTTCAGCTTCTCTCTTTTGTTCCTCACTTCGTTCCCTTAATTTTTCCAATTCGTCCTTACCTTCTTTCCTTTTCCTCACTCTCTCTCTTTCCTCCCGCTCAAGTTGTTTGATCAGTTCATTCTGTTCATCCCTTAGTTCTGCTAATATTTCCTCCAAAATCTCTTCCTTCTGCCGTAGTAGCTCCTCTCCCCTCATTTCACTCTCTCTGGCACTATCCTCGTTTGTTCTCTTCACCGCCTCCCTTTCTTCTCCAGTTAGTGAGCCTCGTAATTTCAACAATATCTGTGCAGCTACCCACTCATCGTTTCCTATCTCTACAGTCTGCTCTTCTCTAATCCTCCCTTCCCCCATTGGTATCTTCCCATGAGCCACATATGGTGGAGGGCTGTATGCCGGGTTTGAGTATCCTTCAGCCGCCCTTAACTGTCCTTCTATTTCTCCTAATTCTCTTAAAGGGTACAACCCTCCTCCCTCTGTTTTCACTCCCGGTGTTATGGGTATCTCATTGCTCAGTTCCTTTTTTATGTCGTCTGATTTATCAACCTTTTCTCCTCCCTGTCTTTCTTTCCCCGTATTCTTTGTACTTTCTCACTCCTTTTCCCCACCCGTTCCTTCTTTCTTAATCTCCTTTTCTTCCGGTGTTTCCCCCATAGTGAACATTCCATTTGGTCCTGGTCGAGACCCCTGGAACATCCTCCATAAGTTAAACACCTCCACATGGTTTGCCAACTTCTTCCCCTTGTATGTATTGTGCAGATGGTTCAGTAGTGAATGTTGGGCATATGGGTCGAAACTACCATTAGGCGGCCATGGTGTTAACATTTTGTTGTCTGTCCCCTGGGTCCACTCTATGCTGTACTTAATTAACTTCTCCCTATGTGGTGGCAGTGTGGTGCATATGTGCTGTAGTGGGGTAGTGAGGGTGTTCCCCCACCCTCCCGACCCTCTCCCGTATGACATAGTTGCACTCCCCTTTTTACCCTTCCCCTTACTAGCAGTTTATAATGTACAACCTTGTATTTCTTACCTCGCCCCGCAAGTGTGGGGACTTACGACAATCCTTTGACAAATTATGCAATAATAATAAATATGATGTTATATTATATTCCTTCCCCTACAGCCCCCTGCGGCCGAAGCGCACGCAGCCCCCTGCGGCTGCGTACCCCTTACGACGATCTTATACAGTCGTCCTGTTTCTCCGTTCTCCTCCCCCTTTTACACTCGCCGTGGCCGGCGTTCTCCGTGCGCAGCCACGCCCCTTTCCCCTTCTTCTTTCGATCCACTGGTTTATAGTTTATCTCCGTATCAGCTCCTTTATCATGCTTCTCTTCCCCACCATTCTCAAACCCAAAATCCCTTGTGCTCGCGATATCCTATTAAATCCCTACTGGTGACGTCACCGATTTCTTCGAGCTACTGGTATATTCTTGTTATGTTCTTTAAGTTCAAAATACACTTGCAATCTACCCCGCTAACCCTACAGCTGTCTTCCTGTCTCTCCTGGAACAAGGTAATCTCATCAATAATATAACCGGACTGCGCACGCTGCGTCGCCTCGCGTGTGATACGCCCCTCAACAGGAGGGCTTAACCAGCCAATTATCTTCCGTTTTGGGCAACTATGTAGCTAGCTACCGGCCACAGGGAAACGTCATCTACCTATCGAGTTTCTTGCTCGAACAATAGGGAACCTCATCTACTCATTGATCAATAAATGTCAAGTCGTAGGAAACCACACACACCCACCCTCACACTTAGTCTCACTTTAAGCCATCAGTTTCTTACGAGCGGCTGCACGTGATGTTTTCGTGCCCCGCCCCCTCTCTCGCGTAACGTTAGCTGACTGTTACGAGCGGCTGTACGTGATGTTTTCGTGCCCCGCCCCCTCTTTCGCGTAACGTTAGCCGACTGTTCTCGCACTCGTCTCACTACCATTCATTCCATTAGCAACGCTCAGTTAAACCTTCACCGCACATCTGGACAATACCTCCCTCCTCCTTTATTTACTTCCTCCCCCTCCCTCACAATTTCGCATTGCTTGTTGCGCGTGTCATGCTCACCAAGTTCTCTCGATGCAGGGCCGCTCGACTGCGTGCACCCTCCAAGCGGCTCGCCACCTCCCCTCGTCTGGACCACGTCTGGACACTCGCCGACCGCGGGCGGGATACTTCTCAACCGGCTCCCGAGGGCCAATATCCGGATTGCGCTGTCCGGTCTTCTCGCGGCTCCGCGATGGTCCTGTAGTCCTCAGAAGGGGGCAACGGCAGAGGGGGCCGCGCCGCCGGGCCTCCTCGCAACGGGAGTGCCTGGAAAAACTAAAAATAAAAGTTGATCTTAAACAGATCTCAGCAGTGCCTCCAACTTGTCGGGGGGAAATTCTGCCGGGGTCGGCCGGGCCGTCCGCAGACCTCCGGGCAGGGAGGCCCCAACTCCTCCCGTATATCCCAGATGAGATAGAGTATGAGACACACACAAGGAGCAAGGCGACTCTGCTGTTTATTTATACAAAACGGCAGGGATGGGTCAAGGAGCGTACGCGTCCGTCCTGACACACACACAATCGTGGGGCTCGCAGGCCCTTTTTACTGCATTATGACGCGCTACTTGCGTCACTTCAGAAAGTTAACAACAAACCTATCGCCACTCTTAATTGGTTACTTGAGTGGTAGGGTTAGTATAGTACACATATAGAGAATGATATTAGTGGACAAGGTGTAGTCAGGTGGTATATCTGGGTTGTCCCTATAATTGGATACATAAGAATTGTTACATGAAGGCTCCTGAGGATTGGCTAATGTTACTGACGTCTGAGATAAGAGCCCCATGTTCTGATTGGTGCATCCGTGAGCTCCCCAGCCTGGGACCACCGTTGTTCCCAGCTCTCGGTGTACCTGTGTTTGCAACAATGTTTCAATATGGGTACGTGCAGACAATGTGAGGATTTATTCATAGGTGGAAGGCTGACCGCTCCCACTGTAGCAGGTGTCCATTGAGCCTTTCAAGTGTCTCGGCCTGTGTCTCGTAGTGAGGGACCCAGACGCCTTTTCTCTCCTGGGTTTTGGCATCTCGTCAGATTCGGCTTGGTCACGTGAGGCGGGACCGTGTTTGAGGCAGAATTCTGCACAATTAATATTGCTTTTCCACTGTGTGTCTGGTTTAATTTGTAGATATGACTTTAACGTTGGTACGCGGAGTGCAAGGTTGCAACATCGTGCCTTTGATGATTTGTTCTTGGATGTGGGCTTGCAACATTGCGACCTTGGCTGGTTGCTCCATCGGGTTCTTTCTGCAGGATCAGCAACCTGACTCTTGCTTTGTTAATGCCCACGGGAGCTCTTGTTTGAGGCCTACTCGGGCCTGGTGCTTAAGTAGTCTGTTTGGTGCATAGGTGCTTTAGATTATAGTAGCATACATTTCCATGACCAGTATCGTGTTTCCATTATACCTCTCATGGCGGTAACGGGTTTCAAGGGAAGCGTGAGCAAGCGTTATAGATGAGTTCATGATGCATCTTGCGTTTCTGCATTCTGAAAGCCTATGTAAAAATAATAAAGATGCACGTCCGTGAATATGCCTGTCGCCTACGTCAGAGCACTGAGTATGTTCTTCGTGTAGATTGGTGTGGAAATGTTAAGTGTGTGTACTTGTACAGATGTGCTTCCCGTTGTCTAGGTCGTCATGGAATCTCTAACGACGTGTGGTTTTTAATCTAGCTGATCCGAGCCGCAGGTGTCGGCATGGCCAGTGCGGGCTGTTGGGCAAGCAGGTGGACACATCCGTATGTTCCTGTACCAGGGTACCTGGTCGTCTGGTAAATGGACAAACTCTTCTCGCGGCGGGTGTCTGGGCCGTGACCCTCTAGGCCAAGCGCGAGAGGTGAAGGACGGGAGCCTGGTCTTCCATTCTCCCACTTCACTTTCCATTAAGATTCAAATTCCTGTCCAGGTTCTGCTCCTTGGCTTTTGTTTCTTTCAATGTTATTAGTATTAGTTTTGATGAAGGGAGGATGGAGGGTAATATTTTATGAAATGATCAGAAGGCTGAAGAAGGGTATGCCTGGCAGTTTAGAAAACTGATCTCTGTGGGGCAGAGGTCTGCACCCATTGGCTCTTCAGTTGTTATAGGATAAAGCTGCCATCTTTGCATGCAAGCATACTCAATGGTGCGGGAATGTGGGAGTTGTGGTCCAAAACATCTAAACAGCTGCTGGTTTCAGACCCCGGACATGGGGGAATCTGAACAGGTGTATCTTCAATAGAAATCTGCACTTGGCTTGATCTGGTCCAAGGTGGAGACAAGCATTACTCATGATGTCATCAGCCACCAAAATGCTCATACGTATGCTTGTGTGTTCGTGGGAGTTAGGTTTTCAGAGGCCAGACATAGGTATTTGGTTTAAAGAGTTCACATTTGCTCTTGATAGTATTTACTACACATGCCTCTGGTATGCTTCTGCGATCTGTCGGTTTTCTTGTGTTTACTGCACATATGTTGTGGTTGAATACAAATGGAGGCAGGTCTCTTCTGGTTTTGGGACAGTCACCCACACTGGAATGTTGTGTGTTTGACCCTGAGCCTAGGTGTTGTCCATCTACAAAATAAAGATGTATCTGATCAGCTGTTTACAAGAAACTCTGCTTCTGTGGTTTGTGGGTTGGTTCGACTTAGTAAGTCTTTTAAAAAAGGCTGAGATTGTGTTTTCGGGTACTTTTTGTCTGCTTTCAACCACTAATCCTTTTGCCGAGGTATAATTTAGAAATTGTACAACTCAAACTAATATAAGATAATTATATTTTAAACCATTTTTTTAAAGAATGACTTAAAATGTACAGAGGCCACCAGACCTCTTTGCATGCCATGATTACATGAACTAAATATTAGGAGCACTACTAGCTTGAGCAAATGCAGCCTGTTGAGTCGAAAGCCTAATTGCACAAAATGACTTAGAGCTCAGAGAACATCTCATGCCAGATCTCTGTTGAAGTGATTGAAACTGAATCACCCATTTATATGAAACACATTGTTTTCATACAAAAAACGTTTCTATTGCTCTTTTCATCTTAATGTTGTAGCATTCTATTTCAAAGCGTAAATGACTTCAACACAATCAAGCAACACTGTGAATGGACTATTTTCAGATTAGCAAATAGTGTGATTTGGTGAAATGGGTCTGCAAAATATTAAGCATGATTAATGATGAGCTATCTGATTTATTATTTTGTTTTGGAAAACTGTGCGTAAGACTAGTACTTTGAAATATACATCCAGCCTGAAGAAGGGGGGGGGGGGACGGGCCTTATGCTCTGTCCCTTCCATACATGTGTTACCTGTATAAGCAAGGGTGTAGAAGCCCCTCTACTGAGAATGAACATGGTTCATTGATGTAAAGCAGGATCCTCAGCACAACAAGTAGGTTCCAGTAAGTTACTTTATTCCAGTCACATTAAGCCCCGATAAGGTGACACTGTAAGAACTACTGGCACCCATCACCCAGTCAGGGGCTCTCCAACTGCCTGACACTAGAACCTTAACAACCAGCATTCTCTCACTCACACCACAACATTCTCTGTGTCACACCCAACATTCTCTCTGACATCACCGGGTTCCTGCATCCATCCCCAAGCACTATACGACACATCTCCCTTCTTTCCAAATCTCAGCACGCATCACGGAGCACATCATAACACATCTCCTTTCGTTACACAGTCCAACCGTCCATCACACACATGGAAACACACGTCACTCTTTCACAACAACGGATCCTCGCTGCACGCCCATGACACAAAGAACTTGAATAGAGATGTGGCAGCACAGACTTCTTTGCAAAAAACAAGGGCAAGTGGGAGCCCTTAACCTCATACAAAGAGAGAAAACACCTTCCAACAACTAGCGCTCCTCCTTAACGAGCATCACGTGTAGCTTAACATCAACACACAAATCTCACACTTCTCACACATCACCCTTTAACGCAGGGTGCGACTCTAGATAGGACGGAGGGTACGCCCCCCCTTTCTACGTCTACTTGGGATTTGCCCATCAACCACTCTCCTATGACTAGCTCAAGTACTTCTGATTAGCCACCTGCAAAAACACACCTTTTTAATGAGCGCTCTGCAGATACCGCACCCACACTCTCATAGCGGATTCAAACCATCACATGGGTCTTATGAACAAACTACACTCAGATGCCTGGTATATATATATATATATATATATATATATATATATATATATATATATATATATATATATATATATATATATATATATATATATATATATATATATATATATATACACACACACATTCTCTCTCTCTCTCTCTCTCTCTCTCTCTGTCTCTCTCTCTCTCCCTCTCTCTCTCCCTCCCTCTCTCTCACTCTCTCTCTCTCCTCCAGACATGCTGGTATTAGAACACATCTGAACACAACTTCAAAAGATATCAGCATCCAACATTCTCCACAGATGTTGAGCATTCTTACAATAGATAAGACAATTAACATTTTAATCATATCATTTTAATCATATTTTGCTAAAAGTCCTTAGCTGAGCACAGCTCCTAACCTGAAATTCCTCTAATTGGTTAAATCTAGCTACACGTGCTCTCTGTTCACACCATACCACACTTTACCCTCTACACGCTAGCCCACACTAACACAGCCTTTACAGCAATGAGGTACTATCATGGCCTAAGATTTCCAGGCCTAAACGCTTAAATCTTTGCATCGTTTAGCTTAAGAGAACATAAAGGTCTTTTGAGATATGAAGTTCTATCATACCCTAGAGCTCAATTCTAGCTTGCAGCTATATTCTGAACTCTCTCAATCGATTTCCTCATTATCGTTGTTTTTATTACACCATTGATCCTCCTGCAATGTTTGAAAAACAACACAGAACACTATGAAGACTACTGCTGCCAACCTCCTACAAGCAGCAATACACCCGTTTTTTTTTATCAGTGATTGTTAGACACACAGTCATCAATCATCCCCTCGCTGTCACACTCATCGATTCTTTATTGCCCTTTGACTTTCTATACCAGCGTGCACACAGAATTGGGAAAACATTAGGAAGAACTTCTCAATTTTGGAATGCCAGTAAACTCTTTGGGACATTTTCATAACCCTCTTATAACCGCACACATATTTCTTCCTTTCTGCACAGGAACATCAGTGATACAGTGTCAAACAGACGAGTGCCGATCTCCCTGCATTGTCATCGCACACGTCAACATGATGCACTCATCTCCTTATGCACAGCATCAACAAAGGTCTTTCCCTTGTTGCACCACGCAGTGCGTCTTTCCCTTGTTGCACCACGCAATGCTAGCATTCGCCTTGTCAAAATGCCCTTGTCCTGCTCTGCCTCGGATGACCTTCCCCTTTAAAAGTAGCCACCGGAATTACAATTTCTCAACCGGTGACACCCTGAGTGAAGCGCTTTCACAGCGCTTCGTTCGGTCGTTTCCTTGAAACCATCTGTGCACTTCCTTCTCCTTAACTTCACGTGATATCATCACATTAACACACGTTGCAAGGTCCTCTCCTTGAACGTGCATACACTTCCTGGAATACTTAAGATGTAGCCGTAGCGGTCAGTGGGTCCATTCTTCAGACCCTCAACAAGGCTGTCAAGACCACACTATGGCGATCATAACTCACAGAGCACCTCCAAATGCCTGCGCTCCAAGGCGTTCCAAACACTCACCATTCCTCTCAGCAACATGACTGACGTCACTATAGGCCCTGACCACAGAGCACAGAAGAGCTCTGCAGCTCCAACGGTCCTTTAGACCCTACAGAGGTTCCTTTCTCTTCTTCTCTGCCATCTGGACCGTACAGCAGGCGCATCACCCCTCCCACGTTTTCCACATCATTGCCCAGGATGGCTCTACATTCTTGTTGCTTTCCTTCTGGTTCCAAGTTCTGGGACTCCTTCCTTTGTCCTGGGATTTAATTGTAACACAACAGAGCCCTCTTTGACTTGGGCCTTCTGGCCGAGCCCTTATTCTTTCCTATGACCTTAGGCTGACAGACTCCTCCAGGATAATCCAATATCCTTACTTTGTTCTGGATCATCTAGTGGGGCCAACCTCCCCCTTTATCTTTGCTCAGGGTGTGATGGGCTACAGCTCCCCTTACCCTTTGCACAGGGTTATCAGATGGACTCCAGCACGCCCTCTTTCTTTGCCATGGGTTATGGGACATGCGTGTGGGGGCAGTGGTTCCTCTCTCTTCTTCTCTGTACCTCCGCAGCAGACTTGTCATCATCAACATGGTCATCTTGCATGCAAGTTAATTTCCTTGCCTCCCAGAAAGACCAGCATGTTGCCAGTGAAGTAAAGCAGGACCCTCGGGCACAACAGGTAGGTTCCAGCAAGTTACTTTATTCCAGTCACATTAAGTTACAGTAAGATGAAACTCTAGAACCACTGGCACCCATCACCCAGTCAGGGGCTCTCCAACTGCCTGACACTAGAACCTTAACAACAAGCATTCTCTCACTCACACCATATCTCTGTCACACAAAACATTCTCTCTGACATCACTGGGTTCCTGCATCCATCCCCAAGCACTATAGAACAGGCAAACACCCTGTTCTATAGAATTTCTTCCAGTGAGGAGGGTCTACAACCACGTTTTAGCTCACTGCACCAATCACAGAGGAGGAATATCCATTTGCATATCACTCTGGTCCCATCCTTAAGGGCAGTCCATCAAGGACATTTTAGGCAATTCTTCTTTGAACAAGAGTACCAACAGCAACCCCAGACACCGGTTTCGGCCTTGTTGGGCCTCCTCAGTGAGGTGAAGCTGAGCCTCTCTAAGGCACAGTGAGCAAGGGGTCCACGTCTGGATTTCTCTGGGTTATTTGGGGTTAAACCCTAGGTTTTACAAATTAAGAAAGGGTGTGGGAGGCCCTCTACTCAGAATGACCATGCGTCATGTTTGCTTTACAGGTTGTTGTGGTTCCCTAGTGCACCCAAACAATTGGAATACAGAACTTTGCACTAGCCTGCCCAGGGAAGAGTGTGTGATTATAAAAATCGACAGTGGTGTGATCTTTTTACACAGGTGATGATGAAGGTGATTCTATTGAGTCACACAACGTTGCCATTCCAAAAGAAGCTGACAGAATTCAGACATCCCAAAACAGGAAAAGCGGCCGTTTGACCTCAAGAAGGCTAATCTATATACCCCCAGAAGATGATTCTGCCTAAAGGTAGAATGTACTGCCTGAAACCATTTGAGCGTTCCATAACCATCCAAGACTGGAACTACATTCATTGTGCAAGGATCTTTGACTCCCTCCAGTTCATTAACATCGCTTTTGAGGCCAGACGTGTGTCCTGAGCCTGCTGTGCCCAGTGACCTATGCTAGTCCTCACTGATAGCAATGAGGCTGAAACATGTCTGGGGTTGCTTGTCTTATGCAGAAGGAATGCAGCCTTGCAGTACGAGCCGGATCACACCTTTTGGCTGGGGCCAAGCTTGATTTGCATATGGCCTTTCCTCTTCTCTAATGGCATGGCAGGCTAAACAAGATGGTCCGTGGGATTTCCCCGAACAATGCTAGTTGTTATGATTCGTTCAATATGTTCCATTTATCGTTCTTCAGTTTTGCTTTTGAGGCCAGTGTGGGAGCAGTCAACAGCATCTCTGATCATGTATATGATTGGTTTCTGCTGTCATAGCACATTTAAAGCCACTAAGGAATATACTTCACTTTAGAGAACGACTTAAATTAGATAATACATATACACCTGATAATGATACGTGAGCCTCTACCCCAATATTTCCCAAAGAATGGAGTTCTCAAGGGAGTATAATATGTACATTTCCGAAAATCTGTAGATACCCAAAGCTACCACTAAAGTATTTCCTATATTCGAATATGCTGCACAGTCAATAAAAACAATGCTTGGAGTATGCTAGACAAAGATGTAGCTGGCAATAAATGGGTATACTTATTTTCAGCATGTGCTTGTGCAAAAATACTGCTAGATTTTATTCAGATACACTCACTCAGAATCCCAAAGAGACCATTCCAACCATTCTTGTTCTCTGTTCATGGACAAAAGTCATATTTTTCCGTATCAGCCAGGCTATAGTAGGCAACACCTTTGCACTATTATCCTGGGAGCTTCCCCTCAACATTTGCCTCTAAAGGACCTTCCAGAAGGACTGGTGCTCTTCCCTCAGCACTGACTCGGGAAGGCCTATAATACTGAGCATAACTAAGCATACTACTTAGACACGTAGTTGCACCTATGGTTCCTATTCCCTGTTTCTATGTCACACCTATGTATTGTAATCGATGTTGCGATTTGTCTTACCCAGCACTTCGAAGCAGCAGCCCGTTTGTTAAAACTCAACAGAAAATACAAGCTTTTTGTGTTCTCATACTGCCCTGACAAATCCTAAACTTTGTGGAAGACCCTGCCATCCCCCCACACTCTCTGTCAAAGCTCCTGTAGCTTCAGGAATGTCCTCTTCCAGCAGAGGGTTAATCTCCTGCCATAGATCCTTGGGTTCCGGTGGTGTCTCCAGAGCTTACCTAGGTTCCCACACTAGTGCAGAGCTACTTCTTGGCAACTGACGTCACGTGCCCGCCATCTCCCTTCCTAGATCTGTGAACCCTTCTAACATTACCCGGCTTCCAGATCCCACAGCAAGGACATACAGTGTGTGATTGGCCACGGGTAACACAATATGGCTTTCTCAGGGGATAAAGATGTGCAGTGGTGAGCCTTGATTGTATGAAACACACATATTGACCAACTGGCTCCTTCGTCCTTTTCACTCCTCTGTTTTCAAAGGTTACTAAGATACTGCTTATCACTGGGAACGAGTCCTGGGGTTTGTAAACCGGTACTCTATTACAATTTGATTAATTTGAATGAGCCACGGCTACAACTCCCAAAATGCATAAGGAAACCTCTGTTTGTAAAAAGAAAAGGTGAGTTCTTCAGGGACCCAAATTGAAGTGTTTCACTAACAAAGAGTTTTTTGACATGAAGGTAAAGCCAACATTGCCAGATTATCAGAAGACTGTGTGGGTAGTATTTATTTATTTATCCGTTTGTATGGCGTCAGAGCCCGCAGGCATCAGGGCACAGAAGAGGGCAAGGGAAAACAAAATTCAGAAACCTAGATCAAAGTATATGAAGGTCCAGTATTATTCAAGCAGGAGGGTTTTCAACCGTTTCCTTAATTTCAAGAGATGAGATTTGGCAGGCAGTTCTTTCGGTAGTTATTCCAGGCTGTAGATCCCTGCACAGGAAAGGATCTACCGTATCCTCTGACCCATTTATTGGTAGGAACCACAATACTTATTTTATCACTGGATCTAATGGCTCTTTTGGGGCCACGCACTTTCATGCGTCTCTTTCAATATTTTGGGGCTTCACCATAACAGCATTTGTAAGTGCATTAAATCGAGACCTAGCCTCCACCGGGAGCCAGTTAAGGTTTCTCCTGTGCTCCGAGATAGGCTCGTACCTGCGCACGTTTTTTACCAGGCGCGCAGCATCATTTTGTAAAACCTGCAGATGGCCAAGACTACCTTTGTTGGGCCTAACGAGTAAAACATTGCAATAGTCGATCCTGGGCAGAATTAACACACAAGCTAAGTTCATACAATTACACTCTGACACATAGGGTTTCACTAATCTCAGTAATCTGAGGTGATAATGAGTTTTATTTATCACATTTTGTGTGTGGGCTTCTGAACTAAGAGACACTTCCAGAACGACTCCTAGCATCTTCACCTCGGAAGCTGTGGGGATGTAGTGTTTATCAATAGTAAATCCCATGTAAGAGTCTTCTAGCTTCCCTCTAGATTTAGCAGCACAAGTACACAGTTCACTCATTTACCCATTCATTCACTCCACATGCTCTCCTGCACTCAACAACCCTTTAAACGATTTTAGCTCCTCCCCTTAATCTGGCTGTAACATCAGTGTAACCTAACCAGCTATCTGTTTTGCGCGTGAGGACGACATCTACACTGACGACGAGTAATGCTATTGTAAGGTTGGACCAACGCTGAGCCTGGTTAACGCTATTGTGTCATAGCTCCTATGATCAGGTGCACAACTAGAAAAAATCTTTGGGGACTAACTCCTCAAATTGTGGGAAGAGGGACTACCTTCAGGTACTATGTGGGGGAAGAGCAAACCTACTGTGGGGCTGCCTTTCTCTGCCATGGAATGTTTGTGGAAACTAGTGTCATGTATGCAGCAAATGGTGCAATTTAAAACACACAAGGCCAATGACAGTGCCCATAGATATGATAAGACTGAAGGACAAAACGCCCATTTCTATTGGTACTTTCCAGCATGGTAATGTTGTGTTGTTGAGTGTGGTTGTCGTTGTGAGCTGCTGGTTCATTGTGCATGCTCAAGTGCATTGAACCATAATCCCATTTAAGACAGAGTGCCGCTACATTTGGAGTCTCATTGAGGTGTCAGAAAGAAGGCCCCGGCAACTAACGGTTGTGCCATGGCATAGTGTAACGCAATTTATCATTACTTAGCCTAACATCACATTGTATACCATAACAAGCCATAAAGGCTAGAGAAATAATGTTTTGCCTGTTTATTGACAAATAAATGTCACGGAGAGTTATGTTTCTAAATGAAAAGAGGTTGTCCCCAGCTGTAGTTGGGGGATCGGCTGTGCAAGGTATAGTAACAACAAACACCTCATAATCATTCTACCTCCCACCCTAACTGACAACACATTTTGACACATAACTCAGCAGTGAAGCAGCACAGTTTAGCACTGTAGAATGTAGACCAACGGAAGACCAAAGTATCGAAATCACCTTAAAATCATTCCAACCCACCACAGATAGGTCAACACAACTCTCCAAACTGTGATTGATCACTACTTTGCCAGACGAAGCAGACCTCTACACAAACAATTTACATTATCAACCTGGAGGGAACAACAACCAGTGCTCAAGAAAACTTACAAGAAATCTAAAACGTACTGAGAGTCCTCTGCGCCCATGCTAGTCCCCTAGTCCTCCTCTTGAAGATCCTGATGCTCCAAGAAACAATGAACATGGTAGACATTGTGCAATACTCAATGACATCGCGTAAGGAGGCATTGCAAAGATCTTCACGCTTTCTCCTGTGAGCAGAGCTCTGGCTGGCCCATGCAACTCTTTGGGTTGGCAGAAACAGAGGAGGGTATTACTATTGGTTCTGCTACAGTCAATCCACTAGCTAGAATCCCGGGTACACTAACAGGCTGGTGAGAATGCATATCTGCCTGTCAAACCAAGTAATGTGGGACTGAGGGAAGGCCGCTGCTACATTCACTCAATTCTAGGCGACTGTCTCAGGGGCCATGGAAGAGGATAACGATATCATAAAATCGTAATTGAAATCATTAAATCTGCCCCACTGTAAGTAAGGCTCTTTTTCCAATTCTCTCAGTTAATGCACAGGGATATTACATTATTTGCTGTAGGATCACACACTATGATGAAGCAGTCCAGGATTACAACCCACTTTACCACATACCTTCGCAGCTCTAGTTAGTGCATATATTTTGTTTTGGCTTTCAAGAACTACAATAGTACGGCCTTTACAGTACAGCTGTCACCTGAAGCAACCTCGCAGTATCTGAAGCCTTCCATGAACCTATTAAGTCAAAAGAGGATCATTGCAGCTGGATTTCCACGTCCTGAATGGAAGGCTACAAGCCACAGAATGCCATCCCACTTGTCTTTGCATGTTAAATTATAGATCGCATGGATAAACACTCAGCTTTAGAAAGTATCTTTATTTAGTGACTCATATTCTTTCTGTGGGCATTCTTCACCCAATGTGTTGTTGAGGCGCCTAACTTCTTTACAAACATTGCAGTAAGACTCTTCAGCTAAACCGTTTATTGTTAAGATGCTGCCATAAGCCTCCCCTTCACCCCTGGCACCAGGCACTTGAGCACTGCTGTGAAGAGGTGTTGTCTCATGTCCCCTGTTGCACTAATAAGTACTCCCCTCACATGCAAGTGCTGACGTTCTGATTACTTAACAAAGACCTGACTTCTTGTCATCATGGTTTCAATGACCTTAAATACGTATGCAAAATAAAAGCGCTACTGCTAACAATGAAATATGTTCCAGAAGTAATTACCAGGGCATTGTTACCAGCGCAGGTCTGACCACCTGAACACTGCTTATCATTGGGTCCTGTCCTGCTCAGGACAGCTCTCTAGGGGAACGAGTTCCACGCAGCACAACGGCCCACATTTTTGGGTGCGGGAGGGGGCACTCAAGCCCCATTAGCCCAATGGGCGTTTCGCACCTGCCTATGATGAGGATGGGTAATGCTCTTGTATTGGTGAGACTGGGTAACCGAGAAATGAAATGAAATTTCGAATTTTGAATTTTTAGAAATTTCTGGAAAAATGTTGAACTTTTAAAAATGTTCAAGCATTTTAAATTGATTGTGTACACATTTCAATGTTGATATTGTACGTCTAAAATTCAGTTTGAACTATATAACGTAATAAATAAATAAATAAATAAATAAAGAAATAAATACATACGTAATGCTGTTGTATTGCGGCATCTACGCCGAGGCTAGGTAAGGATGCTGCAGCTTATCTTTCTCTGAATACATGTGATGGTTGCTTTGTAATGTGCTGTTCAAAGGCCTCCCAGCAGCAGACTTCCCTCCCTTAGTGACAGCCTGATACCGCAATGGTTTCACTCTCTCCTCTTCCTCAGACTGTTTTTGTAGTTTTTTGTTTTTTTACCATCTTGCCAATGATTTAAGATACTTGATTGCTTGTAATGGTAAAGGTTTTTGGTAGGTTTAACAATGTGCCTCGCTCAAGAGGACTGGATCTTTGCCAGGCTGCCCAATGAGGCCTTCGTGCCAGTCCCTATGTGTCATGTATTCTCCATCAGGGCTAACTATCTGAGTGGGCTGATGCCTGCAGTTTGTACCCCATTTCCCCTCTTCAGTATTCTGATGGGTGCTGCAGGTTTCAAAGTCTTGCCATGGGCCCTTAAATCCTGCAGAATTGTGGAGCATGAGTTTTATCAAGCGCATGGCGGCGCTGTAAAAAAAGGGCAATAATGGATTTACAGGCACTTGTGCTGCACAACCACGTCACAACCACAGAGTTAAGTTGGAGGCAAGACCGCCATCAATTGTTTGGGGATTTTTCTCCAGAAAGATGGAGGATTTACCAGTGGCAGAATTTCTACCTGCAGAAAATCTTCCAACCCCTAATGGGATCCTCTGGGATTCCATAACCGGGAATAATACCAAGTCGTGAGTTGGAGGATTTTCCTCCAGTGCCCAGGCAGTAATGCCATTCACTCTGTTGGTATCATTATTACAATTTGGCAGCACTACCATGGTGAATCTGCCAAACTGGTAATGCAGCCATTTGTATGCTTGGCTTTTGGAAGCAAGTGTCTTGCTGAGAATGAAGTGAATGAAGAAAGCAGGGCTTTTATTGCCTTTCTTCCCAAAATATGTAGAGTTGGCATAACGAGATGAATGGCAAAGAGCAGGAGTGGGCAACATTTGCAGTCCTTCTTACTTGGTCAACACATATACATTTATATAGCCACACCGTAGCCCTCAGTGACTCCCCCAAACTCTGCCTACACTCAGACCCCTCAATCACTCTTCACCCCCCAGACCCACTGTATCCCTGTCTGGCTCCCCCTCAGCTCTCACCATCCCTTCTCAGATTCACTGCCCCTGTTCTCCACTGCCTGCCTTTCAGCTGCTCTGTCTCTTTTGTCTCACATCAGTTCAGTGCCCTCTGCCTTTCGTCGGTCCTCTTTTATCTCATCAGCTCAATTGGCTCCTCATGAGTTTGTGGTAAAAATGCAAGTTCAGCACAGGAAAAAGGCATAAACCTATCAGCTGCGGGAGTAGGCCACTAAAAGGGGAGGGGGCCTCGTTGATAGCCACATAGTTCTATGCACTAAGCTGGAGAATGCCCTTCATCTTTGTGTTTCAAGCAAATAATATATAGGCGATAAAGTTGGATCACAGGTAGGTATACAGGACTTAACATTAGACCGGGCACTGTAAACAGGCCTCAGAGATTGCTTTCCACTAGAAACAAATTCACATTTTATTAACTTGCTTAGTAGCCGCAGAGGCTGGCAGCATATTGCAAATTACACGTTCCCAGGGTCATACGGTAAGAACTGAACAACCTTTGATACTTTCGTGGTCAGGGAGCAAAGCTCATGGGTGCCGGGGAAAGTCAGTGAATGCACAAGCATTGCGTAATTCAGCATATTAGTTTAATGAAACTGGTCTACTGACGGTTTCAAAATGTCCCATGGCGCTTTCAAATTGCCCCTTATCAGATCTCAGCATGGGAAGAGGTTCGAAGAGTTCCTAAAATGCAACATTAAAACGTTAACTCGTCAATGGTTCAAGGCTCTTGAAGTGTCATGATTAGTTGTATTTCCATTCTGAATAAAGATCCGCTGGTCATCTCAAATGTCTCAATGTTTTGGTACAATGATGTGGGAATTGTGGGCTGGACTGTGACGTCAAAGAGGTGGCCGAGGGTGGTATGGCAAGGTTTGCAGGACCCAATCATTTCAAGATAATGTATGGCCTTCTATAGGGGAATGATGCAACTCTACCAATACTCTTACCATAGAGCACTATCCTAATGTTGCCATGTGTTTTGATGCTAATTAGTTTGAATGATTATCAAAGCCTTTGTTTTTGGGGTGTAGTGACAGCGCCTTTCATGCAGTTCTGTTCCGCATTTTTTATGAATTTTGCTTTGCCAGCTGTGACTCGACCCAGAATAAATTGTTTTACTTCATGCTTGCTGTACACTCCTTTTTGGATTACTTTTGTAATTTTGTATTGGTGAGTTCTGATGTAACTCGCAATACAAGTTCACCCATCCTCTGTCTCAGAGATTAGCCATTTCTTTCGACAATTAGCACCCTCAGTCTTTCCTCAGCCCCTTTTGTATCTTGATAACCTTCATTTGTCTTGCCTAAAACCTGGCCAGCCTCTTCTTATCGGGGTCCAGTGCATCTCTAATAAGGTTCCTTTGCCTCTCCTCAGGCTCATTAGTGTCATTTCTCAGCTCAGTCCCATCTGCTTCTTCTGAACACATTTGTCACTCCTCAACTCAGTTCTGTCTTGTATTGCTTCTTATCATCTCTGTGCATTGCTTCGACACAACGTCCTCTGTTTTTCTCATCAGCCCAGTCCTGCAACTCTGCTCTCGGCTCTACCATATTGACTTTATTTCTTGACAGATCCTTGCTTTCCTCCAGATTTTCCTCTTTCTCCTCAGCTCAGCCCCATCTGCCCCTAGACACCCCAGCCCCCAAACTCACTGCATAGTTCACATGATCTTGGCCTCCCTTCAGCCAACTCTGATTATCTTCAACCTGGCCTCCTTTATCTCCCTTCTGCATCACCACTTCTCTCTTTTCATGCTCAGTGTCTCTCCTAAGCCTCCTTTTTCTCTCTTCTGCCACTTTCTCTCTCTCTGCAGCCATCTATCCCCCACCCTCTTTCTTTTCTTGACTTTCACCATAATCCCTTCTCCTTCTTTTCCATCCCATGTTTCAATAATATATGCGTGTTCAAATTCTTACAACTTCGTCTCCTCAGTATGTAGATTATGCCTTCCAAAGAATCTGCGCTATGCTTTCAACTTTGTTTTTCCATTTCGCCGAAATCTCATGAGATGTCAGCTGATTTTCGTGACCTGGAAATATATTCCAGTATTAAATGATTATATTACCAGCACAGAACAACGGTAAGAAACATCCCTGAAAATCCTTTTTTTAATCCATCATGTTTCCCTGCAAATCCTTTTTTTAATCCATCACGTTTCCGTGGCATAGGTGGTTTGTAAGCGTGGGATCGGGATTCCGTCCTGTGCTGCACTGCGTTGTCTTGCTTCCAAGACCAACATGTTGCCCCTGAACTATTCTTCCTCCCCAGGAGGGGACATCTAAAATTTACATTCAAAGGCAACACTTTACAAGCGTTTTGTTTTCGGGAACCTTTTTTGCAGGGATTTTGTTTGTGATGAAATCACATAGAACCAAATGAAGACCAACATTATTCTAGACAATATTTAAAACCATTCCCTGCAAATAGTGTGGAGCTCCCACAAACGTTGACTGACAAATATTTATTGAATTGCACATTCCAAAATGTGAGCAAGCCAAAGAACTGATGTTCTGTTGCACATCACCTGAAAAATGCTGCCATGTAGTTTCAGGTGGAGCGTAGCCTTATATAAACCATGAAGAAAATGATCTTTCATCAGAACCCTAAACCTCTTGTTGCAAAGATAAATATTAGAAAAATTACATTGTTTTCAATTTTTGAATGTGTCTCTCATTCAGAACATGGGCCACACTGATAAATATAAGCAGCACTTATTTCTCTCTGAACAGCAAGAAATCTTCCAAATAACATAAAACATCGATAATGTCAGATTACACTGTTAGACATCATACAGGAATTATACTGTGGGATTATCTGCCTTGAAAATAGCATATGTCTAAATTTGCTTGACAATATTTGTCCTTGTCTGTTCTGCAAGTAAATCTCATGACACAAGGTAACTTCAGTTCGATTTTGCACTTGAAAATAAGAAATGCGTGGTCGAGGGTGGTCACGAGTTGAGCCATCTGGAAAAACAGATCTCCTATGCATCAAAAAAAGAAAACCATTAGGCCAAATTATATCAGTAGACTCACATGCTCAAGGTCTACAAAAATACAGAAAATAGGCCTAAATGCAATTCCCATTGTCCCCTTAGCTGATAAGTCTGGGAGGTGGTCACATGGTGGATAGGCCTGCGTTAAGAGGCAACAGATCTAACGGAACCAGATTCACTTAACATTTCAACTTTGACATTAGCTCAGTCATAAATCTACAACTTGTGCTTTAGCTAATGGAACCTAAACCTAAAGGTCCCTGTCAACTACTCACATGATACATTATGCTGACAAGAGGTTTTCATGTGCAGAATAAAGCTGGCCATTTTGTATGACATTATTTAATGCGTAACAAAACCATTTTGGCTATACCTTTACCATGCTTAGGTCTTTTTTAACAAGGATACGTGTCCTGCTATCATGAAAGCCTCCCCTTTAATGGATGGACAAACACAATGTATTAACATTAATTAGTAATTAATGCATTATATAAATAGTATTATATTTCTCTGTTTTTGTCTCACAAACTCATGCCACATGTCCCTGAATTCAGCATCCGAGTTTGAAAATTCATATGCCATTAATGGGACAAGTTCTTGTCAGGACTTATGACGGAAAATATGAAAACGTTGTAAAGTGCCCAGGAGCATCTGAATGACATATCAGAGTATTTTGGACATACTAAATTAATGGGGTGTATTCTGTGGGTGTGTTAGCCTGTTAAGCGAAGAGTTCCCCAATCAGAAATGTTGATGTTGTATGACATTGCATGGAACAATGAAGAATCTATTCAAGTAGAAAATCACAGGACGTTCAGAGAAAGCTCTGGGATTATGAAGGCTGCAGACAAGGAACCTTTGTCTAACTGGATGAGTTCTGAGGTGGCATGACATCTAGAGAGATAGGAGAGACCATGGGCTTTGTCCGAGAAGAAGCCTGGGGCAGATTTTACCTTGAGTGAAACCTGATTTCCCTGAGGTGGATAAAGAAGTGCAGGGGCCTAGCTGACTGGGAAGAATATCTAGAAGCTGTGAGGTTCCATCCTTGCTCTGTGTCTTAAAAGAATAATCCAAAAGTGAGTATTAAAACCCCAAAGCAATTAGATATATGTGGGTATAACTGTTAGGGATGTGACTAAAGGGGCTGACTCCAAGGAGAATGCTTTAGAATTTTAGTGTGAAATGCACCTTGCTTTTCTCAGTATATTCAAAGCCAAGTATGATCTGATTCAGTGTAGAACAGACAGCATTTTTCTGTGCAGAGCACCCAGTATTTTATAAACCATAGCCAAATAAATTAATCTCGTGTTTTAACAGCTATCGTCAACAACTAGGGCTATTAACCAATACACAGTGCATCTTAGCCTGACAGAGAATGATTACCTGTGAAGGCCTTGTCATTTAACTTTAGAGATATTGGGATTAATTGGGGTTTAGCTGAGCCACTTCCATTCCATATAAATGATGAAAATTTAAATGAACATTCAAACCTGCATATGACAGCGCAAAAAAGGGAGGTCCATGATCCAGTTAAACCAAATCTGCAAAGTGAAGTGGTGGGGGGGGCTACCTATCATGCTTTCATATAGTCACTATAAAGAACATGTTCATATGTCGTGTACATTAACTAATAATCTGTGCATTTAAATTGATAGCACAGCTTCCCTAAACTCAAGCCTGTAGATTTTGATGCAGCATGTCATAGCTCGTATTTCACTTACATGCATATATGCTAGAAACCAACACATCACATTTGCACAGGGAAAGACATTTCTAAATGGGAATGAACATCAAATACAATAAATATGCAATGTCGTTTTTCTGAGTGGTGTTTCTCTGATACAAATACTTGACATTGACAGAGGAGAAAACAAGTTATTTCAAAGTTAACACACTGGCCGATAAGCGTCAAAGTCAACATTAAATTGCATGTAATAGTTATAGAGATATATGTACATTTTATTCTGGAATGATCGTGTGTGTTTTGTGTCATGGTGAGTTTTTCATAGGCAAGCAAATCCTTTTTTCTGTAAACAAACTGCCTACCTTTCCTTTGAATTTTTCATGTAAATAAAATAAGAATCTTAACTCCAAATGCAGTTTGTTTCTTGTCCAGAATGGTGGGGTGAGATTGTATACTAGGTGGTTCTAAATCAGAGGGCGCACCTTAGTCGGGTAACATTTATATTCACAATTAAAACCAACAATCTGAGGCCCCAATCAATCGTCTAAATATGAGGAAGATTGGTCCGCAACTCACACATCATTCTGCAAAACTCCAATCTCCATTTATCTTCTGTGTGTGCTCAAGTACTTAGCCAACAACTTGGCTGCGTGCACTCCCTCACGTCGTATGTCCCTGCATCCTGTTCTGTCCCCCCTCCTGCATTTCCCTTTCTTCCTTTTGCATCTCAGCCCTTCCCTCTTCGATTGATTGTGTACTTTTCTGACACTGTCTCGTGCTCCACTGTTTTCCTGGAATTACTTTGCATTGCCTGCATTCTTCTTGTAGGTTGATGTTGTGTTCTGTGCCTTGTTGACTGTATTGTTGATTGTATTGACTTGGTGCTTGCTCTCTACAGTTCTTGATATTGTGTTGCTAGCCACGGTTTGTGGCATCACATTACAATTGCCTGCATTCTTCACTTGTAGGTTCCCTGCTGACCTCTGTGTTTTGCTTTAGTCCTGTATTATATCTGCTTTCTTTACTACCAGGTTCCCTGTTGTGATTTGTGCTTTGCCTTGGTTCTGTGCTACATCTGCATTCTCTACTTATAGGTCCCCTGTTGTGCTCTTTCTTTCTGATAGTCGGGTACTGCATCTGATTTGTAGGTCTGTTGTTCTTGTACTTTGTTGTGCCCCCCTCCCTTACGTGTCCCCCCTGTGCCTCCCTCCTGTCTGACCCCCTGCGCGACCTTCCTTCCACCTCCCCCACTTGGGTTTCCCTCTACCTGCACCCCTTTTCCTCCCTGCACCCCCTATGGTGCTCTCTATCTCACCTATCTTTTCTAACAGCTTTTCTATCAACTACCCTATCCCTCTCACTTAGTCTGTTAGGGAGAAGCTTAAAAGGGACATCCTGGTCTCCAACCCAGGCCTCCCTATAGCTGATACGTATACCAGTGCTTCCTCTAGACAGACCCTTACCGACATATTCTTTGGGCCTCATTACGACCCTGGCGGAACGGGTTAAATGGCGCCGTAAAAGGCTGCGGCGCCGTTTAACCCGTTCTGCCACATTACGAGGTCCCCTCGCGGGACATGTTAAGCACACCTGGGAAAACCAGGTGTGCATACCGGGTCCCGCGAGGAGAAGAGGGAGCAAACAATGGGCCATCTCGTAATGTCCTGTTGTTTACTCCCTCTCCCATTCCCATTCAGCCCTATGGGGGCTGAAATGGGAATGGGGATGAACCGTGTCCGTGTCCTCGAGTGAGGAATTACCGGGCCATCCGAACTCGGAATGGTCCGGTAAGTCCTCATTCCGAGGACACGGACACGGATGCAGTTTTGCCAGCAGCCATGCCGCCAATAGCGGCATGGCTGTCATTCCCTCTCCAGGCCTATTGACCCTCCATATGGTCTCTGTTCTTTCTCCTTTTTCCTCTTCTCCCATTAAAGGTGACACCCAGTAGGAGGCCCTCCTGGCCCCCTTTCACTCCTCTAAGACCATCATTAATGTCTACTTAAATGGCACTGTCTTGGTCTGGGGCCCTCAGGCCAATCTGCTCCTCTTTAATATAAGCTTCCCACACCTTATCAACTTCCTTTCCTCTCCTTCTATCCCTTCTTACTGCTCTCTGGCTCATCTGCCGCCTCCTTCCTCTGCCACCTCTTCGGCACCCCCTGATGCTTCTCTGGCCACCCTGTTGCCTCCCTCCTCTGCCACCCTTCTGGCACTCTCTTCTCCCTCTCCGACTACCCTGCCTTCTCTTCCATCCTCCTCTGCCCATCCTCGTGAACCCCCAACACTTCCACAGGGTGTACCTCTGGCCTGTACTCCTCCCCAGAAGTCCTACAAATGTGGCAACCTCCTCCACATCGCTACTCTCAACTCTTGTTCAGCTGTCAAACACTCTTCTGACATCTTCCATCTCCTGCAAGAACTTGATTTGGATGTACTCGGTCTCACCGAGACTTGGTTCACGAACAGCTCTGTCACGAGTTTCAACACTCTCCTTCCCAATGACTACAAGATCCTCTTCGGACCCAGAACCAACTGTCCAGGTGGGTGTGTAGCCCTGATTTTCCCAGAGTGCATCCTTGCTTTTATCATTCCAATGCAGCACTACTCCTCCTTTGAATGCCTGGTCTGCAGGCTCTCCATCTCTCCTGGCCTCTCTCTCACTGTGGGCACTATCTACAGGCCCCTTTCTTCCTCTCTGAGTGGGCTGACCTCTCCTCCTCACTAATTGCCTCTACCTCCCAACTTCTCCTCCTCTGAGACTTGAACATCTACTTGGATGCCATCAGCCCTTCTTCAGGATTCTTTCACAACCTCTGCAATTCTCTCTCTCTCTCTCTCTCTCTCTCTCTCTCTCTCTCTCTCTGTCTCTCTCTCTCTCTATTCTTCCATCTGACCCGAATCACTCTGCAGGGCACACCCTGGATGTTCTGATCTCTTCAGATCTCCCCTTCTCTAATCCCCTCACCACTCCTCTCTCTTAGAGTGATCACTTTCTCCTTTCTTCCCAGCTCTCTCTCTCCCCTGCAGGTCAAGCTGACTCCAGCACTGCCACCTACCTTCTTGGTCATCCGACCCATGAAGGGTGTGTCAGTTGAGGCTTTTGCCGCTACTTTCTCTCCTCCTCCTGCACTTTTGGCTGACTCGCACCCTGAAACAACCTTCTCTAACCTTCATCTCTCTATCTCTAACACTCTGGTTGTCCTTGCCCCTGTCTTGAGGATCCACTTGAATCCCAAATCCAAGTGCAACTCTTGGTATGATTCCAACCTCGCCACCCTTAAATGCAAGTGTAGGGTGGCAGAAAGGAGGAGGAGGGCCTTGGGTGCACCCTCTGACAAACTGGCATGCCGCCTGCTCCAAAGGCTGTACAGACTCTCTGTCCTGTTTAAGAAGAGAGCCTACATCCAAGCCTGCATCTCTGCACCATCTAACAACTCAGCCGAACTTTTCAAAATCTGCAAGGAGCTGGCCAATCCTTTTACAGTCTCTACCTCTCCTGTTCCCCCCTACGCCCTCTGCATGGCCTTGGCCTCTCATTAAACTACTAAAACTCAGGACATCCTGTCCACCCTCTCTTCCTCTACCTCCTCTTCCTCCTCCTCTACCACTCCTGGCATGTCTGAGGCACTCCTCCTTTCGCCTGTTCACCCCTGACAATGTTTCTAGACAAGTCCGATCTATGAAACTCTCATCAAAGCCGGTTTTCCCCTGCTAATCAAGAACAATCAAGGACCACATCGACACCCTTGCTCCAGCCTTGGCCTATTTCTGCAATCACTTCTTTGCCACTGGAACCTTCCCCTCCCCCCTTAAGCACTCTCTTGTGCACCCCCTTTCTAAAGAAGCCCTCAGCCGATCCTTCATCTCTGGCTTACTATCGCCTGATCTCCATCAATCCTTTCCTGCGCAAACTGTTGGAAAAGCTGGCCATCACCCAGCTTAATCTACATACTGAATCTGTTGGCTGAAACCAGTCTGGCTTCAGAGCTTCCAGAAGCACGGAAATCGCTCTCATGAACACCCATGAAGACTTGCTCACCAATCTTGACTCTAATCTCCCTCCTGTCCTCATTCTCCTTGATCTAGCCTTTGCTTTTGACAAGGTCAACCATGCAATCCTGCTCAATCGTCTACAGGACAACCTTGGTATTACTGATCAGGCCCTGGCCTCGTTGACTTCCTTTCTCACCGGCTGACCCTCTCAGGTCCCACTGGGGTCTTTCCTCTCGTCTATCAATCTCTCTACTTGTGGTGTTCCCCAGGGGTCTAACCTCTCTCCCTGGCTCTTCAACCACTACCTGGCGCCTCTTGCCAACTGCATCGCTATTTTCAGCTCCAATTTTCAATGTAATGCGGATGACACTCGGCTCTCTTTCAGGCTTCTCTCAACCACCTCTGCTTCTTCTCTCATACCAGACTGTCTGGATGCAATTCAGGAATGGTGTGCCACCAATGATCTCTGCCTTAATGCCAGTAAGACTGAGGTCCTCCTCATTGGGACACCCGCTCCCTCCTTTCCTCTCTCTCTCTTTGTCGCCCACTCTGGGCCCTCTTCTTGCTCCTTCCTGTGAGGCTAAGAATCTCCAACTTTTCCTTCTCTGCTCACATCTCTGACGCCTCTAAGAAGTCAAACTATCAGCTGCACCTCCTCAGAGGTATTTTTCCTTTTCTCACTTTCCCTCAGAAGCTCACTGTCTCCCGAGCTCTTGTCCTCTCTAGCCTGACTATTGCAACAACCTCTTTCGAAGGGATTGTGTCCTACGACGTATTCCTTATCTATGATATTTGTATCTCCAGCTTGCTGGCCTCGGAAAAAACAATTTGCCAGTAGAGGGCGCTGTGCGTCGACGTCCGTCGAGTAGGTGTTCCTCGACAGCCACCGTATCGACGCCGACGTCATCATGCCTATAAATGGCCACGCGCAGCATCCGTTGCTCAGTTCCGTTTTTCCGTGCTTCGTGTGCCTCGGAATACCGTTGCTCAGTTCGTCAGTCGAAATATATTCATATTTCCTCGAGAAAACCGACTCGTACTCGATGGCTTCCTCCTCTGACCCGACGACTCCTCGGTCCGGTTTCAAAAAATGCCAAGACTGTGCGAAGAAAATGACGTTGACGGATCCACACAGGATCTGTTTGTGGTGTCTGGGAATCGAACACCAGTGTTCGGAGTGTGAGGAATGCCTATCCATGACAGCGAAAGCCTTGAAGGAGCATAAGGGGAAGCTCGAGAGAGGTAAGTCAGTTTTAACTTCCTCGAAAGTTTCTGCGGTAGAGTCGAGACATTCGTCTCCTCACCGTCGAAAGCATTCTCGGTCTCGAAGTGGCTCCCACCACTCATCGAGGTCTAGATACTCGAAAAAGAGACGTAGAAGATCTCCTTCGTGGTCGTCTTCTAGTTCCCCTGAAAGAGTACATTGCCCCACAAAACACAGCTCTCAGGCTAAGTGGGAGGAATTCAGAAAAAAGATGCTAAGCGTCTTCGAGAAGGCGGCCTCGACCCCCTCGAAGTCAGCTGAGGGTGATACCCCAGGTGAAAAGCCCAAAAAATCTAAACGCTGCGAGTCGAAGCACCTGGCGAAAGAGACGACCCGAAAGCGTCATGAGCCATCGGGAAGTAAAGCATCTTCGACGCCATCGTCGAAAGCCCCTTCGAAGCATAGATCGGCGCCATCAACGCCGTTATCGAAGGGTTCTTCGACTTATCCGTCGATTGAGTCGACACCGGCGTCGACGCCGACGTCGACGCCGATAAAAGAAAAAACCATGGCTACTCCACAGCCAACAGTTAGGCCAAGAGCCTCCGACACGACGCCGAGAACGTCATCGACATCCTCGAGCAGGGTTCCAATCCTTTCGAGTTCTACTGGGACTCTTCCAGTTTTCTCGACACCTTTGATGGCGCCTTTGAGGATTTTTACATTGGTGTCGACGACATCGACCTTTTCAAGGCCAGTGATGATGGCTCCTTCTGCTTTAGAAATGAGTTTTGTCCCTTTTCACTCAGAACACCCCCCTTTGACCTCAATTTATGAGGAAAGGGAAGACTCAGATCAAGAAAGGCCTTTTGACCTGCAGAGGACCACATCACCTGAACCATAGACTTTTGACCCTGAGGAAAGAAGGTTGAAAGACCTTCAGGATGTATTAAAGGAAGCAAGTGGTTTAGACACTTCCCCTGAAGTGGAATTTGTCAAATTAGACCCAGGGGAACATGCTGAAACCCCTTATAGAACCCTAATGTCAAGAATCATAGAATTCATGGGTTGGTCTGCACCTTCACCTGTTTTTCAGCAGGATGACCTCACTGACATTTTGGATAAAGGTCCACAGGAGGATCCTGTGGTTCCATTTCACTCTGCCTTACAGAGAAAGATTTTAACTAACTGGGAAACTCCTGAAGTTATCCCTGTGGTTAACAAGAAGTTGTCAGCTAAATATAGGGCATCTCCTTCTGACCCTGAATACCTATCTAAACACCCTACTCCAGAGAGTCTGGTGGTCCAGGCTGCAACTTCATCAGGCAGTACATCTGCATATCCCACTGCTCCACAGGATAGGGATGATAAAAAATATGATGCCATGGCTAAGAAAGTCTTCTCGGCCTGTAGCATGGCTTTAAAATCTATTAATGCGACTTGCACGCTTGCTAGGTTCAGCCACACTCTTTGGGAGTGTGCTTCATCAGCGGCTGACTGCCTCTAGGAAGGAGAAGAAAGGGACACATTTTTAAATATCATCAGAGATGGTAAAGATGCAATGTGTGAGTCCCTTCAAACTGGAATTGATTCTGCTGACAGTATCAGCAGGGCCATGGCGGCAAGTACCACAATCCGCAGGCATGCGTGGTTGAGAAAGTCCGGCTTTGCTTCTGACGTACAGGCCAGACTTTTAAATATGTCCTTTGACGGCTCTTCCCTGTTTGGTAAAAAGGCGGATGACAGTTTGGAAAAACTGCAAACATCTAAAGCAGCAGCCAAGTCACTAGGAGCTGCAATCCACCAAACTAATTTCGTCCCTCAGGATCCTCTTGGAGAGGAAGGTCCTATTATTCCTCATATGGAAGAGGCAGAGGACGGCCGGCTCAAAGAGGCCAAGGAAAATTTACCCGTGGTGGACGGGGTAGAGGAAAGAAAGCCACATCAGCAGGAGCCGCTTTACCTTCGGCAACTGCATCAGCCGCTCCCAAACCACTCTGAGGTCTCCCATCACAAGACACCTGTAGGGGGCAGGTTAACTCACCATCTGACGAAATGGCAGGCTATTACGTCAGATGCTTGGGCATTGGAGACAGTTGCCCAAGGTTACTGCCTGCCTTTTCTACGCATCCCTCAGAGCCATCCACCGGGGAACAGCTCTCTGAAAGTACCGGATCCGCTCCTCTTGCAGGAAATTGTAGACCTGCTAGAGAAAGGTGCCATAGAACCGGTACCTGTAGCGGACAGGAACAAGGGCTGGTACTCCCCCTACTTTCTCATACCAAAGAAAGACGGAGGACTGAGACCCATCCTGGACTTACGAGAATTGAACAAGTTCCTCAGGAAGGACAAGTTCAAGATGGTAACTCTCTCTCAGATCCTTCAGGCCCTCCAGCTTCAGGACTGGTTGGTATCTCTGGACCTTCAGGATGCTTATTTCCATGTGCCAATCCATCCCAAGCACAGGAAGTACCCGAGGTTCGCAATTGGCAACTCTCATTATCAATTTCGAGTTCTGCCATTTGGGCTGACCTCCGCCCCGAGGGTCTTCACCAAGCTAATGTCGGTTGTGGCTGCAAGTCTAAGGAGGGAAGGGATTCACGTCTACCCCTACCTGCACGATTGGTTGATCAGAGTAGTTTCTTCGGAACAAGCTCGGATCCAACTAGATTATGTTTGCCACTTCCTTCACAAGCTGGGCTTCTCCCTCAATTTAAAGAAGTCACAGATGATACCATCACAGAGACTCCAGTTCATTGGAGCAGTCCTGGACACGTCCCTGGGAAAAGCCTCGCCACCAGAGGTGAGGGCTCAAGATATTCTGCAGATGGTCACCAGGTTTCAAAATGCCTAACGTCTCCCAGCCTACGACTTTTTGAGGTTGCTAGGCCTCATGGCATCCTGCATATCCCTTGTGCCAGAGGCTCGCCTGAGAATGAGATCCCTTCAGTGGGCACTGAGGACTCAGTGGTCACAATTCTCAGGGAGGATAACAGATCTCCTCCGGATTCCGGACAAGGTAGCCCACAACCTTCAATGGTGGGCCTATCCAGAGAACATCTTAAAAGGAGAACTGTTTTGGCAACCATGGACGGAGATAACAGTAGTCACAGACGCCTCACTCACAGGGTGGGGAGCCCATGCCAACGACTTGACCATCAGCGGTCGTTGGTCTCCATCGGAGTCCAGACTACACATCAACCTGTTGGAGCTGAGAGCCATCAGACTGGTATTGAAGGCTTTTCTGCCGTCTGTACGGGGGAGAAACGTCCTGATAATGACGGACAATACAGTGGGCATGCACTACCTCAACAAAAGAGGAGGCGTAGGGTCACTGCCACTGTGCAGAGAGGCGATGCAGCTGGTTTTGGGCAATTCAGGAAGGAATTTCTCTATCGGCAATTCACCTAGCTGGAGAGAAGAACTTGACAGCGGACGCTCTGAGCAGGCAGAACACAGCCTCCCACGAGTGGGAGATAGCTCAGGAAGTCCTTCAAGAGATCTTCGCCCTTTGGGGAACCCCTCAAGTGGATCTGTTCGCCACCAGTATCAACAGGAAGTGCGACAGATTTTGCTCAAGGGAATTTCCCCCGAGAGGAGCTCTAGGAGACGCGTTCGTAGTGGACTCGGAGTTCCCACTTCTGTATGCATTTCCTCCGGTCCTTGTCATTCCTCAAATGATCGGGAGGTTGAGAAGGTTTCGGAAGACCATGATCCTAATTGCCCCGGATTGGGCCAGGAGAACGTGGTACCCAGACCTTCTGGACATGTCCATCCACCCTCCAATTCGTCTACCGTACAGAGAGGATCTTCTCTCGCAGAAGGGAGGTCAGGTCCTCCATCCAGCCATCAAGACCCTCAACCTTCACGCTTGGTATCTGAAAGGTTGAGGTACAAGGATTGGGACCTTCCAGATGACGTCATGGAGGTGTTGCTTTCGGCCAGAAGGCCAGCAACTAAAACTCTATATCGCTGCCGTTGGAATAAATTTTGCAGCTGGTGCAGAGAAAAGAATATCGAACCCTTTTCATGTGGTACACCTGCGGTGTTATCCTTCTTACTTTATTTGGCAAATTCAGGCCTTCAAGTTGGCACTATTAAGGGCTATCTCGCAGCACTATCAATCTTTAAGCGCACTGCAGAGGAGCCTTCATATTTCAAAATTCCATTGGTAATACAATACCTGAAAGGTCTAACTAATGTTTACCCTCCAAGACCATTCCAAGTTCCCTTATGGGACTTAAATCTAGTTTTAAACTTCCTAAAGGGTGCTCCATTTGAACCACTACACTCTTGTTCATTGAAGTTTCTCACCCTCAAAACTGTTTTATTGGTAGCATTAACATCTGCTAGAAGGGTTAGCGGGATACAAGCCCTATCTTGTAAACCTCCTCATACAATTTTTCACAAGGACAAAGTCGTTCTACAGGTGAAGCCTAACTTCCTCCCAAAGGTAGTTTCTGAATTTCACATTACTCAGAAGATAACTTTACCTTCATTCTATCCTCCTCCCCATCCGGGGAAAGAGGAAGAGAGACTACACAGGCTGGACCCTAAGCGAGCCTTGAGTTTTTATATCAGTAGACTTGCTAAAATTAGACATGCAGACCAACTCTTTATAGGTTACGGAGGACATATATTGGGATTACCAATAACCAAACAAACCATCTCCAGATGGATTATTTTAGCCATTCTGGAATGCTACAAACTGGCAGGGAAAGAGCCCCCTCAAAATCTAAGGGCTCATTCGACCAGGGGTATTGCAGCCTCCTCAGCTCTTCAAAGAGGGGTACCAATTCGAGACATATGTGCGGCTGCCACATGGTCGTCCGCACATACCTTTACCAAATTTTATAGCCTGGATTCCTCCTCTAGTCAAGAGACTAGATTTGGCAAAGCTGTGTTACACTGTGTTCATTCTTAAAGAGTAATATGGCATCTCTTACTCCCGCCTCCAATCACATACCACTGCTATGGGAGTCTATCATAGATAAGGAATACGTCGGAGGACACAATCCCTTCGAAGAACAAGTTACTCCTTACCTGGTAACGTTCTTTCGATGGGATGTTCCTCCAACATATTCCTTATCGCCCCTCCCATCCATCCCTGCAGTAACATTTCCCTTGTGGTTGCAGCTTACGCTCCTTCAAGGGTAGTAACCATTCATGCAATAACTACCTTACTCTACAAAACGGAACTGAGCAAGGGACGCTGCGCGTGGCCATTTATAGGCATGATGACGTCGGCGTCGATACGGTGGCTGTCGAGGAACACCTACTCGACGGACGTTGATGCACAGCGCCCTCTACTGGGAAAAATGTTTTCCGAGGCCAGCAAGCTGGAGATACAAATATCATAGATGAGGAATACGTCGGAGGAACATCCCATTGAAAGAACGTTACCAGGTAAGGAGTAACTTGTTCTTCTAAATCTTCCTGCCTCTACTCTTCGACCTTTACAACTTATCCAGAAAAGGACTGCAAGACGTGTCCTTGCCCTCAAGCCTAGGGATCGCATCTATCCAGCTCTGAAATCTCTTCAATGGCTCCCTGTGGCTGCAAAGATCAACTTCATGACCCTCTGCATTGTCCACAAGGCTTTCTGGGGCCTGGGACCGCTCTACCTCCAACTTTCTCTTCCAAAACATCTTCCTTCTCGAGCTCTCCACTCATCCACGTCCAACTTTCTGAGGGTCAGATGCTTCTCCAAGCAGAGGGTTGGAGTCAGATCTATATCCTCGGCTGGGGCCTCCCTCTGGAACAGCCTCCCTGCCTCTCTCAAACTTGAGCAGAACCACCTCCAGTTCCGGAAGCAACTCAAGACCATCCTTTTCGCTTCCGCTTTCTCTCTTCCTCACCCCTGCTGATGCACCTGACTGCTCTGCGCATTGCTAACCTGGTCACCCTCTGAACTCGGGCCCAGGCTCCTGCATGTCCAGTTGCCCTTGCACTACCTACGGGCTCCCCAGCACTTAAGGTTCCGTATCTGAAACCCTACAGTCCCTTCTCTCTGCACTTATGAGCCACCTGCTGGCTGCACTTCTGAGTTAACTGCACTTCCCCATTGCCCTCCCCCCTGTCACTTCTCCCCTTCCCTCTTCCTCGCACGAGCGCGATCTGAATGACACAAGGCCTAGTAAGATCATTATTTTGTCCTCCCTTCTATCCCCCTCCTTGTCTTGTCGCGCCTAGAAACACTTGTGTACAGGTGCGGTATAAATGCCAGTTCATATCATATTATATCATACCACATACTGAAGTAGTCAAAGGAGTTTGCGGCAAATCCACCAACATCCGTTTTTGTTTATTTTCAAATTAATGTCTGATCTTTGATTGAAGATACATGTGTGTATTGTGTAAGGCAGGTAAATCTACGGGAGCGGGCGACATACTGCAGAAAGGTTTTCAGGTTAAAGGGTTTTGCATTCCAATTCTTTTTTTTTAATAAAAGGGGTTTATGGGGGTGTCTCTTGTGCAATGGGAGGGAGGAGTGTCAAGTGAACCCTCCCAAACAGTAGAGGGGCGGAGGGAAATGGAAGCAGGAAAAGGAGTCATAGATTTATGGCCCACGACACAGTGACCTCTATCCAAAAATATTGTGAATTGCAGAGTATAAAAGCAGGTGAATCAATTGTATTGTGTCTGCAATTAAGTTTTGCTTCTGGTGAAAATGGTTTTATGATTAACCTGATTGGTTAAATGTAATCAAGTTATATTGTGATCAAGCAGACTATGAATGTGTGATCAAGGCTATTATTATTGAAATAAAAAGTATTTGTTAAATACTACAAGCTGGTGTAGTGTATAATGCCTTGTAAGATTTTAGGGTTAGAGAGCCACAGTTACCACACTGAATAAAAGAAGGTACGATATGGAATATGGGTTCTATTGTATGTCACAACACTGTAACCTCCACCCTTTTCACAGAAAACTTGATTACTGCTCCAGCCTGCTCCTGCGTCTTCCCCTCTGCTCTTTAATTCTCCCGTAAAAAAGTACTGAACCTTGCCAAACACACCCTCTACAGATTACCTAGATCCTCTCCCACCTTACCATGCTATCACTGGCCCATTTAACTCTCAATTCATAATCATTCCATCTTCATGTATTTGTGTCTTGCCTTCAAATATATATATGGTTTAGCCCCCAGTACCTATCAGATTGCATCTCCCATTATCTCCCACTGGGGTTGTCCACTCTTCAACTCCCAACTCTGTTGCCTGTCCCTCTTGCACCCCCTACCACTTGTACTCCTTCTCTTTACTGGCCCCTCACCATTGCAATGCACTCCCTATGGCATCAAAACAACTCAGTCAGCCAAACAATTTAAGACCAGTGCCACCTTCCTGCCGGTGAAAGGTCCCTCTCTATTCGCCATTACCCACCCCCAACCACTCTACCATCTATAGCACCATGGTAATCAACTCCATATATTTATAAGGTATGCATGTATTTAATGTACCATGGCCAAGCATGTACTCTATATTTCTGTATATACTGCTGTCACAAACTATCCCTTTCTTATGTACCCACACATTTCCCCTCCACTACCCGGCAGACTCACCTTCACCAATATAATCATTGACACTTTACAAAGGTACACTGATAGGGGACTGCCTTTTCTGTCTGTATTCTTGTTCTCAGCATGGCACATCTGATAGAGGTGTCTGACCAACCATCCAAATAAATTTAAATATGAAGGACAAAACCTGGTCAGCCTTTCCTCAACGACCAGCCTAACCGTATATCCATCCTCGAGAAGCCCTCCTGTATGGTTTTTATATTTGAAAGACAAACATGAAATAAAAGATTGGATTCCAAGTCTAAATACTGTAATGAATGTATTGTGTCCAAAAGATATGCTATTCAATATATTCTCTTGGATTTAAATCACGAAATTGTGGGTTTTGAATAAAAATGTATTTAAAACTTGGCAGACTCACCCAGTTGGAGCCACTATTACAAGGGATATTATAAGGTCTGTAATATATCCCCAAATCACCACAGTTGTAGTTTCCGAGTGTTTATAAATCAAAAGGATGTGAGTGTTTGGCGCCCACTTTGTATTGGAAATTGTTTCTAATGGCAGTGCTAATTACAATGAGATGGTTTTGATAGATTGCCAGCATTATATGTGGTCTGAACCTCACTGCGGTTTCTTCGGCATAACACTAGAAGAGATCCCAGACTGTGGGAGAGAGATAAGGAAGGAGACAGGGAACACGGCTGCCCTGGGTATGGAGCAACTGGATGAGGTTTGATTCATAAAAAGAACTGAGATTATCTTTTCAAACAGAGAAAAAAGCAACAACATGGCGTACCTTGGCATATAAATGCACCCGATAGGGGTCCCCACCCGCACCCAACCTTCCACTGCATGGACAAGACACCAGACACCCCCTGCCCCCGCCTATTACCTTTACAGACCTCCAGGCCTTCCTGATCTTGGTCTCCAGACCCCTTCCCCGACATCTGGATGCACTATTTTGTGCATCAGAGTTTTAGAGTCGTGGTCTGGATATCGAGCCCGTCTTCAAGCAGCTGTGGCTTTTTCAAGCTTTTCTTAGAGAGTGTTTTTAGACGCCACTTCCTTGCTTACCAGGAATACTTCAATCTCCCTCATTCCCAGGGATATAGCACCACTGCTGAATTCGTGCAGGGCAAGTGTGCTTTCGATTGCTTTCTATTTCTGTTTATTTTACACAGTCGCTGTCTGATTTAGCAGACCCCATGGTGTTCCATTTCCACGTCTGTCCTCCGCTTCTTTGCTAATAAGGATATAACATTTATTAATCGATAGTCATTTTGTCGATGTTTTTTTTCTCCAAATTTCTTTTTCTCAAAAAAACTCATTGAAAAATATATGGGGGTTGGGACAAGGGTATATAAAGGGTGGGGGTTAGGGAATAGTGTAAAGAAAAATATCAGAAACTCACTGTTGATGAAGGAACATAGAACCCCAATAGGTTAGCTCAGAAACAGGTGTTCCTTGCACATGCTGAGCTCCCAGGTCACTTCCACCTCTCCGAGCCTTGCCTCCCACCAACTAGATCCACAAGGGTCTACTAGAAATGCTTCTCTGCATTTTCTTAAGCTGAAGATTGGATAACGCAATGGGCATAAAGTCATCCCTTAAAGATTGATCTACGATTTGAAATATACACAGTTAAAGATTGCTTGCTTCACATACATTCTTTGCCACATTAATATAGTTAACGTGAAAACAATCATCCAGAGGAAATGTGAAAACTCTATGTCTAATAACTTGTGAGCTGTAGAATGGATCATCACGAAATCTCCAAACAAGATGCTTGGCCCGGGTCCCCCAAAACTAGAACATTTCATGAAAATCCATGTTATGGCTCAACAGATATATAGGGTCAAAAAAGGGAGTGTTTTTTACTTCTGCATTGGTTTTCCCAAATGGAAATGTCAAATATTTGCTCAAACGCAAAGCCCAAACTGCAGGATGGATTTTTGCAAAATAAGAATCAAGTTGAACACAAGGCGCTCGAAGGAAATCCTATTTGTTGGTTTGGTGTAAATATGTCCTGTAGTTTTTTTAATTTGGCACTGGGCAGGGAGACCTTGTGCCCAAAAAGTTTGTTATAGCTCCCATGTTGTATTGCCGAACCTAAGGCTTTTCATTTTTGAAAAGCACAATTATGAAGATCTCGATGTGGGATCTCGATTTGTTTCAAGTGGCAACAGAAAAAGAATACATACTTTACAAATATCATATTTTGAAATGGCACAATCACAGTTATTGGTAGTTATGGAAAGATGAGTATTTTAAGCTCAGTTAGGAAGCAATCCCTATTTTGATTCAAACAAAAATAAAGGCTTTTAGTTCTAAATGAATCTACAATTTGTCAGAGGGTCGTATTGGGGAGAGATTATTGTTTGGAGGTATTGGATTTCATTGAAAAGCTTTTATTCTCTTAATTACTTTTATAAAAATTGGCACAACTGAAGATCGAGCAATGCAATGTATGTTGACTCTAGCCTTTGTTTTGATTTGACAACCATGTCACATGATTTAACAGGTAAGATCTTGATTTCCTCTGCATGTCACAGTAATCCTGCCTTTATCCCTACTCCCTCTTCTTTGTCCCAGTACCCTAATAGAAATCCTACCTCCCTCTTCCTGGTTGCAGTCCTCAATAGCGTACCACATTACCCCTACCCCACTCTCCCTCATCATAGTCCCACACTACCACCACCTCACTGTTCCTCATCACAGTGGTGATCCTGTAACCCAGCCTTGAATTACAGATGAAAACTTGGCATTGCTTTAGCATATCCTTAAACTGAAGGGACTGAGAGGAAAATGGGATGAAGAGGCAGTGAAACAATTTCTTGCTTGTTATCTCCCTAGACACAGTCAATATTAATTGATAAGACATGGGGAACATTATTGACCATCTGTCAGCCAATAAGAAGGCGTGGGATGCAGTTAATAACGAATGAGATTGACTGCACTTCAAACATTCTGACTACAGAAGAAGATAGGGAGAAAAAAGCAATTTCTCTGCATTGAAGAAACATCAATTCAAATTACCAGCAATGTTTCTATCAACAAGAAACTATTTTTGCACTGCTCCTGAAACATGGCGTTTAGCATCCAATTTAACGCACCAATTAACAGATGGAACACTGTTTATACTTGCGTATAGGGAAACTGTTCACTTTTACACTGCACCTTTTGTTAGCTCATGCATAAATATATGTATGTATGCAAACCTAGTGGGAAGCAAAAGAACACATGCTAAAACTGTTCTAGTTCAAACACGTTTACACTTAAAAAGCTTACCTTAAAGATACAACCTTGTCAATTAAATATTATAACATAAAAAGACATTTAATTTAATATATGTTGTGTATTGAATGTACTCACTATTAAACTAACGTTGTTTAATTCATCACCTCAACTCCAAAACCTATACATCTATAACCACTATGTGCTATTATAGCCATGTTCACTTCAGAAGGGATCTCTAACACTTGGGATAATGACCTTGCGGAAGGCTTTGCCCTCAGCTTTGCCTTGAGTCATAATTCCTAGGCGGGTTGTTATCCCACGGAAATGACCCCTCCCTTGCTCCATAAGGCTATAGTATTGTGAAACTGTTTCAATAATATAAACAGGCACTTATGTCGATGGATGTCAAGTAGAAGTCTAATCCATGGAATGAGGCACTGACACTAACTTGAAAGGTGAAGCACATTTATATATTTTTTACAGAGCCCGCCACAAACTAAGTTGCCTCAGGTGCTTTCAATAGTAGCAGGGCAGACTTCTCCAGATGACAGAAGTGAGGGGTTACAGTGCCATATGCCTCCATATTACAAGATGCTGCAGGGTAGTGGATGCCTTCAGACTGGCATATGCCCTGTCATAATGTGGCAGAGGGTACATGCCAGAGTAGGTATTTAAAGAGTATTCCACATTTTTGTTCGACCTACCATTTAGCCGATTTACATTTTGCTGCATTCTTATCATTTTATTACCTCAAAATAGATGGTGGGTTTGGGTTAGGTATATAAAAAGGGTGGGTGAAGGGGGAAAGTGAGTGGTGGTTCTGAAGGTCTTTCCCCTCCTTTGTGGTAAAAAACCCCAACAGAAAAGGTCACAAATATTTGGCAAAAACTCAAGGAAACAACCTAGATCAGATATTTGCGATGTATGGGTAGAGTGTTATAGCTGAAGGGTTCATGCTGTAATAAGGGATTTTTAGGTAACCCCACTGCTGTGGGGAGGACTCTATGTGTTTGTGCATTGCGGGGGACTCTTCAAACAAAAACAAAGTGAGCAGGCTAAATGCTGTGAGCAGAGCGCTGCTGGGACATTTGAATATAGCTTGACCCTCTCACAATTGGATGAGCCAGTGCCTTGTAATGTAAAAATGACCAGCTTGACCCTACCTTCGAGGAAGCAATGCCCCGTTGCCAGGAGTGGCACTGCACTGGTTGTTACCGCTGTGGCCCAGGCTGCTTGTATCGGTGCTGCCCATGAGGGAGGAGAACTCTGCCTGTTTACTGCCGCCACCCAGACCACACACCATTAATACACATTGCTCCCAATTAAAGAGGAGAGCATCGCATGATTGCTGCTGCTCATTCTATCACTCTGCATGGAAGGGCTAATAAATAACCAGGCTGCTTCTGCCATACGCAGCCCAGGATAAGAGACTTGTCTGGGGCCCTCCATTGCTGCCTGGCAAGGACTCACATCAAGTTCCCCCACACTGCTGCTATGAGTCACCTACGGCATACACTGCCCAGCTAAGAAGGAGTTTTGGCCCCATCCCTTCAGCGATGCTGGAATGTTGCTTTTACTGACCCAGCCCTTACCTACGTGCAGCACACTCAAGGTGATCCAAAAATCTGGGAATGTGGGGGGTGCTGGAGATCGGTAGAACATGGGATTAAGTACTAATAAACCAGAAAAGTGTGTTACTATGCCCACCTACACATGTCTCCCGACAGGTGCAAGAAGAACCATCGGCCCACTACACTTAGATCGTCCCAGGTAACGATTTCCAAGGAGGTTTGTAGGTTTTAGTTATGCCTCGAAGCATATTATTCCTAATTGAGCTTCCAATTGTAAGTACTGTGAGGCGGAAGATTAGGATTCAGTTTAATTAAGATTAACATTTAGTTATCAGGAAATGTACGTCTACCCTTTAGCATTGTGTTGACCTTTTATTGTTCTTCCTAATTAAATTGCTCTATCCAATGTCTTGAATGTCCTAATATACAAATTCAATGTACATCCTCGGCAACTACCACTTGCCTATTGTCCATTGTTTGTGGAAATTAGTATTATGCATTTCCTTGCAATTGCCTGTTAATTCATCACAGTACGAAATATGAATGCTTGATTAACACACTGGCTGTCAACGAGGTAAAGAAATGCATACAAAGAAGCTAGGGGGGAACACCTGTAATGGAGACGAATGATCAATTCATTAAGTTCATTGTTGGTTGTTGAGTGATTAGTGTTCTTTGTGTTTTCACAGGATAAGGGATAGAGACAGAATGAACTCGGGCCGTCATTTTGATTTTATTGCTATCTTTCCAACAAACATCTTGCTGGGGTCTCTCACACACATAGTGGGGGCATAAAGGCTTTACTACATAGGAGAGTTGTGCAGCTGCCAATATTGCAAAGGCGCTGCATGTCGCGGATCAGTTGCTTCAGTGAGCCATGAGTGTGGAGGTGGGAGGGCATCAGAAGGGTGTCCTTGGAAAGCTGATTGGACCAGATGATCACTGGTAGTTCTGTAATGCATCCAGTACAGATAGAAATCTATCAGTCCCCCTCCTAGGGTAGAAAGAGGTTAGACACCTGCTGTGGGGGGTGATAATCTGAAGAAAGAGAGAGGGATAGAGAGAGAGGTAGGGCGAGAGATGGAGGAAGTGAGGGAGCGAGGGAAAGGTAGGTAAATAGTGAAAAAGGAGACTCAGCTACCTTAACTTCCAGTTTGCCCTGAGTGTTTGGTATGTCAGGCACTCCTCTATATCTCAGGGGAAGTGCATGAAAATCCTGGGATTGGGAAGAGACCCTCTCCTTATACAGTGGTTTGGGCATACTGATTACGAGGGAGGAGGCACATTTATTTGGAAGCAAAGAAAGTTTCAGAAAACTGCCAGCCTGTCAGTGATAGCAGCCTGGAAGGACTGGCAACTATTGACCTGGGGGACAAGTACAATTCTATGGCCCATTGTGCAGGGGTCCAAGCCCACTATGCAGTGTCCCCAACTTCAAGTGCGAATAAACTCAATACCAGCCTCACTCCCATCCTCACGTTCTCCAGTATATATAATAGAGATTAATGACATTACTTTCCTAATATGCACAATTTCTTTCAGAGTGTTTGTGGTTTCTTAGGGACCCGCAAACAGGGCATGTTTCCCACATATCAAACCTAGCAAAATGATTTCACCAGGGTAATATCATTTGGTGAAATGTGAAATATGGCATTTGAGCCCAGGTTTCCTTGTGTCCCTGTTTGCAATTTGACAGAAGCTCACATCTGCTCCCATCCCACCCTTTCCCGCCCCATCTTTAGACTTATGCCAATGTAAAGAGGGCGTGGAAGCTAGAGAATGCATTGGTTACGCCAGGCAATAGCTTAGACAGGACATCTGGCTTCCCTCTAAAAGCCACACACAAGCCGGCGCATAACAGATCCATACCTGTATTCCTTCCACCGCATAACACACAACCAATACCTGGCACCCTCTCTCCCCACCCCTTCATAACATAAGACCCTCACTAGGCATCCTGAGGCTCCACCAGTATGCATTATATACATTGTTAATTTCTAATTATTAATGGAGTAACACTATAGATGTGTAACCCATATGAGTGGGACTTTTCCTACAGCTATTTAAGGAAAACAAGGCACAGTGATGTAAAGTGATTTGCTCAGGATCACATGATGTGTGAATTGTGCAAGGCAGAGATTTGAGATCTATATTTATGGGTTCAAAGTTTCAAATGTAGACAGCAGGGGAGACTTCATCTTCTCCTATGCCATCTTCATTATTAGAACCAAAAAGTGCTTTCTGCAAAGTTGTTATTCCTACTACACTGTTAATTAAATCCCACAGCACCAAATTACATGGCAAACAACCTTACTAAAATGTAAGAGAAGTCTTAGTTGAAATGTAAGAATTAAGGTTGACTCCAATACAAATGCGCTCTCTACAGTTAGAGGTCTGTATTATGATCACATCGGCTGTTTAATATGTTTCTTCTGAAAGCATACAACCAATACAAAAATTCCAGTGTAATCACTTGGCAGTAATCACGTCACATTACTCAAAATAGCACATCCTTGTTGGTATCGCAATAGCTTCAGTATTAATAGCACATTATCAATAGTGTTTCATGCATATTATGATTACCATAAACCAATCTTTATATTAGTATCACATTAGTCCATGTATCACATTCATATTAGTATCATGTTAGCCTATTAGTATCATGTTAGGCGACTCTATGGCCACAAGTTTCGCTCAGCCGGACTTTGTCAGGGATAAAGTTAGTTTGAAAACTCATAGTTTCACATCCATATTTCTTAACATTCCTTATTGTGTTATCATATAGAAATATTGATGAAAACCATCTCCTCAATAAATCCTAGTTGAATAGTTTCATTAGTCTTTCTAATCCGTTCCCACGTCCTTTGACGTTATGTGAGTGAAGGGATACAATCACAAGAATTTTCTTGTTAGTCAATAGTGCAGGTTCATTTAGCGATTATCAATTTCTATATTATTGGGGTGAAATAATGTCCTTGGCCATGCTTGACTCTCCTGACATCACATGTTAATTCAGTTAATTGAAATGTATGTTCATAAAGCAAGTATGTATCACGTCATCACGTCATGAGAAAAATGAAAGGGTTGAGCAAGCCCCAAAACCTTGTGTGGTGGCATGCAGGCCAGGCACAGATCTGAGCAACATTCACTCAATCCGCCGACCTACCATTTCCATATATGCATCCCTGCCTCATTTATCTTGTTTTCCCTGCCCATCTTCCTTGGGTGTCCTTCCCCTGTACCACATCCTTGATGCCTCTTCACCGCCTTCCTTACAATATACTTTCAGACCTTCATTTCTCTTTTGCTCCAACCCTAACTCTTAACTCAATCCCCTTGCCCGACCTAGCATGCACCCTTTTGTCTTTCACATGTTGCTCAGTCACCAATTCCTTGTCACTCATTCTCTTCTACTGCCATGGCTCGAACAATGACGGTAGACCACATTGATATTCCAGCCAACCTCTGCCAGGCACGACAAAAAGATGTGGTCGGGGTCTTGCTGGTAGTTGAAGCTATTGGGTCTGCACATGGACAGTGCAGAACAAAAGACCTGAGGGGCCGTAGCTGTTGTTGTGCTCCCAAGTCACACATTCTTGGAGTGGAGTTAGACCAACCTAGTATATCTATGTGTGTCTTCAGGGAGGGTGGAGTCTGTGTCTGCGTGTTTTTTAATTTTGATCTGTGTAACTGCTGATGTTTGAGTGTGTTTGGAACTGTAAAGTATATGTGGAAGGGTGTATCTGTGTTCATGTGTATTTCTATATATTATCAACTTAACCTTCATTCTGATTCGGTTGGCTGTCTCCACAACCATCAGTCTGGCTTTAGAGAGCCAGAAGCATGGAAACTGCTCTCCTGAACATCCATGAAGATATTCTCTCCAACCTTGACTCTTACATTCCCTCTGTCTTCATCGTACTCAATCTCTCTTCTGCCTTCGACACGGTCAACGACACCATCCTGCTCAACCATCTCTGTGACAAACCGGGTATCACTGATCAGGCTCTGGCCTGGCTGACCTCTTTCCTCTATGATTTACCCTCCTAGGTCCAACATGGATCCTTCCTTTCATCTATCTCTCTTTCTGCCTGTGGAGTTCCTTAGGGGTCTAACCTCCCTCCCTGGCTTTTCATCCAATACCTGACAACTCTTGCCCACTGCATTGCCATTTTCGGCTCCATTTTCCAGTGCTATGCTGACGGCACTCAACTCATTTTCAGGCTTCCCTCGGCCACCTGTTCTCCTTCTCTCATCTCTGATTGCCTAACTCCTATTCAGGGTTAGTGTGCCTTCAACGATCACTGCCTGAATGCCAGCAAGACGGAGATCCTACTCATCAGCATACTATCACCCTCCTTTTCCCCTCACTCTATGGCCGGTCTCCCTTGGCCCTCCTCCTACCCCCACCTGCCAGGCTAAGAACCTCGGGATCATCTTTGATTCCATGATTTCCTTCTCTGCACACATCTCTTATGTCTCTAAAAAGTCAAAATTCCTACTGCACCTCCTCAGAGGTGCTCTGCCTTTCCTCTCCTTCCCCCAGAAGCTCACTGTCTCCCGAGCCCTGGTTCTCTCTAGGTTGGACTATTGTAACAGCCATTTTCTAAATATACCTGCCTCTACTCTCCGCCCTTTGCAACTCATGCAGCACAGGACTGCGAGACTTGTCCTTGCCCTCAAGCCCTGGGATCGTATCTCTGCAGCCCTAAAATCTCTCCACAGGCTCCCAGTGGACGCTAGGATTAAATTCAAAACCCTCTGCATTGCCCACAAGGCCTTCTGGGTCCTGGGTCCAAAATACCTTCAGCTATCCCTCCCTAAATACCTCCCCTCTCAAGCTCTTCGCTCCTCTACATCTAACTCCCTTAGGGTCAGTCATTATTCAAAGAAACAAGCTGGGGGTAGATCTCTGTCTTTGGCTGGGGCCTCCCTCTGGAACAGCCTCCCTGCCACTCTGAAACTTGAAGAGAACCATCTCCGGTTCCGGAAGCACCTCAAGACCTTCCTGTTTGCTTCTGTCTTCACCCCTCCTCTCCCCTGTTGATCTTCTCTCTTTCACTGCGCACCTGGCCTACCCTCTGTCTTCCGAGCCCAGGTACCAGCTCACCCTACCACCCACCCTCATTGCCTCCGGGCAATCCCTTGCACTGGGATCTGTGTCTGTAACCATAAAGTCCCCTCCCATTTTTACTGCACTTATCAGACATACCCTGTCTGCTGCCTTAAACCCAGCACTTGCCACTTGCTGGCTGCACTACCACTCTTTTTTGCCTTTCATTAATCTATTTTAATATGTATCTGTCGTCCTTTGCTCCGCACTTTCTACTTCTCCCCTTCCATGCACTTTTCCCCTTTCCCTCTCCCATGCACTTTGTGTATTCTCAGTGTCAATGGGCCTAGTAAGATCGTTGTTTTTGTTCTCCCCTGTTCCACTCCCTGGCCTTGTTGCGCTCTGAAACACTTGTGTACGAGCGCGATTGAAATAAAATATCAATATCAATATATGGATATGTTGTTGACTTACATGTGTTTCTTTTGTTGGTCTCATAAGAACATTCTCGGCAGGATAATGAAAAGCTAACACAGACCTAGGGGGTTATTCAGAGATGGATAGTGATGGAAAAACAGGTGGCATTTGATAAATACTGCTGTTTTTATCATGCATCCAATTCAGGGTTGGATCAAATACCACCAGAGGTATTCCATGGGAACACCAGCAGCAGTATTTTCGGATGCTTTTCTGCTGAAAATCCACCTTATTTTTACCTCCTCATAAAAGGTGCAGGTAAAAAATCTAAACCCAGATTTCTTTCCCCAAACATTTTTTTACTGCCCAAAACGGAAGCATAGACACTTTCCTTCAATAAAGTTAAAAACGATTTTTTTTTGCAAATGTGTGCCGCCTTGGCAAGGGGGGGGAAAGGTGGACATCTCTGTTTCACCCTCGCCATCTTACCCATGCAATGCATAAAAAGGCCTTAATGCACCCTTTGCATAAAACATATACAGTAGTTTTGTACGAGCCATTACTGTGCATAATCCAGTCCTCCTTCAGATTGAGGGTGCAAATGGCTGATTTAAAAATAAATAATAACATTTTACATTACCACTGGTGTTCGTATTTCTGAAATACCTGAGGAGTATTCCAGAAATACCACCTGCACTGGTGGTGAACTCTGAATTTGCCGGATTTTGAGAAATATAACTGGTGGATGTATACATTTCTCCATTGGTATTTCATAAAAAATGCACCCCACTCTGAGTGAACCCCTTAGTTTGTAGTTTAATAATTACTAATACATAAATGTCATATATTTTTGTGCAGGGTTTTTTCAGCTGTGCCCAAATGTGAGGACCACAAACAGTCCATCAGCCATTTCTATAACCAGCATATAGTAACATTCATGGGTGCTAGTAAGCTCTTGTAATGAATGACCTCATCAGTGATCAATTACACCACAACATAGGGGAGGCATTCTTACAGACGAACCCTAATAAGATATGCGCCCTTATTTCCTTGGCAAGTAGCAATCGTAATAAGCTGCTGAGGAATGTAACAGGCTAATGGTGTATGGGCCGCAGTGGTGCCAACATTACCATCCAGAGTCCAAGAACCTGTCATTTAAATGCTACTGGACGGAATGGAAATGGGTCTGCAGCCGAGGCTCTTCTCCCACTCATTCGTGTGTTGGGACCCCCAGCTACTTCTGCAAGATTGCTGAAATCAAGAAGGCGCCTCATTCCATCTACACAGAAGCCAAGCGGGCGTTACAGCCCCCTGTTGCCCTCTAGCCTCTATCCCCAGTCCCTGTCTAGTAGTGCAGGGACAGTAGTCTGCTCTGAGCTGTGGCACCGCCTGGCAGCATGGCATACAGCAAGAGTGAGAACAGATTCTTGAAACTAATTCACTGGGATGATGGGCTTCTAGTGAAGGAGGCTTGCACAATATATCCAGAACTCTTGTGTTCTGTATGAATGCGTTATTTGTTCTATGACACAAACGAACAGGAAGATAGCAAATTGCATGGTCATGGCATAGAATTCCCCAATTTTTACAGCAGTTATCTGCCCTGCCCTCTCCAGGTTCCTTTTCGACATTTTACCTTTGATTCCAGAGCCCAACACTTATGCATGTTCAACCCTCTTACTCTCTGGAGTGACGCATATGTTTCTGTGTGACCCCTTTAAGGAATCAGTGACCAGAGTTGAATCAGTGATGCTGAACCTCCCTTCTCCCACCCCCTTTTCTATCTTACATGCTGTATTTCCCGCTGTAGGACGTGCTCTGTGTACCTCCATCCCGTTAACAGTGCATGAGGTTACATGCGTAATGTGTGCAGGTGTGCCCGCACAAGACAAGGAGAACTATGCACTTTTTTTAGGTCGGCAAGACTGCATGTCTTCCCTTATTCCATTTCTAGCCTTTGGTAGGTTAGTGCACGCTGAAAATAGAAAAATAAAACAATGTTTCTATGTTTATCATTAATGGGCCTGCTGGTGCAAAACATAAAAAAACATCCTTTTACTATGCACACTGGGAGGGCACGGTCTGAAAATGGAAATAAAAACACGTTTTGTTCTAGATACAATGAGAGCAGGCCACTCACCCAAGAAGTAGAAATTGTACTGTTTGTGTTTCAGCATGCTAGTGCCAGGATTAGCAACATTTAACATGCCCCACCTCCCTGTAGGGTCCTGGCAAGCCCAGGCTGGCGGGAAGGGTCCTATAGCTGCAACAGGCATTAGCCTACCCTCCCTCACCACAGGTCCCTATCATGGGCGAATCTCAAACTTTTTTGACCAAATCTTTTAAAAAGTGTAACTGTTTGAGGGGCATTGGAGCCCATATACGTGAGGTGGTTCATGTTTCACTCTTACTAATTCAGCCATGCCTACCACCCCTGTATGTCTGTAGAGCTGTCATTACATGTACCCCATGCCCCATAGAGGAAACAAACTGACACTGCAGTGTAGAGGGACAATTCTCTAGCCTGACCGTCAAAGAACCCCTTTTTCAATTTTACATGGCATGTTACCTGTATTCTTTGCAAGTCCAACCTGGATGCTGCTAAATCCACTGGTTGATTGTCTCTAATGGTCGGCTCTCTACATTTGTGAGTGTCCAACTGGAATACTATTGTAACATACTGCTGTGTGTTACTGCAAGGCCTCGTACCTCTACTATGTATGTTTCTCCCGAGTGCCCTCCTATTTGCTTTGCCCCCATATTTGCTCACTCCCTCTCTTAGAAAGTCTGACCTGTCGTGTTCGTACAACAGCTTGTTGTTTCTTGGTTTCTTGCTCTCTGTTGCCTGATGTAAGCTAGGCCCATCCTGCTTTGATTTACTGTTCATTTGTCACATTGATTCATCTTCTGGTGTTTTGCTGTTAGGCCGCCTGGTTAGTTTCTTGTGCACTGTGCAAGTCCTCTTGTGCTCTTCACCCACCCCTGCAACCATGGTGCTCGCCATCTGTCCTATCTACTCTAACTGCTACTCTGACAACGTTCCTACCCCTCTCTCGAAACCTGGAAGAAAGAAAAGTAAGAGAGCACTCCTGGTCTCCAACCAAGGATTGCCCATTGCTGACACCCATGTCAATACTTCCTCCATGCAGACTATCACTGACATCGTCTTTATTGTCCCACCTCCTGACCTATGGACTCCCCATAGGGTCTCTATCCTCTCCCCTTTTTCTTCCTCACCCATTAATGGTGGAACCAGATGGGAAGTTCTCTTGGCGCCATTCTTCCCTCTGGTCCAACCCACTCAGCCATGCACACCTTGGATGCGCTCATCTCAGCTGAAATCTCATTCTCTAACTCTCTCATCACGCCTCTCTCCTGATCCGACCATGTTCTCCTTTCCTCCCACCTGGAGCTCACTGGCCCCCCAGCTAAGCCTCTGCCTGCACTGCCAGTCACCTTCTCTGTCATTTGACCGATGATGCGAGTGTCAGTAGCTGCTTTTGCCACCTCCTTCATCCCCTCCCCACTCCTGCTACTGACTCTCACACTGACTCCGCCCTCACTAACCTTCACCTCACCATCTCCAACACCCTTGACATCCTTGACCCTGCGATGAAGATCTGCATGTACACTGGCTTCCAAGAGCAAGAGTTGGTCTGACTCTGACCTGGCCTTGTTGAAACGCAAGTGCAAAGTTGTGGAATGGAAGTGGATGGCTTGTAGCATATCCTCTGACAAACTGGCCTGGAGCCTGCTCCAAAGACAACATGAATTCTCCATCCGCTCCAAGAAGTGGACCCACAATCAAGCCCACATCTCTGGGGCCACAAACCAACACGGCTGAACTGCTGCGGTCTCCACCTCTCCTCTTCCTTCCCAGACCCTCTGCACAGCTGAGGCCTCCCATTTCACAACCAAAAGTCAGGACATCCAGTCCTCTCTCCCCTCTACTGCCCTCCCTCCTCTGCCTGCATGCAGGGCTCCCTTGGCCCCCTCTCTCCTTCCCCCTTCTCTCCTCCTTCTCACCCATAGCAGCGGATGAGGTCACTAATACAGTTTGCTCCATGAAATTCTCCTCCAAACAGGTGCTTCCCTCCTCTAGAACTATCAAGGACAATATTGCCTCTCTCGCTTCCTCCTTGGCTGAGTTCTGTAACCACTCTTTTGCCACTAGTTCCTTCCCATCACCCCTTAAACTCTCCCTTATGAACCTCCTCCTAAAAAGCTGTCTGTTGAAACTTCCTGCCTGGGTAACTACTCCCCTACCTCCACCACCCGCTTCTTGGGCAAACTCTTGGAGAAGTTGGTCATCTCCCAACTAATCCATCGCACTGAGGGGTCGATTCATGGAGCAAACGTGCGCCGAAAATCCCAGCGCAAGCAGGTGCAAGGTAGCGCAAGCGTGAGAAATGCAGCGCACGCGCACGCGTGCGATTCAAGGAAGACACTGCGCGTGTTTCCCGCTGTCCGTGCGCCCAATCCTGCCATGGCGCACGCAGGCGCACACGGCGTGCGCTACGCACACAGCAAAAGCGCACATAGCGCGGCGCACACAACCAAAGTGGGCGGAACAGTGGGCGTAACACGCGGAATGGGGAATAACGCGTGAAAAAGAAGGCGTAACTGGGGAAGTACTGCAGGGAACTACACGGAACGCCCACACGCACGCCAACAACCCGTATTCTTGGATTCGAATACGGGAAACCCGCGCACGGCAAAATACGCACACAGGCGTCAACGCGTCCGCCACACGAAGGCAGGCGGAAGTGTCCCCGCGCACAGTATAAAAGTGCGTGCAAACAACAAACACGTATATACAGCTACGCTGAATGCCCCATTTGTCGCAGCACTGATCGTGGGACACCGCAGGAGGAGGAGAATAGCCAGGGCATGCATTTTCGCACCACGGACAAGCCTTTTTGGGATGCCTGATGACCAGGTCTACGGCAGGTATAGGTTTCCACCCCATATCACCCTAGACCTCGTCAGGGAGTGGGAAGATGACCTTACATCCCCCACCCTTTGCTCCCAAGCATTGAGCCCCTTGGAGAAGGTGCTCAATGTCCTGCATTTTTTGGCCACTGGGTCCTTTCAGCAGACTACTGCCATAGTGGGGGGGTCTCACAGGCCACGCAGTCACGCTGCCTACACTAGGTACTGACAATCATGACAGCGCGCCCCTCAGTCCGCAGGCACATATACATGCCCAGAACACCCGCAGAAAGGCAGGCCGTTGTCCTGGATTTTTTCAGGGTGGCACACTTCCCCAAAGTGCTCGGTGCCATAGTTTGCACCCATGTGGCCCTACGTCCACCTAGGGCCACTGAGCACATCTACCGAAACCGCAAGCACTGGCATTCCATCAATGTACAGGTGGTATGCGATGCAAAGGGAATCATCACCTCTGTCTATGCAAACTACCCTGGCCCCACGCATGACAGTTTCATATACAGAATGTCTGCCCTGAGCCGGGCCCTGGAAGCTGGACAGCATGGCCACACCTGGCTCCTAGGTCAGTACAAATGCCCTTGCACATGCATGCATGTCACACACACACACACACGCAAATACACAAACCCCAATAATCACAACCATTTACACCTCCCCAGGGGACAGTGCCTACCCTCTGAGCAACCACATGATGACACCAATCCGGAACCCCACCACACCACCCCAGGTAAGATACAACGCCGCCCATATTGCAACCAGGGCCATAGTGGAGCGCACATTCGGAGTGCTCAAGTCACGTTTCCGCTCCCTTGACCGCTCTGGGGGGCAGCTACTCTATGCACCACCAGTAGTGTGCAGGATCATTGTGGCAGCATGTGTCCTGCACAATGTTGCAACAAGGCAGGGCGTACCGTGGGAGGGGACAGGGCACATGGCGAGGAAGCCCGGACCCAGCTTGTGGCCACATTTTTCACCTAAACTCCCACCCCTGCGGAGTGCACACAGGCCTGGCACATACCAGGTGACAATCGATGATGACAAAAAGACAGTCAACTGTCACAACCCTACCACCCTTAGATAGTTGCCATGGAAGTGCCACATTGTCTGCATCCCTAGCTACTTAAACACAAGCTATCCTGTGTGACCAAAAGGCACACATATGACATGACATGATATGGCCTATACACAAGTATTTCAAGGTGCATGAGGCAGGGAGGGGGGAACAAGGGAAGACAGACAACGATACTACTAGGCCAGGTGTCATTTAGATTGTGCAAGTGCAGGGGTAGGGGGAAGGGAAAAGTGCAAGGGGAAGGGGAGGGGGGTGCAGTACAGGGTAAGTAGACTAAAAAACAAATACATAGGCCAGCTGGTGGCAACTGCAAAGGTAAGTGCAGACAAGTGCTGGGAAGGGGGGGCTGTAGGGATAGAGAGACAGTCCCGCAGTGCAGGGGTTGCCAGGGAGGCAGTGCAAGTGGAGAGTGGCTGGGCCAGGGACCGAGGTCGGTGAGAGTGGCCCAGTTGCAGATCCAGTGCAGTTCCAGTGAAGAATTTTGCAAGGGAGAGGCAGAGAGAAAGCAGAAGCAAAGAGGAAGGTCTTGAGGTGCTTCCCGAACCGGAGATGGTTCTCCTCAAGTTCCAGTGAGGCAGGAAGGCTGTTCCAGAGGGAGGCCCCTGCCGCGGAGAGAGATCTACCCCCAGCTAGTTGCTTTGAGAAGCGGATGACCCTGACATGCAAGGTGTGAATCACACACACCTGCAAAACAGGCCATGGCCATCAATGTTATGTCACTCAAACCCTCCCAAACCACAACATGACATGGCAAGCAATACCCATACACCAACACAGTAACAATAAGGTACACATTGCCATGTCCAAAATGTACAGTGGCATCAGACAATGATGCCTGACATGGAATCAGATGAAATGACTAACCAACAACCTCCCACCCAAAATAAGTAATTTCCAAATGCATTACAAGAGTTAAAGACATAACATAACAATGAATGCCTGTCTACATGCACATTGTGCATTGCAAAATCAACACTGCAGCTTCTGTGTGCTGTGTCCAACTCCTGCAACACACTGCCCAGCGCACAGCACAGTGAACAGCCATTGTGTGTGATGCACACCCTGAGCATCACATCTAAGCGACAGACCACATCAAAAAGCAAATTAGGCATGTGCAGAATCCATAATTGGTCACAGAACATGTGCTGCAGGGATACAGTGGGCACCAGAAGGCAAACAGTGTACACGTGGATATGCAAGGGTGGTTGTACATGTAGTGCATCAGAGTGCAAGTGTGTGGGTCAGTAAGGACATGCACTCAACATATGCATGTGCAATCAAGTGACCATCAGTGTCCTCTACACATCACATGTGAACATTCACCATGTGTACACCCCAGCATGTCAAACCACAACTATCCCCTCGCACCTGAAAGGTAAACACAACACATGAACAGGCATTGATCAGCAGAACACAACATGTACATAGGATACCACCATTACAATGTCAGGGTTCCCATCACACTGCAGGGCAAGGCAACTATCAACAACAACCCCCCCCCCTCACAAATGACCATGACCCACTGAAGAACTGCACCTGGGTCATGGAGCCTTCAACCCTCAATTCCACCTGGCCACAGGATCACCTTTCCCCTTCGTCACCATCTCCCACCTTGTGTGTAAAAAGGTGCCTGCACCCTCAGAGTCCACACTCATTTCCAAAATCACAAAATCCAAGCCAGAAAAACGAACCAGAACACCCTCCAGTAGATGACTTGACGTAGCAGTACCTCACAAAGGCCAAGTACTACCACAATGATGTAACAACCAAGGTAGCACAGTAAAACAATGTCACAACAGGATGTGAACCATGTGTGGTACATAACATAGAATGATGCACCATGAACGGATGTGTACTGTCACACGTCCCGTGTACAGGCGCGGGAGTGTCACAAAACAACCACCCCCACCGTGTCCCGGGTGCCTGCAAGGTCAAACTCACACAGGCCTCTGACACCCTGGTGGGGAAGGAGGGTCAGGGATATGCAGTCGGGACAGGTGTTGGCACACTGGATAACTGGAATGAGTGGCAGGGGAGGAGGAATGACACATGAAAGTTGGGACTGCACGAAAATGTACTACCTGCATGAACACATACACAATCCAAACAAACTTGGACATCATTGTCATGGCCTTCTGTAATCCAGGCTTAGGAGTGGCACGAACCAACCACCCCCTCTAGGGTTTTGGCGCCTGCAAGTTTGGGGCTTACACAGGCATCCACAACCCCAGCGGGGAAAGAGGGTTAGGGAACGTTGCTTGGATAGGTACGGGAAGCAGGAACACCGGGTAGAGGGTACAGGGTTCAAAATTGCATAGGATTCCGGTTGATTAGGGGGAAAAAAACATACCAAATTGAATTACACATTCATCCATGCATTAGTGCACCCCCCAGCAAGCCTATGCAGAGCAGTTTGAAAGAAAAACAACAAGACACTTAGCTCTGGTTTTGAGTGCTGGCCTCCTGCCTGCGCACTCTCAGGTCCGGTTACAGGAGCACTGCAATGCTGCAAAGAGAGCCACAGTCAACAACCTGTACGTGACCATTACACAAAAACACACCACCAAACATGCCCCATAGCAACAAACTACTCTTCAAACAGACAATCTGGTGTAGATGCTTCATACCCATATATAACATTACCCCTGTGATGGGTCCTACACAGTCAATGCAGTAAATCAGCCGCCGGTGGGTGCGTGGCAAATGGAACACCAATGTGTCACAATTCACACAACATGCAATGTTCCCTGGGTAAGCAGACAGACCCATATAGCAAGGCATGACTTCAGAGCAAGTTGTGTACCACCATGACCGAAACAAAGTTGGCAGTGCATTTATCAAAATGTACATGGAAATGAAATGCACTGCACCCGAGTATGTCCCTTACTGTATGTACCTGTGAGCTGCCAATTTCCATGTCTCGGAAGGCTACATGGTTGATACAAGTGCCTCAATGGACCTTGGTGAACCGGAGGGTATGTGCCACTGCCCCTGCAGGTGTCCCAGACAACCTTACAATCAACAGCCATCAGTCCACCAACACATCTGAGCTGCATTGTGTGCTTCAACACCAATATTCGTCCAAGCTCACCCTCAGTGCTGTGACTAAGCCTGCATGTGCAACTCGCCTGGTGCAAGCTTTGCTGTTGTGGCCCCCCTGTGCTGTTCACCTTGCCTGGAGTTCCTTGGAACACGTCAGCAGTTCTAGGATGTAGGTCTGCAATCCCTGTGCCTCTGCTTGTGCACACATGTGCATGTGGGCACCAACAAACGTGTCCAGAATTCCGACGTCCAATGGGCCATGTCTGCTGGCAAAGGTGCTCTGGAGGCTCATCCCCCTGCAGAAAGGGCATGAAACACATGATTAATGCTTTAGAGTCATCTGTGTGTGTCTCTTCAGGCATCTCATTACTTGACCATGTCAGAGAGTTACATCAGAAATCACACCATCAGTCCGTCTTTCACATCCAAAGTATGGAACACTATCTACGGCATGAATTGCAACAAGCACGTGTACAGTAAAGATAAGAAACATACTACACAATGCATAGCAATGAATGTACACATTAATCATGAAACACCCCATCTAGCAAAAGCTGAACAGTGGACAATAACACTGAAATCATCCCCACTAGGGGTGTAAACACAAGTCACACAGCACCAGACATGCCACAGATATGACAGTCCAAAGCCCTTGTGTAATAGGTTGTGACACCGAACCATCCTTGCGAGCCCATGAATAAGAGAGGCAGCAGTGGCATATGTGACTCAAGGACCCCAAGCAGCAAACACATACACAAGACAAGCCTGAAGGGCCCAGCTGGAACAGACAGTGGATGCCTTCAAAAGCCACAAAGCACCGCACCGTCACATGAAAGCACAATAGACAAGCAATTTTAAACTATATTAACTAATTACACTAACTATGGAAAACCTACATTACCTAATTAAAGTAACTATCAAACAGAAACTTAACTAACTAAACTAAAATAAAAATAAAAAATGGCCACATAAGACCCGGGGGGAGGGGAGGCACCCAGGAGGGGGGAGGTACAGGGTGCTGCTCAACATCCACATGCGATGATGCTGAGCCAAAAAAAAAACTCCATGGGCTCAACGCCTGCACAGCCCGACCTATGTGGGAGATAGATGGTCGTCCGAGTCTGGCTCATCCTGGAAAGGAGGACGTGGCACAGTAGCCTGGCCACGCCTAGCCGCAGCTTGCCCCTTGTCAGCAGCAAGTCTGCCGGACGGGTGAGCCTGGTTCTGTGTGGCGATGTGACGTAGGTCTGCATGCAGAACCTCACGTGATACACGTGCTTCCTCTTGCAAGGTAGCACGTGTAACACGGAGTTCCTCCTGCAAGGCCTGGCTGGACAACCGCTGCACCTCCCGGCAAGCCTGTAGCTCAGCCGAGATGGTACGCTCAAGGTGTGCAAACCTCTCCTCTGCCCGCTGCCTCTGGGACATCATAAGGACACCCAGAGTGGATTTGAGGGAAGCATACTCCTCCCTCAGGGCATCCATGTGCGCCTCTGCGTGAGCAGCAATTGCTTGACGCAGAGACGACATTTCAGCCTGGCGTGCCCTGTCTGAGGCCGCCATGCCCAGCCTGAGCGAGCGGGCCGTGGACCGTGCTGCCTGCTGCTGGAGAAGCACCTGCCTAGCAGAGGGGAGCACAGATCGGGCCACACGCTCCATGCTCTCAGCGATGTTCTCCATTGCTGCCCCCTACCGTTCTGAATTGGCAGTCATGTCTTGCTCCCACTCAGTATACTGTGGTTGTGCGCGGTGACCGCGTTGCTGGGCTTGACCCCTGCGGGACCCAAGGACCGGGGATCCTCGCTGTATTGGCACCGCCCGCGGCTGCACGACTACATGCCCCCGTCGATGTGATGTCCCAGGCACATCAGTGACTGGTGTGGAGGGTGACCCTGCGTCCCGATCCACCACGGGCGGAGGAACCAAGACTGTCTGATCCCTCAGTGCAGGTGTCGCAGACAGAGGAGGCTCCACATCAGAATCACTCACCCCTGACACATGGACTTGATGCTCATCCAACTCAACATGGACGTCAGAGTCGTCATCAAGGCTGGACTCATAGGCAGCCAGAGACAAGATGGACTGTAGCACTTGGGGGTTTTCGTGGCCTACCACCCCACGACCCCCACTAGTGCCGGGTTGATGTAGTGGTAACAACCCTGTGTCTGGCATGACAACACCATCCTCCGCCTCCATTGCATCATCACCTGAAAAATAGAGAGAAAAAAGGTCACTACACATGTCAGAAGCACACAACACACACACGCACCGACAGCAAACGCATCAGGCAGACATGTGACACACAACATATAACCTGGCATGCATGCTGGGTCAACTTTGAATTGCTTCTGTGATTAGACCTGTTGAAAGGTGGCAGATTCCATGGAAGTGGGTCTATGCAGTGCAGAAAATGTGTACACAACTCACTACCTACATGTACAAGGACTCCATGGTGCGTGCCAGGAAATGTGAAGGCAGTGCAATGTGAAATTCAGGTATCACGTGCATTGTGCATTCAATGTGTACCATATCTAGAAGCCAAGCACCCCTCCAGCCCAGTACCAAAGCAGGGATGCCTAGCATGGTATCAAAAGGCTGACCATACACCTGTGTATTGACAGGCAGTGTTGACTGGCATCAACAGCTTAATGTGATTCAAGTGACAACACTGCAAATCATGATGGGACAGTAAGCAGGACACATGATGAAAACTCTGGATGCCGCCCATGTGTGAAGAAGATACAACAACAGTTGGACACAGTTATTGGCCATTGAACAGGCTGAGGCCTGTGAGCCACACAGATTGTCAGACCCTAAACCGGTGTGCAACGCAGTACTGAGCCACAGTTGACATGGGAAGGCTGATGAGATGCCATGCAATGTATGTAACCAAGGACTTGTATTACAGTGATCATCCAGTCAAAGACACATAGGGGCATGTGTGCAATGCACATGGAGCATGAATGGGCACTCATGTCCCTGCAGGACATCTGACCTATGCACAGTACAAGTGAGATACCCTGCATCAAGTACTAAGGCTGTACCACACGGCATATGTCTGGCAGATTCTGCGCTGGAAGTTAGCATCTACACAGGACGCATGAACAAGAAAGTACACATTGGCAAGATTGAAGCAGACCAGTGCAAAGGTAGAACTGGGGTGCAGAGTGGCGGAGGAGGGGCAAGGGAGCATGCCTACATGGAGTCCCCGCATGCAGGCAGAGGAGACATGCATCACGGAAGCATTGCATTACTTACACATCAGAACCATGTACACGTCACATGTAGTGGCAATCATGCACAACACATCCCACAAGTGAAACACACACGTCTTCAACAAACACGCATCAACACTCACTGGACTGGGCATCAAAGTCCAGCATCTCTCCCACTCCTTCGACCAATTCAGGTGGTATGAACTCCACAACGAGTGCCTCATGCGGAGTGAGCTCTTCCTCGTCTGGTGCAGGCCCACTGCCAGTCACCAGAGTCAAGTTGTAATTAGAGGCACGCTTAGCCTTAGTGCTGCGTTTGATGTCATTCCAACGCTTTTTGCACTCTTGCGCCGTGCGCACCTCATGGCCAAATGAACTGACATGTTCCGCAACTTGCTTCCAGTGGGTGTCACGTTGGGCAACCGTAGTCTGACTATTGGCACCCACTAGCATGTCACGGCTGTGGCCCAGCACGTAGTCCACGAGGAAGTCCAGTTCCTGCTTGCAGAAAGGCTTCTTCCTTGACGTGCAGGAGGTCGTGGCTGTGTGTGGGGTCCCAGCCTGTGCTGCAGGTGCAACCTTCCTCCTCTTGGACTGTGGCGCAGACCCTGGTTGGCTAATGCCGCCCTGACCAGTATGGCCAGTGGGTTCGGTGGATTGAGCCGAGGGAGTGGCAGGTGGAGGGACGACCAAAGGCCTGACTTGTGTCAGTGGCAGCTGGGTGCCCTCTAATGGACCCTGCGCAGCAACATCAGCTGTGGCAGCGTCATTGACTGCAACGGTCCTGGTTGGCAGACTCACAACCGGGGTGCTGTTGGGTGCATCTGCCCCTGCACTTGCCAACACCCGGCTGTTCTGCGCTGGTACACCCTTAGCCTGGGTGGCGGTGTCCACAGCTGCACCTGCAGCTACCACTACCCTTGGGCCCGTGGCAGTCGATGGAACGGACTGCCGGGTCACACGGGCGCCAGTGCCAGATGCAGAAGCTGCATCCCCCGGAACCACAGGGGGTGGTGGCATGACTGCACCGACACATGGCACAACATTGTGCTCAAGTGGCGCACCCCTGCCTCTTGCCCCTCTGTAGCCGCCCTGGACACCCTGGAGTCCCCCTACTCCCTGGTCACCACGGCCACGTCCCCGACCACGCCCGCCATGAGGAGTATGCCCAGCTGAGGCACCCCTCACCTTTGGTGGCTTCCCAACCATGGCACAGATGTAGTAGTGCCGGCACAGATGGAGTGGTGCCAATGGGAGGTGTACACCACAATTGACCTGGGCAATTGGGGTGAAGGGGGTGGGAAGCAAGATGTTAACAGCCCCCCTGCACCTGCAAGGCTGTATGTGACCCCGGTGATGTAGTGACGGGTCACGCAACGCTCAGGCACCCCAAAACTGCAGTAAAACCGTGCACACAACCATGCAGCCTACGTGCGTGGATTCAACCTCCCGCAGTACGCGGTGGCACGCAGTAACATGAATAACGCGTACATGTGGGACACGCAGGCTACTATGACATCGAAAATGGGTGCGATACACAGGGGCACCCGCAGTGGCAAAAAACAGAGCGTGTGCGACTCACCGTCTGACTAGCGCGATGCAGAAAAACACACGTAGCCAAAAACCCCGCCACAAGAAGAGATACGTCCTTGATAGCTGTGAAGTTGTGATGGCGCGTGAAACAACAGGAAGCAGCAACACACATCGGTCTCCACGAAAGGCATGTACAGCGAACTGCTGGGCCCGCTCACCTTTAACCCGTGCTGAGGGAAACGCCCGCGTGCGTCACGTCACTTACGCGCATGGGCCCTTTCCTCAGATTACACGTGGACGTGCAGTTTTTCACGCGTGCTGAATTGCCCATGCACGCCTGCGCGCATCACGTCACAGGGGCGCTTGCGCTTGAGGGGTCTTCTGTCCAATGAAATTGCATATGCGTGCAGACACGCTTATGCGCTAAGGGCCTTTCCTCGAATTACACGCTGACGTGCAGAATTTTCACGTGCCAAATCACTCCGTATCAAGCTGGCTACGCGTAAGCACACGGAAGACCATGCTCCTGTCCAAAAGGCCGAATGACTGCCCCCCAGATCCCCGAGCACGCTCCCACCTGCCATCTGCTGCTGCCTGACTGCCTGCTGCCCACGTGCCCTGCCATTTGCTGCCTGCACATCAGCCAGGGGTGCTGTTGCTGTGACCACCCCTGCTGGAACCGAAGACTCCCGACTGGGATTCCATCGCTCCACAGCCGAGCCCCAGGACCCAGTTGCCCACCCACTCCTGCCTCTGGGGTTGTCATGTCGGGCACTGCAACATCTGGCACCACTGACAACCCCCGGCCAGAGAGGCAGAGGGGCACCAGCTTCAGTGCCAGGGAAGTTGGTGTCCTGGTGGAGCAAGTCCTGGGGCAGTATGATGCCCTCTTCGGAAGTTCCCGCGCCGACAAGGAAGGACGGACTCGGATCTGGACGGACATCGTGACTGCCATCAACGCGGAGGGGGTGGCAGTCCGCGACTTCCAACATGTCAAGAAGCGCTGGGAGGACTTCAGGTCCAGGACCCTCTTGAAGGCAGCAGATGCTAAGGGGCGCCGGGGCCACTTGTCGGACGATCAGATGAGGGTCCTGGAACGCATATCCCCAGTGCTCCACGTCCAGGTCCTTGAGAGGCAGACCCGTCTGGAGTCGAGCGGTAAGTGTACATGCAACCTGATTGTGAGCTGTGCGTGTGGTGATGTTTCAGTAGTGTGCAGGTTGCACATGTGTTTGTATGGGGTCGAGTATGGGTGGGGGTGTACAGCGCCATGAGGCTAACACATGTGAGGGCTGTAATGTGTGAGACATGGATGGTGCTTGTGTGAGTAGGCTTGCATGCCAAATGCAGTTGTGTGGGCACACATGTTTGGATGAATGTGTATGTAAGTAGACATGTTCGTGATGTCACGCATGTATGTTGTTTTCAGCTGCATGTATCAGCATTGTGTACATGTGCATGTGTGTGTATTTGACAAGGGTGCAACAGTGATGCAACATGGATGCATGTGACAGCGGGATGTGGAAGCCTGATTGGCAGATGTGACATGGATGCCCATCTGAACACTGCGACACTTGGCAGAGGTGTACACATGCATGCAAGTGTGGTGGTGTGTGTACATGTGTAGTGCACTCCCTGTGTTGCATGTGATGTCTGGCTCACCATTGCCTGCTCATACTGTTGTATGTGTATGGATGGTGCTGGCAGTTGCGATATGGCTGTGGTATGGCTCATGTGTGCAAATTGAAATGACGTGTGTTGGGGATTGTGATGGCATGTCTGAGGTTTGCCAATGCCACTCATGTACAACTGTCATGTGTGTATGTGTCCATTGTACAGTGCCCTGATGCCTGTGTTTTATTTCTCCCTGTCTGCAGCGTCAACTGATGAAGAGGGCGGAGAAGGTGCTGTGGAGCACAGCGGCGGGGATCCCACCGCCAGCCGGAGACGCAAGGCCCGGCTCTCCTCCCAGGTTGTGATCTCGTCGGGAAGTGAGGAGTCCGGTGCCGCATCCTAGGCCGCAGCTGCTGGGGGGAGGTCCAAGAGGCGGAGGTTGGAGTTGGACTCCTCGGCAGCAGAAGGGGCAGCTGGGACCCCACGGTGCCCAACGGGGGAAGATGGCACTGAGTCATCCAGGTTGGTGGGGGGTTTGGTGGAGGAGGAGGCCGTGCAAGCAACAGAGACAGGGTCTGGAGGTGGGGATTCCACTGGTGCTAGTGGTGCAGTGCAGGACCAGGGACCGGAGGCAGCACAGGCCGCCGTGGAGGTGCCTGTGTGCAATCCTGTCCCTGATCCTGTCCCTGCATCATCTTGCACCAGCAGGGATGCCTACGTCCAGACCCGTTTTCAGGCAGGGGATGAGCTCACGACAACTGGCCTTCCTCTTCCTGCGGACGTGGCTATCCGGGTCCGGGTTGAGCCTGTCCTGACTGGTGTGGCGTTGCGTCAACGGGCCATGCGAGGTGACCTGCAGTCTTTTCATGAGGAGAGTACATGTCATCTCGAATGGCTCGTTGACCGCGTCGGCCTACTGGGACAGGTCACCCAGGCCGGATTCCTCCGTTTGATGGGGCTTGCTACGACCCCCTCCTCAACTTAACCCCCTATGCGCCAGTGGTCCTCCGTGCCATCTTCCCACCCATCAGTCACCTGGGTGCCCTGTGGATCTGCCTCTGACGGTGCGGCCAGGCTGGTGGAGGAGGCATCCCTGCCACAGTCGGGAGTCGGACGTCTAGCAGGGGTGGCCACATCAACGATTGCACCCCAGCCAGAGGAGGATGTGCAGGCAGCAGGAGGCAGTGCACGGGCAGAGGCACAGCAGCAACGTGGTGGGAGCCATGATGGCTCGGGGCCTTCGACATCGGAGGGGCAGGCATCGGCCGGAGGGCAGGAGGACCCAGGACAGAAAGTGTCTTCCGTGTGGCAGCGGTTGGGCCACGCCATAGATGCGGAGCGGCAGCAGGCGGAAGAGGCACGGCTCACGATGGTCAGGGCGGAGAACTCCATGCGGAGGGCCCTGAGGCGGGCCGAGTGCCTCGAGGCAATCCGCAGGGGGTTGGAGGTGGACACGTCGACGGCCCTGCGGACCCTCGGGGCCATGGAGGAGGACCGCCTCCGGGACATTGAGCAGGAGTTCGATGATGCCCTGGCCCGGGACATCCAAAAGTGAGCCGTCGGACTAGCCCGCTGCCCTTGTAAATAGTTCTGTAGTTAGTGTTAGGTTTCCTTTGGTTTTGCATTTTTTTTGGACCTTTTGGACAATGGGCCACATTTTTGTATATAGTTTTTTTTTTATTAGGTAGTGTTATTAGATAGGTTTCATTTCTTCTGTTGGGATCATGGACCCTGGCTTGTTCATCTGTATATAGTTGACTGTTGGATTTTTTTTTTTTACAATTTACCCATGGAGCAATGGCTTTCCATTATAATTTTCTATTGGATTTCTTTTGTGGACTGTGACTTTGGACACCATTCCTTTGGATTATGATTTTTGGTTTTGCATTATTTCACGGACATGCTGCTTTTTATTTTTTTTAATTCCAATTTCTTTTTGTTTATTTTTGATTCAATTTAAGTTTCCTTTAATACATATTTTTTGTTCAAACTTCAATGTGTAGTATCATCTCATTGGTTTCATGCATATCATGATATGGGTTTTGAGATTCACTGACACCCATTGGGTGTATGTGAGGGACATGTGTTCATTTCCAAACTTGCAATTGGGGTTCTATCATGTTATTGCCATTTCTAAGTGGGTGGATGCAATACTCGGGTGGGTGTTTGGCATTTGGAGGCTGACCATAGGGATCAGGGATCTAGATTGTAATGACATGTTGGCTGGGGAACATGAGTTGGGGCCTGGTGGAGGGTGCCCCACAGTGCTAGGGGGTGGGGGTGTAGGGGATCATGAGTTGGGGGCCTGCTGGCAGGTGCCCCACAGTGGTGGGGGGTGAGGGTGCAGGGGACCATGAGTTGGGGGCCTGGTGGAGGGTGCCCCACAGTGCTGGGGGGTGGGGGTGCAGGGGAACATGAGTTGGGGGCCTGGTGGAGGGTTCCCCACAGTGCTGGGGGGTGGGGGTGCAGGGGAACATGAGTTGGACATGAGTGGGGGCCTGGTGGAGGGTGCCCCACAGTGCTGGGGGGTGGGGGTGCAGGGGGACATGAGTTGGGTGACTGGTGGAGGGTGCCCCACAGTGCTGGAGGGTGGGGGTGCAGGGGAACATGAGTTGGACATGAGTGGGGGCCTGGTGGAGGGTGCCCCACAGTGCTGGGGGGTGGGGGTGCAGGGGGACATGAGTTGGACATGAGTGGGGGCCTGCTGGCAGGTGCCCCACAGTGCTGGGGGGTGGGGGTGCAGGGGAACATGAGTTGGACATGAGTGGGGGCCTGCTGGCAGGTGCCCCGCAGTGCTGGGGGGGTGGGGGTGCAGGGGAACATGAGTTGGGGGCCTGGTGGAGGGTGCCCCACAGTGCTGGGGGGTGGGGGTGCAAGGGGACATGAGTTAGGGGCCTGGTGGAGGGTGCCCCACAGTGCTGGGGGTGGGGGTGCAGGGGGACATGAGTTGGACATGAGTGGGGGCCTGGTGGAGGGTGCCCCACAGTGCTGGGGGGTGGGGGTGCAGGGGGACATGAGTTGGAGATGAGTGGGGGCCTGCTGGCAGGTGCCCAACAGTGCTGGGGGGTGAGGGTGCAGGGGAACATGAGTTGGACATGAGTGGGGGCCTGCTGGCAGGTGCCCCACAGTGCTGGGGGGTGGGGGTGCAGGGGAACATGAGTTGGGGGCCTGGTGGAGGGTGCCCCACAGTGCTGGGGGGTGGGGGTGCAGGGGAACATGAGTTGGACATGAGTGGGGGCCTGCTGGCAGGTGCCCCACAGTGCTGGGGGGTGGGGGTGCAGGGGAACATGAGTTGGGGGCCTGCTGGCAGGTGCCCCACAGTGCTGGGGTGGGTGGGGGTGCAGGGGAACATGAGTTGGAGGCCTGGTGGAGGGTGCCCCACAGTGCTGGGGGGTGTGGGTGCAGGGGAACATGAGTTGGGGGCCTGGTGGAGGGTGCCCCACAGTGCTGGGGGGTGGGGGTGCATGGGGACATGAGTTGGACATGAGTGGGGGCCTGGTGGAGGGTGCCCCACAGTGCTGGGGGGTGTGGGTGCAGGGGGACATGAGTTGGACATAAGTGGGGGCCTGCTGGCAGGTGCCCCACAGTGCTGGGGGGTGGGGGTGCAGGGGAACATGAGTTGGACATGAGTGGGGGCCTGCTGGCAGGTGCCCCACAGTGCTGGGGGGTGGGGGTGCAGGGGAACATGAGTTGGGGGCCTGCTGGCAGGTGCCCCACAGTGCTGGGGGGTGGGGGTGCAGGGGAACATGAGTTGGACATGAGTGGGGGCCTGCTGGCAGGTGCCCCACAGTGCTGGGGGGTGGGGGTGCAGGGGAACATGAGTTGGGGGCCTGCTGGCAGGTGCCCCACAGTGCTGGGGGTTGGGGGTGCAGGGGAACATGAGTTGGGGCCTGGTGGAGGGTGCCCCACAGTGCTGGGGGGTGGGGGTGCAGGGGAACATGAGTTGGGGCATGGTGGAGGGTGCCCCACCGTGCTGGGGGGTGGGGGTGCAGGGGGACATGAGTTGGACATGAGTGGGGGCCTGGTGGAGGGTGCCCCACAATGCTGGGGGCTGGGGGTGCAGGGGGACATGAGTTGGGGGCCTGGTGGAGGGTGCCCCACAGTGCTGGGGGGTGGGGGTGCTGGGGGGCATGAGTGGGGGTGCAGGCTAGTCCCCCGTGGTGTGGGCTGCCTGCAGGGGCCGTGGAGGTTATGGAGCGAACACCTGGGAGGACCCACACGGCCAATTCACGTGTAGTACTCCACAGAACCCCTGAAATACACATACCCTGCTGATATCGCGTGTGAAACTTCCAGCGCACCCCAAGATACACGTACCCAGGACATTCGCGTGTGGAACTTCCAGCACACCCCAGTAATACACGTACCCTGCTGATATCGCGTGTGAAATTTCCTGCGCGCCCCAAGATACACGTACCCAGGACATTCTCGTGTGAAACTTCCCGCGCACCCCAAGATACACGTACCCAGGACATTCGCGTGTGGAACTTCCAGCGCACTCCTGAAATACACGTACCCTGCTGATATCGCGTGTGAAACTTCCCGCACACCCCAAGATACACGTACCCAGGACATTCGCGTGTGGAACTTCCAGCGCACCCCTGAAATACACGTACCCTGCTGATATCGCGTGTGAAACTTCCCGCGCACCCCAAGATACACGTACCCAGGACATTCGCGTGTGGAACTTCCAGCGCACCCCTGATATACACGTACCCTGATGGAATCGGGTGTGAAACTTCCCACGCACCCCTGAAATACACGTACCACACTCGCACAGGGCCAATCGCATGTGAAACTTCCCGCGCACCCCAGTAATACAGGTACCCTGCTGAATTCACGTGTGTAAGTTTCCGCGCACCCCAAAATACACGTACCCAGGACATTCGCGTGTGGAACTTCCAGCGCACCCCTGATATACACGTACCCTGCTGAATTCACGTGTGAAACTTCCCGGGCACGCCTGAAATACACGTACCCAGCTGAAATAACGTGAGGTACTTCCCGCGCACCCCAGTGATACACGTACCCCGCTTGCCGTGCTGGTACAGGGTTAGCGCAGCCCTTTGCGCTGGATTGGGGATTTTGATGCCTTTTCCCTGCGCAAGGGGCGTTCTTGGGGGCGTAACTGGCGCTGCTGCAGGGTCGCTGCGCCACTGTGCGCCACGGCTGGTTTTGGTGGCTGGAATCCTTGAATACGCTGTGCGCAGAAATGTATTTTGGCGCACGGGGCTGGCGCAGGGATTTGCATGCGCACACTGTGCGCCAGCCGCGTGCGCCACTTGTGCGCTGAATTCTATGAATTACCCCCTGAATCTGTTGGCTGTCTCCACGACCACCAGTCTGGCTTCAGATTAGCCAGAGGCACAGAAACTGCTCTCCTAAAGACCCGTGAGGACTTGCTCTCAAACCTTGACTCCAACTTTCCTTCCGTTCCCATCCTCCTCCATCTGTCCCCAGCCTTTGACATGGTCAATCATTCCACTCTCATAAATTGGATCTGTGATTCTCTTAGTATCGTGGACTGGTCACGGGACTGGTTGACCTTTTTCCTTTCGAATCGGCCCTCTCAAGTTCATCTAGGCCCTTTTTTCTCCTCTACCTCACTCTCTACTTGTGGCATCCCTCAGGGCTCTATCCTCTCGCTGTGACTCTTCAACATTTACCTTGCCCCTCTGGCTCTCTTGGTCTGCTCCATCTCGCCTTGTTTCCAGTGTTATGCTGACGACACACAGCTCTCCTTCAAGTTTCCCTCCTCCTCTCCTTCCTCTCTTATTCCCCTCTGTCAGACTACTATTCAGGCATGTTGTGCTGCTAATGATCTCTGCCTTAACACCAGTAAGACTGAGATTCTTCTCATTGGGACTCCTGTCCCTGTCTTCCCCCGACTCTCTGGCTGCCCTCGTTGGGTGCCCTCCTCTCACCCTTGTGTGAGGCTAAAAACCTGGGTGTCATCTTTGACTCATGCCTCGGCTTCTCACATCATATCGCTGACCTTGCCAAGAAGGCCCACTTTCAGCTTCACATCCTCAGAGGCCTTCTCTCTTTCCTCACCTTCCCCCAGGAACTCAATGTCTCCAGAGCTATAGTTCTCTGCAGGCTGGACTACTGCAACAGCCTCTTCCTTAATCTACCTATTTCCTCCCTCCGCCCTCTCCAACTAATCCAGAATAGGTCTGTGAGCCTTATCCTTGGCCTCAAGCCAGGGACTGCATTTCCCCTGCCCTAAAATCTCTCCACTGGTTCCCGGTGGTTGTAAGGATCAAGTTCAAGAACCTCTGCATAATCCACAAGGCTTTCTGGGGTCTGGTACCTTGCTACAGCCAACTTTCCCTCCCTAAATACATCCCGGCTAGAGTCCTTTCGTCCTCTAGCTCCAACTATCTGCAGATCAGACGTTTCTCCAAGTAGAGAGTGTGGGGTAGATCTTTTTCATTTGGCAGGAACCTCCCTCTCGAATGGCCTCCTTTCCCCTCTCCGACTTGAGCCAGATCTCCTTAAGATCCAAAAGCTTCTCAAGACCTTTGTTTTTTCCTCCTCCTTCCATATCCCCCTCCCTTGCTATTCCCCACCTGACGCTGCGACTGGTTGCCTGTGACCCTTATGAGTCTTACTAGGGCAAGGCGCTCCCCCGACCAGTCCTCCCCTGCACCCCTTTTTACCAGCACTTGTTCTCGGGCACCCTTCCCTGACTAGCCTACAGAGTCTGGTCCACCCTCTTCCTTACCCTTGCTGACCCCACCCTTGGCGCCCTGGGCACTCCCCCTTGTGGCACCCCTTATCACTTGCCCAGCCCCTAGGGCCCTCTCCCTCATGCACTTCTCCCTCCTCCCCCTCTCACTATCCCATCCTTTGCCCTGATCTGCCCCACACTTCTGCCCCACACTTCTTTTTACTGCACTTGCACGATCCGAACGTCTCAAGGCCTAATAGGACCATTATTGTTGTTTTTCTCCTCTGTCCCCCTACTACGTTTTTTGTCTTGTGGCACCTGGAAATACTTTTTGCTGTATAGGCGCCATATAAATGTTCAATAAATAAATTATAGGCAGCAACTACAGCGCCACCTTATAGGGAGTCTTTTTACATGGGTAGATGGCGCGCTGGCGTGCTAATGAATAGCTCCAAGAAAGTGTTGGGTATATAAGTGATATTGAATGCCATATGTAGGTATCTCTGGGAGATGGAGTGAGAAAGGAGCCAGTGGAAATGGGGAGTAAAAGAGACAAAGAAGGAGGGTGAAAGAGTGAGCGGAAGAGAGGGATGGACTAACACCATCAAGTAATGGAGCGTGTTATGACTCAGAGTGAGGATTTACTGCGTGAGCGCGTTGCAATGTTCCACTTTCATTTGACACGGATGGAAGAGGTGGCGGGAAAAGACAGCCGAGCAGATCATTGCAGGGAGCGAGGGACCTTTGACCCCGAGGCTGCCAGTCTGAATGTGGTCCACGCTGATAATGACTCCTTGTGATCGCAGCAGTCATCTGCAGGACGGGGCCTCTGCCGACGCTGACAGCTCTCCCTGTGAGCGGAGTGGGCTGACGTGCACCCCGCCTGAACCCCACAGACAGGTGTCTGGATTAGGACACTCGCCATCCTCCCTGACACTAATTGGGTCCTGGCTGCGAACCTCACACAGCCCTGAGAACGCGAGTGAGCAGGAAGCACAGGAACCTCCCTCGCCCCTGAGGGCCAGTCTCTTGGGTGAAACCATTACAGTTCCAGAAACCTGTGCTCGCAAAGGTAGGGTCGGAGGTACAGGTCATTCACCGGAGCTGCCAATAGAAAAAGATCATTGGTTCGGAACGACCTTAGAAAAACTGTAATCTGAGATGAACAAAAACACGAATTATGCCGATTGCCAATACATCCGCAATCGCTGAAACAACTGAGCATACCTCAGATGTAATAACTATCTCAAAGAGAAAACAGCAGATGCAGCGACATGTAAACCTTTAATGGGCAGCCCCTTGCCATGGGTATACTGTACACCAAGCTGCCTGTCGTTTTTATAACACCATAATGATGCACAGACCAAGGTTTTATATAAGCTGCACAAAATGGAGCAACTCGGATTGTTCACGATTTTTGCTGTTTATTTAAATGAATGTATTTGTTTCCCCATTCGAGTATGAATGATTATTGATTGGCACATTCAGGTTGCTCTGTGTCTTGTAAACAGCAAAGGTAAGCTGAACTCGGCTTGGTGCATTTAGGTCAATTATTGCTCAAGAATCAAGCTTTCATTTTTTAAGCTCGATTACATGAGCAAATGATTAATTATCAGGCAATGCGAATTATATACTTTTTGCAAAGGTTGCACAACTCTTTCGTTCAAGCGTTGTCTCTATGTAAACTTCCATATGGGATGTTCTGCATTCCTTATCAGCACATGGATTCCATTACAGACCTCCTCTCAGCCAATTGCAATCCTTAGAATGTTGTATAATGTCTGGTTCCAAAGAGCTCTCATTCCAAACATTCTGACATCAGCCTGAAAGCTTCACACGAAACAATTGTCTTCAGCTGTGTAAAGGCGTGCTGTGCTGTTATATTGCTCAAATTAACAAACACCAATGGAACGCAAACTGTCTAAAGGCGCATGTTATTTACTGAAGGTTCTTTATATGAACATTACAACATGCCTGCGTAGACTATCACCCCCTCCCCCCGCGCAATAAAAGCAATACCTTTTTAGTTGCAAAACTCCATTGGCTAATAGCAGAATAGACCTCAGAAAGGGTCATTATTTCTTGGGATAATGACTCTTCTCCAATTTGCAGCGCTCTTTGTTGCCTCTGCAAATAACGTGGTCATTATTCCACGATAAGGACCCTTTCCTCATGTTATAATGCTTAATTACAGAAGCAGCAAAAATAGTAAAACATGGATGCGAGGGGTTTTCCTACCTACCAGGTTTACATAATGTGAACCTGTCCCTTTGCCCAATAAATGCAGCTGCAGCCAGTGGCAAATCAGCATCGTTAGTCAATTCCCTGGTCACGCCAGTCCCTGGCTTTTTCTGAGCGGTTATCTAACATATCGCAATAGCACTCATGGCCGGCAACATTGATCTTACAATAGGGGGCTTAAATACGGTCCCTGAAAATGAGCGACCAACCAAGAGCAGTGAACCAGAAATGAGCTTCTCCAGGAAACTTGAGAGGGTTCTCAACCCAACATTCTTTTTACATAATGCTTCAAAGTGGTTAATTTGACAGAATATTTTGGAAAAAAAGCCATTGGGTTTACAGGCCGGTCTATTCCTACGTGGGAGAGAACTTGCGGAGAGCATCAGAGACGCATGAAAGCATCATGTTTGAAAATATTGTTATGGTCACTGTCATCAAAGAATAGGAGGGTATCATTCTATTTGTAGGTATATTGCATTTAGAGCACATGTACCAGTAACATATGTAATCTCTCATCTATTTCCTCTTTTTGTGAGGCGAGAACCTTACGCACAGGTGGTGTTGCCATCGGCGAGGAAAGAAGCAATTCAGTCCATAGTGTGTACAAAATAAAGAGACAATGGGACTCATTACAAGTTTGGTGGTAGCCTTGCTGGTAAAACCGGCAGGCTGCCTCCAAACCTGCAATATTTTCCGGCGCCTGCGAATGGCCAATTACCGGGACATTCCAGCTCTGCCGGACCCGCTAATTGCCCATTCGCGGGCTCTGGAAAAAAGATGCTCCCCTTTCCCATCCTGTCCCATAGGGCTGAATGGGAATGGGGAGGTCGGAAGCACAGGCACCGTTTATCACGGCATGCTGTGCTCGTGGGTGCCTTTCTGCTCGCCTGGTCTGACCTTCAACTCGTAGTTTGCCGGTCCGGGAACTACGGTACTGGCAAGCTTACCGGTACCGTAGTTCCCGGACCGGCATACTTATAATGAGGCCCAATATTATTATTTGTATATATTATTTGTATTTATTAAGTTTATATAGCGCTTTACACCAAAAATATTATAATATATGTTGAGCAATACTATGGACTGTTAAACCATGCAAGTGTGGGGGAGATCTTATATCACACAATGAACCAAATCCATGCTACATTGTCCTTATTTCGGATGTTTAGGATAACAGTGGGGGTTATTTTGTAACAGATGTTAATTGCGTATATGGGACCACCAAAGTATGCACATATGTGCAGTTGGGTCCCCTGCGTGACATGGAAAAGGAAGTAGACAGGTAGATTAATTAAATTTTACTCTTCCATTTTATCCTCCGTCTTTCAAGAAACGCTGCTTGTCAATTACATTTTGCAGATGGCGTTTCCTGAATGCAACTGGCCTGTAGCGGGTGCAAAACCGAGGCGGATTCAATGGAAGCACACGGCAGAGATGGTAATCTCTGCTCCATTCTGCTCCTCCACCTTGTAACTGCAGGAGCATGGGGCAGAGTGTGGAATGGAGGCCTACAAGCATTATACTTCATTTGTCCATGTCAATTTTCGATCCCCCCAAACCACCCCCCCGCCCTATTTACAATGAAAGAAAGTGAGTTACAATGATATACTCAGGATAGGGAACGTGTCATTGCTGTGGAGGTCAGGTGCCCCGGGCCATTTGAGCCAGGAACAAGGAAGCAGAGAGCGCTGCATGTCTGCCTGGGAGAGGAGTCCCTTGTGCTGGCAGCAGGTAAGAAACAAAATACCTTAAGTGTGTGTGCTTGCGTGCATGCAAGCGAGGGTGTTTTCATGTGTATGATGGATGTTTGCATGTAAAGTTGAATTATGCAATGTATGTGACTGAGTGAGCCTATGGCAGCTGTGTGCGTGCATGTGACTGAACGCGTGTTTGGTGTATGGCTGCCGGTGTGAATGGATTAAATGAGAGACTGAACGTTGTTTGAATGGGTGCCCATGTATGGTGTGTGTAGTGCTGGAAATGCACAAGGTGGAGATCAGATGGGGAGGCGGATTGTCAGTGGTGTAGGTGGGACTGAGGGGCGGAGCTAGGTGTCGAATGATGTGGGGGCCCTGAATATGGGCTGCTGGATGCTTTGCATAAAAACAAAGTGCATTTTGGGAACATAAGAATGACCACCAATTTATCAAACATAGCTGTGATAGTAATTAAAATGTGTTTTCCTTCTGAGCATGCAATGCACACTTGGTATGTAGCTCATTTCATCTGTCAGAATAGCCATCATGACAGTAAAATGTGTACAAAGCATGAGACGTATATACAGTTTTGTACTGTTTCAATGTTTGAGTTTGGGCTGTCCCGGTGAGCAAGACCATTTCTACTGAAGCGCTGCTCCATCTTGTTTTGATCTAATTAATTCCATGCATGAGTGAGTTTTTTTTGCTGGGATGGCCATTGAAGAGCTGATTTTGGCGGGTGGGGCATAAGGTATGAGATTTCGTGGCAGGGAGGTGAACGGTTTGTGGGTTGCAAGGGGTTTGTGCATTTTTGGGCATCCATCTAGGATAACGCAAGCATCAAGCATGATAAGTTATTATTACCTGGCTAGATTGGCATTTGGGTGCAGGCAGTTTAGCCATTTTCTTACTGTGGCGTGACATTTTTTAATGGTCAGCCCTCCATCATTAAGCAAGCATAATATGTAATTACATGATAAGTCTTATAAAATGTGTAGACTGCCATTTTTAAGCAGCCAGTTTGGACATGTTTTCTCATTGTTGCATGGCATTTTGAATGGCGAAGCAAATAAGACTCTGGGCCTCATTACAAGTTTGCTGGTCGGGTAACAAGAGTGCTGGTAAGCTACCGGCACCATTGTTACTGGACCGGCAAACTGCCAGGTTTGACCTGGCTGGCGGAGCAGCACCCACGAGCAGGCCTCGACGGATGAACCGGCACCATTCATGAATGGTGCCGGTGCATCCGTCCTCCCCATTCCCGTTGAGTCCAATGGGGCTAAAATGGGAATGGGGAGTAATAATTACCGGCACCCGGCAATGGGGATTTACCGGGTCCGCCGAGGCTGTAATGCCCTGGTAAATCCCCATTGCCTGGTGGCGGTAAATTCATGACTCCTGTGGCAGCCGGACCAGTATTTACCTGCACAGCTACCGCCAGCGTCATAATGACCCAATATTCATGTGACCGTAAATTCATGACTCCAGCAGCAGACGTGCTGGTTTCTATGGGCACCGCTACCGCCAGGGTCATAATGACCCCAAAAGTCTTACGAAGGGATACTGGCTATTTCAGCAAAGCAAAAATGAGTATGTTCTTATCTGGAAATACTGGCATAAACATAGGTGCTGCCAACGTGGACATGATGTGTGTTCTTACTGTGGCATTTCATGTTTTACTGGTTTTAAAGGCAAAGTCAACATGATAAGTGTTTTTACATATGTGCAGCCAAACAATGAAATGCCCTTACTGTAGCATTGCATGTTTTACTGGCATTGAGGGCAAAGTCAACGTGAGAATTCTTACATGATGGTGCAGGGGTGGGGTAAGTAATTTGTGCCGCAGCAGTGACATGTGTTCTTCTTGTGGCAGGAGTGTTTAACTGGCATTAATGGCAAAGGCTACAACAAATTGCTCATACATTGGGATACTGGCAGAGGCAGCATGGACATGTTTTCTTATGCTATCATAATTGTGCATAATATTATTGACGAGGAAAGGGAGTAAGCCAGCCAAGCCAGTATTCACACTTGCTCAGAAGCATGCAGATTACACACAGATCTTAGAGAGTTACTCACCCTGCTGAGATACAGCCTTTCAGCTTTTTGTCTCATGACATCAACAACACTGCAGCTCCACTGAATTTCTTAAGGTCTAGCGCCGGCAACATTATCACTGGATCCACAATGACACGGGCAGCATGTAGTGCTTGGAATACGTGCATGCAACTCACAGAATCAATAGCAGGTGACCGAGCGTAGGGGTCAATGCCCAGGAATCCCTCAATTCTCCCTGCAGCTCCAGCCAAGCCCTACTACAGTGCAATCGTCAGTGCCATGAGAGCCTTAATGTACTGTCATGGGAGCTCCCTGCTCTTGTAGACAGTGCCCAGTGAACTCTCTTACAGTGTTTGTATTTTCAATATCTAGAATGCACAAATACATAGAGTTTCAGGGCACTAAAAATCAGGTATGAACTGTAAGGAGGAAATTGGATTTTAACCTGGGGAAAATCCATGTTTTCAGAGCTTTCTTGAAATGGAAACATTGATGAGTCAATAGAGTGATAAAGAAGGGGATTTCCAGAGTTCAGGAGCAAGTATTTAAAAGACAGATCCGCCTTACGTTTTCCTACTTTTTCTCTCCAGTTGAGGAAGCCTCTGGGCTTCAGCCCTCAAGCATTTCCTCCTGTGCTGCTCTTTGAGCTTGTGCTCTAAGTACTTCCTCGACTATGTCTGAGTGAGAAAGGTAATTTCCTAACAAACTGGAAAGGAGTTCTTGACTGCAACACAGTGCAGGGAGGCGTTACCACTCCAATTAAGCTTGACCATTGCTAATGGACAGTAAGTCAGACCATCAAACCTTCTTGCCAGTTGTCTGGCCCTGGAATGTACTGCCCTTCCTTCACCCATTGTCTCCTGACAGCTGTGATACTCGCAGTAGTATCACCCAAAGCAGGAGAATTTTTTCCCATTTATGGACACACTGTCCACTAACATCTGGGTATTGGCGGAAACTGGAGCCCCCTCAAAGGACCTGGTACCGTTCCCATGAAAGGGGCCCCTAGGGGTCCCTCGTGCTATGGAAACAAGGCAATAACCATACACGAAAAGATGCGCCAGACACGAGGTTCAAATTCCCAATGCTAGGGTTTATTGCAAGCAAAAATAGTATCAATTGGCCAATTCTGATCTCACGCCCCGCAACGCGAGTTTCCTAGACCTCGAGGGACACAAGAGAGCGAATTACGTACATTAGTTACATATATACAAAATGTATATCATACAATCAGCAATGTCATGTTTAACACCCCTCTTTATTAAGTTCCTTTGAACTCGGGATGACGATGGACATATCCGACGAGTATGACGATTATGACACTTTCGATGTCTATTCTAGTAACAATGTGCAATTAGAAAGTGCGGAGGCATCTTTTAGTTGTTGAACAGAACACAGTGGTTCTGTTCTTGGAAGCAAGCTGCACACGGGGGAAGAGCCACATTCCAAGCTTTGCTATCTATGAGGTACTATTCGTGTCCTGGGAGCCTACACGTTCTAAAGGGTTTTGCGAAGGGGGCCGTAGGAAGAGCATAATTCAAGCCTTTAGCTGTTTTATTCTAACATATTCTACCATCGTACGAGACTGGCTGGCAGATGTGAAGTGATTAAGTGCCCTGCAGCTCTCTCCCAAGGCTACAGAGAGGGAGCGTGGACATTCCTTTCTGGGATACTCATGAGGAGTTTCAACGAACTCTTCAGTCCCGCGACCTTGTCCTTTCATATTCAGACAACAATGTTAACAGTTGAGCAGAGTAAGCAGAATTCGCAAGAATTGCAAGCTGCAAAGCAGTTTTAGACAGAAAGCAATGAGCAATGGTTAACAAGCAAAATGGCGATTCTTGATACGTTTAAAATGGCAGCTTGTTGGTCAAGCATAGCAGTTTATATTTCTATAATTCGGTGCCTACGGCCATCAAGTTACGTCTGTCATTCAAATGAAGGGTATTCATTTTTCCAGATTGACAAACCCTCCTTTTGGCTCTATGCCAAACGTCTTATTCATTCATTGTATCCTCCTCCGATGAGGATAAGTCTGGGGTATCCATGTCTGAACCATAATCATCATTAATGTCTATAGCCATGAATTGTTTTACTGTTTTTGTTTCCTCAGTGTCTCTGTTATTTCGGCTATGCGTTTGTTTTCCTCTCGACACCATGTGCATACATCCCTTAGTACATCCATCAGTTATTTCAGTGCAAACTATTGGTAAGCATTGTATGCAACAACAGCATGTTATGAATAACCCAAGTACCATCATTAGTATCGAAATTAACTTCCATCCCCAAGACCGCAATAATCTCCAAAACCAGGATCCTATCCCCCACCCCCTTCTTAAGTAGAGAGTGTGGTATGATCACTTCCTCAAATTCATTCAAATTGGTCTCATCTAGCTGACCCGTATTACTCTCGTTCCATTTTCCAAAGAACATTGCACTTAATGTTACTTCACATGAATAAATCAATGGCAACGGTTGTACATACCAGTCTATCCCTTTCCCACCGTGCTGTGGTAAATGGGCGCAAACTCAGCAATCTTTTTTCTTTAAAACCGCATGGGTCATGTTCATGATGAGCAACAATGTATTGTTGCCGTATCCTTCTCTATGTCTCTCTTCCATTGGGGGCAAAGTACCAGTGATTACATGAACCGGGCTTTCAATAGCTGCTTTTGGCAAAAGTGTTTCTAATGGGTGTACGTAATCCAGGAACCATAGTATAATAGCTGTTATTGTTGGTACTACCATACTTAAGAAACACAGGACCAATGTCCAAATCAGTACCTTATTCCTTTTACCATGCTTTTTCCCTAAATTTACAGTCTCTAAATCTATCATCTTTTCAGCAGGGGTGCAGGAGGAGGCTGAAACCGCTCTTGACTTGTTCTTCATCGTCCTTCTTCTTGCTGGCAAAGTTCGTCGCAAATGTCTCTCGTTCTTGATGCCAGAAAAGTTCAACGAAAAATGTCACAGTTCAATTCTGCCAGCCTTTTCACAGCCTAGATCACTTATCCACTCTGAGCAAGATTAGTTGTTCTTTCTCCCACTACTCAGACGGTTTCTGAACAGTTCTTTATTGATAGAGTACTATGTGCATCCAGCTTGTCCCGCTCTGGTTTAGGACACATGTACTCTATCAGCCTTAGTACTTATGTGCATCCAGCTTGTCCTAATCTGGCTCCTGACACATGTACTTTTATAAGCGCACCGAGGAGCCGTGAGTCTTGAATTGTCCGACTTGCACAATTCTCACACTTCTCTCCTCTACGCCCCTGGCTCCTACTCCGTCCGTGAGTAGAACCAAAGGCAAAAGAAAAGCACCAAAGGTCTGTGGACCACTTTGCCTGTCGAGGCCGCAAATTATACCGATTCACTCCTGGTATTGTATGATCCGTGAATAGTGCCGTTGCATTTCCAGTATCAGACTCAGTGTCAGCCTGTGGCACAATGATGGGTAGCGATGAGCGCCGTGGCAATGTTGTAGTTTCTTTCTTTGGCTTTGGTGCATTTGCAGAATCTGGTGGGCGCCAAAGGGGTACACACGTTGTTTCTGCTCGTGTTTGCAATGCAGGGTTAGTGTCGCTCGGCAGTGATGTTGTTTCTGCTGAGCAACGTTGGGGCACTTTTCGCCCTCTCCCCTTACTGGCAGCCTCCTCAGGCTCTGTTTCGAGTTTCACTTCTCGCTTGCGCTTTGTTTCAACTTTCACTTCTCGCTCAGGCTGATGCTGTGGCAATGGACTGGCAACAGTTTCTTTCGTTTCCGAGACTGTTTCCTTTCTCTGGTCATCGGAAGTTGTCAGCAGTCCTGGGAATCTTTTTGCATGTGTTCCATGGATCCATGCCTTCCGTCCGTCTAATCGGATGGCCGTTTGCGTTGCCAAAAGTACTTGGTAGGGGCCGCGCCACCTGGGTGCTAATGCTGTCTTCCATTCAAAGTTCTTTATTAAGACCCAACTTCCAGGCTCCAGCGAGTGCCCCGGTCCGGTATATCGCACTGGTAACGCCTCCTGCACCTGCTGATGAATCAAACGCAACTTCTGTATTAAAAGTCCACAGTACATGCTTAACATAGGATGCTCGACCTCACATAATCTTTTGGGCTGCGGTGCGCACCATACATTTGCTGGTCTCCCCATTATAATCTCATAGGGGGAGAGCCCAGTCTTAGCCTGCACAGACGTGCGCATGCACAACAGCGCTAGGGGTAATGCATCCACCCAACTCAACTTTCTCCCAGCGCAGATTTTTGCTATCTTTGACTTCAAGATTCCGTTATGTCTCTCCACAAGCCCGGCAGAACTGGGATGCCTGGAACTGTGGAATCTCTTCTCTATCTGCAGACCTGCACAGATCTGTAGCACTACTGCGCCCACAAAGTGGGGGCCGTTGTCTGACCACAGGACACGGGGCAACCCAAACCCGGGAGAAATACTCCTTTAACATTACTTTTGCTGTTGACATGGCAGTACAGTCTTTTAAAGGATATGCCTCCACCCACTTGCTGAATGCACAAATCACCACTAACACATATTTGTAGTTCTGGCACCTTTCCATTTCTATGAAATCAAAATGGACCACCTCAAATGGCATAGAGGGTGGGCCGAAACTACCTGCTGGAGTCACGGTCCCCTTCCCTACATTGTGTTGCAGGCACGTAATACAATTCTGCACTAGTCTTCCTGCATTCTTTTTTATGTGCTCATTTTTCCATACTGTGGATAAATGCTGTACCATCTTCTTCGCGCAAATGTGGGTAGGGCTATGCGCCATTATAACCATTGCAGTCACGTAACAATTTGGCAACATCCAGTTCTTTGTTTCCTTGTCCACCCAACATCCTTCCAAATCTAACTCAGCAGAGCCCTCAGCCCACCCTTGAATCTCTTCGGTCGTGGCCTCAGCCTGCACTTCTTTGACTGTGGCAACTCCATTCTCTATCATACAAGGTACTTCCTTAGTCTGCACTGTCATCATTTTATTTCCCAAATCTGTGGCTGTCTGCTTCGCAATCCTGTCTGCAAATGCGTTTCCCTCTCCCACTTTACATGTTACTTTCTTATGGGCCTCGCACTTCACTATAGCTAGGCGCTTTGGAAACGTGAGTGCAGACAACAATCGCACAATCAAAGGGCCATGCTGAATCCTGGCCCCATGTGATGTCAAGAAACCCCTCTCAGCCCAAAGTCGGCCAAAGTTATGAACCACGCCAAAGGCGTACTGGCTGTCAGTATAAATCTTCACGTTCAAATTCTCAGAGAGTTCACAGGCTCGGGTCAGTGCTATTATTTCTGCGGCTTGCGCCGAATTGTAGGGCATTCTTCTGCTTTCTACAACACTCTCTAGGGTAGTAATTGCATATGCGGCCGTTGATGTGCCATCAGGTAATTTAAAACAAGAGCCATCACAAAATAACTCCCCATCTGGCTCTTTCTGTGGGATATCGCTCAAGTCAATTCTTCCCTTTGTTTCTTCTTCATTGACCATTAAACAATCATGGGGTGGTGATTCGTTGTCACCAATTTCTGCTATGGGCAGTGGCATTAATTCTGCAGGATTCAATGCGCTACACCTCATAATTTGGATGTGGGGTGCAAACAAGATGAGCTCATATCTTGTCAGTCTAGCTGAGGTGAGGTGTTGCGTCTGTGTCCTATTTAATAGAACATCTATAGCATGTGGCACCATCAGAATTAAATTGTGCCCCAATACCCTTCCTTCCGTTTGTTTCACTGACGCAGCAGCCGCTGCGACATATCGCAAACATCTTGGTAGTGAGTGCGCGACAGGGTCCAACGCGCAAGAAAAATAGCCGCCTGTCCTATTTCTTCCACCTTGTTCCTGTGTCAAAACCGCCAATGCACATCCTTCACTCTCACTCACAAATAGTCTAAAGATCTTTTTATAGTTAGGAGTGCCTAAAACTGGCGCAGCACACAATGCAGCTTTCAATTGCTCAAACGCTTTCTGACATTCCTCATCCCACTGTAAAGGCATCTCTGCATCCTTTTTAGTCAACTTTATCATCGGCTTCACAATCAACGCAAAATTACTGATCCACTGCCGACAATAAGAGGCCATGCCTATTACAGCTCTCACTCCTTTTTGAGTTTTTGGAATAGGCATACTAGAAATACTTTCTATGCGTTCTGGTGTTAATCTTCTCCCTTCTTTCGAAAGTAGGTAACCCAAATAAGACACCTCCTTCTGATTATACTGGAATTTCTTCAAACTTGCCTTATGACCATGGGTCGCTAAGTGTGTCAATAGTAATGTAGTACTTACTTTAAAGATCTCTTTCGTGTCAGCAGCTAATAACAAGTCATCTATGTACTGCAAGAGTACGCAACCTTCGGGTAATTCTAGCATGTCTAGCTGCTCTTTTAGCGCTGTGCTGTAAATGCTCGGGCTTTCTGTATATCCTTGTGGAATGCGGGTGAATGTGAATGATCGACCTCCTAGAGTGAACGCGAACAGATATCTACTGCTTTTATCCAGTGGAAAGCTAAAGAACGCGTTCTTCAAATAAACTACACTAAAGTATTCTGCAGTGGCCGGTATCATTGTCAGTATTGTTGTGACATCTGGGACCGTAGGGAATTGTGGGTCTACCACTTTGTTTAATGCACGTAGATCAATTATGAAACGATAGGGTACCTCATTGCCTCCTTTCTTGTAAACTGGAAGAATCTGGCTGTTGCACGTGCTACCTGCAATTTCCTCGACCACCCCAATCTCATCAGGTCAGTAACAATGCTTTTCAATCCCTTCTCACCTTCAACAGAAATTTTATACTGGGGAATTCGTGGTAGTGTGACACCTTCTTTCAAAGTTATTTTTGCTGGCTCTATTTTCAAGCATCCTACATCATTATCATGCATTGCCCACAGACAGGTTGGTACTCTACTTAGCTCTTCTGGCAACTCTTTTGACATAAATTCCGTCACCGGTGCATCGTGAGGCCACATCGTGAGGAACACCCCGTCTGCCGTACAATGTATGACTGCCCCCAATTTTCTCAACAAATTTAACCCTAGCAAGTTCTCTCCACAATTTTCAGTCAAAAGAAATGGACACTGTTCCGTAAATGGTCCTATTGTAATTGGGACAGCTTCGGACATGGGGTTAATTACTGGTGTACCTGCGAACCCTACAGAAACATTCTTCTGCCCCGACAGTGGTATCTCCGGAACCAAGTGGTGGTCTATTGAGCACTTCTGTGCCCCTGTATCTACAAGGAAACGGTGCTCTTTATTCCCGACTCTCATTTCTACGTAGGGTCCTCTCTGATTCACGGGAATAGACACTGGTTCCGACCCCTGCCGTGGGCTGTCCTATCGCGAAAATAACACATCGTCCGATGTGTAGTCGCCGCTACTGCTATAATACGTGTTTGGCTGTGTATCAAAAATATTCCCATTTCCCCCTCGATGTCCTCCACTCTGATCATTTCTCTGTTGGCCCTGCCCGCCCTGATTTTGGTTCGAAACACTTTGGTTCAATGCCTGGCTCTGTTGCGCTTGGTTTTGACCATAGGATTGGGTTTGAGTACCTCCATTGGTATATCCCTGCTGCTGCTGCATGCTATTTCTGCTTGGGCCGTTTGACCCGTGATGTCCTCTATGAGGCCTTCTCTGACCAAACCCACCTCTATTCTGTAGGTGCGGGCATTGCGCTCGCCAGTGTCCTTCCTCCTTACAGTACGCACATTGATTTAATCCCAATGACACCCCATGCATATTATTCAAATTTCCTCTGCCTTGTGCATTTCCTCTACCTCTATTGTATCCAACGACCTACTGCAGTAACACCCCTACTATCGTTCGCATCGCTTCTTTTCTCATCTCCAATGGGTACCCATTACATATCTCACTTACTTCCTTTACTGACGTTCTTTTGTTCGACATCCATCGCATTGTTTCCCCTACCCATACCTGCAATCTTTGTTTATCACCTATTTGTCCCGGTACCGGCAAATGCTTTGTACCACCCGGAAAAACTCTCGGCCATGATTTTTGCATATACAACCTTGACGCCTCCGTCCTACCTTTCTTAATATACTCACTACTATATTCAGGTGTAGCAAACATCTCAGCATATCTGTCTTTCATTTAATTTTTTACTTCAATGAGTTTGTGCACATGTTTTCTTACATCCTCATCTCTTTGCTCACTGCGTGCTAACTTATTCAAATCTAACAATCGCTGTGGCGGTAAATTCCCGAGTATCTTTTTCCATTCTCCCACCAAAATTTCCCCCATGCATTCCAACACTACCTGTCTCTCGTCGCTTCTTCGGTACCCATACAATGAGGCCAATGCTGCCGTCCCATCGCTTCCTTCTATGTACATTTCTGCCTCTTGCCGTAATTCAATCTTTCTTTCTTTGCTGATCGCGCTGTGAGTTACCCGTCCAAATCCTGTTCCTTCAGCCTCGCCTCTCGCCTCCCCGGTCTCAATTTCGACTTCGGGAGGGGCGGATGGTGCTGAATCTGTCTCTGGAGCGGGAGGTGCGGGTGGGACAAGTGACACAGGTGGCATCTGTGAAGGGCCTTCCTGGATGCTGAGAAATTGTGTGTCCGCGGTCTGCACTTGTGGGAGTGCTCGCGCTGTGGGTGGGGCTTGGGTTAATGCTTGCGTGAGGGGAAGTGCTTGGGCTACGGGAGGGGGTGTTTGAGCTACTGGTTGGGCCTGCGCAGTCACTGCTGGCGTGTTTGGTTTCGATTCTGGTTTTGGGACTCGACCCGTGTTAGTTAACAAATGTTCCATTAATTCGTCTGCTATGTGTAGTTCCCGCTGCGGGTATATTCTTTCTATGTTCATTTGGTCACTTCTCCCTTCCCGTCTTAGACTTGCCATCCACTCGTCCTCTTCCTTTTCTTCTGCTACCACAAGCTTCGTTTTGTGCCTACTGCATTCTTCTCTCTACTCCTAAGTCGGAGCATTGCTTCCCTCCTCCAATTTTTGACAGTCTCAAAAGCTGCAGGTCGCGCCTTCTTTCTAATTAGCACCCTTTCTAGGTTATCTATCCTCCCAATCTCAAAACTACCATTAATCGGCCACTGATGGTCGGGTTGCTTTCTAGTTTGCCTATGCCAAATTTCACAAAATATTATCGCACCCACACCATATTTTGCATACATATCATAAGCCGGCGTTCCCCCAGGCGGTACACTTTGGCCATATTCCAAGGACTGTCTACTGCAGCTGAAAAGCCCCGCTAAAGTGGACAGTACTCCAGGCATGTTTCTTTAACCTTCCCCTTTGGTTAGCTAACTTTTACCTGGACGTTTGAATTTGCAAAATCAACACTGTACCAAAAATCAGGTTTTTCTTTGAATCGGGGAATGACTCACCTGATAAAACAAGTCGCCTGTCCTAACGCAACCTCTCCCAACGTCGTGTCTGCGCTTCTCTGGCTTCTGCCTCGTCTTGGGACCCTCGCCTCCTATGCCCTCTGGCCCGGTACGTCGATCAGGGATCAGATGTGTGCAGATCTGCGGAAGGAATCTCTCCTCACTTCTACATGGCGCCCCGTACGCTTCTTGATCCCGGCTCGACCGTCCCGTCCTCGCCGTTCTTCCGCCTTTACTCCGTTACAACGTATACGATGGGGCAAGTGGGGGAGGGTCCCTATTCGGGTGCCATCTTGAAAGGGGCCCCTAGGGGTCCCTCGTGCTATGGAAACAAGGCAATAACCATACACGAAAAGATGCGCCAGAGACGAGGTTCAAATTCCCAATGCTAGGGTTTATTGCAAGCAAAAATAGTATCAATTGGCCAATTCTGATCTCACGCCCCGCGACGTGAGTTTCCTAGACCTCGAGGGACGCAAGAGAGCGAATTACGTACATCAGTTACATATATACAAAATGCATATCATATAATCAGCAATGTCATGTTTAACACCCCTCTTTATTAAGTTCCTTTGAACTCGGGATGACGATGGACATATCCGACGAGTATGACGATTGTGACACTTTCGATGTCTATTCTAGTAACAATGTGCAATTAGAAAGTGCGGAGGCATCTTTTAGTTGTTGAACAGAACACGGTGGTTCTGTTCTTGGAAGCAAGCTGCACACGGGGGAAGAGCCACATTCCAAGCTTTGCTATCTATGAGGTACTATTCGTGTCCTGGGAGCCGACACGTTCTAAAGGGTTTTGCGAAGGGGGGCCGTAGGAAGAGCATAATTCAAGCCTTTAGCTGTTTTATTCTAACATATTCTACCATCGTACGAGACTGGCTGGCAGCTGTGAAGTGATTAAATGCCCTGCAGCTCTCTCCCAAGGCTACAGAGAGGGAGCGTGGGCATTCCTTTCTGGGATACTCATGAGGAGTTTCAACGAACTCTTCAGTCCCGCGACCTTGTCCTTTCATATTCAGACAACAATGTTAACAGTTGAGCAGAGTAAGCAGAATTCGCAAGAATTGCAAGCTGCAAAGCAGTTTTAGACAGAAAGCAATGAGCGATGGTTAACAAGCAAAATGGTGATTCTTGCTACGTTTAAAATGGCCGCTTGTTGGTCAAGCATAGCAGTTTATATTTCTATAATTCGGTGCCTACGGCCATCAAGTTACGTCTGTCATTCAAATGAAGGGTATTCATTTTTCCAGATTGACACCCACTCAGAATGAAGGGACCTTCAGCCACTCCTTGGCCTAGTGGGACTTCATCTGCTAATATGCCCACATTAACTATGGCATCCTCTTCCAGAAGTTCAACAGTTACCATTGCATGCTTATGTCTCTTGCAAGTGGGATCTCCCTTTTTGTGTGTCATATCACCACACAGAAAACTACATCTGGGTGTTGAGGATGCAGGTGCCTCTGCATTATAGGGTCCCTCGTTCTTCTTTTCATTGGGGGATGACAAACCATGGCACTGGGATTTCCCTTCATATTTTGGGGGGACCTTACCTTGAGGAAGGGTCTGAACCTCTGTCCTTTCCTGCCTTGTGTTTGTTAAAATGTCCCTTGTCATCTGACTTAGATGAATTAGCCTGGCCCTTTTCTAGACTCGAGTACTCACATACCTGTCAGCAGCCTTTGCAAGCTCTGTAGGGACTGTGATATTCTTGTATACTAAATCCTGGTGTAACTCCATTTAACATTTTACAAGGATAATCTCACATGCAATCAAATTGAATATGCCCCTGGAATGTGTCAACTTTTTTAACTGTAACCCATCCATTCAGCTATATAAGAGATTGATGTGCATCAAAGGTTTGTCCTCCTTTCTTGGTGAGCTCGCTAAAGCTATTGAGGTACTGCTCTGGGATTTTGCAGAACTTCCTGAGGATAACGCCCTTAATCTTCTTATAAATGGACCTCTCCTTAGGAGCCAACATAATAATTATATCAATACGAGCCGTCGGTAGACGGCTCATAAGGACTGCACGCTGCAACTCGTGTTCCACATCCTGCATGCGAAAGGCGAGCTCCAGTCCCTCAAACCAATCAATTATGTCCTTCCCCACCTCATAAGGAGGGATTAAGTCCTTGATGAAGTGGCGCTTAGAATTCCCCTGGGTGCCACCACTGGAGGTACTCCCTTCCCCATTTGAAGACCCCCTTTCTTCCATTTGTTGCTCTGTCTCCATTATGTGCAGGAGCACAGAGTCCTGCTATGTCTGCTTCTAGTGCCACTGTAGCTGTCTGCTTTTGCTTCTTTAGAGCAGTAGAAGCCCTTTGTTTCTGTCTCTCCAGAACAGAAGGAACCCTCTACTTCTGGACCTCTAAGGCCAACTTCTTTTCCTCACAGAAGAGTTCCCCATTGGTTATATCTGCTCCAGGTTGGCTGAGCCTGCATTTAACGGAAACCCCTGTCCTTACAGAAGGTTGGGATCTGGCTAAGGCCTGGGACATCTGGGATCTCTGAGACCTCTGAGAGACTATGCTACCTGATCTCAGGGACGAATGGTGGAATGCGCTAACACTGTCACCCTCCACATCCACTACTTCACCCCCAGAGTCATGGGATCTTGAGCTGGGGGCTCAGCACTGCTGCTGGGACACTTCCAGCCCTCTAGCTTCCTCAAAAGCATGGGGACTTTACAGCATTTCAGTCTTGAAAATGCTCTCACAGTTCACCTACTGACAAAAGCTGCAGAGCACTTATCAAGTTCCATTGGGCACTTCAAAATATGCCTTGGCAGTGAAACTAACGTTAAATGTACACTTCAATTTTGATTAATTAGGCTGTAGGCACAGACTTTTCCAAATCCCAACTGCTGCCCACCAATGTGACAAATCGGCTTCTACCCGGGAGGAGTAGAGGCTAAAACACTCAGCCCTCAAACCTCTACAAACCACAAGCTAAAACAACGTTAAAGGTAAAACAGGCACTGCCAGGAGATATACCTGTTTCACATTTTGTGGTATAGTGGGCTGAAGGAAGTCTATACTTTTAAGAGGGGTGTGAATGTGGTTCAATAGCAACCCAAACAGCGAAGTATAACAGTCCAAAGTAAAAGAATGTCCAATCAAGGTTCAATAAGAATATATACTCTTTAATCAAACGCACAATGTACAATACTAACTAACTAGAAAACACAGTAAAAAGCCACCCCTGTAGAAGAAACAGAGATAGATAGAATAGATGCTGCACTCTGGTTGGTGAGATAAGGGGAGACAGACAATCAAAAGACCATAATGTTCCAACTGATATTTCTTTGAGTTGCAAAAAGGGATTACAGTGACCTAACCTGTCTCTAGTGCCCACAAATGGACAAAGAGTGCAGTTAGCAGTCAGTAGGTCCTTCTTTGCAGTTCTTGGTGGTTTGGAATTACCGAACCAGACTTCTTGGAGCTGTGCGAAGATCATGAGAAAGCAAATGGCAGCAAAGGAGGGTCCTGCTGGTTCAAATGTGCTGAACATTTCTTGAAACAGGTTCCAAGCAGTTCAATGGTGAAAAACAGTAGGATTTGAGCTGTCTTTGCTATCAGGGCACTGTGAACCCAATACGGGGGTCTCTGGGAAAAGATGAGTCCTTTTTTCGTGCTGCCAACACAGGGTGGCTTGCACACAACCAAAGGAGTCCTTAACCACTGTGAGGTCCTAGGTAGAACTGTTGATGGCAGAGAGGCAGTCTTGCTCAAGGAGGGGGCCACTTCTTAGGTGGCTGTGAGTCCCCCTTCAGAGACTCAGGGACAAAATGGGTCCTTGTTCTCGAACTCGCAAACACAGGGGAGACTGGCACACAACTGTGAGGTCCTGGGTATCACTGTGGCGGGCAGAGGCAGATCCTGTTCCAGCAGCAGATCACACCCAATAGTCCCTGAGGATGGTTAGGGGTTAGAGCTGGTCTCTGCCTTGGAAATCCTGCCTCCACCTCACAAGTGGAGTACTCAGGAGAGGACTGCTCTCGCAGCACGGTCTAGCGAAATCTTCTCAAGTGATGATCCAAAGATGCTTCAAGATCAAGATGATTCCAAGAAGCGGTGTGGGACTCCTTTTTTTAAAGGCGAAATGCCAGAGGCGATTGGACTAAAGCTAGCTTGTATTAAGGGTCTAATCCCTGCTCTTGAAATGAGTGGACTTTGCGCTTCTGCCATCACACCCAAGGCGCTCTGTGCTACAGGAAGTGGAGGGTACAGGAAAGAGAAAGAGAGACAGACAGATTCAAAATGGTGGAAGTTTCCTTCCCTTGAACAGAGTTCCCTTGACTATTCTTAACTCCGCCGCCTTCCCTTCTGGTATGAGGCCTGGCTCTTTGTGAATGGGTGTGCCCTTTGTCTCCTGTTCCCAAGCCAGCATCAGTGCATTGGCTGTCCTGGGGGAAAGGGTATTACCTTCCCTTACAATGGAACAAAGCGAGCCACCCCACCAGGCTACCCTCCTCCCTGTAGGTCAAGGTGCTGCCGGTCTGGGTAATACACATAACACTTCCACAGCAGAACTGGGTCCACTGGGCTGCCACATGTGCAATGCCAATTTAATGCGGCTAAGATAAATCTGAGAGATGCTGGCCACCATTCCCTATCTCAGGTATGCCTTATATTTACAGTTCTATGTTCCACTATGACAACATATTCAGAGTTATGTATTTTCTGGAAGAGGGGTGCACATTTTAAATCCAACCCCTGCACTGCAGAGACTTGGGTGTCACTGCATCTGCTAAGAGGGCACCTGTGGCCGCTGAACCTGCTCTGTGCCACTGGTAGGGTAGGTGCTCCGAATCAGGACATTGATGCAGCAAGGCCCAAGTACATACAAAGCTTTTTGGTATGGAGCTTATGAAAGGGGAATCTCACTAGCAGATTTCCTATTCAGAGATGGAATTAACTGCATCATTTTATTAGTTAATAAAAAATAACAAGTCGGGCTTTCACACTCTTTCCAAATGGCAATTCATCACAATAACATCATGGTAAATCTGCTTTATCATGGAAACACATACCTGCAGAACATAGCGCACGTACTCCTGTAGGAGATGCTCGCCTATTTTGTCCATCACAATGTTGTTTTAAAGTGTTGTTATAAACACTTATAATATACTATACTTGAACTCTAAAAACCAGAACAGAGCAAAAGAGAAGCAAGATAGTATGGCAACATCAATCTACCTACCTTTCCTTCCCATGTGCTCTACCCTTTTTATCCTATCCAGATGCGTTGCTAGGGGGGGGCTAAGAGGCCTATAGCCCCTGGTCTTTTGGTTGTAGCCCCGGATAGAATCTCAGAAGCTACAGCCAAAAGGCTAGCTAGCCCCCAGTCCTGACAGCTCCGACATCAGCGTAGCCCCGGGTCTTTTCCAGACCTAGCAACACCCCTGATCCTATCCATATCTCCTTAACCTTTCACCTCCCAGTCACTTTCCGTAAGCTCCCCCTGACCACTATTCCCATATACTACCACTCCCACCTATCCCACTCTACCCCCACCAGGTCTTCTTGGCTTGGCGGGGGAGAATCGAGGATGATGCCTATCCTCTGCCAGTGCTGAGCAACAGGGCCCCCAGTCCTTATTCCATCTCAGATGGTGTGCGCTGCACAATACTTCCCTGACAACTGTGACTACCCCCATCAGGCCAGAGAGGAGGTGCTTGTGGTGTTGCCATCTTGTTGTGAAAGACAGACCCCTCTCTCACCTCCTCCAGTATACTGAAGCAAGGAATAGGACATTTTGTCTCTTACAAAATGGTATTTTGATGCACATTTTAAATGTTTTGTTGTATGTTTGCAACACATTTTTATTCAGTTGAGGATGCACGTAAGTGCTAGGAGAGGGAGCCAGGATGGGGGGACATTGGAGGTTGAGGGGTATCCAACCTAATGGTATGACTCCTGGTGGTGAGTTGCAGGGAAGGGGTGAGGGGGCACTGCTCCCCTGCCACCCCCTATACGTCATTGGCTGGTACATACTGTTCATAAGATGCATGATGACTTCTTGTTGGAGATCTTTACTTTGATTTGCTATTGAATGTCACAATTTCATTCAATAAATGTGATCTCATATTTTCCAAAGAAAGGTGTGTGTGTTTGTCCCCTGGGCGGACACTGACTCCCCATCTGTCAAACCATGAGTGAGGCATTTTTGGAATAGCTTATACTGTCAACTTAATCACTTCTAGGGGCACACATTTTGGCAGCTAAGGCACAGTGAGATGAAATGATTTGCCAGGATCACACATTTGGGTTAAGTGGTAAAGCTAGAACTTGAGCCTAGCCTGAAATGTAGGTACTTGTCCATGCATCTTTCCAGCACAAGTTGGCACACCTATGTTTTGCATACCTAAAATAAGTCACATGATAAACCAACCTGACAATGTATACATATTTGTAGAAACATGTTGATCAAAAAGAGTAAGGGGATCATTTTGTTTCTAATCCTAAATTGCATAACTATGACCAGTCCTGTTTGCACTTTTTTTGTAAAAGGGCCCTTCAAAGGCAAATGTAATTGTTTCCAACATGTACTGGAAAAGTAAGTAGTAAAACACAAGCAAACTCTCATATTCCCTTCATTTTCCCACTGTGTATGGAAAAGTGTAACACCCCCCCCACAATTAATGATTGTGAGAGCCATCTACAATGAATCTTCGTGCTTTTACCAATAAAGCTACAAACACCGTAGTCATTTTCCAAGTCCTGCACAGTCCAAACATTGGCTTTAAAATAAAAAAAATTCCAAGTACTTGGAAGTGGAAAAAGAGGTAGTAAGATGCTTTTATCACCACTTTCCCCACTCCGCTGGACTTGGAAAATTACCCCATGTGATTGTAGCTTTATCTTCCCCATCCTGAATGGAAAGCTACAAGGTCCAGCATGCAAAGTAATGGCAAATTACAAAAAATCTCATACAGACTCAAAGTTAAAAGAAATCCATCACAAGTTCATTGTTTTAGTCCGCTTGTTCTGTACCCCCATACTTTCTAATTACCCAACAATCACACTTAAGAAAAAATTGCAACAGAAATGGTCACTGCCAATTAACTTTTCCCATCTCGAATCACATGTTAAAAAGATAAGACCTCACTGGGAGGACCTGTAACGCCCAAGCTGACTTTGAGGGGAGAAGGTCAGACCAGGGATCCACAATACACATGATGGGGGTCATTACGACCCCGGCGTTAAGGGGTTAATGGCGCCGTAAAAGGTTGCGGTGCCGTTAACCCCTTAATGCCTTACTACGAGGTCCCTTTGCAGCTCCCGACCTCAATGGCTGGTCTGGACCAGCCGTTAAAGTAGGGACCCGCAAAGGGACCTTGATGGCAATTACAGTACCACAATTTGCGGTACCGTAATTGCCGCCTTCCCCATTCCCATTGAGCCCTATGGGGCAAAAAGGAAAATGGGGAAGGCCATGGAGAAAGGTGGAATTAACGCCCCGCCAACCTTGGAATGGGGTGGTAATTCCCCCTTTCTCCATGGCGGACTCCGGCATGGACCATGGTGCTAATAGCACCATGGTTTAGTGCCGGAGTCCTAATGAGGGCCGATGTCTTCTGTTTGCATACAAGCACTGTTAAAGTCAATCTGTTTGGATAACTATTATCAAATCAGTACTTATCAGTTCAAATTATGAAAAGTTCTGGCCTGGCAGGTTGGGCTTTCATACAGAAAATTATGCATTCTAACCCCACTGGCAAGTATGCAACAGAAGAAGATCTGAAGCTGGTCTTACTTGCCATCCTAACCTTGACATGTTCAGGTAGGGCAGTGTTGGACCAGCTCAGGGAGGTGCAACTGGATTCTCTAGGTGTAGCAAGCAAGGCAGCCACATTTACAATTTCACTTAGGGAGACAAACTGAAACTGACACAAATGAGCAAAGACAACAGCTTGGGCTTTTGAGTACACAAAGGATAGGCAATTGCTAGGCACTGCCATAAGGGTACTACCTGGACATAAGATGGCAACATATGGAAAATGGTGCAAGCACCTAGGCATATGATGACATTCTCTGGCAATTACCTATACATGCGCCATAAGTGTTGGCTTTTTGATTGCTTGTTTTAGACAGGCCTCCAATGCAATTAACGGATGCAAGGGCATAATTATGGCTTATAAATCAACTGGATGAAGACACACATTTTTAAGAGATTTTGATTACAGCAGGAGCTCATTTAAAGAGGCAATTAGGTCATTAAACACTCAAAAGAATGCCTACATATAACACTAGCAGGCCATATACAGCACAGAGGGTCTCATTCCAAGTCGGGCGGTCCGGTAAAAATGTGCCATTATTCGTGGATAACAGCACTTTACCGGACTGCCCAACTACGGGTTTGCCAAGCCAGGCGTCCTACCGGCACAAAAAGCCCTCATTACCGGCATCGGCATTGCCGGTACAGATAATGATGACTTATCCCCTCATGAAGTCCTATGGGAGTCTATGAATGGGAATTAATGCTATCCCTCTGGCACTCGTAATCCGGTAGCAATGCTGTCGGATCGAGTGCCCGAAACGGTATCTCCATTTGCTGGTATCCTGGTGGCCCTACCGCCAGGATACCAGCAATCTCGGAATTTTGCCCATAGTTCAGTGTTACTTTGTGACAGAGTTAGCTCAAAGATCACCCAAAAGGGTTGTTTCAGCAGAGAGGGCAGGTAGTTGGTGGGAATGCCATAAGGATTAACATGGCAACGGGTGGTTAAATTACCAAATTTGCCCATTAGATGTGTGTCCCTCCTAACATCCCATCTCCATCCTGTTGGGTTCCAATGCAATTGTTCTGGCTTACACCTAATAGCCTAATTCAAGCCTTGCATCAACATTTTGATTTTACTACACTCTCCCCTGCACCTGTTCCGGAGCAGGTGTTGCCTTCCAATGAAGAATCTACAGAAGAATCAGAGGATGATGACAGTGAAGAAGAACCTAAGCTGAACTATGAGAGGCTATCTAATGGAGTAACTGATATTCTGCAAAAAGATGCTGCAAGCTGTATGACAGTGCATGAAAAGTTTCTGGCCCTGGGTACACATAATGGAAAAGTGTATTTGCTCGCTGTTCAGGGTAACGTGACACAAAAATTTGAAATCTACCTGTTGCTCATGGATGTCGCTCCATTTTGAGTATACGTCCACATGAACGTATTTCCGCACCGGTCGGGCGTGGACTGATCTCTTGTAGTTAAAGTCCGATTAGGCCCCTTGGAAGAAGAGGGACTCCTCGAAACGCATCGGCCACCATATCATTGGACATTGCAATATGCATTATTTGTTGCGTTCTTCCGCATTTGAACCTGTTGAATGTGATTAATTATGCCTTCTTTTTAATTGCAAAGTGCCCTCGGGCATATGTGTGATGTATTTAATAATAAATTGTTACTCCTAACTCACAGACTGTTGCTATACCTACATTTTTGAACGCCTTTTTAGGCATCCATTATCAGTGTGCAGGGGACGGGAGGGTCCCACATTAGGGTCCTCTTTCCTTCTTCTTTGTTGATTTAGGCTTTGTGCCGGGGCCTTTTTTCCTCCCCCACACCTTATAACCTTTGAATCAGCTAGTGCTGTCATCTATTTTGTTAAAATGTATACCGATCACTATCAGGTGTGCACCACTTATCCTTGGTTTTTGCTGTTTGGTGGCAGAACCAAGACTCATGGCTTGTCCCCTTCTGTAATGGCACAGACATTCTAAAGAGTTATGGAATGGAAGACTGCACAGAGAAAGTATAGTGGTAATGTTGAACTCCAAGCCTTGCAACACATAACCTTTTGATTTTACTATACTCCCCTTCTAGAATTACATATTTCTTACTACTAACCTTATTATTTCACTTCTACAGAAGTAGTTCATGCAGCAGTATATACACTTTGAATATGATATGATATGATATGATATGATAGTTTATTTATATAGCGCCTATACACAATGTGTTTCAAAGCGCTTCAAGGAGGGAGGGGACATAGGAAAATACAGTTACATTCAGCAAAAGTCCTTGAAACAATACAGAATGTGAAAATAACTATCATAATAGGCCTGTCGACATTTCTGATAGTGCAAGTGCATAGAACAAGTAAGGCAAGAGGTGATGGAAAGGAAGGAAAACAGAGCAAGCAGTAACATTACTAAGTCTGACGACAATTTACGCAGTGCAGGTGGTAACAAGAGGCGGGGTGGGAGGGGGGGCAAGTGGACGGAGGGGGGAAGGAGAACAAGACACGCTACTGAGCAAAAAGAAAGTGACAAATTGAAAAGTAGGGGAGGGGGGAGGGGGAGAACAAAAGGGGGGGACAGACAAGCTGCTATCAAGAGTCACGGAACAGATGATAGGAGTAAGTACTAGGAGGCGGAAGTCTAAGAGGGGGGAGAAAAGGAGGGGGGGTAGGAGGGAAGTTGAAGAGGATGAAAATGAGGAGGGGCACACAGATACTCACGGGGGCAGGGGGGCACACAGATACTCACAGGGGGCAGGGGGGCACACAGATAGTCACGGGGGGCAGGGGGGCACATAGATACTCACGGGGGGGCAGGGGGGCACGCAGATACTAACGGGGGGCAGGGGGGCAGGAGGGGCACATAGATACTCACGGGGGGGCAGGGGGGCACACAGATACTCACGGGGGGCAGGGGGGCACACAGATACTCACGGGGGCAGGGGGGGCAGGGGGGGCACATAGATACTCACGGGGGGCAGGGGGGCACACAGATACTCACAGGGGGCAGGGGGGGCACGCAGATACTCACGGGGAGCAGGGGGGCACACAGATACTCACGGGGGGCAGGGGGGCACACAGATACTCACGGGGGGCAGGGGGGCAGGAGGGGCACATAGATACTCACGGGGGGCAGGGGGGCACACAGATACTCAATATCATTTGCCAGGGTCCTCAGTCGTGTATGCACTTGCTGCATGTCCAAGCATTATCACTAGTCATGTACTGTTTGGTACAGTTAACCATTTTATTAAGCATGATGGGAACAGCACTTATGTTCTCATGCAAAATAAACATACTTTACATTTCTTTTTTTTGTTTTTGTATTTTATTTAGTATTATGTAGTTGACCTAAGACACTTTGAATACAATACAAATAAATGCACTGTGGATCAATGCAGCCATAACAAATACATTAATAAAGCACCATTATTTCCATGTTCAATTATTAAATGGAATTTATAAAAAATAAGCAAAAGTGAGCTACACATATATTATGTCTAAAATAGGAATAAATAGTCGAAAACAGCTCATACTGGTGTCTTTAAAATGTTCCTAATTAAGGCCCAGAATTGCATGCAGTGATAAATACAGGTGATCCTTATTGCCACTCATAAAAAGGTTCCAATTGCGATCCAGTTGAGCAGAAGCTAGATTGAAACCAGCAGTCACCAAAAGTCTAGCTCTTGATCTACTTAGAGCCTCACACACATTTCAGAAACCATCTTGATAGGGTTTAGAAAATAGCTAACATGTGACTGAGAGGCTGGAAATGTAAGTAAGATGAACAGTGCAGTTAAAAAAAAGCAACACAGGATCTTGCTAGATTGTTGAGGCAGCTTGCTTGAGCAAGCGTGCTACCTCACTTAGAGGTGTGAATGGCCCTCTATCTCCCTGGTCCTTTGTTTTCATGTCTATTCAGGCATAACGCCTTGTACAAGACAGACCAACAAATCTTGGCCGGTCCTCCTGCAGTGCAGCCCCTCAGAATGCTAGTCACATTGAAGTTGCTGCACGTTTGGAGTAAAATTCCCCCTGCCTGCAACCCCTCCTATCCGCCCTCCTTTATATGAGGGGGCAGGCTTTGGCCTCGATGGGGCCGGGTCTGGCTCCTCGGCACTCTGGCTGTGATCTGCAGTAAGTATTGTGTACGGAGGGCGGATGGTTTTTCCACCAACCTTGCCTCTATGTACCATTGTGATGGACTCATGTTGGAGACAGACTGCCACGTGACAATATAAACATTGATCTCTGGACAAGTGAAACATTACTGCTGCAGAAACATTTCTCAGGGCAGTCCTGGGGCCTGCATGGGTATGGACATTGCCCAAGGCTTGTTGGAGACCATATCCTAAATCCTGAAATAAGCAAGAGCCTTTTCAGACAGAGATGACACACGCTGGTTTCCGATATTCCTAGACTTGATGTGAACCCTTAACATCTGCAAAGGCGGGTCTGGGGCTGGAATGGGCTTCTGGAATAGCGATTCATACTAGGCTGAGAGACAGAAGGCAGAAGAGGGACTACAGCCTGAAAACCAACCGAGGGAATGGGTGACAAACAATCTGTCAATACCTATATGTATACGACATTGAAAGTCTAAGTCTCCCCACAGACGCCACACATCAAGGCCCGTGGCATCTTAAAGTAGTGTGCTGGGGCACTCTAAAACTCTGTTTGATTCCAGGGTGACACATCCCTGATCTTGGATCTTATTAAAAGAGAAAAACTGGTCTCACGACATCAGGTCATATGTAGAGTATGATATCTTGTTACCTACCACCTGTCCTGTGTTCCTCGTATACCATTGTTGTTCTGTATTTAGCTGTGCCCCTTCTGTCTGTAGTTTGCCCCTTACAGTTCCTTCAGACCTTTTCAACGCCAGTGTTATCTAAAAAGAAATCAAAGCAAAAACCCGACTTCCTGTGTTTCAAGTCTTTCATTGATTCCCCCCTCCCATACTATGACAGCTGACTAATGCTTAGCTCTTCAAACAAATAAGCTATCTACCTCCCTATGCATAGCTCTCTTGACATGTCACTGCACCCATTTCCGTCTACTCTGACTTTCTCTCATTCAGCAAGATCTGAGACCTTGGGGTCCTCTGTGAAAGCGGCTCAGGCTTCAACAGTTCAAGACTTTGACTGTCACCATAGCCAGACTTAACCAACGAATATTTAGAATGATGTGACCTTCCTCTCTACTAGTCAACCAAACCTCTTATCTCCATTACTGTCCTCCATCACCTCAATGGCTCCTCCATCTTGCTATTGGACCGATTTCCTCAACCTCCTGAACTTAAATGTAATTTCTTTTTTGTATAATGCACTTCATGCTGGAGTCCAGCCTCTAAGTGCAGGACCGGGTATCAAATCAGTGCTGCTCACAGCTGTCTTGTTTCCAAGATGAGTGCATTGCCACTGAGTTCTCATCCCAGCCCTAGCCACACCCTCAAAGACCACCTTCCACTCTAGTCTCCCACCGCTCCTCACTGTCTCCACGCTGTTGCCACTCCCTCTTCAAATTCGTATTTCTAAACTTTAAATCCACTACTCAACTCTTATCATCCTCGCCCAGCCTATGCTGCCTTTTGGATGTGGCCCTTTTCCCTACTTGCTGCTCATCAATAGAAGTCCCTAGTTCCTGAATTCAAAAACATCACCAATATGACCAATAGCCACTCTCTGAAATCTGTAATCTGTAAATGCTATCTCTTCCTCCATAAAGATGCACCCTCATTCTTCAGACTGATTGCTTCCTCTCCCTATCATCACTCTCCCGCCCCTTCGGTGGCATTGCCCCCTTTCCCTGTACATTGCCCCTGCGTCTGTTGTACATCTCACCGTTTAATTGTCCCACAACTGTTCACTCATTTTCACTCACTTTGCTATGGAAGGCTCCTGGTCTGCAACCCCCACATTAGTGTGTGTATCGTGTGTGTGTGTGTTTAGTCCTAAACATAATCTTTCCATACTATACCTGCATGCAACATCAACAAAGGAGTGCAGTGACATTGCATTTCAGCACAGTTCTTTAAAAAATAAATGTAGTTTAAGCATGTAACTTAGTTATTTCATATATTTTCAGCTTACCTAAGGTAGTCTTGTTGACCCGAACTCTATATAAGCTGAAACTGAATAAAGCCTACGGATTTCAAGGGAAAAGACATTGCACCTGGCTTCCCCTGACCTATTTAATAGGACATGCATTAATAACATCTTGGCCTCCTGTGACTTGCATCGCTGACATCGATTTGGAGCAGAGCCGCTGGAAATAATATTTCCTGCGTGAAATATTTACCTGAGGTTTTCAGCTGTGAGATTGCAAGAGCTTCACATGAGACAGATTTTAGTGAGAAAGTGGGATATTCACTAATTCAGATCACGATTACTCGATAGACTGTAGTGCGGGCAGTCTTCGGAGCTGTATACAGACACATGGTGATTATATAAAGGAGATCTGACCATCTATGATAATGAGAATTATAATTGTGTGTGATCTGCCCATCCATGATATTAATTGTAATGTGTGTTCGTATGCAGCCCTTCATGCCGGATTACTCTCGCTTCTAAGCCTTGCAATAATAGATGTTATATTTTATTAACAATTAAATAGTCATTCCTGCCACAGGATTCCAGATTGCATAGTCCAATTGGCCCCGAGCATGAGACAAGCATTTAACTCGTTCGCTATGTGTAGATTTCGGTCAAATTATTGGATGGGGAAGTTAAGTGGACAAAAATATTGTCTGGAAAATACTGTCCCCTGCTACAGGATGGCAGACCAAAATGAAGGCAACCCATATATGGCAACAAGGGAAAGCGTGGCGTGAGTCCCATTTCTCTGTACCCCAAATCAGGGTAATGTGGAGCATAGGGGGGGATGCAGAACTGGATAGAGAAAGGAGATCGAATGGATGCGAAAGTGAGGGCAATTGAGGTAGCAGGTTAGTAGGTGGAAAGGAGGCAGTGGGGGCAGAAAGAAGGTTGACTTGGCAAGGTTGCTGGCTTGGTGAAGTGGAGTCTATGGTGCGGGTGGTGCATGAGTGGAATGGGGTGGAGAAAGGTGTGCAGGAGTTCCATCCTGCAGAAGTGCAATGAGTTGCAGGGCAAAAAGGAAATGTAATCTGGGGAACTTTGGCAAAAAAGAGCTGATCAACTGAAAATTCAGGGCAGAAGACGGGCATTCCGCACTTTGGAGCAAATAGCGTCCATGGGCAACGTTCACGTGAACAATATATGCAATGATGGCATATGGGCACAGATTGACCCATGATATGGCCAATCATCACCATACACAAGACTTGAGACAAGAGGATCAAGTTCAACAGCTTTAGCTACCCTTGAGAGGGTTGGAGGAACTCATAGAGGGTCTATGGCGAAGGTTCCTAAAACGTAAAAGGGAGCAGCTATATCAAATTGGGTCAGGGTGGAAGGTGAACACAAATAAATGTGCACACGTCACTGATAAGGGGACCTGAGGTAGTCCAAGTTCACAGCCCCTGAAGCCTAAGGTTTACACTGTCAGATTTCCCTGGTGTGCGGGCCTGCGAGAGGCGTAGTGCTGGTTAGGCTCTCATGCATGCTACAAGACATCTTATTAGGGGCTAAAAGAGTGAGTGTGTGTTCTTTGCAACTCACTTGCTACCACCGTCTCAGTACGCCTGCACTGCTTCGCATCTGCACCTTTTCTTACTACGGCAAGGTACACGATGCATCGCACCTTGACCTGCAACTTCTCCCTTTTTATTTCATCTGAGCAGCTGGTCTGGCATAAGCGGCTGCTATTCTCTGAACCCCTCTAGCCTGTGCTTGTCGCATTCCTCTTGGTGACCACTCCTGGCATACAGGACTGTCATTAGGCACTCCTGTCTTGGCCCTGCACCCTTTTGCTGGCAGCACATGTCGCTGCCGCTACTCCTACTTATTTTCCTGTTCTTCCTGATCCCTCTTATTGGCAGCCCCTTTGATACCAATATCCTGCCGGAGTTAGACCCTCATTCTCCAGAATGTGCCTGCTTCCGAAGACGCATTAGTCAAGGCACCTGTATGGATGTTGAGGTGTGTGTGCACAGACCAGCGATACCATGTGCACCTTGCTTTCTGCTACTCTTTTTGACCTACTAGAATCTACTTCCCCTAACACAGGGCAAACCCTTTTGTTCCTCATCTTCGCCTATATAATGTGCTCCTTGCTAGTAGTCAAATTTCCATCGATAGAGCATGTCAACTTGGAAGCATGATCCACTCTCCTGCTAGTGGTGCCACTCGTCAGAGCCACCCTGATGGGTAGGTGCTGTGTTTTAGTGGCTTCCTATGTCCTGGGAGGCCTCTCTATTGCTCCGAACATGCTCCATTCCAGCTGGGTCTTCTCACCAGCTGCCCATCCAACTACATCAACTTCAGCTTCCGGGACATTTCTATCAGCGCTTTCAGCCCTTAGTTAGGCTTCACTATACGCTATTATGTTCTCGGTTCCTATGGAGTGGCAATGGAGTGTATCCTGCTCTTTTCGGTTTTGGTTTTTCTTTCTCCGTTTCTTTCTTTTGTTTTTTCTTGTTTTGTTTTTTTAGCTGTTTTCTCTTTTCTGTTAGGACAAATTTGGAGCACTTTGTTGACTTGACATAATGTTTATAGAAGGCGATAACGCCTTTTTTATTCTATATATTTTTGAATTGATGTATTGTAAATTTGATACTTCTTTTTGTGAAAAGTCTAATTTTTATTTTTGAACTAATACACAATAAGCAAAAAAATAAAAAAAGTTAGGCTTTACTTCTCTGTGCTTAAGAGGTGTGTTCCTGCTTAGAGCTCTGCAACAACTTAGTATCAACTCCTGTGCGTAGTCTGGTGAGCCAGTTTCTTACAACCTCTGCCTTTGGATACCGTGAGTTCAATCACAGTATCAGGATATTTAAATTACCACATCTAGCTTATTTATATTCTAGGTGCTTGCACCATGCTACCAAGCAGACCGGTAAATCCCCCTGCCGTTAAGGGCTATCCAAACAAATTACTGGTAGGGATGTTTCCCTCTCTGTCTCTGTGCTTTTCATAATACACGTATTCTCTCTAACCAGGCCAGGGTCTACCTCTTGTCTTGCAGCCCACCAAAAGGCTCTTGATTTCTCCTCTGTAGTTGTGATCCTAAACAGACGTATGGTTTCTCGTCTGTAGACATGAGCCCTCCTCAGGGTCTCTGTTTCACTTTCCATCTTTAAGGGGGATCGCACAGATTTGTCAAAACTTTAGGAGCTATAGTATTGGATTTTGCTGTGAAAGTGAGACTGCTAAACAGTCTCATTTTAAGACAGCACTCTGTGTTTTACAAATTAATTTTGACGGGTTTGTAGCCAGATGGCCGTGCCCGCAAGTGGGTGCATTATTTAACTATAAACATCCACATACAAGACACCCCAGGTATACCTTCTGCTGGGAATGGGTAATTGGCATGAAACATATCTAGCTGCAATGGGGCTTCAATTTTAGAAAGTGCCAAACCGATTTTCTTTACTAAAAGGTGTAAATCCAAGTCACTTCAAAGGTCTGAAACGTCTCCAATTTGGAGGAAACACTCATGACCAACTTATCAAGATGCCCTTTCAACTGACTTTCAGCTCGCATGCATACAACACACGATTTTCAATTTTCACTTTGGCTTTTTTGCAACAAAACAGGAATGCCTTTGGAAGTGAACAAGCATTTTTAAAATGATAATTGTCAGCCCCAGGATCTGGTTGCAGATGACAAATCAAAATATAAGGAATGACTGATTATGACATACTGGTCTCTGAGGATTTGTAATTAAGCAATATGACCCTCGCGGCGGGGGCATTACCTGAGTCGGTAATGCCCCCGCCGCGAGGGTCATATTGCTATTAGTACCCCGGCCCGCATTCTGTATCGGGGCACTAAAAGCATTTTTTTCTGTCCCGAAACGCTGCAGCGTTTCGGGACAGAAAAAAACAAAAACGATCAAGAAAATGGCCACCATGCAAAGGAAAAACGGAGTCCATTTTCCCTTTCCATGATGGCCATCGGCAGCGTGTCCTCTCCCGAAAAAGAAAAAGAAGCAGAAGATAAGTGGGGTTGGGAGGGAGGGGAAGAAAAAAAAACGTACCTGCGTCCCCGGCGGGGGACGATGAAAGCTTCCAGCCGTGTGTAGGCGCGTAGCGGGGATGGCCCTGCTCCGTCTCCGCACTGCTGGAGGCTGCTATCGTCCCCCACCGGGGATGCAGGAGCAAGCAGGTAAGTGGGGTGAGGAGGGCAGGGAGGAGGAAGGTAATGGAAGAAAAAAAAAAATACTTACCTGCGTCCCCGGCGGGGGACGATGGAAGCTTCCTGCCGTGGGGAGGCTCGGAGCGGGGATGGCCCCGCTTCGAGCCTCCTCATTGGCTGAGGGGCAGCCACGCTCCCCGCCGAGGACAAGGCGGCTGGAATCCCAGCCGAGAATCGAAGGATTCTCGGCCGGGTAAGGACCCTGCGAGAGCCAATCAGAATGCGTGTTGCATTCTGCTTGGCTCTCGCTGAGTACTAATTATAATTATGTTGGTAAAAACTGTTTGGTGTCATTTTATTATCAGCTTGGATTACTTGTTACCCTCCTGCCAAGAGCTGCTGCATTCACTGTCTGGGACTGAGCGTCAACCAAAACAAAAATATTGCGTTGGTTCCTGCAAAATCATTTTGTCTTCACTGGAAAAGTGTTGCCACCTCTCAGAAAGTCAGCTACTGCCCCTCCAGATGGTAGGGTGAGGTCTTCTGCTTCAACGGGCAGGCTCTTCCATGCCAGTGGAAGCCACAGCAAGGGAGTTAATGAACTGTCTGGTTGATGTGGTCAGATAGAACAAAGGGGAGAGTCAGAGTAGCCCAAAGGGGTCCCACCATCTTGCATTTTCCTAAGGCTGCCAAACTTCTTGTCTCCCTCTCCATTTCCTGCAGACAAATCACTTTGGGTATGACTACCAGACAAGACGATCCTGAAACAACAGTCAGGATTGGACCCCTTAAAGAAGGCTAGAAAGGAACCAAGCCACTGTGGTCTTCTGCCAATATAAAGGAGGAGATCCTAATGACTCTTAAAGAAGAATATTCCTGGAGCCTGGCTGGGATAACAGTCTGCTCCAAAGTCCTCTGCCACAGAGGTGAAGACGCAGCTATCCAAGGAAGGAGCCAGCCCCACCACCACCAACTGCAGGGGAACATTTGTGCTGTTTGGATCAAGGGCTGCCTTCCTGATGAGACACATGTAACCCCGGCTGTGTCTAGTACAGGAGGCAGCTCTGTAAGTATTCTATGGGTACCCTCCATGCTCACAAGGGCAGAATACGGACTCACCTTATCCTTTGTGACCCTGGACTCAGTCACACAGCAACTCAGGGACAAAGGAACAGCTCTGGCCTTTGGTGCCCACCTCAAACAACTTCTGATTATGTTGACTGAGACATCACCTGCCTGTCCCATGCTTCTTTCTAAGTGTTGGACCCAGTTGACCCGCTCACCAAGCGGACGCTGAATAACTACCTCCAAAATCTCCCAGACTGCTGGATTGTGCCATTGAGCTCAAGGAATAAAGCACACCACCACTGCAGTGGCTATCCTCTAAGGCTATCTGCTAATGCCAGGGGGACTGATAAGTTCTGGTTGGTAGGTGTGTGCCTGCAGTGGCTGGTAGGTGTGTGTCTACAGTGGGTTTGTCACCCTGGCTTGGTACAAAGGGATGTGGTGACATTTAGGATCACACTGTTAACCTTGTTTAACGAGAATCTCAGTAAACATGAACAATGCTACAAATATTCTTGCCTGTCTGTTCCCTGTCTTCAAACTCAGAGTGCCGCTTTTCTCCTAGGACAGTATTCTCTGTGGTTTGCTTTGCAGGTCTAAGCTTTGTGTATTTACTAATTGTCTGTATTATTAGTTCAATTAAAGCTTTGTATTATTATAGAACCTCGATTGGACATTTCTTATTTTGGTACCACAGTAGAAGCCCTGTTTTAGATGCTTCTGTGCTAGCATTATTCACTAATGAAGAGTATAGAAAGCCCTTGGCCTGTGCTACCCTAAGTGGCAAAAGAAGGTATGCCAATTATGTTGTGCCTTGCTTCACCTTTACGATTGGGATCACTGTTGGCTTAGTAGTAGTGTGGGGAGAGCAGGTACTTCAGTCACTACTCATCCGTGTACTCTTGGAGAGCAGCAATCACACTGTAGCATCCCCAGCACCTGGATATGTGGTGCATAGCAGGCTGAAAAAAGTCCTTCTCAGTTCTGGTGGTTTTTGGCTACCAGAAAGGTCTTGGCTATATCCCCAAGCAGGCTCCCTGCAAGGCATCTCTCACGCTAGGTCCCAAACTGTGGTAGAAATATCCAACTCCCCTCCCTCTCTCTCTGTCTGTCGCTCTCTCTTGTTCTCCCTGCAACATTCTTCTCTACTTTTGTACACACACAGCGACCCTCCGGAAGGCTGTCCTAATTTTCTCACTGATATTCTAGTATATGCTCTCCCCCAGCACCCAACATGTAACTCATCACACCTGTCTCAAGTATTTACAATGTAACATAACCAACACTAATTTCCCACTTCTTTGCGGGGTGTGGGGGAAGACAGCTGGTCATATAATATAATATGTGAATTGAATGCGGTAGCTACTTTCTCTACGGGCGCTACTCAGATTGGACGGCTTCGCTGTCCACTAGGGGTAATGATAAAGATGTGTATGAACCCTGCTGCCCTTACCTTTGTTGCAACATGAAGATGCAGCTATCACTCAACAATGGCCTCATAGCCAGTTATAGCGGCAGCCCGGTTCTGTGAATAGGACGTCTTTTGGCTGGCATTACAATGGAAGATTAGCCTGTGCAATCTTATGCTGATGTTATGGTCACCAAATATCAGCCCATCTGCAGAATTCTGTATGTGGGCAAACTAATTGGAAACATGTCCAGGTGTAGATTCAGGACTATGAAAAGATCATAATTTCCTTGACCCTTGTAGGTGGGTTTTTACCCAGGCCGTCGAACATAGTGCTGTACTGGACAACATCACTCTACATTTGGGTCATGGAACCTTTCACGGACTCCCACGGCACCATGTGCCATGTACCCTTGCTCAGGAGGTTGTCTGAAATGGGGGAGGCGGGGTAGATGTAGTACTGACTTTTTGCATTGGTTTTCTGACCACTCTCAGATGGTATCAAGGTATAGGTTTTATTTTTGATCAAATTGTGGCATGGTTTTATGATGATCTGGATATTGACCACATAGTTGAAACATATGAGGCCTGAGTTGTTGATGATTTCCTAGTGGGGTGGCAGGGGCGGGTCCTGTAGATGTTGAAAGGTAATATCATCCATGAGTCAATGTGTTATTTATTTAGCTTCCCATGACCTTTTCTCTATAATATTTCCCCTGAAAAATGCATCAGTTCTCCCCACTTTCCAAATTGCAGTTGCCTTTCATAGATGTCGGAGAAGCTGCTACATATTATGCCTTTTATACACTCTCAAAACGTGCATCTAAACATCCCAAAAAATGATGATAATTGCCAAATAGCAAATCACAGAAAACTTTGGATTTGTCCAAACCAATTCTAGAATGACCGATTCTATTCATTTAGACTCCTTCCAAGTCACAGTACGCCAAAGTTTATTCATATGTTGCTGGTTTTATTGTTTTTGGCTATCCAGATGAAATTGAACATTTCGGATATGGCTGGTGGACAAGAACACGTGGGCGAATATGTGAAGTATAATATTTATCATAGGAAGATGCTGAAGACAGCTGTCATGATCAGATATAAAGGGTGATGGCAAGGTTATCTTAGTGTGATGGCAATCTGATTACTTAATTTCCTTTTGCCTCTGCAAAGGACTCATAGGTATGAAGGTGTTCTAAATTCAGAACGGGCGATATTCTGTTTGAATTAACTGATGAATATTTTATTCCTCCAAAAAAAAAGAGAAAACCAACAGGATACCAGCAATACGACATAGCAACTTGGGAATTATGTGATTGTTGTTGCGGCAAGAATAGTGAGAGTAACTGACAACAGATCTTGAACAACCAAAGATTGCTTCAGTCGTGATACGAGAAGGTCACACTATTGTAGGTCTGTATCGCAAACACTGATTCGCAGCAGAAAGAAAGTAGTTGGATTTTTATTTGTTTGTTTATTTATTTATATAGCGTGCCAAACCCGTGGGTATCAGGGTGCATTAGCAAGGATACATAGTATTACAATAAGACAGATACAAGCAAATTATTTACATTACCTTGGTGTAGTGGACAGCGTACATTCTAGGTTACATGATCGCAATGTAGTACAGGTATATACAAGAATGTATGGTGGCTCCAGCTTAAGCATCATGTGAGAAGAGCCATATTTTGGGTTTATATCTAAAGCCATAGAGTGAGGGTTCTGATCTGAGTGCAGCAGGGAGGGTATTCCACAGTTTGGCTGCCAGAACTGGAAAGCTGCTACCCCCTGCTTTCGTAAGCTTGTATCTGGAAACCTTAAGGCAGTGAGAGTGTAGGGTTCTGGTAGGTCGATCAGATGGGTTTTTGGAGAAGTTGTCTACGAAGTATGTGGGTGCTGAATTGGCGAGGCATGTGTGGGTAATGGTTAATGATTTGAAGGAGCAGACCACTGCCCTGGAACGCAGACAGAATACAAGGGCCCAATAGGAGCCAGGACTGCCGTAAGGACAGTTCCATATTGAACAACACCCCACTGAGGGCAATCAGCAAACAGACTAGCCTTGAGAAAGACCGTACGGGTCGAAACACGTGTCGGCTGACCGCAAATAAACGAATCACTTTGTACCAACCAAAGTGTTATGGATATCATTTCTAATCTTTATAACCAAGATAACCGGGAGCAAAAAACCCTTTCCACGTACCAAACAGGGGCTCAGGCTTAACCCCAAAACGGCTCCTGTGATCTTGCCTAACTCACAATCTAAATATAACTGCTGCACAGCACAGGCAGGTTCCATTCCTAGAAGCCTCAACCCACAGTTAATGATTTGAAGTTAATTCTATCCTTCACAGTTAACTATTCAGTGGTACGTCTGATATCTGAGATGTGTTGTGTTCTGGGAATGTTTAACGTCGTTCTTAGTGCGTTATTGTAATATCTAACTTCCAGTTTCGTACTTATCATCAAACACAAGTGTCAACATACAACATATTACCCACCTCTTGACTTGATTGCTCCCTGGGGCTTGTGATTGTTCTACTTGAAGACTAATGAGGTTCCTCCTAGGGATCCCTTCACTACCCGCTCCAAGAGTCGGGACGTAAAGGAGCCCCCAGGGAAAACTCCCAACTGGGGAAAAAAACCCTGTGCTGGGCTGCTAGGGTTCGTGGAATCCTGAGGACTGCTAGGATGATGTGCTTCAGCCACGAGGTCGTTGGTAAGTCATCAGTAGGACAGGAAACTGAGAAGTGAAGATATAAATGGTAATAGACTAGTCAATACTTGAGAGTAGAAAAGATAGAGAATGTGAATAGGGTGAAACAAGGATTACATCGATGTCATCCGGCCAATCCTAAATGCAAGATAAAAGCAGGTCGAGGCTCACTCCTAATCTCAATGAGCTAAAGAAAGATAAGAGTGTTAATCTACAAAGCTTGTTTTCATAGTTTTGTCTAGAAACACTAAGATCGCTTCTCTTACCGCCTGAAAAAATAACCTGAAGGAAAAACCCTTTCCTGTACTTCCGGGTAGAATCTCCTACTTCTTCTTGTGCAGTGGCTAGAATCAGAAGTGCTACGGGAAAAATAGGACACGTACAATTATAAAGAGTAACCAGTGAATGATTCTCTAAAATAAAGGGCCGTAAGAATAAGTACGTTGTAACGCACCTAAACGAGCCTCTGAAGAGACCAGCGTACTCAGCACTAACAGAACCCGTAATGGTGGAAAGACAATCAGCTGGAAGCCCGGTTGATTCAACTAAGAAGAAACAAAGGACATCACGAGCTATTAGAAATAACAGCGTTAAGCACTAAGAAGTAAGGAAAGTAAGTTAGTAGGATCAGATTGGAATCTAAAACGAACTTACGGAGCATACCGCCACTCAGGAATAGAGAAGCAACGCGCGTTGCCACAGGTAGAATGTCCGGATACACTGTGCGGAAGTCTGGGGGCATGGCCAACAATCTGTTGAGATCCGGCAAAAACGCTAGAGCGTTGCAGCTTGTTCCGCAACAACCCGGAACAGCTTGCGCAGCGTAAGAGAATCGGTATACAGAACCGATAACCAAATTAGGTGTAACAGTATGCCCCCTCTTAGATCGAATCTCCCCTGGTTTTCCAGGGTGCCTCTGATGAAAAAGTCTTATCAATTGTGGTGCATGAACCGCTGATTTCGGTTCCCAGGTTTGATCAGATGCGGTGTAACCTTTCCAGTCAACTAAGTATTGGAGTCTCCCATGATGTAGGCGGGAGTCGCAAATGTCTGAGACTTCATACTCCGGTCCTGTGGATGTGATAACTGGTGCAGTCCGAGCGGAGAAACGAGGATGGAATGCACTCCGTCGGTCTGGTTTCAATTGAGAAACATGGAAAACCGGATGTATGCGTGCCCATGTTTTAGGAAGTTTCAGTTTTAATGCCGCAGTTCCCATGGGAGCCACCACCCGGAAAGGAACCATAAATTTAGGCGAAAGCTAAGAAGGTCTCAGATGTCAGGGAAGAAACCTGGAAGAAAGCCAAACCCAATCCCCTGGTTTCAATCCTGGCGCAGGGGTTCGATGTCGGTCAGCAAACCGCTTCACTCTGTCCTGGGTATTCTTCAGAGCTTCTTTAGCAATATCTTGGCCCTGATGGATCTGTTTTAATAAAGAGTCAACATCAGGAATTTTATTATCCTCTGGTCTCTTCACTGGAAATGATGCTGGATGAAACCCATAGGTACAATAGAACAGAGATGTCTTTATAGCAGAGTGATAAGAGTTACTGTATGCATACTCAGCAATTGGTAACAAATCCTTCCAGTTGTCTTGAGCAGCGGAAATGTAATTCCTTAGGTATCCTTCCAATGTCTGGTTAAGTCTCTCAGTTTGGCCATTGGTTTGCGGGTGATAACCTGAATTTAGCGCTCGAGTAATCCCCAATCTATGGCAGATATGTTTCCAGTATCTGGATGTATACTGGGATCCTCGATCCGAGATTATAGTTTCGGGTAAACCATGTAGAGAGAATACCCGAGAAATAAAAGTACGTGCCATCAAAGCTGCCGATTGTAATGCAGCCAGTGGTAGAAAATGAGCCATTTTAGTGAAAGAGTCTATTACTATCATGATGGTTGAACATCCTCCTGAGGGTGGTAGTTCGACTATAAAATCTGTAGAGATTATTTGCCAAGGTCGCACAGCATCTTTACCAAAGTCCCAAAAGGAGAATGTCTAGGACTCTTGGACTGTAAACAATGGGGGCAAGATTCCACATAACTACGAATATCCTCCTTGAGAGATGGCCACCAAAAGTATAGAGAAATTAATTAAGTGGTAGCATAACCACAATGACCTGCCGTTTTAGAATCATGGCACATGCCCAGAACTTCTCTATGTAATGATTTAGTCGGTACATATGCTTGATCACCCCTGAAATAACATCCTTCTTTTTTACTAAGGGTGACTTGTTCATTCTTTCTGAGTGACTTTAAGGTGGAAGGGCCAGAATGTTGTTCCAGACGTTGTACGAAATTTGGGAATTTGACCAAACTCATTGCTAAACAAGGAAAGATACGTTCAGGTTTAGTTGACAGATTGAAATAACCATCCTTACGAGACAAGGCATCTGCCTGTAAATGATTCCTCCCAGGAATAAAAGTAAATACAATTCTGAAAGGAGAAAAAAAATGAGCCCACCTAGCCTGTCGGCTGTTACAGGTTTGAGCATATTGAAGAATCCGTAAATTCTGATGGTCTGTTCTTACTTCTGTTGGATGTTGGGCTCCCAACAATAGATGCCTCCATTCTTCGAAAGATCTTTTAATCGCCAGCAATTCTTTTACAAGAACAGTCTAATTCAGTTCTGCCGGTGAAAGAGTTTTGGAAAGATATGCAATGGGTCGTTCTACATCCTGTTCATCCTTTTGTAAAAGAACCACTCCCAGAGCATACTGAGATGCATCCGTTTCGATGATAAAACCCCAGGATTGATCCGGAGTTTTTAATATAGGTGCTGTGGAGAATCTTCTTTTTAAAGTGTCAAAGGCCCTTAGTGTCAATTCGGTCCAGAGATAAGGAACACCTTTCTTCAGAAGGTTGGTAAGGGGCTGAGTCAGAGCAGAGAAGTTTGGTATGAATCGACGGTAAAAATTAGAAAATCCCACAAATCTTTGAATGTCCTTGCATGAGTTGGGAATAGGCCAATCCTGAACTGTGGTAACCTTTCAGGGTCCATAGCAATGCCTTAAGCAGACAAAATATAACCCAAGTATGTTACCTTAGGTTGGTGAAATGAACACTTTTCAAAATTACAATATAGATGATTATTCAGTAGCCTTTCTAATACTTCTTTAACATGAATTTTGTGTTCGGAATTATTCTTAGAGAATACCAAAATGTCATCAAGGTAAACTATGACGTAATGAAGCAATAGATCTGAGAATAGATGGTCCATAAATCGCTGGAAAATCGCCGGGGCATTGGATAACCCGAATGGCATGACTTGATATTGAAAATGTCCAAAAGGGGTCCGGAAGGCAGTTTTCCACTCGTCACCCTTTCTTATTCTAATGAGATGATATGCGCCCTTAAGATCCAATTTAGTGTAAATGTTTGCTCCTTTGACTGCTTCCAAGATATCCGGGATCAAAGGCATGGGATACCTATCTGGAATGGTGATCTTATTTAACCCTCTGAAGTCTATACACGGCCTAAGCTCTGTAGAATTTTTCTTGAGAACAAAGAAAAGGGACGCTGCTGCCGGTTATTAATCCATTCTTTAGATTTGTGTCTAAATAGTCTCTCAAAACCTCCTTCTCCGAAGTGGACAAAATATACATCCTGCCAAACGGTAGTGGTTGTTCCGGGATGAGATCAATGGCGCAATCATCTCTCCGGTGAGGGGGTAGTTGCATATATTCCACCGGGGAGAAAACTTCAGAAAATTGTTGATATTCTGTTTGAAGACCTGCTACAAAATTAAGCGATGTTACCGGCCTACAGATACTCTGCTTATGGGCTTCAGATTGAGGATAGACTTCTAAAGACCCCTCCTCCGTGTGACCGATACAATGAGTTAAACAGAATTCTGAACCCAAAAAGAATGAACGAGCCGTCCAGTTTATGAAGGGGTTATGCTTTTGAAGCCATGGTAATCCCAATATAATGGGATAATGAGCGGCTCGTATGATATCCAACGTAATGATCTCCTGATGAGTTGCAATAACCATTGATAGCGGGGAAAGTCTGGCTGATAATAGGCCCGGAGATTAATGGGCTGCCATCAACACTCTCTACTGGAACAGCCTCTGCCTTGCCAGTCCTGGGTATATGATGTTGCATAGCCCATCCATCATCAATAAAAATACCAGCTGCGCCACAATCCAGTAGAGCAGATACTTCAGGTAGAACATGATTTCCAAACTTCAATATCACACGTAACACCAGCATATTCGTGACCGGTGGAGTACTGCCTTGAAAAGTCTGCAAAAGGGTGGAGGAACCTGGATTAGAAACAGGATCCCGGACCGCGGTTCCTCCTACGGCCGGGCGTTGGCGTTTCCCCACTTTCGTGGAGGCGCAATAGTACACTCTTGTACCGTGCACGCTTTAGAACCGCAATACATGCATAGCCCCTGTGACCTTCTGCAAGCCCTTTCTTCTGAAGGAAGGTGTCCTCTCCCTGTTGCCCCTAGCTGCATAGGTTCTTCTGAGCTTGCCCCCTTATAGGTAGAGGCAGGAGTAGAAAAGGTACGAGTGAATTTCCCTTTACGCCTTTCACTACTTCTTTCCTTCAATCTGTAGTCGATCTGCATAACAAGCGTAATAAACTCAGTAAGGGAGGTTGGACGAGGTACTCTAGAAATCTCGTCCTTCAATTCCTCTGACAGGCCCCTCCGAAATAAGGTTACTTGGGCAACATCTGACCATGTGGATTCACTAGCAATTTGTTTGAATCTGGTATTATAAGTCAATATGTCCTGATTCCCCGGTCTTACATCTAGCAGATGTTCCTGAGCCGCAATTCTTATTTCCTGCCTTCCACAAAATTGTCTTAATACTGTTACAGGAAGCGGGATAGGAGTCATGAATGATGTTATTTGTCGTAACCAGACGAGTGGCCCAGGCAAGAGCCGGAGCCACCATTTGGGATATCATATATTCAACTCGATCCCGGTCAGTATGAAAAAAAAACATTTTTAAAGGAAAACTGAATAGAACAGGCATCAAGAAACTCCTTAATCTTATGTGGGTTTCCATCAAACTGACCCCCGGGCAAGGGCCCTGGAGGGACTTCTGAACAATGAGGTACTCTATTAACAGCTGCCTGTTGAGCCGCATATTGAGCTGCCTGTTGCTGATTCTGTTGGGTCTGCCGAAGATTGGCATTTTCCTGCTTGAGGTTCTGAACCTCTGCAGTCAAAGATTGTACTGCAGTTATCAACTGTTGGATCTGCTGGTCCATGATCAATAATATACTTGTATGTTGACCCTTAGTTCTAGGCCAATCGGGCGTTGCTTGCTGTAATATCTAATTTCCAATTTCGTACTTATCATCAAACACAAGTGTCAACATACAACATATTACCCACCTCTTGACTTGATTGCTCCCTGGGGCTTGTGATTGTTCTACTTGAAGACTAATGAGGTTCCTCCTAGGGATCCCTTCACTACCCGCTCAAAGAGTCGGGACGTAAAGAGCCCCCAGGGAAAACCCCCAACGGGGGGAAAAAAACCCTGTGCTGGGCTGCTAGGGTTCGTGGAATCCTGAGGACTGCTAGGATGATGTGCTTCAGCCACGAGGTCGTTGGTAAGTCATCAGTAGGACAGGAAACTGAGAAGTGAAGATATAAATGGTAATAGACTAGTCAATACTTGAGAGTAGAAAAGATAGAGAATGTGAATAGGGTGAAACAAGGATTACATCGATGTCATCCGGCCAATCCTAAATGCAAGATAAAAGCGGTTAGAGGCTCACTCCTAATCTCAATGAGCTAAAGAAAGATAAGAGTGTTAATCTATGAAGCTTGTTTTCATATTTTTGTCTAGAAACACAAGATCGCTTCTCTTACCGCCTGAAAAAATAACCTGAAGGAAAAACCCTTTCCTGTACTTCCGGGTAGAATCTCCTACTTCTTCTTGTGCAGTGGCTAGAATCAGAAGTGCTACGGGGAAAGTAGGACGCGTACAATTATAAAGAGTAACCAGTGAATGATTCTCTAAAATAAAGGGCCGTAAGAATAAGTACGTTGTAACGCACCTAAACGAGCCTCTGAAGAGACCAGCGTACTCAGCACTAACAGAACCCGTAATGGTGGAAAGACAATCAGCTGGAAGCCCGGTTGATTCAACTAAGAAGAAACAAAGGACATCACGAGCTATTAGAAATAACAGCGTTAAGCACTAAGAAGTAAGGAAAGTAAGTTAGTAGGATCAGATTGGAATCTAAAACGAACTTACGGAGCATACCGCCACTCAGGAATAGAGAAGCAACGCGCGTTGCCACAGGTAGAATGTCCGGATATACTGTGCGGAAGTATGGGGGCATGGCCAACAATCTGTTGAGATCCGGCAAAAACGCTAGAGCGTTGCAGCTTGTTCCGCAACAACCCGGAACAGCTCGCGCAGCGTAAGAGAATCGGTATACAGAACCGATAACCAAATTAGGTGTAACAGTATGCCCCCTCTTAGATCGAATCTCCCCTGGTTTTCCAGGGTGCCTCTGATGAAAAAGTCTTATCAATTGTGGTGCATGAACCGCTGATTTCGGTTCCCAGGTTTGATCAGATGCGGTGTAACCTTTCCAGTCAACTAAGTATTGGAGTCTCCCATGATGTAGGCGGGAGTCGCAAATGTCTGAGACTTCATACTCCGGTCCTGTGGATGTGATAACTGGTGCAGGCCGAGCGGAGAAACGAGGATGGAATGCACTCCGTCGGTCTGGTTTCAATTGAGAAACATGGAAAACCGGATGTATGCGTGCCCATGTTTTAGGAAGTTTCAGTTTTAATGCCGCAGTTCCCATGGGAGCCACCACCCGTAAAGGAACCATAAATTTAGGCGAAAGCTAAGAAGGTCTCAGATGTCAGGGAAGAAACCTGGAAGAAAGCCAAACCCAATCCCCTGGTTTCAATCCTGGCGCAGGGGTTCGATGTCGGTCAGCAAACCGCTTCACTCTGTCCTGGGTATTCTTCAGAGCTTCTTTAGCAATATCTTGGCCCTGATGGATCTGTTTTAATAAAGAGTCAACATCAGGAATTTTATTATCCTCTGGTCTCTTCACTGGAAATGATGCTGGATGAAACCCATAGGTACAATAGAACAGAGATGTCTTTATAGCAGAGTGATAAGAGTTACTGTATGCATACTCAGCAATTGGTAACAAATCCTTCCAGTTGTCTTGAGCAGCGGAAATGTAATTCCTTAGGTATCCTTCCAATGTCTGGTTAAGTCTCTCAGTTTGGCCATTGGTTTGCGGGTGATAACCTGAATTTAGCGCTCGAGTAATCCCCAATCTATGGCAGATATGTTTCCAGTATCTGGATGTATACTGGGATCCTCGATCCGAGATTATAGTTTCGGGTAAACCATGTAGAGAGAATACCCGAGAAATAAAAGTACGTGCCATCAAAGCTGCCGATTGTAATGCAGCCAGTGGTAGAAAATGAGCCATTTTAGTGAAAGAGTCTATTACTATCATGATGGTTGAACATCCTCCTGAGGGTGGTAGTTCGACTATAAAATCTGTAGAGATTATTTGCCAAGGTCGCACAGGTATCAGCATCTTTACCAAAGTCCCAAAAGGAGAATGTCTAGGACTCTTGGACTGTAAACAATGGGGGCAAGATTCCACATAACTACGAATATCCTCCTTGAGAGGTGGCCACCAAAAGTATAGAGAAATTAATTAAGTGGTAGCATAACCACAATGACCTGCCGTTTTAGAATCATGACACATGCCCAGAACTTCTCTATGTAATGATTTAGTCGGTACATATGCTTGATCACCCCTGAAATAACATCCTTCTTTTTTACTAAGGGTGACTTGTTCATTCTTTCTGAGTGACTTTAAGGTGGAAGGGCCAGAATGTTGTTCCAGACGTTGTACGAAATTTGGGAATTTGACCAAACTCATTGCTAAACAAGGAAAGATACGTTCAGGTCTAGTTGACAGATTGAAATAACCATCCTTACGAGACAAGGCATCTGCCTGTAAATGATTCCTCCCAGGAATAAAAGTAAATACAATTCTGAAAGGAGAAAAAAAATGAGCCCACCTAGCCTGTCGGCTGTTACAGGTTTGAGCATATTGAAGAATCCGTAAATTCTGATGGTCTGTTCTTACTTCTGTTGGATGTTGGGCTCCCAACAATAGATGCCTCCATTCTTCGAAAGATCTTTTAATCGCCAGCAATTCTTTTACAAGAACAGTGTAATTCAGTTCTGCCGGTGAAAGAGTTTTGGAAAGATATGCAATGGGTCGTTCTACATCCTGTTCATCCTTTTGTAAAAGAACCACTCCCAGAGCATACTGAGATGCATCCGTTTCGATGATAAAACCCCAGGATTGATCCAGAGTTTTTAATATAGGTGCTGTGGAGAATCTTCTTTTTAAAGTGTCAAAGGCCCTTAGTGTCAATTCGGTCCAGAGATAAGGAACACCTTTCTTCAGAAGGTTGGTAAGGGGCTGAGTCAGAGCAGAGAAGTTTGGTATGAATCGACGGTAAAAATTAGGAAATCCCACAAATCTTTGAATTTCCTTGCATGAGTTGGGAATAGGCCAATCCTGAACAGTGGTAACCTTTCAGAGTCCATAGCAATGCCTTAAGCAGACAAAATATAACCCAAGTATGTTACCTTAGGTTGGTGAAATGAACACTTTTCAAAATTACAATATAGATGATTATTCAGTAGCCTTTCTAATACTTCTTTAACATGAATTTTGTGTTCGGAATTATTCTTAGAGAATACCAAAATGTCATCAAGGTAAACTATGACGTAATGAAGCAATAGATCTGAGAATAGATGGTCCATAAATCGCTGGAAAATCGCCGGGGCATTGGATAACCCGAATGGCATGACTTGATATTGAAAATGTCCAAAAGGGGTCCGGAAGGCAGTTTTCCACTCGTCACCCTTTCTTATTCTAATGAGATGATATGCGCCCTTAAGATCCAATTTAGTGTAAATGTTTGCTCCTTTGACTGCTTCCAAGATATCCGGGATCAAAGGCATGGGATACCTATCTGGAATGGTGATCTTATTTAACCCTCTGAAGTCTATACACGGCCTAAGCTCTGTAGAATTTTTCTTGAGAACAAAGAAAAGGGACGCTGCTGCCGGTTATTAATCCATTCTTTAGATTTGTGTCTAAATAGTCTCTCAAAACCTCCTTCTCCGAAGTGGACAAAATATACATCCTGCCAAACGGTAGTGGTTGTTCCGGGATGAGATCAATGGCGCAATCATCTCTCCGGTGAGGGGGTAGTTGCATATATTCCACCGGGGAGAAAACTTCAGAAAATTGTTGATATTCTGTTTGAAGACCTGCTACAAAATTAAGCGATGTTACCGGCCTACAGATACTCTGCTTATGGGCTTCAGATTGAGGATAGACTTCTAAAGACCCCTCCTCCATGTGACCGATACAATGAGTTAAACAGAATTCTGAACCCAAAAAGAATGAACGAGCCGTCCAGTTTATGAAGGGGTTATGCTTTTGAAGCCATGGTAATCCCAATATAATGGGATAATGAGCGGCTCGTATGATATCCAACGTAATGATCTCCTGATGAGTTGCAATAACCATTGATAGCGGGAAAGTCTGGCTGATAATAGGCCCGGAGATTAATGGGCTGCCATCAACACTCTCTACTGGAACAGCCTCTGCCTTGCCAGTCCTGGGTATATGATGTTGCATAGCCCATCCATCATCAATAAAAATACCAGCTGCGCCACAATCCAGTAGAGCAGATACTTCAGGTAGAACATGATTTCCAAACTTCAATATCACACGTAACACCAGCATATTCGTGACCGGTGGAGTACTGCCTTGAAAAGTCTGCAAAAGGGTGGAGGAACCTGGATTAGAAACAGGATCCCGGACCGCGGTTCCTCCTACGGCCGGGCGTTGGCGTTTCCCCACTTTCGTGGAGGCGCAATAGTACACTCTTGTACCGTGCACGCATTAGAACCGCAATACATGCATAGCCCCTGTGACCTTCTGCGAGCCCTTTCTTCTGAAGGAAGGTGTCCTCTCCCTGTTGCCCCTAGCTGCATAGGTTCTTCTGAGCTTGCCCCCTTATAGGTAGAGGCAGGAGTAGAAAAGGTACGAGTGAATTTCCCTTTACGCTTTTCACTACTTCTTTCCTTCAATCTGTAGTCGATCTGCATAACAAGCGTAATAAACTCAGTAAGGGAGGTTGGACGAGGTACTCTAGAAATCTTGTCCTTCAATTCCTCTGACAGGCCCCTCCGAAATAAGGTTACTTGGGCAACATCTGACCATGTGGATTCACTAGCAATTTGTTTGAATCTGGTAATATAAGTCAATATGTCCTGATTCCCCGGTCTTACATCTAGCAGATGTTCCTGAGCCGCAATTCTTATTTCCTGCCTTCCACAAAATTGTTTTAATACTGTTACAGAAAGCGGGATAGGAGTCATGAATGATGTTATTTGTCGTAACCAGACGAGTGGCCCAGGCAAGAGCCGGAGCCACCATTTGGGATATCATATATTCAACTCGATCCCGGTCAGTATGAAAAAAAAACATTTTTAAAGGAAAACTGAATAGAACAGGCATCAAGAAACTCCTTAATCTTATGTGGGTTTCCATCAAACTGACCCCCGGGCAAGGGCCCTGGAGGGACTTCTGAACAATGAGGTACTCTATTAACAGCTGCCTGTTGAGCCGCATATTGAGCTGCCTGTTGCTGATTCTGTTGGGTCTGCCGAAGATTGGCATTTTCCTGCTTGAGGTTCTGAACCTCTGCAGTCAAAGATTGTACTGCAGTTATCAACTGCTGGATCTGCTGGTCCATGATCAATAGTATACTTGTATGTTGACCCTTAGTTCTAGGCCAATCGGGCGTTGCTTGCTGTAATATCTAATTTCCAATTTCGTACTTATCATCAAACACAAGTGTCAACATACAACATATTACCCACCTCTTGACTTGATTGCTCCGTGGGGCTTGTTATTGTTCTACTTGAAGACTAATGAGGTTCCTCCTAGGGATCCCTTCACTACCCGCTCCAAGAGTCGGGACGTAAAGAGCCCCCAGGGAAAACCCCCAACGGGAGGAAAAAAACCCTGTGCTGGGCTGCTAGGGTTCGTGGAATCCTGAGGACTGCTAGGATGATGTGCTTCAGCCACAAGGTCGTTGGTAAGTCATCAGTAGGACAGGAAACTGAGAAGTGAAGATATAAATGGTAATAGACTAGTCAATACTTGAGAGTAGAAAAGATAGAGAATGTGAATAGGGTGAAACAAGGATTACATCGATGTCATCCGGCCAATCCTAAATGCAAGATAAAAGCGGTTAGAGGCTCACTCCTAATCTCAATGAGCTAAAGAAAGATAAGAGTGTTAATCTATGAAGCTTGTTTTCATAGTTTTGTCTAGAAACACTAAGATCGCTTCTCTTACCGCCTGAAAAAATAACCTGAAGGAAAAACCCTTTCCTGTACTTCCGGGTAGAATCTCCTACTTCTTCTTGTGCAGTGGCTAGAATCAGAAGTGCTACGGGGAAAGTAGGACGCGTACAATTATAAAGAGTAACCAGTGAATGATTCTCTAAAATAAAGGGCCGTAAGAATAAGTACGTTGTAACGCACCTAAACGAGCCTCTGAAGAGACCAGCGGACTCAGCACTAACAGAACCCGTAATGGTGGAAAGACAATCAGCTGGAAGCCCGGTTGGTTCAACTAAGAAGAAACAAAGGACATCACGAGCTATTAGAAATAACAGCGTTAAGCACTAAGAAGTAAGGAAAGTAAGTTAGTAGGATCAGATTGGAATCTAAAACGAACTTACGGAGCATACCGCCACTCAGGAATAGAGAAGCAACGCGCGTTGCCAGAGGTAGAATGTCCGGATATACTGTGCGGAAGTCTGGGGGCATGGCCAACAATCTGTTGAGATCCGGCAAAAACGCTAGAGCGTTGCAGCTTGTTCCGCAACAACCCGGAACAGCTCGCGCAGCGTAAGAGAATCGGTATACAGAACCGATAACCAAATTAGGTGTAACAGTATGCCCCCTCTTAGATCGAATCTCCCCTGGTTTTCCAGGGTGCCTCTGATGAAAAAGTCTTATCAATTGTGGTGCATGAACCGCTGATTTCGGTTCCCAGGTTTGATCAGATGCGGTGTAACCTTTCCAGTCAACTAAGTATTGGAGTCTCCCATGATGTAGGCGGGAGTCGCAAATGTCTGAGACTTCATACTCCGGTCCTGTGGATGTGATAACTGGTGCAGGCCGAGCGGAGAAACGAGGATGGAATGCACTCCGTCGGTCTGGTTTCAATTGAGAAACATGGAAAACCGGATGTATGCGTGCTCATGTTTTAGGAAGTTTCAGTTTTAATGCCGCAGTTCCCATGGGAGCCACCACCCGGAAAGGAACCATAAATTTAGGCGAAAGCTTAGAAGGTCTCAGATGTCAGGGAAGAAACCTGGAAGAAAGCCAAACCCAATCCCCTGGTTTCAATCCTGGCGCAGGGGTTCGATGTCGGTCAGCAAACCGCTTCACTCTGTCCTGGGTATTCTTCAGAGCTTCTTTAGCAATATCTTGGCCCTGATGGATCTGTTTTAATAAAGAGTCAACATCAGGAATTTTATTATCCTCTGGTCTCTTCACTGGAAATGATGCTGGATGAAACCTATAGGTACAATAGAACAGAGATGTCTTTATAGCAGAGTGATAAGAGTTACTGTATGCATACTCAGCAATTGGTAACAAATCCTTCCAGTTGTCTTGAGCAGCGGAAATGTAATTCCTTAGGTATCCTTCCAATGTCTGGTTAAGTCTCTCAGTTTGGCCATTGGTTTGCGGGTGATAACCTGAATTTAGCGCTCGAGTAATCCCCAATCTATGGCAGATATGTTTCCAGTATCTGGATGTATACTGGGATCCTCGATCCGAGATTATAGTTTCGGGTAAACCATGTAGAGAGAATACCCGAGAAATAAAAGTACGTGCCATCAAAGCTGCCGATTGTAATGCAGCCAGTGGTAGAAAATGAGCCATTTTAGTGAAAGAGTCTATTACTATCATGATGGTTGAACATCCTCCTGAGGGTGGTAGTTCGACTATAAAATCTGTAGAGATTATTTGCCAAGGTCGCACAGGTATCAGCATCTTTACCAAAGTCCCAAAAGGAGAATGTCTAGGACTCTTGGACTGTAAACAATGGGGGCAAGATTTCACATAACTACGAATATCCTCCTTGAGAGATGGCCACCAAAAGTATAGAGAAATTAATTAAGTGGTAGCATAACCACAATGACCTGCCGTTTTAGAATCATGGCACATGCCCAGAACTTCTCTATGTAATGATTTAGTCGGTACATATGCTTGATCACCCCTGAAATAACATCGTTCTTGTTTACTAAGGGTGACTTGTTCATTCTTTGTGAGTGACTTTAAGGTGGAAGGGCCAGAATGTTGTTCCAGACGTTGTACGAAATTTGGGAATTTGACCAAACTCATTGCTAAACAAGGAAAGATACGTTCAGGTCTAGTTGACAGATTGAAATAACCATCCTTACGAGACAAGGCATCTGCCTGTAAATGATTCCTCCCAGGAATAAAAGTAAATACAATTCTGAAAGGAGAAAAAAAATGAGCCCACCTAGCCTGTCGGCTGTTACAGGTTTGAGCATATTGAAGAATCCGTAAATTCTGATGGTCTGTTCTTACTTCTGTTGGATGTTGGGCTCCCAACAATAGATGCCTCCATTCTTTGAAAGATCTTTTAATCGCCAGCAATTCTTTTACAAGAACAGTGTAATTCAGTTTTGCCGGTGAAAGAGTTTTGGAAAGATATGCAATGGGTCGTTCTACATCCTGTTCATCCTTTTGTAAAAGAACCACTCCCAGAGCATACTGAGATGCATCCGTTTCGATGATAAAACCCCAGGATTGATCCGGAGTTTTTAATATAGGTGCTGTGGAGAATCTTCTTTTTAAAGTGTCAAAGGCCCTTAGTGTCAATTCGGTCCAGAGATAAGGAACACCTTTCTTCAGAAGGTTGGTAAGGGGCTGAGTCAGAGCAGAGAAGTTTGGTATGAATCGACGGTAAAAATTAGAAAATCCCACAAATCTTTGAATGTCCTTGCATGTGTTGGGAATAGGCCAATCCTGAACAGTGGTAACCTTTCAGGGTCCATAGCAATGCCTTGAGCAGACAAAATATAACCCAAGTATGTTACCTTAGGTTGGTGAAATGAACACTTTTCAAAATTACAATATAGATGATTATTCAGTAGCCTTTCTAATACTTCTTTAACATGAATTTTGTGTTCGGAATTATTCTTAGAGAATACCAAAATGTCATCAAGGTAAACTATGACGTAATGAAGCAATAGATCTGAGAATAGATGGTCCATAAATCGCTGGAAAATCGCCGGGGCATTGGATAACCCGAATGGCATGACTTGATATTGAAAATGTCCAAAAGGGGTCCGGAAGGCAGTTTTCCACTCGTCACCCTTTCTTATTCTAATGAGATGATATGCGCCCTTAAGATCCAATTTAGTGTAAATGTTTGCTCCTTTGACTGCTTCCAAGATATCCGGGATCAAAGGCATGGGATACCTATCTGGAATGGTGATCTTATTTAACCCTCTGAAGTCTATACACGGCCTAAGCTCTGTAGAATTTTTCTTGAGAACAAAGAAAAGGGACGCTGCTGCCGGTTATTAATCCATTCTTTAGATTTGTGTCTAAATAGTCTCTCAAAACCTCCTTCTCCGAAGTGGACAAAATATACATCCTGCCAAACGGTAGTGGTTGTTCCGGGATGAGATCAATGGCGCAATCATCTCTCCGGTGAGGGGGTAGTTGCATATATTCCACCGGGGAGAAAACTTCAGAAAATTGTTGATATTCTGTTTGAAGACCTGCTACAAAATTAAGCGATGTTACCGGCCTACAGATACTCTGCTTATGGGCTTCAGATTGAGGATAGACTTCTAAAGACCCCTCCTCCGTGTGACCGATACAATGAGTTAAACAGAATTCTGAACCCAAAAAGAATGAACGAGCCGTCCAGTTTATGAAGGGGTTATGCTTTTGAAGCCATGGTAATCCCAATATAATGGGATAATGAGCGGCTCGTATGATATCCAACGTAATGATCTCCTGATGAGTTGCAATAACCATTGATAGCGGGAAAGTCTGGCTGATAATAGGCCCGGAGATTAATGGGCTGCCATCAACACTCTCTACTGGAACAGCCTCTGCCTTGCCAGTCCTGGGTATATGATGTTGCATAGCCCATCCATCATCAATAAAAATACCAGCTGCGCCACAATCCAGTAGAGCAGATACTTCAGGTAGAACATGATTTCCAAACTTCAATATCACACGTAACACCAGCATATTCGTGACCGGTGGAGTACTGCCTTGAAAAGTCTGCAAAAGGGTGGAGGAACCTGGATTAGAAACAGGATCCCGGACCGTGGTTCCTCCTACGGCCGGGCGTTGGCGTTTCCCCACTTTCGTGGAGGCGCAATAGTACACTCTTGTACCGTGCACGCATTAGAACCGCAATACATGCATAGCCCCTGTGACCTTCTGCGAGCCCTTTCTTCTGAAGGAAGGTGTCCTCTCCCTGTTGCCCCTAGCTGCATAGGTTCTTCTGAGCTTGCCCCCTTATAGGTAGAGGCAGGAGTAGAAAAGGTACGAGTGAATTTCCCTTTACGCCTTTCACTACTTCTTTCCTTCAATCTGTAGTCGATCTGCATAACAAGCGTAATAAACTCAGTAAGGGAGGTTGGACGAGGTACTCTAGAAATCTCGTCCTTCAATTCCTCTGACAGGCCCCTCCGAAATAAGGTTACTTGGGCAACATCTGACCATGTGGATTCACTAGCAATTTGTTTGAATCTGGTAATATAAGTCAATATGTCCTGATTCCCCGGTCTTACATCTAGCAGATGTTCCTGAGCCGCAATTCTTATTTCCTGCCTTCCACAAAATTGTCTTAATACTGTTACAGAAAGCGGGATAGGAGTCATGAATGATGTTATTTGTCGTAACCAGACGGGTGGCCCAGGCAAGAGCCGGAGCCACCATTTGGGATATCATATATTCAACTCGATCCCGGTCAGTATGAAAAAAAAACATTTTTAAAGGAAAACTGAATAGAACAGGCATCAAGAAACTCCTTAATCTTATGTGGGTTTCCATCAAACTGACCCCCGGGCAAGGGCCGTGGAGGGACTTCTGAACAATGAGGTACTCTATTAACAGCTGCCTGTTGAGCCGCATATTGAGCTGCCTGTTGCTGATTCTGTTGGGTCTGCCGAAGATTGGCATTTTCCTGCTTGAGGTTCTGAACCTCTGCAGTCAAAGATTGTACTGCAGTTATCAACTGCTGGATCTGCTGGTCCATGATCAATAATATACTTGTATGTTGACCCTTAGTTCTAGGCCAATCGGGCGTTGCTTGCTGTAATATCTAATTTCCAATTTCGTACTTATCATCAAACACAAGTGTCAACATACAACATATTACCCACCTCTTGACTTGATTGCTCCCTGGGGCTTGTGATTGTTCTACTTGAAGACTAATGAGGTTCCTCCTAGGGATCCCTTCACTACCCGCTCCAAGAGTCGGGACGTAAAGAGCCCCCAGGGAAAACCCCCAACGGGGGGAAAGAAACCCTGTGCTGGGCTGCTAGGGTTTGTGGAATCCTGAGGACTGCTAGGATGATGTGCTTCAGCCACAAGGTCGTTGGTAAGTCATCAGTAGGACAGGAAACTGAGAAGTGAAGATATAAATGGTAATAGACTAGTCAATACCTGAGAGTAGAAAAGATAGAGAATGTGAATAGGGTGAAACAAGGATTACATCGATGTCATCCGGCCAATCCTAAATGCAAGATAAAAGCGGTTAGAGGCTCACTCCTAATCTCAATGAGCTAAAGAAAGATAAGAGTGTTAATCTATGAAGCTTGTTTTCATAGTTTTGTCTAGAAACACTAAGATCGCTTCTCTTACCGCCTGAAAAAATAACCTGAAGGAAAAACCCTTTCCTGTACTTCCGGGTAGAATCTCCTACTTCTTCTTGTGCAGTGGCTAGAATCAGAAGTGCTACGGGGAAAGTAGGACGCGTACAATTATAAAGAGTAACCAGTGAATGATTCTCTAAAATAAAGGGCCGTAAGAATAAGTGCGTTGTAACGCACCTAAACGAGCCTCTGAAGAGACCAGCGTACTCAGCACTAACAGAACCCGTAATGGTGGAAAGACAATCAGCTGGAAGCCCGGTTGGTTCAACTAAGAAGAAACAAAGGACATCACGAGCTATTAGAAATAACAGCGTTAAGCACTAAGAAGTAAGGAAAGTAAGTTAGTAGGATCAGATTGGAATCTAAAATGAACTTACGGAGCATACCGCCACTCAGGAATAGAGAAGCAACGCGCGTTGCCACAGGTAGAATGTCCGGATATACTGTGCGGAAGTCTGGGGGCATGGCCAACAATCTGTTGAGATCCGGCAAAAACGCTAGAGCGTTGCAGCTTGTTCCGCAACAACCCGGAACAGCTCGCGCAGCGTAAGAGAATCGGTATACAGAACCGATAACCAAATTAGGTGTAACAGTTATTTTGCAAGATTTGTAATTTGTTGACATTGCATTTACTCGAGCCTAGGTATAAGGAATTACAATAGTCCATTTTTATAAGATCAGTGCTCTGGCCAATGTAGTGCAGCTAGATGTAGAAAGGAATGGTTTGCATGCATTAATTAACTTACATGTGTATGCTGTAGTGGAGGATGTGGCATTGACTTGTCTTTTCAAGTTTGAAGCAGAGTCAACATAAAAACTTAAGGTTCAATCAAAAATGAGTCCATAAGACATTCCATAGTTAGATTATCGAAGAGTCCAAAGTTTCAAAATTCCAGGATATTCAGGAGGGGGGTTTAAGAAATGACTGGTTCAGCACACAGTTGATGAAGCAGATACATGTAAGAAGCACGTTTGGAAGAATTGAAATGACATATAAACCAACAGCGGGCAGGTCAAACCACATCACACTGTCAGGGCTAATCCATAAAGAATGCAAGAGTCAAACCTGGTCAGAGCACAATAGACACATACTGTAGCAGATGGGATACATAGATATTCTTAGTGGGCCGCAGGCTCCATATAGGAAGTAATGACACAGAATTGCACTGCCAGTCATTGGGCCTCATCACGAGTTTGGCAGTAGCCCTTAAATGCGGTGGTAGCACTGTTACCACCGCATTTAAGGGTCCTCCAAATCATGACTTTGGCTGATTTCCCCCCACTCTCAGCTGGGGGGAAATCTGTCGAAAATGTGCCGATTTCCGGCGCGTTTACCGCCGGTGGGAAATCCACCGGTGGTAAAAGTGCAAAACTTCCCCATTGAGCCCAATGGGGAATGGGGAATTCCCCACTGGGCTCAATGGGGAATGGGCAATACCCGTTCTGCCAAACCCGTGATCCGGTGCTAATAGCGCCAGTGGGTTTGGCGGTAGGGCTAATAACGCCAGCGCTATTAGTGCCGGCGTTACCGCCCAACTTGTGATGAGGCCCATTATGTTTAGTTATGCCAACTCCAAGGATTTCTACCTCTGATTGGCAGCTGTAGAAGTATTATCAACCAAACAGTTTGACTCCTGCCATTTCAGGGAGCATCACATCAAGTAGATGGGTGGAGGGCTCAGGGCATGGGATGCTAAGTGAAAAGTTGGGTGTGCAGACCGGGGGAGACAGTGACCACGGTGGAGGGTGGAAGTAGAGAGCGCAGGGGGGAAAGGTGAAATATGGATGAGATGTGTGAGGTGGCCTGGCAAATAATGGAGTCTGGGAATTGAAATACAGAAGGACTTCCCCCACACCCACTTTATGCGTGAGGGCTGAGGGCGATGTGCAAGAGGAAAGGAGAAAGATGGGCAGAGAGTGCCGGGCAGACAGGTAGCTGTTGTATGTCAACGGGAGTATGGCACCCCCCCTCCCCCCCATTGGGAGCACAGGGAAGAGAGCAAGGCTGAGGAATATCAGAAGGGGGTTTTATGGATGGTCAAACAAAGGTTGGGGGAAAAGGTGATCACATGGGGAAAGCAACGCGGACAAAGCGAGCATTAAGTCAGTAGGAAAAGCCAGGATTTGGGCAACGAGCAATGTAAGCAAAAAATGACCTGGGTCGATGGAACCGTGCAGAACTGTTTAAGCAAATTCCCAAAGAAAACTTTCTGGTGTATGGCCTCGTTTTTCGGATACCTCAGGTTCAGTGACTGGTGTCTGCCCTTAGACTGTCAGTGCTGCAACATATTGTTGAAGACACGATGCGTCCAATGTCACACTGGGCACCCACCCAACCTTTGGTCCGAATGATGAAGTCATGAACACATTTGGCAGGCTGCTGCGATGCTGGGTGGGTAAGGAGTGCACTTGCTCTTGGTGGCAAGCACACACATGACAGTCATAGCCAGTAAGCGAGAGGAGACAGAGAGAAGGTCTGAACATGCCCATCAGTACACGCCTGTGCCTTGATATATCAAGAGAGCGAGTGGGGAAATGTGCCTCTCCTTCTTAAATGCAAGACGTTGACTTCAAATCACAGGAAATTGAGGAACCAGCGAACGTTTTTAGTTTATGTGTGGTCTTGTGAACATGTTTCAGGTGGCCCTTTATCAATAGAGATTGGCCATCCAGTAGTGGCCACACCAACAGGAACAGAGCCAAGGCAAAATAGGAAGTCATTAGGACAGTGATCGTGTAGTCTTTCTAAGTTCGAATAAGCAAATATCCAACAACACAAAAACTGTGACTTGTAAAATGCAAGCCAGCTTGTTAATGTATCTTGTTCTCAGAACTGATGGACATATTATTTTTTGCTATGGGATGTCTTTAGCGTCCTTCTTGACGGTCCTACTAATGTGGCGAGGTTGAGACCAGATAAAAGCCGTTAGTAGCTTGACAGTTTTTCGGCTCCTATTTTTCTGGCTGCGCGCCAGCAGCATGGCGTGTGGTGTGATGTTATGCCTTAAACATAATTACACCACAGTTGCTCGCATGATCTGCCCCAGGGGTTTTTGTGCCTCTCTATCTTTCAGCAAGTAATCTGTTTTTTTTATTTAAGTTTAGGGTCTTTCTGATCTGTCTCATTTCTTTTCGTTTACTATTTCACAATTCTGCAAAAGTCACAGGCACACCTACATCACTGTTTCTTTCGCAAGGAGCTCGTCATTATGCCTTGCGTGGTTTTTCGAAGTTTTGCATTAAGCGAGACTGCAGCAAAACATCTTTTTCATCTAAAAAATCAAAGTAGCCCTTCAGTTTCTCGAGCGCGCTGTTTGCCACGTGGACAAGTTCCTAAGGCACAATGTTCTGAGCTGGGATGGAGTCACAGTGGATGCTTCTTTGTCAATGACTGGCCCCAAGCACTTTAGGCTATTAACAAGCGGCTGACTTGTGTTCACTTATGCAATCTGTACACGGACCCGGCCAGGACTATTGGAGCATAATTACCATTGGCCTCCCAGCATTCAGCAGGTATAGCACGGGGCGTGTTGTGGGGAGCGTGGGACGAGAGGGCCCGATGAAACTAGCACTGCTTATTATTATTATTATGATATTTATTGAGCGCTGACCTGGCTTTGAGAAGCAATGGAGCACTTTACACAGGTATACAACAGTATAGATGCATAACTGAGAGCTTTACAGAGGTATATAACAGTACAGATACCTATCAGGGTGCTTTATAGAGGTATACAACAGTACAGATGCATAACTGAGAGCTTTACAGAGGTATACAACAGTACAGATGCATAATAGAGCGCTTTACACAGGTATACAACAGTTCAGATACATATCGGAGTGCTTTACAGAGGTATACAACAGTACAGATGCACAACTGAGAGCTTTACAGAGGTATATAACAGTACAGATACCTATCAGGGTGCTTTATAGAGGTATACAACAGTACAGATGCATAACTGAGAGCTTTACAGAGGTATGCAACAGTACAGATACATATCAGAGCTCTTTATAGAGGTATACAACAGTACAGATGCATAACTGGGAGCTTTACAGAGGTATACAACAGTACAGATGCATAACTGAGAGCTTTACAGAGGTATATAACAGTACAGATACCTATCAGGGTGCTTTATAGAGGTATACAACAGTACAGATGCATAACTGAGAGCTTTACAGAGGTATACAACAGTACAGATGCATAATAGAGCGCTTTACCGAGGTATACAACAGTACAGATACATATCAGAGTGCTTTATAGAGGTATACAACAGTACAGATGCATAACTGAGAGCTTTACAGAGGTATACAATAGTACAGATGCATAACAGTGCTTTATAGAGGCATACAACAGTACAGATGCATAACTGGGAGCTTTACAGAGGTATACAACAGTACAGATACATATCAGAGCGCTTTATAGAGGTATACAACAGTACAGATGCATAACTGGGAGCTTTACAGAGGTATACAACAGTACAGATACATATCGGAGTGCTTTTCAGAGGTATACAACAGTACAGATGCACAACAGACCGCTTTACAGAGGTATACAACAGTACAGATGCATAACTGAGAGCTTTACAGAGGTATATAACAGTACAGATACCTATCAGGGTGCTTTATAGAGGTATACAACAGTACAGATGCATAACTGAGAGCTTTACAGAGGTATACAACAGTACAGATGCATAATAGAGCGCTTTACAGAGGTATACAACAGTACAGATACATATCAGAGTGCTTTATAGAGGTATACAACAGTACAGATGCATACCTGAGAGCTTTACAGAGGTATACAATAGTACAGATGCATAACAGAGTGCTTTATAGAGGCATACAACAGTACAGATGCATAACTGGGAGCTTTACAGAGGTATACAACAGTACAGATACATATCAGAGCACTTTATAGAGGTATACAACAGTACAGATGCATAACTGGGAGCTTTGCAGAGGTATACAACAGTACAGATACATATCGGAGCGCTTTTTAGAGGTATACAACAGTACAGATTCATAACTGAGAGCTTTACAGAGGTATACAACAGTACAGATGCATAACGGAGCGCTTTACAGAGGTATACAAAAGTACAGATGCACAACTGGGAGCTTTACAGAGGTATACAGCAGTACAGATGCATGACGGAGCACTTTACACAGGTATACAACAGTACAGATTCATAACAGAGCTTTACAGAGGTAAACAACAATACAGATACATATCGGATCACTTTACATAGGTATACAACAGTATATACATAACAGATCCCTTCAGAGAGGTATACAACAGTATAGATGCATAACAGAGTGCTTTATAGAGGTATACAACAGTACTTACATAACGGAGCTCCTTACAGAGGTATGCAACAGTACAGATCTACAAAGGGGGTGGGATACAGAGGGGCACTGAGGAGGGGTACAGTTGTACTGGGTGGCGGGGAGGAGAGGGGCGGGCCTCGTCTAGCGAGTCAGTTGGCGCGAGGGGTGATGTGATGGACTAGGTGTTGCGTCAGAGAGATTCCTTGTAGAGGGGGGTCTAGAGTTATTTTATGAATTGTAGGAGCGAGGGGTCTAATGCTGAGGGGGAGGAGATTCCATAGTCTTGGGGCGTAGGCACACCGGTATATTTACACTGATAGTTACTCCTCCTGCGAGTAACACATGAAATCATAACACCAGTCTGCTACGAGAATTAAAGGTGCAGAGCCGGATCACGTATAGTGTCACCAGTGCTGGTCAATTTTGCATTGTAGAGTTCATTTTGCACCATTTACACAGAGTGACAAGTGCAAACAATTTTTGGGGAGCCAGCTAACCAGTGCATAAAATGCACTTTTGCTCAGAAGCATTGGTGCATCACTCTGTTGCTTCCCAGGTAGCTTCCTGCTTCATAAATCTCTTGGATCCATGGGATTGCTTGCCACTGGTTCAGGTCATGTGATCCAGCCTATCTTCATAGGTAGATCTAAAGAGAGCAAATGAACCAGCCCCAAATTTAAGGTGACCTGTTTCTTTGTGGTTTCTCATAACAACTGGCCCTGGTAAAGTGGCACCATTTGCAAACTGAAAACCTTTCTGGAACTTTCTATACATTGTTACTGACTTTCAACATTCCACTGAATCACTTCAAACGTTGCTGTTTCGTCTGGTCTTCAAGAGAGTTGTGTGGCTCTTTCCCAGTGTGCACGTCAGCGTGATGAGCCCCAATACGCACATGGAATCCCTATTTTCACTACCTTCAAAATAGGTCATGCAAGCTGCACGCACATCTCATTATTGAACACACACCTGCAGGCGGATCATATGCATTGAAGTACTCTGGTGTAGCTGCCAAAACATATTTTCATGTGACTCAGTGGGCAATAATATTTGGTCACCGTCATCAATGAGTTAGGATGCCCAAACATGGGCGGAAAACAGTTCAAAACTTGATGCACTAAGAGTCTGGCCCCAAAAACCTAGTGGACACTTCTGTGATTCCTGAGTGTAGCTCAGATGGTAGCAGCAATGTCCTTCATTTGAACACCTTTCATTTCCTTGTACCTGGCCCAAGACAATCAATCATTTTGACTTGATTTTGGTAGCATGTCTTTTTTCAGCCTTGTTCTGGGGCATTTCTGTCCGCTTTGGTGTATTCAAAATGCTTCTTAAAATCTACCCAAAGAAATAGGACAATAAAGGGCTTATTCCCACTGTTTCATTATGCCAATACCACCTGGAAACATCAAATAGAGTCTCTTGAAGTCTAATGGCATGATTCATAAAGCAATCAGCATGGCACAGCAAAAAAAAAAAAAAGAATCACTCCCAGCTGTAAATGTCTAGTCATATAAAGACAGCAACTAGGCAGTCCATACATTTTAAAAACTGCCTAGGGATAGGGGATATTTTGAACTCTTAGCACTAAATTGTGATATATAGCCGCAGAGTATTGCCAATTGGACTCCTAGGATGTGTAGACTCTTTATTATGCAATGTTCCTCATGGAAGTAACTGACCGTCTCTTCATTGTAAAGAATGACGTTTTTCTAAACATATGCCAATTCAGGAATATGTAGAGACACAACAATGCCACTCACTCACTCACTCACTCACTCACTCACTCACTCACTCACTCACTCACTCACTCACTCACTCACTTATTACTTATGTTTCTTGGAAAGATATAGCGCATATTCCCCCAACCAACTTTCTTGATGCAGTGTTATTTTGGAAGCACGTCCACCTTCCAATTTGAATTGATAATAATAAAGTTGATGCTAGGAAAATGTAATGCCCAGTCACCAAATGTATGCAGTCACCAAATGTATGCATTAGAAATATACATATCTTTATTCTAGATATGCAAATGGGTCAGGATGTTCTTTGGCCATTCATGGATTTAACAAGCCTAGAGTGACTCAAAGCTTTTTTCAGCATTAAGGAGTATGTCAGCCTCTTCTCCCGCTCGCTCTAAGAGCTATCGGGTTTGCAGTCTCTTGGCCATGCATTAGTCTCTTCCCTCCTTCTTGAGGGTGTATGATATAACTGTCTCTTGAGTTACAAGAACCACCTCTCCCCTTCTAGGAGCGATATGATTCATCAGTCTCTTAATCTTACAAAAGAAACCTTCTCTTGTAGGAGGTATATTATTTTCTAGTCGCTTAGGCTTTCATTAGTCTCTTCTCACCTTCTCAGGGGTATATGATACACCAGCTTCTTAGGCTTAAGTGAGCCACTTCTTCCTTTTAGCAGACATACGATTCACCAGACACTTAAGCTTACAAGAACCACTTCTCCCTTCAGCAGCCATACGATTCACCAGTCTCTTAGGCTTACAAGAATCACTTCTCTCCTTGTTGGAGGTATACGCTTCACACGTCTATCAGGCTTACAAAAACACGTCTTCTCTTTTAGGCTCTATGTGATATTCTAGTCTCTTAGGCTTGCATCAGCCTCTTTTCGCCTTCTTGGGGTTATATGATACATCAGCCTCTTAGGCTTACAAGAACCACTTCTCCCCTTTCTAAGAGGTATACTGTTCACCAGTCTCTTGGGTTTATAACAACCACTTCTCCCCTGTTCTGGGGTATATGAGTCACCATTCTCGTAGATTTAAAATAACAACTTTTCCCCTTATATGAGTTGTATGAAACACAGGTCTCTCAAAAACACCTCTCCTCCTCTAGGAGCTATATGATGTTCTAGTCTCTTAGGCTTGCATCAGCCTCTTTCCACCTTCTTGGGGGTAGACGATGCATCAGCCGTTTAGGCGTATAAAAACTCCCCCCCCCTTCTTGTGGGCATAGCATTCACCATAATCTTAGCTTTACAAGTACCACTTCTTCCTTTGTAGGAGGTATACGATTCACAAGTCTATTAGATTTACAAAAACGCTTTTTCTCCTCTAGGAGATATCTCCCTTTTTAATCCCTTACGCTTTCATCAGCCTCTTCTCGCCTTCCTGGGGGCTCCTCTCTGTCACCTTTTTTATAAAATGTATACCTGCAGCCATTAATGTCTATTTTCAGGAAAATTAAGATGGGGTATCATTCTTATGCAGCTGATACCCAGATGTATGTAAGAGTGAATAAGACAGTGGAGTTCCTGCACTATATTGTGCAATGCTTCGAAGAAGTGGGCTGCTGGATAAATTCCAACGAGCTCCAGCTTAACCCCAACAAAACACAGTTGCTTCAGCTAAGCCGAAACATCTTGTGGCAGACTGTTCTAATCATCCGCCCGACCACGTATCTTAGACTCCTCTCTGACCTTCCTTACCAGGCTCAGAAGTCTAGGGTGCCTCTGGCAGTCTAATCTTGGGTGCAAGCAGCAAATAGTTGGCATGGTTCATTCGACATTATATTCACTCCGTTTACCTCGACACGCCCATCCATTTGTGCCCCAGAAAGGTCATGCAAGTATTGTAGGAGCGTTGGTTAACTCCAAACTGGACAATAGGAATTGCGCCCTTTCGGGTATTTCGGACAGACACATTTAACAGCTTCAGAGGGCACAGAACGCTGCAGTGCGATTGATATTCAAACCACCTAAAACTGCATCAATCTCCCCATTGCGAAGATCACTACACCGGCTTCCCGTTAGGCAAGGGATTGAGTTTAAAATCCTCTGTTTGGTATTTAAATGCTTAAACAATCTTGCGGCAGGCTATATCTCAAGTAAGGTGATCCGTTATGAGCCAAGTCACCTTTTACAATCTTCTGACAAACATCTTTTAGCGATTCCGCCATCATGGTTTGTTTGTAGGGGCAGCCACCTTTTTTTGATCTAGGGAACCAGACAATGGAACCTACTGCTTCTAAACATTTGAAATATTGCCACCTTTCCACTTTTCCGGAAAGCCTTGAAGACGCATCTGTTCACTTAATTTTATTATAAAGTAACATCTGGTTTGGATCATTAGCCACCGTTGGTAAGAATCGTGTCCTTCCTTAATATCATCTGCGCTAGGATGCAGTTTAGTCTGTTTTAACTCATTACAAATCCATCAAATCAAATCAAATTTGATGCATCAGTCTTTTAGGCTTACAAGAACCACTTCTCTTCTTCTAGGATGTATATGATTTGTCAGTCTCGTAGGCTCCTTCATTCCTCCCAAATTGTAGGGTAAGTGCCAGACTGCAGAAGTCTCAGTAGCTTCTTTGGCAATCTCATGGTGCAGGGACGGTGTAATATTCAATCAATCTCAGTTGCTTCCTCAGCCCTCTCTGGATATAGAGTAGGTTGAGACTCCAGCAGTCTCAGTGACGTCTTCGGAGCTCTCAGAATGTAGGATAGGTGTAAGACTCCAGCAGTCTAAATTACTTTAGCTCTCTGAGGTTGTAGGGTAGGTGTGGACTCCAGAATGTTCAATGCATTCTTCACACCGCTCAGGATATAAGGTATGCTTGGGACTCTGGCAGTCTCAATGAATTCTTCAGCCCTCTCTACATATAGGTTAGATGAGGGACTCCAACAGTCTCAATGAGACTGGGCTATAGAGTATTGTTAAATTCAAGCAGTCTCAATGGCATCTTCATTCATCTCAGTATATAGCATAGGTGTAAGACTCTAACAGTCTTAATGGCTTATTCAATCTTCTCAGGATGTAGGTTAGATGCAAGACTGCAGCAATACCAATGCCTTCTTTAAATTATGTATTTTATTTATTGAGCATTTGTTAGGCACCTATACAACAAAGTAGTGTTTCCAGGCTACACAAGGCAAGTGGGGAAGGAACAGGGGAGTACATAATACATGGAAAAAAAGACAGTAAATATCCAATCGTGGTCCTACTAGGCCTTGTGACTTTCTGACATGCAAGTGCAGTGAAGAGAAGTGCAGGAGATAGGGGAGGGAGCAAGGTATGGGCAAGTGCTGGTGAGAGCCTGGGAGGGAAATGCAGAGGGTACCAGAAGAGGAGGACACTGACTCAGTACAAGGGTGGAGGAATCCCAAAGGTAGGATGCACAGCCACCAAGTAGGGGGCCCGCAAGGGCAGTGCTGTGGGGCAGAGGGGGTTCTGGTGCCGACTGGGTGAGGGCTTGGTAACCTGTGAGAGTCATGATGATCCAGGCCGTCAGTCTCAGCGGCATTGGGGTGATTAGCAGGGGAGGGAAAGAGGGAAGGACTTAGAGAAAAGCAGAGTTTTCCGGAACTTGAGGAGGTCCGGTTCAAGTCGGAGAGGGGCAGGGAGGCTGTTCCAACGAGAGGCACCAGTCGAGGAGAGAGTTTGACAAGCAGAGAGTTGGAGTTAGAGCAGTGGAGGGCTCTAGCAGGGAAGTATTTAGGAAGGCCAAGTTGGAGATAGCATGGCCCCAGGCCCCAGGAAGCCTTGTGGATAATGCAGAGGGTCTTGGGTTTGATCCTCAAAGCCACCGGGAGCCAGTGGAGAGATCTTAGAGCTGGAGAGATATGGCCCCTGAGCTTGAGGCCAAGGATAAGTCTTGCAGCCCTGTTCTGGATTTTCTGAAGGGGGCATAGGGAGGAAAGGTGGAGATTGGGGGAAGAGACTGTTGCTATAATCTAGCATAGAGAGGACCAGAGCTCTGGAAACATTGAGCTTCTGGGGGAAGGTGAGGAAAGGGAGAATGCCTCTAAGCAGCTGAAGCTGGAAGTGAGTTTTCTTGACAGGTCCAAGATGTGAGGGGAGAAGGAGAGGAGTTGAAGATGACACTGAGGTTTTTGGCTTCTCAGGACGGTGAAGGTAGAGGGCACAAGAAGGGTGGCCAGAAGGTAGGAGGGAATCATGGCACACATGTCCCGATAAGAAGGATCTCTATCTTACTGGCATTAAAACAGAGGTTGTTAGCCACACACCAAGCCCTGACAGCGGTCAGACAATTGGGGATGAGAGAGGGGGAAGAGGAGGTAGTAGAAGAAAGTTTAAAGGAAAGCTGTGTGTCATCAGCATTATACTGAAAATGAGGACAGAAGGAGGAGATCAGGTGAGCAAGAGGGGCAATATATATATTGAAGAGTCATGGCGATAGGATAGAGCCCTGGGGTACAACACTGGTGGAGAGTGTAGTAGTGGAGGAGAAACGGCCCAGCTGCAACTGGGAGGGGTGGTTAGTGAGGAAAGAGGTCAGCTAATCCAGTGCTCGGTCTGTGATTCCGAGGGTGTCACAGAGCCATTTTGTGAGGATAGAATAGTTGACTGTGCCAAAGGCAGAGGAGAGATTGAGGAGAATGAGAACAGCAGGAGAGTTAGAGTCAAGATTTGTGAGCATGTCTTCACAGGGGTTCAGGAAAGCAGTTTCCGTGCCTCTGGATGCCTGGAATCCAGATTGCTGGTAATGGAGGCAACCAGCGAGTTCACTATGAAGTATCAGCTGGGGGAGGACCAACTTCTCCAGGAGTTTATCCAGAAAGGGGGTTGTAGAGATGGGGCAATAGTTAGCCGGGCAGGAAGGGTCCGCAGATGGCTTTTCTAGGAGAGGGTGCACAAGGGAGCACTTCAGGCAGAGAGTGAAAGAGCCAATGGTGAAGGAGTGGTTGCAAAAATCAGCAAGAGCCGGGATGAGAGAGGAGATTTTGTCATCAATGGTTCTAGAAGAGCAGGGGAGCACCTGTTTGGATGAGACCTACATAGAGCAGACAACTTTAGAGACCTCATCAGGTGCTATGGGCAGGAGGGAGGAGAGTGCGGGAGTGGAGGAAAGGGAGCCAAGGGAGGCAGGAGGACGGGAGTGCGAGTGGAGGTGGGGATAGTGGAGAGAGAGGACAGGATGTCATGAGGTTTAGATGTGAAATGGGAAGCCAGAGCAGTGCAGAGAGTCTGGGAAGGAAGGAGAGAGGTGGAGAATGCAGTTGGATTGGTTAGTTCCTTGCAGATTTTGAAGAGTTCAGCCATGTTGTTAGTGTCTCCAGAGATGCAGGCTTTTTTTTGTGGGCCCTCTTCTTGGAGTAGATAGAAAGACGATGAGGCCTTTGGAGCAGGCAACAGGCCAATTTGTTCAAGTATGCACCTGAGGTCTGCCACTTCCATTCAGCAACCGTGTACTTACATTTCAGAGATGCTAGATTGGAGTCATACCTGCGGTTGCACCTGGAGGCAGGTTTCAGGTGGATCCTCATGACAGGGGAAATGATTTTGAGGGTGTTAGAGATGTGGAGGTGCAGTTTAGCGAGGATAAAGTCAGAACAGCAGTCAGAAGAAGGGGTTGGACAGCGGATGAAAGTGGATGCAAAAGCAGAGACTTACATCCCCTTCATCAGTCGAATGACTGTAAAGGAGGCTAGCAGTACAGGGGCAGCTCAGACAGAGGGAACCCAAGCGGGAGGAAGGGAGAGAGTGGTTAGACCAGGCGAGGGGGGAGGTGACCGTGTTAGAGATGAGGATGTCTCTATAGATGAAGGCATCTCAAGTGTGTCTGGCTTAGTGGGTCAGACCAGAAGGAGGAATAATGAGAGAGAGAGGGAGACACAGAGGTTGCAGAACTGTGAGGTGGCTGATTCAGGAGAACTGAGGAGGATATAGAAGTCTCCGAGGAGGAGGAGTTTAGAAGAAGAGCTCAAGAGGGAGGAGGTCAGGTCAGCCTATTCAGAGAAAAAGGGAGAAATAGGGCCAGAGGACTTTTAGATGCTAGCTAGGGTGAGTGAGAGAGATGGGGAGACCTCGAGCCTGCTGACGAAGACCTCAAATGTGCGGTAGGATTGAATAGGTATGATAGAAGCAGGGACCCACTCAGGGAAAGTCAGGGCCACTCCACCTCCAGGCCGGTTGGGCCTGAGTTTGGAGAGGATTTTGTAGCCCTCAGGAAGGAGAGCATTAAGAGCAGTGACAGAGCTGGCATTGAACCACATCTCGGTAAGGACGAGGACGTTGAGATCAAAGTCTTCAAGAAGTCATCCCATGACCTCTTTCTCATGGTTAAGAATCAACAGTCTCCTAAGCACGCTGCAGCTTTTCCTTCAGGCTCTCTGGAAAGTTCACCACCCCCGACATCTATTCTGGTTGTTTGCCAAAATCTAACTTAGTGGTTGCCTGACTGTCTGGCTTTTTATAGCCAAAGATCTCCTCCTATCCTTTACCCTCTTTCTTGATGATTGGGATTTCCATAGCCTGCCTAATGCTCTGGTTTGCCTAAGCTTCCAAGGACCTAAACCCACCCTGCTCTGGGGCTCTTAGGTATAATATCAACAGGACATGTGGAGACAGAAGGGATAGAACTCTGCTAACAAAGGAATAGCAGAACATATGCCCCATCTTCTCTCTCAGCCTCTCTTCATTCAGCAGCGTAATTCATGAGAGCTTGCTGTCTCCCTGAGTGGACTACGACAGCTGCCATCTCTGTTCAGACAGCGATGTCTCATGACAGAACTTCTTCTTGGTTGGGCCATTCGCTCAGCCATTCACCATGAGGGAGGAAGGATAGCTCAAGGGCAACGTGTTTGTCTTGGAAGCAAGACAGCGTGGTGCAACACAGGTTCAAAGGTCGGAATGGACCGGTAAGTCCCCTTTTGCGGGACGCGAACCCGAGTTTGGAGTTAGCCATGCCGCTAAAACGGCATGGCTACCTACAAACTCGTAATGAGGCCCATCATGTCTCTGGGAGTGATTTATATAGGTCCATTTCTTTATGGTGACAGATGTCACTGCTTGTCTACTGGTGAATGGAAAAATGTATGCCAGTTGTTTATTCTTTGTTTAAAGATATCCACGGGAATATATTCTCTGCACTGTTCCTAGAGAATGACAGTAAACATCCTTTCAGGGTCAGAATTTGGTAAGCACTTCAGGCCTAGTGCTCGCCGGCAATAAATTCAGATTTTTAAAAAAAACTTCGATGAAAGGATTTTTCATTATGTCCTAATCTTCATAAAACCTCTTGATTTTTTTATCCCTGGCAGAAATCAAGGTTTGATAAGTGAGTGGCATTTCTCCTGTGGGATTTACTGTTTACATTGTTCTTTGGGCCAGGCAGTACTTCTTAACACACTCTCAAAATCACAAAAAAGGCTGCAGGATATTGACTTGGCTTGCATTTATGCAGTTATGATGCTGGGTCTTCTGAGTGCACGCTGTTGGAGGCAAACGTTTCTCGCAGCAACATGATTGCAAGTTATTGGCCATCTTGACCATTTGTCACTCTCATTATGTCTCTAGTGTCTCTCGTCGTCTCTGCCCTTCACCAGGGTCTGTGCTACCAATTCCATGATCATAGTTACTATGAGGATCCAATCGCTGAGGTTTAAACTAATGTGGAATAGAGAATAGTATTAGTTCATCGTTCAATGTCCAGTTTAGAACGTCTTTTAAACCTTCATCTTGACCATGAGTCGGAAAGAGATTTCCTTGAAAAGGGTGACATGGAATCTAAACAGTTTTAGGAGGGTTATCTATGGTTCTGTATTCCATCTTCTCACTCTTATATTATTCACTCTGTGGTTCTTTTCTTGGGTCGTGATGTACAAGAATGGGATTTCTTCAGCGTAATAGGGCGTTTCCATCAGTGGGGACCCACAATGTTCTTTTAGGGACCAGGGGAAATGTCATGCTGGTGAGCTTCAATACTGGGAACTCTGACCGCCGATGATAACATCCCCTGTTGCAGCACAAATATGCAAGGATCTGTAGCTGCTCATGTGCCCTGTATGACTTTTCTCTTTGCACACTTGCATCACTTTTTCCTCATAGAAAGGTAAATGTGTACTTGTCTAAGTGAAAATACATCGGGTTGACCCTTTTCTAATCGTTCAAAGCAGACCTAACCGGTGGTGTATCAGAGGGCCCTATACCATCCACACTTGGCTTAAACATCTATCTCAGATTACTGGCAGACCCCAAACGTGGGGTCTTCGTATACGCTAAGGAAACACTTATATTCTTGCGACGAGGTGATATCCTCAGGAAAACAGAAACTAACTATAGCATGATGAATATTACTGAATGGATGAACACATACAGAAATAAATTCAACTCCAGCAAAACCAGGTTTGTCACATTCAGCACTGGTCCAACACTACAGGACTTAAGCATGTAGTCATAGAAAATGCCCTATATTACATTGCAATACAAAATATCCAGAACCTCGGAGTCATTATCAGATGAATCCTAAATGTAAGGCCCACATCAGCTCAATAGTCAAGAACCTTCTCATCTAATAAAGACAGTAAATAGAAATCTTGGATTTTTCACTGTTGAACTCCAAAAAACCATCAGAAACACATACACCTCTTCCAGTCTTGACTACTGAAAGGGGATGTTTATCTGACTTCCCACTTAATAAATTCAAAGGCTCCATCGTGTCTAAAACTTTGCAGCCCAATCCTCGGTCACCAGCAATCAGGATCCTTCATTGGCTTCCCATTACAGAGAGGTAAACATCCAAAGCAATTCGTAGCGTCCATCCAGCCACAACATAAGCACATCATTGAGATCAGCAAAGAAACCTCTACTGGTACCACCCACAATTCCACCTCGCAAGAAAGCATGCCATCATTGGCACTTCCGGACATAGAAATTCACCTTCATTCAGAGGGAAACATATAAACAGGCTAAACATTCTTTCCAGTACCATGAATGATGTGCTTTAACACATTGATAATGTAAGCATAAGAATGGTAACAACTAATATGATGTGTATCTGGGCCACTGTTTCTTTAATAAAAAATGAGTATACGGTGATACCATTTCACAATAAAAATCCTACTGGCTCTATTTGGCGTACCACGCTCAGATCCACCTCTATTGCGCCCCCTCTCTCTCTCCCACTCTGATCTATGTCTCTCTCACTCTCTTCATGCACCCTCTTCATCTTTCTGTCTCTCCCTTATTCCATGCCTGTCTCTTTCTATGTTGGTGAGAGTCAGGCAGTCAGGAGCACTGTTGCTAGAGCCATCCCAGCTGCTGCTGACAGCTGCTTGACCAAACAGAACATGTATCTTGAGGATGGGGGGTATGCGCTTCTGCAAAAGCATCTTTAAAAAAAGAAAAAGAAAAAAAGGACTATATTTGTCTTCAATAATAGTCTTTCTCTCTCTCTCTCTGTCTCTCTTTCTCGCTCTCTCTCTCTCTCTCTCTCTCTCTCTCTCTGTGTATGTCTTTGTCTCTTTTTTATTTCTATGTGGTTGAGAATCACATTGTTAGGCAGGTGTTTGCAAGAGACACCACAGCCATTGATAACAGTAGGGCGACCAGAGAAGAAAATAGCTATCTTGGGGAGAGGCAGAGTGTTTTTTTTTCCTCTTTGACAAAGCAGATTTTTAAAAAGGAAAATTATTTTATTGTAATAACTTTGTAAACTGACTCTTATTAAAATGTTACAATGCTTATTTCTAATGGTCACTTCAGTATGTATTGTAGTCATAGTATAAATGTTACATTTGCCTTATTGTCTTACTCGGCAAGGCACATTATCAAAGTCAAGAGTAACCCTCTACTTTATGTTCTGATAGAAAGTTATCAAAACGGTTTACTAAATCAAGCACACTTTCAATGTGTTTTGTAATGCAAATTACAACCAAAACAGTTTGTAGCAATATACTTTATTATGAAGTCGTCATGTGTAATATGTTGCCATGCTAGAGTCATAGAGTTGGCACATATGTTATGCAATAAACACCATCGAGTGATGGCAGTGGAAACATGTTTTGCATATATACACATTTCTGATGGCCCATGCCCACATAATGGGATCAGGTATTGCACCGAACAAATGATCTAATTACACGCATAATCGGATATCATGCGATTGCCCAATTGCCCTCAGATCAGAAGCGGGAGGGCATTCCGTTTTCTGGTGGGGCTTTACATAAATTAACCACTTCAAAAGAGAGTGCAGAATTCTGTTTTCCCCAAAGTGTGCCCGTCACCAAAGGATTTGGAAGCGGCGCAGACGTTTGTGACCGCAGTCCAATTATCTGCTAACGCTGCTGAAGGCATTGGTGGTGTTATCGGCAGAGCAAAGAGCAGATCTTTTCTCATTATGCGGGGGTGCCCTGAGTCTTAACACCCAGAGAAAGGGATGTGCTCATATTTCCCCTCCATCCTCTTATTTCCTCATGATCATTTTTATCCCTCTAGTAAACTAACGTCTGGACTCTGGATACCCCTGGCCTGCACAGTGCCTAGGTGCTTTGAAGCTACTACAGTGGTGATTTAGCGCAGTATAAAACATCTTAACATAAGGGATCACATTTCAGTTGCTGTAATGTACAGTCTCTAGTGTGTTGCTTTGTCTATGCATATCTCTAGATCTTAAAAAGTTCAACAATATATTTTCCAGGAGCAACCTGTGAATTTCTCATTTATATTCTACATGTTTAGACTGAGGTTTACCAAATGTACTTTGTTGGCCTATAAACACAGCACACGCATGCTCTGGTGGTGCAGCTGGTCGGGTCAGCTGACCACAATTCGCATGTGCACAGCTACTTGCTCAGTAGAACCATTCCAGTTTGCATTGCTTTTTTGTGGTTGTGTTAAAATGCACAATTTAAAATGTGCCCAAGTGTGCACTTGACTGACAATGTTAACTGGGCTCGAATTGCAGTTGCTTGCTCAAGACAATGGACCCAACTTGTTTGACAACAATGGCCTGTAAGAATGAGCATTTGAATTCATTATTGTCAACTGAGATATACCCATCCCTTTTCATTCGATACCAATGGATCTATTGCCACACAACACAAATCCATTGGCAATGCTCTCATGGAAGTGCAATATCTGAACACCACTCGTTCCTGTTAGATAGCATTCCCATAGTGCCATGTGACAAATAGAGAGGTTTGGGGTGGGGGCATAGTAAATGAGATGCCATGAGATCTGACCTGAACTGGCACATTTCGTCTAGCCTGTGTGTGCGAAGGGGTCTTAAATCCATATTTAGCCTGTGTTGTAACCAAAGGGGTCTTAAATCCATATTTCAAAAGCTTCCTCTGTCAGTCCTTAGTTGCGTTGACTAGGGGGCATTCCCCCACTTGCACCAGGATGTACTCTAGGCTAGTGACAGAAGATTTTCTGCACTTTGTACAAGCGCCAGAACTCAAGTGCTGGGAATAATGCTCTGAAACACACACAGGGGATCATCATGAGTAACCCGCTATCCTGTCAGTAATTCTGGTGGGATACCGGGGACCTATCATGCCATCTCCGCCGCATAATTTCCTGGTATTACCAGGATCTTTCGAGTGGCGGAGACTTCATGGGATGGGGTTTCCCGAAATCACTGGCACCATTAGTACTGATGCCATTTAGTCAGGCATTTATTTGCCGGAAGGGGCCTGATCTACAAGCAGGTCAGGCCTGCCGGTAGATCAGAGCCCCTACCGGCAGACTGGTAGTTTGCTGGTATGGAAAGGTGCTGGTATATGTTGTTACCTGCACTTTATTTCTGCACCGGCAAACTTGGAATGAGTCTAATAGAGTAGTGGCCATGGCTACTGCTATGCCTGCTCACCAATTATTTCTGCACTGCTGTTGTGGCTGTTCACAGTGGATTTCTCCTCCACAATCTGTTGGGAATCGCATCTCCCGCCCTGTGCAACATATAAACACAAACAAATTAATTGCAACCAGGAACAACGTTGCACTTCCACTGCAGCAACAGCATGTGCAATACATGATTAGTTATGCAACATGCTTGGGGCGTCAATAAGCAGTACATGATTTGGCCTAATTCCAACCATTGTGTACATAATATCATCCAGATTGTGGGATCCCGAGACAGCGCTAGAGGAAGTGCCACAGTAAAATGCTAACCAAGATTGTAGGTGATTTGGGTGGTGCACATTTTGAAATGGTGCAAATTTCAACTAGGCTAGGAATCATTGCTCCGACTCGTGCAGAAGAGATATGATAGGGTGCATATGAGACACTGGTATGAGATACCATTGAGAATTCATACAAACCAGAGTGGAGGGGTAACTGGGATTTACACTTTCATGGCTGTGTACATTTTCATTCAGGGAGTGTAGGGACTAACACCTAACTTTAACAATTATTAATTTACTAATTACCAATTTTAACAAACTAATACCATAAGTGTTTAGAATGGGATAGCTGAGCCCATAGCACTTTGTGCAAATCAGTGGTACAAACCTAGGGTGCAAACTGGTATGTAAATGGAATTGCAGACACAGACTCTGAAATGCTGCTTGGGAAATAAATACAAGAATTTAAGCTGCTTTTGCGATGGTAGATGTGTGCTGAGGAATGTGAAAAGTCATGTTGCTCAACGTAGGCCATTTGTCCATGTGCTAGGGTAGGAAGCCATAAATTATAATTATCTCATCAATTCCGGTGTTCATTGAACTAAAACACTGCTCAAAGGTGACAGTAGAATAGAATAGGGACTTCTGGAAGTTTCCAGGACGTTTGGGTATCCCGAGGAGGTGTCTGATTCACATATGACATCACAGTAAGGGGCAGGCAGTTAATACAATTTGTGTAGGGGAATATACATAAAGTTGGAAGGCATAAAGGAGGCTTTAAAAAGAAGGCACAGAGACTAAGGCGTTTTTTTTTTGCCTGGAGGCTTTGGCTGCTGAGAAAGAGAGAGCAAGAGGAAGAGATTGGAGAAAGCTTGGTGTCTTTGCAGAGAGCTACAGAGACGATACCTTACAGAAAGTGGAGGGGTGAGAGAGAAGCTTTCTGTGGAAGGGAGAGTTGCAGTGACTATCTGTGAGTGTGAGAGAGAAGCTTCTGAAATGAGCACAGCAACTTCCATGCGGCTAACTTCCCTTTGTGGATGAGGTGAACATTACTTTTCAGAAAAGAAAATAATGTGCAAGGTGACATATTGTTAAGGCTCAGGCCTGTGGGGAAAGATAGAAGTAAAATAAATAAGCAAATAATACAAACGTGGATAGCTACTTGATGTGTTTTTCTCCCCTGTCCAAGAGGCCAATTTAATACGCAAACTGAAAGCTTACAATCCTGCCAAAGTAACTGACGATGCGCAAGGTTACAGATAACAGTGCATTGGCGGCCAAACGGTAAAGTATAAGTGAAGTCTGTTACAGGGGAAAGGACTTTATCGTCGGGAGGGCAGTGGCTATGAAGTATATTTACATCACTCCAGTGACAAATGAGAGATTGCGACTTGCGCTTTCATTCTGGTATTATTGATAATGTTATGCTGAGTTTAGTACATTACACGCGTTGTTTTGTTTCCCACGAACACTGTTGAGCTGAGAATTTCAATTGTTTATAAAAAACATGAAAGAATTGGATCAATGCTGGTCTATTTCTTATAGGCTCTATTTATTTGTGGTAATATATAGACAGATGCAAAGCTAAAGGGGGCATTATTTTTACTGCTTGCGTAACAGGTAAAGTGCACTAAAACACTGTGATCTGAGTCAAATCATTGCAAGCTGATTCCCCATGTTATAAACACGTCTTTTTTCAGGTGACCTGGTAAATCTACTCCATGTAATTACATAGCAATCCAATGTAAATAAGGTAGAGAAATGGTGTCCCTAGTGCAGCCCCAAGTCCTGCTTTTGCTTTCAGCAAATTATCCCAATGTGAGTCTATCCCGTGTTTTGTGGTAAGCTAGGAAAGCTCACAAAATACCCTACAGGATACAGATGTTGTTTAATCCTACTGGATAATTGCTAAATCCTCACAAGGCCAGAGCCACAAATCATGATTACCCATTAGGCTACTAATAGAAAGCGCCATTGAGCCATGCATCCAACATAGCCCAACCTTGTTAGACCTTTGCATATAAAATCTAATGCAGATGTGCATCAGAGACATGATGTACTCTTCTTCCTCGAGAGGAGGTGGGGAGAGGCAAGCCCTTCACGTCCATCTTTATGCAAGCAACCTTCATAACCATCCTCACAAATAAAAGGGAAGAGAGAAAATTAAAGGGCTAATTATTGAGTTTATCTCATGAGTACAAGCCAGGCCCAAACAGAAGATATGTGATGCAACTAGATGGGGCACTTTAAAGTAGGAGTGACTTACAACCATTGGGCCTGACTCACAAGGCTCTGCACAGGCGCGACTGAGCAGATGCGCAGGACCATTTCAGATGTGCACCTGCTACCTTCTACCTGATTCACGAAGCCTAAAACGGAGACAATTCCGTTCATGTGCCATGTACAGACTACTTTCAGATATATCAAGAAGCTATTCATGGGGACCGTGATGCTAGTGCCCCTTTAAAAAGCAAGAAATAAAATGCTACCTGTTTTACCCTACGACATAGTCTACATCAAATTGTCACAGGAAAGAGACACAATGGAGAACACATAATAAGTCATTAGATCAGGCTACCTTAAAATGAGCCCTTTAATATAATAAAAAAAGGCTGTACTACAAATTAAGATGTTTCTAAACCCTGAGTGTGACGGGTGTAGTTTAGTCCCCTAAACTAGTAGTTTAGTCCCCTTACTTGATCGTTGCAACACTCTGTACAGACTTATCATCTCAGAAGACACACAGTCAGATATTGTAACGAGCAACACATCTTAAAACGCCAGAAAAGTTTGAAAGCAGGTTAAAGCAATCTTCTTTCTCTAATTGGCATCCTGTGTCGATATCAGATACACTCTGTTTTGAGGTCATATCTTCCCATCTGCAGATTGGCAGATGCCCTTCCAGCCCTGGCAGCTAAGGCGCATTCTGTGATCATCAGTCCAAGCATTCTGCTGGCATTCCTAGTCATCACAGCATGGCGCGCTTGGATTCCCACTTACAGCATCAGCGATTACCCTTGGCTATCCAAATTCTTGGAGAAAGTGGTAATTGTGCAGCTACGAAATTGGTAGAAAGCAAGGGAATTCGTGATATTTTCCAAACTAGATTTCTGCTGACCCTTTGAACTATGTCTGTGTGGTTGACAGTCTGGGATCTTTTGCTGACTACTGATAAGGAGCCCCTCTTTTGGCTTTTAATACATATTGATTTTTGTGCAGCGTTCAACACCATTGACTGTGCATTGTTTCTCCCTGGTATAGCTTCAAGAGCATGAGTGTTTGGAAAGGTCTTTCAATGGTTCAACTCCTCTTTCGAAAATGTAGGGCCGAGAAAGAGTCACGCTACATTTCGTTCAGGCTCCCCCCCCCCCCCCCCGATCCCCCTACTGGCCCTAGATGTGGAGTCCCACGGAGGTCTCCATTCTTGCCGCTTCGCATAAGTATTTACATTTGCCCCCAGATAAATGTATTCATCAAGCTTGAATTTATGTATCATTCTTACGCACATGACATGACACCCAAATCTACCTTAGGGTGGATGGTCACAGGGAACACTTCCAAAGGGCGCCTGCCTGCCTGGATGGCATAGCATCATGGATGCTTCAAAATGGTTCATAGCCCAACGCATCCTAAAATGAGATCATGTTTTTGGGTGCTGCCACCTAATTGGAAATGCACACACATGGCCACTACCACCAACACTCTTTGGCTCACAGCCCACCTTTGTTGGAAAGGTACAATATCTATGGGCCAATTGACAAATAGACCTGGGTTTGAAGGCGGGGACATGTAGGATGGATGGCAACGAGCCACTTATGTTGGCTGTATTAGTTGCAGGACTCTCTTTCCTTTCTTCCTAGGGAAGAGCATACAGCTGTGGAGTCTTAATGACTTGAAATCAGGACCTCACTAGGCCTCTGAGCCTACCAACTTCAGCCGCTGCAGACAGTTCCAAACAATTCAGTCAGTCTCATGTTTGGCATTGCACAGAGAGACCACTTTCTTCTCTTAGGGAGACACTGAACTGGTTTCCAGTTAATTTCAGGGTATCCTTTAAGGAATTATGTTTGGCTTCTGATTGCATGTGCAGATTTTCCCCACAATATCTGATACAAAAGGGGGCAGTACTTGAACCATCACAATGGCTTCCTTCTGAAAATCATCTGCTTAGGAATGCCCCAAGTCCAGGTACCAATAAGGGGTTAGCAGAGATTTTCAGTTATCACTCTACAACTCCGGAATGCTCTACCCTGGGAGCTCTGTAGCATAGATAATCCGGCCTCTTTCCGCGGGCCTCTGAAGACCTGTTCATTCTGTTAATTTCTTGCCCCATGGTATGGTCTTTATACCTTAGCCTTCTTACTTTGCCTGCGACTAGCTGCAGCAGGTCTGCTTGGTCTGCCTGTCATAAGCAAAATATAATAAAATCAGGATATGGCTGGAGCATCTGTGAGACACTTATGTGCAAATGCGATTTACAACCATTTGATAAAGGGATTTTTTAGATTTGCTCCAGTGTCAGGCTTTCTGAAGCAACTATAAGACAGCAGGTGCACAGCTGAGAAGCTCATGGACATTAACTGATTTGATTTTTTAATATCTCATTTTGAATTAGGCCCATTGAAACTAAGTCTATACACACATGCTATGCAGTATTATTCCCCCTCAAGGTGCTAGATGAATGATTTCACAGCGTCCAACCATAAAGGCACCTTCATAGATAGATTTGAGTGTTTGGGAACCATGTTTATGTTTCTTTTTCTATTATTTTACATTTGTCAAAGAAGAACAGAACAATAACACTGGGATATGCTATTAACCCTGCTCAAGTCTACTTTAATCCTCAAACTGAAGGTAGGGTGCAGTATCTGTACCAGATGACAGTGAGGGAGCGGAGGGAGGGACAGAACAGAGAGGGCATTTACACACCAGTTAGAAAGAGAGAGACTTTTGCAATGTGCAGACTGCATGCAAACAAGTCCCACTTGAGGTCATGCTGAGTGACCCAAAATACATATTTGCAGGGTCTCGTGCAGAGGCGTTGCTAGGTGCCGGCTAAGGGGGCTATAGCCCCTTTTCTTTTGGTTGTAGCCCCGGATAGAATCTCAGGAGCTACAACCAAAAGGCTAGCTATCCCCGAGTACTGACAGTTCCGACATTAGCGTAGCCCCGGGTCTTTCCCAGACCTAGCAACACCCCTGCTCTCATGGTGTACTGATTGGAGCAGTCATCCCTTGCCTAAACTCCTTGCTCTGCCTTTGTAGGCCCTGCCAAGCAGTCTTTAAGTCACACCTAGAACTTAGACCACACCCCTTTATTAGACCCCCCCCCTCATTTCTTCTCTCAGTATAAGCACTAATAGACACTGTCACTGAATCTCAATGCCTCCAATCCACTGGCCATTTATTGGTCTATTGCTAATGGACCTTTTAAAAATATTAATAAATAATAATAACACATTTTAATAAAGGACTTCATGCCACATGCCTCCCACTCTTGTACGCTGTAATAACCCCTGTTATTACTACACAATTGATGCTTCTCCATTTAAAAACCTCAGAAGGATACAAGGCAGAGCCATTCCTACCGGAAATCGAAATGCATGTCAGAGGCGAGCACGTAACCCATTAGATATTAGCTATATAGCCAAGACATGGTGAAGTTAGTGACGATTAAAATATCTCTTGTACATGAACTCTTAGGAGCCTGAGCATTCTGTCCTGTGGTCAACATAGACTCTGCATATCTGGGTCTACCACGTCTGGTCAGTCATTTTCAATGTCCACATAGTCTTCTGTATGAAGGCACAATATCACATGATCAGCTTCTGAAGAAGGCACTAGTAGCAGATGAATCAATGGGGATCACTCCTTTTTTAAAAAGATCATGCAGGATTCTAACAATTCATTGCTTCTTCAATGTTGCTATCATGTCTGTTCTTTCATGTGTGATCCTAAGCCTCTTCTCCATATCATTCACGTCCTAGCCTTCTTCCCCACACTTTTGAAAATGATTTCCGGAGTGTAAATGTGATTTTCGCGAGATTTTTTCACTGAGGGAGAATTCATTGATTCTTTTGTTGGACATTTTACCGAAAATGTGTGCAGGGAGAGACCCCCCTCCACTCTCCTTCTACCTTTTTTATTACCCTAACCCATTGGATGATTTCTCCCTCGATGGACAACTCTGTGATGGAATGTACTTAGCCCATTTCCAGATATCTACTGGCCACTGTCCTGTATGTTCTTCATTAGTCATGCAGGCGCTGTATCTAGTTCGACAATACACATGAAACGAAATCATGTCTACAATCTTGGGACTATCCAACAATGCCCGTTCTAACTATTGGGGAGGTTGAATATGACTCAGGGGCGCATACAGTAGCGGGACATGTAGATGGATACACAAATAAAAATGTTATAAAATCCAGAAGCATTTAGACAATTGTTTGTAGGTCAAAGTTGTTCTGGGTGATATTGTATAATAAGGAATACGAGATCACAATTGCAATTCTCAACCCAAACAATAACACAGGGTTCTATCGAAAATATGCAGAATCCAATTTCACACCAATTCATGTCCACTGACTTAATACTGTATGGCACAAGTGACGATGTCTAAGAAAACATTATACCACAATTACCCTAAAGGTCACCCCTAAAACCTTGAACTTTTATGAAATTGGCAGAGTAACCAGTTTCAGAGGGGTCACTAGCTAACACTTGGGTTTGGAAAGCATGTCTACTTTTCTTTACAATTGGCAAGGCACAGAGGCGCTGAAAGAAACAGTCTGTTTGCAGGCAATGCTAAAGTCTATAAGAGGGTCTATATGCAAGATGATGTTGAAATAATCAGAAGAGACTTGAAAAGCATGGACTGGGCTATAATGAGGTGATAATGGCATCATGCAACGGCTGTACTGTGTGGTAACTGCCCACCATCTTAAATTAGGGCATTGCTGATGTGCAGAGAGACCATTACCACAGGGTAGATCCTGCACTCAGGGACCATTATCACTATTACCGCTTACTGAAGATGATAGTCAAGTGGTGAGGATAGCATTTATTTTTAAACTATACCATTTAGAGGGAGCACGAGGAGAGGTCTGGATGTTCGCCATGAGCAGTTGTCTTTGGTGGATTGGGGGTGGGTGTCAACGGCACAATCATGGTCTAAGTGAAGTAACCCAAGATACCCCAAAGGCATGGAAGATGGGGAGAGGGTCAGGTGAGAGGGGAGGACAGGTCAAGGCATGGGGCCAGCGGGGGAGAGACAGTAGGAGAGGAAGATTGAGAGGAGGGAAGGTCACAATAGAGGACACAAAGTGGTGGAGTAAGGGTCTGGAGCGTGAATGAGGAAGGCTGGGCAGCAAAGTGCAGCAGGTAGAAATGGAATGCAGGGAACGTGGGTGCATATCAGCAAATGCAGCCCATCCTCCCACCCACGTGATTGGGTGCTGTGGTTTCTAAGAGTGCTGATGCTTCAAACACATATTTGCCACTCACAGAATGATTACACAATGTGAGAAGTACCAAGAGACATGTGATAGGTGCGTAAAGGAGCCTTCAAGCTGAAGGGGGTAAGTGTTAAAAGGACAGTAGCAACATGTTAGGTGAGAAGATATTGGGCCCTTTATGGTTGTGAGTGTTGTGAAAGTCATGAACTCAACAGAGAGGTTGGACTCTACGGTCATGTTTCAGAATCTGGTTGGACCTTGTATGCCTTCACCACTTGATTGATGCCATTTGATTGATTCTATGGCAGATAGAAGGCAACATAAGCACAAAGTCACCTTGGCACTATGTACAATGTAGTGTGCTGGAGATAATTTATCGGTAGGCATTACAGATAAAAACAAATATTCAGGTAAAGGCCAATAAAAACGGAACATGGCAGGCAGAAGGAAAAGTCCATCTGAACGATAGTGAGCTAGAACAGAAGAGTGAGGACCGCACAGAAGTCTGATAAGGATACCCCCACCCACCAGATGCAGCTCCCTGCATGAGTAGAAACCTCGGGCTAGGATCTTTCCAAATCCACCTACAAGCCCCTCATAGTCTGTGGCTGAAGAAAGGTGACAGCAGCAATTGGGACTTGAATCGGAAGCTGAGATGACAAAGGAGTGCAGTAAAAACACTCCAACTCTGCTACTGGGGGTTTCCAGGTAAGTAGGTGCTGGTGGAGGACTTACCAGCTTCAATACCAGGTAACAGCGTCCAGTGTGCGATTTTGACATAGCCAATGTGGATTAGGGTGGAAAAGGTATGGAATATATTTAATTTTGACAAGATATAAGTGGGGTACATTGTATGACAGAATGAGGCGGAGTGACGAGGGAGTGTTCTTTGTGTGGGGATAGCGACGTTTTGCTGTGTGGATTGCCTTGAATTGCAGTTTTTTCCCCATTTCCATTGGTGCAAGGAGGAGCGAGTATACAAAAATCCCACTCACTCGCGGAGGATGCAGAGTGATGAGGGAGTGTTCTTTGTGTGGGGATATTGATGTTTTGCTGTGTGGATTGCCTTGGATTGCAGTGTTTTGACCATTTCCATTGGTGCAAGGAGGAGCGAGTATACAAAAACCTCTTTCACTCGTGGAGCAAGGCGGAGTTACGAGAGAGTGTTCCTTGTGTGGGGATATCGACGTTTCGCTGTGTGGATTGCCTTTGATTGCAGTGTTTTCACCATTTCCATTGGTGCAAGGAGGAGCGAGTATACAAAAACCCCTCTCACTCGCGGAGCGACAAGTGAGTGTTCCTTCTGTTCCGTGGGTAACACGGGGGAAAGGGAGAAAGGATTGAGCTAACTTTGAAAACAGCACCAGTGATGCTTCATAATGGAAACGCAACAACAGCTCTGGGCTCGAGCAAATCTAACACGCTCTGAGTCCGCCCCTGCTCGGATTTCAAAGAGGTCGCTGCTGCAATCTCAAGTAAGTGAGGGAGATCATAAATGCTCTAAACCATTCCTATCAGACTGTGGTGGCGCTGATGCTGACTCTGATGTTGTTCTGCCAGATTAAGAATGTCAAGTGTTCTACGAATCTCTGCCTCTAGGTGCCAAGAAGTTAGACAGAGGAAAAGTTGTGCCTATTCTAATGTGCATGGCCGAGTTCGCTGATGGCGTACCAAAGGATTTAAACCCCTCTGAGAGTGCCTTACAGATACTGGAGACTCATGAGGCCTCTCTGCACCCCTTGTCTGAGCGAACCGGAATGGACAATATGCCAGTACCGCATGACCCTCTGGCCCCCTCCCCTTTGTTAAAGAGTGCGTGTGAATCATCATTATCTGCTTGTCACAAGTCAGGCTGTGATTTAAATCACGCAGGCACCACAGAACGAATGCCTCGTGACCATGCTGCAGAGGGGGTGAGAGCGCTTGCATGTGAGGCTGGTGATAAGGAGGCTGTCTTCACGCCCCCGAGAGACCCAACGAGTGGCAGGGAGTGCACCTGGAGCTCAAACTCAGATCTTCAAGCACCCATGACATCTAATGTGCTGAAAACATGGCCCAATGCCCAATGCTGGCTCCTTAACCCGGCTTGATAAAATATCTTGCGCGTTCAACCATACAGAAGTCAACGACCAGGATTATGTCATTAATGTGAATGCTGGAAATAATGACATCTTTTCAGACGTCGATTCGCAGGATGCCTTGAGAGTTCTCAATAGTTCCTGAGGCAAAATAATTACGCCAGCAACCTCCTGGGCAAGGGTAATAGTAATATTGACATTGCAGATTTGATGTTTGCACAGCCTAAGTTCGATAGCTGGCAGAGCTTGGAACATGAGCTCGAACTCTCTGACCGTAGCTGATCAGATCATAAAAGATATTATGGCAATAACTGAAAAAGTAAACCTGCGCAATGATGAGGCAGCAGGCTGCAAACAGTGTATTGGCAAACGCAAAGAATTAATAGCTACAGGTGCTGACCCTGAGGGCGGGGCAATGCATTGTGGCTAAAGACAGAAAGAACAAAAGCATTTAACACATTTGCAAGATCTGAGTGAACAAAAAGAAGACGAGTGGACTCGAGTCCAATGACAGAGTTGTGCTGCTCGCAAAAAAGAAATGCAACGGAAACGAAGGCCAGCCCCAGTAATGAGAAAAGCTTAACACCAAAGAACCAAAACCCAGAGCTTGGGAGGGCCGTGTCTGAGTCTTCTACGGACAATACCTCCACAGATGAATCAACTTCTGATGCAGTTTAACATCAAAGAAAACATAAGCCAATGAGAATACCAAACATCCTTAAATTAAGAGCAAATAAGAAAGAACTGATACAAAAGAAACTCATCCATGAAGTGACAGAAACTCTAATTAATGAACTGAGACCAAACTTATTGTCAGCAATGGCTATTGCAATTACACCCTTAGCCAAAATATACAAACAATTTAACGAAAGCTATAGAGACCAAAACACACTCATTGCTCTAGTAAATGCTAAAATGTTTAGCCTTCAGATGAAGCTACAAGAACTGAAAACTCAGGCACAAAAAGACGAGCTAACAGCAAACATACTAAAGGATGCTTTAAGAAGCTCAGGAGAGGATAAAAAAGCTGCTGGCAGAAGTGGCCAAAGAAGCCTTATCGATTCTAAAGAAATATCATAGAAATGGAAATGATTCTGTGTACATGCAAAATGATGCAAACAAAGACATGAGTGTACATCATCTGACTCAGGACAAAAGCAATGGCTTTAAAACCAATGGGAATATGAGTGGGACAAGCAAAGTGAGAACTCAAGCTGAGCCACAAGGCCAGATGGTGACCTGCCCACTGATGGAAAGTACCAATGAAAATAGAATGTCCAAAATGATATGCCCAGAAACTAGGGTAGTAGATATGGCTGTGCCTACAACCTCAAGAAACGCAGAGGGTCTGACATTTGATAGCATGATTGTGAAGGACAAAAGAGACCCAAGGCGGCTTTGTCTGATACCGACTCTGTGGTAGATGCCTGTGAACAACCATCAATTAACCCAATAGCTGCCACTCGTGCCAAATAACTGGTGGTGAAAACCCCAAAAGATAGCTATTCTATCTTTGAAAAAGATAAAAAATACTTAAACGCAAATAATCAAGAGAATGGAAAAAAGAAAGCTCTAAAAATGAAGAAAAAAACAAAAAAACATGACAAAAGTAAAGAATCCAAACGCAAAGAATTTGTGCACATTTTTGAGAAATCTAAAGGCTCTGAATGTAACAATTCAAACGACCAGTAACAATGTATCTGGAAAAGAGGCTAAGAACACCAGAACAACGAAAGAGCATGTACTAGAAAAAAAAGATATTGCGCCTAAAGAAACTCAACCAGTCGTGGAGACCCCGACTATAGAGGACCTACTCAACATGTTGACCTATGAAATAAGTGACGAAGAAGAGGGAGATGAACAATCATTTGAAGACGAAGAACGGAGGTTAAATTTATCATCCCAATCTGAGGACGCTGAAGGTGTAAACTTGCCGAACGAATCTCTATGCGAAGAAGCAAAATCATGGAAAAGAACAGTTGCGAAAATGTCACCTGAAAAGAAATTGACATGTAACAATGATGGTTACAGAGAAAGGGCACAGGCCTGTAATGAGTTCCTCACAATGAAAGATAGAAGAGAGAGGGCTTTGGTTAAACTGAGGATAGCAGAATGTGGAACAAAAACCTCTAATGTTGATCGAAATCCAACTATGCTATTTGAAAGAAAGAAAACCCAACATTTAATAAAGGAAGATGAAGCAATGGACAAAAGGAGCAAGCAGGTAGAATGGATCGCTGATGAAACATGGAGAGTCGATAAAGAGTTAAATTAATGAGTAAAGCACCGTACAATAAAATGACCCGAGGAGGATCTGAATTCCGGTTATTGCTCGAGAGAAATGAACCCAAAGAAGATGGCTTGATCCTAAATCGTTATAACGTAATGCAGCTCTTAAATCACCTACCGAATATGAAGATGATATCATCTAATGACATTAAGAGAGTGGAATTTATTGGAGAATCTACTCTAGATAGAGTAGTACTGCATATCCACTCGAAAATTGTCTATGATCTTATTTTGCGGAATGCAGAGGAGTTATACTACCTTGGGTTCATAATAAAAGAGATCAACACAACAAGTTACTTTGAGGGAAAGTTGACAGATGCAACGATCAAAGAAAGTAAAGAACTCAATACAATTCATGGCAGAACAAAATGTTCTAAAAACATACATGAAAATAAAATAGCTCTAAAAAAAGCACCAGACGATCTAGTATTGGACGGGGAAAATCTGACTGTGCTAATGAAATTAAAAATGCCTTTTAGAGGTACCATTGAAACCCAAAACTGCAGACAAAGTATAAAAAAAACAACAGAAGAAATACAGCTAAAAGGAACTATTGAAGATAGCTAGACCTGGGTTGCTGGAGCCTTACATGCTAAAAATGCCAGTTAATATAAGGAGGATCCATGTGGAAATTCTAAAACAGTGGGCTCTTGGAACACCCGTGGCTTCGCTCATTTACTACAGAAGTCAAATTATCTATTGGAGCCACTTGCTATCATCTGCTGTCAAGAAACATGGCTGGCTTAACCTCCTTTAGTAGAAGGCTTTGACCTTGCCTTTAATCCAGCTATATGCCAAGTAAGAGGCCGTCCAATGTCTGGAATTGGTTAAAAGAAAAAGTGGTCTACGAATTGCCAATACCACTAATCCGTCCCCCTATGTTCAGATGACCACAGTTGTGAACCAATGCAGAGCTGACACTCAAACTACAAAGATATATATTATCAATATATATTGGCAACATAAAGCTGCTGGGGAGTGTGCATTCATTGGCCAAGTGTGTGATCATGTGGACCAGATAACAGATAATGAAGATAACGCCGGACTTTCTAACAGTAATTGTAAAGGGAGGAAAAGAGACCCGTCTTGATAATTTGCGAAAAAACTATCTGGGAAGAACTTGATGTCAGAAGTATGGACATCCTCAATGGGAACATAATAGGCGATATACCAGCTCAAATGACATGGGAGAGAGACACACAAAAATCTATTCAGGACTACTTTATAACATCCAAATGCATGACAAAGAAAATCTACAGGATGAAGGTCATTAAAACAACCCTAAGTGATCACAATCTAGTAACTATCTCTTACAACATGGAACCAACAAAAGAACCTACAAAATGGAACCATAAAATCGAAGTGGAACCAGGAGCATATCGGTTGAAAATGAGCAGTATTAAAATAAAAAATCTTACAGCCAAATTAAATATATGGGATGATGAAGAAGTTGGGAAAAGCTTGAATATGATAACCTTCTACAGATATATAAAACTCAAACGAATAAAAGATCAAGTGAGGAAACATGTATACAACCCAGAGGTTGTGGGTAAAAAAAAGAGACTTGAGAAAGCAACTATGAGTAATAGAAATCACTAACAAATCAAGACCCGAAAAGGACAAAGATTAAAGAAAAAAGAAAATGCAATATAAGAACTGGATGAAATTGCATTAATCTGCAATGGAACAAAATGACGCAGAAGACATGATGTCACGTTTAGCTCAAAGAAATTCTAGGGATTTCTGGGTTGCAATTAATGAACTAGTGAGACCACAAACTGCCAGCCTCTGTAATGCGGTCACAGAGGACTGATGAATTGCCCACTACACTGAACATTTTCAGAAGAACAAAGATGAGAAATCATCCGAAGTGTTGAGTGAAGGGCCTTGGAAACTCTGCATAGAAAGAGATGACATCCTTGTTAACATCAAGAAATTAAGCTTGTCGCGTGCCCCAGGACCCGACGGCTTAACGAATTACATCCTAAAGCAAAATCCGCAGGAATGGACTGACTTTTGCCACAAGCTGTTTCAGATGGTATTAAATCTGAGAAGAGTACCGAAGACATGGAAATAAGCCATAATTGTGCCTATGCTTAAAAAAGGCTCAAGGCTGGAACCAAACAACTACAGAGCTATTGCACTACTCAACGTAGTGGGGAAACTCTTCGCTAGCCAGCTGTTGAATTAACTAACAACATGGATCAACCAGTCTGGAGTAGCTGATCTGAGGCAAACCGGCTTCGTCAAGGGCGTAGGATGTTGCCTAAATCTATTCATCCTGAACACACTGAAAATGGAGGAGTTAAGGAAAAAAACACTTATATACATCGCATTTATCAACCTGGCTCAGGTCTTCGATGGGGTGCATAGAGAGATGCTGTGTAAAAAAAGGAAAAGAAGAGGCTGTCCACCAAGTTTGGTTTCTGCAATAACGGCTCTCTATTCGGAGACTTCTGTACTAGTGTGTCTTGATCAGAGAGGGTACATTACACCACCAATACCAACTACTTGTGGTGTCAAACAGGGTTGTCCCTTAGGAGCCACGCTTTTCAACTTTTTTTATATCGGATGTGGGTGAAGCTCTGGGTAATGTAAACTCCTTCCCTCCCAAGATCAATGAAGAACATATCAATTTGATCTTATATGCTGATGACATCTCAATCTTGGACCTAACGCCAATTGGACTCCAGAGGAAGATCACTGCCTTAAAGGTCTACATTGAAGAAAATAAGCTGGAGATCAACGTACAGAAACCCGATATCCTTGTATTAAAGAACTTACAAGGAGCCCACAACCAAATGACCCGTCAAAAGTTTCAATGGAAGATGGGCAAAGATGTACTTAAAGTTGTTTCTGAGGCAAAATATCTGCGTATCACAATAAGTGCAAGCATCTGTGATGAACCTATGGTTAAAAATCTGGTGTCGAAATGCAATCAACTTGCTGCACAAGTCTCAAAACTTAATACAAAATATGAAAAATTCTCCATGCTCCCAGTTGTTCGCTTTTATAGAAATAAAATAATACCAGCACTTACATATGGAGCCGAAACCCTGTTTGGAATTGATCAGGTGTTTTGATCAAGATGTGAACATGTGATATGGCGAAGAATTCTTAATTTGCCCAAAGGCTGCCTAACTGCCTGTGTGAGGTACGAGTTAAGTCTATCGTCCATGAATGTGATTGTTATATGGAACTCACTAACCCTCTACAGAAAAATTGTGGGAGATGATAATATTGCACAATTTGATATTCTAAAAGAATCGAAAGAGCACTCAACGGATGGACTTTTGAATGTCTGGAAAGCATCCTGCGAAATTATCTTAAATCAGCTAAATACTAATAAGCAGACTCTCGTGCAGAATCCGGATGCAGTCAAAAAAAGACTTCTAGTACAAGACTGGATTGATACGCAGGACAAGAGAAGACAACACAAAAGAATGAAAAATGCTCCAATGGAAGCAAAGAAACTAAAGAACTCCCCAAGTACTTGACTCAATTCCCATGCAAAAGGAGAAGTGTTTTTGTGAACTTCAGACTAAACGTATGGGAAACTAATGAACTCTTGTACCAGAGAGAAGAGCGATGCGTGGAAGAACCCGCATGTCGCCTTTGCAATAGCTCTGAAGTTTCACTGAAACACCTGGTGTTATTCTGTCCTACTGTGAGAGATAAGAGAACGAGATGTATGGGGCGAGAGTTGGACACATATTCCACGTATACTGTAGAAGAATGGTGGAGCGTCATGCACATCAGTGAAAATAACAAAATAACATTTGCATTGACAGCATTTTTGGATGTGATAGCAAAATTTTTGAGAATTAATAGTGATGCGGGAAACCATGAGAAATGCACAGACTCTCATGTGGCTTAATAGCCGCTAGGTGCATTCACAAGGCCTTTTCACCCCTTGACTGAATGCCTTATGCGTCACTTAAATCCCTTGCTAGAGGCCGGAAAGTAGTATCCTGTCCACCATTCTCGAATGAGGATACATATCTATACATGAATAGGAAAATGTTTTGTTGTGTATTTTTTAAAAGTTTGTAATACCATTTTTTTTAAATGTAAAAAAAGAATGAGGCCAGTTTGAGAATCTAGAAGAAAAGATGTGGCAGGGAGAAGGTGTAAGAAGAGGTGTACAGCATGAGGAGGTCTGGTAGTGTGAAAGTGTTTTTAGAAATCAACTTCACAGTTTCTTATAGTGCAAAGTAATGAGAGAAATTAGGAGGTGCTACTTGATTTGAAAAGGAGCAAAGTACTTTGTACCCTGTCTCCACTGAGGGTTATTGGATTTTGAACAGCAGCTAATGCTAAAGTCTTTTTGTATGGACACAACTTAATGATTGAACAGTTATATAGGTTATGATTATCTGTGCAGCGTGTGATCATCACTTGCATGGCTTCTTAGCGCCTACAAGGCAAGCTTGTCACTAATCTTGGTCAGCCAGAGGTTCTGCTTCAACGTGTTCAGATCCTTCAAAACTCAGCAGCTAGGCTTGCCTTAAATGCTCCTAGAATGGCTCACTGCCATGACCTTCTTTGTCGCCTTCACTGACTCTCTGTTAGGAGCACAGTGAAGTTTAAAATCCTGTGTATTGTTCACTGTGCCATCCATCACGTCTGGGCTGAGTTTCTCCAATCTAGACTCTTACCCTACCAACTAAACTGGCTTCTCCGATCAGCCAATCAGTCTCTGCTGGTGGTTCCTCAATTTTAGTGGGCTCGAGCTGGAGGCAAATCTTTCTCTATGCTTGCTCCATCGCTGTGGAATGCCCTACCTCCTCAGATTCAGGGCATCCCTTTTTTTACTTCCTTACGAAAGCAGTTAAAAAGTCTTTTGTTCTAGCTCCCACTTGCAATCTCACTCTCTCTTCAGCATCTTGATGCCGCTAGGTCTTGTTGCACTCTACAAATCTCTATATAATACAATACAATTTAATGCAGCTCTGCATGTGGCCTTGTGCTGGAGAAGGAAGGTGGTTATTAGAGGTATTTCTTCGCGTTGGGGGTGTGGAGCCTAGTTCACATTGTAGGTAACCCCCCTTATGCAGGAAAAAAAGAATGAGAGCGGCAGAGATGATTTGAAGTAGAGAAGAGAATATGGCCATGCGTATGGTGTGCTGCTGTTCAAAAGGTCCCTCAGATAAGAAATGTGTGCAAGGACCAGCTGGCGCCTCCTTGATGATACCAAGGTACCAGGCACCACGGAGCACACCTGGGTACAGCCGTATAACCAGGCACTACACACCGAGCCCTGACCCTCCCGCTCTGAGCATCAGCTGCTCAGACTGCGCCCTATCAATGCAAACGCCTTGCATACATGCTGACCTTTCACTCTGGGCTCGGGGGTCACGTGTGTTACCCCCCCATTCCACCAGCTCCAAGAATGTGGATATGTGGTAACTTTGCGTAGCTCCGCCAACCTCCAGAAAAGGTCATATTATCGTGCCCGCCTGAAAACAATGGCTAAAGCAAGTCACGAGAAGGTCTACACTCGACAGAAAACAGCCTGAGAAATCCCGGGGAGCCTATTTAGGAATTTCTCAGCGGGTGCGGGTGCCCAGGTTTTAGGAAAGTGGCTTTGAAAGGGTACTAAGATTGTTACCCTGCACAGCGCAGATTGTCTGCCCCCTCCCTCACCCCCCACGTGTATCGACCCCCGGGTCTACCCTCATGTGCCCCAGGATAACTCTATTTTTGTCAGTCCCCCCAAATCAGAGCCCCTGCATCATAGAATCACAAACACAGTTCGACTTGGTTTATTTACCTTTTTTAATTGGTGAAAGAAATATTTGAATAACACCGTTTCCAGGAAGATTCCACATAAAAAAGGCCCAGAGGGTTGTACTGGACAGTAGACACACACAGCTGTGCTCTGGTGTTGGGTGTTCAGATTTACAATGGGGTAGAGTGGGTCAGCAGGGCCCGAGCCGCTGCCAGAAACTTTACTCTTTATAAGCAGGGTCGGACTGGGCCATACAATAGTCCCGGGCACCAATGAAAATGTGGCCCACGGCTGCACATGCTCATTCATTCCCTTTGTGACAGATTGTTTCAGTAGTACCCAAGGGGGTGTTTTTTGATAACATGCGATGCAAATTGTACATTGTAAGAGAATAGGTTAAATTGAAAGGTTGAGTTTCTCAACCACGCAATTAATTTAAAAAAACATTTTAAAAAATAATATTTATTCAGCAACACTGGTCAAAACTACTAGCCGCATGGAGATGTAACTTATCAAACTGGCACACATGAGCAAAAAACAGGGCCCCCACTTGGACCAGAAACACTGGCCCACAGTAGCATTTTGTGTATTTTGGTTCGGGCATTGCCCTACAACCCTATCGGCCAATCCGGTCCAGTTTATCACAGATTTCAGCTTGGGTGCGCCAGCATCAAGCCAGGTCGGGGGTCAGAGAGTAACTGACTTCAGCAGCAGCACACGTTAAAAGAAAAGGTGTTGCGCCATTGGTGCCTTTTAAGTGGCACGTGCAACGTAATCACGTCAAGGCCCAACCCGCTCTGCAAGTGTCTTTTTTTTTTAATGAAATTCGCAGCCTCACGTGTTTTGAATAAAAACCACAGATCGGAGCTGGTCATGCAGGTCAGATCCACGGATTTCAAAACAGCTGGCTGTTCTGCTTTAGCCACAAAACAGTACATGGTCACCCACAGGACCCGATGACTCTGATAGCATGCACCCATGGACACAAACAGCAAACAATGGGTTAAACGAAACAGACGACAAGAAAAGAAACAATTAAAAACGTTCTCAATGAACACACCGGTTTATAATTAAAAAGCACATTCACAAGTCTTCAGTGGCACGCACAGAAGTAACAGTCCACTTCCTTAATAGCGGACATTGGCAATAACCATGTGCCAAGGTACAGAAGGTTTGATTTAATTACCTAAGAAAGGCGGGTTTCAAGTAAAATAGCCCCATTGCTTCTCGTTTTGCAGAAAACCACTTAAGCAGAAAGCGCATCGCTCGTGTTTCCTTTTGATTGATTGGCCCCAGTTACTGGAAGACCTCTCAGGCTTGGCAGCGTTCCATGGCATTAATGGGCACCTAAGGTGACTTCGACCGTTTACCCAGCTGGAGACCAATAGCGGCCAGCCACATAAACTGGCACCCAGGACACTGTTTATGTATATAGGTGGCAGAAAAACCGCGGAGAAAGGCTTGAAGTTTAGCAAAGCCACAATAATGACTTTCCTCTCAGCGACACGAGATGAGTTTCCAGCTGGGAAAACTACCGCCCTGCTGCTGTTAGTCACAACAGAGAGCGGCAGGAGAAAAATGCCACACAACTCCGCACTGCAAAAAATAGCGGTTGCCATTAAACACTACAAGATTCAAAATGTAGGCCTGACTTTATATGAATATCCGAGTGCAGCTGTTTCGTTAATACCCGAGATGTCTGGGGACATGGCGGTCATCGGCATGCAGTAAGTCAAAGGGCACAAGCTGCCTTGGTACCTCCTTTTTTGTACAATATGTATTTCGGGCCTAGCTTTGCTGCATTCAGGAATGTTTATAGGCAGAGCTAACCTCTGCATATTCTCTGCTTTCCAATCCTGGTGCCAGAGTGCGTCCAAACCCCTTGGACTTGCCATAACCCTTGCAGCAATCTGCTTGTCCTCCCCGGGCTAGCGAGGGGAGGCTACACCTCTAATGATGTCATACTGCCCCGTCCACACGTCCCCTGGATCTATCAATGGTTACTGAATCTAAAGAGTGGCAGCTAGCTCGCAACATAGAGTCTCATAGGTCCTCGAGCCGCCTCATAGCATCATGGAGGGCACAGCTTGGTCTCCTTCAGGCACCATGTCTTCACCGGCATCATCTGACTTTCCGTCAGTGTTTCCTTATCTAATTCGCCAGATGAGTCTTCTTCCGAAACCCCCATGGCCTTGCGTTGTTTGAGGCATTACTCACAGCGTTTCTGTTGAGTGTCCCTCCTGGTACCATGAAGCCTTTAGCCGTGGGCATGATCAGGAGAGGTGTCTCAAACAGCGTCTGATGGTCTGAGATTGGCAAGCAAGTATTTCCATCACCTCTGCGCAATTGGGTGATTTTGCAAGACGCCTCTGATCAGCGTATAGCTTCATTTTCTGTTGTTTCAACTGACTATGTAGTTAGATCTGTTCATGCCCAGAGGACTTGGCTGCAGGCAACTATGCAGTTGCTTTGGCAATCTGTTATGTCACTTTGTTCCAAAGATGAGTTCAGGTGGGTACTTCCCTGTGGCGCTGTGAGATGAATTCTGATAGTTTCTCAGCCTGGCACAAAGAGCTTGATTGAGGCAAATTCCGCTGAACTCAATAAGTTCCACAGTGTCATTAGCATGTGGCTATAGTGGTTTTCAGGGCTCAAGTCAAAAGTACACGCGGGTGGACGCAGTTCACCCACTTTATTCAGAGGGTGGACTCAGTCCCCCTCCCCCCAGCTAAAATCAGAAACATTGAATGTCCTCTTTGAATTTATGAATTAAAGCTGACCTTAATTTTGAGGACATGAGCCCTGGTGGTTTTACTCTTTACCGCATGACTGCCATATGCTTAGTGAATGTCGCTACCCAATGCACATAGTGGAGTTAGACTCTAATGCTTGATCTCCATATGCTAAGTGAACTGTGCAAAATCATGTCCATTGCACATGGGCCGTTGTCTATGTTTAGAATGACAGGGATCCACCATCCCGAGATAAGGTTATCTAATATGGATACAACTGTTCCTGTGGAAATGGGCACCATCACTGTTACTAGTGGAATCAAGAATGCCCACCCACAAGCACCAAAAAGATATGTGTTGTTATCCTTCAATGGACCAAAGAAGTCTGCCATTGGTTCTATGTCGTTTCAATGAAAATAAATTACTTCATTGAAATTTACTTTGTGTACATTTTTTGGAGGGTACCCCCATACCCCCCCTTTCCCTTCCTTACAACCCCTACTCCAAACCTCTCCCCACACCCCTTTAACCCCTTAACCCACAAATACCTACACAAATTCAAAGTAACTCTTAGTAATGTACAAAAACTAAAACACAACACTGTGTGCCAGCATCAATGCGCTCTTCCAAGCAGTGATTATATAGTCTCATAACTTCACCTTTTATTGGATAAACAAGTGAGGTTTTTATTAGATACGTGAGTGAACAAATTAATTGAGTTTTTGCCTCTGTAACCGTTTGCCAACACATGTTTCGACCTCTGTGGTGTTCGTCAAGGCAAAATTCAAAAATGATAACAGACTGTCGCTCAATATTACCTGTCATTCATTTTGTGCATGAGACCTAATGATGAGTACGTGCCGTTAACATCACACAAAATCATTCATTAGAAATATGTCACAATCGGAGAGAAAAGAAGCAAACATAAAGGGGAAAAAAGGGAAAAACAGAGGGAAGAGAAACCATTATAAGTTAGTTCATCACGTGTGGTAATATTCATAGATTCCTGATTTAATAATCCTCGATTATAAATCGTTAAGGACTGTTAGTCATCAGTGAATAAACAATGCGTTATTCAATAGCATAAACTGGTCAATAACATCTTGGATTGTTTTATCATAATTCATCCGTACATTTCATGAATCATTTATCAAAACATTATTTGAGTGATAAACCTTATATAGTGCACGGATAGTTATGCTAGGCATAGACATAACTATCCGTTCACTAAATAGGGTTTATCACACAAATAATGTTTTGATAAATGATTCATGAAATGTACGGATGAATTTCACATCTGAAGGAGCATGTGTTTCTGCAATAACTCAATCCTTCACTGTATGTGCTTGATTTCCTTTGCCAGAGAAAATGTGGCCAAAGGATTTCAATTCCAACTTATTGAACTCACAAATCTCTCTATTGAAAGTTAGACCAGCCCATTCGAGTGCTCTGTATACATCTTCTAGACCATATATTTGCACCCTTAGGTGACACCAAAACCAGAACGTCACTCCTGTTATGGAAATAGTTACATATGCCCCTTTTGCCTTCCTGGTTGTCTCTTGCAATATCTCTGCACCTGCACAGATTCTAAGACTGATCCCCTTTTACCTGAAAAGACCCATGTGAAGAGAACATATTGTGATGTCCCTTTATGGTTGCTCCAGGTCTGTCTGCTGATACCTATCCTTTGCATCTAGTTTAGAGAACAATCTGGCACCAGCACATCATTCCTGTGAAATTCCTGACGTCTCTCTCGTTTTATTTGTGCGATTCACTTGTGAGGAGTGCCACTAAATGAGAGATTTATATGGTCTGGCCAGTGGCCAGCTCCATAATGCAATCTATGATTAGGTTCCCAAACTCCTTTTCCACCTGAGGCTCTGTGTCCATCGGCACTGTGAGATGGTGCAGCACTACCGGCAGCATGGATTCATCAATGGGCAGAGAGATGGGGCACCAAGTAGCCTACGACGCCCCTGGAATAGGGAGGTTTGAGGCTAGCTGAAAGTTAATGGCTGTCAGGACCATTGCTCGTGCATTTATTCACCTAATAGATTTCCAGTGGGAATGTCAACGTGTAAGACGTGTAAATCATCAGACACCCTTATCTGTGTACCTTAGTATTGCCATGAACATCATGCGATTCCTTGTGGGACCCTTTGCAGCCCACATGAAGACCTCTTGGATCTGAAAGGGAGAGTACTGGTTTGCGTTCCGTGCGTTCACATTCAGATAACCACATGATGTTGAGCGTGGCACTGGTGTCATTTACAAGCCTACCGACGTCATCACCATCCACGAGTTCTGTAGCTTCCTCTTTTCTCCCGTTGGTAGTGGACATCAAGTATCCATATCACTCTGAGCTAAAGCCGGCTCATGAGACAGAATGAGCCTGCTCCTTGGATCCCAAATGTCTGGCATGCCGTCTACATCTTTGGCCTATTAATGGGCATGCCCCTTTATACAGGAATGCTTGACCACATTGTTAAAACAACTTTCCACCGGTAGGCTTGGGCCTTGCAAGTACCATGTATACAGTCGGTATTGTGTGTGTTCAAATTGAGACCTATCTTCAAGCAGATATCCCATGGTATATTCTACAGTCAATATGGATCATTGTGAAAAAGACACATTTACTTCTTCAGCAAGACTCTTTTCTGTTTAACCAACGCCAGGCTGAAGGTACACCAAACTACATGCAAACCCAATGTCTGTTACCCTTGTAAATATAAAAGCATGATGACTTGTGTATGACATTTACACATGCATGTGAACAAAACCCTGCTGGGAACACGTAGCTCAAGAGGTTGCTTTGTGTGGGCAGATTTCCCATAACAGGATACTTTGCTGGTTGGGGCAGCTTTCAGTGTCTGCTACAGTTCAGATCCTTAATTCCCACAGTGATGCGTTCTGGACCTTAGCATGCCCTGTGCCAGTTTCTTCTGTGCCTTTCCCAACCATGTCAGGGCAAGCTCTGGGGAAAGCACCATGGCGACAGGGGTCTGCACAGCCCCTATTAGTGAGTATGTGAGTTTATGACATCGAATGTTGGACATCGAAAGTTGTAAGGAATTTGATGATCCACTTCTACCTGTAATCATGATTTTCTTACTTTTCTTTTAGAGAACTAGAACCTAAACATAGAGTAATGTCAGAGGTACTTTGCCTATAGAAAGTATTAGTTAGATAAACCTGTACATCTCTCCACAGTGGATTCGGGCTATGCAAAGAGGAAGAGAACGGGAACAGTTCCTTTCAGTGTTACTCTCTAGAATCGAACGCTGGGGAAAGTGGTCGTATTCCAATACAGTTCAGCCTTTCAATTTTCCAATTTCCAGAGGAGGAACCTCTACCTGTATTGAACAAAACTATTCTTTATTACGTCAATTTTGTGCCCCATCTGCCCTGGTCCCCCACAATAGTTCTATTAATATGTATTGTATAGTGCAGCATACAACACAGAAGTTGTATTTGATCTTGTTACTTAACCAAGTTGAATAGTTGTCTGGAACACACTCACATAGACATCTGTTTTAGTCCTCATAATTTGAGAAAACTTTGTTTTGTTATGTTTGATGCAGGTGGGTGAGGGGTGACAGGTGGAATTAAAACCATAGGGTTCAGTGGTGAGGAGGCTCCATTGCCAGTTTGATAGTCCATCATGAGCTTGTGCTTGGCTGATGTGCTGGATGCGTTCTTGTATATATACACGTATCTGTGTCCATTCACGTGTGCCACTGACGGCAACCACTCCTCACCGACAATAACGACGGTAACCTCTGCATGCAGAGCTGGTTGCCGTAGCATTAATACTGTTGTGGAAATATCCTGAGGAATATGTCCCTTGCCACCATCAGCTGGCTAATCAACGGCAGTGGGCTTGCATGTTCATTGAGTGGTGGCAGTGCGACTGTGGGTGTTCCAGGCTTTCTTTCCTCTGATTTCTATTGAGCAGGAAGCAGATATTTTGAGGCTGCACACCATTCTGGTGTACCTGCATGTAGTGCCATATGTTTGCCTAGCACAATACGATGTTTGAGCAATTGTATTCTCCTTAAATGTACTCTCCACACTCATGTCTCCAATAGGGTCACACACAAGCTCCTCCTTGTTGCACAGCTCTGCCACTATACGCTGTGTGTGTACATTCTGCACCCACACAACACCAGAGTTAGGTGTCAGGATGCAGAGGGGGAACGAGCAATCATAGATCCTGAAGAATGACAAGTTGTTTTGCATAATTCCATTATAAAGAATCAGCAGCTGCCCATGTGGGGCCAGGTGGAAGAGACTTACCACCCACCCCCTGGAAACTCATAGCAGCCTATGATGCTACCCTGGTTTGGGTGCCACATGTGCTACTTACAGTGGGGGATCACACATGAAGAATGTTTCAGCTCAATGGAACACGTGGTGATCAGCTGCATTTTCAATAGTATTAAACACATTAAGAGATAAGTTCTCTGGTTTTGAGGATTTCATTTGATCTTTTATTCATGCTTACATTCAAGGCCCAATTTATTCAATTTTACAAGTGACTGATCCCTGTCAGATATCATTTTGAATTGTTTAGTGCCTCTAAGATTTGTGTGAGTACATGGAAGCCTGGTGGCTTCATGTGAACATTTGCATAATAGTTTTCAAGTGGACTCATTAGCAGACAAGGGGGGGTTATCCGATGAAAGAAAGGAGTCTGCATTGTTATATAATGAGGGCAGCTGGGGCTTGCAGGACTTAAGACATTTACCATCTGGTTTAAGAAGTGGTGATGGTCTGGAGATATGTTGGAGGTGGCCGGACCAAGCTTCGAGGAAGCTTTAAGAACATTATTTTTCTCGCAAAAAACTCATATTATTTTGGAATGCTGCCATTTGTTTCTAGAGTACAATTACCAGTGTAGTCCGAGGACATCAGCTGCTTTAAGAGTACTTTCTACCAGTACATTCAGAGATTTTGGTAGTACTTGTGTGATTAGTCAATGATGAATTCATCTAATCCTGTAATCCAAGAAACACCACTTTAGGAAAAAAAATCCCATTTTACAGGCAGCCATGGAAATGACCAGTGTTAACGATTTCACATTCACATGTGTGTAGATTATGAATTTCAAGGCTGGTGAGGGTGGCCTAAAAGCACTGAGTGTTGAGAAGTATCAAGCCATTAAACCCCTCCTGGTAGTGGTCAGGAAATGAGCAAACCAGTATGTTTCATAGGTGGATGGGCTGGCTATGGAGCACAGCTTTAAGAGTGTCCAGCAGTGTCCAGCAGTCAAATTTACTTACAAAACAACGAAGACAGCGGGCTAATTTTGCACACAGTTATAAGTACGACAAAATGACCGTGGAGTGTAAGGAAGGGATGTAGACCGTGTGGTACTGCAGGTAGCGGAGAAGGTAAAATGCTGGAATGGATCGAAGCGTGTAATGGCAGTAGGCAATCTGCTCAACATGACGCTAGATTCTGGATTTCAGAAAATTCAGATCAGTTATAGTATGAGATTTTCCGGGAAGACTGGGTTTCCTTAAGAGATGCTCACATCATATTATGCTAAAAAGGTATTGTTTTTAATGTGCATTCAGGCAAGTGTGCTAATAAGTGCAAGGGAAGATCCAAGAGCTGTTTTGGATAAATGATGTCAAGCTTGTGTAATTGAACTCATTGAGGCATACGTGTGGTTATTCTGTATTTTTATTGCACAAGGCAGGATGATTATGCAAGTGGGCCTAAGGAAACAAAATGGCAACATTTGGTTGATATGCATAGACAACATTGGCAAGCTGATGACCACCCTGAGTCCTGCCAAATGCTTATCCTCTTAGCCTTGCCCTGCATATCACCAGATTGTCCGAAGTGAATCATCCAGCCGCTCACATTGTTTGGTATCCCTCTGCGAGTCCACCAATATTGCAGATGCCTTTTGGTTTGATGCTGACATTAGTGGTGTTCAAAAGGTGAGGCATACATTTTATGATATTTCTAAAGAAATCAAGTAACTCTAGTTGATAGTCTGGTGACCTATACTGCTGTAGAAGAGCATGCAATCAAGGGTTAGCTATCCAGTGGTGAAATTTGAGATGTATACGATCAACATTAAATCAACGACACATCATGGACATACCATTGATGGTAAATATATTAGACCAATACAAGTTTTGGTAGAGGTTTGTTTTGCTGTAGAGAAACTCAACCATCACCAAGAAGCAGGAAAGGTAAGTTCTCAGACTCATTTTCATACTACATTTATTGCTGATTTTTCAGCCATGGTGGTGGCTTTTTGAGCTCACAATGTAAGGGTTAACATTTGCATGGTTAGCGGCGTATCAGAAGTAGTTTTAGGATATAGCAAGCGTAACCCCAGTGAGGGGTACAGGTCAGGTTATTTGCATAATGTACCTTATGGTCATCAAAAGTGAATGTGGTCTTGGGGCAGCCAACACACAAGTTAAGGACAAATGGTTAATATTTTGTTTGGGCCTAATGTGTCAAGGAAGGAATGGAAGAACTAGGCTTTTATTTAAAGGGAAGGAATGCCCGTGAACTAGTTTTCCAAACATTTGAACATTTTCTTTGAGGACGCTATCTGTAATGAGGATAGTCCACAAGCTATTTTTTGGGGTGATGACTAGTATAGCAACTTTTCCCCACATCATGTCATGGTGGATGGACTTGCAAGATCTTAATTCTACCTGGTAAAATAAATGTGAGGTTCCTTGTCGAGGGTGAAGAAGATATTATAGGAGTTTGGGAGGAAGTCCATATCTACTGTTCTAAATGAGGCAGAACGAAAGGAGGCCAGTACAAGGTAAGAGGATCCTTTTTTGATCAGGAATGGGTTTACTAATGGATGTGGCATGGTGATGACGAAAGTGAAAAAGTTCACATGTGGGACGAACATTTGTATGTTGAACTTGGCCTTCAGCGAGGTAACAAACATGTGGCAGAGTTATTCATTTATGCATTTATTTATTTATTGGGTATTTATAATGCGCTTATACCCAATGGGCCTGAATCATGGAAGTCTTTCATAATGGCGCAATCCCATAGGAAAACATTCCATGAATCAGGCCCAATGTGTTTTAAGGTCAATAAGACAAGATGGGTGGGGAACTGGGATGACAAAAACAAAAACGGTCCTACTAGGCCTTGTAATATTAGGATCATACAAGTGCAGTAACAGGAAGTGTGGGGGAGAGGGGAAGTGCTGGTCGAGGCAGAAGGCCCCATGTGATAAGCGAGTTCCATGGAAGGCCAGGTGGACAGATCCAGAAGAAATAAGAGAGTGAAGTGGAAGAAGGTCCATTTGCTAAGTGCAAGGAACAGGGCTGGAAGGGCTCAAAGGATGGAGGCCCAGCCAGGCTAGTGCAGGGGGAGAGAGCCCGGAAGGGTAAGTGCCGGATGGGGGGCGGGGGGTCATGGGATACCAAGTGCAGGGGTAGACTGGTGGACGAAATCCTGCTGCACTGTACGAATCTGAAGTAACCAGGCAGCCACTCAAGAGGCAGAGGGGGGCATTAGTAGGGCAGGGGGAGAGGGAAGGAGGAAGAAAAATGGAAGGTCTTGGAAAGCTTCCGGAATTTAAGGAGATCCGGCTCAAGTCTGAAGGGAGCAGGGATGCTATTCCAGAGGGAGGCACCTGTAGAGGAGAGAGATCCACCCCCCACTCTCAGCATGGAGAAACATCTGGTCTGCAGAGAGATGGAGCTAGAAGACCGAAGGGCTCTAGCAGGGCGGTATTTATTGAGAGAAAGCTGATGCGTTCCCTGTGCTTGAGGCTAAGGATAAGTCTTGCAGTCCTATTCTGGATTAGTTGAATGGGGCGAAGGGAGGAGTTAGGCAGGTTGAGGAAGAGACTGTTGCAGTAGTTCAGCCTGTAGAGGACCAGAGCTCTGGAGACATTGGGCCTCATTACACGGATGGCGGTAAGGGTTTACCGGTACCGGTATTTTACCGGTACCGGTAAATCCTTACCGCCTTACTACGAGGTCCCTTTGCGGGTTGGGGAATTTAACACCTGCTTTTTGCAGGCGTTAAAAACCAACCCGCAAAGGGATCAGGGAGCTAATTACGGTACCGCAATTTGCGGTACCGTAATTAGCGCCTTCCCCATTCCCATAGAGCCCTATGGGGCAAAAATGGGAATGGGGAAGGGCAATGGTGGAAGGGGGAATTACCGTCCCGCCAACCTTGGAATAGGGCAGTAATTCCCCTTTCCACCAAGGCAGTGCCAGTATTTTACCGGCATGAACCATGGCGCTAATAGCGCCATGGTTCACCGCCATCCGTGTAATGAGGCCCATTGAATTTCTGGGGGAAGGTGAGGAAGGGGAGAATACCTATGAGGTGCAGCTGAAAGTGGGCTTTCTTGGTAAGGTCCATGATGTGAGGAGAGAAGGAGAGAGAGAGGAGTCGAAGAGGATCCCAAGATTTTTGGTCTCAGTAGATGGTAAGGGTAGAGGGCGCATGGAGGGCTGCCAGAGTGAAGGAGGGAAACAGGGCCCAGGTGTCACAATAAGAAGTATCTCAGTCTTATTGCCATTTAGACAGAGATCATTAGCCATGCACCATACTGGAATGAAAGAGGAGGAAGAGGAGGTTGGAGAGGGAAGCTTGAAGGAAAGCTGTTTGTTGTCAGCACAACACTGGAAAACGATATGATTTGATATTCAGAGCCAGAAGTGTTACAAAAAAGTAGTGGAACTGTGACTCCGGCAGGGGACAGAGCAGGAAGGAAAGGAACAATGTGCACAAGGGTTGCAGTCATGCTTATTGACAGCCAGTTCAGTTGAAATAGATTTCAGTTTAGCGGTTGCTGATATCTGGTGTGCTTTAACTTCATAAAGAACAGTTCCAAAATGGTTAAAATGGTTGAAAAAATGTAGTGGAGCTGTTAACAGTAAAAAATAAAAGTAATGGAACATCGCTCCTGACCATTCCTGCTCACTTCGACCACTGGATATGATATGATACAGCATTTATAATGCACCTGTAGACTAGTGTTTCTAGGCGCCACAAGACAAGGGAGGGAAGACAAAGGAAGGACACGATGAACAATCCTATTAGGCCTTGTTTCATTCTGATTGTGCAAGTGCGACAATAGAAGTGCAAGGTGAAGGAGAGTGGTAAGTGCAATGGAGAGGGCAGGTGGATGAGCAGTCAGAGCAGCACGGCACTGAGTAAGTGCAGCCTGTGCAGAACAGTTCTAGGTAAGTACTGGAGGCAGGGGGGCTGTAGAGGTCACAGTTACAGCCCCTAAGTGCGCTGTAGGCCAGGAGGCAGTGCAAGGAAGACTGATCGTGGAGGAGCCTGGTACCCAGTGGGTCTCTGAGGGAACCAGGCAACCAGTCGGTGCAGCAGACAGGTAAGTTAGCAAGGGAGTGAGAGAGAGAGAGAGAGAGAGAGAGAGAGAGAAGGCAGAGGAGAAAAGGAGGTTCTTGGGCTGCTTCCAGAACTTCAGGTGGTCTGACTCAAGTCTGAGAAGGGCAGAGAGGCTGTTCCAGAGGGAGGCACCTGCGGAGGAGAGAGGTCTACCCCCACTCTCTTCCTGAACAAGAATTTGACCCTCAGAGCGTTGGAGGTAGCAGAGCGAAGGGCTCTAGAAGGAAGGTATTTTGTAAGAGAGAGTTGGATGTAGTGCCGGCCCCGTCCCCAGAAAGACTTGTGGACGATGCAGAGGCTCTTGATCCTTGCAGCCACCAGGAGCGAATGGAGAGATTTCAGGACTGGAGAGATGTCCCTGGGCTTGAAGCCAAGAATAAGTCTAAGGTGAGAAAGAGGAGATCAGTTGGTCAAGAGAGGCGAGGTATATATTGAAAAGCCAGGGTTATAGGCTAGAGCTCTGGGGAACGCTGCAGGTAGGGAATGAGGTGGTGGAGGAGAAAGGGCCCAGCTGCACCTGGGAAGGATGGTTAGATAGGAAGGAGGTCAGCCAGTCCAGTGCCCAGTCCATGATGCCAAGGGTAGCGCAGAGACGGTTTATGAGTATAGAATGGTTGACCATGTCAAAGGCCTAGGATAGATCAAGGAGAATGAGGACGGCAGGAGAGTTGGAATCAAGATTAGCAAGAAGATCTTCACAGGTGTTCAGAAGAGCTGTTTCCATGCCTCTGGATGCCCAAAATCCAGATTGATGCTCATGGAGACAGCCAGCAAGTTCAGTGTGATGGATCAGTTGGGGAAAGATCAACTTCTCCAGGAGATTGCCCTGGAAGGGGGTGATAGATATAGGGCGATAGAGGAAGGGTCAGTCGACAGCGTTTTTAGGAGTGGGTGCACAAGGGAGTGCTTGAAGGATAGAGGAAAATAGCCAGTGGCAAGGGAGTGGTCACAGAAATCAGCTAGAGCTGGGGTGAGAGAGAAGATTTTGTTCTTAATATTTCTGGAAGAACAGGGGAGCACCTGTCTCGATGAGACCTTCATAGAGCAGATATCTTTAGAGACCTCATTAGATGCTATGGGCAATAAGAAAGAGAGTGTGGGTGGAAGAGGTAGGGGGCCCAAGGGAGGCAGGAGAGCTGGAGGGGGAGTAGACATAGGGGTGGAGCAGAGTGAGGACAGGATATCCTGCGTTTTAGATGTGAAATGGGAGGACAAAGCAGTGCAAAGAGGCTGGGAGAGAAGGGGAGAAGTGGAGACTTCAGTTGGATTGGTGAGTTCCTTGCAGATTTTGAAAAGTTCATTTGTGGTGTTAGTTGCTCCAGAGATGAGGGCTTGAGTATGGGCCCTCTTCTTGGAGCGGATAGAGAAACAATATTGCCTTTGGAGCAGGCGACAGGCCAGTTTGTCAGCAATGTACCCGAGGTCTCCCATTTTCGTTTAGCAGCTCTGGGCTCACGTTTCAGAGAAGCTAGATCAAAGTCATACCAGACATTACACTTGGAGGCAGGCTTCAGTCGGATCCTCATGACAGGGACAAGGATATCAAGGGTATTAGAGACGGAGAGGTGAAGGTTAGCAAGGACTGAGTCTGTGAGTCAGAAGTAGGGGTGGGAGGGGGAATGAAAGTGGAAGCAAAAGAAGCAACAGACACTTACTTCATCAGTCGAATGATGGCGAAGGAGGCTGGCAGTGCGGGATGCGGCTCGGACAGAGAGCTGAGGGGTCCCAAGAGGGAGTAGAGGAAAGAATGGTCAGGCCAGTAGAGGGGGGTAGTGAGCGGGTTAGAGATAGGGATGTCTGTAGAGATGAAGGCAGCCGGAGTGTGTCTGGCTGAGTGGGTCGGACCAGAAGGAAGAATGAGGCCCATATTCTTCTTAGCATTTTTCAGTGAGGTGTACTCATTGAAAATACTTTGTGAATGAAGCCCAAGGACTCATTACAAGTATGGCAGTGCTGGAAAAAAGTGGCAGTAATCTAATTACTGCCACTTTTCCCACTCTGCCATTTTGTGAGTTTGCCCCTGGAGTGGGAGATTTATCTCCAGCATCATCTTGGTGGTAAATCCTCCCACTTTCTGGCAAAAGCTCAGCGAAATCGGCAGAATCCCTGCTGGCGTAATTACTGTCACAGTAATTCTGTCGAAACACCCAATGGAGTCCTATGGACTTCAAATTAAGGAGTACTTACACCACCAACACTTGTGATCCAGCAGTAAATCCACTGGACCAAGTGGCGGTATTGGTAATTCCATTTGGCGGTATGACGGCAGATTTACCGCAGGAATACTTCCCAACTCATAACGAGGACTATGTTTTTTGCACTATGACACTTTTTGCCCTGATTCTAATTGGGTTTGCTCCGATCCAACGCTCCTTGGGTCCTACGTGCATTCTGAGCGCTAGGAGTGAAAGGGAGGGGGGGGGGAGTACGTGGGCGGGGGCCAGAAGTGATGTATTCGATTCCACTCAGCTTCTGTAGACATGTGTGTTGCATTGTCTTCTTCAAGCACAGCTTTCATGTTTGACTCTGAGGTCAAGTGCCAAGCCTGCGAGAAATTCTCACAAGTACAAACAAACTGTGGAATATGAACGCTGAGCACAGTTATTAAGAATGGAAAGCTGCCAGTATCCTTAAAAAACCCGCTCCCTGTTCATTCCGTGGCTGAACCCCATAATTCAGCCCTGAGAGTTATGATTGCAGGCTATAATAAGCAGGCGATGGGAATGACTGCCAACTGCACGAAGCGCGGCTCAATGCTCAATTCAGACATCATATTTCCTTCGCGAAAACACGAAAATGGGACATAAATCCCTTAAACCATTACACATGGACATCATAAAACTTCTCGTTTGTTTCTTAATGTGTTTTTATGGCTTAGAAATCTGGAATTGTATTGCATTGCCACCAGGCTAATGTTTGTTATTAGATATGTTCTGAATGTGAATAGAAAAAGTCTGAAAAAAAACTTCACATACTTAAATGAGGTCTGCCATATCCAAATTGAGGACTAAATCTTTCTTAGGGGCTTTCAGTGAACGTGAGATTGACAGTGCCCTATTCTTCAGTGAGGGCTGTGCTTCTGTGTTCAGATCCAGTGACTTATCAAGAGATAATGTTATCTCAGCGTGTATGTACAACAATTAATTTGGCACTGTGATAATTTCAAGCATTTCATACTTAAAATTATGTTTTTATGATTTTTTTACACATTTGTATATTATATTGTGACATGTGCATATGTTTTTCATATTGTTTGTTATGATATTGATGCTTTGAGTAAAATTGAATAAAATATGATAGGTGATATTAATCGATTTTAGAAGCTAACCCTATATTTGTTTTGAAGGTTGTGAGAATGAAGGTACTTGATGTTTGTTTTTGAATGGTACACATGTGAATTGTGTGAACTCATATAAATCCTTCCTTTTGGCTATTTTATTATCAGGAGAGGCCACAGAGGATTGCAAGGCTGTAATCTTAGTATTGAAAAAGATAACCAGGTTAAATATATATTTCTGCTTCTCTGCTTGAATCTTTGTTTGCATTTTTGTTAAACAATATTCTTCATTAGCACCCGGGCCGTGGGAAGCAGCCAATCAGGTTCCTTGGCTCTGGGGCTGAAACTGCTGATCTCAGCCCGTGTACCCCGCTCCGGACTGTCATCTTCTTCCCACCCTCTGTTCCTTTTTTTAAAATTCCAAATTCCCCCTCCCCAGCCCAACTTACCTTATGGTGGCGGCAGCGGCGATGCCCACCGCTGCTTCTCGCTGTCTCCCTTTGCTGGCTGCAACGGAAATGGAAGAGAGGCTCTGTAATGAGCCCCAAATTCCATCTCCATGGTGGCCTTCTTGGAACAGTTTTTTCTATGAATGAATGGGACTCCACAAGACGTCCCGTTCATTCATCAAAAAAGCCCCTGCCAGCAGCACCCCAGGTTCGCATGTTTTTTGTAAACTGTTGCCTGTCACATTAAAGTGACCTTTTCCACTTCAAGCGAGTCTGGGATTTTTGTGCAGTGAGCCCAAAAGAAGCAAAGCGCAATAAAGTAAAAGAAACAGAAGTATTGCCTGATCAGTTGATATTAGGAGTGGGCTAGATAATTAAAAAAATAGTAATATAAAAATCACACACAATGGTGTTTTGACCTGGATGGTAGGTCATTGCACACTCTTTGGTGCAGTATCATTAAACAGTGATTTATAACACGCACAACCAACCAACTAAAACAAGGCATCCTTATTTATAAATATCTGTGGTCAGACTGATTAAACAAAGAAAAAAGATCAGTCTGCAGTGGTCGCAAGCAGCAATAAAGAGGTGGCCAGTGCCAGCTTATCTACTCTGAGGAGTGGATAGTGTCTCAGAACCCCAAACGGAGTAGCCGGGTTCAGAGTAGTACACACTCAGCCAATCAGCTACATAGCAGAGTGTGATGCCGTAAATGCATCGGAGGGACAGGGCCTCTGTATCCTTGTCCTTTACTGCATTTTAGCATGTGTTCTGTTGTGTTTTCCATGCAGGAGTTCATGTGGGGCTCCTGGCAGTGCAGCTCTCTCTTTTGGTTTGATGTACAGACACATGGTATACCCTTATGGCATCCATGGGTGGGGGTACAACCCTGTGCCCCTAGTGTATGTATTTGGGCACCTGTGTGTGGCCCACAGAGCAGGGTATGGGCTGGTGGCAGCTCCATGTTGAATTTGACAGGTGCTCTGAGTATCCTCCATTCTGGGATATCCAGGCCCTGCCATTCAAATCAGTTGATTCCTGATAGGAAACAAGATGGCCCCTGTGGCCTCTTGCTTTCTATTGCCTGTTACCTTGTTTCCCCAAAGTCCTGGGAAGCCCTGACTCTGTCCCTTCCCCCTGACTGGCTGTTGGGTGGAAGTCCATATATGGTGTTGTTGTGAAGTCCAGGCCAGACTGGCTGGAGCCTTCCCAGTGACTGTATGTTGTGGGTACATCACGTGGGTGGGACCTGGGTGAATGGAGTGTGTGACGAATATGCATTCTGTGTTGTGGATGTCTAGTATCTGGTTTTTGACACACTGACTGAGACAGCCCTGCCCGAAACTGGTATGAATGCAGTGTGGAGTGTTGAATGGCTGGGTACTTGTCTCAATACACATACATTGTTGTGAGTGTCTGGAGAGAAGTGAATGGCCTGAATGCACTATGCAACTGATTGGATGCCTGCCTGCATGAGTGTGACCCAGCAGAATGAATGGGAGGTCAACTAGTATATCTGGGGGCCTCTCACTGCTAGAATTCGTGTTCAGAAGCTGAAGAGAAACTGGAGTTGAAACTGAAGCTTAACCTTGAAGCCCCGCTGGAAGAGAAGTCTTGCTGTTGCTCTACTTCACCAATCTGAAAGCTGCTGTGTCTCCAAGGACTGACCCAGAGAGGACCCGGTAAGGCGCTCTCTTCTCGAGCTACAAGGGACCATCGTGCACCAGCTGATCTTTGCCAAAGCTCCCTGGTAGACAGACCTATGACAGGCTGCTGACCGGAGACGGGGACTGCCGCAGAATCCCAAAGAGAAGCGCCCGGACTGTTGTCCACCACCGTCGATGACCGCAGTCGCCGACCGCAGCCGCCGTGCTCCCGTTGCCTAAGAACTTTCAATTCACGGACACACTCATCCGCACCGCGGCCCGCCTTATGCCGCCGGAGAAGGCCAGAGAGATGCCGATGACTCGACGCCCTTGCTGGGCCACAGTACTTCAAACTCTTTGCGGTTCAGAAATATCGACATCGAGGTGCCCCACACGCCTCTTACTTGCAGGATGTTTACGCTTCCCCATCGACGAGCACTGCTAGGAACGAAGCTGCCACTTCACCGCCGCAGTTCACCGTTTTCATCGCCGGACGTTCGACGACCCGTGGCTGCTGCATTAAAGGGAGTTCACTCAAGAAGGGCCGTCGATTTCCCGACGAAGAACTCTACAACACCAGGTACTTGGGGTTGTGAACAATATATGGACTGGGCTTGTGATATATCTTTATTCTACAGGTTGCCCAGGTGGAGGGATCTCCACACAGAACTATGTCTAAGGGTAGAGGCCAGTATTCTGCCTAATGTTCTCATCATCTTGCTTTCCTCCAATATCTATTGTTGGTTTCCTTTACGAACTGATTTATGTGACATTTAACCGTACAGTTGATGCACTTTAATGAGATCTAATAGTAATAGTGGTACCATGTAGAACTGTATATTTGCCATTGTAGATAACCAAGCACAAAATGAGTTATCGTGATATTGTACATAACCTTGACCATTAATTATATAAAGACTGTGTTTCAACTAATACAGTGGGCCTCATTACGACCCTGGCGGTAAGGGGTTAACGCCAGCGTTAGCTGCGCCGACCCCTTACCGCCAACTACGAGGTCCCTTAGCGCCATGGCGCTTTTAACACCTGCTTTTAGCAGGTGTTAAAATCCATGGCGCTAAGGGACCATGGAGTTAATTACGCCACCGTAATTTACGGTGGCGTAATTAACGCCTTCCCCACTCCCATTATGCCCTATGGGGCAAAAATGGGAATGGGGAAGGGTAAATGGGGATTGGGGACTTACCGCCCCGCCGACCTCGGAATGGGGCGGTAAGTCCGCCAACCACCATGGCGTAAACGTAGTTTACGCCATGGTGGTAAAGTCACGGCCCAGGCGGTAACTTACCGCCTGGGTCGTAATGAGGCCCAGTGTGTGGACATTCTGTGGTGGGTGCTTGGGGACTACACTGTATTTAAGAACCAACCTTCATCACCTCCTGAGGAGCTAGGCCTTGATTTCCCGTCCATTGCTACCACAATAGAGAATCTTGGCTGGGGTCCTCTGTGCCTCTCCTCTACCATAGAGAGAGCAGAAGTACAGACACCCCCCTCCGGTCTTTACACAGAGGCACTGTTGAAAATGGCATGGCATTTTTTACAGGTAATGTAAAACCGCTATGTTAATTTCCTAGGGGCAATGCAAAAGTCCCATGACATTTTTTTTTGGGGTGCGGGGGTGCAGTATGAAAGCACTACGATAATTTTCTTGGGGCAACGCGAACGTGGCATGGTAATTTTCTTGGAGCAATGATATGGCATAGCAATGTCATGATCACCAATCAGAATAAAAACAATGACACAATAAAAAGTAGTTTATGCAAAATACACCTCATACACACAACACACATAAAGTAAACGAAAACATGTGTAGAGGTAAAATGAGATTACCTAATAATCACTCAAGTCTTTCTAAAAACAATGCTCAATAATATCTCTGCCCGTGGAATGGATTGGCCTGGTTATAAAAACTGTCACTAGTTTGTATACCTATTAAACACCTCGGTGTTCAGTACTATCGAATTTATGAGCCAAGAGAGATATGCAACTAAAAGGCAAGGGTATCCTGGTGGGCGCCAGCCTCCTTGATGTAAGCCCCAGGGACATTGCAGCTCTGACTTTGGAGGAGAGCCCCTGGCCCCTTATCTCTGCTGCACAGTGGTGCACTGTGCTGGCAAAGGACAGGGAAGCATCTGAAGAGAGAAGCACCTTGGCACTTCCTTTCGCCTCATGGATCCAGCAAGAGCTCCAGCCATCTACGGCATGTATGTTTGTACAGACGTCAAAGATGAGAGCAACGTTAACTACCGTCTTTTAATTTAAGTCAACTTTCACAGCAAGGGGCACATTGGCAAGACATGTTTTCATGGATATAAGGTACAGAAATACTCCTTGTACTCACCTATCAGGAAGAACCAGCGTGCTAACTCCTCCCATCTACCATGACAGTAATGCTGCCACTCGCAAATGAGATTGACAATTTTCAGAGGAGCTTGTGTCTCTTTTTTGGGACACTTACAAAGTAGCACTTAGTGTGTGCATAACTTAAATGTTACGGTGTAAAAGAGGGAAGCATTTGGATAAACACGGGACTCTATGAGGATATTTGAATGTTATAATCACACGCACAAATAATTAGCAGTCAATTAACGTGTATGGGAGATGATTTCAGCAAAAAGGTCAATAAATAGCACAACAGATTCACAAGTGAGGATGTTTGCGAGGACTGGTTGAATCTGGGGGCCAGAGAACAGCCCATGCTACCCAATGGAAGCCTTCAAGGTGGTGTATGGGGATCTGCCAGGATTTGATTAGTTTTAGTTGGTTGTTTATTAATGGGCCTCCAGGGGCAACCAATGCAGACCTGCACTTTCATTCAAACGTCACTCAGCGATCTCCCGAGTCTTCCACGTTCCATGATGGAAGTCTCAGGATATATTTTGCAACACATCTCCTCTTAACAATACCCATAATCAACCTTTAAACTAAAGGAAAGTAGAGATTAGAAACTTGGGAACAAAGGGGAGAGGGATTTTTTGAACATTCACTATCATTGATCATGAATACAAATTGAAACTAAAATCCCATTTATGATAATGACTGTAACATTTTTAACTGTTACCACAGCTACATCTGGTCAGGTCATTCACGCACAAAATTCTCCAACCTTTTGGGTTCTCTTCTTAATCTCTCCGAAGAAAACTCAACATCCCCAGAATTGGTGTTCACAGACACCCTGTTCTGACCTTCCTCACATTTTGCCAACTTACACATCTACCACACCTCCCCTCCTTCCACAATCACCACACCCTTCCGAACAGCAGAGATTCTTTTTGGACCAATACATTTACTTTCAATGCATTTGTGAGTGAACCTAGGATTCTGAATCAACACCCAACCTCCCACTTTAGAATTCTACTTTTTCACTCCTTTTTTCCCATCAAATATTTCCTTGGTATCCCTTTGACCCTTCTTTATGCAATCCATTATTGCTTCCCTATCCACGTCTACCGAATTAGCCATACCTAACCACCCCAGACACAATTTGGTACCTGGCTCCCTCCCTTTTAATGAAACAAATGGCAACATGTTTGTTACTGAATGTGGTGTTTTGAGGTAACACCACATCATGTGGTTTAGGACTTCTTTCCATGGCAACCCCGATCTCAAGGATATGATATGATATGATTGGTTATTTATTATGCGCTTAATACCCAGAGGTTTCTAAGTGCGGACCCGGGGATCGAACCTGTGTTGCTCCATGTCGTTTTGCTTCCAAGGCGAGCATGTTGCCCTTGAGCTAAAATGCTAACTGAATTCCTCCATTAATTAATCTATTGTCTCTTTCTACCAATCCATTTGCCCTTGGATGAAATAATACTGTACGGGTATGCTTAATGGCATAACTGTCTAAAAACGTTTTAATAAAATTCAAGTAAAATTGTACACATTGTCAGTGTCAATTTCCGTGGGAAAACCTTCCCTCAAAAAACCCTCTCCAGAAACGCTACCAATTCTCTCGATGTGTCCTCTCTGACTGCACCCAATTCCACCTATTTGGTGTGAAAATCTACTAAAACAAATAAAAATGTCAAGCCATCCCCTAATCCATGAATAATACCCATTATATCAATCACTACTTTATTGTAAGGCTGTTCAGGAACAAAATTTGGAATGAGCGGGTGAGCGGGGTTTCACGTACAACTTTGGTCTTATCACTTAAACAACAAGGCGTACAATTTGTAACATATCTTTCCGCCAAAGTGTTCATTCCAGGCCACCAAAAACTCTGTTTTAGCCTCCTTTTTGTACTACTCACCCTAAATGTCCCTGATGAGCTGTTTCCACTAATTGAGTTCTGAGTTTCTATTGTGGGACAATACACAACTCTCTCCTGAGCCTACCATCAATGACACTCAATTCATCTTTTACTTCCCACCAAACTTCAAACCTCTCATCTAAAATGTCTTTATTGGGCCAACCTAAAATAGTCCACTCTCTAATGATCTTCATGTCCTCATAAAGATGTTCACAACTCTCCCATTCCATTTGCTCTCGACTGCCTATTTCTACATTGGCAACAATTACCTCTTCCTTCCAATTATCATCCATTTCTTCATCCAGTGCCACAAGCATGTGTACACAGACAATATGCAACCACATTTCGGTTCCCAGGTATATAACAAACTTTGAAGTCACAACCTTGAAATCCCAAGTACCACCTACTAATTCTTGGTGATCCTGCAACCCAATTTCCGCATTCAAACATTTGTGCTAAAGGCTTATGTTCTGATCCGACTATGAATTCCCTGCCCTACAAAAAATATTTGAAATGCATTATTGCCCTTTCGATGACAGAGTATTACCTTTTAGCGCTTTTCAGTGTCCTTGATGCAAACGCTATCACCTGTTCTTCCTTGTTTCCATCATACTGAGTGAGAGTCACTCCCAATTCCAATACACTTGCGTCCACTGTCAAAATGCAATTCTCCCTTGGACCTAATTTTCCTATAGAAGGTGCCTTCACAATGTCTTCTCTTATTCTTTGAATTGCCTCATTGCATACCTTTGACCAATTAAACTTAGACCCCTTTCTTGAGCAAAGATCTCCGTGGCGTGGATATGACTGCAACATTTCTCACAAACTTGTGATAATACTCCACCAACCCTAAAAATGATCTTAGTTGGTCCTTGTCAATGGGGTTAGGAGCTTTGTCAATGGCTTCCACCAGACTCAATTTTGGACTGATTCCACTCCTTGAAATACCGTGTCCCAGGTAGTCAACATTCTCCACCGCTATTTTACATTTACTCCTTTGTACCATCAAACCTGCTGACTTCAGTCTGTTCAACACCATCTTCAACAGTTCCTTATGTCTCTCCAGTGATTTTGCATGAATCAATATGTCATCCTGTAGCACAATTATGTTAGGCACTGCTTCTAATACCTTTTCCATCACTCTCTGAAATACTGCCACTGCCGAAGCCAATCCAAAAGGCATTTGGCAGTATTTGAATGATCCTTCAGTTGTGACAAAAGCAGTCAAATGTTGACATTCACTGGTAAGAGGTACTTGATGACACGCAGAAGACAAAACTATCACCGAGAATATTTTGGAATTGCTCAAGGTTGACAGCGCTTCTGAGATAATAGGCAAAGGGTGATGGTCCACCCAAATATTTCTGTTCAAGTCTCTTAATTCTACACATAGTCTGATGCTGCCATTTGGTTGTTCCACTATCACCAACGGAGACAACCATTCAGAGTTCTTAATTCGTTCAATTATGTCTTTTTGAGGTAAAACTTCCAATTCTTCCTTTAGCTTTTCTCTTAACTGCTGTGGAACTGACCTCACTGTATGTACTTTAGGTAATGCTGCTTCATTGATCCTAATGCAATGTTCAAAATCCTTTAGTTGTACCTCGACCCTCCGAGAACACCTCCAGGAATTCTCTTTCCCATTTTTCCACTATTTCAGCTGCAGTTATCGACGTGGACACATTCGTCTGAATGTGAATTCCCAGGTTACACTGTTCTTCTCAACCTAACAGGGACAACCCTTCTTTAGTGACATACACATCTGCTACACAGCTTCTGCCCTTGTATTTGATGACAGCTGAGAATGTTCCCATAAGCATATGGTTCAAAATCATGACTCAGAAGATTCTTCATTCTCCCTTCTACACACTCTTTGTATGTCTCTTGTAACATTATGGTCCATGGAGAGCAGCTGTCCATCTTCATGGTCACCACCTTCGCGTTTACTACAAACACACCAGTTGGACCCTTTCCTTTTCCTGACAGGGTACTTACTTCCAGAATGTGTTTAACTAGTGTTGCTGAATGATTTTTAGAGGTTTCTTCTTGTTCTGGACGTCTTCCTTCTGCCTCAATTGGTTCTTTTTACGATTTACGGCACACTCGGGAAAAGTGTCCTCTTCTCTTGCATTTGGTGCAGTTTACATTTCTCGCAGGGCAGAATTTATTTTAGGCAAGCTGTCTATTGCTGCCCTTATATTATTTCCCTTCATTCGTTTTTTTCTGTTCTGTTTTATTGCGGAGACTTCTTGTGCCTGTCTTTCATTTTTCATGCTTCTCATGTAGCGAGACATTTGTTCCATTCCTCTGGCAACTTCTTTTGCTTGTTCCAGCGTTAAATCCTTGGAGAGTAGCTTCCCTTGTACTCTGTTCCAAAGTTGCAGGTGTGACTTAGAATTCTTAGAGCTGCCACAAAACACTCTACAGGTTCCTGTGGTTCCTGCGACCTCTCAAAAAACTTGTGGTGTTCAAAGATAATGTTTTGCTTCGGCTCAAAATGGTCTTGTCGTCTTTGTTCTGCTAGTGTATATTCATCTACATTTCCTTGTCCATCCTCCCTTGCTTCTGAGAGACCGTCATAAACACTTCGCCCCTCTGCTCCTAGGTTGTGTAAAAGGACAGATTGTTTTCTAGCCAGTGCTAATTTGTCACCACCTATTGCCAGCAAATAGATGTTGAATAGTCTTCCATCTCCCCCACCTATTGCTGGTGTGCCAGGTCCAGGTAAGAAGGGTGGTGGTGCCATGCTGGCAGCTGCCATGTTTGCAGATTGCCGTTTAAAATGAGTTAACTTTTTTTTTTCTTTCTTCCCGAGGCTGTTTCAGTCTCGATTCACTTGCTACTGTACTTTTAGATATATATATAATGGAATCCGTTATCCTTTCTGTGGCCTTGTTTATTTGGTTGCTGTGGCAACACTACTGCCTTTCCTTGCTTTGCGCTGTCTCTTTAAGGCCTTGTTTCCTTAGTAGGGCCTTGTTTATCTAACGCTACTGCCTTTCCCCACGTTGCGCTGACGCTTGCGGTCCTTTCCTCTAACCCGCGAGCATTGCGCAAATGCTGATTTTCTTTTTTCTTTTTTTTTCTTGTACCCCACCTACCTCCGCCCCTTGCCTGCCGCCATCCCTGCCAAGGCGATGAGGCTAGCTTTCTGGGTGAGGAGGCTTGGGCACCACGTGGCTGCGGCTCTCCCTATTGGGCCCTCTCCCAGGCCTTGGAGCTCACGGGCTGCACAGTAAGGGGAATCCCCGGCTTGCTCCTTGGGTGTCCTGGTCCCCCACAGGCCCACTCTGAGTCCTCATCGCCAATGAAAGGACTGCTCGAAGGCGGTGAGTAGGTTTAGTTGGTTCTTTATTAACGGCCCGGAAGGGGTAACCAATGCAGACCTGCACTCTCCATCAACCGTCACTCAGGGATCGCCCGAGTCTTCCAAGTTCCATGAAGGAAGACTCGGGAGATAGAATGCAACATACAGACACAGGACAGGATTGGCCCATACAGCCCCCTTAAGCAGGATCTCTCTCAAGCAAGCTACCTATGGGGAAAACACAAGTTCCTCTTTGCTTCTGTCAGGACTAAAATCCGGGCACCAGGATCAGATTCCTGTACTGGGGTGCTCGATGGATAGTATCACGATTCACAGAGACAGGCCTGCTGCACATGAAGACACACTCATGGGCTTGGAAATGAGGAATGGAATACTCACTATTTATTAGCAGTGGTGGCATCTGCCCGTGAACCCCCATTCATTGTGCCAGCAGAGAGAGGAGTACCCAATCTCACTTGGATATAGAGCACTGAGCCACACAAGGCTAAAGAACACATGCCTGATCTTAACAGTACGGCAGACCTTGTAAACTCTCTGTATACTTCCAGAGAAATAATTGGCTGAATGAGAGGGCCCCTGGGTAAGGAAATATGGCACACCTTGAGTGCCATGTTAAGAATTTGAAACACAGATTGATGGCAATGCAGTCAGGAATTCCCTCCAATCACATACTACTACCCTAATAGACAAACTACTTTACCAATACCCTATGTTCTTGAGAACTTTAGGAGATGAGGAGGAGTATGAAATGGGGCGGCAAAGAAAAGATCTTGAGGGAGCTAGAAGAGGTGGTGCAGCACTTTTCCATGGGAAAGGAGACACCAAGGAGTAATGGCTTCCTGGGAGCTGCAACTAAGTCCTTTACATGAGTCAGGGAGAGATGAGAGAGCTCTGCAGAGTGATTGCTGAGCACTGCAGCCCAGACCCTGGCAAGGATCAAAGGAACCACACTTTGTTGCTAGCTTGAGCAGTCTATAACCGAAATCCCGGCAGAAGTCTGTGACTGCCAAAATGGGAAGAGAGTTGCTAGCCACACGGCTATAACATAGAGACTGGCAGGGCCAGTGATCCAGAGTGAGACAAAGAAAGCCAGATCCTGTAATGGGTACAAGTCTGGGAGAGCGACCTCTATCTGGCGGGTTATAATAACTTCAGTTTGGCAAGCAAACCGGCAAAGGGGGTGGGGGGTATCTGCAGATAATCATTGTAGATATCCACTGAGGCAATGGGGAATGATAACCTGTTGCTGGTAGGCATACGGTTTAGTGACCTTTAGGAGTCTGGGAAGGCAACTGGAAATCAGAGAGTGACAATATCTGGCCCAAGAAGCAATCTGGAGAAGAACCAAGCCGAGAGCCAAATGTCCTAACACAGGAATGTGACATACTCTGGAATTTGGAGCTGTGACACTTCGTCTTGTTTGAAGCCTCAGGGCCTAATTCATGGAACATTTAGCGTGGTTTCACTGACAACAAACACGTTGAAACGGGCCTAATTCACAGAGCGGTGCAAAGTGTATTTTAGCGGAGCAAGGTCAGTGTTCACTGCAAAAGTACTCTTTGCAATGCACTAAATGGGATAGATCCCGCAAAAAGCACTGAGTAGCCAGTACTTAGGTTTTTTGTGTGAATTAGGCCCATTTAGCATGGTGCAAAGAGTACTTTTGCAGTACAAAGGGACTTTGCTCTGCTAAAATACACTTTGCAGCGCCTGTGAATTAGCCCGGTGCAACGTGTTTGTTAGCAGTGCAAAGTCACTTTGCACTGCGCTAAACGTTCCATGAATTAGGCCCCAGGAATTTTTGAAACTTGAACATTAGGTCCTGTTAAGAGTATACCTGTTCCGCAAGTTTTCATTTTCCCTTCATCCTGACACCATTATCCAAGAGTTACCCATTATTGAGTTGAATCTAACTCTGGAGTCATCTACCTCACCCAACTCTTTCTCAGACCCTATCTGCCCCCAATTGGAAGGATATATCTAAAAGAGAGAGTGGAAAAGATTGAAATAGAGAGTGAGCATATGAGAGAGAGAGAGAGAGAGAGAGAGAGAGAGAGAGAGTGAGAGTGAGAGTGAGAAAGAGAGAGAGAGAACAAGTTGAGAGAAAGAGAGAGAAACATGTAGAGAGAAAGAGACAGAAAAAAGTAGAGAAAGAGAGAGACCGAAAAAAGTAGAGAGAGCTGCAGGCAGAGAGACGTAGAGAGGGAAACAGAGAGGGAGAGCATGACAGAGAGCTTAAGAGAGACATTGGAGCCAAAGAAAAGTGGGAGGAAATTCCATGGAAATGGTATAAATCAAAAACTCTGGATTTATTTGTTTTACTTCTTCAGGGTACACTGTGATTATCGTTAGATGGGTAGGAAACTCTTCCGAGTTAATCAAACAGGACCCTTTCCGCATTCCTCCAACCCCTCATTGCTTTTTTTCAATATCAAGGTGTTCAAAGTGAACTGGATTCTCAAGTGTTCTGTTGATACCACCACGTCACAGTAAAAAGAACTAAGCATTTCTATACGGTTTAAGGAACCAAAGGTTACAGAATATCTTCACTCTCTTAGATTATATAAGGTACTCGAAGATGTAGGGAGGACTTTGGGAGAAAATATCACTGCTAAAATTAGAGAGGTAAGATAGCAGTATGCAATAGTGCCCTAGTATAAGTGTATAAGACGGCAGGTGCAGCAGTAATGCCACCTTTAATAACCTTATGTAGCATCATTATAATGGGTTTCTTCTGCCCAAAGTCATTTAAGGAATGCAATATTTTTCTTATTCTAAAAATAGATAAATTCACAAATGAGCAGGAAACATTCAAGCCTGTATCCCTTTCTAACACAGATGCTAAGCTATTCTCATCACCTCTATAAAAGACTACAGATATACTCAATGCAGACTACAGCAATTCTAATCTTTGTGAATGTATCTCAGGTCTTACAAAGACAAAGATTGAAGCAATTGGTGTATAGTAATTGGAAGAAATAGTTTAATTTATAATGATGGTTGACACCGAAAGGCTTTCGACTGCATGTCTTGGAGTTCTGAGTCATGAGTGATGTGATGAACCAGTAATGAGACGCAAAGACTCATGTTGTTTCTACAAACATTTATTCAAACATAAATGGGAGTTGGAAAATGCTTCACTATCCCTAATCTAGGAGGAGATTCCCTACCTCAACCAAATACGAATGGGCCTGTCCTTTGCCAAAAGATGTCCAAAGAAAAATATGTCCTTTGTCCAAAATCCTATCCTGACCCTCACACTAAAACAAACTGTAAGAGGTGAAGGATATTGTCTCTGGATCTCCAAGTGTACAAATATTTTAGTTCAACTCAAATGTTCAAAATCCAATAAAAAGGTCCAAGTATGCAAAGTTCACAGTTACAGGGAATAGGTCCCTTCATCAGATTCCTTCTAAGTTCAAAATAAAAAATAATCATAATTCCAGTTAACATCAAGAGGGCAACTCCCTCATCTTGGTGTACACATAGCAATCAGCAATTTGTCTCCTTTCCTCAAGTTTCCTTTTACTTTCAGAGCAGTTCAAAGATCCCAAAGGAATGTAACCTCCTTAAGCTTCTCCTTTCAATTGTATTTCAACTTTAGGTGTGGGACCTAGACTTGCAAGTCATCTGGAACAGTCCTCCTGCCAGATTTTTTTCCACGTTTTCTCATAATTGACATTCCCAAGGCAATGGGTCTTCCTTAAAACACTCCTCTTTTACTTGTAACACACTTGCCTGGCATACTCACCTGCCAGGGCTTTTGCACGGTTTTTACTCTCTCAAGGGTATTGGGCTTCCTTGAGATACTTGTCTTCACTTCTAACATATTTGCCTTGTATACTCTCTTCCCAGGGAGTTTACACAATTGTTCTTGTTCAACCATTCATCTTTGCCTGTCATACTTCCCTGCCAGGACTCATATGTTGCCACCTTTTATTTTATCCAAGAAATAATGTCAATATATGGCTGAGTTAATATTTCTTGGGTCTTTTATGTACCCACTCTCAAGACCTTCTTTTTTCAATTTACTTTTACTACTGTGGTAGGGGTTCAACAACCAGTTCAGCAAATGGGTTCTAATTATCTCACCCTCTTCAGAGGCTTCGCTCAGCATCTCATGTTTCACTTTCCCAAAACGGCACACTCTGTTACACAACCCAGTAACCTGTGTGACTTTCCCTGGCTTACCTGTTGCTGGAGGTATTTTCTCTTCTCCAGTCCTCCTCCCCTCCCCTGGGCAGATCAGCTCAGCGCGTGTCTGTCAAGCTGTTGTTTCTCCACCATACTTTTCCCTGTCACTTATGGTTCCTACTGCGTCGCGTGGTCTGGAAGCGGACTTACAGCAGTTTGGTTTCACGTTCCACAGGCACATTTCTTCTCTGTACCATTTCCATTGGCGCTTCTACGTCCAGCAGGCTGACCAGCATCTGCCTCAACCGTGGCACACTCCAGTCTCTGCAGCTCTCCCTCTCTCTGTGCATCAGCACGTTCAAATCTCCCGACACGACAGAAGAGCTTCTAGAGACTAGACCGCAGAGTTGGCTTACTGGTCTTAGTCATCTGCATTACTCCGTTCTTCTTCCTCGTGTCAGTCATTATTTCATGCCTTCTAGGAGGATGCTGTTGTTGGGACTTCCTGTGAATGGTTACTCCCACCTCTTCCTCATCTCAGTAGAGGATTTGTCATTCTTAGTGTGATGTGAAATGTCTACAGTGGATATAATACGTGGGTGAGCAGGAATGTCAAAATATGCCATTCGGGTATGGGGAATAGAGAGGAAATCCCTAAAAGAGAATGGGGTATGTGATTTCCTCCAACGATGTCACACACTCCCCTGAGGGTCACCTCCCCCCACATGATCCTTCCTCATATAGCCAGCCCCCGGGTCAGGATCAAGTAGTGACTGCCATCCCCTGGCCACATGGCGAGAGGCTATACCAGGGAAAAAAGTGATGACATTATCAGATTCATCACAGTGTGGGGTAATATGGTTTTATAGGTTAAGATTATTTTGGCTGCAAAGGTTCTACAGACTGGTATGTCTACAAAAGTCCTCATTAAAGGTAAATAATATGGTAAAAAGAAAATTGAGCAAAGCACTCATCTGTTGTTCTTTAAATATCTCAGAGCCCCTGGTATGGGCACGAAGATTACAAGAGGGTATAGATACTTTCACATATAACAACCTTAACATCACTTCAACTAATGTTTTTTTACTGGACTTCAAGAGTTTTGTTGCACTGGAATTATTCACCTTAACTGTCCCTTCACTGAAGTTCTTTTCACTGAATATATAGTTTAGTTAAGGTGATGAAAAGGTGCCAAGCTAATGCAGCAAAACCCCTGAAATTCAGCAGGTGTTTGAAGCTATGCCACTTTAACAATGAGTCCCCCATTGTGCAGCCTCTAAGCACACTGATGACATCAAATCTGGTATCAATTATGGCATCATGATTGCCATCACCTTTACAGTCATCACGCATGCAAGTAAGAGAGAAGCAACATTTCACTTATAAGCATGGACTGAAGTGTGAAATACTCTTGTCACCCTACTAGCATACTCGGTGCTTGTCACATCTTTTTATTTCAGATTTGTGAAGTATTTCATCTTTTCTTTTGCCACTCGAAAAGAACCCAGATCTGCGATGTCGTTCTCAGGAAAACGCCAACAGAAAAGTAATCTAGACTATCCCCAGACAGAAAACCTTCACAGAGCCTCCTCTCTGACCCTGCCCACATGCTCATCAGCCTTAAAACGACTAGACTGCTCAACATTATATCATCAGTTTAAAAGAAAAAATGGAAATTCAATTTGTTACTTTACCAAATAGAGATTTTCAAGGTGGCGTATTTACAGAAATGAAAAGCCTTGGCTACTTGAATGCATCATGGGAGAAACATATAAATAATTGAGTACCAGAGGCACCCCACCTGCTGCCAAATTTGACAAAATAACGACTGGATGCATTTACACCGAATCTAAACAAGATTTCCTTTCAGAGCTTTGTGGCCAGGTTTCCCATTTGGGGAAATTCTGTCCAGCGTGTGGGCTTTGCACATGAGCAAAAAGTGTACATTGTGATTATAGGAAAAGAAATGCAAAATGTGAAACCACGCTTTATGTGGCCCCTTTGCATCTTTTGAACTTTATAACAGATTTTCACAAAATGTTCCAGTTTTGGGGGCGGGCCCTGGAATATGTTTGGACAATTTCATGCTGATTTGTCCTTTGGATCAAATGTCATTAGACATATAATTTTCACATTTCCTATGCATGATAGGCTTCACCTTAACTATTGGGTGACTGGCAGAAGAAATGCTTCAATTGGGGTGCGCTGTGATGGAAGCTCCTCCACTGTCAGTATTTGCAACTATGAACCAGTTACCAGTACTGAAACACATCCATAAGAAACCATGCCGAAAGCCGAATGCCAAAACAAGAAGCCTGAATAGTTGTTCTATTTAAGTGCAGGAGGAACAATGTATCCACACGTAAATTAGCCTTCACAAATCAGCTATTGGTTTCCAAGGGGAAGCATACCCTTGAAATGGCTAAGACCTATTGATATTATTATTATTATTATTATTATTATTATTATTATTATTATTATTATTATTATTATTATTATTATTATTATTTTTATAATTATTGCTAGCAAAAGTTCCCATTCTATGAATGGGTTCTGTAGACAGACATGATAACACTGAGCCTGTAGGTCGCTGTTCCGATTCGCTTATCGCTTGATGTGCTTTGCACCCTGAAGTAAACTGTACTGATAATGGGCATGTGTGGCTGGCTGACATACCCCAGAGTAGACTGTGACCTTCTGTGCTCTCTCCCCACATGTCGCCTCACCCTGGCATGATGTAGTTCGTGTTGGTGCATTGTGGTGCAAATATCTTGGAAGCCGTGTATCCCAGGGCCTGGGCCTTGAGTTTTGTTCCTCGTGTTGGGACTGGACCATCTACGACCACGTTGACGTTTTGCCAATTTCAGGCAACAGTCCCATGTATTAAGGTGCTGAAATCCGGGGACATGGGTGAATGTCTAAATGTGAGGGTCCTAACAGGTAACTATGCAGAATTTGGTGCAGATTGGTGAAATGGTGTGGAATTGTATAAGGAACAATGCTTCGGCAAGCCACAAACCCACAAACAAATGTTGACTTGTGCTGAAATCCGGGGAACAGGGTGGGGTTTCTAAATGCATGTAGCCAGTAATGTCCAAAGGGCCCTAAACAGGTAAATATGCCGAATTTGGTGCAGGTTGGTGAAACAATGTGGAATTGTATAAGGAACAACGCTTCGCCAAGCCACAAACCCACAAACAAATGTTGACTTGTGCTGAAATCCGAGGAACAGGGTGGTGCGTCTATATGCATGTAGCCAGTAATGTCCGAAGGATCCTAACGGGCAACTATGCAAAATCTGGTGCAGATTGGTGAAACGGTGTGGAATTGTTAAGGAACAATGCTTCGCCACAAATCCCGCCACAAGGAAACACATTTTTACTTTTATATATATAAATAGATTGGGGTATTTATTGAGCATGTACCTATCTTTGAGAAACAACAGAGTGCTTTTAGAATCATAGTGGGAAGAACATGGTGAGGGGAGCAGAGATATATTATTTAAATGTATTTGTTACATTTTAAATTCGAAAAGAAATACAGTGGTGATTGTTCTATATTTCATATACTAGTTGTGATCAAAATATGCTTTCAACGGAAGATACATTTGTTGGCAATTTGCTGCCCACTTGGTTGAATTTACCTTACTTGTACAACTGTAACCTTTCTGTTTTTTACCGTTGAATACGCCACAAATTATTCATGAAAACATTGTATACTGATTTTGTGTAGTGATTTTGCACTTGTACTTTGGGATTTAAAGATAAACAATAATTGATAAAAGCATCTGTTCCGTGAGCGAATATTATTCCTCTCATTACATTTTAACAAATTACAAATGAGGTATTATCCTTGTTACACTCTCAATATTAGAGATGCTCTTTTAAGATGGCTGTCACTATTCAGTGAACATGATTAGAACACTTTCTTTGTCTAGGAACAAACAGAGGCTTCTCGTTGCAAAGGAAACAGTGCGTTAATAAATTATAAACCTGTGCTGCTGTTTGCTGACATTTACTTGCTGAAGTCCACGTTGGGGGAGGGAATGCGTTGCAGCACATTTTTCGAGGACATGTTTCCTCTTGTACACCCATGGCTGATATTTGTACACTAAACTATGTGCAAATGAGTTAAGGTCCTGCACACACATGCATTTTAAGAGAATTAGTGTCCGATGCGTCTTCTTTAGACCTTTGGTATGGTATTGGATGGATGCCTATGAGTACCTTTGACAGTGTCATTGTTGAATATATTTGGTTGCACATATATATATTAGGTTACCAGTCTCTGCATTACAGTTAAGATGCAATCTATAAACCATTGACTTTTGTGAAAGCTCTATTGCTAATAACGTTTGACTGGTAAGACATACCCGGCCTCCTTTAATTGGAAAATTAATCTTTATTAAGTGTTGTGTGACCAATCCCATCCATATTCCCATATATAAAAAGGTGCATCATATGAGCAGACACAGGGAGAATTAGTGGACAGATTTGCAGACAAAAAGAAACAATGGCCCTAAATACAACTTCTTTGCCGGTCCGGAAACAACGGTGGCAGTAACCTTAATGCCACCATTGTTTCCGGACCAGCAAAGTACAAGTCTGCGGCCTGGTGCCGTCCCGCCAGCCAGGTCGGTCCTGACGGGCAGAATGGCACCTGGCCGCAGGCGTTCATGGAAGCACCGGCACCGTTATTAACGGTGCTGATGCTACCATGGTCCTCATTCCCATTCAGTCCAATGGGACTCAAATGGGAATAGTGATTAACAATTGCTGCTGCATGACTTACCGGACTGTAATGCCCCGGTTGTAATGCCCCGGTTATTTTCGGCAAGTCATGCGACAGTAATTAATTGCGTGTCTGGCAGCTACCTGCCGTTTTTTACGGCACGGTTTCTGCCGGACTCGTAATGAGGGCCAATGTTTGTTTTTATGGGTTGGTGTAAATATGTGCAGTTATGTTTTGATGGAGAAGGGGGTGCCTTGTGGCCTTCTGGTACAAAAAAAAACACTTACCTATGGTGCATCGCAGCACTGAGGCTTTTCAGAAATTAAAAGACGCCTTTTTGCCTCATGTGTTGTGGTAATGACTTGCATTGGGGAAAAAATGCTCGAAATTTTATTTGGAGGAGTGAAAGGGGATGTTTCACCTCAGGGAGAATGTGGGAGGCTGGAAGAAGATGAATGGGTGAGCTTTACACTTTGGGGAGGGTTGAAAAGGCCTTTTACAATTACTGTGGATATTTTACAGGATTACTGTGGATGATATGCAAGAGAGGAAATGAGGAAGAATTATATTAGGAGAGAGGCAGGGGTCACTTTTCCTTCAGAGAGTATGTCAGGAGAACAATAAGTTAGACTTTCTGAATATGAACCAAAACACGTTGTGTTCAGTGGGCCACAGTCTATGGTTATGTACTAGTCTAGGATAAATTAATCTGGCAAGCCTGATTCAGGGCAATGTAACACCTCACTCCAAATAAGACACGCACAATTATCAACTTCATTTAGGTTCTTTGTATGAACACAGGAAGCCTTAACCTCAGTGCCTTAATGTACAACAATGTAAATCCCATACTCTGAGACAAGAAACAGGGTGGTTTGCTGTAGTAAGAGAATGTATTTCAAATATTTTAGGCAATTAAATATTTAGATCCTTCACACATTAGAATGGACCACACATGATTAATACGTATATGCACAAAACAACTCAATAGTTGCTGCTCCTTCATACTAACCAACATCACAATGTGTTTTAGTTATTTTAATCCTTGATATATCAAATATTGAAGAGGAGGATGTATGGTCAGAACAAGGCTTCTTTAAACATATTATAATAACCTTGTTTTCCTAAAACAAATATCAAGTTTTAATACGTCGACAGGCTCATCCTATTACGAGCAAACACTCACCACATACCAATAGTTCAGTCTTCGTCCAAAATAAGACTTCAGGACAATGCAGTTTTCAAAATGTTGTCATGCACAGTTCTATACAGACATAAAACAACCCAAATCAGACACAGTGCAAATCACATATCTGCTAGTGTCGGGAAAACCAAATATATCCTATGACACTCAATATATATCTATTGCAAACTGTATATTGTTGGAACAAAAATAGTTTATTCTAAAATAATACAAACACACTATAAGTGTAACATGTAACATGTAAAGTAAACATACAAGGCACCTATACACACAAAGTGCAAACATAATATGCAATGCTTTATATACAAAATACATCTATTAACAAAATCTAAAATAACACCATTCTTTACAATCACCAATTAAGGGAATTGGAACACCTTTTCACATTCTAGTCCATGAACATGTGTCAATTTCTTGAAGTAAAGTGTGGACACTTCTGTCAATGCCCTACATGTTTCAATCCCTTTCCTTGCTAATGATATTTTCTTCAGGGTTTAACAAAGTTTGAAATGATGCAAGTTTGTCGGCAATCAATCCAGTTGGCTCTCAGTATTTAGTTGTTTCTCCCCAAATTCTGGGTGTTGGGTCTTGTATAGGCTCTGCCTAAAAATGTTTTCCCTATGCCATGTTTTATTGGATGCTCAATCAGATTGGTAGCTTATTCTAGTGAAAGCTCTCCTAGAAATCACCCTCTGTCTCTCATAGGACAAGGGTCCTTCACAGGCTGTCCAAATGTTTTGTCAAAGGCTAATGTTCCACCACATTCCCAGTCATGATGTAATTTTGTCTAACAATGGAATAAAAAATATATTTCTGGTTTCTATAAATCTAATTTCTAATTGCCTCACAGATTTATACATTATCTGTTGTAGTGTCTTTCTACAGAAATGAACATGGTTATTCTGGTTGAATTTTGATTATTGTTAAATGTTTATATTCAACTCGTGATTCCCATCAAGGCAATACATTTGATATATTTCTGTGGCTTTCGATCCTGAGTTATCATTTGAATCCCATTTTGACATTGAAATTAGTAATTATGATAACATGTCTTTCCCTTTTACCCATTTTCCATGTAATGTTCTTGAGATCTAATTCCCCTGAAGTGACATGTGTAATCTACACAGTCCAATAATATCTGGAGTTCTGATCATTACTCTTTTGAAGCTCGGTACCTTCCCTATCCATCACACTAAATATAAGGTAAATTGACAAGTCATACCAATATTCTCTTCTGCAGGTGGTCTGTTTATGGACTCTATGGCCTGTGAAAACAAGATACCTGACACCCTATTGTCATCAAATTCAAACAGAACCTCTCTTTAAAGGCCCATGATAAATTAGTCAAATTAGCTTGTTAACTTAATGGCAGATCTGGTCTTTGAATAGTGAGGAATTCCACTTTAGCTGTATTTTTAAAGTTCAATGTCAAAATTCAAGATGGATTGGTGCGTTCTGCCTACACTTGTTCACCAAATACTGAGGTCTCAAGGCTATACAATAATTCTAAATCCAGAAGGCTCAAGGCCGGCATTTGATTTGTCAAAACAAAATCACCCAATTGTATAACATCTAGGAAACAGACATATTCTTTTCCATCAGCAGTCCCAACAATATTAATTTCTTATTTGCAAAAACAAGAGTTTACACCCAGCTCACATCTCAATGTATTGTGTGTCTCGTATCTGAAATATGAAACCTTGTATAAAAACTTCACTTTACAATGCATTTTTCTGATGTGAATCTGTTACTGGTTTTGATGAAACAAAAATCACATTTCTATTCTTAAAAAATGACATTCAAGGCAAATAGGAGCAATCTCTTTACATTGTTTTAGCAAGCTTCCCCACATTTTCGCTTTATGGTTAGGCAAACAGTTACAGTGACTCAGTATGGCAACACCGTTTTATCAAATGTTTATATGTGTATAACCTTGCACATACACTAATAACATAACACGATTGCAGGTGGCATGAGATACAGCATACCAAAAGCCTTGATTTTCAGTGATTAACATCGTGATGACAACCTAAACTCATAAGACCCTAGTTGCTTAGCTCATAAACCCATAGATACCAACACAGAGCATGTGGCATCAGCAATGACATTATGAATTAATTCATTTATGACAACAATGATGGGACTCTGGGTTGAAGATAAAACATCTTGTAATATGCAAGGTGTGCCCATCCTGAAAGGCATATGGGTTGGGATGCTGAATTTAAACACTCGTTCTCCATATAGTCTGTTCAATATTTCTATTACTACACAAAGAAAGAATCAGATTATGAATTTATCAGTGTGCTCTAGAAAATAACTGTTGCTGAAGTAGAGAATTTAAGCCCCATATCCGTGAAGCCTTTCCCATGTTTTATTTGACGCATGAATATAGAAAAGTTGTTAATGTGTTTTATCAGTATTACTTGGCCAGTGGATATGTGAACATCCATTATACACTTATTCTATTTACCATCTCTATTAGTTCATGTACGTGAAATAATAAAGAGGTCCATTTTCTATTACTAAATGAACTGATAGACTGGCCTGTTGATATACACTATGTCCTTTAATATGTAGTGTTATTTTCAGTTTTAGTCAATGTGCAGACAGGGCCTCTAATTACCTTAACCCAAACGGGCCCACCACTTAAGAAGTGAGTACACGGTTGTACGTGAAGCAAGTTTATTGTACAATTATCCAGAGGATAGTTCGATGGTACCGTAGGACCAAATCCACAAAGTCTCAACAAACCACATCAGTTGACATCTTTTATACTTATTCACTACAGTTAAACACTCCCACATACTTTATTACAATCCACCCCCACATGTGATTGGACAAAACCCTCAGAAATCCCATCTTTCTCCAATTCCTATGTTTTCATTGGACAGTTTTATCTCAACTATCATCTTCAGCTCATGTGTAGAACCCACCTCTTCTTAGGATTTGTTGTGGTGGGTAATGGCATCATTATTTAGTAAAACATTTGTATGCAAACATAATTCATAATTTATTACTAGCAATTCATTACCAGGAATAACTGGCCCAAGCTGTTTAAACCTTAAGTCTTGATTGATTGATTTGCACATGGTTTGCATAAATATTCTCAGCGATATGAGGAAGGCTTGGTAAATAATTTTTCTTTGAGTTTGTGATGCTATCTCATTCCCTAGGTCATTGGTTTCATTGGAAAATTCTAATCTAAATAACTGGCGCTTTATCGCACGTAGCACATCTGACATTAAAATTGTAACTCCTGGTTTCGCAATTGTTAACCTTGGGCATTGGCTCACGCTGTGTTTTACTGCTAGCTAAAATAAATAGTGAAACCCCTTCTGTCATGCTCCCATTCATCAGGAGATTACCTCTGCCATATACAGTACATATCAGAGCATAAAACTCATGGGCAGTTTCTGAGCTGACCGCAAAGGTTGTGAAGTTACTTGTTCACCCCTGGCTTCTAAAACCTCACAGAACCAGTTTCAAAGTTCACTTTGCAAAGCAGCCCTCTACTACAATGTTTTTGATTCATTTATAAAAAAAACCGATATATTGAGATTCATGAATTCCCCATGTATTTGTATTAATGTGTATGTATGTTTTTACATTTAGTGGGCTTAACATTGTATCAATTCTAAACAAACAGTAACACTAAAGTAACATATATCATCCATAATTAACAAAACTTCAATACATATGAAATTGCAATATTGCGCCCAGTTCATCTCCACCCCTAGTTATCAATACAGCATGTGCAATATGAGCCCCTTGTAATCATGGGGATCCTTCATGACTACCCCAACATTAAGAACACATTCATCTATATTGTCAAATCCATCAGCCTGCAAAACATGTACATCGTACCATACATGTATAATAAAGACAACTTGGTTCAGATGTACATTTTGTGACAACCCTAGCTTGAAATGCCAGAAAAGTAAATGGTTATCATTGCACAAAAAAAGTAATCTAAATAAAATGATGTGTAAATGTCCATGTTATGTTACAAATTAATTGTATTCTTAAACAAAGATGGAACAATACTTTTATTTTGCTCACAAATACATTAGAACAGATGAGTAGTAGAATGTATATGAGTGACAGGCCTTACCTGTGGAGCTGTTCATGCTAGTGGAGAGCAGAGGTAAGGCCTATCTTCTGTAGAAGCCACTATGTTTCTTGGAAGTAACGACAGGAGCAGAAGTGGCTCGCTGGAAAGGATGGTCCAAATAACAGAGGAAAGACCCCTCTGTAGCAGGGATAGAACATCTCTCGTGCAGATGTTGGAGCGATGACAGAGAAGCCATACTCAGGGTAGTGTCTCATCAAAGGCACAATGATCAAGCAGGTAGAACAGCAGTGCAAAGACTCCAAGGGCAGTAATACTGCAAATAGCTTTGGAAGTTGAGGAGGCACAAATTGGAGGAGCAAGAAGCTCAAAGGAGAGGAAACAATGAGAACCAGGGTAAAGGATGCCAGCGGCGGGGGCAAGAAAGGATAGAAAACACAGCGTATACCCACAACAGAAAGATAGTTGCGATGCATTTCCTACCTGGACCGGTCACCAATTATGCAAAATGATGCAAAAGTGAGGCAGTCCTGCGACACGTCATCAGGATGTGCCGACGTCCTGGCATCAGTGTGTAACCAGTGTAAGGCTGCCATCTTGAAGCGGGATGGCCGGTTCTCCAGCCTTCCCACAGGGACAGTGAATCAAAGCGTCTCCATTGTCCCCTTGCACAGTGTGCAACGCTGACAATTAGTGCATTATAGACCTATGAAGGCTCTTGTTAACCCAGCATTTTAGGCATTTCTACATCTGCATTACTTCCCTGGTGTGTTTCTCCTAATCCAAGTATGTTTGTGGCTTCTTTGTTTCTTAATTTGAGTGTGAAAACTCTGATTTGATGTCAATGGAATTCTTGCCAGTGTATTGCTCGTGGACATTTGTAATCCATGTTCCTGATTGCTATGATATGTTCTGGTGTGCTTCTTTTAAGGGTCTGATGGTACTCCTCACATAAAACTTGGTACATATGGATTAAGTGAAATACATGGTGGATGTTGTTAGACAATTTAAACATTCTTTAATGTGAACTATCACAGAATGACCATATCAGAATGGCATTGTTCGGTTCTTTGCCATATTATAGATAATGCAAGTTAAACCCTTTTTAAAAATTAGCTTTTGGTGGTATCCAGTTGAAATGCTTGGCAAAAACGATAGTTGTACTAAATGAGCAGTTCTTTAAATGTGATGTTGACACACACAGACTCAGTGCCTAGATGGGGAAACACCCACTATACGGGTGATAATTCTATTAGACTGGAGGACAAGAAAAACACAAAACACCACTCTCTCAGCGGCTACACAACCTGACTAGCAATTTGAAACGGAAGGTCTTCTTCCAGAAGGACTGGTGCGTCTTCTTCCTCTCATTTACTTATGATGTGTGTGACCAGAACCTAAATAAAGAAATCTGTCTGTACCTATGTGAGCCACATACTTTGTATTACTTCACTGGTGACGAGGACGGGATACAAGACACTTCAGAGGTTTACCTGTAGTCACCAGATGTTTTCCATATCTTTATCCAAGATCCACCCAGCAAGTACACCAAGTACTGTTTACTGTGAGGGAGGACTTCGTGGGACCTGCATCGCTGCCCGTAGAATTAATCTTGTTCGAGTTGCCGAGTTGCGGTTTGCCCATAGGGAGGACGTACTTCACTGCAACACTGGACTGCCTGGCCCATTGGAAATAGTAAAAGGACCCAAACTGCTGACCCCGCCCACGTGGTGTGCACGTCTGATTTCTGAATATAACCACCTCCCCCAGCGCACCCGCGCGCGCACCCAGCAAGTACACCAAGTACTGTTTACTGGGAGGGAGGACTTTGTTGGACCTGCGCCGCTGCCCGTAGAATTAATCTTGTTCGAGTTGCCGAGTTGCGGTTTGCCCATAGGGAGGACGTACTTCACTGCAACACTGGACTGCCTGGCCCATTGGAAATAGTAAAAGGTGACTGAGCATGCACGTTGCCAACACGGGTTGTTAAGTTGTGTTGAGCACGTTGCCAACAACAGGCTGTGAAGGGGTGGGGATCTAGGTATGGTACTGGATAGAGAGTAATCTCTCTTTTGTTTCTTTTTCTCCTCTCTGTCACTCAAAGGGCCCAAACTGCTCACCCCGTCCCCATGGTGTGCACGTCTGATTTCTGAATATAACCACCTCCCCCAGTGCACCCACGCACGCACCCAGCAAGTACACCAAGTACTGTTTACTGGGAGGGAGGACTTCGTGGGACCTGCGCCGCTGCCCGTAGAATTCATCTCGTTCGAGTTGCGAGTTGCGGTTTGCCCATAGGGAGGACGTACTCACTGCAACACTGGACTGCCTGGCCCATTGGAAATAGTAAAAGGTGACTGAGCATGCACGTTGCCAACACGGGTTGTTAAGTTGTGTTGAGCATGTTGCCAACAACGGGCTGTGAAGGGGTGTGATCTAGGTATGATACTGGATAGAGAGTAATCTCTCTTTTGTTTCTTTTTCTCCTCTCTGTCACTCAAAGGACCCAAACTGCTGACCCCGCCCCCGTGGTGTGCACGTCTGATTTCTGAATATAACCACCTCCCCCAGAGCACCCGCGCGCTCACCCAGCAAGTACACCAAGTACTGTTTACTGTTTGCGGTGCGCGGCGCGCGGCGCGGGGTTTTCTGCAAAAAGACTAATTAACATACTAAACTTCTCAGGTAACTACCCTTGAGACTATTACTGGAGAAACTCTAGCTAGAACTAGGCCTTCTGTGGTGATCTGCAGTTAGCGGTAGCAGGGAAAGTTATTAGTGTTCTACTTCTGCACTGTTAAAGCTGTAGTAGTCACAATTGGGTAACTGGGACGATTGAAAGGGATTTATGGGTTGATGCAGATGTTGTTAATTTGGCGTTAATTATATGGGCAAAGAATAACTTATTAAATACGGAGTGGTATCAAGTCCCGCACCTAAGGTTATCTTGCTCCGTCCACTGCAGAGCATGGTAGGAATCCTACAAAGTGGGACAATACCTTTGCTGGGTGGGGACTTAAAAAAAAAAACAATAAACAAGGAAAAAGTCCACCCCAATTGCTTGTGGAACCTTTGTATTCCCACATCCACCAGACAGCCTTAACTCCTCGACACTTGTATCATTTGATGGGAAAATGAGTACAAATGAATCAAAAGAAAAATTGAGAGAGGAGGCGGCTGCAAAGTGGGATTTGAGTAGCATCGATTTCCCCCCGCTTCCGAACCAGGGGGGAGCCTCCCCAAGAGTCCATATGGATAACTCCAACACCTTAGTCGACCTTGAGGTTTATAACGACAACGACCAGAATGGCATAGACCCCCCAGTAAGACCGTCTGTATTAAATCTGGAGAATTCCCCACCAGTTACATCACATCAGGACACATCCCTCCTCGCCCCTGTGATCTCAGCGGAACTGGATAGAAGGGTAAGACTTTCAATTGCCCCCTCAACACCAGTAAGGGTAAGGGGGGTTGGCCTTGACAATGTACACCTCCACAAACCCCTGATGGTTAGATCGGAGGAGAAAGTGTGCTCAGATGAGCATCCACCGAAGGGAGCAAGTGGCTTGTTTAGTCCTATCAACATGGGGGCACCCAGCGTAGGTTCCCATTCATGTTCAAGCCCTACCGTACCCGTTCTCTCCCAAAAACATAACTTTAGTGAATTGTCACTCAATGAGTTGGAAAAAGAACCCACGGTGGAGGAGTATGAATCAAAATTAGAACCTTTTCCAGTCCTTACTAGGATCCTGAACCTCTTGGATAAAGGGCATGAAAGAACCCATGGGGACATACAAGAACTGAGACATATGCTGTCGGAGTGCTCCGAAAAACTTAGTAGACTGGAGGGCTTTGTACATGCCCAGAGTATCTACTCTATCCCACAATGTCCAAAAGAACAATTGTCGAAAACTGACGTAGGGTCTCAAACAGAAGAGGTGGTAACAAATGGTATGAATGTGGAAATGCGTAACCCCTCAAATCCCTGGCTAAATTGTAAACCGCCTGAGGGAAATTTAGATCGGACCAAAGTTACCCCCGACTTTAAAGAAATCCACTCATTGCTAGAAAATAAGGCGGGAGAAATACAGGAATTTTTGAGACCTATATCAATTAATGCAGAAAAAATCAAACTGGTGGAAGCCACTAGGGTCAGTATCCCTAAACTAAATGGAAATTCAGATATAAACACCCTTGACTCAAGCATTGGGAACAAACATGATAGCCCCTCCACACTACTGAAAGTAATGGAGGAGGAGGTGGCCATAAACAACGACTTAAATTACTCTCAGAACAAAGACCCAAATCAGGAGACAGACCTCCCCCTCCTACGTGCATGTTATATCTCGTAGAGAAAAGAAAATGAGAGCAAGGGCACTCAAACGAAGGGCAAAAAGTGAGGGTGTTGCTAAAGAAATGAAAACTAAGAAAACACAAAATCAACTGGCTACAAAAATAAAAAACTCTACCTCAAACATCAAAGACATCTGTGCCCTTTCAGGGGACGTGGGAATTTTTGACTTTACTCAATTAAATGAGGAAAACAAGCTGGCCCTCGAAGTAAAGGTAGCCTTAGGCACCCCAGCAAAGGGGAGGGAGGATAACCACTCGCAATTGATCGCGGTAGACCCTTTGAGGCCGGAGTTTGGGGAAGCCACAAATACTCTATCAGAAGCCATGAAACATAAAGGAACAATCCCTAATTCCAAAAGAAAACAAAAAAAACGAAATATGTAAAAAGAATAAAATCGAACCAAAAACAACATCAAACTCGACCAAAAGTGAAGTAAGTAAAGATAAGAGAAGTATTCAACAATTCTTTAACATCAAAAATAAAGAAAGGACCCTAAGTGTAAATGGAAATACAGACAAAGTGTCCTTGGACAAGGAGATAGAGACACCCTGTATTGTTGATCCGAAAGAGGGGTGTGAATTCGTAAGAGCAAGTGGAGAGGGAGATAAACGGAAAGGTGCACTCACTGGTCCCTAGCATGGACATAAAAAACCTGGTGCAGGAAGCTCTCCTTAAACTGCTCCAACACCCACCCAAATATGGCACTCCTTTATCGATCCTGATGCCGCAGATGGACTGCGAGCACGAGGTAGATAAACCGGAGAGGGCTAATACAGCCATGGATATAGAAAAAACTAAATCTCAAACCCCCCATGAAGAAAAGGCTCCTGAAATTGAAAAAAGGATTAAGGCAACTGTCATAGTAACAAATCAGGAAGCGGAGCCAGTAAGGACTCCGGTGACTGTTCGCAAGCGGGCTAACAATGGTGAGGGGGGTGGTACCTTTGGTTTTGGAGATAAGGAATTTGAAGACAAAATCAGAGAAAAATGTGACTTGTGGAACCAGACAAAGACAGGGAAAGAGTAAGAGACCCTAATAACGAGCCCACTATCCCGCCTGCAACTAGAGGGGGGGACGGGACCAAGTGGGAACCCGGCATACAAACAAAGTGGGAAGAACCTAATAGCATGTCTCAAGGGGTTTGGTCCGAAGATAATAGATACTGGGGGGAACCAAAGTTCCCGGAAGATCCTAGCGTAATGCTGAACTTTGTTCTTACAGTAGGAGGGCAGCGATCATTACATCGAGAGAGAATCCTTTCCCTGTTTAATGAAATTCCATGTCTCTCCCTAATAACATCGGGGGACATTAAGCTTGTTGATTTTATTCACACCACAAGATACGACTGTGTGAGAATCGTATTTTACTCAAGGGCAACCCATGAACTTGTGCTGGTAGAAGGGGCAGCCCTACAAAGATTTGGGTACTTCAGTAAAGGTATAGAATCTCATGGGGCTCGGGAAAAACTGGGACAGCCCGTAAGGCCATACGAGAACAACACAGATGGGTGCAATACTCTTCCTGGGAAAGTTCTAAATTAAGTGGCAGAACTCAAAATGCTGGCAGAATCTCTAAAGGAATCCTTGGGGAAGATACAGGTACTGAGAAATTCCAACTAAACCATTGCTAGGTTGGACTTGTTGTCATGGAACTCTAGACGATCTCGTTCCCTATTATATTCGATTAAGGTTTGCTCGGATTTGCTCAGTTACTCTATATTAGCTATTCAGGAAACATGGGCAGTAAATGTCATATCTTTAGCTGGCTATACTATTTTCCAAGAATTAGCCCTAAAACAATCACTGGGCAGACCTGCGGGGGGCCTACTGATTGCCATTAAGAACAATGCAAACCTTAATATCATAAAGAACTTCCAAATAAATAGTGGCTGTAGAGGGGTACTTGTAAAGGTGGACGGGAAGGGTCCCGGGAAGCATCTACTAGTTATCAATGTATATTGGCAACCAGGAAAGGACTTAAAGTCTCTTATTGAGACGATTGGCTCTACTATTGATGAATGCCTCGAATTGGATAATGAGCTCTATTACATCCTATGTGGGGACTTCAACTCAGAAATCCGTATTGAAGAGGAAGGTGGCAGGGAACTCGGGAGCCAGTCCAAAAATAAAGGGTGGGACTCGAGAAAACTTGCTCAAGGAAACCTGTGGGCTCAGTTTCTTGGAGGCTGGGGGATGAGAAGTGCAAATGATTTAATGGAGGGACTAGGAGACTCCACTACATGGCCAAGCGGGAAGTGGAGCTCCACTATAGATTATATCTTCGTCTGCACAAAAACTTTTGCACTTATTGACAAATTTGCTCTGATTGACTCCACGGAAAGTGACCACAAGATGTTAACCGTCACAATTCCAATGTTGGAAAGAGTGGGTGAGGAACCTACTTATGATGTACCTGTACTCCTTAACGCCCAACATAATAGAGTTGTGTGGCATAAAACTAACATAACCAAAATAAAAAGATATTTTCAGGAGGATTTTGATAACTCCATTTTCTGTCACAAAAAAACTGTTGTATACCCATAACTCCTTCGCGGGGTATGTCTCTTCTGCAATCCATCTTAAAATCGGGAAAAAAAAAAAAAATAGCTGTGAGGCGACAAGAGCCTCACAAACATGCTTTCTCTGAAGAGATGCAGCGTCTTAAAAAAAAACCAAATCGTGAAATACGCGGCCTACTAAGCCGTTATAAACAAGGCTTAGTAAAAATGGAATGGAGGGACCTAAACCATGTAAAAAATAACTGGAAAATAAAAGCCAGATGCTTGCGTGCCAAGTTATATCAGGAGTACGCAATAGATATGCTGACCTCACTTAAGGAAGTGAACTCCCACAGGTTATGGACACTAATCAATAAGCCGGGATACACACAGACCAAAGCATTAACTACTTGTGTAAGCGCAGAGAAATGGAAAGGACATTTTGGAGTATTATACTCTATTCCAACTGGAATTTGGAATCCTCCATCCTATATTGTAAATAGCCCATGGAACATCATATTTGGGGTCAAAGATGTGGAAAATAGAATTATGAGATGCTCATCCTCTAGGGCCCCGGGGCCAAATCGGCTTAGTAATAATGTTATGAAGGACAACCCTACACTATGGGCAAAAATGTTATTTCTATTATTTAAAGATGTTTTACTCACGAGGACCCTTCCAACCAGTTGGAAAATGTCTTACATTATTCCGATTTACAAAAAAGGGGACAGGACTGCCCCAGCTAGCTATAGGCCCATAGCTCTTTTAGATGTCGACTCGAAAATCTTTGCAGGAATTGTCCTTGAACACATCCAGACGTGGATCGATAAATTTAAAATCTTATCATCTTACCAATTCGGTTTCAGGAAAAATGTAGGGACTGATGCAGGAGGCCTAATAATTAACATCTTACAAAATTCTGCATGGACTCCTGGAAATCCATCCATTTATGTCGCATCTATTGACCTGACTGCTGCATTCGATCTAGTAGATAGGTCAATTTTGTGAGCCAAATTGGACCGTTTGGGAATGCCCCCCTCGTTGCTATCAATTCTCTATTACATGCATGAGAACTCCAAACTGAAAGTCCGACTCAGTGCCGATGGAACTCTAACCCAGGAGATTCAGGTCACAAATGGGCTCAGGCAAGGGTGCATATATGCCCCTACCCTATTTAATCTTTACTTTTCAGATTTGGGGAACAATTTTGGAAATCTTAATGTTTTCTCACCCAAAATTGAAGGCAGTAAAATAATGTGGACGGCATATGCCGATGATGTTACCCTATATGACCACACCCCTATCGGCCTCCAGCGACTTCTATCAGCTTTTCATAAATATACTCACCAAAACGCCCTCAAAATCAACTTCAACAAGACGGTAATCATATGTCTCTCTAATAAGAAAAATTCTAAACACTTTTCGTGGTTCTTAAACCACGAAAAACTCTCAAGGTGCTCCTCTTTCAAATACCTTGGTTATCCTATATTTGGAAATTAAAAAAAAGCAAATTTAAGGGACTATTTGGAGGTTAAAACCAGAAACATGATAGTCCAACTTCGTAAAATTGACTTGAAATACGGCAAGTTTTCCCTCTTATCTACTATTCGGCTATACAATAGCAAAATCGTAGCACAGTTCTGTTATGGACTGGAGCTGATACCGTCTTGGTGTTGAAACGAGGTTGGAAAATTTGAATCCAAGATAGTTAGATCCATGGTAAGCTGTCTTCCTAAATGCATCCCTATAGGGGCAATTAGGTATGAGCTAGGTCTTCACTCTTTGAGATGCATTCTTGAATGGAGAAGACTCTGCTTATACCGTAAACTGATGACAAGCCACAAATGCACACTCTACAACATTCTGGGAAGGGGCATTAAGAACGGTGATCCCTCCTCAACCTATCTGAAGGATCTGATGGAGGAAGCCAACAACGCACTTGACAACCTGGGAGTATCAAGAGACCTCTTAATCAACAATCCTCTGAAAGTAAAATTATTGCTAGCACACGCAGACTGGAACCATACAGTTGATGAGATTCAGAAGACCAAACTTTATTGCCAAATCGTAAATATCCATAAAAAGATGGGCGAACCTGCTCGATACCTACTTAAATTCCCAAATAAAGACTGGAGACAGATCTTTATGAGATTTAGATTTAATGTGTTAGAAACAGGGGAAATTTGGGATATCAGGAATGGCAATCCCAAGGGATATTCCGTTTGTAAGTTCTGGTTGAAGATATGTGATGGGCTCAGAAAAGAGCGTATCGGGTACTTTAGCAAGTTTGTGCCAAATACTGAGCAAGTTGATCTGGAGCTCCTGTGGTGTGACATGTTACATGGGGAAAGGGTGACTCTACAGGTTGCGGTTGCAAGGTTCTTGAAAGTGTGTTGTGACGTGAGAAACATCACAAAATCACCTGCAACTACAACAAGAATATAGTCCCGTATTTGCCTTCTGGGAATTCAAGGAACAATCTGAAACAATGAATCTAGTTAAACTGTAGATACATTTCATTATTCACAGGAATATATGTATTTCTTATATCTTCCAAAATGATTTTATTATTATGATGAATTACATCGTTTTAGGTTTTTAAACATGTTTTAAACATCATTAAGTAATAAGGTTGGAAATTAATGTTAGTAATGTCTTCTGTAGGTTGTAACTAAAACAATGTAATGAAATGTATATATTATGCCTATGTTTGCACTATTATGGCTGAAATCTAAAAATCTCTTTTTGTAAAAGTTTCTTTGTAACTATAAATAAAAAAAAATTAAATAAATATCTTTATCCAATTGCAATACTCGCCATTTCTTCTGAAAGATTTTAAAAATGTCATGTCTATTTTGAATGTATGGCATGAAGAAATATGGCTGATAGTTCCTTTTTGGGCTTGCTTATCAGAAGTTCTTATCAGTTTATATTTGCCATCTCTTGAGATGCTTGAATTAAAATCTCCTAAGAGTATCTTCTTGATTCAAACCTTATCATTACCTCTGATGCGGCTTTAAAATATTCTATATCTTCATATCATATGCACTGCAATTCTCCATATGGATTTTTTACATGTATCTCAGGGGTACACTAATATGTATCTTCATGATCTCTTGCAGAGACGTACATCTCTTTCCGCTAGACCTAAAACAATTGCTCTATTTTATTTGTCACATGAAATAAGCATGCACATTATTCAAGAAGAAAAGAGATTACTTCATGTGCCTCCATGTTAAGTTCTGGGACAAAAACATGAAATCGGCTCTTTGATGGGCACAAGTATCATGCAGTGTAATTTAAATGTTTGAAACTCTAGAATTGGATGTGTCAAGGAACCACGATTCGTGGAAGGAGGAGTGATGTAGAAGAGCTAGCCATCTGTGACGAATTCACACCAAGATAGCCACAGAGGTGGCACCCTAGCCAAGCCTTGCATGTGCTGTGGATCATATTTAAGTGGCACCGCGCAGAGGAATATTGCCAGAACAGGCAGGAATCAATGGAAGTCATGAGTGTCTGAACACATTTTTAAGAAAACATTTCCTCTGTGGAAAGGAGATGCCGCCAAATGCTAAGCAAATGTTTTTGGGAATATACTGAGGCACCCGTGTACCAACTATCATGCTTTCTGTGCACTTTCTCGTAATTTGGTGGATACGTTTTTTCATGCAGTAGCTCCGCACTAAACAAATATTTTCCTAAGTGCTTCTGCCCATGTGCACCAGAAATAACTTTTGCTCTAAAAAGAAGCAAAAACCTTAATATAATTATAGTAATTAGCTGTAAATCTCGGACTTCGGCCTGAGTTGACTACAGTTGACTAGAACTAGCTGAAACAAAAGATACACAAGTAGTGATAGACCACGGATGTGAAACAACAAGTTGAACAATAGAATCCGGTGGTGGACAACCTAGGAAAGATGTGAGATTGTGTTCCGCTTGAAGGCCCACGCCCTTTATTTGGATCCAGAGTTTAAGAATTGGATCTGTTTTTTGTGTGGTTGGCAGTCTTTTCAGATGGATTGGTGTATGGGAGGGTGATGAAGAGGGTGGGTGAAATGGTGTAGGTGTGGTTATCCCAGGTAATGGATGGAGGACTGTGCCCTGAGGGGAAGTCATAAAAGAAAGAAATAGTTCACAAACAGCCTGAAACTACAAGCCTATTCATGGGAATGTGTGTGATGAATTGCCATCTGGCAAGGCCGTCAAAGTCCTGGCTTTTTTGATTTTTGATTAAATAATAAAATAATGTGGGTAATTCCATCTCTGAAAGGGAAATCTGCTACTCAGAGCCCCCCTTCAAAAGCTCCATGCCAAAAGCCTTGTCTGTATTGTGCCCTGCTGCATCAGTATCCTGACCCACAGTGCCTGCTCTACCAGTGGCACAGAGCAGGTTTAGATGCCACAGGTGCCCTCTTGACTGCTGTAGTGACATCCAAGTCTCTGCAGTGCAAGGACAACATTTAAAATATGCACCCCTGCCCACAAAGAAATCAAACCTGAGTTAGTGTATGGTGCCATCATCTCTCAGAGTTATCCTAGCCAAATTAAATTGATAATGCACATGTGTCAGCCCTGAGGGCCAGTTTGGCTGTGGAAGGGTTATGTGTATTCCTCCTATACAAGGCCCACCCCTGCCCACTAGCAGTACTGGCACCTTGGGGGAGTAATTATCTTTGTTCCTTTGTAAGGACACTCTCTCCCCTGGGACAGCCACACCACTGGAAGCTGGCCTGCAAACAGAAACCATGAGGCAAACCCATTCACAGAGAGCCAGGCCTCACACCAGGGTGCTGCATTTCCAAAGGCCTTCATTCTTAGAGACAAGGGAAAGGTGCAGAGCTAGAGTAATCGGAGGAACTCTGTTCCAGGGAAAGAAAATTCCACCATTTTGAATCTCTCTGCTTCTCTTTCTCTTTCTCTTTTCTGTCCCCTCTACTTCCTCTGGAGCAAAGCACTTTGGGGGTGACATCAGAAGGGCAAAGACCACTAATATTAAGGGAAGGACCTGGACCCCTAAAGCAGGCTAGCATTAGTCCAATCACCTGGAGACTTTTTCCTTTAAAAGAAGGGGTCTCCCACAAATTCTTTGAATCTTCTTGAAGCCTCTTTGAATCATCACTTGAGAAGATTTTGTTGGACCGTGCTGGGAGAGCAGTCCTCCAGAGTATTCCAGTTGGGAGGTGAAGACAGGCGTTTCAAGGCAGAGGAGAGAGCTCTGTCTCCTAACTATCCCCAGGAACCATTGGGGGTGATATGCTGCTGGAACAGGACCTGCCTCTTTGCCAGTCACACTGCTAACCAGGACCTCACAGTGTTGGAGTACCGCTGAAGTTGTGTGCCATCCTCCCCCATGTTTGGGAGCCTGAGAACAAAAACCCATCTTGTCCCAGAGTCCCTGGAGTGAGACTCACAGCAACCTAAGAAGTGACCTGCTACTGGATCAAGACCACTTCTCTGCCAGCTAGTAGTACCCAGGACCCTACTGTGTGCAAGGACCCCTGCCGTTGTATGCCAGCCTCCCCTATGTTTGGAAGCACAAGAAAAATACTCAATCTTGTCTGTGAGCCCCTGGATTCTGGCTCACAGCACCTTGAGAGCAATGACAGCTGGATCCCAGTGTTTTTGCAGTGGAACTGCTTGGAGCATGTTTCAAGAACTGTTCAACACATTTGAACCAGCAGGACCCTCCATTGCTGCCTTTTGCTCTCTCCCGATCCTTGTAAAGCGCCAAGAAGTCTGGTTGGATGCTACCGAACCACGAAAAATGGCAAAGAAGATACTATTGACTGATAACTGCCCCCTTGGTCCATTTTTTGGGCCCTAGAGACTGGTTAGGGCACTATAGTACCTTTTTGCAACGTGAAGAAATATTCTTTTGAACATTGCGGTCTTTTGATTGCCTTTCCCCCCCTTGTCTCATCACCCAAAGTGTGGCATCTATTCTATCTGTGCATATTCTGTGTTTCTTCTACAGGGGTGGGTTTTTACAATGTTTTCTACTTAGTATTGTACATGGTGTGTCAGATTAAAGTATATATTTTTTATAGAACCTTGATTGGGCATTCCTTTATTTTGAACTGTTATACTTCGTTGTTTGGGTTGCTTCTGAACCACAGTCACACCTCTCATAAGAGTATAGCCTTCTTTCTGCCCACGTTACCACAAAAGGTGAAGGAGGTATATCCCATGACTGGGCCTGGTTTACCTTTACGATTGTGTTAGCTCTTGGTTTGGAGAAGTGTGAGAGCTGAGTGGTCGTTTTAACCTCTACTCACCTGTGTACTCCTGCAGGGCAGAAGTCAATTTGTCACAATGAGGCTGGGTGTTTAGGAAAGGGTTGCTGAGTGGAGGGGTGTGTTGGTGAGTGTGGCACATGTTTGGTGCATGAGTCGAGTAAATAGACAGATTGGGGATGTGGGTGAGTTTTAAAAGGTTAAGTAGTACAGAAGCAGAACTCAAGTTTTATTGGTGAGGTGCCACCAAAGAGACCATTCATTTGGTGAAAAATATGTTTCTGTAACAAAGATAAAATATGATATGCGTGTGAGTGAGTTTTATGACAGTATTAATGATGGGGGCTTTGAATAGCATGGCCATAGATATGACATGATATGATATGGCATTTGTAAAGTGCCTATACACAAGTGTTTCAAGGCACGACGAGGCAAGGAAGGGGGAACAGAGGGAGGACAGAGACAACGATCTTACTAGGCTAAGTGACATTGAGATTGCGTAAGTGCATGGGAGTGGGAGGGGGGAAAGTGCCAGGGGAAAGGGGATGGGACAGTGCTGTACATGGGATTAAAACAATAACAAGAAGTGCGGCCAGCAGGTGGCAGGTGCAAGGGTAAGTGCAGACAGCAGGTGTCCGAAAGTGCAGATAGGTGAACTGTAGGATTACAGATACAGACCCAAGTGCAAGGGTTGCCGGGAGGCAGTGCGGGTGTGCAACTGGGCGGGTACGGACCGGGGCCTGAAATGAGAGGGTACCCAGGTGACCAGTGTAGTATCAGACAGGAAATCAGCATGGGAGAGGAAGAGGGAAGGCCGAAGCAAAGAGGAAGGTCTTGAGGTGCATTCGGAACCGGAGATGGTTCTCCTCGGCTTTCAGAGAGACCGGGAGGCTGTTCCAGAGGGAGGCAGTGGGTGTGGGTGAATTTTATGGCAGTATTTTTAATTGGGGTTGTGAATACTGTAGCCATTTCGAGAACAACAAAGTGGCACAGGCAGGCATGGTTTCGGTGCAATGGTGAAGAGGAATCAGTCGAAACAGGGATTTCAGCCCTGTGAAAGGCAACGAGTTAGGGCATTAAATGGGCCGTTTCTAACCGCCCCTCAGTACCTGCACTTTTTTATGCATTTGAATTACCAGGAATTCTCCAAACTGAAGGAGAGTACCATACTCAAGTGAGTGGAAAGGAGAACACGAAAACACTTGACGAAGCTATACTACAATGAGAGATGAATCTGCTGGAGTCTTGGCCGTTGAAAGCTGTGCCTGCTCCCCCCTCCCCTCATTCCCACCTATTGTGTAGCACCATATCTCCGTCCCACCCGACCCCGCCCACCCCAAGGATGGGTGAACAAGAAGCCCCAGAGCAGCCAGCCATTGTCCCATACAACAGCTTCAGTGGCCATGTACAACTTGGCAAGCTGTATTCACGATCTAACTCTGGTGCTTATTGTGCCAAAACCCGTCTTCCAGATGTTAATATCTTAGGGAAATGCGAGCGCGCACTAAGGGATGACAGGTGTATTCATTGCTGTGCACAGACTTCGGATCTGATGTGAACTCGTCCGCACGGGGTATGACCACAGGTAACTGCAGTCTCCTATGTGTGTTGTGGCCTGCTAGAAGTAACTTCTCATGATCACTACAGTTGAAATCCTTAAAAGGAAGTGTACAAGACGCTGATACAGTTGTCACATGCGCATATGTTCACGTGTACATCTGTTTATGCAGAGCGCTCAAGTTTCCTAATAACTTAAGACAGTCCTCCAGTTCTGTTTTTTCTTGGAAATGTAGTCCTACATTTCTAATGGAAAACACACAAATATAATGTTCAGAATTCCAAGAAGAAAAAAAACTGGGTTATTTTTCATTTTTCATGCATGACACGGTAAAACTGTATATCTTCTCTATCTCTCTCTATAAGGTGGTATGCATGGGCAATAATGTCCGCGTTGTTCAGTTCATTCCATGGGCCGTTTATTATCGAATTCTGTTTGCTGAGTATGTCACATGCCATTGGAGCTTTTTTTTTTTGTTCAGAGAGGGTTCGCGCGTTCAAATCTGGATAGAGCTACACTGGAAACATTGCAACGACGTTCTGACACCAGCACCGCCCTGCTTTAAGGAACTGTTTGAATTGCCCACCCAAACCTAAGCATTGTATGTTGTCCTCAGCAAAGTCTGCTGAGCAACCTGTAAGGAGGAGTTGGTTTGAAGCCAAGCTATACAACTATATGCTTATTCTTTCATGCATCTTACTGACAAGTTTCCGGGTGCCACAGTCCCACACTGTCCCACAGCCCTGCATCTGAAAAAGGAGGGATTCATACAGAGCGTGTGAGTGGGTTAGAACATGACTGAGGTCATGGATTTCGACCAGAATAGACGTTTAGACCAAGAGAACAGTCCACAAATATAGCATAAGATAATGATTGAGACATACTTTGAAAATGAGACCAATTGAGAACTAGAAGAACACAGAGTGATATGTATAGTAAGGGGTCGTGGAGTTCTGGCAAGGGGCCAGGGCAAAAGCAGTATTTGCACCATGTTAAAGCTGTACCCTTTCTCACTTAAAACCAAGACTGGTTTGTGTCTGTCCTTCTTTTTTCCATTGAAAGCACTGCAAATCGAATCATTTAATCTTTAACAAGAAGTGAAAACCGTTTTACCAATACTTACAACTACAAATGCTAAGTGTTTGGATTATAGAAATAATCTACAAGGGCAGTGCCCAGATTTCTAATTCTATAAGGAGCTAAAACAATGTATTCTCTTCCATGCATACCTGCCTAAGAGCAGATCAACTTGGCCCCGGAACTCATGGTTAGAATTAACAAAACATGCCTCCTCACATTTAGCAATGGCACTCTTACCTATCCAACACCATTCAGCCTCTCCTCAACGACCACCACTGTCACCGCAACAAGCCTTTAAATGGCATTGCTAACAGTCACTTTCTGAAGTACTTTGTTCCTTCTTCCTTGAACCAGAAGCCATTTTAAAGGTACCAAAAATTAGCCACCAAAAATTTACAAAAAAAGCACCTGATATGGCTGGGTTATGTTGACGACATTGTTGTATCGGATAAGACTCCTATTGGCCTTCAAAGAACATTAGACACCTTGACTAGCTATTCAAAACCAAAGAGCCTTCTAAAACATCTGAATAAGACTCAAATTATATGTGTCTGGGGCAAATCAAAACCCAGTCTCTTTGCATGGAAAATTGATTGTCATACTTTGCAACACGTATCATGCTTTACTTATTAAGGGACACTGTTATACTCACAAAGTTGCACTAAATCATTGAGAGAATATATTGAAAAGAAGGTTAAGTTAATAACACATTTGTATGAATAATTTAATACAAAAAGAAGGTGGATATTCATTGGCGGGCCTATTAAAACTCTATACAACATGTGTAGTTCCCAGCATAACCTAACCCTTGGAGCCATACATTGATAAAGAAATACATTGGCCCAGTGTCTTGCAAGGGGATCTATGGCATAGAATACTAGATTTAAGGAATAGCATCCTGTTGAGGCCATACGATTAGAACCTAGGCTGTCCTTGCTATTTATTAACTATACAATTAAACACAGTTTATGGCTATTAAAGCTGATGTTAATGGATAATAATTCAAACTTGGGTGATTTTGGAATATTATTGAGCTGGGAAAAAATCCAAACATTCAAAGTTTTATAAGATCTGGTTAATTGGTTTAATGAATTGCAAGAGCAAATAAATTGGTCTCTACATTTTTAAGATAATTATTGGCAAAACAAGAAAAAATCTGCAGTAAGGCTTATGAATGGGACTGGGCAGAAAATATGACCTACTTTTTTTTGTTCTAAACATCTCTTTATTGATCAGTTCACATCTCTTCAGCTACAACCACATTATTATCATACAACATCACTTTTAATGACAGGTGATTACAATGTGCGGCCTGTACAAAGACTGCTAGAGCAATTAGGCGGCCCCTCCCAATCCTCTGCCTGTCCTCCAATTTGGGTGGAGACCTCAATTTGGTCGACCGGCATCAATCTTGCAAATTTTCCTGTTTCAGTCCGCCTTGTCACTTCTCACTAAGAGATAAATTGTAAGAGGGTTCCAGATGTTTTTGGGCTGGTTCTGCTGCCCACATAGTATTGCATACTCTTTGTCTATGTCACTCAAACATACCAATTCCTTCAGCCATTGATTCACTCTCGGGGGATTGAATTTGTCCATTTCATTAGTATTCATTTTCTGGCCACTATCATGCATGTCACTAAGAACTACCGTTTCGGCACCCCTGGTGACCACCCAAACATACAGCATAGCATTGTACAAGGAACATTTTGCCCCACCATCTCTGTCATGGTGCCATTCACTGCCTCCCAATACGACCACACATTTTCACAAGACCATAGCATGTGTACTATATCAGCAGGTTCCTCACTACATCTCGGGAACTTATCAGGTTTATTTTTGTCAAATTGGTGCGCACGTTCCGTGGATATATGTGCCCTGAATGAGCTGCAGCCTGGAAGGCTCCCTTATGTGTAGTTCCACACACCATCGCCCAATGCTTGTCAGTGAATGTCACCCCTGAGTCCTGTTCCCACTTACTCTTACATACCAGGGGAGCACTGGATGAGTCCATCTGGATAATCTTGTATATAGCCAAGACCACCCCCTGCACCCGGGGAGCTCCTGATATATTGCCACAGCAGGGGCGTCTGTGGGATGTACGGGAATCCCTGGGACCACTCCCTGAAAGCAGCTTTCATCCTCAAGTATTGTAGCCTGCGCTGAAACCCACTGCCCATCTTCTCAGCAAACTCTTCTTTGGTGAGAAACCTCCCATTCGGCTACATATCTTTTAGCCTGGCAATGCCCACCCCTCCCCAGTCCCGTAGGAGCGACTCGTCACAAGTTGGTAAGAGAGTCTCAATATGCCGTAGAGAGATGCCCGGATCAAAGGGGTGTGTAACCCCTAGCCTTGTCAATGCCCGTCTCCAGGCGTGTACTTTGCATGCCACTGGGTCAGGTTTGCCTCTTTCAGCTCCCCTGCCCGTAATCAGTACCTCTTGTAATGAGGCGGGATACACCAAGCTCTGTTGTACATGCACATGAGGTGTCAATGGTGTCTCCGGCATCCAGAATTTGGCGAAAGACAATTGGGCAGCTAAGAAGTAGACCTCAACATCGGGGGCACAGATACCTCCCTCTCCCATGGCCGGGCCAGTATATCCCATCCTATGCACAGAGCTTTTGGATGCCAGGCCAGCTTAATCAACTGGAAACGCACCTCACGAAAGTAGTTCATCCCGGGCCATACTGGGATGTTCTGGAACATGTAGAGGAGTTTGGGGATCACTATCATTTTAGCCACTTCAACTCTACCCATAAGCGTGAGTGGGAGCCTACACCACCTATCCACACTAGCTTTTAGGGAGTTTAAATGTTTCCTGTGGTTATCCCGGAGCATGGAATGTGCATCCCTACAGACCCTGACCCCCAAGTATGTAACTGCGACTTGTTCCCATCCATATCCCTCCATGTTTTCCAGGTGAGTAGTGGCTCCATTTAGTGGGAATAAAAATGATTTAGAGCGATTTAGTCTCAGACCAGAGGCCTCTCCAAATGCGGTTGTTTCCTGTGTCAATGGGGTTAGATTAACTCCTTGGTTCGTAATATAAATAATGGCATCATCTGCAAAAAGAGAAACTAGCTCGCTAGCCCCTCCCATGGATAAGCCCCCGTGAGCATGAAATCTCCTCAACCGGTTCACTAGTACCTCGATTGCAATACCAAAGAGTAAGGGTGAGAGCGGACACCCTTGCTGGTGCCCCGCCCCAGCTCAAACACAGCTGACCGTGTGCCACCTATGTTAATCTGAGCCCCGGCCCCAGCATATAATAGCTGCATCGCTATCAAGTATTACTCCGGGACCCCTATTTGGGAAAGTACTTCAAACAAGTAGCTCCATTCTACAGAATCAAACGCTTTCTCCATGTCTAAAAGCGCTGCTACTGCCTGTATGCTGGGATCTATCTGGGCCAGTATTGCAAATAACCGTCTAAGGTTCAAGGATGTCGACCTCCCTGGGATGAACCCGATTGATCCCTATGGATTAGTTGTCTAATATGTGGGAGTAGGCGATCCGCCAGTATTTTGGCAAATATTTTTGTATCCAAATTCAGCAGAGAGATCGGGCGATACAAGGAGCATTCCAGTGGGTCCTTGCCCGCTTTGAGAATCAATATATATATATGCTTTTTGAGTTCAGTCTCCGGCAGGGTTCCCCTTGATGCATAAAGCGATTTATAATACTCCCGGAACATGGCAGCTATCTCACTCGGTCTCACGACCAACTCCTCCTCAGGTGTCCTCACTGCTGAGATCTCCCTATAGCCGCATTCATGTTGCACCATGGTGGCCAGCTGCCTGCCCGGCCTGCCCTCTTACCCATAGCGCAGAGCCATCGCGGGTTGAGCGAGGTATTTGACCTCTTGGTCAGCTAGTTCACGGAAGCAGTCTAGTCCCTCCCTCAGTTTGTAAAGTGAGCTCGGTGTACCCCTCCTATCCATCTCACCTTCTCTGTTTTTAATCTCTAACTCAGTTTCATTCAGTTGTCTACGTATCAGTTTTAACACTCCCATTTCCATAGACATGCAACCCCCCCTTCAGTACCACCTTGAACGCCTCCCATAGCATCCCTTTTTCCCTGCTACCGTGCCCAAATTCTCCTGAAAATAGTGCTTGATTAAACTGTGTATATCACTCTTAAATACTATGTTGGACATCACCTCTGGGTTGAACCTCCAGTGGGAACGAGGTACCTCTGTGTCTAAGCGCATGAACACAGCACCAGGGAGTGCTCCGTGAGCATCCTCGGGAGCAGCACATAGTCTTCTGTAGATATCACGAGGTAGGGGCACCCCCGAATATATCCTAGTCTAGCTGATGTGTTATGAACAGAGGAATGGTGCGAGAACTCCGCCGCCTCTTGGTGCTGGAGTCTCCAAATATCTCCCAGTTCCAGTGCCTCCATGGCGGTCAGAACTGCCTCGGCTGCTCTTGCATGTCTCCTACCTACCTCAGTCTTATCTTCACATGGGTCCAGTGTCACATTAAGGTCTCCCGCCCACACAATGTTGGTATGCAAGTATTTTTGGCCGAGGCCTAGCATTGTGTTCAAAAATTTGGGATCATGTACGTTCGGCCTGTATATATTGATCAATGTAATCCTAGTGTTGCCCATGCACCCCAAAACGATGGCATACCTCCCACCCAGGTCAATCACGGTTTCACTAACCCGAAATCCCAGAGACCTATGTACCAGCATCATCACCCTCATTGAGTATGCCGAGTATGTGGTGAAATACTTACAGGTCCCGCATCTCCTGGCTACCCCTTAATTCCTGTTACCTTTCAGATGGGTCTCCTGCAACATAACTATCTTTGCCCCATGTCGTTCACAATATTGTATCACCTTACAGGCCTTGCGTGGGTCGTTAAGCCCTCGCACATTCCAGCTGACTACCTTATATGCCATTGCTTGGGTGAAGGCTGAAGATAAGGGCCTTCCCGCCCTACGCCTCTCACCTTACCAGAAGTGGGCTTGTGGCCTGCCTAATGAGATGTGAACCTTTTAAAATTACCCCAACGGGGTCGCCGGGGTGAAAGACCTCCCTCCCCCCAACCAACCGCCACGGAACCCCAACTCTACCTCCCTCCTCCCACACTGCCCTCCCCAACCTGCAGTGGATACCGCCCCCCAACATAACTTCCCAACTCACAATATGCCATGGGCGACACCCCGGGGGTGCCAGACACCGCCTCCCAAGTGACCTCCCACTCTCTAAACCTCAGAGGGAGTACCCATTCCGAGAAAAGAACATAATTGTCTTCAGTCGCTACTGGGCTAATTCGTTATATTTTTAGCACTGACTTGTCCTGACCCATCAGAACCGGGCCCATGTTACATCTATTGGCTTTGGTTACTGTCAACGCCCTCCGTGTGTTGCAGTGGATTATCTCGGGAGAGTCTCAATGAATTCCTGAACGGCCTCCAGATTGGTGAAAAAGTGGGCTCTTCCATTATGTGACTCTTAGTTTGGAGGAGTATTGCATGGAGTATTGTATTGCCCGGTCGCGTAGCACCCTCTTTTCTGCCAGGAAGGACAATCAGGCTTTCTGGACTGCCAGGGTGAAGTCCAGATAGAAGGACACTTTAGCGTTCTCGTAGGTAAGGTCACCGAGCACTCTCACTCTCCGCAGTATGGTGTCTCGATCCCGATAGTTCAGAAGTCTCGCGATCAATGGGCACAGGTTTTGACCCAGTCTCGGGGCAACCTGCGATATCCGGTGCGTGCTCTCCACCAAGACTTGGGATTGGACAGCGCTGGGCCCTGTAGTACATCTCTAATGAAGGTCTGTATGAACATTTCCATGTTTTGTTGCGGGACTATACCCACCACCCTGATGTTGTTCCTTCTCAATCTCGCTTTGAGATCCTCGTTCTTGTCCTTTATAGCTCTCACCTCCTGCTGTAATTCTTGTCACCGCCTGTGTTGTTTCGTTGCTTGTATCCTCAAGCATACCGACCCTGGTCTCCACTTCAGATCTCCTGTTACTTCCTTTGTCGAAGCATTCCTGCATCCTGTCTACTTTGTACATCAAGGCATCCAGATGTGTGTTGATGGTGGGGAATCGGGAACGCATTTCTGCCAGTACTAGGCTCAGTTACGACATGGGGGGGTCCCCACTCAGGCTAGCCACTGCAGCTTGGGGGGACGCGGCAGCCGCCATTGCAGATATTTCTGGTGAGGTTGCCGTCTTGTCCCCGCTCTTCCACGGCCCGCCCTTTTTTGTGAATGGTAGACAGGACTGTCTCTTGTTGCCTTTTGCCATATAGCTTCTATGAGTTATCCTCTTGCAAGGTGACGTCCAGCTACCCTCAGCAGAGTTCTGCAAGTAAGCTGGCCTCTCTGCACAGCATTTGCCCTTGGCTTGTCTGGATCCGTTACCCACTTTGTGGCCTTCCAGTACTGCTTGTTGGAACTACTGTCCCCCCGGGCACGAATTTGCTTAGTGGATCAGCCCTGCTTTCGGGCACTCTTCCCACTTTGTTTGCTCTGATCTAACTTCTTCCCTGTGCACCAGTCGTCTCAACCTTCCACTGCCCTATGCGCCCAGTTCTCCAGGCTGCTCATGTCGCAACCTCAAGGTTCCCCAGGGGCTTCGCCCCTCCCTAGCCGACGTTAAAGCCCCATCTGTTGCAGTTCAGCTTACCCCTGCGTGCCATCCACTCCCTGTTTGCATCTCAATCTGCCCACTTAACTCTTCATATCTGCTTCAGTGCGCCACTCGTGCAGTGTGGTGAGTCATGCACCCAGGTCACACTGGCTGAGAGTACTTGCAGGTATATTGCTCCAGAGCCTGATACGGGCCAACTATTATGTGGGGCTTTATCTGTATTGTCACCAAACATCATCAAATCATCATGTTCAGGGGAACCTTTATGTGGTGAGCCCTCCATCCAATTCACCCTTGCGCCATCTCTGCAGGGTGCCCCCACCAGAGTGAGCCTGGGTGCTAATATGCATCCCTCCCTGGTGGATCCGGTGGACCCCGCTGTTACTGGTCAGGTACCTGTGATCCAAACTATCAGCCCTCGGGAGCACACGACACCTCTGATGACATTGGCAGGTAGCTCCTCTGCTGTCTCAGACCGGGGCCGTCACAGACCAGGGCCGTCACAGGAGACTTACTTGTGGCGTCTTCTTCCGTATGTAGCTACTGGGTGAGCCGCTCAGGCCATGTGCGCCAGCAACAACGCGCTTTTCTCAAGGCGGCGGTCCTGCCCACAGCCAGTGCTGGTTCTTCCACGGTATCCTCTCTCTTCAGGGCTCCCAGAAACATGGCCTCTCTCTCACCACCCGGATCCGCCGCTGCACTCCACCTCTCATGCCAGTAAGGGGCTGACTCCCCCTGCTCCTTCTGCTCCTCGAAATACTGTGGCTCTCCTCCTCCGAGGCAGGATGCTCCTCAACGCGGCCACCGCAGCCCACAGGGCTTCGAGGCTTCAGCCACCCACAGTCTCACATCAGGGGTGTTCCTCTCGGCTGCCTTTACCTAATGGCCCCAGGTGCCCTGTCACCAGTTGTGTCTGGCGTCGTACTACCTTCGGGCCTGCGCCCGCCATGGTGCGCAAAGGCACCCGAATGGACTACACTCCAGGCTGCGCACCAGGCCTCCCTCACTCGCTACGCACACTGCTGCTGTAGCTCTTCCAGGGCACCAATCTTCTCCAAACTCGACCCGCTATTGGTCCAGTTATTCACACATGTTCTTTTCTGATTTTCTGCTTGATTTAGCTCCAATGGACCAGGTGGCAGCCTCCCTTTATCCGAGGTTGCTTAGGAGCTCACTGGGATATGACCATCTTGGTGTTGGGCTCTCTAGCGCCCCCCCAAAACATTACCTACTTAACTACACTACAAAAACCTGTCACAATATGCGAAACAATCTTTTAGGGGGTAATTCATAGAATTCAGCGCACAAGTGGCGCACGCGGCTGGCGCACAGTGTGCGCGTGCGAATCCCTGCGCCAGCAGCGTGCGCCAAAATCCATTTACGCGCACAGCGTATTCATGGATTCCAGCCACCAAAACCAGCCGTGGCGCACAGTGGTGCAGCGACCCTGCAGCAGCGCCAGTTACGCCCCCAAGAACGCCTCTCGCGCAGGGAAAAGCCATCAATATACCCAATCCAGCGGAAAGGGCTGCGCTAACCCTGTACCAGCACAGCAAGCGGGCTATGTGTATCACTGGGGTGCGCGGGAAGTACCTCACGCGATTGGCCCCGTGCGAGCAGGGTACGCGTATTTCAGGGGTGCGCGGGAAGTTCCACACGCGATTTCATCATGGTACGTGTATTTCAGGGGTGCGTGGGAATTACCACACGTGAATGGGCCCGTGCGAGCAGGGTACGCGTATCTCAGGGGTGTGCGGGAAGTTCCACACGCGATTCCATCAGGGTACGTGTATGTCGGGGTGCGCGTGAAGTTCCACACGCGAAATCAGCAGGGTATGTGTATTTCAGGGTGCAGGGGAAGTTACACACGCGATTTCTGCAGGGTACGTGTATATCAGGGGTGCGCGTGAAGTTCCACACGCGATATCAGCAGGGCACGTGTATTTCAGGGAGCAGGGGAAGTTACACACGCGAAATCAGCAGGGTATGTGTATTCCAGGGGTGCACGGGAAGTCCCACACGCGATTGGGCCCGTGCGAGCAGGGTACGCGTATCTCAGGGGTGCGCGGGAAGTTCCACACGCGATTCCATCAGGGTATGTGTATTTCGGGGTGCGGGGGAAGTTCCACACGCGAAATCAGCAGGGTACGTGTATTCCAGGGGTGCGCGGGAAGTCCCACACGCGATTCCATCAGGGTACGTGTATTACAGGGGTGCGCGGGAATTTCCACACGCGACTGGGCCCGTGCGAGCAGGGTACGCATATTTCAGGGGTGCGCGGGAAGTTCCACATGTGATTTCAGCAGGGTACGTGTATTCCAGGGGTGCGCAGGAAGTTCCACACGCGATTCCATCAGGGTACGTGTATTACAGGGGTGCGCGGGGAGCACCACACGTGAATTGCACGTGTGGGTCCTCCCAGGTGTTCCCTCTACACCCTCCACGGCCCCTGCAGGTGGCTCACACCACAGGGGCCTACCCTGCACATGTCCTGCAGGCACACCATCCACCATGGCCATGACCCCCAGCCAACCCACATGTCAACTTGTACTACTGCCCACCAACGCATGTCCCCCTGCACCCCCAGTCACCAGGGGCACCCTCCACCAGGCCCGACCCATGTCTCCCACCACCCCCACCCCCCAGCAGTGCAGGGGCACCCACCACCAGGCCCCCACCCATGTCTCCCACCACCCCCACCCCCCAGCACTGTGGGGCACCTGCCAGCAGGCCCCCACCCATGTCCAACTCATGTCTCCCACCACCCCCACCCCCCAGCACCGTGGGGCACCTGCCAGCAGGCCCCCACCCATGTCCAACTCATGTTCCCCACCACCCCCACCCCCCAGCCACCAGGGGCAGCCTCCACCAGGCCCCCACCCATGTCTCCCACCACCCCCACCCCCCAGCAGTGCAGGGGCACCCACCACCAGGCCCCCACCCATGTCTCCCACCACCCCCACCCCCCAGCATTGCAGGGGCACCCTACACCAGTCCCCCACCCATGTCTCCCACCAACCCCACCCCCCAGCCACCAGGGGCAGCCTCCACCAGGCCCCCACCCATGTCTCCCACCACCCCCAACCCCCAGTCACCAGGGGCAGCCTCCACCAGGCCCCCACCCATGTCTCCCACCACCCCCACCCCCCAGCAGTGCAGGGGCAGCCTCCACCAGGCCCCCACCCATGTCTCACACAACCCCCACCCCCCAGCACTGTGGGGCACCTGCCAGCAGGCCCCCACCCATGTCCAACTCATGTTCCCCACCACCCCCAACCCCCAGCGTTGCAGGGGCAGCCTCCACCAGGCCCCCACCCATGTCTCCCACCAACCCCACCCCCCAGCCACCAGGGGCAGCCTCCACCAGGCCCCCACCCATGTCTCCCACCACCCCCAACCCCCAGTCACCAGGGGCAGCCTCCACCAGGCCCCCACCCATGTCTCCCACCACCCCCACCCCCCAGCAGTGCAGGGGCAGCCTCCACCAGGCCCCCACCCATGTCTCACACAACCCCCACCCCCCAGCACTGTGGGCACATGCCAGCAGGCCCCCACCCATGTGCAACTCATGTTCCCCAGCCAACATGTCATCACAATCTAGATCCCTGGTCCCTATGGTCAGCCTCCAAATGCAAAACACCCACCCGAGTATTGCATCCACCCACTCATAATTTGCAATTACATCACAGAACACCAATTGCAAGTTCCGAAACAAACACATTTCCCTCACATACACCCAATGGGTGTCAGTGAATCTCAAAACACATATCATGAAATGCATGAAAACAATGAGATACCACACATTGAAGTTCACCAAAAATAATATGTATTAAAGGAAACATCAATAGAATTAAAAATGAAGAAACAGAAACATGAATGTACAAAAATGAAAAAAAGCATGTCCGTCAAAAAAAGCAAAACCAAAAATAAAAATCCAAAGTAATGTCCAAAGTCAATGTCCACAAAACAAAATCCAATGGGAAATAAAAAAGAAAGCCATTGCTCCATGGTTAGAAATAGAAAAAAAAATACAATCCAACTGTCAACTATGTACATGGGAACAATCCAGGGTCCATTATCCCAACAAAATAAAGGAAACCTATCTAACTACACTAACTAATAAAATAAACTATATACAAAAATGTGGCCAATGTCCGAAAGGTCCAAATAAAATAAAAACAAAAATGAAACCTAACACTACCTAGAAACTATATACAAGGGCAGCGGGCTAGTTTCACGGCTCACTTGTGGATGTTCTGGGCCAGGGCATCATCGAACTCCTCCTCAATGTCCCGGAGGCGGTCCTCCTCCATGGCCCCGAGGGTCCGCAGGGCCGCCGACGTCTCCACCTCCAAACCCCTGCAGATTGCCTCGAGGCACTCGGCCCGCCTCAGGGCCCTCCGCATGGAGTTCTCCGTCCTGACCATTGTGAGCCGTGCCTCTTCCGCCCGCTGCCGCTCCGCATCTATGGCGTGGCCCAACCGCTGCCACACGGAAGACACTCTCTGTCCTGGGTCCTCCTGCCCTCCGGCCGATGCCTGCCCCTCCGATGTCGAAAGCCCTGAGCCTTCATGTCTCCCACCACGTTGCTGCTGCTGCTGTGCCTCTGCCCGTGCACTGCCTCCTGCTGCCTGCACATCCTCCGCCGGCTGGGGTGCAGTTGTTGATGTGGCCACCCCTGCTGGACGTCCGACTCCCGACTGTGGCAGGGATGCCTCCTCCACCAGCCTGGCCGCACCGTCAGAGGCAGCTCCACAGGGCACCCAGGTGACTGATGGGTGGGAAGATGGCACAGAGGATGACTGGCGCGTAGGGGGTCCAGTTGAGGAGGGGGTCGGAGCAAGCCCCATCAGACGGAGGAATCCGGCCTGGGTGACCTGTCCCAGCAGGCTGACGTGGTCAACGAGCCATTCGAGATAACTTGCAGTCTCTTCATGAAAAGACTGCAGGTCACCTCGCATGGCCCGTTGACGCAACGCCACACCAGCCAGGACAGGCTCAACCCGGACCTGGATAGCCACGTCCGCAGGCAGAGGAAGGCCAGTTGACGTGAGCTCATCCCCTGCCTGAAAACGGGTCTGGACGTAGGCATCCCTGCTGGTGCAAGATGATGCAGGGACAGGATCGAGGACAGGATTACACACAGGCACCTCCGCGGCGGCCTGTGCTGCCTCCTGTCCCTGGTCCTGCACTGCACCACTAGCACCAGTGGGATCCCGACCTCCAAACCCCGTCTCTGGTGCTTGCACGGCCTCCTCCTCCACCAAACCCCCCACCAACCTGGATGACTCCGTGCCATCTTCCCCTGTTGGGCCCTGTGGGGTCCCAGCTGCCCCTTCTGCTGCCGAGGAGTCCAACTCCAACCTCCGCCTCTTGGACCTCCCCCTGGCAGCTGCGGCCTGGGACGCGGCACCGGACTCCTCACTCCCCGACGAGATGACAACCTGGGAGGGGAGCCGGGCCTTGCGTCTCCGGCTGGCGGTCGGATCCCCGCCGCTGTGCTCCACAGCACCTTCTCCGCCCTCTTCATCAGTTGACGCTGCAGACAGGGAGAAACAAAACACAGGCATCAGGGCACTGTACAATGGACACATACACACATGACAGTTGTACATGAGTGGCATTGGCAAACCTCAGACATGTCATCACAATCCCCAACACACATGTCATTACAAGTCGCACACATGAGCCATACCACAGCCATATCGCAACTGCCACCACCATCCATACACATACAACAGCATGAGCAGACAAAGGTGAGCCAGACATCACATGCAACACAGGAAGTGCACCACACATGTACACACACCACCACACTTGCATGCATGTGTACACCTCTGCCAAGTGTTGCACTGTTCAGACGGGCATCCATGTCACATCTGCCAATCAGGCTTCCACATACCGCTGTCACATGCATCCATGTTGCATCACTGTTGCACCCTTGTCAAATACACACACATGCACATGTACACAGTGCTGATACCTGCAGCCGAAAACAACATACATGCGTGACATCACGGACATGTCTACTTACATACACATTCATCCAAACATGTGTGCCCACACAACTGCATTTGGCATGCAAGCCTACACACACAAGCACCATCCATGTCTCACACATTACAGCCCTCGCATGTGTCAGCCCCACGGCCCTGTACACCCCCACCCATACTCGACCCCATACAAACAGATGTGCAACCTGCACACTACTGAATAATCACCACACGCACTGCTCACAATCAGGATGCATGTACACTCACTGCTCGACTCCAGACGGGTCTGCTTCTCTAGGACCTGGACGTGGAGCGCTGGGGATATGCGTTCCAGGACCCTCATCTGTTCTTCCGACAAGTGGCCCCGGCGCCCCTTGGCATCCGCTGCCTTCAAGAGGCGCCGGGCCTTGTTCAGGGTCCTGGACCTGAAGTCCTCCCAGCGCTTCTTGACATGTAGTAAGTCGCGGACTGCCACCCCCTCCGCGTTGATGGCAGTCACGATGTCAGTCCAGATCCGAGTCCGTCCTTCCTTGTCGGCGCGGGAACTTCCGAAGAGGGCATCATACTGCCCCAGGACTTGCTCCACCAGGACACCAACTTCGGTGGCACTGAAGCTGGTGCCCCTCTGCCTCTCTGGCCGGGGGTTGTCAGTGGTTACAGATGGTGTTTGCCCCGACATGACAACCCCAGAGGCAGGAGTGGGTGGCCAACTGGGTCCTGGGGCTGGGCTGTGGAGCGATGGAATCCCAGTCGGGAGTCTTCGGTTCCAGCAGGGGTGGTCACAGCAACAGCACCCCTGGCTGATGTGCAGGCAGCAAATGACAGGGCACGTGGGCAGCAGGCAGTCAGGCACCAGCAGATGGCAGGTGGGAGCGTGCTCGGGGCTCTGGGGGGCAGTAGTTCGGCCTTCTGGGCAGGAGCGTGGTCTTCCGTGTGCTTACGCGTGGCCAGCTTGATACGGAGTGATTTGGCACGTGAAAAATCTGCACGTCAGCGTGTAATTCGAGGAAAGGCCCTTAGCGCGTAAGCGCGTCTGCACGCATACGCATTTTCATTGGACAGAAGGCCCCTCAAGCGCAAGCGCCCCTGTGACGTGACGCGTACAGACGTGCATGGGCATTTCAGCGCGCGTGAAAAACTGCACGTCCGCGTGTAATACGAGGAAAGGGCCCATGCGCGTAAGCGCGCGTGGAAACTGCACGTCTGCGTGTAATACGAGGAAAGGGCCCATGTGCGTAAGCGCGCGTGAAAAACTGCACGTCCGCATGTAATACGAGGAAAGGGCCCATGCGCGTAAGTGACGTGACGCGCGCGTGCGTTTCCCTCAGCACGGGTTAAAGGTGAGCGGGCCCAGCAGTTCGCTGTACGTGCCTTTCGTGGAGACCGACGTGTGTTGCTGCTTCCTGTTGTTTCGCGCGCCATCACAACTTCACAGCTATCAAGGACGTATCTCTTCTTTTGACGGGGGTATTGGCTACACGTGTTTTTCTGCATCGCGCTAGTCAGACGGTGAGTCGCACACGCTCTTTTTCCCACTGCGGGTGCCCCTGTGTATTGCACCCATTTTCGATGTCATAGTAGCCTGCGTGTCCCACGCATACGCGTTATTCGTGTTACTGGGTGCCACCGCGTACTGCGGGAGGTTGAATCCACGCACGTAGGCTGCAGGGTTGCGTGCACGGTTTTACTGCAGTTTTGGGGTGCCTGAGCGTTGCGTGAGCCGTCACCACATCACCGAGGTCACATACAGCCTTGCAGGTGCAGGGGGGCTGTTAACATCTTGCTTCCCACCCCCTTCACCCCAATTGCCCAGGTCAATTGTGGTGTACACCTCCCATTGGCACCACTCCATCTGTGCCAGCACTACTACATCTGTGCCATGGTTGGGAGGCCACCAAAGGTGAGGGGCGCCTCAGCTGGGTGTACTCCTCGTGGCGGGCGTGGTCGGGGACGTGGCCGTGATGACCAGGGAGTAGGGGGACTCCAGGGTGTCCAGGGCAGCCACAGAGGGGGAAGAGGCAGGGGTGCGCCACTTGAGCACAATGTTGTGCCATGTGTCGGTGCAGCCATGCCACCACCCCCTGTGGTTCCAGGGGATGCAGCTCCTGCATCTGGCACTGGCACCCATATGACCCGGCAGTCCGTTCCATCGACTGCCACGGGCCCAAGGGTAGTGGTAGCTGCAGGTGCAGCTGTGGACACCGCCACCCAGGCTCAGGGTCTGCCAGCGCAGGCTGCGTTGGCACTTGAAGAGCCCTTGGTAGATCTCCAACAGGCCAGGGGGGAAACCATAGGGGCAGGCCGGGCTGCTCAGACCAAGACACGTGTCCCTGGGGCAGTCATGTCATCTGCTGCCCCGAACAGCCGGGTGTTGACAAGTGCAGGGGCAGATGCACCCAACAGCACCCCGGTTGTGAGTCTGCCAACCAGGACCGTTGCGGCCAACGACCCTGCCACAGCTGATGTTGCTGCGCAGGGTCCATTAGTGGGCACCCAGCTGCCAATGACACAAGTCAGGCCTTTGGTCATCCCTCCACCTGCCACTCCCTTGGCTCAATCCACCGAACCCACTAGCCATACTGGTCAGGGCGGCATTAGCCAGCCAGGGTCTGCGCCACAGTCCAAGAGAAGGAAGGTTGCACCTGCAGCACAGGCTGGGACCCCACACACAGCCACGACCTCCTGCACGTCAAGGAAGAAGCCTTTCTGTAAGCAGGAACTGGACTTCCTCATGGACTACGTGCGGGGCCACAGCCGTGACATGCTAGTGGGTGCCAATAGTCAGACCACGGCTGCCCAACGTGACACCCACTGGAAGCATGTTGCGGAACATGTCAGTTCATTCGGCCATGAGGTGCGCACGGCGCAGGAGTGCAAAAAGCGTTGGAATGACATCAAGCGCAGCACTAAGGCCAAGCGTGCCTCAAATTACAACTTGACTCTGGTGACTGGCGGTGGGCCTGCACCAGAGGAGGAAGAACTCACTCCGCATGAGGCTCTCGTTGCGGAGTTCATACCACCTGAATTGGTCGAAGGAGTGGGAGAGAAGCTGGACTTTGATGCCCAGTCCAGTGAGTGTTGATGCGTGTTTGTTGAGGACGTGTGTGTTTCACTTGTGGGATGTGTTGTGCATGATTGCTGCTACATGTGACGTGTACATGGTTCTGATGTGTAAGTAATGCAATGCTACCCTCATGCATGTCTCCTCTGCCTGCATGCGGGACTCCATGTAGGCATGCTCCCTTGCCCCTCCTCCGCCACTCTGCACCCCAGTTCCACCTTTGCACTGGTCTGCTTCAATCTTGCCAATGTGTACTTTCTTGTTCATGTGTACTGTGTAGATGCTAACTTCCAGCGTAGAATCTGCCAGACATATGCCGTGTGGTACAGCCTTAGTACTCGATGCAGGGTATCTCACTTGTACTGTGCATGGGTCAGATGTCCCGCAGGGACATGAGTGCCCATTCATGCTCCATGTGCATTGCACGCATGCCCCTATGTGTCCTTGACTGGATGATCACTGTAATATAAGTCCTTGGTTACATACATTGCCTGCCATCTCATCAGCCTTCCCATGTCAACTGTGGCTCAGTCCTGCGTTGCACACATGTTTAGGCTCTGACAATCTGTGTGGCTCACAGGCCTCAGCCTGTTCAATGGCCAATGACTCTGTCCAACTCTTGTTGTGTCTTCTTCACACGTGGGCGGCCTCCGGAGTTTCCATCATGTGTCCTGCCCACTGTCCCAGCATCATTTGCAGTGTTGTAATTTGAATCACATTAAGCTGTTGATGCCAGTCAACACTGCCTGTCAATACACAGGTGTATGGTCAGCCTTTTGATACCATGCTAGGCATCCCTGCTTTGGTACTGGGCTGGAGGGGTGCTTGGCTTCTAGACATGGTACACATTGAATGCACAGTGCACGTGATGTCTGAATTTGACATTGCACTGCCTTCACATTTCCTGGCACACACCATGTAGTGCTTGTACATGTAGGTAGTGAGTGGCGTACACATTTTCTGCACTGCATAGACCCACTTCCATGGAAACTGCCACCTTTCAACAGGTCTGATCACAGAAGCTATTAAAAGTAGACCCATGCCAGGTCATATGTTGTGTGTCACATGTCTGCCGGATGCCTTTGCTGTCGGTGTGTGTGTGTCGTGTGCTTCTAACATGTGTATTGACCTTTTTCTCTCTATTTTTCACGTGATGACGCAATGGAGGCAGAGGATGGTGTTGTCATGCCAGACACAGGGTTGGTAACGCCACATCAACCCAGCACTAGTGGGGGTCGTGGGGTGGTAGGCCACGAAAACCCCCAAGTGCTGCAGTCCATCTTGTCTCTGGCTGCCTATGAGTCCAGCCTTGATGACGACTCTGACGTCCATGTTGAGTTGGATGAGCATCAAGTCCATGTGTCAGGGGTGAGTGATTCTGATGTGGACACTCCTCTGTCTGCGACACCTGCACTGAGGGATCAGACAGTCTTGGTTCCTCCGCCCGTGGTGGATCGGGACGCAGGGTCACCCTCCACACCAGTCACTGATGTGCCTGGGACATCACGTTGACAGGGGCATGTAGTCGTGCAGCCGCAGGCGGTGCCAACACAGCGAGGCCCCCCGGTCCTTGGGTCCCGCAGGGGTCAAGCCCGGCATCGCGGTCGCCGCACGCAACCGCTGTATACTGAGTGGGAGCAAGACATGACTGCCAATTCCGAACGGCAGGGGGCAGCAATGGAGAACATCACTGAGAGCATGGAGCGTGTGGCCCGATCTGTGCTCCCCACTGCTAGGCAGGTGCTTCTCCAGCTGCAGGCGGCACGGTCCACGGCCCGCTCGCTCAGGCTGGGCATGGCGGCCTCAGACAGGGCACGCCAGGCTGAAATGTCGTCTCTGCGTCAAGCAATTGCTGCTCACGCAGAGGCGCACATGGATGCCCTGAGGGAGGAGTATGCTTCCCTCAGATCCACTCTGGGTGTCCTTATTATGTACCAGAGGCAGCAGGCAGAGGAGAGGTTTGCACAGCTTGAACGTACCATCTCGGCTGAGCTACAGGCTTGCCGGGAGGTGCAGCGGTTGTCCAGCCAGGCCTTGCAGGAGGAACTCCGTGTTACAAGTGCTACCTTGCAAGAGGAAGCACGTGTATCACGGGAGGTTCTGCATGCAGACCTACGTCACATCGCCACACAGAACTAGGCTCACCCGTCCGGCAGATTTGCTGCCGACGAGGGGCAAGCTGCGGCTAGGCGTGGCCAGGCTACTGTGCCACGTCCTCCTTTCCAGGATGAGCCAGACTCGGACGACCATCTATCTCTCACATAGGTCGTGCTGTGCAGGCGTTGAGCCCATGGAGGATTTTTTTTGGCTCAGCATCATCGCATGTGGATGTTGAGCAGCACCCTGTACCTCCCCCCTCCTGGGTGCCTCCCCTCCCCCCCGGGTCGTATGTGGCCATTCTTTTAGTTTAGTTATTTAAGTTTCTGTTTGATAGTTAGTTTAAATAGGTAATGCAGGTTTTCCATAGTTAGTGTAATTAGTTAATAGTTGATTTAGTTTAAAATTGCTAGTCTATTGTGCTTTCATGTGACGGTGCGGTGCTTTGTGGCTTTTGAAGGCATCCACTGTCTGTTCCAGCTGGGCCCTTCATGGTTGTCTTGTGTATGTGTTTGCTGCTTGGGTTCCTTGACTCACATATGCCACTCCTGCCTCCCTTATCCGTGGGCTCGCAAGGATGGTTCGGTGTTACAGCATTTTACACAAGGGCTTTGGACTGTCATATCTGTGGCATGTCTGGTGCTGTGTGACTTGTGTTGACACCCCTAGTGGGGATGATTTAGGTGTCATTGTCCACTGTTCAGCTTTTGCTAGATGGGGTGTGTCATGATTAATGTGGACATTGATTGATATGCATTGTGTAGTATGTTTCATATCTTTCCTGTACATGTGCTTGTTGCAATTCATGCTGTAGATAGTGTTCCACACTTTGGAGGTGAAAGACGGACTGATGGTGTGATTTGTGATGTGACTCTCTGACATGGTCAAGTAATGAGATGCCTGATGAGACACACACAGATGACTTTGAAACATTAATCATGTGTTTCATGCCCTTTCTGCAGGGGGATGAGCCTCCAGAGCACCTTTGCCAGCAGACATGGCCCATTGGACGACGGAATTCTGGAACCGTTTGTTGGTGCCCACATGCACATGTGTGCACAAGCAGAGGCACAGTGATTGCAGACCCACATCCTAGAACTGCTGACATGTTCCAAGGAACTCCAGGCAAGGTGAGCATCACAGGGGGGCCACGACACAGCAAAGCTTGCACCAGGCGAGTTGCACATGCAGGCTTAGTCACAGCACTGAGGGTGAGCTTAGACGAATATTGGTGTTGAAGCACACAATGCAGCTCAGATGTGTTTGTGGACTGATGGCTGCTGATAGTAGGGTTGTCTGGGACACATGCAGGGGCAGTGGCACATACCCTCCGGTACACCAAGGTCCATTGAGCCACTTGTATCAACCATGTAGCCTTCCGAGACATGGAAAGGGGCAGCTCACAGGGACATACAGCAAGGGACATACTCTGGTGCAGTGCATGTCTTTTCCACGTACTTCATGATAAATGCACTGCCAACTTTGTTTCGGTCATGGTGGTACGCAACTTGCTCTGTAGTCATGGCTTGCTATATGGGTCTGTCTGCTTACCCAGGGAACATTGCATGTTGTGTGAATTGTGACACATTGGTGTTCCATTTGCCACGCACCCAGCAGCGTCTGCCTTACTGCATTGACTGTGTATGACCCATCACAGGGGTGATGTTATATATGGGTACGAAGCATCAACCACAGATTGTCTGTTTGTAGAGTAGTCTGTTGCTATGGGGCATGTTTGGTGTTGTGTTTTTGTGCAATTGGCACGTACAGGTTGTTGACTGTGCTCTCTTTGCAGCATTGCAGTGCTCCTGTAACCGGACCTGAGAGTGCGCAGGCAGGAGGCCAGCACTCAAAACCAGAGCTAAGTGTCTTGTTGTTTTTCTTACGAACTGCTCTGCATAGGCTTGCTGGGGAGTGTACTGATGCATGGATGTATGTGTGGTTCAATTTGGTATGTTTTTTTCTCCCTAATCACCCGTGATCCTATGCAATTTTGAAACCTGTACCCTCTACCCGGTGTTCCTGCTTCCCGTGCCTATCCAAGCAACTTTCCCTGACCCTCTTTCCCCACTGGGGTTGCGGATGCCTGTGTAAGCCCCGAACTTGCAGGCGCCAATACCCTAGAGGGGGTGGTTGGTTCGTACCACTCCTGAGCCTGGACTACAGAAGGCCATGACAATGATGTCCAAGTTTGTTTGGATTGTGTATGTGTTCATGCAGGTTGTACATTTTCGTGCATTCCCTAGTTTCATGTGTCATTCCTCCTCCCCTCTCCTGCCGCTCATTCCAGTCATCCAGTGTGTCAACACCTGTCCCGACTGCATATCCCTAAACCTCATTCCCCACCAGGGTCTCAGGGGCCTGTGTGAGTTTGACCTTGCAGGCACCCGGGACATGGTGGGGGTGGTTGTGTCGTGACACTCCCGCGCCTGTACGGGGGACCTGTGACAGTACACATCCATTCATGGTGCATCATCCTATGTCATGTACCACACATGTCTCACATCCTGTCGTGACATTGTTTTGCTGTGCTACCTTGGTTGTTGCATCATTGTGGTAGTACTTGGCCTTTGTGCGGTACTGCTACGTCAAGTCATCTACTGGAGGGTGTTCGGGTTCGTTTTTATGCCTTTGATTTTGTGATTTTGGAAATGAGTGTGGATTCTGAGGGTTCAGGCATCTTTTTACACACAAGGTGGGAGATGGTGACGAAGGGTAAAGGTGATCCTGTGGCCAGGTGGAATTGAGGTTTGGAGGCTCCATGACCCAGGTGCAGTTGTTCAGTGGGTCATGGTCATTTGTGAGGGAGGGGGGGGGTGTTGTTGATAGTTGCCTTGCCCTGCAGTGTGATGGGAACTCTGACATAGGAATGGTGGTATCCTATGTACATGTTGTGTTCTGCTGATCAATGCCTGTTCATGTGTTGTGTTTTCCTTTCCGGTGCAAGGGGATAGTTGTGGTTTGACATGCTGGGGTGTACACATGGTGGATGTTCACATGTGATGTGTAGGGAACACTGATGGTCACTTGAGTGCACATGCATATGTGGAGTGCATGTCCTTGCAGAACCACACACTTGCACTCTGAGGCACTACATGTACTCCCACCCTTGCATATCCACGTGTACACTGTTTGCCTTCTGGTGCCCACTGTGTCCCGGCAGCACATGTTCTGTGACCGATCATGGATCCAGTACATGCCTAATTTGATGTTTGACGTGGTCTGTCACTTAGATGTGATGCTCAGGGTGTGCATCACACACAATGGCTGTTCACTGTGCTGTGCGCTGAGCAGTGTGATGCAGGAGTAGGACACTGCACACATGAGTTGCAGTGTTGATTTTGCAATGAATAATGTGCATGTAGACAGGCATTCATTGTGATGTTACGTCTACGACTGTTGTAATGCATTTGGAAATGACTTATTTTGGGTGGGAGGTTGTTGGTCTGTCATTTCATCTGATTCCGGGTCAGGCAGCAGTGTCCGATGCCACTGTGCATTTAGGACATGGCAATGTGTACCTTATCGTTACTGCGTTGGTGTATGGGTATTGCGTGCCATGTCATGTTGATGTTTGGGAGGGTTTGAGTGACATGACAGTGATGGCCATGGCCTGGTTTGCAGGTGTGTGTGATGGGGTAGATTTCTCTCCGCAGCAGGGCCCTCCCCCTGGAACAGACTTCCGGCCTGACTTGAACTTGAGGGGAATGATCTCCAGTTCTGGAAGCACCTCAAGACCTTCCTCTTTGCTTCTGCTTACTGTCTGCCTCTCCCTTGCAGAATTCTCCACTGGAACTGCACAGGAGCTGCAACTGGGCCACTCTCACCGACCTCGGTCCCTGGCCCAGCTACTTTCCACTTGCACTGCCTCCCTGGCAACCCCTGCACTGCAGTACTGTCTCTCTATCCCTACAGCCCTCCCTTCCCAGCACTTGTCTGCACTTACCTTTGTAGTTGCCACCAGGCGACCTATGTATTATTTTTTTGGGCTACTTCCCCTGTACTGGACTCCCCCCACCCTTCCCCTTGCACTTTTCCCATTCCCCCTACCCCTGCACTTGCACGATCCCAATGACACCTGGCCTAGTAGTACCGTTCTCTGTGTTCCCTTGTTCCCCCCTCCCTGCCTCATTGCGCCTTGGAATACTTGTGTATGGCCCATATCATGTCATATGTCATATGTGTGCCTTTTGGTCACACAGGATAGCTTGTGTTTAAATAGCTAGGGATGCAGACGATGTGGCACTTCCATGGCAACTTTCTCAGGGTGGTAGGGTTGTGACAGTTAACTGTCTCTTTGTCATCATCGATTGTCACCTGGTATGTGCCAGGCCTGTGTGCACTCCGCAGGGGTGGGAGTTTAGGTGAAAAATGTGGCCACAAGCTGGGTCCGGGCTTCCTCGCCACGTGCCCTGTCCCCTCCCATGGGCAGCGCCTGTGCCTGTGGTTGGGGATGTGGGGGCACCACCATGTCCACCGGGACGTCCTGCCGTGTTGCAACATTGTGCAGGACACATGCTGCCACAATGATCCTGCACACTACTGGTGGTGCATAGAGTAGTTGCCCACCAGAGCGGTCAAGGGAGCGGAAACGTGACTTGAGCACTCCGAATGTGCGCTCCACTATGCCCCTGGTTGCAATATGGGCGGCGTTGTATCTTACCTGGGGTGGTGTGGTGGGGTTCCGGATTGGCGTCATCATGTGGTTGCTCAGAGGGTAGGCACTGTCCCCTGGGGAGGTGATAATAGTTGAGATTATTAGGGTTTGGATATTTGTCTGTGTGTGACTTGCATGCATGTGCAAGGGCATTTGTACTGACCTAGGAGCCACGTGTCGCCATGCTGCCCAGCTTCCAGGGCCCGGCTCAGGGCGGACATTCTGTATATGAAACTGTCATGGGTGGAGCCAGGGTAGTTTGCATAGACAGAGGTGATGATTCCCTTTGCATCACATACCACCTGTACATTGATGGAATACCAGTGCTTGCGGTTTCGGTAGATATGCTCAATGGCCCTAGGTGGACTTAGGGCCACATGGGTGCAATCTATGGCACCGAGCACTTTGGGGAAGTGTGCCACCCTATAAAAATCCAGGACAACGGCCTGCCTTTCTGCGGGTGTTCTGGGCATGTATATGTGCCTGCGGACTGAGGGGCGCGCTGTCATGATTGCCAGTACCTGGTGTAGGCAGCGTGACTGCGTGGCCTGTGAGACCCCCCCCACTATGGCAGTGGTCCGCTGAAATGACCCAGTGGCCAAAAAATGCAGGACATTGAGCAGCTTCTCCAAGGGGCTCAATGCTTGGGAGCAAAGGGTGGGGGATGTGAGGTCATCTTCCCACTTCCTGACCAGGTCTAGTATGTTATGGGGTGGAAACCTATACCTGCCATAGACCTGGTCATCAGGCATCCCAAAAAGGCTTGTCCGTGGTGCGAAAATGCATGCCCTGGCTATTCTCCTCCTCCTGCGGTGTCCCACGATCAGTGCAGCGACAAATGGGGCATTCATCGTAGCTGTATATACGCGTTTGTTGTTTGCGCGCACTTTTATGCTGTGCGCGGGGACGCTTCCGCCTGCCTTCGTGTGGCAAGATGCGTTGACGCCTGTGCACGTCTTTTGCCGGGCACGGGTTTCCCATATTCGGATACGGTCCGAGTGTCATCGCGTGTGATCGGAGGGGAGTGAGCGTACACGCAACTGGCCAGGGTACGTGTGTTTCGGGGTGCGCGGGAAGTTCCACACGCGATTAGCCTGGGTACGTGTGTTCCGGGGTGCCGGGAACTTTCACACGCGATTGGTGGAAATCCACATGTGTTCTGTCATCACGTGCAATGAGGGAAACACCTGCGCGCGTCACGTCACAGACGCGCTCACGCGCTAAGGGCCTTTGGTCCAATGAAATCGCATATGCGTGCTGCCGTGCATACGCGGTAAGGGCCTTTCCTCGTATTACACGCGGACGTGCAGTTTTCCACGCGCGCTTACGCGCATGGGCCCTTTCCTCGTATTACACGCGGACGTGCAGTTTTTCACGCGCGCTGAAATGCCCATGCACGTCTGTACGCGTCACGTCACAGGGGCGCTTGCGCTTGAGGGGCCTTCTGTCCAATGAAAATGCGTATGCGTGCAGACGCGCTTACGCGCTAAGGGCCTTTCCTCGAATTACACGCTGACGTGCAGATTTTTCACGTGCCAAATCACTCCGTATCAAGCTGGCCACGCGTAAGCACACGGAAGACCACGCTCCTGCCCAGAAGGCCGAACTACTGCCCCCCAGAGCCCCGAGCACTTTCCCACCTGCTGCTGCCTGACTGCCTGCTGCCCACGTGCCCTGCCATTTGCTGCCTGCACATCAGCCAGGGGTGCTGTTGCTGTGACCACCCCTGCTGGAACCGAAGACTCCCGACTGGGATTCCATCGCTCCACAGCCCAGCCCCAGGACCCAGTTGCCCACCCACTCCTGCCTCTGGGGTTGTCATGTCGGGGCAAACACCATCTGGGACCACTGACAACCCCCGGCCAGAGAGGCAGAGGGGCACCAGCTTCAGTGACACCGAAGTCGGTGTCCTGGTGGAGCAAGTCCTGGGGCAGTATGATGCCTTCTTCGGAAGTTCCCGCGCCGACAAGGAAGGACGGACTCGGATCTGGACTGACATTGTGACTGCCATCAACGCGGAGGGGGTGGCAGTCCGCGACTTACAACATGTCAGGAAGCGCTGGGAGGACTTCAGGTCCAGGACCCTGAACAAGGCCCGGCGCCTCTTGAAGGCAGCGGATGCCAAAGGGCGCCGGGGCCACTTGTCGGAAGAACAGATGAGGGTCCTGGAACGCATATCCCCAGCGCTCCACGTCCAGGTCCTTGAGAAGCAGACCCGTCTGGAGTCGAGCGGTGAGTGTACATGCATCCTGATTGTGAGCAGTGCGTGTGGTGATTATTCAGTAGTGTGCAGGTTGCACATCTGTTTGTATGGGGTCGAGTATGGGTGGGGGTGTACAGGGCCGTGGGGCTGACACATGCGAGGGCTGTAATGTGTGAGACATGGATGGTGCTTGTGCGTGTAGGCTTGCATGCCAAATGCAGTTGTGTGGGCACACATGTTTGGATGAATGTGTATGTAAGTAGACATGTCCGTGATGTCACGCATGTATGTTGTTTTCGGCTGCATGTATCAGCACTGTGTACATGTGCATGTGTGTGTATTTGACAAGGGTGCAACAGTGATGCAACATGGATGCATGTGACAGCGGTATGTGGAAGCCTGATTGGCAGATGCGACATGGATGCCGGTCTGAACAGTGCAACACTTGGCAGAGGTGTACACATGCATGCAAGTGTGGTGGTGTGTGTACATGTGTGGTGCACTTCCTGTGTTGCATGTGATGTCTGGCTCACCTTTGTCTGCTCATGCTGTTGTATGTGTATGGATGGTGGTGGCAGTTGCGATATGGCTGTGGTATGGCTCATGTGTGCGAGTTGTAATGACATGTGTGTTGGGGATTGTGATGACATGTCTGAGGTTTGCCAATGCCACTCATGTACAACTGTCATGTGTGTATGTGTCCATTGTACAGTGCCCTGATGCCTGTGTTTTGTTTCTCCCTGTCTGCAGCGTCAACTGATGAAGAGGGCGGAGAAGGTGCTGTGGAGCACAGCGGCGGGGATCCGACCGCCAGCCGGAGACGCAAGGCCCGGCTCCCCTCCCAGGTTGTCATCTCGTCGGGGAGTGAGGAGTCCGGTGCCGCGTCCCAGGCCGCAGCTGCCGGGGGGAGGTCCAAGAGGCGGAGGTTGGAGTTGGACTCCTCGGCAGCAGAAGGGGCAGCTGGGACCCCACAGGGCCCAACAGGGGATGATGGCACGGAGTCATCCAGGTTGGTGGGGGGTTTGGTGGAGGAGGAGGCCGTGCAAGCACCAGGGACGGGATCTGGAGGTGGGGATCCCACTGGTGCTAGTGGTGCAGTGCAGGACCATGGACAGGAGGCAGCACAGGCCGCCGCGGAGGTGCCTGTGTACAATCCTGTCCCCGATCCTGTCCCTGCATCATCTTGCACCAGCAGGGATGCCTACGTCCAGACCCGTTTTCAGGCAGGGGATGAGCTCACGTCAACTGGCCTTCCTCTGCCTGCGGACGTGGCTATCCAGGTCCGGGTTGAGCCTGTCCTGGCTGGTGTGGCGTTGCGTCAACGGGCCATGCGAGGTGACCTGCAGTCTTTTCATGGAGAGACTGCACGTCATCTCGAATGGCTTGTTGACCACGTCAGCCTGCTGGGACAGGTCACCCAGGCCGGATTCCTCCGTCTGATGGGGCTTTCTCCGACCCCCTCCTCAACTGGACCCCCTATGCGCCAGTCGTCCTCTGTGCCATCTTCCCACCCATCAGTCATCTGGGTGCCCTGTGGAGCTACCTCTGACGGTGCGGCCAGGCTGGTGGAGGAGGCATCCCTGCCACAGTCGGGAGTCGGACGTCCAGCAGGGGTGGCCACATCTACGACTGCACCCCAGCCGGCGGAGGATGTGCAGGCAGCAGGAGGCAGTGCACGGGCAGAGGCACAGCAGCAGCAGCAACGTGGTGGGAGCCATGAAGGCTCGGGGCCTTCGACATCGGAGGGGCAGGCATCGGCCGGAGGGCAGGAGGACCCAGGACAGAGAGTGTCTTCCGTGTGGCAGCGGTTGGGCCACGCCATAGATGCGGAGCAGCAGCGGGTGGAAGAGGCACGGCTCACAATGGTCAGGGCGGAGAACTCCATGCGGAGGGCCCTGAGGCGGGCTGAGTGCCTCGAGGCAATCCGCAGGGGTTTGGAGGTGGAGACGTCGGCGGCCCTGCGGACCCTCGGGGCCATGGAGGAGGACCGCCTCCCGGACATTGAGGAGGAGTTCGATGATGCCCTGGCCCGGACCATCCACAAGTGAGCCGTGAAACTAGCCCGCTGCCCTTGTACATAGTTTCTAGGTAGTGTTAGGTTTCATTTTTGTTTTTATTTTATTTGGACCTTTCGGACATTGGCCCCATTTTTGTATATAGTTTATTTTATTAGTTAGTGTAGTTAGATAGGTTTCCTTTATTTTGTTGGGATAATGGACCCTGGATTGTTCCCATGTACATAGTTGACAGTTGGATTGTATTTTTTTTTCTATTTCTAACCATGGAGCAATGGCTTTCTTTTTTATTTCCCATTGGATTTTGTTTTGTGGCCATTGACTTTGGACATTACTTTGGATTTTTATTTTTGGTTTTGCTTTTTTTGACGGACATGCTTCTTTTCATTTTTGTACATTCACGTTTCTGTTTCTTCATTTTTAATTCTATTGATGTTTCCTTTAATACATATTATTTTTGGTGAACTTCAATGTGTGGTATCTCATTGGTTTCATGCATTTCATGATATGTGTTTTGAGATTCACTGACACCCATTGGGTGTATGTGAGGGAAATGTGTTTGTTTCGGAACTTGCAATTGGTGTTCTGTGATGTAATTGCAAATTATGAGTGAGTGGATGCAATACTCAGGTGGGTGTTTTGCATTTGGAGGCTGACCATTGGGACCAGGGATCTAGATTGTGATGACATGTTGGCTGGGGAACATGAGTTGCACATGGGTGGGGGCCTGCTGGCAGGTGACCCACAATGCTGGGGGGTGGGGGTGCAGGGGGGCATGAGTGGGGGCCTGGTGGAGGCTGCCCCTGGTGGCTGGGGGGTGGGGGTGATGGGAGACATGAGTGGGGGCCTGGTGGAGGCTGCCCCTGCACTGCTGGGGTGTGGGGGTGGTGGTAGACATGGGTGGGGGCCTGGTGGAGGCTGCCCCTGCACTGCTGGGGGGTGGGGGTGATGGGAGACATGAGTGGGGACCTGGTGGAGGCTGACCCTGGTGGCTGGGTATTGGGGTGGTGGGAGACATGAGTGGGGGACTGGTGGAGGCTGCCCCTGCACTGCTCAGGGGTGGGGGTGCAGGGAGACATGAGTGGGGGCCTGGTGGAGGCTGCCCCTGGTGGCTGGGGGGTGGGGGTGATGGGAGACATGAGTGGGGGCCTGGTGGAGGCTGCCCCTGCACTACTGGGGTGTGGGGGTGGTGGTAGACATGGGTGGAGGCCTGGTGGAGGCTGCCCCTGCACTGCTGGGGTGATGGGAGACATGAGTGGGGGCCTGGTGGAGGCTGTCCCTGCACTGCTGGGGGGTGGGGGTGCAGGGAGACATGAGTGGGGGCCTGGTGGAGGCTGCCCCTGGTGGCTGGGGGTGATGGGAGACATGAGTGGGGGCCTGGTGGAGGCTGCCCCTGCACTGCTGGGGGGTGGGGGTGGTGGGAGACATGAGTGGGGGCCTGGTGGAGGCTGCCCCTGCACTGCTGGGGGGTGGGGGTGATGGGAGACATGAGTGGGGACCTGGTGGAGGCTGCCCCTGGTGGCTGGGTATTGGGGTGGTGGGAGACATGAGTGGGGGCCTGGTGGAGACTGCCCCTGCACTGCTGGGGGGTGGGGGTGCAGGGAGACATGAGTGGGGGCCTGGTGGAGGCTGCCCCTGCACTGCTGGGGGTGGGGGTGATGGGAGACATGAGTTGGACATGAGTGGGGGCCTGGTGGAGGCTGCCCCTGCACTGCTGGGGGGTGGGGGTGGTGGGAGACATGGGTGGGGGCCTGGTGGAGGCTGCCCCCGCACTGCTGGGGGGTGGGGGTGCAGGGAGACATGAGTGGGGGCCTGGTGGAGGATGCCCCTGGTGGCTGGGGGGCGGGGGTGGTGTGAGACATGGGTGGGGGCCTGGTGGAGGCTGCCCCTGCACTGCCGGGGTGTGGGGGTGATGGGAGACATGAGTGGGGGCCTGGTGGAGGCTGCCCCTGCACTGCTGGGGGTAGGGGTGCAGGGAGACATGAGTGGGGGCCTGGTGGAGGCTGCCCCTGGTGGCTGGGGGGTGGGGGTGATGGGAGACATGAGTGGGGGCCTGGTGGAGGCTGCCCCTGCACTGCTGGGGGGTGGGGGTGGTGGGAGATATGAGTGGGGGCCTGGTGGAGGCTGCCCCTGGTGGCTGGGTATTGGGGTGGTGGGAGACATGAGTGGGGGCCTGGTGGAGGCTGCCCCTGCACTGCTGGGGGGTGGGGGTGCAGGGAGACATGAGTGGGGGCCTGGTGGAGGCTGCCCCTGCACTGCTGGGGGTGGGGTGATGGGAGACATGAGTTGGACATGAGTGGGGGCCTGGTGGAGGCTGCCCCTGCACTGCTGGGGGGTGGGGGTGCAGGGAGACATGAGTGGGGGCCTGGTGGAGGCTGCCCCTGCACTGCTGGGGGGTGGGGGTGGTGCGAGACATGGGTGGGGGCCTGGTGGAGGCTGCCCCTGGTGGCTGGGGGGTGGGGGTGGTGGGAGACATGGGTGGGGCCTGCTGGCAGGTGCCCCACAGTGCTGGGGGGTGGGGGTGGTGGGGAACATGGTTGGACATGGGTGGGGGCCTGCTGGCAGGTGACCCACAGTGCTGGGGGGTGGGGGTGGTGGGAGACATGGGTGGGGGCCTGGTGGAGGCTGCCCCTGGTGGCTGGGGGGTGGGGGTGGTGGGAGATATGAGTGGGGGACTGGTGGAGGCTGCCCCTGCACTGCTGGGGGGTGGGGGTGCAGGGTAGACATGAGTGGGGGCCTGGTGGAGGCTGCCCCTGGTGGCTGGGGGGTGGGGGTGATGGGAGACATGAGTGGGGGCCTGGTGGAGGCTGCCCCTGCACTGCTGGGTTGTGGGGGTGGTGGTAGACATGGGTGGGGGCCTGGTGGAGGCTGCCCCTGCACTGCTGGGGGGTGGGGGTGATGGGAGACATGAGTGGGGACCTGGTGGAGGCTGCCCCTGGTGGCTGGGTATTGGGGTGGTGGGAGACATGAGTGGGGGGTGGGGTGCAGGGAGACATGAGTGGGGGCCTGGTGGAGGCTGCCCCTCACTGCTGGGGGTGGGGGTGATGGGAGACATGAGTTGGACATGAGTGGGGGCCTGGTGGAGGCTGCCCCTGCACTGCTGGGGGGTGGGGGTGCAGGGAGACATGAGTGGGGGCCTGGTGGAGGCTGCCCCTGCACTGCTGGGGGTGGGGGTGATGGGAGACATGAGTTGGACATGAGTGGGGGCCTGGTGGAGGCTGCCCCTGCACTGCTGGGGGTGGGGGTGATGGGAGACATGAGTTGGACATGAGTGGGGGCCTGGTGGAGGCTGCCCCTGCACTGCTGGGGGGTGGGGGTGCAGGGAGACATGAGTGGGGGCCTGGTGGAGGCTGCCCCTGGTGGCTGGGGGGTGGGGGTGATGGGAGACATGAGTGGGGGCCTGGTGGAGGCTGCCCCTGCACTGCTGGGGGGTGGGGGTGGTGGGAGACATGGGTGGGGGCCTGGTGGAGGCTGCCCCTGGTGACTGGGGGGTGGGGGTGGTGGGAGACATGGGTGGGGGCCTGGTGGAGTGTGCCCCTGGTGGCTGTGGGTGCAGGGGGACATGCGCTGGTGGGCAGTAGTGCAAGTTGACATGTGGGTTGGCTGGTGGGCATGGCCATGGTGGATGGGGTGCCTGCATGACATGTGCTGGGTAGGCCCCTGTGGTGTGAGCCACCTGCAGGGGCCGTGGAGGGTGTAGAGGGAACACCTGGGAGGACCCACACGTGCAATTCACGTGTGCTGCTCCCCGCGCACCCCTGTAATACACGTACCCTGATGATATTGCATCTGGAACTTCCCGCGCACCCCTGTAATACACGTACCCTGATGGAATTGCGTGTGGAACTTCCCGCGCAACCCTGGAATACACGTACCCTGCTGATGTTGCGTGGGATACTTCCCCCGCACCCCGAAATACACGTACCCTGATGAGATCGCGTGTGTGACTTCCCGCGCACCCCCGAAATACACGTACCCCCCTCAATCGCGTGTGTAACTTCCCGCACACCCCCGAAATACACGTACCCCGCTCAATCGCGTGTGTAACTACCCGCGCACCCCCGATATACACATACCCCGCTCAATCGCGTGTGTAACTTCCCGCGCACCCCCGAAATACACGTACCCCGCTCGATCGCGTGTGTCACTTCCCGCGCGCCCCCAAAATACACGTTCCCCGCTCGATCGCGTGTGCTGCTTCCCGCGCACCCCCGAAATACACGTGCCCCGCTCAATCGCGTGTGTAACTTCCCGCGCACCCCCGAAATACACGTACCCCGCTCAATCGCGTGTGTAACTACCCGCGCACCCCCGATATACACGTACCCCACTCAATCGCGTGTGTAACTTCCCGCGCACCCCCGAAATACACATACCCCGCTCAATCGCGTGTTTAACTACCCGCGCACCCCCGATATACACGTACCCCGCTCAATCGCGTGTGTAACTTCCCGCGCACCCCCGAAAAACACGTACCCCGCTCAATCGCGTGTGTCACTTCCCACGCGCCCCCGAAATACACGTACCCCGCTCGATCGCGTGTGTTGCTTCCCGCGCACCCCCGCAATACACGTGCCCCGCTCTCACAGGCCCAATTGCTGTATGTTGCCACTTTGTGATGCTCTGGGACTCTACCGCCTGCCTTCGTGTGGCGGACGTGTTTCAGCTTGTGCGTGTCTTTGGCTGTGCGTGGCTTTACCCTATTCGATTCCATGAATACGTGTGGTTCGAGTGCGTGTGGGCGTTCCGTCTGCTTCCCTGCAGTACATCCCCAGTTACGCCCTTATTTTCGCGCGTTTTTCCCCATTCCGCGCGTTACGCCCCATGTCCTGCCCACTTTCTGGTGTATGCGCCGAGGTTGTGCGCTTTCACTGTGCGCGTCGCACACGCCTTTCGGGATGTTGCAGTGACTTGTGCGCCATGCACGGGTTTGGCGCACATCCCGAGGTGAACACGCGCAGGGACTTCCATGAATCGCACGCGTGTGCGTGCGCCTGTTTCTTTGCGCTTGCGCCTGCTTGCGCCACGATTTTCGGCGCACGTTTCTTCCATGAATCGGCCCCTTAAGCTCTTAACTTTGTCAAATTATATAAAGGTCGCACACAATAAAGATCTATGTCGCTTCATATTTAATACGAGTTTTAAATATTCTATATTGCTGTTTTCTCACACATTACTTATGGAATCGTTTCTTCTCTGTGCTGAAGTCTCGCCTACTTGCACTCTTCATTTCTTTTTAGTCTATCGACCTCCTACACGTGATGCAGCTATTGTTCCTGCTTTTCTTGAGGTTCACTCCTAGCTTAGGCTCCATTATAATTCCCTTATCGTTTTATGGGATTTTAAACTTCACACCAATGATGCTTCTGAACTTCCAGCTGCCCGTCTGGTGTCTGCTCACACAGATTTTGGCCTCATCCAGCTGGTGGTTGACCCCTCACACTGTTTGGGAAAAGCACTTGACCTCATACTTGCCTCATAGGATCTGGTCACATTTCATCCTAGCTGTCCTGTCTCTTGGTCAGACCATGTAGGCACCCATTCTCCATTAGGACTGCTCCTGCTCCGATACACTCGCCGCTTCCGCGCCCTCCGTCCAGGCGCTGGAATAATGTGAGCAGAGATGTCATTGTTAGGAATATTTCTGATCATCTTCCCATAGACACTCCCGCTGACTTTGCCTCTCATGCTGCTTCATTTGCATCCACAGACAATTCTTTGGTGCCTCTCCTACCATCTCGGCCACAGGGCCGCCCCTCTCAGCTGTGGTTTTCAGCGGCGCTTGCCGATCTGCGATTAATTAGACGGCATACCGAACGCAGATGGAGAATTGATTATTCACCCTCCACTTGGCTTGCACTTCGCAGAGCTACAGCTACATATCAGCCTGCCATTATAGAGGCCAAGCGTGTACTTTTCACCTCTTCAATTCAATGTTCCTCTAACGCCCCTAAAGCGTTTCTTAAAATAGTTCATTCTCTATCCACTTTCCCTACCGCAAATTGGATCAGTCCATCTCTCTCTGTCTGTCTCTGTCATCTTTCTATCAGAACAAAATGTCTCTCATTCGACAGAAGATTATTATATTTCATGGTCCATCTCCCTGCCTGCCTCTGCCGGTCCTGTTCTCCTTCCCCTGGTTCTTTGGTCCCAATTCCCCTTTTTTTCGGAAGTAGACATCATCCCAGCCACTTTGCGTCTCAAGTCTGCTTCCCCATTGGACCCCATTCCGCTTAGGATCTTTAAAGAGATCATTCCTCAGATTGCTCCCTTGGTGTCCTCTGCAGTTAAACTGTCTTTGGCTAATTGTGATATTCCCCCTTCTCTTAAACATGCACTGGTTATTTCCCTTTTGAAAAAGCCTAATCTTGATCCGGCACTCCCAGCAAATTTTCACCCTCTCTCTCTTCTACCATTCTCTATGAAACTTCTAGTATCTCTCGTCACCCCTCTGCTCTCTTCTTTTCTTGAGAAGACCGGTTGCCTTGATCCTTTTCAGTCTGGCTTCAGACCCACCTAGGGTACAGAGTCAGTTCTGGTGTCAGTGGCTGATGATCTGGCACAGATTTTAGACCGGGGGAGTAGGTGCTCTCATCCTCCTGGTTCTCTCTGCTGCATTTGACGCCATAGATCATGCCATCCTGATCCAGAGGCTCTCCCACCTGGACTTATCTGGCAAAGTTTTGGAATGGCTTACTTCTTTTCTTACGGACCGTTCCCAATCCCTGTTTCTGTCCCCTTTCATACGTCTTCTCTCCCTCTTCTCTGTGGGGTCCCGTGGGGCTCTGGGCTCTCGCCTCTTGTTTTCAATGTGTATATTCGTTCTCTTATCTCTCTCATTCATGCTTTTAGTTTTCACTATTATTCCTATGCTGACGACACCCAGATTCTGATGCGGTTGGACCTTGCTTGTCCTGATACCGCCTCTCGGTGCCGCTCCTGTCTCTCTGCCTTTCATGCTTGGATGGCTCTGATCTGGCTCCGCCTTAATGGTGATAAAGTGGAGGTTGTCCTACTTGGCTCTCAACCCGACATTTCCCTGTGGTCTGATGCGTTCTGGCCCCCCGAGTTTGGGCCTCTTCCCCGGACATCGCTTGTTGTGAAAAACTTATGTGTCAAACTTTCTTCTTCACTTTCCCTCCTCCCCCAGGTGAATGCTGTCTGTCAAACCATTAATTTCAAACTTTGTGGGCCTCATTACGGATTTGGCGGTAGCCATGCCCTTAATAAGGGCATGGCTGCCTCCAAACCCGGGTCCCGGTCCGGGTTCCCTGAATGGGGAATTACCGGGCCATTACGAGTTTGGAGGGCCCGTTAATTCCTCCCTCAGGGAACCCGGGCCCGGACCTTCCCCATTCCCATTTGAGCCCCCATAGAGCTCAATGGGAATGGGAGCGGGAGCTAACAACGGGCCGATCACGACCTCGTAATCAGATGGAATGGGAATAACGGGTCCGCATCCATTAGCGGACCCCGTTAACCCATTCCGCCTGACTCGTAATGAGGCCCTGTGTCTTGCATAAGGTCCTTCCTTTTCTCCCTGATTCTCTACATTTGATTGTCATTTCTTCTCTTGTCTCGGGCTCTGTTGTCTACTGCAACTCCCTCTACCTGGCTCAACCTAACTATCTGATTCACTGTCTTCAGATTGTTTCCGAATTCTGTGGCGCGCCTTGCTCTGGGGGCTCCTTGGCACTCTTTGGCACTCTTTGGCCATTGTTGCTCTCAACGCTCTTCACTGGCTCCCGATTGCCAGCAGGGTCAATTTTAAGGCTCTGTGCATTGCCCACCGGGCATTTTTATAAGGGCGGGCCAGTCTATCTGCAGGCAAAATTTGCTCAGTATGTCCCCTACTGCTTTTTGCAATCTTTTTTAACTCTCTGCATCTCGGTCCCTCGTGTCCATTGCTCTTGCGTCGGTGGGTGTTCCTTCTCTGTATGCATTGCTAGGCTGTGGAACTCCCTTCCGCACTCTCTATGCTTGGTACAGGATCATCTCACCTTTCGAAGCAAGCTTAAGACTCTTCTCTTCTCCTCTTGATCTGTCTTTGGCCCTGTTTGCTGTTGTTTTCCACTTTCTCTGCCTAGCTCCTTGATGCCCTTTGTTGGTGTATGTTGTATATTATTATACAATTATTTTAATTAGATGCACCCTGCACTCTCCTATCTGCTCTTCTTTTATAATACAAAAAGAACACCAGCTCTTCACATCCTTTTCTTTTCCTCTCTTTTTCACAATTTTATATTTTGTTTTAATATCATCTATACATTTTCTATATCACCCATACTCATGCTGCTTCAGGGTACTTGCCTGTGATGGATTATTACAGTCATGAGGGAGTAGAGATGGAAGGGGAAGATAACCTAGGGGACACTAGGAAGAAGCACAACTGTATGTTTCAAGCACGGGGTGTTGGGGTCGAGGTTGAGACCTTAACAGTACTCGCTAATGCATTACAACTTCAAATTTAAACACTGGGGTCACTCATATCATTTCAAAGATCATTGATCTGAGCAATAGACATAACATTAACTATGTAGCTGCATCTCCCTTGTATGTGGTTAATATAACCTTATCTGCAAATGCAATCCAGGAAACACTCTTTTCATTATACTTTTATCTGTTTTCATTATATGATGTTATAAAAAGAGACACTGTCTACATTATGATGTTCTTTTGCCCTCTAATTGCCATGCTGTGGACGTGAAAGGGAAAGGTTACAGTTGCAACCAACTTCTCGGAGTACACTGTCTCTTAACTACAACAATTCAAACTGCTCACACATTAAATACTAGCTATTCATTCAGCCTCCCACACTGTTTATTGCGGTCCTCACTGTAATGTTTCAACATCGCTCGCCTGGATTCAGACGCCAGCTCTTGCCTTCCCCAAAGGCCTTGGGTGGATACCGCAACCCAGAATTCCATTGCCCAAGGGAAGTGGGGGGACAAAACTAAGGAAGCTCTTCATAGGATCCTTATTGGGTACAAAAGCACATACATTAATTATCTTCATAAACCAGTAGGAACCAGAAACAATCTGATTGTGTAAGAGGTCTTACACAGTAGATGGCTTAAGGACATGGTGCCATGCCGATGCCTATCTGGCCCTCATTATCCTGTTAAATTATGGGATTGCAGAGAAAAACCCAGTCCAGGACAAAACTACCATGATCAGAACAAATCCTCGAAGGAGGAACGTAGGTCTCAAGAAGGAAGACAGAGAAAACCTAGGGGCCCAGCAGTGAGTGAGCGGGAAAACTGCACACAGAGAAAGGATGCACAAGCAGAAAGGAAATGCTTGACAGGCACGGCACTGTGGTCGTTATCAGGGTCATATGGGATGTACTGCAGAGGTGGTTTGGGTGTGATGTGAAATAAAGTGTTGCCAGCCAGTGCAGGACCATGAATGTAGAGCCAAGAGCGGCATGCAATAAAACTTCAAATGGGAGGCGAGAGCAGGGGACAGTGGGAGAGGGCAAAAACAGTGAGAGAGAAGGAAGCAGAGAGAAAAACAACAGAACAAAATCTCTGACCTAACAGCAGGATGAAAAGGGCAGACAGGATCACCACCACAAGTCTTCAAAGGAACCTAAAGAGGGACCTTGAAGGGGCTGCAACAGGAACCATGGGAGAGATCCTTCAAAGGATGTTACCAAACAGTTTTCTACCACCTTTTCCAGCTACCTGCAGTCAAGTCAATACCCTTAGTTTAGCCCTTTATCTATGTTTGTTCCTACATGTCTAATATGGGTACAATCTTGCACTGGTGACTGGATCACAGGTATGCTTATCCTGAACTTAACAGCAACCTTTTCCTTTGGTCTCCTTCTTCCACTAACTCTCCATCTGGGCTAGATTTTACAAGAGCTCTGTCCTCCCTTTCTCGTCAATCTCCCCTTCGGCCTGTCTCTTGTCCTTGAATCAACACACATACTCGTCTTCCTTTGCCTCTTCTTAAAGAAGAATATGTGGGTCTGGCCCTCTTCTGAAGTCCCAATGAAACCATCAAAGCATCTGCTCAAAGGGTGATCTGAAAGGGTGTACAGAGGAATAGGTACAAAGCAGCAAGTACCCTGTGGATGCTGTTCAATCTTTAGAGAGCAATGAGCACATGATCATCAATACGCAGGTCACCAGAATAGAATGGAGATTCATCTTCAGACAGAATGGGGATTTAAGGACCAGGCAAAAAGATAAACAGAGCAAGGCAAGAACACAAGGGAACCTGAAGAAGGACACAAGAAACACCATAACCTTATGGCATCTATTAAAGTGCTTTGGTCTGATGAATCATCTTTTTGTAGCCCACTCTATAGTGATTCTGGATGGACCTACTTGTACTCAGATGAAATGGAGGTCTACTTGGGGTTGGCAACCCAACCTCCAGAGACTTTAATATGAGGAAGTCGGCCATCGTGTGGTTGGCACTGCTCCTGCAGGTGAAAGAGAAATTGACTCCTGGGCCCAGAGGCCAAGTGGGAACATGATTCTGCAGGCTCCACCTGACTCATGTCGCACTACTGACCCAAATGCAGAGACCTGAGAAACATTACATACCATGTAGCCCAGGTAAGGCAATCCTGGGCAGAACAAGTCACAAACAAGCAAAGGCAGGCCAATCATTTACATATCCTTAGGCATGAGGATAACCATAATTCCATGGGCATGCTCAACTAATATGACTGATAAGCAATGGTGCAAGGCATTGATATATCTCATGCTATGGCTGATTATGTAGCCTCCACATAATCCTAAATGCATATATTAGCCAAATGCTAGAGGGTCAAGGAATACCATGCCAAATGCAGTGAAAAGTGAAGAAGACCTAAGGTAAGTGTGTTTCTGTTTTGTGATTTTTGTGTTTTGTGTAGTGTCTCTATGCTTGTGGGTGTGTGTTTAAATGTAATGCATTGTGTGTGTGTGTGTGTAGGACTAGTTGAGTGTGTAGCTATGTGTATGTTAGCTTCAGAGTGTGTCTGCACGTGTGTCTGGGCTTGAGTGTGCATAAGTGTGTTTGTACTGTTGTATGGTGTATGTGTTGATCACTGTAAAGCCCTTGCAGAGTCTGCTAGCACAGATAGGTTGAGTCAGCAGCTTCATGCATGTGATTTAGAGTGATCATTACTGGCATATTCAGGGGCCATTTCTGGAAACCAGAGATTGTGGCAACAGTCCCATGCATGTGATTTACAGTGACTATTCCTGGCATAGATACGTTGTGGCAACAGCCTAATGCATGTGATTTACAGTGGCCATGACTGGCACACATAGGTTAAGGCAAAAGGCTCATGCATCGGATGTACAGTGACCAGCAGTGACATAGATAGGTTGTGTCAGAAGCCTCATGGATGGGATTTACAGTGACCATCAATGGCTTAGATAGGGTGCAGATGGAGAGTCATGCTAAAGTGCTCCTGTGTAGTGTACTGTTGTTGAAATGGCATTTCTGGATTTTACCATGTTTGCCTAGAGAACCATCTGTGCATTATATGGCTTTTTACCTAATTTTTCTCAAAAATGGTGCCGCAAAATGTGTCTTTTTTTTTTAATGTCACCTCACGCCCGATCTCCCTTAATTATTTCAATCTTCCTTATTCACTAGACGTGCCTGCCCGTGAATCATAATATTTGCTGGACATGTTTCATATTTCCCTAGAGAAACAATTGAACATTGTATGGCCTTTTATCCATTTTTTTATATAAATTGTACTGCAAAATGCATAATTTCTGCACATTAGTTTTAAAAAACGATCAGGGGTCAAACACCCCTTCCGAACAGCTCTTTATTATTTTGCCCTTTCTTGCTATGCTCCATCGCTCGAGTTAATTTTAGAAACTATTTAGGTCCTCCACTGAGAACATTCACCACCCCGTGGAGGTTCACTCCTTAATCGTTTAGAATCTTGCTGCCCCTTCAGGAGCTTTCTGCCATCCCCAAGCACCAAAAGCTGCCTCCAGCACTGGTGTGTAGGAGGCCCCCAATTCACCTGAAGCACAAAGGATGAAACCGCAAGAGTTACTATAGTCAGTGACATTCTGATTGATGAGAAAAAGTAATTAACTGCCATCTGAATTTGCATTGAAGTCACAGCACACCCCAGCTGTACCAAAGAAAAACACATACATTGGTGAAGCTGCAAGATAGCCTACAATGTTTCATTCTACAAATAATCAATCATTGTGTCAATTAAGGTTGGATTAATAGATCATTGTTAATAACAAGATAAACAGGTTAGTAAATAATGTAGTGATGATAAGCTGCAAATTAAAGCGAATATATTTTGACTTGCATTGTGCCAGGAGAAGAACTTCTTTGCTTTGGTCTTTGCACATCTGCCTTTTTAAGCCAATTCACAGAAGCACTTCCTGATGAATGCGGTTCCTTAACAGCAGTATCTATAAACTGTTTCTAAAAGTATTGAAATAAAACAATATAATACCATATTAATGAAGTGTATGAAAGAACAAAACAGTGTTGTTCACGTAATTAACTATCAGAGTTCAAGAAATGGCCTCACTACGAGTTTGGTGGTATCTCGGTGGTAAATCCGTTGAGATACCATCAAACGGAATTACTGTTACTGCCACTTAGCCTGGCGGAATTATCACCAAATTACAAGTGGTGAAGTCCATAGGACTCCATTGAGATTTCCGCAGAATTACCACTGATGGTAATTCCAATGATTTTGCCTTTTTTTGGGTGGAAAGGTAACATATTTACCTGCAGCCATTTTGTTTTGTTTACTTTTTTCCTATTTTTTTTATAGTCGCCCTGGAAAGGGAGAAGGGCCTATGCTTTTCCTTCTTTGGTGGCCATTTAAAAAAAACAAAAACATTTTATTTGCGAAATGCTGAAGCGTCTTGCAACTGAAAAAAGTTGCTTTTAGTACCCCGGCTTCGCTCAGGTCGGTAACTATGGGCTCCGGGGCATTACCTGAGGCAGTAATGCCCCCCGGCTCGGAGCTAATTACTTAATTAGCACCCTAAATGGAATGCTCTTTCCGCCAATGAGGATTCACAACCAGGGCCACCTTAAGCACTTTTGGGGGCCTGGGCACGGACATCTTTGGGGCCCCCCTGCACCAAACCAATGAAATGAATTAATCAAGAATACTGGTTGCGCCTCCCGCCCACACCCGTCATGCTCACAACCTACAGGTTGATATGCTGTCTCGCAGTATAATAAGCACGTTTACTCCCTTTAAGTCCGCTTACCCTCTTCATTCTTGCTCTAATCAGAATGATAAACAGGTAGGATTTGAAGACCAACATTAGCAGTCTACGAAGAGGTTACTGTTCTAGCACATACAGGATAATTTTTATCAGTAGCATCCAGGAAAATGTGCAGCCTGTAGTATTAATGCAGGACCGGATGTAAAAGGTACATGTAACCCATAATAGACAACAGAGAACTCACATTAGCTGCCTCACAGAATGCAAAAGTGCTCATGCATGGACAGAGTACACCAAATGGAAGGAAAAGAAAGCTACACATACCATAGCATGGATAGTGGATGCAGATTAGAAACTACCAGGAAAGGTGTATTTATTCAGACAGACTGAGATTAGAAGTGGGATATGGTTTTCAAATAGTGTTGCCATTAGATATCAAAGGAACAAATGCCTATGGTGTGTGATATAAATATGCTCACTATTAAAGTGGAAGTAAACATATAGCCAGTGAAACCATGAATAAGTCTTTTATGAAGATCATACCATGAGAAGGAAATCACTCTGAAGGGCTAACAATTTTGAAAGGTTTAGGGAGTGGCAATATTGAGAGGTTAGGCAATACAAGATTAAATGAGATGCCCGGGATCACACATTGGTTAAGAGGTGAAGGGGTGAAGCTGGGATTATTGCCAACTGCAATTTCTGCATTTGAACACTTTCTTTTCCAGTTCTTACCATGAACTAAAACAATCTCATTTTATAAAAACAGACGTGGAAGGTACACAAATCACATTACCAAAAATTACAATTTTTAAACAAAATATTATAGACGGGTGTTATGCAAAATGGGAATGGTTATAGGTTCATTCTCACCATCATCAGGGGAAGTATATAAGTACCAGCATATCAATCGATGTGATTTAACACATTTAATCTGGGTTTGTCTTTTGTATTTTAAATCTTTAAATATTTCCAAAACAATGGCTTGTAACATTTTCATTTATAAACGTGCATAAAACCTTCGACTTTTACCAAAAAGCAAACCGTTTTTTGTGTCAAACAAGCAGACCTTAACATATGCCTGAGGCCTGCAACATTTGGTCCGCTCTCTTCTGTCTACCAACCCTTCGACTCAAATGGCCTACATAAGAAGAAAGATCAAGTAATGGGCTAAATGAATCCAGCAGCATGCAAGAAGGAAAACCTCACAGAAGACAGCACAGTAATGTAAAATATATTAGATGATTTGACTAGGATCACTGTATGGACTGCTGACAAATCCAGGATATAAGCATGAACGCGTTTGTTCCATATTCTTGAATTGGGATACTTATTCACAACTTGGACTAACAGTTTATGCCATTGTTGGAGGCGATTGCCTAGATTTTACAACACAGCTCCTGAACAAACCAATTTCTAGACCTTCACCATACCGATGATATGCTAGTTTTTATAGCAACCCCTATCTGGTGCAGGTACATTGCTCATAATAGAAGATGTTGTTCTGCAAAATCAAGTACATATGCAGGCAGGTTTATAAACCTCATACATAGGAAAGGCTCACTCAGCCTTGCTGGAATGTGATATTCTAATTTTGTATATGAACACATATCTCTGCACTGGGTGCTAACTTCTGAACCATTGTGGCATTCAATTTATCAATATTCACTGTTGCCTATTGCACATGATCAACATAATTCCCACAGGAAGGAAATAATGCTACAGAGTTGTGCCACAAGGAACACACAAACTATGTATACCACAGTGAACACAGAAAGCACTACATGATGAATTGATCAAGGCAGAATGTACTTGTCAAAACAGAAAGGCAATGGGTTTAGACCCTCAGCAGCAACCCATGAACTATCCTGACATGTGCTATTTAGGACTGGTGAACAATGGAATCTTACTTCTTCAGATCAAGCAGCTTTGTGGGGCCCCCCTCCAAGGTGGGGGCCCTGGGCAAGTGCCCCTTTTGCCCTCCCATAAAAACGTCTCTGTTCAGGACACTAAATGCTGTTAGCTACCTGCAATTTCTAGGATTTCTTGTCTGTGACAGAAACATTTTTAATTTACTGTACTCCCCTCCCACACACCTACCTGTACACCTCCCTGCTAAGCACCAAACCAGTGCTTTCCTTTCTGAGCTTCTCTGCTATCTGTGACCTCCACAGACCCTTTTTAGTTTGGGGTATTAGGTGGCACTTTAGCGCCATTTATAAGCGGAAACTATTTCATTAGTGTGCAAATAGGGAGAATTGGCATGTGATGATGGACACAACGGGCCTCATTACGACCCAGGCGTTAAGTTACCGCCTGGGTCGTACCTTTACCACCATGGCGTAAACTACGTTTACGCCATGGTGGTTGGCGGACTTACCGCCCCATTCCGAGGTTGGCGGGGCGGTAAGTCCCCAATCCCCATTTACCCTTCCCCATTCCCATTTTTGCCCCATAGGGCATAATGGGAATGGGGAAGGCGTTAATTACGCCACTGTAAATTACGGTGGCGTAATTAACAACAAGGTCCCTTAGCGCCATGGATTTTAACACCTGCTAAAAGCAGGTGTTAAATCCTCCATGGTGCTAAGGGACCTCGGAATCAGGCGGTAAGGGCCGGCGCTGTTTACGCCGCCGTATCCCCCTTACCGCCTGGGTCGTAATGAGGCCCAACGCATGTACGTGCACTTTGGATATTTGCCCACCCATTGACATGAAAATCCCTTTGGCAATTCCCACCCAGTTCCTGCCCATCCCCACCCAAAACACCTCCTCATTGGAACTCTTTGAACCCGCTTTAAAAAAACCTTACCATCAAATACTGCACTCAAAGTGCCTGCCAGTGTTTTCACAAAGCAGTTTTCTGAGAGTTAAGGACATAATTGGAGTTATAAACATGCTACTGGTGTAATAAAAATGTCTTAACTAGGTCTGCCTTCAGCCACTTGATTTATAGACATTGGGCCTCATTACGACCCAGGCGGTAAGTTACCGCCTGGGTCTTACCCTTACCACCATGGTGTAAACTACGTTTACACCATGGTGGATGGCGGATTTACCGCCCCATTCCAAGGTGAGTGGGGCGGTAAATCCCCATTTCCCATTTTACCCTTCCCCATTCCCATTTTTGCCCCATAGGGCATAATGGGAGTGGGGAAGGCGCTAATTACGCCACCGTAAATTACGGTGGCGTAATTAGCACCATGGTCCCTTAGCGCCATGGATTTTAACGCCTGCAAAAAGCAGGCGTTAAAATCACCATGGCGCTAACGGACCTTGTAATCAGGCGTTAAGGGTCGGCGCCGTTTACGGCACCGTTAACCCCTTAACGCCTGACTCGTAATGAGGCCCATTATGTGTGTCCCTCACTGAAGTCTTGTTAAAAACAAGCATTGGCAAATTAAAATGTTTTGGCTTGGGTAAAAGTATTATTCATTTGCCAGGCACAGCTATTAGATCCCCAGGTACTCACACCATTTTACAACTGCTACCATCAATAGCCAGTTTAATACAATATACCACTACAGCAGTGCCTGGCAAGGGCCTTTCCCATGCCTACACAATAGCCCAAACAGTTGGTATTGTCAATGCTTGTTAGGTTTGTGGTGACACTAGGGCAATGCACCTGCTCTGTGATTCCCATCCTGGCGGAGGATTATGGATGATATTCCAGGAACTCTTTTGATTTCCAACCTCTACAGTACAGTCAATATGGATCAAAGTTTTTCAGACAGTGGCGGATGCACCCCGTGATTGCAGTTTGTGGGTCCCGCTCACGATTGTAGAGCAGACCATGGAGAGAGAGACTCGCACATGAGCGCAGACCATCAATTGTATTGTGAGCACAAGCCTACCAGACACCTGCGAGTTCAGGAGAAGCAGAAGGAACTGTAAACACCGGTAATCAGCAGTTCTGAGGAGAGAGGGGACACACGAGCAGACAGCAAGGAGACATGGCAGAATCAGGCAAATAGGGCCCATGATTCCAAGATGGATGTCCGGAATTGGGTACACTCAGCCCATGGTCCACAGGTAATTGATCCGTCAGTAGTGTGAGGTAGGCATGGTTTCAAAAGGCAGACACAGACACAAGTGAACAGTTTCAAAAACCTTTATTTAACTTTAACAGGGGTTGGAGACTTCCTATCTGGCCCTAGCTCTATAATGGGAGTAGTCTCGACCATCAAATTAAACTAAAGGATGTCAAAGTCAGTCTGTCAAAATAATAAAGGTGTCCATGTTAAACCTGATTTTGCCCTCACTTAATTCTACAATGATAATGTGTACAGGGTTAGGTCAAAAGAAAAGAGTGAGTCAAATATTATCAGAATGGCAATGAAGTTAAATAACGCTCTCTTCCCCAAGCTTTTGTAATAAAAGTTCATTAAGAGCTTGACTGGCTTGTTCACACAGTTCAAAGAGGCACAGTGCTTCCAGGCTTCCCTTGCCTGGCTCAGAATTCACACAGATTATCAGCATACAGTTTTCTCAGGCTTCCCCCACCTGATTCGGCATTAACGAAAAGATACTTCACAATGGGGTTCCCTTCGCCAACAGTTCAATACTGGTTTCATACTGGGGTTCCCTTCCCCAGCAGTTCAACAATCCTTCAATGGTTTACGTGACATAGAGTTTCGCAAACGCATCGTATTCGCTAGCCCTGTGCAGGATCACTGTCAGTGACGCTTTTCACAATCGTACCCTTGGCACCTCTTTACTTCATAGTACAGTAACAGAGAGATTTGCAAACGCACAGTGGGCCTCATTATGGGTCCGGTGGTAAACATGCCAGTGCTACCAGTGGGTTGCCGCTGGACACATCAATATTTACTGGCGCCTGACTTCCCGGTGCCACCGGGAGATTAAAACCCTGGTGGCCCGGAAACTCAGGCGCCGGTAAAATGTTGTTCCCCATTCCCAATTGGACTCTATGGGATTGGGGACACGGAAGCACCAGCATGTTGTTAACGGTGCCGGTGCTTCTGTGATGGGTCTGCCTACCGTGCCCCGCAGGGTCAGACCTGTCGGGTATGGAGGCTCTGGCAGGCGGACCTATAATATGCCGGTCCGGAATCCACAGTGCCGGTAAGCTTATCAGCACCCTTCTCTCCAGACCCTCTTCTTAACTCTCATTATAGGTCCCATACCCTCTTCTTAATTCTACAAAAATAACAATTCTTATTTCACTTATGCTCACGTTTCGAGTCCTCTGTAATTCACAATCTCAAAAAGTCTCTCTTTACACATCACACTCTTTCAACAGTGGACAATTGAAGCTTTCACCTACATTGTGTCTCTCGCCATATGCTTGTCCTCGCTTTGCAACACTGTATTTCATTGGTGCCTCGTAACTTTCACAAACCAAGCTCCCTTCTGCTTGGAACTCACTGGCTGTGTTTCTCTTTATCGCTTTATGCGTGTCGGGACGAAAGGTCTTCTCTGCTGCCCCTTCGACACTTCAGAGCCTTCTTGCATGCCCAGGGGAATGAGCAACTGTACCAGGCTTTCTCTTTGGAGTTGCTTTCCTTGAGCCATCCCCTTCTGGCTCCTTGGAAACACAGCTCCCTCGCCACGCTTTCTGCAGCCTTTTTACCTCTCAGGGCGTCAGCGTCTCAGCGCTTCATTCTCCGCTGATAGATTTCAGGGTACCTAGGCGATCCAGTTCGCCTTCCTGCTCGAGCTCAATCTTGTGGGGCTTCTCGGGCTCCAACTCGCTCTCTGTGTGACTCTAGGCTCCACCTCTTATACTCTGGGTAGCCGTCAATGTGTTTCAGGTGAGTGTGATTATGACTGTGTGCCTGACCCTGCCTGGCCTTATTACCGGGACAGGACCATTGCATATTACTAGAGGTAATCTTCCTAATTTCAGCCTCCCTCTTCCTCATCTCAGTAGTCGGGCTGACACAGGAAGGAGGGGAATTATTGGAGTTGCAGTATCCCATAAAGGTAGAGGGAATAGGTATTGGCATAGTGACCTAATGTCAACTTGATCTGCTCCGATTTGACCGCATATTTTGTTCGAATTTGGTAGGTCAAATGGTATATTTTAATTAAAAAATAGTTGTGGTGTGGGGTAAGGGAAAAGGTGGAGGTGGGGGGAAGTCAGGGAGGGGTGTGGCAGGTCTCCCTCTACATTAGAGGAGGTTGCGGGGGGGTCTCCCACTGCAGTAGGTCAAAACAAATTCAACCAAATAAATTTGATCAAATTGGCAGTAGGTCAAGTTTTGTTAGGTGATACAACCCATATCCGAGGCAATATGGGGTAAAGAATTGTCGGGATATGGGGGATAGCATGCCTCACCTTCCCGTGTTTCTTCCACACTGCCCAGGGACCCCCTACCCACTACCCAGGTGATCCTCTCTCACTTGTTTACCCCCAGGGTCGGGAGCCAATAGCGATTGCCTTGCCTGGCCACCTGAATAAGGGAGCAGTGAAACTCCCTCAAGTTTTCACAGTAGTGACATGGGGTGGATTCGGGCCCTATATCAATCATCCAATCATCCAGTGGTGGTGTCCTCACTAAACCTCACATTGTGGCAATCACTGGCTGAGCCAGGATATAAAAGGGGATTTGGACTGCAAAGAATGGGGGAGACTGAGGACGGATTGGTAGCATGCAGGTGTATTTAGAAAGAGATCGAAAGGAGGAAGGAAAACCAAATGAAGGTGCTGGAGGAGGGCATGAACAGGAAAGAGAAGAACGGACGATTGCGAATAGAAAGGACGTTTTTGGAATGATACAGACAAGAAGAGTGAAGGAAGGAGGGTGATGAAGGAAAAGAAAGTCATTGTAGTTGGGACATACGAGTTCAAAGGGGATGTTGGAGGACAATAAGAGAAAGAGGAAGGTGGAGACCATCAAAGGTAGAGCATGACGGGAGGTGAAGGAAGCTGGTGGCAGTGGACAGAAATACCCAAATCAACAAACTAGCATTGGCCAAGCTAAGAGTGCCATAGGCTGGAAGAGATGCTGAGAGGCTGAAAGGGATACTAGTGGGTCTAGAACGCTGGTGTACTCAGGGTACTAGTGCTAGTGAAGCTGAAAGCCTTGCAGACCTGGATCGAAACATTGTAGGGCTAAAGTATAATGACTCCAGAGAAGCAGAGAGGTAGAAGCATGAAATGAGACAGACTTACCAGGAGCCACAGCCCAGATTCTGATGCACCTGGTAAGTCCCCAAGGATAAACAAGACTAGCTTGTGAGAGACCCAGGGTTCCAGAGAAAAGGTCCCTATTGCAGATTTTAGTGGGGGAGACATATACCCCACCAAGGAAACTAAAGAGAGGCTCCCTTGTGTTGAAGACGAGGGCCAAGGACAGGCATTCAAGCCAGGAAATATCTTGCAGGACTTGCAGTCCTGAATTAGAATAGTTTTCTGGCTAACTAAACCCTGTAGGCTCATGATGTACTGAGCCCGGGGTACTACAAAAATAGCCTCTGGTGTGCTCAAGGGACACCCAATATAGCAATAACTCAGGAAAGACCTAAGTTGGTAACAGGCATCACAACTAACACCATCACCACTGGCAAGGCGGCTTGTATAATGACTGAAGCCTGCCACTCTAACCAGTACTGATGAGGAAGGAATTAAATGTTATATGGATGGCAGCCGACTGCAGCCCAGGAGGGCCAACATTTTCCAGTGCCAAGCCAACACAGCCCAGGAAAAAGGGCAAATGTTTTCCAGAAATGGCAACCGAGGGGTTCCAGTATTCCTGGGCTCAGATAACTGAGTGCATTTTTACAACATTTTCAGGAGAGTCATATCCTGTCCATGAGCTGCTCTAGAGTGAAACATCAGAACACAGGCCCACAGTTCTACCATAGACTAATATTGGTATGTACATTCATATTTTTTGCTTTGTTCAGTTTACACCTGCACACTCTTTCAAGGAGAGGAACCCGAGGCACCCATGTTTATTTATTTATTGGTCACTTGTTAGCCGCTTATACAATTAGCAAAATTGTTTCAAAGTGCCCACAGGGTAACAGGGAGGGGAGAAGGGAAGGTAGACAATGAATTACAACTAAATAAATAAATTGAATTCGTAAATACAAACAAATCAGAAGAATAATAGGGAGGGGAGACAAACCTACTATGCCTTGTGAGTGTTCAGAATGTGCAAGTGCAGAGGAGAGGAGCAAGGGATAGGTGATGTAACGCTCATGGAGAAGTGGTCATGGTGAAGTGCAAGAAACGTAAGTGCAAAGTCCAGTGGGCAGGGTGAGCCTTAGCAAGTGCAGTAAATAGGCACCGGCTGGGAAGATAAGACGTGGGGGGTCAGGGTCCCGAGGATACATAAGGGCCCTACAGATCAGTCATGCTACTGTGTGATTAGCAGGGAAGAGAGGGGGAGAAGGAAGAGGTAAAGAGAAAGGTCTTGAGGTTTTTCCAGCACTTAGGGAGGTCCAGCTCAGAACGCAGAGGGAGGGGGAGGCTATTCCACAGAAGGGAGCCCGCTGAGGAAAGTGATCGACCACCAGCTCTTTGTTTTGAAAACTGCTTCACATGCAAGAAGTTGGTGCCAGAGGAAAGCAGGTGTCTATAAGGGGAGTATTTGGTCAGGAAGAGTTGAAGATAGAGTGGTCCCCGGCCCCAGATAGCCTTGTAGATGATACAGAGGGATTTGAATTTAATCTGTGCTGAGACCGGGAGCCAGTGAAAGACTTTGTAGGGCAGGAGAGATGTGGTCCCTGGGTTTGAGGTCAAGGATAAGTCTCACTGCCCTATTCTGGGTTAGCAGGAGGGGTCACTGAGTGGACGAAAGAAGATTAAGGAAGAGGCTATTGCAATAGTCTAGCCTGGAGAGAACCAGAGCATGGGTAACATTGAGTCTCTGGGGGAAGGTGAGGAAAGGTAGGATTGCTTTGAGAAGGAAGAGCTGAAAGTGGGACTTCTTGACAATGTCCTGAATATGAGGGATGAAGGAAAGGGAGGAGTCAAATATGTGTTCCCCTTAATCCAATGCCTATGGTTTGGGCTACAAAAAAGTCTTTTTGAAACCTTATATGAGACTCCAGTCATCTATTGATCTCTCTGTGTGTGACAGGTGTCTTTTTTGAATCCCTCTGCCTGCCGTTTCTATGAGCATCCTGCCTTCTTCTAGTGCCTGCATTTGGTGCTCTGTCCTTTGTTAATTTTTTTATCCTGACAAGGTGTTATGAAGGAATACGTGGCAAAGTCACTTGCACTTGGTGCCCGGCTTAGACTGGCCTATAGGGCAATAGGCCCATCGCCGAACCAAAAATGCAAAATGCTGGGGCGGCCCAATTTTTTGGGTCAAAGTGGCCACTTTTCTGGCGAATGTGGGACAGCTTTGACTCAATAACCTATATGAAAAAGAAAGAATGAGATACAAATCTGCGTGCTCTCAAATATGAGGGTCTAGAAAAAAATATCTTAGAAGAAAAAAGAAAGTGCTTCACAATGGGTATCATCATTGGATCAGTATGCACAGAATAACCCGTAATATTAAAGATAGTCAAACTATGCTCCAAGCACTACTGCCTACACAAACCTAGAATTTTTGGTTACTAATTAATGGCCAAACAACGTCTCAGAATATGTTGCAAACAACTACAATCACAAGCGATTTGTGGGTTAAATTTTTTACAGAGACCAATATTATGCCAAACCAAGACCTAATAGCTTGTAAGAAAGGTATTAAATGGTCTCTTACGATGTCCATTGAAGAAATAGAGTGTCTCATCATCAAATCCTGTAGCTCTAGAGCCTCAGGTCCCAATGCAATCTTGAAAGCAGATTTAACAACTTGGTCTAAGATTCTGCATGGTCTCTTTGAAAATATTTTACACCCCTCAACAATACCTGATTCGTGGCAACACTCCATCAAAATTGCTATTTATTAAAAAGGTGACAGAATAGACCCCATAAACTATCGTGCCATAGCCTTACTAGACTGCGATAGTAAAATCTTTGCAGGCCTAGTATTAAAAGATCTTGAAATATGGGCCAATAGTAAATCAATACCTGCCAAGCAACAAGATATGTTATCAAGATATAAGAGATCACACAAACTCACAAAAAAAGCCAATATCTATAAAAATGACAGCAACATGCTGAACAAATCCTCAATAAATGTGAAATAACTAGCAAAACCCTTGTTGTGAATCCGGATAAAGCAAAACAGGCCTCATCGAGAACAGATTGAATTACAACCAGGGCTTCATTCTATGATCTCAAAAACACTAGAAATGTTGCCATCTGTGAATAACCTAGTAAATATGTTTTGCTCAATTTAAGGAGATTTCTCAACCCTAAGTGGCATGCTGAACTTCTGAGCCTTAATTTGGTAAAAACAAAAGAAACTCTAAGAATGTGGCAAAACCTAGATCGCAGAGAAAGAGAATGAGGCCTTTGGGGTGAAGGTTCCGCCCAGGATCTGAGGCACCTTTGATAATTTGTCCAGCAACACAATTAGTTTGTGAGAAATATTTTTCTACATTTGTTCATGACAATGATGGGTTAAAAACTCACGAATTTTGTCACAGACTGTCTGTCAGCTGGTAAATCTTAGCCATAGAACTGTTGAAACTATTGAATGAAATTCCTTTGTAAAAAGAAAGACAATTTGAAATGCAAGAGTAACTGTTAAATTTTAGTTTGATACATTTTTTAAATATATCTTTTAGATGAAATGTACAGCATGAAATGATACATGCATTATTTGTAACTTTCAGTGTACTTTTGTAACTTTGAGAAAACTTTAAAAATTCTATAGATGACTAAAGACATTGAAGATTATTAAAGACACAATACATTTCTTTTTTTTTTTTAAAGATGAGATATTTCACTATACGGCTAGTAGCTTTGACCCGTGTTGCTGAATAGTCTTTATAATGCATAATTTGAATCACATTATCAAAAAAATCCCCTTTAGATGGTATTCAAAGGATTTATGTGATTTCTTCAAAAATATTTCACCCAATGGAGATTGCACTGAATCCATTTCACTGAAAAACGAAATGAACATTTACTTTTTCTACTTTATTTTTAATATAATGCGTTGGGAGACCCCCCGCAGGGATACAAGTGACTTAACCAGTCTATAGGACTCAAAAGGGATGAAGGAGTACATTAGCAGTTAATAATACCGTTCTCGGCTCTTGGTGGTTCAGCAGTGCCGAAGCAGACTCCTTGGCGCTGTGATTTGAAGATCGGGAGAATGCAAAGGCAGCATAAGAGGGTCCTGGCGGTTCAAATGCATGGAACAGTTCTCAAAACATGGCTCTAAGCAGTTCAACCGTGAAAAACACAAAGATCCCATCTGTCTTGGCTCTCAGAGTGCTGTGAGCCCCAATATAGGGGCTCAGGGACAAGATGAGTCCCTTAAAACAGGGGAATCTGGCACATAACTGCAGGGGTCCTTCAACATGGTATGGTCCAGGGAACCGCTGTGACTGGCAGAGAGGCAGATCTTGCTCTAGCAGTAGGTCACTCCGGAGGTTGTTGCGAGTCCCACTCCAGGGTCCCAGGGACAAGATGTTTCCTTGAACCCGGGCTCCCAAACACAGAAGGAGGCTGGCACACACATTCCAGGGCTCCTTCAACAAGGTGAGGTATTGTGCAGCAGTGTTACTGGCAGAGTTGCAGTTCTTGGTCCATCAGCAGGTTTCCCCCACTGGTCCTTGGGGAAGGCTAAGGGACAGAGGTTGCCTCTGCCTTGGAACATCTGTCTTCACATCACAACTGGAGGATTTGGAAAGGACTGCTCTCCGAACAGGGTCCAGCAAATTCTTCTTCAAGGGTTGAAGTCCACAAGATGATTTAAATAAGTGCTGATAACGATGGTCTGGAGGGTTGCCCAGAGCAATGCCAGAGGTTACGGTTTATTCTAAACCTTCCAGCCATAATCTCTTTTGTTTTGCTATTGTCACTCTGAGTGGGACGGGTATGCCCAGACGTGTGCCCCGTGCCTGCTGGGCCTAGAGACCCAAGCTACTCATCACTGATGATGCCCAACAGGACTGAAACATGTCTGGGGATGCTTGTGGTCTCGTGCAGAAGGGATGTGACCTAGCAGTTCGGGAGGGACTACCCCTTTGGGGGCGGGTCCAAGCCTGATTTGTATATGGTCTTTGCACTTTGGTGATGGCTTGGCAGGCGAAGAACGATGGTCTGGAGGGTTGCCCAGAGAAATGTCAGAGATTAAAATATATTCTAAACCTTCCAGCCATCACCTCTTTTGTTTTGCTATTGCAGGCACACAGGTCCATATTTGACCACAAGCCCAACATAGATGCAATGAAGGTCTACTGTATGGATGCATGCAGGCTCATGTTAATCCACAAGGCAACCACACACCCTATGAAAGCCTGCTGTATACATGTATACTGTCCCCGGATAATCCAAAGGCAATTGAACACTCAGGGGAAAGCCTATTGCATACATGCATACAGGCCCATGTTAATCCACAAGGCACTCAGTCTTTTACAGAGGACTTTAGCACTTAACTACTTCAAAGACAAGGCTCCGTCCTAGCCTCTAGGTAAGTATGCATGCACCTCTTCAGTGAACTTCAGCCGCAGGCACAGCTAACCACCTGCACGCATGAGCAGGCAGCAAAGACATGCAAAAACAATTAAGGTCTAGCTGGACGCATAACACACCTCCAAGCTTAGACATAGCGAACAGCAAATCTTCCATCAGAATGCAGCGACACCTATGATACAATTCAGTCTAGCTGGACACCTAACAAATCATTCTTGCTATCACACGTATCCCTCTCCAATCAGCACCCATCCATGTGCCTGACTTCATGGGTAGCTCTACAGTACAGAGCCCGGTCAGTTCTCCTAAGTCTGTATCTTGGCCAGATGCACACACGCATTCTAGCCTTCACAATACTTTCCACACCTTGGACTTCAGTCCCCCGAGGGCATTCCCACCACAAGCGCATTGAGGCCATATTAATGGGATAAGGGTGCTATACAAATGACTACTACTACTGCTACTACTACTACTACTACTAGACTCTGCGAAAGCCTGTATGCATGCATGCATACAGGCCAACGTTTTTCAATAAGCCCGTCATAGAAAGTATGGGGCATTCAGAAAGACAGCTGACAGAGAAGCAGACACATGATCTTTTCATTTTCAGATATTTCTGTTATGACCTTTTGGGTTTCAGGTATTTTTGATCAAATCATATGTCACAAGGGTTGTCACATCTGAGTGTGAAGATGTTCAGTGCATTGGGCAATACGCACTTTCAGAACAAGTTGTTCTACCACAACCAGCATCATTTCTCTTTAACAATACACTGCAAGACTCATGCTTGACACAAAGTTTATTTTTATTTATTTATATATACAGACAGGAGGAACAATGCTCTTTTGTTCACAAAAGAATGCACACTAGATAAGAAATCAGATTTGACTGGAAGTAGTGAACTTCTTACAATGGGGTGAGTTTGAGGGACATTCTGACCAGGATGTGGAGTGGAGTAAATGGAATAGTCACCAGGGACCCTACACAAGTGGACATACATAGACTTAAGGACACCCAACATTGGACATGATTAAGTGCAGGTAGGCAGTATGACCAGCTGTGCTTGGGGTGTGACCATGATGAAGTGCTAGAGTGGAGGCAAAGGAAGTGAGGGACAGAGGCAGATTAGAGATGAGGGAAATATGATAGCTAGCAGGCAGATGAAAGGTAGGTTAAGAGGGTCACTCAGAGGTGAGAAGGTAGTCATGTCCTTTGGTTTTGAACAAAACCATGTGGACTGTTTCTCGGATGTGCGGGGGAAGTAAATTCCATGCAAATGGAGCAAGAGGGAAAGAGTAGAAGTGCGAGGAAGCACAGGGAGGGCGAGGAGCCACAAGGGTAGTTGAGGAGGCAGAGTTGAGATTACGAGAAGGCTTATAGAGTTGAATAGAGGAGGATAGATAGAGTGGTGCCTGACCATGGATAGATTTGTGAACAGGAGAAGAAATTTAAATCTGGTCCTGTTTTGCACCATCATCCACCCAGCCTGGTGACAGTACAAGGAAGTAGGTGTGAATTGAGAGTCCTAGTAGCAAAGTTAATGATATTGTCGAGAGGACACAAAGCATAGATGGGGAGACCAAAGAGGATGCTGGCACAGTAGTGCAGTTTAGAGAAGACAAGAGTAGTTAAGAGATGCTTGGTGATGTTGCGTTAAACACCACCAAGCATCCCTTCAGGGCTATCTTAAGCAGTTTTGGGGCCCTGGCCACTGACATCTTTGGGCCCCATCCAACAAACCAAGGGAATGAAGGGATCAAGAATACTGGTCGCGCAACTCCCCCTCCCCCGTCGTGCTCACAACCTATAGGTTGATATGCTGTCTCACAGCATAATAAGCACATTTACTCCCTTTAAGTCCCCTTGCCCACTTCATTCTTGCTCTAATCAGAATGATAAACAAGTAGCATTTGAAGACCAACATTAGCAGTCTACAAAGGGGTTACTGTTCTAGTACATACAGGATAATTTTTATCAATAACATCAAGGAAGGTAGATGCAGTATTAATGCAGGACCGTAAGTAAAAGGTACATGTAACCCATAATAGACAGAGAACTCACATTAGCTGCATCCCAGAATACAAAAGTGCTCATGCATGGATAGAGACCACCTATTGGAAGGAAGGAGAATGCTACACATACCATAGCATGGATAGTGGAGCCAGATTAGAAGCTACCAGGAAGGTGTCTTTATCCAGACAAAGTGTGATTAGAAGTGGGATATGGTTTTCAAATAGTGTTGCCATTAGATATCAAATGAACAAATGCCTGTGGTGTGCGATATAAATATGCTCACTATTAACACAGTGAAACCATGAATAAGGCTTGTATGAAGATCGTAGCATGAGAATTAAATCACTCGGAAGGGCTGACAATTTTGAAAGGTTTAGGGACTGGCAATATTGAGAGATTAGGCAATAAAAGATTTAATAAAATGCCCAGGATTAATGGGTGAAGGGGTGAAGCTGGGATTTGTTCCAACTCTGCAATGTCTGCATTTGAACACTTTCTTTTCCAGTTCTTACCATGAACTAAAACGGATCTCATTTTATTTTTTTAAAAAGGCGGACTTGGAAAGTACACAAATCATATTACCAAATATGACCATTTTTAAACAAAATATTATACAAGGGTGTTATGCAAAATGGGAATGATTCTAGCTACATTCTCTGCATCATCAAGGGAAGTATATAAGAACCAGCATTCCAATCAATGTGATTTAACTCATTTAATCTGGGTTTGTCTTTTGTATTTTAAAGCTTTAAATACTTTCAAAACAATGGCTTGTGACATTTTCATTTATAAACGTGCATAAAAACCTTTGACTTTTTACCAAAAAGCAAACCTTTTTTGTGTCAAACAAGCAGACCTTAACATATACTTGCCTGAGGCCTGCAACATATGGTCCGCTCTCTTCTGTCTACCAACCCTTTCTCCCAAATGGCCTACATAAGAAGAAAGATCAAGTAATGGGCTAAACGATAACAGCAGCATGCAAGAAGGCAAACCTCACAGACCACAGCACAGTAATGTAAAATATATTAGATGATTTGACCAGGATCACTGTATCATCTGCTGGCAAATCCAGGATATAAACATGAACGCTGTCTTTCCATAGTCTTCAATTTAGATACTTATTCACCTCTTGGACTAACAGTTTATCCTATTGTTGGAGGTGATTGCGTAGGTTTTACAACACCCCATTTGAACAAACCAATTTCTAGACCTTCACCATACGGATGATATGTTAGTTTTTATAGCAACCCCTATCTGGTAAAGATACATTGCTGATAATAGCAGATGTTGTTCTGCAAAACCAATTACATATGCAGGCAGGTTTATAAACTTCAGACATAGGAAAAACTCACTCAGCCTTGCTGGAATTTGATATTCTAACTTTGCATATGAACACATATCTCGGCAATGGCTGCTTCACACACTGAGCTAACTTCTGAACCATTATGGCACTCAATTTATCAATATGCATTTCACCATTGCCTATTGCACATGATCAACATAATTCCCACAGGAAGGAAAGAATGCTACAGAGTTGTGCCATGAGGAACACACAAACTATGTATACCACAGTGAACACAGAAAGCAATACATGATGAATTGATGAAGGCAGAATGCACTTGCCAAAACAGAAAGGCAATGGCTTTAGAGCCTCAGCAGACCCCATAAAATATCATGACGTGCTATTTAAGACTGGTCGACAATGGAATCTTACTTCTTCCGATCAGCTAGCCTTGTGGGGCCCCCTCTAATGTGGGGGCCCTGGGCAAGTGCCCCTTTTGCCCTCCCATTGCATCCCTTAACTATTCTTGAAGGAGGTAACTGATTTTCCTAATATGCAGGAGGTTGGGGCAAGCTCCTGATACAGTTTTGGAGATGAAAGTAGCGAAGGTGTGATAAGGGTCATAGATGACGTTGAGGTTTCTAGCTGAAGAAGAGTAGGGGAGAGTGTTGTGTTGGAACTGGATAAACAGAGGAAGAGATGCGAGAGAACTGTTGGCAGGGAAGACTAGCACCTCAGTTTTGGTAGAGTTTAACATCCGAGAGTGCAAAACCATTCAATATTTAATGGCAGAGAGACATCTGTAAATTTTGACAGAGAGATCAAGGAAGACTTCAGGAAAAACGAAGATATGGGAGTCATCTCCAAAATATTTTCACTGGCCTCCCTCTTAACTTTCCCTCCACGGGTACCGCTTCCCCTCAACATACTGAACTCCGCCTCTGCCCCCTGCCCTACCCTCTCTCTTTCTATGTCTCCCTCTCTCTTTCCCTCCCTCTTTCCCTTCTTCTATCCTTCTCTGCCTCTCACTCTTTTCTCTCTCTCTCTCCTTGTATCCCTTTCTCTGCGCTCCTTCTCTCTATCCTTCTCTGTCTCTTTCCTTTGCCCTCTCTCTTCCTCTCTTTCTCCCTCTCTCCTTCTATTCCCCTCTCTCTCTCTTTCTCACTCTTTCTTCATCCTTCTCTTTCTTTCTATTCCTCTCTCCCTCCTTTTCACTCTCTCTCTCTTCATCCCCCGTGGGTTCATTGCCCGTCTTAACGCCACACTGGGCCCTACTCTCTCTTCCTTTTTCTGCCCTCACCCTCGTCAACCGTTCCCTTCCTCCCTCTTTTTCCCTTGTCCCTCCTTGCATCCAAGGGCGCTCCTTAGCGCCCAGGTCTCATGCCAGTGGGTGTGCCTAGCTAGTATGCCTCCCATCACTGCCTCGCCTTGTGCCTGCATCCATGTCTAGGATACCTAACTTATGCTGCTGGCAATGTGCATACTTCTCTGCCTGTAATACATCTGTTCCTGATTTCTGCAAAGAATGTGGTGCCTTCTTTTGTGTTCCCACGTTCTTGTGTAGTCTGCCTGTTATGGCTAGAGGGGGACCCAGTCCACATACACAACACACCCTCGTCATGGTCTGTTGACTCCCTGGCCCAAAACTGTGGCCCTGCCTGGGGTCTCCCTCATGGCCTCCCCCATTTTGGCCTACCCTCGCACTTGCGTGCTAAAGTGTAAACACGGGTTGAACATAAAACAGGGCCTTATGGAACACCAACAGTTAGAAGAGTGAGTTGAGAGGTGTTGTTGCTCCAGGAGATAGAGAATTAGCGAGGTGCAAGATAGGATTCAATCCTGGCAAGGGCTGGATCGCGAATCCCAAAAAGAATTAAAGTATTTATTTGTTATTTATTTTACATTCATAAAGTGTACATTTACAAAGTGCACTTAACCTAGGGGTATCTAGGCGCTGGTTACAATTACATCTGGCACAGTAGTTGTATTAAGGAGATCAGAGTGATCGACAGTGTCAAAGGCAGCAGACAGGTCAAGAAGAATTAGGATAGAGGATAGATAGTAGTGCTTAGATGAGGCAATGAAGTTGGACACATTCATGAGAGCTGTTTCTGTGGAGTGACGGTAGCAGACACATGCTTGTAGGGGGTCCCGAAGGTTGTGGATGTCTAAGAAATTGGTAACACAACACTTTTGAGCACTTTAGAGTAGTGCGGAAAGAGAAACACACAATGAAAGTTAGCCGGTAGGTTCGGGCCAGCCCCTTGATTTTTTGGGAGAGAGATGACCGTGGCTGTTCTGAAAACAGAGGGAAGGAAAGCGGAGTCGAAGGACAGATTGCTGAGTTCAGCGAGGTGAGAGGCCACTAAAGGGGCAATAGGCTTGACTAGCTGAGGAGCAAGAGGCCCTGATGGGGCATAAGAGGGTTAACCTTCATGAGTAGTAATAGGGCTTCATCTGTATTAGTGTGACTAAAGTGAGGGATATAGGCAGAGGATGATGGTAGAGAAGGCAGAACATAAAATGTAGGAGGAGGGATTGTGAGGAAAGTCACGAGAGAGTCTCACATTTTTGACATTTTTGCAGCAAAGTATTCATCTAGGTCATTAGCTGTGAGAGTCAAGTTGATAGTCATAGAATTAGGAGGAGTGAGGAGTGAGTTTAGGGGGCCCTGTGGCCGGTGAGGATGGTTGGAGTGAGAGTAAACGGGATTTATGTTGAATTCCCTTTTTGCTCTATCAAGAGTGGACTTGGGGAGAGTTCAAGGAACAGAGGTAGAGTTGCAGGTCCTCATGTGACTAGGTACGCCTCCATTTGCACAGCAGGCGATGCATGACTGTGCGGAGAGAGTGTATGATTAGGGTGACCCATAATTGAGGAGGCTGAGACTTAGAGGTGAAAGAAAGCAGTGGGAAGTGAGAGGCGAATAAGTCATATGGTAGGTATTGGAAGCTGGAGAAGGCAGCGTTGGTGGAAGAAGCATTGGGTGTGAAGGAGGACAGTGAGAACTGTAGGTCAGAGAGAAAGGGAGAATGCAGAAAGTTTCCATTTCCTTTTTGTAATAGGTGAAGCAAATGGTGAGGAAAGCTCAGATGGTGGAAAGGAGATGGTGATCAGATATGGATGGTGTGACAGTAGTATTAGTGGCTGAGAGAGAGGTGGAGATGAATAAGAGATCCATGTAGGTTATGGATAGATTGCAGAGCATGTCCACTGAGAAAAGACTGAAGTTCAGATATCTGAGATGTGGTTGGAGTGGGAAGGTTAAAGTTAAGAGAATGAGGTGATGTTTAGTGGAAAGAGAATCAAGGAGCTGCCCAAGTTCAACAAAGGATGGTCAAGCGGGACCAGGAGGGGGATAGATGGAGATGGTGTGAACCAAGTGATTCAGAGGAATAGTAGAAATTGTGAATTCAAAAGAGGTAGGAGAGGATGTGGCATTGTAGATATGTGAGGATTTAAGGCAGGACGAGAGTAGGTGTCTGATGCCTCCACGTCTGCAGGTCAGTTGGGGCAGAGTGAATGAAGGATAGTTTGGAGTCATCTGGGTTTGTCTTAGTGGCAGTGTCAGATGGAGAAATGCAGGTTTTAGTGATAGCAAGAAGGTCTAGGGGAGGAGAGCTGGAGTGAAATTAGTCTGTGGTAAAGGATGTTTTGTTGCATACAGACTGAGCATTCCAGAGTGCAATGTTCAGTTGATGAGGTGAGGAAGAGTAAGGTGTAGTCTCAGAAGAAGAGAGGCAAGGTGGATAGGTGTTAGAGGAGGTATGGTTAGCTCGTCGTTTTTGTTTGTTGGAAGGAGGTGGAAGAGAGATAGAGTAGTGGGAGTTTTGAGTTGTGAGTTTTATAATAGGGATAGGAAATGGGGGAATTTGTAGCATGATTGGAGAAAGCATAGGGAGAGGTGAGTAGGGTGAGTAGCTGGAGGAGCCGAAGTGAATGCATTATAGGTGAGTAGCACAGTGTGGAGAGACGCTACAGTAATTTGGAAGTTTGGAGTACTCACAGATGCAACATGGAGAAAGTCAAAAGAAAGGTGAATAAGCAAAGAGACTGGTCAATAGCTGGTATCACCCTTCACTGTTCCACCCTTAACTGGGACGCCCCTGGCTGAATTCCCATAGGGAGTGCAGAAGAGATGACACACGCTCTTGTCACCTAATTGCAGAGTCATCAGTGGTTGGTCTCTCTTATATTGTCCTTGGTGTTGCTGGGATGAGGTGATTTCTTGCTGATTGGTGTTCCCCGAGGAGTCTCATGTGGCCTTCAGCTGGAGATGGGGTTGATCTAAGATGGCCACAGGAAATTATGTCACTGATCCAAGATAGCAAAAGGAAGTGATGTCACCAATCCAAGATGGGCACTGGAAGTGATGTCACAACTCCAAGATGACCACTAGCAGTGACGTTCCAGACAGAAAGTGAAGCCAAAAACCAGAAGGGATGACACACGCTCTTGCCACCTGATTGCCTAGTCCACCAGTAGTTGGTCTCTCTGATATTGTCCCTGGTGTTGCTGGGATGAGGTGATTTCTTCCTGATTGATGCTCCCAGAGGAGCCTCTCATGGCTTTGAACTGGAGGTGGGGTTGTGATCGAACCATTGACCACATAGCACCATCCTAGTAAACTGGCAGAGCTGGGCTGAATAGACTTTGAGTCCATGTTGCAATGCATTTGCACTGGAGTACTATGTTAATGTTAATGTTAAAGGATATTTGTACCGTGAACTATCACCACCGGAGTGGTCCCCTGGCGCTCTGGTGGCTCTGAAAAAGGGAGGAGGGGTGGGTTAGTGGGAATGAGCTGGGAAAGTGCAAGATAGCAGTGATGTGCTGTTGGCAGCCTCAGCCCGGTAGGGCTGTTGGCTGGGCTTGGGGTGTTTTACGGTCGGTAGTCGTTGTGTGCTGTTGTGCAAGTCTATGTGCGATTTGTTTTGTTATTGCAGTGTAGTGAAGTGAAGTTTGTGCGGATTGCTGCGTTTTAGGCTTGTGGTTGTGTTTGGTAAGAGTGTGTGTGTATGCAGAGGGATGGAATTGTTAGTGGATTGGTTAGTTGGCATTTCTGTCCTTGCAATTATGTCTAGATGTGGCGCTTGCTAATTTTCAATATTCTGTCTAAATGTGAGGCAGGCTAGTCATCATGATTCCATTTAAGAGTTGCACTTGTCATCATTCACAGCTGCATTTAAGTGTTCTAACATTTATAATCCTGTCTAGATGTGACGCAAGCTAGGGTTAAGGATTCATCTAAGTGTGGCACATGGTAACATTCATAATCCCGTCTAGATGTGACGCAAGCTAGGGTTAAGGATACCATCTAAGTGTGGCACATGCTAACATTCACATTTCTATCTAGATACGACGTGAGATCAGGTCAAGAATTCCATCTAAGTGTGGCACATGCTAACATTCATAATCCCGTCTAGATACGACGTGAGCTGAGGTCAAGACTTCCATCTAAGTGTGGCACGTGCTAACATTCATATCTCTATCTAGGTTCGACGGAGGTTAATCTTGACCGTTCTCTATAGGTGTGGCATTAGTTTGCGTTTGGCTAGTATTTTAGTGCGTAATGCAATGCAGCATTTACAGTCCAGCCAAGAATGGAATTAGGCTGGTGGTAACAAATCTCTTTAAGTAAGCAAGTTGGAATTCTATGGCAGTCTACATTGTGGAGAAGTAAGGTAGAGTGGCGAGGGCTTTCTGGAATAGAGTAATTGCTCTACACCCCACCCATGCCACACTCACAGTTTTGTTGGTGTCTGTTGGCTGCTGGCTTCCTTTGCTTCCCCTGCGGACACGTGCAGACACATCTTGGAGCTGCCCATGTAGGAGCCGCCCTTTGCCTTGGTGCCCTTAGCCGAAGGGGGTGTCGGGGGAAAATTCTGCCGGGGTCGGCCGGGCCGTCCGCAGACCTCCGGGCAGGGAGGCCCCAAATCCTCCCGTATATCCCAGAAGAGATAGAGTATGAGACACACACAAGAAGCAAGGTGACTCTGCTGTTTATTATACAAAAACGGCAGGGATTGGTCAAGGATCGTACGCGTCCGTCCTGACACACACAGAATCGTGGGGCTCGCAGGCCCTTTTTACCTTAGTATGACGTGCTACTTGCGTCACCTTAGAAAGTTAGCAAAAAACCTATCGCCACTCTTAATTGGTTGCTCGAGTGGTAGGGTTAGTATAGCATACGTATAGAGAACAATGTTAGTGGACAAGGGTTAGTCAGGTGATATATCTGGGTTGTCCCTACAATTAGATACATGAGAATTGTTACATGAAGACTCCTGATGATTGGTTAATGTTAATGGCGTCAGTGATAAGAGCCCCATGTTCTGATTGGTGCGCCCGCGAGCTTCCCAGCCTGGGACCATGGCTGTTCCCAGCTCTCGGTGTACCTGTCATTTGCAACAATGTTTCACTATGAGTATGTGCAGGCAATGTGAGGACTTATTCATGAGCTGGAAAGCCGACTACTCCCACTGTCGCAGATGTCCATTGAGCCTTTTAAGTGTATCTGCCTGTGTCTTGTAACGAGGGATCCAGACGCCTTCTTTCTCCTGGGCTTGGCATCCTGTCAGGTTTGGCTTGGTCACGTGAGGTGGGACCGTGTTTGAGGCAGAATTCTGCACAATTAATATTGTTTTTCCACTGTGTGCCTGGTTTAATTTGCAGGTGTGACTTTAACGTTGGTGCGCGGCGTGCGAGGTTGCAACATCGTGCCCTTGATGGTCTGCTTTTGGAATGTGGGTTTGCAACATTACGACCTTGGCTGTCTGCTTTCGCCAGGCTCATTCTGCAGGATCAGCAACCTGACTGTTGTTCTTTTAACGTCCATGGGAGCTCTTGCTTGCGGCCTACTTAGGCCTGGTGTATAGGTGGGACCGTTTGGTGCACAGGCGCTTTAGGTTATAGTAGCATATTGTCTTATGATTAGTATCGTGTCTTCGTTATACTTCTCATTATGGCACCTGGGTTTAGGCGAAGCGTAAGCAAGCTCTTTAGATGAGTTCATGATGCGTCTTGCGTTTCTGCATTTTGAGAGCCTATGTGGAAAATAATAAAGATGCACGTCCGTGAGTATGTCTGTCGCCTACGTCATAGCACTGAGTATATTCTTCGTGTAGATTGGTGCGGGAGTGTCCAGTGTGTATATTGGCACAGGTGTGCTGACCGTTGGCTAGGTCGATATGGCATCTCTAACGACGTGTAGGTTTTAGTCTAGTTGATCCGTGCCGCAGGTATCGGCATGGGCAGGGCGGGCTGCTGGGCAGGCAGATGGACACATCCGTATGTTCCTGTACCAGGGTATTTGGTCGTCTGGTAGATGGGCAAACTCTTCTCGTGGCGGGTGTCTGGGCCGTGATCCTTTAGGCCAGGCGCGAGAGGGGAAGGACGGGAGCCTGTTTTTCCATTCTCCCACTTCAGTCCCCCCTCTGGTCGACTTGTCGACCAAAAACATATCCTTTTCGTTATCTCCTCTTACTCTCCATATCTTAGTTATTCCTCCTAAATGTCCATAGTGGTTCACATGATCTTCAAATGACCAATACATATATTCGCAGGTTCCTCCAGGAGTACAGTATACCCATTTCCCTATGTAACTCCTGGGGTTTCTTGGGTTCTGGATCTTCACCGATGGTGGGTCCAGGTGGTTGGTGATGATCTGGTTGCGCAATTTCTCTCTCTCTTGTATTATTATGCCTGTGTGCTGGCCGTCATCTGCTGGCATCAATGGGTGCATACCGACCATTTCAAGCAACTCGTCAGTGGTGCGTGCCTTCCGGGCCTTCCAAAATCTTATTATGATCAGTGTAGCTCCAGCCAAAATAGTACAACCAACTATAATTTTCAGTCCATCTGACAGCCAAGATGGCATCCATGACCATAATAGCGAAAACCAGCTCTCATCCTTTTTCACACCTTTACTTTCATCCATCATTTTGGAGTGCATCTGGGCCAATTGTGAAACTGCTTCTGTCAGTGTACCGTTGTCAGCATCGTTGGCAGGAATGAACGTGCAGCATGATTGTCCTATCTTTGCGCAGACTCCTCCTTCCATGGCTGTGAGGAGGTCCAATACATATCTGTTCTGAAGTGCTACCATCCTTATAGCTCGCAGCTCCTCTTTTATTGCGTTGAATCCATTTACTGTAGAATTGATGGTCATCATTAGTTCCCATCTAGTTATCTGGAGCCATTTTGCGTTTGCGTAAGCCTGCAGTCCCGGATGGATTATTGAGGAGAAGAACATTGCTGCTCTGCTGAATAGTCTGTGTTCTGGCGGAATTGAAGTGAGTGCCGTTTCCGACCTTCCCCATAGGTAATTTCCTGTCAGAGGTTCTCCTTGTCTTTTCCTTCTATTTAGGACAGTATTATTGCCGTTGGTCTTGTTTCCTGGCTCCTCCTGAGGTGGCGCAGATCTTTTCTTTCTCTTGTCCCCTTCATCCATTTTGGGAAAGTTCGCCACATTCACATGCTTCTGGGGTACCACTAGTGATGGTACATTGACATGCACCATCGTGCATACACCATTCCACAGAGGGGGCAGTGTGTGGTATGCCTTTTCTCCAGAGGCCCAGTAATGGTCCATTATCACTGCTGTTCCTGCTCCCCCCTCAGGTAACTCCATCACGCTTGCACAGTTGGTGTTGTATCCTACGTCCACCTCTCCTTTATGTTGGTAGCATACCTTAGGCGCAGTCAGCGGCAGTATTGTTATTGGGTCTTCATCCGTCTCTATCCACGTGAGCATTGGCACGTACTTGATCCAAGTCGTCCAACATCTGTGGTTGTGTGCATCGATAGTTGAAATAGTTTCTTTTGTTACCATGTTGCTGCCAACCACTCCTATCTCCCATTTGTTGTCCAAGTACACCTTCCCCGTTATCGTCACCAGTGGCCTCTCCCAGCATCCTGGTTTACCAGGAACTTCAGTGGCGTACCAATCACATGGTAAATACTGCAGTGTTACTTTCTTTGTTTCCCCTTTTGCAGGACCACTTGTTATGTATCTGAATGCTTCAGCATGTAAACTGCTCTTGTGGTAACTCAAATAAGTCTTGAGGAAGTTGTTTTCGTATGGGTATGAGTCTCGTGTTTTCCACACCATATGCATCACTGTCCCTTGAAATCTTCCTTTCGTTTGGAACAGTGCCAAGTATATTATGCATCGTGCTGTCTTTTCATCTATTTCTGTGGCAACAAATGTTCGAGAAGCGCTCATGGCGTATGGTATTAATGAGCAAACGTAGCAGCTGTCTTCTGTTGTCTGCTTACCAATGCGGGTCATGTGTTGGTACCATATGTTGTTTGAGACGTGTGCTGAATCTTGTATATAATTGTCAATACCTTTATTATCTGAGTATGTGCTGCGTTGAACTCTATTTTGTTTGCGCGCAATTTTACTAGTATCACCTGACGTAACACCTGTTGCAGCTGGGGATGGGGGTGGATTAGGTTTGGGTACAGCAATAATATTGATAGCACAGCTGTACTGCCATACAGAGGCATCCAAGAACCCGGTGATCATGAAAATCCCTATTATTTTTATTACACATGCTAATTTCACCGGCATTTTGCTCTTACCTTGCTGCAGTCTGGCAGCGTATTCTTGCGACGTTAGAGTTGCCCGCCTGAAAATTCTCAATATGCTGGTTATTAAATGTTAGTTGTTGTTTTTTAAGCTCTCCCTATCAAATAGTCATTCAGTGTCCAGGCGAAGAGCTGTTCCCACGCTAATCTAAGCGATATATCTCTTAGGGCAGGCAAGTATGGGTGGAGGTGGGGCATTGAGTATCCAAGAGGAATGCTGTGTAGTAGACACGTACCCTTTTCCTTTTCAGGTACGTTGGCCTTTTTATTTCATATACAAATTGGTGTGACAATTCTTCTGGGTAGTTATCGTCTGAGGGTACCATCTACTCCTGGGCAGTGAATTTGTTAGTTATCTATTTTCTTAGCAGTACAATAATACGCAGTTCCTGCATGTGCGAGAGAAAAGAAAAGAGAGCATTCACGTGTTTACATGTGTACTTGTGCGAGACAATGTCCTTCAATTCAGGTATTACTGCAATGGGGGTAGGGTCAGTCGGTGGTGGGCAGGGGGTTTGGGCTCAACTGGCGGAAGTATCTTTACTCTTTGAGCGTGTGACCATGGGGTGGGCAGTATGGGGATCACCCCTTTCTTCTTCAGTTATTGTCTCTGGGGAGTCTGGGGAGTGACAGGGTACGGGAACTCTTGGGCCGTTGGCTGTGATAGAACATTCTTCCTCCGTTGGTGATGTTGTTGCTGTTCTCCCAATGGACCTGTCGGTGGCGCTGGGGCGGGTCTGGGGTTTGTAGATCTTTACATCATGTAGGTGGTTCCAGGCACGCTTGTCCTGTAGCTTTACTGCTCTCGTTGATACCTCCTCTACCAGATGGGGGCCAGTGAATCGTGGACTATTCCACTTCCTGTTGAAATTGCGAAGTAGTACGTGGTCACCTTTAGCAATTTTACACAGTCCTTCCTTTTCCAGTTCTTTATCCGCGTCTTCTTGTCGATTGCTGTTAGACCCGCCCTGTGTGCGCTCGAGCTGTTGAGACACAAACACTACACTAGTAATCAAGGAAGACACATATTGGTACATTTCATCACCAAGAACACTTGCTGTGCTTTCGTGGTCGGTAAATGCTCTTGACGTTGGCGTTAGGGGAAGGAGCATTTGACGTCCGGTAACCACCTCGTGAGGGGTGAGGTGGTGGTCGGACCCTGGTCTATTCCTTAGCTCAAATAGAGCTAATGGAAGGCAATATAACCAACTCTTCTTTGTTGTTTGCTGTATCTTTGCAATTGCCTCCTTTAATAGGCCATTCAGGCATTCACATACACCGTTGGCCTGTGGGTGGTATGCACATGCAAATTTATGCTTGATGTTCAGCAAGGATGTGATGTGCTGGAACATTTCGTTTGCGAAATGTGGGCCATTGTCTGACCTTAACACCTCGCACACTCCCCACCTGGGGAAGACCTCCCTCACTAGGAATTTAGCTGCTCTAAATGCATCTGGGTGTGAACAGGGCCTTGCCTCAATCCACCTAGAGAATGGGCAGACTACTACAATCATATACCTATTTCCTTGACATATGTTGATCATATCAACATAGTCAATATGGAGATGCCGGAAAGGTCCCTCTGGCCGGGGATTAGTACCTCTTATCACCTTTAGAGTATGGCCGGCCGTAAACTGTTGGCATGTGAGACAATTACTGATAAAATTTGACACATGAGAATTGAACTCTGGGCAGAACCAGTCTTCCCTAATTCGTGCTGCAATTACTTCCTTGCCTGTGTGGGCTGGATGATGTAGTTGGCTCAGGGCGGTGTTCAAAAGTGCCAATGGTATTACAACCTTTCCAGTGCCACCCTGGCGCCATAGTGCGTCGGTCGGTGACATTGTACATCCTCTTTTTACCCATATTTCTTTTTCGGCCATTGGTGCAGCCGCTTGTAGCTCCATAATCTGTGTGGCTGGGAGATGGGTGTACCCTTCTCTTATCAACATCTCCTTAGCCATTCGCCTCCCTCTCCCTCTCTGTGACTCTGGGGGGTTCCATATCTCACCAAAGTATGCAGCATACTTCGCATGTGCGTCTGCTGCTGCATTCCCATTCGAGACGTGGTCCTCACCATATTTGTGTGTGGTGCATTTTACTAAAGCTAATTCTTGGGGGTCATTTATTACTTCAATTAGTTCAGCCAATAAGAGGGCATGTTGCACTGGAGTGCCATCAGCTCTCCTAAACCCTCTTCTTCTCCATTTCGACAGCCCTGAGTGGACAGTAGATGTAACATATGCGCGTCGGAGTATATGGTCACCCGTTTGTCAAAGCTTTCCTTCAACGCCAAGATCAGTGCAACTAATTCCGCTGCTTGAGCGGAGTAATGCTGTGGTAATTGTACACATTTCATTGCCACACACACCGGTATCTCCATCATTTTTACCACTGCAGCCCCATTCCTCCTTACACCATCCCTTTGATCGATAGTTGATGACCCATCAATAAACAAGAGCTCACCTCCCTCTAGTGCGTTTTCTTCAACCTTTCTAGTACATGAGTACATTTCAGTTATTTGCGTACAGTCATGGGCATAATCTCCCTCCTCAATTACTTCTGCTAGGAACCTTGCAGGGTTGACCGTGCTACATCTAACAATTGATAGTTCAGCTCTGGATAAAATGATCTTTGCGTGGTTAGGGTGGATTTAGGTTTATTCAATATCGCAAATAGTGCATGTTCCACAAATAGTGTAGTTGGGCACCCCATGGTGATTGCTGATGCTTTTTCCACCGCAAAAGCAGCTGCGGCGAGGCCTTGTTCGCAAGGGAAGTGACCTAACATCACAGGATCTAAGTGGCCGCTGTAAAATGCTACTGGTTTGTAGCCCATGCTTGTTTTTTGAGCCAACACTGCTTTCATTACTGCTGAATCGCAATGTGAGAATATAAAAAATTGTCGCTCATAGTCTGGGGATGCCAGTACCGGAGCAGTTGGATCTAAGTGGCCGCTGTAAAATGCTACTGGTTTGTAGCCCATGCTTGTTTTTTGAGCCAACACTGCTTTCATTACTGCTGAATCGCAATGTGAGAATATAAAAAATTGTCGCTCATAGTCTGGGGATGCCAGTACCGGAGCAGTTGATATCGCATCTTTCAATTCATCAAAAGCCTCTTTCATTTCCGTCGTCCATCCCAGCTTTTTCTCCCCTTTATTAGCTTCCCTTAACGCCTCAAGCAGGGGTCCTATGTACGAGCTGTAATCAAATACCCATGCTCTACAGTAGTTGCACAGCCCCAGGAACTGCTGCAGTTCCCTCACAGTTTGTGGCATTGGAGTGTTTGAAATGGCCTGTGCTCTTTGTGGTGCAATCTTTCTTCCATGTTGGGATATAAGTTGACCAATGTAAAGTACCTGTTCTTGACAGTACTGTATTTTTTCCATGTCTACCTTGTAACCTTTTTCAGCCAATATTGTCAACATCTTTAAGGAGTCCTCTCTGCATGTTCTTTCGTTTGTACTGCAAATTATTATGTCATCCACATACTGTAACACTGTGCTTTCCACTTCAATGTTACCCAAATCCATCTGTATTACTCTATTGAAAATTGAGGGTGATTCGCAATACCCTTGTGGCAATCTGGTGTGCTTCCACTTTGTGTTTCTGTAAGTGAAGCTCGTCAGATCTTGTGAGTCTGGGTGTAGTGGTATTGAGAAAAAAGCATTTTTAAGGTCGATCACTGTAAATCGTGATGCTTCTGCTGGAATGCCACACAATATTGTGGCCGGGTTTGCTGCTACGGGATATTCCGCTTCTACTATGTTGTTCAAGGGCCTGAGATCCTGTATGAAGCGCCAAGACCCCCCTTTAGCCTTGCGCACTCGGTACACAGCCGTGTTACATGGTGATTCTGAGGGGACCAATATACCATTATTTATAAGGGCCGTTATGGTTTCATATATGCCCTCATCTGCCTCTTTTGATAGTGGGTACTGTTTTACTCTGGGGAGTATTGCACCTTTTTTCAATTTTATTCTTACTCCCCCTATACTTTTTATGCACCCCACGTCATAGGGGCCAGTAGTCCACAATGATTTGGGTACCTTTGACATATCCTCCTTAAAGAAGGGGACTGGGGTCCATGCGGGTGCCTCAAGTGCCATTGCAATTTTCTGTGCTACTTGTTTGTAAGCCACTCTTAGCCATATTGCCACACTCATCATAAGCACCATTTCACCTTCCTCCTTTTCATCTGAGAACAGCTCCTCATCTGACACCTCGGTGAGCCTACATCCTTCTGCTAATGCTATCACGGCCCTCCATGCTCTTCCTTCTCTGTCTTGGGCATGTACAGCAATGTAATCAGCTGTTGCAATAATGCTCTCAATGTCCATTAGAACCACTTTTCCTTCTGGTTCATTAACAGGTGTTTCTGGTCTGAACAGATAGGCTGCTGGCCTTCTCCATATTTTCCCTTCTATCCCTGGCATCCATGCAATTGCCATATCTGTTCCATACTGAAATAGTTCGCCATCTACTGGCTCCGCCCTAATCGCTGTCTGTCCGCAGTATGCTTGCATAATCTGTCGTGCTGTGAGCATGTTAATCCCTGGAGTAGAGCAAATTATGCCGTCCTCAGTAAAGGAGATCGTCATATTCAACCTGTTCATTATGTCTCTCCCCAGTATATTTTCTGGTGAGGCACTATAATATAGAAGTGGAACTGACACATCATAATCTCCAATAGATAAGGGAATGTTATCAGTAAAGGCAACCAACCCTCTAGCCCCAGAGAATCCTTGGGTGTTCATGGCTTCGCCTGACATCTTGAATTTACCTTCCCTTATGCAAGACCGGGTCGCCCCGGTGTCAACAAGGAATGATAATTTTTTGTCACCTATCGTTACCTCTATGCGTGGTTCCTCCGCACTATTAGGTGTTACTGACAGGATGGGACACACCAAGGCCGTCTGTGGGCTGTCCTATTGAGGGTACAACGACTGGCCATTTCCGGTATAAGGGTTGTGTCCCAAAGCCGTCACCCTACCCAGTTGTGTTTGTGGTGCTTGGGGTTGTTGTGTCATCGCTACCTGTTGTTGTGGCAGTGAATATGTTTGTGGCTGTTGTTGTGTTAATTGTTGTTGTTGTTCATTTCCCTGTTGCAACGTCTGCTGTTGTGGTAGGCCCTGCTGTTCCTGTGAGGGCCTTGGTTGTCCCTGATCACTCCATGATGGCGTTCCTGGTCTAACTCTACACGTGCGTGACATGTGCCCTAATACTCCACAGCTCCAACACACCAGTGGTTCCCTACTCTGCCATGGAAAGCTCCCTGTGTTGTCCTGGTATACTGGTTGCCCTGTGGGGTAGGAATTTCTAAGTCCTCCCACCTGCTGTTGGGTGCTATATCCGTATCCTCTCCCTCTCATAATTCCTCCTCTCCCCCTGTTATAATTATAATACCCAGCTCCTGCCATTGTATGTCCTCCCCCCATGTTGGTCGTGTATGGTTGAATTGGCTGAGCCTGTTGTGTTATAGCCGGTGAAGGTGGCATTTGGGAGGAATCTTGTGTGGCCACTACTTGTGTGGGGCTTTGGGTCATTGTTGTAGGTGTAGTTATTAGTGCCCCTTCCATTGTGTATTTAGTAAGCTTTTTCTGTACTAGTTTAGCCTCTTCCGCTTTCCTGTCCTCTTCCTTTTGTTTCATTTTTCCTTGCCATGTCCTGCAATGATGCACTATAGTCAGTTGTATTTCTGGCCATGGTTTTGCTTCCATTCCCACTACTTTCTTTAGTTGTTTCTGAACTCCTTCTGGGAGCCCTTGTACCAGTATATGGTAAAATATTGCTGGTGTTTTATCCCATTGTTCCCTAGTTTCCATGCGCCACTTCTCTTGGATTTCCTGGATATAATCAACAGGATCTTCGTTCTCACGCATCTTGCGGGAGGTAATTGCTCCTATGTCTGATGTGTCTGGGTACTGTACCCTCAGTGCCTGCCATAGTGCATGTCTGCAGTTTGCGAATGGTGCCCCATCATGCGATGTGTTTGTTATTGTTACCCCATGGAATCCCGCTCTCTTCCAAATGTCATCCGCTCTATCCCCTAATATTGATATTAAAAGGCCCTTTACGTCTCCTACTGCCAGTTTCTGTCCTGCGGTGTGTTTTTCCATTTCATATATCCACTTACCCGCACCTCCACTTAATGATGGGAGCCTGCATTTTATATTTTCTTTATCGGTATGCTTCCAAGGGGTGTCCAGTCAACTCGTCGAAAAAAAACTGGTCGACTGCAATTTGGTCGACGCAATTTGGTCGAAAACCAAATGGTCGAATTTTTTTTTTTATTTATATATTTATTTTTCGGGTTTTCGCTTAGTTAAAAAAGGGGTGTTTAGAGAAAAAAGGGGGTTGGGGAGGCCCCAGAAAAAAAAAAGGGTTAAAATAAAAAAAAACAAAATTCGACCATTTGGTTTTCGACCAAATTGGTTCGACCATTTGTCTGGTCGACCAATTTTTTTCGACCAAATGTCTGCCAACCCTTCCAAGGGACATACTGTGGTCTAACCCCTCCTCTCTCCAAAAGTGGCATTAAGTTATGTCTTGTTTCACCCTTTGTGTTCCATAATATCGAGTCCTCACACCCTTCCTCCTCTTCTCTTTCTTCTACATCTTCAACTTTGTCCATATTTCCCCTGCTCGTAACTCTTTCTTCTCCATCTTTTCCCCTTCTTCCATCATTTCCTGTATTTAATGTGGGCATGTGTATTCGTCTTTCCTGCCTGCGACTAGGGAGGTCTCTAAGCCGACATGCATAGGGTGTCAGTTCGTCTGTGAAGGGCGTGAGTTTTATTTTGCGTAACGAGCGTGAGGAGGTTGAACATGTAGGGTGCGATGGGGGAGGGCGTGATGGGGATGGTGCGGCCTCATGTGCCTGTCTTTCCGCTATTCCTTGCTCTCCCGCCTCACTTCTCCCCAGCTCCTCCTTTCTCCTACTGATCCATGGTGAGTCTGTGTTGGTCCGGGTGATGTATAGTTTATCTAAGCTTTCCCTTTCACTGTTTCTTCCTTCCTTTTCCACTCCTTCTTCTTCCTCACTACAAAAGCTAGTCATAAACGGCACCCCCCACTCGGTCTTTTTCCCCTTGATCGTTACTGTTTGTAAGTCTATTAGGTCCAGTTCTCCTTTTCCTCCTTCATCAACCGCTCCCCTTTGTGCTGATGTTGTTGCTACTTCTGTGTCTCTACATACATCCCCCCATGCTCCACTCTCCCTTCTCCTATCTTCTCTTTCTTCTTCATTTCTCTCCTCCATCTCCCTACTATTTTCCTCCCTTTTCCTTTTTAATTCCTCCATCACTTCACTTCTCATCTGTTCCAATATTCTTTCATCCTCTTTCTTCCTTTCCCATTTTACCCTTTCTCTTTCTACTATACTCTCTATCACCCTCCCTTCTTCGTATTTCTTAGTTGTTTCTGATAGTAGCCTCCTCTTCCACATTGCCATTTCTTTTTCTTTTTCTTCTTCTTCCCTTTTCTTTTCTCGCAGCACTACTCTTGATACCCTTTCTGCTGCTGCTTTTACCCTTTCAGCTTCTCTCCTTTGCTCCTCAGTTCGTTCCCTTATTTTTTCCAATTCGTTCTTACCTTCTTTCCTTTTCCTCGCTCTCTCTCTCTCCTCCCTCTCAAGCTGCTTGATCAATTCATTCTGCTCATCCCTTAATTTTGCTAGTCGTTCCTCCAAAATCTCTTCCTTTTGTCTTAACAGCTCTTCCCCCCTCATTTCACTCTCCCTGGCATTATCCTTGTCTGTTTTCTTTACTACCTCCTTCTCTTCTCCTGTTAATGAACCTCGTAATTTTAATAATATCTGTGCAGCTACCCACTCATCATTTCCTATTTCCACAGTCTGGTCTTCTCCAGTCCACCCCTCCCCCGCTGGCACCTTCCTATGAGCTACATATGGTGGAGAGCTGTATGCCGGGTTCGAGTATCCCTCAGCCGCCCTTAACTGTCCTCTTTCTATTTCTCCTAATTCTCTTAAAGGGTACAACCCCCTTCCCTCTGTTTTCACTCCCTTTGCTAGGGGTATATCGTTGCTCGGTTCCTGTTTTATTTCATCTGTTGTATTATTCTTTTCTCCTCCCTCTCCTCTGTTTCCCGTGTTTTTTTGGTCCTCACTCCCCTGTTTCCCATCCTCTCCTTCCTCCTTAATCTCTTTGTCTTCCGGTATTTCCCCCATAGTGAACATTCCATTTGGTCCTGGTCGGGACTCCTGGAACATCCTCCATAAGTTAAACACCTCCACGTGGTTTGCCAACTTATTCCCTTTATATGTATTGTGCAGATGGTTTAATAATGAATGTTGGACATATGGATCGAAGCTACCATTAGGCGGCCACGTTGTCAGCATTTTGTTATCCGTCCCCTGGGTCCATTCTATGCTATACTTAATCAGTTTCTCCCTATGGGGTGGCAGTGTTGTGCATATGTGTTGTAGTGGGGTAGTGAGGGTGTTCCCCCACCCTCCCGATCTTGTCCCGTATGACATAGTAGCGCTCCACTTGCTACCCTTCCCCTATCTGGTAGCAGTTTATCTCACTAGTAGTTTACAATATTCAGCCTTATATCATTACCTGGCCCCGTAAGTTTGGGGACTTACGATAGTCCGCTAAGGAAAATTATAAAAAATATAGTATGTTACATTTGTACATTTTCTTCTGTCTTTCTTTCTTTATACAACACCCTTACGGCCCCCTGCGGCCGAGGCGCACGTAGCCCCCTGCGGCTGCGTACCCCTTATGACGTTCTTATACAGTCGTCCTAATTTCACGTGCTCCTCCCCCTTCTACACTTGCCATGGCCGGCGTTCTCCGTCTGCAGCCACGTTCCCTGTTTCGCCTTTCCCTGATCAACTCATTTACCGTTTATCTCCGTTTCCACTCCCTTACCACACTTCTCTTCCCCATCACTCTCAAAACGGAGATGCCTTGTGTTCGCGATATCCTATGAAAGCCTTACTGGTGACGTCACCGATCTCTTCGAGCTACTGGTAAGTTCTTCATATATTCTTTAAGTTCAAAATACACTTGCAATCTACCCCCGTTACCCTTACAGCTGTCTTCCTGTCACTCCTGGAACAAGGTAATCAAATCAATAATATAATCAGACTGCGCATGCTGCGTCGCCTCGCGTGTGATACGCCCCTCGACAGGAGGGCTTAACCAGCCAATTATCTTCCGTATTGGGCAACTAACTAGCTACCGCCTACAGGGAAACGTCATCTACCTATCGAGTGTAACAATAGGGATCCTCATCTACTCATTGATCAATAAATGCCAAATCGTAGGAAACCACACACACACACCCTTACACGTAGTCGCGACCTAGGCCAATCAGTGTCTAGGAGCGGCCGCACGTGATGTTTTCGTGCTCCGCCCCCTCCCTTCGCGTAACGTAGCCGACTGCCCTCGCACTTGTTCTGCTATCATTCATTCCATTTCCAACACTAAATTGTCAAACCTTTCGCCGCGCACCTGTGTAACACCTCCCACCTCCCGTATTTAATTCCTCCCCCCTCCCTCACAATTTCACATTGCTTGTTGTGCGTGGCATGCTCACCAAGTTCTCTTGATGGGGGGCCGCTCGACTGCGTGCACCCCTCCAAGCGGCTCGTCACCTCCCCTCGTCTGGACCACGTCTGGACACTCGCCAACCGCGGAAGGGATACTTCTCAACCGGCTCCCGAGGGCCAATATCCGGATTGCGCTGTCCGGTCTTCTCGCAGCTCCGCGATGGTCCTGTAGTCCTCAGAAGGGGGCGACGGCACAGGGGGCCGCGCCGCCGGGCCTCCTCGCAACTGGAGTGCGTGGAAAAAGGAAAAATAAAAAAGGCGGATCTTAAACAGATCTCAGCAGTGCCTCCAACTTGTCGGGGGGGAAATTCTGCCGGGGTCGGCCGGGCCGTCCGCAGACCTCCGGGCAGGGAGGCCCCAACTCCTCCCGTATATCCCAGAAGAGATAGAGTATGAGACACACACAAGAAGCAAGGTGACTCTGCTGTTTATTATACAAAAACGGCAGAGATGGGTCAAGGATCGTACGCGTCCGTCCTGACACACACACAATCGTGGGGCTCGCAGGCCCTTTTTACCTTAGTATGACGCGCTACTTGCGTCACCTTAGAAAGTTAGCAAAAAACCTATCGCCACTCTTAATTGGTTGCTCGAGTGGTAGGGTTAGTATAGCATACGTAGAGAGAACAATGTTAGTGGACAAGGGTTAGTCAGGTGATATATCTGGGCTGTCCCTACAATTAGATACATGAGAATTGTTACATGAAGACTCCTGATGATTGGTTAATGTTAATGGCGTCAGTGATAAGAGCCCCATGTTCTGATTGGTGCGCCCGCGAGCTTCCCAGCCTGGGACCATCGCTGTTCCCAGCTCTCGGTGTACCTGTCATTTGCAACAATGTTTCACTATGAGTACGTGCAGACAATGTGAGGACTTCTTCATGAGCTGGAAAGCCGACTACTCCCACTGTCGCAGATGTCCATTGAGCCTTTTAAGTGTATCTGCCTGTGTCTTGTAACGAGGGATCCAGACGCCTTCTTTCTCCTGGGCTTGGCATCCTGTCAGGTTTGGCTTGGTCACGTGAGGTGGGACCGTGTTTGAGGCAGAATTCTGCACAATTAATATTGTTTTTCCACTGTGTGTCTGGTTTAATTTGCAGGTGTGACTTTAACGTTGGTGCGCGGCGTGCGAGGTTGCAACATCGTGCCCTTGATGGTCTGCTTTTGGAATGTGGGTTTGCAACATTACGACCTTGGCTGTCTGCTTTCGCCAGGCTCATTCTGCAGGATCAGCAACCTGACTCTTGTTCTTTTAACGTCCATGGGAGCTCTTGCTTGCGGCCTACTTAGGCCTGGTGTATAGGTGGGACCGTTTGGTGCACAGGCGCTTTAGGTTATAGTAGCATATTGTCTTATGATTAGTATCGTGTCTTCGTTATACTTCTCATTATGGCACCTGGGTTTAGGTGAAGCGTAAGCAAGCTCTTTAGATGAGTTCATGATGCGTCTTGCGTTTCTGCATTTTGAGAGCCTATGTGGAAAATAATAAAGATGCACGTCCGTGAGTATGTCTGTCGCCTACGTCATAGCACTGAGTATATTCTTCGTGTTGATTGCTGCGGGAGTGTCCAGTGTGTATATTGGCACAGGTTTGCTGACCGTTGGCTAGGTCGTCATGGCATCTCTAACGACGTGTAGGTTTTAGTCTAGTTGATCCGTGCCGCAGATATAGGCATGGGCAGGGCGGGCTGCTGGGCAGGCAGATGGACACATCCGTATGTTCCTGTACCAGGGTATTTGGTCGTCTGGTAGATGGGCAAACTCTTCTCGTGGCGGGTGTCTGGGCCGTGATCCTTTAGGCCAGGCGCGAGAGGGGAAGGACGGGACCCTGTTTTTCCATTCTCCCACTTCAGGGGCTGCCGGGCAGAGGGCTGCCCTGATCCGGTACAGGATAAGGGATGAGTTTGCCAATAAGGACCAGGAGAGGCCCGGGAGGCGGGACCTAGAGATTGGAGGCTACGACGCGGCTGTGGACCCGAAAACAGCAGCACCGCCATGATGGTCAAAAAAGGGGGGTAGGGGGTCACTAGCACACGCTCACCTGAGGTCTGGCTGGGAAATGACCCAGGGAGCAGAGTTGCAGCGAGTCAACCAGCATCAGCACGCTGCTTTTGGATTGGCCAATGAGGGCCAGGGGAGGCCCGGGAGGCGGGACCTCGAGATTGGAGGCTACGACGAATCCGCGGAGCCCGCGAGGGTCCTGAAAACAGCAGCGCCGCCATGATGGTCAAAAGAGGGGGGGCAGGTGGTCACTAGCACAAGCTCACCTGAGGTCTGGATGGGAAATGACCCAGTGAGCGGAGTTGCAGCGAGTCAGCCAGCATCAGCTTGCTGCTTTTGGATTGGCCAATGAGGGCCAGGGGAGGCCTGGGAGGTGGGACCTCGAGATTGGAGGTTACGACGCAGCTGGGAAGCCCGCGAGGGTCCCGAAAACAGCAGCGCTGCCATGATGGTGAAAAGGAGGGGCAGGTGGTCACTAGCACACGTTCACCTGAGGTCTGGATGGGAAATGACCCAGGGAGCAGAGGTGCAGCGAGTCAGCCAGCATCAGCATGCTGCTTTTGGATTGGCCAATGAGGGCCAGGGGAGGCCCGGGAGGCAGGACCTCGAGATTGGAGGCTACGACGCGGCTGGGGAGCCCGCGAGGGTCTTGAAAGCAGCAGCTCTGCCATGATGGTCAAAAGGGGGGGCCAGGGGGTCACTAGCACACGCTCACCTGAGGTCTGGATGGGAAAAAAATCCAAGATGAAGTTAACTCATTTTGGCTATATTGTCATTCCATAACTTGAGAGGCTGCAGAACAAAACCTGCACTGTGAGAATTGTTACATGAAGACTCCTGATGATTGGTTAATGTTAATGGCGTCAGTGATAAGAGCCCCATGTTCTGAATGGTGCGCCCGCGAGCTTCCCAGCCTGGGACCATCGCTGTTCCCAGCTCTCGGTGTACCTGTCATTTGCAACAATGTTTCACTATGAGTACGTGCAGACAATGTGAGGACTTATTCATGAGCTGGAAAGCCGACTACTCCCACTGTCGCAGATGTCCATTGAGCCTTTTAAGTGTATCTGCCTGTGTCTTGTAACGAGGGATCCAGACGCCTTCTTTCTCCTGGGCTTGGCATCCTGTCAGGTTTGGCTTGGTCACGTGAGGTGGGACTGTGTTTGAGGCAGAATTCTGCACAATTAATATTGTTTTTCCACTGTGTGTCTGGTTTAATTTGCAGGTGTGACTTTAACGTTGGTGCGCGGCGTGCGAGGTTGCAACATCGTGCCCTTGATGGTCTGCTTTTGGAATGTGGGTTTGCAACATTACGACCTTGGCTGTCTGCTTTCGCCAGGCTCATTCTGCAGGATCAGCAACCTGACTCTTGTTCTTTTAACGTCCATGGGAGCTCTTGCTTGCGGCCTACTTAGGCCTGGTGTATAGGTGGGACCGTTTGGTGCACAGGCACTTTAGGTTATAGTAGCATATTGTCTTATGATTAGTATTGTGTCTTCGTTATACTTCTCATTATGGCACCTGGGTTTAGGTGAAGCGTAAGCAAGCTCTTTAGATGAGTTCATGATGCGTCTTGCGTTTCTGCATTTTGAGAGCCTATGTGGAAAATAATAAAGATGCACGTCTGTGAGTATGTCTGTCGCCTACGTCATAGCACTGAGTATATTCTTCGTGTAGATTGGTGCGGGAGTGTCCAGTGTGTATATTGGCACAGGTGTGCTGACCGTTGGCTAGGTCGTCATGGCATCTCTAACGACGTGTAGGTTTTAGTCTAGTTGATCCGTGCCGCAGGTATCGGCATGGGCAGGGCGGGCTGCTGGGCAGGCAGATGGACACATCCGTATGTTCCTGTACCAGGGTATTTGGTCGTCTGGTAGATGGGCAAACTCTTCTCGTGGCGGGTGTCTGGGCCGTGATCCTTTAGGCCAGGCGCGAGAGGGGAAGGACGGGAGCCTGTTTTTCCATTCTCCCACTTCAGGGGCTGTCGGGCAGAGGGCTGCCCTGATCCGGTCCAGGATAAGGGATGAGTTTGCCAATAAGGACCAGGGAAGGCCCGGGAGGCGGGACCTAGAGATTGGAGGCTACGACGCGGCTGTGGACCCGAAAACAGCAGCACCGCCATGATGGTCAAAAAAGGGGGGTAGGGGGTCACTAGCACACGCTCACCTGAGGTCTGGCTGGGAAATGACCCAGGGAGCAGAGTTGCAGCGAGTCAGCCAGCATCAGCACGCTGCTTTTGGATTGGCCAATGAGGGCCAGGGGAGGCCCGGGAGGCGGGACCTTGAGATTGGAGGCTACGACGAATCCGCGGAGCCCGCGAGGGTCCTGAAAACAGCAGCGCCGCCATGATGGTCAAAAGAGGGGGGGCAGGTGGTCACTAGCACAAGCTCACCTGAGGTCTGGATGGGAAATGACCCAGGGAGCGGAGTTGCAGCGAGTCAGCCAGCATCAGCTTGCTGCTTTTGGATTGGCCAATGAGGGCCAGGGGAGGCCTGGGAGGTGGGACCTCGAGATTGGAGGTTACGACGCAGCTGGGAAGCCCGCGAGGGTCCCGAAAACAGCAGCGCTGCCATGATGGTGAAAAGGAGGGGCAGGTGGTCACTAGCACACGTTCACCTGAGGTCTGGATGGGAAATGACCCAGGGAGCAGAGGTGCAGCGAGTCAGCCAGCATCAGCATGCTGCTTTTGGATTGGCCAATGAGGGCCAGGGGAGGCCCGGGAGGCAGGACCTCGAGATTGGAGGCTACGACGCGGCTGGGGAGCCCGCGAGGGTCTTGAAAGCAGCAGCTCTGCCATGATGGTCAAAAGGGTGGGCCAGGGGGTCACTAGCACACGCTCACCTGAGGTCTGGATGGGAAAAAAAATCCAAGATGAAGTTAACTCATTTTGGCTATATTGTCATTCCATAACTTGAGAGGCTGCAGAACAAAACCTGCACTGTTCAAGTGTGAAAGATGGACATACATGTCGTTGCATAATCAATTGGATCTCCCCAATATTAAACCAGCAGCAAATCATTTTGATTCATCTTTGCCTGGTGCAACATGTTTATCTGAAACACCCAATCTGGAAAACCAGTGTGCTGCACTCCAGGCGCAGCTAGAAGCAGAAATGTAGCATATTGCGTTATTGCCATTTTTCTGTAAGAAGGTACTGCCTCTTGAGCTCCACATCTGTCTCCATCAATTAGTTATTCACTAGTGGAAAGCACGTCATAGTTTGCATGTGAACTACCATCTGCCTTCTCTCCAAGGCCAGTCGCTAGGCCCTGCTGGGGCTAGAACCCGTGACCCTTAGTTTTGCAAAGGCTCTGCAGCTGGAGCTTCTGCCATCTGCACACACTGTCACGTGCTCAAGAGCATCCCATTACATAACAGGCCCTCTCTCTCTCTCTCTCTCTCTCTCTCTCTCAGCTACGTTGACCTCCCTGGCGGGTGGCAATAGAATGATAGATCTGGGAGCAGTGCAAGTTAATTTCCAGTACAATGTTAAAAATAACATAACATACAAAAAATGCAACCAGGCAATTTAAAAAGAAAAAAAAACATTACCCGGGCTACACGAGATGAAATTCCAAAATGCCTGGAATATTTCAGCAGTTACAAAATGCCTCACAGGGCCCACGGTTATTGCTTGTGTGGGGTGGAGGAATGAGCCCAGAGGAGGAGAGGGAGGGGAGTGGGAGAGGCAACCTAGCACCCGCAATACAGCAGAACTCTGATGCCATGGGGTTATACAAGGTTGTTATGACACAAATGCAGTCACTGTGCAGCACCTTCCTTCTGCACAGCTGTTTGTCGGCTATAGTTTACTTCCTTGCAGGGCGTAGATTTGTGAGGTACGCACCAGCTACCAGAACCCCTCACCCCAGCTAAACATCCCTGTGCTACTGGGTTTGATGAAAATGAGATCTGCTGAGTGCCTGCCCAAGGACTGACATCAGGCTACAACATACACATAGAAAAACATATTTAGATCTCCTTTAACAACATTAGCAGATGCAGGAAGATGTAATTCTGCTTTCAATGAAGTCTAAAACACAGACCATATTAGGGCCCTATGCCGCGGAAATTACAACAGCGACAATATCTCCCCCACTTTGTTTTGGGCACTAGAGGGCAGGTGGTCAGATGCTGATTGGGGGAAAGGCGAGCGTGTGGTGGGTACCCATCGTTTGCATTAATTACCAGCTGCCTTTTACCAATGAACCTTGCATGAGTAGAACAGAAAATGCGTGAATGAATGGGATTGCTGAGCATGGGTCTGCACACCAGAAGCATTGCTAGGGGGGGGCTGAGGGGGCTACAGCCCCTGATCATTTGGTTGTAGCCCCGGATAGAAGCTTAGGGGCTACATCTAAAAGGCTAGCTAGCCCAGAGTCCCGACAGTCCTGATATCAGTGCAGCCCCAGATCGTTTGCAAACCTAGCAACACCCCTGCTGCACACTGAATTCTCTCAAGGCGCTTCCTGGCAGGAGACGAGTGTGGGGAAAGGGGACCTGAAAATATTGTTTTAAGCCATTTTTCTGAAGGTTGGATGGTTGGCTTCATTGTAGATTGTTTTAGGGAGTGACTTTCATAGTCAAGGACCTTGCCCTGGAAAGCATCTGCCTCCTTTTGAGATGCAGCCAGTACTCAGGGCCTGAAGAATGCCTTTTGCCAGAGGAACATAGGAAGGGTGCATGGTTGTAGATTTGTAAAGTGTGGTTGAGCTATTTATTAATAGTAGAATTATGAGGTACCCTTTGTGAATGTAGTCACTTTGTGGCAGTGCAAGTAGAAATGGGGAGAGGGAGGAACTGAACTTTGCAGCCTTGCAACGTAACAGATCCAGAAAATACATGGGGACAGGGTAGGGGCAAAGTACAATTGGTGGTCATACCTGAATGATTTGCATTTGGCTGGACTTCTTTTGCAATGGTGCAGACGGGCTAAGAAAAAGTGGTATGGAAGGTTGCCCAGAGTAGTGCCAGTGATTCAGATTAATTCAAAACCTTCCACCCATCAACTTTTTTGGTTATACAGGCAGGTACATACACCAAACTAGAGCAATGCAAAACCAACAACACAGGGTGCTAGATAAGGTTTGGCGCATCTACCAGGGCAATACAGTAGATACGTGAAAAAGCATAATTGCAATGCTACAACACAGCGCTGTGGAGTTAACACACAACGGACCAAAGCTAGCAGCAGAGACGGACTGTGCAAGGATGGAATTGCCCAATTAATAACAGTTGAGGTAGAAGGTCAGGGGGGAGGACACATTGGCATGGATGGATTCAAGGGGGAGACCTCGGCAAGCCAGCGAGGGGGAGGAAAAAGAAGAGACATTCTAAGTTAGTTCCAGGGCTAGTCCCCTGTAGCAATTAGAGTCCTGCCACAATAATTAATTTTCCTGAAGCACAGGACAAGAAGAGATCTGGAAGAGGATGAACTCAGAGACCAGTAGGGCCGTTTTTGTGCACCATTCACTGGACAACGCCCCCAGCAGACCAGCCAGTTGTACAACATTCTTTAACAGTGATGCAGTCCCCAGCTGGGAGCCAGTGAAGGGATTTCTGAGCAGGAGTGATGTAGTCCTGTGGTCCTGGTTTTAGATGACTTAAAGAAGATGGAGAATGTGTTTAAGGCAACCCAAATGTAGGCAAATGTAATAGTCCAGCCTCAAGAGCGCCAAGGCTAGGGTCTCCTCCACATCTCCCTCATTCTCTCTCTTGAGCTCTTTCCACCACCTGATCTCCTCCTCATTCTTTGCTTTCTAATATGTATCTCTTCTGTCAATGCCCTTCTATAGCTCTTCATCAATCACCTCATCTGAAAAGAAAGTGCTTGCTACTCAAATTCCCAGAAACATCTTTTTCCTCATTCTCCTCTTCCAACTCTGGTAGATCTTGTTCTCCTATCCCTGTCCCAGTCTCCTCTTTAACCACCTGGGTATCTCCTCTGATTACCTCCCTAATCTCTTCACATTCTATTTCTCATATCAGTTTCTTCACAATGTCTTTATCTCTCTGAACAAGCTCTTCTTTCTCAACCATCATTAGTCTCTTGCCTCCTCGTCTCCTTAGTCCCTGTCTCCTTTTCACTCCTCTGAGCCTCACACTCCTCCTGTCTATAATGGATATCTTTAATGATACAGCCCTGAATTCTTCCTCTGACCAACCCCTCTAACAAATCTGCTAACCCCGCCACCAAATTCCCACTATCCTCCTCCTGCTTTTGCCCAATTTCTGCTTTCAACTTGCCAACATCCTCCAATATTCGCCAGACTATATCCTTGACTCTACCAATCCCCTCCTTAAATACTCCCACCTCCCCCTTAATTTCTCCATCCTTCACCTTTACACCCGTCTAACCCACCTCCTGACACACCTCTGCCTCACCACTTAAATTCTATTAACACTCCTCCTTGCGTTTTCCGTTCCTCCAATATAATCGTAACTTTTATCTCCTTACTGTGATGCTGGAAATGCATCGGAGGGACAGGGCCTCCGTATCCTTGTCCTTTACTGCTTTTTATCGTGTGTTCTGTCTTGTTTTCCGCGCAGGAGTTCATGTGGGACTCCTGGCGGTGCAGCTCTATTTCTTTTGGTTTGGTGATCGGACCCGTGGGATACCCTTATGGCACCCATGGGTGGGGGTACAACCATGTGCCCCTAGTGTATGTTTTTGGGCACCTGTGGGTGGGCCGCAGAGCAGGGTATGGGCTGGTGGCAGCTCCATGCTGAATTTAACAGGTGCGCGGTGTATCCTCCATTTTGGGATACCCCAGCCCTGCCATTGGGATCACTTGATTCTTGATGAAAAACAAGATGGCCCCTGTGGCCTCTTGCTTTTTATTACCCATTACCTTGTTTTCCCAAAGTCCAGGGAAGCCCTGACTCTGTCCCTTCCCCCTGACTGGTTGTTGGGTGGAAATGCCATATATGGTGTTGTTGTGAAGGCCCGGCCAGACTAGCTGGAGCCTTCCCGGTGATGTGTGTTGTGGGTACCTCCTGTGTGTGGGACCTGGGTGAATAGAATGTGTGACGAATATGCATTCTGTGTTGTGGGTGTCTAGTATCTGGTGGTTGACACAATGACTGAGACAACTCTGCCCGAAACCGGTATGAATGCAGCTTGGAGTGTTGAATGGCTCGGTACTTGTCCCAATACACATAACTTGTTGTGAGTGTCTGGAGAGAAGTGAATGGCCTGAATACCTCGTGTGCCTGATTGGCTGCCTGCCTGCATGAATGCCCGTAGTCGTGATTGGATGCTTGAGTGTGACCCAGCGGAATGAATGGGAGATCAACAGTATATCTGGGGACCTCTCACTGCTAGGAATCATGTTCAGAAGCTAAAGTCCACTACGACGAGTAGCTGGATTAACTGACGCTTAACCTTGAAGCCCTGCTGGACGAGAAGAAGTGCTGGTGCTCTCCTTCACAATCTGAAAGCTGCTGTGCCTCCAAGGACTGACCCAGAGAGGACCTGGTAAGACGCCCTCTTCCCGAGCTACGAGGGACCATCGTGCACAGCTGATCATTGCCAACGATCCCTGGTAGACAGACCTTCGACAGGCTATGGGGACTGCTGCGGAACTCCAAGGAGAAGCACTCGGACTGTTGTCCGCCACTGTCAACGACCGCCATCGCCGACCGGAGCCGCCGTGTTCCCGTTTGCCTAAGAACTTCCATTGATCATCGGACGCTCTCGTCTGCATCGCCATCCGCTTGTCTCCCGCTGGAAAAGGCCCGACCGTCGACACGCCGAGGAGCATCCACTGGGGGGTTTTCCGCCACCTAAAGACCACAGAGACGCCAACGACTCAACGCCCTTGCTAGGTCACAGTTCTTCATCATTGTAACGCTCACCTGGCTCTCACGGAGGCGCTGGTCTGGTCTGGGTTGCTGTGGCCTCTTCAAGCGTGATGCGCAGAATTCGGACCACCGATTGAACAGGACCCCCAAATCTTGCTTGTCTGGCCCGTAGGAATATCCTTCTGCAGATGAGAAAGGGGATTAACTGTCTGCTGAATAATGTGCTTGCTCCCCCCTTTCCCCCTTCGTTCTCCTCTGACTTCCTCCAAAACCCCCGGTTTAAGCTCACCTTATGGTTTGGAAGGATGAACTCTCCATCCTGCTTCTGGTGCAGGGGCGCGCGTTCGTCCATTTACTTCACTGGTTTTCAGAATTGCGCTGGCAAATCCACTTGACTTTACTGAGCGATACGCCGTAAGTATGAAGATGCAAAAGTTCAAGTGTGAGCCTCATTTTATGTTGTCTTTTTCTGTCCTTTATTTCAGGTGCAGAACAAAGGCGATGCGTTGAAGGGTTAAATTGCCGGGGTAAAATCAGGTGAGTCAGTGATGAGGGCAACCCCTCTAAATGTCTTTATAATTCCCCAGTAATGTCTTTTGTCCTTTCCCCATAGGGGCCGGAGTGCGGTACCTGCCAGAGATGTGGCGCCGACCCGAGATGTGGAATGGCTCACCAAGAATAGCCGGTAAGTAATATGGCTGAAAATCCGGCATTCCTCTTGTGTTCCCTTGCTCACCTTTTGTCTCTTCTTCTCTCCTTAGGTGCGGTACAGAGATGTGGCGACCGGCACTGAGAGCCGCGATGGAGCCGAGCAGCGTCTCGGGAACAGGTGAGTGAAGCACGGCGCTGCAGCGAGCAACGCGGTACTTTTAAATGGAAGTCTTCCTTCAGGAATGCTGGCGTGAAGATTCCGGATGCAGGTAAGAAGGTTGAAATAGTTCTTGGTTTTCACCTTTCTCTTCTTTTATTCCCTTACAGGTGTTCCAGATTCGAGGCAGGCGTGGCTGGAGTCCAGGTGCAGGAGCAGACACTGTGAGCGTTCAGCTGCTGGGATGCAGAACAACGCGAAGCACGTGTGGCTGTCCGGGTGTGGCTTAAATAGCCTTGGAAGAAGTTCCAGGTGAGTATTCTTCCACAGCCCCACCCAAGTAACAAAATAGTTCCTCCTAAGCCTCATTTGGCTTGGTTCTTCATGCAGCATGGTCTGCATCAGGAGAGTGTGCAGCATGGTCTGCTTCAGGTAAGTGCACCAAACACTTCCCTTTATGAGCCTGCCGCCTATGGCGCCAGGACTGATGTCCAACATGAGCCTGGCGGCAACGGCACCATGACAGAGTCCAAAGAGCCCCTATAAAGGGCCGCTGGGCTTTTACCCGGGGGCGTGATGCCTGCTCCCGGGGGTGCTGGGCCTGGCCTGGTGCTCCGGGGGTAGGCATCATGACAATCATCTCTTTGCGGTCCAGAACTATTGTCACTGAGGTGCCCCGCACGCCTCTTCCTTGCAGGACGCCAACGCTCTGTCGTCGACGAGCACCGCTAGGAACGAAGCTGCCACTTCCCTGCCATAGTTCACCCTGTTCACCGTCAGACGTTCGACGACCCGTGACTCCTGCCTTAAAGGGGAGCACTCAAGAAGGGCCGTCGATTCCCCGACACCGAACGCCAAGTTCCCCGACACCTCTCGACGATCCGTGGCTCCCGCCTGAAAGGAAGGCACTCAAGAAGGATCGGTTGACGCATCGTCAGAGAACTCTACTCCACCAGGTACATTGGGGGGGGTAAAACCTTAATAGGAAGAAGTGAGACTATTGAACATATGGACTGGGCTTGTGCGATATATCCTTATTTTACAGGTTGCCCAGGTGGGGGGATCTCCACACAGAACTGTGTCTAGGTAAAGGGGCCAGCATTATGCCTATTGTTTCAACCATCTTACGTTCCTGCCTATCTCTATTGCTGGTTTCCTCGTTATTAATTTGTGTGACATTTTAACCGTACAGTTGATGCACTTTAATGAGATTCGATAACATTAGTGGTACCACTTTAGAATTGTATATATTTATCATTATTGACTTCCGAGTACAAAGTGCGTTATTGTGATCGTGTACATACCTTTGAATATTAATTATATAAAGACAGTGTTTTCAGTAATACAGTGTGTGGACATTCCTTTGTGGGGGCTCGGGGACTACACTGTACTTAAGAACCATCCCGCATCACCTCCTGAGAAGCTAGGCCTTGATTGCTCGTCCATTGCTACCACAATAGAGAATCTTGGCTGGGGTCCTCTGTGCCTCTCCTCTACCATATAGAGAGCGGAAATACAGACACCCCCTACCAGTCTTTACACTGGTGGCAGCGGTGGGATGCTTATGGTTTTAAGAATCAGTGTATAACCGTGCCACTTACAAAATATCCGCACCTTATTAGATTAAGGTTTGGGTGTGTACAAAATAACTGCATTACAAGCAATGGAGTCTATTGCGAATGGTAAATTGACTCGGATGAGCTTAGAGGCTCTCCAGAGTGCTTGTGAAGCCAGGGCGTTAGACTTTGTGGATAAGTCTAGGGCTGAGCTGATAGCTGCCCTGGTGGACTACCAGACCGATGGTGAAACTCTTGATGAGGGCGGGAATGCAACCAATGAGGACTCCGCCCCTGGGGTTTCTACTGAATCTGTTTCTGGGAATGCCGCCATTCCTGCTGCCTCTGTTCCGAACCCCAGCAATTCTTTGGAGCTTGAGTTATTAAGGATGAAATTGGCCTTTGAATATCGCAAGTTGGAAATAGATGCTGAACTTAAGAAGAGTAGTTGGTTCAGAAAGCTGAGGAGTCCCATAAGCAGACACAGTCAAATAAACCTAAACCCTCCTCTCCTAAGACCCAAAAATCTAGTGGGGATAAGTCATCTGTGGGTGGGAATAAGAGTAGTGGTCCACCTGCTGCAAAGCAGGCTCCCAGTGGTTCCAGTACCGTACCCCGCACTCCCGCCACTTGTTGGGACTGTGGGGCTCTGGATCACAAAAGGGGTGACTCCAAGTGTAAAGGTAAGGCACTCGGAGTACAGGCTGTCAGCCTGACCTACCCTTACCCCATGTCTGAGGTGGAGGCCATCTTCCTCCCCTCCTCTACAGGTATCACTTTTGGTGCTCCCGTAGAGATTTCCTTAGTGTCCCTCGGGGCCTGGGACCAGTACACGGAAGTACTGGCGACTATCCCACAGAACACCCATAGATTTTTGAGAAGTGTCCTCCTGAATGGCTAGCCTTCTACTGGTTTGAGAGACACTGGGGCAAGCATGACAGTGGTGAACAGGACCCTGCTCAAGCCAGAGGACTATGTAGATGCTCCCCTGAGAACCACCAGGTTAGCTGGTGGGCCTCCCAAATTATCGCCTGTAGTCCGAGTCACACTCGTAATTGGAGACAAGACAGCAAAGCTTCCTGTCCTGGTTCAGGACAACATCCCTGCTAACATTCTGTTAGGTAACGATCTAGTCGAGTTAGGATTGATCGTGGATGGTCTTCCCATGACTGCGGCTGTGGTCACTAGGTCACAGGTGACACCGGGTCTGGCTGTGAGTCAGGTACCCAAGCCGAAGGCGTGGCCTAAGGCACGACAAAGGAAGAGCAAGAAGGCCACCTCTGTGGAGGGAGCCCCTCCTCTTCCTGCTGTTCCTACAGCATCCAGTGGGATCCATGCCCCGGATGGGCTTGGTCCAGTGGCAAACCCCGTCTCAACTCCTGTGGGAGGAGAGCCAGAAGACTCTCCTGTGGGAGAGGTTCTCAACCCGGAGGATCATCCCGATCTTCAATGCTTGTTAGCTGAAGGGGGACCCTCCCGGGCAGACTTCTGCAAAGGACAGAGAGAGTGTCCCTCTCTAGAGGGTCTGAGGAAACACGCCCTGTCCCAGGCACACAGAGAAGTGCCTAGGACTTTCCGGATTTATTGGGAGGGTGAGCTCCTTGTTAGTGAGCCCACTAAGCCTGAACCTGTAACCCTCAAGAGGTTGGTGGTACCCCAGGTTTACAGGCCCTTCCTACTGCAGTTGGCGCATGAGGTGCCCTTGGCTGGTCATCTTGCTACCAAGAAGACTAAGCAGAGGCTCTCTGCCCATTTCTACTGGCCCCGGATGGGAGTAGAAGTGGAGTCCCACTGCAGGACCTGCCCAACTTGTCAGTTGTCTGGCAAGACTGGAGGCAGTGTCATTGCCCCACTGCAGCCATTGCCAGTGGTTGGCACACCGTTTGAGAGGGTGGGCATCGACATCGTCGGTCCCCTTGACCCTCCCACGTCAGGTGGACATCGGTTCATCCTGGTTTTGGTAGATCATGCCACCAGGTACCCTGAGGCTATACCCCTTCGGACTGTTACGGCCAAGGTGGTTGCCCGGGCTCTCCTGGGCATTTTCACCTGTGTTGGATTCCCCAAGGAGGTTGTCTATGACCGAGGATCCAACTTCATGTCTAGTTACATGAAAGCCACGTGGAAAGAGTGCGGGGTAACCTACAAGTTCTCCACTTCTTACCACCCCCAGACCAATGGTCTGGTTGAGAGATTTAATAAAACTCTCAAGGGCATGCTAGGTGCTTTGGAAGAGCCCCTAAGGAGGAAATGGGATCTCCTCCTGCCATGCCTGCTGTTTGCTTACAGAGAGGTACCTCAAGAGGGTGTTGGTTTCAGCCCCTTTGAGCTACTCTTTGGACATCCCGTGAGGGGGCCCCTTGCCTTGATCAAAGAAGGTTTGGAAGCCACCCCTCCCGGTCCCGCCAAGCAAGTGGGGGACTATGTGTTAGGCCTCAGGCGGAGGATGACACAAATGATGGGTCAAGCGACAGCGAATCTCAAGGCCAGCCAGGAATTGAACAAATACTGGCATGGTCTTAAAGCATCGCAAGTGGATTGGACTCCGGGACAGGAGGTCCTCGTGATGGAGCCTACCCAGCCTCGGGCATTGGCAAATAAATGGACTGGACCCTTCCGGATAATCTCCAAGATGGGCGAGGTCAATTATCTGGTTGACATGGGAATCCCCGGGGTAGCCCCTCAGGTATTCCATGTTAATAGGCTCAAGCCTTTCCACAGGCGAACAGAAGTCTCATGTCTCTTGCTGGCTTCAGAGCAAGAAGAGGATGAGAGTGAGCCCCTTCCTGATTTGCTGCATAGCAACCCTCAGGATGGCTCAGTGGAGGGAGTGCAGCTCTCTCCAGATTTGACAACAGAGCAGCAGAGGGCCTGCCGGACTTTGCTCCAGCAGTATGCCTCTCTGTTTTCACTGATGCCAGGCCTTACACCGTGGTGTAAGCACGAGATTGACACTGGTGACAGCATGCCTGTCAAGAGCAGGAGCTACCGAATGTCAGATACGGTTAAGAACCACATCCAGGCTGAGGTCGCCAATATGTTGGATCTGGGTGTTATTGAACCCTCCACCAGTCCCTGGTCCAGTCCAGTGGTCCTTGTCCCCAAGGCAAGTTCCCAGGCCGGTACCAAGGATTGGAGGTTCTGTGTGGACTACCGAGGAGTCAATGCTGTCACCAAAACTGACGCACACCCATTGCCCAGGGCTGATAAGCTCGTGGACACCATAGGTGCTGCCAAATTTGTGAGCACCTTTGACCTCACCTCAGGCTATTGGCAAATAGCTCTGACGGACCATGCCAAGGAAAAGACAACGTTCTCAACACCAGAGGGACTCTACCAGTTTAGGGTCATGCTTTTTGGGTTGAAGAATGCCCCTGCCACCTTCCAGAGATTGGTCAATCATGCTCTCAGTGGGCTGGAAGCCTTTTGTGTGGCTTATTTAGACGACATTGCCGTCTACAGTTCCACTTGGGAAGAGCACTTGACACATCTGGGTAGAGTGTTGCAGGCCTTAAGGAGGGCTAACCTCACTATCAAGGCCACCAAGTGCCAGATAGCTCAGGGGAAAGTCACGTATCTTGGTCATGAGGTAGGAGGGGGTCAAATCCAATCTCCCCAGTAAGGTACAGGATGTACAGGACTGGGAGACTCCCACTACTCAAACCCAGGTGAGAGCCTTTTTGGGCCTCACCGGGTACTAACGCAATTTCATGGCGGACTATGGAACCATAGCTGCACCACTGACAGCTCTGACTTCACCCAAGCAGCCTAGGAAGGTTAATTGGACTGAAGACTGTCAGAGGGCCTTTGATGGTTTGAAAGAAAGTCTGTGTCGGGCACCCGTGTTGTGTGCGCCTGACTACAGCCAACCCTTTATCGTCCAGACGGATGCCTGCGACACTGGAATTGGAGCTGTCTTGTCCCAGTTAGATGACAAAGGGAGAGAACATCCTATCATATTCATCAGAAGACAACTCAAGGGAAGAGAACTTAGGTAGGCTACTGTTGAAAAGGAATGTTTTAGTATAGTTTGGAGCCTTAGGCATTTTAGGCCCTACCTTACGGGATCTACCTTCAAGGTCCAAACAGATCATAAGCCCCTGAAGTGGCTTATGCAGATGAAGGGTGAGAACCCGAAACTGCTCAGGTGGTCCATTAGCCTGCAAGGGCTAGACGTCACCATAGAGCACAGACCAGGGAAGAGTCACGATAATGCAGATGGCCTTTCGAGAAGGTATGTTGACCGTCTGGATGAGGGTGTCTATCCTGTGGGAGATTAGGCACCCTCCACCTCAGTCTGGGGGGGGCGACTGTGATGCTGGAAATGCATCGGAGGGACAGGGCCTTTGTATCCTTGTCCTTTACTGCTTTTTATCGTGTGTGCTGTTGTGTTTTCCACGCAGGAGTTAATGTGGGACTCCTGGCGGGGCAGCTCTCTTTCTTTTGGTTTGGAGAACGGACCCGTGGGATACCCTTATGGCACCCATGGGTGGGGGTACAGCCCTGTGCCCCTAGTGTATGTTTTTGGGCACCTGTGGGTGGCCCGCAGAGCAGGGTATGGGCTGGTGGCAGCTCCATGCTGAATTTGACAGGTGGGCGGTGTATCCTCCATTTTGGGATACCCCGGCCCTGCCATTGGGATCAGTTGATTCCTGATGAAAAACAAGATGGCCCTGTGGCCTCTTGCTTTCTATCACCCATTACCTTGTTTTCCCAAAGTCCAGGGAAGCCCTGACTCTGTCCCTTCCCCCTGACTGGTTGTTGGGTGGAAATGCCATATATGGTGTTGTTGTGAAGGCCCGGCCAGACTAGCTGGAGCCTTCCCGGTGATGTATGTTGTGGGTACCACCTGTGGGTGGGACCTGGGTGAATAGAGTGTGTGACGAATATGCATTCTGTGTTGTGGGTGTCTAGTATCTGGTGGTTGACACAATGACTGAGACAACCCTGCCCGAAACCGGTATGAATGCAGCTTGGAGTGTTGAATGGCTTGGTAGTTGTCCCAATACACATAACTTGTTGTGAGTGTCTGGAGAGAAGTGAATGGCCTGAATACCTCGTGTGCCTGATTGGCTGCCTGCCTGCATGAATGCCCGTAGTAGTGATTGGATGCTTGAGTGTGACCCAGCGGAATGAATGGGAGATCAACAGTATAACTGGGGACCTCTCACTGCTAGGAATCATGTTCAGAAGCTGAAGTCCTCTACGACGAGTAACTGGATTAACTGACGCTTAACCTTGAAGCCCTTCTGGACCAGAAGAAGTGCTGTTGCTCTCCTTCACAATCTGAAAGCTGCTGTGCCTCCAAGGACTGACCCAGAGAGGAAAGGCGCCCTCTTCCCGAGCTACGAGGGACCATCGTGCACAGCCGATCTTTGCCACTGCTCCCTGGTAGACAGACCTTCGATAGGCTGCCGACCCGATACAGGGACTGCTGTGGAACTCTAAGGAGAAGCACTCGGACTGTTGTCCGCCACTGTCGACGACGTCATCGCCGACCGGAGCCGCCGTGCTCCCGTTTGCCTAAGAACTTCCATTGATCATCGGACGCTCTCGTCTGCATCGCCATCCGCTTGTCTCACGCTGGAGAAGGCCCGACCGTCGACGCGCCGAGGAGCATCCACTTGGGGGTTTCCCGCCACCTAAAGACCACAGAGACGCTGACGACTCGACGCCCTTGCTGGGTCACAGTTCTTCATCGTCTCTTTGCGGTCCAGAACTATTGTCACCGAGGTGCCCCGCACGCCTCTTCGTTGCGGGACGCCAACGCTCTGTCGTCGACGAGCACCGCTAGGAACGAAGCTGCCACTTCCCTGCCATAGTTCACCCTGTTCACCGTCGGACGTTCGACGACCCGTGACTCCTGCCTTAAAGGGGGGGCACTCAAGAAGGGCCGTCTATTCCCCGACACCGAATGCCAAGTTCCCCGACACCTCTCGACGATCCGTGGCTCCCACCTGAAAGGGAGGCACTCAAGAAGGATCGGTCGATGCATCGTCGGAGAACTCTACTCCACCAGGTACATTGCGGGGGTAAAACCTTAATAGGAAGAAGTGAGACTATTGAACATATGGACTGGGCTTGTGCGATATATCCTTATTTTACAGGTTGCCCAGGGGGGGTGCTCTCCACACAGAACTGTGTCTAGGTAACGGGGCCAGCATTCTGCCTATTGTTTCAACCATCTTACGTTCCTGCCTATCTCTTTTGCGGTTTCCTCGTTATTAATCTGTGTGACATTTTAACCGTACAGTTGTTGCACTTTAATGAGATTCGATAACATTAGTGGTACCACTTTAGAATTGTATATATTTATCATTATTGACTTCCGAGTACAAAGTGCGTTATTGTGATCGTGTACATACCTTTGAATATTAATTGTATAAAGACTGTGTTTTCAGTAATACAGTGTGCGGACATCCCTTTGTGGGGGTTCGGGGACTACACTGTACTTCAGAACCAGCCTGCATCACCTCCTGAGAAGCTAGGCCTTGATTGCTCGTCCATTGCTACCACAATATAGAATCTTGGCTGGGGTCCTCTGTGCCTCTCCTCTACCATATAGAGAGCAGAAGTACAGACACCCCTACCAGTCTTTACCCTTACCCGTACCAATATACACCTGGGCATTCTCCTCTTCTTGCCTTTCATCTCTACCTCTCCTTTCTCCTTCTTCAGACATCTTTCAGCGCCTTCCACTCTCCTTCCTCCATCGCTCTCCAAACTCCTTCTTTCGGCTCCTGCTTCTGCTCCAGCCACTATCCTTTTTCCTTCTAAGTCACACACTAACTGGGGGCCTGGTCTTTCATAGCCCTGCCCCTCGGGGGAACTGAATTGGGGTAGGAGTCTTGGGTATGAGATGGGAGTTGTAGTTTACTGGGCCTGGGTGGGTCTTAAGTGACAGCTGGACAGCAGTCATAGGAACTATGTCCACCATACGATTCTTACTTCCTGTTTTGTGTGCTGGTATAGATATGATTTGGCTGGTCCCTCCCCTTGCAGATGATTTAAAATTGGGTCCAGTGCCCTTGCAAGGTAATCTGAGTGTGCAGGTGCTGTCGGCTACGAGGCACCACTGATCCTCAGTTTCCTCATAATGGGCCATGTTGTCTGTCCCACTGGTCCTGGGGGGCCTTTATTTAGGTGACCCCTTAAAGGGACCTCTGCCAATTTCGACCTGGGATTTTGTTTAACCCACGAGTACTCCATTTTCACTAGGGCCGCCTTGAAGGGATTTGGGGGTCAGAATCCTGCAAACAAAAGACTGACGTTGCAGAAGGCAGCTCGTAAAGACTTTGGGGTCGATTCATGGAATTAATGTGCGCCGAAAATGCCCGCGCAGAGGTGCCAAAACGTGCGAATCGCAGGAAAAGTGCGAAAATCACAGTGCAAGTGCGAAAATCGCAGGAAAACCAGCGCACAGCGATTCATGGAAGTCCGAGCGCTTGAAAAACATTGGATGTGCGCTAAAAATGTGCGCCGCGCACGCCGGCGCACAGGTCATCCAACAGCGTGCGCCACGGCCACTGCGAAATCGCACATAGCGCGGCGCACATCACAAAAGTAGGCGGAACACGGGCGTAACACTCGGAATGGGGAACAACGTGTGAAAATATGGGCGTCACGGGGGAAGTACAGGAGGCAAGTGCGCGGAACGCCCACACGCTCGTCTGCAACCTGTATTCATGGAATCGAATAGGGCAAACCAGCGCACGGTCAAAGACGCGCACAGGGCCAAACAAGTACGCCACAAGAAAGCAGGCGGTAGCACCCCTGCGACTGAAAAAAATGTGCGCCAAAATGTGCGCTAACAAAAAGCACCCATATACAGCCATGATGAATGGCCCATACAGTGGCCCTCTAGGACAAATGAGGTGCAAAGGGGCCCCGACAAACATGGACAGCCGCTGTGTGAAAAATAGCGTGTGGACATCGGTTCATCCTGGGTGCGCGGGAAGTTCCACACGCGATTAGCCTGGGTATGTGTACTTCGGGGTGCGCGGGAAGTTCCACACGCGATTGGCCTGGGTAGGTGGGGGTGCGTGGGAAGTTTCACACGCGATTGGCCTGGGTACGTGTACTACGGGGTGCGCGGGAAGTTCCACACGCGATTGGCCTGGCTAGGTGGGGGTGCGCGGGAAGTTCCACACGTGATTGGCCTGTGTACGTGTATTCTGATGTGCGCGGAAGATTCACACGCAATTTCTGCAGGGTACGTGTATTTCGGTGGTGCCGGGGAATGCTACACGTGATTTGGCCATGTGGGTCCCCCCAGGTGTTCCCTCTACACCCTCCACGGCCCCTGCAGACAGCCCACACCACAGGGTACTACCCTGCACCCCTGCTCATGTCCCACAGGCAACCCATCCACCATGGCCATGCCCACCAGCCAGCCCACATGTCACCTTGCACTACTGATCACCAACACATGTCTCCCACCACCCCCACCCCCCAGCCACCAGGGGCAGCCTCCACCAGGCCCCCACTCATGTCCCCTATTACCCCCACCCCCCAGCAGTGCAGGGGCAGCCTCCACCAGGCCCCTACTCATGTCTCCCACCACCCCCATCCCACAGCCACCAGGGGCAGCCTCCACCAGGCCCCCACTCATGTCTCCCACCACCCCCACCCCCCAGCAGTGCTGGGGCAGCCTCCACCAGGCCCCCACTCATGTCCCCTATTACCCCCACCCCCCCGCAGTGCAGGGGCACCCTCCACCAGGCCCCCACTCATGTCCCCTATTACCCCCACCCCCCCGCAGTGCAGGGGCACCCTCCACCAGGCCCCCACTCATGTCTCCCACCACCCCCACCCCCAGCAGTGCAGGGGCAGCCTCCACCAGGCCCCCACTCATGTCCAACTCATGTCTCCCACCACCCTCACCCCCCAGCCACCAGGGGCAGCCTCCACCAGGCCCCCACTCATGTCCCCTATTACCCCCACCCCCCGCAGTGCAGGGGCAGCCTCCACCAGGCCCCCACTCATGTCTACCACCACCCCCACCCCCCAGCCACCAGGGGCAGCCTCCACCAGGCCCCCACTCATGTCCAACTCATGTCTCCCACCACCCTCACCCCCCAGCCACCAGGGGCAGCCTCCACCAAGCCCCCACTCATGTCTCCCACCACCCCCACCCCCCAGCCACCAGGGGCAGCCTCCACCAGGCCCCCACTCATGTCTCCCACCACCCCCACCCCCCAGCCACCAGGGGCAGCCTCCACCAGGCCCCCACTCATGTCTCCCACCACCCCCCTCAGCAGTGCAGGGGCAGCCTCCACCAGGCCCCCACTCATGTCTCCCACCACCCCCACCCCTCAGCCACCAGGGGCAGCCTCCACCAGGCCCCCACTCATGTCTCCCACCACCCCCACCCCCCAGCCACCAGGGGCAGCCTCCACCAGACCCCAACTCATGTCTCCCACCAGCCCACCCCCCAGCAGTGCAGGGGCAGCCTCCACCAGGCCCCCACTCATGTCTCCCACCACCCCCACCCCCCAGCGGTGCAGGGGCAGCCTCCACCAGGCCCCCACTCATGTCTCCCACCACCCCCACCCCCCAGCAGTGCAGGGGCAGCCTCCACCAGGCCCCCACTCATGTCTCCCACCACCCCCACCCCCCGGCCACCAGGGGCACCTTCCACCAGGCCCCCACTCATGTCTCCCACCACCCCCACCCCCCAGCCACCAGGGGCAGCCTCCACCAGGCCCCCACTCATGTCCAACTCATGTCTCCCACCACCCTCACCTCCAGCCACCAGGGGCAGCCTCCACCAGGCCCTCACTCATGTCTCCCACCACCCCACCCCCCAGCCACCAGGGGCAGCCTCCACCAGGCCCCCACTCATGTCTCCCACCACCCCCACCCCCCAGCCACCAGGGGCAGCCTCCACCAGGCCCCCACTCATGTCTCCCACCACCCCCACCCCCCAGCAGTGCAGGGGCAGCCTCCACCAGGCCCCCATTCATGTCTCCCACCACCCCCACCCCCCAGCAGTGCAGGTGCAGCCTCCACCAGGCCCCCACTCATGTCTCCCAACACCCCCACCCCCCAGCCACCAGGGGCAGCCTCCACCAGGCCCCCACTCATGTCTCCCACCACCCCCACCACACAGCAGTGCAGGGGCAGCCTCCACCAGGCCCCCACTCATGTCTCCCACCACCCCCACCCCCCAGCAGTGAAGGGGCAGCCTCCACCAGGCCCCCACTCATGTCTCCCACCACCCCCACCCCCCAGCAGTGCAGGGGCAGCCTCCACCAGGCCCCCACTCATGTCCAACTCATGTCTCCCACCACCCTCACCCCCCAGCCACCAAGGGCAGCCTCCACCAGGCCCCCACTCATGTACCCTATTACCCCCACCCCCCTGCAGTGCAGGGGCAGCCTCCACCAGGCCCCCACTCATGTCTACCACCACCCCCACCCCCCAGCCACCAGGGGCACCCTCCACCAGGCCCCCACTCATGTCCAACTCATGTCTCCCACCACCCTCACCCCCCAGCCACCAGGGCCAGCCTCCACCAAGCCCCCACTCATGTCTCCCACCACCCCCACCCCCCAGCAGTGCAGGGGCAGCCTTCACCAGGCCCCCACTCATGTCTCCCACCACCCCCACCCCCCAGCCACCAGGGGCAGCCTCCACCAGGCCCCCACTCATGTCTCCCACCACCCCCACCCCCCAGCCACCAGGGGCAGCCTCCACCAGGCCCCCACTCATGTCCAACTCATGTCTCCCACCACCCTCACCCCCCAGCCACCAGGGGCAGCCTCCACCAAGCCCCCACTCATGTCTCCCACCACCCCACCCCCCAGCAGTGCAGGGGCAGCCTCCACCAGGCCCCAACTCATGTCCAACTCATGTCTCCCACCCCCCTCACCCCCAGCCACCAGGGGCAGCCTCCACCAGGCCCCCACTCATGTCCAACTCATGTCTCCCACCACCCTCACCCCCCAGCCACCAGGGGCACCCTCCACCAGGCCCCCACTCATGTCCAACTCATGTATCCCACCACCCTCTCCCCCCAGCCACCAGGGGCAGCCTCCACCAAGCCCCCACTCATGTCTCCCACCACCCCCACCCCCCAGCAGTGCAGGGGCAGCCTCCACCAGGCCCCCACTCATGTCTCCCACCACCCCCAGCCACCAGGGGCACCCTCCACCAGGCCCCCACTCATGTCTCTCACCACCCCCACCCCGCAACAGTGCAGGGGCAGCCTCCACCAGGCCCCCACTCATGTCTCCCACCACCCCCACCCCCCAGCCACCAGGGGCAGCCTCCACGAGGCCCCCACTCATGTCTCCCACCACCCCCACCCCCCAGCAGTGCAGGGGCAGCCTCCACCAGGCCCCCACTCATGTCTCCCACCACCCCCACCCCCCAGCAGTGCAGGGGCAGCCTCCACCAGGCCCCCACTCATGTCTCCCACCACCCCCACCCCCCAGCAGTGCAGGGGCAGCCTCCACCAGGCCCCAACTCATGTCTCCCACCACCCCCACCCCCCAGCCACCAGGGACAGCCTCCACCAGGCCCCCACTCATGTCGCCCACCACCGCCACCCCCAGCCACCAGGGGCAGCCTCCACCAAGCCCCCACTCATGTCTCCCACCACCCCCACCCCCCAGCCACCAGAGGCACCCTCCACCAGGCCCCCACTCATGTCTCCGACCACCCCCACCCCCCAGCAGTGCAGGGGCAGCCTCCACCAGGCCCCACTCATGTCCAACTCATGTCTCCCACCACCCTCACCCCCCAGCCACCAGGGGCAGCCTCCACCAGGCCCCCACTCATGTCCCCTATTACCCCCAGCCCCCCGCAGGGCAGGGGCAGCCTCCACCAGGCCCCCACTAATGTCTACCACCACCCCCACACCCCAGCCACCAGGGGCACCCTCCACCAGGCCCCCACTCATGTCCAACTCATGTCTCCCACCACCCTCACCCCCCAGCCACCAGGGGCAGCCTCCACCAAGACCCCACTCATGTCTCCCACCACCCCCACCCCCCAGCAGTGCAGGGGTAGCCTCCACCAGGCCCCCACTCATGTCTCCCACCACCCCCACACCCCAGCCACCAGGGGCAGCCTCCACCAGGCCCCCACTCATGTCTCCCACCACCCCCAGCAGTGCAGGGGCAGCCTCCACCAGGCCCCCACTCATGTCTCCCACCACCCCCACCCCCCAGCCACCAGGGCCAGCCTCCACCAGGCCCCCACTCATGTCTCCCACCACCCCCACCCCCCAGCCACCAGGGGCAGCCTCCACCAGGCCCCCACTCATGTCCAACTCATGTCTCCCACCACCCTCACCCCCCAGCCACCAGGGGCAGCCTCCACCAAGCCCCCACTCATGTCTCCCACCACCCCCACCCCCCAGCAGTGCAGGGGCAGCCTCCACCAGGCCCCCACTCATGTCCAACTCATGTCTCCCACCACCCTCACCCCCAGCCACCAGGGGCAGCCTCCACCAGGCCCACACTCATGTCCAACTCATGTCTCCCACCACCCTCACCCCCCAGCCACCAGGGGCACCCTCCACCAGGCCCCCACTCATGTCCAACTCATGTCTCCCACCACACTCACCCCCCAGCCACCAGGGGCAGCCTCCACCAAGCCCCCACTCATGTCACCCACCCCCCCCACCCCCCAGCAGTGCAGGGGCAGCCTCCACCAGGCCCCCACTCATGTCTCCCACCACCCCCACCCCCCAGCCACCAGGGGCACCCTCCACCAGGCCCCCACTCATGTCTCCCACCACCCCCACCCCCCAGCAGTGCAGGGGCAGCCTCCACCAGGCCCCCACTCATGTCTCCCACCACCCCACCCCCCAGCAGTGCAGGGGCAGCCTCCACCAGGCCCCCACTCATGTCTCCCACCACCCCCACCCCCCAGCAGTGCCGGGGCAGCCTCCACCAGGACCCCAATCATGTCTCCCACCACCCCCACCCCCCAGCCACCAGGGGAAGCCTCCACCAGGCCCCCACTCATGTCTCCCACCACCCCCACCCCCCAGCCGTGCGATTTGCCTGGGTATGTGTACTTCGGGGTGCGAGGGAAGTTCCACACGCGATTGGCCTGGGTATGTGTACCTCGGGGTGCGTGGGAAGTTCCACACGGATTAGCCTGGGTATGTGTACTACGGGGTGCGCGTGAACTTCCACACGCTATTTGCCCGGGTACGTGTACTACGGGGTGCGCGGGAAGTTCCACACGCGATTGTACGTGTACTTCGGGGTGCGCAGGAAGTCCCACACGCGATTGGCATGGGTACGTGTACTTCGGGGTGCGCGTGAACTTCCACACGCGATTTGGCCTGTGAGAGTGGGTTACATGTATTCCAGGGGTGGGCGGGAATATTTACCCGCGACTGTGCCTGTGAGAGCGTGCTACGTGTATTCCTGGGGTGGGCGGGAAGATTCACACGTTCGCCTACGACGTGCCGAAAAATGGTCCAATCCTGAGACACGTACGCAAGCATGAAGCAGGCGTACATCGACCCGCGCAGCATAAAAGTGCGCGCAAACAACAAACAAGCTGATACGCCAGGATGAATATACCATTCCTAGCAGCAGTGGCCGTGGGTTACCAAAGGAGGAGGAGGATAGTGAGGGCCCGAATTGTCACTCCCAGAACCAGCCTTTTTGGGATGCCTGATGACCAGGTGTATGGGAGGTACAGGTTTCCCCCACACATAATACTGGACCTGGTCAGTGAGTGGGAGGATGACCTCACATCACCCACCCTGTGCTCCCAAGCACTAAGCCCCCTGGAGAAGGTCCTCAATGTACTGCACTTCTTGGCCACAGGATCATTTCAGCGGACAAGTGCCATAGTGGGTGGGGTGTCACAGGCCACGCAGTCACGTTGCCTACACCAGGTCTTGAACATCATCACTGCACGCCCATCAGTCCGTAGGCACATATACCTGCCCAGGACACCTGCAGAAAGGCAGGCTGCCACCCTCGATTTCTACGGTGTGGCACAATTTCCAAAAGTGCTAGGTGCCATTGACTGCACCCATGTGGCACTACGTCCCCCCAGGGCATCTGAGCACATCTATAGGAACCGCAAGCACTGGCATTCCATCAACATGCAGGTAGTATGTAATGCTAAGGGAATCATCACCTCAGTATATGCCAACTATCCAGGGTCCACCCACGACAGCTTCATTTACGGAATGTCTACCCTAAGCCGGGACCTAGAAGCTGGGCGGCATGGCGATACATGGCTGCTTGGTGAGTATGAATGCCACTGCACATGCATGCATGTCAGATGCAGAGTTATGTCACTACCCCACTAATGATACCCATCACCTCCTCGGACAGTGCCTACCCTCTGAGCACCCACATGATGACGCCAATTCGGAACCCCATCACGCCTCCAGAGGTAAGATACAAGACAGCCCATATTGCAACCCGGGGCATAGTGGAGCGCACATTCGGTGTGCTCAAGTCACGCTTTCGTTCCCTTGACCGTTCTGGCGGGCAGCTGTTATATGCGCCCCCAGTAGTGTGCAGGATCATAGTGGCAGCATGTGTCCTGCACAATGTTGCAACACGCCGGGGCCTGGCCGTGGACATGGTGGTGCCCCCACATCCCCAACCACATGCACGCCCGCTGCGCATGGGAGGGGAGAGGGCACGGGGTGAGGCAGCCCGTACGCAGCTGGTGGCTAATTACTTCACATAGAAATCACACCCCAGTGGAGTGCACACAGGCCTGGCACATACCATCTGATAAGCAATGATGACTCGACCTGACAATTAAGACGAACAAAGGGACTGTCAACTGTCAGAACCATAGCAGCCTGAGATTGTTCATGTGGAAGTGTCACAATGTGTGCATCCCTACCTACACAAACACCACCAATGCAGTGTCATGAAAAGACACTTCCATGCTGCAGAAATGAATACCCACTTGCAAAATACTACATGAAAACAGTGCCATGTCACCCACCCCCTCCCCGGCACGGCCACACAACACACCATGGCATGTCATGCAATGTGAGAGGAAAGAAATGAATCCCCACAACATGCCCCAAGTGTCAGCAGCTACAGTGTCCCTAATGGAAACATGTCCACACATGAAATGCTCACAGTAATGCAGGACCTACAACCCACATTACCAAATACTTACCAAGAATACCAATCACCTACACAACCTCCAACCTACCTTAAACATGACATTACAGACTTAAAAATTAGCTAGCCTCACCACCTGATGATGACAGCCCTCCGAACACTTGCAAGTATACAGTGTTAGCGCCACGCAAGAGTGTAGGTGCACTGCTTACAACATGGACTCCAGTTCCAAGGTGGACCGCATTGTGAAGACATGAGGAATGGACCTGCAAATATGGAGGATGAGATAGATGCAGAGGCACATATCAATATACCACGCAGTGTACAATACAACAACAATATTCACTATGAATATATACACAGTATTGACTACAGACTGCCCACACAGCTCATGGGAGTCCAATGTCACCATGGAAACGGGAAGCAGGAGGGGTGTGTGTGACAAAAACCCAAGCATCTGAACCAAATCCATGACAAGCCTGCATGTGCCCAGCCACAATGCAGCGTATGCCCACGGGAGCCACACATGGCAACACACTGTCCCAAAAAAAAAAAAAAAAGAAAATCAAAAATGGCCATTAATGGGCCCGGGGGGGTTGAGGAGGCCACCCAGGAGGTCCGAGGACAGGGTGCACACCAAAACCCACCTGTGTGGTTCTTGCGAAAAAAAAAACACCTCCATGGGCTCATGGCCTACACGGCTACCCTATTGTGGGAGTATCACTGCTGTCGCTATCCTCACCCTCTGCAGCTGCATCCGGAGGTGGTGGCACTATGGGAGGCAGCCCACGCAAAGCCCTAGTCTGTTCCTCCATGGCTGCAAGCATGCGGGTGTGGTAGGTCTCGTTCTGGAGGATGAGTGTGCAGAGGTCCCCATGCAACAACTCACAGGATGCCCGGACCTCCGCCCTATTTGCCTGCATCTCAGCTGAGAGCGTACGGGTGAGACGCTCCAGCTGCTGTTCTGTCCTTCGGTTTGTTGAAGCCTCAAGCTCAACAAGAGTCGTCCTGAGGTGAAGGAGTTCCAGCCTCAGGGCTTCCCTGTGGCCCTGGGACTCTATGGAGATGGCTTCCTGCAGAGTCGCCAGTGCCGCCCGCCTGTCCCTGTCGGACGCCAACATGTCCTCCCTGTGTGACTGGCAGATGGAGTCGGTTGCCTGCTGTAGTCGCTCCATCAGCCTTTCGGGGGGGACAATGGAAGTGGCCACCCTATCCATGGCCTGAGCCATCATCTCTGATGATGCTGCCTGTTGGGTTGCCATACCGTAAATGGATTGCTCCCATGCGGTATTGCCAGGTGGCGTACGGCCACCACGTCGGCGGGCACCACACCTGTCTGTGGCAAGGCGAACTGCGCCTTGCTGTGCCGGCACTGCCTGAGGCTGCAGGACTGCATTCCCCCTCTGATCTGCTGGCCCAGGAACAGGATCAGATGTCGTGGAGTGTGACCGTGCATCCATAACCACCAAAGGCGTACCTGCCAACACTGACATCCCCATTGAGGGTTCTAACCCTGGTGCAGGTGGGTCGGACAGAACAGAATCCCTCCCAGGAACACTCACCTGCGACGGCACGTAGGTCTCATCATCCAAATCAACACCTGAGTACAGCTCGGGGGAGGTGCAGCCAGAGACACCCCTTGAGAGCACGACCTGCAGCAGTTGTGGGTTCTCACCCACCACCACACCACGTCCCTCACTGGTGGTCGGTCGGCCCTCAGACCCCTCTTGGGTCTGCACCATCTCCACAACCCCAGCAGTATCAGGTGCGGCTTCCTCTGCAAAGACATAAAAGAAAACAAATGGAAACGGGCATTAGCACTATGGCACACAATGAGGGCTGAGAGGCTACAGAAACAGTACTTGATTGACATGTCCCACATGACTAAAACACTCCCATGCATGCACCGTCACTGCGTGTGATGGGGAGGCAGATGGCACACATTGATGACACCAAGATGGAAGATGAACACATTTGCTGCATGCTGCCTAGCAGTGGCATCACACATTGGCCAGTGATTGGCAGGTCAAATACACATGCCATCACACAGATGGCATGTACCCTAGCCGTGAAGTGAAGAGGGAGAGGAGGTCACCAATTGTTCATTCAGTCCAGTTTGTTCATATGATTGATTATTTTCATTGTAATGGTTCAAATGTTTAACATGCAGCTGCCAGTCAAAAATGGTCCTATAGCACAGGGACATGTCCAAACTAATCATGTCCACGAAACTGAGCCAGTCCACTGTACCATAGCCATGTCAGACATGTGACAATAGGACTGAGAAATCCCGAGTAAAAGTGGTGGTATGCAAACAATCTGCCTGAATAAACAGAGGTAAATAAGCAACAGTGTAGTGGCAAGATGACACTCCAAGGGCAACTGGCGTGGTGTTGGGCTGGATGTCTAATGTTGGCCGAAGGGATGCTGCTATACCCAAATGCTGTTGCCAAGAATGTTTAGGAAGAGGCACATGGGTGAGCCGAACCACTCAGGCACACATACCCTCCCCTGGCACCCAAACAGAAGCCCTCCCACACACACCATGCACATGGATGACACACACATGCATGTGCACTCACCGGACAATGCCTCGTAATCTGCCACTTCTCCCACGCCTTGGATCTGTTCCTCCGTGACGTAGGTCCCAGCAACCTGCTCATGTGGAGTGAGTTCTATGTCGTCTGCTGGAGACCCACCTCCAGTCACTAGAGTTGCGGCATGACTTGAGGCCAGCTTATTCTTTGCCCTGCGCTTCAGGTCATTCCAGCGCTTGTAGCATTCATTAGCTGTGCGCCTCACGATTCCAAGGGCACTTATGATGTCCGCAATGGTCTGCCAGTGTGCCTGACGTTGTGCAGGTATGGTCTTGGATCCTGCAACAATCACCATTTCGCGGTCATGTGCGGACACATACTCTACAAGTGCATTCAGTTCGGCCTCATTGAAGCTGGGCTTCCTTGACGGGCCGGACTGTGTAGCCGTGTCTGGGGCATCAGCCTCTACTGGACGAGCACTCTTCCTCTTCCGCTTGGAAGGTGGTGGGGATCCGGAGTGTCCTGCGCCGCTCTGGACACTAGGGGCAGGAGCGTGGGATTGCACACTCAGCTTGGGAGTTGGTGCAGGCATTATCTCAAGTGTGATGGTGTCAGGGGGAATGTCAGCATGATGGACTTGGACCGACACTGTCCTGGATGGGTGTGTGAGAGGTGGGGTGGATGGAGCTGCAGCTGCCCCTGCAGCCTCCCCAGCCTGCCTACGCGGGGCAGCAGATGACCTAGCTTCCCCTGATCCACGTGGCCTGATGACACCAACGTTCACTGGTGCATGTGGCCTAGACCTGCTGACCTGGAAGTCAGCCACGGAGTCACCCTGTGCCAGGTCTGGTTCCACAGTGGGCTGGTCCAACAAGGGCTGAGCATGGATGGTGTCAGCCACGGTAACCTCAACCAGGGGGGGGCATGGGTGTCCCTGACTGCTCCTCCACACATGGGGGGCTAGGAGCACCCTGCAAGTCACGGCCACGTGCCCTACCGGATCCACCACGGCCACCACTTGGGGCTCGGCCACCTTTGCCACCCTTACGGCTTGTTCGCCTCCCAGCCATGTCACTGATGTTATTGTGCGTTTGGGAGTTGATGTGAACTATTGTCCTTGGCAATTGGGGGTCAAAGGGGTTGGGTACCAGATGGTAATCGTACCCTAGTGCTCTAGCAAGGCTGTATGTCACCCCTGGGGAAAGATGACGGGTCACGCAACGCACAGGCACCCCAAAAAAGCGAAGTAAGGTGCACGCAACCCCTCCTAGACCACGTGCATGGAAAAATAAACCTGCACTACACTGTGGAACCCAGGAACACAAGAATTAACGTATGCGTGTCACACGCAGCCTAGAATGACCTCTGAAGGGGTACGCGACACATGGGGCAAGCACAGATGTTAGATACGTGCGCGACTCACCGTCCGCCAGGAACAAAAGCGTGAAAAATATGCGCGTGTGCGCGTTGGCAACACCCCCGCCAAAAGAAGAATTGTACGCTGTCTGAGGAGACAGGACAACAGTAGTAGGGAAGCTGTTTGAGGAAACAGGCCCAGGAAAAAGAGGAAAAGAGAAAAAGCTGTCAGAGGTAACAGGGAGTACGAACTGGAAACGCCGTGAAGTAAATCGCGTGTGAACCGACAAGAAGTACAGATTTCACCCACTCGCTCTCCACGAAAAGCACGTACAAGGAAATGGCGTTCTACACGTACCTTTTATACACACGTCACAGACGCGCATACGGAATGAGGCCATTTCCACCAATTACGCGATTTGACACTCGGATGTGTATCTCTTCATTTTTACACGCGCTATTCTCTACGGCCATGCGCGTGACGTCACAGCTGCGCATGGTGGCCTTTCGGCCAATGAAATCGCATATGTGAGCACACGTGGTAAAACTGCACGTCGGAGTGTCATCGCGTGTAATCGGAGGGAAGTGAGCGTACACGCGATTGGCCTGGGTACGTGTATTTCTGGGGTGCGCAGGAAGTTCCACACGCGATTGGTGGAAATCCATGTGTGCTCTGTCATCACGTGTAATGAGGGAAACACCCGGGCGCCTCACGTCACAGATGCGCTCACGCGCTAAGTACCTTTGGTCCAATGAAATCGCATATGCGTGCTGACGTGCATACGCGCTAAGGGCCTTTCCTCGATTTACACGCAGACGTGCAGGATTTTCACGTGCCAAATCACTCCGTGTCAAGCTGGCCACGCGTAAGCACACGGAAGACCACGCTCCTGCCCAGAAGGCCGAACTACTGTCCCCCAGAGCCCCGAGCACGCTCCCACCTGCCATCTGCTGCTGCCTGACTGCCTGCTGCCCACATGCCCTGCCATTTGCTGCCTGCACATCAGCCAGGGGTACTGTTGCTGTGACCACCCCTGCTGGAACCGAAGACTCCCGACTGGGATTCCATCGCTCCACAGCCCAGCCCCAGGACCCAGTTGCCCACCCACTCCTGCCTCTGGGGTTGTCATGTCGGGGCAAACACCATCTGAGACCACTGACAACCCCCGTCCAGAGAGGCAGAGAGGCACCAGCTTCAGTGCCACCGAAGTTGGTGTCCTGGTGGAGCAAGTCCTGGGGCAGTATGATGCCCACTTCGGAAGTTCCCGCGCCGATAAGGAAGGACGGACTCGGATCTGGACTGACATCGTGACTGCCATCAATGCGGAGGGGGTGGCAGTCCGCGACTTCCAACATGTCAAGAAGCGCTGGGAGGACTTCAGGTCCAGGACCCTGAACAAGGCCCGGTGCCTCTTGAAGGCAGCGGATGCCAAGGGGCGCCGGGGCCACTTGTCGGAAGAACAGATGAGGGTCCTGGAACGCATATCCCCAGCGCTCCACATCCAGGTCCTTGAGAGGCAGACCCGTCTGGAGTCGAGCGGTAAGTGTACATGCATCCTGATTGTGAGCTGTGTGTGTGGTGATTTTTCAGTATTGTGCAGGTTGCACATCTGTTTGTATGGGGTTGAGTATGGGTGGGGGTGTACAGGGCCGTGGGGCTAACACATGCGAGGGCTGGAATGTGTGAGACATGGATGGTGCTTGTGTGTGTAGGCTTGCATGCCAAATGCAGTTGTGTGGGCACACATGTTTGGATGAATGTGTATGTAAATAGACATGTCCGTGATGTCACACATGTATGTTGTTTTCAGCTGCATGTATCAGCACTGTGTACATGTGCATGTGTGTGTATTTGACAAGGGTGCAACAGTGATGCAACATGGATGCATGTGACAGCGGGATGTGGAAGCCTGATGGGCAGATGTGACATGGATGCCCATCTGAACACTGCGACACTTGGCAGAGGTGTACACATGCATGCAAGTGTGGTGGTGTGTGTACATGTGTGGTGCATTTCCTGTGTTGCATGTGATGTCTGGCTCACCTTTGCCTGCTCATGCTGTTGTATGTGTATGGATGGTGCTGGCAGTTGCAATATGGCTGTGGTATGGCTCATGTGTGCGAGTTGAAATGACATGTGTGTTGGGGATTGTGATGACATGTCTGAGGTTTGCCAATGCCACTCATGTACAACTGTCATGTGTGTATGTGTCCATTGTACAGTGCCCTGATGCCTGTGTTTTATTTCTCCCTGTCTGCAGCGTCAACTGATGAAGAGGGCGGAGAAGGTGCTGTGGAGCACAGCGGCGGGGATCCCACCGCCAGCCGGAGACGCAAGGCCCGGCTCCCCTCCCATGTTGTCATCTCGTCGGGGAGTGATGAGTCCAGTGCCGCGTCCCAGGCCGCAGCTGCCGGGGGAGGTCCAAGAGGCGGAGGTTGGAGTTAGACTCCTCGGCAGCAGAAGGGGCAGCTGGGACCCCACAGGGCCCAACGGGGGAAGATGGCACGGAGTCATCCAGGTTGGTGGGGGGTTTGGTGGAGGAGGAGGCCGTGCAAGCAACAGAGACGGGGTCTGGAGGTGGGGATCCCACTGGTGCTAGTGGTGCAGTGCAGGACCAGGGACAGGAGGCAGCACAGGCCGCCGCGGAGGTGCCTGTGTGCAATCCTGTCCCTGATCCTGTCCCTGCATCATCTTGCACCAGCAGGGATGCTTACGTCCAGACCCGTTTTCAGGCAGGGGATGAGCTCACGACAACTGGCCTTCCTCTGTCTGCGGACGTGGCTATCCGGGTCCGGGTTGAGCCTGTTCTGAGTGGTGTGGCGTTGCGTCAACGGGCCATGCGAGGTGACCTGCAGTCTTTTCATGAGGAGACTGCACGTCATCTCGAATGGCTCGTTGACCACGTCAGCCTGCTGGGACAGGTCACCCAGGCCGGATTCCTCCGTATGATGGGGCTTGCTACGACCCCCTCCTCAACTGAACCCCCTACGCGCCAGTCGTCCTCCGTGCCATCTTCCCACCCATCAGTCACCTGGGTGCCCTGTGGAGCTGCCTCTGACGGTGCGGCCTGGCTGGTGGAGGAGGCATCCCTGCCACAGTCGGGAGTCGGACGTCCAGCAGGGGTGGCCACATCAACGACTGCACCCCAGCCGGCGGAGGATGTGCAGGCAGCAGGAGGCAGTGCATGGGCAGAGGCACAGCAGCAGCGGCAACGTGGTGGGAGCCATGAAGGCTCGGGGCCTTCAACATCGGAGGGGCAGGCATCGGCTGGAGGGCAGGAGGACCCAGGACAGAGAGTGTCTTCCGTGTGGCAGCGGTTGGGCCACGCCATAGATGCAGAGCGGCAGCGGGCGGAAGAGGCACGGCTCACAATGGTCAAGGCGGAGAACTCCATGCGGAGGGTCCTGAGGCGGGCCGAGTGCCTCGAGGCAATCCGCAGGGGTTTGGAGGTGGACATGTCGACGGCCCTGCGGACCCTCAGGGCCATGGAGGAGGACCGCATCCGGGACATTGAGCAGGAGTTCGATGATGCCCTGGCCCGGGACATCCACAAGTGAGCCGTCAAACTAGCCCGCTGCCCTTGTACATAGTTATGTAGGTAGTGTTAGGTTTCATTTTTTTTAGGATTTATTTTGGACCTTTCGGACATTGGCCACATTTTTGTATATAGTTTATTTTATTAGTTAGTGTAGTTAGATAGGTTTCCTTTCTTTTGTTGGGATAATGGACCCTGGCTTATTCGTATGTACATAGTTCACTGTTGGATTGTATTTTTCTTACACATTTTAACCATGGAGCAATGGCTTTCTATTTTATTTCCCATTGGATTTTGTTTTCTGGACAGTGACTTTGGACACCATTACTTTGGATTTTGATTTTTGGTTTTGCTTTTTTTCACGGACATGCTTCTTTTCATTTTTGTACATTCCCATTTCTTTTTCTTTATTTTTGATTCTATTTATGTTTCCTTCAATACATATTTTTTTATCAAACTTCAATGTGTAGTATCATCTCATTGGTTTAATGCATATCCTGATATGGCTTTTGAGATTCACTGACACCCATTGGGTGTATGTGAGGGAAATGTGTTTGTTTCGGAACTTGCAATTGGTGTTCTGTCATGTAATTGCCAATTATGAGTGGGTGGATGCAATACTCGGGTGGGTGTTTTGCATTTGGAGGCTGACCATAGGGACCAGGGATCTAGACTGTGATGACATGTTGGCTGGAGAACATGAGTTGGACATGGGTGGGGGCCTGCTGGCAGGTGCCCCACAGTGCTGGGGGGTGGGGGTGCAGGGGGACATGAGTTGGACATGAGTGGGGGCCTGCTGGCAGGTGCCCCACAATGCTGGGGGGTGGGGTGCAGGGGTACATGAGTTGGGCATGAGTGGGGGCCTGCTGGCAGGTGCCCCACAGTGCTGGGGGTGGGGGTGCAGGGGTACATGAGTTGGACATGAGTGGGGGCCTGCTGGCAGGTGCCCCACAGTGGTCGGGGGTGGGGGTGGTGGTAGACATGAGTGGGGGCCTGGTGGAGGCTGCCCCTGCACTGCTGGGGGGTGGGGTGCAGGGGGACATGAGTGGGGGCCTGGTGGAGGGTGCCCCTGACTGCTGGGGGGTAGGGGGTGGTGGTAGACATGGGTGGGGGCCTGGTGGAGGCTGCCCCTGCACTGCTGGGGGGTGGGGGTGCAGGGGGACATGAGTGGGGGCCTGGTGGAGGGTGCCCCTGCACTGCTGGGGGGTGGGGGTGCAGGGGGACATGAGTTGGACATGAGTGGGGGCCTGTTGGCAGGTGCCCCACAGTGCTGTGGGGTGGGGGTGGTGGGAGACATGAGTGGGGGCCTGGTGGAGGCTGCCCCTGCACTGCTGGGGGGTGGGGGTGGTGGGAGACATGAGTGGGGGCCTGGTGGAGGCTACCCCTGGTGGCTGGGGGGTGGGGGTGGTGGTAGACATGGGTGGGGGCCTGGTGGAGGCTGCCCCTGCATTGCTGGGGGGTGGGGGTGCAGGGGGACATGAGTGGGGGCCTGGTGGAGGCTGCCCCTGCACTGCTGGGGGGTGGGGGTGCAGGGGGACATGAGTGGGGGCCTGGTGGAGGCTGCCCCTGGTGGCTGGGGGGTGGGGGTGGTGGTAGACATGGGTGGTGGCCTGGTGGAGGGTGCCCCTGACTGCTGGGGGGCAGGGGGTGGTGGTAGACATGGGTGGGGGCCTGGTGGAGGCTGCCCCTGCACTGCTGGGGGGTGGGAGTGCAGGGGGACATGAGTGGGGGCCTGGTGGAGGCTGCCCCTGCACTGCTGGGGGGTGGGGTTGCAGGGGGACATGAGTTGGACATGAGTGGGGGCCTGCTGGCATGTGCCCCACAGTGCTGTGGGGTGGGGGTGGTGGGAGACATGACTGGGGGCCTGGTGGAGGCTGCCCCTGCACTGCTGGGGGGTGGGGGTGGTGGGAGACATGAGTGGGGGCCTGGTGGAGGCTGGCCCTGGTGGCTGGGGGGTGGGGGTGGTGGTAGACATGGGTGGGGGCCTGGTGGAGGCTGCCCCTGCACTGCTGGGGGGTGGGGGTGCAGGGGGACATGAGTGGGGGCCTGGTGTAGGCTGGCTCTGCACTGCTGGGGGGTGGGGTGCAGGGGGACACGAGTGGGGGCCTGGTGGAGGCTGCCCCTGGTGGCTGGGGGGTGGGGGTGGTGGTAGACATGGGTGGGGGCCTGGTGGAGGGTGCCCCTGACTGCTGGGGGGTAGGGGTGGTGGTAGACATTGGTGGGGGCCTGGTGGAGGCTGCCCCTGCACTGCTGGGGGGTGGGGGTGCAGAGGGACATGAGTGGGGGCCTGGTGGAGGCTGCCCCTGCACTGCTGTGGGGTGGGGGTGCAGGGGGACATGAGTGGGGGCCTGGTGGAGGCTGCCCCTGGTGGCTGGGGGGTGGGGGTGGTGGTAGACATGGGTGGGGGCCTGGTGGAGGGTGCCCCTAACTGCTGGGGGGTAGGGGTGGTGGGAGACATGGGTGGGGGCCTGGTGGAGGCTGCCCCTGCACTGCTGTGGGGTGGGGGTGCAGGGGGACATGAGTGGGGGCCTGGTGGAGGCTGCCCCTGGTGGCTGGGGGGTGGGGGTGGTGGTAGACATGAGTGGGGGCCTGGTGGAGGCTGCCCCTGCACTGCTGGGGGGTCGGGGTGCAGGGGGACATGAGTTGGACATGAGTGGGGGCCTGCTGGCAGGTGCCCCACAGTGGTGGGGGGTGGGGGCGGTGGTAGACATGAGTGGGGGCCTGGTGGAGGCTGCCCCTGCACTGCTGGGGGGTGGGGGTGGTGGTAGAGATGGGTGGGGGCCTGGTGGAGGCTGCCCCTGGTGGCTGGGGGTGGGGGTGGTGGTAGACATGGGTGGGGGCCTGGTGGAGGCTGCCCCTGCACTGCTGGGGGGTGGGGGTGCAGGGGGACATGAGTTGGACATGAGTGGGGGCCTGCTGGCAGGTGCCCCACAGTGCTGGGGGGTGGGGGTGGTGGGAGACTTGAGTGGGGGCCTGGTGGAGGCTGCCCCTGCACTGCTGGGGGGTGGGGTGCAGGGGGACATGAGTGGGGGCCTGGTGGAGGCTGCCCCTGCACTGCTGGGGGGTGGGGGTGCAGGGGGACATGAGTGGGGGCCTGGTGGAGGCTGCCCCTGGTGGCTGGGGGTGGGGGTGGTGGTAGACATGGGTGGGGGCCAGGTGGAGGGTGCCCCTGACTGCTGGGGGTAGGGGTGGTGGTAGACATGGGTGGGGGCCTGGTGGAGACTGCCCCTGCACTGCTGGGGGTGGGGGTGCAGGGGGACATGAGTGGGGGCCTGGTGGAGGCTGCCCCTGCACTGCTAGGGGGTGGGGGTGCAGGGGGACATGAGTGGGGGCCTGGTGGAGGCTGACCCTGGTGGCTGGGGGGTGGGGTGGTGGTAGACATGGGTGGGGGCCTGGTGGAGGGTGCCCCTGACTGCTGGGGGGTAGGGGGTGGTGGGAGACATGGGTGGGAGCCTAGTGGAGGCTGCCCCTGCAATGCTGGGGGGTGGGGGTGCAGGGGGACATGAGTGGGGGCCTGGTGGAGGCTGCCCCTGCACTGCTGGGGGTGGGGGTGGTGGTAGACATGGGTGGGGGCCTGGTGGAGGCTGCCCCTGGTGGCTGGGGGTGGGGGAGGTGGTAGACATGGGTGGGGGCTTGGTGGAGGCTGCCCCTGCACTGCTGGGGGGTGGGGGTGCAGGGGGACATGAGTGGGGACATGAGTGGGGGCCTGCTGGCAGGTGCCCCACAGTGCTGGGGGTGGGGTTGGTGGGAGACATGAGTGGGGGCCTGGTGGAGGCTGCCCCTGCACTGCTGGGGGGTGGGGGTGGTGGGAGACATGAGTGTGGGCCTGGTGGAGGCTGCCCCTGCACTGCTGGGGGGTGGGGGTGCAGGGGGACATGAGTGGGGGCCTGGTGGAGGCTGCCCCTGCACTGCTGGGGGTGGGGGTGCAGGAGGACATGAGTGGGGGCCTGGTGGAGGCTGCCCCTGGTGGCTAGGGGGTGGGGGTGGTGGTAGACATGAGTGGGGGCCTGGTGGAGGCTGCCCCTGCACTGCTGGGGGGTGGGGGTGCAGGGGGACATGAGTTGGACATGAGTGGGGGCCTGCTGGCAGGTGCCCCACAGTGCTGGGGGGTGGGGTGGTGGGAGACATGAGTGGGGGCCTGGTGGAGGCTGCCCCTGCACTGCTGGGGGGTGGGGGTGCAGGGGGACATGAGTGGGGGCCTGGTGGAGGCTGCCCTTGCACTGCTGGGGGGTGCGGGTGGTGGGAGACATGAGTGGGGGCCTGGTGGAGGCTGCCCCTGGTGGCTGGGGGGTGGGGGTGGTGGTAGACATGGGTGGGGGCCTGGTGGAGGCTGCCCCTGCACTGCTGGGGGGTGGGGGTGGTGGGAGACATGAGTGGGGGCCTGGTGGAGGCTGCCCCTGGTGGCTGGGGGGTGGGGGTGGTGGTAGACATGGGTGGGGGCCTGGTGGAGGCTGCCCCTGCACTGCTGGGGGGTGGGGGTGGTGGGAGACATGAGTGGGGGCCTGGTGGAGGCTGCCCCTGGTGGCTGGGGGGTGGGGGTGGTGGTAGACATGGGTGGGGGCCTGGTGGAGGCTGCCCCTGCACTGCTGGGGGGTGGGGGTGCAGGGGGACATGAGTGGGGGCCTGGTGTAGGCTGGCTCTGCACTGCTGGGGGGTGGGGGTGCAGGGGGACACGAGTGGGGGCCTGGTGGAGGCTGCCCCTGGTGGCTGGGGGGTGGGGGTGGTGGTAGACATGGGTGGGGGCCTGGTGGAGGGTGCCCCTGACAGCTGGGGGGTAGGGGTGGTGGTAGACATTGGTGGGGGCCTGGTGGAGGCTGCCCCTGCACTGCTGGGGGGTGGGGGTGCAGGGGGACATGAGTGGGGGCCTGGTGGAGGCTGCCCCTGCACTGCTGTGGGGTGGGGGTGCAGGGGGACATGAGTGGGGGCCTGGTGGAGGCTGCCCCTGGTGGCTGGGGGGTGGGGGTGGTGGTAGACATGGGTGGGGGCCTGGTGGAGGGTGCCCCTAACTGCTGGGGGGTAGCGGTGGTGGGAGACATGGGTGGGGGCCTGGTAGAGGCTGCCCCTGCACTGCTGTGGGGTGGGGGTCAAGGGGGACATGAGTGGGGGCCTGGTGGAGGCTGCCCCTGGTGGCTGGGGGGTGGGGGTGGTGGTAGACATGAGTGGGGGCCTGGTGGAGGCTGCCCCTGCACTGCTGGGGGGTCGGGGTGCAGGGGGACATGAGTTGGACATGAGTGGGGGCCTGCTGGCAGGTGCCCCACAGTGGTGGGGGTGGGGGCGGTGGTAGACATGAGTGGGGGCCTGGTGGAGGCTGCCCCTGCACTGCTGGGGGGTGGGGGTGGTGGTAGAGATGGGTGGGGGCCTGGTGGAGGCTGCCCCTGGTGGCTGGGGGTGGGGGTGGTGGTAGACATGGGTGCGGGCCTGGTGGAGGCTGCCCCTGCACTGCTGGGGGGTGGGGGTGCAGGGGGACATGAGTTGGACATGAGTGGGGGCCTGCTGGCAGGTGCCCCACAGTGCTGGGGGGTGGGGGTGGTGGGAGACTTGAGTGGGGGCCTGGTGGAGGCTGCCCCTGCACTGCTGGGGGGTGGGGTGCAGGGGGACATGAGTGGGGGCCTGGTGGAGGCTGCCCCTGCACTGCTGGGGGGTGGGGGTGCAGGGGGACATGAGTGGGGGCCTGGTGGAGGCTGCCCCTGGTGGCTGGGGGTGGGGGTGGTGGTAGACATGGGTGGGGGCCAGGTGGAGGGTGCCCCTGACTGCTGGGGGTAGGGGTGGTGGTAGACATGGGTGGGGGCCTGGTGGAGACTGCCCCTGCACTGCTGGGGGTGGGGGTGCAGGGGGACATGAGTGGGGGCCTGGTGGAGGCTGCCCCTGCACTGCTAGGGGGTGGGGGTGCAGGGGGACATGAGTGGGGGCCTGGTGGAGGCTGACCCTGGTGGCTGGGGGGTGGGGTGGTGGTAGACATGGGTGGGGGCCTGGTGGAGGGTGCCCCTGACTGCTGGGGGGTAGGGGGTGGTGGGAGACATGGGTGGGAGCCTGGTGGAGGCTGCCCCTGCACTGCTGGGGGGTGGGGGTGCAGGGGGACATGAGTGGGGGCCTGGTGGAGGCTGCTCCTGGTGGCTGGGGGGTGGGGGTGGTGTAGACATGAGTGGGGGCCTGGTGGAGGCTGCCCCTGCACTGCTGGGGGTGGGGGTGGTGGTAGACATGGGTGGGGGCCTGGTGGAGGCTGCCCCTGGTGGCTGGGGGTGGGGGAGGTGGTAGACATGGGTGGGGGCCTGGTGGAGGCTGCCCCTGCACTGCTGGGGGGTGGGGGTGCAGGGGGACATGAGTGGGGGCCTGGTGGAGGCTGCCCCTGCACTGCTGGGGGTGGGGGTGGTGGGAGACATGAGTGGGGGCCTGGTGGAGGCTGCCCCTGGTGGCTGGGGGCTGGGGTGGTGGTAGACATGGGTGTGGGCCTGGTGGAGGCTGCCCCTGCACTGCTGGGGGGTGGGGGTGCAGGGGGACATGAGTGGGGGCCTGGTGGAGGCTGCCCCTGCACTGCTGGGGGTGGGGGTGCAGGAGGACATGAGTGGGGGCCTGGTGGAGGCTGCCCCTGGTGGCTAGGGGGTGGGGGTGGTGGTAGACATGAGTGGGGGCCTGGTGGAGGCTGCCCCTGCACTGCTGGGGGGTGGGGGTGCAGGGGGACATGAGTTGGACATGAGTGGGGGCCTGCTGGCAGGTGCCCCACAGTGCTGGGGGGTGGGGTGGTGGGAGACATGAGTGGGGGCCTGGTGGAGGCTGCCCCTGCACTGCTGGGGGGTGGGGGTGCAGGGGGACATGAGTGGGGGCCTGGTGGAGGCTGCCCTTGCACTGCTGGGGGGTGCGGGTGGTGGGAGACATGAGTGGGGGCCTGGTGGAGGCTGCCCCTGGTGGCTGGGGGGTGGGGGTGGTGGTAGACATGGGTGGGGGCCTGGTGGAGGCTGCCCCTGCACTGCTGGGGGGTGGGGTGGTGGGAGACATGAGTGGGGGCCTGGTGGAGGCTGCCCCTGGTGGCTGGGGGGTGGGGGTGGTGGTAGACATGGGTGGGGGCCTGGTGGAGGCTGCCCCTGCACTGCTGGGGGGTGGGGGTGGTGGGAGACATGAGTGGGGGCCTGGTGGAGGCTGCCCCTGGAGGCTGGGGGGTGGGGGTGGTGGTAGACATGGGTGGGGGCCTGGTGGAGGCTGCCCCTGCACTGCTGGGGGATGGGGGTGGTGGGAGACATGCATTGTTGATCAGTAGTGCAAGGTGACATGTGGGTTGGCTGGGGGGCATGCCCATGGTGGATGGGCTGCCTGCGGGACATGAGCAGGGGTGCAGGGTAGTCCCCCATGGTGTGGGCTGCCTGCAGGGGCCGTGGAGGTTGTAGAGCGAACACCTGGAAGGACCCACACGGCCAATTCACGTGTAGTACTCCCCAGAACCCCTGAAATAAACGTACCCTGCTGAAATAGCGTGTGGAACTTCCCGCGCACCCCTGGAATACACGTACCCTGCTCGCACGGGGCAAATCGCGTGTGGAACTTCCCGCGCACCCCTGAAATACACGTACCCTGATGGAATCGCGTGTAGAACTTCCCGCGCACCCCTGAAATACACGTACCCTGCTGAAATCGCGTATGGAACTTCCCGCGCACCCCTGAATTACACGTACCCTGCTCGCAAGGGGCCAATCGCGTGTGGAACTTCCCGCGCACCCCTGCAATACACGTACCCTGCTGAAATCGCGTGTGGAACTTCCCGCACACCCCTGGAATACACGTACCCTGCTCGCACGGGGCCAATCGCGTGTGGAACTTCCCGCGCACCCCTGAAATACACGTACCCTGATGGAATCGCGTGTGGAACTTCACGCGCACCCCTGAAATACACGTACCCTGCTGAAATTGCGTGTGGAACTTCCCGCGCACCCCTGAATTACACGTACCCTGCTCGCACGGGGCCAATCACGTGTGGAACTTCCTGTGCACCCCTGAAATACACGTACCCTGCTGAAATCGCGTGTGGAACTTCCCGTGCACCCCTGAAATACACGTACCCTGCTGATTTTGCGTGTGGAACTTCCCGCGCACCCCTGATGCACACATACACAGGACAATCGCGTGTGGAACTTCCCGCGAACCACTGAAATACACGTTCCCCGCTTGGCGTTTGCTGTTTGCCAGCCCTGTGAACTGGTCCAGGTTTAGCACAGCCCTTTGCGATTATTTGGGGATTTTGAAGGCTTTTCCTTGTGCGAGGGCGTTCTTGGGGGCGTAACTGGCGCTGCTGCAGGGTCGCTGGGCCACGCTGCGCCACGGCTGGTTTTGGATGCAAAAATCCATGAATACGCTGTGCGCGGAAATCGATTTTGTTGTGCGCCAGTCGCGTGCGCCACTTTTGTGCGAATTTCTATGAATTACCCTGAATGCCTCTCAAGCTCCTTCTTTTGCCTCCCACTCATTCCCCTGTTCATTTAGGGGGATCCTCCACCGCACTCTCCCTTTCGCTGCACAGTCTAAACACCACACTCCCCCAAACCCCACCACTTACTTTTACTAGATCCTGCTGCGGCCTAACTCCAGGCTGCTTTCCTGAGAACAAGACATACACCGCTTTGCGCAACATGACAGGGCACCGGTCTCTACCACAATCCTTTCAAGTGTATCTGTCTGGGTAATAAGCTTGGGTAAGGAGGTCAGGAGTTGTAGTTCCTGATTCAGGTCACGGGCCATAATGGGAGACTTAGGCTCCATGTAACTGGGCCCTGCTAAGCGACAAGGCCGCAGAGCAGTAGCTCTGGAGCTATCATCCTGAAGCCCAGGGCCTTCGCTAGCCCCTATGGTCACTGCACAGCAGGGTCTCAATGCCAAGCAGGGGCCTTTAATGCAGAGGCTACAGGCCGGAAAGCTCATGCCTCAGAGATATTCATCGACCTCTACATTTTAAACACTAGAGCAGATGTATTAGGGGCCATGGAGATGTGTTTGTGCAGTACAGTTTTTTTCGTCTGATCATAGCCGATCATAGCCGAGTAAGCTTTCATGTGGCGAACACACACCAACGAGACGTCTCTAGAAGTGGATTCTCTACACCAACGTGGTTTCATATTGGCAAGTTCAGAGTCTTGCCAACTATTTTTTATTTCAGAAGTGGATGGGTTCTCCTTTTTGACAAGAGGGAACAAGACATCCAGGGGATTGATGATGGCATCATGGAGACCGGCAACAAGGGCATGAGGATTGATGGCAAAGCAGATGATGACCAGGCTAGGTAAACACGGGGATGACCAACAACAGTACTGTGCCAAATGAGCATATTGTATTATGAGATGTCTGGGTACAGACTCAATAAGAGTGCTACTAGACTCAATAAGGGTGCTACTAGACTCAATAAGAGTGCTACTAGACTCAATAAGGGTGCTACTACATGTGTATTATCAGCAATAAGAAATGAAATGACCATAGCTACTACTAGTAGTAATTAAAAAAAAGTACGGAATTAAAAGGAAACAGCTAAAGACATAAAATATTATTTACGTATATCTCAAAGGGAAGTGCGAAATCATTTTTCATAGATTGTGGAAAAGCGTTGGCATCAGGAGAAGGATGGAATCTTAAACCTTGAGTTCTCAAAGCGCCTGCTGCTTTTCTTCTTACATAACAAACTGCTCTTCAATTCTGGCTACAAACTACCTGGGGACTTTATAATGATGATTGCGAAAAAAGGGAAAGTGTGCAGTGTTCCAAAAGCCACCTGTTTTATCCCGCTGCCTGGTTAGGGTCATGTGGGTATTTACCCAATGCAGTTTTCTGGGAGTACAATGTATAGTAAATACGGCATGTTTATGAGTTGGGAATCTGCATGGCATGTCTGCAAACATTTCCACAAACCCTTACCTTCCCCTTAAAGGGGCAGTTACACAACGGTGTGCCCCCAAAGTGAAGGGATGCTGATGTATCCCTTCATTTTAAGGTACATAAATGTGTGTGGGGCCACTCCCAAAGTGATGGAAAATATGGGCATCACTGATGACCACTAACTTTCTCAACCCCTGTATTGAAAAATGCCCATAAGGGTCACTATGAACCTTCTGTGAATTATTTTACATGGCATGGTACCGGTGTGATCTGATACTGTGCCACAGTCATTTTGATTCCCCAAACTGAGATCAATATATATACATATTTTTACAATAACAAAACATGGCATGCATATTTTCTGAAATACAGCGTGCAGTATTTCCAGAAATCTCCTTGTTTTATTTCCGATGGGACAGCCAAACTTCTAGTGCCGCACATACCCTCAAATGTCTGCATGCACTAACAGCAATTATTGTGTTTAGAGATCAGAGATGAAAATACACCCACCACCAACTGAGACCCTCTCTGGGTCTTTTTTAGGTGTCCTTTTGAGGTGCCCTTTGTACTCTAACTTCCCCAAAACACTCTCTGGATTTGTGCCGACTCCCTCTTGTCTGTATTCCCTGTTGGGCTGACCTGATTGCTTGGCAGCTTACATCAGTAAAGCCCTCCCCAGGGGGCAAGCAGCAGCAGCTTCTGTCACTCTCTTCACTCATCTGTGGCATGCCATGTCCTGTTGACTGCTGTGTGCAATTAGAACTAAACATGAGCCTACGAACACGAGGCACCCTCCTGCCCGAGTGCCCTGATATGATAAGTAGGCCATACTTGTCAGCGTCAGATGCATCTCTGGCTTCTTTCCTTTTTATTATGAATTAGCATTCTAACACCCAATTACCAGGAGCTTGACGACAGACTATATGAATGGAAAGATTCCCTGCGTGGCCGACATATTTTTCCAGTCTTTGCATTTAGGCTAATAATGAGATTCATCGTTTTAAAGTTCTGTCTACTCAAGAAAGCAAATGCACCAGGATAAAAGTATCTTCTGGCAGCCATCTTAAGTGGGAATACATTGTTTCAGCTATTATTACTCTATGAAAGATTATTATATGCTGGCTGATCTGGAAACAACTCATACTTTATATTACACAAGAGGGCACGCCTAATTAGGGCTGTACTTTCTTTTTAAACACAGCAAATCTCTGGTTAAACCCTGTGTTTTCCTCCATGGCGAAGGCTTCTCTCTTCAACTCCTTGTCTACTAATATGAAGCCCAGGAGTGTTGTCAATTCTTTCGAATTTGAACTTTTGCCTAGAAATATGCACCCTGATAACTATACCTTATCCACCACTGAAAAATGTATTGCTGTTAAATATATAAGTATAATATATAAATCCGTTTAGGAGGTTAAGTGCTCACTGCTTACATCTGTGTTTGATGGATCACAGGGTCAAATCTAGGTTAGACTGGTTTACGTTTTCACTCATTTGAAGTTGGTAAACTTAGTGCAATTAGAATTGGTAACATTAACATCTAGCTACACTGCTATAAAATTGCAACAAATATGTCAATAGGTGCTTTCAGAACAGCTTCGAGAAGGTCCATGCTGGCTCAGCCGTTCAGGAACATCCACTGAATCTCTAAAAATTCTTTGTGCTGAGTCCATGTAGATGAATGAAATTTCGTGTGCCCACTTGGATGCATGAAGCCGAAGGGCTTCTGCGGTCCATATTGTTTCCAGTCTACCGTGTTTTACTCGCTCCCCACCTGTTGCCTTACCTGTATCAGCCTGTGCACCTACACCAGCACCAGAAAGCTACACCCTCACATACAGGTGTATCACGTCCTGAGTAGCACCACACGACAATATGATTGCCGATTTGCCTCCCAACATCCGGCAAGAGTTGGAGGAGTACTGCAGGAAGTGAGTTCTTGGAGCCCCTAAACTGCCCTGCTGCCGCAGCGGGCCATGTTGATGGCTTAGCTCCGCCACTCCTAATACAGCAGAGGGCATGACGGGTAAAGATGCCCCGCCCTACAAGCACACTCCTGCATGAAAGAAAGCTGCGGGGACAGTGGATCCTCTTTTTTGAACCCCAGTCATTTTTTGGGGCACTTGTCTGCCCCATCACCAAGGTGCTAAAAGCCATAGCACCCTGGGGGGCAGAACTGGTGGGCATTAGTAGCTGAAGATTGGAACATTAATTCAGGCTTTTCTGGGCACCTAAGGGCCACCATTGGCCGCCTTCTCAGCTTTTAATTATAGCATGTTTTCTTTTTTTAAGGCACAAGGTTATGGAAAAAGCCTCCATTCTTTTTTTTTAATTATTTTATTTATGAGATTTTACATATAGATAAACAAGTAAATCAATCAATTAGTACAGAACCATAAAGTATACATAGAACAGCAGAACATTATATATTCATAACCAGCAGGAATCTAGTAAATATTCTAGTAAATATTCAGAAAGTCATCCCAAACCCTTCCATGCAATCTCAACTTCCCCTGCCTTTTAAAAACCACCTTTTCCATGGACGCAAGGGCAGACATCCCCTCAATCCAATCTTCAAGAACTGGTGCAATCCGTGATTTCCAGCTCCTCAAAACCAATTTCTTGCCCAGACTAGCACCACGAAGCAGAAACTTTTTCCGTGACACAGAAAGATCCTCCACCAACTCTCCTCCTCCCAAAATCATTGTCATAAAATCCAATTCAACATCCAGATTCAAAACACGCAAACAGACACAACAAACATCATGCCAAAATCCCCGTACACGCACACATTCCCACAGTAGATGTTCCAAACTTCCCTGTCCATTCCCACAACACCAGCAATCATCCAAGTCCATCAACCCCCTCTTAAACATTCGTTCCGGACTCCAAAACACTCTATTGAGGATCTTTATCTGTCTTGACCGTTCCACCAGATCAATAGCACATAGTTTAACAATCGCACACATATCCAACCACATCTCGGGTGAAATCTCACACCCCAATCTTCCTCCCCATTCATCTCTCAAAGCAGAATTCTCCTTATAAGCAGACACAATACAATTGTATATCCTGCTAGCAATCGAACAACCACCTGGCTCCCTTTCTTTAAGAAAGAGATTTACCATTGAACTTCCTTGCTCCACCACATCACTTATGCATCTTTTTAATTTTACTGAAGTCATCAGATCTGAAATTATCAATGTGAAACTTCACTCGCAACTCACGCTCTCCAATCCACACTCCATCCACCAGAACATCATCAATCCAGAGAACTTCACCGGAAGCATACCTGGAATGTAATTAATTTTCGGAGCTGCATTCATCTTTAGTGCATTCACCTTGCCCCATAGGGACAAATGAAGCAATGACCACCTCAAAATGCTCATTTTCAAATCACTACATACCTCACTCATGTTTACCACAACCATCTCATCCACCAGCGGGGTTAACCATATACCCAGATATTTTAGTTTCCTTTCACACCACTGAAACCCAAGTCCAGTAATCAAATTCTTATCACAGTATCCTGAAATCAGCAACACCTCAGATTTAGACCAATTGACCTTAAATCCTGCCACCGCATGAAATCTATCTAAAACAGCCTCCATTCTATACTGCTCCCTTGTTCTACTCACAGCTTCGAGTTCTCTAACACATCAGCAAATTTGGAAGATATGCCCTAACTGCATGTTATAAGGATGCATTCCAAGCTTCCCTTTTTGATGTATACAGATGGGGCCCTAATCCAGGACACATAGAAAATACGTGTCCAAGCCAATACAACTATTTCTTATTGATGATTTACTTATAAGGATCTTATCAGAATCTTCTAAGATCTTACATAAATTCTACTTTAAACTTATACGATTTACGAAATAAATAAGTGTTTGGATGTCATAAAAGTTCTTATAAAGTTCATATTTTTGTTATAAAAAATCCCAGTGGTTTCTCACACATACCTATAAGAATCGTATAAGTAATTTTTGTATGGGAGCAAACCCCACATGACCTTATCACTTGTTAGAGGCACTAGACTTGGGCTCAGGGCCACCAATTCGGTGGCAGACACATACCACACAACAGAGCCCTCTCGTGTGGGCTCTAACACTTCATAGAAAGACAATACCCAAAGTCACAAAGTATTTTTCATGTGATCTTCCAGGTTACGTTTTGCCTGAAAGACCTGCAAGAGACCCTTAGTCTATGTGACTATAGGATTTTCCAACCAGAACCACTGACCAGACACAATAGTACTGTCTCTATGCTTAAATAATCAACAATGGGCCTACAGGTCTATGGTGCCAGAGAAAATACACAAAGCTATTGTTTGAGTGCTGGTTGATGGCCGGGTGTTGGTGGGTCTCATAGGGCTGTTTTTGAATACCACGGCATGAGAGCAGAGTGATGAGGATGTGGCCCTGTAGCCCTGATGGTCGAAGGCCTGCCAAGCCCTTGCTAACGTCCTTTCTTCTACCCCCCTCTCCATTAGCAAGCCTATCTGTGGTTCTGGGTGACGGCAACCTGCCTACTCTCTCTGGAAAACGGAAATGCTGTGTTCACTGCTTCTGGAAATCGAAATGTACTGCATCCCAAACTGTAGATGGAGAGCTGCACTGAGGGCAGAGAGACGCATAAGCCGTGGGCTGCATGTAGTGCTACACTGACAGGCACAGATTCCTCCGCACTTCCTGATCCCTGTTCTCCAACATCACGTCTGCCATTGCAGCACTCACACTGTCAGGTATTGGAGGGTAGGAGTGCAAGCCACTACACTCCAGCGGCCTCTGCAAATATGTTGTAATGTGTACCTCGGGTGAGGTGATGACATCACTGTACATGGAATGTGGTGAGGTCAGAGTGAGTGGAGTGTTGGGATGTTTTGCTCTGAAGCTGGGGTTCTATGTTTGACAGTTGAGAGATATGCTGGCTTGAGGGGACATGCCAATGTTGTTCCAGGAAACTATCTTACAATAAACCTACTTAATATCTTACCTGCTGGTCCGGGCGTTCTTCAGGTACCAAGATATTACACTGGCGACGAGGATGGGATGCTGTTGAGGAGGGGACAGTCCATAACCAGGAAACATTGACCTCCAGTGGATACATGTCCCAGCACCAAGCTACAGCAGGCGGATGTCCAGAGTTGTTTAATCTGATCTGTACAGGTCTTTTTCAGCAGGCCGGGTGGTGCTGAGTAAAGGAGCCTGTTCGGCACACATGTCGGTGTGCAGTGCATTTTTGAGCCTGTCGGCACACAGGTCGGTGTGCAACGCAGTTCAGGGCTCCTAAATGCAGTTGGAGTATTTTCTCACAGGTCCGCCTGAATACAAGGACCGGTGCTGCTGGAGGGCTTGCGGCCCATTGTGCGGTCTGCAGGGCTCCAAAGAGCATCGGGTGCTGCTGTGCGGTCTGGCGGCACACGGGTCGGAGTGTGGAGTTCCTTTGTTTCATCTTCACAGCTGTGAGAACGGGCAGCGCTGTGAGTTGGCTCCGTTCCCGTTCGGGACCAGTTGAAAGTTCTGCATGTGCTAGCGGAGATTCGCATGACGAAAGCAGCCGTTCGGACTTTCTTTGTGTCTCGGAGAGAAGCGCCGAGATGCAGGTGACTATCGGAATGGAAACTGTTTCCCCTGGATGCCTTGTAGTTCCGTGCGGTGTGCTGAGGAGGAGGGCGTCCGGGAAGAGGTTCCCTGGTGCCGCGGGCTCTGAAGAATCTGCATCCGTTGGTGCGCATGAGAGATGTTGTTCTCACTGTAGCTTAAGGCAAATGGTGACGTGGCGTTCCATGGGTCATGCGTTCCAGCACGGGAAGCTGTATTCTTGATGAGAGTGTCGAACCCACGTTAGAGGTCACGTTCCCCACGTTGTGCCGTACATTCCAGCGTGAGCTGCTGGAACACAGGAAAGGACTGTGCTGCATTGCGTGTATGCGGCACAGGAATAATACTTCCGTTGATCTTTCAGTTGCTGTTTGTAGACCTCATCTTCGGGATAGGGGTGATAACGCGGATTTGTCTAATGGCATGGAGGGAGCCATTGCTGGCAAATGTGCATACTCCACGAGTAGCTTTGGTCTCGTGTCGAGGGGCAGTGAGGAGGATCCTAGGTGCTACAGCTCCAGTCGACCAGGCACAATAGAGGATTTGGCAGTGGTCTGTGGCCGGAGTTGTTGTGCTGCATGGGCCTTGGAGGAGTTAGGCCCGATGTCGCAACATTTTGATGTGATGAAGAGGACGTTCCTGTTGATGAGGAATTTACTTGACTAGTGAGATTTCATTATTGCCGGTTGTGTTTAGTTTCAGAGTGTGTGTGTTGCATGGGCCCGAGTGAGTGAGTGTGGATGCGCGCGCTGAATGTTGTGTATGAGTGTATGTGGGTGTGTGTTTAGGATTGTGTTTTGTAAATGCATAATTCAGTGCCAGTGCGATTTTTAGTGTGGTTGCATTTAACATGCCTAAAATTGCATTGCCTATTTAACTGTATTTTTCTTGCAGGTGGGACTCAACCTTTGGGAATTTGGACTTGTGGGTGGGGGTACTCACATTTGATGACCAGTGGTGATGTTTTAATTTATGTGCTAATGTTAAAAAAAAAAATGTTTTTTTTACAGGTTGGTTGCATTTTGGGTTTGGATGGACTCATGGGTGGGGGTGCCCGCGGGTGGTTATAGTTTATTAATGGCAGTGTTATCCTCTGTCTTGAAGGCAGTGATTGAAACCTATAGTGCGCTAAGACATGTCACCTGTTATGTGACCGGTTATGCTAGTGTTCTGTGTAGCTGTTTATCTGCACATGTAATCCAAGGTTTCTGTTATGTACAAGGTTTCCATTGTATGCCCCGTGAGTTTAGCAGTGGTGCATGTGGTGTGTGGGGAATTTCTATTTTCAGTGTGTGTGTGAGATGTTTGCATGCTTTTGTTGAATGCAGTTGGTTGGACCAGGCGTCCAACGTGAGTGGTGTGTGTGTGCTGCGTTGTTGCAGTAGGCTGGACCAGGGGTCTATGGTTTAGTGTGTGTGCTGCAGTGGTGCAGTAGGCTGGACCTGGGGTCCACGGTGTTAGTGGGTGTGCAGCGGTTGAGCTCTGGCTGGACCTGGGGTCTGTGGTGAGTGGTGTGCTGCATCATTGCAGTAGGCTGGACAAGGGGTCCATGGTTTTGTGAGTGTGGTGCAGTGGTGCGGTAGGCTGGACCTGGGGTCCGTGGTGTTAGTGGGTGTGCTGCGGTTGAGCAGTTGGCTGAACCAGGGGTTCCAGGTTGAGATACAGTTGTATTGTGTTGGTTCAGGGTGGTTATGTTTCCGCTATCCTTTGGGATTGGGTTCTTAGGTGTTCTTGTGGTGTTGGGGTGCCCTGTAGGGGTGCTGTGGTGAACTGTTCTACGGTTGTTGTGCTTGTTGTTGCTCTTGTTGAGCTGGGTTTGTGCCGGGGGTGGCAGTCCTGGTGTCCTAGGGGGCAGTCTAGGGCGGAAGGATGTTTGTGCACGGAGGGTTAGGCGTGTTAGGTAGTTTATTCTGTGTGGACGCAGGGTCGTGGCAGGATCTAGATTCCAAGGGGCAGCTTGGAACAGGTGGAAGTGCTTAGTTTATTGTTTTCATTTCTCAAGGGTATTTTCCAGTTCTGTTTAGGGGAGGAGTTAGCCCTTATTAGATTGCGTTGGGTTCCTCACTGTTTTGTTTATAGAGGAGGAGTGGAATTGGAGTTGGAGTTGGTGTCTTGTTTTACACGGGTTGTTATGTTGGGTGTCTTGTTTGACACGGGTTGTTATGTTGTCCAATTACTTATGGCACAGTTAGATAGTATTTCTTGGGGTGCCATGTAGGTATTGTTGTGTCCCATGGTTTTATGATTGAGCACTTTCCCTAGTTTCATAGATCTGGAGTGTCCTTGGAGTGTTCAGGGTTATAGGTGTTCTCCGGGTGGCAGTTTCTTGTCACCAGTGGAGTTGGTAAGTTGGTGCATTACATGCTGGCCACACGTGTATGTAGGGGTTTGTCTGGTGGTGGTTTTTGTGCAATTTCACTTTGTTCAATAAAGGAAAGGAGGGAGAAGTGTTGTAATGTGTACCTTGGGTGAGGTGATGACATCACTGTACATGGAATGTGGTGTGGTCAGAGTGAGTGGAGTGTTGGGGTGTTTTGCTCTGAAGCTGGGGTTCTATATTTTACAGTTGAGAGATATGCTGGCTTAAGGGGACATGCCAATGTTGTTCCTGGAAACTATCTTACAATAAACCTACTTAATATCTTACCTGCTGGTCCGGGTGTTCGTCAGGTACCAAGATATTACAGAATACTCCATGCTTCATCCTGGTCACACCCTGGTCACACCACACATCAAGTCTGATATGGCCGAGTGCAGAATTTGGCATGCATGATTCCACTCAAAAACTCAACTATACCGGACCAAAACCAACGTCATGGAGGAAAGTGGAGCACAGACACTCTAAATAAAGCACAGAATTTCTGAACAGGCCTTAGGTGACTTCTTTTAGAAAATATGTTTTAAATTGAATTTTAAATTCCAAATTCAATCCCGTTTTGCCAGTTCAAATTTGATTTCTGGCAATTGCCTTTAATGCTCCTGATTTCCCTGAAATAAAATGATTTCCCTGCCATAAACTTATGTTAACTTTGAATATGGAATATTTACATATTCACAATTGCTTGTGACTTTTCAAAGAAGAGATGATGAAAGATACCGTGCATTGTTCAAAATCAGGGGTGGATTGAAGGAGCTCAATCAATACAATACGCTAAACAATAGCAACATTGAATTCAAATGGGCATTCTAATGGTGACACATCTTTACCGTGATGCAATTGTGCTCTATTTGTTTACCACACTGGTGGTGGGGAGGCACAGGTGGGGTGGTAAGGTTGTGTGTGTGTGTGCGTATGTGTGTGTGTGCATGTATGTGTGTGTTGGGGGTCTTTGTGTGTTGGGGGTCTTTGTGTGGGGCATGACTTTGGGGTGTGCCGATGCCAGAGGTGACATGCAGGTGAGTGACAGGGTGGTGTGATGGGCTATGGGGGTTAAAGGAAGGACCCCCTCCAACAGTGACAGGGGCAGCACACCAAATGTGGTGCGCTAAATGCCAGTGTGGTAATGTATTGTGAGGGCGAGGCATGGAGCCATTCTAATAATGCCTTGAAGAATATAAAGTGCATGTACACATTGCCATCTATGTCAAGTGCATATTCCTGTGCGTTTTAATTTGCACCAGAATGTTCACATCGTAAAGAAACCTGCAAATGCACTGAATGTGCCAGTGACATCACATGAAACAATTTTCTTTGTATATGCACACACTAAGTATTGCTTTTCAGCTAATGTGCTTTAAGAAATGCACCTTATTTACAATACGCCAACCACAAACTCTTTCATTAAGCCAAACAAGGGGGGGTTCTGGGAGTCCCTCTACAGGCACAAACACGGCCCATTGAGCTGTTCTTAGGTAGATGCCCCCCGGAAGAGTCTCAACCAAGTCTTTAGCTCACAGTCCCTTTCACAGAGGAGAGATATCTCTGCATATCAGTCTTTGTCCTGCCAGGGGCAGTCCAGCACCGAAATGCTAGGCAATTCTCCTCTGAACAAGAGTACCAACAGCAACCCCATACATGTGTTTCAGACTTGTTGGGCATCATCAGTGAGGTGGAGCTGTGCCTCTCTGAGAACAGTGAGCAAGGGGTCCACGTCTGGGTTCCCCTGGTGACTTAGGGTGAGACCCAAAGTTATTTAATATGCAAAATAAAGGGGGTTCTGGGAGTCTCTCTAACAGCACGAACACAGCCCATTGACCTGTTCTTGGGTGGATGGCCCCTGTGAGAGTATCAACTAAGTCTTTAGCTCACTGTCCCTTTCACAGAGGAGAGATATCTCTGCATATCAGTCTTTGTCCTGCCAGGGGCAGTCCAGCACCAAAATGCTAGGCAATTCTCCTCTGAACAAGAGTACCAACAGCAACCACAGACACGTGTTTTGGCCCAGTCGGGCCTCATGAGTGAGGTGGAGCTGTGCCTCTCTAAGAACAGTGAACATTAAGCCACACTAAGTGTTACTGCGCAAATATCCCTTTAGCTCGTGTTTGCCAAGTGGCTGTCTTCTCGGTGCATTACCTGCCGTCTTGCTCGTTATATTCTACTTTCTTCCCAATAAGATGATCCTAGTTTTGGATTATTTATACCAGTTACTCCCGTTGCCTTCATAGCTCCTGATGGAAAGTAGTTGTATACATCTATCCCGATTCATGTAAAACATCAATACCTTATGGCCCGAATTATAACCAGCGGGCAGATATGCTCTGGTCTTGTGCTTTTTAGCTTCCAAAGGCTGAATATCCTCTTATTTTACATGTGTGTGGCTTCTGTTCCCTGGTAAATTACCTTCACTCTGGCAGTATATTGAAAGGCAAGTGTATCACAAAAACCACCATGCATCACAGCAAGAGTGTCTATGGCAGGCAGTAGCAATCCCCAGGCCTGTCACAGGACCCCCACCCCCATTAGGATATATACAGATGGGTGGTGGACAGCAGGGATGGGATGTACAACAATTCAATGCCTGACAACACATCATAATCCTGCCGACTACCGCCCAGCTCCATTGCCCAGATCCAAATACGGTGCAAGAAGGGGGGTCCCGGGGGAACGCGTAGCGTTTCCCCCCAGGGTGGTTTTGGGTGCTGCACAGGCCAGCGAGCTGGCCTGAGCATAGCGCACCGCTGGGGGGTATTTAGGGGGCAGGGAAGGTTCGGGAGCAGGCGACCGTTGAGGGCAAGCTTTTTGTCTGGTCGCCTGCTCTCGAGCTTTCCTTGCTTTCGGGGCCTGCTAGGGTGTAGGTGAGCGGTGGATTAGGAACGGTGGAGTTGGAGGGTTGGAGGTATTAGGGTTGGGGCTTAGGTCAGGCAGCTTTTTTTTTTTTCTTTTTTTTTAAAGGGAGGGGAGAAGAAAATAGTGGGGGTACCGTAGATAAGGTACCCCCTCCTTACCTTGGCGGTGGGTTGGGTATTAGTGGCCGTGGGAGCCGTGGCCGCTGGGCCATGACTGCTACCATTAGGTGGGGGGGCAGGCGGTTTGGGGGGAGATTGACATGGACCTCTGGCTGCAATGGATGGCGCCGACAAGCCCTGCGTCGACTGTGCACACGGCGAGTGGCTTACCCGTGCCTTACCGGCCCTTTCTTGGTCGCCCCGCTGTAAGAGGATTCAATTCAGCACTACAGCCAAGTTAACGCCTAGTCTAGAATACTGAATGAAAAACCCTTATTGATATATCTTTAGGTCCAGTTCATGCGTTCTGGATGACTACCCTTGTATAACACCCCTCTCTTGGAATCCCCCTGACCCCACTGAGCCAAGAAGTAATTCTGTTTTGCAAGTTTAAAAGGTTTATTTGATAAATTAAAATATATATCACACTTTTTAATAAATTAATAATTGAATATCACACTTAATCTGATATGGTAAATATTAACAACGGAGAATCTGGCACTAGCACACTTCTTTAATCACTAATGAGTTGACATGAAATGGATAAGGTAGCACACTGGTAAATAGGAACAAAAGTATAATGTGGTAGAGGATGCTTTATGTAGGCTCAGGTGGATGCAATATTCAATGAATGCAGTACAGAAAATACGCAATATGATTTCAACCAAACAATGTAATCACTTTTCTCTGGCTACTCCCCTCCCCCCCTTGATGCAAGGCAAGGAAATGGAAGGAAAACACACAGTTCTCAGAAATGCAATCAACTGTAATTCAGTTCAATCCAGCAAGCTTAAACAGAAGTTTGAAAACACAGGCAAATGCTTTGATAGGTGCTAGCAATGAATGAGAAATATGCTGGAAACGCTCTTAATTCCCTTTTAGAGGCTCAGGATGAGTGGTATCTAGTTAATATTAGTCCAGGCTCACACTAGCAATGATGCAGGGATAGTTAGCAGGTTAAACGAATTTCTGGCAAATGGAAGGCAAGCAGCAGTTTTTTTTTACATGTGAAGAAATTGCAAATCGCGGCAAAATTCGCGGATGCGCCGAGCGCTATTACAAAGGAACCGCAAGGACTATCTCTACCGTTTTGGGGTCCTAGGAAAGCCTGGGATCTCAGCTTCCAAATGAAAGTTATTGCAAGTCTCTAGCAACTAACGGTTGCGGAGATATGAGTAATTTAGTAAAGGTCGTTTTTGGTTTTGTAAATTTTAAACGCACACTTTTTCAAAATGACAAATTTTACTAGAAATGACAGGTGACAGATAGGAGGCAGTTCTACTTAGGTTAAATAGATTGAATTAGATGAATTTAAACTAAGAGATGTGTTCTGAGTTTTGCTAAGTACTCACAAGAGATTTTGAACAGGAAAGCGACTTGGTCACGATCTTCAGTCTGGTCAGGTCTTTCCGGATTCTGCTCACAGCGCCTGGTCTGGTCTCGGCTAGGCACAGCACTGCTTTCTCTCTGGTCTGGTCTCTGCTAGGCACAGCACTGCTTTCTCTCTGGTCTGGTCTCTGCTAGGCACAGCACTGCTTTCTCTCTGGTCTGGTCTCTGCTCTGGATAGATTGAAGTCTCTAGTTTGGCTTTCTGGAAGTTTGATGGAGGTAAGTATGGATTTTTCCGGCAGGGCTTCCAGCGGCAGATGAAATTGAATGTCTCTATGTGTCCTGACTCTCTGCTTTTATCTGTTTCTTGAGAATGGGTGTGTGTGTTGCATCACTAGACTTGCCCCTCTCATTCGTCATTGGTCAGGCTTCCATTCCTCCGCTTGATTGGCAAACTGAACTGTGAGTCAGATTGATGTCATTTTATGATCTCTTGAAACATCCTCCCTTATCATCTGTGCACCCAAATATATATATGATCAAAATCCATACTTCAGAGTTACACAGTTGTTTGAAATTACATATACATGGTGTGGCTGAATTTAGCCATGTCTATGTCCAAATCTGCTCATTCTCGGAGCTTGCATTCAAAGAGTGTACATAATTGACTTTTTAACTACTTTTTCAATTTCCGACATGGACCCAACTTTACATACATGTGCGCAGGGAGTAGGGACATTAACTGATGAAGTTTCAGATTTTTAACATGCATACATTTAGAGTTATATCCACTTTTCCGCTAAAACCCCCCTGAACATACCACCGGTCCTACCACGTCTTAAACTGTGGGCAGAAAAATCACAAGAATTATGGTATCATTTATAAAATTTTCACATGTCCGCACTATGAATTATCCCCCTTTTTATAAAACCATATCCTTGCTGCAGGGGTGTGTCTTTTCAGGTCACATGGTACAGAAACCAGTCTTTCCAGTTTCTGCCAAGCCAGCTTGCTTCTCACAGGCAGTGCCCCTCCCAGCTTCTCCAGGAGGAAGCCACTTTTTACGACGTCTGTAATAAAAACCTTTGCCTGAGTGGAGAGGGCTTTGTTCACTCTCTGGCAGAGCACAGGAAATTCAATTATCAGATAGATGGCATATCCTTAGTGTGGGCAGCAAAAGGAACATTGGCCTGGGAACATAGTTGTGACTCAAGTTTCACTCCTGATGGGATCCGTTGCTAGGCAAAATCAAGTTCCTTAAGCCAGACCTTCAGCTAACTTTTTGTTGCTTTTAAAATAACTTGTAATTTTACACATGCAGCTAGAATGCTGATTCTAAGTGCAAAACTATGACATTTCAACAGTTACAAAGGCATGTGACACCAAACATAGGTCACTCATTTAATTTAACATTTTCGATTTTGGTGGTTTTAAATCCAGTTGCAGTTAGGCTTAAGCTGCTGACTCCATAGCATTTTTGTTATAAGCATTGTTTTTGGGCTCTTCATTTCCCAGATTTTGTAGGCACACAAAACTCCATTCTGCCAAATGTCTGCTGGTGTTCAGTGAATATTTTGCACATGTTGCAAGGTTTGAAATAGGCATTTTGCTTGCCTTCAGAAAAACACACAGTGGGTTTTAAAACGCCGGCTTTTGGATAGTGGTGAGTACTGGTACTGCACCCATTTTTGGGATTTTCTTGGATTAATGCATTCTAAACAGGAATGGTTCTTACATGGTAGTAAATCCTTGCTTAACATTGTTTTGATGGGGCTCCTTACAGTAAGATGGTTATGTGGAACCCCACAAAAAGGGTTGAATCTTTAAAGTGGTCCAATGAGTCACGATTTCAGCAACTTTTTGACATCAGTAAAAGTGGATTTTGTTAACAAAGACCTTTCTTTACCCTGGTGGGTGGCAAGTTAGGTAACCATTTTGGTGTGCGCACAACTGCGCAGCTTTCCTGGATTTCGGCGCACATGTGGGTTTTCCGCCATCTTGAATTTCCTAAGCCCACAGCACCAAATGTTGTAGCAGGGTAGCTTAAACGTGGGTCAGGACACCCTACAAGCCCCCCCACGTGACTGCACTTTGAGTTTGGGTCGATGGGGAGTCGCGTGCCCAAGGGTTTTGACCCACGCACCGGTCTGTCCGCATAATCTTCTTCCTCTTCTGTAGATGGCACAGTTCAGCATCTTCTTCTCCATCCGGTCAGATCGATCAGTTCTCCTCGCCGGTCCTGATGGGAAGATTGGGCGGTACCCCGGGCCCGTTGTGTCTTTGCTCCCGGTCTCCGGATCGTCCTTCTTGGTCATCCTTCATGGTTTCATCTCTCCTAGGATGATAAAGGAAGAGCGGCAATATCTACTCATAGACGATTTTTTTTTCCACCACTGTTGAGATAGTGGGGCAGCATATGCATTTCATCGTAACGAAATATTACATTCTTATTTTGAAAAAAAAACAGCATCACTAGAGACAGTTTCATGTAAATCACAATATTTTAGAGACTAGATGTGGTAGGTTTTATGATTGGAACTGAATTAGTCTGATACAGTACCCGCTAGGATTCCAGAGGATTCCTCCAGTTGTTGCAGAGTGTGCCTGGGATGGCAACATTTCAACTGGTTTATGTGGACCCACTTGTCTTCCCCCTCTGCCGAACCACCTTTGGGGATGCGGATCTTGTAGGCCACAGGGGAGATCTTATCGACGATCTCAAAGGGTCCCTTCCATGTAGGCAAAAATTTGCGCTGCTTGGCCTGGTTCCTTTGGAAGTTGTATAGATAGACCCGGTCTCCCACCTGATATTCCTTCCTGGAAGTTTTCAGGTCATAATGGGTCTTCATGCTATCAGTCGATCTTTCTAGATTCCGCTGAGCATAAGCAAAAGCATGTTGGAGGTGTTTCCTTAAATTCTCTACATACTCATGAGTAGTGGAGGCATTTATCAGTGTCTGCTCTTGGGTCCTGTAGAGCAAATGCTGCGGAAGCACCATCTTGCGCCCAGTCATCAACTCAAATGGTGACATTTTGGTTGCAGATGAAGGGGTAGATCTGATAGCCATTAGGACCAGAGGTAATCGGATATCCCAACTTGGCCCAGAATCTGCCACAAACTTCTTTAATATGCTCACAATTGTCCGGTTATATCTCTCTACTGCCCCAGAAGAAGCTGGTCTATAAGCAATATGCAGCTTTCTCTTGACCCCCAGTATCTCCCACATCTTTGTCATTACTTCACTGGTGAAGTGGCTACCTCTGTCTGACTCAATCCTTTGAGGTAGACCAAAACGGGAAAAGATGTGGTTAATCATCAAGGCAGCTGCAGTTTCTGCCTTGCAATTTGGGGCTGGGAGACATTCCACCCACTTGGTAAACAAGCATGTCACGGTCAACATGTACTTATTCCCCCTAGCCGAGCGAATCACAGGGCCTACAAAGTCGATTTGTAAATCTGACCATGGCAGTGTCATTCCCCTCTTTTGTAAAGGCGCCCGGTGTGTGAGGGATGATGGCTGAAATTGTGCACACACAAGGCAACCCTTCAGGTACTGGTCGAGGTCCTGCCCCATGTGTGGCCAGTATGCAACCTCTCTTAAGATTTCCAATGTTGTGTGAAACCCCCTATGACCGGCAGTGGCCGCATCATGGGCGTGACTTAACATCAGGCTTCGGAATGAGGTAGGAACCACCCACTGATCGTGGCCAGCTTTGGATTTCCTTACCAACAAACCGTCTTGGATCCGGAACATTTTGGGACATTTCATCAACACTCTTAGGTCCTCTTTCCCAATGTAATCGGTATCCGTCAGGGGAAAGTTCTCAGGGTCCTCAAGGTGCTGGTAAAATTTACCAATTATTGGATCCCCCTTCTGAGCAGTAATCAAATCAGCATCAGGGGTCTCCTTACTCCATTGTGCAATTGAGAGGTCGTTGTGAGCATTTGTCTGGGACCTAGTGATGGCAGTGACCTGGATTTCCCCCAACAGGGACTCAATCTCAATTAGATCCCCTTGGATGGCCCCGGTTTTGGCCAGCTGATCAGCTAAGTCATTTCCAGTTTTGTCTGGTCCCTCTACTTTGGAATGACCCTTGATCTTTTTCCAATAGATGGTCATCTCATTCGAGGTGACCAGATCATCAATGTTTTGGATCAACTTCCCATGTTTCAAGGGTTTGTTGTTAGCACATAACATGCCTCTGGTTTTCCAATTAACCAGGTGCTCCACGAAACCGTTCCGTACATAATCCGAATCTGTGATTATGACCAGTTCGTGGAGTTGATGCTGGACAGCAGTGAGGATGGCCCGATGCACAGCCATCAATTCTGCCACCTGACTACTTCGGGGACCAATTTTGTATCCAGCGGAGGGTTCTGGGGACTCATTCACCCATGCATTCCCTACGCCGGCCACCAGTTCTTTCTCCCCGTTGTTGTCGACATGGTAAGAGCATCCATCCACATACACAGTGGGCATTCCCTCACACTTGTCTTCTTCAAAGACTTTGTGGGGGGAATTAAGGTATGCCTCCATGTTGTCCTTTATTTTTAGACTTTCGTCCTCGAGACAGTTTTCTCTGGCACAATCATGCAAGTCAGCCAGACCTTGCGCGAGGGGACTCTTCTTGTTTTGGCCATATCTGACCTCCACAGGAAAGCCTTGCATTGACAGAATCCAGGAAGTAATTCGGGAATTACTCACATTTCCGGCCCGGATTCTGTCACTTTGGAGATATTGCAGAGGCTGGTGTGGAGTCTCCACTATGATGTGTTCCCCCTGGATAAACGGGCGGTAATTCTTCAATGCCCACACCGTTGCCAGGAGTGCCTTCTCACAATCGTTGAATTTTTTCTTCCACAGAGGATAAAGTTTTGCTTGCATAGGAGATAACTTTATTGACCTTGTCATGCTTTTGATATAATACTGCCGTCAAGCACGTATTAGAGAACCCCGTCTCCAGGAAGAACTCCTTGTTTCTGACAGGGTAAGCTAGGCAAGGTGCTTGTGAGAGGCTTCTTTTGAGTTGTTTTACTGCCTCGGCTTGTTCTGGACCCCATTCCCACTTGACCCCCCCCTTCAGGAGATGAATCAGGGGTCTGGTGATCTCTGCGTAGCCCTCAATGAACTTTCTGCTGTAATTAGTCAGTCCAAGGAGGCTCCTTAGTTCCCGCAGAGTTGTGGGGTCTTTCAGTTTCTGAAGTGCTTCCACTTTCTTTTCCTGGGGACAGAGACCCTGAGGAGTAATCTCATGCCCCAAGAAATTAACACGGGTTCTACACCACTGTGCTTTCTGAAAGGAAAGTTTTGCTCCGGCGGCCCTCAACTGTGTCAGAACATAACGGATCTCTGCTATGTGTTCCTCCACAGATGAACTTTTGATGAGGACATCATCTACATAAGCCAGGTTACCCCTCGTACCCAGGTCGGGCATGGCCTTATGTAGGAAAATATTGAACTCATTACCGGAGTTAAGGTATCAGAAGGGAGTCCGGGTCCATGTGTACTGCTGGCCCCCAAAGGTAAAAGCCAGTTTGTATTGGTCCTCCCTACTGACAGGCACAGTCCAGTATCCATTGGTCAGGTCTATTGCAGTGAATACCTGTGACCCCTGAATCTGGGCCAGCCCTTGGTCAATGTAGGGCAGAGGCCATCGGGAAGTATGGACCCGTTTGTTGAGCTCCCTGAGGTCGGCGCAGAGTCTCCACTGGCCGTTCGGCTTCAATATTCCCAGCACCGGATTATTGAAGGTGCTGTGGACTGGACGGATTATTCCCCGGGACTCAAGGTTCTTAATTATTTCAGTAAGGGACTCCATTGATGCGAGAGGCAAGCGATATTGCTTCACAAACACAGGAGTCATGCCAGGGTCCGTGGGGATTGTTGTTGTGTGGATGTCGGTGCGACCACAGTCATATGAGTCTACCGCAAAGAGATCTTGGAAATCCAAGAAAACTTGTTTCAACTTTTGCTTTTGTTCCAGAGTCACACAGGCATCAGCTAGGTTGACTCTCTCTTCCACCATCTGCCTGAAGCCTGGAAAGACTTCTGGTTTGGCTATCTCCGCGGCCTCCTCCAGCTGGGTGGAGAAGTCCCTGGTCAGAGTGCTGATTTGGACTGGAGGCTTCAGGTGGGAAAGGCAGCCCTCATGGACCTGGAAAATCACCTCATCCCTCCTGAAGTCACAGGTCACATCTTCCTTACCATAGGGGCAGGAAGTGTACACCAGGAAGTTCCCCCCCATGCCGGGTAAAAATCCTGTCTGGTGTTGCGTTGTCATCACTGTCACTGTCAAAACAGTCCTTGGGGATGGGTCCTAACAGTTCATTTACAAGATCAATGGAGAAATGTCGGTCATCAACCGCCATTCCAATAATGGTGCCTGCGGCTAGAGTAATACTCTTTAAGTCGCTGTTATCCACCTCTATTAGAATGGGGTCATGTTCTATGTTGACTAATGGAGTCGGGTTTACCCCCAACCCTTGCTGTTGGAGAGAAGCATTTAGATGTATGTAAGCATCAGGGTTTTTCAACTCTTGTCCCCTTTTAACTTTCACTTCCAGGGAGAATTGTCGGGTCCTTTCTGGGATGGTGACTTCCTCTTTGATCTGAATTTCAACTGCATAAGGTAGCAATTGAGCTGACCTAAATGCTTTTTCTGGATCATCAAAGCCCATGGGATTATCCGCTAATCGGGACCAAGCTTTGAAGTTTATTAGGTCCAAACTAATGGCAAAGCGATTGAGAATGTCACTGCCTAAGTAAAAGGCGGCAGTGACGTCTCGCACGACCCAACAATTGTGGACTATGCTCTTGTTGCCAATGGAGATTTTGAGCATACACCTGCTTGGCAGGAGATGTTTGGAATTAGGTACTTCCAGGTCCATTTCCCATTTGTCTATCAGTTTGAAGGTGGCAATGGCTGGATCTTTTGGGAGTTGGCGGAACATGGCTTCGCTGATGAAGCTCTTACCGTTGTTCACACACACTCGAGCGAGAACAGAGTCCTTCCCATCATTTAACTGAACAGGGATGAACAACTGCTCTCCTATTTGCTGAATATCAGCCAGACTTTGAGCTGATTTCACATCTTTCTGGACTATAGGAGTGGGAGTTTCAGATTGTGGATTAGTATAGAATTTCAGAGTGTTTCCTTCCAGCGTGGAATACCACTTTAGACTGGAAGGAAGGTTGATTTTCAGAAATAGAGAGGACCCCCCATCACCAGTCTGTTGTCCTACTGCTATTACTGTCACGTCTGGAATCTGGTTGTTCTGGAAGTGAAATTCTACTTGGTCAGATTTTTGTTCAACCATGTGGCATGTGCCGTTTAAACTAACATGGTTGACACTCTGTTTCAATTTTATTGGTCGGCTAGTCTGGGTCCAGAGGACCTTGTTTACACAATCTATTAGGGGTGACAACCTTCTCAGGAGGTCATTCCCTAGTAAACAAGGGGTGCCCTCCGGGGTCACAACTATGACCGGGTGTTTCAACTTGTGTCGCCCGATCTTAATGTCCAAGTCTGCCGTCCCCTCGACGGGAATTTCCTTCCCGTCAAAGTTCTGGAGTTGTCCAGGAAGTGAGGTGAGAGGAATTTGGTAATTCTCTCCCCTTCCTGCATTCAGTTCATCAAAGGCCCTTCTGGACAGAAGGGTAGCTTGAGATCCAGTGTCCACCAGTGCCGAGATTGTACCCTGCCCCTGTACTTGTACCGGGGCATAATATCTTCCCTCCTTCTCCTCAAGGGGGCACAGATAATGCACATTTTTGGACAACTGGTGGGCTAATTTTCTGGTTTTGGACATCGCTAGCGAGGAGATTTGGGCAGAATTCTGTGGAGAGTCTTGGGAATCTGAAAGAAAAAATTTGCAACTGGAGATCAGAGCCATTGTGGGTTCCCCTGGCTCCGTTTCTGGGCCGCCCCCCCCCTTTTTGGAGGCAGTCGCCAGGATGGGTTTGAACCAGGGGATTTTCTTGCTGTTGGTTCTGGGATGAGATGGTGGGCGGCGGTAGCTCAGTCTCCACATCTCCCCAGTCTGGATTTGCATCCCTAGGGACCCATTTTTCTTTGGGAGGAGTTCCCCCCTCTCTGAAGGAGAAGATCCTTTTCCCAGGATCCTCTGAGGATCCCTCTCCCTCAAATTGGAAGATCTGTACCTCCTCCTCAAACTGAGTCTGTTTGGGTCTTTTGTTTCTCCTACCCCCCCTCTGCTCCTTAGGAGGCAGACTTTCAGGGGCAAGAGATTTTGTTTCCGGTTCCTGGGTTTCCAGGGGCTGTTTACAAGTGAGGAAGGAAGCTTCCTCCAAGGCTTTACACCCCCCTTCCCTTTGTGCCTCCTCCCTGGGAACCGGTGATTTATCGGGGTGCTGCCCCCGTCATTGTTCTGGAGCACCAGGTCCAGAGTTGGGTGCGTTCTGCGCCGGCATGCTGATCTGAGGGTTCTGCTGTGCCCTCAGTATATGACCCATATCCCGCGCCATGTTTTGAACCTGGCGCTCTAACTGGGAAACCCGCTCAGGCTGATACGGGGCCCTGTTTTCTCCCCTGGGCTGGTCCCGGGAAGGGTAGCTGTCCCTCCTCTGGTAGTACCCCTGGTTGGGAAGATTTTGGTACCCCTCCACCCTTGGCCTCCCCTCTCCCGGATTCAGTGGTCTGGGCTCAGGGAATTGAGGAAAGAAGGATGGATGATTTTGGGGTTGGAAGTCGGGTGGATATCTGGGGAAAAAGTTCTGCCCAGGGTTTGGTAAATTTCTGCCCTCCTGTGGGAAGTTTGGAGGGAAGTTCCCTGGGTTAGGTGCTTGGCTGGATCCCCCCCCTTGGGCTGGAGGAGTCCACACATAACCCAGGATGGGTCTGTTACCTTTGTAGCGAGGACTTACATAGTCAGGAGAGCGAGGGACCCCATTTGTGGGGCTGCCTCCCTGGCTCCCTGTCTGCGACTGGCCCGAGGACCTTCTGGGCCTAGCATTATTAGGTGCAGGTAGGTTTTTAGGCCCCCCCATCTCCAAATCCAAAACGGGGGTGACCTTTACCTCTGCCACCTTGGCAGCAGCAGGGGTGCTGTTGGCTTTGGGGTTTTTCTGGGCATTGCTTTTATTTTCTATGGGCTTCTGCACCTCATAGATGCGGGTAGCCTGTTCAATGACCCAGTCTAAAAATCCCTCACGAGCTGGGTCATGATATATTTGGGCAAGGCATGGAAAAACGTGTTTATAAATTCACGGCTATCCGTGCGCACCCTTCTTGTGCTCTGTGCAAAAGCCCGCTTTAACTCCTGCACAAATTCTTGTGGGGCCTGATCCTCCCCACATTGCAAATTGTAGGCTGCCTTGCGAGCCTCTTGAGGATTTCTGTGAACAGAAAAATGTTTCAGGATGGCCGCCTTATAGGTGGACCATCTTAAATGATTTTGGTCCTCCAGCCCCGCAAAGAAACTGGAGTATTCCGGGGAGAAGGTCCACTTTGCATATTGAATGCAGCTTTGGCTGTCCTTCAAATGGAAAGTCTCCATCATTTGTTCAAACAACTCTAAGTGCTCCCAAACAGAATACTTAGCGTTCTTATGGTAAGGCGTGATGACGCTCCTGATCGCCTTAATCTGCTTTAAGGGGTCCTTGAGCAAGGCCCTTTTTGCCTTATTGGCCTTTTTGGTTCGGGTAACCCTTGTCCATTCTTCGTCGGACTCAGAGGCACTGCTCCCAGAGGTTCCCGTCTGTTCTTCCAGGTTTTCCCGGATTCTGCGAGCCTGGGAATGGCTGGCAGAATGTGGGGACCTGGTCTCCTGTGTCCTGCGCAGTTCAGAGGAGTCTTCAGATTCCTCCTTGCTGTCAGGATTTGATGGGTACCCCCTCCACTGACCTAACTGGGCAGAGGTTTTCAGGATGCCCTTAATGGGCCTACTCTCCTGGGGTTCCCCACTGAACTGTATTGTACTTGGGTGCCCATACCCGGATGCCCACCCCTCCATTCCTGGATGGTACTGGCCTATGAGCCCCATGCTTCTGGCTGGATAGTAATCTGCCATCCCTGTGGCCCTGTGCTCATGTGCGCCAGGGGACATGGGGGTGGCAGAGTCCAGGGACTGAGAGGTATGAGGGCCTCTGGTACTAGGGCTCCTGAGGTTATGCTCCGGAGTTTCCATTTCCCAGCGAACCTCATCTCTATCCGCCCCTGCTCCCTGTTGCAATGCAAGAGCCTGCATTTGTGCCTTCAGTTCCTCAGTTAAGGCCTTACTCGACTCTATCAGTCTCTCCTGCATCGCTACCTGCTGTTGGAGCCTATCATTGTGTTGACAGAGGGCCTCATTTTCCCTCTGTGCTTCCTGGTTGGTCCTGGAGAACTGGGCCAGTCTTTGCTGCAGGAGGGTTACCTCCTGAGCTGTGTCCCTATTGGCCTGCTCCTTTCTTGCTAGAGCATCCTCCACCCTCCTGGTGTGCTCTAGCAAGTTCTGGTTTTCTTTTTGGAGGTCACCCAGTCCCTGGTGGGCCAGGTGATTTTCTTCCATTTTCCTTTTTAAATGGCAGACTTCCTGGCCTAAGGCGTCTCTTTCCTGACTAAGAGCCTGCATTTGTGCCGCCAGGTCGTCCCTTTGCCTTTGGAAGGCACCAGCTTTCTGGCGCTCCTGATCAAACTCTGCCTGGGTATCCAGGTCTGTCTTTTCCTGTTGTAGGATGCCCATATCCTCTTTTATTTTAATGATATATTGCCTACCATCATTTTCTACCTCCTGGCTCCTCTGCAGCCTCTGCTCAGAAGAGTCCAGATCAGATTGGGCCTTCTGTAATGCCATCTGTTGCCTATTTGCCAGATTTTGGCTTTCAGCACATCTATCCTGCATGTCTCCCATATATAGGTACAGGTATGCTGCTATCCTGGCAATCTTATTGTGTTCCTCTTTGGCTTTAGGAGCCATATATAGTTCACTCAGGGCCACATGTAAGGGACCCTGATCTCTATATATATCTGACCCTGTTTCAGTGACCTGTTGTGTGATGGCCTGCAACCACACATCCTGGCCCTGTTCGGTCCATTCACCTCTCACAAATAGCTTATGCAAGAGGTGCTCTCTGGCTATTTTCATGTCTACTAAGGTCGTCATTCTAGAGATTGGTCTCTGTCCTGACTTACAGAAGTTTGTATTTTATTTTTGCAGAACAGAACTTTTCTTGGAGTGTCCCTTTTGAGGAATGCTTCACAGCGTAATGCAGCGTGGTGATCCGACCGGATGTATGTATCCCGTCAGTTAGCACACTGTATTAAGCTGCACAAGTGGTATTCTAACCCAACGTCTCGGCTCGAGCCCCCAATTTGTAAGAGGATTCAATTCAGCACTACAGCCAAGTTAACGCCTAGTCTAGAATACTGAATGAAAAACCCTTATTGATATATCTTTAGGTCCAGTTCATGCGTTCTGGATGACTACCCTTGTATAACACCCCTCTCTTGGAATCCCCCTGACCCCACTGAGCCAAGAAGTAATTCTGTTTTGCAAGTTTAAAAGGTTTATTTGATAAATTAAAATATATATCACACTTTTTAATAAATTAATAATTGAATATCACACTTAATCTGATATGGTAAATATTAACAACGGAGAATCTGGCACTAGCACACTTCTTTAATCACTAATGAGTTGACATGAAATGGATAAGGTAGCACACTGGTAAATAGGAACAAAAGTATAATGTGGTAGAGGATGCTTTATGTAGGCTCAGGTGGATGCAATATTCAATGAATGCAGTACAGAAAATACGCAATATGATTTCAACCAAACAATGTAATCACTTTTCTCTGGCTACTCCCCTCCCCCCCTTGATGCAAGGCAAGGAAATGGAAGGAAAACACACAGTTCTCAGAAATGCAATCAACTGTAATTCAGTTCAATCCAGCAAGCTTAAACAGAAGTTTGAAAACACAGGCAAATGCTTTGATAGGTGCTAGCAATGAATGAGAAATATGCTGGAAACGCTCTTAATTCCCTTTTAGAGGTTCAGGATGAGTGGTATCTAGTTAATATTAGTCCAGGCTCACACTAGCAATGATGCAGGGATAGTTAGCAGGTTAAACGAATTTCTGGCAAATGGAAGGCAAGCAGCAGTTTTTTTTTACATGTGAAGAAATTGCAAATCGCTGCAAAATTCGCGGATGCGCCGAGCGCTATTACAAAGGAACCGTTTTGGGGTCCTAGGAAAGCCTGGGATCTCAGCTTCCAAATGAAAGTTATTGCAAGTCTCTAGCCCAAACGGTTGCGGAGATATGAGTAATTTAGTAAAGGTCGTTTTTGGTTTTGTAAATTTTAAACGCACACTTTTTCAAAATGACAAATTTTACTAGAAATGACAGGTGACAGATAGGAGGCAGTTCTACTTAGGTTAAATAGATTGAATTAGATGAATTTAAACTAAGAGATGTGTTCTGAGTTTTGCTAAGTACTCACAAGAGATTTTGAACAGGAAAGCGACTTGGTCACGATCTTCAGTCTGGTCAGGTCTTTCCGGATTCTGCTCACAGCGCCTGGTCTGGTCTCGGCTAGGCACAGCACTGCTTTCTCTCTGGTCTGGTCTCTGCTAGGCACAGCACTGCTTTCTCTCTGGTCTGGTCTCTGCTAGGCACAGCACTGCTTTCTCTCTGGTCTGGTCTCTGCTCTGGATAGATTGAAGTCTCTAGTTTGGCTTTCTGGAAGTTTGATGGAGGTAAGTATGGATTTTTCCGGCAGGGCTTCCAGCGGCAGATGAAATTGAATGTCTCTATGTGTCCTGACTCTCTGCTTTTATCTGTTTCTTGAGAATGGGTGTGTGTGTTGCATCACTAGACTTGCCCCTCTCATTCGTCATTGGTCAGGCTTCCATTCCTCCGCTTGATTGGCAAACTGAACTGTGAGTCAGATTGATGTCATTTTATGATCTCTTGAAACATCCTCCCTTATCATCTGTGCACCCAAATATATATATGATCAAAATCCATACTTCAGAGTTACACAGTTGTTTGAAATTACATATACATGGTGTGGCTGAATTTAGCCATGTCTATGTCCAAATCTGCTCATTCTCGGAGCTTGCATTCAAAGAGTGTACATAATTGACTTTTTAACTACTTTTTCAATTTCCGACATGGACCCAACTTTACATACATGTGCGCAGGGAGTAGGGACATTAACTGATGAAGTTTCAGATTTTTAACATGCATACATTTAGAGTTATATCCACTTTTCCGCTAAAACCCCCCTGAACATACCACCGGTTCCTACCACGTCTTAAACTGTGGGCAGAAAAATCACAAGAATTATGGTATCATTTATAAAATTTTCACATGTCCGCACTATGAATTATCCCCCTTTTTATAAAACCATATCCTTGCTGCAGGGGTGTGTCTTTTCAGGTCACATGGTACAGAAACCAGTCTTTCCAGTTTCTGCCAAGCCAGCTTGCTTCTCACAGGCAGTGCCCCTCCCAGCTTCTCCAGGAGGAAGCCACTTTTTACGACGTCTGTAATAAAAACCTTTGCCTGAGTGGAGAGGGCTTTGTTCACTCTCTGGCAGAGCACAGGAAATTCAATTATCAGATAGATGGCATATCCTTAGTGTGGGCAGCAAAAGGAACATTGGCCTGGGAACATAGTTGTGACTCAAGTTTCACTCCTGATGGGATCCGTTGCTAGGCAAAATCAAGTTCCTTAAGCCAGACCTTCAGCTAACTTTTTGTTGCTTTTAAAATAACTTGTAATTTTACACATGCAGCTAGAATGCTGATTCTAAGTGCAAAACTATGACATTTCAACAGTTACAAAGGCATGTGACACCAAACATAGGTCACTCATTTAATTTAACATTTTCGATTTTGGTGGTTTTAAATCCAGTTGCAGTTAGGCTTAAGCTGCTGACTCCATAGCATTTTTGTTATAAGCATTGTTTTTGGGCTCTTCATTTCCCAGATTTTGTAGGCACACAAAACTCCATTCTGCCAAATGTCTGCTGGTGTTCAGTGAATATTTTGCACATGTTGCAAGGTTTGAAATAGGCATTTTGCTTGCCTTCAGAAAAACACACAGTGGGTTTTAAAACGCCGGCTTTTGGATAGTGGTGAGTACTGGTACTGCACCCATTTTTGGGATTTTCTTGGATTAATGCATTCTAAACAGGAATGGTTCTTACATGGTAGTAAATCCTTGCTTAACATTGTTTTGATGGGGCTCCTTACAGTAAGATGGTTATGTGGAACCCCACAAAAAGGGTTGAATCTTTAAAGTGGTCCAATGAGTCACGATTTCAGCAACTTTTTGACATCAGTAAAAGTGGATTTTGTTAACAAAGACCTTTCTTTACCCTGGTGGGTGGCAAGTTAGGTAACCATTTTGGTGTGCGCACAACTGCGCAGCTTTCCTGGATTTCGGCGCACATGTGGGTTTTCCGCCATCTTGAATTTCCTAAGCCCACAGCACCAAATGTTGTAGCAGGGTAGCTTAAACGTGGGTCAGGACACCCTACACCGCTCCTTAAGGGGTCGGAGGAGGAGGCAGGGGTCAGCATCCGGCAGTGTGTTGGGGTTTCAATAAGGAGGGCTGCATGCGGACAGCGTGCAGGTTCAGGCATGAGTGCACCAGATGTGCAGGTCGGCACCCGGTCACACAGTGCTTTCAGCAAGGGGACCGAGGGCGGGGACGGGGAGCTGGCCGAGGGGTTGTGGGAAAAGGCTTCTACTCCAGTTAAGGTCAAAGTTCTGGAGAGGTGGCTCAGTTTTTATCCAGACAGGGAGGGGGCGAAGATCCTGGGAGATGGTTTTCGGGAAGGTTTCAGGTTAGGGTACCAAGGTCCGAGGGAGCGGAGGTGGGCAAAAAATTTGAAATCAGCCAAGGAAAAGGGGGATTTTGGTTAGGGAGAAGTTGCGCAAGGAAGTTGCAGCCGGGAGGGTGGTTGGTCCATTTGTGGATTTGCCGGGCGATTTGGTGATATCCCCATTGGGGGTAGTGCCCAAGAAGGTGCCGGGAGAATTCAGGCTGATACATCATTTATCGTGGCCGGAGGGTTTGTCAGTCAATGATTTCATTGCCCCAGAGGATTGTGGGGTGTCATATGCAAGCGTGGATCAGGCAGTGGAGTTGATAAGAAAGGTGGGCCGTGGAGCATTTTTGGCCAAGTGTGATATAAAGGCAGCGTTCAGGTTGCTGCCAGTGCACCCAGAGGATTTTTGGTTGCTGGGGATGCAGTTTGAAGATCGCATTTATGTTGACAAGGCTCTACCGATGGGATGTGCGATTTCTTGCGCTTTGTTTGAACATTTTAGTTCATTTTTGCAGTGGGGTTGTACTTCTAGTTCTGGTGCGGGGGGGGGGTTTGCACTTCCTGGATGACTTTTTGTTTATCGGCGGGGCGGCGGATGAATCAGAGTGCAGGAACATGCTAAAGACTTTTCGGGTGTTGATGGAGGAGTTGAGGATGCCTTTAGCTGAGGATAAAACGGAAGGGCCAGCGATGGTTTTGACCTTTTTGGGGATTGAGCTAGACTCTAGGACAATGACATCACGCTTGCCGCACAACAAGGTAAGTCGGTTGGTGGGTTTGCTGGAGAAGGTGGTGGTGGCGCGGAAGATGACTTTGCTTGAGATGCAGTGGTTGGTAGGGCATTTAAATTTTGCATGTAGGGTGGTGACCCTGGGACGTACATTTTGTAGGAACATGTCGCGGGCCATGGCGGGAGCTAAATGCCCACATCATCGGGTGAGGGTTTCAGGGGCGGTGCGGGAGGATTGCAGGATTTGGCTGCGTTTCTTGGAAGGATTTAACGGGGTGTCCATGTGGCTACAGGGGTATCCGGTAACTTGGGAGGTGCAGATATTTTCGGATGCAGCAGGTGCGGGGGGTTTCGGAGTTTTCTGGCAAGGTAGATGGTGTGCGGAGAGGTGGCCGCTGCGGTGGCTGGAAGAGGGAAGGAGTATAGCATTTCTTGAGTTCTTTCCTTTGTTGGTGGCCTTGGAACTGTGGGGCAGGGAGTTTTCAAATAAGAAAGTGAATTTCAATGTGGACAATGAGTGCATGGTCAACGTCGTCAACAGGCAGTCAGCAAGGGACCAGAGGGTGGCGAGTTTGATGAGGGAGTTTGTGTTGCGGTGCATGGATTGGAATGTGCTGTTCAGAGCAACGCACGTGCCGGGTAAAGATAATGGCATCGCTGATGCATTGTCTCGTTTTAATGGCAGAGATTCTGTGGATTGGCACCTGGAGCAGACCAGATTGGGCAGTGGATCCCAGAGGAGCTGTGGAAGCTAGGAAGTTGAGAGCTCTGTCGCTAGTGGAGGGCTCTCTGGCCCCGTCGTCTAGAGCATCTTACAGGAGGGCGTGGGAAGAATTCTTGAAAAGGGGAGCTCGTAGCTGGAGTGGCAGGGAGGACACTGAGGAACACAGAAGGGATGATGTGGTCAACTTTCTGTTGTGGTGTATGGATAAGGGTTGGTCGAAAGGCAACCATAGCTGGGAAATTGGCAGGAATAGCCTTCTATGGCAAATGGTTTTGGGGCTTTCCACCTAATGGCGGGGAGTTGGCGAGCAGGATGTTAGAGGGATGGGTGAGGGAAAAGGGGGGGGAGAAGGATAGCAGAAGACCGATATCGGCAACCATGTTGGTCAGTTTATGCAGGGCTTTGGAAGGAATTTGCTGGTCGGCTTGGGAGGGGGTTATGTTTCAAGCTTGCTTTACATGGTTGTACTTTGGGGCATTCAGAGTGTCGGAGCTTGTGGGGACGAGAGGAGGAGCGGGTGGGTTGCTGTGGGAAGATGTACATTTTTCAGATTTGGGGTTAGACATTTGGATTGGGAGGTCAAAGACGGACCAGAAGGGGAAGGGCTTCTGGGTGTCGCTGGGGTGGGGAAGTAAGGAGCTGTGCCCGGTAAGGGGCGGGTTTGGCGTGGAAGGAATTATCTGGAGGAAGGTCAGGGATGGTTTTTTGTCATGTTGAGGGGTCAGGGGTTGGCAGTGCAGGTGCTCGGGGTGCTGAAGAAAGCATTGGTGGTGGTGGGGGAGAAGCCTGAGGAGTTCGGTACTCATTCATTCAGGATGGGTGCAGCATCTGAGGGTAACCGTTTGGGGTTATCAGAGGATAAGGTCGAGGGAAGTGTAAGGGTTATATCAGGGAGCTGGGGAAAGGGTCTGGTTGAGATGGGCCAGAGGGTTTGTGGTGGGGGGGTTGTGGGGTGTGGAGGATCGTTAGTGACAATGTGATTTCTTTTTCAGAGACGGCGAGGAGGTTGGGGCAGATTCGGCAAATCTGGATTGTCGGGCATTCGATTGTGAAGTGGGCGGGTAGAGAGGCGGAGAAGAGGATTTTTGACATGCAATTGGGCTCCAGTTATGAAATAGGGATTGTGAGGTGGTCGGGTATAGGGGGGTTGCGCTGGGATCAACTGCTGCCCATGCTGGCTGGGATGAAGGAGCGTTTTGGGGCCCCGGACCGGTTGATCATACATGCTGGAAAGAATGATCTGGTGCGGGATACGGGAGTAGCTTTGTTGAGGAAAATGAAGAGGGACCTGGCATGGCTTAGGGAAATATGGCCTAAGGTAAGTTTGATATAGACTAAGTTCTTACCAAGGAGAGTGTGGAGGGGTGCAGTACGGGAAGGTGCGGTAGAACGGACAAGAAAGAAGATAAACAGGGAGATGATAAAGTTTTGTGGTCTGTCAGCAGTGCGAGTTCTTGAGCACAAGGAGATTGTATATGAGAACTTCGAGGTTTTTAGGGAAGACGGAGTTCATTTGTCAGTTTACGGAAATAGCTACTACCTTCTGGATTTGACGTTGCTAGTGGACGACATGGTGAAGAGCTGGAAGTGTTAAGCAATTCAGTGGTGGGGCAGAAAAGAACACCTCAGGGGAGGGTTTTTATGGTGCCGGGGGGCATGGCCCCTTTGGATGAGGGGGGAGGCAAGCAATGGGAGGAATAGCGCAGGTAAGGATGGAGCTGGTGCTGTTTGCACGAACGGGCTACCCCGGGTCAGAGAGGGGAGCAGTGCTGGAAGATGGAGGGGCATGGCCCCGGGGAGATGATGGCAGAAAGTGGGAATGAAGGCTTGTCAAGATGGTAAGGGGATGGTAAGAACCTGATGATAAGCAGGTAGGAAGTTGTGGGTATTCATTTAATTGTTGGGGGCATAAAGAGTTAATTATTTATTTAATGTTTGGAAAACTGTTAAAGCAGTTAATTTTAGTTTGTAAGGCCAGGGGCCAGGTTAGCGTTATTTTGTAAGCTTTGGCCTGTCACATTAAAGCGACCTTTTCCACTTTTAAGCGAGTCTGGGTTTTTGTGCAGTAAGCCAAAAAGTCTTGCCCCAAACATGGAGTCTGACAGTAGGAAGACAGTGTACGGATTTGGAAGGAGGGGTTTTATGGGATCAGAAAATTGAAACAGGCTAGCCTACCCTGGACCCAAATCAGCAAATGAATAAAGACCATGTGTAAGGTATGAGTCGTCACATCCAGAATCTGGTGTCCACTGATGTAGGATGCCTCATACATACTCTTGTCTCTACACATTTAAATCTTTAACATTAATTTCAAAATAAATGTTTTCCACAACTACATATGTGTGTTTCTTTTGTTTGTCCTGATCCATCTAAAACGGTGTCTTCCTGATTTATTTACATCATTTTTAATGAGGCTCACTCTAAGCAGTGTCTCAATTATCTTTTTGGGAGGAGAAGTGATAAAAATCAATGCCTATACATTTGGACGTCATCCCAATTTTTGTGAGTCAAAATACTTGCATTCTTAAGGTTTTGGTAATAAATGACTACTGTGATAAACAATATTCGAGTAAAACGAAAGGTATGAGTCTCCTGAATTCTGTACATAAAGTCTGCGATACAAACAAAAGATAGCGCAGCAGTTGGATTGTAACAGTCATGGCCACAGGGAGTAGAGGGAGGGAGTAAAACTGGATCTTATATTTCAAAAACAGGACAATTTATTCAGGTCCTATGCAGGTCTTTGACTTGCTCGATGTTATTTTTCGGAGCTTGAGGATGCTCACACAAAATGATAGTTGCCATCAGTAAACAAGCACAGATAAAATATTAATCTGGCACTCCTCACTGTTAAGTCAGATCCATGTTGTGGTGAGCTGATATGTGAGCACTTTTCACTTTTCAGGTATTCAGAAGATCATCCCTCCCGAGTCCTAATCATAGAGTTTCTAAAAGGTACAATTAAGACTTTGAGGGCTACTAAATTGCATCTTTACAGGGACGTCATTTCACCAAAATGCCGGGGTTAGTGGAATTGACATCACATGACCCTTGACATTTGATGACATCACATGAAGTGATGTAATTTGACCACACGCCAACTGAAATCACTGGAAGTGATGGCACACGAACTTCAGATGCGTCCAACACCTGTATTCTTCATACAACAATTTTGTTGAATTTGCTGCCATACAAGTCCTTGGACATCATGGTGTACAACGATCCTGAACTGACTATTAGTACCAACTCTATCCACCTCATGGCCATGCAACATGATGCTAGCAGAAGGTGCAGTGGCTTCATCAGCAACCATGATCATCATGTTCCTGGTGGCTTACTCTTCCTTGGCGAGCTCAGGGTATTTGGAGCCATCTACATGGGCTACTTTAGGTTGGGTGGCAGCATGTTTTTTTTCCATGATGCCTGTTTGCACACTTTTGAGAAGTGGATGTGCTTTCTGCATATTGTGCACCTTTACCCAAAGGCATCTCAATACTTGTAGCCCAAACCTTGCATGTTGCTGCCAGGACATTTGCATAAATATTGCATTTGTGCTCTTCCTGACAACTTGTCTTGGTCTGTAATCTCCCTTGTTTTGGGTTGTTCCTTTGGTTAGAGTTCTGGCACTTGGTGTTGTTTACTGCATGAAGCTTAGAGGTCATAGTGGGTGGATTGATAGGTTCTTCCTAAAGGGGTTTGACTACTAATTCTTGAATTGACACATAAGGGTCACTTATGGAGTAGCATGAAAAAATGGAGAGTAAGGGACTGGCTCAAGATGGATACCAATATGGAGTAAGGGGTGGCACATTGTTTTCCATGTCCCACAAGTGATAAGTCTCATGTTACTATTGAACCTCCCCAGCACCTGGTCCAGATCCCCGCCCATCCATGGGAAAAGCTAGCACTTGACATTATTGGGCTGGTAACCATGACAGAGTAAGGAGGGGGGATTCAGTTTTGTATTGATGGATTATCATTCGAAATGGTCGTGTGCAGAATGGTCAGAAGATGCAATGGTGGCATCAGTAGTGCAAATTCTGGATATGATTTTCAGGGATAAGGGCTTTCCTTCCACCCTCCTAACATATAATGGGGATCAGTTTCGGTATGATATGGTTGCCAAATTATTAATGGCAGATGGGGTGCTTCATGAAACCATGGCACTATATCATCTGTGACAGAATGGTATGGTTGAAAGGTTCAACCAAGTAGTGAAGGGTCCCTTAAACTTGCTTGAGCATCAGATTTGGATGCTAAATCACTACTCAGTGGTGTGATATGACCTTATCACACCACCCCTCACTCCAGCAGAGGGGTTGTGCCATTTGTGGCCTTAAAGGGTAGGAAGCCTGTATATGAGGTGGCACTGGAGTAGCTAGGAACATTTGGTCCCATTGGGGTGACTAAGCAGGAACTCATCCAAAAAGCAGAGTAATTCCAGACTAGATAAAAGGGTGGTTTGAGGAACATAAGGGGGAATGCACTGATACCATAACGATAGGAGAATGGGCAAGGGTCAGGAATGCCGGGCTAGTTGGGAATGGGGTTCCTCGTCAGTCATTTATCAGGAAGCTTAGCCACATCTGGGGGCACAGTAATAGTTCTAGAAGTGAAGCCAAGAACAAATGGTCAAGTGACATGAGGTGGAGTTGAAGAGCATTGGACCCACATCGGCTGCTGGTGGTTGGGTCAGCATGGATAACTTACACAGCCAAACTCTGGCTGAGGTGGAAAAAAGAATGTGCATGCAGACACTAGAATTGTAGCAAACCGAACAGCAAGCAGGAACTTCATGTGCTACTATGCTCCCAGCAAGGGATTCTCAGGACTCAGGGATAGGGAGTGTGCATTCCCAGCAGGCTGAGGCTGAACACATCACTAGGACTCCAGGGGATGCCACAGCCAGTGTGTCACAATTCCCGCACCAAGCCCCAACCAGCGTTCAGTCTCAGCAAATTGTGGCTAGACACATCACCAGGGTTGCAGCAGATTCCATAGCCAGAGTATCACATTGCCTGCATCAAGGCATGACCATATTTAAGGACTTTGTATGGTGTGTTTGTATGAGGGGGAGGCGTGTGGTAAGCAGTCTTCTGCACGCCATTCCCGGGATGGCTCACTGGCATAGAGAGTGGTATACACACAAGGGTCTACAACTGACAGCTAGAGAGCCAGTACAGAGCGGGTTAGACTGGCCTTTTAGCTGCCTGCATGTGGCTTTCTTCCCCATCCTTTTGACTTGTGCGTCCCAGTAAATTAATTTAGTCATTACCTTATCAATACCTTGCCCTTGTCTTCTTATGATATGATATGATAGGTTATTTATAATGCGCTTAATACCCAGAGGTTTCTAAGCGAGGACCCGCGGATCGAACCTGTGTTGCTCCATGTCGTCTTGCTTCCAAGGCGCGCATGTTGCCACTGAGCTATCCTCCCGAGATCTTCATACAACTTCTTCATACAACAGTTTTGAACTTGCTGCCATACAAGTCCTTGGACATAATGATGTACAAGGATCCTGAACTGGTTATGAGTACCAACTCTATCCACATCATGGTCTTGAAACATGTTGCTAGCAGAAGGCGCAGTGGTTTCATCAGCAACCATTATCATGGTTTTCCTGGTGTCTTACTCTTCCTCAGCGAGCTCAGGGTCTTTAAAGCCATCTACATGAGCTACTTTCTGTTGGGTGCCAGCCAGCTTTATCCATGATGCTTGTTTGCACACTTTTGAGAATTGGATATGCTTTCTGCATATTGTGCAACTTTTCCAAAAGGCTTTTCAATACTTGTAGCCCAAACCATTCTTATTGCTGCCAAAGCATTAGCATAGATATTGCATGTGCACTCATCATGAACACTTGTCTTGGTTTGCAATCTTTCTTGTTTTGAGTTGCTTTTTTGGTTGGGGTTCTGGTACTTGGTGTTTTTTACTTCATAAAGGTCTAAAGTGGTAGTAGGTGGCTTGATGGGTTCTTCTTCTCTTGAGTGATGGCTTTGGCTTTGCACCAGCCATAGAATGGTATGTCCCTTTAGCCAAAGTGCTGACTTGATCAGGTGTTGGATCCAACATCAACCAAATGATCTCCTTCATTTAGCCTATGCTGGTGTGGACCATCAGCTGGTCCCTTATCTCTTCGCAAAGGTCTGTTACAAAGTTGCAAGTGTCTGCTCTTGTTCACAGTGTGGCAAAGTACTCCTCAACAGACTCAGTGTTTTGTTTTCTTCTGGTGTAGAAGCTGTATGTCATCAGTGTTATGCTTATTTTAGGGAAATTAGGCTTGTCTATGTGAGTGACAACATTCTCAAAGACATCCACATTGCTAGCCATTGCGGGAACATTTCTGCATAATTTCTATTGTAAAGGTTTATTGAGAGGTCACCCTAAACACGGGGAGATCCTTCCCTGCCCATCCAAAGTGTCAAGCAACAAACGGTTTAACTGATTCTTTTATTCAGCCCTACTTCAAACCCATATCATGCCCCTTGGATCCCTCCCCCTGAGTTACCAATGAGCCAGGAGCCAAGCCAGTTTGCAGCAAATATATTTGTATTTATTTAAATTAAAAGTAAATAGAAATCACACTGAACTAAACGCGCCACCTTCTTTGTGGCTCACCATTAACTTCTTGTTACTCAAACCAATTACACAAATAAGTTAAAATAAAACGCATATCGTAATTTTTTACTTTCTACACATTTCACTTAAAAAAAATTATTAAACTGATCAATAACCAAAACAATCATAAATGTAGTGCTGTGCAATTTTGATTTTCCCGCAGGCTTAAATGGCTAGCAGTAGGATTTCAAGATTGGTGCCAATACATATGGCAATTGTGATTTCACCCACACTTTTGGTTTAAAATAAAAACAGGGTGTTTTCGCAGTTTATTTTTCAGACCCGCCCCCCATACTTTGGCCTGTGTTGGGGAAGTCGGACAGAAAAATGTGAATGATTTGAGGATTTAGGATTTTAGACACCCTTCACTTAAAGGCCTGTTTGGGGAAGATGGATAAAAAGATTGGATTGGTTTAAGAACAAAGACACCCCTCTTCCTTACGAAGTCGGGGTCAACGGACAAAAAGGATTACCCAATTAAATTATAGGCTACAGTTTTTCAGCGCACACTGGGAATTTTACCAAAAATCTCCCAATAGTGTTGCACCAAATGGGGAATTATTTAAATTTATCTTTTTAGTTAAGTAGGCTAAGTATCTACAAAGTTTTGCCCCCCACCTACTGTAAAGGGAAAAGGATTTAAGGCAAGCAGACTCCCCACCTTTTGGTTTCCGAGGGCTCAGTTCTACTTACATAGAAAGCCTCTGTTTAAAGTTCAAGACAGCCAGCTGCATATCAGGACCCTCTGGAAAGATAGGGCAGGGGTCTGGTCACTCTCCTCTATGCCTATCTCTACATGTGGTGTTCCCGAGGGATATAACCTCTCTCCCTGGCTCTTCAACCAATACCTGGTATTTCTTGCCCACTGCATTGCCGCTCTCTGTCCCAACTTCCAGTGCTATGCGAATGACACTCAGCTCATTTTCAGGCTACCTTCAGCCACCTCTTCTCCTTCACTCATCTCTGACTGTCTGTCTGCTATTCAGGAGTGGTGTGCCGCCAATGATCTCTGCCTTAATGCCAGTAAGACTGAGATTCTCCTCATCGGCACACCGGCTCCTTCCTTTCCTGCCACTCTCTGACAGGCCTCTCTTGGCCCTCTTCCTGCTCCCACCTGCAAGTCTAAAAACCTTGGGGTCATCTTCGACTCCACACTCTCTCCTCACATCTCTGATGTCTCTAAGAAGTCACACTACCAGATGCACCTCCTCAGAGGTATTCTTCCTTTCCTCTCCTTCCCCAGATGCTCAATGGTTCCAGAGCTTTGGTTCTCTCTAGGCTGGACTATTTCAACAGCCTCTTTCTAAATCTGCTTGCTTCTACTCTCTGCCCTCTGCAACTCATCCAGAACAGGACTGCAAGACTTGTCCTCGGCCTCAAGCCCAGGGATTGTATCTCTCCAGGACTGAAATCTCTGCACCGGCTCCCAGTGGCAGCAAATATTAAGTTCAATACCCTCTGCATTGTCCACAAGGCCTTCTGGGGCCTGAGGCTTCAACACCTTCAACTCTCTCTTCCTAAATATCTTCCTTCTCGAGCTCTTCGCTCATCTGCCTCCAACTCCCTCAGGGTCATTCGCTTCTCCAAGCAATGAGTTGGTTTTAGATCTCTTTCCTCAGCTGGGACCTCCCTCTGGAATGGCCTCCCTGCCTCCCTGCCTCCTTGAAACTTGAGGAGAACCATCTCCGGTTCCGGATGCACCTTAAAACCTTCCTCTTTGCTTCTGCTTTGCTTTCTCTTCCCCTCTCCCGTTCTGAACTCCTGACTGTAACTGAAACTGCACTGGTTACCTGGCCACCCTTCTGATCTCTGGCCCAGGCACCACCAGTTGCACACCTGCACTGCCTCCCTGGCAACCCTCGCACCTGGGGTCTGTTTTTCTGTATCCCTACAGTCCCCTACCAGCACTTACGTCTGCACTTACCTTACACTTGCCACCAGCTGGCCATATTTTTTATTTATCTTATTTATTCTGTCATCCCATGTACTGTACTTTCCCCTCCCCCCTACACTTTTACCCTTCCCTCTTCCCATGCACTTGCGCGATCTGAATGACACCTGGCCTAGTAAGATCATTGTCTGTTGTCCCTCTGTTCCACCTCCCTTGCCTCATTGCACCTTAAAACGCTTGTGTATAGGCACATTATAAATGCCATGTCATATCATAACATATCTCTCTCAAGGATGGCCTCTGCTCTCCACCAAGGACCCGGTTAGCTCTTAAGCCTTCCTAGAAATAGACAGCTCCACTGAGATTCACTCTCAGCAATCCCTTCTGTCAGATGTTAAGTTTTTTCACCTCTGTCAATGGTAAATTTCAGCAGCTCTGTCCCTTCCTCCTAGTGCAGTGCCCTTTATATAACAGCAATGACACCACCAATTTTACAATCTTGGGCGGAAGTGCCCTGCAGAGTTCTCGCAACTAGGATTGGACAGTTACCCTTCTCTCTTCTCCCCACTCCAGCCCCTCTCTATTTCTATTTCTATTTCTATTTCATTTATATAGCGCCGGTAACTCGCGAGTCTCGGGGCGCAGGTACATGTAGACACAGATACCGACATAAAGCACAGGAGAAAAAGAGGGTGACTAGATGAGAAATGTGCATCAGTTAAGTAAAGATGTGAGTCTTCACGAGCTTCCGAAAGCTTAAGTAGTTCACTTCTATTATTATATTGATGGGCAAATTATTCCATAGACTAGCGGTGACTGTCGGGAAAGATTTGCCTAGACCAAGCCTGCGTTTATGCTTGGCTACCACAACTTTCTTTGGTCAGCAGATCTAAGAGAATGGGTAGGAACGTATGTGAGGATTTTTGATTTCAAGTACCCCGGGGCTTTTCCATGAATACAACGATGTGCAATGGAAAGGGCCTTAAATTGAATTCTACTCTCTATTTTAAGCCAGTGCAACTCTCTCCTGGCGCTACTAATGTGATAGCGTTTGGGTATGTGCTTAATGATCCTAACTGCATTATTTTATATGATCTGGTAGGCTTTAATGCATTTGTTGTTTGCCCCTATCATCAGGGCTTTACCATAATCCAGCCGAGATAAAATGGTTGCCCTAGCTACTGTGGTGCAATTTTCTTCAGATAGATAAGGCCTGATGATTTTGAGGAGTCTCAGATAGTAGCTGCAAGTTTTATTTGTATATTGTGATTGTGCTTCGGCTCCTAATGATGCTCCATCATTATTCCCAGCGTTTTAACTTTATCAAGGACCTTAATAGGCACGTTATCAATCTGAAAAGAGTTGTAATCTGGAGAGAGAGAATTTCTGACCTGCTGGGGACCAAAGACCATCAACTATGTTTTCTTTCCGTTTAAACACGTCTAATTCAGATCCATCCACTGCTCAATGCTGGAGTAGATGTTAAGTAGATTTTCATTATCCTTCTTATGATCTCCACAGAGTTCAATCTCTGAGCATCATCTGCGTAATTCGTAAAATAGACGTTTAACTGCTCCAATATGAGACAGAGAAATCTAAGATACAAATTAAACAGCAGGGGGGACATACTGATTCCCTGGGGAACCCCACAGAGAATTTCTCTTTCTGAACCCCAGTGAACTTGTGATGTCCTATTTTTTAGGAATGACATTATCCACCCCTTGGCTGCCATAGAGCAATTGGCTGTTTTACTCAGAGCAACTTCAAGGAGGTCTTGGTCAAGGGGATCAAAGGCCGCACTAAGGTCCAATAGGACAAGGAGGCCTGCTTTCCCATTGTCCATAATACTGAGCATCTTTGTCTGAAGATCTAACATCGCTGTCTCAGTACTATGAGCTGGTCTAAAACCCGATTGTTGGGGATGAAGCTATTCAGATGCTTCTACATGCGCCTGTAGTTGTACTGTGGCTATCCTGTCCATAATTTTCAAGAGGAAGTTACAGCTAGTAATTGGCCTGAGGTTACCGGGATTTCTAGGGTCCAGGCCTGGTTTCTTGACCAATGGAGTAACAGTAACCTTTTTTATGTCCAAAGGGTCTATTTGGTCCCTGAAAGAGGAGTTAACAATTTTAGCTAATATAGGTGAAAAAAGATGCAAGTTATCCAAGATCATTTTAGCTGGTAGGATATTTTCAGGGCAAGAAGTTGGCTTCATGGTAGCAAGTGCTTTTTTCATCTCCTCTTGTGTAACGTTCGAGAAATTAAGTTTTAACATTGCCAATTTTCAGAAAGAAGGCTTGTTGTGTATTCTCACAATCTTGTTGCAACGGAATGAAGGGGGGTGAAATAGCTTTGGGTTTTTCAATAGAATTCAGGATGCTGAAATGTTTACCTGTAGCATTAGCCCCGGTAGTGATTTGGTTGTCATAGTACTGTTTTTCTGCCTCTATTATCTCTTTCTTATATTTTAGCTCTATGTTCTTCCATTTTTCCTTGTTCTCTACTGTAGGATTTTTTTTCCAAACATTTTCTAGCTTTCTTTTTTCCCTTTTTAGCTCTGACAGATCTTTAGAAAACCATGTATGCGATTTGACAATCGATCTGCGAGTTTTAGACTGTAGAGGGGCGTTCTGATCCTCCAATTGTTTGAGATGTTCAAGTAAATTAGTCATCAAATAACATAACATACCATAACATCATAAATTTGCAGGAGTCTTCCTCTTTGATGTTGTCATTGATATCTTTTATACAGGTTTCTAACTGTTCCCTATTGATGTTTTTAAAATTCCTTTGGGCTGTTTTAAAAGTGGGTTTTGAGTTTTAGCTCCGGGAGTTGGGGGGGGGGGGTGATTTGGAAAGTGACACTGAAGTGATCGGACCAAATACATGTTTCGGTCTTGTAGTCGTGTGTCTTTAAGTTGTTTGTCACTACCCAGTCTAATTGATGTCCATTTTTCATTGTGGGTTTGTTATTAGTGACGTAGAAATCTAGGTTATTTAATAATTTCTCTAGGTTGATGGCATCTTTATCTGCTGGGTCACCATACCATCTATTGATGTCTCCCACTACTAACGTGGTGCAATTAGGACCTTTGAGAAGGATAAGAAGGTGGGACAACTCTTCATTAAAATCAGGGGTGATAGAGGGCGGCCTATGTACAACTATCACGTTAAGACAGCTGTTTCCGGTCGACAAGTATTTAAGATGTAGAATTTCACTACCCTTACATATAGATTTACCTGGAAACAGGGAGATTGAGTTCCTAGCAATAACTGCCACTCCTCCTCCTTAGCCAGATTCTCTATTAGTGAAATATATTGCATATCCTTCAGGGACTGCTATATCACATGTAGGCCTATTGGTTCTTTTAACCATGTTTCTGTGATACAGAATATGTCAATTTCCTCCTCAACAATCATATCATGAATACATAGGGGATGCTTATTCAATGATCTAGTGTTGAGTATACAGATTTAAAGCTCTGCAATAGATAGTATTTTGCATGCTGGTTTACAGGACTGTGTCTCTGTCCGCTGACCTTTTTCTGGACACCTTAGGTGTCTTTTCATGGCTATACCCTCTTCTATCATGGTTACTAGACTTTTTCTGTATAACATGTTGTGTACTGGCTTGAATGGCATTGCTAACATACTGTTGTTTATAATTGTCCCAAAAGGTTTTGGCCAGTATTGGGTTTGGTGTGGCTTTTTCAGTTTGGGTACCCTGAGATAAGGGCTGGGGTGGTGATATGAAGGGAGCGTCCTGTGTGTGGAGGGGTTAGGCTCCATATTCTTCTGCAGCCCCATCTTTCTGAGGAGAGCTACCATGTGCCCACGTCCAGCCACGGACTGGCACAGACCGGCTGGCCCCCTTCGCGCCGGCTCGTTCACGCCGGGTTAGGCAAGAAATATGCCAGAAAGAACTACAAGCGCTGCTGGGAAATGTAGTTTTCCCAAGTGCCTTGCGTGCACGAAGCTTCTCTTCCTGATTCAAATCGCAGAGAGGCAGCCAATACAATGCTATTCAGTATGTACTGCTGCAAGGGTAGAAGGTGCAACACAGTCAATATGCAATTATGAAAATAAGATGTGTCACAATAAAAAAGCGAAAAAGCAATTTAAAATAGCAAAATGTAATATTCACAATCGATCCACATAAACAAACAAACCTGAGGAATCAGGAGGAAGTTGTGGACTATATAGCCCGGCCAGACCGGCAGAGACTGGCTTGCCCCCTTCGCATCGGCACGTTTGCACCGGGTTAGGCAAGAAATGCGCCAAAAAGAACTACAAGCGCTGCTGGGATATGTAGTTTTCCCAAGTGCCGTGCATGCAGGAAGCTTCTCTTCCTGATTCAAATCGCAGAGAGACAGCCAATACAATGCTATTCAGTATGTACTGCTGCAAGGGTAGAAGGTGCAACACAATCAACATGCAATTATGAAAATAAGATGTGTCACAATAAAAAAAGCTAAAAACTATTTAAAATAGCAAAATGTAATATCCACAATCGATCCACATAAACAAACAAACCTCTCTGCGGATTAATTTAAGAGTCTTGAGCAGACTGTTAAGCAGAATCACCTGCAGTACTCTTTGGGACCACTATATGCAATTAAGACTACAAGTGTAAACACAATTTCTCCTTTGGTACAAGCCTGTACTACACAGTAAAGTGGTAGTGATGGCTGAGCAGCCAGACTTATCTCAAGAGTTTAAGTGAGCAGTAGAACAGGTTACACAAAGGACCAACTAATACAATGATTCAAACACTTACTCAAGGTGTCTTGGAAAAAGAATATACATTTATTTACTCAGTCAGTTTGAAAACATTACACTAGCAAGAGCAGCTCAATATCACACACTAATAAACCACAAAAACACAACCAGTTAGTAAATGAACAAGTTTTAGCTCTCCTGTGACGTGGGAGCAAAATGGCACTTCATATACTTAAAAAGGGGTAAAAAGACAAGGGTATATGAATCAACAGCACAAATGCATTCATAGGCAGGGTAAAGGTTTTCAGTATACTAAAACCAGCAATTCATCTCATAGGCCTGGGCCAAAATCTTTGGTTCAGAGTCTTTGTATTGGATAGCACAGTTCTGGTAGTAACGGTAAAGTCTTAGAAGAATTTGGCTAGGAGAAAAGTTTGATGAGTGTTTAGGGAAGGACAAGCCTTCGAAGTTGCGCAAAGTTCCACAAACTTTTGCGATGGCTGAAAAGATTTCTGGACCGTGTTTGCACAGTACCTTGTTAGAGAAGAAGAGCTGTAGCTGAGGCAGTTGTTCCTGCCAGTTCGAGCAAACCTTGCTGTTCCTGGGCTTCAGTCATGGGGACAAGAAGGAGGACGTCGGGAGGTTCCTGCACTGCCCAGGGATGAGGCCAAAAGCTTAGCAAGACGTTGGTTTAAGGTGTGAGTGCCTTAAAGACCACAAGCTGGGTTCCTTCCCTCTGGCTATCCGGTTTTCAACAGCACTCTGATGAAAATGTGACCATATGGGGACGGTGTCCAGGTGGCTTACGAGTTGGTTGTTCCCACCAAACTCAAGGGAAGAAGTTAACCTTGAAGGGCTTCTCTGCCGATTGGAGTTTCAGGCAATTCGGACCTGCAGCAGGGCTTCACCGGTCGTCCAGTAGTTGCAGCAGTCCTCTTCCTTCAGCTCGTTTTCAGTTGTTTCATTCCAGTGGTCGACTCTGCTTTCCAAGTCCCAGAGACCTGCTTTTAAACAGTTTTCCCCCATTCATTCCAGCCTGGCTGTCACTCACACAGCAGGGTGGCTGTCCTTGCCGGACAGTCCACCAGCCAATTACACCTGAGTGCATTCAGGTCTCCTAGGAGACTAAGCACAGGGAGTTTCGGGCACCTCCCTCACATCCTGTCCATCCCAGACACTCAGGCGCCAGAGGAGGGCTTCAGCACTGAAGCCCACCAAAGACCAATGAACAAAGGGACCAAACCTGGTTTGTCACGCAAAGACAAACACAAGTAGGACGTTTCCTAAAAGAAATGGTGAAAAAAGATGACCAGAGCTGTTTTTACAGATAAGTCTGGGGTGCCATATTATAAAACATGGCTGACCTGATTTTTAGTTGATCTAAACTACTGCCACCAGCCATTTAAAGTAGGAAAGGGTGACATTTTACTGTTACATGAGTCTTTTGAGGCAATCCCTGCAGCACTCTATAGGAAGATAGTGTGTGCTGGGTCAGTAAATTTAAAAAGACTAGTAAAGCCAATTTAACTTTACATGTCCAGGGAGACGGTAGTCAGTTCCAGAGAAGGTATTTAAACCTTGGGGAGTCTGAAAGACACCCCTGTGCCACTGCACGGAAGGTGCTGTGTGACACACAAAGAAAGATGATGCCTATGGGGTTGTTTTAAAACTCCATAACCAAAGAACACAAAAGTAAAACACATTAAAAATTAAAAGTTCAAAGCCCCAAAATATAGCAAAAGAGCTGGAGGGCTCTAAAGTAGAGGTAATTTAGCACTTGTGTGAGAATTCTCCCTAACACTGACTTATGGCAGCTTAATTTACAACCCCCATTTGTTCTGAAGTCAAATTTTTGGCAAAAACTAGTTATGTGGCAAAAAGTCATACTTTTTCAAATAACTGCCATAACATATATATTTTCTGATTCAGCTACTCATGGGGAATTATATAAGATGACAGCCAGGTTCGCACCATGCTGCACCGCAATGTGGCAATTTTCTGCCATTTCTGTAAAAAGCATAACAGTTAGGAATATGTAATGTATTATTCATAGTCCTAATTTTACTCTCCATCCGTTCACCAACTCCTACATTTGGAACATTTTCAGATCAGCCAACAACATATCTTAGATGGCCATTACTGTTCCCTGAGTCGCAGGTGGATGAATTCTATATCCAAAATCACCTGTAGATTACCTAAAAAATTGTACATAAATGAAGAACATATGATTTATGGTTGCTGGGAAAAAGGCCTAATTGATAATAGTCCTTTTAAATTAATTAATGGGAAATCTCCATATGGGACAAATGACAATTATCCTGCCTCCAGTCCATATGGTCTCACTTGGTTCACCTGTAACTAGAGTTTTCTTTTTTTAATGCTCTTTGTGTTTTCAGCTTGCTCTTTGAAGTTGATTGCCTGTTTGAAGTTGTAGCCCCCAGTCTTCACACCTTTTAGTCATGCTCCAGCCAAAGGAAACGGTCCTGCTATTACTGCCTACAGAGCTAGCAAGTCTGGGGAACACTATGGTTTCCACACCTTTAGCAGGACACACTTCATTGCAGTTGTAGTTAGATGGGGATGTCAGCCTTCAAGTGTGGGAGTTTGTGTGACATGTATCCAACAGCCAGCAAAGGGGTTTCCACTGGCCTAGAGCCACTTCCTCATGAAAACAAGGTGGCTTTTCCTTTCAAATATCTGCTGGCATTGTGCATGTGAAACAGAATATACATTACTTTTTGTCAACACGCACCATGTCTTTTCCCTGACATTTTTCTGTTAGCAGTGGTACATTTTCACATTTAAACTGCAAAGTCGTTTTTGTTTCAGTGTTGAAAAATCCTGCTTTTCATGTGAAAGGTACTTCAGTTGGGGGCCTTTGAATGCACCCTACACTGTCCTTCAGAACCAAGACAGTTGCATTTTTTTTGGTCACAGATACTTCTTTCTGGTCAATTCCCTCTAATATTTTGAAATAACTCTGCTTTCAAATGCTTCTAATGAACTGAAGAGATTCCCGGCCCTAGTAGACATTTATTAGGATGTGCTGCATTGCATTGGGGTGATGCAGTGAGAAGTAGTTTTGATGTCCACCCTGATAGGATGCACAGATCCAGTTTTTAATCCTTTAAGCTCTGTAAGCCCTATCGGTTCTACTGGCAAATTGGTACACGGACGCAGTAAATGCCATTTTGTTACATTGAAGAAGCTGCAGGACACAGGTGGAAGGGCAAGATGTATTCAACGAGCTGGCACAGCCATACTTCACCTGACCATCTTTCAAATGACATAAAACAGAGATCCTTGTTCCAACTTCAACCTCCTTGCCATTTTAGTGATGGAAGGGAATGAGATGGCAATGGAAGGGGATGGGGAGGGGATGGGAGGAGAGAAGGCTATGGGCAGAGGTAGATATAACACATCCCTATTTGCCTTATGCATGGCTCTTCTGGGCTCTAAGGAATAATGACACTATGTGCTAGGGTAAAGCAGCAGATTCATCATTCTCATTTTTGATCAGATCGCTAAGTGGATGGGTATACTTGTTGGTCAACTAAATCCTGTCTAGTATGCAGGCAGTTGCTGAGTTGTTTTTGGAAGTATGCCAGCGTGCAATCAAGATTTAGACCATCATTACAGTTTTGCTGCTATCCTGCCGGTAATTCCGGTTCGGATACTGGCAAACTGACTTACAGTTTGCTCTGCCCAATATCCCGCTATTACCGAGATATTACGTGCAGCGGAGACGCCGGTAAATTCCCATTCCATGGAGTCCCAGATTACTGCATGTATGGGATTGCCGGAATTACCACCACTGGCACTACCGGTGTCAGTGATTCTGGCATTTATTTGCCAGTAGGGGCCTGAACTCCCGGCAAGTCAGGCCTGCAGGTAGTTCACTGCCCCCAGAGGCAAACCTGTGTTTTCTCGTACAGAAAAATGCTGGTGCCGGAATTACAGCGTTCTTTTGGGACCGGGGAACTTGAAATGAGTCCCTTAAAGATCTGCAGATTGCAGAGTTGCCTTTCCATGTGATGGGTAGCTAGGATGGAGGATTGCTGCAGATCAGGCCTATGTCATTTTTACCAGGAACAGTACAAAGAGCAGCAATGGAATCAGGTGTGAATTGAGCTTGCTTGCCTCCCTAGGGGAGAGGCAGAGCAAGCAAGTCAAAGTACCAGGTGCATTGTATGGGGCTTACACTCCACAGTCTACCTCACTAAGCATGAGGAACAGGTACCATAGTGGGGGTTTTAGGGGGCCTATTCCGTAGAACCTGTAAAAACATGCAAAGATTCACTGTCAAAAACAGGATTCCACTAGCGGATGGTGCAGGGGATGCCTCGGTAGAGGAGGATGAAGACGAGGGAAAGGGTACCTGGGCACTGAAGCCTGACTGTCTGCGTCGATGAGCGACATCACCATTAGTGTGAAGAAGACTCAGTAGGCCTTGGGGCAGGTGAGGGCCTTTAATAGACCAACAACCAGCTGTTCTCTTTGCTGCGCCATGATACCCTAAATGGACTAATGGAATAGCGTTCTACATACGTTCCAACTTAGCCAAGAATTGCATGTGTCCAAGCATATGACACAACATGAGAGTGAGAACAGGGACATGACAAAATGGCGCAGCAGTGGATATATCATTTCTTTAATGCACCCACTGTATTGTTGGCCAGGCCTCTAGAAACATGGAAACCTTCCTGCACTCATTATTTGCGTGTTTTGTTTCCAGCAAAGGCTTTGTCAAATGACACTTTGTGTAATTGAAATCCCATTTCCCTCAGCACCTGAATAAAATGATGTTTTTTTTTGTGCATACCTGTTTAATCTCTCCTTTCGTGCAGCAGAGACAGCCTGCCTCTGCAGATAATGCGCTCGTTGCTGTGTTACAGCCGCTCCATTCTATGTGGCAAGTGTCTTCTCATAAGAAAAGGACTTATTGTCCCAGCGAGGCTGCTAGCCGTGCCCAGAGGCGCTGCGCATTAGGAATTCCCACTGCACGGCCGGCCGTGTCTCTAATAGGACGACAATGGGGAATGCTAAACAGCTGCCATTGTGAGGCTCTGATGTGTGCGCACGTTTTACGTGAACTCGAAGGCCACGCCGCTTTAAAGAACGTTTAGGCGAGCGTGCTGGACGCTGTTTGTTTAAAGCTCTGCAAAGCAGATTATGGAACATTTCTCGCGAATGAAAAGGAGATTGTATTAATCATTAGATACTTCAAGACCGACCGTGTTGACTATCGCCGCAACCAACGAGAGATTCGGGAAGAAAACAAGGCTACAAGGCGCTGGAAAAAAAGTATCACGTGCTTAGCGCCACGTAACTATACTGTGTAATTTACGTCACTAAGCATGTGATCTTTTTTCCAGTTTGCAAACGTGAAGATCATAAGCAATTCTTTTTAGATTGTGAGAGCAAAGCTTTTCTTTTTTTAAATGTGCTGCTCTTCGGATATGTCATTCAACAACATCAACTATAAAAAAAAGTATGTTTTGTATAAAAATGTTTATTCACATTATCATAGCAATATATCTCTTCAACATTTGAACAGTGCTTTCGATAAACATACAGAAACTTAAGAAATGTGCGACGAAGTTCTGGATTAATTACTGTGTTCTATTAGTTTATCGAAAGCACTGTTCAAATGTTGAAGAGATATGTTGCTATGGAAAATGTGAATACAATTTTTAATGCGAAACATACTTTTTTTTATAGTTGATATTGTTGCAGAACATATCTACTCGTTCTATACCCACCCTCCCCATAACCCTTACCCTGGCCAGAGATGCCCAGTTTTTCATTCACAATGATGCCCCTCAGCTTCGTGTAGCAGTCTGTCGAGTCTGGACATTTCTGGGATTTCCATAGTTGGGCAATGGATATGCTTGCTGCTAAAAGGGCCTTGCCCACTAACTCAGCAGAACCTTTGTGTAATCTTGCCTCTTCTACTTGTGTTCCCAGTTATCAAAATATTTACTACAAAAATATTACATGCATGCATTTTACTTTTAAAATGTGAACAAAACAAACAAAACTGTTTCCCCCTTTTAACGATCAAGTAAATGCACCTTCTTCGAGTATCCCCAGTCACGGATTTCCCCCAGCCCATCTGAACACTTAGCATGCACTTACTCTGACATACCACCACCCCCCTTCACTTACATTGTTCACCGAGCGTTACCACGTCACCCGTTATTTCTGCAGTCTATTTATTGATTGTATTTGCGGGTGGACCGAGTCCACCCACTTTTTTCAGAGGGTGGACTCAGTCCCACAGCTAAAATGAGAAACATTGAAAATCTTCCTTGAATTTATGAATTAACGCTGATCTCGGGGATTAACCGCAGTCGTCAACAGGGGCGTTGCTAGGGGGGGAGCTAAGGGGGCTATAGCCCCATATCTTTTGGTTGTAGCCCCTGATAGAATCTCAGGAGCTGCAGCCAAAATACTAGCTAGCCCCCAGTCCCAACAGTTCCGACAGCAGCTTAGCCTCGGGTCTTTTCCAGACCTAGCAACTCCCCTGGTCGTCAGGTTTGCAAGCCTGATACTTCACCACTGCACTACCTGATGAAAGATACACAACTAAAGGCGAAATGTCTCATTTCAGTACAGCATGTCCCGGGGAAAGCAATTGTATTGTTTCTTAAAGTTTAAAACATGCACACCTTTTAACGTTTTCGAAAACACTATTAGAAGAACATATCCTCTCTTGGCTTTGTGTGTGTGTTGATTTTATGGAAGGCAAATGCCATTCGTCCTGTGCAATTTGGGTGGTCATGCAAAGCCAATTGAATGAAATGTGCATATTGTGCCTTGATATGCACATTTCTGACGACATCACATCCCATTGCGTTTGTTGAGGAGTCCCCCCACATTTATTTTTAGGACTTGACCCCTGATTTTGGGTATTTGAGAAAGACTGAGCATGGCTTCAGGAAGCAATAGCAGGCATTGAATTCACACATTAGATGCGTACAGGGGTCACAGTCCTTATAGCGCAGCATGTATCGCTGCCATGCCGGGACGCAGGGGATAGTTAACATGCACAGCTAGTGGGGATAATATAACAGTGTGGAAAGAGAGAGTGGGGGTGGGGTCTAGAGGGTGGTCGTCAGGACGGTTAATGGGTTAGGTGGGCTTGGAGGGTGTATCTTATGTCGTGTGAACAAGGTAATTCATGAAGATTTCGTGACCTCTTACTTTTTCTGCTTAGTGGTAGAATCCTCTGTGCACAGGAGTTCAAGGCTACACACACATATACATAGATTCAGTACCCGTTTTTCTGAATTCCTGTAAGGCCTGGCATGATTCTGGCACTAGGGAGGATGAATAGAGAAAATAAAAAACATTTGCAAGCAAAAAAAAAGGAGAGAGGAGTGGACATTTAGTAGAACGCCCTTACTTGCAGAGAAAGCCCTGCAGGCCTTGAAACCAATGATATCAGTCACATTATTTATATTGCAGTGAAAGTGAGCGCTCTGAAGCTTCCTCCCCTGCGCGTGGAAGAGAGAGTAAGCCTTGCTCCTGCCCTGGAGGCACAACATGATATTCACTGGAGAGTTTTCAGACCTCTAGACGCTTTCATTTTAATGACTAATTGATAGCTCATAGGTACGCAGGTGTGTGGATAAAGGTTCATTGATGAACAACTGGAAATGTGTACATTTTCAAAAATGTTGTGTTGCCCTAGCTCAAAGTATGCTATTATTGTTACCCTGTCCACGATGCCTCCATTATTATTATGATATTTATTGAGCGCAGACCTTTCTTTGAAAATCAACGGAGCGCTTTACAGAGGTATACAACAATACAGATGCATAACAGAGCTCTTTTCAGAGGTAACAACAGAACAGATATAAAACAGGGGGTGAGATACAGAGGGACACAGAGGAGGGGTACACCTGAACAGGGTGTCAGGGAGGAGAGGGGCGGGGAGGAGAGGGCAGACGACATCTAGTAAGTCAGGTGGTGCAGGGGCGCCGTGATGGCCTAGGTGTTGAGTAGAAGAGGCTCATTGAAGAGGTTGGCTTTCAGTTATTTTTTGAATTGTAGGAGCGTGGGGGCAAGTCTGATGCTGATGGGGAGGGGGTTCCATAATCTTGGTGCATAGTGTGTTTGTGCATAGAAGTTGGGAGTATTAGTGCAAGAATTTAGTGGAGGGCCCGCTGGATAAGTTATAGCCTTCCGAAGATGTATCCATGGGGATATCCAGGTGTGGTCTGGTGGGTGACTCTGGCCAAGTACCGTGTGCAGCCATTGATTCGGGATGAGTGTGGGCAGCATGGGGAAGACGGAAACATAGAGTACATGCAGCAGTGCCTGCCAAGTAGATTATACTCAAGAATAATTCATTAGACAGGAGGGCAGAATCTAGGATGTGTCTCTAGGAACAACTCTGAATACTACAAGATCGGGGCTATCCAAGAGTCACTTGGACACATTTTCTTTGGCGATTGGGAGCTATTCAAAGTAGGACACTGGCTATATTGGCATCCGGGCACATTACAGTACACCACATTACACGTGGCAGCAAATTTACAGCATCACATTAATTATATTGTGCAAAAGGGGAGAACAACGCAAAATGCACTAATCCAATTGAACACCAAGGGGCAAATTAATTAAAATGAGGGCAACTGAAGCGTAATACCGTTGACGACTGGTGGATGCCTTGGTTTGTTAATGAGAGTTCAAGTGCCAGGGATTTTGCATTTTCGAGAACGTAAACTGGTCCTGGATTCCATGAATTAGAGAATAGTCCAGAGTTTAGGTTCATGTTGGAGAAGGGAGTATCATAGAGTTGATAGGCGTATGTTGTTACTGGATTTCAGTGTTAGCTCTGTTGCTTATTGGTGTTGGTTCTGTTGCTCATATGCTGATATGCTGCTCTGTGCTTGTGATTGCAAAGTTTTTTCCAAGCCTGTTGAAGTTTCTGGTTTATTTTCCTCATACTTTGGGGTTGAACCAGCTTGCTAGTTCTTTTTCTCTGAAGAGGTGAATTGTTCCGTAGGTGTTGGGATGTCCAGAGCTTTTGTAATCCGGTTCTGGAGCATCTTTGCTCATTTATCTAGGAGTTTGTGCCGCAGTGCTAACATGCTTGGCTTGCTGTTCTTTATTAGTTTACAAAGTTACTCTAAGTCGTGGGTTTCCCAAGTTCTTCTGGTGATAGTTGCGTGTCTTTTTACATGGGAAACTTGCACTCTGGTCCATTGATCACAAAAGGTTTCACCAGTTTCAGCCCTGCGTGCTTCTTTACACTGATTGCTGCTGTGACAGGACAGAGAATGGACCTTTATGTCCTCTGTTTAATCTATACATGTTTAAATGGTCTTGCCCCCACAGAGCTAGCGGACAGGATTTCTTTCTACGATCCAACTAGAACACTCGTTCTGCTGATAAAAAGCTATTAAAGGTACCTTCCACTCATAATATCCAATGGGGAGCTAGGTGTGTCTCTGTAGAAGGACCATGACTGTGGAATTCTTTACCTCTTGATCTTAGGAGCATCACTTCCCTATTGGCGTGCCGTAAAGCTCTTAAGACTTATATTCTCGTCGCCTTTGTCTCTTTATTTTGGAGACAAGTGTACTTATAAGACCAGTGCCTAAATGCAGTTAATTCTGCTCGGTTGCATGTTATAAATATAAAAAATACAAATACTAATATCCCTGTGAGATTGAGCCAGGTCCCTTAAACTTTAGAATTGGACCAATCCTGACCTTGTGAATGTAGGACTGTCCCAAGGATGTAATGGCCCCTCTCTTGTAGATTAAACACCCGTCCTATTACATTTTTATACCATCCAATTGCAATTTGTAAATAAGTCTTACCTTTCATCGGCTGGTGGCGGCCGTTAATGACTTATAATTAGTAGTGGTTGAAATATGCTTGATTGAATCGAAAACTAGAAGCTGCCAGCCAGCTCAGTAAACTAGGGGACCGGTCCTGAAATAAACCTTTAAAATCGATGTCAGAACACACTATCGTGGGAGGTGCTGATACAGATGAAGGCACACAAAAGATAAATATATGTTATAATGACTAAAGATAGAGTGACTTACCCCCTAGCGGCATAAGCACATGTGCTGGAGGCACATGTAGAGCTTTGCTTTGCCTCAGTATTACTCTGAAACCATAATAGAAGGGGACCTTTAAAAAATGGGTTTCACTTTAATAATGTGTGAACTGCTGCAAAAAAAGTGTATTGTACTCATAGAGACATACACACAAATATATTTGTAACTCAAGAAGTAAAAACACTTACCTAGTGGGGTCATATGGCAATGCTTAGATACACAGGTGTGAAAGCGCATGGTGCTACCTCGTGCTCTGTAACCATAAAGAAAATGAAAATTTAGGAAAAAAGGCTGCAATTACAAAATGTGCTAAGTGTGACAGAAAAAAATGACCCCAATCATATAACCAAACAGTATTACAGTTGGAAAGGGAAAATCACAGAGCTCACTTACTATTTTCAAACGTGCTGGCATGCTTTGACAGCCTCTCTCTATGTGCTTGAGCTGGAACGCAACATAATCGAATCTATGTGATCATTGCGCCGCCCCTAATTCCGCCCACAAAAATGTCGATGACCATTATGGCGTGGCACAGTGATCAGATAGTTCACTGTGGCCCGCATCCCCCTACCCTGCTCCCCCACTGACCACTTACCTTAACGGGGGACACACGGAAGTGTGCCGCTGACTTCCTTCGATCCCTGCGGTTTCAGTTCCCATCCACTTACGTGGGTCAGTGCTTGCGCTGCAGGGTCCCTTTTTTTCTTCTTTTTTCCCTTAGTCCTAGTAATGGAGGCCGGCATTTTTTTTAACACGCAATGGTGCAGGAATCGTACCAGGTGACATAGTGTAGTCTCAGTAATGGTAAGATTCCAAATAATCGGTAAGGAACTAACACTGCCATGGTGTGTGTTGATATAAAGAGACTGCAGAATGATTGGACTGATAGAATGTATGTGAAGTGGCTCAACTCAGAAGCCATGTTGGTAAAGACAAATGGTGCACGTGATGCATAATTCCCTATCGTGTGGAAGGGAAACATGCAGATGGAATTATCTCCACAAAAACAAAACGTTTCAAATCTGATTGACCCCTCAAATACCATTTATGCTAAATAGCCCAATACACATTATTACTCCTTGTGTATATGCCATTAACATAACATTGTAATATAACCAGACAACACTTATGCACAAAATCAATTACATCATTATAAATATGTATTAAGTACCAAGAGTAACAGAAGGTCAGCAGAGAAGAAAAATGCAATTAACACAGTTTATGGACAGTTACCGACAAGAATTGCAAATATGGCTCAGTATAATGTAAAGGATAACTCTTCATTCAAACCCCTAAGGTGAGATTGTGTTTTGTAAAAAAGCCTTTGCTCCAATTCAAACATCTTTCTCCCAACATTGTTACCCTTCAAATTAGAAATGAGTATGGTCCATTGAAAATCTGATTCCTTATGATGCATTGATACAAAACGCTGTACCAAAGGTGCCACACTGTTTCTATTTTTAATACAACATTTATGTTAACTCATTCTTATTTGAACCTTTCTCAGTGACATACCTATATACAGAAGTTTGGAAGGGTAAACAATGGCATAGACAATTTTGCTGGTATAGCAATTGGTAAGATTTTTTTCTACCCAAGGCACCCTCAGACCAAGACCAAAGGAGGTACTAACTTTGTGAACACATGGAACAGTTGCCACAGGGTGTATGCTATGTGTGAGCAACGGAAGACCCCACATTTGTGTGAGAGTGAGTGCAGAACGTGAAGGTTGTGGTAAGGACGAATGAACTGATTGGTCTTTCAAAGTCCTGCTCTGTTTAAAAGCAAACAAGGGGCGTGTGAGTTGTGTAGGACCATTTTCCATGATATGCCAGTGATTCAAACTTATCTTTTTGGTTTTAAATGATAAATTGTTGTAGGTGTTCACACACACTAGCCAATCCTCTGTATTGTCAGTGCTGTTAATGGCTTGTTCTAATATTGCCTCTCAATTATTGTTGGCTGCTCATTTCATGCTTTTCCGTATTAATATTTTAATTTTTTTTATAAATCTTTTTATTAGTATGTCAACCAATAAATTACACGGCAGTACAATACAGAAATGAATAGCAAATCAAAAAAAACAATTCAAAACCATTTAACTAAATTGCATATCAATATTAATCATTTAGGATACTCACATTGTTCCACTTTAGATGCTAGAATCTTAGCATGTTTCTGATATGTACTTCTCTCTGTACTATTGCGATGGATTCTGAAAAACTGCCCATAAGGTAAATTGTCTCTCAAAGAGAGAGGGTGAAAACTCTGACTATGAAGCAGCACATTTCTCGCCATAGGTTTGGTGTAAAGGGAAACCTTTAGTGATCCTTCATCTGCAAAGATGGTGATATCCAAACAATGGACTGATCTAGCATTCATTTCACTCGTTAAATGCAATGAAGGCCTGAGAGCAGATGGTGAATGCTATTGCTGTTTCTTGTGAACCCTTCCATATGATCAAAACGTCATCAATAGATGTTTTCCATAGGATAATATGGTGACGAAACGGATTAGTATCTTGATAAATATGAGAACGTTCAAACTCTTCAATGTACAGATTTGAAATACTGGGTGCAACTGTAGAGCCAATAGCAGTCCCTTTGACCTGTTTATACAGTTTATTGTTTAACTGGAAGACATTTTGTGTCAAAGAAATCTCTGCACACCAAGAGATAAAGTCTCTCGTCTCTATCCTGAGTCCTGAATTGTATTTCTGTGGATGTCTCTTAACTAGCATGACTGCTTCATTTTGAGGAATGGAGGTGTAGAGTGATTCTATGTCACAAGTGATAAGTCATTTCGGTTGTACATCAAACTCCAGTCCTTCAATTAGGTTAATTAAATGAGTCGTATCTTTAATATATGAGGTCATCTGAGCTATATGTTGGCTCAAAAAGTAGTCTGCAAACTGTGAAGGGATTCTAATAGTAAGCCTATCCCACACATTATGGGTCTTCCCGGGGGCTTTGTAAAGTTCTAAGTGCAGTATGTCGCCTACTCACAGAGTTCATCTCAGGAGGCTAGGTCAGGGGCAACACTCTCGTCTTGGAAGCAAGACGACACAGAGCAACACAGGTTTGATCCCCAGGTACGCGCTTAGAAATCTCTTGGTATTAGGCGCATTATAAATAACCAATTATAAAATTGTAAAAATCTAAGTGTGATACACTGCCCATTCTCAAGTCTGTTCAAATGCAAGACATTCCCCATCAAACAGTTCAGGTGCAGAGATGAAGCCCACTATCAGAATGCACTGAAGAGTAATCCATTGGCCACCCTAAACGGACCAAATGCAGCACATTGTCCCCTTCAACCCCATCCAGGAGCAGCACAATTCCCACCCTAAAGAGTCAGTGTTTAGTGTTCATCTAGGTGTGATATGCTGCCCACTCTCAAGTCTGTATACATTGTGCGACATTACCCCCGTTAAGCACTTGAAGTTCAGAGACAATGTCTACCCTGAAGTGCATTAAATATTAATCCATTGCCTACTCCTAAACAGTTGAAATGCATAACATAGTTCACCCCCAAAACCATCCAGGTACCACACCCTGCCTGTCCTCAGGAAATTGTCCCTTGCTTTTCTGTAAAATGGAGATTACTTTCTGTTCTTCTGAAGAAGGATTACAAAATACTCTTGGGCAAGGTGCCTTCTCAAGTTTTTCCAAGATCCGCTAGAACGCGTTAAAAAAACAGAGCCTCTGCACTTTTAGCTCCTGGAGGGACTTCTAAAGAGGATGGGATCCTAAGATCTGTAAGTTCGGTAGGTTACAGATCTTCAATTTCACCAAAGTGTACTTTTAAATGGATTGTTCTCATAAACATATTAAATTCTGATCTAAATCTAAACTGGTCATATGCAATGGGTTGGAACATATCCGTCTAGATATGCCATAGACGGTCCGATAGCACAGCGAGTAGAGCGCTCGCTTTGACTTGTGCAGAGCCTACTGATGCAGGTCCGAATCCCGGCAGGGCCAAACTCAGCCTTTCATCCTTCCGAGGTCGATAAATGGGCACCACACACCCTGGGTAATAATAAACTGCACTCAGATACCTGAGGGTTAATAGTGCTATACAAATGCTAAATTATTACTATTATTATTATATCCCAAAACCTTTTCCAAAACCTGTAGTTCTGACTTGGTCAATGTATGTGAGGACAGGATTACGACCACAGATGGCTGCTCCTTGTTTTCTTCACATTGGGGTCTTGGACCCGACATCTCCCTAAAAAAGAATTAGGGTGTTGTTGTGTGGTTTTATCTTGGCCTCTGCCGAACTTTCTACCACCTCTTCTCTGCCCTCTATTGTTTTGTCTATTGGTCATAGGTTTTCCATATGAAGTACTAGGGTTCTGGTCTCCTTCTTCATTGCTGGAATCTGTGTCTGTGCCGTATTATGTATTACAAAACCTAACCCTTTTCTTCTGTTAATTCCTTGTCTGAATAAGGAAATGCTCCTGTCAGCTTGAAATTAGCAAGATCATTTTTCAACCTTCTGATTCTATCTGATATAGCTGTGATTTTGAAATCATTGATCTCTTTATTGATTTCTTCCAAACGTTCAGGGAACTGTTCCAAAGGCACTCTTTTATGGATTTTTGACGCATTTATTCAGTATTTCTGATTAGTTTTGTAACCTCTGTGGCTATATCAATAATTAGGATTAACTGATCTCTTCCACAGGTAAATGCAATCTGACTCCATTTTGTCCTGAGCTCTGCATTTTCTAAGAAATGAAGAGGCTCGTTAGTGATAATGAGACCCTGTGGTAAGGTTTTACTTCTTAAGTACTCCAACAGGATTGATCTGTGGAGTTCTGTCCTTATCATACGTTTGCGAAGTTGTATAATATATATGCCACCTGGTGCCAATAAAAGAAGGGGTGGAGAGGATGTTGATGTGGGGTTGCAACCACCCTTCTGAGTGAACTTGGATGGAAGAAAGAGGACAATAGGGTGGAGGAATGTCACAGGACATCCCCACAAGCAGCAGAGAAATAAGCTCAATACGCTGAGATTTCGGTCTCACAGAGAGGATAGTGGCAACAAAAGATCTGAGACTTAGTGCATGTCTGCTGCTGGAAGATGAGTAAAAAAGAAGATAAAGCAGTCGCCGAAGATCAGACCCCGCCCAATAAGGATAAAGAGCTGTCTTTTCAGAACTTAAAACGGGCATACTAAGTGGATATGATTGCCAAAAATAGACATGCATAGTGGGACTTCAAAAGACAAACCAAAGTTTGAGATAAAAGTTAGTCAGCTGGTGTCCCAGAGGAGAGGAGGGGAGTGGGGCACGAGGAGTAGACCTTTGAAAATAGTTAAAGATCAGCCATATTTCACAGGATACCTTGTGAGAGGTAAGGAAGTACAACTCCTGTAGGAATTAAACAAATTATGTTTAGGGGGGCAAGAAGGTGATTGCCTTGAAGAGCTCTTGCAAGGCAAATTCCAAAAGTTTTCCTGCTGAAAAGGGAAATCAAAGCCTTGTCACTATTACTAGAAATATAACATTGTGTGCTTGTTCTCGTGGAAAGGTGGAATCCCAAAGTTCTTTCAAGATGACCAGTGATAATATGGAGAGTTCTGCATTTCCATCAGTGAATGGCCAATTTGGTGAAAGACAATATCTTGCTTTAAAAAAAAAAGAATGATGGTATCAAATATGTTAGTTTGACTGATTTTAAGATAGGAATACTTGAAAATGTTTTCAATACACTTAAACAAGTAATGATTTCCGAGGAAGAAAAACAAAAGAAAACATTGAAAACATGCAAGAACGATGACAGCAGCTAATGGGATCAAATGAGAGACTCCAAGAAATAGATGCATCCCTAAAAGAGGGGACAAGACTTCAACCAGAAGCTCAGTATTCTAGGAAAGTGAAAAGAAAGGGAGAATCAATGTAGGCATATGTTTCTGATTTCTGCTTCTAATACAGAATCAGTGGAAAAGACAATATCCCAGTAATTATATTATAGTATGTGCAGGCTATGGATATGCAATCATCAAATCTCACCTTCCTACCCTAAACCCTGAGAGGTGCTACATACATTATATCTAAAGATACATACTCGTTCACTTCAATGTTTCAACCTTGGTTACTTAACACTGAACTATTGATACATATGTTGTTTATTTCCCCCAATGTTTCTATTACCTTTTTCTTGAACTTCGAGACTCCTAACACTGATGCCTTCTTCTTTGCTTACCCTACAGCAGACATAGGCACCCATGTACTGCTGTTCTCTAGTCCTTTCCTTTACAGATCCTTGGAGACCTTAACAGTAGGGTGGATGCTCTCTCCTTCCATGCTCCCACCAACCTAATATCCTACCTTAATGCACCACAACTTCACCAACTGGTGAGGGGCCCTGCATACTCTAGTGGCTATACTCTAGATCTCGTCTTCTCCACTGAAAAAATCCCTTTCTGGTCCTCAGTGCTGCAAGGTGGCCTTACCATGACATAAACCACTCTACAAGCAACAATCGTAGTACAACCTTTTGTGGTAATGGTCATGTAACACACACAGCAGCATGCACAGGAACTTTGAGCTCTTCATCGGCTGCACTTTCAGACAATACATCATGAGAGGTTCACACATTTGCCCCCTTTTCTGAATTCCAGTCTTACAACATATCCTAGAATTTGTCCACGGGCATATGGCAGCCCATTTTACCCTTTTTGCTATCCAACTACATACTCCTCCCATGCAGTCTTTTGTAGACCAAGCCACACCCAACCTTCTGGCATGGGAGTCCCAGTAGCAGCCTAGGAATGTTGCAATCAATTTATATAACGGTCTATCGACCTCCAACCATAATCCCTGACTTTACTTTTGGTTTTATGGAATTTAGTTTATAAACTATGAAAATAATAATCATGTGCTCATTCTTCGTTATTTCAACTTAGCACAGAAAAAGGTGCAGAAGATCTGTGGATTTCACTTAAAAAGCTACATTTTTCAACAGGAAATCCACCATCTCACACATAATAAAGGGAGCATTTTAGACTTGATATTAACATGTAATATTGACATATAACAGACTGAACGTAATATTAGTGTCAATGTGATACATTATCATTGGTTTGAATGGAAAGATACGGGTCAGAATGAATATAAGCGGGATCTTGAAAATAATTCACTTCTACAATAAGAAGGATTTAAGAGCTGAGATGGTAAATTATATGCTGTCAAAATTTGTAAAGAACATTAAGTCTTATTAAAAGTATGGCTGTGCAGTAAAAATGGCAGTAATACGGCATTACCGTACCACCTTAACTGATGCATTACCGTACCACCGCACTACACATTTGGTGGTGAAGTGGAGGATTCACTTCCAGCAAAATTTGGAGGGGAATCCTCCAACTTACCACCAGAAATCGTCAAAATCAGTGGAATTACCACCAGCAGAATTATTACCGGTGGTAATTCTGGTAAAAATCCCCATGGAGTTCTATGGAATCCATAAATGGGCACTAGCACTGCTTTACCAGCACTTGTAATCCCGCAGTAAATCCGTAGGACCAAGTGGTGGTAACAGTAATAGTATTTGGTGATATTTTGGCAGATTTACTGTTGAAATAATGTCAAACTCGTAATTAGGCCTATTGAGTCTATACAAAAGCTTTCTACTCTTGTAGACTAATACACTTGTTTTTTATCAGTTGTGGCCATAGTGGCTACATTAAAGACAAACAGGGTAATTCATGGAAATTCGCACAAAAGTGGCGCAGGCGGCTGGCGCACAGTGTTCCCGTGAAATAGACTGCGCCAGCCGCATGCGATAAAATCCATTTCAGCGCACAGCGTATTCCTGGATTTTAGCCTCCAAAACCAGCCGTGGCGCAGAGTGATGCAGTGTCCCTGAAGCAGCGCCAGTTACGCCCCCAAGAACGCCCTAGCGCAAGCAAAAGGCATCAAAATCCCCAATCCAGCGCAAAGGTCTGCGCCAACCCAAAACCAGTTTACCGGACTGCCAAACAGCAAACGCCAAGCGGGGAACGTGTATTACGGGTTTCGCGTTAACTTCCACACGCGAAAGGGCCAGTGCGAGCGGGGTACGTCTATAACTGGGATTCGCAGGAAGTTTCACACGTGATTGGCCTGGGTACGTGTATTTCAGGGGTGCGCAGGAAGTTTCACACGCAAATGTGCTGGGAACGTGTATTTCAGGGGTGCGTGGGAAGTTTCACACGCGAATGGGCTGGGTACGTGCATTGCAGGGATGCGCGGGAAATTTCACACGAGATTGGCCTGGGTACGTGTATTGCAGGGGTGCGCGGAAAGTTTCACATGCTATAGGCCCTGTGCGAGTGGTGTACGTGTATTCCTGGGGTTCGCATGAAGTTTCACATGCGAATGGGCTGGGTACATGTATTTCAGGGGTGCGCGGGAAGTCTCACACACGAATGGGCTGGGTATGTGTATTTCAGGGGTGCACGGGAAGTTTCACACGCGAGTGGGCTGGGTACGTGTATTTCAGGGGTGCGCGGGAAGTCTCACATGCAAATGGGCTGGGTACGTGTATTTCAGGGGTGCACGGGAAGTCTCACACGCGATTGGCCTGGGTACGTGTATTTCAGGTGTGCGCGGGAAGTTTCACACGTGATTGGCCTGGGTACGTGTATTTCAGGGGTGCGCGGGAAGTCTCACACGCGAATGGGCTGGGTACGTGTATTTCAGGGGTGCGCGGGAAGTTTCACACGCGATTGGCCTGGGTACGTGTATTTCAGGGGTGCGTGGGAAGTTATACACGCGATTGGCCTGGGTACATGTATTCCAGGGGTGTGCGGAAAGTTTCACACGCGAATGGGCTGGGTACGTGTATTTCAGGGGTGCACGGGAAGTTTCACACGCGAATGGGCTGAGTACGTGTATTTCAGGGGTGCGCGTGAAGTTTCACACGCGAATGGGCTGGGTACGTGTATTACAGGGGTGCCGGGGAGTCCTACACGTGAATTGGCAGTGTGGGTCCTCCCAGGTGTTCCCTGAACAGCCTCCACGGCCCCTGCAGGCAGCCCACACCACAGGGGACTACCCTGCACCCCTGGCCATGTCCCGCAGGCAGCCCATCCACCATGGCCATGCCCCCAGCAAAGCCACATGTCACCTTGCACTACTGGCCACCAACTCATGTCCCCCTGCACACCCACCCCCCAGCAGTGCAGGGCACCTGCCAGCAGGCCCCCACTCATGTCCCCCTGCACCCCCACCCCTCAGCAGTGTGGGGCACCTGCCAGCAGGCCCCCACTCATGTCCCACTCATGTCCCCCTGCACCCCACCCCCCAGCAGTGAGGGGCACCTGCCAGCAGGCCCCCACTCATCTCGCACTCATGTCCCCCTGCACCCCCCCAGCAGTGCGGGGCACCTGCCAGCAGGCCCCCACTCATGTCCCCCTGCACCCCCACCCCCAGCAGTCAGGGACACCTGCCAGCAGGCACCCACTCATGTCCCCCTGCACCCCCACCCCCAGCAGTCAGGGGCATCTGCCAGCAGGCCCCCACTCATGTCCCACTCATGTCCCCCTGCACCCCCACCCCCCAGCAGTGAGGGGAACCTGCCAGCAGGCCCCCACTCATGTCCCACTCATGTCCCCCTGCACCCCCACCCCCCAGTAGTGAGGGGCACCTGCCAGCAGGCCCCCACTCATGTCCCACTCATGTCCCCCTGCACCCCCCAGCAGTCAGGGGCACCTGCCAGCAGGCCCCCACTCATGGCCCCCTGTACCCCCACCCCCCAGCAGTGCGGGGCACCTGCCAGCAGGCCCCCACTCATGTCCCACTCATGTCCCCCTGCACCCCCACCCCCAGCAGTCAGGGGCACCTGCCAGCAGGCACCCACTCATGTCCCCCTGCACCCCCACCCCCAGCAGTCAGGGGCACCTGCCAGCAGGCCCCCACACATCTCCCACTCATGTCCCCCTGCACCCCCACCCCCAGCAGTCAGGGGCACCTCCCAGCAGGCCCCCACTCATGTCCCACTCATGTCTCCCTGCACTCCCCAGCAGTGCGGGGCACCTGCCAGCAGGCCCCCACTCATGTCCCCCTCATGTCCCCCTGCACCCACACCCCCAGCAGTGCGGGGCACCTGCCAGCAGGCCCCCACTCATGTCCCACTCATGTCCCCCTGCACCCCCACCCCCAGCAGTCAGGGGCACCTGCCAGCAGGCACCCACTCATGTCCCCCTGCACCCCCACCCCCAGCAGTCAGGGGCACCTGCCAGCAGGCCTCCACACATGTCCCCCAAACACCACGCCATGACTCTACAGACCCATGGCCCTAATGCCAACCCAAATCCCAACCCTCCACCCCCCAGTGCAAACTCCCAACGATCCACTGCACCCACTCCCTAGTAAATCACCCATTCCATGATAGTCTGAAAAGAACCAGCATGCCCTTCAGCAAATGTCCTACAGAGCCACACAGTTGCAACACATGACTGTGCCAATGCTCATGGAGACATGCACCAAACCATCACTGTACACCGCACCAATAATGTAGGATAAATAAATGTATTAAAAAGTACAACAAATGTCAAAATGAAAAGCACACATGCAAAAGAACAAATAATTTTTGAAATAAGAAAAAGAAGGTCAAATCCAAGCAAGAAAATAAATCCAAAAAATTAAAAAATATAAGTGGTGCATCCCCGAAGTCCATAGAACAAAATCCAAAGATGAAAAGCATAAAAAAACATTACTCCATGTGAATATGACTAAAAGAAAGTATATACATGTCCTGAAAATTGAAAAAGAAAGTCTGAAGGGTCCATTATCCCAAAAGCAAATGAAACCTAACAAAAACCCTATCTAAAATACATCTATATACAAAAAGTGTAGCAAAGTCCGTGGACTCCAAATCATAATAATAAAGAAATGAAACCTAAACCTAAATAACTATATACAAAGGCGGCGGGCCACTCCGACGGCTCACTGGTTGATGTCATGGGCCAGAGCATCATCGAACTCCTGTTCAGTGGATTGGAGGCGGGCATGTTCACTGTCCCCGAGGTCTCGCAGGGATAATGCAGTGTCCAGCTCCAACTCCCTGCAAATATCCTCGAGGCACTCAGCCCACCTCAGCGCCCTCCGCATGGAGTTCTCCGCCCTGACCATTGTGAGCCGTTCCTCCTCCGCCCGCCGCCGCTCCGCACCGATCTGCTGGCCCAACCGCTCCCACACGGAAGACACTCCCATTCCAGGGTTCTCCTGCCCTCTGGCCGATGCCTGCCCCTCTGATGTTGATGGCCCCGAGCCATGATGCCTCCCACGTCGAGCCTGCCGCTGCCTCCGACGCAACTGCCTCTGCCAGCACGACGGCATCCAGGCTGATGGAATCCACCAACGCCGTTGTGCACGTGCCCTGCCCGATGATGCCGTCACATCCTCCATCTGCTGGGGTCCAGTCGCTGGTGTGTCCACCCCTGCTGGACCTCCGACTCCCGACTGTGGCAGGGATGGGATCCCCACCAAGCTGGCTGCGTTGGTCGAGGCAGGTCCACAGGGGGCCCTGGTGGCATCTGGGCCGGAAGACGGCATGGAGAACGACTGGTGCATAGCCTCCACAGAGGAGGAGAGGGTTGCCAGAGTGCCCGACACATGGAGGAAACCCCCGACCATGGTCGCTCCCAACTGGGCCACGTTGGCACGGTGCTCTTCGTGATGACGTGCATGCTCCCCCTGGAAAGCACGCACCTCATCACGAATGACACCCGTGCGCAACGAGACACCAATCAGGACCTTCTCCATAAGGCCAGGGGTCCCATCGTCCGCAGGTAGAGGAGTGCCAGATGACATGGACATCCCCCCTACCTGCGGATGGGCCTGGCATGGAGCATCCCTGCTGGTGCATGGTGGTGCAGTCACAGTGTCAGGGACAGTGACATGCACAGGCCCCTCCACGGCGACTTGTGCTGCCTCCTGCCCCTGGACTGCACCACTTGCACCAGCAGGGATGCCCCCACCAGACCCCATGTGCGGCTCAGTAGCGGCCTCCTCCTCCTCTGTGGAAACCACCAACCTGGATGGCTCCACACCATCTTCCGCCTTTGCAAGCCCCTGTGGGGGCTCACCCACCCCTTCGGCTGCAGCCGTGGGGGCATCCCCGCCGCTTTGCTCCACAGCGCCATCTCCGCCCTCTTCTTCACTTGGCACTGTGTAGAGGGAGACATAGGACACAAGCATCAGGGTACTGTACAATGGTCCCCTAGACAGGAAGCAATAGCAGATGAGTGGCACTGTCAAACATCACTTCCATCATGTCCCTCCACAACACATGGGTCAGTGCAGGCAAAACACATGCAGTAACAGGCATGGCACATGCCATGGACATTAGCATACATGTCCAAGGGACTCTTGAAACATACAATGTTGGTTTGAAACTCACATGCATCATGGGTCATGCCTATCACATGAACACACCTCAACGTAGTTTCATCCATCTGGACTCATACACCCCAGACACAGTGGATACAAGGATGACTAGGCTGCATCAGTGAATCCAAACATTGTCACAGACATGTGTCATGCATCCATGGCATTTACAAGTCACAGACATGCAGGTCAGACACACAGACATGGACACCATACATGTACATGGCATCAGCACCCATCCCTCACCCCCACCCATGTCCAGGAACAGAGACTGGCATGCTTTCATGTGTCAATTCCGCATAGAGCTCCCATGTTGCATTTCAACACATGCACCAACCATGTGGTTCACTCATTACTGGTCCCACATGCATGACCATGATGTCCCTGCACACACACATACGCACATGGCCTATGTCACACATACAGGCAAGTATCAGACAACCAGCACACTGCAACATGCCCTGTCTCACACGGCAATGCTTGGCCACTTACCGCTCAACTCCAGACGGGTCTGCCTATCAAGGATCTGGGCGTGGAGCGCTGGGCATATGCGTTCCAGGACCCTCAGCTGGACGGTACTCATGGTGCTCCGGCCCCCCTCTACGAGGCGCCGGGCCTTCATGAGGGTCCTGGACCTCAAGTCCTCCCAGCGCTTCCTCACTTGCTTGATGTTGCGGGTTGCCACCCCCTCCGCGTTGATGGCAACCACAAAGTCGTCCCAGATCCTGTCCCGCCCTTCCTTGTTTGCGCGTGATGCTCCGAAGAGGGCATCATAATGCCCCAAGACAAGCTCCACCAGGACACCAACTTCGGTGGCAGTGAAGCTGGTGCCCCTCTGCCTATCTGGCTGGGGGTTGCCAGTGCTGCCAGATGGTGGTGTGCCCGACATGGCAACCCCAGAGGCAGCCGTGGGTGGGCAACTGGGTCCTGGGGCAGGGCTGTGGAGCGATGGTATCCCAGTCGGGAGTCTTCAGTTCCAGAAGGGATGGACAAAACAACTGGACCCCTGCAGATGGCTGATATAATAGTAGGGCACGTGGCCAGCAGGCAGCAGCAGATGGCAGGTGGGAGGCTGCTCGTGGGTCTGGGAGGCAGTGATTCAGCCTTTTGGGCAGGAGCGTGGTCTTCTGTGTGTTTCTGCGTGGCCAGCTTGATACAGAGTGATTTGGCACGTGAAAAAATTGCACGTCAGCGTGTGATTCGAGGAAAGGCCCTTAGCGCTTAAGCGCGTCAGCACGCGTACGCGATTTCATTGGACCAAAGGTCCTTAGCGCGTAAGCGCGTCTATGACGTATTGTGCACGGGCGTTGCCCTTTCGCGTGTAGAACTTCCCGCGAACCCCATAATACACGTACCCTGCAGAAATCACGGGTGAAACTTCCCGCGAACCCCAGTAATACACGTACCCCGCTCGCTCGCACAGGCCCAATATTCCTGGGGTTCGCGTGAAGTTTCACACGCGAAAGGGCCCTGTTGGAGCGGGGTACATGTATTCCTGTGGTTCGCGTGAAGTTTCTCACACGAAAGGGCCCTGTTGGAGCGGGGTACGTGTATTCCTGGGGTGCGCGTGAAGTTTCACACGCGATTTCAGCAGGGTACGTGTATAACTAGGGTTCGTGGGAAGTTTCACCTGCGATTGATGCAGGGTACTTGTAATACGGGGGTGCCGGGGAGTCCTACACGTGATTTGGCAGGGTGGGTCCTCCCAGGTGTTCCCTCTACACCCTCCACGGCCCCTGCAGGCAGCCCACACCACAGGGGACTACCCTGCACCCCTGGTCATGTCCCGCAGGCAGCCCATCCACCATGGGCATGCCCCCCAGCAAAGCCACATGTCACCTTGCACTACTGATCACCAACTCATGTCCCCCTGCACCCCCACCCCCCAGCAGTGAGGGGCACCTGCCAGCAGGCCCCCACTTATGTCCCACTCATGTCCCCCTGCCCCTCCCAGCAGTGCGGGGCACCTGCCAGCAGGCCCCCGCTCATGTCCCCTTGCCTCCAGGTCATGACGATCCTAAATCATGGCCCTTATGGCCAGCCTACCCAGCACAAAGACCCAACCAAGTATTGCATCCACCCACATCGAAAAGGCAATTACATGATAGAACCCCAATGGCAAGTATGTAAATGAACACCTGTCCGTCACACACACACAATGGGTGCAAGTGAATCTCAAAACACAAATCATGACATGCATGAAACCAATGAGATAATACCACAAATGGAAGTATTAAAAAACATATATATAAAGATAACATGAACGTAAATCAAATCAAACACACAACAATGGGAATAACAAAAGAAGTGGTCCATGTCCGGTAAATTAAGAAAACCAAGAAATTATAAGCCAAAGAAATCCAAATAGGAATCGTGTCCAAAGTCACAGTCCAAATAATAAAATGCAAGGTTTAAAACAAAGTAAAAACCATTGCTCCATGGTGAACACAAAAAAAAATATAAAAAAAGATGAATCCAATGTAGAACTATGTACAATCGAAGAATCCAGGGTCCATGATCCCAACTCAATAAATGAAACCTACCAAATACTACTACATAATAAAAAAACTATATACAGAAATGTGGTTCAGTGTTCAAGCGGTCCAAAATAAAGAAAAAAAACGAAAGGAAACCTAACACTAACTAACTAACTATTTACAAGGGCAGCGTGCAAGTCCAACGGCTCACTCGTTGATGTCCCGGGCCAGGGCATCATCAAACTCCTGCTCAATGTCCAGGAGGTGGTCCTCTTCCATGGCCCCGAGGGTTCGCAGGGACGATGACATCCGGATCTCCAGGTCCCTGCGAATGGCCTCGAGGCACTCGGCCCGCCTCAGGGCCCTCCGCCCTGACCATGGTGAGCTGCGCCTCTTCCGCCCGCTGCCACTCCGCATCTATCGCATGGCCCAACCACTGCCACACGGAAGACACTTCCCGTCCAGGGTCCTCCTGCCCTCCGGCCGATGCCTGCCCCTCCGATGATGAAGGCCCCGAGCCATCATGGCTCCCACCTTGTTGCTGCTGCTGCTGTGCCGCTGCCTGTGCCCTGGCTCTTGCTGCCTGCACATCCTCCTCCGGCTGGGGTGCAGTTGTTGATGTGACCACCCCTGCTGGATGTACGACTCCCGACTGTGGCAGGGATGTGTCCTCCACCAGCCTGGCCGCAGGGTCAGAGGCAGCTCCACAGCATACCCAGGTGATACATGGGTGGGAAGATGGCATGGAGGACGACTGGGGCATAGGGGGTTCAGTTGAGGGGGGGGGTCGGAACAAGGTCCAGAAAATGGAGGAATCCGGCCCTGGTGAGCTGGCCCAGTGGGTCAACGCGGTCAACGAGCCATGCGAGAAGTGGTGCAGTCTCCTCATGAAAAGACTGCAGGTCAGCTCGCATGGCCCGTTGACGCAACGCCACCCCACCCAGGACAGGCTCAACCCGGTGCCGGATAGCCACATCCGCAGGGAGAGGAAGGCCAGTTGGTGTAAGCCAATCCCCTCCCTGGGAACGGGTCTGGACGTAGGCATCCCTGCTGGTGCAAGATGATGCAGTGACAGGATCAGGGACAGGATTGCACACAGGCACCTCCACGGCGGCCCGCGCTGCCTCCTCTCCCTGCCCCTGCACTGCACCACTAGCACCAGTGGAATCCCTACCTCCAGACCCTGTCTCTGTCACTTGCACGGCCTCCTCCTCCACCAAACCCCCCACCAACCTGGATGACTCCATGCCATCTTCCTCCGTCAGACCCTGTCGGGTCTCAGCTGCCCCTTCTGCTGCCGAGGAGTCCAACTCCGACCTCCGCCTCTTGGACCTCCCCTCGGCAGCTGCGACCTGGGATGCGGCACCAGACTCCTCACTCCCCGACGAGATGACAACCTGGGAGGGCAGCCGGGCCTTGCGTCTCCGGCTGGCAGTGCGATCCCTGCCGCTGTGCCCCACTGCACCCTCTCCGCCCTCTTCATCAGTTGACGCTGCAGACAGGGAAAGATAGGAGACAGGCATCAGGGCACTGTACAATGGACTCATACACACATGACAGTTGCACACGAGTGTCATTGTCAAACTTCAGACATGCCATCACAATCCCCAACACACATGTCATTTAAACTCACACACATGAGCTATTCCACAGCCATATTGCAACAGCCAGCACCATCCATACACATACAACAGCATGAACAGCCAAAGGTGAGCCTGACATCACATGAAACACAAGGAGTACACTAGACACGCACATGCCACCACACTCACATGCATGTGTACACCTCCTACGACTGTCGCAGTGATGAGATTTGCACCCATGTGACATCTGGCAATCAGTCTTCTACACATCAGTGTCCCAGGCATCCTTGTTGCATCACTGTTGCACCCTTGTCAAATACACACACATGCACATGCACACGGTGCAGACACATGCAGCTGGAACCGACATCCATGTGTGACACCACAACCATCCCAACTTACATACACAGTCATCCAAACATGTGTGCCCACACATCAGCATTTTGCATGCAAGCTCACACACACATGCACCATCCATGTGTCACACATGAGAGGCCTTGCATGTGTCAGCCTCACAGCCCTGTACATACATGGCCCGACAACAACACATGTGCAACCTGCACACTACTGGCACACCACCACACACACAGCATACAATCAGTATGCATGTACACTTACCTCTCGACACCAGACGGGTCTGCCTCCCAAGGACCTGGACGTGGAGCGCTGGGGATATGCGTTCCAGGACCCTCATCTGATCTTCCGACAGGTGGCCCCGGCGCCCCTTAGCATCCGCTGCCTTCAAGAGGCGCCGGGCCTTGCTGAGGGTCCTGGACCTGAAGTCCTCCCAGCGCTTCTTGACATGATGGAATAGGCGGACTGCCACCCCCTCCGCGTTGATGGCAGTCATGATGTCCGTCCAGATCCGGGTCCGTCCTTCCTTGTCGGCGCAAGAACTTCCATAGAGGGCATCATACTGCCCCAGGACTTGTTCCATAAGGACACCAACTTCGGTGGCAGTGAAGCTGGTGGCCCTCTGCCTCTCTGGCTGGGGGTTGCCAGTGGTGCCAGATGGTGTAGTGCCCGATATGGCAACCCCAGAGGCAAGAGTGGTTGGGCAACTGGGTCCTGGGGCTGGGCTGTGGAGCGAGATGATACTCCAGTCGGGAGTCTTCGGTTCCAGCAGGGGTGGTCACAGCAACTGCACCCCTGGCTGATGTGCAGGCAGCAAATAACAGGGCACGTGGGCATCAGGCAGGCAGGCAGCAGCAGATGGCACGTGGGAGCGTGCTCGGGGCTCTGGGGGGCAGTAATTCCGCCTTCTGGGCAGGAGCGTGGTCTTCCGTGTGCTTACGCGTGGCCAGCTTGATAAGGAGTGAATTGGCACGTGAAAAACTTGCACGTCAGCATGTAATTCGAGGAAAGGCCCTTAGCGCGTAAGTGTGTCAGCATGTGTATGCGATTTCATTGGACCAAAGGCCCTTAGCGCGTAAGCGCGTCTGTAACGTGTGTGCGCAGGTGTTTTCCTGGACACGGGTGCATGTTACACGTCCAAGAACTGCACGTCCGAGTGTCAGCTCGTGTAATTGGAGGATAGGGCCTTAGCGCGTATACCCGGAAGTGACGTGGGACATGTGGGCCGGTTCAAAAGGCACGTGTAGGACGTCATTTCCTTGTACGTGCTTTTCGTGGAGAGCGAGTGGGTGAATTCTGTACTTCTTGTCGGTTCACACGCGATTTACTTCACAGCGTTTCTAGTTCGTACTCCCTGTTACTTCTGACAGCTTTTTTCTGATTTTCTGTTGGGCCTGTTTCCTCAAACAGCGTTCACTTCTTCTTTTATCCTGTCTCCTCAGACAGTGTACAATTCTTCTTTTGGCGGGGGTGTTGCCAACGCGCACACGCGCATATTTTTCACGCTCATTTTCCAGGCAGACGGTGAGTCGCGCACATATTTACCAACTGTGCTTGCCCCGTGTGTCGTGTACCCCTTCAGAGGTCATTGTAGGCTGCGTGTAACACGCGTATGTTCATTTTTGTGTTTCTGGGTGCCACAGCGTAGTGCGGGTTCCTTTTTCCACGCACGTGGTCTACGAGGGGTTGTGTGCACGTTATTTTCTGTTTTTGGGGTGCCTGTGCATTGCGTGACCCGTCATCTTTCGCCAGGGGTCACATACAGCCTTGCTAGAGCACTAGGGTACGAATTCCATCTAGTACCCTACCCCTTTGACACCCAATTGCCCAGGACAATAGTTTACTGCAACTCCCATACGCACAACAACATCAGTGCCATGGTTGGGAGGCGACCAAGCGGTAATAGTGGCAAAGGTGGCCGAGCCTCAAGAGGTGGCCGTGGTGGGCGTGGTAGGGGACGTGGCCGGGATTTGCAGGGTACCCCTAGCCCCCCATGTGTAGAGGACCAGTCAGGGACACCCATCCTCCCCCCCATTGTTGAGGGAAACGTGGCTGACACCATTACTGATCAGCCCTTGTTGGACCGGCCCATTGTGGCACGTGACCTGGCAGAGGGTGACTCCCAGGCTGACTTCCAGGTCGCCAAGTCTAGGCCACGTGTGGCGGTGCAAGTTGGTGTCACCAGGCCACGTGGATCAGGGGCAGCTATGTCATCTGCTGCCCCGAGTAGGCAGGGTGGGGAGGCTGCAGGGGCAGCTGCAGCTCCATTCACCCCAGCTCTGACTCTCCCAGCCAGGGCAGTGTTGGTCCCAGTCCATCTTGCTAACGTTCCCCCTGACTACGTAACACTTCAGCCAATGCCTGCACCAAGTCCCATGCTCAGTGTGCATTCCCACACTCCAACTACCCAGTCCACCGGTGCTCCTGCCCCTGGTGGCCAGAGCGGCGTAGGCCAGTCAGGATCCCCACCACCTTCCAAGAAAAAGAGGAAGAGTGCTCGTCCACTACAGGCTGATACCCCAGACACGGCAACGCAGTCCGGCACGCGAAGGAAGCCTAGCTTCAATGAAGCCGAACGTGATGCACTTGTGCAGTATGTGTCCGCACACGACAGCGAAATGTTGATAACTGCAGTGTGCAAGACCACACCTGCTCAACGTCAGGCACACTGGCAGACTGTCGCGGACATTATAAGTGCCCTTGGATCAGTGAGGCGCACATCTGGTGAGTGCTACAAGCGCTGGAATGACCTTAAGTACAGGGCAAAGAAAAAGCTGGCCTCAAGTCATGCCGCTACTCTGGTGACTGGAGGTGGGTCTCCACAAGAGGACATTGAACTCACTGTACATGAGTCTGTTGCTGGGACCTACGTCACAGAGGAACAGATCCAAGGTGTGGGAGATCTGCCAGATTACGAGGCATTGTCCGGTGAGTGCACATGCATGTGTGTGTGATCCATGTGTATGTTGTGTGTGTGAGGGGTTCTGATTGAGTGCCAGGTGAGGGTGTGTGTGCCTGAGTGGTTTGGGTCACCCATGTGCTTCATCCATAACATTCTGCGCCCCTGGATTTGGGTATTACATTATCTCTTCTGCCCACAGTAGACTTTTTGTGCAACATCACGCCAGTCGCCCTTGAAGTGCGATTTGCAACAACATTGTTCCGTATTTCTCATTGTTCATTCAGGCTGATTGTTTCGATCCCCCCACTTTCACTACGCATATCTCAGCCCTATTGTCAAATGATATGTGACATGCCTATGGTACATGCCATCTGTGTGATGGCATGTGTCATGCATGTGGATTGGACATGCCACTCACAGGCCAATATGTGATGGCTCTGCTAGCCAGCATTCAGCTAATGTGTTGCTCTTCCATCTTGGTGTCATCAGTGTCTGACATTTTCCTCCCCTTCAAACTCAGTGACAGTGCATGCAGGGGAGGGTTATTGTCATGTGGGACATGTGTCAATCAAGTACTGGTTCTGTACCTCGTGAGGCCTAATTGTGTGCCATGGTGCTAATGCCTGTTTCCATTTTTTGTCTTTCATGGTTCTGCAGGGGATGACGCACTTGATGCTGTTGAGGGTGAGGAGATGCTGCAGACCAAGGAGGGATCTCAGGCACGACCGGGCACCAGTGGGGGATGGGGTGTGGTGGTGGGTGAGAACCCACTCTTGCTGGAGACCGTTCTCTCCAGGGGTGTCTCTGGGTGCACCTCACCAGACCTCTTTTCGGGTGTTGATTCGGATGATGAGACCTATGTGGCTTCACAGGTAGGTGTTTCTGGGAGGGATTCTGTTCTGTCTGACCCACCTGCACCAGGGGTACAGCCCACTATGGGGATGTCAGTGTTGGTAGGTCCGCCTTTGGTGGTTACGGATGCAGCGCCACACTCCTCAACATCTGATCCTGTTCCTGGGCCAGCAGATCAGAGCGGGAATGCAGTCCTGCAGCCTCAGGCAGTGCCGACACAGCAAGGCACAGTTCGCCTTGCCCCAGACATGTGTGGTGCCCGCCAATGCGGTGGCCGTACGCCACCAGGCAATACCGCATGGGAGAGATCCATATACGGTATGGCAAACCAACAGGCAGCAGCATCTGAGATAATGGCTCAAGCTATGGAGAGGGTGGCTACTTCCATTGTCCCCCCAGAGAGGCAGATGGAGCAACTACAGCAGGCAACAGACTCCATTTGCCAATCACTCAGGGAGGACATGTTGGCGTCCAACAGGGACAGACGGGCGGCCCTGGACACTCTGCGGGAAGCCATTTCTTTAGAGTCCCAGGGCCAGAGGGAAGCCCTGAGGGTAGAAGTCTGTCACCTCAAGCAGACTCTTGTGGAGCTTGAGGCTTCCACTGTCACAAGGACAGAACAGCTGCTGGAGCGTGTCACACGTACGCTCTCAGCAGAGATGCAGGCAACTTGGGAGGAGGTCCGGGCATCACGTCAGGTGGTGCATGGGGATCTCTGCACCATCATCCTCCAGAACGAGACCTTCCACACCCGCATGCTTGCTGCCATGGAGGACCAGACTAGGGCTTTGCGTGGGCTGCCTCCCATAGCACCACCACCTCCTGTGGCGGCAGCAGCACAGGGTGATGAGAGCGACCACAGTGATTCAGAATCTCTCACATTAGCGTAGCCGTGCAGGCCATGAGCCCATGGAGGTGTTTTTTTTCCTGGGCCCATGAAGGTGTTTTTTTTTTCCCAACATCCACACAGGTGGCTGTTGGTGTGCACCTTGTCCTCGGACCTCCTGGGTGGCCTCCCCACCCCCCCTGGCCCCCACATGGCCATTTTTGATTTTTGATTTTTGGATTTTGGTTTTTGATTTTTGATTTTTGATTTTTTGTTACAGTGTGTTGCCTTGTGTGGCTCCCGTAGGCATCCACTGTATTGTGGCTGGGCACATGCAGGCTTGTCCTGAGTTTGGGTTAGATGCTTGGGTTCGTGAGACACACACCCCTCCTGCTTCCCGTTACCATGGGCTTGCAAAGGGTGTGTCCAAGTGACAGTAACTTACACAGTGACGTTGGACTCCCATGACATGTGTGGGCTGCCTGTAGTCAATACTGTGTATACATTCCTAATGCATATTGTTGTAGTATTGTACACTGCATGGTGTATTGATGTGTGCTTGTGCATCCATGTCTCCCTCCTAATTTGCAGGTTCATTCCACATGTCTTCACAAGGCCGTCTACTTTGGAGATGGAGTTCATGTTGTAAGCAGTGCACTTCCAGATTTGCGTGGCACCAACATTGTACAGTTGGGGGTGGTCGATGTGCTAGCATCACCAGGTTGTAAGTCTACGTATCCTTTAACTTAGTACTGTCATGTGAATGCTATGTTTGGGGTGGCTAGCTGCATTGTATTGTGGTAAGTCTTTGGTCATGTGTGTTGTCAGTTCTACATTAATGGGAGCACATTGTGTGTGGCCATTTTCCCATTGGGACACTGTACTTTGTGACACTTGTGTCATGTTTTGGGGATTCCTTTGTTTGCTCTCACATAGCATGACATGCCATGGTGTGTTGGGGGGCGGTGCTGGGGAGGTGTTGGGTGACATGGCACTGTTGTCATGTTGTATCTTGCAAGGGGGTAATGATTTTAGCAGCATAGAAGTGTGTCTTTTGATGACACAGCATTGGTGGTGTTTGTGTAGGTAGGGATGCACACAATGGAACACTACCAGGTGAACAATCTCAGGCTGGTATGGTTGTGACAGTTGACTGTCAGTTGACTCATCATCATTGATAGTCAGCTGGTATGTGCCAGGGCTGTGTGCACTCCACAGGGGTGTGATTTTAGGTGAAGTAATTAGCCACCAGCTGCTTACGGGCTGCCTCACCCTGTGCCCTTTCCCCTCCCATGCGCAGAAGGCGTGCATGTGGTTGGGGATGTGGGGGCACCACCATGTCCACCGGCAGGCCCCTGGGTATGCAATGATGTGCAGGACACATGCTGCCACTATGATCCTGCACACTAATGGGGGAGCATATAACAGCTGCCCACCAGAGCGGTCAAGGGAGCGAAAGCGTGACTTGAGCACTCCGAATGTGCGCTCCACTATGCCCCGGGTTGCAATATGGGCTGTGTTGTATCTTACCTCGGGTGGCGTGGTGGGGTTCCAAATTGGCGTCATCATGTGGGTGTTCAGAGGGTAGGCACTGTCCCCTGGGGAGGTGGTGATGGGTATCATTAGTGGGGTTGTGACATTACTAAGTATTTGACATGCATGCATGTGCTGCGGCAATTATACTCACCAACCAGCCATGTATCGCCATGCCGACCAGCTTCTAGGTCCCGGTTTAGGGTTGACATTCTATAAATGAAACTGTCGTGGGTGGACCCTGGATAGTTGGCATATACTGAGGTGATGATTCCCTTGGCATCACATACTACCTGGATGTTGATGGAATGCCAGTGCTTGCGGTTTCTATAGATGTGCTCAGATGCCCTGGGGGGACGTAGAGCCACATGGGTGCAGTCAATGGCACCTAGCACTTTGGGGAAGTGTGCCACCCCATAAAAATCCTGGACGACAGCCTGCCTTTCTGCAGGTGTTCTGGGCAGGTATATGTGCCTGCGTACTGATGGGCATGCAGTCATGATGGCCAAGACCTGGTGTAGGCAGCGTGAATGCGTGGCCTGTGACACCACCCCCACTATGGCACTTGTCCGCTGAAATGATCCAGTGGCCAAGAAGTGCAGTACATTAAGGACGTTCACCAGGGGGCTGAGTGCTTGGGAGCAGAGGGTGGGTGATGTGAGGTCATCCTCCCACTCACTGACCAGGTCGAGTATTATGTAAGATGGAAACCTATACCTCCCATACCCGTGGTCATCAGGCATCCCAAAAAGGCTGGTTCTGGGTGTAAAAATTCTGGCCCTGGCTATCCTGCTCCTCCTCCTGCGGTATCCCACAGCCACTGCTGCTAGGAACGGTATATTCATCCTAACGTCTGAGCTTGTTTGTTGTTTGCGCGCACTTTTATGCTGCGCGGGTCGACGTACACCTGCTTCCTGCTTGCGTACGTGTTTACAGATTAGCGCAACTTTTTTTGCGTGTGTGTGTGGGCGTTCCGCGCCTTTGCCTCCTGTACTTCCACACCCACCACAGTGATACACGTACCCCGCTCGCCCAGGCCCAATCGCGTGTGAAACATCTCGCGAGCCCCTGAAGTACATGTACCCCGCTCACCCAGGCCCAATCGCGTGTGAAAATTCCCGCGAGCCCCGGAAGTACACAGACCCCGCTCGGCCAGGCCCAATCGCTGTGAAACTTCTCGCGAGCCCCTGAAGTACATGTACCCCGCTCACCCAGGCCCAATCGCGTGTGAAAATTCCCGCGAGCCCCTGAAGTACACGTACCCCGCTCGCCCAGGCCCAATCGCGTGTGAAACTTCCCGCGAGCACCCGAAATACATGCTATTTTTGACACAGCGGGTGTCCGTGTTTGTTGCGTACCCCTTTGCACGTTACTTGTCCTAGAGGGCCACAGTATGGGACATTCATCGAGCTGTATATACGGATTTTCGTTAGCACACATTTTTTTAATGCGCAGGGACGCTACCGCCTGCCTTCATGTGGCGCAGGTGCCCCACACTGGTGGGTGGTGGGGGTGCAGGGGGACATGAGTGGGGGCCTGTTGGCAGGTGCCCCGCACTGCTGGGGGGTGGGTGTGCAAGGGGACATGAGTGGGGGCCTGCTGGCAGGTGCCCCGCACTGGTGGGGGGTGGGGGTGCAGGGGGACATGAGTGGGACATGAGTGGGGGCCTGCTGGCAGGTGCCCCGCACTGTTGGGGTGTGGGGGTGCAGGGGGACATGAGTGGGACATGAGTGGGGGCCTGCTGGCAGGTGCCCCGCACTGGTGGGGGGTGGGTGTGCAAGGGGACATGAGTGGGGGCATGCTGGCAGGTGCCCCGCACTGCTGGGGGGTGGGGGTGCAAGGGGACATGAGTAGGGGCCTGCTGGCAGGTGCCCCGCACTGCTGGGGGTGGGGGTGCATGGGGACATGAGTGGGACATGAGTGGGGGCCTGCTGGCAGGTGCCCCGCACAGCTGGGGGGTGGGTGTGCAAGGGGACATGAGTGGGGGCCTGCTGGCAGGTGCACCGCACTGGTGGGGGGGTGGGTGTGCAAGGGGACATGAGTGGGGGCCTGCTGGCAGGTGCCCCGCACTGCTGGGGGGGCAAGGGGACATGAGTGGGGGCCTGCTGGCAGGAGCCCCGCACTGCTGGGGGGTGGGTGTGCAAGGGGACATGAGTGGGGGCCTGCTGGCAGATACCCCGCACTGGTGAGGGGTGGGGGTGCAGGGGGACATGAGTGGGACATGAGTGGGGGCCTGCTGGCAGGTGCCCCGCACTGGTGGGGGTTGGGTGTGCAAGGGGACATGAGTGGGGGCCTGCTGTCAGGTGCCCCGCACTGCTGGGGGGTGCAAGGGGACATGAGTGGGGGCCTGCTGTCTGGTGCCCCGCACTGCTGAGGGGTGGGGGTGCAAGGGGACATGAGTGGGGACCTGCTGGCAGGTGCCCCGCACTGTTGGGGGGGTGGGGGTGCAGGGGGACATGAGTGGGACATGAGTGGGGGCCTGCTGGCAGGTGCCCCGCACTGCTGGGGGGTGGGTGTGCAAGGGAACATGACTGGGGGCCTGCTGGCAGGTGCCCCGCACTGCTGGGGGGTGGCGGTGCAGGGGGACATGAGTGGGACATGAGTGAGGGCCTGCTGGCAGGTGCCCCGCACTGGTGGGGGATGGGGGTGCAGGGGGACATGACTGGGATATGAGTGGGGGCCTGCTGGCAGGTGCCCCGCACTGCTGGGGGGTAGGTGTGCAAGGGGACATGAGTGGGGGCCTGCTGGCAGGTGCCCCGCACTGCTGGGGGGTGGAGGTGCAGGGGGACATGAGTGGGGGCCTGTTGGCAGGTGCCCCGCACTGCTGGGGGGTGGGTGTGCAAGGGGACATGAGTGGGGGCCTGCTGGCAGGTGCCTCACACTGGTGGGGGGTGGGGGTTCAGGGGGACATGAGTGGGGGCCTGCTGGCAGGTGCCCCACACTGGTGGGGGTGGGGGTGCAGGGGGACATGAGTGGGGGTCTGCTGGCAGGTGCCCCGCACTGGTGGGGGGTGGGTGTGCAAGTGGACATGAGTGGGGGCCTGCTGGCAGGTGCCCCGCACTGCTGGGGGGTGGGTGTGCAAGGGGACATGAGTGGGGGCCTGCTGGCAGGTGCCCCGCACTGCTGGGGGGTGGGGGTGCAGGGGGACATGAGTGGGACATGAGTGGGGGCCTGCTGGCAGGTGCCCCGCACTGCTGGGGGGTGGGGGAGCAAGGGGACATGAGTGGGGGCCTGCTGGTAGGTGCCCCGCACTGCTGGGGGGTGGGGGTGCAAGGGGACATGAGTGGGGACCTGTTGGCATGTGCCCCGCACTGGTGGGGGGTGGGGGTGCAGGGGGACATGAGTGGGACATGAGTGGGGTCCTGCTGGCAGGTGCCCCGCACTGGTGGGGGGTGGGTGTGCAAGGGGACATGAGTGGGGGCCTGCTGGCAGGTGCCCCGCACTGCTGGGGGGTGGGGGTGCAAGGGGACATGAGTGGGGGCCTGCTGGCAGGTGCCCCGCACTGCTGGGGGGTGGGTGTGCAAGGGGACATGAGTGGGGGCCTGCTGGCAGGCGCCCCGCACTGCTGGGGGGTGGGTGTGCAAGGGGACATGAGTGGGGGCTGCTGGCAGGTGCCCCGCACTGGTGGGGGGTGGGGGTGCAGGGGACATGAGTGGGACATGAGTGGGGGCCTGCTGGCAGGTGCCCCGCACTGGTGGGGGGTGGGGGTGCAGGGGGACATGATTGGGACATGAGTGGGGGCCTGCTGGCAGGTGCCCCGCACTGGTGGGGGGTGGAGGTGCAGGGGTACATGAATGGGACAGGAGTGGGGGCCTGCTGGCAGAGCCACCGCACTGCTGGGGTGTGGGGGTGCAAGGGGACATGAGTGGGACATGAGTGTGGGCCTGCTGGCAGGTGCCCCGCACTGCTGGGGGGTGTGGGTGCAGGGGGTCAGCGTTAGTGATCAGTAGTAGGGTTCATAGTGATAATATCGAATTCAAAAATCTCGAAAACCAAAATCTCGAATACAAAAGGCCGAAAAATAAAATATCGAATTTTTTTTTCAATGTGTTTTTTTTTTAAATGGGGGGGTTCCCCCCCAACCCCCCTTTTTTTCATTTTTTTTTTATTTTACCCCTTTTTTTTACTTTTACCTGACCCCAAAAACATATATAAATAAATAAATAAAAAATTCGATATTTTTTTTTTCGATATTTTTTTTTTCGGTCTTTTTGTATTCGATATTTTGTTTTCGAGATTTTGACTGACTACCCAGTAGTAGTAGTGGTGCAAGCTGACATGTGGCTTGCCTGGGGGGCATGCCCATGGTGGATGGGCTGCCTGCGGAACATGAAGTCCCCTGTGGTGTGGGCTGCCTGCAGGGGCCGTGGAGGGTGTAGAGGGAACACCTGTGAGGACCCACACTGTCAATTCACGTTTAGGTCTCCTCTGCACCCCAGATATACACGTACCCCACTCGCACAGGGCCTGTCGCGTGTGATAATTCCCGCGCACCCCCGAAATACATGTTCCCTGCTCGAACAAGGCCAATCGCATGTGAAAGTTCCCGCGCACCCCAGATTTACACGTACCCAGCCCAATCGCGTGTGAAACTTCACGCGAACCCCAGGAATACACGCACCCCACTCGCACAGGGCCTATCGCGTTTGAAACTTCCCGCGAACCCCTGGAATACACGTATCTCGCTCCCCCAGGCACGATTGTGTGTGGAACTTCACGTGCACCCCTGAAATACACGTACCCCGCTCCCCCATGCCCGATGGCGTGTGAAACTTCAAGCGCACACACGAAATACACGCACAAGCTAATTTTTCACACAACGGGTGTTGCTGTTTGTCGCGTACCCCTTTGCACGTCATTTGTCCTAGGGGGCCACAATATGGGACACTCATCAGAGCTGTTTATTCGTGCTTTTTGTTAGCGCACATTTTGGCGCACATTTTTTTCCAGCGCAGGGACGCTACCGCCTGCCTTCCTGTGGCGGACGGGTTTGGGTCAGTGCGCGTCTTTGCCCGTGCGCTGTTTTGCCCTATTCGATTCCATGAATACGTGTTGTAGGCGAGCGTGTGGGCGTTCCGCGCACTTGCCTCCTGTACTTCCCCCGTGACGCCCACATTTTCACAAGTTGTTCCCCATTCCGAGTGTTCCGCCCCGTGTTCCGCCTACTTTTGTTATGTGCGCCGCGCTATGTGCGCTTTCGCTGTGGCCTTGGCGCACGCCGTTAGATGACTTGTGCGCCGGCGTGCGCCGCACACTTTTTCAGCGCACATCCCTGATTTTACTCGCGCATTGACTTCCATGAATAGATGTGCGATGGTTTCCCTGCGATATTCGCACTTGCACTGCGATTTTCGCTCTTTCACTGCGAATCGCACGTTTTCGCACGCTTGCGCCGAAATTTTTGGCGCACATTGATTCCATGAATCGGCCTGTAAATGTGTGAATGCCTTGCCAAAAACCCAGGCATAGTTTTCTACCGATGTACATAAATGGAAATGTAAGGTTATAAGTTTAGAAAAGAAATTAAGGAGAGACCCCCACAGCTACATGTGGGTCATTTCTGAAATCATGAGTGGGAAAAAAAGCCTACAAAAGAGCTGTCTTGGAAGCGAACACAAATTATTATTTTTTTAACTCTTTATTTATATTTTTCAGGAAAAAGCAAATACATTGCAAACATAGGTACAAAATCAACAAGAAGTACCATAAAAATTCAAGTAATAACTTTGACAAAATTAACTAAACACAGAATGATGTAATAAGCTTATTACAGTATCACCCATCATTAAATTACCATATATAATCGACCCTATATAAACTGATCAAACAGATAGCGAAGCACATACACATATAAAAAAAACAACACATTCTTTCTTGAATTCGAAAATTGAGGCAGCTACAAACTCCTCCAAATTCATCTGCCAGGTTATTTGACAAGTACCTCAACCAGTGGCATTATTGGTAGGTCATGGCCTCTTAAAATATTTATGTGATGAATTACAATCTTTTGGTATCGCATGCATTTTCCGGCAGGCTTTTTTTCAAAGTACTTACCGACGTAGGAATTACTTTGAAAAAACTAATTGAAATATATGCGGGGAGGGTAATAACGTGTAGGGAGGGGTCTGGGATAGGGGTAAAACAATAGAGAAAGGGGGGAGGGGTCTGGGATAAGGGTCAAACAATAGAGAAAGGGGGACTTGGGGGGAATCCCCAACTTTAACAAAAATGTAGGCAACGTTTTTTTTTCAAAGTCATTCCAACGTCAGAAAGTCCTTCGAAAAAAAGTCTGTCGGAAAATTACCATAGAACCAATCGTTCTCGGTGCACAAAATCGAAACTTTACATGAATCAATATCTCAATAAAATACATCATCGTCAGCTATTAATAGGTCTTCTGAAGGTTGTGAAATTGTGTTACCTTCGAGCACTGATAGGTTTTATTTTAAGTAAGTGGATTTGCATGAAGTCCCTAAGATCATAAACAATCTTAATCCTACTTATTTTTGATGGGTACTGTTGTCCATCTTTTCATAGTTGAAGTCTGTCCTTCTGTACTGGCACACCATCTATCAATCCATCCATCCAAAAAGGTTTCAGACATTATGAAACAGATGTAGTTTACACCATTGCTGCAAGAACCCACGCTAGACCATTTGGTATGTGCCCATTATCGACCCATCTCCAATGTTGTGTTCCAGTTAAAGGTATCAGTTGTTGTTGCATACACACTGTGACAAGCTTGTATCAAAGACAAAAATCCTCTCCTGGGTGAAAGACAGTCCCGGGTAGAGTCAGTAGACGTACAGAGATGCCCCTACTCTATGCGAGAGACAACCTGCGCCAACATTTGGATTCCGGGGGATCCTGCATACTTATGATGTAAGATCCTTTGGCTGTGTTTGATATGGTGGACCAGTTCTAGTTATTTATCCCACCTGTTGGAGGCTTCTATTACTATGCTGCCTTTTAAGACAGCCTCAGAGCTGCAGACAATGGATGGGATTTTTCATCCATTGGGAGGGTTTCACCCCTGAACCCTACATGCCAAATGCCTCTGACTCCACTACCACCCACCTCCCCACTTGTCATTGTCACCCCCATATCGTTTCCTCTTGCCCTGTCTGCACCCTCAATGTTAAGTCCCCTCAAGTCCAACCTGTTTACAGGCCACCACCTGCTTCCCCATTCCCAAACCATTGAACCAATTGCTTGCACCATCACCCAAACTTCCATTTTCCGGGAACAGTGTGCACCATGTGTTCTGCTGGCTTGTCTCTTGCAATGCCGTCTTCTCTGGGCAGCGTTTCCTGGGTGGCATATTTAGAGGCAATCCTGGAAATACGGTCTAAAGACTGAGGATGGTTGGACCATCAAATCCTGTTGAATGGACTGGATCAGGTATTGGGCCTGACTTTAAAGGCCAAGGACTGGCTCAGATATTTTTTGTCTGGTAGGACCACAATCTACCATTCCTAGCCAATATCTTTCTATGAAGTGTAGAGTTCCACAAGGCTCAGGTCTGTTACCCACGTTGCTTAATGTGTATATTAAACCGCTTCATGATTGACTAACAAGGGAAGAGGTATCAATCCACAATTATGCTGATAACAACCTGGTCCTCATAGAATTGACAGATAATGCATCTGGAAGGTGGCACACATTCAAAGATTTTCAATATCATTGAAGCATGGATGAAGGATAGTTTTCTTGTGCTTATCCATTGCAAGGCAGACATATTTGTATTGACCACCAAGAACCTTAAAGCCAACTTTAAGATACCATATGCAGATAACTCTCTTCTTCAATTTAAGCTAAAAACTCAGGATAAGGTAAAGTCACTCGGGCTCATGAGCAATTCTTCCTTATGCGTGGCTTGTAGCCACATACTATTACTAGCTCATCCAACCAATAGATTATGCTATGGCGTCAAATACATCTAGTCCTACCAGAATCCAACTGTGCAGCTGCAGCCAGAGCAATTTTTGGACAGAAATTGGATTATTCTAAAGTGCTATTCCTTGGCGCCAATCAATATATTTTACAATGATTACAAGACCTCCAAAATACGGCTGGAAGGATTATAACAACTGATGGTTGGGATCATATTCACCGATTTTGAGATGGGTAAAATGGCTCCCAGTGAAAGCTCATATAACATGTAAGGACTTGACTTTAGGACATGAGACCATGTATGCATCTTCACCATCCTGGTTCAAAGAGAAAGTGAAATGGCATATGTAAATCAGAAAACCTACAATCACAACATAAGTGCCTCATTCTAGGCCTCGGGTTCGAACTAGAGCTATGGGACACTCTTTTCAAGTCCACGTGGTTAAGTACTGGAATATCCTGCCAGAGAACTATGAAGTGTCAATGATATGCTTGTTTTTCGGACCGCCTCTAAACTTTTTTTTTGAAGAGGATTGATTGATTCCCCATTACTGATTTATATTAAGGAATCATTTCTCAGGATAATGCTTTGATACACGTTTTTCTGGTTGAGTAGCACACTATAAATCAACATGTACAAATGCAAATACTATTCCAAAGATTTCCAGTGGAAATAAATATACAATGGGCCTCATTACGATCGTGGCGGTCCGGAAATAACGGTGGCGGTAAACCCGCCGCCACCGTTGTTTCCGAACCGCCTGATCCCGACCCCTGCAGGCGGGAGGTGATGTTCCCGCCAGGTCTGACCTGGCGGGTTTAACACCGCCCGCCTGCAGGCGGACGAGGAAACACCGGCAGCATTACAAGATGCTGCCGGTGTTTCCATGATCCCGATTCCCATTGAGTCCCATAGGACTCAATGGGAATGGGGATTTACACCATTCCGCCTCCGTGATTCCCGGAAAACCGGGGTTGTGATGCCCCGGTAATTCCGGGAGTCACGGAGGCGGAATGGTAATACGAGTCCGGCGTTAACCAAGCGGTTTTACCGCCTCGGTTAACGCCGGACTCGTAATGAGGCCCATTGTAACCTGAGGTCAAAAAGCCACTACGGTTTAACTGGGTGTCTGGAGCACATCCTGTCCCCATCACGCAAGTACTGCAGAGTCACTGGAGATTGTAAATGTCCTTGCTGCATTCCAGGTGGGCTTTCATTCTGCCAGTGGGACGGAGTCCATTCTCCTCTCAGTCGTTGACGGTCTTCACTTGGTGGTGGATGTCAATGGTTTGTCTGTGTTTGTTAATTTCAGCAGCGTTTGCAACTTCTCGAGTGCCAGGCTGAAGACGGCACAGGAGCACCTCTTTTGATTTGGGTCTGTTCCTTGCTTTCACATAGGGCCCAGTCCATGGTCATCCATCTGTTCCCTTCTGATCCACCTGCCCTGTCATCTGATATCCCTCAGGGACCCTCCCTGTCACCTTTTCTATTCAAACTCTAGATCTACCCCCTCACTAAGCTCATCCTCTTGTTTAACCTCATATTTACTCACATCGTGCTGGCACCCATACCCTCTTCTGACTGCATGTAGTGGGGCAGTCATTGGCAGCCAGCATGTGGAAGTGTCTGCTGACCATCAATAACCAGATGGGCCAGCACTGGCTGAAGGTGAATTGCATAAAAGCTGAGGTAATCCTTTTGGATGGCAGCAAACACCTGTAGAATTCTTCTTCTGGCCCCATGTCCTGGGTCATCTCCCCTGGCCAGTGCAGTCGGTGAGAAACTTTTGCATTTTTCAATTGGACCATACTCTTTCACTCTATAGCTCTCTCACTCCCTCTCTCTGTTCCTCTTTGTCTCTATTTCGCTCAGTCTCCCTTTCCTAATGCTTTCTCTGTCCTCCCACAGGCCAATGCCTTACCAAACTACTTTGCAAGATTTTTCATTTCCCCCCAATACAGACCAGGTGGAAGACCAGGTTTAAGTGACCACAGCCACCATTTCCTCTCACCTCAACTATTGCAACTGTGCGTATTCCGGGATTCTGGCCATTTTGTCAGAAGAAAAACCTGCAAATTATCCAGAATAGCACTGCCCACATCCTGGCTGGTCTTCACCAGTTTGGGGAGATCTCCCCAGTGTTGCACCCATAATGCGCAAACCCCCCTCTTGGAAATTGCAGTTACGTAACATGAAATGTGGCAGCCCCTGTGAGCTCTGCTGGGGCACTCCAAGCTTCTTGAAGAAGTGTATGCTGGGCCACAGAGTCCCAGGGCAGCCTGCACCACCACACGTGTTCTATGCCTATGATGATCATGCTGCTGCAGGGGCATGCTACAATTGGTGACAGGTGCAAGTGTTTACATGAAATCTTACATCTTTCACGTAGCATAGAAACAAGAGGGAGGGGCAGCGCTTTATTCCTGGCGCCCAAATGTTCCAACTGCCATTGTGTGTGGCCAGTAACATTTTTATGCACATGACGGTTGCTGAGGCCGATTTAGGTTCTTGGGGCTCCTGAGGGTGTATTGGCTTTGTAAATGATTCAAAGCCAGTCACGGCTGGTGAATAGTTTTAGTGTAGTGGCATTACCATTTTTCACAAATTAGTGTGACGACCAAACATAATGTGAAGGCCCTAAGTAAGGTATCGGGCATACCTACGAATATATTTTTAAAGATATGTTGAAATGGTGCATTTTACAGCAAAATGTTGGAGAAAAATGGGGTAAAAAGCTATAACATTTACAAATGGTTCTCTGGGTTAACATATGAAAAATTCCACTGTGTGCCATGCCACCAAAAGTACAAAGGATTATTGTAGACAGAGGCGTTGCTAGTAGGGGGCTGAGCGGGCTATAGCCCCAGATCTTTTGGTTGTAGCCCCGGATAGATGCTCAGGAGCTGCAACCGAAAGGCTAGCTAGCCCCGAGTCCCGACAGTCCCGACATTAGCCAGACCTAGCAACACCCCTGATTGGAGAACATTTTCATGCGGCCCGTGTCCACAACATAAGCCAGCTCTGCCATTGTAAGTCACTTTCATGCGGCTGCTCCCACAATATATGCAAGCCTTGCCACTGTACATCACTCAATGAAACCACACCTATAATATATGCTAGCCTTCACAGCGTAACTAGCTTTGATGTTGCTGCCTCAACATTTGCCAGTATTGTCACTGTAAGTCAATTTCATTCAGCTGTGACCACAATCTATGCCAATATGATCACTGTAAATCATGTTTCTGCAACTGCAGGCACTAAAAACATTTAGTTTGATATTTCTCAGCAGCCTGTCAAAGCTCTCTTGATCTTTGCCCTCTCAATCCCACTAACAAAGACCCCCCTCTCCCAGGCCACACCTCATCCCATTGCAGATCCACCAGAGTACCAAGAGACGGCGACGCAAGCGGCAACATTGTGCGATCAAGACCCCATAACATTTACTTTCTCATGAAATAAGCAAATGTCAGCCTCCTGCAATCTGGACCCCGTTTTACGCATCACATACCTTGCCATAAGAAAAACAGACAAGGTGGTTGGGCTTTTTACTGTGGTCACCCCCTGCATGTGTACAGCCTTCCCAAGCAATGTGCCCCACTGATGAGAATCTAACCTTCTGCCGGATAGGACTCATCCCGTATTCATTATATTTCCCTCCCTTCTCATTTGGCAAAGCCCCAGTAGACCTCAAATAATGCCATAAACATACATTAAAAAAAATATTACTACCTAAATAATGGTGCCCATTAGCCTATTTATCCCTAAGACTAATTTTGTGTACTGTTACTCCACATACTGTGTTGTGCAATGCCATGTATTAGTAATAATATATGGATTTATAAAGTATGAATTTATCTCTGAAACAAGGGAAGAAATTCATATTAGACTTTGTGGCGAGTATTTAGGGGTTGGCAAAGTGTTTTCTGAAGAACCGGGTTTTCTTTCTGTCCTGAAGTGAGCAATGGAGGGGGTTTGCCAGAAACAGTTTGGAAGGTTGTTACAGAATGTGAGTGCATGGAACTAGGAGGCCACTTTCCTGGGTTTTTTTCTGTTCTGTTGCATTTATGAAGACTCATATCAAACATAGCTCTCAACTCACACGCTTTTGGCGGGTGTCACCCGCCCTGTAAAGGGCTGACTTACCCGCCAAGCCTCCTGCACGCCCATTAATTCTAATGGGCGTCTCACCCGCTAAAAACAAAATCGGGTGATTTCACCCGCCTTTGCAACACAATGGTTGAGAGCTATGTATCAAACAGCTCACAAGAGTCTCTCTAGATAGATAGTTTGGTCAGAAAAGGTGGTAGTGTGTAGTTTGTTAAACAGAAAATCTGGCAGTAATTTAATGTAGTGGTGGCAGAATTGCACTATCAAACCATGCGCAGGCTCTGCCACAGCTACTGCCTTTACTAATGTATTCACTCTGTGGACATTTATAATTTATTCAAGCTGAAAACAATGAAAGCATTACAAGAAGATGACTCTGTAATAATCCATCATTCATATCAGACTTTCCCAGATGTAACTTGTGGGCATATCATTTGGATATGTATACTGCCTTTAGTTGCAAATATGCAGCTAAGCATTCTTATGGACTTTTGCTCTCTCGACCTTAAGAAAAATGATTGTCCGCTGCCTCTGATATTGTCAAAGCTCCCATTTTCCAGCACTACTTCGAGGCAGGATGTAGGGGACCTCTCTAGGCGGGTAGACATGAACCATTTTAAATGGAAATATGAAGTGCTAATATTTGAGCAGTCTGGTTTGCATACACGCACGCCCAAGCTTTCATTGCATTAGTCCAGCCAGCATCTCTGGCCTGAATTGCTAATGCATTTCAAAAGTAAGTAATGCAGTGGGTATCTTCATGAGCAAGGCGAGGCTCCAACTGCGCGTGTTGTTTTCTGATTGGTGTTTCGATAGATAGCTAAGCTGGCCCATTAGCTGCAATCTGGGAAAATATTTTGACATATCAAAACTTTATTGAGGAGAAACCTTGAATGATAATGTTTATGTCCAGCATCCTAATGTAACATATCTTTTTTACACATAATACGTCTGTTTTATCGCAGCTTCCCAGGACACGAAGCTGCTAGTCTTCTTTCTTTGTCTTTCGCCCATTTTTCACAACTCGGAACAGTTGCTTTTCAGCTTCTCTGTTTTTGCGTGCACCATTTCCCCCCACATTTGTCTTGTCCAGCAGCCATTCTTAACAATTCTGACCATGCTCGCTTTTGTTGCCACATGGAAATTGTATGCATAATGATGCTCGGTTGCCATGGAAAATACATATGATTTGTCACGAGGAAAGGCTATTTATTGCAAGGTCTATAATTCTGCAGACTAATCACCGAATAGATTTTTTCTTCTAAAGCTTAAAACAAACTACGTGAATATATTTGAATGACTACACACAAACCAGGTCCCATAAATAGCAAAGTTGCTGAAGCAATTGTGTTCAGCTCCGAGGTCAGGAACTTCAGAATTTATACCGTGTTCTATTATAACGGACAGCACGTGAACTTTTTGTCATGCGGGGTTTTCAACAAGCTATAAACAGCCACCATTGCCTATTGACTGGGAAAGAAAAGATGGCGGCGGGTCCTTTAGTTCAGCAGCCTTTCAAACGTAAAATGCAAATGAACTTTCAAAGGTAGCTCCTTATTCAAGATATATATAACGAATGCATGAACACCACGTTGTTTCCGAATCAATGAAATATTTCGAACTCCATGACAGACGAGGATACCGGTGGGAAGTGTCAAATTCAAGTGCTGATCAGTGACATAAAAGAAATACTAATGTATTTTTTCTTTGATATTTTGATTTGACGTCTCCATTTGTGCCTGGGAAACTCTGGCTGTGATTGATCACCGGGTGTCGGTCACAAGCCTCTGATCAGGCGGTTTTTGTTTGGAATGCTTAAAGGCTTCGCTTTAACCTCGTTGGAGGTCGCGGATTGTTTCTTTCCTCGGTCAAAGACCTTAACTCTTTCCCAGGAGTTGCGCCTTAGAGGGAGGAGGGGGCACCATATTTACACAGAAAGCCAGTCTGAAGCTTACAAAGTTCCGTTTCCGCTCATGCAGACTTCATTGTACACCCTAACGAGTAACTCAAATTTTGTCGCACAAAGCAATTTAAGTTTAAAGTCAAGTGGATTACAATTTAGCAATGTAATGCTGCTCAGTCAAGCACAAATGTAAACACGTGACAAGCCTTAAAGCTAGCTGCATGCCGACTAAAAATACTGCAGCCTTCGTGACTGTATATTAACAAAGCGTTTCTGTTGCAATGACTTGATATCAACGTATACCGTTACTACTACCTGGAGTATTATTTCATCATAAAGAAATGAAACGTTTGTCCTTCTGTACCCCAGCACAGCATACTGGGAGAATGATGGGTCTTGTGACAGCTGCAGCTTGACTCTTTTCATGCCACCCACTCAGTTTCTCTCGACAACAACCTCGCAACATGGTACCAGCTTCATAAGGGTTTGGGTTAACATAGCAGTGCACACACCAAATAAATAAAACAAGACTGAATATGGCTCAATAAAGGGTTTGGGGGGGTCATGCAGACCACGTTTCCCACTGGGTACATTTAGATGCTGCACGTGCATCCAGCGACCGCGCATTAGGGGATAGAGGGCCCATCACTCTATGTATAGGAGACCGGTGAAGGTTCGGCAACAGTTGGCGGTTTGACACCTTATGTATTGCCGAACCTCAGCTGGTTTGGTGTGATGACAGCTGCCTTATGGAGACCGAAGTCTGGGTAGGAGGGGGCCATCAGGAACTCTGTTATGGGAGTGTGGTCAGCAAGAAGGAAAGTGCAACTGGGCCACTTGGGACTCTGGTGGCAGGTAGTTGGGGTACTTTGGTGCACCTGCCCTTATTTCACTGCTGGGTGGAGCCCGGTTTATTCCCCAGCTCGGGTATGCAGTGCTGGGGGAGAGGAAAGTGGGCTCCTTCACCTGTTCATAAGCAGCCTCCTTCCCACATAGAGGACATTTCTCCCTGGGACCGTATTGATGCGTGTGCTGTGTGGTGGGGCACAGTTCCACTTTCAACCAGCAAGTGGCAAGGCAGACATCTCATCAGGCTTGTCATTGGGCAGGGAAACAAATATAAAAATGTATATATATATGGATTAATATATGGCTCTATTATGTGTGTGTATTACATGGCCTGTGGTAGCGGCCATGTAGTTATGGTTAAGTTGCTCATCGCATAGGAAGAGCACTTTTTGGGCGGTTTATAACTTCACTCCCCCTGGACGAATCCTCACCAAACTTTGCAAAAAAAGTATATGGCCCACTCTAAAGTTTGGTGAGGTTTGGTCCGGGGGGGGACAGTTATACGGGGGTCCCAAAATTTCTTTTTTCCCCATAGACTGAATGAATGAAAAATTTCTGTCGGGCCTACAGCCCAAACCGCTGGACGGATTTTCACCAAATTTGCGGCAGGAGTGGCGGCTTGGTCCTGAAAGCGTGCTTTTGTAAATTTGGTGAAAATCCGTCCAGGAGTTTTTTAAAAAATGACATAAAAGTAGGTCTAAAAAAATAGTGATATCTATGTCCGCTCTGCGGACACACTTCCCTGTTCGCTCCGGGGACAGGACACCGATTGGCCAATTGGCTTACGACAGGTCTGCGGACATGTGACATGCTCGCTGATTGGTTGGAGTGAAGTGTGAGGTGCATCATATTTTCTCGATGCATACGCCATCTTGGATTCGCAGACAGCGGCTGTTGTCATTGCGGTAAAAACATATTAAAAAAAACACAACTTTGCACTTGTAAAATTTATCAAATAATCTCTAGGAGGTGAGGGGTGATGAGGATGGGATGGGATTTGGCTGCAAGAGGGAAAAAACGGGCATTTTTTGCTGCGAAAGTACGCGAACAGTTCAGATGTCCGTGACCTGTCCTGTGAGGTTCGCGGACACCTCTGCATTACAGGGTTGGTGAAAAGCAGTTCTTGGATGGCTTATAACTTGGTTCCATTTGACAAATCTACACAAAGACATGTAAATATATTATAGATCTAGATTTAAATATTTTTGCAAAGTTTTGTGAGATTCTGTCAAGAGGCGGAAAAATTAGAGGGAGGTCCCAAATAATTTTAAAGGCTTATAAATGGGGTGCCATTTAACGAATCTCCACAAAGGTGTGCAAAAACATTATAGATCTAGATATACATGTTTTTGCAATGTTTGGTGGGATATTGTCAGGAGGGGGCAAAATTAGAGGGTGTGTTGCAAAATATTGTAAAGGCTTATACATGTGGTGCAATTTGACGAATCTACACAAAAGTTTGCAAAAAGATTTTATATCTAGATATACATGTTTTCATAAAGTCTATATGGATTTTGTCAAGTGGGGGCTAGGTTATATGACTATTGTATGTGCATACATTTGACAATTTTGAAAAAATAAAACGTGTGGATTTCCAGCAAACTTGTGGAAGGAGCATTGGCAAGGATCTGAAAGCATGGTCTTTCAAATGTGCCTGTGTTTTATTTTTGAACAAGTGTCATAATGTAGCTATAAAAAATAGTGATATACCTTTTTGGTGACTGAGGTATAGTCGGTAGTCATGGGCAGTGGTTAGATTGTCCGGGTCATGGAATAAGGTCATTATGCGGACAATCTGGCCACTGGCCATGACCATGGGGGACAACACATGGGGTTAAAGTGGCCATGTCCACCTGGAACCGGCTTTGTGGTAAAGTTGTTAAAAATTGGGAGAGGTTTGAAAGGGAAGAAAAATGTGCTTGCAGTAATATGGTCATAGGGTTTTCTCTTCGCCTTCTGCAGACTGCCATGGAAAGCGAAGAGGGGGCCTGTATGGAACCACACCTTCCCTTTCCATGGTGGTCATCTTGGAAAAGGATTTTCCTTTCTACACCGGGATGCCGGAGGCCCCCCGGTGTAAGAAGGAAAATCCCTTTTTTGGCACCCCATGTTCTCTCTTTGGGAACCTCGGGTGCTAATGGCCTTCCTCCCTCATTACAGGGGCTGGACCTGGGGGATAATGGTCCGGAGTTATCCACCCTTGCTTCGCTTGGGCTGATAACTTGGGCTGCTGGAACGGGGGATGAACACCACAATATTCCCATTAACTTAACACAAAATGCAAATGGAAATGTTGGAAAATCTTATTGAGTCTATACGTTTTTTTAGTTCTATTTTTTAATTTTGAACAGTGGTTCCTAAAGCAACATTTCTTTTGTTGTTTTTAGATGTATTTTTTTTTGGCAGGAGAGCTAAGAATGAAAGGTGGGGAGGGAAATGAGGGAAGAGACACCAAACACTAATATGGAGGGGCAGGTGTACAAGGGAAACGTTGCACGTGTGTTATTTCTAAGGTAGGGTGCAGTGTTTCTTATGCTCCTTGATTACAGCAGTGGTGGTGGCTCTTGGGGAGGAGGGATGTCAATAGCTGATGCCATTTTAAGATAAATAGCAGTTTTGATAAACTTATGTACTGTGTACTATATTGTTAATGGATAATGAGTAGGAATAGGTGTTGGAGCTGTGCAAGGGAAATTTTGAAGTTGAAAGTTCCTAGATCAGTAGAAAATGCAGTTCCGAACTGTCAGCGAAGCACAGATCTTATTGTGAAGTGCGGACGGGTATTCGGACACGTCATCATGCCGCATGCCAGCGTATGGTCAGACGGGACATCAGTGATGTCATCAATGATATTTGTGATGTCATCTTTGATAACCTGAGTGTTAGTCTTATCAGTGCACGGTGGTGGCGCGAGTTATGGTTGCTTAGCTTACCATAACTGGCGAATTTCAGGGGTTTTTCGATTTTACTTGCAACTATAACGTCCTTTTAACAACGTATTTTCATTGAATATATATATATATATAATTATATATATATATATATTACATGGACGCAGTAGTTATGGTTAAGTTGGTGTTTCCGTAGGAAGAGCATTTTTTGGGTGGCTTATAACTTCGCTCCCTCTGGACGAATCCTCAGCAAACTTTGCAAAAAGTTTGGAGAGGTATGGTCCGGGGGGGCAAAGTTATAGGGGGGGTCCCAAAACCTTTGTTTTTTCCCATAGACATAATGGGAAAAAACTTTGCGCACGCCTACAGCTCAAACTGCTGGACGGATTTACACCAAATTTGTAGCAGGAGCGGGGGCTTGGTCCCGAAAGCGTGCTTTTACACATTTGGTGTAAATCCGTCCAGTAGTTTTTTTTAAAATGACCAAAATGTAAGGCAAAAAATGTCATCTTTGATGTCCTGGGTGTTAGTGTTAGCAGTGCACGGTGGCGCGAGTTATGTTGCTTATCTTACCATAACTGCCGAATTTCAGGGGTTTTTCGGTTTTACTTTGAACCATAACGTCCCTTTAACAAAGATTTTTCACTGAATTTCATAGGTTTTTAGTAGCGAAACTGAACCATAACGTCCCTTTAACAAAGTTTTTTTTACTGAATTTCATAGGTTTTTAGTAGCGAAACTTAACCATTACGTCCCTTTAACAAAGTTTATTTACTGAATATATATATATATATATATATATATATACATATATATATATATATATATATATATATATATTCAGTGAACAAACTTAGTTAAAGGGACGTTATGGTTAAGTTTCACTAATAAAAACCTATAAAATTCAGTGAAAACCCTGAGAAATATGCCAGTTATGGTAAGCTAAGCAACCATAACTCGCTGGGCCACTGATTACATCACATACGTGGGCCACTTGTTTTTGTTCACAGACATATCTAGGCCATGTGGTTTTGTTCAATGATAGAGAGAATTTTAAAATTCAAAAGTTGCTACATATGTAGACATTAACCTTGTTCTATGTTGTTAATGTACATTCCTTAGGATTTGGCCTCAGCTCATGGTGCACATGCATGCGGAGATAACCAAGCCTCAAGCACACAATTCATTTGTGTGCATGATGAAGTCTAATGTTAATGTCATTTTTTGGTGGTGTTCTTTCTTTCCTCTTTACTGAAGTTTCCTTGTGTGTTCCTCAGATTTGTGTGCATTGCGGGTCTTCATATGTATTGTTTGGACTAACACAAGTATGTAGCAAGTATTATTAGCTATGTATTCCATGTTTAACATTACTCAAAACTCTTATGAGGTAGCATTCATTATTTTACTAGCCAAAATTACCAGATTAACAATATTGTACTTCTATGGTGCATGCTGCACCCATTGCCTATGTGTATGTATGATTATGTTCCTATATTAACAACACTCCAATATAATGTTTTGTTTAGATGAGTACATTTTTTAATACATTAAGTAGTCCATGAGAGATCTCCTGATCTACCCTGACATATTGCTACCAACATTGTAAACACAACCCCTTGTAGGGACTTTTCATCAACATTAATTTCATATGTGATATCATCAGTGATGTCATCATTGACATTTGTGATGTCATCTTTGATGACCTGGGTGTTAGTCTTAGTATTGCACGGTAGTAGCACGAGTTATGGTTCCTTAGAGTACCATAACTGGCAAATTTCTGGGGGTTTTCATTTTTACTTTGTGAATTGTTTTACTGCTTCTGTCAACAATATATATAAAGCCTTGGTTGGCTAAATCCGTATGGAACAAATAAATACATAAATAAATAAAATGTTAAAACTATTTATTTCATTTAGCAAACAATATAATGGAATGCACCAAGCACATACATACCTCATATTACCACTTCAAGACAACTCTTCATACAGACTCACATACACCAGCATCTCATTCCAAAACAACCTCTCACCAAAAAGTAAGTACAGTGTATTTATTTTTCTATTACTACTATTCATTATATAAATGTTTCTCATAAGCAAATATCACCATTTTTTATTTTAATTGAAATGGCAAACACACTTGAGGAGCTAGAAGAAAATGTTCCCAAGAAATGAGTGATGATGAAATCTCTAATGGCAAGCAATGCATCTTTCAATATAAACAAATAATGTAATTTATATAGAGCTCATTGAAATAATAATTTCTTCTTTTCTTATAGTACATAGTTTACTTGAAGAAACTACACCACAAATTAATTATGAAGAATCCCAACAATCACAAAGACAACCCAAATCCCCGACTATATACAATGAAATCATGATTTAAGCTGCACCAGCCTGAAATTTTAAATTGAGTCCTTTCTTCCTACAGTGTGGCTCTACTAATGATCTCCACACTGTTCAGCAGTAAAACGGCGTCGGGTTGCCTCGCTAACTAGCTTTTGGAACGGATGTTACACCGATGTTAGTCCCACACTGCAAAACCGCTCCCTTGCTGCTTATTACACTTACACGCTGCTCATAGACCATCCTGTATTCCAAATTTGCCCTACGCTGCTTGCAGCCCTTACTGTAATTTGAATGCTTGTCGCTCTCAGCCTTACCTGGCTAACTAACACTGCAGCGTCCTACTACTAGCATACCTTGACAACTCAATGGTATGTCACTCACTGCCCTACAGTGCTAAAAGGCTCCACATTGTTCAGAGCCAGAGTCTAAAATGGATCTGATCTCCAATAGCCTGCTAAAGTAACAGACAGCAAGGCCTCCTGCCAATTTACCAACTAAATTACCTAACCTCAGTTAAATGTATGTAACTCCACATTACGCAAGACCTACGCCATACCTTACTATACGATTTACCAACACTAGTGCACAGCCTAGTAGGGTCATGCTAAGGCTTAACCTAAATATAGCACTATCTGCACTCAGCGTCTTTCTAGCCATGGCCATAGCACCTTCCATATCCTAACCACCCAGTTGACTGTACATCCTCCTCAAAGACTGCCTCTGACTAGCTGTGAGTTGTACTCTCCTGTCAATAACACAGTAACCTTGGTCTTTACCTGCGACCAGAGGAACGATAGACTAAGAGACAGCACTAAAAACTACTCGCTGCATCAAAGTCACAGGTTAGCGTCCTATCCTGTGGACAACTTAAACGCTACCAGTATCACTGCTACTAACATAGCTGATGAAATCTCAAATACCTACCAGACCCAGACTAAAAGAAACAATTCACTCAGGCACAGGCCCAAACATGCTTCAAGTACAACTAAAACTAAACCTACTAACGACAAAGTGGGCAACATAGCTGCACAAATTAAAGGTGCCTTAACTAATGCAGATCTATCCCAGCACATGCCCTGAACATATCTGACCTCATCACAACAATCAACCTTGACTTTATTGCCATAACAGAAACATGGCTGCATCCTGCAGCAGGCCCATCATTAGCCCTTGCCTTACCGGATGGTTATGCAATTATTAGAAAGGACAGAACCAATGCAAAGGGATGAGGCATTGCCTTCATCTCCAAATCTAACCTGAACACCAGAGAAATGCCTAATAAACCTTTTACATCGGGAGAACTTTTGTCCACTAAAATCCTGATCTCTGCCACAACCTCACTAAAACTACATCTCTTATATAGGCCTCCAAGCCCTATCTGATCCTTCGACTGGGACATTGCCACCATACTAACTATGGATTCAAAACCCACTTCTAAAGTGATCATCCTCAGAGTTTTCAACTTAGGTCTTCATGACCGCTCTGATACCCAATCCTCCACGCTAGCCAAAACCATTGAAACACAAGGGTTCACCCTACGATCTTCTGGCCCTACCCATGCCAACGGTTGCATGCTCAACTGGCTCGCTGATTATAATTGCATCACTCACATTTCTAATAATGATCCCTGCCCGTGGTCAGACCACAATATTCTACTATTCGAACACAACCACTAACCTACCAACACCGATGGCACCTGCCACTCAAGCACTCAACATGCTCAACACAACGCCTGCCAACATTCTCCCGCTAATTGCCCGGCTCACTACACATGCTGAAGAGCTAGCCAACCCAGCCTCCGTGGTTTCTACCTACAATCAAGTCATGGAAACAGCCTTAGATGCCTTGGCCCCTTTGGGTAACTGCAAAGCTAAACCTAAAGCACATCTTAATCAGTGGTTCACCCCTGAACTTAAAGATTTACGTAGCAAAAAAAGAAACACAGAAAATAATTGGAGAAAAAAACCCATCAATCATTAACAAACAACAATTCACCTACCTAGAATCTGACTACAGAAAAGCCACCCATCAAGGCAAAAGCAATGCTTATAACCTGCGCATAGAAAATGCTAATTCTAGCTCTGAAGAGCTAGATTCAGTCCTAAGAGAATTAGAAGCCCCTTCTCAGACCCCTGACCTATGCATCAAAGACCAAGCTTGGTGCAAAAATATAGAAAAGACTCAAATGGACAAAATTACATCACTTCAGCTCAAAATTAACAATAAAAAATTGAAACTCAATACATCTCAGCAGCCCACAATCAAACTCAATCCACCCAAACCATTCCCTAAATTTGAGTTTTCCGCTATTACGATAGAGAAAAGTACCAAAATCATTAAAGGCCTCAAACCTCCACGATTCCAAGGTGACATCTGTCCTGCGACCTTAATAAAAGATTGTGAAGACAACCTGGCACCTTTCATCACATCACTCATAAACAATTAATTTGCCTCCAACAAAGTACCTGATAACCTCAAGGAAGCTTGGGTGATGCCTTTACTGAAAAAAAACGACCCTAGACCCGAATGTACCTACTAATGACTGGCCCATCACAATGGTACCAATCTTGTTAAAAATTCTGGATAGTGTAGCATATGTCCAGATTCAAAAATACTTAGAAACACACCATCTGCTGGGCCTCCGTCAATCAGGTTTCCGCCCAGGCCACAGCTCGGACAAACGGCCCTAGTACACCTTACAGTGCAAATAGAGCTGATCAGAGCTAGAGGTGACCTAGCCATCCTCCTCCTCTTAGACCTTTCAGCGGCATTCGATCTTGTAAATCACAACATCCTATGCCGTCACCTAGCCAGTGATGCCCACTTCTCCAATAATGCAATAGCATGGATGAAATCATTCCTGTCGAACCAAACGATGAGAGTCTTCTCATCCTCCACGGCAACTGCCCCACCCCAGTCACCTGCGTAGTGCCCCTGAGCTCATTCGTATCACCTACCATGTACAACGCATTCACTAAACCTCTATTCGATAAGCTCGACAATTTGGGTGCACCATACACAAACTATGCTGACAACACCCAAATACTAATTCCTTTCAATACATCACTGACACAAATGCCATAAATGCAATCTATTACATGATCCAAGCTTGGATGGCACAGAATGAGTTATATCTTAATGACGATAAAACCGAGATCCTGATCCTGGGCAGTCAAGCAAAACTCAAAAACCTTTCACCGCTGTACCAATCCATCAACATAGATGAAAATCTCATCACAACAGCCAAAGAGGTTATGTCTTATTACCGTTCAAGCAGAGCCAATTGTTCAATGGCATCATAAACGTTTTTTTAATGTAAGTGAGTGTTGATGACTTAGCTCAATGACCAATTGCATCTGGATTGAAAAATATGGATCAACAGCCTCTTTTATGGCTTGCAAGTTAGCTGGTGCAGTCTTCTCCCCCACAGTAGTAGCCTGTGTGGTGGCAGTATCGGTTGAGGAAGATTAGGAAGAAGAAAACAGCCTACTAATTCCTGAAATAGGAACAGCCTTTCTCAGAGCACCTTGGTGGTTTGAGTGGGTGCGGCGGTGCATGGACATGGTACCAAAAGAGTACTGCCCATGTTGTCCATGACTGAGTATGATTCCACACTCAATGCACTCAACATGGGTAGCCCGAGCCGTTGCTACCCCTCGTACGGTCTTGAAAAATGCCACACCCATGATTCCCTGTGGGTGCTGGAGGAAGGCATTTCCTCTTTGTCATCTTCCTGGTCCACTTGATCCTTTTCCTTTGTCCAGGCCCTCCAGCTGGTGGTGGTGTTGGTGGTGGTGGCTACTGCGGAGGAGGGAGGGCCATGGCTGATGCCATTTCTGAAGTTAAATAACAGGTGTGCCAATACTGTGCCAAGCAAGTGCTCTCTCCTGGATTGCAGATGGAAAATGAGTAAGAATGGATCTTGGAGCTGTGGAACCACCTCACTCACATGAAAGGACGGTTCCTCGACTGAATCGTGAACCTCAATACACCTCTCAAAGTCACTGCTATTGACCACCTGCCTTGGACCGACCACTCTCTGATACTCTTCACTATGTCCCATCTACTGCACGCTGCCCATGATGTCTCCAGCCGCCTCCCGATCACACCAAGACACTACCACAAAGTGACTAAGCAGATGCTGGAACCAACCATCTGTGATTCCCTCGCACTCCCGCCAGACAGTGGTGACCCTGAAACCATCCTCTACAATGCCACACCCCTGCACACATTCAACCAGCATACACACCTGAAAAGCACTATCCCAAAAAAATGTAAGAACCAAAACTGGTTCTCTGAGGAACTAATCACCCTTCGCGAACTAAAAGGAGCCCAACAACACCCTTGGAGAAAAAACTCCCAAATGCACAAAGGAGCCTTTCATGCTATTGCTAAGACCTATGAAATGACTATCATCACCACCAAAGCCAACATCTATAAAACAAGGATCAATGAAGCCAGCTCTAACATCAGAGAACTCTTCAAAATCATTAAGAATCAACACCCCATAGCATTATCTTCCCTAAAGACAAAGCCTGGTGTCACCTCATCCAGTCTGCTCTTGCGAACAAGACTCTCAACCTCAGGAACAAAACCATCCTCAAAAAATCATCCCAGACCAACAAGGATGAGCCTTTTCCCCAGCTAGGAGCTCATCCCTTGAATGCCTTACCCACACCTTCTACACCCCCCTTCTAATTTTCCACTGTTTCTCCAACTGACATCCTCACCACCATCCTCCACCTCAAAACATCCAACTCCAAAGGAGACACCTGCCCTTCCCACATCATTAGAATGTGCGTGGACACCCTTGCACCCATCATTACCAAATTCATAAATTCCTCCTTTGACACTTGCACAGTACCAAAAAACATCAAAGAGGCGTGGGTCACACCCCTCCTCAAATAAACATAGCTTGACCCGACCCTCCCAACCAACTACCACCCTATCACAACTGTGCCGTTCCTTCTGAAAAATCTTGATTGCACCGCCTATATCCAACTCCAAACCTACCTAGAAACCCACACCCTCCTTAGTGCACAACAATCTTGCTTTAGACCAAGACACAGTACGGAGACAGCTGTCCTTGACCTTAAGATCCAGCTCAACATCAACCATGATGCATCAGATCTAGCTATCCTATGCCTGCTTGACCTATCTGCAGACTTTGATCTCATCGACTATGCCATCCTCTGTCACAATTTTACCTCCAGCTTTAACCTCTCTAACGATGCATCCAACTGGATGAATTCCTTTCTGAGCGAACGCTCCTCTAGGATCTTCATTGGATCTAAAGCTGCTGACCCTATCCCCGTTGCATATGGTGTCCCACAAGGATCCTGTCTCTCTCCCACGCTATACAACACATATACCAAGCCCCTTTTTGACCATATCGACAGCCTTGGGATTCCCATACACTAATTTTGCTGGTGATACGCAAGTCCTAATCAAACATTCCAGCAATCACAGCCTAGACTCTGCTTATATCAACCAGGTCTACAGCATCATCCAGGCATGGATGACAAACCACCACCTGTGCTTAAATGATGACAAGGCCAAGCTCCTTGTTGTGGGTTCCCCTAACCACCTCAAACACCTTGATCCAGCTTTCATGTAAATAACACCCCAGTTTCTTGCCATGTGAAAACCTGAGAGTCATTCTTGAATCGGAACTCACCATGCAAAAACATGTCAAATCTATCTCATCCTTGTCAGCCTTTTCTACCAAACTCATCAACCTTAGCAGAAAACTCCCTGAAAATGGCCTCACGCTAGCCAGAGCCATCATCGGTAGTAACCTGGACTACTGCAATGCCATCCTCGCTGGTACCTCTCCAAAACACATCACCAAATTACAACTCATCCAAAAAAATGCCCTATGAACTGTGCTGGGGATGAAATGATCCAACCATTTCTCCCTTGTGTGACTCAAAGCTTGTTGCCTCCCAATTAGAGCTTGCATTGTGTTTCAAATACTGTCACTCACCCACTGGTGCATACACAACACTGCTCCACCTACTTCAACCAGCGCATTGCCAAATGACACAAACCATGCTACCTGCGATCCTCCACCTCCACTTCGCTATCCACTCAGAGATTCACCAGACATAGAGCAGGTAGAGTAAGCTTCACAGTCGTAGCTCTCACGCAGTGGAAGCCCCTGCCTCCATGCACCCAAGATGAGCGCTCCTACCTCAACTTTCGAAAACAACTGAAAACGAATCTGTTGAACAAAAATATGCCTAAATGTATCCACCTTGAAATCGACTGTACTATTGTGTTTTATTTTTATGTACTGTTCTGATCCTAACTAGCCCTGAGATACTTCCGGGTGGGCACTGTCAACAGATGTAATATATAAATAAATACATAAATGGCATCTGTCATGGGCATCCCTCATTCTCAGGGGCCACCATTAACACCACCTGATGGGCCTGTACCGGGCAACAGGTGCAGTGATGCAGAGGAGGATGACCAGGAAGAAGAGGTAGAGGAAGTTCCTACCTCCAGCACCTGAATGAGTCATAGTTGTGGCATTTGTTTACCACCATTGGGGGGTGTTCCGAAGGCTTGGGCTGCCCAAGTGAAATGCATTGGCTGTGTGGTCATACTCAGTTGTGAACAAGTGGGGCAGTACTCCTTTGGGACCAGTTCCATGCACCTCCACACCAGATCCAACCACCAAGGTGCTCTGAGAAAGGCTGTTCCTTTCTCAGGGAGAAGTAGGTCAATATCCTCTACCCCATCTTCCTCAACCGCTCCTGCCACCAAACAGGCTACTTGTGTGGGGCAGTGGTCCCACCGGCTGCCTTGCAGGCTATACAGGAAGCTTACGATACTTACCTTTGGAGGGTCACAGTCATCTGTATGTACTGTGACACATTGTGTGCAGGGGGGAGCAGTTTCAGAGTGCTTTCAATGCTTTGGTCAAGGAGCTCGCGAAACACTGACTGCTACCTTAGATTTAAGGCATGCCCATCATCTTTCCCTGTCTACCTGCCTGTCTGCATCTGTGGTTGGTGACCCTTCCCTCCTTTCCCTCCCCGACCTACCTCCTCACCTCTCATACAAAAAAAACAAAATCCCCCAAAAATCTGAAATCCAGAAAGACAAAAGAAAAGGTTCCTTTTGGAGCAACCTTTCCCAATTAAAAATTAGAACTGAAGAAAATGTGCCTCTTGCAGCCTGCATAGTCTGCAGACAATACGATAGTTTGAGGACACCTGGAAAATTCCAGGCGTGGAGTGGGGGAATCTTAAATAACCTTTTTTGGGGGTAATTTTTGTGGGGGTTTTATATACTGAAATACAAAGAGTCCCACAGTACAACTTCCTTCCCTTGCTGATCAGAGAGAGTCACCATAGATGCATGTCAACTTGCTTATGCTCGCCCCTTAACCAAAAACAAGCGAAAAACCATGTACTTATCAAAAATATACACATATTTTAATGTTTATCAAAAAACACATCACATTCACAACTAAATTTTCTTAAAAGTACTTTTAAGAAAATTTTGTTGTGAATGTGATGTGTTTTTTGATAAACATTAAAATATGTGTATATTTTTGATAAGTACATGGTTTTGGTTAAGGGGCGAGCATAAGCAAGTTGACATGCAGCTATGGTGACTCTCTCTGATCAGCAAGGGAAGGAAGTTGTACTGTGGGACTCTTTGTATTTTGGTTTTCACTGTCCTCACCCACACAACCCCTAAAAGGAGGACTTTTGTAGCTCTTTGAAGTTGAGGTTTTATATACTGAACATGTTCTACTGAACTTACATATTTTTTCTGACTTTCGCAAAAACTGCTTCTGATTTGTTTCTTTTGTTTTTACTTTTCATTTACTACAACTACCACAGAATACTTCACTACATATTTCATGTGTTCACAAAAACTGGTTCAATGCATTTTGGATAGTCGAATGAAAAATCTAATTTCCGACCTCAGTCAAATGCACTCCATCTACTGTAAAAATATTCACAATATCAAACTTGATATTTTCATTGTTAGAAGATGTCATTCCAACATCCTGCAAGAAAGCACATACAGCTTTGTCTACATTGCTACTTAATTTCTTGATTTGTGGACAAAATAAATGAGAACATTCCCATATTTGTCTTTGAGCTAACCGAGAAAAAATTATCTTCGGACAAGGGAACAGTTCCATTAACTTTGCAAATGTATCCTTCATTACAAACTGCAATGTAATTCCGGTGACATAGCCCACATTTTTGCCTCCACAGCAAACTGCAATTATGTCTGGATGCTTCAAATTAACCAGACTCTCGCAAAACAGGAGCAAGTCTGCCCGCTTCATTCCTCGAACTCCATAGCCGGAAACATCAAATTCTTCAAATCCAAGATTCACAGGTAATCCATACTGTTCACAGCAGACCTTCAGTCAATGGATCCAAGAATCGCCCACCATCCAGACACTCTGCTTCCTCAAAGAAAGCCATAGCCATAGCCATCTGCACTGCACAGAACAAAGATGACACTTGCTACCCAGTCTTCCTGTTCACCACAACCACAAAATCTGATTGGCTAATCCCCCGATGTCTGCGGACATCCACGACTGTAAGCGGTCTCTGCAGTCCCCTTTCTATGCCTGGCATCCTTAAAGTTGTTGGGTGTCTTGACCCACATTCAAGTTATTATGCTGCAACATTTGGTGCTGTGGGCTTAGGAAATCCAAGATGGCGAAAAAGCCCACATTTGTGCCAGAATCCAGGAGAACCACGCAGTTTTGCGCACACCAAAATGGTCCCCTGACCTGCCACCCACCAGTGCAAAGAAAGATGGTTCTGTTCAAAATCCATTTTTATTAATGTCAAAAATTGCTAAGATCATGGGCCCGAAACCACAAAACAAAAATTCAACTATGGTTGAGTGTTTTACTTTACTCTACTGCAGATCCACATCAATGCCATGTCAAGCAAGGATCATATACTATCAAGTAAAATCATTTCTTTTGAAATGTATTCATTCAAGACAGCTGTCAAAAATAGGTGCAGTACCGGCATTGGACACTGACCGGCGCTGGTTGCTCTATACATCCTGACAGGAGAGCTGTCTTGCAGAACTGTGCAGTGAACAGAAGGGGGTCTTATGTAATTAAAAGTTCAAAAGGCTTGCTTTTCCTGAGAACCATTAACACCTCAAAGACACACACAACAGCCCAGGATATTACATCGCCCTGTTCATTGAGAAGGAGGAGTTTCTCCTGCAGCCTGCAGGATAACACAATAGACACTATCAATTGAATAGAAATGCAGATTAGGGTGTAGCTGGCAACAGCTGCCCTGCCAAGAAGGAGAGGCCTGTGATCTCTGACTCACCAAGCTTCTGGGGGCGGGCCAGACTGGATTGTGGATTCATATTGCAGCAAATATATGTTTAAGTTAAATTGCTTATACAATCTTGTATTAAGCTTGCAGAAATGTACAATTTGGGGGTCCTTAATATGGAATATGCCCTCACGATCTGAGACCAAACTCCACTTTGTGCGGTGTTCTGGGACCGAATCCCACTATTTATTAATATTGCAGACACTGTGTTTATGATAGAGACATAGTAATTTCCAGTAATATGCTCAGGGAAGGGGTGCAGGTCTGTGTATATTTTGAGGAAAAACCAATATGGTGAAAGTCACTAAAAAGCACAAAATGTTGCCATTTTTGAACCCATGCTCTGTGGGGGATCAGAGTTGGGCAAGAATATACCTTAATTCATCGGCAATGTGTACATGTCATTTCAACAAACTGTGTATCTGGGAAATATGTGTTTTGGGTAAAATTGATTTTTCTAAGTAAATGCAAAGGGGAGTGTTCTTTCTGTATGACATCAAATTAATGCCTGATGACACTCCATTCCTTCCCCCAACAAGGAGAGAGGATAGCTTGGCCAATGATAAGTTGTGAGGGACAGGCTTAGTTATGCCCACACACACACCCACTTGCAGAACACATAAAAAGAGACTGCTTGGACAGGCAAGACATTAATTTTCCATTTTCTTGCGAGCATTTTGCCGGACCACACAACATCTAGGAGGAACATCCAGAACTTAGACTCCAGATAGACTACAGAACTTAAAGCAAAGGCCTAACCCACACGCTGAGAACTCTTCTCAGCAGGCCTTCAGAATCCAGCAATCCAACCAAACTATTCTACAGCCGGGCGAGCTGTTGGATTCTTTGCCAACAACTTTTGCCAGAACCGGTAGCAGACCCAGAAAGCAGTGCTGTATCCAAAATCCAATTGATCCAGACCAGCAGAACCACAGACCAGACCGCTGTGAAGTGCCGACAGCAGAACCACAGACCAGACCAGAACCAGAGATCCAGAACCAGAGAACCCGTACCACAAACCGCCCGGAGTCCAGTCCAAACCTGCTTACCAGACCCTGGCGGCCTATTTCAAATTCATAGTGTGAGTACTCAGCCAGAACTGTGCAAAACCAATCTCTTAGTTTAAAATACTCTAATTCAAACTATTTTAACCTATTTAGAACTGCATCATAAGAAATTGTGTGTCCATTCTGCAAAACTGTCATCTGTCATTCTGAGCTTTACTTTTATTTTGAGAATCTACCTCCATTCAATCGTCCGCATCTTTTGAACCGCGTGTGCTAGGAGCGTGGTTTAACTTTCATCTTAAAGCTAAGATTCTAAGCTTTCCAACACGCCTAGAACCGACTTGCTTATAGTTCCTCCGTAATCGCGATCGACGCACTCGGAAAAAAGTGCCACGAATTGACAGTTTGCTTCATTTCAACCACGTGTAAAAATATCTATCTTTTGCTTCCATTACTGAATCCCGTTTTCAACCTGATAACCATCCCTGAATCATTGGTAGGGCTGACCTGAACTGATTTAAAGTATCTCTCACTCACCCTGAACCTCTAGAGGGAATTAAAAGCATTTTCAGCATATTTTTCACTTCATTGCCACCACATTTAAAAGGATCTTGCCTGCTTTAAAATCATACCTGTTTTCCTCTAAGCTCGCTGGGGGGAACTGGAAATTTGTATTGCATTTTTTATTCCTGAGAATTGTGTGCTCTCCTTCCATCTCCTTATCTTGCATAGGGGGGGAGGGAATTGTCAAAGAAAAAGTGATCATATTATCTTTTGTTGAAATCATATGAAGTTTATTTCTGTGCTGCATTTTTCCCTCATTGCTTTTCCTTGAAACCATAAAAGTATTTTCTGCTAACTTATCCTTCCTATACTAACTCCTCATTGATTGTAAAGAAGTGTGCTAGTGTCAGATTATCTATTGTTGATCAACATTATATGCCTAAGGGTGCTATCAAATATTAATTTATTATAAAAGTGTGATATATATATATATAGTTTAATTTTTCCAATAAATCTTTTAAATTGCAAAACAAACCTACTTCTTGGCTCAGTGAGGTCAGGGGGATTTAAAGAGAGGGACGTTATATAAGGGTTTATCATCCAGAGTATAACTTGTCATAAAAATATATAAATAAGGGCTTCCCTTGAGCAATCCCAGACAAGGCACTGACTTAGTGGGAGTGCTTGATTGGAGTCACTTAACAAAGTACCGAGATGGCACATGCAGTGTCTGCGGACTACTGCCATGTCTGTGGACGGCATGGCCAATTAAAGAGGGTGGGGAGGTTACAACTCAATGTAAATTATTTATTCTGCAATGGTGGCTCTCAAAAGGGTCTTTTGTGGGGGGTTTGTTTAAAAACACCCTTTTTTCCTTTTTTGCTTTTATCTAATTGTAATGGGTTATTTATTAATACCCAGAGGTTTCTAAGCATGATTGAGGGATCAAACCTGTGTTGCGCCGCATCGTCTTGCTTCCAAGATGAGCGCATTGCCCCTGAGCTATTCTCCCAACTATTGTACTATTGTAACACAAATGCTAAACTCTATTCATGTTTTTTTTATAACTACTACATAAACATCTTCAAAATGTATTTTGTTTTTATCATTTTTACATCCTACACCTAATAACCAATGCTTTACTATACACTCGACATCTTCCCTTTTAATTTGTTCACACAAACATTCTCAATGCTTTTTGAACATTCAAAAGAAAAATCTGATTTTCCAACATCAGTCAAATGCACTCCATCACATTGAAAAGTATTTGCGCCATCCAACTTGATATTTTAATTGTCTAAAGATGCCATTCTTAAACTATATAGAAAAACATGTACACCTTTATTAACATGCTGCCTAGCCTTTTCCATTTGTGGACAAAACATGTTTGGAGATCTCCATATTTGTCTTTCCATAATTTCGAAAACAATATTCTTCACAGCTGGAAACAATTCCATTAGGCTCTTCAACATCTCCTTCATGGCAAACTGCAAAGATACTGCAGTCAAATAGCCCAAACTGCTGCCTCCACAATACACAATAATCTGGACGTTTAAAGTGACCCACATTCTCACAGAATGGTAATAAAGTAACCCACTTTAACCCACAAACTGCATACCAGGAAGCATCCACTTCTTCCAATCCAACAGTAGCAGAGATGCCATGATATTCAGTGTGAAACTTCAGTGAATGGATCCAAGAATCTCCCACCATCCACACACTCTGCTTCCTCAAAGCCATTGCCATAGCCATCTTCACTGCACATAACAAAGAAATCACTTGCTGCCCTGTCTTCCTGTTCACCACAACCACAAAACCTGATTGGCTAATCCCCCGATGTCTGCAGACATCCATAACTGTCCGCGCTCTCCGCAGTTCCCTTTCCATGCCAGGCAGCCTTAAAGGACCAGGATGGAACGTCTGATGTCCACGGACTACCACTGCATCCGCGGACACCGTAGTATAAGGCAGCCCTTCTTCCCTTTTTACTTTTATTTTGTAATGCTCCCTTATTGGCTGCTTTCAAACAGTCACACATCCATCCACCAATCACATGCAAAAGCTGTACATGTAAACCTGTCATCTCAGTTCAACACTTCAGCTTTACACTTGAACTCTCAGAGTACCTGTCTCCTGCTACTCACAGTCAACTGTGCCAACAACTACTGTGAAACTCTCCAAGATTTCTATTTGTAGATTCAACTACATCTGCATCTTACAAAACACAGTACAGGTGTGCTTATATTTTTTTAAGTATTTTTTCAACACTTTTACAAATATATGTATAAAGGGTTCTTGCACTTACCCTGTAATAAGCTTCTCAATAGCCACCCGCTGGCTGCACCCTCTGATTACTGGCACTTAGCCACTTAGCCACCAGCTGGCTGCGCTCTGTTACCTGCAATTCACCTTCTCCCCTCCCTTTTACATTTCTCCATCATCCCACCCCCTTTTTGCTCTTCTCCCCACCCCCTTCCCTGTGCTTGCATGATCTGAATGACACAAGGCCTAGTAAGATCGTTGTATTGTCCTCCCTTTGTTTCCCCCTCCTTGTCTTATCGCTCCTAGAAACACTTGCGTACAGGCACGTTATAAATGCCATATCATATGATATCACAATAAGCATATTCTCTGTTTTTAACACCACTCTATCAAATGCCATGCATTGCGGCATACTGCACCTGCTCACATAAAGTGCCACTAACCTGCATGTACAGCCACCATATTAAATTTCCACACACCAAGTGTCTCTTACAAATATTCTAAACATCTTTTACATCTGCTTTCCCTTTGTTTTAGAAAAAGGTTAGACACAGTGCTGCAGTAAATGCACATATGCATTTTTTTTTACTTTCAACTAAATGCTCCAAAAAGAAATATTTTTAAACGCACAGCTTTTTCCATTTTTCATTCCATATGAAGGTTATGCTTTCCAACCTTTCTCATTACATCCCTTATAATGCCACCATTCTCCCCCTGCTCACATATATGTGTGTACTGCAAAAGTATCTATAACCAACACTTCACCTTACATATAAACTACTGTTCTTTTCCAACCACTAATATAAGATAAGAAAAACTGCTCCAACTACAATCTGCCATTACATTACCACGAGGCCACAGATTCCCTATTCTTTAAAAACACTGCAACACATTACAAATACATTGCACCACAAACACAGCATTTCTATTATTAAAATCACCAGCACAGAATTAACCTAGATATGCATCTTTTTCACACACACATTTTTGCCCTGTTCCTCATAATGTAAAAAAAAACAGCAATAAACATTCTTCTAACAACATAGTTAACATACTTTACTACACCACCCATAACACAACCTTAGTAACTCTTTTTCACAACTACTCCTCCTACCTTAATAAATAACAACCACTCTTACTCACTATCTTACTACAAGTACTTCACCATTACCACATATACCCACTAACTTTCTTTTAGATTTACAGGGAAAAAGAAGATTAACAACCACAACTACTAAAGAAAGAACACTCTTCACATCCTACAAAGTAAGTACATTAATATAGCACGTATATCTCTCTAATTGTAACAATGTACTTTCACTATATATTAGCCTACAGTATTTGTTTCTACTCAACAAGATTATATTTCACTCTTATTCATTATATTGCAACATTTACGCTCTTTGTATTCCCATCTAAACATTGTTCTTTATTCAATACACCATTGAGTCCTAACTGCCTAACAACACATCCCATTGGTTCTACTAACTATAGGACCCTAGATTACTTGGTCCACTGTGATTGGGTTGGCACCAACCCCATGCATAGTTTTTCATTTTCCTTAGTAGCACGCAGAATGGTCGGCCAGGTGCAGGGTGCCCCTCAACTCACCCGGCCTTCCTTCAATCAATCATCACTTTAGTGGATATGTGTCAATTATTTCACTGTGGTTGGCCTCAAGACTGCATCTTCTGCCTAGGTATCTTCTCCTGGCTCACAGCCATGCGTAGGTGTGGGGGTCTTGCTTTGCTTGTTCGGCTGGTCACGTGATTCAGACACCATGGATTTGCCTTTTCCTCAACAATTCGTCTATTTGATTTTATGTTCACCTACTACCTGCCTTTGCCTTCTTATCTTCCGCTTCAAAGCAGTGTATTCTGGTCCTTACTTCAGTTAATTGTAGCTACTGCTCATTCATTTTGATGGATACGACCTTGGTTCCCTAGGCACAAGTTGCCTCTGCTGAGTTTCGTTTCTGGCCGTCAGCTCCTGATGTCGTTGAATGTGAAACCTTTCTCAAATGGCTTTAGTAATTTTGGTTGATTCTGCTTTTGTGCAAAGTGGAAGTATACTTCATATAAAGTGCTTTATTTGAGGTAGATATGTATATGGCGCTGGCCGCACTATCCCTCTACTAAGCATACCAAGCCGCATGATTCTCTTAGCTTTCTTGCGGTTCCAAACATATGTACACGTGTAAACTGGTCAATATCTTTGCCATGCTTACTGATTAAGCTTCTTTCATTTGACATCGCTTTCACACTCTAAATTCACGATATCCTTATGCATGGCGATTTGTCTCCTTATGTCATTCTCTGGTCGTCATTTCTTCTATAGGTGAGTCAGTCCGGGTTCTCGTGACGTCACCATTCGTCATCCATTAGGACCTTTTTGGTTTCTTCAGGGACTGTATTTAGACGATCTTTGGTTCGTCTTGTTGATATGGCTTTCTCAATGGGTACCTTACTGTCCATGGTTTCCTCGGTACTAGTACTTCGATAGGCATCGTTCTTCAGATAGGTACTGGGCAGAGCCCCACTGTGGTTCTCTGTTGGTTTATTTGCTGATCATACATCACATATCTCAGTGTTAACATTCCTGGTACTTCAAAATGGACGGTTGGAATGCGGGCTGCATTTGGAACCTCCTCTACACTCCCCTCTCTGTTGCGATTCATTGACCACTTCCGCTTCTTTCTTTGGATCCATCTTCTTTGGCTCCTCTGTATTTACCTTTACTTCTTTACCTGGGCCCATTCCATCATAATCTTCTGGGTCTATACATGATGGTCTGAAGAACTGTCTCTTTGGAGTCCATATTTAGACTTCCTGCTGTTTGCACGTGTTCGTCTTTATTCCATGTCATCACTGTCCATTTGGGCTGCAGTAAACCCATCTTCCCACACAATTTCTATGCTTCTTGGCATATAGAAACCTTGTTCCTTCTGGTGCATGAATGCTGGCTTTCACAAAATCTTTTATTTCTTCGTCAGTCGAGTCTTTGGGCTTCCATCCTGGCTTGACATCAATCATGATCTTCATCCCTATGGCTTTTATCGCAGTTTTCTGGCACTGAGATATTATTATCTTGATAATACAACATCCTAGTAATATCATCACTAGCAGGGTTCCCAGGAACTTGAAGCATCTGCCATCCATTGTGGAACCCATGTGCATAGTGATCCAACCCAGCTGTCATCATCAACTTCGTCCGTCTCATCAATCATCTGGTTCTGCAGTTTTGTCAGGATACCTATGGCTTCTGTTAGAGTTCTATTTTTCCTCATTGTGAGAAGGTATAAATGTGCAACATGATTCTCCAATTTTTGTGCAAACTCCTCCATCCAGGCTGTGATCATGTCAAACACATATCAATTCTGGAGAGTCATCAGTCGGACTGCTCTTAATTCTTCCTTGATCGCATTGAATCCTTTTATGGTTGTGTTGATGGTCTGCAGTAACTCCCATCTGGTTATCTGCAACCATTTAGTATTTGCTCCAACTTGGAATCTTGGCATGAAGATTGTTGCGAACACTGATGAGGTGAGGCTAAACAGCCTGTGTTCATATGGCATTGCATGAAAGGCTTCTTCTGATTTGGCAGAGAAGTAATTCTCCCTCTTCATTTGGGTCAACAGTTCCACAGATCTCCTTTTCTTCAGGTGTGCATCTGCTTTTGGGAAACTGTCAATATTCAAGTCACTTTTTTCGGGATCACCAATGCTGGAACATGGACATTCACTATTGTGCATATGCCTCCCCAGTTTCTCGGCAGTCTGATGTATGCTTTGGATCCACATGCCCAATATTGATCCATAATCACTGCAGTTCCATGCATCATTCCTGGAGCATCAAAGATTCGTCCACAGTTCTGATTCTCTCCCATCTTCCTGTTGCCATTATTCCTGAAACACAATTTTTAGCTCTCCAGTGGTTCTATCTGCAAGGGTCTTCCTCTGTCTTCGACCCATGTCAGCGGTCTTGCAAGCCTTGGCCATAATGGCTTGCATATTGTTTGGGAATTTTCAATTGCTTCCTTGCAGGCTCCGAGGACCAACCATGCACTGCAAATTACTAATCCTTTCTCCCATCAGTCTGGTGAAAGCACTGTTCCCCAAATCTGCATTTGGCCTCTGTTTTTCCAACGTTGAACTTCTTCTGGAGTTTTCCCTTGGACATTTAGTTTCTGGTTCACTTCCCATCTGATTTCCGCTCCTTTCACTCCAGGTTTTCGTACCTGATCACACGATTCCTCGTGTGAGCTCTGTCTCTTGTCTTTATGTCTTGAACATAATCATCTGCATCAGGATCAGTTTTTTCAGTTGCCCACTTCAGTGAGGCACCACTACCCATGAACTGGACTCTGGATCTGCACATTGCTACATGCGAGAGACAGTGGCCCTCATTACGACCCTGGCGGAGTGGGTTTACGCCAGCGTTATTCGCGGCGGACCCGTCCGCCCCACTACGAGTTCCCGTAGCGCCATGGAGCGTTTTCCGCCTGGTTTTTCCGGGCGGAGAAATCCATGGCGCTACGGGACCTTGTTGTTAATTACGCCACCGTATTTTACGGTGGCGTAATTAACGCCTTCCCCACTCCCATTATACCCTATGGGGCAAAAATGGGAATGGGGAAGGGTAAAATGGGGGATGGGGATTTACCGCCCCGCCAAGGTCGGAATGGGGCGGAAAATCCGCCAACCCCCATGGCGCTATCGGCAGCTTTCCGCCGTGCTCCATGGTGCATTTTGCACCGCGATTTCCGCCAGGGTCGTAATGAGGCCCAGTGTGCTGTCTGGACATCAATTTCTACAGCTACGAAGATCTTGGACTTCCTCATGCTGTATGGTAGGAGTGCACACACAAAGCATTCCCCCTCTGAACTTCGTCTTCCAACTTCCTTCATGTGTTGGTACCAAAAGTTGTTTCCCAAATGTGCTGTGCTGTCCAAGTAATCGTTTAGTTCGTTATTGTCTCCGTGCATGCTTCTCTTGATACTTAAAGTTTTCTTGTAGTTCACTATAACTACATCCCTGAATGCATCTATATGGCTCTTTCTTACTGGAGGATTCTTAGGTATCCTGGTCCATGGTGCAGTCCTCCTCATCTGTGCTAATAGAGTAGACAGAAGTCTGGCAGTTATTTCCTTGTCCTCGGGTGTCTTTTTCTTTCTGGTTAGAAATGTCCGCATCCACTGTGGCTTGGGTTCAGTATAGGGTTATACTGTAAAACTTGTCCCTGTTACTGGAACATATATACTCAGCGATGTTGTCTCTGTGGGTTTATTCTTCATCTCCTCTAGTCTTTTCCTTTCTCTGGCTATGAATGGCCATACTGTGTCTGCTATCAGTTGCTTGTGCAGAGATTTTCTCCGAGTTTGCTCTTGTCTTTCTTGGTGTTGGCTCAAGAGTTTCTGATACAGCTGTTTCTGTTGGCTTTCTTTCCAACTCCTCTTGTCTTTTCACAATGTCTGCATCCTTCATTTGGCTTTTTACTTTACTTGTAGTGAGATTTCCCATAGTAGGCAGTCTTTTCTTCTCCCATGCTCAGGATTGTGGTTCTGCAGTCATTGACACTAGACGTGCTGTATGTGGATTCAATGTTTGCATGCGTGCGGTTGTCAGTAGCCTTTTTTAATTCCCATTTTGTCGACCCTGTCTCTGGCTTTTTGAGTTGCTTGTTACCACGAGTGTATGTGTGTCATTGTTTATCACATCCATCTCAAGTTCACTCACTCCATTATCTGATTTCCTAGGGACTGGAATTACTATAAAGGACCTGGGTGCTTTTATGGGTGTCATACGTACATCATTAGGTGGATGTACTGGGATTGGAACGCTTCGTACACCAATATAAAATGCAGTATTGATTGTTAATGACAGTAAAATGATGATGAATATAGTACACAAATACATTATGCCCCTGTAGGTTAGGCGGCAGCATTTACTTCCACGGAACTGTGACTGTCTCTCCTCCTGCGGGAGGACTAGAGTACTGCTCTGGACCCTCATGTCGATCATCTGTAAGATGTGTTGACTTTTAATACAAATTCTAAATAATATTGTCTCTAGATCCGGTTTGTTCTATTTGTGAGCCGTAGAACTTAAGCGATTGTCTCTCCTTGTCAGTCTACTGGATTTGTCTATTAGTTCTGGATACAGTTTTCTTGTTTAGGCTATGGGGAGTGTCAAAATCAAGCAATAATTCAACAAGTCTCTTTACTGTGCAAGTTCAAAATGTATCAGTTCCCAGTCTACGCCTCTGATCTGTTTCATTCCTGAAGACATGTTGTGTCCTTGTCAGTACTAAAATAAAAGAAAAATTAAAACAAACAAAATCTTTGACACTGCTCTCTCGATCTGTCCCTCGGCGGAAAGTTTAAAATCTTCTCAAATAGTTCTGCTGATCGTTAGAAAGTTCGATTTGCATCACAATTCCATGCAGGAGCATGCCCATCTGTGCAGAATTTGCTGGGTCTCTGATGTATTTGAAGACATTAACATTGATCGTTCTGCCCACAAGCTCTGGAAAATCCTCTATTAAGCGGAAGAACATGTTGCTTGCCAATCTGCTGTCTTCTGGTGACATGGACATTTGCCCTGTCTTTGCTGGAATTTGGGACTGTTTGCTTTTCACTTCACTGTGAACAGTGTCTGCAATTTTTGTTTGCATGGAGAGCCACTTGTATAACTATACTATTTAGGATGATGCTCAGATGTTCTGTATTTGCAGGATCTCGAATAAAAGTTAGTACGTCTGTCGTTCACCCGACAAGTTCTGGAGACTCTTCGATTAGGTGAAAGAACAATATGTTAATAAGCTCATTCGCATCCTTCTCCGATTGGGACATTTGATTTTTCCTCAGTGTACTCAGGTACTAGGAGGAACACCTTGGCAATCACAGTGAGCAATCTCCTTATAGTCTTTTCATTTTCAGGATCTCGAAGAAAGTCAGTGACACTGGTGAGCCTTGTTACGCTCACCTGGTATCCACGGGGACGCTCTTATGCCCTGGTTGCCGGATTCACCCTGGACCTTCCCGATTCTGGACGATGCCTTCGATGGCGGTTCGGCCTGAAAACACAGGAGGACTGGACTTAGGAACAGATTTTGTTTCCTCCCACCAGCCCCCTGGACTCGACCTGATGGCCCACTCCTCACCTTGTTATGATGTCTGGCGTGCTATCCATCCTGCCATCTGTGCAGGGGCGCGTAGTGTTCTGCGGGTTGAAGCGACCGAGTTAACTTCACTGGTGCTAACCCATTCAAATGTCTTTAAGGAGGTAAGTCTGGTTATAGCAGTCTTAAAATGTCCTTGCTTTCCTTTCTTGCTATTAATGTATTTTCTTTGTTTGTTTCCCCTTAGGTGCACAGAGGTTCGGTGGGTGCACTACTTGGATCAGGCACCTGCCAGGATGATGGACGCAGGAGCGTATGATGGATGGTAGGTTAAGCGCGAAGTGCGGCACGGTAATGTCTTTTCTTGCTAACCTGTATTCTTTATTCCTTTTCAGATCGCGATGGTCTTTCTGGTCGTGTGAAGATTTCCGGAGCGGAACGGGTCAAGAAATGCCCAGCCAGGTGAGGATTTTGTGATTACTGCTGTGAATTCCGTGAGTAATCTGTTTTAACGTTTTCCTTCTTTCTCTCTCCCTCCAGGTGCTTCATTCCGGTGCGTGCGTGGTGTCCTGATGATGCTGCCGACTGGATGGAAGACCGCGAGCAGCAGGAATCGACGGATGGAAAGTTGCAGGTAAGCAGAGACTGCTAATGATGTTCTTTTGTCTCCTCTGCAGGTCTGCTATTCAAGGATCGCCTGGTGCTGGTCTCTGAACACGATAAGCGCCACGCTGCTGGCTGCAGAATAATGCAAAGCACGCTCTGTAGCTTGGGTGTGGTTTACATAGCCCTCTGTAAAGTAGTCCAGGTAAAGTAGTCCGGGCTACCACACTCTAAAGCACTGCACCGCACAGTCTGGTTCTTAGGAACTAGACTGTGTGGGTGCCTCCATGTTGGCTGCAGGCCATCACAGAAAAAGTAGTCCCTTCAAGACAATGTCCCAATCGGAACATGAGCCTGGCACCAAAGGCGCCCGCACTGACTCCAGGAGAGTCTATGATGATAATGCAAGGCCCTAGGGGCCCCAAGTGAACCCTGAGTCCTAACCCTACCTGGCATGTGACCATGCCAGTGGGGTTTTGGGTCACGGGTCGTGACAGCACTCCCCCCCCAAGGCCCCTCCTAAGGTGATTCTCCTGCCTGCTCCAGGCTTGTCTGGAAAGTTTCGATGAAACGTTCTAATTAAACGCGGTGCATGAATGTTCTCACTAGGTTCCCAAGATCTGTCTTGAGGGCCGTAACCCTTCCAATCAACTAGATAGTATAGTTTGGATCTGGTATATTTGGAATCCAGGATTTCTTTCACTTCAAATTCAGGTTCTCCATCGATCATTATGGGTTCAAGTGGTGGTTTAACTTGTGTACCGGGTTGTACTGGTTTTAGCAGTGAGGCGTGGAATACTAGGTGAATTTGCATGTTGGTTCGTAATGCTAGTTTAACTGCTGCTGGGTTGATGATGGCTTGAACAGGATAAGGTCCCAAATAGCGAGGGCGAAAATTCTGGGTTCCTTTTAGCGATATGTATTTTGCGGCTAGCCAAACTCTGTCTCCTACCTGATAGTGAGGGGCCTTTTTCCGATGTTGGTCAGCAAAACCTTTTTTTCTTGTTCTTGGCTTGGATTAACTGTTCTGTTGCCTCTTTAAAGGCCTGAGTGATGTTTTCATGAAGAGTCTTTATAGCCGTCATTTCTAGACTTGGAGGGCTGTCTAGTTCGGAAGTACGTGGATGTCTGCCGTAGATGGTGTAGAAAGGTGTTTGACCAGTACTGGAATGCAATGCATTGTTGTAAGCATATTCAGCTATCCATAATGGATCTCTCCAGATTCCTTTGACTTGGTGCAGCATGCACCGTAGGTATTTTTCGAGAGTCTGGTTGGTCCTCTCTGTTTGACCATCCGTTTGGGGGTGATGGCTGGTGGATAGCCGGATGCCGATGAGAGCCATTGTGCATCCCTTTTTCCAGAAGTTAGTTACAAATTGGTTGCCTCAATCAGAGACCAGGACTGAAGGGAATCCATGCAGTTTGATAATGCTTTCCAAAACACCTTTGCTAGATGGGATGCATCCGGAAGGCCTTTGAAAGGGATAAAGTGTGCCATTTTAGAAAATAAGTATACTAGTTCTAAAATGGTATTGAACCCTTGGCTGGAGGTAAATTGGTAATGAAGTCGAGAGAAAGTGTGTGCCATGGTGCCGGAGGTATTTCTAATGGTTGCAGGAGGCCAGCTGGTTTTTGCTTCAATTACTTGTTTTGTGCACACACTCCACATGACTGAATGTATTGGATAACGTCTCGACGCCAAGTGGGCCACCAATAATTGCATTTCACTTTGGCTACAATTTTGGCAATTCCGGGGTGACCCTCCATCAAAGAATCGTGATAGTCCGAAATGATTTGTTGTTGTAGCTCGGTTTTAGGCACGTACAGGTGTTCATCAAAATACGGCAGTTGATTTTTAACGGTGTATTGTTTTCCTTTGGTATGCCATTCCAGTAACTCACTCTGTGTTATTTCACGTTGGATCACGTTTCTAAGCTCAGTTTGTGTTAAAGCTGTGGTGAGGCCTAAAAGCTTGTCCTCAGGTATAATGGCCAATGGAACTGGGGTTGCATATTCTTTTTCATCGATGCCCATGCGAGATAGTGTGTCAGCTTTCCCGTTTCTTATGCCTGGTTGATAAGTGATTACGTAGTCATACTTGGCGAAGAAAGGGGCCCATCGTAATTAGCGCGAGGATTGTGCTTTTGCTGTTTTTAAATATTGTAGGTTCTGATGATCTGTGATTACAGTGACTGTATGCCTGGCCCCCAAGAGGTAATGTCACCATGCCTTGAAGGCGGATTTTATAGCAAACAGTTCCTTATCAGTGATGGCATAATTGAGTTCAGGGGGTGTGAATTTTCGCGACCAGAAGGCCACGGGGTGCAATTGGCCAGTTTCAGGGTCTTTCTGAGAAAGAACCATCCCCATAGCCATGCTGGAAGCATCGGTTTCCACGATGTAAGGAAGATCCGGACGAGGGTGTCGTAAAATCGGGGCTGAGGTGAACCTTTCCTTAAGTTCTTGGAAGGCCTTTTCAGCATCTTCTGTCCACATTAATTTTTTCTTGATTTTTTGTAGAAGTAACGTGATCGGATGCACAATCTGAGAGAAGTCTGGGATGAACCGACAGTAGAAGTTTGCAAAGCCCAGCATGTTCTGGACCCCTTTTAGCGAGGTCGGAGAGGACCATTTAAGAATGGCATCCATCTTGTGTGCATCCATTCGAATGCCTTTTGGAGTACGAACGAAACCAAGAAATTCTACTTCGGTTGCGTGGAAAAAGCATTTTTCAAGTTTTGCGTATAGTCGATGTTGGCGCAGTTTGGCAAGGACAGCGCGGACATGCTTGACATGGTCTTGTTTTGAGGTTAAATACACTAGGATGTCGTCTATGTAGACCAGGGTGCAAACATCGATCAATTCCCTTAGGATGTCGTTCATAAAGTATTGGAACACCGCCAGGGAATTGCAAAGCCCGAAAGGCATTACCTAGTACTCAAACAACCCATATTTGGTACGGAAGGCCATTTTCCATTCATCTCCTTGTTTAACTCGGACCAGGTGGTACGCTCCTGTGAGGTCTAACAGTATAAATCTGGGCATCTTTGACTTGATCCAGCATCTCGAGAATAAGGGGCAGTGGGTAACGGTTTTTCACGGTGATCTGGTTCAGGGCACGATAGTGCATACAGGTTCTCAAGTCCCCTTCCTTCTTTGGTACGAAGAATAGGGGACTGGCTGCCGGTGATTTGGATGGGCGAATTAACCCATTTACCAAGTACTGGTCCAGATAGGACTTTAGATGCTGGTTTTCTGGTTCTGTGAATGCATAGATTCTGCCACAACGGATCTGTGCACCAGGTATGAGGTCAATCTGACAGTCATAGGACCTATGCAGTGGTAGTGTATTAGCTTGTTCCTTCTGGAACACATCCTGGAAATCTTGATATTCTTCAGGGAGAGTACTAGTCGTGCCAAGTGTAGATATGCTGATTCTAGGACTTGAAGGAACCTTGAAACTTGATTTTTTTTTCTTTGAAATAACAGGTGGAAGCGCAATCATGAGGAAAAGTCAATTTTCTTGCACGCCAATCTATCCAAGGATTATGAGCAACTAACCATAGCATCCCTAATATTAGCTGAAACTGAGGCACCTTGATGAGATCAAAGGAAATTGATTCCCGGTGTCCATCCTGGCACAGCAGGGTTACTCCTGCTGTACATTGGGTTACTGGTCCGGAAGCAATTTCAGTCCCATCCACTGTGGTTACCTTTTTTGTGTTCGCCTTAAAACTTAAGGGAAGCCCCATCTGTGCGGCCAGATCCCGATCAATATAATTCCCAACTGCTCCGCTGTCTATGTAAGCTTCAACGGAATGCATCCTTGAAGGTTGTTAGTGATTGATTAGGATCACTGGTATTGCAAAATGTGAGGTCGGTGGCTCATTCTTCTCACTCGACAAACTGACCTCTACTTTTGTCGAGCTAGGCAGTTTTCCGACTCCTTACTCTCATCCTTTTCTGTAGCTCCCACAATTAGCTTGGGGGGTTTTATCGGACAGTCTTTTAGGAAGTGCCCCGATTGTCCGCAGTACAAACATAACTGCTGTTGCCTTCTCTTGTCTCTTTCAGCTTTTGTTAACAGTGGTCGTATGCCTCCGATTTGCATTGGCTGTGTGGTATTCTCTGACGTGCGCGGAGTGGCATCCTTGGTTCATAGATACACGGCCCGTGTATCTGATCTGGACCGATCTGCTTTCCGATCTTGTAGTCGATGATCTAGTTGCACCACCAGGTTGATAAATTCACTACAGTCTCTAGGTGAATGAACTACCTGAGCCAAGACGTCCTTTAATTCCCCTCGAAGGCCACGGTGAAACAATGTGGTTCTCTTGTCTTCAGGCCACCTGGTTTAGGCCACTAACCTATTGAAGGTTGCTATGTATGTTGGTAAGTCCAGATTCCCCTGCCGGAGTGATAAGAGTTCATTGTCTACAGCTTTTTCATGGGTGTGTCGAGCAAAGAGCTTTTCCATTTCTCTTTGGAAGCCCCCAAAGTCACGTAGTAACGGATCATCATAGCTCACAAGCGGCACTGACCAGTCTGCTGCACTACCGCTCAGATATGACAAAATAAATGCTACTCGTGCCTGATCGTTAGGGAATGCGTCCGGTCTGCAGAGAAAGTGAAGGCGACATTGATTCATAAATGCAGCATACTTCCTTGGGTCACCTGAAAACCTTTCTGGCGGTGCTAACGGTATTGTTCCGGGTAAGGTGATATGTACTGGAGTGGTAGACGACGTGGTTGCCTGTGCCGGTGGATTTGTCCCGGGTAATGGAGCTTGTCGGGCCTGTGATTGCAGTAATTGCCTGCTGATTTCTTCGGTGCGATCCTTGGTGACAACAAGATCCCTTTGCAGGGAATTAGTCTCTTGCCTAGCCGAATGCACTTCGGCATGTAATTGTCCTAATAACTGAGCCAGTTGGTCCATTTCTGAAGTCTCCAGAGTGCCCAGGTGGATAATGTTATGAGGCTTTGCGTTGAATGCCGTGAGTAACCTGTTTTAATGTTGTCCTTCTTTCTCTCTCCCTCCAGGTGCTTCGTTCCGGTGCGTGCGTGGTGTCCTGATGATGCTGCCGACTGGATGGAAGACCGCGAGCAGCAGGAATCGGTGGATGGAAAGTTTCAGGTAAGCAGAGACTTCTAATGATGTTCTTTTGTATCATCTGCAGGTCCGCTATTCAAGGATCGCCGGGTGCTGGTCTCTGAACACGATGAGCATCACGCTGCTGGCTGCAGAATAACGCGAAGCACGTTCTGTAGCTTAGGTGTGGTTTATATAGCCCTCTGTAAAGTAGTCCAGGTAAAGTAGTCCGGGCTACCACACCCTAAAAAACTGCACCGCACAGTCAGGTTCTTAGGAACTAGACTGTGTGGGTGCCTCCATTTTGGCTGCAGGCCTTCACAGAAAAAGTAGTCCCTTCAAGACAATGTCCCAATCTGAACATGAGCCTGGCGCCAAAGGCGCTAGGACTGACTCCAGGAGAGTCTATGATGATAATGCAAGGCCCTAGGGGCCCCAAGTGAACCCTGAGTCCTAACCCTACCTGGCCTGTGACCATGCCAGTGGGGTTTTGGGTCACGGGTCGTGACAGCCTCCCCACCACTGATGGGTATGATCTTAGCACTACATGGAAGTATTTCACCACATCTTTGGTGATGTTGCTACTGTGGGACACCATAAGTGATTCCGAACACGGTTATCATGCAGAAAGAGTCACGATACTGGTTTTTCTTCCAGCTTATGTGTCCTTGATCAAAATTTTGCATGTTCTCTTTTCCTTACTAAGGCTTCGGCGTGCCTCAGTCCAAAGTTCAAATTGAGCAGGCTATGTTGTGGTTTATAAATGCAATTTTCTTCTTCACCCTGCAACTAGGATGCACAGAGTGTCCGTTTTTATGTCCCTAACCTGTTTGTTTTGGCTCCAAATAAAACCACAACTTTTGTACAAATGCTCTTTGTCTTTGCTTTGCGGCTGCTCATGCGTCCTTCTTCCTCGCCATGGATCTCGTCTGCACGTCTGCACGTGCTGTGGTTCTTCCCCATCGTCTGTCTTCTCTTCGTGCTGGGTTGCAGGCAGGGGGTCTTCTCCGATGTATGGCTTGACGTCATCCAAAAAGATTCAAGCTCTTCTTCCTTGTAGTTTTATTGCAGAGGGAGTGCGGGCTTCCACTGTAAAGGGACCGTTAAACCTTGGCTCGTCCCACCTTTACCTCGTATGGTTTTTTACCAACAGGGTGTCTTCAGGGAAAATGAATGGAACACAAAGTCTTTGAGCTGTGCCTTCAGTAATATCTCCTTCTGTGTTCCGTGCTTCCCTGCACCCTTTTCGTCGTCGCTGCAGCTGGCCTGAAATTACAGTAAGACAAGATGTCATGCAATTCAAGTAATTTTGCATTTCAGACACTAAGATTTCTCCTGTTGACTGAGCATCACATCCAGCTCTGTCTCGGGTTGTCAGTGGAGAGTGCATTAGCATAAGATGATGGTCGGATCTAGGTTGATTCCGGCGTGCATACAATGCCAAAGGAAGGCAGGGCAACCATCCCCTTCTTAGAGTAAGCTACAACTTGGCTATCCTTTCCTTTAATTTGAGCTTCTAGAAATTTGGCTGTACGGTAGAGTCTGGGTGTGTACAGGGACCTGCTTTGATCCATCTAGAGAATGGACACACCACAAAAATTAAATACCTGTACCCGTTACATACTTAAATCACCTCGACATAATTGACATGCAAGTGTTGAAAAGGTCTGTTAGGCCTTGGGATGACTCCTCTAATTACCTTCAACATGTGCCCAGCTATGAACTGTTGGCAAATTATACAGTTCACCAGAAAAAGTGCAACATGTGCCGTTAATTTCGGTATAAACCAGTCTTCCGCGAACGTTGCGGCTAGATTCTCTTTTGTCATGTGTGCTGGGTAGTGTAACTGCTCCAGCGCTAATTTTAACAGGGCTATAGGCAGTACTGGTTTGCCAGTGCTGTCTTGTTGCCACAAGCTGTCAGAGGGGTTTAAAGAACACCCTCGCCGCTTCCATAATTTTTTTTCCTCCTGTGGTGCCTCCCCTTGGAGTTCCATCAACTGTGCCTGTCCCATATTGTTGTAGCTTTCCGGTGTACTTCGTGCAACACTCATTTTCTCATTAGTGTTAATAACTTCCATATCCATGATCGTCTCATTTTTGGATGCCATACGCTTGGCTTCCGTGTCTGCTGCTTGATTTCCTTGTGAGATAAAATCTGTCCCCTTCGTGTGGGTGGCGTATTTTACGACCGCTATGCCCACTGGGAGTTGTAGTGCCTTGATCAGTCTGTCCAATAAGGCTGCGTGCTGCACTGGCGTGCCGTCTGCTCGGAGGTAGCCCCTCCTTTTCCAGCCACTAGGCCTGTGTGCACTGTTGACGTCACATAGGAGGAGTCACTGTACACAGTTACTTCCTGGTCTGCGTGATTCTCAATGGCGAGTATCAACGCCAATAATTCTGCAGCCTGTGCTGAATAATGAGATGGTATTTGTGCACTAAGGAGCACTCGAAATTCTCCATTTGCAGTGTGTTTCATAACAGCGATGCCTGTATATCTTTGCCCATCACTTTGACCGATTCTCGAAGAACCGTCAATGAAGACCCTTTCTCCTTCTGCCAATGCATTTTCTTTCACTCTGGGAATTTCATCATAGAATTCTTCATAACTTGCACAGTCATGTATTGGCTCTCCTTCAGTGACTGGCTCTGCTATGAACATAGCTGAATTCACTATCTTACATCAGATAATTTGAATCGATGGATTTGATATGATCACTTCATGTGCAGAAGCTCTCTGAGATGCCAATGTGCCTTTTGGTTTCTCTAGAATGGCAAATAGTGCGTGCTTGACAAACAACATCATTGAGCATCCCATCACAATGTTTGTAGCCTTCTCTATGGTGAACGCTGCGGCAGCTAAACTTTGTTCGCACGGGAAATGGCCTCTCATCACTGGGTCCAAATTTCCATTATAATATGCCTGGGGCTTATACCCCAATGTGGTTCTCTGTGTGAGCACTGCCGTCATAACACTGCCATTTGGGTGCAAGAACAGGAAAAATTCCTCTGCATAATTGGGGATTCCTAAAACTGGTGCTGTGCAAATTGCTTTTTTGAGTTCAGCAAATCCTTCCTCCATCGTCTCAGACCATTCATTCTTTTCTTTCGTTACTTGGGCTTTCTTTAGGGCCTGAAGCAAAGGCTTGGTGTAAGAAATGTAGTCGGAAACCCATGCCCTGATATAATTGCACAGGCCTAAGAAACTCTGCATTTGCTTTACCGTGTGTGGCTTGGCTGTGTTTAGTATGGCTTCAGCTCTTTCTGGGGTAATTTTTTTGCTTTTCTTTGTCAACCTTACATCCTTTCTCAGCCAGTATAGTCAATAGCTGAACAGAATCGTGTCTGCATTGCTCCTCTGTTGTGCTGCAAATTAAGATGTCATCCACATATTGCAGGACAACACTTTCTAATGCAATATTGCTTAAATCCATTTGCAGGACCCTGTTGAAAATTGAAGGAGATTCACAGTACCACTGAGGTAAACTCGTGCTTTTCAGATGCATCTGTCTGAACGTGAATGACGTCAGATCTTACGGGTCATGGTGCAATGGGATTGAGAAAAAGGCATTTTTCAAGTCAATTACTGTGAAATATTTTGCATCAACGGGTATATTACATAGAATTGTAGTCGGGTTAGGGACTAAAGGGAACTTGGCCTCAACAATATCATGTATTGGGCATAAATCCTGAATTAAACACCAAAACCCTCATTTTGATTTTTTGATAGGGTAAACCGCAGTGTTGCAGGATGATTCTGACGTCACTAAGATGCCCTGCTCCATCATAGCTGAAATTGTCTTGAAAATCCCTTCATCTGCCTCCCTGGACATGGGGTATCGCCGTGCTTTTGGTAAAATTGCTTCTGGCTTCAGTTTGATTTTCACCTCTCCGACTCCTTTCAATAAGCCTACGTCATAGGGGCCTGTAGTCCATATTGAGACAGGTACCAGGGCCATGTCGTCATCAAAATATTTGGGACGTTCCGTGCTAACATCATTCTCTGAGGCACGTCTCTTTTGATCATTCTCACCCAAAAGGTGAGGCTCACCTCAACTGCTGTCTCTCCCATATCTGCTTGCTCAACAAACAGATCGTCATCAGTGATGTCAGTCAATCGGTATCCTTCTTCGGTGGCGATTACTGTGCACCATTGTTAGCCTTTATCGTCATAACCATCAATCAGAGCCATTTTCCCTCAAACTGTAGCTATGTGTATCACCAAGGGAAATTCTTGTCCCTTTTCCTCGTGCATAGGTATTCTTGGCCTGAATAGAAATTCATCTGCAGTCCTCATGATTTTGACTGTAAGACCTGGCAGCCCTGCCATAGGCACACGTATTCCATACACAAATATTTCAGGCTCTAATGGTACAGCCCTCATGGCTGTGTGTCCTGAGTATGCTCCAATCATTTTGCATACGTTTGAATAGTGCATTCCTGGAGTTGAACATACTATGCCTTCCCCCATTAACTTCGTCATTAGATCTCTACCCAAAATGTTTACAGAGGTTTGTCGTGAATATAATAGAGGCACATTCATTTCACAATCTCCTATAGAGACTGGAAGTGCGTTTTTAAAGGGAACACGACTTGTAGCTCCTGTGAAACTCTGAGTATTTATGGCATCTCCGGACAAGGAAAACTTGCCTTAATGTTTACACGAACGTGTTGCACCCGTGTCAACGAGGAAGGAATATTCTTTATCCCCTATAATGACATCCACCCTTGGTTCCCGGTGAGGGTCTGGTGTCACTGATAGGATAGAACACATTAGGGTTACCAGTGAGCTGTCCGAGTCCATATATAGGTTTGGCCCACCTCAAGCTGATGGATTTCCAGGGTTCAAAACCTGTCCTGAACTCACTGTCTGTGACAGTTGCATCAGTGACTGTTGGGACTGTCCTTGTGGAACACTCACTACATTTTGATGTTGTGGGCTTTGCTGTGCTCCTGGTGTTTGCTGTTGCACTGTGTGATTCTGTGCAACTTTCTGCTGTACAAACGCAGGTGGATTCACCATGCCTGCTCCTATTCCTTGGCAGTTTTGCACCATGCCTTGATTTCTGCATGTGCGCTCTAAATGCCCTGTCATCCCACACAACCAACATACTGGCGGTGGTCAGATCACTTGCCCATTTGACATATCTTGATTGCCATTTTGCATATTTTGAAAACCTCCTTGATTATTCTGGAAACCTCCCTGGTTACTGTCCCATCCTCTTCCTCTAACTCCTCTTCCCTTGAAGTAAAACCCCATACTGCCCTGATTATTCTGCTGTGGATTATTGGCTTGTTGCATATTTGAGCTGTCTGTGCTAGTTATCATTTTTCCTCTTCCCCCTTTTGTGCAGCTTCTATTTGTGATTCTTTTCTTGCAGCAATCTGCAATAGTGTGCGATGGTGAACTGTATTTTTGACCATAGTTTGGCCTCGATTCCCACCAATTTCCTAAACTGTTACTGAACTGGTTCTGGCAGCCCTTGGCACAATATATGGTAGAACACGGGTATAGATTTCCCCCAAGATTCACAAGTCTCAAGAACCCACGCTTCTGGAAAATTCCGTATATAAAGTAACATATCTTCTGACTCCTTCATTTTACATGTCATGATAGCTCCCATGTCGGAAGTATCTGGGTATAGCACTCGCAGTGCTTTCCAAACTGCGGCTCTGCAATTGTTAAATGGAGCTCTGTCATGCGCGGTATTAACTGTGGTCACACCAGGGAAGCCTGCTCGTGTCCACACATCGTCTGCTCTCTCACCAAGTATGGTGATTAAGAGACCCTTGATATCCCCGATAGCTAACGTGCTCCCTCCCGTCATTTTTTCTAGCTCCTGTATCCATTTTCTGGCTCCCGATGTCAACATTGGAAGCTTGTTTTTCAAGTTTTCTCGATCCATGTGTGGCCATGGAATATACTGTGGTCTCGCCCCTCCTTTCTCGAGCAACAGAAATTGCGACGTGCAGTCCTCTCCCTCCTCTCTCATTGATCTTCTGTCTATTGCAGGCGTAATATTCCCGCATCGCTGTCTACCAGGCAATGACCTTAATCGCCTCATGTAGGGTGGTGGCGACACCACCCTCTGACCGTGATATACTACTTTCTGCTGATCTGTGTGGCAAATTCTGATGCCCTCGGTGTAGATCTCCTAGAGTCTAACCATCTTATCCCTTTCCCTCCTGTGGCTCTCTTTTCACGTCTTCTCTCCTTCTCTGTTTCTTCACGCTCCACTCTTTCGGTGTCAGACATTGTCTGCCCCCAACTTGTGCAACTTCTTGCGTCCTCTTTGTTCTTGCTTATTTCTAGTCTATCTAGGGACAGTTATCTATTCCCACTACTTCGGGAGATATCCTTAGAGTCGTAAAGCAGAGTGCTCTCCAGGCGCTCGCCTTCCCCCTCCCCCTGGGGTACTTGTTCTATCTCCATTTCGTCATATATTCTATCGATCGCTTCTCCGATGCTTCTGGTGTCGAAGTCATCCTCAATATTTGCCCTAGACGTACCCGGTACTGAATCGTACTCAGGAAAGAATTCTTCTATATCTTCCCAATCTACTACTGGCTCTGGTTTTTTAACCTCTCTTTCCAGATATTCAAGATCGCGTGCTCTCTCTCTTCTCTTATGTCCTACATCATCATCGAACTCTATGCATTTTTCTATGACCCTATCTTTCTCCTATTTCTTTTCATCCCTATGTTCGGTTGCCCTTCGAATTTCCTCATCCCTTCGTCTCTTTATTCTTTTCTCTCATATTCTTTGTTCTTCCTCTAACCTTCGCTGCTCCTGTCTGTCTTGATCATTGGCTGCTCTCTGTTTATGATCAAGCTGACTTTCTTGCTCTTCACAATATAACTGTTCTCACCTCTGTCTATCTTTTTTCCTTAGTCTCTCATCTCTTAATCCTTTTTCTTTTTCCTTCTCCTTCCTCTGTACATCGTCTAATCTCTCCTTGCGTTTTTTGTCATCAATGCCTTTGCCATCGAGTTTCAAGAAAATCTGCCCTCATATCCATTCGTCCTGTGCGAGTGCTATCTCATCAGTTCTATCCTTGCTTCCTTTCCATCTTTTTCCTTCTCTCTCCTTGTCGAGAGATGTACTTGCCTGTGTCTGGTCTCATCTCTCATCATCATGTCTCTCCTTGTCCCTTGGGAATTTGGAGGTGATATTATCTCTATCCTTATCTTGATCTTTGTCACTACTTTGCGTAGGTGACTCACACTCTGGATTGCTATACCCCGTAGCTGCCTTAAATTCCCTGTGCGGGTATAACCCTTCTTCCTTATTGTTTTCAATTTCCATTTCAGACGGGGAGGGTGATGCTGTGTGTGTCTCACCCCCTTTGTGCATACATTAAGTATCCAGTCTGATGGCGTTTCCTCTTGTCTGGTTGATACATTTTCCACAATTCTAGACTAGCTAGGCGTTTGTCTAACTTTTTTCCCCCGTGTATGTGGCGTGCAAGTATATCTGCTTTAGGTAATGACCCGTCCTGTGGCCAAGGCATAAACATTTTGTGGGCGGTTCCTTTAACCCACTCTGCACTGTATTTCTTCAGCTTAGGTGCATGTTTCGGCAACTGTTTGCACAGGTGTGCTAATGGAGTTATGTCATCCATGCTCAAATCTGTTTCCTTTCCCCGTACATAACACTTGTCAAAGCTTCACGTGACTTAGACAATTTCAACAATATGAGCGAGCACCAATCACTGCAAGCTCCAATCCCGATTTTTCCACAAAATGTTATCTCTTCTATTTTACTCAGTAAACATCAGTTTACCTTCTACAACCTACCAAATATCTAATTGCACAGTTTTTATGCTAGTTCCTTGAAGGAAAACTTTCCGTCCTATGACGTCACAACAATGAACACATAAAACAGACGTTTAACAGACTAGACAAACTCTAGCTGGTCACATGTATCTCTGTCTCTAAAATTACCCCAACACGGAGATTAAACTTATCCCTTTCACGGCGTCTTTAATCGCTGTGGTGGCCGATTTGTTCCCCTTTATTTGGGACTCTGGATACAAGTTTCTTTTAGCCACTTGTATAAAAAGCGTAGGAATAAGGCAGATCCTCTCTCTTCTCGGGTGTCCTCCCCGGTACCCTCTCTCTTCTCGGGTGTCCTCCCCGGTATCTTCCCTTTGTCTACTTAATTATTCTCGAGTCATCGTTCCCTTCCCCTTATGTATATATATATATATATATACATTCTTCTCCACTTCTAACTATATATATATTTTTTTTTCCCGCCTCCCTCCGTTTCCTTTTCCCTCACTTGTTCTAAAGCATGCACTTTTGCCAAAGCATTAGTCTTTTTCACTCACCGTTCGCATGTTTCCTCTCTGGATCCTCGGGATCACCACCTTTGTCACCGCCTTCTCCGGCTTTTCTCCCGCTCAGCTGCCCGTAGGAGTGGGAAGGGGCTATGCGGGTAACACGGATCCCTTCAGACCTCGTTCTGCAGATTTTTATTTGTTATTCTACCACTGTCTACGGGGAGCTTCACAGTCTACTCAGCCAAATGGCAAAGGACTCGTGATATTGCCGAAGACCTAGAGTTACTTTATGTCGACGGTCAATGGGTGTCTTATTCTAATCGATAATCAGTAACCATCAATCTCTGCTACCAAGTGTGCTCCGAGACCCCCAACCGGCCCATAGAGTCGGGGTTTGCTCAGAAGCACTTTAAGGCAAGATAGCGGCACCCGTGAGATGGATGGGGGTGCAGATTTATTAATTCAATACCAATCAATAAGGACAACTCAACAGTTTGGCAAAGGGAGTCTGTTTAATGACAAGCACACAGAACGGGGAGTTATGAATATCATCAATGGTGCGATCCTCCTTCTCGCTTCAACTCCAATGAACTTCATAAAAATTATAGCTTTTATACTGAAAATTCGTCATCATCTATGTGTAACACTCAAAAGTTGCAATGCAATTCTATTGATTAGGAAAGGGTAACTTTACTATAGTTACTATATCTGTATATGGTAATGGAGTGAGGGGATTGGGAAAAACACTGTCAGGTGGGCATCTAAGCCCTTCCTTCAAAAATGACTACTGCAGACGTCACTAAAGTACGACGTCCCATTGGTTCTACTAACTATAGGACCCTAGATTACTTGGTCCACTGTGATTGGGTTGGCACCAACCCATGCATACTTTTTCACTTTGCTTAGCAGCACGCAGAATGGTCGGCCAGTTCAGGACACCCCTCAACTCCCCCGGCCTTTCAATCAATCATCACTTTAGTGGCTATTTGTCAATTATTTCACTGCGGTTGGCCTTGAGACTGCATCTTCTGCCTAGATATCTTCTCCTGGCTCACAGGTGTGGGGGTCTTGCTTAGCTTGTTCGCTAGTCACATGATCCAGACACTGTGGATTTGCCTTTTTCTCAACAATTAGTATATTTTATTTTATGTTCACCCAACACCTGCCTTCGCCTTCTTATCTTGCCCCTTCAAAGCAGTATATTCTGGTCCTTGCTTCAGTTAATTGTAGCTACACCTTGTTCATTTTGATAGATACAACCTTTGTTCCCTAGGCACGAGTTGCCTCTGCTGAGTTTCGTTTCTGCCGCTCAGCTTCTGATGTCGTTGAATATGAAACTTTTCTTGAATGGTCTTAGTAATTTTTATTGATTCTGCTTTTGTGCAAAGTGGAAGTATACTTCATATAAAGTGCTTTATTTGAGGTAGATATTTATATGGCGCTTGCCACACTATCCCTCTTCTAAGCATAGCAAGCTGCACGATTCTCTTAGCTTTCTTGCGGTTCCAAACATATGTACACGTGTAAACCGGTCAATATCTTTGCCATGCTTACAGCTTAAGATTCTTTCATTTGACATTGCTTTCACACTCTAAGTTCACGATATCCTTATGCATGGCGTTTCATCTCCTTATGTCATTCTCTGGTCGTCATTTCTTCTATAGGTGAGTCAGTCCGGGTTCTCGTGATGTCACCATTCGTCATCCATTAGGACCTTTTTGGTTTCTTCAGGGACTGTATTTAGATGATCTTTGGTTTGTCTTATTTGTTGATATGGCTTTCTCAATGGGTACCTTACTGTCCATGGTTTTCTCGGTACTGGTACTTCGATAGGCATTGTTCTTCTGATAGGTACTGGGCAGAGCCCCACTGCAGCTCTCTGCTGGTTTATTTGCTGATCATACTTCACATATCTCGGTGTGAACGTTCCTGGTACTTCAAAATGGACAGTTGGAGTGCGGGCTGCATTTGGGACCTCCTCTACACTGTCAAATTCATTGCATTCAAAATCACTAAAACACATTAGCAGACATATACACTATACTTTACCCATTTTCTATTGGACCTACGCAACCCTCATACTTATGCACTAAATTGCACCATTGTAACAACTACTGTTTTCCTCAAACCATCATAATGTCTCTACGTATTCAATCACACCACCCTCCCTTACTCACTAACCCAAACCCATCACACCTGCACAGCCTCTTACTCTTACAACCTTCCCAACCACACAATCACACAGCACTCTATGCATCTGTACAATCACACCCACACACCCATCCATAATAGATGCATACACATGACACCATTTTTAATCACAAACTTTTTTTGCAACAGACAGACAGAATGCCTACTACCAACTCAGTAGAAAAGAAAGAAAAAATAGAGTAGATAAAAAATTAAAACAAGTCATATAATCATCCACCTCTAAAACAATGTATAGAAAGCATTAAAACAATACAGCTAGTAACCTCACTCAACAAAACTACCACTAAAAGAAGTAAGGCCCCTCTTGCAAAACTAAAAATAAAAAAAGATGTACAAACAAAAGAAGACCTACAAATGAACTGAAAACTATAGCTGCCAATGTTAACGTAGCCACAGTAAAGCAATCCAAAAAATACATTTTACAGAAAAATGTACACCGTAGAGTTCTCAACAATCTTATAAATACAGCTAAAAGTTGCGATCTACCCTTAAAAACTACCGCAGAAAACCAATCCTTGAAGCTCTAATTGACAGCGCATTCTACTAAAGAGAAACTTGTATATGAATCATAAACAGAACAAAACCACTAACTAATTTAATCAGTAAATTACAGAAAGTACTTCTAAACATGTGCAATGTCAATATAGATACCTTTTCAAACTTCTGTGAAGGTGAATGGATTCACACAAGCAGCACAGAACCATATTTTAATGAAGACACTTAAATCAAGAACAAAAAAACCAATTACCATAGACAGCAATGGCTGAGTGTATGAAATGGTAGGAGACACCATTATGGCAAAAGAAGCTCTTATCGATACAACTTTCCCAACGCACTTTCCTCCAAATGTTACTTTTACCCAAACAAACCATACTTTGTACAAATGGATGTGCAGCTCTATATGTGACATACACCAACAATCCTTCAAATCTTAACGACAACTCCTCAATCACTATGTGAAACTAAATGACAAAAGTAGAATAAAAACTTTACAAACCATGGAATCCTGCCCAGGGCACAGTCACACTGGACTGCAAGGACATTCATTATCCTGCATTTCAGGAACTGCTTGCAAAAGCACATTGCACCACATCAAAATGTTAGCAACACAATATTGCACTATACAAAAGCTTGTGCATAGACTGTACTATGCAAAAAGTCCTGCTCTACATCTGCAACATTTAAATAACATTGTCCTAGATGGAACAGCCAAAGTACTTCTTCGAGAAATAGAGCACATCCAAAGTAAATATTTTGGAACTGAAGTTGACTTCGAAAATTCTGTAACTTTAGAAAACGTTAGCGAAAACCTCACAAACACCAAGCTCCTTACAAACACATACAAAAAAAATAGCTAAGTTTCAAAACACATCTGCTGAAATGCCAGACCAAAGAACGTTTTATAAAAGGAGCACTAAAATAATAGATATGGTTCCAAAAAATAGAATAATGAGGAATCCCAATGGTTCCATCTAGCTTTATATCTAACAGCACAACATAAATCCAAAATAACTGAATCCTCAATAGTTTGCACATACTGCAATACAAAGCTTCACAATAACCAATGGCCATTATGTGCGATCCCTAATAACTTAGAAAAATTCCCCTTCCAAAAGGTCTCCAACAACTTAACTTGTATGAGAGCATTATTATCCAACCAGTACACCAATTTCAAGCTATAATACACCTTCAACCCGAAAACAGCTGAATTGCCTCCATCTGAGACACTAAATAGCATTTGTGGCAAGGTAGTTTATTTGCCATTAGATCTTAAATACAATGTAGAAACTCTAGGTGTACAACAGCCAATAGATCAATCTTTGATTGTACTATTTAATGGTATACCAACAAAGGACAAAAGAATTTGGCAAGAAATGGTTGACTTAAACAAAGTTAGAAAAGCCCTACTATATCTCATAGAAAACAATGAATACTACAAAGATATAAACATAGAGGAAAACTTAAGAGAAACCACCCAAATAATTCAGGATTCACCACAAACTCGTTAATTTGAACGTGTAGATCCTGTTACTGAGGCAACATTTTAGACCAGTATGCAATTCACCCACTTCACTCCAAGGACACCGTAGAAGATGCATTAGAAACATATCAAATGCGTCAAACCAAAGGATCCCCAATGAGCATAGGGGGGTAAAGTGTAGAAGACTGTCCTTTTCCTCTACTCTTTCCTACAGGAAAAGGAGGAAGATATAATGAATGATCGACACAAATTACTGCATCAGAATATCGTTCTTTACAAATGTATTCTGAAGACACCGCCTGTTTAAAAGTGAACTAACAACTCTATGTTATGGAGTTGTACATGCATTAAAAACAAGCTCTAATTTTGTAAACATGTCTGCTACCCAACTGCTTCAAAAGATCATAGACAAAGGTGAAGTTTTGCAGTCAAGTATCTTAAATCTCTTGGCAAACATGCGTGGCACAAAAGAATACTGGTTCTGACATCATGCTGATGTATGTTGTATGCTAAGGAGCCAAGGCCCACCCACATGGTTTGTTACTTTAAGTTGTACAGAATACACATGCCATGACCTGCACAGCTTCCTACGCACTACAAACCAAAATAAATTGGGAATAGATATAAAAACACCAGGAGAACTCTGTTCTCTTGACCCTGTCAATGTATCAGGGTACTTTCACCATCACTTCATTGCCATGCTGCACTTCATCTGCAACAAAACTACCCCGCCACTCAGAGAAGTGGAACACTTCTTTTGGAGAAAAGAATATCAATCCAGAGGAGCATGACACATCCACATGCATTTGTGGATAAAAGATGCTCCCAAATTTGGCCATGAAAGTGATGCCACTGTTTTATAATTTATTTAAAAATACATTACCTGTGACATCCCTTCAGAAAGCACAGATAGTGACCTACGTACACAAATGTTATGCCTCCAAATCATAAGTGTGGCAAATATTGCCGATGTTGATATAGAAACAAAGTTAAACTCTATACCAAATGTTGCTTAGGCTTTCTTAGACCAGATTGCAAAAAAAGAAAAAGAAATAGCTTGATGTCTTCTGTTAGACACAATGTAAAAGACAAAACCCCTAAAACCAAAGACAACATTAAAAGGGATCAAGCATCCAAGCACATCAAGGATTACAATGCAATAATTGCCCTCTTGTGGAATGCAAATATAAACATAATACATTGCAGAAAATTCCACTGCAGTTGCAAGATATGTCATGGCCTATCTCACCAAAGCTGGGAAAACAGAGCTAAAAGACCTCTGGGATGACATATCATCTGACAAAGCTGCAGACCTTTTAATAGGTACACATTTTCATTGGAAATCTGAAAACATTGTCCCATTAAACCTTGGACCAGCTTCATCACAAAAAAAAAAAGTACTACAATCCTACCAAGAGATAGAAACAATAGCCACACATGATCCCAACAGCCAGGACATTTTAGAAAACAATGTAATTGACACATACTACCCAAACAGAAGTACTGCTTTGGAAAACATGTACCTGTACAACATATCCCAAAACGACTCCTAAAAAATAATGTCACACCAGATGAGCCAACTGGCAAATATTCAGTCTCAACTTGTGAAGGAAGCCTAGTAGAACTTACCAAACCCAGCCTATTTAAACACATAAAGTTACTATGTAAATCTCAGCAACATAGAAAACTGTGTTACATGACCCTACTACAACGTTTTAAACCTTGGAGAAAAGACAAAGAATTATAGGTGACAATGACTCATTTGAAGCTGCATTCGATGCAATGAAACAGTATAACAAATGTCAATTTTAAACAATACAAAGAAATGTTGGACAGTGCACGCCAACAAGAGGAAGCAATTGAAGTTCTACTAGATAAAGACACTCCTAAATGCATTCAAACTTCTCTTACAGGATGCCAAGAAACACTTGGAGAACCACTCATTCTAAAGGAAGCAGAAATAGCCATGACTGAAGTAGAAAATACCAGGTATCAATCTAAGCAATTTGAAGAAGACTTGTCAGTGCTCAAATCACAGTTAAATCATGTACAACTCACCATTTATCTGGAAGTCACTGAAGAAATTGAAACAAAAACATGTAGCTGTAAACATTATAAAAGTCTGCTCCTGTATGCAAGTAGGGACTTTGGTTCTTGCAAAACATTCTTAATTATAATAATCAGCACATTTCTACAAGACTTAAAAAACAACAAACTTACAGCTCTGTAACAGTCCCCACAGGTTTTGCTGCTTACAACATAGGAGGGGTAACTTTACACCGACTACTGCTCTTCACAGTAGAACACCGAAACAAATTAGAATACTACAAATTATCAGCAGAAGCTGCTATACAAGAACACAGAATTCTGAAACAAATGAAAGTGCTCCTGATAGATGAAGTATGGTTTCCAACCTCATGTTGGCTTTAATTCATCTTAGAATGCAAGAAGTCCTTAAAACCGATTACAGACAACTGTTTGGAGAAAAACACATTATTATTTCCAGAGACTTCCTACAGTTAACATCAGTAAAATGTCAACCTATTTTCAAAACATTAGAACACATACAAGGCAGTAACATACTCAGCATCATTGTAAATTTAAATCTCTGGGAACAATTTCACTACAGAGAACTAACTCAAAGCATGCGCCAGTGTGCAGATCTCAACTATGCTAACATTTCAAAAAAGCATTAGAACTGGTTTGCTTAGTAACAATGCAAAAGCCATCTAAAAAACTAAACTAATCCTTGAGCTATATGGGCAAAACACATCTTCCCCTGATGTCATGGAACAATTTAATCAATCTTTGCTTCTGCTTTTTTTTCCTCCTCTCCTCTGCTGACCTCCTGGCTGTAACCGGAACTGCACTGGCTACCTGGACACCCTCTGATCTCAGGCCCAGGTCCTTGCCCCGCCAGTGTCACACACCTGCACTGCCCACCTGGCAACCGCCGCACTTGGGGACTGTTTCTGTATCCCTACAGTCCCCCTACTACTCTTTGACACCTGATGCCCGCACTTACCCGTGCACTTTCCACATGCTGGCCGTTTACTTACTTATTGTTATAATCTTTTCCCATGTACTGCACTGTCCCTGCCCCCTTCCCACACACTTGTGCGATCTGAATGAAACCTGGCCTAGTAGGATCATTGTCTGTCCTCCCTTTGTTCTGCTCCCTTGCCTCGTCACGCTGTGAAATACTTGTGTATAGGTGTGTTATAAATGCCATATCATATCATATCATATCATATCATATCATATCATATCATATCATAACATCCACTTTGACAAAGTTGCAGAAGTTAAAAAACTAGGCTGCACAATAGCACGTTTCCTTCTTTTCAAAGACATGTACGTAAGCAGAGAACAATTCTCTCTATCTCTGCATATGCTGTCACTATTCACACATCGTATGGTCTAACCCTAGAACACGTCTCTATACACTCTATGGTTTATTCCTAGTTAACTTTGATGCAAATAAAGTCAACACTGACATTCCTTGCATCCAACAATACAACAGGCTATGTGCACTGTACACCCCCACCTAGATACGTACCCTGTACCACAAAAAAGAAAACCTTTAAAAGGAAAACTAATACAAACAGAACCTATAGCAGATCTCTCAGCAATACTTCTGAAAAAACAAAGAACAACTGCTGCTCCATCAAATAGCCCAAACACAAAACTCTCTAGTCCAAAAACAACTGCACACCCATCAGAAGACAAAGAGACAAATGTCTCTTTTCAAAAAACAACTGCAGGCCCATCAAAGCATTCATAGACACAACTCTCTTGTCGATTTAAAATCAGCAACACAACTATAGTAAATGTAGCAATCAATATTCTCTTCCAATTGCCACCAATTGTTCACAGCATTTACTTAAACAGCTCAGACCAGTTGTGTTTGCAAATGCTCATCCTTCATCTCAGGTATAAGGCAGGAATTGGACTACTGTACAGGAATTGTAACATTCATCATAAACACACAGGAATTACCACAATAATTCCTTATGTACTGGAAACATAAAAAAGTCATATGAATAAAATAATCCAGATTTCATACATGTGGAAATATATGTGCACTACCTGCAACCATGTTTCACAAGAGCACATCCCTAATGAACTATTTCTATATGTATCCATAAAAAATTGAAAATTCATCCCATTTCACCAGCTTCTGCAGAATACAAATCATGGCATATTATACCCTTTTTGCAATTTAGCATTCGTTCCAGCATACAAATAAAGTCACATGGCCAATATGTGATACTAATACTTCTAAGTATAATGAATGAAGATTCCAATGTTTGTTCAGCATATGGTAAATGAATTAAGAATCACTTGAAAATTTGGTAATAAAGTTTGCTGCTTTTACAGACTGGCTTTCTCCTCCACTTTAAAAGATTTTCTGAAACTAAGAGGGATAATGCACCCAGCGAAACACAGTTTTCTGCACTCCATGTGCTCTACAGACCAGGTACCCATTTTAGCCAATATTACTCGCCATTTTATGTGATGTGGGAATATTCACCAAGTGCTCCTTTTGGGCTTTCTGGTTACATTATCTGAATGTTATACAATACTATTGCTAAATATTCCTAAATGTAGGACTATGGGCCTCATTACACGGAAGTCGGTAAGGGTTAACGGTCACTGGTAATGGTACCGGTGACTGTTAACCCTTTCCGCCTTACTACGAGGTCCCTTTGCGGGTAGGTACTTTAACACCTGCTGTTTAGCAGGTGTTAAAAACCAACCCGCAAAGGGACCAGGGTGCTAATTACGGTACCGCAATTTGCGGTACTGTAATTAGCACCTTCCCCATTCCCATTACGCCCTATGGGGCAAAAATGGGAATGGGGAAGGGCAATGGGGGAAGGGGGAATTACCGCTCCGCCAACCTTGGAATAGGGCGGTAATTCCCCTTTCCACCAAGGAGGTGCCGGTATTTTACCGGCATCCTCCGCCTACCATGTAATGAGGCCCTATGTATTCATCATCTAGGATTGGGCATTGATCACCTATGTCTTCTGAATGATACATTTTTTCTTGCTAAACTGTTCCAAATGGAGAACTGCTCACTTACCATATTTTTCTTGTTTTTCTCCCTCTCCCTCCACCCCCCCATGTTGCTCCCCCCCCTTTCTTGAATTGTCTCAATGGCTTGGACATTTGAATATGTCATGTTTTTTGGTTACCTAACACTTTTGATGACTATACAATCTATGCTTTTCTTTTGTATGTGTTAACATGTGTTTTTGGTGGTTATTTTATGTTAGTGATATATTTTTACACCCTGAAGATGGCCCAGTTAGGGTTGAAACACATGTTGGCGTTGTGGAGGCTTTTGTCGAAGGATTATATGACAAAATTAAAAATTAAAAATACCTTTGTTTCATAAACCTGGTGTTAAAAATGGTCAAATAATGGTCGTAACATTGTTAAAGTATATTCGAACTCCTATTTGGTCTAAATGAGAAGCACTACCTGTAACCACTAGTGGATTTGTATTACCTTTTGGGTGGAAGCACAGATGGTGAGGCCTTTGCTTTTCTCTCTCTCTCTCTCTCTCTCTCTCTCTCTCTCTCTCTCTCTCTCTCTATATATATATATATATATATATCTATATATATATGTATAATTAATTTAGTAAAGGGAATGGCAGTATACACAGGCTTCTCAGCCAAGCCCAATCATTCCCCTTAACTGGTTTTTGCATTCGCCAGCATTTGGCCCAGTAGTATCTTCTAGAGGCCAGGGTAATGCATTGGTACGACTGGTACGGGTCACATCGCAATGAGTTTGAGGGGATACGGCTATAATGACACATGGGGAACAGGGTGTATTTGGGGAGTCGGAATGGTTTTCTGGGTAGTGGTGGCTTTCAGAAGGGGTGAGTGCTGGAGGGAGCGGCAGGACTGTCAGTGATGGGTAACAGGTTCATAGTAAGGAGGAGTGGGGGTAAAGGAGTCGGTCTTCCCAACCTTCGACAGGCTAGAGGAGGTGCTGGGGTAAGGTGTTACTGAAGAGTTTTGGGAGTTGGGAAGGTATGGGTGGGTCGACATCCCCTGCAACAAGCGCCAGTGGGGAGGGGCAAGGAAGGGAACCCCAATAGAGTCTACAGGGCAATGTAGAGTGCACAGTGTGGTCCCGGGTATGTCTACAATAATGAGGGGAAATGGAGGGGCACCATCACTCATTTGGGGTAGAGGGGAAGGAGCTTGGATGGCTTCCCCCGAACCCAACAGAGATACCGTGAGCGGTGGGGTGGACGACCCGCACCGAGATGAAATGGAGCAAACAAGCACATGTTTTTTTCTTTCCACAGCAGGAGTGCGCTAGTAGTAGACGAGAAAAAGAAGGAAAATGGTGCAGTCCATTATGGAACAAAAGGGTAGGGCTTGCCCTTTAGCAAAGAGGTGAGCATGGGAGACAATGGGTGAGGTACATGGAGGGGATTGGGAGAACAATGGGATATGGTGCAGGGGGTTCTTGGTTGCAAATGCCACATTAAGCTAATTGAGGGTCAAGAGTAAGGTAGAGGAAGAAGCGCATGCAAACACGTTTACCACATACAGTGCCATTTAAGGTTGTAGGTTTAAAGAAGTACCTTGGAAAGGGGAGTTGTACATCTCTGGGAGTTGCTGCACAAGGAGTGGAGGGCTTAAGAATTGGCCAAAAAAGGGGAGTGGGAGTGGAAGTGGAAGATGAGAGCCAGAGGCTGGGGATCATAAGGTAAAGTGGATCTCCAGGGTCATTCATACTAGTGTTAAGGTGTGAAATACCAGAGAAGAGTGGGGCTCTACTTAAAGACATGGAGGTCAGCAGGAAGCATTTAAGCATGTCAAGGAATCGGGGAGGGGTAATGATATGATATGATATGATATGGTATTTGTAACGCGCCTATACACAAGTGTTTCAAGGCGCGACGAGGCAGGGAGGGAGGGAAACAAGGGGAAGACAGACAAACGATCCTACTAGGCCAGGTGTCATTCAGATCGCGCAAGTGCAGAGGTAAGGGGAAAAGGAGGAAGTGCAGGGGGAGGAGGTGGGGGGGAAAGTGCAGTACAAGGTAAGTAGCGTAAGAAATAATAATTAATAAATAATAAATAAAAAGGGCCAGCTGGTGGCAAGTGCGAGGTAAGTGCAGAGCAAGTGCTGGGAAGGGGGCTGTAGGGTACAGTGACAGTCCCACAGTGCACGGGGAGCCAGGGAGGCAGTGCAAGTGGAGAGTGGCTGGGCCCTGGACCGAGGTTGCTGAGAGTGGCCCAGATGCAGGTTTAGTGCTGAATTCAGTGGGGGGTTAAGCAGGTTTAGCAGGGGAGAGGGAGAGAGAAGGCAGAAGCGAAGAGGAAGGTTTTGAGGTGCTTCCGGAACCGGAGATGGTTCTCCTCAAGTTTCAGGGAGGCAGGAAGGCTGTTCCAGAGGGAGGCCCCTGCTGCGGAGAGAGATCAATGAAGATGTCCAAGTAATGTTAGGAGAGGGGAAGAGCTGATAAGAAAAACAAGTGGCTATATGGGAGTGCAGGGGAGGGCACATAAGGGCTTCACCACGGCCTTACAAATGGCAAAGGTTTTTACTCTGGTGTTTCTGGCATCTCTCTTGGCCACTTTGCCCAGAAAAAGTGGGTGGGGGCAGGTGAACGGGGTAAGGAGTTATTACAGCATGTTGGATTATAATAAAGGAATTGCTTCCTAAGCAAAAGGCAAGTTCTGATGCAAGTACATTAGGTGCACTGGATGGCACCTTGTCATGCATTGTGTGTGGCCGGTAATTAGAAGGGGGCTGGGAGAGGGAGTAGGAGGAGGGGCTCATACACCAGTTAAAGTGGGACAATTGTAAATGGCAGGAGGAGGAGCAATGGGAGAGTGGTGCCAATGCATGGTGGGTGCACGGGGGAGCATCAGTCGCTTGCTTGGAGATCATTAGCAGGGGAAATGTTAGCATTGTAAGGAGGATAGGAGTGGATGTAGAAGGTGTGCCGGACGGCAAAGGGGCAGCGTGCAATAAGTGGTGGGTTAGTCAAGCAATTCCCACATGAAGCTATTGTAGTAGCGTTCATGCGTATAGGGTACATTAACACAAAAGGTATTACCGCAGCAAGAGTGCAAGCAAAGGAGGTAAGGGAAGATGGCACAGTTGGTTGAAAGAACTGGTTATGAAGGGGAGTGATATATTTGGAAATAAATGGAGGCGTTAAAACAACAAATACGAAGCATCCAATGGAGGGTTAGGTTCAAACCTGCCTAACCTCTGGAATTTTTCTAGAGACTCTGGAATTTTAAGCATTTCTCCGGGTCTCCGGAAAAGTCCCTTGAATCTCAGGAATTTTGACATTCTTTCCGGGTCCCATCGGGTGAAGTGGGCGGGACCCGGAAACAGTGCGAAATGTTTGTGCCGACTGCCTGCACCACTATATGAGACGCTGCTGGTGGCCAGCATTCACTGACTTTTTTTTTCTCCCTCAATGCGAACCCGATCATCGTAATAATAGTGCTTTCAATCCATGTAATTGGATGGAAAGCAGTATTATTACGGAAGCGGTGCCGCGTTCATTTTGCTTACCATAGCACTGAAAATCATTCATTCAATGCTATAGTAAGCAAAAGGAAGGTGACGCCGCCACCGAAATAATGCTACTTTCAATCTTTTGTTTACTATAGCATTGAATGAACGATTTTCAGTGCTATGGTAAGCAAAATGAACGTGGCACCGCTGCCAATTACATGGATTGAAAGCACTATTATTTCGGCGGCGGCTCTGCCTACATTTTGCATACTATAGCATTGAATGAATTGTTTTCAATGCTATAGTAAGCAAACTGAAGGCTACAACAACCGAGTTTACCTTTTTGACAGGTGGGCGGGGCGTGTGGGCAGAGCCGTGTGCAAATGGGCAGAGTCTTATGTGGCTGTGGGCGGGGCATACATCTCAGGAATTTTGATATTCAAATGTAGTCAGGTATAGTCAGGTTGGACAATGGAATAGGCAGGTAGCAAGAAGTGATGGAGAAGGATGAAAGATATGGTAAAGAACAGGAACAGTTGGTTCAGGCAATCATTTCATAAGGACTGGCCAATGGAGGTTATGGTGTGCCGAACGGAAGAGGCTGGAAAAAGAGACAATAAGCTATGACTCAAGGAAGAGTGGTGACTAGGGATGCAACTGGTGCTAGAAGCAGTAGGTGTGCGGGATGTCACTCTGAACATGGCAGTGCCAATGGTACAATCGGTTGGGGATGGACTGAGGAGCACAGTGGGGTTACATGATCAGGGCTGTGAGTAGGGGGCAGGGGCGGTGCGGGCCAGTGTTGGCAGCATGGGTGGAGTGGAGCAAGTGAACTGGTGTGCTAACCAAGGGACGTTTGGTAAAGAAGGGAGGGTGTGGGGTTTTCTTTAGTTCAAGTTTCTGGCAGGATGACCTCACGAGGGGTGAAATGGGGGATATACGTTACAGTGGGGGCAGCCAAGGTTAGGAAGTGGAAGGATGCAGTTGTGGGGTATAGGGACTTCAGGGTTGCTGAGCAAAGTGGTGGTAGGTTATGAGGTGACGGGTGAGGAAATAAAACCTATCGTAAAAGGGTGTGCCATACGATTGGTGGGATGAATAGGGAGAGTGCTTGATCAGAGATTTGCAGGACAGATGCTGCGGATTAGTGGTAGCTATGTCGAGTGACAAGGTGGGTTAAGGAAGTTAAGGGTAGTGATAAAAAGGAGAGGGGTCGGCAGAACTATGCAGGCATGAAGAGGGGGGCTGATGTCATTGATTTTATGCTGAATTGGATCTGGAAGGGTATGTCCAAGGTAACGATAAACGAGTGAGTGACGGCAATAGTGGCTGGGGTCCAGGTGTCCGGAGAGAGGTACAGAAGAGTGCTGGTTGGCTGGGGACCAGTAGGTAGGGTTGGGAGTCTAGAGGACGCAGTGACAACAGGATTGCTGCGGATTGTACTAGGGGGAGGGTAAAGTTACTGTGGTCGGCCTCGGGTGAATGTTAAGGGGACTCTTTACATAGGTGTTGGGGGTTTCAGGCTATCAGAAGAGGGGGCTGTCAAAGAGGGAAGGAGCTATCAATGGAAGTGGTAAGTTTGGTGAAGGAAGGTTTGGACATATTGGTTAGAAGGTGGAAATTAGCGAAAGAAAGGGGGGGGTTAACGTTGAAGTGGGGGGCAGAATTTGTTCGGGTCAAGCAAGAAGGGAGTGGACAGGAGAATGATGGCCAATTGACGGGACTGGATTTTAGGAGTAGAGTAGGGGGGATATTAACAGTGGAACTGGTTCAGGGAATGTTTTTTGTGAAGGTGATGGAAGAGGGAGAGGAAATAACCTTGGTAAGGCTTCTGGGATGGCTCGCTTGTGTTGTATTGTATTTTATTTGTCATTTGTATAGTTTCCTTTCACCATTTGTTTGGCCCCAATGCACTTTGTGGTTGAAAAGCCCTCAGTGACCGTAGTCCATGTGTGGAAAATGCTAAGAGTATATTTAAAGATGCGTGTGTGCATTTTGCCAGGTTAGGACTTAGGTGGGCTGGCTAAGCTTCAGTAAGCAGCCCGGAGGTCAGGCACGTGGGCACGTGCTGTTGTTGGTTTAGGATAGAGTGGAATTGCCAGAGATTCGATGTGTGCCCAGCTAGACCGCCATTTTTCATAGGTTGTCACTGTATACTAATGGCAGAGGTGTTGAGGCATGTCAGGGGTTTCAGTGTGGATTGCTATGCGAGCTGCTAGATCAGAATTGCATAGCCATAGCTGCATTCTAAACTGCATGGATAGGTGGCCGTGCCGGTGCCCTGTGTCCACAGACATGGTGCAAGGCATACATACCTAAAATGGGATGGAGTTGTTCTGTATCTTGAAAGGGGTAAATGAAGAACTTGGTCATCTAAGAGGGGATTTGGTCCAGGGTGCCGGAAGGTTGGAGCAAGGGGTGCTGTGAAGGATGTGTGGAGCGTGCAGTCAAAAAGGGGAGTGGGGTAAAGGTTTAAAAGAGATTTCATTGAACTAATTGTTAAGGTTGCTAGAGTGTGGGTATACAGGGGGGATTCCTTATTAATAGAAGTTGTGAAGAAGGAAACCTGTCAAGGAAGACTGGGGTATGCAACTTTGGTGGGGGGAGGAGTACGAGAGGAGAGGACAGTGGGGAGTTGGTGGGAGAGTGCAAAGGTAAGAGGGTTGGGGCAGAAAGAACTCCTCTGTTGATGGAATTTCTGTGTGCTGGGGACACGGTCGTTTAAAGGATGGTTGGGTGAAGCAGAAGGGTTATTATTATCACAGTAAAGAGGGTGGTTTGCACTGTTTGAACTGACAGGCTATCCCAGGCTTGCAAGAAAGAGGAAGAGGAGTGAAGAAGGATGGGTGTTGGTTCGGGGAGAGGGCATGCAGTTTAGTCCAAGGGCAGTGTAAGTGGCTCGCAGAATGCTTTTTCCCCTCAGTATATTTGGCTGCTGCACGGCCGTCCAGCGAGCCGCATTGGGGATATAGTGCCCATCACTCTATGCATAGCAGGCTATCAAAGGTATGGGAACAGTTGGCGGTTTGATGTCTTACGTGTTGCCCACCCTCCCACCGCTGAATTTTGGCAAGGTAAATGTTACCAGTGTTCACAAAGTATTAGAGAGGGGGTAGATTTGAAGAGAGACAGGTGGTTTTGGTGTGACAGGCTGGAGTAGTAGGGGGCTGCATTGTTGGTTAATTGTGCTCTGGCATTGCTGATGTGACAGGTCAGCCTGGCCTTTCAGTTAGGAGTAGGACATTTCTAGAATTGTGGGAGGAAGACAGAGGGGTAGGATGGATAAAGTTGAGAAAGATGGTGACGAGTTGAAGGGGTAAGAAATATTGAAGGGAGGAAATAGAATGGGGTTGGGGGGTTCATATCAGATGTGTTAATGCTCTAACGTGGCCGAGGAGCCAGGTTAGTGATGTTCATAAGCTGTGGCCTGTCACATTAAAGCAACCTTTTTGTGCAGTTTAGCCCACAGTCATTTTACTGTTATGTGCTATGTCTTATTAACATCATAATCTCATGCAATTTGATTTTTGCCAGTATTCAAATAGCCAATCACAATGCCTTGGATATTTCAAGTAGCCCTGCACTGATTGCCAGCAAAGATACTTGATTTAAGCAATAAGCCCCAAGCAGTGGGGACATTACCGAGTCAGGTAATGCCCTGGGGCCCATAGTTACAGGCCTTAACGAAAGACCTGGGGCATTCGCTCGGGTCTGTAACTATGGGCCCCAGGGCATTACCTGACTTGGTTATACCCCCGGGGCGAGGGGCTTATTGCTATTAGTACCCCGGCCCGCAAGACCGGGATACTAATAGCATTCTTTTTCTGTTCCAAAAAGTTGTGGTGTTTTGGAACAGAAAAAAAAATAAAAAAGAAAAACATCGCCACCAGGGAAGGGAAAAAGGAGTTCATTTTCCCTTTCCATGGTAGCCATCGGGAGCAGACACGCTGGGGACAGAAGTGTTCCCAATGTGTTTGCTCTCGAAAATGGAGCAAAAAGAAGGTAAGTGGGCTTGGAAGGGCGGGGAGGGGATTGTTTTTGGGGATGCGTGGGTGGGAGAAAACACTTACCTGAACCCCCGGCGGGGGAGGATGGCAGCCTCCAGCCGTGTGGTGGCTCGGAGCGGGGATTACCCTGTTCTGAGCCTCCTCATTGGCTGAGGGACTGCCACAGCCCCTGGCGGGGATGTGAAGAAAGCTTATGCTTTGAGGGATTCTGCGTCTGGTAAAACCACGGCGAGAGCGAATCAGATTGAGTGTAAGAATCTGATTGTCTCTCGCCGGGTACTAATAAATCCTTCAAATGTGGCACTTTCACGGGAGTCTTGAGTTTTCACTACTGCTAGGTAGCACCAAGAGGTCAACACAAGATGAGAAGTTACACTATACAGGAACTCCTTACATAATAATTTCCTTGAATTAATTTTCCCAATCTGAAGCAATGTTCTATCTACATGTGGTGCATTACAGAGCCTCAAAATAAAGCAAAAAGTACATTAATGCATACATAAACATAAAAACATTTAACTGCAAATATAACATAAAACAAAGGTATATTTTAGTTGTTTCATGTACACCACTATGTCCAATTGTTTGTTTCCATCCATGACATTGCTTTAGAGAAAAGCATATACAAATTCAAATGAAAGTTGACATTCTCTCTTGTATTGAGGCAAAGAACTGAGGGGGCAGGCGATAAAAGTAAAGCAGTTCGTATAATGGCATTATAAAACTCTGCAGTCTTGTTTTCCTTAACCTTTGGAAGTGCTTGGTGAAATAACTGCACATCCCATGATTTCTGGGGAGTTAGCACGTTTTGTCCACTCTATCTATGACACAGAGCTTGATAGGGTAATTGGTTGAGCCAGTTAAGCGCTAGCGGCGGCGGGATCTGTTTATCTGCAAAGCAGGGGTTCAAACCTTGGAAGGGTCTTTATCCTTTTACGGACTTTACTAAAATACCAGTAAATTGGGTAGTAATAACGTCTGCTTTTACACTTGCAGGACAAAACAAAAACTAAGGATTCAAAAAGAAAGAAGTATTAACGAAAAAATTAAGTTGAAAACCCGAATTACAACCAGTGACTAGAAATACAACCAAATCATTTACCATTAGCGTGACTTGTTTTGGCAGGAAAGTAACCAAATGATAGGCACTTTATAAGTAGTGGGTGGTCATTTTAATCCCCATTTTGGGTTCCCATTAGACTTCCTTGGGGTTTTGACCATTTACATTTGTGGTAGATCCGGCTGCAGCAAATCCTGCATTTTTCAGGAGGAAAATCCTCCATGAAGTGCTTGAGGGTTTTCCTTAAACTCTCCCCGGACCTTGGAATCTGGCAGTGTGGTAAAAGTGTCAATAGATATGATACCTGATTGTGGTCTCCAAACCTCAAGCCTAAAATGCGACACACAAAGGAGCATCATGCATAGGCCGATACACAGTGCGTCATGCTTCAGGCCAGCGAGGTGGGGATAGCAACCATCAATGGAGTGACACACCAAAGGCAAAGGGCTAGGGCAGCGTGGAGAGTGGCTGGGAGAGAAGCTGCATAGCCACAAAGCCGGTAGTCGGTACAGGTAAGAAAGCCCCCCCTGAAAATGACCAAGGAAAGGGGGAAAAGAAAGTGCAAACTTTCGGAGGGCAACCTTGATATTCAAACTTTTTCATCCTGAGCACCCCCTTGAGTAAAATCATTGTTCCCCCTTCCCTCCTCTAGGGTTTGGATCCCCATAGGAGGCCCAAAGGATGTCCAGGGGGGCCCAGGATCTGTAAAAAAAGAGGAAGGGTGACTATTTTTAATAGAATGTGTAAGCAGAAGAAAAACCTGCTTATATTTGAAATTAAAAACAATAATCTTAATCCCTTATTAAAAAGTCTGCCACTTCTCCCCTGGGACATCCTTCAGGCCCCCTAACCACAGTTTGAAGTCCACTGCTCTAGAGTGATGTTCAGACCTCGATCTCTGTTACCACCATTTTCCCCCCTCACTCACATATTGATAATGAAGTCATATAGAGGTTTCCAAACATCAATGCTACCCATTTCTGCAGCATTTCAGGAGGGTCTTATTAATAAGAAAATAACAATTCATTACCACTTTGTGTATTTCCATGGCAATGAATACATGTTTTCATAAATAGGATTTTTAAAATACTTTGAATACCTACACTGGGTTTGCGCACACGCGCACCACACGCAAGGCAGTTGGCGTGCTGCATGCAGTGTGTGGGGTGTCATTTGTAGCATTCCAGCACTGGTACTGCTCCCAGGCAATCGCTGCACAGCATGGGGTCTGCTTCAAGAATGTACTGAGTTATGAACCGATCATTAAAACTGTATGAGCAGCAATGGCTGCAGCCTGCCCTGAGCTCCATTCATGTGCCAGGGGATTCATTTGGAGAGAAGCTTATCTTTGAAACATGCAACGAATAAAATAATCTGAAATATTTCTCAAGAAACATTGCACATGTTTGATAATTGAGTTCTTGTGAATGAACGTCTTGATAGAAAGACACCGAGGCCAGGCATGAACCTCTTTCTAGATCAGCGCATTAATATGCTTTGAAATAATTGGCCTTATTTACAGAGCCTTTTTTCAAGAACGCTTTTACAGTCAGCCCCAATGTCTGCTATTTTGCAATGAGTTAAGAATACTAATGGCATATCCTTTAATTGCGAACACTCCTACTTGATATGTGGAAATCCATTAATCACTTTATCGGGGGTAGGGGGGGGCGTGAGGAAGGGGGAAGCTTTTCTACTGCCTGCACATGCCAGCTCGAGCAAAATAAATAGCAGCTGTGTGGTGCATGGAAAAGAACACTTTAATACGTGCTGGGAGGGCATCTGTTAGGCATCAGACTTCTTTTTATTCCACTGATGGCTCTTGTTAGAATTCTCTTTTTATGGCTATGTTATGTAAGTCCAACTTGAATCAATATCTCAACTTTATCGTGTCATCTCACTGGTTCTCGTTTTTACGGGGCGTCTTTGAGTGTGCAGGGTTGCCAGATAACAATATATCCGTATAACAGAATATCTATACTGGGCGGGAGAGTGCAAGGAATCAGAGTAAACCAGTAATGTTAATGTTAAAGGATATTTGTACCGCACACTATCACCACCGGAGTGATCCCCTGGCGCTCTGGCGGCTCTGAAAGAGGGAGAGGGGGGGTGAGTTAGTGGGAATAAGCTGGAAAAGTGCAAGAGAGCAGTGATGTGCTGTTGGCGGCCTCAGCCCGGTGGGTCCGTTGGCTGGGCTTGGGGTGTTTTACTGTCAGTAGTAGTCGTGCGCTGTTGTGCGAGTCTATGTCTGGTTTGTTTTGTTGGTCCAGTGTAGTGAAGTTTGTGCGGATTATTGTGTTGTAGGCTTGTGGTTGTGTTTGGTTAGAGTTTGAGAGGTATATGCAGAGGGGTGAAAGAGTTAGTGGATTGGTTAGTTGGCATTTCTGTCCAGAATTGAGGCTCTACATTTCCGTGTTCTTTCCAGGCGGGGTGCAGGAGCATTTCTGCATCTCTGTCCTGATCTGGGGCCGTCCGATACTCAGTCCCTTTCACACATGGAATCCACTCACATTCATGACCTTACCCAAGTTCGGCCTGGGCCACCTACGTGACACCTGTCTGTATGCGGGGCAGGCAGGCGTTTCAAGTGTGGCCCCGAGAGCAATCCCAGTCCAGTCGGTGCGCGGCATTGGCTAGCCAAGGCTACTCCATCCATACGTGGCAGGTGGTTGGCATTCATTATTTTATTCAAAGCATCCTGGACTTCTGCTCTATTTACTGTCAGACTGCCATCAAGAAATCTTTGCTTTCAAGACTTTCAAACTTTGTCGTCTGTCACTTTATCATCCAGAATTCTTCACTTAATGGCTGTGCTGGGGGCCAGTTAATCTGGCAATGCGGGATAACAAAGAAAATTTGTTTTGTATAAAATGTGCACACTTTTTCCTTTAAAAAACAATTTCAATCAGGTTCTTATATTGCACTTCATGTTGGACTCCAGCCTCTAAGCGCAGTTCCGGGAATGGGAGTTAATTAAGGTCGTTGTTTACACCTGTGAAGAATGTAGTCCAACACAAGCCGTCTTATAAAATACGGAATTAGCCCAAAAAAATGGGAGTAACATTTGCAAAGCATGATGTACCTCAATATGGCCCGTTCGATAAGAGATATGATTTTCCCAAAATATGGCTGCTATACCAAACAAAAAAAAAAAAAGTACTTCATACGTGACCTTGCTTACGTGTAATTATGTTGCAAGTGTCCAAGTGTCCAAAGTAGGATTTGTAATAAGTTGGCGTTTTTGTGATCGCTAATATCGGAGAAGCAGCGTTTTTTTGCACTGTGAAGTTGGGAAACCTCACAGGTGAATACGAATTTTGATTTTGAGCTGTAGGTTAAATATATGTATAATAGCTGGAGTTTCAGCAAAAATGGAAGAAAAGGGAAAGCAACATGTGCCTTTTTGCTCTGATGTGTTTTCTAGGTGCCTGGGCTCTATCACCTATATAAATGTTTTCGATTTTCAACTAAGTGGTGAGTAACTACATCCTTTCACTTAATGTCTGGCTACATTCATTTAAGCACATTTATTACTACAGTATGCAAGGGTGAACCTAAAGGATGCATTTGAGAGGTCGCACTACCACTGAGCTTGGTGTGCATGGATGTTACCTAGGTCGACGTGTTGTAGTCTGTTAAAAATGCTTTGGCTTTCACAGTACACTTGGGGCAAACAAGTGTGCTCGTTAGCGCTTTCTGCCATGGGTAACAGCGGTAGGTATTGTGAATCAGGATGCAAAGGTATTGAAAAGAAGGCATTCTTTAAATTGCCTACCGTGAAGTGGGTTGCTTCCTTGGGGATCCTGCACAAAATGGTGGTCAGGTTTGGAACTACAGGAAATTCCTTCCGTACTACATGATTTAGTAAATCCTGGATCATTCTCCAATTGCCCCTGTGGCCTTTTCGACAGGATAGATCCAGTATTTCCCAGTGAGGTGGAGGGTACATCCCTTGATTAAGTAGGGCCTGTATTGTGTCTTTTACTCTCCCTGTTGCCTCCTTGAGAGTGGGCACTGTTTCACTTGGGATAATACTGCTCCAACCTTCAGTGTAATGTGTGCTGGGGTCACTTCTTTTAGAAGCCCTACGTCATGTGGTTTGGTAGTCCACAACTGTGTGGGCAGTGGGCACATACTTCAAGTCTACCTCAATGAAGGGAAGTGGTGCAACAACTGCCATTAGGGGGTACTGCACCATCCTCTGCTGCACCATGAACTCACATGGGTTACAGATCGCTAATATTATCTCTCCATTATTGTCATTATTTTCTAAAAGTTCTCCATCTGTTACTTCTTTGAGGGGTACGGTGGGATCGATGCACAGTATTGTACGCCATTCACACCCTTGCCTGTCTGTTCTGAGAACCACCCTTACACACAGATACCACCAACCCTTGTACACCTAGAGACAATATTATACATGCTACCAATTCTGGGGACACTACAGGGCGAGAAATACAATCAGTTGTCACTCTCTGCAGGCCTTGTCAAGTTGTGGCACTGCCTCTACAAGTACTGTTAAGCTGTAGATGAACATGTCAAGGTCCACGGGTATGCATTGGACCACTACATCACGTGCCATGGCATGTATTATGACCATCGCTCTCATTGCACACAATCCTGTGGCGCAGACAATGTCGTGTTCAGTAAATGAGATCGTTATGTTCAACTTGCTAAGCAGATCCCTGCCAAGCAGGTTGACAGAAGAACTCTCACAGTACAATAGGGGAGTGCGCACCACCTTCCCCCCACCTTTACATCCAAATCGTTAGTATATGGAACCGTAGAAATAGCCCTAGAGAATCCCTGCTCATCGTGAGTTTTGCCAGATAATGGGAAGTCCCCTTCACTGATGCATGATTTATCAGCACCCAAACAACCATAAAAATGAATTGTTGTTCCTATCTCCACCCCCACCAAGGGTTCCTCTTCAGGGGTAAGGGTCATTGACAGGACAGGACATGCAAGTGCTCTCTGTGGGCTGTTCTAATCAGGGTATGTATTTGTCCCCAGAAATGAGAAGGGGTTTCCCTGCCAGTTTTGCACCTTGGAACGGGGCAACCGTGCCACTGGGCGCTCTGTTAAAGGGGTTCATGTTACCTATCTACTAGAAAGTGTTGTGGGGCATATCTTGTTGCATCATGTTGCTGTGGCTGCTGCTGTGAGGGAGGACCTGATATCTGCCAGGGAAACAGCGTGCCCTTGAGGGTCCCCTTGAGGTGGCGTATCACAATGTTGTTGACCGCAGCTGTACCCCATCCCCTGTCTGGTTCTACACTCTCTTGAAAAATACCCCCATTTTCCACAGTTCCAACATTGTGACAGCCCCATTCCTCCTCCCCTGGGTCCCATTCCTCCAAATCCCTCTCTCCTTGATCCTCGGAACCCACCTATTTCTCTGTGGTATCCTCCTTGCCACTGCAGGCCTGGGTACTGTGTGTTTCTGTCCAACTGTCCTTGTCCTCCTTCTGACCACACAACGGCTATTCTGGCATTCGCAAAATTAGGGGTACATCCTGCCATTCTGTCTGTGCCAGCATCAATACTGACACCTCCACAGCAACCTTGGATAACTTGTTTTGTACTAGTTTTGCTTCTTCTGCTTGTCGCCTCGGAGTCATTTCCTTATCACGCTCCTTTATTCATCTGCAATGGTGTACTATTTTACTCTGTATTTCAGGCCACCCCTTTGCCTCAACCGCCACAATTCTGTCTAGTACCTTCTGCACTTCTTTGGGCAGGCCCTGTTTGACAATGAAGTAGAAAAAGGCTGTGATTGGTCCCATGTAATACCCATTTCTGCTCTTCAAATCTCCTGAACTTTAAGAATGAATTAAGCAGCATCTTCATCATCGCCCATAGTACATTGCATGATCGACTGTAGGTCGGGTGTGTCAGGGAATGCATGCTGCAGCGCATCCCATATTTTTGCTCGATGCTTATTAAAGAATGCCGTATCATGTTAATAGTTTGTAAGAGTTACTCCCGGTTACCCCGCCCGCTTTTACCCACACATTGGCAGCCTGATCTCCGATAGTAGCCACCAGTAGGCTACTGCTATGGGCACTCCCGCTGTCTGTTTTTCAAATGCATAGATCCACTTCCCGCGCATGCAGTAAGGGCTGGGAGTGTTTTCATTAGATTGCTTTTGTCAATCTGTGCCCATGGCACATAATGGGGCCTGCCGGTCCCCTTATGTATGAGAGACATTTGCATTCATGCTTTGTTCCCTTTTGTCTTCTTCCCACTTCCCTTCTTCCTTGCTACCGCCATCTGGACAAATCTACTCCTTAACCTCCCATCCCATAAACTTTCAACCCTAGGAGTTCGTTCTGGTGCCTGTTCTGCTTCCTCATCCCCGTCATCCTCCAACTCGTGTCCGCCTGTACACTTTCTACTCCCTCCGTTTCCACGTGCACATTTTCTCATGAGAGTATTATCTATCCTGAATAGGAAATCTCCTGCTTTCCATCCATCTGGTGCCTGCTCTACCTGTACGTCAGCTTTCACTTCATTTTGCACTGTTCGCAGTCTACTCAATTCTGCTCTTGCTGAGGCCAGTGCCACCTCTAAGTCTCTCTTATTAACATCAGCATGTCCTGGGGCATCTGGAGGGGACACATATGGGGTTGGTGGAGCTGTCGCTGCTGTGGATACTTACGTTGGGTTTGTATAGCCCACAGTGCAGCGGGCTGTCAGTGGGAATATCCCTCTGTGCTCTGTCACTCCCCCACCCTCTTGTCCTGGGCAATCACCCTTGCAACCGTCCTGTCCATCCTATCCCTGACACTCTGCAGTGTCTTTGTACATCTTCCAAAGGTCTAATATTTTTTCCTTCTTTGTAACTGATTTCCCTTATATTTGGCTGTTAGGAATATGCATATATGCTCTAGCATACCCATTATTATGGGAGCCGTGCTCTGGTCATGAGCAGGGCGTCCCCCCTTCTCTTGTTTCTGTCACCCATTGCTTATGGCACTTCTCAAGTCTGTCTCAGTAGAGCGGTAGGGCTTTACACATATATTATATTGGGGTTTATCCTTCCGGTGGTGGGCGCGCCCTTGTTGCCCTTATGCTTGTACTAGTGCGCTGCACACAGTGTTACAGTTTGTCAAAAAACACAATCACGTTTCACCCCCCCTTCTGGCAAACACTTTAAAAAACTGCTCTGTTCCCACCCTTCTTCAAATATACCACAGATCACGCAATGCCCCTCATTCTGGGCCTCCAACATACACAATAAAAACACCAATAAAACAAGCTAAAATAAGAACAACTACTATTCATGTGCCCTCTAATTATGCAGGGCTCTTATATATTTCCCTTTTTCTCTGTTACACAGTATGAATGGTGCCACTTTCTCCCCTCACTTGGGGAGGCTCCTTACCATTCCATTTTCCTTTCCTCAATATTCTCCTAAAAAATGTATAATACCAAGAAACAAGACAAACCACATACAGGTCAGATACAATTTCAATATCTGCATGTTTACATTGTTCACACTCTCCCATACATCTATCCACTTATTTGTAATCACTTACAAGGCTATATTCATGTGCGTGTGTTCACCTGACTCCTTTGTCATGAGGTTGCAATAACACCAGCCTGCACTTCTCCTCAGAGTCGCGCCGAGTTCCAAAGAGCAGACAGGAATTCTGCAAAGACAGCTCCTGTACGGCCACTGGGAAATACGTGTTCTTTGGGGGCTGGTTGCTGTAGGTAGGTGCAGCTCTTTCGGAGAGGCAGCCTGGACACATCCACAGGGACAGGGGCATTGGGATCACATCCGGGTCACCAAATGAAGGCATGCCCACAAACGCTCACGCCAGAAAAAATACAACCCGCTAGGGAAAAAAGGCCAAGAGATTCTTGCAAGAATAACAAGTTTTAATTACACAAACAAAGGGGTGTGCCAGCAAAGAACTCTGCTGCTAAAGAATGTTCTGCCAGAAAATGGAACAAGCAGAATGTTATAAGAAAACACATCATCATCAGCGACCTAAACATATACAGTAAAAACCTGTGTGGCTGGTTGGACCTTACACATGGTCAGCCTGCTCTATAGGAGATGCCAGGCCGTTGGCCCCAGCCCCGTTAGTCCGTCTTCCGTCACGTGTGGTCTGCTGGGCTCATCATCTCAAGGGAAACGCAAAGTTTGCAATTAGTTACTGCTTAAAACAATGCTACCTTGTCATTATGGCAGGCACCTGTGAGGCTCAGGGGCTGGCACAGAGGGAGGCCTAAGATCACGCTGACCAACACATTCTTCACTCATTCGGTATCGCACTATCTGCCCCCAAGGCTTCCACCATCGATTTGGACTGTGATTTATTCCACCCTGTGCCACCATTACACATATTGGCCCTCATTACGACCCTGGCGGAAATCGCGGTGCTAAAAGCACCGCGGAGCACGGCGGAAAGCTGCCGATAGCGCCATGGAGCTTGGCGGATTTTCCGCCCCATGCCGACCTTGGCGGGGCGGTAAATCCCCATTCCCCATTTTACCCTTCCCCATTCCCATTTTCGCCCCATAGGGTATAATGGGAGTGGGGAAGGCGTTAATTACGCCACCTCAAAATACGGTGGCGTAATTAACGACAAGGTCCCGTAGCGCCATGGATTTCTCCGCCCGGAAAAACCAGGCGGAAAACGCTCCATGGCGCTACGGAATCTCGTAGTAGGGCGGACGGGTCCGCCGCGAATAACGCTGGCGTAAACCCACTCCGCCAGGGTCGTAATGAGGCCCATTGTCATTATGAAAAAAGGTGGAATGGTCATGTTCTTTTAGATCTTTTATGGCCAGTGGGTTTATGGTTGGCGGTCTGGGGTCACCTACTATCGTGGAATTCAGGGGTCTTGGACTGGGACAGTCGTGGGTGTCATAACTCATGCATGGCTGGGTAGGGTTAGGGGCCTGCTTTGGCATGACTGCGATAAACGTGCACTGTGAGGCGCCTGGTACTGTCTCATGGCCTTGCAGGGCACATTCCTTTGTTGGATAACACATATTAGCAACAGTTATGGAACAAAGGAAAGTTTCTTTGGAGGCTCACATTGTGGGTCTCTTTATCATCAGCGCTTGGGCCTATTCAGGTTTCTTTGTTAGGGTCTTGGTCTGTGTCTGCCGCACATCCATGCAGGCACGACTGTTTCTACCATAACTTCAAAATGGTGCCTGTTTATACGCACGCACTAAATTTAAGCATCTACCTTTCACACAGTATGTGTTTGTGCAGGGTCCCTTAATACGCCCCCCTGGCACATAACACGTGTGTTTATGGGATTCACCTTACTTTAAATTGCCTAGTGTGGTGGGATAGGTTCATCTCCTTCCCAATACTGGTAGAAGGATACCAATGTCTAAACAAATAATACTGGAATAAGAAACATGACTTAGACATTGGACTTTCATAATGCATCCTCCTTTTTGGTGGACATGCAATATGATTGGCTAATTCCGGCATCAAAAACCAGGCCTATTTACCTGAAAATCTGATAGTGAAGATTGGAAAACCATTCTCCGTTGGCGAGTACTGAGCAGAGTGCTCGCCAACAAAGAACGGTATTCCAGGCCCATTTCTCAAATTTCTCCAAACATAACCAAATCATTGCTTCATAATTATGGTTGCTAACTGACTCATACTTAACCAACATACACATGTGAACACTGTTAAAACATGAGAAAGAAACCCATCTATAGCCATTATTTTAATCCTATTGAACTAAATCCTGGCTATGATCCTACCATCCAGCCCCTGAGTACCCATACATATGTCTAGTGCAGAACTATGCTCAGACACCTACTAACACCCGCCACAGCCAAAACCAACCGCAGAACACCTATGCAATTTATACAAGGCATGAAACGCCTGTTGCCATGTAGGTGCTGGCAGCCCTGCCAGACAAAGCAGTATGGAATGAGTGCCATGGCATTCATTCCGTGTCATGGCACTATGCCATGGAGCAAACATTTTGCAAGATTTATTTATTTATTTTTAATTCTTGTCACGTCACTTCCGTGTCAATTCTTCAATTCCGTGTTTAGTTCTTGTCATGTCACTTCCATGTCATGGCACTATGACACGGAGCAAACATTTTTTCAAGATTTATTTATTTATTTTTAATTCTTATAAAGCGCCACACACCCGTGGGCTTCAGGGCGCACAAAAAACAGGACAAAACAGACAATAACATGATCAAAGGAACCAGAGATCAGAAAGTGAAGGTCGAGGGATCAGAATCAGTTCAGCCTGGATTAAGGTTGAACAGGTACGTTTTTATTTCCTTCTTATCAGCCAGACGTACGTGCCCAGCTTTGTGGTATACAAGATGCTGGTATACCACTGACTGTCCTGTGAGACAGTCAAACCTGGCTTCCATGAAAATTGATTGCCATGAGGGACCACAAAGTTTCTTTATCTCATATATCCTCTCCGTAAAAACTGGAGAAGCCACACCTCCAGGTTGACAAAGGGTAATGACAGAGGACATCTCACTTCATCTAGTTAAAAATGGGTGAACATTTCTATACATTTATAGATAGGTTGAGACTGAGAGAGATGGTCTGTATGCAAAGAAACTTAATCCTGCTTATCAGACTGTGTTTTCTAAAATGACATAAGGTGACTCACTTCGTTCTACAATTTCTTGTGAGGACCATATGCTCTTATCTTTTGACACATCTTTTGGGCGATGAGGCGAGCTTTTAGGAAGACCTTCAAGCATATGAGTACACGCACCATGAATTAAATCCAAATGGGGACGTGTGATTTGGTAATGATGGATCAAGGGACGAGTAGATAACATTGGTACTCATGGGGCCTCATTATGACTTGAGCGGAATGGGTTGAATGGTGCCGGTAATGGTGCCGGCGCCATTAAACCCATTCCGCACAATTACGAGGTCCCCTCACGGGACCTGCTCTGGACGTCTGGTTTTTCCAGACGTCCATAGCGGGTCCCGCGAGGGGACCAGGGAGCTAACAACAGGCCTGTTTGTAATGGGCCCGTTGTTAGCTCCCTCCCCATTCCCATTGAGCCCTATGAGGGCTTGAATGGGAATGGGGAAGGACCGGGCCCGGGTTCCCTGAAGGAGGAAATACCGGGCCCTCCATACTCGGCATGGCCCGGTATTTCCCCATTCAGGGAACCTGGACACGATTTTGGAGCCAGCCATGCCCTTATTAAGGACATGGCTACCTCCAAAGTCGTAATGAGGCACATAGTATTGACGTTCTGATGACCTCTTCATACCTTTCAAGTTATTTAATGTCCCTGATGCACTCCAGTACTTTCTGAAGAATGTATTGTATTATAATCTAGAATGCTAGACAAGGCTCTCATATTTCCACCATCCAATGAGGAACGTGCTGAAACACTCATGGCAGCAGAAATTCGCAAAACCTGAATTGCCTTTCTTGGGTACATCCGTAAACAGACAGGAGTGGCAATGGATCCAGGAATGATCGAAGGTGTCATAGGGTGACCTAGCCCCAGGAATCTAAAAGAACTACAAAGGTTTGGGGTTTTTCCCCCGCTCTTCAATTCACTTCATAAAAGGATATTCCCCGGTCATGCGGCCTTTAAGGCAGCTGTTACAAAAAGGAACCCTTTACATTTAGAACAAAATAAACCAGCCCATCCTAAATTTCTGCCTTTGAACACCCCTTTTCATTATGGCCCTCATGTAACAGGAACATTATATTTTGGAAGTATTATCAATTTGATGACATTATTTTTTCTTATGAGCTCATCGTCTCTACTGAAACTGACAAAAACATCTCAAGTTAAGAGTTTTAGATCCCACGCTGTTGTAATATTGCATTCGTTCACCTTCATGACTGCCTGGCAAACGTGCAGCTTTCAGACAATGTTTTGAGAATTCACCCTTATGCTGCATTGTCTTATAGAGAGTACCTCCAAAACTCACCCAAAGGGGGCACTGCTTTCTTGCTGTACTTGCTTGATAAAGAGAAGGGTTATTTGGGTTTGTTTCCAGGACTGTTTTGGTGACCATCCCTTTTCTAAACGACCCCAAATACAACACTGACTGTGAGGTCTATGGGACATGCTTTTCAAGGTATTTTAATCTTAATGCTAATGTGAATGGATATTTGCACCGCACACTATCACCACCAGAGTGGTCCCCTGGTGCTCTGGCGGATCTGGAAAGGAAAGGGGTGGGGGGCTGAGTTAGTGAGAACGAGCTGGATAAGTGCAAGAGAGCAGTGATGTGCTGCTGGCAGCCTCCGTTCGGTTAACACCTTTTCACTGTGCTTGGGGGTGCTTTCTGGTCGGTAGCCATTGTGTGATGTTGTGCAAGTTATGTGCGGTTTGTTTTGTTGTTGCAGTGTAGTGAAGTTTGTCCGATTTGTTGTGCTTTAGAGTTGTGATTGTGGTTGGTTAGAGTTTGACAGGTGTATCTAGAGGGGTAAAATTGTTTTTAGTAAATGTTATTTGAATTCCTTACCAGATGCTTCTCTGGGGTTGAATGTGTGACGCCCCTGTGTTGTGGGCCAATAGAAAAGGGTTAGTCTTCTTTTTTGATAGGATACAGTGCTGTTATGTGGGTTCTGTGGGTTGTTGGCAATTGGCTCTAGCCACAGGCACAGCATTTGCAGGTATTGGCTGTATTTCCTATTGATCGATGCACTGGGGGATCCAGATTTCACATTGATTGGTCTAATGGGTGATCAAGCTTTTGTTCTGTGTGATTCCATGTGACATCCTTCTGGGAAACCTCTTTTGTAATAACGTCTAATGTCAATTTGGAACTTCCTATGGGGTTATTTTGGTTTCCATTACATTCAATAAGGGGGGAGGTTGCCCCTTAATTTCCCTCTTGATATCCCACCCCTTTCCAGTTTTCCTTGTAGCCCTTTATTCCCTATCATTTGATCAATATATCTGGTAGGTCGCCCTTATCAAGTTAGACATTATTGAGAAACACGTGTTTCTGAAGACGTTTTCACTTGCTGCCATCTTTTGCTACTCGAATAACTCGGTCTCTGCTTCAGCAGCTAAATGCCAGTCCTTGAGCTAGATTCTTAAATCTCATCAGTTAGTCCAAAAAAAGAGACATCTTGTGCCCAAAGGACACCTGAAGGTGTGCCTCACAGATACAGACATGAAGGTGCCCCTTTTCATCCCCTTTGCAAATTTGTGGAATTAAAGAGACGTTGCTGTACTCTTCAATGTCCATCTGTAATTCAAAAATGTGATGCACACTGCAATGGCTAGACAATAAACACATTCTCATGCATCTGTTTGGAACAGGCGCAGGGGTGTGTGCAATGCATGAAGGTCCACTTGCAACACTGTCCTGTTTTTGTTTGTGACAAGAGCTGTTTGAACCTCTGCTGTCAAGTTTGAATTCCTATTTTGAATCCGCTTCAATCAGTTGCCAACACGAGTCAGTTATTTCCGATGGAAAAAACTGAAGAGCGAAAACAGTATGTGTAGATAGTGTGACAAAAATCTAGAATACAGTAAACATGTTATAATTAGTTGTGAGGGGTTAGTGTTGCCTCGCCTGACCTGCTTTCAATTTTTTCAAAAGGATTTTAGGATTAATCCTTGGTATCTCCTCTGGGGCCGAATCTGGGAGAGTACTCTTGTCGCCTGTGCAAAGCCTTGAATCAGTTTTTATATTTCATCAAATAGTGACATTTTGATGTTTAAGGCCTGCATCTAATCCTGGTATAAGGTATTTTTAATCACTTGATGAGAATTGATATGACATTACTGCATTTTTTGCTCTTTCGTGATTCTTAAACTGTTGTTTAAAAAAATATATATAATGTATCGTGTTGAATACTGCGTATTTCTGTAAGGTTTTAAATTATAAGTTTTTGCACAGTTAAAAAGAAAAAAAATCCCATCTCCCAAATAAGGATAGAAATACTTTATTTTTTCACATTTCACCCCAGAGAAATGTGGTCCCGGTACGCACGTGGTTGAACATTTCATGCATTAGTGTCGGGAGCGTGCGCGTAAGCGGGCTGGTCAGTGAAACCTTTGCCCTGCTGCCTATCCCCCTTTTGAGAATAAGGTGACCTGAACATTTCTGAAATAAATCAAATAATATGCAACCCTGCGTTTTCTTTATTTGCGTTACTTTTTGAGAATTAGTCTCATTTTACTTATCATTAAAAAGGGTGAGAGCCTACTTTAACCCTCCAAGAATTCAAAAGCGAAGCCTGCAGTTGTTGCACAGGCTACTGAGCTATCTTTTAGTCCAGCTGAATGTTTGTTAGTAGAATGGGGGTGTTCTATTTTTTTCTGGGCACATGCTGCGTGGAAGCGTGGTTGCGATGGGCGCAGGGTTTCTGGGTGTGGCTCGACATTTAGCCAGCGCAAGGTCCCAATCAGGCAACATGGCACTTCTGTGGCGTACCTTGCATTGCTCAGTCGCATTTGCGGAGTCTTGAATGGTCGGATGATTGATATGGCTGGGTGCCCACAGTGCAATCTTCTCTACCCACTTTAGCTCCGAATGCCATAGAGCAATTGCAGTAGACAGCTCTCATGGTGCGCTCTATACTCCGAGTCTTCATTAGGACAAATCATTGGAAAGCTTCTCTAGGTCCAAGGTTTCATTTTTATATATAAAAACATATTTTCCCATTCATTTTTTGAAATCTGAGCACCAATTATTGTTTAGTAATACGGTGATTTGCTCTCTTATTTCCTCTGGAACCGGCATTCACCTCGTGTAGCAAGAGCAAGTGACTGCAGATGGTTGATTGATCGTTCTGCTCGGGTCACCAGCCACTTAATCACATTTTGTCAACAACCGGGTCATTCCAAGAGCACAAACACTGCATCTGGTGCATGGACTCAATTAATCACATTGTGCTTTTGCGTTATAAATAACAGCATGACTGGCTACCAATGCAGGTAAAAGTGAAAGCAAACAAAAATGGCTTAAATAAACATGATTCTTGACATCCTTAATCCATAAGGGTTATTTAACTTACCCCTTATGAAAATGCGAGCATCTTGTCTATGTGTAAACATTCATTTTTACATATATTACATTTTCTATGTGAGAAAATTGATATGACATACTCAAGGACAACCTAACCTCCGAGCACCAACTTCTGAACTTGAATTTTCCTAAAGCGGAACCACGCATGCGCATGTTCACCGAGGCGTGAATAATCAGCTGCGTTAGGATTCATTTTGTTAGCTGTCGCAGTGAACGATCCCCGGGGCACTGAGAGGGCACGGGCGCTTGTTGTCGGCCTGGTAACGTGGAGAGCATAGGATATATATAGCCTCGAATTTCTCACAATTTGACATGCAGAAAAATCTGGGAGGCAACAAGTTCCCCCTGCTTTAATCCCCCAAAATTCTTTTCATAAAGGGAGGTTTGTGGAATGGTCTCTCAGCCTTTGTAATACATTGATGTCAGTGCCCATTATTGTTCCAGAACAGCCTCATCAATGCCCAGCTGACACGGGAACACTCACTGAGAAACGTATCCTATGTATAACTGCACAGAACAATACGAGTGATATAAATGCTTGCACAGTGTTAGCAGTCCGTAGGCGCAGTGGGTGAAAGGACAATGAGAAATATGGTTGCAGCATACTCCCATCACCAGTGGTCGAAGTGGGCGGGAGCGGTCGGGAGCAGTGCTCCTCTACTTCTTTTAATTAAGTTTTACCGTTCCTATACTTTTATTTTAAAAAGAAACCGTTCCGGAACTGTTTTTTTATAAAATAAAAGTGTAGGAAGAGGTTGGTACTTGCACTTTCAGTGCACAGCACAGGACGTTTCCTTAAAGAGCAGGCACATGCTTTTTGGGTTTTTTATTGTGCATGGGAGGGGGCGCAGTGATGGGGTCTGTGGGGAGCGCTGCAGGCCAGTAGGGAACATATTTCCACTCCTTCTTTTTGTACACTTCGACCACTGCCCACCACACGAAAAAACATGCGAAACATTTGATGTGAGGACATGACCTCTTTGGGCACCAGCAATTACAAACCAATAACAGTGTTTCGAGAGCAATACCGAACAAAAAAAAAATATACATATGCGTGTGCATACCTGTCCACATTACTTAACAAAAAGTAATTTGTTGTGGAAATTGTCTAGCGTGGCAGTCTGTGTTCCAGGCAGTTCGAGTGACTTCCCCTTGTCCTGCTCCGGGGAGTGCAATCCATGGTGTATATGTGCATGCGTTTCTTTAATATATATATATATATATATATATACTCACTACAAAAAAAACTTTGTTAAGGGGACGTTATGGTTAAGTTGCCCTACCAAAAACCTGTGCACTTCACTAAAAAAACTTTTCCACCTCCCCATTATAGTTCAAATTAAAACCGAAAAACCCCTGAAATTCGCCAGTTATGGTAAACTAAGCCCCCATACCTGCCATCACCACTGTGCACTGCTAACACTAACACCCAGAACATGAACGATGGCATCACAAATGTCATTGATGACATCACTGACAACATCACATGTTTAGCCCCTTTGTTTTCGTTCTCTGCCATACATATATATGTCCATTCAGTAAAAACCTTTGTTAAAGGGATGTTACACTTCACATGAAAACCAAAAAACACTGCACATTCCCCAATTATGCTAAACTAAGCAACTATAACTCGCACCACCTACGTGCATTGCTAAGCCTAACACCCAGGATATGAAAGATGACATCACAAATGTCATTGATGACATCACTGATGACATCACATGTGTACCTCCCTCATTTTTTATTTACTGACACATCGAAGCCAGGTGCCTTTCTTCACTATCAGTCAGGAAGTAAAAAGGTAAAAAGTGCGTTATTTGTCGTTGTAACCCTTCTCATATGTTTCTAAAATGCTTTCCTTAGGGTACAATGACATCATATACATAGGATAAGAAGGAATCCTGAAACACAGCAATTTTATCTGTGCAGGAAGGTAATGAGGACGGTTATGAATAGTTTCTGGTACTACAACAGGTTTTTTTGCTTACGTTACGGTCCCTGTATATGCTTCTATTGGTATACATTGTGGGCTCTTTGTGTTTTGTGAGTAATAGTACAATTATGCAGTAAGGGAAGCATTCGTAGATGTTTAAGTAGCACAGTGTACAAAACTCTGCAATGGAAGCATACATCAATGTAGTGGTGGACATGGGATGATTTAGAATATGGCACCTTAGTAGCACATGTTGCAGACAATGGCTACGTTTCTTTTTGAGGGCGTTCATGTATTCAAAGAATGCACTATTTCAATGGAATTTTTACCAATGCATTGTTTAATGAACTATTTGGCATATGATAGTTCTGCAATGATGTGTTACATTTTTTGGACAATATTCTAATGACAATCACTAGTGGAGGTGCAGCGTGAAAAGTAAATGCACATGTGATGTCATCAGTGATGTCATCAATGACATTTGTGATGTCATCTTTCATGTCCTAGGTGTTAGGCTTAGCAATGCACGTAGGTGGTGCGAGTTATGGTTGCTTAGCTTAGCATAATTGGGGAATGTGCAGTGCTTTTTGGTTTCAATGTGAAGTGTAACATCCCTTTAACAAAGTATTTTTACTTAATGGACATATATATGTATGGCAGAGAATGAAAACAAAGGGGCTAAACATGTGATGTTGTCAGTGATATCATCAATGACATTTGTGATGCCATCGTTCATGTTCTGGGTGTTAGTGTGAGCAGTGCACAGTGGTGATGGCAGGTATGGGGGCTTAGTTTACCATAACTGGCGAATTTCAGGGGTTTTTTCGGTTTTAATTTGAACTATAATGGGGAGGTGGAAAGATTTTTTTAGTGAAGTGCAAAGGTTTTTGGTAGGGCAATTTAACCATAACGTCCCCTTAACAAAGTTTTTTTTGTAGTGAATTTTACAGGTTTTTTGGGAGGGCAACTTAACCATAACGTCCCCTTAACAAAGCTTTTTTTGTAGTGAATTGTACAGGTTTTTGGAAGGGGAACTTAATCATAACATTGTGTAAATGAAGTTGATGTGCTGAATATACACTGTCATCATGTGATTTTGGGAGATATGTAGTGTAATGGACGTACTTGATATACATGTAACATACACCATACAGAACCCCTTCCCTATTGATATTAGAAAGGGACGGACTGAGAGCCTGTTTGCGGACAGGGGCGGAAGAATAGGTCAGTAGTACCCAAAGAGGCAACGGGTATCTGAAAATGTACTATTCTCTTACACAAAAAATGTTCAATGCAGAAAAAGGACACAGACATTATAAGTATTTTTATTTATTTATTATTGATATCGTTGAAATAAATCAACTTTTCAATACAAAACTTTACATATAGTTATTCGTAAAATATGCATGAGAAATTAGAAAAGAACTCATTATGAAAATGATTAGGTTAATACATATACATAATATACAATTCTCATTAAAACGACAAAAAGGAAAAGTTATTTAATTCACATAAAGCACGTACGACCAAGGAACAGTGAGAACAAGAAAATTCAACATGCCACTCATACATAAATGGTGGTAAAATCAACCGGAGAAGAAACAACAATTGCTTAACAGGTTAAATTCACTCCATAAAGGAAATTAACAATTGCAATTTGGAGAGAAACCTTAGTCGTACACAGTAACGTGGACCATCTTTCCGATGATTCTAAATTCCCCAAATAGCTACAATGCCCTGAGAAACATTTCAGGCGCTCTTGGAGTAGCGCAGGGCATAGCAAGAGTATATGCTCTAAAGTTTCTGTGGCCTCGATGTCACAACAAAATCTACAGAAGGTTACCACCCCCTCGCTGCACTTCCGTTAGGCCAAGAGTTCACGAGTGTGCCATAGGTTCAGGCGCATTCTAAGAATGCCTGAGCGTATTCTCTTACAGGGAAATTTGAAGAGGTACGGTTCTATACATCCCAACCTCTTGTGTCTAAATTTTTCAGGGATTGCAGACTTTATTGGAGACATTTGTTTCGAGTATCGATCCAATCATTGTGGTAAATTAGTTGCTTCACTTTATTTGGGTTGGTCAAGAGCATGTTAAGCGACGCATCTGCTTCTACCAAAGTGCGGTAGATTGCCCGCAATCACTGTTTAACAAAGGGGTGTGTAGTACGAAAGATGTAGTTCGACAAAAATTGCAGAACATTATGTTCGCAGTGGGGTAAAAGGGTTTTCCGCAGTAAAGCACATGTTCGCCACTGATATTGGGCATTGAGAGAAGTAAGGCCCAATTCATACCGTACCCAAACTATTGGGATAAATTGTGGCAACTGAAGAATAGCTTTCCAGAATTTGCCTTCAAGCCTATCAAAGGCTCTTGGTTGCCATGGTGATTGTGATTTCAATCCATATAAAATGCATGGGGTGGCTTTTTGCTTCCAGAAAAGGACTGCTGGTTGCATCGAGAAAGCACCATAACGATGCATTATGATTTTTTTTGGGAAATGGCCGAATTGAGTTTACACTTAATTACATCGAGATGGGCGTTCGTTGAGGCACTACCATCAAGGACCATGCCAAGATAAACATAGCTAGACACTATCGCCAAATTGATATGATTAATGGACCAAGATGGAATAGATCTCATTGCGTTGCGTGGTCTGTAGACGACGACCTGGGTTTTGGCTGTGTTCACCCGTAAATCGTTAGCCATTATATAGCTGTTAAAGCCATCAAGGAGTTTTTGTAAACCAGTCAGGGTTTTCGAAATTAACACCAAATCGTCGGCATACGTTGAGGTTTGAATTTTACAATTGTTTATCTTCGGGGAGTCCGATGCTATTGCCTCAAAAACCTCCCGAACGTCATACATGAAGTAATTAAAGATCAAAGACGCAAGGAGGCAGCCTTGCTTAAGGCCACAAGCAGTTGGAATAACTCTAGATAAAAGACCTTCTAAGTTCAGTCTGATACGCACAGAAGTTTCCCCATGCAACAGTTGAATGATTTGTTGTAAAGTAGGAGGACACTTGTCTCTTGTGAGTTTTGCAAAAAGAATCGAACGAGAAATGGCATCAAATGCCGTGTGGAGATCCACAAAGGCAAAATAGAGTGCTTGCTTAGTATTTTGCGCTTGAGATTTGAGAGCATTAAGACAGAACAAATTAATATTTGTGCCTAGGCCAGCGAGAAAACCTGTCTGAAACGGGTCTCTTGCATGTGCTACTTTGGTCCAAGTGTTGAAGTCCCGCGGGATAAGTTTGGAAAAAAGCTTGCCGGGGGCATCAAGAAGGGCAATGGGTCTATAATTGCACGGTAAAGTGCGGTCGCCCTTCTTGTGAATAGGAAGAATAATTGAGGTTTTCCATGAGTTAGGAATTTTACCAGTCCTGATGATACATTGGAAAAGATTATTCAATATTCCAGCCCACATCAGAGGGTTCAATTTGAACATGTGGTTAGTAAGGCCATCAGGGCCTTTAGCTCGAGAGGAGCTAATATGTCTAATGTATCCTTCAAGTATGAGTGGGGAGCAAGCAAGAGACCAACACTCAGAATCACTAGGTAGCTTTGCCAAGGGCACAAAGGACGAGTCTGCATACAAGCTGGAATAGTGTTCGATCCATTGGGTCTCAGTAACACAAAGGGCATGTAGACTACCTTGGGAATTATTAGCACATTGATTGAAAATTGCCCAAGTTTCGGCCGTGTTTTTGTTTGCTATTAGTTTGAGCATATGCTCACCATCTACTTGCAAAATATGTGCACGACGTTGTTTCATCCAATTATGGAATCTGGATTTAGCCACTCTCAGCTGCTGCGTGAAATTAGGCAAATTCATTTTAACAATTAGTCTTTTTTCACGGTGATATTCAGTCTTTTTAGCCTTGATTAATGGATTAAAGGCATGTTTGTGCGTGTGGATCTCTGTTTTTTTATTTGGTTTCGCAGAGCATTCAAATGTGAGAAGAAGGTTAGTATACTGTTTTGGACAGATAGAGTTGTTATTAGAAATGACTAAACGAGCTAGGGATGATAAATTGTTACCTGACCAGCGAAAGTGCGTTTTAGCATTATTAACTATTAGGTCGTTTACATAGTAAGATCTTCGGATAGCTGCGTAGTTCCATTTGATTGTAAGCACTAGTAGATGGTGATCACTATGCACTTCGGGAATATTTGAAAGGTACTTATTTGTCCAGTTAAGTTGGTGTGCGTATACATGTAGTCTATTGTAGTAGATACGGAACTCCTATGCCATGTGGGCTGAGCCGGGATATCGCCTTGAATTACACCATTGGTCATATGGAAATTGCGATTTAACATACAAGAAGTCCATCGCTTGACCTTATCCGTTGAGGTTTTTCCCTTAGGATTGATGCAATCCAAATTGAGATTGCCTACAATAAGGGTATCCGTAATGTCTGGAGAAAGAAACACCAAATCTAAGAGTCTGGTCAATCCCTCATAGAAAGCAGCATCAGTCAGCCCTAAAGGATTACGATAAATGTTAATCAATGCAATGATAGGCGCTGGACATGTGATTTTAACAAGCTGGATAAAGGCAGATACAGAGTCCCAGGCCTCAATAGCGAAACCTCTGGACATGTTCACTCCTGTCAATAAGCCTGATGATGGTCGACCTTTTCGACCCGCAATAGCTGGAAGTAGAACAATCTCATAATTGTTCCATGCGGGCGTTTGCAGGAGCCAAGTTTCCTGTAATGCTATTATGTCCATAACAGTTGGCAAGCTAGCCATAGAAGTTTGTAAATGTGTGTGGCCTCTAGTATTCCAACTAGCAACATTATTTAGATGGTCTTTAGATGTTTCTAATGGTTATGACATATAAGATTGGGCACGATCAATATTATTTATCAAAGGAACACTTGCACTGGGTTGACTGCACAGTTGCTTTGCATTAGAGTCCCCATTCATGAATGCTGGATCTTGTGTTAGTAGAAACCCCATCGCGAATAATTGCATTTTAGATTTCCAAATGGTATTCAAAACGATACCCGAGGGTATCCACAAGCGCACTACTGAGCAAGTGTTCTCAGAAATAAATTCGATCTGCTCAATGTCACTCGAACTTATGTCTTCTAACTCCACCACTTCGGAGAAGATATTCAGCACACTACGACGGTTCAGATCGTAGGTGCCAAAATTTCCTCCTCGACATTTCAAAATTAAAGAGTGGCATTTACGCGGTGCCAAGGAATGGAGACTGGTTGCCACTGGAGTGATATTTCGGAAGGTGTGGCTGTCAGAATTGAGGGGTTCATTTAAACGAGGTTTAGACAAATCTATGGATTGAGATGGAATAACGTGGGGCCGATTGCAAAAATGCAAGGAGGGCTGTGGAGTTTTTGTTGATGTTAGCATAGAGCTCGGTAGGAGCCATTGGCTTAGAGACGAAGCTGGGCCACATACATTTTGGGGGGGCTTAGGAAGGATAGGAGGGGAACAAGAAGCCAAATATGCATCTACTGCCTCACGTATTTGTTGAGCCGGAAAAATAGTGGCAGAGTTAATGCTCTGCTTAGGGGCCGAAGGCATAATTTTGTCACAAACGGCTATGTTTGTTTGCCCTTTGCGCTCGTTCAAATGTTGGCAAGTAGAAGCCAGATCAAGTTCTAGGATCAAGGCATCTAGAGGAGGATAGCTAGAGGCTATGGTAGTACTAGGCACCGGAAGCAACACCGGGACGGAAGGCCCAGAACCGGTCCCTAGGAGACTCTGCCTCGGAGGTGGGACAGGTAGGTTCAGTTTTGAAAGCACCGCTATGTCAGCAACCAGGGGTACAGTCACAGGTCCAGCCGTGGGGCTAGGATTCTGAGAATCAATGTAGAGGACACAGGAGGAGCAGATGTTAGTATAGGTCGTATAGAATCCAAAATAGGGACAGACTCAGTCACCAAGGAAGCAATTGGGGCTTGGGTTAGAAGACAAGAATTCACGCTGCTAATGGCAGAAGACAGGACAGGAGCCGATATAGTTATGGGCTGGTTGGGCAATAGCAATGGCACTGTACATTGAGAACCTTGTGTAGCCACCATGTTCTCAGGCACTGGGATCAAGGTTTGAAAAAAGGTTTTCATAGTCTGCTTTTGCAATGTCAAGGTAAAAAGATTGGAGTCTTTTTTTTTTTTTTTCTGTGCATTACGGGACATTTTCAAGGACTTTTTCCTTCTTCTCCTTGCTGGTAAAGATGGGATATCATTTCCTTCCTCAACAGGAATCACAGAAGTTATAGAGGCTGGGGGAAGTGGAAGCTCAGGGACAGATGAACTAACTGTGAGAATAGTGTGTGGGGCATTCACAGGGCCATGAGCAGCGGAAAGACTCATTCGCCCTTCGGAAGTAATAATATCTGCAAATGCGGGAACAGTCTGCGGAAGTGGAAGAGTAGGAGGTGGGGAACTTGCTGAGCCAATGGTCAGAATCGAGATTTCGTCATCATGAGCATTATCAGTCGGACGAAGGTCATGTGGATGCGATGAAAGGTTATCAGCCAAGGTCTTTAATAGCACTAAAGTTTCATGTGATTCCACTGAATGTGCAGTAACTTTTGCATCTAAACATTCAAATAATTTAAACAGGCTTTGTAAGTTTAGCTGCATGTCAGCCAGAGTAATATCAAGGGCTGGTGAAGCAACCACAGCCCCTATTGGTAGGGTGACCGGAGGGGGGTGTGAGGGAACTGTAAGTACATTCCGCACTGGGGGTGTCATTACAACAGGGGGGAAATTCATGGACGGCACGTCCAGCTTATCCACCAGGTTAGGTAATGAGGTATTGGGCAGTTTTTGAGAGGTACATTTCCCCACGGGGCTTTGAAAAAAAAAAAGAGTTCTTGCGGGACTTGGGTTTGAACTCTCCGGGGCGTAGGATAAACAAAAGAAATGGAAGGAGAACTTGGTGAACACTCCGACCCTGAACTGCCTGAAATAAGATCGATTACACTCGGAGAATCCGGGATTGTATAATTTTTCGACCCAGAATGACTGACATATAATGAGAGATCAGGGTCGGAACATGGGGAGGAGGTTAATGGTCTGGCTAAATGTCTTGCGCCTCTCCTTTTAATGGTGAAGCGTGGCAGAGGTGTGAGCAACATGGTATTATCTGAGAGGGGAAGCACCGCTCTCATAGCATCAATTTTAGGTTGTTCCTTCGCTAAAGGTTCATGAAGAGGAAAAGTATCTGGAGCTGGAAGAACTTCACCATTGAGCTCAAGGGTTGTTGGTATCTTTGTACAACAGGAGCTGGCTATCATGGTCGCAGAGGAAAGATGGATAACTTTGCGAGATAGACATGGAAGTCGTGCAGCTGGTATCGTCAGTCCCTTTTGACGTAGATTTTGGGGCATACCAGAAGTTAACAGATAAGCCATGTGCATATAATGCACGACAACTCAGGATAGAAAACAAAATAAAACACTTAATCTTTCACAACAGAGCCACAACAGTACCAAAAAGCAAGAAGAAATCTCAAGTCCCTTCAGGAGTTAAATAAGGTGCTTATGATCAAAAATGCAAAGTCACGTGATTCAACCAAAAGTTTGTGGACCATCCAGTCACAGGGTAAGGAACACCGACAGCTTAAGGAGCTGCCAGAGTCCGACTCTCCCCCCTTACCCCTGTGACAATTGAGAGTTAAGACAGATGAAAGTGCAATGAGTACTCACTTCGAACAGGAACAGGACACAGCCAAACAGCTCAACAGCAGTTCCAGCCCTTACTGCTTCCAGGGCTTAACGCCGCAAGGGTGGCTGTGCGATGATTTTAACCACGATTCCTGTCATGTGATGCGTCACGTGTCTGAGCGAAGCTCCGCCCCCTTGAGGAAGCGGACTGCAGCAAGAGCAATGCTCGCAGTGCTGCTTAGGGGAAGAGCACGTGTGCCACAGTAGCAAAAGTCCAGGAAGTAAAAGCACCTTCAAGTTAGCAGCAAACACCTTATAAGTATTAATAAATAAATATGGAAACCTAAACGTGTGAAATGGAAACGACTCATTTAATAACCATGTAGAATTAAATGGATGGTACCATACAAAAAAAAGGATGCCTCCATCGTAATTACTTCACAGAAACTCTGCAGCCTAGACTGACAGTGGACGCACGCAGTAGGACGAATGGGAATAACATCAAAATAGTAAGTGAAGGTCATTTTTTTATATGTGTGTGTACTTTTTTTGGCATGTGGTGCAGAAATAATAATGCCTTTTTGTTGTTTTGACACAGAAATGACGAGTACTTTGGAGTGGTTGGAAGAGTACTTTCCACATGGGGAAATGTCGGAAGATAGCGATAACAATGGTACACAGCACTCTGCGTATGCAAAGTAATGGCCAGTATTTTATGGACATTTAATAGATATATACTTATTTTTTACAGACCAGGAAAGAAAAGAAGAAAGGGCAACAAACAACACAGAAGAAGACAGGCTGAAAAGGAGTGAACTGAAAATGGAGACACTGAATGAGAATTTTAAAAGTTTGAGGGAATTTGTGGACGACTTTGTGAGAGGAAAAGTACATTACCACTGTCCCACCTGTACCTGCCCCACTTCTCCATTCCCTAGTGAACCATCCCCAAACCTTCAAGTAGAAAATAGACGTTTTGACCAAACATTCATCCCTTCTTCCCCTCACAAATCTTCCCCTCATAACCAGCCCGTGTTGAATCCTAATTCCCCTATATTTGTGTCAGTATCTGCTTCCCCCGGTATTTCTTTGGAATGAAGTGCGTGTGCGTGTTTGGAATGTTTATGTATAGTAGTTGTAGTTAAAGAGTTTGAGTAGTACATTTTTTTTAAAAAAGACTTCAATTGTTCGCGAACAGCACGTCTGTTCGACCTATCCGTAAGGAATGGAATGTGGATGTTGTATGGCACTACACCTACCCGTACTAATGTGAACTAAGATGGAATTGATGTTTGACAGCACCATCTGTGCAAGTTGTGCGTAAAGAAACAGAAAGCGGCGTCCTAAGGACATTATACCTCGCCGTACTGCTTACAAACGACATAAAACATGTTCGTAGAACACACCAGATGTCCGGGATGTCTGTAAATGAGCAAAACGGGAGCGTGTTAAGGACACTATACCTGTCCATATCGTCCGCAGCCAAGATGGTACCATCCGTAGAACAGGCGCGGTGGCCGGCATGTTCATAGCCAAACAAAATGGAGTTGTCCTAAGGACACTGGACCTGTCCGTACAGTGAGCATATCTTGTACACACATGCGCAGTACAACCATAAGTACAGCGAACATCGCGCCTGTCACTAACTGTCCGTCTCACTTGTGTCGCACTTTGAATTAGTTTGAGAACCCGAACACTGTCCATAGGACACTTGCGCACAGGCGCACGTTTCTTACTCTGCATTTGCTGTCCAGCGGACACCCATTTCTGTCGCGGATGTGTTCAGGACGTCATCATGTGACTGCACCCACGCTGAGCGTGTGGACTAATTTGCGCTGTTTGTGTGCTTCCGCAACAGTACAAAAGAACTTATACACACAAGGCACACAAGGCAAATTATTGTACAGTATAAAATTATCATTTCACATATCGCAGACAATAGCTTACCTGTGGACATGGTGTGTAACATTTTTGGAACGCTTTTCAGTGATGAAGATGGTGATGAGGCGCATCCCTCCAACCCGTGTAAATGGCCACACCCCCGAGCGCATCTTCATTGTGCTTCTGGATATAGCAGATTGAGTTGTGCTGCCTTTACTGCTGTAGTGACCAATAGGAAAACTAATTGTTATGGCATCTATGGCTACTGTCGCTTCATTAGCCTCAGCAACACCCCTAAACCCTCCACCACCACCACCTCCCCAAGGTCCTGCAGAGGGATATACGGGTGAGGATGTAGAGATTGAGGAAGAGGAGGAAGAAGAGAATGAGGTGGAGGAATTGTGCACTACAAGCACTCACCCGGAGTCGTGGGTGTGGTGGTTGTTTTCCATTTGTGAGAACGTACCAAAAGCACGTGCGAACCGGGTCAGGTGTAACCAGTGCCAGTTGGTGCTGAGTCGCGGGAGACCTGGTGTGTACAGCTTTGGTACTACTGTCGGAATCGAAATAATATTATACCTCCTATCGCATTGTTTGAATGTGTGTTGGCCTACGCCAAGTTGTCTAAAAACATTGTGTAAATAGATTCCGTGGCAAGGTCTTGACCTTAATGTACTGTGTAAATCACCATCTTGGATTTAACCACCATTTTAGGTTCTCTTGCATTGTGGAAGTCGCCCTGAACATCAAAATGAAGGCCGAATGACATTTCGAGTGGGATTCTGGCCGTTGTGACCTCTGCATACATGAATGAATAATATGCCTGCAGGCCACTTGTTGGGGTCGCGAACTGAGACCTTGTCCTATCCCTGACCTATGTGTAAATGAACAACTGTATCAGCGAAACTGATCGAAATGCATACATTATGGGATCGACCTGGCGACGAACCCTCGGCCGGGTCCTAAGAATGGTTATTCCGCGAGGGGGTTGGACAGGGCTGGATAAAAAAGTATAAAAGCATAAGTATCCCAATGTACGGTCTCTCACACTAACGCAGTGAACTACCATTGAAAGTTCGTTCTGTTACTCTGAGAGCCGAATAGCTATCCGTTTGTCAATTGACTTTTTGGTAATTGTTGTAGCTATTGAATAAAGCACTTTGTATGTTCTTTGTAACCTGTGTTGGTGTGTTTCCTTTGGGCTTCCCGGCCTCATATCAATTTCTTTGTTTCCACACTACAACCATGAAGCGCCACCTAACTTCGTTCCACAGTGCAGACGTTCGCAAGGTGGTGCCATGTGAAGAACGTAGTAGATTAAGTTCCTCCACAGCATCCTCCGTGTCTGATCCTCTCACCACAAGAGACACTCCTGTGGGAGAGCGCCTCCCTTCAGCTGCCTCACAAGCCATTCAAAATGCTATTGACCCTTTTCTTTCAAAGGTGACAATAGTGTGTATGTATTGTGACGCAGTACTCTGCAGGGGGGAGAGTTTTCGAAGTGCTTTTGAGGCTACGGTCACGGAGCATCAGAATAACTGCTTCCTACCCAAGTAAAGATCACCCTATAGCTTTCTCTCTCCACCTGCCCCTTCTTACCCCCGTGGTTGGTGTCCCTTCCTTACCCTCCTTTGCCCTCCTCTCCTAGTGTGTTGTGTGGCCAAAAGCAGGAAAGTGGAAAACAATAAAAATGTAAAACAAATGGCTCTTTTCAGAGCCGCCTTTCTCAGATTGACAGTAGAATTAGCAAGTGACCGTTGTAGTCCCTCGCGCATTTTTGAAAAAGTCTGCGGACAGTCGTAGGACACAGAAATGGAGGGTGCATGCGGAGTAAAACCAATGGACTTTACGCTGTGAGTAAGTGGTGGCTCTGAAAAGAGCCTTTGGTGGTGTTGTGTCTGCTTCAAAAAGTGTACATTGGGAAAAATGGAATAGCAAATAGGTTAGGGTGATTCCAAAAAGGGTGCAATGCATTTTGTACATTGTGAAGAAAAATTTGGTTGCCAGCATATGTGAGATGGACGCCATCTCGGCGAAAAATGAAAGAGCTCCGAAACAAAATGTTTTCATTGTGGAATGAGTTCATGCCAACATCTCTTAGAAAAGCACAAACAGCCTTATTCACATTGCGTCTCGCTTTCTCCATTTGTGGACCAAATGCAGAAGAACGCAGCCATATTTGTCTTTGTGCAATACGGGAAAAAAGTATGTGGCAATTGGGGAACATGTCCATGAACTGCGCAAGTCCTTCCTTCATTGCAAATTGCAAAGAAATTCCAGACACGTGGCCTAAACTGTTGCCTCCACAATGAATGATAAGTATATCAGGATGACGCTCTGTCAGTAAAGTAACACAGAGAGGTACCAAGTCCAGCCGTCTCATTCCACCTCATTCCACGCACGCCATGCCAGTGCCCTTCCGCATGAGGCAATCCAAGATCTGTAGATAGACGGCAACTTTCTGCATGCACCTTCAACCAATGTATCCATGAGTGTCCCAAAATCCAGATAATCTGTTTTCGAGCACACAGAGTTATAGCTGAGTGGTCTCCTGTCAGGGAGAGGACGGTCTCACTAAATCTCTCCATTCGGAACACACCTACTGAACTGTGTTGACCAATCCCTAGCTGCGCATGTGTCTCCACCCCAGAATCCCCATTGGTAATATGCGCTGCCTGCAAACTACCACGATGTCCGCGGACAAGTACAGCATCCACCCACCACCACCTTGTACATAGCACACTTAAGTAAAGTATTCAGCGTTATTAGCTTCCATAGCCCATAAAACTCTGTGTAACTACAAAATGTTTACCATTCATTATTGTCTCTCTGCCATCTGCATTAACTGTACTGCTGCAACTGTATAAATCTTGTATATATATTCTATTCTATTGTACTTACCCATGCCTGTAACCATATCCTTGAGCGCCCATATACCCCTGGGTCTGGAGCGCTATACAAATAAATAAAAACAAACAAAACAAACAAAGAAACAGGATCAGAGCATGACGACTGTACAGTTAAGTAATAATCCCCTTTTCCCCTTGAAGGTGGGCTCATTTTTGTTCTTACTTTCCTCCTACAACCATTACAGAACATTCTCTAAAGCAAGCCGTGCATTCCAAAAGAACATGGCATTTCCCAAAGAAGACAGTGCAACACCATCTGCTGTAAAATAAGCTGCATTACTGGGATCAATGTTGTCGTGGCTGCAGAAAAACATACCAGCTTGTAACATGAAAGCACGCATGCCACGATTGATGTTACACCTCCCAATACTTTGATCTGGACAGAAAACATACCTGTTGTCCCATTTTCCTCTAGGGAGTAAACAGGAAAAAATAACTTTCGCAGTTGGAAGGATGTTCATGAGTGCTTGAACTAACTCTCTTAAATCTTCCAACAAAGTATGTGAACTCACGTTCCCCAAATGGCAAGCACCGTAGTGCAAAAGTACCACATGAGGAGAGGTCATCGTACGCATTTGTGTGCAAACTTGCAGAATTGACGCAACATCGCCATCACCCTCAGCACTCCACACCACCTCCACTCCTCTCACATTGAAATGGTGTGCCACATGCCTAGTTACGGCATAGTGCTGTAAGCCATGGACAAAAATATCTCCAAGCACCAATACCCTAACCCTCTCCACCTCTGCCATCTTCAGTATGTGCACCGTCTTTCAACACAAAAGAGCAATGTGAACGTCTGATTGGCTAATGCCTACAGTCCCCTTTGCATGCTGGATTTTCTGTAGAAACCCGTATGTGACACACCCTAGCCGCGGACAAGCGTTGTCTACGTGCAGCACGTAACTCTTACCCAGTCCTTCTACCCTTTCCACATCAGTCGCAAATCCAGTCCCTCATTGGACACAACTAAGCAGTCACACAACCATCCACCTATCACATTAAATATCGCTAAATCTAACTCCGTCAGCAACATTGCGCACTTCAAATTTACTATCGATGACTCTGAATGGAAGTCTCATATCGTTGCAAAGCACCTACCTCACAAACGATTGTGGAAGTGTCGTGGATTTCTACGTACACCTCCATGCATGCGCACATGCATGAGTATAGAGTACAGGTATGCATATTTTAATCAGAGAAGATGTGCAACCCTTATGATTTAATTTAAACAAATTAATGCCGCCAAATCTGCATAGGCAATACATACCAACGCTTCCCATTTTAAGTTCAAGATGTCCGATTTTTTATTGGCAAACCGCACTATGTCTTATTGTCTCCCGCATAACCTATAAATACGTTACAGGCATGCCTATTTACCGCAAAACTCGAGTTTACATTACAAAATGTCTGAGTTGTGTAGTGTGTACGGCCTACAGTAATACTACCTGCAATGCGATCGTATGGGAAAAATAAGCACACCCGATTGCTGTGGTGACATCTCCCTCTGAGGGTCTCCCGATTTTTCGGCATCGTACTTATAATTTGAAAGTAGAAAATGTTTTCCCATCTACTATAATGTCCTATCACTTACAAACCTCTCTCCTATACATAAAATACCTTTAAAAAAACAAGGCATTTTCATAACCTTAAAATTGTTCTAATTTCTGAAGGACTTGCAAGTAACAAAAAACATACAAAGACAGAACATAGTGAAGTGAAATGCACACATGCACTGTGTTGCAATACGAAAGGAGAATACTCTGACAAATGATGCACAATTAACGTGTACAGTGTCATCACTGCTTTAAACACACAAAGTGAATATTTTCTTTTTTCTCAATCACAGTGAAGACTACTCTCCTGGGAAGCAACAGCATCTACACTGCAAACGACATATCTGAAGAAAACTGGTCTTTTCCAAAAAAAAGTAAGTACAGTACTACCTTTATATTCTAACTGTTCCTCGATGAGGGTGCGTGGGTTATTTGTTAACTTTGGGCACCAAAGCAAACATTGATTTCTGCACCATTCTACTCACAAATCCCCATTTGTTAAACAAAGAATAACAGGCAGAATGTCTCACAAATCCCTGTGTGTTTGGGACTCAAACATACGTAATCATTAGAATGTTAGTACTAGGAAAGAAATAGCTGTTTCAATTTTATGCCATTTCGTTTACAAATAATGCTTCTCTCCACCACTAGGCCACTTTGTACTGTCACCTTAAGCACATTGTAGTGCTATAAATAGAAAAATAGACTTCCCAAATCATTGTAAGAGTCCAATGCACATTCACACACCACGACAAACAGCTTCCCCATCAAAATTATGCATGCATGCACACAACACACATACATTGTACAACAGACCAAATATGCCTATTTTTCAACAGACACCAAAGAATGCCTACCAAAAAGCAAGTCCATAGAAAGGAACGCAGAATTAGAGCAAATAAAAAGAAAAGTGTCGAATCTAAGCACCCATCTGTAGTAGAGCTTGTAGAGAACGTAGGAACAAACCAGCTAATACAGTCATTTAGCAGAACAAAGGAAGCATCAACTACTGAAACTTTACCTCCTCCATCAAAATATGTCACAAAACGCAAAACTGTTGCCAAACAATCGGCTACCAGTACAGCTAGCAATGCTCCTAATAATCCTGATATAGTAACAAGAACCCACAGTAGAAAAAGTATTTTAGCAAAAATGTTTCACCACAGAGTCCTTCGGAATATAATAAGAAGAGGTCCGAAATCCTCCTCAACCCTTAAAACCTACCGTAGAAAATGAATCCTACAAGCTCTCGTGGACAGTGCAATCCTTCTCAAAAGGAAGTTGTTTATATTAGTGTTAAGTAGGATGAAATCACTAACAAAACTAAGTACCAAACTACAAAAGAAACTCAGCAATAAATGGAATGTGTACAAAAATAATTTCTTAAATGTTTGTGGAGGTGAATGGAGTCACATGACAACCACAGAGCCATATTTTAATGAAGAAGCATACAAACAAAATCAAACAAACACAATTGCCATCCATAGCAGTGGACGAGGGTATGAAAAAATCAATAATACCATCATGTATCAAGAAACACTGCTTACAAAAGTATCCCCTGAAAACTCAGAATTACCTCTCGATTCGAAAGAACCACACTGTCCAGTACACAAATGGCCGTGCACATCAATGTGTGCCATTCCAAACAAATCTTTCAAATCTTTACGTCAGTTCCTCAATCAGTATGTAAAAGGAAAAGACAAAAGTAAAATGAAAGTGCTGCAAAATATAGATATTTGTCCAGTGCGCAAATACACAGGACTACAAGGACATTCATTAGCCTGCATTTCTGGGCCTATTTGCAAAAGCACCTTCCATGATATCAAAAGGATATCAGTACATCATTCAAATGTAAGAAATCTAGTGTATAAAATATACTGTGCAAAAAGTCCAGCTTCAGAATTAGGCAATTTAAATAATACTCTTCTGCATGGTACACCCAAATACTTACAAGAAGAAATTGACCGTATTCAGAGACAATATTTTGGAAGTGAAAGTAGTTTTAGAACATAGTAGCAACAATTCTGCACATAGCAACATTCTATTACACACATACAGAAAAGAAATACTAAAATTTAAAAGGGCATCGGCTGAAGTACCAAACCATGTGTGTGTGTGTGTGTGTGTGTTGCCGCAGAATGTTTTACAAAAGGAACACAAAAAATATAGACATAGCATACAAAATAGAAACCATTGAAGATTCTAAATTGTTTGAATTAGCTGTCTAACTTGCCTAATATGTTGCAGTTACTGCACTACAAAATTAGACAACAACCACACTCCTTCACGTACTATTGCAAAAAATTTGGAATTGTTCTCACTACCAAAAATCCTGCAACAACTCAATTTGTATGAGAGCATCATAATTCAAACAGTTCACCCATTTCAAGCAATTATACGCCTCCATCCAAAAACAGCAAAATTACCTCCCTCTGAATTGGTGAAAGGCATTTGTGGCAAAGTAGTTTATTTGCCATTAGAGCCAACTGAAAATGTACACACTCTAGGAGTGCAACGTTCAATAGAGCATTCTTTAATAGTCTTGGTAAATGGTGTACCTACAAAAGACAAAACACTTTGGCAACAACTGGTGGACTTACATAAAGTTAGACAAGCATTGCAATATCTAAAAGACAATAATGAGTACTACAAGGAAATTAATATTGAAGAAATCTTAAGGGAAACAACTGAAATAATTCAAGAGCCATCTGAAACTGGACAATTTGAACTACTGGATCCTGCTACAGTATCCCCTCTTTTGGACCAGTACACAATTCATCTCTTGCATTCCAATGAAAGCATAGATGATGCACTAGAAACTTACCAAATGTGACAAACCAAAGGTTCACCAATGAGTATATGGGAAAAAAGTATAGAAGCATGTGCTTTTCCACTGCTATTTCCTACTGGCAAAGGTGGAAGATACGATGATAGACCAACTCAGATTGGGGCATCAGAATACCGCTCACTACGAATGTATTCGCAAGATCCTAGATTTAGACAAAATGTGGAATACATATTCCACCTACTCTATGAAAGTGAATTAGCAACGCTATATTACGGAGTTGCACACATTTTGAAATCTGGAACCCACTTTCAAAACATGTCAGCTACGCAGTTAATACAAAAAGTACAAGAAAAAGATGAGGTTTTACAATCAAGTATAACGAATTTGTTTGCAAACATGCGTGGTACAAAGGAATACTGGTTCCGACGACACGGAGACGTGCGTTGTATGATCATAAACCTTGGACCACCGACTTGGTTTGTTACACTAAGTTGTGCAGAATATGCATGGGAAGATTTACATGAGTTCCTACGCATAGCAAACAGCAACAAAAACAACATAGATATATTAACACCTGGAGAACTTTGCTCTCTAGATCCAGTGAATGTGTCAAGATATTTCCATCATTGTTTCATTGCCATGCTACACTTTATTTGCAGTAAAACTGTTCCTCCCCTTGGAGAAGGGCAACACTTCCTTTGGAGAAAAGAATATCAAGCGAGAGGAGCACCACATATTCACATGCTGTTATAGATCAAAGGTGCACCTAAATTTGGTCACGACAGTGATAGCACTGTTTTGCAGTTTATCCAAATATATGTCACTTGTGAAATCCCTTCACAACAGACACATAGAGAGTTGCATGGGCAGATTTTACAATTTAAAAGACATAAATGTGGCAAATATTGTCACCGCAAATACAAAAACAAAGGTAAATACTACACCAAATGCCGCTTTGGTTTCCATAGACCAGTTACAGAAACAGGTAAAGTAAACAACTTCATGTCTTCAGTTCCACATAGCGTTAAAGGTAAATCACCTAAGAACACATATAAATCAAAATATATCAATGATTACAATGCAATCATTGCCCTCTTATGGAATGCAAACATAGATGTTCAGTACATTGCAGACGATTTCTACTGCTGTTGAATGATATGTTACAGCCTACTTAACAAAAGCAGAAAAAACAGAGCTTCAAGACCTCTGGGATGACCTAGCATCAGACAAAACACTATCCCAGAAATTGTACAGCCTAGGCATAAAATGCTCTCGCATAGAGATTGTGGTGCCTATGAAGCAGCAGATCGTTTAACCGGTACTGCTTTGTATGGAAAATCAGACAACGTAGTATGGCTAAGTCTTGGTCCTGCTAAATCTAGGAAAAGAGTGCTGAAATCATATGAGTACATAGAAACAATTGCCAGAAATGATCCCAACAGCCGAGACATTCTAAAAAACAATTTACTGGACACATACTATCCGAACAGGAGTAGCACTTTGGAAAGCATGTGTCTATACCGCATAGCTCAAAACTTTGCATACAAAAATAATATAAAACCCGATGAAAGCAAACGTAGATATAGAGTGACTGATTGTGAAGGGAGCTTAGTAAAACTTACCAAACGAAGCTTAATTAATCATGTAAAATTGTCATTAAAAAATCCTCAACAGAAAGGACTATATTACATGTCTCTGTTACAACTTTTTAAACCATGGAGAAAAGAGGAAGAGATACTAGATAACTATGACTGCTAAGAAGATGCTTTCAAAGCAAATGAAAGCGCTATCACCGATGTGAACTTAACGCTGTACAAAACAATGTTACACAATGAGCAGCAACAGGAAGAAGAACTTCAGGCCCAACTAGATAAGGACTCTTCCGACAGTAGTCAACCTTCTGTAACAGGAAGTCAAGAACCACTAGCACAACCACTAATAGCAAATGAGGCAGAAGTAGCTATGCCAGAAGTAGAAAACACCATGTATCAGTATCAAGAAGATACAGAAGACTAAACTGTACAACAAGCAAAACTTAACAAAGATCAGCGCACCATTTTTGAAGACGTAACAAAACAAATTGTACATGGTGTACAACACAAAAATAAAGAACGTAACTGCCAAAATTACAAACCTATACTGCTGTACGTGAGTGGTGAAGCTGGATCAGGAAAAACATTCTTGATCAAAATCATCAGCAAGTTTCTTCAACAATTGACAAACAACAAACTGTCAGCTGTTGTAACGGCCCCCACAGGTTTAGCTGCCTGCAACATAGGCGGTGTCACTTTTACACTGATTACTACTGCTTCCAGTAGAGCATCAAAATAAATGTGACTATTACAAACTTTCTGCAGAAGCTGCAATGGAAGTACGCAGAGTATTGAAACAAATGAAAATGCTACTAATAGATGAAGTGAGCATGGTCTCCAACCTAATGTTGGCTTTGATTCACCTCAGATTGCAGGAAGTACTTAAAAATAACAACAAAGAACTCTTTGCAGGGAAGCACATTATCATTTTCGGAGATCTTCTACAATTGACAACAGTGAAAGGTGAACCCATTTTTGAAACCTTAGGCCACAAACTGTGCTGTAAAAAAAAAAACCTTCGGCAACATTTCCAATACAGAGAATTAACAGAGAACATGCGGCAATCTGCAGATCTCACTTATGCCAACATCTTGAAAAGTATTAGAGTTGGTGTACTAAGTAGTATTGAAAAACCGGCACATTCATGCACTTTATGGCGATAATGCATGTGCAACTGATGTTATGGAACAATTAGCGCACAAAAATGTCAATTGTATGGCCTTAATGCCAACTCTTGCAAGCTGTTTCAAATTCAATGAAACAATGTTAAATAAAGAAATGCAACCAATTATGGATATTAGAGCTACAGACAAACTAGACGTACATGGTATGGCAGTACCCATGTGTGAGCAAGCCACAACAAGACTAAGTAGTTTAGAAAATTCAATCTCCAACACAGCTGGGTTGGAAAAAATATTACAATTACCCTTAAATTGTAGAGTAATGCTTAAACGTAACTTTGACATCGAGCAATGGCTAGTTAATGGAGCACTGGGTACCGTTGTTGGCTTTCAATCATACCCACGTGATAGCAATATTCAGTTTGTCAATATTCGCTTTGATAAACTTTCAGAAGTGAAAAGGATAGGGAGCTCAATTGCTCGGTTCCTTCTCTTCAAAGACATGTATGTACGCAGAGAACAATTTTCTCTAACTCTTGCATATGCAGTTACCATTCATAAATCCCAAGGTCTTACCCTAGACAAAGCATTGATAGATATAGGAAACACAGTCTTTAAAGAAGGCATGAGCTACGTAGCATTATCACGCTTATGTACATTTGACGGTCTATTGCTAATGAACTTTGATGCAAGTAAAGTCAAAGCTGATATTCCTTGCATTGTAGAATACAATAGACTGCGTTCACTGCACACCCCCATCTGAAACAATACCCTGTTCCAGATAAAGTAAAACGTGGTAAAAGAAAACTAAATCAAACAGAAATGCAACAGAATCGAACAGCAAATACCTCAAAGAAAACAAAAGAAGCTAAAGCTTCATCAATTACCACAAACAAAGAAGAACCTATTAGGGAATGTGAACCAGGTACGTCTTCAAAGAAGGAACAGAAACTCCGAAAAATGCACTCAGATGCAGAACTAGCTGGTCCATTCAAATTTGCAAATGTAACAATGAATATTCTATTTCAATTGCCACCAATTGTTAACAATATTTACTTACACAGTACAGACCAATTGTGTTTGCAAATGTTAGTGCTTCATAGAAACGCAACAAACAATCCTGACAACACGTATAGTGTGCATGGAATAAGGCAAGAATTGGACCACTGTGCTAGAATGGTGAGATTCACTATAAACTCACAAGAAGATCCACAAGAATGTTTAATGTACTTACTACTAGTATTGGAAAAGAAAAGCATACCTGTAAATTAAATCTTCCAGATTTCGTACATGTGGAAACATACATGCACTCTCTGTAGCAATGTGATACAGGAACAAATCCCAAATGAGCGATTTGTGTATGTTTACATACCTAATTGTGAATCTATTCCATTTCAGCAACTTGTACAGAATGCAAACCATGGCAGATTATGTACTATTTGCAATTCAGACAATCGCCAAACCTTACTGATACAATCACATAGTGCTTACATAATACTTATGCTTCTACGTTATAATGCAGATGGTACTAAAAACAACTGCAAACTGACTGGATTCAGACACGGTCAAGTGTCACTTGGAAAGAAAACCTTTACAACAATAGGTATTATCTACCATGCAGGAGCTAACACCATTGCAGGTCACTACACAGCATACATTAAACAGAAATGTGGATGGTTTGAATGTAATGATAGCACCATTACTCTAAAGCAGAGATTGCCAGCTAACCTTACAAATGCGTATTATTATTTTTTTTAATTTCTTTATTGTTTTTTTTTTAACAGCAACAAACACTTAATATACAAACAACTTTAACGTAGATGGCTTATTGGCACTTCATGTGGATCTTTTCTTTCCATTGTGGTTTCATAGTTTCCCCAGTGACCATATCAGTTCGGTCTGGACCTCCCGTGGAGTCGAGCACCAGGTCTGGTACGCACAATGTTCTATTCTTGGGCTTCATGCTGGCCTTACTATTTCACCTACGGATCCTCTGTTTCCAAGAGGTCTTCAGGGCTTCCTTCCTCCGGGTAGCCAAAGAGGTCTTGTATTAGTGTGCTCCATGCAGACAACTTGTGCGCAGTTTCACGTTCCCCTCTTATCACTGCTCTTGCCCACACCACTGTCTCTACCTGCGCCCACTTCTGAAGGTCTGACCACCATGCCTCCACACGCGGGCCCTCCTTTGACTTCCATGTCATTGCTATCCGTCTCTTGGCCAGTATACTTATCAAATCTTTCATCTTTGCCAAATGTGAATCATGCTTACCCCCTCTCGAGAAGAGGCCCAGTAGGTACTTTTCGGGATGTTCCGCCTGGATTCGAAGTCCACTTCTTGCTATCTTGAGTCTGATCCCGTCCCAGAACTCCTGTATCACTGGGCAGGACCAGAACATGTGTACCATGTCCGCTTCGTCCGACGAGCAGCGGGGGCACCCGCTCTGAGCCCCTGTATGGACTTTATTCATCTTCTTGGGTGTGAGATACGCTCTATGCGTGACGTATAGCTGCGCCTGCCTAAACTTTGCATTTCTGGATACCTTTTTTGGGTATCGTAAGGCCCTAGTCCATTCTTGATCGCTGAGGGGCCTCCCCAACTCCTCCTCCCAACGCTGCCTCGTATGTTGTTCCTGTGGGTCCTTGGCCTTCAATAGTTGTTCGTACAACCTAGAGGTCGTGTGCGTTCCCTCTGCAATGTCATGCCATACATCTAATGCTGTTTCCTCCACCTGGTCTTCCCAATCTGGCCATCGTCCCGTGATGTTTCTCAGCATTCCGTTATATAGGATGAATTGACCCATATGTACTTCGTATTCATCTACCATTTCGTGGAAGTCCGCCCACCTTCCCTCCCTTCTCAGGTCTCCAATTTGTGCTACCCTTTAGCTTCCCAGTGTGCTCGGTATGTTGCTAATGTATTTGCGTTCCCCCCCAGGAGGCCCGCTAGTGGGATTTGCGTTGACTGCAGATCCTTTACCCCTTGGAGTCTCCACACTCTTTTCCATAAGTCCACTGCAATGTTAAGCATATTCGGCAGGGTTCTGAGCCGGGGTCTATCGAGCCATAGTATTTCCCTTAGGTAATACTGTTTCAATGCAGGTTGGAAAATGCGAGTGTCTATTGTTTCATCTTCCCCCAGCCATTTTACTGCAAATTGCAGCTGCCCCGCTAAATAGTACCTCTCAAAATCCAGTAGTCTGATACCCCCTTCTTCATAGTCCTTCTGCAGGGTCCTTATTGCGATCCTATTTCTCCCTCCCCCCATAGGAATGAACGCGCTATTGTATTTAGTTTGGTGAAAAAGGCCCAGGGTATGTTGTATGGGATGTTCGTGAGGAAGTATAGTAGGCGGGGCAGCACCACCATTTTCAGGAGGGCTGCTCTTCCCATCATTCCCAGTGGTAGTGTCCCCCAGAAAGTCATTGACCGCTGCGTTCTGTCTAGAGCGGCGAGTGTCTTGGATGCATGGGTATCATCAGTATTATGATGTAGGGGGCGTGGCCTAGGTCCATGGACTGAGGACGTGCTTGCCTTGAGCTCCTGCCCCGATCCTGAAGCAGATCCTCCAAAAGAACACTCAACCTAACCCGACGACGCAAATAAATATATGCCCAGCTGCCCCAATCGATCCTGCATCGCCCGATGGTGAATTCCGAACAAAACGGAAACCGAAGCACACAAACGCGACCTCTGCGCTCTGGCCCCCTGGAATCAAAGATGGCGGCCGCAACCTCGTCTGGAGCCTCGAGACGAGAGGAGGCCGAGAACTGAGGGAGGCAGTGTCCGCGGCCCCGGAGAACACAGAGCCGTTAGACACCTGAGCCACCGACGGCGCTCGGGCATCGGCGCCCCCCCCTCTGCGCGGAGACCATCACACGGCGCACTGAGCCTTCCGGAGACATCGGGGCCCTACCTGGAATCCGGCGGCTGGAGGACTTCGCCGCCGGGCAACATCCATCCTGGGCGGACAATTCGGTCCGCGGTGATCCGATCTGGGCAGCCTGGACCGCCTCTGAACCCCGACGGGCGCCGGGGGTGCTCCGCTGCCGAGTGGTGAGGGGGAGCGGGTGGGCACTGGAGGCCTGGGCTGCTGTGGGCCTCTGGGAGAGCCAGGAACGCCGCACGGAGCGGCACATTGAGCACTCCGGGGACATCAGGGCCCTACCTGGAATCCGGCGGCTGGAAGACTTCGCCGCCGGGCAACATCCATCCTCGGCGGACAATTCGGTCCGCGGTGACCCGATCCGGGCGACCTGGACCACCTCTGAACCCCAACAAACGCCCTGCAGACAGCGGCCATACGACACGACATTTCTCCACCTCCTGCCTATGGGGGGAAAAGCAGCACAGCACCATAAATCCTGCAGCGCTGGGAGAGGGAACTGACCGCCGACCTCGGACACTGCCCTCTGGAAAGAATCGCATCAGCACACCACGAAAACGGGGTGAGTAACGCGAGGTCCCTGCTGCAAGCAAGCAAGAAGGCGGCACCCGCAATTAACTAGCGCCCTACACCCTTTCGCATAAAACAGCTGAAGGCCCCCGGAACGGACCAACTCCCCAGGCCCACGCAGCCACCGGGAACGGCCTGAAAAGCCCAAGGATAGGCAAAGACACCCTGCAAGTCGGACAAATAGAGGCCCAGGGGAAAGAGGCGCTGAGGAGCGTAAGGCACAGTGACAACTGAACGCCCAAGAGTTGCCACAGGCCAGGAAGGGGGGAAGGCACACCGGCCACAGTGCCCCACACCCGACACGGTGGGAGGCTAACACCACGACTGCACAACTACCAAATAATAGGGGCCACCGGCGGCCCAGCGCCAACGGCGCAGGAGAATAAGACTGCCAGGAGGGGCTGCACCACCGTAGGCTCCAGCGAAGAAAGCCACTGACCCTACAGCCTGAGAACAAGCGAGTGAGTCCCGAGGAGGAGTGCAGGACCGGGTGCCCGGGAGCGGGGGATGTCGCCTCCCACAGGCAAACTGAAAGCCGCAACAATGGACTCCTTTACAACAGTCAGGCCCAAGCAGCAACAAGAAACAGGGGCAACAGCAGCGCAAACGACTCAAGAGGGAGACCCAACAAACATGCAGCTACTACAGGCAATAACGGCACTACGGACATCGCTTGAAACCAAAATCGATGAGGTTAAAACGGACATACAATTGATCAGACAAGATGCCCGCAACCTCACTGAAAGAGTGACCTCAGTGGAAGCTACTCTACAGGACAGCGTAGACAGCACGACGGAACTCAAATCCAGGGTTCAGGACCTCGAACTAAAGGTGGCAAGGCTGGAGGCACGGTCGGAGGATGCGGAGGGGAGGGCCCGCCGCAACAACATCCGAATCCTTGGGGTCCCGGAAGGCATGGAAGGCCCGGACCCAACAGAATTCATAGAGACGATGCTACAACAGGAAATCGGGGCCGGCAATCTGTCTCAGGGATTCTCTATAGAGCGAGCCCACAGGTCCCTACAAAAAAGACCTCCGCCGGGCTCACACCCACGCCCAATGATTGCCAAAGTCCTAAACTTTAGAGACAGAGAGACAATACTAAGATTCTCCAGAGAAGGAGGGGAAATTAGGAGACAAGATGCCAAAATAGTGGTGTACCCGGACTACAACCCCACTGTACAACGAACGAGAAATTCCTTTATCCCGGTGAAGGCAAGACTACGTGAACTCAACTTGAAGTATATGCTGATGTACCCATCGTGCCTCAAAGTGATACACAAAGGTAAAGCGGTCTTCCTGGACACCCCGGAGGCAGCAAACATGTGGCTCGAACACAACAACCTTGCAGACGGTAAGGAAGGAATGGCAAGAGGAACCACAGGACATTGAACGCCCGAAGAACCGGGCGGAAAGGACTGATGTCAGCACAACAGGTTGATAAACAAACCAAGGCATGGCATAACAAACTACAGCATCAAGGAAGCAATAATGAGCAGGAGCACAGCAACCTACACGACAAGACGTCAACGCACCCCCTCAAGACACGTGTAGGCATACAGCCGACACAACACCCGCACCGGGAGGCCTGGAAAGGCCCAGAAGGCTCGGGAGCCCCTGAGCACTGCCAGTTGGAAGCAACTGCTGGGGGCAGTTCAAAGTTGCACTGTTTACTGTTCTCATTCACCAGAATGAACGTTACTACTGTTGGTAAGTCTCCAAAGGGAAAGAAAAGAGGGGGACGAGGGGCCGACCGAAGGGAAAGGGAAACCAGTGCCTCGGCCCACACAGGGAAGGGACCTTCGATATCGGGCCCGCAACCACGGACATTTAAGAGAGAGAAGCAGAATAATTACCATACCCACCTTAAACCACCATGACCACTACGACAATTAAAATACTGACATGGAACGTGAGAGGCCTGGGGACATATCTCCGCAGAAACAGAATTAAGACCTATCTGCACAGGAAGGGGGTGATGATAGCACTCTTACAGGAGACCCACTGCTCCGTGGACTCAATGGCCAAACTCCAAACACACTGGGGAGGGCAGGGATTCGGTACTGCTTATTCCAGATATGCTAGGGGAGTATATACTTGGATACACCCACAGCTCCCTTTCCGCTTGACCAAATCAGAAATAGACCCGGAAGGTAGATTCGTAATGCTATGGGGACACATAGAGCAGACGGAAATATGCATCTTGAACTCCTATTTTCCTAATAGCAATATACCGGCCCACTTGAACTCGTTATACCCCAAAATTGCACAACACAGAGACGGTCTGTTCATCTGGGGGGGCGACCTCAATTGCATATGTGACCCGAACCTAGATAGATCCATTCCCCTCCCGAAAGGTCAGTCAGCAGCAACAACAGCTCTGACTGCAATGATAGATAGACTGGACCTGGCAGACATATGGCGAGAAATGCACCCAGCCGTAAGAGGATATTCATACTATTCATCCCCGCACAACCTACACACGAGGCTAGATCACATCCTCATCGGCAGGGAGCACTTACCTCAGGTGGAAGGAGCACAGTACCTAGGAAGGACTATCTCTGATCACTCCCCTCTCCTAGTAACATGGAACCACAATGGCCCCAGACCCCCAATTCCCATGTGGAAAATGCCAGCAGAGGCTCTTAAAGACCCTGCCTTTAGAGAAGAACTGCAAGAATCCATAGATAGCTACATAGAAATCAATGTGGGAAGCGTGGAACACAGTAGCACGGTATGGGATGCCCTAAAAACGGTGATAAGAGGGGAGACCATTGCAAAGGCCGGCGGAATCCGGAAATTGCTCAGGAAGGACTTCGACCAGCTGGAAAGGGAGATCGGAGAACTGGAAGCGGCCCCCATAGACACCCGGGAAAGGGAATCAGAACTTCGAAGGCTAAGGGGGGAGAATGAAACAGCATGGCGCAGACTAGAAAAGTTTGACCACACAGTCAAAACAAACAGAACACATATAGAGGCGGACAGACCGGGCAGGCTGCTGGCCTGGCTATGCCGCAGGGAACACCCTAGACACCCCACCACATTGTTACGAGACGAAGCAGGGAACATACACCACACACAGCAGGGCATCAATGAAGTCTTCAAAGAATACTATGCACGCCTATACTCACACGCGGAAGAGGTCCCCCAAGAACTGATCATGGACACGCTGGATGAGATTGGGCTCCATAAAATGCCTACTGAACAGGCCATGGCACTAGACACAGAAATCACACCTGAGGACATAACCGAAGCAATTAGGTCCCTAGCCACGTGTAAGGCACCTGGCACTGATGGGTTGCCCTCAGAGTTTTATAAAGCTTATGAATCCTCCCTCACACCCCTGCTACATAAAGTATACCGAGAGGCATATGAGAGGGGGATATTGCCGGAAAGCATGAGAGAAACACCTGTGGTCCCAATCCTGAAGCCAAACAAACAGGCAGACCGGTGCGACTCATACCGCCCACTGGCAATGCTAAACTATGATGTGAAAATTTTAACCACCACACTGGCCAAGCACCTGTCTAGAATAATAGGCGACATAATACATCCTGATCAGAACGGCTTTATACCAGGGCGCAACACGTCAATGAACTTGTGCAGGCTGCAACACATTATAGCGCAAACTAGCGAAGATGAGAGTCCCAGTGCATTACTATCCCTCGATGCCATAAAAGCTTTCGGCTCCATTTACTGGGAGTGGCTTGTGGCGGTGCTCAAGGAATTTGGCTTCAGACCCGGATTTATTAGATGGGTTAAGATACTATACGCCAGACCAAGAGCAAGAGTAAAGTCAGGGAAGCATGTGTCAGACGCCTGGAGCATACAAAGAGGGACTAGACAAGGTTGCCCACTATCCCCAATGCTGTACGTATTAGGGCTGGAACCCATAGCTATTTATTTCCGGAAACAGTTTTTTGACGCCGGCATAAGACTAGGAGGGGTGGACCACATCATTTCGCTCTATGCAGATGACGTTCTTATATATGTCAGGGACCCACACATCAACGTGCCAACTATACTAGAAGTCCTGGACAATTACTCCAGAGTCTCTGGGATCCAATTCAGCAAGGCAAAATCCTGCTTGTCCCCACTAGCGGCCCTAAAAAATGAGGACGTAGAAACACTCCCGGAGGTTGGGATAAGATGGCAGACCACCACATTCCGATATCTAGGAATCCAAATAATGCACACCCCAGCACTGATGCATGAACATAACACAAAAGCAGCGCTCCCGGCTCTTCGCAGATCCATGAACTTTTGGTCGAGACTCCCCTTATCTATGATGGGAAGGGCATCCATAATTAAAATGATTGTTTTACCGCGATTCCTATATGGGTTCCCGAATGTACATTACTATATTAATAAACCCTTCTTCCGGCTGCTCGAGATGCTAATAAGAGAGTTCATTTTGGGGGAAAACAGACATAAGATAGCGCTGTCAACACTGACCCTACCATACACAAAAGGCGGCATCCAACTCCCAAATCTAGAAAAGTACTACCTAGCAGCTCAGCTTAGCTTTGTAATTAAATGGTTATCCGATGAGCCCACAGATGAAACACGCCTGCTACAGACCATGAGCCTCCCACTCACTTTGAAGGAACTGGTCTGGGTACCTATGAAACTGCTAGGAGCGGCACCCTCATAGTCACCTTGGGGAGGGAGATCTGGCGTAGAACAAGGACACTCACCCGCACGCAGAACACTTATGCACCAGAAATACCCTTGCTCGCAGACCTGTACACAACGGTCACTGATCTAAAACAAATCAGATTATGGGAAAGCGGAGGGGTTTACACCTGGGGAGATCTTTATGAAGAGGGCATCTTTAAAGAATTTGCCATACTACAGGACAGAGAGGGCATCCACACGGGCCAGTTCCTCTGGTACCAGAGGGCCCGCTCCACAGCACGATGTAAATGGGAAGCATGGCCTCCGGAACCGGACCCGGAACCACTACTCACGCTGTTATACAATATGGGGGAGGGCAGTAGACCAATATCTCAAATATACAGACACCTGAGCGACATTCCTAACCCCCGGAGCACGGAAATGAAGGGTAAATTGGAAATAGATGTAGGCAGAGAAATGACAGAGGGGGAGTGGAATAGGGCGCTTGCATTCCCCAAAGAGGTGTCCAGAAATCATAGATTTCGACAAATGCAGATGAATGTGTTGCACCGAACCTACTTAACCCCGAAACGAATAGCTAAGTTTAACAAACAAACGCAGTCACACTGCACCTGGTGCATGAGGGAGGAAGCGGATCTAATCCACATGATGTGGGAATGCCCCAAGTCCAGGACGCTGTGGGATAGGGTAAACCAGACATGCGAGAAAACAGGCATGACCAACTACAAATCGGCACCTGAAGAATGCCTACTCGGAACCTACCCTAGGCTAGCCAAACTGAAACACATAGTCAGGCTCATGGACATAGCGTGCATTCTGGCCAAAAGAACCATAGCCATGTCCTGGGAAAGACCCGCAGGACTGCAATACAAAGCATGGCATAGTGAAGCAGAACGATGGGTGTCGGCTGAGACCAAGGCCTGGGAAGAAAGTGTCACTAGATCTACGGATGAGTCCAGCAGAGCTCTCGAGGCATGGAAAGAACTTACTAGGCATATGTTTCTCCCCTCGGACGACAAGCCCCCATGAGCCCATGACCCGAAACGAACTCATCTGCAAGACAAGAAAGGGCAACCCCAGATGAATGACTGGAGACAATGATGGTCCTGGGAAGGTATCCCCCCTGCACCCTCCCTGAGTATGCTACCCAACTTCCCTATACCCTCTCCCCCCCGAAACAAGAGACGCTGAAACATATGGACATGGCAAGGAGACAGTTGCTGTTACTCGTTATTTGTTGTTTGTTATATTGTTAAGGCTAAACCGAAAAGCATTGTAAAAGAGTATGCACAAGACGCATCTGCAAAACTTGTAAGTGATATTACTGAAAATGCCGATAAACAAATAAAAATAAAAAAAAATCAGTATTATGATGTATCCCTATACCCAAATATTTAAAGGTGCGGGGCGCCCACGACAGACCCAAGTCCGGCAAACAATGGGGGAGGGGGCGTGTTTCAGTCCTGCTAAGGTGGAAGAGGAGGGACTTCTCTTTATTAATCGCTATGCCCGAGAGCCTAGTGTACGCCCCGATCGCCTCTAGGAGGCAGGGTAGGTTAGCGGTTGGCTCTCGTACGAATAGGAGCATATCGTCCGCGTATAGCGAGATTTGGTGGAACACCCCATCAATGTCCAGTCCGGTATCTCTATATTCTGGTCTAAGGAATACCGCAAATGGCTCTAGAGCCAGGATATATAACATTGGCGATAGCGGGTACCCCTGCTTGGTTCCCCTGTGTATCTTCCACTCCTCGGAAATGAATCGCCCCGTTTTCACCCTTGCTCTGGGTTCCCTGTATAGTAACCTGATCCACCGGAGGTATCCCTCCCTGATACCAAAGTGGGCGAGTACACCCATCAGCCATTCCCAACGCACAGAATCGAAAGCTTTGACAGCGTCCAAAGACACTATTACACTCTCGTCTGGCAGTCGATTTGTCTCATCTATCACATGGTGAAGTCTGCGGAGGTTCCAGGACGTGTTCCTTCCCGGAACGTAGCCCGTTTGGTCCGGGTGGATCAGCGTGGATATTACCTGTTTTAAGCGGTTGGCTAGGACCGCCGTTAATATTTTGGCATCCTGATTAATAAGGGATATTGGCCTATAGGAGGCACATTTCCTGGAGGGCTTCCCTGGTTTGAGAATCGGGACAATTATCGATTCCGACAGGCTTGTTGGGAGACGCATGGTCTCGTATGCGTCTTGGAATGTCTCAAGCAATTTCGGGGCAATGGCGCTCTTGTACGTCTTGTAGAATTCCCCCGGAAGCCCATCCGGGCCCGGGGTTTTGCCAGTGGGAAGCTCTGCGATCACCATCTCTATTTCTTCCACTGTGAGGGGTGCATCCAGCAGCTGGGCCTGTTCCTCCTCCAGCCTCGGCAACCCTATTTCTACCAGTGCATCTGTTATGTCCTCCGGGTCTATTTCCGGATTCAGGGCGTACAGTTGCTCATAAAAACGCGCAAACATTGCGTTAATGTGCCCTTGGTCCCTGATCTCTGCCCCGGTGTGATCTTCTAACACCGTTATGGGATCTTTTTTAATCTCTTGTCTGGTAAGCCAGGCCAGGAGCCTGCTAGGTTTATCCCATTCCATGTGTAACCGCTGTAGGTACCTCCCATAGTTTAGCCTCCCTAGTTTTTCCCAGAGTAACATACATTTAGTCCGCAGCTCTATCAGCTCTCCAGGTTCCTCCCCCTCTAGTCCCGCCGTTGTTCTCTCAATTCAGTCACCCTCTCGAGTTCATTCAATTCCCTCATGGCCGCCCCCGTCAATCCTCCTGTTTTGCCTATTGCCGCTCCCCTTATTACCACCTTGAATGCGTCCTATAATACGGCACCACTCTCAACACTGCCCTCGTTTTGCTCAAAATAATCATCGATCACCTCGCGGAGGTGTTCCTCAAACTCACCCTCCCTCAGGGCCTCTGCTCGGAGTCGCCACCTTGGGATTGGGGCTTTCCTATTGGTGTGTGCCCATGTCGCCACTACTGGGGCATGATCAGAGAGTGTGCGTGCTTTAATGGTGATTCCCGTGATATCTTGTAGTGATTCCCTGCCCGCGAATATGTAGTCTATACGTGTAAATGTTCCATGTGGTGCGCTGTAGTGTGTATAACCCCACCCTTCCCCGTGTACCTGCCTCCATACGTCTTCTAGCTGTAGCTGGTCCAGGCTCCCACACAGTTCTTTGGCTGGAGGCGCCGGCTTCTTGTATTTATTATCAGATCTGTCGAGGAGGGGATTCAAGGTGCAGTTGAAGTCGCCGGCCCAGATGAACGTCGCCTCCCTATATTGCGCTAACTTGGGCGCTAGCTTCCTGAAGAAGTCTGTTGCATCAGTATTCGGTGCGTAGGTGTTGACCAGGCATACTTGAATATGTGGCGCTGTAAATCTGTCCTCCCCATTTCTTGTCCACCTTGGCCTGCCTGTCTCTTGTGAGGTGTGTCTCCTGCAACATCGGTATCTTGATTTTCATCCGGTTTAGCCAGGCATAAACCCTAAGTTTCTTGACATACGCATTGAGTCCTCTCACATTCCAGGTGGCTATCGTCAGTTCATCCGGTTCCATAATCTCCTTTGTTTGCTTGGCTTCTGTGTCCCACTGCCAAGTCCTTGCACCCTGCGCTTTATTCCTCTCGTGCCCATCTCCCTCGGTGTCCTGGTCACGGATCTATGCCTCTTGATGCAGCGGCTGCTGCGGTCACATGGGTCCTGTCCCATGTTGCTCCGGTCGCTTATTGTCTGTATTATTTCAGTGTTCTCTACAATAGTCCTTCCGTAGTTTGTGCCTTGACCTGCCCATTCACTCCATTCAACGTCCATAACTTCAACAAAAACTGAAAAACTAACGCCCAGCCACCCTCCCCCTGCTCGGGCTCTGGCGCTTCTCTCGCCATGCTCTTGTAATGGGCGCAGACTCGCCGCAGCGTGATGCTTTAAAACTGACATCCAAACTGATAGATAATTCTTCTCGGGGGCGCCGCTTCTCTCAGCCAATGCAGCTAAAGTGGGGCCGATTGCTCCTCCATGCTTACTGCTAGCTCCATTTAACTTACGTAATGCTTATTTTCTTGTCCCAGGTTGCCTTTGTTACTTCTCATCGGGGTCTATTTCCAGGATTATTAGCATTTCTCTGTCTCAACTGGGGGAAGCCTTGTGAGTCCATCCAGCTGTGGGCTTCTTCAGTGGAGTCGAAAAAACATGTTTTGCCTTGGTGTATCACCTTGAGTTTATCGGGGAACAGGAGCATGTATCTCACCCCCGCGGTCCTGAGGCGTTCTTTGGTTGGGCCGAACTGTGCTCGTTGCCTCTGTGCCATGGCCATATAGTCGGGATACATTGTGATCTTGGAAGAGTTCCTGATGATTTCCCCCCCCCCTTCCTTGAGAACGCTAGTATTTTCTCCCTGTCTTTGTAGTTCATGATCCTAGCAATCATCGCTCTCGGGGGGGGCACCCGGTTGGGGTCTTCCAGTCAGGGCTCTGTGTGCCCTTTCTACCACAAAGCCCTGGGATAGTGCACCTACTCCGACCTCCTGGAGGAGCATGTTCTCGACGTATTCAGTGGGGTCTTTGCCCTCCTCACCTTCTGGAATTCCAATTATGCGGATGTTGTTCCTCCGCGCTCTCCCTTCTGCGTCTTCTGCTCTCCTTTCTAGAACCTTAATTCTCTGTAGTACCTCCGACATCTGTGTCTGCGTTACCGCAACCCCCGCCGTATTTTGCTGCACCTGCTGTTCCGTCGCCATCACTCTCTCTGTTAGGTTCCTCACATCCTGGCGGAGAAGGCCCACATCTACCATTACTGTACCCAGGTTATTTTCTAGAGATGCTTTCAGGGCCCCGATTGCTGTGTCCATTTTGTTTTCAAGCGATTCTTTCATGGAGGCGATTGTTTCCAGTATCGTGCCTTCGTTGGCGGGTTCCACTGTGCGCGATGTGTCATCCGCCGGTGGCAACAGTTTATGTCCGGACGCCGTCGTAAAAGTCTCCATGCTTACTTGCTTGGTTTTCCCCTCCGCTTTCTTGTTCGGCATCGCAGTGTTTTACGGGTCTCTCCTTATATTGGGTTTATTGCACTCTTCCGGCGGGTGTATTCGTTAGGCTCTCGCGGGTGTCGATTCAGGTTCGGGCCTTCTCGTGCCTGCTGCGTATGTCACCTCAACGTGTCAGGGGCCTTTCCGTCTTCACGTTCCACTTCCACCGGCCGCGCCGATCTCCGTCGCGGGGTTGACTCAGGCTCGGGTCTACCCCGCACTTTTTGTTATGCGCGTGATGTTCCCTCTCCTGTGGATTCACCGGTTCATTCTGTATTACGCGGCCGGGGTCCTCCCACAGCTCGCGCATCCGCCATTTTGATTTCGCAGGATGATTCCCCTCCGGCGGTCTAACTCCTTTTCCACCGCCCGGTTTCCTCCGGGGGCTTTGCCGGGTGGGCAGCAGGTGTTCCTGTCTCTGCGGGGAGACTTTGGCGGTCTTCTGGAATCAATTTATGCTAGTTTTTATCGTATTTTGTCAGGATCGCTCCGGAGCTCCTCGGCAGCGCGTCTCACTACATCGGCTGCTAAGCCACGCCCCTTACAAATGCGTATTTAGTCTTCTTAAAGCCAAAATTTAATAAATAATGTGCACTTCAAGATTACCAAAACATTATGTGAAAGACTACAAACAGTTACAATACGCCTACAGGTATCTAACTGCCCAAGAGGATATAACAACGACACAAATAAATGAATTTCACAGATCTGTAAGAACAAATGCCCAGTTAGAATACGCCTACAGGTATCTAACTGTTGTTAAAAATCAGCAGCAAGGCAACAAACATAACATTAATCAGAAAGAAGAAGGAAGCACTCAAAGGAAACAAGGAAGTAGTTAGTACCATAGCAAATAAAGTTTTTTTTTTATCCGACAAGGATTTTTTTTCCCCAGATCCAAGGATTAGAAAAGCAAACAAAGAAACTGAGCGGAATGCACAGTACACTGGTTTGTAAACTAAATATGAGGGTAAAAAAAAAAGCTAACTGTCTATTATGCAATGTAGTAAGTTTTCATAAAATACTAAAATTAACATACCTTTTTCTTTTATCACAGAAATTAACAAAGGATACTTCCGCCAAGTACTAAAGGCATTTTAAGCATATATGGATTCTGAATAAAGTAAGGCGTAAGTATATTAGCAGTCATTTTGTACACAAGCGAAACCTACATGTCAAATCTATGGTAGCAATATGCTGCTGTGGCTGTAGGCTGGCCCTTGCATCTTGGTTGTGTAACCTGCCACCTACGCCTTACGACCAAGGTACAAAGAGTATAGTTCCTACCCACAACCATCGCTGCATATCAAAACCATGGTCCTTGTAAATTAACTACTTTTAAGTTAACTTTTGGGACCATCGTCTGCAGCCATGCAGCCAAGATGCTAGGACGTGTACACAACTACCGCATTACACCACACCCATATTCACTTATAACCCCATTGCTTATGACTTCAGTCTATGGTGCATGGCCTTTGGACATGCAGACAACCCTCTGGGTCCAGGGCAGAAACACCACAGCATATTGGAACCATTGTGCCTTGTAATTTCACTATGTACAAAGTTGGTTTTGGGAGCATAGCCTTCGGCCATGCTCCCAAAACGCTACGTCCTCCCCACAACCATCTGAATGATGTTGCATAGTACAAGTGTACCTATAGCTGTGATATGCTGCAGTAGTTTGTAGCCACAGGCTACAGACGTGAGTGTGAGGCCATAGATTTATCAATGAATGGGTATACAGTATATAAAATCCATAGGTGCTTACAACTGCAGTGCGTATTACTTTGTCCAAATACTCTACATCCTGGCCACTACTACCACACCATATGACATCCATTGGAGCATATAACAACATTACGTACAAATGTGCTTTTGGGGGCATGGCCTTCGGCCATGCACCCATAACTGCAGCCTGTAGGGTATATTGTGGAGATTTGGGGCCTGACGGTATTTTATTACCGCCGAAAAATAACTTAGCAATAATCACTCTTTGTATTCAGATTTGGCCATGTGCAACAATAATACAATGGACATGCATTATTTCAGCACCCAGACCTGCATATTTGGTATACGTGGTTGGTAGGCGCGGTTGGTGGTATTTTGGTGAGCATAATTCCCTTGTTTTATTTGTGGCCCCAATGTCCAAAATCCCTTATCTTTGCTTAGATTTTTCGTGTGATCACTAGAGAGACCTCAGACCTACATTTTAGGAAGACCACATTTTTCAGTAATAGTGATGGTGTGCCACCATGGGCGAACTCACTGACTTATTTACGACAGAGAGCTATATATGGTAGTCTTGTGGTAATTTCCACTACCTTATATACGGTAGGGAGCTATGTTCAGAGAGTCTCTCTTCCCGTTGGCTCATGTACCTCCAACAAGCTATGCTACGGTCACTCACAACTGTTCATACTGATTCTGACATGCACACATCTGTCTTAAAATGACCATTGCACTGTTTAAAAATCTCCCCACATCATCGGCATTGTAATGGTAAATATTAAATACACCACCCGTCTGTTTTCAAATATTTTTCTGTATTATAAAAGTTGCATTTAAACACGATCTCACTCTTTACAGAAATAAATAAAATGGTACAGTAAAAGCATTGTCTATGACACACTGCAAAGAGAGTGGCGGAGAACAGAACTCAAATTGCAACATTAGCATTTGATTAAGGCATGCACAGGAATCCTACACTGACTGCATATTACCGTACACACTCAGCTCCCACACTTCTCATTACCTTATCTTTTTAGTTGTTCTCTTTGGCTGTTCTCTTTGTGAATGTGGCTCCCTTGGATTAACTCCAGCAAAAAGGAACGCTTGCCTTCTCAAACCGGGGTCATTGCCTGGAATTCTCAGCTTTTGCAGATAGGAACGCCTCAGCCAGTGGAAAGGTCCTTCTTTCAGCTCTCCCCAATCTCGACTGCCAAATCTTTACTGTAGCAGGACGCAGGGATCTGCATTCAGTCAGGAGTCCCACAGCCAGGTCTTCTCCCCAGTAGTGCAGAAAAATGTCTCCCTGTCTTTTTCCCCGATACTGCCCACTAAAACTTTCATCTCAGCCCTCTGTATGACGTGTCCCAATGAAATCCATCATCTCTCATCCTCCTACTCTCAACAATAGCTTCGCTTATACATTTGCAATTGTTGCAAATCTGACTTCCTTCTTCCTGCAGTTACTGTGCACAAAAACACGGAGAAGCAGACAAAGAAGAGAAGAAAAAAAATCTGCACACACATTTAAATGGTTTTCAGAGTATGCCTAATTCTGCAGTGGAGAACACATTTCATTAGTGGGTTATGTTAAATAAGGTTTTATTAGTCAGGTTAATGGTTAATAGGTTAGCTGTTAATTTTCAAATGTGTCTCTCGCACCATAGGCATTTCAGGTGAAAAATAGTGTGCATTTTTAAATGAGCACGTGTGCTTTTAACTGTAAAAATAGATTTGCATCTTATATGTTAAAATCGTTTTTGACTGAATAGCCTGTCTTTCCTTGTTAATCTGGTAACCCATATAGCAATGCACCGCACCCTTGTGGTGGTGCTGCAAAAAAAAAATGTGCTACTTGTGCAGTAGTGCTGTACTCTGTGCTGTTTGCTACCTGTGCAGTAGTGCTGTACTCTGTGCTGTTTGCTACCTGTGCAGTAGTGCTGTACTCTGTGCTGTTTGCTACCTGTGCAGTAGTGCTGTACTCTGTGCTGTACCATGCCAAATATCCTTACATATACCCTCCTTTTGTTTTTAGAACTTGGCTACAATCCAAGCCAATTCCTAAAAACAACTTGTTCTCTCTCTTTTTTTTTTTTTTTTTACAATATAGCAATCCAACAAAATGAATATTCATGTGCATCAATGAAAAATTTGCAATCAACATTTCATCTGAGTCCATCAGTTCATAAAATGTTCCACATTTGCCTTCTCAGTGGAAGTGGCATTACTTTAAGTTTAAATTTTCCAAGTCAATTAAAAACAACAAAATAAAACAACTAACTAAAACAAATAATTAATATAACAAATTAAAATAAATAATTAAAATAATAAATACGTGGAACTTCATATGCCGGAACTTTTGTTTTGTCTCTTTTGGTATGTCCCGACCAGCGATGTTATTCGGTTCATTCGAGTATTTTTTCATCTTGGCAATCTTGAATCCACAGCAGTCATCTCTTTTGGCATTCCGGTTATTTTGTCTTCACCTCCACCTGGAGGCAGGCATCTTTTGGTCTTCATCCAGGGGACTCCAGGACTCCATCGTCTCTCCCGTGGGCTCTGATCTCGAAACCTCCGACCAAATAATGTTAATTGTCTAAATCAAAATAGAAAATAAACAAATTAAGTACATAGCATAATACTAACTTCATCCTTTTGCCAAAAATAAAACATGCTTGGTAAAAATATTTCATTTTTTTTTTTTTTTTTAAATTAAACACAAGTTAAAAGAAAACAAGCAGATATTCAATATTTAACACACTTTCTCTCTGCACACCAACCATGAGCTTCCATTATATGTGCATTTATTTATTTATTTATTTATTTATTTATTTATATTATATATTTTTACATATATTACAGTGTTTATGTGCCATCATAACAATCAACTTTTTTTTTTTTTTTTTTAACTTCTTTGTCACTGCCTCCTGACTACATCCACTTATTTTCTCCTTTTTTTTTTTTAAGGGACTTTATCTGTCTCTACATGCTCAAGCTGCCTGATCTCATGTCTGGGATGGCATGGTTTGATTTGATTTACATGGACAAACTGCTCTATTGCTGTTTCACCTTCATTTTTCAAAATTTTATACACTACAGGAGAGACCTTATCTATAATTCGAAATGGCCCCTGCCAGGCCGCTAGAAATTTAGAATTTTTCTGTTTACTTTTTCCAAAATGAAACTTGTACACCTGATCCCCTACACTGTATTCCTTTACTGATGTCTTTTTATCATAATATGACTTTGCACTGTCAGCAGCTCTTTCCAGATTTCTCTGCACAAAAGCAAATGCATGTTGCAAATGTCTCCTCAGTTCATCAATATATTCATGAACTGTGGATGCACTCACAAGGGTTTGCTCATGTGTTCTGTATAGTAGGTGTTGTGGTAACACCATTTTCCTACCTGTTAAGACCTCATGGGGGCTAACACCTGTTGCTTTGGCAGGAGTCGACCTGATTGCCATCAAAACCAATGGTAAACGCAAATCCCAGCTGGAACCTGCTTCTGCCACAAATTTCTTTAAAATATCCACAACAGACCTATTGCTTCTTTCAACTGTACCTGAAGACGCCGCCCGATATGCGATATGTAGTTTCCTTTTCACACCTAGTATTTGCCATACCTTACTCATTAGAGCACTTGTGAAATGACTTCCTCTGTCTGACTCAATTCTTTGTGGCAACCCAAACCTTGAGAACACATGGTTCACCAGCAATGTGGCTGCTGTTTGCGCACTACAATCTGGTGCAGGAATGCACTCAATCCACTTCGACATCAAACATACCACACTCAAAATATAACGGTGTCCCCTGCTCGACCTTTTTAAAGGACCTACATAGTCTATTTGCAAATCTGACCATGGGAGAGTTAGGCCTCTTTTCATCAATGGTGCTCTATGCATTGGTGAAGCAGGTTTAAATTGGGCGCATACTAGACATCCTCTAGTATATAATTCCACATCTTGGGACATATGTGGCCAGTAAGCATAATCTTTTAATATTTCTAATGTTTTTTGTGAACCTCTATGGCCCGCAGTTATGGCATCATGTGCATGGTGTAGCATCAGTCCTCTGAATGAAAGGGGTACTACCCACTGTATTTGTCCTGTTATGGACTCTCTAATCATGAGTCCATCCTGTAATCTGATTCGTGTTTTGTTCTTTAATAACACCCTCAACTCTTCTTTTCCCATACAATCATTTTCTGTTAAAGGATTTTGTTCAGGATCTATCAAATGATTATAATAGATTCCCAAAATGTGATCATTCTTTTGTGCCTCAATCAAATCTTGGTCTGGCGTGTCATGGCTCCACTGCACCACCGGTTGATCTACCTCCTTTGGTGCTTTAGAACGTGTGACTGCATCAATTTGTATTTCACCCATTAAATAATCAATAGGTAGCAATTCTCCCATCACAGCCCCAATCTTAGCCAGATGGTCTGCCTTATCATTTCCCTCCTTATCCTCTCCTGGTGTTTTTAAATGCCCACGAATTTTTCTCCAGTATATTGTTAAATTATTTTCTGACACCAATTTGTCTATGGCTTGTATCATTTTTCCATGTTTAAGTGGCTTTTTGTTGTATGTAACCATGCCTCTTGCTTTCCAACCAGGCAAATACTCCACAAAGCTATTCCGTGCATAGTCAGAATCAGTCACCAGGACAATTTCACTGAACTTTTTATCAACTGCAGTAGCAATTGCTTTATAGATGGCTGCCAATTCCGCCACCTGACTGCTCCTATCTCCAATCCTCATCCCTATACTGGGAACGCCTTCACATTTCAACCAGACATTTCCTATTCCTGCCACTAACTGTTTATTACTGTCATTTTCAATGTGAAAAGCACAACCATCCACATATACAGTTGGTAAATCCTTGCATGTTTTTTCATCAAAAGCTTTGTGTGATGATTGTTCAAATTCCTGCAAACTAGTTTCCACTTCCATTTCATTTGGTATTTGTTCAGCTGCACAATCATGTAAGTCAGCTAACCCTTGAGCAATTGGGCTCTTTTTATTTTGTCCATATCTCACTTCTACGGGAAAACCTTGTAATGCCAGCGTCCATGAAGTGATTCTGGATTGCGCTAGATTGCCTGATCTAATTCTTTTACTCTCTAAAAATTGCAAAGGTTGATGATTTGTTTCAATAATCACCTTTTCTCCCTGAACAATGGGGCGGAAATGTTGTAGCGCCCACACAGTGGTTAATAGGGCCTTTTCACATTCATTAAATTTCATTTCAACTTGGGAAAATGCCTTACTTGCATATGCAATGGTTTTGTGATTCAAATCGTGTTTTTGTGATAATACTGCTGACATACAATGTTCAGAAAAACCTATTTCTATAAAGAAATCCCTGTCCTTTATGGGGTATGCTAAACATGGTGCCTTTACAAGACATTCCTTCAATCTAGCCACTGCATCAGACTGCTCTCTTTCCCATCTCCAGGGAGTATCTAGTTTAAGCAGTTTAGTCAATGGTTGAGTGATTTCTGCATAATTCTCAATGAACTTTCTGTTATAGCCTGTCATCCCTAATAAACTTTTTACTCCTTTCACATTTTTAGGATCTTTTAATCTTTGTATGGCCTCTATTTTCTTCCTTTGTGGATTTAGCCCATGTTCAGTCACTTCATGCCCTAGAAAGTTCACTTTTTTCTTGCACCATTGTGCTTTTTGCAAAGATACTTTGGCGCCTGCTTTCTGCAATTGGCCAAGCACATGTCTTATTTCATCAAAATGGCTTTTCAGGCTTTCATTTTTTATCAGGACATCATCCACATAAACTATTGTTCCTCTTTCCGCTGCCTTTCTCAAAAATATGCCAAATTCACTCCCACTATTGATGTACCCGAACGGAGCTCTAAGCCAGGCATATTGAGTCCTGTCGAATGTAAAGGAAAATAAGTGTTGTATCTCCTCTGCCAATGGCACACACCAATATCCAGATGTGAGATCTAACGTGGTAAATACATTTGAACCATGTATCTGAGCTAGGCCCTGATCAATGAATGGTAGTGGCCATCTAGATACTGGTACTCTTTTATTTAACTCTCTTAAGTCTGCACACAGCCGCCATTGACCATTTGGCTTTAACACACCTAAAATAGGCGTATTGGATGTGCTATGAATGGGCCTGATTATTCCCCGTGATTCCAAATTTTTAATAATCTCTGCCAATGATTCTAAACATGCCAGCGGTAGTCTATACTGGCGTACAAACACTGGATTTCTGCTACAACCTTCTGGTAGTGTGGCCACATGTAAATCAGTTAAACCACAATCATAAGCATCTTTTGCAAATACATCCTTAAACTCCATAAATATTTCCCTCAGGTCGTCTCTATCCTTATCGCTGTCACATGCATCCGCTAAGGAGATCTGCTCTTCTACCATTTTGGAAAATTCTGGAAACTCTTCTGGTAAAGGAATCTCAGCGCTTTCCTCTAACTGTGTGGCTGTGTCTTTTTGTAGAGCTGCCACTTTTAAATATTTTGGCATATCAGCTTCCACTTCAATGGGCTGATTTCCTGTTTCATTTTCATTTAAATTAAATATTATGCAATCCTCTTGATGGCAGCACACTGTCTCATTTGAATCATAAGGATACACAGAATGAATTTTAAATATTCCTTTGGGCTGAGAGTCCAGGTGTTCTGGCAACTCGCCCTTGGCATCTACATATTTTTCAGGAATATTCCCAATCACCATGTTATTTAAATCTGCCGTATAATGTGATTTTTGTATGGCCATTCCTAATGGGGAGTTTTCCTCTAAATGAATATCCTGACAACCTTTATTATTTACCATGATTTTTACAGATCCCTCACCAATGTCTACCAATGGAATGTATTCATAATCCAGGCCTTGCTGTTTTATGGATTCATTCAGGCATACAAATGCATCAGAGCCTTTCATCTGCTGTCCATTTTTGCATTTCAGTGTTATTGCAAACTGTTTTGTAAATGCAGGAATAATAGTATTTTTCCTCATTTGTAATTCGACTGCATAAGGAACCAGTTGTGCACAATGATAAGCCCTTCTTTTGTCTTCAAATTCAGGTGCCGGACCACCTAGGCGTGACCATATTTTTTGATTAAGGAAATCTAACACCATACACATTCTGTGCATGATGTCATTGCCCATGTAAAATTCATTTTGTGCTCCACTCACTATCCATACATTATGGTAAATTGTTTTCTGCCCAATGCTAATTTTAAGCATGCATCTGCCTGCAATTCGGTTTTCAAGGTCTGGACTGTCCAACCCAGAAACATATTGGTTTTTAATCCTAAATTTCGGGATTTCTTCCCTCTCCATAATTTTTTGCAACAATTTCTCATTAATGAAACTCCTTTCATGTTCAAGTGCTAAAGTGGCTTTTATTGTTTTAAGATAATCATTTATACCAACATGAACCCATGGTTGCTCATCTTCCATGTGTATTTCTGCCAGAGTGGTAATGTGTTTTTCTGAATCTGTTTTAGGAGCAATATTCTGTTTGCATGTTTTCTCTTTTAAATAGAAACGTAATGTGTGCTCATCTATGGCAGTCTGCCAATCTTTCCTTGGGTCCAAGTATATTTGTACAGGTAGTTTTTCATTGTCGCTCTGCATTTTGTCTTGACACATTAATATAAAAGTGACACTAGGTATGCAGCTATTCTGGAGATATACCTCCACAGCATCATTTGTTTTGGCAACGGTGTGACATTCATTTATATTGCTGTTTTGTGATTTTAGTTTCTTAGGCCTCAATGGTTTTTTGGTTAAGGACCACAGCACTCCATTCACCCCATCTATGAGAGGAGACAATCTTTTCAGGCAATCTGTCCCCATCAGAAATGGAATTTCACAAATAGATGTGATCAATACCTCTTGTTTCATTCTGTGCTTTCCTATTTTTATGTCAACCTCAGTTACACCTATGATGGGCACCTCCTCCCCATTAAAGTTATGCACTGGGCCTTGATTTGCCTTCACTGTGATCTGACTCTGTGGAGGCCTCCCTTCATTGATACTCTTTACCAGCTCCTTGGACATAATTGTGGCCTGTGCGCCAGTGTCAATCATAGCGAAGGTGTGGCATTTTTCTTCTACAGTGATGGGTGCATAATATCTGTCCTCAACTTCCTCTAATACACATAAGAAATGTGAATTCTTACTGATTTCAGGGCTCACCTTTCTCAGATCTTTTTCACTTTTGGCTAAGCACATTGGTAAATGAAAAGACATTTTTCCCTCCTTTTTACCCATTTCTGTGCGAGATATTTTATTCATTTCTCCATGTTCAGAGGTTTTTTGGAGTGTGGCCACTGTTCGCCCATCCATCTGGGTAACATCAGAGACCACATTACAACCTTCCAACTGAACATGTGTAACAACATCATTCAGCAATTTGTCATTTTTTAATTCTGTGCATTTGTGATCATTTAGTGTAATACCAGCCCTTTCAGCCTCTTCAAAAATATGTGGCTCAAAGAATTCTTCAGGTGATTGACTTGTACCCTCCTTGTGAGTATTTCCTTTTTCTGTCTGTGTTTGGTCATTGTTTTGCTTGCCCAGGGACGGAGCTATGGCATCCCCACTTACTCCCTGTTCACTGGTATTCCCCATGCATGAGTCATTTTTCTTAAATCTGTTCCTTTGTTCTTTTGGAATTCCTAATGTTTCTTTTTCATTTGTGCAAATCTTTACTGTTTTATTTAGCTCTAAGTTAAACCGTACCTCTTTTTTAGAAATATTTGCACTTTCTATCACAATTTCATTTACTGGTACTTTCATTTTTAATCGATTAGTCATCTCAGAGTTGTTATGCAAAATTATATCAGAGCAATCTGTCATTTTGGCACTGCAGTTATCATGAGTACTTAGTCACTTTTCGGAAGCCCCCGGTCATTGCTATGGCCATCAGCCCCCTCTTTGGAAGGTTGTATTTGCGCTGTATAGAGCTTTCCTATTTGCTCAGCTAACATTTTCACTTGGGCCTCAAGGCACTGGAACCTTTCCATCTCTCTAGGATCCTCTTTCTGTGGCCTAGGTCGATATTGGTTGTTTTCCCCCTGATTGGATCTATTCTGATACCTCTCAGGTGATTGATGTCGGTTGGGATGGTTTCTGAACTCTTGATTCATTTGTGGAGGGGAGCGGGTTGCACCCATCCTTTGATTATAGTCCCCTGGTGGGGAATCTTTGTACTGGCGTGGATTGTAGTTCACGTTTTGCCTCATGTCCTGTCTCTCAGATTGTGGGTACTGGCCCCTATGTTGATTTCCATTATCAGTAAATCGATCCACATATCGGGGCCTATCCTGATTACCATATATCATGGTGCTGGGATCAAATCTGCTCTGTGTCCCCAATGACTGGTAGGGACCATCATTTCTTTGATCTTGATTTTGTCTCTGGTTATTGTTCATACCTGCCATATCAGGCCGATATCCTACCCGGGGTCTATCCCCTAAATATCTAGGGCTGATGTAGCTCTCTCTATTACTAGGATCATGTGTTTGGAACATTGGTACAGGAAATGGCGATCTTTGTTGATTACCCCTTTGTTCAGGTGTCACATTATTTTTACCTTGGCTTTGAGCAGACTCAAGGGACATTTTGGCTGACCTGATTTCCATTACTGTGGCTGAGGGTTCTTTAGATTTAGGCCTGGTATCTTTCATTTTATCACTTTCTCTACCCTGACAATAGAGTACCTCATATAGCTTTGTGCTTTGATGTACAATCCATTCAAGGGACTTGTCACGGTCAAATTCACGGACCAATTGGGATATGATGTCTTTCTGTAGCCCATAGAAGTATGCGGTTTTAAACTCATTGGAATTTGAGTCAAAAGATACATCAAAGCGAGAGAATGCTCTTTTTAAGTCTTGTAAAAATTGGCGAGGGGATGTATTAGGTCCAGCAGTAATTGTGTACGCGACTTTCTTTGCCTCCTGCAATGACTGAAAAGGAGAAAAATGACGCCTAATTTCTTTTTCAAACTCCAGCCATGTCATATTCTGCTGTTCATTTAATCCCCTTATGATGCTGGCCGTCGGGGCATCTAAAGTTAAATGAAAATATTGTCTGTACTGTTCCCTAGGTATCTGGAGTGCTTTAAAAATGTCATGCACCGCTTCTAAGTGATCCTCAATGCAGCATTCACCTCCCTTTTTAAATGGTTTGATCAGGGCTTTAATGGATTTCATTATTTTTATGGGGCTACTTGTTGCAATGCATGGAATTGCACTATTTTGTGACTCAATCCTGTTTTCAGGTGTATGAGATTGGTGGCTGCCCCCAATGGGAGTATCAAATCCCCCAAGGGCGCTGCAACCAAGTTCAGTCACCGGCCCAGTCACTGGGGCACTAGCTCTTTGGGCATAGCTAGAATTCACCTCCACTCCATTGAATGTGGTACCCTGCCGCCTCTCCTGGGACCTGGGAATGCACATTTGCTGTTCTAAGTCCTTACACTTTTTAAGGAGTCTGTTGACTTCATCTTGCAAATAATTATTTTCATCACTCATTTTATTAATCACCTCCTGCATATCGCACATTTGCATTTGGCATTCATTGAACTCTTTATTTCTCTTGTCTCTTTCTTGAATCATTTTAATCATTTCTTGTTCTGCACTCTGGAGATCACCTTCTTTTTCGCAATGTTCTTTTTGTAAAATCTGCATTTCTGAAACAACCTCATCTTTATCCTGCCTAATGTGATCCACTAAGGCTTTTAAGTGTGCCAATTCTTGCTCACTATCTTCAAATTGTTTCTTGCTTTTGGATAACTGAGTATCAAAGTCTCTGCATTTTAATTGCATGTCTTTTTGGCATACATCCAATTCTGCTCTCAACATTTCCTGATTTTTACTTGCCCCCTCTAATTCAGTCTTTAACCTGTTAATTAGCTGAGTATTATTCTCTTGCATTCGCAGGGATTTGTTTAAAATAAACCATATTTTGCCGCATAGCCGTATTAAACAGTCTTTCTCTGCACTTTTATCGGCTGCATTCAATAATCTTGTAAGGCAGACCTGAATTATGCTGCCTTCTGCAAAAATATTGTCTAGTTTTTCTTTCTGCACCTCACCCTGAATGCGGTTACTCCATTCTAACGTGCTATTCGAAGACCAATTCCCATGTGCAAATAACTTTGCCTATAAATATTGCACTAGATCTGAGAATGTGGTTTCCCTTTGTGACATTCTGAAATTCGTTTTTAGTGGCACACTGCTATTATAAAATGGGTTCCCTTTAATGTGCAAATGGCAGTGTGAGACACACTTGCCACGCCCAGTAGGTACTCTATGATCACTTTCCCGGCCTGCAACGCACCATAAATATGTAGGGTATTTTGTGGAGATTTGGGGCCTGACGGTATTTTATTACCGCCGAAAAATAACTTAGCAATAATCACTCTTTGTATTCAGATTTGGCCATGTGCAACAATAATACAATGGACATGCATTATTTCAGCACCCAGACCTGCATATTTGGTATTCGTGGTTGGTAGGCGCGGTTGGTGGTATTTTGGTGAGCATAATTCCCTTGTTTTATTTGTGGCCCCAATGTCCAAAATCCCTTATCTTTGCTTAGATTTTTCGTGTGATCAATAGAGAGACCTCAGACCTACATTTTAGGAAGACCACATTTTTCAGTAATAGTGATGGTGTGCCACCATGGGCGAACTCACTGACTTATTTACGACAGAGAGCTATATATGGTAGTCTTGTGGTAATTTCCACTACCTTATATACGGGAGGGAGCTATGTTCAGAGAGTCTCTCTTCCCGTTGGCTCATGTACCTCCAACAAGCTATGCTACGGTCACTCACAACTGTTCATACTGATTCTGACATGCACACATCTGTCTTAAAATGACCATTGCACTGTTTAAAAATCTCCCCACATCATCGGCATTGTAATGGTAAATATTAAATACACCACCCGTCTGTTTTCAAATATTTTTCTGTATTATAAAAGTTGCATTTAAACACGATCTCACTCTTTACAGAAATAAATAAAATGGTACAGTAAAAGCATTGTCTATGACACACTGCAAAGAGAGTGGCGGAGAAGAGAACTCAAATTGCAACATTAGCATTTGATTAAGGCATGCACAGGAATCCTACACTGACTGCATATTACCGTACACACTCAGCTCCCACACTTCTCATTACCTTATCTTTTTAGTTGTTCTCTTTGGCTGTTCTCTTTGTGAATGTGGCTCCCTTGGATTAACTCCAGTAAAAAGGAACGCTTGCCTTCTCAAACCGGGGTCATTGCCTGGAATTCTCAGCTTTTGCAGATAGGAACGCCTCAGCCAGTGGAAAGGTCCTTCTTTCAGCTCTCCCCAATCTCGACTGCCAAATCTTTACTGTAGCAGGACGCAGGGATCTGCATTCAGTCAGGAGTCCCACAGCCAGGTCTTCTCCCCAGTAGTGCAGAAAAATGTCTCCCTGTCTTTTTCCCCGATACTGCCCACTAAAACTTTCATCTCAGCCCTCTGTATGACGTGTCCCAATGAAATCCATCATCTCTCATCCTCCTACTCTCAACAATAGCTTCGCTTATACATTTGCAATTGTTGCAAATCTGACTTCCTTCTTCCTGCAGTTACTGTGCACAAAAACACGGAGAAGCAGACAAAGAAGAGAAGAAAAAAAATCTGCACACACATTTAAATGGTTTTCAGAGTATGCCTAATTCTGCAGTGGAGAACACATTTCATTAGTGGGTTATGTTAAATAAGGTTTTATTAGTCAGGTTAATGGTTAATAGGTTAGCTGTTAATTTTCAAATGTGTCTCTCGCACCATAGGCATTTCAGGTGAAAAATAGTGTGCATTTTTAAATGAGCACGTGTGCTTTTAACTGTAAAAATAGATTTGCATCTTATATGTTAAAATCGTTTTTGACTGAATAGCCTGTCTTTCCTTGTTAATCTGGTAACCCATATAGCAATGCACCGCACCCTTGTGGTGGTGCTGCAAAAAAAAAATGTGCTACTTGTGCAGTAGTGCTGTACTCTGTGCTGTTTGCTACCTGTGCAGTAGTGCTGTACTCTGTGCTGTTTGCTACCTGTGCAGTAGTGCTGTACTCTGTGCTGTTTGCTACCTGTGCAGTAGTGCTGTACTCTGTGCTGTACCATGCCAAATATCCTTACAAGCCCCTCCCCACAGCCATCCACAAATCACATCAAAAAACTCCAAATGTAACCCTGTCATCTCAGTTCAGCCACCTGCATCAAAAACTACTGTGTCATTCTCCAAGATTTCTATATGCAGATTCAATAGCATTTGCATCTAACAAGACATAGAACAGGTATGCTTAGATTTTTTAAAGTATTTTTTCCAACTCTTTTACAAATGATGTATGTATAAAGGGTTCCTGCCACTTACCTTGTAATAAGCTTCTCAATAAACATATTCTCTTTTTTAACCACTCTAGCAAATGCCATGTATTGCAGCATGCAGCACCTGCTCACATGAAGTGGCAGTTACTTACAATGCTGTGTGTTTAAAAATGTTTCTTTTTAGGAGAAAGGAGCAAGTAAATGAATTCATCTGTGCATTTATAGCAGCACTGTGTGTAATTTTTTTCTAAAAGAAAAGAAAAGCATATTGAAAAGATTTGTACAACATTTTAAAATGACACTTGCTGTGTAGAAGTTTAACATGTTGGCAGTACTTGCATACTGGCCAACATGATCCATTTCAATCTATAGGTGCTTATCAAGTCTTGTTTTTTTTCTTTGCATTCTGTGACTTGTAATACCACTTCTCCCATTACACATCTCGGACTACAAGTCTCATAACACAACACAAAACAGGACTGTACTGGAAGATTCAAAAGTGTCACATTTATTTGGAATCAAAAATGGAAAATGCTGTGCGTAAGCGCACTGTGTGTAACTTCTTTGTAAAAGAAAGGAAAAGTAGATGCAAAAGATCTTTACAACATTCATAAATAGACAAAAATGGAGGCTGGGGTACCCTCTTTTTTGGTAATGGGGGCCTGACTCAAAAGGGTTATAACAGTATCAGAAAAGAGCGGAGTCAAAGGCTACCACTCCCTGGTAGGGCTAAGGGGTGGTTGGCGTAGTTCTAAAGCCTAGTCTAACATAATTAGATTACACCAGTAGGGCACATGAAATAAAATCAAATTTATTCCAGAAAGGTGTACATGGTGCAAACAGTGGAGCAAACACATAAGTTGTAAAAGCAACCGTAATGTCTACTCTATACAAAAAATAAACGGAACATGGCATTCATTTTATTTTGACAGTGTATAAAACATCAAAGGTATTCATAAGCTATTATTCAATACATTGCTCATCTCAAAGTTTGTCGACACTTCTCTTTGTGTTTCAAGTTTGGGCAAAGGTGTAACTATAGAGTGGCTGACAGATATCTTGGTTCACAAGATAGTGCCGAACTATCACCAGGACTTGGCGTCATAGAAGACATGGAAATAAGTAGAGAGTTGGTCGGTCAGGTTCTAACCAGGGCAACATCTAAAAATAATACAGATAAAACAACACGTAAGTGGGTGTGCCGTCATATAATGACAGTGCTCTAACTAAATAGTGCAAAAAAAGGGAGAACTAGTGAACATACCCCTATATATGGTTCGGGTGTGCTCGCGGGAAATATTGCCACAGTCTGGATTGAAGGGCATCGGGTTGTAAATACACAAAGCAACCTGTAAAAATCAGGTTTGTAGTGTTTACTATTACAAGACGATCATATCGTATGAAAGAACTAGAGAAAAGAAGAGCTTTGTACCTGTGAATGCTAGTAATGATGTCGGTCTGTGGAGGACCAGGTAATATGGTGATTACTCAAACGCTGATGGTCACAGTTATTCAATGTCGCCAGGAATGGGAGAAAAAACCTGCAGAGTTCAGGTGTTGTATTAAAATAAAGGCTAAGTGTAGACAAAGGCATTCAATGTGGATAATAGAGCAAAAGCGAGGTAACTGCGGTATAGTGTGGCAGGCACTAAATCATTTTCCGGGTACTCACTCATCCGTTATGTTACTGGAGAGTTAGTTTTCATCAGCAACGGCTCGAAAGAAAATGGCCGGCTGTAGTTAACATAGAACGCCTGTGGAGTTAAAGCAAATGGCATTATGAGGCAATCCAGAACGAGCGATCACGTGTTGGGACAACAGAAGTGTTCTGCAGAAACAGTATGCACGGGTTACTGTAGAGTCTGCACAGAAGTGCGGTACGCAAGAGTTACCTTGTTCGTGCTAGTAGAAAGATGGCAAAAATGGATACATCTCTTAGACTCAGGAAAGAAAGGCCTCAATGTTTCAATAGAATGGAGCCTCTTTTTCCATTTAGCCCCCATTCATCTGTAGGTGCTTATCCAGTCCTAGTTTTTTCTCTGCATTCTTGTAGTCCAAGTTTTCCAATGCAAAAAGTGCAATTACAACACCCAGAATGCAAAGAAATAAAACAACATTTGATAAGCACCTACATATTGGAATGGGTCAAGTTGGAAAGCATGCATGCATTGCCAACATATCTTCAACACACCAAGTGCCCCTTAAACATGTTCTACACATCTTCTCCATATGCTTTTTTCTTTTACAAAAAAGTACACACAGTGCTGCTATAAATGCACATATGCATTTTTTAACTTTCATGAAAATGCTCCTAAAAAGAAACCTTTTTAAACAGTGAGCATTTTCCATGTTTCTTTCCATATAAATGATACACTTTCCAACCTCTCTCTTTACATCACTTACACTGCCACCATTCTCCACCTGCTCACACATATCTGTAGACCCCCAAAGTATCTATATACAACACTTCAACTTTAATATAAAGTACTCTTCTTTTCCAACCTCCACTATAAGACACCAAACACTGCTGCAACATCAATACACCATTGCATTACTACTAGGCCACAGATTCCATATTCTTTAAAATCACTGCAACACATTACAAATACATTACAACATTATTAAAAATTAGCAGCACACAAATAACCTAGATATGCACCTTTTTCTCACACCCATTTTTCCCTGTTCCTTCTAATGTGCCAAACAGCGATACTCATACTTGAATTGTTCTAACAACATAGTTAACACACTTTAGTACACCACCCATAAAACAACTTCATTAACTCTTTTACCCCAACAACTCCTCCTACCTTTACAATTACAGGAATGTAGAAGATTGATGAAGACGGTTACCGAAAAAAGCACACTATTCACATCGTACAAAGTAAGTACACTATTATAGCATGCATATCTCTCTAATTGTAAATAATTGCTTTCACTATATTTTAGCCTAGAGTATTCTTTTTGAATCAACATTTATTTCACTCTCACTCATTATATTGCAACATTCACACTGTTTCTATTCCCATCTTAGCACCACCATTGTAACACCCACTGTTTTACTCAAAACATCATAATGTCCTTACATATTCAATCACACCACCACTTCCTTACTCACTAATCCAAGCCCATAACTCCTCTACAGACTCCTACTCTTACAACCTTCCCAACCACACCTATCATCCCACTACACAATCTCTAAAACCTACATGCATATACATTCCACAACTTTCAAACCCAAACTTACTTTTTCCCCCAACAAACAGAACAGAATTCCTACTTAAAGCAACTCCATAGAAAAAAAATAAATTGAGCAATACTGCTAAGCATGTGCAATGTCAATATAGATAACTTTTCAAACTCCTGGGAAGGTGAATGGATTCACACAAGCAGCACAGAACCATATTTCAATGAAGAGGCTTAAAACAAGAACAAATAAAATGATTACCATAGACAGCAATGGCCGAGTGTATGAAATGGTAGGAGACACCATTATGGCCAAAGAAACCCTGATAAAAAGAACGTCCCCAAGAATCTTTCAACCAAATGCTCCTTTCACCCAAACAAACATCCAGTGTACAAATGGAAATGCAGCTCAATATGTAACGTACGCCAACAATGCTTCAATTCTTTACGACAATTCCTCTATGACTATGTGAAACTAAAAGACAAAAGTAGAATGAAACCTTTGCCAACCATAGACTCCTGCCCAGTGCCCAACCAGTATGTGTCTGTTGTTGCAGAACTTTTCATAAAAAGAACACAACAATAGTACATGTGGCCTACAAAATAGAGGACAATGAGGAATCCAAATGGTTCCATTTAGCTTTATATCTAACAAAATAAATTCAAAATGACTGACCCCTCAATAGTTTGCACACACTGCAATGCAAAGGTTAACAATAACCACATGCCATAATGTGCTGTTACTAGCAACTTAGAAATATTCCTACTTCCAAAAGCTCTCCAACAACTTAACTGGTAGGAGAGCATTATAATCCAAATAGTACACTTATTTCAAGATATTTCAAAAAAGGTAGCAGGCGCTCCTCTCCAGAAAGAACATGGCATGATAACCTGTTCTGAGATGAGAGTTTGCAGCACAGGGAGAGCAGGGAGTCCACGTCTGGCTGACCGCAGGTAACTCAGGGTGACCAACCCAAAGTTCCTTGCAAATATTTCAAAAAAGGTAGCAGGCGCTCCTCTCCAGAAAGAACATGGCATGATAACCTGTTCTGAGATGAGAGTTTGCAGCACATGCTTTTTGCTCACTGTACCTTTCACAGATGGGAAATTTCCATTTGCATATCAGTCTTTGTCCCGCCGACATGGGCAGTCCAGCACTGACATGCTATGGCAATTCCAGAGAGGCACAGCTTCACCTCACTGATGAGGGCCAACAAGGCTGAAACATGTGTATGGGGTTGCTGTTGGTACTCTTGTTCAGAGAGGAATCGCCATAGCATTTTGGTGCTGGACTGGCCATTGTCTGCCTAAACCTTGGTCCAGCTTCATCCCGAAAAAGAGTTATAAAATCCTACCAAGACATAGAAACAATTGCCACAAATTATCCCAACAACCAAGACATTTAAAAAAACAATTTAATTGACACATTCTTTCCAAACAGAAGTACTGGAAAACAAGCGCCTGTATGACTTAGCCCAAAACAACTGCTACAAAAACAATGTCACACCAGATTAGACAACTGGCAAATATTCAGTCTCAACTTGTGAAGGAAGCCTAGTGAAACTTACAAAACCCAACCTAATTAATCATATAAAGTTAACATTTAAATCTCTGCAACATAGAGAACTTTATTACATGTCCCTACTGCAACTTTTTAAACCTTGGAGAAAAGAAGAAGAATTATTAGGTAACCATGACTCATTTGAAGCTGCATTCAAAGCAAGTGAACGCAGTATAACAAATGTCAATTTCAAACAATACAAAGAAATGTTAGACGATGAATGCCAATAAGAGGAAGAAAATGAAGCTCTACTAGATTAAGACACTCCTGAAGGCAGTCAATCTTCCTTTACAGGAAGCCAAGAACCACTTGGAGAACCACTCATTTCGAATGAATCAGAAATAGCCACGACTGAGGTAGAAAATACTGTGTATCAATCTAAACAATCTGAAGACGTCTTGTCAGTGCTGAAATCACAGATACATGATGAACGACTCACCATTTATCTAGAAGTCACTGAAGAAATTGAATATGGTTTTAAACATGAAACTTACATTTGTAGCTGTAAACATTATAAACCTCTACTCCGGTTTGTAAGTGGTGAAGCTGGTTCTGGTAAAACTTTCTAAATTAAAATAATCAGCACAGTTCTACAATACTTAACAAACAACAACCTTTCATCTGTTGTAACAGCCCCCCCCCACAGGTTTAGCTGCAGCTGCCTACAACATAGGAGGTATAACTTTACATCGACTACTGCTCCTCCCAGTAGAACACCAAAACAAATTAGAATACTACAAATTATCAATAGAAGCTGCTTCTGAAACAAATTAAAGTATTCCAGATAGATAAAGTTAGCATGGTTTCCAACCTCATGTTGGCTTTAATTCATCTCAGAATGCAAGATGTCCTTAAAACCGACAACGAAGAACTGTTTGGACTAAAAAAAGTTATTGTTTTAGGCGACCTCCTACAGTTAACACCAGTAAAAGGCCAACCTATTTTCAAACCTTAACACAAAAACAAGGCTGTAACACACTAGGCAGCATTGGAAATGTAAATCTCTGGCAACATTTCTGCTAAAGATAACTAACTCAAAACATGTGTCTGTTTGCAGATCTCACCTATGCAAGCATTTTAAAAAGAATTATAACTGGTCTGCTTATTAAAGATGCAAAATCCATCTTAAATACTTGACTAATCAATGAGTTGTATGGGAAAAACACATCTGCTCCTGATGTCATGGAACAATTAACTCAACAAAATATAAAATGCATGTCCTTAATGCCAACCCTTGCAAGCTGTAGTCAATTGAATGATACAATTTTGAAAAAGGTAATGCAACACATACTGCATATCAGCTCCACAGACAAACTAGAAGTGCACGGCATGACATGCCCATGTGTCAACAAGCAACAGCACAACTTAATAGCTTAGAAAAAATGTATCTCCAACAGAGCTGGATTAGAAAAAGTATTAACTCTGACTTTAGTCAATGGAGCAATTGGTACAGTTGTTTGCTTCCAAACATATCCACATAACAGCAATATTCACTTTGTCAACATCCACTTTGCAAACTTGCAGAAGTTAAAAAATAGGGCGCACAATAGCACGTTTCCTTCTTTTCAAAGAAATGTAGGTACGCAGAAAACAATTCTCTCTATGGGCCTCATTACGACCCAGGCGCTAATGGGTTAACGGCGCCGTAAAAGGCTGCGGCGCCGTTAACCTATTAGCGCCTATTTACGAGGTCCCTTTGTGGGACCCGACCTTAGCGGCTGGTTTTACCAGCCGTTAAAGTAGGGACCCGCAAAGGGACCTTGGTGCTAAGTACAGTGCCGCAATTTGCGGCACCGTACTTAGCGCCTTCCTCATTCCCATTGAGCCCTACGGGGCAAAAATGGGAATGGGGAAGGGCCATGGCGGCATGGGGAATTACCGCCCCGCCAACCTTGGAATGCACCATGGTCCTCCGCCTGGGTCCTAATGAGGCCCTATCTCTTGCAATTGCTGTCACTGTTCACAAATCGCAAGGTCTAACCCTAGATCACACATTTATTGACATTGGCAGCACAGATTTTAAACAAGGTATGAGTTAGATAGCATGTTCACATCTGCGTACACTCAATGGTCTATTCCTAGTTAACTTTGATGCAAACAAAGTAAGTCAACAATGGCATTCCTTGCATAAAATAATACAACAGGCTTCTTGCACTGTTCACCCCCATCCCATCTAGATATATACCCTGTACCTCGAAAAGGAAGACCTTTGAAAAGGAAACTAATTAAAACAGAACCTATAATAGATCTCCCAACAATACTGCTAAAGAAACAAAGACCAACGCTGCTCCATCAAATAATACAACCACAAATTTGAGTTGTACAAAATAAATTACACATCCATCAGAAGACAAAGATCCACATATCTCTTCTAAAAAAAACAACTGCATGCCCATCAATGGATGCAGTGGCACAACACTATGGTCCATTTTAATTCAGCAACACAACTGGAGTAAATTGTCATGCAAATGTAGCAATCAATCTTTTCTTCCAATTGCCACCAATTGGTCACAATATTTACGTAAACGGTTGGGACCAGTTGTGTTTTCAAATGCTCGTCCTTCATAGAAATGCCACAAATAATCTGAACAGCACTTAAACTGTCTCAGATATAAGGCAAGAATTGGAGTACTGTACAGAAATGGTAGAATTCTCCATAAACACACAGGAAGATCCACAAAATGTCCTAATGTACTTACTACAAAAATCTTATGGATTTCATACACGTGGAAAAATGCATGCACTCTCTCCAACTATGTTTCAGAGGAGCACATCCCTAATACCCAATTCTGAATCCATTCCATTTCAACAGAATGCAAATCATAGCATATTATTCCCTTTTTGTAATTCAGTCAATCATTTCAACAAACAAATAAAGTCAAATTGCCAATATGTGATACTAATGCCTCTAAGGTACAATGCACATGCAAGTGTAAGCTTACTAGCTGCACACACAGTCAAATATCTCTTGCCAATACAACCTTCACAACAGTGGGCATAATCTACCACACTCGTGCTACAACCACTAGAGGCCACTATTCTGCATATGTCAAAACAATAAGTGGTTGGTTTAAATGTAACAACACCCCTTTTACTCTAGAACATAGGTTACCAGCAAATCTAACAAATACCTACTTAATATTCCTTCAACCCAAATGTAGTCATTAAACTGTAGCACAATAAATAGTTAGATTACACCAACGGGTATCTAACTACATTCACCATACTACAATAGTACTTTTAAAAGCCAAGATAGCTAGTATACACCAACTGGTATCTACCTACTTCAAAACACCTTTCATTGCAATGCACTTCAAATATGCCATAACAATTTTTGTTACTGCAATACTTCTTATAAAATCCAATATAATAACTATACGCCAATGTTACCAACAAATCTAACAAATACCTACTGAATATTCCTTCACCCTGAATTTACTCACTTAGCTATAGTACAATAAACTGTTAGAATAAGCCAACTGGTATTTATCTACATCTAAAAAACTACAATAGTACTTCTAAAACCCAAGACAGTTAGAATACGCCAACAGGTATCTAACTACTTCTAAAATACCCCTCATTGCAATATACTTCAAATATGCCATGTGTTATTCTTACTGCAAAACTTCGTATAAAGTCCAATATAGTTAGAATATGCCCTTAATTACAACATAACTCAGACAAACATACTATCAAACTTACACTCACATAATTATAATATATATTTTTTAAATCCTCTATGGATTTTTTTCCCCAATGACCCAATGATTATTTCATGTCAGTGTAGCACACCCTAATGTTGTACCAAACTTAGTACATCAAATGTGCTGTTCATGAGGGTCAAACAAGTAAATGTATATGTACAATTGTATGCAATTAAAGCTTTTATACTATCCTGCTTAACAAATTATACAGTTTCTTCACCGAAAATGAACCAGAGATTCCAGATGTATTGCTGTATGCAACTAAGTAACCATATCAAGTATTATCCTATTGGTTATCTTCACAAAGAAAAACATACATATTCCATAAGCACTATCCTCAATTGTACTACAATCATAAATACCGTATACAATTCAATGATATAATTCCACCATATTACTAATACTGTATACTCCCCCTGCAGCACCTTCAATTACTATACACATATTAAAATACTATGCGTTACCAGTGGCCAGATTCTTGGGGGCATGGCCGTAGGCCATTGGCCACAACCACCACAATAGAATTAAACCACATAACAAGTACGTAAAATACACCTTCAAATCCACTCCCCCACCCTTTCCAGACCCTCTTTTGGCCACCAAATTAAGTCAAATGTGAAATGTGCTTTCCAGACATTTTTCTCACCGGGCTAATCGCTGTAAGCGGCGATGTCCGCTGACTCTGCGGCACCTGCAAACCCTTTTTTCACTGATAGAAACAGCTCCATCTCAACTTTATTTCACTGTCCCACCCTCACGCTTTTAATTGACCAATCAGAGGGCGGCGTGTATGATGTCTGTGAACAAAGGTTTGGCCTCAATGAAGCCTTGTGGGATCAACCGTTAAAACTAGGGATTGTACAGAATGCCCCCTAGCCACTCATGGTGTGTATGTCACACAACAATTAGTAATGTTTTTACACCATTGTTTACTCCGTTACTCATTAGTTGCACATTATTTATCCAATGTTTGTATTGTTCGTTCAAATTATTATAAAGTGATACAAAGAAATTGCCCTTTAGTGGAAACTGTGGTGGCACAGATGATCATGTCTGTATGTTTGCACCACAAGAGGTGTAGGTCTTTTCTGATCTGTTCCTTACTTATTATTCCCCTAGCAGAGGCATTGGGCACAAAAGCGTCCTACCTCTCACCAGCTATGACTAGAGCATCAGAAGATGGCTGCTTGGGAAGCAAAGAGTATCTTGGGTAGGATGAACAGGCAGAGTTGTTGCTAAGGAGTGCCTAGCGGTTGAAATTGTGAGCCCGGAAGACCAATAGGTAGCGTTCACGTTCATGAGTTGGAGGCGGATTCAGTTGATGCACGTAACAGGCATATCTTAACCTGATTTACAAACAAGAACATAGAACAGAGTGTCCAATAGGGTCACCTTAGGGAACATTGTTGAAGGTAATGCATTACATATGTCCACATTTTTACATGTTAACATTACAAAAAACAATAGAGACTTGCCCATTTAAATGCTATTTTAAACTAACTTAATTCCTCTCCATATTGAAATCCCTTCTGCTTGCTACCCCGGAACAATATTGAATTTTTTCCAAGTGAAGAGTTTCGCTCTGTTGACCTCTGTGTTCCTCTTCCTGACACTCACAACCTGTAATATGTATTCCACGGTTTCCACACGGTGTCCTGAACAGTTGATAAATGATCCTCATTTTCTTCTAACAATTCCTGTTCAGATGGCAATGGATGCAGTGAGAGAAGCGGGGTAGAGCAGGCGAGTAGGAAATAGACAGCACTAGACGGATCCAGCCGTGACAAAACAACCCTTTGTGTCTTTCCGCCACTGTTATCACCCACTCAGGGATGCAATGTGTTGACCTTCATGACACCAGCTGTAATATCTGGGCAACCGAAGGGTTTACACGTTCAATTCCAAAAAGGGATGGTTTGAACCTTTAATTCTTCTCTGATAGACACAGTAAATGTCCCATCTGATTCGGCACTAGGCATGCATGCCGCATTGCTACTTGGGGAACACAGGCATACTACGCAATCTGTTAAGTTAGATAGAAGCACTATCCGAGCTTTTCAAATAAGAAAAAAAACATAGTTTAAGGGCTGTAGTAGCAGAAAGGGGTATGTATTCCTGTCTAAGGCAGACATTTAGGTAGTAGCATATCTTGACCATGTATTTTTTAAATATGAAATAGGGGGAAATAACTGTTAATGCACCTCTCCTAAAAGACATCCCAACCACCAACAAAAGCATTGTTTTTTTGGGTATAAAGTGAAAAGAACTAAACTAAATAATGAATTGCTTTCTCAGTGAATAAAAAATAACGAAAACATATCAAATTTTTGGGCATATACAATATGGGGGTGGGGTAAGGTATTACAAAGGGGGGGGTTGGGGTGGGTAGTAATGCTAGGGAAATAGGGGGCTTGGTGGGGGAAGCCTGCAAATTGAAAAACAAAAGAAATCGATATTTTTACATTATTTTTAATTCAGTAAAAAAGTTTTCTTTATTAGTGAATTTGTGATAAACACATGGAACCTTTTTTTATGGCGTGAGAAAGTGAGCTCTTAAGTGAAATTATAAATTTGATTGACTTTGAGTCATTAGCAAATCCCAATTGTTATTTGTGCCCAACAAAGTACCATCTATTTGCAGCAATGTGCTGAACACAATCGTAATAATAATTAGCACCCAGGAGGTGACATAATGGTATCATGCAGCCAATCAGGGAGCTTGGAAGGTAGGCTTTACCTTATGATATTGCCCGCCTTCTGAGCCTCGTAAGAAGCGGGTGGCCACCATCTGACCTCCTGCGGTGAATGCCATCACACGCCTGAGTTCATTGGCTCCTCGCCACTTACCCATCTCCCCACCAAATCCCCACACAACTCAAACCGCAACATTCATCTCATGCTCCTTGCTGCCAGCCCCATCCCTCACCCGCGACTCTCCTAACAAGCTGCAGTCATCTTCCCTGTGCCAAGTTTCCTGCCATCACAACACATGCCTCTCTTCAGTTGTTCCCATGGTTTCAGGCTCCACCATAGTATTACCTCCTTCCAGGCTCAGATCTCTGTCGTACAGTGGAGAAGTTGGAGAAATCTCCCGTGATTTCCTTGCATCTCCTTTGGCATTTTATAGTTTTTTTTAAAAAGTGTAAGCCGCATCCAATTCCCCACAACTTCTCAGGCAGAGTTCCCGTAAATTATGCAAGACAATTTATTTAGCCTTTTGTCATAGATTATAATTAATGCTTCCAGTTTTCCGTTTTCACTAATTTTTTACACATAAATACAGACGGAAATCAATCTGCTTTCTGCCTGTCTTTATGTATAGAAATGTAAAAAAGCGTAAAAACACGTCTTTATTTCTGGTTCCCTATGATGTCACTCACACATCGCAGGCCAGTGTAAAAGTTGTACAAAAATAGCATTCAAGTTGTTCAAATTGCTGACAGTATATATCTTAAAGCAGCAGCAGTCACAGGAGCAACCTTTTGCTGTTATGGAAAACATTGACCTAGCATTTCTTTCCTATATGGCTGCATGTGTGCTTTAATAAATGCATTTTTTCATTACAATAAATGCTGAAAAATACTGGTTGCGAATTATCTTTATATGGGAAAAAATAAATGGGGATAATTGCAGGAAAAAAAGTCCCAAAAATAAATATAGATAAATACAGACGGAAATTGCAGAAAAATAAATACCATAAAACAGGAAGCCTTAATTATAATATCTTTGAAGACCTGGTCCTTGGGCTGTTCTGCCAGTAATGGGCCCGTCAACCTTTTTAAACATTGTTGCTGAGCTCTGGCCTTTAACTTGGACTTCAGGACCCCTACCTCATGGGTTTTCCCATGGGTGGGCTCTATAAAGATTGCATTAAAGGCTTGTAATGTTCAATTAGTGTTCTCATTGGATAATTTGCGGGCTATAAGGTTGCTTCAGAATGTAGTGTTGAGAACAATCTGTGGGCAATGCAAACCGATTCTGCAGGTTATACTGGTACCTGCAGAATTGGTTTGTTTTATTGCCCACAGATTGTTCTCAACACTACATTCTGAAGCAAGCTAGAGTGTGGCATGTACCTGAATTTTGATCCAAATCCATGCGACTCCCCAAGTAAATTTCTTTTATCAACCCGCCTATGCTGTTACAAGAAATTGGCTTTGGGACTAATAACTGACATATACTTTATACTTTCAAGAGCAGCGCATTTTAAAAATAGTTATACAAAACCCACTCGGGCTGTAGCAGGCATTATAGGCCAGTAAACCTTGTTAAATGACCACACTGCACTGGGTCCTTTAACCCTGTCTTCAGGGCCCATCACTCCTAGTACAGCTCTTGGACCGGGCCTATAAAACTTAACTAGAACCCCTGGAATGCTGAGGTGGCTCACCCAGCACCCAGAGTTCCCTGTAGGCCAGTTGACACCTGCTCACCAACAACACCAAACACCCAGACATACAGATCTGGCTATTAACCATGAACTCTGATCAGCCATGAACTCTGAGGGCTTCACACCCAAGCTCACCTTCTGTGCCCAATCCCTCGTGTTCCACATTTCCTTCAAGACACACATAGCTAAGAAAACTCATGCTTGTTATCAGCTCTCCCTCCAGCAGAAAGTCAAGCCCTTTCTCCCTCCAGACAGTTTTAGATACATTGTTGAAGCACTGGTCCTATCCCAGATAGATGGGGGCAATGCACTTCTCCAAGGCCTCCTGTTGACCTCCCTTGTGCCCCTGAGAAGTGTCCTACACGCGTGCGCACATTGCATCAAGGGTCCATGCAGATAGGACCACATCAACCGGGCCTTCATCTACCATCACTGGCTCCGACTGCACACATGAATCACCCTCAAATCTTGCTGCATCATCTATAAGGCAGTCACCCACAAGTCACCTAGCTACCGCACGGAGAAACTCAGCATCTCTGGCAGACAGTGCACCACCAGAAGCCAGGCCACATGTCGACTTGAAATAAGCTGCTGCAAAAAGGAAAGGACCAGAAAACAAGCCTTCTCTGCCTACACCCAAAGACTATGGAACCTCCTCCCAGTCAGCATCAGACTCGCCCCCACACTCCTACAATTCCAAAAAGAACTCAAGAACCACATCTTCAAGGACTCTCTCCTAAACACCTAGGCCATGTTGGCGCCCCGCGCCACTGACTCACTAGATGCCACCCGCCCCTCTTCCCTGCCAAACAGTAAAGCTGAACCCCTCCCCTGTGCCCCTCTGAATCCTAACGCTGCTGTAAATCTGTTCTGCTATTACTTCTGAAAAGTGCTCTGTTATGCAGGTGGTAATTGTATTACCACCACTTCACCGTCAATTTTCTGCACCCCCAAATTGTGAATTACTGTTAAATGGAGCTGTTCTGTCCAGCACTGGCCATTGTTTTTCCTCCACTTAAGCGCCAAAAAATGAGGATTTACGGCAGCTGCGATTACCACCAGCAGTAAATATTCCAACTCCCCAGTGATGCCCTATGCAGCCCTGGACTAAGGATCAACACTGCCATTCCGCCAGTCGTGATCAGGTGGATTGACCCTGATTTGCAAGTATAAACCATAAACGAGTTTGGCAGCATTACCAAAGGAAATACTGTACCACTTGCAATGGCCCCCTAAGCTCCCTCTTCCCTCACTCTAAACATCCTAAAATGGAAAATAAGAGGACTTGCAGAGAAAGTGCTGTATCCCTCTGCTGTGGCATTATAGCAGCGGATTCACACTACCATAGTCCTCTGCTCCGACATCAAAGCAGGTGGATACCGCACTCAAGAGAAATAATATGTGGTGGACCAGGGTGTGAGAGGGGTGATCTCTAAATATTCTGTAGGGTCTTTTTATAAATGTCAACCAACAATTCTTGTCATTTGTTAAATGAATTTAATTTAATTATATCAAACACATTATAAAATACACAAAAAATACATTTTCCATTCATTACCAATGCCCTGTATTCATTCCTGGATTGGTTACAAGACAGCAAAGCTCACCTTTCCAATCTACTACCATTCATCACTTTCGTTCTCCATTACATTCATACTCCTCATCTCATCTTACTCTAACCACTTTTGGTTAGATGCTACTATTTACTATGTGATAGTTGTTTAGGGGGTTCTGATCTATTGCTCAATACACCAATCTATGTGGATTTTAGTGCCACAAAGTTTAAATGTCTACACGTGTTTCGGTTGTCTCTGGCCCTCTATTCTGGTCCCTTGATGCAGCAACCTTCTTCAGGATAAAAAAGACAGCAACCCATCTATGTCCTGTCCCTTTTGGTAGAGTGAGCCATGATCCCTCCACTGTTTGCTTGGCTAAGAGGGTTCAGGTATGATGATTAATCCACATTTCCTGTGTGGAAGTGAGGGGGCAGTAGGCCCCTAGTACAAACTTGGACCATGTGCCTCCAATGGTGGGGAGTGCTCCCGTCGCCCTTATGCAATGTCAGCATTGGCTGGCATCTGTGTAGAAGGGACCATCGCGCAGGACACAAGGCATCCATCTTTGTGCCCCTTTGACGCCATACTGGTAACTAGGCTCACTGCGATAATACAAAAAGGCTTATCTCCCCTCTGCAACGCCGAGCACGCAGAACACATGGCCCCCACCTTTTCTCTCACTGGCCCTCATTACGACCCTGGCGGAAAGCGACTGACCGGAGCGCCACAGCGTAAATAGCGTTTCCGCCATTGCACGAAGGAGCAAAGTGCGGCCCATTCCGACCCATCGGGCACGAGCACCACGGCATGGCGGAAGTGCAAAGTCCGCGATGGCGGAAATGACCCCAAAAGGGCCCACACCGCCGCCGTACGGCGCCCTAGGTGCAATACCGCCACCCCTCTTAGCGGTCACCGCAGTGTGCGCCTACCGGAAAGTACGGTGGCCGGAAATATACGGAAACGGAAGTTAAAACATGGGCCCGGAACGGGAAACATCCCGGCGTACACCTATAAATACACTAAAACCACACAACCACTAAAATCACTACCCTGAAACACACCCCAACCCGTCAACCACCCTAGCGAAACCAAGAAAAATGGGAAAAGTAGCGAAGAAAGCGTGCGACCGCAAGCGGCAGGTCCACTTCTCCCGTGAGGAACTCACCGTGCTAACAGAGACCCTCCAGGAGAATGCTGCCGTCGTCTTCTCCACGCAAATGACCAGGACGGCACTTGCAAACAAGAAGGCCATATGGGCTCTGGTGGCACAGCGGGTAAGTGCGGTGGGGACCGCACCCCGCACCCCACAGCAATGCCGCAAGCGATGGGACGACCTGCGGATACGCGTCCGCAGCATACTCTCTGCCAACCGCAACATTGCCACAGCCACCGGGGGAGGTCCTGAATCACCCATCAAGTTGACCCCCTGGGAAGAAATCTGTGCCTCCACCATCGGAATGGAGAGCATAGAGGGAGTCGGAGGGATGGAGAAAGGAGTGCAGACATCCGAAGATTCAGGTAGGTGGGCCAGATAAAACAATGCCAAATCCACACAGTCCATCCATGTGAAGTACCATGCGTCCACATAGTGCAACAGAAACACATGTCCAGGAGAACGTCCACACACATCGGCCTGCAAGCGCACGTTAAAACCCACAATAAATACATAAATAATTAAAAACCCCTAATACACGCACTACACGTGCAGCAGGCACACCCTAACTGCAGGCTGCCAGACAACTGCACCCTCACTCCACACACAAATCAAAGCACCTCCAAGGCCCCGACCCAAATCACCCTCAGGTACCACCCCAATGCATGTGATACAATGCCATTCCAATTCCCACAGACCCATCAATAACCCTCGCCCTCCTTTACTCCACCACAGGGTCCGATCCAAACGACGAGCTACAGGACACCCCTACCAGCACACCTGCAAAGAGGGCCAAGACCAACGGCCAGAGACCCTCCACCTCAGCTGCACGCATCAAGACACGGCAGCAGCACAAATCAGGTGGCAGCACAGAGGAGGGAACATCAACAGGCACCCCAGCAGCCAGCATGCCCACAACACCACCACCACAGGTCCCCCCAATGGATGCCACAGAAGGCACTGCCTCTGGTGGCAGCAGCACCATAGGTGACACCCCATTGATGGCAGCATGCTCGGACACAGAAAACGGGGATGCCGAAGTCAGATCCATCCATGACCTGTCCCAATCCCCCTGTCTGTTCCATCCCGTACAACATGAGGATACCACGCAGGGGCACCCACCAGACGACGACTGGCCATCCCCCACAAGCCCTGTGGCAAGGCAACATGAGGACAACAGCCCCTCTGTGACACCCCCGCAAATGGCCATGGCCCAGCAGAGGCAACAGTCCCTCGACCAGTTGATCGAACAACAGCAGCAACTGGCCACACTCCTCAAGGACCATGCCGATGAATGTGGGGGCACTAAGGCAGACATAGAAACATCAACAGAGACACTTAGGGCAGAAATGGAGAGAGGTACAGAGACGCTAAGGGCACAAATTGAGAGAAGCACCGAGAGCCTGAGGGGGGAACTGCATGCGACGTCCAAAGACGTATGTGCCGAACTTGCCGCAGTGCGCCGTGTGCTCACTGAGCTCTCGCAAACCCTTAGGGACATGCATGGACGTGAGCAGGCAGACACATCATCCGTTGCAAGTTCCGTCCAGGGCAGCCCCCAACGTAGATCTGGGAGGAACCTGCGCTCCACAGGCAGGGGTGCCCCTGATACCCGCAGAGGGGGCATGCAATAGCGACAGCCCACTTACAATGAGCATCTTTGGACACTGGTATTCGGGGGGGAGGTAGGAGGGTGGAGGGGGTGTGTTGGACTCACTTGGGTGGCGGGTCGATAGGGTGTTCAACATGATATCACATATGCCATAAAAAGTGCACGATCAACCAATGAGAAGTGTGGACATTGATCTTTGTGTACTAGGCCATCATAGGCGTACAGTCCATATTGTGCATGTCCCAGACACACGCAGTGCCACGAGTCCCGTGTCCATGTATCAGCCACCAGGCGTGAGTGCTAGAAGCATACATCAATGAGATGCTGACGAATGTCACGGGCCTCCGGTGCCTCGCAGACTCCATGAGGTGCTGCCACATCCCCACCCTCATCATGACCATCATCAGGTGCTTGCAGTTCTGCGTCAGGGGGCATGGGCACATTTCTACGTACGCACATGTTGTGGAGCATGACACATGCCATCACCATCTTTGCAACCTTCTCATGGCGGTACAGGAGTGCCCCGCCAGACCTGCTGAGGCAGCGGAAACGACCCTTCAGTAGGCCGAATGCCTGTTCAATGACTACACGGGTACGTGAGTGGGCATGGTTGTAGTCCTCCACATGCTGGTCCCGTGGGTTCCGGACTGGTGTGAGGAGCCATCTCTTCAGTGGATATCCAGCATCACCTGTATGTGGACGAGAAACGTATGATGTGGAATGCCATTGATACGTACGCACACCCCCCCCCCCCTTCCTGGCAGGTCAATGCCAATTCACATACCCCACATCATCATGCATGTAATGAGACTCACCGAGTAGCCAGGATCTGTTCCCTGCGTGTCGCTCCATGTAGCGTGGTATTGTAGAGTTCCTCAAGACCATCGAATCATGGGTTGATCCAGGGAATCGGGCACAACAATGTGTAATGATCCTGTTGGAGTCACACACCATCTGTACATTCAGGGAATGAAATTGTTTTCGGTTGCGGTACTGGGCCTCCATGGCATGTGGGACGACCAATTCAACATGGGTGCAGTCGATGGCACCAATGCAACCCGGTATGCCGGCAAGTGCATGGAATCCCACTTTTGTGTTGGTTATTTCCTGCTCCGAGCGTGGTAGAGAGATGTAGTCGTCTGCGTGCTTCAGGAGGGCATCGAGCACTTGCAATAGTGTCCGTGAGAACAGTGGCTGAGAAATGCCATGCAACTGTCCGACTGTGTGCTGGTAGGTGCCTGTGGCCAGGAAGTGGAGTACAGACACCACCTTCAGTAGGGGTGGGATGGCGGTTGGGCTATCTATCATGCTGACAAGGTCAGCCTGTGTCATGTCCACAATGGCGGTTATGGTGTCCCGGTCCAGACGGTAGAGGGTGTGGATCTGCTCATCAGTGAGGTTGAACGGATGTGCTCGGAGGCGTGGGATTGCGGGCTGTCTGCGTGGTGGTAGTGGCTGTGCTGGCAGCCCTTGCTGGCCCTGCCTTGGCCTCCTCCTCCTCCTGCCTCTCCTCCGTGCGGCTGGTTGTAGTTGGTGTTCGTCTTCTTCTTGGAGTCGGAGCGCTTGCAGTGCTATCAGGTCCCCTAGGGCCAACATCGCGAGTCCTGCCGGTAGCATTTCGGTGTGGTTGTGGGAGGAGACTGGCTGTGCAATTTATGTGTTTTCAGGCTGTATGGCCTCCACCTGTGGTGATTGATTCCACCTGTGCAAACTGCTCTCCCCTTTGGCCGAGCACGTCCCGCGCACAACGCTGCAATTCGGGGAATTGTATCTTGCTATTGCAATCATGTATTTGTACCCGATGGCCGTGTAAGATTGGTTGATATGTTCATTCTGCTGTGGTCCCATTGTTTCACATACTATCTGTGCAGTCGCGAACTGACTTGTGAGGGGTCAGTGGAACGTAGTACTCGAGTAACGGTGGACCCTCATGCATCACTGCACCGAGGTTCAACGACGGGCGGGGCGTCCCATTCGTGGGTGAAGGCAGTTGCCATTTTCACACACAGCCGCACTCGATGGAATAATTAGTGATTTCAAACGGCCACAGATGCCTTTTCGACGTGATGTTGCAAATGAGGAATTCGAGGGGCGGCGCTTTCGGTTTCCAGCTAGCGGCGAGGAGATGCCCACAGGTCTGACTGCAAATGTAACGTTCTATTGTTCTATGTCCTTGAGACAGGGCCCATGGCGAGGGAGCAATGATTGATATGAATAGTTTGGGATGCGCAATAGCTACGTGGGCGATGAGGCCGTCCGTTCCCAAAAACATGTTACTTCACAACACTGGAATTACGGGCTGGGGCACTGTGGATTTAGCAGGCTGCATAACGCACGGACTCAATGGATGTTTCTAATGTTATGTGAGTAATTATTCAGGCATTTTGATCCCGGGATGAGGGAATGATGGATGGATGCATGGGCAGGTGATTTGATACAGAGTTTGCCATGTACAGGGCTTCTTGGGATCTATCCGCCTCCCCTATGCTATGTGATGCAGGGCTGCCATTGTGGGACCATCGTCCATCTGGCCTTGTTGAGCCCTCCCTATCTCGAGGCGCCCTCAGACACTTGTGTCCATGCACGTTAACATTCCCATCTGATGGAATCTGTTTTGACAGACGCATGCACAGGTACACTCGTTTGTGATGGTGTTTGCACCTCGATATAGATGGTTATGAGTCGCAAGTGGTTTTGGGGTGGTGATGTCCTTTTGGTTGGGCTAGCATGCATATGGCTGTGGATTTCGTGTGATCATTGAAGTGAGTAGTTGGAATGTAGTTCTGATGGCCATTCTGTTCTTTTTCTTTTCTTTTGGTTGACAGGTATCTCCTCCCCTTTTGCCACTGCCATCTGTATGCCACTCCTGCAGATGGATTTTACTCCCGACACCTGCTGCTTCGTGTTAATCAGTGGAGCAGCATTATGATCTTATGGGACGATCGCCAATGGGCCACATGCCCTTACGCAGTACTGGTGGCTCGGAGCAACATTTCGGCCTTTCAGCTGGACTAGTGCCTCCCCATTGGGACGGGCCTGCGGTTCTGTGCGCTTCCATGTTGCCTTTTCGTACGTGATTGTGGCTCTGTGTACCATGGGGGAACAGGGCGACACACAGGTAGTGGCTGGTCATTTCTTGCGGAAGCAGCCCACAATGGTGATTGGTGTTTTGGAGTTCATGGCCTGATGGCTGTATGGGCTTGGTGATTTTGATGTGCATTAAATTTCTATTCGGATTTGGCCCGTGTAGCGTTTTTCTTTGCAAGTGATGTGGCATATGCCAATTTGGGGGGCGATGTATTGTGAGGAGATCTGCATCGGGTTCCGGCTTCGGGGTTTAGTTGCGTGGTACTGTACTGGGCGCGTTTGCCTACGAAGCCCAGTGAGGTCAGGGATGGGGGCTGGCAATATGACAGTTTGAATGTTGTCATGCTCAGGGGCGGGGGATTGGGTTTTGTGTGACAGATGCCGGTCAGCCAGGTGGACTGGTGGAATGATGTGATTTTCGGAATATTGCTGGTCACAGGTGCCTGTGTTTGCGTGCGTTTCTTGGTGGGGGACTGTGGTCATGTCCATTGGGATGGCTTCTGTATTCGTGCCATCTGTGCCCTGCAGCTCCCATTGGCCCCTGTTGTGTTTCTTTTGTTCGTTGGCATGCATGGGTGACTTGTACATTTCAATGGTTGCATTGTGGCTTCATTGCACCTACGGGGAGTTGTACTTTGTGGGCAGGGAGCGGTGTACAGGCACTCAGTGGGGCCGTTTACGGTTGATTCGCGATGCCGTACTTCTCGCCATGGCGGAATGGTACATTACGCCATGCCTGATGGCGTTAGGTACATGTCCGCTAGGGTCGGAATTGGCGTACCGTTGCACCATGGTGGTGTTTGCGGTTTGGCATGGCGCGCGCGCGCGTGCTTGGTGCAGTTAGCGTTGGCGTTCACTACGGTGTCGCTAATGGCTTCGTACTTTGCGGTGACGGGTCATAGTCGCACCGAGCGCTATTCGATGGCGGTATTGCATTTCCGCCATCGTTTTTCGATTTCCGCCAGGGTCGTAATGAGGGCCACTGTGTCTGGAAAACTCTGTGGCTCCATTCTCACGCAGAAGCCAGAGGTAAATTGCAACAAAGAACTAATGTAACAACTCACTCTTCCTCTGAGATCACTGCCCTGCGTGTGAACCAGCTTTAAGCCAAGCATCCATCTCCACAAATCTGTCCATGCCCCCTCACCCTGGCATTGGAAAATTACTGCTAGTGTAACCCTGTGTCCCTGCAAGGTATTCACTTGATGTACCAAATATGTGACCCCACCATGAGACCCGCCAAGTGTACCCCCGACTAACATTAGGTCCCTGTCACAGTATATTGCCTCCTAATACTAACAAATGCCAACGTGCCTTCGAGTCTTTACAAGTCCAGACCCAAGCTTCAATCACTGTTATCATGATGGACAACATAGCCCTTTAACCTGATGTTCAATGTAAACCTCTGTTATTAATGATGTAAATACATATAAAACATTTATAGGTGTATAGTGATTTGTTCAAACGAATAGCAAAATAATTATTTAGTGTGTGCTTCATAGAAATGTATTATGGTAGCTTAGTCAGTGATCACCTCTGCCTCACAGCAACCTGACCTTCACCCCTCCTGGACACTGGCAACGAGTCACGTGAAGTCCATCCTCCCAGCAAAGGAGCAACCAATCCAGATGGAACCGCAACGTCATCATTATATGTGCCTATACTGACTCTAGAATCATGTACCACTTTGACACCCTACACTAATTATGTCATGTATGACAAAATTCACCTTTATAATATGATGCAACTGTGATTATTGTTAGAGCGCTCTCAGGCAGCAGAGTTCTTTGGATGCCAAATACATAAACTATTTTTGAACTCACACAACCTGTCCTCTTAGCCTTATTCCCCGTCCGGGGAGTGTCTCATTTATTCTTTTGCACGTCTAAAGACAGGGAGGGCGCCTACATTTTTGGGGACCCCAACGTGATTTGGGACAGGTGCTTCGAGGCCCGTGCAGTGCGGTGAAACCCGGGAGACCCCCCAGCAAAACCATTGCCTCTGCGGCCGACCAGCCTGTGCGCACAACAAGAAGGGGTCAAGGGTTCCCGGTTAGCGAATAACCAACTGTTAAAACTGCTCGCTGAGGCGGGCCACGGCTTGGTTGGGGTGCGGACCAGATTGTGGATGAACCATGAACGGTGACTCTCGGACCACCAGACTGAACACGTGAGTAATGGTTGCGAAAGTTCCCAAGAGGTAAGGGAGGGGTTAAGAACAAAGGGGAACAGGTAATAATTGACTAAAAGAAAGTCAGGGGGCCTCATTACACGGAAGGCGGTAATGGTTAACGGCCACCGTTAATGGTAACGGTGACCGTTAACCATTACCGCCTTACTACGAGGTCCCTTAGCGGGTTGGTGCTTTAACGCCTGCTTTTTGCAGGCGTTAAAAACCAACCCGCTAAGTGACCTCAGAGCTAATTACGGCACTGCAAAATTGCGGTGCCGTAATTAGCGCCTTCCCCATTCCCATAGAGCCCTATGGGGCAGAAATGGGAATGGGGAAGGGCAATGGCGGAAGGGGGATTTACTGCCCCACCAACCTTGGAATGGGGCGGTAAATCCCCTTTCCGCCAAGGCGGTGCCGGTATTTTACCGGCATGAGCCATGGTGCTAATAGCGCCATGGCTCACCGCCTTCCGTGTAATGAGGCCCAGGGTCTGTGTGAATGACACTGAGACTTTTTCTGATCTATCCTTTATATGGTCATAAGGTTTTTGAAGATAAAGAAGTAAGAGAAGAGAGAGGAAACCTAGCCCGAACGGGGTAGAAGGCGGTGCCGCGTAGCATTGTCTCGTCCAGTGCAGTTAAATAAGTGAAGATAAAGAGAAAATAGTAGGGGTCTCATATATCTAGTAGACTCGGAGTAGTAATTTTGAATATTCTTTTTCGTGGGAGCAGAATTCTTGGTGAGGTAGTAAAAGGGAGTAAGAGGTGGGGAGTGCGTGAGAAAGATAGAACAGAGGGGTAACAAACTGAAATAATCAAAAGGGGGAGTAAAAGCGCGCAGGTAGTACATGTTATGTGTGGCGTATCTCCATGTTGTATGTTTTCACGTACGTCAAGGTATTACATGTTGATCTGTCAGTAACTGTCTATGTGCCAATAAGTGAAGAACAAATTAAGGTTGATTAAGAAAATTGAAAATGCAATATATATGAAAATGTTTTGAATAATAGTAAATGACGGATGTTCATAGTTGAAATAATTTATGGTTTTGGTGAGTGGTGAAAGAGGAAAAATTGTTGAAAAATACTGGTGCCAAGGTGAAGGAAAAAGGTTACATACAACATTGAACAGAAGAGAAAGTAAACAAAGTGCATTCATACGTAGGTAGTTGTGTTATCATGGGGGGAGTGACACCCTTAGTGCACATTTGTCAACATCTCCGGTTGTATAATGAAAAGATACAGAAATAGCACGAACAATGGGTGACAGAAATAAAAGGAGATAGCGTAACCCCCATATGGCCAGAGGGAGGATCCTTTGATAAGAGAGTATTGGACCTAGTGTCGACACACTTGCTAGCCAGGTACAAAGGAAAACAGTTACAGAACAGAAGAGAAGTGTTAGACGTGTGGCAAATGTTTGAAGAAATAATGCCTGCAAGTGAGGTAAGTACAAACAAAGAAGCAGAGAAGGACAAAGCGCCAGAAGAGGTAGGTGGGTCAGTGAGAGGGGAGTGTACGACTACCACAACCGAGTGATACCACTAAAATATATCCGTTGTTAACACGACCTGCAGTAGGTTATAGCAAGCCTCGATATGTGCCAGTGGGCCCTGCCCTTACCGTCTCAGCGGACATAATAGCCACTGCACCACCTTCGTATGACAAAGGGGGGCTGTATGGCCCAACTAGGGCCCCACCTGTAAACTTAGCAAAGCTAACTGGGAATTTAGATAGAGAGCTTGCACACGCACAGATGGAAATAACACGATTAAGAGCATTATGCGATAGAGGCCAGATGTTGCCAGAGGGAGAAGTGCCACCATTAGCAGCAGCGGATCTAACGCCCCCACCAAGTGTTGCAGGGGAGTCGGTGCCGGCAACACCAGTACCATCACAATCAGCACTATCCCAGTCAACCCCCATACCAAGAGGGCAAGAACAAGAATGGCAATCAGGAGAGTTCCTGTTCCATCTGAATGGCAAGCCAGTAAGAATAATATGTCCCACAACCCCATATAGTCAGCGTGGAGAAAGACAAGAAGAAGAGAGGGAGCAAGAAGCAGTAGAAGAAGTATGGAGCAATCTCGATGAATATGAAGAAGGGGTAGCGGCAGCAGGATCCCCACTGCCATCCCATTTTGATGACGTAGATGAAAGATCACCACCAAGATGGCAGGGATGGTTAAGACAACGGGTTGGGAATATGCTGGTGAGCAAGACAAAGAAAGGGACGGCAGGTAAGACAGGGAGAAAGCACAAACTACAGATGCCACTGATACACAAAGGGGCATGAAGGCCGCACTACATTCCGTGGGCCCAAATGGACAAAAACAACTTGCTGAAGCTCCTCCCTTCACTTTCAGGCGGGGCAGGTAAATGGATACACACATTCGAAAAGAACACAGCAGGAGTGCCATTAGCAATAGGGGACGTGAAAAGTTTGTTGGTGTCTGCTGTCGGAGATCAAGCAGATGCAGTGTGGGTGAAGGCAGGGTTCCCGGGAGTAACAATGATTTGTGACCGCCATGATGGATCACTGTTTAATAACGTCAGAGCACAAGTTTGGGATGCATTGCAGCGAACATTCCCAGACATTCCAGATTTACACTTAGTGATGCAGTGCACGATGGGAGAGGAGGAGGATCCTACACAATTCATCCTCCTGGTGCAAGACCTGTGGAGAAGTGAAACGGGTATGGCGTGGGATCAGTCCACCGCCCTGTTCTATTTCATAATCAAAAAGGGGCTCCCGAAGGAGGTACAGAAGGCCTTGGATAAAATAGCTGGGATAGAAGCCAAGGGCTGGGCAGAGATTCAAAGCATAATTGTATACCACTGCAGGAGGATCAAAGAAAGGGAAAAGGAGATAGCGCAGAAAAGGTTGGCAGATGAAGCAAAATTAGTACAGAACAAGCTAGTGAAGGTCGCAGCGCTCAACGCAACCACATCAACTGACAGGAGTAGTGAAGGAGGTGACGGAGCAGGAAATGTACCAGTTAGGATGACTTCAGTGTGGGCTACAGGAGGGCAAGAACAGTGGGATGGAGAAGAACTGTACGGAGGACCCAAGTGGCAAGGAAGGCCAGCAAGAGGATGAGGTGGGTACAGAGGGCCAAGCGGGGGATTTGGAGGAATGGGGAACAGAGGGTTTGGAGGGCCTGGGATGAGAGGAGGACCACAAGGATCATGCTGGAATTGTGGTAGATTGGGGCACTATTCCCGGGATTGTAGAATGCGACCTATGGGGTATTACCATGGGCAGCCCCCAGTGGGAAACAAACAACAATACGGACATCCACATCCAGGCAGCCCCTACGGGTTACTTATGGGAAGGGGCGGACAAGGTGATCAATACTATAGTGAGCCCCAGGTGCAGCACAGGCCGCAACCTCAGCAACAACAGCCACAGCACAGAGAGGCACCACAGCCCATGGCCAGACAGAATACAGGAGGTAATGCAAATAACAATATTTTCGCACGTCGGCCAATGGAGCACCTGCACCTTTTCGCGGCACAGCAGTGGTAGGAGATAATGTTTTTTCGGTGCCACAAACTGAAACATATGCAGTCTAGGACATCCCACAGAGAGCACTTGCATGTCCATTCCTATCTACTACCCTACATGCAGAAGAGGAACCACTAGTGGGAGCTGAGATAGGAAAAAAATAGTTTATCTTTATGGTAGACTCAGGAGCAGAAATATCATGTCACATGGAAGGGCGGTTTCCGCTCTCGGGAAAACATTTGGAAATGCAGGGGTTCTCTGGGGCTATTTTAAAAGTTCCTTACACAAAAGATCTTGACATAACGGTAGGGGGGGAAGACAGTGCGCACACCCTTACTGTATCATGAAGACGTGCCAATCAATTTACTGGGAAGAGATTTGTTGAATAAATTAAACATGACCATCTCCTTTACGGCACGGGGGATAGTGTGCCCCGTACGAGCAATGTTAATGATCAGCACAATGACAAATGAAGTTATAGTGAGGGGGTGCCCATCGACATGGACATGTTCATTTACGGCATCAGGGTGTTGGCCCGGGTAGTGCCAGAAATAACAAGAAAGGAATGGAGGGTGCCCGGAGATTTCTTTTTCCGCCCAATTGTGAACACAGATGTTGTACCAGGAACCATCCTGTCCATTGACCTAGAGGGGTTTCAGGTTTCAAGCAAACGTATTGCGGCGATAGGACTGGACACGCATGGCTGCGAATGGAGAACAGTACTCTGCATAGATCCAAACATAATGTTGCGCGATTTAACTGATGAAAAACTGTTTACTGACAATGTGAGTGATGAAGAAATAATAATGGAACTATGTATACCATGTGACATCATGATTCAATACAGGTAGATACACAACCCATTCATGGCTAGCATTAACATCCCGCCTACAATTTTTGAAGAAGATATGAACAAGGTGCTGCCAGAGGTCTGGACCACAGGTCCCCATGATGTAGGGTTATTGCATGATGTAACACACATTAAGATAAAATTGGAGCCAGGTGCTATACCCCCAAGAGTTAAACAGTACCCACTTTCAAAAGAAACAGAAGAGGGACTAAAAGAGACAATAAGTGCTCTGTTGAAACAATGGATAATTGTACCATTCAACTCCCCATGTAATACTGCAGTTATTCCAATCAAAAAAGTAAAATGAGGGGCATGGAGAATGATCCAAGATCTCCGCCCACTCAATGACATCATTCAGAAAGAAGTCCCACTGGTTCCTAACCCGGCATCAATCTTGTGCAGCACCCCCAAGGAAGCCACATGTTTCACTGTGGTGGATTTGAAAAATGCTTTTTTTTCCATCCCACTCGATCCAAGCTCCCGTTACCTCACAGCATTCACGCTAGGACGAACAGGTACAAACACTGCAGACTACCGCAGGGATATTGTGAAAGCCCAAGCATTTTCAATAGGATTTTACATGAAGATCTCGGAAATATTGATGTAGAAAGTGTGATAATACAATATGTGGATGACTTGCTCGTCTGCAGTACAACTGAAGAGAAGTGCAGAGAAGACTCTATAGCGCTGCTGAACCTACTAGCTACAAAAGGATATAAGGTAGACAGAGCCATGCACTTTAGAAGACATGTTAGAGCACGACTGTGTAACATATGAGGGAGAGGAAGATGATATCCCCAAGGCAAGCGAGTATGCATTACAAGAAGGTGAAATATACTTCATAGACAGGTGAGCATCCATAGACCCTGAAACGGGGGAAAACACGTAGGGGTGGCAGTGGTGAGAATGGAAGAAGATAGTTATGAAACGATTGTCCAAAAGCGACTACCCTCTCATTTTTCTGCACAAGCAGCTGAATTGGTAGCATTAATTGAAGCACTACATGCAGCGAAAGGATATTCAGTAACGATATATTCAGACTCAGCCTATGCTACCACAACAGTACATTCAGGATTATCACGGTGGCGACGGAGAGGGTTCTGTCGAGCAGATGGGTCGCCAGTCCAACATGCTATATTATTAAATGAACTAATAGAAGCACTAGCAGAACCATCAGTAGTGGCAGTGGTGAAATGCCAGACCCATACCAACAACACAGATGCAATCTCATTGGGAAACACGGCAGCAGACGCAGCAGCAAAAGACGCCTCATATTTTAATGTACCCCCAACAATTGAATGTATTGTTAAAACACCTATTGCACAACAAGTAGAAGAAGAATATAGCAACACACCAGTAACACAGATAATAGAACTATAGAGAAGAGCACCAGTAGAAGAGCAAGAATTATGGACTAAACGAGGATGTAAGCAATCCCCTACAGACTTGATTTGGAGACAGGAGGTGACTGGAAAGGTAGTAATGCCAGTGGAATTATTAGAAATAGCGTTCCAACAGTTACATTTCCCAGCCCATGTGACAAAACAGCACATCGAAGCAGACATACAAGAGCACTGGTTTATCCCCAACTTGCAGGAGCACCTATCAAAGTTCATCATCGAATGCACCACATGTCAAACATACAGTTATGGGATGACACTAGCAACACTGCGAGGGACTTTACCGCGTCCTGTGGGACCCTTCAGAGAGCTCCACATAGACTATGCAGACATGGGAGAATGTTGTAATGGAGCAAGATATTTTATTGTGGTAGAATGCCCCTTTTCGAGATGGGTGGAGGCAGGACCATGCCCCCACCCAGACGCGAAGTGTGCGTCTAAGTTCTTGGTGCGGGAAGTGTTCTCCAGATGGGGAATTTGTGATGTTATCAGATCAGATTATGGCAGACATTTTATGAATTACATCGTCAAGGAAGTGACATCACTTCTAGGAGTTAAGCACAAACTGTGTTCTATTTATCATCCCATGGGTAATGGGGTGGTGGAGAGGATCAACGGCCTGCTCAAAAGTAAATTGTCCAAATTGTGCAACACACTCAAGAAAAACTGGGTGTATTGCCTGCCCCTGGCACTGTTCCAACTCAGAACGCAACCGAGCAAAGACCACCACTTAAGCCCCCACGAAATTTTAACTGGCAGGCATATACACACGCCACTCTCCCCGATGAGAAAAGCATCGGATGCACAAAGGGCTGCCACAGTGTTGGGGGAAGAATTTAAAGAATACCTTACTCAGTTGACGCGAGCAGTGCGAAGTGTAGCGTACCAAATTGTACCACCCTTTACTGAAAATGCTGCAACAGATACTGTAACCCCAGCCCCAGACAGCCCAAATGGCCCATTAATGCCAGGAAATAACATCTACGTGAGGAGTTTCATTCGGCGATGGAACTCGCCACGGTTCCATGAACCGTATGAGGTGGTATACTGCACACCAACCGCCGTCAAGGTGAAGGGACTGAAGTATTGGGAGCACCTCTCAGATGTGAGAAAGGCACATGATACAGCACTCCCTCAGTATGAACAAGAGAGCAACACTGAAATGTTGAATGCAGATGAAACACAGGTATAAGGGATATAGCAGAAACAAAGTATAACAATGTGCTTGCATGAATGTCTCTCTCTCTCCCTTTGTCACTCTAACTCCATCTATGTATCCTTCCTTCTGTTCCTTCTCTCCATATCTTGCTTAAGCACCATGAACCCTCTATCACGGTAACAATGCAGGTATGAACACAAGAATGATATAAATGATATAATAACATCAATGTGTCAATACAAGTAAAGTGCACGATAAAAAAAAAAGAAGGGGGGTAAGGATGTGTAGTATTACGTGAATGAAATAAAGCAGAATGTTACAAAAGTAGTAAAGTATGCAATGAAAAGAAAATGAATATATGCTTGCCACTTAACAATTTTATATCGCCCCTCCAGGTGACACAATGGCCAAAAGGAGTGCACTCCCAGAAAATGGCTTACTGTTAGTTAGCGATAGGATTGTTAATAGAGCTAACAAATATAACACTGTCGAATGCACGTTGAAGTACTCTGCAGTTTTGCTATCTGTAATGCTGTTCTTTATGGCGTGGTATTACACGCTCTTATGCCTTGTCCATGACATGAACAGAGGAGGGAGTGGGGCACAGCTGATACGGGAAGGGTCAACGTTAATTTGGAAGGGTGTACAAACAATGTGGAAAGAAAACTATTCAGCTGATGACAATGAAGGCATTGTAACCCACATTACGATGCAATTTAATGATACAACACTGTCCCCCTCTACCCAGTTGCCGTAATAAGGTGGCATGATAAGAATGAAACAATCGAATATGATGGTGATTATTTCTGGCCGAATGAACTAACTGAACAGAACATTAATGCACGAACAACCAATGACCCTACCTCATTTTATATTGCTGCTACCCGCGAACCACCAGGTCCACTAATCGAACAGACAGTAAATAACATTACTGACACAGCGTGGTCTGGGGTGTTCCCAATACATTATCGAAAAGTCAGGAGTTATAAGGGAAGGGAAAAAAGGGTAGCGGATAGGAAGAGGTATGACATCTCCCATGGCCTGGGATTAGATGAAATAGAAGACCCCCGCCATCCTGATCAGTCAAATAAATGATATTCAGAAATGAGCACCACAGCAAAAAAACCACAAATGAGAGCTGTTACGTTTGCTCTCTCATTCCTCACGCATCAGGAACGCCCAAAATACTTGTGCCTCAAGAGGTACCCTTGTCAGATGCCAAGTGTTTAGTTCATCTTGTATTGTGTAGAATTCAGAGCACCTTCCAGGCACACACAGTTACAATAGAGATGTTGCAGAACGAGAGGACATGCACAAGCAGACGCCAAGGAGTGATTTGCATCAAAGAACCATTCTTCATCATAAAAGGAACGAGATTTGCAGAGAAGAAATGGCATGACGAAACAATCGAGTGCAAAGCTGAGGCACTTAAGGACTGATCGAAGAGAACTTTCAATGGATAAGAGAAACATGCACACCCGTATGGTCTCAGCATATTGCCAAACTGACGTGGCTCACAGCACTAGAAAAACCAATCAAAACGCAGAATGGAGAAGGGAAAGTGCCCGTTGGCGCCAACAGACAATGCAATAAGACAATCATAATTCCAGAAATGAAGAAAGGAATGGCAGGCCTCATGGACATGTATTGGATCTGCCCCAAATAAGCATACCTGCATCTCCCAGCGTCATGGAAGGGCACTTCCATTCTTGCAACCCTGCATTCGGCTCTGATGGTAATCCCAGAAAGTCACATCCAAGGTGGGAAGGGAGAATTGGCTGGCATATCGGCAGCAGGGCAATCGGCTGACATATCGGCAGCGCCCCAACCAGAAGTAACAGAGCCTCCAGCATATGAACTGTTGTCAGGAAAAGACTTAAAAGAAAAACTCTCTCGCAAAAGGAGATCATCCAACTACATCTCCTCTGAATCGTCTGCTCTCCTTGCCGCAATCCCACCAAAATACAAACTCTTCAACTCCGCAGAGACATTCTTTGCTTTGCTCCTAACACCAGGTCTCCAGGCACGAACCAACACCAAGTGGTTACAGACAGTGCACTCGGAGCTGATCCAACTAGCTAACGACACAGAAGAAGGGTTTAACGTAATAAAGGTGGAGCTCCGTGCCTTGCGCTTAATGACAATTCAAAACCGGTACATCTTAGATCTCCTCACGGCGATGGACGGCAGTGTTTGCCGAAAAACCGGGAGCGCGTGTTACACATTTGTGCCATCTGAAGATGCAGATAATGGAACCCTTTCCCATGTCATATCAGCAGTACACAGCCTGGGAGAAAGGATGTCGAAAGAAGGGGGAGTAGAACCAACTACCTGGTTTGACAACATGTTCAGCTGGATACAATCCTGGTTCAATGCAGTGATGAAAATGTTTGTTCCCATCATCGTCTTCATAGTGCTATTTTCTATGTGTGCCAATTAGGTATTCGATGTTGTGCAAAATCTATGCCTAATTCAGCTATGATGATGGTAGCTGTAAAGACCGGAGGGGGGGGGGTCTGTACTTCCACTCTCTATATGGTAGAGGAGAGGCACACAGGACCCCTGCCAAGATTCTCTATTATTTGTACGTGGTCGAGCAATCAAGGCCTAGCTTCTCACGAGGTGATGCAAGCTGGTTCTTAAGTACAGTGTAGTCCCCAAGCACCCGCCAAGGAATGTCCACACACTGTATCAATTACAACACAGTCTTTATATAATTAATATTCAAAGGTATATACAATATCATGATAACTCAATTTGTACTCCGAAAATCAGCAATGGTAAATATATACAGTTTCTAAAGTGGTACCACTAACGTTATTAGATCTCATTAAAGTGAATACGGTCAGAATGACACACAGATCAGAATAAAGAGGAAACCAGCAGTAGAGAGAGGAAGGAAAGCAAGATTGTTGAGCAATTGGCAGAATACTGGCCCCGTCTACCTAGACACAGTTCTGTGTGGAGATCCCCCACCTGGGCAGCCTGCAGAAGAAAGATACAAGCCCAGTCCATAGATCGCTCACACTAGACTTTCCAATAGTTCTGCAACCCCAAAGTACCTTGGCATTGTAGCGTTCCTCGTCGGGGAATCAACGGCCCTTCTTGAGTGCCCTCCCTTTAAGGCAGGAGTCACGGGTCGTTGAACGTCCGATGGAGAACAGGTTGAGCTACGATGGTGAAGTGGCCGCGTCGTTCCTAGTGGTGCTCGTTGATGGGGAAGCGTAAACGTCCTGCCAGGAAGAGGCGTGCAGGGCACCTCAGTGTCGATAGTTCTGGACCGCAAAGAGTTTGAAGAATTGTGGCCCAGCAAGGGTGTCGAGTCGTCGGCGTCTCTGTGGTCTTTTGGGTGGCAGGAAGCCCACCGGTGGATGCTCCTCAGCATGTCGACGGTCGGGCCTTCTCCAGCAGGATACAGTGGTGACGATGCAGACGAGAGCATCCTTGGATCAATGAAGTTCTTAGGTAGAAGGGGAGTATGGTGGAGTGACGGCGGTCGTTGACAGTGGCGGACAACAGTCTGGGTGCTTCTCTTTGGAGTTCCGCAGCAGTCCCCGTATCGGGTTGGCAGGCTGTCGAAGGACTGTCTACCAGGGAGCTTAGGCAAAGACCAGCTGTGTACGATGGTCCCTCATAGCTCGGGAAGAGGGCGTCTTACCAGGTCCTCTCTGGGTCAGTCCTTGAAGCACAGCAGCTTTCAGATTGCGAAGGAGAGCAACAGCAATTTTTCTCGTCCAGCAGGGCTTCAAGATCAAGCTTCAGTTACTCCAGTTACTCGTCATTGTGGACTTCAGCTTCTGAACACGATTCCTAGCAGTGAGAGGTCCCCAGATATACTGTTGATCTCCCATTCATTCCGCTGGGTCACACTCAAGCATCCAATCACGACTAAGGGCATTCATTCAGGCAGGCAGCCAATCAGGCACATGATGCATTCACGCCTTTCACTTCTCTCCAGACACTCACAGCAAGTTATGTGTATTGGGACAAGTACCGAGCCATTCAACACTCCAAGCTGCATTCATACCGGTTTCGGGCAGGGCTGTTTCAACCATTGTGTCAACCACCAGATACTAGACAGCCACAACATAGAATGCATATTCGTCACACACTCCATTCACCCAGGTCCCACCCACAGGCGTACCTACAACATACGGTCGTTGAGAAGGCTTCAGCCAGTCTGGTTGGCACTTTCCCACACTACCGTATATGGAATTTCCACCCAACAGCCAGTCAGGGGGAAGGGACAGAGGCAGGGCTTCCCGGGACTTCGGGAAGATCAAGGTAATAGGTGATGGAAGTCAAGAGGCCATGGGGGCCTTTTTGTCTCCATCCGGAATCTACCGATTCCAATGAAAGGGCCTGGGCATCCCAAAATGGAGGACGCCCAGGGCACCAGTCATTTCAGCACAGAGCTGCCACCAGCCCATACCCTGCTCTGTGGGTCACACACAGGTGCCCAAAGACATACACTAGGGGCACAGGGTTGCACCCCTACCCATGGGTGCCATAAGGGTATCCCAACGGTCTGTTCACCAAGCCAAAAGAGAGAGAGCTGCACCGCCAGGAGTCCCACATGAACTCCTGCGCGGAAAACACGACAGAACACACGATAAAAAGAAGTAAAGGACAAGGATACAGAGGCCCTTTCCCTCCGATGCATTTCCAGCATCACAGTAACGATGGGCAGACAGACAACGGTAACAACTATGATAGATGCCCAAACGCAAACTGGGGAACTTAATCTACCTAAATATTGCATGACAGCAGTATACCACCAGAATGGGGACAGGGTTGACAATTCATATCATACCACCATAAAAGAACCCGGAGAGCTACAATGGTACAATGAAGTATGGGTGGACCTGGATGGGGACGGAGGGATTTATATGACATGCACTCCTGACCAATATGCAAGAAAAGGGCACAGTCTGAAAAGCATATGTAGAGCATGGATGGCCATAAAAGGAACACCCGCATGGGATGAAGCTGTAGCCGAAGCTGAGTATTACCGAAGGGAGAATAAAAAGAACTAATAGTTTGTTACTTTAGATGTAATGAAAGGGGGGAATGTGTGGAAGTGAGGGGCCAGTAGGCCCCCCGCCCCTCCTCTCCTTAGTACAAACTTGGACCATGTGCCTCCAATGGTGGGTGGTGCCCCCGACGCCCTTATGCAATGTCAGCATTGGCTGGCATCTGTGTAGAAGGGACCATCGCGCAAGACACAAGGCATCCATCTTTGTGCCCCCTTAACCCCATCATGGTAACTAGGCCTCACTGCGATAATACAAAAAGGCTTCTCTCCCCTCTGCAGCGCCGCACACGCAGAACACATGGCCCCCACATTTTCTCTCACTGTGTCTGGAAAACTCTGTGGCTCCATTCTCACGCTGAAGCCAGAGGTAAATTGCAACAAAGAACTAATGTAACAACTCACTCTTTCTTTGAGATCACTGCCCTGCGTGTGAACCAGCTTTAAGCCAAGCATCCATCTCCACAAATCTGTCCATGCCCACTCACCCTCTCCATTGGAAAATTACTGCTAGTGTAACCCCGTGTACCTGCAAGGTATTCACTTGATGTACCAAATATGTGACCCCACCATGAGTCCCGCCAAGTGGACCCCCGACTAACATTAGGTCCCTGTCACAGTATATCACCTCCTAATACTAACAAATGCCAACGTGCCTTTGAGTCTTTACGAATCCAGACCCAAGCTTCAATCACTGTTATCATGATGGACAACATAGCACTTTAAACTGATGTTCAATATAAACCTCTGTTATTAACGATGTAAATACATATAAGACATTTATAGGTTTATAGTGATTTGTTCAAACGAATAGCAAAGTAATTATTTAGTGTGTGCTTCATAGAAATGTATTATGTTAGCTTAGTCAGTGATCACCTCTGCCTCAAAACAACCTGACCTTCACCCCTCCTGGACACTGACAATGAGTCACGTGAAGTCCATCCTCCCAGCGAAGGAGCAACCAATCCAGATGGAACCGCAACGTCATCGCCATATGTACCTATACTGACTGTCCAATCATGTACCACTTTGACACCCTATACTAATTACGCCATGTATGATGAAATTCACCTTTATTTTTAATTTTTAAATGTTTTTATTGGCATTTTGGTAAAAGACATTCGCGTTACAAGAGGTTAATTATGCAGTAGTGCCAGTTTTAGATAATAACCATCAAACAAACAAACAAACAAAACAAGTGGTTCTCGTTACAGTCTTGGCATGTGAAACATGAGAACAAGCAGATGTCTCCTCATCCGGAGTGCCGTTCTTGCCCTTCTTGGGGGCAACCCCTCCAGTTCACGCATGGTGGCGGTGGGCAGCTTGCCACCCATTTGTGGGGGCAGTGCTCATCATGGTGTGCAGTTCGTTCATGGAGGCTTGTCGTCGGAAGGGTGAAACATGTCCCATACTAGTGCTTTCCAGGCAGCCCATTTGTCACTACCATCCAGCTCTGATCTGCTTACCGCCTCCGCCCATACGTTAGTCTCAGCCTCCGCCCACCTCTCGAATCCCCTATGCCAATGTTGATACCATGGCCTTCCAGCCCTCTTCCGTGACATGGCAATGGTTCTCTTGGCCAGGATGCATGCGAGGTCCATGAATTTATGCACATGATTATGTTTGCTGATCCTGGGGTAAGCACCAAGCAGGCACTCTTTCGGTGACCACTCATACCGGGCGACACCAGCAGCTCCACAGGCTTGTTCTATCCGCACCCAAAGATCCCTCGCCCGCTCGCAGCCCCAAAACATATGTATCATGTCTGCCTCCTCCCTACCGCACCATGGGCAAACCGAGCTGGCGCTCCTGTTGAAGGTGGCTATTCTGTGTGGGGTCATGTAGGTGGGGTATATTATGTTTAGTTGTATCAGTTTGAACCGATGGTTCCGTGAGACTGCTTTGGGGTAACTCAGTGCCCTCTCCCAATCCCGTTCAGTTAATGTCGTGCCCAGGTTTGCCTCCCATTGTTCTTTCAATGCTGCACTTTTGGGGTCGGGCCTGTCTATGAGCGTGCTATATAGGCTAGAGACTGGGCGCCAGCCACCATCAAGGTTGTACATTAGGGTAAGAATTGGTTCAGCCTGCGGCTTGTCCGGCCAGCCCTCCCAGTCATCTCTGGCCACCTTTCGGACCCGTTGATACCACAGGAACTGCCCACCGGGGACCCCCTCCTGCTCCCGTATTGAGCTCAATTCCCTGAAGACCTCTTCGTCATACATGTCCCCCCACTTGTATATCCCATGCCCTTCCCATATTCGCAGAGCCGCAAGGTCCGAACTGTCCTGGCATGCACCTGCAGCTATTGGTATCTCTGGGGTATAAGGATGTGTGGTCCCCAGTACCGCTTGCGGTCTTTTCCATATCTTCCGCCCCAGTGTCACCACATTGGAGTGTGTTTCGCAGCCCAGAGGGTTACCCAGAGTATTTCTTTTAGTGTGAAGGGCGCAACCAGCTGTTGTAGCAGGACAGTCTCTGAGGTGGGGTCATCAGATAGCCATTTGACCACATGGCTAAATTGGGCCGCCAGATAGTACTTTTCTAGGTTTGGCAGCTTCACGCCCCCCCCGGTCATATGGCAGGTATAGGGTCTTCAGTGAGAGTCTGAGGCGAGCGTCACCCCACAGGAACCCCCAGATCAGCCCCTCCAGTGTGCGGAAGAAGGAGGCCTTGACGTAATAGTGGACGTTATTAAAGAAGTATAGGAACCTCGGGAGGATGATCATCTTGGTGATAGCGACTCTACCTAGCAGTGATAGCGGTAGCCTGGCCCAGAACTTCATAGAGTTCCTCATGCCATGCAACACCCTAGCCGTGTTGTTTTCGTGTATTTGTTCAGGCAAGTGTTTAATGTTGACCCCCAGGTATTTAAACGAGACAGTCTCCCATCAGAGACGAACTGCAGGCAGCAGGCTGGGGTCTCTCCCGTTCAGGCCAGCAATTGGGAATATGCAGGATTTAGATCTGCTGAAGTTGATTCCAGAAACCTTGGCATAGTTGTCCAGTATATCTATGATTACCAGGACGTTTAAATACGGGTCTCTGACATATAGAAGGAAATCATCTGCGTAAAGCGATAGTAAGTGCCCCGCACCCCGACCCAGATGCCCGCATCTAAGTATTGCTTCCTTAGGTATATCGCTATGGGTTCAAGACCCAGGACGTACAGCATTGGGGAGAGCGGACAGCCCTGCCTTGTCCCCCTCTCAATATCCCAGACGGCAGACACCAACCTCCCCGTTTTGACCCTGGCCTTAGGATTAGTGTACAAAATACGAACCCAGCGAATGAAGGCCTCACCGAATCCAAACCCCCTCAATGTCGCTAACAGCCACTCCCAATAGATTGAATCTAATGCCTTAACTGCCTCCAAAGAAAGTATAGTGTATTCCTTCTGGGAGCCCTCAGTCTGTGCCAGGATGTGTTGCAGTCTGCGCAGGTTTAGGGCAGTGCTGCTCCCAGGTATAAAGCCTGTTTGATCGCTGTGTATTATATCCCTAATTATTCTATTCAGGCATTTGGCGAGGACTGTGGTAAGGATTTTGACGTCATAATTTAACATCGTCAAAGGCCAGTATGAGTCGCAGCTTTCAGTCGGTTTTCCGGGCTTCGGTATTGGGGCAATTAGTATATCTCTCATGGACCCCGGCAATACCCCATTGGTGAATGCTTCTTGGTAGACCTCGAGCAGGACCGGGGTGATGACATCAGCATATGTTTTATAGAACTCTGGGGGGAGTCTGTCACTGCCCGGTGTTTTGCCGGAGGCGAGGGACCTGATTGCCTCAGTGATATCCTCACCCATTATTTCGGCATCTAGGGCCTCCCTGTGCGTGTCCTCTATTTTGGGAAGGCCTATTTCATCTAGAGTGTCTAATATGTCTGAGTTTGCCACTTGGTGGTCGTGGCTGTATAAGCGGGAGTAGAAGTCACGGAAAATGTAATTTATGTCTTGCTGCGTTTTATGTGTCGTGCCTATTTCGTCCTTTATCTCAATGATTTGGTGCCTCGGGTGTTCCCTCTGGCATAGCCATGCTAACAGCCTGCCTGGTTTGTCACCTTCAGCATGTGATTTGGCTATCTTAACTGTCAAATCGAATTTGGAGAGCCTGCCCCATGCCACCGAACAATTCCCTCGCAGCAATGCTAGTTCTTCCTACTCCCCCCATGTTCCCGTAGCATTGGTTTCCCTGTGTTTTATTTCCTCTTCAGTTTTTTCAAGTTCCGCCCTTACTGTTTTCCGTATGCCGCCAGCTCCTGCAATAGCCTCCCCCCTGACAACCACCTTCATTGCTTCCCACACCGTGCCCCAGTATTCTACACTGCCCACGTTTGTTTCCAAGTACCCTTCTAGCTTGTCCTGTAACTCCTCCGCGAAGGTTTGGTCTGTCAGGGCATCCGGGGACATGTGCCACAGTGGTATAGGTAGTCTGGGACCCCTCATTGTCCACAGCACCTGCAGCGGAGAGTGGTCCGATATTGACCTGCCCAAGTATTGGGCAAAGTCCATTTGTGGCTGATAATGTTATAATGTTTGGGCACGAATATGTAGTCTATCCTGGTGCGCAAGGCGTGGGCGGCAGAGAAGTACGAGTACTCTTTCTCCATTGGGTGGAGTTCTCGCCACACGTCGACCAGGTCTAGGGAATCTATCAGCGTGTTGAGTGCCCCGGTCGCCACATCGTTTCTGGTTACTGGTGATCTAGATATGTCCAGTTCTCAGTCCCTTACACAATTAAAGTCGCCCCCCCACCGATGCAGAGGCTGTCCTGGCAGCCAGCTAGTTTGTCTCCCAGTGTGTCTAGGTGCTTTGGGATTACATGGTTGGGCAAGTATGAGTTTATTATGCAAATTTCGGTCTGCTTGATCCATCCCCTCACCAGCAGATAGCGACCCTCCTGGTCCGCCTCCCAGCTTGACACCTTAAACGGAACCAAAGGGCTGATCCAGACAAGCACTCCCCGGGCGTATTTGGAGTAGGGAGCCCCGTAGCACGGCCCGTCACAGTGGTCGCTCACCACCCCCAGGGTTTGTTGGGTCAAATGGTTTTCTTGGAGCAGGGCTATGGACACCTACTTCCTGTTAAGGAAGGATTTAATTATGTTCCTGCGCTTGTAGGTGCCCAGGCCCCGAACATTCCATGTTAGCATTCTAATGACGTTGGCCATTTCGGCATGTGCAACCCCACCAGCTGGATCCAGAGCCATCCAGCCACTGATCTCGCCCCAGCAGACAGGCCATTCGCTTGCCCCAGCCAAGCTCACCCCCACCCCACAACCTGCAGTAGTACTCTCGCCCCTCATGCTACATGCCTCACTTTGCGCTGAAATCTCATCACTTGCGTAATAAGAACAAACCAAAACCAGACAAATTAATAACCAAACCAGAACCAAAACTGGGTAACTGCGCTCAGCAGCCACCTTGTGTCCGTGGCGCTCGAGCACCCCCGCAACTGACTGGCCCTCCAGGGCCAAGGCGTGCGGGCTGTGGTGTGTCAGCAACTGGCCGACACTGAACGGTTTGTGGGGTGTGCGCCTTCAACCAGTGGGAGGCCCCCACTTGCCCCTGCCTCATAAAATACTGTGGCGGTCATCTCAATGTTCTTTTGCGCCCGTGCAAGCTTCACTTGATGTGTTCCCCCCCATGGCTGTCTGAATCAACTTTCCTCATGTAACTGCTTCACGGCCATCGTCCAGGTTGTTGTGCTCCAGCCACATGTTGGCCGCAGCAGGCGTTTCAAGAAAGACGGCGCGGCCTTTGTAAAGGACCTTGAGGCGGGACAGGTACATGAGCATTTATTTGAGGTTCAGTTTCCTGAGTTTCAGCTTAACTGGCACAAAGGAGTTCCGGGCTCTCTGCACCGCTGGGGTGTAGTCCGGGTATATGGCTATTTTGGCGTTATCCCGGCGGATCTCTCCTCCCTCTCTGGAGAACCTCAGAATGATTTCCCTATCGCGGATGTTCAGTATCCTAGCTATCATGGGTCACAGATGCGAACCCGGAGACAGCCTTTTTTGTAGTGATCTGTGGGCACGTTCCACTGTGAACCCCTGCAACAATTTCTCTGCTCCAATCTCCTGGAGTATCATGTTTTCAATGAAGTCCGTTGGGCTGGGCCCTTCCATTCCCTCTGGAACCCAAGAACCCGTATGTTATTACACCGGGTTTTCCCTTCGGCATCTTCTGCTCGGGCTTCCAGCGCTGCGTTCTTCCTTTCGAGCTCTGTCAGTTGCCTCTCCAGGTCGCTGGTGGTTCCTGCTGTCTCCTTCAGGGTCGTTTCAGCCGTGGTGACTCTTTCCATGAGGTTTCTTATATATTGTCTCATCAGTTGAATGTCCGATTTGATCTCCCCAATTCTGGTGTCGATGAAGGTACGCAGGGCTGAAATTGCTTCGAGCACCTGATTGTCACTGTTAACGGGGCTCTCTGAGGATTGTGCTTGTGCTTCTGGGACGGCCTGTGGTTGCCCTTTCTGTTTGGCATTGAAGGAGTCCATGATCTTTGTTTCCTTTTTTTGTTTCGTGGATGGCATGGCCCCAGTGATGGTCGAGAGTGGAGAGGGATGTAGTGGTCTTGCAAGGGTAGTGCTGCACCTGGTGATTCACGTGTTGCATCTAGGGAACAGCCGCTCGCGATTTATAGAGGTTATAGGCCCCAGGATCTGTGTAATATAGCATGCGGTGTGCCTCGGTAAGCTGCCCCCAATGCCTTGTTTCAATGTTTGACCCGTCCAGTACCTTCAGCAAATAATGTCCCTGGGTCATTCATTGTTGCATGGGTGACCACGACAAATTATGTCCAGGAGTCACCGGGACCCAGCCCCTCTGTGCGTAGTGTGCTCGATGTCCTCTGCTGCGCTTTCTCGGTGTGTCGGGCAGACTCACTCAGAGACGAACTTCCAGCCGCTCCTCCCCCTCACTGCCGAGCTGAGGCCACATCGACCATCTTGAAGCCTGGGGGGTCTCGGGTATGCTGTTGTCTCTTCTCCCGCCTGCATTCCGATTTTAGGATTTGTGCGGTCTGGGAGATGGGGAAACGCTTGTCGGAGCCTCCAGTGCGGGTCAAGTCGCTCGGTCTTGCCTTTTATTTAAAGAACGCAGGATCTTTCCAGGATTAGGGCACGAGACGCGGTTGAAAGCGTCCTCACGGCATGAGCTCAAGCCACGCCCCTCAGAAATGTACCTTTATAATATGATGTAACTGTGATTATTGTTAGAGTGCTCTCAGGCAGCAGAATTCTTTGGATGCCAAATACATAAACTATGTTTGAACTCACGCAACCTGGCCTCTTAGCCATATTCCCCATCCGGGGGGTGTCTCATTTATTCTTTTCCACGTCTAAAGACTAAAGACGGGGAGGGCGCCTACAGTCCTAATGCCCCATGATGGTCCGACATTGACATCTATGATAATCTGTATTCAATTTGTAGCCCCTGTTATCATATATAACTCGCACTGGGAGTTTTACTTATGTCTTTGCAGGTAAGTATTTGTTCTTTTCAATCCTTGCTGGATCGCGTCCAAGACCCTGAAATCGCCTTTCCTCCATGGTTACCGCTCATTCCTTCTTTGCTCTCCCAGTACTTCAACTCAATCTGCTGGAAGCCACTAGCCCCACTCTGCTGGAGACCACCACCCTGTCTGCTGGACAGCACTACTGTGATGAACTTCCGGGGCATCAGTGGTCCACTGATGAATATTGATTTCTAAATCATCAATCAGCCCCACAACTCTAGTACACCAGAAGGAATCCAAACAGATTGGAATACAATTGTCCTAATTTTTGGTAATGTGGACAGAACGGCAGACTTATCTCTCCAAGGTCGTGGATCGTTGCTTAGTAGCAACACAGCGAAAATACAATTATTACCCAATGATAAAAGAGACTGTTCAGTCAAGGTTGTATAAAAATATCTACTTTACTATTATTACAACAGACTAGCACACTACATAAATCAACCCACCCTATAAAGTAACACAGGGGACAGACAGTTTCACAAAGGAAAGGGATGCACTCTGGAAACTGACAGGAGGGTAGTCGGTAAACCAATCAGTCTTAACTGTTCAAGGTTATTTGGTTTCAGCACCAACGGAGCAAGGGGTCATAAATGTCACTAAGGGCCTTCGGAGAAGGACCAGGGGGCCAGAACCACAATGTACCTGGTGCTTTAGATGTTCTTGATACTCGACAGTGTCGAGTCGGTTCCAGGACAATTTGCAGTTTCTGTGACAGAGTTCAAGATGGGTGACAGCTGCGGGTATCAGACGGCAGGCAGTTCGGTAAGCGAGGCTGGACAGACGGCTGCAGGCTGACCTATATGGCGGGTCAGGGTCAAGAATCACTCTCTGAGCTCGTTGGCAGACCTGGAACACTAGTCGAGGCATCTGGAACGGCTTTAGTGACTGCAGTCGGTCGCACTTCGAGGGCTTGACTGCCTCGAAAATATCCTTAAAAGATGGACGCTGGTTGATGCATATGTGGCACTCTTCCTAGCTTCTTCGCAGGGCTTGTGGTGTCCTTTCAAGGTGGACGGCCGAAAGCTGAGGAGAGTGTTTTCAGGCAACGGCCTTGTCCTTTGTTCAGAGACTCTCTGGCACTTCCACCTAGGAAGCTTGCCGGCAGAACCTAGCGGGGCATGCTGTGTGCTTGCTGGGTACCGGTTATGGAGCTTCTGGATGGGTTTTCTGAGTCTGGTAACTCCCTTTTGCCCTGGGAGATGTTTAGGGGAGGGATCTTGCTTCCCTCTTGGAAATCATGGTCGTACTTCACTGGTGGAAGCTGTAAGGCAGACTGTACCTTCAGCCAGGGTCCAATGAGTCCTTCTTACTCCTTTCAAAGTCATTGAATGATCTGGTAAGTGAGAGGCTGAGCCCTCTTTTAAAGCCAAATAGGCCCTAGTGATTGGTGCAGGCTAAGCCTACCTTATGGAACCAATCCCGGGTCCCCACCAACAATCTTCTGTTTTGCTTGAGGTCAGAGCCAGAGTGCTTTGCAACAGAAAAGGTAAGAGGTGACAATATGTAATCCTAAGTCCCACCCATCTTCCTGTCTGTTGTAGATAAAAGTGTCTCTCTGGTTAACGGAGCCCGCTGTGGCTCTTGATCAAAGCGAAGGTCTCCCTTGAAGATTGTGGTGAGAACAGACATCTGTCTCCCTCAATTCACATACTTCATTCCTCTGAAAGGAGTCTGCTCTGCAGGGGTTGCCTACGGTAAATAGTGGACTCAGACATGCCTTTCACTGTCCTTCATACAGAGGGGTGGGAGCTAGCATCAAGCGGATACTTTGCATATCAAAGAGGTGTACGTTTTCCTGCACATTGTTAGTTCTGTGACCAGACCTATTCACAGGCCTGCTTGAATTATCTATCATCAGAATGCACCACCACCACACAGAACCTAGACAATAGAACAGGGCGGATCCATGGAGCCTTTGATATTTAATTAGGCTGGCCATGGGTGGAGGAAGGTATTGCCCTTCTCTTCTGGTTGTTTTCGTGCACCCCTTGCTATCACCTGTCAAATGTGACAGGGAGAACTGCGCCTGTAGGCAGTGTAACCAAGAGTACACTGGACTATGTGCTTGTTGGCAGCGAGCATTAGAAAATGTGTCCAGATTATCCCCACACATTTTCGGAGGTTGATCTCCCATTATTCATTTTCAATATCTAATCCGTGTAGGGATATGGCCCAATGCAAAGGGCTCATTTTATTGTTTTACATTTAAAAAAGTACACAAAGCAGCCCTGGGGCATTGTGGCGCTGTTACATGCATGGCTTGCTTAGTTACAAGAGAAAGATAACATGTCTGTGGTTGCAGGGAACCTATTACCAGACAGGTAGCAGTTAATGTATAGAGTTACAGTGGATGGGGGGGATACACAGTTCAGAGAGTTACAGGTAAACCAGTAGCCACTAGTACTTTCTTGAAACACAGGTATCGAAAGGAGAGAGCCTATGGGTGAGGAGTGTTCTAGTTGAAGAGCCTCGTTTTGAGGTCTCATTTCTTAGGGTAGTTGGGGGGGGCATTCCATTGTGTTGGGTTTATGAGAGGAAAGCATGAGCTGCCCGCTTTGTCCGATTTGATGGTGGGGATGTTCAGTTGGTTGGAGTGGTGTAATCGTTTAGGCCTGGAGGAGCAGGCTCTGACTACTTTCTCTGAGAGGTAGGAGGGGGCTGTGAAGGGGAGGCATTTGTGATTTATGGCCAGTGTCCTGAAGATGATACATTCTTTGACTGGGAGCCAGTGAGCAGGGCGCCTAGCATTGGAGATGTGGTCAGGGCTGCTCGGAGTGCATTATTTTGAATAATTTGCAGTCTGTTTAGATTTTTTGCCGACGTCCTTGCAAAGAGAACATTGCAATAGTCAAGTTTGGCCCAAATGGTGGCTCTGGCTATTTTGACACCGTTCTGTGTAGATAGGTAGGGTTTGACTGCATTGATCAGTTTCGTGGTGAATTATTCTGACGAGGCGATGGCGCTAACTTGGCGAGACATGGAGAGTGTGGCATCGAGGTACACCCCCTGTGTCTCAACTGATGGGGAGATTGTGATTTGGGAGTTATCTATGATGAATGAGCTGTATTGTTTGTCCAGTTTATTAAGGGTTCCCTTAGGGCCAACTAAGAGGATCTCAGTTTTATCCCCATTTAGGCAGAGGCCGTTAGCTGCCATCCAAACCTGGATGATGGCATAGGTATTGTGAAGGGTTTTGGCGTTGCTTATGTATGAGGCAGAAAGTGGGAGGAGGACCTGCGTGTTGTCGGCGTAGTTCATGTAGGCTATGCCGCAAGCCTCCATATTGTCAAAGAGAGGTTCGGTAAATATGTTGTACAGGGTGGGCGAAGTACAGTAACCCTGTGGAACTCCGCAGTGAATGGTGGTAGGTGCTTCGAAGGCCTGCCAGAGAAGACCCTCATGGATCTCCCTTCGAGGAAGGAGGTGATCCATGCAGTGGCTTCAGGAGAGAATTGAGCTGAAGTTGTGAGATGTTTGCATAGGGTCTTATGGTCCACTAAGACAATCACTGCAAATAGATCAAGAAGGAGGAGTAATGCTGGTTGTCCTTCATCCATGATTTCTGCAATTTGGTTTTTAAGGTCAAGTAATGTGGATTTGGTTCCGTTACCAGGGCGGAAGCCTGATTTCTTTTTTCCTAAAATACTGTTTGTTTCAAGGAAGTCCTGGATTTGGGTGTAGGCGGCTTTGTCTAGAATTCTCAGCAGAAATGGGGCTGTGGTAATGGGTCAGTAGTTGTTGGGGGAGGATGGGTCCAGAGATGTTTTTTTCAGGAGTGGGCGTACCCAGGCCTCTTTAAAGCAAGGTGGAACAATGCCTGAAGTAAAGGAGGCATTGATGAATGGCGCTAGTGTATTGGCGTGATGTTTAATGATATTGGCAGGGAAGATACCCCCTTTGCAGTTGTATGGTTTGATATTTTTGCAGATAGCCAGGACTTCAATTTCTGAGACCTCTCTGAAGGTGAAGTGCGTCGTGTCCTGAGAAGGTGTGTTCGTGGTAGGGGGGGTGGAAGTGTCTGTAATGGTCAAGGGGTTGTGATTGGATTTAATGGTGCCCTGTAGGAGGTCTATTTAACTAAACATAGCAGTCTGAATGCTTGCACACCAGGATTCGTCTTTAACAATGTCTTGGGTCCTGGAGACTGGGGACACTAGATCCCTGAATATGGCAAACATCTCTTTGGATTCTGATTTAGCATTAGTGATTTTTGAGTTGAGAAAGGTGGATTTGGCTATTATGATGGCTTTGTTGTATTGGGTAGATCTTTTTTTTAAAATTCATCTTTAGTGGAGTCTTGAGGGTTAGCTTGTCAATTAGTGAGCGTGATGTGTTTAAAGGTGTGTAGTTCCTGGAGTTCAGATACGATATGATATGATTGGTTATTTATAACGTGCTTAATACCCAGTGGTTTCTAAGAGCGGACCAGGGGCTCACACCTGTGTTGCTCATGTCGTCTTGCTTCCAAGGCGAGCATGTTGCCCCTTAGCTAGACTAAACCAGGAGAACCAGGAGTTGGCATGCAGAGTCACCTTTGCTTTATTTAGTTCTAAAGGAGCTATGGTGTCAACTGCTTTTTTGAGGGTGAAGTTGTAAATTTTGGCTAGAGCAATAGGGTCATTTGAAAAAGGAGGCCTGAGTGCTGGAACCTCTAGATATGGTAAGAGGTTCTCTTTGGTTAATTTACAGGAGCTCCTGGCTAGTTCTGGTGGTAGAGGTGTAGTAGGCTTAATGGATTTAGTGGACGTTGGGATGAGGAAGTGAATGAGATGGGGATTTGTCCAGGGACATGGGGTGTTAGCCCTGATAGAGGCGGAGTATTGTGGTCAGTAATCCAGTCGAGGATGCGTCCTTTATAGTGAGTTGGGTTAGTGACTCGTTGAACAAATTCCATGTTATTGAGAGCTTTGGCGAGCAATCTTGCCTGTTTGTCTTTGGAATCCTTGTGGCCTAAGTTTAGGTCCCCAAGTAGGATGGTCCTGGATGTGGATTTTAGGTTTTCTCCTAATAGGTGGAGTAGATTTTCTTTGAAGTCTGCGGATGAGCCTGGGGTCGGTAGATGATGTGAATGGAAATGGTGCAGATGGGGGAAAAGGAGAGTTTCACGGCAATGGAGCCTGTGTTACCTTCCAGTGATGAGTTTACTTGTCTGATAGACAGAGATGATTTAGCTATGAGAGCTACTCCTCCCCCTCTCAATAGCCTATCTTTCCTACTGGTATATAGTGTAACCAGGAGGAGGGCTATGGAGATAGCAGGTCCCGCAGCCTCATGTTTCTGTAATGGCAAGGAGGTCTAGGTTGTGGTTGGCAAGCAGGTCCTCGATCTCCATGGCGTGAGCTGGGAGAGATCATGCGTTGATGAGGGCCCATTGGAGCGGGATGGAAAGCATGCTAGGTTTGTTGGTAAGTGGGCCTTGGGGTGATTTGAATCTTGCAGGATTGATATCTGACGGAGCAGTACGTGCTGTGTGGCTGGTGGGATGGGTTGAGTGCAACCTATCTTTGTAGTGGTTGCCTTCAATATGTGTCCAATTAGGCAGTGTGGTGTGTGTTGGTTCTGTCATTGCGGGCAGTGTAGGCTTGGTGATGGTAGAGGCTCTCGGGAGCTTAGTGGTAGGGCTGCTTGTGATCATGGGGACTAAGGTCTGAGTAAAGTGGCAGCCGAGTAGATGGTTTCTGTAATCTGTGGACCTTGGGGTATTGGGTAATGCAGTGGTTTAGTGCGGCACTTCAACATGGTTAATCTGCGGGTGAGGCATTCAGGGGGGCTGAGATTGGCATTAGGTTTAGGCGTGTGTGGGAGAAGGGGATGGCTGAGGAACGAGGGTAGAAAGCGAGTAGGGGATGTACTCTGAGTTGGGGAGTGTAGAGGACATGGTAATTGTGTAGTGGCAGGGAGCGTAAGTGACCAATGGCAGTGGGCTGAGGGGAGACATGGGAAGGGGTCGCCTTCTGCTGTGAGGTCTGGGTGCAAGTGTGGCTGGCAGAGTAGGGCACCAGATAGGATGGCTGATGCGGGGCAGATAGGCTGTGATGATGTAGGGATAACAGAGTACTAGAGGTTATGACAGTCCCCTGATGGTTTGTTGCGTGACAGAGCCAGATTGATGAAAGTCAGAGGCAATGGTAGCTGTGTTAGCCTAGTGGGCAAAGACAGTAGGTTTTGATATTAGTACAGCAGTTTAGTGGGTGCTAATACAATAGGGTTAGGGTTAACCTGGTACTAAAAGCAGAGCTATGGCATAAACAAAGATAGGATATACATATCCGATAACTATCAGATGGAATACAATACGTAATGCATCTAGCAGATGGGATACACTAGTGAGCAGCAACTGGATGCAAGGAAGCTGTTAAAAACGATGCATAACAATAAAATGTCTAGGGGCATAAAAACACAGAGTGTGTGAATGCTTGTAAGTTGCGTATGACTTACTGTGGCATCAGTCCTGTGGCTAGTGGGTCTAAAGTTCTTGAAGATTCTTGGCATCCTGTGGATAGTGGCGGGAGCCTGTGTTTGGCAGTAAGAGGGGATAATTCAGATAGGTCAGAAGGTTCGCCCCTTCAATGGCCATTAACCATCGCAGAGGCCGGTGGTCTGTCTGGGTCGTAAAGTGAGACCCAAAGGTGTAGGTTTTCAGCTTCTTAATGGCCCAGACGACAGCATACGCCTCTTTTTCTATGACAGCCCAGTTCCTTTCCCTTTTTGTCAACTGTCTGCTAATGTAGGCGACTGGTTACTCTATCCCCTCAGAGTTCAGCAGCGCTAACACTGCTCCAATCCCAAAATCACAGGCGTCTGTCTGGATAATGAACTCTTAACTATAGTTTGGCGCTTTTAGAACTGGGGCCCTGCACAATCCATCCTTTAAATCCTGAAAGGAGGTTTGACAGGTGTGGCTCAAAGTTACCTTCTTCGGCATCTACCTGGAAATTACATCATTCAGGGGCATAGCAATGGTGCCATACTACCTGATGAATGACTGGTAGTACCCGTTGAGACCTAGAAAGGCTCTCACCTGTGTCTGTGTGTTGGGGATGTCCAATTCTTCACAGCCTGTCCCTTTGTTTCGAGAGGTTGTTTCTTACCTCCACCGACCAGGTTGCCTAGGTAAGTCACTGTGCCCTGGCACTTCCTAGCCTTGATAGTCAGACCTGCATTCTGCACCGCCTGAAGCAGTTATTTCAGGTGGCATAAGTGATCCTCCCAGGTGTGACTGAACACAACAATGTCATCTAAAAAGGCGAAACTGAAGATTTCCTGACCAGACAAAACCTGGTTAACCATCTGCTGAAAAGAGGCAGGGGCATTCTTCATTCGGAAGGGCATCACGGTGAACTAATAATGTTCTTACAGGGTTGAGAATGCTCCATCTGTCAAGCCGACCTGGAAATACCTTGCCGTGAGGTCAAAGGTACTCATGTACTTGGCAGCGCCAAGCTTGTTAATGAGCTCATCTGCCTGAGGAATGGGGTGAGCATCTGTCGTCGTGACTGAATTGAGCCCCATGTAGTCCACTCAAAAGCGAACTTCAGTCGTTCCACCACTGGTCTTTTTAGGGATCAGTACCACTGGGCTAGCCCAGGGGCTGTGGGATGGATCTATCATTCCAAGGGACTGCGTCTTGTAAAGTTCCTCCTTGATGAAGTCCCTGACCTTATCAGACATCCGGTGAATCCTACTCTTCGTCGGCTTACTGTCTCCAGTGTCCCATGATGGGTGCACCAATCTGGGCGACGTGAAGTCAGAGAAAACAGACTGGCAAACTGTCCCAGTAAACGACAACAGTCTGTCAGTTGCTGTTCTGACAGGTCTGTTGTAAGGTTGACACCTTCAATTGACTCATCTGTGGCTTCAGTATTCAAGAGGTCTGGAAGGGTATTGGTCTCCTCATCAGTCATTCCATCTGTCACTAATGCCATGACCAAGTCATTCTGGGTTGCAAGCGGTTGACGTGAAAATCCCTGCACATCTGTTTAGGTCCTTTCACGTCAATGAGATAATTCTCCTCACTGACCTTTTCTAGCACGCAGTAATGTCCAGTCCACTTGTCCTGAAGGGCACTGGGTTTGACAGGCTCCATAATCCACACCCAGTGGCCTAAAAAATAGACTGTCACTGTGGCCTTCTGGTAGTGCCAGTGCTTCATCTGCTCCTGAATGGCCTTTAGGTTCTAGGTTGATTGTTCTATGTACTTTGCCATTCTAGACTGAAGGCCACGTACATAGTCCACCACATCTAATGTAGGAGATGAAGGTTTGCTTTGCCATCCCTCTTCCTCTAGACTGAGGGGACCTTGTACAGGGATCCAAACAGAAGCTCAAAGAGGCTAAATCCTTCTCTGTTCTGTAGCACCTCCCTGTATGTGAACAGAAGGCATGGCAGGAGAGTATGCTATTTTCTCCTCAGGTGCTCTTCCAAGCCACCTATCATGCCTTTCCGGGTCTTGTTGAACTGCTCAACTAGCCCATTTGTTTGTGGATGGAAGGATGTAGAGAACCTATAGGTGACTCCACACTCTTCCCACATGGCCTTCATGTACGCTGATATGAAGTTTGATCCCCTTCAGAAACGACTTCCTTGTTGAATCCAACATGGGAGAATGTCCCAATTAGAGCCTTTGCAACCCGGGAGCTTTAATGCCCTTCAGAAGGACAGCCTCAGGGTACCTTGTGGCATGGCCTACCACCACCAAGATGTATCTAATCCCTGAGCTGGTTTGAGGATCCAAATGGCCCACAATATCCATGCCTATTATCTCAAAAGTTCGCCCAACCACAGGTAGTGGAATTAAGGGGGCCTTTGTGGCACCACCTGATTTGCAATTAGCTTGACAAGTCGGGCAGGATCAGACAAATTCCTTAACCTTTACGCCAAACTGCAGCCAGTAAAAGTGCACAGACAACCGGTCTAATATCTTAGCCATTCCCAAGTGACCCGCTAAAGGAATTTGGTGAGCCAAATCCAAAAGGAAATTTCTGTGGCATTGGGGAATAACCAACCTTCTGGTGCCCTCGCCCTCAGAGTCGTTTGGCTCACTGTACAGGAGTCCATCCTCACAGTACACTTTGAACAGTCCGGGGGCCTCCCCTTACCCTGGTCCTCTGCCGGCTTTCCCAGACCTGCCAGAGTGGGAAACTCTTTCTGGGTTGTGAAGAAGTCAGTCTGTCCTGGGCCCCTAGCTGATGCGAACTCATCCAGCTTGTGTAGGCCCTTCAGATCTTCACCCATCTGGTCCTCCACCTCAGGTTCCTGTGCTGTGCCAGGCAACTCTGAAGTCACAAAGTGGCCTGCTAACAAAGTAGAGTCCTCAGTAGCTACTAGCCCCTGTCCCACAGGAGTAGGCGACTCAGCAGTCTGTGGAACTGGACTAGGGGCTACCCACCAAGCCGGTCCTTCCAACGTGCCCCCTGGAAGCACTCCAGGCCTTAAGGCTCTGAGAGTGTGCAATCTGGTGATTTCTTTGGCTCTCTATTGGGTAGCCACTGCGACTCTCTCAGGAACAGGAAGATCATGACCCAACCAACATGGAACAGGGATGGAGTCTTTCACCGCTACACAGTGCTGAGTCGTTTCACTTCACTAGCTGAACTCTACTATTGCCAAGGGGCACTTACTCTTTCCATCAATCCCACTTACGCTACAATCAGGCCCATCAATATACTGGCCTGGCTGTACCCACTGCCAGGTGACAGCAGTGATGCTAGCCGCAGTGTCTTGGACCGCAGGAGTTTTGTGTCCATTGATATACACATGTTCTAGATAGAGTTGAGTATTATTGAGAACTGGGATCCCTTCTGGAGACTCGGTATCGTTCCCACTCAGTGTAACCAATCCACATTCGGCCACTCGCTGGCCTAGTGGGAAGTCCTCCTCTAAGAAGCCAACACTAATGATGGCCTCTTCCATGAGTCCAACATTCACTATGGCTTGCTTGGGTAAGCCCTTGCAATCAGGATCCCCTTTCCTATGGGCCATCTCCTTACACATGACCTTTGGGTGGTGAGAACGCAGACGTATCAGTGTTAGGGGTGTCTGTGCACTTCTTTTCAGTGTGCACTGTTGAACTAGAGTTTTGGGATCTCCCTTTGTTCTTTCGGTGACCTGACTTAGAATAGGACTGGGTTGGACCTTTGTCCTTCCCATCCTTGTTAACTTTTGTGTCCGCTGATTTCTCTTCTGGCTTAGGTGTGCTTGCCTGAGCCTTTTATCTGGACTTGTGTACTCAGAAACCTGTCGGCAGCCTTTGCAAGCTCCCTAGGGTCTATGATTGTCTTGTCCACTAGATGCTGGTATAGGTCAACCTCACAATGTTTCAATAAATATTCAAACGCAATCAAATTGTACATCACTTTAAATGTATCAACTTTGTTACCAGCCATCCACACGCTCAGATATTTCAATGGCAAATGTGTGAACGCTTCAAATGTCTTTTCTTTCTGAGTTCTCTGAAGCTCTTGAGATACTGTTATGGGGTTTTACAGAACTTCCTGATGAGGGCTGTCTTCATGCTCTCATAATCGGGCCTTTCCTCAGGAGTTAACTGAAGAATTGCATCAGTCCCTGGTGTCGATAAGCAACTCCTCAGGGCTGCACCCCACAGTACCACATCCATCTCCTGTAGCTGGAAAGCCACCCCAAGCACTTCAAACCAGTTAAAAATATCCTTCCCCACTTCATAAACCTGTACTAAGTTTTTGGGAATGTGCCGTTGGGGCTTACCCCAGGCACTCTGGTTTGAACCGCTACTGCTGTTTTTGCTAGAGGTGGATCGGTTGGCCTCCTTCAACTCTTCAAGCGCCAGCTTGCGCACTCTATGCTGACTTTGTCCCACTGTTTCTGTTCCTCTAGTGCTAGTCTCCTCTGCTAGAGCAGGAGCTTTCTAGCCGCTACCTCATTAACAGCCAGAACAATTACTGGTCCACTTAGAGACTGTGCTGAGGCCTTTGACCTGCGGGATGCCGCACTAGCTACTGTACTCACTGACTGATTGGGAAGAAACACTGCTCATGTGGTTGTCCTCGTCAATTTTCCCCTGTGGAAGGTCTTGTTTGTTCGGGTACACAAGACATAGCCCATCCCTTGGTGTCTTCTCCCCAACTGCCCTCGCTTCTAAACAAGCTTAGAGGCTGGTCAGCAACTCAGGTTTAATATCCTTAGTGCTGCGAGGAAGTCCCCTCTCTTGACATAAAATGTGCAGGACATCCTTGGTCATGCCTTTTGCAGTCTCCATGTCAAGCTCCATGACTATTACTATTACCTAGCAGTGACTAAACATTGCCTGCAACAGTACTTTTATCATTAAAGTGTGCGCAAGGCTCCAGCTGATCCCACCACTGCCACCAATATGACAAATCAACTTCTGGGGGACCAGTGGTCCTGAGATGAATATTGGTTTCTAAACCATCAATCAATCCCACACCTCTAGTACACCAGAAGAGATTGGAACAGATTGGAATATGAGTAAATTATAGACCTCCATGTCCTAATTTTTGGTAACGTGGACGGAATGGCAGGCTTTTCTCCGCAAGGTCATTGATTGTTGGTTTATTGCAACACAGCGAAAATACAATTATTTCCCAATGATAAAAGGGACTGTCCAGTAAAGGTTGTATAACAATATGTACTTTATTATTATTACAACAGGCAGTTCTAGCACACTAAAAAATACAGCCCATTCTGTAAAGGAACACAGAGGACAGACAGTTTCACGAAGGAAAGGGATGCACTGTGGATACTGACAGGAGGATAGCCAGTAAAGCAATCAGTCATAACTGTTCAAGGTTATTTGGTTTCAGCACTAAGGGAGCAAGGGGTCGTAAATGTCACTAGGTGCCTTCGGAGAAGGACTAGGGGGACAGAACCACAATGTACCTGGTGCTTGAGATGTTCTTGATGCTCGACAGCGTCAAGTCAGTTCCAGGATGCTTTGCAGCTCCTGTGACAGAGTTCACGATGGGAGACATCTGCGGGTATCAGGCAGCAGGCAGTTTTGGCAAGCAAGGTAGACAGCTGCAGGCTGGCCTACACACCTGCTCGGGGTCAAGAATCATTGTCTCTGTGCTGGTTTTTGGATGTGGAACGCTGGTCGAGGTGTCTCAGACAGTTTTAGTGATTACAGCATGACAACAGTCAGTGGTGCAGCCAGTCGCGGTACGAGAGCTCGAATGCCTCGAACAGTTCCTTAAAAGATGGACGCTGGTTGATGCTTGTGTGGGACTCCTCCTAGCTTATTCACATGGCTCGTGGAGCCCTTTCAAGGCGGTCAGCCCAAATCTGAGGTGAGTGTTTGAAGGCAACATCCTTGTCTTTTGTTCAGAGACCCTCTTTGGAACTTCCCACCTAGGAAGCTTGCTGGCAGAACCTAGCAGGGAATGCTGTGTGCTGGCTGGGTACGGGTTGGACGGGTCTTCTGAGTCCAGTATCTCCCTCTGTTCCCTCGGAGAAGTTTAGGGGAGAGATATTGCTTCCCTCTTGGAAATCCTGGCCTTCCTTCACTAGTGAAAGCTTTAAGGCAGACTGTACCTTCAGCTATGGTCCAACTAAGTCCTTCTTCTTATTCCTTTTCTAGTCCTCAGGTAATCTGGTAAGTGAGGGGCTCAGCCCTCCTTTAAAGCTAAATGGGCCCCAGTGATTGGTGCAGGCTAAGCCTACCAAAAGGAACCAATCCGGGGTCCCCACCAACAATCTTCTGTTATGCATGAAGTCAGGACCAGAGTGATGAGCAACTGAAAATGTACTCCTAAGTACCACCCATCTTCCTGTCTGTTATAGATCAAAACGTCTCTCTGGTTAACTGAGCCCTCTGTGGCTCTTGATCAAAACGCAGGTCTACCTTGAAGTTTGTGGTGAGAACAGACATCTGTCTCCCTCAAATCACATACTTCGTCCCCTCTGAAATGGGTCTGCTCTGCAGGGGTTGCCTACTGTCAATAGTGGACTCAGACATGGAATTCACTGCCCTTCAGACAGAGGGGTGAGAGCTAGATTCAAGGGGACACATTGCGTATCAAAGAAGTGTTCATTTTCCTGCCCATTGTTAAGTTCTATGACTAGGCCTTTTCGCAGGCCTGATTCAATTAACTCTCATCAGTATGCGCCACCACCACCCAGAGCTTAACCAATAGAACAGGGCGGATCCATGGAGCCTTTGATACTTAATTAGGCAGGCCATGGCAGCAGGAAGGTGTTGCCCTTCCCCTCTGGATGTTTTCGTGCTCCCCTCGCTGTCACCTGTCAAATAAATGTGACAGAGAGGACTGCGCCTGTAGGCTGTGTCCCCCAGAGTGCACTGGACTATGTGTTTGTTGTGCAACGAGCATTAGAAAATGTGTGCAGATTAGCCCCACACATTTTCGGAGGTTGATCTACCATAATTCCTTTTCATTTTCCAAAAAATCAAGATAGCCCAGGCGAGCGCACACTCCCCCTGCGGATGGTCGAATTCCTCACAACTACACAATCTGCTGGACACCACTACACACAATATGTGCATGTGTTTCATTTAGAAGTCTTTTCAGGTTTATTAAACTGGGAGAGTCTTAAAAGGTTAAGTCTGCCTGTGAGTAACTATAGACAACAGCATTTTGATTGGCCTGGTTAACTGTTTTCTATGAACAATTTCCTATGAAAAGTTTAACAATTACACAGCGACTGAGGGCAAACCAGAACGATTTAAGAAGAGACAGAGGTGGGAACATTCTGTATTATTTTCAGAGGGTTCTGCGGAAGCTTTGAGCGATGACTGCTATTTTGAAGGAAAACAGGTTTAGCAGATATATTCCCTCATTGTAGATTGTTGGCATTCTTCCTGTGACCTTATGTACAGGACATTATGATGTAAGTATGAATTTCTCACATCACATACATGCTTTTCTAAACAGGAGGAATTTGGTAGAAAACCTTTTCAAAGTTCTTGGCATAACTTTTTTTAACCCCTTAATTGCTCAGCGATTATGCATTTAAATAGGACGATCATACTTTAAAGGAAACAGGATTAGGGCCTTTGTGATGGCAGAGATACACACATTTATTTAGTTAATCACACGTGCAAAAAGTGAAGGAATTACTATTGTAAATACATTAAAACAGGTTAACTTCAAAGTTCCCATTTACAAGCCTTAGAGAATCCTTTTTTTCCGCCAATTTCTAGAATACTAATACTCAGAATGAAGCACATTGCTGTGTTTTCTTTATTATATAGCATGTCTCCAAATAGTGGCGTACATGAGGCTTTAGAACAAATATTTATATTCGTTTTGAGTGGCTTAGTGTCTATTCAGTTTGGAAGAGGGATGTTTATAAAATGTTAGTGAGAACTAAAGCAATTGCAGCGCATTCAGTGAGGCTGCTTACTCGGCAGTCTGAAATATTCCAAGTTCATGGGAATGTTCTGGCGCTCTTCCACAGCTTGAAATACACATTCCACTAAAAGAGAAAGAGGTCAAGTAGGACCACTCATAGATTCCTCTAAACCTCTTCTAGGGTTGTCAAGCGACAGCATGCCAGCAGGGCGGAGGGGCGTGCCACCAGCAGCCAAGGCAGTTTAAGGTGTCATCCCAGTTTCGGACCACATGCCACCATCAAGCACCAGTGTACATGCAGAAGGACTGGCACATAAAGAGAATCCTTGCACCCGTATTGCTAAAATGGTCTATGCAACCATGTCATGCAGTAATGTTCTCTCCTAAACACCCTGTTCAGTATCAGACAATGCACTGTGACTAATCCAAGGATCATGTCCCTTTTATCAAACCAACAAAAACTATTCCAGGGGTCACAATCTAAAGGTTTTTGCCATTTAAATGCTCACAGGTCACTTCAATCATCATACTTGGGTAAAATAAAACCAGTGACAGAGACATGCAACACTGCAATGAGGAGGCCACAGAATGAGGCACAGAACTGCTGGCAGTGGTCTAGTTGTTGCAAAACAAGGGGAACTGGCCTGCGAATAAAAACATTCAGAAAACAGGAACACAAAACAGTAGCAGCAGTAGCAGTAGTAGAAGACGTCGTAGTAGTAGCAGTAGTAGGGATCCAGAACAGAGAAGTAACCGAAGCAGCAGAAACAGCAAGAGAAGTGGAGGAAATCGATTGCCACAGAAAGAAAGAGAAAAATTGTTGGCTAAGGGAACCCACCAACTAAAGGCAAGACATTACAACCTCATGGAAGTGGCAGTTCCGAAACGCAGCAGCGTTCATTACGATGCACAGAGACTCTGTAGTGAATATAGAGTGCTTGCAAGACAAGAAACTTCGCCAACCCGTGGGTTTCAAGTGGACTGCGACCCCCGTACGAGGTCGGGTGAAAAATCCAAAGAAGGGGGACTTCTTCAGCTGGTGCCGGCAACGCTGATCAGCTGAAGAGTGGCAGCATCCCTGGAAACCACGTTGGCAGCAAACCCGCAGCAGTGAGACGGTCCGGATGGCAGAACATGTATTTACCGGGGAGAGAGCACTTTGGAGATAAAAAGGGGTTTAGGCACCACACAAGCAGTAAATCCAACCCGAGGGAGAGACTGTGAAATATATTGACCATAGGAGAAAAAAATGAAAGCAAACGACACACCAGTACCTATTAATAAACCCTGCTCTTCCTCGTCCCAGCGAATGGGAAAGTTAGTGATACACTTGGCAGGAGAGTAAACCAAGTTTAGCGCAAGAGACAACAAGAATAATAATTTGGTAAACCTACAGACACACTAGTAGTACAATTTGGAAGTGGTTGATAGCGGGCATGAGAGTAAACCCACTATATTATCAAAAGAAGTCATCCCAATAAGTAAATAGTCCTAATTTGGATGCAAATGTGCTGGTCAGTAATACTTACTCTACCTAGCCACAGTAGTTCTCTAAATTCACATTGACAATGCTTGGCAGTGTAGAGGAGAAGCTGTGTGCATCTGCAGAGATCCTGCCCCCCCTTCCTCCCATGCATTGGAGACACCAAATCGTGCCGTGCCTAACACCAGCCATAATACCAATACTGCAGCGAGTGTTTGAAAGAAGATGCTCATTGAGACAACCGTACCGAATGTATCCTCAACGTAATGATAACCTGCAGGAGGAAAAACCTGAAGGAGTGTGTAAAGAAGCTAACCAATGAATTGATGATGTCATAAAGAAGTGTGCACAACGTCTCGAGATACTGGTTAAAAATGAAGTATAGATCCGGAAGAAACTAATGGTGAAGTAAAGAATTGGTGAGTTTCACAAAATAGAAAAGGAAGATTACGAAGTGCTGCAGAAAAAAAACCATTCAATAAATGTACAGTTGCTGAAAAGCAACTTATATTAAGTCATTATAGAAGCTGGCTATGAGTAGTGAATAGAATGCAGGCGAAACCGCCATTGTAAAGAAACTGGACATTGGTATCATGAATTTAATACGCCAGAACCCATGAAGCTGGAATAAATAATTGTAGCGCAGCATGAGTAATAGGCTTGTGAAGCTGTAGGGGAAGACTGCCTTGCCTGGGGTCAAGATTTAAGAAGCAAGGTCAGCTATCTGTTCTGAAGAAAAAGGAGTATGCAGGAGATGAACCTTCTCACATTAAGGTGCAAGATACAACAGAAATAATGCCAAACTTCCATTCATTTAGAACATTTAAAAGTTGCAAAATGGACCAAATCGTGGTCCCCCGTTGCGTGAGCCAAGGATGGAAATAGAGCTTAAACTTCATGTCCTAGACACAATAGCGAGTGCTCTCACTCCCGTGTATTCACAAAGACAAGGATATTCTGCAAGGCTAAGTACAAAGACAATGGCAGAAGGCATGGGTAATGAGAGATGTTGGGCTAATTGGGTTATGAGGTAGCGTTATGTCCTATCTCCCTGCACCTGGCTCTTGGCCTATGTGCTGCTAAATGAACTGATTGTTCCAGACGTGGCACAAGCGTGCCAACCAATTGTATTAGTCCATATAACGAAGGACCTTATAGTTTGCAGACCAATTAGAAACTGTGTTGGCATCTTATAACATCCTACGCAGCTTACAAGAAAGCTTCTAAGACTTAACAGACCTAGTGGCGCCTTACATCTCTCCACTTTCCTTATCACAATAAATAAGTTGTTCCGCGGACAGCTCCACAGAGACTTAAGAAAGGATATTAGACAAGCAGAGATAAATAGAAAATTACTTCTTTTTTTTCTTTTTGTAAAAATCTTAACAGATTAAAACACAAATAATAAAAAAAAGAAACTGTTTCTAATGTTTCTGAAATTACATGTTTTTTTAGAGGTAGGCATAAGTTATCCACCTGATAATGGACAACCAATACCAATCCTAGCTCCGATAGAAAAGTATACTTAGATGTCTTCCTTAACCAATCCCGACCCGTGATAGGTTTTTTCATTATTGCCACTTAGTATTATGTCACTTTGACGTATGTTTCATATAGAAACTATATTTTGTGTAGAGATCATTGAGAGACTGAGAGTACGTCCGTTGATGTTTGTTGTAACCTCCCGGTTTTAGATAATTGCTAACAAAACAGTACTTTGCCATCTTCCTGAGTTGGTTCCATTATTTGGACTCAGAATTATTCTGGTCTCATCCCATCCATTATATATATGCACGTTCCTAAAGAGCCATATGCTCTGCAGTAAAGTAGACCAAGTCTTCCACAGACAAGGGGACCTTAATTAAACAATTACTCACTACAATTGTAGTACTGGAAGGACCACGGGAAGAGGAGGGCCCCCCTTAGCATTACCAGATCCACTGTAAGGGAAGAAATCCACTTCCCCGAAACACAAGCAGACCAGCAAGTAAGGAAAAGGACCAGGGGAAGAGGAGTGCCCCCCTTAGCATTACCAGATCCACTGTAAGGGAAGAAAGCCACTTCCCCGAAACACAAGCAGACCAGCAAGTAAGGAAAAGGACCAGGGGAAGAGGAATGCCCCCCTTAGCATTACCAGATCCACTGTAAGGGAAGAAAGCCACTTCACCGAAACACAAGCAGACCAGCAAGTAAGGAAAAGGACCAGGGGAAGAGGAATGCCCCCCTTAGCATTACCAGATCCACTGTAAGGGAAGAAAGCCACTTCCCCGAAACACAAGCAGACCAGCAAGTAAGGAAAAGGACCAGGGGAAGAGGAATGCCCCCCTTAGCATTACCAGATCCACTGTAAGGGAAGAAAGCCACTTCCCGAAACACAAGCAGACCAGCAAGTAAGGAAAAGGACCAGGGGGAGAGGAATGCCCCCCTTAGCATTACCAGATCCACTGTAAGGGAAGAAAGCCACTTCCCCGAAACACAAGCAGACCAGCAAGTAAGGAAAAGGACCAGGGGAAGAGGAATGCCCCCCTTAGCATTACCAGATCCACTGTAAGGGAAGAAAGCCACTTCCCCGAAACACAAGCAGACCAGCAAGTAAGGAAAAGGACCAGAGGAAGAGGAATGCCCCCCTTAGCATTACCAGATCCACTGTAAGGGAAGAAAGCCACTTCCCTGAAACACAAGCAGACCAGCAAGTAAGACAATCTTACTTATAACACTGTGGAACTTAGTAGTTTTGGAGCACTTGTGTGTTTTACATCGCACATTGGAACTTTGTGCAACAGAATTGGAGAAAGCTTCAAAGAAGCAGACAAGAGGCATTTTATTTTCCCCTTGTAGTAGATTTTTGAAGCATTTAGAATGTGAGAGTCAGAAGAGGTTTTTGACACAGGACTGTAAACATTAATTTTGACACCCTGACGACGACTGTCTCATTAGTTCGGTTTGGGCTTGTGAGGCATTTTTCCAACTCGTTTTATTATTTGAATAAAAGTAATTGGGCAAACTACCAACCTTGTGTCTGTCTTCTATGTCTGTCTCCTCACAGCGCAAAGGGAGTTTTGTGTCCATGCCATGCTAACAATAAACAAAACTAATAAAACAAATAAAATCTTCCTTTTCTTAATAGTCATTGCTTCTTAACTCTGGTTCGTTTTACCCAAATAAAGAGCAGAGCAGCACATGTGTCCACCCCAGAATGATCGAACACCTTCAAGGCTTCAACCTTGGGTTTTATTTGCATTTATTCTATTTAATTTTTTGTTTAATGCTGGCCCTACCCAGAGGGTCTCAGAGCGCCTTACATGGTTCAAATATTGAAAAAGGGGGAGTTTAGTTTAGTTTAGTTTATTATTTGATAATGCGCTCCAAACCCAGGGGTAGCCGGGCGCAGCAGTTACAAGAATACTTAGGCTTAGGTTTCATACATACAGAGGATACATACAGTAGATACATTATGTGAGATATTAACAGGTATAAATACAAATATACAAATGTACAAGGAGTGCAAAATGTAAGTCCCTCTCATTCGTCTGGAGTTGGTAAGGTCAAGAGTGGTTATGCGCAATGATGGGATCAAAAGGTTAGTGGTCATTACTCCAGAGCCAACTTTTCAACTTACATCTGAAACTTACGTAGGGGAGATTGGCTCTCAATGCCGTAGGGAGTGCGTTCCAGGCGCAGGCCACTCTAACAGGGAAGATAGCACCACCTGCTTTAGTTAGTCTGAATCTGGGCGTTTCAAGTAGAGAGTGGTTACAGGCTCTAGTGTGGTGGGTAAAGGATTTTCTAGTCAGTCTAGCCGATATATAAGGGGGTTGTTCAGTCCTTTATGTGTGAGAGATAGAGATTTAAGTAGAACTCTATCAGTGATTTTTAACCAACGAGTGTCTTTCCTAATGTTAGATATGTGTGCTCCCCGGGGTATGTTAGGGGCTGCTCTAAGAGCATTGTTCTGCAATATTTGTAATTTATTTGTGACAGTTTTATTAGCACCCGCATATAGAGCATTGCACTAGTCCAATTTGGACATTACTAGGGCGTTAGCTAGCGTAATGCAATTAGTTTTAGACAAGTATGGTCTGCAGGCCCTGATTAGTTTACAGGTGTAAACTGTGGAGGAAGCCAGGGAGGTAACCTGTTTTTTGAGAGATAAAGTGGAGTCGAGGTAAAAACCTAGTGTTTTTACCTCCGTTGCCACTTTGATTATATTGCCGTCTATATAGAGTTTTCTGAGATTGGAGTCGGAGCCCAGTATCAGTATCTCTGTTTTGTCGTCATTCAGGCAGAGGCCATGAGAGGCCATCAATGCCTGAATGATGAGATAGATCTTATTTACTAGAGCTGTGTCTTCAACAAAATTGCCAGATAATGGTAAAAGGATCTGCGTATCGTCCGCATAATTGGTGTAAATTACTCCCAATCTGTCAAGTTTGTCAAAGAGTGGCTTAGTGAAGATATTGTACATTGTGGGGGAGACACATGAACCTTGTGGGACGCCACAGGTGATATGTATTGGGTCCGCTGAGGCTAATGGGGAGAACACTCTCATCGTACAGTTGGCTAGGAAGGATTGTACCCAAGCTATAGCTTCGCTTGAGAAGTGGCCGGCAGATGCCAGATGGCTGCATAACACTGCGTGGTCCACTAGGTCGAAGGCCGCCGATAGGTCAAGGAGGAGGAGCATAGCTGTTTTACCTTTATCCTTCAACTCGTCGATTTGTGTCTTAAGGTCAATTAAGGCTGTTTCAGTTCCATGTAGTGGTCTGAAGCCAGATTATTGGCGCGATCCTAGTAGTTGGTTTGTTTCCAGATAATTTTGGATCTGGAGGTAGGCTACTCTGTCGATAATTTTAAGGAGAAATGGGACTGTGGTAATGGGCCTATAATTGGTCGGGATGGCTGGGTGAAGGGTCTGTTTTTTTAAGAGAGGCAGAACCCACGATTCTTTGAGGTTAGTGGGTACGGTGCTGGATCTGAAGGAAGAGTTTATTAATTTGGAAATGAAGGGCGCCAGATCGCTAGCTGCATCCTTGATAACTTGTGCTGGGCAGCTGTCACCTTTGCAGTTGGATGGTTTCAGGGATAACATCACCTTTTCCGTTTCCAATATGGATATGTTGGAAAATCTAAATGGTTTGCAGTTACTTTGAGTGACTGTACTAAGTGTATCTGCCATGTGGGCGGTATGACTTCCAGTGGAGTTCAGGGTAGCTTTTCTTGGCAATTTTCATTTGTAATGTTGTAATTTTATTGGCTAAGGCATTTTGGATGCTAGTGCACCATTGTTTGTCTTTGGGGACATTATCTATTGGTGTGATTGGGTTTTCCATTTCCCGGAGGATGGAGAAGAGTTCTTTGGAGTTAGAGTTGGCTTTGCTAATTCTCTCATTAAATGTATTCTTTTTAGCTTGGATTATTTCCTTCTTGTATTTTCTGGCCAGGCTGTCGAGAGAGTTTTTATTCTCAATTGATGGTGTGTGCCTCCAAATGGCTTGGAGTTTACGTTTTTGGATCCGTATCCATGAGTTGAGATGGGATTCTCGTTTACTTTTGTGCAATTTGATCGGGGCAATAGTATCCAGGGCTTTAGACATGGGCCCTCATTACGACCCTTGCGGAAATCGGAAAACGATGGCGGAAATGCAATACCGCCATCGAATAGCGCTCGGTGCGACTATGACCCGTCACCGAAAAGTACGAAGCCATTAGCGACACTGTAGTGAACGCCAACGCTAACTGCACCAAGCACGCGCGCGCGCGCCATGCGAAACCGCAAACACCACCATGGCGCAACGGTACGCCAATTCCGACCCTAGCGGACATGTACCTAACGCCATCAGGCATGGCGTAATGTACCATTCCGCCATGGTGAGAAGTACGGCATCGCGAATCAACCGTAAACGGCCCCACTGAGTGCCTGTACACCGCTCCCTGCCCACAAAGTACAACTCCCCGTAGGTGCAATGAAGCCACAATGCAACCATTGAAATGTACAAGTCACCCATGCATGCCAACGAACAAAAGAAACACAAGAGGGGCCAATGGGAGCTGCAGGGCACAGATGGCACGAATACAGAAGCCATCCCAATGGACATGACCACAGTCCCCCACCAAGAAACGCACGCAAACACAGGCACCTGTGACCAGCCATATTCCGAGAATCACATCATTCCACCAGTCCACCTGGCTGACCGGCATCTGTTACACAAAACCCAATCCCCCGCCCCTGAGCATGACAACATTCAAACTGTCATATTGGCAGCCCCCATCCCTGACCTCACGGGCTTAGTAGGCAAACGCGCCCAGTACAGTACCACGCAACTAAACTCCGAAGCTGGAACCCAATGCAGATCTCCTCACAATACATCGCCCCCCAAATAGGCATATGCCACATCACTTGCAAAGAAAAACGCTACACGGGCCAAATCAGAATAGAAATTTAATGCACATCAAAGTCACCAAGCCCATACAGCCATCAGGCCATGAACTCCTAAACACCAATCACCATTGTGGGCTGCATCCGCAAGAAATGACCAGCCACTACTTGTGTGTCGTCCTGTTCCCTCATGGTACACAGAGCCACATTCACGTACGAAAAGGCAACATGGAAGCGCACAGAACCGCAGGGCCGTCCCAATGGGGAGGCACTAGTCCAGCTGAAAGGCCGAAATGTTGCTCCGAGCCACCAGTACTGCGTAAGGGCATGTGGGCCATTGGCGATCGTCCCATAAGATCGTAATGCTGCTCCACTGATTAACACGAAGCAGCAGGTGTCGGGAGTAAAACCCATCTGCAGGAGTGGCATACAGATGGCAGTGGCAAAAGGGGAGGAGATACCTGTCAACCAAAAGAAAAGAAAAAGAACAGAATGGCCATCAGAACTACATTCCAACAACTCACTTCAATGATCACACGAAATCCACAGCCATATGCATGCTAGCCCACTCCAAAGGATCATCACCACCCCAAAACCACTTGCGACTCCTAACCATCTATATCGAGGTGCAAACACCATCACAAACGAGTGTACCTGTGCATGCGTCTGTCAAAACAGAATCCATCAGATGGGAATGTTAATGTGCATGGACACAAGTGTCTGAGGGCGTGTCGAGACAGGGAGGGCTCAACAAGGCCAGATAGACGATGGTCCCACCATGGCAGCCCTGCATCACATAGCGTAGGGGAGGCGGATAGATCCCAAGAAGCCCTGTACATGGCAAACTCTGTATCAAATCACCTGCCCATGCATCCATTCATCATTCCCTCATCCCGGAATCAAAACGCCTGAATAATTACTCACATAACATTAGAAACATCCATTGAGTCTGTGCGTTATGCAGCCTGCAAAATCCACAGTGCCCCAGCCCGTAATTCCAGTGTTGTGAAGTAACATGTATGTGGGAACGGCCGGCCTCATCGCCCACGTAGCAATTGCGCATCCCAAACTATTCATATCAATCATTGCTTCCTCGCCATGGCCCCTGTCTCAAGGACATTGAACAACAGAACGTTATATTTGCAGTCAGACCTGTGGGCATCTCCTCGCCGCTAGCTGGAAACCGAAAGCGCCGCCCTTGGAATTCCACATTTGCAACATCACGCCGAAAAGGCATCTGTGGCCGTTTGAAATCACTAATTATTCCATCGAGTGCGGCTGTGTGTGAAAATGGCAACTGCCTTCACCCACAAATGGGACGCCCCGCCCGTCATTGCAACTCGGTAAAGTGATGCATGAGGGCCCACCGTTACTCGAGTACTACGTTCCACTGACCCTTCACAAGTCTGTTCGCGACTGCACAGATAGTATGTGCAACAATGGGACCACAGCAGAATGAACATGTCAACCAATGTTACACGGCCATCGGGTACAAATACATGATTGCAATAGCAAGATGCCATTCCCAGATTTGCAGCGTTGTGCGCGGGACGTGCTCGGCCAAAGGGGAGAGCAGCTTGCACAGGTGGAATTAATCACCACAGGTGGAGGCCATACAGCCTGAAAACACATAAATTGCACAGCCAGTCTCCTCCCACAACCACACCGAAATGCTACCGGCAGGACTCGCGATGTTGGCCCTGGGGGACCTGATAGCACTGCAACTACTCCAACTCCAAGAAGAAGACGAACACCAACTGCTACCGGCCGCACGAAGGAGACGCAGGAGGAGGAGGAGGCCAAGGCAGGGCCAGCAAGGGCCGCCAGCACAGCCACTACCACCACGCAGGCAGCCCGCAATCCCACGCCTCCGAGCACATCCGTTCAACCTCACTGATGAGCAGATCCACACCCTCTACCGTCTGGACCGGGACACCATAGCCGCCATTGTGGACATGACACAGGCTGACCTTGTCAGCATGATAGATAGCCCAACCGCCATCCCACCCCTACTGAAGGTGGTGTCTGTACTCCACTTCCTGGCCACAGGCACCTACCAGCACACAGTCGGACAGTTGCATGGCATTTCTCAGCCACTGTTCTCACGGACACTATTGCAAGTGCTCGATGCCCTCCTGCAGCACGCAGACGACTACATCTCTCTACCACGCTCGGAGCAGGAAATTACCAACACAAAAGTGGGATTCCATGCACTTGCCGGCATACCGGGTTGCATTGGTGCCATCGACTGCACCCATGTGGAATTGGTCGTCCCACATGCCATGGAGGCCCAGTACCGCAACAGAAAACAATTTCATTCCCTGAATGTACAAATGGTGTGTGACTCCAACAGGATCATTACACATTGTTGTGCCCGATTCCCTGGATCAACCCATGATTCTATGGTCTTGAGGAACTCTAAAATACCACGCTACATGGAGCGACACGCAGGGAACAGATCCTGGCTACTCGGTGAGTCTCATTACATGCATGATTATGTGGGGAATGTGATTTGGCAATGACCTGGCAGGAAGGGGGGGGGTGTGCGTACGTAGCAATGGCATTCCACATCATACGTTTCTCGTCCACATACAGGTGATGCTGGATATCCACTGAAGAGATGGCTCCTCACACCAGTCCGGAACCCACGGGACCAGCATGAGGAGGACTACAACCATGCCCACTCATGTACCCGTGTAGTCATTGAACAGGCATTCGGCCTACTGAAGACTCGTTTCCGCTGCCTCAGCAGGTCTGGCGGGGCACTCCTGTACCGCCATGAGAAGGTTGCAAAGATGGTCATGGCATGTGTCATGCTCCACAACATGTGCGTACGTAGAAATGTGCCCATGCCCCCTGACGCAGAACTGCAAGCACCTGATGATGGTCATGATGAGGGTGGGGATGTGGCAGCACCTCATGGAGTCTGCGAGGCACCGGAGGCCCGTGACATTCGTCAGCATCTCATTGATGTATGCTTCTAGCACTCACGCCTGGTGGCTGATACATGGACACGGGACTCGTGGCACTGTGCGTGTCTGGGACATGCACAATATGGACTGTACGCCTATGATGGCCTAGTACACAGAAATCAATGTCCACACATCTCATTGGTTGATCGTGCACTTTTTATGGCATATGTGATGTCATGTTGTACACCCTATCGACCCGCCACCCAAGTGAGCCCAACACACCCCCTCCACCCTCCTACCTCCCCCACGAACCCCAGTGTCCAAAGATGCTCATTGTCAGTGGGCTGTCGCTATTGCAAGCCCCCTCTGCGGGTATCAGGGGCACCCCTGCCTGTGGAGCGCAGGTTCCTTCCAGATCTACGTTGGGGGCTGCCCTGGACGGAACTTGCAACGGATGATGTGTCTGCCTGCTCACGTCCATGCATGTCCCTAAGGGTTTGCGAGAGCTCAGTGAGCACACGGCGCACTGCGGCAAGTTCGGCACATACGTCTTTGGACGTCGCATGCAGTTCCCCCCTCAGGCTCTCGGTGCTTCTCTCCATTTGGACTCTCAGGCTCTCGGTGCTACTCTCCATTTGTGCCCTCAGCGTCTCTGTGCCTCTCTCCATTTCTGCCCTAAGTGTCTCAGTTGATGTTTCTATGTCTGCCTTAGTGCCCCCACATTCATCGGCATGGTCCTTGAGGAGCGTGGCCATTTGCTGCTGTTGCACGATTAACTGGTCGAGGGACTGTTGCCTCTGCTGGGCCATGCCCATTTGCGGGGGTGTCACAGAGGGGCTGTTGTCCTCATGTTGCCTTGCCACAGGGCTTGGGGGGGATGGCCAGTCGTTGTCTTGTGGGTGCCCCTGCGTGGTATCCTCATGTTGTACGGGATGGGACAGACAGGGGGATTGGGACAGGTCATGGATGGATCTGACTTCGACATCCCCGTTTTCTGTGTCGGAGCATGCTGCCATCAATGGGGTGTCACCTATGGTGCTGCTGCCACCAGAGGCAGTGCCTTCTGTGGCATCCATTGGGGGGACCTGTGGTGGTGGTGTTGTGGGCATGCTGGCTGCTGGGGTGCCTGTTGATGTTCCCTCCTCTGTGCTGCCACCTGATTTGTGCTGCTGCCGTGTCTTGATGCGTGCAGCTGAGGTGGAGGGTCTCTGGCCGTTGGTCTTGGCCCTCTTTGCAGGTGTGCTGGTAGGGGTGTCCTGTAGCTCGTCGTTTGGATCGGACCCTGTGGTGGAGTAAAGGAGGGCGAGGGTTAATGATGGGTCTGTGGGAATTGGAATGGCATTGTATCACATGCTCTGGGGTGGTACCTGAGGGTGATTTGGGTCGGGTCCTTGGAGGTGCTTTGATTTGTGTGTGGAGTGAGGGTGCAGTTGTTTGGCAGCCTGCAGTTAGGGTGTGCCTGCTGCACGTGTAGTGCGTGTATTAGGGGTTTTTAATTATTTATGTATTTATTGTGGGTTTTAACGTGCGCTATCAGGCCGATGTGTGTGGCCGTTCTCCTGGACATGTGTTTCTGTTGCACTATGTGGACGCATGGTACTTCACATGGATGGACTGTGTGGATTTGGCATTGTTTTATCTGGGACACCTACCTGAATCTTCGGATGTCTGCACTCCTTTCTCCATCCCTCCGACTCCCTCTATGCTCTCCATTCCGATGGTGGAGGCACAGATTTCTTCCCAGGGGGTCAACTTGATGGGTGATTCAGGACCTCCCCCGGTGGCTGTGGCAATGTTGCGGTTGGCAGAGAGTATGCTGCGTACGCGTATCCGCAGGTCGTCCCATCGCTTGCGGCATTGCTGTGGGGTGCGGGGTGCGGTCCCCACCGCACTTACCCGCTGTGCCACCAGAGCCCATATGGTCTTCTTGTTTGCAAGTGCCGTTCTGGTCATTTGCGTGGAGAAGACGACGGCAGCATTCTCCTGGAGGGTCTCTGTTAGCACGGTGAGTTCCTCGCGGGAGAAGTGGACCTGCCGCTTGCGGTCGCACGCTTTCTTCGCTACTTTTCCCATTTGTCTTGGTTTCGCTAGGGTGGGTGACGGGTTGGGGTGTGTTTCAGGGTAGTGATTTTAGTGGTTGTGTGGTTTTAGTGGTTTTATAGGTGTACGCCGGGATGTTTCCCGTTCCGGGCCCATGTTTTAACTTCCGTTTCCGTATATTTCCGGTCACCGTACTTTCCGGTAGGCGCACACTGCGGTGACCGCTAAGAGGGGTGGCGGTATTGCACCTAGGGCGCCGTACGGCGGCGGTGTGGGCCGTTTTGGGGTCATTTCCGCCATCGCGGACTTTGCACTTCCGCCGTGGCGTGGTGCTCGTGCCCGATGGGTCGGAATGGGCCGCACTTTGCTCCTTCGTGCAATGGCGGAAACGCTATTTACGCTGTGGCGCTCCGGTCAGTCGCTTTCCGCAAGGGTCGTAATGAGGGCCATGGTATTATTGAAGGTCTCAACTAACTTGTTAGGGTCAGAATTGATAGCGCTAGCGGTAAGGGCTGGTAGGAGGAGTGGAAGTAGATTTTCAACTGTGATATCTTTTTTACTTCTAGTGGACAAAGGTGGTACTGTTTCAAACTTATCTAGTTTAGGAGGCTCTATGGTGGAAGCGAAGCAGATGAGGTGTTGGTCAGTCCACGTTTGTGGTAGGATGTTGGAGATTGTAGTGGCACAGTTTCAGTTGGCTATCCAATCTAGTGTCCGTCCTTTTATATGTGTGGGGGCTTGGACTTTTTGGGTAAGGCCATGGTCGACTAGAATAGATTGGATTGGGTGGGCCTGTTTCTCAGTGTCATCGTTGAATCCCAAGTTAAAGTCGCCTAGTAGCAGAAGCTGAGTGGAATCTTTAATATTCGTAAGGAGGCTCGATAGGTCTTCCTCGAAATTGCCTAACGGGCCTGCTGGTCTATACACCAGAAGGACAGTAAGTGTGCTGTTGTTGGAAGTAGGTATTTTAACAGAGAGAAGTTCACAGGATGTAATAGCTGGGCATGGGGTGAGCCTTACAGCTAAATTCGTTTTGGCAATGATGGCCAGGCCACCTCCCCTAGAGTTCGGCCGATCGACTCTAAGTATATTGTAGCCGTCTGGTATGGCGATCATCAGTGCGGGGCCAGCGGCATCATGAAGCCAGGGCTCAGTGACAGCTAGGAGATCTAGGTTGTCCGTGGCTAGTATGTCGGCAATTTCTGTATTGTGGGCTATGAGGAACCTCGCGTTGATGAGGGCTCCTGATAGGGTAGGGCTTGTTATAGTTTTGTGGGTCGGTCTGGGATTGGGAAGATTGGGTCTCTTTTGGTTGTACGAGATGTCAATGTGTGATTTAGGGCGTCTGGCTGCAGCTAGGGTAGCGGTGTTAGAGGTGGAAGCAGTTCGAGTTAGTGTGTGACCAGGTGCTCTAGTTCTTTTGTTTTTAAGGTCGTACAGTCGTGGTAGTCTCGCTCTAAGTCGCATATTTCTATCTTGAAGGTTACAGGTTTAGTATTTCAGCAACAAAAAAAAGATTTCAGATCCTCTCACGTCAAAATGTTCAATACTTCGTATCCCAGGGGGAATTAGTACCTTCCCCTGGATCACTGGTTTGATCCTCCTTGCGGGTTCAATTGCCAAGAGAATGACTCCCTTCTGCTGGCCTTCTTTATCTTTTCTTTCCCAGTTCACAACACTATGGGGAATGTTCCCCATCCTCTGGTCTTTACTAGACTCTGTTTCACAGTTGCTAACACCTGGGAGAATGACTCCGTTCCCTGTGCCCTTTCTAAGGCTTTGTTTTACAGTTCACAAAACCAGGGTGAATGACTCCCTTGCCCTGGCCTTTCTCATAAAGCAAAGATCCAATTGTGATGACGGGCACAGACCCAGGTTTCTCTTCTTCCCACAGGAGTAACTGGTAAACTCTCCTAACAAGTACTATGATGTGGGGAATGGTTCGCAATCTCCTTTTCTTGTTGGTGCGGGTCACAGACCCATACCTATGTATGACTTGGTTTTGGAAGACCTGGTTCACTCTCCTGCCAGGTACTGCCACCAGAAAACTGACTTGCAATATGCTTTGTTTTACTGTCTGCTTCAACAGTGGTTTGTGACCAACAACTGTGCTGAGGAAGATGACTCCTGAGGCGCTCTCTATTATGGTTATCTTCAGTAGTGGCATGCGACCACCCACTGTGCCGAGGAAGATTACTCCTGAGGCACTCTCTATTATGCACTCATTTTCTTCCACATCTCCTGTGCTGGGGTGAGGCTGGGTGCTCTGAGTCAATGTAAGTATAAAATGTTAAAAGGCATTTCTCCCATGCCACAGCACGTGTCACCTGCTCCCCCTCCCCTTATCCCAATGCTTATATGTTTGTCCTGCCCTCCCCCTTCCTCCTTCCCTCCTTCCTTCCCTCCCACTGGGCTCCCATTGGCTAGCTGCCCTTTTTATTCATCCACCATAGGCAGCCCCTGCCGGGGCAGCCCCCTTGGCGAAGGACCCTTGGCTAAGGACAGCAGGATGTAGCTCCTGATGGTGTCTGCCGGTGTCAGCAGGGGAATCAGGAAACTAGCAGCCGTCAACCTGCTGTGACAAATCAGGAAAGTTGAATCTGGGTGTTTTGCATTGCTGCTGTGTTAAAAATGAGGTTTTTTTCCCCTTTTAGGAAAGCTGAATCTGGGTGTTTTGCATTGCTGCTGTGTTACAAACCAGGCCTTTTTTCCCCCTTTTTAGGAAAGCTGAATCTGGGTGTTTTGCATTGCCGCTGTGTTACAAACGGGGCCTTTTCCCCCCTCTTTAGGAAAGCTGAATCTGGGTTTTTTGTATTGTTGTAACTGTGGTACTGTACTGTGTCCCCTTAGGCTCTCTCCAGGCCCCACCCTGTGGGACTACCTTGTACTGCTGAGTTTTCCTGTCTGCTCCTTCCACACATTGCCCACTGTGTGAACCCCTCCCACCCCCCGCTGCGCATCCTGCGTTGTGTGGCACTGGGCTGTGCATCTCTCCCTCTTCTCTCGTGCCCTTCTTCACCCACCTTCCCCCTTCACACCCTCTCTGGTGGTCTCTATTTCTTCCATCTTCTATAACCGCTACCCTATCTCCTATCCTATCCCTCTCACTAAGTGTGCAAGAAAGAAGTTCAAGAGGGACACCCTGGTTGCTGACTCTGGCCTCCCTATCGCTGATACCTACATCAGTGCTTCCTCCAGACAGGCTCTCACTGACATCCTCTTTGTTGTTCCCTCACCGGACCTATGAACCCCTCATATGGTCTCTGCTCTCCCTCCTATCTCCTCCTCTCCCATTAATGGAGGCACTTGATGGGAGGTCTACTTGGACTTGTTCCATTCCTCCAAGACCATCATTAATGTCTACTTGAATGGGACTGGGCCTCATTACTGTCATGATGCCTACCCCCGGGCATCCGGATCAAGCCCATCAGCCCCGGGAGCAGGCATCCAGATATTTAATAAAACCCCAGCAGCCGCGGCTGGGGGCTGTCTGGGTTCAGTCCTGGCGCCTTAGACGCCAGGCTCATAATAGGAATCAGTCCTGGCGCCATAGGCGCCAGGCTCATAGACTTTACTTACCTCATGCAGACCATGCTGCAAATGAATCCAAGCCAACGTGAGACCTGGATGGGACTATTTTACTACAGGGACTATTTTTTACTCGGGTGTGGTTCTAGGGACTTCTTACCTGGAACTACTTTGGAGGCTATTTAAACCACGCCCGAACAGCAGCACATGCTTTGCGTTATTCTGCATCCAGCAGCTTAACGCTCACCGTGCCTGCAGTCAGCATCCAGTCTTCAGCCACGCCTGTCTCGAATCCAGAGCTCCTAGCAATAGAGGAAAGAAGAAGGAAAGGTTAGAAAACAGATATTATCTCAATCCTTACCTGAATTCCGGATCCATCATGTCTTCGAACTTGAAGAGGACATTATTCTACACGTGTCGCATCACCAGCTGCAGCGCTGCGCCATACTCACCAGTCCTCACAGCATTTTTCGATCCGGCGCAGCCTCCATCATTTTCTCCGCCGAATTCCACCATCTAGGGGACAAAGAAACATAAGGTGAGCCGAGAGAGCCAACAAATACAATCTCTCCACCATAGACTTACCTGATTAATAACCAGAGGCATTATTCTGTAACAAACCGCAACCTCTTACACCGCACCTGTAAGGAGAGAGAAACCAGCAATTTAAACACACGCATCTTTTGCTGGACAGTGTTTGGTAATACAGACTCTTACCTGAACACCATCAGCTGTCAAAAGACAATCTTCTCTTGGACCCAGCTGCAACACAAGAAGGAATGTACAAGAGTGAACATCGGACATATTGAACTCTTTGAACTTTATACTTACGGGTTCTTGACTGGAACCTCAGAGTCAATATTCACCCGGAACTCTTCCAGCGCCTTCAAACCAGTGAAGTAACTGGTATCTACGCGCCCCTGCATTCCACGCAGGATGGAGAGCTCATCATTTACAAACATAAGGTGAGCTTACTGAAAGTGAATATCCATGGTGATTAGTGGGGAGAACAGTGGGGTGCCATTACTAAAATCCACGGGTGGCTAAATCCCTTTCTCCACTTGCAGGATAATACTTCTACGGGATAAGCAGCCCAGTCCAGTCTGTCATCTCTGCACTACGCTTCACGTTGGAGGAGGTCGCAGCTGTCCGGGTCCGATTGACACCCCTGTGGGAGCCAGGTGAGCGTAACAGAACGCAAAGCCTATCTACAAATTCTCACCCGGGCGTTATGGAAACCTCCGAAACAGACCAACTAGCCCAATTATTAGGGGAACTTAGGGCAGAAGTGCACTCTGCGCGCCAAGAGACTAATGCCCTCAGGAGAGAACTGATTGTGTCAAAGGAACGCACAGATGATCTTGCTAGACAACTGCTGCAAAATCAAGCTTGGCAAACACCCCTACCTCGGCTCGGGGGAAACCCAGCTCCTGTTTCATCGAGCAATCCTGTGCAAATAATCCTACCAAGAGCTATTCCTTTAGCTCCACCCGAACGCTTTGCTGGGGACCCAAAAAGGTTCGCAGTGTTTATGAATCAATGCCGCTTGCACTTTTTATGCAGACCTGGAGCTTTTCCAAATGACCAAGCCAAAGTAGCCTTTGTACTATCATACCTTAGTGGCAGCGCAGCTGACTGGTCAATTCCACTAGTCAACCAGGATGACCCTCTTCTTCGGGATTTTCAGGGTTTTCAAAGAAGCATGGAAAGACTATTCGCAAGACATTCACAGGGACAGGCCCTGGATAACAAACTTTTATCCCTTTGACAGGGTAATCAGGATCTGCTAACCTATATCGCAACCTTCAATAGGTTGATGGTGGAAACCGGATGGCCTGAGGAGAAACGAATTACATTATTTCATCGTGGGCTTCAGGGAGAACTCAAAGATGTTTTGTCTCAAGTTGTGAACACACCTCAGGATTGCGCAGAATATATAGACTTAGTGGTCCAGTTAGACCACCGACTTCAGAATAGAAAGGCTGATCGAGCTAAGTTTGAGAGTCGGGTATGGGTTAAACCCAATGCTACCCCCAAAGGAACAGATGCATCAAAACCTATGCAGATCGGGGGGGTTAAAGGACCCTTAACTCAAAAGGAAAGAGAAAAGAGACGGCAGATGCAATTGTGTCTGTACTGTGGAACCGCAGGACATTTTCTACGGGATTGCCCTATAAAACCACCCAAGAAAGTAGTAGGAGTTGCTGACAAAAGTCAAATAGAGCCTGATTCGGGAAACGGCCATGCCAGACAAGTGTAGAGGTCCGCTTGCCGAGCTTAAAGAAGGACACTCACACCTCCCACCTAATTATACCAATGGTCCTAATTGATCCAAGGCAGCCATCACGTATGCACGCAGTAAGGGCATACATTGATAGCGGGGCCGTAGGAAACTACATGGACCACGAATTGGCCTCAAGGATGAATCTACTCCTTTGCAAAAAGACTGCTTCGGATGTCATCACCACAGTCGATGGAATTGAAATTGCCTCTGGGCCTGTAACTCATTCCACTACTGAGCTGACACTGTTGGGTCAAGATGGGCATCGAGAAATTATTGTGTTTGATTTAATCAAGGCCCCGCAATTCCAAATAATTATGGGAATGCCATGGTTGGAAACACACAATCCTTGTATTGATTGGCGAGAGAAGAGATTGACCTTCCCAGATTGTGCACACACCTGTTACCCGGAAAAAACCGTTAACAAAAGCCTGGCCACCATTACTAATCCAGTTGTGCAGTTACCTCAGGAATATCAAGAATTTCAGGATGTCTTTCAAAAAGAACAGGCAAATACCTTACCACCTCACAGATCATCCGATTGTCAAATTGACCTAGTACCTGGGGCACAACCTCCATGCAGTAGAATCTACGCCCTTACGGAACCCGAAAATCTTCACCTACGACAATATCTGGGCCAATACCTTGCTAATGGCTTCATTCGTCCATCCAAATCTCCTGCATCCTCAGCTCTATTCCTCGTGCCTAAAAAGGAAGGTGACCTTAGAAAGTGCATAGACTACCGCGCATTAAATCAGATTACGGTAAAAAACGATACCCATTGCCTCTGATCCCCGAATTACTAGACCAAGTAAAGGATGCTTGTATCAACACTATGCCTCTGAGGGGCATACCATCTGGTACGTGTAAAGAAAGGGGATGAATGGAAGAGTACCTTTAGCACCAAGTACGGGTTATTCGAATACCAGGTGATGCCCTTCGGGTTGTGCAATGCACCAGCAGCCTTCCAGTATTTTATGAACGATGTCCTTCGTGAACTCATTGACGTCTGTGTTGTCGTATACATAGACGAAATTCTAGTTTACTCCTCCTCAGAATCAGACCATGTGAAGCACGATCGTGCAGTCCTAGAGAAACTACGCCAGCACAAGTTATACGCAAAATTGGAGAAATGTGTTTTTCATTCTACAGAAGTTGAATTTCTGGGATTTATCCTGACTCCAAAAGGAGCTCGAATGGACTCTCGAAAGGTGGACGCAATCCTCAAGTGGCCATCACCGAGTTCTGTTAAAGGGGTACAAAGCATGCTTGGATTTGCTAATTTCTATCGCAGATTTATTCCTGAATTCTCACATATTGTAAACCCCATCACAGCACTTTTGCGAAAAAACAAACGTTTTTTGTGGACTGAAGAGGCTGAAAGAGCCTTCCAAGAGCTAAAATCGAAATTCACGTCTGTATCTGTCTTAAAGCATCCATGCCCTGAGCTTCCATACATAGTTGAAACCGATGCATCCAGTTTAGCCATGGGAGCTGTCCTGTCCCAGAAGGATCCCGAAACCGGTCAACTTCATCCAGTAGCATTCTGGTCAAGAAAGTTCTCAGCACCCGAATTAAACTATGCTGTTACTGATAAGGAGTTATTAGCCATCAAGTCCGCCTTCAAGGCTTGGCGGCATTATCTTCTCGGTGCCAGGCATACCATCACTGTAATCACCGAACACAGGAATCTGCAGTATTTGAAAACAGCCAAGGCCCAATCATCGCGTCAACTTCGGTGGGCATTATTCTTTGCCGAATTCGATTTCGTTATCACTTATTGACCAGGTTGTAAAAACGGCAAGGCAGATGCACTATCCCGAATAGGGATGGGAGAAGTATATTCGAACCCGGAACCGGTGCCTACAATTTCAGAGCAAAGAATTCTTGGCATAACTACTCTACAGACTCTAGAAGACATTCATTTAAAAATCCAACAACATTTCGATCCAGCAGCCCTGCAGGACTGGGTAAAGAAAGGCCAATCAAGGACATCTATTTCTACCACACAAGGAACTACAAGAACTAGTCATCTCCAATTATCATGACGCCCTTATGGAAGGACATCCAGGTATCGCAAAAATTGAAGCTAAAATCATAAGACAATTCTGGTGGCCCACCTGGCGAAAGGACGTAAAGTCATTTGTGAGGTCTTGTGGTAACTGCGCCCAAAACAAAAGTCAGAAGAAAAAACCAGCTGGCCTTTTACAACCTTTGGATATTCCACCTACACCATGGCACACCTTGCCTTTAGACTTCATTACAGATCTACCTCTGTGTAATGGATTTAACACCATTCTAGTTATTGTGGATCTTTTTTCCAAAATGGCCCACTTTATTCCTTTAAAAGGATTACCTTCCGCTTCGATTTTGGCCAAGGAATTTCTCGAAAACATTGTTCGAATCCATGGATTCCTTCCATATTGGTCTCTGGCCGAGGTAGTCAATTCATTTTGCAATTTTGGAAAAAATGCTGTCAATTGGCTCAAATCGACATAAGGCTATCAACCAGTCACCACCCCCAAACTGATGGTCAGACGGAGAGGACCAACCAGACTCTTGAACAATATCTACGTTGTATGCTACACCAAACCGAAAGCAATTGGAAAGATATTTTATGGATTTCCGAATACGCATACAATAACTCCGTACATTCAGGAACTGGACAAAGCCCCTTTTATATCATATATGGACATCATCCTCGAACCTCAGAACTCGATTCGCCTCAACACTTAGAAATGCCTGCAGTGACTCATCTGCATTCTACTATTACACAAGCCTTTAAGGAAACAATAGAACACTTGAAACAAGCAAAGGAGAAATACAAGAAAAATGCTGATCGACATAGAAGTGAAACTCCACAATACCAGATTGGAGATCAAGTTTGGCTGGCTACAAAACACATACCGCTAAAGGGAACTCAAACTTTCAATCCTAGATATTTGGGACCTTACACCATTAAGGCCATTATCAACCCGGTGGCCGTCAAATTGGAATTACCCTCTAATATGCGGATTCATCCTGTTTTTCATGTTTCACTTCTAAAACCAGTTCAACCTGGGACAAGATTAACCAAACCACCTGACCCCATCCTAATAGATGGAGAACCTGAATTCGAGGTAAAGAATATCCTGGACTCTAAGATGGTTAAATCAAGACTTTTTTATTTAATCGACTGGAAGGGTTACGGACCACAAGAAGGGTCATGGGAACCTAGTGACCACGTTCATGCACCTCGGTTGGTGAAGAAATTCCATCGGAACTTCCCAGACAAACCAGGACCAAGGGGAAGAGCAACTTTAGGAGGGGCCTTGGAGGGGAGTGCTGTCATGATGCCTATCCCCGGGCATCCGGATCAAGCCCATCAGCCCCGGGAGCAGGCATCCAGATATTTAATAAAACCCCAGCAGCCCCGGCTGGGGGCTGTCTGGGTTCAGTCCTGGTGCCTTAGACGCCGGGCTCATAAAAGGAATCAGTCCTGGCGCCATAGGCGCCAGGCTCATAGACTTTCCTTAGCTCATGCAGACCATGCTGCAAAAGAATCCAAGCCAACGTGAGACCTGGATGGGACTATTTTACTACAGGGACTATTTTTTACTCGGGTGTGGTTCTAGGGACTTCTTACCTGGAACTACTTTGGAGGCTATTTAAACCACGCCCGAACAGCAGCACATGCTTCGCGTTATTCTGCATCCAGCAGCGTAACGCTCACCGTGCCTGCAGTCAGCATCAGGTCTTCAGCCACGCCCGTCTCGAATCCAGAGCTCCTAGCAATAGAAGAAAGAAGAAGGAAAGGTTAGAAAACAGATTTTATCTCAATCCTTACCTGAATTCCGGATCCATCACGTCTTCGAACTTGAAGAGGACATTATTCTACACGCGCCGCATCGCCAGCTGCAGCGCCGTGCCATACTCACCAGTCCTCACAGCATTTTTCGATCCAGCGCAGCCTCCATCATTTTCTCCGCCGAATTCCGCCATCTAGGGGACAAAGAAACATAAGGTGAGCCGAGAGAGCCAACAAATACAATCTCTCCACCATAGACTTACCTGATTAATAACCGGAGGCATTATTCTGTAACAAACCGCAACTTCTTACACCGCACCTGTAAGGAGAGAGAAACCAGCAATTTAAACACACGCATCTTTTGCCGGACAGTGTTTGGTAATACAGACTCTTACCTGAACACCATCAGCTGCCAAAAGACAATCTTCTCTTGGACCCAGCTGCAACACAAGAAGGAATGTACAAGAGTGAACATCGGACATATTGAACTCTTTGAACTTTATACTTACAGGTTCTCGACTGGAACCTCTGAGTCAATATTCACCCGGAACTCTTCCAGCGCCTTCAAACCAGTGAAGTAACTGGTATCTACGGGCCCCTGCATTCCACACAGGATGGAGAGCTCATCATTTACAAACATAAGGTGAGCTTACTGAAAGTGAATATCCGTGGTGATTAGTGGGGAGAACAGTGGGGTGCCATTACTAAAATCCACGGGTGGCTAAATCCCTTTCTCCACTTGCAGGAGAATACTTCTACGGGTTAAGCAGACGAGATTAGGTGGCCCAGTCCAGTCTGTCATCTCTGCACTACGCTTCACGTTGGAGGAGGTCGCAGCTGTCCTGGTCCGATCGACGCCCCTGTGGGAGCCAGGTGAGCGTAACAATTATGAGCTTGGAGGTAGCCGTGCCCGTGTTACAGGCACGGCTACCGCCAAACTCGCTACCGGCACCCACGATTGGGCAATAACCGGCCCATTACGAGTTGAATGGGCCGGTAATTGCCCATTCGCAGGTGCCGGTATTGCCGGGCTCCTGATCACCATGGTTGCACTGGCACCGTTGATAAGGGTGCCGGTGCAATCACGAGTTCTGTTCGCGGGTGCTGCTACAGCCACCTGGTTAGACCAGGTGGCTGCAAGGGCACCCTCGAGCAGAACTTGTAGTATGGCGGTATGGTAACAACGGTGCCAGTAGCGATACCGGCACCGTTGTTGCCTTACCACCATACTCCTAATGAGGCCCACTGTCTTGGTCCAGGTCCCTCAGTCCAATCTCCTCCTTTTTGATTGCCGTCTCCCGCATCTTAGCAACTTTCTTCCTTCTCCCGCCACTCCTACTAGCACCTCTCTGGATTCTCTGCCTGATCCTTCCTCTCCCTCCTCTCTGGCACTGCCACCACATGTTATCACCCCTGCCCACTCTCAGACTCCTCTACCACTTCCGCCGGTGTACCTCAAGCCTGTAACCCTCCCCAGAAGTCTTTCAAATGTGGCAACCTGCTCCACGTTGCCACTCTCAACTCTCGCTCCACTGTCAAACACTCTGCTGACATCTGCCACCTCCTCGAAGAATCTGACCTGGATGTCCTCGCTCTCACTGAGACACGGTTCACAGCCACCTCTGTCACGAGTTTTGACACTCTCCTCCCAGATGGCTACAAGATCCTCTCCATGCCCAGAAGCAACCGACCTGGAGGGGGAGTAGCTCTCATATGTTCAGAGTGGGTCCCTGCCTCTGTCATTCCTACGCAGGCCTACTCCTCCTTTGAATGCCTGGTCGGCCTCCCCCTTCCCCTGCACCTTGCGTTTCCGCACTTGCACAATCTGAATGACACAAGGCCTAGTAAGATCACTGTCTTGTCCTCCCTCCGTACCCTCCCTTGTCTTGTCACGCATACATAACCTATCATATATCATATCATATCATATCATATCATATCATATGGTTATCTTCGGTAGTGGTATGCGACCAACCACTGTGCCAAGTAAGATGACTTCCGAGGCACTTTGTTATGTTTAACTTCTGTCACACCCGGTCCCCACCCGAAATTGCTTTTACTCCCGTTATCTGTTTCCCGGGTGCTCTTCACCGATTCTTGATGGGGTTGCAGGTCTTGGTTCATGCTACCTCTTCCTGCTCAGTGTACTCCTGCGCGGCTCTGCTGCAGGTTGTTGCCTGAAGTCACATCAGTGTTCTGTGACCATTCAGTCCACCCGCTTTGGGTCACTCCACCAATCTCCAGTGTCCAGCTCTGCCTCAGACCTGTTGCATGCCACTGGGTTAAGGATTCCCCCCTCCACCTTATGGATTGGGGATTGGGCTGCTCATGGCTTCCTTGGCGTCCTCTCCTTCAACTTCCCAGGCTGGACTGCTTCTCGTGCTAGTTGGTTGCTTCTCTTCATGTAGTCCTTTGTGCAAATGCATATATCGGCTGGTTGTCAATGGTTGGCATTCTCTTTTAACGTCCCCTTTCAACGTCTTTGGCCCTTCGATCTTCATTTCTTTACCCTGCCTCCTCATCCCAGTACTTCTATCATCACTCTCCCTTGGGTAGTCCATGTTCTTTCTCATCTCATTGGAAGTCAAGTCTATGGACTTACATAGGTACATGGGTTGGTTAGGTGTATAACTGGGGTTTTCAAAGTGGGGAGGTGTATAGGGTGTTGGGTGAGGGGTATTATAACACGTCTGCCTTAGATGTTCATCCTTCTCCCTAGAGGGGGAGCCTCTCCCATGAGATCCTCCCGCTGAGGCTCGTTGCCCCACTACATACATTTTTTTTAATTAAAAATGGCACCACCGGGGAAGGGCCTTAGATGGAAGGAACAGTGGGTGGAGAATGTATATTCTCGCCTGCTGTTCGAGCCACCTGATTGGCCATTGGTCCTTCCCTGGGTGCAAATGTTTAAATTCTTCTTAAGTGATGGGTTGGGTACTTCATTTTTTTATAAATGCCATAACCAAGAGAAAGCCGTAGGTATTTTAGAGATTTGGGACAATGGTAAGAGTAGGTCACCAGAGACAGTGTTCAATATAGGTTTGTATGACTTTTTGAGGGTCAAGAGACAGTGGGATCAATGTGTGGGTGGAAGTCTGAACCAAGAAGGCAGGCTTCAACTCTGGTCACATTGGCATTCTTCAGAGAGAGGCGCATCTGAACTGTGTATGGTCATGGGGCAGGTAGATAGTGAGTTAAAAGTGTTGTCTCATTTTAGCAAAAATAGCCAGTCCAGTATGGCCTTTGAAAACCGATGACCTCCTACGTTGAAGGAATGTAATATTAATGTTTGTTCTGAAAGTGGAAGCTTAAGTGATGGCACAACATTTGGCACCAGGCAACCAATACAGATTGCATAGTACATAAAACTAAGCTGCCAATCGTGCAGAAAGGATCCTACTGCAAATACCATATTAGAAGGAAGAGAGCAGACACAACGGAGGTAGGCACAATAGGCCCAATGCATAATCATGATCCATTTGCTTTGGATGCCATCTCTGATTTACACCAGTCCTCATCTGGGTTATGAAGCAAATGTCGTGAACTTAAGAAAGTGAGATAGTCATGTGCAAATGGAATTCACACATTTACTCAAGCAAAGATGCTCAATTGCAATCTCTCCAGAGCCACTCTGGTGTAAGCATTCATGGCTAGGCTATAGGATGACTAAGGCTCAGTATGGGATGCTCTCTGATAGCACTTTGTTTTCTCCATAGGGATTCTTTGTGAATTGCGGCCACAATGCAGAAGCAAATCTCAATGAGAAGGATGATTTCATGCATGGTGAAGATGCAGCACCTTTTACAAACAGGCTGTATATTTTGCAGACACAACAGATGGGGTGTGAGACATATGATGCTGATCACATGATGCTGATTGCATGTGTATATGTAGGTTCGCTCTGTAGTGAACATATTCCCAGGTGGTACAATCACCGGCATTTTTCATTATTCTGTAATAATCTTTCACTCGTCAGCTTTACTAGCCAGCTCTGCAACTTTTAAACATGTTAAGATTAGTGGGGTGTCCAGATTCTTTTGACTGGGGTTGCCCAAGTGGGGCGCTGTCGTATGGAGGGGTGGCATGAAGTAACGCACACACAGATAATCATAGTTTGGGAAAATGGGGTGGCCAATCAGATTCCAGGGGTAGCACATGCCACCCCAGGCCACTCCCTGGACATACCTCTTGTTAAGATGTAAACTTTGATTTACCTCTTGAATTAGTCTTTGAACCGAAATAAACTAATGATAAAAGCAAAAAAACACATATAAAATATTGTCCTCTCTCAAAGCAAAGAATAAATAGAGGCAGGGGGTAGGGGGGGCGTAGGTTTATCCTTTTTTGCAACCAGCGTCAGACAGGGACATAGAATGGACTCGGGCAGTAATGAAAAAGTGGCCCCACAGTCGCAAATGATTCCTTTTGTGACAGTTTGAGTAGTACCTGAGGAGGAGTTATTTTGCTAAAATGTGTTGCAAATCTTGCATTTGAAGTATATTTGTTCAGTAAATGAATACTGGTCAAAACTACTAGCTGTACATTGAAATAACATCTCAAGCTGGTCAACTTTGACCAAAGAAACTGGCACAGACAAGCATGATGGGCCTGCACTTCAGGCATTGCCCTATAGTCTAGTCTGGGCCTGGCAGCAACAGTAATACAGATCCTGCTCCAGTAACAGACACACTAGGATGTCTGGAAGTACATGTTAACATTTTATAAGCAGCCATTGTTGATCAGAAATTAGGAAGCCGAAAATCACAGGAACTGTGTTGCATGCCTCCAATCAACTGTGCAGAGAAGTAGCTCGCTATATGACATCAGCTAGGACTGCTACTATTCGTGAGGGACACAGATAATATAATGGCTGCCTTCAAAGCTTCAGAAATGTGAGATTTGCAACACAGTTGTTTTTCAGATTCTTGGGAGCAACTATTGGTCAAAGTGTGAAAAAGAAGACAAGTCTCAATCCCGCTCAAATCTCGTGACGTGTTTTGACTTCTTGTGCCTTTAATCTACATCAAGCTCCTCATCTTTCTATGACTAAATCAACATCGCCACTACCCCTTCCTCACCAGTTTTGCTCCTCCTTTTTTCTACTGCAGACCAAAGCATTCTCATTATCACATGTTGTATTCCTTATTCTGTTAGACATCTTTATGGGAGGACAAAAGGGGTTCATGCACCGGAGCCCACCTAGAGGAGGCCCCCCACATATCCGCCAACTTCAAAGAAAGCTAAACATGCCAGGATGTTTTATGCTGCTCTGCTAGAGATCTAACGCGGCTGCCTGAATGTTGCTCACAACTTCAGTCTTTTCTAATCAAGTAGCCCAGTCAAGCTTTCTGTGCTCACAATAGAACGCACAGTGGGCCAGATCCTGAAACCTTTTTTTGGTGCAACTGATGAAGTTCACTAACGCATCTCATCACTTGTGCCAAATAAAACTGCATCCGAATCCACAAATGGCCTCTGAGTGTGTGCATATTAGAGGCCTCTAACCTGCAGGTGTTTTTTCTAAGTGGTCTTCTGAGAGTTAATGCCTTAATTTCAGTTGTGAATGTGTTACTGGTGAAACAGTCATGTCTTTACCAAGTGTGCGTCCAGCAGTAGGAGCAGTATGGACCTGTTGAGAACAAGCATTGGAAAAGGCAACAATTTTGGCTTGTATACAGTTATTAGGCATTTTACAGGAACAGCTCAAATATGCACAGGTACTCACACCATGTTCCAGCTCTTGCCATCTTGTGGCCAGGTGTTATCATTATTTATTTATTTTATTTAAATTTTTTTGAGCATTTGTTAGGCGCCTTATACAAAAGAATTGTGTTTCAAAGCACCACACGACTAAATGGGAAGGGAACAGGGGAAATACTACCAATGTCAAAACAGTAAAATACAGTCAAGTTCCTACTAGACCTTGTGGCATTTGGATGTCCAAGAGAAGGGAGAGCGGAGGGGGGAGCAGAGGAGTGGGCAAGTGCTGGTGGAGTGTCCGGGGAGGGAAGTGCTAAGGGGAGCCAGGAAGAGAACCTCAGGCTGAGTAATAGTGCAGTCAACTTCCAAGAGTGGCATGCAGATCCGTCAAGCAGGGGCCATCAAGGGCAGTGCGGTGAGGTACTGGTATTGAATTTTTTAAGAAGGGCCTGCAATCCTGTGATAGTCATGAGGATCAATCCACCAGTCACAGCAGCAGTGGGGTGATCAACAGGGAAGGGAAATAGGTAGAGAAAAGCAGGGTTTTGAGCAATTTCCAGAAATTAATGAGGTCCGGCTGAAGTCTGAGAGGGGCAGGGAGGCTTTCCAAAGGGAGGCGCCAGCGGAGGAGCGAGACCTGCCCCACACTCTCTACTTGGAGAAACGGTTGGAAGTCAAAGAGTTGAAGTAAGAGGAGCGTAGGGCTCTAGCCATGGAGTATATGGGAAGGGAAAGTTGGAAACAGCGTGGTCCAAGGCCACAGAAGGCTTTGTGGATCCTAGCAGCCACCGAGAGCCAGTGGAGACATTTTAGGGCTGGAGATATATGGTCCCTGGGCTTGAGGCTAAGGATAAGTCTTGCCGACCTATTCTGGATTAGCTGGAGGGGGCGTAGGGATGAAAGAGGAAGATTGAGAAAGAGACTGTTGCAGTAGTCCAGACTGGAGAGAACCAGAGCTCTGGAGACATTGAGCCTCTGGGCCAAGGTGAGGAAATGAAAAATGCTTCTGAGGAGGTGGAGCTGGAAGTGGGATTTCTTTGTAAGATCCAAGATGTGAGGGGTGAAGGAGAGAGCGGATCGAATATGACCCTGAGGCTTTTGGCCTCACAGGATGGTGGGAGTAGAGGGCCCAAAGAGGGAGGCCAAAACATAGGAGGAAAAGAGGGAGCAGGTGTCCCAATGAGAAGGATCTCCTTCTTACTGGCATTCAGAGGTTGTTAGCTGCACACCATGCCTGAATGGCGCATATGCAGTCAGGGATCAGAGAGGAGGAAGAGGAGGTACTAGAGGGAAGTTTGAAGGAAAGCTATGTGTCATCAGCATAACAGGAGAGAAGGAGGAAATCAGGTTAGCAAGAGGGGCAAGATAGATATGGAAGATCAATGGCAATAGTATAGAGCCCAGGTGGACGCCACATGTAGAGAGTGAGGTGGTGGAGGAGAAAGGGCCTAGTTGCAACTGGGAAGGGTGGTTAGTGAGGAAAGAGGTCAGCCAACACAGTGCCCGGTTAGTGATGCTGAGAGTGTCTCAGAGTAATTTTACAATGTGGGATGTATTTACCCAGGCATCCGAGCCCTACCTCAAAACTGTGCAGTACTGACATGGAAAACATCATGATGGCCAGAGCTTCCCAGAAAATGCACAGGGAAATGCATGAAGAATAGGCTGCCACCCATTTTTGCCGATGTTATGGGCACAGAAGGACACTGCCTAAAACCACCATTGGACTACCCACACAGTAGTCTGAAACCATTGGGAATGTCAATGCTGATTGCCAAAAGCAAACCCATAACTGTTGGGAATTCATTTTCTTAAATCCCAAAAAGGGGTGCAGTACCAGTACTCACCACTATCCAAAAGCCGGCGTTTTAAAACAACACCAGATTTTACTTTTTTGTAGAAAACTGAATAAATGAACCCAAAACATGCCAAAGAAAGACTTACTGAGAGGTGGATCCAATGTAAAGTTATATTCTGAAGTGACTTGAAGGTTTATAACAAGACTGACTGAGCTGTGGATTTCAGCAGTTTAAGTAAATTTGGACTGAAAGACACTAAAAATCTAAGTGTTTAATTTGACTGAGTGACCTATTTCTGAGTGTCACATAGGTTGCAATTGTTTAAATGTCATAGTTTTGAACTTAGAATCAGCATTCTAGCTGCATATGTAAAAAATTGTCTTGACTTAAACTGGGGAACAAAAAGTGACATTTTATCTGAAACCTGGCTTAAGGAACTGAATTCTGCCCACCAGCTACCCCCGACAGGAGATGAAACTTGAGTCACAGCTGTGTTCCCAGGCCTATCTGCCTTTTGCTGGCCACACTAAGGATATGCCATCTCTCTGATAATTGAATTAAGGGGAGCACCCACAGAATACAGGAGCTCTGAACAAAGCCCTGTCCTGACTCAGGCAAATGTTTTATTGGCGGCAGTCGTAAATGGAGCTTCCTCCTGGAAGTAAAGGGGAGGGGCACTGCCTGTGAGAGCAAGCTGGCTTGGCAGAACTGGAAAAACCAGAAATTCAACCTTGTGCTGGGGGAAAACCACACCCCTTTGGGGCCAGAATATAACTGTAAAAAGATGAATCATTCATAGAGCGGACATGTGAAAATTTTATAAATGATACCATAATTCTTGTGATTTTTCTGCCCACATTTTAAGAGGTTTTTAGAACCGGTGGCATGTTCAGGGGGGTTTTAGCGGAAAAGAGGATATTACTCAAAATGTGTGCATGTGAAAAATCTGACACTTCATCAACTAATGTCCATACTCCTTGCGCACATGTGTGTAAATTTGGGGTAATGTCCGGTATTGCAAACCAGTTAAAAAGTGCAAAATATTGCCATTTCTGAATGCAAGCTCCCAGGAAGAGCAGAGTTTGAACAGGGTATACCTCCTGTGATATGTGAGGGGTGCGTGTAATTTTAAAACAATATGTACCTCTGCAAATATGTATTTGGTTCAAATCTAGATTTGTGTGCAAGTTGACAGGAGGAGTGGACTTTCTGCAGGCTGTAAAATGACATCACTCTGACACAACTTAGTTCCCCAATTAGGGGAGAAATGAAAGCTTGGCCAATGATAAGTGGAGAGGGGTAGGGTCTAGTGATGCTGCACACACACCCATAAAAAAAAACACATAAAAGCAGACAGACAGGACAGATAGGGACCTTCAAATCGATTTGCAGCTGGAAGCTCTGTCGGGAAAATCCATACTTTACCTCCCTCAACCTTCAGAGAGCAGACATAGAGACTTCAAATCTATCAAATATCCAGAACCAGAAACCTAGACCAGACCAGCAGAGCAGAGCTGATCCAGACCACTGTTAGCAGAACCAGGGAGAGCTGACCCAGACGCTGTGCGCAGAGACCGTCCAGGGCGAGTGAAGAAAACCTGACCAGATCCGTGGCGAGGCCCATTTAACTCAAGAATATAGTGTGAGTACCTAGAAAACTGTGCAGAACCAATCTCTTAGTTAAAATAATATAATCCAAGCTATTTTAATCTAAGTAGAACTGCCTCCTAACTGTCACCTGTCATTTGTAAAGCTGTCACCTGTCATTTTCTAGTTGCAAGCTGCACTTGTCTTTTTTTTTAACTTTAAAATTTCAAATCTGAAAAACGACCTTTATTTAATCGCTCATATCTCCGTGACCGTTTGTGCTAGAGACTTGCAGTAACTTTCCTCAGAAAGCTTAGAATCGTGGCTTTTCTAGGAACCGCATTCCTACCCCCTATAGTTTTGCCGCAATCGTGAAAAACGCACTCGCGAATTTACCGCGATTTGCACATTTCTCCACGTGTAAAAATCTGCTGCTGCTTGCCTTTCAGTTGCCAAAAATTCGTTTAACCTGCTAGTTACACCCTAGATCCTTGCTAAAGTGAGCCTGGACTAATATTGACTTGATTTCACTCACCCTGAACCTCCTAGAGGGAATTAAAAGCAATTTAGCATATTTTTCACTTAATTGCCAGCACATATAAAAGCATTTTGCCTGTGTTTTCAACTTCTGTAGTCTAAGTTGCTGGGGTGAACTGAATCACATTTAATTGCATTTCTGAGAACTGTGTGCCTTCCTTCCATTTCCTTGCGTGGCATAAAAGGAGGGGATTGCCAGAGAAAAATGATTACATTGTTTTGTTGAAATCATATTGAGTATTTTCTGTACTGCATTTCATTCCACATTGCATCCATTGGAAACCATAAAAGTATTGTTGCTATCTTATCCATCCTATAACCACTCATCATTGATTATAAAGAAACCATAGAAGTATTGTTGCTATCTTATCCATTTCATGTCAACTCATTAGTGATTATAAAGAAGTGTGCTAGTGCCAGATTCTCCGTTGTTAATCTTTATCTAATCAGATTAAGTGTGATATTCAATTATTAATTATTAAAAAGTGTGATAGATATATATTGCTTTACTTCTCAAATAAACCTTTTAACTTGCAAAACAGAACTACTTCTTGGCTCAGTGGGGTCAGGGGGATTCTGAGAGAGGGGTGTTATATAGGGGTAGTCATCCAGAACGCATGAACTGGACATAAAGATATATCAATAAGGGTTTTCATTCAGTATTATAGACTAGGCGTTGACTTAGCTGTAGTGTTGAATTGAATCCTCTTACAAATTGGGGGCTCGTGCCGGACGTTTGGGTTAGATCTATCACTTGTGCAGATTAATACAGCGTGCCAGCTGACCAGATACACATATCCGGTCGGATCACACGCTGTGTTACGCTGTAAAGCACTCCTCAAAGGAACGCTCTAAGAAAAAGGTCTGTTTTGCAAAAATAAAATACTAATTTCTGTAAGTCAGGACAGAGACCAATCTCTAGAATGACGACCTTAGTAGACATGAAAATAGCCAGAGAGCACCTCTTACATAAACTATTTGTGAGAGGTGAATGGACTGAACAGGGCCAGGATGCCTGGTTGCAGGCCATCACGCGACAGGTCACTGAAACAGGGTCAGACCTATGGAGAGATCAGGGTCCATTACACGTGGCCCTGAGTGAACTATATATGGCTCCTAAAGCCAAAGATGAACACAATAAGATTGCCAGGGTAGCGGCATATTTATATTTACATATGGGAGCCATGCAGGACAAATGTGCTGAAGGCCAAGATCTGGCGAGTAGGCAACTGCTGGCATTACAGAAGGCCCAATCTGAGCTGGACTCTTCTGAGCAGAGGCTGCTCAGGAGCCAGGAGTCAGAAAATGATAGTAGGCAATATATCATTAAAATAAAAGAGGATATGGGCATCCTACAACAGGAAAAGACAGACCAGGATACCAGATTTCTGGCCCTGCAGAAGGAGCACCAAGACAGTTTGGACTCCTTACTGCAGAACCAGAAAAAGTTGGAGCAACAGATCAATTTCAACAGGGCATGCGCGGAGCAGGTAGTCACCCTGCAAAGCCAGCTAGATAGAGAGAAAGAGGAGAGCAATAAACTGATTCTGAAAGACCTGGATACCCAGGCAGAGTTTGATGAGGAGCGCCAAAAAGCTGGTGCCTTTCAACGACAGAGGGACGACCTGGCAGCACAGATGCAGGCTCTCAGTCAGGAAAGAGACACTTTAGGCCAGGAAGTCTGCCACTTAAAAAAGGAAATTGAAGAAAATCACCTGGCCCTCCAGGGGCTTGGTGACCTCCAAAAAGAAAACCAGAACTTGGTAGAGCACACCAGAAGGGTGGAAGATGCTCTGGCAAGAAAGGAGCAGGCCAGTAGGGATGGGACTCAGGAGGTAAACCTCCTGCAGCAAAGACTGGCCCAGTTCTCCAGGACCAACCAGGAAGCACAGAGGGAAAATGAGGCCCTCTGTCAACACAATGATAGGCTCCAACAACAGGTAGCGATGCAGGAGAGACTGATAGAGTCTAGTAAGGCCTTGACTGAGGAACTGAAAGCACAAATGCAGGCTCTTGCATTGCAACAGGGAGCAGAAGCGGATAGAGATGAGGTCCGCTGGGAAAGAGAGACTCCTGACCATAACCTCAGGAGCCCTAACACCAGGGGCCTTCATCTCTCCCAGTCCCTGGGCTCTACCACCCCCATGTCCCCTGGCGCACATGAGCACAGGGCCACAGGGATGACAGATTATGATCCAGCTAAAAGTATGGGGCTCATAGGCCAGTACCACTCAGGAATGGAGGGGTGGGCATCCGGGTATGGGCACCCAAGTACAGTACAGTTCAGTGGGGAACCCCAGGAGAGTAGGCCCCTTAAGGGCATCCTGAAAACCGCTGCCCAGTTAGGTCAGTGGGGGGGGGGGTACCCAGCAAATCCTGGCAGCAAGGAGGGATCTGAGGACTCCTCTGAGCACCACAGGAAACAGGAGACCAGGTCCCCACATTCTGCCAGCCATTCCCAGGCTCGCAGAATCCGGGAAAACCTGGAAGAACAGACAGGAACCTCTGGGAGCAGTGCCTCTGAGTCAGAGGATGAATGGACAAGGGATACCCGAACCAAAAAGGCCAATAAGGCAAAAAGGGCCTTGCTTAAGGACCCCTTAAAGCAGATTAAGGCGATCAGGAGCGTCATCACGCCTTACCATAAGAACGCTAAGTATTCTGTTTGGGAGCACTTAGAGTTGTTTGAGCAAATGAATGGAGACTTTCCATTTGAAAGACAGCCAAAGCTGTATTCAATATGTAAAGTGGACCTTCTCCCCGGAATACTCCAGTTTCTTTGCGGGGCTGGAGGACCAAAATCATTTAAGATGGTCCACCTATAAGGCGGCCATCTTGAAACATTTTTCCATTCATAGAAATCCTCAAGAGGCTCGCAAGGCAGCCTACAATTTGCAATGTGGGGAGGATCAGGCCCCACAAGAATTTGTGCAAGAAATGAAACGTGCTTTTGCGCAGACCACCAGAAGGGTGCGCACAGACAGTAGAGAATTCATTAATACTTTTTTCCATGCCTTGCCCAAATATATAATGACCCAGCTCGTGAGGGATTTTCACGAGAAAAGATCTTTAGACTGGGTCATTGAACAGGCTACCCGGATCTATGAGGTGCAGAAACCGGTAGATAGCAAAAGTAATACCCAGAAAAACCCCAAAGCCAACAGCACCCCTGCTGCTGCCAAGGTGGCAGAGGTAAAGGTCACCCCCGTTTTGGATTTGGAGATGGGGGGGCCTAAAAACCTACCTGCACCTAATAATGCTAGGCCCAGAACCGGAGCCAGGGGAACCCACAATGGCTCTGATCTCCAGTTGCCAAATTTTTCTTTCAGATTCCCAAGGCTCCCCACAGAATTCCGCCCAAATCTCTTCGCTAGCGATGTCCAAAACCAGGAAGTTAGCCCACCAGTTGTCCAAAAATGTGCATTATCTGTGCCCCCTTGAGGAGAAGGAGGGAAGATACTATGCCCCGGTACAAGTACAGGGGCAGGGTACAATTTCAGCGCTGGTGGACACGGGATCTCAAGCTACCCTTCTGTCCAGAAGGGCCTTTGATGAACTGAATGCAGGAAGGGGAGAGAATTACCAAATTCCTCTCACCTCACTTCCTGGACAACTCCAGAACTTTGACGGGAAGGAAATTCCCGTCGAGGGGACGGCAGACTTGGACATTAAATTTGGGCGACACAAGTTGAAACACCCAGTCATAGTTGTGACTCCAGAGGGCACCCCTTGTTTACTGGGTAATGACCTCCTGAGAAGGTTGTCACCCTTAATAGATTGTGTAAACAAGGTCCTCTGGACCCAGACTAGCCGACCAATAAAATTAAAACAGAGTGTCAACCATGTTAGTTTAAACGGCACCTGGCACATGGTTGAACAAAAACCTGACCAAGTAGAATTTCACTTCCAGAATAACCAAATTCCAGACGTGACAGTAATAGCAGTAGGACAACAGACTGGTGATGGGGGGTCCTCTCTATTTCTGAAAATCAACCTTCCTTCCAATTTAAGGTGGTATTCCACACAGGAAGGAAACACCCTGAAATTCTTTACTAATCCACAATCAGAAACTCCCACTCCTACAGTCCAGAAAGATGTGAAATCAGCTCAGAGCCTGGCTGATATTCAGCAAATTGGAGAGCAGTTGTTCATCCCTGTTCAGTTAAATGATGGGAAGGACTCTGTTCTCGCTCGAGTGTGTGTGAACAACGGTAAGAGCTTCATCAGCGAAACCATGTTCCGCCAACTCCCAAAAGATCCAGCCATTCCCACATTCAAACTGATAGACAAATGGGAAATGGACCTGGAAGCACCCAATTCCAAACATCTCCTGCCAAGCAGGTGTATGCTCAAAATCTCCATTGGCAACAAGAGCATAGTCCATAACTGTTGGGTCGTGCGAGACGTCACTGCCGCCTTTTACTTAGGCAGTGACATTCTCAATCGCTTTGCCATTAGTTTGGACCTAATAAACTTCAAAGCTTGGTCCCGATTAGCGTATAATCCCATGGGCTTTGATGATCCAGAAAAAGCATTTAGGTCAGCTCAATTGCTACCTTATGCAGTTGAAATTCAGATTAAAGAAGAAGTCACCATACCAGAAAGGACTCGACAATTCTCCCTGTAAGTGAAAGCTAAAAGAGGACAACATTTGAAAAACCCTGATGCTTACATACATCTAAATGCTTCTCTCCAACAGCAAGGGTTGGGGGTAAACCCAACTCCATTAGTCAACATAGAACATGACACCATTCCAATAGAGGTGGATAACAGCGACTTAAAGAGTATTACTCTAGCCGCAGGCACCATTATTGGAATGGCGGTTGATGACCGACATTTTTCCATTGATTTAGGAAATGAACTGTTAGGGCCGATCCCCAAGGACTGCTTTGACAGTGACAGTGACGACAATACAACACCAGACAGGATTTTTACCCGGCATGGGGGGAACTTCCTGGTGTACACTTCCTGCCCCTATGGTAAGGAAGATGTGACTTGTGACTTCAGGAGGGATGAGGTGATTTTCCAGGTCCATGAGGGCTGCCTTTCCCACCTGAAGCCTCCAGTCCAAATCAGCACTCTGACCAGGGACTTCTCCACCCAGCTGGAGGAGGCCGCTGAAAAAGCCAAACCAGAAGTCTTTCCAGGCTTCAGGCAGATGGTGGAAGAGAGAGTCAACCTAGCTGATGCCTGTGTGACTCTGGAACAAAAGCAAAAGTTGAAACAAGTTTTCTTGGATTTCCAAGATCTCTTTGCGGTAGACTCATATGACTGTGGTCGCACCGACATCCACACAACAACAATCCCCACGGACCCTGGCATGACTCCTGTGTTTGTGAAGCAATATCGCTTGCCTCTCGCATCAATGGAGTCCCTTACTGAAATAATTAAGAACCTTGAGTCCCGGGGAATAATCCGTCCAGTCCACAGCACCTTCAATAATCCGGTGCTGGGAATATTGAAGCCAAACGGCCAGTGGAGACTCTGCGCCGACCTCAGGGAGCTCAACAAACGAGTCCATACTTCCCGATGGCCTCTGCCCTACATTGACCAAGGGCTGGCCCAGATTCAGGGGTCACAGGTATTCACTGCAATAGACCTGACCAATGGATACTGGACTGTGCCTGTCAGTAGGGAGGACCAATACAAACTGGCTTTTACCTTTGGGGGCCAGCAGTATACATGGACCCGGTTTCCCTTCGGATACCTCAACTCCGGCAATGAATTCAACATTTTTCTACACAAGGCCATGCCCGACTTGGGTGCAAGGGGTAACCTGGCTTATGTAGATGATGTCCTCATTAAAAGTTCATCTGTAGAGGAACACATAGCGGAGATCCGTTATGTTCTGACACAGTTGAGGGCCGCCGGAGCAAAACTTTCCTTTCAGAAAGCACAGTGGTGTAGAACCCGTGTTAATTTCTTGGGGCATGAGATTACTGCTCAGGGCCTCTGTCCCCAGGAAAAGAAAGTGGAAGCACTTCAGAAACTGAAAGACCCCACAACTCTGCGAGAACTAAGGAGCCTCCTTGGACTGACTAATTACAGCAGAAAGTTCATTGAGGGCTACGCAGAGATTACCAGACCCCTGATTCATCTCCTGAAGGGGGGGGTCAAGTGGGAATGGGGTCCAGAACAATCCGAGGCAGTAAGACAACTCAAAAGAAGCCTCTCACAAGCGCCTTGCCTAGCTTACCCTGTCAGAAACAAGGAGTTCTTCCTGGAGACGGGGTTCTCTAATACGTGCTTGATGGCAGTATTATACCAAAAGCATGACAGGGTCAATAAAGTAATCTCCTATGCGAGCAAAACTTTATCCTCTGTGGAGGAAAAATTCAACGATTGTGAGAAGGCACTCCTGGCAACGGTGTGGGCATTGAAGAATTACCGCCCGTTTATCCAGGGGGAACACATCATAGTGGAGACTCCACACCAGCCTCTGCAATATCTCCAAAGTGATAGAATCCGGACCGGAAATGTGAGTAATTCCCGAATTACTTCCTGGATTCTGTCAATGCAAGGCTTTCCTGTGGAGGTCAGATATGGCCAAAACAAGAAGAGTCCCCTCGCGCAAGGTCTGGCTGACTTGCATGATTGTGCCAGAGAAAACTGTCTCGAGGACGAAAGTCTAAAAATCAAGGACAACACGGAGGCATACCTTAATTCCCCACACAAAGTCTTTGAAGAGGACAAGTGTGAGGGAATGCCCACTGTATATGTGGATGGATGCTCTTACCATGTTGACAAGAACGGGGAGAAAGAACTGGTGGCCGGTGTAGGGAATGCATGGGTGACTGAGTCCCCAGAACCCTCCGCTGGATACAAAATTGGTCCCTGAAGTAGTCAGGTGGCAGAATTGATGGCTGTGCATCAGGCCATCCTCACTGCTGTCCAGCATCAACTCCACGAACTGGTCATAATCACAGATTCGGATTATGTACGGAACGGGTTCGTGGAGCACCTGGTTAATTGGAAAACCAGAGGCATGTTATGTGCTAACAACAAACCCTTGAAACATGGGAAGTTGATCCAAAACATTGATGATCTGGTCACCTCGAATGAGATGACCATCTATTGGAAAAAGATCAAGGGTCATTCCAAAGTAGAGGGACCAGACAAAACTGGAAACGACTTAGCTGATCAGCTGGCCAAAACCGGGGCCATCCAAGGGGATCTAATCGAAATAGAATCCCTGTTGGGGGAAATCCAGGTCACTGCTATCACTAGGTCCCAGACAAATGCTCACAACGTCCTTTCAATTGCACAATGGAGTAAGGAGACCCCTGATGCTGATTTGATTACCGCTCAGAAGGGGGATCCAATAATTGGTAAATTTTACCAGCACCTTGAGGACCCTGAGAACTTTCCCCTGACGGATACCGATTACACTGGGAAAGAGGACCTAAGAGTGTTGATGAAATGTCCAAAAATGTTCCGGATCCAAGACGGTTTGTTGGTAAGGAAATCCAAAGCTGGCCACGATCAGTGGGTGGTTCCTACCTCATTCCGAAGTCTGATGTTAAGTCACGCCCATGATGCGGCCACCGCCGGTCATAGGGGGTTTCACACAACATTGGAAATTTTAAGAGAGGTTGCATACTGGCCACACATGGGGCAGGACCTCGACCAATACTTGAAGGGGTGTCTTGTGTGTGCACAATTTCAGCCATCATCCCTCACGCACTGTGCGCCTCTCCAAAAGAGGGGGATGACATTGCCATGGTCAGATTTACAAATCGACTTTGTAGGCCCCGTGATTCGCTCTGCTAGGGGGAATAAGTACATGTTGACTGTGACATGCTTGTTTACCAAGTGGGTGGAATGTCTCCCAGCCCCAAATTGCAAGGCAGAAACGGCAGCTGCCTTGATGATTAACCATATCTTTTCCCGTTTTGGTCTACCTCAAAGGATTGAGTCAGACAGAGGTAGCCACTTCACCAGTGAAGTAATGACAAAGATGTGGGAGATACTGGGGGTCAAGAGAAAGCTGCATATTGCTTATAGACCAGCTTCTTCTGGGGCAGTAGAGAGATATAACCGGACAATTGTGAGCATATTAAAGAAGTTTGTGGCAGATTCTGGGCCAAGTTGGGATATCTGATTACCTCTGGTCCTAATGGCCATCAGATCTACCCCTTCATCTGCAACCAAAATGTCACCATTTGAGTTGATGACTGGGCGCAAGATGGTGCTTCCGCAGCATTTGCTTTATAGGACCCAAGAGCAGACACTGATAAATGCCTCCACTACTCATGAGTATGTGGAGAATTTAAGGAAACACCTCCAACATGCTTTTGCTTACGCTCAGCGGAATCTAGAAAGATCGGCTGAAGCATGAAGACCCACTATGACCTGAAGACTTCCAGGAAGGAATATCAGGTGGGGGACCGGGTCTATCTATACAACTTCCAAAGAAACCAGGCAAAACAGCGGAAATTCTTGCCTACATGGAAGGGACCCTTTGAGATCATCGACAAGATCCCCTGTGGCCTATAAAATCCACATCCCCAAAGGTCCTTTGGCAGCGGGGGAAGACAAGTGGGTCCACATAAACCAGTTGAAATGTTGCCATCCCAGGCACGCTCTGCAACAACTGGAGGAATCCTCTGGAATCCTAGCGGGTACTGTCTCAGACTAATTCAGTCCAACCATAAAACATACCACATCTAGTCTCTAAAATATTGTGATTTGCATGAAACTGTCTCTTAGTTATACTGTTTTTTTTTCAAAATAAGAATGTAATGTTTCGTTATGATGAAATGCATATGCTGCCCCACTATCTCAACAGTGGTGGAAAAATGTCTATGAATAGGTATTGCCGCTCTTCCTTTGTCGTCCTAGGAGAAAGAAAACCTGGAGACGGGACAAGGAGGACGATCCGGAGACCGGGAGCAGAGACGCAACGGGCCCGGGGTACCGCCCAATATTCCCATCAGGACCGGCGAGGAGAACCTATCGATCAGTACCGGATGGAGGAAAAAATGCTGAACTGGCCATCTACCGGAAGAAGATGAGAACTACATCCCAGGTCTTGCGAGTCCAATTAGTGAAATAGAATGGCCATCGCAAGAGGGGGGCTTGTGGGATGTATTTACCCAGGCATCCGAGCCCTACCTCAAAACTGTGCAGTACTGACATGGAAAACATCATGATGGCCAGAGCTTCCCAGAAAATGCACAGGGAAATGCATGAAGAATAGGCTGCCACCCATTTTTGCCGATGTTATGGGCACAGAAGGACACTGCCTAAAACCACCATTGGACTACCCACACAGTAGTCTGAAACCATTGAGAATGGCAATGCTGATTGCCAAAAGCAAACCCATAACTGTTGGGAATTCATTTTCCTAAATCACAAAAAGGGGTGCAGTACCAGTACTCACCACTATCCAAAAGCCGGCGTTTTAAAACAACACCAGATTTTACTTTTTTGTAGAAAACTGAATAAATGAACCCAAAACATGCCAAAGAAAGACTTACTGAGAGGTGGATCCAATGTAAAGTTATATTCTGAAGTGACTTGAAGGTTTATAACAAGACTGGCTGAGCTGTGGATTTCAGCAGTTTAAGTAAATTTGGACTGAAAGACACTAAAAATCTAAGTGTTTAATTTGACTGAGTGACCTATTTCTGAGTGTCACATAGGTTGCAATTGTTTAAATGTCATAGTTTTGAACTTAGAATCAGCATTCTAGCTGCATATGTAAAAAATTGTCTTGACTTAAACTGAGGAACAAAAAGTGACATTTTATCTGAAACCTGGCTTAAGGAACTGAATTCTGCCCACCAGCTACCCCCGACAGGAGATGAAACGTGAGTCACAGCTGTGTTCCCAGGCCTATCTGCCTTTTGCTGGCCACACTAAGGATATGCCATCTCTCTGATAATTGAATTAAGGGGGCCCCCGCAGAATACAGGAGCTCTGAACAAAGCCCTGTCCTGACTCAAGCAAATGTTTTATTGGCGGCAGTCGTAAATGGAGCTTCCTCCTGGAAGTAAAGGGGAGGGGCACTGCCTGTGAGAGCAAGCTGGCTTGGCAGAACTGGAAAAACCAGAAATTCAACCTTGTGCTGGGGGAAAACCACACCCCTTTGGGGCCAGAATATAACTGTAAAAAGATGGATCATTCATAGAGCGGATATGTGAAAATTTTATAAATGATACCATAATTCTTGTGATTTTTCTGCCCACATTTTAAGAGGTTTTTAGAACCGGTGGCATGTTCAGGGGGGTTTTAGCGGAAAAGAGGATATTACTCAAAATGTGTGCATGTGAAAAATCTGACACTTCATCAACTAATGTCCATACTCCTTGCGCACATGTGTGTAAATTTGGGGTAATGTCCGGTATTGCAAACCAGTTAAAAAGTGCAAAATATTGCCATTTCTGAATGCAAGCTCCCAGGAAGAGCAGAGTTTGAACAGGGTATACCTCCTGTGATATGTGAGGGGTGCATGTAATTTTAAAACAATATGTACCTCTGCAAATATGTATTTGGTTCAAATCTAGATTTGTGTGCAAGTTGACAGGAGGAGTGGACTTTCTGCAGGCTGTAAAATGACATCACTCTGACACAACTTAGTTCCCCAATTAGGGGAGAAATGAAAGCTTGGCCAATGATAAGTGGAGAGGGGTAGGGTCTAGTGATGCTGCACACACACCCATAAAAAAAACACATAAAAGCAGACAGACAGGACAGATAGGGACCTTCAAATCGATTTGCAGCTGGAAGCTCTGCCAGGAAAATCCATACTTTACCTCCCTCAACCTTCAGAGAGCAGACATAGAGACTTCAAATCTATCAAATATCCAGAACCAGAAACCTAGACCAGACCAGCAGAGCAGAGCTGATCCAGACCACTGTTAGCAGAACCAGGGAGAGCTGACCCAGACGCTGTGCGCAGAGACCGTCCAGGGCGAGTGAAGAAAACCTGACCAAATCCGTGGCGAGGCCCATTTAACTCAAGAATATAGTGTGAGTACCTAGAAAACTGTGCAGAACCAATCTCTTAGTTAAAATAATATAATCCAAGCTATTTTAATCTAAGTAGAACTGCCTCCTAACTGTCACCTGTCATTTGTAAAGCTGTCACCTGTCATTTTCTAGTTGCAAGCTGCACTTGTCTTTTTTTTTAACTTTAAAATTTCAAATCTGAAAAACGACCTTTATTTAATCGCTCATATCTCCGTGACCGTTTGTGCTAGAGACTTGCAGTAACTTTCCTCAGAAAGCTTAGAATCGTGGCTTTTCTAGGAACCTAGAACCGCCCCCTATATTTCTGCCACAATCGTGAAAAACACACTCGCGAATTTACCGCGATTTGCACATTTCTCCACGTGTAAAAATCTGCTGCTGCTTGCCTTTCAGTTGCCAAAAATTCGTTTAACCTGCTAGTTACACCCTAGATCCTTGCTAAAGTGAGCCTGGACTAATATTGACTTGATTTCACTCACCCTGAACCTCCTAGAGGGAATTAAAAGCAATTTAGCATATTTTTCACTTAATTGCCAGCACATATAAAAGCATTTTGCCTGTGTTTTCAACTTCTGTAGTCTAAGTTGCTGGGGTGAACTGAATCACATTTAATTGCATTTCTGAGAACTGTGTGCCTTCCTTCCATTTCCTTGCGTGGCATAAAAGGAGGGGATTGCCAGAGAAAAATGATTACATTGTTTTGTTGAAATCATATTGAGTATTTTCTGTACTGCATTTCATTCCACATTGCATCCATTGGAAACCATAAAAGTATTGTTGCTATTTTATCCATCCTATAACCACTCATCATTGATTATAAAGAAACCAAAGAAGTATTGTTGCTATCTTATCCATTTCATGTCAACTCATTAGTGATTATAAAGAAGTGTGCTAGTGCCAGATTCTCCGTTGTTAATCTTTATCTAATCAGATTAAGTGTGATATTCAATTATTAATTATTAAAAAGTGTGATAGATATATATTGCTTTACTTCTCAAATAAACCTTTTAACTTGCAAAACAGAACTACTTCTTGGCTCAGTGGGGTCAGGGGGATTCTGAGAGAGGGGTGTTATATAGGGGTAGTCATCCAGAACGCATGAACTGGACATAAAGATATATCAATAAGGGTTTTCATTCAGTATTATAGACTAGGCGTTGACTTAGCTGTAGTGTTGAATTGAATCCTCTTACAACAAGGATAGAATGTTTGTCTGTGTCAAAGGCAGAGGAGAGATCAAGGAGAATGAGAACAGCAGGAGATATGAGTTGAGATTTACGAGCATGGTTTCACGGGTGTTCAGGGGAGAAGTTTCTGTGCCTCTGGATGCCCAGAATCCAGATTGATGGTCATGAAGGCAACCAACAAGATCAGTGTGGAGGGTCAGTTGGGGAGGATCAGCTTCTCCAAGAGTTTACCGAGGGAGGGTGTGGTGGAAAAGGAGTAATATTTAGCCGAGCAGGAGGGGTCAGCAGACAGATTTTTTAAGAGAGGGTGAACAGGGGAGTGATTGAGGTATGGAGGGAGAGAGGCAGTGGTGAAGGAGTGGATAAAGAAGTCAGCAAGAGCAGGGGAAAGAGAGGAGATGTTGCCCTTAATTGTTCTGGAAGAGCAGGGGAGCACTTCTTTGGAGGAGACTTTCATAGAGCAGACAACTTTAGAGACCTCATCCAGTGCTATGGGCAGGAGGGAGAAGAGTGAGGGGGATGAAAGTAGGGGGGCTAAGAGTGGCAGGGCAGCAGGTGCAGGAGTGGAGATCGGGATGGAGGAGAGTGAGGACAGGATGTTCTGAGTTTTAGATGTGAAATGGGAGGCTAAAGCGGTGCAGAGGGCCTGGGAAGGAAGGAGAGAGGTGGAGACTGCAACTGGATTGGTGAGCACCTTGCAGATTTTGAAATGTTCGGTCTTGTTGTTAGTGGCTCCAGAGATCCAGACTTGGATGTGGGCCCACTTCTTGGAGCAGATAGAAAAGCGATATTGCCTTTGGAGCAAGTGGCAGGCCAGTTTGTCAGAGGGTACACCCAACATCTGCCACTTCCGTTAAGCAACTCTGCACTTGGGTTTCAGAGATGCTAGATTAGAGTTGTACCAACTGTTGTTCTTGGAGGCAGGTTTTAGGTGGATCCTCATGACTGGGGCAAGGATGTCAAGTGTGTTAGAGATGGGAAGGTGGTGCAGGTTAGCAAGGACAGAGGGAGAGGGACAGTCAAAAGTGGGGGTGGGGGATGAAGATGGATGTAAAAGCAGTGACTGACACTTGCTTCATAGTGCAGATGACGGCGAAGGAGTCTGGCAGTGCTAGGATTGGCTCTGATAGGGGCTTAGGGGCCCAAGACGGGAGGAAAGGAGAGAGTGGTCAGACCAGGAGAGGGGGCTGGTGACCAGATTAGAGATAGGGATGTCCCCAGAAATGAGGGCCTCCAGGGTGTGACCAGCAGAGTGGGTCGGGCGGAAGGGAGAATGGCGAGAGATGGAGTCACAGAGTATGAAGAACTGCGAGGTGGATGATTCAAGGAAGTTGAGGTGGATGTTGAAGTCACCAAGGAGGAAGAGTTTGGAAGAAGAGGTTGAAAGGGAGGAGGCAAGGTAAGCCCATTCAGACAGGAAGAGAGGGATAGGGCAACAGGGCCTGTAGATAGTGGTGAGGGTGAGAGAGAGAGTAGGAGAGACCCCAAGCCTACAGACAAGGCATTCAACAGAGGAGTAGGATTGAGTAGGGATAATGGAGGCAGGGACCCACTCAAGGAAGATCGGTGCCTCTCTACCTCCAGGTCTGTTGGGTCTGGGTTTGGAGAGGATTTTGTAGCCTTCGGGATGGAGAGTTTCAAGGGCAGTGACAGTGCTGGCATTGAAGTACATCTCGGTAAGAGCGAGGACATCTAGGTCAGAGTCTTCGAGAAGGAGAGAGATGTCAGAGGAGTGTTTGATAGCAGAGCAAGCATCCAGAGTAGCTAAGTGAAGCTGGTTACCACTTTTGAAGGTTTTCCAAGGGGGAGTACAGGGGCGTGGTACTCCCGTTGGTGGTGGTGGAGAGGTGAGAGGAGAGTGTCGGGGGGAAATTCTGCTGGGTATCGGCCGGGCCGTCCGCAGACCTCCGGGCAGGGAGGCCCCAACTCCTCCCGTATATCCCAGATGAGATAGAGTATGAGACACACGCAAGAAGCAAGGTGACTCTGCTGTTTATTAAACAAAAACGGCAGGGATGGGTCAAGGAGCGTACGCGTCCGTCCTGACACACACACAATCATGGGCTCGCAGGCCCTTTTTACCTTAGTATGATGCGCTACTTGCGTCACCGTAGAAAGTTTAACAAAAAACCTATTGCCACTCATAATTGGTTGCTCAAGTGGTAGGGTTAGTATAGCATACGTATAGAGAACAATATTAGTGGACAAGGGTGAGTCAGGTGATATATCTGGGTTGTCCCTACAATTAGATACATGAGAATTGTTACATGAAGACTACTGATGATTGGTTAATATTAATGGCGTCAGTGATAAGAGCCCCATGTTCTGATTGGTGCGCCCGTGAGATTCCCAGCTTGGGACCATCGCTGTTCCCAGCTCTCGGTGTACCTGTCATTTGCAACAATGTTTCACTATGAGTACGTGCAGACAATGTGAGGACTTATTCATGAGCTGGAAGGCCGTCTACTCCCACTGTCGCAGATGTCCATTGAGCCTTTTAAGTGTGTCTGCCTGTGTCTTGTACTGAGGGATCCAGAAGCCTTCTTTCTCCTGGACTTGGCATCCTGTCAGGTTCGGCTTGGTCACGTGAGGTGGGACCGTGTTTGAGGCAGACTTTGCACCATTAATATTATTTTTCTACTGTGCGCCTGGTTTAATTTTGCAGGTGTGACTTTAACGTTGGTGCGCGGCGTGCAAGGTTGCAACATCGTGCCCTTGATGGTCTGCTTTCGGAATGTGGGTTTGAAACATTACGACCTTGGCTGTCTGCTCTTGCCGGGCTCATTCTGCAGGATCAGCAACCTGACTCTTGTTCTTTTAACGTCCATGGGAGCTCTTGCTTGCGGCCTACTTAGGCCTGGTGTATAGGTGGAACCGTTTGGTGCACAGGCGCTTTAGGTTATAGTAACATATTGTCTTATGACCAGTATCATGTCTTCGTTATATTTCTCATTATGGCACCTGGGTTTAGGAGAAGCGTAAGCAAGCTCTTTAGATGAGTTCATGATGCGTCTTGCGTTTCTGCACTTTGAGAGCCTATGTGGAAAACAATAAAGATGCACGTCCGTGAGTATGTCTGTCGCCTACGTCATAGCACTGAGTATATTCTTCGTGTAGATGGGTGCGGGAGTGTCCAGTGTGTATATTTGCACAGGTGTGCTGACCGTTGGCTAGGTCGTCATGGCATCTCTAACGACGTGTTGGTTTTAGTCTAGTTGATCCGTGCCGCAGGTGTCAGCATGGGCAGGGCATGCTGTTGGGCAGGCAGATGGACACATCCGTATGTTCCTGTACCAGGGTATTTGGTCATCTGGTAGATGGGCAAACTCTTCTCGTGGCGGGTGCCTGGGCCGTGATCCTTTAGGCCAGGCGTGAGAGGGTAAGGACGGGAGCCTGTTTTTCCATTCTCCCACTTCAGTCCCCCCTCTGGTCAACTTGTCGACACAAACATATCTTTTTCGTTATCACCTCTTACTCTCCATATTTTAGTTATTCCTCCTAGATGTCCATAGTGATTAACATGATCTTCAAATGACCAATACATATATTCACAGGTTCCTCCAGGAGTACAGTATACCCATTTCCCTATGTAACTCCTGGGGTTTCTTGGGTTCTCGATCTTCACTGAGGGTGGGTCCAGATGGTTGGTGATGATCTGGTTTTGCAGCTTCTCCCTCTCTTGTATTATTATGCCTGCGTGTTGGCCGTCATCTGCTGGCATCAAAGGGTGCATACCGACCATTTCAAGCAACTCGTCAGTGGTGCGTGCCTTCCGGGCCTTCCAAAATCTTATTATGATCAGTGTAGCTCAAGCCAAAATAGTACAACCAACTATAATTTTTAGTCCATCTGACAGCCAAGATGGCATCCATGACCATAATAGTGAACACCAGCTCTCATCCTTTTTGACACCTTTGCTTTCATCCATCATTTTGGAGTGCATCTGGGCCAATTGTGAAACTCCTTCTGTCAGTGTACCGTTGTCAGCATCGTTGGCAGGAATGAACGTGCAGCATGATTGTCCTATCTTTGCACATACTCCTCCTTCCATGGCTGTGAGGAGGTCCAATACATATCTGTTCTGGAGTGCTACCATCCTTACAGCTCGCAACTCCTCTTTTATTGCGTTGAATCCATTTACTGTAGAATTGATGGTCATCATTAGTTCCCATCTAGGTATCTGGAGCCATTTTGCGTTTGCGTAAGCCTGCAGTCCTGGATGGATTATTGAAGAGAAGAACATTGCTGCTCTGCTGAATAGTCTGTGTTCTGGCGGAATTGAAGTGAGGGCCGTTTCCGACCTTCCCCATAGGTAATTTCCAGTCAGAGGTTCTCCTTGTCTTTTCCTTCTATTTAGGACAGTATTGTTACCGTTGGTCCTGTTCACTTGCTCCTCCTGAGGTGGTGCAGATTTCTTCTTTCTCTTGTCCCCTTCATCCATTTTGGGAAAGCTCGCCACATTCACATGCTTCTTGGGTACCACCAGTGACGGTACATTGACGTGTACCATCGTGCATACACCATTCCACAGAGGGGGCAGTGTGTGGTATGCCTTTTCTCCACAGGCCCAGTAATGGTCCATTATTACTGCTGTTCCTGCTCCCCCCTCAGGTAACTCCATCACGCTGGCACAATTGGTGTTGTATCCTACGTCCACTTCTCCTTTATGTTGGTAGCATACCTTAGGCGCAGTCAGCGGCAGTATTGTTATTGGGTCTTCATCCGTCTCTATCCATGTGAGCATTGGTACGTACTTGATCCAAGTCGTCCAACATCTGTGGTTGTGTGCCTCGATAGTTGAGATAGTTTCCTTTGTCACCATGTTGCTTCCAATCACTCCTATCTCCCAATTGTTATCCAAGTACACCTTCCCCGTTATCGTCACCAGTGGCCTCTCCCAGCATCCTAGTTTACCAGGAACTTCAGTGGCATACCAATCACATGGCAAATACTGCAATGTTACTTTCTTTGTTTCCCCTTTTGCAGGACCACTTGTTATGTATCTGAATGCTTCAGCATGTAAACTGCTCTTGTGGTAACTCAAGTAGGTCTTGAGGAAGTTGTTTTCGTATGGGTATGAATCTCGTGTTTTCCACACCATATGCACCACTGTCCCTTGAAACCTTCCTTTCGTTTGGAAGAGTGCCAAGTATATTATGCATCGTGCTGTCTTTTCATCTATTTCTTTGGCAACAAACGTTTGGGAAGCGCTCATGGCGTATGGTATTAATGAGCAAACGTAGCAGCTGTCTTCTGTTGTCTGCTTACCAATGCGGGTCATGTGTTGGTACCATATGTTGTTTGAGACGTGTGCTGAATCTTGGATATAATTATCAATACCTTTATTATCTGAGTATGTGCTGCGTTGAACTCTATTTTGCTTGTGTATAATTTTACTAGTATCACCTGACGTAACACCTGTTGCAGCTGGGGATGGGGGTGTATTAGGTTTGGGTACAGCAGTAATATTGATAGCACAGCTGTACTGCCATACAGAGGCAGCCAAGAACCCGGTGATCATCAAAATCCCTATTATTTTTATTACATATGCTAATTTCACCGGCATTTTTGCTCTTACCTTGCTGCGGTCCGGCAGCGTATTCTTGCGACGTTAAAGTTGCCCGCCTGAAAATTCTCAATATGCTGGTTATTAAATGTTAGTTGTTGTTGTTTAAGCTCTCCCTATCAGGTAGTCATTCAGTGCCCAGGCGAAGAGCTGTTCCCACGCCACTCTAAGTGACCTATCTCTTAGGGCAGGCAGGTATGGGTGGAGGTGGGGCATTGAGTGTTCTATGGCCAAGAGGAATGCTGTGTAATACACACGTACCCTTCTCTTTTTCAGGTACGTTGGCCTTTTTATTTCATATACAAATTGGTGCGACAATTCTTCTGGGAAGTAATCGTCTGGGGGTACCATCTACTCCTGGGCAATGAATTTGTTAGTTATCTATTTTCTTAGCAGTACAATAATACGCAGTTCCTGCATGTGCGAGAGAAAAGAAAAGAAAGCATTCACGTGTTTACATGTGTATTCGTGCAATGCAATGTCCTTTAGTACAGTTATTACTCGTAGTGGGGGTAGGGGTCAATGGGCAGGGGGTTTGGGCTCAATTGGCGGAAGTAGTTTTACTCTTTTAGCGTGTGACCATGGGGTGGGCAGTATGGGGATCACCCTTTTCTTCTTTAGTTATTGTCTATGGGGAATCTGGGGAGTGACAGGGTATGGGAACACTTGGGTCGTTGGCTGTGATAGAACTCTCTTCCTCCGTCGGCGGTGTTGTTGTTGTTCTTCCAACGGACCTGTCGGTGGCGCTGGGGCGGGTCTGGAGTTTGTAGATCTTTACATCGTGTAGGTGATTCCAGGCGCGCTTATCCTGTAGCTTTACTGCTCTCGTTGATACCTCCTCTACTAGATGGGGGCCAGTAAATCGTGGATTGTTCCACTTCCTATTGAAATTGCGAAGTAGTACGTGGTCACCTTTAGCAACTTTACACAGTCTTTCTTTTTCCAATTCTTTATCCGCGTCTTCTTGTTGATTGCTGTTAGACCCGCCCCGTGTGCGCTCGAGCTGTTGAGACACAAACACTACACTAGTAATCAAAGAAGACACATATTGGTACATTTCATCACCAAAAACACTTGCTGTGCTTTCGTTGTCGGTAAATGCTCTTGATGTTGGCGTTAGGGGAAGGCGCATTTGACGTCCGGTAACCACCTCGTGTGGGGTGAGGTGGTGGTCGGACCCTGGTCTATTCCTTAGCTCGAATAGGGCTAATGGAAGGCAATATAACCAACTCTTCTTTGTTGCTTGCTGTATCTTTGCGATTGCCTCCTTTAATAGGCCATTCAGGCGTTCACATACACCGTTGGCCTGTGGGTGGTATGCACATGCAAATTTATGCTTTATGTTCAGCAAGGATGTAATGTGCTGGAACATTTCGTTTGCGAAATGTGGGCCATTGTCTGACCTTAACACCTCGCACACTCCCCATCTTGGGAAGACCTCCCTCACTAGGAATTTAGCTGCTCTAAATGCATCTGGGTGTGAACAGGGCCCTGCTTCAATCCACCTAGAGAATGGGCATACTACTACGATCATATACCTATTTCCTTGACATATATTGATCATATCAACATAATCAATATGGAGATGCCGGAAAGGTCCTTCTGGCCGGGGTATAGTACCTCTTACCACCTTTAGAGTATGGCCGGCCGTAAACTGTTGACATGTGAGACAATTACTGATAAAGTTTGACACATGAGAATTTAGCTCAGGGCAGAACCAGTCTTCCCTAATTCGTGCTGCAATAACTTCCTTGCCTGTGAGGGCTGGATGATGTAGTTGGCTCAGGGCAGTGTCCAAAAGTGCCAATGGTATTACAACTTTTCCAGTGCCACCCTGGCGCCATAGTGCGTCAGTTGGTGACATTGTGCATCCTCTCTTTACCCATATTTCTTTTTCGGCCATTGGTGCAGCCGCTTGTAGCTCCATAATCTGCGTGGCTGGGAGATGGGTGTACCCTTCTCTTATCAACATCTCCTTAGCTATTCCCCTCCCTCTCCCTCTCTGTGACTCTGGGGGGTTCCATATCTCACCAAAGTATGCAGCATACTTCGCATGTGCGTCTGCTGCTGCATTCCCCTTCGAGACGTGATCTTCACCATTGGTGTGTGCAGTGCATTTTACTAAAGCTAATTCTTGGGGGTCATTTATTACTTCAATTAGTTCAGCCAATAAGAGAGCATGTTGCACTGGAGTGCCATCAGCTCTCCTAAACCCTCTTCTTCTCCATATTGACAGCCCTGAGTGGACAGTGGATGTAACATATGCGCTGTCGGAGTATATGGTCACTCGTTTGTCAAAGCTTTCCTTCAACGCCAAGATCAGTGCAACTAGCTCCGCTGCTTGAGCGGAGAAATGCTGTGGTAATTGTACACATTTTATTGCCACACACACCGGTACCTCCATCATTTTTACCACTGCTGCCCCAGTTCTCCTTATACCATCCCCTTGATCGATAGTTGATGACCCATCAATAAATAAGAGCTCACCACCCTCCAGTGCGTTTTCTTCAACCTTTCTAGTACATGAGTACATTTCAGTTATTTCTGCACGGTCATGGGCATAATCTCCCTCCTCAATTACTTCTGCTATGAACCTTGCAGGGTTGACCATGCTACATCTAACAATTGATAGTTCAGCTCTTGATAAAATGATCTCAGAACCTGATGCTCTTTGCGTGGTTAGGGTGGACTTAGGTTTATTCAATATCGCAAATAGTGCATGTTCCACAAACAGGGTAGTTGGGCACCCCATGGTGATTGCTGATGCCTTTTCCACTGCAAAAGCAGCTGCGGCGAGACCTTGTTCGCAAGGGAAGTCACCTAACATCACAGGATCTAAGTGGCCGCTGTAAAATGCTACTGGTTTGTAGCCCATGCTTGTTTTTTGAGCCAACACTGCTTTCATTACTGCTGAGTCGCAGTGCGAGAATATAAAAAATTGTCTCTCATAGTCTGGGGATGCCAGTACTGGAGCAGTACTGCTGTTTCGCATCTTTCAATTCACCAAAAGCCTCTTTCATTTCCATTGTCCACCCCAGCTTTTTCTCCCCTTTATTAGCTTCCCTCAACGCCTCGAGCAGGGGTCCTATGTACGAGCTGTAATCAAACACCCATGCTCTACAGTAGTTGCACAGCCCCAGGAACTGCTGCAGTTCCCTCACATTTTGTGGCATTGGAGTGTTTGAAATGGCCTGTGCTCTTTGTGGTGCAATCTTTCTTCCATGTTGGGATATAAGTTGACCAATGTAAAGTACCTGTTCTTGACAGTACTGTATCTTTTCCATGTCTACCTTGTAACCTTTTTCAGCCAATACTGTCAACATCTTTAAGGAGTCCTCTCTACATGTTCTTTCGTTCGTGCTGCAAATTATTATGTCATCCACGTACTGCAACACTGTGCTTTCCACTTCAATGTTACCCAAATCCATCTGTATCACTCTATTGAAAATTGAGGGTGATTCGCAATACCCTTGTGGCAATCTAGTGTGTTTCCACTTTGTGTTTCTGTAAGTGAAACTCGCCAGATCTTGTGAGTCTGGGTGTAATGGTATTGAGAAAAAAGCATTTTTAAGGTCGATCACTGTAAATCGTGATGCCTCTGCTGGAATGCCACACAATATCGTGGCCGGGTTTGCTGCTACGGGATATTCCGCTTCTACTATGTTGTTCAAGGGCCTGAGGTCCTGTATGAAGCGCCAAGACCCCCCTTTAGCCTTGCGCACTGGGTACACAGCCGTGTTGCAAGGTGATTCCGAGGGGACCAATATGCCATTATTTATAAGGGCCTTTATGGTTTCATATATACCCTCATCTGCCTCTTTTGATAATGGGTACTGTTTTACTCTGGGGAGTATTGCACCTTTTTTCAATTTTATCCTTACTCCCCCTATACTTTTTATGCACCCCACGTCATAGGGGCCAGTAGTCCACAAAGATTTGGGTAGCTTTGACATATCTTCCTTAAAGAAGGGGACTGGGGTGCATGCGGGTGCCTCGAGTGCCATTGCAATTTTTTGTGCTACTTGTTTGTAAGCCACTCTTAGCCATATTTCCACACTCATCATAAACACCATTTCACCTTCTTCCTTTTCATCTGAGAACAGCTCCTCATCTGACACCCGGGTGAGCCTACATCCTTCTGCTAATGCTATCACGGCCCTCCATGCTCTTCCTTCTTTGTCTTGGGCATGTACAGCAATGTAGTCAGCTGTTGCAATAATGCTCTCAATGTCCATTAAGATCACCTTTCCTTCTAGTTCATTAACAGGTGTTTCTGGTCTGAACAGATAGGTTGCTGGCCTCCTCCATATTTTCCCTTCTATCCCTGGCATCCATGCAATTGCCATATCTGTTCCATACTGGAATAGTTCACCATCTACTGGCTCCGCCCTAATCGCTGTCTGTCCGCAGTATGCTTGCATAATCTGTCGTGCTGCGAGCATGTTAATCCCTGGAGTAGAGCAAATTATGCCGTCCTCAGTAAAGGAGATCGTCATATTCAACCTGTTCATTATGTCTCTCCCCAGTATATTTACTGGTGAGGCACTATAATATAGAAGTGGAACTGACAGATCATAATCTCCAATAGATAAGGGAATGTTATCAGTAAAGGGAACCAACCCTCTAGCCCCAGAGAATCCTTGGGTGTTCATGGCTTCGCCTGACATCTTAAATTTACCTTCCCTTATGCAAGACCGGGTTGCCCCGGTGTCAACAAGGAATGATAATTTTTTGTCACCTATCATTACCTCTATGCGTGGCTCCTCCGCACTATTAGGTGTTACTGACAGGATGGGACACACCAAGGCCGTCTGTGGGCTGTCCTATTGAGGGTACAATGATTGGCCATTTCCTGTGTAAGGGTTGTGTCCCAAGACCGTCACCCTACCCAGTTGTGTTTGTTGTGCTTGGGGTTGCTGTGTCATCGCTACCTGCGGTTGTGGCAGCGAATACGTCTGTGGCTGTTGTTGTGTTAATTGTGGTTGTTGTTCATTTCCCTGTTGCAACGTCTGCTGTTGCTGTAGGCCCTGCTGTTCCTGTGAGGGCCTTGGTTGTCCCTGTTCACTCCATGATGGTATACCTGGTCTAACTCTACACGTGCGTGACATGTGTCCTACTATTCCACAACTCCAACACACCGGCGGTTCCCTACTTTGCCATGGAAAGCTCCCTGTGTTGTCCTGGTATACTGATTGCCCTGTGGGGTAGGGGTTTCTAAATCCTCCCACCTGTTGTTGGGTGTTATATCCGTATCCTCTCCCTCTCATAAATCCTCCTCTCCCCCTGTTATAATTATAATACCCAGCTCCTGCCATCGTATGTCCACCTCCCATGTTGGTCATGTATGGTTGTATTGGTGGCGCCTGTTGTGTTACAGTCTGTGAAGGTGGTATTTGGGAGGAATCTTGTGCAGCTACTACTTGTGTGGGGCTTTGGGTCATTGTTGTGTGCGTAGTTATTAGTGCCCCTTCCATTGTATATTTAGTAAGTTTTTTCTGTACTAGTTTAGCCTCTTCCGTTTTCCTGTCCTCTTCTTTTTGTTTCATTTTACCTTGCCATGTCCTGCAATGATGCACTATAGTAAGTTGTATTTCTGGCCATGGTTTTGCTTCCATTCCCACTACTTTCTTTAGTTGTTTCTGAACTCCTTCTGGGAGCCCTTGTACTAGTATATGATAGAATATTGCTGGTGTTTTATCCCATTGCTCTCTCGTTTCCATGCGCCACTTCTCTTGGATCTCCTGGGTATAATCAACAGGATCTTCATTCTCACGCATCTTGCGAGAGGTAATTGCTCCTATGTCTGATGTGTCTGGGTACTGTACCCTCAGTGCCTGCCATAGTGCATGTCTGCAGTTTGCGAATGGTGCCCCATCGTGCGATGTGTTTGTTATTGTTACCCCTTGGAATCCCGCTCTCTTCCAAATGTCATCCGCTCTATCCCCTAATATTGATATTAACAGGCCCTTTACATCTCCTACTGCTAGTTTCTGTCCTGCGGTGTGCTTTTCCATTTCATATATCCACCTACCTGCACCTCCACTCAATGATGGGAGCCTGCATTTTATATTTTCTTTATCGGTATGCTTCCAAGGGACATACTGCGGTCTAACCCCTCCTCTCTCTAAAAGTGGCATCAAGTTATGTCTCGTTTCACCCATTGTGTTCCATAATACCGAGTCCTCACACCCTTCCTCCTCTTCCCTTTCTTTTACATCTTCAATTTCGTCCGTATTTCCCCTGCTCGTAACTTTTTCTTCTACATCTTTTCCTGTGTTTAATGTGGGCATGTTAATTCGTCTTTCCTGCCTGCGACTAGGGAGGTTTCTAAGCCGATATGCATAGGGTGTCAATTCTTCTGTGAAGGGCGCGAGTTTTATTTTGCGTAACGAGCGTGAGGTGGTTGAGCATGTAGGGTGCAATGGGGGAGGGCGTGATGGGGATGGGGATGGTGCGGCTTCATGTGTTTGTCTTTCCACTATTCCTCGCTCACCCTCCTCACTTCTCTCCAGTTCATCCATTCTCCTACTGATCCATGGTGAGTCTGTGTTGGTTCGGGTGATGTATAGTTTATCTAGACTTTCCCTTTCACTGTTACTTCCTTCTTTCTCCACTCCTTCTTCTTCCTCACTGCAAAAGTCAGTCATAAACGGCAACCCCCACTCGGTCTTTTTCCCCTTGATCGTTACTGTTTGTAAATCTATTAGGTCCAGTTCTCTTGTTTCTCCTTTATCAACTACTCCCCTTTGTGCTGATGTTGTGGCTACTTCTGTGTTTCTATATACATTCCCCCATTCCACACTCTCCCTACTCCTATCTTCTCTTTCTCCTTCATTTCTCTCCTCCATCTCCCTACTATTTTCCTCCCTTTTCCTTTTTAATTCCTCCATCACGTCACTTCTCATTTTTTCTAATATTCTTTCATCCTCCTTCTTCCTTTCCCATTTCATCCTTTCTCTTTCTACTATACTCGCTATCACCCTCCCTTCTTCGTATTTCTTAGTTGTTTCTGATAGTAATCTCCTCTTCCACATTGCCATTTCTTTTTCTTTTTCTTCTTCTTCCCTTTTCTTTTCTCGCAGTACTACTCTTGATACCTTTTCTGCTGCTGCTTTTACCCTTTCGGCTTCTCTCCTTTGCTCCTCCGTTCGTTCCCGTATTTTTTCCAATTCGTTCTTACCTTCTTTCCTTTTCCTCGCTCTCTCTTTCTCCTCCCTTTCAAGCTGCTTGATCAATTCATTCTGCTCATCCCTTAATTTTGCTAGTCGTTCCTCCAAAATCTCTTCCTGTTGTCGTAACAGCTCTTCTCCCCTCATTTCACTATCCCTGGCATTATCCTCATCTGTTTTCTTTACTACCTCCTTCTCTTCTCCTGTTAATGAACCCTGTAATTTTAATAATATCTGTGCAGCTACCCACTCATCGTTTCCTATTTCCACAGTCTGGTTTTCTCCAGTCCTTCCCTCCCCTGCTGGCATCTTCCTATGAGCCACATATGGTGGAGGGCTGTATGCCGGGTTCGAGTATCCCTCAGCCGCCCTTAACTGTCCTCTTTCTATTTCTCCTAGTTCTAGTAAAGGGTACAACCCACCTCCCTCTGTTTTCACCCCCCTTGCTATGGGTATCTCGTAGCTCTGTTCCTTTTTATCTCATCTGTTTTATTATTCTTTTCTCCTCCCTCTCCTCGGTTCCCCGTGTTCTTTGGGTCCTCACTCCCCTTTTTCCCATCCTCTCCTCCCTCCTTAATCTCTTTTTCTTCCGGTATTTCCCCCATAGTGAACATTCCATTTGGTCCTGGTCAGGACCCCTGGGACATCCTCCATAAGTTAAACACCTCCACATGGTTTGCCAACTTCTTCCCTTTATATGTATTGTGCAGATGGTTTAATAATGAATGTTGGGCATATGGATCGAAGCTACCATTAGGCGGCCACGGTATTAGCATCTTGTTATCCGTCCCCTGGGTCCATTCTATGCTATATTTAATCAGTTTCTCCCTATGGGGTGGCAGTGTTGTGCAGATGTGTTGTAGTGGGGTAGTGAGTGTGTTCCCCCACCCTCCCGATCCTGCCCCGTATGACATAGTAGCGCGCCACTTGTTACCCTTCCCCTATCTGGTAGCAGTTTATCTCACTAGCAGTTTACAATATACAGCCTTATATCGCTTACCTGGCCCCGTAAGTTTGGGGACTTACGATAGTCCGCTAAGAAAAATTATAGAAAATATGGTATGTTACATTTGTATATTTCCTTCTGTCTTTCCTTTTTTATACAACACCCTTACGGCCCCCTGCGGCCGAGGCGCACGTAGCCCCCTGCGGCTGCGTACCCCTTATGACGTTCTTATACAGTCGTCCTATTTTCACGTGCTCCTCCCCCTTCTACACTGGCCGTGGCCAGCGTTCTCCGTGCTCAGCCACGTTCCCCGTTTTCGCCTTTCCCGATCAACTCATTGCCGTTTATCTCCGTTTCCACTTCCTTACCACAGTTCTCTTCCCCACCAATCTCAGGATGGAAGATGCCTTGTGCTCCGGAAATCCTATGAAAGCCCTACTGGTGACGTCACCGATCTCTTCGAGCTACTGATAAGTTCTTCATATATTCTTTAAGTTCAAAATGCACTTTCAATCTACCCCCGTTAACCCTACAGCTGTCTTCCTGTCACTCCTGGAACAAGGTAATGAAATCAAGAATATAATCGGACTGCGCATACTGCGTCGCCTCGCGTGTGATACGCCCCTCGACAGGAGGGCTTAACCAGCCAATTATCTTCTGTATTGGGCAACTACCTAGCTACCGCCTACAGGGAAACGCATCTATCTATCGAGTTTTTCTTGCTCGAACAATAGGGATCCTCATCTACTCATTGATCAATAAATGCCAAATCGTAGGAAACCAAGCACACCCACACACCCTTACACGTAGTCGCGACCTAGGCCAATCAGTGTCTACGAGCGGCCGCACGTGATGTTTTCGTGCTCCGCCTCCTCCCTTCGCGTAACGTAGCTGACTGCCCTCGCACTTGTTCGGCTACCATTCATTCCATTTCCAACACTAAATTCTCAAACCTTCGCCGCGCACCTGTGTAACACATCCCGCCTCCCTTATTTAACTCCTCCCCTATCCCTCACAATTTCACATTGCTTGTTGTGCGTGGCATGCTCACCAAGTTCTCTTGATTCGGGCCGCTCGACTGCGTGCACCCTTCCAAGCGGCTCGTCACCTCCCCTCGTCTGGACCACGTCTGGACACTTGCCAACTGCGGGCGGGATACTTCTCAACCGGCTCCCGAGGGCCAATATCCGGATTGCGCTGTCCGGTCTTCTCGCAGCTCCGCGATGGTCCTGTAGTCCTCAGAAGGGGGCGACGGCAGAGGGGGCCGCGCCGCCGGGCCTCCTCGCAACCGGAGTGCCTGGAAAAAGTAAAAAAAAATAAATAAAAAGGCGGATCTTAAACAGATGTCAGCAGTGCCTCAAATTGTCGGGGGGAAATTCTGCCGGGGTCGGCCGGGCCGTCCGCAGACCTCCGGGCAGGGAGGCCCCAACTCCTCCCGTATATCCCAGATGAGATAGAGTATGAGACACACGCAAGAAGCAAGGTGACTCTGCTGTTTATTAAACACAAACGGCAGGGATGGGAGAGAGATGTCAGAGGAGTGTTTGATAGCAGAGCAAGCATCCAGAGTAGCTAAGTGAAGCTGGTTACCACTTTTGAAGGTTTTCCAAGGGGGAGTACAGGGGCGTGGTACTCCCGTTGGTGGTGGTGGAGAGGTGAGAGGAGAGTGTCGGGGGGAAATTCTGCTGGGGTCGGCCGGGCCGTCCGCAGACCTCCGGGCAGGGAGGCCCCAACTCCTCCCGTATATCCCAGATGAGATAGAGTATGAGACACACGCAAGAAGCAAGGTGACTCTGCTGTTTATTAAACACAAACGGCAGGGATGGGTCAAGGAGCGTACGCGTCCGTCCTGACACACACACAATCATGGGCTTGCAGGCCCTTTTTACCTTAGTATGACGCGCTACTTGCGTCACCGTAGAAAGTTTAACAAAAAACCTTTTGCCACTCTTAATTGGTTGCTCGAGTGGTAGGGTTAGTATAGCATACGTATAGAGAACAATATTAGTGGACAAGGGTGAGTCAGGTGATATATCTGGGTTGTCCCTACAATTGGATACATGAGAATTGTTACATGAAGACTACTGATGATTGGTCAAAATTAATGGCGTCAGTGATAAGAGCCCCATGTTCTGATTGTTGCGCCCGTGAGCTTCCCAGCTTGGGACCATCGCTGTTCCCAGCTCTCGGTGTACCTGTCATTTGCAACAATGTTTCACTATGAGTACGTGCAGACAATGTGAGGACTTATTCATGAGCTGGAAGGCCGTCTACTCCCACTGTCGCAGATGTCCATTGAGCCTTTTAAGTGTGTCTGCCTGTGTCTTGTACCGAGGGATCCAGACGCCTTCTTTCTCCTGGACTTGGCATCCTGTCAGGTTCGGCTTGGTCACGTGAGGTGGGACCGTGTTTGAGGCAGACTTTGCACCATTAATATTATTTTTCTACTGTGCCCTTGGTTTAATTTTGCAGGTGTGACTTTAACGTTGGTGCGCGGCGTGCAAGGTTGCAACATCGTGCCCTTGATGGTCTGCTTTCGGAATGTGGGTTTGCAACATTATGACCTTGGCTGTCTGCTCTCGCCGGGCTCATTCTGCAGGATCAGCAACCTGACTCTTGTTCTTTTAACGTCCATGGGAGCTCTTGCTTGCGGCCTACTTAGGCCTGGTGTATAGGTGGAACCGTTTGGTGCACAGGCGCTTTAGGTTATAGTAACATATTGTCTCATGACCAGTATCATGTCTTCGTTATATTTCTCATTATGGCACCTGGGTTTAGGAGAAGCGTAAGCAAGCTCTTTAGATGAGTTCATGATGCGTCTTGCGTTTCTGCACTTTGAGAGCCTATGTGGAAAACAATAAAGATGCACGTCCGTGAGTATGTCTGTCGCCTACGTCATAGCACTGAGTATATTCTTCGTGTAGATGGGTGCGGGAGTGTCCAGTGTGTATATTTGCACAGGTGTGCTGACCGTTGGCTAGGTCGTCATGGCATCTCTAACGACGTGTTGGTTTTAGTCTAGTTGATCCGTGCCGCAGGTGTCAGCATGGGCAGGGCGTGCTGTTGGGCAGGCAGATGGACACATCCGTATGTTCCTGTACCAGGGTATTTGGTCGTCTGGTAGATGGGCAAACTCTTCTCGTGGCGGGTGCCTGGGCCGTGATCCTTTAGGCCAGGCGCGAGAGGGTAAGGACGGGAGCCTGTTTTTCCATTCTCCCACTTCAAGAGAGAGAGGAGAGGAGGAAGGAGTGGCAGGAGAAGGGAGGACGTTTTTGAGAGAGGGCAGATGCTGGCTGAGAAGGAGGAGAGTAGTTTGAGATGCTTGGGCCATGAAAGTGCTATTGTGATAGACATTAATGAGACACCTACAGGATGAGAAGTATGCCAGGAGTATGTCCCACCTAGTGCCAAGATTAATGGGTGACGGGGAGAAAGGGGAGAGAATGGAGACCAGATGGGGGATCCATAGGTCAGGAGGAGGGGCAGAAAAGAGGATGTCTGTAATAATCTGCCAGGAAGTGGCATTGACGTAGGTGTCATCAATTGGAAGGCCTAGGTTAGAGTGCAGGATAGCTCTTTTCAACTTTGTTTCTTCCAGACTTCATGAGAGAGGTAGTATAGGTGATAGAATAGCAGTTGGAGTAGATAGGGGAGATAGAGAGTGCCATGGGAGTAGTAGAGGAGAAAAAGAGACAGACAGGGGAGCTGCACAGTACACAGGAACCTACCAAGTTGCCTAGCAGCCAATGCACAGATTTAAAAGCACACCTACATTTGAATTCCCACTAAAGCCATACAAAATGGGAATTTCCACTAAAGCACTAAAAAACAGCATAAAATGGAGAGTGCACAGATTTAAAAGCACACCTAAATTCGAATTCTCTCTAAAGCACTAAAAAAAGCACAAAATGGAGAGTGCACAGATGTAAAAGCACACCGAGATTCGTATTGCAACTAAAGCACTAATATACAGTACAAAACGGAGAGTGCACAGATGTAAAAGCAAATCTAAATACAGTGCGTGGAAAATGCCTATCTCATGCTTACACAAAAGCCAAATGTTTCCCTTGAAATGCCATTTGTTTATTATTCTGAGTCTGAAGAGGGTAAGTGGACTGGAAGGGAGTACCTATGCATATTTTGATTACTGTAGGGCAGCATATAAAGCTAAGGGTTGTGACTGCTTTGCGGGGGCATGACCAGAGATTCTGGATCCTTTCATTTGTTTAGTTTTTGAGGGTGGACAAAGCAGTCTCTGCCTGGCCCCAAAATTCTTCAAGATGGCCCTATTTCCGTACCCTTTACTTTTCCTACTATTTCTTGTATACAACGGCTGGATGTCCCAGAGAAGGATGGCGAAAGTTGTAGGGCATTTGCAAGGGCAAAGATGCTAATACTGCTGCTATAAGGGTATATATCAGGACCACTCAAACTCAGACTTGCTCTAAATGAGGAAGAATGGAAATTGCTCTGGTGACTTTCCGCCTCTCTCATTTATCTGGTCACCATTCCATGCAAATCGGGTAATGGACCCTCACTAATGTGCACAGCACCCGGAGAGGGCGCAAATCCTTTATTACAGAGGTGACCTTGAGAACTTTCTAAAAAACACAGTCTGGGTACTTTTAGTTTTTTTATCATCTCATATTTATATACTTATGCAAAATTTTAGATTTCAGAAATTAGAAGATGCATCTTCCTTTCTCATGTCCTATTATTAAAAGTGACTTTGGGGGATGGTTCTAATGCGTGTTTCAATAGAAGCAATGTTCTACTGATTTTTTCTGAAATCTCCTCTTTAAGGGCTTAGTCTACAGTTGATTTGGAGATAGTGAAATCCCCAGATTGAAAGAAAAAAAATAGATGCATTCTCCACTTTGGCTCTAAACTGGTACATGAATTGGTCTACTCTCAATGGTAACAACTAAAAAAACATGGTTTCTCTGTAGATCATAGCCTTGAATGATGAGGTGTAGGAGTAGTAGTGAGTATAGGTTTCATATGCTCTCCGATGGGGATCACATTAGAGAGGCAATAAATCTTCTACCCCAGCCTTCTGTAAATAATATTGATTTGGCCTGCAATCACTTCCACTCTATGGTGAACAACTAATTGGTGATATAACCAGTGAAGTAGGGATGCTTGTTGAAGAGGAAGATAATTTGACATTAATATCTTGGAACTCACAGGGAAATCTTAAACGTAGAGGTCATGGCTAAAATAAAGTATAATATGTTTATTACGCTACAAGAAACATGGTTGTGTTGTGACCCTATATTGGATGGTTTTCAGGTTTTTACTCAAGCTGCTAAACCCAAGTAAAGGGGGACGACCGGCTTGGGGTTTGATTACAGATATCCATTCTGGCATAGGTTTAGTTGCTGAGAGGATCCCAGAACTGCCGTATGGTTTGCTAACAGTTGTGCTATCGAAGCCTTCTGCACATATTTCTTTGTTAATGATTACTGTTTATTAGCATAGAGAAGTAGGGGAATACCTGAGAATTATAACAGGCTGCATAATGGCCTGGCAAATTAAGGAACTTAATGGAATAATTCTCCTAGCGCTTGACCTGAATGCGACCTGCGTTCCTCCTGATTGAAAGGAACAACTCTTGGACTATGTCCCGGCTAGGTGGTCCTCCAATTTTAAAATAGTGACAGGACATAAGTGGGTTACCTCTGGACAGGTTTGAGAAGCAGCTAAAAGTCAATTCACATGCCATCAGCGAAATAGTATGTCTAGTCTGTACTATTTTCTTGTGGACCATGGTTGATTTGAAATCTGCACTGATTTCCAAATTAACCACTGCATTCTAAAGAATTTTTTTGGCGTAGCCCTATTTGTACATATTAAGGGAGGCCTCACTAGATTGCAAGTAAATGGAGGTCAGGGGGCGAACTGTATTCGATGGACCCTGTACAATTTTGGGCCCTGCAATGCTGCTCTAGGAAATATGTTTAACAATTCTACATTGGATTGGAAGCTGGAAAAATGTAATGTGGATTATTTGACTCCTCTGTGGGTAACTTAATGAGTAAATTGGAAAGAGCATGTTGGTGCTAAAACAGGTTACGTGGGAAAACAGCATAGACACATCTATGATGATCATCTAGCATCTCGAAAAAACATAATATGAAGATGATTAGAGACATTAAGCGTTCTAATGAGGGTTCTGAAGTCCAATTTAACAAGTGTAAGAAGATCAAGGTATGCTGGGGCAATTTGCGAGCGAGCGAGAAAAAGCAACAGAGCATGAACAGGAGCCATTCATGAGTGTGTGAAGTAATGTGCGACTTAAAATAGACCAAACCTGGACACAACCAAACGAGGCACGATCAAGGACGTTCTCTCTTGAGATCTATCGTTGACTACGAAAGTTCGACAGATACGCAAGATACCCCCATGCCTGAATTATTCATCAGTATAGGTGCAGACTAATCCATCACCACTGTAGGATAAACACCATCGTTGACACGCGACTCCATCATTTTGTGTAGAGATTGATGTTTGACGACATCCCCCACCTTATTGAAATTTCGGAGTGGTTGCAATTGAACCATCCGTCTCCTGAAGAAAATCGCTTATATCAACTGGCCCAAATTAGGGGCCCACCCTTTGACGACCGAAACATATGTTGTGTTATATCAGACAAGTAGGATGCTATTTGATTTTGTGTATTAACACTTACTGAAAATATAAAGAAGTGTTGTGATTGATGTAAATATACATGTTTCTAGGTGGACATAGTACCCTAGGTGTGGAATATTGATATGTACAGTGAAAGTGTGAATGAATGATGGAATGAATGGTGGTGTATAAATGTGGATGTTGAGAACAATAAAAAGATTTGAAAAATTATATATAAATGAATATATTTTTTGACAAGATTTGACATTGTTTTATGTAACAGATGTTCTGATCTCATTCCACCCAGGTTCATTTTTTGTTGTTCCAGAAGATCAAGCAGACATAGAATTTCTGCAAAGCACATGGTGCATATCTGATGCAGAGAGACACAGACAATATGCTATGTTCACTTATCAAGAGGGATTCTGTTTCCTTCTGGTCAATGATGAATGCACAAGATGCTCCTACAACAATTATACAATTGAATGCTGTCTCAGAGTATGCCTAGATAAAACATTTTGAAGAATTATATGCCCCAAATGAGAGTTTTAATTGTGTTACTATCACTCCTTCTGAGAAAACTCTGAAAGAAGATTGGAGGCTTCATGTTGATCTCGAGGAGGTCTATGAGACTATTTTAAAACATAACTCAAGAGCTCCTTTGCCTAATGTCCTTACTAACAATACTCTCATAGTTGATGTGATTAATTGGGCTACTGCATTAACTAATCTTTTTAGTAGTATTGTTAAATGTTCACGCATCCCTCGCTCTTGGCACATGGCGTTTGTGGTCCCTATTTATAAGAAGCGTCCTAGGACTGAAGCACGAGCTACCGCCCAATATCTTTAATTAATGCGGATAGCAAGGTTTTTGCATCTCTCCTACTAAAACATTTGGAGAATTGGGCACACTCTATTGGTAGATTAAGCAAACTGCAGACAGGTTTTCGACATAGACATTCCAGAAATTGGAGCAGTTTCATCATTGGGATGATACAAGAACATGCATGGGCTGATTCCTCCAGGTGCACCTATGTGGCCTTAATCGATCTATCGGCTGCTTTTGACATGGTGGACCGTAGAAGGTTATGGCTAAAACTGGATTCATGGGGTCTGCCTAGTGGCCTACTTTCAATAATTAGGGGTTTACATGAGGAGATAGGCATAAGAGTTAGATTAAATAAGGAAGGAAATATGTCTGGAAGGATTGAAACTAACTCTGGGCCGAGGCAGGGGTGCGTTTTTGCCCCTGCCCTTTTTAATCTATATGTTTCAGACATTGCAGAACACATCTCTCCTCATGCATTTGTTTCCCCAAAATTGGGTCCCTGTGCCATTCCATGGATAGAGTATTCAAATTAATTTCTGCTATTGGACAACACTAAGATAGGGCAACAGAGGCTTCTATCTGCATTTTCTTGCTATGCCAAGGACAACAGCCTTATAATTAATCCGGCCAAAATCAAAATCCTGGCTGTTGCCAAAAATAAAAAACCTGGAAATACTTCATGGGTTTTTGAGCGTACAATCATTAAATGCAGTCCAAATGCTGTGTATCTAGGATTTCAGATTACATTGCAGCCTATACATTCAAATATCACTCTTGTCCTCATGCAGAAGGCTAGATACCTTAATAACCAGTTCCTAATATTGGATTGCAAAAGTGTCCGCTTTTCTCTTAAGCCTGCTCTTTTCTTTATAAAGGAAAGGCGGTTACCAAACTGATCTACGGGATGGAATTATGGTATGATGTTGTTTTATTACAGTTGGATTGATTGGAAGCTGTATTCTGGAGGCGTATTTAAATGTTCCAAATGCTGTCCCTCTGGCAGCGATTCGATTTAAGTTGGGCTTATCTTCCTTATGGGTGAGAGTACTCTGGAGATTACTTTCCCTGTTTAGGATCATTGTTTCACCAATGGTGGACACATTATATGCAGAATTGAATAAAGGTATGGTTAAAATTCCCTTTGTAGGGTCTGCAACATGTGTTGTATATCTGAAGGAGAAATGTGTCACTATTTTGAATTAGCAAAATTTGGGTATGGAAGACCTGGTTAGGACTTGTATGAAAGTGAAGAAGGCCTTGTTTGATGTTGACTGGGTAATTACAATAGAAAGCTACCATGGTTACACCTCATTAAGGCACCTTGCTTAGGAACATAAGAAAAGAGGATCAATTGCGCCATATTTAATTCTGTTTCCAAACCGTTATTACCATTCTATTTATTTACGCTTACGTTGGAATTTGTTGCCAACGAGGGACATTCTCTTAAGAAGGGGCCTGATCACTACTGAGCCTGCAATTTGTAGGTATTGCCAAATTAAATACTGTATGGAAACAAATTTTGTTGGCTGGCCTCACTTGGCCCTCTTCCTGCTCCCACCTGCAATGCTAAAAACCTCAGGGTCATCTTCGACTCCACACTCTCTTTCTCTCCTCACATCTCTGACGTCTCTAAGAAGTCACACTACCAGTTGCACCTCCTCAGCGATATTCTTCCTTTCCGCACCTTCCCCCAGAAGCTCACTGTCTCCAGAGCTCTGGTTCTCTCTAGGCTGGACTACTCCAACAGCCTCTTTTTAAATTGTGTTAAGGATTTCAATAAGGCACACACCCGGGTCTCGCCTAGCATGTAGTGCGCAAATGAAATACTTATTTTTTTTTGTGTCTATAAGTTCAATATTCTGAATGATATAGCACTCATATCACACCCGTCTCAAAATACCTCCCAGGTCACAGTGGACCAGGAGTCAGGCTAGTTTGTAAAGGTAAATATTTATTTATGTATTTATTTAATATTCAAATCAGACATACATTTTAATATATATATATATATATATATATATATATATATATATATATATATATATATATATATATATATGGGGCAGCAATCACCAAGCGGTGACAATACAATTCAGAAAATAAGTAAAGCAATTGAATTCACATAGTAATGTAGAACAGAAAACACAGGTAAAAGAACAGTTTTGGTTTGTGAACAGATAGCGTTTAGGTTAATATTTCCCCCTGCCAAGTTGTTATGGTACAAATGAGCAATCCTACACAGATGTAAGTAATCAGCAGGTATTCAGGAATGAAAGATAATGTCTAGAGTCTGAATGCAATCTTCCCTCCCCAAACAAGAGAGAAAAACGTTTTTTGAAATTGACACTTTTAAAATGACAGGTGAAAATGGCTTTGTGAAATACTGCAAAATGGTCAAAAAAGCTTAAATGGAAAAGAATTCTTAGGAAAGCAACACTAAACGGGTGCTACCAAACATGAGCTACAATATAAACAACTGTGCACACTTTAGATCAGGATGGGATTGAAGAAACACTTTCACTGGGAAAAGACACATGTAAACTTTTGAAAACTGCAAATTCGTGGCAAAATTTCACTATGCGAGTTTTGATAAATACTGGTCAATTACACTGTTCCGCGATGCGGTTTTTGGTTGTCGGTGTAAATAAGGGTCTTGGGTATCAGTGAGAGTTTCTGTCTATAAAATTGAAGAAGTTATGGAGGTTTTAGTGAGAGGCGTTTTTGCTAAACAGGCGCGAAAATGAAACAGACATGCGGTTTTAAAAATGACAGATTGGTTTGATTACACTATATTATGGGCCTCATTACGAGGTGGGCAGTAAGGGATTACCAGCACCGGTAAGGGCAATGGTGCCGGTAATCCCTTGCCGCTCTACTATGAGTTCCCTTTGCGGGTCCTTCCCTAACGCCTGGTTTTACCAGGCGTTAAGGACGGGACCCGCAAAGGGATACCGGGCCAATAACGGTACCGCAATTTGCAGTACCTTTATTGCTGCCTTCCCCCTTCCCATTGAGCCCTATGGGGGCTGGAATGGGAATGGGGAATGGCTCTGGTGAATGGGGAATTACTGGTCCCTCCCACCTCGGAATGGACCGGTAATTGCTCCATCCACCAGACCGGAGTCGGTACGATTTTGGAGGCAGCCATGGTGCTAATGGCGCCATGGCTACCTCCAACCTCGTAATGAGGCCCTATGACTATGAAAAACAGAATGCCACCCGGGAATCTCCACAGTTATGTGGCCAGCGTAACCCTTCATGTGGTGGATAATTTCTTTCTTTATGGGATTTACTTTAGTTACTCAAAATCACTAATGACTTCTGGTTTTGTAAAACAAATGAGAAAATCAGTGCAAGAATGGTTCTGACAATACTAAGGTTCTGAAGTTAGAGATTGGATGTGTTGGAATTGGGATAAGACAATGCAAATATATTATAGGTCACTGTTCTTCCTTTTGGTACTTACAGTCCCCTGTGATTAAAATTGGAATGTCAGAGTTCGGGTCATTTGTATCGGGTCAGGTCTACCAGCAGCAGGGCATCTTTGGTGGGATTGGATCCACAGTGTGGTTCTGGTCAATTTTGGACTGCACCTAAGACTGGATTTGGATGGGCCCTTCTGGTCATGGGACACAGTAGATAACTGGATGCAAGTTTCAGCGGGCAAGCCTTAATCGTACCAAGCCAGACTGAATCAGAATTAAATCCCCTCAAGTTTGGGAAGGTTGAAATTTGGATCTAGCTAGAAAGAGTTCAGCAATGCTAAAGTCTGGATTGTGCAAGGAAATCTGGAGTCAGCTACAAGGTGAAGAGTTCTGGAGAGAATGAAGAAGTCAGGAACAAAGCGCTGCACAGGAATCTGGATGTGTTTTGCAAACAGTCTGTTCAGGAAACCGTCCCTATGTGTTGTGAAGTTCCTATATTTATCTTACCCAGTGACATCACAAAGTTTATGGTGTGGGCAGAATTTAAAAACACACCCCCACGGCTGTGAGTGGCCAAAGGTATTTGCTTTGTTTTCGTTGGCAGTCAGAACAGAGCTGCCATCTTTATGGTGGGATTTAGGAACTCCCACATTGATTTGAACCACAATTTAACTTTCCCATAAATACACATTTTTACAATTATGCCCTCTGCTAAAATCAGACACATGCATTCCATTTTTTATGGGTTATCCTGGTGTCCAATTCCCATCTCTGTGAGAGCTGTCTTCGTTATTCTATAGAATTTTATCAATTTGAAACATAACAGTTTAGACTACTAATTTCTAATTCAGTACAGATCTGGGCGATTATCACTGGATCATGTGTATACAATCTTAGACTTGTAACATTAATAGTTTTGCTTCTATTAGATTTTTTTCTGTAACTTTGGTTCCTTAGGTGGTACAGGGTCCATTAATGTCTTCAAAGCAAAAGCCTAAAATTAGGTTGACATCTACCAATTTTTAGATTTATACTCCTTCAGGTTGTACAGTTAAAAAGTTTCACATTTAATCACAAATAAAGGTTTAAACATCAAAAAGTTCCAGCAGTTTTCTTTTTCCTTTGTACCTCCCCTTCACAGGCAACAGCTGTCACAGTACTTTGATCAGGGAGGTGTGTCCCCTTCCTGGAGAGGGAAACTCCCCTGTAGAGACCAGTAGGCAGCTTGCCATTGTTCTTGGCTCAGCCACAGATGAATGTCTGATGCTCTCTTTGTTGTCAATATGCGAGAATCTCCAGCATCACTTAAGCCTTCCTGTAGCAGTTGAGTGTCAAGCTGAAGTGTGTATCTTTCCCAGGCTGGGCTGTCAGGTCAGACTTAAGTATTTACTTAACTCCAATACTGGGTTGATTTAAATTCACTTTATAGTCTTTTCATTAAACACGTATAAAAATAAGCACAGTTTACAAGGGATTTGACCATTTAAAAGAATTAAGCCCTTCACAAACATGCTTTAAATATGATATGATATGATATGATATGGCATTTATAACGCGCCTATACACAAGTGTTTCAAGGCGCGACGAGGCAGGGGGGAACAAGGGGAGACAGACAATGATCCTACTAGGCCAGGTGTCATTCAGATTGTGCAAGTGCAAGGGTAGAGGGGAGGGGACAAGTGCAAGGGGGCAAGAGAGAGGGGAACTGCAGTACAGGGTTAGTAGAATAACAAAAATAAATAATAAGGGCCAGTTGTTGGCAAGTGCAAGGTAAGTGCAGACAAGTGCTGGGAAGGGGGGCTGTCGGGATACAGAGACAGTCCCACAGTGCTGGGGTTGCCAGGGAGGCAGTGCAGGGGAGAGTGGCTGGGCCAAAGACCGAAGTTCGGTGAGTGGTCCGGTTGCAGATTCAGTGCAGTTTCAGTAATTTTAGATGGGGAGAGGGGGAGAGAAAGCGGAGTCAAAGAGGAAGGTTTTGAGGTGCTTCCGGAACCGGAGATGGTTCTCCTCAAGTTTCAGGGAGGCAGGAAGGCTGTTCCAGAGGGAGGCCCCTGCTGCGGAGAGATATCTACCCCCAACTCGTTGCTTGGAGAAGCGGCTGACCCTGAGGGAGTTGGAGGCGGATGAACGAAGAGCTCGAGAAGGAAGATATTTAGGAAGAGAGAGTTGAAGGTATTTTGGCCCAAGGCCCCAGAAGGCCTTGTGGACAATGCAGAGGGTTTTGAACTTAATCCTCGCAGCCACTGGGAGCCAGTGTAGCGATTTGAGACCTGGAGAGATACGGTCCATGGGCTTGAGGCCAAGGACAAGTCTCGCAGTCCTGTTCTGGATGAGTTGCAAAGGGCGGAGAGTGGAGGCAGACAGATTTAGATAGAGGCTGTTGCAGTAGTCCAACTTCGAGAGAACCAGGGCTCTAGAGACAGTGAGCTTCTGGGGGAAGGAGAGGAAAGGAAGGATACCTCTGAGGAGGTGTAGCTGGTAGTGTGACTTCTTAGAGACGTCAGATATGTGAGGAGAAAAGGAGGGTGTGGAGTCGAAGATGACCCTGAGGTTTTTTGCCTTGCAGGTAGGAGCAGGAAGAGGGTCAACAGAGGCCGGCCAGAGAGCTGCAGGGAAGGAGGGAGTGGGTGTGCCAATGAGTAGAATCTCAGTCTTACTGGCATTAAGGCAGAGGACATTGGCGGCACACCATTCCTGGATAGCAGAAAGACAGTCAGAGATGAGGGAAGGAGAAGAGGAGGCCGAGGGTAGCCTGAAAAGGAGCTGGGTATCATCCGCATAGCACTGAAAGTTGGGGCAGAGAGCGGCAATGCGGTGGGCAAGAAGTGCCAGGTACTGGTTGAACAGCCAGGGAGAGAGGTTAGATCCCTGGGGGACACCACAGGTAGAGAAAAAGATGTCAGAGAGGAAGGAACCCAGTTGGACCTGGGAGGGTCGATTGGAGAGGAAAGAGGTCAGCCACACCAGAGCCTGACCAGTGATACCCAGGTTATCACTGAGACGGTTGAGCAGGATGGTATGATTGACAGTATTAAAGGCAGAAGAGAGATCAAGCAAAATGAGAACACATGGAGTGTTAGAATCAAGGTTCGAGAGCAGGTCCTCATGGATGTTCAGGAGAGCAGTTTCCGTGCTTCTGGCAGCTCTGAAGCCAGACTGATGGTCGTGAAGACTACCAACAGATTCAGCATGGAGAGTAAGCTGGGAGATGGCCAGCTTCTCCAGGAGCTTGCCTAGGAAGGGAGTGATAGAGATTGGGCGATAGTTAGCCAGGCAGGAGGGGTCGGAAGAGGGTTTCTTAAGAAGGGGGTGCACAAGGGAGTGCTTGAGAGGGGATGGGAAGACTCCGGAGGCGAAGGAGTGGTTGCAGAAGTCAGCCAGTGCAGGAGCCAAGGAGTCGATGTGGTCCTTGATAGTTTTGGAGGAGCATGGGTGGACCTGTTTTGACGAGACTTTCATAGATCGGACTTGTCTCGAAACCTCGTCAGCAGAAAAAAGGGGAAAGGCAGAGAAGGGGGAGGAGGGGTGGCAGCAGAAGGGCCAGAGGAAGACCAGGGAATAGAGGGGGGAGGTGATAGGAGGAGAGTGAGGTCAGGATGTCCTGAGTTTTTGAAATGAAGAGAGAGGCCAGTGCCGTACAGAGGGCCTGGGAGGGGACAGGAGCGGTAGAGACTGCAGCAGGGTTGGCCAGCTCCTTGCAGATTTTAAAGAGTTTGGCCGAATTGTTAGATGCCGCAGAGATGCAGGCTGGGATAAGGGCTCTCTTCTTGGTGAGAACGGAGAGCCGGTATTGCCTTTGGAGTAGGCGGCAGGCCAGTTTGTCAGAGGATGCACATGAAGCACGCCATTTCCTCTCTGCCACCCTGCACTTGCGTTTAAGGGTGACGAGATCTGAGTCATACCAGGAGTTACATTTGGCTTTGGGCTTCAGGCGGATTCTCATGACAGGAGCAAGGATATCAAGAGTATCAGATATAGAAGAGTGAAGAGTGGAGAGGGCTGTGTCAGGGTGGGAGTCAGCCGAAGGGGGGGGGGGCAAGAAGGTGGCAGCGAAAGCCTCAACTGACACAAAATAGGCACATTTGGCAATTTCTTCAGGAAAAAGAAACAGTTTAATCTGGGTTTGACATCTAATTTTCTTATGCAGCTGTCAGTCAGTGAGGCCCAGCTTTCTCTGAGCCACCTGGAGAATCTGTGATTTCGGCACACTTTTTATTTCAATAGTTCACTGGGAAAATGACTGAAATTAGCACCAAAAGAGCACTTTAAAGGTTGCAATGGATTAGGAAAACTGTATTTTAAAGGCATTTTCGGATCTTTGCCCTTCTGTCGCTTTGCTTCATGTGACAGGTGACAGCACCCACTGGCATTCTCCTGCAGGGAGTTTTGTTTTGACATCAACTTTGACTTGTGTGGCAGGGCGTGCCGCCTTTTGTGATTTGTGAACCATGCGCAGTTTTGCAGATTTGGCGCGCACAGGGTTTAGCACATCCATTTTTGGAAGTTTTCTTTCCCCCATTGGCAAAGGGGTTTAGTGGGACGCGCACTGGCATGGGTAAAAATATCCCACAATCTGCCTGCTTCTACTCTACGCCCTCTGCAACTCATCCAGAACAGAACTGCAAGACCTGTCCTTGGCCTCAAGCCCAGGGATCGTATCTCTCCAGGGCTGAAATCTCTGCACTGGCTCCCAGTGGCTGCGAGGATTAAGTTCAAAACCCTCTGCATCGTCCACAAGGCCTGCTAGGGCCTGAGGCCTCAATACCTTCAACTCTCTCTTCCTAAATTTCTTCCCTCTCGAGCTCTTCGCTCATCCGCCTCCAACTCCCTCACTGTCAGTCACTTCTCCAAGCAACAAGTTGGTGGTAGATCTCTCTCTTCTGCTGGGGCCTCCCTCTGGAACAGCCTCCCTGCCTCCCTGAAACTTGTGGAGAACCATCTTCGGTTCCGGAAGCACCTTCAAACCTCTTCTGCTTTCTCTCCCCCTCTCCCCTGCTGAGGTCCTGGCTGATACTGAGACCGCACTGGTTACCTGGCCACCCATCTGATCTCGGCCCTAGCCCTGCCAGTTGCATGCCTGCACTGCCCTCCTGGCAACCCCTGCACCTGGGGACTGTTTTCTGTATCCCTACAGTCCCCACACCAGCACTTATGTCTGCACTCACCCCATACTGCCACCAGCTGGCCTTTCTTCTATTTATCCTGTTATTTATTATACCATGTACTGCACTTCCCCTCCCGCTCCACCCCCACACTTTTCTTTCCCCCCTCCCTGCACTTGCGTGATCAGAATGTCACCTGGCCTAGTAAGATTGCTGTCTGTCTTCCCTCTATTCCCCCTTCCTTGCCTCGTCGCGCCTTGAAACACTTGTGTATAGGCGCGTTATAAATGCCATATCATATCATATCATAACTAAGCACCTACTCATGTACTGCAGTGTGCCTGACTGTTTAAGAATGAAATACCTTTCGAAATTATTTTCTTTGATTAAATGGTCTGAAGATGACAATCTGTGGAGGTGCTGTCTCAGTGGTGTAACAAATTCTGATCGGCTAGCGGTTGCTGCTTTTTTTTAAAACTCCCTGCATTTAAGCAAGCCATGATTTCATGACATTTTGTATTAGTAATCAAATGTTTAGGATTCAATTCCTTTTTATTGTCTTTTAAAATATCACGATGATGAATTTTCTTGAGGGTATTATGTAACACTGATTTTTATTGACCTTTACATATGATGATTATGAAATTAATGATGTGTGATTTTCCCAAAAATTCCTTTTGTGTATAATTTAGAAACATTGGTCATTTGTATTTTTAATGTGTTGTACTAAGATGTTTCTTTGTAAAGATGTTTTTCTGAACCATATACAATTCAAAAAATGCTTATCTTTGTAAACCGTATGTTCTTACATTTAAAGAAAAAAGAAATCTGTGTAATATGATATAATGTATGCCTTTCGCCATATGTACTTATTTAAACTTTGACAAACTAAAGGGTATTTGCCATCAATTAAAGCTTCAAACATCCACAGAAACATAATGTGTGTAATACCCTTCGAAAGCCTTGAATAATAAACGCCACTACCCATTACTTTATTCTTATGCTACTTCATTTTAAAAGCCCCAGTCTTTTGTGGTTATTCGTTATGTGGCCTGTCAGATGTTTTGCACTTCAACTCCCGTTAGCCAGAGCCAACTCAGTCGTTAGAGATGAATCATGGGAGTTGCAGTCCAAAACATCTAGACGGATAACCTCCAGACTCTAGACCATGTGATGAGAAATGTCCTTCATGTCAACAACTGAGAGCAGTCATTAAAGCCATAGATGATCTGCAACGTCAACCAAGAGCCCAGGAAATGTAAATAGCAGCCAGTCAACCATATTGCAGAAGAATGTGAAATAGCATGCAAATAAAATAAAATGTGCTTGCTGTCAGAAGTATGCATGTATTACTGATCTCTACCTCTCCAGACGCCAGACGCCACTGACATGAGTAACAATAGCATCTGATGCCCCAGAGCAATAGATCTTTGATGCTCTGACCAGTTTCTTTTTTTTATTTATTTATTTACAATATATACAAAATACATACTATACACAGAAATATATAACAAATCAGTAAGCAAAACTACAAAAGAATGCGTGAAAGGAAAAAATAACTAAAATAAATCATTAAACACATTCCAAATCTTCTCATAAGAGAACAATTTACATTTCAGTTTGTATATCAACTTTTCTGCCCTTGCCCTTGACAGGCAATGCATCTCCTGAATCCACTCCTCAAAGGAGGGAGGAACCCGGCCTTTCCACCCACGAAGAATCAGCCACTTGGCCACGATGAATGCACGAAAAATCCACTTTTTGTGGGCGGGGCTGACATCCTACAAACCAGAGTCATCACCCAGAATTACCGTCCTAAAATCAAGGACCGGCCCACCTCCAATAATCCTGACACACACATCACACACCTCACTCCAAAAATCTATGACCCTCACACAGCTCCACAACATGTGTTCCAAAGACCCTACTGCCTGTACACAACCCCAACAGTCAGTACTATCTGACATGCCTCTCCTATGCAGTGTTTCAGGACACCAGTAAACACGATTCAGGGTCTTGATTTGTCGAGACCGTTCACCTAGATTCAGTGAACACATCGAGACCGTACCACACATATTCCGCCAGGCATCTAAGTCAATGTCAGACCCAATCATTTCACTCCAAACTCTCCTTAAATTGTCATTACTCCGATAATGCGAAACGATTAACTTGTACAATCTACTGGCCAACCCACCACCCTTCTCATCTGTTTCCGTCATGAAAGCCTTCACATCCCAAGAGTCTGACCAGTCTACTTCACCTACAGTCAGAAAGACCATCAAAATGGCATCGCTCTCTTAGCTCTGCAGCAGTCAACCACCGATCTTCATTCCCCAAATCAGAGATCAGTTTAATGTCCATCAAAAACCATTCAGGCTAAAGAATTGTCCTAGAATTATCCCAAAACCTCGGATTCAACCAAATAGAGGCACTCCTGCAAGCAAATGCATCACGACCCAACAATGATAAGACCTCAATCCATGAATAGCGTAAAAAAGACGTTGTCAACAGACTACCACCAGAAATCTTAGTATTAGTGGTCAACAAGGCTTCTGAGCCCAGCGGCACATAAGCACTCGACTCCGCCACTGCCCAACAGTCCAAATCATCTGTCAAAAACGGCACAAAAGAATAAGCAGAAAAGGCCAAATGGTAGGCCCTAAAATTCGGAACACCCAAACCACCCAAGTGGACTGGAAGTAGTAACTTCCACAGACAAAGTCTCGGAGGTTTTCGGTCCCATAAAAATTCCTGAACAAGACGATCGAGATCATTCCAGTAACAGTTTTTAATTTTCAGCGGAAGCATGCTAGATACAAAGTTAATTCTAGGCGTCAAATTCATCTTCAGGGCATTCACTTTACCCCACAGTGAAAGATTAAGTAGTGACCACCTCTCTAAATCCGTCTTACAATCCAGTATTACAGCACTCATGTTTTCATCAACCATACGGGAGATGGGATACGTTAGCCATACCCCCAAATAGCGCAACCTCACTTCACCCCAGGTAAAACCTAGCCCCGTAACCAGAGTTCTATCACACCGGTTGGATAGTGGTAACACTTCAGACTTTAAGCGGTTAACCTTGAATCCCGAACAATCATGAAAATCTGACAATATCCTCATCAAACATGGCAGGGATTCTCCCAAATTCTGCAACACCAACAAGAGATCATCTGCATAAAGCCAAACCTTCTGCACCGCACCCCAGCATTGAACACCTTGTAGAGCCGGTTCATTTTTGATGCAAACTGCAAGAGGCTCAATCGCCAAAATGAATAATAAAGGAGAAAAAGGACAACCCTGACGCGTGCCTCGGTACAAACAAAAAGGCTCCGACACCACCCCATTAGTCTTAACAGCAGCAGTTGGGTTGGCATATAGGAGAGCAACCCAAGAAACAAAATCCTCACCCAGATTCATCCTCCTCAGTACCGAAAACAAGAAATCCCAACTGACCCTGTCAAAAGCCTTTTCCGCATCAAGGGAAAGGACAGCGGCTTCACAATCCATTCTCTCCGCCATTTCCATGGTAATCAGCAATTTCCTGATATTACTTGACGTACACCGATTTTTCATAAATCCAGACTGCTCCCCATCAATTAAAGCAGGCATATACTGTACCAGGCGCATAACAAGAACCTTGGCAAGAATCTTATTGTCCGTATTGATAAGGCTGATTGGACGATAACTAGCTGGATGATTACAGTCCTTGCCTTTTTTCAAAAAGACCGAAATCGATGCATGGTTAGTACTATTAGGCAACGTCCCAGCCAGTTTGCTGGAAACAAACATGTCTCTCAAGAGCTCCAAGGCGGAGTTCGGGAGGATCCGATAAAACTCACAAGGGAGGCCATCAGGGCCCGGCGATTTACCCACATTCAGCCTTGAAATAGCACTTTTGATCTCATCAACTGTTATCATATCACCAAGAAGATCACGTTCAGCATCCTGAATCTTAGGCAAGTTAAGATTACCAAAAAAGTCTTCACCCCTACCCGTAACACCTGCTTCATTGCTATACAAATTCTCATAGAAGTCTCGAAAGATTGAATTAATTTTAATGGGATCAAATGTAATTCTACCCTCCTGGTCAACCATAGAAGCAATTGCTGACTCTGAAATCTTTTTCTTCAACCGGTATGCAAGCCATCTATCACAACGTTCACCCTTTTCAAAGTATGTACACTTGGAATAATACAAACTACGTTCCGCCCTTTGCGACAAAAAATCATCCATTTCTTTCTTAAGCTTCTTCAAAGATGCCAATTTTACAGAGTCAGTCGCATCAAGCATCAGATCCCTAGAGATCTCCCCAATACGCAGTTCAAGATCCTGTCCCTTTCTCTCTTCCCTCTTACGTTTACCACTAGACAGCCCTAAACAGACACCACGCATACAACATTTAAATGCTTCCCACGTGTTTGCCACACTGACCTCACCTGAGCGGTTCTCCATAACGAAATAGTTTGCTTCCGAGACAATCCGCTCCAATATATCATCATCCAATAAGATTGAGGTATTCAGTTTCCAAGAGAAAGTCCTCACACACCGAAATTTAAGTTTCATATGCATCACCACAGGGGCATGATCACTCAACAAAATATTACCAATATCACTAAAGATAATACTTTCCGAAACCTTCCCACCCGTGAAAAACATGTCCAGCCTAGAAAACACAGCATGTGCATTAGAATAGAAACTGTATTGAAGTTTGTCCAAGTTCCTCAGGCGCCATGTATCCTTCAAATTATGTTCCTCTAAGAGCGATCTAAGTGCCCGATGATGATGGTCACAACGCAGCACTCGCCTGACCTGACTTCTATCAATTATAGGATCAACCACAGTATTAAAGTCTCCCCCAAGTAGAATATTAGGATTATTCAAATCTAAGAGGGTCTGCGCTACCATTCTAAATAAGGAGCCATCATCCACTGTTGGAGCATACACGTTGCAGAGCGTCAACAATTCCCCCTGAATCTCCCCCAACAAGGTAATCATCCTACCATCCCTGTCCACACACTCTCTCAAAACTTTAACAGGCAGTTTCTTCCGAAACAAAACGGCAACACCCCTTGACCTTGACGAAAAAGAAGAACCATAAGCGGAACCAACCCACTCCTTCTCTAACTTAGAGATTTCATCCGCCAAAATATGAGTTTCTTGCAAAAAACAGATGTCTGCATGCATGTCCTGTAACATGTGAAACACTTTCTTTTTCTTGAGTGAGTTATTGACCCCATTCACATTCCAAGAAACCATACAAAGATCATTGCCAGCCTCACCAGTCCATGAAGCCGTCACCACACCTTGTATGTCTTGAACAACATAAGCAAAAACAGTACCTTAAAAACCTGAAAAAGGACGTATAATTAAACAAAAACAAAAACTAATAAGTAGAAAACAAAAAGAACAGTTAAGACTGCAAAGTCTATTCAGCCCAAACAACAATTTGAACAACATTTCAAACCATCCCCAGGACCTCTCCCAAGGAACCCAGAGTCCATCAATTGTATTACAAAAGTAACAATATGACCAGTTTCAAGTTCTGTGCTGGGAGTCATACAGCCTTATGCTGTTGATATATGAATGTATGAATTCACGTTTTTAATTAATTAATCTATTAGTGATGGAGTGTGAGCTGAGGTGTGATTTGCAGTCGAATTGAATTTGTTTAGATTTAGCAAATAGTAATGGGGGCGCTGTTGAGCAGCCCAAAAATGGCCGCCTAGCCGCGGAGCGCCATGTGGATGGGACCTCAAATCCGGCATCATCAGCGGGAAGCTTCACTTTCACAGCCCTGCACCAGCCCAGATTGAAGCCCATGTCTTTCCCCACATCCTACAGCGTTTACGGCCTGAATCGGGCACTGGGGGACCAGCTACACCACTTTGAAGTCTTCGGCCCACTTCCTTGTGCGGACCCCGGCGTTGCCTGAGGTCCGATGGGGGCCCGCCTCCTGGGAACTCCTCGCCATTTGGCTGTGGTGCGCAGGGGGCGGCGCCCGCGACTGCTGACTTCTATCGGAGGCAACGCATCTCCTCGACGGAGCTCTCTGTGAGCTAGGGCCTCCCCTGTGTCTGGCCGTGCCTCCCGTGGGGGCCGGAGCTACGCCCGGGCTGGTGCTCTCCTTTACCCTGCCTCCCCACCTTGACGCTGCGGCCTTGCTCTGCTGCCCGGGTGGGTCGGGGCCAGCGGCGGGAGTGCGGTGCTGACTGGCTGCACATTGAGACCTGGAGCGGCCGCTGGCCCGGCGGACTGCTTGCTGGCGTCCGGGAGGCCCTGGATGGCTTCTGGGGGTGGCGGCCCGCACCCTGAGCCAGGTGAGGCGCTGGGCTGGGTTGGGGCTCGCCCCTTGGATGTTTTCCTGCCCCGGCACACTATATACAGACACGGGTGCACCCCCGGCTATCCCGCCTGTGCCGCCTATCCCGCGGCCCGCTCCCCGTGCCCTTGTGGCGGTTGAGACTGTGACGCAGAGGGGCGCACTGTGCAATTGGCCCCCCAAGCTCTATCACAATGATCTGGGAGCTCCACCAGCCCCGCTCCCTTACACATGGCACAAGCTGCCCTGGAGGGCGCTACATTGCTCTGGAGCCCGGTCCCCTGAATCCGGGTCCTGCTCACACCTGGTACGCACGGGTAGCCGCAGACTCTTTGATCTGACCAGCACTAGCCTCATCCATACTCTGACAACGCTCTACTTCACGGTGGCCATCCGGCACATCCCACTTGGGCCTACCTCACGCCAGCATCACCCTGAGGCAGCTCCTCCCGACCCTTGCACCTTCCACATTGAGTGGCCGTGTTGTCTCCAGTCAACGTTTTGCTCACACGACAGCTCAGTTACTATTTAACGTATGGTCACTGTGGTGCTTTCACAGCCCATTTCTACCCTCGCTCAGCCTTGGCGAACTGCAACAACTGTGGAGTGCACCTAGCCACCACATCCCTGTGCTCTACATTAAAGTGGGCTGGACCTGTTGGGTTGGTCCCCATCGCATGTGCAATGTCCAACAGATCTAGGGGGTCGAGTAAGGTGGGTGCCATGGACAAATTCACAAAGGTGGCCCTGCACGCAGGCCAGGGCACCGCGACATCCGTCCAGGAGGACCCCGAATCCGAGCTCCCCTCTGGTGCCACTGCCCTGGACCTCACGGCCATGATGGAGTCGATGGCCAAGAACTTTGCCTCGTTCCACGAAAAATTTGATGATATTAACGCCAATGTCGCCTCCCTTAAGTCCCGAGTAGATCAGGCGTGAACAAGGATAACCGAGGCGGAAAACAGAATTGGGATGAACGAAGATCAACTTCATACCTTCCAGGATGCGATGGCCACCGTGACCCGCGACATGAAGGTGGTGAAGTCAAAGTGCGATGACCTTGAATCCCGCTCGCGTAGAAACAACCTGCACATAATTGGGGTCCCCGAAAATGCCCTGAAGGGGCACATGAAACTGACAGTTGAAAATCTACTTAAAGACCTATTGGGAGACCCTTCATTGTCCCCCTTCTTTAAAGTCGAGCGGGCTCATCGGGCCCTGTCCCCGCGCCCCAGGCCGGGAGAGTTTCCCAGACCCATTATAGCAAGAATTCCCAACTATAGGGACCGGGAGCTCATCCTTCGCCTGTCGTGCGAAAAGGGCGACCTTCGCCTCGACTCCAAAACCATTCGGATATTCCCTGACTTCTCCGTCGGGGTGCAACAGGAGAGATGTCAATTCCTGGGAGTCAAGAAACTGCTACGTGAGCGCAATGTCCCATATGTCATCCTCTTTCCAGCCAGGCTCAAAATCACCTTCAAAGAAAAGCTGTTCTTCTTTATGGTGCCTGAGGAGGCTGTCAAATTTAAAGAGTCACAGATACCGCTGCCTTATCCCAGCGGAAACCCTGCGGCTGATGACTGAACTTAGATCACTTCATATCTCAGCTATTTGTTTATCATTGCTTATTTCCATATGTGCAGATAGTAATACGGCCTCATTGACTCACCAGCATGCATGCATTGAATATTTGTGTTGATCACACATGCATGATTCACCACTGGGGACGGGGGGCGGCTCCCCACCATGCACATCGGCCTGTCTTTACTGAATACCACACATGTGGTTTGTTGCCCACTTGTGTCTACAGGCTTGGGCGTGGGGTGCTAGGCGTGGTGAGCTTCCCCCCCGAGATTTGAACTGCGGGTCCCCGGTGAGATCAGTCTATATATACGTTGTTTGAGGTACCGCTGGTAACCTGTTGCCATTTGTATTCTTTCAAGTGTCCACCACACGGCAACGGCGCACCCCACTGTGGTTGCAATGTTTAATTTTGTTAATTTGAAGTTGGGTATTGGCCCCGGTTGGGCCATTGGGGTTACGGACCCACATTGGAAACCACTTGCTGTCCCCCCGTTGGCGGGACATGTTGGTATTGTATGGTGGGTGAAGGGGGTTACACTGCCCATCTGGAAGGGGTGGTGCGGGAGGGGGTGGAGTGGGTTTGATGTTTGTTTTGTAAAATGGCAGTGGCGAATCGGCAGACCACAGTGCATCGGGGGGCCCCTCCGGCGGCGGTCTCCGCCCTGAATTCACTTTACGACAGCGGTGGTGGGATGTTACCTAGATCATTAAAATGCCGGTGACAGTGATGTCATGGAATGTGCGGGGCCTGAGCAATTACACCAAGGCTCGTATAATTGTGGCATATGCCAACAGACACGGTTGCAAAATACTGCTCCTGCAGGAGAAACATTCAACGGGCCCTCTGACCAAAAGTATAGCACCAACATGTGGTTCCCACAGATATTTCACCTCATACTCCACGAGCGCCAGAGGGGTACTGATGCTGATCCATAAATCACTTAAATTTGTTCTCCATAAGAGTTATATAGACAGCGAGGGGAGATATACGGTACTGCACTGTGCCATAGCCAACAGGGATTACTTGCTGGTGAACACTTACGGCCCTAATGTCGACTCTCCTGACTTTCTCGACCAGGTGGTATCCATATTGCTAGGATAGGTGGGGGTACAGATCATCCTGGGTTGGGATATGAACTTCATACTTGATACCACGATGGATAGGACTGACACGGCCCCTAGCCCCCTGTCTGGTGCAGCGCGTAGACTACTGGCTCACAGCGCAACGCTTGAAATTCACGATGCATGGAGGGCATTACATGCGCAATCGCGTGAGTATACTTACTACTCTTCAGTGCATGACAGTATCTGGCCCTATGCTGGGCAGAGTCGTGGAAACACGGATACTTGCGCGCACACTATCTGATCACTCACCGATTCTGTTAACCCTGGAACTTGGAATACCCGCTCCTACCATTAATACATGGCGATTCAAATTGGCGGCTCTGCAGGACATTGTATTTAAGGCGGACATCCTCGCTGACATTCAGTCTTATTTTGAGCACAATACGCCACAGTCCACCACCCTGGGGGTCCGCTGGGAATGCGTTTAAAGCCTTCATCAGGGGAGCATCCATCTGTAGAGAGTCGGGAGTCCTTAAAACTATAAGAGCTGCCCTGTCCCGCTCTGAAATTAAACTACGGGGCCTGGAACGAGCCCACCTGGCCTTGATTGACTTGAGTGTCCTCTCCTAGATCAGTGAGGAGCTTAAAATCTTTAATGAACAAGCCAGTCCAGTATTTCAGCCGCCCACAGGCTGCGCGGAAATACGGTGAGTGTGACAGACCCGGCAAAACGCTGGCTGCATTGGTGAGGGGTGTGTGGGGCCAAACGCAAAATACCTGTGTCAAGGACAATCAGGGGACAATACAGTGGTTCGACCAGCAAATTCTTTAAGTCTTCAAAGGCTTTTACTCTGAACTATACTCTCAACCCCCCGAACATAGTGACTCTCAGATGCGGGAGCTCTTGGAGCAGATACCCACCACCGTTATCTCCCCCGCAACGAGAGATCAATTAGACTCCCCTGTTACATTGGATGAAATAGTGGAGGCTATATCTAGTCTCCCTAAATGAAAGGCACCGGGCCCTGACGTTCTTACGGCTGAATGTTATCAGGAGCATGTAGCTATATTGGCCCCAGAACTGCTCAGGGTATGGAATGAGTCCCTCCGGCTAGGATCCCTTCTCCCGACATTACGCAATGCTGTTATCACGGTCCTGCTCAAGCCTGGTAAGCCTGGCGATGACTGCGGATCATACCGGCCCCTTTCACTAATGGACTTGGATACTAAAATCTTTGCTAAGGTGATCGTTAACCGCTTTCTACCTGTCATGTCATATATGGTGCACGATGACCAGTCAGGCTTTGTGCCTGGGAGATCCACGTCCCACAATATCAGAAGGCTTCTCAACGTCATGTCACGAATCAATCAAAGTGTGAGCGCAGTTGCGGTCACCCTGGATGCACAGAAGGCCTTCGACATGGTGTCCTGGAGGTACATGTGGCTCATCCTGGAGACCATGGGCATCGGACCTAGGATGATCACATACATCAAGCTGCTATACACCTCCCCGGTTGCCAGGGTCCGGGTCAACTCCCAAACATCTGCTCTGTTCCCCCTCTTCAGAGGTACCCGTCAGGGTTGCCCGTTCTCCCCGATCCTATTTGCCCTAGCCATCGACCCCATGGCGGACTATGTAAGGGAGCATCACTTTCGCAAAGGGATACGACTACAGGATACCCCCGAAATAATCTCACTCTACGCGGACTATGTCCTGTTGTTCGTCAGAGACCCAAATGTCCACCTTGACCGAATCCTGCGCGACATCACCCGAAATTGGCACATACTCTGATTTTACTATCAACTATACCAAATCCGAACTCTTCCCTCTCACAAGCTCCACAGTACAACCCGCCACTGAGTTCCCGCTCCGTTGGTCCCCTGATGGGATTAAATACCTGGGTATCCAGGTGTCCCTGACCAAAGACACTAGCTAACAACTACCTGGCCATGGCAGAACAAGCGGAAGCCAAGATAGTGCGTTGGCGCTCTCTCCCGCTATCACTAGCGGGGAGACTATCACTGGTAAAAAAGATACTGCTCCCTAAGCTGCTATACATATTCACTAATGTACCTATATGGCCTGGCAAGAAATACTTTGCAGAGCTACACAAGCTGTGTGCTCAGTTTCTGTGGCACTCAGGGTCTGTGCGTAAAAAATGACTTGCTATGACACTCCCCTACTAAAAAGGTGGGTTCACTGCCCCTGATTTGTTGCGGTACTGGATCGCAGCTCAGGCACAGTTCGCCACCTACTGGTACCCTGGACCCCCCCTCGGCCTCATGTTAAGCTGGAATCCCTTGCTGCATCGGGCACCAATATAATGTCTCTAATATCACACTGCAGATACGAGCCGGACTCAACCATTGACCCAGTCCGAGCTACTCTACTGGCCTGGGAGCGGATATTCGCTGCTGGTGCTTAGGAACACCCATACTACAAGTGGCTTCCCGCCTGGCGGTTCCCCAGGTTGGAACCCACATACGACATAGCACTGGCACCACACTGGCAGACCCTGGGATATCTAGCTCTAATTGACTTCTACCCAGACGGGCAATTCATAACACTGCAGACTTGGAAACCGGGCCACGCGGGGTCACCGCTGGAACTTTTACAATATTACAGACTCTGCGCTGCCTTCCATAATGCTCCTAATGAATCCCCCGACTCTCCTGGGATTTCCTACATCGCAAACTCGGGTGGGGCCCGCAGGGTGGTGTCTTCTTTATACAAGCTCCTCCTTGCTGTTACCCCACCACAGCCCACTAGGGCTTGGGACGACTGGGCGTCCGAGGTGGAGTTAGAACTCACAGACCAACTGTGGGGGAAAATGTGCTCCCACACTAACAAAGTCTCTCTGAACTTTCGATATCGCACCATCCAATATAAATTGCTGAACAGGCTATATTACACCCCGCGCAAGATTTCCAGGTTTGTCTGCTCTGACCCTCGGCCCTGTCCTCGCTGCAGTGCAGGGGATGCGGGCCATTTGCACATGTTCTGGGACTGTCCGCGGCTAGCTGCATTCTGGGATGAGGTCCTGAAAACTCATCTGTGACACCGTTTTTGAGCCAGACCCGATGGGGGTACTGTTTAGGGCATGGGGGCGGAGGAAGCCAGAGGTGCGTCTAAATCCTTAAATGTGGGCTGTATAATTGCTAAGAAGTGTGTTTTGCAGAACTGGAAGTGCTCCTCCCCTCCCACTTTTCAGAAATGGTTGAACTTATTAACATGGTCTCGGAACTGCGAGGAGGAGTACCTCAGTATCCTTCTGGCCCGTTCCCGGCCCAAAAACATCTGGACCGCCTTTAATAGCTGTCTTAACAGCCTAGATACCCCCTCCTATGTGGACAACTCACCGTAATCATCTTTGCTACAGGCCACAGCTCCGGACGTCTTGTGTTATTGTACTCCCTACCTGGCTTTGCTCACTGTTAATATGCAACACTGTATTCAATTGACTATGCATTTTGTCACTTCTGGCTGCTCTGATGTATATGCATGTTGTTTGCCTCTGCCAACAAAAATAAAAGTTTTAAAAGATTTAGCAAATAGTTAATTGAACCTGGTTTTAGAAACCTGGATATTGGCATTGCCCAAATTTCTATTGTAGACTTTATATATACAAAATGAGACTACAACATTTAAATAATGTTTGCATACATCATTTAATCTGTTGGCTGTAGGCGATGCCATGGTGACCAGCATTTTTCACCCTGTATCAGCTTCTTCATTGTTAAAGGTAAGAACACGTGTAAACAGGTTTGCATTCTATTTATAAGTCCCTTCACTATTTCTTTTCTTCTTGCTAATGGGCCCATAATTTTGCAGTGGTTTATGCTTTTACCTCTCATCTAGAGCCTATTTTACTGATTTTAAAGTGCCTTGGTATTCGCAAAATTGCAATGCCCATTTTGCATAACCGAGAGGCCATTTGCATTTGGGAATTGCACTCGTTAGCACACACATCTTTTGAAAAAGAAAAGCATTGAACAATGGCAATTCTCTACAATAAATGAAAAATGACTAACTAGTGCCATCTTCAATGATTCATAATATCTGGCTTCCAGTCAATGTATTCACACCACAGCTGGCTGAAGATGTGCAGGGATTTCAAAATGGTTTCGGGGGCTCCTTGCCATCAGCTGGGAAACCCTGCCTGCACATTCCAGGAACAAAACACATTGATGTGATGTAGTTCAACGGTAGGGGAAAAGAAATATAAACATTTATTGTGGGCACAGCCTTTCAATGTGTTTAGTTTGTAACCTGGAGAACGTATCTGAACACACAATCAGTGTTTTTATAAGGCATGGGACCTCTTCTTGGGAAATTGTCTATTTTTTCCTGACTCCATTGGAGACCACGCATGTGGCAGCAGTGTGTGTGGTATACATCCCAGTAACTTTATGTAATTTAGCGTCATATTTTTAACATCTAGCTTTCTGGATTACAGGATTCCTAGATAAGCATGTGGCTCCCTTAGTCCATATGCGCATTGCCCACAGCTTCAGCCTGTGCCTGGATTCTGTGGTAATATCCGTGATAAAGCGTTGTGGGGGTGGGGGAAATTGAAATGCAAATGGTTTGTCCTTGGGAAGTGATGGTCACGTTTTTTTTTTTTTTTTAAACTTTTGTTTATTGGCAGGAAATCAAGACAGGTACAACACGGATAGCATGCAGGAAAGCGAACATCATATCAGCACATATATGCATTGTATCACAACTAGCATCAACAGCACATAACAGTGGGGGGGGATATTGAGGAATAGCTCGGATGGGGCGAGCCTCATGTTTAGTCCGGCTGAGCGGGTGAGGGGGCAGAGGTCCATTCAACCCCGTCTTTGTTGTTTAAGTAACTGCGAAATTCCGTCCAAACATTTCTGGGGCGGGAGGGGATGGGCAGGGAACCGATGTACTCCTCTTCACATGTTTGCACCCACGTGAGGGCCCTCAGCCACATGTTGAAGGAGGGGGGGTCACGGAGCTTCCAGCATTGCAGTATGCATTTTTTGGCAACAATAGCACCCACATTTAAGGATCTTGACATTTTCCTTTCATCCTCCCCGGCCCAAATACCAAATAGCAAGGCTAGTGGGCTCATCTCGATTGGGGAGCCTATTATCTCCGAGAGCGCTTCTGTAATCTCCACCCAAACCGTGTTCAGCGCAGCACAGGACCAGAACATATGACCATGGTCTGCCTCAGTCAATTTACATTTCGGGCATGTGTGTGTCGAGTTGGGTGTGAATTTTGCCACTCTGTGCGGCGTGTAATAAAGCCTATTGAGAAGTTTGTATTGCATGCAGCGGAACCTGGCATTGAGTGAGACTTTGCGCGTATGTGCACACATTTTGCTCCACATTGCGTTGGTGATCTCCGTGTCCAGTTCCTCCGCCCATGCTTGACGTGAGTCTGGGGACATATTCCCAAGTTTGTCCAGCTGCATTTTATACAGGGAGGATATTATACCCCTACAGCCGGAGGAGTTAGCTATGTACTGGAGTTCAGGGGAGTCTGGAGGCTCACCTGGGAAGGAGGGCCACATTGTCCGTACCGCTGCTCTCAGCCTGTAGTATTGCAACAAGTCGAGCGCTGAGCTGGGGTGTCCTGAGCGCCATGTTTGGGGGGTGATAAATGTGCCATCCCGGTAAAGATCCGTTAGGGCCCGATATCCCAGGCCCTCCCACCGCTGGGAGAGAAGTCGATCATGTGTAGGTGGAAGGCCAGGAAATTGCCATAGGGGGAGCCACTTGAAATATGGACGCTTCTCGCGAGTGGAAGAGAGAATATCATTCCATGCCCTAATCGTGGCGGCCACTGGGTCCGATGGGGCATCAGCACGGTATGTATAGTGTAGTAGCAAAGTCATGACGTGGGTGCCGTCGCCAGCCATTTTCTCTAATTTGACATGTGGGGGCGGATTTGGGTGTGTGTACCAGTGGGTGGCGTGTTGGGCCTGTGCGGCGTTCCAGTAGAGAGTCAGATCGGGGGCAGTGAAGCCCCCTCTTTCGTAAGGCAGGGCCATATGTAGCCACTTCTTGCGGACTGCTCCGGAATGCCATAGAAATTGAGCAAACGCTGTATGAAGGCTCTTGAAGTACTGCTTGCCTGGCCACACTGGCACGTTGGCGAATATGTATAGAAGCTTGGGTACAGCGATCATTTTAATTAGGGAGAGTCTGCCCGCCAGGGATAGAGGTAGGTTGCGCCACTTAAGCATCTTGGATTCGATGAGCTGAGCCGTGGCTGCGTAGTTGTCTGCCAACAGGGAGGCTTTAGCTAGTGACACTTGCACTCCGAGGTATTTAATTCCGCCTGGGGACCAGCGCAGGGGGAACTCACAGGACGGTTGCTGAGTTGTTTTAGTTAGGGGGAAGATTTCGGATTTGGAGTAATTTATGGTAAAGCCCGAGAACGTTCCTATTTTTGTTATGTCGCGAATGATAGGGTCCAGGTATGTGGAGGGCTGTCTGACGTAAAGGAGTACATCATCCGCATATAATGAGATGATTTCTGGTGAATCCTGCAAGCGTACGCCCTTACGAGTATGTCGGTTCCTAACGTGATCGGCCATGGGTTAAATGGACAGCGCAAAGAGGATGGGGGAGAACGGGCAGCCCTGGCGCGTACCTCTGTGTAATTCGAAGGGGGAGGAGGGGACGGAGTGGATTAGGACCCTAGCCGATGGTCTTGTGTATAACAGCTTTATATAGGAGATCATGTTCGGGCCTATCCCCATTTTCTCCAGCACAGCCCATAGGTATTGCCATGAGACCATGTCAAACGCCTTTTGGGCATCTAATGTGACTGCCACTGCGTCGGCATTTGGATCAATTCTAGACAGGACATTAAAGAGGCGCCGGGTGTTGAGTGCCGTAGAGCGACCAGGGACCAATCCACTTTGGTCGGCATGGACCAAGTAGGGCATGGACGGGAGAAACCTGTTGGCAATTACTTTGGCAAAAATCTTTGTGTCGGTGTTGATAAGCGACAGAGGTCTATAGGAATTACATTCGTCTGGGGGTTTCCCAGGCTTGGGGAGGACGGTGATCAATGCTTCTCTTAGAGAGGGAGGGAGGGTGAGTGAACGGAGTGATTCCGTCCAGACCCCGTGCAGTATGGGCGCTAGTATGGCAACATGCTCCTGGTAGAACTCAGCTGTGAGCCCATCGGGGCCAGGGGCCTTGCCCTTCGGAAGATCTGAGATCACCCGAACTATCTCCTCTAGGGAGAACGGGGCGTCAAGGAGTTCTTTGGTGTTTTGGGAGATCAGGGTCATAGGGATAGACTCCAATAGGTCACCGAGGTCACGGGTTGAGTGCTCTGGCTGGTGACCGTATAGGTTGGCGTAAAAGCCGGTAAAAGTGTCGAGGATAGCCTGGTCCGACCAGTGCCTCACGCCCTTCTCGTCAATAACACTATCAATCTGGGTCCTACCTCCCTCTGATCGCACCAGTTTAGCCAGGGTCCTGCCCGGCCTATCACCTTCACCATACCTTCGGGCCGCAACGGGGCGGGCATAGTATCTCACCTCACTCAGGGCATGTACTTCAAATTGTTCCAGCTCTGTTCTAATCTTCGCTAGGGTTGCAGGCGCTGGATTAGAGGCGTAATCTCTTTCTAGGTTTTTAAGCTTAGTTTCGGAGTTATTCAGCGCCTGCCTTATGGCCCTGAGGACCCCTGCTTCCCTGGAGATGCACATTCCCCTGATGTAAACTTTGAATGCCTCCAGTCGGGTCCCCTCGGGCGTGTCGTAGGCGTTGTTGTTTTCAAAAAACAGGACTATGTCCGCCAGAATCTCAGCCCTAAAGACTATATCTGACAAGGCGTCGGATTTGAAGCGCCATGCGGGGCGGGCTTCGGGGGCTCTACCAAGTTGGATCTGTAGCAGCACGGGGGAATGGTCGGAGAGCGTACGCGGAAGGATCCTGCCCATACAGTCACCCGACAGTAGTAATAGATCTATCCTCGAGGAGCTATCGTGTACCGTAGAGTAAAAGGTGTAGTCCCTCTCTTGGGGGTGGAGTGTCCTCCAAGTTTCGAGCAAGTTTAGGGAGCCCATATAAGTTTGAAGCCATTTGGCAGCACGGGACATGGGTCTACGAGCAGTGGTCGTTCTGTTCAAGGTCGCATCAATTATAAGGTTCATGTCTCCGCCCCATATGATAGGGACATCAATATATTTCATGAGAATGGCAGATATTGTGTCTATAAACTCCGGGGAGTCAATGTTGGGGGCATATGAGTTCACAAGCAGGCATTCATCACTAGCCAGGGTGCAGTGCAGAATCACATATCTACCTTCTGTGTCGATGTGGGATGTGTGAAGTGTGAACCCAACGGACTTGTGAATAAGGGTAAGTACCCCCCTGGACTGGGTGGAGTACTGAGTGTAGTATCTGTTTGGGCCCCAGGTCTGTGCGAGATTTGATGACAGGAGTTTCTGAGCGTGAGTCTCCTGCAATAGGAGCACTTTGATCCCATGTCTCTGTGCATACGCCGTTATCCTACGAGACTTGGTGAAGTTGGTCAGACCCCGAACATTCCAGGTCAGCACTCTGGTGGCCATACCAAAGAGTTACGGGACATCCCAAATGCGGGATCTGATTTCAATACCCACCAGGAGCGCTAGAGTGAAGCAGATCCACCACCCTGCCACGCCCGTCAAGACCATCCTGCCTTTTTGTTTAAAGCAACCCCCAACTGTCCCTCCCCCCACCCTCACCGCCCAGTAACGACTAGCAGTGCTTCGACACCCACCCTCAAAACAACCTGCGTGCCATCCCCAACTCGGCAACGCCAAAAACACAGCCCAACAGGGGCTTGGTAACATAACCCTCGCCATAAGCGGCATTGCAGCTGCAGTGGGGGCTGCTGCTGCCGTCTAGTCCACCTTTGTACGATCATTGCATGATAAAGCATCGTTACAGTTTACAATATTTCCCGACCAGTAAAGTGGGGCTTACAAGAAGGAGGATAAACCATATTGCTCGAGATAGCAGGGACGAAATTAGGGCCAACAGGGACAGTACATAGCAGTGCGGCCCAGCTCACAGCCTCCAGGCCCGGATCGTGGGGTCGGGGACCCAAGAAGCAGATAGACATCTCCCACAGGAGATGGGATGCTAGATATAAGGTCATGGGGCCGAGGCAGGCCACCCAGAGGAAAGTCAAGGGAGGGCCAGCAACAGCTCACAGATGGGCAGTCCCCGGTAGCCCCGAACACAAGAGATTCACCTAGGAGCACAGGGATGCCAGCTTCAGTCCTCACCAATTGGCTCCTCCGGGGGATTTGGCAGTGGGATCTGTGCTTCGATAAACTTAACCGCTTCATCAGGGACCGTAAAGAAATAGCTTTTATTGCGGTGGATGAATTTCATACGAGCAGGGAAAAGCATAGAGTATTCAATTTTCCTCTCTCTCAGCATCTTCTTCACCCCGCCAAATCGGCGCCTCTCCATTTGTACTCCCACCGAAAAGTCTGGGAAGATCCTGACGATTTGTGATTCAAGCCTTAGCTCCCCCTTCTCTCTGGCCAGTCGGAGTATATGGTCCCTGTCTTTGTAGCTCAGTAGCTTTGCAATGATCGGTCTGGGGAAGTCGCCTGGCCTAGGCCGGGGCGCCAGGGAGCGGTGCGCTCTCTCGACTGTAAAGAATGGTGAAAACTCAGGATTGCCAAGGAGATCCCTGATGAGCTGCTCGACCGCCACCTCCATGCGACCCTTCAGTGCAGACTCGGGGACCCCCACAATGCGAATATTGTTCCGCCGAGATCTAGATTCTAAGTCGTCATTCTTGGCCTTGACCTGTTTCATGTCGTGGACGAGCTCAGTGACTGTGTTTTGGAGAGCATGAATATGATCCTCGCTGGCCCATATCCTCTGTTCCGTTTCAGTGATCCTGGTCCCATGCTGGTCAACCTTAGCTCGTAGGGAGGCTACACTAGCATTGATGTCGTCCAGCTTTTCATGGAAGGATGCGAAGTTTTTCGCCATGGACTCCATCAAGGTAGACAGATCCGGGTGTGGAGGGACCGGGAGGGCCTCACTATCTTCCAGTGGCGCAGAGGAGGACGCCGGGTCCGCCCTAAGCGCCGCTTTGGCGAATTTGTCCATGGCGCCCACTTTATTAGCACTCCGTGCTCTGCTGGACATGGCCAAGGTAGGGGAACCCGTCCACCCGGCCGAATTGAGGATGGGGCGACACGTGGAGGGTGACAGCCGGTCAGCGGCAGCAGAATATGGGTGTTGTAGGATCAGAGAGCTTGGTAGAGCGGCGACCGGGCAAATGAGGCGGGTTCTGGTGGTAGCAAGGTGGCGTAATCTTGAGCGGGCGGCAATCAGGTAAGTGGGGCACTGTGCCCTCCGGCGGCGCCGCGGGGTCCACCAGCCAGCCGCCGAAGCCCAGCAGCGGTGACCTGCAGTGAGAGATGTGGGTAGGGTGTAGGAGTGGGCCCAGTTCCAGCGGCAAGGCGAGGTATAGGGGGGGGTAGAGGTCCCAGCTCCTGTGTGGACAGCCCCACAGCGGGCGACGTAGGCGCACCGTCAGGATGCGAGCAGCTGAGGGAATGGGGTCCGCACCCAAGGGAGCAGAGGGGGGGGGGCCCAGTGTATCACTCGACACCCACCTTCCAGCCCGTAGGTGGGCGAGCCCGTTGTGTCCTCAGAGGATAGAAGCGGATGAGATCTGGAGGCGATGGTCGTCTGGCGGCACGATCCTTGTGGTCCCGGGGAGGTGGCAGAAGCGCCCCTAAGCGCCCCCCCGGCGGCGTCACCGGCAGCTCCCCCGGCGGACCGCCCAGGGACACAGGCGGCCGCAAATACGGTCAGCGTTGCAGCCCGCACAGGCCTCAGGAATCAGGTTGGGAGGCGGCGCCCGCATGGGGGGGGCAGGGGGCTCCGGCCGCAGCGCACAGGCAGGCCGGCCGCCGCAGCACCACGACAGCGGGCGGCCGCAGCTCCAGTCGCCCCAGCACAGGCCAGCGATCCGCCCACAGGCGCTCCGGGGAACCGTCTCCGCAGCGGGGGAGGCCACAGGCGGCCGCGGACGGCGGCACACAGGAGACGGGTGTCGGGCCGCCTCGAGAGCCGGCGGTCACATCAGCTGCGGCGAGGCCGCGGGGGAGGCCACTCTCCAATGGCGGCCGCGCGGTCCCCGGCCACCGATTTAGTCCAGGATTTCGGGTGCATGCAAAGGGCGGTTACTGCTGCTAAATCGCCTCAATTGCTGTAGCCAACGGTCCGGATCAGCGCCGATGCAAGAAGGATTCTGGTGGACTGCGACGGAGCTCACGAGCTAAGCAGCCATTTTCCTTGGCTGCTCAACAGCGCCCCCCGATGGTCAAGTTTTTTTAACTGCAAACGTGACCATCAGGACCCCATGAACAAAGCATTAGCCTTGGAATAAAGCCAGGTGTCAGAGCGTTAGCATCTCAAACTGCAGGCTCAAAAGGAGCCAGGGCTGCAGAGCCGCCCAGCAGGTGGCAGTGCCGTGGTGTGTAGACGGCCACTTCAGTTTGCAGACTGGCTGTGCTGAAGGCAGGTTGTCTCGATGCAAGTTGGGATGCGTCCTGCACAGCCACTCTGCAAATTGTGGGACAGAGTCCCTAATTGCCGGACAATCCCACGAAATCCGGGACACTTGGCCACCCTAGTGGAGAATCTAGAACATGGAGCATGCAGAGGAGAGGTGGAGAAGCTCACGGCTGGCAGGTGACGGGTGTGGAAGCAGTGAACACGGACGAAGACATCGAGAAGGACACCTTTGCAACACGATGACGGGCCACATAGCCACCTGCAGGGTTGGACTGGCCGCATCGGCCCATCGGCCAGTGGCCGATGACCTTTGAGGACCTGGGGGGCCAGTTTTCATGAGGTCACCCCTGGGCCGGTTTTTTTGCCGGTAAAATGTTTAGTAATATATGCAGCGCGAGTCGGCGACTCACTCACAGAGTGTCTGCTGCGGCCTGCGGGCCGCGCATGGCACGGCCTAAGCTGGGCCATCATTATTTGTTTAACTTTTGTTGTAAAATTGTTGATGTCAGTCTCACTATCAATTATGAAGATAGATGTGTGTTCCGTGGGCGGCAGCCTGGGTGCGGCCCGAGCAGCTCGCCTGAGGCTCGGGGCCAGGCCAGCATCAGAAAGGAATTTGAGACTCTGGGTGGGGCCGGGCAGGGGCCAGGGGGGGATTACAGCCATGTTCCCAGGGGCTGGAGCCAGGCTGCCTGGAGCAAGCTGGAGGAGCTGCCTGGTGCGCTGCTGGAAGCATAATTATTCATCAACGCAAGGTAACAACACATTGTTACCTTGCTTTGATGATTTGCAATTGCAAATTGCATGCATGCATCAGGGCCGGCCGCCGCCACCAGGCCGGCGGTGGCGCAGCGGGTGGTTGGTGGCCCGGTGGCCGTGCGATGTGCTCCTGTGATGATTGATGAACTGAAGTCCTAGTCAAGTCGACTCAAGTGTTAATACAATTACGATTGTGAACATTGCACCGGGCCCGGGCAGCGCCGGCGGCCTAGTGCTACTGTCTCTGCAGCAGCAGAGCTGGCTGGGCTGGGGGCGGGGAAGTTCACACAACAAGTTCAACTTTGCAGGAACTAACAACAACGTTACATCACGTGTTGCTTGCCCTGCAAAGTTGAAAGCAACTTGTGCCTGGGGCTGGGGGTCGATACAGACTCTGTGTCGCCACAATGAAGTCGGCGGAGAGACACGTGACTCAGTCTGAGAATAAAGTGGGCCTCCCCTCCTCACCCTGGGCATTATATTTTGGCCACCCGTCACCCGACCCCACGACGAGACAGCCAGTGGACTGGCTCTGGCAGACAGTACCCACTTGACGTGACGACAGAGGACACACACGCACCGCAGCACCAGCCCAGAAGGCAGGCCCCCCGGCCCGAGAAGACAGACAGGGACCGTCCGTCGACCGAAGTGAGTGCAAGCCTGAGCCCAGCAGCAGCAACACCAACTGGCAGGCAGGCAGCAGTTGTTGACCGGTGCTGCGGGCGGCTACACTTAAATACAGAAGAGTCGACTACTCTCTCGACCGTGTCCGTGAGGTAAGAAAGATTGATTGATCCACACAGGGCCTATGCTTTAAGGCAAACATTTAGCACTTTTTCTGCTAAATGACGACTAGGCCTCATAGGAAATGTACTATAATACAGCACCCACCTTTCGGCAGGTCCTGACTCCTATGCTCCTCATCACTCGCCCATCACTTTACCCCATGCGCAATGTGACCTCTCTTCCAATTTCCCACCCCGCCAGCACCCTATAGTACACCAACCCTCGCCTACTCCACCCCCCCGACCATGTCCATGACTGTCCAGGACCCCACCCAGCCTGAACTCCCAATTCACTCCAACGAGACATCCCTCCCTCCCTGTACTCCCAACTCCCCCACCCTGCCTGGGCTCCCATGGATCTGACGCTCTCCCACACCCACCCCTCACCTTCCCTACTCTCTCACATCAATCGCATCCCATCTCTGACTACTCCTAACTTCCCCCCACTCTGCCACACACTGTTCTGCCTGTCGCGCTCCACTCTAGGTTCCCAACACACCCCACCAACACCTGTGCCACTGCCTGCCTCGGCCCGCGTCTCCCCTCGAATATACCACACCGCCCCACCTGCCACACACACTGTGCCCACTGCCCCAACTCTCTCTGACTCTCTCACCAACCCGATTTCCCCCATTTGCCATACCATCCCCTCCCGCCTCAGTCCCTCCTGCTAGTACTCCATACTCTCGACACTTTACCATCATCCCATCCCTCCCACCGCCTCCCCCAGCACATCTCAATCCACTCTTGGCCCCACTAACACCTTGCTCCCCAGAGTTGCCTCCTCCAGACAATGTCTGTCTGCCCCCTCCCACCTCTTCTCACCCCTGTTACTCTCCGTTCCTTATCTGCCTGTTTCTATCCGCGCCTGCCCTTTTCCCCACCACCCTGCGTCCGCCACATCCCTGATTAGTTCCTTCTCCCTCTCTCTTCCAAGTTCCAACAGTTTGCCCCCTCTTGTCTGCGGGCCCACCATCCTCTCCCCCCCACCTGCTCCTTCCTCGGACCTTGTTTTTAAAGCCCTCCCCTTTTTCTGACCCCACCAGTTTCTAATCCACACATGTTTCTAACCTTCCCTCCCCAACTGTTTCTAACCCCTCCCGCCCCACCACGTTTCTGATCCCTACCTGTTTCTGTCTGATACCCCTCATTCCTTGCCATGCTTCCTGGCCTCTGTTCATTTCTGTCTGTACAGTGGTCCATTTTATTTCTAAAGCTATATTAATGCAACTTCCCCTCCTTTCATGCTGCCCTTCCCATGCCCCCCCACCCCCCACTCATATGCGCCTCTGCCCCTTTTTTCCTCATTTCCTTCTCTTGACTCCTGCCCTCCAACTTGCTCTCCTGCCTATTCCTCTTCCGCATGCCACACTCGGCCCCTCCTCCTTCTTTTTCTACTCTCCATCATTTCGTCTCCAAGGTGGTCCTTCATTTCACGCCTTACTCCTTCACTCGTATGTCTGCCTGAATTCCCTTCCCTATACATCCTTCCCCATCTCATCCTCGTCGAGTTCGGCTTCTCCCTCCTTTCCAGTCCTCTCCCCCAACCTACACACTTTACTTACTCTGACTGCTCAATCTTCTTGCTCTCCCCCATCCTCCTAAACTCTCATTCCCGACACACACTCCCTCAAACGTAACAATTCACCCGCTCTCATTTCCAATGCCAAGTTGCCTCACTCGTCACCCCTAACTAGTCCCCTCTTTTGCTCTTTCTGTCTCATTATGAACACACTTAAAACAGCCACTGCAAGAGACTTTACGTTTCATTGCGGTCCAGATGTTGGCGTGCATGCTTCCTGCACTAATGTAAACGTAGCACTGCCTGGATATGTTAATGTTATGTTACAGACATCCACGTTCTGTAATACACAAACACAACTGTTAATTGCTTTCTCTGACACAAGCATTGATTTCCATGGATGGGGCACACCGGCGGCACTCTTCTCTGGCTCTTTCAAACAGTAGCAATTTAGTTTAACCTGGTGTTCTTAAAGGCCATTGATGTGCAGCATTTGTACAAATAGAAACAAACACGGCGTGGAATTTGTTTTCTGGGTGTTTAACAGATTTGCTAAACTGCGTGTGACAAGCCGTGTGTGCTGTTGTGTGTGTGTGTGTTCTATAATCTGGCCATGCACTCTCGCTAGCCTCGACAACTTGCGTCTTGCCTTCAAACGTGTTCCTGTTTGTTGAGTTGCAAGTGTCACTGCATCTGTGGCTCCCCCAGCAAATTACGACTCCATCCATTGCAGCCTGATCACTTATTTATTATGGTTGGCTACTTTACATTTTTGGGTGAAAAGTTTTGTAATTTGTTATTTGTCTTTCTTGTTCTGCGTTTGTTTTTGCCATATCCCCACGTAGTCACATGTTATTTTAGGCCCGCGCGCATTTACTTACGTTGACCCAAAATATATATCACTAAAAACGTCATTTGGTATTTTAGAAACGTTAGTTGGGCTGCTGGTGGGCAAAGGAGGGCTTTAGAGAGCAGTGTGTTCTGTTTATGTTGGCCGGGCAGCCATCCTACCTTGATCACTACGCTACACGTTACGCACGCGCATCTTAGAAGTGTTTCCTATCTGTGCATGAATGACTGTCTGACTGTGTGCACTGAAACGGGTGAGCTTGGGTGCAGCATGTTAACGCCTCACTCACCTTCTTTCACGAGGCCAGTGTTTAAGGTAGATGGGGGCATTGCAATGCACGCATTTGGGTGTTTACTGTTGTGGGCCTGCCTCTATTAGCTACCTCTATCCAAGTTCCTTCTTCAGGTTATTCTGCAGTCGCATGAGGGCCACTTTTTTGAGGTGGGGGGTGGGCCACTTTTCTGAGGCGAGGGGTGGGCCACTTTTCTGAGGCGAGGGGTGGGCCACTTTTTTTTGTGTGTCCGGGCCTATTTCTAGTCCCAGTCCGACCCTGGCCACCTGTAGACTCTCAGAAGGACAAACTTAGACCACTATGGACAGGTGGAAATGAGTACAGAATCTAAGGGGGTTGCGTGAGCGGGAATGTGGCGAGAATAAGAACTTGGCAAGGAGGCTGAAGCAGTGAGCAGTGTGCAGCTGGCACCAGGGCACTGGAGGAGAGGGGAGCAAGTAAAGTGGTTGGGATTGAAAACTGTGAACTCGAGGCCGAATGGCGTTTTCGTCACATGCTGATAGGCCTAAAGCCAGCTGAGGAGATGCCAGGTGTGTAACGAACAGGCTTCAAAAGAGAAAGGGAGCTCCAAGGAAAAAGCTCAGCTTGTGCAATACTCTGGCACTTCTTAGCTATACAGAACAACAGAGCATCTATTCAGCTCACCAGCAACACCCTACTGGACTTGTGAAGAACCCCCCCTCGTGGAGATGCTCATAACTGAGTGTACTGTTGACCCGTTGTCAATAGTATGACTGATAACAACAGATACGGCTTCCTCTCTGCTTTATGCAATGCACTTTAGCAAGATTTAACTCGCCGATGTTCTCCTGCTTTTAGATATACTCTGCTGCATCCTTGAGTTGGGTGAGACTTCAAAATATGTGGCCTAGTGGCAATTATATATTGTATATATCTTAAACAGAATTTGACAGAAAGACTTGTGCATAAGGTGCTTGCTGGCTTTGTTGGCATGGGAGGTTGAATGCGTTTGCATGGTTTGTGGCGGTGGGAGGGATTCGGGGTCTGGTCAGACTGTGATTGGCACATTTCTGTGTCCTTTTAAGTTTCAACTTCATCTGAGTTTTGCCCGCAGGGCAATGTTCGATACCATCTTCTAAACTGTTGCTGTACAGTAAAATGCCATAAGTTCAGTATACTTCATGTTTATTTCTATTTCCCTGCCCTTGGACTTCCGCTCAAACTTTTACAATTCGAATCTATCTAGAGCAGGCCCGCCCAAAGGAGACCAGCTGCTTGATAGGACTGTTTACAACTTCTTTAAAGCTCTGCTGAGTCCATTAGCCTTTACTAAGCCTTATCAAGATCATCAAAGAGCTGCTTAACAGTCCGATGTGCATTCATCCTGACTGCACTTGAAAAATTAAAGTTTCCTGAAGACAGGTTACTAGGGGTGTGTGAACTTCCTGAAAAGTGCCCCACAAAATATCATGCATCACAGGCTCTAAACTTCAATGGCCTGTGAAATGTTGTGGGTCCCTTTTGGGGTGGGGCGGGAGGATATAAGCACCCCTGTACTCATACACTGCTTTTCTTCTTGGCTTTCCTCCTGTGAGGAATTCCACCATCCACACAGTGGGTGTGCGCTCACCTGGACCCTTTTGAAATGTTTATTTAAATGGATTGATGGTAGACCTGCCGCAGGGAAATGCGCAGGGCTAATCCACAGACATTTCCCTATGCACATGGCATGACAAACACATTGACCCATGTACTCTGGGTGGACACAGCCTACAGGCACAGTTCACCCTGTCAAATTTAGTTGGGATATGACAGCAGGAGTACACTATGCATCTCCAGAAGGTGGAGGACCAATCCTTCCCCCTGCCATGGCCACCCTGATTTAATAACAACAGCTCCATGGATTCCCCCCTGCTCTTTTATTGGGCCTGCAGCTGGTGGCAGTGATTCACATACCAATTAGAGGATAATTCAAACAGGCCCACATGGAGCCTGGCTGCAGAGGTTAACAAAGGAGACTGGAAATCCCAACAACCTTTCATATGCAACAGTGTCAACCTGAAGCCAGCTTCCACCCTCAGTATTGATGGCAGTGAAATGTCATGTCTGGGACTGCTTGTATACAGTAGTCCACCCCACAGGGGGACCCCATTCAAAAGGTACAAGAATGTTTGCAGGAGCCAGAAAGTCTGGTATTGCTGCAGCTTCAAGGAAGACCCACCGCTTTAATCAGGAATCACAGAGAGCTCCATTAACCAGAGACCCTTTGATCCACAACAGACAGGAAGATGGGTGGGACTTAGTCTCACATGTTTTCACCCCTTTACCTTTCCTATTGCAAAATATTCTGGTTATGACCTCATACATACAGGAGATTGTTGGTTGGAAACCCAGGATGGCTTAATTAAGGTAGGCTTAGCCTACACCAATCAGTGTGGCCCATTTGGTTTTAAAAGAGGGCTGAGCCCCTCTTTTGGCAGATCGTCTGAATAATTTGCAAGGAGTAGCAAGAAGAACTCATCATTCCACCCTGTCTGAAGGTACAGTCTGCCTTACATCTTCCACAAGTGACGGAAGGTCAGGACCTCAGAAGAGGGAAACAATATCCCTCCCCTAAACATCTCCCAGGGAACAGAGAGAGATAAAGACCACAGAGGACCCTCCAGCCGCCCCAGAACCAGTACCCAGCCAGTACACAGCATGCCCTGTTAGGCTCTGCAGCAAGCTTCCTAGGAAGTGCCAGAAGGTCTTTGAAACTACAAAAAGGAACAAGGCAGCTGCTTGCCACACACTCCTCAGCCCTGGGCTGTCCGCCTTGAAGGACGATACAATCCCATTGAAGAAGTTGGGAGAAGTGGCTCGATGAGCATCTACCAATGTCCGCCTGAAAGGACATTTTTTCGAACCAGTCAAGTTCCTCAATCTGCAATCGACAGCAACGTTGGCCGTTGTCAAGCTGCTGTTGCATCAAGACTTTTGAGATGTCTAGACCAGTGCTACAGAAATGCCGATCAGCACTGACACTGAGCTGCCATGTAGGCCAGCCTGCAGCTGTTCGCCCAGCTTTGCTTGCCGAACCATTTTACCGCCTGATACCCGCAGCTGACTCCTATCTTGATCTCTGTAGCATAAGCCTGCGAAGTGCCCTGAGGCCAACTCGACCCTGTCGAGAACCAAGAACCTCTACAGCACAAGGTACATTGTGGTTCTGTCCCCCAGGTCCTTCCCAGAAAGCCCCTACAGACTTTTTAACACCCATTGCTACCTTTGTGCTGAAGCAAAGTAACTTGGAACTGTTGCGATTATTTACCATACCGACTACCCTCATATCCAGAGTGCATCCCTTTTCCTTCTTTGAAACTGTCTGTATTCTGATATGATATGAAAGGTTATTTATAACACGCTTAATACCCAGAGGTTTCTAAGCGCAGACCCTGGATCGAACCTGTGGTGCTCCGTGTCATCTTGCTTCCAGGGTGAGTACGTTGCCCCTGAACTATCCTCCCGAGACAGGATGACCTGTATTTCGTAGTGTTAGTAGAACTGTCTGTTGTGAAAATAATAAAGTAAATATGTGTATCGAACCTTGAATGGACAGTACCTTTTATCATTGGGTATTCATTGTTATTTTTGCTGTGTTGCAACTAACCAATGATCCACAACCTTTCGGAGGAAGCCTGCCGTTCCGTCCACGTTACCGAAATTGGACAAGGAGGTTTATAATTTGCTTAATTAACCAATCTTTTTGGATCTGTTGTGGTGTACTAGAGGGGTGGGGCTGATTGATGCTTTAGAAACTGACATTCATCTCTGGACTATTGGTGCCCCTGAAGTTGATTTGTCACACCTCCCCATCCCTAGCAACCAAAGGAAGGAGTAAAAAGTCCTTCTACCATTTTACACATTTTTTCTTCTTCCCATGCAAGACTGCTAGTAATAGAGAAACCTTTAACATGCACCAATGTCATTTTCCACTGCCGTGTTGGGACCTAAAAGGCACCAATAGGTTAGTGGGCATGTTAAAGGGTCCTGTGGTGTAGGACATTAGCTCTCTCAGAGACACAATTTGAACTTGAACTTTTCCAGTAGGATCTCTGGAAGAGTTCTAAAAGTTTGTGGCACTCGATCCATCCAAAATTCGGTGCTTCGAGTTTTGCATAAAACAGTTTCATTATCTCTACTGGCAACATACCTCTTTTGGTACAGTGTTTGTCCAACATATGAAGCTAGAAGTAACTCTAAAACTGATTGACTTCACCTACAAGAAATGAACATAAGTAATTTGCACAAAAAATGAGATGAATGCCAGATGTCATATATGCATGAATAAAGCATACTGCTTGCTGACCTTCACTGTGCACATGGAACAAATGAGACACACCAGTGCCTGGAAGGAAACTGTAGTTCAGGTTCTCGTGGATGGGATGCAATTAATTAACTTTACCTGGAATGCAATGATTCAAACAAAACTGACATACCTTTCGCTTGAATTAAAGTTTGAGATAACTGAAAATAAACTGAATTTAGTAAAACAGAAAACATGCACTCTTATCTCCCCTTTCCAGCTTAACCTATGTTTCCTTCAATAAAGAAAAGTAGTGATACATGGGCTCAGGGATCGGTGTGGGAGACATCATAACAGATTGTATGTAGAAAACATAGACTGAGGAAGGTTATTAAGTGGGCTGGGGCTAGCCGAGGCTGAAACCCTCAGTCAGCCCTTTCAACCACTTTTATTTTACGTTCCATGGTCAGGATTCGAAACCATGCACTGGCAATGACTAGCCTGTGTAACGGTTCATTGTGCTATTACTTTTGGTTGTTTAATTTATAGACTACTTGACACATAAAGCCCCTAACAGGCTTTATGATTCAGTGGGCCTCATTATGAGACCGGTGGTAGCTGTGCCGGTAAAACTGGCATGGCTGCCGCCACCATCATTATTTTTTTCGACGTCCGTGATTGGGCAATTACCAGGTCCAAAATACTCCCCATTCCCATTTAGTCCAATAGGGCTCAATGGGAATTGGGAGCCAGTATGCACCGGCCCCATTCATGAATGGTGCTAGTGCTCCTGACGAGGTCTGCTCCCGGGTGCCGGACTGCTCCCCAGGTCAGACGTGCAGGCGGGAGGGCACCTGCGAGCAGAACTTGTAGTTTGCCGGTCCCTTAGCAACAGTGCTGGTAGCTTTGAGCCGGAACTCCTTAAGTTCCGGAAACCTCTTCAAGACCTACCTTTTATCCTCCTCTTTCTCTCTGCCTCTACCCTGCTAATCTTCCCTCGCTCCTGCTCTGTCTGCTGACTGGCTGCCTAGTTGTCCGCTGAGGCTTACAGGACACCAAGCTCCCCCTGACCAGTCCCGCTGCACCCTCTGCCTGGCACTACTTGCACTGCCTCCTGGCTAAACTTGCACTACCGGGTTGGGATTACCCCTTGGGGTCCCAGCCTCCCAGCACTTAACTCCTCTAAAAACCAAGAGCCAACACAATCATAAAGGTGAAACAGGCCCTGTAGAGATATACATCCTTCGCCTTTTGTGGTAACATGGGTAGAGGGACGTCTATACTCTTAAGAGGTGTTTGAATGTGGTTCAGAAGCAACCTAAATAGCAAAGTATAACAATCGAAAATCAAGGAATGTCCAATCAAGGTTCTATAAAAATATATACACTTTAATTAAACACACCTTGTACAATATAAACTGACTAGAAAACACTGCAGAATAAGAAAATATAGTAGATGCAGCACTCTGGGTAATGAATCATGGATGAAAGGCAAGCAAAATCAACAATGTTTTTGAAAAAGAATATGTACTTGTGAATTCAAAGTGGCCTAACCAGTACCCAGGGATAGAAAAATGGACCAAGGAGGCAGTTACCAGTCAATAGTACCTTCTTTGAAGTTTTTGGTGGTTCAGCAGTGCCAAACCAGACTTCTTGCGCTGGGTGAATGCCGGGCAAGAGCAAAAGGCAGCAATCGAGGGTCCTGCTGTTTCAAATGTGTTAAACAGTTCTTCAAAAATGCTCCAAGCAGATCAACAGCAAAAAACACTAGGATCCCGACTGTCTTGGCTCTCAAGGTGCTGGGAGACCCAATCCAGGGGCTTAGGGTCAAGGTGAGTCCTTTTATCATTCCCCCAAAACAGTGGAGGCTGGCCCACAACTGCAGGGGTCCTCCAAAACGGTGAGGTCCTGGGTACTGCTGTGGATGGCAGCGAGCCATGTCCTGTTCTGGCAGCAGATCACCCCCAGTAGTCCCTGGGGATGGTCAGAGGGCAGATCTTGTATATGCCTTGGAACACTTGCCTTCACCTCACAACTGGAGGATTTTAGAAAGGACTGCTATCTCAGCATGGTACAGTGAAATCTTCTCAAGTGATGACCAAAGATGCTTCAAGATAATTCCCAAGAGGATTCAAAAAGTGGTTGGAGACCCTTACTTTTATAGGCAAATGTCCCCAGGTGATTGGACTAAAGCTAGCATGTTGTACGGGTCCAATCCTTGCTCTTGAAACGTGTGGACTTTGCCTTTATTATGTCACTCCCAAAGTGCTTTGCTCCAGAGGAAGTGGAGGGGACAGGAAAGAGTGAAAAGAACAATTGATCAGGGTGACCAAACAAAGCAAACACACTCCAATATTCATTGAGTTATAAAATAAATGTCATTCTTTTGTGGTTTAACAAATCAATTTTAGTTTTAACCACGTTTGTCAATACGTACATTCGTAATGAGACAAAATGTCAACAGGACAAACAGAGGTGAAAGTACAATGCCTATACATAATGGAGTGACATTTTAGTCCATACATTTTGAACTGGACAGGCATAAAAATAACAATGTCCCATGTAACATTCTGGGATCAGGTAATCTGGTTCAAGAAGAAACGGGGATGCAGATAGAACAAATCTCTCTTCACATTCATTGACTTAGGTTAATTCACACAGCCAGTCCTCAAAGCTAGGTGCATTCTTAGACTTCCAACATTTTAATATGCACTTTTTCGCAACAGCACAGGCAACACTAAACAATCTTCTCGTAGTCTCTGAGGCTTTCCCAATATCCCCAAACAGGTATTTCAGTGGGGCTAGTTAGGGTGGGATATTCACCATGTCATCTCTAGCTTCGGCTATCTTACACCAAAATGTCATGACCAGGGGGCACGACAATACATGTGGAAGGCGTCCACATGCGGGCACCCACACTTAAAGCTTGCGCCCGTACAATCTGGAGTGAATTTAGCCATTTTGGCGGGGGTAGAGTGAAATTGGTTCAGTACCTTAAATTGGAAAAGGCGCAGCCCAGCATTTAAGGATATTGACTTAGTTGACAACATTTGCTCCTTTTCTCATCACCTTTTTTAAGTCCCACATATTTTTCCCACAGTTCTTTGATATTATTGTGAGGGGGAAGATGTGATTGTATCAACCTATATAACCTGGACACCCCTGATTGCGTGTCATCTTTTGACACCATGGCACTGATACAGCTATGTGTCTCTGGTTTTACTGGGAATGATGGCCATCTTTTGCTGAAAGCGGCTCACATTCGGTGGTACTGAAGCACTCTCAATTGGCCTCCCCTAAAGTATCAGTAAATTCGTTTTGGGATAAATAACCCATCTGGGTAAATGTCGGCAATTTTCATTTGTCCTAAGGGATCCCATGGTTTCTTTAGCATCTTGTTGAATGTGGGGGAGATAGTTGAACAGTGGAACCTCCCGGTTGTAGGGAGCATCTACCCCAATCTTCCCGAAAATTCTGGCTCAAGCGTTAATGGTTGTGCTTATGGGGTCAAAAGTGCAGGAGTCATTATACTTTTCACTAAATATAACTGACCGGATCTCTGTAGGGGATGCACCGTATCTCTCCAACGGTATGTTTACAGCCGTGTCCCTAGTCCTGTACCAGTAACCAGAAAATTGGGCCTGTGATGTCAAATAGTATAATCCAAAATATGGTGCTGCTAAACCCCCATATTCATATGGTTCAGACAATTTTTGCCAGCTAATTCCTGCCACCCGGTACCCCAAACAAATATGCAGACTAATGATTTCAGTTTAATGAAAAATGCTCACCCAGGCCACAGAGGAACATTGCCAAAGAAATACAAAAACTTCGAGAGAACCACCATCTTCAATAGGGCTACCCGCCCATACAATGGCATAGGGAGTTTTGCCCACAGCAGTAGCTTGGTGGTCAATTGCTGCAAATAGGATTCGTAATTGTCTGTGTACAACGAGTGTCGGCTGCCTGACACCATGATACCCAGTTACCCGAAGTGCACTGGTGACCATTTGAACCCCCCAGCGTTAGGAGGCTGAACTGTGGACAGCATAAGGGGAAACAGTTCTGATTAACCATCATTTATTCTGTATCCAGAGTAACATGAACATTTATGGATATCATTCATTATTGGGGCAAGGTTGTGTTCAGGGTCTTGCACATATAGCAAAGTATCATCAGCATATAAAGAGATTATCTTGGGTGGACCATTTATTCTTATTCCCTGATGCCCATGTATCTTCCTGACCAGCGCCGCCATTGTTTCAATAGTAAGAGCAAACAATAGCGGGGACAAGGGGCAGCCCTGACTAGTGCTCCTGCCAAGGGAGAATAATGCCAACAGTGTTTGATTTGTTAGGACTCTTGCCCCTGGGCCAGAGTACAACATTTGGATGCAGCTCAGAAAATATGGGCCAACTCTAAAACGCTGCAGTACAGAAGATAAATAGCACCTTGAAACAGAGTGAAAGGCCTTTTCGGCATTTAAAGTGGCCACTACCTCTCATGCCTGGGGATTCACCTGCGCCATCACACAGAACAAGCAACGCAAATTCAGAGCTGTAGATCTTGTGGGTATGAAGCCCGACTAGTCAGGGTGACCCAATTGGGGCATAACCGGGAATAGCCTTGTGGCAAGAATTTTTGCAAATATCTTAGTGTCCGTATTGATTAGTGACAAGGGTCTACAGGAGGTCACGTCCTGGGGAGGTCTGTGCGGTTTAAGTAATAATGTGATAATGGCCTCATGCATAGATTGTGGGAGTGCCCCTTGTTCCATGGACTCCTCCCATACCTTCACTAGTCTGGGAGCCAGTTCTCGTTGGAACTCCTTATCAAGCTCTATCCCCAACCCATCTGACCCCGGCACCTTCCCAGTAGCCAATGACTGTATTGCACCTTCAATCTCATCGAGCATTATGGGTTGTTCCAGGGCGAGTGTAATCTCATTCGATAGTGCCAGGAACTCTTTTGTTGTTAGATATCGGGAAAGATCTCCCTCTGTGACCTCATCATGATTAGAGTATAGGCTAGAATAATATTTGGCAAATGTTTCATTGATATCCTTTTCGCTATCTTCACTGTATTATTCAGGCCCTGGATACTAGTTATAGGGTGTCAACGGTTCTCAGTTTTCACCAAGTTGACCAACAGTCTGCCAGCCTTGTCCCCCTCACCGTACTTCCTTGCTCTAGTGGGGACTGTCATATGCAGGACCTCCCTGTCTGCCAGTTTGTGAAATTCTCCTAATTACTCTTGTATCCGTGCCAGGGTCTCCTCCTTGTGAGATCTGCTATATTTATGTTCCAGTTCCCTGGGCTGCTTTTCCCCCTGACCCAACTCCCGCCTAATACTTTTAAGGGACCCAGAGGATTTGGCCATAATATTGCCTCTTACCAACACTTTAAACGTCTCCTACAGCGCTGAGTGCGTGCAGACAGAGCCTTCATTGATACTGAAGAATTCAGTGATTTCAACGTGTCAGGAGTCAGCCACACTGGCAACTCTTGAGAAGAGACGAGGGCATTCTCCAGCATGGAGTCTGTACCGGATAGTCAGTGAACTCCAGGTTCAGGGAAACTGGAGAATGATTGGACAGGGTACATGGGAGAATAGTGCAATCCTCAACCATGGTGGCCATCTGTGGGGTCAACAACCAGATATCGATACGGGACTCTGAGCCATGAACAGAGGAGTATGTGAAATCCATGCTTTGTGGTTGAAGTGCTCGCAAAATATCTGTGAGAGGGAGGTTTAGCAATATTTGATGTAGTGTCTGCACAGCTCTGGTAAGAACGCGTGAGGAACTCAAGGATCTATCTAGTTTTGTGTCTAAAATAGTGTTAAAGACTCCCCCCCCATATTACCCAGGTCCTGTCCAGGGGAGTCAACATTTCAGCAATTGTATGCTAAAACCCAGCATCATCTAAATTGGGCCCATATATGTTAACCAATACAGTCGGGTGGCCAGCCATTTCACCCCATACTGTTACATATCGACCCTGAGGATCCACGCTACTTCTCAAAACTCGGATGCCCAACGAGGGGTGTATAAGTGTAAGAACACTTTGTGCTTGCATTGAAATTCTGTGTAATACCTCAATGGGCCCCAATCTTGTGCAAAGGATTCATTCACCCTTCCCAGAGCGTGTGTCTCTTGCAACATCAATATCTTGAGCCCATGTGGTGACACATCTGAATTAACTTTCGTTGCTTTAACTGGATTATTGAGCCCATGCACATTCCAGGTCAACAATTAGATTTTTAACCCTCTTCCCATGATTCCATCAGCTGCCATACCTAGTAAATTCTGTGAAAGGATGGGCTAAGTTTGTACCCAATGTCCATATGGTTGCTTTGAACATGACCATTACATTTTCAACTTTTAACATCCCAAACCACCCCATCCCCTTCCCCACTTTCTCCACCCTCCCAAACGTTACTATGTCACTCTGTGAAACGTTTGCATCTCGTTGTCCTACCCCACCATAAGGTGTCTCATGGATTCCCTTCCCCAACTTGGACTTTGTCTTGTGTATACCCCTCCTGCTCCAGCCACCCTCACCATCTGCCCAAACTAGATGATGTACCCCACAGTAACTTGTGGAACTTTTCTGAGGCACGTTGGCTGCAGCTACCTTAACAGGCTACTTTATTTACCGATTTATTTATGCCTGCCTGCTTCTTGTCATTACATTAGTCTCCGGGTTGCTCTCTCTCGTTCTCTGGTCTGGGATTTTAGTTCTGGTCTGCGTCTCTGAGTTGAGGTGCGATTGGAATGGAAGACTCTACATAGTTCATGGCCTCCATTGGATTCTTGAAAAAGTGTGCCCTGCCTCCATGTTGAAAGTTTTGCCTGAAATATCAAGGCATATGGAACCCGCAACATTCTCAAGAGCATTTCTATCTAAAGATAGCTGTATCACCCTTGCCAGAGCCCTCATAGTGTCTAAATTAGACTATTGCAACGCCCTCTACATTGGTTCCAACAAATACATCATGAAGAGAATCAAAACCCTCCAAAACAACGCCCTTGGAGCGGCCTTGGGCATATGCAGGAGAGATCACATCTCCGAATTCAGAAAACAAAACAACCGGCTCTCTACGAGTGACAAAATCCAGCTTAAAACCGCCTCTCTGATGTATAAATGTCTCAATAACGCAGCCCCCTCTACCTTAGAAAAAGATTTTGTAGAAAATCGTCAACCAGGCACACCAGATCAGAGAATGCTAACTGCCTCATTGTCCCAAGAACTAAATTATCTAAGGTGGGGGGTTGTAACTTTCCTGTAAAATCTGCTGAGCTATGTACATCTCTGGCCACTACTATACGAGCGGACCAGCCATATCTTCAGTTCAGACAGAAACTTGTCAATCGATTCAAAGCACATGATCAGTAAAGCCTGACATCTGCCTCACAGTCCTTAAATATTGCTTGCCCTTCACCAGCATGACCTGCTACTGTATCTTCTTTCGTCTGTTCTACTTTCAACTTGCACTACCCTGTATTGATCTCTTTATGTATGTATTGTATTTTGCCTATGTAACTAAGCTGTGAACTGTCTTGCAACCGTTGCGCCCTAATACCCTCGGGTCTGGTGCGCATTATAAATGAATAAATAAACAAACAAACAAATTTTCTTTTCACCGGGTCGTATGTTCTTCTCTGAGCCTGTACCCCTGCTTCAAAGTCTGGATAAATGTGACTATTGCTTGCCTCATACCGTAATGTTCCTTGTTCTCTTGAAAGCCCCAGGACATGGTCCCTATCTCTGTAATTCAATAGTCCTGCAATAAAAGTGAGAGGGGGTCCCCAGGTCTTGGGACTGTGGCCAGGGTACGATGCGCCCTTTCCACCAAGAAATGTTCGGAGAATGAGGCTGTAACGAATATGGATCTGAGGAGTGACTCCACAAATGTTTCCATTTGACCTTTACAGGACAATTCAAGGATTCCAATGATTTGTACGTTATTTCTTCTGGATCTTGATTCCAAATCATCACATTTGCCTTTTATCTTGGAGAATTCTACCTTCAGGTGCGTTGTGTCCCAATCATGTTGATTCACTTTGTCCTCCGTTACACTAATTCTGGCTTGAGCTTAATTTATCCGTCTGCTCTCAACATTCATATTCTTAAATGATATGAGGGTAATTTTAGATCCAAGCCGGGGGTTGGCACAGTTTGCATATTAGGACATAGATATCCACATGATGTAACAAAACCATTGTCATTGAAAATATGTTATGTTCGGAAATCCCCTGCTTGGATCTAAAATTACCCTCATATCATTTAACAATATGAATATTTATGTATTTCTTTTCACGTAATGCACTGAATCACCGATCACACTGTACATGTCACAACAATGGTGTGTGCTCAACATATGATACCCTATGAACCTGTCAAAAATTGTAGCCTTGATAAAGACCCGTCAATGGGCGAAACACGTGTCAGCACTTTTTGGTGAACAACACATTTTCAATAAATCACAAATAAAATGCAAAGCAAAAACGTGTAGACTATACCTACTATGCTCAGAAGTAAATTAAGAAAATGCTTAGAACCAAATGCACCAGCGCCATATGAGTAGAAACACCAACCAAATTGCATAGACCGACACTTTGGGCACCAAGACGGCGGGCCCTATGATTTTGACCAACTGGCTGCAAGTGCAACTAGACCGGAAAGAACACAACGAGTAAGGCACAGCAACCACTAGTTCCTAGTGCTCATATCTCTTTCAGTACCTATACTTAAGGAACAAGGGAGCTGCTGCCATCCCTCAGCACCAGAGAACCAAGAATGGCGGACTACATCCTATCCAGGAAGGAGGACATCAAGTCCCTATTTGCCCCAAGGGAATTAACAATGCATGTCTTCCCACCAACACCAAACCAAACCAAACCAACCAGAAATGTCACGGTACAAATTAATTAAACTGTAAACATTATGCACAAGGGAGATCATCAAGTTCTGGGGGAAATTCACACTCCAATCATATCTCCAACATGATAAAATCCCACAGGGACTCAGGATAATTATTTTCCTGGATTTTAATAATCCAGAAGACGCAGACCTTGTGGTCTCTGGGAGGAGAACTTAACTAATGGCTCTAAGGTCATGCTAGAGCTTTTGATTGAACATGCTGAAAGAGAGCACAAGAGGCTGGCCACAGCCATAGATACAATAAAGGAAGAACTAGAAGCGAGCAATGCCCCAGCAAGCTCAAAGGACAAAAACTACTAGACAATGCACAAGATACTTAAAGCTCATCAAGATGAGGTAAAAACACGCAAATGTCTCAAATTCTCAAGAGACGAGAAGGATTATAGAGATGACAGAGACTTCACATTTCCACCTAAATACAATGACTACTACAAATCTGCATCAAAAAAGAGCACTCCGAATAGCTCCCCTCAGAGCTCTGACGTTGATAGTGAGCTGGAAAACAATAATGAGGAGCAGCCCGACACAAGCGTAGCCACAGAAGAGATAACCAACAAATCGACCACAATGTCAGCAAACAAAGAGGATACGTTTTTAGACCAAATTGACAAATTCAAGAAAGGGAACAAAGACACGAACACCAAGCGTGTAAGATTTCAGGACCGCATAGAAGCAAATACGACAACGGCAAGACCAAACACAGAGGCAAAATAGGCAGAATCAAAAAGCCACGCAGCCAAAAACAAAGGCATTTTGAGACTCACCAGATCGAGGACACAATTACAACAAAGGGATCAGAAACACTGAATTTGGTAATGAACCTATGCCATCACTCATAAAAATATTTTTCTAAGAAGGTGGACTGGAAACCGAAACGAGTAACCAAACCAACAATCAGTGATGTGACAATGGACATTCTGGAACAAACACATTCACTGGTTAATCTACTGTGTGTGACTTCAGAGGACGAACAAACAAAGAGATCATTAATGCAAGACCTCGACATTGAAGAATGCACTCTTAAGACTAAAGAGCTCCAGAGGAAACCAACATTTACCCCCAATTTACAGGGGGACAATGCCATTGAAATTTTTTCTAAAATGGTTGCCAGAGACCTGGCGAAAATGGGAGACAGCAACCGGAACAGGTACAGGAGAGGACACACCAACCTGAACAATCATGAAGTCCGGGCATTGGAAAACCTGAGAAGTAATCCAGACCTGATCATCAAAGAAGCAGACAAGGGAGGCAACATTGTTAAGCTTACTAACATGTTTAAGTTTGCGCGGACTAGTCCATACATGCCCACAACGAGTCCACCGCTAATCTAACCCCTTTATCAGCCAGTCTGCTCGCTACTTCCTCCCAATATTGTGATTTCAGGGAAAGCCCAAAACATATGTACCATACATGCGTTTTCTTCCCCGCATTTAGGGCAGTATTGCTTAACCGCTTTCGCAAACTTGGCAATTTTCCCGGGGGTCATGTATGCTCTGTGGGTGATGTACAGCTGTATCTGTTGCAGTCTGGCATTTCTCGACACTTATGTCTTATGATATCCTTGCATCCTCCCCCCATAATCCATTGCTTATGGTTTCCCCACTCTCCTCTTTCCAGCCCTGCCTTTGCTGGGCCACCTCTTTACCCGCTTTGGACATCAGTATCTCGTAAATTCTGGAGACCTCATGTCCTCTTTCTGGCAATGCTTGGAATGTTTCTATTGCTGCATCTGGCTGCTGGGCCAGTTCTGTTTCTGACCATGACTTCGTTAATAGCTTAATCAGCCTAGCGTATGTGATATACTGTCCACTGTGTAAGCCCGTGTCCTCTATTAATGTATCAAACTCCATCCTTTCCCCTTCCCACCACATATATCCCATTTTTGTCACTCCCACCGGTTCCCAATGTTCCCGAATAGCCCGCCTCAGTTGTTCGTCTATGCCGCCTAGTGTTACATGGCAGACCTCTGGTGTGCACGGCAGCGGATTCCCCATTACAGCACAGGCTCTGTGCCAGATCTTTTTGCCCAGGGTCAGCAGTGCCGATCCATTCTGTGTCGGTGGATCAGTCACCCACATCCACTCATTTAGGAAATAAGGAGCGCATTCTGCCCTCAGTAACATAGTCTCCGATGTGATGTCCTCGGATAACCACCTCACTACGTATTGAAGATAACTGGCCAGGTAATACACCTCCAAGTTGGGTAGTCTTATCCCTGCCTTGTCATGTGGGTTCTGTAATTTCCAAAGGGCTATCCGATTTCTGGTATTGTGCCAAATGAACCCCCTGCATATACTGTGTAAGATGGAAAAGAAGCATTTAGGTATAAAGTATGGGACGTGGGCGAAGTTATGTAGCAGCCAAGGTAACACTATCATTTTGAGCAGTGCTGTCCTCCCTGCCATGTTTAGGGGCAACTTTGACCAGAATTTCATACTTTGTTGAATATCTTTCACTGCCTTTACCATATTATTTTCATGTTCATCTTCTATTTTATGGTATAAATCGATCCCCAAATATCGAAAAGTGACCACCGCCCACTCAATCAGTAAACCAGGTAACGCGCATTTAGGTAGACCTATATATCTGCCCAAAGGGAATATGCTAGATTTTCGCTGGTTTATTGTTATGCCCAACGGTTGTGCGAATCGTCCGAGTAACTCTAGTACGTATTGGAGGTTTTCTTCCGGTATTGCAGATACAGCAACATGTCATCTGCGTATAGCGATATCAAGTGCTGTCCTCCGTGCGTCTTTATACCCACTTCCCCATAATAATACCTGAGGTATGCTGCCAATGGTTCCAGCACCAGAATAAATAGCATCTGTGACCAGGGGCATCCCTGTCTGGTTCCCCTGCTCAGCGTCCAACATTCAGAAACCACGGGTTGCTGTCCGGACTCAGGTGGTTGGTTCATTGTACACTAATTTCACCCATTGCAGGTGCCCAGGTCCCATTCCGAATTTCTCTAAGACTGCCAGCAGCCATGGCAATTTTACTGAATCAAAGGCTTTGACTGCGTCCAATGAGACTGTTGCCTGCTCTTGGGTGCTCCCGGCCGTCTGGTCTATGATATGGTGCAATCTTCTGAGGTTGTTGGAAATGCACCGCTGGGGGACATATCCCATTTGATCGTGGTGTATTAGGGAGTCGAATCAGCTTCGATAGTGGCCTATAGGATCCGCAGTCCGTACCCATTTCTCCCGGTTTGAGGAGAGGGACAATGACCGCCTCCCGCAGAGTCTCCGGTAGCCTACCCTTTTCAAACGCCTTGTTCAGCATAGCTAGCAGGTGCGGGAGCAGGTCCATCATGTATGTTTTATAGAATTCACTTGGGAGGCCGTCTGCTCCTGGGGCCTTGCTGGTGGGCAGGTTACGGATTACATGTTCCAATTCCTCTAGTTCAAGTGGGGCCTCCAACCTGTCTCTATCTGCTTCTTCAAGCCTGGGTAGGGTTATCTCTTCTAATACTTCATGTATGTCGAGGCCTTCGCCCCCTGTGTTATCCGTATACAGTTTGCAGTAATATCTATGGAAGCACTCATTCACCCCCTCCTGGGTGTCTGCAAGTGTGCCGTCCTCGTGGCTCATCTCTCGTATCACCTGCCTTGAGGTTTCATTTTTACATGGCCAGGCCAGCAGTCTGTCTGGTTTATCCCCTTCAGCGTGTTGTCTTTCTATATATTTTCTGTAGTTTAGATTGCACAATCTCTCCCAATGGGCCTTACACTTCTCAGTTAGGCGTCGTATGGTCTCTGCCCTCTCTGGGGTCTTCAGCCCCGCATGCATTATATCTTCAATCTCCCTTTCTGCAGTTAGCAAGTCCTCTACTATACCCCCCTGAAAACCAGTCGCTTTAGAGATCGCCTCCCCCCTCACTACTACCTTAAATGCCTCCCACAGCGTTCCTGCAGACTTGACACTTCCCATGTTTATTTAAAAATATTCTTGTATTACTTTTCTTAAGACCTCTCTTAAGATAGTATCCTTGAGTGCCTCCACTCGAAGCTTCCACATCAGAAACCTCGGTTTGGGTGGTGAAATCTGCCATCTCACAACCAGGGGCGCATGGTCCGACAGGACTGCTGCTTTATACTCTGCATCTTTTATTTCCTCCACCAAGGAGTCAGCCACAAATATGTAGTCCAACTTGTTATGCAGGTCATGTGCGGGTGAATAATGTGAATATTCTCGGCATTGCGGGTGAAGCTCCATCCAAATCTCGGTCATTTGAAAATCCTGCTTAAATGTGGCTAGGGTCTTCGCTGCAGGATTTGGTCTAGTCATCTGGTTGTCAGACCTGTCCATCACGTGGTCTAGTGTACAATTGAAGTCTCCTTCGATTATAACTGCTCCCTCCATGTATGTGTGTATGTATGTATATAATCTTATATAGCGCCGGAAGCCCGCAGGCATCAGGGCGCTTGACATAAAACAATACAACCTATAACTTGATGGCTATCACTACTCCTATGCTGACTCTAACAAAACTGGTTCCATTTCCTGCGAAATCACCTAAAGAGGTGTGTCTTCAAACCTTTCCTGAAGCAAAGAATATTTTCTTCTTGTCTCAACTTAATAGGGAGACTATTCCACTGCTGAGCAGCCAACACGCCAAAAGATCTGCCCAAACCAGCCTTTAACTTCTGTTTAAGCACTGTGAGAAGCCCTTTTCCTACTGAGCGTAGATGTCTCTGTGGGGTGTAAGGCACAAATGATTCTTTAAGTATTGAGGGGAGTGACCAACAAACATCTAGGAACTATGGGCTGGTAGTGGTGTATAGATTCCTAAAATACTGTGCAGTATCATTATTTGGGGCATAAATGTTTATTATGTTGACTACTTTGTTGCCCACCACCCCCTTGACCAATACCATTCTCCCACCCGCTCCCACTTCCTGCCATAACAATTTGAAAGGAACATGAGGTGCTATCCATGTGAGGACCCCCCTAGCATACACTGAATATGTGGCACCTATAGTGGTCCCTTTCCATTTCCTCCCCATCAACACTAATTTTTCTTTGGTCAAGTGGGTTTCTTGTAACATTGCTATATCTATCTTTTGCCGCTTTATGTACATCATGATTTTGTTGCGCTTAATGTAGGTGTTTAATCCCTGCATTTTCCAGGTCACTATTCTCAGGCCTCCCATTTTAGCCGTATCCTACACCGCCCAACCTCCTCCACACCCTCTTCCTGTGTGGGTTAAGTTGAGCTTGTAAGCGCACCGTGTTGTTGCCCTGCATTATTACCAGTACTCCCTCCCCTCCCCCCCAAACCACACTCTATTCCCAACTACCCCCTTCCCAACTACTTTCCCCCCAACATGTGCCCAGCTCCATCCCTGGATCTCTGGCTCCCCTGCTTCTCGACCTCCACCCTGCCGTTGCTGGTGTGATGGTCGCTGCAGGTGGATACTATACTACAATATTCTACCTAAACTACCCTATGGGGGTGAAGTCACACTCTACGGTATTGCTCCCATGTTTTCTGCGCAATGCACCTTAAATTTTACAGCCAACTGTCCTCCACCGTCTCAACCCTGTGTCGTCATACCGTACTCCCCGTCCCTTCACTTTATATAGCCAGGGCCCTCCTGTCCTCCTGGATCGTGCTCCATTTTGGGTTGTCACCCAATATCAGCCCATCGTTCCCGAACAAACTTTAGAGGAAAAACAGCAGTTCACTTATCGTTCCTCTCCAGCTCCCGGTCTGCTGCTTCATCTGGACTGTTCATCCCGTCCAACCATCTAGCTGCATCCTCAGGAGTCTTGAAGAAGAGCGCTTTGCCACCATGCAGGACCCTGAGCCTCGCTGGATAGAGCAGCTAGTATTGCAGGTTGGAGTCCCGCAACCGTCTCTTGACCGCTACGAAATTCAGGCGTCGCTTCTGTACCAGGAATGTATAATCCGGGTACGCCATGATGGTCGCCGAAGCTCTGGAGATAGTTCCAACCTTCCTGAAGTACTCAAGGATCTTTTCTCTGTCTCTATAACACAGCATCTTGGCTATAATCGGGCGGGGCGGGGCTTCAGGTGGTGGTTTCCGCACTGAGCCCTCTCTACTGCGAAAACTTGGGATAATGTGCCCGCCCCTATCTCTTGTAATATGATGGCCTCAATGTCCTCAGTGGGATTGGGATTTTCTTCTCCTTCAGGTAGTCCCACGATACGTATGTTGTTCCTTCTCGCCCTCCCTTCCGCTTCTTCAACCCTGTTTTCCAGGTTGTCCACCTTCTGTTGCAGGATTTGCATCTCCTTTCTGTTCTCTTTGCTGGTTTCTGTGGCGGCTTCCATCTCTTTCTCCAGCGTGCCAGTTCATTCGGCTATGGCTCTGACGTCCTTTCTCAAGAGATTGACTTCTACACTAACCGCATCTATCTTGGCATCCAGGGAGATTCGCACTTCGTCTAGTTTGGATTCCCAGCCAGTCTTCAGTGCAGCGATGGACTCAAGGATCCTTTGATCTTCTCTCGTGGCTCTTCTTCATCGGGTGTGGTACGTACCTGTGGGCTTGCTACTACCCTGGATTGACTTGGCTTGGTGAAAATATCCAGTGAGGACTGCTTCGCTTTAGACTTGGCCCCTTTGGACGACATCTCGCACTTATGGTCTGTCTTGTTGTCAGGCATGCATATTTTCTGGGTTTTTAGTTCTCTATTTGTACGTGGCCGTCCGGGCGCCCCCAGGGTGGCGTGTCGCAGCTGGTCAGGTTGCCCCTGGTGTTTGTCCTTGTGCGTTAGTGAGGCCTTCTTGTGTGATCTATGGTTGTCACTCACCGCTACCGTATGCTTTGTATTGGATCTTCCTCCAACCAAGTTTCCACCGTCTGTTTGCTCAGCCTCTCAGTGCCCAGGTCTTTTTGGTCAATGTGAGGCGCTGTGCCTCAGGTGATCTGTGTCTCTTTCAAATCCTACTGCTTCTTGTCAGTTGGTTGTGCAGCTACTGATGGGCCTCCGTCCTTATCTTAATTTGCTCGGTGGCCCCATTTGTGTAACAATGCCGGACTTCCCAAGCGTTATGTTGAGTATCACTTGCTGTGGCCCTTTTGGTGTGTCACACTGCCTATGGTGGCCGCTCCGAAATTTGATGGCTGTGCCTCTGGATGTTGGAAGATTTGTTATTTGCCGCCTCTCCAGGATGTTGTTCTGTCCTCATGTTACCCCGCCTGATTGGGTTGTGATGCAAGCTGGTAGTCAGTTTTGCACTTGCACATTATGTGCTTTGTCGGAGCCCCTTTTTGTTAGTCAGTGTGGTCACCCCCCTGTTTCCCTGCCCCGTGGTTCCGTTGTGTCCCGCTCACTCTTGTGCGGTGCTGCACTGAAGTCTCATGATGATGCCGGGTGCGGAGTCAGACAAGCTATTGCAGGTCTGTAGGTTCTCTCTTTATGTCTAGGCATCCGCGGTGTCTTGCGTCCCACATCTCATCTGTGCAGATGGTCGTTATGCGTGAGCTTAGGGTCCTGTGTCCCCTCCTCAGGTTGCCATTTTTGGCCGAGTAATTACTCCGTCAAGCACTCTGCAGCCCCTTCTTCCTAGATGCCTCCCCACACCAGGGCCATGGCATTAGTTGTGGTTGTCTGTGTTCGCGGTCCTTCCTGGAGCTCCTCTTGCGTATGCCACAATGATGCATCCACTGCTTCAGTCAGATTCCGCTCGCAACTGTTGCACCACCACCCCTCCTGATCGGGGAGGCCTTCTTGGTGTTTAACAGCTACGGTCGAAGTTCGAAGTTCACCTCAGCATCTGTAGTGAGGGGTGGGATGATGCACTTCACCAGCTGTTCCCGTGGTGGGTTGTGGATGTTTCGATGTCCTTCTCCACCTCAGTCACCAGCTTGGGGATATTCCGCTGCGCCGACCAGCGCTGCAGCCTCGCATCCGTGTTCTGATGTCTGCGGAGTACTGCTTGTCCGCGATGCTTAATAACATCGGAGCTGTCCAAGTCCCTTTGTCCCTGCCGCATCCGCCATCTTGGATCTCTCCTGACGCGACCCTCCTCGATCTCGCCATGTCTTTTGCCACTTCTTCCTCACATATTCCGGGCATATGGTGGTACTGCATTGTTTCGCTTAGGTTAACCTACATGAACCTTCCTTTTCGTCCACCACAGGTGCGATTTAGTGCACTTTCTTTTACGGATACATATTGGATGGTGCAGGAGCTCCTCTGAGTGTGCATCTTTTCAAACGGGGGGGCAACATTGTTATCATGAACAGGGAAGACTACATCCAGATGGCCCTGATGCACTTCCAAACACCAGCATGTTATGAAATTCTATCAGCTAACCCTACCAACATTATCAAAGAACAAGCAGACACCCTCATTAAGAAATGGCACCAGAGAGGACAATTGACGGATGATGAGGCAAAATACCTTAAGACAGACCATCCAAGGATTCCAACCATTTACTTTCTACCCAAGGTGCATAAACCATATATCAAGATCCTGAAGGAAGACCAATTGTGAGTGCAATTGGATGGACATTATAATCTCGGTCACCCCAGATGGTATAGAAACCAGGACCTACAGGAAGCCCACAGAGGTTAACTCGGTCCTCTTCTCCCCAAGCTGTCATAAGAAGAAGGTTATTGAGAACATCCCGAAAGGTGAATTCATCAGGGCATGTAGGAACTGCAGCACAATGAAAACATATCAAGAAGAATGTGACCTACTACAGGACAGATTTCTGAAGAGAGGATACAAGATATCCAACATCGAAACTGCAATCAACAAGGCAAGCATGATCCCCAGGGACAAGCTACTCAAACCGAAGTCCAAGAATGACAGATCCCAGGTAGAAAACAACATACGATTTGTGACGGAATGCAACGCAGACAGCTTTAAGTTTCAAAGAATTCTTAGAAAACACTGGCATCTTCTTGGAGTAGACAAAGACTTACAGGAATGGGTCTCTGACGAACCCAAAATATCTTATTGCAGAGCAGCCACCTTAAAACGCATGCCGAGTCCCTCATTTATGGAACCACAGGCAACTGAAACAATGAATTGGCTAACAAGACAAATCAAGCCAGGATTCCATAAATGTGGCACATGCTCAATGTGCCCACATGCACTGACCACCAAAACTGTACAATTTGGCTTGATCCATGAAAAAAGTATTGAGCAGTTCATTAACTGCAGGTCAAAGTATGTAATCTACGTAATTATATGTGTATTCGGTTAGAAATATATTGGGAGCACTATACGGGAATTACGTACGAGGATTAGGGAACGCCTCAACTCTTTGAAAACAGCAGAGGCAAGGTATCCATTATCCATACATTGGCAAGAACAACATCAAATGGGTAACCACAAAGGGATCCAATTTGTTGGATTGGCAATGATTAGAAGCGATGCAAGAGGAGGAAACAGGGCCCTGAGACTTTGTCAGAATGAAGCAAGACTAATCAGCAGGACAAGAAACACGGAACACGGCCTCAACACAGAACATGAGTTAAATGTATTTTTATGATGAAATGACTCCTGTTTGACATCTGTCTTCCAAACTCTTCTTATCCTGACAGGCTGTTATTGGTACCTTCCGTATGTGATCTTATCCATCAGAAACTGTGAATATGGGGACCATGAAACTCAGCACCCCCGTTACACATCTGCAGTATTCCTCCTCACTGCACCGCCCATAGCCTACCTATTCAGGGCCAACCCATACTTGCAAAGCATCTGTGTGAGGACCCCCTGCAATACAATCATCTCCCAATTGAGCATCAGCCAACCCTCATTGACTCCACCTCTAGTAACGGGCAATTGCCCTTATGATCAATTTAAACAGGGAACCACGTTCAAACACATCTACCAGATGGCGGGTACTGGACGGGCACATCTCATACTATAGTCCTTATGCCTCACGGCCAGCCATACGATCGAATCCATTTGATCTTTGGTGTTAACCACAGGACACTTATAATGCGCAAAACATCTACGTCCATATTTTCTAATACTAATCCCCACCTGGAGAAAGTGAGCATCCAAGCCACAAGATTTTATCAAAATTCTTCTGAATAGCATTATTCAGCTGATCCAAACACCTCGGCCCATAGACTAACAAGTCTTAGCTGAATCAGTCACCATGGCCCCACTAGCACTCACGCACCACAGCAAAACCATTTCACCAAACCAGGTCAGTCTATGGTGCCAACCCCTGTGCACTTCCAACTCATAGAGCCTCTACTTTCGTTTTTCCCCAACCTGTCCCAACCGGACTGAACATGTTTAACAGACTCACATGACCATATTAATCTCTTCCAAATAACAATATTCAGCTGTTGCACTCACCACAGTCCCATTAATAACCTTACTTATCCAGTTCAATCACCGCGGTACCTTCTAGGTGATACTTATCACTCGTAGTATCAGTAATTAACATTTCAGCGCCACACCCGTTCTCAGACGTAGGCTGAGACCTTGTGGCAGAACCAGACATAGGCTGAGGCCATATGGCAGAACTAGCCAACCAATATTCAGTATGCTTGTATTTCTTTTCACGTAATGCACTGTATCACTGATCACATTCACATGTCACAACAATGGTGTGTGCTCAACATATGATACCCTACAAACCTGTCAACAATTGTAGCCTTGATAAAGAACCGCCAGTGGTCAAAACACATGTCAGCACTTTTTGGTTGAACAACACATTTTCAATAATTCACAAATGTTGTACAAAGCAAAAACCTGTGGACTATACCTACTACGCTCGAAAGTGAATGAAGCAAATGCATACAACCAAATGCACCAGCGCCATACGAGTAGAAACACCAACCAAAAGGTATATTTATGTATCTCTCACTGGTCGAGGTGGCTGTATCGTGAGGGTAAGATAGGGCAGTAGCGTGTGCATAACTGGAATGTGGGGAGGGGGATCTCTGTGTTGCCAAGGCCTCCCAGGGGGTTTAGGACTGGCAGCTACCAACTTAAAAAAAGAGACAAATAACTATTCACCGGCTGACCCAGTGAGGTAAATGGCGCTGGGGACAGCAGGGCTCCAATTTGCATATCCTAAAGATCTCCTATTCATTTTAAAGCACTATTTTCATTTAGGCATTTTTCTCAGCAACCACTGCCATACTTCCTTGATTGATGTGTCATTTATTAGGTGATTTTGTTGATATCAAATTCACCCCCCTGTGATTTAGGGAATTGTTATGGCAAGCTAAAAGGTGTTCCTGGCTGCTCTGAGCATGTCCCAGATTTAAGTGTTGGCAAATTGGTGGGGGGTAGAAGTAGGTATTTGGAGAGCAAATTACATATTCATAATTATTATGCTTTTGTGTAAACAGCAGAAAATTGCCACATGGCTATATTGCGGAAATGGTGGTCATTTCATTAAATTCCCCATGAGTAGCTGAAGTGGAGTATATGTATGTTATGGCAGTTACTAGTAAATTATGAAGTCTTGCTACAAAACTAGGTATTGCCAAAAAAGTTGACATGAAAACAAAAGGTGATTTCAAAGAGAAGTTGCAATATGTCTGTTCAAGACTCTTAAACCAATCCATAGAGAGAGGCTGGATCTGCGAGGAGATAGAAGGGTAACTGGCCAATCCTCATTGCAAGAACTCTTGCAGGAAAATGCCCAATGTTGTAAACTTGATGGTGTCATCACGTGTATATAAAGTCAATGCACTATGAGAGAGGGAGGGAGCTGCTAAAATTACCATCGAGGGAGCTTCTAAAATTACCATTAAGAGAGCTGCTAAAACCTATCATCTGACAGCCAGAAGGAAACACCAAAAGGAGATTTGGCTGAGATTGCATCTGCGTTGAGCTGTTTTTTGTTGTGAAGGTTTAAAAGCTAACTGCTGGAGAGCTGGGGACCATCCTTGAGAGTGGAGTGACCAGACCCCAGCCCTGTCCTTCCAGAGTGTGCTGAGATGCAACCGGCTTTCTGGAACTTTAGAGAGAGGTTTTCTATGTAAGTGAAAAGGAACCCTTTCAAGCAAAAGGTAGGGGAATCTGCCTGCCTTAAATACTTTCACTCTATAGCGGGCGGGGATGGATGGGGCAAAACTGTGCAGACCCTTAGCCTATTTAACTAAATAAATATTAATTTAATGAATTCCCGTTGGCGTAACACCACAGGGTGTTCTTTGTTAAAATTCAAAATTAACATAGCTCATTACAAGTGTGCGCTGAAAGCTATAGTCTGTAATTTAATTGGACAATCTTGCTTTTCAGATTCACCCACACAAACCTTTAAGTCGAGGGGGTTCTGAAATATAAAATTCTCAAATCAACCCTATTTTATTTTGTCCTGCTTCCCCAAGACATGCTTTAAATTCTCAAATCATCTCAATTTTTACCATCCAGCTTCCCCAACACAGGCCGTTAAGTGTAGGGTGGTCATGCATCCAAAATTCTCAAATCATCCCAATTTTTACCATCCAGCTTCCCCAACACAGGCCTTTAAGTGAAGGGGTGGGTCCTGATTCCGAAATTCTCAAATCATCCCAATTTTTACCATCCAGCTTCCCCGACACAGGCCTTTAAGTGAAGGGGTGGGTCCTGATTCCGAAATTCTGAAATCATCCCAATTTTTACCATCCAGCTTCCCCAACATAGGCCTTTAAGTGGAGGGCGCTCTGAAATCCCAAATTCTTAAATCATCCCAATTTTTCTGTCTGACTTCCCCAACACAGACCAAAGTAGGGGGGGTTCTAAATAAAACACTGCTAAATGACCATGTGTTTATTTACTGCTAGCCTTTACAGTACGCAGGAAAACCTAAATTGTACAGCATTGCAAATGTAAAGTGATTTTATTCTGGAACCAGTGTTGATGATCATTTATTTTGAAATGTGTATAGAGTAAAATATTGTGACTTGAGCTTTTCCAACCAAATTGTGTGAGTTATTTATGTAAAGGGAAGTTTATTTTGTTGTGTGTGAAATTTTAGTGCGATTTTCTATTACCTATCATCCAAACAACTTCAAATATATTTCCTGTAGACAGGCCTGGTTCTTGGCTCATTGGTAGCTCAGGATCCAAGAGGTGTGATATGTATCAGAAATAGGGCTGAATAAAGAACTGACATTAAACCGTTTATTGTATGACACCTAGATTGTGATTGTGCAGGGAAGGAACTCCCTGTGCTGAGGGTGTCCTCCCAATAAACCGTTACAATGTGCCACCAGGATAACATCATAAGAGTTATGTAGTTTTTGGAACAGGGAGCATATTTTGAATGCAGAGCCTGCGCTGTAGACACATGAAGGTCACTGCTGCTGTCAAGAGGGAACCTGTGACCTCTGAACCTGTCTTTGGCATGGAGCTTTATGAAAGGCGAATCTGATTAGCAGATTTCTCCTGCAGAGATGGAATTGCCCACATCATTGTATTACTTAATGAAGATAAAAAAAAAGCCAGAGCTTTCACACCCTTGCCGGATGGCAATTCCACACACTCCCCACAGCCAAAAGGGTTAAGAGCCACCCACCTTAGGGTCAGGCTCATGCTCAAGGCAAAAAAACAACTGAATGCCATCTGCACTACCATGTTTAGGTCCAGACTGAAGCGGCATATCCTTTTTATCTCTCTGTATAGAGATGTCCCAATGCCCAAGTTCTGGATTCTTCCCAACCACAGCCTAGCTTCTCTCTAATCCCATGCCAGATGGCAATCACCACATTCACTTATCTCAGCACCCCATGGCCTGGTATCATGATGGTCTACTATTCTACTCCCACAGGTTGTACATCCTCACAACTGATCAACGTCGCACAGTCATCAAGGAGTAAAAACCACGGCTGACTTGATCATGCAATACTTTTGGTGCCTAGCTTGACTCAACTGGTCCGTTCCTACGTCGCACCCTCAACAAGACATCAAGGCAAAAAGTAGCAGGACTCTTGCTCCTGACAAAGTGTCCACCATACCCATGGTACACCATTGCCACCAATTTCATTGTGGAACTGCCATGATCAAATTGAATGAATTGTATCGTGGTAGTAGTGGATTATTCTCTCAGTGTTTCACACTTTATACCCCTACAATCATTGCCCACAGCTGCGCAAATGACATCTTCCACGATGTTTACCGTTTTCATGGATAAACAGAGACGATCATTTCAGATCGGTGTTCACAATTCATATTGCACTTCTGCTAACAGTTGTGCAAACATCTTGGCGTACATCAAGACCTCATTTCTGGCTACTAATCCCAAACCAATGGGCAGACTGGGGGGACAAAGCAAATCCTCTAACAGTACTTAAGTAGTTACTCCAAAGCCCTACAAGCCTACTGGAATCGGTATGTGGACCCTGCTGAGGTGGCAGATAACAAATCACTACACACTTCCATCAAGTGTACCCCTTTCTACTGTACAAACGCCCAACATCCAAAGTTGCTGTCTATGCCTTCCGTTTCAGGGACCTGCATCCCATCAGCAGATGCCTTAATCCCAAAACTGCAAGACTCCCATCAACAAGCAGGAAAGACTTTCCAGGTTACCAAGACATGGCAAAAGGCACACTCAGACAAAAATTGAACTATTGAGCGGGCCTTTTCTGTGGGCTAGAAGGTATTGTTTTCCTTCCAGAAATGTGCTGATTTGTAACTTACCTTTAAAACTGGCTCCTAGGTACCTAAGACCACTTCCAGCTAAAAAACATATCATCAGTGGCCTACCGTCTCTGACTTCCTAAAGATTGGCTAATTCACCCTATTTCTCACATGTTGCTTCTAAAGCCGTTTGCACCTGCCTCATATGGGAGAATGCCTCCTAGACCGGCTCCATTGGACATAGATGGATACCCAGAATATGAAGTACAGGCCATATGTGATCCCGTTATTGACGTGGACGGCTCTGTTTTCTAATCGATTGGGAGGGATATGCAGCTTCAGACCCCTCCTAGGAGCCGGCCTCACATGTATTCACCATAGTTAGTACAGCATTTCCACCTTCGGTTTCCATGGAAACCTGGAGCACCAGCAAATCCTGGGAGGAGGCAGAGTATCACGTGCCCCTGGTGTGCTCACTTACCGACAACATGCTGGTGCTTGTATCCATGCTGGCGGAGCGCCATGCACCAAGGGGGGGCCTTTGGCAGGCAGGCATGTGATGCGCCCCAGCACCCTGGGAAGCACACTGCCTGACACAGTGCATACGTGGACACCCAGCACTGCCTCTGATTCTCACATATCAGCACGCCCACGTTACCATGGAGATACCATGGTCCAATAGCCTAGTTGCGACCGCAGCGCTCTTCATAAACCAGCTAACCCATGTTAGAGTGAGTCTCAAAGCTCTCTGTGTCCTGACCCATGTTGTGGCTGGTTGTTGCTTGCCTGCTCTGCTTTCCTTTACCCTGCCAGCCAGCCAATGTCCTCCTGCCTGCCATTACTATGCCTGTCTGTCAGTGTCTGCCTGTCGGCTCTTAGCCTGCCTGCCATTGTCGTCCTGTCTGCTATTACCCTGCCTGCATGTCGCTGTGTTACTGTCCTCCATTACCCAGCTTGTCTTCCTTGGTCTGTCTAGCAGCTGACCTTGCCTTTGCCTGCCTGGTTGCCCTGTCTCTGACTTCCTGCCCTGCTGTTATCTACCTCTTCCATCCCCTGCAATGCCATACCACTTACCTGTGCCAGGTTCAGCTTGGCCCCTGGACCAGCTGATGCCTCACTGAATGTTTTTGGACCACCTCATCTCCAGCAGCATTATCACCTTGTTGCAGTCACCAGCCCCTCAGACCAGTGTCTGCACTGTATCCGCACCACGTAATATCTGAGGGGTAAACCCCTGGTATGGAGAGTCGTCCCCTAAGCCAACCTGATTTGTCCAACTGATTCAGTGGGAAGGGTCTGATATTTACCATCACCAGTACGGCCACACAAACCTGTTTCTATCTCAAAGGTCTGTGACCTCCGGTATTTTGTTCCCGCAACACTTGGTGCTTGATCCTCGCTCCCAAAGCATCCAGCTGCAAAGCAATCCTAGGACTGTTCATCTTGAGATAAACATGTTTTCTCCAAACACCACTATTTCTTTGTTGAAATTCTACAGGAGCAGCCAACCTCCCGTCATGTTGTCCATTTCCTGTTCTATTCTTGACTAATAATCTGTCCCTCAGCACTTTCTGTTCATCCTGCTCCTTCCACAGGCGGTGATGTTCAGGTTCAAGGGATCATCTTATTCTCTAATGGGAGGGAAGTGAGAAATCGAGTCGTCCTTTAAGGCGTCTTCTGGGAATTCTGGGAACAGACAGGAATGTGATCTGTTTTGCATCATGTTACATGCATGTGCTAAAGCCATGACCATGGATCCTTTCTGGCATGCAAAGGCGACATATTGCATCTAGTGCCCAGTGTCTATTGCTGTTACTGTCACACCAAACCTCTTTTCTCCTGTCCTGCTCTATATCTAGCATGCCCTTTATTTATTTTCTTACAGTGCCCCCTATCTCTCAGACTGGGCTGGCCTATCCTCGTGGGTGGGCAAAGACTGATGTGTCAGTGGGCCCTTCTCCTCTGGTCTGGTCTGTCACAGGGAGCCGTGTTGGGCTTTCTAGGACATCCTGACCCCTTCCTGAGTGGTCACTACATCATATTACTGATGGTTGGGCGTTCTCAATAGAGGAGCTTTCACACTTTCAATGGTGTACAAGCCTTGATGAGGATCGGGCAAAATAGTAAAATGTGCAGCATGTATTCCCCAGGGAAGTCTTTGAAAGACCATTGGATTTACAAGAAAGTCTGAAGTGCAGCTATTGAAATATTACAGTACTTTGATACAGCCCAGCGAGCCTTGCCCTCTCCACGGAATCCTGGGGAATAAGGGTAGGGGACTGGGGAGTGGAGGGGCAGGACCGGGGTAGGGGGGGAGGCGGAATAGAACATTTTAAACCATAACTGTCAAAGAAATTGACTAAAACGGCATAGTTTAAATAATTTTGATATGCATTTTTCTAAATGTTTAACACGTTTCCCTTCTTTTCTAGCTTTAACCTTCTGGCATTTTCCCATTCTACTCTTTTTACGTGTATTCACACTCCTATAAAAGATATGAACTCAGGTAGCAGTGCTCCTCGTCAGGGTGCACACAAGTTCCCGGCTCAATGAGTTGAACTAACACCCAGGTAACAGGGTTCCCATATGCTCAGAAATCAGACATATGAACCTTGGGCAATGCTGAGTGTACAAGGCTCAGACCTCAGGCAGCAGTGTTGTATATTGTAGTAATAAGATCATAAAAAGGTCATACAAAGATGTATATGTCTGACTTACAACAACGAATGTGTTGATTTGCTGCATTCCAAAAGCATAGTAACACAACATAACATATATATCACACAATGTATCCACAAGAGGTCAGAAATAATCTCAATAGTGGCAAGAAAGTGCACCTCAACCTCCTTCCACCAATCAGATTATGCCACGCATGTGTAACTTGTGTTCCAAAATCAGAATTAGTTATTGCTCAGATATGCTATAAACATAATTCTCTAATGATGTCTGTCTCTGCATGCTCACAATAAGACTCCGACTCTCCTCTTCTAAAATACCACAGAAACAAGAAGCGAGGCAGCACTCGGAAACCAAAGGAGTGGCAGATATTGCAACTACTTCTTCATCATATCCTAATTCTTAGGCATCCAAATGAGTATTTATGGTTCATGGTGACAGCATGTTACTGTTCACATGAATGGCATTCAAAATTAAATGAGCACTAACCCCAATGTGCATTATGTACTTAGTGATTCAAGCATGCATCCTTTTTATCACAGACTTATTTGTCAAATGTAAAGATGTGTGATCATTCTTATGTTCCCAAAATACTCTTTCATTTTGTGCAAAACAGCCATGAACCATCACAAAAAGCACTACTTTTGTCTGCAAATACAGTTCTCAGTTTTTAGTAAATAGTCTTATGCTGTCACCAACTGTCTGCCTGCCGTTTTCATTGTGTTCTCATTAATGAATGCCCCTTAAGGTCTGGAAGTGCATCAGCTTTCAATGCACAGGCTCAGATAACCTGGTTCAATCACCATGTTCACAGATTCAGTCTCTTATGCACTGCTTCGGCTTCATATCCTTGTGTACTGCCTGAAACCACACATGTCTACCAGGTTAAATGTAGGCTGTCCATGCACAGCCTCATATGGGCTGACGCAGCCACCTAAGCCTACAGCCTTCCTTTAGAGGCAAGGGCCGACTCATATGGCCTGGTTCAGCCTCCTATACCCAGGCACAAGCTGAACTCCTGTGCTCAGAATTAGCCTTATAGACTCATGTTTGGCCTTATAAGGTCCGGTTTAGCTCACATGTTCATGCACTGCCTTATACTGTGTATCTAGATTAAGCCTTGTACCCCTAGATTTAACCTCTGATGCCCATTCACTGCCTTATACTGTATATCTAGATTAAGCCTTGTACCCCTAGATTTAACCTTGGATGCCTATGCACTGCTTTATACTGTATATCTAGATTAAACCTTGTACCCCTAGATTTAGCCTTGGATATCCATGCACTGCCTTATACTGTATATCTAGATTAAGCCTTGTACCCCTAGATTTAGCCTTGGATATCCATGCACTGCCTTATACTGTATATCTAGATTAAGCCTTGTATCCCTAGATTTAGCTTTGGATATCCATGCACTGCCTTAAACTGTATATCTAGATTAAGCCTTGTACCCGTAGATTTAGCCTCGGATGCCCATGCACTGCCTTATACTGTATATCTAGATTAAGCCTTGTACCCGTAGATTTAGCCTCGGATGCCCATGCACTGCCTTATACTGTATATGTAGATTAAGCCTTGTATCCCTAGATTTAGTCTCACGTGTCCATGTACTGCCTTATACTGTATGTCTAGATTAAGACTTTTATCCCTAGATTTAGCCTTGGATATCCATGCACTGCCTTATACTATATGTCTAGATTAAGACTTGTACCCCTAGATTTAGCCTTGGATATCCATGCACTGCCTTATACTGTATGTCTAGATTAAGCCTTGTACCCCTAGATTTAGCCTTGGATGTCCATGTACTGCTTTATACTGTATATCTAGTTACGCCTTGTTTCCCTAGATTTAGCCTTGGATATCCATGCACTGCCTTATACTGTATATCTAGATTAAGCCTTGTACCCCTAGATTTAGCCGTGGATGCCTATGCACTGCCTTATACTGTATATCTAGATTAAGCCTTGTACACCTAGATTTAGCCTCGGATACCCATGCACTGCATTATTGTGTGGGGACTGCATCATAAACTGATGTTCTGCCTCATAGCGTGTGAAAGCAGGTTTAGGAATCACATACCGAGATTTTGTATCTCTTTCCCAGGGACTGCCATCTCGGTGCATATTGAAATCTTTATGCCCAGGTGCAGTCTCATATGCCCTGGTTCCGCCATATATGTCTACAGACTACAGATTTTTTCTATGACTGTGGATAGCACATTTTCTCAAACCCATCATCATATTTTTAGATACAGCCTCACTTGGCCGGGTTCATTTTCATATTCCTAGTGACAACATGATATGCCCAGTTCCAGCCTTATATCCACATCGCTAAGGTCCTGCCTTAATGCCCAAGAACTGTGCTAAGGGTGCAGATTAAGGCTCATATGTACATATTCGGTCTCAGTTTTATGTGGTCCAGGGACTAGATGGGCACCAAGAAAGTTCTCAAGGGCATAGGGATGGTCTTGCATGCTCAATCTGACCTCCATGTTGCCAGATTCAAGCTCAGAAACCCAGATATGGACTCATATGAGCTGGGATAGACTAAGGCACACAGGTTCAGCCGCATGTGCCCAAGGAGTGCCGCTGTACTGAAGGGACACCCTACGTTCAGCCTCATATTTATTTATTTACTTATATTTATATAGCGCGCAAGAAGCCCAGGGGCATTGAGGCGCTGTTACTTGCAATAACTTAGTTACATGGTACAGGCATGAAAGCGATTGATAACACATTATGAATACTACAAGATATCATACTGTTGTTACAGATATTGCATAGGGACGTATATTACAACATATATGATAAGTATTCGTGCTGGTGTGTCGGGTCTTATGTGAAGAGGGTAGTTTTCAGAGTTTTGCGGAAGGTGGTGAGGGAGGCCTCCCCTCGGATAGTGGGAGGTAGGGCATTCCAGTGAGTGGGCGCTAGATAGGGGAAGCTTGATCCGCCCGCTTTTACTCTTTTTACTAGTGGCACCGAGAGCATGTTGGTGTATGGTGATCTGGTTGGCCTGGTAGTGGAGACGGGGTGGATCCTTTGAGAGAGGTATGCTGGAGCAGTGAGGTGAATGCACTTGTGGGTCAGTGTCAGGGCTTTGAATATGTCCAAGTCAGGATTAATGTCCCATAAACTCAAGGTGCGTGTCACATTCCTGTTTATCCCCCACACCAAATGTGCTTTTCCTTCACCCCAACACTCCAGACATGGATAGGCAAAGGGCTGGCATACAGCATAGGAAGCCGTTTCATATATTTAGTTTTATTTTTTATTAAGATGTTTTGGTTAAACAAATACAAACCTTTTAACCCTGTAAAAACCTCTTGTCTAGTAAAAAGAAAAATATTTTTTAAACAGCATCAATTAATACAGTTATCAAAACAATGTAAACAATAAAGAAGTGTTGTTTCTATATACTAAAAAAACATTTCCCTATTTCATCTTTCTTTACAGTGATTTTGTTATTCGGTTTTCTTAATGATCACCATCCAAATATGTTAAAATTTAGAAGAGTACTATCGCTACACAACAACAGACCCGGCTTCTGATCCGATTTCCAATATTCAAAAGCATATCTCAGCGTGGTAAAGCCTTCTATACATACATGTTCTAGTTTCTGACAGCTAATCAATAAGCGTCTTGGGGTTTCCACCTCTTCCATGCATCCTGTGCACTTTCTCTCCGAAAGAACTTCATGTTGAACTGGGTTCATAACACTGACGCGTGCATGAGTGGCTTTTACTCTGATGAAAGAGACATGTATCTTCGTGCACACCATCTGTGTACCCTTATTTCTGATCTAGAATTTCAAATTAGGGTTACGTTAAGTGTATGGGCACTAGTGCTTGCCCGGTGTCAGTGGGGCCCGGTGGCAGAGGTGAGGAGAGCCATTTCATAGCGATGAGCTGCAAGCAGATATGCCCCACTGCCCTGCTCTTCTGCTACTCCTGCCCCAATCGGTGTTGCTGTACTGAAGGAGCAGACATAGGCACCACCTAAGTTATGAGATGCATCATGCAGGTTTTACATCCGGGGCATTGGGGCATCCTTTGAAATAGGTCACCTGTTGTTGCATGCTTGATTCACAGCCCCCGCCTGACGGAGGGCACCAAAACATCTCCTGTATGGCGGGGGCTGCGCAAAGACACTTCTTGCCCTTTGACCTCATTGCCACGTGGTGCGTTACTGAAGTGCCAAGGCAGGATTACTTTGCTGAGCTGGAAAATGGCACACTTGCCTCATTTTTCTGCTGGTCTGGGTGAAGCAAGATTATTTTAGGACGGGTATAAGTATCTGGGAGCATTTTAACTTGCCTTTTTCTTCTCTTTTAGTATCAGGTGTCAAATCCCAGCCTCTTAAGTGCTTTGACAGACCGTACCATGTTGAGGGTTTTTTGGATACTGAGTTGTTTGAATGAAGTCAGGTCATCTTGTTGTATGTCTCTTTCCCTTGGCCCCAGTTCAATGTCTTGTTTTTTGGCTTTCTGAGTGCATGGGAGGTTAGCAGGTGTAACCTGTTTGGTGCTTCCGAACAGCAGTTGACCCACGTCTACCGACCCTGGCACAGTGTAAGGCTATGAGAATAAAAGTGGGAATGAGAATACAGTCTGAAACTAATAGCGTGAAGAGGGAGTCCCGAGACCACCCATCCGCAGCCACAAATTTATGTCAGGACGACGAGCTAGAAACGCTCGCCGCCATTCATCTTATGTTGGACGAATCATGGGTGCACCAGTGATGGACAAGTACGTTGAAAGATATTCTCTCAGCCAGCCATACAGACTGAATATAATGCAAGTCTTCCAGAGTGAGGGAGAAGAGCCAGTGATCGTGGACAGAGACACCTATATGGGCAGCTTCGACTAAGCACCAAGAAACCATTGTTCTGACATCATTAGAGCCACCATGACATAGCAGCGTTAATCATGAAGCATGTGTGCAGTCCACACTGCACCACATAAACATACACTCGTACACTTGAAGAACATTATAGCACACTTCTTTAGCTAGAGGATAGATATACATACTCAGCAACAATGTAATAGATAGTTCTTGGGGATGGGACAGGCCAGCAACCAGACATGCAAGGACCAGTAGAATAACACCCATAGGGTCTGTTGTGTATTTTGAGTAGATTTGCGGCCTAGCGGTATTTTCTTACCGCCAAAAATAAAAATAATTTAGCAATAATCACTCCTTGCATTCAGATTGGGTTTGGTATTATAGTGGTATCGTGGCTATGCATGATTTCAGTACACAGATATATTTGGTTGGTATATATTTCGTTGTGGTATAGTGATGAGCATAATTTATTTGTTTTATTTGTGGCCCCAACATACAAAACCCCTTTCTTTTATCTAGACTGGTCTTGTGATCTCTAGAGGCCCCAGGCTTCTACATTATTCAATAACACCACATTTTCATATGGTGTGCCACTTATGCCTGTTATCACTGATTTATCTACACTAGTGAGCTATGTTCCATAAAGTATTCACAATAACATGTGGTATAATCACTAATGTATTTACATTAGTGAAACTATTTCCAGAGGCCTCTCTCTCTGCTGATTCATGAACGTCCAGCAGACTATCAGATTGTGTTCCACTCAGAAGTCACACACACATATACACTGAGTGGAACCACGCACACAGCTATTTATAATTACTCATAACATAACTTTTTCCACATGGGATGCTTGGCATATATTACCTAATAACCCCCCCTTTTATCATGTGATATGGGCTAACTGCACCAGAGAAAAACAGAATCAAATAGAAGCCTTTACACAGATTGTGATTTACATCAGTTTCATTTAAAAAATCATATATTACCAGTTTTGCGAGGCAGTCTTTTCTAGAATAAACATAAGAGAAACAATTGCAAAATACATGGCATTTCATTAGATTCTTTGCAACAATAAAAAGAACAGTGCATTAGTTGACTTGCATTTCTGAATGACAACATTAGTATGCAGCTATCACTACGCTGCCTGACTGAAATAGATTTCATTCACACACCGCACTCTCACTTTGTATAAGATAATTACCAGCAAATTGTAGCTGTTCAGCACGCAAACTCTCTGGGCTGGTCGCTTTCTTTAAATGGCTCAGGGCTTCCTTTTAGAGCACCCGGCGAGAACATGCAGTTCAAATCTGCACTCTTTTGTCCTGAAGCCGATGCTAATTGACTGGAATCTCCAGCCTTTGAAGGTCAGCGGTGCACAGGAACGACGCCTCTCAATTAGGCAACCCCACAACAACTCCCGGCAAGTCCTCACCGAAGCTGTGCAAAATGTCCACCCCTTTTCTTTCTCGCCGGGCTGCTTCAAGAGACCTCTGTTACAGCCCCTAACTTGATGCCTGCCCAATAAGAATCCACTATGTCATACCCTCCTTTTTCAAACAATAGCTCACTTTTCAGTAAGAAACTGTATCCACTAATTTCCTGCTTAATTGAGGTTTGTTTCCTGAGCAAGGACTGTGAAAAGCACAGAGAAAGAGAAAGAAAAAGAAAAAAAAAAATCTCAATGCCCGTTTAAAATGAGTTTCAGCCTACCTCATTTTGCACATTATAATATTAAGAAGTTAGAATCATGTTAGTACTGTTAATTATATTAGTTCATTAATCCTCTAATGTGTCTCCTGCAACAGAGGCATTTCAGGAGAGAAAAAAAAATGGTGTGTTTTTAAATGTGAAAAAAATGATGTGTTTTTGACTGAGTAGCCTGTCTTCATTTACATGTCCATATGTTACACTGGCAACACATGGCTTGCTGTACCGCATTATAGCAATACATTGATCCCATGCAGTGGCGCTGCACTCCAAAAACACGCTATACATTGATCCTGTGCAGTGGCGCTGCACTCCAAAACACACTAAATAATCCTACATATCCCCTCCTTTTTCTGAGAATTTGGCCATGGTCCAAGCCACAATTGGAAGAAATCCAACTTGCTCCCTTTCTTCTTTTAAAATGTATGCGTGTTGGGATATCTTTCTCTCCCCGTTGTAGCCACTAACATGATCAACATCTTCATTTTTACTGATAAAACAATCAACCATCCTCCCATTATTAGCACCAGGACAGCTAAACCCACTATAGAGCGTTCCCCCAGGTTCCCCAGTTAAATCTTTCCACTTCTATTATACCCAGGTTACTAACCGTAATATTGTTCTTTCTTAGATTCATTTTCACTACGTGTTTCTCTTTATGCTTCAATAAGAATTCTAGATCCGTTTCTACTGGAAATGCATCCCTTTGAAAAAATTCAATATTTGAATTTGGCTTTCCCAAATGTCATTCGTAACATGAAATAATGTTAACCCTCCAATCGACACAATTGTATCCTTTGGAACCTGTAAGTAAAAGACATTATATTTCACCTGTTTAACCACATATGTTCCATGATTTACGTGTACTACTGTCAGGTTTTTTAAATAGGTGCTGGTCAACCATTTACCTTTGACCATCTTAGCCTGTGCCAATTCTTCACTCCCCATATTGCTAATTATTACTTCACATCCTTCTGATATACTTGGGTCAGATTTCAAACCACAAATAGCGTCTGTAGAATCAGGAACAAACGGTTTACCTGGGCACATATAATTTTGTTCTTTAAATTTGACACACGTTTCCAAGTTTGGTATCAAGTAAACTTCAGGCTCCCATGACTGAAATGCCACCACTTCTGGAATCTTGATCTTAATAAATTTGTCCTCTTGCCATAATCCCATATTGTGTACCCACTTGGTTTGATAAATAAGTTCAGGAGCTACATATGGGATGCATAGTAAAAACCCAATTTCCAACCTTTCCAAGTCCACATATAATGGCATTGCATTACCCATTTCAAATGCAATTTTTACCTGTACCACATCAATCTCCCTCCTGGTCAACCTTTCTATCATTTGATGAATAATATCCTGTGAAACAAAGTACAATGGTTTATGTCCTTGAATCAATTGTGAAATTGCAGTTTGAACTTCTCTCATATAATTCGTTAATAGTCTATCAACAGGACTCATTATATTCAAAATCTCACTAAGTGTTCTGTCATGCTTAATAATCAGCTTAGTTGCCCGTTGCATCACATCCTCTTGTTCATTCAATATGATCGCAGTTTCATTTATGAACCTTACTTGTTCATCCAATCCCCCTATAATCTCATCTAATGTTTTTTGTATTATTTCTAGGTCAACACTCAGTTGTTGTGCTTTAGTACTCAGCGTCCCTACTGAAATGGCATTGTCTGTTGATATCGTGGTACCTATTATGACTCCAACTATAGACATTACCTCTGTGGACTGCAGTTATTGCATCATGTGCATGGTGTAGCATTAGCCCTCTGAATGAAAGGGGTACCACCCACTGTATCGGTCCTGTTATGGACTCTCTAATCATGAGTCCATCCTGTAGTCTAATTTGTTTTTTTATTCTTTAATAGCACCCTCAACTCTTCTTTTCCCATACAATCATTTTCTGTTAAAGGGTTTTGTTCAGGATCTATCAAATCATTATAATAGATTCCCAATATTCGATTATTCTTTTGTGCCTCAATCAGATCTTGGTCTGGTGTATCATAACTCCACTGTATCACTGGTTGATGTGTCTCCTTTGGTGCTTTAGAACGTGTTACTGCATTAATTTGTATTTCACCAAGCAAATGTTCAATAGGTAGCAATTCTCCCATCACAGCCCCAATGTTAGCTAGGTAATCTGTCTTATCATTCCCCTCTTTATCCTCTCCTGGAGTTTTTAAATGCCCACAAATTTTCCTCCAGTATATTGTTAAATAGTTTTCTGACACCAATTTGTCTATGGCTTGTATCATTTTTCCATCTTTAAGTGGCTTTTTGTTATATGTAATCATGCCTCTCGCTTTCCAGCCAGGTAAATATTCCACAAAGCTATTTCGTGCATAGTCAGAATCAGTCACCAGGACAATTTCACTGAATTTATTATCAACTGCAGTAGCAATTGCCTTATAAATGGCTGCCAGTTCCGCTACTTGACTGCTCCTAGCACCAATTCTCATCCCTATACTCGGGATGCCTTCACATTTCAACCAGACATTTCCTATTCCTGACACTAATTGTTTATTACTGTCATTTTCAATGTCAAAAGCACAACCATCAACATATACAGTTGGCAAGTCCTTGCACATCTTTTCATCAAAAGCTTTGTGTGGTGATTGTTCAAATTCCTGTAAATTAGGTTCCACTTCCATTTCGTTTGATACTTGTTCAGCTGCACAGTCATGTAAATCTGCTAAACCTTGAGCAATTGGGCTTTTTTTATTTTGGCCATATCTCACTTCTACAGGAAAACCTTGCAATGCCAGCATACATGAAGTGATTCTAGACTGTGCTAGATTACCTGACCTAATTCTTTTACTCTCTAAAAACTGCAAAGGTTGATGATTTGTTTCAATAATCACCTTTTCTCCCTGAACAATGGGGCGGAAATGTTGTAGCGCCCACAGAGTGGTTAATAGGGCCTTTTCACATTCATTGAATTTCATTTCAACTTGGGAAAATGCCTTACTTGCATAGGCAATGGTTTTGTGATTCAAATCATGTTTTTGTGATAACACTGCTGAGATACAATGTTCAGAGAAACCTATTTCTATAAAGAAATCCCTATCCTTTATGGGGTATGCTAAACATGGTGCCTTTACAAGACATTCCTTTAATTTAGCCACTGCCTCAGACTGCTCTTTTTCCCATTTCCAGGGTGTATTCAGTTTTAGCAGTTTAGTCAATGGTTGAGTGATTTCAGCATACTTTTCAATGAACTTTCTGTTATAGCCTGTCATTCCTAGTAAACGTTTTACCCCTTTCACACTTTTAGAGTCTTTTAGTTTTTGTATGGCCTCTATTCTCTTCTTTTGTGGATTTAATCCATGTTCAGTCACTTCATGGCCTAGGAAATTTTTTCTTGCACCATTGTGCTTTTTGTAAAGACAATTTGGCGCCTGCTTTCTGCAATTGGCCAAGTACATGTCTTATTTCATCAAAATGGCTTTTCAAGTTTTCATTTTTTATCAGCACATCATCCACATAAACTATGGTTCCTCTTTCTGCTGCATCAGGCATAGCTTTTCTCAAAAATATGCCAAATTCGCTCCCACTTTTGACATACCCGAATGGAGTTCTAACCCATGCTTATTGAGTCTTATCAAATGAAAAGGAAAATAAATTCTGTATCTCCTCTGCCAATGGCACGCACCAATACCCAGAGGTGAGATCTAATGTGGTAAATACTTTTGAACCATGTATCTGAGCTAATCCCTGATCAATGAATGGCAGTGGCCATCTGGATACTGGCATTCTTTAATTTAACTCCCTCAAATCTGCACACAGACGCCATTGGCCATTTGGCTTTAACACACCTAAAATAGGTGTATTAGATGTGCTATGAATGGGCCTGATGATTCCCTGTGACTCCAAATTTTTTATAATCTCTGCCAATGACTCTAAACACGCCAATGGTAGTCCATACTGGTGCACAAATATTGGACTTCTGTTACACCCTTCCGGTAGTGTGGCCACATGTAAATCAGTTAGACCGCAATCATAAGCATCTTTTACACATACATCTTTAAACTCCATAAGTATCCTCCTCAGTTCATTTCTATCCTCATCGTTGTCACATGCATCCGCTGATAAAATCTGCTCCTCTACCATTTTGGAGAATTCTGGAAAATGTTCTGGCATGGGAATTTCGGCGCTTTCCTCTCATTGTCTGGCTGTGTCTCTTTGTAAAGCTGCCACTTTTAAATGTTTTTGCATATCAGTTTCCACTTCAATGGGATGATTTTCTATTTCATTTTCATTTAAGTTAAATGTTATGCAATCCTCTTGATGACAGCACACTGTCTCGCTTGAATCATAAGGGTACACAGAATGAATTTTAAATATCCGTTTGGGCTGAGAGTCCAGGTATTCTGGCAATTCACCCTTAGCATCTGCATACTTTTCAGGGATATTTCCAATCACCATGTTATTTAGATCTGCTGTTTAATGTGATTTTTGTATGGCCATTCCTACTGGGGAGTTTTCCTCTAAATGAATATCCTGACAACCTTTATTATTCACCATAATTTTTACAGACCCTTCACCCACATCTACCAATGGAATGTATTCATAATCCAGGCCTTGCTGTTTTATGGATTCATTCAGACACACAAATGCATCAGAATCTTTCACCTGTTGTCCATTTTAGTATTTCAGTGTTATTGCAAACTGCTTTGTGAATGCAGGGATAACAGTATCTTTCCTCATTTGTAATTCAATTGCATAAGAGACCAGCTGTGCGCAATGAAAAGCCCTTCTTTTGTCTTCAAATTCAGGTGCCGGCCCACCTATGCGTGACCATATCTTTTGATTAAGGAAATCTAACACCACACACATTCTGTGCATGATATCATTGCCCATTTAAAAGTCATTTTGTGTTCCACACACTATCCAAACATTATGGTAAATTGTTTTTTGTCCAATGCTAATTTTCAGCATGCATCTACCTGCAATTCGGTTTTCAAAGTCTGGACTGTCCAAACCAGAGACATACTGGTTTTTAATCCTAAATTTCGGGATCTCCTCCCTTTCCGTTATTTTTTGCAATAATTTCTCATTAATGAAGCTCCTTTCCTGTTCAAGCGCTCTAGTGGCTTTTATTGTTTTAGAATAGTCATTTATCCCAACATAAACCCATGGTTGTTCATCTTCCATGTGTATTTCAGCAAGAGTGGTAATGTGTTTTTCTGAACCTGCTCTAGGAGCAGTATTCTGTTTGCATGTCTTCTCTTTTAAATAAAAATGTAAGGTGTGCTCACCTATGGCAGTTTGCCATTCTTTCCTTGGGTCTAGGTATATTTGTACAGGTAATTTTTCATTTTCACTCTGCATTTTGTCTTGAAACATTAATATAACAGTGACGCTAGGTATGCAACTATTCTGGAGATACACCTCCACTGCATCATTTGTTTTTGCAACGGTGTGACATTCATTTATATTGCTGTTTTGTGATTTTAGTTTCTTAGGTCTCAATGGTTTTTTAGTTAAGGACCACAGTACTCCATTCACCCCATCTTTGAGTGGAGATAATCTTTTCAGGCAATCTGTTCCCATCAGAAATGGAATATCACAAATGGATGTGACCAATATCTCCTGTTTCATTCTGTGTTTACCTATCTTTATGTCAACCTCGGTGACGCCTATAATAGGCACCTCCCCCCGTTAAAATTATGCACTAGACCTTGATTTTCCTTCACTGTGATCTGATTCTGCGGGGATCTCTCTTCATTGATACTCTTTACTAATTCTTTAGACATAATTGTGGCCTGTGCGCCAGTGTCAATCATTGCAAATGTTTGCCATTTTTCTTCTACAGTGATGGGAGCATAATACCTGTCTTCAACTTCCTCTAACACACATTAGAAGTGTGAATTCTTACTGATTTCGGGGCTCACCTTTCTCAGGCCTTTTTCACTTTTGGCTTAGCACATTGGTAAATGGAAAAACATTTTTCCCTCCATTTTGCCCATTTCTGTGCAAGAGACTTTATTCATTTCTCCGTGTTCAGAGGTTTTTTGGAGTGTGGCCACTGTTTGCCTATCGATCCAGGTATCATCAGGGATCACATTAGAACCTTCCAACTGAACATGTGTAACAATATCATTCAGCAATTTGTCATTGTCTAATTCTGTGCACTTGTGATCATTTAATGTGGTATCAGCCCTCTTAACCTCTTCAAAAATATGTGGCTCAAAGAATACTTCAGGTGATTGACATGTACCCTCCTTTGGAGTATTTCTTTTTACTGCCTGTGTTTGGTTATCATTCTGATTGCCCGGGGAAGGAGTTATAGCATCGCCACTTACTCCCAGTTTACTGGTATTCCCCATGCATGAGTCATTTTTCCTAAATCTGCCTCTTTGTTCTTTTGGATCTTCAGGTTTTCTTATTTCATTTGTACATATCGCCAAAGAATCATTTAGTTCTAGGTTAAACCGAAACCCCTCTTTTAGAAATATTTGCATTTTCTGTTACATGTTCATGTACTGGTATTTTCACTTTTAAATCATTAGGCATCTCAGAGTCATTATGCAAAATTACATCAGAGCAAACTGTCTTTTTGGTGCTGCAGGTATCATAAGTACTTAGTCACTTTTCAAGAGCCCCCCAATCATTGCTATGGCCTTCTGCCCCCTCCTTTGATGACTGTTTTGTGTTGTACAGAGCTTTCCTATTTGCTCAGCCAACATTTTCACTTGGGCCTCGAGGCACTGGAATCTTTCCATCTCCCTAGAATCCTCTCACTGTGGCCTAGAGCGATATTGGTTGTTTTCTCCCTGATTGGATCTATTCTGATACCTCTCAGGAGAATGATTTCCATTGGGATGGTTCCTGAATTCTTGATTCATTTGCGGAGGGGAGCGGGGTGCACCCATCCTTTAGTTGTAGTCCCCTGGTGGGGAATCATTGTACTGACGTGACGTGTAGTTCACATTCTGTCTCATGTCCTGTCTCTCATGTGATGGGTACTGGCCCCTATGTTGATTCCCATTATCAGAAAATCAATCCACATATAGGGGTCTATCCTGATTACCATATATCATGGTATTGGGATCAAATCTGCTTTGTGTCCCCAATGTCTGATAAGGACCATCATTTCTTTGATCCTGATTTTGTCTCTCTTTATTGTTCATACCTGACATATCAGGTCGATAGCCTGCCCGGGGCCTATCTCCTAAGTACCTGGGGCTGATGTAGCTCTCCCTATTACTAGGATCATGTGATTGGAACATTGGTGCAGTGTGTGATGACCTTTGTTGATTACCCCTCTGTTCAGGTGCCAAATTATTTTTACTTGGACTTTGAGCAGACTCAAGGGACATTTTGGCTGACCTGATTTCTATCACTGTTACTGAGGGTTCTTTAGATTTAGGTCTAGTATCTTTCATTTTATCACTTTCTCTATTCTGACAATAGAGTACCTCATATAGTTTTGTGCTTTGGTGTACACTCCATTCCAGGGACTTGTCATGGTCAAATTCACGGACCAATTGGGATATGATGTCTTTCTGCAGCCCATACAAGTAGGCAGTTTTAAACTCATTGGAATTGTGGTCAAAAGATACATCAAAGCAAGAAAATGCTCTTTTTAAGTCTTGTAAAAACTGGTGAGGGGATGTATTAGGCCCAGCAGTGATTGTGTAAGCGACTTTCTTTGCCTCCTGCAATGACTGGAAAGGAGAAAAATGACACCTAATCTCTTTTTCGAACTCCTCCCATGTCATATTCTGCTGTTCATTCAATCCTCTTATAATACTGGCCGTCGGGGCATCTAAAGTTAAATGAAAATATTGCCTGTACTGTTCCTTAGGTATCTGGAGGGCTTTGCAAATGTAATGAACCACTTCTAAGTGATCCTCTATGCAGCATTCCCCTCCTTTTTTAAATGGTTTGATCAGGGCTTTAATGTATTTCATTATCTTTATGGGGCTACTTGTTGCAATGCATGGAATTGCACTACTCAGTGACTCAACCCTCGTTCCAGGTGTATGGGATTGGTGGTGGCCCCCAATGGGAGTATCAAATCCCCCAAGGGCGCTGCAACCAAGTTCAGTCACCAGCCCAGTCACTGGGGCACTAGCTCTTTGGGTAGAAATAGAATTAACCTCAACTCCATTGAATGTGGTACCCTGCCGCCTCTCCTGGGACATGGGAATGCCCATTTGCTGTTCTAAGTCCTTACACTTTTTAAGGAGCCTGTTTGCTTCATTTTGCAAATAGTTGTTTTCATCACTCATTTTATTAATTACCTCCTGCATGTCGCACATTTGCATTTGGCTCATTAAATTATTTATTCCTCTTGTCCCTTTCTTGAAGTATTTTAACCATTTCTTGTTCCGCATTTTGGAGGTCACTTTCTTTCTCATAATGTTTTTTTTGTAAAATCTGCATTTCTGACACATCTTTATCTTGTCTAATGTGGTTCACCAATGCTTTTAAGTGTACCAATTCTTGTTCACTGTCCTCAAACTGTTTCTTGCTTTTGGACAATTGAACATCAAAATCTCTGCATTTTAACTGCATGTCTTTTTGGCATACATCCAATTCTGCTCTTAACATTTCCTCTTTCTTACTTGCCCCATCTAAGTCAGTCTTTAACCTGTTAATTAGCTGGGTGTCATATTCCTGCATTCACAGGGACCTATTCAAAAGAAACCAGATTTTGGCGCATAGCCGTATCAAACAGTCTTTCTCTGCATTTTTATCGGCTGCATTCAATAACCTTAGAATGCAGACCTGAATTATGCTGCCTTCTGCAAAAATATTGTCTAGTTTTTCTTTCTGCACCTCACCCTGAATGCGATCATGCCATTCTGAGGTACTATTCGATGACCACGTCCCATGTGCAAATAACTTTTCCTCTAAATATTGCACTAGGTCTGAGAATGTGGTTTCCCTTTTAGACATTCTGAAATTCGCTTTTAGTGACACACTGCTATTATGAAATGGGTTCCCTTTAATGTACAGATGGCAGCGTGAGACACACTTGCCACGCCCAGTAGGTGCTCTATGATCACCTTCCCGGCCTGCAACGCACCATAAATATGTTGGGTATTTTGTGTAGATTTGGGGCCTAGCGGTATTTTCTTACTGCCAAAAATAAAAATAATTTAGCAATAATCACTCCTTGCATTCAGATTGGGTTTGGTATTATAGTGGTATTGTGGCTATGCATTATTTCAGTACACAGATATATTTGGTTGGTATACATTTCGTTGTGGTATAGTGATGAGCATAATTTCTTTGTTTTATTTGTGGCCCCAACATACAAAACCCCTTTCTTTTGTCTCGACTGTTCTTGTGATCTCTAGAGGCTTCAGGCTTCTACATTATTCAATAACACCACATTTTCATATGGAGTGCCACGTATGGCTGTTATCACTGATTTATCTACACCAGTGAGCTATGCTTCCCGAAAGTATTCACAATAACATGTGGTATAATCACTAATTTATTTACATTAGTGAAACTATTTCCAGAGGCCTCTCTCTCTGCTGACTCATGTACGTCCAGCAGACTATCAGATTGTGTTCCACTCAAAATTCACACACACATATACACTGAGTGGAACCACGCACACAGCTATTTATAATTACTCATAAGATAACTTTTTCCACATGGGATGCTTGGCATATATTACCTAATAACCTCCCCTTTTATCAGGTGATATGGGCTAACTGCACCAGAGAAAAACAGAAGCAAATAGAAGACTTTACACAGATTGTGATTTACATCAGTTTCATTAAAAAAACCATACATTACCATTTTTGCGAGGCAGTCTTTTCTAGAATAAACATAAGAGAAACAATTGCAAAATACATGGCATTTCATTAGATTCTTTGCAACAATAAAAAGAACAGTGCATTAGTTGACTTGCATTTCTGAATGGCAACATTAGAATGAAGCTATCACTACGCTGCCTGACTGAAATAGATTTCATTCACACACCGCACTCTCAATTTGTATAAGATAATTACCAGCAAATTGTAGCTATTCAGCACGCAAACTCTCTGGGCTGGTCGCTTTCTTTAAATGGCTCAGGGCTTCTTTTTAGAGCACCCGGTGAGAACATGCAGTTCCAATCTGCACTCTTTTGTCCTCAAGCCGGTGCTAATTGACTGGAATCTCCAGCCTGTGAAGGTCAGCGGTGCACTGGAACGACGCCTCTCAATCAGGCAACCCCACAGCAACTCCCGCCAAGTCCTCACCGAAGCTGTGCAAAATGTCCACCCCTTTTCTTTCTCCCCAGGCTGCTTCAAGAGACCTCTGTTGCAGCCCCTAACGTGATGCCTGCCCAATAAGAATCCACTATTACATACCCTCCTTTTTCAAACAATAGCTCACTTTTCAGTAATAAACTGTACCCACTAATTTCCTGCTTATTTGAGTTTTGTTTCCTGAGCAAGGACCGTGAAAAGCACAGAGAAAGAGAAAGAAAAAAAAAATTCTGAATGCCTGTTTAAAATGAGTTTCAGCCTGCCCCATTTTGCACATGGAGAACACATTATAATATTAAGAAGTTAGAATCATGTAAATACTGTTAATTACATCAGTTCATTAATCCTCTAATGTGTCTCCTGCAACAGAGGCATTTCAGGTGAGAAAAAAAATGGTGTGTTTTTAAATGTGAAAAAAAAATGATGTGTTTTTGACTGAGTAGCCTGTCTTCATTTACATGTCCATATGTTACACTGGCAACACATGGCTTGCTGTACCGCATTATAGCAATACATTGATCCCATGCAGTGGCGCTGCACTCCAAAAACACGCTACACATTGATCCCGTGCAGTGACTCTGCACTCCAAAACACACTAAATAATCCTACAGGTCCACCATAGGTAGTAGAGACTCTCAGTAGCCTATCCCTCCTGGAGACAGGTTTTTATGGGAAGGGTCCAAGTGATGACGCAATAGGGCTAGAAAACTGTCCTGCGTGCCGTGGAACCCCGAGCTGTACCTAAATCCTTCTGTGTTTGTGTACTGATCCTTATTGGTTTTATGTGCAATAAACCACAGTTTGTACTTGCTGTCTGAATGAGTCCTCCGTTTGTCCTGGGCAGGGTGTTGGGCCCTCCGAGTCCACGTCCGTGGTGCCCCAACCTCGGCCTGGCATACCCGCGAGTCCGGCACAACAAGCGTTTCTTCATTCATGATCATAAATTGAATTTAAGCACACCTCAGATTTCTGCTGAAATTATTTGCTTGTTTATTGATGATTGATAAGGACACTCATGCCACTCGAATAGCCACTGCACGGCGTGAAGAAGATGAGTCCAAGGCACCCTTCTCAGCTAGCCTTAAGGTTACATTACAGTGCTGGTGCAGTTAGGCCAGGAGCTCGTATTGGGAGTGCAAGAGTCACTGGGGTAGTGGATCATCACTAGCAGCCTCTCAGTTGATGAGGTATCTCTTGAGGGTGATCAGGTGGTTTTAATTAAATTAACAGACAGTACAGGCAAATCGAATGCTCTCGAGTGTACTGGTCATTGGAGGCCAGTATCATTAACCCAGAAGAGAGGTACACTGATATCACCATCGTATAATCATTTAAAAAAAGAATGTGCTTATTGCACGCCATCTGTAATCTTTATAGCCGTGGCATGCCTTCCTGTTTATTAAAAATCACGTGGAAGGAATGCATGACCTACTTACCAAACATTCATGTCGCCTGCAATGCACAAGAACATTCTAGATGGTTAATAATCATTGAAGGTAGGAAATAAAATAACCATTTCTGCCGCAGGCCTGTGCTGTAAATGACATGTGCACCACTAACATTTCCCCACTAGTTAATTTTTTTTGTACCTGTGAAAGTAAAAGCACTGAATACATCTCTGACCTCAGGGTGACCTGATAAGCCCCACCTTCTGGGTAGATTTAATGAGATGCTAGAAAAGAATGGAAAATGCTCAAAGCCTACCTTGGCAATTAAACGCCACATGCAGAAAAAATGCATACATGTGCATGCACGTTATATTGCGGAACGTGCACTTCACCGATACATACCTGAATGCGCCCGTGTACCCCAGTAATGTTTACAAAATGTGCAGATCAAGAAATGCATGTCGGGCCCGTGCGCATTTTTGCACTTATCTTTCACATACAAACGAATGCACTGATTGGCACCTTTCCTGCATTTGGAGCAGGTCACAGGCGCTCCAGCTCGGATTGGACAGGCTGTCTGCAGGTAATGCTATGCTTATCTAAGGATAGAGGGCAACGACTGACGTGGCATTCCCGGGAAGAAGGAACTGCTTAAGCCCATGGCCAAGTGCACACTGACTGGCATTGCCCTTCTGGTTAGGCAGGAAAGCTCTAGAAATGTTAATATCAGATTTGAGTTGGTATTTAATGCCAGGTGCTGTCAACATGCAAGCACTGCGCCAGTAGGCGTTATTACTGCTATGCTTAATAGCATTCAATCTATTGACCTTGAAAGGATGAAGATTGAAGACGGCTGCGAATGGCTTCGCACAGGTGAAGTGCAGGTTTCCCCCATGTCAGTGGTGAGTGCTTTACCCATGAGCAATCCAACTGGGCAAAGGCCTCTTTTTCATCCAAGGGCTGCCCTTTACTGACAATTCTAAAGAGACAATCTATGGTGGTGCTCATTGAACAGACCAATGTCTTAAGGTCTATAAGCACTATATAGAATCCCTAGGCACACAGCTGGCATGTAACTGGCGCAACGCCCAGGATATTGATGTTATCTACGCAGAATTGTTGAGTTGCTGCAGTTGGACCTGCTGGCCAGATGCACCATTACGAGGTGGGCAATAGAGGACAAATCCAGAGCTGCAAGGGCAAATAAATGGCAGTCTCTGCCTATCTGCACAACCTTTTTCACATGTAGCATTAGGACATCCTGCCCTTCTCCACTGTCGCTGCCAGTACCACCCTACAGCGTAGATCCTCATGGTGCAGGTAGCAATGAGTGCCATGGAAGAGGGAGCAAGGCAAGTGCCAGAGGAAGGACCAGAGGGACAAGGGCGACCACATGGTAGTCTCTGCCCATCTGCACAACCTTTTTCACATGCAGCTTTGGAACATGCTGCCCTTCTCCACTGTTGCTGCTGCTGGTGCCGCCCCACAGCATGGATCCTCATGGTGCAGTAAACAAAGAGCGCCAGTGAAGAGGGGGCAAGGCAAGTGCCAGGGGAAGAACCAGTGGGACAAGGGCGACCACATGGCAGTCTTTGCCTATCTGCACAACCTTTTTCACATGTGGCATTGGGACATCCTGCCCTTCTCCACTGTTGCTGCCGGTGTTGCCCCACAGCGTGGATCCTCATGGTGCAGACGGCAATGTGTTTCCAGAGAAGAGGGAGCAAGGCAAGTGCCAGAGGAAGAACCAGAGGGAGAAGGGCAAGCACATGGTAGTCTCTCCCTATCTGCACAACCGTTTCAAATGCAGCATTGGGACATGCTGCCCTTCTCCACTGTTGCTGCCGGTGCCGCGCCCCAGCATGGATCCTCGCAGTGCAGGCCGCATTGAGCGTGATTTAAGAGGGGGCAAGGCAGGTGCTAGAGTAAAAACCAGAGGGACAAGGGCGAGCACAAGGCAATCTCTGCCTATCTGCACAACCTTTTTCACATGCAGCATTGGGACATGTTGCCCTTCTCCACTGTTGTGCCCCACAGCGTGGATCCTCACAGTAAAGGCCAAAATGAACGCCATTGTGGCCTTTACTGTGAAGAGGGAGCAAGGCAAGTGCCAGAGGAAGAACCTGAGGGACAAGGACAAAGACATGGCAGTCTGAGTCTGTCTGATTGTTGGCACCCTGTTTTAATTAACCCAGTGTCAAAAGAATAGCAATATCAGAATGATACAAATACTAAAAAGGATGGGGCTTTAATACATTTAATGAATGTTTTATATGAACTTCAATTTCCAACCTGTTCTCACTGGTGGTGCTGGCTGGTGATGCTTTTCTTCTGGCATTGTTGGCTACTCCACCAACCTTTTATGGATTGGCCCTCTGGGCACAGAGGCTCCAGGTGAGTGGTCACTCAAAATACCGAACTATTGATGACACTGCTTCACTAATAATAGTGACCCTGTGTCACTACCAGGCCTTTCATAATACTGAATTATTGATACTACTGAGCCACCTAATGTACTGATTCATTAATAATACAGAGCCACTGATCATTTTGGAATGCACCGACTAACATATCAATGATAATACTGTGTTCCTGATAATGCAATAATGCCAATAAGGAGCATACATAGCAAAATGGTGGTAGGTGAATGGGAAACTTTCAATACAATATACTGGAGCAGACGAGTCCAGCAATGACAGCATGATTGTGCTGGAGTACTGAGTACCAACTGCTAGTGGTGGTGGCTACAGTAGCTGAGGGAGTTACTGTTATTATTATTGTACTTATTGAGGGCCGACCTGGCTTCGAGAAGCAAAGGAGCGCTTTACAGAGGTAACAACAATACAGATACATAACAGAGCGCTTTACAGAGGTATACAACAATACAGAAACATAGCAGAGCGCTTTACAGAGGTACATAACAGTACAGATGCATAATGGAACGCTTTACAGAGGTATACAACAACACAGATAAATAACTGAGCTCTTTACAGCAAGTCATGTGGTGCAGGGGGTGATGTGATGGCCTAGGTGTTGAGGAGGAGAGACTCCTTGAAGAGGTGGGTTTTGAGTTCCCTTTCTGAATTGCAGGAGTGTGGGGGCTAGTCTGATGCTGACAGGGAGGAGGTTCCATGGTCTTAGGGTGTAGGCAGAGAAGGCTTGTTTTCTGGTCCTATCCTTTTTGCAGTGGTGGATTTGAAGTCTGCACGTGTCCTGGATATGGAGTTCTAGATATGGAGTTGTCGGCCAGTAGGAGATAGTACTTGAAGGCAGCTTTGAAGGTGCAAATGGTTGCCGGGGACAAGTCCTAAAAAAAAGGTGAGGGGACTCATTAACATACCAATTGAATGTGGCATCACCAGAAATTAGCATGTCAAGGAGAGCTCTGAAAAAAGTGGGGGGACTCCTGAATAAAGTGTGGGGACTCCGTCCACCCACGTGTACCCTCGACTTGTGCCCTGAATGGGTCATAGGTCGAGAAGTGAGTGCATTCCAGTGAAGTGTGACACGGAGCATTACTTTTGCGGTGGTGAATCAGTGGCAGGATTGTATGTGGAAGGGGCATTGAGAGGTTTGAAGTCAGATACCTTAGCTGAATATAGTATATTTAAAATAATATGTGAACACATCATACTCCTGAAAAGCCATCAAAATGGATTGCTGGAAAGGACTTTGAGCCATTATGTTTTCATCTTTTCCTTCTAAATGACTAAGAACGTGACTAAGGATGTGCAATAAATAATAATCCATGTAAATGCTTAATCTTACAAGATTGTATTTATTAATAAGGCCTTGGGGCTAGAGCACAGTTTGAAGTCTTACACAATCCCTTTTAACAGGCCACAGATGAATGAATACTGTCTTCCACTTGCCACATGGGAACAGAGCATCTTGGATAACACCAGGAAGCCAGGTAAGATTTTAGGCGGGCCTATTTTACTCCCTATTTTTTTTAAATTGGGAGTTAAATGATATTCAATTGTAACTTAAAGCTCATGCTCAGATCAGGCAGGATTAGGGCACTTTCTTGTGGTACTGCTTTGCTGGGATCACTTATGGACCAAATCCATGGGGCTGCATAGGTGGAGGCCGGGGGCAGGCGATTTATTATTAGAGTGTGGCCTATTAAGTGTTGGGAGTATTTTAACTCCCTATTTCTTGTTGTGAGAATGTGCCTTTTCTAAGGGAGCAGAGACGTCTTTATGGGAGGGCAAAAGGGGCACTTGCCCCGGGCCCCCACCCTAGAGGGGACCCCAAAAAGGACCCTGATTTTCTATGGTGTGCTGCTAAGGCTAAACCTATTTTCTGTCTGTTGTTGACAAGTACATATTGTTCTGATCTTTTCATCCTGTAATGTTATGTTCAATGTGATATACATAGTTTGCATGGCACAACACCTGTAGCATTCTCACCTTTCTGTAGGGATTATATTAATCATGTGCAATAGCCAAAGTTGAAATACATATCGATAAATTTGAGCGCCTCGATTGTTCAGAGGATAGCTCAGTGTGTTAAGCACTCATTGCAGACATATGCGTTTGTCAGTCTAGAAAAAGTAGGTACCCCCAATGATGGAGGCAATGTATTTTGTTGCCGAAGACCAACCGCCTCATGTGTCGATATTAGAAAAACACATCTATCAGCTTGACTAAAGTGCGGTCATTTTGAAGTGATTGAAATCGCCATTTTGTTTTTAACTTTCGCCTCTTGCTTTTCTGTCAAACTGCTTTGCTGAAAGCTTATTCTGCTCGACTATTATTTTATTGTTCATGCATAGAGTAAGGCCGCAAGATACTTGTTGAAACCTAACGCAGGTGACCCAGACAGAAATGCCCAGTCTCCTCCCTCACAAGTCCTTGGAAGTAAGCAGCAAGATATTTAATCATTACACAGATGCCAGCCAGTCTCGCTCATGCGGTAGGAACGGTAGAAACAAACAATTAATGGCTTGAATTATGCTCTTCTTTGCGGCCCCCCCACTTTCTGAGCCCTGTAGAGCCCTGGAGAGCGAGTTGACCCCTAGCACACGAATAGAAACTAGGAGATAGCGAGGCCTGGAATGTGTCTCTCCACTGCATGCAGCTTGCTTGCAAAAACAGAAACAATGTGTTATCTTAAACAAAGAACTTTGTCTGCAGGCCCATGAAATTGCAAACTGTTGCTAAAATGAATGTCTGAAGGTTCATACTCGTTACCATTGTCAATCATCGAACCTAATTCAAAGGAAACACATTATGGGCGGTATTGAATATGTCATTACTGATTGTGAGATGCCCATTTTGTATATATGTAACTGTTGTACAATGCTCGCTCTCTTGCATCCCTCGGGGTCTGGAGACACATGTTGCGGGGCGTGAGACCCAGTTGTCCAACTGAGACTATTTGCTTTGCAATAAACCCTAGCTTTTGGAAATACAACCTCGTGTCTGGCGTATCAGTTCGTGTGTGGTGATTGTGCCTTGTGTTACATGTGCGAGTGTCCCCTAGGGGCCCCTTCAAGTTGGTGCCTGAATAGGGACCCTCCCCCACTTGTTCCTTCGTCTACGTTGTAAAATAAGTAAGGTGGAGAGAACGGCGAGGACGGGACGATCGAGCCGGGATCAAGAGGTGTTTGGGGCGCCCCTGTGAAAGTGATGAGAGACTCCTTTGCAGATCTGTACACAACTGATCCCTGATCGACATGCCCTGCCAGAGAACAAGGAGGTGAGGGTCCCAAAATTAGGCAGAGTGAGCCAAGATACGCAGACACAACGATTATTGGTTGTGTCAGTATACGGAAGAATTGCGTCTTGAAAGACGTCTAGATTGATCAGGTGAGTCGTGCCCCGATTCGAAGTAACCCTGATATTGGTTGAGAGTTGATTTTGCAAAATCAAACACCCAGCGTAAGGTTGATTAGCAGAGGGTAAGGTTAAAACATGCCTGGGGTATTGTCCACCTTAGCGGGATTTTTCCACTGTGGTAGACAATCTTTGTAAACTGGCCAGGTCGCGCCACCCGTGGGATCACCGGCGTATGAGATGTATGTGAAGTATGGTGTAGGGGCGATAATGTTTTGTGAGATTTGGCATAGGCAAACCAGAAAAGAGGAAGATTTTCAATGGTCGAATCACAGGAGTTTTGAGATATTGAGAATAGATTATTTGGAGAAGGTGTTATTGAAAAAGAAAACACACCCGGCAGCATTTGATATCCTTAGAGACTGGAGGAGGGAAGCTATACTTCGTTGGAAAAGCAAAGAGAAGAGCGCGCACAGGCATAAGTCGAAAGCAGAAAGAGTAAAAGAAAAGGAGGAAGAGTGGGATAATAGTTTCAGAAATTTAAACAGACGTGATCAGTTGAGTATAGACAAGATATATCCACAACAAGAGCTGCATTCATCAGATGAGATGATAAGCAAAATACTAACTGAAACAAGGCGAGCATGCCCAATATGAGGGATTAAGAAGACTGAACCAGTGTCTATTGCTCAGCCCCTTCAGTTGCTCAGCTCTCCCTATTGTTCAGATCCCAGCACAGCCACAAATCATACAGCTAGCGCCTCCCATTAGCCAGTCAGCGGTGCAGCAGTTACTTCCCGTTCCCGCTGTCCCATCCGCACCTCCAATACTTGAACTTGAACTCACTGAAAGAAGAGTGGGGACGGGACAAAGTGAATGCACTAGGGTGACCCATAGCGCGATTAGCAAGGAGAGGAAATGGGAGCTGCTAGAACAGGCCGAGATGTTTATAGACTCGAATGATGAAACGTCGACGCTGGCTTCGATGTATGATTTCAGGAGGAGCAATAAAAGACAGGTAGTGTTGGGATGCATGGGGGAATATTTAAAAGGGGAAATGGAAGCAGTTGATTGGGAGGGTACCGCCACAGCAGTTGTTGGATTTGAATGCGTTGGCATGATGTAGAGAAAGAGATGAAGAAATAAAGGAACATGTAGACAGGCTTTTTGAATTTAAGAATGAACTTGATGATGCATATGCTGAAATGTTTGCCATACCAGGGTGTAGGGAAAAGGATATAGGGAGAGACAGGGGGGAGGAGGCCATACCATATGTGCAGCGGCGATTTCTTCTGTCGTCAAGACTGGCGAGTGAGAAATTAAAAGTATGTATACGAGAGGCGTTAAGATGGATTACAGATCCTACTATTCCCACAATGGAAATACATGAGATATTTAATGAATACCCCTTGCCAATGAAAAGAAAAGCACTGCAGACAATGGTTGAATATTTCGTAGACAAAGATATAGATGACAAAAAAGCTAGCCCCCCCGAATTGATGGCAGTATACAAGAGAGCATTAGAACGTGGAACAGGAGAGACAGCCTTATCACTTGATTTGGGAATAATATTGCATATGAGAGAAGGGGGAGGAAAAGTGAGTGCAGTATTTCCTATGAGGTAAGTCCCACCTACTTTTGTGCCTAAGGTAGATATTCCCGCCGCCAATGGGCAACCAGCGTGGCTAACGGAAGCACATTATACAGCACAATATGTGCACATCCCCTTCTCCAGACAGGAAGTGAATAATATAAAACAGACGGTTCCCGACATAAGGAAGAATCCGGTGGGATTCTATAAGGAAATAGAGTCCTATTTGAAATCGTCCATGTTCACTATGAATGATATAGATTTAATATTCCCAGTAGTTGTGCCAGCAGATATATGGAAGCAGATAAGAAAAGTGGATGATGATGTGGCCTATGGCGCCACTTGGGCGGAGCTAGTAGCAGAGGATAAGAATAGAGAAGCGGGCAGAAAACCATCGGCAAATATGGTGGCGTTACCAGCACGGATAATACAAAAATTGAAGGAAATAGTTCCAGAAAAAAGAATTGTGTGGGACAAATTAACTGCATGTGTTCAGGGCAAGGATGAGTTATCCACAGATTATTTTAATAGATTTGAGGAAGTATTCACAAATTTTAGTGGACAGGATGTAAGCACAGAAGCGCGTAAAAGTTTATTTGTTGATAAGTATGTGAGAGGGTTAATACCTCCAATCCAAAATGTTATAATGACATCAGAAAGTGCATGGCAAGCAAAAATGTTGAGCGAAGTATTGTATACGGCCCAATATTATGAGAACAGAGTGAATGCAGAGAAAGAGAAAGAGGTAAAGAATAGGGCGAATTTGAACACAAGGGTGCTACTTCAGCAAGTGACAGGACACAATAGAGGGAGAGGAAACGCGCAAGGCAGAAGTAATTCGAACATGCATGGCGGGCCCTTGGGACTAAATCAGTGTGCGTACTGCAGAGAGGAAGGCCACTGGCGAGCGCAATGTCCACATTTACAAAATAGAAAGGGGTATGGACAGAGAAGACAGCATAGGGGGCACCCAGGAACAAATGGGCAGAATAGAAACAATATGCAACAGCACCAAAATAATCAAGGAAATGTTACCCAGAATCAGACCCAAGCTCAAAATCAGAATGCTTTTAGCCAAAACCAGAGCCAACAGATCACGCAAAATGGAAATAGAGGGAGGGGCGGAAACATTTTTGATACACAACCGAATACGTATTATAGTAGTGATTACAGATCGGATGATGTGTTGTTCCCTGAATAGGACAGCCCAGGACAGGGGTCAGAACCAGTGCCTATTCCCGTGAATCAAAAAGGACCCTACGTAGAAATGAAAGTCGGGAATAGAGAGCATAGTTTTCTCGTAGATACAGGAGTGCAAAAGTGCTCGATAGACCATCACTTGGTTCCAGAGATACCATTGTCAGGGCAAAGAAATATTTCAGTAGGGTTCGCAGGTACCCCAGTGATCAATCCAGTTTCCCAACCAGTAGCAGTGACATTAAGTCCATTCACTGAATATTGTCCATTTGTCTTAACAGAAAATTGTGGGGAAAATCTTTTGGGTTTAAATTTATTGAAAAAGCTGAGTGCAGTTATCCATTGCACTCCTGATGGAGTGTTCTTGACAATTTCGCCACAGAATGTACCAGTATCTGAATTTTTGTCCAAACCTTTGCCAGGAGAATTGAATAAAGTGCCAACTTGCATATGGGCAATGAATGACAATGATGTGGGATACTTGAAAATAGAGCCAGTAAAGATTGTTTTAAAAGAATGAGTAATGCTACCGCGTATTCCACAGTATAACATTTCAGCAGAGGGAGAGAAAGGATTGAAGAGTATTGTTTCAAATCTGGTAAAACTGGGGGTGATTGAAGAGATTACTGGCAGTATATGTAACATCCCCATTCTCCCAGTGTATAAGAAAGGGGGTAATGAAGTCCCATATTGTTTCATAATTGATCTGCGCCATTAAACAAAGTGGTTGAACCTCAATTCCCATTGGTCCCTGATGACACCACGATTTTGACAATGATTCCCGCCTCCGCAGAGTACTTTAGTGTTATAGACTTGAAGAATGCCTTCTTCAGTATTCCAGTGCACAAGGAAAGTAGATATCTGTTTGCCTTCACATTAGGAGGACGATCATTTACATTCACGCGCATTCCACAGGGCTACACAGAGAGTCAGAGTATTTACAGTAGGGCATTGAAAGAACAACTAGATATGCTAGAATTACCGACTGGATGTGTATTGTTACAATATATAGACGATCTATTGCTTGCTGCTGATACAGAAGAAATTTGTAAAAAAGGTACTGTTTTATTATTGTCACATTTAGCAGCGCATGGCCATAAAGCAAGCTTAAAGAAATTTCAATGTTGTCGAAAGGTGGTGGCTTATTTGGGCTACCTACTTTCGAGAGAGGGGAGAAGAAGGATGCCAGAGAGAATAGAGAGTATTTCTGGTATGCCTATTCCAAAAACACAGAAAGGAGTCAGAGTCACAATAGGCATGGCTTCTTATTGCCGGCAGTGGATTGTGAATTTTGCATTGATTGTGAAGCCAATGGTGGCATTGACAAAAAAGGATGCTGTGATGCCTTTGCAGTGGAATGAAGAATGTCAGAACGCATTATATCTGCTCAAAACTGCATTGTGTTCTGCTCCAGTTTTGGACACACCAAATTATGAAAAAAATGTCAGATTGTTTGTACATGAGAGTGAGGGCTGCATGTTGGCTGTTTTGACACAGGGTTATTTTTCTTCTGCGGTGGACCCTGTAGCGCGCGCACTACCACGTTGTTTGCGAGCTGTTGCAGCGGCTGCTGCATCAGTGAAACAAACTGAAGGAATGGTGTTGGGGCACACCTTCATTTTGATGGTGCCACATGCCATAGACGTTCTATTAAATAAAACACAGACGCAACACCTCAAATCTGCTAGATTGACTAGATACGAAATTGTCCTGTTTGCACCACACATCCAAATTATGAGGTGTAGCACTTTGAATCCTGCAGAATTAATGCCACTGCCCACGGAAGAATTAGGTGAAAATGAATCACCTCCGCATGATTGCTTAATGGTTACTGAGGAAGAAACGAAAGGAAGAACTGATTTAACAGATACCCCACAAAAAGAGCCAGATGGAGAACTGTTTTGTGACGGCTCCTGTTTTAAATTACCTGATGGCACATCAACTGCTGCCTATGCTATCACTACACTGAAAAGAATTGTGGAAACCAAAAGAATCCCTTACAACTCTGCACAAGCCGCGGAGATAATAGCGTTGACGAGAGCCTGTGAGATTTCTGAGAATCTGAGTGTAAACATATATACTGAAAGCCAATACGCCTTTGGCGTGGTTAATAACTTTGGCCAACTCTCGGCTGAGAGGGGTTTCTTGACATCTCATGGAGCCAGAATTCAACATGGCCCTTTGATTGTACGAGTCCAAAGCGCCTAGCAATAGTGAAATGCGAGGCGCATAAAAAGGTAACATGTAAAGTGGGAGAGGGAAACGCATTTGCAGACAGAATTGCGAAGCAAACTGCCACTGATTTGAATACCAAAATGTTGACAGTACAGTCTGAGGAAGTGCCCTGCATGATAGAAAATGGAATTGCCACTGTCAAAGAGATACAGGCAGAAGCTACTGCTGACAAGATAAAAGTGTGGGCTGAGGGCTCTGCAGAATTAGATATAGAAGGTTGCTGGGTAGACAAGAAAAGTAAAAACTGGATGCTGCCCAACTCCTATGTAACTGAAATGGTCACGATGGCCCACAGCCCTAGACACATTTGTACTAAGAAGATAGTCCAGCATCTAGCCACAGCATGGGAGAACACACACATAAAGAAGAATGCCGAGAGGCTGGTCCAAAATTGTATCACGTGCCTACAACACAATGTGGGGAAGGGAATGGTGACTCCAACAGGCAGTTTCTGCCCTCCCTCAATGCCATTTGAGGTAATCCATTTTGATTTCATAGAGATGGAGAGGTGCCAAAACTTGAAATATGTTTTAGTCATTATATGTGCGCTCAGTAAGTGGGTGGAAGCATATCCATCCACCGCCATGAGCACTGCAAAAGTAATGCTAAAGGAGTATTTTCCCAGTTTGGTCTGCCTCGTGTCATAGGGTCAGATAATGGCACGCATTTTGTGGGCGCAGTGATATTACAGATTTGCGCAGGTCTCCAGATTGACAAGCAATTCCATTGTTCTAGACACAACAGCATTTTAAAGGCAAAAATAAGTAAAATTTGTGCAGGAAACAAATTGAGCTGGGTGGACGCATTACTGCAAGTGTTACTGTGCATGCGCACATCTGTGCAGGCAAGAACTGGGCTCTCCCCATATGAGATAGTGATGGGGAGGCCGGTGAATGTTTGGTGTGCACCACAGCCAAGGCGGCTAAATGAGAATATCCTGTGCTCAGAATTTACTGTAATCTTTTAATTCAGAAATTGCATTTGATTCATCAGCAGTTGCAGGAGGCTCTACCCGTCAGGTACACTGGTCCGGGGCATTCACTGGAACCCGGAGAGTGGGTTCTAGTGAAGAATTTCGAGAGGAAGTCATCACTTGCACCCTACCAGATTCTTTTGAAAAACCCAGACTGCAATCGGCGTGGACAGAAGAAAGGCGTGGTGACATGCAACGCATGCTAGAAAGGTCCCATCGCCATTTGAAAAACTGCCTGATCGAGACGACCAGAAAGTGACAGCAGCCCCAGAGACGAAATAAATTGTTGCCAGTTCTTTACCACAAAATTTGTCCAAGCCTGAAATGAAGCCTGAAAAAATGTTCATGGTACAACATGATATTTTAAAGGTTGAATCGACACAGACTTAAAATTCGTTGGGCTGCGACGCCATGGCAAGCCTTCATTACACCATTGAAGATACCAAACTACTGAAGACGCTGTACTCCTATATTCTATTTTACGAATAATCCTATTAAAAAAAAAAAACTGAGTATCTCTGCTTCAGCTATGCAAAAGGGGTTGTGAGAATGTGACCTTATCAAATGAACTAAGGGCCCAGTCATGCCAACGTATCCACGTATTACATTTCAACGGATGCAATTTCGAATGAATTGCCTCCAGTGCAAAATTGCAGCTGGAGAGTTTTCATATATTTTGCATTGGGTGGAACTGTCCAATCTTATACCATCATAGTTTCACTGGGTCCAGCACAAAAGGGTGGAGTCCGCATGGACCTTGGAATCCGCAGTAGTGGTCTCAACATTGGGCTTCTTCAAACATGAGGATGTATACCACCTCATATGCAAATGCAAAAGGCCAATACCAGTCTCTAAAAGATGTACAGGAGGACCAATCGGATAAAGGGGAGCTGAGGCATCCAAAGGTTCGGACCCTAAGTGTGGGAGGATAGTTTCATGAACTCCCTTACTTTCTGCTGTATTCTACAAGTTAGTACTGTGTAACAGCACAGTGAAATCACCAGAAACATTCTTGAATGTTCATACACAAACATCATTGAGCAACATTATAAAGAAGGTGTCTCATGTGGTTTAGGATCACTGAATTTAACATATGCCTCGATGGATCGTTGCGTTCACCAGATTGATGTAAACCCATTCCAAATAAAGCAGCTTCTGAGTCCCCCCTACTGCTGTTGCAATGCACACACACATTGGCATATGCCTATCCATTCCTCATCAGAACAGATGCCATTTCACCATGACATCTGGCAAGGGCATCTTAGAATCACACTCGTTTGTTACATGCATAACCATTGCATTGTTTAATCTTATTATGGCAATAAACATGTACAGTTGATCCTCGGTAGGCCCTTCTATAATGCCAATTGTTAAAAAGAAACCAGCAGAGGAGAAGACATTATTTTGACTGTGAGCCCACCAAGTACTGTGAAATCAGAGATCAGTTTACTGACGCCATTCAGCAATGCAACATTTTCAAAGGGACTTAGTCCAATGTAGCACAAGACTCAAAGAGAAAAGAGGACTGGGGCAATTGAAATCAAATTATCAATCCACTATCGTGGTTCCAATTTGCCTCTTTGAACGTTAATTTGTATTTTGTGTTTTGTGTTTTATATAGTATGAACCTACCTTGGTGGAAAAAGGTACTGTATATGACATTAGGACAGTAATGTATAAGGTACGGAAAGGGGGATATAATATGTGGCTTGGATGTTACAGCCATGAGGTTGGTCTGTGATGTGGGAATACAAGAAGTCTTGGTGGCATCAAATTATTTACTGAACATTAAGATTTTGAGTTCCATCCTGTACTGCAAGAGCATTGGTGTGGTCCGGTTTGCCACCAGGATGATGTTCTAGTAGGCAGGGGAGCACCAAGAGAAGTCCCCTTTACTGTGTTATTCCTTGTGGACCAGTTTCAGTACATACCAAGTGATTGCCAGGCTCTTGGGGGCAGTGTACCCACCCAAGATGCAGTTTTACAGCGCAGTAGGCAGGCATGTCAGCAGTGGTTGCCTTACAGGTAATGTAGGCAGTATTAAGGAGTACTATGGCTTGGTTGAGAAGCCAGTGACACTTCCTTAGGATGGTTTGTGGGGTTTAATCAAAGGCCCCAATAAACATTACTGAAGGGCCCACTGGAAAAATGACTTGCAAGGCTTAAAAAAAACTCCACATTGAAAATGGGCCTATTAAGGCAGACTGTGGGGTTTTCTGCAAGTAACACAAGGAAGTGCTATGTGCAAAAGGCCTTTCTGTCATTACAAAAGGAAAAACAGCCTTTTAATTCACAGTGGCAGAAGAAATTCAAAAAACCCTTTTACATGAAAAGCAGGATTTTCAAACACTGACACTAAAATGGCTTTGCATGTGCATTTGCAGTATTAAAGCAAGACATTAGAACACTTTCACCCTGCTAGCATAAAGATGTCATATAAGAGACTTAGGCCCTCATTACGACCCTGGCGGAAATTGACTGACCGGACCGCAACAGCGTAAATAGCGTTTCCGCCATTGCACGAAGGAGCAAAGTGCGGCCAATCACGACCCATCGGGCACGAGCATTACGCCATGGCGGAATCCGAAAGGCTGCGATGGCGGAAATGACCCCAAAACGGCCCTTACCGCCGCCGTACGCTGCACCAGGTGCAATACCGCCACCCATCTTAGCGGTCACCGTAATGAGCGGTCACCGTAACGAGCGTGCACCGCAAATTACGGCCACCGTAAATATACGGAAACGGAAGTAAAAGCATGTGGCCGGAACGGGAAACAGCACGCCGCACAACTATAAAACCCGAATCCCAACACAACCATAAAAAATCCGACCCTGACACACATCCCAACCCGTTAGCAACCCCAGTTAAAAAAATAAATATGGGAAAGGTAGCCAAGAAAGCGTGTGACCGCAAGCGGCAGGTACACTTCTCCCGAGAGGAACTGACCGTGCTCACCGAGACCCTACAGGAAAATTCCGCCGTCGTCTTCTCCAGTCAAATGACCAGGACGGCCCTTGCCAACAAGAAGGCCATATGGGTCCTGGTGGCACAGCGCGTAAGTGCGGTGGGGACAACACCCCGCACGCCACAGCAATGTCGCAAGCGGTGGGACGACCTGCGGATCCGCGTACGCAGCATACTTTCTGCGAACAGGAACATCGCCACAGCTACCGGGGGGGGTTCAGAGTCGCCCATCAAGTTGACCCCCTGGGAGGAAATCTGCGCCTCCACCATAGGAATGGAGAGCATAGAGGGAGTCGGAGGGATGGAGAAAGGAGTGCCGACATCCGGAGAATCAGGTAGGTTGGCCAAGAGAAACAATGCGAAATCCACAAACCACGAACATGTGCAGTACCATGTGACCCCATAGTGCAATACATACTTAGCCCTGACAGCGCCCTCTAAAAGCCAGAATGAACAAACAAATCAATCAAGAAGCCATAAACAACCCCTACATGTGCAGCATGCACCCCCTAACTGCAGGCAGCCAAATGAATGCATCCTCAATCCACACGAAAATGAGACCACCTCCAAGGCCCAGTCCCAAATCAGCCTCATGTACCACCCCAATGCATTTGATACGTTGCCATTCCAAATCCGACAGACCCATAACTAACGCTCGCCCCTCTTTACTCCACCACAGGGTCCGATACCAACGACGAGCTGCAGGACACCCCTACCAGCACGCCTGCAAAGAGGGCCAGGACCAACGTCCCAAGAGCCTCCACCTCAGGTGCAAGGATCAAGACACGGCAGCAGCAGGAATCAAGTGGCAGCACACTGGAGGGGACTGCAACAGGCACCCCAGCAGCCAGCAAGTCCACAACCCCAGCACCACAGGTCCCCCCAAAGAACGTATCTGATGGCACTGCCTCTGGTGGTAGCAGCACCATAGGTGACACAGCTGTCATGCCAGCATGCTCCGACACGGAAAACAGTGCTGGCGACGTAGGTACCATCCATGACCTTTCCCAATCCCCCTGCATGTTCCATCCCCTACACCATGACGAAACCACGCAGGGGCACCCTGAAGACGACGACTGGCCAACCCCCACAAGTCCTGTGCCAAGGCAACATGTGTTGAGCAGCCCCCCTGTCACACCACCGCAAATGTCCATGGCCCAGCAGAGGCAACAGTCCCTCGACCTGCTGATCGAGCAACAGCAGGAAGCGTCCACGCTACTCAAGGACCATGCAAATGAATGCGGGGGTTCCAGGGCAGCCATGGAAACATCCACCGAGACACTCAGGGCACAAATAGAGAAAAGTAGTGAGAGCCTCAGGGGAGAAATGGAGAGAAGCACCGAGAGCCTGAGAGCACAAATGGAGAAAAGCACCGAGAGCCTGAGGGGGGAACTGCATGCGACGTCCAAAGACGTCTGTGCTGAACTTGCTGCTGTGCGCCGTGTGCTCTCGGAGCTCTCACAAACCCTCAGAGACATGCATGGACGCGAGCAGGCAGAGACCTCATCCGTGGCAAGTTCCGTCCAGGGCAGCCCCCAACGCAGATCTGGCAGGAACCTGCGCTCCACGGGCAGGGGTGCCCCTGATACCCGTAGAGGGGGCTTGCAATAGCGTCTACCCACGGACAGCATGCATATTTGGACACTGGTGTTGGGGGGGGAGGTAGTAGGGTGGAGGGGGTGTGTTGGGCTTCACTGGGTGGCGGGTCCATAGGGTGTATAAATCAAATCACATCAACAATACAGCACCTCATTATCATCCAATGACATGTGTGGACATTGATATTTGCGTACGAGGCCTTCATAGGCGTACAGTCCACAATGTGCCTGTACTACACACACACAGTGCCACAGGTCCCCTTTCCGTGTAATAGGCACCATGCGTGGTTGCTAGAAGCATGCATCTATGATGCTCTGTCGGATTGCACGTGCATCCTGTGCCTCATGGACTCCTTGAGGTGCCTCCACATCCCCACCCTCATCATCATCATCATCTTCAGGTGTATGCAGTACAGCGTCAGGGGGCATGGGCACATTCCTACGTATGCACATGTTGTGCAGCATGACACATGCCATGACCATCTTAGAAACCTTCTCATGGCTGTATATGAGTGCCCCGCCAGACCTGCTGAGGCTGCGGAAACGAGCCTTCAGTAGGCCGAATGCCTGTTCAATGACCACACGGGTACGTGAGTGGGCATGGTTGTAGTCCTCCTCATGCTCGTTCTGTGGGTTCCGGATTGGTGTAAGGAGCCATCTCTTCAGTGGATACCCGGCATCACCTGTATGAGACGAATAAAGGGTGTCAGTGGAATGATAGTGCTAAGTAGCCCCCCCCCCCTGCAAGGTCATTGACGCATCAAATGGGCCACGATGTCATGCATGAAATGAGACTCACCGAGTAGCCAGGATCTGTGCCCTGCGTGTCGCTCCATGTAGCGTGGTATTCTTGTGTTCCTCAGGACCATAGAATCATGGGTAGATCCTGGAAATCTGGCACAACAATGCGTAAATATCTTGTTGGAGTCACACACCATTTGCACATTGATTGAATGAAATTGTTTCCGGTTGCGGTACTGGACCTCCATGGCATGTGGGACAACCAATTCAACATGGGTGCAGTCGATGGCACCAATGCAACCCGGGATGCCGCCAAGTGCATGGAATCCCACTTTAGCGTTGGTAATCTCCTGGTACGTGCGTGGTAGTGTGATGTGGTCGTCGGCGTGCTTCAGGAGGGCATCGTGCACTTGGAAGAGTGTCCGTGAGAACAGTGGCTGTGAAATGCCATGCAACTGTCCCACTGTGTGCTGGTAGGTGCCTGTGGCCAGGAAGTGGAGTGCAGACACCACCTTCAGTAGGGGTGGGATGGCGGTTGGGCTATCTATCATGCTCACGAGGTCAGCATGTGTCATGTCCACAATGGCGATTATGGTGTCCCGGTCCAAACGGTAGAGGGTGTGGATCTGCTCAGCAGTGAGGTTGAACGGATCGGCTCGGAGGCGTGGGATTGCGGGCCGCCTGCGTGGTGGTGGTGGCAGTGCTTGTGGGCCTTGCTGACCCTGCCTTGCCCTCCTCCTCCTCCTCCGTCTCCCCTGTGCGCCCGGTTGTTGTACCTGTTGTTGTTCGTCGTCTTCTTGTAGTTGTAGCACTTGCAGTGCTATCTGGTACCCCAGGCCCAACATCGCTAGTCCTGCCGGTAGCATTTTGGAGTGGGAGTGGTTGTGGGAGGGGTTTGGGTCTGCAATATATGTGCTGTCGGCCTGTATGGCCTCCACCTGTGCTGATTGAATGAATCTGTGGCAGATGCAATCCCTTCTGGTCGAGCACGGCCCGCACGTAAGGCTGCATTTGGCCGCATGGCATCTTGGGATTGGAATCATGTATCAAATCCCGATGGCAGTGTGATGTACTTTGACTGATTTTCATGCTATGCTCCCATTGTTACACATGCTATGATTGCAGCCGCTTACATACCTGTGAAGAGTCAGTGGTATGTAGGGCTCGATCGATGGCCGACCCTCATGCAGCACAGTAACGTACTTCACCGACGGGCGTGGCGTCCCATTTGTGATTGCAGCCAGTTAGCATCATGACACACAGCCGCACTACATTGATGTAATTGTGAATGCAAGCGTTCACAGAAGCCTTTTCGACGTAATGTTGCAAGTGAGGAATTCGAAGGCCAGCATTTTTGGTTTTGAAGTAGCGGCGAGGATACGCCCACAGGTCTGGCTGGAAATGTAACGTTCTATTGTAGAATGTCCTTGGGACATGGCCCATAACGAGCAGGCAATGAATGATATGAATTGATTGGGATGCGCAATAGCGTAGTGGACGATGAGGCAGGACGTTCCCAAATCCATCTTGCTTCACAACACTACAGATCCGGCCAGGGGCACAGTGGTTTTTGCGGACTGCATTACGCACAGACGCGATGGAAGTTTCACATATTATGTGAGTGAATATTCATGCGTTTTCATTGCGGGATGAGGGAATGATGTGTGGATGCATGGACTGATGAATCCGTTTAGGGTCTGCCATGTACATGGGTTTCTTGGTTCACTCCCCTTCCCCTGCGTTATGTGATGCAAGGCTGCCATAGTGGGACATACGTCTCTCTGCCCTTGTCGGATCCTCCCTGTCTCGACGCGCCTTCATACACTTGTGTCTAGGCACGTTACTAATCCCATGTCATGGGTTCTATCTTGACGGACGCATGCACAGTAACCGACGTTGCCAATGGTGTATTTAGCTCGATTGGTTTCGTTGTGATTCGATACTGGATTAGGGGTGTGTATATTCCTTTGGAGTGGGCTAGCATGCATATGGGTGTGGATTTGGTGTGTTGAATGAAGATTGTAATGCATCATGAGTCCCGTAATGCAATCGGTTGATTTGTGTTTCTTTTGGGTGACAGGTATCTCCTGCCCTATTGCAGATGCCATCTCTACGCCACTCCTCCAGATGGTTTTTACTCTCGACTCCTGCAGCTTCGGGTGAATCAGTGGAGCACCATTTCGATCATATGGGACGATCGCCAATGGGCCACATGCCCTTACGCTGTACTGGTGGCTAGGTGCAACATTTCGGCCTTTCAGCTCGACTAGTGCCTGCCTCATGGGACGGACCTGCGGTTCTTGCCGCTTCCATGTTGCCTTTTGGAACGTTGATGTAAGCCCTGTGTGCCATGATGGTACAGGGCGTCACACAAGTGGAAGCCGGTCAATTATTGCAGATGCAGCCCTCGGTGATGATGGTTGTTTTGGTGGGATTTTGCAAATTGATGTGGGGCCTTTGTCATTTGGATGTGCATTTAAATTGTATTCCGATATTTGTCGTGTTGCGTTGTTCTTTGCAGGTGATGTGGCGATTTTCGCTTTGTGGCGGTATGTATTGCGTGATGATCTGCTTTGTGTTCCGCCTTCTGAGTTGAGTTGTGTGGTACAGTACTGGCCGCGTTTGCCTACGTAGCACAGTATGGTCACGGATAGAGGCTGCCATTGTGTCTGTTTACATGATGTGCTGTTCAGGGGCGGGGGATTGGCTTTTGGCCGACTGGTGCCTGTCAGCCAGGTCGATTGGTGGAATGATGGGTTGTTCAGAATGTGGCTGGTCACAGGTGACTGTGTTTGCGTGCGTTTGTTGGAGGGGGACTGGGGTCATGTCCATTGGAATAGCTTCTGTATTGATGCCATCTGTGCCCTGCAGCTCCCATCGGCCCCTCTTGGGATGGGCCTGGCTGCTCAGTCACTCTGCCGACTTGTGTGGTACATGCTTCTGCTGATGGTTGGTTTGTTTACTGGCATGAGTACAGGGCTGGTGCAATCCCCCTCAGGATGCTGTTGTGGATGTTGCCTTGCGCTGGTGGCAAGCGATGGGGGACTACTGTTGTTTTGTGTCATGTGTTCTTGATTTTCATTTTGATGTGTTGTACCTTCACATGCCTGTGCTGCGTCAGTACGGCTATGGTGACATGCCGTACATGGATGCCCACTCACGGGGCACTTTGAGCCCCTGCATGCTTTTCTACGTTGGCATGCATGGGTGAATAGTGGATTTCACTGGTTGCATAGTGTGAGTACATTGCGCCTGCCAGGAGTTGTGCAATGAGGCCAGGGAGTGGAGTACAGGCACTCAGTGGGCCATTTACGGTTGGTTCGCGTTGCCGTATTTCTCGCCATGGCGGAATGGTACTTTACGACGTGCTTGATGGCGTTCAGTACATGTCCGCTAGGGTCAGAATTCGCGTACCGTTGCGCCATGGCGGTGATTCCGGTTTTGCAAGGCGCGCGTGCGCGTACTTGGTGCAGTTAGCGTTGCCGTTCACTGCGGTGTCGCTAATGGCATCGTACTTTACGGTGACGGGTCATGATCGCAACGAGCGGTGTTCGATGGCGGTATTGCATTTCCGCCATCATTTTTCCATTTCCGCAAGGGTCGTAATGAGGCCCTTAGTGTGTGTTGACAAGATGTAATGTATGTTATGCTTCACATGCAAAATACCGGCAACAATTGAAAAGAAAAGGCCATTTTGTTTCCTTGGGTAACATGTACATTTCATTTTGGCCCGAGGCAGACCCTTTTGCTTGTTGTTGGGCAAACTTCACTAACGACTCCCCCATTGTAGGCTTGTTGGCCTTCTGGTCTGGAAAGAGAATTCTTTTGAAACGTGTGCATCCCTGCTTTTTACGAACTGCAGCTCACCAACTTCAAACAACAGAATGGCAAATGGCTAAGCCAGTGTGTGACTGGAATGTGGGGAGGATCTGTGCAATCAAGGGAAGCTGAACTCTGAAAGAAATACAAGAAATTAGAAGGTTTTCAGATTGAAATGATGGTCAACTTGAGATAACAATTCACATGCTGGCCAGGAATGGCAAATGGCCTGGAGACAGGAGTGCTCCGATTTGCATACACATGAAGAATTTACATTAGTTTAAAATGACTATCATAACTGATGCATTTTTCTCAGCAACCACAAGTCACATTGCATTCATTTATGTGTCATTTTTATGATCATTCCAGGCGATTTCGTTGAAATAACATTCATCCACTTGCGACTTAGGGAATGGTAATGACAAGCTAAAATGTGTTTCGGGCTGCTCTGAAAATGTCCTGAATTTAAGATTTGGCAGACTTGCGGAAGGTAGATTTTTGAAGAGTAAATTGCATCTTCATAACTATTATGCTTTTTGTTTACATGGTGGAAAATTGCCACCAACCCGTTCAACATGCTATGGACCTGACTGTCGTTTTATTGAATTCCCCATGATTAGCTGAAGCGGAATATATATAAATTATGGCAGTTACTAGTAAATTGCAAAGTTTTGCCAAACAGCAAACTTTTGTCAAAATGATTGTCATGAGAAAAAAGAGGATTTCAAATGGGAGTTACCATATTTCATTTCTAGATTCCTAAACCAATCCTTAGAGAGAGGCTGGACTTTGGGAGAGAGAAGGGTAACTGTCCAATCCTGGTTGTGAGAATTCCTGCGTGCACTGCCCAATATGGAAATCCTGATGGTGTCATCACTGGTATATAAACTGGATGCACTATGAGAGAAGAGGGGGCTGCTACAAATTACCAAGTGACATCCGCAAGGAAGCACCAATGCAGATTTGCTGAAATTGTATATGGGTGGAGCTTGGCAGAGAGCTGTAGATGTCTATTGCAGTAGAGGCCTAAAAGCTGACAGGACCCTATGGTGAAGAGCGGGGGACCATGCTTGAGAGTGGATTGACTAGACCCCTGCCCTGTTCTCAAAGAGGGCCCTGCAATGCAGCTGGCTTTCCTGAACTTCAAACATAGGTCTTTAATGTAAGTCGAATTGAGCCATATGAAACCAACATATGGGGCAATCTGCTTGCCTTAACCCTTTCACTTTATAGTGGAGGGGGGGAAACTAGGTAGATCCTTAGCCTATTTGACTGAATATGAATTCAATTAATTCCCCTTTAGCAAACCACCAAAGGGTGATTTTTGTTCACATTTGCCATTAACAAAGCTTATTCCCAGAGTACTGAAAACTATAGCCTGTAATGTAATTGTGTAATCCTTTTTTTCCTGTTAACCTAGCTTCTTTTAGGAGGAGGGGTGTCCTTATCTCTAAACAAAAATCCAGTTTTTCTGTCCAGCTTCCCCAACACAGGCTTTTTAAGTGGAGGGGTGTCTGAAAATCCCAAATTCCTAAATCATACCAAATTTTTTGTCCGACTTCCCCAACACAGACCTTTAAGTGGGGGCAGAGGAGGGTTTCTGAAAAAAAGACTGTTATATCACCCTTTGTTTAATTTAAAGCACAATTGTGGGTGCAGTAATAATTGCCATATGCCTCTGACAAATCTTCAAACCAAACTGCTAGCCTTTTGAGCATGCAGGAAACTTGAAATTGCAAAGCACTGCATATGTAAATTGATTTTGCTCATTGACTCGTGTTGATTATTTCTTGAATTGAAATCAGTATAAAGTAAAGTATTGTGATTTGTGTTTGTCCCAAACAACTTGTGTGATTTATTTATGTAAAAAGAAGTTTAATTGTGTGCCACAAATAAGGTGGCATGTGTAGTTTTAGTGTGATCTCCATTATCTAGATTTCAAATAAGAATAAATATATTTCCTATACATTGGCCTGGTTCTTGGCTTATTGGTAGCACAGGGTGAGGGATACAAGGGGCATGAGATTTATCTGATATAGGGCTCAACAATGAATTGACATTAAACAGTTTGTTGTGTTGACACCTTGATTGGAGAGGGAAGGAACTCCCTGTGTTGAGAGTGGTCTCTGAATAAACCGTTACAGAAATGCATTTGAATGTCTTGTTTACCATTATGAGTCAGTAAACTGTAGTTTCAGTGTTTTTAAGTGGGGCCTGGTGCATTGCCTGAATGCAGTAGATGGTGCATTTACTCCATCAATTTGGGAGTTTACCAGGGTGTGGACTGTGGTCCTGAAATCCTTGGGTTGGGTTAAGTGATGCCAGATGGTTTGGGCCTTTTTGTTGATATGTTATCAGAAGGAGAGAGTGCTGCCTATAATTATCATGATTCCTATCCCTGACCCCCTCAGTTGCAACAGCCCCCTGGCAGCAGTCAGGATGCAGCCCCCCACAATGACTCCAAGGGTCCAAAGACCCATCAACAGCAGACATGGAGACAGTCCTGGTGTCTTTGGCATCAGGCTCATTATCCAGTATAAAGCAAGCCCATTCTGGGCCTAAATCCAACATGGAGGCACTTCCTGTAGCTCAGTTCCATGAACTGAAGCATGCAAACTAGTCTGTTGGGTGTGGTTGAATCTTCAGGTGTGGCTGGCTATATAAGCCACGCCTGAACTGGGATTCACGCTTCGCGTTATTCTGCACTCCTGCAGCGTCACGCTCACCGTGTCCAGCTCCAGCTCATCTACTTGTCCCGGTGACCTGATTCTGCAGCATCACTCCTGGATTCCACCGGGAACCTGCAAGAACAAGGACAACATTATCAAGAACGCTTACCTGTGAGTAGCTGCTCCAACTTCCATCTGGTCATCAGTCCGCGCTCGGAGGTTCACCCATCTCCGGAGCGCTCCGCAACCTGCAAGAACAAGAACAGCATTAGCGGGGAACAATTACCTGTGAGTAACAGCCTCTTCCTCCATTCATGCACGGTGGCTTTGCCATCTCCGGAGTGCTCAGCGACCTGCAAGATAAAAGACAAAATTAGCAGCAGGTTTTGACATCGCGCTACGCTAAACTGCAACGGCGACCGAAAGACACGCAAAACCTATCAACCACTTACCTGCATAGCCAGCCACCGAACGACCTGCATTCCGGATGGTCAGCGCACGGTCTACAGGTTAGCAAACTGGCCTATGTTGAGCAGTGCTGCGCTTCGTGCTAAACTTCTTACCTCAGCCTTAATCATCCGGCGTTACGGTTCCACAACAGCAACAATTCCTGTGAAAGACAGAAAGAGACATTAAGAGCCAAGAAGGGGGAAAAACACTGAAAGGCACAGGGAACAAAAGACTAAAAGACACTCACCTGTGCACATGAAACAAGTCGGTGTCACAACTGGACTGGACCCGACGCACGGGCAGAGGACCGGTGAAGTAACTAGGCCTTCAGAATGCCCTCAACTAACACGCACCCCTGCACTAAGATGCAGGACGGAGAGCTTCACGCACAAGAAAATAAGGTGAGACATAACCCTAAGGGAAGGGACTTGGTCAGTGGGAGGTGAGAACCCCATCACAGGCTCAGCATCTAAACCCTCACTCTCCTGTTATAGAACCTGCCCTCCAGTCAACACACAAACCAGCGGAGAGGGGTCCAGGTCAGCGCACAGCCTCCCATCCATCATCATGTGGCATCCCCGTGTATATCAGGTGAGCATAACAATAATGAACGTGAGTGATTTGCCGTCAGGACCAGGTTATGTGTGTAGTGGTTAAGGTGCCTGGTGTTTAGTCACCCTTGAATGGTATCCTGCTCGGAAAGGTGACTGAGTACAAGACATTGGGCATCATTAGGAGGCTGGCGGCCGCGGAATGAACGGTGCCCGTAAGGTACCGGCACTGGTCATTCCAGGCCGCCACATTACGGTTTCCTCCCGGTTGATGGAATGCACGTCTGTTCCAGACCAGACGTGCATACCGCCACCCGCGAGCAAACAAGGATGCTAACAACGGACCTGTCATTAAGGGGATTGTTAGCATCCTCCCCATTCCCATTGAGCCCTATGGGGGCTCAAAAGGGAATGGGGATGTACCGGGTCTGGGTCCCGAGAATGGGAATTACAGGGCCCGCTAAAGTCAGCATGGCCCGGTAATTCCCTATTTTTGGAACCCAGACCCGGTACCCAGTTTGGGGGTAGCCATGTCGGTAAGAAAGGCATGGCTACCTCCAAACTCCTAATGAGGCCCATTATGTTTTTGTGGGATTCATCTTTATCTATCGGCTTGTCAACCAGGTTTGGACAGAGGCGAGGCAATTCCTGAAGCTTGAGATGTCCTGAGATCACTGACTTTGAGGTATAATTAGGTATTATTTGCAGGAGAGGAATTGAGTCATATGGGCATGTGAAGCATGCATTAGTGGTGGTCTGACCAGAAGTTGCCCATTTCAGTGGCTTGGTGCCTGTCCAAGAGTTAAGATGCAAACCAGTTGAGAATTGTGCCCGAGTGACCCATCCTATATACAAGCCGACTGGCCAATGGTAGCTATTCCATCATGTCATATGCAGCAGAAAGGGCAAGAAGGACCATCATTTCCTTGGTCCATCATTTCAAGAGCATCATTTATGACCTGGATGGTGGCAGATTCAATGCTACATTTTAGTTGAAACCAGACTAGTAATCGTAGATTGAACATAGTCGGTTAACCTGATCATGCATGGCATTGGTTGGTAACCACCTTCCCAATGATTATTCCAATGAATGGGAGGCTACTGGTTCATCAGTAGTTCATGAGATCATCTGGGTCCAAGATGTTTTTTTGAAGAGAGGGCAGATTATTTCTGTTTGTAGAGATCTTGGGAAGATGCATTTCAATAGTGAGGTATTTATCTTTTTCAAGATGGGGGATAAGGGCAGCCCCCTTGATCTGATTTAGGATGACAGTAGGGAGCGTGCCATATTTGTATACTGTTGGTTTAAGTGATGCAAGGGTGTCAGGAAGATTCTTGGGTGTTAGTGGAGTGTATGAGGTCCAGATTTGTGTTATGCGTTGTGGGATAGAGAGCACGTGTTGCTGATTTGGTGTTATTGATCTGTTGTTGTTTATTATAGACTTTGTTGATGAAAAGGTTAATAGCATTGCATTTGTCTGTAGCATCAGGGATTACCGAGTTGAGCAGTGGGTTTGAGCAAAGTTTGACTGCCATGAAGAGAGTTTTACTCATGTTGGTGGTTACCAAGTCAGTGGATGTGTGATATGCGATTTTGCCTTTAAGGATGAGAACTCGGCACATACTGTGTGAGGCCCAGAGTGTGGTCTCCAATTCTCTTTGTTTTGTGCCAGCATTTTTTGAGTGGCTGGATGGTGATATGATATGATATGGGATTTGTAACGCGCCTATACACAAGTGTTTCAAGGCGCGAGATTGTTGATTCATTCTTCCATGTACCATGTGGTGGAGGTTTTAACACTGATGCAACACAGTTTCAAGCGACATATGCATCAACCAGTTATGTTCTGGTTTGGTTGAGAGTTCATAGGAGAGCTTTGATGATGGTGGAGGTGGTTACAGTTGCTAGTTTGTGCTCTAGTACTTCCAAATGCAACTCCTTAACGGAGTGACTCAAGGACATGGTGGGCATACCCTGTCCCTTGTTAGACAGAAGCATATGTGAAAGAAGGGGTGGGAGTGGTATGGTCATATGGTCTGCCCAGTCAAGTGGGAAAGGGTTTAGATATTGAATATGGGAGAATGCTAAGAAGACAGGGTTTTGTATCTTTCCTATGGTGTGGGTTGGCTTTCGAAAATATTTATTATGTTCAGGGAATACATTAGGCAGAGGAGAACATCCCTGGTGTTTTTAGTGGTGTATGTCCATAGCAGATTGAAGTTACCAAGGAAGATTGTTGAGTTTGCAATTGATGCTGAGGTAATGAGGTTGGAAATGTAATTGTGGAAGTACCTACAAATTTGAGGTGGGTGGTTTATTAAAATTTAATGGGGAGGAAGAGCTCAGGGGTAACGAGTTTGTCAAGACAACGCAGCTCAACACAAGTTTGAATCCTGATCCCGTGCTTAGAAACCACACGTTGGTATTAAGTCGGTAAAAAAAAGAACAATTAAAAAATAAAATGTAACATTCTGTTTATGCGATAGTGGAAGGTGGCAGGTGAGAAGCTAGAAGGAGTGTATATCTGTTTTGCTGAGCATGTTACAAGTCCTCTCAGATCCTCATGCACTCAACATGTTGGGATGCTGTACCTGGGTTGGATGAGAACATCAAAGACACTGGTAGGGATGGGGAGAGCCATTTTTCCCTGATGAAATGTCGTCAGGTTTGTGTGGAGATGAGGTTGGTGGTGATGCCAGCAATGTGGTGGACAGCCAAGTGTGCGTTGATGAGCATTAGGATGCATGGGAGAGCGTGGTGGAGATGGCGTGGCAACAAATGGGATATGGGTGAGATGGAGAAGATTTGCCTCAGTGAACGTTTATGGGTTTGTGCCCTCATGTGCATGGGAATGGACTGTGGCTGTAGGAGACACATTTTAATGTCTTGCTTATGTTGAAAAGACAAAGGATCCCGCCATCCCCCTTGGTCCTGTCCAGCCCCGGAGAAGCACAAACAGGCAATGATTGTGTCTTCTCCCTTAGATGAGGACATCAGTGATGAGGATGCCTATGGAAAGCTAAATAGAAGGCAGAGTAGGTGGCCCCTGATTGACTGGTGGCCTGTAGTCATAATCAGGTGACCAGGGACACTCCTCTGTACCTTGTGAAAAAGCACTGCAAAGGTGAGCAAAAAACAAGCCCTTAAGTATTGACGTTTGCTGCAAAAAGCTGGAGGAAGAGATGTTCACTGTTTTCTGGCAAAAAGTTGGTGTTGGCTGAGCTGGTCACTTAGTCATACTCCTCTGCGCCTAGAGGAATAGCACTGCAATGGGGGAAAAACAAGCCCTTAATTAATCAATATTTCTCGAAAAATTCTGGAGGGGCAGAACTGTTCACCATTTGATGTCGAAAGCTAGAGGAGGAGGAACTGGTCAAGTGACCAAGGACACTCCTGTGTACTTGGGGGAAGAGCAATGCTAGGTAGGGAAAAAAACAAGCCCTTAAGTAGTCACTGTTTGGCATGAGAAGCTGAAGGAAGTGGAGCTAGTCACCATGATGCACAAAATGATGGATGGGAGGCAGAGCTGGTCAGTGACCAGGGTCAGGCCTCGACACCTGGTGGAAGAGCACCGGAAGTGAGAGAAAAATAAACATGCACTCTTAAAGTCACAGTTTGGTGTGAAAAGCTGGAGGACGGCGAGCTAGACGCTGTTTGGAGCAACACGATACAGGAGTCAGAGCCAGTCACTGTTTAGTATGACATTTTGGAAGAGGCAGAGCTGGTGACATGACCAGGGACACTCCTCTGAGCCTGGTGGACGGGCACTCAAGGGAGGGGAATCACCAGGCCTTTAAGCAGTCACCGTTTGGTGCAGAATGCTAGAGGAGGAGGAGCTAGTCCATGGTTGGCACAGAATGACAGAGGAGGCTGAGGTGGTCACGTAATCAGGAACACTACCCTGCACCTTGTGGAAAATCCCTGACTAAGTGACAACATCAAGACTGCTTGACAGCACATTTATAAAGAGATTAAAAGCTAACATCAATATTCCATAGGCCTTTTAAATGGTTGTAACAGGTGCATTTCCCATTCATGGAAATATGGGAGTAAACGATCGGCTGCTGGTTAGAGTACATGTGATTCATCATGCAATCTGTTGGCTGTGCCTTAGGAAATGCCAGTTTAGTAGGGCAGATTAATTCAGATGTATTTGTGACAACATCAATCCACTCTGATTTCGGTGTGATAGCAGCAATGCAGTCAGGCTTAAGCTGTCAAGGCTGCATTCTTCTCTGAGTTCAACCCTGCAGGGAAATCAGGCCCTGCACTGTGGATTCTGGTTGAACTTTCTCCACCGACCCTGGGTGGAAACCAAGGATTAGGAGGCAGCTGAAAAGGCAGGGCACGTTCTGTGATCTTTGCAAACTCCCTGGCAATATTTAAACTATCACCTTATGCCTGAGCCTGCAGGGTGCCATTATTGAGCAGAAATGTCAGACTCTGACACTTTTTCTCTTTTAACAATCATCTGTTTCGAGTCAGGCCTGCAGAGGGACGCTTTAGGCTGGCCTGAGGCTTCCTTGCCAGACTATAAATAAAGATTTGCACCTGCAGGTTTAGACGCTTCGTAGACTACAATAACGCATCATGTGATTTTAGATTTAATTTCCCTGAATTATTGCAGAATGTGCTTACTTACAATAGTTCACTAGTGCTTCATCCACCACAGTTTTGTAGTTGTTTAATGATACTTTGATTGCTTAATGAAGCACTGCCTGGTATGTAAGTGGGAATGATGGATTATGTCAATTTCATAATGACATTGTTGCATTTCAGTTGCATGCAGCATTTTAAATAGAAAGGACTTGGCAAGACCTTTCAAAACTGGCATGTTATGTAAACATTACGTTCTTCTTCACATAAACATTTTTGGGGAGTGGTACTCACGCTCGGACTGGCCTGTAAGGCAATCGGGTGATGGGCGATATGCAAACCCATGAGTCAATAATTTTGAACAGACCAGCCTTATGCTGGTCACCAGGAATACGGTAAATAAGATCAGGATGGACACAATGATTGGTACGATTGACTACGCTGTGTCCTATCCATACCTGGGCTTGGAAATCAGTGCTTGTGCTTATTATGAGCTCATGACGGCCAACAAAATCAGAAGAGCGAAGCAGCTCATACTCCAGGTGCGTAAGTTAGATGGAGGATATTCAGGTTTCTCCCTCAAAGGGGTTATCCTGCTCTATAAGCAATGTTTTGCACCATTGTTGCGGTATGGCCTTGAAGCTCTTCCAATGCAAGATTTTTCTTGGTTGTACAAACTGGAGGGACTCTTTTCGCGTGCTATGCTGGGCTTGGGCCCGTCTTGTTCGATGGAGTATCTGCGCCTCGAACTCGGTCTTACATCCCTGGGGCGTATGGCGAGCCGGCCGATAGGATGCTTCTATTTAAAGACTCTAACCAAGTCTGTGAGCTATTGGTAGCAGTGGGCAAGAACCACGAAAGAGAAAGAGTATGTAGGGGATCCAACTTTGGAGCACTCAGTGAACAGCTCTTTGAAGAGACAGGTTGGCATCCCAATTTGGATAGAGGCACCCCATATATCCACTTAAAGAAAGCTTTTGAAAAAAGATTCAACAAGTGGGATTGGTGTCGCAATTACACCCATTTGGCCACGTTAAAAGGACATGATACAGTATCTCACATTGTCCATCGTTATAGGAAGACCCAGACTTATCTGATCCGGCTAAAAGGACATTTATGCTGAAACCTCGTACCAACCAACTGCCAGTACGATCGATAACAAGACCACGTATGGGTATATTACCTGAGAAAAGATATTGCCGTATTTGTGCTGCTATAGATAAGCCGGAAAGTGCTAGGCATGTCCTTACTCAGTGTGTCAAGTTGGGACACATATATATGGCTAACCTGTGGAGCTTAGTACATAATTATTTGGCGATCCTTACTGTCTCTTTTTGGGACTACTGCCTAAATGCTGATCACATTGCCATGCAAATTGCACTCTATCGTGTGTGGTGCCATGTGCTTACTTTGCTGGATGATTGAAGATATTCTCTTCCTGGGACCCCTAGTTAGACAGCCAGGAGGGATGTATGACATTAACTTTATGACTAGGCTGAGATGTATGACACTAGGGCCAGTGAACAGTGACATATTAGATATTAGAGTGTGTGGAACTGTAAGGAGTACGCTGTGTTGCCATCCGGATGGTATTTTGCAAATAGAGGATCATGAAATTTAAACTTGACCCTATTTGGTTTGACCCATGCTATGATTAGTGAGTGCTATGCTCAGTGAGTTTGAAGAGAACTAAATAGTGTGAACATTGTGAATTTTAAATATATTGATTGGTACTGACATGCGAACACTTCCCCAACATATTTTGATACATTTCGAGGATAAACTTCTACTTGAACTTGATTGAAATTTGAATATGAATTAATAATGTTTATGTTTGCACATACGTATGTATATACATTTCACATTTTAAATGTTATGTCTTTTAGAATGTGATTGTTTGAATATATTGTATGTAAATTGATTAATTTATTTGTGTAAAGTTCTTGAGTGAACTAAATCACAATGAAGATCTATTATTATTATGAGTCTATATTGCCCAATTTTCTGGCCAGAATGGACCACATTTTTCGTTAGACTGGGTCAGTTTCATAAGTTATTACACCAGTTTAAATCAATGTTACCAAGCAAATATGTTTTTAAATGCATTATTTGCAGCGGTAAAAGACCCCCTTAGATAGTACTCATACAGTCAATCCTGAAAAGTAAGGTGCACTTTTTCACAGAATTACACTGCTTCTTGCACATATTTTCTATTGAAGCAGTCAGTCACCACATGAGCATCTGCTCACCCAACAACTAGGTCACAGGTGGCTTAAAAGCAACTATTGATGCCACACTACGGCCCTAGGCCCATGATCTGGGCTGGTGGCAGCCTTCCGCTTTCTTTCCATCTATGTCTATCTCTCTTCCTTTTTTAAGAAAGAAAGACAGGCATTGAGAGGAACCAAAAAAGAAAGAAAGAAAGAAGGAAGGAAGAAAGAAAGAAAGAAAGAAAGAAAGAAAGAAAGAAAGAAAGAAAGAAAGAAAGAAAGAAAAGAGAGCGAGAGAAGGAATGAAAGAAAGAAAGAAAGGAAGAAAGAAAGAAAGAAAGAAAGAAAGAAAGAAAGAAAGAAAGAAAGAAAGAAAGAAAGAAAGAAAAAACGAAAGAACGAATGACAGAAAGAAAGAGAAAGACAAAGAAAGAAAGAAAGAGTTAAAGAAAGAAAGGAAAAGGGGTGAAAAAAAGAAAGACTGACAGAAAGAAAGAAATACAGAAATATAGGAAGGAAAGGAGATCGAGAGGCTGGTAGCGAGAAAGAAAGTGACCCTAAAGAAACACTGACACAAAGAAAGGAAGGGCAATGAAGATAGAAAGACATGAAAAGCTAGCTTTGTCCCTGGGCGATGGGCCATATCACTGTCTGCCATGAACAGACAAAAGAAGTCAAATTCTACTGGCTGGGAATCTCCCAATTACACATTTAAACTGTTCCCACACTTTATTGGCATGCGCACCCTGTATCTTTTATATGAAGCCGCGCTCTCCAATAGTATCCAGTAGACCCGAGGCCATCCTTGCACGCCATCATTTCTGGGACATTATGCAGCGATCGCTGAGTAAATTGAAACTGGAGCCCTGCGGTCATGCTTGCCATAACGAGGAGCCCAGGGTGAAGCTTTGCGTTTTTCACATGGTTTAACTAAACGCCGCACCCCGTTATCTCCGATCTGATGTGGCTTCTGACTGCAAGGCAATAGGATGCCCCCCCCGTCCCCGCCCCCTTCTCTGATGACATATTGAATTGCCATGAGGATATGCTGGCGCTCTTTCATATCCGGCCGCGCCTGCAGCGGAAGCGTTTTCATCAGAAGGGAAATGTGTTTGAAGTTTAACCGAGACACCGGCGGCCTCACCCATGTAGACACAACACACGTGTGCACATGCTGTGTTCAACCTTCTGAAATGGGCGCAACACAGCATATTAGATGTTCCTTAAATTACAGCTATTTAACAATACATCAAAGCATCCTGCACGCAGCGTTAACTTATAATGCAGCATCATTGCCTGTTGGATGAGAATGCTGCCAAGACAACTTAGCAAGTTAAGTGTTCGCATCCAACAGGGACGATTATCCCGTTACCTTTCGAGATTGTTAAAAAAGGGCCACTAAGTGGGGGTAATAACAGCGGTTTGGTTCTATTTCACCTAATCACATTTGATCAAATTTATTTGACCTTTTTTTCAGTCTAGAATGTGGGGGGAGACCCCCACAACCCTCCCACTTCCCCTCAACCTAATCTATACCCTTTCCCACCCCATATATATATTTAATTAAATTTGCCTAAAAAAATGTCAATATAATTTGATCAAATGTTCTAGGTCAAATGTTTTTAGGTCAATGAATGCCAATACCATAACAGCACCTGCCATTGAAGCAGTTAGGCAGTGGAGAATTCTGCCATGAAGCACTGTATGAAAATGTGAAACTACTTGCACTCTTGAGGCAGCTTTTCCTGCCAATTTAAGCCACACAGGACACACATCTAAATCACAGCCAGTGTAGGAGCCACCCAGCTGAATTGAAGTGGTGCGTTTCTGTTATGCACCAAACACCTTGCCAAGATCTCCTGCACGCATTAGGTGCAGCTGTGTGTGTGGAGCATGTCTCTAGCCCTTGCCATGACCACCTACTGATCTATCTGCAGAGTAGGGGAGTCATGTTCACGCTAGTGGCTAGGTGAAGGCACATCACTGTTCACAGCTGTTGCACGGCTGGGTGAGCCATAGCTGGGAACGAAGGGGAGGGATGGGGTGAAGGAGCTGGCAGGATAGAGGCAGTCGAGGGGGGCCGTAATTGTGTCATTGGATTTGTTAAAGGCCATGAACAGAATAGACAAGGGGAGGAGAGAGGGCAAGGAGGAAAGATTTGACTTGGTGGGGAGAGGCCGGCAAGGAGTTGGGTTTGAACTTTCTCTTGGTCATTGCAGAAGGAAGGGTAAGTGAGTAAGAGGGTGGAGCGGAGATGGTGACGTGGATAAGAGCGTGGTCAGAGGAAAACACTATGGCAGAGAGAGGTGAAGAGTGGAGGAGAGGACAATAGGATTGAGGGAGTTCTCTAGGGTCTGAGTAGGACGATTATGCATGGAGGATAGCAGAGGGGCAACAAGCCGATCTTGGAAGCAAGACCATGCAGAGCAACAGAGGTTTGAATCTCGGAGATGCGCTTAGAAACCAAACTCAGGTATAGTACGCAGAACAACAGAGGTTTGAATCCCGGATCTGCCCTTAGAATGCGAACTCAGGTACGGTATTAGGAATGTAATAAAATAAGCAAATACATAAATGTTAAGCAGGGAGTGGAGGAGAAACGTGTAAGCTAGTTGCTGATGGTGGGCCTTCATCCGGTTGCAATGACTGAGAATGTCCATAATGATAGAAGATCAAGGAAGAAGAGATTGAGGGAGGCAGGAGGGGGCTACTGTGAATGACTAAGAAAGAATTGGGAGTCAGCAAGCTATATAGAGGCTGATGTGTAATGTGCCTCGGAACAATCTAGTGCAGGAATTGGCCAAATGACCATATGTCTCACTGATTATCGCAAACACCAATCTACATCATGTCCTGCTGCAGAGGTCGGTGTACATCGCTTCTGATGAAATGCGGAGCTGAGATAAGGTTCTGGCATCTATTTGCACCCAGAGTCATGAAGAAATCTGGCCTGCTTGGCACATGTCATATTATTGTGTTAAAGACACCTGTGTAAAAGTGGAACCTTTACACAAGAGTGGTCCAGCCTGTGGGGATGAATGCCCAGAAGTCCTGCACTGGCGGATTGGGGGACCCGGGGTTGTCCTGTCCTCTTTTATATAGTTTCTGGTCTACTGTCTGTTTTGCAATCTGTCCCAAAGCAGATGAATCTTTACCCTAGTTGGACAGACGCAATGCGACCACCCTTCTGGTGATTTAGCGCAGCCCATGACAATTCATGGCTCATATGTATTGGCACATGTACAGCCCTGTCCCTGATGGCCCCGCCGTGGAGGGGGAGGTGTGATTCAGGAGCGATCAGGCTGACTTGTTTCTGTGGATGTGGGATTCTGTGATGGTCTTCTTGGAAGGCTTTTCATCCATCTAAAACCACGGTGTTGCCCCCCACCATTTTCCTGTCGCCAAGTCCTGGACTCCTTTCCGCCTGACAATTTCCCTCACCTTTCTTGTTTTCCTTTCCCCTTACTCCTTTGCCTAATCGCATCTATCCTGAATGCCTGTTGGGTCTAATGATTTGTTCTTAAAAATCTTATAAGGAGCTCATTACGTACTTGGTGGTATTTGCCAAAGCCAGTTGCCATTACTGCATGAGGCAAAGATGCTGTAACAATAATACTCTGTTACACTTCCATTGCACACTTAACAATTCTCCAGGCACTGATCATCAGTGTATTATAATCCAGATCAATGGCACTCATTGTATGGCCTCAGATTCAAACCTCTGACCCTCAGTTTACACACTATCTCCGCAGAGCATGCATTTACCCACTGAGCTATCTTACCGACTTTTCAGTAAGGGTAATGCACCCGTGAACTCACTTTCTTTTCCACATTCTGGGGTCCCATTAGACTCCATTGGGACGTGCAGAATTCCCACACGTTGTAATACCACATGGGCCATACTGCCACCATACCGCATTTTCATGGAGGTAATTACCTCCACTCAAATGCAGGTATTTTTTGGGTTTTCACAAAACTAGGCAGAAATCATTGGAGCTTTATTAGTTCTTCTAGAGTTCTGCTATGAGTGCATTGAAATATGGTATTGAGTGATTTGTATTCCTGCTGCAAATAAAACCGAACTAGATTTCAAACAGGGAGGTGTATAATGGAGGTACAGATGATTTTTCATCATCTCTCATTTCATGGATTTGGAAATCCGTATATTTTATCCGTCAGTCCTGAAACGAATGCAGGCAGAGCGCATACAAGTGTGGGAAGCATTTACCTACAAGTGTCTATAGGAACCTACACATCTCTATAGGGAACACATTCATACTGATAATGTGGTCTTTCACAAGTCTGTAAATGGTACCTAAACAAGGTAGCACCAGGGTCGGATTGGCCCCTTAGCCTTTCGGGAGTGGGGGCCCGGGGTCTGGCCATGCCTGGGCCAGTTTGTAAACAAAGAAATTGAAAACAAATATATTTTTCAGAGAGCCTTTCATCCTTCTTAGGTCGATAAATGAGTACCAATGCAGGTTGGGTGATATTGTATGCATATTTGTTCTATAAAAAAGAGCTTAAGAGTAAGTATTGGGCCTCATTACGAGGTGGGTGGTAAGGGATTACCGGCACGGGTAAGGGCACCGGTGCCGGTAATCCCTTACCGCCCTACTACGAGTTCCCTTTGCGGGTCCTCCCTTAACGCCTGGTTTTTCCAGGCGTTACGGACAGGACCCACATAGGGACTTTAGAGGTAATGACGGTACCGCAATTTGCGGTACCGTTATTAGCGCCTACCCCATTCCCATTGAGCCCTATGGGGGCTCAAATGGGAATGGGGAAGGGCCCTGGTGAATGGAGAATTACTGTTCCGCCAACCTTGGAATTGACCGGTAATTGCTCCATTCACCAGGGCGGAGTGGGTAAGGTTTTGGAGGCAGCCATGGCGCTGATAGCGCCATGGTTACCTCCAACCTCGTAATGAGGCCCATTATCATTTGGCCTTGGACGTCTGCTTGGATTCACAGTAATTCAGTGTACTTAGGAACAATGCTATTTGATGCCACTTCCTGTTTTGTCAAGGGGTTAAAGTCCGTTTTTCATCGCTTCCCGGGATGTCACTTTGGGGTGGGGGGTCAAATGACATCACTTCCGGTGATGTCATCAGAGGTCAAGAGTCGGGAGGCGATGGGTGGGCCACTTTTGTGAGGCGAGGGGTGGACCACTTTTCTTTGGGTGACCGGACTATTTCTTGTCCCAGTCCGACCCTGGGTAGCACTAAGGAAGGTTGCCACATATCCTAAAAATACTTTTGTGGGACACATTTGGTGTTGTAAACAATCTTTCCTGCATCTCCTAACTGCACACATATGCTTCTCTCCTCCATCCTCCGTGCACCCCACATGGCCTCTCGCCGCCTATAGAATAATGTCACTTTTTTTGCAAGAGTGCTAGAATTAGAACAAAGTTCAACATGGTCCACTGCACTGCATGGGCCTTCCAGCTCCTAGTAGGACAGCGGGGTTATTAAAGAGCCCAGGGTGCTGTGGCAGGTGTCTGCCCTTCCTTGCAGGGCCCTAATCAAAACCCACGAGTGACCTCAAAAATTGCAGGACAAATCTCCGGAAAAACAGTAAAAGTTTGTAGGAACAAAAAACATTAAACATTTGGGTGATTCTGTGAATCACTAAACAGGTTCACCCAGCACTAGCAATGGGAAATATCCCATATCGAAATCTGATTGACACATGCAGTGGCTCAGATCAGAGTCCTGACATCATTCAGGGCAGCATGAGTTGTTAAGCTAACCCATATGAAGAAGGCATGATGTTATATTGAGCACAGGGGAGTGCATGGAATGTGCAGTAGTGTAAACCAATAGGCCACCGTGTCAGGCACAAACACGGTGCTAATGTACACACGCCGCATTGTTGCCACCCAATGATTCTATTTAACTCTTCCTTCTGTCAGCAGCCTTTGGCAGATACAATCCTCAGACGTACAGTAGGAATTAGTTTGTAGGAAATGAGGAGTGGAATTACTCGGGGATTACGTGGGTGGATGTCAATGTTTGGATACAATGAAAACAAAAGAGCTGTCTTCCTGGGGCAGGCGAGGCTGTTTTCCCAGTAATCGGATATCGATGATGGCCGTGGCATTTCCTCTCTGCTAGCGAGTGCTGCTGCATATGTGAGGCACGCTGGGAAAGTACAGGAGCCGTGCCCTATGGCAGCCTTACTGAAACCTGCTGTCCGCAGGTGTGTGCCTCGTTATCAAGATGTCTGCTGATTTCTAAGGCACCACCAAAGAACACTTCACGGAGTGACTTCTGAAGAGGAGAAGGGAAAAAGAGGATGAGGAGGAACGAGATTGCAAGTGGTAAACAATAGTAGGATTCCACATACTGCATTGAAGGTTGAAAGGCAGGAAGAGAGAAGATAGGTGTGAAACAGGCAATAAGATTATTTTTGGTGCTGGGAGAAAATTCCACAGGGCTCTATCATATCACTGTGGCTCTTCAATATCTATCTCGCCCCTCTTTCTCGCCTGATCTTCTCCTTCTCTCCTCATTTCCAGTGTTATGCTGATGACATACAGCTTGCCTTCAAACGTCCCTCTACCACCTCCTCCTCTCCCATCCCTGATTGTCTGACCACCACCCAAGCATGGTGTGCAGCTAATAATCTCTGTCTTAATGCCAGTAAGAGGGAGATCCTTCTCATTGTCCTTCTCATTAGGACACCTGTGCCCTGTTTTGCCTCTACCGTCTGGCTGTCCTCCTTGGGCCCTCTACCCTCACCATCCTCTGAGGCCAGAAACCTTGGGGTCATCTTCAACTCTGCTCTCTTGTTTGCCCATCACATCTTGGCCCTTGCCAAGATGGCCCACTTCCAGCTTCACCTTTTTAGAGACATTCTCCCTTTCCTCACCTTTCCCCAGAAACCCAACATCTCGAGAGCTCTGGTACTCTCTAGGCTGGACTACTGCAACAGCCTCTTCCTCAATCTCCCTCTTTCCTCCCTACGCCCCCTTCGACTAGTCCAGAATAGGGCTGCAAGACTTATCCTTGGCCTCAAGCCCAGGGACCGTATCTCTCCAGCCCTAATATCTCTCCACTGGCTCCCGGTGGCCACGAATATCAAATTCAAGGCCCTCTGCATCAACCAGAAGGCTTCCTGGGGCCTAGGACCATGCTATCTCCAACTATTCCTCCCTAAATATCTCCCTGCTCGAGCCCTCTGCTCCTCTTACCCCAACTCTCTGCCTGTCAAATGCTTCTCCAAGCAGAGAGTGGGGGGGGGGGGCAGGCCTCTCTCCTCGGCTGGTGCCTGTCTTTGGAGCAGCCTCCCTGCCCCTCTCTGACTTGAGCCAGGCCCGTGCCTGGCAGCTGTGCATCCCACCCATGGGATTCCTCAGCCCTAGCACTTAGCCAGTGGCCTCCTCCTTTGGCTCACCTTGGCACTTCCCTCCCGGCCCCCCCAGCACTTGTCCTTAGCCTCCCCTACCTCCTAGCCCCCTCCCTTCCCTATCTCCTGCACTTCTCTTCACTGTGTTTGCATGTCTGAATGTCACAAGGTCTAGTAGGACCATGATTATATATTGACAGTTTTTCTCCACTGTTATTTACTCCCCTCTTCCCTCCTCACTTTATCTTGTGGCACCTCAAAACACTATTCATTTGCATAGGCGCCTAACAAATGTTCAATAAATAAATAAAATAAATAGTGTAGAAAAAGATATCATAAATTCCTCAGATCCTTCCAGTTTCACTAAGTCAAATAATGAAGATCAAGCTAGAGATTGTGCATCCTTCTGTAGAGCAAAACTCTAACACATCTTAGATGGCACCACTTGTACCGTGGGAGGAGTGACACAGAAAGAGCGAAGTAAGAGGTGGTCAGAGAAATGTCAGTGAACGTTCAAAGCATAGTTTTCAGGCAGTAAGTGACATTATTTTTGCCTGATACTTCCAGTAAATCTCTATCAAGCAGGAAGCCAGACAACTAGCATGAGCCAGGAAAAAGAACCTATGCCCCTCCACCAGAACACCACGCAGACTCTGCCACAACAAATACAAAACAGCAATATGTAATTCCAAAGCCACCTGTAACCTCCACGAACTCCAACCTGCCACCAATCATACACAGAAACTATTCAACATTGTCAAATCTCTCTCCAAACCACCATTCACACCTTCCACGCCCCCATCCACTCCAGTATTCAACTCCCTCATGGACTACTTTAACTCCATAATATACAATAGGCAAGCTCTCCCCTCTGCTCTCACACTCCCACCCCCCTTCCAAAGATTCCAACAGATGGGACACCTTCCACCCTATCAACACAGACACCCTCATCACTCTTACAACCAAATCAAAACCTGCACACTTCCTGGATGATGCATGCCCACCTCAAGCTGCATCCAATTGCAGCACCAGCCTCGCTCCCCACTGGTTTAATATCATCAGCTCCTGTCTCTCATATGGTACGATCCCCTCAACTCTCCAAACTAGACAAATCTCCCCCTCCTCAAAAAAACATCGTTCAACCCCACACTTCCTGAAAACTACCACCCCATCACCATTCTGGCATACCTCACCAGAATCATGGAATGCTTCCTCACTACCCAACTGATAATACTTTACCACAAACAACCTACCAACCTCTTCCAATCTTCTTTTTAACCTGGACACAACACTGAGACTGTGCACAGTCACATCCTCGTGGACGTCCACAACATCACTGAAGAAGAACACACAGCACTACTCGTAATCCTAGACCTCTCTGCAGCCTTTGACATCATTCACCATACTATTGAACATCCTATCCCACAGAATGAAACTCCCAGGCACCGCCCTCAATTGGTTCACCTCCTTCCTTACTGACAAGATGCACTTTGTCTCTTTGCCCACTCTTTGATCTGACCCCACCCTAGTAAGGTTTAGGGTCCTGCAAGTCCCCTCCGCTTCTCTACTCCTCTTCACCCTATTTGTGGAATCCTTCGGACAGACCCTTAGAAAACAACATCCATTTCCACCAATACGCTGATGATACGCAGATGAATATACTTCAAAATGTCATCCCCTCCCAACTCCATATCCTCAAAAACTGTCTCTCCAGCATCGGAACCTGGCTGGCCACCTACTTCCTCAAGTCCAACCCTTCCAAAACAGAATACCTCCTCATCTCCATCCCCCAGATACAAACCCAAATTCAATCCCTGGATCGAAGAACTCACCACAGACAACAGACACATATCAATGACCAAACCTGTCAAATCTTTTGGCTTCCTTATCACCTCTGCCCCTTTCCCTCACACACCACATAGCTGCTGTCACCAAAACTTGCAATCTACAACTGCACCTCCAAGAAAACATCAGACACGTCCTTCCCCCTGATGACTTCTGCACCGCAGTCCAAGCACTGACTCTGTCCAAGATGGACTACTGAAATGCTCTTCTCACTGGACTCCCCAGCAGCACCCTTGCCCCCCTGAAATCCATACAAAACAAAGTAGTCAAACTCATCCTTCTTCCACCAAAACATTCACACATCATCCCAGCTCTCACCCAACTCCACTGGATCTCCGTACCCTGAAGAATTGCCCTAAAAGTACTGTGCATTGATTTCAAAGCCATCCAACACAAATTCCCATCTTAACATTACAACAAACTCAAAACCATCACCCACATAAACACCAGACATTCAAGCCAGTATCTGCTACACAGTCCACTTTGCAAACGTATATGCACACAAAAGCGATGATCAAACGCAATCAATTACATACTGGGCAGACAGGGCCTGGAACACCCTATCTCTTCACACTCACACTGCACCCTTGTTGTGGTGAGTCTGGTATGAAAGGGAGATGTTGTGTATTGTTGAGTCTGGTATGAAAGGAAGATGATGTAGTGTAGTCTTGTCTTGCCACTGGCCTGGGTGCTTGCTGTAAGAATGTTGGTGCATGAATACAGTTCAGGAGAATGTTGCGTGGATCTGTGTGTGAATGTTCTGAGTGTGTCAGTTGGGGCCTTAGCTGAGGATGGCTGGATGGCCGGTGGGTGTACTCCTTTGTCAGTAATGTCTATACCTATCCATGTTCCTGTCAGTGTCTACATGTGATTGTAAATACCTACAAGAGTAACCGGAGTAATGTACATAATGTACATATGTGAAATAAAGCCTACGTGGAACTAATCTAGACTACAGCTGGTCTGTGCTTCAGTGATGCATCCTGAATGTCTAGTGTAAGGCTTTACAACAACTCTCTATGACCACTTCTGTTTCACCTCCCACCTTTTTAACCGTTTAACCTTGTCAGGCACTGCAAGGCCCCCTAGGTAGAGCCAGCACTGAACACAAATTCAAATACCCCACATCGTGGCGCATTCATGATTATCTCTTCACTTTTCCACAAAATAAGGAAGGGAGTCAAGAATGTACTTCTCACTTGCTTTGCTGTTAAAACTGGCTGTGCTAAATGGTTCTTGTTGGTTGATATGCAGCTCCATCCACACTGATCTTTGTTGATATCAAGTATACCCAGACACTAAAGTTGTGACTTTCAGTAATTATCTCCAGCCTCATTGACATCTTGCTGAGATGGTTTATCACTATGCACTCCTCAACCTGCACCGTATTCCCACTGGTCAAATAGAAGGAATCCTACACCAATTACCATGCAACTAGGAAAAGTGTGTCAGTACTCTGCTTTGTCTCACTGCACAATTGCCCAGCATCCTCAGTCTCCCCCTTCCAAGTCAGCATCTCTTTTCCCACAGCTGCCTCCTGCATCAATTCATGTCTACATTCTCCTCCTCCAAAGGCATTTCCTGCACCACAGAAGCTGCCAAATCGCTATTATAATGCCTCCCACCATAGCATGTTAACCTTCATCACCACTTCTTCCAAATCCACTTAGCTGCCACCACCTGATTATCAGAGATTCTTAATCAAAATCCTTCGGCATGGCCTGGTCTACAAGCTCTCCTCTACAACCTCCTGCTCTACAAGCTCCATGACTGCCTCCACTACCTCCATGACTACCTCCAACATCATTGCTTTCATCACATACTGAGTCTCCTCTAGCTACTCCTCTTCCAGCTGTTGCTATTCAACAGACACCCAACTAGACCCAACAACAACAGACTGTTCCCACCATAAGTGCATGCCCATCCGCTTGCAGCCTATCCACTTCCATGACAAGCCCCATTGAGGTTTAAAAGCACTGATGAATCCCCAAAATAAATGTCCCCTTTATATCCACCTCCTCCCTAAAAGAGATGATCAGGAGCCAGGGACCACTGTCGGATTTACATGCTCAGCTCCCAGTCCATATTTCCCCAAACTCCCACGTATTGCGTAAAACAAATTAGGCAAAGACAAGAAGGTAATACAGTGACAATGGGGAGGTAATTGATGAACTAACAGGTAGGGATGAAAAGAGAAATGGCCCTACACATGCCAACAAAAAATAAATAAACACTAATAGCAATGGCATTTCACAAAAATAATAACTCTCCTGCTGCTTCCAATTGTGGTTTTACATGGCTATTCCTTCAATTTCCAGAACAAATCCCACATTGGAACTATGAGCTAGGCTTTATATAGAGCGTTTTGTGCATCTGCACATGGTATTTTGACAAGAAATATGCACATAGATCGATGCAGTTATCACCTCTTTTGTTTAGCACAGATCCGTTCAGTAGCAGGGGCCAAAATTAGTATTTGTTGACCAGGAGCTCCTGGGTATTAGGCATCACCCTTTAGGCAGGAGCTACAGCTGTGGAACCAGGAGCTAGTACAAAGTGCATGAGATGCAAACTCTAACGTTTTGTCTATTACATATTTTTCAACATGCTTTAAATGTCTCTTAGGTGTGTCCTTTATTCTACTTTATACACATTCCCAAACATAAACGTAATATTACATAGTTATGTTTGCATGGCGCCACTTGCCTGGAGAGTCACACGTAGCTCCTGGTAGTTCTTGGTTTCAAGGTAACCCGGCTTCCTTGGCTATAACCAGGAGCTAAATAGCCCCCAGTTCCTGCCAATTTCGAACCCTGGGCAGCCAGCCAATTCCCACAGGTTCTTGTCTTACAAAAGCATGTTGATCAGTAGACTTTGGGCCTCATTAAATGTTGATGCTTTACTGCATTGTTTGTGCTTATTTCATTCCTGCACCACAAAATTCCGAAATTGGAGGCGACGTGGTATGTTTACCTCGAGGATACGGCTAGAGGTAAATCATCCTCTTAACCTCCAAAAATTGCCAGATTTACCATATTGGAATTACTGGTAATGATAAATCTGACAAAATATACAGGGTCCAAAAACGGGGGTGCGGTGGGGAACACCTTATTACTGCTGTTCATTATCCTGATGTAAATCCGCAGGATGGATTGTCTTTAACGGTTAAGGAGTTTGGTGGTAAATAAAAAATAGGTGAGCAGTAGAACATGATTTAGGGCCATATAACAGACAGGCACGGAAAAAGGGAGGTGGTTATACAGGGAGATTTCGGCATGTATACAGTGAAAGTTGGAAAAAGGAAGTTTATGAGGGGTCAAACATGTACCAGCCTATTAGATGAGACCCTTTAATATGTAAGAGGTACAGTTTTGGGGCCAACTTTGATGTGTGAATTCTGGTTATTATTTTGATGTCAAGACCTATGGAGTTCCAGTGGTGGGGGCTGAGAAGGAAGAAGGAGCAGAAGTAAGAGATTTCTCAGGGTGGGTGAGGGATGAGGCGATTGCAGGACGATGAGAGGTTGAAGCAACCATGCATGGGGCATAGCCCATGCATTAATACAGACTGGCATCAGGAATTTGTAAAGGTGGTGGGTGTGACCATATAAAAGAGGATTAGTTATTGAAGACATTGGACATCACCATATCCAGAGACATTGTAAATGTAAGGATGTCCTTCATATATTCACTTATGTTTTGAGGAGTAAAGGATGTCCGTCACTGGTGAAGGTGAAGCTATACATGAGTATTGACTTGTCAAATATCAACTGGAATCTAAGGTTTAGAGTTAGTGGCAGAGAGACTAATGGTATGGACAGGATAGTGGTTTTGAATAAAGGGCCTTGAGCCTAGTAGACATCATCAAAAACCTTTTCGATGGAGGAGGCCTGAGGAGACACCAGAGCAAGGAAGGAAGATCTAAACTCTGCCAGGTAGGGAGCCATAGTGGTGAGTATGCCCTTGTATTTGCGGGTGCAGAGATTGGGGTTGAGCACAAGGATATGGAGATAGGGAAAGGTAATTTATCATGGATGTTGTGGTAAAGGGGAATGATAGAAATACATGGTCAGAAAATGTTCTGATAGTAGAGAGACCAGTTTCAGTTGGTAGGGTGAGAGGTTTGAGGAAGGCAAACGTCTTCCAGGAGAACAATAGGGGATTCAGTAGGAAGAGAGTTAGGAACTAGCTCAAGATCAGAAAGGAAGAAGTTTCGGGGGCCAGAAGGCCTGTAGATAAGGAGGATAGTGAACAGAGTGGGCCAAAGGTGTTGGTGCAAATAGAAGGGAGGGAGAATGTCTGATGTTGGGGCGGGGAGAGAAAGAGGTTGGTCTTGTTGATCAATTATACAATCCCACTTCCTTCTCTAGCCATCCAGGAGACTGAATGATGGTAAGACATTCAGGGTGTAGAGCAGGTTGTGTGGTTTTGTCATGGATCATGGAAGATAACCAAGTTTATGTAATATCCATGGCAGCATGCTGAGAGTTGTGGTGGTTGAAGTGCTCTGATAGGAAATATTGTTTTACAGAGTGACAGGGCATTCCAAGACCGAAGAGTAGGAGTAGCAAGGGAGGATAAGCTTGAGGAGGAGAGATTATAGAGTGTAGTTGTTGGCCAGGTTGCCTTTTGTGGGTGAAGCAAAGGACAGTGATTTGGTAGGAGGGGCTGGAGGGATCGAGGTAAAGTAGTAGATGAGGCGTTATGTTGGTGTGGGCTTAGAGACCCCTGGGAAAAGGTAGGGAAAAAGCAGTGGGTAGGAGAATGAAGGTGGGGATGTACATGGGGATGGTCAGGGGTGGAAGTCAAGGAGTGATGGACCAGTAAGGATTGTATTTCTCTAAGTATAGATGAAGGACCACTGTTCAACAAAGTGCAAACACAGGGCTACTAACAACCAATGTACAGATATAGCGGCTCTGGTGAGCAAAATACATGGCTACCTGTTTTGCAGGTCATGCGTGGTGTTTATCATGTTAAGGATCAGCTGATTCCCAGAGAGGTGTGATGATGCCCATCCTAGGCAAAGCAAAAACCTCAGTGAGTCTCAATCTCTGACTTGTGATTTGCTATGTAGTACAAAGGACTAAACTTGCTCATATAGTAGAGCAGTGGGCATGTCTATAAGATGTTTTCCCTGTATAATTTATTATCTCAGTATTAAAGACAACATTCTAGGTTAAAGCTTTCCAGGGAGAGCAGTGAGAGCTGTTGGGCTTCTAATGTGGGCTGTATTAGGTGTTTCAGGACTTGGTAGAACTTACTGTTGTAACATTCTTCCACATTAAATGGACTAACTTGTTAATAATTAAACAGTAGGCCTTAATACCAGCAATCATTCAAGAAAGATACTTTTTTAAAAAAAATCTTAAATCCCATAGCTGTTAAATTTTGGGGATGGAAGTCTGGGGAAACAGAGGTACATTATTTGTCATCACTCAATAGCATCTTTAAGAGTGGCAGTGAGATGAGCTGCACAATATTTCATTTAAGTTCACATCTTTTTGTGATTTATGCATGTTAATATCTGTTCATGGTTACAGAATTTAGGCAGTTTTTGACTTAGATGAAAGTGATTAAAGTTTAACTATTTGTTTCTGTCTAGAGTGCCTCAATTATGCTCAATCCATTCTCTTCACTAGGATTTTTCTGAATATCTAACAGGGCTATATACATAATCACATAGCATACTATGTCCTCCAGTGGCACATTCCTGCAAGTAAAATGTAATGAGGTAATTCCCTTGTAACTCAACAGATACCTGAGATGTTGGATTGTATTACAGCTATCCAGTTCATGTCCCTTATCCTTACAGTCTATGTTTCATAATCATCACACCAAATTAGGTATTTTTCAAATTTCTAGAGGGATGTGCTGAACACGGTCCAAAATTACACATAGCATCTGGTATAGATGAATTTAGTGATGAAGATCTACATGCATCATTTCCAGAATTCATGATGCACGATTTATTTTATATTTAATTTCTTTAGAAAGAATACGTTGAATTGCAATATTTTGGTATGTTTTCGATGCCTGTACTGACACCTCAAAATCAGGAGGCTCATCTGAAAAGATCATAGCATTTCTTACTAAAGCAACAACTTAGAAGAGTCAGAGTTGGTCTCCCAGAAGAGCATTAACTAGGAATTTTGGAGAAGTGATAGTGTAGTATATGCCATACCTTGGTTAATATCTCCTAGATGGAAAGATAGTAGAAAGAACAAATGAAATAGACTTAAATAATGCTATACAAACGTTTTGCTTTTTTCTAAAAATAAATGTGAATAGTATATTGGCTAGAAAATCAGAAAAAATATAAAACAAATTGCTGATTATTTTCAGGCTGATTGAGATTTGTGGATAGTGTATCGATTTCCTTTACTGAATTGATTAGTTTATGTAGCAGAAAGGTGGATCATCATTATGAATCAGCACATTTCTATCATACATGCCTAACAAGAATAAACCTCTGAAGACTTGGCATAACCCAAAAAAGGTGACACATGCTGCTTTCAAGGAGCTAGTAGTCCCACTCCCTCCCTCTGTCACGCTTACCGGGAGACCGGGGTTCGCTGCTCGCGCTCTTCCTCCCTGGCGCCTCTATTCGCGCTTTCGCGCTTGGGGAGGCGCCGGGAGGAGAGTTCCGGGGACAGGGGCTGCAGCTCCACGGCGTGTGCGTCGGAGACCGCGTCACGGTCCCGCGCATGCGCCGTGGGGCGGTTGCCCAGGTTCGGAGCGGCTTGCCGCTCAAGCCTCGTTCTGGGTCTGCCGGCGCCTAGCAACGATCAGGCTTGCGCTCCGGGCCTCGCGGGCGCCGGCGGCCCATAAAGGGGGAGGCGCGGTCAGGAGCAGATCGCGTCTCAACGCGTTCTGTTCCGGATCGTGTCCTCGCTCTCCTTTGCTTCGCCCTGTGCGGCCCAGCCCTAGACTTCTGCCTCAGCTCTCCTTCCCCTCCTGCCTGCTGCCATTTTGGTTTTTCCCAGGATCAGTTCTGGTCCTCTTCCAGGTCTTCTCCCCAGGTCCTAGCTAGTTTTCCCTTCTATTCCTGGTTCCTCTCCCTTGCCAGCCTTAGTTTACCTGCCTGCCTTCCTCTTCCTCTCCTCCCTGGCCAGACCCCTTCTCAGTGGTTCTCCAGTGACTCCCTTGGGACTGTTTCCACGCCTTTGGTCTCTCATCACTACTGCCTCCAGTGTCAGCCACGGGAGTACTGCTCCCACACCTTGGACTCTCTTCTTCACGGCCTCTGGTACCAGCTTGAGAAGCACGGATTCCACGCCTTTGGCCTTTAATCTCCACAGCCTCCAGTGTCAGCTACGGGAGTACTGCTCCCACACCTTTGGACTCTCATCACCACCGCATCAGTGTGAGTTACAGGAGTAGGCTCCCACATCTTCGGACTCTCGTCACCACAGTATCTATTGCCAGCTACGGGAGTACGGCTCCCACTCTTTGGGACTCTCGTCACCAGAACATCCATTGCCAGCTGCGGGAGTACGACTCCCACTCTTTGGGACTCTCGTCACCAGAACATCCATTGCCAGCTACGGGAGTACGACTCCCACTCTTTGGGACTCTCAACTTCTCTAACATCCAGTGCTAGCTTCTGGAGTCCTGCTCTCACATCTTTGAACTCCGGAGCCTCGCCTCATCAAGGATTATCTCCTTCAACTTCTCCGGTCTGTGCTTGCACAGCTCAGACGTCACTGAAACCAGCTTGTGGCGTTGGGAGTCGGCCCATCTTCTACCCAGTATCCATTCTGGGTGGTGGAGAGGCTGGTTGCTTGTGTCACATGATCTTCTCGTCAGTCTGGCTGCCCCGTCGAGATCAACCAGGAATTCAGGTACGCAACTCTCCCGTGATTCTCATCTTAACAGATTGAGACGCCTACCTTCCGATCTTGAAATGGAAGACACACAGGATCTGAGGAATGAGTTGCAAGCCCTCAGAGCAGAGATGACTGCCTTACACCAAGAAAACCAAGTTTTACGTCAGATGGTTACTCAGGGGACAGGAAGCGCTCCACAGGCTGAAAGTTCTTTGGCCCATACCGCCCCAATCAGGTTCGATGGAGACCCACGTCGAGTGGCGGAATTCTGCAACCACTGTCGTATCCATTTTCTTTTCAGATCTACCTATTTCAATAACGATAAGGGCAAGATCGGATATATCTTGGGAAACCTGACTGGGAATGCTCTAGGCTGGGCGACACCTTTTGTGGCTACAAATAGCCCCATTTTGAATGATTTTGCTGCTTTCGAGAAGGCATTCCTGGAGGTTTTTCAGACACCCAACCTGGCAGCCGTGGCGCAGAATCAGTTAATGGACATCAAGCAGGGTAGTTCAGACATAATAACGTACATCAGTCGCTTCTGCCTGCTGGCTACGGATTCACAATGGCCGGAAGTCACACAAAAGACCCTGTTTCGCCGGGGGTTGAGGGAGGAATACAAAGATGAACTACTTCACATCCCCGAACCTGAGAGTCTCCAACTCTTAATCAATCAGGTGCTTCGTATTGACCAGAGACTAGCCGAACGAAAGGCTGAGAGACGTCGGCTGGAGAGAGTCAGTCCCAGAACAGCCAGTCTTCCCGCCGGGGCTTTTGGTTCGACAGAATCAGGACCTGAACCTATGCAGTTGGGAGCGGTGAGAGGGCCGTTATCTGATGAGGAAAGAAGGCGAAGAAGAACTTTACGCCTATGTCTTTACTGTGGTGCTGCCGGACACTACTTGGGAACGTGTCCTTTACGGCCACAGAAGAAGAAGTCGGGAAACTAGAGGACCTGTCGTGTGGAGGAAAGGCAACAACAGGTCTCACCCCTTTTTCAGACCTTTCCACCTTTTGCTCGATTCTTCTTCCCATGCAACCTGCTATCCTTCTAACCTTGAAGGTTCAGATTCAACTGCCCGGCCGGACGCTTGAAGTTTTTGGGCTATTGGATAGTGGAGCGTCTGGTAATTACATCGACGAGGATTTTGCTAGCAGCCACAAGATTTCTCTTTTGCCCAGACACTCAGCCCTTCCTGTGGAGGTTATCGATGGTACTCCTTTGTCTTCCGGACCGGTTCGTTTGCACACTATAGGATTGAGTCTCCAGATCGCCGATCACGTGGAGAAGCTTGCTCTGGACGTGATCAGGTCACCTACCTACAAGTTGGTCTTGGGGTTACCTTGGCTCCAGCATCACAATCCGGTTATTAACTGAGGACGCACACCTTGACCTTTTCCTCCGCTTCTTGTACCCCGAAATGCAGTTTGCCAGTCCAGACTCTGGTTTCTTCGACTACTTTGGAACTACGTGACAAGGGGACCAGCCTTTGTTCCGCATTACTGATTCCCCCAGAGTATGCTGACTTTGAACAAGTTTTTGCCGACCCAAGTAACATACCACTGCCACCTCATCGGTCGTTCGTTTGTGCCATAGAACTGTCTCCTGGTGTTGAGATTCCCCATGGCAGACTGTACGCCTTGTCTCGGGAGGAGAGACAAGTATTGCAGGATTACTTATCGGACTGTTTGAGTAAGGGGTACATAGTACCATCCAAATCTCCTGCTGGATTTCCTTTGTTTTTTGTAAAGAAAAAGGAAGGCACTTTAAGACCCTGTGTAGATTACCGGCAATTAAACGATATCACCATCAAAGACCGGTACCCGCTACCTTTGATTCGAAGTATCCTTGAGGCCTTACATCAGGCTCGGATTTTTACTAAGCGTGATCTTCGAGGGGCTTATCATCTGGTCCGCATCAAGAGTGGAAATGAATGGAAGACAGCATTTAAGACACCGTTTGGGCACTTCGAATACAGGGTGATGCCTTTTGGCCTGTGCAATGCCCCTGCGGTTTTCCAACATCTCATGGATCATATCTTTGGGGACGTAATTGGAATCTCTGTCTGGATTTATCTGGATGACATTTTAATCTTTTCCAGATCAAGGGAGGAACACATAAGTCATGTACGAGAGGTCCTCGATCGGCTTTTCCACAATCATCTGTTTGTTAAGGCGGAGAAGTGTTCCTTTCATCAATCAAGGATAGAATTCCTAGGATTCGTAATAAGTCAGGCTGGTATTGAGATGGATTGCAAGAAAGTCCAGGCAATTCAGTCCAGGCCGGTCAAGTGGCACAGCGAGTAGAGCGCTCGCTTTGGCATCAGTGCAGAGCCTGCGAACGCAGGTTCGAATCCCGGCAGCGCCAAACTCAGCGTTTCATCCTTCCGAGGTCGATAAATGAGCACCACACACCGTGGGTAATAATAAGCAGCGCTCAGATACCTGAGGGTTCGTAGCGCTATATAAATGCTATATTATTATTATTATTATTATTAAGAGTGGCAACAGCCTCATGATGTAAGGTCCTTGCAACGCTTTTTGGGATTCGCTAACTTTTACAGGCAATTTATTCCTCGCTTCTCTGAGATCTCTGCACCTCTCACCAGACTGACGAGCAGCAAGATTGCTTTCCTGTGGGACTCTTCCGCCACGCAAGCTTTTGACGTCTTGAAGTCAGCCTTTATGGCCGCTCCGATCCTACGTCACCCACAGGATGACTTGCCCTTCATCGTTGAAGTGGACGCTTCGGACTTTGCTGTTGGGGCTGTGCTTTTACAGAAGGATCCCGCTACATCGGTTGAACATCCCGTGGCTTACTTCTCTCGCAAGCTGAATCCTAGTGAAAGGAACTATGCAGTTATTGAAAAGGAACTGTTGGCTATCAAGACGGCGTTTGAGGCTTGGAGACATCACCTGTTGGGAGCCCGCTTCTCTGTTGAAGTCCGTACTGATCACCGTAACCTGCAGTACTTGCGCTCCTTGCAATGTCGGACACCAAGGCAGGCTCGGTGGGACTTCTTCTTTTCTCCGTTTGTGTTTCATATCACTTACATCCCCGGATCTTCGAATTTAAGAGCAGATGCCTTGTCTCGGTCCTTGGAGATTGAGAAGAAAGAGAACAACTCCAGTCAGATTCAACCATTGATCTCTTCTCATCATTTCCTATCGACTTTATCATCACTCCTACAGTCAATATCAGATGCCACCCGGTCTGATTCTCGGAGGTCAGTTTTGCTTCAACGGCCCTCAATATCTGAAAATCATGGCCTCCTATTCTTTCGGAAAAGACTGTACATCCCTGAAGGGGAGATTCGTGATGGCATTTTGCACGGTGTCCATGATTCCCCTATTGGAGGCCATCGAGGGATTCGAGCAACACAAGAGTTACTATCACGACAATTTTGGTGGCCTGGCTGGGCTGGGGAGGTTCGGAAATATGTACAGGCCTGTCCAATCTGTGCTCAATCCAAGGTTCCCAGACAACATCCTTTGGGGTTTGCGTTCTCCTACTGAATTGCCGCCATACCCTTGGCACACAATTGCCACTGACTTTATTGTCGACCTTCCTCCCTCTGGAGGGCACACTTGTATTATGGTCGTTGTGGACAGTTTTACGAAGTATGCCCATTTTATCCCTTTCAAGAAGATACCTACTGCGGTCCAGATGGCCACCGCTTTTCTCCACGAAATCTATCGTTTACATGGTCTTCCTGAAAAGATCATCTCTGACCGAGGGGCTCAGTTTCTCTCTTCCTTTTGGAGTAAGGTTTGTGGTCATCTTGGTATTCATAGAGCCTTAAGCTCAGGTTATCATCCACAATCCAATGGTCTCACTGAGAGAACGAACCAGACGCTGGAAACATATCTCTGTAGTTTTGCAAATGCCACGCAAACCAATTGGAGTGCCTGTCTAGATCTAGCTGAGGTGTCCTACAATAATTCATTTCATTCTTCCATCGGGACAAGCCCCTTTTATTGCTCTATGGGTCAACATCCCAAGTTAATACCTTTCCGCCCTGTACCGACCAGTACGGTTCCTTCCGCTGATGCCTTGGTTTCAACTATCCAACGGCAGCATGAACTGGCACGTAACTCCTTGAAGGCCGCTCGTGACCATATGAAGGCTCAGGCTGACCGTAGGAGGCGGGTGGAACCTGATTTCCAGGTTGGAGATAGGGTGTGGCTGTCCTCTAAGAATTTGCCTCTTCGCAACTTACCTGTTAAATTGGCTCCTCGGTACTTTGGCCCATTTAGGATTATAAAACGCCTGTCCTCTGTAGCTTTTCGTCTCCAGCTGCCCCATTCGTGGCATGTTCATCCTGTCTTTCATGTTTCCCTTCTGAAGCCCTATGTGGTGGACCCTTATGGTCGTGCCAGTACTTGTCCAGCCCCTGTTCTGGTACAGGGGGTTCCGGAATTCGAAGTTCAGGAGATCTGTGATGCCCGCTATCGCAGGGGGGTGCTCCATTTCCTGGTGGATTGGAAGGGGTACCCAGCCTGTGATCGCACTTGGGAACCCTCTCGGCAGGTGCACGCTCCGCGTCTTGTGCGCGAGTTCTATCACCGGTTTCCTTGGAAACCCGGGTCTCCGGGCCTTCCTGGGAGGGAGTATAGTGTCACGCTTACCGGGAGACCGGGGTTCGCTGCTCGCGCTCTTCCTCCCTGGCGCCTCTATTCGCGCTTTCGCGCTTGGGGAGGCGCCGGGAGGAGAGTTCCGGGGACAGGGGCTGCAGCTCCTCGGCGTGTGCGTCGGAGACCGCGGTCACGGTCCCGCGCATGCGCCGTGGGGCGGTTGCCCAAGTTCGGAGCGGCTTGCTGCTCAAGCCTCATTCTGGGTCCGCCGGCGCCTAGCAACGATCAGGCTTGCGCTCCGGGCCTCGCGGGCGCCGGCGGCCCATAAAGGGGGAGGTGCGGTCGGGAGCAGATCGCGTCTCAACGCGTTCTGTTCCGGATCGTGTCCTCGCTCTCCTTTGCTTCGCCCTGTGCGGCCCAGCCCTAGACTTCTGCCTCAGCTCTCCTTCCCCTCCTGCCTGCTGCCATTTTGGTTTTTCCCAGGACCAGTTCTGGTCCTCTTCCAGGTCTTCTCCCCAGGTCCTAGCTAGTTTTCCCTTCTATTCCTGGTTCCTCTCCCTTGCCAGCCTTAGTTTACCTGCCTGCCTTCCTCTTCCTCTCCTCCCTGGCCAGACCCCTTCTCAGTGGTTCTCCAGTGACTCCCTTGGGACTGTTTCCACGCCTTTGATCTCTCATCACTACTGCCTCCAGTGTCAGCCACGGGAGTACTGCTCCCACACCTTGGACTCTCTTCTTCACGGCCTCTGGTACCAGCTTGAGAAGCACGGATTCCACGCCTTTGGCCTTTAATCTCCACAGCCTCCAGTGTCAGCTACGGGAGTACTGCTCCCACACCTTTGGACTCTCATCACCACCGCATCAGTGTGAGTTACAGGAGTAGGCTCCCACATCTTCGGACTCTCGTCACCACAGTATCTATTGCCAGCTACGGGAGTACGGCTCCCACTCTTTGGGACTCTCGTCACCAGAACATCCATTGCCAGCTGCGGGAGTACGACTCCCACTCTTTGGGACTCTCAACTTCTCTAACATCCAGTGCTAGCTTCTGGAGTCCTGCTCTCACATCTTTGAACTCCGGAGCCTCACCTCATCAAGGATTATCTCCTTCAACTTCTCCGGTCTGTGCTTGCACAGCTCAGACGTCACTGAAACCAGCTTGTGGCGTTGGGAGTCGGCCCATCTTCTACCCAGTATCCATTCTGGGTGGTGGAGAGGCTGGTTGCTTGTGTCACATGATCTTCTCGTCAGTCTGGCTGCCCCGTCGAGATCAACCAGGAATTCAGGTACGCAACTCTCCCGTGATTCTCATCTTAACACCCTCATTACAGAAACATTACTCCCTTGATGAGTTTTCCCAATTATTTAGGATAGCTAATAATTCCGTATTTGAAACGCTCGCCCCTCTTAAACCAGCTAAACCTAATAAATCCACTAACCAGAACAAATGGTTTTCAGAGGACATTTTGATAGCTAGGCAAACTAAATGGACAGCAGAAAGACTCTGGAGGAATGTCCCGTCCACAGAAAATATGGTGTGCTACAAGCAGGCTGTAAAATGCTACAAAGAAATAATTCTTAATGCTAAAGCCAAACTTTTCAATGATAGAATCCATCATGCAAAATCCCACACCAAAGAAATCTTTTCTATTCTGCAAAAACTAATAAACCCCTTAGTCATTAATCAGACAGAAGAAAGCAATGCCCGGTTTTAATAATAAAACTGAAAAACACCAACAGACCATCAAAGAACAACTACAAACCCTTTCTAATCAGATCTTGACACCAGAGAAGTCGGACCAAAGTGCTAAAGTTCCTTCGGAAGCCTTGTCCTTTGAAAAGGTATCAGAATTGGAGGTCCTTGATATTATCCATAAACTGAAGCCCTCCTCCTGCAAGGGAGATGCCTTTCCAGCAAAGCTTTTCAAAGATGTTGCCGCCACTTTGGCCCCTTGGGTCACACACTTCATGAACCAATCTTTTGATGAATCCTACGTACCTAATAACATCAAGGAGGCTTGGATCACTCCACTCCTAAAGAAAGACAATCTTGATCCCTCAATACCTGGTCATTTTAGACCCATCACCAATGTACTGTTTTTACTAAAGATATAGACAAGATTGCAAATGAACCATACCTAAGAATTCGTTAAAATCAATAACATTCTTGCAGAGGAACCATCTGGCTTTTGTGCCAATCATGGCACCGAGACAGCTCTTCCGGATCTCCAGAATAACATTGTGTCCATCATCAAAAAAGGAAATCCTGCACTTCTTCTTTTGCTAGATCTTTCCTCTGCATTTGATCTGATCAACCACAAACTTCTCCCTGAAAGACTCATAAGAGTTGTCAGATGCTCCCAGTCCGCAACAGACTGATTTAAATCCTTCTTAGGTCCCAGATCTGCAGCAGTCATAAAGGGGAACTTCTCCTCCTTAATAATTCCACTGCTATGTGGAGTTCCACACGATTCATGCCAGTCGCTGCTATTGTTTAATATCTTTTAAAAATTATTATGCGACATGCTACGAACCATGGGTGTCTGGTTCACAAACTATGCCGATGATAACCAGTAGGTGTTCACCCTATCAGGAGACTACGAACAAGATGCACATAGAGTAAGAGAGGTCTTCTCAGCCATAGAAACCTGGATGGCATCAAACTCGCTAGCTATTAACGAGGCCAAAACCGAGCTAATGATAATTGGCACCCCCCAGAAACTTAAAAATCTGGAGGAAAAATATCAAAGCTTCAAAATTAATAACAGCAATATTATGGTCTCTGACCACGTAAAAACGCTTAGCGCCTTTATGGATTCTCACCTATCCTTTAAAAGGCATGCCTCTTATCTCAAATCTACGTCCACCTTCTTCTCCAATCTCCTCTGGCAAATTCGCCCTTATCTATCCAAGCCCATAATAGCTGGCACCATTATTAACTCAAAACTCGATTACTGTAATAGTCTACTAATGGACACTTCTAAATCGAACATCGAAATTGCAAACCATCCAAAATGGAGCCGTTAGAGCAGTAAATGGTTTAAGCAGACATTCGAAGATCTCGCCTGAGAGGAGGAATCTTCACTGGCTCCCAGTTGGTCAAAGAATCAAATTTAAAAGTGCTGTAATAGTCTTTAAATGCGGTATCTAGTCATTGCATCGAATGCAAGACCATCGAAATCCTTACCATAGAAAAAAATGCATTGAAAGAAAACCATCAAATGCATTTTTTTTAAAGGTAAAGGGTTTATTTTGTTTATAATGAGTTTTAAAGGTAAAAAAGGGGGCTGGGGGAGACCCCCTGATTAAAAAGATGGAAAAAAATGCATTCAATTTTTCTTTAATGCATTCTTTCAATGGTAAGCCATTCAATGGTTTTGCATTCGATGCAATGTTTATAAACCTTAAATGCCTATCTGGTACTGCACCAAAACATCTTTCGGACAAAATACAGAAAGCACCTTTTAGGAGAAACCTGCGATCCAACAATAATCAGGATTTATTTCAACCCCGTCAACTCCTAAAAATATATGGCAGTATCAACTTTAGCTTCTGGGCCCCCAAGGTTTGGAACTCATTGCCACTGTCTATAAAAAACCGTGGATCCAACAGCACTTTTAAAAAGAAGCTTAAGACTTGGTTGTTCGACGTGGCACTGAGTAACTTCTACTCAGTTACTGGTTTCCTGACAAACCGCCTGCCTGTCTTCAATTTTATTTTTGTTCTGTATGTCTCTGTGAGCTCTTTGTGGCCTTTGGGAGATGTAGCGATATACAAAAACAAATATAGATAGATAGATAGATAGATAGATAGATAGATAGATAGATAGATAGATAGATAGATAGATAGATAGATAGATAGATAGATAGAGAGATAGAGAGATAGATAGATACATGCATTAAAACATCAAAGTCAGCCTACCAGGGGATTCTCACCAGGTCTGTGAAATACAGGAAGGCGGCACTTTGTGGAATCTGCCGATACAACATCTAAATTCCAGCCTCTGGCCCAATTTGAGAACTATGTTCCTGGATTTAGAAGCCTCAGAGTATTGTGACAAGCATTTGGCCCCTCCTCAACACCCCAACTTTTCATTCCCCAGAAGGAAGGGAAACACGGAAGGCAAACCCATCCATAATCATGGGAGTGATCCTCATATCACAGAGACACAGTCAGCAACCCAGTGTTTCCCTCTGTGGGCTGATCCGTAGAGACAAGCAGATTTTTGCTGCAGCAGTCGATTATTCAGAAGCAGACCCTCTTCAGAAAGACTATTGCAGGGAAGGTGCAGTCGCATGTTCACATATTACTGCAGGGATCCCCACAAACTCATGACATTGTTCTGTCACAGATGACAGTGGCAGCATGCGCAGTGCTTTGGAAAGGAGAGCTACCAGATCTGACAGCTGCTGGGACCCAGACAAGACACAGACATGATTCAAAGTGTTTCCATTGGGTCATGTATTCTAGCAGGGATCACTACAAGTGGCAACATTCCCAGAGCACACTAAAGTTCATAGGAGAGAGAGCTGCTAAATCCCAAGAGGAGCCCTATAAGGGCAGAGCTGTGCTGAGACATAGTGGCTGTATTTCTATCTGGAGTTAAAATGGACACCAAGGCTTATCTGGTCTCAGAGACCTGCTGGAACAGAGACAGATGTGGCAAATCAGACATTTGGATAATCACATCAATTAGACAGCACATTACAACCAAGAGGGAAGCAATCCTCCCTCCGGTAGCACACCACAAGGATGCTGAGGGAAGGATACACTTCTTTAGTCCACAACAGTGATGCCAGAGACTGGACTACAGATGCAGGCTGGAAAATCAAGGAGCATTTAGTGTCCTGGACAAATGTTTCATGTTGGCCAACCTGCTGTTGCTGAATGCATTAGGAACTGAAAGGGTACGGAAACTATGACAACTGAGACTCCCTTCAAGTGGCATAAAGATGACATCCCTTGCTTCCGGGGAGGGCACTTTATCCCTTATTAGTGAGAAGTGAAATGTATTCTGTAGATGTTAGCTGGAACCCATAGGCCTTTACCTTGAATTTGGTGGTTCAGGAAGGAACAAGTAAGGGCAATTATTTTACTGCCACTCCAGAACCATTTTTATGGACTGTCAAATTATGAGTGTGGAGGTAAAATAAAGGACATACCTCCTGCTGTTGGGTGTAGGTTTCTACTCCAATTTAATGGCATGGCAACAACTAGATTATTTACTTCAGGTGACATTACCACCCATGGTAAATCTTCTAAATCCTGAATGGAGTGCAATTAACTCCAAGTATTGTGTTTAAATTCTCCACTACGCCACTCATGATCTGGTGGTACATCTGCCAAACTGACTGGCAGTAAAGGTAAATGAGGGTGGCAGTATTTTTGCCAGAAATACTGCAAACTGTAATGGCGCCTTATATTCGTTAGAAGTGAGAGGGACTCTGTTTCCCTTTTTCAGTTAGAAGGGCAATAGTAATTGTGGCACTATGTGTCCTGAATGGGAAGAAGCGACCCGGGCACTATCCTCCTGATTGCCATTTGGCAAGGGTGAACAAGTTCCAGATTTTTTTATTTTTACTAATGTAATACAATGATGCAGTTATTTAGATCTCTGAAACGTGAAGCTGCTGATCAGATTCCCCTTTCATAAGCTCCATGCCAAAAGCACAGCGTACACATGTGCACTGCTGCATCAGTAGTCTAACTGCAGCGCTTGCCCTACAGCGGCACAGAGCCGGTTCAGATTACAGGTGCCCTCTTCACAGATTAAGTGACAAAGTCACTGCAGCACAGGGGTGGCATTTAAGATATGCACTCTTGTTCCAGAATATCATGATAAGGATGGCCAATACTGGTGGAATCATAAACTCTAAATATAAGACATGCCTGAGATAGGGCAAGGTGCTGGAACTTCTTATAATCATTGCAGCCACATCCAATTTTGTATCACACATATGTCAGCTCCTGTGACCCAGCTCAGCTTTTGAAGGTGATGTGTATTCAGGCTGGTCCTGGAATCTGAATTGCCAAGCTTTGATCTCTTTGTGAGGGTAGTAAATACCCTCCCTCTGAGACATCCAGCAACAGGAAGCTGCCCTTGGCTCAGGAATCAAAGGAGCACACCAATTCAAAAGACGTACCCTCACACCTGCGTGCTGCATACCAAAGCGGTATTTGATCCTTTTGAGAACAGAAAGGACAGGGTTGGTGTAGACAAATATAGTTCTTTAGAGTTGGGGGAAGGTTCCACCATCTTGTTTCTCTCTGCCTCTCCTTCCTGCCCCATCCACTTCCTCTAGCACAAAGCAATTTGGGTGTGATGCCATGATGTCAAAATGGCAATGTCCACTTCTTTCAGCAACAGGGATTGGGCCCCTAAAGCAGGCTAGCTTTAGGCCAATCTCCTGTGGACATTTAGCTTTAAAAGAAGGGGTCTCACACCACTTCTTTAAATGATCTCTAGACCTCAAACCTTTAAAAAGATTTCATGTGGACCGTTCTGGGAGAGCAGTCCTTTCCAGAGTCCTCCAGTTGTGCGGTGAAGGCAGGGGTTTCAAGGCAGTGGCAAGGTCTGTCCCCTAACCATCTAGAGGGACCATTGGGGTGAACCTAGTGCTGAAACAAGACCTGGCACTCTGCCAGCCACAGCGATACCCAGGATCTCACCATGTTGAGGGACCCCTGAAGTTGTGTGCCAGCCTCCCCCATGTTTGGGAGTCCAAGAACAAGGACCCATCTTATCCTGATTCTCTGGAGTGGGGCTCACAGCACGCATGCAAACACGGGGTAAGGCCTAAGGACCCAAAGTAGACAGGGGCCAGGGACCTATAATGTACAAAAGGGAGATATGTTTGCCAAGTATGTCGTACAAAAGAGGTTATCGCTGTTACATATACTAAAGTCACAACACAGGATGCTTGTTTTGGCCATGGTGTGCACAGCTTAAAGAAAACCAGCTATCATTCCATTAATTAGCTCTGGCCAACTGAATAAACTCATTCAGACCATGTAGATGGGTCCCTAAGCGGTACATCCACTGTTGTTCTTTCAACATTAATCTGTGATCCACGTTGTCTCTTGTCGGATAAAAGGTTATGGTGTCAATCACCCAGCATTTGATGTCATTTTCAGAATGGCCCTTTTCCAGAAAATGTGGGACTAATGGAGAGTTAAGGTGGCATGTTTCGATTCTGGATCTGTGTTCCAAACATGTTTTGTTCATAAGTCTAGTTGTTTGCCTAATGTATCTCAGAAGACATAGACATTCAATGCAATATATTACCATGTTTGTGTTACAGTTGATGAAGCCTTGCAGTTCCCAAGTCATTTTTATTCACCTGAAACGATATTGTGTTTGCCGTGAATAGGCAGGCCAAACAGTTCTCACATAGAAAATGTCCGCACAATGATTCCATATTGTAAGATTGAATTGTAAGTGTGGTTTGATGTAGGACAGTACATTTTTCATGGACTAGCTGATCCTAAATGTTACAACCTCTTTTGAATGCAATCAAGACTCTGTAAATATGTGGTAGTGCCGGTTTGATCATTGTTGCTGCTTTTGAAAAACAATTCTGATTTTATTAGCCTCAGTGTTAAAAGTCTAGTTTAGTGTATTAGATGTATCTGATAGTAAAGGTTTGGTCAGCTCTAGCAGAGTGTCACCGTGACTGTAGGGGTCATTACGAGATTGGTGATAGTCATGACGCTATTTGCGCCATGACTGCCACCAATAACGGGTCCGGCACCGGTGTTGTTCAATGGGGATTTACCGGTGTAGTCCGACCCTGGCCGGACCGGTAAGTCCCCATTGAACAAGCCATTCCCCATTCCCATTTGAGCCCCCATAGGGTTCAATGGGAATGAGGAGGTTGCTAATAACGGGCATGCGAATGGCAAGCCCGTTATTAGCGCCCTGGTCCCGTAACGGGTCCCGTCCAGAACAGCTGGTCAGACCAGCTGTTCCTGGTGGGACCTGCCAAAGGACCTCGGAATAGGGCGGTAAGGGATTACCGGCACCGGTCTCCTTACCGGTGCCCGGTATCCCTTAGTGCCCTACTTGTAATGACCCCCTGTATCTTGGTCTTTTGTTGGATCTTTTTACACATTATTTGCATAGCATCTCTCAATTTGTTTTTTATCCAAATTGTGTGCACGTTCTAAATAGTCCACTGGGTGTGTACAGTTTCTCTGTATTCTGAGGTATTGTCCAAATGGTGAATTGCCTCTGAGAGATCTTGTGTGGTGGCTCTAATACTGCAATAGAGTGTTCCTATCTGGTGGTTTTCTAAATAAAGAACATAATAGGCTGTCTTTCTTATTGCTAATTCTGATGTCTGGGAAATCTTTGCTGGACTCAGAAGAAGTCACAGTGGACTGGATGTTAGGGTTAGCTGTGTTAAGCCATGTAAAAAAGGAGAACAAATGTGTTACACTGCCTTGCCAGATCATTATCACGTCATCAATGTAGCATTTCCACACGAAAATGAATTTCTCTTCAAATTCAGCCATGGAGCAGATAGCTAGACAATGGGGGAAGACCGCTTCCATTGCTGTCTCCTTGGTTTATTGATAAAACTGTTAATTGAACATAAAGTAGTTGCATTCAAGGGCTGTCACCAGACATTTAGTGATACGGTTGCCCAATGCATTATATGGGAGAAGTTTATTGGTAAAGACGCTACGAATGCAGTAAGTTGCTTCTTGTTGTGGAATATTACTGCATAGGGACTTAATATCCATGGTGACTAATAAGGTATTGGAGGCATGAAAGTCTTGATGTTCAAAAAGCCTGATGGTAGACTTAGTGTCCTTGAGATATGAAGGGGTAGCAACACTCAATGGTTGCAGGAATCTGTCAATGTATCTGCACACTGGTTCCAAAATTAAACCACAGCCCGATACGATGGGGCATCCCGGGGGGTTCAATATGTTTTTGTGCATTTCAGTTAGTGTGTAAAAATGATATGTGGGGCCCTTTGTAGTTCAAGAATTCATATTCACTTTTGGAAATCCATCTTCTTTTTAGTGCTATGTTGGAAGTGTCATATATAGGAGTTCAGATTTCTTTGGATGGATCTTTCAAAAGTAATCGGTAATGTCCTGGTTCATTGAGTAAGTACATTGACATCATGTAGTATTGTTCAGAAGACATCAGAACCAGACCATCCCCCTTGTCAGCTGGTTTTATGATCAAGTTGGTATCTTTTTGTAAATTGAGGAGAGCGCAGTGTTCTGTTTTACTTAAGTTCAGAATGGGGGTATGTGTCACGACCCACATCCAGAAACCCCCCTGGCAAGCCCATGGGCCAGGAGGGGTCTTGGCTCGGGTCTCCAACAAACTTAGGCATCCTTTGCCTAGGCCCTCTTGGGGCCAGTCCTGGCACGTTTGGCGCCAGGCTCATACTTAATAAAGACTTGTGTTTAGGGAACTACTTTATTTCAAGTGCCAGCCAACATGGAGGCATCCACATAGCTTGGCTCCTTGGAACCAAGCTATGCGGTATAGTGTTTTGGGTGTGGTAGCCTAGGAACTACTTTACCTGGACTACTTTCTTGAAGCTATTTAAACCACGCCCGACTTGGATAACATGCTTTGCGTTACTTTGAAATCCTGCAACGTGAGGCTCATCGTGTTCAGCTGTACCCGCGAACCTCGGTAGAACAGCATCTGTAAAGAGACAAGAGTACATCATTAGCAGCAGCAGCTTATCTATAATTTTCATTGCTAGCTGCCCACAGCTCCTGCGAACAGCATCCTAGGATCAGCGCATCTCCCGGACCGACGGATCTGCAAAAAAGGAAGAAACAAGACATTAAACACTTTTACAACATAACGAATTGTGCCGAAAAGCTTACCTCGCAAGTCGCCCCTCGACCAGCATCGCCTCGGGATTTCATACACCGGGTGAGCACAGCGATCTATGGGAAAGAAAAGACAACAGGTTAGCAAAGGCAAGGCATCAAAGCGCTGCACATAGCACCTACTTGCCGCATCATAACGCTCTTTAAACGCCATCATTTACAGGCAAGATCCAATTCAGCCAATGCATTACATTGGACTTCCGCGCACCTAAGGAAGAGAAAGAGACATTTATTAAACCAAGAAAGGCATGCAAGAATAACAACAATATACAACAGCAATAAGACCTACCTGAAAGACTCAAAGCGGACCGGCATCAGTGAAGTAACTAGATCGCATTCACCCACAAAGGACAACACACCCCTGCCAAGAAAGCAGGACGGAGAGCACACCTGAATTAACAACAAGGCAGAACTTCCCCGATGAGTCACACCTGGGAACTGCAGAGAAGGATACTAGAGTCCCTACGGCTGGGTGGCGTCCCTGTGGATACCAAGTGAGCATAACAGAACGCGAAGCCTGCCAAACCAATCCACCTGGGCGCCATGGAGACATCCGAATTAGACCAATTGGCCCAATTGTTAGGAGAACTTCGTGCCGAGGTTCATTCTGCCCGACAAGAGACTAACGCTCTCCAGAGAGACTTCTTAGTGACTAAAGAGCGCACTGAAGAAATTGGTGACCCATGATGATCCTTTATTACATGACTTTGAGGGATTTCAGAGGGAAATGGAAAAACTTTTTGCTCGCCATACTCAAGATCAAGCTGTGGACAATGAACTCCTTTCCCTCCGACAGGGAATCAGGACTTGTTAACGTACGTTGCTACTTTCAACAGATTGGTTGCTGAAGCTAGGTGGCCTGAAAACAAAAGAACCAAATTGTTTCATCGGGGCTTACGAGGCAAATTAAAAGACATTCTAGCTCAAGAGGTTGATCCTCCTAGAGACTGTTCTGAATTCATAGATTTGGTCGTACAACTAGACCACTGGTTGCAAGATTGAAAAGCAGACTGTTCCAAAATGGACCCTCGGGCTGTGCACGTTCGATCTAGAGACAATGTAACTCGAGTGCAAGAAAATACTGTGGAACCTATGCAAATCGGAGGGGTACGACCTCCACTAACAAAACAAGAGCGAGATAAAAGGAGACAACAACAACTATGTCTGTATTGCTGAAAACCAGGGCATTTCCTGAAGGACTGCCCAGTGAAACCTCCAAGGAAGATCGTCGGGGCCACGGAAAAAGATGAAGCGAAGGAAAACTACCCAGCTCGGCAAACGTAGAGGTCAGTTTGTCGAGTGAGAGAAAAGAGCCACCGATCTCACACTTTGCAATACCGGTGATCTTAATTAATAACCAACAGTCGTCAAGAATGCATGCCGTTGAAGCATATATCGACAGCGGAGCAGTTGGAAATTATATAGATCAAGACCTGGCTGCAGATATGGGGCTTCCCCTATGTTCCAAGCCGACTACAGACAAGCGGACCCGTAACCCAAAGCACAGCCGAGATAACCTTGCTGTGCCAGGACGGACATCGGGAACTTATTTCGTTCGATCTCATCAAGGCACCTCAATTCCGGCTAATACTAGGGATGCCATGGTTAGTCTCTCACAACCCTTTGATTGACTGGCGGGCAAGGAAATTAACTTTCCCCAGCGACTGCTCCCCAGCCTGTTATTATCAAGAACAGAAACCTGCTTTCAGTATCTCTACGACTCCCGGAGCGACAGGATCAACCCTGAGAGTAACTAATACCTTGCCTGAGGCATACCACAATTTCCAGTATGTATTCCAGAAGGACCAAGCAAACACGCTTCCACCGCACAGGCCCAATGACTGTCAGATCGACCTTGTTCCAGGTGCTCAAGTCCCTTGCGGTAGAATCTATGTTCTTACGGAACCTGAAAACCTTCATCTGAAGTCTTATTTATGCCAATACCTTACAAACAGATTCATCCGTTCATCAAAGTCCCCTGCAGCCAGTCCTTTGTTCTTCGTACCGAAAAAAGAAGGGGACGTGAGAACCTGTATTGACTACCGTGCATTAAACCAGATCACAGTGAAGAACCGTTACCCCTTGCCACTTATCCCTGAAATGCTGGACCAGGTCAAAGATGCCCAGATTTACACCAAATTGGACCTTCAAGGAGCGTACCACCTGGCCTGGGTCAGAAGTGGAGTTGAATGGAAAACTGCTTTCTGTACCAAATACGGTTTTTACGAATATCAAGTCATGCCCTTTGGGTTATGCAACGCTCCCGCAGCATTTCAATATTTCATGAACGACGCCTTGAGAGAGTTAATTGATGTCTGCGCCCTAGTGTACATAGATGATATCCTATTGTACTCAACCTCAAAACAGGATCATAGCAAGCACATCCGTTCAGTCCTCACCAAGCTCTGTGAACATCGTTTATATGCAAAGCTTGAAAAGTGTTTTTTTACATCACGGAAGTTGAGTTTCTGGGTTTTATTCTTACTACAGGAGGCATCAGAATGGACCTGCATAAAGTAGACACTGTTTTGAAATGGCCATCACCAACATCAGTAAAAGGGGTACAAAGCATGTTGGGCTTTGCGAACTTCTATCGCCGGTTCATACCAGACTTCTCTTAGATCGTACACCCGATCACCGTATTGTTTCAAAAAAACAACAAAAAATTTGCCTCGCCGAAGAAGCATAAAACACTTTTCAGGAACTTAAGAAAAGGTTCACCTCTGCGCCAATCCTGCAACATCCTCGCCCAGATCTTCCTTATATCATGGAAACGGATGCTTCCAGTATAGCAATGTGAGCTGTCCTCTCACAAAGAGATCCAGAAACCGGCCAGCTACATCCAGTGGCTTTCTGGTCAAAAAAATGCTCACCTCCGGAGATTAATTACACCATCACGGACAAAGAACTCTTGGCGATCAAATCCGCCTTTGAAGCCTTTCGGCACTACATACTGGGGGCCAGACACACCATTACAGTTATCACGGACCACCAAAACCTGCAATATCTTAAAACAGCTAAAGCTCAGTCTTCACGCCAATTGCGGTGGGCCCTTCTCTTTACCGAATATGATTATGTCATCACATTTCGACCAGAGGTCAAGAATGGAAAAGCTGATGCACTCTCTCGTACAGGCACTGATGACATAGTATATACAACCCCAGACCCAGTGCCCATCAACCGGAAGACAAACTCTTGGGCCTCATTACGGCCTTAACCCAAATATAACTGAGAAATGAGATTCAACGAACCATGAATCCAGATACTTTCCTTGCATGGCAAGCATAGGGGGAACAATATTCCATCAAAGATCACTAACCCTTTTTTAAGTATCGTCTGTACGTACCCACCAAAGACTTACAACAACAAATCATTTCAAGTTATCACGATTCTCTGATCGAAGGGCACCCTGGAATCACCAAGACTCTAGCCAAGGTAAAACAGAACTTCTGGTGGCCTGCCTGGCATAAAGACGGCATCCAATATGTTCAGTCCTGCGGAGTCTGTGCATAAAATAAGTTGCAAAAACAAAAACCATCCGGTCTTCTGCAACCTTTGGACATTCCTCCCACTCCATGGCACACTCTTTCCCTCGACTTCATCACTGACCTACCTCCCAGTCAAGGGTTTAACACCATTCTTGCAGTCGTGGACTTATTCTCAAAGATGGCACACTTTATTCCGCTCAAAGGCCTCCCTGACGCATCCACTTTAGCCAAAGTATTCCTGGATGGTATTGTTAAACTACATGGCTTCCCATCAGTCCTGATCTCCGATCGAGGTAGCCAGTTCGTCTCCAACTTCTGGAGAACGTGTTGTGCAATGGCGCAAATTGACGTCCGGCTATCCACTAGCCATCACCCCCAAACGGACGGTCAGACCAAGAGGACCAATCAGACCCTCGAGCAATACCTACAGTGCATGTTGCACCATGAATTAAGAGACTGGAAAGACTTACTATGGATAGCCGAGTACGCATACAACAATTCCTTGCATTCCAGTACCGGACAAACACCCTTTTATACCCTTTATGGTAGACACCCACGTACCTCAGAACTGGATCTCCCAACCAGTTTGGAAATGCCAGCAGTAAAAACCCTTCACACCAACATCACTCAGGCTTTCAAAAAGGCCAAAGAATATCTTATTCTCGCCAAAGAAAAGCAAAAGCAATTTGCCAACCAACACCTGAAAAAAGCCCCTATCAGGTAGGAGGCTAGGTTTGGCTGGCCGTCAGATTTGTACACATCAAGGGAACCCGGACCTTTCAACCCAGGTACTTAGGGCCTTACACCATCAAGGCAATTATTAATTCAGCAGCCGTCAAACTAGATTTACCACCTAACCTACAAATCCACCCGGTATTTCATGTGTCCCTTTTAAAACCAACGCAGCCCGGTACACGGATTGGGACACCACCAAAACCCATACTTATTGACGGAGAACCAGAGTTCGAAGTCAGAGGAATCCTGGATTCCAAGTATTCAAGGGGCAAGCTATACTATCTAGTTGATTGGAAAGGATTTGACCCCAAGATAGATCCTGGGAACCATGTGAAAACATTCATGCACCACATCTGATCAAAAAATATCATCAAAAATGTCCAACTAAACCTGGGCTGGACAGAAGGAACACCTTGAGAGGGGCCTTGGGGGGGAGTGCTGTCACGACCCACATCCAGAAACCCCCTTGGCAAGCCCATGGGCCAGGAGGGGTCTTGGCTCGGGTCTCATACAAAGTTAGGCATCCTTTGCCTATTCCCTCTTGGGGCCAGTCCTGGCGCCTTTGGCGCCAGGCTCATACTTAATAAAGACTTGTGTTTAGGGAACTACTTTATTTCAAGTGCCAGCCAACATGGAGGCATCCACATAGCTTGGCTCCTTGGAACCAAGCTATCCGGTATAGTGTTTTGGGTGTGGTAGCCTAGGAACTACTTTACCTGGACTACTTTCTTGAAGCTATTTAAACCACACCCAAGTTGGATAACACGCTTCGCGTTACTTTGCAATCCTGCAACGTGACGCTCATCGTGTTCAGCTGTACCCGCGAACCTTGGAAGAACCTCATCTGTAAAGAGACAAGAAGACATCGTTAGCAGTAGCAGCTTACCTGTAATTTTCATCGTTAGCTGCCCACAGCTCCTGCGAACAGCATCCTAGGATCAGCATGTCTCCCGGACCGACGGTACTGCAAAAAAGGAAGAAACAAGACATTAGACACTTTTCCAACATAACGAATTGTGCCGAAAAGCTTGCCTCGCAAGTTGCCCCTCGACCAGCATCGCCTCGGGATTTCATACACCGGGTGAGCACAGCGATCTATGGGAAAGAAAAGACAACAGGTTAGCAAAGGCAAGGCATCAAAGCGCTGCACATAGCACCTACTTACCGCATTATAGCGCTCTTTATACGCCATCATTTACCGGCGAGACCCAATTCAGACAATGCATTACATTGGACTTCCGCGCACCTAAGGAAGAGAAAGAGACATTTATTAAACCAAGAAAGGCATGCAGGAATAACAACAATATACAATAGCAATAAGACCTACCTGAAAGACTCAAAGTGGGCCGGCATCAGTGAAGTAACTAGATCGCATTCGCCCACAAATGACAACACGTCACTGCCAAGAAGGCAGGACGGAGAGCACACCTGAATTAACAACAAGGCAGAACTTCCCCAATGGTCACACCTGGGAACCGCAAAGAAGGATACTAGAGTCCCTACGGCTGGGTGGCATCCCCGTGGATACCAGGTGAGCGTAACAGTACGTGGGTGTCCCTTTATATTAAGTACTTCTCTTGATACATTTTTCTCCAATGCTAAAGGTTCCACAGGTGTGGCTTCGTCAATTGGACTCAAAGTGGACTTGTAATGTAGGCCTGCGTCACAAGATTTCATAATTGTTTCCTATCTCCAAAATACGTCCCAAAGTGCAATTTACTAAACAATTGTCGCAGTTCAATTTCTAGGTTGAACCAATTGACAAAGCTTGTTGGGACCAAAGACAAGCCCTTTTTTAGGACTGATATTTCTGCCAATTTGCTGTGGAGCCCTGGTTCGAGTAACTCTGATAGTACTGATCTCCTTTTTGGTTTTTCTAACCTGCCTATTTCTAACAAGGCCTTCAGTTGTGATAGGTTTCTTGTCCGGGACTGGTTCATAGTTAGATTGTTCCTTGCAACTAGAATCACTGGAGTCTGAAAAGGTTACCCAGCGCCAACATTGGTAAGGGCAACCTCCACAGAAGTAGCCTCTATGTTGTCTACTGGGGTTCATTTGTGGCCTAGTGAAATAGCCATCAGCTATAAATGTGTATATGATTTCTGCTTTAAACTCTTTTAAGTCCATGGTCAATGTATTCATTTTTTTAGAGATAGTGTTGTCTCTAAAATCCTCAATATTTTGTATATTTCTTACAGTCTATCTTTGGCATTTTGACTGGTAGAGTTGGCAATGAACGATCTTTATGCTTCATTCAATTCCTTTTGGAACTTTGAGCTGACCAAAAGAACTGTGATGATGGTCAATACCATCATGTCTCAACTGCATTTATTTGCTATATGACTGAAGTTTGTTTTGTATTCCAGGTCACTTAGGAAAACCATGGCTCACTCCTAGTCACAAGAGCTGCTGGAGGAATAATATTTGCCAATTAAGTCCAAAACAAGAGTCAGTCCTCAGTCCAAAAACGAACCTATCCTGACTCTACCACTAATTCTCAACAACTAAAGACCAGGATAATGAATCCCTTCTCCTGGGCTTGGAAAGGTGACTAACTAATAGACTTAATCCATTTTAATATGGAATTTTCAAGTAGCGTTCCGTTATTTTTCACAAGTTCGTTCAGTTCTTTTATAGGACTGTGATGATGTAAATAAGATCAACACGAGGTCTGGCCCCGCCCCCACCTGTTCCTATAAGCGAGCGAAGATACAAGCTGAGAAGTGATCCATAAACAACCAGTTTAAACATTAGAGGTAATGCAACCACCATAAAGAATAGAATAGAGTGCGCTATACAAGTAGGGTGAGAAGTAGAGTTCATTCACAAGTTTAGGGAAAGGTTGCAAAATACACAGATGGGGTTACACAAGTAGCATAGAAATGGGTATATGTAGGGATAGGTTGCAGAATACATGGGCAGGGAATACTGTATGGCGGCATGCAATGCATGATACATGAAGAACATTAACGCGGCGGAGAAAGAACTACAGTACCGCCATCTTTCCAACAGAACTTTGAAATAAGCAATCCTGACATCAAAACTACTTTTCACACAATCCCAACCCCACGATGTTCAGACAGACGCTCAGGCATAAAGGTCAGTAAGGAAAGGGGCCCTGACATTGAAACCACACTAGATAACATTCTCCAGTAGCACACAGCATGCAACTATAAAGTTAATTAGTTCAGTTGGTAGCAGTGAGAAAGTACAGATAGCCTTGCTCTCAGGTGAAAATACGTATAAAAGACTGGTGGCAACTAATGTTCGATGCAACTGATCAGAGACTAATTTTGGCGCTAACTTTTTTCTTGGAAGCAATGGCCTCACAACTTGAATATCTTGAGGATGTAAGAACAAACAACTTAGAAACTTTGATCATGCCTTGTGACTAATCACTGCTCCAAGATTATGCTCCTGTGGTCGTATTTGATGTATGAAGTTTGGATCGATCAATTGTGAAGTTTTGTAATCCGCTTGTGTTTGTCTGATGGTTTCTACTTTCCTTTTCTGTTTTTAAAGGTTTATTATAAACCATAAAAAAAAAAAAAGCTACCATGCCAATTATTACTCTATATCTCCAAGCCGATATTTTGCAGGCCGATAGGTGTAAAATCCAATCAAAACCATATCATCAGCCCACAGAAGATAACTCAAAAGTGTGTCTGTCAACCGGGGAGGAAAACAGCGAACTCTATTGAAGGCCTTAGCCATATCTGAAATGAACAGGCTAAAAAGTAGCAGGGCTAAGTTGCAGCCTTGTTTAGGGCCACATGTAGTACGAATCGGTGTAGAAAGTAAGCCATGTCTATTTAACCACACTCGTATAAAAGTGCTGGAGTGCAGGTCAATGATCACAACCCACCCAGGCATCCCTTTGGCAGTAATTTAGACCGGAGCCTATCTCTGTCAATTCTCTGAAGGTGATATTGACAAAGAAGCATGCTGTGCACTTTATCTGTGAGGCTGTTAGGCACAGCAATACATAATGGGGATATGTATCATTGTCAGAATTAACACCCTGACACTTTAATGTTTGACTCTTCCTGGAACATTTTTTCTTAGATCATTTCACAAATAAACACCATATTATTTGGAACTCAGCCTGTAGGTTTCTCCTGCCCATTCCTCCTATACATAAATGAAACATTAGCAATTATTTCTCCCTAGGTGAGAGAGATGACCCCTGAATCCATTGCAGTTATAGACCTACTTTATTGAGGATCCTTTCAACTTACAATTGTGCGGGAAGCAGCCCCTTTATCGGACCTCAACATGTATACCTTAAAAGGTCGTGGATGGAAAGACAATTCATCAACTCACCTATACTTGTGCAGCCTCTTCATTTTGACCTCAAAATACCTTATTTGACTTCACCACCTATACTTAGCCAGACACAATTGGGATGACCAACCATAACCACTACTTTTTTTTGTTAACTTTTATTGTTCTTGATTTTTGCTTGAAAAGCACAGATGGGCAAAACTGATGGCCATCCAACAGGCAGTTGTTTTGTTTTCTGTTAAAACTAGTAGTCACGTATGATCCATGTTTGACCTATTTTTATAACAGCAATTGATGACCTAAGCACCCGCTTAGTAACATTCTTACCAATAGAAGCCCTTAGTGCCCATGGAAATTGAAATGGAATTTGTCAGTTTATGATGTTAATAAACTTGTTAAAAATGTCAAAGACAACACAAGAGTGAGGAGCGCCTGCCCCGGAGTGAATAATTTCCCAAATTATACTTATATATAGCACATGGTTGTTTGCTACTCACCCTGCAGTTAGTTGCCCCACCACAACCCCATTTTTTGGACAGGTCCAGCCCTATGGTCTGACAACCAAATCCCAGCATATACTTTCACCCTATTGTTTAGCCCATCCTGACACCTACTGCTTAGACTATTCCCAGACTGGAGCACCTTGCATTGTTGCGGATAAGCCCCTAAATCGTATAGGTGTACATACCAACCTCCTCCTGGTGACAAATAAATACATGTTGAAGCCCCACTTCACTGCCGTCATGGATCACAGGTGATCAAAATGTGTGGGTCAGAGCCCCCACAGTGCGGTGTGGTCCCCGCATGGAGGCATGGCACAGCATGTGACCAGAGGCATGAAGGGCTGAACAGGGAGAGAGAGGAGAGGTGAATAAGCAGCACATGGACTGTCATGGGGTGACAAGAAATCAGAAACCAGAAAAAGACTGACAGGGTAATTCATAGAATTTCGCAGAAAAGTGTCGCAAGCGGCTGGCGCAGAGTGTCCGCGTGCGATTGTCTGCGCCAGGCACGTGCGGTATAACCGATTTCCGCGCACAGTGTATTCATGGATTTCAGGCTCCCAAACCAGCCGTGGCGCAGAGTATCGCAGCGACCCTGCAGCAGCGCCAGTAACGCCCCCAAGAACGCCCTCGCGCAAGGAAAAGCCATCAAAATCGCTAAATCATCGCAAAGGGCTGCGCTAACCCTGGACCAGTCTACAGGGCTGCCAAACAAGGAACGCAAAGCGGGTAACGTGCATATCAGGGGTACGCGTGAAGTTCTACACGCGATTGGCCAGGGTACGTGTATTACAGGGGTGCGCGGGAATTATCACACGCGATTTGGCTTGGTACGTGTATTACAGGGGTGCGTGGGAAGTTCTACACGCGATTGGCCAGGGTACGTGTATTACAGGGGTACGTGGGAATTATCACACGCGATTCGGCTGGGTACGTGTATTACAGGGGTGCGCGGGAATTCTCACATGCGATTTGGCCAGGTACGTGTATTACAGGGGTGTGCGGGAAGTTCTACACGCGATTCGGCTGGGTACGTGTATTACAGGGGTGCGCGGGAATTCTCACATGCGATTTGGCCAGGTACGTGTATTACAGGGGTGCGCGGGAATTATCACACGCGATTTGGTTTGGTACGTGTATTACAGGGGTGCGTGGGAAGTTCTACACGCGATTGGCCAGGGTACGTGTATTACAGGGGTACGTGGGAATTATCACACGCGATTTGGCTGGGTACGTGTATTACAGGGGTACACGGGAAGTTCTACACGCGATTCGGCTGGGTACATGTATTACAGGGGTGCGCGGGAATTCTCACATGCGATTTGGCCAGGTACGTGTATTACAGGGGTGTGCGGGAAGTTCTACACGCGATTCGGCTGGGTACGTGTATTACAGGGGTACGTGGGAATTATCACACGCGATTTGGCCTGGTACGTGTATCACAGGGGTGCGTGGGAAGTTCTACACGCGATTGGCCAGGGTACGTGTATTACAGGGGTGCGCGGGAATTCTCACATGCGATTTGGCCAGGTACGTGTATAACAGGGGTGTGCGGGAATTATCACACGCAATTAGGCTGGGTGGGTCCTCACAGGTGTTCCCTGTACACCCTCCACGGCCCCTGCAGGCAGCCTACAAAACAGGGGACTACCCTGCACACCTGCTCATGTCCCCCTGCACCCCCACCCCCCAGCAGTGCAGGGGCAGCCTCCACCAGGCCCCCACCCATGTCTCCCACCACCCCCACCCCCCAGCAGTGCAGGGGCACCCTTCACAAGGCCCCCATCCATGTCTCCCACCACCCCCACCCCCCAGCCACCAGGGGCACCCTCCACCAGGCCCCCATCCATGTCTCCCACCACCCCCACCCCCCAGCAGTGCAGGGGCACCCTCCACCAGGCCCCCACCCATGTCCCCTATCACCCCCACCCCCCAGCAGTGCAGGGGCACCCTCCACCAGGCCCCCACCCATGTCCCCTATCACCCCCACCCCCCAGCCACCAGGGGCACCCTTCACAAGGCCCCCATCCAAGTCTCCCACCACCACCACCCCCCAGCCACCAGGGGCACCCTTCACAAGGCCCCCATCCATGTCTCCCACCACCACCACCCCCCAGCCACCAGGGGCACCCTCCACCAGGCCCCCACCCATGTCCCCTATCACCCCTACCCCCCCGCCACCAGGGGCACCCTCCACCAGGCCCCCACCCATGTCTCCCACCACCACCACCCCCCAGCCACCAGGGGCACCCTCCACCAGGCCCCCATCCATGTCTCCCACCACCCCCACCCCCCAGCAGTGCAGGGGCACCCTCCACCAGGCCCCCACTCATGTCCCCTATCACCCCCACCCCCCCGCCACCAGGGGCACCCTCCACCAGGCCCCCACCCATGTCTCCCAACACCCCCACCCCCCAGCAGTGCAGGGGCACCCTCCACCAGGCCCCCACTCATGTCCCCTATCACCCCCACCCCCCAGCCACCAGGGGCACCCTCCACCAGGCCCCCACCCATGTCCCCTATCACCCCCACCCCCCCGCCACCAGGGGCACCCTCCACCAGGCCCCCACCCATGTCTCCCACCACCCCCACCCCCCAGCAGTGCAGGGGCACCCTCCACCAGGCCCCCACCCATGTCCCCTATCACCCCCACCCCCCAGCAGTGCAGGGGCACCCTCCACCAGGCCCCCACCCATGTCCCTTATCACCCCCACCCCCCCCGCCACCAGGGGCACCCTCCACCAGGCCCCCATCCATGTCTCCCACCACCACCACCCCGCAGCAGTGCAGGGGCACCCTCCACCAGGCCCCCACCCATGTCCCCTATCACCCCCACCCCCCAGCAGTGCAGGGGCACCCTCCACCAGGCCCCCACTCATGTCCCCTATCACCCCAACCCCCCCGCCACCAGGGGCACCCTCCACCAGGCCCCCACCCATGTCTCCCAACACCCCCACCCCCCAGCAGTGCAGGGGCACCCTCCACCAGGCCCCCACTCATGTCCCCTATCACCCCCACCCCCCAGCCACCAGGGGCACCCTCCACCAGGCCCCCACCCATGTCCCCTATCACCCCCACCCCCCCGCCACCAGGGGCACCCTCCACCAGGCCCCCACCCATGTCTCCCACCACCCCCACCCCCCAGCAGTGCAGGGGCACCCTCCACCAGGCCCCCACCCATGTCCCCTATCACCCCCATCCCCCAGCAGTGCAGGGGCACCCTCCACCAGGCCCCCACCCATGTCCCCTATCACCCCCACCCCCCGCCACCAGGGGCACCCTCCACCAGGCCCCCACCCATGTCTCCCACCACCACCACCCCCCAGCCACCAGGGGCACCCTCCACCAGGCCCCCATCCATGTCTCCCACCACCCCCACCCCCCAGCAGTGCAGGGGCACCCTCCACCAGGCCCCCACCCATGTCTCCCACCACCCCCACCCCCCAGCATCCAGGGGCACCCTCCACCAGGCCCCCACCCATTTCTCCCACCACCCCCACCCCCCAGCCACCAGGGGCACCCTCCACCAGGCCCCCACTCATGTCTCCCACCACCCCCACCCCCCAGCAGTGCAGGGGCACCCTTCACAAGGCCCCCATCCATGTCTCCCACCACCCCCACCCCCCAGCAGTGCAGGGGCAGCCTCCACCAGGCCCCCACCCATGTCCCCTATCACCCCCACCCCCCAGCAGTGCAGGGGCAGCCTCCACCAGGCCCCCACCCATGTCTCCCAACACCCCCACCCCCCAGCAGTGCAGGGGCAGCCTCCACCAGGCCCCCACCCATGTCCCCTATCACCCCCACCCCCAGCAGTGCAGGGGCACGCTCCACCAGGCCCCCACCCATGTCTCCCAACACCCCCACCCCCCAGCAGTGCAGGGGCAGCCTCCACCAGGCCCCCACCCATGTCCCCTATCACCCCCACCCCCCAGCCACCAGAGGCACCCTCCACTAGGCCCCCATCCATGTCTCCCACCACCCCCACCCCCCAGCAGTGCAGGGGCACCCTTCACAAGGCCCCCATCCATGTCTCCCACCACCCCACCCCCCAGCCACCAGGGGCACCCTCCACCAGGCCCCCACTCATGTCACCCACCACCCCCACCCCCCAGCCACCAGGGTCACCCTCCACCAGGCCCCCACTCATGTCTCCCACCACCCCCACCCCCCAGCAGTGCAGGGGCACCCTCCACCAGGCCCCCACCCATGTCCCCTATCACCCTCACCCCCCAGCAGTGCAGGGGCACCCTCCACCAGGCCCCCACCCATGTCCCCTATCACCCCCACCCCCCAGCCACCAGGGGCACCCTCCACCAGGCCCCCACTCATGTCTCCCACCACCCCCACCCCCCAGCAGTGCAGGGGCAGCAGGCAGTCAGGCAGCAGCAGGTGGGAGCGTGCTCGGGGCTCTGGGGGGCAGTAGTTCGGTCTTCCGGGCAGGAGCGTGGTATTCCGTGTGCGTACGCGTGGCCAGCTTGGTACGGAGTGATTTGGCACGTGAAAATCCTGCACGTCAGCGTGAAAACCGAGGAAAGGCCCTCAGCGCGTAAGCGCGTCTGTGACGTGACCCGCACGGGTTTTTCCCACACAGCACGTGATGACAGAGCACACGTGGAAAGACTGCACGTCAGAGTGTAATCGCGTGTGATTGGTGGAAATGGCCCTACACGCAGAAGTGACAAAGCGTGTAATTGGTGGAAATGGCCCTACACGCAGAAGTGACAAAGCGTGTAATTGGTGGAAATGGCCCTACACGCAGAAGTGACAAAGCGTGTAATTGGTGGAAATGGCCCTAGCGCGTACACGCCGCGTAAGTGACGCTGGACGTGTGGCCCTGTATAAAAGGTACGTGTAGAACACGCTTTCCTTGTACGTGCTTTTCGTGGAGAGCGAGTGGGTGAATTCTGTACTTCTTGTCGTTTCACACGCGATTTACTTCACGGCGTTTCAAGTTCGTATTCCCTGTTACCTCTGACAGCTTTTTCTCTTTTTTCGCTTTTACTGGTTTACCTGGGCCTGTTCCCTCAAACAGTGTTCCCTTCTACTGTTGTCCTGTCTCCTCAGACAGCGTACAAATCTTCTTTTGGCGGGGGTGTTGCCAACCAAACGTGCTCCTTTTACACGCTCGTTTACCAGGCAGACGGTGAGTCACACACGTATCTAACATCTGTGCTTGCCCCGTGTGTAGCCTACCCCTTCAGAGGTCATTCTAGGCTGCGTGTGACACGCATACGTTCATTCTTGTGTTACTGGGTGCCACAGCGTAGTGCATTTTTTTCTTTCTGCACACGTGGTCTAGGAGGGGTTGCGTGCACGTCATCTCCCTTTTTTGGGGCTCCTGTGCGTAGCGTGACCCGTCATCTTTCCCCAGGGGTTACAATCAGCCTTGCAAGAGCACTAGGGTACAATTACCATCTGGTACCCAACCCCTTTGACCCCCAATTGCCCAGGACAATAGTTTACAGCCACTCCCATACGCACATTTACATCAGTGCCATGGCTGGGAGGCGAGGATTCCGTAAGGGTGGCAAAGGTGGAAGAGCCACAAGTGGTGGCCGTGGTGGATCCGGTAGGGGACGTGGTCGTTACTTGCAGGGTGAGCCTGTCCCCCCATGTGTGGAGGACCAGTCAAGGGCACCCATAATCCCCCCCCCTCCCGTTGAGGCTGATGTGGCTGACACCATCCATGCTCAGCCCTTGTTGGACCAGCCCATTGTGGCACCAGATCTGGCTGACTCCATGGCTGACTTCCAGGTCAGCAGGTCTATGACACGTGCGCTGGTGCACGTTGATGTCACCATGCCACGTGCATCTGGGCCAGCAAGGTCATCTGCTGCACCAAGGAGGCAGGGCGGAGAGGCTGCAGGGGCAGCTGCGGCTCCATCCACCCCAGCCCTCACACACCCAGCCAGGACAGTGTCGGTCCTAGTCCATGCTGCTGACATTCCCCCTGACACCATCACACTAGAGCCAATGCCTGCACCAACTCCCATGCTGAGTGTGCAATCCCACACTCCTGATACAGAGTCCACCAGGGCTCCTGCCCCTAGTGTCCAGAGCGGTGCAGGACACTCAGGATCACCACCACCTTCAAGCAGAAGAGGAAGAGTGCTCGTCCGGCACAGGCTGATGCCCCAGACATGGCTACACAGTCCGGCCCGTCCAGGAAGCCCAGCTTCACGGATGACGAACTGAATGCACTTGTCGAGTATGTGTCCGGACATGACAACGAGATGGTCATTGTTGCAGGATCCAAGACCACACCTGCACGACGCCAGGCACACTGGCAGACCGTTGCGGACATCGTAAGTGCCCTTGGAATCGTGAGGCGCACAGCCAATGATTGCTATAAGCGCTGGAATGACCTAAAGCGCAGGGTAAAGAGTAAGCTGGCCTCAAGTCATGCCGCAACTCTAGTGACTGGAGGTGGGTCTCCAGTAGTAGACATGGAACTCACTCCACATGAGTCAGTCGCTGGGACCTACGTCACGGAGGAACAGATCCAAGGCGTGGGAGATCTGGCTGATTACGAGGCATTGTCCGGTGAGTGCACATGCATGTGTGTGTCATCCATGTGCATGGTGTGTGTGTGAGGGCTTCTGTTTGTGTGCCAGGTGAGAGTGTGTGCGCCTGAGTCATATGGGTCAGCCATGTGCTTCATGCAATACTTCCTGCGCAGCTGCATTTGGCCATAGCAGTATCCCTCCTGCCAACAGTAGACATCTAGCCCAACTGCACGCCAGTTGCCCTTGAAGTGTCACCTTGCCACAACATAGTTGCTTATTTTTCACTGTTCATTCAGTCATATTGTTTGCATTCCACCACTTTTACTAGGCATGTCGCTGTCCACTAGTCACATGTCTGACATGGCTATGGTAAAGTGGAGTGACTTTGTTACCTGGATATCATTTGTACACACATGTCCCTGTGCAATTGGACCATTTCAGACTGGCAGCTCCAGGTGAAAAATCTGACCTGTTAGAATTAGAAAAGGGATTACATGCGGGAACTGGACTGAATGAATAGGTGCTGCCCTCCTCTCCATCTTCACTCAATAGCAATGGTACATGCCATCTGTGTGATGGCATGTGTGTTTCACCTGGCAATCACAGGCCAATGTGTGATGCCACTGCCAGGCAGCATGCAGAAAATGTGTTCATCTTCCATCTTGGTGTCATCAGTGTGTGCCATTTGCCTGCACTTCATACGCAGTGAGGGTGCATGCATGGGAGGGTTTTAGTCATGTGGGACATGTGTCAATCAAGTACTGGTTCTCTTGCTTCTCAGCCCTCATTGTGTGCCATGGTGCTAATGCCTGTTTCCATTTCTTTGTTTTAATGTCTTTGCAGGGGAAGACGCACCTGATACTGCTGGGGTTGTGGAGATGGTGCAGACCCAGGAGGGGTCCGAGGGCCGACCAACCACCAGTGAGGGACGTGGTGTGGTGGTGGGGGAGAACCCACAAGTGCTGCAGGTCGTGCTCTCAAGGGGTGTCTCTGGCTGCACCTCCCCCGAGCTGTACTCAGGTGTTGATTCGGATGATACCTACGTGCCGTCGCAGGTGAGTGTTCCAGGGAGGGATTCTGTTCTGTCTCACCCACCTGCACCAGGGTCAGAACCCTCCATGGGGATGTCAGTGTTGGCAGCTACGCCTTCGGTGGTTACGGATGCAGGGTCACACTCCGCGACATCTGATCCTGTTCCTGGGCCAGCAGATCAGAGGGGGAATGCAGTCCTGCAGCCTCAGGCAGTGCCGGCACACCAAGGCGCAGTTCGCCTTGCCCCAGACAGGTGTGGTGCCCGCCGACGTGGTGGCCGTACGCCACCCGGCAATACCGCATGGGAGCAATCCATTTACGGTATGGCAACCCAACAGGCTGCATCATCCGAGATGATGGCTCAGGCCATGGATAGGGTGGCCACTTCCATTGTCCCCCCAGAAAGGCTGATGGAGCGACTAGAGCAGGCAACCGACTCCATCTGCCAGTCACACAGGGAGGACATGTTGGGGTCCAACAGGGACAGGCGGGCGGCACTGGCGACTCTGCAGGAGGCCATCTCCATTGAGTCCCAGGGCCACAGGGAAGCCCTGAGGCAGGAGCTCCTTCACCTCAGGACGACTCTTGTTGAGCTTGAGGCTTCAACACACCAAAGGACAGAACAGCAGCTGGAGCGTCTCACCCGTAAGCTCTCAGCTGAGATGCAGGCAACGAGGGCGGAGGTCTGGGCATCCTGTGAGTTGTTGCATGGGGACCTCCGCACACTCATCCTCCAGAACCAGACCTACCACACCCGCATGCTTGCAGCCATGGAGGAGCAGACTAGGGCCTTGCGTGGGCTGCCTCCCATAGTGCAACCACCTCCGGATGCAGCTGCACAGGGTGATAATAGCGACAGCAGTGATACTCCCACAACAGGGTAGCCGTGTGGGCCATGAGCCCATGGAGGTGTTTTATTTTCCCAGGATCCACGCAGGTGGGTACTGGTGTGCATCCTGTCCTCGGACCTCCTGGGTGGCCTCCCCAACCCCCCCGGGCCCATCAATGGCCATTTTTGATTGTTTTTCATTTTTATTTTTATTTTGATTTATTTTATTCCCTATTTTTTGGGACGATTTGTTGGCTTCCGTGGTTCCTGTGGGCATACGCTGCATTGTGGCTGGGCACATGCAGGCTTGTAATGTATTTGGTTCAGATGCTTGGGTTTGAGTCACACACACCCCTCCTGCTTCCCGTTTCCATGGGCTTGCAAAGGGTGTGCCCAAGTGACAGTGAATTACACAGTGACGTTGGACTCCCATGAGCTGTGTGGGCAGTCTGTAGTCAATACTGTGTATACATTCCTAGTGCATATTGCTGTTGTGTTGTACACTGCATGTTGCATTGATGTGTAACTCATCTTCTGTGTCTACCTCCCAATTTGCAGGTCCCTTCCTCATGTCTATACAAGGACCTCTAGTCTGGAGATGGGGTCCATGTTGGCAGCAGTGCACCTACAACTCTACATGGCGCCAACACTGCACAGTTGGTAATGGTGGGAGTGCAGGCATTTCCAGGTGGTGAGACTACTAATATGTAACATTTGTGATGTCATGTTAATGGTAGTACGTGCTCAAGTATGTTGTTGGTCCGGCATTGCTGTGAGCATTTCAGGTGTTGCAGGTTTCTAATAGGGACACTGTACATAGTGACACTAGTGTCATGTTGTGGGGATTACTTTGTTTACCTGCAATTAGCATGACATGGCACGGTGTGTCGTGTGGCGGTGCTGGGGTTGGGTTGGCTGACATGGCACTGTCCTCTTGTTGCATTTTGCAAGTGGGTATTCATTTTAGCTGCTTGAATGTGTAACTTCACAAAACTGCATTGGTGGTGTCTGTGTGGGTAGGGATGCACACATTGTGACACTTCCAGGTGAACAATCTCAGGCTGATATGGTATTCACGGTTCATTCTCCAGACATTCAGGATCAGTGTCAGGTTGAGTCACCATTGATTGTCAGATGGAATGTGCCAGGGCAGTGTGCACTCCACAGGGGTGTGATTTCTATGTGAAGTAATTAGCCACTAGCTGTGTACGGGCTGCCTCCCCCCGTGCCCTTTCCCCTCCCATGCGCAGCGGCTGTGCATGTGGTTGGGGATGTGGGGCCACCACCATGTCCACGGCCAGGCCCCGGCGTGTTGCAACGTTGTGCAGGACACATGCTGCCACTATGATCCTGCACACTACTGGGGGAGCGTATAACAGCTGCCCGCCAGAACGGTCAAGGGAGCGAAAGCGTGACTTTAGCACTCCGAATGTGCGCTCCACTATGCCCCGGGTCGTAATGTGGGCTGTGTTATATCTTACCTCGGGTGGCGTGGTGGGGTTCCGAATTGGCGTCATAATGTGGGGGCTGAGAGGGTAGGCACTGTCCCCTGTGGAGGTGGTGATTGGTATCATTGGTGGGGTTGTGACCTTGCTCAGTATCCAACATGCATGCATGTGCAGTGGCATACATACTCACCAAGCAGCCATGTATCGCCATGCCGCCCAGCTTCTAGGTCCCGGCTTAGGGTGGACATTCGGTAAATGAAGCTGTCGTGGGTGGACCCGGGATAGTTGGCATATACTGAGGTGACGATTCCCTTGGCATTACATGCTACCTGCACGTTGATGGAATGCCAGTGCTTGCGGTTCCTATAGATGTGCTCAGATGCCCTGGGGGGACGTAGAGCCACATGGGTGCAGTCGATGGCACCTAGAACTTTGGGGAATCGTGCCACACCGTAAAAATCCAGGGCGGCAGCATGCCTTTCTGCAGGTGTTCTGGGCAGGTATATGTGCCTGCGGACTGATGGGCGTGCAGTGATGATGTTCAAGACCTGGTGTAGGCAGCGTGACTGGGTGGCCTGTGACACCCCACCCACTATGGCACTTGTCCGCTGAAATAATCCAGTGGCTAAGAAGTGCAGTACATTGAGGACCTTCTCCAGGGGGCTGAGTGCTTGGGAGCACAGGGTGGGTGATGTGAGGTCATCCTCCCACTCACTCACCAGGTCCAGTATAATGTGTGGTGGAAACCTGTACCTCCCATACACCTGGTCATCAGGCATCCCGAAAAGGCTGGTTCTGGGTGTGAATATTCTGGCCCTGACTATCCTCCTCCTCCTCCTTTGGTAGCCCACTGCCACTGCTGCTAGGAACGGTATGTTCATCCTGGCGTCTGAGCTTGTTATTGTTAAAGTGCGCAAATTTATGCTTTGCGCGTGTTCTAGGCGAGCGTGTGACCCGCGCACCCCTGGAATCCAGTTCCCAGTCCAATAGCGTGTGGAAATTCACACGCACCACGGGATACAGGTTCGCTGACGTACTTGCGTGTGTAAGTGCCCGCGCACCCATGAAATACACGTACATAGGCCAATCGCGTGTACGCGCACTTTTGTCCAATTACACGCGATGACCCTCTGACGTGCAGTATTTCCACGTGTGCTCCGTCATCACGTGCTGAGTGGGGAACACCCGTGCGGGTCACGTCACAGACACGCTTACGCGCTGAGGGACTCTGGTCCAATAGAATCGCGTATGCGTGCTGACGCGCTTACGCGCTAAGGGCCTTTCCTCGGATTTCACGCTGACGTGCAGGATTTTCACGTGCCAAATCACTCCGTATCAAGCTGGCCACGCGAAAACACACGGAAGACCACGCTCCTGCCCAGAAGGCCGAGTTACTGCCCCCCAGTGCCCCGAGCAGCCTCCCACGTGCCATCTGCTGCTGCCTGCCTGCCTGCCTGCCTGCTGCCACCGTGCCCTGCCATTTGGTGCCTGCACATCAGCCATCTGCAGGGGTCCAGTTGCTGTGTCCACCCCTGCTGGAACTGAAGACTCCCGACTGGGATTACATCGCTCCACAGCCCAGCCCCAGGACCCAGTTGCCCACCCACACCTGCCTCTGGGGTTGCCATGTCGGGCACTTCCACATCTGGCACCAGTGGCAACCCCAGGCCAAAGGGGCAGAGGGGCACCAGCTTCACTGACACCGAAGTTGGTGTCCTGGTGGAGCATGTCCTGGGGCAGTATGATGCCCTCTTTGGATCGTCCCGCGCCAGCAAGGAAGGAGGAGAGAGGATCTGGGCCGACTGTGTGGTTGCCATCAACGCGGAGGGGGTGGCAACCCGCAACGTCCTGAAGATCAAGAAGCGCTGGGAGGACTTGAGGTCCAGGACCCTTGTGAAGGCCCGGCGCCTCGTGGAGGGGGGCCGGGGCCGCATGAGTTCCATCCAGATGAGGGTCCTGGAACGCGTACGCCCAGCGCTCCACGCCCAGATCCTTGAGAGGGAGGCCCGTCTGGAGTTGAGCGGTAAGTGTCCAAGCATTACTGTGTGAGACAGGGCATGTTGCGGTGTGCTGGTTCTATGATACTTGCCTGTATGTGTGCCATAGGCCATGTATGCATGTATGTGTGCAGGGACATCATGGTAATGCATGTGCGACCAGTGATGTGTGACCCACATGGTTGTTGCATGTGTTCAAATGCCGCATGGGGAGCCCTATGCAGATTTTGAACATGAGAGCATGCCAGTCTCTGTACCTAGACATGGGTGGTGGTGAGGGATGGGTGCTGATGCCAGGTACATATATGGTAGCCATGTCTGTGTGCCTGACCTGCGTATCTGTGACTTGTGCATGCCATGGATGCATGACACATGTGTGTGACAATGCACAGATTCAGTGAAGCAGCCAAATTACCCTTGTATCCACTGTGTTTGGTGTGTTTGGGGCCAGATGGATGTGACTGAGGTGAAGTGTGTGCATGTGATAGCATTAGCCATGATGCATGTGAGTTACATGTCATTGAATGTTTCAAGAGTCCATTGGACATGCATGGAAATGTCCATGGCATGCACCATGCCTGTTACTGTGTGTGTTTTGCCTGGACTGACCCATGTGTTGTGGAGGGACATGATGGAAGTGTACTTTGACAGTGGTGCTCATCTGCTATTGCTTCCTGTCTAGGGGACCATTGTACAGTGCCCTGATGCTTGTGTTCTTTGTCTCCCTCTACGCAGCGGCTAGTGAAGAAGAGGGCGGAGACGGCGCTGTGGAGCAAGGCGGCGGGGATGCCCCCACGGCTGCAGCGGAAGGGGTGGGTGAGCCCCCACAGGGGCCTGCTACGGTGGGAGACGGTGAGGAGCCATCCAGGTTGGTGGTTTGCACAGAGGAGGAGGAGGCCGCCACTGGGGCACACATGGGGCCTGGTGGGGGCATCCCTGCTGGTGCAAGTGGTGCAGTCCAGGGCCAGGGGCAGGAGGCAGGACAGGTCACCGTGGAGGGGCCTGTGCATGTCGCTGTCCCTGACCCTGTGAGTGCACCACCATGCACCAGCAGGGATGCCCCGTCCCAGGCCCGTCCGCAGGTAGAGGGGATGTCCATGTCACCTGACTCCCCTCCACCTGCGGACGTGGGAACCCCTGGCCGTGTGGAGAAGGTCCTGATTGGGGTCGCGATGCACACGGCTGTGATTCGTGATGCCGTGCGTGCTTCCCGGGAGGAGCACGCACGTCATCACGAAGTGCACCGTGCCGACGTGGCCCAATTGGGATCGGCCATGTTCGGGGGTTTCCTGCATGTGTTGTCCAATCTGGCGGCCCTCTCCTCCTTTGTGCAGGCTATACACCAGTCGTTCTCCTTGCCGTCTTCCGGCCCAGATGCCACCAGGGCCCCCTGTGGACCTGCCCCGACCAATGCAGCCAGCTCGGTGGGGATCCCATCCCTGCCACAGTTGGGAGTCGGAGGTCCAGCAGGGGTGGACAACACAGCCACTGGACCCCAGCAGATGGAAGATGTGACAGCATCATCAGGCAGGGCACGTGCACGACGGCGTCGGTGGTTTCCATCAGCCTGGATGCCGTCGTGCTGGCAGAGGCAGTGGCGTCGGAGGCAGCAGCAGGCTCGACGTGGGAGGCATCATGGCTCGGGGCCTTCAAGATCAGAGGGGCAGGCATCGGCCGGAGGGCAGGGCAACCCTGGGATGGTGGTGTCTTCCGTGTGGGAGCAGTTGGTCCAGCGGATAGGTGCGGAGCGGCAGCGGGCGGAAGAGGAGCGGCTCACCATGGTCAGGGCGGAGTTCTCCATGCGTCGGGCGTTGAGGCGGGCTGAGTGCCTCGAGGAAGCTCGCAGGGAGTTTGAGCTGGACATGGGGTTATCCCTGCGAGACCTCGGGGCCAGGACAGAGTCCCGCCTCCAGGACATCGACATGGAGTTCGATGATGCCCTGGCCAGCAACATCACCGAGTGAGCCGCAGGACTTGCCCGCTGCCTTTGTATATAGTTATTTAGTTAGTTAGTGTTAGGTTTCCTTTATTAATTTTTGTTTTTTTGGACTGCTCGGACAATGGCCACTTTTTTGGATATATTATTTTCATTAGGTAGTAGTAGGTTTCATTTATGGTGTTGGGCTCATGGACCCTGGAATTGTCGTGTATATATTTTGCTTTTTGAAGAAACATTTTTTTTTTAAATTATTGTGTTCACCATGAGGAAATGGTTTTTCATTATTTTACTTCCACATGATTTTGCTTTGGACAACATTTGTTTTTGGATTACTTTTTTTTTTTTATTTTTACATTTGTGCTCGGACATGGACCATTTATTTTGTTATCCCCATTGTTGTATGTTTGATTTGTTTACTTATTTTTCATCTTTAATACATGTTTTTTTAACTTTCAATTGTGGTAGTTTCTCATTGGTTTCATACATGTCATGATATGGGTTTTGACATTCACTTGCACCCATTGTGTATGTGTGTGTGACGGACATGTGTTCATTTACAGACTTGCCATTGGGGTTGTATCATGTAATTGCATTCACTATGTGGGTGGATGCAATCCTTGCCTGGGTGTTTGTGCTGGGTATGCTGCCCATTACTGCCATGATTGAGTATCGTCAGGACCTGGGGGCAGGGGGACATGTGTGGGTGCCTGGTGGAGGGTGCCCCTGCACTGCTGGGGTGTGGGGGTGGTGGGAGACATGAGTGGGGGCCTGGTGGAGGGTGACCCTGCACTGCTGGGGTGTGGGGGTGGTGGGAGACATGAGTGGGGGCCTGGTGGAGGGTGACCCTGGGGGCTGGGGGGTGGGGGTGGTGGGAGACATGAGTGGGGGCCTGCTGGAGTCTGCCCATGGTGGCAGGGGGGTGGGGGTGGTGGGGGACATGAGTTGGATATGGGTGGGGGCCTGCTGGCAGGTGCCCCACAGTGCTGGGAGGTGGGGGTGGTGGGGGACATGAGTTGGACATGGGTGGGGGCCTGCTGGCAGGTGCCCCACAGTGCTGGGGGGCGGGGGGGGTGGGGGACATGAGTGGGGGCCTGGTGGAGGCTGCCCCTGCACTGCTGGGGTGTGGGGGTGGTGGGAGACATGAGTGGGGGCCTGGTGGAGGGTGACCCTGGTGGCTGGGGGGTGGGGGTGGTGGGAGACATGAGTGGGGGCCTGGTGGAGGCTGCCCCTGCACTGCTGGGGTGTGGGGGTGGTGGGAGACATGAGTGGGGGCCTGGTGGAGGGTGACCCTGGTGGCTGGGGGGTGGGGGTGGTGGTAGACATGAGTGGGGGCCTGGTGGAGGCTGCCCCTGCACTGCTGGGGTGTGGGAGCGGTGGGAGACATGAGTGGGGGCCTGGTGGAGGGTGACCCTGGTGGCTGGGGGGTGGGGGTGGTGGGAGACATGAGTGGGGGCCTGCTGGAGTCTGCCCATGGTGGCAGGGGTGTGGGGTGGTGGGTGACATGAGTGGGGGCCTTTTGGAGGGTGATCCTGGTGGCTGGGGGGTGGGGGTGGTGGTAGACATGAGTGGGGGCCTGGTGGAGGCTGCCCCTGCACTGCTGGGGTGTGGGGGTGGTGGGAGACATGAGTGGGGGCCTAGTGGAGGGTGACCCTGGTGGCTGGGGGGTGGGGGTGGTGGTAGACATGAGTGGGGGCCTGGTGGAGGCTGCTCCTGCACTGCTGGGGTGTGGGGGTGGTGGGAGACATGAGTGGGGGCCTGGTGGAGGGTGACCCTGGTGGCTGGGGGGTGGGGGTGGTGGGAGACATGAGTGGGGGCCTGGTGGAGGCTGCCCCTGCACTGCTGGGGTGTGGGGGTGGTGGGAGACATGAGTGGGGGCCTGGTGGAGGGTGACCCTGGTGGCTGGGGGGTGGGGGTGGTGGTAGACATGAGTGGGGGCCTGGTGGAGGCTGCCCCTGCACTGCTGGGGTGTGGGAGCGGTCGGAGACATGAGTGGGGGCCTGGTGGAGGGTGACCCTGGTGGCTGGGGGGTGGGGGTGGTGGGAGACATGAGTGGGGGCCTGCTGGAGTCTGCCCATGGTGGCAGGGGTGTGGGGGTGGTGGGTGACATGAGTGGGGGCCTTTTGGAGGGTGATCCTGGTGGCTGGGGGGTGGGGGTGGTGGTAGACATGAGTGGGGGCCTGGTGGAGGCTGCCCCTGCACTGCTGGGGTGTGGGGGTGGTGGGAGACATGAGTGGGGGCCTAGTGGAGGGTGACCCTGGTGGCTGGGGGGTGGGGGTGGTGGTAGACATGAGTGGGGGCCTGGTGGAGGCTGCCCCTGCACTGCTGGGGTGTGGGGGTGGTGGGAGACATGAGTGGGGGCCTGGTGGAGGGTGACCCTGCTGGCTGGGGGGTGGGGGTGGTGGTAGACATGAGTGGGGGCCTGGTGGAGGCTGCCCCTGCACTGCTGGGGTGTGGGGGTGGTGGGAGACATGAGTGGGCGCCTGGTGGAGGGTGACCCTGGTGGCTGGGGGGTGGTGGGAGCCATGAGTGGGGGCCTGGTGGAGGCTGCCCCTGCACTGCTGGGGTGTGGGGGTGGTGGGAGACATGAGTGGGGGCCTGGTGGAGGGTGACCCTGGTGGCTGGGGGGTGGGGGTGGTGGTAGACATGAGTGGGGGCCTGGTGGAGGCTGCCCTGCACTGCTGGGGTGTGGGGGTGGTGGGAGACATGAGTGGGGGCCTGGTGGAGGGTGACCCTGGTGGCTGGGGGGTGGGGGTGGTGGGAGACATGAGTGGGGGCCTGCTGGAGTCTGCCCATGGTGGCAGGGGTGTGGGGGTGGTGGGTGACATGAGTGGGGGCCTGGTGGAGGGTGACCCTGGTGGCTGGGGGGTGGGGGTGGTGGTAGACATGAGTAGGGGCCTGGTGGAGGCTGCCCCTGAACTGCTGGGGTGTGGGGGTGGTGGGAGACATGAGTGAGGGCCTGGTGGAGGGTGACCCTGGTGGCTGGGGGTGGGGGTGGTGGTAGACATGAGTGGGGGCCTGGTGGAGGCTGCCCCTGCACTGCTGGGGTGTGGGGGTGGTGGGAGACATGAGTGGGGGCCTGGTGGAGGGTGACCTTGGTGGCTGGGGGGTGGGGGTGGTGGGAGACATGAGTGGGGGCCTGCTGGAGTCTGCCCATGGTGGCAGGGGTGTGGGGGTGGTGGGTGACATGAGTGGGGGCCTGGTGGAGGGTGACCCTGGTGGCTGGGGTGTGGGGGTGGTGGTAGACATGAGTGGGGGCCTGGTGGAGGCTGCCCCTGCACTGCTGGGGTGTGGGGGTGGTGGGAGACATGAGTGGGGGCCTGGTGGAGGGTGACCCTGGTGGCTGGGGGGTGGGGGTGGTGGGAGACATGAGTGGGGGCCTGCTGGAGGCTGCCCCTGCACTGCTGGGGTGTGGGGGTGGTGGGAGACATGAGTGGGGGCCTGGTGGAGGGTGACCCTGGTGGCTGGGGGGTGGGGGTGGTGGGAGACATGAGTGGGGGCCTGCTGGAGTCTGCCCATGGTGGCAGGGGTGTGGGGGTGGTGGGAGACATGAGTGGGGGCCTGGTGGAGTCTGCCCATGGTGGCAGGGGTGTGGGGGTGGTGGGTGACATGAGTGGGGGCCTGGTGGAGGGTGCCCCTGCACTGCTGGGGTGTGGGGGTGGTGGGAGACATGAGTGGGGGCCTGGTGGAGGGTGACCCTGGTGGCTGGGGGGTGGGGGTGGTGGGAGACATGAGTGGGGGCCTGCTGGAGTCTGCCCATGGTGGCAGGGGTGTGGGGGTGGTGGGAGACATGAGTGGGGGCCTGCTGGAGTCTGCCCATGGTGGCAGGGGTGTGGGGGTGGTGGGTGACATGAGTGGGGGCCTGGTGGAGGGTGACCCTGGTGGCTGGGGGGTGGGGGTGGTGGTAGACATGAGTGGCGGCCTGGTGGAGGCTGCCCCTGCACTGCTGGGGTGTGGGGGTGGTGGGAGACATGAGTGGGGGCCTAGTGGAGGGTGACCCTGGTGGCTGGGGGTGGGGGTGGTGGTAGACATGAGTGGGGGCCTGGTGGAGGCTGCCCCTGCACTGCTGGGGTGTGGGGGTGGTGGGAGACATGAGTGGGGGCCTGGTGGAGGGTGACCCTGGTGGCTGGGGGGTGGGGGTGGTGGTAGACATGAGTGGGGGCCTGGTGGAGGCTGCCCCTGCACTGCTGGGGTGTGGGGGTGGTGGGAGACATGAGTGGGGGCCTGGTGGAGGGTGACCCTGGTGGCTGGGGGGTGGGGGTGGTGGGAGCCATGAGTGGGGGCCTGGTGGAGGCTGCCCCTGCACTGCTGGGGTGTGGGGGTGGTGGGAGACATGAGTGGGGGCCTGGTGGAGGGTGACCCTGGTGGCTGGGGGTGGGGGTGGTGGTAGACATGAGTGGGGGCCTGGTGGAGGCTGCCCCTGCACTGCTGGGGTGTGGGGGTGGTGGGAGACATGAGTGGGGGCCTGGTGGAGGGTGACCCTGGTGGCTGGGGGGTGGGGGTGGTGGGAGACATGAGTGGGGGCCTGCTGGAGTCTGCCCATGGTGGCAGGGGTGTGGGGGTGGTGGGTGACATGAGTGGGGGCCTGGTGGAGGGTGACCCTGGTGGCTGGGGGGTGGGGGTGGTGGTAGACATGAGTGGGGGCCTGGTGGAGGCTGCCCCTGCACTGCTGGGGTGTGGGGGTGGTGGGAGACATGAGTGAGGGCCTGGTGGAGGGTGACCCTGGTGGCTGGGGGTGGGGGTGGTGGTAGACATGAGTGGGGGCCTGGTGGAGGCTGCCCCTGCACTGCTGGGGTGTGGGGGTGGTGGGAGACATGAGTGGGGGCCTGGTGGAGGGTGACCTTGGTGGCTGGGGGGTGGGGGTGGTGGGAGACATGAGTGGGGGCCTGCTGGAGTCTGCCCATGGTGGCAGGGGTGTGGAGGTGGTGGGTGACATGAGTGGGGGCCTGGTGGAGGGTGACCCTGGTGGCTGGGGTGTGGGGGTGGTGGTAGACATGAGTGGGGGCCTGGTGGAGGCTGCCCCTGCACTGCTGGGGTGTGGGGGTGGTGGGAGACATGAGTGGGGGCCTGGTGGAGGGTGATCCTGGTGGCTGGGGGGTGGGGGTGGTGGGAGACATGAGTGGGGGCCTGCTGGAGGCTGCCCCTGCACTGCTGGGGTGTGGGGGTGGTGGGAGACATGAGTGGGGGCCTGGTGGAGGGTGACCCTGGTGGCTGGGGGGTGGGGGTGGTGGGAGACATGAGTGGGGGCCTGCTGGAGTCTGCCCATGGTGGCAGGGGTGTGGGGGTGGTGGGAGACATGAGTGGGGGCCTGGTGGAGGCTGCCCCTGCACTGCTGGGGCATGGGGCTGGTGGGAGACATGAGTGGGGGCCTGGTGGAGGGTGACCCTGGTGGCTGGGGGGTGGGGGTGGTGGGAGACATGAGTGGGGGCCTGGTGGAGGCTGCCCCTGCACTTCTGGGGTGTGGGGGTGGTGGGAGACATGAGTGGGGGCCTGGTGGAGGGTGACCCTGGTGGCTGGGGGGTGGGGGTGGTGGTAGACATGAGTGGGGGCCTGGTGGAGGCTGCCCCTGCACTGCTGGGGTGTGGGGGTGGTGGGAGACATGAGTGGGGGCCTGGTGGAGGGTGACCCTGGTGGCTGGGGGGTGGGGGTGGTGGGAGACATGAGTGGGGGCCTGCTGGAGTCTGCCCATGGTGGCAGGGGTGTGGGGGTGGTGGGAGACATGAGTGGGGGCCTGGTGGAGGCTGCCCCTGCACTGCTGGGGTGTGGGGGTGGTGGGAGACATGAGTGGGGGCCTGGTGGAGGGTGACCCTGGTGGCTGGGGGGTGGGGGTGGTGGGAGACATGAGTGGGGGCCTGGTGGAGGCTGCCCCTGCACTGCTGGGGTGTGGGGGTGGTGGGAGACATGAGTGGGGGCCTGGTGGAGGGTGACCCTGGTGGCTGGGGGGTGGGGGTGGTGGTAGACATGAGTGGGGGCCTGGTGGAGGCTGCCCCTGCACTGCTGGGGTGTGGGGGTGGTGGGAGACATGAGTGGGGGCCTGGTGGAGGGTGACCCTGGTGGCTGGGGGGTGGGGGTGGTGGGAGACATGTGTGGGGGCCTGCTGGAGTCTGCCCATGGTGGCAGGGGTGTGGGGGTGGTGGGTGACATGAGTGGGGGCCTGGTGGAGGGTGACCCTGGTGGCTGGGGGGTGGGGGTGGTGGTAGACATGAGTGGGGGCCTGGTGGAGGCTGCCCCTGCACTGCTGGGGTGTGGGGGTGGTGGGAGACATGAGTGGGGGCCTGGTGGAGGGTGACCCTGGGGGCCGGGGGGTGGGGGTGGTGGGAGACATGAGTTGGACATGGGTGGGGGCCTGCTGGCAGGTGCCCCACAGTGCTGGGGGGTGGGGGTGGTGGGGGACATGAGTTGGACATGGGTGGGGGCCTGCTGGCAGGTGCCCCACAGTGCTGGGGGGTGGGGGTGGTGGGGGACATGAGTTGGTGTTCATTAGTTCAAGGAGACATGTGCCTTTGCTGGGGGGCATGCCCATGTTGGGTGGGCTGCCTGCGGGACATGACCAGGGATGCAGGGTAGTCCCCTGTGGTGTGGGCTGCCTGCAGGGGCCGTGGAGGGTGTACAGGGTACACCTGGGAGGACCCACACTGTCAAATCACATGTGGGACTCCCCGGCACCCCTGAAATACACGTACCGTGCTGAAATCGCGTGTAAAACTTCCCGCGCACCCCTGAAATACACGCGCCCAGGCTATTCGCGTGTAAAACTTCCCGCGCACCCCTGAAATACACGCGCGCAGGCTATTCGCGTGTGGGACTTCCCGCGCACCCCTGAAATACACGCGACCAGGCTATTCGCGTGTAAAACTTCCCGCGCACCCCTGAAATACACGCGCCCAGGCTATTCGCGTGTGGGACTTCCCGCGCACCCCTGAAATACACGCGCCCAGGCTATTCGCGTGTGGAACTTCCCGCGCACCCCTGAAATACACGCGCCCAGGCTATTCGCGTGTGGAACTTCCCGCGCACCCCTGAAATACACGCGCCCAGGCTATTCGCGTGTGGAACTTCCCGCGCACCCCTGAAATACACGCGCCCAGGCTATTCGTGTGTGGAACTTCCCGCACACCCCTCAAATACACGCGCCCAGGCTATTCGCGTGTGGAACTTCCCGCGCACCCCTCAAATACACGCGCCCAGGCTATTCGCGTGTGGAACTTCCCGCGCACCCCTGAAATACACGCGCCCAGGCTTTTCACGTGTGGAACTTCCCGCGCACCCCTGAAATACACGCGCCCAGGCTATTCGCGTGTGGAACTTCCCGCGCACCCCTGAAATACACGCGCCCAGGCTATTCGCGCGTGGAACTTCCCGCGCACCCCTGAAATACACGCCCCCAGGCTATTCGCGTGTGGAACTTCCCGCGCACCCCTGAAATACACGCGCCCAGGCTATTCGCGTGTGGAACTTCTCACGCACCCCTGGAATACACGTAGCCCGCTCCCCCAGGCCCGATCGCGTGAGGAACTTCACGCGAACCCCTGTAATACACGTAGCCCGCTCCCCCAGGCCCGATCGCGTGAAAAACTTCACGCGAACCTCTGAAATACACGTAGCCCGCTCCCCCAGGCCCGATCGCGTGAATAACTTCACGCGAACCCCTGAGATACACGTAGCCCGCTCTCCCAGGCCCGATCGCGTGAATAACTTCACGCGAACCCCTGTGATACACGTACCCTGCTGAAATCGCGTGTGAGACTTCCCGCGCACCCCGGTATACACGCACACGTATTTTTTGTCAGCGGGTGTCCGTGTTTGTGGGTACCCCTTTGCACGTCATTTTTCCTGGAGGGCCACAGTATAGGACATTCATCATGGCAGTATATAGGTGCTATTTGTTGGCGCACCTTTTGGCGCACATTTCTTACAGCCGCAGAGACGCTACCGCCTGCTTTCTTGTGGCGGTCGTGTTTGTGCCTGTGCGCTGGTTTGAGCGTGCGCTTTTTTGCCCTATTCTATTCCATGAATACGTGTTGTAGGGGAGCGTGTGGGCGTTCCGCGCACTTGTGCCCTGTACTTCCCCCGTGACGCCCACGTTTTGGCAAGTTGTTCCCCATTCCGAGTGTTACGCCGTGTTCCGCCTACTTTTGTTGCGTGCGCCGCGCTATGTGCGAATTTCGCTGTGGTCTGTGCGATTTTCGCTGTGACCTGGCGCACGCTGTTAGATGGCCTGTGCGCCAACGTGCGCCGCACACTTTTTTATCGCACATCCGCTGGTTTTCTCACGCACGGCCTTCCATGAATCGACGTGCGCTGCTTTTCGTGCGATTTTCGCACTTGCACTGCGATTTTCGCTATTCCACTGCGATTCGCACGTTTTTGCCCACTTGCGCCGCGCTAATTATTCCATGAATCGGCCTGTGAATGTTCAGGAACTAAACCTGTATTAAGGAAATCAATGCATGATGGTCTACAATAACAAAACATGGGGGGTTGAATTGCCAACTGAGAAAAGTCAGGTTCTTACACAGTCTGCAGTGTCTTGCACTTCAGGAAGCAATTTTGGCATTTTATTCTGCCTCGTGGTTCAGTTTCTGGTTCCATCTTTTGTGCTAGAGGTATTTTTGTAGGCAATAGAGCATTGCCATGATACTGGAAGCTGGAGAGGTTTCCTAAGGTGAGTTAAGTAGACCTGAGGAGCTTGGACTAGCTCATTTTTTCCAGTGATATATGCAGGACTTTCTGATTGTAAAGATTCTGAGTGTCTCCCCTCTTGCTTGTCTCTCTAGCATTGCCCTGGCCTACCTCGCCGCTACGTCACACTCTTGTTCCTCCACCTGCCATAGTTCCAACCTCTTCAAATTGGGGTTTTCCACTGCCTGCGGCCCAACTGGCCTCTTTAACCCTTACAGTACTGTCTGTCCATGACCTTATCCTGGTACTGTTTCTGCTTCTCCTTACTTTGTGCTACCACCTTCATTTAATGTTCCCCATAAGCGTCCTTGTCTTCGCCTAGCGCCTCCTTTGCGGTATCACCCACCTCTCTTTTACATATCCTCCTGATATCCAAACTCTATGTTTTCCTCTTCTACCTCCTCCTAGTGTTTACAAGCTTTTTCATTATTTTCTTCTGCAACTTCCCCCGGAGATCCACCAAACCCCTCCTTGTTTTGCTTCATTTCCTCCTTCTGATATTTATCAAACACCTTATTTATTTTCCCTCTCCACTTCATCTCAATGCTAAACAACTTCTCACTTATTCCCTTATACCACCTTTCCTTATGTTTAACAACCTCTTTTTTAGTTCCTTCCAACACCTGTGCATGATTTTCCCACACCTCCTCTTTATCTCCTTCTGCCTTTCTACAACCTCCTCCAACTCCTGTCCAGGCTCCTTGTTAAGGAGATTTTTGAACAACCCTCTGGTAAGGTCTCTGTACCCATCTAACATATTGCAATATTGGGATTTCAACCAAAAGGAAAGACACACTCTCTATATTGGTAGGAAGGAAGGTTGGCATTTATGGACAGTTATTCCCATTAGTGAACTCTAAAGAAGACAATACACCGTTGTACTGAGAAATATACACCTTTTTATAAGGCCCCACAAGGAACCTCTATGAGGTCAAAATAAGTACTTGGGTTAAACATAACACACAGTAAAACATAGTAAATGTATAAAAATATCCACTCCTAGGGCTAAATTGTAAATCTACTAGCTGGGGTATGCGCTATACATATAAGCTTAACAGGTGGGAAGAGAAGGGTAACCTAGCCAAAAAAACAGATATTGATTGCATCATTATTAGGACCCCAAATACCATACAACAAATAGTCACAGTATTCCTCCTACTCTATGGCACGTGCTAACTTGAACATTAGCCTCTAGAGGGAGGAAAAGGAGTTCACATTTTAGCCAAAAACTCCCAGAGGGTACCAAAATGTATGATAGAATCTGGTTTATATTACCCAGACCCATAAGGTCATATTGCACTCCAAGAACCGGAAACTAAAGTAACCGTTAATGATACACTATACTTAATACATTTCAATTGGCATGAGTGTAATGGAGTGATTTAAAAATGAACAGTAAATCAGGGGTAGTAGCTAAAAAATGAAGTCTTTGTGGAAAACTCCAAGGACCCAAGGGTTACCCAAGCAAAACATGTCCCTGTTTATGTGAGCACCTTAAAACGTAACTTCGAAGGAGTTTTCAGCACTGGTAAATGTGTCCCCTAGGAATCAATGGGACAATGTCTGCAGGCTGACCCACAGTTGTGGGGGGAAAAGCAGGTTATGTCCCAGTTCCACCCACGGGTGTTGGGAAGACTGCAACCTACCCCAGGGGATGCCAGAGGAGACACTTAGGAAGCGTTTTAGTGCCAGATTTGAGACTCAGCAGCCACACCAAGGAAGGAAGCACACCAGGAGTCAGGCCAAAGTAAGTCAATGGCAAAATGTGGTAGAAGGGGACCACAGGGGCCCTCAATGGTAAGTGTCTTGAATACCCACCAAGCCAGGGCCCATAGGTAAGTACTTATGGTGACAGTTATCAAAGACATGGCTCAAGAACGACAAATCATCCTGCTGAGGAAAGGTCCTTCTCTTGCAGGGCAAATTACAGGAACCAGTCACTCAGTGACTTGAACCCCAGATAAACAGCGACCAAGATAACCCAAAGGAACAACAATCAGCCTTCACAGGAGTGGGCCCCACCAGCCAGGAGTGAAACTATATCAAGGATAGCTAATGGAAGATAGAGGACCCCCACCAAAAAGATTTCAAAAGCTCTCTGGACTAGAAGGTGCAGCCAGCCATCAGAAAATGGTCCCACAATGGAAATTACAGTGGCCGTGACCCAGAACTCACCACACAGACAGCAGAGATGGGGTATGTGTGTTTCACTAGCCTTCTCGATGTCGGCACCTTCCTACACCAAGGCGCATGACCAAGGCAGTAAAACAGGAAAGTGGTGGTAAAATGACTCAGAACCAGTTACAGCATGGAGATCCCAGACCATCCAAAGGGGAAGATCAGGGGGAGAATAAGGACAGCCCAGAAAGGACATCCAGCAGGCAAATATCAAAACTGGAGCTAAGGTTATGGGACGCCAGCGGCAAAATGCCAGCAGCAGCTTTGTAGCCAAAAATCCTCCATCAGGTAAGTTCAGCAGCACTGTAATAACACCCATGAGAACCAAGGCAGGGATTCTGCACTGACTTAAGCCAGCCGTCCAATCACATACAGGAGCACCTACACTAAGGTTGTGATGACCAGCCAATTAGGCCAGTTCAATGACCACCAAGTATTCAGATCAACTACTACACATAATGTTTAAGACCAGCGACTAATCTCAACCAGCACAAACCAAAACAGAGGCTGCAGCGCTGGGCTAACAGCGTGCATAGGTTTGCTCAATGTACATTTTAGACCTCACTTGATGTCTGCATAATCAGGAAGGGGTCTTTGTTACAGACCCCACAAGCATCGCTCACTACCACACCTGCTTCCCTGTAAACTGACAGGTTTGTGTCTGCTATAGTCCAACAACAGGACCTGCTGAAGAGGTTTGGGGATCTCAAAGATGCCCCCCAAACCCACTACCACACGAGGACAACAACAGCAACAATGATAAAGGGACAACACTCCTTCAGGCTTCATGCCAGCACTGGATGAATTGGAACTTAAACTATAGTGATTCCCCATATGTATGCTCAAGCAACACACACCTGTTACCACAAATCCAAGAGATGGATTTCCCGAAATACCACACGGGGCAACTTCATGCCGGATTTCCAATGAGAAATCCACCATTCTCACAGTGGGCACTTGCAGATTATACAATATGGGCATCTCAAGTCAAGATACATCTCATGCTCGACAATGTAGTAATTAATCCTTTGTGTCTCATTGTGTATATCTTCTCATGATGGCTGTCCTAAATGCATTGCTTCCAATAGCCCGAGGCTTACATGTCCTGCATCTACAAACACATCCACCTTCCCTACAAGCAGCTCCTCGGAATATCGCTCAGGAACACACCTTCCCTACAAGCAGCTCCTCGGAATATCGCTCAGGAACACACAAGTAAAAGCACACCGTTTCGCCGAATTTCAATTGTCCCATTTTCCCCAGAATCGACTCTATCTGCAAGGACGTTCTTCAACCTTTCACCCGCTATTTTGCAACACACTTTGCCCACTCACATCACATTCCAAAGTTGTTGATTTTTTGTAAAGTATGTGTTACACCATATGGAAGGCTTTCCAGAATTCGAAGCCTAGTTGCTGCTTGTTTGAATTGGCATTTCCATATATTGCTGGCCCGAGTTCCCGGAAATTAATATTTCAGAGGAGTTCGGTCACTAAATTACGATAACTATTGGGCAGTGCCAATTACAGCTATAAAACGTCCAGTAATAATGTACTGCTGTGCAAGGGATCACATTCGCGCTAATGTTTAGCCACTCTGGTGCTTTAAGAATAACCTCCCCCGGGAAACAAAATAGGTCCCCTCATGGGGAGGAGTAGAATTTAAGATGCACAGCAACTTGAGTGGGGGTTGACTTGAAAGGCCTGATCTATCATCCTGACAAGGTGGGGCTAGCGCTTAATATATCACGTTGCTTTTAAAACGTCAACTTTGAAAAAGAAGCCCAGTTGCGACTGGTTACTTGCTTTTGCAAACAATTAAATGCATGCATATGCATTTCTGTAGAAAATAATTCATAGAAAAATAACTTTTGTACTAAACAAACAATGAATTAGCCACTGGTTCTGAACAATCTTCAGACCACAATGGGTTTGATTTCAAGTGTTACAGTCACAACAGAATATAGTCTAACCGGGTCAATTTAGTCTGAGGTAATGGTAAAAGAGGTAGTATTTGGCAAATACCCCAGTTTTATCTCCCACTCGATAGCAGGGTAAGAGGAAAATATTCTTCACACTCACTCATTACCGGTACCTCTCAGATCCTGGTTGCGCTTGCTCTTCGTCAATGGCTGTTCATGTACATTATAGGTACTAGAAATATATTATTTGTGTGATAGGATGCACCGGTTATGTCTGGCACTAAGCCTGTAAGTGCCTTCAAATAACTACACAAATTCAAACAATTCCCAGAATGCACTCAAACAGTGCTATTGAAAACCAAAATAATGTGTCTCTCATTTAATTTTCATGTAGATCAATCATTTGACACATGAACGACATACACTTTTTGCCCTTTCAAATTGTGGACATTTTCCATATCTTTCCTTGCCATTAAAACTACAATCATGTTTTCACCTCTTATTTTGACACACAAATGAATGAATCTCTGTCAGATGAGAGCTACATAAATATCTTTGAAACAAATGAATAAGTCTGTGGGCCTCATTACAAGTGTGTCGGTCCGGTAAAAATTCAGGTAATTCGGCTCTGGCATTTTTACCGGACTGGCAAATTTCAAGTTTACTGGTGGGGGCCACGGATCTCCTGTCAGTCCTGACCTGCCAGGAGTTCAAGCCCCTACAAACAAATACCTGAATCACCAGCACTCTTACTAATAGTGCCGGTGATTCTGTAAATTTCGTCCATGGAATCCCATGAACATAGAGCCAAAACAGCCCTGAAACACTGCAACCACAAACATGCCCCGATACAAGAAGGACAAGGAAACAAGAATAGTAAACAGAACAAGAAAGAAGAATGAGACCACACCCCCATTAAACAATGGGAACCACCTACCAGAATTTGCAACACCTCAAAATCACCGTCAAACACCTCTGATCAACTTAATGATATAGACTAAGACAAGAACAAAAACATCATACATTTCCCACTACCTCTCCACCCACAATCCTACTACTCCGGAAAACATACAACCCACAACAAAGGATGCAATGAATCCTGGAGTGGGCCCCACCAGATTACCAAATCACCCACGACAACACACAGAACACAGCAACATTACAAACATTATCAGAAAGACACCCACAAGAACCAGAGCCAAACTAGAATCCCTCACCATTCACACACCTTACAAAACCAGAGATTGGAAAAAGGACCACACAGACCACCAAACACCCAATTTCTATGAATCAGAACAAAGAAACCCATTGTACAATTTAATTGAACTCCTCAACAAAGGGATAGATGCTCCAACCTCACACCCAGCAAACAACAGGCTCACCCAAGAGAGAAGTGAAAAAGCGACAGTCCCCACCCCAACTGAAACATGAGAACTAGCCAACTCACACACACTACTCCCCACCCTACTCAACGTATGATCTATGGCAAAGCACAACCCAGAAATGCATGACCTCTTAAGCGTAGGCGGCACAGACACGCTCTTCCTTACGGAAACATGGCTATCTGACAACAACAAAATAATTACCCATGAAGCCGTACCCTACAAACGAATAGACTCTAAGAAAAACTAACAGGAGGAGGAATCGCTCTAGTACACACAAATCACATCTGCTGTACACCACTCCCCTCAACCAACATAGACAATTGAGAATCACCCCTAATCAACCTCAAACTCAATGATCAATCCAACCTGCCGTTCCTCCTCATCTACAGACTGCTCTCTGACAATCCCACCTTCGCCACAAACCTCACTGCTGCTATGGCCAACCTCTCTACAAACCATGAAAACATAATTGTTCTGGGGGACTTCAACATATGGTTTGATAGAGAAAGCAATACCACAACGAACTCCCTCAGCACCCTATTGGAAACCCTCCATTTCAAACAAATAGTAAACAGTCCGACCTGTAGTGCTAGACACACTTTAGATACAATCCTCTGCAAAGATAGATTTTCGACCGTCACCAGTACCAATGATATGGATCGCCAATCATATGATCCCGTTTACCATCAAAACCTGAGCCGCATGATACCCGCAAACATAAACATCCTGACAACAAAGAAAAGAAACTGGAAAAGCCTGGACCTGGAAACCCTAGCAGATATATTGAAAGTAACCAAACCAGACACCAGCCAGATAAATAGGACACCAGACTGAGTGGAAGAGAAGCTTGACACCTGGATTGCAGACGCGCTAGGTCAATTAGCATCCCATGAAACTCTTCAAACCCACCCCAAAGAAAAATCACAGTGAGGTGGTTCACAGAAGAATTGATGGATCTCAAAAAAGCAAACCGCAAACTGGAAAATCGAAGGAGAAAACGCTACAACCAATTGGACAAAACAAATACCAACAACAATTTCTAGTATATAAATCAGCAGTTTTGAAAGCCAAAAAAACACATTACACTCCAAGAATCCAATCAGCAACAAACCTACAAAAACAATTGTTCAGAATCATCAAGGAAATTAAAGACCCAACTTCTTGCAAACAACCGCTTTTCAAGCCTTATGTGACATCATCACGACCCAACTAAGAGGAAACATAGAAATAATACAACAGACCATCGATAGCGGCTGCACTACCACAAACACCCCCAGAACCCATAGAAACCAGCACTGCATCAATCACCACAACACTAAATCAATTTGAACCTATAAGCAAGGAACGTTTTAAGAAAGTAATAAAAGACACCAACATCACTGGATCGCCTACTGACCTATGCCCACTGGATATTTACAAAAAAACTCCTCAAAAACAGCACGCCAGCCTCATACTTCTGACTGCAAATGAATTTGCCCCTAAACAATAGACTAGCACCTAAATCATTCAAATAATCGTACATCAAACCCCTCATCAAACAATGAAACAGCAAATAGAGAAGACCCTGCTAGCTATAGAGCTATATCAAATTTACCCTTCCCAGCAAAAATCCTAGAGAACCATGTCTACAAAGAACTACTCACTCATGTAGAAAACAGTAGAATACTTGACCAATCCTGAGTCATTTTCAGACCCATAAGAGGAACTGAATCAGCACACCTCTCCATATGGGATGACCTAAATATAACAGCACCCAATCGGCCCTCATAATACTGGACATATCAGCCACCTTTGACACAAACATACACACAATGCTAACAAAGAGACTGGAGGAATGCAGCATAACAAATTCTGCACTACAATGGCTGAAACCTTTCCTCTCCAACCGAACTGAGAGAACGCACCTATCACCATTTACATCAAACACTAAAAACATCACATGTGGTGTACCATAAGGATCAAACCTCTTCGGACTTCTTTTCAACATTAACATGTCCCCCCTAATGAAACTCATTCAGACCCATGGACTGACAACCTACAACAACGCAGATGACACCCAGCTCATCTCCAAGATAACGGCTGACCAAGACCTGGACAACACCCTCAACAAATGTGTCACTGACATACACCTGGATGACAAACAACAATCTCAAACAAAACCCAACAAAAACTGAAATAATGATCTCCCGAATGGAAGAAAATGCAACGCAAGCACACCAGAGCTGGCCACGAGCATGGGAACCCAACCAGAGACAATGATAGTGATAAATAAATCTGTGAATCCTCATGGACAACGACCTCTCCCTAGAACCACAAGTCAACGCAATAGCAAAAACATGTTCTACTTCCTACGATTAATAAGAGGGGTCCTACCTTACATCAATTTCCCACACAGAACCCTTGCCCTCATCTCCTTGATTTTATCAAGACTAGACTATGCAAATAGTCTCTACCTTGGAATGCCAGAATGTTTCACAGAAAACGACAACGCATACAAAATACTGCAGCGAGACTACTAATGAGACTAAATGGAAGAGAACCACATCACACAGGCCCTGAGAATTCTGCACTGGCTACCAGTAAAGAAACGCTTGTGGGATGTATTGACCCACTTCTGCTCTGCCCTGCGACTTCCCTGTGTCCTGGTTGTGCAAGAATTATCAAAATAGCTGCAAAACCTCTGGGTGCGCCAAAACCTATGGAAATTACGCTTTGAAACAAGAAAAGATGGCTGCCAAATCTACCTTGCCTGTTGTCAGTGGTGGAACGGAGATTTCCCTGATGAAACATGTCATTGGGCTGCCCAACCAGTAAAGATGGAGTACAGATGAAAGGCAGTGCTTTATTGAAAGAAACCCAGAAATTGTTCTTAAATCCCTTTTTCTTGGTTGCTGAAACTACAGAATGCCGGTCCAAAACACCATAAAACATCCAATATCCTTGCTGGGTGTTACCCGTCACTTCATTTAAGAAATCATTAAGAACATGCAATGTCATGAAAAGCGGAATCTGTCATCAAAATATCCACTGCAAAAATGTGCCTGTCTGTGAAATCTGTCAAAATATGGGCACAGTACCAGCCGCCGCCTGTATGACAGCTGCCATTAGTTACACCAGAAGTTAAACTTGTGCAATTGAAAACAAATGTCTGGAAACTAAGTGACTTGTTATTAAGAGGAACCTAGGTTATACATATTTAATTTCCAGGTTTAGAAGCTGGAATCAGTGTTCTAGATGTTTTTTTTTAAATTGCAAGTTTTGTTTTAAACCAAGACAAATGTAATAAAATGACATTGAATTAAGCTGAACTCAAAGCCACCCAAAACCAGTTCAACAGCTTTCCCCAACAAAAGGCATCTCCCTTCTGCTTACCACCAAGGCCAGGAACTCACACCTTTGTGAGAATTAGATCAGGGGAGGAGATCTTGGGCTGCTGCTGGAAGGGGACAATGGACTTTCTTTGGCTGAAAGGATATGCACATTGTGAAGTGTCAAAAATGGCCTCTCCCAGAAGGAAGGGGCCAGATTGCTTCAGACCTGAGAAGGAGGTGGGACAGACAACTTTTGTGGATTCACAAGCACAGAAAGCATGTATTTTAAAAAGACTGATAAATGACTGTGCAAATGTGTAACAATTATAGAATTAACAGCATGGTTAATGTGATTTTTGGGTGCACATTTTAAGAGCTGCCAGAACTCTGTGCGATGTTCTGGGATGGCACAGTGAAAATTCTGGTTTTGCAGCAAATGTATTTATGTCAGAAGCATGAAACTTCACACGCTTGTGCCCATATACAATGCACACATGTGTACACATTTTGGATAAATTAGATATTGTGTCCCAGACAAAAAGTGCGAAATTCTGTCAATTCCAGACCCAAGATCCTTATGAGACGGGGCTTGGAAGAGTATTTGTTCCACAAAATATGTGATCTATGTCTGTTATTTTTATAAAGACTGCACACATGTACATATGTATTATACCCAAAAGTAGATTTCATCTTCAAAAAGCAAGGGGAGGATGTTCTGAATCATAAAACCACATCATCATGGTGACACCCTGTTTTCTCCTCCAATCAAGGGAAAGGGAAGATTCTAGCCTATAGCCTACCTAGGGGGTGCACTTAGGATAATTCAGCATACACAACCCTTTATCAAATGCATAAATAGAGACAGCTGAGGACTTAGAAAGACACACAGATCCGCCCACCATCCCGATCTTGGCGAAGCACCCTGAAGGAGTACCATCCATACTCCTTTTTCCAGACTCCAGAAACTTTGCAAGCAGAAAGGCTCATTGCATAGCTGAACCACTTTCAGCTGGGCCTTAACTTCCAGAACCCATCCCACAAACTTAAAGGGGAAACAAAAGAAACAGCCAGGCTGTGCTGTACTCCTTGCCTGCCAAATAATTATCTTCAGAACCAGAAGGGCAGATTAAACCCTATCCTGTGCCGCGCTGTGCTGTGATCAGAGAGCCATTGCAGATCCAGTCCAGTCGTGCTGGGCCATGTTGAGCCGTGCAGACCAGAGCGCCTTGCTGTCCAGTCCGGTGTGCCCAGCAGAATCCTAGAATCCCTGACCTGAATCCCTGTCGGTTCTGTTCAAACCTATATAGTGAGTATCCATAGATAGGACTGTGTCACTCTCATATATATTGTCCATAGTAAGCCCTATCTAAATCCATCCTATTTTATCTTTAGAAACCTGCATTGTTAGAATTATTTTGAACTGCCTGAACTCTCTATCTCATCCCTACTATCTTCCTTCTGTACTAATATTGTTAAAATAATCTTTGCGCTGCTATATTGCATCTGAAGAAGGCAAGCGTCTCGGCTGACAGCTGCCTTGATCAAGTAGAGGAGCTTCCGTGTAGCAATTGCTTCTTCATAGTCTCCCCTAGTGTAAATAAACCCTGTTTGTCTTTTTAAAAGAGCATTCTTGTTTTCCAATTTGCCTCTATCTGCAAAATCGACCTCCACGAAAACGTCCATAACTTCTTCAATTTTCATGCTTAAGTGTCTGCTTGTAGATAACATCCTAAGCTTTCCAGAGAACCCAAAACCGCATCCCAAATCCTTATAGTTCTCCCGCGATCGCGATTACTGTGCGCGGAAAAGTTTGCCACAATTTTTCAGTTTTGGTAAATTTATAATGTGTAAAATAGCTTTTAATTGCATCCGACCTCAATTTTCCGTTTGAACATTGCTTTTTGCTCTCAAATCATTGCTAGTGTTTGTCTGCAACCAGAAAAAGCGGCTCCCCTTAGAATTCCAACTATTTCTTTGATTTAGCCCATTTTGTGTGTTTTTTGCCAATTACATTCAAAGCCAATTTTTAACCCATTTTGACAGTTTGCCAATCATTCCTGTTTCTCTCTTGTGTTGCTGGGGGAAAATTGGGATTGATATATTTGCTTGAATTCTGCATTCCTGAAACCTGTTCTCTCTCCTCCTATCTCTATACGTTGCATATTGGGGGGTTGAGGGGTGTGCAGGGGGAAAGAGTAACCACATTGCTATTTGATCTGAACACACACCCACAAAAGTATTATTGCTGTGCTGCATTGTTTTTGCTCATTATTACTCCTTGTGGTTAAAGAGATTGTTTAGTGTGACATCACCCCATTGGTGATTATTGTATCCCCATTAAAAATAGTGTGATTATATTGTGAATATATAAATAAATGTTTTAACTTTGCAAACCAGCCTGATTCCTGGTTCAGTGTGACGGGGGTGTTCCAAGAGAGGGGCGTGATATAAGTGGTACATCGTTCAGAATAAAATAACTTTTAGACACAAATAAATAAATAAGGGTTTCAGTTGTGCATTACACGCTAGGCATGGACTTAGGTGAAGTGCCGGATTGAAATCACTTACATACATTAACTTCAAAGCCCTCTACATCATCCACTAATCATTACATGGACAAAGAGCCAAATTCTTCTAAGCTAAAATCACCTGTGACCAACCATGAAGAAACTTAACATAGGGTAACGATTTCCAAATAGAAATAAGACACCACCAGAAAAGGAAATTCAGAGGAACTGCCTTTTCCAATCTGATAGCCAAACTAGGGAACTCGATACCGAAGGAAAAAAGAATGACAGAAGACCATATAACATACATGAAATAACTAAAAACCTGGCTATTCAACCAAATACCTCCACAAACCACCCACCCGGACCAAAGTGATACAAGGGACAATACAGAATGAAGAACTGACCATAAAACCACTTCACACTCAGAGACCACCAGAAACAAACTAATCACCTCCCTCTTTTCCCATCCCTCAAACTTCACATGTACTACACATGCCCAAATGGCTACTGAAACAACCAACCAAAAATACTCTAACCACACACCCCTCCCTAATTATGCTACTAAGCCAAGGACTCGCAGACAACAAACAACTCGGACAATGGATGCCACCCTTATGGACCGAATAAGCCCAATGTACATAACAAAGCACACCTAGAAAGCTCTCACACGCAGATGGCAGTTTCTCCTGGTTCTGCAAGCACCAAGAGATGAGCACAACTTCTATCCTCTCTGTCTCTCCCTCCCTACCCAATCCCACCCACTTTTCTTACAGAGCCAAATGAGCGCCTGGAAACCATGCAAATGGCAGCAGTGTGTGGAATAAATCAACATAACATAACATAGTTGGGTGGCCCCTAGTGAGCTTCTTTCAAGGCAATACACATTTTTCAAACATGTACTCTATAAACAAGTTCTACAGGACAATTTCAAACCACAATTATATGTGCATAGAAAAGTAAAAAATAGACAAAGAAAAAAGGAAAGAACCTATATGTATTAGTCAGCACACTCATTCATAAATCAAAAATAATAATAAATATTAGCCTCAAATATCAATTTATATTCTATTTTGGAAACCAATTGCAAACCAAGTGACAATCCCAATTTTTAGTATGTCTTTTGTCATATCCCCACTTAAAGCAATTACATTGTCACATTATTAACTTTCACTGTCTCTTCTAATTGTGAGGCGACAGCAAATATCACATAATATTCTCATCAATTGAACATATAATTGTGACTTGAAATTGTTGCATAAAACTTGTAGAACAAGGGGCCTAACAACTATGATGTGGGCCACTAACCGAAACACGTGATGGCAGAAATGATGTACTTGTTAGCTGACATAGAGTTATTCTTGTGTTTGACAGAGATGTATGTAGCTGTCAGCTGTTTGTGTGTCAAAATAAGAGGAGAAAAGCTGATTGTAGTTCTATAAGCAATGAAAGATATAGGGGGTCATTAGGAGTTTGCCTGTATTCCGCTGGTAATTCCGGCGGGATACAGGCAAACAGACCTCCTGTTACTGGTGCCTGATATCCCAGAATTTCTGGGATATTACAGGTGGTACGACATTGTTACATCAGCAGGCTTTTTTTCGTGGATTTTTTTGCCAAATGTTTCAGTCAAAAAAAGTGGGGGTGGGGGGTAGGGTCTAGATAATAGGGAAGGGGGATTTGGGGAACCCCCCCCCCAAATAAAGGTATAAAAAATATGTCAATTAATTTTTTCGGCCTCAATTATTCAGCAAAAATCTCTGAGAAAATAAACTGGTGATCTAAGAACATAGAACCATTACAGGTGCCCACAACAGCGGTCCTTCTCCATTCCATGGAGTTCCAAAGGACTCCATGGTGGGAATTGCTGGTAATACTGGTGCTGGTAATACCGGCAGTTTATTGCCAGTGGGGGATTGATTTACCTCCAGCTCCCTGCTGGAGGTAAATCAGCGACCCTCACCGGCAAACCTGTAGTTTTGCGGTGCAGCCAAAGTGTCAGTAACGGAATTACTGCCACTTTTTCCTGCACATACCTGCATCGCAAAACCTATAATGACCCCATAGTTTCCTTTGAAGATGTGCACAATTTGAAAGGGCAAAAAATTCATGTGATTCATGTGTCAAATGATTGATCTAGATGAAAAATAAATGAGAGGCACATTATTTTGGTTTTCATTAACACTGTTTAAGTGCATTCTGGGAATTGTTTGAAATTGTATAAGAGGAGAATATGTCTGGCTGCATTCCAAGATAATGGTGACAGCAGTAAATACTTCCGGATTACAGGGGTGATTTTCACATTGAAAATCTTCCAATTTGTATCTCCAGTTTTTACTGTTTTACTGGACAGAAGGGAAGAGTCAGTGCTTCCCTTGCATACAAGGAAAAAAGTGTTCTAATGGCGACATTGGAAGTGGGTGAGAAAGTGGCAATCTCTGATGCCCATCCTCCTAGTTAGTGGTATTTTTGGAATGCTGGCAACAGTATTCCTGAAATAACACTACTGTTACCACTGACGGTGATAAAGTGGAGGCATGACTTCTGCGACAGTGGTAACAGCAAAGGTATAGATGTTTCCCAGCTTTGAGGAACAGTGGTGGAGCAACCGCAGGTGTGGCATGAAGCAAAGAGAAAGATGTTAGACTGCAGTAGGGTAGAGGACAGCATCCAATGGTGCCCTCGATGACTTCATTAAGAGACCTGTTTTGTGAACACAAATTTCAGCCTAAAGCCATGCAAGGTGTCTATAGTCACAGTGGCTTGGCCCAGGAGTGGCCTGGGGTGGCACGTGTTACCCCTGGAATCTGATTGGCCACCTCAGATGCCACCCCATTTTATATTTATTGGGTTTTTATAATGCATCTATAAACAATGTGTTTCAAAGCGTAATAAGGCAAGGGAGCAGGGATGACAAGTACAAAATTGTCCTACTAGGCCACATGACATTTGGTTCGTGCAAGTGCAGTAACAGAAGTGCAGGGCAGAGGGGAGGGGGGAAGTGCCGGAGGCTTAAGTGAGTGCCAGGGGAGGCCAGGTGGAAAGAGTCCACAGAGAAGAGTGTGCAGGGACAGAGGGTCCAGGTGCTAAGCATAAGGATCAGGGCTGAAAGAGGTCAGTGGGTTCAGGCACATCCAGGCTAGTGCCGGGGGTGGGAGCCCAGAGGGGCAAGTGCATATTCGGGGGTGGTCAGAGGATACCAAGTGCAGGGCTAGACTTGTAGGGAAGGGCCTGGTGCCCTGTGAGACACTGAAGGAACCACGCCTCCAGTCAAGAGGCAGAGGGGGTACATTAGCAAGGGAGGGGCAGAGGGAAGGATGAAGAGAAAAGGAGGGTCTTGAGAATCCTCCATAACTTAAGGAGATCTGGCTCAAGTCTGAGAGCGACAGGGGGGCCATTCCAGAGGGAGGCACCTGCAGAGGAGAGAGATCTACCCCTCACTCTCTGCTTAGAGAAGCATCTGATCTGCAGGGAGTTGGAGCTAAAAGACCGAAGAGCTCTATCAGGGAGGTATTTAGGGAGAAAGAGTTGGATGTATCAGGTGCTCAGGCCCCAGAAGGCCTTGTGGATGATGCAGAGGGCTTTGAACTTGATCCTCACACCAGCCAGGAGTTAGTGGAGGGATTGTAGGGCTGGAGAGATGCCGTCTGGGATTAAGGCCAAGGATAAGTCCTGCAGTCCTATTCTGAATTAGTTGGATAGGGCGAAGGGAGGAACTAGGTAGATTGAGGAAGAGGCTGTTGCAGTAGTCCAGCCTGGAGAGGACCAGAGCTCTGAAGACATTGAGTTTCTGGGGGAAGGTGAGGAAAGGAAGAATGCTTCTGAGGATGCACAGCTGAAAGTGGGCCTTCTTGGCAAGGTCCTATTAAGGATTTCAATCAGGCACACACCCAGGTCTCGCCTAGCATATAGTGTGCAATGAAATATTTATTTGTGTCTATAAGTTCAATATTTTGAATGATATACCACTCATATCACACCTATCTCAAAATACCCCCCAGGTCACAATGAACCAGGAATCAGGCTAGTTTGTAACAGTAAATATTGTTTATTTATTTAATATTCAAATCACACATCAATTTTAATATATATATATATATATATATGGGGCAGCAATCACCAAACGGTGGCAATACAATTCAAAATAAGTAAAGCAATTGAATTCACTTATGATAATGCAGAATAGAAAACACAGGGAAAAGAACAGTTTTGGTTTGTGAAAATATAGCGTTTAGGTTAATATTCCCCTCTGCAAAGTTCTTAAGGTACAAATGAGCAATCCTACACAGATGTCAGTAATCAGCAGGTATTCAGGAATGAAAGACAATGTCTAGAGTTTGAATGCAATCTTCCCTCCCCAAACAAGAGAGAAAACCGTTTTTGGAAATTGACACTTTTAAGAATGACAGGTGAAAATGGCTTTGTGAAATAATGCAAAATGGTCAAAAAGGCTTAAATGGATAAAAATTCTTAAGAAAGCAACACTAAACAGGTCCTAACACACAGGAACTACAATATAAACAACAGTACACACTTTAGATCAGGATTGGATTTGAAAAACACTTTGAATGGGAAAAGACACGTGTAAACTTTTGAAAACTGCAAATTCCCGGCAAAATTTCACTATGCTATTTTTGATACAAACGGATCAAATACACTGTTACACGATGGTTGTGGGTGTAGCTAAGGGTCTTAGGTATCAGTGAGAGTTGAAATTTCGTTTATATCTATAGAATCGAAGAGGTTATGGAGGTTTTAGTGAGAGACGTTTTTGAAAAATAGGCGTAAAAATGAAACCAGAAATCCGGTTTTAAAAATGACAGATTGTTTTGATTATGCTATATTTATGACTATGAAAAAGACAATGCCACCCGGGAATCTCCACAGTTACGTGGCCACCGTAACTTCACGTGGTGGATACTCTATTTCTTTCTGGGATTTACTTTAGTTACTCAAAATCACTAATGACTTATGTTTTTGTAAAACAAATGAGAAAAATCAGCGCAATAACGGTTCTGACAATACTAGGGTTCTGAAATTAAAGATGGGATGGGTTGAGATAGGGATAAGATAATGCAAATATACTATGGGTCACTGTTCTTCCTATTTATACTTACAGTCCATTGCGATTACAATTGAACCATCAGGGTTCTGGTAATTGGATCGGGTCAGGTCTACCGGCAGCAGGGCACCTCTGGTGGGATTGGATCAGCAGTGCGGTTCTGGTCAATTTTGGACTGCATCTCAGACTGGATTTGGATGGGCCATTCTGGTCACTGGACACGGCAGATTATCAGGATGCGAGTTTCAGTGGGCAAGCCTTAATGATAGCATGCTAAACCGAATCAGAATTAAATCCCTTCAAGTTTGGGATGGTTGAATTTGGGTTTAGCTAGAAAGAGTTCAGCAATGCTAAAGTCTGGATTCTGCAAAGAAGTCTGGAATCAGCTGCACGGTGAAGAGTTCTGGACAAAATGAAGAAGTAAGGAACAAAGTGCTGCGCTGGAATCTGGATGTGTTCAGGAAGCAGTGTGTGTTCAGGAAGCAGTGTGCTATGTGTGGTGAAGTTCTTATATTTATCATGCCAAGTGACACCACAAAGTTTATGGTGTGGGCAGAATTTCAAAACACCCCCATGGCTGTGAGTGGCCACAGGCACTTGCCTTGTTCTAGTTGGCAGTTAGAACAGAGCTGTCATCTTTATGATGGGATTTAGGAACTCCCACATTGATTTTAACCAAAACTTAACTTTTGCACAAATGTACATTTCTAAATTTATGTCTCCTGATAAAATCAGACACAAATATTGTGTATTTGATGGGTTATGTTCACATCCAATCCTCATCTCTGTGAGAGCTGTCTTTGTCATTCTATAGAATTTTGTCAATTTTAATCATAACAGTTTGGACTAATAAGCAAGTGCGGTGGTCAAGTGTGGTGGTACTGTCTAGCTGTTCTGCTCTTCGCTGCCTGTTGATACGGAGAACTGTTTTTTGCAGCTGCCGTGATTCCGGTGTGACGAGCTGCCTGTGTTGTTTCTGATTGGCTGCTGATACTGGACCTGTGAACCTGCCTCCTATTTATTCCACGTACCCGCGCATTGGCCCGCGTGCAGTGGAGCAAGTGCGGTGGTCAAGTGTGGTGCTACTGTCTAGCTGTCCTGCTCTTCGCTGCCTGTTGATACGGAGAACTGTTTTTTGCAGCTGCCGTGATTCCGGTGTGACGAGCTGCCTGCATTGTTTCTGATTGGCTGCTGATACTGGGTACGAACGAACTAACCAACTAAACAGTGTTGCTTTTGAAAAGGACTCTAGCGAACTGCCAATGGACTGTTAACAGCCGGTAATAGCCACCCTTTCTTTGTTATCTTTTGTTGCAGACCTGTGAACCCGCCTCCTATTTATTCTGCGTACCCGCGCATTGGCGCGCGTGCAGTGGAGCAAGTGCGGTGGTCAAGTGTGGTCGTACTGTCTAGCTGTCTAGCGTGCTAGCTTGCAGCGTAAGCAGTTTTTTGAGTTATAACAATTAGTTAATCCATTGCACTATTTATTTTATCTTCTTTTCATTTTTTAGGAGCATTTAAGCTCTCTTTCAGTTGTGAAGTCAAAAATATAATTTATTTAAATTGTATATCCTTGCTAATTTAATGTATGAAAAATTATGACAGCAAAGACATTCACGTTGAAATCTGGCATGCCTTTGATGGCGGGGTTGTCATCTGTACCGACTAAGGCCCAATCTAATCTAACAAAGCGCTCTCTGACCAAATCAGCATTGCAACGGCCGGGTACCGTGGGTGCTAAATTACGCCGTACCCTATCGTTATCATCTGATATTCGTTCCTACTACGATATTGAAACTCAAGTAGGCACGAATGCTCTTATTGAAGCAAGTCAAGCACTAGGCGCCCAGACAATTCTGCCGACACAGCAGCTGATCATGACTTCTTCCAACTCTGTCGTACAAACTCTTGTTCACACAAACCTCAAATCGACTCCCGAGGGAAACGAAACCCCGGAACCTGATCAAGAGAATGCTAAAATACAAACTATAGCAGTGAACACTTTGCCTGATTATAACCTGCAGCCAACTGATAATCGAGTAACTCTTTCTAAACAGCTCTTAGACCGGCTAGCCTAGAAACTAATGAGCTGAGGGCATCGACAGAGTTAACCGACACTATGTTAGAATCAGCCGCAATTGCGACTGAATTGCTTCCAATTGAAAAGCAGCAGAGATCAACAATCATGAGCGAAGTAGGAGACGGCTGCTTGAACAAGAGACAATCCCCAACAAATGAGAAAATTACCGGGTTGGGGAAATCGACTGAAGTTACTGACATCACATTGAAACTACTTCCAATTGAAATGCAGCAATGCAGCAAGGCTCAATAACTACGTGCGAAGTAGAAAAAGAGTGCATAAACAAAAGAGAGAAACCTGGTGAGTGCGATGTAGCTAAATCTGCAGAAATGATTCCCCAAATCATGGAACCTATTACATGCTCAGTTGAAGCGCAAATAAAGCTGAGGAAAGCTTACAAATGTTTAACTTTGACGGGTGACATCGACCATGAGGCCCTTGATTTTATGGACACATCGTCTAGCTCTGAAATCCCAGAAGCTGACATTTTATACATCTGTTCAAACTCAGGGGATCTTATACAGTTACACGAAGGGCACTCGTGGAGCTTACTTGAAAAATCCGAACAAACCGTGGCAATTCTACAAAATCCCACCTGCAATTGCAATCATGAAATTGATCCTCATCAGTCAAACCTCTCAATGCGATCACACACCCAAATGTTTGATGAATCACCTTCTTTCATAGCACCCACTCCCCGGCAGACGAGATTTCAAGAAGTAACCCGTGAATCTGATTTCTTCATTCAAAAGGCACAATCAAAGCGTTTCTCATTTCCTGAGGCTCCGGCCCTGACCAATACGCTGAGTGCAATGAACACAGCTCTATTGTCAATAGCAAAGTTATATGAAGTTTTAGACAACAAGATGACCCAGCAAACGAAGTTGCTTGAAAAAACTTCTAGAGGTGGGATTAACATCTGAACACAAAACGAAGGAGCAGAACACTTCCGATACTAGACGGAATATCACGGAAAATTCGAACTATATTATAGAACAACCGAATTATACACCAGTGGGAAGTGGTCTTGAATTGGTAAAAGAACCTAAAATACACATTGTAGGATCAGAAGAATCCTCCCCGCCACAAGTTGCTACAAATGTCTTGGGGCCAGTTGATCAACCGCCTGAAAACCAGCAACTGGTTGGGGAAGCTCAACTCATCTTGATATCAGGAGTCTCATCAGATACAATTGACCCGCCACAGGCAGAGAGAAATATATTTGACCTCTTTGGGCCGAACAGTGGCGATCAAACAACAGGCGCTAACAAACTCATACCTCCTAAAGATGGTAGACCGACTCAAGTCAAATCACCTAATCAAGGTGACTCCAAAAAGCTAAGACTAAAGAGACGTAAATACGTAAAAATTCAGTCAAAACTGTAAAGAAAATTGATGCGTCCGACACAGCAGATGTGACACCTCAATTAGTACCACCATATGAATCTTTAGACACTTTGGTGGCCTTCTCTAACCAAACTACTGATCTAAGTGAAGTATCGTCCTTTCGTGATGTGAATAAAATCGTAGTGCCAGCGTTAAGGACGACCATGTTCAAGGATAACACCACGTCGACCGCCATTGACCTAACCCTCAATCCTGGACTCCCAGTAGCCCAAATATCCATTGAAGACCTAAAACAAGAAATTATGGAATCCATTAAGGCATATCAGGTTCAACAAACTGGAAGTGTCCAAACAAATGATTCTCTTATGAACCCCACTCCCAAAAATGATAACCTGACAGCAACTGTAAAAAATGCTGTATCTACGAAGATACCTAACCCGGCGCCTGTTAGGCCAAGCAAAATAATGGAATATGACCAGACTAAAGACCAGGCATTACCGATGACATCAAATCTAACACAAATTTCACAGCTACAAATCCAGACCATATTTGACAAACCTAAAATTCAAACAACAAAAGCAGAATTGCCTCCGCCAAGTATTTCATCTCACCAAGACCTACGAGAGTTGATCAAATCATCAATTGAATCTTACATAGCTGATACGCGTACTCATACCTCTAATTCATTGATGCAATCAAACATCACCTTTCCTGAAGTTGGCCTATTACTGAATAGACCAAGTGTAACAGCTGGACCACAAGTTCAACAATTGAATAATCTTCCGAATATTCCTACTCAGGTCCAGCAGTCTTTACAGGCCTTAGCAACTACAAACCAGTTGGCTTCGAATAAACGACTGGGATCTCCCTGTCTGAATCTGAAGTGCCGGGCTCAGCCCTTTCAAACCTATGTACTCAATCGCACAAGTATATTCAACATATGTACAGAAATCCCAATTCTGAAAGAATTGACCTCAACTGACCTGGAGCTGATTGAATTTGCAAGTCAGGAAAACACCTTTGAAGCTAACATCTATGTCAAATCTGCCTTAATTTACAATCTAATATGGCAGGCTAGAATGAACCTGTTTGACATGGGTTTTATATTGTCACAGGTCAATCCTCTCTCTGGCGAGCAGGTGGATAAACCCAAACTAAATATCTATCAGTCTAGAAACTTCATACCAAGTCAGAAGTCTATTTTACAGAACTATGAGGGCAGATCATAACAGTTTTTTACCCATGCCACAATCAAACTAGTCTCTTGGAATACGCGAGGTAACAGTCACTTTATAAACTCTAAGCAAAGTAAGCTCGAGGAATATGACATCATTGCTCTCCAAGAGACGTGGCTTATGGAATCCCCAACATGGGATACTCATATCATTTTTGATACTTTGGCATTAAAAAAGCTAAAAGGTAGACCTTCCGGTGGACTTCTACTAGCAGTCAGGAAAACCTGTGGGTTTATTGGAGAAAAATATCCTTCCCCCTCCCTGTATTTCCAAGTTGTTAGACTTACAAGAGCTAAAGTTAATATTGCTATCGTGAACATATATTGAAGTAGATTAAACCTTACATCAGATCGATTTTTTACCATTTTACTATGGCATCTTGATAAAATAGCCCGGATCATTGGAACCGTGACTACATTCATCGTAGGCAATTTAAATCTGCATTTGCTTTCAGACCAAAAAATACTGCAGACAAGTGATGAAAACACATGGAATGAAATTATAAAAGATAGGGATCTAGTTATGCTCAACAATGTGTGTAACGATGACACCCCGTCATGTAACACCTGGCAAAGGGGTACCTCCGGTGCAGTATTGGACTACATCTATGTGAGCAAAGAATTCCTTCCACAAGTTGAAACAATGAATGTTGTTTCAGCTGATGAAAGTGATCACAACAAATTGGTTTTGTGTTTTAAATCTCCAACTGTATGGTTATCTAAGGCCGAGAAACACCAATACTGTACACATTGGTATTAACACTCGCGGTAATCGCCTAAAATAGAATTTCCAAAATCTTCACCAACTGAAGAATATTCTCCATGAAATGTATTATGATAACCCTTCCAGTACTTCAAATTGCTATGTGGGGAAAATGCAGATATTTAAGCACACCATCTCTCCAGATCTCTCCATAAAAATCAACCATCAACATCCTTTTGACATGACGATTGAGCAAGCCAAAGTTAACTTGAGGTGGGCCATACATAATTTAATACATTACCCCATCAATCTACGTAATAATATGAAAAAGCAACTAAAAAAGAACTATGCTCATTGGTTGAAAGGACAAAAAATACAATTGCATCAAGAAAACAGCGAACAAATGTTAGTGAATTTGGTGAAGAAATCGAGCAGCGGCATTTGGGCATGTATAAACGGAGTGTCTACGCGACCTCAGGTGGCTGTACTAACTAACTCAGTACAGAACAAAACTTGGGAAGCATACTTTAAAAAACTTTATCAATCTCCCTTTCAGGACATAGATGGGTGGTTTCAATTTAATTCTATGCCATGCTCATTCCCGATACATTTTAATGACATTTTAGATTGCATCAAAGCCCTGAGTCAATCTAGAGCTAGTGGGCCAGATGGATTGCACAATGGTATGCTTAAAAACCATCCATACGAATGGGCATCCATCCTGATGCAAATCTTCCAGAATGCCTTTGTTACCAAGCAAATTCCGCAAACTTGGAAACAATCTATTATAGTGCCAGTATTCAAATAGGGCAACAGAGCGGACCCAAAGGCTTATCGGCATGTAGCTCTTTTAGATTGCCCGGGCAAGATCTTTGGGCGCCTTGTCCTAAATGAATTTAACGAATGGCTAGACACTCGTTGCCTGCGTGATATTTTCCAAACTGGCTTTATCCCTGAGGTGGGCACAGGTATAAACATCATTACCTTGAATAGCATTATTTATCGAGCACATGAAAGGAAGGAAGCATTATACATCGCTTTCATCGACTTTCGCATGGCTTTCGATGCAGTACCTCGTAAGTTGCTATATATAAAGTTGATGAATAGTGGTTGCCCGTGGTCAATTCTAAAATGGGTGATTGAATTTCACACGAATACCACTATTCAAATCAGATTAGATACCACTGGCCTCCTTTCTGATCCGATTAATGCTGCTCGTGGGTTGAAGCAAGGATGCCTTTTGGCGTCCGCCTTATTAAACTTTTTTATAGCAGATATAATATCTCGATTCGAATTAATCGTGACGGACTCACCAAAAATAGATGGCATCCCAATCCAACATCTGTTATATGCGGATGATATGGTTTTACTTTCTAAAACCCCCAATGGTCTACGTGCCCTATTGAAATCCTTGGAGATCTACTGTTTAGAAAATCATATTTCAATAAACGTTGCGAAAACCAAGGTGATTCAATTTGGCACTCACAGGCAGAGATCTAAATTCCATCAATGGCCATTGCAATTAGCAAACTTGGATTCAGTCCTCTCATACGTTTATTTGGGAACTTTGATAACCCAGCAAGTGAGCTCAGTGGGATATGAAAATTATATAAAGCAAAAAGCGATCATGACACTCTCTCAGGCCCGATTGATCAAGGCCAAGTACTGCAGATTTTCATTAAAGCCCATTATAGTCTACTATAAACAAATGTTCGTGCCTGTGGTCAGATATGGTAGTGAAGCCTTTAAAATAAAAACTTATGAATACTGGACTGCATTGGAAGGCTATTTTTGGAAACGTGTGTCAAATTTACCAATGTCGATACCCTTAGTTATCCTGAGGCATGAGCTAGGCCTAGTGTCGCTATATGCAGCTTATACATGGAAGCTTTGTTCCTTATATAGGAAATGTTTAATGGCAATTGACAGAAACTCTGAGGGGTTAACGTATATTATAGCGAGTTACCTGTTAAAATCAAAATATTAACTTTCCTACAATATGGCGAATGAAGGCGCAGGGAATTCTTACACAATTGAATCTTTCTGAACTTACTTTGATCAAAAATCCTAATGCGGCTAAAAAGCAATTATGGAAGCTTGATTGGATCAAGACAAGGAATGCATGTACTTTGTACCAGGCATTCATAGACAACCCATTCAATTTAAAACGTTATGATATGGTGGAGCCTTATTTAATGCTGTTTCCAAATTCTCCCCAAAGGGATGATTTCCTGCACTTTCGTTTAAACATATGGCCTACCCATGAAATATTATGCAGAAAAAAAATCCCACCACTAGAAGCACTGCCCTGTCGATATTGTAAATCTTCTCCTGAAATGTTAAGACATTTATGTGCAGAATGTGTAATATTACTTCCACAGAGGATTTTATCCTTTAAACCTTTATTTGAAGGATCATATATTGCATCTACTACGGAATTATGGAATCTGCTATTTCACACTGTAAGGAAACCTATTAGTTATGCTATTCTGAATTTTCTGTACGGTTTAAAAATGAATAAGCAAGAAAAATGAGTTAGTTAGTCTAACTTCTATGTTTTTAAATACATGTGTTAAAATATATCAATTTTTTTCTATCAAGTATTATATATGTATAAACGATGTATTTTATTAGAGAATCTTTATATGTTGTAATGTTGAAAAAATCACATTTTCTTATCTTGATTAAAACAACAATAAATAATTGTAAATGTTATGTAATTTCTAATTCAGTACATATCTGGGCGACTATGATTGGAGCATAAATGTACAATCTTAGACTTTTAGCATCAAGAGTTTTGCTACAATTAGGTTTTTCCTGTAACTTTGGTTCCTTTGGTGGTACAGGCTTCATTAATGTCTTCAAAGCAAAATGCTAAAAGTAAGTTAACATCTACACATTTTTAGATTTATCCTCCTTCAGGTTGCACAGTTAAAGAGTTTCAAATGTAATCACAAATAAGGATTTAAACATCAAAAAGTTCCAGCAGTTTTTTATTCTTTGTAACTCCCCTTCACAGGCAACAGCTGTCACAGTCCTTTGATTAGGGAGGTGTGTCCTCTTCCTGGAGAGGGAAGCCCCCCTCAAGAGATCAGTAGGCAGCTTGCCATTGTTCTTGGCTCAGCCACAGACAAAAGTCTGATGAGTCCATTGTGCTCCTTGTTGTCAATATGCGGGAACCATTAGGGCTTCCTGTAGCAAGGGAGTGACAATCTTTCCCAGGCTGGCACTGTCAGGTCAGAATTAAGTATTTACTTAACTCCAATACTGGCTTGCTTTAAATTCACTTTACAGTCTTTTCATTTCACACATATAAAAATAAGCACAGTTTACAAGGGAATTGACCATTTAAAAGAATTAAGCCCTTCACAAACATGCTTTAAATAGGTTAATTTTGCAATTTCTTCAGGAAAAAGAAACACATTTAAACTGGGTTTGACATCTAATTTTCTTATGGAGCTGTCAGTCAGTAAGGCCCGGCTTTCTCTGAGCCACCTGGAGAATCTATGATTTCAGCACACTTTTCATTTCAACAGCTCACTGGGAAAATGAATGAAATTAGCGCCGAAACAGCATTTTGAAGGTTGCAATTGATTAGGAAAACTGTATTTTAAAGGCATGTTCGGATTTTAGCCCACTTCTGTGGCAGGGTGTGCAGCCTTTTGTGATATGTGAACCATGCACAGTTTTGCAGATTTGGTGCGCACAGGATTTAGCAAATCCATTTTTGGCAGTTTCATTTCCCCCATTGGCAAAGCGGTGTAGTGGGGCACGCTTTGGCATGGGTAAAAATATTGCACAGTCTGTGATGTGAGGGGAGAAGGAGAGAGAGGTGTTGAAGATCACACCAAGGTTTTTTGCCTCACAGGAGGGTCATGGGAGGGGGCCCATGGAGGCCGGCCAGAGTGTAGGAGGGAAGGAGAGAGGTGGAGTTCCAATGAGAAGGATCTTAGTCTAACTAGCATTAAAACAGCGATTGCTAGCAGTGCACCATGCCTGAATAGCAGACAGACAGTCAAGAATGAGAGAGGAGACAGAGGAGGGCAGCTTGAAGGAGAGTTTCATGTCGTCCGCATAACACTGGAGTTAGGAGGGAAGGCAGAGATCAAATGGGCTAGCGGGCAAGGTAGATTTTGAAAAGAGAGAATAGAGCCCTGAGGGATACCACAGGTGGAGAGTGAGATGGAGGAGAGAAAAGGGCCCATTTGAACCTGGGAAGGTCGTTCATAGAGGAAGGATGTCAGCCAGTCCTCAGTCAGGTCTGTGATGCCAAGGGTATCACAATGCTAATTTATAAGGGGGTGCGATTGACCGTATCAAAGGCAGAGGAAAGGTCAAGCAGGATGAGAATGGAGGGAGAGTAGGAATTGAGATTAGAGAGCAAGTCTTCACAGGCACTCAGGAGTGCAGTTTCCGTGCAGTTTCCGTGCCTCTGGCAGCTCTGAAGCCAGACTGGCAGTCATGGAGACAACAAACAGATACAGTGCGGTGGATAAGCTGGGAAATGGCCAGCTTCGCCAAGAGTTTGCCCAGGAAGTGGGTAATGGAGATAGGGGGGTAGTTAGCCAGACAGGAAGGGTTGGTAGAAGGTTTGTTGAGGCAAGGGTGCACAAGTGAGTGCTTGAGGAGTGACAGGAAGGATCCAGTGGCAAAGGAGTGATTGCAGAACTCCACCATGGCTGGAGCAAGGGAGACAATATTGTCGTTGATAGTTCTGTGGGAGCAGGGGAACACCTGTTTCGATGAGATATTCATAGAGTGGACTTGTCTAGAAACCTCATCAGCTGATTTGGGAGAGAAAGAGGGGAGTCAGACTTTAAACACAGGAATGTAAGACACTAATGTAATAATACAACACTAATGTTACACCGCGTCCGAAAGGTCTGTTCAGTATAAGTTTGGATTTCGCAACAGCGCCGGAATATAGAATTAGTGCTTTGGTAATTTCCCGCAATTTGTTTGAAATTTTTCTAGGTTTGCAACATCAGCAATATAAGTCTTGAGAAAAAGCAGCGCTCGAAGCACGGGTAGGCTGGTTCAGAAGTTTGTTTTTCTAAACACTCTTAATAATTAAATACCATATTAAAGTCGAATTGGCGCAGTGTGATTGTCTCATTGTAATTGAATTGTTTTGCTCTGTGGAACTGTAAGCAGAAGCTCCACACCTAGACACAATCACCCGCAGCACATGCCGGTCAACCCTAAAAGCACATTGATTACTAGTTAGAAGCGCTGGGTTTCCAGTTCTTTTCTGCTTCTAGTGGGTTTGACTATGCACAGCATACTGCAGAATGGAGCTGTGATACGATTTGGTGACCCTAGACAGTGAACACACAATAAAGCCTGCATCCACAGGCTTGTTTGATGGACTTGTGTGGTCTGTGGTCAACCTTTGTTTTTTAAAGACTAGTGTCTGTATGGAGGATCTATGTGATGAAAACAGGATACAACTATAACCAGTAGCCGTGGTGCATTGTAGGATCACTTGAGAAAGAATCATGGACTATGTCCATGGTCACATTTGGTTCACCTATCAGGTTGACAGGGACACTCACATTAGTAATAGAATCCTTAGAGGATCTGTGTGGTAAATAAGGACCATGACATACAGCTGCTGTTCGTGTGTCAGAGACTTGTGTAGTGAACACGGACAGCAGCCAATCGCTGGGTCAGTTCTGATTAAACTGCATGGTGAAGGCATACTGGAGCATTAAGTGTCAATCCATATTTAGGAAGCAAGTGAAATGAACATACACACCTGTGTCTGATTTGTATCTAAAAAAAACATCATGTTGAACACATATCATCCACGACAACCAAAGGGTATGACGTCCTTTCATTGCGGGATGTTTTTTCGCAGGTTGTTTTACAGTGAATTTGTTTCAGAAAATCGAAATTTTTAGGGGGGTTATAAAAAAATATATATGGGGTGTGGGTGTTCGGGAATAGTTACAAAATTAAAGGGGATGAGGGTTTGGGGAGGAACTCCCAAAAATAAAAAAAATAAAAATGTGATGAGTTTTTTTGTTAAAAAATCTGCTGTAAAAAATCCTGTGGAAAAACATTCCATGATAAAATGACATGTAACCAACCCAAGTCCATGCTTGGGTGAACTGGATTGTAAAAACAGATCATGACCTGGAATTGAAATACATGTTTGAGGACATGTGAGATGTACTCAGGCCCTACCCTGAGGCTTATGTCTGTGTTTGGAGGGCATCTTAGATAAATATGGAGCATGGCCAGCAGCAGCATTTATGTTCGACCTCCTGTATGTACCTTGCCTATATCATGTTCATCATCAAGGCTCAATGCATAGGCTCTTCATTTTACTGGGATACATGCATCTTGCTCGAATTTGTGGATGTCGTGGCCAAATCACTTTTACAGTAAAAATGTTGCAGCACACACTATAGGATGAACAATTTATTCACATGCTGTCGCACAGCCGGATTTCAAAACATTACAACTTTGTGGCAAACAATATGTTCCCATTTTTTGTCAATAGTTTTTGTAGATCTGTATCAATGTTCACTAATCCAACATGGACGCTTACCTGAATTTGTGTAGATGTCATTCAGCTAATCTCATCTTCACTTTGAGATTTAAAATGTTTTCAGGAAACACAGATTCAGATCCAGATCCCTACTTGTGTTGGTATCCTTTCCTTTGCTCTCCAACTTCATAACCTCACCAAGAAATCCCACTACTGCCTAAATATGTTTAGGAGCATCCTCTGCTCCTCTATATGTTGCAGACATTGGGGGTGGTGAGAGCCTTGGCTGGACTACTGCAACAGCCTCTTTACAAGCCTCTGCAAGGGCCCAATGCACCAGATTATTGTTACACTGAGCAAAACTGCAAGGATTATCTTGTGGTAGAGACCTAAGTATCACACCCACCAGCCCTAAAAGCTCTCCATTTGCCTCCTGTGGATGTGTGAATTACTTTTAAAACACACTGCATCATCCAACACGCATACTGGGCAAATGGTTCAGTCTATATTAAACAAAACAAGCATTGGCAATACCAACAGTTTGGGTTTTTGTGGATCTATTTGATTACTGCACCCGTTTACTGCGACCCCCAAAAATGTTGACTTTTTTTATTTCAGAGGCCCCCCACAGGCCACCTTCATCCCTTATATACCGTACCAATCCCCCTACATATATTCTGGGTGAAAAGGGTGTCAAAATCAAAACAAAGTCAGAATTATCGGGGGTTGCAATTAACGTGACACAGCAATTGTATAATCCCGGTCTAGTGTAGGCATGTCAAGGGCACTTGCCGGCACAGACGTAGCAGTATTAACTGCCCGTTTATGGTAGCAGGTGCAAAATGGTGCGAGTACCTGGGCATTCAGGTGAATCTGAAGCATTCATCCCTTCTCACCAGAGGGAAGCTATCCCCTTTGATGCTAGGGAGGCAAGCCCACTAAGCAAGACCCTCCATAGGTGTCTTGGCAAGTGGGACCTCACTCAGAGTGACTCCCCTGTAGGAGACATGGACTCCCATTCCCAAAAGGAACTCCCTTCCATGAAGACTGCACATGTTTGTAAGTAAATTGAAAAAGATACCAGTAACACTAAATATCCTATAACAAGCAGTGACATTGTATCCTTCTCATTGGCTTCACTATAAAACATCAGGCTGCCTAAGCCTATTCTATTGAAACAACTCAATTATCTGCTTCATTGAGTTGTTGCAATAGAATAGGCTTAGGAAGCTTTAGGTTTTTTAGTGGAGCCGGCTCCACTCCAATATGGCGCACGGCATCGCGCTGTGCAGGACTTCCAGTATTGCATGGCGCTCTGGATTTATATCCAGTCGCTCGCGCAGCAATATGCAGAACTTGCAGCCATGCCAAAAGAATGATCCATTTAGTTAAGGTTGGACCAGGTTTTAGTTATTTTATTATGTGTCTTTACAATTATTTGATTCAGCATTTCAGTTATTAATATATTATGGTACCCATTCATGATATCAGTATTTGCAGTATTTCCTCTCCCCAATGGGCGCTTTATATTCGGTTGCAGGAGGTACGATTTTTGTTTGACCAAATATTTAGGCTGTTGGCGAGTAATGGAGTGTTCTGGGCGGGCTATCCCGGTTCCAGTCCAAATGACATTTTCCACAAATTGTCTTTCAGAATAATACTTCATTGTAAGGACGGGTACATTGTCCAATCATCCTAAAAGTCCTTTCTCACTGGACGGGGGGGGGGGTACAACAACACTAACAAAAAAACCCTTGCAGGATTCTTTCTCAGATTCTTTCTCATGTTTTATGTTCAAATGTTATTTTGACAGGTTACCATACAGAGGTAACAGCCTCTGAAGTAGCCGCATCTACTCTTTGGTAGACACCCATGCCTTAATAGCCTAAATGGCAAGCACCTGGGGGAACACTGTTACTTTTATGGGTCATCCAAAAGGTGACAACTATAGAAAAAGAAGCTCATACATACTATGAGAGTGTTAAAAGGACAATTTTATTGTGACTTGTCTTGAAAGGCCAAAGAGTGATTCAAATTTGTCTTTGGTTTCAAACCACATCTGTCTCAATTTTGTGCTTGAAAAGTCTCTATCTCTTTTGGTTTTTAGAAGACCACCATCTGTGTTTTAAACAAAAAATTGGGTACTTTGCGATATTTTTTCAAAATGTTCTTTTGTAAATCTTTGTCCCCTTATGGTGGTCCTCAATGGTTTTGAATCCTGTTTGGACTCAATTCAAAACATCTTGGATCTGATTCACAGAAGCAGTTTATAATAGCGCAATCCCATTGGAAAACACTCATGAATCAGGCCCCTTGTGTCAAAGATTTTGCTATTTGTGATAGCCTCTTTATAGCAACCTCTTTTGGTCCATTAAACTCCTTTAGGTTATTTTTCATCAGTGTTATATTCAATTCATAGACTTCTTGTGTCAAAGATGCTTCTATTGTTGACAGCCTCTTTACAGCAGCCTCTTATATTTAATTCAAGATTTTTTGTATCAAAAATTATTATGATAATGACAGCCTCTTTATGACAACCTCTTTCTTACAGCCTCGACACGTGTTTCCCCACTTTAATTAGAGTGGATCATAAGGAGTATTTGTTGGAGGATTCCCATATGTAGATTCCTTAGAGAAAAGGGATAGTGTTCTGCTTGTTATTGGCAAGAATAGACTTTTTTGGTAATCAGCATTGTGGATTCAATTGTCCTTAATGCAAAAGCACTCTGATCCGCATTGTGGGGGGAACACTAACGATTGTATTTGGAATTGCTCACTTTCCCTTGCATGCCATATAGTGCCCATACAATTTCTTATTCAACAAGCTAATATTTGAATTTGGTATACTGTACATAGGTACTCAATGTCCTTGGGTGGATGCGGTGGCACTTCCTCAATGTATGATTATGCATGGTCACTTTTGGGCATGGCACTGACTCAGATGTGTAACTATCAGTAGCAATTAGGCTATATATCTTTCAAACTGTGTGTTTTTTTAAATTGTTCTAATACGAGCGCATTATTTTTTCTTTTTGTGTATGTCTCTCTTTCTTGCTACTTTACAATGTTTTTGACTGGTTCCATGATGTTTATTTTAGTTTGACCCTTTGTTCCTTTTGTGTATTTTTATAATTGTTTTGGCCTCTTTTGTGCCTCGTGTTGGATCATCATTGTTTAATTATGTATTTTGTATCTGCACAATGATTTTGTTCAATAATTGACTTTTTGTGATCAAATTGATTTTGTTATTTCATTATGGGTGAACACAGCCTGGAAAAAGACTGTGAGGTCGGAACATGTGTCGGCTGTTCTATTCTTTGTGCTGATTAAATATTCTCCTTTAATTGTTCAGCTATCCGTGCAGAGTGATCTTGTTCTGCTTCAAATGTATGTAATCATAGGTCCCTTGGGGCATGGGTCTTCTTTTGAATGATCACCTGTAGCAGATACCTTCCACTGTAATTTAACCTCATTATTTAACTTACATTGAATAGCGCAGCACGTTGAAGTCTAATTGCCCCACATCTGCGTGCTTTTCAAATATATGAAACACAAGTACAGAGAGAACCGTACAATTGGACAGAAAAAGGCGATGTGTAGAATCCCTGGTAGAAATAGAACTTTACGTTTAAACCATTATCAAGAATTGATCCAGCTCATGAAGTGTGTGAAGGGCTGAATTATAGAACTTTGCTGTGAGATAACAGATGAAGATATTTTCCACTATAACCAATAAAGGAACTTTTGTGATATTGTTTTAATGAACACTTTTTCTTTCATAACAGATGAAGATATTTTCCACTATAACCAATAAAGGAACATTTGTGATATTGTTTTAATGAACACTTTTTCTTTCATGGAACTGAGAATGGCTTTTGGAGATGAAAGCCATTGACCTTGACCTGACATCAACCAGTAGTAGAATCCTCTGGTTATTTAGATTATTTCCAATAGTGTTATGGCTAGATACAAAGTAGGTTTTGATGGAGGCCATTTTTTTTTTTAGAGGACTTACGAGCACCCTTTATTTTAGTTTGATAGATAGGGAATATCCTCATAGTGAAAGGGATAGTGAGACCTTGCTATATCATAAAAAAAATCAACAACCTTGAAATGTCTTCTTTTGGTCTGTCTCCTTCTTCTGGTTCACCACAGCCTCTAATAGCAGTGCCTGGCAAGTTACTAATACTTGTACACAAGCGAAAACTGTTGGCTTTGCCAATAATTGTTTTCAAGAGGACTTCAGTGTAGGACACACAATGTGCTTATAGATCGAGTGGCTGAAGGCAGACATTTAAAGCATTTTTTATCACACCAGTAGTGGGTTTAGAACTCCAAATAAGTCTTTAACTCTCTGCAGACTGCTTTGAAAAAACACTGGTAGGCATTTTGAGAGGTGAGTTTGATGGTAAGGCTTGGTTAAAGCGAGCTCAAAGATTTCCCACGAGGAGGTGTTTTGGGTCGGAAGGGGTAGAAACTGGGTGGGAATGGCCATAAGGATTAGCATGTTCCTGGGTAGTCAATGGGTGGCTAAATAACCAAACAACACCTACAAAATATGTGTCCCCCCTCATGTGCTGTTTCTCTCTTTCTATACTGTAATGCAATAGATGTGGCCTATAGGTGTCACAAGTGACACCTAGTAGCCAAGTACAAAAAAAACAGTAAGTATTGCCGGTCCAGTAAGATCAGCAGCTCTCTGACACCACTAAGCCAGCCAGAAGCAAAAGATTGGGGGAGATACTTAAACCCTGCTGGAGCAGCTCTATGGAACAAGCTCCCCACACCCGGGAGGACATTGAACAATCACCTGCCTTTCAGTCAAAGTCTGGAGGGACGTCTGTTTGAAAATCCTATTACTCCTGATCTCGCTACCCCAATCCAAGCACGGGCCTTACAAGGGGAACGTATACAGCCTCACTTTGGTTTGAGTACTTTGGGGTAGTAAAGTCTTCAGTGTTTCTCTAATACCTCTGTTTTGCACTTATCCTCGGTGCTGGATTCATTTGTGCATGTGTAACCCTCCCAGGTTGCTTCCCTTCCCTTGCACTTATTGTGATTTGTGTTATTGGCACTTCGCTCATTCCTATGAGCTGAAACTAGTGTCATGGGAAGTGAAGGTAGGAAAAAGATGGGATGTGAGGAGGGACACTTGGATGTTGTTTGGTTATTTACCGACCCCTTCATTGCCCATGGCCCTGCTAATTCCTACGGCCATTACCACACACTACCCTTTCTTCCCCGCCTACAACACATCATCCTGGGATCTCTTTGAGTCTTGCTCTGTGTTCTCTGCGCGGGCATGTGAAGGTTGGTGGTGTACTTGGAACTAAACCATAACAAAGCTTTGGTTGTATTAAAACTGTTGTAACCAAGTGTGCGGTAAGCCACTTGGTTTGTAAGCGGTATGCATGTTCTTGCATCTCTTCCTTGCACTGAATTCCTGGTACAAACAAACATTGGCAAAGCCAGTGGTTTTGGCTCTTGTCTAGTCATTAGATATACTTTTGTCAGGCAATGCCATAATATGCCCAGGAACTAGCATCTTCTTCCTTCTCATTGCCAGGTAGTACCATTATGGCAGTGCCTGTAAAATGTGACTCCCACACTTACACAAATGTGAAAACTGTTGGCTTTGCCATAGATTGTTTATATAAAATGCACACACAAAATGATGGCCCTGATTCATGGATTATTTGCGCCAAACAAAAACGGGATTTGTGCGCCATTCTGCCTGCAAATCCCCATTAGTTAAACAGGGATTTGCGGGCAGAAAGGCGCACAAATCCGTTTTATTTTCTGGCGCAAATAATCCATGAATCAGGCCCGAAATGTTCTGTGTGCATGTACAGCCTTTTCGGTGGTGTAAAACATATTTTGAATTGACTGAAGAAGTAGTAGCTAAAATTGATGGGCTACACATAAAGGACTTTTTTTGCTTGGTCTTGTGACCATTCACTTGAGATCATGTATTTAGTTATTTATTTATTTATAATGCGCTGGGGAGCCCACAGGCATCAGGGCACACATGCACACAAGGACAATAAAAGCTAGACGGAACAGAGTAAGGGTGACAGGCCGATCATGGAGTTCCTGGGTTTACTACTTGAAGAGTGTAGTCTTGATTTTTTTCCTGAAACTCGGCAGGTTGTTCTCTCGTCTCAGTTCGCATGGAAGGGAATTCCATGAATGGGCGGCCCAGACAGGGAAAGAGCGATCAACGCCCTTTTCCTTTTTAAATGATGGGCATGAGACCAGGGCCTTTTTAGACTGGTGTTATTAGCCCCAAGATGCAGTCCATTATAGTAGTGTGGCCTAGATAAGATGGTGGCACGACCAATGGTGGCAGCAGTCTTCTCAGTCAGAAAAGGTCTCAGATTTCTGAGAAGTCGGTGGTGGTAGTTGCTGTTTCTACAAAGCAGATTGGTGTACTCATCCGAGTTGAGTGAGGCTTCCAAAGTGATGCCCAGAGTTTTAACTTTATGTTGGGCTGGGTTGTTGATGTTATTGATGGTGAAATTGGCGTATTTCGCACTGAGCTTACCCATAGCCGGGGAAGAATAAGCAGCTCCGTCTTCCCTCCATTAATACACATCCAGTACCATCTTAATAATATTAGTAAACAATGTCGAACATTTTCACTGCTGAAAAAATATTCAAATATTCACTTGTAAGAACGCTTTGCCAAAGAGTTACAGTGAGAAAAAGCTGTGTTCTTTTTAGCATGACTGATGTACAACCGCAATTAACTTTCAATTACATTTACTAGGATTATTTAGGCAGCAAACAACTGGCTACGCCTACATCTCCAGAGACCTGCAAATATATTTGCAGACCAACCAAGGGCAGAACGGTCGGATAAAGGTTTCTTCCTGTCCACGCGTTTCGGCCCTTCTGTCCATCAATGACAGCTAAAAATAAACCGTGCCCTCGAGTGTGTACTTTGTTCTTCAGTGGCTGGCGTGCCCCTTTAAATGTTATCTAATTCTGGTGAGCTACAATTTATAGCCAAACCTCAAAGCCCGACGAGGGATGGAGCAAATTGGTTTGGCAGTAAATAAATCAGACCGTGGGGTTTATAGTCACCGCTCTTAATGTTTTCCTCCCTCAAAAGGTAAATAATGGGCGCGTAGATTATTCGCACACTTTACTGCAACCCGCAATGAGCCCCCTGCAGGTAAAAAACACTGCGCATGAATGGCAGCCGGTCCCCTTTGACCTCTGAATGGATTGGCCGAGATAGCTGTGGTCCTTTGGCTATCACAGCGTGGGTCACTCCATCTGGTCCAGCAGCTGCCTAGCAGGCACGTGGAACAGAAGAAGCGCGCGGGCCCAGGCTCAATAGCACAGGCCAGACGGGGCACTCAGCGGCCAGCAGCGCGCTCCATTCACTGTCCGGCGGACAATGCCGTGGTCCTCTTTGCAGCCAGGTTATTGATCTAAAGGATGGATGCAATGACAGATGCACTGGCAACCTGGCAAACAATAGCTTTGCATGGGCAGGCTTTAAGTATGATTGACACCTGCAAAAAAAGAAGCGTCTCATGATGTTTGTATGGAATGCATACGTGAGTCCCACTTATCCACTGGCTGTCACTGACCTTTCAAATTTAAGCCTGGAAGACGCTGCCTCTAGCAGGTAGACTAACGCTGTTATAAGTCTGAAAAACAATCCTTTTTAATTCGTTGAAATGTTGCTTTTCATCTCTAGTGCTAACGTTGTGAAATGCAACATTTTATAAGCATAGGGAAAGAATAAAAAAAGCACACATCTCTAACAAAAGAAGAGAGCACAAGTGGCTGACTAAAAATCAGCGACAGAATCTCACTTAAAACAGCATCACTTACCTTTAAATGTCTCAACAATGTAGACCGCCCACTTGGCAGGAAGAATAGTGAGAAAAACATCGACCCGCCCTACCAGAACTACTAACTCCTACTGCCTACAGATACCTAAATTCAGACTGAAAAAAACAGGCGGCAGCAGCTTCCCGGTTAAGGCAGCCCAGTACTGGAATGCTCTCCCACTTGACATTAGAATAGACCAATCCTACTATAGCTTCAGGCGGAATATTCTCACATGGCTACACTCTAATGACTCCCAAGATTAACCTCGATTCAACCAACACCTATAGATTTTACCCAATCTGACTGTATGTATGTATATTCTTTAACTGTTTTGTCGAGACAACTACCTGTAATGTTTCATATGTATCTTGTGCCTCACTCGGTAACTAAGCTTTTAAGTATTCATGTTTTTCTGCTCTCTGTTGTGCCCAGTTATCTTTCGGTTTGGTGCGCCATACAAATTAACAAACAAACAAACAAACAAACTTTGGATATAGACACATATTTTTAGAGGGGAACATGACGGTACCAAAGTGGACCAGATGCCTACCTGTGTCATCAACATTCTTAGAGTTATTTTTCATGTGGTAGCTGACCCCCACTAAAAGTGTCATTAAAACCGTGCAAAACGTATTCAAAGGACGGTGGATTGCACTAAATGATAAATCGCGGTAAACCGTCTGCACTGCTATATCTTAGCATTGCATAGGGAAGTACTCATTGACACACCAAAAGATGTTAACAAGATAATACACTTCATGGAAAGATGCTAATATTAGCAAGGAGTCTTGCTCGATGCACATTTGTTACTGGAACCTTATGTGGCCTCATTCTGTTAATACCGCTGGCGATAGTAGTGTACTGCCGCGCTGCCCACACTGCTCAGTTTATAATTCTGGTACTGCACCATTTCTACCAGATTACTGTCCTGGCTAAGTACCAGAGTGGCAATTACTGCCGTGGATAACCAAAATACCACCAATGCAAGAGCAAACATGTACAACTAATGGATGAGGGAAGTCTGGTACTGCTAACTTACCCCTTGCCCTCCTGCCTTACAGATCCGCCAGAGCGCCAAGGAACCACACAAGTGGCGACAGTGCGCAGTATAAGAACCTTTAACGTAACATAACAATGGGACACTTTTCAGAACTAACGAATAGTCCCTGCAGGTGAAAAACGAGCACACGTGCCGATAGACAGAGCAAGTACACAGGGATGATAGTTGGAACCAATCCTTTTACCACAACGTGTATGGTAGTTTGGCAATGTTGGGTGAAGATTTTCAGCACACGATGCAGCCTGGAGAGGCTGATCTCTACCTCAAGACCACTAATCCATTTGTAAAGTGCCTAGTTTGTTTCATGATATCTAATTGCTTCACTTGCACTAGAAAAGAGTGTGGCTTTTTGTGGAACTTCACATTTTCTTCACATGAGGCATAATAGTAAACTGCATTTCTCTGTCAACAACGACTACAAGCAGGTACGTTTCCAAGCCGTTCATTTCGTTGTGTGACCGTAACATTTAATAACACAGTAGCAAAAGTCAAAGGGTAATTGTAGGCTGACGTTATTTTGCTTTTTCGTACTTACAACCATTCATTCAGTGTGCTGAGAATAAAGCATAAGAATAATGTTTTTGCTGAACAAGTTTCTATATGAATACATAATTGTCAGGTTACTTTATTATGTGATTCATGTGCTTTTAAAAAGGAACATTAAACTAGCTCTTCTAAGGCAATGATTAACGCATGTGTACCACCTGAGCTCAGGATATATATGGGGAAGTGTCTAAATTGCAGACTGAGCTCAAAATAAGACTTCACCACTTAACTAAAGTATGATCTTGGGCAAAACATTTGGGATGCAATTCATGAAATTATTTGCATGAAAAATCAGGGATCTCCATGCCATTATGCATGTGAAACCCAGCTCGTCGATTCATGGAATCAATTGTGTGGCACTTTTCTGTAACTTGCGTGGAGTTTGGGCAGGCTCACCACGTCTCTGCGAGCGGTCGAGTGCCTTGTGTGAGACACCAAGCAGTTCATGGGCGAGGCCTACGCAGAGGGCAGAGTAGGCGGCAGAGCTTGAAAAATGAGGAATAACAGGGCAAAAAGTGGGCATTATGAGGGACATGACGCATGCAGTCCATAGCACACCCTCAAATGTGAATGAAAAACATATCAATGGATGTGACCACTCAACCTGTTAGCTGTGAAATGTCCACACAAATCTCACCATCTCTCTGCCACCCGAAGGCAGGCGTAAGTACACTTGAGCATAGAAATCGCAGACCAGAGGAGGGCTGGCATGTTGGATTTATTGTTGCGTGTACACATCCGGGGATCCGATCGCCCTTAGGTGTGCACATATGCAGGGTAGTGTGGAACAGGAACGGTTTACGACGGTTCGCACGTGGATTTTTCGAGTTTAACTCAAGTCACGATACATAGCATGCATGTTGTCGGGTTGCCAGGAACAGTTACGGGGACCCCGTGCAGAGTCTCTGAGATGCAGGCCCGCTTGCGTGGGACTCCATGCACTGTTTGAAGGGTGTATGTATTTGCACCCGGGGGTGCACACAAAGGTAGCTGTTCTGGCTGTTTTTGCTTTGCATGGGGGCGTGTTGGGGGCATTCCGGCCGTGACTTGCGTATACAGTTACTTTGTGCAGTAAAGTCCATGCATACGCGGCGACGTACATTTATATTCTGCACGTAGGCTTGCAAATTGTCGATCTCGGTGCGCAGCACCTGCGGGATTAATGCGTTCCATGAATCAGTCCCTTGATCTCATTGTACTGTATCTACCAACTCTGGAAGTTTCTAGAAGGGATTAATTTCATAGTGTGCAGTCAATAAACCCATGGCCTAATAGGCATTACCGTTGCCTCCAGCTATAATAACAATGACCAAACATATATTGCACCAAACAAAGTTATTTGTCTCTTGGACTACTCATGGAAATTTCACTTTCCAGGATGCCCTTATGTAGCAGACTCATCTCACCCCCAATGACAGCATTTTCCGTGATGTCGTCTATGGAGATGCCAATTCATATACACCTTGCAATGTTCTATGTGATTCCCTCCAATTTTTTTAATTGAAGTTTAAATCATTGCTTTTTTTTTACTGGAAGATTTTGTCGCAAATATATGGGGGGAAACACCCCGCAGCCTCCCCTTCACATCCCCACATTAATAATTAATCTACACCCACCCACCACATATATTTGCGGCAAAATAATTTGTACAAAATTGGATGATTTCTACCTCGATGAAAATGCACGGTGGCAAATGCTTCCTATCCCCCTTGGCGAGACCCACACATATTTTTCCTAACAGTGCCTTGCAAAGCCTAGACGTAGCCATGAGAAAACAAGCACTTATTTGGTAGGATTCCTAAAAGCACATCCACTATTTTGACAAAGCACCGCTGAACGAATAGCACCGATCTCAGGCACATTATCAGGGTGTGCATGTTATCATGCAACATTAATGGCACGCTTTCATAAGCCACTAACTCATTACGCGACGGCCTTGGCGCACTGCTCCCAATGAAGCACTAATCCCCTAATGCGCCTGACACAAAGATCCATCCATTAGCAAATGGCTTCTCTTTAACTGCAGCCTTATGCTAATTTCATGCACTGAACAAACCTTTGAAAATGATCATAGATGAAGCCATCACTCGAAAGGTCAAGTTTACAGTTAGAAACTTCCCTTTTAGATATTTATCAGGGGTCAATTTTCATAAACTTCACCTTTAATGACAATGCTGCAAGATATTCCCCTCTCATTGCTCCTTCCTAGACTGCTTGCATAAACACAAGCATTACATGAACATATTGTGCTGAGAGTTTTCTTATTCCCATGCACTATATCGCAATGTTTGGATTGGGCACTTATAAAATGTTTCTGTTCTAATTTACTCTCATCAAGAAGATGAGGCGATTTGTTCACTTTATATACAGCAGGCCAAACATTGCATTGCTCCAATCATAAATGTCTCCCCTGTAATTATTTGATAACAGACATACAATTAAGCAATCTGACCCAAGCGGCGGGGGCATTACCGACTCAGGTAATGCCCCGGGGAACATAGTTATAGGCCCTTGCTCCGCTCAGGCCTTAACAAAGGCCCCGGGGCATTAGCTGAGTCAGTAATGCCCCGCCGCCCGGGTCATATTGCTTTTAGTACCCAGGCCCACAAGATCTGTGTGACACGGGCACTAAAAGCATTTTTTTCTGTCCCAAAACATTTTGGGACAGAAAAAAAAAACGACCAAGAAAATGGCCAAGGGGAAAGGGAAAACAGAGTCTGTTTTCCCTCTCCATGGCGGCCATCGGGAGTGGACGCACTGGGAACACTTCTGTTCCCAGCGCGTCCGCTCCCGAAAAAAGACAAGAAGGTAAGTGGGGTTGGGAGGGAGGAGGAAGGGAGGAACAAAAATAAAAAAACATACCTGGGTTCCCGGCGGGGGATGATGGAAGCCTCCAGCCGTGTGGAGGCTCGGAGCGGGAATGGCCCCGCTCCGAGTCTCCACATGGGCGGAGGCTGCCATCTTCCCAAGCCGGGGACAAAGCAGGCTAAAAGTAAGTGCGGTGGGGAGGAGGGAAGTGGGGAGGAGAAACAAAAAAAACATACAGAGTCCCCGATGGGGAACGAAGGCAGCTTCTCAGCCGTGGAGTCTCAGAGCGGGGATGGCCCTGCTTCGAGACTCCTCATTGTCTGAGGGGCTGCCACTCCCTCCCGCCGACAACAGTGGCCATGGAATCCCAGCCGAGGAATTCCCGGCCGGGTACTGCCTCTGCGAGGGCCAATCAGAATGGTTCTCATTCTGATTGGGCCCTCGCCGGGTACTAATATGCCATAATGTTTTGATTTGGCCCATGTTGTTCATAGGGAGTTTGCTCTATTTTACTTTAATCAAAAATGTGTTGAGAAATGTTCACTTTATATACAGCAGGAGAGAGTTAGTATTATTCTTGTCAGCCTATAGTTAAGGTGAGTCTGCCTCCCATAGGAAACCCCAAAAAATGAATTACTAATAACATTTGATTCGTGCAACAGATTTGATTGAAATTCTGAAGATAGGCACACCGCATATTTTGGGAATGATTTGTTAACATTTTTTTACAAGTTATTAAGAAAATAAAAACCACAAAAAAGAAGTTGCAGTCCAGTCCCCATTAATTTTTCCCTAGACAAAACAAAGGTCAATTTTTGCCAAACCTCACAGCCCAAAAACCCTGGATGGATTTGGACCATGTGCAAAAAATGTGGGCACGAAGCATTGACTCAAGGCCCTTTTGTGGTTTGGGGTTATTCCGTTCAGTAGTTTTTATAATATGTGATGGAAAAGGGGGTGCCCCCTTGTCCAAAATAGACAGCTATATCTCAGGTAAATAACCAAGAAACTGGGTGTTTCGAAATTAAACAGACGTAATTCTTTCTTTGTTTCCTCGATGTGAGAGTTAGCCGTGGCTATAACCGAGGGTATCTGAAAATGAAACGATGAAAAAAAGTATTTGCAGGTCAAAAATGAACATGCCATCAGGCTAGAGGTGGGGGTGGAGGGAGACAAGAGGACACCAAGTGAAATTATGGAGTTGGAGGAGATCTTGTGACTGAGTTTGCAACACAAAGCTTTTAAAAATCCTCGGCTTTCAGACAGAACAGCCGCAAATAGCTGAAATGTCATGGTAAACTGCATCGCAGAAATGGTGAGTGTTGTGGGGGAATGAGAGAGGGCAGGGGAGGTCAGGAGGCCATCACAGGTGTGTGGGGAGCAGGCACACATGATAGGGCCCTTGTTTAGGGCCTTAGGGCTACGGGCCCAGACATGCATTTTGGGTGATAAATGAGCAAAAGTTACAAGACCACTTAGAGGAACATGGCCTGAGGGGTCCAGCCCCTTCCTCGCATTGAAACTATGCTGGGTTGGTCCCGGTTACTACATTAATGGGAGTCCCAGATTCCTATTGTGCCATTGGCCATGGCCAGTGACCCCTTGATATGTTAAAATATATAATGGACACAGCCAAATGCTCTGGCCACTGACCATGGCCGAATGCCATGGCACTGTAATGTGTTAAACTATACAGTGGGCAATGACTATAGCCGCTTAATGTTGTAATCTAATCCGAGATTCCATCAGTGATGACATAGATGATGTCATGTGTGATGTCACCAGTGATGTCATCAGTGATGTCATCAGGTTTCATCTGTGATATTATCACTGTGGTCATAGGCTGCAGAACAGGGGGTATGAAGTTAAGGTGCCTTTAGCTTAATTTCAAGCGTGTTGTGTTAAGTTTTCTCCTTAACATCCATGCAACATATGTAAATATGCTATCATTGAGATTACCCTAAAACAAAGTTCGTAAACATGATGCTAACATCTCAATATAATGAAACGACAGTTGCTAGCCCATGCTTTTTTAATGTACAAACGTACCTCTTTTTTTTTTTTACATATATCTCATATTATTTTTCACCTTTTAAACACATATACCTCTTATTTTCTTAGAACATTTTTCCACAGACTTTTTAACTTCTAGGCATTTTTGATCTAGCTACATAATTCCTTCAATTTTCTTTACCAATATGGGAATAACATCATAGCATATCACACGGATGATGTCATAATGTGCATACGTGCACACGATGCTTTCTGAATGCCATTCCTTTAGCGTTCTTGCAGATTCAGCCTACCAGTAAATGTTTGCGCTGATGCTCCGTTTAAAATGCTCAGCTTTATCTAATTTATAGCACATAATGTGCCACTATCACTTGCATCCTGTTCGTTATTTTTCATTTTTCAGGTTCGACAGTTTCTGCTATATTTCATATACATAGTGAAGGAGTTCACGACATAACATTTTCATCCATAACTACATTTTTGTCAAAGGATGTGGGCTATTTAATTATTGATATGGAAAACATTGTGTTCCTATATTTGCAATATTCTTCTGAATCCTACAAACCTCATATCCTTGGCAATTGCTGATATCAGGTATGCTATTTGTCCTTTACAACATATTTCCAGACAGATCTTTGATTAGATGGATCACTGTTACAACATACACATTTTCTAAGTTACTTCTAGACACCGCGCTGATGTAGAACTACCAGGTCTCAAATGCATTTGCCAAACATGCCTGCCTTTTGAGTGCTTAAGAGGAGTTCTGCAGGTTTTCATAGGCAGGTTTTTAAATGTGTGCACTCTGTTCATGCACATTTTGTTGAAATTAATCAACCGTTTTTTTAATGGGGTGTCCACCGTGCCCTCTCTCTAGCCCATGCCCCCATATACACCCCCCCACTCATCTATCCACACATACACATATACACATACACATATATGTACATGCAGTTGGTCGATTGTTGACTTTTAAAAACACTTCTGAGAAAAGACATATTAAGAAGGAAATTACAATACAATCAAATTGATTAACCTTTGACAAAGTATCAAGAGTTGTATTTCAATAACTATTAAGACATTTGTTGTAGTATTGGCTACTAGGTTGCAGTCAGCTCTGGGGGAGTTTACCTGTTTCGTTTTGTCAGTTCTACTCACATTTTACATTGTGGTTTCTGACATGCACCAAAGTACTTTAGCATAGTGGTGCTCACTCCATTTAATTAGTATTCAATAGTTTAGAAGCCAGAAGTTGAATAGAACAAAAGTGAAAATTAGCGCAGCGAGGAGGTGAAGTAGAAAAAAGAAACCGAGAAGCTGAACAAAGACAAGAGATATCAAGAAACAAGATCACAAAGATAAGCAAGTGCAATTGTGTGAATAGACTGAAAATAATACATAAAATGTAAAATGCACATGTAGCAGGAATAGAAAGCCAGCAGGGAGGAAGAACCATTGGGGGGGGGGAGACCGCTATGGAAGCCTTAGAATCTATGAAGAATCAGAAAGATCCAACTAAAAAGCATACAGATCCCTTAAAAAATCCCCAGTCCAGTAACACAGACAACCTACATTCTCAAGCCACGAGCAAATGTCCTGCGAGGAATGAGAGCTCACTGAGTAGAAATATGGTTACTGGTGGTGAATCAGCCTGGGAAGTCCACCCTACAATATCAGAAAAAATGCAATACACATTTGTGGATTCCCCGAAGAGCAGTATCTCCCAGAGAGGGACAGTTGGGTTGGATAACGTTAATTATGGTGTACGAGAAAAGGAAGTGGGACCTGTCATGATAGAATTAGTGCCTAGTGTTAAGACCTCCTCCAGCGGAGTAATAGACTTAAGTAGCCTGAGGGACCCTATACACCCTGAGGAACTGAGTCTGATTTTAAACTTTATGTTTGAATATGGGGTCCCAGATTCACTCAATCAAACACAAATCCTAGAACATTTAAATTAGATACCAGGTCTTAGATTAATAACCTCTCAAGATATTAAGCTTGTGGCTTTTATCCATTCACAGCATTATGACTTTGTGAGATTGGTCATTCCACAAGGATCGTCTATGATATGTTGATTAATGAGAAGGAGAGCTTATATAATGTTGTGTATTATTGTTTCTCCTTCCAGGAATTGCAGCACAATGAGGATAGTATGAAAAACTATGAAAAGCATCTAGGTGACACATATGAGACAGCTAGAATTAAGGGTAATACATTTATCCCACAGGATATGAATTGGCGATGGCTAACATTAACACTGAAGGACTCAATACTTCAATTAAAAGATCTAAAACAACACCTTTAGCTTGGAGGACTGTTTTGCATTTATGTTCTGGAATATTCAGGGCTCTGTCTGTCAATGAATAAGTGGCTATGCAATCTTCTGCACTCCTTTCCTGTAATCGTTTTGCAGGAAACATGGAATGCTGGTGCCCTGTTTTCTGATGGTTATGACATTACAAGCTTAGTGGCAGTCCAGGGAACTAGGAGGAGGTCCGTGGGTGGCCTCATCATAGCAACCAAAAATGGTCGGGGTTTCCGTAAATTGGCTGAATTAAGGATTACAATGTGTATTTTAGCAGTTTCAGTTGATGCAGATTCTTTTGTATGTGCTGGACCCTTGTTGCTAATCAACATTTACTGGAATGTACTCCCTCATTTGTTGCTTTTTTGTCCAACTCTGAGAGTGCACAGAATATACTTTAGCAAATTGGTCACAGACACCAATCTGGTCTTTTTGGATCTGTCTTGGCTGAAAATCATGTATGGGAAATCAGTCAAATTGAAGCTAACAGTCTTGAGATTTCTTTATTTTGTTTATAAAATGTGTTAATTTTGTAAACTTGGTTGATGTAATGAATTTATGAAATTATTAATTGTATCTTGTAGTATTTAAACAGTGTATTTTTTGTAAAGGGTTATATAAACCAAAAACAAATACATTAAAAAAAAAGAAACGAAAGCCAGCCTGGGCTTAAAGAGCTACTGACCCCTTCATTATCTGACATGATGATAGGTGGGGCACTCTCACCACTGCTTGTATGCCACGTGTCACTCTTCGACTAGCAGCTGGATTTGTGCAGATTGCAAGATGGGGCCTTCCAGGTCGTGTGCACGATCCTTTGATTGTGCTAAATGAGTTCCCCTGTGGCTGTGCAGTGTGAAACAATTATGGCATTGGGCACTTCACGTGCTATGTGGGTCAGCAGGAGCGAGCGTAGAAAGCAGCATGGGCGGAGCACTCGCCCTAGTAGTGATATGTGCATATGTGTCTGCCTGGCTTTCACGCAGGCCCGCGAGGCAGCTGCAGAATGACACATTGTTCCAAATGGGAGCCGGCTGGCTCCGTTAAGGATAATGTGCAGCAAGGTTCATCCTCGTCGCCAATGTGGAATCCATGCTTGTGGATTGCGAATAATGAGACCTAATAAAACACAAACTCAATAATAAATGGAGCCCGAGTTGTGTGTTAGCACCTTTTTTAATCTTCATGTGCGGACTACTGATTAGATAGATGGTAACCCCGCCTACAAGATACATGGTGGGTTGAAACCCACAACAAACAGTAAAAGGGGACAGGTGGTTGCCTGTCTTAACACATTAAACAATGGGCATAAAGATAGGACATTATACTAAGTGAAACCAAATTGTGATAGTTCTGCTTGCTTGGTAGCCTTATAAACACATGCATTGGTGTATTTATGGGTGATAAAAACTACCGGAGTGCGCCAGTTTTACACACACGCCCGAGCTGCAGTTTACTTGCACCTTATAATAATGATTTCTAGCAAATGTTTGTTTTCCTGCCTGCATTTTTTTGTCTTACCCAAGCCAGCACAAACATGTCATCTCTGTGGGATATATTGACCCACTGAGCTGTACTTACTCACATCTTCCAACTGCACTTCAGCAGATCCAGCAAAATGGCTGCGCTGGCTCCTTTGAGCACCAGGGCCTTGTCTCAAAACTGCATTTTGCAGATACAAAAGGATGGCTGCACTGTTTTGCCAAGCACTATTGGGCTGGATGGAACAAGGGGGCACATTGAGAAAGCCTGCCAGTGTGTTTCTTACATGCACCAAAAAGAAAATTGAGAAGCAGCACTGCTTTTGTTGTCTGATCCACATTTCCCTTGAAAAAGGCAATATTTGCCCTTTATAATGATGGCGCCTTGGTGCTATTTCCATCAGTTCAACATCACACCGCTTTCACCAATGAGGCCCTGCCATGCCCACCCATATCCAGATTGTGCTCCAGCAAAATAGAACATTATCCCTGTGTGACAGGCTGTGTCAGCCAAATCTGAGAAATCAAAAGAAGCTTTATTTTCAGTCACACAGAAACGCTTGACTTTTGAGTTACAAAATGTCAAATATCAATGCTGCAAAAGATACTGTGACTCTCTGGGCCTATGTCCATTTCAAGGGACCTGTGTCTTAAACAGATTGTTGTATAAGTGAAACTGACTAGGGCTGCAAAACAATGGGGGAAATTCAGAGAGAAGACCTTTGGAAATGGTCAGCCCAGCAGACTTCACCATGTGTTAAAATGCGCTTTTATAAATAAGGAAAAATGCCTGTTTTAAAAGGGGTTTTTAATGGGAGATATATATGGGATGTTTTATTCAAAAGGCTTGCTTTTGATTTGAAACAAAATAAAATAAGAAATAAAGACATGGGCTGCCTCCTGAAGACTAGCCAAACAGGTTTTCTGCTCGGGGAGTTGCTAGCAACAGAAGCAGCCACAATAAATTCTAGGACACATGAGTGCTAATTGCTACCTTGGAAACCTTTGAATGGACCCAAAAGCACTAAACAGCTTAGGCATCAGACTTTTGTCTGGCCTGAGGCCTCTTACAATGGAGATTCTGGGACACGGACATGTGAAATCGGAAATCACACGTCCCCACAATTTCTACTGGGAGCTTCAAAGCCAATATAAGAGCAGCACTGGAACTATGCCCTTATATGGTGAACAATGCTGACCATTATGGTTCTAAAGACTATTTTGTTAATAAACTTTTAAGACTTTTATCTTGGCAACAGGACTTCAAAGGAATGTAAAAAGTTAACAGTTTAAATGTAATTTTGTGGGTTTTAATTTAAGACATGGTTGCCTTCACTGCCATATTGGGAACAGAAATGGCAGATAATTGGACAGTTTGACGAAAGTGTACATGATGCCACTGTGAAATTCAATATTTACATGCCTTATGAAATCTCTACCAATGTATAAAGTTATTGAATTTTAGGTCGAATATTTATCACTGAAAAGCGTAAAAAACTGTTAGCCTTGGTTAAATGAGAAGACACAGAAGAAGAATGGTTTATGAAGAAAATAATTCAAATCACAGAATATAAGATTATAGGTAAACATACAATGAACAACAGCAAATTTAACAGTCATTTTAACACTAGAGTTTGCAAAAGTAATTTAAGAAAAAGGAAAAGATAAACAAAGAACAAATCCTACAGATATTGTGTTATATTGTTATAGTGTATAATTGATAATGTCAAGTGTGAACATTAGTACAGTATGCTCTAGACCTTGACATGAAAATGTGGAATAAAAAAAACAAGTTCAAAATTGCGTGAAGACGTAGAAATAGGTAAGGATCGTGGAGGAAAAGAAAAAGAAATAGGAGAAATGTGTGGTTTTTTATTCAGGCCTCAAAACTTAAAAACCATCCAGGATTCAATGGCTAATTAATAGGGAGATAATTACATATGGTGCTCCTCAGAGAAAGTAAAACATAAAAGTATACATGCTCAAAGGAACAGACAGATACAAAATATGTTACTCTCTGTCTTCATCTGAAAGTAACTTTAGGTCCTGCAGATTTAGTAATGTATTTTCCCCTCTAATGAACAATATGTTTTTCTTAACCATCTTGTTTGATAGCCTTTGGGACAGTAACCCATTGGCTAGTGCTCCCTCTGGCATAGTGCTTGTTTAGACTACAGTGCACTTCCCAGTACAAGTATAAAACAGTTTGAATGTTCCATCTGACAAACAACAATCCAGCCCAATGACAGAAAATCCAACTGCCTGGGGAAAGCCAGTATACAATCTTCCCATAAATCTGCAAAGGCCTCCATATTGCTTGGGACTTCAAGGAATTAATGCCCAATTCGAATTGAATGATGACTAGAGGTATTGAATTTTGCAAGTTTAAGACTTGTCACCAAAAAGAGCTTTTGATTGACAGCAAGGACTTAATGGTCCAGAAAAGATGGATTTTACAACCATACAACCATAAACAAGGTTTTGCTATAATTTTCCATACATTAAATCTAAGCACAAGAAGTAGCGAGAACTTACTATATTTTAAATCCACCTGTACCATTTGGTTAGTCACAGCAGTGGAACAATCCTTCATCCATTCTCTAATCTGGATTTTATATGATCTCGAGACAATTGGGAATCCTAGATAGATGAAGCTTTCCACCTGTTCTAAGGTTTGGTCTTCTACCGTCATCTGAAAGCAGATGATTTCTTTCTCCAGGAGCGGTGCATGATTTGTGTTTTCTTTGGATTGATTGTAAGCAAGTGATCTTTCACAAAACTGCCGAAGGCCTTCAGCTGCCTTTGAAGACCAATTTCTGAAGTGTCAAACACTAGAAAGTCATTGGCATAGCTTGGGTAGGTCACTCTCAATTCATTCAATTTCAGAGAGACATGGGCCACAAGATTTAAATGATCCCCCATTTCTGGATGTTGGTATTCATCTGGACAGTGTGCCAGTCACATTTAATCTAACCTGAATCACGGACTGCTCATGCAGAGCAATCAGGAGACATAGAAGACCCTTGGGAATACCCAGCTTGTTTAATTTTGCCCAAAGGAGATTTCTACTGACAGCATCAAAGGCTGCAAATAAATCGATGGTGACAATGAAGATAGAATCATACTTTTTGTCACAAGTAAGAAACTGCACAGATTTCAGCAGCACACCATTAAGCAAAGTGCTCATGTGTTTACGAAAAGCTGTCTGTCCCTTCTTAAGTATGCCAGCCTCCCTTGTCCATATCTGCAGCTGAACCAACAGCAAGGTCGCAAAGACCTTGCTGTCAGCATCCAGAATTACTATTGGCCTTTATTTGCAGGATTAGTGTGAGAGCCCTTTTTGTAAATAGGCACCACATAAGCCACTTGCCAGGATTCAGGAAAGGTGTTAGTGGTCAGTATATGTGCAAAAAGCAAGTACAAAATGATAGACCAGTTTCTCTGTGATCTTTTAAACAATGAGTTTGATAATTTGTTGGGCCCCGGTTCTCGGGATGAACTAATCCTGGTCAAGAGAGTGTCCAAACATTTTCATTACTGTCTTGGTAAGAGGGTGTCTCCCCAACATCAGCTTGTGTAACACTACACCATTTTTCAAAATGAAGGACCCGCTCAAACTCAGATACCGGATTTACTTTCCAACATTTTCAACATTGCCTCACAATCCTTCTGTAACATGATCCCTCTATGACTCTTTCGCCAATAGCTATACTCTAATTTGGCCTTCTTGATGGAAACGACTGTCCCGCAAGGGAGATCACCTCTCCTTCCTCTTACAGCTTTTAACTGTAAATCATAATTTTGCTTCCAGAAATTTTCACTTTTCCTTTTTTTTATTTTATTGAAATCACATAAAATGTATCCTGAAAACTACAAACCTGGAACACACCACTCAAAGATCATGTTAATGTTCAAGTAATGGTAAATGTTAGGGGATGCAGGGTGTTGCGGGAAAGGAGTAGGCGGGAATGCCGGGATCCGGGTAGGTGATGATTAAGAATATCACAATCAACAAACATTCCATGGTGAGTAACTACTGATGAGTCGATAGTCCCAGAGTTGGACAAATCTCTTTGTGTACCATGTTCTCCTTGGAACAAGGCTCAAGCCCCCCTTGCACATTCCTTGGGCTAGAAGCCAAACATATGGTGGGCAAAGTGGAATAAGGCAAGGACTTAGGGAAGACTGGTATGGGTTTGAGGGAGAGGGAGCACTGGAGTGTGAAACCACTGCCAGGTGGGTTTGACAGTAACTAATAATAATGTGCAGAATACTATGTCTTCTCAAAACTGGCATCCTTGCCACGTAAATGCTAGCTAGCTCGTTCTATGAAGGTGAGACACATTTTGACCGCTAGCATTATTTAATGATTCTCTCCACTGTTTTAATGGTGTGGAAGGTGAGTTTTATTTCAGTGAATGAAGCATGCTTGGGCAGAGGACCAGAATTGACCAATACCGCTTTGGGGATCTTCTTGTTTAACACTTAATAATGTTTCAATCACTGATATATTTGACAAATGCTGCATTCCTGCAAAAAAGGTACGGTGAGTGGGCTCGATTCCCTCGATTCCTGTGAAAAATGGTCACGTAGGTTTTCACACACTTTACAGACATGTAAGAGACTCTTTAACATCTTACCAATGGCAGCCCACAAAGAGTTTACTCTGTGTATGGATATCCCTGCAAAAGCCAAATACTAACCACGGCTTAAGCTGCCTTCCTGTGTTGGCACGATTTATGTGCCAATGGTAACATTGGTAGCATTCTGAGGCAATGCATTATTAATCAAAGCATAGAGTAGTATATAGATGGGGGACACTCATTTGATGCACCCCAAACATTTGCTTGTCTGTACATTTCACTCTAAACATGATTCAGTTGCCCGTGATTGTCATGTACTTAATATAAAAGACAGACCTCTCATTAAACACCCTTTTTCACTGGTTATTTGACTGGTTAGGTCTGATGTGCCAGAACTGTCACAGAATGAACATGAATTAGTTTTCAGTTAAACAACAAAAATAAAAGTGCGACTGACATCACTATTGTACCATTGGTGGAAGAAACCACTTTAACTCTGGAAAGATAGCTGAGCACGTCCTTATCTGTAATATAATGACTGCTGCTCTGCAAGCACTTTGAGTTCCTGTTTATTGTGGGAGGACATGTGACAAAATGACTACTGCTCTGCAGAAGTACTGGGGTGAGTAGTGACTAAAGCGACTTCTAGTAGACCAGCAGTGATCGCAATTAAAAAAGGTGAAACAGTCACAGCTCCACAGCTGTTTACTTTGCCTCTTTGGGAATGTGGGCTGCGGGCAGTCTGTCCTCTTCGGGGGCGGTATGAGCATGCACAGAACCAAATCAAATAACACTAGTGCTGGGGTACAAACATGAAATACTTTCTGTTGGACTTTGCTACACATACAAATCATTCACTCGTGACATGGTCCAAATACAACAGGAGCCGTTCTATAATTCAACCGTTCTTTATTCTCTACATCTCGTAACTAATCCCTTCCTCCCCTAGTCCCTCCCCTTCCGCCCTCTTCCCGCCCTGGCCTGCTTCATTCCTGAAAGGAGCCGCTTCCATTTATTCAGTCACAACATCTCCCCGTGCTTAACATGAAAGCCAGGGTTCATATTTGTTCGATGAGCCCCGCAGGTCTCCGCACTGCTCTGTGGGGTCTGTCTTGAGACTCTCTGGTTTCACCAGTTGTTTCAGCCGGAGGGCTTACGTTTTCTTCGGGTACTGAATTCTCTATCGTATTCACTGGTGCTTCCGGGTCTTCGAAGTGCAGCCTTCCGTGTTATCTCGCCTGGTTATCCCGTTGCTGTTACCATGGGCCCTTTTATGGCTGTGATGACTCGGAGTTCTGGGATATAGCGCGTGTCTGTCTTTCTCAGTTGTCTTTGTCGAACTAGGATTGTCTGTCCCACTTCAAGCTGCGATTCTTTCGCGTTCCTTTTCTTGTCGACCCATTCTTTGCCTTTTTTCTCAGCATCTCGTTCTCTTATGGCTGCTTCTTCTTCTGGTGTATAGTCCTCCCATTGAGGTTTGCGGGTTTGGGGTTTATATTTCAACATTATTTCTGCTGGTGTTTGCCCTGTCGCATCATGCGGTGCATTCTGGTAGCTCCTGAGCATGCAGCAGATTGCCTGTGGGTGTGGCATTTGATCTGCAAGGGCCTTCTGCCGGGTTAGCTTTATGGTTGCCATGAATCGCTCCACCATTCCATTGGCCTGGGGCCATAGTGGTGTGATTTTTTGGTGTTGGAAGCCGAGGTGGTTTGCTAGTTTGGCAAATTTGCGTGCCTGAAATGGGGGACCGTTGTCCGTTTTGACAATGTTTGACAATGTTTGGAATGCCGCATTCGCTGAGGAGTTCATCTATGATTGGCGCTGTCTCGTAGAACGATGATGATGGTGTCTGTTTGATTAATGGAAATCTTGAATACTCGTCAATTGCCACGAGCAGGTAGCCTCCTTCCTCCACAGGTCCATAAAAGTCTATTGCAACCCTTTGCCAGGGTCTCTCTGGAAGTGTTGTCAGTTGCATCGGGTTTGGATCTGTCTTCTTTGTCGCTAGCTGGGAGGGTCTGCAGTGTGCTGTATGCCTTCTACTATGGCATCCATGTAGGGGAACCATGTATGACTCCATAAGATTTTTTTGGTATTTTCAATCCCCCTGTGTCCCTCATGAGCTATCGCTACCAGTGTTTTCCGCAGGTCTTTTGGTGCTACTAGTCGATTGCCTCGTAACAGTATGCTTTGGTCGGTGGCTATTAGCTCTGAGTGTATCTTGGCTTGGCGGCTTAGGTCTTTCTTGTCCGTCCCCTCCCCTCCTTTTCCTCTTTCGTGCACGTTCTTCCATTTGTTCGTGCGATTGAGGTGTAAGGCAGTTTTGATGGTGGTGTCAGCCTTGCTTCTGGCTGCGAAGACTGCTGTCGAGATGGTAGGAGGCATGGTATTGGAGGACAGATATGCAATCTATTCTTCTGCCTTGCAGTCCAGTGAGTTGTTGTTGTCTGCCGTCAGGTGTCTTGACAAGTAGTCAGCCCGGTTGTCTTCTCCTCCTGGTTTGTGGATGATGTCGTAATCATGCTCTTGAAGTCTTATGCCCAGTGGTCGAAGTGTATGAAAAGAAGTAGTGCAACTATGTTTCCTGCTGGCCTGCCCAGCTCTTCACAAACCCCATCGTTGCACCCCCTTCCACACACAATCCAAACCCCAAACAAACACACCTGCTCTTTAAGGGAATGGTCAGTGCAGTGCAGTGAAGTGCAAGTTTCAACTTCTTCCTATACTTTTATTTTAAAACAAAACCATTCTGGAACAGTTTCTTTTTAAAATAAAAGTATAGGAACAGTGAAACATAAAAATAAAAAGTATTTTGAGCACCGCTCCCGACCGCGCCCGCCCACTTCGACTGCTGCTTATCCCCCATTGTTCTATCCAGGGGGGCATTTTCGTTTTGGGGTTTCCGAACAGGGATAGTAGTGCCTAGTGGTCTGTGACCAGTGTGAACTTTCAGCCAATTATGAAGTAGTGGAATTTTTCACAGGCCCATACGGCCACTAGGCTCTCTCGTTCTGCCTGTGAGTAGGCCTTTTCAGTGTGGGATAGGGCTCTGCTGGTGTAGGCTACTACCACATGTTGGGCGTTGTCCTTGGGGCTGGTTTGGGCCAGATTGGCACCGAGGCTGACCGGGCTAGTGTCAACTTTGATGATGGTGTTCCATTCCGGGTGGAAATATGCTAGTTGACGATGGTTGGCAAGGTTTTCTTTGATGGCCAGGAATGCTGCCTGGCACCATGAGTCCCAGTCGAAGGGGTTGTTCTTCTTAAGGAGGGCTCGAAGTGGGTCAGTGATGGTGGCGTAATTTTTTAGGTATCTTCCGCAGTATCCTGCCATTCCTAGCAACAACCGTAGTTCTGCTACTGTTGTGGGGACATGATGGTCGGTGATGGCTTTTATTTTGTCCGGGTCGGCTGTTATGCCTTTATCAGAAAATATATGCCCAAAAAATCTAAAGCTGGTTTTATTAATGTCACATTTGGGGCCGTTAAGTGTTAGGCCAGCTTCTTGTAGGATCTGGCATACTGCTGTGAGTGCCATGTCGTGTTGCTCCTGAGTTTTCCCAAATATAAGGATGTCATCGCTATAGTTTAAGGTGTTGACCTCTGATGATATCAGTTGTCTAATCGTCTCTTGGAAGATTTCCATGGCTGAAGTTATGCCGAAGTTGAGGCATTTATATCTGAATAGCCCCTCATGTGTGGCAAAGGTGCTGATTGGTCTGGAGGCCGGATCTATGACAAGTTGGTGGTAGCCATGGTTGAGGTCCAATTTGGAAAAGTGTGTTGCTTGGTTCAGCCTGATGAGCATGTCTTCTAGGCTTGGTCCGGGTTGTCTCTCCCTTTGGATGGCAGTGTTGGGGATGCGCATGTCGACACATATGCGTAGTCATCCATTGTCTTTGGGTACAATTACAATGGGGGATACCCATGGTCTTGGCCCTTCGGCTTTTTCAATGATGTCATTCAGTAGTAGGAGTTGCAGTTCTTTGGACACTTGAGCTTCGAGGTGGAAGCCCACTTTGCGGGGCTGTTGCGGCACTGGTGTTATCGTGGGGTCAATGTGCAATTTAATGATGGAGTCCTTGAGTATCCCTACCCCTTCAAACAGTTTGGGGAACTGGGTTTTGATGGCATCTTCGTTGAGGGGCCGACAGGTTATTGCCATAACTTCATGCCTGTCCGATGGGTAGCCTTGAATTACCTCAGTTGGTTCGTAACGTAAGTCTATGAGTGCCAGGGCTCTGGCTGTCCTATAGCTGAGGAGGCATTGACCCATTGAGAGACTCTGGATGACATGTATTGTTGTGGTTGCAGTGAGATCTCTGTGGGTTAGGTCACATAGGAATTGGCCTTTGGATGTCAGGGGTAGCGCTGCTCCCCACTGGAAGATGTGAGTTTTCGATTGGTGTAGGGGGTAGAAATCTGCTATAGCATAGTATAGTTCCTTGTTCATCACATTAACGATCGCTCCAGTGTCGACAACAAATTGGTTTCAGGTGTTTCCCATTTGTACTGTCACTTTGGGAGCGGGTTTGCCTTCGGCGTTGACACTGAGGAGTCTGACATATTCCCGATCATAGCCATCTTGCAGGTATAAGGGTTGTTGTACCTCCGCATGGCGAGATCTCGGCGGGGATTTGTTGTACAGGTCATATTCAGATGTCATGGGGTTTATGTAATTTCCTTGTTCCTGGGGTGTCGAGTGTTCCCTCATGTAAGCCCCATCCAGAGTGGGCACTTGGGTTTGGTTGTGGTGGTGAAGTCATATAGTTCGTGAGGTTTCCTGTCAGGCTCAATTTGTAGTCCTTCTAGGGCCCTCACGGTGTTCGGGCATTGGTGGGCTACTATGGGGTATGTCATCCCTTTCTCGACAGGTTGTCGGTCGTGCTGTTCTCTTTGTGGTTCCGGAAAGCGGCCTGGGTTCTCTGGACAGTTTGCTCCTATATCAGGCATTTGTTCTTTGCACATGGCTTGGAAGTGGTTTTCTTGGCCACAGCGCATGCATCTTTGGCCAATTGCAGGGCATGGTCCTCTGTGGGGGTATTCGAATCCAAATCGGTAGCATTGCCTGTTGCTCTGAGGGCACTGTGTGGTATTACTCAAGGGTTGACGGCTCTGTGGGCCTTGGTACCCAGTGTATGGTGTCATGGCCGCAATGATGTCTCCTTTCTTTGGATTTTCTATGGCCGTGGCTTGGACGTCTATTCTTTCATATACTCTGGCCAAGTCGAGTATTTCCTTGAGGGATAGGGGTTTCTTTAGAAGGTGTTTTCTGAACATTGACGAAATGCATCCTTCAATGATTCATAGCCTAATGGCCTCATCGTCGTTGAAGTTGGCAAAGTCACACTTTATGATTTTTCTCTGGAGGCGGATGACGAATTTGCCTATGGATTCATGGGCTAGTTGGGCACATTGGTTGAATGTATAGCGTTCGTAATCTCTGTTGGGTGTTATTACCAGCTTCTCGTTGATGGCTTCTAGAAGGCGTTGATATGTAGCACGTTCTTGCAGAGAGATTGTTCGTATTATATTTTTGATTTCTCTTCCTGCAACATTTGTGAAGATGCTGATCCTATTGGGAGGATCCTGTGTGCCAATAGCACCTACAAAGTCTTCAAATTCTTCTACCCATTCTTCCCACCGTTGACCATCGTCATGGTGCGGATTGAGGTTAAACGGGTTTGGTCTTCTCATGAGACTGGCGTGGGATGTAGGGCCAGCATTGGCGCTTGTCCACGAATTGGGCATTTTGTACTGAGAACCCGCACTAGCAAACCGCAAGGTTTGCACATACAAAGATGGCCGCCGCCGTCTGATTTCGGCATCCCCAGAGCAGTGAATGCTCGGTGCCTACCGATTGGGCAGTCACTTTCTACTAAGCCAATCGTGGGGCACCGGCAGGCGTTAGCCGGCCCCCAACAAAGGTCCCCCAAACAAGGCACCTGTCCTGAGCCTGTCCTGAGCCTGTCCAGAGTAGCCAAATGCCTTTGGCCACACATTATTACTGTGTATCTTGCTCCCTAAAATATTTCCTGTTCCGACTTTCAATGATACAGTGAATTCCCGAATTTCGCCGGAAAGACTCGTCACACAAACCAGACTTGCAAAAACTTTTTTTTTGTGACTATCCTGTGTTATTACACCCACAGTAGCTTACTAGTGTGTCCACCTAAGTGACTTGCCTCATGCAGGATGTTGCTAGTGCCCAGATAGTGACCCTGCCTAACTTTATGCTACCTCTACATTGAAATACCGTCTACACTTATTGAATGCACTGCTCATTATTACTGTCATGGAATAATCATATTGTAATACAACTTGCATTACTGAATGTCTAGACTACTAGGGTTTTCATGACTTTGCTGCATAAAAGGCTTAGGATATTTGTTTAGTAGAATGCTTAAAGACCTAATTTTCATTAGACCAACAACTGTTACGCGATATTCCCACTGTTCTGCTTGTCGCTGTCGCACAATTGCCCTACCTACCTACTAGAATCACATAATCAGCCTGCTCTAACAACGCACATGACTGCTTTAGTCACCGCTTGAATGTACTTGACTATTTTCAGTGGTGCCACCTGTTACCACTTACAGGCCTTAACATTGCACGTAGCCCACATCAAATGTATACTAGAGGCATCAAATCATCCTGCCTAGCATTAACTGCTATGTTAGCCTCCCTCATCCTTACATACTCATTCCAACACTTAGTCCTGCACACTAGTTCTAGTGCCAAATGTACTCTACCCCACCAGTCAACCATGTCCACTCAACAAGATAGCAGCATCACAGACATCAGATTATGCTCCAAGGGTGCTTACACTCAGGCCTAGCACCCATCCACTGCCCCAGACACCATCCATCCCCACACCATTTCTGCCTAATACAGCAGCATTCTTACCTACACCTAACTATAACACCTACGCATCTCAAATTACCTCACCCCATCTAGACACCATGCGCCGGTAACATCTATGCTCAAGGACCAATAATATGATGATCACTTCCACAAGACCCATACTCGGGCCCACAAGGAGAGCCGGACTCTCCTCCCGCACTTACCAACGCCCCATAGTAACTAGGATCCAGACCCTCCCTCCAGTCACAATAGTACCACCAATAGCAACCCACATCAGTACACTACACTCCGCACCCATAAGCCAACTACCTCTTCCACTTTATCACAACCCTCTCCCCAGAACACACACTACAAACACAGCGTGACACCACAGTCCCCCCTCCAGCTCCCCTAGCCTTACACCTCTTAACTCATTACCCAAAGCACCCCTAAAAGGCGCCCTTCTGAATGTGAGATCCGTAGGTGCACATGCCATTGATGTGCATGAACTACACCTAGAATTCTAACTAGCCTTCATAGTAATGACTGAAACATGGCTCCACCCAGCCTCAGGTCCACTCATCCCACCGGAATACACCATTATCAGAAAGGACCACCACAACACCATCTGAGGAGGTGTTACCATCATTGCCAAAACCGCAGTGCAGTTCAGAGAATGTAAAACAGAGACCTTATCACGCTGCAAACTCCTAACCCTCAAACTAACCACTGACCACAAAACCACCATTAATTTCCTAATAGTGTACAGAGCACCAAGCTCCTCTAGCAACCCAGACATAGACATCCCACTACTCATCACCCCTCTCCTCAAACCCAAAATGAAATTAATTCTCCTAGGAGACATTAATCTGGACTTTAACGATGTATGTGATCACAAAGCCACTGCTTTTCATAATGTGTTTCTAGAAATACAATTCACGCAAAGCTCCAACCCATATAAAAGACAGAATCCTAAACAGGATCCTAACATTGAATACTACAGTCACCCTAAAAGACCTCCTAGAGTTATCTTGGACTAATCACTTACTAATTTGATTCAACAAAACTATTACTAACGACCAAGACTCACTGCCTACTCCCCCATCCCTATCTTGGTGAGAAACACACGCAAACTCACTCCTGAAAATCGGACCCCTATTCTAAACAAACTAATTAATGCACAGTCCACAGGTGACTCTAACCCAGACAGCATCTCACTGCTCTACCATAACTGCCTGAAAACAACCATTGATGAAGTAGCCCCTCGCAGATCTAAACTTCCAAGATCCAAACGGAGTAACCCCTGGTTCAATGATGAACTTAAACATACCTCCAGTGAATCTAAAAAAGGAACTCCAGTTAATATCCAACACTTACAAACTCGCAGTGATCACCCACAAAGCAACTTCTCTAAACATTTGCATCACTAATGCCGCCTCTAATAGCAAAGAATCATTCTCAATTATCAGATAACTCAAAACACTCATCCCACCGCCTAGTCCAGCTATCGTGAGTAAAGCCTGGTGTAACACCATCCTGAACGCCCTAGCCTCCAAAGTCAACTCTCTGCAAGACAAAATCACTTTGCAAAGAAAGCTTCTGGCACACTCCGCAGAGCTCACCCCTGCAATACTAACAGATAGTACAGCAATAGTACCAACATTCCATTTCACCTCTGTCACCACCCAGGTACTTACGACGAGAGCCGCTCTCAAACCTTCCAATTCTAAAGGTGATAGCTTTCATGCAAAACTAGTTAAGGCATGTGCCCCCACCCTAGCAGTCATTATCACTAATTTCATAAACGCATTGTTCAGCTCCAATTCCATCCCTGCCAATATCAAAGAAGCCTGGGTCACTCCGCTTCTCAAAAAACCCACCCTAGATCCCGCTATTCCCACCAACTATAGACCCATCACCACAGTCCCCTTTCTCCTTAAAGTTATAGATGAAATTGCTTGTACCCAAATACAAACACACCTTGAGAACAACCATATGTTAGGAGATAGACAATCTGGCTTCCGTCCCAGACATAGTACAGAGACAGCTTTACTGGAATATAAAAATCAGATGGAGTCATTAGAGACTCAGGGAACCTTTGCATCTTACTACTACTCAATCTGTTTGCTGCATTTGACTTGCTGGACCATGACAAATTGTGCCTAACATTAGCAAAAAACGTTTACTTCTCTAAGGAAGCACCCTCCTGGATGAAATCGTTCTTGTGAGATCATACCTTTGGAGAAGAAGCAGCTGATCCCATAACAGTACCACTGGGTGTCCTGCAAGGCTTCTGCCTCTCCCCAACGCTTTATAATGCCTACATCAAACTCCTCTTTGCTGCTCTAGACACCATGGTAGTAATATACAGCAATTTTGCGGATGATACTCAGATACTCATCCCAATTACAGGCAGAACATGACATTATCCTCGTAAACAAAATCCACTCCCTTATCCGTAACTGGATGGCTACAAACAGTCTCTGCCTCAATGGAGAAAATACAGAGATTCTCATTGTAGGTGCCCCTGCCCAACTATGCAGGTTACATCAAAACTTCACATCCATTATCGTAGACGGCACCCCGATTACCATCTTAAACCAGGTCAAAACCCTATGTGTATACCTTGATTCCAGCCTCACCATATGCAAACACATTAACACACTTGCCTCTTCCACTGCATGCACAGCTAAACTCATTGCCTTTAGTTGACCCTTTCTTACACCCCAAAACTGAATCACTCTAGCAAGCACCCTCATCTTGTCCAAGATAGACTACTGCAACATACTCCTGCTAGGGACCATATATCACAGTATAGGAGAGAGGCACACTGTTTGCCTGTACAAGCTAGAATACTCCACAAAACACTTACCATCACACATACATGTCTCACACCAAATAGCCCCACCTACCTTAATCAATGCCTCATTTGCAAAAAGGAAACCAGAACACTCAGATCCAATTCTAAAACCCACCTACTCATCCGCCTTTTCAAGAACTCCAGAACAGGTAACTCCAGCTTACCGGTAGCAGATGCCAGAATCTGGAACTCACTCCCATCCACCATATGCAATGAGCCCTCACACTTGCACTTCAAGAAATTATTTAAAACTTGTCTTTTTAATAAATTCTAACCCCACTGCGGAGTTATGTATGGAACCAATGTCTGTCCTCAAGGCCTTCGACTTTGAGCCACTGCATCTCATTGTCAATTGTTATATTTTCTATCCTCCAACCATGTCTACCATGTAACCAGTAAGCTTGTTAGTATTCTTCTAACCATGTCTACCATGTAACCAACAAGCTTGTAAGTATTCTTCTAACCATGTCTACCATGTAACCAGTAAGCTTGAAAGTATTCTTGTAACCTATGCCGTGACACCCCTGGGTTTGTGCGTATAATCAAATGGAATAAATAAATAAGATTAATAAATGGACATCACGGCAAGGGTGTTTGAGGAGGCGTGGGTGTGCTGGACATGCAACAGATCTGCAGGTGGTTGTGGCAGTTGATCCAATCCACACAATTCCAAGGCCTGACCGTCTCGTGGTCGAATCGCCCATGCCAAGCACCCCGGCGGCCGGATAGCCACGCTTCACCACTACCGCGAATAAAAGGGTAGTAACTTTTAACCGTAAACTCCACGGCTGGTTTCTTCCCTGGCAGTGCAGCTTTCCTCCACGTCGAGATCCGCACCCGCTTCCAGAAACAACTGCCCCCGCTGGAGTTTTCTCACCATTTCAGGTACTGTGTCCCGCCTGGTCTCCCTTGCAACAGACTGTCCAAGGTGTCCCGTAAATCCTTGACTCTCTATCCTGGGGTGACCTCGGACCCATTAACATTACCTTTCTAACTTGATCCAACCTCTTTTTGACTTTCCTGCAAAGACTTTGAGTGCATTTCCACTGTGTGATCTTGGGCACATTCCGCCTTGCTCTCTCCAAGAGTGGGCCGGGCCTATGAACTTTTTGCTCTACAGTAGACCCTGCCTTTCTTGACTTGCTGTGGTTCTTTAAAAGTGTTGGTACTGTGTGATTTTCCTATTCTGCCTTTTCTCTCCCTTTTTTTTAACAAATTATTGGAGTGCCATCTATGGTTACGCGCTCATCTCTGTTTTGCTTAATAAGTGGTGTCTTAACATAGATTTGTCCAATAATTAATTAGGGAGGTGTATATTTTTCTAGTGACTGTGTTTGAACTTGCTTGACATATTAGTGACAGTGTATTTTTACAAGTGTGTTTTTAAATAAATAATTATATACTTTTATACCAACGCCCTGGTCAGTGTTTGCTTGTATTACTGTTGAAGTGGGAAAATGGAAAAACAGGCTCCCATCTTCCCCCTCTCGCGCCTGGCCTAAAGGTTCACGGCCCAAGCACCCGCCACGAGAAGAGTTTGCCCATCTACCAGACGACCAGATACCCTGGTACAGGAACATAAGGATGTGTCCATCTGCCTGCCCAGCAGCCCGCCCTGCCCATGCCGATGCCTGCGGCATGGATCAACTAGACTAAAACCTATACGTTGTTAGAGATGCCATGACGACCTAGCCAACAGATAGCACACCTGTGCCAATATACACACTGGACACTCCCGCACCAATCTACACGAAGAATATACTCAGTGCTATGACGTAGGCGACAGACATACTCACGGACGTGCATCTTTATTATTTTCCACATAGGCTCTCAAAATGCAGAAACGCAAGACGCACCATGAACTCATCTAAAGAGCTTGCTTACGCTTCTTCTAAACCTAGGTGCCATAATGAGAATTATAACGAAGACACGATACTGGTCATAAGACAATATGAGACTATAACCTAACGGTTCCACCTATACACCAGGCCTAAGTAGGCCGCACGCAAGAGCTCCCGTGGACGTTAACAGAACAAGAGTCAGGTTGCTGATCCTGCAGAATGAGCCTGGCGAAAGCAGACAGCCAAGGTCGTAATGTTGCAAACCCACATTCCAAAAGCAGACCATCAAGGGCACGATGTTGCAACCTCGCACGCCGTGCACCAACATCAAAGTCGCACCTGCAAATTAAACCAGGCACACAGTGGAAAAACAATATTAATTGTGCAGAATTCTGCCTCAAACACGGTCCCACCTCACGTGACCAAGCCGAACCTGACAAGATGCCAAGCTCAGGAGGAAGGAGGCGTCTGGATCCCTCGTTACAAGACACAGGCAGATACACTTGAAAGGATCAATGGACATCTGCGACAGTGGGAGTAGTCGGCCGTCCAGCTCATGAATAAGTCGTCACATTGTCTGCATGTACCCATAGTGAAACATTGTTGCAAATTGCAGGTACACCGAGAGCTGGGAACAGCGATGGTCCCAGGCTGGGAAGCTCACGGGCGCACCAATCAGAACATGGGGCTCTTATCACTGACGCCATTAACATTAACCAATCATTAGGAGTCTTCATGTAACAATTCTCATGTATCTAATTGTAGGGACAACCCATATATATCACCTGACTAACCCTTGTCCACTCATATTATTCTCTATACGTATGCTATACTAACCCTACCACTCGAGCAACCAATTAAGAGTGGCGATAGGTTTTTTGTTAACTTTCTAAAGTTTCGCAAGTAGCGCGTCATACTACAGTAAAAATGGCCTGCGAGCCCCACGATTGTGTGTGTGTCAGGTCAGACGCGTATGATCCTTGACCCAACCCTGACGTTTGTGTTTAATAAACAGCAGAGACACCTTGCTTTTTGTGTGTGTCTCATACTCTATCTCTTTTGGGATATAGGGGAGGAGTTGGGGCCTCCCTGCCCGGAGGTCTGCGGACGGCCCGGCCGACCCCGGCAGAATTTCCCCCCGACAAGTTGCTGAGATCTGTTTAAGATCGGCATTTTATTTTTTACTTTTTCCAGGCACTCCGGTTGCGAGGAGGCCCGGCGGCGCGGCCCCCTCTGCCGTTGCCCCCTTCTGAGGACTACAGGACCATCGCGGAACTGCGAGAAGACCGGACAGCACAATCTGGATATTGGCCCTCGGGAGCCGGTTGAGAAGTATCCCGCCCGCGGTTGGCGAGTGTCCAGACGTGGTCCAGACGAGGGGAGGTGACGAGCCGCTCGGAGGGGTGCACACAGTTGAGCGGCCCCGCATCGAGAGAACTTGGTGAGCATGCCACGCACAACAAACAAAGTGAAATTGTGAGGGAGGGGGGAGGAATTAAATACGGGAGGCGGGGGGTGTTGCACAGGTGAACGGCGAAGTTTTGACAATATAGTGTTAGAAATAGAATGAATGGTAGTTGAACAAGCGCGAGAGCAGTTGGCTACGTAACGCGAGAGAAGGGGCGGAGCACGAAAACATCACGTGTGGCCGCTCGTAGAAACTGATTGGCCTAGGTCGCGACTACGTGTAAGGGTGTGTGTGTGTGTGTGGTTTCCTACGATTTGGCATTTATTGATCAATGAGTAGATGAGGATCCCTATTGTTCGAGCAAGACACTCGATAGGTAGATGACGTTGCCCTGTAGGCGGTAGCTAGTTAGTTGCCCAATACGGAAGATAATTGGCTGGTTAAGCCCTCCTGTCGAGGGGCGTATCACACGCGAGGCGACGCAGCGTGCGCAGTCCGATTATATTGTTGATTTGATTACCTTGTTCCAGGAGTAACAGGAAGACAGCTGTGGGGTTAACGGGGGTAGATTGCAGGTGTATTTTGGATTTAAAGAATATATGAAGAACTTACCAGTAGCTCTAAGAGATCGGGGACGTCACCAGTAGGGTTTTCATAGGATACCGCAAGCACGAGGCACCTTTGTTTTGAGAGTGGTGGGGAAGAGAACTGTGGTAAGGAAGTGGAAACGGATATAAACGGTAAACGAGTTGATCGAGGAAAGGCGAAACGGGGAACGTGGCTGCGCACGGAGAACGCCGGCCACGGCAAGTGTAGAAGGGGGAGGAGCACGTGAAAACAGGACGACTGTATAAGAACGTAATAAGGGGTACGCAGCCGCAGGGGGCTACGTACGCCTCGGCCGCAGGGGGCCGTAAGGGTGTTGTATAAAGGAAGAAAGGCAGAGGAAAATCTACAAATGTAACATACTATATTTTTATAATTTTCCTTAAGCGGACTATCGTAAGTCCCCAAACTTACGGGGCCAGGTAACGATATAAGGCTGCATATTGTAAACTATTAGTGGGATAAACTGATAACAGATTAGGGAAGGGTAGCAAGTGGAGCGCTACTATGGCATACGGAACAGGATCGGGAGGGTGGGGGAACACCCTCACCACGCCACTACAATACATATGCACAACACTGCCACCCCATAGGGAGAAACTGATTAAGTATAGCATAGAATGGACCCAGGGGACGGATAACAAAATGCTAACACCGTGGCCGCCTAACGGTAGCTTCGATCCATATGCCCAACATTCACTATTAAATCATCTGCACAATACATACAAAGGGAAGAAGTTGGCAAACCACGTGGAGGGGTTTAACTTATGGAGGATGTTCCAGGGGTCCCGACCAGGACCAAATGGAATATTCACTATGGGGGAAATACAAGAAGAAACAGAGATTAAGGAGGAAGGAGAGGATGGGAAACAGGGGAATGAGGACCCAAAGAACACGGGAAACAGAGGTGAGGGAGGAGAAAAGAACAATAAAGCAGATGAAATAAAAAAGGAACCGAGCAATGATATACCCCTAGCAACAGGAGTAAAAACAGAGGGAGGGGGGTTGTACCCTTTAAGAGAATTGGGAGAAATAGAAAGAGGACAGTTAAGGGCGGCTGAGGGATACTCGAACCCGGCATACAGCCCTCCACCATATGTGGCTCATAGGAAAATGCCAGCAGGGGAGGGGAGGACTGAAGAAGACCAGACTGTGGAAATAGGAAATGATGAATGGGTAGCTGCACAGATATTATTAAAATTACGAGGTTCATTAACAGGAGAAGAGAAGGAGGTAGTAAAGAAAACAGACGAGGATAATGCCAGGGAGAGTGAATTGAGGGGGGAAGAGCTTTTAAGACAAAAAGAAGAGATTTTGGAGGAACGATTAGCAAAATTAAGGGATGAACAGAATGAATTGATCAAGCAGCTTGAGAGGGAGGAGAGAGAGAGAGCGAGGAAAAGGAAAGAAGGTAAGAACGAATTGGAAAAAATAAGGGAGCGAACTGAGGAGCAAAGGAGAGAAGCTGACAGGGTAAAAGCAGCAGCAGAAAGGGTATCAAGAGTAGTACTGCGGGAAAAGAAAAGGGAAGAAGAAGAAAAAGAAAAAGAAATGGCAATATGGAGGAGGAGGTTACTATCAGAATCAACTAAGAAATACGAAGAAGGGAGGGTGATGGAGAGTATAGTAGAAAAAGAAAGGGCGAAATGGGAAAGGAAGAAAAAGGATGAAAGAATATTAGAACAGATGAGAAGTGAAGTGATGGAGGAATTGAAAAGGAAAAGGGAGGAAAATAGTAAGGAGATGGAGGAAAGGTATGAAGGAGAAAGAGGAGATAGGGGAAGGGAGAGTGGAGCATGGGAGGATGTATATGATGACACAGAAGTAGCAACAACATCAGCACAAAGGGGAGCGGTTGATAAAGGAGAAAGAAGAGAACTGGACCTAATAGATTTACAAACAGTAACGATCAAGGGGAAAAAGACCGAGTGGGGGGTGCCGTTTATGACTAGCTTTTGTAGTGAGGAAGAGGGAGCGGAAAATGAAGGAAGAAACAGTGAAAGGGAAAGCTTAGATAAACTATACATCACCCGGACCAACCTAGACTCACCATGGATCAGTAGGAGAAAGGATGAGGTGGAGAGAAGTGAGGAGGGAAAGCAAGGAATAGAGGAAAGACAGGCACATGAGGCCACAACATCCCCATCCCCATCACGCCCTCCCCAATCGCACCCTACATGCTCAACCACCTCACGTTCGTTACGCAAAATAAAACTAGCGCCCTTCACTGACGAACTGACACCCTATACATGGCGGCTTAGAGACCTCCCTAGTCGCAGGCAGGAAAGAGGTATACACATGCCCACATTAAATACAGAGAAAGATGGAAGAAGGGGAAAAGATGGAGAAGAAAGAGGTATGAGCAGGGGAAATACAAACGAAAGTGAAAATGTGGAAGAAAGGGAAGAGGAGGAAGGGTGTGAGGACTCAATATTATGGAACACAAAGGGTGAAACGAGACATAATTTAATGCCACTTTTGGAGAGAGGTGGGGTTAGACCACAGTATGTTCCTTGGAAGCATACCGATAAAGAAAATATAAAATGTAGGCTCCCATCATTAAGTGGAGGTGCGGGTAAATGGATATATGAAATGGAAAAACACACCGCAGGACAGAAGCTGGCAGTAGGAGATGTAAAGGGCCTTTTAATATCAATATTAGGGGATAGAGCGGATGACATCTGGAAGAGAGCGGGATTCCATGGGGTAACAATAACAAATACATCGCACGATGGGGCACCGTTTGCAAACTGCAGACATGCACTATGGCAGGCACTGAGGGTACAGTACCCAGACACATCAGATATAGGAGCAATTACATCCCGCAAGATGCATGAGAAGGAAGATCCTGTTGATTATATCCAGGAAATCCAAGAGAAGTGGCGCATGGAAACTAGAGAACAATGGGATAAAACACCAGCAATATTTTACCATATACTGGTACAAGGGCTCCCAGAAGGAGTTCAGAAACAACTAAAGAAAGTAGTGAGAATGGAAGCAAAACCATGGCCCGAAATACAACTGACTATAGTGCATCATTGTAGGACATGGCAAGGAAAAATGAAACAAAAGGAAGAGGACAGGAAAACGGAAGAGGCTAAATTAGTACAGAAAAAGCTTACTAAATACACAATGGAAAGGGTACTAATAACTACACCTACAACAATGACCCAAAGCCCCACACAAGTAGTGGCTGCACAAGATTCCTCCCAAATACCACCTTCACAGACTACAACACAACAGGTGCCGCCACTCCAACCATACACGCCCAACATGGGAGGAGGATACCCAATGCCAGGAGCTGGGTATTATAATTACTACAGGGGGAGAGGAGGAATTATGAGAGGGAGAGGGTACGGATATGGCACCCAACCGCAGGTGGGAGGACTTAGAAATTCCTACCCCACAGGGCAACCAGTATACCAGGACAACACAGGGAGCTTTCCATGGCAGAATAGGGAACCACCGGTGTGTTGGCGCTGTGGACTATTGGGGCACATGTCACGCACGTGTAGAGTTAGACCAGGAACACCATCATGGAGTGGTCAGGGACAACCAAGGCCCTCACAGGTACAGCAGGGCATACCACAACAGCAAATGTTGCAACAAGGAAATGAACAACAACAACAATTAACACAACAACAGCCCCAAACACTGCCACAACAACAGGTAGCGATGACACAACAACCCCAAATACCACAAACACAACTGGGTAGGGTGACAGTTTTGGGACACAACCCTTATACCGGAAATGGCCAGTCGTTGTACCCCCAATAGGACAGCCCACAGACGGCCTTGGTGTGTCCCATCCTGTCAGTAACACCTAATAGTGCGGAGGAACCACGCATAGAGGTAACGATAGGTGACAAAAAATTATCATTCCTTGTTGACACCGGGGCGACCCGGTCTTGCATAAAGGAAGGTAAATTTAAGATGTCAGGTGAGACCATGAACACCCAAAGATTCTCTGGGGCTAGAGGGTTGGTTCCCTTTACTGATAACATTCCCTTATCTATTGGAGATTACGATCTGTCAGTTCCACTTTTATATTATAGTGCCTCACCAGTAAATATACTGGGGAGAGATATAATGAACAGGTTGAATATGACGATCTCCTTTACTGAGGACGGCATAATTTGCTCTACTCCGGGGATTAATATGCTCACAGCACGACAGATTATGCAAGCATACTGTGGACAGACAGCGATTAGGGCGGAGCCAGTAGATGGTGAACTCTTCCAGTATGGAACGGACATGGCAATTGCATGGATGCCAGGGATAGAAGGGAAAATATGGAGAAGGCCAGCAGCCTATCTGTTCAGACCAGAAACACCTGTTAATGAACAAGAAGGGAAGGTGGTTTCAATGGATATTGAGAGCATTATTGCAACAGCTGATTATATTGCTGTACATGCCCAAGACAGAGAAGGAAGAGCATGGAGGGCAGTGATAGCATTAGCAGAAGGATGTAGGCTCACCCAGGTGTCAGATGAGGAGCTGTTTTCAGATGAAAAGGAGGAAGGCGAAATGGTGTTTAGGATGAGTGTGGAAATATGGCTAAGAGTGGCCTACAAACAAGTAGCACAGAAAATTGCAATGGCACTTGAGGCACCCGCATGCACCCCGGTCCCTTTCTTTAAGGACGATATGTCAAAAGTACCCAAATCATTGTGGACTACTGGCCCCTATGACGTGGGCTGCATAAAAAGTATAGGGGGAGTAAAAATAAAATTGAAAAAAGGTGCAATACTTCCCAGAGTAAAACAGTACCCACTATCAAAAGAGGCAGATGAGGGCATATATGAAACCATAACGGCCCTTATAAATAATGGTATATTGGTCCCCTCAGAATCACCATGTAATACGGCTGTGTACCCAGTGCGCAAGGCTAAAGGGGGGTCTTGGCGCTTTATACAGGATCTCAGGCCCTTGAACAACATAGTAGAAGCGGAATATCCCGTAGCTGCAAACCCGGCCACAATCTTGTGTGGCATTCCAGCAGAAGCATCACGATTTACAGTGATCGACCTTAAAAATGCTTTTTTCTCAATACCATTACACCCAGACTCACAAGATCTGATGAGCTTCACTTACAGAAACACTAAGTGGAAGCACACCAGATTGCCTCAAGGGTATTGTGAATCACCTTCAATTTTCAATAGAGTGATACAGATGGATTTGGGTAACATTGAAGTAGAAAGCACGGTGTTGCAGTATGTGGATGACATAATAATTTGCAGTAAAAACGAAAAAACATGCAGAGAGGACTCCTTAAAGATGTTGACAATATTGGCTGACAAAGGTTACAAGGTAGACATGGAAAAGATACAGTACTGTCAAGAACAGGTACTTTACATTGGTCAGCTTATATCTCAACATGGAAGAAAGATCGCACCACAAAGAGCACAAGCTATTTAAACTACTCCAATGCCACAAACTGTAAGGGAACTGCAGCAGTTCCTGGGGCTCTGCAACTACTGTAGAGCTTGGGTATTTGATTACAGTTCGTACATAGGACCCCTGCTTGAGGCGTTACGGGAAGCTAATAAAGGGGAGAAAAAACTGGGGTGGACGATGGAAATGAAAGAAGCTTTTGATGAATTAAAAGATGCGATATCAACTGCTCCGGTACTGGCATCCCCAGACTATGAGCGGCAATTTTTTTATATTTTCACATTGCGACTCAGCAGTAATGAAAGCAGTGTTGGCTCAAAAAACAAGCATGGGCTACAAACCAGTAGCATTTTACAGTGGCCACTTAGATCCTGTAATGTTAGGCCACTTCCCCTGCGAACAAGGTCTCGCCGCAGCTGCTTTTGCGGTAGAAAAAGCATCAGCAATCACCATGGGGTGCCCGAATACACTATTTGTGGAACATGCACTTTTTGCGATATTAAATAAACCTAAATCCCCCCTAACCACGCAAAGAGCATCAGGTTATGAGATCATTCTATCCAGACCCGAACTATCAATTGTTAGATGCAGCACGGTCAACCCTGCAAGGTTCCTAGCAGAAGTAATTGAGGAGGGAGATTATGCCCATGACTGTACACAAATAACTGAAATGTACTCAGGTACTAGAAAAGCTGAGGAAAACGCACTAGAGGGGGGTGAGCTCTTATTTATTGATGGGTCATCAACTATCGATCAGAGGGATGGTGTGAGGAGAACTGGAGCTGCGGTGGTAAAAATGATGGAGGTACCGGTGTGTGTGGCAATGAAATGTGTACAATTACCACAGCATTACTCCGCTCAAGCAGCTGAACTGGTTGCACTGATCTTGGCGTTGAAGGAAAGCTTTGACAAACGGGTGACCATATATTCCGACAGCGCATATGTTACATCCACTGTACACTCAGGGCTGTTGAAATGGAGAAGAAGAGGGTTTAGGAGAGCTGATGGCACTCCAGTGCAACATTCCCTCTTATTGGCTGAATTAATTGAAGTAATTAATGACCCCCCAAGAATTAGCTTTAGTGAAATGCACCGCACACACCAATGGTGAGGACCACGTCTCGAAGGGAAACGCAGCAGCGGACGCACATGCGAAGTATGCTGCATACTTTGGTGAGATATGGAACCCCCCAGAGTCACAGAGAGGGAGAGGGAGGGGAATGGCTAAGGAGATGTTGATAAGAGAAGGGTACACCCATCTTCCAGCCACGCAGATTATGGAGTTACAAGCGGCTGCACCAATGGCCGAAAAAGAAATATGGGTAAAAAGAGGATGTACAATGTCACCAACCGACGCACTATGGCGCCAGGGTGGCACTGGGAAGGTTGTAATACCATTGGCACTTTTGAACACCGCCCTGAACAAACTACATCATCCAGCCCACACAGGCAAGGAAGTAATTGCAGCACGAATTAGGGAAGACTGGTTCTGCCCCGAGTTAAATTTGCATGTGTCAAATTTTATCAGTAATTGTCTCACATGTCAACAGTTTACGGCCGGCCACACTCTAAAGGTGATAAAAGGTACTATACCCCGGCCAGAGGGACCTTTCCGGCATCTCCATATTGACTATGTTGATATGATCAATATATGTCAAGGAAATAGGTATATGATTGTAGTAGTATGCCCATTTTCTAGGTGGATTGAGGAAGGGCCTTGTTCACACCCAGATGCATTTAGAGCAGCTAAATTCCTAGTGAGGGAGGTCTTCCCCAGGTGGGGAGTGTGCGAGGTGTTAAGGTCAGACAATGGCCCACATTTCGCAAACGAGATGTTTCAGCACATTACATCGCTGCTGAACATTAAACATAAATTTGCATGTGCATACCACCCACAGGCCAACGGTCTATGTGAACGCCTGAATGGCCTATTAAAGGAGGCAATTGCAAAAATACAGCAAACAACAAAGAGGAGTTGGTTATATTGTCTTCCATTAGCCTTATTTGAGCTAAGGAATAGGCCAGGGTCCGACCACCACCTCACTCCCCATGAGGTGGTTACCGGACGTCAAATGCGCCTTCCCCTAACGCCAACTTCAAGAGCATTTACCGACCAAGAAAGCACAGCAAGTGTCCTTGGTGATGAAATGTACCAATATGTGTCTTCTTTGAATACTAGTGTAGTGTTTGTGTCTCAACAGCTCGAGCGCACATGGGCTGGGTCTAATAGAAGCCAACAAGAAGACGCGGATAAATAACTGGAAAAGGAAGGACTGTGTAAGATTGCTAAAGGTGACCACGTACTACTTCGCAACTTCAATAGGAAGTGGAACAGCCCACGCTTTACCGGTCCCCATCTGGTAGAGGAGGTATCAATAAGAGCAGTAAAGCTACAGGACAAGCGTGCCTGGTACCACCTACACGACGTAAAGATCTACAAACTACAGACCCGCCCCAGCGCCACCGACAGGTCCATTGAGAGAACAGCAACAACATCGACAACGGAGGAAGAAAGTTCTACCACAGCCAGCGGTCCAAGTATTCCCATACCTTGTCACTCCCCAGACTCCCCAGAGACAATAACTGAAGAAGAAAGGGGTGATCCCCATACAGCCCACCCCATGATCACACGCTCAAAGAGTAAAAGCCACGTCCACCAGTTAAGCCCAAAAACCCCCTGCCCACCATCCACTGACCCATGTCCCCATTACAGTAGTAACTGAACTGAAGGACATTGCCTTACACAAATACACATGTAAACACGTGAATGCTCTCTTTTCTTTTCTCTCGCACATGCAGGAACCGCGTATTATTGTACTGCTAAGAAAGTAGATAACTAACAAATTCACTGCCCAGGAGTAGATGGTACCCTCAGACGATTATTACCCAGAAGAATTGTCACACCAATTTGTATATGAAATAAAAAGGCTGACGTACCTGAAAAGGAAAAGGGTACGTGTCTACTACACAGCGTTCCTTTTGGCCATAGAATACTCGATGCCCCACCTTCACCCATACTTGCCTGCCCTAAGAGATAGATCGCTTAGACTAGCGTGGGAACAGCTCTTCGCCTGGGCACTGAATGATTATTTGATAGGGAGAGCTTAAAAAACAACAACTAACATTTAATAACCAGCATATTGAGAATTTTCAGGCGGGCAACTCTAACGTCGCAAGTATACACTGCCGGACTGCAGCAAGGTAAGAGCAAAATGCCGGTGAAATTAGCATATGTAATAAAAGTAATAGGGATTTTGATAATCACCGGGTTCGTAGCTGCCTCTGTATGGCAGTACAGCTGTGCTATCAATATTATTGCTGTACCCAAACCTAACACACCCCCATCCCCAGCTGCAACAGGTGTTACGTCAGGTGATATTAGTAAAATTGCACACAAGCAAAATAGAGTTCAACGCAGCACATACTCAGATAATAAAGGTATTGACAATTATATACAAGATTCAGCACACGTCTCAAACAACACATGGTATCAACACATGACCCGCATTGGTAAACAGACAACAGAAGACAGCTGCTACGTTTGCTCATTAATACCATACGCCATGAGCGCTTCTCGAACATTTGTTGCCACAGAAATAGACGAAAAAACAGCACAATGCATAATATACTTGGCACTGTTCCAAACGAAAGGAAGATTTCAAGGGACAGTGGTGCATATGACGTGGAAAACACGAGACTCATACCCATACGAAAACAACTTCCTCAAGACTTATTTGAGTTACCACAAGAGCAGTTTACATGCTGAAGCATTCAGATACATAACAAGTGGTCCTGCAAAAGGAGAAACAAAGAAAGTAACATTGCAGTATTTATCATGTGATTGGTACGCCACTGAAGTTCCTGGTAAACTAGGATGCTGGGAGAGGCCACTGGTGACGATAACGGGGAAAGTGTACTTGGACAACAAATGGGAGATAGGAGTGGTTGGCAGCAACATTGTAACAAAAGAAACTATTTCAACTATCGATGCACACAACCACAGATGTTGGACGACTTGGATCAAATACGTGCCTATGCTCACATGGATAGAAACGGATGAAGACCCGATAACAATACTGCCGCTGACTGCACCTAAACTTTGCTACCAACATAAAGGAGAGGTGGACGTAGGATACAACACCAATTGTGGAAGCGTGATGGAGTTACCTGAGGGGGGAGCAGGAACAGCAGTGATAATGGACCATTACTGGGCCTGTGGAGAAAAGGCATATCACACACTGCCCCCTCTGTGGAATGGTGTATGCACGATGGTGCACGTCAATGTACCATCGCTAGTGGTACCCCAGAAGCATGTGAATGTGGCGAACTTTCCCAAAATGGATGAAGGGGACAAGAGAAATAAGAGATCTGCACCACCTCAGGAGGAGCCAGGGAACAGGACCAGCGGCAATGATACTGTCCTAAATAGACGGAAAAGACAAGGAAAACCTCTGACAGGAAATTACCTATGGGGAAGGTCGGAAACGGCACTCACTTCAATCCCGCCAGAACACAGACTATTTAGCAGAGCAGCAATGTTCTTCTCCTCAATAATCCATCCAGGACTACAGGCTTACGCAAACGCAAAATGGCTCCAGATAACTAGATGGGAACTTATGATGACCATCAATTCTACAGTAAACGGATTCAACGCGATAAAAGAGGAGCTGCGAGCAATAAGGAGGGTAGCACTGCAGAACAGATATGTATTGGACCTCCTCACTGCCATGGAAGGAGGAGTTTGCGCAAAGATAGGACAATCATGCTGCACATTCATTCCTGCCAACAATGCTGACAACGGTACACTGACAGAAGCAGTTTTACAATTGGTCCAGTTGCACTCCAAAATGGTGGATGAAAGTAAAGGTGTGAAAAAGGATGAGAGCTGGTTTTCGCTATTATGGTCATGGATGCCATCTTGGCTGTCAGATGGACTGAAAATTATAGTTGGTTGTATTATTTTGGCTGGACCTACACTGATCATAATAAGATTTTCGAAAGCCCAGAAGGCACGCACCACTGACGAGTTGCTTGAAATGGTCGGTATGCACCCACTGCTGCCAGCAGATGACGGCCAACACACAGGCATAATCATACAAGAGAGAGAGAAATTGCGCAACCAGATCATCACCAACCACCTGGACCCACCATCGGTGAAGGTAGAGAACCCAAGAAACCCCAGGAGTTACATAGGGAAATGGGTATACTGTACTCCTGGAGGAACCTGTGAATATATGTATTGGTCATTTGAAGATCATGTTAACCATTATGGACATTTAGGAGGAATAACTAAAATATGGAGAGTAAGAGGAGATAACGAAAAGGATATGTTTTTGGTCGACAAGTCGACCAGAGGGGGGACTGAAGTGGGAAAATGGAAAAACAGGCTCCCATCTTCCCCCTCTCGCGCCTGGCCTAAAGGTTCGCGGCCCAAGCACCCGCCACGAGAAGAGTTTGCCCATCTACCAGACGACCAGATACCCTGGTACAGGAACATAAGGATGTGTCCATCTGCCTGCCCAGCAGCCCGCCCTGCCCATGCCGATGCCTGCGGCATGGATCAACTAGACTAAAACCTATACGTTGTTAGAGATGCCATGACGACCTAGCCAACAGATAGCACACCTGTGCCAATATACACACTGGACACTCCCGCACCAATCTACACGAAGAATATACTCAGTGCTATGACGTAGGCGACAGACATACTCACGGACGTGCATCTTTATTATTTTCCACATAGGCTCTCAAAATGCAGAAACGCAAGACGCACCATGAACTCATCTAAAGAGCTTGCTTACGCTTCTTCTAAACCTAGGTGCCATAATGAGAATTATAACAAAGACACGATACTGGTCATAAGACAATATGAGACTATAACCTAACGGTTCCACCTATACACCAGGCCTAAGTAGGCCGCACGCAAGAGCTCCCGTGGACGTTAACAGAACAAGAGTCAGGTTGCTGATCCTGCAGAATGAGCCTGGCGAAAGCAGACAGCCAAGGTCGTAATGTTGCAAACCCACATTCCAAAAGCAGACATCAAGGGCACAATGTTGCAACCGCGCACGCCGTGCACCAACATCAAAGTCGCACCTGCAAATTAAACCAGGCACACAGTGGAAAAACAATATTAATTGTGCAGAATTCTGCCTCAAACACGGTCCCACCTCACGTGACCAAGCCAAACCTGACAAGATGCCAAGCTCAGGAGGAAGGAGGCGTCTGGATCCCTCGTTACAAGACACAGGCAGATACACTTGAAAGGATCAATGGACATCTGTGACAGTGGGAGTAGTCGGCCGTCCAGCTCATGAATAAGTCTTCACATTGTCTGCATGTACCCATAGTGAAACATTGTTGCAAATTGCAGGTACACCGAGAGCTGGGAACAGCGATGGTCCCAGGCTGGGAAGCTCACGGGCGCACCAATCAGAACATGGGGCTCTTATCACTGACGCCATTAACATTAACCAATCATTAGGAGTCTTCATGTAACAATTCTCATGTATCTAATTGTAGGGAAAACCCAGATATATTACCTGACTAACCCTTGTCCACTCATATTATTCTCTATACGTATGCTATACTAACCCTACCACTCAAGCAACCAATTAAGAGTGGCGATAGGTTTTTTGTTAACTTTCTAAAGTGACGCAAGTAGCGCGTCATACTACAGTAAAAAGGGCCTGCGAGCCCCACGATTGTGTGTGTGTCAGGTCAGACGCGTATGATCCTTGACCCATCCCTCCCGTTTGTGTTTAATAAACAGCAGAGTCACCTTGCTTTTTGTGTGTGTCTCATACTCTATCTCTTTTGGGATATACGGGAGGAGTTGGGGCCTCCCTGCCCAGAGGTCTGCGGAGGACGGCCCGGCCGACCCCGGCAGAATTTCCCCTCGACACTGTATTTCTATCCCTATTGTGTATCCTCTATATACTGCCTAACTCTTCTTGAGAGAAGTCTGACTGCTCAGCCACAGCTACCAGGTAAATCTGGGTGGGGCAGACTGCTACCAATTGGGTTTACTGCTAACACCTGTAGTCTTAAACTTTTTGCAGTGGTCCCTAAGGGAACTGCACAGGTTTCTGCCTAACACCCAGTCTGTATGGGGCAGCTTGAGGACCACATGATCTGCAGCCATGGTGCATCCCAGGCTGCTTGTGTGGGTCATGTTCCTGGCCAGATGATCCATGCCCTCTGCATTTCTATCCAACACATTGCTACTCCCACATAGTCTCTCGAGTCTGTACACGTCCACCACTTGTGCTGGGCCCACAGTGGTGTGATGCAAGGGACCAGGCTTGTTGCTGTGGTGCTTCTGCCATTGGCTGCAGGTCTGCAACCCTCAGTTGGACATCAGCCCCAGAACCTGACTCAAACTCATGGGAAGGTGGCCTTGCAGCCGTAATCACTGCAGACGTGGGATCCGCTGCTGACTGGCCTTGTGAAGCCAGCTGCACTGTCACAGAACCAACAGCACATCTGACCTGCCCATTGGGGCACTCACCTTCTTCTTCTGCGAGTCCTCCATGTCTGGTTCTACCTCCAAATCACCAGTCAGAAGAATCCGAAGAGGCGGGGACAAGACCGATGAAGGCCTGTAGCTCCTGTGTGTTTTCATGTTGCACTACCCCACAGCCTCATCTGGTGGACTGCCGTACCCCCTCCTCTATCTACTTCCTCCTTCTCCTTCTCATCTGAATCTGCTACTTCATCACCTGCACATGGACAAAGATCGACATTTGAAGTCATGTGTGTCCTGACAAACATGCACATGTGCATCAAGGGCAGGCACACAAAAAATGGCAGGACACCTATGTATGTGACATCGTGACTGTGAGGGGTAAGCCATGGATACATGTCATTTTTTCTGACATGAAGCACCACGCCACCCCTGGTCCAGTCCATGTTGTTAGTGGACACATAGACGTACTGAAGTGGCGGACACAATGATGCAAGGGATAAGGCAGCATTTGTCAGGTATCCATTGACGGACACATACAGGGCTATCCTGTAAGACAGGTATTATTGTGTTGGGCTATATGAACACATCTGTTAATCGACCATGCACCTACATGACATGCAATGAGACAGGCACCAAAACTGTGGCAATGAACAATACATGTGATTGTGGCATTGTTTGGTGGGACATAGAGTAGTGCCTTGTGGGTGATGTGTGCCTGTTATGTTTTGTTAGTATATATTACCCCAGTTACCACCCTCTAGAGGGGTACCCAGGCTTTTGTTTACGGACGACATGTCGAACAGAGAGGAAATTTAAATAATTTTAAAAAAGACACCACAAAAAAGACTTTGTCACTTAAAATGAAAAAAAAAAATTAAAGGAAGAAAATAATAACACAAAATAACAAATGTAGACAAACCACAAAACCCAAGACAAAGAAAAGCAGTTTAAGTGCAAGGGAGGGCATACAGGGATTGGAGAAATGAAGTTTGCAAGTTTGGAAAGTTCTTGGAGGATTACACAAATCTGTTAGGAACCAAGATCAAAAAATCAATGGGGAAAAGTAAAGCGGTTTCCTTAAAATATAGAGCGGTTTCACAGCTATGTCCACAAACCAATCACTTATCATAGCCCAGGCTATGAAGATAATCCAGACATGAGTCACTGACCAATCAGAATGCACGCTGCAGCTGCATAGGTACAAAATACATAGATCTGCGTCAACATCCTCACCCAATGACAGCGCATGCTGTGTAGATGAGGCCACCCCCACGCCATATGATGCAATCAGTGCATGCAACATTGGGCAATCGGAACGCAGCGCCAAGGCTGTGCCGGTAGACTTGTCATATATCTGCGTCAACATGCTCAACCAATGACACCGGGAGCTGTGCAGATGCAGCTACTGGGTCCACATGCGCGGTCGATGACAAGACGTCCCTGCCAACAGATTGGACTGGAATATTCACCACACCCATAGCAAATCACATAATATTTATCATTGCTTTTAGTCCATGCTAGTGAACAGATCTTCCCAGTTACTGCAAGATAGTTTGGCTCCATATACCTTATTTTTCAATCCTTTTTAACCACTTTGTACTAATACTCTTTTCCTTTGTCTTACTTGTTCTGTTTGACTGTTCTTTGTTTTAGGTTTTTTTAACATTTTTAATTTTTTGTGGTTTGCCGTTTTTGTGTTGTCATTTTTGTTGTTTTATATTTTCCTCCACTGACAGACTTTTAACATCATGTCTGAAAGAAGTGGCAGCAGCAAGGGTGAGGTGGTTTGGGTTCTGAATCGGTCCCCGCCAAGGAAGAGGCTTACTGGAAAGAAGACCTGTTCCGACAGTTCGAGGTACTTACATGTCAAGGAACACTGTTCCAGAAAGGAGGCTGAGGAGGTGCAATGCACCTTGTGCCACAAGCTGCTATGATGTGGCCCTTCGACTATTCCATTGCAGAGCTTGGTCACATCTGTACTCATAAATCATCTAGTTTGTGTCCACTGTAATGATGTTGATGATGCGTACAGGAAGGCCCATGGGCAACATAAGGTGAGGATACATGGGCCTTGTTCGTTACACCAGCGAGTATCTTCAGCTCCTGCATTAGCACCTCCATCCACTATTGCAACACCTCCAATCACCATCAAAGCCACAAGTCCTCCTAGTGGTTCCTCAAAAACACATGCTTTCTTTCAGTCAGGATAATCCTAAGCACTGTATGGCCCAATTGGGTTGTCCCGGGAGGAGCCACGCTTGAGGATTGGCTGTCTCTGAACATCAAGTTCATTGTCATACCTATTTTTTTCTAAAGTGGCAATTCCCCCGTTATTAGAAAAAACTGAAAAAAACACACAAAAAACAAATACCCCCAAAAATATTTTCCTTTTTAAAATCTCTTTGATACATGTTTGACTCTGGTTGTTCTGATCTCTTCAGACCTTTCCCTTTCTATCCCTCTCACCACTCCTCCCTCCTGGAGTTAATCACTTTCTCCTTTCCTCCCAGCTCACCCTCTCCTCCTCTCCCCTGCTGAAGTCCTGGCTGAAACTGAAACTGCACTGGTCACCTGGCTACCCTCTGTTCTTGGGCCCAGCCCCCCTCCCCGCCAGTTGCACCTGCACGGCCCCCCTGTCAACCCTGGCACTCTGGGGCTGTTTCTGTATCCCCCAGCCCCCTACCAGCACTTGACACCTGATGTCTGCACTTACCCTTGCACCTGCCACCAGCTGGCCGCACTTCATATTTATTGTTCTTATTTATTGCTTTTATTTATTTACTGTTTATCCTTTGTACTGCACTTCCCCTTCGCCTTCCCCTCACATTTTTCCCCTTCCCCCGCTCCCCTCCACATTGCGATCTCAATGTCACCTGGCCTAGTAAGATTGTTGTCTCTGTCTTCCCTCTGTTCCCCTCCCTTGTCGGGTCGCACCTTGAAACACTTGTGTAGAGGTGCATTATAAAAGCCATATCATATCATATCATATCACATCCTAATGTTTTTTCCTTCCCTGTTCCACAACCTCTCTTTCCATCACCCGAAAGTTCTATAAAAGACAGATGAAATGAAACACACACTGCAAAAATAGATTACAACTCCTTATGCAATCTATTTCATTCGATTTGTGTTGCTGAAATTTATTTTTCAGAATTTTATTCATAGCCGTGGTTTTGGTGTTCATTGACTTTTACATAGCCGTGGTTATGGGATGATGGTCAGAAAAAGAACGTTTTATATATTTTTTTTATATATACTTTTTTTGCAATGAGTGGTCTTTAAAAGTACTTTTTTGGGGTACAGTAGTTCTGCACATTTCGAATACTGCTTTGATGTTATACATTTTTTATTCTGACAATGTGTCACACTCTTCAATTCCCTTATGAGATCCCTTTGAAGTTTTCAAAAATAAACTCAATGTATTTCCATGCACTTTCCTCAGATGCTGTATTAAATGCCTTTTCCTAAAAGTAAAATATATTCTACTCCCTACTAAATATCGCTCTCCACAAATCATACATGCAGCTAATCTTCCCACATTACCATCCTCAAACCATAAAAATTAACTTAGCCAATGCATCTAAAAATATTCTCCAATTTTCAATTTTTGTTGTTAAATCAAAATCACCTCTTCCTCTGCAAGCTTCTATAAAAGGATCAGAACTTGAAAAAATCAATTTAAGAGTTGTCAACATCTTCTTCACTAGTTCTATCAATTGTTCAACAAATAAAATGTTCCACAAATATCCACTCAAATATCCAAACATCTAATATGCATTCTTCAACCTCACTACTGCTAATGGCACAGGTCACTTTCAGTACAATGGAAAGTGAACACTACCCTCCAATATAACAAAGTGTTACATGAAATATCTTCAATCAACCAATCGAACATTCGTTTACATCACCTTTATAGCCTCATAAAATAAACCTGATAGCTGCGGCTACCATAGGAACGTTATAAGCGTGGGTGCATAAATCAGCCAAAATACACAACATCCCATTGGTCTAGAGAAAGCTGAAGGTATCAAAGCACCAAGTGTGCCACACTGTAATTGTTTATATCTTAGCCATGGATACGACCTCCAGTTGTTTCTGGGTTTAACCATGTGTACGGTTCGCCCGATCGCATCAGTTGTGATGGTAGCCGCGGTTATGAAAATATGTTTTAAAAAAATATATATTTACAAATGTATATATGAGTATAGTCAGTAGTCCTTGTAAGTTGTATTTTGAGATATATACAGTGTAAGAGATCGTGCGAATGGAGTGCAGAAGCATGAATATATTCACTTTTGATACAGTGGGTGGTAGGGATCAAGAGGGTGGGGGTAGGGTCTATGGATGGGTGAAGAGATGGTAGAGGTACAATGGTGGTAGAAAAGGTGCCAAACATATAAGGTGTCATTTGAGCTTTTCTGTCTGTAAAGAAAAGAAAATATAATTAGTTAAAGAACATACTTTATGAAATACAATTACTTACAGTTGTTTTGACCCTCATAAGTAGTACATCATACACACTATCTTTCATACAGCATTTCTGTGTAGTACACTGTTGGTGTCTTCGCATATAATAATCATTGGGTCATTGGGAAGAAAGTGCATTCAGAAAATCCATGTTTTCCCTTGACAGTTTCTGAGAGCTCCTTGTGAAGGAGCACCATTCCCAAAAGGAGGCTGAGGAGGTGCAGTGCACAATTTGCTAAATCCCACAAAGCTTGGACACATCTGTGCTGATAAATCACCTAAGTTTTGTGCACTGGAACAACGTTGATGATAACTACAGGAAGACGCATCAACACCATAAGGTGAGGATGCATGGATCTCATTCCCTTCGTTAGTGTGCATCAGCAGCTCCTGCATCGAGAACACCCTCAGACACAGTTGAAGCCACAACTTGTTCCAATGGAACACCAAACCCTCCTACTGCCACGTTACCGGCACATGATTTTTCTGAGCTAAACACTCTTTGCAGTGTATGCCACAATTGAGTTGTCCTGCAAGGTGCCACACTACTTGATTGGCAAGTAACTGTGGGGCTAATTCACAGAAGCATTTTATAATAGCAAACCCCCATTGGAAACGCTGTCTGAATTAGGCCCTGTGTATCAAGATGTGAATTGCAGAGCAAGATTACAAGTGCAAGCAAATCAACATTTCACCTCAGAGGAAGTTGCCAATTCATTATTTCAGTTTGTGTTTTTTTTAATATGTTTGTTTTCAGTGGCATAGTACTATATTTTGTGTAGTCCAACAGCTGCCATGACATCAACCTTTGCACCAGCAACCACCAAGACAACCTCTGCACTTTCATCTTCAACCACAATACCTCCCAGGACCTACACCAGGATCCAACCTCTAGTATTTCTGCCCAAACCAGATCTGAAGCAGTGCAAAATGTTGTGCTGCAAATGTCACAACTGGATCACGGTGGGAAGGTTTAGGACAAATGCAAGCAAATAAACCTTTAACCTCATATCAACTTTCAACACTGCACAAGACAACCATTGTACATTGATCAGTGCACCAAACCAATATCTTTGCAATGCACTAAAAGAAAGGAATTCATCCACATCTTCCTGAAACTCCAAACGGGAATCTGTAAACACAGCATATAATCTTAATTCAAAATCTAATTTGTAATCTTCAGCAACAACCAAAGACACAATTACTTAATATAACTAACACACTGCAAATAAACCTTTACATATGTAAATATTTACTGACACTGTCACATCAGCCACACACTCAGCATGTGCAGAGTGTGAGTTCTGCAGTCAGAATGATTAAAGACAACAAAATGGTGTCTATTATACTTTCCAAAATCAATGACACAAAAAGAGAACTATCGTAAGCAAACTACTAAAACGGCTGACACATTCTCACTGCAAACTATCACAGGCAAGTATACAATTGCAGCAGTAACAGCATCCAATTGCAAACACTGAAACACATACAAAACCTTTTTTTCAAACTATATTTTTATAACCGCAGCTATTCCTCACACGTCTATAAACACCCTTTTGTAGCTGTGGATACGCGTACATTTTTTTACTAACTCAAAAACACACATTGCCAACCTTTCTAGGTTCAGATGACACAAGGATAGAAATGAGGACAGGGAATCAGAAATACATGTAAAATTGTGTGGTCTAACATCCACAGAATAATATGATTATTGAACAGAAATGTATAACTTAATACCTGTGGCTATATACAAAGCGGCTGGTACCGTAGGTATCAATCAACCAACGTCATACGTTAATGTGAGTACGTATGCCTAACATCATGCTGTATACTCGTAGGTATATGAACACCCAATGAAATTTTGTCTTTCTGTTTGTCAAAGCCATGGCTATCGGGAAAAACAGCAGGCAGATACTTTTCTGCCCTCCCACGCCCTTGCCAAGTGCCCCCCCCCATCTATGCCAGCTCCCCCCATTTCCCTGATGGCCCCCTCACCTCCCCTTCTCTTTCCCATTCCCCCACAACAATCGTCATTTCTGTGACACAGTTTTGGTATGAATGTCAGCTAGCCACAGGTATACCCCGGGCAGGATAACACCCAATAACATTGTTTGTTTCTATTTGTCATAGTCGCAGCTATCAGGAAAAATGTCTTGAAAAAATGCTTTGCTGCTCTCCCAAGCCCTCAACAAGTGCCCCCAACATCTATGCCAGCTCTCGCCTTTACCCCTGATGGCCTCCTCACCTCCCCTGCCCTCTCCCATTCCCCCATAACACTCTGATTTCTGTGACGCATCTTGAGTTGAGATGTCGGGTAGCTGCAATGTTCATGCCGATAATGGAGGTTACAGAAAAACTTTGTGTTACAAACTCAGGCCTAAGATCCCCTCCAACTCTCAAATTTCACTTGGTGTTCAATTTACCTCCCCCCAACTGTAGCCTGGTGACATTTGCATGTTTTTGGACCTGCAAAAGCTATGTTTCTGCGTTTCATTTTCCAATACCCTTGACTGTAGCTGCATCTATCTCTTGCATCAGGAACAAAAAGATGGTGTCTATTTCATTTATAAACACCCGGTTTCTTGGCAATTTACCTGAGATATAGATATTTATTTTGGAGAAGGGGCACCTGCTTCTCCATAAAATATTTAAAAACCACTGGATGGAATAACCCCAAACCACAAAAGGGCCTCGAGTCAATGCTTCGTGCCCAAGTTGTTTCGCACCTGGTCCAAACCTGTCCAGCAGGTTGGTCTGTGAGGTCCAGCAAAAATGTTACTTTTTTGTCTATGGGAGCATTAATTGAGACTTTGTTAATGGATGCAACTTTGTTTTATATTTTCTTATTAACTTTTTTATTTTTTAATGAATCATTCCTAAAATGTGCAGTGTGGGGGGGGCAGAGGTAAGAGGGTAGAATTGGCGTACCTAGCTGTCCTCACAATTTCGACCAAATCCGTTGCACGAGTCAACATTTATTAGCAATTCCTTTTTTAATGATTTACTATGGGAGTCCGAAGGCGGCTCTATAATATATTTATTATTTGTTTATATTGCCACTCATTTGTTTGTCAGGACCTTTATTTACTTAATTTTGGTTTCACGCACATATGTTTAAAAAAAAATATAAGTCATTTCTTGCCCACGTAAACAAAAAGTTAACATCTAGTTGAATTTCACCAGTTTGCTTTATTTGACACAATAGTAAATTACAGCACTATCTTTAAACATGGAATAATTTACAGTTTCATCTAACATTCCATAGTGATGAATGAATCATTTACTAAATTAAACAGCAGCAATTGAAAGCTAACATTTTCCACAACAGATTAATACTGAAGTGTAAATTCACATGCATGTCTGACACCAGATAATCGTGTTAGTGAGTCTTTTGCTACTGCTGGCATTTTCGATCAAACTATTTATGGTTTTGATAAATAATAACTGCCATTCCACAGTTACATCAAAGCCTTCGTGCAAACAAGTGACCCGCATAGAACAGATTGCTCCAAATGGAGAGAGTACTGTAGCCGAGGACCATTGTGTAAGTGGAGCACTCAAGAGCTGCAAGTCACATCCCCCGGCAGTGCTCGCGCCCAGACCATGTATCTATCACAGCATCCCCTGCCTCTCTCATCCGATGCAGCCCGAAAATGCATCCACCATGCACCTGAAACGGAATTGTATGTGATTTGGTGTAAAAGCCAGTGTAGGTAATATATTATTGAAATATGCATCTATTGGCGAATACTGTCAATGAAATTGAAGGTGCAGAATTATTTCAATTTTGGCAATTCTATTCATGAATATTACTATAACGGTTTAATGCCGCGCTTTATTTTGATTTCTCGTACTTCTATGAACTGTGAAATGGGCGTTACAGGCCAGGGTCAGGGCTGGGAGCGCTATTATTGGCCATCCCCTGATCTATAGGTGGAGGAACACCAGGCCTCTCCCCGTCGGCAGTAATGCCATTATACAGTGGCTAGATCACAAATCCTGATTTAAAACTAAAGAAAGGAGTTCGAGAAAGGTCTGAAAACTTTGACAAACGCATTTTTAAGTGGATTTTTGGAACAGTGTCCATTAATGCAGAATACTGGGAGAGGCACAGCAGGTCTGGTAAAAGTGGTGCTCTGCTGACCCACTGTTTACAATGGAATTTTATAATTAAGAAATAAACACAGATATTAGGCACTAATGCCTTATCGGGTTCTCTGATGTTTGCTTGAGAAAGTTTGCTGGAGGCCCATTTGCTTGCATTTCTTTTAACACATTTCCTCGCAAGAAAATGCACGTGGAGAACCCCTCCGACCCTCCCACATCTCCCCCACCATAATGTAATATCTAAACCCAACCCCCCATATTTATTTCCAAGGAAATGTGTTAGAAAGAATGGAACAAATGGGTCGCGAGCAAATGGGCTATCTCGACCCGATGGAAGCAAATGACTGGCCAGTGAAGCCCCTGCTGAGGCTTGATAGCTGCTATATCACAGGAATGTGCTCACAGAGAGGTGGAGTTCATGGACTAATTGAAGCAAGGCGATAAGGAGGCAATGCATTGTGTAGCTGGACAAGCAAGTAAGCAGTTTGGGTGGCAGGGTGAAAAAGTAGTGTGCACAAGTGGCAGCCATATTGAAAGTCATGGTAGCTGGATGAAAAGGAATAGTATGTCTTTACGCCCAAATCAAGGTTTAGTCAAGTGGTGGGGCAGTGGTTCTGGGTCATTAACCCGGCCTTCGGAGGCCGCTCCCAGCAAAGATTGCCTTTTTTAGACCGCTTGGGAGTGGTCTCCAAAAGGTGCAATTTTGACTACACAGGGGTTGGGGGTAGGTTCACTGCCTGATCCTATGCCATTTGCTCCCACCTCTGCCCTGCCATGTCTTGTCCTCCCTCTCTCCACGACTGCATCCCACGAGCGAGCCCCCTTGCTCAACCCCCTTCTCTTTCTCCACCTCCAGTCCCTCCTCTTCCACCAACCCACTCCAGGTCGCCTTCATTTCCCAAACCACCCCCAAGAAACCATGTATCAGCACTGGCAGTTTCCTCTTCCAGCTCTGAAGCATGACCCAACTGTTGTAATGCGGCCTTATTTGGGTAGACTGTTCAGGGCACCCCAAATACTGCTGGTCAAAATATGGGGCAAGCACTGAATGGGGGGAAGTGCACAGGGTTGGGGGTAAAGAAGATGATGAATAGTGAGGGAATGTGGTGCGTGGCTGAGCACGGAGCTCACACCATGCAGAGGGAGCTCAAAAACCCTGGGCAAAACCATAAGGTAATGCCTGCAGATCAGATAATAAGGATAAGAAGGACCCCAGTGGTGGCTGCTAAAGAGGTATTACAGCCCTGGGGTTACTTTTTTGTTTACCTTTTTTGTCACCCAATGCATTGAAGATGAAGCGCCAAGTCTGTAGTGCTGTGATTCTAACCTGTGGCTTTGGATTACACGAAGATCTCTTATGCAAGTGTTTAACCCGCCGAGCTATCCCAGTAGAATTGAAACACTATAATCGTGTGTAAACAGCCACAATAAATTGCTTACTTACGCATCACATTCTTCCACAATGTTTGCTGTTTTGCAGTGCTGTAAACAAGGGTTGTCACCCAAATTATCTATATTCAGTGTGCTGTGTTGCAGTACTGTAAACAAGAGGTGTCATCCAAATGATATGGATTCAGTGTGCTGTGTTGCAGTACTGTAAACAAGAGGTGTCATCCAAATGATATGGATTCAGTGTGCTGTGTTGCAGTACTGTAAACAAGAGGTGTCATCCAAATGATCTGGATTCAGTCTTCTGTGTTGCAGTACTGTAAACAAGAAGTGTTATCCAAATGATCTGGACTCGGTGTGCTGTGTTGCAGTGCTGTAAACAAGAGGTGTCTGCCAAATTATTTGGATTCAATGTGCTGTGTTGCAGTAATGTAAACAAGATCTGCCATCCAAATGATCTGGATTCAGTGTTCTGTTTTGCACTACTGTAAACAAGAGGTGTCATTCAAATGATCTGGATTCAGTGTGCTGTGTTGCAGTAGTGTAAACAAGAGGTGTCATCCAAATGATCTGGATTCAGTTTAGCAACCTCTGGAGAACTAAAGGACACGTCTGACTGCAAGGATCCAAACCTGTGACTTGCACATTTGCACACTGATCTCAACAACACACGGTTTGCTCTAATTGCTATTCGAGTGTCAAGTTCAACTATTTTAAAAATAGTGGGTGTATAATTTTTCGACAAGCAAAAACAGAGCTGTGATATAACGCAAGTAAATATTCTCTTTAAATATTTACTAAGGGTGTTTGGTTCAGAGCAAAGACAGGCACACCGTATTGCAATAATTCAAAGAGTGGAGACTCAGGCGATTTGTGGCCATGTCAGCATTTGCTCATCATTGCACTATTTCATTTCTGATGGCTTTTCAAATAGCGTCAGGCCTTTTGTAAAACATATTGTCCCCAGCAATCTCATTAAAAGTATTGCTAATATGCGAGGAGCTGATGTGGGAATGAGGTTGTTGGGAAATTTGACCAAGACAATAATATTTTTCAGATATATGACAATCATTATTAAAGACACAATTATATCGTTCACCGTTTAGTATGAATGACTAACAAAGCAATTCAAGATTGACTTTCATTCCAGAAGCAAGCACCAAGAGGTTGACGGAATGACCGAATTGCGCTATACGAAACCTCTTTGCGTTGCCTTCCATTAGTATTAAAAAGAAAGCAGTCCAAGCAACCTTCTCTCTCTTCCTTCTTTGGACTTGTGCAACTTCCCATCCTCATTCATGGAACTTAGTACGATTAAATACATCCTCAAAAGTTAGTAACAGTTGCTAAATACTTTAATCAAGCTAGACTCGGTACTCCAGGATTGATCAATTGTTTAGAGTAAATGTTATAAAGACTAAATCAGTCAAATAATAATAGAAGCATATAAATCGCAACTTTAATCTGAACTTTGACCTAGCCCCATTTTTAATCCCCTCAACCCGTCAGACAGTTAATACATGGAGCAACATAGGCAATTTGCGATGCACTGCACAAAGCAAATGCGCTGCTCTCACACCACCTTTTGCACGAAAAATGATTTGCATTGAATATTTGCAGCTTCAACTGTCACTCATAACCCATGTTCATCGTGCACACCTGCAGCAGCCCACAACTGTGTTGAATGTGTTGTCTATAGGGGCACAGTCCACATTATTTAAACAACAAAACACACAATAGCTCCAATGATACCTAATATTGCTGATAACCATACTGGCTTAAACTTGCCCTGCCCCAATTATGAGGTTTTGTATTGGGTTGTTTAGTGTTTCTGTATATCGCTTGTATGCCCACATGAGCAAGAAAGGAGCATTATTTGCATATTCAGACCTTGGGAAGGGTGCTCCGCCAATCAGGTGGCGGGAAATGCAGGAGTGAACTGCCAGTTTACACCCACGTTTTCCTACCCCGGGTGCCGCCATCTTTATTGTTGCCCCTCTCTATTGCTTCCCTAAGCCGCCACCCTTCTCTCACACCCCCTAAAACGTTCTGCACCCGTACCCACAACCCCCTACATCCCAACCCACTTACCTGCTGGACCAGAGATTTCTGCTTCAGTCCCAGTGTTCCATCCTATCCTCGGCCACCATACAAATAGTATCTTGTTTTATTTGCTGGAGATTGGACTCCCCTCAATATGTGCCCAGCTCGTCTCCACTAAAAAAACACAATTAAAACTATGTTCGGCCCCAACGGTGCCCCAGGTTGCGACTAACTATCACCCCCTTGTTAGGGCCATACAGGGCCCAGGCTCCCCCTTTCTAGCACATAGATTATCGAGGAAGGACCATACGGCCAAGTGTACATTTTTGGGAGAAATTTTTCAATGATTTACAAAACATCCGCCAAGCTACCCAATGACCCTTAAAGAAGGTCACATGAGCATTCTTTTGTAAAGACCTAGCTTCATAGTATGATCTTCCATGTGATTACTCCTTGAGATTCAAACGATGGCCCCTCCGACATCAACACTTGCACCAAAAAGGATACTAACTTACCATGACATATGTACTTGCCTGTTTTTAAACCACTACTGAAGGACCACAGAAATGCACCCAAAATTGCATGCAATAGTCATGGGGACACACTTAGCTCCTTCATCTAGTGAAATAGTTGTGAACATTCTAGCTACATCTCAGGAACACATTGCCTTTCTAATGCAAGCTTAGAAACACAGGAGGCAAATATTCGTGGCTTATGTGACAGATTGTAATCTGTGAGCGTGGTACAGGCTGAACTTCTTTGATTTTTAGTGATAAATTGATATGGGCAATTCTGGCTCTGAGTGTGAGCTCTGTTAATCAAGCTCACTTTCGTATTACTTCATGCTAAAACGTACAGTACCTCTGCTGTGGCTGTCTACTGACACCCCAGAAGCTGCCCTGTAGTGACAACATGGCAGGTTCTGAGCTCATATGTCTGCCTGAACACAGCCTGATGGGACCCACAGTTCCAACAGAAAAGAGCTGACTTTTATCTTAAGTAGCCCTGATTCAAATTATATAATTGTGGAAGACAAGAGACTGGTGGCAGTTTGCTTAATAACTAAATATATGGCACATCTGGGTTTGACTTGGTGGCTACTGGGATTAAAAAATGATAAAGTCACAAGCATTTTAGATTCTTTCATTTTCAGCACAGTGCTCAGTGTTTCATTCGTCACAGGGCCTTGTGCATATGTTGTTGTCTGGACTGGGTTAATCCAAAGTAACCATTTGGGACCCATTCAGGAAACCCTCTTTTTGATCCCCCTGAGAAGTCTTAACATCTTCTCCAGGTGAACACTGGAACTCTCCCTGTGGAGTTAGTTATGAACCATTGCTCTGAAAGGCAGCACTGTCAATAGAATGGGCATTCCACACCAGGGTGCTGATTACTGGAGAGCTTTTGAGGGAGGTAGAGGGATGGACTGGGTGGGGTAAAGTGCCCAAGCAGAAAACTTTCCAGTTAAGGAGGGGTTCTACATCTTCATCTTTCCTAAATATCCCAAACCTCCTGTCTCAACCCCATTTTCCGCAGACACAGTGCTCTGGGAATGACATCACCAGACAAGGAGATTCTAAAAGAGCAGTCAGTACTGGAACCCTTACAGAATGTTAGAAGGGAACTAATCTGCTGTAGTTTTTTCCTATATAAGTGACCTTCTATTTGTTGATTCATCCTTGAACAATTGAAGAAGAAAGGTTTATCTGGAACCTTTTTGGGAGTGCATTCTGCTCCAAAGTCCTCTGACATAGAGGTGAAGACCAAGATTGCCACGGAAGCGGTAACCTGCTTACTGGAGGTGACAGTTCTCTGCCAGTACTCCCTACAAACCTTCCTGGATGGGAAGTGCAGAAGAAAAGACATATTTCTGGAGACCCTGGAATGGGTCCCCATCACCCAAATGGCAAGCACCAGCTCTGGACCCTGCTTTCCTGCTTTGATCCATTTTGGACCTGGCATGATTGCTTCAAGGTGCTTTTGGACCCATTGCAAGAACCCAGAGTTGCCTTTGACAACCATCATTTTTTTTTTAAATCTGCTGTTTAGTCATCAAGCCACTGACTCAACTCATCACCTGCCTGTGCTCCAGCCTTTGGAAGCCAATTGCCTTTGAAGAACCGCATTGCATCATGGAACACTTTTGAGCGACTCATCCACTTCAAGACAGCGACTCTACACATTGCTGCCTAGTAACTTCACCCAAATTCAAGTCAATAACTGCTGCACCTAATCTAAACCTAGATCTACTAAATCGCAATCCATTCTGCCTCAAACATGAATTGGAATCTTTGTTTTTAAATGGTGCAGCAACTCTTTTAAACACTTAAGCTCATGGTTTGCTTCCTCTGTTAGTCAATAGAGTTACAGAATTATCCTCTATGTGGTCTCCTCTTTATCTATCCTGGTTAGGATGCCTGGATACTATCAAAATAATGTTATCCTATCTTACCTACCAATGCTTCCTGTACCTCTCCAAACTACATATTTTAAGTCCATTAACTCAATCTTGCTTAATTTCCTATGGGGAAAGGGTGAATGCAAGAGAATTGCTATTAACAAGCTTAAAGCTCCTTTTGAAAATGAAGGTGTCCAATTTCACGACTTTAAACTGTATCACAATGCTTTCCTACTTAAGCAGACCAGTTGCTGGTTTGCCCCACCTGTTGCTGGGGATATCCCCTCCTGGTGCATACTTGAGAAACAATTAGTTTCCCCTTGTGAAATTGTTGACATGTTCTATATTTTTGACCACTCTACCGCTGCATACCCACACCCTATCAAAGCCTCAAGATCTGCCCTAACAATCTTACTTTTCCCATCCCTCAATCAAATCCCCATCCCTTGAAATATCATATTTGTGGCATGGCATGTTTATCACTATCAACAACAGAGTATTATATCGTAGGCCCTGGCTCACCAAGGACATCAGATTCATTTATCAAATTGTACAATATGTGGGATGTTTTTATCCACGCATCCAAGCCCTACCTCAAAACTGTGCAGTACTGACATGGAAAACATCATGATGGCCAGAGCTTCCCAGAAAATGCACAGGGAAATGCATGAAGAATAGGCTGCCACTCATTTTTGCCGATGTTATGGGCACAGAAGGACACTGCCTAAAACCACCATTGGACTACCCACACAGTAGTCTGAAACCATTGGGAGTGGCAATGCTGATTGCCAAAAGCAAACCCATAACTGTTGGGAATTCATTTTCTTAAATCCCAAAAAGGGGTGCAGTACCAGTACTCACCACTATCCAAAAGCCGGCGTTTTAAAACAACACCAGATTTTACTTTTTGTATAAAACTGAATAAATGAACCCAAAGCAGGCCAAAGAAAGACTTACTGAGAGGTGGATCCAATGTAAAGTTATATTCTGAAGTGACTTGAAGGTTTATAACAAGACTGGCTGAGCTGTTGATTTCAGCAGTTTAAGTAAATTTGGACTGAAAGACACTAAAAATCTAAATGTTTAAATTGACTGAGTGACCTACTTTTGAGTGTCACATAGGTTTCAATTGTTTTAATGTCATAGTTTTAAACTTAGAATCAGCATTCTAGCTGCATATGTAAAAATGTTCAGTTTTATTTGAATGCAGAAAACTGGGGAACAGAAATGACATGTAGCTAAAAACTGGCTTAAAGAGATTCCAATTTTGCCTGGCAATTACCCCCCATCAGGAGTGAAACTTGAGTCACAGCTGTGTTCCCAGGCCTATCTGCCTTTTGCTGGCCACACTAAGGATATGCCATCTCTCTGATAATTGAATTAAGGGGAGCCCCCACAGAATACAGAAGCTCTGAACAAAGCCCTGTCCTGACTCAGGCAAATGTTTTATTGGCGGGAGTCGTAAATGGAGCTTCCTCCTGGAAGGACAGGGGCGGGGCACTGCCTGTGAGAGCAAGCTGGCTTGGCAGAACTGGAAAAACCAGAAATTCAACCTTGTGCTGGGGGAAACCACACCCCTTTGAGGCCAGAACATAACTCTAAAAAGATGAATAACTTATAGTACGGACTTGTGAAAATTATTTAAATGACACCATAATTCTTGTGATTTTTCTGCCCACATTTTAAGACGTGTTAGGACCCGGTGGTATGTTCAGGGGGGTTTTAGCGGAAAAGAGGATATTACTCAAAATGTGTGCATGTGAAAAATCTGACACTTCATCAACTAATGTCCATACTCCTTGCGCACATGTGTGTAAATTTGGGGTAATGTCCGGTATTGCAAACCAGTTAAAAAGTACAAAATATTGCCATTTCTGAATGCAAGCTCTCAGGAAGAGCAGATTTGGACAGGGTATACCTCCTGTGATATGTGATGGGTGCGTGTAATTTTAAAACAATATGTACCTCTGCAAATATGTATTTGGTTCAAATCTAGATTTGTGTGCAAGTTGACAGGAGGAGTGGACTTTCTGCAGGCTGTAAAATGACATCACTCTGACACAACTTAGCTCCCCCAATCAGGGGAGAAATGAAAGCTTGGCCAATGATAAGTGGAGAGGGGTAGAGCCTAGTGATGCTGCACACACCCCCATTTTCAAAACACATAAAAGCAGACAGACAGGACAGATAGGGACCTTCAAATCCATTTGCAGCTGGAAGCTCTGCCGGAAAATCCATACTTTACCTCCATCAATCTCTAGAGAAAGCTGTGCAGAAAGATCCAGACTTCAAATCTATCAATATCCAGAACCAGAAACCCAGACCAGACCAGCAGAGCTGACCCAGATCACTGTGAAGTGCAGAGAGCTGAACCGGAGTCCAGTCCAAAACCTGACCAGATCCGTGGCGAGGCATATTTTAAAAAAATATATTGTGAGTACCTAGCAGACTGTGCAGAACCAATCTCTTAGTTAAAATAATATAATTCAATCCTATTTTAATCTAAGTAGAACTGTCTCCTAACTGTCACCTGTCATTTGTAAAGCTGTCACTTGTCATTTTCTAGTTGCAAGCTGCACTTGTCTTTTTGAACTTTAAAATTTCAAATCTGAAAAACGACCTTTATTTAATTGCTCATATCTCCGTGGCCGTTTGTGCTAGAGACTTGCAGTAACTTTCATCTGGAAGCTGAGATCCTAGGCTGTCCTAGGACCCCAAAACGATAGTGATAGTCCTTGTAGTTCCTCTGTAATCGCGCCCGGCGCACCCGCAAATTTTACAGCGATTTGCAAATTTCTCCACGTGTGAAAACAGCAGTTTGTTTTTGCTTCCGTTGCAGAAATTCGTTTAACCTGCTAATCATTCCTAGGACATTGCTAAAGTAAGCCTGCAACTAATTTAAACCAACTAATCCTCAACCTGAACCTCTAGAGGGAATTAAAATAAGTTTAGCATATTTTTCACTTCATTGCCAGCACATATAAAAGCATTTTGGGCCTGTGTTTCCAACTTCTGTAGTCTAAGCTTGCTGGGGTGAACTGAATTACATTTGATTGCATTTCTGAGAACTGTGTGCCTTCCTTCCATTTCCTTGCATTGCATAAAAGGGGGGAGGGGATTGCCAGAGAAAAGTGATTACATTGTCTTTTGCTGAAATCCTATCAAGTTATTTTCTGTACTGCATTTCATTCCACATTGCATCCATTTGAAACCATAAAAGTATTGTTGCTATCTTATCCATCCTATAACCACTCATCATTGATTATAAAGAAGTGTGCCAGTGCCAGATTCTCCGTTGTTAATCTTTATCATATCAGATTAAGTGTGATATTCAATTATTAATTATTAAAAAGTGTGATAGATACATATTGCTTTACTTCTCAAATAAACCTTTTAACTTGCAAAACAGAACTACTTCTTGGCTCAGTGGGGTCAGGGAGATTCTGAGAGAGGGGTGTTATATAGAGGTAGTCATCCAGAACGCATGAACTGGACATAAAGATATATCAATAAGGGTTTTCATTCAGTATTATAGACTAGGCGTTGATTTAGCTGTAGTGTTGAATTTAATCCTCTTACAAATTGGGGGCTCGTGCCGGACGTTTGGGTTAGATCTACCATTTGTGCAGATTAATACAGCGTGCCAGCTGACCAGATACACATATCCGGTCGGATCACCACGCTGTGTTACGCTGTAAAGCACTCCTCAAAGGAACGCTCTTAGGAAAAGGTCTGTTTTGCAAAAATAAAATACAAACTTCTGTAAGTCAGGACAGAGACCAATCTCTAGAATGACGACCTTAGTAGACATGAAAATAGCCAGAGAGCACCTCTTACATAAACTATTTGTGAGAGGTGAATGGACTGAACAGGGCCAGGATGCCTGGTTGCAGGCCATCACGCGACAGGTCACTGAAACAGGGTCAGACCTATGGAGAGATCAGGGTCCCCTACATGTGGCCCTGAGTGAACTATACATGGCTCCTAAAGCTAAGGATGAACAAGACAAGATGGTTAGGATAGCGGCATACATGTACCTATATATGGGAGACATGCAGGATAAATGTATTGAAAGCCAAGATCTGGCGAATAAGCGACAGATGGCGTTAGAGAAGGCCCGATCTGATCTGGCCTCTTCTGAGCGAAGGCTGCAGAGGAGCCAGGAGTCAGAAAATGATAGTAGGCAATATATCATTAAAATAAAAGAGGATATGGGCATCCTACAACAGGAAAAGACAGACCAGGATACCAGATTTCTGGCCCTGCAGAAGGAGCACCAAGACAGTTTGGACTCCTTACTGTAGAACCAGAAAAAGTTGGAGCAACAGATCAATTTCAACAGGGCATGCATGGAGCAGGTAGTCACCCTGCAAAGCCAGCTAGATAGAGAGAAAGAGGAGAGCAATAAACTGATTCAGAAAGTCCTGGATACCCAGGCAAAGTTTGATGAGGAGCGCCAAAAAGCTGGTGCCTTTCAACGACGGAGGGACGACCTGGCAGCACAGATGCAGGCTCTCAGTCAGGAAAGAGACACTTTAGGCCAGGAAGTCTGCCACTTAAAAAAGGAAATTGAAGAAAATCACCTGGCCCTCCAGGGGCTGGGTGACCTCCAAAAAGAAAACCAGAACTTGGTAGAGCACACCAGAAGGGTGGAAGATGCTCTGGCAAGAAAGGAGCAGGCCAGTAGGGATGGGACTCAGGAGGTAAACCTCCTGCAGCAAAGACTGGCCCAGTTCTCCAGGACCAACCAGGAAGCACAGAGGGAAAATGAGGCCCTCTGTCAACACAATGATAGGCTCCAACAACAGGTAGCGATGCAGGAGAGACTGATAGAGTCTAGTAAGGCCTTGACTGAGGAACTGAAAGCACAAATGCAGGCTCTTGCATTGCAACAGGGAGCAGGGGCGGATAGAGATGAGGTCCGCTGGGAAAGAGAGACTCCTGACCATAACCTCAGGAGCCCTAACACCAGGGGCCTTCATCTCTCCCAGTCCCTGGACTCTACCACCCCCATGTCCCCTGGCCCACATGAGCACAGGGCCACAGGGATGGCAGATTACTATCCAGCTAAAGGTATGGGGCTCATAGGCCAGTACCACTCAGGAATGGAGGGGTGGGCATCCGGGTATGGGCACCCAAGTACAGTACAGTTCAGTGGGGAACCCCAGGAGAGTAGGCCCCTTAAGGGCATCCTGAAAACCTCTGCCCAGTTAGGTCAGTGGGGGGGGGGTACCCAGCAAATCCTGGCAGCAAGGAGGGATCTGAGGACTCCTCTGAGCACCACAGGAAACAGGAGACCAGGTCCCCACATTCTGCCAGCCATTCCCAGGCTCGCAGAATCTGGGAAAACCTGGAAGAACAGACAGGAACCTCTGGGAGCAGTGCCTCTGAGTCAGAGGATGAATGGACAAGGGTTACCCGAACCAAAAAGACCAATAAGGCAAAAAGGGCCTTGCTTAAGGACCCCTTAAAGCAGATTAAGGCGATCAGGAGCGTCATCACGCCTTACCATAAGAACGCTAAGTATTCTGTTTGGGAGCACTTAGAGTTGTTTGAGCAAATGATGGAGACTTTCCATTTGAAGGACAGCCAAAGCTGTATTCAATATGTAAAGTGGACCTTCTCCCCGGAATACTCCAGTTTCTTTGCGGGGCTGGAGGACCAAAATCATTTAAGATGGTCCACCTATAAGGCGGCCATCTTGAAACATTTTTCTACTCATAGAAATCCTCAAGAGGCTCGCAAGGCAGCCTACAATTTGCAGTGTGGGGAGGATCAGGCCCCACAAGAATTTGTGCAAGAACTGAAACGTGCCTTTGCGCAGACCACCAGAAGGGTGCGCACAGACAGCAGAGAATTTGTTAATACCTTTTTCCATGCCTTGCCCAAATATATAATGACCCAGCTCGTGAGGGATTTTCACGAGAAAAGATCTTTAGACTGGGTCATTGAACCGGCTACCCGGATCTATGAGGTGCAGAAACCGGTAGATAGCAAAAATAATGCCCAGAAAAACCCCAAAGCCAACAGCACCCCTGCTGCTGCCAAGGTGGCAGAGGTAAAGGTCACCCCCGTTTTAGAGTTGGAGATGGGGGGGCCTAAAAACCTACCTGCACCTAATAATGCTAGGCCCAGAAGGTCCTCGGGCCAGTCACAGACAGGGAGCCAGGGAGGCAGCCCCACAAATGGGGTCCCTCGCTCTCCTGATTATGTAAGCCCCCGTTACAAGGGAAACAGACCCATCCTGGGTTATGTGTGGACTCCTCCAGCCCAAGGGGGGAGATCCAGCCAAGAACCTAACCCAGGGAACTTTCCTCCTAACTTCCCACCGGAGGGCAGAAATTCTCCGAATCCTGGGCAGAACTTTTTCCCCAGGTATCCACCCAATTTCCAGCCCCAAAATCCTCCACCCTTCTTTCCCCAATTCCCTGAGCCCAGACAACCTAATCCGGGAGAGGGGAGGCCAAGGGTGGAGGGATACCCAAATCTTCCCAACCAGGGGTACTACCAAAGAAGGGATAGCTACCCTTCCCGGGATCAGCCCAGGGGAGAAAACAGGGCCCCGTATCAGCCTGAGCGGGTTTCCCAGTTAGAGCGCCAGGTTCAAAACATGGCGCGGGATCTGGGTCACATACTGAGGGTGCAGCAGAACCCTCAGAACGGCATGCCGGCGCAGAACGCACCCAACTCTGGACCTGGTGCCCCAGGACGGGGGCAGCACCCCGATAACTCACTGGTTCCCAGGGAGGAGGCACAAGGGGAAGGGGGGTGTAAAGCCTGGGAGGAAACTTCCTTCCTCACTTGTAAACAGCCCCTGGAAACCCAGGAACCGGAAACAAAATCTCTTGTCCCTGAAAGTCTGCCTCCTAAGGAGCAGAGGGGGGGTAGGAGAAACAAAAGACCCAAGCAGACTCAGTTTGAGGAGGATGTACAGATCTTCCAATTTGAGGGAGAGGGATCCTCAGAGGATCCTGGGAAAAGGATCTTCTCCTTCAGAGAGGGGGGAACTCCTCCCAAAGAAAAATGGGTCCCTAGGGATGCAAATCCAGACTGGGGCGATGCGGAGACTGAGCTACCGCCGCCCACCATCTCATCCCAGAACCAACAGCAAGAAAATCCCCTGGTTCAAACCCATCCTGATGACTGCCTCCAAAAAGGGGGGGCGGCCCGGAACCGGAGCCAGGGGAACCCACAATGGCTCTGATCTCCAGTTGCCAAATTTTTCTTTCAGATTCCCAAGGCTCTCCACAGAATTCTGCCCAAATCTCTTCGCTAGCGATGTCCAAAACCAGAAAGTTAGCCCACCAGTTGTCCAAAAATGTGCATTATCTGTGCCCCCTTGAGGAGAAGGAGGGAAGATACTATGCCCCGGTACAAGTACAGGGGCAGGGTACAATTTTGGCACTGGTGGACACTGGATCTCAAGCTACCCTTCTGTCCGGAAGGGCCTTTGATGAACTGAATGCAGGAAGGGGAGGGAATTACCAAATTCCTCTCACCTCACTTCCTGGACAACTCCAGAACTTTGACGGGAAGGAAATTCCCGTCGAGGGGACGGCAGATTTGGACATTAAAATTGTGCGACACAAGTTGAAACACCCGGTCATAGTAGTGACTCCAGAGGGCACCCCTTGTTTACTGGGGAATGACCTCCTGAGGAGGTTTGTCACCCTTAATAGATTGCGTAAACAAGGTCCTCTGGACCCAGACTAGCTGACCAATAAAATTAAAACAGAGTGTCAACCATGTTAGTTTAAACGGCACCTGCCACATGGTTGAACAAAAATCTGACCAAGTAGAATTTCACTTCCAGAACAACCAGATTCCAGACGTGACAATAATAGCAGTAGGACAACAGACTGGTGATGGGCGGTCCTCTCTATTTCTGAAAATCAACCTTCCTTCCAGTTCAAGGTGGTATTCCACACTGGAAGGAAACACCCTGAAATTCTTTACTAATCCACAATCAGAAACTCCCACTCCTATAGTCCAGAAAGATGTGAAATCAGCTCAGAGCCTGGCTGATATTCAGCAAATTGGAGAGCAGTTGTTCATCCCTGTTCAGTTAAATGATGGGAAGGACTCTGTTCTCGCTCGAGTGTGTGTGAACAATGGTAAGAGCTTCATCAGCGAAGCCATGTTCCGCCAACTCCCAAAAGATCCAGCCATTCCCACATTCAAACTGATAGACAAATGGGAAATGTACCTGGAAGCACCTAATTCCAAACATCTCCTGCCAAGCAGGTGTATGCTCAAAATCTCCATTGGCAACAAGAGCATAGTCCACAATTGTTGGGTCGTGCGAGACATCCCTGCCGCCTTTTACTTAGGCAGTGACATTCTCAATCGCTTTGCCATTAGTTTGGACCTAATAAACTTCAAAGCTTGGTCCCGATTAGCGGATAATCCCATGGGCTTTGATGATCCAGAAAAAGCATTTAGGTCAGCTCAATTGCTACCTTATGCAGTTGAAATTCAGATCAAAGAGGAAGTCACCATCCCAGAAAGGACCCGACAATTCTCCCTGGAAGTGAAAGTTAAAAGAGGACAATATCTGCAAAACCCTGATGCTTACATACATCTAAATGCTTCTCTCCAACAGCAAGGGTTAGGGGTAAACCCAACAGCATTAGTCAACATAGAACATGACACCATTCCAATGGAGGTGGATAACAGCGACTTAAAGAGTATTACTCTAGCCGCAGGCACCATTATTGGAATGGCGGTTGATGACCAACATTTTTCCATAGATTTAGGTAATGAACTGTTAGGGCCAATCCCCAAGGACTGCTTTGACAGTGACAGTGACGACAATACAACACCAGACAGGATTTTTACCCGGCATGGGGGGAACTTCCTGGTGTACACTTCTTGCCCTTATGGTAAGGAAGATGTGACTTGTGACTTCAGGAGGGATGAGGTGATTTTCCAAGTCCATGAGGGCTGCCTTTCCCACCTGAAGCCTCCAGTCCAAATCAGCACTCTGACCAGGGACTTCTCCACCCAGCTGGAGGAGGCCTCTGAGATAGCCAAACCAGAAGTCTTTCCAGGCTTCAGGCAGATGGTGGAAGAGAGAGTCAACCTAGCTGATGCCTGTGTGACTCTGGAACAAAAGCAAAAGTTGAAACAAGTATTCTTGGATTTCCAAGATCTCTTTGCGGTAGACTCATATGACTGTGGTCGCACTGACATCCACACAACAACAATCCCCACAGACCCTGGCATGACTCCTGTGTTTGTGAAGCAATATCGCTTGCCTCTCGCATCAATGGAGTCCCTTACTGAAATAATTAAGAACCTTGAGTCCCGGGGAATAATCCGTCCAGTCCACAGCACCTTCAATAATCCGGTGCTGGGAATATTGAAGCCAAACGGCCAGTGGAGACTCTGCGCTGACCTTAGGGAGCTCAACAAACGGGTCCATACTTCCCGATGGCCTCTGCCCTAAATTGACCAAGGGCTGGCCCAGATTCAGGGGTCACAGGTATTCACTGCAATAGACCTGACCAATGGGTACTGGACCGTGCCTGTCAGTAGGGAGGACCAATACAAACTGGCTTTTACCTTTGGGGGCCAGCAGTACACATGGACCCGGACTCCCTTCGGATACCTTAACTCCTGTAATGAGTTCAATATTTTCCTACATAAGGCCATGCCCGACCTGGGTGCGAGGGGTAACCTGGCTTATGTAGATGATGTCCTCATCAAAAGCTCAACTGTGGAGGAACACATAGCGGAGATCTGTTATGTTCTGACACAGTTGAGGGCCGCCGGAGCAAAACTTTCCTTTCAGAAAGCACAGTGGTGTAGAACCCGTGTTAATTTCTTGGGGCATGAGATTACTCCTCAGGGTCTCTGTCCCCAGGAAAAGAAAGTGGAAGCACTTCAGAAACTGAAAGACCCCACAACTCTGCGAGAACTAAGGAGCCTCCTTGGACTGACTAATTACAACAGAAAGTTCATTGAGGGCTACGCAGAGATCACCAGACCCCTGATTCATCTCCTGAAGGGGGGGTCAAGTGGGAATGGGGTCCAGAACAAGCCGAGGCAGTAAGACAACTCAAGAGAAGCCTCTCACAAGCGCCTTGCCTAGCTTACCCTGTCAGAAACAAGGAGTTCTTCCTGGAGACGGGGTTCTCTAATACGTGCTTGACGGCAGTATTATACCAAAAGCATGACAAGGTCAATAAAGTAATCTCTTATGCGAGCAAAACTTTATCCTCTGTGGAAGAAAAATTCAACGATTGTGAGAAGGCACTCCTGGCAACGGTGTGGACATTGAAGAATTACCGCCCGTTTATCCAGGGGGAACACATCATAGTGGAGACTCCACACCAGCCTCTGCAATATCTCCAAAGTGACAGAATCCGGGCCGGAAATGTGAGTAATTCCCGAATTACTTCCTGGATTCTGTCAATGCAAGGCTTTCCTGCGGAGGTCAGATATGGCCAAAACAAGAAGAGTCCCCTCGCGCAAGGTCTGGCTGACTTGCATGATTGTGCCAGAGAAAACTGTCTTGAGGACGAAAGTCTAAAAATAAAGGACAACATGGAGGCATACCTTAATTCCCCACACAAAGTCTTTGAAGAGGACAAGTGTGAGGGAATGCCCACTGTCTATGTGGCTGGATGCTCTTACCATGTTGACAACAACGGGGAGAAAGAACTGGTGGCCGGCGTAGGGAATGCATGGGTGAATGAGTCCCCAGAACCCTCCGCTGGATACAAAATTGGTCCCCGAAGTAGTCAGGTGGCAGAATTGATGGCTGTGCATCAGGCCATCCTCACTGCTGTCCAGCATCAACTCCACGAACTGGTCATAATCACAGATTCGGATTATGTACGGAACGGGTTCGTGGAGCACCTGGTTAATTGGAAAACCAGAGGCATGTTATGTGCTAACAACAAACGCTTGAAACATGGGAAGTTGATCCAAAACATTGATGATCTGGTCACCTCGAATGAGATGACCATCTATTGGAAAAAGATCAAGGGTCATTCCAAAGTAGAGGGACCAGACAAAACTGGAAATGACTTAGCTGATCAGCTGGCCAAAACTGGGGCCATCCAAGGGGATCTAATTGAGATTGAGTCCCTGTTGGGGGAAATCCAGGTCACTGCTATCACTAGGTCCCAGACAAATGCTCACAACGACCTTTCAATTGCACAATGGAGTAAGGAGACCCCTGATGCTGATTTAATTACAGCTCAGAAAGGGGATCCAATAATTGGTAAATTTTACCAACACCTTGAGGACCCTGAGAACTTTCCCCTGACGGATACCGATTACACTGGGAAAGAGGACCTAAGAGTGTTGATGAAATGTCCAAAAATGTTCCGGATACAAGACGGTTTGTTGGTAAGGAAATCCAAAGCTGGCCACGATCAGTGGGTGGTTCCTACCTCATTCCGAAGCCTGATGTTAAGTCACGCCCATGATGCGGCCACCGCCGGTCATAGGGGGTTTCACACAACATTGGAAATCTTAAGAGAGGTTGCATACTGGCCACACATGGGGCAGGACCTCGACCAATACTTGAAGGGGTGTCTTGTGTGTGCACAATTTCAGCCATCATCCCTCACGCACCGTGCGCCTCTCCAAAAGAGGGGGATGACACTGCCATGGTCAGATTTACAAATCGACTTTGTAGGCCCTGTGATTCGCTCTGCTAGGGGGAATAAGTACATGTTGACTGTGACATGCTTGTTTACCAAGTGGGTGGAATGTCTCCCAGCCCCAAATTGCAAGGCAGAAACTGCAGCTGCCTTGATGATTAACCACATCTTTTCCTGTTTTGGTCTACCTCAAAGGATTGAGCCAGACAGAGGTAGCCACTTCACCAGTGAAGTAATGACAAAGATGTGGGAGATACTGGGGGTCAAGAGAAAGCTGCATGTTGCTTATAGACCAGCTTCTTCTGGGGCAGTAGAGAGATATAACCGGACAATTGTGAGCATATTAAAGAAGTTTGTGGCAGATTCTGGGCCAAGTTGGGATATCCGATTACCTCTGGTCCTAATGGCCATCAGATCTACCCCTTCATCTGCAACCAAAATTTCACCATTTGAGTTGATGACTGGGCGCAAGATGGTGCTTCCTCAGCATTTGCTCTACAGGACCCAAGAGCAGACACTGATAAATGCCTCCACTACTCATGAGTATGTGGAGAATTTAAGGAACACCTTCAACATGCTTTTGCTTATGCTCAGCGGAATCTAGAAAGATCAGCTGATAGCATGAAGACCCATTATGACCTGAAAACTTCCAGGAAGGAATATCAGGTGGGAGACCGGGTCTATCTATACAACTTCCAAAGGAACCAGGCCAAGCAGCGCAAATTTTTGCCTACATGGAAGGGACCCTTTGAGATCATCGACAAGATCTCCCCTGTGGCCTACAAAATCCACATCCCCAAAGGTCCTTTGGCAGCAGGGGAAGACAAGTGGGTCCACATAAACCAGTTGAAATGTTGCCATCCCAGGCACACTCTGCAACAACTGGAGGAATCCTCTGGAATCCTAGCGGGTACTGTCTCAGACTAATTCAGTTCCAACCATAAAACATACCACATCTAGTCTTTAAAATATTGTGATTTGCATGAAACTGTCTCTTAGTTATACTGTTTTTTTTCAAAATAAGAATGTAATGTTTCGTTATGATGAAATGCATATGCTGCCCCACTATCTCAACAGTGGTGGAAAAATGTCTATGAATAGGTATTGCCGCTCTTCCTTTGTCGTCCTAGGAGAAAGAAAACCTGGAGACGGGCCAAGGAGGACGATCCGGAGACTGGGAGGAGACGCAAGGGGCCCAGTGTACCGCCCAATATTCCCATCAGGACCGGCGAGGAGAACCGATCGATCCGACCGGATGGAGAAAAAGATGCTGAACTGTGCCATCTATTGGAAGAAGATGAGGAAACATCCCAGGTCTTGCGAGTCCCATCAGTGAAACAGAATGGCCATCGCAAGAGGGGGGCTTGTGGGATGTTTTTATCCACGCATCCAAGCCCTACCTCAAAACTGTGCAGTACTGACATGGAAAACATCATGATGGCCAGAGCTTCCCAGAAAATGCACAGGGAAATGCATGAAGAATAGGCTGCCACTCATTTTTGCCGATGTTATGGGCACAGAAGGACACTGCCTAAAACCACCATTGGACTACCCACACAGTAGTCTGAAACCATTGGGAGTGGCAATGCTGATTGCCAAAAGCAAACCCCTAACTGTTGGGAATTCATTTTCTTAAATCCCAAAAAGGGGTGCAGTACCAGTACTCACCACTATCCAAAAGCCGGCGTTTTAAAACAACACCAGATTTTACTTTTTGTATAAAACTGAATAAATGAACCCAAAGCAGGCCAAAGAAAGACTTACTGAGAGGTGGATCCAATGTAAAGTTATATTCTGAAGTGACTTGAAGGTTTATAACAAGACTGGCTGAGCTGTTGATTTCAGCAGTTTAAGTAAATTTGGACTGAAAGACACTAAAAATCTAAATGTTTAAATTGACGGAGTGACCTACTTTTGAGTGTCACATAGGTTTCAATTGTTTAAATGTCATAGTTTTAAACTTAGAATCCGCATTCTAGCTGCATATGTAAAAATGTTCAGTTTTATTTGAATGCAGAAAACTGGGGAACAGAAATGACATGTAGCTAAAAACTGGCTTAAAGAGATTCCAATTTTGCCTGGCAACTACCCCCCATCAGGAGTGAAACTTGAGTCACAGCTGTGTTCCCAGGCCTATCTGCCTTTTGCTGGCCACACTAAGGATATGCCATCTCTCTGATAATTGAATTAAGGGGAGCCCCCACAGAATACAGGAGCTCTGAACAAAGCCCTGTCCTGACTCAGGCAAATGTTTTATTGGCGGGAGTCGTAAATGGAGCTTCCTCCTGGAAGGACAGGGGAGGGGCACTGCCTGTGAGAGCAAGCTGGCTTGGCAGAACTGGAAAAACCAGAAATTCAACCTTGTGCTGGGGGGAAACCACACCCCTTTGGGGCCAGAACATAACTCTAAAAAGATGAATAACTCATAGTATTTAAATGACACCATAATTCTTGTGATTTTTCTGCCCACATTTTAAGACGTGTTAGGACCCGGTGGTATGTTCAGGGGGGTTTAAGCGGAAAAGAGGATATTACTCAAAATGTGTGCATGTGAAAAATCTGACACTTCATCAACTAATGTCCATACTCCTTGCGCACATGTGTGTAAATTTGGGGTAATGTCCGGTATTGCAAACCAGTTAAAAAGTACAAAATATTGCCATTTCTGAATGCAAGCTCTCAGGAAGAGCAGATTTGGACAGGGTATACCTCCTGTGATATGTGATGGGTGCGTGTAATTTTAAAACAATATGTAGCTCTGCAAATATGTATTTGGTTCAAATCTAGATTTGTGTGCAAGTTGACAGGAGGAGTGGACTTTCTGCAGGCTGTAAAATGACATCACTCTGACACAACTTAGCTCCCCCAATCAGGGGAGAAATGAAAGCTTGGCCAATGATAAGTGGAGAGGGGTAGAGCCTAGTGATGCTGCACACACCCCCATTTTCAAAACACATAAAAGCAGACAGACAGGACAGATAGGGACCTTCAAATCCATTTGCAGCTGGAAGCTCTGCCGGAAAATCCATACTTTACCTCCATCAATCTCTAGAGAAAGCTGTGCAGAAAGATCCAGAGTTCAAATCTATCAATATCCAGAACCAGAAACCCAGACCAGCAGAGCAGAGCTGACCCAGATCACTATGAAGTGCAGAGAGCTGAACCGGATTCCAGTCCAAAACCTGACCAGATCCGTGGCGAGGCATATTTTAAAAAAATATATTGTGAGTACCTAGCAGACTGTGCAGAACCAATCTCTTAGTTAAAATAATATAATTCAATCCTATTTTAATCTAAGTAGAACTGTCTCCTAACTGTCACCTGTCATTTGTAAAGCTGTCACTTGTCATTTTCTAGTTGCAAGCTGCACTTGTCTTTTTGAACTTTAAAATTTCAAATCTGAAAAACGACCTTTATTTAATTGCTCATATCTCCGTGGCCGTTTGTGCTAGAGACTTGCAGTAACTTTCATCTGGAAGCTGAGATCCTAGGCTGTCCTAGGACCCCAAAACGATAGTGATAGTCCTTGTAGTTCCTCTGTAATCGCGCCCGGCGCACCCGCGCATTTTACCGCGATTTGCAAATTTCTCCACGTGTGAAAACAGCAGTTTGTTTTTGCTTCCGTTGCAGAAATTCGTTTAACCTGCTAATCATTCCTAGGACATTGCTAAAGTAAGCCTGCAACTAATTTAAACCAACTAATCCTCAACCTGAACCTCTAGAGGGAATTAAAAGCATTTTAGCATATTTTTCACTTCATTGCCAGCACATATAAAAGCATTTTGGGCCTGTGTTTCCAACTTCTGTAGCTAAGCTTGCTGGGGTGAACTGAATTACATTTGATTGCATTTCTGAGAACTGTGTGCCTTCCTTCCATTTCCTTGCATTGCATAAAAGCGGGGAGGGGATTGCCAGAGAAAAGTGATTACATTGTCTTTTGCTGAAATCCTATCAAGTTATTTTCTGTACTGCATTTCATTCCACATTGCATCCATTTGAAACCATAAAAGTATTGTTGCTATCTTATCCATCCTATAACCACTCATCATTGATTATAAAGAAGTGTGCCAGTGCCAGATTCTCCGTTGTTAATCTTTATCATATCAGATTAAGTGTGATATTCAATTATTAATTATTAAGAAGTGTGATAGATACATATTGCTTTACTTCTCAAATAAACCTTTTAACTTGCAAAACAGAACTACTTCTTGGCTCAGTGGGGTCAGGGGGATTCTGAGAGAGGGGTGTTATATAGGGGTAGTCATCCAGAACGCATGAACTGGACATAAAGATATATCAATAAGGGTTTTCATTCAGTATTATAGACTAGGCGTTGACTTAGCTGTAGTGTTGAATTGAATCCTCTTATAAATAACACACTATTGCATCATTTCAAGCCCTCAGATGTTCCTTCTCCCAACCTGTATAAGACTTCACCTTTTATAAAAAGTTGGTCAATTCTTGTCTTCACAGCCTTCAGACACACTCAAGCAATTTTATTACAGTGGGTATCTCCAGGATACAACTATTGGCTACGGCCTCAGAAGTCCGAGCTGGCAAATTCTACAAATTGCTTGCTACTGTTGACTCTTCTACCATCAAGTGGCTTGTTCAATCCCGATGGGAGACGGATTGTGTTCAAGTCTTCGAGGACAATATATGGATTCAATTATGGACTAGGATAAGGTGTGTTTCCACGTCCACCAACATTACACAAAATCTTCTCCTTTTCATGCACAGAGCCTTTATAACCGCCCCCCCCCAAAAAAAAATGATACAATCTAAAAGGGAATCAGATGGAAATGGTTGGTCATGTGGAGATACCCCTTGTTCTTATAAGCATATGTTTTGTGGCAGGAAATTTAGAAGCTCTTGAAAGCTATTTTTAAAGTTGACATCCCTCTTTCTTTTGCTAATGCTTTCCTCAGTAGTATTGCTATCAGGCATGCTATATTACTCACACCCCACATCTTATATGACCTTCTTATTGCCATTACCATCAAGCTTATTACTACCAATTAGAAACATTTTCAAAATATTTCTATTGAGTTCTGGTGGAACAATATTTGCTATTTACATACAATTGAACATTGTATGGCCACCTACCTTGATACTCTACCCACGTATCATATGAAATGGGCTCCATTTATCAACTATTAAGATTTGTATAATATGGCCGCTCATGGTTCATGAATTGATTTCTCTTTGCCTAATGTACATCAATTTCTACCAATGTTTAATATTTGTGACATATATCCTTGTTGATCTATGAATTAATTCATTAATTTTTCCCTCCTTCCTACCACCCCATCCTTATTGTATTGTGTCTGTCTCTTGTTTGTCCCCCAGTGAGTCCTATGATCAATCATTTTCTTCTCGCTATACAAGTCCTGTATAGGTGAACGCTCATTTTATTTACTCTACAGATTGATGTTGCTTATGCAATACTCTTGTTCTTAAGCACTACTAGTCTGATCTCATTCTTATTAGGGCTATATGAGTTTTGCCTCATGTTTTGCTGCCCATTTTAAACCATATTGTTGAAACTAATATACACAATTACTTAAATGCTTGATTGTTCACTTGCTAATTCTGAATAAAGATTATTAAACAAAAAAATGCCTTTTTTTCTGATGTTATAAGCATGATGAGTAGTTTCCTGTCGTCTTTGTTAAAAGTAGATCATATAGTTTCTTTTGGATAGTCTGTGTTTAGGAATCTGTGTGTGACAATTCTGAATTAACAGTGGGAGTTTTTGATGTTAGAACAGTTTCATATAGTTCTCAAAAATTCCTCATATGGTAAATTCCATTTCGGGTTAGTTATATACTGCTGTGAGAGCTGGTCGAATTGCAAAATAGAGTGCCCTTGAGATTGACTTCTTCAGCGTAGATCTATATATACATCATGATATTTTTTTTCTGTGTTTATCATGTTTCCTGTGAACTGGACATAACAGCTGTTTTGATTGGGGGTTTTGGAAAACTTGGCCCGGCCTTAGGCATCATGAGGAATTCAGCAATATCCATGAGCCAGATGACTACTTTGCTCAAAACATCATGTTTCCCAGGTGATAATCCTACCTCTTTCTCCCATGAGCCCATGGTATGGTTCAAAAGTATGCAAATGTAATTCCCATTTTACTGCCTCTTATTTGTTTGTTGTGTACCTTAATTAATAGAAAGCCAATGTAAAACCATGCATTTCAATTATCAGTTTGGACTGCTGGAGATAGTTGGAGGATTTTCGCTTGAGAAAATATAAAAAAAACAGCAATGCCTTCTTGATGGTTTTGAAATGTTTTTAATGAGCTCCTTGGTAACCAACATGTTATTGTCTACCCCTAGGACATCTTCCCCTTTAGACAAGAGACTGGACCTGTCTCTGAGATAGGACATTTCACAAGTATGTTAGCAGATGCAACCTTTATAGCTCTTAAACAATAATTAATATGAATTTGATGAGAGCTTTTTGTGACTGGAGGCATTAGAGTGCTATTAGTCCAGGTGTGGGAAACACACGTCTATCCTATTACTGCAATAACGTTATGGCCCACATTAGGAGTTGGATTGGAAACCCACCAGGACCTGGAGCAGCATACGTGCTCCCACCCAGGAGGCCTTTAGAGCAATGCAGACAAACCATAGTGGCAAGGTAAAGCACAGTTAGTGCAGAGGAAGCATAGCTCAGGGGCAACCCGTTTGTCTTGGAAGCAAGACAGTGCAATGCAACACAGGTTCGAATCCCGATCCGCACTTAGAAACCACTCCTGGATGTTAAGAGTTATAAAAGAACACTTATGGGCATAGTATTCATGTGATTCTGGTGCTAAGAGGTTTTCAATATTGTGGTCCCCTATTAAAAATGTCACAGTTTGCACAGTTTGAAGATGGACTCTCATTTCAAGAAAACTTGCTTTCATCCCTCAATGCCCATCATAGATGGCATCATTTAGGTCTGTGCTTTGTCTGACACTCTACCAGGGGTGGATCGGCCTATAGGTAACTCTTGAGATTTCCCAGTAGGCCTCTGCACCCTGGGCCTCTTTTGTGTGATAACCTATTTCCTTTCCAAATGTTCTCATAGGAAAGGGGCTGGCCTTCCTGAAAATGTGCAATGTGGGGCCCCCTTGAACACATTTTCTAGAGCCTCTTTTGGTTCCCAGTCAACCCTTGCACTCTACCCTGACATTCTGTGGTCCATTCTTGTTATTCCGCACTCAATCACCTTTAACCTCTGTACACAGAATGTTAATGCTCGATAAATGCTGTGCACGTGCTTCGTTTTACTTTCGCAAGTTCGCTTCACTCGGCCTTCGACTGTGTGTGCTAGCTTATGAGACTGTCATTGGAAGCTTGCCTTGGCTGACTATGGAGAATTTAAACACGAGCATCGACGGGGCTCTAATTAATCAAACATGTCTCTTGTGCTTAAGGTTATCACATACATAACATTGATTGGATTGGGAAACTTAAAAAAGAAGCAAAAAACAGAACGCCAGGAGAAGGGTTTCATGTTTCCCTGTATGTTTGTAAAAAAATAAAAAAAATAAAAAATATATGCATTAGCTTAATATAGTCATTTTCTTATTAAGATTACTGACTGCCTGCTTGGCTTTTTTTTAAAACAGCCGTTTTTTTTCATGCTATCAACCCCAGTACAACACTATCTTTTTGGACAACATGGAAGTCTCAGGGCCTGCAGCAAAATCTGTGGATGTCCTTCCCAGTTAAAATCAGCAAGCATTTCAGAAGGGCACGTTGTATCCAATGTGGCGGCAGTACTGGCATTTGCCAGCCGGCTACAGGGTAGTCAGGACACCTAACCCCACTTAACCTCTTTTTGAATGGGCCATTTCATGCGGGCCGGAAGGGTTTTCGCTTCCGATCAGTACGTAGCATAGCGAAGCAGGCCGCAGTTCCATACAAATGAGCACGCGGAATGCGCACAGCGAGCAGATACACTGTAACAGAAAGGGATCAGAAAAGGGGAACTCAATACTTAATAGGGACGCTAGAACATTTCACACATCTGTCCTATCTACTTGGGATTCAGCATATACTAAGGTGATTGAAATAATGCTGACTATTTTAAAACGTAATGACATGCAAGGGGTATGACCTGAATGTTATATTGAGCCAGGCATGACTGTGTGCGTGTATCACCACTGTGAAAGACCTGGGTTTTTACACCATGTACATGTATAGCTGTCAAACTAGCCAGAACATTGCAAAATGCTGGATTTGAACATAATGGGTGCCATTTTGGTTGATCAAATGCGGGTATTTCACATCATTTGAGATTTAAGGAGACATTTTGTGGGGGTGGGGGAAGGACACTCCATCCCACATCTTAACCTCAAAGGCCCAGCCTGTTGAATGGAAAGCACCTTTCAATGCGTATGGTTTGAGGTCACACATGCCTGTGTTGAAGAAAATGGCCCCACCCTACTTCCTGTGTAAGGCTCGTGGTTTGATTGGTGCAACGTTGTTCAGGGGTTCCACATAAGAAATGATGGTGATCTGAACCCCAATGTGAACCAGTAAGAGATGAGCGGAGGAGACACGCAGAGGCAGTTAGTGTGTGGCAGTTTTGCTTCTTTGCGCCGATTCATTTTTTTTCTATATTTTGAAGACAATTTAAGAAAGCTTGATTGTAATTTTCATTCACAGTCAAATCAATATTATTTTGATCTGTTGTTGCAGGGTGCAGAATTCAACTTTACTCCGCCACCCCAATGTTTTCTAACCTCACATCACCTCTCCCCCACACCCCTAAACCACTTATTATTCCACCTCGCCCCCCTTCCTTCTCTTCCCTGCAGCTCTCTGAAATGGCCAGAAGCTGGTATTAAGAGCTAGACAGGAAACTTGGTGTCCTGACATACTTAGCACTGGGCCTGGTGATATTTAAGCAGCCAGTAAATCTGGAGGTGGAGGCAGCTCCTATATTAAATCAATATTAAGCTGTCTTCATGTTCATCAAATAATGATTCATAAAAGTTCACTGTTATCAATGTGCATTCTAAATTCATTTAGGAGCTGATATCATCATGTAAACTAATAGCTGCCATTTCCTCCTATTACTATCAATATCTTTGTTAAGTGAACAATTTTGTAATGTTATGTTATTTGATATTTGTATAGCGCATACTGCCATTTATTATTGCTTCAAAGCGCTGTAGGTTGAATGCTCTGCGGCAAACCGTAGTCTGAATAAACATTAGAAAAGGAGCATCACATTGCACGAAAATAGTAGTTACAATTAAAGCAACTGTTCAATTACAAGCAGAAATGACTAGTGTGGTGACATTATAAAAGCGGTGCAGAGTGAAGAGTGTTAGGTCGCAGCGTGGATCGCTATGTCAGAAACTAAGTGACAGCTGGGTCACATTTTTCGTGGGTGTCACTGGTATTCTATAGGGCACAGCACTAAAGGTGGAAAGGGAGCTAGCATCAATTAGTATATCATCTCCAGGGACAGCTACCAACAGTTCAGGTTGAGGGCTCCCCTATACTTTAAAGGTGTACTTATTTATGTTTATAAAGCACATGTCGCTACCAAAAGGCATAATAGCGCTAACAGGACGAACAACATAAAACTCGAAAAAACGGCCAAAAGTGTGTTTTCTTGTTTTCGTTTTATGCTCGATTTTCTTTAATACAGGATGTGGGGAGAGACTCCCACCTAGGTCCTTCACTAACCCCCCTCCACCCCAGATCTTAAAAAAAGAGCAAAATAAATTCCAGCAGGTGTTGGCCAAACAACACACCCAGTGCCATTTACATGGGGAACAGAGGTGCATGAATGATATGCATTCACATGCATCGCTTGTCGAGGTCATATTTGAGCATGATCTGTTAAAGGCGAGAATACTGGTGCCAGGCATATTTCAATACAAAAAGACATATGTTACTTTCAATTCATGTGGGGCCTTAAAAAAGGATCTCAGGTCTCAGTGTGCTTCGGGTGCGCAGCCCATTGTCAGACTGCAGTCCAAACACACATGAAACAGACATAACAATTACATGCATGCAACTTCAGAATCTGCAATGACAGCTAAACTCTAACCACTAGAAGACATGATATATTAATGGCATCAAGTGGCCAGCAACATGCAGAGTGCTCTGGCGCAGCACAGACAGCCATGTCAATAGGCTTTGTACCGCACACTGTTGCCACTTGCATGGACTCTTGGAGCTCTGGTGGATTTGCACTGGAAGGAGGGTTGCAGGGTTTGTTAGTGGGATTGAGAGGGAGAAGAGCAAGAGAGCTTTGATGTGCTGCTGGGAGCTTCAGTTCAGAGAAGAGAAACTGGCCATGTATGCGACTGCTGGGCAGGACCCTACAAGGGACTCAGCCGCCCGTCAAGGAGTACACTGGCCAAGTCAGAGTGGCCCAAGCACAGCTGAATACTCCCAATGCCAAGGTCAACCGCCCAAAGGTGAGAGCTCAGCAAAACTCACATGCACAGGCATTGATATGGGGTGGCTGGCGGCTATAGCCATGGGTCTTTTGTTTGCAGCCCCAGATAAAAGCTGGGGGGCTACAACCAAAAGGCTAGCTAGCACTGAGTCCTGACAGTCCTGACATTAGTGTAGCCCCGAATCTTTTACAAACCTAGCAACACCTCTGCTCACAGGAAAATCAAAGGCGCAGCAAAGACATGCAGCAATGTGCCGACCCGGCAGCCCTATGCAAACTTGCCTCACTGACCGATAGTGTGGTGCACCCGTGTGCTTGGTGGTCTTTAAGGAAAACACGGGAGAACACGAGCAAATGATCTTTGATCTCACACCTTAAGCCAGCAAACTAATCACTGCAGCAGCCCCACGCAAACAATGAATGAAAGGAGTTGTGGTTTCGTTTAACAGAAGCAGTGACCCCAAGATTGGCCTAGATATACACATTGACCAATGATGCTGATGTCTGAGGTCGTTTTAAGAATACAGTGATAACGACCCTTTGGAACTGTGACCATTGTTGCCATGTACAAATAACCTAACATCATTAACAATTCGATCCACGCTGTAATCTCCTGCAAACGTAGAATGTGCTGTGTAGGACTGAGTGTAAATGCTGGCAAGACAATGGCCACATCTCTGTGACACCGTACCATTCATTGCAGCAAAACATCTGCAATGATCATTCTGTGCCTGACCTTGCCCTATCACGTGCAGTACTGAAGAATGCACACATGCCTTTAGCCAGGGTATTCAGAAAGCCCTCGTTGCTAAGCACTGACATAGATGATGCCTTGCAAGTGGACCAGGCATAAGGATGGGATGAAGAGATCCCTCGGTAAACCTATATGAACAGTGCAAGGCAAGGAGGTGTTAACTTCAGGCCAGCCTTTAGCTTGTGACGAGCTGCAAATAAGGTGCAATAACTTTGCAGCTGCAGGGCCAAATGGGCAGTGTAACAAGAGTCCAGGGGAAGAATTCAATGGGAGAAAGGCATGCAGGGAAATGTGTCAGCAGTGACACCGCAGGTGAGATAAGAGGCCAGACCCACGTGCACCAGCCAGGAATCCATGGTGGGAGGCTAGGAGCCCACAACATTGTAAGCATCGAGGACCCCATAGCATAGAGGACCCCATATGTCTTTAAAGAGTTGAATTATCACAAGAGGTATGCACACAGAGAACACAAGCAAAGAATTGAGATCTGATTCCAATCCATTCAGGGTAATCCGATGAACACAATTCTACATTGGATGCTGAGGACAAGGAAATGCAGTGCCTAACTAGACAATAGGCAAAGGAAGAACATGGGTGTGTATGTGACAGGGCATCAGATATGTATGTGCACCAGGCATCAGGGGATCATGCAATTATGCTGAAAGGACTCCTTCCACCGGTCTAGCAGCCCTAGATGGCCGTACATGTCTAAGTCTCCCGTAGAATAATATCGCTTTCATCCTTATAACACCCCAATGAAACAGGAAGGTACAACACAGGAAAATACAGACAACAGTCTCAGTCATGACGCAGTCTCACCTCCTTACTTCATTGGGGGAATACAGGGGTTACTGACCCCTTTCTCCCTCAGTCTTAGTCCGGGGTTTGTGGGTCTCCAACACTCTTCTCCCTTCTATGCTGTGCATTGAGAGTTTTCAGGGATTCCTGAACCCTTTGTGCAGTTCACTCATGCACTGGACCCGCTGGGCACATCACTCTGTCTCCTCAACAAGGCTTTGGTATCATTGCAATTTCTCCTAAGGAGAAAGCTGAAACCACGACCATTCCCCTCCTCCCTCTTCTTTATGGGTTCTGACCATATCCTGGTCACTCCCTCTACGTGACACACTGATGTCCCCCCTCTTCAAAGCTGTCTATCCCTCCAGAGGCATAGCAAGGATTTTCTAACAAGTGGGGCTTGAAGCTAATGTAGTTTGGCTCACTGCAGTGACATGAACATCTGTAAATGCCCACTCAGAGCTGCGAAGTGGGCATTTACTTATTTTGGGTGGGCCTTGCACACTCCGGCCCTACCATGTCCATGCCTCTGTAGATTTCTCCTCTAACCTCACTGTGGTGGGATTGTTACTCCTCCCTCTAGCAACTGCCTTAGGCCAACCAGCCTTACTGATTCATTAAACTACTGGGTTTCTAAGATCTGCCTCCATTTGGTGTCTGCAACTCTCCTCCTGATAGTGTTCCACCTCCTCTGACTTACCACCAAAACCCTCCAGTTCTACTTACAATCCGTAACCAGCCTTGATGCTTCCCTGTCACCAACACCCTCCTTACTTCCTTCAACCAACTTCTTCTCCCATACGGCCTTCAATCGACTCCGCAAAATATCTTAGAGCCGCGATAGCCTTTCTGCAATTTTCAACATGTGGGCCAGTGCCCTTTTATGGGTTTGACGAAGCCTGTTTTGCAAATGGTCTTTCCCCTTCTGTAATGGATTGGCAGGTGAAGAACGATGGTCTGGAGGTTTGCCCGGAGCTGTGCCCATGTTTATGATTGATTCAAAACTTTCTAGCCATCAGCTTTTGGTTTAGTTTAGGCCAGGAGTAAACCACACGTTTCACCACGTTTAAAGTAGTTTTGACTTTTTCTGAAGGGGAATTATTTACTTTCTGCCTTGAATTATTCAAATCATCAGCTCCTAAAAGGACAAGCGAAAACTGTAGCTACGTTGTCAACGAGAAAAGAGCAAGTACTTTAATGTGTCTTAAATCAAGACATTCCATTTACTTTTGGGATTTCCATGTCACTTGTTGATGCCTGTGCAAGAATTTAATTGATGAGATCTAGGATCTTCGGGATACGTTTTGTAGAATGTGTATGACAATAAGATGACACACAACTCCAAATCAAATTAATATCCCACTGGTTCCAATAAGATATGTTTACTTAACACTGGGACAGGAAACTGGATGGAGGGATGGAGGAGTCATACTAAACTCCTGCCATTTGAGATGGAGGGGAAGTGAAAAGCATCACGAGAGTTCCTTCAGCACAGGACCCACTACAAATTGTAAGACCAACCTCGTGAAACAGGAAACAGGAATCAGATCTATCGCAGAAATGACAAAAACGGGTTGCATAGTCCCTTCCTGGCTTGGGATGGATTCAGAAGCCTGCCTTCTTCACACACTACACAGAAGAGCACAATACACTGCAAACATGACGTACACTAGCTGGCCAATGGAAAGTATATAGTTATCAGGAAATCCAGTCTACCACAGCAATATTACCAGCGCTGCGATCTACCTGGAGGTGGTACAATGTGCAAGTTAAAGCAAACCCCTCCCTGAACATGGCTAAGTCTTCGCCAAAGTGACATCACCTCAGAACTAGTTGTGACTGTGAGTAGACATAAACCTCTGTTACATTGTCAATACTTGATCTCTAACTGTGATTCACAGAGGAAAACCAACTCTTCCCTGATTGTTTGAGGTTGGAAATACATGTACTGTGGAGATCCGAGGTGCAATATTGTGTCAAGCGGAGAAGCCTGGAAGTCTAAGGAGAGGCCGAGAGGATTGGCATGTGGATCTGAAACCATAGGCAGACAGATCGCTGTCGTTATCCTGCACTCTGGGACTCTGGATGGCAGAGGGCTTCCCTGCATGCAAGGTTACAACCGAATCTGAAGGCGTTGAACGGGAGGGAGAAATGAAAGTTTGTGAGTGGCACGCTGCATGTATAGGTCTTTCGTTACTAACTATGACTCTCTGACCTCCACATTTTACTCTCTGCATGTAAAGGGAAATTAGCAGGGATTTGCTAAAGAAGACCAAGATGCACTAAGAGCTTTGGTGAACACTGCAGACACAGTTTCCCCTCTGATGCCAAGATGAGAGCCGGGCTCCTTGAAAGCTCGGGAAGCTGCAGACCCATGGGATGAGGGTCAAAGAGAACAGTGGTGAGTAGAGAGTGAGATCCTTTTTCTAAATACAGATAACATACACCAATTACTGTAAGTCACAAAACAAGAGGTGAGAGGTAGTAAAGCTGAATATGAGATTGGAAAAGGTCATACCTCATCAGGAACTAGAGAAAAATGCAGAAGAGTTCCCAGTAAGAGAAGCAGCAGCATCTAAATTCATCAGCTTGCAAGAGGGTAGAGAGCCAGCCATTTGGTGATTTGCCAGAGAACCAGAAACTGGACCTAATACCAAGCACAGAGACAGTCCTTGTGGTGCTGAAGCCCCTGAGGAGTCTAATCCCATGGCTGTGGTACAGCATGTCAGAGGCCTTCATGGATGGACCTGCTAAATTCCAAGAAGGGCACTATATAAGAGAGAGAGTGAGAGAGAGAGAGAGAAAGAAAGAGAGAGAGGAGAGAGAGAGAGAGAGAGAGAGAGAGAGAAAACAAGACAGATCATATGATATTTATTAACATGAGAAGGGAACTATATCCTTTGCAGATAAAAAGAAAGAGAAAGACAACCCTAAAGAGGGATATTGAGGAGAGTGATGACCCTTCAGTGGAAGAGTGGGAGAGATCCTTTAGCAGGGCAGAAGGGCTCTCTATTCAGCATACGTGAACTGTGGTGCTTCAGAGCTCGACCTGGACGAGGAAGCATCATGCCAGGCACTAACCTTCTAGTATTGTGAGAAATCTGAAGGTACTCTCACATCTACTCCCAAGGGATCTTCTGTTCAGGTGGTCAGGGAAGGGTCATCGCTTTTGGATCCCGACCATGGGGATCGACAAGCGAGGGAGGATCACCTGGGTGGAGGGTCCTTGGGGATTGGAGAGAGGGTATCTGAAGGTGTGACATGGTATCCCCCCTTCACTAACACTGACCTACCTGACCCTCTCTCAGTCTTCATAGGATATTGTCAATTTTATCTCATCTTTCCCTGTAGTTTCCCACCAAGTACCGAGAAGAGGAAGATGCAGCTAGGAGTAGTGCACAATCCTATTGCAAACACCACTCTAGTACTGGGACAAAGAAGAGGAGCCTGGCATCCAGTAATGAAGATCTTGAATGTCACAGTAACAGGCTTATACAAGGTCACAATTGAGTTTAACTCACTTCACCTGGAGCCTGTTAACAATGAAAAGAATATAAAAGGTGGAGCCCAAAAGCATAAAATAAAGCTGCAGAAGGGAGAGAGAGGAGAGAATCTGCCATGCTGGAGGTCCAGGAAGCCGAGATGCTGTCAACGATCCTGGGAGACCTGCCAGGGAGACTGGGCAGGACCAGGAACCCTCATATGGGAAGGCAGCAGCAGGTGCTGCCGTATAATAGAAGTGGAGCAGAGCACGGAAGCCGATGTGTGCGTGGTGACGTGACCTGTAAACTGGTGGTATGGTTTCCCATTCGAGAGAGCCACTGACAGCAGCTGCGAAGAGCCGATAAGTGACAGATGACACTCGGGAGACCAGAGCGGCTCAGATGGGAACCACAATGAGTAATAGTCCACAAACACAAGTAAATGCTGTATTTATTGAATACCGAACTGAAATAAAGTCGTTATTTGAATGAGCCCAAGAAAATGCTATATCTATTGAATACCAAACTGGAAAAAAGTTGCTATTTGAGTGATCACAAGTAAATGCTGCATCTAGTGAATACTGAACTTAATGAAAGATGCTATTTGAATGACTACAAGTCAATGCTGCATATACTGAATACCAAATTGCAAGAAAGCTTCTCTTTGACTAAACTACGATGTGCTTAATGGTGAATGAACACATTAAGTCAAATAGACATATCAAGTGGAACACTGCCAGTAAAGCACAATATGAACAGAATTAAAGACATGTGATGAAACTGAACAGTTGTTTTGAGCATTACAAGTGCAAAGCAGAAGAATAAAAAATACCAGTTATAACTGCAAACATGAGAAAGAGTCATAAGCATATGACAAGCGAGGAACTGGTATAAAAGAGTGTTACACAAAATACACATGCGAAAAGTGAAAGCCCAAGGCAGAGGAGCCTATAAGGGGCCCAGCAGCTTTGGGGAGATTTTTGGTTGTTTGACCTCTAATGGGTGGACCAGGTGTCTGACAGCTGCGCCGAGATCAGAAAGTCTCCTAATGTGAAAGTTACCAATATCAAGAATCTTGCCAAAGACAAAGTACAGGGTAACTGGTTGCGTGACCTGTGATGGGTGTGCTGTGTATTCTGAATACTGAGCCTAGATCAGGAAACCCTGAATGGTGAACATGCTGGAAAGAAGTGTGAAACAGTTGGTGAGCAAACCTAAAGGTGGGTCAAGTGCCCCCAGAGCGTTTCTTTGGAATTTTGAACATATTAAACTAATGTGATTGCTAAGTTAAAGTTTTAGGGAAGGGAGTTCCAGGACCTGTGTTTTGTCTGAACTGTGATACATTTGAATTTGGGGAAGGTAATTTTCAGAACTTGACCAAACATTATTGAAGCAAATCTCTATTGCAACTGTATTGATCTTGAAATAGAGAACGCAAGAATAACTCAAGATGAAAGTAGCTTACCCTTTTACTTTTGAACACTTATATTTTGCCAGCAGGATTCCACTACCATGTTTAGTTAAAGTTGTGAAGACAAGCACCGGTTTTGACACAGACAGATTCTTATTTTTGGGCTTGCAAACACAGACTTTCCTTAGTTTCTTTAGGTCGGGAAAATCCCACCATACAATACGGCAAATTAGGTGTTATACCATCCTTATTAAAAAGCTTGGTTTGGAACTGTATATCTGTTGTCTGTGTCATCTCTCTTGATACCATGCTTGCCTCATAGAGCTAGTTGCTTGAACCAAGAAGAGGCTGTGTGATATATTTTTGAGACTATGAGTTTGATGCAATAAGTGGTGGGGGCCTACATCCCAGAGACTGTATTGTGTATTAGAAAAACTGGTGGAGAGCCTGATGATAAGAAGCAGCTTGGCAAATGTTTGTTTTTCGTACTCCATAAACTGTAATTTAGACGATTCCCAAAGAGGGAGTGCGTGTTTTGTTGTAGATTAAGTCTTAGTCCTTACAAAGACTTATCCCACCCCAGTCCTGGTTTTGAATAAAAGCTGTTTACTTTACTTGCCACGTGGTCTATTGATCCTAAAAGTGGATACATTAAAATAGAGTGTTGCTTGTATCATGTGCACATTTTTGCTTGGGAATCACTGTTGCTGTAGAGTGCAAAGTGCAACTGGGGAATGACCGCCAGGTGATTGCTTCCTTCACTTGGGCATGGTGCCCAGCAGCTGGTCTGTTCGTTTAGGGCATTTTCACCAGGATATGACTTATTTTCATAGTTTTATCATGATGTGTGTTTGCAGATTATTCTTGGTTTCGCATTGGTATTGTATTTCAAGGACAAGGTGTGGTGGTGTTGGCTTTCAACATTATGATTATCTGAAATGGCCTCTCAAATGCACTGGATTATTTGGGCCTACCTTATTCAGGATCCTCCCACTTCAATGCAATTTCATTGGCAAGATTTCTGTGTTCATTTAAAATTGCATCATTTTGCAGGGAGTGGAGGTGGCTCAGCAAAACTCCCTTTCACACCCCTAGCATAAAGTGGGATTTCTCAATGTTTCACTTTTGAGCTAAATACGACCTTCACTGGTCTTCATTTATTGATCCACTACAGGCAATTAAGCGTTGTACAGTGATTGATAGACCCAATCTCTGACTGCACCTGTGGGAATACGGGGTGACATTATTTGATTACTTGTGAGAAAACCCCTGTTCTCTGTGCATAAATGCTTTTAAGTTCCAATAAAAATTAGTCTTCTCTTGGATTTGAATATTATGGGAAATCAAGGTACATTTCACATTAAAAGTCCTACAATATTTTAATTGCCATCATTCAATTGGTGATAGTTGATTGAATGCTGCATGCACAGTACAGACATATGCTATTTAAACAGCATGCTCCATGCAGAATAAATGCAATTTAAACTCTTTTTTAAACCAGCCCTTCCCCAATTGACCAGTTCTACCTACTTTCAGTGAAATTACTGATGAAGGATTCTTGAGGACATATAGCTAATCACTTTGGGGTTTTCATATACTCACTTTTAGATGTTTTCTTTTTTTAAGGCACAGAACTAGCATAGAACCTCATACACTCCCGGTATTTCTCCTCAGCCAGCTAGGCCCATCTGCTCTCTGCTTCATCGATCTCAGGGAAATCAGGTCAACTTCAGGTGAAGTCTGCTTCAGGCTTCGTCTTCGGCAAGGTCCATAGTCTCTCTTCAGTCAAGGTATTAGCCCAGTCCAGCACTCCTCCATTCGGACAAAGGTTCCCATATGTAGACCTTCAGTATCCCATAACTCTCTCTTTACTTCCTGTGGGTTCCTTCTTATACATACTCCAATCGTTGTCATGCAATATCACACAACCTCACAAGTTCTGATTGGTGAAATGTTTCAATTGGTTTGCACAACAGGTTGACACTCCTGGAGAATACACCCCTTACTTTCTTAGGAGCAAAATATTATGAGCTGGATGGTTCCGAGAAAGAGGGGTGGTTCTGAAAGGACCGTTGTTTTTCCTGCAAATGCAATATGGACTTTTAGATTCCCATAACCCTACTGAATTCTTGAATATGCAACATGCATGTATGAGATACTAAATTGAGAAAGCTATTAAACGTATATGATTTTGTTATTGGTGGACACATATTAATATGTTTCTGTGGCCTCTGGCTGTAGGTTCGGCTCACAATGTTTCAGAACAGTTTCCCTTTTGCTTGTAAGCCTAATCATTGTAAAGTTATAGTCACATTGTCTTTAAAGTATTAAAAGTATTATCAAATGGCCAATTGTATGTCTACTGAAATCTGCTAAGCTTCCTTTACAATCAATGATTGGCATGAACAGCTCACAGAACTCCTTTGTTTGATTCCATTAGCTTAGCACAGATAACACATTTGTGGCCGAGCCAATGTCAAAGATGAAATTGTAAGTGCATCTGGTCCCTTTCGATCCTTAATGCCAGATTCTCAAAATGTTTTGCCGCAAGTGAGGAGATGCGCTACCACATCCCCTCATTTGCACCAACAAAAAGTGGCAGCCCAATTCACAAGGCAATCTGAATGAGTGCATCTGAGATGCACTCATTCAGATGCCCTTTTCCCCCTTCTGTGCATTTGTGCAAATAAGGGGGCGTTCTCTGCATTTTAAATCACATCCCAAATTCTCAAACGAGATGCGCTTTAAAATGCCCAGAAATTAGGGTTTTTCCACTGTATCTGTTCAGAACAGGCTCATGAAGAGGCACACATCATGGCAGGTTAATTTGAGAACCTGCCATTGGCTTGTCTTTGATTTGTGACAACTGCAGTTTAAACCTCAGCTGTCACACTAGAATTTCCATCCCCAAACAGGGATGTCATTCTTTTTGCGTTCCCATGTATGGTTGCTGGGAGCCTGTCATACATTAGTGATGGAAGAGCACTCCCAACACTAATGTATGCAATGGGGTTAGACACCTCATCTTTATGCTATTATTCAGCCCCTCAGAAATGCTCACGTCATCTTTGCGAGTAAGGCGACTAAAGAATTTCTAAAAACAGCAGAAACGAAATTAGCACATTGTCTGCGCTCCTTTCATTGTTGCTTTTTTTTTTTTATCTGCCTCTTTGTGTCTCAAACCAGACCTATCCACCATGTGACCTAGTCCCAGATTTATCAGCTAGGTGGAGTAAGGATTGAGTTTTATTGGAATGCATTTTCAATGTAGTTTTAAGTTATTTTTCCTTTAGCTACATGGATGTTCTTGAGTGCAGCCCATTACTCAGGCTTTGGTTTTCCAGATAATTTGCTGGATTTCACCAGTTTTTGTTTTCAGAGCAATGTATTTTGAGCTAAAGTTTCCTTGTGTCATGCGTTTTGCTTGGAAACAAGCAAGAACAATTATCAGAAAATGCAATATTAGTGTTATGCTACTGGGAATACAGCTTAAACAGCAAGATATCTGTTTCCAAACTATAAAACAGTAATTCACCTCTGTTATATGTGAGGTTCTCTGCCAATCTGATATATGAATCAACAAATGCTATAATGTAAAACACATGGTATGTTGGCTTATGAAATCAATTGTGAATTTCTTTGCTTGTTGGGCTCCTTATCTTTGAAATACTTCTTGATGGTAAGAAATGTGTTTCCACTGTACTAGGCTGCATTTCTTTAGATAATGTGCAGCACAGAATCTTGTTCATAGTTCTATTTGTCTTCATGCAAACACTAGAGGTTTTTTAATTGAAGTGTTTTAGTGATCTGGGCCACTGGTATAAAATAGCTGACTGTTTGAAATGCTGCCAGTCTGAGCTTCTAAGACTTAGTATTTCTTGCTGTTTATTGAAGGTTTAGCAAGACACATGATGCTCCTTACATGAATAGACAGGCACTTATCAACGCCATGCACTCTGATTGAGCTGGTCCCTAATCCCATTAATTTCCCCATAAACATAAATGCCAAACAGATTTTTCCAACCATTCTCTTTTTATAATTACAAATAGCTTAGAATGATCTCCAGGTAAAGGAAGAAGCAGTTTCTTACTGTTACCCTGCTAAGGCCCACTACTCTACAAGGATCCTATTACAGGGCAACAAAACACGCATACCCTGACTGTAGTTAGGGATGTACAATATATTCTACAATATCTATAAAGTGGTCACAGCTCACAAAGCCCCTTACATTATCAGGATTCTTGATCAATCTGTCTCTCAACTGGATAATGTACTTAGGAATCAGAGGATCTCCCTTCATCCCTCAGAATGGAAGATCTAACTTCTAGCTGCACTACTTCTCAAGGGAATTGTTTGTCAAACTCACAACTTGAAACTCTACTTGGTCAAAACATTCTTTCAACTTCAGTGTACAGTCCAGGGTATGCAGTGATAAAATCACAGCAAATATGTTGACAGTACAAAAAATTGTGGCAAAAATTCAGTGGTTTGACCTGGTAAAGGTGTACCCCAGTATACCATTTAAGGGGGGCGGGGGTTGTGGGAGTGTCCTCAGGTCCCCTTAAATGGTATATAATGGGTACGGGGGTTGCGGGTGTGTACCCCACATCCTTTACATGGATTGCGTTGGCAAAACCACAGCCTTTTTGCCGTGATATTTTGTGTCCTTGGCCATTTTTGCCGCGATTTTAACACATGGAACCCAGTCCAGTGCTCTCTGGAACCTCTGCACATTCTGGAAACTCAACAGCTGTAGTAGCTGTGATGAAACAGAGCGTACATCTCTTCATTTATTTATTTATTTGATTAAATGTGTGCATAGCCATCACTGGCCTTACATATTACAAGCATATACATCATACAATAACATACATGCATCAATATCTAAAAACAGTAAATAAATACCAATTATGAAAATAAAATACCAGTGGACAAGTTTTTTTAAATGGTTATAATAAGCTCATAAAATGTCATCATATGAAAGATAAGATTCATATCATTACCTTCTAACCAACACTGCCATGTCACTTCTATATTACCTAACATACTAGAGTTCTTATAACTTTTCAAATAGTTATATTGCAACTGATTAAGGCTTTCGCAATAGCACATAAATTGTTTAGCAGTTTCTATATCTACAGTACCACATAGTCTACATAGTCTCAAATTTCTGGCAATACCAATTACAGCACCTACAATTTCCATTGTGTCACATTTGTTAAATTTAAAGAGCAGATAAGACCTAACAATGGTACAATGTGGAAACGCATTTTGGTATTTAGGTTTTTTTGTATCTACTGACCAATGTTCTAAGAATTGTCCACTAGTAGACTTGGTGGCTAAGATGAACATGTCTCGTTCTTTGGCATAGCTATATATAGACATTTTAAGTAAACGTTTCACCTTAGCATGGGAATACTACAGCCATGTAGAGACATTCTCTTTTGCCCGTCTAGCATATGTCAAATGTAATCAGTACATCGAATTTAGATTGCGATAATTTTCTCCCTCATTAAATATTTTCATCAATTCCACCACAAATGTATTATTGGTGAGGGCATTTAGTTTCACAAACAGCATGGCATATTTATATTCTAAGATGTTGCTGGCACATCTAAAATCACATTCTAATAAAATATATTCACAAGATACGACTGTTGGCAATCTAAAAAGCCATCTTAAAATGTTTCCTTCAAACTTGCTAATTTCATCACTAAACTTCTTTCCCCATATCTCCACCACATAAAGAAGACAAGATACCATTTTAGAGGAATATAATAATAGAACAGTATTAATCGAAAATCTCTTAATTCATAGGCCTTTGTTTGGCTGTGAGTGTAGTTAATATTTTTTTTATTTGCATCTGGTTTATACTACAATATTCCATGTATGTTACCTTTCTAAAACAATTTACAATTTCGTTATTTAGTATTTGACATTTCCTAGTAAACGAGACAGAAATAACAAAACAAGAGACATAATTTCAATTCAGGCTAGCTCACACATCTGATACAACTTCTGCTAAATTTGCATATATACAACAAACAAAGAAATATAAAAACAGGGAACAGAGAAAGAGAGAACATTACTCAATAAATTCATTTCAGTTCAGGGATCAGAAGCAGAATTGTTCACTATGCTGGTTCTATTTTCTGTATTTACCAAGCCGCACACTTCAATTAAGAAGTTTACCACGGCCAGTTTCAGAGAATTTAACTTCCCATGGAGCATGTGCCACCATAAACTTTCAGAGAATACCCTCGATGTGTCGTGACAAAAAGGCCAAAATAAATGAGTCGGTGAGGTGCAATTTTTTCGCCGTAGAGCAGTAAATGCTTGAGTGATTCGGTCATGGTTTTATGATTGCAGAAGTGACAGGGAAATTTTTGTCCAGTACGCGATCTAATTTCTAATTTTTCCCCCGTAGGGAGAACATTAAAATGAAAGCGTAAGTATACTGCTCTCCTAGTTGGATCTGGGAATTTAGTCAGGTAGGAGTCCAACCTGCCTAGTTCTTTCCCTTCTGCGATTAGTTGTTCGTAAATCTTAGATGCAGCTACCATTTCCATGGTGGTTGCCCAATCAAGCCACTGCAACCGTTTTTTCATGCCCATCAGGTTTTGGGTTAACATTTCATGGGTTACGTTAATAGACTCCAACAAATCTGTACAGTCTTTCTGTAGCTTCAGCATCCATATCGAGTCACTAGTACCGCTTCTCAATTTACAGCCCAGCAAGGTGTTTAGGGAATTATTCTTAGATATGATCAAATTCCGATACAGTACAATTTCTTTCCAGTTTACACGCATTTTTAGGGACGTAAGGCCTAATTCATAACGGATTACTAATATAGGCACACTTTGAGGTAAATAAAAGATGATTTTCTGCCAAATTTTCGATTCCATTTTCTGTACCAAACGTGATGTTTCGAAGGGTAGAATTTTGAAACCGTATAATAATTCTGGTACGATTTTCAGGTTATAGAACCGGATCAGGGGAGTAACTGAAAATTTACAATATTTGTTGGCAACCTGGGGGATAAGTTTATCCAACTTTTCAAGGTAGAAATTCCAATAGGATTGTATGGAAGCGGTCCCAAAGACCGGGAAGCCAAGATAACAGAGAGATCCTACTTTTACAAGAATACATGCATTGAGTCGCCAATTATATTTTGCAATCATTTTTCTGGTAGTAAAGGATATAATCACTGATTTCTTTTCATTTATAACAAGTTCGTTTGCATGGACATATGTTGCCAGTGCTTTGAGTTTGCAGACCCACGGGGGTATTATCGACCAGGAGGAGGTCGTCAGCATATGCATTCCTGCATATTTTGATTCCCTCTACACTGGGAGACACGAGGGAAGAGGTCGTAAGGGGAACATTTACATTGGCAGTATAAAGGTTGAAAAGGGAAGGAGCAAACAGGCAACCTTGTCTAAGGCCATTGGCCCTCATTACGACCCTGGCGGAAATCGCGGTGCTAAAAGCACCGCGGAGCACGGCGGAAAGCTGCCGATAGCGCCATGGAGGTTGGCGGATTTTCCGCCCCATGCCGACCTTGGCGGGGCGGTAAATCCCCATTCCCCATTTTACCCTTCCCCATTCCCATTTTTGCCCCATAGGGTATAATGGGAGTGGGGAAGGCGTTAATTGCGCCACCGCAAAATACGGTGGCGTAATTAACATCAAAACCAGGCGGAAAACGTTCCATGGCGCTACGGGAACTCGTAGTAGGGCGGACGGGTCCGCCGCGATTAACGCTGGCGTAAACCCACTCCGCCAGGGTCGTAATGAGGGCCATTGTGTGTTTGGATTATTTTTGATAGGTCACCAGACAAGTTCAATCTCACTTGAATTGCAGAATCCTCATGCAAATTAATAAGAATGGCCAGGAGTACTGAGGGGAGCCCCAGATGGGCTAATTTTGTCAAAGAGTCGCACCCTGTCCACCTTATCAAAGGCAAGTGACAGGTCTACTGACGCCAAATATGTTGGGGATGCAGTTTTTTTTAATGCCTTTTCTAAGAGAAGACAGATTATCAGACCCCCTATCTCCGTTCCCAACGCCTTTCGAAAACCAAACTGCTGTGGCGGAAGAAAATTATTACAATCTTCCCACTCCTCAATTATCTGTAATACCAGCCTCGCAAAGATTTTGGAATCAGCGTCCATCACCGAAATAGGGCGATAATTAGCCGGGCATGTTCTGTCCCCCTTTTTATATGTCGGAACAACATACGATATTCTCCAGGACTGAGGAATTAACCTGAGTTGTGTAATAGAGCGAAAGAAAATGGATAGGGACTTAGCCCAATGCTCCGAGGACCTTTTCAGTGTATTATTGGTCAGCCCGTTTGGTCCGGCCGCCGTAGATTTGTTAGCCCTCTTAATCTGGTTTTCGATATCTGTAACTGTGAAATTGAAATTCCAATCGCCTTTTTTTATAATTACAAGTTCGCCTGTCATCTCCATTTTACTTTTATTTAAAGAAGAAAAGTGTTTTTCCCAGGTTGCTTCCTGTACATTTACAGATTGAATGGTTACGTGACGTTTTTCCAGTATGTTTATCAGGCTCCAGAACTCGCGTCCCGACAAACCCCTGAGTGCCTCTAGCATGTTAATATTATCATTATTGTGAAGGACCATTTTATGATTTTTTATCCAATTTTTTTTGCTTGTTTAATTCAAGAAATTTGTTTCCTTTTTTCTGTTTGGGGCAGATTAGCTTTCAAAATTAATCTAATTTAGCGATTTGTGAAGTTTTTTTTCTGCTTTACCAGGGGGTCGTAGGCGTGTACATGGAGTTTCACAGTGCCTTGTTTTCTCTCTTTTATCAACCTACCTATCATGTCTTTGATGTAATCCATAAAGTGTGATACAGAGAAGCGTTGAATTCTTGTAGACAGTGACGTATTGTTATACTCTTGGACAAAGACGATATTAAGTTTGTTGACATTTCCCTCATGCCAGGTAATGCGATTTCCACTGCATGACACTGTGAAGTGCTTTTGCATTGTGCTTTGTTTAGGTATTATGGTGTTTGAAATCATCTTAATCTTCAGGAATCTGTGATCAATCATGTTGGTGTCATTTATCAGTAGTTCTGAGCACAGAGCAGATAAGGATTCAGACATGAAAATGTGATCGATCTGCGATTTGAAAACCCCGTTGCACCATGTATGCTCATGTATAGAGGAAGTAAAAAGACCATTAATGTGATCCAAACCCCAATAACCAAATAAGTTCCTCCAGATTTCACCGTTAATTAGCTTTTGTTTAATTGCAAATGGGCCGCCCACCACGTTTTTCAGGGGCTGCATGGAATTTATTGTTGAGACACCCATTTTTTTCGCAATACCTTGGCCATATCGGATTTCTGAGTTTAAATCCCCTACAATTATGATGTCTATTCCTCTATATTTGAGCAACATAGATGATATATAGTTATTCAAGTGTGGTATAACATTACCCAATAGTACGTGGGGGTTCCAATAGATGTTTAGCACAAGGATCAACTGCGGGAATGAGTAACTCCCATATTCCAGAACGACAGCAAGAGCAAAGTTCACTAATTCCCTTGATTCCAGGACTTGTGTGCCTGATGTCATTTTAACAGCTGTGATTAAGCCAACAGTCAGTCTCCCACGTATCTCTGTTTTGGCTAAAAGATGTTTACAAACAAAACCATCTAAATGCATGGGACTAGTGAGCCATGTCTCCTGTATACATAGGAGGTCGAAAGTTTTGAGTTTTGTACATAACAGACCCGAATTTACCAAATTCGAGTTACCCCTTGAATTTCATGAAAGCAGTTTCCAATAAGATTTTTCATTTTGGGTACTAAAGTTTTTGCTTCAGCCAGGTCCAATCCTGAGCATCCTCCCCCTTATAGGCCATATTTATTTCCTTTCGTGTGTTCGCTTCCTCCCTTGGTATGTTGGGGTTTATTTTTTCCTGCATATGAACATTTCCATTCTCCCAACCATTACTAAAGATCAAGATATCATAACCCATTCTATTAAATTGTTCTGTTTTCTTTGTTATCATATCAAAGATCTTTTTTGAATTAGGGACAATGCAGACATGATCTAACCGTGAGGGATGAATGAAGTCCACTAAACAAATGTCTGCTGAAGCGATCAGCCTCAACCGTGGCACCTGATTGAAGAGCGACAGGATGCGGGGTCTATTCAGGGAGGATGTCACACAGATTATACAGGAGGATACTTGGATATTCCAGGAGGGAAACCTTCCGCCACATTATGTTCCTTAAGTCACTATCCTTAATATGAAGCGGCCTAGGTGGTTCATATTGTAAAGGGTTTCTCGATTCCTGTGGGCCTGTAGATTGGGGTATAGCATGTTCATTTACCGGTTGAGTGGGTGCCCTCACGTATTCCTCCCTCCTGTGAGACTGTGCTTTTTCTGTGTTTCCCCCCTAGCCACAGAGTCGGTAGACAGTTCCTTCGATGGCCAACCAGAATTTCCCCTTTCCCCGTAATCCCTTCCCATCATAACCTTGTTTCCAGGTAGTGCAAGGTCAGGGAAGAAATTCATCATAATTCTTTTTATGGGTTCTGGTAGATTCGAGTTGACCCCCTCATTCCCTATCAAGGGCTGTTGTTCTCCACTCAGGGGGTTGAGGTCACGACAGAGGGTAAAGAAGAAAAGCCCCGTCTATTAGATTCTGCTGAGGTCACAGCACGATCGGCCAAGGGTTTACAGGGGTCTTGAGGCAATATCTGTCTGGATGTCGATTTGTCAAAGACCTTGTAGAAGTTAGAGAGTTGTAACTGTTTCCCTTCCTTATTTTGCCCCCCCGTTTGTTGCAGCATTGCCTTTTCATTAGCCAAGCCCTCTGATTTATCCTCCGCCAAAGATTTACTTTCACTCTCCTGTTTCTTTTCTGTATTTTTTGTTTTTTTCAGATTTGTTTTGTTTTTATTTTTATTTTCCGGGATTACTTCCGGGATGGATTTCAGGGAATCATCATTGTTTAATTGTAGGGCCTTCCTACTCTCCTCATTCAATTGTTTAAGATCAGATAGGGCAACTTCATTTGGGGGAGCTTCAATTCTTTGTTAGGAATATTTGGCTTAGTGGAAAGCAATCCCTTTTTCATTAGCCTTTTTTTTGCTTTCAAAGCCAGTCGTTTTTGTCGCCGTGAAAGAAAAAACCACTTCCACTGACACTTTCATCTTCCTCTTGTTTTTCTTGTGCCTCTTCTTTCAACTCTGAGCCCTCTACAGAGTCCAGAATTTTAGTTAGGACAGATGGGCTATCTGGTGTGTCAGAGAGATTTGACTCCCCCTCCCGCACTGGTGATGAAGGCACCAAGGGCAATCTTGGGACTGAGCACCCTATCAATACTTGCATGCCCTTTTCCAACGTGGACATTTTCATGGAGAGGTCCTTAAGCACCTCCATGATCATTTTTTCCCCTTCAAAAACAGACTTTTGGGCATTAGTCCCATTTTTTTCCATATCCTTATTCATCCCGTTCCCCATGGAGAGCATATTGGCAAAAGTCAGGCCCTCCTTTCCATTAACTGGGGTTTGGGATCCTTGTGAATTAGTTGTTTCTAGAGAAGGTGGAATGTCTGTCTTCATTGTGAGTACCTTGGCTTCCTCTCTAGCCATGAGGAAGCCTTCCACTTTGCTAAGTTTTATTTGAGTATCAAGAACAATTCATTTCAGGTCTTTTATCTCCCAATGTGTTAGCTCATGTCCTTTATCTAAAAGGTTCAGAATCCTTGAAATCACCGGAAGTGACTCCTCAAATTCATCATTGCCATTTATTGGGGAACTCGTAAGAGAGACCCCTAAAGTTGGAGGGTTATTAATATGCAAGGGCACTGCAGAGTTCGCCAAATTCTCCAGCAGAAGGTGTTCCCCCTGAGTCCCCTTGGTGGTCTTTGGTTCCTCGCCCCACCCTTCTTGTGTATTTGTAAATAAAGAAGCGGAGGGTAGAGGGAATTTTGCATTTACTGAAAAGACTCTATGGGGTGTTAGGGTCCTCAACTGGGGAAGTGTATTGAACAGATGTACCTGATCAATTCCATTGCAGGCATCGTTTACAGTCGTAGAAGGACCCCTTGAGAGCCTAGCATGCTTACCCAGTTCTGTCCTCACTATTTGACCCATCATAGATACATCCAAGTTTGTATCCTTCGGCATGATGTCAAAATCCTCATTGAGTTTCTGATTTATTGACTCTCTTACACTTAAGAAACTCGAATGAATAGGAATTTGAGAGTCAAAAGACAAGCCTGCGGGCACAAAGGATATGTCTTTCTCCCCCAAAGATTGTGCACCCAATTTTGTGTGTAATTGTGAGTGCATATAGGAAAGTCCCACCTCTTGCTTGATGGCTTCCCTTTTTTTTCTTTCATCCTCCTCCACAATGGCTGCCCCAGAGTTTTCTTCCTGAGTAATGGTACCCAGTATAGGGAGCACAGGTATTTGTACTTTGATCCCCTCTTCCAAAGGGGATGTTTCATAGGTTTCATGTGATTCCCCCATGGGTTCTATCTCTGTCCACACGCATTGTGTTATCAAGTTTTTTTGTGAGGTTGTGGGGGGCACCGGGGTCTTTAGTGCACAGATTTTACCATTACGGGGCACGGTAGACATGGTGCCCTTTGTTTGTATTAGTTTGTATTAATAGCGGGGCGGGGGGATGAAAAAAAAACGGGGCAGAGAAGTCGGCTTAACCCAGTGTAGTAATTTCCAGCCTACAGCCCCTCCGCCCCCACAGCCCCAAAACACCCAAACAGCCCAACAGCCCACTTGCGTGCCACTTCTGGGTGCGCGCTCGGGTGCGCTAGCACGGGAAGCTAAATGCACGTTGGGCCAGGGGGCGTGGTCCAGGGAAACAGAAACAAACAATGGACTCTGAAAAATAATAGAGATACCAGAGATCAGTGGCGCAGCCTATCTCCAACGCACCACACCATCACCAACAGGAGTCCCCAAGTCCCCAACCCCCTTAGCACAGATCCCCAAGTCCCCAAGACCCAGAGTCCCAGAGCAAGTACCCAAGTCCCAGCGCTTGGCTCACAGTACTTCGCTGAGTAGCCTGCGCGTTGCACTGCGAAAAGAGCCTTCTGTGCTTCCTCTTGCCGACTCACTTGTCAGGGCAAAGATCCAAACGTCCTCAATCCAGGCAAGAAACACTCGCAGTCTCCCCAGCCCAACAGCCCAGTTGCGTCTCACTTCCGGGTGTGCGCGCGGGTGCGCTAGCACGGGAAGCTAAATGCATGTTGGGCCAGGGGGCCTGGTCCAGGGAAACAGAAACAAACAACGGACTTTGTCAGGGCAAAGATCCAAACGTCCTCAATCCAGGCAAGAAACACTTGCAGTCTCTCCAGCCCAACAGCCCACTTGCGTGCCACTTCCGAGTGTAATTAAATAATCTCATACTCAAAATGGTCATAGACGTCTCCTGAGACTTAAACAGATGGTCTGTAGTTTGCATCCTTTTTGGAAAATTATTAGTAGTCCATTGGGTGAGAAGAACCTGTTCAGGGTCTGCAAACCATTGATGTATCCAGACTTTGGAAAGCGCAGTTAATGATCAGATAAACATACTGTATGAGCAGGGGTTTAGAGTTCTCCTCAGTCCTCAAGGCCGTGGTGCTTACTGAAGTTGGACTTAAGCAATAATGTTGTTTTCAGTGGGTCAGACTGGCTATTAGCAGCTCCACGCTTCCTGGTTTAACCCTTGGTGGTGGGTCGTGCCCACCCTGTACAATCCATTGTTCACAGCATCATTGCTTTTACCACCCAAGCTACAAAAGAGGGGCTAAGAACCACTTTGTGTGGGGAAACTGGTCCACATCTGGTACTCAGGCATGCTCTTTTCACAAACATGCCCTACAAAGCCCTACAGAAGCCTCCTGCACAGCAATAGCCACAGCCCCTTAGCTATTATTATTATTATTATTATTATTATTATTATTATTTAATTTGTATAGAGCGCCACATGTCCAAGAGTCTCAGGGCACACATAAAAACATGAAGACCGGAACAGAACATGCAGGGGGGGGTCAGTGCCGAGCAGCACAGGGCTGCAGGAAGTGTTTCATCAGCCTGGCAGCTAGTATCCTCGAGGGGAGAAGCAGGTGAGGTGAGGGAAGGGTTGAGTGGGGTTGAGGCTGGGGTCAGGGGGTAGCACAGGGAAGGAGGACTATATAAGGAAGCAGGGAGAGGTGCCTGGATCTTGGTGTGAAGGAGGAGTGGATGCAGTGCTGGCAGAGAGAAGTGAAGTATGGGATTGAGGGAACAAGCAGTGAGAGGGGTATGTAGAAAATGAGTGGCTCGGGGGATGAGGCACACGCAAATTGACTGGAAAGCCGCCTAAAATCAGTACATTAAGCCTGAGTACTGCACATTCCGAATGGCTGGCTCCAATCTCCCAGGCACTCATTCTTTATCTGTCCAGCACTGTGCCCACTGTGATGACTGGCAATGCCATGCAGGAAGTAGGCACTGCTAGCTCAAGGTGTGGAAGCTCTGCTAAGTGTGGCGGCATGAATTTCCTATCAGTAATGCTCCCTAAACAGCCCGAATATAGAGGGAATGGCTGCATTTCGTAACTTTGGTGGGACTAGTTTGCTGGGTGTAAGGGATAAGTGTAGTGGTCCCGGTGGACCGGTCAATAAATATACATGCCCCACAGTAGGCAGGCCAGGGTGCATGCACGCTACTCTGCAGCAATGGTAGCACCCCCTGCCGCCTATGATGGGGCGGGGTCATGGAAAACAAGCCAGGGTGATGCAGTGCCAGATAGGAATCTGCCCTACCACCCAGGGTCAGATTGGCCCCTCGGCCTTTCGGCCCGTTGCCGGGCCGAAATCGTCAGTGGAGAGTGGGGGCTGGTTTCTGCCCATATCTGTGGCCGGTTTGGAAGGAAAAATAAATTGGAAAAATAAATATATATATTTTTTCAAATACGTTTTCCTTTTCAAAAAGCCTTTCATCCTTCTCAGGTCGATAAATGAGTACCAACATAGGTTGGGTGATATTGTGTGCATATTTGTTCTATAAAAAAGAGCTTAAGCATAAGTGCTATACAATAACATATTATCATTTGGCCTTGGACGTCTGCTGGATTCACAGTAATTTAGTATACTTAGGAAATATGCTATTTGATGCTACTTCCTGTTTTGTCAAGGGGTGAAAGGTTGTGTTTCATCGCTTCCCGGGAGGTCACTTTGGGGTGGGGTCAAATGACATCACTTCCAGTGATGTCATCAGAGGTCAAGGGTCGTGAGGCGAGGGGTGGGCCACTTTTTTGAGGCGAGGGGTGGGCCACTTTTTTTGGGTGACCGGGCCTAATTCTTGTCCCAGTCCGACCCTGCTACTACCCCTAAACACAAATACCAACTGTGAGATTTATATTTATTGTATACTAAATAAAATATGAATATGTTATTGCATCTTTGTATAATGAATATGCTGAACAGAAAATGATGAGATAGGTTTTAATAGGAAATATGCCTCACAAGCGCACAGTTAAAATTCCCATTGTGAAAATGGAGGGAGAAGGGCATACAATCTAGGTAATTGCAAGAGTTTGCATTGGTGCATATGCTTTCACAAAAGGGGTCTACTTAAGATTCTGTGATGTGTACTGCACACACCACTAAGTGAATTATTACTCCAGAGGCTACGGGACAAGGGGTATTGTGCAGGGAAGTCATTTCACCAAAATGTCAGGGGTAGTGAAAGTGACATCACACGACCCTTGACCTCTGATGACAAACACAGGAAGTGATGTCCTTTGACCCCATCCGAAGTGACATCACAGGAATTGATGGGACACAATCTTTCACTCCTTGATAAACCAGGAAGTGGCATCACATAGCATTGTTCCTAAGTACACTACGAAAAATATGGTTACAATATCACAGTAATGTGATATACATTTCATACAAGAATGGATCACCATATGTATCGAATATCCCTCTGTATAGTCCCATATTACCAAATTTCTGTGAATGCAAGCAGATGTTCAAGGCCAAATGATAATGATGTGTTATTATATAGTACTTACCCTTAAGCACTTTATATAGAACCAATTTACATACACCCAACCTGTGTTGGTACTCATTTATCAACCTCAGAAGGATGAAAGGCTGAGTTGGGCTTGCCGGGATTCCAACCTGCAGATCACACACACATTGCAGAAGCAAGCATTCAATCCCCTGAGCTATTTTACCGGCTATAGCTAGCTTACTGGCTATAGTAAAATGAGCAATTACATTTCTGAATGTTCTCAAAGTCAGAAAGTAAATTACACTGTGTAGTGGAAACCATTCAATACCATTAAACTGGTAACTGTGATTTAACAGCAGGTCAGCTCATCTTCAGGTCTGTTTCCACGTTGGCCACATGTCAAGCCTGCATGGATCTACTTTTCAGGTTTCAGAGGTTGGCAAAATACATACCATTGGGAGGGTTCATAACTGTGTATTAAAGAATTTAGAATAGCGCTGTGAAAGCAATGCACTCAAACATCCCGTACTCTGGTCACTCGTTACCTCCCACATGCAAACAAACATCCTGAACAGCATGCCATGTAGCTAGAAAAGATAGACCCATTACTACAGAGCATTGATATGGTCAAACATTTCTACACTGTATATAAGCTTTTAGGAGCGCCTAGAAACACTTGTGTACAGGTGCGTTATAAATGACTTTTCATATCATATTTCATATGATAGCACAAGGATTTTGTCAAGTGACCGAGGACACCGAGATGGAATGTCTTGTGATGATCGTAACAGAGACAACGGCAGAAAAAAACATGCTATACCTGCAACTTGCGAAAAGCAAAATACATATAGGGCCTGATTCACAGAAGTGTTTTATAATGGTGGAATCCCATAGGAAAACGCTGTGTGAATCAGGCGCATAGTCCAAAATTGATGCTTACTCTACTCTAAATGCTTTCGGAGGTTTTTGTCTGCATTGTGAATTTGAGATCTTTAGGAACAGACTAAATCAGTGACTCGCCCCCTGAAGTGTGCCTGAAATAAACTTTCAATGAGTCTAGCAATTATTGTCTAGAATTCCAGAAAGACACATTATTTGTAATTCCTATTCTTTCTCGTTTAGGGTCACTGCTCAAAGTGTTGCACTTGTGGAACCCCCTGTTTTTTTAAGAAGCCCAAACAAGAAAACAGCCACTCTCGAACACTCTAGAACAAAGAGCCACATGGCACTGGTCACAACCCGGAAGCCTCAATTTGTATAAACATGTTTTTACATTTTTTTAATTTTGTGTTATTTTTTTTGTTAAGGGGTAGCAAGGGAGACCACAGGGGTAGCAAAGGAGATCTCAGGGGTCGTACCAGTGACCCCTGGCGACCCTCAAATGACATCCCCGGTATTGTGCATATCAGTATTTGCGTAGCGTTAAATGCTACACCGCAGTAGTTGCATATACAAAGGAAGGTTACATTGTGAACCACTTGTCCGTTGAAGGACACATGGTTCCAGGCTGTATGCTATAAAAAGTAGAGGAGCACTGGTCCCAACCGCTCCCGCCCACTTCGACCATCCGCCCACTTCGACCACTGCGGGGGAGTTGGGAACAGGCGGGTCTGAGGGTAAACATGGACCTCATGAGACTTGTATGCCCTGCCTGGCTTTTATGAAATGGTGCCCAGGTCACTACTTTAGCTAAACATCGCTTTGCACCGAGGTTAATTAAAGCAGTGTTTGTCTCTCGAAAGGATAACCTTCCCTGAAAGCACCAGCAATTACAACTAGCACCCCGAACACACCCAGAACTGAGCACTCTGGTTGTCTACCTTTTTAATTGATTTTGGACACAACGAATCCGCTCAGGTTCCATCAGCGAACTACCCATGTCTATGAGCAAGAGAACTAAAGGACCGAGTCAGTATATGCATTCCCTGATCTATAGCTCCCCAGAATACCCATTGTTCCCATGCATCGTGACCGCCACAGCATGAAGGTGCGGTGTTTCTGTTTAACAAAACAACTCCTGTCAACAAAAAAAAAATCTTCCCTTCGGCAATAGAGTAGATAAAAAAGAAGAAATTCTTTTTCCATAACCTCAGCCGCTTTATTGTTAATCTTTTAACCCAGCAGTTAAGCGCACGCAGTTGTAGCGCCGCAATGCCGCGAAATCCCCAGCACGCAACAAGCCAACCTTTATTATTCTTTAATGGAAGATGGAAAATGTGCTCATCAATTATTGAAGGTCTTTTTCCTGCACGTCATCTTACCAAAAAGCTTGTTGTATGAAAAGCCATTCGCAAAATTTATTTTACACCGAGCGCCAACTTTCTGAAGCAGCTCAAACCTGGCTGATAAGTGAAGTGCTGTCCACATAGGACATCGCCAGACCGTCTGCAACATCATGGAGCCTTTTAATGCAGGAGCAATGAACAGTTTAGATGGTTCATTAAATATGCACACAGTTAATACATAATGCATGTATTTCTTAATATCATTGCTGGCTATAGATGTGCGTCAAAAGAAGCTGACACAGGGCTATAGTTCGGGTATACCAAAAGTGTCGGCTGTGATGTAGGCTGCCAAGTCAGGAGGTAGACCCCTCCTCAGGGAACTGGATGTTTGCTCATTAGGTCAATGGAGGGTGGATCTTCAGCTAGTCATTTGCCAGGATGTTGCATTGAGATTAATAGAAGTCAAGACCCAAATTAATTATCCCCAGATGAGAGACTGATGGGTGAAAATTGGACAGAGGACGACAGGATGGAAACATTGTAAAAAGGGAGATGAGGGTTGCACCAGGTCTGGCCATGCACCCACCCATTCCTGAGTATGCATGAAGATATAAGCTGAGAACTGGTCTATAAAGAGTTACTAAAAGAACAGTTAGCTACGTGGGTAGCTGACTTTCTATCTCCACAGAAGATCTGATGGTACAGGGACAGATAAGCTCCATCTGAGTTTCTGGTATGCACAAATGCACCAATTGGGTGAACATCTGCTGCAGGCACGGCTATCCAATCCCACACATCAGAATGCAGCTACGACCTGACACAAAATATGGTCTAGCTGGACACTTAACGTTTTTAAGCCTACTCACTCCAAACTTACTTCCACATCCCTGCCGTTGGAATACAGTGACAACCTACAACAACATTTTGGTTTAGCTTGAGACATAACAAGTCTGTTGCACTTCCATATACTCCTGACCCTCCTCAGCACCCACCCACATGCCTGATCTCTTGGGTTGCTTACCAGAGCCTATCCAGCCCATCCAATCCATAACCATGGCCATATGTGCACACGCATTCTAAACCTCTATGACAATTTCCCATACTCTGGACTGTGGTCCCTGAGAGAGTTCCTACCACATGTGCATTGAGACTATAGTAATGGTAAAAGGTGCCATGTAAATGACAATTACACTTACAATTACAACAAGTAAAACAATAAGAGCCAAGTAGCCACGATTAGGAGTAGAATACGGTGTGCAAAACACATATGGTAACAAATAATTGTATTCACATAAGTAGGAGGCTGCTAAAAACACAGGCAAGGAATAATTAAAAGCCAACACACAGTACACATGAAGAGCACTGGAGAAGACACAAAGAAAACAACATGACGGAGAATGAACAGAAGTACTGGCATTACTCAAACCAAACTCTGCTATGCCTCAATTCTGAAATACTGAACCCTGATATAAAATTGCTTAAAACAAGTTTCCAGGCCTCACGATGCTCAGACAAACCGCAGACGCCAAGGTAAGTGCGCCCCAGAGAGTTCTGCTTAGCGAGCTGAAACCACACCAGATAGCGTTTACTGGGGCATACAGCACACAGTTATTAAAGTTAATTAGTTATAGTTGGTAGCAGTGAAAAATTCACATATCCTTGAACTCCAGGTGCAAGTGGCTACCGTGCCAATTGATCCCATAATGAATGAATACACAGTGCCCCGAGTAACTACTGAAGGAAAGCACATAGACGTTAGGATAGAAAATCCAATAAATAAATAGAATTGAGCTCTGAAAAGTGGTCATTTATTCCAGACCAAATTAGATAGTGCACCTGCCATTTCCTTAACACAACCAGACACAGAGACAACATGCTAAGGCCACGAACGGACTGGCCGATAAGACCTCAATGCCTGGCAGCAGCGGGAAGTAGCTTCTTTAAACTGGATCATAGTAAACGACCGACCAATCGAAGTCTGTTTTTCTTATCGACAAATGTAGTAGAATGCCACCCAATAGTATGTTAGATTCAAATGTATTGTCTGTAGAGGGTTGACCCTAAGAAGGGTTACTTGTTGTAAAAGGGCTAATTATGAAAGGATTTATTTATAGATAACGATATGTTCTATATGCTACCAACGATTCAACTACTAGAATAGAAGTTTGTTGTGATTGTACGAACTATGACATCAACTATGACAATTTCTTCCTTTAAAAGTTGGTCCTAATGCCGGCTTGAGACTGTCTTGTGTCTGCTCTCTGAGCAGCCATCTGTATTCGAAATAAAGCCGGGTTTCTCGTCCACCTGCAGTTAATCCATTTAATGATTTTTTCTCTTTATTGGTATGTTTGGGCCTATCTTAACATTTGTTGGCACTGCTGAGGTACTCATTGTCTGATGGAGTGCCGATGACTCCTTGCCGTAACACCCTTGGACGGCGGAGTCCGCCTGCAGGTAGTGGTTTGAGTTTGCACCGGAGAAGCGGTTGGCAGGAACCCAGTTTCAGCAAGTCTGGCCTGGTTTTGCAGGTGGCATGCTGGGTGAAGAGGCTGAAGCAGGCAGTTAGAGGAGGTTCTATGCCAACGGACCTCGGGATCGTAAGATAAGTGAGTATATCCGTGCACGAAAATGTCTGTGGGGGAGGGGTATTGTATTGTTGTGTTGTTGTTTAAGTTGAAAATGAGTATTGAAGAGAGAGAAAGGATATACTTCCGACAATTAGTTGGGTAGCCTCCTTCAGGGGGCAGTAAGAAACAAGAGGAGATTGTTTGCATTGTTTTCAATGTAATTGGAGCTCAGACAAGCGTTCAAGAAAAGTATCATTTCCCATTGCATTGATGGAGCAGATGCCAGAATGCTCCTGCAGTGAAATCCAAATGATCTGCCAACCATAGTTCGATCCTCCGCACTAATGTCTGTCTTTTCCATGGATAAATAAGACACTTCTCGTTGCATTTTGTTTTCGTGTATACCTTAATTTTTGTCAGGTTCAATACCCTGACACCTGCATACAGTCATTTCAAACAGTATTTCACGATAGTCGGTTGAGACGGATATATTTTATGATGGACACACCTTCTGCAACCTAGCAGGATAAAAGCATTGGACTCCAATTCAGTGCACAATTACCAACTGAACAGCTGACACAGATGATCTTTTTGTTTGCGTAAATGCCCTGGGGGACTTCTATTTATAAAAAGATTCTCCGCTGCAGGCACATCAACCCTAAATGGAAAATCACGTTTTAAATCATTTTATGGCTATTGGTTATAGAGCTAACTTTGGCTCTCCACCACAGGTGCGTTAACCTTAAAGAGAGAACTGTGATTTAATTTGAGTTTGTAGGTGTGATGATGTGGATGGGATAAGAATGCAGCCAATATGCTTGGGACAAGCTTACAAAATGGTTAAATCCAAAAGTACTTTTGTGCGAACAAAACATGCTAAGGCAGAAATAGTCAGGCTTTTAAACTCCTGCTGTCTGTGTTCTGATACTATTATGCAGCGCAGGGTCGAATTTGAAAAGGGAAAAAGCATTTCAGTGAACAAATAAGCTTTTATTGTTTGGAACACCAGAGAAATTAGTTAATAGAAAACTGTATCGAACCCTTTAGGTACATTAGGACACTTTTACTTTTGGAATCAGGGGAGAAAACAGGTTGAATAATTGAATGGTTAAAGGGGAAACCTACAGAAATGTCACATGGGGGAGAAGGCATGCTGATTCATCCCTTAGGTCACTTGATGAGAGAGACAGCCCCAACAATATGGCAAATAAAAGGTGTTAAATGGTCTTTTTGGGGGCTACTGTATTTTTGGGTATTCAGACTTTTTTGAGTTGAGTCTGATTTCAGGCCTTCCATGTGTTGTTTTTTTTACTCAACTCAGGGATTATAATTCATTTGCTGGGAGTGAAGGTTGTTGTTAGGCTCCAGCATATGAGCTGCAAGGCTGACGCTCACGTGCCTGGTGAGAGCTCTAGGACCTGTCAGCAAACAAGAGAGATTCCCGATACAGGACCAGTGTCAAATACTTAACTTGTCACGTGTTTCAAAATTGAACGGTATATCACTTCTCACATGTACTTAAGTATCGATGCACCTTGCTTTGCACGCTGGTAAAATGGCATATTTATATATAAATATATATTTATATATATATATTCATAATTCATTTATTACAAACCTTTCACAATACACATTTTTTAAATAACTTCTAAAAAAATGTACATATTAGATCCACCTCTAAAATAATCTAAAATCAGTCTTTAACGAAACAACAAAGCAGAATGAACTACCTGAAAAAACACAGAAGGAGAAATGAGATACACAAGGCCAGAAGTTCATCAATCGCTACAGTAATCACGGTATCCAGTTAAAAAGTCGAAAACATTTGGTCGAATGCAAAATTATTTGTATGTTTTTTTGGGGTTTAGCTAGTAGAAAAAACAGGGGGTTGGGAGGGAACAGCCCCATTAAAAAAAAAAAAACACATTAGGATTTTTTTTTTTCCAACATTTTTGTTTTCTACATTTTTGCATTTGACATATTCACTATAAACCAGTACTCACTATTCCAGGCCAAATTAAACCCAACTTTCTACTCACGGACCCATCTATGTCATAGGCCTTGATTCCAGAGCAGCAAGCTACGTGTCTGCCTGCCGTGGCCGCAGTGGCCGTCAGGTCTGAACCTGCTGGGCGCAGCAGGAATGGTAGGTAGACTCCTCACGGAAGCACCGGCACTGTTAACAAAACCTTATTTAAAAACCTTAACCAGGTATGGCATTGGCAGTCCAGTACAACAGGCCGACGTTACTGTCAAACCTGTTCTAAAGCGTGTGCTAAGAGATGCAGTATGAAGTGTAGCAGGTTTTCTGTGCCAGGTGCCAGGAAATATCATGAAGTCCCAGTTTTTCTATCAATCGGCATGAAGTATATTCCCTGACAGTATTGGCTGTCTGCACAATCCCAGGTAATTTATTTATTTTGGCTAATATCTGTATAGTCCTTGTCTGACTGTTATTTAGCATACAGTATATTTGCAGTGTCAGTGTAAAACTGAATTTTGTGCAAAGGTCCAAAGAACCAGGGATGAATGGTAATCTTGCACCATTCCCCACTGACTACCCTGAGCTATAGTATTCAGGGGAAAAAGGGTAGTCTGCAAAGTACACTGCAAGCACACTGCAATGTTGTCCCTAGACAGTGTGGCTCGATGCCCTCAAAATGGGTCCCTTCAAATAGATGCAGTAGTTGTATTTTACAGTACTTGTCAATGCCATTAGTAACATCGAACAACACACAACATACCCTTTGTCCTAATACAAGACAATTTTTACAATTTTTCTAGCCGAACAACCTCTGGGGAATTTATTCTTATTTCTCATTGGTAAAGTTTCTTTGGAGAAACAAATGGGACCTCTCCACTCTCCACTCTCTCTAAAATGTTTAGGCTAAGTGCATGAAGACGTATGATGATGTGCCTCGATGTGTGTTAATGGTTATGTACTTGCCTCCAAAAAAAGGAGCAGCGTCGTGTTTGTAGTTGGTTACCTACAAACAGCTGGACTATTTAATTACTAAAAATAAAAAAAAATACTATGCTACTTTATTAAAATGTGCTATTGTGCTATTGTTTGGGGTGCCTTTTTAAGTTCATTTGTTGGAATTTTGTGTTGCTGTGGAGTTAGGAGAGGGGGAACCTGGCAAAGAGAGCAGCCTCTGGATTTGGGTGTCACACTAAGATGGAGATGTAATCATCCTGAAGGGAAAAAGGGCCTTTCTAACCTTGCCGGTATCCAGGCAGTTAATCCACCAGGATACCAGCAAAGGCTGTTACTGTTTCTAGCAATCGGTAATCCCGGATTCCGAGTGCCAGAGTAATCCCCATTCATGGAGTCCCATAGGACACCATGAATGGATTTGCCATCATTACCGGCACCGACAATACCAGACTGCTTTTTTTGCCGGTAGGGCTCTTAGCTGGAGGTAACACAAGTGCCCCACCGACAAACCTGTAGTCGGCCCATCCAGAAAAGTGCCAGTATACATCAATACCAACACTTTTTTACCAGACCGGCCCACTCTTATTGAGGCCTATAGACCTTTTTACATAGGTGATTTCTGTCTACCTGTGATGCATACGATCACTCGCCCCTGATTAAATCCTTAATCATTGCTAGCTGTAATTAACACTGTGTTCTAGGAAACAATTGAAATCAAAAGTTGTATACGCCTTGTGTACCCCTTAAACTCCTGCCCTACCCTTTTAAAGGATCTGTACTGAAGAAGACTATGGGCCTCATTACGATCACGGAGGTAGCCATACCGCTATTTGCGGCATGGCTACCCCCATACCGGGTACCGGGTCTGGGTTCCCTGAATGGGGAAATATGGGCCATTCTGACCTTGTAGGGCCTGGTATTTCCCCATTCAGGGAACCCGGACCCGGTACATCCCCATTCGAGCCCCCATAGGGCTCAATGGGAATGGGGAGGATGCAAACAACGGGCCCATTAATGACGGGCCCGTTGTTTGCATCCTGGTCTGCTCGCATTACCCGGTAAGGACGCCTGGTTGTACCAGGCGTCCTTAGCGGGTCCCGCGAGGAGACCTTGTAATGAGGGGGTGGGGGGTTAACGGGGCCAGCAGCTCTACCGAACCCGTTAAACCCCTACTGCCTGCCGTGTAATGAGGCCCTATATATTTATTTATTATGCATTGCAACTCATGAGCCCGTTACTGGCTCTACTCTCTCTTTATATATATGTACATTACAATATCTATAATCAGCAGCCCAGAGATGTACACCAAGCTAAAGGAGCTATTTCAGGCTGCATATCCTTTCACAGAAATCCATCAAAGGGTCAGCATTTCTCTCATGCTTCCTGTCATCTGCTAGAACACTTGGGGAAAGTGCACGCACAGTAGAGGATAATTCTGAGGATGATTAAGAATCAGGATGGTTGAGTCCCGTAGGGAGGCAGTGGTATTTTGTACAGTATACAGTGGGAGGTCGTAGTGCCCTTACAAGCTATTCCTAACCTTTTAGGGTGAGTGACTGTGATGTTGGAAATGCATCAGAGGGACAGTGCCTCCGTATCCTTGTCCTTTACTGCTTGGCTGCTGAGAGTGAACCAGCAGTGTGGATGAGAGACAAGATAGTATATCTGGGGACCTCACACCACTGGAAATTGTTCAGAAGCTGTGTCTACACTTGAAGAGTAACTGGAACTGCTGATCCGCGACGCCCAGCTGGAAGACGAAGACTTGCTGTTGCATTTGCTTCGACCTGATCTGAAATCTGACGAACACGTCAAAGACTGATCCGAGAGAGGACCAGGTAAGGCGCCCTCTTCCCGTGCTCCGAGGGACCATCGAGCACCACTAACCTTTGCCGAAGCTCCCTGGAAGTCAGACCCTCGAAAGGCTGCCGACCCGAGACGGGACCGCTGAAGAGAATGAAGCAAAGCACCCGGACTTCGCTGCTGTTGAAGTCTATTGCCGTCAACCAGGGTTCGCAGGTTTGTGTAACCGCTGGAGGCCCGTCGAAGTTGTGTTGCCCAGCCGTGGGGACCACTTGATGCCGTGCCGCCGATGACCGACCCGACCCACTCCTTTGCCTAAGAACATTTAAATCCAAGGACTCCCTTGTCTGCAACATCGACCGCTTTGTCCAGCTGGCGAAAGTCGAGGACGACCCACGCGCCGAGGAGAATTCGCCGGTGGGTTTCCCGCCACCTAAAGGCCACAAAGACTTCGACGACTCGACACCCTTGTTGGGCCACAGTTCTTCTGAAACTCTTTGCGGTCCTGAACAATCCGTCGCCGAGGTGCCCCGCACACCTCATCCTTGCAGGACGTCACTGACGAGCGCCGCCTGGATCGACATCGGGGTCTCGGCACCCTTGAACTTCTCTTCGCCGCCGTCGACAAGTTCACCATCATCAACGCCTCTCGACGATCCATGGCTCCTGCTTTAAAGGGAGACACTCAAGAAGGATCCTTCGACGTGTCTTCGAAGAACTCTACTCCACTAGGTACATTGGGGGGGTAAAACCTTAATAGGAGGAAATAAGGCTATTAAACAATATATGGACTGGGCTTGTGCTATATATCTTTATTTTACAGGTTGACCAGGTGGGGGGATCTCCACACAGAACTTTGTCGATCGGTAGGGGCCAGTATTCTGCCTATTGTTTCAACCATCTCACGTTCCTTCCTATCTCTATTGCTGGTTCCCTCGTTATTGATCTGTGTGACTTTTTAACCGTACTGTTGATGCATGTTAATGAGATTTGATAACATTGGTGGTACCACTTTAGAATTGCATTATATTTATCATTGTTGATTTCCGAGTACAAAGTGTGTTATTGTGATCGTGTACATACCTTCGAATATTAGTTGTATAAAGACTGTGTTTTCAGTAATACAGTGTGTGGACATTCCTTTGTGGGGATTCGGGGACTACACTGTACTTAAGAACCAGCCTGCATCACCTCCTGAGAAGCTAGGCCTTGATTGCTCGACTACGTTACCAATAATAGAGAATCTTGGCTGGGGTCCTCTGTGCCTCTCCTCTACCATATAGAGAGTGGAAGTTCAGACACCCCCCTCCACTCTTTACAGTGATTACTGAGTTTTCTTTGGTATCTCTGTTCTTATGTTTTCTCATAGATTTTCACTTTATTCCTCCTTTCTGCCTCTTTAAATGAAACTCATCCCCATGCGAGACAGTGGGTAAAAAATTGGTAAAATACTTTCTCACAATTTGTCTCAAAATCTTCCTCATGCTGATATAAAACATGGGCATACATCGTGATGCTGCTTCTTAATGGGAAGTCCAATGCTTATGGCTTTTTTTGTGGTTCTGATAATTAACATTTTCTTTCCTTTTCCCTGTAAGGGATATTGGAAGTGTCTTATTACCCATGTTAACATGGTCCTAGTACTAGTTGTCAAAAGGAATGGAAAAGCAAATAATATGCTATGTGTGTATCTAATAGATGTTCTATGAATGTGTTAAGGTGTTTAGGCTTACAACACTGATGACATAATCAATCAATGTGATCCTTTATCAGAATACTGGATATCATTTGCATTTTAAGGCCATTTGATCTGCAAGAGGATTGTATGGGGCAGTGCCATCATGAGGCAGGTTTTCTAGCCATATCAAGGGTGGCAGCGACAGCACTATAGTTAATCAACAATGGAGCAAAGATACAATAAGCTGCCACCGTAACCACGAGAGAGGAGAGCCATTAAGAACGATATGCAGATAATTCAATGATACTCAAGATCTGCTTAATTTTCTTCCAAAAATGGTATCAAATAAAAAATGCAGGCATCATTATTCCCATTCATGAATTCAGACCAGAGCCCATCTGCAGAATGTTTTCCAACCATATCAGCTTACTTCTATGCTAGTAGTCTCAGCTCATGTACTGAGGGGCATTCTATCAGAAGATGTTTTGTGGACTCCAATCTTTCATCCCCACATAGCCGACACAGGCACTCATTTCTCAAGATATTAAACCATTAATTGTCATTTCCAGTGTCTGCACTGCATTGAATTTTACTTTCAGATAATCCCAGACACATATGTTGCCCAAACAGTTGCTAATATAACTCCGGGCACCCACACATGCGTTGAGATATTAAAAGTATAAACAGTGGTTAATTTAGAGGCTATGTCCCCCATCTGTTGTTTCCTACTCAGAAGGTTTAGTCATGCTTACATGACCGATTTGAATTGCTGCAAGGGTAAACTCATAGGATTATCCAGAGTGCACCTTTTCCACGTGTCTACACAAGATTGAATCTGTACCAGGTGGCTCTAACATAAGACTCTTTCTAGTGCTTAGCAGATCAAACAGCAGTCTGGATAATCAACATGTCAGGGCATTTATGAGTTTCCAGTACGTGATGAGGTAGCTCATACTCAGCTTCACCAAGATAGGATGAAAGGAAAATTTCAAGTAGATGGTCTCAACAGGTGAGAAGTGTTCCAACCTCAAAAGTCTCCTCAATCCTGTCTGTTCCAATTTGATCAACACTGATCCCTTCCCCAGGGCCCATATCTCCACCCCATACAGGATAAATGGCAATATCTTGACCAAGTATACGTCCACCAGTGTACCCGCCGAGTAGCCACCACCCTTGAAGGCCGTTGAGTGGATAGCACACACTACCTGCACAGTTTTAATTTGAATCTGTTCCAGAGATGTGTTGCTATTTAGTTTAGCGCCCAGAGAAATCCCCAGATATGTATATGTTGAGACAATCCCAATTTCTTCCATGTTACACTGCCATGAAAAATGCTTTATTTTATTCTGCTTTGGAATGAAGACCATTATTTTGGTCTTCGAGATGCTAATTTTAAGAGAATTGAGAGTGCAATAACCATTGAATATGTCCAAAGCAACCTGCAGGCCACTAGGAATGAGATCTAGCAAAGCTAGATCATCCACGTAGGTCAGTCACTGTAATGGGGAATCTCCTAATTTAGGTGGTATGGTGTCGGAATTTACAAAGGCCACTCCATGATCTGACAGATAAATATGAAACAACATGGGATCAAGGATGCACCCTTGCTTGAGACCCATGTGTGTGTATTCACCCTGTCATCTTGCCCAGCTGGTCCAAGTGCACCTTTACCCTGGTTTGCTCATGCAGTTGGATAATCAATTTTAATAGACCCAGTGAAACATCTAAAAGACTATTGAGGCTTAATACCACCAAAAATGAAATACGCCAGTCACGAGTTCAAAAGTACATGTACAGTTTATTGGTCAGATAGCTATCTGGCTCTCAAAGCCTTGCAGTGTGTACCAGCAGACACCGTGAGGGGAGAGAGTGCTGGACATTACAAAGACACAGGCTTATATACATTTTACACAGTACTGGTTACATCGTCCAGCCCCTCTTCGAGTTACATATTCATTAAGGGTTCATAGCCAGTTCACATAACTAATACAGATTCAAATAACTATACATTGTTCAATGCTTTCCTCAAACACTAGACATGTTTTTCTGCACATCCGATACAATGGGAACATTTGTTTTCAAGCTTAAAGTTAACTCAGTTTCAAGGAACGTACACACAGATTTCTGCAAAGGCACACGGTTTCAGCCATTCAACATTCTGTTCCACTGTTTGAACGAGAATGATGCTATTGATACAGACAACATCTAATTACTGTTCAGTTCAACTCTAGTTTAGCTCCAAGGTTTCTTAGTGCAGGACAAACAATCCACTTTCAGAAGCCTCAACATGTTTATCTACATTGACACAGTGCAAAGTTCCTTTTTCTTTGCTGGAGCCAAAAACACAAAGTTTAACATGAGACGGAAACAGAAGTTAATCAAAATGGCGGATGATTTTAAAATGGCGGCATAGTGAGCCTTTATTCAGGTTCATTCAAATATGGTTTTCAGTGCGATGCGAATATGCTTAGGTCAATGTTTGTTATTAGGCGGTATTATGTGAAATATATTTTAACAAACCCTCCTTTTGGCCTAATCCAACAGAATTTATTCAAACATCAGCATTATCCAAAAACCATGTATCATTGTCAGAACATCCTGAATTGCTGTCTTCGAAAACATTAATGGCCATTAACTCCTTGATGGTAATATCCTGCACTACTAAGGCATTAGTAATTTTCACGGACATATGTGTCTTAGGTTCTAGTGTACCTATTGCCTGTGCACAACTCCCTCCTATCATAGAATACATGACAGGCAGACATTGTATGCAACAACAGCAGAAAAGTATAATGCCAAGGATTACCATTAAGACTGCAAAAATGTTCCAACCCCAAGATGGCAACAAGTCTCAGAACTATGTACTTATATCCCAGTTTCCCTCTGGAACATGTACTTCAGTACTTAAGACATGTACACTCTTAATTGCCTTAAATATGGTGGGGGAGGAATCAGGTACAAAAATGCAACACGCAGATCCCACCATTTTGCATACCCCACCATGCTCAGCTCGAATGATGTCTAGCACCATTCTATTTTGGAGTGCCACTAATTCAATAGCTTTTTGCTCTAGCATCATGTTACACAGGATATCAGTGGTTTCATTGATGGTTTTCTCTAAAACTCTTGCCAATTTTCTAACATCTTGGGAGTTTATTTTTTGTCCCCAAAATGGCATGAAGGATTTTGCAACATCACCCAGAATTTGTGAAGGAGTGTCACCATTCTCATCCTGCATGGGACAAGTTTTTGAGACTTCAGTAGTGTTGGCAACATATACTCCTGGAAACAATATACCCAAATAACAAGTACCCTCCCAATCTCTGGGTAAACACGGATATGCCTCATCACCGCAAACGAAGTAATCAGGATCTCCTACATACAAAGGTCTGTCCTCACTGGTTAGTACTGCAGTATTTGTACATCCCTCAAATGTACCCATTCCTTGGGAACCCTTTCTTTGTATGCATAATGGAACAGAGTTTGGACTATGGTTGATGGTATAGGAAGGAGGCATAGCATCCTTATTACCTACGGGAGCCATTTTGAAGGTAATAAACGACTGAAAAGGTCTAGAGAGTCTGTCGGAAGGCCTAATAGAAGCAACATTTAGCTTGCTCCTATTCACAAACAAAGAACATCCTAGAGGTGTCAAAACTCGCTTTTCAAATTCGTTAAGATTAGTGCCATCAAAATTCCCTGTGACACTATCGTTCCATCGGCCAAAGAATAATGCCCTAAGTGAAGCATAGCACGACGTAGTTAAAGGGAGTAGATGTATATAGCAGCCCAGTCCCTTTTCCCCCTGTTGTGGCAAATGCAAACACACTCATCAGTTGCTCTTATTCAAAATGGCATGGGTTGCATTCATAATCATTAAAAGAGTGTTATTATGATAACCCCCTCTATGTTGGAGGTCTCGAGGATGGAGAGTGTGCAAATGCACATAAGGCGGAGACACAGTGGAGATAATTGCAGTCGGTAACAGGACATCAAGTGGATGTGCATTTTCCAAATACCAAAACCCAAATGTTGATGCAACTATAAAACAAGCTGTTATTGTGATCAGTGTCCATTTGGTCCTAGGGGACCATGATCCTTGACGAGCAGACTTATCATCAGAAAAGTGACCAGCATCCTTTTTTGTGCAAGTGGCCTTTAAAATAGGCATAGTTTTTCAGCATCCGTTAAGGAGTCTCACTGTTAGGCTTTTTTAGTTCATCCATGGGTGGCACCTGACCATGTGGTTTATGTTGATTGAAGGTAACTTTGCCTCTTATTTGATGCAGCAGAGGAATGACGAGGGACTGGTTCAACAGTGTTTTTTTGTGGGTTTCTTGTGGGCACAGACTAGCTGCACTTCCCTATCATATTTACATTAATGTAATGTCAGCAACTCTAAATCTAAATCCGATTCCGTGGTCGCAGATCGTACCTTGAGACTCCAGGTACGGAATGGTCTGTGAACAACATGTCATCGTTTCCTGAAGAAAATGAAGCAAGATCGATCGACGGTGAAGAAGGATTTGAAGAAGAAGCAACAATCTCCCGAGGCCCCACGGACTCAGGAAGGATTTCTGTGACACCCTCGATGTCGATCCGAGCAGACTCATTGTGAGCATCAAGATCACCAATTCCCTTCTCCTCCCATTTGTCATAGGGCAGAGGAAAAGGAATCCTCTTTATATGTGTCGCGTGGATCCAGTGCTTCTTCCCAGTTTCTCGTACAGCGGTCTGCATGGCCAAAAGGATTTGATGCAGTCCCCTCCACCGAGGTGCAAGACAGGAGCCCCTTTCAAAATTCTTCAGTAGGACACACTGGCCAGGTCGATGACCTGGACCCTCGTATTTTACAGGGATGGCTGCTCGCACCTGTTGATGAATCAAATACAAGTTTTGAATCAACTGCTCACAATAATCAGACAAAAGATGATACTGGATTTCTTTCAACTGCTTGGGTTTTGGAATATTCCATATATTGGCTGGTCTCCCCATGACAATCTCATAGGGGGAGAGCCCTGTCTTTGATTGTGCGGTCCTCCGCATTCATAATAAGGCTATTGGCAAAGAGTCAGGCCATTTGAAATTACTATGTGCGCACACTTTCACGATTTTGTTCTTTAAGATTCCATTATGGCATTCCACAAGATGGCACTCTGAGTGTGACTGGCTGAGTGGAACCATTTATCAATCTGTAATCCCACACAGACTTACAGGATGACAGCAGCGATAAAATGTGGACCATTATCAGACCAAATTACCCTCGGCAAGCCAAACCTAGGAAAATATTCCTTCAGCATGGTCTTTGCAGTTGATATTGCTGTGGTATCTTTTAGAGGAAAAGCCTCAACCCATTTACTGAAAGCACAGATGACGACAAAAACATATTTGTAGTTCTGACAACCTTCCATATTAATAAAATCAAAATGAATCACTTAAAAAGGCATGGAGGGGGGACCAAAACTGGCCTTTGGTGTCGGAGTTCCCTTCCGAATATCATGTTGCAAGAATATCATGCAACTCTGGACAAAACAATCAGCAGTTTTCTGAATATTAGTGTTATACCAGACAGGATCTAACCTTTGACAAATCTTTTTGGCACATATGTGTGTTGGAGCATGAGCCATGGTCACCGTATCAATAACATAGGCATTGGGTAGCATCCATCTTTGCTTTTCATTATCCACCCAACAACCCACGTCATCTAGACCAGCTGGATCCTCAGCCCACTGTCTGATTTCTTCTGGAGTAGCTTCAGCCTGAATTTCTTTTATACAGCTAATCCCATCGCCTGCCATACAAGTGTCAGTGACCCCTTTTGTTGGATCTAACACATACGTCTTTGAACGCAAATCGGTGGCAGTCTGTTTGGCTATTCTGTCAGCAAAAGCGTTTCCTTTTCCCACTTCAGCTGTCACTTTCTGGTGTGCGGCACACTTCATTATCGCTAACTGTGTAGGAAGTGCAAGTGCTGAAAGTAACCGGACTATTAAAGTTCCATGCAAGGTCAAGAAACCTCTCTCAGCCCATAGTCGACCAAAGTTGTGACCTACCCTGAACCCATATTGGCTATCTGTGTATATATTCACACTAAACCCTTCACAGGCTCTGGTTAACGCAATAATCGCTGCGGCCTGCTCAGAATTATGCAGTATTCGTTTGGTTTCCACAATAGTGCTTAATGTGGTGATTGCGTAAGCAGCAGTGGATGTACCATCTGGAAGTTTAAAGCAAGAGCCATCACAAAACAGCTCCCCTCGTGGATTCTTTAAGGGTGTATCACTTAAATCAATTCTGCCCTTAGTTTCTTGTTCTGTGTTATAGAGGCAATCATGTGACATCTTGTCACTACAGTCTGTTTCTTGTGGAAGAGGCAATAGTCCAGCCGGATTTCATGAGCAACATCTCTTAATTTGGAAATGCGGAGCAAATAGAATAAGCTTGTACCTTGTTAGCCGAGCCGATGTGAGATGTTGCATTTGCGTTCTGTTTAAGAGAACGTCTATGGAGTGGGGTACCATCACGGTTAAAAAAATGACCTAAAACCATACCCTCAATTTGTTTCACAGATGCAGCAGAAGCAGCTACAGCTCTCAGGCAAAGCACATGCAACAGGGTCTAACGTGGAGGAAAAATAACCGCATAGTCTATTCTTGCCCCGATGTTTCTGTGTCAAAACAGCCAAAGCATATCCATCACGTTCATGCACATACAACACAAAGATCTTTTTGTAATTTGGAGTGCCCAAAACTGGTGCTGAACACAACACAGCCTTGAGCAGATCAAAAGTGTTCTGGCAATCCATGTTCCATGGTAAAGGCAAAGAAATGCCCTTCTTTGTTAGTGCCAACGTAGGTTTTATCATTAATGAAAAATGTGCGATCCACCATCTACAATATGAAGCCATGCCTATTAAAGCTCTGACCTCTTTGTGTGTATTTGGGACGGACATACCAGAGATGCTTTGTATCCGTTCAGGTGTCAGTCTTCTTCCCTCCTTCGTCCGGAGATAGCCTACTAAGTTGACCTCCTGTTGACAATATTGAAACTTTTTCAATGAAGCCTTATGTCCATGTTCCGCTAAATGAATAAGCAGCAACACGGTGCCTTCTTTGCAAGCAACTTCAGAATCAGCAGCTAGAAATAGATCATCAAAATATTGCAACAACGTGCAAGTAGAAGGTAACTCAAGCGTATAAAGCTGTTCTTTCAACGCTCTAATATAGATGCTTGGACTCTGAGTGTACTCTTTTGGCACACATGTGAATGTAAACAATCGCCCCTCTAAGGTAAACGCGAACAAATATCTGCTTTCAACATGCACAGGAATACTGAGAAAAGCATTTTTCAAATCCACAACACTAAAATGCATAGGCGAGGCTGGAATCATAGTCAATATTGTAGTAACATCAGGTACAATCGGAAACTGTGGAGCAACAACCTTATTAATGGCGTGCAAGTCAAAAATGAAATGAAAAGGAATTGCATTATCCCCTTTCTTATAAACTGGTAGAATCTGACTATTGCACACGCTCTCTGAAATTTCCCCAATCACATCTATGTGTACAAAATCAGAAATAATATTCTTCAAAGCCTGCTCACCTTCAAACGAAATCTTATATTGCAGAATATGCAGCAATTTAACACCTGGTTTCAACACAATTTTAACTGGTTCTATTTGTAAAATGCCAACGTCATTACCATTAATTGCTCATGTCGGAACCTTTTTCAATTCAGTTGGTAAAGGTCTAGACAAAAATTGCAGAACAGAGGTTTGTTGAGGCGAAATTGTTAAAAACACTCCATCCGGAGAACAGTAAATCACAGCATTCAACTTCTTTAATAAATGTAATCCCAACAAATTTTTGCCACAAGTTGTCGTCAGTAGAAATGGACAAGAATCAGTATATTGTCCCAGTGAAATCAGTACCGGCCGAGAGACCGGACTAACCACTGGCGTACCAGAGAACCCTACAGAAATGTTGTTCTGTCCTGACAGTGGAATATCTGGAACCCGTGAATGATCAATAGAACACTCCTGTGCTCCTGTACCTATCAAGAAGAGATGCTCCCTATTCCCCACCTTCATTTGAAGGTAGGGCCTTTTCTGATCAATGGGAATAGGTCTGGATCCAGACCCTGCTTCGGGCTGTCCTAACGGAACAGTATATCATCAGATCCAAAATCCTCAGAAAAATAGACAGTCGAAGGATTATCAAAAATGTTCCCACTATTAACATTCTGTTGCTGACAATCTTGTGAAGGTGTCTGTTGATTTTGTGCAAACTGACTTCTACCAGGGCCCCCTGTACAGGGACGGCCTTTGGATCGTCTACCCATGGCGCCATATGTGCTGTTTGATCTCTGCTGAAGGATCGGGCATTGTGCTTGCCAATGACCGTCCTGTCTACAATATGCACATTGGTTCATGTGTACAGGACACAGTTGTGCACTACCCTGTGTTGTAAACTGGCCTCTAAACTGTGTGTTCCCACCTCTAGCTCCTCTAGCTATTTGCTGCAAGAATACTTTAGTTTTCAAGTCTCCTTCCTTTGTTTCCACCTTCTCCTTCTCTGTATTAACCCTATTTTCATAGTACTGAGCCATATGTAATACTTCAGATTGTGATTTTGCTTGCCAAGCACTCTCAGAAGTCATAATTTGTGATTGGAATTCAGGCAACAATCAGCGCACATATGTGTCTACAAACAGCCTTTTTCCTGATTCTGTACTTAAGTCTTGACCACTAAGATCTGAAAACACTTGCTTGAACCTACTAAAATACTCTGTTGCACCCTCTGACTTCAATTGTATGCAAGCAGTAAAGTTATCCCATATGATTCTTTTCTCAAGAACCAGAGTTTTCAATTTAGTCACTATTCTGACTGTCATCACTAGTATCACCTGTGGCGGTTTCTCACCAGCATTCCTTTCCCCATCTATTCATACTAAAGCATCCCATGTATCACCCTTCCCTGCCCGATCATCTACAGTTCCAATCTGCTTCCACAAATCAGCAGGAAGGATCATGGAAAACAACAAATCTATATCAACCAGCGTGAAATCTGATGAATGGAAAACAGATTCAATTTCTTTATAAAATCCTGTTGGATTCTTCCTAATATCTGGAATTGTTTGTCTAATAGTATTCACTTCCTGTCTAGAAAACGGGACATGAACAAACTGTGAAACATAATGTGCTTCAATAGTAGTGGCAGGTGTTCCTGCTGCGGCATTAGCTGGGATTTCTACTTTTGGAACAAATGTAGGAGGAACCTCCCTCATCGGCAATTGTAAAGTAGGAAAATCTGAGCGTCTATTCAGCAACAAGGCTAAATCAAGTGAAAAAGTAGTCAAATCAGTATCGGGTGAAAATGCTCTCTTATAAATGACCATCAAATCTGCGGGACAACAAATCTCTTCATAAATTAATCTTGTAGATACTCTACCATCACCTGTAACACTTTCCTTTGAATTGCCGGAGCATACTGACTAAACGTGTCATGCACTTCAATGGGAGAAATTGAAACATCTGAAATCCATCTAAGAGAGTCTCTTGTGCAAATGCGCATTTCTTCACTCATTAATTTCAATGGAGGAAGAAATCACTTCTGCACATATGAAGCTTGCCGTTCACTTACATCCATTTCATCCTCCTGTACCCGATCTAGCTCCCTCTAAACTCAAATACCTTCTCTACATGCTCATATACTTTCTCCGCAGTGTCCCTTGTACGGGCTAGGACATTAAAATCCCTCAACCCCTGTGGGACATTCATGTCCATCAAATCATTCCATATATCAGCTAAATGCGTTCCCATCCGTTCTATCAAAATAGTCTGTTCAGGAATACTCCCTTGATCAGAAATCGCAACTAGAACAGATGATTCATCGCCTCTCTTCTATGTACTTTTTAGCCCACATATATCATTCTCTTCTTCTGTCTTTAGATACTGTACCACAAGTCACTATTCTTGAATTAGCTCCTGCCCCTTCAACCACTACAGGTGGATCAGAACCTCTTGGTAAAGAGTCAATAGGTGGCAGAGGCAATACCGCTGGCAGTTCAGACGGAATTATGGGGACGGCAACTGTCGGTAAGGGTGGAGGTGCAGGAGGAGGAACAACAACAGGAAAAGGAACAACAACAGGAAGAGGAGGAACTACAATGGGAGGTGGCACAACAACGGGAGGAGGCACATAAGGAGGCGGTGCAGTGGAAACAGTTCTACGTTCATTCAACAATTTATTAATTAACTCATCTGATGTATGAAAATCCTGAGACGGGTATATCTTTTGCACATCAAGTTGGAAAGCCCTATCCATATCCCTAATAGATTCTGACTGTTTCTGCTGATCATGCAATAGTGCTTTCTCAGCATTTATCATGTGTCTACATGCATGCTTTTCTTTACTTCTGAGTTGCTGTATAGCTTCCTTTCTCCAATCTTTAACTGTATCAAATACTGCAGGCCTAGCCTTTTTTCTCAACAATACAGATTCTAAATGTTCTAGGCGGGCAATTTCAGAACTACCATAAACTGGCCACTGAAGTTCAGAAACATGTCTAGTCTGTCTGTGCCAAATATCATTAAATATGATAACTCCTAGGCCATACTTAAAATACATTAAATAAGCTGGCGACCCATCGGGTGGCACTGGTTGGCCTTGTCCCAAAGATTGTCTATCTCTGCGGAATAATACCCTGAAACAGGATGACAATTTCCCAGGCATATCAGATCACTGGTGTTACCTGGCGTTGTTTGTATTTGCAATTACAAATCTGCAACCAATATCAGGATTCTTAGGAATCGGGGCACGACTCACCTGATTTCAAAACAAAGGGATCCGATCAGATTTCAAAGGACCGTCGTGGCTGGCGATTTCGATAAACAGGCCTCGATATGGGGACCCTCGTCAAGATGTCCTACTAAACAATGCTCACCGTCCAGGGATTGGGTCGTGCAGTACTGCGTAGGAATCGCGCCTCCCTTTGCAGGGGCCCCGTCACTCTCCGATCCCGGTCCGGTAGCCTCGTCTTCGTCTAGCAATGTGACATCAATCTTGAGGGTCCCTATTCGGGCGCCATCTGGAAGATCTAAAGAAATATCGAGGCTTAATACCACCAAAAATGAAATAGGCCAGTCACGAGTTCAAAAGCACATGTACAGTTTATTGGTCAGATAGCTATCCAGCTCTCAACGCTGCACAGTGTGTACCAGCAAACACTGTGAGGGGAGAGAGTGCTGGACATTACAAAGACACAGGTTTATATACATTTTCCACAGTCCCGGTTACATCGTCCAGCCCCTCTTCGAGTTACATATTCATTAAGGGTTCGTAGCCAGTTCACATAACTAATACAGATTCAAAAAACTATGCATTGTTCAATGTTTTCCTCAAACACTAGACATGATTTTCTGCACATAAGATACAATGGTAACATTGTTTTCAAGCTTAAAGTTAATCCAGTTTCAATGAACGTACACACAGATTTCTGCAAAGGCACACGGTTTCAGCTATTCAACATTCGGTTCCACTTTTTGAACGAGGGTGATGCTATTGATACACACAACAACTAAATTACTGTTCCGTTCAACTCTAGTTTATCTCCAATGTTTCTTAGTGCAGGACAAACAATCCACTTTCAGCAGCCTCAACATGTTTATCTACATTGACACAGTACAAAGTTCATTTTTCTGCTGGAGCCAAAAACACAAAGTTTAACATGAGACAGAAACGGGAGATAATCAAAATGGTGGATGATTTTAAAATGGCAGCGTAGTCAGCCTTTATTCAGGTTCATTCAAATGCGATTTTCAGTGCGATGCAAATGCGCTTAGGCCAATGTTCCTTATTAGGCGGTATTATGAGAAATATACTTTAACACCAGTGGTATGTGCCAGCTTGGTTGCTTTGCCCACAGCTTGTGTCTACTGATGGCATTGAAGGCTGCACTGAATTCTATGAAAGCAACGTATACTGGGTGGTTGTGAATCATCCAGGCCTGTTGCACAGCAGTGACAAGGTTGAGGCCATTATTTACATAGCATTATGGCCTTTCCTAAATCCTGCATGATTGCAGGGGATGATGTTATTGTCTTCAATCCAACAGTTAAGCTCATCCAGAAGCACCCTGGCAAATACTTTGGCGAGTATGTCTAACATAGCCAGGAATCAATAATTCCATGGGTCAGAGCAGCTACCTTTTTTGTGAACAGGGACATGATACTGGGACTCATTCCAAGCCAGGCAGTGCGGAAATAAGCATTATGGTAGCAAAGTACAAGCACTCTTTCCAGACCACCAGACTACAAGAATGCCTGCAGGGGCTGAATATCCCAGCAGGTCTGACCTGCTGGGAGTACCCGCCCCTGCAGGCATGGTTTTCATGGAAGCACTGGTACCGTTAGCAACGGTGCCAATGCTTCGGTGTCCCCATTGGGAATGGGGACATACAGTTTCCACTGCCTGACATCCTGGCCCGTCACCACCTGTAATATCCCTGTGGCACCGGGATATCAGCCGGCTGGAACCGTGTTACAAAATCGGCGGCAACCCACCAGTACCACCAGCGGGTTACCGACAACCTCGTAATGAGGCCCGCTGTCCCTCCAGGAAGATTGTAATACCTGTGTCACACTAATCCAATGGAATAACCAATAGAGATCTTCAGCCCAAATGTTAGCGTCAGATTTAATAAACTGATCGCAGAGGCCATGAGGGTCAGGTGCTCTCGATGATTTACTGCCCATGATCAATTTGACCAAGTCTGGTGTTTCGTTGTTGAGGGTCCAATGGCCAGACATCCAGTCATTGTCATAATTCTGGGCACTTCACAGACCCAACGTTTGTAGCTGTGATTTTCTTAGTCTTTTGCAGAGCCCTCCCCTCCACATCTCGTCGCTGTACATCATTGCCATTAACCATTGTCCAGAACTCTTTATGATTGTGGTAGAGCTATGATACAGGTTACGCCACTTTGCTCTTTCCACATAGAACTTGTGTTCCTTGAGCCAACTTGGATAAATTGCCTTAATCCTTAATCTTTTTCACCATTTGGGCATGCTTTGACAGGTTTAGTTGTAAATTAGCCATCTTAATAAGATCTTTCTGGAGAAGTCTTTTCCTGTTCTTAATTTCTTTATCATATAGGTGAGAGTGACAGGTTTTAAGGCCAGTTCCTTTCCTAGAGTAGCCACTAATGCTACAGGTGACACTGTCTTTAATCTTCTCGACACGCCATTCGTATCTCTGTATTGCTAGTCGAGAAGATTACAGGCTATGGGAGGCAACCGACTTTTCAGTGAATAACATCTCAAAAGTGTATAGTTACATAAATGCAGGTGGGTGTGGAAAAAACACAAGTAGACAGCCTCACTACAGCAAAGTATTTGCACCTGTTTCTTAGCATCCACTAAGGCTGCTTCTGGCTGCAGTGTCCATTGAAAATCGGCATGGAGGGAGAAGCTTGGAAGCAGCATACAGCACCCTTTATGTATCGCCTGAATAGCAGCTCTTGGCAGTCAGTCTGGTGTGAACAAGTGCAGGTGGGTAGTTAAAGAGCTTAAGGTGTCCTCACAGCTGTAGGGAGGGGGTTCCCCCCAGATGGGCAATATCCAAGAGAGGGGGTGGGGTAGGCCAATTTTCATGGCTATTCATCCCTCGATTCTAAGGAGCTGTGCCCGAAATGCATCTTTTACAGTGACACTAGCTATATTATTATATAGCATATCGCTTTACATTGTATCTCTTAGCACATTCTTGAGAACAGGAGCCACACATGCTTAGGCCTAAGCCATTTCACCTCAAATACCGACGCCATGCCTGATTCAGTAGTTCTGTTGTGTTACATATTCACGGGAATAGAGCCCCTGCTTATTGTGTCTTTGTCTAAAACATTTTTGAATAACAGTTTGCCATCACTTCATGGTCAACCTAAAAACATCATAATAATACCACCACTTGCTGGGGTAATTGAACTGCAAAGGGCGGAACTCATTTGACAGAGGGCTTCCCAGATATACATTCTATCCATGAGTCTACCCACAGCTGCATTGATAGGCGCCTGAATGTTTCCATGCCACATGCTTTGATGGCTCCCATTTCAAATGTAGTGTATACTGAACACATTCACTTGAGCCACATGCTTATGTCCTATTATGTTGCAGGAGTCAAGTTCATCACACAAAAGCATTAGATTTAGTTAAGAACACACAGTGTGAAATACTATCTAACATGACTTTCATAAGTTTAGAACCAGTATAATGACCTGAACAAAGCTATGAAAAAATAAAAACAATAAAGAATGAACAAATAGATAACAATACATAAAAACAAGATATTGCATGTTTAGTTGTGCTCATGACATATTTTGACAAAATACCTTGGTTATAGCGGATAGAGAAATCGGTGCCCAATTGATTGAGGGGGTTGACACAGTTCTTTGAGTAATTCATGCAGAACGAATACTGGTTTCCCATCAATTGAATGTATGGCAAAAAGCGCCCAACCTCGCTTCCACCAAAGTGTTTGGTGGGTTCCTGGAGGCCTATGTCCTTAAAAGGACAACAACATCACACTCTTCTTCTCACAGTGCATCTGTGTGTGATGTGGGCAGAGCATGCAGGTGCCGGTACGTCTAGCCCAATTGAATAGCAATGAGCCACCTAGTGGCAAAATGATGAACAGTATGTCAGATGGCGTTGACCTGCATGTATCAAAGATACACTGGTGCCAAAATATTGGGAAATGTTTTTGTGAGAAGGCTGTCTTGGTTGATATGAAATAGAGATGTGTGCAAATGTTGCGCACAAGTACAGTAGAACAGCTGCTGATGTGGGGCACTTTAAACACAATATTCGTCAAGACCTGATATGCTAGTGGTGGTCCTATGTGGCCTTTTCACATGCCCCATTTTGTGCAACTCTCACTGTACAGAGGAAATTGGGAAATATGATGCCTCCCAATGTGTCTTGCTTCCTGCCAGCCTTGCCACAGGCCAGGGGACATGCCCTTGGGCCATCATTTTGCCACTCTACCTTCTGGACTTACCCACTACTTCCCTTTCCCACAGTCCTCTCCTCTATCCTAGTCCATGGGGAAGACCACTCTAAAGTCCTCCTCGGTCATCACTCGTCAAACTCATCCGTACTTGCTGCCCCCGTTACTGCTCTTCTTCCTCAGGCAACGCATTTGCTTTTCTCAATTGTTATCAGGGACCATTACCGACACTGATCTCTAAATGGAATCCAACAGTTTCTACAAATGGCAGAGACCACGCTATGCAAAGAGCACACCATCATCAAAAAGACCAATATTGGAACAGGAGGAAAGTACTTCAAAAGGTGAATGAGAACATCCACCCAAAGACCAAGAAACGTCCAGTGCTTCCATTGAAGGACAAAGTGCTCCTCACTACCATGATTAAGTTATTGTGCTATATTGTGAAAGTGCTTCTCACTACCATGATTAAGTCATTGTGCTATATTGTCAAAGTGCTTCTCACTACCATGATTAAGTTATTGTGCTATATTGTGAAAGTGCTCCTCACTGCCATGATGAAGTTACTGTGCTATATTGTGAAAGTGCTTCTCACTACCATGATTAAGTTACTGTGCTATATTGTGAAAGTCTCCTCACTACCATGATTAAGTTATTGTGCTGTATTGTGAAAGTGCTCCTCACTGCCGTGATAAAGTTACTGTGCTATATTGTGTCTATATTTCCTGTCTCTTCCTCTGTTATAAACGTGTACATTTTTGTTGGCATTGCAAGAGTTTGACACGGTATTAAAGTACTGGAATAAAGAGCTGCATGTTGTGTTCTTCTTGTTTGTGAGAGTCTCACAAGATTCCTGTTGATAAGTGAAAGCTCCCAGATCTTTTCAGTTCTATATGTTTTAACGAACCAAAAAATAAAGAATAACATTTTAACAAACCCAAACATTTTTTTGCGGGGTTCCCACACAATACCTCTGTTTCCCCACGTTTAAAACCCCACCCGAACCCCCACTCCACCAGATGTAACCCATACCCCACCCCCACATATATTCTTTAAAGAATTTGGTATTTCTTCATTGTTTTTTATTTGCTAAGAATTCAATATTTTTTGTTAGGTATAATGACTGGATACAATTCTTTCCTATGTTTGCAACTCTAGCAAATGGATTGTATGCTATGAAAGTCAGATACTGTAACCTGTCCCGCTTTCAGACAGCACTCTAGGTTTTGAAAGCTGGTGCTGGTGGATCTGTACCCAGATGGGCCTGCTTGCCACAGGTATATAATGAGGCCCAATGTCTTGCTCTCATGTCTAGATCCGAACTCATTGTACATTTCCCATTGGCTTTTTTGGAATAACAATGGGAATCTTTTACAGGGAAGCAAAGAGGTTTCAATGTAGAACTGTACATCCCCAGGGCCTGTGTGCAGTTTGGTTAAACCAAATAATATAGCTATACCCGGTTTAATATTGTGGTCCATGGGAGATGCAGTTAGAATTGCCACAAATCTGATGTAATTCTATTGTCAAATTGGTTTCTAGTGACTCAGACAACTGTCAAAGTTTTTGAGCATCACTGTCTAGGGATGTGTTCCACCTAGAACAAGCATTTGGGTCCAGCACTAGAAGCCATCATTGTTTTTTTGCTAGGCGGTCTTCACACCTTCCCAAGAGGACAGGCAATACCTGCAGGGTGGCAGGAAGTGGTTCAGCGCTTCAAAGGAAACCCTGCCAGCACAATGATAAAATCACACCATAAAGCTAACAACGGCATTCTCTTTAATGTAAGTCAGACCAGGAGAGGGGAAGGTTTAGCATAGCCCAGGAGAGTAGTTGCAACCTGGAGGGGGGCTCCACCATTTTGGAAATTCCTAGGCCACATACACTTCCTGCAACACATCCCCATTTTCTGAAGGTAAGGCACTCTAGGAGCGAACATCAGAAGGTAAAACCCTTGTTACAACAGCTGAGATGGGTCCATTACAGAAGGTTTGAAATGATACCAAACCGTAGTAGCAAAAAGTGCATATAAGGCAGTGTGCCCTCTGCCACCTTTTAGCTGAAACACCTTTAGACTTACAAAGAGGAAGGATTTCTATGGAACCTTATTGGGTTATCAGTGTGCCCAAAGTCTGTTGCCATAGGGGTTCAAATGAAGAATCAAGATCTTCCCCCGAGACACTTCAGTGGAACACTTGGAATAACCTGATGTTGACCAAGGCCTGCCTCCTGCATAGACACTGCCACCCAGGACACTGAGTAGACCGGAAAGTGACCCTGTAACATTGCTGGCTGGGAAGGTCAGAAGAAGGACTTATGTTTTCCTCTATAACACTGCACAGTACTTCACGGCACACCAGGATTGAGGAAAGGCTGCCTTGGGTATTCCTGTATCTCCAAGCTTCTGAAAGCCATCTCAAGCACTTTTAAAGCCTTCCAGGTAGCTGCCAGTACCCATGGAATCTACGTCTGACACCCTTAGGCTTTGACCTTGTTTGAATGTTGAGCGTGCTGTTGGGAGGGAGAGGAATACATCATCTATAGCTTCTGCCCGACCCAATACCGCACAGTTGAGAAACGTTATTCACTAAGGCTACTGTACTGCCCTTGTCCAAGGCAGGTACAGCAGGATATGAACACAATCTGAGCTAAAGATGGCAAGAGTAATAAAGCTAACGTTGCAACAATACATGTGCCTGCATTAGCCATGAAGCAAATGTGTACTCAACATGAAGAACAGGCACATTAGGTATTAACATAGCATCCATAAGACATGAGGAATACTAACATAAGCAATGTATAAGCTGAATGCAACATGAACGACACATGAAAATAGCTCATGGAAACACAAGTGCAATGGACAACCATCTTTTCTAAAATGGAAGCTGCAGCATGCTTTCAAATAGACACAGGCCTCATGGCTTCAAGATAACACAAAAGGCTGAAACCACAGAAATACAGATGCGTGCAGAGCTCAGGCAGGAGCTGGCATCCACAGCCAAAGTTACAGTGAATTAAGGGGTCGGAATGTTGCAGTGAAAGCACAAGATAGCAATTACCAGGACACAAGAAGTATTCTCCCAGATTAATTAAAGTTTTATAAGAGTACATCAGCCTTTGTAAGCCAGGTGCAGGACAACTTTAAGCCAAAAGACTCCATGTCGTATAACTCAAGAGTGTCCCCAGTGGCAAGAGGAAACATAACACATCAATATTATCTAAACTTCCAATAAATGCAGGGTGAAATACTTCCAAATACAGTCCCATCACACGTGGCCCATAATTAAAGAACACTGTCTATTCATTAGCAACAAACAAAAGGACACCTGCCTTACTCCTTACACATATCCCTAAATACAAGACGCCATACAATTCCAAATACAGAGGTATCACCCTGGCTCATGGCCCTAAAAATTAGGGGTTGTATCATTTTTAATTGAAAGGAAAGCAGTCCGTGGACCTCTCTCCCTGTGCTCTACTCTGGCCTGGCTCATGTCTGGACGACCTGTCAATTGTGCAAAGTTGGTTAGTAAGAAGTCAACCAATGAAAATCCCCAATGTTATGCCGCCCATGATGTAAGGTGCTAGTCAATTATATGTTTCACAAATTATTTCTTTTTACCTTTATCATTTTAAAGGTGGTCTCAGGAAAAGTCATCAGATAAACGTTCCCCAATTAGAAATGTAACCCCTATAGAATGTGCATGTAATCACCAACACTAACCAATGCTTCTAAATTTGATACTGTGCGCATTGCATGGCTGTGTGTGATTGTGTATTCTGGGCAGATTGTGAGATCACTAAGAACTGTACGGAGCATTTCTAGCACTGCTCCTCTTCAGGCTTAACTTAATTGCCGCGTGTAACCAATCTGGTGTGATTTGATTTTGGAATTATTTGCAAGCTCTATAAATAGCTTAAAAATTGTTCTGTGTGAATATCTAGGTTCGATGTATTTATTTCCTATATTTTTTGACCACATAGCCTGAAATACGCCTAATAATTTCTGAACTCTGCTTCCAGGGCTCTATTGAGCTCCTCAAACACTTCCACATACAGTGCTGACATAAATATGGCTAAATTGCAGTCAGTAGTTCCTTAGAACTACAATACCCAGACCTCTGTGCAGCCTTTAGCTCTGCTGGTGGTGCCTCAGTGCCAGCGCGTGAGCACAGGTGGTTTTCATCGGTTCTCATCCGGGCTTGTCCTGGCTTTCGTGGAGTGAAACTGAGCAATAAGACTCTGGTTTCTTTAATTCTTAGTATTGTGGCAACTGTTCACCTAATTAAATTAGGATGTCTAATGTTCCAGCAGTATTAAAAAGAAATTCCATTCCGGAGAAATACTGTAACCTTAGTCTACTACCATCACAGAACATTCTGCCGACTGCCGCCTTTCCCTCACAATTCCCCAAGATACCATGCAGGAGTGCCAACTCCAATATGCATCCGGCAGCGGACACCACTAAAGAAATAATGTTTCAGTGGCCCTCTCAGAATTGCTTGTCAGCCAACAATGAGCTAATAAGTAAAGTAAACAGAGAGAGCATGGCTAAAAAACATGATTGCACTGAGGATCCTATATCTAAATTATCAATGGGTATGAAGGAGCGTGAGCCTGCACCTTAAAGTTCAAAGGATGGTCCAGTGGTGTTGAGCTGCTGGGGGGCAATCTGTTGAGTGACAACCCTAACTCGCACCAGGGTAATAGTCCAGCCACAAATATCACTGTAGAGGCTTTGCACACTTCTCTTCGGTCAATGATTCATATTGGCTCAAAACTCTATATAACTGTTGCTTCCGAAGAGGAAGCTCTCCCTGTATCATCTGAAAGCACCCTCAGTGAAGTGCAGAATAGTGGGGCAGTACAAGCTATATTGCCTCTCCCAGAGCACATTAGCCGTGAGGGAAGTCCTAACCCTTCTGGGGAAAGGCTTTTAAAGCATGTAAGATATCTATTACTAAACACCAGAGCAGTTATTAAACATTCTACAGAGATATCCCACATTGTTTTGGAAGATGACATCAATATCTGTGCTATCACAGAGTCTTGGTTTCATCCTGATGCCGGTCCGGCCCTTACACTGGCTGTACCACCACGGTATAAGCTCTTTAGAGCTGACCGCTTGTTGGGGAGAGGAGGTGTGGTGGCTCTTATTGTTCACTCATCAATCAATATCTGACAACTCGACACAGCAGTGATCCCAGATTGTGAATTCTTGCAAGCAAAATGGGCAATTGGTCATAGTAATACACTCAACATGTACTTATTGTATCGGCCACCTAATACTATGCCAGAGTTTTCAACTCAACTATGTGAATTGCCCTCGTCCTCCCTCAAACCAAGAGCCAAAACTATTCTCATGGGAGAGCTAAGTCTAGGATTTGACGACCCCCTGGACTCTACAGCCAAGTCTTTGCAAATATCTCTAAAGGGCCTGGGGTTCTGGCAGCACAATATAAACACTACTCATAGTGGAGGCAGGACCATGATTAGGTGGTTATGCATGGGATAGTACTGGATAGGGTGGAGGTCAGTCCATGTCCTTGGTCAGACCATTCTTTTGTTCAATTTCTACTACCTCAGTCTATGCCAAATAAAAAAGCAAGAGACCCACCAACGAAGATTCTCTGGCACAATTTGCATAAACTCACTCATGATGTCATGTCCCCTTTTATTGCTCTAATAATCTTTCTAGCTACTATTCATCTACCAAGCTGGCTTTGGTCTAAGAGGAAGTGCACCATTAAAACAAAGACTGGTGAAGTTCCAACCATCTAAAATATGGTATGCTCTGGAAATTCAAATCCTCAAATGCTGGCAAAATCAAGCATTAAAGAGATGGAGGAAGTTGCTATCTCTGGGAGATAAAATCATCTATTCAGCAACAATCAAGGCAAATCAAAATGCTATCTGTGAGGCTATGAAACTCTCAGAAATGAAAAGAATTAAAGGAGGGACGTCTAGTTTGAAGGAACTCTTTAAGATCTTCGGGAACTTGAGGAGCCCTGCCCTCCCACCTCCTCAGTTATAAAGGACATTAACTGGTGTACGAACATCCAGAATTTCACGAGGAAAACATTTGAGAGGATCAAGGAGGAATTGGTGAACAATCTGTGCCTCCTAGAGGGTTTACCCCTTCAAGGTAAAATTGATAAATCAGTTGTCCCTCTGCCCCTTTTGAGTTCCCAAAAACAACAGAATCTGATATACTCGATCTTCTGCCAAAAATCAAGCCCAGAACCATTGTGAATTCCTTCCACGGCCTGACTTATGCCATTGATTACTACAATTGTCAGCCTTTCTTTCAGTGAGAATCTGGTTCCAACAATTATCAAATAGGCATGGGTCTCGCTGATTTTGGAAAAAACATTGCTCGACCCTAATTTGCCAGGTAACTATCATCCTATAACAAACTCCCCGTTCCTTTTGAAGATCCTGGACAAGGTGGCACACTACCAAATTCAAAATTTTCTAGGCATGCATAACATCCTTGGTCTTAAACAATTGGGTTTCAGAAGCAATCATAGCACTGAAACCAGTCTCCTGGATCTAAAATCAACCATCCTTCAGCACTTCAATAAGGACACAACTGCCCTTTTGATGCTGCTTGCAGTGGGATGTATTGACCCACTCGACAGCATTGCCCCACATCACTAAGCTGCATTTGTGCAAGAAACAGCAACCTGGCCACGCTGGCTCCTGTGCGCACCAGGACCTCATGATGAGAGCTTTGTTTGCAAGGACCAGGCTGACCTTGAGGTTATCTGCTGAGTTCATGTGGATGACCAGGTGCATATCACATGGTTAGGAGTAAAGACAGGGAGGTGCATTTTAAAGGTTAACCAATTACTTTACAGGACTTCGAGGTGAAGAGGCCGTTACCCACATGTGGAGAAGATAGAGGAGATGATACAACCAATCGGAGAGGGGACATATGTGAAAATTACCATGTAAATAGGCGGCAGCCAATGAGGGTGGGGTATGAATACGGTATATTGAATGTGTCATTCATGACAAGTTTTATGTTTATGAAGTGATGTTCGCTATGATGTGGGGAGAGAGCTCTCTGGCAGTGAACTTATAGTATTATACCCTGTCACCATTTTCCTTTTTGTGTACAAAATATAGCTTTTGTTCTTCTCGGAAGAGGGTGCACCTAGACATTTTCCCTAGCAGGTTGTTTTCTCCATGTCTGGTTGTTGTGAAATTACTCTACACTCCTCCCATAAAGGCGAATGCATGCTCTTAATACAGTACTGGAGTCCTGAAGAGAATTGTCTGTATTCTCCATTTAAACCAACAAAACAGAGCTCCTCGGGGTCTCCCAGTCTCTAGACAGGTAATGCCATACAATCTGTAGCGATCTCCCTGCACAGCAACTATCCATGCCTGCGACGGATTCGCACTAAAATGACTACAGTGCTAACCTGAGAGGCAGGAACTTACTGGTCTCGATTACTATTTCTATTCCTACTTTTCTATCCATATAATGGCGGCAACAACCCCTTATCTGTAAGAAACTTACATTAATACTAGAGTGTGTCTCACTGTGAGACTGGGGGCGAGGGGGCGGGGGGGGGCGTTGCTTGCAACAGGTTCAGGTCGGTTAGCAGGGTGCAGAGGGAGCACAGGCGTGGGAGGTTGTGTTCTGCATCTGTCTTGTCTTTGCTGTAATTGATTGTTTCCGCTGGCTAACGGGCCATGTCCTGAGAAATGACCAAGACTTCCCTGGAAAGGTGGGGTTAGGGGGGGCATTCAATGCAGGTGGCAGTGCTGGAGCGTGTCCCTTCACGAAACGTGTCACCCTTTACAGGGAAAAGAAAAAGCAACCTTCCTCTGACGAACTCACGCTTTTCCACAATGTAAAAGGGCTGAACCTGTGTTATCCTCACATATACAATGAGAACTCAGATATGGACATATTCAAAACTCTTTTTAATGATCGTTTTGTATTTTTAATTATGAGGACACGTTGACAAATGAATGTGTTACCTATTTGTATACAAGCTACGCCATTATAATACGCTGTTTTGATTCAAAACATGCTTAACTTTAACAATGTTTACATTTGCCAATTACACTCTTGTAGCCCTGTCTTAAATAAATATAAAATCTTGATTAATGCCATGTGGAGGTGTGTAATGATCAGAGTAGTGTAAATGAAAGAGTCCTTGTCATTGTGCTCAAATGGCACATCATGACACATTTCCAGTAAACCTCCGTAGTGCAAGTTTGCATTATGCCCAATGTGCACGCAATGCCTGTTTCTGCTCTGACCCATCGTTGCCTGTTTCCATGATGTTCACTTAATCTGAGCTTAACTGCCCCTCTCCGAGCAGGATGAACATGCATGTGCTGGCGTTGGAAAGAAGGTAAACCAAGGCTGCGCCCTGTGATCTATGGCATGAGTAGGCAGTGTGAACATGCTAGTGGCAGGCACAACAGTAAAGACTCCTTCTCCCGGGCATGCTCTGCTGGTGGCTTGCAGGTGGGTTAGCATGGGGTGAGCGTCCAGTCCACCGCAGCCAGAAAACAGACAGGTCTGGGCGTAGTCTCTGACGGCACTTCCTCAGGGAACATTTTATTTTGACACACTTATATTGCTTGGCATATCACTGAGACACAGACCACGTTTTCCACTGCTTTAACTGCTGGAGCAGTGCCAGGATTGGCACTGATTTTAGTCCCAGTGAAATTACTATGGCTACATTTCACAATGGCACAATATCAGGATTTGCGCCATCAGAAGCACCAGTACAATTCATGTGTTTTTGTCAGTTCTAAGAATGCAAATGTGGCATAATTATACCAGTTTTCCAATTGTAGTACTGTTACAACTGGAAACAACACAGGTATATTGTATGATAATTTCTCAAGCTGCACAATTCATGCAACTCCTTTCATTGTGCAATTACTAAGCCCGCCATATATATGATCATTACACTGGCTCTGTAATCAGCAAAACAAGCTAAACCCTGGTATACTCTCAGGTTACACAGCCCTGGTGCATCCATTTTGCACTTGACATATCATGACACAAAGGACCATGGAATGCCGTATCCTTGCATGTCGTGTCATGGCTCGATAGGTCATGCGATGATGTCCTGTCATGATGCCACGGCATCACGCTATATAGCATGTCATGCCATATGTGGCTGATTGGTATCAATTCAACTCGTTCCACTGAAATAGAGTTTAATTAAACAAAACACCAATTTCAGAACTTTCTCTTTCAGTAGTGGTCAGGGTTTGAGATTTCATGAAAGCGGTTTCATAACTCACATTCTATGCCATCAAATCACAGGCAATTTGACTTTTAGTTGTTTCTAATGCCAGAACTCTGCACCTCTCTGCTGGCTTTCAATCTGGGTTATTTCACCATACACCAGCAATTGACTTTCTTTCTCCTTGCCCCAGAGTTTCCAGCAGAGACTCTCCAGCAAACACTTGTGCATAGGCGTGTTATAAATGACATATTATATCCTATCACATCAGCTCTCTTGGGAATATTTCTCGGCCTCGGAATCTAGTCCTCTGGTGGAGCACCAGGCTTGGAATCCTCACGCTTTGCCAGGAATCCCGCACACGCCAGGATTCTGGTAGGGCACCGTAATTCCCAACATGGATTCTGGCCCTTCTGATCTTCCGTTTGAGGATTATCTCCCTTGACATCTTTTTATAACCCTATCCCAGGCGGCAACACCGTCTTTCTTCACTTAATTGGAAAATCCCAAATCACATCCACATATAAAGGAGTGTGTGCCGCAATACCCTGCTCGTACAGCGGACACTACAAAGACACAGCGCATGTGCCTATACCCAATGGAACATGATAGGAGTCACTAAGACAAGGCTTTACAAATCCTCAGGGCAGAGTACAACCCTAAAATCCCAGAAGGTAAGAAGAGCACTTTCCCTGTCAGCACCTAACATGGAATGGGTGCATTCATTCGTGCTTCTGCTCTAGTTCTCGGGGACCACAGGACATTCCTTTAAAGCTCTTTGTTTAATCCCGATCATGGATCATGTCCTTCTTTGCAGTTACACACCATTCATGCAGCTAGAGTCCATGGGCCCAGGAGAGGCTGCATAGAGATGACACAACGCACAGGAAAAATATTAGGTGCCTAACATGTTCATTAAGTGTATTTTCGATGAGAAAGAATCGTGGTGCCCTCCCCAGAAGGGCTCTGTAAATCCGCGTCCACCTCTTGAGAGTTACTGTGTGAAGCAATTATCAGCATTTAGCAGCCCGGCTTGTCTCCCATGACCCCCATCTTCCCACTCCTTGCCCTCTCTGCCCCTCGCCATTTATCAGCTGCCTTATTGCCTGTTATGCTGTAACCTCACCTAACCTTTCACGGTCTCATCAATTTGGCGAGCTCTTCTCCTTTTAACATTCTCTTCTCACCTAGTCTGTGATGTGCGGCGCTTCAAAGTGCTATAGAAAACCCCATTATGTGCGCAATGACAAATAAAACAGAACACCATTAAATACTTTTGTGTTGTTCACTACCACTAACAACGTACAACATGTACATTGAAAACAATCTGCACTGAACTGCTATCATTTCTATGAAACATGAACACTTTACATCTCACACTGGGAAAAGCGACCAGATTTCACAGATCACTGTCCTACAAACTGCAATGAAATCATTGATCGAAGTGAGCAGGGACCGTCGGGAGCGCGGTCCCCTACTTTTATTTTATCTGTTTACCATTTCTCTACTTGTTATGACTATATTCACCATTCTCTATAAAGGATTTGTCCATTCATGTCCCTGTGCAAGTGTAAAGGTGTAATAAGAGACTTACTAGTCACTGGGGGTCATCATGAGTTTGGCGGTAACCCTTAAATGCAGCAGTAACACTATTACCGCCGCATTTAAGGGTCCGCCAAATCACAGATTCGGCAGGATTTACCCCAAGCTCTGAGCTGGGGGCAAATCTGCTGCGATTTTGCCAATTTTCAGCGCTAATATCTCCGTCGGTAGTAGCGTCGACAATTCCCCATTGGCCCCAATGGGGAATAGGGAATTCCCCAAGGGGCCCAATGGGGAATGGGGACTTACCATTTTGCCAAACCCATGATCTAATAGCTAATAGCGCCGTGGGTCTGGCAGTAACGCTAATAGCCCCGGCTGTAATACTGCCAGGGATACTGCTAAACTCGTGATGAGGCTATTGCAATGCCCCGGCCGCAACACCTTATGAGATGCTGCTGCGTACCGTTTCCCTGCCGATACCACAGATACACAACTTTTTCAGTACACTTATACCACTGAACAAAACAGAATCATTTTTCAAACAGTTGTTTCTGATGCCTATGGGGTATAATTATGAGTAAGGCAGCAGTGGTAAAAAATGGCGGTAACAGATTTACTGCAATTTGTACTGAACCACTCTATTCCATGTTCAGGTAACAACCCAGAGAAAATATCTCTGGCACTTGCTTTGAGGTATTTCAACAAAAAACATTGAGAATTTACCACCAGCGGAATAACTCTCTGGTGTCACTCTTCCAAACGCCAATGGCAGTCTATAACGGGGAATAGGACCACCTCCCCACCACTCATAATGCGGCAGATATACCGACAGCATGAGTGTCAGGAGCGATAGCTGAGTTTGGAGGTATTACCACAGGTAGTTCCTCAAAACTCATAACAAAGCCCCATGACTTTCAAAGTGGAATTTTCTGAGCAACAGTGAACACCTTACATTGAGTTTTCTTGTCAGTCCCTTGTTTTGTTCTTAATTTAGAGTCACCCTCTGGGTGGGAGATAGACAAGTGAAAGTGACCTGTCCAGATTTAAATATAATATAAGAAGCGGATTAGAAGATATTTGTATGCAAAAATGAAAATATTGGTGGGCACCAATTTTTGGCCGCTGTATTCTCTGCTAATTCATTAGTTATTCTATTCCTTTTAATTTTGTATCACTGTGTTTAAGGTTTAGATTAAACCAGAACACATAAATAGAAGAACAAAAAAAGAAAGTGACCTGTTGTACCCCTTGTCTACTTTAGACCCATGACTTGCAGAGCTTTTGTTCGAGTCAGAGAGTTGCTTTGACCGATATTAAGAGCATCAAAAAGGGATGGATTCTTAAAGGTCAATAGGTGTTCATTCCAGAATGCAACTCAACACGTATGTCCAACATTTCAAAGTACAAATCCTATCATTTTTAGGGTCAAAATTGCTGTTGGTGAATAGTGAATGTGACGGATTTAAGGTGACTAGTATTCTACATATCCATGTGACCAGGCTATGTTGGGGAAGGTCACTGTGCATTTATATTGCAGAATCTGCTACAGCCAGCACAGCAGTGATGCAGCAACACCTGTTCTGGACGCAAAAGTGCGACTAATCAAGTGTGTGCATAGCTGGTGGTGAACATGTGCGGTGCAAGGCAAGGGTGCACAACTGATTTCACCGGAGGGCGGAATGTACACAGAGGTCTCATACACTGGGCCGGACTGTCTATGGGGATGAGTGTGTGATAGGGTCGTTGGTGGTCGAATTGGAGTACAAAGAAATGAAACAAGGGAGGTTACATGTTTATGTATTGCTCTATTTTATAACTCTGACCTGAGTGATACATTGCTTTATAATGCCCATTACAGCTTTCAATGATTGTTTATTGAACTGGCATCACGTTCTAAATAGAAGCGACACTGCAGGCATTAGGGTGTAAAGACAGTAACTCTTCATCATTAAACCCAGGTGATTTGGAGAGCCATAAATAATGTCATGGCCGTATGTTGTTCATCACGGATGTTAGGTAACTTGTGCACACAGGTGGCGGGCCCTTTTCACTGTTATCCACATGTCTGTGCTATTATATTGTACTATTAAAAACGTGTGAGGTTGGAGGACCAGATGGGCATTTAAGATTGTGCAGTAACCCCCTGGTTCTTTATTAAGCAATTGGACAAAGCTCTAATGAAACCATTGCTCTCTTCAGCTTCAGGGAAGGAAGCTCAGAAGATAAAGGGCTGGGGTCGCTCTGTTTTAATTCTTGCCACATAAATGAGGAACCAGATACCTTCTTTTGTTATGGGTGCACACTAATCTATCTTTTAGGAAAAAGCTTAAAAGCTTCAATGTACAGCTGCCTAATATCAAGTATATTAAGGGCCTGGCTCACAGACCGTTTTTCAATGGGACTGCACCATTATCAAATGCTTCTCTGAATCAGGCCATAAGCCTCTTGTCTAGTGCTCTTTGCTGATTCTCCCTCTCTTCTATAGCGCCAAGATCGATCTTGAGGAGAATGTATATGCACTCTATAATCCCCGCAATACAGGACAATATATTTATCATTTAACATGCTTTAGATTCCCAGAGCTAGCACCTTAAAGTTACAATCAGCTTTGCATGGTGCTTCTCTGGACCAAATCTCATTTTTTCCATGAGGAGACACAAGCAGAGGAGTGTACTAGTTCTGTGGCAAGCAAGCCAGACAATTCCACAGTCCTCAGATTGAATGAGGCGGGGCAGAAGTGTGGGGTCAATGGTCATCGCCATCAGGATGGACAACTACTAGCTCCACTCCCATTTTTTGCACACACAGCATTAAAAAACAGAAAACAAAGACTAGAGGAATGTGCAACCATCTAGCCTGGCTTTCATTTGCATGCAAAGACCACATCGAAAAATCAGAAAACAAAGCATGGATGAACGTGCAACCCTCTATCCCCACTCTCATTTACGTGCAAACACCACATAAATCATCAGAAAACAAAGAATGGAGGAACGTGCAGCCATCTAGCTCCACTGCCATTTCCATGCAAACACCACATAAATCATCAGAAAACAAAGAATGGAGGAACGTGCAGCCATCTAGCTCCACTGCCATTTCCATGCAAACACTGCATAAATCATCAGAAAACAAAGAATGGAGGAACGTGCAGCCATCTAGCTCCACTGCCATTTCCATGCAAACACTGCATAAATCATCAGAAAACAAAGAATGGAGGAACGTGCAGCCATCTAGCTCCACTGCCATTTCCATGCAAACACTGCATAAATCATCAGAAAACAAAGAATGGAGGAACGTGCAGCCATCTAGCTCCACTGCCATTTCCATGCAAACACTGCATAAATCATCAGAAAACAAAGAATAGAGGAATGTGCAGCCATTTAGCTCCAGCGCCATTTTCATGCAACCACCACATAACATTATCAGAAAACAAAGAACGGAACAATATGCAACCATCTAGCCTTGATTTCATTTGCATGCAAAGACCACATCGAAAAATCAGAAAACAAAGAATAGAGGAATGTGCAGTCATCTATCTCCACTGCCATTTTCATGCAAACATTGCATACATCATCAGAAAACAAAGAATAGAGGAATGTGCAACCATCTAGCTCCACTGCCATTTCCATGCAAACATTGCATACATCATCAGAAAACAAAGAATAGAGGAATGTGCAACCATCTATCCCCACTGCCATTTCCATGCAAACACTGCATAAATCATCAGAAAACAAAGAATAGAGCAATGTGCAACAATCTAGCCCTGCTTCGTTTTTCATGCAAACACCACATAGAAAAATCAGAAAACAAATAATAGTGGAATTTGCAACCTTGTAGCTCCACTGCCATTTGCATGCAAACAGAGCATAAAGCACCAGAAAATGAAGAATAGAAGAACTTGCAGCCATCTAGCTTCCATTTGCATGCACACTGCATAAAACTTCAGAAAATAAAGAATAGAAGAACTTGCAGCCATCTAGCTTCCATTTGCATGCACACTGCATAAATCACCAGAAAATGAAGAATAGAAGAACTTGCAGCCATCCAGCTTCCATTTGCATGCACATTGCATAAATCACCAGAAAATAAAGAATAGAAGAACTTGCAGCCATCTAGCTTCCATTATGCACATTGCATAAATCACCAGAAAATAAAGAATAGAAGAACTTGCAGCCATCTAGCTTCCATTTGCATGCACACTGCATAAAACTTCAGAAAATAAAGAATAGAAGAACGTTCAGCCATCTAGCTTGCATTATGCACACTGCATAAAACTTCAGAAAATAAAGAATAGAAGAACTTGCAGCCATCTAGCTTCCATTTGCATGCACACTGCATAAAACTTCAGAAAATAAAGAATAGAAGAACTTGCAGCCATCTAGCTTCCATTTGCATGCACATTGCATAAAACTTCAGAAAATAAAGAATAGAAAAACTTGCAGCCATCTAGCTCGCATTTGCATGCACACTACATAAAACATTGGCAAACAAAGAATGGACAAATAAACATCTTTCTAGCTCCACTGCCATTTCCATGCAAACACTGCATAAAGCATCAGAAAATAAAGAATAGAAGAACGTGCAGCAATCTAGCTCGCATTTGCATGCACACTGCATAAAACTTCAGAAAATAAAGAATAGAAAAACGTGCAGCCATGTGGCTCGCATTTGCATGCACACTGCATAAAACAGTGGCAAACAACGAATAGACAAATGAACAACGTTCTAGATCCAATGTTTGTATTCTGTTTCTCCCTTTTTTATATTTCTGTTTTATTTATCTTTACTGTAATTGGTTTTATCATATTGTTGCAATTATCCTTGTTTTTCTATTATGTATGCTAACATTCATTAATGTTTTAGACTAATACGCTTATGAGATTCATCATTAACAACTAATATCAAACTGCATTCAACATTTTCTGTTTATGAACATAATGTCATGCCCTGAGTAAGCTCTGTTGAGTGAAACATGTGTAGGTCATTTGTTCAACTCTGAAGTGTTCGAAGAAAACACTGGTCAAATCAAAAACATTTTAATCAAGACAATTCTCAGTTTGACTTACAACACCCATTGCAATACGGAACTTTTCCAGGTATTGTTATCAGTTTGACATGTAGGGCATATATGTCAGTCCATAGCCCATGCTGCTGTATCGGAATCCAAATAGCATATGTGTAAAATCCTTTCCAATACTTGATAAGTGCAAAGTCCACCCATGTAATTTATACCCCAGTATACATTTCCTATTTTCGGGGCCCCATCTGAAGCGAGAGACTTCTGTGGTTAGCTACTCAGTAGCACCTGAATACACCCTTCTCTTTATAAATGATGCTTTCATGAATGTATCGTATACATGATGTTTCCATGGATGTACCATATAAATGATGCTTCCATGGATGTACCGTGCGGCTCAGTGGCTACTATGGGTGTGGGTTTAATGAAGCGTTGGTATTTTCCCCACTGCTTCCCATTCTTCCCATGCAGTGAGTGATTTGCAAGCCACACCCCGAATTTCACACCTGTGAGACTTTGGCATAGATATGAGACAACGGATGGGCTGGTGATCTTGAAGGATCAACCATCTACCTCCACCAGCACCTGCATCTCGGAGCAGGTGGTAGTCCTCTGCAGAAATGACTTTACACACTGTTCTGTCTTACATGGATTGGAAACACACATTCATATGTGTTGATTTTGTATTGTTTTTTTATTCTAATGTTTTTATTTTGGTAAATTATTTTGACTATTGTTAAATTATACTCAATACAGCTTTTTCGCATATTTTTGTCCTTTTCATGCCAGGAGCATTTGTAATACATTTCATAACCATCTGCAGCTGTTATTCTACTCTTTTGGATACACAGGCCACACCTGTTATAAAACTTGCTAAGGCCACTGCAGACACAACTCTGGACCGGCCCTCTGATAAGTCCTTAATGAGTACTCAAAACCTTGGCCTGGCTTTACTGCCAGGTTGAAAAAAAGTGTGTGTGTACAAGGGCAACACGCTGGTCTTGGAAGCAAGACCACGCAGAGCAACAGAGGTTTGAATCCCAGATCCGCAGTTAGAAACCAAACTCAGGTATTAAGCGCGGTATGTTAATGTTTATGTTAAAGGTATTTATATTGCACACCATCACAAATGGAGTTGGTCCCAGGCACTCAGGCAGATCTGTAACAAGAGTGAGAGAAGTGATGTGCTGTTGGCGGCTTCAGTTCTGTTTCCACCGTGCGCTGAGCTTTGGTGTAAGCATCGATTCAGAGCGAGACCTTGTGTGCTGTTGATGCAGTTTATCTGTTGTTTGTTGTTGTTGCGGTTTGGTGAAGCGTGTGCGGGTTGCTGGGCGAGAAATGGTTGTGTAGGTTTTCGGGGAAATTAGGTATGCAGATATTTTATGTTGGGTTAGTGGGTTGTGTGTCCTGGTTCTAGGTGATCTTATTCTATTTAATTAGCATTCCTGTGGGTACCCTTAGTAGCTGGTTGAATTTCTTGGCCATCTATGTGTTAGGCTAGGTGGCACGGCGCATTCCTGGTTGTGTTGTATGGATCTTAGGTTGGTGGGCCGGTTATGTCTAGTCCCCCCACTCTGGTGTTGGTGCTGTGGATTGGCCGCCCCCTAGGGTACTATTGATGAATCTTCCTTGACCTTCCGTCTTGGTCTAACTATGTATTCGATCATTAGTGTCGTCGTGTTATGGCTATCTCTCTGTTTGTAGTTTTATACATAGTAGAATGTCTTCCTTAGATTCTGTTTGTTAGTTGATAGATTGTTGGGGTCCAGGATCGGTGTCTTTAGTCCTCATTGTTATCAGGTATGTGTGTGTCCATGTGGGCTTTCTTCTAGTTATGCAGTGAAGAACCTGAATTTGAGCAGTTTCCTGAATAGTACGTGCTTTCTTGTGTTGCGTATATTCTTTGGTAAGTCGTTCCACATTTTTGGTACGAGGTGAGTTTTCTCTTTTTTGTAGGGTTTTGGTTCCAGGCGAATGTCGTTGCTTGATCTGAGCGTTCTTGTTGGGTGATGTAGGTATAATTTGTCACTCAGTATTTCTGTGCCTTGGTTCTGGATTGCTCTGTGTGTGATGCACATTGATTTGAATTTGATTTGTTGTTTAATTGGTAGCCAATGGAGTGTTTTTAGCGCAGGTGTGATGTGTTCTCTTCGGGGAAGTTTGAGGAGCAGTCTGGCTGCCACATTTTGTATTCCTTGTAGTTTTTTTAGAAGTCATTCAAGCATAACCAAGTATGGGCTATTGGCGTAATCTACTCTGGACATGATGAGAGCGATGATGGTTATTGTTTTGTTGGCAAATGATAGGAACAGTAGGATCCTTTTTGCCTCTCGCAGTAGAAAGAAGCATTTCTTGAGTATTGTGTTTACTTGTGGCTCTGGGGTAAGTTTCCAGGTTTTTTACAGTTGATGATGGGGCTGTGGTTGTACCAAGTTCCCTTGGCCAGGGGATGTAGTGGCTGTCTCCTCTGTTTTTTGTGATGATCATTATTTCCGTTTTGCCTGGGATGAGTTTGAGGTAGTTAAAGTTCATCCAGTTGAATACATCACGAAGGCAGTTCTCAAGTGTTGTGTTTTCCTCTTGAGGGTCTTGTATTTTGAATACTATTTGTGTATTGTCGGCGTAGTTGTAGCAGGTGATGCCATGTCTTTTGATGATTTTGATCAGCAGAGAAAGGTAGATGTTGAATAATAGCGGGGAGAAGGATGATCCTTCTGGTATGCTGCATGTGGCTTCTCTTGTGTTGGATTTGAAAGGTTTCATCCATATAGATTCTGTTTGTTAGGAAGGATTTGATCCACAGTAGGGCAGTGTCTATTATTCCCAATCCTTTTAGTCTCGTGATGAGGATGTTGTGGTTAACTGTTTCGAAAGCCGCTGAGAGTTCTAGAAGTATCAAAGCCGTACTGTTCTCTGAGTCTGCGTTTGCTTTTAGGTCATCCAAATTGAGAGGAGAGATGATTCTGTTCCTCTCATTGCTCTGAAACCAACTTGTGCCTGGTCTAGTAGGCAGTGCTCTTCTATGAATTCTTGGGTTGTTTTGAATATGTATGTTTCAAGCAATTTAGCTGTATACGGGTTGTTGGATATGGGTCGGTAGTTGGAAAGATCCTCTATATTTCCATCTGTGTTTTTGAGTAGCGGTCTAATGTACGCTGATTTGAAGGAATGTGGCACTTTCCCTGTTGAGATTGAAAGGTTGAATACCTGTGGTATTCCATGGAAGTTCCTTGTGTGAGGATTGACTTGTATATGTCTGGTGGGCAGGGATCCTCAGCAGAACCTTTTTCGTTGCTTTGATTTACCAGTTTGATGAAAGTTTACACTGATATTTCGGGGAAGTTTTGTAGTTTGTTCAGGCGTTCCTCGTAAGGGATTCGACGGGTTCCACAGTCTGATCACATGGTCTGTTTTGTATGGCTTGTTGGATGGTGGTGATTTTGTTTTTTAAGTGGTCTGATAGGTCACTGCACAGTTTCAATGATGGTATTAGCGTGTTGATGCAGCCTGGTGGATTTTTTATTTAATTTATGATTTTGAGAGTTCTTTTTGGTTGTTTGGTGCTGTGAGGGTTCGGTTGTTCTAATATTTCCTTTTTGCTTTTTGTATTTCCTTTTTGTAGCAGCGGATATGTTGTTAGAATTTAACTTTTTTTCCCGTGTCATTTGTGGTCCTCTATTCTAGTTGTAGTAATTGTTTCTTTTTTTTCATGGCTTTGAGTGGTGGGGTGACCATTTTGCCGGTGCTCTTTTACGTGAAGGGGTGAAAGGTTTTCCTTTGGTGATTTCGTCGATTGTTGATGTTATCCAGCTGTGGAGTAGAGCTACTTTTTTATGTAGGTCGGCTTCTTCCATAATTGTTGCTTGTGGTTTGCTGAGTTCCAGAAGTTCACTAAGGTTGGAGTTTTTTTATGGTTCTCCAATTCCTTTTCATGGTGATCGGTAGTTTGTCTTGTCGCTTGTTTGTTCGGATGGTTAGTGTGATTACGAAGGGAATGATGAGGTGGTCGCTCCAGAGTATTTGGATTGGGGTGCTGTGGTAATGAGTTTTTTATTGGCGAAAATTGCATCAAGTGTGTGCCCCGCCGAGTGGGTTGCTATTTTGACTAGTTGTTGTAGATTCATTGCTGCTAGCTGGCTGGTTAGGGATTTTTGTGTGGTTGTGGTTTTTTCATTGAACCAGATATTGAAATCTCCAAGGACAATCAGATGATTGAGCTCGATGGCTAGGTTTGTGATTGCTTCAGTGAAGGTTGCATCGTATGTTGGTGGTCTGTATATTATTATGAATTTCAGGTTTGTTTTGGGGTTTACTGATAGGCGTAGGATTAAGGATTCACATTTTTCGATTTTTGATGGATCTTCCAGTTTGATAGCCAGGTGTTCCTTGTGGATGATTGACAGCCCCCCCTCTTTTGTTTTTTCTGTTTGCTTGGACGCATTTGAAGTTATCAGGCAGGCAGTTGTTGAGAAGAGTGATCTTGTAATTGTCGTCTAGCCATGTTTCAGTTATAAATAGTATGCTGATACCCCGTCACAAAGGAGGTCGTAGATTTCGGTGGCATGTTTGGACATCGACCTTGCATTGATTAAATTGCAGTGGATCTTTTGTGTGTTGTTTTGTTTATTAGTTGTTCCTTGTTTTGGTTTATAATTGTTCAGCTGGGGTTTTTCTGTATTGACTTGATGGGATGAAGATGAAGATCAGCGAAGGCTGCTTCTTCATCGAAGGACTCTGCTAGAATGGTAGCTTGTCTGTTCAATCACGGCGCTTCTCTAGTGATGCCGAGTGGTTGAAGATCAGCAAAAACATCTTCTTCATTGGTCTGTTAGATTAGTGGCTGGGTTGTTGTTTACTAGAGCTTTGTCATCTTGTGTGGTCTGTTGTGGATATCGATAGTGCTCTTCTGTTCTTGTGATGAATGCAGTGAGGAGGTTCTTCTAGGGTATTCCTGTCTTTTTTCCGGTTGTTTGGGGTGATTCTTTATTTGTCTCGATGTATTAGTGTCATTGAGGTATCGAGACTCTGTGGTTGTCACGAGGTAAGGTGTAAGTTATACCGATTTTTCTCTTACAGTGTTTGTTCTGATGGTAGAGTTGTTTGGCGGGGTGTTTCCTGTATTTGATACCACTTCTACTGGGGACAGTTGGGTTTGTTTGTCTGTGTTTATTGTTGCATGATCCAGCTCTCTTTGTCGGTGTCCATTTCTGCGGCATGGCATTTTGGTTCTCGTTGCAGAATTAACAGGGCAAGTAGTTGTCAGTAGTGTCTTGTGCTAGGAGAGTATTAGTGTTTCCTCTAATGATTATATTAGGGTGCTTTTGGGTGCCTTCTGTCCTTTCGTCGGTAGGTTAGGTGTTTCCCTAACCTACGCACTTTCCAGGAGTCACTGGGGGGGGTGTTGGACGTTTGGTTGTCAGGTGGTATATGACTCAGTAGGGTAGATATCAATGGGGTGCTAGGCTAGCAGTCAAAGCTATCAAAGTTTGGAGCAAGCCAGTGATGACAATATTATCATGGTGTGGGGCAGCCTAGCAATCACAATGCTATCACAATGTTGAGCAGGCTATTAGTCACAATACTATCACGATATGGAGTGTGCCAGTAATTACAATATTATCACAGTGTGCAGCAGGCCAGTGATTACAATGCTATCCCAGTGTGGAGCAGGCCAGCAGTCACAGCACTATCACAGTGTGGATCAGACCAGCAACCAAGTACTATTACTGTGTGTAGTAGGCTAGCAGTCAAATACTATCACAGTGTGGAGCAGGCTAGCAATCACAGTACTATCCCAGTGTGGAGCAGGCTATCACTTAGAGGCGTGTACTAACAATCAAAAATGTTCAGGCTAGCAATAACGGTGGTGGCACAGTGCAGGGCCAGCAGTTGCAACACTATAACTTTATGAAGTGGACTAGCAATCAAATATGTTCAAAGTGTGGATCAGACTAGCAATCATGGTAGTGACACAGTGCGGGCCCCTCTGGATATGAATCAGGTCAGTCTCTGGGGTGCGATGTAGGCTAACGGTTACCGTGCTATCACAGTGTGGAGCGGGCTAGCAGTCAAATACTATCACTGTGCGGAGAAGGCCAGTAATGACAATATTATCACAGTGCGGTCACAATACTATCACAGCACTATCAAAGTGTGGAGCAGCCTAGGGGCCACAATACCATCACAGTGTGGAGCAACCCAGCGATCACAATACTATCAAAGTATGGAGCAGCCTAGCGGTCACAATACTATCACAGTACTGAGCACGCCAGTAATGACAATATTATCACAGTGTGGAAAAGCCCAGCATTTCACAATACCATTACAGTGTGGAGCAGCCTAGCAGCCACAATACTATCACAGTGTGGAGCAGCCCTGTGATCGCAATATTATCACAGTGCGGAGCAGGCTGGTAATGATAATATTATCACAGTGCCTACACCTGCAATTTGAGTACAAGACCAAACACAGCTAGATCTGAGAGTCCTGTATAATGGGAGAAAGGCCTACACCTAACAATTCAGTTTGAGTACAAAACTAAACACAGCTAGTGTTGAGAGTCCTGTATAGTGGGAGAGATGCCTAGGTCTAACAATGCAATTTGAATATAAGACTAAACACATCTAGATTTCAGAGTCCTGTATAGTGGGAAAAAGGCCTACACTTAACAATGCAGTTTGAGCAGAAGACTAAACACTGCTAGTATTGAAAGTCCTGTATAGTGGGAGAGAGGCCTAGGCCTAAAAATGTAATTTGAGTACAATACTAAACACAGCTAGATTTGAGAGTCCTGTATAGTGGGAGAAAGGCCTACACCTAACAATGCAGTTTGAGTACAAGACTAAACACATTTAGGGCCTCATTACACGGAAGGCGGTGGTCCAGGGTGCTATTAGCACCCTGGACCATGCCGGTAAAATACCGGCACCGCCTTGGCGGAAAGGGGATTTACCGCCCCATTCCAAGGTTGGAGGGGCGGTAAATCCCCTTTCCGCCATTGCCCTTCCCCATTCCCATTTCTGCCCCATAGGGCTCTATGGGACTGGGGAAGGCGCTAATTACGGCACCGCAATTTTGCGGTGCCGTAATTAGCTCCGAGGTCCCTTAGCGGGTTGGTATTTAACGCCTGCAAAAAGCAGGCGTTAAAACTCCAACCCGCTAAGGGACCCCGTAGTACGGCGGTAAGGGTTAACGGTCACCGTTGCCATTAACGGTGACCGTTAACCCTTACCGCCGTCCGTGTAATGAGGTCCTTAGACTTCAGAGTCCTGTACAGTGGGAGAGAGGGAGGCAGGGAAGTAATCACAGTATTGTACAGGTGTAGTTAAGTTTGCTAAGTGTCCAGGCTTCCAGGGTATAGTGATTGCTCTACAAGTTTCAGGGAGGCAGGAAGGCTGTTCCAGAGGGAGGCCCTGCAGCGGAGAGAGATCTGCCACCAACTCGTTGTTTGGAGAAGCGGCTGAAACTTGAGGAGAACCATCTCCGGTTCCGGAAGCACCTCAAAACCTTCCTCTTCGCCTCCGCTTTCTCTCCCCCTCTCCCCTGCTAAAGTTACTGAAACTGAACTGAATCTGCAACTGGGCCACTCGCCGTTCTTGGTCCTTGGCCCAGCCACTCTCCCCTGCACTGCCTCCCTGGCACCCCCTGCACTACGGGACTGTGTCTGTATCCCACAGCCCCCCCTTCCCAGCACTTATCTGCACTTACTCGCACTGCCACTAGTTGGCCCTTGTTATTTCCTGTATGCTATTGACCCTGTAATGCACTTTCCCCTCTCCCTTTCCCCCTTGCACTTCTCCCTTTCCCCTCTACCCTTGCACTTGCGCGATCTGAATGACACCTGGCCTAGTAGGATCGTTGTCTGTCTCCCTTTGTTTCCCCCCTTGCCTCGTCGCGCCTTGAAACACTTGTGTATAGGCGTGTTACAAATGCCATATCATATCATATCAAAGAGGTGGGGGGGGGTTCGAGGGACATGGGATTGAAAACAAAAATACAGTAGAGGAAATAGGAACAAACCTACTATGTCTTGTGAGTATTCAGAACATGCAAGAGCAGCAGGGAAAAGGGGAATGTGGGTGGGTCCTAGGATGTCCATGCTCGTGGGTAAGCAGCAGATGAGGTCCATGGTATGGTAAGTGCTATACGTTCTGGAGCCGCCTTTGTTGGAAAAGTGTGAGCCTCCAGTACAGAGGACGGCAAGTGCTGAAAGGTGGACAGAAGCTGGGGCGATTGGGTGTGGCAGGCCAGGGCGCCGGGGATACATAAGGGCCCTGGTCACCAATCACAGCAACTGTGAGATTAGCAAGGAAGGAAGAAGGGAAGGAGGAGGTAAAGAGGAAAGTCTTGAGGAGCTTCTGGAATTTATCAATCTGTCTACTAGGGCAGAGAGTGCACGTCTGGAATTGATGAAATGTTTTGATTCCAAGCAAAACCTTGGCAGCTGAGTTCCGCACATGCTGCATACTAGTTATATTTTTGGTACTAAATTTGAACTAAGCACTATTTTCAAAATTCAGTCAGGAAGAGATTAAAGCATTCAAAGCAATGACTCTATGGCAAAATGGGAGATACAGTAAAAGTGTCCTAATCTTTTAAGTAGGAAAAAGCAAAACTTTGTCACTGATGATATCTGTCACAACAGCAATAGATTTGAGTCAAATATAATACCGATATATTTCACATGAGAAGCTTTGTAGCTCAAATACATCTCTCAGGGAGAAAGAGAGGAATTAACAGCCAGCACTTTTGTCTTGGCTGGAATAATTGTGAAATAGATTGCATCCATCCAGTTCTTTACTGCGGAGAGGCAGCTCTTGAGTATGTTTTGCGACAAGGTCTCAGTCAGTCTCCAGACAGCTTAATAGGGAGCTGAGTATCATCTGCATAATTCAAGATATAAATACCAAAGCTACGGATGATGTTTGTCAGAGGGACAATACACAAGTTAAATAGCAAGGGTGACAAGGCAGAGCCTTGTGGGACTCTGCAAGGCAATGGGCTCTTTAAGGAGGTGAAGTTGGCCATGTTTAGAACCATTACATTTGGTAACAGGAGCAACTATTATTCCAGTGCTTAGAAGTGGGAGGAACCTAGTGCTATATATTACAATGGGACATCATGGGCCCAATTCATAGAAAACGTTAATTTCTGCAAATTCCCCCGTGCCGGAAATTATTCTGCATGTCCCTATGCGCAAAGTTTCCAAGGCGCGCTCCGCGTATTCATGGAACCCAAAGTGCAAAGCAACCCGCTCTGCAAAGAAAACCGAGCTGCCAGAGAAATGCCCACAACACGCCCCAACGCAAACCACAATCATAGTCAAAGACTAACCTTTGCGCAAACTTTCACGTCCACCTCTGACCCACCATCCAGCATCCTGTGACACGGCAGGCGGCCTCCCGTAAGTCAAGGCAGCAACCCTACGAATCTGTGCATGGTTCCCCATAAGTAACAGCTGCACCCCTCAAAATCGCGTGCAGTCCCCCCAAAGTAACGGCTGCACCCCTGTGACACTGCGTGAAGTCCCCCCTAAGGAACGGCTGGACCTCTGCAAATCTGCGCAGGTTCCCCCTTAAGTCACGCATTCACCCCTTTGAACTGTCCGATCTCCCCGTAAGGAATGGCTGCACCCCTGCAAATCTGAGCAAATTGTTCCCCCTACTCCCAAGGCCCCCAATCTGCTGCCATACACCTATACTGCACAGGAGCCCCCTCAAGCCCAGACACTACCCACCAGCACCCCTCGCCTCTGCCAATACCCCCAGGCAGCCCCCCAAGCCAAGACACCACCCACCAGAAGCCCTCACCTCAGCCAATACCCCCAGGCAGCCCCCTCAAGTCCAGACACCACCCACCAGACCCCTCCCTCGAACTCTATTCCAGGCAGCCCCCTCAAGCGCAGACACCACCCACCAGCATCTCTCACCTCCGCCAATACCACCAGAAAGCCTCCTCAAGCTGAGACCCCACCCACCAGCACAACTCACCACCGCCAATACCCCCAGTCAGCCCCCTTAAGCCCAGACACCACCCACCCGCAACCCTCACCTCTGCCAATACCCCTAGGCAGCCCCCCAAGCCAAGACACCACCCACCAGAAGCCCTCACCGCAGCCAATACCCCTAGGCAGCCCCTTCAAGCCCAGACACCATCCAGCAGCACCCCTCACCTCCGCTAATACCCCCAGGCAGCTCCCTCAAGTCCAGACACCACCCACCAGACCCCTCCCTCCAACTCTATTCCAGGCAGCCCCCGCAAGCTCAGACACCACCCACCAGCATCCCTTACCTGCGCCAATACCACCATAAAGCCTCCTCAAGCTGAGACCCCACCCACCAGCACAACTCACCACCGCCAATACCCCCAGGCAGCCCCCTTAAGCCCAGACACCACCCACCCGCAACCCTCACCTCTGCCAATACCCTCAGGTAGCCCCCTGAAGCCCAGACACCACCCACCAGCACCCCTCACCTCTGCCAATACCCCTAGACACCCCCCTCGACTCCAGACACCACTCACCAGCCCCACCTCACCTCCGACACTACCCCAGGCAGCCCCCACAAGGCCAGACACCACCCATCAACACTCCCCCCCTCCGATACTACTCCAGGCAGCCCCCTCAAGGCCAGACATCACCCAGCAGCAGCCCTCACCTTTTCCAATTTCCACAGGCAGTCCCCTCAAGCCTAGACACCACCTACCAGCACCCCTTACCTCTGCCATTACCCCCAAACAGCCCCCTCAAGCCCAGACACCACCCACAAGCGCCCCAACCACCACCACACCATAGGTTGCCCCCTGATAGTAACCCACCCTCAACTCCTGAAATCTGCCAGTACCCCCAGGCAGAACCTGCAGAGCGACCCACCTACTAGTCCAATGTTGATGGACAACTCACCTCAACAACACTGGCCTGTAGCAAACATGAAGTACACTGGCCACATATCCACCTCCAGCCTGAACAACTGGGATCATTGCTGCAGAATCCATGTCCGGAGCTCATCAGTGGACTCCTTGGTCCATCACACTGAGCTACACATCAACAAGATAGCATAATATTGCACGAGCCACACTCTGGCCCTGATTTATGGAATTATTTTTGTGTAAAACAGGGATTTGCGTGCCATTCTGCCCACAAATCCGTTTGACTAATGGTTATTTGCGGGCAGAATGGCAAGCAAATCCCAGTTTTACACGCACATAATTCCATGAATCAGGGCCTTTGACCACACCATGTACATGTGACATACCAATGAAATGTCAATTAATGAACGTATCATCCTGCCCATGTGCCAATGCAATGGACTGAAAGTGCTGTAGGTGAATGCCCGTGGAGGCCCTAACTTTGACACATGTAATGTGTGTCTGCATAGTAGCCCATACAATTGAATAATAAATGGCAGTGAGGTAGGCAGCCACGGGTGGCAAAAACCAGGCAAGTGACACAAGCCCAACTGGCATGTGTCCAGGTGACGCCAATGCTGTCTGAAAGTGCGCGAGTCAAGGAGATGGACAATGTGCACATGCAGACTCAATGGGCCTCATTACGACCCAGGCGGACTTCGCGGTGCTAAATGCACCGCGAAGCATGGCGGAAAGCCGCCGATAGCGCCATGGGGGTTGGCGGATTTACCGCCCCATTCCGACCTCGGCGGAGCGGTAAATCCCCAATCCCCATTCTGCCCTTCCCCATTCCCATTTTTGCCCCATAGGGTATAATGGGAGTGGGGAAGGAGTTAATTACGCCACCGTAAAATACGGTGGCGTAATTAACAACGAGGTCCCGTAGCGCCATGGTTTTCTCCGGCTGGTAAAACCAGGCGGAGAAAACCTCCATGGCGCTACGGGAACTCGTAGTATGGCGGAGAGGTACGCCATGCACTACGCTGGCGTAATACCCTCTCCGCCAGGGTCCTAATGAGGCCCAATGACAACGAATCAGAGAATCCTGCATATAAGTGGCTGATGCGCAGCATGAAGGGTGTGCATGCTGTGTGTGATAGCAGATGTTGGTGGGTGGGGATCCATGCCTTGGGAGGGATACAGCTACTGAAGATTGAGTGTTCAAGTGATACGTGCAGCACACACATACACAGTGATACCCCAACCCACATGACAATCCTCATTAAAATGCATAACAGAAACATAGCAAAAGTGAATCAGCACATAGCCAAAAAGAGACTGCAACAAGTGTATGATCATGAAACTAAAACTTCATTATGACATGTACACAACAAAAACACATGATGGGCAAGGGTGGAATGTCCTGGGCGGAAAGAGAAACAAAATCAAAAATTAAACTTAACCCTAAGAACTATGGACACAGACAGAGGGCTTAAACATTCTGCAGTGTGTCCTCCAGGGCAGAGTCACATTCCTCATCATTCTCCTGCAGGCAGGCCTCCGTTCTCTCCTGGAGGTCTTGCATGCCCTCCATCACCCTCTTCTGCTCCTCCTCCGCATCCCTGCAAGCTTCCTCCAGGATAGCAGCCCGCCCCAATGGCCACCTCATTGACACCTGTGCCCTGGCCCTTGCAATTCACGCATCACTAGTCCGCTGCCTCTCTGCAATCAACTGCCGATGGTATGTCTCACACACACACACACACACACACACACACACACACACACACACACACACACACACACCAGAAGGAGTCGCCTCCTCTGCTCCTGCCATATGCTAACCATGTCCAGCCTCATTTGCCTCCTCGGTTTTGGGTGACCCTGCATGGATTGCCTTTTTACACTCCTCATTTGCTGCTGTATGGCTGTGTAAGCTCTGCAGGTACCCCTGCCATCTGGATGTCACATGTTGGGGGGCACAGAACCAGCACTATCCTCAAGTGCCAGCTGTCTGACTGCTGTATGTCCCTTTGTCAGTGCCTGGGCAGGCACAGTGACCACCTCATCTGTTGCACATGTGACTTCCGCTGGAGGCAGGGACGTGCTGACCACCAGACCGGGCGGTGTGGGTGGGATTGGTGTAGAGGTGGATATGATGGCATATAGTAAGGAAGGATGACTGTGGCACCGAGGGGGAGTGGAGGAGGGGGCAAGTGAATGTGCCTGCGCACGGAAACCACCCGAAAGCAGTGCACATGCCAGCTGGCCCAGGTAAAGGCACATCGACTCCTCACAAGTAGCTGACACAGCATCACAAATCGTGCATGTCTGCCTCACCAGACCATCCAACAGGACCCGTACCAATTCCTGGGTGGTACCTTGTGCACAAGGGGGTGGGGGGTGAGTCTGGCTTGAGGCATCCATGAAGGTTGGCACTTCCGCAGTAGATCTAGCAGGAACAGGAGATTGGGCAGCTTCCTACACGGTGCACTGCACATCCTTGCTTCCCTGGCCGAGGGATGTGGCCTGACCACCCTTCTGAATGTCCCTACAAGACCCTGCATGCTGGCCTTCACCTCCACTAACACCTCTATCTCCCTGGATGATGCCAGAGAGTCTTCCTCCCTCAATGGCACCTACGTCCCCATACCCTGGCCAACAGCTGGTGAGGAGTCCCCTTCCACAATAACCTCCTGGAACCTACCGCCAGCAGCTCTGCCTGCTTGAACTTGCATTCCCTCAGTCAACTCTCCCTCAGAAGAGGTGGTGTCAATGGTGGCTGGCAGGGATGTGCGCTTGGGTCTGGTGGCCTGGTCTCTGCCCTTCCGCTCCACAGCAAGGCTGCCGCCCTCTTCACGAGCTGCACCAACCGTGGAAAATGGGACAAAGGATATTGACACCAGTTATCGGTGTCAATGCATGTGTGACATACATGACATTAACATCTGCAATCATTAGGCATGTTGCAACCAGAACCTGACACACACACATAACGCACACCACATGGGCACACCCATGTAATCTGCAGAACAACTGCCACATGAGTGTAGTGACAACAAGGAATCATAGTCATGACACACGCACATGTCAAAACAGAGCATATTGTTAAGTGGCCACAAAACCTTACCGCAAACATGCAATGCCACCATACCCATGCAAAACCAACACAAGTATGACTTGGAGCCAGGGGCATGGTAACGGCACCAGGGCATCTACCCACCCAATTCCAATCAGCAACCTGCATCTGCCACAGTCTGACCTGCAAGCAACCAACATGTACCGGCAAACATGTCTGGTGATCAATTGCTCATGTTGTGTGGCCCAGCACACACATATTACATGTACACATGCACACTTCTGCTTCAAATGTGGTGGGATGATACATCACATTCAAGTCCTTGAGATGTCAATGCACCAACTTGACATTCACAGACATCCATGCGCATGTGTCACTCTCAGCAGGTGTGTGTGCATGGACTCACTTGCAGGTGTGCCACACATGGAGGCATCCATCATGCACCTCCGTCACATGGCCACAACATAGCATGCCCACAAACGTTCTGTCCCTGCACTTGGTCCATAATCGGACCCAGCATGTGCCCAAGTTCAACAAGTCACTGAAGACAAAATCTGCAAATACCCATGCTTATGCCAGAAAACAATGTCTGCCACCACATACGCCCAGCATTGAAATGAGTCAGCATGCTGCTGCATCTCACACCTACACAAATGCTGCATACAGAATGTGGCATCTGCAGTCATGCATGCCACACATACACAGTAGAGCAGTGCTCCACATGGCTACTCACCAGCAGCATCAAGACGACTTCTCCACGTACAGATATGGGTGTGACGAACTGGGTAAAACCTCTCAAGGACCCGTAGCTGGTTGTTGGACAACAGGTGACCGCCTGCACGACACTCCTCCACAGTGGACTATGTGGCGGGGATTCCCTCTGCCTTCGAATGGCTGCGGGCCTTGAGGTCAATCCCATATCTTCCAGATGGTCTTCATCGGAAGGTCTGCTAATCCCCCCACGTTGATGGCAGCCGTGATGTTGTCCCAGATTTGTTGATGTGCATTGTGACCCAGCTGTGTTGCTGGGTTGAAGAGGGCATCATAGGTGCCCAGGAGCAGATCCACTTCAGAGGAGGTGAAGTTGGTATCCTCTGCTCACTGATGTGAAGATATCAACCTCTCTGAAAGAGGTATGCGGTCCCGACATGGCACCCCTAAGGCAGTTATAGCTTTTCTGGGTCCTGGATAGGTGCTCGGCAGGTGTGGTGGGGTTGGCAGGGAGAGGTGGAAGTCCCAAATTACAGATGAGGTAGTCACAGGCCCAACACAGGAGTACAGGCTATTTCATGACAGCTGGAACTCCGAGACAGTGCTGGACCCAAGCAGGCACTCACTCTCAGTCAGGTAGCAGCAGATACAGAGTGTTTGAGGCAATGCCAGGCTGGAAGCGACAAAAGCAATGGCTGGCAGGCATGAGGATCTCTGGTGCTCGTCTCTCATCCGAGGCAGCCCAAAACAGAGTAAAGGCCCTTACCGCGTAAGTTACGTGACACGTGCTGCACGTAGCACACCTACCCGCTTCACAGCAAAGATATTTAACGGGTGCAAAGTGCATCAGTGGTTCTGCGTGCGAAGGGACGTAGATGGATGAGTTTTGCATACACGTATTTGGGGGTACTACGCAAGCCGTTACCTTCAGGTAACGTGTACCGCATTTTTATTGTTGGTTGTTGCCTCTGTGTATATGGGCATGTACTTTTATTCCATTTTGAGGCCTACAGGGTGCCACATATACAATCTTTAGTTTTTTGGGTGCATCTGTGTATCGCGTACTGCTTTTTTCATCAAAAGAACGTTTTCTGGGTTTTGCGTATGCAATTTCTGTTTTTTTGGGGTGCCTCTATGTATCAAGTACGCCTATTCTTGCTTTTAGGGTACATTGGTGTCTTGCCAGACCACATACCTATGTCGCACATCACGTAGACTGTTCCCTTTATTCATATTGCCCAGTACAATATTTGGTGTGCCTTCCATTTATTCATTACATCGGCACCATGAGTGGAAAGGCCCCAAAGGAGGACATGGTTGTGGGCGTGGTGAGGTCATATCTGTCCCACCCATAAGGGCCAGGAATGGACGTCCTGCAAAGCAGGAAAAGTCTCTTCCCCAAAACACAGCACAGGAGAAGGGTCTGCAGAAGGCACTCCACTGAAGAGGTGCTCCAGATCCTCATTGACTATGTAACCAAAAACCATTGTGAGATGTTCCCTTTTGCGGGGAGTACTTATACATCCGCACAACTAATGGTGCATTGGTAGCATGCCACAGACCTCATCAACACCTTTGGTGTGGAGATGCGCACTGCTGAATAGATCCAGAAGCGGTTGAATGATCTCATGTGGAGGACGAAGTATAAGCTCAGTGTCATCCTGGCCTGTGCACTGGCCACTGGAGCAGGCCAGCAGAGCAGGAGCAGCTGACTCCAATCGAAGAGGCCACAAGTCAACTCATTACCATTGAGCAGGTGCAATGCATGTGAGGGTTAGAGCCCTACGAGGACACATCTGGTAAGTGGCATTTGTGTGCATCATATGTGTACACAATCATGGTTGACCAACCCTTATATGTGTGATAGTACAGCTGGCTGCAGTTGTCAGCCATCCTTGGGCAATCCATGTTTGCTACCATGTATACTTCTGTCACATGGTCTGCATTCAGTGATTTTCCTGTGTGGTCCCCATGTGTGGCACATGTTAGTGTGACTGTTCACATTACTGTCTGCTGGCCTACACTGCCATGTCAGTACTTGCATGCAGGGTTTCAATGTTCGGAATATGTGCAAATTGCAAGACCCCATGAAATGCAGCCCTGACAGGCACACCTCTGTGTTACGCCAAATTATGCCACATCCACATATATCGTTCATTGCCACATTGTTTGGCCCTGCCTCATTGCATTGTAGATCATGTGATATACACGAAACACACACATCATTTGCTGCTGAGTTGCATGTTTGTATTGTCACCTGCTCTTACAGGATGCCTTGTCAGGATGCATATATGAGCTTCCTGCTATGACACACTGTGGTGTGACATGCCTGCTGGGGAATCAGTGCCCACAGACCACTGCCCTGTGTAGCCAGCATTCCGTAGCTGCAACTTGACTTGTGTAATGCAAGGGGCAACACTAGACAAAACATGGTGAACAATAGCAAATAATGGGTCATGTTGCCAAGGTGGGCAGTCTGGTATTCATCAATTGAAATGTTTGTAGGCAGGCCATGCAAAAGGTTAGGGCAGTAATGATGCCAATGAGTGTGCCTGTCTGCAGTGCATGTCTTGCATGCGCATGGTAAATTAACAAATGTGTTGATACAGTTCAAAATAGTACCACCTGTCTGATATGAAAGCCCTGTATGTGGTCATCAGTCGATGTATGACAAGACACATGCCTTCTCCCTTGCATCATTGTTACGGATTCCAATTTTTGGTAAAATCCGAAAAAGCCTTTTAAACTCCCCCCCGAAGCTGTTGTCTTTCTCCTCGGGGGAATCCAGAAAACTGCAGTTTTGGTTGAGCGTTGAGCTGAGTGTGCCGCTCCCCGCAGTTTCATTGTTCTCTGAGCAAACCATTGGAAGGCATGCAGGGGTCATGCTCTAGTTGGGATGTGTGCATCTCTGTGGAGATGGGAGGGCTAATGTACCTTCCTCCAACCATGAACTGTGAAGCCTGCATAAATAATTGGACTAAACACATGCCTGCAAAATCCTGCCCCCATATACGCAGGTTCAGTTTTCTGGAACCATTTGTGGCTTCCCCTCCTGGATGGTATTTCCTTTGCTGTCACTTGTGCACACTTGGACCTGTGAGATTGTAAGTTATGTAATGTTAGACCTATCATGGGGCACAATCTATTTGAATCCTGCTGCATACGCTTCCTGTTTAGAGCTTTGTGCCCGGTAATCAACCGGCTTATAGCATGCAGGTCTGCAATTTCATTATTATGCATGTTGGATTGGATGTGGGGGTTTGGTTGGGGTGCCGAGGAAAGGGAGGCTATGCCCACACCCGAGCATCATCACTGCTCTCTGGGCACCGATGGCCATGATGTGTACACCATTGTGTGCTCACCATTCCGTATTTTCTCCTGTGTATAACCAGGAGAACATGAGGAATGATAAGAGTGGCCACGGGGGAGCACGCCTTCTGAAACAGCTGGGGAGCAAGGCAACCCGGGCTGGCACTGGTGGCGTGGTCTGCTGGCCTGGCCTGTGTGGGTCACTGCCAGCAGTGCCAGCAGAGTCATGGTGCCGGGTGCCTCTCCATGCATGGTGCCAGAGTGCTTCTGTGAGCACCAGAGACATGGTGTCCAAGCTCACCTCCCTGCAGCAGGAGCTGCTCAACGCCCTCCTCAGCTCCGGAGTAATGCAGGTGGCGCTACTGCAGAACCTGCACATGCCCCCAGGGGAGCAGGAGACGGGCACCAAGTCCATCTTCCACGCCCTGACTAATGGCCACGGCAAAGGCTGCCTCTCCTCTTTACTCAAAAAGTAGTGGTGGTGCGGCATATGAACTTTCTGGTATACTGTGCACTGTAGAAGTGGTAATGTGTGGTGTTATGCAGAGGTGGGGGGACACAGGCTCAGTGCCCCAGTGCTGTACGGTGATGCAGTCTGCTTGCTCGTTTTGGAGTATGCACTGCAAGGGTGGTGCTGTGATTGTCTCAGTGCTGTGCTGTATGGTGATGCTGTATATTTACTTGGTGTAATGTCACGGTCTTCAGGACTTGTGCTGTACCTAGATTCCTTGGGGTAATAGATGGCTCTATGTTTTTGGTCACTGCTGCCCTGTACCAAGTTATAGTATGCATATGCACTATGCGCTGCATAGTGATACTGTACACATTATCAGTGCAGTACTGTGCTCTTAACGCTTTTTGCTGAACATTGGCTCTGGGCTGTGCAGTGCTACACATGGGCTTAGTCTTGTACTCTGCACAGCACAGGGTGAAATAATTTGACAAAAGCAGGCCGTTTTGATAACTTACTCCGCTAGGCTAGTAGATTTGCACATTCTTACTGCACACATAGCATTCAAAATGCAGAATATGCAACACATTTCACCAATAGCCTCCCCCTGCCCCTTGGGTACTACTCAAACAAGCATGGCAACATTCTGAAGGGCCTGAATCCAGGGCCTACATGTCCATATGTTTTTGTACTTGGCTGAACCTTCCTGCAGCAGGAGCTGCTCAACGCCTCCCTCAGCTCCGGGGTAACCAAGGAGGCACTAATGGAGGTGTTGATTCCTGGTCAAGCTAGAGAACCTGCACATGTCCCACGGGGAGCAGGACACGGGTACCAAGCTCCTCTTCCACACCCTGTCCAAGGGCCAGGTGAGTGTGCAGAGGGGTGCAGGGGTGCTGCAGGTGACTGCAGTTTTATATCCAAGGACCAGTCTATCTGCACTCCTTGAAATTCAAGAACCGCAATCCACCCCCTCCCCCTCCCTTGGGTGCTACTCATACAGTCTGTCACAAAGTAATGATTTGCTGTTTGCAACTGTGGGGCACTTTTTCATCGGTGCCTGCTAACTATTCCCTTCAGTATTCCTTTAGTAGCCATCAGCCAACTCTTCAACGCTTCAAGCCGGCCCTTTGGGTTTGGGTTATTTCTTTCAAAGTCGTATTAATTTGGCAGTTCATTAAGCGCCGAAACAGCGCATTGTGAGGTTTCATGGCACCCCTTTCCCTTAAAAGCCTTTCTTACAAAAACCAAGGTCAGAGCACAAAGACCACATGTGGGAATACCGAAAAAAATAAGCAAAGTATCAAATTGATTAGGAAACTTTGGAGTCTAGCATCTGAAAAGCATGCTGGGAGGAATGCCGGGCACTGTCTTTTTGGGGCATGTGCACCACTTTAGACAAAGACTCTCACTTATATCTCAATTCAGATAGAATATTGCTGAAAAAGGTGCCTGATACACGTCTCATGTTTGGAATTTTGCTTTCCTTGCAATATTGAAATTGTTGGATTTAAAGGGGGGCACCCTTTATACTTTACAAGCATAGTTATTGAAGATTCTCCTCCTTCTGATTATTTTTCCAGGCTGATTGATTTTTGGGAAAGGCACATTTCTTCAATATTTGGCTCTCCAAATGTTGTGGGCTATTAATCCCAACAGTCCTAGCCAGCATAGTCAGTGGGGAGGGATCATGGGAGTCATAGTTCAACACATCTAGAGAGCCGCAATTGCAGACCAGTGTTCTAATTCAGGTCAATTGAACCACATGTGTATATTTCACGTTAAAATGGATTGGGGTTGCTTGTTTGTCAGATAATTGAATTGTTTGCGGTGAACTGTCGGCAATACATCTTCTCGCATTAGAACAACTATCAAACGAACAAACAACCCCAATAAATATGAAACCGAAATGCGGCCGCCTCCACCCACACTCCCATACTTACCTGTTTGCTTGCCTCCACGTCCTGTGCACCCCTGCACCGTCAGATCTGTCCCTCTAACGCGGGTCGGTTGCGACACCACATGGTGCCCTTTTCTTTTCTGTCTTTTTTGTATTTTTTAAACTTTTTTTTAGGTCCCCCGCCTCTCATGTTGAGGAAGAGGGGGACACCCCTGCAAATCCCCAAGGCCAAAAATACTGAACATGGGGAGCGGGCTACACCCATGCAAACCCCGTTCCACATGTTTGGTATGTTTTATAATCGATCGAATTGCACAATTCGAATCGTTCAAATGTACCATTAGATCAATTATTAATGAACAATTTGGCTAATACCTTTAAGATATGTTCACTTACTAAGTGACACGAGGGAGCTGTACCCAACCAGGTTACACACACACACATATATCATCACTGATATAATGGGGTTGCCAAGTCGGCTACCGGACACAAATATAATCAGATTGGTCATGTGGCGCATATGCAAAAACCACAATTTTAAGGCCATAGGACGGGTAGATGCTGCTGTCAGAGTGTGTGTGCACGCACCCTTCCTCACCCATTGATGAAAGTGACATTGATAGTTGGGGTTCAATGCTCTGCTAGCAGTGAAATCTGTATGTTCAGCGATGTGGACTGGTTGCTATACTGGGACTCTACAACCTGCAAGTGCTTTTATGCTATTGTGTTTTTTCCTTTGCAGCACACACAACTGGGCTGAAAGGCCAAACACGAGGCATCCAAATTCACCCAAGGAAAGTTTATAATAATAATAATAATGATAATAATAATAATAATAATAATAATAATAATAATAATAATAATAATAATAATAATAATAATAATAGATTAGTATGTCCAGCCATGGTCACTAGACCGAGCCTATGCCCTGCCTGCTCTGATTTCTTTTGTCATCTACCTTAACTTCATGCCAGCTCTTCTTTAGTCACACAAGACAGTATCAAAATTGCTTATGTTAGTGGGCTCATGTGTCATCATCAGGGAACATTGTATAGTCGGCTGGGGTCGGTTGATTGAAATGACCCTACTTTGTGATGTGGTTGTGGTGGGGTGGTTAGGGATGGTGGGGGTTAGATAGACATTTCTGGAAGCAGATGATAATGTAAGGATGTGGCGTTAGGAGTCCATACTTGGTCGAAGTGAGAAATGGTGATGTTGGGGGTAGGGAGGAATGCTTATGTAGCCATCCTTGAGCGATGTCTGTCCTTAGGCAAAGGCAAGTTTAAAAAGACACAGTTTTTACCAGGTGACGTTATTTTGAGTGTTGGCTTAAATTGCCTGAATGGCTGCCCTTCCTCGCCCATTGATGAAAGTGAAATTGATAGCTGGGGTTATGATATGATATGGCATTTATAACGCACCTATGCACAAGTGTTTCAAGTTAAATACTCTGGCACCAGGGTAAGGTTTGTAGTCTCCCAGGTAGACTGGGACTGTTTGCTACCAGCAAGTGATGTTATGTTAATGGGCCTCATTACGAGGTTGGCAGTAACCCACCGACCGCTGACCTTGTTACACCGTTCCACTGCCTGATATCCTGGTGCCACTGGAATATTCCAGGTGGCATCTGGCCTGGATGTCAACGTGGCAGAAAGTGTAAGTCCGACTCCATGGCAATATGGACATGAAAGCACAGGCCCCGTTGCTAACAGTGCCAGTGCTTCAGTGAAAACCATTCCTGCAGGGGCTGGGAGTACCGTCCCCTGCAGGTATTCTCATAGTCTGGCAGTCCGGAAAGAGTGCCGATACGTTGCTACTGGCACCCTTATTTCCAGACCTCCAGGCTTGTAATGGGCCCCATTGTCTTTTTCGACTTTGTAGCAAAAAAAATCAGATTTCCAACTGCATTTGAGAAGGTTGCCACAAGCAATCAGAATAGTAGGCCCTGCACTGAAGAAGGCAAACAGTACACATCTGAATTCACCCAAGGTAAATTTACACATTAGTATGTCCAACCTTATTCACGTGACCCAGCATGTGCCCCACTTGGGATATCGTTTGTTGTTATCTACATTACTGCATTGCAACTCTTCTCTAGACATAAGACAGAAGCAAAATATTGTACTTCAGTGGATTCATGTGTCATCACCAGGTAACAATATGCAGTTAGCTAAGGTCGAGTGATGTTTTTTTTTTCCAATGCTTTTATTCATTTAATTATTTACAGAAATCACAGGGAAAGCAATGGAACTTTGGTACAAACATACTTAAAAACTTTAACAGGACCGATCCAAGATGGCTGCCGGCAGGGAGTGAGGGCGCTGCCGGATCTCCCCGTACCCCGAAGGCAAGTGGTGCCCACCAGCCTGCTAGCGGAGTATAGTCTATCGGAAAGCCCCCCAACGTGCAGGCCTGGAGGCTGCAGGCGACGGGTGCCGGCAATTCATCCTGGGAGGAGCGTAACGGTAGGCAGCTGCCGGTGCTCGGATCATCTCGGTCCTAACTCGTGGGAGTGCGGCAACCTCCTGGGACTGTTCTGGCAGCGACGCCGGAGCTACTGCAGCGGATCTCTTGTCCGGGGGGGGAGACCCGCAGAAGGTTACCCCCGAAGAAGTTATAGGCTGGGACACAGCCCGGGCCGGAGAGCGTGGGAGTTGCGGAGGAGCGGCAGAGCAGGCGCGATTACGCCGCCGCGCTGGCCCTGGCAGGGGGCCCTGAGGAGCAGTGTAGCAGCTCTGGCAGACCGGCCCGCGGACGAGTGACTGTCGGCCTGGAGTGCCGCCCTCTGCGAGACCTCGAACGGGATCCGGGTGGAGCCCCAATGGAGTAGGGGCCCGGGCCTGTGCCTCGGATACTTGGAGCCACACCGCCTCGAGATCCAGCGGCATCAGGGAGAAGTAAGAGGCTCCGGCAGGGGACGGTGAGTGCGGCACCACTCCAGAGGAAGGTACATGTTTGGAGCCCGTTGCCGCCTGGGGGGGTTGTAGGCCCCGGGGGTGGATTGGCGGGCCCGAGCTCTGGGCTGGCCCCAAAGGGGGAGTGTCCCCTTGAATTGAACTATATCTGGAACCAGCGGGGTGGCCCTTGACATATTGGCAGGCAAAAGCTCGACCTCTGACTATTTGACGGACCGCCTTTGGAGTGGATGGACTTGAGCTGCGGGCTTCAGCGACCAGTGGGCCAGGAGGGCTGCCCCAGCGGAGAAGGGAGTGGTGGGAAATTGGGAGTCTAGGCCCCCACTGTGAGGAGCTTCGCCAAACACACCTGGAGATAGGTGCCAGGGAGGCCGCAGGGTGGCGTGGAAGGGCCATGTCTGCGAAACCTAAGGGCAAAGGTGGACGCGCCCTCCAAACTACAAGTGAAGTGCCTGGCTCCCTTCGCTCGCTGTGGTCTCCACAATATGCTAGAGCAGGAATGGGCAGTAATCAGGAGGAGGCAGCGGTTTCTACCCCGCGGGATGCAGAGCAGGCGCCTACCCTGATGTCAAAGCAAGACTTTTTAGGCGAGGCTAAAAATCTGCAGTCTAACCTTGCCAAGACGTTTCAGGATCAGTTTCAGCTCATGAGAGCGGACTTGAACGAGGCCCTAGGGGAGATCCGGCAGGAAATGAGACAACTGGGGGAGAGAACCGACTTGCTGGAGAAAGGCCTACAGGATATTGATAAAGATGCTGCTGCCAACAGTGAAGCTATTGAAAGACTAGTTGTAGCCACTCGAAATCTTGAAGCGCAGGTTGAATATTTGGAAAATAGGTCTCGCAGAATTAACATCAGGGTGAAACTGCTGTCGGAATCAGTTAAGGATAAGGACCTGAAAGAAGTGATCCATGGTATCTTTGCGGGCATTCTGGGTATGGACTCCCCGGAGCAGGTCGAGTTGGACCGGGTCCACAGGGTGGGGAGGCCCCCGAAAGGAGCAACACCAAGACCAAGGGATGTGCTGGCGGCTTTCGCCAGATATGCACAAAAAGAGACAGTCCTGCGGATGGCACGGCAGAAGGAACCGATCATGTACCAGGGCCACCAAATAGCGCTTTATCAGGATTTGGCGGCCAGCACGCTGGTGAAAAGGAAATTGATGGGGCCCATCCTGAGAGGGCTCAATGATAAAGGCATTAGATATAATTGGACCTTTCGGTTCGGTCTTGTGTTTGAATGGGAGGGAAAGCCTAAGTGGATTACAACGGTACAGGAGGGAGCCGAGCTTTTGCAAATCGACTGGGAGGCTGCCCCTGATCGAAGCTCCCCTCATGTAAACAAGTCTCGACCCAGGTCGAGGCCTTGGGAATGGTCAACGGTGGGGGGAAAAAGGAGAAGGCCCCAGAAGGGGGTTGCGCCGCGCCCTGCTAAATTGGCTGAAGGAGTGGAATTGGGTACACGGGGGGGGGGATCCTAACTATCAGGCGCGATGGGGTGGTGGGCCCTTGTAAGGATTCACTGGAGGGGGGGGTGTTGCGGGGTTTAGACCATCTTGGGTCGTATAAGGGCAGCTTTGTCCGTGAGAGATGGGGTAGGGAAAATGGGGGGGGGAACGGACTCACCCTAAATTGGGGATGCAGGGTGGGGAGGGGGGAGGGGTGGGAACCACAGCTAGTTCTGGAAAGGGGAGGGCCTGGACAGATGATGGGACAATGCGAAGGAGGATGGAGGGCGAGCGGAGACCCCAGAACCCGCAGCGGGAGAAGTCTCTAGAAGTGCTGACGGGCGGTTCTGGAGTAGAACAAGAGGGGAGCCGTAGTAGGGGCCTGAGGTCCCCCCGGGAACCTTCAGGTGGCTAACGCATAATGTGAGGGGGTTGAATTTCCCCCTCAAACGCAAAAAACTGGAGCAATTTACTAGGTCCCATAAGCCGGATGTTCTGGCGTTGCAGGAGAGCCACCTGCGTCGTCAAGATCAGGGCCGCCTACGTCTGAAAGGCTTTCCGCAGCTTTGGTTTGCGTCAGGCTCAACCAAAAAAGGAGGAGTGGCCCTGGCTTTCGGGGAGGGGATTCATTTTAGGCTCCAGGATATTCTGAGAGATAGGGAGGGAAGGTACGTAATGGTGAGGGGGGAAATACAAGGCGTGGAATGCACCATTGCTTCGGTGTATGGCCCTAATGTAGGTCAGGAGCAGTTTTTACGGGAAACTCTGCGCACATTGGAGGACTTTGCGAGAGGGCAAGTGATATTGATGGGGGACTTCAACCTTGCTTAGGATAAAGCGCGAGACAGATCCCGGCAGGAGACGGGAGGGGGTGGCGCAGTGGCATCTCCTCCGTAAAGGGAGAGGTGGGAGGAGGCCAGGTTAAGGGAAGTCTGGCGAGTTCACAGAGGGGAGGAGGAGGGGTTCACCTTCTTGTCTGATGTCCACAAGACTCAGTCCCGTATTGACTACATCTGGGTGTCTGCCAGCTTGTTGGGGAAAGTGGAGGCTGTAGACGTGGGCCCCTTGGCGATAGCGGACCACCAGGTGGTGCAAATGACTATGCATCTTGGGAAACGCCGTCCAGGGGTCTGGGGCTAGAGGTTTCCGGGAGAACTCTTGAGGGATCAGGTATTGAGGGAGGAGATAGGGGATAGGATCCAGGATTTCTTTGAGAGAAATAAGGCCTCGGATACCAGTCAAAGTACGAGATGGGACGCCTTCAAGGCAACCTTGAGGGGGGAGCTCATCGCTATTAAGGCGGAAAGGAACAGGCAACTGAGGGCGTTGGAGTCTCAATTGGAAGGGGAAGTGGAGGCAGCCAGGGCTCGGGTACAGGAGACCCCCACGAAAAAGATCTAAGGGAGTATAAGCTGGTGGAGGGTCAGCTAGGGGTTCTATGGACTAAAAAAGTGGAAAGTGCTTTGTTAAGAGTGCGACAGGGATACTATGCTAAGGCCAACAAGGCAAGCTCCCTGCTAGCTTGCCTCCTGAGGGGGCACAGGGAGCAGAGGGTTATACTGGCTGTCAAAGATGCGGGAGGAAGGAGGCTCACGAGGGATGAGGACATTCGAGAGAGGCTAGTGGAGTTTTATAAAGCGCTATACTCCTCGCAAGATCTGCATCCCCTGCGGAAGAAAGAGTTCCTGGAGAACCTCCCCCTACCACGCTTGTCGGTGGAGGAGAGCGAGGAATTGAGTCGTCCTATTTCTGAGGACGAGGTGCGGTCCGCCATCGCGTCTCTTCCGCTCAATAAGGCTCCCGGACCCGACGGCTTTCCGACCCTCTTTTATAAAACGTTTTCTCATCAGTTGATCCCACATTTGACAGAATTATTCAACACGTTTCGTGTCGAAGGCGGGATCACTCCTACGATGGAGGAGTCCAGAATTTCCCTTATCCATAAAGTGGGGAAGGATCCGGAGGACTCCGCCTCTTATCGCCCAATCGCTCTTATTAACACTGAGGCCAAGATCTTCACCAAGATCTTGGCGAGGCGCTTGGAAGAGCATTTGCCTTCCTTAATCCACCAAGACCAGGCAGGCTTTGTCCTGGGAAGGCAGACTTCCGACAACATCAGGAGAGTGGCCCATCTGGTAGAGAAGTCCCGTAAAACTAACACTCTGGTGGTCTTGCTGGCGCTTGACGCTGAGAAAGCGTTCGACCAGGTGGAGTGGTCGTTTCTATTCCAGGTGATGATGAAAATGGGCTTAGGACCGGGGTTTGTAGATATGGTCGCTGCCAATTATAGGAATCCCACCTCGTGTCTCTTGGTGAATGGGGAGATGTCGAAGACATTCCGGCTGTGCCGGGGGACGAAGCAGGGGTGTCCCCTCTCTCCTTTGCTTTACGCAATATACCTAGAACCGTTTCTGCAGGCAATAAGGGAGACGGACGATATCAGGGGGATACCATTTGGGGGGGCTCCGCATAAGGTAGCAGCTTTTGCGGATGACATGCTCCTCTCACTAACGAATCCAAAGGGGTCCATTAAGGCCAGCATAGAATTACTCGCCGAATTCGGGGAGGTTTCGGGGCTCCGGGTCAACCTACAGAAGTCGGAACTAATGAACTTGTCTCTGAGAGAGGGCGAAGCGAAAGAGTTGAGGACACTCTCACCATTTAAATGGAGCCCAGCGGGGCTTACCTACCTGGGGGTCAGGATAACGCCCTTACTGTCGGGCTGGGTTGGGGCAAATTATGAGCCCATATTATTGGCAATTAAGAAGGATCTATGGAAATGGGGTGCCCAGAAAATTTCCTGGTTAGGGAGGGGGGTGGTCTTAAAAATGGTTACTCTTTCCTGTTTACTATGTTTGTTTCAGGCCATTCCCCTATCGGTCCCAGAAACCTTTTTTTTAAAACTTGACCGGGTGGTCAAGGACTTTATATGGGAGGGGAGGAGGTCTCGCCTATCGAAGCGCTTATTAACTGCCTCTAGGGGGGGGGGACTGGCTTTACCCGACTTCCGCCGCTACTACGAAGCTGCCCAGCTTAGGGTGATCAGGGAATGGTTTTCGGCGTCATACCTCAAGCACTGGGTAAAAATGAATAGAGCCGTTGCTTGGCGCCATCTAGGAGAGATACTGTGGCTCCCACGGAGATTGAGGCCTCCCCACCTTTACTTAAGCGCTATTACCAAAGGGGTGGTGGATTGCTGGGACAGGGCTGTAGTTAGAAGGGGAATCTCAACCCCCCCCTCCCTGTTTACCCTGATCTTTAAAAATGGTTACTTTACCCCAGGATTGGAGGAGGGGGCGTTTCGAAACTGGGAAGCTGGGGGTTGCAACACCCTGAGGGACATGTTTAATGGGATGGGAGTTAAAACGTTCGAGGATTGCAAGCGGGAATTGTGGATAGGGGAGCAGGAGAGACACCGATACTTCCAGATCCGGCATTGTGTAATGTCAGCGGAGGCGACCCAGGACTTAACTCAATTTGAAAAGTTTCGTCTTATGCACGAGGGATCTAAGGGGCTAATATCCGACCTCTATAAGCAGCTAGAGCTTACCAGCTCGGAACCTTCCTGGGCATATATGAGTAGCTGGGAGCAGTGATCGGGAGTCAGTCTGGGGATTCGTGACTGGGAGATGCTGTGGAGACAGATCCCGAAACTGGCAAAAGCGGTGCAATTACAAGAGGCATGGTATAAGTATATATACAATTGGCACTATACCCCGGCCCGCTTGCACAGAATTTACCCGGCTATATCGGGTGAGTGCTGGAGAGGATGTGGAGGAGAAGGTGCTGGAGCACACATATGGTGGGATTGCCCAAAACTCCGGCCTTTCTGGAGTGATCTCACGCGGGCCCACACCCAGCATCTAGGGGAGGCTGGCAGTTATGATCCCTGAGAGATACTTTCGGGTAGGGGTGATTGGGAGGAGGTGGGTGGTAGGCGGAGCCATTCCAAGGTGAGGGTGATATCTACATTGGCGGCAATGGCGCTCATCGCACAGAGGTGGAAGTCTCCCTCTGTCCCGACTGAACAAGACTGGCTAAGGAAGATGCGGGATATTGTGTCGATGGAATGGGTTACATACGCACTCAATAACAAACTAGAGGATTTCTCCACAGAGTGGGGAGAGATGCTGGCTTACCTGAGAGGGGAATTCAGAGAACAGTGGTGCCCTTAAAGTCTCGAGTTACTGGATATCTACGGCTACGGGGGTAGAGAAAAGACTGACTGAAGGGGAGAACTTGGGGATGCTGTGGTGGGGGGAGGGAGAGGGGGGATTTTCTTGGTTTGGGTGTTGGTTTGTTGTCTAGCTATATGTATTTCAGTGGAAAAATAAAATAATAATAAAGTTAAAAAATAAAAACTTTAACAGAGCAGAGGACATAGGTCCTTGACAATGGTTTGAGAGAATATGACTTGAAGACCAGATGCTGCAGGGGAAGGTACTGGGACTAAATTTGAAGGACAAAGTTAGTGTCAAGCGTCTTCTAAGTTTAAGTAGTCTTCTGTTGTAATTGTTCCAATAGGCTTCTCTGACATTGAGCAAATGCCCCTCAAATCCAAGGACGCTGAGGATTATGTGCGGGAACACAACAATTTTACATTCAAAGAACACAATGGAAATAAATTGTTCATTTGCAAGGCTTGCAGATTAACACTTTCATTAGTAAATGCAAAGACTTCAAGCCAAATCGCTATGCATGTTTCTTCAAAGACCCACCTAAGGTTGAAAGATCCATGAAAATTTGAAAGTGGCCTGTGCCAAATGTCCCTATGGAGGCACTGATGCATTTTAAAAGAAAAGGTGATGAGAAAGAAATGTGGCACATGAATTTGCATGTGCCTTAGTGCAGGCTGCAACAAGCTTGCAGCAGGCAGGTGGCCCTATTGGTAATCTTTTCCGCAGACTGGCACCAGCAGCCACAGCATTGTCCAGATCCACTCAAATGTATGAGAAATACCTGCCTGAGGTTTTTATGACAGGCTTTGGCCACAGCAGATAGTTAGTCCAAGGCGATGTTAACATTTCAATCACCGTCAATAAAACGCCTGGTATGCATGGTGATCCAGAAGTGGCAGTCCTCTTCACTTTTTGTGACCCCAAAAGTGGATGGGTGCGCCGATTTAAAGGTGGTCGAAACTTTCAATGCAGTATCAGTTCCGGCATTACTCCAGAAAGTCCTGAGCACATTTGGGAAGGATTGGGGTGATGTAGTGTGCCTTTGTTGTGATTCTGCGAGTTATATGAAAATGTTATGTGATGATCTGACTAAGGACAATGCCGATTTCAAGGCCTTCCCCATGCAAGACCGTTGGCACTTACTTGATGGAGTTTTGAAAGCAGCATTAAAGTCCTCAGATTTGATTAGGCATGCAGTTGGCTTTGTGGTACATTCTGGTGCACTATTTAGATATGCACGTGAGCTGAAATGCAAATACCTAACAGTTTGCACTTTGTATGGCATGAGAGAAAAGGTTATTCCAACTGTCTCCTTTAGCCGGTGGTTCTCTGTATTAGAGGCAGTGAACGCAATACTATTGATGTGGCAACCTTTTATCGATTATCTCCTTAGTTTCGATGCCTCAGGCAAGAAATGTGAGGATCTGAGGGCGCACATTGATAGTGAGGTGAACAAAAGTATAGTCTACTGTGTTCTTAGATTTTTACAACAGAACATGACGCCTGTAGTTGATATGAGAAGGATGGAATCTGAAAACACATATATTCACTAAGTGTGCTATGTCATTGGTGTGGATGTCAAATTCTTATTTGAAAGAAAGCTGGGTGACACTTTCAGTGACCTTGGCCCTGTAACATTTGCATTACTGAAAAGTCTGCCATTTGGCAAACAAAGGACTGTTGAGGAAAGGTTTTGAATATTCTGCTCAATAATGCATAATAAATGGCAAGCAATGCTGTGTAGAAACTTCCCATCAGCCTGTCATTCCAAGTAAGTGAAGTCTCTTTGTGGTATGCCGTGCAAGTACGTAACCCCATCTGCAAAAACGAATTTAGTCCAAACTTCTTTAAATAGTATGCATTTATTTTTCACCATTTTAACTACACTGACACGTGTGCACCCAGTTTAATGCCTATTTGGCAGTGCCTGTGCCTGGGAATGTGCATCTCCAGGTAGAGTATTGTGTGGGAAAGCGTCAACAGTGGCCAGATTTCTCAGTTTGTGTTGGATATTTTGGCTTTGCCTGTGTCCAGTGTCAATGTGGAAAGGTCATTTCCCCAAATTAAAGACTTTATGGGATGAAAAGAAAGGACAAGAATGGGCAAATTCCTTGAAAAAGTAGTGCATGATTTATTACAATAATTTTGACTTGTAGAAATGCTAGAAATTACTGGATTAACATGAAAGTGCTTATAACATCTTGTGCTGAAAGAGTATCCTATATATCCACGCAATGGAGCAATAAAAGAACATGTCTGTGTTTACACTGGAAAAATAGTTATCCGCGATTTTTGGAAAGGGGCAAATGGGAAAACACTGATAAACACAGATTCTGAAAATGCATGAAAACACTGGAAAACACCCCCAGAAGTAAAAAAACAAAACAAAAACAGGAAAGCCTAATCATTGTGTACACCACCGTTGTACGTCTATGTGTCCACTAAAGGCATGGACAGGACCATAGGTGGTGTCAGAAAATGCCATATATCTCTGACTTACATCTCACAGTATACCAAGTCACAATGTCAGATGCATGGGTGTCTGGCCATTTTGTGTCTTTCTGCACTTTGATGCACATCTACATGTTGGTAAGGACACACATGAGTCAAAGAAGGTCATTATGACCTTGGAGGTAGCCATGCCTCTATTTGCGGCTGGGCTACCTCCATTCCGTGTACCGGGTCTGGGTTCCTGGAATGGGGAAATACTGGGCCATTCTGACCTTGGAGGGCCCGGTATTTCCCCATTCCAGGAACCCAGACCCTGTACATCCCCATTCCCATTCGAGCCCCCATAGGGCTCAATGGGAATGGGGAGAATGCAAACAACGGGCCCGTTAATGACGGGCCTGTTGTTTGCATCCTGGTCTGCTCGCGGGACCCGCTAAGGAAGCCTGGTAAAACCAGGCATCCTTAGCGGGTCCCGCGAGGAGACCTCGTAATGAGGCGGTAGGGGTTTAACGGGGCCGGCCGCTCTACCGGCCCGTTAACCCCCTTCCGCCAGGGTCATAATGACCCCCAAAATGTCAGTCTCTGTCCATGTGCAGGTGATGATGCAGTGGGTACAGAGGAGGAGGAAGAAGAGGTGGTGGTACATCAGTCCACCAGTAGAGGCAATGGTGTACTTCGCCATGAAAATCCACAGTTGCTACAGGCCATTATCAGTCATGCTCCGGCCTATTCGCACTCTTCTGACTCTGCTGATTCATAAGCAGAACCAGAAGAGGAGAACTCACTGAGAGAGAAGGTGAGTGCCCCAATTGGCAGATGAGGTGGAGTCACTGAGTTTGGGGTGGTGTAGCTGGCTACACAAGGCCAGTCAGTGGTTAGCCCCATGTTCGCTGTGGTTATGGCTGCAAGGCCATCCTCCCATGAGTTGGTGTCAGGTTCTGGGGCTGATGTCTAACAGAGGGTTGAAGACCTGCAGCCAACAACAGTGGCACCACAGCAACAGGCCTTCTACCTTGCATTACGTCGCTGTGGGCCCCGCACACATGGTGGACATGTGTCTGCTGTAGAGACAGTGTGCGAGCAGCAAATGTTGTATGCCGCCATCCGGCATGGCAATGTGTTGGATCAAATTGCAGAGGGTATTGATCGCCTGGCCGTGAACATGTCCACACCAACGGCCCGGGATGCGCAATGGCTGAAGATCATGTGATCCTCAAGCCACTCCCACAAACTGGGCATGGAGGCCAACATCAAGGGCCGACGGGCTGATCTGAAGTGTCTGCAGTGGTCCCTGCATGCAGATGCTGGTGCACATAGAGAGGCCCTGTGGTGTGGCATGTTGGCTTTGCATAGATAATATTTCCATGCGATGGAGACCTTGAGGACTTCACTGCATGATGAACTCTCAGCCATAAGGACACAGCTCCACAAGGAGATGGATGCCTCGAGTGTGTGCACATACAGACTCTGTGGCCATTCGGGATGAAGCGCATTGTGACATCACCACCTTTGGGGTGCTGGCACGCATCTCTGTCACAGCTGGCGCTGGCCTATGAAGACCAGGCCTTGTTACTGCATGGATTGAATCCACTGCCACCACCGCAACCACCTGAAGATCAACCACCAGGTGGGGCACCCTGCACCCCCACCCGCCTCCTGAACCATCTCTGGCATGATGTCCATGAGCCCATGAAGGTAATTTGTATGTATTTGTTTGGATTTTTTTTCTGTGGTCCCCCTCCAAAGTGCATTGTTTTTTACCCCCAGTCCAGAATGGACATTTTATTTTTTCAACCTGACCGGTGTGGTATGATTTTTGATTATTTTGACTCCTTGATTGGGGTGGACACATTCTTCTTATTTTTTCATACTCCTGTCCAGGATGGAGGCATGTGTCATTTTGTCCCTTGTCTCAGATGGTCTGTTTTTATTATTTTTTCCCGACCTTAAGAGAAGTGCTGTTGCCCTCCCAAGAGAATAATGAGTGCAGTACTAGAGATACAGTCATGCACAGTGGTGTCAACTGCCATGGTTGACTTGAGAACAACAGGATGACATGTGACGGTAACAATGGGTGGATGGCCTTTTTGCACATATGTGCAGTATGCATAATGTGCTACTTTGGCTGGTGACATACAACGTCCCATGGTGTTGCATTGATCCTGATTCATCCACTGACTGCACTCCATGGGAGGTCCACCCTGCACCCTTTAACTTCTCTAGTCCCCATGCCCTCTGCCAGGCACTGGCCCTCCATTCACAAATGTGGAGGTACAGTTTCCAGTGGAGGTGATGAGGGAATCACATCAGGGAAGCTCTGTTAGCAGGTAACAATGAGCACTGTCTCACGTGTTATATTTGTATTAGTGGTCACCACGATCTTTGCATTTATTCTCACAAATTTGCTGTCTGTGGGTGTAATCATTGAGTCACAGTGAATGTCAGTGCAGATGTGTCTTTGTCCACATGCACGTCTGTGTATGTACCATTTCACATCTATACGTGTGCATTGTTTCTGAGGTTGCACTTCCACAACTGACAGCCAAATAATGGGAATGTGCAGCATTTATCACACTTGAGCCATTGGCAGTATTTGCCACATTCTCGATCTATATCCTCATTCATGTCCTGCATTCTCTGTGCAAATGGACCCTGTGTTTTGTTTGTTCACCACATGCCTCACTGACCGTTATGATGTCTTCTTACTGCCACCCTTCTCCTCCCCTTGCCCCATGTGTTCTACAGGGCCTTGCAGGTGCACTCCCGGTCAACACTACTCTTTGGCCTGTGCCACTGCCCACTCCACACCCATATCCGCTCACCTGCCCTGCTACAATTGCACATTTTACACAAACGCCCATTTTCAGGTCCACACAACCTTGGCTGCTCCCCTTCATGGGCTTGCCTCTGTTGACACAGATCTAGCCATTGGTCTACATTGACTCCACAGGACAGGTTTGTCACACATGGTGCATCTAGGGTTGTACAGCTATGTGCATGTGTCCCCCTTACAGACTGTACCTGTGTTCTCCAATCAAGTTACTTGTTGTTCATTGTTGTTTTCAGCATGTTCTCTCCACCTGGATGTACTGCATGGCTTCTGTTTCCATTACTTTTTGTTAGATCTAGCACTATGTGTGACTGCACCGTGTGTGTGCACATTGTGGGCACATGCATGTGATACATTGTCCACTCCACCCAGCTTATTTTCATGTGTTGTCCCTGTAGGCGTTGCCAGTGGCCCATAGGGTCCATTCACACTTACTGGTACTGTCTTACAATACCTAGCTGTTGACTCACCCGCCAAAAGTCCACATACCCTGGGTCTTTTGGAGGGTGAGTCAACAGCTAGGTATTGTTGTCATATCCATTTACAGTGGTGTCAAACAAGAGGGGTTGGTGGTTGGTGTAGGGTTGAAAGGACTTATTTGTGGGGATGTAGCCGGACATGGGTCTCTTTCTGGTTTATGTGACATTGTGGGTTGAGCATGTTGTTTCTGTGATATGATGCTGTGGATTGACCTTTCACAGATGGTCTTTTTTTCCCAGTCTGCCTTGCTCCCTTACCTACTTTTGTCCTTCCTCGCCCCAAATATGAGCTACTTTTCCATCTATGTGCCTTCCGGGCTCTCTGACCATGCTGCTTTTTCCCCACTGTGTCTTTCTCTGTCCTCCTCTCTTGCTCACCTCCTCTCTGCCCTCACCCACTGCAATGGCCACCATCTTTCTCCTCATCTCCCCACCAACCAGTCTTCTCCTTGCATCACGTTTCCCCTATGGTCTCCATCTCTCTCCACTCCACATCTACAAATTCATCATTCTGTGTCCTGTCTCCCTCTTGCCTTCTGTCATCCTTCTCATCAGCTACCACACATGTACTTACACTCTTGAGATCTTCGCCTCTTCAATTGGTGTCCTTTTCCTCCCATGCATCCATGGGTGACCCAAAGGAAAACTTGCCACCTGATAGTGGGTGTGCAGAACGTGTATGCCTGCAATCAATGTCCACACTTTTGCCCGCATCCCGGAGCTGACTAACACCTGTTTCCAGAGTGCATGTTGTGCTGTGCTTGTAGTCTGATTCATCTCTGCCAAAGTGATTTCTTTGTTGGGGTGTTTTGCTGTTGGAATGTTGATAGTTGCTCACACTAGTTTATTTGTGCTTTTGGATGTTGCCACTGGGTGGTCCATGGCTATTTCCTTGTTCCATATGGGAGTTGTCAAGGCATTACAGTTTCTTTACATTGATGCAATGTATGTCTTTGCAAGTTCAATATGTTGTTTCAGGCGGGATGCTGTAGATGCGAGATACGTGGGTATCTTGTGCAGGTAAATCAAAGGCACTCAGGGTGGCAAATGTTGTGGTTATGAGGTTAATCTAGATGTGGAACCCTTGCTCACTGTTCTTAGAGAGGCACAGCTCCATCTCACTGATGAGGTCCAACCAGGCCAAAATACATATGTGGGATTGCTGTTGGTACTCTTGTTCAGAAGAGAATTGCCATGCATTTCGTTGCTGAACTGCCCTAGGGCAGGGCAAGGAATGATATGTAGTGGAAATGTCTCTCATGTGAAAGTATGGTGAGCTAAAGACTCTGGTTGAGACTTCTAACACGGGATATAGGCCGGTAGTAGAGAAACTCCCTGAACCCTCCTTGTTTTTGCATATTAAGTAGCTTTGGGTTTTCACCCTAAGATACTAGGGTAATCCAGCTGTGGAAACCTTGCTCACTCTTCTTAGAGAGGCACAGCTCCACCTCACTGCAAAGGCCCAACCAGGCCAAAACACGTATGTGGGATTGCTGTTGGTACCCTTGTTCAGAAGAGAATTGCCATGGATTTCGGTGCTGGACTGCCCTAGGGCAGGACAAAGACTGATATGTAGTGGACATTTATCTTCTGTGAAGGTTTGGTGAGCTAAAGACTCTGGTTGAGTCACTAACCCAGGATATAGGCCGGTAGTAGAGAAACTCCCAGAACCCCCCCTTGTTTGTGGTGGCAGGGAGTCTGACACTGTGCAGATTGTTTCATTTTTTTCCTTGTACTGATGTGAGCAGGTCTGGCTTCACGGGTGCGTGGACATATGGTGATAGTAGTCTGGTGAGTCTATGCTTGCTGCATTTGAATGGCAATCAGGGTGCACTGGTTGCGGGGTGATTGTTGTGAGGGAGGCTGTCACTGTAGGGTGTTTATTGGTGAGTTGTCATGAGGGTGGCTGGTCCAGCTGCATGGGTGTTGGGACACATGGTGAATTGAGTCTGGTGAGTGATTGCAGTTTTTGCATGTGTATTGCCTGCCGATCCGCATCCCATTCACTCAGCTGTTCATGTCATATCTATCCATGCTGGCAGTCCACTCTTGGTATTTCTTCCCGTTCTGGGGGTTCTTTCCAGAGACAAATCCACACACAACATTGCAGGGGGCGGGTGCCATGTTCAACACAGACACCAGGTGACATGCCATTGGTCTGATGTTGTTGTTTGCCATGGGGACATGTTCCATGCACGGTACACCATTAAATACGTTGCTGCCTCTTGACAGCTGCTCAGTGCATCTCAATGCTCCCTTCAGTTCCCAGTACATTGGCCCCCATTCAGTCCAGTTCCTGTGAACTCTGCCTTCCCCTCCTCTTGCCTGTTCCCTGCTCCCTTTTGTGTCACAGTCTCCTTGGCCTCAGTTTCTCATTCATTTCTCTTGTCTGCTTGTCTCTTTTATGCCATTTGCCTCTGTGCCCCGCCTTCCTGTATGGTTGCTGTCTCTTTGACCAGCTGCCTTTTGCCAGATCCTGTCTTCGCTGTATTTGTGGAGATGTTTGCATCCCTTCGTCTTGGACTTTCCATCCTTTGCTGCCCTGCCAGTGTTTATTATACTGTCCTGACGTCACGATAATCAGGGGATGCCATTTTGTGGCATTGGGAGTGCTTCCAAAGGGATCCTGGGTTGTCAGCCTCTCAGTGATCTGTATTTGGGTGTCCTCTCAGTGTCTTTCTGACTCAAGCTGCATCAGAGTGTTCACAATGTCCCCTGACCAGAACAAGGTGTAAGTGGTACCTGCTTCTTTACTGCATGGCCCTCTGAGAGGCAGGCAGTGTAGGTGTTGTGGGTGGGGAAGGTGTCACTGTGTGGGGTGTTTTAATTGCATTTGCCTGAGGTGTGCGGATTTGGCTGCATGGGTTCAGGGACATATGGTGATGGGTGCCTGGGGAGTTCTTGTTTGCAGTTGTTGCATCAAACTCAGGAGGGCACATGTTCTAGTATAATTGAGCTGTAAACAAAAAAGGCAGTAAGTCTTCAAGTAGTAGCTAATCAAAAATTCACATTCAAATTACACCACATATTTTTTTTATTGTGGTACAAAAATATATATACACAATATCACAATTGATAAAAAACATCATGTACACAACAGTGCAAATATAAAAGCGTAGAAGTGTCCATACTTTATCTACACATGTAAAAGCAGATCAATCTAAAAATACACAATTTCATTAATGGCCTGACCCTCCGACACAACACCCATCAAGATCAGTGGTACACCTGAACATTAAATTTCAATTCTCATCTACCTTATGTACTTCACATCTAATGCAACATGTTTCTGTCATACCCAACAAATGGGAAACTAATGGACAGAAGTGTAATCCTTCAGATGTGTTCTTCTCATGTGTTTTACATATATAGTTCACAAAGTTTCAATCAGGGCTGCATAAACCTGGCACTTCTTTCTGTAAATTCTGGATGGTTACAGCATCTTAAATTTGCAGACACTTTTAATGTGCATATTCCGAGATCGTCTACGGGACATACAGCTGGCCTTATCGCTCTTTAAGAAAACTGAGTTCTCCAGAGTTGTAATCCCACAGTCAACATATCGACCCTCAGTTCAATTAACTCGCTCTTAATGATGTTGAAGAAATGCCTGGATGCTTTCCACGACAATGCTGGCCCATGTAACTCAGTACAAACCCCAAAACCCTGCAGTGTAATTGGCGCATGGATGTATTGCCTGCCCTGACTTTGTATTGTTTTTCTCTACTAAGGCATTCTGTAGGGGAAGATGGTTGCTGAAATTGAAGGGGCCATTGCTGTTGGATGCATGCATGCAACATATCAGCAGAGTCGGGTGGTTTTCCGATCTATGGAGGGGAGTCTTGATGCATTCCAGGGTACAGCTGTTGCAGGCTCACAAGGGGAAAGATGTGAGGTGAGATGTGCATCGTTTTTGCTGTACACTTGCATTTCTCAAAGTATGTATGACTACTTTTATTTGAATGTGTATTGTGAGCATACTTCTTGCCAGGGAATAGGGTAGCCACTCCACCTGGCTATTGTTGTGTGACACACATAGGGTGGCCAGGGCAGTCCTGACGTGTTTGTTGCTGTTTTTCATTGTGTGCTGTGCCTTCCTACTTGTATTCTCCTGTGTGTTGTTGGGGGTCGACATGCACAGTAGTTGGTGGTATCCATGTGACAGTGGTTGGGGACTTTTTTGCTTGTGTTATGTGTTTTGTTGTGGACAACATGGATACTGATATTTCCATTTGCTATGACTGTGTTAGTGTTTGGGGCATGTTTTTTATGTCTAATGGACACACAGAGTTTTCCTCTCCCAGACACACATTCCCAGGTGTTGTTATGGGCAGGGAGGACAGGCCCCAAATCATCATTGAATGGCACCAAGGATGTGGCCTCACTGTGTGTGCTCCACAGGGGCAGGCTTTCAGGTATAGTATATTTACACCAGCTGGTTGCATGCAGCCTCTCCCTGTGCCCTTTGGTAACCAACGGTAAGGGTGGTGCCTGTGGCTGAGGGTGATGTCCCATCTGCATATAAACTGGTATGTAAAGCCATGTGGCTACATTGTCTAGTACCCATGCTGCCACAATGATTTTACAGACTACTGGTGGGCATATAGCAAAACCACACCAGGGTGGCCTAGGGAGTGGCAACGTGACAGAAGCACCCCAAATGTGTGCTCCACTATGCCCCTAGTGGCTACCTGTGCTGCATTACATCTTACCTCATCTGGTGTAGCATGATTCCTGTAGGGCATCAGCAGGAACGGTGATAGCGGGTAGGCACTGTCTTCAAATCTGTACATGGATGTTATTGGCTTTTATTGACATGATCTGTTGTTCAGTGTGTCACATGCATGCATTCATGTGCGTGACAGCTCATACTCACAATTGAGCCAGCTGTTGTCATATTTCCCAATGCCGGGGCCCTGTATAGTACTAACTGGCGGTAAATGTAGCTGTCATGCGTGCTGCCAAGGAAATTGCCATTGACTTGCATGAGCACTCCATTTGTGCTACAAATGACCTGCACGTTAATGGAATGTCAGTGCTTGCAATTGCAATATATATATGTGCTCTGTCAATCGGGGGCGTACCGTAACATGGGTACAGTCGATGGCTGCAAGTACATTTGGAAAGTGTGCAACCGCATTAAAATCCTGGCATACTCTCTGCCTTTCCTCCTGTGTTCTCGGCATATATATGTGGCGAGGCACACAAGTATGTGATGTGATACAGGCCAATACCTGATGGACACAGCGGGATTGTGTGGCCTGAGATATGCCATCAACTATGGCAGGGGTGTGCTGAAAGGAGCCTGTGGCAATGAAATGTAATGCTGTCAGCACCTTTACAAGGGGGGTAAGGGCCTGGGAGCAGATGGTGGGTGATGCCAGATCCTGTTGCCACTCCCTGACAAGGTCTAGGATGGCATGGGGTGGGAACAGGTGCCTAACATACATCTGGTCATCATTGGAACAGGAGGGTGGCATCCTACCACAAAAGTGTGTGTTACTTTACAAACACATTTTCTGCAAAGATTTTAACATTTAACATGCTTAGTATCAGTGGAGCTGTATACTTTAGCTCAATTGAGAAGGGAGCAAAAAACACATGTAGATTGAATTTTAGCTTATTTATTCAGCCAAAATCAAGTGAGTGTGGATTTCATTCCGCATGGTATTTTTTCATTTTTTGGGCAATGCCTGCCTGTTATTTGGCAGATATATTAGCAAAACAAGGAAAAGCAAAAGAACAAGGCACGAATAAGTTCAAACTACTCATAAATTAACATTAACATGACAATGCACATACATCAATGCAGGACAGTTATTCAGCAGTAAATGCTTCCGGGGTTGACCTCTATATACATCATACATCACATTCAAATACTTTAAATGTTTTTATAAAACAACCACCATGTGATCTCATAACAATAATGAGTGAACTGAAAGAAATGGGCTCAAACTAGTCTTCACTAGTACATCCTTCTTGTTACTTCCGAGGTGTACTCAGTATTGGGAGGTAACCTAGTCTTCGGTCTACGTCTAGATGTAGATCAGGTGATGGTACGGGACAGGGATGGCATGCCCATGCGTTGGAATGTCCCGTGACGTTTCGGCAAAAAAGCCTTCTTCATGGGCCTGGACCGGTTCTCCCTGGACAGAAAGAGGTAGGGTGCGTCTTCCAATGGTGGAGAGGCGTGGGAGCCTGGCGTCGAGTTGCTAGAAGACGTGGCTGTAGTTGACACACTTGGCTGATCTGCTGTGCGGGCTCAAATTGAAGATCTGGGCTAGACGGGTGCCAGGAAACAAATGCCTGGTAGTTGGGTAATAGATGTGCCCCACTGCAACCGTCGCGGTGTGCCCAGTAGATAATGCTGGCTTCAAAATGGTGTCAGATCGTGGATCTAAAGATTACGTGGTAGGCGTGTTATCAGTGCTCCTACCCGGCGGCTGCTACTGCTGTGCAGCCCGTGTAGCGTCAGGAAAGTAGCTGTGTGGATCTGGTCATCAGGCATCCCAAACAGCGTGGTGAGAAAATCCATGCCCTGGGCATCCTCCTCCTCCTTCTGTGTCCATGTACGGTGGCTCGCACTACTGCAGCGCTCATAAGGTCTGTGCGACTTTTGTATGGTGTGCATTGCATGCTTTATACACATTGGATCCTTTCTATGTTGATCTTGACGCCTGCTATCATGTGGCAGCTGGATCACAGGGTTTACGTGTGACTTTGCCCAACATGAGGTTGCACATTGAAATCCATGAATTCGGTTGGGTTTGGGGTGGATTGGACGTGTGACTGCTTACCTGGTGCGTCCCTCAACACGCCCACATTATTCCTCACTTTAGAGCCAAGGTTCGTGATGTGTGCTATACAAGACTTAACTAAATGGAAACATACATATTCGTTGGTGAATTAAAGAATATTGAAAATGACCATAGTGCCCAATGAAAAAACATCTGTTTCTATGTACCGGCAATGTGCTATCAGCACTCCTCGCCGAGTCATGTGATAACTTGCCCTTTTGCATTGTCATTTAATTGACTTGCGAGTTACATCAAATATTTACTAGTTTCTGTGAAACAGCCTCATTTTCCTCTCAGCTGGCTGTCGGGCCTGTTGATAGCGTGAGTGTTTCCCATGTAGACGCTGACCTCTGTCTGCATTTTTCTTCCTGACGCGAGATTTCAAGTTCCTGACAAGCGCAGCCAGAGAACAGGTGAAAGGGCGGGAGGCCCAGTGGCTCGAATGATTAATTTCACAACGTGCCTTGTAGAAAAGCGCTGCGCGGGGGGTAGGAGGGAGAACGCGGGGCCTGCCATTACAAATATTCCATATACTATTAAATCACAGGTAGTGCTTCGGATTCCAGACATCTCCTGTGAATCCATCACATGGCAGCACTTTAAAGTCTCGAGGGGCTGGAGAGAAAAAAAAATAACATTTGTTTCTTGAACTGCCTTGTTATCGCGTGCTCCCGAAGCTTGCATTTAGCTGCCCCCCCTCTCAGGTATCATTTTCGGTGAACGCTAGCATTCGCCACAAAGAGAGCAAGGGCACTCGAGCCGTGCTGAAGGGCCTCCATCTTGAGACAGCGGCAGCCGCAGGAGCGGCGGCGCAGCACGCGGCCCCGGCTAATGGGAGATAATTTATATGCTTTGCATCTTCCGCTCTTCACATCTGCTACCTATCATGTCGCTTCGCCACATTCCTCGGCTGATTTGCGAGCTGAAACAAGTCTGCTTGCCTTACATTTCTCGCCAGTAATTTATTTTAGGAACAATGAAACACGCAATGACACGCGTGACTTACTGTACTTGTAGCCCACGTTCTCTGTGCTCTTGTGCTTTTCTTTATGAAACGGGCCTTTCAGTTGGTAGATAGCTCTTACTATCTTTTCGAGACGCACGTTTAAGTCTGCCAACTCTTGTTCCATTTAAATAGCGGGGAGGGTGTTTAAACGTTGAGTGATGTGGTTGCGCAATCTTTACAGCCAAAGAGACATGGCGCCTGATTTACAAAGCCGTTTCTTTAGGAAAAACCCACTGGAAAAAGATTTGTAAATCAGACCACTGTAATTCTAACACTGAGGTGAGATAGAGGACTCCTTGTCAGTCTGACACTGCATTTCCCTTCATGCTTTCCTTCCCACAAACCATTGCCCTCAGGTGATTACATATCATTCCATTTGGGAGGTGCTTATCCATTCCTGTTTATTTCTTTGCACCCGGGTACTTCCGGTCCTGGAGCTCCTATTATAAATCCAGAACTACAAGTCCATGAATACACAAAAAAACTGGGCCGGATCAGCACCTTTCCGAATAGGATGTGGCACGTTGGCGTGCACATGGTCGGGCTGCGGCATGCAATCGTCTCAGGCACCAATCCTATCCACAGAACTCCACGAGCCTTCCTTCATTTAACTAGCAATGTTGACTTTGTGAATCCAGCTTACTGGTGGCCCAAACATATGTTACCCTTTGAACTAACTGTATTACTATTACAATATCCCTATTGACTTAACCACCTCCCGAAACAAGAAGTTCAGCATATTATTGTGGACTCCCTGCCGAAGAGACACCCTAATGGCATATAATGCTTGCACCTCTCCCAAAGTCCAAATGATATACGAGCATGTCATTTCTGACAGTAGGATACGATGCCTGCTAATATGTTAGCATGATTCTTTGTGAATGACTATATGCCTGCCTTGCTTACGGTTTAACCGCCTGAATCATGTACTAGCCTTCAGGATATATAATTAGTGTTGCATATTTCGCTGTACAACCTTTTCCAAGTAAAATGCGTGCCTCTAGTATATGCTATATTGGAATACCTTGGGTAAGCCTGTATTCAGCAATCTGTATCTCAAGTACTATAGCCACCATGTCTTTGCTTGCCCACTCTGTGCCTGGACTACCGACTCACATACCTAGTGACCCTATAACCATGCCTAAAACGCTATTATTTGGACAACACTGTCAAACCAACATCATTTCTCCTGCCATCAAAAGTTTGCATTAATATTAAACCCACACCCTTCTTACCTCCACGGAGGCAGAGATGCACTAATGACATAGCGAACCTTGCCTCACATTCAGCAGCCCCTATGGACTTCATGAGGGTAAGGGAAACCACCCTAGACTATAGCCCTAGCTCCACTGACATGAGACCCATATCATCGACCTTGAATATCCCATGCCCAACTCTAGTAAGAAATACTAGACTTGGCTCCAGATTAGGCAGATCTTCTAACCTACCTACCACTGCCACTCCTACTAACAACATTAGAGCAGGCATTATAAAGTTACCACCAAAAAATTGCAAATATGCCACCAAACCTGCATACAAACCCACATCACCTAAGATTTCCACCATCAATACCAGCACCACTATTATGGGAGCACTAATCAATGCCAGATCCCTAGTCGCCCATGCAGCTGAAATTGCTGATCTGATACTTGATAGAGAACTGGACTTCCTGGCAATAACCAAGACCTGGCTACATGCAGCTGCAGGCCCATCGATCCTTATTGCTACACCAGACAATTACACTGTTCTCCGTTCTGACAGAGAATCTTCGAGAGGGTGGGGGGGCACTGCATTCATTGCTAAAGCCTCGCTGAACCTCAGAGCTATCCACCATGTCCCCACCTCATCCTGCGAACTGCTGTCTGTAAAACTGCCACTCTCTATATCACAAACTTTAACCATGCATCTAATCTATCGCCCTCCAGGTCCCATAGGCTCATTTGAAGAGGACATTAACAATATCATCTCAGTTAATACTAAACCCTCATCTCAAATCCTCCTACTATGTGATTTCAATCTGGGATTTAATGATCCCGCTGACCATTCAGCTCTGCTCCTCACCAACTCATTGTCTGAGCTAGGCCTTACCCAGAGAGTTCTCTTGCCTACACATGACAAAGGGCGAACCCTGGACTGGCTAGCTGATCTTAACTGCTCAACTAACATAGCAGCCATCAAACCATTATCTTGGACAGACCACTGCTTACTAACCTTCACTCTCCTTGACTGCACTCCTCCAGTGATGACAAAGGTCATAGCTCCCCCATTCCAACAAGGAATCAGAAAAAAATCACGGTAGATAATCTTAGGCCTTTCCTTGAACCCCTACAGGCACTCCCACTACACACTAACCTTGAGGAATTAGTTGAATTGTACAATAAAACCATCAATAATGCTCTAGATTCTATCACGCCATTAAAAATGTGCAAAAGCAAACCGGCTGCTCACTTGAACACCTGGTTCACCCCTAAACTCAAAGACCTTAGGAAAGAAAAAAGGAAACATGAAGCCATATGGAAAAACAACCCATCTACCACCAATAAAGAAACCCTTTTACAAATCACTGCCAATTATAAAGATGAAATTATCGCAGCCAAACATAACACCTACAATGAAAGGATCGATAAAGCCAGTTCAAGCACCCGAGAACTCATTACCATCCTTAGAGAACTAGAATCACCCACCTCCCCAACAGATCTTTGTGTCAAGGACCAAACCTTTTGCTCCAAAAGAAAATCATTGACAAAAAACGTACCTTGCCACTGCAAGACTATACCCAAAAACAATGCCCTAACATCTCTACCTCTGCTCAACGATTCAAATTTACACCAGTATCACTGCAAGAAGTGCTAAAAATTATAGCCTCCATCAAACCATCAAACTGACATGGAGACTCCTGCCCAGCCGCTGTCATTAAGGACGCAGCGAACATCCTCGCTCCCTTTATCACATCCTTATTAATGCCTTCTTCCATACCTGCTCTGTACCAACCAATTTGAAGAACTCATGGGTACTGCCGCTCCTGTCTCTCGACCCCAATATACCCACCAACTTTAAACCTATTACCACAGTCCCATTCCTGTTGAAGATTATAGACAAAGCTGCCTATATTCAAATACAACATTTCATGGAGGATAACAAATTATTAGGTCTCCGTCAATCAGGCTTCAGGCCACAACACAGCACTGAAACAGCCTTGATTGACCTAAAAATGCAAATAGACGACCTTAAAGATAAAGAAAACTCAGCCCTTCTGCTGGACCTATCAGCGGCCTTAGACTTGGTTGAACACAAGATCCTATGCAATCACCTCTCTACAACATCACACTTCTCACCAGAAGCAACAGCATGGATCAAGTCATTCCTAAACAACAGGTTAATGAGTGTTCTCGGCTTCAGCGGCTGCAACCCCAGTCTCTATTACATGCAGAGTCCCACAAGGATCATGTGTATCACCTACCATGTATAATGCATTTACCAAACCATTGTTTGATGACCTAGATCACATGGTTGTCACCTACACAAACTATGCTGATGACACCCAGATCCTTATCCCATTGACAGGTGACTATGCCAAAGACCTAGCCCTGATTAACAGAATGTACCTTATCATTCAGGCATGGATGGCCATACATGGTCTCTGCCTGAATGATGAAAAACAGAACTCCTCCTCCTAGACATTCCCAATAACATCACCAAACTAGGTGATCAATACGATTGTTTAATATCGATGGCAACATCATTAAAGTTGCCAGCGAAGTAAAAACATTGGGTTTTTATCTGGATTCCTCCCTTAACCTGAGAAAACAGGTCAGCACTACAGCTTCGGCAAGTGCTTATACCTGCACGCTCATTCGAGCTTGTAAACCCTTCCTCTCCACCAAAAGCTGCATCACTTTGGCTAGAGCCCTAGTCTGATCTACAATTGATTACAGCAACAGATTATATATTGGGGCTAACAAATACATCACCAAGAAACTGCAGATCAGCAAAATAAGGCTCTGAGGACAGCTTTGAGTATTCCTCGAAGACAACACATCTCCACCATAAGAAGGGACCACAATTGGCTTTCAATCAAAGAACAAATTCTACTTAAAATGGCATCCCTAACATACAAATGCCTCAATAAATCAGCCCTGCAATATCTTTCTGACAATTCGCCTTCAAACAATATGCCTGACTTACCAGATCAGCCAAGTCTGGCTCTTTGCAAGTTCCCAGATATAAACTCAAAAAAACAGGCAGAAACAGCTTCCCTGTTCTGGCTGCCCAACTCTGGAACTCTCTGCCCTCTAACTTGAGATCAAATCAATCCCTCTGTAGTTTTAGAAACAACATGAAAAATTGGCTTATTACCAACAATGACCCTCACTAGTGCACCTGCACTCCCTTGCACATTTGTTATATACTCTGCTCACGTACATCTATGTTATCTATTTTACACGGCTCTGTGAATAATTCGTATCTGTGAATAATTTTTTATACTGCACATGTACATATGATAATAATCTGGTTTGCCTTTACTGTCTTTTTGCGTAACTAAGAAACTGCATCATCTTGTACTGCTCCCAGATACCATTGGTGAGGCACGCATTCTAAATAAATAAACAAACAATGAAAAAGTGGCCACAATTGCAAATATCTATACAACATGTTAACACAATCTTTTTCTTTTTACGAGGGGTCTGTGATACATCAGGGTCATGAAACAATGCCAAGATCACAGGGGGGGAACACAGACTACCTCCTACTCCTGCATTTTTTTTTAAAATAAATGCTTAGGATTACGTAAGCCTACATCACATGAAGTGTCTCAAGACTACAGTCCTCAAAATTGATTTCCGGACAATTAAAAGTAAAACCGTGTTCCACTCAGATGGGGTCACCCTACCTTGCTATCCTATGCTCTTTTTTTGTAAGACAGCATATAGCACACACAAAAACATTGATGAGTGGTCCTTCATGGATAAACTCAAATCATGTTGACTTTTACATTGATTTTATGATGTTGTATAAGAACAGCACTATGAAATGTTTACGTGTGTTTTCCTGATTACATACTGCCCAAGTTATTAAAACTCAAATAGTCAACATAGGCATCATTTTTAAGAACAACTTGACTCTGATCTTCAAGGTGTAGTACTTGTTATGGACGTTTGTATTCTTGCTTGACACCAGATGAGTTTTGCTGCCATAAGTCTTCCCCAACATGTCTTGTTATTTACTGCCCTGAACTGTAGACACTAAACTCCATCCAAAAGGTGGCAGACAGCATAGACTGACATACTGAGGTGATATACACTGAGGCGGTAATGGCCTGCCGCCGAAGTTAAGAGCCAGAGTGAAGCGAGACATCTGGAAATTCACAGTTTGCAGAACCCGGTCTTAAAGTGAATATGTACGATATCCCACTTTCTCTTTTTAGAAGCTGCTGTTAGGTCCTAATGGGGTAGTAGGTGCAACACAGAGTCAGAGAGAGTGAGAGCCAGAGACAGGTATGGAGGTTGCAGAGAAGGAAAGGATACTACACAAATAATCTACTGTAACTGTACTGAATAGAGCACTTTATAGGTCAGAGCACACGGCACAAATAATCTGGAAGGGATATCAAATCCCATGATAAGCAATGGCACGTAGCTGCAAACAAATGATGTCACGGCTGGTTATTTTTGTTTCTCCTACCGCAAACAATGAACAATAGCAGGAACTGTAGAGAGGGAGAGAAGAATACAGCACTTCATGTGTTTAAAAGCCAATATGGATGTTGATAAAAATCTTCTTTGAAATGATCCTCATGCTAAACAGCATGACAGGACATTGCACGGCAAGTTATTGCATTTAATTATTTTTTTAGACAAAACCTTGGGGGGTAAGAGAATAAATATTGGCAATTGCAAATGCAAAAGTGGGCAATCGGGCGATCTATTTAACTACACTGATGTGGGAATTATAAACCGCATTGCATTACAATACGAATATGTCAAAGATGGACACCGTGTTTTCAAGTGTCTCAGGACCTTGACTGGTTGCCATGGGTACACTCGACTCCAAATCAAAGAAGAACGTTTAGGTCTCTGCGCTGTATGTAATGACAGTATACAGCAGGTAGACCAGATAACAGCGTAGTGGGACAAGCAGTGAGCATACACTGTATTCGACCCCTCCATTGAGAACAGCAGCAGTAGGATTCAGCTTTAGGAAACACCAGGGATGTCATTTCACCAAAATGCCAGGGGTAGCGGAAGTGACATCACATTGCCACACCCCCAAGAGTGACATCACAGGAAGTGATGTCATTTGACCACACCCCTGCAGGAAGTGATGTCATTTGGCCACATCCCCACATGAAGTGATGTCATTTGACCATGCCCCCACCATGACATCACAGCAAGTGGCCTCATAAAGCATTATCCCTCAGTGCACTAAGAAAAAAATGGTTACGATATCAGTGTATTGTGACATTTCATACAAGAATGGATCATCATATGTCGCAGTGTCAAGGTCCATGTTGCCACGTGAAGTGTATGAACCCCAATCCCCTGTTTATGTGGATCTGCCCTTTTATTTCAACAGGACTACAGAGCGAAATCACATTCTGGGGGGACAGGGACGGATAGGCAGACATTGACTTAGTTGTGCTCAGGACACGACATGCACCAGTGTAAACTGTGAAATTCAAACCAGTGCTGGAATTACAAGAAGAGACAGGGGGCTCAAGAGGAGGGGTTTCTCCTCCATATTCTATCTGAGTGCCCGCACTTAGATAGAATTGTAAACATTAGACTGTGTCGCATCTAGATAGGTCTAAATGTTAGCATGCCCGCACTTAGGTGAAACTTGAATGTCAGCATGCCCGCACTTAGTTAGAATTGTAAACATTAGCCTGCGTCGCATCTAGATAGGTCTAAATGTTAGCATGCCCGCACTTAGGTGAAACTTGAATGTCAGCATGCCCACACTTAGATAGAATTGTAAACATTAGCCTGCATCGCATCTAGATGGGTCTAAATGTTAGCATGCCCGTACTTAGGTGAAACTTGAATGTCAGCATGCCCACATTTAGAAAGAATTGTGAACATTAGCCTGCGCAGCATCTAGATAGGATTGTGAAGGTCAGCAAGTGCTACACTTAGACAAAACTGTGAATGTTAGCATGCTAGATGTCAGGTAACCCACTAACCAATATAAGCTCAAACTCTCTGCATACTTATCTCACTCAAAAACTCACAAACCATTTCTGGCACAACAAGCCACACGCACTTCACAACACTGCAACAACACATAAGCCGCACCAACAGCACACGCGACTGACACCGATCCAATACCCGCACCAAAGCTCAGCACCCAGTGCATACCAAGTTGAAGCTGCCAACAGAACACCACTCCTCACTATACTACTCCCTCTTCACCTTACTAACCCATCCCACCTTATCGTTTACAGATCCGCCAGAGCGCCTGGGGACCAACTCCGTTGGTGATGGTGCGCGGTAAAAATATCTTTAACATATGTTCTGATCATGTTACCGAATCACTGATTTCTTGTCAGAAGTCTCACACTTACAGACTGTGTCATTGGTTTTCCTGTACCTCAGGATCCCCTCCTTATTCCTTTTGGGGGTATTCCCACAGACTGTGAAAATGCCCAATTACACAAGATGTGGTGCTACCGAGCTTTATGTTGGAAATAATTGAGATTCTGAAACACTGGAAAGTATCTCTAGATATACTGATCAATGGAATGTTTATTTATTTATTTACTTATTCATTCATGTATTATATGGTTATCATTCAACCTTTAATAACAAATACAATGATTACAATCTAAATTCCATTAAAAGTCAAAAGTTAGAACATATAAAGGAATGTTAGGCTTTCCTATGTCCTGGTGGTGGTAAATCAGTACTGGCAGTATTTACCACCTTACTCTACTGTCCTCGTTTTTCACTAAATAAAAAGTCTTAATAGAATAAATGCGCAAAAATACAAAGAAAACAAAGGGATGCTCTCATCTGTATTTGCCATAGCTCAGACATTAGGTTACCCACAATCCTTACAATAAAATGGGCCTTGATTCGTCTAGCACAAGCAAAGCATGTTTTAATAACGGATAACATAAGGGATGAGACAAAGATGACTAAATAAATCCTCAGCGGGCCTGGAGTAGAGGGATTTAGTAACAGGAGGATGTAGCAGACAATCAGCTCCTTAATAATTGGGAGTCACGTGCCATTGTTCATTGTGGCTGAGGGCCGAGTGTGGGTAGAGGGGTCAATGCTCGCAGGCAGAAAGATGTGGAGGGCGACCCAGTGGAAATTGTGGGTAGAAGAAGCAGTCTACATAGGCAAGGGCAGGTCAAGCAATAATAAGCATAACAGAGGCTGAAGAGGGAGTGAGAAAGGAAGCATTAGAAAAATCTGCAAATGAGTGGGTGGTGCATTGCAGGCGTTCCTGCATTGCTATAAGCCTGCTAATCTGAGTGGTACACAACTGCATCTATTACAGTGTTTTAGGAGGCGCATCACTATTCACTGCTGGAGTGGTGCTGTATGTGGATGCACCCCCAGCCAGTTCTAAGCTCTTTCCAAAAGCTTAGAGTGAAGGCAAGTTAGGACACCTGGGGATATGCCCCGGCAGCACATATTTGCACGTTACAAATTAATTCGGTGCCGCAGCCGACGGCAACACCAAATTCATTTTACTAATGTTGCAAATATGTGCCGCCAGCGGCACATATTTGTAACTTTAGTAAAATGAATTTGGTGCTGCGGGCGGCCGTGACCGTCGGCGACGGTGGCGACCACGGACCACTGGTCGACTCTGACTCACCTGCTGCCTCGTCGAAGTAGTCACTGGCCTTCTTCAGTGGGGGGTTGGATCGTGGTGGATGCCTGGAGTCTCTGGACACAAACTGGAGGAGCAGCACCAGCACGAGAGGAGAAGCACGTGTTTAGTGCACACGTCGTGCAATAATCAAAATGGAGAACAAGCGTCGCAGCACGCTGTGGCCACGCCCCCTCCTCTGATTGGTCAACAGCCAGAGGTCGCAAGAGATTGACAGGGGTTGCAGGCCAATCATCAGCGGTCGCTCTTGCGACCTCTGGCGACCCCCAAATGACGGCCCTGGGAAACACACTGCCTAAGTGTTCTGAATCATTTTCTTAAACGTAGTTGTTCTATTCTGATTCATTTTACGGCAGAATACAAACGGTGAAGATGGGCACTCGACATGCAGGAGCAGCACAGTAACATACAACCGCAGCACATTGCAGTAACCCCCCAGCTTTTTTGTTTAGATTTAATAGCGATTCAATTTAATAGCTGTTCAATTTTGTAGGCGGCCAGTGCAATATAGTGCTTCTTTTCTTTAATACAGATTCAATTATATGTAGTGAAGAGAAACATTTTAACCGTGGTACACGTACCGCCCAGCCCAACGTTAGCCAAGTTAAGGTGTGAGATTCATTACACATAGATGGTGAAGGTCCTTGTTTACTTGTTTTGTGAAATAATTCATATAAAAGAATCACACAATTTAATTGGTATAAAAACGAGTGTGGATATACATTTATTTCACTTTTGGTTTGTTCGAATCCAGATACGCCCTTACCAATTGTGTTAGATACATTGTAGAATACCTGGAGTGGTTAGGGAAAAGCCAGGTGTCCCTTTTCTTTGTACTAATCTAACCTTTGTGGGCCATGGTCGAACGGATTTTTGACAGTGGGTTGGCGGCCTGTCACACCAGTCAAGTGGGATAGGGTCTGAATAAGTGATGAGGGAGGATGATGTAAAGAATAATTCTAGAATGCTGCCTTTGTTGTGCGTGGGAGTTGGAGTGTACAATTTGCTTAAGGTGCATGGTTCCGGTCTGTGTGAAAAGTGCGCTTTGAGTGTGGTTGTCGGGGTGAGGCTCAGAGACAGTAATATCACAGAGAAATGACATTATTAGTGTGTCCTAATTTGGCAGATGAGCACTGGCGTAACAGGGGGCCCCGCAGCCCCCGCGGTGCAGGGGGCCCCACCAGCACATGTCCTGGGAGGGGGCCCCACTTGTAGAAAAAATATACAATATTTTTTTTCTTTTTTAATTCACTCTGCATTCATAAAGACATTATTTCTGTAACAGAAATTATGTCTTTATGAAGGCAGTGTGACTACAAAAATAAACTTTCGTTTTGAAGTCCGAGGGCTTCGCCCTCCACATGGCATCGAAGACCCTAGGCTGGAGGCCTCCACGTCATGGGCAGGGGGTGCCTTATGACTTCAAAAAGAAATAGTTTATTTTTGAAGTCACTCTGCCTTCACAAAGAAATTATTTCCGTTATGGTTCGGTCCTTAAAGGAAATAATTTCTTTATGAAGTCAGAGTGACTACAAAAAGAAACGATGGGCCTCATTACGGGTTTGGCAGTAACTGTGCCGGTACTACCAGCAGGTTGCTGCCGGACCCGTAATGATTTACGGCGCCCGACTTCCCACTAACACCGGGTTATTACAACCCTGGCGGTCTGGGAAGTCAGGCGCCGGCAAATGGTAAGTCCCCATTTCCATAAAGTCCTATCGGACTCTATGGGAATGGGGACCACAGAAGCACCGGCACCATTAATAACGGTGCCATTGCTTCAGTGAAAACTATGCGGGTGGGTGCCATTCTGCCTGGCAAGTCTGACCTGCCGGGCAGGACGGCAACCTCCCGCAAAGCTGTAATATGCCAGCCCAGAAACAACAGTGCTGGTAAGCTTACCGACACCATTGTTTCCAGTCCGGCATAGTTGTAATGAGACCCAATTTCTTTTTGAAGTGTTAGGGCTCCCCTCAACCCCATGACGTGTGCGTGTGTGAGTGTATGTTGAAAGGGTGCACACTTAAATGTATAGGTGGCTGCCTGTGGGAGTGTATGGTGAAAGGGTGCACATTTAAATGTATGGGTGGGTGCCTGGCTGTGTGTGCCTGCATGGCGAAAGGATGCACATGTAAATGTACGGGTGGCAGCCTGGGTGTGCCTATATGGTGAAAGGGTGCACACTTAAATGTATGGAAGACTGCCTGGGTGTGCCAGTATGGTGAAAGAATGCACACTTAAATGTATGGATGGCTTGGTGTGCGTGTGTGTATATGGTGAATGGTGTGTGTGCTTGCATACAGGGGTGCAACAAAACCTACATTTTGGGGGCTAACCCTTCAAATGTTGGGAGAGGTGAGGGGCAAACTTATTTGTTTGGGGCATCTAATTTCTTTACACATTTTAATGAGACTATTCTAGTGCAGCTTCAATGTTAAAAGCAGTTAACTCTATCCTTTAAGGTTGAAAGCACCCACTTATGGACTGCTGTGAGTATGAGTGGTCTCCTGTTCCCTCTCTACCCTTCCAATCACTCCCGTGGCATGCAAGTATTAAACCCACATCACGATTTCAATTGCCTAAAAAAATTGACATTTGATTGCAGATAGTAAAAGTGAAATGCTTTATGTTAGTAATTGTTGGGTTCTTGTTAACAGCGAAACCCAGGTGCCGTTTAACATTGGTGTCCTGTTCTGTCTGGCAACTGCTTTGAAGGTCAGCCAGGTGGAGTCAACATAGCCAACATTACGGTGGGGGGTGGGGACTGCAGAATCCCAGTCAACTCAATGGTGTTGCACCAATACTTGTGTTTAATGCCTAGATTACATATTGGTAATCTTCATTACTCCTATCCCTATTCTTCCTCATCCCAGTGTGTATGAGACAGTACTTGTGTATAAGGCACTCTGCCTCATACACAAGTACTGGGATGATTAGGGGTGCATGGAGGTAATGCCTGACTTAGCTACTTGTAATCTTCATTACTCCTAGTCCCACTTTGCCTCATCCCAGTACTTACCTAGGAGGCAAGGAGCCTCAACCGTAAGCTCTGTGGCAAGGAAGAGGGACATGGAGGTAATTCTGGGCCAAGGAGCTGATTTTGGCGGTTGGGGTGGGAGCAAGAGGGAATGTGTGTGGGCGGGCAGGATTGTATGAAAAATCATAATGGCTGTCCATGTCCAGGCTAAGCAGGCATGTTATGTGGTATTATTGGCTAGAGAGGCATTTTGGTGCAGCCAGTCTAGTTATTCCTCAGTTTGGTATGACTTTTTTTTAACTGGACATTTCTGATAAAGCAGTCTTGCTAAGTGAATTACCTGGCTAGACTGCCATTTGGGTGCTGCCAGTCTAGCCGTTTCTTACTGTGGCATTGTATATTTTTCTGGGCATCTGTGATCAAATGATATGACATAAGTCATGTATAACACGCCTGCACACAAGTGTTTCTAGGTACGACAAGGGAGAGAAGATAGAGGGAGGACAAGACAAACAATATTACTAGGTCTTGTGTCATTCAGATTGTGCAAGTGCGAGAACGAGAAGTGCAAGGGGAAAAGGAGGGGGGAAGTGCAAGGGAGAGGGGAGGGTAAAACAGGGCAGCAATGCTCTGAGTAAGTACAGCCAAGGCAGCATGGCTCTGGGTAGTGCAAGGAGAACAAGGGACTGTAGGGTTACAGTTACAGCCTCCAAGTGCATGGTAGGCCCAGAGGCAGTGCAAGGGTGACTGATCAAGAAAGAGTCTGGTCTCAGTGAAATTCGAGGGTAGCCAAGCAACCAGTCGGTACAGCAGACAGGTAGGTCAGGTAGGCCAGCAGGGGAGGGAGAGAGAGAAAGCAGAGGAGACGAGGAAAGTTTCGAGCTGCTTCCGGAACTTCAGGTGGTCCGGCTCAAGTTTGAGAGGGGCAGGAAGGCTATTCAAGAGGGAGGCACCTGCAGAAGAGAGAGATCTACCCCCCATTCTCTGCCTGGAGAAGTGTCTAACCCTTAGAGAGTTGAAGGTAGCTGAGCAAAGGGTTTGAGAAGGAAGATATTCTGGAAGAGAGCGTTGGATGTAGTGCGGACCCCTGGGCCCACAAAAGCTTGTGGACAATGCAAAGAGTCTTGAACTTGATACTTGCAGCAACTAGGAGCCAGTGGAGAGATTTCAGAGCTAGAGAGATATGATCCCTGGGCTTGAGGCCAAAGATAAATCTTGTAGTCCTGTTCTGGATTAGTTGCAGAGGCTGGAGAGTAGAGGAAGGCAGATTGAGAAAGAGGTTGTTGCAGTAGTCCAGCCTAGAGTGAACCAGGGTTTTGGAGACAGTGAGCTTCTGGGGGAAAGTGAGAAAGGGAAGAGTCCCTTTGTGGAGGAGCAGCTGGTAGTGGGACTTCTTGGCGACGTCCGAGATGTTAGGAGAGAAAGAGAGAGTGGAGTGAAAGATGACACCGGGGTTGTTTACCTCACAGGAAGGGGAAGGAAGAGGGCCCAAGGCGTGTGGCCAGAGTGAGAGAGGGAAAGCAGGGGCAGCAGTCCAAATGAGAAGGATCTCCATCTTACTGACATTAAGGAAGAGATCGTTGGAGGCACACCAATTCTGAATTGCGGATAGACAGTCGGGAATGAGCGAGAGAGGAGAGGAGTCTGAGGGGAGCCTGAAAGAAAGCGGAGTGTCATCCGCATAACACTGAAAGTTAGAGGAGAATGTAGAGATCAGGTGGGCCAAAGGGGCCACGTAAAGGTTGAAAAACCAGAGTGAGAGAATGGAGCGGAGAGAAAGGGACCAGGTTGGACCTGGGAGGGGCAGTCCAAGAGGAAGGAGGTCTGCCACTCAAGGGCCTGAGCCGTGATGCCCAGGTTCTTATGGAGTCGATTGATCAGGATTGATCAGGATGGCATGGTTGATTGTGTTGAAAGCAGAGGAAAGATCGAGGAGGATGAGGACAGAAGGAATGCTGGAATCAAGGTCAGAAAGCAGATCTTCACAGGTGTTCAGGACAGCAGGTTCCTTGCCTCTGGCAGCTCTGAAGCCAGACTGATGGTCATGGAGACAACCAACAGATTCCGTGTGGAGAGTAAGTTGGGAGATGGCCAGCTTTTCCAACAGTTTGACCAGGAAAGGTGTGTTGGAGATTGGGCGATAGTTTGCCCGGCAGGCATAATTAGCAGATGGCTTCTTGAGGAGTGGGTGCATAACGGGAGAGCAGAACGTTCCAGTGATGAAAAAGTGATTACAGAAATCGGTCAAGGCTGGAGCGAGGGTGTCAATATGGTTCTTGATGGTTCTGATGGAGCAGGAGAGCACCTGTTTGGATGATACTTTCATAGATCGGACTTGTCGAGAAACCTAGTCAGGTGTTGTCAGAGAGAAAGGGGAGAAAGGAGGAAGAGAGGCCAAAGGGGGAGCGAGAGAGGGAGAGGAAGAGGAGATGGAGGATAAGATGTTCTGAGTTTTCGCAGATAAGTGAGATGACAGAGCCATACAGAGGGCCTGGAAGGGAACAGAAGAGGTAAAGACCACAACAGGATTGACCAGTTCCTTTCCGATTTTAAAGAGTTTGGCCGTGTTGTTAGAGGCCACAGAGACACGGGTTTGAATGTGTGTTCTCTTCTTGGTGAGTGTTATTGCTTCGACTGGCATTTTGGTCAACCAGTCTAGATATTTCTAAATGTGGCCTGGCAAGCTTTACTATATTGTGATTACGTGTCTACACTGGTCTACATTGTGCAGCCAGTGGGGCATGTTTTCATTGTGGCATGGCATTTTTAATAGTAAAGCATCAATGTTCCTGTGCACTGTTGGTGACTTGCATCTATTGGATTGGTGTTACCCTACAAAACAATTGCATACACTCTGGCTTTTTAGCGAATTTTTCTCAGAAAGGGTGCTGTATATTATATTAAAACACAAATGTATATCTTTCTCCTAGTGCAGCGTGCAGTATATCCCTTCAGCAGCACTTTTGTGCGTATTGCGCAAGTGTGATAATGTAGGCCAGACCCTTGATTTGTTGCTGAGTTGGAGGGGGCCCTCAGCATGGCTCGCAGGGGGGCCCCAACATTTTGTGTTACGCCACTGCAGAGGAGAGGAAGTTGGAGATGTTGTCAATGAAGCGGTCACTCCTGTGAGGTGGTCTGTAGATGAGGTGGAAGGTGATGGATTCCTTGTGAGATGCATTGAATCTGCAAGCAAGTGATTCAAACTAGCTTGTCCTGGGATAGGGGATGATGGTGCATGGGCAATCGCTCCTGTGGATGATTACTAGCTTGTCCTGGGATAGGGGATGATGGTGCATGGGCAATCGCTCCTGTGGATGATTGCCACTCTGACTCCTTCCCTTCCTGGCTGGTCAGCATGTTAAATGCAGTTGCTGGGGGTAGGAGGATGTCAACTTCTTTTTGTGATGAAGAGGGCATCAATGTTGTTTTGTGAGATGAAGTTGGTGATCTCTGCATCGTGTAAGACTGCTGAGCGAGCATTGATCAGCTTGAGGGGGCATACACCTGTGGTATGTGACTGTTGGATGTGGGCAGGAGAAATATTGATGAGGTATACTAGATTATCTTGCCAGGGCTGCCCAGGGTGCTTGCACGTTCGAACACCAGTCAGGGTGGGGATCAGATGTGGAGGGAGGAGACACATGGTGATGTCTTTTGGTGATTAATTGTATAGTGACTACTTTGTGGGTGAAATGCAGGATAGGAGTCTGGTACTTGCCGCTATCAGGCACAAACCGTGAAGGTCCTTGTCTTCAACCATCCTTTGCTCAGGACACTGGCGACGAGGACAACTAAAGAAGACTGGTTAAATAGGTGGTGGGTAGAGCAGCTGTCAGGACCTGGTCACGTGACCAGGAACCTCCTCTCAATGCGGTCTGCCTGGAGCTGGCCTGGTGCCCTCAAGTAGCCACCTGGAAAGCAGGAAAATTGTGGTGGACCGAGCAGCGGAGTAGGAGGGCCTGGCCACTTGATCTGCAGACTCCTTTATACATCTCCTCCACTAGAAGCACTCGCATAGGGCATTTTCTTACCAGCTACGGAAGACTCCAGCACCCCTGATAGTTTGTCAGCAGGATGTTCAAGGTCCTGCTTATTCTCCCACTCAATAGTGCTGTCCAGAAACGTACTGTCTAATGCCTCCTCCTAATTGTCTTTGTAGATGTAATTGGCGCTGATAAACATATAGTATTTTAATATTAGAGCATTGCAGTTTGCACATTTTACAGGGTAAGTGACATATAGCAGGATGCGACTTAAGAAACCTACAGTGCTACACAAACATAGCTTCACCAGTGAACATGGTCTTGTTTTTCACCAGTGGCAGAAAACCCTTCTTGCCCTTGAGGGGGTTGTACTCTTTCTAAGGGCCCTTCCTGTTGAAGATTTGTACTTCATGTCCTAACACCAGTCTAGCATAGAACTTCAGTTGCAGGGTCTGCTTAACATAGAACTTCTTTGCCACCATTTCATTCTCAGTATACTCATCATAGTGGGTCTTTGAAAACACTGTGTCCATCATAAAACTTGTACTAAAGACCCCAAGTTGAACTCTATCTTATTTTAAATGCTAAAAGTTGAATTATTTCCTTTGTAAACTTTCTATCATGCAAATTCTTATATTTTTGCAGTGACCGCATTTATGTTTGTGCTCAAATCTGGGCTGGGCCTTTTATGTATAGGGATGGGCGCAGAAGTCCATACGATCAGCTGTGAGTTAACATAAGGCTCCTGTGCAAAACGAGTGGCCTGGTTAGGAAAAGAAAAAATATTAGAGCAGAGAATGTTCCATAAAATACCTGGTGGACTATTTAATAAGGTCACAGCTTACCCACCTGGGAAATCATTTATAGTGGTTAAGAAGAAAAATGCTAAAATCTCAACATGTGATTTGTGCAGTACATCAGAAATCACTAAAGCAAAAACAGATTGCTTCACCAAGACTCAAAAGATGCTTGCTTGCTGAAGATAATATTTTAAAGTGCATTCTCTTATTACATCGTCCCACACATAAGTGGACACCACATGTCAGTAACTGGATCCAGTAGAAAATGCATCTATCAGTACATAACCACTGGACCCCACATTCCACCGCTGTCATTCCACCCTTGAGCACTGTCATCACTGCCTTCAAGGCAGTGTGAGGTGTCCCAGATGACCAATTTTCAAGCCCACCAATTCCCACCCTGATACTGTTCACAAAATGATTACCAGTATACAGCAGTGGGACAATAAAACCATACCTGCTTACGGTTTTAACAATAATATGTATGCATGGTTTCTTAACAAAGGGGGTTTAAAGTTCAGGGGAAATAGGACAATTTATGGAAAAGTAGACTAAAGTAGTATATCTTCTCCCTGCAATTTGCATCCCTCCTTCCTTCCCAAATAAGCGTCCTCCAATTTCACAGTCCCAATTCTCTTCTTAGGAGGGATCACAAATATGTTAAACAAAACTTGTTTCAAAACCGCAACCAGGATGACCAATCAAATTATCAGAATATCTCAGGCTCACCAAAAGGAATGGCTTTCATAAGTCTTACTTGGTCTTTCACCGTGCCCTTAAAGTCTCTTTTGAGAACAACCAGTTCTGTGTGGCTCAGGACATTACAGCTGTAGGGTTTGGGTTTCCTTAGTACGGCTGCTGTCCTCTGGGTTGCTGATTCTGAGTAGGTCATTGTCAATGTAAAACATATGGAATTACTTTAGACAAGCTTGCCACAAGATTCCAAAGTTCTTGCCAGTGGAGATAATGTTCTTTAATTTTCAGTTGGAGATTAGTCATGTCGGCACTGTAGGCAGACTAGGGAATAGGCAATGGAGGATGCTTGTTGGAGCACTGACCTTCACCTACGAAGCGAATTATTCTTAGTCCACTCTTACTATCCTTCACTTCACCCAAATATTGGCTCACACCTAAGGGCACCTTCTCCTAGATCATTACTCTTCCCCTTTAGCTGGCCAAGTAAAGTCCAAATTGGTGTCCTCAATGTCTCTCCCATACTCGTACCTCCTCGCACCTCATTCACAAAACCCGTAGGTGGGAGGGCATGTGTCCCTCTCTCTGGATCTTCTCTCATCCTTAAATCTCTCGCAGACTTCCTCTCCTCTTTTACAACCCTTACAAAATCCACCTCTGCTCCCCCGCTTCTTTACAACCTCCTCCTTAGGTCTCACTCTTTCAACCAACTCCTTTGGTCTTCCTGTCACCTCCTTATCCTAACTCTTACTCTCTCCACCACCTCCCTTGCTTTTCCTGTCACCTCCAACCACCTCCCTGTCTCTAGTCTCTACTTTCTCCAGTAAGCTCCTTTGCATTTCCTGTCACCTCCAATCTCCTCCCTTTTCAGACACACACAAATGCACTTTTTGGGCTCTCTTTTATATGCCCTGTATGTTTTCTCTTTCTAGTTCAGGATTGGATGTTTATTAATTGATTCTGTTTTCAGGTACATCTGTTTCATGCCTGTGGGTCTCCTGTGTCTGTTGGACCAAGCCAATGTAAGGCCAATTCGCCACCTTTGATCTATTGCAAGTCTTGGGGATTTGCACAGGAGCTGGAGCACATCATCCTATAAGTGGATCTGGCATTGTTGCTTTGGTGGCAGCCACTTTGGAAATGGTTCTCCCAGATGTGACACCAGTAACTGGTGTGACCATTCTATGTGCTGTAGTTTGCCAAAGTAGGAATCAAAGTGCTTTGTAGCTGCGGGGCCCATTCTAAAGGACACAGGACATTCAGAAATCCATTAACTCAACCTATGATGTTCTGTATTTTTCGTAAAGGGCTAGATTCACTGACACCAAAGTGACCAGCCACTGCCTTCTGATTTGAGTGTTGTGGGGTTGACTAGGGGGTCCACCCTCCTCCCAACGCTCACAGACCGTGTATCATAAGGAACCTCCATACAAACTCACGCATGAGACATTGCCACAAGCATCCGTAATCCATGAGTGAATCCACCATTTATTGCTCCTTTTGGGGGTTGTTGGTTAGATGCAAAGTGACCTTTAAAGCTGTTTAAGGTGAAAGTATAGAAGAGCCAACAAGCGGCTATGGTTACAGCAACCCATTCTGTTGAATGCTGACCTTGATGTTCAATGGGGGAAGAGATCAGTGTCTGGCTAAACTACTGTAAGGAGTCTGCACTTAATGGCTACACTCCAGTTAGGGCATTTCACAGTGAGAGATCGCACATACAGCAGTGCCTGGACATGCCACTGCCAGTTGACTATTGAAGGCAGATTGGGGAGGGAGTTATTTCTACAGCATAACATAAAATAAACATAGCCAGTATTACAGAAAGGCATTGGTAGCGCATATCTTAGCACTACAAACAACATTTCAAAACACAATCTAAACTCATACAACTATTTAAAGTAAACCTTTACAGCATAAAGCTAAACAATGATGGTCCTGTTTGAAACTGTGACTTTGCAATTAAGCACTAGTCTTTACAAAATCAATGGATTAATACTTGCCAACTATTTAACATTGGCTGAAATGTGCAGTAGCATTTTATTTAATAACAGATTGGCTGAGTTGCCAAAAATATGAAGGAAACCTATGATGAGCCAAATGGGCAAGCTGCATGAATGCAGGTTCATAATGACATTCCACATTCACAACCATTTCCCCAAGGCTGCCATTTGCGTGGCCATATTTGCATATTTGGATTTAAGTAACTACCGCAGTGTTTGTTTTCTGAAATATTCAATTTTACACATAGAACATAATTATTTGTGTATGGGGTCCCTCACTAAATTCATCAAATGGACACACGGAAAATATCGAAAAATGTTAAAGGAGAGCATAGCTGATGAGTCTAGAACCCACTGCGGATGGCTGCTCGATTCCCCGTCCCCGTTTCTATGGTCTATTCCCTCAATCCTCCAGCTGAGACTTGTGCTTGATCACTTACCTGCTCGAGAAGGGTGTGCCTGTGTCTTGTGGACAGAGTATGCACAACCAGGCATTGTTACCCTTCTTGAATCAAAAGAAGACACCCCTTGTAGTGGTTTGACAGAGAGCCTCCCGCCGGGCTCTGCACGCTTCATCCTGGGGAGATTTTGTAACCAAAAGAGTGGTGTGATATGAACACCCTGTGAAAAAATAAATAGTATGTCCAATTGTCCTGCTAAAATGCAGTGAAGAGGAATGGGAGCAAAAACACCAAGTATTTTTAAAGCCCAACCCAACATGTATTCTCAATGTTTTTAATACTTCTGAGGAACAATAATGTCACACTATACATTATTGAAATGTTTCCAGGAAAGAATAATTTAAGTACGACCAAAACCTGTTCAAGGCTATACAGGTTACTTGCATCTAGACCCGCTATGAACTTTACAATATTTGTGTTGCTGAATCCTTATGACAGGCAGCAAACCCACCCATAAGAGCAATGTGTCGATTTCTCGATTGATAATGGATGAAAAAATGGAATGGACAAGAGTAGGAGGCATTCAAGGGTGCATAGTAGAAAAAAGGAGCTAAATAGTGATAATGCCCATTTAACTGGCATCTCATGTATCTACCTGATAACCAATATAACAAAGATGCACAGACCAACAAGTACAAAGAGAATTTGATTCCATTACAACTACATACATTAGCCTTCATTGACCCACACTGTCTGTACCTGCAATCCCAAATCATGTTCAAGACCTGCCATTTCTGATGGTCAACAGGGCATCAAATCCAATCCCGAACTCTTGAACCAGAAAATTGTTCTTAATAAAAAGAATGTGTCAGGCACCCTTCTGAGCTAATGAACCCAACCCATGACACAAACCCCATCCTAACCAAATGTGCCCCATCTCTATTTGGATTAATACATGAGCTAAAACTCGGCCTCTTAAAGGAGCTCCTCCATTACTGCTCTGAAAACTGCATCTAAATCTTGGCCACATCCTCTGTTTTCATGAAACACTCATGATCACATTTCTGCCTTCCACATAGACTCTAGCAGAGACGCCAAACTACCCCTTCCCCTTTTACCCCAATTCAATGGTACATGACCAACAAATCACCACGCTTATCCCATGCAATCATATGTTCCCCTCCTTCCTTGAACACTGTACTGCAGCATTAATATATAATTTGACTCGTTATACATGCCCTGTACATACATTGGACATCCCATCTGACCAGCTCTGGATATGGGGCAAAAAGAGTGAATTGTTTATCCTGTGAAATAAAAATACAATTATCCATTGTGATTGCCCAACTTTTAATTAATGATTCGTGTGGGGATAATTACAAAAAATCAATTTTGCCATGCAACAGGATCAGGAAGTAACTCTTTAGGCTCATGGATCATCTACACTTTTACAAGCTCTGCAATGCACCTTAATAGCACTAGAACACACATCAAAGGTATTTATACTTACTTGATCCTTCATAGAATTGAATCTTCACTCAGTAAGCCTTCTCCTAGTCTGGTGAATTATGGACCGATATACACATGATATAGGCTTTCCCATATGTCCTGGTGTGTTAATTTACATCAAGATTTCCTCAACTCAAAAGAATGCCTTTTGAAAAAGTCCAATTTTCGAAGGTGGGTGATCAGACTGGGGTGGTCTTGTGGCTGGGAGTCACCACATCCTCTGTGATGCAGACTCTAGAGGGGGCACACAAATGATCTCTCCGAACTCCACAAACAATCACCATTCTTAGGTGTATGGTTAATTTCAGCAACCTTAAACAATCTGTCTGTGAAGAGCTAATCCCATTGGGCAGGGGACAAAACAGAAAAATGACCGCCCAAAAAGTAAATGGCCAAAGGCTTTAGGCACTGGCCCAATAGGGGCGAGGGTGCTTGGAACCAATTTTCTCTGGTACCGCATAAGATGTCAGAGAAGGCAGGGAGAAAGCCCCACTTGTGTGAATATCAATGTGGACCTCTTCAACCTGTGCCCTCTGATACGGAAGCCCCAGCTGTTTGACACGGGGCTTTGCCTGTTTCCAGTAGTAAGGAAGCCATTTCTCAAGAGGACTTTCTGTTCCACCTTGGAGGAAAGGCACTGGTATCTATCAGAAAGGGCATGTTGTTAATACAAAAGGAAATGCCACTACGGAAAACTTCTGAGAGTTGGTAATTGGGCCGAGAAGGACTGCGTACATGATACTGTGGGTGACCATGGAGCCAACATCCCAAATATCGAGGACTGGCCACAACAAATGACCAACACATGACTTCATATGCACCCCTCAGACCTACCCTACCAGTGTTCTCTCTCACTCGCACCAGACACCCCTTCAAAAGTCAACTTTTGCAGCATTGACAGAGTCCTCACTCAATAGACAGCAGGTGTCATATCTGTAATTTCAAACCAGATGAGACAATTACCATGCATGTTATCAATGTAAGTTCAGCAGGTAATCCTCAAACAATCAGGCACTAAGAGGGATTCCCTATGCATGCAGACAAGAGAGTGGGGTGGGAGGTAGGACTTGGGTGCATGGGGTGAAGGGCAGTGCATTGAAGAGTGGCGAGGTGGACAGCTGTTGGAGAGGTGAGGTTAAATAGGAGGATTCATGTGGAGGAATGGACCAGAAGATCAAAGAGGCAAGAGGTCGAGAGGAGCATTCAGCAGGTGAAGAAGAACAGACCAAGGAGAACACAGGTTGAGACGTGCATGCAGGGAGAGTAGCGAGGAGGTGGAGAGGCACATTCAGGAGGGAGTGGAAAGGGGAACAAGGAGCGAGAAGGTGAAATGGAGCATTGAGGAGGATGAGGTAGAAGGACAAGCAGGCAAAAAGGAGCACTAAGGAGGAGGTGAGAAGATCAAGGAGAAAGAAGGAGAACAGTAGGATTGAGATAGAGAGGATACAATTACAGAGTAGGAGGAAGGCCATTGAAACATCAAAGAGGGGGAGGAAGGAAGAAGGTTGATGCTGGAGGATGTGTAGGAGTTTAGACCTAACGAGGTTTAGAGCATGGCTGATCATCGAAGAGAGTGGAGGCAAAGATCAGGAGGGACCTAGAGATAAGGAACTGGAAGTCACACAAAACATGAACATGCAAAACAATGTGTGGTAGGTCAGAAGAAGGACACAGGCATTAATTAGTCATTCTACAAAGGTATTTATTAAATAATAGGAATAAAGCCTGTTTTTCCCTACTGTACAAGGCGTTCCTACCTAACTTAACGAGCTACAGTGCTTGCCAGTCATCAGTGAATGTCTACAATGGAAACAGTCCACCACCCAACTGTAACCTATCGGATCCTACCACTATTTTAAAAATTCAGATTTTGGAAAATGGCTCCCTTCTCCTGAGGTTCTTTGACTTGTCTTTCAGCCACTTCTCAACACATCATCTTTAACAATTCTTTAGTGATTACTTTTATCAATTTATGCGGTTCCTTTTTTTAGAGTTTTGGACTCCTGATTCTTCTCTTGTCCTGATTGATCCTTCTCTTCTTCTCTAACAGAGTTAGTTCACAATCATCTGGGTTATTTACCATTTCATACTCCCTTTTGCTCTTTTTCTTCTTCCCTGGATCTATTTCTACAAAGTCTAACTTGTTCTCAGGTTTCCCAGTTCTCGCCTGTTCTTTTATCCCTCTTAGGCATTCTTTGGATTTATCACATATTAGGGCTTTCCCAAAATATCTCTCTTTTTCTTCTCTTGGTATTAACATTACAATGGTCCTCTTTTACTAAGACGAGTATGAGGACTCCAATAATGATTCTCATTTACTTTTGTCATAGTCTATTTTTCTTGACTGTAATGAGTGTGAATAATCCTATATTGCCTTAAACCTAGCACTTGCAAATTGCTGGCTGCACTACTACTGTTTGTTGCCTCTATTATTTATTTATTGTTATTTATCTGTTTCTCCTCTGCTTTGCACTCCCCCCCCCCCTCTCCCATGCACTTGCGCATTCTCAATGTCACTGGGCCTAGTAGGATCTCTGTTTTGTTCTCGCCTATTTCCCTTGCCTTGTCACGCTCTGAAACACCTGTGTACGAGTGCGATAGAAATTAAATATCATATCATATCATATAATGATTCTCATTCACTCTTATTATGTTCTCTTTCTCTTGACTGTGATGAGTATGAGAATTCCAATAATGATTCTCTCTCACTCTTGTTAGCTTTCCTTTTGCTTGACTGTGACAAGTATGAGCATTCCAATAATGATTTTCATTCACTCTTATTAGGTTTTCTCTCTCTTGATAGTGATGAGTATGAGCATTCCAATATCGTTATCTCTCACTCCCCCTGGTTCCCTGCTGTCCCTATTACTTTATGTTTGTAGGGTTAACGTCACCAGGTTTCTTGTTTGGTGAGGATTGGCTTCCGTTCTTCTCATTTGGGCGTCTATTTTCCTTTATTCATTTCTTCAATTGTCTTGGATGGCACTCCAGTATGTCGGGTACCGGAGTATATCGAATGGTCCTGCATGGACCTCCAGTGATCACGCCACCAGTCTCAGCGTCTTTCTTCTCCTTAGCTTTGGGACACTGTGCATCCCAATTTAGTTCATTCGCCAACCTTGCTACTGGCGTTATAGCACCTGATACCTCTTAGTTCCTCACAGCTGTAGGATGCTGTGCATCTCGTCTCTGCTGCAGCTCTCTGTAGCCAGTGTGGGTCTGCGTTTGATGTCTGCGGGCTGTGTTTTCATTTCCCCAGGCTCTCCCCATTTTGGATCGACATAGCCATGGGGCTTCCCTTGCATGAGAATCTGTTCCTTTTTCTCTTTCTCTGGTGGAGTCTCTTCTCTTTGATATGTCAGTTATCAAGGAGGCTTTCCATATATCCACATATTCCTGTTCTTGTCCCTTCCATTGTTTTATGGTAAAGCAAAAGGGTTGCAAATCGAAGAGCCAACTCATTATCCTGGCATTGGTATCTTTCCTGATGCTCATCCAGGTTAAAGGAGATTTGCCAGTGAATAATCTGAATTTCTGGCAGTCAAGTCATATTTTAAATCAGTGGAGACAAAGAGTGGTTGTTCCTAAAAAAATGTTAGGAACTCCCGTCCGCTGCACACTATCTATTATCTGTAAAACAGATCAATAACTTAATAAAGTAATCAGCAATTATGTAAACAGTTTGACACCATTTCTTTCAATTAATAATTAGTTTTGTAAGACAGTGTAAGTAAATAACTATCTCACAATATTTATATCAAAACAATCAGAGTTATTTATTCTACATTGTTAGGCCCAACGCGTTTCGAGTTTGCACTCTTCTTCAGGGGCAATATCACAATTTCACAAGTTTCTAGAGAAATAGAGAAAAATACATTTTAGCATGGTAAAATACTTCAATGTTTTTTTAAAAGGGTCATCATTTTTACATTTGTCATTTTGCAGATATCCCTAGATCTACTTTAATGAAATAAAACACTCTTTTTTCATGTATGAAAACGTACTCAGCTAGTGCTAAAGGTAAACATCACTTGCATATTGATGGTGGGCTATTCAAAGAAGCCGTAGTGATAAAGATCAAAGAGCCACTTACCATCTAAGGCGAATATATAAAATAAACAAAGTTGTTGATGGTTCAAAGAGATGTGATTTCCGAAACTATCCGGTGTCTTAATGTTAGAAAACCGTACTGTAGACAAGAAACATACAAGGATCGAATAAGTAATTTGGTTCAACTTCAAGTGATCTCTATAAATAGATCTATCTAAACTTACATCAAATTTCAATGGTGTCACACAGGTCATCTGAAAGATGACTTCCTAAGCAGCGGGGAGATCTGTTTTCTAAAATAGTGTCCAGAAGTATCACCGTCAGGCGATCAACTGCATGTTCAGAAAAAGGAAGAGGGAAGCAAAAAGTAAATCAACATGGAGAGATGTACGGTAAGGAAAAATAGCAAGAGTCAGCCCTATAACTTACTCTTTAGGTACAGATAGTCGACAAAGGAACCATGGTGGACCACATCCTGCCAGAGGAAGATGTGGCACATCCATGGAGCTCCTTCTTAAATACCCTCATGGTAATGACACGCCGGAGTGCATGCCCGGTAGCCGGAGAGGGCTCGCGCATGCGCCCAATGCATAGACGGAGTGTCCTAACGTCATATCTCTGATGGCACACAAATGCATGCGTGGTGGTGTCAGCAAAAACATAAACAAATGATGTCTATCCGCACATGCACGGAAGATCTATAAGCATGTTAATACAAAGTCCGACTGGCGTCATGCAGAATGACGAGCGGAAAGGGGATACTGTGAAAATAAAGATAGACAGTAAAGATATTCATGCAAAGTATCCACAATGATAAACGTGTTATTCAAGGATAATATAGAGCAAATAACCAATAAGTTGGTCATTGGAAGAATCTGTCAGCCCTAAATATAGGTGCCTGAAAATAGATTAGAGCCTGTTCACGCAAAATAGTCCGAATGTTATGCGTGGTATACAAGGGTGATATCAATCAAATAACCAACGAGTTGGTGACATGGCATCCCAACAAAGTTAGATTAAATAGGTAACTGGAAGAATGTGTCAGCCCTAAATATTGGTGCCTGTCAGTCCTAATTCTGCACTGTTCCCATAGGGATGCACAGTCTTTTTACAAAAATATATTTAGCCAGTATTAAGACACGTAATCAGTTTTTTTTAAAAGAGAAAACCAAGTAGGCATATAGTCCAGTTAGGCAAATCTCAGGCTAATTAATTACTTTGAACAATTCTCACACAATAAAGTCAATTTTTACAAACTCTGATAATAATGCACAATCTTTTTAAAAAAGAGGGATACATTACCCAATGCTCAGAAGCCTTAACAAGTATTTGAAGAACCAACAAGGTACATGATCTGGTGAGGTGAGATAAAACCCAGGTTATTGGAACACTTGGCAAACACTAGGTATTGAAAAAGCTTCAAGATAAAGTATATGAAAGACCAGATAGCTAAATGGTCTGAATTGGTGAAGAATTAACCACAGGGACATTTGAAGAAACAGGGATTGGTTTTGTAGGAATATTTTTGAGAAGAACCTCCTAAGGGAAATTTAAGCAGAGAATGTACGTATCATAAATAGGGGCCCAGGTAATAGTCCTTGTTCATACCAAAGGGGGTAAGTGAATCAAGGCAGTAGATCCAGAAAAGTTATCTCAGAGATAATAATTTCTGTAGGTCACCTCCTCTAGGGAGTGGGTGTATAACTTCAAGTACTACCATTCTCATTTGTGCCACTGTATGTTGGTAATCTCTCAAAAGCCTGTAAACTGGGGATTAGATATTTCTAGTGCGAATATTTGATTTATGCTCTGTCCATCTTTCCTTTACCTTTCTAGTTGATTTCCCAACGTGATACTTTCTGCATGGACAGCGTAAAGCATAAATCACATTTTTAGAATCACAGGTTATATATTGTCTCTGTGGTATTTTTTTGCCTGTGTTAGTATGTCGAATATCATCAACCTTTATCACATTTGAACAGTGTTGGCAATTCAGGCATGGATAAATTCATTTTTTTGGTTTGTTCAAAAAAGTTTGATTAGTTGGTTTATGTTTTTCAGCTTTGATCAATTTGTCTCGAAAGTTTTTGCCCCTCTTATACGCTAGCATCGGTGGTTCTGGAAAAAGATGGTTTCATTGGGGGTCCGTTTTGATAATATATCAGTTTTTGTGTATTATCCTCTTTATTTGAAAACTCTGACTAGAGTATTTTTATGTGTGATTCAAGTTTGTTTTTTCATCTTTGTTTTTCGGGTCCAGTAGATCTTCACGACTTTGTGCTTCTGTTCTAAGTATGGCTTTATCAATAAGATCAGGTGGGAAGCATCTGTCTTTACATCTGGATTTCATGTTTGTGTATTCCTCCTGGAGTTGGTCTGCTTCTGAAGTGATTCTTTTAACTCTGAGGAGTTGGCTGTATGGTAAATTTACTTTTAAATGCTTTGGATGGAAGCTTTGAAAATGCAGGGTGCTATTCACATCTGTTGGTTTCCTATAGATCTGAGTCTTAAGGCCCAAGTTGTTAATCTCAATTGTGACATCAAGAAAATTCACTGATGGTTTGCCAATGTCCATTGTAAACTTGATTCTGTCGTTACAACTGTTAAGATGTTCCCAAAATGCCAGAAGTTCTGATTCCGTACCTCTCCATATTCCAAGCACATCATCAATGTATCTATACCAACTTTTGATTTTGTCTTTACACATCGGGTTTTCTAGAACATGTGTGCACTCAAAACAATACATTAATATATTAGCATAGGAGGGTGCCACTGATGACCCCACGATGGTACCTGAAGTTTGCAGAAATAATTGTCAGTTGAATCTGAAATAGTTGTTATAGAGAATGATATTTATGAGTTCTATTGCAAAAACCTTATGGATATTGACTTCTCCATGTTTCAATAAGAACCACTCCAGGGCATCTATTCCTTGGTTGTGTGGGATTGATGTATATAAACTATTTACATCCATTGTAAATAGTAGTAAATTAGGTTCATCCATATTTAGGCTTTTGATGTTCTGTAAGAAATGAGTAGTGTTCTTCAGGCAAGTATTTGTTTTTTGTATTAGGGGTTGATGTGCTGTATCCAGGTATACCGCCAGGGGATGTTAATGTTAATGTTAAAGGACATTTGTACCACACACTATCACCACCGGAGTGGTCCCCTGGCGCTCTGGTGGGTCTGAAAGAGGAGGGGAGGTTGAGTTAGTGGGAGGGAGCAGGAAAAATGCAAGAGAGCAGTGATGTGCTGTTGGCGGCCTCAGTCCGGTGGGTCCGTTGGCTGGGCCTGGGGTGTTTGCGGCCGGTAGTCATTGTGTACTGTTGTGTAAGTCTATGTGTGATTTTCTGTTTTGTTGTTGCAATGTAGTGAAGTTTGTGCGGTTTGTTGTGCTGTAGGTTTTGGTCGTGTTTGGTTTGGAGTTTGAGAGGTGTATGCAGAAGGGGAAATTGTTAGTGGGGTTGGTTAGTTTGCATCTCTGTCCTGAATTGAGGCGCTCGGGTTGCGTAGTCTCCCATGATGCACCTCTGTCCTGATCTGGATCCGTCTGGCATACAAGGTTCCTTACTCCTCTGGCCCCCACCTCTATCATGCTCTCTCATAGCCCCCCCTGTCCTCCCTTCATACTCCTGTGGCCAGTGCACCTGCCAATGTCAACATCTCAGGTAGTGTGGTGATTGCCAATATCTTGACAATTCCACAACCCTGTGGTGCCTGGCGGTAACTAAGGGCCAGGCGAAAGTGTAAGTAGGGTTGGCTGGGGTATTTGACTCAGTCTCCGTGCGTGTCGCCTCTGTTCCTGTCTATCCGGTGTCACCCGTCCAGGTGCCGTGGGAGCTTCCCTGTCGGTTCGGGGTTGTCCGTGTCATTTGGAAAATGGAAAATGCTTTCTGTCCCTGCGACAATAGGCCTAAGGGGTGGATCCGTTCTGTTCTTATGAATTTTTGGAAGGCCATAGAAAACCGGGGTTACCGGGTTTTTGTTGATCAAGAAATTGCTTGGTTTTCTGATATCCAGTCCAAATCTATCGCTTTGGCAATAGTTTTTTTGATGGTTTCTTTAATAACACTAATTGGATCATGATCCAATTTGAGACAGGTGTCCTGATCTGATAGCAATTTCAGGCAACCTTCATTATAAAATGAGGTGTCCATAATCACCAGAGCCCCGCCTTTGTCTGCTTTTTTAATGGTAATGCTGCTGACTTCAGCTAGATCTTTGAGGATCTTAAGCAGGTGTTTCTTGATGTTTTGTTTATTTGAAGTAGTGTATTTGAGGCATTTTAGAGCTCTAGTTGTCTTTGTTTTGAATACGTTTACTAGAGGATGATTAATTTGAGGATGGAAGTGGCTTTTGTTCTTCATTTCCAGATACAGACATTTTTCTTTTTCACTTGTTTCTGTCGTCAAATTATCAAAAAAGATTTTTAGCTCCAATTTTTAAATTAATTTAAAGAGGTTAACTTCTTCTTAGAACAAACTCGTACTGTTAGTTGGTATAAAGGATACTCCCAAATTCAGAGTGTCCAATTGGGATTGTGTAAGTGGTTTAGAAGAAATATTCACTATTATTGGTTCCTTCAACGTTCGTTCTTCTGGCGGGGTTTTCTTTTTACCTCGGCTCGCTTTTCTCCTTCTCCTAATAAAAAATCTGGTACTTGTGTTGGTACAGCCACAGTAGGTGGAACAGTTGTTTGGCCTTCGATGGAGGCAGGTGTTGGCAATGTGGTGCCGCTGGTGGATGGAATTTACTCAATCTCACCGCTAGTTACTTCACTACTGTCAGTATTGTTATTGGTTGGTCGTGGTTTTGGTTGTCTTGGTGTAAAGTTGGCTTGCTTGTTATTGTAAAATTCCTTCCAGGTGTACACGATGTCGCGGGCGTAGTCAAGAGTATCACGCCTAACTGTCCTTATCTTTCGCTGTTCTATTTCCTTTTTGTAATTGTCCAATTTGTTATTTGTATCTTCCAAGATGGTCTGTAGTTCTGCTGTGTTTTGAGTTTTGATAATTGTGAAGAGACCTCCTCGATTTCTTGATTGATCTGTGCTAGTGATTTTGACAATTCTTCAATAGTGTGTAGAATAAGGTCTAGGGAGCACTTGTTTAATATTTGCACCCAGCGCCTAACAAATTCAAGGTTGTCTTTACAAAGTGTCAGTGAAAGGTATATACAAAGTCCTCTAGGTATTCTCTTGGATTTAAAATATTGTGCCAGGGTCGTGGCGTGAAGTTTTTGAGACATTTCTCTACGTATAAGTCCCTCACGTTTTTGAATTAAGTTCTGAGGGTTATCTATGCTCAATGGTTCTTTACTAGTATCTTTAATGAGACCAACTATCCTCACTGCTTCTTCATCTGAAAAAGCCAGTGTGGTTACAGACTTGTCAGTAAGTGTGTCGATTTTTGAAAAAGACATTACTTAATGGGGCAGGGTGCAGGTGTTTTGAAAGAGATGCCAACCCCTCCACAAAAAGGGAGGAAAAATAAACTATAAGAAAAAGGAGAAACACAAGGGCACACCTGAATTGAATAGAAGTTAGGGTGATATATCAGTAAAACCTTCTAAGGTTATAGGAATAATTGAGGGATATTTGAGGTGCGGGGGAGAAAAACTGGGATATTATCAAAACGCACCCCCAATTGAACCATCTTTTTCCAGAACCACCGATGCTAGCGTATAAGAGGGTCCAAAACTTCCGGGACAAATTGATCAAAGCTGAAAAACGTAAACCAACTAATCAAACTTTTTTGAACAAACCAAAAAATGGAATTTACCCATGCCTGAATTGCCAACACTGTTCAAATGTGATAAAGGGTGATCATATTCGAAATGCTAACACAGGCAAATAAATACCACTGAGACAATATGCAACCAGTGATTCTAAAAATGTGATTTATGCTTTACGCTGTCCATGCGGAAAGTATTACGTTGGGAAATCAACAAACCCTCCTTTCGGCCTAAGCCAAGTGCTAAACTACTTCTAGTCACTTTACGAGTAACATCAGCTATCTAGAGCTTTAGAGTCCTCTTTTTGGGGGCTTTGTGGGTGAGGACAACTTGACACAAAATATACAATAGCCCACAAAACAGCTTCCGTTTCCTTCTGTTTTGGTGAGATTTCTAAATGCCTGCAGACTTATTCATGTTTTACCCCTTGACTATCAAAAAGGGCAAATGACCATGTATTATCTAAAAATATATACATATTTACATTTTTATCAAAAACAATCACAAACGAAAATGCATTTATATAAAACGAACAGCATAATCTAAATTAATTCTAACAATGACATCTACACATATACATACAACTCATATTGTGGAAATGCATACAATGCAGGCTCTTCTACGCCTGTATGGGAAGATGATTAGTATCTCTACCACTACTCTTTCTAATGGTGCCCATCATCTTCCCATACAAGTGTAGAAGATCCTGCATTGTATGCATTTCAACAATATGAGTTGTATGTATATGTGTAGATATCATCGATCCCCAAGATCGTAGGAAGTCCCAGAACCAAGCACTAAGATACCAGTTTCCCTTGGGAACATGCACTTATGAACCGAGAACATGCAGGTTTTGAATTGCCCTAAAGATAGTTTGGGAGGAATCTGGCACAAAAACACAGCAAGTGGACCCCACTAATCTACATACCCCACCACGCTCAGTCAGGATGACATCTAAAGCCATCCGGTTCTGAAGTGCCACTAACCTTATTGCTTTCTGTTCTAACGTCATATTATAGATTATGTAAGTGGTCCGGTTGATGGTCCTCTCCAGTACTCTCGCTAGTCTCCTGATAAAAGGAAAGGTAAAGGAAAGATGGACAGAGCATAACTCAAACATTCACACCAGAAATACCAAATCCCCAGTTTACATGCATTTTAGAGATTACCAACATACAGTGCACAAATGAGAATGGTGGTACTTGAAGTAATACACCGACTCCCTAGACCTACAGAAATTATTATTTCAGAGAGAACTTTTCTGGATCCACTGCCTTGATTCACTTACCCCCCCTTGGTATGAACGAGGACTATTACTTGGGCCCCTATTTATGATATGTAAATTCTCTACTTAAATTCTCCTTGGGAGGTTCTTCTCCAAAATATTCCTACAAATCCAATCTATATATCTTCAAATGTTCCTTTAGTTAACTCTTCACCAATTCAGACCATTTAGCTATCTTGTAAAATCAAAGAAAAATATCGAGGCTGAGTATCCCAAAATGAAATACACCAAACACGGGCTTATAAAGATTCACAGATCTTTATTCTATAACTGTACAGTTTTACAAAGAAACAAAGTATCAGATAGCTATCTGGCCCTCAGTACATCACAGTGAATACCAGCCCTTTTGGTGTGAGAAGTGAGAGGTACTGGACATCTAAAAATTTGCATCTTTTATGCATTTTCCAATCATAATGTCCAGCCCCTCTGCAGATTATTAAAGGATAGTTCCGGGACTTTTTTTTTATTGTTCCTATGGTTCGGCCATGTGTTTTTAAGCATAAATCGGTAGATCGTAGAAAACTTTCCTATGGACCTTACCCGACTTTTCGTCCATTAACGCACTCGAAAACAGCCGCCATTTTATTATAATCCTATCATTTCCCCCCATCGCCCTGGCTCACCTGCTTTTGCGGCACTAAATCAAATCCCCCGCCCCTGAGCCTGACATCAGCAGACGCCTACCGCCCATTTCCCAAGGCCAAAGCACGTTTCGTGTCAACAATCGCTGCGCCTCAGCTAATGAAGTGTCGCCATGGAAATGGCAGGACGCCTCTTTCCTCTATAAGTATAAACACACCGTTTCACAACACACAGCAGCAGATTTTCGATTCCATTCCTCTCTCTGTGTTACTTTGAGTATTCTGTGACTCGTTTCTGTGCTCTGGTCAGCTACCTTCGCCTCTTCTAGGCCTTGTGAACACCTGTACCATCTCTGTAAATTATTTTACTTTCTTTACCACACAATGGCTACAATAATGCCGTATATGTACGAGCCCGAGTACACCGAGGAAGAACTACTGGAAAGGCAAGCACGCGAAAACGATGGGGATTCGGACGGCAGTTGGGAGGACCAGTCAACGGATGAAGAGCCTGGACCATGTCGCATGGACGGCGTCTCCATCTGGTGCACGTGCAATCGGTGCGAGCTAATGCCAACTGAGGAGGAGAACTGCTGCTGCCGTGAAAATTCCGGGTGCTTGGCCTACATTTCGGAAGGCGAGCCAAGTCCGCAATGCATCACCGAGTTGCCAGAGTTCAGAGAAGCCTGCCTCTCACGGACCGTGTTGAGGATGATGATGGTGCTTATGCACGAACTTCGCGGCACTGTTCGTCCGCGTAATCCGAGTAACGAGTAAGTATACTCTGGTTGTGATGTCAGTGATGCCGCTACTATGTCATGGTCGTCTCCCACATATAAAATTACATCTACATATCATTCGAATGCATGTAAATTGGTTCCATATTGTGCATTTTCTAGATAGAATTTTTTTCAAAGCAGAATGACATTTTTTACCTGAATCGACAGTGATAAGAAAGTTTTGTCATTTTAATACAGTTTGCATCTTTCATTTTCACAGGTGGTACAGGCTGGTGGCCTATCGTTGCTTCACTTGGTGGCTTCACGGGAGCCTCGGACACCGCGTTCGGAGAGTAATACCTGCCTGTGCGGTACTTGCCATTAGACAACATTTCCCCAGCGACAGTGGACAATACCGCGGATTTTCCCTGGATGTGCTGCAACCGGAACTTTACAATGTGTAATGTTTATTATTTATGTTCAATTGAAATTAAGATCTAAAATAAAACCCAACATATATTTTAACAATGGTTGTTTTGATTTTTTAAATGAATCTAGTGTGTCTCCATTGAATAGTCTTCCTGTGCCTTGTCGTGTCACACCACATGTCTCCGGCCAGCATCCTCCCTCACGCAGGCCGCCCAATAAATCATCCTTTTGGGCACCGGGTACAGAGATGACCCCCTCTGGCCCGTGCCACCTTGCCACCACAGGCCAGCCTGCTGCTGACTAACTGCCTAGGCATCCAGGGTCTCCAGGGTGAACTGCACCCATATATTCTCCTGGGAGGGTGAGGTATTTATAAACTCACCCCCTGCCTTCCATGTACTAGATCCTGCAGCCTGCCTCTTACATGCAGTTAGATGGCCTCTCCTTGGTGAGGCCCTGCGGCAAACGAGTCAGTTCTCACCGGGGTACTTGCGCTGGCAAGGGGAGCTGTCAGGGAGCGATAAAGGCCAAGAGGTGCCAAAGACCATGTACACTTCAAAGTGGTCTATAGAGCATGGGTTGTTGTTCCCATGTCTACCTCCAGACCCCATGTCTCCTGCCAAGCAGCCCCCCTCACGCTGGACGCCCCCCTGCAATCCACATAAGTGTGTCTCCATTCACAAGTCTTCCTGTGTCTTGTCTGCACGACCACCGCCCCAATCCACCCCCTGCCCTATCAAAGACAGTTCGCACCGGGGTACTTGCGCTGGCAAGTGGAGCTGTCAGGGAGCGATAAAGGTCAAGAGGTGCCAAAGACCATGTACACTTCAAAGTGGTCTATAGAGCATGGGTTGTTGTTCCCATGTCTACCTCCAGACCCCGTGTCTCCTGCCAAGCACCCCCCCTCACGCTGGACGCCCCCCTGCAATCCACATAAGTGTGTCTCCATTCACAAGTCTTCCTGTGTCTTGTCTGCACGACCACTGCCCCAATCTACCCCCGCCCTATCAAAGGCAGTTCGCACCGGGGTACTTGCGCTGGCAAGTGGAGCTGTCAGGGAGCGATAAAGGCCAAGAGGTGCCAAAGACCATGTACACTTCAAAGTTGTCTATAGAGCATGGGTTGTTGTTCCCATGTCTACCTCCAGACCCCGTGTCTCCTGCCAAGCACTCCCCCTCACGCTGGACGCCCCCCTGAAATCCACATAAGTGTGTCTCCATTCACGAGTCTTCCTGTGTCTTGTCTGCACGACCACCGCCCCAATCCACCCCCCGCCCTATCAAAGGCAGTTCGCACCGGGGTACTTGCGCTGGCAAGTGGAGCTGTCAGGGAGCGATAAAGGCCAAGAGGTGCCAAAGGCCATGTACACTTCAAAGTGGTCTATAGAGCATGGGTTGTTGTTACCATGTCTACCTCCAGACCCTCTGTCTCCTGCCAAGCATCCCCCCTCACGCTGGACGCTCCCCTGCAAACCGCATAATGCCACGACATATACACGTCATTCATTCACAAACACACCCCAGTTTCGAATCCTTTATAACCCACTTCATATTTCTAATGAGCACTTCTTTGCGCTTTGCTAGTCAACCCGTGAAGGTGCTGGTTATCTGCTCTTCGTCTCTGTGAACTTCCGTGACCACTTCGAGGAAACTCCTCAGTTTGCAACCTGTGAACTGCTCCCTGTTCTACGACAAGAAACTACTCTGATCCCTGCATCTAACTGTTTGTTCGTCAAGGTAAGGCCATGTACCATAATCATTTTGCGTCCAATTTCTTTTCGTTCAAGACAGTACATGCAAGGAACTAGTCACATGTTCTGAGTTTACATTGGTATTCATAGAGAATTGTTGATCTTTACTTTTCAGAACTTTCCACAATGCCTGCCTGTTCCATTGGCGGTTGCCCTTCGAAGACCCATAATAAATCTGAAGGTACTATAATGCATGTTTTCCCTAAAACAATAGATCAGATAAGAGAATGGGTCCGATATTGCGGATACCACCGTCTGAGCTTGAAAGTAGAGTCATAGAAGTCTTTGCGGACAAGAGGGGTGATCGATACCGCATCTGCAGCAGGCACTTTACCTCTGACATGTACTCCACATCATTGCTAATAAAGAAGAACACACCGCGAGCGAGGCGAAAATTGCTCTCAACCGCTATTCCCACTCTATTCGTCCACATCCCTCCACTGGTGAGTCAAGTTTACGTATTTATCTCTCGGCCTTGCGGTAGTGTGTAGCATTAGCTAACAATAATTTCCCCATTTATGTATCCACTCAATATGAAGGCGGAAGATTCTCCATCCGTGTCGTTATTGCAGTCATCAGCCACTTCAAGCGCCTATCGGGTAATCTTACTTGGCTATTCTGCCACTGACTTGTTTTAGGCATGTAAATCAATAGTTTTAATTTATCGTGTAATTATTTTACCTAATGGTACACCCTTGTACTCGTCCTCTAGTCTTTGTTTTCAGTTATAATTATTGTTATCCAAAATAATGCAAGTACTGTCTTTCAGGGAGATGCTGAGGAGTCCAACGTATTGATGACTACCGTTGATGTCACTCAGATGCTCGAGGTACGTTTCCGGACAGTTCCATCGATGGAGATCACCAGATCTTGCATTCTTGTAGCGTGATTGTTACACACAATGTTTCTTTCGTTTTTAGCCATTGATATGTCCGTCTGTCATCGCCCTCCTATGTGTCTTCTTTTTTCAATATTGTGTTCATTACTAATGAAAGTCCTATGTTTCAGGGAGTCGATGGAGCATTAGTCCAAGAAGAAGGGGGAGCATGCAGTTACGGGTCGGCGCAACAGCTTGCAGAAGTGTGCACCGCAGTTACATCGTCCCTTGATGTTCTTATGAATTTCGAGGTATGGATACTGACAGTTCGATCAAGAGAAATCATATGACGTGATTACATCCGCTATACTTCCTTCTTTATTAACGCAAGTACTATGTTTCAGGGAGATGACGGACCTTCTTCTACAAGAACATCACCCCTAGTAGTTGATGCAGATCTCTGGGTGGTGACACTTACAACGATCAAGCAAATCGAATCATATTTACATATCCATTATTTATTTTAGTCAACTGATCATGCAATTACTGTGTTTCAGGGAGTTACTGAAGCATCATCCTCAATAATATCATCAATGGAAGTCTATGAGGAGCCCGAGGTATGGATCTTGACAGTTCCATCTAACTAGATCAACAATGCGTGAATAATTGTCGTTTGAATGTTCTACACAAAGCGTTCATTTGTGTTTTGCTATTGAGATGTACGTGGGTATTGGTCCCCAAGTACATTTTGTGTTTTCGATATTATTATACATACTAATGAAAGTTCTATGTTTCAGGGAGTCGATGGAGCGTCAGTGCGTGACGGATTTGCTTATCATGAAAATATAGTCGTTGCAGCGCAAGAGGAAGTGGAGACATGCACACACGAGTCGGAGCAACAGCGTCCTGATGTTGAAGTTCGAGGCAAGAAAGTTTCAAAGAAAAGAAAGCAAAAGAAGGTTAGTGTCCTGGTCACTATATTATGTTGTTTTTCACTGTTAATAGTTCAATACTGTAAGTTGTGTTTAAACTGAACATCCCTTTTCCAATCTGTCCTCTAGTTGCGAGTGGGTGTACGAACTAGATCTACACAGACAGTGAAGCGAACGAGAGATGTTGCTTGTCAAACCTTTTGGCAGGGACTTGAGACTGGAGATGCATCTTGCCAATGGGAAGAATATGAAGTGATTGACAACGGAGCTATACCACCACCAGCCATTCATAGTGAATGTCCTCCTGGTAGTTCGGATGCAGTCGGAGATCAATTCACAGAATCCACACTCGCAAAAGCTAAGACCGCGAGAAAGTTGAAGAAATTGTCTTATTCACCCATCGCCGGAGAAGGAACAGATGTTGCAATGGAAGAGAATGAAGTGGATTACAATGAAACACCATCAATATCACTGAACATAGCGGAAGACGATATCAGAGATTCTACCTTTCATGTGAGTGACATGTCCTCAACGTTACAGGCTGAACCAGCTGGGATGCAGAGTGACAGTATAAGGAAAGAGGCCAAATTCATTGTATTCGATAGTTGTTTGATTGATATTATTATTCGGTTGAAATGTGGGCATTCGGTAGGTGGGGAAGTATGTGGGGAGCCATTGATTAATGTGACTCGTGCAATTCGAGGCACTAACCTTAAAATACATGCCACCTGTACAAAATATCATCCTTTCTCATGGTCTGCACAACCCATGCTGGGGCAACTGCCAGCAGGCAATCTACTTTGTGCAGCGGCTGCACTTTTTAGTGGTTCAAGTTTTAAAAAGTTAGAGTCTTTCTTTCAGTTTGTGGGAATCCATTTCATTGCGAAAACTCAGTTCTACAAATACCAAACCGATTATCTATTTCCAGCCATTAGCGAAGCTTGGAGAATGGAAAAAATGTCTATTGATAGTACATTCGCGGGCAAACGGTTCAGGCTAGCCGGTGATGGACAGTGCGACAGCCCAGGATTTTCAGCCAAGTACTGCACCTACCACTTTCAGGACATGGAAAGTAAGAAAATTGTGAGTTTGGTGGTCGTGCAGGTGTCACAAAGTACATCCTCAGTGGCCATGGAGAAAGTTGGCTTTGTAGCATCATTGCAAGAACTACAATCGCGGGGAATGGTGATCGACCTGATAGCCACGGACAGACATGTTTCAATTGCCAAGACAATGAGAGAAGAGTACAAAAATATAAATCACCAATTTGACGTTTGGCATCTTGCAAAAACAATCAATAAAAAAATGTCGGCTGCAGGTAAAAAAAAAGAAATGCAAGGTATTTCACAGTGGTCCAAGTCAATCAGCAACCATCTTTGGTGGAGCTCAAAAACATGTGGAGGGTCGTAGGAAATTCTACTGGAAAAATGGCGGTCAGTAATGCTACACTGTACCAACGTTCACCGTTGGAACACAAACCAATATTTCCACAATTGTGAACATGGCCATTTGTCCACAGAGGAGGCACGGAAGAAGAAGTGGTTGATTCCTTCATCACCCACTCACAAAGCCATTGAAAAGATTGTATTTGATAAAACTATAACAAGAGATTTGAGGGGACTCACGGAATTCTGCCACACAGGAGATTTGGAGGTGTTCCACAATATGTGCCTAAAGTACAGGCCAAAACGATTGCATTTTGGCATGGAGGGCATGATAAATCGGACTCTTCTAGCGGTCTTGGCACATAACCATAATGTTGGCCGTCAACAAAGTAGGACGACCGGAACTTTAGGGACGCATCGCTACAATAAGGCCTTCACTAAAAGAAGTAAACAATGGGTGATCAAACCAGTGTTTGAGGATATGCAATATGAGTTCATTGAGAGACTTATTGTTGACGTCCTAGATAGGCACATAAATGGAGTTGTGAACGAACCTTTGCAGGGGACAAATGCATTGCCACCCAACATTGCCTCTGTTCCATGTCCACCTAAAGAAGAGCTCATTGACAAATACACATCACGGTTTAAATGATTGTAATTTGATTGTCTGTTCTCTCGAGTCTCCTCATGTCGCAGGCCCATTGAATATGTGTATCTATGTAATGTGTAAATAAAAGTGATTGCTCAGTGTACATGCAATGTGTCTATCCAACCTTGTTCATTTGCGCATTAAATTAAACCAAACAGTATTATAAATAATTTTTCAAAAAATATAGAATGTCTCCGTATTTATGGTTCTCTGGGGCTGCAAAGCACGCAGACAAAATGCAAAGATGGAGTGTAAATTTCAAGTCCTGTGAGATGGCCTTACACTGAATGTAGCTAACTAGGAATGTGTGCTCGTTCAAAGTGAAGGTCAGCTGCTTTGATTTTTTGCTCGGGTGCCGGAATGGCCCACGACTCAGTATAAGGTTCTATTGTTATTTGACCTTGACAGGCCGGGACCATCCCGAAAGACTTCTTTTTGGGGGTGTGGGGCAATAACGTAAGAAACGATAATGAATATAATTTCAGAAACGAAAGCCATTTCATGTTCGTTCATTAGAAGAAATAACGTCGGCATAGAAGGAGTGGTATTTCGGGGCTGCCCTACGCACAGACACAATGGAAAATGCAAATATAATGTAAGTAACTCTTTAGATGAGTTTATACCGCAATTTAATTACTATACAGTAGCCTTAAAGACGGGTTAAGTTGTACTTGTTCGTTCTATGTGGCATATTGTTTTGTACCGCGCACTATCTTGAGGAGAACCATCTCCTTTTACGGAAGCACCTCAAAACCTTCCTCTTTGCTTCTGCTTTCTCTCTCCCTCTCCCCTGCTACAACTGGTCCACTGTCTGCGACCTCGGTCCTGGGCCCTTCCACTCTCCACCTGCACTGCCTCCCTGTCAACCCCTGCACTGGGGGACTGTCTCAGTATCCTACAGCCCCCCCTTGACGTATAATACCCAGTTGCACTGTCCTAGCTATGAAATAATTTCCCGACCTAATATATAAAATGAATAATTTTAATAAAGATCTGATGGTGAGACTAATTTCATTTTTTATGTTTTTCAAACAGGTACATCATCCATTATTGTCTGTGTCACGAGTACCAGACACCGGCGGATGGGTTTTTCAACTGCCAGTTGCTTCTCCGCGTGAACAACGTTACCACCCTGACCATTTTATGGGACGATTGCCAAGTACAAGTATGCCCTTACGCGGTACTAACGGCTAAATGCAACATACAGACCGTTGTGGTGGCCTAGTGCCTCGTTGTTGGAACAGCCATGCGATTATCAGTGCGACCGAAGAGCTTATTTTATCGTAAACCAACACCCTGTGTACTGCACACGAACATCGCTTGCCTCAAGACTAACTATTTTGGATCGAGAGCAAATAAAAATGCAAATCGCTGAATATTCTCAAAACATTTGATGTCAAATAAATGTACTTTGCCAAATGTACAATCTTGCCGTTTGCTTTTAAACCACAGTTTCATATTCCGAATTGTGGCGCTGTATTGTGAGATGATCTAAGACCCTGTGTACAGCAAAGGAACATCGTGTGCCTCGAAACGAACTTTTTGGAACGTGAGCAAATAAAAATGCAAATCGCTGAATATTCTCAAAACATTTGATGTCAAATAAATGTACTTTACCAAATTTACAATCTTGCGGTTTAATTTAAAAGTACAGTTTCATATTCCCAATTGTGGCGCGCTGTGTTGTGTGAGCTCATCTGTGTTGATTTCCTGGTTCTGTGTGGAGTCGCGTAGAAGACGCCTGGGCGCGTTTGCCTACGCAGCACAGTCACGTCTCGGATAGAGGCGGGGAATATGAATGTTTTGATCAAGTCTGTTTCAGGGGCGGGGGATTTGATTTAGTGCCGCAAAAGCAGGTGAGCCAGGGCGATGGGGGGAAATGATAGGATTATCATAAAATGGCGGCTGTTTTCGAGTGCGTTAATGGACGAAAAGTCGGGTAAGGTCCATAGGAAAGTTTTCTACGAACTACCGATTTATGCTTAAAAACACATGGCCGAACCATAGGAACAATAAAAATAAAGTCCCGGAACTATCCTTTAATTCTCGGTCTACGGTTTGTGCCGAGTTCACCTCTAGTTTATCTAAGTATATGCACGTGGATTATTTCCAGTTTGTACAACAAGTCCCAATGGCAACAGTGTGTCTTTGGATTTAACATTAAGCCTTAGTACACGTCCTATACAATGTAGTTCATCAATTGTTTACGTTTAGTATTTAAACAACATTGTATTTGATGTATGTCCACAGATCAGACTTGTTGGCGCGGGTAATCCTCGAACTACAAGTCAAACCTAGGACAAGGGGGGTCATTACGACCCTGGCATTAAGGGTTTAATGGCGCCGTAAAAGGTGTTGGCGCCGTTAAACCCTTAACGCCTGATTACGAGGTCCCTTTGTGGGACCCGACCTTAACGGCTGGTTTTACCAGCCGTTAAAGTAGGGTGCCGCAAAGGGACCTCAGTGATAATTATGGTACCGCAATTTGCGGTACCGTACTTAGCGCCTTCCCCAGTCCCATTGAGCCCTATGGGGCGAAAATGGGAATGGGGAAGGGCCATGGTGAAATGGGGAAATACCGCCCGCCAACCTTGGAATGGGGTGGTATTTCCCCATTTCACCATGGCGGACTCGTTACAACACCGGCACCAACCATGGTGCTAATAGCGCCATGGTTTAGCGCCGGGGTTGTAATGAGGGCCAAGGTCTCATTACACGACCCCAACATTTGGCCTACGGGCAGTTTAGACATTAACTTTTGTGCGAAGGTCAGGACGGCTAGTTTACAAGTGGGAAATACTGTCCACCATTTTAGAACACAGAGTGACTTTAAAAATGGAAATCAAAATGGCGGATGGACCTAAAATGGCAGCTAAGTCGATTTAAGATCAGAACTTTGCAACGTGGATTTCTTCGCAGAGTGACTGGGCTTAGGCCAATATATACAATAAAGGAGGTACAATATGATATCCCGTTTAACAAACCCTCCTTTTGGCCTAAGCCATGTGCTAAACTACTTCTAGTCACTTTATGAGTAACTCCAACTCAACTCTCAATGTCCATACATCCTGAATCACTGCCGGAAATATCAATTGCCATAAATTCAGATACTGAGATTTCCTTCAGCACGAATTCCTTGGAGATTTTCTCTGGGGAATATACCTTGTGCCCTAATGTACCCATCGCTTGTGCACAGCATCCTCCTAACATCGAACACATACTAGGAAGACATTGTACACAACAGCGAAGAAACAAAGGAATACCTAAAATAATCAGCAAGACCGAAAGTAGCTTCCATCCCCAAGATCGTAGGAAGTCCCAGAACCAAGCACTAAAATCCCAGCTTCCCTTCGGAACATGCACTTCTGAACTGAGAACATGCAGGTTTCGAATCGCCCCAAAGATAGTTGGGGAGGAATCTGGCACGAAACCACAGCAAGCGGACCCCACTAATCTACATACCCCACCACGGTCAGCCAGGATGACATCTAAAGCCATCCGGTTCTGAAGTGCCACTAACCTTATTGCTTTCTGTTCTAACGTCATATTATAGAGTATGTCAGTGGTCCGGTTGATGGTCCTCTCCAGTACTCTCGCTAGTCTCTTGATATCTTCTGAGTTCAGTATTTGCCCCCAAAATCGCACAAAGGATTTAGCTACATCGGCCAAAAATTGTGCTGAAGTATCTCCATTCTTGTCCCGCCGTGGACGAGTCTTTGAAATTTCTACAGTGCTAGCAATGAATACCCCGGGTAACAGAATTCCTAAATAACAAGTTTCCTGCCAATCCCTGGGTAACCATGGAAATGCTATATTACCGCAAACAAAGTAGACAGGTTCGCCTACATACAAGGGTCTGTCCTCACTAGTCAAATTCGCAACATTGGTGCAACCCTTAAAATCACCCATTGACCATTCCTCTGTATGCAGAAAGCAACTGAATCAGGGCTGTGGTTGACAGTATAAGAAGGTGGTGTGGCATCCCTATTGCCTATAGGAGCCATCACAAAAGAGATCAAGGATTGAAAAGGACGGGACAGTCTCTCAGAAGGCCTAATAAAAGCAACATTTGGCTTGCTCCTATTCACAAAGAGTGAGCATCCTAGGGGCGTTAAGACACGTTTTTCAAAATCATTTAAGTTAGTCCCATCGAAGTTCCCTGAGATGCTATCATTCCATCGGCCAAAGGATAGTGCTCTAAGAGAAGCATAGCAAGCAGTTGTTAAAGGTAAATGATGAATATACCAACCCAGCCACTTATCCCCGTTCTGCGGTAAATGCGAACAAACCCAACAGTTGGACCTATTAAAAAAGGCATGTGTAGCATTCAGAACGAGTAATAGAGTGTTGTTGTGGTAACTCTGTCTGTGCTGAGAGTCTCTAGGAGAAAGAGTGTGGAGATGCACGAATGGAGTACAAACAGTGGGTACATTTTCAGTGGGTAACACATTTTCAAGCGGATGTACTTCCAGATACCAGAATCCCAAGGCAATGACTATTGTAAAACCAGTTAACATTATCACAAAAAAACAATACATTTTCGGGGGCCCACACATTCGATTGTTCGTTTTCGTGGTTGGTCACACAGTCTCTTATCTGTTCTGTACGAGTGGGAGTGGTTGCAGGCATTGTGGTCTTCAAACGATATGCTCCAATGTTTTTTTTTGCTGGCGACCTCCAGGCCGAGCATCTTCCTATTCCTTTCACAAACCCTAGCCAACAGAATCCCCTTATAAACAAACGATTGGGCCAAAAAGGCAAGGCCTTTGATGATTTTCCTTTGATGGCACAGCCGAACCGTGCAGTAAGTCTACTTCCTCGGACGCAGATCGTACCTTGTGATTCCTGGTACTGAATGATCTGTGAACAATGTGTCGTGACTTCCCGATGGAAGCGACGAATCCAAAGCGAGATCTGATGCAAGATCTGGAACAAATTTTAAAGACGGAACTGTTGGGGAGTGTGGAGGTGAAATGGCTGTTTCCCCAGGCACCATGGGCTCAGGGAGGATCTCCGACGCACTCTCAATGCTGATTACTGCTTTGTGATTGTTCGTTGCAGTACTGGTGAGGGGTTCTGTATCTTCTGTAGCGTGCAGCACAGGGTATGGAATTCTTTTGATGTGGGACGCGTGGATCCAATGTTTCTTGCCTGCTACCCGCACCGCCACCTGAGTGACCAGGAGGACCTGATGGGGGCCCGCCAATGAGGCAAGAGGATTGCTCGAATGATTTTGTGAGGACCCAGTCTCCCGGCCATATGCTGTGACCGGGGCCCTCGTACCTGATAGATAAAGCCTCTCGCACCTGGTGATAAATCAAATACAGATTTTTAGTTAACTGGCTACAATAATCAGAAAGAAGTACATTTTCGACCTCGCGTAAAAAAGAACGGGGCTTTGGGACATTCCAAATGTTAGCTGGCCTACCCATGACCACCTCAAAGGGAGAGAGCCCAGTCTTAGTTTGAGGGGTTGTCCTCATGGACAATAACACGATCGGTAAGGCGTCCGGCCATTTTAATTTGGTGCGGCACACGTCTTAGCAAGCTTGTTCTTGATGATACCATTATGTCTTTCTACTAGTCCAGCACTCTGTGCATGTCTGGCCGAATGTAACCGTTTATCGATCTGTAATCCCGCGCATATCTACAGAATTACAGCAGCGAAAAAATGTGGACCATTGTCCGACCAGATGACTCTTGGCAGACCAAATCTTGGAAAATATTCCTTCAGCATGTTTTTTGCCGTGGTCATGGCTGTGGCAACTTTGAAGGGAAAAGCTTCAACCCATTTGCTAAAGGCACAGATGACAACTAATACGTATATGAAGTTATGACAACGCTCCATTTCAATAAAATCAAAATGAATCACTTCAAAGGGGACAGACAGAGGACCAAAACTACCCTTAGGAGTTGATGTGCCCTTTCCCACATTGTGCTGTAAACAAATCATACACCCCTGAACAAAGCGTTCAGCTACCTTAGGGATTTTGTCATTTACACACACATTTTGCAACATTTTGGTGACCTAACGAGCACAAATATGGGTAGGACCATGAGCCATAACAACCATCATCATAATATATGCGTCAGGCAGTAACCATTTCCCTTCAACTTTTTCCACCCAACACCCGTCATCGTCCAATTTCGCAAAACCCTCAGCCCATTTCTTAGGTTCCTCTAACGTGGCATCAGCTTGAATGTTTTTTACAGAGTCAATACCCTCATCCAAAGTACAGGCATTTGTGGCTTCCCTTGCAGTATACATTTCTGAAGAGATATCAGTGGCAGTCTGTTTGGCTATCTGGTCAGCAAAAGCGTTCCCTTTTCCTACATTATCTACGATCTTCTGATGTGCTGCGCATTTCATAATAGCTAGCTGAGTAGGGAGTGCAAGCGCAGAGAGCAACTGTACTATCAAGGAGCCATGCTGGATTTTAGTGCCATGTGAGGTCAAGAAACCTCTTTCTGCCCAAAGTCTGCCAAAGTTGTGAACCACCCCAAAGGGATACCGACTGTCAGTATATATGTTTACGGTAAGCCCTTCGTAAAGTTCACATGCTCGGGTCAATGCTGTAATCTCTGCGGCCTGGGCGGAGTTATGCATGATTCTTTTGGTCTCCACGACCGTTCTCAATGTGGTGATTGCATAAGCAGCTGTGGATGTACCATCAGGGAGTTTGAAACAGGAGCCATCACAAAACAGCTCCCCTTGTGGATTATTCAAAGGAATGTCTCTTAGATTGATTCTGCCTTTGGTCTCTTGTTCTGTAGTGTAAAGGCAGTCATGTGACTCTTCGATACTGCAAGCAGTACCTTGCGGGAAAGGTAAAAGTTCAGCTGGATTAAGAACACAACACCTCTTGATTTGGATGTGCGGTGCAAACAAGATCAATTCGTGTCTCGTTAATCGTGCAGAGGTGAGGTGTTGCGTTTGTGTTCTGTTTAATAGAACATCTAAAGAGTGCGGTACCATCAGGGTTAAAGCATGGCCTACAACCATTCCCTCGCTCTGTTTTATGGATGCAGCAGCAGCAGCGACAGCTCTCAAACATCTTTGCAAAGCGCATGCAACAGGATCAAGGGCGGAAGAAAAGTAGCCGCATGGCCTATTCTTCCCTCCGTGTTCCTGCGTTAACACAGCCAAAGCACATCCATCACATTCATGCACATACAACACGAAGGCCTTTTCATAGTTTGCTGTGCCCAAAACTGGTGCCAAGCACAATGCCGTCTTGAGCAAATCAAATGTTCGCTGGTGTTTCAAGTTCTACCGCAATGGCGAAGAAATGCCCTTCTTCGACAAAGCCAACATTGGTTTAATAACTAAGGAGAAGTTCGGGATCCACTGTCTACAGTAAGAAGCCATTCCTATCAAGGCTCTGACTTCCTTCTGTGTATTTGGGACAGACATGCTACAAATTATTTTTATCCGTTCAGGCGTCAACCTTCTTCTCTCCTTTGACAGGAGATAGCCTAAATAGGCGACCTCCTGTCGACAATATTGAAATTTTTTAAGCAAAGCTTTGTGTCCATGTTGTGCTAGGTGAATAAGCAACAACACGGTGCCCTCCTTACAAGCGCTCTCTGAGTCAGCAGCTAAGAGAAGATCATCTACATACTGAAGCAGTGTACAAGTAGAGGGCAAATCAAGTGTGTCGAGCTGCTCTTTCAAAGCCCTACTATAGATGCTAGGACTTTCCGTGTAACCTTGTGGTGCACGGGTAAAGGTAAACGAGTGTCCCCCTAGGGTGAACACGAACAAGTATCTACTGTCCTTATGTATAGGGATACTAAAGAAGGCGTTCTTTAGATCCACAATGCTAAAGTGAGTAGCTGAAGCCAGAATCATGGTCAATATTGTTGTCACATCAGGCACAATGGGAAATTGTGGAGCAACGATCTTATTAATGGCACGTAAATCAATAATAAAACGGAAGGGAATTGCATTATTGCCTTTTTTGTACACGGGCAAAATCGGACTATTGCACAAACTACCTGCAATTTCCTCAATCACCCCTCGATGTACAGAATCAGAGACGATGCATTTCAAAGCTTGCTCACCATCGACCGAGATCTTATACTGGGGGATACGTGGCAACTTTACTCCATGTTTCAAAATAATCTTAATGGGCTCAATTTGCAAAACACCAACATCGTTGTCGTCAATTGCCCACGAACACTCTGGAACATTACTAAATTCTGGTGGCAAAGGTCTGGTTAAGAATTGGGAGACAGAAAATTGCTGTGGTGAAATCGTCAAATGCACTCCATCAGAAGAACAATGAATTACTGCATTTAATTCTTTCAACAGATTCAACCCCAACAAATTCTCTCCACAATTCGTGGTCAAAAGGAATGGACAGTGGTCCGTAAATGGACCCAAAGAAATAGGTACCGGCGAAGAAACCGGACAGACGACTCGTGTGCCAGAAAACCCGACAGAAACATTGGTTTGCCCTGACAGTGAAATGTTTGGAACCTGTGAATGATCAATGGAACACTTCTGTGCGCCTGTATCTATCAGGAATAGATGTTTCCTATTTCCCACTATCATTTCAATGTAGGGACCTTTCTGATTAACGGGAATAGGTGTTGGTTCCAAACCCTGCTTTGGGCAATCCTAGTGAAACAGAATGTCGTCGAAAGGAAGTTCTTCAGAGAGGTAAGCGGAAGAAAGATGATCAAAAATGTTTCTATTGTCCACACTTGGTGCCTGATTGTCCTGTGAAAAACGTTTCTATGAATCCTGTGAAAACTGACTTCTACCAGGACTCCCTGCCCCTGAGCTGCCTCTGGATCATCTACCCATATTCCCAAATGCATTATTCGACCTCTGCTGGAGGATCGGGCATTGTGCACGCCAATGAACCTCTTGTCTACAATAAGCACACTGTTTTATGTTTACAGGACCCAATGGCGCATTTCCCTGTGGAACGTACTGACCCCTAAATTGCAAAGTACCCCCTCTAGGGCCTCTAACAATCTGCTGCAATAATACTTTTGTCTTTAAGTCACCTTTTCTCTTTTCAACTCTTTCTTTTTCGTTACTGACACAATTCTCATAGTACTGAGCGATGTGTAGTACTTCTGACTGAGACTTCGCTTGCCAAGCGCTATCGGAAGACATAATTTGTGACTAGATGTCAGGCAGCAATCCACGCACAAATTTATCCACGAATAGTCATTTCCCAGAATATATGCTTAAGTCTTTCCCACTGTAATCTAAAAATACTTGTTCGAACCGGTTAAAGAACTCGGTAGCACCCTCATATTTTCCTTGGACACAGGCCGTAAGCTTGTCCCAAATAATCCTTCTTTCAGGAATTATAGTTTTCAATTATGTAACTATTCTATCAGGCAAAGTTAGTATTACCTGTGGAGGTCTCTCACCAGCTGGCCTTTCTCTATCGAATCTAGCCATAGTATCCCATTAATCTCCTAACCCTGGTACATCATCTACAGTCCTATCTGCTTCCATAAATCAATAGGCAGGAGTACAGGAAATAACAAATCAATATCACTTAAGGTGAATACTGATGATTGCAAGACGGATTCTATTTCTTTATAGAACCCTGTCGGATTCTACCTAATATCGGGAATAGATTGTTTTATGATGTTCACTTCCTGTCTCGAGAACGGGACGTGAACATACTATGACACATAATGTGCAGGGATATCCTGGGCAGGTGTACCTGCTGCAGCATTAGCATGAATCTCTACTTTTGGGACAAATGTCAGAGGAACCTCTCTCATAGGTAACTGAGAAGTAGGCAACTCTGAACACTTACTAAGCAGCAGAGCTAAATCCAGCGCTAAAGCACCTGAAGGAGTGTCAAACAAAAAAGCCTTCTAATAAATGCTCAATAACTCTGCGGGACAACAAATCTTTCTTTTTACGCACGTACTCTACCATTACCTGTATCACTTTCCTCTGCATTTCTGGCATATACTTACAATACGTGTTATATACTTCAACGGGAGTTATCGACGTGTCTGAGATCCACCTAATCGCATTTTCGTACAAATTCGTGTTTCCTCATTTATTGATTTGAGACAAGGAAAGAACCGTTTCTGCACTAACATAGCATCCAAACTATCACCATCTACATCTTCATTCTTTAACCTTTCCAACTCCCTTCTATACCCAAAAACCCTCTCGACATGCTCTTGTACTTTCTCTGCAGTATCTCTAGAGAATGCTAAAGTATTCAGATCCCTTAACCCTTGTGGGAGATCTTTATAATTTAGTCTGTTCCACATTACACATAAATGAATTCCTAATCCTTCAATAAAAACGTTTACCTCAGGAAAATTGTCTAAATTACAAAGTGTGGCAAGAACATCGGCTGTTCACCCCTGTCCATGCAATGTTTAGCCCACACGGTTAATGCATGCTTTTTCTCTGAAGGCACAGTATTACGAGTTACAACCCTCGATCCCGCTCCCCGATCCACTACAAGTGGTGCAGAACCACTTGGAAGAGGGAGGGTAGGCAATTTTTGAACATCCTGAAACAAAGGTACTATCACTGGATATATGGACCCTCGTCAAGATGCCAACTCGGACCGCGTGCTCACCGTCCAGGGATCGGATCGTGCAGCCCTGCTGAGGTGTCGCGTCTCATCCAAGAAAGGGGCCCCCTTTTACACCGTCCGATCCCGGTCCAATAGCCGCATCAACCTTCAACGAGCTGGCATCAATCTTGAGGGTCCCTATTCGGGCTCCATCTGTAAAATCAAAGAAAAATATCGAGGCTGAATACCCCAAAATGAAATACACCAAACGTGGGTTTATGGGCTTATACAGATTCACAGATCATTATTCTGTAACTGTACAGTTTTACAAAGAAACAAAGTATCAGATAGCTATCTGGCCCTCAGAATATCACAGCGAATACCAGCCCTTTTGGTGTGGGAAGTGAGAGGTACTGGACGTCTAAACATTTACATCTTTTATACATTTTCCAATCGTAATGTCCAGCCCCTCTGCAGGTTAAGAATGCTCGGTCTAGGGTTCGTGCCGAGTTCACCTCTAGTTTATCCAACTATACGCACGTGGATTATTTCCAGTTTGTACAACAACAAGTCACAATGGCAACAGTGTATCTTCGGATTTAACATTAAGCCTTAGTACACGTCCTATACAATGTAGTTCAACAAGTGTTCACAATTAGTATTTAAACAACATTGTATTTGATGTATGTCCGCGGATCGGACTTGTTGGCGCGGGTAATCCTCGATCTACAGGTCAAACGTAGGACAAGGTCTCATTACACGACCCTAACATTTGGCCTACGGGTAGTTTAGACAATAACTTTTGTGCGAAGGTCAGGACGGCTAGGTTACAAGCGGGAAACACTGTCCACCATTTTAGAACACAGAGTGACTTTGAAAATGGAAATCAAAATGGCAGATAGACCTAAAATGGCGGCTAAGTCAATCTAAGATCGGAACTTTGCAACACGGATTTCTTCGCAGAGCGACTGGGCTTAGGCCAATATATACAATAAAGGAGGTACAATATGATATCCCGTTTACCAATCTGGTCTTTCATATACTTTAGCTTGAAGCTTTTCAATACCTAGTGCTTGCCAAGTGTTCTAATAACTTGGGTTTTACCTCACCTCACCAGGTCATATGCCTTGTTGGTTCTTCAAATACTTGTTAAGGCTTCTGAGCATTGGCCAATGCATCCCTCTTTTTAAAAAAGAGTGTGCATTATTATCAGTGTTTGTAAAAATTGATTGTGTGAGAATTGTTCAAAGTAATTCATTAGCCTGAGATTCGCCTAACCAGACTATATGCCTACTTGGTTTTCTCTTTTAAAAAAACTGTTTAAGTGTCTTAATACTGGCTAAATATATTTTTGTAAAAAGACTGTGCGTCCCTATGGGAACAGGACAGAATTAGGACTGACATGCACCAATAGTTAGGGCTGACACATTCTTCCAGTTACCTATTTAATCTAACTTTGTCGAGATGCCACGTCACAAACTCGTTGGTTATTTGCTTTATATTACCCTTGGGTACCACGCTTAACATTCTGATTATTTTGCGTGAACAGGCTCTAATCTATTTTCAGGCCCCTATATTTAGGGCTGACAGATTCTGCCATTGACCAACTTATTGGTTGTTTGCTCTATATTATGCTTCAATACCACGTTTATCATTGTGGATACTTTGCGTGAATATCTTTACTGTCTATCTTTATTTTCACAGTATCCCCTTTCCGCTCATCATTCTGCATGACGCCAGTCGGATTTTGTATTAACACGCTTATAGATCTTCCGCGCATGCGTGGATAGACATCATTTGTTTATGTTTTTGCTGACGCTACCATGCATGCACTTGTGTGCCGTCAGAGATATGACGTTAGGACACTCCGGCTATGCGTTGAGCGCATGCGCGAGCACTCTCCGGCTACTGTGCATGCACTCTGGCGTGTCATTATCATTCGGTTATTTAAGAAGGAGCTCCATGGATGAGCCACATCTTCCTCTGGCAGGATGTGGTCCACCATGGTCCCTTTGTCGACTATCTGTACCTAAAAAGTAAGTTATAGGGCTGACTCTTGCTATTTTTCCTTACCGTACATCTCTCCATGTTGATTTACTTTTTGCTTCCTTCTTCCTTTTTTTGAACCTGCAGTTGATCGCCTGACGGTGATACTTCTGGACACTATTTTAGAAAACAAATCTCCCCTCTGCTTAGGAAGTCATCTTTTAGATGACCTGTGTGACACCATGAAATTTGATGTAAGTTTAGATAGATCTATTTATAGAGATCACTTGAAGTTGAACCAAATTACTTATTCGCTCCTTGTCTGTTTCTTATCTACAGTACAGTTTTCTAACATTACGACACCGGAAAGTTTCGGAAATCACATCCCTTTGAACCATCAACAACTTTGTTTAATTTATATATTCACCTTAGATGGTGAGTGGCTCTGTGATCTTTATCACTATGGCTTCTTTGAATAGCCCACCATCAATATCTAGATTATTAGGATTACCTTGCACTGACTAGGTCGACTCCTCCTCCAGACTTGATTGTTTGACTACTCCTTTTGCAAGTGATGTTTACCTTTAGCACGAGCTGAGTATGTTTTCATAAATGAAAAAAGAGTGTTTATTTCATTAAAGCAGATCTAGGGATATCTGCAAAATGACAAATGTAAAAATGATGACCCTTTTAAAAAAAACATTGAAGTATCTCACCATGCTAAAATTTATTTTTCTCTATTTCTCTAGAAAGTTGTGAAATTGTGATAATGCCCCTGAAGGAGAGTGCACACTCGAAACGTGTTGGGCCTAACAATGTACAATAAATAACTATGATTGTTTTGATATAAATATTGTGAGATAGTTATTTACTTGCACTGTCTTACAAAATTAATAATTGATTGAAAAAAAATGGTGTCAAACTGTTTACACAAATTGCTGATTACTTTATTAAGTTATTGATCTGTTTTACAGATAATAGATAGTGTGCAGGGGACGGGAGTTCCTAAACTTCTTTTAGGAACAACCACTCTTTCTCTCTTTATGTATCCAACCTAGATGCCAAGGTTGAGTTTTTCTCCCCTGCACCTCAAATATCCCTCAAATATCCCTATAACCTTAGAAGGTTTTACTGATATATCGCCCTAACTTCTATTCAATACAGGTGTGCCCTTGTGTTTCTCCTTTTTCATATTTTACATCAGTAACATACCATTTGATTGCCAGAGCCTTAATGACAATTGTGTCACAATTGTATCGTGTAGGAAAAAGCTTTAGGCAGGTGTGTAACACCAGATGGTCAATGCCATCATACTCTTGCAATAATATGGCATCTACTCCTGTCTTGGAGGCATCAGTTTGGAGGATGAAGTCTTCTGGCATTTTCAAAACTGGTTAATTACACCATATATTCTTCAACCCTTCGAAACCTGCATGATATTCTCTCTTCCATTGAAGTTTCTGGGGTTGGGCAATTTTCTGCATGTCAGTGAGATTTGCTGTTATGTTTGAATAATTGGGTATGAACCTCAGTTCCCTCTTGGTCTTGGGAGGGGAGTTTGCTGCACTGCATTAACCTTTTCACTTTGGGGCTGTTTCAGGCTGTTACCCTCAAACAAAACAAACAGATATGTAATGGCTGACTGCACAAGATGGCATTTGCGAAGATTGGCAGTAAGACCATGCCTCCTTAAGGCTTGGGTGATCTTATAGTGGTGATTTACATGCTTTGGTCAACTATGACTGTCTGTTACTATGTCATCAAGGTATTCTCCACAGAAGGCTCCATAGGACTTTAATATTCTATCCATAGGGAGTTGAAATGTGGCAGGGGAACCATGAAGCCCAAAGGGTTAAAATCTTTAATGGGAAAAGCCTTCAGGTGTTGAAAATGCAGTGTTCTCTTTATCTGCAGGGTTCTGTGGTACCTGCTAGTATCCTTTTGTTAGAACTATTGTGGAAATGTAACAAACCGATCCCAGTTCTTCAATTAGCTCATCTATTTATGGCATTGGGTAAATGTCAAATATTGCTATATAATTTGTTTTCTAAATTCAATACAGAACCACCATGATTGGCATAGTTTAGCAACCATTTCCATGGGTGGTGACTAGGGGCTCTCAGATGGCTCAATGATGTCGATGCTGACCATTTCTTCAACCTCTCTTTCCAGGGGATCCAGTAAGGTTTCTAATAAATAGTTTCCTCCTGTGGGGTTCTGATATAGTGAAAGAAATTCAAAACCCTATCTGGTTGTTCCATAAACACCTCTGGGAATTGCGCCAACAAATCCCTAATATCGGGCTGTTGCGAGGGGACAGATCTGAGAAAACTAGGGATTTTTCGTTTTCTGAATCAGTGAGGAGACCAGCCATGGTAACTGTGGTCTCTTCACTCGAGTCAACCCTCCATTCTTTAAGGAGATTAATACGGTGCACCTGGGTCTTTTCTTTCTGTCATAATGGGCTACAAGATAGTTCAAAGGACCTTTTTTTCCTAGGATTGTATACGTTCCAAACCATTTTGACACCACTGTGTTCTAAGACGTTATTAACAGAACAAATACATACTGCCCTACCGAGAATGTCCGGGGGATGGTCTTCTAGTTATAGTTAGCCCTCTGATGTTCCTGAGCTTGCACCAGATGTTTTCGTACAATCTCTCGAACCATTGCCATGTGAGATTTTAATTTCTGGGCGGTTTGAAAAATTGTTGGATGGCCTCTTCTCCTCGTGCCATGTTTCCATTAACATATCCAAGACATCCCGGGGGTTCTCTCCCATACAGGATCTCAACTGGGAAATATACAAGACAGGCTTGGGGCGTTTTACAGACTGCAAATAGGTGTCCTTGGGATTATGATATCCCAGTTTTTACAATCAGCTTTTACCAACTTCCTCAACATTCTTTTCAGGGTTTGATTGACACATTCAATTAGGCCATCGGTTGGAGGATGGTATACTGAGGTCCTTAATGTTTTTATGTTGAGCATTTCCTTGACCTCATACATTACCTGAGACATAAAGGTAGTCCCTTGATCCATGTGGATCTTTTTGGGAAAGCTACCCTAGAGAGGAAGGGTGGTAAGTGTTTCAGGATCTGCTGTGAGGTGTTATGTCGCATTGATAAGTCCTCAGGATAGTGTGTGGCATAGTCCACTATCAGTATGATAAACTGGTTACCCAGTTTAGATGTTTCCAGTGGTCCTATGATACCCATAGCTATAATTGGAAAGGGTATGCAAATGATAGGTAATGGTTGAAGGAGGACTGAGGGAACCTGGGTAATGGCAGTTTTCTGACAGATCTCACATGTCAGTACAATGCTCTTTATGCCTGCAAACACCCCAGGCCAATAAAACATTGGGGTTATTTGACATTGAGTTTTCTAGGGGGCTAGATCAAGTACTACCCTTCTATGACTCCAAGGAACTACCAGCTGCACACAATACATCCCTTGCGAAGTCTTATCGCCTCTATACAATAAGCCCTTTTTAAAAAAGCAGAAATGATCAGCCTGATTTCTTTCCTCTTCTTCAGTAATTACCTCTGTAAAGGACTCCGTCAAATTCAGGTCGTTCCTCTGAGCGAACACCAAATCTGGAAGGAGGTCAACCTCTTCAGTGTCTTCGTCACAAATGACATTGCATAATGATTTGATATCATTTACATGAATATAAAAATGGTGTAAGCTTTATGTGAAAGAGGAGGATAACTACCCAAGAAGAAGCTTATTATTCTGACCATTGAAATATATTTAAAGACCTCTTATAGGGTTAGTTCATTCAAAAATGTTATGCTTTAAAAATGTTGTCCATAATAAAAAATATATATCGGCATTGTTTTAAAAAAACAAATCCTATGGAAAATAATTTTTTTAATGACTTATAAAGCATTTATTTGCAAGCACTTGGAGCCCAGGACCTCAAGCGCCAGCCTCTGCTCCTCACTGTAGAAGAACTCTGACTTTGACTAGCTCGACCACCAGTTCACATTGTTGTGATTCAGACACTGGACCTGGGAGAGAGCCATCGTGCCCTTTTCTCTATCCTCAGACACCAGGGCTTCCCACAAGAATCTTCTGATGCATTGCCCTATAAAATGTTGAATTCTCCTTTTCAGTAACTAATAGGCTGCACCTTTGAGCAATACACATGCATAAGGCAGCCTTATGCCTTTGTATTGCTCAAAGGTGCAACCTGTGTGTGTGTGTGTCGCCCACCAGGTTGATCCTGAAGGGCCATCTATACTTCTTTCCCTCGCACTATCTTGCCCATTTCAGTCACTCCCCACCCGCAACTTTCTCTTCCTAGTCACACTTTTCTTCCCCTCAGAACTCACCTGCTCTCCTCAACAGGTTTTCTATGGCCGATAATGGCCCTCTTGCTCCAGGCGATTCCTTTCTTCCCAATAGTGCCCCAGGTGATTCGCGTGCACACTATTGCGTTTGTGAAGTAGAAGGATGCAAAGCAGACAGTGCACAGCACGAGTACACGTGTACAAGACTCTCCCAGCTGTGCACCATGCATGCCACCATCGACTCGGAAAAGCTGACCTTTGGAAAAGGACAGCACCCTGAGCACTGACTATTTCACAATTACAGCACCTGTGCATAAAATCATGCGGATTCCGGGTAAGTAATGTGGAACTCCCACGAAAGTCCACCGGCTTTGAATCCTTGCAACTTTTGGAGGATTGCCTGTCCTAGATATCAATGCGATGTGTACGAATTATCAGTGCTTCTGAAAGCCCAGCACGGCTGGGTCACAGTCAGTCCATCACCTGTGGGGTCCCACAAGCTGGTGCAGCTTAGATTCCAGTCATTCACACCAACCAGACTTAATTGAAACCGGTAAGGCTGGCCAGTACATCCTGTGCATGGGTATTTCTTGTGGAGACCAGAAGTGCTGGATCAGAGTCAAGCACATGCTACTCACCACAATGCCTTTTGATTGGAGCATAGGGCAAGAACAGGTTAAGTCATCTGTCAGATTCGACGAACCTGTGCCTATGAGAGGTCAGGAAAGCTGGAGAGCGAGTCTCTGTTTCTGAGAGGCTGGTAGGACTAGGCCAGCATCAGTCAAGCTGGTCTGGTCAGCTGGAGGCATTGTTGGGCCGCAAGTTTTCGGATGGCTCGAGCCACATTGTATCTTTGAGTTCCATGCAGCAGGCCAGTTCTTGTCCCTGAGAGGGGGCCTGACTCTATCCCACCTGGAAAGAGGTGGTTTGACAGGGCCAACATCCCAAGGCTGAGAGAGCCTAGTGTTCTGCGGTTCTGGGCCCTTTCAGAGTGCAAAGGGCAGAGCAGGTCACTGACTGCAGGGTGTTTAGATGGAAGGAAATTGTCGATCGCTCCTGGGTGTTAGAAGGAATTGCAGACACTCCGTAGAGGGAATGAGGGGAGAGCACTCTAAAATGTTATATAATATGAGGGTTTGCATTGTCGCTCGAGGTGTTAGAATGAATGGGGGTGCTATTCTTACTTGATAGGCTGCAGTTGCTAGACCCCTTGCCCCCCAGCTTTTCCCTCTGGACTCCAGCTGCAAGGAGTTAACCAGTGAACAAAGAAACAAAACGATTTGTCCACTGGCCCATTTTGTAGCGCTGCACTATGAAGACTCAAGTTTTGCTCGCTAATTCAGCAGCCGGCCCGCTCTGTAGAGTGCAGTGGAAGCAGATCCCTGAGTCATGTGCTGCGGAGTAGATGTCTTCAGAACAGGGATGATTTCTGCGAGTCACAGCAGGCACTTACACAGTCACCTGGGACACTGTGCATTGATAATGCTCCCTATGGGCTGATTGGCTCCTGTGTGGTGTCAATCAGTTGCCTGGCTGCATTGAAACTGTCTCTGCAGGCAAAGCAATAGTTTCCTTGTTCCACATGAATTCTACTGCTTTCACCTCGTTCTGAAGCCTATCTTTTCTGCCAGTAGTTGGGTAGTGTCCTCTGCTCAGTGACCCCTTCCTCAAACAGTTTAGCATTCCAGTTACCGAGGTGAGCCTCCCTGTGCCTGTGCGTTATTCTGTTGTCCCTGCCAAGCAGTTCACTTCATTCTGTCTCCACATACAGGGCACAAAATTACCAGAGCTAACAGCCAGATGATAGGCACTAACTCTGCCAACCAGAAGGTCAAGTCGAATAGATTAATTTTTAATGTTGTTAGCCAATTGCAGTGTGATGTTGAGACAAGTGCCTCTGGTTTCACGAGGCCAAGCATTTTTATGTTTTCATGTTGAAAAATGCCCTGTTCTCCAGCAGCAATAATCAAAAGCTCCCAGTAAGGGGCTTGTGCTTGATTGCTGCCGCAAGAGCAGAGCAATAACTTTCACACATGAAACTGATTCAGCCTACAAAATGGCTGCCCCCAAATGCTGGAAAAATAAAGGCTTTAAAAGTCATTACAAAAATTGTTTTCCTTATGAACATTTTTTAAAACAATGCCAATATATATTTTTTAATATGGCTAAGCATAGCATTTTTGAGTGAACTACCCGTTTAATAACTCATTAATCAATACTGTATCCTATATAACACATTCCCCCAGCTAGATACCTTTAATTGATTAACACTATGGAGTGTTTTTAAACAAAAAGAACAGAGCTGGAGAAAGGGCAGCAACTGGAAAAAAGAAGACCTAATCTACACCTCAATTAAAGAGGAGGTTCTTAACTGCTTTCCTAAAGGGAGCCCGAATGAGGAATTGACCTTATAGAAAGAGGGAGTGTATTCCATAAATGTTGGGCAAGGAAATCAAAACTGATTCCACCATATTTGCTCTGTTTGTACAGCAGCACAGCAAGAAAATGGTGTTAATTTGACCATAACACTCTTAAGATTGCTGGGCAGCCTTCTGGCACTCAGAGATATAACTGGGCACCATTCTATGTAGGCATTTTTAGGTCATGGTTCAGGCTTTGTAAAGAATTCAATTTTTTACTGGAATCGAGTGTGAGTTATGACTGGCTGCAGTAACATGTTGTTATTTCTTAAGGCTGAGGACAGCCCTGACCACCACATTCTGGATGACCTGCATTTTATTATTGTTGACGTCAGAGGTACCATCCAGCAAGCTGTTACAATAATCAAGCTGAGCATTGATTAGAGCGGAATCAATAATAGCTCTATTCTCCATGGCGAGGTAGGGCCTAATCAGGTTGTTTTAAGAAAGCGCAGGATGAGTGCAGATGAGATACATGCTTATCAAAAGAAAGCTTGGAGTCAAAGTGTACTCCCAGAGTTTTCACATCGGGGATACTTTATTACAACACCCGGCAACTGAGAAGTGAGTATAAGATGGGTTAAGTTTGTTTAGCCTGGGGGCAGAACCCATAATCAATAGCTCAGTTTTGCCATCATTGAGAGCTAGAGAGTACCATCCAAGATTGGATAGCAGCATAGATATTATTGAAAGCAAAGGTATCATCGGCATGCACACCAGACAGTTCCAAGATAACCTGGGTTTTGTCTGTGTAGTTTGTATAGCAGATCCCCATACTATTAAGCATATCTAACTGTGGCCTGGTAAAGGTATTAAACAGCATGGGGGAGAGGCATGAGGGGATGCCTGAAAATCCCCCATTGCCACCCTGGCCTTGCTGGGTCCCAGAAAGTATTGCATGCACTCTGCAGCATTTTTAGAACATCAGCCAATTTCCACCAGTCTCCTAATAAGCAGAGAATGGTCCACTAAATAAAACGCTGCTGACAGATCAAGAAGAATTAGTAATGCCATATGACCCCGGTCGAAAATGACTACAATGTTTGATGTGAAATCGAGCAGCGCTGTCTCGGTAACATATCCAACTCGAAAGCTGGATTGCCAAGCCCCCCACCAGATATTGAGCTTTGAAAAAATCTTGCAGTTGATTGCAGGCTACTTTGTCCAGGATTCTTAGTAAGAAGTGGACTTTGGTAATCAGGCAGTAGTTGCCTGCAATCGCAGGATCGAGATTGTCCTTTTTTAGAAGCAGTGTGATTCACGCTTCCTTGATGGAGGATGGAACTAGGGACTCAGTAAAAGAGGCATTTATGATCCTAGTAATCCATGGAATAAGTACCTCAGAGTCCTTGATGATACTTGAGGGACACACATCCCCCAAACATGAGGTGGGTTTCATGCCCCTTAAGATTGAAAGAACTTCCTCCTCAGACAATTGGTGGAACACAAATATCAAATGATCCTCCCAGAGTGGCAGAACTATAGGCACCAAGGATGGACAGATATTTTTCAAGCATCACTCTTATCATTCTCTGACATCTTGTTATTTCCTTTCAGTTCATGGAGAATCGTGAAGAGCTCACTTGAGCTGGATCTGGCCTCCAGGATTCTGCAGAGAAAATTGGTAAGATGGAAATCACTCATCTCCTTTATGCAGACGACCTAGTCTTAATCGATAAAATGCAAATTGGTCTGCAGAGACAATTAACAAAACTGGAAGAATACACTCAATAGAACAGTTTATCGATTAACATAGATACAACTAAGATCATTCAATTCAAGAAACAAAATGCAAAAAGGGTCATTCTGCTGGTCTATTGGTTCAACAAAATTGGGCTGTATTCCATCTATAAAATATCTGGGAATCAACATTGCATCAAGCGAGACGGATAAGGAACACACTTTGGCTTTGAAAGAGAACATCAAAACTCTGGCAAACCAGGCCGTAATACTAAAAAGAAAACCTTGCAACTTTATGCTCCTTCCAGTGATGGACTTTTATTGAGCAAAAGTTGTGCCAATCATAATTTAAGGCGCAGAGTTGATGCTGTTTTCCAAGGGTAATCTCTAGCCGTTTCTAGAAGGTAAATTCTGGAAGAGAGTTCTTGGTTTGCCAAAATCAACCCCAATTCATATAATCCGAAGAGGACTAGGCCTAATATCACTTATGGCTACAGTCGAATGGAAGGCTCTATCCTTCTTCCGGAAATACGTGAACCCAGAAGCACCGGCAAGTCTAAAGGCCATTAAAGAAGAGATAAGTACAGGAACCAACGCAGCAGGGTCAGCATGAGACCACTTATGCAAAATCCTCCTTGGAGAGCTGGGAGTCTCTCATGAAGAACCTCTTTTAAACCTGGATAAAATAAAATAAAAACTCTGGGAGAGAGATTGTATAGCTACTTGTTAGAATGCCAACAAATATAAACTCTTCAAAGAACTGACTAACAAAACCAAAGCCTATGGCCAAGTACCATCAGACATACTAACATTTCCAGATCCTGTTTATAGATCCGATCTGATGCAAAAGTTGTGCCTATCGTAACTTAAGGCATGGAGGCGATGCAGTTTTCCAAGGGTAATCTCTAGCCGTTTCTAGAAGGTACATTCTGCAAGAGAGTTCTTGGTTTGCCAAAATCAACCACAATTCATATAATCCGAGGAGAACTAAGCCTAATATCACTTAAGGCTACAGTCAAATGGAAGGCTCTATCCTTCTACAGGATATACGCAAACCCAACTGACTAATGAAACCAAAGCCTATGGCCAAGTACCATCATACATACTAACATTTCCAGATCCTGTTTATAGATCCGATCTGATGCGAATTAGGTTTAACCTGGTGCCAACAATGGAACTCGCAGCAACGAGATCTAAGGGAAGGGTTACTTCTCCCTATGGCAATTTTGCAAATCTTCAAACGCAGTGGAGTCCCTGCAACAGCTCTTTACACTGTGCCCGGGCCTAACAGAAATGAAAACTAAATTCTTTGTAAAATCGGTAGAATCGTTTCCTTATTTATCGGCAAATGAGTGGTGGGCAATGCTACTCTGAGGAGTTGAGTAAGTTTTACAATTGCCGCTGTAAAGTTCTTAAGAGAAAGCCTGACGCTGGACAGCCTTACAATCTCTAACAAAAGCGACATTTGCTTATAACATTTGGACAAATAACAGAATACTTCCCACTTCTCCTGTTTACGAGGATACCAGTAGTATTACGGGAAAGCAATGGACATGCTAAGTAAAGCACAAATGTCTTCTTTGAAGATAAAGGTCACAGAACACCGTAAGGTGTCAGTTTTGCTAAAACGTTTTGTTTAAAAGTAAATAAAAAATAAATAAGGGTGAGATTCTTAGCTACAGGTTGTACTCCAAAGAATATTGACAGTGCTTTTGACAAAACAAAATGTAAACGGAGAAAATAGCTTCTCACAAGTAAGACAAAATGGGAAGATAAAGATGGACTGGTGAGATTTATAACTCCCTTCAATATTAGAGCATGTGAATTGAGATCCAATTTGAATAAACATTGGTCGATTTTGCAATGTGACTTGGATTTGAAGTTGTGTAATGGACAACATCCAATGATCACTTTTTCTAAAACAAAATCAATAAAGGAATACATAGTGTAATCCAGCTATTGTCAGACAGGACAATTGGTTAACCAGAGAACATACAAGAAACTTTTTTTGTAATTGTAAAATATGTGTGTTGGCAGAGGCCAGCAGTGTTGTACATTATGATAAAGACAAGAAGAATGTGTGGTTTGTAAATCACAAATCACAATATTAGATGCATTACAAAATGTGAGAATTATGGGATATCATGTCCCTGTGATCTTATGTACATTAGGTCAACCATATGTCAGTTGAAATTAAGAATACTTTAAGATTATAGAGTGATAAAGAACAAAGATGCTAGTTATCCATTGGCTGTTCATTTTCAAGACAAATATTCTAGCATTCCCACACTGCTAAAATTTAGAGCATTGGCGCATATCCCTGAACATAAAGGGAAAGGGAATAGAGAGAGAAAACTGGAAAACTAGAGTCTAAGTTAATCATTAAATGTAATACTCTTAAACCAATGAGCAACAATTTAGAGCAAGAACTAGCAGTACATTTGTTAGAAAACGAATTGGGTGATTGATAGTTTATTTCTATCGAAAAGCTTCTAACAAGTGAAAAATACCATAAGACTGCACATGAGCAGGCAATGATAGACTACGCTAGCCGACCGGGGCAGCAACAAGATGGCACAAATATATTCAGAGCTGGATATGTTATTTTAGACATGTTTCCCACATATTTTCTGTTTAGAGTCATACAACTGCAAAGTTGATACTGATTGAAAGTATAGGAGTTTCTAATGATGCACTTTGTAAGCCCACTGGGGCAGTCAGTAAATGGCAGAATCGTTCTGTACAGAAGGATTTCCTGATGAGTAAAAACCACTCATGGGTTAGTCCCTAGTTGCCCTGGATGGCATCACTGATATGATAATTTGCACGAGCATTTTGAATATGGTGGATAACCAATGTGGCACTCACCAACGTATTTAGGCTAATTGTAACTGTACTGTTTATAATTCACAGCCAGCAATGACATTGAGAGTGATTATACTTTACACCAGAGGATGTTCTGCATAGAGCCCTCGTAATAAAATGAGTAATGTAATGAGTGTGTTAAATGAGCAACCACATTGTTCCATAATTACTCTGACCATCGACAAGTATCTGGGCTCATATTGAGCATACATCACATGATCAGTAAAACAGATCTCGTGACAATTCGCATATTTAAAAATGGAGACTAACTGTTGTTGAATGAATTTCACCTGACTAAGTGCTTGTGAAGGGACGGAACGTGTGGTGTGTTTGGAGTGTAGAATCCAGGACTACATTATTTTGTAAGTTCATGTTTAATTGATGTCTTTGATCATTGAATAAATCACAACTGTTTTTTTGCACAAGATCGAGTTCCCTGGATTTTTTCTTTGCTAACCTTGAAATGCCAAGGACTATCTGTGAGGAGTTTGAGGTTTACATTGATTTGGTTTGTGTTTAATGTTGCTATCGGCTCCTTAGCCACCCAGTAGGCACCTGCTCAATGAGGCAGAGCGTCACGCAGAGGAGAACGTGTTTGCCCGGATGCTAGGTTTGATTATGCTCAAACACGGATTGACCTGCACGTATATATTAGAAAATTGAAACTGATTAAGTTTAATCAAAATAATGAAAAAAAGGAAGATCGACAACTAACTAAAGAGAAACCATCACAATTATCAATCAGAGATATTTCAGCAATGTTGACATTGAATGTGCTAAAAGAGTCATTGAAATAAGAAGAACTGAAGGAGAATGAAGACCTAATGTGGAACAGCGGAGTCCTAGCACCAATAGGGATACATACAATGTTAACGGAAGAAAGTGGCTTGAAGTCGAAATCAAAATTCAATCCCAACATTCACATCTATGCAAACATAGATGCTTTTAATGATCTAGTATTGGATGAGTTGAGGAAATTAGATGAGTAAAAGGAAAGGCAGACAAAATGTAACCTAAATACTAACCAATGGAAGGCTATTAATAACTTAAGGAATGATGATACTATTGTAATCAAACCTTCTGATAAAGGAGGAAATGTAGTTGTGATGAACACAACAGATTATGTGGCTGAAGCTTTGCACTCATTGCATAACATCGGAAATTACACAACGTTTGATCACAAGCCGATTACAGAGAATCAAGAGGAATACAATAAGAAGCGAAATGGTTGATTTGGACTGTTAGAATGGGAAGAAAATGAATATTTAAGTGTGAGATATCCAGCAACGCCTACAATATACTTTGTACAGAAGATACGTAAAGGCTCCAAGAGACAACCAGCAAAACCAATTGTATCAACAATGGGGTCTCTACTAGAAAAAATGTCTAGGTACATAGATAAATACCTCTTCCCATTTGTAATAACGTTACCATCATACATTCAAGACACAATGGACTTTCTCACAAAATACAAGGCATCCCATGGCAACCAAAATATATGTTAGCGACATTAGATGTTGTATCATTATATACAAGCATTGAACATGACTGATGAATAAAAGCAGCACGACATTTTTTATTGAATAAATCAGCCAGCTATAGAGAACATCCACTAATGATACTAGAAATGCTCAGATATTTTTTGAAGCACAATGTTTTCATGTTCGATGGATGATACTACGTGCAAACATGCGGGACCACAATGGTGACAACATTTGTGCCATTTTATGCAAATGTATACATGGGGAAATGGGAAAATGAGAATTTGTACTTGTAAGAAGTTACCAATCTGATGCAAAAGATAATACTATGGAGTCGATATATTGATGATTTGTTTGTAATTTGGGAAGGCAATACGAGAGAGTGGCTACAGTGTGCTACGATCATCAATAACAATCCACAAAAAAGTCAATTTACAGAACAACATGACATCGATAGCATTGTCTATCTGGCAATAAGAATATAAATTGTGGGTGGAAAAATACAAAGTACCATGGACTAGTACGAACACTATACTAAGTGATAGGCCAAAAAAGTGGAAACCAATTACATTGCGCCCTCTGATTTTCACTTGGTGTGTAATGAGAGAAGATTGTATCAGCTGTTAGTTCATTTTCAACCCCATTAAAAGTCTTTGCTGCTTTTGTTTGCTTGAAAAAAGGTTTTTTAATTCTTAATGATGTTTCAAATTATTTCAAAGTATGCCTGTGTTCAGGTAAGCAATTTCAATGATTTAAAGTAAAATAGAATAGCAGCAGCAGTCGTCCTGATCGCGGTGTGGTTATCATGCCGCGATCAGGATGACTTTACTGAAAGAATGCCCTCCGAGGCAGAGAGGAACATCCCTAAGGTACCGGCATCCAACTCCCCAAGGCACGGGCAGGAAACTCCTCAAGTGCGGTGTCCAGCACCCCAATATTTGTGGCACGGGTGGCAGAACACCCCTGTAAAATTATTCCCGAGTTCCAAACCCCAAAATCTGTGGCATGGGTGGCAGAACACCCCTATAAAACTAGTGCCAGGTCCCAACCCCCAAAATCTGTGGCCAGGTGGCAGAACAGCCCTATGAACTGAGGGCCTGGTCCCCATCCTCCATCAAACACTCTGGAGCTTACAGGGGCACTCACACCTCAAAATTCCATAGGCATAACATTCTGTCAGGCATTCTTAAAGGCAAGCACTCATGCAGGATCAAAGCAGGGAACACAAGACACAACACATAGTTTACCATAAATGGTACATTTCTTGGGTTTTTCGATTTTACTTGTAACCATAATGTCCCTTTGACAAGGTTTTTTTCACTGAATTTCATAGGTTTTTATTAGTGCAACTTAACCATAACGTCACTTTAAAAAAGTTTTTCTGTGAATTTCATAGGTTTATAGCAGTGCACCCTAATTTCCTATAAGTTACTTATACCTATTTTTAATGATAATACCTACAAATCCCACTTACCTCCAATGTAGCAGCTTTACCGCCCGCAGACAGTATAAAAGTATACCAAACATAAAGCGTAACTGTACTCCTCATGTTATCAGTTTAGTACAACTCTTCATACACACTGAGATATAGCAACAGCACATTGAAAATAATCTTTTACCAAATGGTAAGTACACTTTATTTATTTCTCTATTATTACCATTTATTATATAAACATTTCTCATACGCAAACATCACCATTCTTTATTTTGACAGAAACGGTAAACACAATTGAGTGTCTAGAAGAGTACTTTCCTAAAGAAGAAATGAGGGATTATGACATCTGTAATGGTAAACGATATATGTTTGAATGCAAACAAATAATGCAACTTACACAGAGCTTATTGAAATATGAATTCCTTCTTTTTTTATAGTACAAACCACACTGCAGAGTAATCATGGAGAACCTTAACAACCACAAAGACAATCCCAACCCCAACTGTACAGAATGAAATCAATAACTTGTCTTTAAAAATAGATGAACTTAGCAATGACTTTAAAGAATTTGTAAATTATGTTAAATATCATTCATTTGAAATCTTGATTATCACTGCCCTACTTGTTCCTGTCAATCAGCAATCACCTCAATCATATCCAGAAAACATAAATGACAGACGGTTTGATGAAGCGTCTCTCCCTCTCCTGATGATGACTTTATAGAACCTATAAATACTGCTCTTTATGTTTCCCATTCCACTTCCCCATCGCTTCCTTAAATTAAGTCATTGGGCCTCATTACAAGTTTGCCAGTCTGGGCACTATGGTACCGGTAAGCTTGCTGGTACCGTAGTTCCCAGACCGGCAAACTACTAGTTGTTCTTGTGGGTACCTTTATGCCCGCCAGGTCTGACCTGGCAGGCGGAACGGCACCCACGAGCACAGCATGTCGGATGCACCGGCACCATTCTGAATGGTGCCGGTGCATCCAACCTCCCCATTCCCTTTAAGCCCTATGGGGCTCAAATGGGATTCCATTCTGGCAACCGCAAATGGGCAATTACCGGGTCCGGCAGGGGCGTAATGACCCGGTAATTGCCCATTTGAGGGTGCCAGAAAAAATTGCAAGGATGGCGGCAGCCTGCCAATTTTACTGTCAAGGCTATTGATAACTTGTAATGAGGCCCATTGTTTAAAGTATGAATATTTTGTATATTATTGTATTGTAAAAATTGTTTTTGTAAAACTCCAATTAGTAGTCCATGGACTATTTATATGTTCGTGTCTGCATCCACAATGGGCGATGTTCGTAGACATCGCACCTAGTCTGGATATGTCTGGTCTCACATGGTACAATTTTAATTAGTCTGTGAAAGTACATACCCAATCATAGATGTCACTGTGCATGCGCCGGTCGGCTTTTGATGCCGTGGTCCACAGACATTACAGAAGCATCAGGTACATCCCCAGACGCCATCATGCAACTGTGTCCGTGCAGTGTAATGATGTGTCCTCGATCAGTGTCCGGACTTTTTGGACATTTTGAAGCTGTATTTTCAGCCAACCTTGGAAGTTTCAAGTTAAAACGTTGCCATTCCCCACCTCCTAGCAACACTCTTAACACTTCTGTCAACTTTCAACAACTTTTTATGCCATTTTTTCATGTTCGATGTTCGCAAACGTATGACGAAGCTCACGAATATCACTATGTGACTGCGCCCCTGTGGCATGATGACGTGTCCACGATTGGTGTCTGTGCTTAACAAACATTTTGAAAGTGCATTTGTGGCCGACCTAGGAAGTTTGAAGTTGAAAGTCTACCATTCCAGAACTCCTATTGCCATTCTTAGTTGATCTCTCAATTTTTCACAACTTTCCAAGGCCTATTTTAAACTCCCGAGTCCGTGGAAAGGAGAACGTTCAGTGGACAGGAGAAAGGTCTGCGAAGGTTCCTCTGAAGGGACCCACCTATTACTTTTAGTCATTCTCAATCTGAAAGAGATCCTGAGAGCACCTGCTTTGGAGAGCTGCAAGAGAGAGAGATATCTGTCTGCAAACGGCATCTGTCATGGCCATGCCCATCCCTCCTCCCCAAGGGCCACCACCCCATCCACCACCCATAGGGCCTGGAAAGGAAAACAGGGGCACTGAAGTAGAAGAGGAGGAAGAGGAAGACGAATATGAGGTAGAGAAGGTACCTACCATGAGTACCCACAAGGAATCATCAGTGTGGCAGTTTTTTACTACCATAGGAGGTGTACCAAATGCTCGGGCTTCCCGTGTCGCATGCACTGAGTCGGTCACACTCAGTTGCTGACAACATGGACAGTACTCCTTTGGTACTACCTGTAAGTGCAGCCACACCCGCACATTCCACCCGGGTGTTCTGAGAAAGGCTGTTCCTTTCTCAGAAATTAGGCTTACCTTTCCCTTTCCCCATTTTCCCCAACTGCTCCTACCACCACAAAATCTGCTGCTGTGGGGCAGAGGATTCCTCCTTCTGCCTTGCAGGCAATATACAAAGCTGTTGATCTTTTCCTTTCTAGGACAACAGTTCTCTGCATTTACTGTGCCACAGTAGTCTGCAGGGGGGAGCAGCTTCGAAGTGCCTTTGAGACTTCTGTCAAGGAGCATGAGAAGCACTGCCCCCTACCTTAGATTTAAGGTCAGGCTCAACATCTTCCTCTGTCCACCTGTCCCTCCTTAGCAGTGGTTGCTGCCCCTTCCCCCCTTCACTCCCCCACCTTCCTTCTCCCTCCAGGAAAAAAAATACAAACAAAAAGGTTACATTGGCAACCACCTTTCAGAGTGAAAAAACTCCATCTACTTTACATTTTTGAGTAAAGTAGTAAGACTTAATAAGATTCTCCAACATTGTTTGGAGCATTATGTTCTATGCTAATAGAAATAATGGAGCTTTGCATACTAGAGATACAAAAATGGACAGAAATTGTTCTCTCCAGCATACAATAACTGCCATAACTTCCTAAAGACATTTTGTAGCCCTTTTTAGTCCGCAGACAGTATAATAATCTGCAGACTCCCCAGAGGATTAACGGGAAGGGGGAATTTAAACTCAATTTACTTGCAATGGTGGCTCTTAAAAGAATCTTTTTTAGTTTTTTGTTCCTTTGGGGTTTTACACACTATACTAACAATGCTTTACTGTACTGTACTTAGTTGTTTATCATAACGTTTACAAAAATTGCAGCAAACTGCATCAAACATTTTGTGTTTTTGCTTTTTATGTACTACTTTATGTACTTACTAACAAATGCTTCACTACATATTGTACATGTTCTGTTTCATTTTTTTCACAAAATCTGTTTCAAGGCATTCTGAACATTAGAAAGAAAAATCTGATATCCAACACATGTTAAATGTACTCTACCTCTTTAAAAAATATTCACTCCATCAAAGTTTATATTTTCATTATGGAAAGATGATATGATATGATATAACATGATATGATATGGCATTTATAACTTGCCTATACACACGTGTTTCATTGCGCAATGAGGCAAGGGAGGGGGAACAGATTGAAGACAGAGACAACGATCTTACTAGGCCAGGTGACAATGAGATCCCGCAAGTGCAGGGAGGAGGGAAGGGGAAAAGTGTGTGGGAAAGGTGGGGGGCAGTGCAGTACAAAGGATAACAGTAAAATAAATAAGGACAATAAATAAAGTCTAGCCAGCTGGTGGCAAGTGCAAGGGTAAGTGCAGACATTAGGTGTCAAGTGCTGGTAAGGGGCTGTAGGGATACAGAACAGTCCATGAGTGCAAGGGTTGCCAGAGGGGAAGTGCAGGTGTGCAACTGGTGGGGAGGGGACCTGGACCCGAGATCAGAGGGTAGCCAGGTAACCAGGGAAGTTTCAGTTTCAGCCAGGAGATCAGCAGGGGAGAGGAGGAGAGAAGGCAGAAGCCAAGAGGATGGTCTTGAGGTGCTTCTGGAACCGGAGATGGTTCTCCTCAAGTTTCAGAGAGGCAGGGAGGCTGTTCCAGAGGGAGGCCCAGCAGAAGAAAGAGATCTGCCACCAACTATTTGCTTGGAGAAGCGACTGACTCTGATGGAGTTGGAGGCAGATGAGCAAAGAGCTTGGGAAGGAAAATATTAAGGAAGAGAGTGTTGAAGGTACTGAGGCCCCATGCCCCAGAAGGCCCTGTAGTCAATGCAGAGGGCTTAGAACTTAATCCTCACCACCACTGGGAGCCAGTGCAGAGATTTCAGTCCTGGAGAGATAAGATCCCTGGGCTTGAGGCCAAGGACAAGTCTTGCAGTCCTGTTTTGGATGAGTTGCAGAGAGTGGAGAGTAGAGGCAGGCAGATTTAGAAAGAGGCTGTTGGAGTAGTCCAGCCTACAGAGAACCAGAGCTCTGGAGACAGTGAGCTTCTAGGGGAAGGAAAGGAAAAGAAGAATACATCTGAGGAGGTGTATCTGGTTGTGTGACTTCTTAGAGACATCAGAGATATGAGGAGAGAAGGAAAGTATGGAGTCGAAAATGACACCAAGGTTTTAAGCCTCACAGGTAGGAGTAGGAAGAGGGCCAAGGGAGGCCGGCCAGAGAGTGACAGGAAAGGAGGGAGCAGGTGTGCCGATGAGGAGAATATCAGACTTACTGGTATTGAGGCAGAGATCAATGGCGGCACACCACTCCTGGATAGCTGGCAGACAGTCCAAGATGAGAGACGGAGAAGAGGTGGCAGAATTGAGCCTGAAAATTAGTTTGTGTGTCATCCGCATAGCACTGAAAATTGGGGCAGAGAGAGGCAATGCAGTGGTCAAGAAGTGCCAGGTATTGGTTGAACAGCCAGCGAGAGAGGTTAGATCCCTGGGGAACACCATTCCTACATCCTGTAAAAAAGCACATACAGCTTGATTTACATTCCGCCTGGCTTTTTCAATTTGTGGAAAAAACAATTTTCAACGTTTCCACACCTTTGAGTTAGCTGTGAAAAAAACAGTTCTATTAGCCTTTTAAACATGACCTTCATGGCAAACTGCAAGGATATTCCAGCCACATAGCCCAAAATGTTGCCTCCACAATGTACTATAGTGATGGCTGGATGTTTAAACTGAACCATATTCTCGCACACAGTAACAATTCTGCCCACTTTAATACTCAAACTCCATTCCAGGAGCCTTCTAATTCTTCTAATCCAAGATTCAAATAGATTTCACACTGCTCTGTTTGAACCTTTAACCTGTGTACCCATGAATCCCCCGGAATCCACACACTCTGCTTCTTCATAGCCATAACCATTTGTCCTCGACTTTACACAAGAAAGAAAACACTTGCTGCCCTGTGCTCCTGTACACTTCAACTCCTCCTCCACAACCACAAAACTTGATTGGCTAATCCCCCCAATGTCCACAGACGTTTGCGACTGTCCATGGTCTCTGCAGTCCTATTTTTCATGCAAGCAATCCTTAAAAGACCCGGATGGCACGTGTCACAGACATCCGCAGACACCGTCACACAGGAAAGCCCTTCTACCCTTTTTCCTTTTATGTTTGTAAAACTCCCTCATTGGCTACTTTCAAACAGTCACACATCCATCCACCAATCTCATCCAAAAACTCCACATGTAACCCTGTCACCTCATTTCAACACTACAGACCTACATTTCAACTATCAGAATACATGTCTCTTGTCATTCACAGCCTCGTGCATTAAATACTAATGTGAACCTCTCCAAGATTTCTATTTGCAGAGTCAACAATATCTACATCTAACAAAAGATAGTACAGGTATATTTATATTTGTTAAAGTCAATAAGCATATTCTCTTTTTTAACCACTACTATCAAATGCTACGTATTGCAACATTCTGTACCTGCTCACATTACGTGCTACTGACTTACATGTACTGCCAACATATTGGACTTCCTCACACCAACTGCCACTTAACATTGTTGTACTAATCTTTCACAGCTGAATTTCCCTTACTTGTAGAAAAAGATAAAAATAGTGCAGCTCTAAATGCACATACACATTTTTTTATTTTCAAAGCTCCTAAACAGAAACATTTTTAAAAGAACACAATTTTTCCTTATGTATAAATGTCATACTTTCCAACCTTTCCCATCACACCCTTATAGGGCCATCATTTTCACCTGCTCACACATATGTGTATAGTGTCAATGTATCTATACATTTTTCCTTTCAAGAAATTCCTACTATACCCACGCTAACCTAAATACATCACTTGTCCTTACATACAAAATGCAAGCATTTTCCAACCACTACTATAACACACCATATACAAACAAAATACACTACTGCAATGACAAACTTCCACAGTATTACCACTAGGCCACAGTTACCCTACTCTTTAAAAACACTGCAACACATTACAAATCCATTGCACCACAAAGACTGCACTTTCATATTAAAAGCACCAGCACAATAATTGCTCTACTGCAAAAACATACATTTTCATGCATTTTTGCATCAAGGCAAACCTTGCTGTACAGCTAATACCATTCCATATTAGCCCTAGAGGAAATGTTCCTGCACTGCAAACATGATTTACATGTGCATTGTTTTTCACACCAATGTTTACCCTGTTGCTTATAATATGTCAAACTGCACTTGTCATATTGCAATTGTTGTAACAATATAGTTAACATACTTTACTACTCCACATATAACACAACTTTATTCACTCTTTTTTCCAATTATTTCTCCTACCTTAATAAATAACAACCTTTGTTACTGAAACTGCTTCACCATTACCACACACCATTTCGGGCTCTGAAACACTTGTGTAAGAGCGCAATAGAAGTAAAATATCAATATCGATATCATACCATCTAACTGTCTTTTACAATTACTGGAAAAAGAAAATTGACAAAGACAGCTAACAAACAAAGAAAACTATTTATGTCCTACAAAGTAAGCATATTAATATAGCATGAATATCTCTGTAATTGAAACAATGTGCTTTCACTATATATTAGCCTAAAGTATTCTTATCTACTCAACACTATTGTACTTTACTGTAACTCATTCTATTGCAGAATTCACACACTTTTTAATTCTATCTGACCATTGCTCTTTATTCAATACACCACCAATTCCTTACTGCCTAACACCACAACAATCTCCCATCAACTGCTATGTCTTTATTCTTCCATACTCCATCCAGCTCAAATCCTCTATTCCAATTCAAAAACGTTCACACTCATTGCATTTCAAATTACTAACAGACATTAAAACACACACACACACACACACTCTTACTCTGCCCTTTTCAATTATACCAACACAATCCTCATACCTATAAACTAAATCACACCATTACAGCAACCACTGTTTTCCTCAAACCTCCACTCCCTTACTCACTAACAGCAGTACTGTGCAACAGATTCTACCATCAATGCTTTATAACCCATTCCACATTACATGAAAATACTTATTTTATACACCACCCAATTTCAATGCCATATTTACCCATGCCCATCACACCCATAGAGCGTCCTACTCTTACAACCTTCCCAACCACACCTATCATCCCAATACACAATCGCACAGCACTCTATTCATCTCTACAATAACACTGACATGCATAAACATTTCACAGCATTGAAACACAAACTTTCTTTTTTCCCAACATACAGAAAAGTAGTAAACATTAAAACAGAACAGCCAGTAACCTCACTCAACAAAAGTAAAACAGCTAGCACTAAAAAAGTAAGCCACCCTTGAAATAATTACAAGCAAAAAAGATGTACATATAAAAGCAGACCTAAAATGAGCCTAACACTATATCTACCAATGTTAGCAAAGCCACAGTAAAACATTCCAGAAAGTCAATTTAAAAAAAAAAGTCCACTGTAGAGTTCTCAACAATCTCATACAAAACCTAAAAACTACTGCAGAAAACTAATCCTCGAAGCCCTAATTTATTTATTTGGATATATAAAGTGCCAGCGGCCCAAAGGCATTGTGGCGCTGCTACAAGGATACTTGGCTTTTGCAGAGGATACAATTTACATTTACATGAATATGTACATTACAGCAGGGATACAGCATAGGATATTTAGCCTGTGCAGAGGATACATTTACATTTATGGTATTATATACAATACAGCATGGACAGGTAAGGTACATAATAGCAGTTTGCATGGAGGAATATATAAGACAAATTTGATGCTATAGGGCCAGTTGCATGTTAGGCTATACATCTTTGAGGGTTATTGTAATGGTTGAGTTTTGAGTGCCTTGCTGAAAGAGGAGATTGAAGGTTCTTTCCCGGGAGCAGGTGGATAACGTATGCTGAGGTCTTGGGGGCTGAATGGCAAAGCTGGATCCTCCAGCTTTGAGTCTTTTGTAGGTGGGGACCGTGAGTTGGTCGCAGTGTTGGGTCCGTTTGGGTATGGTTGAGCTATCTCTATGGATAACTTCTGACAGGTATGGTGGGCCGTTTGGAATAGGCGTGCATATGTGATAGAGAGTGATTTGAAAAGAATACACTCTCTTACTGGGAGCCAGTGGGTGTTTCGTCTTGCTTGGGATATGTGCTCCCTCTTGGGAATGCTGAGGGCTGCTCTTAGTGCGTTATTTTGTGTAGTTTGAAGTTTACTCAGGATTTTGGAGCAGGTGCCTAGGAATAGGATGTTGCAGTAGTCTTATTTAGCTCCCACTGTGGCCCTTGCAATGGCTAGGCAGTTTTCTTTTGGAGAGAGTTAAGGTTAGACAGCATTAATGATCTTGGTAGTTAGTGCCATGGAGGACGCTATCACGTTCACTTGACGTGACATGGAGAGTGTGACATCTAGGTAAACCCATAGAGTTTTGGCAGCAGATCCAGTGGTGATGGTCGTGTTGTCAATGTTAAAGGATGCGTACTTGCTATCCAGTTTGTTGAGGACTTGTTTGGGACCTACTAGGAGTATTTCTGTCTTTTTGTCCATTGAGACAGAGACCGTGTGCCACCATCCAGGCCTGGATGATGGCGTAGATCCTTTTTGATGGTGGCTGCTTCCTGTTCATAGGAGCCTGTGAGTGGGAGAAGAACCTGATTATCATCGGCATAGTTGGTGTATGCTATGTCGCGATCATCACAGTCATTAAAGAGGGGGAGGGTGAAGATGTGTTAGAGGGTGGGTGACATCCAGGATCCCTGGGGAACTCCACAGGGGATGGGAGTAGGGGATGTGCAGTCCTGATCAGAGAATACTCTCATGAGTCTACCTTCGAGGAAGGATGTGATCCAGGAGGTAGCTTGTTGGGAGAATTGTGCTGCATCTTTGAGGTGTCTGCAGAAGAGCTTGTGATCCACAAGATCGAAATCAGCAGAGAGGTCCAGGAACAGGAGCAGTGCAGGTTTTCCTTCTAGGGTTTGCTATAGCTGCATTTTTAAATTAAGTAGGGCTGTCTCGGTCCCATGGCTTGGCCGGATTTCTACTAATTTAAACAGAATAAAACCACTAACTGAATTAATAATAAATTACAAAAATTCAGAACCATATTTCAATGAAGACGCTTATCAAGAAGAACAAATAAACCCTATTGCTATTGACAATAATTAGCAAGGCTATGAAGTGGTAGGAGACACCATTATGGCAAAAGAAACAATTATAAAATAAACTTCCCCAACAAACTTTCAACCAAATGTTCCATTTGTCCAAAAAAACATCCAGTGTACAAATGGATGTGCAGCTAAATATGTAATGTGCGCCAACAATCCTTCAAACTTTTACGACATTTCCGAAAACACTGCGTGAAACTAAAAGTTAAAAGTAGAACCGAACCTCTAAAAGCCATGGACTCCTTCCCCGTGTATCCACACAGGATTGCAAGAACATTCAGTAGCCTGCATTTCAGGAACTTCTCGCAAAAGCACCTTCCATCACATCAAAATGTCAGCAACACACTATTCCGCTATATGAAACTTTGTCCATAGATTGTACTTTGCAAAAAGTCCTGCTCTAGAACTGAACAAATAAATAACATTCTCCTACATAAAACACCCAAAGAACTGCTTTGAGAAATAGAACACTTGTTCACTTAGAAAATTCAGTAACTTTAGAAAACATTAGCGAAAACCTCACAAACACCAACCTCCTTACAAACACATACAAAAAAGAAATAGCAGTATCAAAACACATCTGATGAAATACCAGACAAAGGGCCTCATAAGGGGTTTGCAGTGTGGTACAAATGTGGTGGAAATGCTATTATTGCCACATTACCGCTCCGCCCAATCCTGCGTTTGGGGGAAACTCAGAGCATTCACCTCCAGCCCTGAGCTGGAGTTGAATGTGCCGACGTTCTGCTAATTTTCAGCGCAATTACCATGGCGCAATTACCGCCACAGTAATTGTGCCAAACATGCCCATTGAGTCCTATGGACTCAAAATAAATGGGGACTTACATCACCACTGCAACTTGGGATACCGGCCGACCAATTTGCAGTAACAGTCATTTCATTGGGTGGTATTCAAGCAGATTTACTGCCGGGATACCACCCAACTGCTGATAGAGCCCAAAATATGTGTCTGTTATTGCAGAGCTTTTTATTAAAAGAGCACTAAAATAGTAGATATAGCCTACTGAATAGAGGACAATGAGGAATCACAACATTTCCAATTAGCTATATATCTAACAGCAGAAAATAAATACAAATAACTGACCCTTGAATCGTTTGTACATACTGCAATACAAAGCTTGACAATAACTAAATGTCATCACGTGCTACTACTAATAACTTTGGAATCTTCACATTTCCAAAAGCTCTCCAACAACTTGTATGACAGCATTATAATCCACACAAGACACCCATGTTAAGCTCTAATACATCTTCAACCCAAAACTGTCAGTTACAACAAGGCATTCATGGCAACGTAGTATATTTTTCCATTAGATCTTAAAGCACATGTAGAATCTCTGGGAGTAAGACGGCCAATAGAACAATCTTTGATTGTACTCGCTTATGGTTTACCAACAAAAGACAAAAAGAATTGTCAACAACTAGTCTACTTTAACAGAGTTAGACAAGCCCTATAATATCTTAAAAAGAACAATGAATACTGCAGAGATATAAATATAGAGGAAAACCTAAGAGATACCAGCCAAATAATTGAAGATTCACCATAAACTGGCCAATTTGAACGTGTCGATCCTGTTACTGCAGCCAACATTTTAGACCAGTATGCAATTCACCCACTACATTACAAAGACAACTTAGAAGATGTATTAGAAACATATCAAATGCATTAAGCCAAAGGATCCTCACTTCACATTTGGGAGTAAAGTGTAGAAGCATATTCTTTTCCTCTACTCTTTCCTTCAGGAAAAGGATGAAAATATGATGTAACATCCACACAAATTAGTGCATCAGAATATCGCTCTTCACGAATGTGTTCTGAAGACCCAAGATTCAGACAAAATGTATAATACATTTTCCACCTCCTGTTCAAAAGCAAACTAGTAACTCCATGTTATGGAGTTGCAAACACTTTAAAAACAGGCTCTTATTTTTTAAACATGTCGACCACACAACTGCTGCAAAAGATGAAAGACAAAGATTAAGTTTTGCAGTCAAGTTTCACAAATCTCTTGGTAAACATGCGTGGTACAATAGAATACTGGTTCCAACGTCACACTTATGTACATTGTATGTTAAGGAACCTGGACCCAGCCACATGATTTGTTACTTTAAGTTGTGCAGAATATGGATGGGATAACTTGCATGGCTTCTTATGCACTGCAAACCAATATATAGAGAGAATTGATTTAATAACACCAGGAGAACTCTGTTCTCTTGACCCTTTCAACGTTTCAAGGTACTTTCACCATCGCTTCAATGCCCTTCCACTCTGAGAAGCAGAATACTTCTTTTTGAAAAAAGAATATCAATCCAAAGGAGAACCACACGTCCACATGCTTTGTGGATAAAATATGCTCCCTAATTTGGCCATGACAGTGATGCCAGTGTTTTACAATTTATTGAAAAATACATTACCTGTGACATCCCTTCAGAAACCACACATAGTGAACTATGTACACAAATCTTGTGCTTCCAAAAACATAAGTGTGCCAAATACTGCAGACGTTGATATAAAAACAAAGATAAATACTACACCAAAAGGTTTCTTTGGCTTCCCTAGACCAGTTTCTGCAAAAATGCACTCAAATAGCTTGATGTCTTCTGTTAGACACAGTGTAAAAGGAAAATCCCCTAAAACACATACAACATTAAAAGGAATGGGGCATGCAAGTACATCAATGATAAAAATGTGATAATTACCCTCTTGTGGAATGCAAATAAATACATACAATACATTGCAGACAATTCCACTGCAGTTGCAAGATATGTCACATCGTATCCCAATAAAGCTGAGAAGACACAGCTAAAAGACCTTTAGGATGACATATCATCTGTCAAAACACTGTCCCAAAAATTGTACAGCTTTGGCATAAAAATGCTGTCACATTGAGAATGCGGGTGCTACAAAGCTGCACACACTTTAACAGGTACACCCTTAAATGGAAAATCTGAAAACATTGTCTGACTAAACCTTGGTCCAGCTTCATCACGAAAAAGAGTACCGAAATCCTACCAAGAGATAGAAACAATAGCCACAAATGATTCCAACAGGCAGGACATTGTAAAAAACAATGTACTTGACACATACTATCCAAACAGAAGTACTGCTTTGGAAAACATGTGCCTGTATGACATAGCCCAAAACGACTCCTAAAAAAACAATTTTATGCCAGTTGTCACATTTTTAGTCTCAGCTTGTGAAGGAAGCCTAGTAAAATCTACAAATCCCAGCCTAATTAATCACATAAAGTTATCATTTAAATCTCCACAGCATAGCAAAATTAATTACATGGCCCTACTACAACTTTTCAAACCCTGGATAAAAGAAGAAGAATGATTAGGTGACCATGGGCCTCATTACACGGACGGCGGTAACCATGGCACTATTAGCACCATGGTTTCCGCCGGTATTTTACCAAATCCGCCATGGTGAATGGCGGAATTACTGCCCTATTCCAAGGTGTGTGGGGGCGGTAATTGCCCATTCACCATGGCCCTTCCCCATTCACATTTTTGCCCCATACGGCTCAATGGGAATGGGGAAGGCGGTAATTACGGTACCACAAATTGCGGTACTGTAATTACCTCCAAGGTCCCTTTGCGGGTCCCATCCTTAACGGCTGGTGAAACCAGCCATTAAGGTAGGGTCCCACAAAGGGACCTCGTAGTAAGGCGGTAAGGGTTTACCAGCAATGGTGCCCTTACCGGTACCGGTAAATCCTTATCGCCATCCGTGTTATGAGGCCCCATGACTTGAAGAAGAATTATTAGGTGACCACGACTCAATGAAAATGAAAGCAGTATAACAAGTATCAATGCTTAACAATATATACAAATGTTGGACAATGAACACCACCAAAAGAAAGACATTGAGGCTCTACTAGATAAATACACTCCTGAAGGAAGGCAACCTTCCCTTACAGGAAGCCAAGACCCACTTGGAGAACCAATAATTCTAAATGAAGCAGAAATAGCCATGACTGAGGTAGAAAACACCAAGTATCAATCTAAACAAGCTGAAGAAGACTTGTCAGTGCTCAAATCACAGCTAAGTGATGAACAACTCACAATTTATCTAGAAGTCACTGAAGAACTTGAACATGGACATAAACATGAAACTAAAACTTGTAACTGTAAAAATGATAAACCTCTGCTCCTGCATGTAAGTGGTGAAGCTGGTTCTGGCAAAATGTTCTGAATTAAAATAATCACCACATTTCTAGAAGGCTTAACAAACAACAACCTTTTAGCTGTTTTAACAGCCCCCACAGGTCTAGCCACCTACAGCATAGGAGGTGGAACTTTACACTGAATACTTCTCCTCCCAATGGAACACCAAAACAAATGAGAATACTTAAATGATCAGTAAAAGCTGCTACTGAAGTACGCAGAATTCTGGAACAAATTAAGGTCCTCCTGATTGATGAAGTAAGCATGGTTCCAACCTCATGCTGGGTTTAATTCATCTCAGAATGCAAGAACAACTGTTTAGAGGAAAACCTGTCATTATTTTCAGAGACTCCTACAGTTACCACCAGTAAAAGGTGAACCTAGTTCTAAGTAAAACACAAGGGACTGTTGTGGGTATTCCTAATGTGGGTTGCCCAATACTATGATCACACTCTGGAACTCACAGTTTCTTTGTTAGGGTGGGTTAGGATGGGTACATATCTTTTACTGGACTTACAATTGTAGGTTGGTGCACTCTGTCGTGCTAAAAACACACATATTAAGCCATTCTGGGCTATCTATGTGTCTGCAACTGTCCGGATGAAATTCTATAAACTTTAATGAGCTTTCTCTGTCAGGAAGGTGCAAGTCTGTTTCTTAAAAGACTGGAGAGTGTACATTGTATTCTCCAGTAAGTTCCTCTTTTGCATCTGAGCATTGAAGAATCTTGTAGGGCCCTTAATGTTTGTTTTTCAGGGTCCTAGTGAGAAAGACCCTGCCTGTGCTTGTTTCTTGAGCAGTAGGTCAGGTCTCCCAGTAGCCGACCGGTTTCTGTGGTATTCAGTGGGTAGACCACATTCCTCAGGGCTTAAGGGGGCATCAAAATGGGTGCCTCATAGTTTACAGTGGCAGCGTCGTCTGCATTGTTCAAAGTCCTCTCCCCTTTCCATGTAGTTAGTAGTTCTATGCACAGAAGGGTGAGGCAGCCTGAGACCTGCTGCTTTCGTCGGAGAAGAGGTCTGGCGGGCCGCGCGCGATGGGTTCTCAACCTACACGTAGTCCCTTCTCCATTTCCATGGTGATCATTTTTTTTGTTAACCTTTTATTTCCAATGGTTTGAGGGCCGCCACGGAAAGGGAGAAGGGCCTTTCACAGTGGCCCTTTTCTTAGTTTACTATGGCCGCCATGGAAAGAGAAAATGTATTACGTTTTCCTGTATGCGGTGGCCATATTAAAAAAATATTATTTCGGCTGTGAAATGCAACGAGCTTCACAGCCGGTAAAAAAAAACATTAGTACAGCGGTCTAACGTGCCAGGGTTCTAATGGTAATAAGCCCCAAGCCTGCATGCCATTACTGCATAAGTTAATGCCCCGGGGCCTTTGTTACTATGGGCTCCGGGGGCGTTACCTTATGTGGTAATGGACCACAGGCTTGGGGCTGATTGTGTAATTATGCTCTTTTTGCAATTCAGACAATCACTCCAGCATTCAAATAAACTCACATGGCCAATATGTCATAATAATGCTTCTAATGTACAATGCAGATGGTACCAAAAATAAGTGTAAGCTCACTAGCTTTACACATGGCCAAGTATCTCTTGGCAAGAAAACCTTCACAACAGTAGGCATAATCTACCCATTGGTGCAACAACCACTTCAGGCCACTATACTGCATATGTCAAAAAAGAAGTGGTTGGTTTGAATGTAATGACACTTCTGTAACTCGAAAACATAGTTTGCCAGCAAATCTAACACATGCCTACCTAGCATTCATACAACCAAATGTACTCACTAACATATCCTACAATACACAGTTAGAATACGCCAATGCGTATATAACTACTTTAAACATATTCTTGTGATAATACACTTCAAACATTCTGTTAGGCGGAAACCTGTGCAGTTCCCTCTGGGACCACTGCAAAAGATTTAGGACTACAGGTGTTTGGCAGTAAACCCACTTGGTAGCAGTCTGCACCACACAGATTCACTTGGTAGCTGTGGCTGAGCAGTCAGACCTCTCTCAAGAAAAGTTAGGCAGTATGTGGAGTATACAATATAGGGCAATTTACACAGTAGAACAAGCAAACACGGAACAAGGCTTCGGTGTAAAGATATAAAGGTATTTATTTATAACAACACATCTATGGAAAACACTCTGGCACTAATACGGCAAACAACCTCAATCACAATTACTTATACAAAGAAAAAGATCAATCTCCCTAACAATAGTTCGACAAGTCTAGGTTCACCGGCACCACTTATTTGCAGACAGAGGTGTATGCTTTAACCTAGATGGCACTCTAGTATTCGTTAGGACGGGAGAGAAAAATAAGGCAGGTTATGAAATCAACTTGGTACCAATACTTTACGGACTAATGCAAGGCAAGTAAGGCAGGGTCTACTGCAGATCACAAAGTTCAGAGGCCAGGTACACTCGGAGAGAGGCAAGGCGATATGTCCCAAAAAGTGTCTTAGTGGAAATGCGCTTCGAGTCTTTATCGCAAATTGTTATGGAAAGTTCGGACCAGTTCAGAACAGAAAGTTAAAGAACGCTTGGAGGCGACCCAATGGAAAGGCGAGGATTAAGACACCTCACTCTATCCGGCAGAAAGGGAAGCCAGGCGGACACAGTACCTTGTTTGTGGAGGGACAGCTCCGGCGGGGGTAGTTGTTCCTGGTGGTGGATGCACATCAGGTCTTTGCCAAGAGAAGAGATGATCTCGTCGTCGAAGGAAAGTTGAAGATCGTTGCACCACCAGGGAAGAGACAACCGCGGAGTGCTCCGTCACAAGGTACCACCTTTTGGTCACGGTACAGGGGTAGTGGCTATCCGGTTGCCGAGGTGCTCTGCACGGGCAATTCGACCACTGCGTCCTGGAGCGAAGAAAAAGCAAAGGTGACTGGTTGTTCCCACCAGTCAGGGGAAGAGACTCTCCGGCAGGGAGATCTCCTCTGTCGTTGGGAAGTGGTGAGTCGCTTCAGCAGGGCTCCACCGGAGGTGTCGTCGTTGCAGGTCGGCTCAGCTTTACCCTCGTCGGATTCTTAGGTCCTGTGGCGACTTCTGAAGATCCAGTCCCAAAAGCCCTGCTTTTATGCAGAAAACCCCCATTCATTCAGCCTAGCTGTCAATCAAAACACGCTAAGTGGTGAGCGGGGAGGCTCACCACTTGGGCCAATCAAACCAGAGTGCAACCGGAGTTGGCAAGGCAACTCAGTCCAGGGTGCCTAAACCCCCTCCCCCACCCCTGTGGTAACCCAGACAGAATGGCACCACTTTGGAGGGTCTCTGTGCAGAAACCCGCCAAAAGTGGAACAAAGGGCTCAACCTTTTGTTTAGGAGTCACAGAGACGAACACAGACGCCATTTTAAAAACCGAGTTCTGGCAGAAAATACCATCCGATAGGCTTATTTAAGAAAAGTAAACCGGTGGTATGTTAGAGATTAACGAGAAAAAGTATTAATCTCCAACAATGGGAAGAATCCCATAGGGTTATATTCGGGGTCGAATATAACAAGTAGTTTCCACTGCCACCAGCCAAAACTCGACGAGGGGGGACGGGACAGTGCCCCCTCGAATAACAGACCCAGGAGTAATCGAATTACCCCTACTAGTACGTCCACAATAGGATGGTTTGTACTAGTTCTGTTAGTAAATTTAGGTCTAGCAAAGCCAATGGTGACTTTACATGCCCGGGGAGACAGTAGTCAGTCCCCGGGTATGGAGTCTATGATGGAGGTCCGCTAGGACGCCCCAGTGTTACGGCACGGAGGGTGCGGTGTAACACACATACAAAAACATATGAGACCCTATGGAGTAAAAGACCCCATAGAACACAATGACATTCAAAGGAATTACACACATTCATGTCCAAGAGTGGGAGAAAAAGAGTCTCACTCTTGGCAGGATGGAAAAAACAAACTCCAGAAATCCAGCAAAGCTGCTGGGGGACTCACTAGGTTAGGAAATTCAGCCTAAACAGAGAATTCTCCCTAACACTCACCCCCCCAGACTAAGGGACAGCAGGATTTAATCCACTCCTAGATGAATCTCATACCTCTAGTCGATGACATACATCCTAGAGAGACCATCAGCATTTTGGTGGTGACACTTTGACCTATGTTCTATGGTCAACGCAAAGGTTTTCCTTTGTAAGCTATATGACCTACAAACCCTTTGAGGAACATCAGTCTTTTTAAAGTTATAGGGGATCTGGTTGACCAGTCCCTCAGAGGTTGTTACAACTTCTGAACCTTTGTTAGGCTTTTTCAAGGGGTCCTTATAAAGGATTCCCTTAGATCTAGAGGGGCCTCCAGAGGTCCTCACCACTTCTCGGTTGGGAGAAGGTTGGGTTTTAGGCCTCGTGGTTGGAGGGGGTGGAGATAAGCAAGGTACATGCTTCTCCTTCCTCTTAGATCCACCTTTACCTACTTTAGGAGTTTCCCCCTTAAGTCTAGGAATTGGGTTGGAGTCTTCTGTGGAAGGTCCAACAGTCTGATGGTTTTTGGCCTTAGACTTTTCTTTTCTGATTTTCCACCAGCACTGAGAATTACCAGTTCTCTTAGGCCTAGTTAGGGTTCCAGTAGGTCTATCCACCTCTTCCTCAGAAGCAGGGGGAGTCACAGACTCTATAACTGGGGGAACAATGATGGAGCTTGGTTGGGGCTCCCACTTCCCTAACATGTTAGCCTGAAATGTGCCTGGGTCAGAGGTCAATTTACCAACACCAGGGCTTGTAGTGGGGTTCTCGGTAGAGGTTCCCACAGGCTTAGAGTGGTTCCTTAAGGTGGCCTCTCTAGCCAATTTGGTTTGGTTCTGGGTCTCCATACTGGGAGGCCTGGGGGTACTGGATACTACTCCTAGAGTTTTTAGATCATTCCCCAACAGGACTCTCCCAGGCACCTCAGTCTGAACACTGACAGGAATTAACACTGTCATGCCATTACACTGAATGAGGGCTGGTAGAATTGGAACCATTTGGACAGGGCCTCCAGACATCTTAGTGGGACCTTTGGGTGCCTTAGCAACATCCTCACGCCTGAAAAAGCTTTCATCCACTACTGTTCTGCTGGCCCCAGAGTCTCGCCTGGCAGGAGTATCCTGGCCATTGACAAGACCACTGTCCACAAAATAACATTTAGAGTTTTCTGGTATAGAGTCATACACACTCCTATTCTGATTACTAACCAGATCCATTGACTCTACTGATACTCTTGCTTGAAGAACCCAAAGTTCTTCAGCAAAGACTTCAAAGTGAGCACTAGTCATTTGGACTTCCTCCTCAGGAGTGAAGGCTAAGGAGACTGTGCTGATCCCAGTAGGTTTACCCTTACATTTTGGATCTCCTTTGATATGGTCAGTTGCTCCACAGAGATAGCATGTTCCAAATGCTCTCTGGAATGGTGGCTTGTTCTGACCTCCTTCTGGTTTGTGGCCAGAAGGGACACTAGTCTGCTGGGACTTCCCTGGTGGCTTACCCTGGTTATGTTGTTGGTTGTGGCCCTCTTGGGTATGGGAGGTATTCGAATTCTCTTTTGAGTCTTTTTTAGGCTGCCTTCTATCATCCTTTTTCTGAGTTGCCCCAGAATCCTTATGAGTAGCCCTGTTGGCCACCCACAAGTCAGCAGCCTTAGCTAGCTCCCTGGAATCCAATTCCTTTGAATCAGCCAAGTGCTGTCTGAGCTCAGGAGAACAGGCATCATAAATAGATTCCAACATAAAAAGATTCTTCATACCCTCATAAGTGTTCACTTTATAACCCTTAATCCATCCCTCTGAGTTTTTCAACCCTTCACTCACCCAGGTAGCCCAAGGGGTACCATCATGCTTTTTGAGGGTTCTAAACCTCTTAAGATACTGGGAAGGGGTCTTCCCAAATCTAGCTATCAAAGCTAGTTTCACACTTTCGTAATCCGTCTTATCCGCCTCCCCCAACTCCATTACCACATCAGTCGCAACAGGGGGGAGCCTAGAGAACAACCAGGGAAGCAAATCATTCCCGGTGATGTCCTGGAGCCCATGATTGTACTCAAACAGTTTTAACCAATCCAACACATCCAATCTCGGTTCATACATACCCACTAATTCCTTCGGCATCCTGGGTCTTTTGGGACTGGAGCTCCTAGAGGAACCAGAGGAAAGAGAAGCATTTTCCATAGACAACTTTTTCATCTCTAACTCGTGATTAAGTTCTATTTCTCTGAGCCTTAACTCAGCTTACTTCTGTGCAGCCTGGGCATTCATCCGTCTGAACTCGAGCTCTTGGTTTCTTTCAGATTGAGCCAAGAACCGTTTGCATTCTAATTTGAGCTTCATTTTTTCAAGTTCAAAATAAGCAGGGTTACATGTGGGACCTGGTATGGGCCCCGTAGGTACAGCTGGTAAGGCAGGTAGAGGAGCAGGGGAGACAGTTTCGCTAGCCTCTCCTTCCTCTTCAGCCTCTTCATCACTATCATCAGAATTATGATTTAGATCAAAACCATCACTGTTATCTACATTTGCTGGAGAAGTTGGTTCCTCTGAACCAGTACCCAGACTTTGGTTCGCCAGCAATCTTGCTATCAGTTTTAACTTCTTGCCTCTTACAGAAAGATTCTCTTGCCTACAGAGAGCTCGTAAACTCTCAGTATTTTCACCTGACAAGGACTCTTGACTGTAAACTTCCATAGTAGACATGTTTTTGAAAGTTGCTTTTTAGTGCTAAGCTTTGTGGTTGGTTATCCTAAAGTGTCGAAAAGAACTCTAAACTGTATACTCGATACAAATCCCACCGCTGTACACCAGTGTTAGGCGGAAACCTGTGCAGTTCCCTCTGGGACCACTGCAAAAGATTTAGGACTACAGGTGTTTGGCAGTAAACCCACTTGGTAGCAGTCTGCACCACACAGATTCACTTGGTAGCTGTGGCTGAGCAGTCAGACCTCTCTCAAGAAAAGTTAGGCAGTATGTGGAGTGTACAATATAGGGCAATTTACACAGTAGAACAAGCAAACATGGAACAAGCCTTTGGTGTAAAGATATAAAGGTATTTATTTATAACAACACATCTATGAAAAACACTCTGGCACTAATACGGCAAACAACCTCAATCACAATTACTTATACGAAGAAAAAGGTCAATCCCCCTAACAATAGTTCGACAAGTCTAGGTTCACCGGCACCACTTATTTGCAGACAGAGGTGTATGCTTTAACCTAGATGGCACTCTAGTATTCGTTAGGACGGGAGAGAAAAATAAGGCAGGTTATGAAATCAACTTGGTACCAATACTTTACGGACAAATGCAAGGCAAGTAAAGCAGAGTCTACTGTAGATCACAAAGTTCAGAGGCCAGGCCCACTCGTAGAGAGGCAAGGCGATATGTCCCAAAAAGTGTCTTAGTGGAAATGCGCTTCGAGTCTTTATCGCAAATTGTTATGGAAAGTTCGGACCAGTTCAGAACAGAAAGTTAAAGAATGCTTGGAGGCGACCCAATGGAAAGGCGAGGATTAAGACACCTCACTCTATCCTGCAGAAAGGGAAGCCAGGTGGACACGGTACCTTGTTTGTGGAGGGAAAGCTCCGGCGGGGGCAGTTGTTCCTGGTGGTGGATGCACGTCGGGTCTTTGCCAAGAGAAGAGATGATCTCGTCGTCGAAGGAAAGTTGAAGATCGTTGCACCACCAGGGAAGAGACCAGCCGCGGAGTGCTCCATCACAAGGCACCACCTTTTGGTTGCGGTACAGGGGTAGTGGCTATCCGGTTGCCGAGGTGCTCCACACGGGCAATTCGACCACTGCGTCCTGGAGCGAAGAAAAAGCAAAGGTGACTGATTGTTCCCACCAGTCAGGGGAAGAGACTCTCCAGCAGGGAGATCTCCTCTGTCGTTGGGAAGTGGTGAGTCGGTTCAGCAGGGCTCCACCGGAGGTGTCATCGTTGCAGGTCGGCTCAGCTTTACCCTCGTCGTATTCTTAGGTCCTGTGGCGACTTCTGAAGATCCAGTCCCAAAAGCCCTGCTTTTATGCAGAAAACCCCCATTCATTCAGCCTAGCTGTCAATCAAAACGCGCTAAGTGGTGAGCGGGGAGGCTCACCACTTGGGCCAATCACACCAGAGTGCGACCGGAGTTGGCAAGGCAACTCAGTCCAGGGTGCCTAAACCCCCACCCCCACCCCTGTGATAACCCAGACAGAATGGCACCACTTTGGAGGGTCTCTGTGCAGAAGCCCGCCAAAAGTGGAACAAAGGGCTCAACCTTTGGTTTAGGAGTCACAGAGACGAACACAGACGCCATTTTAAAAACCGAGTTCTGGCAGAAAATACCATCTGATAGGCTTATTTAAGAAAAGTAAACCGGTGGTATGTTAGAGATTAACGAGAAAAAGTATTAATCTCCAACAATGGGAAGAATCCCATAGGGTTATATTCGGGGTCGAATATAACTAGTAGTTTCCACTGCCACCAGCCAAAACTCGACGAGGGGGGACGGGACAGTGCCCCCTCGAATAACAGACCCAGGAGTAATCGAATTACCCCTACTAGTACGTCCACAATAGGATGGTTTGTACTAGTTCTGTTAGTAAATTTAGGTCTAGCAAAGCCAATGGTGACTTTACATGCCCGGGGAGACAGTAGTCAGTCCCCGGGTATGGAGTCTATGATGGAGGTCCGCTAGGACGCCCCAGTGTTACGGCACAGAGGGTGCGTTGTAACACACATAGAAAAACATATGAGACCCTATGGAGTAAAAGACCCCATAGCCCATAGAACACATTGACATTTAAAGGAATTACACACATTCATGTCCAAGAGTGGGAGAAAAAGAGTCTCACTCTTGGCAGGATGGAAAAAACAAACTCCAGAAATCCAGCAAAGCTGCTGGGGGACTCACTAGGTTAGGAAATTCAGCCTAAACAGAGAATTCTCCCTAACACATTCCATCCCAGTTGTACTTGCTCAATACATCCATACTACTACAATAGTACTTCTAAAACCCAATAGATTCTGACTACCCCAAATGGTATCTAACTACTTTAACTATGCCCTTCATTACAATACTCTTTAAACATACTACCACACTTATACCTACATAATATATCCATACTACCACACCCATGTATTCTGTGACATGTATATACTTTTAAACCATGTAAATGCCACAAATGGTATATAAATACAGTAGTGTTTCTTTAATCCACTATTGATTTTTTTTCCCAATGTCCCAATTGCTTCATACCTATACAACAAATGTGCACCACACACAAATGTTGTACCAAACATAGTACATACAATGTGCCATTTATGAGGGTCAAAAAAGTAAATGTATATGTACAACTGTACGTGATTAAAGGTTTTAAATGATATTCTTTAACAAATTATACCTTTTTTCTTCACAGAGAACCAACCACAGATTCCAGCCTTCTTACTATATTAAACTAACTATCCACACCCAGCATAAATTACTCACAGCATGTTACTGTAGCCATAATCACTAAGGCTGAAGTATTATACGTTTCATCAGCATCTACAATTCTACAAATCTACAATTCTACATTACAGACTTCTTACAGTGCTCAGCAAAGCATCCATCCCCACTATCAAGATACAACTGTAGCCAAAATCACTAAGGACACAATATTGTAAGCATACACAGTGTCCACCATTGTGGTATGATTATAATTACTATATATACTTCAATAATATTTTTCCACCATATTACAAACACTGTACACTCCCACTACATATATTACAATGGCCATGGCCAGTGTCCAGATTCTGGGGGGCCGTGGTAAGTGTCCAGATTCTTGGGGGCATGGCCTGTGGCCATGCCCCCAAGAATCTGGACACTGGCCACGAACCACAACAATAGAATTTAACCATATCATAAATATGCACAATACACTTTCAAATAACATGACTCACCCGAATCCCCTCCCGATCCCAATTGCATCCATGGACACGTCTGTGTCCATGGATACAGGTCTGCCCATGTTTGCAGCTCGGCATATGCCTGCGGACAGCAAAATTAACCACGAACTCGGCGGCACCAGCACAGACTTTTTTTACCTATAAAAATGGCTCCATATTACATTTGTTCCACTCGCCACCTTTCTCAAATGCATTTTCAGTGACAAAATAACCCCAACTGTATTTTCCAGAGTATTTTCTCCCTGCGCTGTCCGCAGACAAAGGCTGAGGTCTGTGGATCTAACATGGCGACTGTTTAAAAAGAATATGACACTACTCACGTTTTTCAACATCCAATCAGCATGTGTGTTTGATGTCCGCAAACACCACACCACCCCTTGATTGGGCCAGAGGTGTCCGCAGACACCAAACGAGGAAATAAGTCTGTGGACTGGATGCAGATATTACAAATTTTTTTGGACCTACTTTCTTGTCTTTTTTAAAAAAACTACTGGACGGATTTACACCAAATTTGCAAAAGCATACTTTTGAGACCAAGCTTCCGCTCCTTGCGTATGTTTGGTGCAAATCCGTCCAGCGGTTTAGCCTGTAGGCCCGAGCAACATTTTTTTTCTATTATGTCTATGAGGAGTTCGCCATGCGACCGCAGTAATTCACCATTTCGGCGATTGGGGGGGTGCAGCCTCGCAGATGTCTCTGACTTTGTCCGGATTCGGGGATACACCATTGCCATGAAACACAAAACCAAAAAACCCAATGCGATCCCTGAAAAATTCACATTTTTCCCGGTGTAAGGTGAGTCCAAGATCTTTCAGTCTCTCCAGGGTTGCTTCAAGACGCTTCAGGTGTTCGGCATGTGTGGTGGCAAAGACCAAGATATCGTCACTCATATTTATCACTCCCCTGAGACCCACCAGGGCACCCTTGATGGCATTCTGAAACACCTCAGCTGCGGAGGAAATCCCAAAGCTGAGGCGCTTAAACTGGTACAGACCCTCGTGCATTGTGAAAGTAGTAATGTACCTTGAGTCCGCATGTAACTCCAGCTGGTGATATCCTGCTCTTAAATCAAGTTTCGAGAATATCCTGGCACCCTGCAGTTCACTGATGATATCATCTATAGTGGGGGTCAGGTGGCGTTCTCTCTTGATGGCCGCATTGGGCAACCGCATGTCCACGCAGATGCAAACCTTGCCCAGTTGTTTGGGCTTAGGTGCCACCATGATCGGCGAGACCCACGGAGTCGGCCCTTCCACCCTTTTGATGATATCCATATCGATCAGTGCATTAAGTTCCTCTTCAACCTGGGACCGAAGATGGAATGGAATTCGTCTGTGTTTCAATGCTGTTGGGCGGATCGTTTCATCTATGTGCAGCCGCACTGGTTCCGCTTTTAGTCGACCAATCCCTTGAAACGTACACTCGAATTCCTCCAAAAGTGAGTCTACATCACCTTGATAAATTGCACACGCAAAATGGACCAGACCTAATGCTTCCGAGGCCGCACAACTCAACAGGGACCGCGGGCTGACATCTGTGACGAAGAACCTTGCCTTGATTGTCTTTCCTTCCCGTGCTACAGGAGCTACAAACACCCCTTTGATTGGCAGGGGAGTGTCACCCCCGAACGTGAAAATCTTCACCCTCGAATGGTCCAATGTAGGGGGGCCTGGGAGGGCCTCATATTGTTCGGTGGCCAACACACATACTGAGGCACCAGTGTCTATTAGTACCTGCGTGGGGACTCCTTGAATGTTGACCACACACATCGGTTGTCTTCGTTTTCTCGCCCCGGTCGCCAAACTTGAAATGAAAAAGACTTCTTCATCCTCTTCCTCCTCCTCTGCAATGTTGAGTCTTTGGACATCCTGTTCCACTGCAGGGACACTTCTTTGTTACCTATATCCACCGCTTACCCTCGCAGGTCCCCGCTGTGTGGCAACTGGGGCAGCCGCTTTGCACATCCGGGCATAGTGTCCTGGCGTGTTGTATCTTCCGCAGGTTCTCAATTTGGCTGGACAGTCTTCCGAATGCGGCAAATCGTATCCACAATACTGACAGATGACCGTATTGCCTTGGGGAGCTGTCGGTTCCTGCCTCTTTTGGTTCCACCTCGACTTTGTCTGGGACTGTCTCCCAACCGCAAAAGCTTCCTCGAGCTTGCCTGGGCGTGTGGCAGCACCCATTTTAGCTCCTCTACTCTCGGCAAGTTCGTAAACCCTTCCACTGTCCAAAATCTGTGCCAGCGACATGCCTGGCTCTCTCAAAACCTGCCTCCACAGTTTCCCTGAGATGCACTCTTGGATCAGTTGGTGTCTGACCATTAAATCGGCATCCGTCCATCTGCACGGGGTGGCTAGCTGTCGCAAACGTGCACAGAATTGATCTAATGTCTCCTCATCGTGCTGCTTTTCTCCACACATGACAAACCTGTCAAAGTCTACGTTAGATAAGGGGATAAAATGATCCCTTAGCACAGATTTGACCGCATCGTAGTTTACCACCGGTATGGTGAGAGACTCATATATGCGCAGTACCTCTGTGGCCGCCGAGTACAACAGCGTCGCCACTTTTGCATCATCATCTGTTTCTCCGGTGGAGGCGAAAAACATGTCTAGTTTTTTTATCCAGAGGAGCCATCTCGGGCCTAGTTTCGAGGGCGGCCCAGAGGTGTAAAACTCTTGCATTGGTTGTAATGAACCATGCTGCCTTCTCACCTCCCTCACTGATCCAGAGGCCTCTCCGTCGTTGTCCGTCATGCTTACAGGTCGCACAGGCACCTCAGACCGTGTTAGAGGCCGCAAACCTGGCTATATCCGTGTCTGATGTAGGGAGACTGCAGAAAGTCCAAAAAATCAGGGATTGTCTACCGTAGTGTTTAGACACCGCACAAGCACCCTCGCGGGCCACAACCACCTTAAACACCATAAACAAAATGGCCGCCATCACTCGTGTGAGGATCGTGGCGCACGTGAGATGAAATACCCATAACAACACGATTGTACGTGTCAGGCGTTTTTCTCCTCGTATCCCACCTTCGTTGCCAGTGTGATGGGGCTTCCTGTGCCTCGGGCCGCCCTGTACTAGAACCAAAGCATGCGCATGCAATGAGACTCGGACACGCACGTCTGATCGTTCCAAAGTCCCGGCGGCAACTGCCTCGCGGGCCGTCTTTATTTCTTACGCGCATGCGCCACCACAACGAGGCTAGCACATGCGCACATGCAATACGAACATAACACCCCCCACCCCCCTTGACAAAACCAAACTAAACTTTGCAAAATTTTTCATAGCTGGGCATATACTTTTTTTGCAAAGTTTGGTGAGGATTTGCCAAACAGCGCCAAAGTGGTGAGCCACCCAAAAACTGCTCTTCCTGTGAGTTGAGCAACTTAACCATAACTAGACGTCAGCTACTATAGGCCGTGTAATGTATATATATCTTGTTTTCAGTATTTCAATTGAATGGAACTGTCAAATAATATAGCACATTGTGATGATCTATCTCTTCTACCAACAATCAATCTGGTTTGACTTTCATGTTGTGGTCCCAATAATATGAACCTAAATTAAATTCAGTGAACTGCCCTTAAAAATCATATTGTGGTTGATATTGATGAACAATACTCATTGTGAGTAGCGTGTTGATAAAAAAAACACAAATAAAGTAATGTGCTTGGAGTGAGATAGCCATGAGCTTCATGAATTACAGTATTAAAACTGTTGCTCAAAATGTTTTTGATTATGATCAAATCACTTTTGTTGTTTTATTTACTAGCCTGATGAGTGGGAAAATGGATAATTAGATTTGTACAGTTATTTTTCCCTTATTAGTGGTACTCTCACTTTTGGTTTCCTCTGTGGCGTTACGCTTTCTCATTCTCTCCTACTATTCTTTTCTATCTTCCTCACTTTGGCTGCACACTAAAGATAGCTCCCCCAGCCCTGGTCCTCTGGGGACCACTCTTTGGCAAAAGATGGGTTCTCTTCCTCACTTCTGCCTTTAGTGCATGACTTAAGGAAGAAATGAAGGATTCCCTTGCATTAGACACATATGTTGCAGATCTACCTACTAATACTACAGCCTCATCACCTCAATTCTACAGATAGATCAACAGATACAGAGAGGTAGAAAGAAATACCGAAAAAAGACAAGTACTAGAATGGCAGAGAGGAGCATGTTACAACAACAGTACTAATTTTCACAAAACAGAAGAGGAAGGATGTCACATTTATTTTTATTTATGTACTTTGAACAAAGAAGACACTATGTTAGAAAGTGTCCTCAGATGGCAGGAAAAGTCAGAGTCCAGCCATGAAGATTGTTACTCATCTACGGCAAAGGTCCAACTATCCTGTTCACAAAAACAATCATGGTTCTAGTTTTTTTTAGTTTTCGTGGAAGACTGCCCTGGTAAGAAACTGATGATTGATCAGTCAATAATGGTAACATCAGAGAAGCAGATGTCTACATAAACCCTGACCTTCAACCTGGCAAAGCAAGAAAGAGAATCTGTCTACTCCATTAACTTAGCCTATTAAAGGACCTTTTGTTCATGGCAGCAGATGTCGCTGTTGATATCAGAACCCTAGCAACACATGTAATTACAGCCAACCAGTAAAATGTGCATTGAAAATGCATTGAATTCAGTAATGGAAAATACATTATTGGCTCTAGTTTTTAACCCTTGATCCAATTTAAAAATCTGAAATAGGTTTGAATTCTGCAGAACAGAACAAATTACATGCATTTAAAAAGGATATATTAAATAGTATGAAATATAATACATTTTAATATTTTAATTAGTCTGTTATTCATTCATTCATTCACAAACAAACAAAGGATGTTGTTATATTCCTAACATTTGTGCAAATATGATTATATGTTTTGTATTAACACCACATGTCCATATGTTGGGATGCACGCCAAGCTCCCCTGTACCCCCAAATGTTTAGATTGAGAACCATATACTAGGAGCACTTGTAGATGATGACTCAGTGTGTCAGGCAGTAGGAGGAGATGCACGCCAGGGGAGATAGGATATTGGAGCTTTTAGAAAGTTCAGAGGTTGTAGCAGCTAGGTATTTTGAGTGATGAAATATAGTGAACTGCTGCCATTTTGGAAGCAACACCCACATTGGCAAGGACCCAGTACTAGGGGATATTAGATGTAGGTCCCAGCAGTATTGCACGTTGCCATTTTTGTTCTTATCTCAGGCAGTACACGAGAAGGTCATTCCATCAATTAAGACATAACACTTTATTTTTTCAGACTGAAGGCCCACATAGCACAAAAGGAATGTGAACAGCGAAACACGGGTATGATTGTGTGTGTCTCTGAAGGACGATATCATGGAAGCCAGGGCAGAGGTCCGGAGCTGCCAAAACACTGATCCCTGATTTAGAGCACCCGTGCCCCAGACCCACAGCCATTCTATTTGAACTACCAGATGTCCACTATCAGAACCCCTAAATCCCTCAACAATCGATTGATTAATATGTTCACTGGGGGCAGCCTAGGCAGGGGACAGATGCCAAGGAGGAGCACAAGCAGGATTCCCTGTGATTTGTACTGCAAAGTGTGTGGGTGAGAATATGAAATTTAGGCCAGTGATGGGGATGTATGGAGGGGGCACCAGAGTGTCTGGAATCGAATGAAGCTCCATGCATTTCAGAGAGCTATCTTGACCTCAAGAGTATTCCCTGAGCTCATGTAATTACCAGTTGCTCATCACGAGATACGGGGAGAAGAGCCTTTTCAACTAATGAACCAATTGCGTTCTGAGGACCCAAGGCCAACAAGGCCGAGGACCATGTGGAAGAAGATTGACACAAGAAACTGTAGCCAATCACTTGGTGTTTGCTAAGAAGCAGAATATATCACATGGCCTGCGGTAGCGGCCATGTAGTTATGGTTAAGTTGCTAAACCCATAGGAAGAGCAGTTTTTCAGCAGTTTATAACTTCGCTCCCCCTGGACGAATCCTCACCAAACTTTGCAGAATAAGTGTATGGCCCAATGTGAATTATATTGCAAAGTTTACTGAGGTTTGGTCAAGGGGGGGCAAAGTTATAGGGGGGTCCCAACATTTTTTTTCCCCATAGACTGAATGGAGAAAAAACTTTGCGCACGCCTACAGCCCAAACCGCTGGACGGATTTTCACCAAATTTGTGGCAGGAGTGGCGGCTTGGTTCCGAAAGTGTGCTTTCGTAAATTTGGTGGAAATCCATCCAGTAGTTCTTTTTAAAACAACCAAAAAGTAGGTCCCAAAAAATATGTGATATCTATGTCCGCTCCGCGGACACACTTCCCTGTTTGCTCCGTGGACAGGACTTCGATTGGTTTGGAAGGCAATGTGGTGTCCGTCGACATCGAACACGCCTGCTGATTGGATGGTGAAAAGCGTGAAGTGCATCACATTTTTGAAAACGCCCGCCATCTGGGATTCGCGGCCATCAACCGGTGTCCGCGGACACTGCGGTAAAACATAAAAAAACACAACATTGCACTTGTCAAATTTATCAAATAATCTCTGAGGAGGTGAGAGGTGATAAGGATGGGATGGGATATGGATGCAAGAAGCAAAAACAACAGGTGTTTTTCAGCGCGAAAGACTCTGATATTAGATATATGGGAGGTGATTATGAGGTGGTGCGGGGGTAGGGTCTGAAGGCGCAAGGTCCCCAAAATACAAAATATTATAATTATTATTGTACACATACATAAGGGAATGAGAGTAGGAGAGTGGCATTGAGAAGAATAAAGTCTTCATAGAGATTTAGCATACCGATAACTCTGCCACCTAAAACATTATACCAAACACATTCCATTTCCCAATGATTGAAGGGGTGGGTTGTACAGCGGTACTGCTCTTTATAGACCTTATGAGTGGAAGCAAAACCAAAACACTGTTTGAATTTTAACACGTCGCAGTGGACCAGCTGTGACAAATAGGCTAGTCTGACACAGGCACTGGAGGAAAAGGGTGGGGGGCAATCACTGTTCGCTGTGTGCAGCCTTTGCAAAGGTGGGGGCTGTTGGTGCTCCCTGTGCGTGGAGCTCACTAGCCCAAAACTGCAGATGTGCTCAGCTGACAGGTGGATTATGAATTCCGAGTGTTTTCATAAAATTTGTAAACATGTGGAAATTTCGCGCAGCATTGTTGTATGCAAGCAAACAATTTTGTTTGTTTTTCATAAATATTCCTAATGCTACAGTGCTGTGGGCCTCAAGGTCAATTCCTTCAGCTGTCTACTCCCTCACGTCCTGCTGAGGCAATTTGTCGCTTCCATTTACCAAAAGCAAGCTAGGCATAAGCCTGTATTGTTTTTTGTCCTTGGAAATAAATGGAGGATTCGTAAGGAAAGGAAAGGAATGGAATGAGGTGTGTAAAAACATCAAACACGATATGGGTCAGCATTCCAAAACTGGACAAAGTAACGTTTCATTTCATTTGATGAAAAATAGTTGATCTGAACAGACACTGGCCCTCATTACGACCCTGGCGGAAAGCGACTGACCGGAGCGCCACAGCGTAAATAGCGTTTCCGCCATTGCACGAAGGAGCAAAGTGCGGCCCATTCCGACCCATCGGGCACGAGCACCACGGCATGGCGGAAGTGCAAAGTCCGCGATGGCGGAAATGACCCCAAAACGGCCCACACCGCCGCCGTACGGCGCCCTAGGTGCAATACCACCACCCCTCTTAGCGGTCACCGCAGTGTGCGCCTACCGGAAAGTACGGTGGCCGGAAATATACGGAAACGGAAGTTAAAACATGGGCCCGGAACGGGAAACATCCCGGCGTACACCTATAAATACACCAAAACCACACAACCACTAAAATCACTACCCTGAAACACACCCCAACCCGTCAACCACCCTAGCGAAACCAAGAAAAATGGGAAAAGTAGCGAAGAAAGCGTGCGACCGCAAGCGGCAGGTCCACTTCTCCCGTGAGGAACTCACCGTGCTAACAGAGACCCTCCAGGAGAATGCTGCCGTCGTCTTCTCCACGCAAATGACCAGAACGTCACTTGCAAACAAGAAGGCCATATGGGCTCTGGTGGCACAGCGGGTAAGTGCGGTGGGGACCGCACCCCGCACCCCACAGCAATGCCGCAAGCGATGGGACGACCTGCGGATACGCGTCCGCAGCATACTCTCTGCCAACTGCAACATTGCCACAGCCACCGGGGGAGGTCCTGAATCACCCATCAAGTTGACCCCCTGGGAAGAAATCTGTGCCTCCACCATCGGAATGGAGAGCATAGAGGGAGTCGGAGGGATGGAGAAAGGAGTGCAGACATCCGAAGATTCAGGTAGGTGGGCCAAATAAAACAATGCCAAATCCACAAAGTCCATCCATGTGAAGTACCATGCGTCCACATAGTGCAACAGAAACACATGTCCAGGAGAACGTCCACACACATCGGCCTGCAAGCGCACGTTAAAACCCACAATAAATACATAAATAATTAAAAACCCCCAATACACGCACTACACGTGCAGCAGGCACACCCTAACCGCAGGCTGCCAGACAACTGCACCCTCACTCCACACACAAATCAAAGCACCTCCAAGGCCCTGACCCAAATCACCCTCAGGTACCACCCCAATGCATGTGATACAATGCCATTCCAATTCCCACAGACCCATCAATAACCCTCGCCCTCCTTTACTCCACCACAGGGTCCGATCCAAACGACGAGCTACAGGACACCCCTACCAGCACACCTGCAAAGAGGGCCAAGACCAACGGCCAGAGACCCTCCACCTCAGCTGCACGCATCAAGACACGGCAGCAGCACAAATCAGGTGGCAGCACAGAGGAGGGAACATCAACAGGCACCCCAGCAGCCAGCATGCCCACAACACCACCACCACAGGTCCCCCCAATGGATGCCACAGAAGGCACTGCCTCTGGTGGCAGCAGCACCATAGGTGACACCCCATTGATGGCAGCATGCTCGGACACAGAAAACGGGGATGCCGAAGTCAGATCCATCCATGACCTGTCCCAATCCCCCTGTCTGTTCCATCCCGTACAACATGAGGATACCACGCAGGGGCACCCACCAGACGACGACTGGCCATCCCCCACAAGCCCTGTGGCAAGGCAACATGAGGACAACAGCCCCTCTGTGACACCCCCGCAAATGGCCATGGCCCAGCAGAGGCAACAGTCCCTCGACCAGTTGATCGAACAACAGCAGCAACTGGCCACACTCCTCAAGGACCATGCCGATGAATGTGGGGGCACTAAGGCAGACATAGAAACATCAACTGAGACACTTAGGGCAGAAATGGAGAGAGGTACAGAGACGCTAAGGGCACAAATTGAGAGAAGCACCGAGAGCCTGAGGGGGGAACTGCATGCGACGTCCAAAGACGTATGTGCCGAACTTGCCGCAGTGCGCCGTGTGCTCACTGAGCTCTCGCAAACCCTTAGGGACATGCATGGACGTGAGCAGGCAGACACATCATCCGTTGCAAGTTCCGTCCAGGGCAGCCCCCAACGTAGATCTGGGAGGAACCTGCGCTCCACAGGCAGGGGTGCCCCTGATACCCGCAGAGGGGGCATGCAATAGCGACAGCCCACTTACAATGAGCATCTTTGGACACTGGTGTTCGGGGGGGAGGTAGGAGGGTGGAGGGGGTGTGTTGGGCTCACTTGGCTGGCGGGTCGATAGGGTGTTCAACATGATATCACATATGCCATAAAAAGTGCACGATCAACCAATGAGAAGTGTGGACATTGATCTTTGTGTACTAGGCCATCATAGGCGTACAGTCCATATTGTGCATGTCCCAGACACACGCAGTGCCACGAGTCCCGTGTCCATGTATCAGCCACCAGGCGTGAGTGCTAGAAGCATACATCAATGAGATGCTGACGAATGTCACGGGCCTCCGGTGCCTCGCAGACTCCATGAGGTGCTGCCACATCCCCACCCTCATCATGACCATCATCAGGTGCTTGCAGTTCTGCGTCAGGGGGCATGGGCACATTTCTACGTACGCACATGTTGTGGAGCATGACACATGCCATCACCATCTTTGCAACCTTCTCATGGCGGTACAGGAGTGCCCCGCCAGACCTGCTGAGGCAGCGGAAACGGGTCTTCAGTAGGCCGAATGCCTGTTCAATGACTACACGGGTACGTGAGTGGGCATGGTTGTAGTCCTCCTCATGCTGGTCCCGTGGGTTCCGGACTGGTGTGAGGAGCCATCTCTTCAGTGGATATCCAGCATCACCTGTATGTGGACGAGAAACGTATGATGTGGAATGCCATTGATACGTACGCACACCCCCCCCCCCCTTCCTGGCAGGTCAATGCCAATTCACATACCCCACATCATCATGCATGTAATGAGACTCACCGAGTAGCCAGGATCTGTTCCCTGCGTGTCGCTCCATGTAGCGTGGTATTGTAGAGTTCCTCAAGACCATCGAATCATGGGTTGATCCAGGGAATCGGGCACAACAATGTGTAATGATCCTGTTGGAGTCACACACCATCTGTACATTCAGGGAATGAAATTGTTTTCGGTTGCGGTACTGGGCCTCCATGGCATGTGGGACGACCAATTCAACATGGGTGCAGTCGATGGCACCAATGCAACCCGGTATGCCGGCAAGTGCATGGAATCCCACTTTTGTGTTGGTTATTTCCTGCTCCGAGCGTGGTAGAGAGATGTAGTCGTCTGCGTGCTTCAGGAGGGCATCGAGCACTTGCAATAGTGTCCGTGAGAACAGTGGCTGAGAAATGCCATGCAACTGTCCGACTGTGTGCTGGTAGGTGCCTGTGGCCAGGAAGTGGAGTACAGACACCACCTTCAGTAGGGGTGGGATGGCGGTTGGGCTATCTATCATGCTGACAAGGTCAGCCTGTGTCATGTCCACAATGGCGGTTATGGTGTCCCGGTCCAGACGGTAGAGGGTGTGGATCTGCTCATCAGTGAGGTTGAACGGATGTGCTCGGAGGCGTGGGATTGCGGGCTGCCTGCCTGGTGGTAGTGGCTGTGCTGGCAGCCCTTGCTGGCCCTGCCTTGGCCTCCTCCTCCTCCTGCGTCTCCTCCGTGCGGCTGGTTGTAGTTGGTGTTCGTCTTCTTCTTGGAGTCGGAGCGCTTGCAGTGCTATCAGGTCCCCCAGGGCCAACATCGCGAGTCCTGCCGGTAGCATTTCGGTGTGGTTGTGGGAGGAGACTGGCTGTGCAATTTATGTGTTTTCAGGCTGTATGGCCTCCACCTGTGGTGATTGATTCCACCTGTGCAAACTGCTCTCCCCTTTGGCCGAGCACGTCCCGCGCACAACGCTGCAATTCGGGGAATTGTATCTTGCTATTGCAATCATGTATTTGTACCCGATGGCCGTGTAAGATTGGTTGATATGTTCATTCTGCTGTGGTCCCATTGTTTCACATACTATCTGTGCAGTCGCGAACTGACTTGTGAGGGGTCAGTGGAACGTAGTACTCGAGTAACGGTGGACCCTCATGCATCACTGCACCGAGGTTCAACGACGGGCGGGGCGTCCCATTCGTGGGTGAAGGCAGTTGCCATTTTCACACACAGCCGCACTCGATGGAATAATTAGTGATTTCAAACGGCCACAGATGCCTTTTCGACGTGATGTTGCAAATGAGGAATTCGAGGGGCGGCGCTTTCGGTTTCCAGCTAGCGGCGAGGAGATGCCCACAGGTCTGACTGCAAATGTAACGTTCTATTGTTCTATGTCCTTGAGACAGGGCCCATGGCGAGGGAGCAATGATTGATATGAATAGTTTGGGATGCGCAATAGCTACGTGGGCGATGAGGCCGTCCGTTCCCAAAAACATGTTACTTCACAACACTGGAATTACGGGCTGGGGCACTGTGGATTTAGCAGGCTGCATAACGCACGGACTCAATGGATGTTTCTAATGTTATGTGAGTAATTATTCAGGCATTTTGATCCCGGGATGAGGGAATGATGGATGGATGCATGGGCAGGTGATTTGATACAGAGTTTGCCATGTACAGGGCTTCTTGGGATCTATCCGCCTCCCCTACGCTATGTGATGCAGGGCTGCCATTGTGGGACCATCGTCCTTCTGGCCTTGTTGAGCCCTCCCTGTCTCGAGGCGCCCTCAGACACTTGTGTCCATGCACGTTAACATTCCCATCTGATGGAATCTGTTTTGACAGACGCATGCACAGGTACACTCGTTTGTGATGGTGTTTGCACCTCGATATAGATGGTTATGAGTCGCAAGTGGTTTTGGGGTGGTGATGATCCTTTTGGTTGGGCTAGCATGCATATGGCTGTGGATTTCGTGTGATCATTGAAGTGAGTAGTTGGAATGTAGTTCTGATGGCCATTCTGTTCTTTTTCTTTTCTTTTGGTTGACAGGTATCTCATCCCCTTTTGCCACTGCCATCTGTATGCCACTCCTGCAGATGGATTTTACTCCCGACACCTGCTGCTTCGTGTTAATCAGTGGAGCAGCATTATGATCTTATGGGACGATCGCCAATGGGCCACATGCCCTTACGCAGTACTGGTGGCTCGGAGCAACATTTCGGCCTTTCAGCTGGACTAGTGCCTCCCCATTGGGACGGGCCTGCGGTTCTGTGCGCTTCCATGTTGCCTTTTCGTACGTGATTGTGGCTCTGTGTACCATGGGGGAACAGGGCGACACACAGGTAGTGGCTGGTCATTTCTTGCGGAAGCAGCCCACAATGGTGATTGGTGTTTTGGAGTTCATGGCCTGATGGCTGTATGGGCTTGGTGATTTTGATGTGCATTAAATTTCTATTCGGATTTGGCCCGTGTAGCGTTTTTCTTTGCAAGTGATGTGGCATCGGGTTCCGGCTTCGGGGTTTAGTTGCGTGGTACTGTACTGGCCGCGTTTGCCTACGAAGCCCAGTGAGGTCAGGGATGGGGGCTGCCAATATGACAGTTTGAATGTTGTCATGCTCAGGGGCGGGGGATTGGGTTTTGTGTAACAGATGCCGGTCAGCCAGGTGGACTGGTGGAATGATGTGATTTTCGGAATATTGCTGGTCACAGGTGCCTGTGTTTGCGTGCGTTTCTTGGTGGGGGACTGTGGTCATGTCCATTGGGATGGCTTCTGTATTCGTGCCATCTGTGCCCTGCAGCTCCCATTGGCCCCTGTTGTGTTTCTTTTGTTCGTTGGCATGCATGGGTGACTTGTACATTTCAATGGTTGCATTGTGGCTTCATTGCACCTACGGGGAGTTGTACTTTGTGGGCAGGGAGCGGTGTACAGGCACTCAGTGGGGCCGTTTACGGTTGATTCGCGATGCCGTACTTCTCGCCATGGCGGAATGGTACATTACGCCATGCCTGATGGCGTTAGGTGCATGTCCGCTAGGGTCGGAATTGGCGTACCGTTGCACCATGGTGGTGTTTGCGGTTTGGCATGGCGCGCGCGCGCGTGCTTGGTGCAGTTAGCGTTGGCGTTCACTACGGTGTCGCTAATGGCTTCGTACTTTGCGGTGACGGGTCATAGTCGCACCGAGCGCTATTCGATGGCGGTATTGCATTTCCGCCATCGTTTTTCGATTTCCGCCAGGGTCGTAATGAGGGCCACTCTGTGTTACGCCAAGAGAATGCAAATGCTGATTATTATGTAAGTTTTCCTATAGATGAATTTGTAGACAAAAGAGTCAAGGCTTCATTTTATGATCGGTATGGATGGTTGGCTAACATTTCAATAGCTTGTTGTTTTTGGCAATTGGTGAGGAGACTCAGAAACAACCGGTGTGTACTTGTATTTGTCCCATGGCACGTGGGCAGTCGAGCACCAAAATGCATGGAGTCCACGTCTGTGTTCGCAGAGACACAGACGTCGGTGTCCACACCACTGTGTTCCAGTCCCTGGAACGGGGGATGAATGCCACATAATTCCCATTAGAAATGCTGTAAAATCTTATTGAGTCTATGTACTTTACTGGGAAATATAAAGTAGATGGAGTCTATACGTTTTTAATTTAGTTCTATTTTTTAACTGTGAGAGGTGGTTCCTAAAGGAACATTTCTTTTATTGTTTTTGGATGCATTTTTTTTTTGTCAGGAGAGCTTAGAACGAAAGATGGGGATGGAAAGGAGGGAATAGGCACCAAACACTAATATGGAGGGGCAGGTGGACAGGGGAAAATGTTGCGCCTGTGTTATTTCTAAGGTAGGGGGCAGTGTTTCTCATACTCCTTGATTAAGGTGTGGTGGTGTGTCTTGGGGAGGGGGGATGGTATTAGGTGATTCAATTTTAAGATAAATAGCAGTTTTGCTAAAAGTATGTACCGTTTACTAGGTTGTTAATGGATGAGTAGGAATAGGTGTGGGAGCTGTGCAAGGGACATTTTGAAGTTGAAAGTTCCTAGATCAGTAGCAAATGTAGTTCAGAACTGTCTGCGAAGTATGGATTTTTATCCTTAAGTGCGGACTGGTTCTCGGACACGTCATCATGCCACGCGCCAGCGTATGGTCATGTGACACTGTCCGGAAGTTTCGCAATTAATTCAGATGTTTGTAGACGTCTATGGATGCAAAACTAGTTGCAATTGTTGGAAAAAGTGTACAGAAATGTTAAAAATAATTCTAGAAGGTGGGAAATGGAAAAGTTTTAATGTGACACTATGTAAAATGGACAAAAAATATTGCTATATTGGGTAAGTATGATATTAGTCGGAAATAGCATGCACTGGTAAAAAACCATGAAATTCACTGAAAAAACATTGTTAAAGGGACGTTACGGTTAAGTTGGACTCATAAAAACCTATGAAATTCAATGAAAAAACTTTGTTAAGGGGACGTTATGGTTAAGTTGCACTAATAAAAACCTATGAAATTCCGTGAAAAAACTTTGTTAAAGGGACGTTATGGTTACAAATAAAACTGAAAAACCTCTGTAATTTGCCAGTTATGGTAAGCTAAGCAACCATAACTTGCACCACCACTGTGCACTGCTAAGAATAACACCCTTGACATCAAAGATGACATCACACATATGATTGATGACATCACTGATGTAAAAACTGTTTGCTTAGATCAGGGGCCTGCAACCTGCGGCTCTCTGGATGTTTAGTACTCTGACTCCCATGTTCCTCCACCATTGTCTATGTAGGCTAGTGCTCATGGAAGTTGTAGTCCACAGTATCTGCAGAGACAAATGCTGCAGAGCCTTGGCTTAGATCATATATTTGCAATATAACATTCCACTTTTAATGAACATTATTTAGAAATTACTGATATACCAGGAACATATCTCTTTCTTACTAGACACCTTAGGTTGCTGCTATAATTTGATAAGTGCACAATAGTGTTATTTTCAACATCATTTTGAACAGGTTCCCGTAAGTTTATGTGTCCTTTAAAACACAAAGTGAAGAATTTTGTTTTGAGTATCCACAGATATTAAAATATCCAATTTTCTATCTAGAATAGTTATATATGTTGGCGTTATTATACAAATCAAGTTGGATATGGTATTATTATGAAGACATATGTGAAACAACAATAGGCAGGCTCTGCAAACAAGCTATTGATCCCTAATTCCTGATTTATAATTTCCAAAACAAATTCCAATTAAAAGCAACCTGTTTCTTCTCCCGGATTGTGGGGTGGGGTTGTTGTGATTGGGGGTATTAGGTGAGGTACATTTCTCTGTAAAATACTCAAACACTGGAAATGCAATATATATCAAAAATAGAAGTAATTGCTAGAATTATATTTTTTACATGTCTTTATAGCTTTAATGTTAGGACCATTGAACATATTTGCATTGTTAGAGTATTGAATTGAATTGAATTGATATTTTATTTCTATCGCGCTCGAACACAAGTGTTTCAGAGCGCTACAAGGAAAGGGAGGGGAACAGGAGAGAACAAAACAACGATCTTACTAGGCCCAGTGACATTGAGAACACGCAAGTGCATGGGAGAGGAGGAGGGGACAAGTGCATGGAAGGGGGAGAAGTGGAAATTGCGGTACAAAGGAGAAACAGATAAGTAATAATAAATATATGCATATATACAATAAAGGCAACAAACAGTGGTAGTACAGCCAGCAAGTGCTGGTTATAAGGCAGCAGACAAAGTAGGTCTGATAAGTGCATGAAGAAAAAGGGGGGGACTGTACGGGTACAGATGCAGACCCCAGTGCAAGGGGTGGCCCAGAGACATTGCGGGAGGGTGGCAGGGTGAGCAGGTACCTGGGCACAGAGAACAGAGGGTGGCCAGGTGCACAGTGCCGAGAGAGAACAGATCAGTGGGGGGACGAATGTAGAAGCAAAGAGGAACATCTTGAGGTGATTCCAGAACTGGAGATGGTTCTCCTCAAGTTTCATAGTGGCAGGGAGGCTGTTCCAGAGGGAGGCCCCAGCCGAAGACAGAGATATACCCCAAGCTTGTTTCTTTCAAAAACCACTGACCATGAGGGAGTTAGAAGTGTAGGAACGAACAGCTCGAGAGGGGAGGTATTTGCGGAGGGGTAGCTGAAGGTATTTTGAACCCAGGCCCCAGAAAGCCTTGTAGACAATGCAAAGGGTTTTGAATGTAATCCTTGCATCCACTGGGAGCCAATGAAGAGATTTCAGAGCTGAGAGATACGATCCCAGGGCTTGAGGCCAAGGACAAGTCTTGCAGTCCTGTTCTGGATTAGTTGCAGAGGGCAGAGAGTAGAGGCAGGTAGATTTAGAAAGAGGCTGTATGGAGTATGGAGCTATGTGGTGCTTTATTGATGATACTTTTGCAGAGAAGTACAAGATATCCTTAAACAGCAATGAAGATCTAGCACCCATAAGATTAGTGAATGGTACATTAACTTCAGGTGTTGTTAGTTGGGGGACTATAATGCTAGTAATGGCAAGTGAAAAGGGTCAATTGGAATTAACTAATTTGACATTATCAGTTCACCAGACTGTCCCATCATATTGGGTACTTCATTGTTGATGAAACACTGGACTCAACAAATGGTACTGTTTACTTCATCATGGCGTGAAAGGTACTGCTGGGACATGAATAAAAGCTCCAAGGTCCAGCACATGGTAGAATCAGTTACTAGACAAGGAAAAACAAATTGTGAAAGTACAGAAAGCATCTATTCTCAGAGAACCTCGACTCCAACACTCCGTGTGTTCTCATTCTGCTCGATCTCTCTTCTGCCTTTGACGCTGTCAACCATGCCATCCTGCTCAACCGTCTCCGTGATAACCTGGGTATCACTTGTCAGGCTCTGGCGTGGCTGACCTCTTTCCTTTCCAATCGACCCTCCCAGGTCCAACTTGGGTCCTTCCTCTCTGACATCTTTTTCTCCACCTGTGGTGTTCCCCATGGATCTAATCTCTCTCCCTGGCTGTTCAACCAGTATCTGGCACTCCTTGCCCACCGCATCGCCGCTCTCTGCCCCTACTTTCAGTGCTATGCGGACGACACCCAACTCATTTTCAGGCTACCCTCGGCCTCCTCCTCTCCTTCCCTTATCTCTGACTGTCTGTCTGCCATCCAGGAATTGTGTGCCGCCAATGACCTCTGCCTTAATGCTAGTAAGACTGAGATTCTACTCATCGGCACACCCACTCCCTCCTTCCCTGTAGCTCTCTGGCCAGCCTCGCTTGGCCCTCCTCCTGCTCCTACCTGCAAGGCAAAAAACCTCGGGGTCATCTTCAACTCCACACTCTCCTTCTCTCCTCATATATCTGACGTCGCTAAGAAGTCACACTACCAGCTGCACCTCCTCAGAGGTATTCTTCCCTTCCTCTCCTTCCCCCAGAAGCTCACTGTCTCCCGAGCCCTGGTTCTCTCGAAGCTGGACTACTGTAACAGCCTCTATCTTAATCTGCCTGCCTCCACTCTCCGCCCCATGCAACTCATCCAGAACAGAACTGCGAGACTTGTCCTTGGCCTCAAGCCCAGGGACCGTATCTCTCCAGGACTGAAATCTCTACACTGGCTCCCAGTGGCTGCAAGGATTAAGTTCAAAACCCTCTGCATTGTCCACAAGGCCTTCTGGGGCCTGGGGCCTAAATACCTTCAACTCTCTCTTCCTAAATATCTTCCCTCCCGAGCCCTTCGCTCATCCAACTCCAACTCCCTCAGGGTCAACCGCTTCTCGAAGCAACGAGCTGGGGGTAGATCTCTCGCCATGGCAGGGGCCTCCCTCTAGAGCAGCCTTCCTGCCTCCCTGAAACTTGAGGAGAACCATCTCCAGTTCAGGAAGCACCTCAAAACCTTCCTCTTTGCTTCTGCTTTCTCTCTCCCTTTCCCCTGCTAAATTCTCGACTGAATCTGCACCTAATCTGCAACTGGGCCACTCTAACCGACCTCGGTCCTGGGCCCAGCCACTCTCCTCTTGCACTGCCTCCCTGGCAACCCCTGCACTGAAGGACTGTTTCTGTATCCCTACAGCCCCCCCCTTTCCCAGCACTTGTCTGCACTTACCTTGCACTTGCCACCAGCTGGCCCTATTTATTTACTTTATTCTACTTACTTGTACTGCACTTCCCCCCTCCCCTTCCCCTTGCACTTTTCCCTTCCCCCTCCCCCTGCACTTGCACGGTCTGAATGACACCTGGCCTAGTAGGATCATTGTCTGTCTTCCCCTTGTTCCCCCCTCCCTGCCTCGTCGCGCCTTGAAACACTTGTGTATAGGCGCGTTACAAATGCCATATCATATCATATCATATCATATCATATCATATCATATCATATCATAGAAATAACAGAGAAGTAATATAGGGGTATATGACTGTCGGATAATGTTGCTCCCATACACCGTACTCCTGCACAGAAGAATGCATGCTTAACAGTAATGGAAGATGCTGAACCTATGAAATAGCCGAATGAAAATTTAAAAAAGGGCTTATTGGTAACTTTACATCACCAGAAAGTATCCGAATATTTACTGTACCAAAATCAGAAGTACAATTGAGCGCCTTAGTGGCCTTTCTTGACTCAAACACTATCATGATTAGAAATGTACCAAGCACAAACAGTATACATGTTCAAGTGATTTACTCTAACAGGGACCTATAACATAGTATCAATAAGAGAGGGTACTGAATAGAAGACATCTTTTAACACCAAATATGGCATATGGAATATGTAGTTATACTAAACAGAGGGGGCTCTGGGGAACTCTCTACCAGCACGAACACAGCCCACTGACTTGTTCTTGGGTGGATGGCCCTTGGGAGAGTCTCAATCAAGTCTTTAGCTCACTGTTCTTTTCACAGAGAAGAAATGTCCCTGCATATCAGTCTTTGTCCTGTCCAGGGGCAGTCCAGTACCGAAATGCTAGGCAATTCTCCTCTGAACAAGAATACCACAGCAACCCCATACATGTGTTTCAGCCTAGTTGGACATCATCTGTGAGGTGACGCTGTGCCTCTCTAAGAGCAGTGAGCAAGGGTTCCATGTCTGGATTCCCCTGTTAACTTAGGGTGAGACCCAAAGTTACTTGGTATGCAAAGCAGAGGGGGGTCTGGGAAACTCTCTACCAGCACAAACACAGCCCATTGACCTGTTCTTGGGTGGATGGCCCCTGGAAGAGTCTCAACCAAATCTTTAGCTCACTGGTCTTTTCACAGAGAAGAAATGTCCCCACATATCAGTCTTTGTCCTGCCCAAGGGCAGTCCAGCACCGAAATACAATGGCAATTCTCCTCTGAACAAGAGTACCACAGCAACCCAATGCACGTGTTTCAGCCTAGTTGGGCATCATCAGTGAGGTGAAGCTGTGCCTCTCTAAGAGTAGTGAGCAAGGGGTCCATGTCTGGATTCCCTAGGTAACTTAGGGTGAGACCCAAGGTTACTTGGTATGGAAACGGTGATTGCATGGCCACCTACCCTTATCACTGATGAATGCCGTGATTTATTGAACACACTTATTGTGGTGTATCTTGATGATATATTGATTCTGTCCCCACCTATAATGATACACAGGAAACATGTTCTGGGGATATTTGCAAGACCAACGAAACACTGTTTCTTTACGAGATTGGAGACATTTTATTTTAAACCAATGCAGTACATCTCCTCGGTTTTCACATTTCTACTAAAGTTATAAACAAAGACACCACCAACATTGAAGAGGTATTACATTGGCCTACACCCATTAAGGTAAAGGATGTGCAACAACCTCCGAGGTTCTTGAATTTCTATTGAAGGTTTATTAAGATTTTCTTAGCAATAGTTTTACCTTTTAGCGACCTGACCATGAAAATGTTTGAATATGGGTGGAGAATAAGGTTTTAATATAAAAGAACAGGTGTTTACCTCACCAGAGACAAACATCAGCCACAGCAATAGGCGCCAAACTATTACAAAGGGTTTGTGAAATTGAAGAACTTCACTGAATAGTTTTTTTTTACACTGGCCATTAAGATGAAGAACAACAGAACAACATGATGATGCATACGATAAGGAGGTACTGTCATCGACTTGCCTTACATGAGGGTTTTTGCGTGTGAATGAGTGCGACACATACAGCCTGTATCTTCCCGCAGCCATACTGGTGACTAAATAGAAAATTGTTGAGAATATGGAACGAAAGGAAGATGCAGCCTGGAGTGAAGAAATACATCTCTTAGGTGAAAAAACTTCCGTAGAAGTACAAGATGGTGGCAGGTCAATTCAGGAGACAATAGCAGATGCTAGGGTGTGCAGGACTTGCACAGATGAAATACATGGATGGAGATCTGTCCTGGGAATGATGGCCTTGAAGACACAGCAGAGAAGATGAAATGATACGCGGCTAGGGAAGTCTGGAACATCGGTGGAACACAGGTAGGACTAGATCGAGTAAAAGGATGAGAAAAGGAGTACAGAGCAGGTGAACAGGAATGAGAACAGGAACCAGAAAAGGGTCACAGATGGGCAAGGGAACATCTAGCAGGGAAACACAGTACCTATAGCTACAACGCGCTGCTCTACATAACCCAGCCATTCATGTCTCCTGAAGTCACATAGATATGCAGCATGTCACCATCATGGAAAGGCACATTGTAACACCTAGACATTACGCTTAATCCAGCATCACCATTTCCATTAGAGCCGAGGATGACATAACCAATCTGGCTTAGTGTGATCCTGGAGTATTACTGGCATGTAAAGCATTCCATAACTTTCTGTGTTTTATGCTCTTACGACAACAGATGCTTATCTGCTGTGGGTACAGTATGGTTAATTGTGCTCCTATTGTGAATGCCCTGGAGACAATATGCTGTAAAGTGAACGAGAGCATTTAGCATGTGTAGGGATAGGACAGAATGAACGGCCCTACATATTATCATCCTATCCTCATATTCTGTATGCATCTTCTGAGTTTCACCCTCTCACATCCTCTACATGCCATCCTGTAATTCCCTCTCTCTTCATTTGGACATGTGTGGAATACATCTGAAGCGAATACAGGGCAGACGTTTTACGACCTGCTCAATCACTGGATTGTCCACACTCACACAATCCTCTGTTCACATCTTATTGGCTGGATACCATCAGGAGGTACTGTAGAACGTTTCTTGGTTTTGGGTTAGGCATCTCTGAGGGAACCTGTGGATGTCAAAAAGAGACCATCAGGATGGGCCAGATGCAACTGGGCAGGTAACAGTAGATACACATAGACCAGTGTCTCTTTCCATGTTATCCTCTCCTTTCCACGCTGGTCAATGGTGACCCCCTCTACCTCCTCAAAAGTCTCAGACAAAAAGTGGTGTAATCTGGGGCAACAGAAAATACATTTGTAGAAATATACTACACGGAATATGAGCGACAACGATGTGCAATTAAGCCTTGAACTGCACTCTTTTCCACCAAACCCCCCCACCTTTCCACGTTCTCCTTTATTCTCTCACCCCAAGTCAAGTTCTCGTCTTACATACATTTCATATGTGTATTATTCCAGGTAGAGTAAATAGGCCTCTCATTCCTATTGCTTTTCACATCGCCTTCCTGCACTATCCCATGCCTCTGCAAGTGCCCTGTGGCTCAGGTCCCTGCATCCAGGCGCTTGTGCTGCCAATATCTTATTTGTTCTCACTCAACAATTATCCCCAAGAATTTCTAAAATGGAACAGAGCACATAGGTCTGACGTAGAGAGAACTCATGAGTTTCTTTGTGGCCCCCGACCTCTTTACCTCTTTACCCATCGCCCATTATTCCATCATCCATGGCGTTTTACTACCTTGTTCCTTCGAGTTTGGAAATACAACTAAAGCAGTCGACTACCCTGAAAAGAGCAAGACAACCATTGAAATGCATTATTTGTGTAGTCTTTATCTGATGTTATACTTTTAGTTTGGGCTATTCGCTGTCACTTGAGACACCTCTACGGCGAAACTATTGGATCAGAGCACAGAAAGGGAGAAATGGCTAATGAGGAAAGGCACACCACTTGTAGGTGTTGTTTGGTTATTTCTCCACCTATTTACTGCCCATGGCCATGCTAATCTCTATGGCCATTGCCACCCAGTATCTGCTCCTCCTGCCCAAAACACCTCCTCATCAGAACTCTTTGAGCTTGCATTGCAATCAAGCTTTGCACTTGAAGTGCCTGCCAGTGCTTTGTCAAATCAGTCTTCTGAGAGTTAATAACTTAGTTGGAGCTGTAAACCGGATACTGGTGCAATAAAAAGTCTTTACCTGGTCTGACTTCAGTCACTCAGTTTATAAGCACTATGCTAGTCCTTCACGGACGTCCTGTTAAAATCAAGCATTGGCAAGCCAATAGCTTTGGCTTGTGTATAAGTATTAGGCATTTGTCAGGCACTGCTATTAGATGTCCAGGTACTCGTACCATTTTACACCTGCTAACAACAAATGCCAGTTAACACCACTATGGCTGTACCTGGCAAGTGCCTTTGCCATGCATGCACAAAAGCCCAAACCGTTGGCATTGCCAATGCTTGTTTAGTCATATCAATGGTCTACAAAATGATGATACATTATCATGGGTGAAACACATTTAGGTTTTTCAGATTCACATCCCTGAGACAGTGATGTCGTGCAACAATAACATCTGTCATTTCGTTAATTGACAGAATGCAGTTGACATTTTATTTTCCTATTTTTTTTACCTTATTGTGCTCAGTCCTAGTCACAGGCAACAAGAAACTGAAGGCCCTGCCTCTGACATTTTATTCATGGGATATATTTTTATTGGATATTTGTAAGGGACCTATACAAAACATGGTGTTTCAAGGCGCCAGAACACAAACAAGGGGGGCACAAGGGAGAAAGATAACAACAACGGTCCTGATAGGCCTTGTGAAATTTGGATTGTGCAAGTGCAGTAATAAGAAGTGCAGGGGGGGAGTGCCGGTCTGCACGAAATGCAAAGTGGTAGGGTGGGTAGGGAAGTGCATGGTAAAGAGGAGAGAGTGTAAGTGAAAGGGGGGATGCAGGAGGAGGGAAGAGGGCCACAGGGGCTAGGAAAGTGCTAAGGGGAGGCCAGGAGGGAAAGTGCCAGGGATTGCATGGGTTGCAGGGGGCGAGGGTCCACATGTTAAGCGCGAGGAGGGGGGATAGACTCGGCAGGCGGTCTGGTGTCCTGTAGAATTCAGAGGAAACCAGGCAGCCAGTCACTGTGGCAGACAGCGTTGATTAGCAGGGGAAGGGAGAGGGAAGGAAGAAGAGAAAAGGAGGGTCTTTAGAAGCTTCCAGAACTTAAGGAGATCTGGCTCATGCCTGAGAGGAGCAGGGAAACCATTCCATAGGGAGACTCCTGCAGGGGGACTCCTGCGGAGGATAGAGATCCACCCCCCACTTTCTGCTGAGATAAACGGAAACATGCAGAGAGAACCTGAGCAACACAAGCAGCAAGGCGGTTTGCCAGCCTTTATAAGTTTTGGAAAGTGAAAACTAAGTGAGAAAGCCGCCAAGAATCCCATTTTGGTGTCATTTGTGCCATTGGCAACTCTTGCCAATAACCTCATCCACAAATGTGAATCACATACTAATCAGGGGCAAAATAAAATAGCACAGATTCACAAACATTTCACAGCTATGCCCAATATTGGTGGTCTGACAGCACAACTTCATTCAGAAGTAAGATTATGTCACATTAGACAGGAGAAAAATAAAATCCAACTTTTTATCTCATGCTCAAAATTACTTTTTCACCACATTTACATTTTTATACCACTCATCTCACTCATTTACATGCATTTTAATTTAGTTTGATGCATTCCTGAACCGTTGAGCTGTAACTTAACTTAAATGTGTTCACAATACATTGTGAAACATATGTAAAGACATACTTTTATGGATGTGTAATTTTCCCACTCAAACACACCAATAGCTCCCAGACCTGCCTTTGCCAGTGCCCTCTTTTGTGGGTCTGCTACTATCACAAAAGCATAAAGTTGCATCAATGTGGGTAACCTTACACCAAGCATACACTTGCTCCACATGCATGTCAAGGCTGGCGCGGGGGCACCTGGGCCGGACACGTAATTGCTGGGTGCACCCAGCAAGACCATTTATGCCATGGACTGTGGCATCAGCATAACAGGGGAGACACCTTGTTACGGTACTCCAACGCTTCCTGCTGACACCCCTGAGCACTACCTTGCGAGCACGATGGTAACAACATATCCTCGTCCTCCTTGCCTTCTATGAGAAAACAGTAGGTGTCTCACCCGCTAGTCCCTGGGGATCTGTCATCCAGGTGGCCAGGACACAGCCATCGCTGTTTGATCCAGTTCCTGGGGGTGGACCAGTGCGGGAGGATCACATGGGTGAGTGGTCTTTGGGGAGTGGGACACTGGATGGCAAGATGCAGTATCCATACCCCTGCAACACCTTTATCCCATCTTTCCAGATAGGATACGTGAGAACCTTACACCCTCCCCCCACACCCTCTTTGCCTTCTCCAGCACTTTCACATGGACAGCCCTCTTTGGGAGAAAACAGACTCACATCCGAGCAGTGTATCTGACATGCCCCGCTACTGTGGTCAGGCAATTATTGACAATCACTCACACCTGACTTCCATTAGACTTCCCCACACAGATAAAAGGTGAAGCAGGAAAGCACACTCTGAGTGAGGCAGAGCACACTAAGGTACAACAATTTCAAGTTGAAAGCTGAACGCAGGGAGAAAGACAGAAAACCAAGAAGGGTTTGTAAGAAGGGAATTACCCTTGACCTTTTCGGCCAGATGCTGTTACATTCAAGAAACCTCTGAGGCAGAAAGTGTAAGGCCAGGAAACCAGACTAAAGAATACTGAATTGTGTATCAGAGATACTGAAGGCCCTCCCGCATAACTGATCAAGGTGGGGATGAGCAGCAGCAGCTGCTGTGGTATCATCCTTGGCTCCAAGAACAAAGAAGTACCAGAAACAGCAACACAGCCGGTGAGTTGGGGAGACCAATGCAAGAACGGTTTGTGTTGAATTCAAGGTTGCAAGCTGCAACATTGTATAACGAGCACAGGAATGAACATTGTTAAAGGTGTTTGAGGACAGACGCAAGCAAACCTAAACTGCTGTTGAATGTTTGAACTTAAGAAGGAAGGTACGATACAGTTGACAGAGTGGACCGGCACCTTGGATGTGCTCAATCAAAAGTCTCTGTAAGGTATCCCGCCAAGAGAAACAAATGCAGAATATTGATCAGAATAATTGTGTGAAGTTAATTGAAGTGGTCCTGCGACGGCTTAAGCAAAACCCCTCAGACATCTGAAAGACTTTGATTTTGATATTAAGAGGATCCGAGCCCGAACGAGGGAGATCCATATCAAGAAGATCTGAGACCGAAGAGAGAGATCCATATCAAGAGGATGCAAGCCTGAATGAGGGAAACCAAGTGTAAATATTGTTACACAAGGGGGTCCCAGCTTGAAGAGGGGGACCCATAATGAACATTGAAAAGTGAGAACTTGTGCATGTGAAAATCCTGGTAGGAATGGAACTTTGAGACTTTGTTTGTTATGCCAGACACTCTGCAGTAAGAGACTGTATTGAAGAGGCTTTCGCAGAAGGCACTTATGTTTTTGCTTTGAACTGTATCCTCGAGGCTGAGAAGCCAGAGTTGTGCAAAGCTCAAATGTGCCACCTTGCCCCATGCTGAAAACATGGGGAAGAGAAGCCAACTGCTCAACCGTCCTCACATATTGAACACTTTCCTTTTTGCATACAACTTTGTCCCACCCTATTGTATTTAGAAGTAAGGGTTGGCAATAAGTTTATTAGTATAGGCCCTTTTATTTGAAAGAGACTTGTCTATGACTGCGTTATTCTTATTTGATGGTCGCAGCTTGCTCTCACCCTTAGCTTTCAGTTTAGGTAGGCATTAAACCAACCCATTTGAAGTTCAATAAACACCCTTCAACTGTGGTCACTTGTGTCAGCCTTCACTGTTTCATACCATGCCTTCCTTACACTTCCCAAACAGGGTGTTCTCCCTCTGGTAATGCCAGCTGAGCCATGGATGATTTGGGTGGTCTCCTTCCTGTTTCTTGTCAGGTGTCTTCCTTTGTGGCAGTGACCATAACCGGTGAAATTGGGTCAGCCGGTGATGGGGCTGGGAAGACCCTCACAAAATTGTCTTCTTTTCCGCACCTTCTGTATGTGTGTCCTTTATGCAGACCCTCATGTGTGTGTGCAGGCCCCATCCACACTGTGGGCATAGCATTGCACCTGCCTCTTTACACGGCCACTCCCCTTTTCTCGCCAGCTTGCTTCCTTGCCATTTCCCAACGGTGGCACTATTCCTCCAGTTTCACTCACTACATGGGACCCTCCAGCTTTAACTGGCGCCCACGTCCGTGGCAACGCTTGTACCTATGTCAGCTCCTGGGACCGTCCCAAATCCAGGATTCTGTCCAAGGTTATACAAGGTTTTCTGAGGACCCGCTTCCACAATTTGACTGAGCTGCATGCATAGATGATTTGCTGTATAACCTCGTTGTCCTCATAGTTTCCCAATGCGCAGGATAGTGCAATGTGCCACAGCCTGCCATGAAATGCGTCCAAACTCTCTCCCCGCTCTTGTCTTGTAGATCTCATCCTGAACCGTTCATAGTCACGGTTGATCATGGGCATGAAATACTAATTCAGCGCTTCAATGGCAGAGTCATATGGTAGGTTCCTGGGCCGCAGTGGTTTCAATATTCTTTGAACAGTGGGACCCACTGAATATAGCAAAGTTGTCTGTTATGTCCACTCATTAATCTTCACAGCATCAAAGTAAAGTTTTGAGATTTTTCACCCATGCAGTCCATCGATGTCCCAAACTGGCAGGTGCTCCCAGCACATGAAAACCACACAGTGGCGCTAGATGTCTGTGTTGACGGTGTGCCCCACCAACCACCAGTGTGCCATCTCAGTCATCACCCATGGTGTGCATTAGAGGCTAGTGTGGCCAGTGCCTGTGAGTGTGCCACTGTGAATAAGCTTGTGTATTGGCAATGAGGGAACACAAGCACTCTCTGGAAGCCACAGCCCTCTGGTTTCCTCACTGCCACCAGACAGTGCAATAGTGCAATCTGTGTTGCTCCTCCAACAAGCTTCAGGACCCTTGTGCTTGTCAAATGTGACCAGACTGTCTCGGACGTCCCCCAATCACCTTAGCATGCAGTGCCCAGAGCACACACAAATCCCATTCCCTTTAGGTAGAGGAGACTGACCACGGGTGTTGCAGAATGTTTGACTGCAATTTCCTCTTTCACTTTGGTCTCTTAACATTGCTGTGTGCACTGCACCCAATGAGAACCACACCAAACACTGTTTTAAAGTTCCATAGACAATAGTTTCCTTCTAGGTGCCTCACACCGTGTCTGTGAAGGCAGCCCTGGTGCTGTACACCCTCTTCTGGAAACATGCGCAGATGGCTGCGCAACCTTCCTGTTTTTCCAAATTGATAATGATCAGGTTCCGATGACGGAGCCAAGGACCGATCACTGTCGCAGCGCAGGAGGACCAGCCCGTGCAGCATGCGCCCTGCATCAATGAGCTCCGATCCCAGACCTTGAGCCACTCATGCTGAAACCCAGGAACCGACGAGTGCGTCATCAGTCTGTGCCGCTTGCAAAGGCTCCATCTTGTGACATCAGTTCTGACCCAGGCGCCCCCGCTGTGTTGCGACCCTGGTGGAGACCAGACAGCGGTGGGGTCTTCCTCACCAGCAGCAGCTCCTGTGCAGCAACACCACGTGGTGAAAAAAAAGGCGCCAATGTTATATCTGGCGCAGGGGCACCCGGGCCCGACACTTAGTTGCTGGTGGCACCCAACAAGACTGTTATTGCTGCGGTTCGCAGCATAACCATAACAGGGTAGACACCCTGTTATGGTCGCAATCACTCGATCGTACACATGTCCAGGGGTCACCCAGCACGACCAATCCTTGTCTCTATGAGTACACAGGCCAATGCAACTGCAGAAGCCGTGATCACACAGCAGACGCAAGTCTTCAAATAAAAGCACAGACACCAGGTGACACTCTGGGACCAGATTACAGAAACTTTGCCCTGGTGCAAGTGCAAAGTGTGCACAGTATTAGTACTAGGGCAAAGTTTGAAAATGATGGCAAGGCGCGCACTCTGGTTCGCAGTCAAGGTTTCCTGCTGTAGCAACAAATTGTCTTCTCCTCCAAAAGTTTTCTTGCCTCCATCAATCATCAGGGAGGCTGTGTTAGTTATATTTCCTTTTCAGGTGTTTCGGGTTAATTCACATTGATGCCTCTAAGGATTCTGGTACTTGCATTCTCCCACTTTTTTTCAATTGCAGGTGACTGGAAAACAACTCTCAAAGTTTGCCCTATTTTTAAAAACACTGCGACACGTTAGAAAACTATTGGACCTCGACAAGTGCAGCCTAGTGCAAAAAAGATGCATTTTCGCTAAATTTTTGCACCACAGCACAGTTTGCCCTAGTGCTAATACAGAATGGTATTAGCACTAGAGCAAACTTTGCCCTGATGCAAACATGCATTAAAAATGTTTCTTTTTAGTACTAGGGCAGTTTTTGCCCTGGTGCTTTTAATATGCCAAACTGCACTTTTCGAGGTGCAATGGTTTATTAATGTGTCTCAGTGTTTTTAAAAATAGGGCTGCTAATACCGTGCACACTTTTCACTTGCACCAGTGCAAACTTTCTGTAATCTGGCCCCTGGTAGTCTACTGCTGCACTGCCGCAGGTGCGTGCAGAGGCCTCTTTTATTAACTTTTATTAAAAGCGTGATACATGTATTTTAAGGGGCCACACCACACTGTGCATGTTTAAATTTGAGAGCAGGTACCTTTCTGAATTGGAAGTAACTATGACCAACTACCTTTTGTAGAGAGGCAGGTCACGCTTACTTCCGGAAAACGCCGTGTGATTCTACCCCAAAGTGTTCAGCTCAATGGCATGTGCCTGGGCTTTTAAAAAGCAACACATACTCAGCCTTTCACTGTCACGCGGCCACCACCCGCCAGGGCACTGCTTACTTCTCCAGCAGTGATGTTTGCTATATCACAGAGCCACTCCTCGTCTCCAATGTAATATCAGCCACCTCAATGTTTAACTAAAATACAGAGATAGCCACAAAGCAAACATCACGAGGATCTTCTGGCGCGAAACCAGGATGTGAAAGTGACACCACGTACTGTACAGTTTGCTTTTCTTTCAGACCGTCCTGACACATGCGCGCAACCTGTAATTCAACTATCCTCAGGTTGCCAAGGGCGAGCTGACATTTGAGGAATGGAGGATGTGTACGCTAGAGTAGCCTAGAAGAAAGGATGGCCTGGAAAGCAATGCAAACTATTCCAAACATTGTACAATAAGATTCACCCGAGTTTGAATAGAAGTCAAGCGAGAAGGCGGTGTGCACAATGACACAGGTGCCATCCCCGGAAACTGACAATCAACTTAACAACATCGTTTAGATGCAAAATACTCTACTTGCTCACAAAGTACTAGGTTCTCCATGCATCAGGAAGTATTGAAAAGGTTCACTTCCGTTGAAGATTTACTCCTGTAAGTACTTTTTTGAGTTGCAACATTGCTCATCTGGGAGCAAAATCATTCAGGGGAAGTGTGCCACACCCGCCAGAATTTAAATAACAATTACAAAAATAACATTAACACAAATTCATTTGTGTTTGCATAGCACTTGCTGCAACAGTGTCTCCCATTTTATAGTACAGTAAACGAGAGGCGTAACTACTCACCAATTTGATGGTACTCAGTTGATCACTCTTGGAAAGATGAAAGGCTGAGACACTGCATCATTTAAAAGGCAGTATTTTATCTTCCTACTTCATTTGACACATTGGGATTCAATGGCACGGCATAGGAGCTTCCTTCCTGTTGTACAATACTATGTTCAATAATATTTACAGCAATTAGAAAAACCTAACTTTTTTAACTCTAATAAAGCAAACTACTACTCCAATAATCCATATCGCCTAGTTCTATTTACACCACCATCCTCTATGGCCCTCCTTCTGCATTATCGTCCTCTTTTTGTACTAATCTCGAAGTCTACAACACCAGATGAGCATTAACCTATCCTCATGGTTTCAATATTACTTTGTGTGCAGGAGCACATTTATTACAGCTAATTAACATTGAGGATATCTCTTTGCATCCAAGCAATACATCCACTCCTAATCTTTCTCATTATCCGAGGTATTTGGGGCCTAGAGCCAGAGTCGTCCCCTGAGCGCGAGCCTCGAAGCAAAGGGGAACATATGTTTCCTAGAAGTATCTCCCCGCCTGCAGCAATTTAATGGATTCCTAGTGGGCCACGTCCCCAGGCTCAGAGAAATGTTCCCATTTTGGAGATCAGGACCGCTAAACTATATAAGTTTAGGCATTGAATTGTATCAGAGGGTATTCCAACAGGAAGTTTGTTTTGGGTTGCTACACTGATTTATATTTTGTGAATACTGATATAATGAATAATTCGGGTAAGGTAACAAAAAAGACAGGGGTGCCACCAACCAGTCAGGAGCAAACTGGGCCCGAGCCTCAGAATGCCAAGGACTGCAGAGGAGAATTCCTCCATTCCTCCAGCTTAGTAGTACACGTAATTGACAATGCTTTATCAGAAAAGATGCATGCCCTTACAAAGGCATTTGACGATTCCGTGAAAAGAGCTATTCACGATATTTCTGACATCTCTGTGACTATAGAAACCCAGGGGGATAGGGGCTCATATAGGTGACATAGGGACATTTCCTCACTGAAGAAAGACCCCACCAAGAGGAAGAATCCCTCACATGACAAGGGAGAATGCAATGCATGTCCGTGGCACCAGAAGCCCAGGGACATGGTAGAGACAGGAGAGTCAACCTAAGGAGTGCCCAGTGCATTCTTTAGATCCTTTCGCCATGCGGAGGACCAGCTGATGGCTAAGCTAGCTGGATTAACTCTTATTAACTTGCCTGGGGAAGTGTGGATACACTCCCCACCTATTGTCCTGGACGCTCATCCAGATGGGATAGATGGAACCTCTGATACTTCAGTGAGCTATGATGATAATGACGACGTGTCTGCAGATCTGGGTGATGACTTGTCAGGATTGTTTTGGCATTGCTATGTTTGGCCCAAAGTCAATAATGCACCCAAATTCACGAAAATCCCAAATTCAAGGGAATGGGCTACTCCCCAAAAGCGGCTTCATATACTGATGTATCCCAGAATCAAAATGGATACAACCACTAAGAGTAATATTGACCTATAATGCCCCTGTTCCAACCTTTCCCATCTGTCTAATCTTAAACCTTGCACCTTTTTTTCAACTATGGGAATGATCACAAAACGGGGGTGGGCACATCTTGGTTCGCCTGTCAGGATAGCCACTTGAACAATCCAGGTCCTTTGGTACAGAGTCTAGATTTAGTGGAACATTGTTAATACTTAGGCCACTCCTTACATCCCGAAGAAATCAGCAATTGGGATAAATAAGACCTTTGTTTTTGGGCAACACTTGCCTATGAACGTCGAAAGGTCAAAGATAGCCCCCAAGTTTAGTGGCTTGTTTGAGTCTAACCAGTCATGTTTGGCAGGACAACATCAATTTGGGGACTCCTTCTCAAAGGACCCCGGGAGGCACTATTATAACTTTACCTCTCCTTATCAGAGACCTGTGTTCCTCGGGAGGCTTTTTACACTACAGCACGCTCGGCCAACCATCTCCACAGATTAGCACGCCCCAATACTAGGAAACAGAATCTGCAACAGGAATTACAGAGGCCCAGATATACCTTAATTTCCCCCGGGTGGATTGATTTATGGGAGAATTTTCTGAGGAAATGGTGAAAAAGCAAATGTTATCCAGGGTATGTATTGGCATCACTGAACACAAACACTTTGCTGTCTGTTGGGAAAGAATGAGACATTTAGTACAAAACGGGTCTCTTTTTTTTCAAGGGACCCTTGTGTTTTTCAGACATTTCAAGGCTGCATTACAGACTTTGTTAAGACAACCGTGAAGCGCTTTCAGCAGAGGGAGATTAGAATATCATAGGAAATAGTCTGGTGGTCAGTCAGGAGGCGCAAAGCTTGTTCAAGAAATGGGTAGTTGTGAGGAATTACTCCCACCTTGTAGTGGGCAATATATTTCTGGTCCTCAAGAAGGTGAAAAGTTACTGGCCTGTGGTCGCCCTCAGGTATTTCAGCAAGTATACATCTGCCATCATTTGAAGATGGAGATAATTCTGCTGAGAGGCATGGTGAGCCCAGGAGATTGGCTGGCGAAATAGATCTCATACCACATATGTAACATTTCCTGTTTGTACTCATTACAGTAAGGATTTTCAGTTTTCTTTGGACAGAATAGGTTGTATTCTGTCCCTTATAGTTTGGCATCTGCCCCAGATCTTTCACAAAGCTCTTTCATCTTATAGGAGCTTTTCTGTGGGCCATAGATTGGATTGCTAATCTATTGTCACAACATTTTGTTGATGCAGGGTCTCAGAAAGCAGCAACAGCCCACCTGAACTTGGCTGTCACCCTAATGCACAGCCTAGTATTCTGGGATAAATCACAAATCTGACCATTACAGTCTGCAATTTGTAGGGTTCATAGTGAATTGCAAAAACCCAACCTTGACATGTTTCTTAAAGAAATTTAAACTGCACCAGATCTAACATAAAATGAGGAAGGCGATTCTCTTGTCAGTCGTATCTGTCAAATATTTGACTCACATTATGGATCTCCTATTCGCTTCTATTCAGACAGCTGTCCTGAGGCTCATCATTACAGGCCTCTACAAATGGTAAAGATTCATGCCTTACGAAAAAAGGCTAGAATACTCAGATTAGGTTCAGTTTTCTATCAAAGCAAAGGCAAAGTTAGAACGGTGGTTTTCAATCCTGGATGCCTTTAGTGGAAGGTTAATGTATCCTTCTGCCTAGCGATCAGAGTGTGCAGTCTTGCTGTGGCAGGTTCGAATCCTGGCAGAGTCAACTCAGCATTTCATCCTTCTGAGGTTGAGAAAACTGTGGGATAATAATGATTTCTGTTGTTTGAGTGCTCTGAGACCTATGGGTGTGTAGTGCTATACAAGAAATACATTAAGATCATTAGAACTTTGCTTAGAACTAGATGGAAGTCTGAGATATTGGGACACCATGCAGGGCTCAGTTCTGACTGGACTTCACTGGTCTCTTCAGGAATCTTTGTCATATAAATTGATTAGAGATTCTTCCTGGGACCTTCGCTGTCTCAAGCTTTACAAAGTATGTGACTCACTGTGTTTTTAGCCTGCTGATGGACAACAAATCAGTAGTACATATATGAACAAACGAAGGGCGTGAAATGAAGACAATTATTGGATCTAGCTGAGCGCTGTTAGGAGAGGAGTTTTGACGGACATTTCACATCAAAGTAAGAGCAGAGTATCTAAACTGGACACATGAGCTAGAGGTAGATTAGTGTTCCTGTTGATGGAGCGATGCCACTTCACAGAGAAGCCTTTCTCCATCTGGTGTGCCTTTGGATTCCCCTCCAGATAGACCTATTTGCAACACGTCTGAACACTCAGCTTGAGAGTTGTTTCCATCTGGAGGCAGACTCCTTACAAAGTGGCAACAGGTGCATTATTCCAAACATTGGAGAGAGAGGAGCATGATGTGTTTCCTCCCTTTTCTATAATCTGTGAACATTGCTGCCCAGAAGCCATTCGTATTGCTCCTAGCAGGGAGTCAACTGTCTAACCATTGCTTTCCATGTTCAAGCTGCAGCAAGCCTGCCATTCTGTTATGTAGATTATTAGTACCTGGGAGGGGGGTGTCATGGGGCCTCCCAGCCAATCAGGAAGCTCGGCTATACCTGCTGGTATTGCCATGTTCTGAGCTTCCTCAGAAGCGGGAGGCTGCCCCCCTCCCCTCCATGGCGTGTAGGTCATTGCTGGCCTGCACTCTTCTCCCACCTCTCCTCTCCGTTTCCACCTGCCCCGCCTACTTCCCTCCCACCCAAACCCAGCCGCACCTACCTTCAGCGGCCTCCTTCTTCTCTAGCTGCACAAACACTTCCAGTCTTGCCTCTTACCCTTCACTCCACGGCAATAGCCGCCATGGAAAGGGAGAAGGGACTCCCTTCTCCCTATGTCCATTGTGGCCAGTTTGCATTGTAGATTTTTTTATTTTGAGAAACAACCGCATGGTTTTTCAACTTTAATATAACTATCAGCACCCCAGAAAGCATGCCACGGTGCCAATCCCAATTAAGCCCCCCGTAGGTGGGATGACTGGTAATCCCCACCCATGTAATGTTTTTTTGCTTCAATAATGCGATTGGGTAATGAGGAGCAGGCAGTAATTCGTGACCTTTTCTAATGTGCGTGCCAGCTGCATTTATTCGACTCAGGAAGCCATATTAAATACAGAGATAGTGGTATCCCATTATTGTGACGTGGGCAGCCATGCACCCTTCATTGCAATGTTCTGATGGCAGTTGGTTATAACACTGATTGTATAAGATGTGTGTATCCTATTATGCTTGTTAGCAAGTAAAAAAAGATATATAACGTTCAGGAGGGGTAACGTTAGTTTCTTAAACAATTTCTTGCGATCCTTACGTAACAAACTCCTCCTCTATGCAGAGTTTACCACAGTATTTTATTAGTGCGGGGTGGCCCACCACAGTCTTTCAAAGTAACACTAATGAGTTGAGAAAATCCATTCACATCATAGCAGTGGATACATCATAGATGTAACTGGTCGCGTTTGTAGTTACACTGCTGCACAATTAAAATGCTTAGAAGGCTGTCACGTATGAGCTATAGATTTTGTTGACTTAACACTGCGCAATTTCTTTCGGGAATTTCAATCTAATCACAGTTTTTATGATTCATTCAAAGTCTGAAACAGTGACTATTTTACAAGTAATAGGGGGTCATTACATGTTCCCCGGTCTGGATAAAAATGCCGGTAATTCCGGCACTGGCATTTTTACCAGACCAGGGAAACACACGTTTGCTGGTGGGGCCACGGATCTGCCTCTTGACCTGTCGGTAGATCAGGCCCATCATCGGCAAAAGAAATGCTGCAACCCCCTCATGGAGTCCTATGGGACTTCATGGAATAGGGAGTAGCCAGCATTCCCGCCGCCCGTAATATCCTGGTAATACTGGGATATCAAGTGGCGGGAACTCTAATTCCATTTTGGTGGCATCCACCCGGAATTCCGGCGGGATACCACCAAACTCAAAAAGGAAAGGAATGGAAGGTTTTCGTTATGATATAGTTGTTGCTAGGGACATCGGGCGGCGCAGGACGCAATGATAATATTAATTGACTTACTCAATTATGCCTGTCTAGACAGGAACCAATGCAGTCAAGTTCTGCTAGCTTTCTATGACCGGATCACTGATATGACCCACTCCTATGTGGCGTATAGTCAAATGACAATAAGCTCTGGAAGAACTCTGGGGAGTACATATGATATGATATGATCTGGCATTTATAACGTGCCTGTGTTCCTAGGCGCCACAAGACAAGGGGGGAAACATAGGTAGGACAAGACAAACAATCCTACTAGGCCTTGTGTCATTCGGATCGTGCAAGTGTGACAATAGAAGTGCAAGGAGAAGGAGAGGGGGAAGTTCAAGTGAGAGGAAAGGGGGAAGTGAGGAAGTGCGACCAGGGCAGCAAGGCTCTGAGTAAGTCCAGCCATGCCAGCGCAGCTCTAGGTAGTGCAGGAGGCAGGGGGGCTGTTGGGGTAACAGTTACAGCCCCTAAGTGTGCGGTATGCCAGGAGGCAGTTCAAGGCAGACTGGTCGTGGAGGAGCCTGGTACCCAGTGAGACCGAGGGAACTAAGCAACCAGTCGACGCAGCAGACAGATAAGTTAGCAAGGGAGAGAGAGAGAGAGAAGGCAGAGGAGAAAAGGAGGGTCTTGAGCTGCTTCCAGAACTTCAGGTGGTTCGGATCAAGTCTGAGAGGGGCAGGCAGGCCATTCCAGAGAAAGGCACCTGCAGAGGAGAGAGCTCTACCCCCACTCTCTGACTGGAGAACCGTCTGACCATCAGAAAAGGGCTCTAGAGGGAAAGTATTTCTGAAGAGAGAGTTGGATGTAGTGTGGGCCCTGGCCCCAGAATGCATTGTGGATGATTCAGAGGGTCTTGAACTCGATCCTTGCAGCCACTGGAAGCCAGTGGAGAGATTTCAGGGCTGGAGAGATACAGTCCCTGTGCTTGAGGCCAAGGATACGTCTCGCAGTCCTGTTCTGGATTTGCTGCAGGGGGCGAAGAGTAGAGGTTGGAAGATTGAGAAAGGGGCTGTTGCAGTAGTCCAGCCTGGAGAGAGCCAGGGCTTTGGAGACAGTGAGCTTCTAGGGGAAGGTGAGGAAAGGTAGAATACCTCTGAGGAAGTACAGCTGCAAGTGGGCCATTTTTGCAAGGTCCTTGATGTGAGGAGAGAATAAGAGGGTGGAGTCAAAGATGACCCAAAGGTTTTTTGCGTCCCAGGAAGGTGAGCGTAGAGGGCCCAAAGAGGATGGCCAGAGTGAGAGAGAGAAAACAGGAGCAGGGGTCCCAATGCAAAGGATTTCTCTCTTACTGGCATTAAGGCAAAGATCATTGGAAGTGCACCAATCCTGAATCGTGGATAGACAGTCAGGAATGAGTGAGGGAGGAGAGGAGGATGAGGGAAGCCTGAATGAGAGCTGAGTGTCATCCACATAACACTGAAAATTAGAAGAGAAGGTGGAGATCAGGTAGGCCAAAGGGGCCAGATAGATATTGAAGAGCCAGCGTGAGAGGATCGAGCCCTGGGGCACATCCCATGTGGAGAGAGAGAGGTGGTGGAGATAAAGGACCCAAGTTGGACCTGGGAGGGCCTGATCTGTGATGCCCAGGTTCACACAGAGTCTGTTGATCAGAGTGGCAGGGTGGCATGATTGACTGTGTCAAAAGCAAAGGAAAGGTCCAGAAGGATGAGGACATAGGGAGAGCTGGAGTCAAGGTTATAGAGGAGATCTTCACGGGTGTTCAGGAGAGCAGTTTCCGTGCCTCTGGCTGCTCTGAAGCCAGACTGATGGTCGTGGAGGGAGCCAACAAATTCAGTGTGGAGGGTAAACTGGGAAATGGCCAGCTGTTCCATGAGTTTTCCCATGAAAGGAGTGATAGAGATCGAACAAACGTTTTCCAGAAATGTAGGATCGCAGAAGGCTTTTTTAGGAGTGGGTGCACAAGGGAGTGCTTGAGGGGAGAGGGGTAGGATACAGTGGTGAAAGAATGACTGCAGAAATCGGCTAAAGCTGGACCGTGGCTGTCAATGTGGTCCTTGGTGGTTCTGGAGGCGCCATGGAGCACCTGTTTGGGTGACACCTTCAAAGATCGGACTTGTCTAGAGATATCATCTGGTGTAGTCAAAGCAAAGGAGGAAAAAGGAGGAGGAGAGGGAGAGGTGACCAAAGGGGGCCTGGGTGAGGTAGAGGGACAGAAAGAGGAAAGCGAGGACAGGATGTCCTGAGCTTTAGTGTTGAAATGAGAGGCACGTGCCATGCAGAAGGCCTGAGAGGGAACAGGAGAGGTGGAGACTGCAGTAGGATTGGCAAATTCCTTCCCGATTTTAAAGAGTTTGGCTGTTTTGTTGGAGGCAGCAGAGATGCAGGCTTGGAGAGGACAGAGAGCCTGTATTGCCTTTGGAGCAGCTGGCCTGTTTCTCAGAGGATGCACCCAAAGCCATTTGCTTCCTCTCAGCTACCCTACACTTGAGTTTCAGGGTGGCGAGGTCAGAGTCATACCAAAAGTTTCACTTTGAGGTAGGCTTCAGATAGATTCTCATGAAGGGGGCAAGGATGTCCAGAGTGTTGGAGATAGAAACATGCAGGTTAGAGAGTGCTGTGTCAGAGTGCAAGTCAGCTGCAGGAGTAGGTGGAGCAGCGAAAGTAGAGGCAAAGGTGTTCACTGACACTCGCAATATGGGTCTAATGACCAAGAAGGAAGGTGTCAGGTGGTAGTGATGGGGTAGGCTTGTGGGATGTTTTTATCCACGCATCCAAGCTCTACCTCAAAACTGTGCAGTACTGACATGGAAAACATCCCAGAAAATGCCCAGGGAAGTGCATGAAGAATAGGCTGCCACCCATTTTGCCGATGTTATGGGCACAGTAGGGCACTGCCTAAAACTACCATTGGACTACCCACACAGTAGCCTGAAACCATTGGGAATGGCAATGCTGATTGCCAAAAGCAACCTAGAATTGTGGGGAATTCATTTTCTTGAATCCCAAAAAGGGGTGCAGTACCAGTACTCACCACTATCAGAAAGCCGGCGTTTTAAAACAACACCAGATTTTTTTTATTTGTGTAAAACTGAATAAATGAACCCAAAACATGCCAAAGAAAGACTTACTGAGAGGTGGATCCAATGTAAAGTTATATTCTGAAGTGACTTGAAGGTTTATAACAAGACTGGCTGAGCTGTGGATTTCAGCAGTTTAAGTAAATTTGGACTGAAAGACACTACAAATCTAAATGTTTAAAAGAAATGAGTGACCTACTTTTGAGTGTCACATAGGTTGAAATTGTTTAAATGTCATAGTTTTAAACTTAGAATCAGCATTCTAGCTGCATATGTAAAAATGGTTAGTTTTATTTGAATGCAGGAAACTGGGTAACTAAAAGTGACATTAGCTGGGGCCTGGCTTAAGGAACTGAATTCTGCCTACCAGCTACCCCCGACAGGAGTTGAGACTTGCACAACAGCTGTGTTCCCAGGCCTAGCTGCCTTTTTGCTGCTCCCACCAAAAGGGATATGACACTTCTCTGATTGGATTACCAAGGGACTGCTAGAGGCTAAACATAGGACCCAGGCAGAGGGTTTATGGAAGTGGCTATAAATGGCTTCCTCTTGAACAATGGGCCTTCCAGGGCCCAGGCAGATGGTTTATTGCAGGGGTAATAAAAATGGCTTCCTCTTGGCAGAAACTGGGAGGGGGAGAAACTGGAGACAGAGGCTGAGCTTGAAGAAAGTGGAAAGACTGGTTTCTGTACCATGTGACCTGAAAAGACACACCCCTGTAGCCAGAATATGGTTTTAGAAAAAGATGAATAACTCATAGTACGGACTTGTCATAATTATTTAAATGATACCATAATTCTTGTGATTTTTCTGCCCACATTTTAAGAGGTTTTTAGAACCGGTGGCATGATCTGGGGGCAAACTAGCAGTTAAGAGGGTATTACTTAAAATGTCTGCATGTGAAAAGTCTGATACTTCATCAATCAATGCCTGCATGCCTTGCACACATTTGGGTAAATTTGAGTAAGAATCTGATATTGGTAACCTGACCAAAAAGTGAAATATGTTGCCATTTCTGAATGCAAGCTCCCAGGAAGAGCAGATTTTGAACAGGGGATACCTCCTGTGATATGTGATGGGTGCATGTAATTTTAAACAAATGTGTACCTGTGCAAATATGTCTTTTGGGTCAAAATAAAGATTGTGTGTAATTTGACAGGGGTGGGTTCTCTGTATCATAAACAGACCTCATCATGATGACACTTCATTTCATTCCCCCAATCAAGGGGAAGAGGAGGAAGTGGCCAATGACAAGTGGAGAGGGGTAGGGCCTAGGAAGCTAGCCTTTCCACCCATTTTCAAAACACATGAATGCAGACAGTCAGGACAGATAGGGACATTCAATTCCATTTGCTGCGGAGCATGCTGCCGGACCATACAACATCCAGAGATCCAGACTTCAAATCCATCAATCTCCAGAATCCAGAGAGGCTAGACCAGCAGAGCAGAGCTGACCCAGACCGCTGTTAGCAGAACCAGAGAGCTGACCCAGATCACTGTGAAGAGACCCAGACCAGACCGGAGTCCAGTCCAAAACCTGACCAGATCCGTGGCGAGGCCTAATTCAAAAATATATTGTGAGTACCTAGCAGAACTGTGCAGAACCAATCTCTTAGTTAAAATAATATAATTCAATCTATTTTAATCTAAGTAGAACTGCCTAAAAGCTGTCACCTGTCATTTTCTATCTGCAAGCTGTAACCTGTCGCTTTGAACTTTTAAAATTTAAAATCTGAAAAACAACCTTCACAAAATCGTTCATAACTCCGTACCCGTTTGTGCTAGGAACTTGGTTTAACTTTCCTCTGAAAGCTTGGAATCTCGGCTTTGCAACGAACCTAGAACCGCATTCCTGTTCCATACACTTTTGCCGCAATCGCGAAAAACGCCCTCGCGAATTTGCCGCGATTTGCAAATTTCTCCACGTGTGCAGTTTCCTTGCTAAAAATTCGTTTGCCTCTTAAGAACCATCCCTGAATCATTGCTAGAGTGAGCCTGGACTAATATTAACTTGATACCACTCACCCTGAACCTCAAGAGGGAATTAAAAGCATTTTAGCATATTTTTCACTTCATTGCCAGCACATATAAAAGCATTTTCAGCATATTTCTCACTGCATTGTCACCATATTAAAAGCATTTTGGGCCTGTGTTTCCAACTTCTGTAGTGTAAGCTTGCTGGGGTGAACTGAATTACAGTTGATTGCATTTCTGAGAACTGTGTGCTTTCCTTGCATTGCATAAAGGGGGGAGGGGATTGCCAGAGAAAAGTGATTACATTGCTTTGTTGAAATCATATTGAGTATTTTCTGTATTGCATTTTCATTCAACATTACATCCATCTGAACTTATCTAAAGTATTCTCTACCACCTTATTCTTCTTTTCCTATTCACAAGTGTGCTAGTGCCAGACTATCCATTATTGATTACTGCACAGATTAAGTGTGATATTCAATTATTAATTTATTATAAAGTGTGATATATATATCTATTGTTTAAATTATCAAATAAACCTTTTAAACTTGCAAAACAGAACTACTTCTTGGCTCAGTGGGGTCAGGGGGATTCCAATAGAGGGGTGTTATATAGGGGTAGTCATCCAGAACGCATGAACTGGACATAAAGATATATCAATAAGGGTTTCCATTCAGTATCCCAGACTAGGCATTGACTTAGCTGTAGTGTTGAATTGAATCCTCTTACAAATTGGGGGCTCGTGCCGAACGTTTGGATTAGATCTATCACTTGTGCAGATTAATACAGCGTGCCAGCTGACCAGATACACATATCCGGTCGGAGCACACGCTGTGTTACGCTGTAAAGCACTCCTCAAAGGAACTCTCTAAGGAAAAGGTCTGTTTTGCAAAAATATAATATAAACTTCTGTAAGTCAGGAAGGAACTCAAATTCCAGAATGACGACCTTGGTAGATATGAAAATAGCCAGAGAGCACTTCTTACATAAGCTATTTGTGAGAGGTGAGTGGACTCATCAGGACCAGACGGTCTGGTTGCAAGCAATCGCACCCCAGGTCACGGAAACAGGGTCAGATATATGGAGGGATCAGGGTCCCTTACATGTGGCCCTGAGTGAACTATACATGGCTCCTAAAGCTAAGGATGAACAAGACAAGATGGTTAGGATAGCGGCATACCTGTACCTATATATGGGAGACATGCAGGATAAATGTACTGAAAGCCAAGATCTGGCGAATAAGCGACAGATGGCGTTAGAGAAGGTCCAATCTGACCTGGTCTCTTCTGAGCAGAGGCTGCAGGGGAGCCAGGAGTCAGAAAATAAATGAGAGTAGACAGCACATCATTAAAATAAAGAAGGATATGGACATCCTGCAACAGGAAAAGGCTGACCAGGATACCAGATTTCTGGCCTTGCAGAAGGAGTACCAAGAAGGTTTGGACTCCCTACTGCAGAGCCAGAAAAAGCTGGAGCAACAGTTAGACTTCAATAGGGTATGTGCTGAGCAGGTAGTCACCCTGCAAAGCCACCTAGATAGGGAGAAGGCAGAGAGCAATAAACTGATTCTGAAAGACCTGGATATCCAGGGAGAGTTTGATCAGGAGCGCCAGAAAGCTGGTGCCTTCCAAAGGCAAAGGGACGACCTGGCGGCACAGATGCAGGCTCTTAGTCAGGAAAGGGATACCTTAGGCCAGGAAGTCTGCCATTTAAAAAGAAAAACAGAAGAAAATCACTTGGCCCTCCAGGGGCTGGGTGACCTCCAAAAAGAACACCATAACTTGTTAGAGCACACCAGGAAGGTGGAGGATGCTCTGGCAAGAAAGGAGCAGGCCAATAGGGACACAGCTCAGGAGGTAACCCTCCTGCAGCAAAGACTGGCCCAGTGATCCAGGACCAATCAGGAAACGCAGAGAGAGAATGAGGCTCTCTGCCAGCACAATGATAGGCTCCAACAACAGGTAGCGATGCAGGAGAGACTGATAGAGTCTAGTAAGGCCTTAACTGAGGAACTGAAGGCGCAGGCTCTTGCATTGCAACATGGAGCAGGGGCAGATAGAGATGAGGTTCGCTGGGAAAGAGAAACTCCTGAGCATAACCCCAGGAGCCCTAGTACCAGAGGCCTTTATTTCTCTCAGTCCCTGGACTCCGCCACCCCCATGTCCCCTGGCGCACATGAGCACAGGGCCACAGGAATGGCAGATTACTATCCAGCCAGAAGCATGGGGCTAATAGGCCAGTACCACCCAGGAATGGAGGGGCGGGCATCCGGGTATGGGCACCCAAGCACAGTGCAATTTGATGGGGAACCCCAGGTGAGTAGGCCCATTAAGGGCATCCTGAAAACCTCTGCCCAGTTAGGTCAGTGGGGGGGGTACCCATCAAATCCTGGCAGCAAGGAGGGATCTGAAGACTCCTCTGAGCGGTACAGGGCACAGGAGACCAGGTCCCCACATTCTGCCAGCCATTCTCAGGCTTGCAGAATCCGGGAAAACCTGGAAGATCAGACAGGAACCTCGGGGAGCAGTGCCTCTGAGTCAGAAGATGAATGGACCAGGGTTACCCAGACCAAAAGGGCCAATAAGACAAAAAGGGCCTTGCTTAAGGTCCCCTTAAAGCAGATTAAGGCAATCAGGAGCGTCATCACGCCTTATCATAAGAACGCCAAGTATTCTGTTTGGGAGCACTTAGAGTTGTTTGAGCAAATGATGGAGTCTTTCCATTTGAAGGACAGCCAAAGCTGTATTCAATATGTAAAGTGGACCTTCTCCCCGGAATACTCGAGTTTCTTTGCGGGGCTGGAGGACCAAAATCATTTAAGATGGTCCACCTATAAGGCGGCCATCTTGAAACATTTTTCTACTCATAGAAATCCTCAAGAGGCTCGCAAGGCAGCCTACAATTTACAATGTGGGGAGGATCAGGCCCCACAAGAATTTGTGCAGGAGTTAAAGCGTGCTTTTGCACAGACCACAAGAAGGGTGTGCACGGATAGCAGAGAATTTATTAATACGTTTTTCCATGCCTTGCCCAAATACATAATGACCCAGCTCGTGAGAGATTTTCATGAGAAAAGATCTTTAGAATGGGTCATTGAACAAGCCACCCACGTCTACGAGGTGCAGAAACCGGTGGAAAACAAAAACCAGCCCAAAAACCCCAAAACCAACAGCACCCCTGCTGCTGCCAAGGTGGCAGAGGTAAAGGTTGCCCCTGTTTTGGATTTGGAGATGGGGGGGCCTAAAAACCTACCTGCACCTAATAATGCTAGGCCCAGAAGGTCCTCGGGCCAGTCACAGACAGGGAGCCAAGGAGGCAGCCCCACAAATGGGGTCCCTCGCTCTCCTGATTATGTAAGTCCCCGTTAGAAGGGAAATCGACCCATCCTGGGTTATGTGTGGACTCCTCCAGCCCAAGGGGGGGATCCAGCCAAACACCTAACCCAGTGAACTTCCCTCCTAACTTCCCCCAGGAGGGCAGAAATTCTCCAAATCCTGGGCAGAACTTCTTCCCCAGGTATCCACCCAACTTCCAGCCCCAAAATCCTCCACCCTTCTTTCCCCAATTCCCTGAGCCCAGACAACCGAATCCGGGAGAGGGGAGGCCAAGGGTGGAGGGGTATCCAAATCTTCCCAACCAGGGGTACTACCAAAGAAGGGATAGCTACCCTCCCCGGGATCAGCCCAGGGGAGAAAACAGGGCCCCGTATCAGCCCGAGCGGGTTTCCCAGTTAGAGCTCCAGGTTCAAAACATGGCGCGGGATCTGGGTCACATACTGAGGGCTCAGCAGAACCCTCAGATCGGCATGCCGGTGCAGAACGCACCCAACTCTGGACCTGGTGCTCCAGAACAATGACGGGGGCAGCACCCCGATAACTCACCGGTTCCCAGGGAGGAGGCACAAAGGGAAGGGGGTGTAAAGCCTTGGAGGAAGCTTCCTTCCTCACTTGTAAACAGCCCCTGGAAACCCAGGAACCGGAAACAAAATCTCTTGCCCCTGAAAGTCTGCCTCCTTAGGAGCAGAGGGGGGGTAGGAGAAACAAAAGACCCAAACAGACTCAGTTTGAGGAGGAGGTACAGATCTTCCAATTTGAGGGAGAGGGATCCTCAGAGGATCCTGGGAAAAGGATCTTCTCCTTCAGAGAGGGGGGAACTCCTCCCAAAGAAAAATGGGTCCCTAGGGATGCAAAACCAGACTGGGGAGATGTGGAGACTGAGCTACCGCCGCCCACCATCTCATCCCAGAACCAACAGCAAGAAAATCCCCTGGTTCAAACCCATCCTGGTGACTGCCTCCAAAAAGGGGGGGGGAGGCCCGGAACCGGAACCAGGGGAACCCACAATGGCTCTGATCTCCAGTTGCCAACTTTTTCTTTCAGATTCCCAAGGCTCTCCACAGAAGTCTGCCCAAATTTCTTCTCTTGAAATGTCCAAAACCAGAAAGTTAGCCCACCAGTTGTCCAAAAATGTGCATTATCTGTGCCCCCTTGAGGAGAAGGAGGGAAAATATTATGCCCCAGTACAAGTACAGGGGCAGGGTAAGATTTCAGCGCTGGTGGACACGGGATCTCAAGCTACCCTTCTGTCCAGAAGGGCCTTTGATGAACTGAATGCAGGAAGGGGAGGGAATTACCAAATTCCTCTCACCTCACTTCCTGGACAACTCCAGAACTTTGACGGGAAGGAAATTCCCGTCGAGGGGACGGCAGACTTGGACATTAAAATTGGGCGACACAAGTTGAAACACCCAGTCATAGTTGTGACTCCAGAGGGCACCCCTTGTTTACTAGGGAACGACCTCCTGAGAAGGTTGTCACCCCTAATAGATTGCTTAAACAAGGTCCTCTGGACCCAGACTAGCCGACCCATAAAATTAAAACAGAGTGTCAACCATGTTAGTTTAAACGGCACATGCCACATGGTTGAACAAAAATCTGACCAAGTAGAATTCCACTTCCAGAATAACCAAATTCCAGACGTGACAGTAATAGCAGTAGGACAACAGACTGGTGATGGGGGGTCCTCTCTATTTCTGAAAATCAACCTTCCTTCCAGCCTAAAGTGGTATTCCACGCTGGAAGGAAACACTCTGAAATTCTATACTAATCCACAATCAGAAACTCCCACTCCTATAGTCCAGAAAGATGTGAAATCAGCTCAGAGCCTGGCTGATATTCAGCAAATTGGAGAGCAGTTGTTCATCCCTGTCCAGTTAAATGATGGGAAGGACTCTGTTCTCGCTCGAGTGTGTGTGAACAACGGTAAGAGCTTCATCAGCGAAGCCATGTTCCGCCAACTCCCAAAAGATCCAGCCATTCCCACCTTCAAACTGATAGACAAATGGGAAATAGACCTGGAAGCACCTAATTCCAAACATCTCCTGCCAAGCAGGTGTATGCTCAAAATCTCCATTGGCAACAAGAGCATAGTCCACAATTGTTGGGTCGTGCGAGACGTCACTGCCGCTTTTTACTTAGGCAGTGACATTCTCAATCGCTTTGCCATTAGTTTGGACCTAATAAACTTCAAAGCTTGGTCCCGATTAGCGGATAATCCCATGGGCTTTGATGATCCAGAAAAAGCATTTAGGTCATGCCTAAGCTCAATTGCTACCTTATGCAGTTGAAATTCAGATCAAAGAGGAAGTCACCATCCCAGAAAGGACCCGACAATTCTCCCTGGAAGTGAAAGCTAAAAGAGGACAACATTTGAAAAACCCTGATGCTTACATACATCTAAACGCTTCTCTCCAACAGCAAGGGTTGGGGGTAAACCCAACTCCATTAGTCAACATAGAACATGACACCATTCTAATAGAGGTGGATAACAGCGACTTAAAGAGTATTACTCTAGCCGCAGGCACCATTATTGGAATGGCGGTTGATGACCGACATTTTTCCATTGATTTAGGTAATGAACTGTTAGGGCCAATCCCCAAGGACTGCTTTGACAGTGACAGTGATGACAATACGACACCAGACAGGATTTTTACCCGGCATGGGGGGAACTTCCTGGTGTACACTTCTTGCCCTTATGGTAAGGAAGATGTGACTTGTGACTTCAGGAGGGATGAGGTGATTTTCCAGGTCCATGAGGGCTGCCTTTATCACCTGAAGCCTCCGGTCCAAATCAGCACTCTGACCAGGGACTTCTCCACCCAGCTGGAGGAGGCCGCGGAGATAGCCAAACCAGAAGTCTTTCCAGGCTTCAGGAAGATGGTGGAAGAGAGAGTCAACCTAGCTGATGCCTGTGTGACTCTGGAACAAAAGCAAAAGTTGAAACAAGTTTTCTTGGATTTCCAAGATCTCTTTGCGGTAGACTCATATGACTGTGGTCGCACTGACATCCACACAACAACAATCCCCACGGACCCTGGCATGACTCCTGTGTTTGTGAAGCAATATCGCTTGCCTCTCGCATCAATTGAGTCCCTTACTGAAATAATTAAGAACCTTGAGTCCCGGGGAATAATCCGTCCAGTCCACAGCACCTTCAATAATCCGGTGCTGGGAATATTGAAGCCAAACGGCCAGTGGAGACTCTGTGCCGACCTCAGGGAGCTCAACAAACGGGTCCATACTGCCTCTTCCCTACATTGACCAAGGGCTGGCCCAGATTCAGGGGTCACAGGTATTTACTGCAATAGACCTGACCAATGGATACTGGACCGTGCCGGTCAGTAGGGAGGACCAATACAAGCTGGCTTTTACCTTTGGGGGCCAGCAGTACACATGGACCCCGGACTCCCTTCGGATACCTTAACTCCGGTAATGAGTTCAATATTTTCCTACATAAGGCCATGCCCGACATGGGTGCAAGGGGTAACCTGGCTTATGTAGATGATGTCCTCATCAAAAGTTCATCTGTGGAGGAACACATAGCGGAGATCCGTTATGTTCTGACGCAGTTGAGGGCCGCCGGAGCAAAACTTTCCTTTCAGAAAGCACAGTGGTATAGAACCCGTGTTAATTTCTTGGGGCATGAGATTACTCCTCAGGGTCTCTGTCCCCAGGAAAAGAAAGTGGAAGCACTCCAAAAACTGAAAGACCCCACAACTCTGCAGGAACTAAGGAGCCTCCTTGGACTGACTAATTACAGCAGAAAGTTCATTGAGGGCTACCCAGAGATCACCAGACCCCTGATTCATCTCCTGATGGGGGGTGGTCAAGTGGGAATGGGGTCCAGAACAAGCGGAGGCAGTAAGACAACTCAAGAGAAGCCTCTCACAAGCGCCTTGCCTAGCTTGCCCTGTCAGAAACAAGGAGTTCTTCCTGGAGACGGGGTTCTCTAATACGTGCTTGACGGCAGTATTATACCAAAAGCATGACAAGGTCAATAAAGTAATCTCCTATGCGAGCAAAACTTTATCCTCTGTGGAGGAAAAATTCAACGATTGTGAGAAGGCACTCCTGGCGACGGTGTGGGCATTGAAGAATTACCGCCCGTTTATCCATGGGGAACACATCATAGTGGAGACTCCACACCAGCCTCTGCAATATCTCCAAAGTGACAGAATCCGGGCCGGAAATGTGAGTAATTCCCGAATTACTTCCTGGATTCTATCAATGCAAGGCTTTCCTGTGGAGGTCAGATATGGCCAAAACAAGAAGAGTCCCCTCGCGCAAGGTCTGGCTGACTTGCATGATTGTGCCAGAGAAAACTGTCTCGAGGACGAAAGTCTAAAAATCAAGGACAACACGGAGGCATACCTTAATTCCCCACACAAAGTCTTTGAAGAAGACAAGTGTGAGGGAATGCCCACTGTCTATGTGGATGGATGCTCGTACCATGTTGACAACAACGGGGAGAAAGAACTGGTGGCCGGCGTAGGGAATGCATGGGTGAATGAGTCCCCAGAACCCTCCGCTGGATACAAAATTGGTCCCCGAAGTAGTCAGGTGGCAGAATTGATGGCTGTGCATCAGGCCATCCTCACTGCTGTCCAGCATCAACTCCGCAAACTGGTCATAATCACAGATTCGGATTATGTACGGAACGGGTTCGTGGAGCACCTTGGTTAATTGGAAAACCAGAGGCATGTTATGTGCTAACAACAAACCCTTGAAACATGGGAAGTTGATCCAAAACATTGATGATCTGGTCACCTCGAATGAGATGACCATCTATTGGAAAAAGATCAAAGGTCATTCCAAAGTAGAGGGACCAGACAAAACTGGAAATGACTTAGCTGATCAGCTGGCCAAAACCGGGGCCATCCAAGGGGATTTAGTTGAGATTGAGTCCCTGTTGGGGGAAATCCAGGTCACTGCTATCACTAGGTCACAGACAAATGCTCACAACGACCTTTCAATTGCACAATGGAGTAAGGAGACCCCTGATGCTGATTTGATTACCGCTCAGAAGGGGGATCCAATAATTGGAAAATTTTACCAGCACCTTGAGGACCCTGAGAACTTTCCCCTGACGGATACCGATTACACTGGGAAAGAGGACCTAAGAGTGTTGATGAAATGTCCAAAAATGTTCCAAATCCAAGACGGTTTGCTGGTAAGGAAATCCAAAGCTGGCCACGATCAGTGGGTGGTTCCTACCTCATTCCGAAGCCTAATGTTAAGTCACGCCCATGATGCGGCCACCGCCGGTCATAGGGGGTTTCACACAACACTGGAAATCTTAAGAGAGGTTGCATACTGGCCACACATGGGGCAGGTCCTCGACCAATACTTGAAGGGGTGTCTTGTGTGTGCACAATTTCAGCCATCATCCCTCACGCACCGTGCGCCTCTCCAAAAGAGGGGAATGACACTGCCATGGTCAGATTTACAAATCGACTTTGTAGGCCCCGTGATTCGCTCTGCTAGGGGGAATAAGTACATGTTGACTGTGACATGCTTGTTTACCAAGTGGGTGGAATGTCTCCCAGCCCCAAATTGCAAGGCAGAAACTGCAGCTGCCTGATGATTAACCACATCTTTTCCCGTTTTGGTCTACCTCAAAGGATTGAGTCAGACAGGGGTAGCCACTTCACCAGTGAAGTAATGACAAAGATGTGGGAGATACTGGGGGTCAAAAGGAAGTTACATATTGCTTACAGGCCAGCTTCTTCTGGGGCAGTAGAGAGATATAACCGAACCATTGTGAGCATATTAAAGAAGTTTGTGGCAGATTCTGGGCCAAGTTGGGATATCCGATTACCTCTGGTCCTAATGGCCATCAGATCTACCCCTTCATCTGCAAGCAAAATGTCACCATTTGAGTTGATGACTGGGCGCAAGATGGTGCTTCCTCAGCATTTGCTCTACAGGACCCAAGAGCAGACACTGATAAATGCCTCCACAACTCATGAGTATGTGGAGAATTTAAGGAAACACCTTCAACATGCTTTTGCTTATGCTCAGCGGAATCTAGAAAGATCAGCTGATAGCATGAAGACCCACTATGACTTCCAGGAAGGAATATCAGGTGGGGGACCGGGTCTATCTATACAATTTCCAAAGGAACCAGGCCAAACAGCGAACATTTTTGCCTACATGGAAGGGACCCTTTGAGATTAAAGACAAAATCTCCCCTGTGGCCTACAAGATCCGCATCCCCAAAGGCGGTTTGGCAGAGGGGGAAGACAAGTGGTTCCACATAAACCAGTTGAAGTGTTGCCATCCCAGGCACACTCTGCAACAACTGGAGGAATCCTCTGGAATCCTAGAGGGTACTGTCTCAGATTAATTCAGTTCTAACTTAAAATATCCGACATATCGCCTATCAAATTCTGAGTTTCTCAATGTGGGTGTTTTTGTTTTTGAATGCAAAAAGAAATGTGCAAGTTCATATGTGTTGACTATAAATTTATATGCCACCCCACTATAGCAATGGTGGGGGAGAAATGTCCATGAATAGGTATTGCCGCTCTTCCTTTGTCGTCCTAGGAGAAAGAAAACCTCGAGTCTGGCCAAGGAGGACGATCCGGAGACCGGGAGCAGAGACGCAGGGGGCCCAGTGTACCGCCCAATACTCCCATCAGGACCGGCGAGGAGAACCGATCGATCCGACCGGATGGAGGAAAAGATGCTGAACTGTGCCATCTATTGGAAGAAGATGAGAAAACATCCCAGGTCTTGCGAGTCCCATCAGTGAAACAGAATGGCCATCGCAAGAGGGGGGCTTGTGGGATGTTTTTATCCACGCATCCAAGCCCTACCTCAAAACTGTGCGGTACTGACATGGAAAACATCATGATGGCCAGAGATTCCCAGAAAATGCCCAGGGAAGTGCATGAAGAATAGGCTGCCACCCATTTTGCCGGTGTTATGGGCACAGAAGGGCACTGCCTAAAACTACTATTGGACTACCCACACAGTAGCCTGAAACCATTGGGAATGGCAATGCTGATTGCCAAAAGCAACCTAGAATTGTGGGGAATTCATTTTCTTGAATCCCAAAAATGGGTGCAGTACCAGTACTCACCACTATCAGAAAGCCGGCATTTTAAAACAACACCAGATTTTTTTTATTTGTGTAAAACTGAATAAATGAACCCAAAACATGCCAAAGAAAGACTTACTGAGAGGTGGATCCAATGTAAAGTTATATTCTGAAGTGACTTGAAGGTTTATAACAAGACTGGCTGAGCTGTGGATTTCAGCAGTTTAAGTAAATTTGGACTGAAAGACACTAAAAATCTAAATGTTTAAAAGAAATGAGTGACCTACTTTTGAGTGTCACATAGGTTGCAATTGTTTAAATGTCATAGTTTTAAACTTAGAATCAGCATTCTAGCTGCATATGTAAAAATGGTTAGTTTTATTTGAATGCAGGAAACTGGGTAACTAAAAGTGACATTAGCTGGGGCCTGGCTTAAGGAACTGAATTCTGCCTACCAGCTACCCCCGACAGGAGTTGAGACTTGCACAACAGCTGTGTTCCCAGGCCTAGCTGCCTTTTTGCTGCTCCCACCAAAAGGGATATGACACTTCTCTGATTGGATTACCAAGGGACTGCTAGAGGCTAAACATAGGACCCAGGCAGAGGGTTTATGGAAGTGGCCATAAATGGCTTCCTCTTGAACAATGGGCCTTCCAGGGCCCAGGCAGATGGTTTATTGCAGGGGTAATAAAAATGGCTTCCTATTGGCAGAAACTGGGAGGGGGAGAAACTGGAGACAGAGGCTGAGCTTGAAGAAAGTGGAAAGACTGGTTTCTGTACCATGTGACCTGAAAAGACACACCCCTGTAGCCAGAATATGGTTTTAGAAAAAGATGAATAACTCATAGTACGGACTTGTCATAATTATTTAAATGATACCATAATTCTTGTGATTTTTCTGCCCACATTTTAAGAGGTTTTTAGAACCGGTGGCATGATCTGGGGGCAAACTAGCAGTTAAGAGGGTATTACTTAAAATGTCTGCATGTGAAAAGTCTGATACTTCATCAATCAATGCCTGCATGCCTTGCACACATTTGGGTAAATTTGAGTAAGAATCTGATATTGGTAACCTGACCAAAAAGTAAAATATGTTGCCATTTCTGAATGCAAGCTCCCAGGAAGAGCAGATTTTGAACAGGGGATACCTCCTGTGATATGTGATGGGTGCATGTAATTTTAAACAAATGTGTACTTGTGCAAATATGTCTTTTGGGTCAAAATATAGATTGTGTGTAATTTGACAGGGATGGGTTCTCTGTATCATAAACAGACCTCATCATGATGACACTTCATTTCATTCCCCCAATCAAGGGGAAGAGGAGGAAGTGGCCAATGACAAGTGTAGAGGGGTAGGGCCTAGGAAGCTAGCCTTTCCACCCAACACATGAAAGCAGACAGTCAGGATGGGTCCCTGCTTCTGTCATTCCTATGCAGGCATATTCCTCCTTTGAATGCCTAGTTTGCAGGCTTGCTATCTCTCCTGGCCTCTCTCTGACTGTGGCCACCATCTACAGGCCACCTGGGCCTGTAGATAGGGACATTCAATTCCATTTGCTGCGGAGCATGCTGCCGGACCATACAACATCCAGAGATCCAGACTTCAAATCCATCAATCTCCAGAATCCAGAGAGGCTAGACCAGCAGAGCAGAGCTGACCCAGACCGCTGTTAGCAGAACCAGAGAGCTGACCCAGATCACTGTGAAGAGACCCAGACCAGACCGGAGTCCAGTCCAAAACCTGACCAGATCCGTGGCGAGGCCTAATTCAAAAATATATTGTGAGTACCTAGCAGAACTGTGCAGAACCAATCTCTTAGTTAAAATAATATAATTCAATCTATTTTAATCTAAGTAGAACTGCCTAAAAGCTGTCACCTGTCATTTTCTATCTGCAAACTGTAACCTGTCGCTTTGAACTTTTAAAATTTAAAATCCGAAAAACAACCTTCACAAAATCGTTCATGACTCTGTAACCGTTTGTGCTAGGAACTTGGTTTAACTTTCCTCTGAAAGCTTAGAGTCTTGGCTTTTCAACAAACCTAGAACCGCATTTCTATTCCATACACCTTTGCCGCAATCGCGAAAAACGCACTCGCGAATTTGCCGCGATTTGCAAATTTCTCCACGTGTGCAGTTTCCTTGCTAAAAATTTGTTTGCCTCTTAAGAACCATCCCTGAATCATTGCTAGAGTTCGCCTGGACTAATATTAACTTGATACCACTCACCCTGAACCTCAAGAGGGAATTAAAAGCATTTTAGCATATTTTTCACTTCATTGCCAGCACATATAAAAGCATTTTCAGCATATTTCTCACTGCATTGTCACCATATTAAAAGCATTTTGGGCCTGTGTTTCCAACTTCTGTAGTGTAAGCTTGCTGGGGTGAACTGAATTACAGTTGATTGCATTTCTGAGAACTGTGTGCTTTCCTTCCATTTCCTTGCATTGCATAAAGGGGGGAGGGGATTGCCAGAGAAAAGTGATTACATTGTTTTGTTGAAATCATATTGAGTATTTTCTGTATTGCATTTTCATTCAACATTACATCCATCTGAACTTATCTAAAGTATTCTCTACCACCTTATTCTTCTGTTCCTATTCACAAGTGTGCTAGTGCCAGACTATCCATTATTGATTACTGCGCAGATTAAGTGTGATATTCAATTATTAATTTATTATAAAGTGTGATATATATATCTATTGTTTAAATTATCAAATAAACCTTTTAAACTTGCAAGACAGAACTACTTCTTGGCTCAGTGGGGTCAGGGGCATTCCAAGAGAGGGGTGTTATATAGGGGTAGTCACCCAGAACGCATGAACTGGACATAAAGATATATCAATAAGGGTTTCCATTCAGTATCCCAGACTAGGCATTGACTTAGCTGTAGTGTTGAATTGAATCCTCTTACAGGCTTTTCTTGAGGGGCAAGAAGTTTCATGTGAGAGGAGGGCAGAAAGTGGTCAGTCCAAGAGAGAGGTGTGCTGAGAGGTTTAGAGAGGGGGATGTCTGAGAAGATGAGACCATCCAAGGTGTGTCCAGCAGAGTGTGTCGGACCAGAGGGTAGAATGGCAAGGGAGAGAGGGTTGCATAGGTTATGGAAGTGCCCAGAGGAGGGATTAGAAGCATCCAGGTGGATGTTGAGGAGGAAAAGATGAGAGGTCGAGGGAAAGAGGGAAGAAAAGAGGTCAGCCCGTTCTGAGTGGAAGAGGGAAACCTGGCCAGGTGGCCTGTAGATGGTGGCCACAGTCAGAGAGAGGCCAGGAGAGATAGCAAGCCTGCAAACTAGGCATTCAAAGGAGGAATAGGCCTGCATAGGAATGACAGAAGCAGGGACCCATCCTGGAAAGATCAGGGGCCCTCCACCTCCGGGCCCATTTGTTCTGGGCCTCAGAGAGGATCTTGTAGCCCTCAAGGGGGAGAGTGTCAAAACTTGTGACAGAGCTGGCCGTGAACCATTTCTTGGTGAGAGCAAGGACATCCAGGTAAAAATCTTTGAGGAGGTGGCAGATGTCAGAGGAATGTTTGACAGCAGAGCAAGAGTTGAGAGTAGCTACATGGAGCAGGTTGCATATTTAAAAAAACTTCCGGGGTGAGGTGCAGGAGTGGGGTACACCCAGCGGAGGCGGTAGATGGCTCTGAGAGTGGGCAGAGGCAGTAGACAGAGGTGGCATAGGGGCTGGAGCAGAGGAGGAGTAGGGTGCCAGAGAGGTATTAGAAGGAGTGGAAGGAGAAGGGAGGAAATTGATGAGATGCAGAAGATGCCTATCTAGAAGGAGGAGATTGGGCTAAGAGCCCTCGACCATGACAGCACCATTTAGATAGACATTGATGATGGTCTTGGAGGAATGGAAGGGGGACCGCAAGGACCTCCCAACAACTGCCACCGTTAATGGATAGAAGGAAAAAGAAGATGGAACAGAGACCATATGATCGGTCCATAGGTCTGGAGAGGGAATGTCAGTGAGAGTCTGTCTGGAAGAAGCACTGATCTGGGTATCAGTGATAGGGAAGCCTGGGTTGGAGACCAGGATATCCCTCTTGTATATTTTCCTTTCAGACGCAGTGAGAGGTATAGGATAAGTGATAGAATAGCAGTTTGAGAAGATGGAAGAGTCTGAGAGCACCATAGAGGGTGCAAGGAGACAACAAAAGAGAGTGAGGGAGGAATGAAGCACATCCCATAGCCGAGCAAATCTGGAAGCACCAGAGGGCGAGGGTTCACAGAAGGAAGTACACAGGAGGCAAGAGGCAGGCAGCAGTGTGGACGGAAGACATGGGCAGCACAACACACTACAAGACACCTAGTTTCGTATTTCCTAAAAGAGAGAAAAAGGCCTAGTTTCAACGCAAACTGTAATGGTAAAACACCCAGTCTCAACTTTCCTAAAAAGAGGGAAAAATCTCTAGTTTCATCACAAACAGTAAAGCAAAAGGAAAAACGACTTTCATAGAGAGATGCGTGAGATGGGTAGGCAATACAGTGCACAGAGATGCTAATGAGTGGAGCGAAAAAGAAATATAGTAATTAGAGGGGTGGGGCAGTTTAGTGGGGTGCAGTGATAGCTGCCCCCTGACCCGCCGCACCTACATTTGCAGTCGCAGCAGGTTTGAGGCTGTAGTCTTCTTGCTTCACCAGCTGACACTGGCAGACACCATCTGGAGCTGCTTCTGTGGAAGCTGTCCTTTGCCTCAGGGGCCTTCGCCGGAAAAGCCTACAATGGGCAGTGTGCTGCCCTGAGTGCCAAATTCAAATAGGGCCTAGTGCCCAATCGGGAGGGTCAGAGAGCGGGAGTAGGAACAAAGGGAAGCAACAAGAGCAGTAGAGGCCATGAGGCAGTGGGGAAATCTAAACAATGGAGTGCAGCAGATGGAAGCCACAAAATGTTAATTCACCCCGGCAAGTACAGCACTAGCAGAGCACTCTAACACCTACTGTGTGTTTGGCCAGCAGAGGTGGAATGCTACACAAAGCAACTACAGTAATGAACCACACACAGCACACGGACCAATGGCCAATCTGAAGGGTTGAGTGCAGGCAGAAAAGGGAGCGGGAGAAGTGAAAAAGAGAAGCAACAAGAGTGGCAGAGGCTGTGAGGCAGTGGGGAAATCCAAACAATGGAGGGTGGCAGATGGAAGCCAAAAAACATAAACTCACCCTGGCAAGTACAGGTCTAGCAGAATGCTCTAACACCTACTGTGTGCTCGGCCAGCAGAAGTCAATGTTTTTGCAACTACTAAAGACGACACTGTAATGATACAATGGTCACGTGATGGGGTGATGGTGTGTGTATCACATGTTTGTGTAAACTAGATCATTGCGTATAGTAGACATTGAAGAGGGACTTATAAACTCTTAACCTCTCTGTTCAATGCGAGAGATAAACCAAGTTTTGTTTCTTTAACCATAGCATTGTATTCAATGCATTGGGAAATGGACTTTTATTGAATAAACGAGTCAATCGGTGAACAACACAATTTTAACGAAATGTTAATTTTACCATTGCAGTCCGCTACCATGGCGTCCCTAGCAATGACAACTATATTATAACGAAAACCTTCCATTCCTTTTCCTGTTCTCTGCATTCCTATACATTTTGCCATTCCAATGTCATCTTGAAATGAATAGATTGGGAAGAGCTACATTATAACTTTATATGCGGCGCTGCCTGGAGTATCTCCACACCCAAGCAGAAATCCCCACCTGTTCATTAATAGTTATTCTTCACCATTGCACTAATCTACTTATAAACATGCTCATTACTATCGGGCTCTTTCCCCCTCATTCACTGTTTCCAAAATGTACTAAAAAAGATCTTTGTGCCTTTTTGTTTCCTCTTCTTTCGCAGAAATCCACCCTTAGCATGCAAGTTGAGCGCCACATTGAATAAGGATAGGCCAATAGGCCCCTATGTGCCTGCAAGACATCGGCACTCTGCAAACCGTTCCTGGTATGTCTGCTATGCTTTATTGTTCCGCCTAATTTCACTATTACTACTACAATAGTGCCATGTGCGCCTTTCCTCCTCGCATTTATAATAGGGACTCATGCCGTAATTTCTCGCATTTATATCTTCTTCCTCTAGCAATGTGTATTGGAACAAGTACCGAGCCATTCAACACTCCAAGCTGCATTCATACAGTATAATTTTTGGAAGAAAATTGATAAAAATGCACAGGTGGTCAATAACATTTGCTGGCAGTTCTATAAGGGAACATATGAAGAATTCCAATCCTTGAGATGCCGGGCCACCGGGATCATTTCGGAACATTTTGTTGCAGCAAATCATGTATGTGTCAATCAGAAACACTGAATGCACAGTCGTCAACTATTTTATGACATCATGGAAGCAATGTAATAGTTCTAGAATTATTTGTACTGCATCAGATCACCAACATTGTCGTTTCTAAGAGCCAAACCCTTGTCTGGGTCATATTGAGCCCCCACCTGTGCTAATCAGACCTTGGTCTGCTGGAAAGAATAACATGGGCAAAGGTCAAGTAAGAGTAAGATAAAGCAGCAATAGAGTTTGTAAATGCAGGGAAGGACTGAGGCACGGTGCATATAGTATGTGTCACTATTACCATTGCCAATTGGAAACTAGCAGTAAAGATGATATGCTAGTAATGACATCATGTAAAAATATGTTGCCAGGGACGGCCACCAATGGGCGCGTGGATGGAGGACGCGGGATAGTGCTCCTCCGTGATCCTGACCCCTAAATCTTCAAGTGTGCCCCCACTTGCACCACCCAAAGTGGCTCTGTAAAGACTGGTAGGGGGTGTCTGTACTTCCCCTCTCTATATGGTAGAGGAGAGGCACAGGGGACCCCAGCTAAGATTCTCTATTATTGGTAACGTAGTCGAGCAATCAAGGCCTAGCTTCTCAGGAGGTGATGCGGGCTGGTTCTTAAGTAGAATGTAGTCCCCGAACCCTCACAAAGGAATGTCCACATACTGTATTACTTAAAACGCAGTCTTTATATAATTAATATTCAAAGGTATGTACACAATCACAATAACGCACTTTGTACTCGGAAGTCAATGATGATAAATATATACAATTCTAAAGTGGTACCATCAGTGTTATCAAATCTCATTAAAGTGTATCAACTGTACGGTTAAAATGTCACACAGATTAATAACGAGGAAACCAGCAATAGAGATAGGAAGGAATGCAAGATGGTTGAAACAGTAGGCAAAATACTGGCCCCGTACCCTAGACACAGTTCTGTGTGGAGATCCCCCACCTGGGCAACCTGTAAATAAAGATATATCGCACAAGCCCAGTCCATATGTTCAATAGTCTCACTTCTTCCTATTAAGGTTCCCCCCCCCCAATGTAGCTGGTGGAGTAGAGTTCTCTGATGATCCGTCGACCAATCCTTCTTGAGTGACTCCCTTTCAGGCAGGAGCCACGGATTGTTGGGAGGTGTCGAGGACCTCAGCGTTCAGTGTCGGGGAATCAACGGCCCTTCTTGAGTGCCCTCCCTTTAAGGCGGGAGTCACGGGTCGTCGAACGTCTGACGGTGAACAGGTTGAACTACGGCAGGGAAGTGACAGCTTTGTTCCTAGCGGTGCTCGTCGACGACAGTGAGTTGGCATCCTGCAAGGAAGAGGCGTGCGGGGCACCTCGGTGACGATAGTTCTGGACCGCAAAGAGATGATGAAGAACTGTGGCCCAGCAAAGGGGTCGAGTCGTTGGCATCTCTGTCGTCTTTAGGTGGCAGGAAACCCACCGGTGGATGCTCCTCGGCATGCCGACAGTCGGGCCTTCTCCAGCGGGAGACAAGCGGGTGACGATGCAGACGAGAGCGTCCGATGATCAATTGAAGTTCTTAGGCAAACGGGAGCACGTCGGCTCCGGTCGGCGATGGCGGTCGTCGACAGTGGCGGACAACAGTCCGAGTGCTTCTCCTTGGAGTTCCGAAGCAGTCCCCGTATCGGGTCGGCAGCCTATCGTAGGTCTGTCTACCAGGGAGCTTTGGCAAAGATCAGCTGTGCACGATGGTCCCTCGTAGCTCAGGAAGAGGGCACCTCACCAGGTCCTCTCTGGGTCAGTCCTTGGAGGGGCAACAGCTTTCAGATTGTGAAGGAGAGCAACAGCAATTCTTCTAATCCAGCAGGGCTTCAAGGTCAAGCGTCATTTACTCCAGTTACTCGTCGTAGTGGACTTCAGCTTCTGAACACGATTCCTAGCAGTGAGAGGTCCCCAGATATACTGTTGATCTCCCATTCATTCCGCTGGGTCATACTCAAGCATCCAATCACGACTAAGGGCATTCATGCAGGCAGGCAGCCAATCAGGCACACAAGGTATTCAGGCCATTCACTTCTCTCCAGACACTCACAACAGGTTAGGTGTATTGGAACAAGTACCGAGCCATTCAACACTCCAAGCTGCATTCATACCGGTTTCAGGCAGGGCTGTCTTAGTCATTGTGTCAACCACCAGATACTAGACATCCACAACACAGAATGCATATTCGTCACACACTCTATTTACCCAGTTCCCACCCAGAGGAGGTACCCACAACATACACCACCGGGAAGGCTCCAGCTAGTCTGGCCGGGCCTTCACAACAACACCATATATGGCACTTCCATCCAACAGCCAGTCAGGGGGAAGGGACAGAGTCAGGGCTTCCCAGGACTTTGGGAAAACAAGGTAATGGGTAATAGAAAGCAAGAGGCCACAGGGGCCACCTTGTTCTCCATCAGGAATCAACTGATCCCAATGGCAGGGCCGGGGTATCCCAAAATGGAGGATACTCCGCGCACCTGACGATTTCAGCATGGAGCTGCCACCAGCCCATACCCTGCTCTGTGGGCCACCCACAGGTGCCCAAAAACATACACAGGGTTGTACCCCCACCCATGGGTGCCATAAGGGTATCCCACGGGTCCTTTCACCAAACCAAAAGATAGAGAGGTGCACCGCCAGGAGTCCCACATGAACTTCTGCGTGGAAAACACGACAGAACACACAATAAAAAACAGTAAAGGACAAGGATACAGAGGCCCTGTCCCTCCGATGCATTTCCAGCATCACATGCTTCATGCTACCAGTCAGGAATGTCTGACCCGAGGGGAGCTCGATGACAAGAAAATCTGGAAGAATTCGGCTCATGAGGACCTTAGAAACGCCATTGTCCTTATTGGGGTAGAGATCAAAAGTGAAAGTGAGGTCTGAGGCGGCAGCCATCTGTGCCACCGCGAAGGACGAGGGAGTGCGGATGGGGAAGGGGCCACGGATTATGCTCCCCCCTCTAAGGTGGCGTTCCTGAGTGGCTGCGTGTTGGTAGCTTGAACAGCGAGCCCCACACTACGAGATCCTGTAATCTCAGGAAGTCTGCGTGATCCCCATGACTTGCACCAGGAAGACCCCAGTTTGTGCTAAGGGGTACCGGTCATCTGCAGGTCGACAATCTTGGGGAACCTCGAGGCTGGAACGGAGATAGGCGCTGGAAGAGCCTTGGATTGTAGAAGGAGGAGGAGCGACTGCTTGCCGACTCTGCACTGCATAGCAGGGCTGCATGGCGGTCTGTGCCTCGCCCCCTTTTTGACTGTAGCTAAAGACAATGACCATTGCCTGCGGCCCTACCTCTTGGAGTACCCTGATTTGGACAGCTATGGACACCGGCTTGCAGAGGCAGCCCCCTGCACCGGCTTGGGTGCGTGGCACGCTGAGGTGTGTGTGATCTCCGGTGTGGAGATCACACACGCCTGGAATCGCAAGTTGGAATCGCCAGTGCGCAGCTTGTAATATCGGGACATCAAAGTAGTAAAGCACTCGATCAGTGGCACGGTATGGAGAGCGTAGGGAGATAAACATATTAGAACTTAACACAGCCAATGGATGAAAATGAAGGAGATATCCTGTGTTTTGGAGTGCCTTCCTTGGTTATATAGATCAGCAATACAGGCCACTTGTGGGACTTGCTCCTCGTTGAAGTGTGAGGTTTTTTGTTGGAATGGCCCAAGGTTGGAGCAGTGCCCACATTGAGGAACCACTCGCCTGAGGTTGTGCAGCAGTAATGCTGCTCTAGGGGACAGGTCTGTTGGTCCGCAGTTCCTGGGCTCCCCCATGCAGGGTAGTGGCCCAATTGTAAGCGCATCCGATCCATGTCTCTCATGACACGTTGTGGATACATATTGGTGGCCTGCACTTGTTCATATGCTGAAAGGGCCAGTGACTTATGCTATAAGTAGTCAAATAGACATTAAGGACTATATTGGCTCCTTGAGAACTTGACCACTGCCCAGAAGTCCCCCTAACACAGTACTATATGAACTTGTGGTGCACGGTGGTACCTGAACACAGGGAACCAGTAGGTGCAAGGAGCCCCTGGAAGACACTGGTAAAGAACGGGAACAACAGACATCGACCTGCAGGGTTTGGGCACCCTTCAAAAGGGCATGTGCCCACCTTGCGGGCATAAGGGGTCAGCAACTGCACCAGGGAAGAGGGAGCCCGGATGTCTGGTGGAGGGCTCGCATTACAGGCCTGTGACATACCAGAGGCAGTGAAGTTACACAGGGACCCATCGCTGGACTGTGACCTCTTGAGAAACACTTGGCCCGGGGGGAAGAGGGGAAATCCCTGTCCCAGGGTCTGACTTGGGGTTCTGTGGCATGGGCCCTGGGCATCTGGGGAGTGCGGGCAAACTGGTCCCTGTGCTTTTGGGCACGCTCAACCCTGAAGGTAAGGAGGAGAGATGACACTGAAGAAGGTGGGAGGAAACCACTGGAACGCGTGGAAGCATATGGCATAGCCTTGGGTGTGAAGGGACAGTGACACGGGTGTGTGGCCCCCAATTTGGGGCATGTGCCCGCCCACCGCGACCCTGTCAAAGAAGATACAAAACCCTGGGATAAGTTATTTGGTGGCCCCCGAGGAGGCGGTCTCTTCGTCAGACGCTGACACAGCCAGACACACCCAGAGGGGTCTCCGTGTGCCCCCTAGTATCATAACAGAAACCCACCCCCGGTGATGTCAACCGGGGACACCAGCAATTGCTGGAGCCTCATGCTAGCTACCCACAGGAGGGGGATGGAACCCGGCAAACCCGGGTGTTGGAAAGAGGCTCTAGCATGGCGCAATTGTGCATGGACCACAGGACCAGGTTAGCAAGCTTTGCGTGTCTGGGCAAGAGGGACAGCCCTGACCCCAATAAAAAAAAGGGCAATGGCAGCAGGAGGTGAGGACTCGATGGCAATGAAAAGGGACGTTGCGTCGCTCTTGGAGGAAATTAGGGGCATGACATTGGAGGAAAAGTATACAAGATCAATGTCAGGATAGATAAGATGGAGGAGAGGCTGCAAGAGGTGGAACACAACCAGTCTTCGCTGGACACCATGGAAACCCAAATGGATGTCAGGCTGGGCGAAATAGAGCTAAGGGAGTGGAGATAGTCCAAAAGATGGGTATTCCAGAGAAGGAGTGAGAGACGGAAAGGGATCTCAAGAACGCAATCCACGAAATCACGAAACTCCTCTTTGACGATGACTCGATTGACAAAACAAAAACTGAAAGAGTTCACAGAGCTGGGGGCCCGTCTGGAGGCCCCAGATCAGTATTGGTCCACTTTCTCAATTATCCTGACAGATTTAAGATCCTAGACAGGGCCAAAGCGAAAGAACCAGCGATGCTGCGTACAGTGCGGATCTCCATATTCCAGGATCTGTCTTCCCTCACCCTTGCAAAAGGTGCTTGTTCCGCCCCCTGACAAATTGGCTGAATGGAAAAGGGATGCAATATAGATGGGGATTTCCTTTCTCCATATCTTATGGACTTTCTGGGCAGATGTACAAGCTCGTAACGGTGGAAGAAATTGATGAAGCCACAAGAGAGTTACTCAGCGAAGATGATCTTGCCCCGGGAGCCCAGGATGAGGTGGGAGGAGACAGAGGATGGCGAGTTAAGGCTCCGAAGAGGAGAAGAATTCCTGGTTCTAGGAAACATATGAAGCTTAATGCCTCCCCTCCCAACACATCATGAATCTATTTCAGGAGCTGTCAGGGAGGTGACTTAAGGAGACCTTCACACATATGAGGCCAGCAATGGGGGCATCAGTAATGGGTGGAAAGAACGGTCTGTACATTGGGGGTTGCAAAGTGTTGGCCACAGGGTCTACGAGAATTCCAGAAAGTAAAAAAAAAAAAAAAATGTTATGTGTGCTGTGGGGGGGGGAGGGGGGCACCTGACAATGGGGTGTAAGGAGCAGGAGTCAGGGTTTTGGACCTGGCTGGTGGCTCGGTCTTGCCTAGTGATGATAACTGGGAGGGACTGGGCGCTGTGGGGGGGGGTCTGATTTGAAGGGGGTGAAACAGAGGGGGCAGAGGGGGAGGGAAGTGTGTAGGTGAGTCAGGGGAGATGGGTTGGATTGGATGGGTCATGAGATGTCCACTAGCGTAATAAAACTCGCTGAGCTCGGGGAGCTCATTTTTCATGTGGAGAAGCATTGGGATCACAGGTCTTGAATATGGCCACAGTAACGGGAACTTGTAAGGGCGACAATCTCTGGGGTTGTACGTTGAAAGTTAAGGGGCTAAAATCCCTCACAGAGAGGTCACTTGTCGCCAGAGAGTTCAAAAGATCTGCGATTGATATCCTATTCTTACAGGAAATGAGATACCAGAGGGGCGACAAACAGAAGATCCTGTGTGGTCTTATAGGGGGTGAATATTGGGGGTCTGGAATTCTCAGGAAGGCGCGAGTTGGAATTCTGGTACAGAGGGGATCAGGATGGAGGTTACGAAAAGTTGGTCAGACACAGAGGGGAGGGCCTTGCTCATATCGGGTCTGATCTAGAAAATAAGGGTTACCTTTGCAACAATATATGCCCCAAACCAGGGTCAGAAGAGATTTCTGAAAAGGACCATAGAGAAAATAATGGGAGAAGCGCAGGGGCAAATTATACTTGTGGGGGACATTAATGTCAGGATGGATGTAACCCTTGACAGGCAGACTAGGTGTGGAGGAAATTGTGAACCTCAGGGTCAAGGAGAAGTGGACCTCAATACGCCCATGGAGCTCTATGGTCTGAGGGACACATGGAGGCACCTACACCCACAAGATAGGGGATTCACTTTCTATTCCGCCCCACATGGTACTCTTTCGAGAACAGATTACCTGTATGTATCGAGGGATTTATGGGAGGTAATGGGGAACTCTGGGATTCACCCGATTTCATGGTCCCAGCTGACATCAATTGGGAGGGACTGTGCCCCGGGAACTCCAAGTGGAGATGTAATGAATCATTGTTGAAAGACCTGGCCTTTAAGTAAGAAATGGAGAATGAGGTTAGACATGTGTTTGCCATTAATGACACAGGGGACGTGAGAAAGGGCGTGGTATGAGATGCGGCTAAAGCCACATGGAGGGGTATCCTGATTAGGGAGGGGGCCTGTAAAAAAGGGAGTGTGCGCTCATAGAGAAGGAGTTAAGGTGTAAAATAGTAGCACTGAGAGGCTAGCTCAGTCATCCCAGCAAAGAGGCAGGACCGCCTTATGGAAGCTAGAGGAGTTAAAACTTTTGGAAGAGGGGAAGATAGTCCGTAACTTGCAGTTTTTTAAACAGAAATTGTACATGAAAGGAGACAAAGCTGACGCCCTACTGCAACTACGGGGACAGCGGGCCGAGAGGTGGGTCGTTGAGATAGGGGGAGGGGAGGGTAGTGGAATGAGTACAGTGGAGGGGATTCAAGAAGTGTTTGCCTCCTTTTATGAGGCTTTGTATAGCAGTGAAGTGAAGGCTCCCACTGGGGTTATTGATGACTATCTGAAGGGTTCCTACCTCCTTTCCCTACTGTAGACAGAAGTAGAGTCTTTGGAGGTCCTGATTACAGAGGAGGAAATACAGAGAGCCGTAGGGCGCCTCAGGTTGGGTAAGGCACCTGGTGAAGACGGTTTCACCCGGGCTTCTATAAGACATTCTTGGCGGTCCTCCTCCCCTTCCTGATGCTACACTTCAATGACATTATGGAGACAGGGAGAGCACCTGACTCCTTTGCCCAAGCCCTTATTACGGTAATACCTAAGGAAGGCAAGGACCCCAGATCCTGTGGTTCCTACTGTCCAATATCACTCCTCAACATTGACGCAAAAATGTATGCCAGGGTAATTGCAGCAAGACTAGAGGATCACCTACTGAAATTGGTGGGTTTCGTTGGGGGATCTCAGGGGGCGGATATCATGAGAAAAACGTTGTACCTGATAAATGACGCTCAGAGATAGAGGTGACTGAAGCATACGGTCGATTGGCTGGGTTTTGAAGGACAGAGATATGGTGTGGGTTGCACCCATGGGCATGAAGATTAATTTGGAAATATTGTGCTATTTGGGCATTAATGTCACAAGAGAACTGAAGGACCTAAATGAGGCAAATTTCCCTCCCTTGATGACTGTAGTTGAGAAGGACCTGGAGAGGTGGAATAAGCTTACCTTTTCCTGGATGGGGCGACTTAACGCAATTAAAATGGTGGTTCTTCCCAAGATTTATACCTGTTCCAGATGTCCCCCATAAGGATGCCTGATGACTATTTTGGGAGAACCAGCGTCTCCCTTTCAAGATTCCTATGGCGTGGGAAGAAACCTAGGGTTTCCAATGTACTACTGAGTCTCCCCAAGGATAAGGGAGGGGTGGGCCTCCCAGACATACATGCATACTTTAAAGCCACTCAGCTGAGGATCCTTATTCCACATGTCAGACAACGGGAAGACCTGCAAAGGGTGGGCCTTGACAATCATCATTTGAACATTGCAATGGTAGGAGAATGGTTATGGTTTCCCAGGTCAAAACTACTCCAGAGGATACGGGGACACCCCATTTTGGGCACCATATTAACATCTGATGGCAAGGGCCAGGACTGGTAGGCGTTACAACTTGCCCGTCCACACTGGGTTATTTGTGGGTCCCGGGCATCCGGGACACTATCCCGAACCTAGAGAGGTTTCAGACCTGGTATGAAGCAGGACTCAAGAGGGCGGGACAGTTGTGGAGAGAGGGTAGCTTTGTTACGATACAGTAGTTGGAGGAGGCATTGGGATTGGGCTCACTTTCATCTTTCCTGTACCTACAGTTGAAAGGGGTACTGACTAGGGAGGTCTGGAAAGACAAATTGCGGAGAGAACTCACACCCTTCGAGAAGATCTTAGACACTGCATCTGGTACCAGGGGATTGATAAGTGCATTATACAGGGCCTTGGTGGAGACGAAGAAGTCCTCGGATAAGCTGAAACAGAGATGGGAAGGTGACCTGGGGAAGGAACACTGTCAGCGAACATGGCAAAAGATGTGTAGGGGTTCCTCACAGATGTCGATTTCTTGCCAGTACAAATTACATGGTATTAAACTCTTACATAGGTGGCAATATGACCCGGTTAGGCTTTCTAGGATGCATCAAGGAGCGGGCCCCATGTGTTGGCACGAATGTGGGTTGAGAGCCGACTACTGGCATATGTAGTGGGGATGCACAGTTTTCCAGTCTTATTGGGATGAGGTCCTAAGCTGGACTAAATACCTAGACAGGGTTACGAGGGAGAAGGCACTGATGCTGTTATTGTTTGGCTTGTAGGAACAGGATGGGGAATTCACTAGGTTACCGAAGATGGTTCACAGTCTGCTCCTTGCTGCCAGGGCATGTCTCGCAACATACTGGAAGAGAGAGCTCCCCCCGAGAAAAAGTGAATGGATTAATACAGCCCAGAATCTGTATCGGATGGACTGTCTAACCGCGGCCATCCATGGAGACCAGGGGTCCATTGAAGTGGAATGGGCAGACTTCTGCGCAAAACATTGTCAACAGGAGCATGGGTTATGGGCCTAACTGGACTCAAGTGGGGATATATGAAGTCCCAAATCTCTCATCTTAATGGTTCACATGCACGGAATGAGACCATCGTTTGTGTGGAGGTGTAAGTGGTGTGAGTGAGTAACGTTGTACATGACTGAGCCTTTTGTTGGGTAAGGGGTGGGGGGAGTGGGTAGTGGTAGGGTGTGTGAGACTTAAGGATGCACTTACATAGTTCAATGTCTTAGTAATATGTTATATGAATGCTGATCCGATTAATGGATAGGTTGATGCATGTGTAAAATGAGATTTTGAAAAATTCAATAAAAATTGGAATTTTTAAAATAAAAAATATTTACCTAGGAGATTTGATAACTATTGTCTCGATGCTAGTTAATAACATACAGTCTTGATTGCTGACAGTTCCTTCATAACCTGCTAAAATATTCCAGGGGGGCTGCTAATGATAGGAGGCTCAATGTGCCAACTTGCCTGGGTGCTGCTCAGAAACATCCTGTTATGCCCAGAAATAGGACAGTTACTCAGCTTTGAAAATGGCATGCCACTTTCCCAAATGCCAAGCTAGCCTCGTATTAGCCCAGTTAGTTAAAGTTCAGTGCACCCAGTCCTCTAATAAGCAGTACCACAGAGTACTTGTTACATCATTATACAGCAGTGCACCCAGGACAACACTGAATATTCTATTTTGCATTACAGGCCATTGTTTACAGCAAGTCAGGAGATCAGTATAAAACAGTTCAAATCAGTTAACAGCAATGGACTCAGACCACCGTAAATAGTGCAAGAGTGCAAGAGTACTCAAGAAGTCAATCACTGTACTGGCTTCCAGAGTTATGACCTAGCTGCACCGCAGTGCACCAAGGACCAACATCTGCAATGGTGCCCTGAGGACATCTCTATACAGCAATGCACTTAGGGCCAAACTAAGCAGCAGTGGACTTAAAACCTCAGAATATCACACTGCGCCCAGACCCCTATCATTTAGCTGTGAACTCGGGACGAAAGTCTACTACTGAGGTCCCCTCATGGTACAACTCTAATAATAATAATATACTTTTTTTTTACATAGAAGTTATTATTGCCCAAAGTATTGGTACTCAATATATCAAACGCACAAGGATTAAGGGCTGAGTCAGCCCTGCCAGGATTTGAACTTGCAAAGTTTATCCCTGTCCTTTGTCAGGCATGAGTGCTTAACGAATGAGACATCTACCTGTCAATTGTACCGTGTGCCTGGCATGTTCTCAGAAGCTCAGTGCACCAGCATGACCAAATGACGGTGCTCGCGCTCTAAGAATATTTTAGTGTGCTCAGGACTTTACTGTCAATTAAGCACCCGTGGTATGGCGTGCTACCAATCAGGTTGCTTTGATCATGCGCTGTCGCTCTGGCCTCCTCCTGGCCACAGAGGAAATGAAGGAGGCGCTCTGTATGGAGCCCCGCCTTCTGCATCCATGACGGCCATTTTAGCAAAGTATTTTTCAGCATCCCCGTTCATTGAAAGAAAATACATTTTTCTTAGAACCCAGGTTACCGGATCGGCAACCCAGGGTGGTAATAGCAATAATCACCCATGCCATGGGCTGGAACGGGTGATAATGGCACCGGGATCCTTGTTACATGCCTTTGCTATGCTCAGGCCTATTAACGCGAAGCAGTGCGTTTTGTTACCTTATGCTAGAGAAACACATCAAGGCCTCTGTTATTGCACAATGGCTATCCATAAACTGATGTGCGCTCAGCGATTAGGTCTACATCATTGCGCTCAGGTTTACACTTTCAGTCAGTCAAAAATGCGTCATTCAAAATGATTTCATTTAGCAGCAACAGCAGGCATCATCACATTATAACAATACATTTGACAATGTTAGTAATAAAGTACATCACTAAATAACAGTTTCTTTCCCAGTCTCAATGTAATTACAAGATATCCTTGCAAACGCCAACACAGCCATTCCTCTTCAGCATTTACCAGATGGAAGCGTGCAAGCTGACATGAGGTAAACCTATAGAGTCTAAAAAGTGGTTTTAAATATTTTGATCTTGGAGCTTCATAAAAATGACAAAAAAACAAACTGTAACGTTTTTTCTTTCTCAAGACTATTACAAAGACAACATTTTGAACCAGGCGCAGACCATTTCACTCTGTTTGCTCTCAAAGGAAATTGATTAATATACGTCGTTTTTTTCAAACATTTGGGTCAATTCCAGCCCCAAACCAGATTAGAATGAGCATGTGAGTAAATACTGACAAAACAATGTCTGTAGATAACATTCACGAAAGAAACGGAGCCAGCATTGCTTGAATTAAAACAAACTGTTTATTCTCCCTCGCACTATAAACAGCATGCGATGTTTATTTATACAGTACTAAAACAAAAACGTCCAATCGTGTGGTTGGTAAACAGATGTTGTTAATACTCAACGGTACACAGGACAGGAGAGGAGCGCGGGCACAGATGCTTGCTCTCGCACACACGCACACACATGTCAATGGCGCTGACTGCATCACTCTCTCATGCGTCTGTTTCTTCCATTGACCCAATTTGGACCACAGACAACATGGCCACGGTTGCACCCCTCCTCCGGCAACTGTAACCTCACTGCTGAGGCGAGTTGATTTCATGCAGCTTATACCCATAATGCAAGGCCAGCCAAGCCTTCTGGTTTAACTGTACACACTGCCTGTGGTGATGGCTGAGCAGGTGCTAGTTTGACGCCTGGATTTGAGTATACCTGTGAGCACTAAGAAGGGGAGTGGCGGGAGTACTTCGAGGGCGTGGGGGCTGCATGACGGGAACACGTCGGAGAGCCTGTCTGGGAGAGGGGACACACTCGACTCATAATGGCAACTACTAGTTTGGCCTGTGCGTTCTACCGGGACGATTACAGGCCATAATGTGATTACAGTATGCAGTGAAATACTGTACCTCATGAAATACTTCACCTTTTTACTCCGGGGGTCGAGGAGGAACATGAGAATCTTGAAAATCCACCTCCTTCACCCCCTTTCCTGTATGATTCACAGAAGGTTCATTACTGACCGTCCTGTGCATTATTTTATGGGGAGCAGTCGCGTTATGCACCGCTAATGCACCCTACCCATGTCCATCCTCCAAGCACGGATGGAAATGGCTTTTTAAATCATGCCACAATCATGAAATCTGTTGACATATCATGACAAAAACATTACGCTATGTGCCATGGCGGGCACTTAGGTCGGCTTCTCAAGGCCAAGTGTTAACCACCCCTACACCGCGGTTTCAACTAGTTTACGGGGATGGCAGAACCGTTTCAGGTCAGGTAGCCAGTTGTTTTTCATACATTACTACTAGATTTTAGGATGATCTCTGACCATGCACTCTTTTTTCACCATCCCAAGAAATTCTTTTTTCCTCGTTAACTTGATAGATATATTTTCCGATCTGAAGCATGCTGGTAGTTCCAGAACCAAGATAACCCTTGTGGCGATTGTTGCACTTTTAAAACTTTAAAAACCTCTTGCCTACCTATCCACCTATTGATTTTCTAAACTACTGATTAGGGTTTTTGTAAAATGTGCATGTGTTTACCTCGGGTAGGGAGGCAAAGCCCTAATCATGTGGATGCCCAGGGATTATTGAATGCTGTAAAGGTAATTTCAACATGCAGCAATTGTGGCTAATACATATGCCAGTCACACATAAACCTCAGGAGATGCTGAGAGGGGAGCCCTCTCTGTTCAGTTCTGGAATTATTTCTGAGTCTGACTGATAGTCACTGCCCATTCAACGCTGATGCTGCCATGTTTAGCTGCTGGAGCATGGTTCTGTGCATGCCCTGTGGCTCCAGTCAGGCTTGATCAAGTGGGATATGGGACATGGGAGGGCTTTGAAATCCCTTTCCCTCCTCAGCGCTCCCACTCATCCAAGTCACTTCCCTGGAACACAAAGCCCTGACCCTGCCCCTTACAGACACTGATCCTACAACAACCAGTGAGAATTAGGGATAGAGGGTGCCCTTTATCTTGGTAGAAGAGAAATATTAGCTCCCTTGGCCAACGTTTTGGTTCTGGCCTTACTTCCACTACTCCTCGACTGTGCCGTGCGCCAGAACTGCTCAGGTGCACCTGGGATGACTTAGAACATCACTCCTCATTACACATATGTCGTTCAGCCATTATAACCACGAGTGAGGAAAACCGATTCAGTCTACTGTCACACACCTCATCACCCTCAATGATGGTTCCAGAATATGGTCTGATGTCTCAGGATGGACCACTTGCTAAGGCTCCTGTGTTTGGGCAATGTGTGGTTTCTAGATCTTGGAAAATCATTTGCTTCAACTTCAAATGTCTGGATGAGTGAGATACCGGTATAGCAGCTATTGAAAGGTCTAATACTTGAACAAACAAATGAAGGGGAATGTAATTAAGATTACACAAATGTTAGTATGCCCAGGTGATTTTGGTCTATTTATGGACTTCTCACGACCTGTTCGTCATTCTCATTGTTACATGGTTAAATGTTCTGCCCATCTATTCATTTTTTATGCATTTCTCTGTCCCAAGAAAAGGAGTATGGAAAATATTGATCGTTTTCTAATATTCTAATAATTGTCCATTCTTTCCAATTAACTTTTTTCCAAAAGAGATTCAAGTTTCGAAAGATTAAGAGTATTAGATATTACATGATAATCTACAAATTGTTGCTGGACCAAGTGTAAAAGTGTGATTCTACCCCTGATTCCATCCCTCCAATTGGAATTTCTTAGAATTATCTTCTACTTTCCATCAATGAGAACCCAAGGACCAACGTGGTATGTGATGAAGTGGGCCAATTCCCTGTTCAGAGTAGGAGAAGACCTGTGCCCCTGCCATCGATGGCACAGGCAGTAGAAATAACAAAAAAGGCCAGTGTCCATGCTAGTTAATGAAACACAGCCAGACGTATCTGCAATTGTGCTGTCAGCACCTCTCTCGTAACATCCAAAGTATAGTCTAGAGTAGATCAAATAATCCAGAATGCTGCCAATAGTTGCTTGGCCTGCTCAACTATTCCAGGATGCTGCTAATAGCAGGATACACAATGTGACAACTAGTCTGGGTGTCATGAACCGTCGTCTACGTCCTTTCTGGACCTCCTGGTCCCTGACTCGCAGGGGATTGCATGCAGTTATCCTTCCAACATGGCCACCCGGAACAGAATACTCCGGATCAGTCTATGCGTTCCACGCTGCTCATCCTACAAAAGAGACACGGCCCCACGGCTCTGCGCGTCTCAACGCTACCGCTACCTGTAGTCGGACGTGCTTAGCCGGAGTTCGATCGGGGCTCTCGCTTGATTCCTTGTTCCCAGTCCCTTGAATTCCCTCCTGTTCCCTTTCCTCCCCAATCTCCTGAAAAACCTTCTGCACTTGATTCACGGTCTTCCGTGCCTCCGAGCATACCTTAATTACTTCCTGGAATTACCCTGGACTTGTAGAACGCTCCTGGAAACTGAACCGCTACTCTCACGCTGGACGCCGAAGACCGGCGTTCGGGACTATACAAATCCCAGACCGTAAAGAAGAAGAAATCCCAGAAGGTTGCAAGTACACAACAGAAACAAGTGAGAAGGGGAGAGACTTGTGACACTGGGTGATGCTCAAAAGCAATATGCTATGCTCAAATATCCCCACATTGAGCTCAAAGGGCCAGATTATCAGCCTGGAAATTCCCATGACAATTTCCAGTTGACAATCTAGTCTCAAATCTTGTATGCCCAGTTAGTTCTGTCTACTCCTCCAGTACTCTCAGTCCGTTAATCATAACCTGGTGTGGCAGCTTCTTGCAGTGTTCCTCAGCTTTGCTCAAGTCTGGTAATTATTTCCATGATGTGTGCTTCTCACGCCCTGCTGACTTCCCTCTCATGCCTATTATGCTCTGGCTTTCTATAGGGCTGCCTCTAGGGTTGGGTCTGCCAAGCCCCCTTATTGGATGGGCTTTGGTTTGCTTTCTGTAGAGACTATGGATACGCTGTGTTTCTCAAGTGTTTGATTTGCCCCCGGTGTTGCGAGTCAGCATCATCCTAAGACTTCAAATGCCAAAGAATCGAAGACTGAAGTTATAAGAGTTTAGGTGAAGTTAAGCACTCTGAAAAATGACAATTTAGGATTAATCTGAAGTCCATCTGCAAAGAAAGTCTATACAGCATGCGTAAATATGTTCAGTTATAGTCTGACGTCATCCTTTGAAGATGCTTTTGGCTAGACTCCATCCCATCAGTGTGGCAACATAATTCCATTCACTTTATTGGCTGGAACATTGAGTATGTTGGTCAACTCAGTGTGCGGAACCGCCTGGCCCTCAGATCGGCCAAAATAGCAGGAATGCTCTTCTTGGCTAGATTTTGTATCTTTCACATTGGTCAGAATTTAACCCATTTAGAGACACAGATGGAGACCAAAACCGAATCCTGCACCATGATCCGAATGGCTGCAGGGGGGGGGGGGGTGGATTTTGCACCTAATCCACTTCTCAAATCCATGGTACCGTAAATAATGTTTTCACCCACTGCACGTATATTCCATGCTGTTCATAGTTGTTACAGATATGTGTATGTATATTGGGTGTTATATTTCACAAACCTACTGACTGCTGTACAACAAGGTGATACGCAAATGAACAGCATAATATGGATACAGGTAGAAGGATAGGACATTAAGTGTGAAGTTAGAAGTCTATGGAGAGAGGCGATACAGAATGTTACAGGCTGGGGATACAGGTGAGCGAAGCAGCAGCGGACCTCATTTGGTTAAAACATGATTAATTCTGTTATGAAGGTGACAGGGTCCAATGACCAGGTCAAGGCAGCAATGCAGTGATAATTACTTTATTTTATTTTGGGACTATAATACAGCAAGGCCAAAACAACAAATGAAGGATGCAAATGTGAGCGAGGGACACCACAATGAGCCTTTACCTGCCCTAGTGACCCTACTGCTTGACCAGCAGCGTCTCACAAGTGCAAGCATAACATTCCCCACACTCGTCTCCCCCTTTTGTCTCTGGTTCTCTCGCTCTGGTCTAAAACTCAAGCATAAAGGGTTCTATAAACGCATTCAGTTGTTCTCAGTGTCTTTTCCTTCCTTGATTTCGAGTCTCAGGTATATGGGGTTCCCCCAACCTTATTTTCTGCTCTTTTTGGTGGTGTGTCTATTTGGCCCTTCAACTTCTCTGATGAGAGTCTTCCTTCATCTTCCAAGGGGCTGGCCTTCCTCAAGCAGGGTCCTGATCCCTTGCCTCTTCACCATCTCTTTCCACCTGCTCTAGCCCTGCTCCTCTGCGAAGGAATGCAACATGCTCCTTCCTCCTTTCACCATATTATTTACCCCCCTGATTGAGGGAGGGACCTCACCATTTCCCTGGGATAAGCGTGCCCACTTGTTCATCATGGGCCTTGGTCCTTCTAGCTATCTGATCATCTTCCTGATGTTCATCACCAACCTTCCCCTGGGATCTCAACCCAACCTCTTGCAGTAAATCTGCCAGAATCCGTCCCTATTGACAGTAATCCGCAGTCACTACCCATGGTTCTTGGCAAGAGAACAACCATAGTTATTTGTGTTTCAAAGCAATTTCGGGCTCTGCTAATATTTGGAAAAGACTAGTCATGCTCAACTCCCATATATACAATAATGCTTTTTTGAAAAGAGATGATTTAATCATTCAATGCCAATGCGTAAACACAGTAAAAAATAATGATTTGTATGGTGCATGTTTCCCAACACAGCAATATGTGAACATTTAAATGAGCCGAATGATCCCAATGCAACAGAGCCTTGAAAATAGGATTTTCCGCTTTACGTATTTTGGTCGATTGACCTTCTTAGGAGGCATCACCAGGCTACACAAAAAACATATAAAATAGAAAGAAAGATAGCTTAGAAACAGCAGCAAATGCTGCAGTTGTAGTTCAGATATTTAAGTAGATTCACCGTGGGAGCGCTGTGAGGAAATAAAATGTACCTCTGATGTTGAGGCAAATTTTTACTTTTGACACCAAAGGAATTTAATGTCTCTATTTCATGGTTTTCTTCGACCTCAGCTTTAATTTGCCTAAAGCAGATGTATTCAAGCTTTTTTATACTGAGAACCCCTTGGTTAAAAATATTGTCTCAGAGCTCTCTCCCCTTCAGCAAAAATATTGTTCGATACCCCCCAGATGCCACGTGCTTATATTTACTATTTAAAGCTGTCAATGTATTCCCACTTTCACGAGCCTCGCACCCCCCAGACATCATCTGCGCCCTCATAGTGGGGCCAGCCACACAGTTTTAAGAACACTGCCTTAAATGTATATTATTTACAACATCCTCTGCTCCACGGAAACCTTAAATATGTATCTTTTTGAATGAGGAGAGCATTGGCTTACTGATCGGCCATTTTTCCAGCTCCCCAGTGTAGGTGCTATCTTCCTTAAAGGGAGAGCATCCTTAAATGCCGTCACGTGATGGTCTATCCTGCCTATACCACCCCCAGCCCATCATCCCCTAGCTAGGGGAGGCACCCAGCCTCCTTGATCAATCCACTGGCAGGCGACATCTCACAATGCATACATGGCCTGGTTTAGCCATACATGCTCTGTGCAATGCTAAGCAATTTTATGTGTCTCTCAGTTATTTAGCATGTATTGAGACTGATTGCATTCTCCATCAGGGCGAGCACAGTAGCAGTAAAGTAAGATTATTTGGGCATAAACCATAAAACCAAAGTATAAAATACAGATAGAAACATGGGATAACATGGGATAAAGAATAAATACACAGCAGGCAACATTAAAAAAGTAACTCTCAGATAATGAAAACAGAATAATTCCCATTGTCCCAAACTTCGTTCATAGATTACAATGCATCACTAGAGATGGGGTGGTATGGTAGGACAAATTACGAAGCTCAACCCACTTCTTTCACCCTTAATTTTGATTTAAAAAGTTTAGGTAATTGCCCGAGGCCCATGCAATCGGAATATCCGCCATTAATTGCGAATGGCACAGAGCCAGATGACGGCTCCTGAGTCCTCTGGACTTCAGAAGAGGATACAGAGCGTGCTTTCTGAGACCTGCATACCTACGGCAGAAAAGCAACACACGAAACATGGTTTCCGTCACACACAAATGGGACAGATTTTGGCATGCACACTATTGTCCCTCCATTTCATTAAGTCGCGCCCAAAGGGAAGGAGGCCAAAGCCATAAGGAGTAATTTTCATCCGGGATCTACTGAAGAAAGCTTGATGAAGTGCTGTCAGTGGATATCATTAGACGTGACCCATTAGATGGGTTTCTAGCCTTAGAAACTTCCCTGGTTTCATCTTAGATTCCATTCAGTTTTTTTTTCAAATCTTTTGGTTGTAACCAGTCTTTCTAACCTGCCCCTTACTAATAGCTCTAGGAGAGCGATCATACTGTACACACTCTGGGCTTTTGAATTTCGCATGAACATATCTCAGCTAAGGAATTTTGACATTAAACTCTATTTTTAAAATGTCATCCACAATATCCCTTCAGTAATGATATTCTAGATTTAGACCCACTTTTTAACCATCCACACATCTGTCTCGTCATTGCCTCGTCTGTTATATGTTCCTCGTTCAATTACCGGAATATGAGGTGTCTCAGTAAGGAAGCCCTGAACCTTATTTTAATAATCAATCTTCGATAACCTGAATGGCACGATGACTCTCAAAGCCCCAGAGCTCAGCATTGCACAAACCAATGGAGCAGGACCTGACTTTGTATACTTCCTGAAACGCCTTAATCGACTGCTTACTTGATAGGACATCAGTTAAATAGGCGCTGCATATACTTGCCTCATTGGGTGGCTTGATCACAATGGGCCTCATTATAAGGTTGCCGGTCCGGTAACAACGGTCCGAACGGCTCCCGTGAGCAGACCATGTCGGAGGCACCGGCACCATTCAGCAATGGTGCCGATGCATCCAAGCTCCCCATTCCCATTGAGCCCTATGTGGCTCAAATGAGAACGGGGAGTAATTATTACCTGCACCCAGCAACGGGCAATAACCGGGTCCGGTGGGGCTGGAATTCCCCAGTAATTGCCCATTGCAAGGGGCCGGTAAATTCATGACCCCAGCAGCAGCCATGCCGGTATTTACCGGCATTGCTACCGCGGGCTTAGCATGAGGCCCAATGTGTCTCTCACCACAGAGGTTTTCCTTGAAGGCAACGCATAAATAAGTAAAAGATTTTAGAGGTTCGAGCCTTGCACCATTTAGTGTAAAATATCGATTGGAATTCCTCTTACCACTTACACCAAGGTTTTTAGACTTCCTGGTGGGTGCTCTTCCTTCTCCATATGGGCTGCATAATAGTCTATTCGTCCCTGTTGGGCATTAGGAGTTCAGTCCAGTAAGTCTGTACCATCTGCTCGGCTTAATGCGGGGACTGGGGCTCTGCTAACCAATGAGACATCAAAGCCACCCTGCAATACGGCCTTCTCCGGGATACTGGTAAAACAGTTGAACAGCAAGGATGACAAAACGCAGCTCTGCCACACACCCCTACTAAACCTAAAGACTTGTGCACATTTCCCTTCCAGCACAAATCTCATGGTAGCGCATGTTTCACGATGGAGCAATTGGATTAACTCCAGTATACCTTGCAGTGATGACAACGCCTTCACAGTCATCCAACCTGTCCCGCGTTTACCGCACCGAAAGAAGAACGGAGACCCAAGCAGGTCAGATATGCTGTAGTCCCAAACTGTGTATAGTAGCTAGATACCCAAAAATAAGGCTTAGTGCCTGATCCGCTGTGACAAAGCCCCTGCTAAGGTGACGCGAAGGGTTTGGAAACTATGTTAACACATCTTTGTTCAGTTATTTTCAATCTCCACTAAGATTTATTCTGGACAATTCCAATCACTTTTCCCTTTAACGAAATCTGGGTTCATGGCTTCACAGATAAATACACATCCCACATTAATTGCACTGAAGAAAGAACAGGGAACGTCTGAGAAGAATTAAAATATGAAATTCATGTATTATCCTTAACATGCAGAACACAAACATTTCCGATGAAACATGTTTTCCCATTTAAAGCTCAACACATCATTTTCCTCTTGCGACAGGGCATACTCTATTTAATATAACTAATTGACTAAGTTTATACAGATGTGTGGTACATCCTAGCATGAATAAAACAAACATTAAAATGTGCCCTAGGCCTTCAAATGCATCAGTTAACTTGTATCTTGCAGCCATGTTGTTCATATCCCCAAGGAAATGTGTCAACTGAGAATTGCATTGCAACTAGGTAGACTACGGATACATAATGAAAAAAGGACTGACCCTGTGCAGCTTATCTCCGCTTCATACTCCCAGTGCTGATAGCAACACGTCTGTGCCGTGCATAATTCACCACCCTTGCATTTTAGCCTCTTTGTTCTCTCTCTCTCTCCCATACTCCTGGGTATGTCTCTCTCCAACCTCCAGAGCCCCCCTCTCTCTCTCTCTCTCTCTCTCTCTCTCTTTCTCTTTCTCCCTCGCTCTCTCTCTCTCTCTCTCCACAACCTCCTGGGTTTCTCTCTCCCTAACCTATAATGTCTTTTTTTCACAGTTTCCTAAGTCTCTCATTCTCTTTGCACCATCTTGGGTCTCTCCTGCCCCAACATCCCAGGTCTTTCCCTCCTCAGCCTCCAGGGTCTTTCTCTCCTCAGTCTCCAGGGTCTTTCTCTCCCCAGCTCACAGGGTGTCTTTCCCTCTATATCCAGCCCAGTGGGTCTTTCCCTCTCTGTCTCTCTCTCTCTCCTTAGGAACATGGATCATTCTCTCAACAGGCCCATGAGACTATCCTCTGGGTTCTAGCTTCCTTTCTCCTCATTACCCAAGCCTCCATATCAGAACCTTCTAGGTCTCTACTCTGTCCTCCTGTTCCTTGTGACATCTCCTTCATCACTCCATGTTAGTCAGATCCAAATGAGCTCCTTACCCAGACCACCATATCCTTCTTCCAGAGGCCGTTTCTGTTTATAAGGCCTTCACCCTGACTTCAAACCTTTCACTCGCCTAACGGAATTCAGATGTGTCTCCCTATGTAGCTGGAATGGAGATTGAATGATGGGCCCACCCTGGGAATGGCTTGAAATGTGATGTTGGATTTATGGCAGGTTCGACCCTCCCCATAGGTGCGCTTTTCTCTGCTTACCTTACTTACCCCGTAGGGATGGGTGAAATTACTACCAGTGAGATTACCTTGTTGAAATTCACCTCTAATTTCAGTTCCACTGTGGAGAGGGTTATTTCTTGATTTGCTATTTTCCAGTTATTTTTGGATTTTCTCCAATATTTTGTTTATTGCCTGAATTTAATTTTGCACTCACATTTTTCCCCGTAACATTCTGGGCCTCATAACGAGGTTGGTGGTGATGAAGGTGGCAATTCCACTGGATGGAATTACAGTAACTGCTGTAGTATCAGGTGGAATTACTGCCACACTACAATGTGACCGGCATGTGCACACACCATTGGCGATAAGGGTAATTCTGTCCAGTTGAATTAAGGCTGTAAATCAACTTCGGGTGGTGATTCCGTCCGGAATTGGCAGAATAACTGTTACGGCTGTCGAACTCAGCGCTATTTACACCAGCGGAACTACTGCCGGGTGGAAATAGCAAGCGCGGCGGCCATCTTTCAAAATCCAATCCACCTGAATCTCCCATTTCCTGGTGCTGGTGCGATCAGAATCCAATTAGTCATGTGGAACATGTCACAGGAAAAGGGGAAAGGCAAGGTGGCAGAGATGAGGCTGCGAAAGCAGAAATTCAGTGAGGTGGAGCTGCAGGTCCCAGCGGATGATGTGGTTGCTCATGCAGATGAGCTGTATGGCTCAAGACAGCAGAGCACTTCTGGCCAAAGGAAGGCACCCATCTGGGCTAGCATCAGGGACAAGGTTATGGCATTGGGCATTGTCCCAGGGGACAGTGAGGACAGTCCCAAAAGATGGAACAACCTCAAAGCCAGGGTCTGCACCCTCATTGCCAACCACAGGCTTGAGACTTCCGCCACCACACAGGAGGCAGCACCATAAAACCACTCATCCTGACCCCATGTGAGGAAAAGCCCAGCAGCATCCTCCACCTGAAAGGGATAGAGGGAATAGTGACAAAGTGGGAGCAAGCAGCCAAGGAGATGCTGGTGAGTCTTTAGGTTCCCTCTCCCGTGAAAGCATAGATGGGCCCAGTGGTCAGGAAAATGAGCAACTGCATGGCAATCTGTATAAAGGCACTGTGAATACATGCATGTACAAGGGAAGGTGGCATACTGTTGAAAGTCACATGCACCATAGGGAAAATGTGCCTGTTAAACCATGGAGCCACGAGAAGCACCCATGTGTGCTGTGAAAGTCCAAGTTACTAAGTGACCTCCCCTGCGCCACCACATCGACAAGCCATATTGCCATGCCAACAGGCAAAGAGCCCTTCCATGTGCCAAGTATACCATCAGCAGACAGTACTCCCACCTTGTATGAGCTGTATTAATTGGCCTGCAAACAGCCCTGCCCATCAGAAGAAATGTGTGTAGGATGCCCATTCATCATGTTGCATGAGTGTCTCACTATCCCACATACCAGTATCTGTGATGACTGACATTATGTCATTATCCACCCAACAGGTTCACAGGTGAATCAGGCTGTTGAGGGAGGGCCCCCCACTTCCCAGAAGGCCTCCAATGGTGGCAGCACACCAACCTCCACCTATGCACAGACCATTGATGGGACGAGCAGGAGAAGAGCAGGAGTGAGGCATCAGGCACGGAGCACAGCAGCAGCATGTCAGCCATGCCAAGGGGTGAGACAGCCACAATCCCCCAAAAGTGTGCCCAGTGGCGCCTCTATCAGCAATCTGCATGTAGCTGCAGGTGTGGCACTCTCAGCAGGTGCAACTACCACACAACTGCTGGCCCCAGTGTTGCTCCTTGAGGACAGTGTCACACATGGCACAACACCTGAACACACCTATCAGGCCTCTTGCTCCCCACTCGTCACCTGAGTCAGAAAGCCTTTCCCATTGCCATGTTGAGCTGGGCACGGGGAGTGACGGCAGTGGTACACCTGATTGAGAACAAACATGCTTCAGGTCATTCTGCTTCATCTGGCACTCTCAAAAGTCCACAAGCCGTGCAACAGCATCAACTGGATGCCATCTGGCGGAGGCTGGACGACATGGAGCGCCTGCAGGTCACTATCGAAGACCTGGCGGAGATGCAGGTGCATCATCTGCAGGTAATACAGGACAGTGTGCAGGGCTCCTCACAGACAATAGCAAGGTCACTGGACCACCAGTGCTGGCATTTGTCCATGGCGACTGCTGCAATAACAACTGTGGGAAAGAGGATGAGGGAGCACACAGAGGGCATGTCGGCTTTTGTCAAACCCATTCTTTTGAACGTGTCACTCTTCTGCTTTTACATCACTTGATGATATGAATAAGGATTAAGAATGTTGTTATTACTTTGATGTTTTAAAGTGTGTTTCTATATCCGTTGTAAACTGTAAATATTGATCAATTGTTGTGAAATGTTTATATTTTTAACCATAACACAATTAAAAAAATAAATTCATGCACGCTAACATGCTCCTCACCCTGCAACATATCTGGGGCCAGGATTCTGAACCTTCCACCTCCGTCACCCTCAGGGAGGGGTCATCATTGCCTGTTAGTCAACTGCGCCTTTCCCTCTGCAATGTGGCGTACACTGTCTGAGCAAGCTTGCAAGGGCAAGAGGTCACATAAATGACTTGTATATCCATGACATTATTTCACTGGGCACAAGGGAGGTGGGTGGGGAGGGCTGTTGGGGATTGGGGAGGTTGGTGGGAAGGGCTGTTGTGGCAGGGTGCTCACACCAGTTAACAACTGTTCACTAGAAGAAATTGAGGACAATGCTTTTTGTCTGAGGGTGATATATTCCTGTATATAAAAACTTGTGATGCATGTGAAATGTGCCTAGTGTTGGGTGTCCTGACCCACGTTTGAGCTATCATGCTGCAACATTTGGTGCTGTGGGCTTAGAAAATCCAAGATGGCCAAAAAGCCCACATGTGCGCCAGAATCCAGGGGAACCACGCAGTTTGTGCGTACACCAAAATGGCTGCCTAACTTGCCACCCACCAGTGCGAGCATGATGGGCCAGGGTGCCATGAGTGGAATGGGTGCCAAAGGTAAAACAGCAGCGCCTGTTAGCTCAAAAACGCTTTAAAATTACCTTTGGTTTCTCTGAATGCCAGCTCAAAATGCCTATTTTCAAACATTGCAACACATCCAAAAATCTCACTGAACACCAGCGGACATCTGGCAGAATGAAGTATGTGTGCATACAAAATCTGGGAAGATGAAGAGCCCAAAACAATATTCATAACAAAACTGGCTGAGCTATGCATGTCAGCAGCCTAACTGAAACGGGATTAAAACCACCAAAATCGAAATGTTTAAATTAACTGAGTGACCTACTTTTGAGTGTCACATAGTTTGTAACTGTTAAAATGTCATAGTTTTGAACTTAGAATCAGCATTCTAGCTGCATATGTAAAAATTATATTGACTTAAACTGGGGAACCAAAAATGACATCTAGCTAAAAACTGGCTTAAAGAGATTCCAATTTTGCCAGACAGCTACCCCCGACAGGAGTGGGGGCTTGCCCAACAAATGCATTCCGAGGCCTGGCTGCATTCTGTTGCTCCCTGCCAAAAGGAGGTCACACACTCTCTGATTGAATTACCAGGGGATTGCAAGAAACTAAACAAAGGGCCTAGAACTGACTTCCTACTCCTTATACTTCCTCCGCAATCACGATTCATGCACTCGCGAATTTTACCGCGATTTGCGATTTGGTTAAAAATCCAGCCACGTGTAACCATCAGCAGTCATTTCTTTCCTTGCTAAAAATTCGTTTGCCTCTTAATCACCATCTCTGAATCATTGCTAAAGTGAGCCTGAACTTATCCCAAGTAGCTACCACTCCCCCTGAACCTCCTAAAGGGAATTAAAACCATTTTCGGCATATTTCTCACTCCATTGCCACCACATTCAAAGCACTTGGGCCGGTGTTTTAAAACTCGTACCTGATTTCTCTAAGTTGCTGGGGGGGGGGAATTGAACTGAATTATATTTGATTGCATTTCTAAGAACTGTGTGCTCTCCTCTTCATCTCCTTACATTGCATAAAGGGGGGTGAATTGCCAGAGAAAAAGTGATTATATTATCTTTTGCTAAAATCATCTCAAGTATTTCTGTACTGCATTTTATTCCTCATTGCTTTTCCCTTGAAATCATAAAAGTATTTTTGCTACTTGATCCATCCTATACTAACTCCTCATTGATTATAAAGAAGTGTGCTAGTGTCAGATTACCCATTGTTGATTAACATTATATTTATAAGGGCGATATCAATTATTAATTTATTATAAAAGCGTGGTATCTATATTTTGTCTTATTTCTCAAATAAACCTTTTAAACTTGCAAAACAAAACTACTTCTTGGCTCAGTGGGGTCAGGGGGATTCTAAGAGAGGGGTGTTATATAGGGGTAGTCATCCAGAACTCATGAACTGGACATAAAGATATATCAATAAGGGTTTCCATTCAGTATCCCAGACTAGGCATTGACTTAGCTGTAGTGTTGAATTGAAAGAATGTTCTATTAGTTCTTGCTGCACCATACATCCGGCCTGGCCTCCTTGCGCTCAATCTGCGGCAGCACTGCAACTGCGGACAGTGCATCCTTTTCTGCTGCAGGATGTATGTGCAGATCAGGGGACAGGAGTCATTTTGCATGAGGCAGATGTTGTGCTGCATGGCACAAGCAACACATATCTGGCCAACCTTCACTGGCATGTATATCAGGGTCCCCCCGGTAGGGTCCAGCCACTGGAAACAGGCCTTCAGCAGGCCAAAGGTCTACTCAATGCTGAGTCTGATCCTGATATGTGCCTCATTGTAGGCCACCTGCTGTGGCATACCTGGATTGCACACAGGTGTCATCAACCATGGGAGCTGGGGGTAACCAGAGTCGCATGCAAGAGCATAAGACACAGATGCCAGTCACAACGCATTGAGGATGCACATAACATGTTACATGTCTTGTTGATGGACACCCTTGATGCAGTTTGTGTAATTTGTACCACATGGTTTTCATTCCCAGTAATTTAAGGAAGTGCGATATACCAAGGAGGTACATGTGTATTGTCACCTATAGATACACTGTGCACACAGCTTATAAACAAGTTGTGTCAGTCATGGCCTGTGATAGGAGGATTTCATATATTGGGCCTCATTACGAATGTGGTGGACAGGCAACAACGGCGCTGGTAGTGCTACCGGCGTTGTTGTTACCTCTCTGCCACATTACGAGTTCTGCTTACCGGTGCCGGGCATCACGCGTGGTCTGACCAGGCGTGCAGACCGGCACCTGCGCGCAGAACTCGTGATTGCACCAGCACCGTTATTAACGGTGCCGGTGCAACCATGCTCCCGACCCCCATTCTGCCCTATGGGGCAGAATGGGGATCAGGAGTCCGGCCATACCGGCACCTGCGAATGGGCAATGACCGCCCCATTCATCTCATAATGGGCCCGTAATGGGCCATTAGCGGGTGCTGGGGCCGGTAGTGAGTTTGGCAGTAGCCATGCCCTTAATAAGGGAACGGCTACCGCCAAACTTGTAATGAGGCCCATTGTCTGTGTTGTGCCTATGCTGTGCTGTCAAGTAGTGCCCTGCTGGGTGAATTGTTGTTCTTGTGCATGTTTGTGGTTTGTGAAGTCTACAATTCCACTGCTCCTCTCGTTCTGACTATTTACGTACGTGGTTTGCACTGTACATACCAATAGTGTTTGCCAGTGTTGCATTGTCAATTTTGAATATTGCATTGGCTGTGTAGGTATGTGTGCCCTATGTATTGTGGTTACTGAAGTCATATATTTGTGCATGAATTACTTGTTGGGGCAATATGCTAGGCCTAGGCTTCTAGAATGGTGGTCTAGCTTAGGGCTTCATGTTTGTGGCGACTGGTCCGAAGGCTGTTTTCTAGTAGACTCACTGCTCGCTTCAGAGTACCAGCCACAACCATACACTAAGCTAGAGCACCATTCTAGAGGGCGAGCATCCACTCACCACAGAATGTGTACATTACAACAATGATGGAAAATTGTTGAATGAATATAGATAGGCAGAATAAAGTCCCTGATGATGGACTATTAGTCCTGAATGCATTGGACCAAGTTATACATTTGCTGCCTTGGAAGCAAAATTAAAATGTACAAAAATAGTTTGAACAGGCGAATGCAACGACAAAGGTTCACCTAGACCTGAGCAACCTATTTCAGGACCACAAGCAAAAATATAGAGAACCATAATGCAAACTTTACCATCAAACGAGTCAGAGAAGGAGCAATTTCCATCGCAGGCCCCATTGGCTCAACTGTATCCTGGATCCCTAAGGCATTAACAAGTAATAGAAAGAAATAGCAATGCGTCTGGGACTGTTCGTTGGGTCCCTACTCCAGTTCTACTGTTACGAAGGAAGCTCTGGCACTGGGGTCCTGGAACACCAGGGGCTTTCTGCACTTGACCAAGGAGGGGGGCCCCAACCTAGGTCTATATGATATAGTGTGCTTACAAGAGTCTTGGCTCCAGGAAAAGGCAAGAATGGATGGATATGTTGTAACCTTCGCCCCAGCAAAAAAAAGGGTTTTGGGTTGACCGTTCTCTGGCTTGATAACAGCTCTGGCTCTGGGCTACACTATCTGAAAACACTGAAAACAACTACATATTTGCTGGCTATCTCGCTCCGTTGGGAAAAGTACATCGGAGCAAACAACAAGCCAACACCATGCACGTTGAATATCATAAACATGTATTGGAATCCCCGAGCCATGAATGACCACACCTTTCTTTTGCTGATTCAGCAAACCACGGACGACGCACTCGCAGAGTGCCCAGAGGCTCTAATGATAATATGTGGCGTCTTGAATGCCACTTGCCCTCCAAATGACGACTTGATTGATCCTCAGAAATCCTCTTCACCGAGAGAAGAAAGGGGCTGCAAGTGGTTAGCTCTCATGGGTTCAAGAGCCCTACATAATGCGGGCGATCTGTTTCCAAGACACAACTGTGTTCCCACTTGGGAGAGGAGGAGTTCTTACGCTGACATTGATCATATCTTTGTGAGTATTCCGCTTGCGGCATTAGCAATTTCCTTTGAAGTAGTCAAATGCATTTCTAGCGATCACAATCTGCTAAGCCTAACGTGGAAATCATGTTCTACTCGAAAGACCTTCATGGCAATGAAAGTGGAGACCAACAACCAAAGAAACCGCCTCAAACTATCAGCAGATTCTCTGGCAAAGATCACCCTGCAATATCAAAGGGGGGGACCACGAGCGATCTAAAGAACACCCAAGCGCTTCCAGACTACCAACCTCTCCTGGTCGCTTTCTCATCGGTTAACATGTCCAGTCGTGAAACAAGACCACACACCCACGCGTACAGTGAGATATTGGTAGAGAAGCGATGAGAATTAAGGAAATTGAAAAGGAGAGCGAAGATACATCCCTTGCTGGAAAACCAAGATCGCCTGCGTACAGCACATACAATCTATAAGTCCTGGATTAGGCACCACCGCCTAATTTTGCACCAACAAGATGACGAATCCATGCTGAAGCTGGTGAGTGGTCACTATCCACGAGAATTTTGGGCGCTTCTAAGATCTACGGCCACATCTCCTGAGTCAGCCCCACTAAACAACATTGGCGAAGAAACCTGGACGCTGTTCTTTAAACAACTTTTCCAGCCACCCTCTGCTACCCCGATTCCAGAGGAAATCACTCAACTGGAACCTTGGATAGATCTGAGCAATAAAGAGCAGATATTAAAAATCCTTCGCAATCTGAAAGCCTCGAGAGCCCCCGGCTCTGAAGGCATTACCAATCTCGACCTAAAAAAAAATCCAGAGGCATGGTCAATACTGATTAGTGAAATCTTCATACGCTGCAAGGAGTCTAAGTCAATCCTGTCGTCCTGGACTACCGCTATTGTGGTCCCGATATACAAAAAGGGCTGCAAAGAGAATCCAAGAAACTACCGCTCCATAGCCTTACTAAACACTATTGGCAAGGTCTTTGGGGCCCTTCTGCTGCATTACTTCCTGCGTTGGCAAAAACTGCCCCCTGCGTAGACCCATGCCAGACGGGATTCACAAAAAACACCGGGACTTCGGCCAACATCATGTTCTTGAGCGTGCTAAAGAGCAAAATCATAGATGGTGCGCCTCGAGTTTTTGTGGCCTTCATTGACCTGGTCCAAGCTTTTGACCAGGTCAACAGAGAGACTCTCCGGCTAAAACTGAAACAATGGAATTGCCCTAGCAACATAGTCCAACCCATATGCGCCCTCCACAAAAACACCAAGCTCCGACTGAGACTGAGTCAATCTGGCACGTTGTCGGAAGAAATTTCAGCTAGACGAGGGGTCAAGCAGGGCTGTCCACTAGCCCCAGACCTTTTTTTTGCATATATGGGTGACTTTAAGGATTCAGAATCTTCTATTCGCTCCTTTCCGCCCTCCATGGGCTTGCAGAAAACCACACACCTGCTTTATGCAGACGACATGATCCTGTTGGACCTCACCCCGATTATCCTTCAACGCCAACTAGACAACTTAGCCTCTTACACACACGCCAATGACCTGCAAATTAACGTGGCCAAAACCAAGATACTTGTGTTGCAAAAATCACAGCGTCCAAAGGAAAAACTCTGATGGTTCCTGGAGGGAGCTGCCCTTGAAGAAGTGCAACATTTGAAATATCTGGGAGTGATCCTAGACTGCTCAAGAATAAATGCAACCTTGCAAGTGTCTCTATTGGAAAAAATTAAGAAAATAGCAGCCCAGGCGCTTGCGTTGGATAACAAATTTGGCAAATTTTCTCTGATGCCGATGATCAGATTCTACCGTGCGAAGGTGGTTCCCTCACTCACCTACGCCGCTGAGGCTCTACCGCAAACACCAGTGCAACTATGGCCAAGGCTCGAAGGTTACTTTTGGTGTACAGTGCTGGGCCTACCAAAATGATCATCAATGCTGCTAATCAGGAGAGAGCTAGGCTTGTTATCGCTGGGAGCGACAATTGAAATCAAAAACATGATGTTTTATAGGAAGACCTTATTACCGGACTGCCCAAATATTCTAAATATAATCAGGGCAGAAACTTTAGGCATCCGCTGCAGCATGCTGAAAAATGGGAAACATCTTGCAAACTCAAGCTGTCTGAAATCCATTCGTCTGAAGAGGAACTCATCCGTAACCCGAAAAAAATAAAATAGAAAATGGCTGAGTGGGACTGGATTAGGACTTTGGACTGTGCAGCAGCAGCAAAATCTACAAGCCATTTGCCTCCACACGCAAGTAAACTGAACGCTGTTCCAAACTATCTGAGTAAATTTCCCAACAAATCAGTCAGAAACCTGTTCATGAGAGCTTGTTTAAACTTACTCGAAACACAGGAGATCTTGGCAGTCAGAGGCCAAAGCAACTCAAACACATGTCGATTCTGTCACAACGTTGATGAGATTGAAACCATTCGTCACCTATTGCTTAACTGCCCTGGCACAAAGCCAATCGGAGAAAAGTACCTACTACCACATCTATCAGCTTGTTATAGCAAAGACGAGGAACTATGGTGGGGCAGGCTCATGGGCGGCGAAAGGACAGCTTGGACAATAGCCGCAGCATAGACGCTCAAACAAATTCTGGCGTCGGTCCGTTAATGTGAAAAATTGTTTTTTTTTCCCTCTTCTTCTTTTGTAAAAATCATTAATTTGATTAAAACAAGTAAATAAATAATACAATTGTTATTATTAAATTTATAATTTGCAATCTATGAACCCTTAGGCTAAGGGTGCAACACACGAAAAAGAAAACAAAAAAAGAGAAACATAGCAGCGGACAGAATAGCTGGGAAACATTATGACCAGTGGCACGTGTTTAGAATTAGCAGACCAATGGATCACAAAAACAAGAATGTTTGCAATTTCTTCCTGAATATTTCTGTGGACTTAATGCCCCTCAAGTCCTGTGGGAGACCATTCCACACTATCGGGGCTGCAAACATTATACTTTTTGTAAAGATTTGATAATTGTATCCTACTGATTACATGAGGGGTCCTTCCATGTTCCTGACTAGAATCAATAAACAATTCACAGTGGGCCAGTGGAAGAGAGGGATGATCTCTGCCAATAGGTTTTGTCTTTTTATAAATACTGACAAACTGTTGTTTTCAATATCAAATTAATTCAATTTAATTAAAACACAAACATTTAAAATACATCGAAATAAATTTGACACAAGTTTTCCCAAAAATTATTTAGCTCCAGTTACCTGTAAATATTCCAGGCTTAGTTACAAGCAACGCGGCTCACCTCTCCAATCACCTACCGTTCATTCACTCTCATTCTACATCACACTCATACTTCATATCTATTATCTCTCTAATCCTTTAGGTTAGATAATCCTATTCTAATACTACAAATCATTTGTTTCTTTAGATCTACTGCTCGATAAACAAGTCTGTGTAGTTCTAATCTCACAGAATTAAAACGTCTACACGCGTTTCAGTTGTCTCTGGACCTCTATTTCGGTTCCCTAGTGCAGGAACTTTCTTCAGGATGGGAGAGACAGCAACCGCTCTGTGTCCTGTCTCGTTTGGTAGGGGAAAGCCACGGCACCTCCACTCTGTACTTGGTGAGGGTGGTTCAGACACGAGGATTTATCCACATTCTTGTACAGGTCCTATGTGCCCCAAAGTGGTCGGACGTCAACAAATGGAGTAGTTCACAATCCACTAAAAGCGTCTTCCTTTTGGTATCGACAAATATGTCTCTGATTAGGATCTTCCTTTTGTTATCCAGAACTATACATCTCTAGTTAGCATCTTGCTTCACCATTACATAATTCCAGTTACTCGAGCTGTTTGAATCCTGGTTGTGTAATTTCTTGAATTTTCAAACGTTTAAAATTCAGTAACAGTATTTCCAATATCTCTGGATCAAACCAGGTACCCTTGATTGGTATCCTTTCCACTGCTCCTCTCGTTCTGACTATTTACGGGCGAGTTTCTCCTGATCAGACCGTCTGGACACAGTGCAATATTTTGGTTAGCACCAAGAGCAAGGGGGCCTTATTGGCTCCAGGAGCACAGAATTAGTTGACCTGAATTGAACATTGCACATTGACTTTCCGTGGTACCCACGCCCCCTAGTTCATGGTAATTCTGTTGCTGCCACTTGTTCAGCATAACGCCCAACTCGTAATGAGGTCCACATTTGTTTTTTACCTAGAAATCTCATGCTGAAATAAACGTAATTTTTTGCACAAAAAAACAAAATGACGGTGAAAAAGTGAAATTCCAGGTAGGAAGCCATCTAAAATTGCCAATCGCTCTCTGCATGCGAAATGGGCACATTTTGGCTGTTTTCCCCACGTGAAATTTCACTTTTCCCCGAAATTATGTTGGATTAGTGCTTGTGTTTTCACTCCTGTAGTTTCGGATATGATTTTGTCACTTACGTGAGGGGAACAAAGCATGCAGGTGCAAGTGGTTCTGCAGAACTGTCCCTCTTTGATTCCTTTAAAGGGACAGATGCTTCTAAAATGAAAATATGGTGAACTTATGCCTCCCGTGTGTGGCCCGGTGGGGGTCAGCAGGGAATTCTCCCCATGCTACTCTACCCCAGTGTCTAGTGCCAATTGGACAATAAAGAAGTGGTCTCCTTCAGAGGGAAGACATCTGCAGCCATTTTGCCAAAGAATACTGCAGAGCACTTTGTTTACTGGTCGAAGGGGGTGGGAACGCTTGGGAGCGGTGCCTATACTTTTATTTTTAAAAGAAACCATTCCGGAACGGTTTCGTTTTAAAATAAAAGTGTAGGAAGAAGTTGAAACTTGCACTTCAGTACGTTTGTGTAGGGGGTTTTGTGATACGTGGGAAGGGGCGTAGCGATGGGATTTGTGGGGAGCGGGGACAGCCCGGCAGGGAGCATAACTCCACTACTTCTTTTCGTACCCTTCGACCACAGATTTTGTTTGATATAGCGTTGTCTTGATGTAGAAAGCACAGTATTTTAATTCATTGGGTGGTTGAAGCTGGTGCGCACAGGCCAGCACAAGAGATATGTGTGTTTGTTTGATTGTTTATTTATTTATATATAGCGCTCCAAACCTGGAGGTATCTAGGCGCATTACAGGTTACTTGAAGTTACATGTTACAGGTATCATAATATATACAACATGAATATCAAGTTACAGGAAGATACAGTTACAATTACAGGAGAATATGTACATAGAAGTTTTGCATAGTAATAGCTCTAAAATGTACATAATGAATTTACCAGGCTGTACAGGCAGTAGTGAACAGAAGGTGGGAAACTTTCATGATAAAAAAGCAGAAGAAGTCAAGTACACTTTCCCTGCACCTTTGTGAGAGGCAGAATACAGTTTAAAACACAAAAGTGAAAGGAAAAACATGGATACATTCTTTCACTTTTGAAAAGAGAAACCATTTACTAGATCATTCCCAAAACACGCTCACATTACAACCATTCCAGTTCAAATGAGCTTACAAATACAATGCTTACCTAAAAATGCTACAAAATAAAACCGCCTTTAGTTTACTAACACGTTTAGTCTATTGACTTTATTCCCTATTATACTGAGATGTTATACTTCACAGCCACACCTCTAAAACCTACATTGTTATTACCGCTATTATTACCGCTGTCTGCCAACAACTGTATAGATATTGGGAAGAGTCATTATCACTTGGTATGAAGACCCTTCCCCAACCTATGGCCCTCAGCTCCACCTCAAACCATAATGTGGGGGTGGATAGCATCCTGTGAGAATGCCTCCTCCCTTAGTCTATACAGTGAAGTGAAGAATGTGAGGGCTCTTGGCTATTTCATACTGTATCTAGTTTGGTGGCAAAGTCTCCAGCTGCTGTTGGCATGGGATTCCCCAAAACATTGTTTCTGTTTTCTTTATGTGGGTGTTTATTGAGCATGAAACTAACTAGCTTCAGACAGAAAAAGAGTCCTCTACAGAGTTCCAGGGAAATCTACAGGAAGGGAGCGTTAGAAATGAGGGTGACAGCATAAAAGCAGGTACTGAGCAGTGAAGCGGGTAGGGGTGACCATCCAGAGACACAAGCACCAGTGGGCTAGGGCCAGGGGAAAGCAGGAGCAACTGGGTGGTTAACATAGATGATAATACAGAAGTGATTGGAGAAGGAAGGGAACAATGCAAGGGGGCACAGGGTTGCATTAGCCAAAGGGAGGGGCTATTATGAGGGGTAGGAAGGACACAGAATGGCCCCTTTCTTCACATATCCCTCTAACCCGTGTTAGTTCAGCATGTGTCATTGTTAACCGTGCTTCTAAGTCCTGTGTTATCTGTTCTATATTCAGCAGAGGGGTGCATGTCTGTCCGAACAAACCTTTTGGATCGTATGGGGGTGGGGCTGGGGCTGTTGCTTGTGTCACGGGCTGTGTGCTTGGTTTTGATACATACACTGGGCCACTATATCCCTCTGTAGGTTTCCTTAACATTGGGTATAGTCTTACAGCTTCTATTGGCTTTTCTGTACTCGCCCCTCCGCCTCACTGTTATTTGTTGCCTGGGGAGACATACCCTGCCCCTTACTCTTACTTAGGGGTATTTTTTCAAACAACCTCCACAAGTCCAACACTTCTCTTCTGTTTTGGAGCTGTCTGCCCTTGTACTTAATGAACAAATATGTTGCTACCATGTCTAATATACACTTATCAAATGACCCACCTTCAGGCCATGCTTGGGGCATACCTTCCCCTTTCATTTCTGTGCGCCACTGTTTGTGATACTTTGAAATTTTGTCGCTGTACCCTGGTAAATTTTGACATACATGCATAAGTGGCGTTTCTGCCCGCATCGTGCTTTAATTGTGGCCTATGGTGTGTGCGTGCAAGTGTGGGCACTCTAATATCAATTTCAACTGACCTCTTGAAAACAATATACTTTCTTTGTTGCCAAAATGATTGCAATGCTATTTACAGAAATACTTTTTCTTTGATTTTCAATTACCACACTTTGGGCCTCATCACGAGTTGGGCGGTAACGCCGGTGCTATTAGCGCCGGTGCTAATAGCCCTACCGCCAAACCCCCTGGCGCTATTAGTGCCGGATCATGGGTTTGGCGGATCTGGAAATCCCCATTCCCCATTGAGCCCATTTGGGAATGCCCCATTCCCCATTGGGCTCAATGGGGAAATTTTGCGCACTTACCGCCGGCGGATTTCCCGGGGGCGGTATGAGCGCAAAATTTTGGCGGATTTCCCCCCAGCTAAGAGATGGGGGGAAATCAGCCAAAGCCATGATCTGGTGGACCCTTAAATGCAGCAGTAATAGCGCTACAGCCGCATTTAAGGGTTACCGCCAGACTCGTGATGAGGCCCTTTGTCTTTAATGAACCAAAATTAAACAGGACATTGGCCACATGGCATATAACATTCAATTAGACAGATGCAACATACATCATGCAACATTAAACGAAGCGTTATATACAAACATTAAAACATGGACCCTGCCTGCCTCCTGTCCCCTATTTTCCCCCTATCCTTATTATACCCAGAATCTCCCCTCTATCCTGGCCCCTTCTAAGAAACACGAAAGGAAGCAGAAAAAAGAAAAAGCATTAAAAAAACGACTCTGAGTCTTCTCTTTACACAAGACTCCTACTTTGTTCACTTTGTCACCATTTAATAATCCCTGTACTAGTTGAGATAGTACTATGCGGCGCCGCCTTCTACCCCCACGTGGTGCTAGGTTCCCGTAAATCTGTTCAACTCTTAACCTCTATAAACTCCTAATGGCCATATGCGAAAGAAGAAAGGAAGTAAAGAAAAGTCCCCTTGTTTCTACCCCCACCATATATTCTCAACACACCTCTATCTGACTGCCTTCCCGTTTCCCCCCTCCACTTTCTTTTAGGGTCTCTCGAACTTGATACTCACGTGTCTGTCTTGATCCGAGAGCCTCCAAACCCAGTCTGTCAAGGTGCAACCTCACACTCAATGGCCACAACCGGCTCCGGCGAGCAGTACGGCTGGGTATTTGCAAAGCTGGGAACTGCGGAACCTTCTGTCCCAATTGTGCGCACTTCTAAGGGTACCAGTTGCCGTAGGTGGGCAGCCTTGATGGAGGCACGCCTTGGATCTCGCCGATGTGGCCGGGGGATGTCTTGTGCCAAAACAAACAAAAGAACGCTATCACGTCGGGGTCACCAAATGAAAGCTGCCATTTCCCACACTTACAGTGAAATCCCCAAATAAGAAACTCTAATGGACACACCCCAGTAGGGAATGAGACCAGGACCAAGTGCAAGTGAGGTAAAATAAAAGACTTTATATAAAGTTAAAATGGGGCACGCAGAGAACTCTGCTATTCTGAGAGTGCTCTGACCAAACAACAGAAAATACATGATATATTACAAAAACATGTAATCTATGAAGTGTACTATAGGGGATACATTAAGTCGTGGTCATTGGACAAAGTGGATAGGACATTATCTATGCTGTAGGGTTGGTACTCCCGGATTGGTTGATGCTGAACTGGCAACTTTGTGGAGCATGCGGGTTCGCACTGGAATCATCTGGGAGGGGTGCAGGGTCAGATGATGTCCAGGTTGCTGTGATTCATGCTATTTGACATTTGCCCTTGTGGCCACACACATTTTAGCACTATACACACATTTAAAGCTAATCGTATATATAATTTAAGCAGCTGACCTGAACAATCAAGAGTGAGGGTACATTGATCCAGGTGTCTAATCGGACACAGTATTTCCAAACGTTCATTAATCAAAACATCCCTTTGAATCTTTATGCAGGTCTTTTACTTTTGTTAGTACAAGAAGAATATATGGCCACATGGGATTATTGTTAGGGGTGTGAACTGGAGTGGCACATTGGCGAGGGGCATGCAATAGTTACATCAAACGAGGTGTAAGGTTAGGGGGCTTGTGGTCTATATTTCTTTAGAAGGGGTCTGCTGGTGGGGAGGCAGGTTTGTGGAGACAGATGTTTTTTTTCCAGGACCAGGCTTCAGTCCGATCACAGACATGGCAGTGATGTAAAAGGAAGAAGAGAGATACAGTGTTTAGCTCGTTACAGTTTGCGCCCAATGCTTCAGTGAGAGCAGGACAGCTGCAAAGACGGAAGAGGGGAGGAGGTGTGGGGTTGGCATGCTGGCTGTTTGTGGAGAATGAAGGGGAGAGGTGCAGGCCTGCATTCAGCATTTACATGCAGCCTACTAGAAAATGGAGTTGGTAGTTAACAAAATGGAGTCTTGTGGCTACTGAACGATGCACAGTTATGGGTCATTCAATGGTGGCCCCACACCTTGGCCAGAGGTGTGCTGCCAACCACGGAATGAGCATATCATGTGCATTGTATAGGAATGAAGGGGGGCCTGGGTAATCCTTCCTCCCTTACATTCCCCCCTTTCGTTACTTAAGTAACGAATACTGTAGCTGTCCCAAACTTCACCATTCGGCTCCTTCAGCTACTGCTTCGTCGCAAGCCAGGGTTCCCTTTCTTGGCATCCAGGCCTGACATACCGCACTAAGGCTCTCCCCTGCTGGTGCATATTCATCAGGGGTACAAGTCATGTAAACACGCCCCCCAAACCCCTCCAGATCTACCCATACTTCATCATACCATTCCATCTCCCGGGGATCCTTAATTGTGGTGTGCCAGAGAGGATCTACAATGTACCCAGTGTTATATATAGCAGTCATTCTATATTTTGGTTCTGAATTTTCTCCTGTTTGGACCTTGGCCTTGGGTGTTATCTGTACTAAATCTGCTGCACTGCCCATTGTCACCATCATCATTGCACTGTTAGGAATATACTTTGCACAACACCTGAGTCCCAATTGACACACACAAAAAATGTGCATGAAAAAGACGATGATGGGTATCAGTAGCTTCACGGTCATTCCGAGCCATGATAGGACCCACTCGAACAGCTATACTTGAACCATGTACTTGACTCCACTCCTCCTTCTTCCTTCATCCTTTCACCGAAATTATGCACTACTGCTATTAGGTGCAATAGTGTCCCGTTATCCGCGTCAGCAGAGGGTACGAACGTGCACAATGTGCTCCCGATTTTTCGGCCAACACCACCGTCCATAGCAGTTAGCTGGTCGATGACGTAGCGGTTCTGCATGGTCATCAACCGCAGGGCTCTCAGCTCCACTTTAATGACATTGAATCCTTGTTCTGTGTCGTTGGACAGCTGTATGAGTTCCCAGCGCGTTATCTGGAGCCATTTCGCATTTGCTCGAGCTTGGATGCTTGGGACAATGGATGAGAAAAATGTCTCTGCCAATGTGAAAAGCTTAAATTTGTCAGGGATTTGCACCAAAAGTTCAGAGGATTCTGCGGAGATATAGTTAGATGATCTTTGCTTTCGGGACACTGTGCTTTGTAGCTGCTCTTCGGATAAAATTCCATATGCAGGTGGTTCTTCGGTTGTTGACGGGGAGCGTGGGACATCTTTGCTGGTTGCCTCTCCCCTCAGATGTGGCTTTCTGGTATTACCAACAGGGCTGGATGCAGCGTTGCCAGAGCGCAAGTGCCCCTCCATGACTGCGGAAGGTGCAAGTACATCTGTTTGCCATATCCAGTAGGTGTCCATTAACGCTAATGTTCTTTTTTTCATGATGGAATGATGAGAGTTTTGCTACAGTTCTTGTTTGTTCCTAAGGGCACTTTTCCTTCTCCGTGGAAGCAGAGTTCATAAAATATTTCACGCTGCACCTTGATCGGTTTCTCGAGAGCTGTTACCCATGTGAGATTTTTGATGTGCTGGGACCAGATTGGAGTGCATGTGCTTTTATACCATTGCAGCTTCTCGTCTGACAGTACTCGCAACACCTCTGCCTTGCACGTTACTTGCTCTTCACGCCATTTTTTGTCAGAAAACATTGTCCCTTGGATAACAAAGAAAGGCTCTTCGATGCAGATTATCCTTGCAGCTTGTTGTAGCAGGTTTTCTCGCTTTTGCAGCATTTAACAGTGTGCGCTTGATAGGTGCTTTTAATTCTACACAGTGCAAGATGAATTAGACACTGAGCATCCGCAATAGACGCCTCCTGTGGCAACAACACTTTAGGTGTCCCCGAGGCATGGGGGATCAAGGAGCACACATAGCAGCTTTCAGTGGTAGCTTGCTTTGCCATTGTGCTCATGTGTGCATACCATTTGTTGGACTGGTGCGGGTGCCATGGGTCTTCTACTGTATCGAAACCTAAACTGTGATATTCATTATACTTTTTCCACCCCGCCCCCCTTTTCTGCCTTGTGTTCCCGCCTGGGCCATTTTGGATTTCTACTAGTTCTTGGTATCGGATTGGAAATATTCCAGCCATTACCTCTGCCCACTTCCCGTCACTTTGCTGCCCACCCAGTTTATCATAAGCCAGGTCGGGTGTCTGGTTTTGACCATTTACATAGTCATTGCCTGAGGTAGTTTGTGTGGTTGCATAGAATTCATCATATGGCAACGTATATGCATAAGGGTTGGGGTCATTCATCTTGTACATGTTAAATTCATGCTCAAAATAGTCAGCTTTGGAATAGTTCATTAGTGGGGCTCTAACAGTTTTATTTTTATGCAGGGTGGTGAGGTTTGTGGGGAAAATTGTGGGAGCATAATAACTTAAAACCGTTCCATACTAAGTGGGATCCTTCTTGTATTAGTTTTACCCCTTCTCCCCCCTCTTTCATATCAATATATATGAAGGATATTGCCCAGTATAACGCTAGGTCAAACAATAGGTTAAAGAAAAGAATTGCAGAGAAGCACAACCCGCATTTAAAGGAATACATCCTAGTACTGCTAACATTTCTCCTATCACTATCTACTGTAGTCTCGCTGGCATTGAGGGCTCTCGTTTCTGCCATTTGTGAACCTACAGAGTGAGATACAATTGGGTTAAGTACACACTGCACATTTAAGTTTTTTGTTGCATTTATTTTCATCGCAGCATATTTTGTGCAATCATTTTCATTTCATTGCTCTTATTTTTTTAGCATACCATGAGAGTGAAAGTAAGTATGAGAAGGAAAGGTGAATGAAGAAGAGAGAAAAAGAGAGGGCGTGAAAGATAGTGTGGAGTTAATTCCTGCAATTTCAAACATTGGTATTGTTGCATTTTTGTGAGTACCATTAATGTCTATGCATATTTAACTTTTATATATACACCTTTTACTTCCATTTAAGGTAATTCACTTTTTAATTTTATTTCCCTTTTTGTTCTGGTTCTGTATTATTTCTCAACATCATTATCAAGTTACGTTTGCGTTGTTCCTTCTTAAACATATCTTTCTTCCTCCACTACAATGCTATCATATGCTTTTTGTACGTCTGATAGATGGATCCAGTATTTCAAGCCCTTCACTTTCACCGCAGTAGATGTACAGTAAATAACCTCATATGGGCCGTGAAATCTTGGAGCATTCCATCACCGCACAAAGCTGCGCACATTTACCGTGTCCCAGGAATGAATTGTACATCTGGGCTATCTTCTGCCGGAGTTACTGTATACCTTTTATTTTCTCGTGTGAAGGGTGGTGCTATTTGTTTTGCTAATATCCTTGCTGCTCTCGTCAATTTCCTTAGGTACTCTTGAAATCCTCACCCAGCACTGTTGCTGTTCTATGTGCATCTGACATCCTTCTTAATGGTGACATTGGCGTGTGCATGCGCCTCCCTGTCACTATCTCGTGGGGTGACAGGTGGTGGTCTTTGTTTAGCTGGTTTCCTAATTCAAACAGCGCCAACGGCAAACAGTAAACCCAGCTTTTCTTCAGGGTGTGGCACAATTTTGACACTCTGCTTTTCAGGAGGCCGTTTATTTTGTCCACAATCCCTTTTGGTTTCAGGTGATGAATCGAACACAGTTTGTGTTTTATCCCCAGCAGTGCAGTTACAGCTTTGAATAAGTCGTTTATGAAATGCGTTCCATTGTTGGATCGTATGGCTTCCCTCACTAAGAATTTTGCTGTGCATTTCGCATCCGGGTGGGTGCGGGGTCCCGCTTCCACCCACCGTGAAAAGGGGCAGACCACCACAATCAGATATCGTGCTCCATCACACCTTCTCCCATGTCTGCATAGTCAATATGCAGTTCACGAAATGGTCCAATGGGGTGGGGCAGTGCTCCTCTCAATGTCCTTAGAGTAATTCCTGAATTATATGTTTGACATGTTGTACATTCTATCACCATTTTTGCCACTGTAGAGGAGACCCCAGACGTGGCCTGCACCCCTGCCCCTCGCTTCGAGGGGCCAGTAAAGTACTCGCCAAGGTATGTGACGTACGAGGAGCAGCTGAACCAACAAAGGGCTGCAATGGGCCTCTGCCCTGTGTACATTAGAAGATCAATACCTGGTGAAATGCCCATAACCAGGCAACCCTGGGCAGCACGGTACCCAATCAGACAACCATACCTGCCGTTGATACGGAACGAGGAGGAATGCCTACACACGGTACATGAAGAGACTCCAAAAGCTATAATGGAAGGCCAGTGGTGATGAAACAAGGACCATAGCAGCTCCAAGACGAACTGAAGGAGTACTGAAAGCATGCATGCCAGTACTGACAACTGCGAGGATAATTGTAAAGGACAAAGGGGAGAGACACTGTGAAAAACATATGAGAATGGTGCCATGAGACAAGATGGAAGCAACCGCCTTATTGAACGTGTGTAAATAAGCTTGAAATGCAAGATGCTAAGTAATCGATTCTGCTCGCAATGCTTAGTAGAAGTTAGAGCGGCAAGCGCCGACTGTATACATCTACCTCAATACTGCACAATGTATACGTGCAACTCCATTTTGTGTAGACAGAAGTACTCCCAGGCGGCCAAGGCCTGACTGGCCAAGTTTCATATCCAGGCCCAAGCTGAGGAAAGGAGCGGGATCGAAACTTAACAAAGGATGGCTCATGCCGGGGAAATCGAGGTCAACCAGAGAAGGGGAGGTGAACATTAGCTCACGAGGCTCCAACTTCAGAGCATGCCAGCCCGCCCGTGAAGGTCGAGATAAGAGAGGCCCATGCAGGTGGCTAAGCACATACAGAATTAAATACACAAAAGGTTGGAAACTGAAGCAGATTCACGGTGGACCAACACGTGACCAAACAGGCGCGAAGATGTACCACCGCCTGATGTCATCCGGAACCAGAGGGTTCCATAACTTTTCCTGATAAGAGACTACAGATCCGAGGCCATACCCAGCCAACTAATTGACACATAGCCCTAAACCACTGATTGATGGAAGGGAGGGAGGGTGAATCTTGGGACACTAGGCACCTGGGTGTCTATTCTGCATGCTGCTAATTAAAATGGAGATTTATGTTTAGGGGTGTAACTTTCCCAATCACAAGAGACCATGTAATCTAGGGTCCTATAGACATTGTAACCAATGTGACGTCGTACTTGTAGTGACATCAATCATGTGTGGTGTAGAGGGAAGGGCGTAGACGCCCACCCAATAAGATTTATCCAATCCACTTGCATTATTTCCATATACAGTTATAGCACCTATACTTAAGTTACCTTTCCCAATCAATTGTATTGCATGATGATTTTTTGTAGAATTAGACGTCAATGATGACAAAGTTTGCCCATAAAAGAGGCTGTTGTATTGAAGTTCGACGAAGTTGGGGTGAGGCAGGTGTTCGTGATGCTGCTGATTTCCATAAGCTGATGTATGTATCATTAAACGGACTTCCCTTTGCCAATTTACTGAATCCTAATTATTGATCGTTGCCGGAGTATGTTAATCCTGCACTCTGTCCTCGCATGGTGCAGCTATCTTGTATTACTCGTTTTCGAGGGTGAGTGCTGACCAATGGGCCCATCAGTAATTACCTCTCCTCGTAAACACTTGGTAGCGTGAGGATGGTTTCGGCCATCGATTAGTGATAATCGATTAATATAGTTATAAGAAACCTTTATACCGACGGCACAAAGTAACTCTGGGCCTTCTGTTAAATCACGAGTCCTTTCACCATTCTGGCTGAGTAGGCTGAGAAGCTCCCAGTGGACAATGATAGTGTAATCATTCCCAAAAAAAAAAGATCTGCAGTGGGTCTGAAGGAACCCGCCTTTCCAAGCATAACCCTTCTCATTCCCACGGGCAGCGGATCGGACGAAAAACCTTAAAAGCAGGAAGAGGAAGAGGCGGTGTTCCTGAAGTTCCAGAGAGGAAAAGAGTCGATTAGTGAGTGAAACAATGAAACTTGTTATCCTTGCAAAGGTCTTATAGGCCTTAGAGTAAGAAGGGAAAGGTAATGGTGGGTGGCGGAGAAAAAATAATACAGCTAAAAGCAGAAAAGACTTTATATATATATATATATATATATATATATATATATATAGGGGGTAAAAGACATGGTCACCTGAAGGAACTGTGGTAAGGAATACCGGGGAGGCACCTGAGACTAAAAACTGTAAGGAATACCGGGGGGGCACCCGAGAGAAAAACGGTAAGGGATACTGGGAGGGCACCCGAGAGAAAAACTGTAAAATTCGCCTTGTTCCTGCGCTTTAAAGAGTGGTCAGAAGGAACTTGAACCCAGAGTCCACAGAGAGGGGGACGCTAGGCTACGATGACGTTTAAAGACGTCATAAAGGGGTAGTTCAAATCCCATGTCTGGGTATTAATTAGAAGGCAGGTATATGTATGACCAGCTGGTGTCTGTCTAGTCTGTCAAGCGTCTGTCATATATGTCCTGTGTATACTGAATGTGGAATAATTGTGTTATCAAATTAATGGCAATGCATTTTGCTTTACGCGATTCTGTAAATGAGAGGGAATCACCACTGAATTGATGTGTTTTGAGTAGAATTGTTGGTATAAAATTGCAGAAACATTGGATTGGAGCTTGCGTATGTGGTGCTCGCTCATAATAGTGTCAAGTTGAAACACTGTGTGATCATTGTTGGTGACAAAATTAAGAATGGAAGAAGTTACCTCACTTGCACACTTGTGCAAGCAATTGCCAAAACATGCAGCAAAGCTGAAGAAATATAGCCAGGAGTGGGTTAAGGGCACCGCAAATAAAATGTTTATGCCATGGCCCCAGAATGGGTCATTGTCTAAGGCTGTCTTACAGCACATGACCACGTTCCTACATGCCACATATAGCGGGAAGAAGCTCGAGAAACGCCTTGCTGTTCTTGAGCTATGGAAAATGTTTGAACAAGTAAAGGAAGAAGAACCTCCCGCAAACTGGATATTAAATGTATGTACGGAAGGGGGTGAGACGCCTACCGCGCCACCTGCCCCGCTGGAACCAGTTGTTGAGGGAAGTAAGTCGGAAGGCCTTTACCCACTACGAGAACTTAAGGCAGCCACAGGTTATAGCAACCCTGTATACGAGTCACCTGCGTGTAGCAGTGACGAGACGAAAGAGAAGGAACAGGAAATTGATTCGGCCTCCACGATCCCGTGGGACAAAGAGAGGCGAGATGAAGAAAGAAAGGGCCAGGCACAAACGAGTGCACCTCTCGATAGAGAGAGAGAGGAAAAGAAGCGGAAAGGAACCAATGAGGTAACATTTGCAAAGGACGAATGGATGGGAGGGCGCTGTCATGATGCCTACCCCCGGAGCACCAGGCCAGGCCCAGCACCCCCGGAAGCAGGCATCATGCCCTCGGGTAAAAGCCCAGCGGCCCCTTATAGGGGCTCTTTGGACTCAGTCCTGGCGCCTTTGGCGCCAGGCTCATGTTGGACATCAGTCCTGGCGCCATAGGCGCCAGGCTCATAAAGGGAGGTGTTTTGTGCACTTACCTGATGCAGACCATGCTGCACGCTTCAGGCCTCCCTGAGACCTGAAAGGGACTATTTTTTCATAGGGACTATTTTTTCACTCGGGCGTGGCCAGGGAAGGATACATACCTAGTTGGGGAAGGATACATACCTGGGACTTCTTTGGAGGCTATTTAAGCCACGCCCAGACAGCAGCTCATGCTTCGCGTTGTTCTGCTTCCTGCAGCTTAACGCTCACCGTGTCTGCTCCTGCTCCTGGACTCCAGCCACGCCCGCCTCGAACCTGGAAGACCTGCAAGGAAGGAAGATAAGAGAAAGGTGAAAACCAAGGACTATTTCAAACTTCTTACCTGCATCCGGAATCTTCTTGCCAGCATCCCTGAAGAAAGACTTCCATTTAAAAGCATCGCGTTGCTCGCTGCAGCGCCACGCTTCACTCACCTGTCCTCGAGACATCTCCCGGCTCCATCGCGGCTGTCGGCATCGGACGCCACATCTCTGCACCTAGGGGAGAGAGGAAGAAACAAAAAGTGAGCAGAAGGAACACAGAAGGAAAGCCTGATTAACAGCCATAATACTTACCGGCTTTTCTTCCACATTTCGGGTAGGCGCTGCCCCGTTGGCAGGTACCGTACCCCGGCCCCTATGGGGAAAGGACAAGAGACATTTCTGGGGAATGATAAGGACATTTAGAGGGATCATCCTCATCACTACTCACCTCAGCAGTTTAACCCCTCGACGCATCGCCTTCATTCTGCACCTGAAATAAAGGACAGATCACAGGTTAGAAAGACAACATAAAGGGGGCCTCACTTGAACTTTGAACTTTTATACTTACGGCGCATCGCTCAGGAAAGTCAAGTGGATTTTGCCAGCGCCATTCTGAAAACCAGTGAAGTAACTGGACGAACGCGCGCCCCTGCACCAGAAGCAGGATGGAGAGTTCATCCTTCCAAACCATAAGGTGAGCTTAAACCGGGGTTTGGAGGAAGTTAGAGAGGAACGAAGGGGGAAAGGGGGGAGCTAGCACACTATTCTGCAGACTGTTAATCCCCTTTCTCATCTGCAGAAGGATATTCCTACGGGCCAGGCAAGCAATTTTGGAGGTCCTGTCCAATCGGTGTTCCGGGTCCTGCACATCACACTAGAAGAGGCCACAGCAATCCAGACTAGACCAGCGCCCCCGTGGGAACCAGGTGAGCGTTACAGAACGCGAAGCCTTCCTACAAATTCCCACCGAGGCGCTATGGAAACTTCCAAAACTGACCAGTTGGCCCAATTACTGGGGGAATTATGGGCCAAAGTACACGCCGCTCGTCAAGAGACTAGTGCCCTCAGGAGGGAAGTGATTGTAATAAAGGATAGAGCTGATGACCTGGCTAGACAGCTTTTGCAAGGTCAAGCTGGACAAACTCCTTTACCCGGTTCTGGGGGAAACCCCGCTCCTGTGGTTTCCAGTAACCCGGTGCAGATTAATCTACCTGGAAACATGCCGCTGGCTCCACCTGAACGCTTTGCTGGGGACCCCAAACGATTCACCGTATTCATGAATCAGTGTCGTTAGCACTTCATATGCAGACCTGGGGCCTTCCCTAATGATCAGACCAAGGTAGCCTTTGTGTTGTCATATCTCAGCGGCTGTGCTGCCGATTGGTCAGTCTCACTGGTAACTCAAGATGACCCGATTCTTCGTGATTTTCAAGGATTTCAAACAAGCATGGAAAGGTTATTTGCTCGACACTCCCAGGGACAGGCTCTGGATGACGAACTTCTATCTCTGCGACAGGGCAATCAAGACCTTCTATCCTACATTGCAACCTTCAATAGACTAATTGTGGAAACTGGTTGGCCAGAGGATAAAAGAATCACGTTATTCTATCGAGGTCTACACGGAGAACTTAAAGATGTCCTGGCACAAGTTGTAAATCCGCCCCAAGAATGCACTGAATATATAGACTTAGTGGTCCAATTGGATCTCAGGCTGCAAAACAGAAAAGCAGATCGGTCCAAGTTTGAAACCCGGGTGTTGGCCAAGACCCACGCTAACCCCAAGGGGGCTGATGGCTTGGAGCCTATGCAAATCGGAGGGGTTAAAGGACCCCTAACTCAAAAAGAACGGGAAAGAAGACGACGGATGCAATTATGCCTTTATTGTGGGTCCTCTGGACACTTTCTACGAGATTGCCCGGTTAAGCCGCCCAAGAAGGTGGTAGGAGCCGCTGATAAAATCCATGGAAACTCTGTATCAGGAAACGACCACGCCCGGCAAGCGTAGGGGTCCGCTTGCCGAGCTTGAAAACTAACTCTCAGACCTTGCATTTCATTGTGCCAATAGTCCTCGTAGATCCAGAACAGCCTAAACGGTTGCATGCTATAAAGGCATACATCGATAGCGGGGCTATAGGAAACTATGTGGATCGAGAATTGGTCTCTAGGATAAACCTCCCTCTGCGTCCTAAAACCAACAAAGATGTCATCACCACAGTAGATGGAACCGAAATTGCCTCTGGACCGGTAACACATTCCACAGCTGAGGTGACACTTGTAGGTCCGGATGGCCATCGGGAGGCAGTTGTGTTTGATGTAATCAAGGCTCCACAGTTTCAGCTTATTCTCGGAATCTCTTGGTTAGAGACACATAATCCTCGAATTGATTGGCGAGCAAAGAGAATAACCTTCCCGGATTGTGCACAAACCTGCTACCCAGAAAATCCAAAGATTAATCTAGCATCAGTAACCTCTGTCCCCGTGCAACTACCTCCAGAGTACCAAGACTTTCAGGACGTCTTCCAAAAGGAACAGGCCGACACGTTACCTCCCCACAGATCGTACGATTGCCAAATCAATCTGGTACCCGGTGCACAACCCCCTTGTAGCAGGATTTACGCCCTTACTGAACCAGAGAATCTGCATTTGAGTCAATATTTAGATCAATACCTCGCCAATGGTTTCATTCGCCCGTCAAAGTCCCTGGCATCATCAGCTTTGTTCTTCGTGCCTAAAAAAGAAGGCGACCTTAGAACTTGTATCCATTACCGCGCATTGAACCAGATAACTGTTAAGAATCATTACCCTCTGCCTCTGATCCCTGAACTCCTTGACCTGGTGAAGGACGCTTGCGTATACACCAAGTTAGATCTCCGGGGGGCTTATCATCTGGTACGAGTAAAAGAAGGCGACGAATGGAAAACGGCCTTCCGTACAAAATATGGACTATTCGAATACCAGGTGATGCCTTTCGGGTTGTGCAACGCGCCTGCAGCCTTCCAATTCTTCATGAACGATGTCCTTCGGGAACTCATCGATGTCTGTGTTGTCGTGTATATCGATGACATTCTTGTGTACTCCTCTTTGGAATCTGATCACAGAAAGCATGTCAGGGCCGTCCTAGAGAAACTGCGCCAGCACAAACTGTTTGCCAAGCTGGAAAAATGTGTTTTCCATACCACCGAGGTTGAGTTTCTCGGATTCATCCTGACACCTAAAGGGGTCCGAATGGATTCACGGAAAGTGGATGCCATCCTCAAATGGCCATCACCTAGTTCGGTGAAAGGTGTCCAAAGCATGCTTGGTTTTGCCAACTTTTATCGCAGGTTTATCCCGGAGTTTTCACGTGTGGTGCAGCCCATCACTGCACTCTTGCGAAAAAATAAACATTTTCAATGGACCGAGGAAGCCGAACAGGCCTTTCAGGAGTTGAAAGCTAAGTTCACGTCTGCACCTATTTTGAAGCACCCGCGTCCCGATCTCAAATATATAGTCGAAACCGACGCGTCCAGCTTAGCCATGGGAGCTGTCCTGTCTCAGAGAGACCCTGAAACCAACCAACTGCACCCCGTAGCATTTTGGTCCAGAAAGTTCTCGCCGCCGGAGATAAATTATGCGATCACCGATAAGGAACTATTAGCCATTAAGTCCGCCTTTAAGGCTTGGCGGCATTATCTCCTCGGCGCCCGGCATACCATCACCGTGATCACTGATCACCGAAATTTACAATATTTAAAAACTGCCAAGGCTCAATCGTCTCGACAGCTCCGATGGGCTTTGTTCTTTGCTGAGTTCGATTTTGTAATCACCTACCGCCCCGGCTATAAGAATGGTAAGGCGGACGCTCTATCCCGAATTGGAATGGAAGAAATAGACACAAACTCAGAACCTGTGCCGATAATTCCCAAACAAAGAATTTTGGGGATAACCACTTTACAAACCCTTGAAGACATTCAAGCATGAGTGAAACAATTCCTGGACTCTTCAGCCTTGAAGGATTGGATCAAAAGGGGGTCTAACTTTTCAGTCAAGGATGGCTTACCTTACTTCCAAGGACGCTTATTTTTGCCAGAAAAGGAATTGCAAGAACTAGTTATTTCCCGTCATCATGATACCCTGATGGAAGGACATCCTGGCATTGCCAAAACAGAGGAAAAGGTTAAACGGCAATTCTGGTGGCCTTCCTGGCGAAAGGATATTAAATATTTCGTGATGTCCTGTGGAGTTTGTGCCCAAAACAAAGGTCAAAAGACAAGACCCGCCGGTCTTCTTCAGCCCTTAGACATTCCACCAGCACCTTGGCACACCCTGTCACTAGTTTTTATCACGGACCTGCCCTCTTGTAATGGTTACAATACTATTCTGGTCGTGGTGGATTTATTTTCCAAAATGGCCCACTTTATTCCATTGAATAGATTACCTTCAGCCTTTGTTCTTGCCAAGGAATTCCTCGAAAATATCATCCGTTTGCATGGATTCCCGTCCATACTAGTCTCCGATCGGGGAAGCCAGTTTATTTCTCATTTTTGGAAAAAGTGTTGTCAACTGGCACAAATCGACGTAAGACTCTCGACCAGCCACCACCCACAGACCGATGGTCAGACGGAGAGATCGAACCAGACCCTTGAACAATATCTACGATGTATGTTGCACCAATCGGAGGGTAATTGGAAGGACATTTTATGGGTGGCTGAATATGCATACAATGGGCCTCATTACGACCCAGGCGGTAAGGGGTTAACGGCAGCGTTAACAGCGCCGACCCTTACCGCCTGAGTACGAGGTCCCTTAGCGCCATGGCGCTTTTAACACCTGCTTTTAGCAGGTGTTAAAATCCATGGCGCTAAGGGACCATGGAGTTAATTACGCCACCGTAATTTACGGTGGCGTAATTAACGCCTTCCCCACTCCCATTATACCCTATGGGGCAAAAATGGGAATGGGGAAGGGTAAATGGGGATTGGGGACTTACCGCCCCGCCAAGGTCGGAATGGGGCGGTAAGTCCGCCAACCACCATGGCGTAAACGTGGTTTACGCCATGGTGGTAAAGTCACGGCCCAGGCGGTAACTTACCGCCTGGGTCGTAATGAGGCCCAATAACTCGATACACTCTGGAACTGGTCAGAGCCCCTTTTATACCCTATATGGACATCACCCTCGTACTTCAGACTTGGACTCACCTCTGAGCCTTGAAATGCCCGCAGTGGACCATTCGCATTCTACGATTACTCAAGCCTTTAAGGATGCAACTGCACATTTGCATCATGCGAAAGGGAAATACAAAAAGAATGCGGATCTGCATCGAAGAGAGGCACCTCCATACCAAATAGGGGATCAAGTATGGTTGGCTACCAAACACCTATCACTCAAGGGGCCTCGAACTTTTAATCCAAGGTATTTAGGCCCTTACTCGATCAAAGCTATAATCAACCCAGTGGCAGTCAAGCTCGATCTACCAGCTAACTTGCGGATTCACCCCGTTTTTCATGTGTCACTTTTGAAACCAGTGCACCCAGGAACCAGATTAACAAAGCCACCAGAACCGATTCAGATAGATGGGGAGCCTGAATTCGAGGTGAAGAACATTTTGGATTCTAAGATCTCAAAATCAAAACTTTTCTATCTAATTGATTGGAAAGGGTACGGGCCTCAGGAAAGGTCTTGGGAACCCAGTGATCACGTACATGCACCTCGGCTGTTAAAAAGGTTCCATCGGAATTTCCCAAACAAACCGAAACCTCCAGAAGGAACGACCTTGGGAGGGGCCTTGGGGGGGAGTGCTGTCATGATGCCTACCCCCGGAGCACCAGGCCAGGCCCAGCACCCCCGGAAGCAGGCATCATGCCCTCGGGTAAAAGCCCAGCGGCCCCTTATAGGGGCTCTTTGGACTCAGTCCTGGCGCCTTTGGCGCCAGGCTCATGTTGGACATCAGTCCTGGCGCCATAGGCGCCAGGCTCATAAAGGGAGGTGTTTTGTGCACTTACCTGATGCAGACCATGCTGCACGCTTCAGGCCTCCCTGAGACCTGAAAGGGACTATTTTTTCATAGGGACTATTTTTTCACTCGGGCGTGGCCAGGGAAGGATACATACCTAGTTGGGGAAGGATACATACCTGGGACTTCTTTGGAGGCTATTTAAGCCCTGCCCAGACAGCAGCTCATGCTTCGCGTTGTTCTGCTTCCTGCAGCTTAACGCTCACCGTGTCTGCTCCTACTCCTGGACTCCAGCCACACCCGCCTCGAACCTGGAAGACCTGCAAGGAAGGAAGAGAAGAGAAAGGTGAAAACCAAGGACTATTTCAAACTTCTTACCTGCATCCGGAATCTTCTTGCCAGCATCCCTGAAGAAAGACTTCCATTTAAAAGCATTGCGTTGCTCGCTGCAGCGCCACGCTTCACTCACCTGTCCTCGAGACATCTCCCGGCTCTATCGCGGCTGTCAGCATCGGACGCCACATCTCTGCACCTAGGGGAGAGAGGAAGAAACAAAAGGTGAGCAGAAGGAACACAGAAGGAAAGCCTGATTAACAGCCATAATACTTACCGGCTTTTCTTCCACATTTCGGGTCGGCGCCGCCCCGTTGGCAGGTACCGTACCCCGGCCCCTATGGGGAAAGGACAAGAGACATTTCTGGGGAATGATAAGGACATTTAGAGGGATCGTTCTCATCACTACTCACCTCAGCAGTTTAACCCCTCGACGCATCGCCTTCATTCTGCACCTGAAATAAAGGACAGATCACAGGTTAGAAAGACAACATAAAGGGGGCCTCACTTAAACTTTGAACTTTCATACTTACGGCGCATCGCTCAGGAAAGTCAAGTGGATTTTGCCAGCGCCATTCTGAAAACCAGTGAAGTAACTGGACGAACGCGCGCCCCTGCACCAGAAGCAGGATGGAGAGTTCATCCTTCCAAACCATAAGGTGAGCTTAAACCGGGGTTTGGAGGAAGTTAGAGAGGAACGAAGGGGGAAAGGGGGGAGCTAGCACACTATTCTGCAGACTGTTAATCCCCTTTCTCATCTGCAGAAGGATATTCCTACGGGCCAGGCAAGCACGATTTGGAGGTCCTGTCCAATCGGTGTTCCGGGTCCTGCGTATCACGCTAGAAGAGGCCACAGCAATCCAGACTAGACCAGTGCCCCCGTGGGAACCAGGTGAGCGTTACAGGCAGATACTATTGAAAGTAGATGGAAAAGGAAGTGATTACGCAAGGCCGAGTGAACGGTCTGTTGAGGCGCAAAGTAAGGAAAGGAAGAAAGAAATGGCTATGAGAGACGAGAGGGCAAGAAAAAAGGATAGGTTGAGGCGAGACCAACTATATCGCGAAGAGCAAGGAATACCGCTCAGTCGCACACAATATGCTGCCTATGAAAAGTACAGGCAGAACATGCTAAAGTTGGAGGAAGAAAGGAGGGTGCATGATAGGAAAGTGAAGAAGAGAGAAGATGAGGAAAGTAGAAGGGCAAAATAACGTAGAACCTAACGGATGAGGGAAGCAGATAAGGCTAGATAGGAGGCAAAGAAGCGAAGAGAAATGGATGAGGAAGCAGAGCGTGAGCGCAGGCAAAGGGGGCAAGATTTGGAATATTTGCAGCAGGAAGTGAAAAAACCCAATCCTGTTGTAGACTGGGAAGACATCGGAGAGTTCTTTCCAGCAAATGATGCAGTACCAGATACAAGCGAGACAATTATTGATGATGACTTCGACACCAGAAGCATCGGGGAAGCGATTGATAGAACATATGATGAAATGGGACTGGAACGAATGTCCCAAGAGGGAAGGGAAGATGAGCGCTTAGAGAGCACTCAGATATGCCATACGGAGGATGTCACCCAAAGTAGTGGGAGTAAGGGACGTTCCCTAGATAGACTCGAAGTCAAGCAGAACGAAGATGTTACAAGAAGCTTTGTGAACTGGGAGTATTCAGAGTCTGACTCTGAAGGGGAAACGGAAGAAACTGTGTATGACGAAGGGAGACGGTGCGAAAAGCAGCACCCAGGGAACCGAGAGGTACGATGGTCAGATGCTCGAGGGTCCACAAGTAGGACACCCAAGTCCGCTGGAAAGTCCAGCTGACACAAAGAGACATCCCACAGTCAGAAGGGGGCATCAGCCCCTGCCTATGCGGACAGGCTAAGAGCATTACCAGGCAGGCTGCAAGACGGAAACGCCACCCTGGCAAAAGACCAGAATACCACTCATGACGGAGCGCCATTTAATAACTGTAGGGCAGCAGTGTGAAAAGCGCTGCGCATATTATATTCGGACACATCAGATATGGGAGCTATAATGACTCGTAAAATGAAAGAGTCAGAGGATTCGTTGCTTTATATCCAAAATTTCCAGGACGCGTGGGTACTCGAAACGCATGAATCTTGGACGAAATCTATCCCTGTATTCTACCATATATTGTGCCAAGGGTTACCAGAACCGGTGCAAAAACAATAAAAAAACTGGTAGGAATAGAAGCTAAACCCGTGGGGCGAATTCCAGTTGACAATTGCCCATTATTGTAGGTTGTTGCAAGAAAAGAATCGAAAGAAAGAGGCAACACGTAAGGGAGAAGAGGCAAAGCTAGTGCAAAGGAAACTCTCGAAGTATGCGCTCGAGGGAGCCATGCTAACAAGCCCAGCCGATTCGAGTGCGCAATGTGCCACTAACCTGCTACAAAACAATCAGGGTAACGCGGGATATTATCCGAGAGGAAGGGGATTTGGAGGAAGAGGGTGGCAGGTTAATCAGGGAGGCTATAGAGGTAAGCACAGAGGTTTTCAAAATGTTCAAGGTGGTATCCAGAGCGCACCAATGGGCAGTCAAGCTATGCCAGGTGGACAGATGGCCCGACCACCACCAGTGTGTTGGCTGTGTGGAGTGACAGGACATGTGGCACGCATGTGCAGAAGCCAAGGAATGTGGCAGAACAATCAAGGAATGGGGGCAGACACGGTAAATCAACCTGCTACCCTACAACAGGGCAATGCCCAAAACTATACCGTGCAGCAATAGTCCAACCACTGAACATGGGGAATGTGCCACAGGGACAACCCCAGCAGACACTGGCACAAGTGTCTCAGAGCACTAACACTAGTGGGGGAAACCCACAGGTATACAGTGGACCGAACCTATACATGAAATAAGACGGCTCACAGGGATCTCTGATGTGTTCTATCCTATCAGTGACACCAGACCCTAACAGGGAACCTAGGGTAAATGTCACCATAGGGGGGAAAGAATATTCCTTCTTAGTTGACACGGGTGCAACGTGCTCATGCATACGGGAAGGCAAGTTTTCCTTGTCCGACGAGGCAAAAGACACCCAGAGTTTTACTGGAGCTCATAGCAGAGGTCCCTTTACTGATGCACTCCCAGTCTCAGTGGGAGAGTGCGACATGAATGTATCTTTATTGTATTTGCATCAGTCCCTGGTGAATATCATCGGGCGGGATTTGATGACGAAGTTGAATATGACCATCTCGTTCACTGAGGATGGCATAGTGTGCTCCACCCCAGGAATGCATTATTCAAACGTATGCAAAATGATCAGAGCATACTCTGGATGTGCAGCCATGAGAGCTGTACCGTTGGAACCAGAAGTTTTCACATATGGAGTACGAGTGCTCATGGCAGGATTGCCAGGCCTCGCAGACAAGACTATGAGAACCCCTGATGAGTTTGTATTCAGGCCAAGAATACCCAAGCATGAAGAGGAGGGACAGGTGTTTCCCTTAATGATACAATCCGCTGCGGTGCGAGGAAAGGTAGTATTGGTTGAAGGATGTGACGACGAGGGCAGACCTTGGTGTGCGATTGTCGCCATCGAGAAGGGTATCGAGTGACTGACGTCACCGATGACGATCTGTTCGAAGAACACCCTGACCTAGAGGAGACACGGGTGCAAGTGAGTCTCATATTTTGGGTCAAAATGATCAGGCGAGAGGTACCACAGAGGATGATGTTAGCGTTAGTACGCCCAGAGTACTTTGATAACGACATGGCCCTAGTGCCGGCCAAAGTATGGACAACAGGGCCCTATGACGTAGGTCTCCTAAAGGGAGCCGGCAAAGTAAAAATTCAATTGAAACCAAGAGCAATTCTGCCACAGACACGACAATATCCCATGTCCAGAGAAGCGGATGAAGGGATTGCAAAGACAATCTCCGCCATGATGGAGCAGGGCATTCTAGTGACATCGGAATCACCCTGCAACACAGTGATTTATCCTGTCAAGAAATCAAAGGGAGGGTCCTGGCGTTTAATCCAGGATTTAAGAGCCCTAAACGACATAGTCGAAGCCGAGTTCCCTTTAGTCCTGAACCCATCCACAATTTTGTGCAACATACCCACTAGGGGTGTAACGGTACACCGGTATACCGGTATAAATACCATCAAACATTTCATTTACAAATAATAACCGTTGTCTGATCTATACCGGTGTACCATGGGGCCTGCTGTGAAGCCTTCCCCTGATTTTGCAGTTGGGTGCACAATTGACGGCACACAGAGTAAAGTCTGCAACACGTGCAGTGGCTTTTTTGGCACCTAAGCTGTGAGGCTGTGTGCCTGGGCTGCTTCAGTAGCGCGACCTGTACTGAAGACAGTGGTGGCAAGTAGCGGCTCCGCTTTGTGATTCACAAAAAAACAGCCAAATGCTGCTGTTTAACCCATACCAAACTGTCCGAGATAACAGCTACAGGTCCGGACCACCAGCCAGCACGAGAGGCTCACTGAGCAGAGTATGCATGCAAAGCTGGACTGGTAGGTGTTGTGTCTCCAAGCTTCTATTTCAACAGAGGTTTGTTTCAGAGCTGTGTGCCACGCCTGCATTTCCTTGTGCCCTGAGTGCAAATAAGTGATATTGTTTTATTAGTATTTGAGCCTTAAACCACAGTCACATACAGCACTAAATTTAGTTTGGCAGAGCTTCAAATGGGCAGTTTCAGAAGTGCCTGAGGCCTCCTCCTAACAACGTGCTGCGTGTATAATACTGAAGGAAAAAATACTCACTTTGAAAACGAGCAGGGGAGTGCTCTGATCTACTACAGATAACATCAACACCCAGCTCGTTTTACAGTTTGCACTTGCTTGCAAGGGGTCTGGCCCTCACAGGAAGGGATATCAGGGTATCAGGAGCTGCAGTGAACTGCTGCAATGCAAGTCATAAGTTTTATTTTATAGGCAGGATACTTGAACAAAAGCTTTTTTTTCGGGTTTCTCCAAAAGACAAATTTCATTCGGTATCAGATGACTGAGCGAGTCAGAGAGCAACTAGGCTCGTTGTTTTGAGAGCCCCCATTCCCCCCATGCTCAGATAAATGTAACTGTTTTTGCCATCTCCAGAACATGCCATTAATTAATATAGTTTGCACTCGAAGCAGAGCACGTTTTGTAAAGGGTCGAGTGGTATGTGCTAGGGTCCTGGATAAACATCCCTGCTGCCCGGACCATAGCCCCGAGTCTGACTCTTGCAGGAGCTGCTAAGTCATTCCCTGGCTGGCGCCACAGGAGTGAAGTGAAGAAGCAACAATACGCCATGGGGAAGTGATCTCCTATTTCAATCAGAGTTAACTTTTCGGTGGCTTTATTGCTGGCTTCTTATCTTCAGTTCACCGGCACCAAGCCCCGCTGCTAAGTTTCATTTCAGGACTGCGCAGCTCCAGGAACCGAGAAGGGCAACGCTGCAGAAAACCCCAGTAAGAATGATTTAAATACACCTTCCATAAATATGTGGTTTATTCTCCAATTCTTTTCTGCATTTCCCATTTTAGGTGTTGCTCACTTAGCAGGTTTTTTTGCACCTCACTTGTTCCACTCATGAGAAAAGGGTGCATGCTGGCTCACCCTTATTAACGCTTTACCACACTATGCCCAGTCACTATTTAACCCCATAACACCTTGTGCATGCAGTTTATAAACAATTCCAGGGGCAATATGTACAGGTAAATTTAGCGCCACATCATGGTTGAACCAGCCTAGTGTAGGTAGCACCGACCATCATTACCCAGCATTTCCAAATAAACGAATATACCTGCGTCTCAACCCATTCTAAGAGCTGCAATTGAAAGAAAAGCATCTTTATTCAAACTGTCTTTTTGACAAAAAGGGAAGAAACTGCCCCATTCCAGGAGCAACGTAAAGCAGCATCTTGTAATGCTGCTTGCAACCATTCCCCAAGGCCCTCTTGTTATAGGTTTTCAACTTTCCAGACTGGTAGGGCAAGGTGTGTGTCGACTCTCTCAATGAAAGTTAGGAGCTATAGCACTATGCACTGGATAGATCACCCCACCTCGCCAGGCTCGGAGGGAGAGACATGGACCGAGTTGGCATCAGCGGTGCGACTGGTGTTATTAGCCACAGAGTAGTTATTCACAACACAGGCTGGGGATAACACCAGCAGCACACATGACAAATGGCACAAACCAAAGTGCATGCTGAAACCGGACACAGAAAGTGCTTGGACGCCTGTGGGTAAGCACTATACAAAAATCAAAACACAGACGAAAACCTTCTGTGCTTCTACTTCACTTTCAGCAGCCCACAAACACTTTACTCTCCCCTCCCACCCCAGCCCCATTCAACGGTATGTTTTTCCAGCAGCCCCCATTCACCAGTGAAAGCTGCCTGGAGAAAGTGGGCTGGGATTCCTGCAGGACGGTTCTGAAGTACCAACAGGACCCCCAAGCAGGCAGGTCAAAGGTTCAGGACCCGAGAAGCACTATATTTTAAACTTGCCAACTAAAAGGTGGAAGGAAAAGATAACCCGAGCCTGCTCCAAGTAAGTGTACAAAGTCCACTGAAAGCATTTAATTCATACATGAATTTAACAAGGTGGTTGCTTATGGAAAATAAAAGGGGCGTAGTTCAATTTAAAGTCTCACGTTATTTTATTGTGACCTTTTCGTCTTAGTCGAGTTTTGCCTTATTTACAATAATAACTTGTGGCTTTATAGCGCTCTAAATAACAGGCATTACTATTATCCAGCACACTTAAAATATAGTAACACTATCTTTCCAGTTTCACGCTGTTGTCAGGGGTAGATGCAATAGCCCCCAGAGCATTCTTTACTGGCTGGGTGAAAGTCTATATTCAATTGAAATATGCATAATGCAAGAGATGATAAGGAAGAGGTGTACTTTAGCTGTTATGCTATTGTTACCAAATGTGGATCCAGGAGATCCGGGTCCTAATCCTGCCTTCCCCACTTGAATGACATTGTGTGATCCTGTGCAAATGGCTTGGCCTCTTTTCGACCACATAAGGCTATCGAGTTAAAAGTGCTGGGAGAAACGAGAATGATCGCTTCTCAATGCAATGTGCAGAGCTGCATGCTTAAGGGGTTCCCCAAGACAATACATTACAGCTCTGCAGAGGAGCGCTGGGCTTTTTCGGTCCAGATTGTAATATTGGATATTTCACATGCCACAAACTAGTAATTTGGTGCTAAAACACGTGTTCGTTTCACTTCGGCTAACCTAACTCAAGGGTCCTCATTTCAACAACCACTGAAGAATGAAAGGCAGAGTCTGCACTGATATGATTTGAAACTCTTGGGCACATGTTTCACCCACACCTATGCAGTGGGCATGCAAGTCACTGAGCTATCTTTCCAGGAAAATGTATTCTAGAGTGACACACCGTAGGGACGAGGAAAGGTGGTTGGAAGAAAGACCGCCACTGCCCACCCTCCCACAGCTGTTCTTCGACGGTGTCCAACACTGAACACAGATACACATTTCCGGAACACAGTGCATACATATTCTGTCGCTCACACGCACGTCTGAGTGGCTACACGTGCATAGCATAACAATAAAAACATGCTCTTTTTGTCTTCAAGCAAATAAACAGTTGAAATAAAAGATGTTTTACAATACACACAAATGAGATGCATTGGCACGCATATAAAAGGTTTAGAAGCAACGTGAAAATGTTATGAAATTTAAAAAGAAAATGTGGGGGAAGAGGGGACCAACTAGGCAGAACCTGCAGGTTTCGTTGTTTATAATATAACAAGTACCTGTAGTGGCGTCACTAGGGTTACGGAAACTCAGGGGGTGACACCATGAGTGTTGCACCAGGTGTCACCAACCTTAGTGACGCCATGAGTGACCCTAATGATGCCATGAGTGCGGTAACCCAGGGGGCGACACCATGAGTGTTGCACCAGGTGTCACCAACCCTAGTGACGCCACTGGGTAGGGGTCAGGCTTCCTCAATTCGTTTGCTTTCCTGCTTGTTTTCAGGGCAGGAGTATTACTGCTCTCGTAGTGAAAATCAAATGTTGGCACCAATATTTCTGGTTCTGCATGTTCACTAAACTGACCCCCTTCGAGATGATAGTGATTGCCAGGAGGAAAGCTCCAATTTAGAGTGGCATCACCACTACCTGAAATTGAATTACATGCCTCATTGCTAAAAGCCAGAACTTAAGCTTGCAAAGAGAGAGTACTTACTTTTGTTGCAGTGGTGGTTCAGAGCCTGTTGATAAGTAGAGTACAATTCTGTGAGAGCGGGGTACTGCGCAGTTTACATATATGCAAATAAATAAAGGCAGTCTTTGCAAAAGATGTGGGATAGAGTTTATGATAACTTTATTTTTGTAGCTTTAAGTGTGGTGGACCCAGACCAATAGTGTGTCAGTCAGAGCCGTATGGGAGAATGTAGTGCGAAAAACTGCTTGTATTTTACTGACACACCCTTGAGAACATGTAAATACGGTGGCTTCCAAAAAACAGTTAAAGATGGGTCGGTTAAGTCGTATCAGCTCCCTTAGGAATGACTGAAAAAGAAAGGTCTTGTAATCCCATTGAGTGCTCTCATTGCACAGCATTGTGAGAAAATACGCCATTTATTATATGTCAAACTTTGTTGAAGTACCACAGCAAATCACTGCACAAGCAGTGAAGAGGGCACACACAATGAAAGTGCATGAGTAATAGGTACGAGTACACGCTGCATTGTTCTGCAGAGCCTTGTCCTTCTGTGATGGGTATTTAAACTTCTGCTAAGCTTGTATTTTATATGATAGTTAAACTGGACTACCAAACTGCATTTGGGTGATTTTTCCTAGCAATATAAAGTAGTTTAAGCATGTGTATGCTATACTGCGATAACCACGGTATACCGTATTTTCATTGGAAGGTTATCATACCTTCAAAAATTTCATACCGTGTCACCCCTAATACCCACTGAGGCAAAATGCTTCACGGTGATCGATTTGAAAAATGCATTCTTCTCGATTCCATTGCACCGTGACCTGATGTCATTTACTTTCAGACAAATGCGCCTGAAAAGTACCAGGCTGCCACAGGGTTATTGCGAGTCTCCATCAATTTTCAACAGAGTCCTGCAAATGGACCTAAGCAATATTGCGGTGGACAGTGTTGTTTTGCAGTATGTAGATGACATTCTAATCTGCAGCATCACTGAAGAGCAATGCCGACATGACTCAGTCCAGCTATTAACTATACTGGCTGAGAAGGGATACAAAGTGGACAAGGACAAGTTGCAGTACTGCCAATGGGAGGTGTTGTACATAGGGCAACTGATCTCACATGAAGGGAAAAAGGTAATCCCAGAAAGGGCAGAGGCTATCATGAACACGGCCAAGCCGCGCACAATAAAACAAATGCAAAGCTTCTTAGGCCTGTGCAACTATGTCAGAGCATGGGTCTTCAACTACAGCTCATATACCAAGCCCTTGTTGCAGGCCCTTAAAAAGGCCCATGCGACGAGGGAAGACATTGAATGGAATGAAGATATGGAGAAGGGGTTTACCAAACTCAAGGGGGCAATTTGTAAGGCCCCAGTTCTCGGGATTCCTAATTATGCTGAGGAATTCTATTTGTTTTCTCATACTAATGGCAAATTTGTGTAATAGTGCGATGCAAAACTGTGAACCCTTCCATGTTTATAGCTGAGCCAGGCACAGAGGGAGAACCTGTGCATGACTGTGCGAACTATGAGGAATTTTATGATGGAATCCCCAGGGTGAAGGAAAATGCCCTGGCAGGTAGGGAGATTGTCTTTATTGACGGGTCTTCTAGAATCGACCAAGAAGACGGACAAAGATATACAGGCGTGGCCGTGATCAAACACATAGCAGGTGGAGAGTTCCGAGTACTTGTCAGTGCATGAATACCATCCCATTTTTCAGCAAAGGCTGCAGAGCTAGTGCCACTGATACTCGCCATTGAGAATCATGCTGACCAGGAAGCAACAGTATACAGTGACTCCACCTATGTGACGTCAACAGTGCACGCAGGATTAGCTCGCTGGAAAAGGAGGGGCTACCTCCGAGCAGACGGCACGCCAGTGCAACACGCAGCCTTATTGGACAGGCTGATAAAAGCACTACAGCTCCCGGTAAGCATAGCAGTCGTGAAATGCGCCGCTCATACCAAAGGGACAGATTTCGTGTCACGTGGAAATCACGAAGCAGACACGGAAGCCAAATGTATGGCATCCAAAACTGAAACAATCATGGACGTCAAGGTGGCACGAACCCATGAAAGAATAATGGTTGCACGAGCCACACCAGAAGCTTACAGAAATATGGGGCAGTCACAGTTAATGGAGCTCCAGGGGGAGGCACCTCAGGAGGAGAAAAATGTATGGAAGCATCGAGGGTGTTCTTTAAACCCCTCAGACGGATTGTGGAGGCAAGACAAGCAGCTCCATTACCCAATGCATATGACTAAGGAAAATCTTGCTGCAACACTTGCCGAAGACTGGTTTATACCGAATTTAGCAGAGCATGTTGCATTCTTTATGGTAAACTGTATTATCTGCCAGCAATTCACTTCTGGGCACACATTGAAAGTAGTGAGAGGAGTCATCCCCAGACCGAATGGACCTTTCCAGCACCTACATATTGATTATGTCGACATGATCCAGATGTGTAATGGGTACAGGTATTTACTTGTGGTGGTGTGTCCCTTCTCCAGGTGGGTAGAAGCAGGTCCCTGTACACACCCCAATGCTGCCTGTGCTGCTAAATTCCTGGTGAGGGAGGTCTTCCCTAGATGGGGGGTGTGTGAGGTTATGAGATCAGACAATGGGCCTCATTTCGTGAACACAGTGTTCGAACAGATTAGCTTGTTACTTGGTATAAAGTACAAGTTCTCGTCGGCGTATCACCCAGAGGGAAATGGGATATGTGAACGAATCAACGGCTTGCTTAAGTAAAGGATTGCCAAGTTGAAACTCACATTAAGAAAGGGATGGATGCACTGCCTACCACTGGCATTGTATGCGCTTCGTAACCAACCAGGCTCCGACCATCATCTTACGCCGCACGGAACAGTCATTGGGAAAAGGATGAGGACCCCTCATACCCCCCGAGACAGAGCTAGATGTGATGCCCAGTCAACTAGGGAGGTTCTGGGAGATGAGATGAAAGCGTACCTAGACTGTCTCATAGCCAGCACCTCTATCATTTCAGGCCAGCTGCAGCGATGGCGGAAAGGGGACAGCACAGCACAAACCACAACAGACAATGCTGATGCAGGCGCAGCTCTCAGCCTTGGCTCATCCCTTGTCTTCCCGGGGGACAGAGTTCGAGTGAAGAACTTTACGAGAAAGAAATGGGACGAACCAAGGTTTAACGGCCCCTTCATCGTAGAGGACTGCCCCCCGTCCGCTGTCAAGCTCGTGGGCCGAAGAGCCTGGATTTTCATGAATGACATCAAGCTATTCATAGGAGAGGGCACCCCTGCTGCACCCAGCGACGAAGAATCTACAGATAAGGAGAGAGAACCTCAGCACGTGCAGACAAGATCTATGGCGAGGAAGAAGGACGCATGAGCAGACAAGTAACGAGAACGTTAGGAAAGTGAGACTCATTAAAACAAGACATTTCCTTGAGCCAAGTGAAACGTGTCAAAGAACAATTACACAAACAAGTCAGTATAGCCAACAAAAGAACTATTGTGAAAATTGTTCCTGCGACTGAACCTTTTCATATACACTAAAAGAGACAATAGTAAGCAAGCTAACACTCTGTGTAGCCAAAGGTGCAGGGTAAAGGAAGAAAATCACGCACTCATATCAGCAAAAGCGTTAACCTCATGAACATTTAAAACCAAACAAAGCATTCATAAGCTTAAGACACTGGTAAGCAACAGAACCGGACATTCCTGAGAACTGAAACTGTTATCCTGAAGGACCCAGCATAAAGACTTTCTTCACGATCACATGGTTCTTCCCAGCAGAAGCCTCAAGTGGGATGTGCTCACCTATTTTCAACTAGTTGTATTGTCCCATCCATCACTTATAGGCAGAGAAGCCAGCGTTACTGAATTCATTCAAGACCCTGCAAACAAGAAGGTAATCTGGCAACTATTGACTGTCATCACAGAGGTCTTCGCCGAGTTGCCCAAGCACAGTTACTCAAAGGCCAATGCTCCCGCCTCAAGTAATCATTGACGAGATCACATATACTTTGTTCTTCCGCATCGTCGAAGAATGTCCAGGACTTATCGGGAGAACTACAGATAGAATGACATTCATTAGAGATCCAAAAAACAATTACTTCCTCAACCAAATGTGGTACAAGCTGAATCACGTGGTTGCAACTCACGCTGCAGGAAAGTGCAAAACTTGTTTGCATCAAAAGAAGGGACTGTGATTAGGACCCAGCAAACGAGGCAAATGTCCCTATCACCTGAAGATACACGGCTGGCACACAACGTTTTGCTTCAATTAGTCACAGACTATCCGGAAATGGTAGGGAGATCTGCAGATGTGGACGTCATCACCTTTCTTAGGAATCCAGCCAACATCCCACACATGGGCGCACTCCTCCAAGGCATCATGCTCCAGATGGAGCTGTCCATTTTCCAGCGAGAATTCCTGAGGAGATTTCAGTGAGACTAGCCGACGAGGGACAGATCGAAGAGGAATGAAAAACAATTTAAAAAAACCAACTGAAAGCACACTGCGAAAGAAGGCCTGTGACTCTAGAGCCAAAGAACCAGACAAATGTCATTAACACCGGAAGACAGTCGGTATGCTTTTCGCGTTTTCTGTCATCTCATTGAAAACTTTCCAGAACTAGTGGGCAGACCCCGCAACATTGATGTGCCCACTTTTCTCAATGATCCAGCAAAGAATGCCCAACTAAACAGGCTCCTAAGAGCTATTGCATCACAATTAAGAAGCAATTATGGACACCCGCTGCTGAGGCGAGCCTTAGAAAGGAGAGATCCAAGATAAAACCCTTTAGAATCCCCAGCCGGGGGCAGAGCAAGGAAACAAAGACACAGTTCTTCATGCTTCCAACGTAGAACGAATCGAAAGGAGATAACTACATCTTGAACTTCTTTTCCTATTTTTTTTATTTTTACCTATTTTGTGCATTATCATTCCGCAGTGGAGTAAATGGGGAAGAGAGAGACTGTTCCTCAACTCGACCTCAAACGACCAAGTGAAAGGAACAGCCACATGAACTTCACTGCCGTGTTTACCGTTTTCAACCTTTTTCTTATTTTTTCCTACCTCCTCATATGTTCACTTTTATTTTTATTTTTGTTTTTATTTTTTCAATGGTTTATCTATGTGTGATGTGTAACGAATCCATTTTTATGGTGTCACTGCAAACAAATTCATGCATGTCCTCACGGTCAAGACGAATTGGGAAGGTGCCTGGGAATGCGTTGTATACACAAATGGAGGAAGAATGTGATGTGCTAAAAATGGTAGTCTAACCTTTTTCCATAGTCTAGCAAAGGATCTGTACTCCATAACTAGAGATTTCCGTCATCACTCGCAAGAGGGGGGACCTTAAACTGCACTCGTCACTTTTGTGTTTGCTGAACTTTTTAAGTAACGAAACCAAGATAAGAAAAGAAATAAACTATTAACTATGGGCTTGTTCGAGATGGGGGCCCAAAACAGTAATTTAGTTGTGCCACTGGTGGATGGTCACCCACGCTTTCCTGGAAGGAGGTGCTGCAAACTGTCCTTCAAGGCAATCATATGTATATGTATAGTGATTATTGTAGTATTTTTGTCGTTAACGATCAGAACTGCATTTTTTATTGGTGCACGAAGCATCCCAATGTCCGTGCATCCACCAGGTAATGAGCGTCTGGGCCCCACAAAGGCACCCAGACCTTATGTTGTCATCCCTGTTCCCAGAAAAATTGAAGATAGAGCAAATGATTTACAGTTGAATTTAATTAGCAGTGATATGGATGCACCTGAAATTATGAATGACGAGAAAAGCTAGAGACAGGGTCAGCACGGGATGAATGATAACATAGCACTGTCCACAGCACGCACCCACACATTGAGTGCAAATGAGCAAGGGCAAGTGTCAACGGCTGTGAGACCCCAGGCCGAGCCGACAGAAAACAAAAAGCTACCTATGAAACGAACAGCTCCAGAGAACAGAGAACCAAGCGAGCAACAAGACAGAGATGGCATGACAAAATCCCTCAAGAGAACAGAGGAGGCCACAAAAGAACTCATGGGGAAGACACATGTGGTAGTCAAGTATCTGTTTCCGCTCATACTAAGAGCAAAGAAACTACATGAGGAGCTGAGCAAGAAAACTGCAGCAATTGTGATAACGAGCACACCTGCTCCAACACCAGAAATAACGACCGAGCTTACGACACCACTACATGTTGGAAGGATGATGAGCCACATGTAGAAGGAGGTCTACGAGAGAACGCACGAGGGAAGAAGAAGAAACACAAGACCTCCCCATAGTACTGCAGGGCAGGAAATGAAACCTGTCCTTCCAAGGATAATACCCGAGAAACTACCGGAACTGATGCCTTCCTGCCTGCTGCTCTTTTTCACCACTTAGCAAGCCCCGCCCAACTGGTGCCTTCCTGCTTCCCGCTCTTTTTCACCACTTAGCAAGCCTTGCCCACCTGATGCCTTCCTGCTTTCCGCTCTCTTTCACCACTTAGCAAGTCCCGCCCACTTGGTGTCTTCCTGCTTGCTGCTCTGTTTCCCTACCTAAGGAGCCCTCCAGCCTCTTTTCCTTTGCAGATGGGGAGCAGGTGCAAGTGGATCTAGGTCACCTGGCCTAAGCCCCGCCCACCTGGTGCCTTCCTGCCTGCTGCTCTTTTTCACAATTTAGCAAGCCCCGCCCACCTGGTGCCTTCCTGCTTGCCGCTCTTTTCCACCACTTGGCAAGCCCCGCCCAACTGGTGCCTTCCTGCTTGCCGCTCTGTTTCCCTACTTAAGGAGCCCTCCAGCTTCTTTTCCTTTGCAGATGGGGAGCAGGTGCAAGTGGATCTAGGTCACCTGGCCTAAGCCCTGCCCACCTGGTGCCTTCCTGCCTGCTGCTCTTTTTCACCACTTAGCAAGCCACACCTACCTGGTGCCTTCCTGCTTGCCGCTCTGTTTCCCTACTTAAGGAGCCCTCCAGCTTCTTTTCCTTTGCAGATGGGAAGCAGGTGCAAGTGGATCTAGGTCACCTGGCCTAAGCCCCGCCCACCTGGTGCCTTCCTGCCTGCTGCTTTTTTTCACCACTTACCAAGCCCCGCCCACCTTAGTGCCTTCCTTCACCATCACCGTCTTGTGGCCAATGCTGGATTTGACTTTTATGGACTTCATTCACGGTGCGTCACTCTTTCTCAACTCTCATGTTGGACTTCCTTTGCATCTTGTACTCATGGTGGCCCTGAATCATGCTGTTCCCTTCTTCATCTTGTATCCTGGCTTGCAACATCATGTGTTACTACTGACTTCTGCAATTCTATTCACTCTCCACTCTTGCTTCTCCACTCTTTTTGACTGCTTATTCTCTGTTCTCTCCTCCTTTCCCTTCTCCCTTTTCCTATCTCCTACCCTTACTTTCCTTTATGCACTTACTCTATTAGAATTGTCCCTGGACCTAATATGATAGCAACCTCGTCTGTTTCCTCCACCTTCACATTACTGTTTTTTTTCCTCCCCACCACTCCTCCAGCACTATCTGAAATGTCGTCAGGCCTAGTATGATAGTCGCTTGTTTTGTTCCTCCCCTCCCTTTCTGCACCCCTCTCCCTCACCTTTTATTTATCTCCGGCTATACCAGAAATGTCGTCAGGCCTATAACGGTAGCTGCCTGTCTGTTTCCATTTCCTTCCCACTTTCCCCCCCCCTTCCTTATCTATGTCTTAGCTCTTGCACTATCTGAAATGTCGTCAGGCCGAGTACGATAGTTAATTTCACATCCTTACTGTTCATGGCCTGTAAGAATGTGGTTGTATTTTCCCTTGTTCCCTCCCTTGCCTTGAAGCGCTTTGAAACACATTGTGTATAGGCGCTATATAAATAAATAAACAATCATATCATATCATAACGAAAGAGCAGTACAGACACATTTAGAGGCATTGTGATGGCCAACTACAGAAAAAAAGTTAAGAATCAAGAGAAGCCCATATGAAACAAACAATGAACTAAACGACTACTTGGACAGTAGAGCCCATCTTGGAAACAACATATAGTACCAGCACATGAAGGAAGTTGGACAAAGGCAATCTGAAGGAGAATGTTTCATCTGTGCACATGGGAAAGTCCAGGATCTTCGTGGCTGTAGAATTAGATGTCCCCACAGCACACTGTATGTCACACGTAGCTATGTGCAACACCAGAGGACAATTCATGGGAAGAGATGCCTCATTGATATGGGCCACCGAAAAGGACTACCCTGATGAAGACGGGTTTGTCCTGGACATCAAAACAAGAAACAGGGCGCACACCAAGAATCACGTTATTAGATATGAAAACCCTGATGTCAAAGGATCAGGAATAAGGTGGGAAATAAACTCAAGACTGAACATCCAAGGAAAAATGGCAGAAGAAGCTCAAATATGGAGGAACCGGGGACAAATGCAGATCTGGGGATTAGTAGTTTCCCCTAACGGATGGGAGGAAGGAGTCGTAATCTGCCGAACTTGGATGGTCCTTGGAGCCTGCAAGGAAGCAATAGAAAACTCACAGAGGTTATGTAAACCTCTATGGCCGAAGTTGGTGAAGCAGTTAACATGGGTCGAAGACAGGGAAGGGCCCCTGCAAATAGTACCGTTGGAGAACCCGAAACTGTGCTTCAGAAGTAATGGCACAACGAAAATGGGGGAGAATCAAAACTGTGGATGTATATATGAGGCACCAGGAATGGCACAAGGAACCGCAGTCCTGATGGACCTCTATTGGGCGTGTGGATCCAAAGCATACATAAGACTGCCCAAAAATTGGGGGGGCATATGTACATTGGTCAATGTCCATGTTCCTGCACTGGTGATTCCAAAAAACGATCTGAATCTGGACAGCTTCCCGAAAGCAGATGCTCATCTGAGAAGGAGGAGATCCGCAGAGCTGACATTCAGAATGAAGAGAGAAAACTACTTTTCTGCCAAATCAGAAGAAGCATTCTATGTGATTCCAGGCGAACACAGGTTGTTCAGCCTCACTTCAACAGTATTCACCACAATGCTCCTGCCACACATCCAAACTGGAGTGAATGCTAAATGGTTGCAGATAACCAGATGGGAGTTACTGCAGACTATCAACACCACCATAAAAGGATTCAATGCGATCAAATAAGAGCTGAGAGCGGTTAGACTTATGACCCTCCAGAACAGGTATGTGCCTGATATGATCACAGCAATGGATGGAGGTGTTTGTGCAAAAATCGGAGAATCATGTTGCACATTTATACCATCGCATGATGAGGAAAATTGAACCCTCACAGAGGCCATAAGCATGTTGACAACTTAAAAAAAACAGTTGACTGATAAAACGGACGAAGTGGATGATGACAGTCGGTTTGGGAACCTATTCTCATGGGTCCCGAAATGGATGGCTGATATATTCAAGTTTCTGGGAGCCTTGCTAGCAATTGTGCTGCTAGGATTCTGTGTTATCAAGATAATCATCACACAGTGCCAGAAAACTGCAAAGAAGGCCATCGGGATGAAAATTATGGTCGATGTAGAACCAGGCTGGAAGCCCAGAGACCTGACAGATGAGGAGATAACGGACTTTGTGAAGGCCAATGAATTTTCACCAGAGGGTACAAAATTCACTTATCCCAAGAAACGAAGAAGGTATGAAGGCAAATGGATTTACTGCAGTCCAAATGGACAATGCCAATTGATGACCTGGAAAAAAGATGAGCATGTGAGAACAGCAGGAAGTTTGAAAGGAGTGATAAAGATATGGACACCCAAATTGCATACATTCACGCCATCTTGTGTAAACCGAGGAGACGATGAGCAAGAAGCTGAGGAATCAAAGAAACTGAATATAAAGGAGGAAGCAGGAGTGGTTGATGAACCGACCAGAGGGGGGAGTGTAGAGGAGACCCCAGACGTGGCCTGCACCCCTGCCCCTCTCTTCGAGGTGCCAGTAAAGTACTCGCCAAGGTATTTGACGTACGAGGAGCAGCTGAACCAACAAAGGGCTGCAATGGGCCTCTGCCCTGTGTACATTAGAAGATCAATACCTGGTGAAATGCCCATAACCAGGCAACCCTGGGCAGCACGGTACCCAATCAGACAACCATACCAGCCATTGATACGGAACGAGGAGGAATGCCTACACACGGTCCATGAAGAGACTCCAAAAGCCATAATGGAAGGCCAGTGGAGATGAAACAAGGACCAGAGCAACTCCTAGAACGAACTGAAGGAGTACTGAAAGCATGCATGCCAGTAGTGACAACTGTGAGGATAATTGTAAAGGACAAAGGGGAGAGACACTGTGAAAAACGTATGAGAATGGTGCCATGAGACAAGATGGAAGCAACCGCCTTATTGAACGTGTGTAAATAAGCTTGAAATGCAAGATGCTAAGTAATCGATTCTGCTTGCAATGCTTAGTAGAAGTTAGAGCGGCAAGCGCCGACTGCATACATCTACCTCAATACTGCACAATGTACACGTGCAATTCCATTTTGTGTAAACAGAAGTACTCCCAGGCGGCCAAGGCCTGACTGGCCAAGTTTCATATCCAGGCCCAAGCTGAGGAAAGGAGCGGGATCGAAACTTAACAAAGGATGGCTCATGCCGGGGAAATCGAGGTCAACCAGAGAAGGGGAGGTGAGCATGAGCTCACGAGGCTCCAACTTCAGAGCATGCAAGCCCGCCCGTGAAGGTCGGGATAAGAGAGGTCCATGCAGGTGGCTAAGCGCATACAGAATTAAATACACAAAAGGTTGGAAACTGAAGCAGATTCACGGTGGACCAACACGTGACCAGACAGGCGAGAAGATGTACCACCGCCTGATGTCATCCAGAACCAGAGGGTGCCATAACTTTTCCTGATAAGAGACTACAGATCCGAGGCCATACCCAGCCAACTAATTGACACATAGCCCTAAACCACTGATTGATGGAAGGGAGGCAGGGTGAATCTTGGGACACTAGGCACCTGGGTGTCTATTCTGCATGCTGCTAATTAAAATGCAGATTTATGTTTAGGGGTGTAACTTGCCCAATCACAAGAGACCATGTAATATAGGGTCCTATCGACATTGTAACCAATGCGATGTCGTACTTGTGGTGACGTCAATCACGTGTGGTGTAGAGGGAAGGGTGTAGACGCCTACCCGATAAGAATTATCCAATCCACTTGCATTATTTCCATATACAGTAATAGCACCTATACTTAAGTTACCTTTCCCAACCAATTGTATTGCATGATGATTTTTTGTAGAATTAGACGTCAATGATGATGAAGTTTGCCCATAAAAGAGGCTGTTGTACTGAAGTTCGACGAAGTCGGGGTGAGTCAGGTGTTCGTGATGCTGCTGATTTCCATAAGTTGATGTATGTATCATTAAACAGACTTCCCTTTGCCAATTTACTGAGTCCTGATTATTGATCCTTGCTGGAGTATGTGAATCCTGCACTCTGTCCTTGTATGGTGCAGCTATCTTGTATTACTCGTTTTCGAGGCTGAGTGCTGACCAATGGGCCCGTCAGTAATTACCTCTCCTCGTAAACACCACGTGTTCCTGCAATCCTGGCACAAACCAATGTTCTTGTATGTCTGCTGCTATGTGTTATTTTGCAGTGTGTGCTGGGAAATATAGTTGCTGGAATAATATCTCTAATAGTTCCACAGGCATTACTACTTTTCCTATACAATTATGCCGCCAGAGAAGGTCAGTGGATGAGTGGGTACACCCTCTTTTTGCCCACAACTCCTGTTCTTCTGGTGGGGCTCTTTTTGCAAGTCAATTATTTTGGAAATCGGCATTGAGTTGTAACCTTTACCTTTTTCTTCCTCCCCATGTCCTTTTATCATGAATTCTCCTTGTATTTTTCTACCTAGGTAGGCTGCCTCTTTGGCAGCAGCGTCCACTGCCGCATTTCCCAATGCGATAACATCAGTGTTGTTCGTGTGGGCCTGGCATTTAACCAAAGCCACCATTATTGGCTCTTTTAAAGATTCTATGCGCTCTTTTAGGAGCTTGGCATGTTGTACTGGGGACCCATCTGCTCTCCTGAACCCTCTCCTCCCCCAGCGTGACAACCCCTGTGTGCTGTTGTTGTCATGTAATCTGAATCTATGTAAATGGTTACTGCACACTCTTTTGCTGTGTGCAATGCCTCAATTAGCACTACCAGTTCTCCTGCTTGTGCTGCAAAATGTGCTGGTAACCTCTTTTGCGCTATTGTTTCATACTCCCCATCTTCCAATCGTACTACTGCTGCCCCTACGTGTTTTTCTCCTGTGTCTGGGTTTATTGACACTGACCCGTCTACAAAGTACACTTCTCCCCCTTAAAGGGCATTTTTGTTTGCTTTAGGCATGTCATCATCCTCCCCCCTGTATGTGGCATGGTTTTGCATATCTTCTATGGTACAGGCTTCGGTAAGGAAGATAGATGGATTTACTTTTTTGCACTGCACTATGTGTATGTTTGGGCTTGACGGAATAATCTCATATGCTGTAGCTCTGTGTTGTCAGCGTGGACTTTGACCTTTCAAGGATGGCAAACAATGAATGCTCAACAAACAAAGTCACTGAGCATCCCATCACGGTTGTGGTGCTTTTTTCAAGCGCAAATGCACTGGCTGCAAGAGCCTTTTCGCATGCAGTGTCCTTGCATTACCGTGTCAAGTGTTCCGCTGTAGTATGCTAGAGGCTTGTTCCCTAGTGAAGTTTTTTGTGTCAGTACTGCTGTCATCAGCATTCCGTCACAGTGTGAGAACAAATAGAACTCATGATCATAATCAGGGGTCGCTAGAACGGGTGCTGTTGAAGTCAATTCTTTGAGTGTGTCAAAAGCTGTGCTCATTTCTGGGGTCTATGTTAATGTGGTGTTTTCACTGTGTGCTTCTTTTAGTGCATGCAATAGGGGTTTTGTGTATGCTGCATAGTCTAATATCCAGGCTTGGCAGTAATTGCACATGCCGACAAATGTTTGCATTTCCTTTACTGTGCTTGGTTTGCTGACCGTACGCACTGCTGCTTCCCATCTTTTTGATATGAGCTGACCCAAATATAACACTTCAGTTGGGCAGTACTGCAATTTTTGGTTGTCTACTTTGTACCCCTTGTGTGCTAGCAATGTGAGCAGAATAATTTAGTCATGTCTGCACTGTTTCTCATTTTCTCCACAAATTAGCAGATCATCTACGTACTGAATAATTGTGCTCTTTGTGTCAACATTCCCGAGATCTTCATGCAGTATCCTGATAAAGATACTTGGGCTTTCACAGTATCCCTGGGGCAACCTGCAATGTTCCTACCTCTTTCCTCCCAGGGTGAATGCTGTTAAATTTTGTGACTCTGGGTCCAGTGGTATCGAGAAAAATGAATTTTTCAAGTCTACCACTGTGAAACATGTCGCAGACTTTGGGATGCTGCACAGAATGGATGCAGGGTTTGGGACCAGCGGAAATTCTTTTTGTATGATGTCATCAAGAGGCCTTAAATCCTGTTTCATTCTCCAAGACCCACCCTTTGCTTTTTTGATCGGATAAATGCAAGCGTTACAGGGTGAGTTTGATGGCACAATGATCCCTTGCTTTAACAAGGCATGTATTGTTTCTTTTATCCTCTCTTCTGCTTCTCTTGATAGTGGCTACTGTTTCACACGAGTTAGTATTGCACCTGGCTTGATCTTGATCTTAACAGGGGTTACTTCTTGTAGGAGTCCTACGTCATGGGGCCCTGCGGTCCATAATATGGACGGTACCTGTTGCATGTCTTCATCGAAAAATGCCGGCGGTGCACTGACAATGGCCATGAGGGGTGTTGTCACCTGCCTGTGTTGAATCATTATCTTACATGGGATGGAAATCTCCATTATCATTTCTCCATCAGTGTCATTGTCAGTGAACAGCTCCTCATCTGATATGTCACGCAGTGTTATACTGGGATCTATGCACAGCACTGTCCACCATTCACATCCACGAATATCCATGCCTAGTGTTCAGGAGGAGAGGAATTCACTGACAGGCCCATTGGTCAGCACTCAACCTCTAGAATTTGTAAGCCAAGATAGCTGCACCATGTGAGGACAGGGGGTGCAGGATTCACTTACTCCAACATGACTCAATAACGAGGACTCAGTAGTTTGGCAAAAGGAAGTCCGTTTAATGACAAGTACATCAAACAGGGAAACAAATGGGAATCAGCAGTAGTGCGATCACCTGTCTCGCTCCGACTTCCTTGAACTCCAGTCAAACAGTAATTGTTATAGGCAAAACTCGTCATCATTGACGTCTAACTCTACAAAAACTCGACATGCAATATAATTGGTTAGGAAAGGTAACAAGTATAGGTGCTGTATCTGTATATGATAATAGGGCATGCGGATTGGATAACTCTTATCGGGTGGGCATCTACACCCATCCCACTACATCACACATGATTGACATCATCTCAAGTACGACATCTCATTGGTTCTACTATCTATAGGACTCCAGATAACTTGGTCCATTGTGATTGGGCAGGTTACACCCTTAGACATAAATCCCCATTTTAATTAGCAGCATGCAGAATGGACACCCAGGTGCCTAGTGTCCGAAGTTTCACCCTGCCTCCCTTCCATCAATCAGTATTTTAGGGCTATGTGTCAATTAGTTGGCTGGGTATGGCCTTGGATCTGTAGCCTCTTATCAGGAAATGTTATGGTATCCTTGGGTTCTGGATGACATCAGGCGACTGACCACTTGCAAAAAAAATATCCTTTCTTTTTTGCCAAAATTATTGCAATGCTGTTTACAGAAATACTTTTTCTTCGATTTTCAATTACCACACTTTGTCTTTACTGAACCAGAATTAAACAGGACATTGGCCACATGACATATAACATTCAATTAGACTGAGGCATCATACATCATGCAACATTAAACAAAGCGTTATATACAAACATTAAAACATGGACCCTGCCAGCCTGCTGTCCCCTATTTTCCCCCTACCCTTATTATACCCAGAATTTCCCCTCTATCCTGGCCCCTCTAGACCACCTTCTAAGAAACACGAAAGGAAGAGGAAAAAACAAAAAGTGTTTCTAAAAACTACTCTGAGTCTTCTCTTTACACAAGACTCCTACTTCGTTCACTTTGTCACCATTTAATCCCTGTACTAGTCGAGATAGTACTATGCTGTGCCGCATTCTACCCACTCGTGGAGCTAGGTTCCCGTACCTCTGTTCAGCCCTTAACCTCGTTATAAACTCCTAATGGCCATATGTGAAAGAAGAAAGGCAGTAAAGAAAAGTCCCCTTGTTTCTACCCCCACCATATACAGGGATATCATTTCACCAAAATGCCAGGGGTAGCGAAAGTGACATCACACGACCCTTGACCCCCTGATGACATCACAGGAAGTGACCACACCCGAAGTGATATCGCAACCTTTCACCCTTTGACAAAACAGGAAGTGGCATGACATAGCATTGTACTCTATGAAAAATATGGTTACAATATCACTATAATGTGATGTACATTTCATGCAAGAATGGATCGCCATACGTAGCATTAAGATCAGTGTGTATAGGCCCATATTATCAACTTACTGTGAATGCAAGGAGACGTCCAAGACCAAATGATAATGATGTGTTATTATATAGCACTTACGCTTAAGCGCTTTATATAGAAAAAATATACACCCGATGTCATCCAACCTGTGTCGGTACTCATTTATCGACCTCAGAAGGATGAAAGGCTGAGTTGAGGTGTTTAAGAACAGACTAAATCAGTGACTCACCCCCTGAAGTGTGCCTGAAATAAACCTTTAATGAGTCTAGCAATTATTGTATAGATATCCAGAAAGACACATTATTTGGTATTCCTATTCTTTCTTATTTAGGGTCAGTGCTGAAAGTGTTAGACTTTTGGCACTCCTGTTCTTATTTTTTTTTTTAAGGGCCTGAACAAGAAAATCAGCCACTACAGAAGTAAAGAGCCCAGGAGCTTGCATTACAAAAAACGAAAAGAAAAAAAAACTTTTTTTTTTCAGGGGTCGCCAGGGAGACCCCAGAGGTCGCAAAGGAGACCTCAGGGGTCGCAAGGGAGACCTCAGGGGTCGGAGTTGTGACCTCTGGTGACCCCTAAATGACATCCGTGACCATATATTCTCAACACACCTCTATCTGACTCCCTTTCCGTTTCCCCCCACCACCTTCTTTAAGGGTCTCTCGCACTTGAAACTCATGTGTCCGTCTTGATCCGAAAGCCTCCGGACCCGGTCTGTCAAAGTGCCGCCCCCCACTCAACGGCCACACCCGGCTCTGGTGAGCGGTACAGCTGGGTATTTGCAAAACCGGGACCCATGGAACCTTCTGTCCTAATTGTGCACACTTCTAAGGGTACCAGTTGCCGTAGGGGGGCAGCCTTGATGGAGGCATGCCTTGGATTTTGCTGCTGTGGCCGGGGATGTCTCGTGCCAAACAAACCAAAGAACGCTATTGCGTCGGGGTCACCAAATGAAAGCTGGCATTCCCCACACTTACAGTGAAATCACCAAATAAGAAACTCTAATGGACATACCCCAGTAGGGAATAGGTAAAAGAAAAGACTTTATATAACGTTAACATGGGGCACGCAGAGAACTCTGCTACCCAAGAGCGCTCTGCCCAAACAACAGAAAATACATGTTATATTACAAAAACACATCATCTATGACATGTACTATAGGGGATACATTAAGTCGTGGTCCTTGGACAAAGGGGACAGGACAGTATCTATCCTGTAGGGTTGGTGCTCCCGGATTGGTTGGTGCTAAACTGGCAACTTCATGGAGCACGCGGGTCTGCTGGGCTCATCTGGGAGGGGTGCAGGGTCAGGCGATATCCAGGTTGCTGTGATTCATGCTATCTAACATTTGCCCTTGCGGCCACACACATTTTAGCACTATACCTACATTTAAAGGCTTATCGTATATATAATTTAAGCAGTTGACCTGAACAATCAAGAGTAAGGGTACATTGATCCAGGTTCCCTATCGAACACAGTATTTTCAAATGTTCATTAATCAAAACATCCCTTTGAATCTTTATGCAGGTCTTCTACTTTTGTTAGTACAAGAAGAATATATGGCCACATGGGATTAGTGTTGGGGGGTGAACTGGAGTGGCACATTGACGAGGGGCATGCAACTGTTACATCAAACAAGGTGTAAGGTTAGGGGGCTTGTGGTCTATATTTCTATAGAAGGGGTCTGCTGGTGCGGAGGCAGGTTTGTGGAGACGAATGGTTTTTTTCCAGGACCAGGCTTCAGTCCGGTCACACACATGGCAGTGATGTAAAAGGAAGAAGAGAGATACAGTGTTTAGCTCATTACAGTTCGTGCCCAATGCTTCCGTGAGAACAGGACCACCGCGAAGACAGCAGAGGGGAGGAGGTGTGGGGTTGGCAGGCTGGCTGTGTGCAAAGAATGAAGGGGAGAGGTGCAGGCCTGCATTCAGCGTTTACACACTGCCTACTAGAAAATGAAGTTGGTAGTTAACAAAATGGAGTCTTGTGGCTACTGGACCATGCACAGTTATGGGTCATTCAATGATGGCCCCACACCTTGGCTAGAGGTGAGTTGCCAACCACGGAATGAGCATATTATGTACGTTGTTTAGGAATGTAGGGGGGCCTGGGCGACCTTTCCTCCCTTACAGGTGCTACTCCCTGGAATCGGAACACTGTACAAGCGATGGATCATAATGACACCCTAGATACTGAGCTAAGGCAAACAAAACAAATTTTACCAAATTACCCAAAGTTTCAACTACTGAACAGGCTATAATTAAGACTCCAACGTAGGTTTGGGTGAATATAGACACATGCTCCCTTTTCTCCTCTGGCTTAATGGAAAGGCCAGGATTGTCAATGTTCGTCCTCATAGATATCCCACTGTGACAAGCCATGTCATTTCAAATGCTTACCACTTTTATTTTGTGTCTGGCATAAAAGTGTAGATTTTGGCTCTGGTCTGACAGGATTGTGTCATTTACCAATATATCTATCACTAAACACAAAATCCGTAATTCAACAAATGATCCCTTAATTGTCTAATTCAAATTTTACATTAAAGACAAAGGCTCAGATTTGCAAAGAAGTGTTTACTACATGATGTGCTAAGCTTGTGTGCAAGTGGACAAATTCACACAAGTGAAACTGCATGAAGAGAAGTCTATATTCATGGAGTTTCTGCCCAGAGGAGAAATATGCGTGCCACATGCCTGTGGTGGCGTGAGAGGCGCATCACAGACAGCATCCTTTATTTGCTGAGGGATGGACTGTGCAGCCGTTTTGTCAGTGTCTGGTACAGGCCAGGCAGATGGGAAAGCAAAGTACACATAAGGACCTTTCCAGACCCTTGAGTGCAGTGCAGAACCCCAAATGGAAGTACTCCACGGCAGAAGAGTTTTTATTTTTGTGTGCATTTCCACTGTAGTATAGGAGGGAATGAAGGAAAGAAACACATTGCAAGTGGTGCACCCTTTAAGAGCTGGCCCTTTGCAGTGCATATTCAGCACTCACGTTACTGACGACATGGGCGGGGGCTTATCACACTTAGACATTGATATTGCTAATTGGTTATTTATTACTCGCTTAAAACCCAGAGCTTTGAAAGCGCGGACCCGGGAATCGAACCTGTGCTGTTCCTGTGCCGTCTTTCTTCCAAGGAGAGCGGGTTGCCCCTGAGCTATCCTCCCGAGGTCAGTTGCTGTCAATGCGCAGCTAGGTTTTTGGCATATCCGATACTGACACTTCAACTATGCATGGGGGGTGACTGTAAAACCCTTATGCCTGAAACCTATCCCGCTTTGGTCTGTAAACCAGGAGACCTGCATGCAGTCCAGGCTAGGCAAGGAACACACTGTTCATCGCGCCTTTGTTTAAACTTAACCTGTGAGTGTTACTCTTTCAATAACACTGAAGAATCTGTTGCAACGCAGCACTCCTTAATCACTATCTTTGAGCACGTTTTTTTCTTCTTCTTCAAGACCAAGGAGTAAGGACTGGGAACGTTTAGCAGTGCCTGCTTCAAGGTGCACCCACAGCAACGGAGCCAGTGACGGACGTGCCCAGAACAGGGCGCACATTGTGCCGCGCTCGAGCTCTGTCTGCTAGGCAGCATTTCTCAGCCTCTGTGGGGGCTTCGAGAGAGGTCACATGTTGCCGGCATTTGTTTAAATACACTGCTGTGAAAAAAAGGCACTACGAAGAAATTATTTTGGAATATTTGAGCCGGGGGACACGTCAGTGCATCTTGTGAGACTTGTGAGACTGTTAACATTGCTTTTGTGAAATTTACGGAGCAGAGCATGTGCCGTGATTAAACCTCTGCGCTATGCAGTGTCATGTGAGCGATTAGGGGTGATTACTGCCAGATTGCCATGTTCTCTAATTCATGCCGGATGTAGAAAGTAATAACTTGCAAAACAAGATAGAAAGAGGAACTGACACGTTTATTTCATGAAATTGTCTTGAAAGGACACATTTGAAACATTATATATAGGGCTGATTCACAGAAGCGTTTTGGAATGGCGCAATCCCATTGGGAAATGTTCTGTGATTCAGGCAGACACTTGCTGTGTTTTAAATCACTGTGAAAATCAACACATGTTTTAAAATACACAGTTCTTCAGTTTTAGATGGACAGCCTTGGTCCCGCCTGGGGGTCTTTAAAATGCGACTTCGTCTCTGGAAATGCGCCTCGTCACACGGAGCCTTGGAACATCTGACAAAAGTTCAGGAATGGAGTATAGGCTCAAATGTCCATCTGCAAGGGGACTCGTATTGTACTTCGCAATGGTTGACTTTGCTACGGGTGAAAGAGCCAATGCATTTAACATGTTAGCAATATAGATCAAGGAGAGGTCTTTATTGTGGGTTAATGTCCTCGAGACAAGTTCGATTGATGTCATTTGGGGAGGGTCATTATCCCACCTTCCAAGGACCCTTCCCGAGGTCTATAACAGTGTTAGCAGGCGTTGGATTATTAAAATAGGGGAGTGTTTTTATTGTTGGAAAAAAATGAGAACACACAAGTCACTTGTAATGTTAATTTAATGAACAGTATTAATAAACTTTACACATTTTGTGATTTTGTGCTTCATTGTTATTTATTAGCTTGAGGAATATAACTGCACATGATCGTCTCTTCACCTTCACAAACCTGAAACCTGAAGACAATTGTTCCTCTGCTACTTTTCAGGCCACTGCTCAAGTGATAATATTTGGAATGCGGCCTACACCAGAGGCAGACTTATGTGTCCCACTTTATACTCCTCCTTTCCCCTCCCATTGGTCCTGGTGCCCTCCTGCTACCCTAGGCCAATCCCTCCCTTGTCTTTACGAAGGGTTGGGTCATACAGGTGCAAGGCTTTAAAATGCCTCTTAATGCCCGCCCCTTCTCAAATGAAGGCCGCCAGAGTTCTGCAGTGTTGGCCCATGACAAGGACAGGCAATATAAAAGTTCTAATGTGTGTGGTCTGTAACTTCTTGGTTGCTGGTCTGCAGCGTGCACTGCTCCGCAGCCCTGCTGTTCACTGAAGGCTTTTTCGTTTGTGGGTTGTGTGTTCCCTCTTCTGCCACAAGGACTTCTGTACTTTGTAGTCTGGGAAGAGATGAAAAAGAACACTAGTCAGAACAGGGCACAGCAGATATGGGGTGATAGCAAGGGGTACCTGACATTTGCAGCTAGGCAGAGGTAGAAGGGACAGAGACTGGGGCCATCCCAACTCCCACACCACCCCTGTGTGGCAGGTCTGGCTCTGGCAAACACTCTAGTAGGCCTGCTCCCCCAGTTTGAGAGGGGTCCCCTGCCATCCTTATGATATATGATATGGCATTTATAAAGCGCCTATACACAAGTGTTTCAAGGCACGACGAGGCAAGGGGGGAACAAAGAGAGGACAGACAACGATCTTACTAGGCCAGGTGTCATTCAGATCGCGCAAGTGCATGGGAAAGGGGGAAAGGAAGAGTGCAAGGGGGGAAAGGGAAAGGGGAAAGTGCAGTACATGGGAAGTGGAATAAATAAGATAAATAAAAACACATAAAAAACAGGCAAGTGAAAGGAAGTGCGGACAAAGTGCTGGAAAGGGGACTGAAGGGATACAGAAAACAGTTCCCAAGTGCAGAGGTTGCCAGGGAGGCAGTGCAGGTGGGCAGTTGACAGGGCCTGGGCCAGAGATCAGAAGGGTAGTCAGGTAACCAGTGCAATTTCAGTCAGGAGTTCAGCAAGGGTGGGGAGGAGAGAAAGCAGAAGCATAGAGGAAGGTTTTGAGGTGTTTCCGGAACCAGAGGTGGTTCTCCTCGAGTTTCAGGGAGGCAAGAAGGCTGTTCCAGAGAGAGGCCCCTGCCGAAGAGAGTGATCTGCCACCAACTCGCTGCTTGGAGAAGTGACTGACTCTGAGGGAGTTGGAGGCAGATGAGCGAAGGCTCGAGAAGGAAGGTATTTAGGAAGAGAGAGTTGAAGGTATTTCGGCCTCAGACCCCAGAAGGCCTTGTGCACAATGCAGAGGGTTTTGAATTTAATCCTCGTAGCCACTGGGAGCCAGTGCAGAGATTTCAGTCCTGGAGAGATACGATCCCTGGGCTTGAGGCCAAGGACAAGTCTCGCAGTCCTGTTCTGGATAAGTTGCAGAGGGCGGAGAGTGGAGGCAGGTTACAGTAGTCCAGCTTGGAGAGGACCAGGGCTCTGGAGACAGTGAGCTTCTTGGGGAAGGATAGGAAAGGAAGAACACCTCTAAGGAGGTGCAGGTGGGACCTCTTAAAGACGTCAGAGATGTGAGGGGAGAAGGAGAGTGCAGAGTCGAAGATGACCCCAAGGTTTTTTGCCTTACAGGTGGGAGTGGGAGGAGGGCCAAGAGAGGCCGGCCAGAGAGCTGCAGGGAAGGTAGGTGTAGGTGTAGGTGTGCTGATTAGTAAAATCTCATTCTTACTGGCATTAAGGCAGAAGTTGTTGGCAGCACACCAATCCTGGATGGCAGACAGATAGTCAGAGATGAGGGAAGGAGAGGAGGTGGAAGAGGCCAAGGTATCATCCGCATAGCACTGAAAGTTGGGACAGAGAGCGGCGATGCGGTGGGCAAGGAGTGCCAGGTAATGGTTGAACAGCCAGGGAGAGAGGTTAGATCCCTGGGGGACACCACAGGTAGAGAAAAATATGTCGGAGAGGAAGGACCCAAGTTGGACCTGGGAGGGTCGGTCGGAGAAGAAAGAAGTCAGCCACACCAGAGCCAGACCAGTGATACCCAGGTTGTCACGGAGACGGTTGAGCAGGATGGCATGATTGACAGTGTCAAAGGCAGAAGAGAGATCAAGCAGGATAAGAACGCAAGAGGTGTTAGAGTCGAAGTTGGAGAGCAGGTCTTCACGGATGTTCAGGAGAGCAGTTTCCATGCTCTGAAGTCAGACTGATGGTCATGAAGACAGCCAACAGATTCAGTGTGGAGATTGAGTTGGGAGATGGCCAGTTTCTATAAGGAGCTTGCCCAGAAAGGGAGTTATGGAGATTGGGCGATAGTTAGCCGGGCAGGAGGGGTCGGCAGATGGTTTCTTAAGAAGAGGGTGCACAAGGGGGTGCTTCAGGGGGGAAGGGAAGACTCCAGTGGCGAAGGTGTGAAAAGAGGAAAAATAATATGAGGCCGGGAAACCCAAAGGAAACACACCAAAATACCGGTTACAAAGGAACATACAAAGTACTTTATTTTAAGGTCAAGCAATGACAAAGTCAATGACAGGTCAGATAGCTATCGGCCCTCAGTACAACACAACGAACTTCAACAGGGTTCGACGTATTCAGTGAGAGACTGTACATTGGGACATTCAGGCTTTTATACATTTCTCCAGCCTGTTGTCCAACCCCTTCGCGGGTTAACCATTCCATGAATGTATTACTGGTCTAGGGTCTCTGCCAGGTCATTTCTAATTTATTCATTAGTATGTGCATAGATCAGTTCAGTTGATACAGGTAATCCATTTACATGCAGGTCAACAGAAGGACAAGTTCTCAGTTCACGACCCTAACAAGTGGCTTGCAGGCAAGTTATACATTAGCTGTACGGAGGTCATGTCGACCAGATTCTGTTCGGAATGGCATCGTCCACCATTTTGATGTACAGGGTGACTTTTACACAGCAAGAGACCCTAAAATGACGGTTTGATTCAAGATGGCGGCTTACATCAATTTCTAAGGTCAAGACCTTACCGTAGAGAGTTATTCATGTACAGTTTTAAGCAACTTGGCGTAGGCCAATATACATACAATCGTTACAATAGGAGGCACAATTTAATATCCAGTTTGACAAAGGAGTGATTGCAGATATCTGCCAGGGCAGGAGCTAGGGAGTCGATGTGATCCTTGATAGTTTTGGAGGAACATGGGTGAACCTGTTTCGTAGAGACTTTCATAGATCGGACTTGTCTAGAAACCTTGTCTGGAGAGAAAAGGGGAAAGGTAGAGAAGGAGGAGGGGTGGCAGCAGAAGGGCCAGAGGAAGAGCAGGGAATAGCGGGAGGGGGGTGAGAGGAGGAGAGTGAGGACAGGATGTCCTGAGTTTTAGAAATGAAGTGAGAGGCAAATGCCATGCAGAGGGCCTGGGAAGGGACAGGAGAGGTAGAGACTGCGGCAGGATTGGCCAGTTCCTTGCAGATTTTAAAGAGTTCAACCTAGTTGTTAGATGCCGCAGAGACGCGGGCTTGGATATGAGCTCTCTTCTTGGTGAGGACGGAGAGTCGATATTGACTTTGCAGCAGGCGGCAGGCCAGTTTGTCCGAGGATGAACTTGAGGCATGCCATTTCCTCTCGGCAACCCTGCACTTACGTTTTAGGCTGACGAAGTCTGAGTTGTACCAGGAGTTGCACTGGGCTTTGGGCTTCAGGCGGATTCTCATGACAGGGGCAAGGATGTCTAGAGTATCAGATATAGCAGAGTGGAGAGTGGAGAGGGTTGTGTCAGGTTGAGAGTCAGCAAGGGGGGGAGGAGGAGGTGAGAAGGTGGCAGCGAAAGCCTCAACTGACACGCGCTTCATGGGTCGGGTGATAGAGAAGGTGGGTGGCAGTGACAGAGGTGGCTTGGCTTGCGGGGTAGAGGGAGGGTGAGGGGGGAGGAAAGGAGAAAGTGGTCACTCCAGGAGAGAGGAGTGGAGAGAGGGTTAGAGAGGCGAAGGTCTGAAGAGATCAGAACATCGAGAGTGTGCCCTGCAGAGTGAGTTGGGCCAGAGGGGAGAATAGTGAGTGAGAGGGAATCGCAGAGGTCGCAAAAGAGTTCAGAGGGGGGACAGGAGGCATCCAGGTGGATGTTGAAGTCTCTGAGGAGGAGAAGTTGAGTGGTTAAGGCCAGGAGTGAGGAGGAGAGGTCCGCCCACTCAGAGAGGAAGGAAGAAACCTGACCAGGTGACCGATAGATAGTATCCACAGTAAGGGAATGGCTAGGCGAGAGAGAGAGCCTGCAGACGAGGCATTCAAAAGAGGAGTAGGCCTGCGTAGGAATGATAGAGGCAGGAATCCACTCAGGGAAGATAAGGGCTGCACCGCCACCAGATCAGTTGGGCCTGGGCGCAGAGAGGATCTTGTAGCCATCAGGTAGGAGCGTGTCAAAGCTGGTGACAGAGCTGGCCGTAAACCATGTCTCGGTGAGACCGAGGACATCGAGGTCAAGTTCTTCAAGAAGGCAGCAGATGTCAGAGGAGTGTTTGACATCGGAGCGGGAGTTAAGAGTGGCAATGTGGAGAAGGTTGCCCTCCTTGAAGGACTTCCGGGGAGGGGTACAGATCAGAGGTATGCCCTGCAGAGGTGTAGAAAGCACCCGAGAGGGGGCAGAGAGGGAGGGGGTAGGCAAGGTAGCCAAGAAAGGGGGGGAGGGGACAGCAGGAGAAGAAAGGAAGTTGATGAGGTGCGGAAAGCGTCTATCAAAAAGATGAATTTTGGCCTGAGGGCCTTGGACCAAGATGTTTCCATTAGAGTAGACATTAATTATGACCTTAGAGGAAAGGAAGGAGGCCAGGAGGGCATCCCAGCGAGTACCACCATTAATGGTAGAAGTGGAGAAAGGTGAGAGAACAGAGACCATATGTGGGGTCCATAGATCTGGAGAAGGAACAACAAAGAGGATGTCGGTGAGAGTTTCCTTGGAGGAGGCACTGATGTAGGTGTCAGCGATAGGGAGGCCTGAGTTGGAGACCAGGATGTTCTTTTTAAACTTTTTCCTACCAGACTTAGCGAGGAGAGCAGGATAGTCAATAGTGAAACAGTTTGAAAAGATGGGGGAGACAGAGAGCACCATAGAGTAGGTGGGAGAGGAAGGGGTCCGGGGGTAGGTAGACAAGACAGCGAGAGGCAAGTGAGCAGGAGAGTGGCACATGACGGTACTTACGCAGCAAGCGCAAGAGAGGCACAGGACACTCTAAAACAGGAAAGAAGACAAGCCTCAATTTGAGAATCCTAAAGAGGGAGAAAAGGCCTAGGTTTCACAGAGCAACTTTAAATACGGTGACAGTGCATGTTATAACAGGTAGAAAAACCCACCTAAATTTGAGAATCCTAAAGAGGGAGAAAAGGCCTAGGTTTCACAGAGCAACTTTAAATACGGTGACAGTGCATGTTATAGCAGATAGAAAAACCCACCTAAATTTGAGAATCCTAAAGAGGGAGAAAAGTCCTAGGTTTCACAGAGCAACTTTAAATACGGTGACAGTGCATGTTATAACAGGTAGAAAAACCCACCTAAATTTGAGAATCCTAAAGAGGGAGAAAAGGCCTAGGTTTCACAGAGCAACTTTAAATACGGTGACAGTGCACAGTTGAAACTGTCAGATCACAGCTGAGTTAGTTGGTCCAAACCAGGTGGACCCTCCTTGGCAGGGTCAGATCCCTGACCCTCTCAAAACGAATAAACTAGATTTAAAAATCATGCACATTTTTTAAAAAATGTTCTTTCTGTTCTGGAAACGGCAGATATCACTTCAAACGTTCAATTGGATGCATCTCGCAGATATTTATGCGGCCAATTGGTGTCGGTGTTGGTCGAGCAGGAGCCCATCCCCCCTCCCCATTCCCCACAGGCAGCCCATCCACCCTCCCCATGCCCCACAGGCAGCCCAAACCACAGGGGGGATTTTTTCCACGCATTTTACCCAATGCGAGCAGGGTACATGTATTCCGAGGGGTGCACGTGGACTTTTACATGTGTTTTCGCTAGACGGGCGGGGTACGTGTATTCCGAGGGGTGCGCGTGGACTTTAAAACGTGTTTTCGCTAGACAGGCAGGGTACGCGTATTCCGAGGGGTGCGCATGGACTTTTACACGCGATTTGGCAGTGTGGGCCCTCGGGTGTGCCTTTTCCCCTCCCATTGGCAGCGCTTGTGCCTGTGGTTGGGGATGTGGGGGCACCACCATGTCCACCGGTACGTCCCGCTGTGTTGCAACATTGTGCAGGACACATGCTGCCACAATGATCCTGCACACTACAGGGGGTGCATATAGCATCTGGCTGCCAGAGCGGTCAAGGATGCGGAAGCGTGACTTGAGCACTCTGAATGTACGCTCCACTATGCCCCTGGTTGCAATATGGGCAGCGTTGTATCTTACCTAGGGTGGTGTGGTGGGGTTCTGGATTGGCGTCATCATGTGGTTGCTCAGAGGGTAGGCACTGTGGAGGTGATAATGGTTGTCATTAGTTGAGTTTGTTTATTTGTCTGTGCGTGACATGCATGCATGTGCAGTGGCATTTGTACTCACCTACGAGCCATGTGTCGCCATGCTTCCCAGCTTCCAGGGCCCGGCTCAGGGCAGACATTCTGTATATGAAACTGTCATGGGTAGACCCAGGGTAGTTTGCATAGACAGAGGTGATGATTCCCTTGGAATCGCATACAACCTGCATGTTGATGGAATGCCAGTGCTTGCGGTTTCGATAGATGTGCTCAGTGGCCCTAGGTGGACGTAGAGCCACATGGGTGCAATCTATGGCACAGAGCACTTTGGGGAAGTGAGCCACCCTGTAAAAGTCCTGGACCACGGCCTGCCTTTCTGCGGGTGTTCTGGGCATGTATATGTGTCTACAGACTGAGGGGCGTGCAGTCATGATTGCCAACACCTGCTGTAGGCAGCGTGACTGCGTGGCCTGTGAGACCCCCCTGACTATTGCAGTTGTTCGCTGAAATGACCCAGTGGTCAAAAAATGCAGGACATTGAGCATCGTCTCCAAGGGGCGCATGCTTGGGAGGACAGGGTTGGTGATGTAAGGTCATCTTCCCACTCCCTGACCAGGTCTAGGATTATACGAGGTGGAAACCTATACCTGCCATAGATCTGGTCGTCAGGCATCCCAAAAAGGCTGGTCCGGGGGAAGAAAATGCAGGCCTGGCTATTCTCCTCCTCCTGCGGTGTCCCACGATCAGTGCTGCGACAAATGGGGCATTCATCGTAGCTGTATATACGTGTTTGCGCGCACTTTTATGCTGCGCACGAGGACGCTTCCTCCTGCCTTAGTGTGGCGGACGTGTTGACGCCTGTGCGCGTCTTTTGGCGTGTGCGGGTTTCCCGTATTCAATTCCATGAATACGTGTTGTTCGCGTGCGTGTGGGCATGCCGTGTATTTCCCTGCAGTACTACCCCAGTTACGCCTTCTTTTTCACGCATTATTCCCCATTCCGCGTGTTCCGCCCCGTGTTCCGCTCCCTTTTTGATGTGATCCTTGATAGTTTTGGAGGAACAGGGGTGAACCTGTTTCGACGAGACTTTCATAGATCGGACTTGTCTAGAAACCTTGTCTGGAGAGAAAAGGGGAAAGGTAGAGAAGGAGGAGGGGTGACAGCAGAAGGGCCAGAGGAAGAGCAGGGAATAGCGGGAGGGGGGTGAGAGGAGGAGAGTGAGGACAGGATGTCCTGAGTTTTAGAAATGAAGTGAGAGGCAAATGCCATGCAGAGGGCCTGGGAAGGGACAGGAGAGGTAGAGACTGCGGCAGGATTGGCCAGTTCCTTGCAGATTTTAAATAGTTCAACCTAGTTGTTAGATGCCGCAGAGACGCGGGCTTGGATATGAGCTCTCTTCTTGGTGAGGACGGAGAGCCGATATTGCCTTTGCAGCAGGCGGCAGGCCAGTTTGACAGAGGATGAACTTGAGGCATGCCATTTCCTCTCGGCAACCCTGCACTTACGTTTTAGGCTGACGAAGTCTGAGTTGTACCAGGAGTTGCACTGGGCTTTGGGCTTCAGGCGGATTCTCATGACAGGGGCAAGGATGTCTAGAGTATCAGATATAGCAGAGTGGAGAGTGGAGCGGGTTGTGTCAGGTTGAGAGTCAGCAAGGGGGGGAGGAGGAGGTGAGAAGGTGGCAGCGAAAGCCTCAACTGACACGCGCTTCATGGGTCGGGTGATAGAGAAGGTGGGTGGCAGTGACAGAGGTGGCTTGGCCTGCGGGGTAGAGGGAGGGTGAGGTGGGAGGAAAGGAGAAAGTGGTCACTCCAGGAGAGAGGAGTGGAGAGAGGGATAGAGAGGGGAAGGTCTGAAGAGATCAGAACATCGAGAGTGTGCCCTGCAGAGTGAGTTGGGCCAGAGGGGAGAATAGTGAGTGAGGGGAATCGCAGAGGTCGCAAAAGAGTTCAGAGGGGGGACAGGAGGCATCCAGGTGGATGTTGAAGTCTCTGAGGAGGAGAAGTTGAGTGGTTAAGGCCAGGAGTGAGGAGGAGAGGTCCGCCCACTCAGAGAGGAAGGAAGAAACCTGACCAGGTGACCGATAGATAGTATCCGGTTTATAGATATAATATCGAAAAAATAATGTCGAATTACAAAAATGTCGAAAAAAAAATGTCGAATTCAAAAATGTCGAAAACACATACATATAATAGAAAAAGTCATTATTTCGAAAATAAAATGTCGAAAAAAAAATCGAAAAACCAATGTTAAAATAACTATGTATAATGTCACACATACTAACGTTTTTTTTAGTGGGGGGGTCCCCCCCACAAGCCCCCCATCCTAAAACCCTACCCCAACCCTCCACTCCTCCCCATCCCCCCAACACCCCCCATGGATATACCTTTAATTTTTAAAAAAAACTATTTAATAAAACATTAATTAAATAATTAATTATTAAAAAACCCCATCCCAAACCCCTACCCCAACCCCCCCCTCCTCCCCATCCCCCCACCCACAATGGATATACCTTTAACCATTTAAAAAAATTATGTTTTATAAACTATAATTAATTAATTATTTATTTAAACATTAATTCGAAAAAAATCGAAAAAAATTCGACATTTTTGTAATTCGACATTTTTATTTTCGACTAAATATTTTCGACATTTTGACTTTCGACATTATTGTATTCGACATTATGACTGGATACCATAGTATCCACAATAAGGGAATGGCTAGGCGAGAGAGAGAGCCTGCAGACGAGGCATTCAAAAGAGGAGTAGGCCTGCGTAGGAATGATAGAGGCAGGAATCCACTCAGGGAAGATAAGGGCTGCACCGCCACCAGATCAGTTGGGCCTGGGCGCAGAGAGGATCTTGTAGCCATCAGGTAGGAGCGTGTCAAAGCTGGTGACAGAGCTGGCCGTAAACCATGTCTCGGTGAGACCGAGGACATCGAGGTCAAGTTCTTCAAGAAGGCGGCAGATGTCAGAGGAGTGTTTGACATCGGAGCGGGAGTTAAGAGTGGCAATGTGGAGAAGGTTGCCCTCCTTGAAGGACTTCCGGGGAGGGGTACAGATCAGAGGTATGCCCTGCAGAGGTGTAGAAAGCACCCGAGAGGGGGCAGAGAGGGAGTGGGTAGGCAAGGTAGCCAAGGAAGAGGGGGAGGGGACAGCAGGAGAAGAAAGGAAGTTGATGAGGTGCGGAAAACGTCTATCAAAGAGATGAATTTTGGCCTGAGGGCCTTGGACCAAGATGTTTCCATTAGAGTAGACATTAATTATGACCTTAGAGGAAACGAAGGAGGCCAGGAGGGCATCCCAGCGAGTACCACCATTAATGGTAGAAGTGGAGAAAGGTGAGAGAACAGAGACCATATGTGGGGTCCATAGATCTGGAGAAGGAACAACAAAGAGGATGTCGGTGAGAGTTTCCTTGGAGGAGGCACTGATGTAGGTGTCAGCGATAGGGAGGCCTGGGTTGGAGACCAGGATGTTCTTTTTAAACTTTTTCATACCAGACTTAGTGAGGAGAGCAGGATAGTCAATAGTGAAACAGTTTGAAAAGATGGGGGAGACAGAGAGCACCATAGAGTAGGTGGGAGAGGAAGGGGTCCGGGGGTAGGTAGACAAGACAGCGAGAGGCAAGTGAGCAGGAGAGTGGCACATGACGGTACTTACGCAGCAAGCGCAAGAGAGGCACAGGACACTCTAAGACAGGAAAGAAGACAAGCCTAAATTTGAGAATCCTAAAGAGGGAGAAAAGGCCTAGGTTTCACAGAGCAACTTTAAATACGGTGACAGTGCATGTTATAACAGGTAGAAAAACCCACCTAAATTTGAGAATCCTAAAGAGGGAGAAAAGGACTAGGTTTCACAGAGCAACTTTAAATACGGTGACAGTGCATGTTATAGCAGATAGAAAAACCCACCTAAATTTGAGAATCCTAAAGAGGGAGAAAAGGCCTAGGTTTCACAGAGCAACTTTAAATACGGTGACAGTGCACAGTTGAAACTGTGAGATCACAGCTGAGTTAGTTGGTCCAAACCAGGTGGACCCTCCTTGGCAGGGTCAGATCCCTGAACCTCTCAAAACGAATAAACTAGATTTAAAAATCATGCACATTTTTAAAAAAATGTTCTTTCTGTTCTGGAAACTGCAGATATCACTTCAAACGGTTCAATTGGATGCATCTCGCAGATATTTATGCGGCCAATTGGTGGCGGTGTTGGTCGAGCAGGAGCCCATCCTCCCTCCCCATTCCCCACAGGCAGCCCATCCACCCTCCCCATGCCCCACAGGCAGCCCAAACCACAGGGGGGACTTTTTCCACGCATTTTACCCAATGCGAGCAGGGTACATGTATTCCGAGGGGTGCACTTGGACTTTTACATGTGTTTTCGCTAGACGGGCGGGGTACGTGTATTCCGAGGGGTGCGCGTGGACTTTAAAACGTGTTTTCACTAGACGGGCAGGCTACGCGTATTCCGAGGGGTGCGCATGGACTTTTACACGCGATTTGGCAGTGTGGGCCCTCGAGTGTGCCTTTTCCCCTCCCATTGGCAGCGCCTGTGCCTGTGGTTGGGGATGTGGGGGCACCACCATGTCCACCGGTACGTCCCGCTGTGTTGCAACATTGTGCAGGACACATGCTGCCACAATGATCCTGCACACTACAGGGGGTGCATATAGCATCTGGCCGCCAGAGCGGTCAAGGATGCGGAAGCGTGACTTGAGCACTCCGAATGTACGCTCCACTATGCCCCTGGTTGCAATATGGGCAGCGTTGTATCTTACCTATGGTGGTGTGGTGGGGTTCTGGATTGGCGTCATCATGTGGTTGCTCAGAGGGTAGGCACTGTCCCCTGGGGAGGTGATAATGGTTGTCATTAGTTGAGTTTGTTTATTTGTCTGTGCGTGACATGCATGCATGTGCAGTGGCATTTGTACTCACCTACGAGCCATGTGTCGCCATGCTTCCCAGCTTCCAGGGCCCGGCTCAGGGCAGACATTCTGTATATGAAACTGTCATGGGTAGACCCAGGGTAATTTGCATAGACAGAGGTGATGATTCCCTTTGAATCGCATACAACCTGCATGTTGATGGAATGCCAGTGCTTGCGGTTTCGATAGATGTGCTCAGTGGCCCTAGGTGGACGTAGAGCCACATGGGTGCAATCTATGGCACAGAGCACTTTGGGGAAGTGAGCCACCCTGTAAAAGTCCTGGACCACGGCCTGCCTTTCTGCGGGTGTTCTGGGCATGTATATGTGTCTACAGACTGAAGGGCGTGCAGTCATGATTGCCAACACCTGCTGTAGGCAGCGTGACTGCGTGGCCTGTGAGACCCCCCTGACTATTGCAGTTGTTCGCTGAAATGACCCAGTGGTCAAAAAATGCAGGACATTGAGCTTCTTCTCCAAGGGGCGCATGCTTGGGAGGACAGGGTGGGTGATGTAAGGTCATCTTCCCACTCCCTGACCAGGTCTAGGATTATACGAGGTGGAAACCTATACCTGCCATAGATCTAGTCGTCAGGCATCCCAAAAAGGCTGGTCCGGGGGAAAAAAATGCAGGCCTGGCTATTCTCCTCCTCCTGCGGTGTCCCACGATCAGTGCTGCGACAAATGGGGCATTCATCGTAGCTGTATATACGTGTTTGCACGCACTTTTATGCTGCGCACGAGGACGCTTCCTCCTGCCTTAGTGTGGCGGACGTGTTGACGCCTGTGCGCGTCTTTTGGCGTGTGCGGGTTTCCCGTATTCGATTCCATGAATACGTGTTGTTCGCCTGCGTGTGGGCATTCCGTGTATTCCCCTGCAGTACTTCCCCAGTTACGCCTTCTTTTTCACGCATTGTTCCCCATTCCGCGTGTTCCGCCCCGTGTTCCGCTCTCTTTTTGGTGTGTGCGCCGGCATTTTGCGCTTTCGCTGTGCATGTCGAACACGGTGTTCGGGATGTTGCTGTGACGTGTGCACCCATGTGCCCCACGCTCGGATTTGGCGCACATCCTGGAGTAAACACGCGCAGGCCCTTCCATGAATCGCACGCGTGCGCGTTCGCTTGCTTTTTCACGCTTGCGCCAGCTTGCGCCATGATTTTCGGCGCACATTTGTTCCATGAATCGGCCCCTTTATGTTTCTTTAGCGATCACATTTCGTGGCAATTTTGTCAACCAGAATTTGATCTGTTTAAAGTAAACCTTCCTTTTTAGGGGGGAGGAATCCCGCACATCCTTTTCACAGTTTTCCACTTCCCACCCCCTGCCAACCACACTAAATCAGAACCTTTTCTGTGTCTTTGGGAAGTTTTATTTATCTAACAAAATGTAATTCCATTATCAAAGACAATAACACCAATTTCAGTACTTTCAATTTGATCAATATATATATACCTGATAAAATAGCTGATTGCGGTTAGAAGGTGGCGCTATCTCTAAATAATTCCCTTGCATACTGTTAATTACAACAACCCTCAATTGAAAGCATCACATACATACAATACAACACTCTGACATGATCTCTGCTTTCTCTGCTTTCTCTGGCACTGGTAGATGCAATAGAAATCTCCTCAACTGAAAATAAAATAGATAATATATAAGACAATGGCAGACACGAACCTGCATATGTCATTTGTTTTTCATAACAATATATCACCTCAATGTGTCATTACAGCCCATGGATTGAGGGATGTAGCAGGTATCATCGGCCCACACCCATGCTACAGGTCTGAGGCGAAGTTAAGGGTGCATAGTGAGGGTAAGAGAGAATAACACCTATTTAAATCCTCCCACTTACCCTCTCTCCTCGGGGCTGTGATACAATTATAATATGACAACACCACAAAAAGAGTGTGAAAACATATAAAATGGCTGGAGAAGTTGTTTGGAACTTGGAGTGAGCATTTTGAGTGTTGAGAAAGAAAAAGCCGGCTTTGTAACAGTGATTAAGGCCTTGTGCTGGTCCATTGTAAAAAGGGCCTACCAACATTCCAGCATTGTAATTGCTCATACACTGGGCCCATAAGAGACACACTCACACATATAATCAGGGAATACTCTTTAGGTGAAGCGCAGTTAATGCGAGTCTTGGGAGGATAGCTCAGCGGCAACATGCTCGCGTTGGAAGCAAGACAACACGAAGTTCGATCCCCGGGTCTGCACTTAAAAACCTCTGGGTATTAAGCGTTTTATAAATACCTTATCATATCATAAAGTTAACGCAACAAAACCCTTGAAATTCAGCTCACTGGAAAACTCAGGACCAGCTTACATCAGCGCATTGCCGTTGATCTCCCCCATAATGCAATATCCTCCATAACGCTATTTTGTATGGCATTGTAAATTCCTTCTCTTATAATATGTATGTGCTCTTGGGCTTTGCAATGGGAACCCGCCGAGTTAAGCCGGTCCTCAGTTGTCCCAATTCACTGAATATCAAGGGTTTTGTTGCATTAAGTTTGCTCACCTTAACTGCACTTCAACTAAAGTTTTTTCCTTAAATTTCAAGGGTTTTCTTATACGATCGTTTTTTTGCATGCCCACTGTATATTTTTCAGTGCCATTGGCCAGTGTACACAGCCTTTGGGCCACAGCCTTTGGCCGTACCCATTGTATATTTTAAAACACTAACTGGCCACTAACCATGGCACTCGGCTATGCCCACTTTTTAAAAAAATCACTCCCTGCTCACGAGTCATGGCCTTTGGCCGTGAATACTCTCTATTTTTTTAACAATAACAGGCCTCTTTATATTTTACAACACCACCAGGAATTCAGCCATTTAAAACGATACCAAGCCATGGCCAGTGATTTTTCACCCCCAACGTCACTGCACCTGTAAACATAGATCATTCTTTTTTATTTTTATTTTATTTATGATGTGTTCAGTTGTTACGAACTTAAACATTACAAAAAGTCATATATCAAATACTTAATGCTCAATTCTATAAGCAAATCTAAAAAGATTACATATACATATATTTCATTGAAAATCATTAAAAAACATACATTGCATTATTCAAATACACTTATCAATAAAATACAGTACAAATACCCATGCAAATATCAATATACATTAAAATACAAGAACAATTACCAGATTACATATCCACTTAAAACAATCATTAACAAATTCAAATGAATGAAAGAGCACCACTCAGTTACAGAAAACTGTCTTAAACTCCAATGATCCTACTTGGTCTCTCAAGCTTTCTAGTTGCCAGCATGCTATTGCAGACATGATAAAGTGCTATGTGCATAGATTTGTTATTCATATTTAAACAATAACACCAAAGGGAATCCCTTTTTATACTGTCATAGTTCATTACAAAAGGGCCCAACAATTTCATATAGAGTGAACCATGTTCTAGACATGTCATGTTGTTTCCTCTTTTCCCACAATTCCACATAAGCAGCACGTTCTTGCTTCTATAGCCATGGCAATGTCTGGTCCAATGTTCACCAGAAGTGGTAATTTGTTTACCCATACACAATAAAGAAATTTGCTGAACTCTGTGGGCTGACTTAATTTAAGATATCTCTGGAGTACTCCAAATTTGTGTGTTAAATTTTCCATTTCAGACTGATAGCTTTTAAGATTAGCCAGATGAATATAATTGGCAATCCAATCCCTTCTCTCTAATTTTGTCATAAATCTTTTTTGCAATACATGAAGATCTTCATCGCAATTAGGAATCCACCATTGTCATGTATTTACTTTTAGCGTTAGCAATGATTTCTTCCCCCAAACAACTATCTCGGGACGATAGCTCAGGGGCAACGTACTCACCTTGGAAGAAAGACAACACGGAGCAAAACAGGCTCGATCCCCGGATCCGTGCTTAGAAACCTCTGGGTATTAAGTGCATTATAAATAACCTATCATATCATAATAAGGGACATCTCAGGGACACTCTTGATTTTAAACGTAGCAGGTATCTTCTTTTCAAGGGCAGCACCATTACAGATGTTAGTCCACTTCCAATCTTATTATTTACATTGGTAAATTGGGTCCTAGCCCTAAACCTCTTCTCCAAAATGTGACCTCTATAGTTTACAACCAGGATAGATCATCTATACACAATGCCTCAAGACTGTACAACATGGTTGCACAGAAACATTGTGTTTATAGCATCAGTATCCCGTACAAACTGTATCCAAATGCTTCTATAACACATATTGCGATCATTGAAGTCAATACTATAGCCTTCCTTTTTTTCCAGTTATGATGGCTAGATAATCACATTTAGGGACTGATTCACAGAAGCATTTTATAATGGTGCAATCCTATAGGAAAACACTCTGTGAATCAGGCCCTTAGTTGTTAACACCAAACCTAGGTATTTAAAGCACTTAACATGTTCAATATGATTTCCTGCCACCAACATCATAGGTATTGATGTGTTCCTATGGGTAAAGTGCATCACTTTGGTAATTCTTTTTTGTAATTACTTTTGTTCTATAACCGTGGTTACATTTGAATGAACTACAGATACTCTCGGTTACACCTTCAGTTATTGATGGTCATGATACCCGCGGTTATCTGGAAAACCAGAGGGAAAGAAATACGTGCCCCCTCATCTATGCCTGCCCCCCCACTGCCCTGATGGCCTCCTCACCTCCCCTTCCCTGTCCCATTCCCTCCACAACAATGGTCATTTCTGTGACGCAGTTTTAGTTGAAATGACGGGTAGCAGCAGTTATACCCTAGGTTACACTCCAGGGAATGTGAGATATGTTTGAGCCTCATGTTGCAAACTTGGTCCCTAGCCCCCCTCCAACTCCCAAATTTCTCTTGGTGTTCTGTTGGCATTTGCATGTTTTTTGACCTGCACATGTTTTTTTCTGTGTTTTATTTTCCGATACCCTGGGGTATAACCTGGGGTATAAGGGCAGGTATATGTTGCATTGAGAAAATAAAAGATGGCGGCTGTTTCATTTATAAACACCCAGATTCTCAATGGGCGCTAGTAGAAATAGCTGTTGATTTTGAAGAAGAGTCACCTTCTAACCCCTGTACGTTCAAAAATCTGCAAAACTGTGTATGGGTCACAATCACAAAAGGCAGCACACCCCTACCACACACAGTCAAAGTGTGGGGGGGAAACAGAATTCTCACTGCAGGAGCATGCCAGGAGCATGCCAGTGGATGCTGTTACATTCAACATGAAGCAAGGCTACAGAATTGGGCTAAAAACCAAAAATGCCTTTTAAAATGCAGTTTGCAATCTTCAAAGTGCTGTTTTGGCTCTAGAGCCATTCATTTCCATTGAATCCTTGAGAGAAAAAGAGTTGCAGATTGTCCATTGTTGGATTGAGGGTCTCAGAGGAGCCGGGCCTCACAGACTGACCGCAGCTAAGAAATGTATTTTGTGAAAAAGGCAGCCCAGCAACATTGTTTTCAGTTCTACTGGAAAAATGTGGCTAAAATGGCAACATGTAACAATTTCAGCTATGCAGAGAGAACTCCAAGCAAAGGATGGATACATACATCCAGATGACAGACAAATCCCGGCACTCAAGGACAGAAATAATGCTAAATAAAATGTGGCTGCTGCAGAGGAAAATCTGATGTAAAAGACTCAGTTTAAATGTTTTTTCCTGTGAAGAAAGTGCAAAACCACCTGTTTAAAAGCATGTTTTTGTTGAAAGGCCTCATTCTTTAAATGTCAAAATCAACCTACGGACTGTGTTCATTTATATGTTTTAATGAAAGATGTAGGTAACGTAAAGTAAAACCAATTTTGGAGTAATTACAATTCTGCTTGACAGCTTCAGCCTCGGAATGGGTAACACCTCATTGCTAGCAGGAAGGCCTAATTGCTGTGGGGAGGCCTTGCATACTCAGAGCAAAGGCCCTCATTAGACATTCCTCTTTGCTTCTGGCACTGACAACAGAAGGCTTGGACCCCCATCCTCCCAGAGGAGGGGCAGGATGTGGGGGAGGCGTCTCAGTGAACTTCAAAGGACTGGCCATTTGCTCACTTGTGAAGAAAGAGAAAAAAAACCTGACATGGATTTTGAATGGAAATTACTTATTTTGCCACAGAACTTCATGACATTTAACATGGCAGCCAAAATAAGTAGACGAGTGAAAAATACATACTTATGAATCTGAACTCATGCTAGACATTTGAAGACATGAATGAACCTGGTACTGCATAAGGACCAAAAGGTATACACTAAACACTGATTGCACCAAAACTATTAATGCTGCAAGTCTGATATTGTATACCCGTGCTCTAGTGGTGATTGCACAGATATGTACTGAATTAGGAATTGTTAGGCAAATCTTTATGATTAAAATTGACAAAATTCCACAGAATGACAAAACCAGCTCTCACTGAGATGGGAATTGGACATAGGGGTTACCCAAGAAATATGTAATGCATGTGTCTGATGTTATTAGAGGGCATGATTATAGAAATGTGTATTTGTAGGAAAGTTAAATTGTGGTTCAAATAATTGTGGGAGCTCCCAAGTCACAACATAAAATATGACAGCTCTTTCTGTCTTCCAACCAGAAAAAGGCAAGTGCCTTTGACCTATCACAGCCGTGTGGGTGTGGTTTGTAATTCTGCCCATACCATAAACTCATTGATGCCACTTAGCATGATAAATATGGGAACCTCACAACACACACACATGGATTCCTGACTACATCCTGATTTCTGCGTGACGCTCTAGTCCTGACTTCTTCTTCCTGTTCCAGAACTTTTCATCTTGTCCTGATTCCAGACTACTTTGCAAAACCAAGGCCCAGCATTTGCTGAACTCTTCTTCAGCTAGGCCCAAATCCTGAACCATCCCAAACTTAAGGGAAATAATTCTTATCCAGTCTGGCTTGCTACCATTGAGGCTTGCCTGCTGAAACTTGCCATCCCGCTAATATACAGTGTCCAGTGACCAGAAGGGCCAATCCAATCCAATCTGAGGTACATTCCAATTGACCAGAACCACCCAGCTGACCATCCCGCCAGAATTGCCCTGCTGCCTGTAGACCCTATACGTGATTACCAGAACCTGTCAGTACAATCTTAATTTACAGTGGACTGTAAGTATCAACAGGAATCATAGTAACCCATAGTATATTTGCCTTGTCCTACCCCACTCTCAACCCATCCTCTCTTTAACTTAAGAACCGCCAATAGTGTCAGAACCATTCTTGCAACCCTGTTTATATATCTAGTGTTAGTGCTGATTTCTCTCATTTGTTTTGCTAGACCATAAACCATTAGTGATTTGGGTTAAATAAAGTAATTCCCATCAAGAAAATGTAGTATCTGCCACGTGAAGAGTTAGAAGCGGCTGTGCGTACCTGTGGAGATTCCGAAGTGGCATTCTTCTTTTTCTTAGTCATTAGTATAGTTTAAATAAAACCAATCTGTCATTTAAAACTGATTTTCCGTTTTTCTCTGTTCATTTTTCTCCAAAACGCCTCTCAATCAAACTTGCCTACCTTCTTCAATTTTATAACTAGATACTTATTTTTAACTCCCACTGAAACCTAAGACATGTAGCTACATACACAACTGTTTTTGTTAAAAATCACATAGCGTAAATTAGGCGGGAATTCACATTTTTGCAAATTTTTTCCACGTGTTTTCCCATTCAAAGTATTTCCAAGTTCCCATTCTGATTTAAAGTGTGTTCTGTTGCTCATATTGTAGCTTATGTTTGTTAGGACCTGTTCAGTGTTGCCCTCATAGGACTTTATATCAATTTAAGGATTTGTGCACACTTTGTGCACACAAAGCCATTTTCAACTGTCATTTTAAAAAGTGTAAAATTTCCAAAAACGTTTTCTCTCCTGTTTGGGGAGAGAAGATTGCATTCAAACCCTGTACACTGTTCTTTTATTCCTGAATACCTGCTGCTTACTGACATCTGTGTAGAACTACTCATTTGTGAATTAAGAACTTTGCAGGGGGAAATCTTAACCTAAGTGCTATCGTTTCACAAACCAAAACTGTTCTTTTTCCTGTGTTTTCTATTCTGTAGTGCTATAAGTAAATTAAATTGCCTTATTACCTTCTGTTTTGTATTGTCACCACATTGGTGATTGCTGCCCCATATATTAAAACTTACTTGTGATTTGAATTTTAAATAAATAAATATTTACCTTTACCAACCAGCCTGATTCCTAATCCAGTGTGACCTGGGGGGTATTTTGAGAAGGGTGTGATATGAGTGCTATATCACTCAGAATATTGAACCTATAGACACAATATAGGTTCAATTCATCTGTGCATTATATGCTAGTCGAGACCCAGGTGTATTGCCTGATTGAAATGCTTAGCAAATTTGGGGGCTCGTGCTGTGATTTTGACCACCTGTGACAGTCTAGCACAGCATACTAGCCTGCAGGATACAGACACCTTGCTTGGTTGGTGTAGTATGCTACACTGTACAAGCACCGTTCAAAGTAAATACTCCAAAATGAGGCCTGTTTATAAAAGTAAATTAACCCTAAAAAAAGTCATAAGGAAATTGATATTTCCAAAATGGTGATCCCAGTAGAAATTAATATGGCTAGGGATCACTGCATGCACAAACTGTTTGTCAGGGGTGAGTGGCCCGAACAGAATGAACAGGTATGGCTGCAGGAAATCAAAGAACAGGTCCCTGCCATGGACCTAGATAGATGGCAGGACAAGGGCCCATTACACCAAGCTCTTAGTGAACTGTACATGGGCCCAAAAATGAAAGAGGAGCAGAGTAAAATTGCCGAAATAGCAGCCTACTTGTACCTCCACATAGGAGAAATGCAGGAAAAGAATGCCAAAAACATAGATCTGGCAAAGAATCAAGTGGAAACACTAGAAAGAATCCAGACTGATCTGGACTCTGCAGAGCAAAGGCTACAGAAGAGCCAAGAATCAGAGACAGAAGCTAGGCAGTATCTGACAAAACTAAAAGAACACCTGACTCTTCTACAGCAAAGGAAAGCAGAGCAAGACACACAAATACAGGCCCTGAAAGAAGAGTGTCAGGAACGGGGGGACTCTTTACAACAGAGTCAACAAAAGCTGGCACAACAATTACATTTTAATAGAGCCTGCGCATAGCAGGTAGTCACCTTACAAAACCACATAGAAATCTTGAAAGAGGAAAACAATAAATTAATTATTAAAGACTTCCACTCTCAAGAGGAATTTGATGAGGAGCGCCAGAAATCCAGTGTATTTAAAAAACAAAGGGGCGACTTGGCTGAACAGAGGGGCACTCTAAGTCAGGAGAGGGACGCCTTAGGCCAGGAAGTGAGCCAATTAAAAACCAAGCTAGAGGGAAGAAAGCTGGCCCTCCAGGAGCTCAAGGAAGTTAAAACAGAATATGGGACGTTACTAGGGCACACCTGGCGGGTGGAGGATGTTCTGGAAAATAACAACCAGACCAATGATGCTAAAACTCAGGAGGTAAATCTCCTGCAGCAGAAATTGGCCCAGTATTTCCAAACCAGGCAGGAAGCGCAGAGAGACAATGAGGCTCCCTGTGAAAATAATGATGTGCTCCACAAACAGATAGCCATGCAAGAGCAGATTATTGAGACCTGTAAGGCCCTCATAGAGGAGCAAAAGATTCAGATTTTGGCATATCACCAAGGAATAGGGGATGAAAGAGAAGAGGTAGGGAGGGACAGAGAAACCCCTGAGCATAACATCAGGACCCCTGTAATCAGGGACTCTAACCCCTTCAGTACCATGGTCTCTGCCAGCTTCATGTCCACTGGCTCATAAGAACCAAGGGCCATGGGGATGGTAGACTTCAGCAGAATTGGTAACATGGGATTGACAGACCAGCGCCTCCCAGAAATTGATTGATGGGCGTCTCTTTACAGATCCCCAAATGTTAAGGCTAACCTCTCTGATCAGGAAGGGAATTGAATCCTCAAAAATACCGCCTATCAAAGGATCAGTTTGTAAATTTGGTGGGGAACTCCCAAAAATCAAGCCCAAAAGGGTATCCTAAAGACCTCTTCCCAGCTAGGGCAGTGGGGGTCAGGGTGGTACTCTGCCAATCCCGGGAGCAGGGGAGAGAGAGTCAGAAGACTCTTCTGAGCACCACAGGCATCAGGAAACAAGGCCCCCACATTCTGCAAGCCCTTCTCAAGCTTGCAGAATCAGGGAGTACCTAGAACATCAGATAGCCACCTCCACTAGTAGTGCCTCTGAGTCAGAGGTTGAGTGGACTCAGGTGTCTAAGACCAAAAAGGCCAACAAAATTAAGAGGGCTCTACTAAAAGATCCCCAGAAGCAGATCTAGGTCATTAGGAGTGTTACAACTCCTTATCACAAAAATGCCAAGTATTCAGTCTGGGAAACCCTTGACTTATACGAACAGATGATGGATACTTTTCATTTGAAAGATAGTCAGAGTTGCATCCAATATGTGAAATGGACATTTTCACCCGAGTACTCCAGCTTCTTTGTGGGGCTGGAGGATCAGGCCCACTCAAGATGGTCCACCTACAGGGCGCCATCTTAAAACACTTCTCAGTCCATGGAAATCCCCAAGAGGCCCGTGAGGCGGCCTACAATCTGCAGTGTGGGGAAGATCAGGCCCCACAAGAATTTGTGCAAGAACTTAAACGTGCCTTTGCGCAGACCACCAGGAGGGTGCCCATAGACAGTAGGGAGTTCATTAACACCTTCTTCCATGCACTCCCTAAATACATATTGCCCCAGCTGGTGAGGGACTTTCACGAGAAGAGATCACTGGACTGGGTCATTAAACAGGTGACACATATTTATGAAGTGCAGAAACCTGTGGAGAACAAAAACACCAATAAAACCCCCAAACCAGCCAACACCACTTCTGCTTCTAAGGTGGCAGAGGTGAAAGTTGCCCCCATTTTAGATCTGGAGAGGAGGAGGGCTAAAAATACACCTATACAGAACTTACCCAAACAAAGATCCACAAGGCCCTCGGGCCAATCCCAGACAGGTAGTCAGGCACTTAATCCCACAAATAGGACTCCTAACTCCCCGGACTACATAAGTCCCCGATACCAGGGCAACAAACCCATCCTGGGGTATGTGTGGACTCCCCCAGCCCAAGGGGGGGGGTCCAACCAGGTAGCTACCAACCCACAAAACTTCCATCCTAACTTTCCCCAGGAGGGCAGTAATCCCCCAAATGCCGGGTTGAGCTTCTTACCCCGGTACCCACAAAACTTCAACCCACAAAGCAACCCTTCTTTCTTTCCCCACTTTCCTGAGCCCAGACAGCCCAATCCGGGAGAGGGGAGGCCAAGGGTGGAGGGTTACCAGAACTATCCCAAACCAGGGTATTATGGGAGAAGGGACAGTTACCCTTCCCGTGATCCACCTAGGGTGGACCAGAGACCCCCGTACCACCTAGAGCGGGTGTCCCAACTGGAGCGCCAGGTCCAGAACATGTTGAGGGCTCAGCAGAACCCTCAGATGAACATGGCGGCTCAGAACCCCAGAAAACAAGGGTCTGGTACTCCAGAGCAATGACGGGGAGAGCACCCCGACAATTCACCGGTTCCAAAGGAGGAGGCATGGGGGCAAAGTGGGTTGGTGTAAGGCCTCAGAGGAAGTTTCCTTCCCCACTTGTGAAAAGCCCCTGGAAACCCAGGAACCAGAAACAAAATCTCCTGCCCCTGAAAATCTGCAACCCAAGGAACAGAGGGCGGGTAGGAGAAATAAAGGACCTAAAAAGACACACTTTGGGGAGGAGGTTAGGGTCCTCCAATTTGAAGGAGAGGGGTCCTCAGAGGACTCTGGGAAAATGATCTTCTTCTTCAGGGATAGGAGGACTCCTCCCAAAGAAAAATGGGTCCCGAGAGATCCTAATAAAGACTGGGTAAATGTGGGGACTGAGTTAGAACCGCTGATCATTGAACCCCAGAATGATTGCCTGGAAAAACCACCTTGCCCAACATATTCTGGTGACTGCATCCAAAAAGGGGGGCGGCCCATACTCAGAACCAGGGGATCCAACCCCCCCAATATCCAACTGCCAAATTTTTCTTACAGATCCCCAAGCTCCCACACAGAATCGTGCACAAACTACTCCTGCATCAGAATCAAGAGTCAAGAACTAACCCACCAAATGGCCCAAAATGCACATTATCTTTGCCCCTTGAGGAGAAGGAGGGACGATTTTATGCCCTGGTCCAAGTACAGGGGCAATGTTCATTTTTGGCACTGGTGGATACTGGATCCCAAGCCACTCTTCTGTCAAAGAGAGCCTTTAACCAGCTGAATTCAGGAAGGGTGGGGAGATACCAGATCCTTCTCACCCCTCTTCCTGGACAACTTCAGAACTTCGATGGGAATGAAATTCCTGTCGAGGGGACTGTGGATTTGGAAATTAAAATTGGGCAGCACAAGGTGAAACACCCGGTCATAGTTGTCACTCCGGAGGGCACACCATGTTTACTGGGGAATGACATCCTGTGTAGATTGTCTCCCCTAATAGACTGTGTAAACAAGGTCCTCTGGACCCAGACTAACCGACCAATAAAATTAAAACATAGTGTGAACCATGTCAGTTTAAATGGCACATGCCACATGGTTGAACAAACACAGGATCATATTGAATTCCATTTTCAAAACAACCAAATCCCTGATGTGACAGTAATTGCAGTAGGACAACAAACTGGTGATGGGAATTCCTCACTATTTCTGAAAATCAACCTTCCTTCCAGTTTCAAGTGGCATTCCACACTGCAAGGAAATACTCCGAAATTCTATACTGATTCACAATCGGAAAGCCCCACTTCCAAAGTCCATAATGATGAGAAACCAGCTCAAAGCTTAGCTGACATTCAGAAGATTAGAGAACAGTTGTTTATCCCTATTCAGTTAAATGAGGGAAAGGACTCTGTTCTCGCCCGAGTGTGCGTGTACAACGGTAAGAGCTTCATCAGCGAAGCCATGTTCCGAAAACTCCAAAAAGATCCAGCCATCCTCACATTTAAATTGATAGACAAATGGGAAATCGACCTGGAAACTCCCAATTCCAAACATTTCCTGCCTGGCAGGTGTATGCTCAAAATTTCCATGGGCAACAAAAGCATAGTACATAATTGTTGGGTCGTGCGAGATGTCCCTGCTGCATTTTATTTAGGCAGCGACATTCTCAATCGCTTTTCCATTAGTTTGGACCTGATGAACTTCGAAGCCTGGTCCCGGTTATGGGGTAATCCTATGGGCTTTGATGATTTGGAAAAAGCATTTCGGTCAGCTCTATTGCTGCAATATGCAGTTGAAGTTCAAATTGGAGAGGAAGTCACCATCCCAGGATGGACATGACTAGCCCTATTTAAAGTAAAAATTAAGAGAGGACAGAAACTGCAAAATCCTGACGCATATGTTCACCTCAATGCCCTTCTCCAACAGCAAGGGTTGGGGTTAAACCCAACACCATTAGTCAATATAGAACACAACACCATTCCAATAGTGGTGGATAACAGCAACCTTAGGAGTATTACTCTGAGCGCAGGCACCATTATTGGAATGACGGTTGATGACCGTCATTTTTCCATAGATTTAGGTAATGAACTGATACGACCAATCCCCAATGACTGTTTTGACAGCGATAGTGGCAATGACAAAACACCAGACAAGATCTTCAGCAGGCATGGGGGGAATTTCCTGGTGTACTCTTCCTGCCCTTATGGTAAGGAAGAGGTGACCTGTGACTTCAGGAGGGATGAGGTGATCTTCCAAGTACACAAGGACTGCCTTCCCTGCCTGGAACCCTCAGTCCAGGTCAATACTATAACCAGGGACTTCTCCACCCAGCTGGAGGAGGCTGCTGAGATAGCCAAACCAGAAGTCTTTCTGGGCTGCAGGAAGATGGTCGAGAGAGAGTCAACCTAGCGGATGCCTGTGAGACTCTGGAGCAAAAGCAAAAGCTGAAACAAGTTTTCTTAGGTTTTCAGGATCTGTTTGCGGTGGACTCATATGAATGTGGTTGCACCGAAATCCACACAACAACAATTCCCACGGACCCTGGCATGACTCCAGTGTTTGTGAAGCAATACCGTTTGCCTCTCGCATCCATGGAGTCCCTCACAGAAATAATTAAAAACCTTGAGTCCCGTGGGATAATGCGTCCAGTCCACAGCACCTTCAATAATACGGTGCTGGGAATTTTAAAACCAAACGTCCAGTGGAGACTCTGTGCTGACCTGAGGGAGCTAAACAAACAGGTCCACACTTCCAGAGGGAACACATCATAGTGGAGACTTCACACCAGCCTCTGCAATATCTTCAAAGTGACAGAATCCGGACCGGCAATGTGAGTAATTCCAGAATTACTTCCTGGTTTCTGTCAATGCAAGGCTTTCCTGTGGATGTCAGATATGGCCAAAACAAGAAGAGTCCCCTCGCGCAAGGTCTGGCTGACTTGCATGATTGTGCCAGAGAAAACTGTCTCAAGGATGAAAGTCTTAACATCCAGGACAACATGGAGACATACCTCAATTCCCCACACAAAGTCTATGAAGAAGACAAGTGTGAGGGAATGCCCCCTGTCTATATGGATGGAAAAAGAACTAGTGGCCGGCGTGGAGATTGCCTGAGGGAATGATGCCCCCGCAAACCTCCGCTGGGTACAAAATTGGTCTCTGTAGTAGTCAGGTAGCAGAGTTGATGGCAGTTCATCGAGCCATCCTCACTGCTGTCCAACACCAACTCCACGAACTGGTCATAATCACTGATTCAGATTATTTCGGGAATGGATTAGTGGAGCACCTGCTAATTGGAAAACCAGAGGCATGCTATGTGCTAATAACAAACCACTAAAACATGGAAAACTAATAAAAAATATTGATGATCTGGTCACCTCTAGTGGGATGACCATCTACTGGAAATAGATCAAGGGTCATTCTAAAGTAGAGGGACCAGACAAAACTGGAAATGACCTAGCTTATCAGCTGGCAAAAACTGGAGCCATCCTAGGGGATCTACTTGAGATCGAGTCCCTGTTGGGGGAAATCCAGTTCACTGCTATCGTTAGGTCCCAGACAAATGCTCACAATGAACTCTCAACTGCCCAGTGGAGGAAGGAGACCCCAGATGCTGATTTAATCACGGCTCAAAAAGGGGATCCAATCATTGGTAAGCTTTATCAACACATTGAGGACCCAGACAACTTTCCCCTGACGGATACCGATTGCATAAGGAAGGAGGACCTCAGAGTGTTGATGAAATGTTCAAAACTTAAAGTAAAACCCAGTTTGGCTAGGGTGACCAGACACCCGGGTTTTCCCGGGACAGTCCGGGGAAATCACCCTCTGTCCCAGGGTCCCTGGAGTTTTTTCATTTTTGAAACCCCGTCCAGGGTTTGCATGTTTGGGGGGCTACTTTCATTAAAACCGTAATTATTTTTCACAACACGTTCAGAATTTTGAAGTTGGAGGTTTGGCTCGAACCCCCAACCTCTCAGGTACAAGTCAGAACACTTACTGACTGTACCACAGAGACTGGCTTGGAAATTATTGTACAGCAAGCCATGTAATATCAATTAGAGCTAACGCTCGTTTTGAAGTAACATGCCACGATTCACAGAAAAAAACTGCACAAATGAGATTATATACAGTTTATAGAAAGGAGAAGTGCTGGAAATATGGTTGGGGGGTGGTTGTGGGGGAGTGTTGGGGAGGGGCGGTAATTGGTGGGCTGCTATGGGGTAGTCCTTCTTTTATGTTGTTGGCTATCTCGGTTTTTTGTTTTGAAAATCTGGTCACCTTAAGTTTGGAGTAATTACAATTCTGCTTGACAGCTTCAGCCTGGGAATGGGTAACACCTCACTGCTAGCAGGAAGGCCTAATTGCTATGGGGAGGCCTCGCATACTCAGAACAAAGGCCCTCATTAGACATTTGTCTTTGCTTCTGGCACAGACAACAGAAGGCTTGGACCCCCATCCTCCCAGAGGAGTGGCAGGATGTGGGGGAGGTTTCTCAGTGAACTTCAAAGGACTGGCCATTTGCTCACTTGTGAAGAAACAGAAAAAGAAACTGACATGGATTTTGAATGAAAGTTACTTATTTTGCCACAGAACTTCATGACATTTAACATGGCAGCCAACATAATAGACGAGTGAAAAATACATACTTATGAATCTGAACTCATGCTGGACATTTGAAGACGTTAGTGAACCTGGTACTGCATTAGGAACAAAAGTTATACTGAAACACTGATTGCGCCAAAACTATTAATGCTGCAAGTCTAATATTGTATACCCGTGTTCTAGTGGGGATTGCACAGATATGTACTGAATTAGAAATTGTTAGGCCAAATCTTTATGATTAAAATTGACAAAATTCCACAGAATGATAAAGCCAGCTCTCACTGAGATGGGAATTGGACATAAGCGTAACCCACAAAATATGTAATGCATGTGTCTGATTCTATTAGCGGGCATAATTATAGAAATGTGTATTTGTAGGAAAGTTAAATTGTGGTTCAAATAATTGTGGGAGTTCCCAAGTCACATCATAAAATATGACAGCTCTTTCTGTCTTCCAACCAGAAAATGGCAAGTGCCTCTGACCTATCAGAGCCGTATGGGTGTGGTTTGTAATTTTGCCCCTACCATAAACTGAGTGATGTCACTTGGCATGATAAATATGGAAACCTCACAATACACACACACAGATTCCTGACTACATCCTGATTTCCGCATGACGCTCTGGTCATGACTATTTCATCCTGTTCCAGAACTTTTCATCTTGTCCTGATTCCAGACTACTTTGCCAAACCAAGGCCCAGCATTTGTTGAACTATTCTTCAGCTAGCCCCAAATCCTGAACCATCCCAAACGTAAGGGAAATAATTCTGATCCAGCATGGCTTGCTACCATTGAGGCTTGCCTGCTTGCTGAAACTCGCCACCCCGCTAATCTACAGTGTCCAGTGACCAGAAGGGCCAATCCAATCCAATCTGAGGAGCAGTCCAATTGACCAGAACCGCCCAGCTGACCATCCTGCCAGAAGTGCCCTGCTGCCAGTAGACCCAATCCGTGATGACCAGAACCTGACGGTCCAATCTTAATTTACAGTGGACTGTAAGTATCAACAGGAATCATAGTAACCCATAGTATATTTGCCTTGTCCTACTCCACTCTCAACCCATCCTCCCTTTAACTTAAGAACCTCCAATAGTGTCAGAACCATTCTTGCAACCCTGTTTATATCCCTAGTGTTAGCGCTCATTTCTCTAATTTGTTTTGCTAGACCATAAGCCATTAGTGATTTGGTTTAAATAAAGCAATTCCCATAGAGAAAACGTAGTATCTGCCACATGAAGAGTTACAAGTGGCTGTGCGTACCTGTGGAGATTCTGAAGTGGCATTCTTCTTTTTCTTAGTCATTAGTATAGTTTAAATAAAACCAATCTGTCATTTAAAACTGATTTTCCATTTTTCTCTGTTCATTTTTCTCCAAAACGCCTTTCATTCAAACTTGCATAACTTCTTCAATTGGATAGCTAGAGACTTAATTTCAACTCTCACCGAAACCTAAGACCTGTAGCTACATCCAGAACTAAAATAGTACATTTGACCAATTTTTATTAAAAATCAAATAGCGACAATTAGGCGGGAATTCGCATTTTTGCAAAGGTTTTGCACGTGTTTTTTCCAATTCAAAGTATTTCCAAACTCCCATTCTGATTTAAAGTGTGGTCTGTTGCTCATGTGGTAGCTTATGTTTCTTAGGACCTGTTCAGTGTTGCTCTCATAGGTATTTAATATCAATTTAAGGATTTTTGCACACTTTTCTTTGTTTCACAAAGCCATTTTCAACTGTCATTTTAAAAAGTGTAAAGTTTCCAAAAACGTTGTCTCTCTTTTTTGGGGAGGGAAGATTGCATTAAAACCCTGTACACTGTTCTTTTATTCCTGAATGCCTGCTGCTTACTGACATCTGTGTAGAACTATTCATTTGTGAAGTAAGAACTTTGCAGGGGGAAATCTTAACCTAAGCGCTATCTTTTTACAAGCCAAAACTGTTCTTTTTCCTGTGTTTCCTATTCTGTAGTGCTATAAGTAAATTAAATTGCCTTATTACCTTCTGTTTTGTATTGTCACCACATTGGTGATTGCTGTCCCATATATTAAAACTTACGTGTGATTTGAATTTTAAATAATAAATAAATATTTACCTTTACCAACCAGACCGATTACTGGTGCAGTGTGACCCGGGAGGTATTTTGAGAAGGGTGTGATATGAGTGGTATATCACTCAGAATATTGAACCTATAGACACAATAAATAAGTATTTCATCTGTGCATTACCTGCTAGGCGAGACCCGGGTGTATTCCCTGATTTAAATCTTTATCAATGTGTATCTGTTCTATATAAAGTGCTTAAGCGTAAGTTTTTTACAAAAACACATCATAAATATTTGGCCTTGGATGCCTGCTTGCATTCACAGTAATGTGGTAATATGGGCCTATGCACACTGATATTAACACATGGTGATTCATTCTTGTATGAAATGTATATCACATTTTAGTGATAACGTAATCATATTTATCCTAGTGTACTTAGAAAGAATGCTATGTGATGCCTCTTTGCTGTTGTGTCAAGGGGTGAAAGGTTGTGTTCCATTGCTTCCCAAGATGTCACCTTGGGGTTGGATGAAATGACATCACTTCATGTGATGTCCTCATAGGTCAAGGGTCGTGTGATGTCACTTCCGCTACCCCTGGTATTTTGGTGAAATGACGTCCCTGTCGGCAGAGAGGACCGTTTGCTTTCTAGAGGTTAGCCCTAAACTAGGGGTTGGGTTTGCAGAATCCCACTGTCTGTGGATGTGAGAATCTGCATCTATAGAGAAGACTTTGTCAAGGATCTAGGCAAATAGGTTAACACCTTTACATCCCTGTAGAAGGCCCGGTCAACTTTAAAGAACATTTTCTCTCCACAGGTCTCTATTAGGGGAGTGCAGGTGCAGTAAACCTGGCGTGGGAGGTTGTTCCCCGGCTCCTCCACCAAGCAATAGGGAGACTTCCAGAAGTCCCAGCAGTGAGCCAGGCCCTTCTTCCCTTACAGATTCCCTTAGTCTAGAGACAGTGGAAGGAGCGGTTTTGGCAGAAGGTCAGCTTTCAACAAAGTTTGGTGGTATTGGTATGCTCTTCCAGAACACAAGATTGGAGGAGGACTGTGCTTTTTCTTAAACAATGGCATCCTTTTTCTGAGAATCATTGGGTTCTCCAAACAGCCCAGGGGTTCCAGCGAGCTTGTGGAGAATCCTTCACAGGGGATGAACAGAAGTATGTTTCATTTTTTTGCGCAACCTTAGCTTAATCTCAAAGGAGCTCAGGGTTTTTTTTACAGAAAAAGGTGCGAGCAGAACTTGATTTCACCCTGAGGAGGTGCCCAGAAATACTTCTTCTAGTAAGAAAAAGGACTTTACTCACATTTTAATAGGAGGTTGTCTTTTACTAATTCAGTCCTCTGCATTTCGGACCATATTCTGCTCCTTGGTTTTCCACCAAAATGCTGTGCGCAGTAGCAGTGTTTCTCATTTACCTCGAAAATATCTTGATCATAGCTGATCCTCCCAAGAAGGTACAGAGTCAACGTTTTAGGACCACCAACTTATTGCTTTCTTTGGGGTTCTTTGGTTTTTTTTTTAAACTGGCAGAAATTGAATGTGGTTCCCTCTCAGACTATGCAATTTCAGGGGTTCCTGGTGAAATGTATATATGTCTATATTTGCCTCCCAGCAAAGATGATGGGCCTCATTACGACCCTGGCGCTAATGGGTTAACGGCGCCGTAAAAGGCTGCAGCGCCGTTAACCCATTAGCGCCTTACTACGAGGTCCCTTTGCGGGACCTGACTTGAACGGCTGGTCTAGACCAGCCATTAAAGTAGGGACCCGCAAAGGGACCTTGGTGCTAAGTATGGTACTGCAATTTGCGGTACCGTACTTAGCGCCTTCCCCAGTCCCATTGAGACCTATGGGGCAAAAATGGGAATGGGGAAGGGCCAATGTTCAATGGGGAATTACCGCCCCGCCAACCTTGGAATGGGGTGGTAATTCCCCATTGAACATTGGCGGACTCGTTACGATACCAGCACCAACCATGGTGCTAATAGCACCATGGTTTAGCGCCAGTATCGTAATGAGGGCCAATGAGTGCAATCAAGGAGGAGCTACACCAAGTGCTCAGGCAACCAGTGGCTCCTTTCAGGCTCCTACCACATGTGATAGGACTTCTTTCGGCATTCATTCAGGCCCTTTTTCCAGGCACTCGTCGTTAAAGGGCACTGCATAGACTAAAGATCCAGGCATTGCATCAAGGTATGACTATTCAGCCTGGGTCACCCTTGTTTCAAAAGCAAAAGAAGAGTTGCCTTTGTGGGCACATCACATGGATGTGTGGAACAGAAGGGGAATATTCACTCCTTCTCCCTCTCCAGAGTTGGAATCCGATGGAAGGCTGAGGGGGATGAGGGACCAGATCTGGTCAGCCCTTAACGGAGGGCCTTGATCGCTGCAGGAGTCCCTGTGGCACATCAAATCTTTACAGATACTTGCAGGGTTCTTTGCAGGCAGGTGCTTCACGGGCAGAATTTCTCATTGCATAATCAGGCTTATGATGGACAATCACACTTCAGCCTGGTACATTAACACATTAGGCAGGATCTGCTTTGGGTTTCCTGCCCGACTTGGCACGACAGTTTTTGCCTGATATATTCTATAAAAGTGCTGCTGGATTATCTGATGGGTACTTGAAATCTACTGACAGATTGGTACTCACATTAGTGTCAGGATTCTCGTGCCTGGACACTGTATAGATCTCTTTTTGTGACTCTGCAACATCATTGGTGCCTCTTCTAGATTGACCTGTTGACATGCCGCCTCAAGACTCATCTTTCAGTGTTTTTCAGATGGAGACCAGATCATTTTGCCCAGGCAATGAACGCCTTTGTTCAGGTTTGGTGGCAGGGATTCATGACACTTTCCCCCCTTTCCCTATGACTGCCCGGACAACTGCAGGGGACAGCATTGGTACTAATAGCCCCATTCTGGGCAGGGCATCCTTGGTATCCATTGGCCCACCAATTGACCGTGGAGACGTTGATCTTGTTTCCCAAGTACTTGGGCATTGTGTTAGCTCTGCAACGTCACCCTGGCCAAGGGGTGCTGGAAGACACACTTCAACTCATGTCCTGTAAACCTCCAGGGGAAGATGGGCATGCAAAGGACCTACGGTGAAAGCGCTAGCTTTATTTCCACATTCATGGGCACCCAGCACTGTCAAGGCCTACAACTGTCCTGGCATGTCTAGTTATTCTGGTGCCTTTGAAGGAACCTGGAGCCTCTTCATTCTGGATTCTCACAGGTGGTAATTCTCCTAGTGAGATTGGCTTCCACTGTTTCTCACAGTACTGCGAATACCTTTGGAACTGCACTTTATCCCAGACATTGCCTGGTATAGGGTCTTGCGGTGGGGGAGAATCCTTTGATTTGTGATTTGCTTAGGGGCATTAGGTGCACTAATCCCCCTCTGCCTAGGGTTTCCGGTATGTGTGCTGTTAATTGTGCATGATGTTTGTTTAGTTTCTGGCTGGATAATAGGGATTCATCATTGCAATCCCTTTTAGTTAAATTACTTAGGCTCATGTGTCTGGTTCCTTCGGGGGAGTGGCCAATGCAAGAGTTTTGATTTGTCAGGAATGGCCTCTTCCACCAATGGGGTGGCGTCTGTTATTACTCTTTGGACTAAGACAGGGTTAGTTTAATGGGAAAACCTTCTGTATTTCTAATGCAAACGTTTTGTGCACACTTGTGTTGCTGCTGTGGAGCGGTTCTGAATGTGTCCAGTAGGAAGCCTTCTTGCAGCGCCATAGAATGTTGATTTCTCCTAGTGGATCTGATGGAGAGTTGAGATGTTGCTGATGACGCAGAGGTGAGTATTAGCACCCCTGTCTCTTTGCTGTTTTCTGCAGATGAGTCTTCTGGGATGATCCAGGGCATCCTGTGAGGGGTTGAGCTGGCTTACCAGGGTACCGAGATGGATGCAGTCATTATCGACTTTCATTTGCTTCTTTACGAAATTGCCATCATGGGATTCTGGTGGTTGCAGCTGAAAAAAGGGAGCCTGGACATGGTTATAGGACGTTTGAAAGGATGACTGGTGGGGATGGACAGTGGAGGATCAATGGGAAATGCAGTTTTGTATTTCTTTGTAAAATATTCAAGATAAGAGTGTGCATAATACTTGCCTGCACGCCACTAATAGAATCGTGGCTGGTGAGTGTTTAATGTACAGAACTGGCTCCTTTTGTGTTTCAATACATCCAGGCACGGCAGGTAAAGCCCTGCGCAGGCAGTGGGGAAACCCTATTGCGAGAGGAGTCGTCGTCTGCTTTTGTTGCCCTATAAGGGCCATATCTCAAAACTAATTGCAATGCCCTGTTGGGGCTGGGCCCACTCACGGACCTGTCTTCACCCATGAAATTCATATCTGATTGTACACACATCATTCATATAATCTTTTGAAAAGAAAAGCTCTGTTAAAGTGCACATTATTTTCCAGTACATTAAAGTGTACATTATCTGCCTGTATGGCTTTGACTGTCATGAGGTGCGAAGAAGCTGTTTAACATTTGCTGTGATACGAATCGAGATGCTTTCTTGTCACAGGGGGCGCTATCTGCCTGATTTAGGCCGTGTTTTCTTTTTACTTGTCCATTTTATTTAATGGAAATATCCCGACAAACGTAAAACATCCAGAATGGTGTTAAGGGGGAAATGGAAAGCCAGCACTGGAGCACGGTGTTCCTGATTGTCATGGAGTCATCTGGTAAACTAATGGAAAGAAGGGCTATGGTAAAGACAACACACGACACTGGACAAGCGAACGCTCAGACCCTGTGTAGAGCAAAGGCCTCACTAACCCGCGGGAGACTTCACTTCCTGTGAGAAAGGCAGGACAGGAAGTGAAGGAAGACCATTCATGGGCATGTTCATGTGTGTTCTTTTCTACATTGGATACAGTTCAGCCTATAGTTGGGAGCTCGGTTTGCTGTATCAGCAGATATTCTGTTTGAATTATGTTTCTATTTGTTCTTTAAATATATTTTTTTATCTCAAAAGAAAGGTACTTTTTTGTAACCGTGTCGCCTTTCTTGCAGCTGTTTAAGATAAAATGACCACACTGTTCACTTGTATTCTACACACTATTGGAGAGTGCTTGACTCGAAGGCTCACGCGGTAGCCCTTTTGCAAAATCTCACGCACGCGGCTCATTACTTTCCTCGGACGGTCACGTGCTTCAGGCCGCTGCACGTGAAACGTCTGCGTTCGTCTCACGCTCCATCTTTCCCCATGAATCCCCGAAGCCCACCTGGCAGCTGAATCGCCCCCATCGTGCTGCGACCCTGCACACCTCACACCACCGTGTGGGATGCTCTTAACAGGAATTCCTCTGCGAGTCACAGTGAGTGGATTTAATTGTGGCTCGCTGACCCCAAACCCAACCTCACATCCCACAAACCCCAACCGTGTTGTATCACCTGTCACACCAGGTTTGCAGCAGATGCAACTTTACTACTTGTGTTTCCCCAGCCACGACCTTTCTTTACCAAGGTATTTTCAAGAAAAAAACACGCTGCTCTCCATCTGCAAATCCTAAGAAAAACACGTTCTTCACTTTAGTAGTGAATTTGCGTTCACTACGAACAAAGGCAAAGGAATACATTTTTCACAGTTGTGGTTTTGGGGGAGAGGCGCCTATGCCATCATCAACAGAAATATTCATGGTTCTAACATTATTCTCCGATTGATTGAGATATTTATAATTGCGCACACAACAAACTAAATCGCATCCTGGCGCAGTTGGAATGTGTCATCAAAATAGGTATAATAGCCAATCACATAATTGTAATAGCCCGTGGGTCAAGCCAGAGAGGCCTTAATGAAAGAGATATGTTTTTAATCTTGCCCGAAATATTGGAAGTGAGTTAGATTTCCTTAAATTCAGAGGGAAACTGTTCCATAGTCTGGACCCAAAGACCGAGAATCTACTGTCTCCACAGAAGACACATTTTGTCCTAGGGATAACGAGTAAGTGTTTGTCTTCCGACCTTAGGGTCAGAGTGGGATGGTATGGTTTCAATTTATCCCTGAGATAGCTTGGTGCCAGACCATGTATGCACTTGAACACCAAACAGTCAACCTTAAACTTTATGCAGTCTTCCACTGCTAGCCATTGGAGAGAGCGGTGAAGGCCAGAAATCTGGGTATATTTAGGTACTCCAAACACTAATCTAACTGCTGCGCTTTGTGCCCTTTGCAGGTAAACAATCTGCTTAGCAGGGGCTCCCGCAAGGAGACCATCCCAGTAATCCAACGTCGAGTTAACTAAGGTCCCCCACCACCAAGGCACGGTTGTTCTTTGGTACATAGTGGAGGGCTTGTCGTAGCTGCCGGATGTTATAGAATATTGATTCAATTTTTGCTGAATCTTGACCCTCCGAGCCCAAGTCACTCTGCCATATGCACCCCAGGTTTATTACACTGAAGGCATATTTCTGACTTGAGCCCATACATTGAGGTGGGGGCGGTCTGCTGTTCCCCTCCAAAAGGTGTTTTGGTCCAGAAAGAATCACCTATGTTTTGTTTGGATTAAGTTTCAGCCAGTTTATTACAATCCACACTCCTATTTCTTCAGGACATCTATCCACCTTGACAAGTGCTTTGTCTACATCATCGAGTCTGACGTAGAGCTGCATATCATCAGCATATGATTGAAAGCTGATATTATGCTTTTCTAGGATGTCCATCAAAGACAGAGATAAATATTGAACAAAAGGGGTGAGAGCGCAGAGCCCTGTGGGACCCCACAACATTGCGAGAACATTTCTGACTGACAGGAAACTCCCCAACTGTACACATTGTCTGCACCCTACCAAGAAGGATGCAAACCAGTCCAAAGCAGTTGTAGTGACATTTCCTATATTTTTCAGATGGTCTAACAGAATAGTATGGTCTACCGTATCCAACGCTGTGGCTAGGTCGAGCATTACAAGAAGGGATAGTTTAACATCGTCTCCCTAGCATAAACTCGTCCCATGCTGCCACCAGCGCTGTTTCGGTCCCACACTTGGGTCGAAATCCTGATTGCAATTGATGTAATAGGCCCTAATCTTCTATTAAGTCCTCGAACTATGATGTGGCCACTTTTTCCTGGATTTTTCCCGGCCATGGGAGGCCAGCAATGGGACGATCGAGATTTTACTTTTTTAACAAAGGGGAAACGACAGATAGTTTCAAATCAGCTGTCACAATCCCCTGAGTAAAAGATGCGTTTATGAACTTAGTCATAAAAGGAGTTAGATCTAACGCGGTATGCTTAGCAACATAGGCAGGTAGTGGGGAAAGTAGATTATTCATAGGTTTTAGGGTCGGCAGAAGAGCAAAAATATTCTCTTCTGAAACCGGCTTAAATGTAAACAATGGAGGCTTAGATGTTCCCCCTTCCCTTATGATTGGATTCCCAGTCATAATAGTAAGGAGGGGGTGAAACATCAAGTTCCCTTTTGAGAATGGATACTTTTCTGAATAATCACGATTGTATCCATAAAAAAGTGCTTAGGGAATTTGCGTGTTCTATTGACGGTTCCTTCACTGGAGTAGTCTTACTTGGATTGAAAAAATGTGCTATTACTCTAAACAGCTCTTGATGATGGTTAGCTGCAGCTGTGATTTCTCCTACTAGAAAATCGGATTTTGACTTAAAATTGGAACACAGACTATTTAGCTTCCTATATGTAGCAACTCACAGCAGTGTTAGACTTTTGTCAGGTGCTCCCACTGGTAAAAAATAAGTCAACTTAAGTACAGTTACAAGAGAAAGTTATTTGGCCAAGATCCAGTCATTTGGCCAAGTGGGCAAACTATGTTGTAAAATTGTCCACAGGCGATATTTGCTTGTTCATGTTGGCTTTTTGTTTGAATTCTGGCTCTTGGGCTTTTGTTTTTGTTATTAAATGCAGCACTGAACTCACAGAATGTAAAGGAAAAACATTCTGAATCACCTACCCACATACAGCATGGGAAAACGTGAGACCTCAGAGCCTGATAAATGGAGGCGCAAATGAGCCTATTATTTGGCCAGGAGGGATACCTGAGTTTCTAAAGAGTTCTCAAATTATGCCACGGGTGGCTTTGCTCATTCATTTATGCTTTTATCTTTCAATTCTGGTGCTGTAACTTGTAGCTCTGCTTTTCTATAACAAACGCAGCAAAACAATTACCACAATGATAACTATTGAACTGAGTTGCTAATCAATGCCGAAGGGCCACAAGAAGCAAGCAAGCAACAGGTAACAATTGCATGCATGTCAGGATGCCCCATTCCATTCAGGAGATACTATTACAGTTCTAGTTTTAACTTTGCATTTTGGAGCTTGCAGTCCTGGATTTCCCCATTATAAACTCAAGGCTACAAGTCCCGAACTACAAAGTTAAAACTAGAACTGGAGTAGCATCTGCCACAGGCCTGTCTACATTTCAAAAAGAAAAACCCAGAGTTTGAAGTCATCCAACGATCTGTACACATCCACTTGCTAGACTCCACCCACTGTCCTGCCCATGTATTGCTAGATGCTGCCGACCGGCCCAAACCACGTGTTTAAAAAAAGCCAACACTACAAACTGATGCCAGATATGGGTGGGATTTGCTTGTTATACTGTGTCTTTGTCCACACCGTCATGTAATTGGCCACAGGCAGTATATTTGTAGCCAATCACATCGATGTGTGGGTTGTCTTAAAATTGCCGCAAAAATGGCTGTGTTTACAAAATATCGCTGCAAAAATGCCGCAGTTTTGCCGCCACAATCATGTAAAGGATGTGGGGGACACCCCCGTAATCCCCGTACCCATTATACCATTTAAGGCGAGCAGGGGACACTCATGCTACCCCTGTTCCCCTTAAATGGTATAATGGCGTACACTTTTACCAGGTCAAACCACAGCATTTTTGCCGCAATTTTTTTACCATGACATTTTTGCCGTGATTTTATTACCTGATACCGATGTGTGGTGGAGCTGCTGGAACTCCACGCTCTTCCCCAGAGAGACAGAGAAGAGCGTGGAAATCTGGTGTATCCAGGCTACGCCTGGAGACTAGGCAGGTCTGAACTCCCAAATGCAATGATGGAATTGGAAATTTTGGCATGTACGTGTGGTATACCAGAAGTGACATTCTAAACCTTCTCCTCAATTCTCACAGTACGTTGAGAAGAGGATGTATCTACTCCGTTACAGTAAACATCGGAAGTGGGCGCAAGTGCTCTGCAGTGGCTGTGGTGTTTCTTTACTCTCCTCTAGTCTGCTACAACATTTGGCAATACTACTTTCTTGCAAGCATTCCTGGTTAATGTGCAGAGTTTCTGCAGCACAAGGCTGTCGCTTTAAATTTTTGCAAGCGATCGTGCACGGAGGAGGACGAATTTTGGATAAAAAACCCTGTCCAGCATGGAACGCACACGGAAGTGGGCGCAAGTGATCTGTGCTGGACTGCGTGTGGAGCTTCAGTGGAATTTACCCCTGTGCCTGAAGCTGCTTCTTATGTTCCTAAACGCCTTGGACTAGCGGTCAAATTTGTACAGTAATATTTGCTATTTTTCACCAATCTGCATCTAGTTTGATTTTGTGGTGATGGGGCAAGTGTGGCTGGATTTGTCTCCCAGCGAGTGTGGGTTGTTTAAACCCTTTGAGTTGAGGGATTGGTTAACACATGTTTCTTTGATTGGTCACCAGAGTTATTTGCTTCTACCCTACTGGCGATATGCTCAGGGCTGAGAAGCCAGAATGTGGTGTCGGCTCTTGGATCTACCTCAGCCACATTGAATAACAGTAATATCTTAGGTAGTATTTACAATATCACAAATTCCAACTTGACTCCGGTTGGCCCCATTCAAGGTTGCCCCTCACATAAAGAAGCCAAAATTGCTGCTGCTTTAATGCACAACTCAGGTGATGATCGGTCCTATACAAAGGACTTTTCAAACTAAGCTGAATTACAGGCTTCGCAGGATTTGCGTGCCGGCGCTCGCCCCAAATGGGGAAGAAGCCTTTTGCTTAATTCAAATCTGTTATTGAGTAATAGCTCGTCTGCACATCCAACCTTGTTTCCAATTGCAGGGCAGAGTATTACAGACTTTTTTTTTAAAGTTGTGGGTGTTAATACTGTAATCAATCCCATTTTGCCAATCAGTGTAACTGCAACCCTTGACTGTTCGCATTTGAATGACTTAAATGACTTAAGTTTGATTGAGCAGGCAGATTATATAGAATTTGAAGATGCCATATGCAATTGTGATAGTGTGGGTCAACATATATGTGGTCCATCGATCTTGTGCTCCCCAACCAAACTAACTAATCTTATTGAAAATTGTGCTGACGTCAACTCGCTACCTAAATCTATGCGGGAAGAGGACTCTCATGCAGAGGACGCTGTACATCATACTTTAAGGGAAGCAGATGATTGCATCAGACTCACATCACCTACTTTGTTTGCTCTTAATATAGTTTTGAGTTCTTTTGTATGATAATATCTGGGAAGAGGTACATTTATTTATTATTTATTCGGATTTGTAGAGCGCGCGTAAGCCCAGGGGCATTGTGGCGCTTGTTGCAGACATATCTTAGTTGCATATACATAAGTAATACATAATTTACAGGAGCAAGTATGACAATTGTACAAAATTTGCAGTGCAGTGTATTTACAAAAGGTTAGTGAATGTCACATATTATTATGCAAGGAATGAGGTCTTCAGCTTCCTGTGAAAAATCGAGAGTGAGTTCTCTGCTCTAAGGTCTGCAGGTAGAGCGTTCCAGGACTTGGCAGCAATGTAGGGGAAGCTGAGGCCATCGCCTTTGGCATTTTTGATGTGAGGGATATGGAGTAAGTTGGTCTATTGCGTCCTAGTGAGACGTGAGGAGGAGGGTTTGGAGATGGTTTCTGATAAATAGGACGGGGCGGAAAGAGAGAGGCATTTGTGTGTGAGGGTGAGGATTTTGAGTGTGATCCGCTCTTTGACCGGAAGCCATTGGGCTGAGCGTCTGGCCTGGGAGATATGCTCTCTTCTTGGGATGCTTAGAGCTGCCCGGAGGGCATTGTTCTGTGTGACCTGTAGTCTCTTTGGGTTTATTGCCGATGTGCCTGCTAGGAGGGCATTGCAGTAGTCCAGTTTGGCTCCAATGGTTGCTCTGGCTATCGAGAGGCAGTTCAGTTTTGAGAGGTATGGCTTGACGGCATTTATAAGTTTGGTGGTGTGCGCAGATGCGGAAGTGATTGCGCTGACTTTGTCTGGTCATTGATAGTGAGGAGTCTAGGTATACCCCCAGTGTCTTGACGGCTGAGGATACGGGGATGATGGAGTTGTCAATGGAGAAGTTGGCGTACAGTTTGTCCAGTTTGTCTAGAGTGCTCTGTTGACCTAATATCACAATTTCAGTCTTGTCTCCGTTAAGGCAGAGGCCATTGACTGCCTTCCAGGCCTGGATGATGGAGTATATTGTGTGGAGTGATTTGGCGTCTTCATGGTATGATCCAGAGAGAGGTAGAAGTACTTGTGTGTCGTCCGCGTAGTTCGTGTATGTGATGCCATGTGAGTCAAGTTTGTCAAAGAGAGGCTTAGTGAACAAGTTGTAGAGTGTGGGTGCAGCGCATGATCCTTGAGGGACCCCGCAGTGTATTGTAGTGGGTGTGGCATTAGCAGTGTCCGAGAAGACTTTCATGGCTCTTCCCTCGAGGAAGGAGGTGACCCATAGAGCTGATTCTTTAGAGAAATTGGCTGAGTGTGTGAGGTTAGAGGTGAGGGTCTTGTGATCAACCAGATCGATTGCGGCTGAGAGATCTAGGAGGAGAAGTAGGGCTGGCTTACCCTTATCCATGATTTGGGTGATCTGGCTGTTCAGATCCACCAGGGCTGTTTCAGTGCCATGTCCTTTCCAGAAGCCTGATTGCCTGGTCCCAAGGATGGAGTGGGTTTCCAGAAAGTGTTGGATTTGGCAATGTGCAGCTTTGTCCAATTATTTCAAGAGGAATGGCACTGTGGTTATCGGTCTGTAGTTGTTAGGTTGTAGGGGGTCGAGGGTGGTTTTTTTAGGAGGGGGCGGACCCAGGCCTCTTTGAGGCTAGCTGGGATAATGCCTGATTTAAAGGATGCATTGATGAAGGCTGTAAAGAGCAGCGCAAAGCAGTCTGCCCAGTCTTTGATGAGCTTAGGCGGGCAAATATCGCCTTTACATGGGAGGGTTTGAGGTTTTTTAGAAAGTTGATAACTTTTAGTTCAGTGACGTCCCTAAAGGAGAAGTCAGGTATGGTGGGCTTAGACGAGGCGGGTGTAGAGTTGGTAGGCTTGGTTCCTGTCTGTTGAAGTAATGCTTTGCAATGGTCTTTGATTTTCTTTTGGAGAAGGTCAATTTTGTGTAGCATTGCAGCTTGGATACTAGCACACCAAGCTTCATCTTTGATTATTTCATCAGGTGTATTGCGGGGGGTGGAGATGAGCTCATTAAACATGGTGAAAATTTCTTTAGAGTGCGATTTGGCATTAGAGATTTGTGTATTAAAGGCGTTGGCTTTGGCAGCGGTGATGGCTGTTTTGTATTGGAGGGAGATCAGGTTGAATTTATTTTTGGCACTACTGCAGGGGTTGGTTTGCCAGTTTTTTAGTGCTGCTCTTTTGGGGGAGCGCATTGAGTGCAGTTCTTCAGTGAACCAAGAGTTGGTGGGTAGTGATTCCTTTTCTTTTTTCCATTCGAGTGGTGCTATTTCATTAATAGCTTTAGTGATGACATCTTTTTAGATGTCTGCTACAGTATTGGGATCATTAGCAAATGGGGGTGCTAGTTCGGGGGTGTTGAGGTAAGAGCGCAGGTGTTCCTCTTTGAGCTTTTTAGAGCTTCTGACTTGTGCAGCAATAGCAGGGGTCAGAGTTTTGTGGTTTCTTGTGATAGGGACAGATAATTCGATACAGTTGTGGTCTGTCCAGGGCAGAGAGGTGTTAGAGGTGATGGTAGAGAGGCAATTATGGTCCGCGATCCAGTCTAGAATGCGGCCTATGGAATGAGTTGGATTTACTACTTTCTGGGTGAAGCCTAGGTCACTAGGCTCCTTGGTGAGGGTGACCGCAGGTTTGTCTTTAGTAGAAGGGTTTTAGTGGAGCTTTTGATATTGTTACTGAGGATGTGGATGATGTTTTTCTGAGAGTCTAGGGTGAGGCCTGGGGGATGGTATAGTAAGTGAATATTGATGGTGCTGTTGGGTGATAGTGTGAGTTTAGCCGATAAGAGGTCAGAGTTGTTGGTCGAGGAGTGACTGACAAGTCGGAGCTGGAGGTTCTCCTTGTAGATAAAAGCTACTCCGCCTCCTATTCGTTCAGGTCTGTAAGAGGTGAGTGTATTTGAGAGGTGTCCGTGGCCGTGGGATGAGTGGTGTTGGTGAGGGGGCTTTGTGGAGTGGGTGTGATGGGGCGGAGTGTGGTGTAGAGTTGAAGAGCAGTGAGTGTTGCAAGGAGAGTGAACAGTGTGGTGGTGGCAGCGGCGAGCTTGCAGGAAGCTAAGGGCATGATTGTTTGCTGTGAGGGTTGGGGGTAGTGGTGGGCACAGCCGAATTGGGTTGGGTGGAGCAGATGGTTTCAGAGAGGGCTAAAAAGCATCCTAGGAACAAAATGTAAAAGTGGCCTAGGAACAGCAAGAGGCACAGTCAGAAGGCAAATGTGGTCTATGAGCAACCATAAGGTACAACAAAATGGCACATGTGGCCCATGAGCGACCATAAGGTACAATCAGCAATGGCAAGTAAGGCCCAAGAGCGACCATAAGGTATAATCAGCAATGGCAAATATGGCCCAAGAGCGACCATAAGGTACAATCAGCAGTGGCAAATATGGCCCAAGAGCGACCAGAATATATAATCAGCAATGGCAAATATGTCCCAAGAACGACCATAAGGTACAATCAGCAATGGCAAATATGGCCCATGAGCGACCATAAGGGCCAACCAGCAATGGCAAATATGGCCCAATAGCGCCCATAAGGTACAATCAGCAAAGGCAAGTGTGGCCCATGAGCGACCATAAGGTAAAATTTCTATGGTTTGCAGCAATTTACTTACTCTCCCCGTGACTTAAGGCACTAACAGTGGCGCAAAGGCTAAATGCAGACAAGGCACAGATGAATAGAATGCATAGGCACGGAGGTTAATTGTAGCCAAGGAACGGTGGGCTATGATGCAGGCATATGCACAGAGGGCTGAGTGCAAAGTCTGAACAGAGATGGTTGGTGGTTGGAGTTAATACCTAGTGTATACGTGGTGCATACATGCCATATACAGTGAGGGCAATAGAATAGCGTGCGCGAGTGCAACAGAAGGACTAAGTTTGTACATTCGGAGTCCAGTGGGCGAACAAGGTCATGTGGCAAGGTTGTGGGAGGATGCGCTGAGAGGGTCTGCTTACCATGAATAATGGAGGGTGGGCAGAGTGTCGCGCCCAGCGGCCGCGATGCGGCAAGACAGGCGAAGACAGGATCCTTCATCTTCATCCTTAGTCTTTTGATCCGGTAACCGCCTTCTGGCGTTTGAGGGGCCCGGAAATAGGAGGGCCTGGCGGGCCGGTCTGGGTGCAGCCAATCTGCTACAGGCATAGAGTTGCTGCTAGGCAACAACAGAGCTTTGTGTGTGCCATGCCATTTTAGCGAGCGCACAGCGTGCGGAGCCGTAGATGGCTTGAGGCAGATCAGGGATCAAAATGGGATGTCGGGCCAAGTGGCAGCCTTGCATGTACATTGATGCTTAGTACTATCAATGTTAAAGTAGACGATGTGTCAATGTCTGATCGTCTAACTTCCCCCATTGCATTCTCCCCGTGTACCTTGTAAAGCAAATGTGACAGTGCCTAACATTTTGAATACTACTCCTATTGTTATTACAGCAGAATCACATGATGATGTTGTGATGCTTAAACCAAATAATGGCCCTGATGTTGGGGCAACTATGACAAATTTGGGAGTTTTCAACACTGATTTCGAAATCCTCTCTGATAGCCCTGAAAGGCCCTTAATACATACGAAGTAAAGAGCAGCAGGTTGTTACTAAAAGAATCAATTGGTGGGGCCTCACAATTAAGGAAAACAAAAAATCAGATGTTGGTAAAAAAAGAAAAATACATTGTCTCGAACATTTTTGAGAAATTTAACAATTGAGGAGTCATTGGGGAGAATGCAGATTGGGTCTTTGGAAGGCTCTATCCCCTGTCAAATGTCTCCTCTAATAGAAGAAAGTGCCAGTGATCTTATTGAAAATGAAGATGCTAATACTGCTATTTCTTCACAGGAAATGGATGGAGGGTCGATTATATTGTTATTGTTATTATATTTTCAAAGTGATCTATCTCAATATTGCTGGGGCCCAAAGCTTAATGTGTGATTAGGACTAATAATGTTCCTATTCAGTCTTGTTGCAAAGGGTCTACTACTATGCAAACAGTGATGAGATGATTTCTGATCTTCCTAACAGTGTTCTGGCAGTGACTTTATTGAGACCAGCATCGCACATGTATTTACTATTTACTATTGATCAATGTTTACTAACATAGAGAGGTAAGAGATTTGAATGAATTTTTAAGAATTATTTTAGACTGCATTATGGCCTGGTGGATAAAGGAAACTAAGGGGCATATTTTTTTATTGTGGGATTTGAATACGATCTGTATTCCCCCAGATTTGAAGGGGGAGCTTTGGGACTATGTTCCTGATATGGTGACCTCTGACTTTAAAAGCCTAGTGGGACAAAAGTGGGTTTCCTCGTTAGCCTGGGTTGGTCTCCAGTTATTGAATGGACAGGTCCAGGGAGATGTCAACAGCCAACCAACATTGTATCGGGGTCTTAGCAAGTCTACTTTGTGGACCAAAGTTTTTTGATACTTCCATCAACTTTCAAATTGTGAAACATAATTGGAGCAACCAGTGTATTTTAAAGGTAATTTTTAGCAAGATTTTATTTGCACCAATTAAGGGTGGCCCTACTAGTTTGCGAGTTGGTGAGGGAAGGAATCATATTCAATGGATCCCACATAATATTGGTCTTTTTAATGCTTATTTTGGAAACATGATGAGATGCTCCATGCTGGAATGGAAGCTGGAAGCATTTGACGAGGCCCATTTTGATTCGTCCTTAGGTAATATATTGGGTCATTTGGAAAGAGATGCTGGTGTTTAAACAGGCAAAATGAAGAAACAGCATTTGCATGTTTATGATGAGCAATTGGCAATCCAAAAACAAAATATGAGGAAGTTGATCAGAGAAATTAAGCTCTCCAAAGAGGGTTTGAAGCTCAAATTAATAAGTGTGAGAAAATTAAGCAGAAATATCTTGTAAGTGATTTCAACCCAGTACTTCACCTAAGTCACTGCCTAGTGTAGGATGCACAATTGAAACCCTTAGTTATATATTTTTGTCTATAAGTTCTTTCATTTCTGAATGATGTTCCCTTATATCACGCCCCTCTCTTTGAATCCCCCCTGGTCTCACTGAACCAGGAAGAAGGCTGTTTTGCAAAGTTAAAAATATTTATTTTATGATTTCACAATATATATATATATATATATATATATATATATATATATATATATATATATATATATATATATATCACACTATTTAATATTTATACAAGGATAACCAATGGGGTGATGTTACAATCAACAATCTCTTTAATCAGAAGGAGTATGGATAGGAAAAATAATGCAGCATAGAATAATACTTTGTGTGGGTTCAGTCAAATGCAATGCCACTCTTTCCCCCTGCACACTACTCAATCCCCCCCAATATGCAGTATGAAGAGATGGAAGGAGAACACAGGTTTCAGGAAATACAGAATTCAACAAATTCAGTTTCAATCCCAATTTCCCCCGTCAAACTCAGAGAGAAATAGGAATGATTGCAAACGGGTCAAATGCTTTTGAATGTGGCTTTGAATGAATGGTTAAAAACACTGAAAAATGGATTGAATTCACTAAATAGGTTTCAATACTGGTGGGAGCCACTTTCTATGGTTTCAGATAAACACTAGTAATGATTATTGAGTCACTAGCAGATTGAACACTTAATTCTGAGGTTGGATGCAAAGAACAGTTGTTTTACACATGATGAAATTGAGCCAAACGAAACATTTGTGGCAAACTTTTCTGCGCGCGGGAAGCGCGATTGCGGAATAACTAGAAGGAGTTGGAATGCGTTTTTATGGATTCGTTAGAAAGCTGAGGATGTTAGCTTCAATTCGGCGCTTAAATTCAGTTCCTAGCATACACGAACAGAAGTTAGGAAGGTTTTAGTAGAGGTCAGTTTTTCTCAGAAAGGGTCAACATTTTCAAATGAAAGATGCACTTTTGAACATTACAAACAATATTTTCTTTACACTAGGGAGTCTATGAAGCCAAAAGCTACACAACAGCGCAGCCACCAACACAGCTATGCCTCTGGATGGTTTCTACCTGCCGAGACGCTTGTCTTTCTTCAGCAAATATATTAGCGCAATATAAGAGAGTGGGTTTGGATAGGATTACTTATTGATAAGATATTTGCTATGGACAATTCTGTGCTATAGATACTCACTACTACTGTTTGGAATGGACCCGTCAGGGATCTGGTCAAAGATTTCTGGACTGGAATTCTGCTAGCCCACCGGACGGGATTCAGGCGCTCGGGTTCTGCACTCAGCATGGCACTCTGGACACTGCACGGCACTCTGGACTGGATCTGACGGGTTGGTTCTGGTTCACATCTATCTGGTTACAGCTCTGCTCTACTGGTTTGGATCTCTGGATTCTAACAAGAATTCTTAGCAAGAAAGCAGAAACAGCACAGCCAGGCTGTTCTTTTTGGTTTGTTCCCCTTGGAGGTCTGGGGTAAAATCTGGTTTCAGGATTTTAAAATGCAAAGCTGAGAAAGGTTCAGCTTGGGAATTGGGCCTCTCTGCTTTCAAAGTTCTGGAGTCTTGGATATGGATTTCTCTTGCAAAGTGCTCCGCCAGCAATCAGTTGATGGCTGAATCTGTGTGTGTCCCTCTATGTCCTAAGCTGTCTATATTTATGTATTTCCAAAAAGGGTGGGTAGGCTGAATTATACTAGGCACACCGTCTAGGAATCCTATTGTTTAGGGTCTGTCCTCTCCCCTGATTTGAGAAGGAAATCTGGTGTCATGATGATGCTATATTTTACAATCCAGGGAGAACCTCCTGTTTGTTTCTGCACAGTAAATCTATTTTTCATATAAAGCATATTTGCAATATTACCAACTTGCTAGCAATAATATATTTACATCACAGATTTAGTGGAGCAAGTATACGTCCGAGCCCCATCTCGGTGAGAGCTTCGGTTCAGATTTCACAGTTTTTCGCACTTTTGGTCGGGTACCCAATGTCATATTTGTCCACATTTTTATACATATATGCGCATGACATCTGGGCAAAATCCTGTAAAGTTTCATATTTCAAGCATCATCACAATTGCTACAAAACCACAATGTCTGTAGTCATGTCCCTGAACATAGCACAGAGTTCTGAGTAGTTTCAAAAGGTGACCAGAATTTTCATGTTAACAACACTATATTTCACAGATTTTTACAATTTTGCACAGTTCTCTGTCAGTCTTTTCCAAAAAGATACTTTCTTGTGGTTTACGGATACACATATATGTCTGTCCCACCCCCAAAGGTTTGATGGCCCAAGAGCAATCCAGGCCTCTCTTCCTGCTGGCAGGAGTTTTTGTTGACACTTGGATTTGCATACCTCTTCAGTCCAGGAAGTCTATTGTCTCTCCCAGGGGCAGCAGAGCAAAGTCTCCTCCCCCTTCATTAACATCTGACTGAGAGTTCCAGGGGCAGAGAGCAAAAGGAAGGTACTTTTTGTTTGGGGCACACTTTGGAATTTGCCTTTGAAGTTCTGTGGCTGGCATCAGAGATTACTTTAACACACTTTGTTTAAATTTATCTTTGATAAAATAAACTTACATTTTCAGAAATAGACACACATATCTCTAATTCCAGTCTGTTTACAACATAGAAATTAAATAATGGCAATCTATATTGCTTTTCTTGGCAAGTCACTTCTTTTCAACAATTTGATTTTAATGCACCAGTTTAAACTCCTAATGCACTTAACTGACAGCTGTCATGCAGGCAGTCGGTGGTACTGCGCCCATATTCTGACAGATTTTCCCAGGCAAGCACCTTTTGTTTTTGTGGATATTCTTGTGATGAAATCTGCTTCTCCTGACATTGTGCGCTTATGGGTATTCCTTAAATAAGGTGATAGTTAACACCCAGCAAGGATGTTGGATCTTTTCTGATGTTTGGGAACTATTATTTTGCAATTTCACCAGCCATGGAAAATCGGATTTTAGAGCACTTTTGGTTTTCCTGGCAGTGAAGCACTGCCTTTTCAGGTAGTTCCATTTCCCTCTGTGGGCAGCCCAATGACAGGGTTTGGCAGTGGGGTTTCCTGTTCTACCACTGACACAGGCAAAGTAGATTGCAAACCAGTTTTTTCCGGTTTCACTGTGCACTTCTTTAGAGGTTTTAGCGTGCACAGGGCTTTTTGCGGCCATTCTGTTGGTTCTGGTGAAAGCAGCACACACTGATGTCGCAGGGCAGAGCCTAGTGGGTCAACACATCCCACAATAGGAATTTCTGCAAAACACGACTTGCATATTTTTTGCAGAGGTATGCAGAAAATATGTTGAATACATTAATTAAAAGGGATAATACATCGTTCTGGGGTCTGGTGAATGCACAAGATGTTCCTTCTGCTATTGTTCAGTTGAATGCTGTTTCAGAGTATGCCTGGACTAAACACTTAGAAGAATTGTATGCCCGAATGAGAATATTATCTGTATTTCTATAACTCCCTTAGAAAAACCTGTGAATAAAGATAGGAGGCTTTATATTGACTTTGAGGAGGTCTATGAGATTATAGTAAGCAGTAATAACTCGAGGGCTCCTGGCCATAATGGCCTCATGAAGAATACTCTTAAAGCTGATTCAAAAAATTGGGCTACCTCACTGACAATTATTTTTTTGTAGTGTTGTTAAATATTCATGCTTTCCACGATCCTGGCAAACAGTGTATGTGGTCCTGATTTATAAGAGATGCACCAGGACTGAAGCAAAGAGGTATCGCCCTATATCGCTAATTAATGCATTTGGAGAACCTGCTCTTCCGTAGACTATGTAAATTGCAAACCGGTTTTCGAAGGGGACATTCCACTAATTTGAATGGTTTTATTTTTAGGATGATACAAGAATATGCATGGGCTGATTCTTCTAGGTGCACCTATGTGTCCCCAATTGATCTATCAGCCACTTTTGACATGGTGGACCGTAGAAGGCTATGGTCAAAGTTGGATTCCTGGGGCCTGCTGAGTGGCCCGGTGTCATGTAAGGGGTGTGCATGAGTACTCAGGTATATGAGTTAGATTAAAAAGGAAAGGAGATATGTCTCGAAGGATTGTAACTAAATCTGGTTTGAAGCAGGGGTGTGGTTTGGCCCCTTCCCTCTCTGACATTGCAGAATACCTTTCTCGTCATACCTTTGTTTCCCTAAATTGGGTCACTTTGCGAAACAAGACACAAATACTTGGGAAAATTCCTGGAAGAATCAACGTTATATTTATTAGAGGAATGGTGGCTAATCTTAAAATGGGGCAGAAGGCTATCACTGACGCTGGCACTCCTGAATTTGGTGAAGTACATTTTTGAAATACTGACTTGAGTAGAAATTAACTATCTGCCGGATACAACTTTTGGAACTTTTGATGTGACATCGCTTATGTCTTGACCGTTGAATAAGGGACCACTATTGGGTTTGCTTCTCTCTCTTTTTCTTTTTTTCTACTTCTTTTTCTTCTTCTTTTTCCTTTTTTTCTTCTTTTCCTGAGAATGGTTAATGCATCACTGTCACTATATTTCTTTATTGTTTCCTACTTGTGGCTTATGGAATTGAGCTAAGTAATTTCTTTTTTTTTCTTTGTTATTGCTCTACTTTGCTGCTTTCTTTATCTTTTTCCATAAAAAGATGTTTAAACTGTATAGCATTTAAAGTTTACCTTTGATACCAATTGTTGCTTAATAATAAAAAAAAACTTTGTGAAACTATAGATAGCATATGCTGATGACTTTCTGCTTCTGGACAATACTAAGATAGGGCTTTAGAGACTCATATCCACTTTTTCACCTTATGCCATCTGGCTAAAACCAGAATCCTGAGAGGCCACCAGGGGGCGCACTCATGAGTCCAGCTTGAACGCGTGTCTCCCGACCCAATCTGCCAAAAAGTGGATTGAGCCCCCACTTTGACGCCCCTCCGGGTGGAGGTATTGATGAGTATTTGGTTGCTTGTGGCACCGACCACACATCAAAGAAAAATGGAGAAGTTCGGGGCCTGAGGAGCCGAGTAATCCAAGGTTTGAAGGGCAGGAGGAAAGTGAAAATGCTACTGTTGGCTTGGAGCTCTGAGACGAAGGCCCGGAAGTGTCCTGCAGGGACATAGCGGGCCTGCCACTGGAGCGTCCAGGGTGTGACTGCTCCGAGCTAGCCAAGCGACCTGCCCGGGCCGCCTCTCATACTGACACTGCCTTCCCGGGAGCTGTGCACTTCCTCTGCAGACACAGAGACATTGAGAAAAGTTGCAGTAATTCCTCCCCCGGCTGCTGTTGGGAGCTTGTCCTCGTTGGGCCCTGGAGGCAACCTGCAAGAAGGCTGGGGGATGTGAAACACGCACCGGTCAGCAGATACTGAGCACCCAGTATAATTCTGATCCTAGGGGGTGCAGAATCAATGCCTGCAAAGCATCCAGGAATATAATCACCCCGGTGGAGGGCTCTGAGAGCTTTGGCATCTATTATGGAGATGTGGGCCCCATGGCCAGGAAAAGGGGCATGTGCCCGCCGCATTGCTCAGCTGCCTGTTGAGACTTTGGGTCACAGTGCGCATTCTGCCCAGGGATATGCAGTGACAAGGTGTGGGCCCCCAGGCTTGGACCAGGGGCATGTGCCCGCCTTGCTGGATGTTTGCTCAGAGGTGGACAGTTGGCAGTGACTGTGATCTGTCAGTGGTGGTGGAAACAGGTTAGGGATACTGACAGACTCTCTGGAATAACGGGTTGATCCGAATGCCTCGGAACCAAAGTGCAAGAGACCGCTGGGGAAGGCAATTAAGGGGGAGCCAGGCGACACAGTCCCCACCATTGAGTGAAGAGGTGGTGCTGGGAAGGTACGGCGGTGCATGGAGGGAATCTCCACCAGGGGGTGAGGAGGTAGTACACAGAGAAAGGGCTGGAAATTGAGGTTGGAGCCTTTTGAATTCCCTCGTAACCTGGGTTTGCGAAGGGCTGTCAAAAAGGGGACAAGGCAGGAGGGAGGTGAGGACCTTGTATCCACAAATGAAGACATTGCCTTGCTCCTTGGAGAGATACAAAAAATGAGGGCAGACATTGGAGACCAAGTGGACAAAATAAAACTTAGAATTGACAAATTGGACGAGCGGTTACAAGTCATGGAGAACAATCAATCATCTGTAGATTCCTTGGAGACTCAGATGGATATGTGGATGGCAGAGCTCGAAAGGAGAGAGGGGAAAATCGCTCTCACGATGGACGATTTTTGAGAATTGGGAATGTAAGAATAACCTGAGATACTTTGGGATCCCGTTAAAAGAGGGGGAGACTGAGAGATCTGCGGAGAATCACCCACGAGTCGGCGACAATCTTGTTCGGAGATGATACCATTGATGAACCGAAGCTTGATAGGGTCCACAGAGCAGGCGGCTCTGGTAGAGGCCTGAGGTCAGTCTTTGCCCGCTTCCATATTTAGCCTGATGAAGAATAGATTTTGGAAAAAGCGAGGAAGATTAATTTGGTGTCACTGGGTAATGCAAAAATCACCATCTTCCAGGATCTGTCCTCATTCACATTGGCCAATCGGCGCCTGTGCATGCCTCTCACAAAATGGCGGAATGAAAAGGGGTTGAGGTAGAGGTGGGGCTTCCCCTTCTCCATTTCTTTTGAGGTTGATGGGTATAGCTACAAATTGATCACAGAGGATGATATAGATAGGGTTATGGGAGAGCTAATGGAGACAGAGGATCCCACCCTTGAGGGTGGCCCCATGAACCCAGAAGAAAGACAGTGGTTTATGAAAGGTCCGAACAGGCGCAGAGTTCCAGCAACAAGGAAATTCAGGAAGCTAAACACTTCCCTTGCCGGAACCTCATGACTTGGGTGATGTTTCTTATATGAGGTTGACAATAATTGGAGGCTGCATATGCAAAGGGTTGATGGCCTTGTTGCCCATAGGTTTGGAGGGTGGGGCCTACTAGGAGGTAGAATGAACTTGAGGGGGTAAATACCTTCCCGATTGAGCATCAGGCTCGGCATCATGCCGAGAAAAGGGAACAATCTCTGAGTGGGACATTTGGCATGGGTGGTTGAGGGGCTGTGGGGCGTTTCTGGGGTATTTTTGTGAACTAAAAGTTTGGGGCTCTTACTAATTTTGGCATCAGTGGCGGCTGGTGACTATGAAAGGTGGTGGGGTGTAAATTTGCTGGGGCGAATTTGGAAGCAAGAGAGCGCAGCAAGTCAGCCCAATGCATATCAAGAGGGCTAGAGGGGATTTTCCCCCCTGGGAAAACTTCGGAGAAAGGGCTTCCAAAATGTGAAATTTGCTGCCAAACCCACACAAACATGACCTAAAAAGCATTAGGTTTTAGCTACTAATTGTGGTACATTATTCTTACGTATGCAAGTGTGATGGTGAAGTATTTTACAGCAGCTTGCATTGAGAATAGCTGGCACTATGTTGTATTCATAAAGAAATTCAATTACCTCTGAAGGGGTAATTTCCAGGTATGAAGGCAGTTGAGGGGCAAGGCTGCTCCCATTGGTGTCAGTACCTGACTGATTTGCATATGGCTGGACCCCTTTTGCAATGGCACAGCTCGGCGAAAAAACAGTGGTGTGGAAGGTTGCCCAGAGCAGTGGCAGTGACACAGATTAATTCAAAAGCTTCCACCATTCACGTTTTTGTTTTCAGTGCAGTGATGAAACACTGCAGATATTTAGTCAACTTAGAAAATGTGTATCTTTCCTAACATTACAGAGGCGGAGGAGGAACAGCAGACATCCCAAAAATGCTGCAAAACGACCAGTGTGACTTGCAGGTTCAAATTCCGGCAAGAGCAACTCAGACTTTCATCCTTCCGAGGTCGAGGAGTATCAACTTCGGTTGGGTGATATATTGTATGTTAATATGTTCTATGTAAAGCGCTTTGGTGAAAACGCTATATATAAATAACACTTCATTATCACATAATTTAAAATGCAATTCTGCAATGGAGCCTTTAAACTGTACATGATAATGTTAAGCATGCACACTATCATGTGTAGTTATTTTCTTGTACTGTGGTTTCCTTCCTTCCTATTTATGAAAAACGCCATTCTTTCTGCGTGCTACACTTGCTTCTCCCCACAGCACTCTCTGATGCACACTAATAAGATCACAAATGTAATGAATACTGCTTCAAAAATTAAGGCGAGTGCAATGAGAATGTGAAGTTCCTTGAAGCCACTTTATTACAGGAAGTTTAATTGTGTTGGTCTGTGATCATGCAATCGGCTCATTAATGGCAACCCATTCACATAAAAACAGGGCGCAAAGTGCGACCTTAACCCGGAAATTGCATTTCATTTCTTTATTTTGGAAGATGACATAAAAATGCATGCTTTTTTACCATTACTGGGACCCCTGCCTTGTGATGGCGAATATATGGCAAAGGCCTGAAATGGGGTAATTTTAGAGACATGGGGCCTCATTACACGGAAGGCGGTGATCCAGGGTGCTATTAGCACCCTGGACCATGCCGGTAAATTACCGGCACCGCCTTGGCGGTAAGGGGATTTACCGCCCCATTCCAAGGTTGGAGGGGCGGTAAATCCCCCTTCCGCCATTGCCCTTCCCCATTCCCATTTCTGCCTCATAGGGCTCTATGGGAATGGGGAAGTCGCTAATTACGGCACCACAATTTTGCGGTGCCGTAATTAGCTCCGAGGTCCCTTAGCGGGTTGGTTTTTAACGCCTGCAAAAAGCAGGCGTTAAAGCACCAACCCGCTAAGGGACCTCGTAGTATGGCGGTAAGGGTTAACGGTCACCGTTGCCATTAACGGTGACCGTTAACCCTTACCGCCGTCCGTGTACGGTGTTAGTGCCAACCAAGTGTCCTGCAAATGGGATTGCATAAAAACGGTTTCTAAATATATATATTTCAGACCATATACTACAGTGCAGTATTACCACACCCTTTACGCAGTGTCCTCCTGCATATACCCCGCCCTTGCTAGCGCAGATGCATGCTCACGAGGAATGGTGAGCCCGACACAACAGAGAAGAGAGCAATGAAAGAAGACACATCGCAAACGTTGCCTGGTGCAGTGGCCCCTGAACGGTTTGGCTCTTTCTGCTACCACTGATGAAACGTCATTTCTCCTAATCTTCACAGCTATGTGTCAGTCTTCTCTGCAGGGGCCTTAACTCCCCATACCACAGTGACCATGAGCTTCTCTTGAGGCCATCGCTCTGGCACTATGTATCTTTCAGTGGGTATGCCACCCCCACCTGCATTCCTCACCAAATGAACTATCCAATCCATGGCTCGAGTGGCGCACTGAGTTCGAAACCTACCTGCCCTACTTCACAACTCATTGGTTACTGAAGGACAGTGATGGTATGCCTGGCCATGCGCCTGTGGTATTCCTGCTTCCTTAGGGTTCATATGGTTGTAGATGGCAGCATCTAATCGTGATTGCCCACAGACCAGTACTATGGAATCTCTCTCGGGCCATAATGGTGTCTAACTGTTCATGCCCTTATTACAGTGCTAATGCAAGCCCGCCGAGCCCTCACATCATTGCAGAGGGTAGTGTCTAACTAGCGTCCTCATACCAGTGCCACAGCAAGCTGTCTTCTTAAGCTTTATATTATAGGAAACTGCAGGGTCGCACTAGGAAAACGGACTCCAATGCCGTCTGCTACTCCCTTTTATTAGAACTGTTTGCTCACAGTGCAGAAGCTGCAGGACCGCTGCTAAGGGGTCATACATCATTGACCAGAAGAAAACATGTCCACCCTTTCATGCACTTTTGAATAAATAATCAGCCACATGTGCGAGAGCTCAATCCCTGCGAAATATAGATACCCTGCTCGGCATTGGGAATTCACCAGGAGACCATTGTGAGCCTGCAATGTTTTCTGTTGCAGGTGACTCACTCTGGAAGCACCGAAACTGCCTCAGCAGCTTTGCAAAGGTACTGCACTACAATCCAAGATGGCCCATCCATCCCTCACTTAGAGTTAACTGCACGGTGGCAAGCTTTAACGTCGCTTCGTGAATGCTGCAAGTTTCCGCAGACAACCATTCACACAATGGGAAGTGCAGGTTGGGCTGCCCCCTAGCAGCTGCCACTTTTGCGAAATGCAACCATGCAAAATCAAATTTAATAATCAAAATACAAATAAAACAAGCGTTTTTAATGTAGGTCTGTTTTATGTTCACTCTGCAGATAATCACCCTAAATAAAGTGAAACTGTTCATACCCCTACAGCGCTTGCAATGAGTAATTGTTTGCGCTGGGGAAAGCTCACCCCCAACTTGAAATTAAGTGCAGGGGGAGATCGCATTTTCGCACACATGCTGTGCAATTCAACAGACTGTAGGCCACTGTGCCCATCTCTAAATGGGGGCCTCTGTCACTGTTTGCATTACTGCTGCTGCAAAAAAGCCTGGTGACTCTGCTTTCACCAGCACGTCCTTGGAGCTACAGTCCTGCCTGCCAACTTCAAGCAGGTTTCAATAGGTGCTTAACATTGTTCTAGAATGTCAGACGCTTTATGCTAGGTAGGCTGCAAGCTCCTTCCGAATCTATCGACGGTGACCGTGATCGGTAATTCGTAACCAGCTAATAGTGCACTGTTACAGTGCCAAAGCGAAATGCTATGGATCAATCCCGATAGCGCGCTGGGCAGCAGCACGACTCCCTCTCTATAAATATGCACTGCATGAAAGAAGCCAAGTATGCACAATTCAAGTAACACGCATGTGTAGTGTGTCATTGCTGCACTGAACAAAAACATATTTGGAAAAAAAGCAAAACCAATGAAGGAGGCAGCTACAGATAGCACCACGCTCGGCTTGTGTCTCAGTCTCGCCTGGCCTACATCAATGCTCATCCATGACCCACCAACTCTGATAGTGCCACTGTGGCAGCCTGCTCACCCCCCCCAACTCCCAGACACAGGCACAGTACTTACCGTGCAGTAGTCAAACGCTGTCAAGTACATTTTTGGATTCAGCTCGGGGTGGGCCAGGGCGGGCCACACACACATTCCAAACTCAAGAAGGCAAGGCCAACTAGGCCGCAGTACGCACACGTGGCTCAGGCCTGCTCTGTGACTGCCCATCACCCACCCCACACATGACCATAATTATTTTCATTGGCTGGCAAACAACCAGTGAAAACTGTATAATCTGTCACTGTTACTAGGCAGTATTTCACTGCGCTTTTTGCGCACAGAATATAGATGTATACTGGTGGGGCCGGGGCCACTGCTCTTGCGCCCCGCCAGCCTCTACATTCCAATGCTACTAGTCTGCTAGCGTAAAGTGCGTGGAGCTACGACAAGCTCCATGCACTATAATGAAAAGAAAACTGTGTTAAATGGAACGCGCCCCTGCTGTGGCAAGGCAAGGTACATCCAGCCATGCGAGCAGAGCGATAGGAGATTTATTTATGTATCACGTTGTGATCACGCCGCCACGTTTAACAAATCACACAGATTACAATAATTCCTTTTCTCTCTGCACTCCAGGAGGGGGTGGCGCCCCCACGCCCTAAATAAGGAGCCACTACTGGTTGGCATTATTGTGAAAGTGGTTGAGGCGACCCTTTGGATCGGGTCCTATCAGTGGTCCGGCGTTCGTCCAGTGATGCTAACTGGAGGGGGCCCAGGTGCCGCTAGGGAGGTGGGGGGGAGGGGGGAAGAAGTAGTGTTGGGAAAGGGGTTTAAAGGTAGTGGGGGAGCGTTTGTTTTAGGTTTCTCCACTGACCCGGGGAGAAGATGTTCTGTTTCAGGGGTAGTCTGTCCAGGTTGATCTTTCTGCTATAAGACTAAGGTGACCTGAATAAGGGGGGAAAGGACGACCATCTTCGAATCTGCACACTGAATGTAAAAGGGCTGAATTCACAAACCAAGAAGTCCTTGGTCACCAGGGAATTCAGAAGAATGGGAATGGATATTCTCTTTCTCCATGAAGGAGAGGAAAGAAGGATCCCATGTGGTCTGCTGGGGCAGGTGTACTGCGAATCGGGAGAGGCAAGGGAGGGAGGGTTGGGCATACTAATACACAAAGATTGAAAATGGAAGTAAAGAAAGTGTGGTGCTTTGTAGAGGGGAGGGCACAATTGTTCTCGGGCCCTATGAGGGGGATTCGAACTACATTGATGGCGCTTTACGCCCCCAACCAGGGACGGATGCATTTTCTCAAGCCCATCTTGGCAAAAGTTTGGAACGAGGAGGAGGGGCGCCTGATCGTGGGTGGGGATCTTAATATATGGGCTAACTGCCAATTGGATAGAAGGTCCCTGGGTTTGGAAGTCACAAGGATCCCCTCAACGGGTAGAGGAGGATTGCAGGCGCGTCTGGACACTCATGGCTTGAATGATTCGTGGCTCTTTTTTCACCCCCAAGAGAGGGGATTCACTTTCTATTCCTCGCCCCATGGCTCATAAACATATATACACTACCTTTGTGTTTCTTGGGACCTTATGCAGTGGGCCCTGGGCTCTGAGATCCACCCAATCGCTTGGTTCAACCATGATACGGTTTCCCTGGACCTATTTTGGTCAGAGTTGAATCCCGGAACCACAATATGGCGATGCAATGAGTCCCTGTGGAAGGGCCAGGTTTTTCGGGAGGAATTTGAGGTGGCAATAAGCAAATATTTTACCTTGAATGACACAGGGGAGGTGGACTTATCCACGGTTTGGGTAAGGCAACATGGAGGGGACTCCTGATTAGAGAGGGGGCAACAAGGAAGAGAGAGAGATACTTGCAAGAGACCAGGTTATGGAAGGAGATAGGGGTTTTGGAATGGTGTATACAATCTGCAGAAATGGAAGTGGGAGGATGGATAGAGGAGGTGAAGGGAAAGGGGGAAATGGGGTGGAGCTCAGGCTGCTGGAGGAAAGTAGGATTATTCGGATGCTGCAGTTTCTGAAGCAGAATTACAATGAGAAAGGGGATAATGCAGATGCCATACTGACAGCGCGATTGAGAGGCCAGTGAGTGGAAATATGGATTCCCAAAGTGCACGGCCAGGGGGCACACTAGAAACATCTGCAAGGGGAGTTGTGGAGACTTTTGCAGACTTTTATGAAGACCTATGTAAGGAGAAGGCCTGCCCGGAGGAGGAGGATTCAGGGGCTTACTTGGAAGGAGTGCCGGCGCTGACTCTGGAGGAGACAGCAGGATTTCAGGCCCTTATCACGTATGACGAGATCTTACTGGCTATACGTGGGTTACGACTGGCGAAGGCGCCAGCTGATGATGGGTACACTGCTGGTTTCAACAAGAGGTTTGCGAGTGTCCTTGCCCCTTACCTGGTCAAATTATTCAACAATATTTCTAAAACAGGTAGGGCACTGAAGACCCTTGTTCGGGCCCTTGTTTCAGTGATGCACAAGCAGGGTAGAGACCCAGGGGCCTGCTGTTCGTACCGCCCTAGTGCACTCCTGAACGTGGATTCAAAAATATATTTGCGCCTTGATGTTTATATGCCATATCTAGTGCATTCTGATCAGGTGGGTTTCATAAGGGGTAGTCAAGGGGCAGACATGATGCGCAAGTCCCTTCACCTGATTGAGGTGGCCAGAAGGGGGGGCAAACCCACGCTTTTATCTATTGATACAGGTAAAGCTTTTGACAGAGTGGATTGGGGCTTTTTGAAGGCAACGCTCCTTAATTTTGGTAAAGGGGCTCTGTTTTTACAGGGCATATTGGCGTTGCACTCCAAACCGAAGGCTTGTGTATCTGCCAATGGGAACTTCTTGCAATGGTTTGGATTGGGTCAAGGCACAAGACAGGGCTGTCCCCCATCGCTGCTTCTCTTTGCTCTTTCCATGGAACCTCGGGCCCACATGTTGCGTGTCGACCCTAGAGTGGAGGTCATCTCGGTGGTGGTGGGGAGGGGGTGGAACACAATTGGGCTTTTATGCTGATGACATTTTGCTTCATCTTACGGATCTGTGCTCCTCAGTACCAGCGACAGTGGAGATAGTGGAACAATATGGGTACCTTTCGGGTTTCAAGATTAATACAGGGAAATCCATTTTGTTTCCGCTGACTCAGTTGGGAAGTGATGTTAGCCTTGGGGATGCGGGCAGAGGAAAACCAGTTGTGTTATGTGGGGTCAAATGTCATAAGGGAGTTAAACGGGTTGTAAGAGGCCAATTTTCCTCCACATTTGCTGAAATTATTTGGGGACCTGGAGAAATGCCGTAAGTTGACAATGTCATGGCTGGGTCAATGGAACACTATAAAGATGAACTTTCTGCCAAGAATTCTGTACATATTTCAGATGATTTAGACTTACATCCCAGACTCTATGTTTCGTGAGGTTAAGGGTCATCTCTTACAGTTGCTGTGGCAGGATAGAAAAGCATGGGTGGCATATGAAGTCCTGGTCCTTCCGAAAGAGAGAGGGGGTGAACTTCTTGGATGTTCATCGATATTGGAAAGCGGTGCAACTAAGGGTTCTAATTCAACACTTGAGAGAGCAGGGGGACTGTCAATAGGTGGGCTTGTAAAATGTCCATCTCAGACCGGCAACGGTAGGTGAATGAATATGGGTGCTGACAGATAAACCCCCGAGGAGGATTAGCAACCACCCCATCCTCGGGACCCTTTGGAATATGAGCGAAAGGGCCCCGAAATGAAGGGCGTTATGGCCTGGCCATCTCCCCTGAGCCATTTATTGGCCCGGGAGTGTGAGACCAGATTTCGAAAATGGATAGATTTCACAGGTGGTTTGAGACGGGTCTCATGAAAATCGGTCAATTGCGGAGGGAGGACGAGTTTATTTCCTTGGTTGATCTGGAAAGGGAGCTGGGGATTGAATACTTGTCAGTGTTCTCATACCTATAGCTGAAGGGAGTGATTACATCTGCAGTCTGGAAGGAAATTGTACAGAGGGACCTAACCCCCTTTGACAAGGTCCTGAATTCCACTTGTGAGATGAAGGGCCTGATCTCTGCCCTCTATAAGGCCTTAGTACAGGTAGGCAGGGGGAGTACAGAGAGAACTCCAGCCAAGTGGCAGAGGGACTTGGGAATGGAAGTGGATGATGCACTTTGGCATAGAATGTTTTGCAAAGCATAAAAAGTCTCGACCACTTGCCAGTATAAGCTTCATGCGAGCAAACTGCTCCATAGGTGGCAATATGACCCTGACCGTCTTTCTTGGATGTTCCCAGGGGTGAGCCCCATTTGTTGGCATGAATGTGGGGAGCCGGCTGATTTTTGGCATATGTGGTGGATCTGCATAAAGGTCCAGATTTACTGGGATGTGGTGTTGGGTTGGATCAGAGATCTAGAAGTAGTCCCTAGGGTCAAGAACCCATTGCTAGTATTATTTGGTTTAGAATGCACTAATGGGGAGCACAATGGATTGCCACAATTACCTCATTCTTTGCTGCTGGCAAGGAGAGCATGTTTGGCAATGCATTGGAAGAGAGGTCCACTCCACAGTAAGAAGAAATGGATTACCACAGGGAAGAATATATATGTGATGGATCAAATCACAACGGCTATTCTCGAGAAAGGGGGTAACATTGAGATGGAATGGGCTGAATTTCGGGCTAGATATATGCCTGACTGCTCTTTATCTGGCAGACTGTCAGATTGTGGGCTGGCAGGTTGAGGGCTGTTGGGAAAGCAGAAGCAGACAAGGGGGGTGTGCTTTACTGTGTGCAATGAGATGTACGCTCATATGTAATGGTAAATGAACAAATTCCAGGTACTACTATAGAGAAGATGAGAAGACTTTGAACCGTGTTGTTATACCGCGGGTCAAGTGGACATGTTGAGGTTTTTGGGGGGTGGGATGAGGGTAAAATTAGTCAAATGCGGTTGACACTAAGTTGGGCAATGTAATGTGGTTTTTCGATCCTTGGCTTATGTTGCTTTTTGGCTATGTGGTATTTTTTAACACTGCAAAATTCTAATAAAGGTAAATTTAACACAAAAAAACAGATTCCTGGCTGTGACAAGAGGCAGAAAGCACGGTATTACTCCATGGGTCTTTGAAAGTACTAAAATTAAAAGCAGCCCGGGTGTTGTGTACCTAGTGTTTCATATAGCCTTGCAAACAATATATTTGAATATTACTCTTGCTCTTACGCAGAAGGCAAGATGCCTGTCTAATCAGCTCTTAAAAATTGATAGAAAATGTGGCCGCTTTTCTATTAAGCCTGCTATAATTTTTTATGAAGGAAATGTGGTCCCTAAGATGATTTATGGAATGGAATTATGGTACTATGCCAATTTATTACTGCTCGATCGATTGAAAGCTGCGTTTTGGTGGCGAGTTTTAAATGCCCGAAATGCCGTTCTATTGGCAGCGATCCGATTTGAGTTGGGCCTATCTTCTCTACAGGTGAGAGTATTATGGAGGTTATTATCTTTGTTTTAGAAAATGTTCCTTCCAGTAGAAACAGCTTGCCACCGTGCAGTGCATGATTAATGACCCCTTGGTAGGGCATGCAATCTATGCTGTACATCTGAGGGAGAAATTTGCAACCGTTCTCAATGAGAATCCTGTGAAAGTAAAGAAGGCTCTTTTTGATGCAGACTGGGTTATTACCATAGAAGGTTTTCATGGTTATTCCTAATTACAGCATCTGACATATGAACATAAAAAACGAAGATCAATAGCGCAATATCTAATCTTGTATCCAAATCGTTATTATCGTTCCATCTATATGCAATTTTGTTGAAATTTGTTGCCAACAAAGGATGTTCTTTTGAAAAGGGGCTTGATCACTGCTGACAATGCAACTTGTAGATACTGTAAAGGCAGAGAGTGGGCCTCATTACGTCCCAGGCGGTAAGTTACCGCCTGGGCCGTGACTTTACCACCATGGCGTAAACCACGTTTACGCCATGGTGGTTGGCGGACTTACCGCCCCATTCCGACCTTGGCGGGGCGGTAAGTCCCCAATGCCCATTTACCCTTCCCCATTCCCATTTTTGCCCCATAGGGCATAATGGGAGTGGGGAAGGCGTTAATTACGCCACCGTAAATTACGGTGGCGTAATTAACTCCATGGTCCCTTAGCGCCATGGATTTTAACACCTGCTAAAAGCAGGTGTTAAGTCCGCCATGGCGCTAAGGGACCTCGTACTCAGGCGATAAGGGTCGGCGCTGTTTACGGCGCCGTAAACCCCTTACCGCCTGAGTTGTAATGAGGGCCAGTGTATTGAAATAACTAGGCACTTGGTAATGTATCGTAGTGTGCTTAATGGTTTAAGAATGACTTATCTTTTGAAAATACTTTCTTTAATCAAATGGTCTGAAGATGATGATTTGTGAAGACGTTGTTGTCTCAGAGGTGAATAGTTTGGCTGTCGCTGCTTTTTTTAAAATCTTTGCAGTTGAGCATTTTATGATTCGATCAATTTTGTATATGTAATTATTTTAAATGTAAGAGGGCAATATTATACCATTTTCTAAATGAATGATGATGTTGAACTTAATACGTTTATTTTAATTTGTGAAATTGTGATTGATATGTGAAAATCTGTTTGTACTACTGTGTTCTTTTTGAAAGGTATTTTTTAAACCTTACTCAATAAAGTAAAACATAAGTATCTTTCTCCAAGACAATGAGCAGAGATAAAAAGCATGTTTTTAAACTGGGCGAAGATGCATTTAAGGACTACGAGAAGGGCTATTAATATGCTCATTCAGTGTAAAATCTTCAGGGAATTAGAGGAGTAATTACATAAGTTTTAGTGCTCTCATTTTGTCCTGTGCAAATATGTAAAGTTTCCCATGGCCATGCATGAAAGGTAATTGTGATGAATTGCCATCCGTCATGGGAGTGGAAGCCCTGACATTTTTTGATTTTTGATTTTTGATTAAGTATTGAAATGATATGGGCAATTCCATCTCTGAAAAGGGTAGTCTGCCAATCAGATGCCCCTGTCATAAACTCCATAGTAACGACATAGTGTGTACTTGTGCCCTGCTGTATCAGTATCCTGATTCGCAGCACCTGCTCTACCAGTGACACAGAACAGGTTCAGAGGTCACAGGTGCCCTATTGACAGCTGCAGTGACATCCAAGTCTCTGCAGCACAGGGGCTGAATTTAAAATGTACACCCCTGCTCCAGAAACCATATAATTATGGGTTGACCTTCTGGTGTCAGAATAATCTTTAAACATAAGCCATAGGGTATGATGGATAATATTCTCATTATTATTATAGCCACATCCAGTTGATTTGGAACATTTGTCAGCCTTATGGGTCCAGTTCAGTTGTGGAAGGATTATGTGTATTCTTCCCAGACAAGGCCTACCCCTGTCCACTGACAGGACTGAAACGTCCAGTCTTGCAAGAAAAATAAATGGGACAGTATGGCCTTCTCACGCATGGAACTGGGAAACTTGGGAGATCTACATACATGATTGTCCTGCTAACACCTCCTCCCATTCTGGCACCTAGCAAAAACAGGTGTGACTCCATTAGGCAAAAACAAGGGGGGGGTTCTGGGAGTTTCTCTACTACCGGCCAATATCCCGGTTAGAGTCTCAACCAGAGTCTTTAGCTCACCATCCCTCCACAGAAGAGAAATTTCCACTATATATCAGTCTTTGTCCTGCCCAAGGGCAGTCCAGCAACGAAATGCCTGGCAATTCTCTTCTGAACAAGAGTACCAACAGCAACCCCAGACACGTGTTTCAGCCTGGTTGGGCCCCGTCAGTGAGGCAGAGATGCACCTCTCTAAGAACAGTGAACAAGTGTTCCACGTCTGGACTACCCTAGTAACTTAGGGTGAAAACCCAATGCTACTTAATATGCAAAAACAAGGGGGGTTCTGGGAGTTTCACTACTACCGGCCAATGTCCTGGTTAGAGTCTCAACCAGAGTCTTTAGCTCACTATCCCTCCACAGAAGAGACATTTCCACTACATATCAGTCTTTGTCCTGCCGAAGGGCAGTCCAGCACCGAAATGCCTGGCAATTCTCTTCTGAACAAGCCAGTACCAGCTCACGGAGCCACAGAGGACGTGAGATTACTGGACAGCTATGCAAGAGAACATCACCCTGTATCCAGGTTCAGCTGAGCCTACTACCTCTGTTCTAGGGTTACTGTGAATCTGAATAATTGAGATAGCATGCTAAAATAAACACTTTCCCCAAACTTCTGGTTTTCCTAACCCCCTTTCTTGTCCTTTTGCCGATGCACCTACGTTGTTCTTCCCTTCTCACTTCACCACAATGGTAACTGGCACTGTATACATGGGTAATACATAATGATACATAAAAAGCAGACACAATCAGAAACTAGTTGTTTAACTTATTACGCTTGGGGTTACAGCTTCCCCGTATGAAGACCTATGGTGACCAGGTTATTTATTTATTTTATTTTAATGTGTGCAATGCGCCACATGCCCGTGGTCCTCAGGGCGCACATGAAACGTAGACAGGACAAAAACAAAAAAGAAACAAGAGAAGTGGTAAGGGAAGAGAAGGGGGCCAGGTTGACAAGTCACATGCCAATAAACAAACAAATGCCCCCCTGCGAGTTATGGTTTGGTTAACTTCAATTTAACAAAATGGATTTGGGCGCTAACCAAAAACAATGTGTAAAAGGAAATCCCACGACCGGCTGGAGTTGGCAAAATATTTGTAGCCACTGATAACGACTTTGTTGGCGATCATTTGTGCTACATCAAAGGACAGCCACATTTGACAACCCTTATATTACCCATTGCAAGTTTTGCGCATGTATCTTTTGTGGACATTTTTCAGTTAACCCCTTTCAAATTAAAATGAATAGCATAGAAGTGGCATGCCAGGACTCAATATTGACTCGTGATTTCCCTCCTGGGTCCTCTTGCGAATAGTGCGAATTCGGTGTCCCTCTGTCTGAACACACATGTAACGATTCTTGCACCACACGACAACCAGAAAGAACATTGCTGGAAGAAATAAACACACTCAAACCAAATCCTGCAGCCTCCCGTGTGTTGCAAAGTAAACCCCTGGAAGCTTGGTAGCTCCCAGGATGTTGTCATAGATCACGTGGCAGTAGCCACATGACCAACCTAATAAAAGTAACAGGCCGCTTCCGGCTCGTCAGTCTGACCACCATCCGGCTCCAGTGTCGTCTCTCCTGCACCATGCTGGTGCGGTGCTGCATGCGCTGGGCCCAGGGACGGGGCCCAGCTCGAGGACGGTGCCCCTGCCAGGCAACACCGTCCGGACGGTGCCCCTGCCGGGCAACGCTGTCCCTGTGCATCCACCCTGCCCTGTGAGGTGGACTAGGGTGGCGACCCCGGCTTGGGTGCCCTCCCTGGCCACGTGTGGAGCTCCGGTGATCTGGAGCGGGTGGGATGAACCCCCCACCCCTGAGTCTGCGGCATGAGCACCGCACTAGTGTGTCCTGTCGGGTGTCCCCCGACCTGAGCATGGGGCTGCCCGGTGACCCGGAGCAGCCCCCCCAATAATGGCGACGAGGAACGGGCACCGCGTCCCCTGATGCTATCGTGGTGTAGCGGGCCCGTCTCCATCTGGGCCCACATTGAAGATGTGTCGTGGCGGGCCCAACACCAACTGGGCCCGCAAGAAAAAGTGAAAATCGTGGGGTGGGCCCAACTCCAGCTTGGCCCGCGTAGTCAACATGATGGGCGAGCTGCCTAACCGTCCCCTGAGGGTGACGGAGGAGGTCCGCGGCATCGGCCGTGTGGGTGGCTGTGCCCCTCCCACATCCTGGACGCGGACTCAGCCACATCGGGGAAGGGGAGAAACAGATGGGTGGCGTCGGCCGCAAGAGGAAGAGGGTCTCCCCCACCGACACCAGCAGGAGCGGGGATGCAGTGTTCCCCCGTGGGGGAGAGAATGTCTGCGGCGTCGGCTGCACAGGAGGTGCTGCCCCTCCCCCAACCGCGAACCGCGGAGGGGAGGAGCGAAAAAAGGATTGCGGGCCCGACTCCAACGGGGCCCGCGATGAAGTGAAGTTGGGAGCAGTTGCTCCCGACCGTGTGAGGGAGGCAGGCGGTATTCGCCCGAGGAAGAGCAGCTACCATCATCGCCCGAGGAAGAGCGGCTACCATCGTTGCAGCGGAAAAAAAGAAAAGAAAATGATGAGCCGGGCCCATTTCGAACTGGGCCCGCAATGGCATGGTAGGAGGAGCTGCTTCCCCCACCCATATAGAAGGGGATGGCCGGCAGCGTCGGCCGCACCGTGCTGGCGGAGCTGGCCACCTGAGCTTCCCTTCACCCATTTGGGGGGGAGGAATGCCCACGGCCTGTGCCGCAACAAATGAGAGGGCGGCGTCGTCCACAACAAGACGCCAAGCGGCCCCAGCGCAGCTGCGCCAATGAGGCTCGTCACCCGCGGGTGAGAGGGAGGGGTGGGATGTCTTCTCCCCCTGCAGGAGGAGGGGATCTGCCCGCCCGTGAGCCACGCAATGAGGGACCAACACACGCGGCATCGGCCGCAGGGAGAGGTTAGCTGCCCCTTCCCCAGCATGTCCGCTGGCACTGCTGGCCGCCTGCCACGGCACTGCTGCCCCCATCGGGCCCACAATGAAAGCTTGCGGCAGCCCATCAAGAACAGGCCTGCCGCGGCGGGACAGAAGACATTTATGAGTGAGGCGGGCCCACTCCAACAGGGCCCGAAAAGTACACAACAATGGCGAGATGCCCGCCCCACCCCTCATGGGAGACAAAGCTGGTTGGTGGCGGCGCCGCAATGAGGGGGCGCTGCCCCTCCCCCATCCCACCAGAGCACGCAGCATCCGCCGCAGCGGAGCCCTGCAGCGGCCCCCAACACAAGGCAACAAAGAAAGGGGCACAATCTAACACTTAACTATCCGTGCTATAAGGCTGCAGGGACACAGCCCCTGGGACAAAGAGGGTGGGATGGCAGGTTTGCCGGTGCTTTGTTGTGTTCCTCCCCGCCCGGCAGCTCAGACACCCTGCCACTGTTTTCCGGCCATCTGCCCCATGAAGGAGAGGAAGTGCAACAAGGGGCCTGCCGCCAAGGTGCCATGATGCCATTGCACGCGCCCCTAGACTATGGACTTAGCCGATGTGGCCCCTGGGCCTACCCAGGTGCGGCTTTGCCGGTCTCTCTCAACATGACGGTGGTGTGGCCGCCCAAAGCGAACAATCGTGAGGACTCAACCTGGCCTCCTGCACCTTCAGGGTGGCGGAAGAAGGGTACAGTCACTGATGCCCCCAGGAAGAATCTCCGCAGTGCCTCCATGACCCTGTCGGTGGGAAAGATAATGTGGTGCCAGCAGCTGTTGTTAGTGTTGTGTGTGCATTAGCGTGTTGTGTAATAGTAAGACCACTCACCCAGGTTAATAAAGGGTGTATTAGTAGAGTGGTCGTAGGAGTAATAGTGCGTAGTTAGTGGCCTATGTTTTGTTTTGCTGTTTATTAAAAAAATTGAGTTGTATTGCAAAGTAAACCCCTGGGAGCATGGATGTTGTCATAGGTCACGTGGCAGTAGCCACGTGACCAACCTGATAAAAGTTAAGGGCCGCTTCCGCCTCGTCAGTCTGACCACCATCCGGCTCCAGTGTCGTCTCTCCTGCATGCGCTGGGCCCAGGTACGGGGCCCAGCTCGAGGACGGTGCCCCTGCCAGGCAACTGCGCTGTTTGGTGTCCCCGGACCTGAGCATGGGGCTGCCCGGTGACCCGGAGCAGCCCCCCAACACCGTGTCCACTAGAGAAACGACTCCTGCGTAAAACCTAAGCATAGTAAAATTGGGCAAACATAGGGACACCACTACAACATAGTGCACTGCTCGAAATCCCGCCAAATGACCAGCAGCCAGGCCCCATATGTCTGAAACCGTTAACCCCTTCCTCCCTTTAATGGAAAGTTCCCCCATGGAGCTTGACCTTCGGTTTCACCTGTAAGGAGATGGCTGCCGCTGCTGGCTTCAGTAAACATGGCCGCCGTGAGCTCAATCTGCGGTTTATGTGAAGTCTGCGGCTATTAGGCCCTAACATCAACAACACCCCGGACTCCAGGGGGCTTTATTGCCCCCCTGCTTAGTTTAAATGTTTCTGACTTAGTACCGCGCCATTATTAATAGTCACAGGGTATAATAAAAGAAAATGAAGTGTTTACTTGGCGTTGAGCCTCATCACGAAACCTGCAGCCTTTTCCATCGCATTTGCACATAAACGAGCAGACGCTGCTTTTTTGTTGTTGCAAATCAGACATTAACTTCTAGAAGCGCGTGTTTCTAAATCCAGTGTGCGCATTACTAAATGTCAATGTACTCAGCGTCTCCCGGACACGGTCACGTGCTTCAATCAAATATTTAACTTACATAAATAATTAACATGCAAAAATGTTCAGCCGCAGAAGCTCAAGTGTTCCCTGGAGTGGATTTTTTTAGCTTTGGGAGCCGAGATAAGCTGTGCACGAGTCTGCGTATGGTTCTCAGATTGATATCAATTTAGAAGTAAAACAGGGTATATTTTGATCTTTGCCTAAACGTTTGGCTTTGGTCGAAGGGGATCCGATGGACACAGGAGGGCCTGTGCTTACACAGATGCTGGCTCATGCTGTTAGGCGATGCAGCTTATCCTGTGTTATAGTCTGTTTGGCTTCTGGCATTGGTTTTCTCTGTGGAACAGTTCTCCAGGCCTCATTATAAGTTTGCCGGTCCGGAAACAACGGTACCGGTAAGCTTGCCGGTACTGTTGTTTCCGGACCAGCAAACTATGCGTTCTGCGAGCGGGTGCCTTTCAGCCCCACAGGTCTGACCTGGCAGGCTGAACGGCACCCGCTTGCAGACCTTGACGGATGCACCGCCACCATCCATGAATGGTGCCGGTGCATCCGTCCTCCCCATTCCCATTGAGTCCAATGGGACTCAAATGGGAATGGGGAGTAATATTTTCCGGCTCCCGGTAATGGGCAATTACCGGGACAACAGGGGCTGTAATGCCCCGGTAATTGCCCATTCCCGGGTGCCAGAAAATTCATGACTCCGGCGGTATCCGTTCCGGTATGTTTTCCGGCACGGCTACCACCAAAGTCATAATGAAATGTCAGGGAATGTGTAGCACATTTTTATCCTTCTTTTTCCTCAGTTTCGTGCAGTTCTGGTTAATGCCGCCAGCGCTCTTGGTAGGTGCTACAGTTGTGTGAGGTTGTGTGTGTGTGTGACTGTGACCCGGGTTGACAGTGGTTGTTAGCAGTGGGATTACTGTGCGAATTCCATGCATTTATGGTACTCTTTTCAGTGTTATCGTGGGCACCTTCCTCTGCAGAGCTGATTCATAACAGTGGGCAACTTCATGGCTGATAGGAAATTCCCTAAGTAAGCCTTTCTTGGAGTGGGCTAAAAACCCAGAGCTCTTGTGTTATGCAGAGGAATGGGTGATCATGGCATCCCCAGTGAGGCTTGCTGTATCCTCAGGTTTGGCACCAGAGAAGAGGGAAAGCACAGTTTCGGCAAAATGGTGAAGACCCTCTTCTGTTGCTTGCCAAGTTTCAGAGCTGGCACCAGACTCGGGGCAGCGATAGAGAAAAAGCAACAGCTGGTAGTGCCTGTGTGTTACGTATTGCCATTTGGCAAGGTTGTAGAAGTCCGGGCTTTTTTGATTTTTATTAAATAAATACAATTATGTGGGTAATGCTGTCAACACATGATGTGCAGTGTTTGCCCTGACTAACTTTGCTGCAGTGGGCTCACGAGGCAAGCAGCGTGCTCAGGCACTGGCAGCCATTTTCAGATAAACTGTTAAGTGACGTAAATGAGACTATTAAGAGTTGGGCGATAATTGTACCAACGGTCCCCACAAATATTTACTTACCAACACCAGAGAAATTAAAGTCTGAGCACAGCACAAGTAGCCATATCTTATAGTAGTCTTAGAGCCTTAAGAAAGACCTGGAGTGGTGACCGAGTGGTCTGTGCTGCCTTTGCAGTACATTGAAATATTTGCTGGCGGTCTGTCTACAGCTTCCACAACCTGGGAGAAGCCCAGTTTCCAGAGGACCCATAAATCATTATTTGTGGCGCAGAGTGATGATTGAGTGGTCTGTGGTGATCTGTGGGGGCTCCAGGGAGCTCACCAGCTTAACAGTGCAGGGTAAGTTTAATTTAATTTAATATTTATTGTGATTTAGTTTACATTGAAACTTTACACATTAATATCATTTGTATATAGTAAAACGAAAAACATACAGAGAATAAAAATTATCATAGAAAGAAAAGAAAGAAAAAAACATATGATAATCTTAACTACAAATATAAATAAAAAAGATAAGGAAAGAACACATCAGATTCCCTAAGCAAACAAACCATCTTGGCAGCATAGAAAATCTTAGGGATAGCAGTGCAGGGTAAGTGAAGTTTGCCACGCTTGACTTGGTACTCCCTTAAGAGGACTTTTAAATACTTCTGGGCTGTATATAGATTGCAAAGGCTGCGTCAACCAGGCGCAGTAACGGGAGTGCCTACGGCTCCTGTGTTTGTCCTTTTCTCCACCCGGTGTACTATCTGGTTTGCCCCCAACCTTCCAGTTTGACTTTGTGGATAATCTTCAACCTATTTTGCTAAGTGGTCCAGTATGGTAAGGCTGCCAATTCACCAACTTGAACTTCGTCCCGTTACGGGAGGTACGTGCAAAGCACTAAGGTTGTGGCGTTTGATCCAAACAACTTCCCGGATGCTTATTTATGGGTGGCCTTGGCTCAGGCTTTGGATAGCCCAATAATATCTAGAAGCGAGCCCATTACCGCGTGCACAATTACTGCTAATAATTCCACTTTGGTTAGTCTTCAAACAAAGGGGCTGGTCGCTGTTGGGCCAGCGATTGCGATACAGCCTTATTCTTGCCAAGCAGGTGGAAAGTTTGTATCACACTCGGCTATGCTGGCTATGGAAACCAGCGCCCCAGCCAGCGAGCCCCCCAGTTGGGACTTGAATACCAGTGTGATTAACGGAGTGACAATGCCTTGGATGGGCATGTATAACAGGCAGGAGAGAGAGGAATTGGTCGCGCTGTCGCCTCAGTATGTTCCTTCATCTTGTTTTACTCATTCTCCCTCCCTGTATGCTTCTGATTCTTCAAGGTTGGATGGGCCTGCTGCTTTCACCCATAAAACAATAAACAATGACTCTGAGCCCAGACTTTTTCCTTCAACAACTACAAAGACACCCATGGATGTAGGAACTGCAATGAGTCTTTGTGCTTTGAACTTTACTTTAACAAACCTGGTTAAGTCTTTTGAACGTTTGCATGAGGACTACACAAATTCCAATACTGATATGGTGACGATTTTAAATAAATTAACTTTTTTGCAAAGTTTTATATTGGGATTGGCAAAATCCACTTCCTTGTCACGGAGTACAGATTTTTCTCATTCTGTGATTAGTGTTGGAAATCCTGTTGGTAATAGTATGGAGTCCCTGCTGGTGTGTGGTCAGAGTTTGAGGGAAACTGACGGGTCAGCTGTTGATGATAAGGCAAGCGATTTCCCTGTGTAAGAACATGAGATGGCAAATCAGAGTAAATCTTAAAGGCCAGCAATGTCTTACAACATCAACAATCCCTCAAGCCATGCTTTCAAAACCAGAGAAGGGGGCCCGGACGTTGGTGAGGGGTCTACAGTCAAATAGGTTGCCCAAAGCAAAACAAAAGTCACTAGGTGTCAAATCCCATGCAACATATAGCTGCTGAGATAAACCCATCAAAGGAATCGATACAAAGGGGGCAAAAAAGGGTGTAAACCCCTATCAAGTAAACAGACTATTACCCACTATTTGAAACCTGCAAATATTCGCAATGAGTTGTTGGGAGAAGGGGTTTCCTTTAATGATTTTGGTCAAGACACGCACTGTCCCTATACACGTGAGGATGAAATGAGAATGCCCAAGTCACGGGATGTGGTAAGCATTGACCGCAGTCAGCCTATGAATGATTTAATATTGCCTTCATTGCCGACAGTGTTTGTGGGCCAATCACAGGGTGATAGGGACAGAAGGATTAGTGCACACGAATTAGGGTTAGACAAATACTGCACAACTGTCCCTGTAACTAAATTGGCCGGGGGAAAGGTGTGGCCATTCATAACTCTGGAGGAGAAGCTCTGCATTATCACAGAACGGTCAGCTGCTGCTCCCTCCAACCAAGGCCCTCAAGTGACAGATGTTGATGGCTTGCACTCATCAAAGACACATATTGAAACCTTTGGGACTTTGCAAGAGCAACACATCAAAATGGGTATCCCTGGGCGGGATGGCCTTAATAAACAATATCCAGCTAGACCAGCTTCCAAACAGTCAAGGTTACTATGACCGGCATGGTAGTTCCCACAAGGATTCCAAGGTAGTACCCAAAGTGACACATGGAACAGATCTTTGAGGAGGATGTGTGTTCCCCCTTAATAGGCAGTATGTGCTGAATTTATTTAATGAAATACCATGGTTGAGATTTTTGAGGACCTCAGACGTAATTCAGGTTGAATTTGGTAATTCTGATAGGGCTGATTTAATTCATCATTACTTTTGCTCCCGTATGGTCAGAATGGCGGTTTTGGAAGAAGCCAATTTTCTGCACTCATATGGTTTTGATTTATTTGAACAATTGCCCTCCCCGTCTCCCAAGGAGGGGGCCTCTAAGGTTCTGACTATCACCTTTATCAAGTCAGACAAAATTGGTGGGCTAACACCTCTAAATATCTGTTTTTCAAATGATCATTTAGATAGTCGCCGGATCACGTTAAGGGGTCAATGCCAAGAGACTAGAATCCAACCAAATGAATGGGAACACATTACGTGATCCTTGCCTACACAGGGCCCCGTGGGATTCGGGGGTAAATGAAATAGTGGGATAAAGTTGGTATATTGCAATACTAGGGGACACGCTCACTACACGTTTTCATCTTCTGACAATTTTTGTGGGGATACTTACGTAGTTCTGTGCTTACAAGAGATGTGGCTGGAGGTGGTGCCTGTAATTGATGGTTTTACTAAATATGTCGAGAAAGCTCAGTGAGGTCCCAAAGGTCATCCCTATGGGGATCTCTTATGTGCAGTTCAAAATGATCTTGGTTTCCATGCTACCAAGGTTGAGTTGAACAATCCTGATATTCTGGTTGTTAAGCTAGAGATAACTTCAACCCTATTCAAAGCTAGTTCCATCTATATTTTGATCAATGTATATGTCAATCTTAACAATTATTCAATCTCAAATTTCTTGACTGAATTAACAAATGTATTTTCTTATTGGGCTCAAGAGTGCAAACCTTTTTTCCTATTAATGGGCGATTTCAATATTGAATGCCTGGAGGAGTCATGGTATGGTCTAGCTACACACACCACCAAGAAATCAGCTTTGCAAGAGCAGGGTGTGCTTATTTGGACAGAGCACGATCTTTGTGATATGCACTCCCTAAATGGTTGTATATTAAGGGACCTGCCACCGCAGTTCGCTTGGAAAAGTGTAAATGCAAAATCGTTCATCGATTATGTTTTAATTTCAAGTGGCCATATGGGGAACTGCTTAAGACATGAGGTAAAGGATACCGAGAGTAGTGACCATAGCCCACTATCTCTCGAATTGCTGTTCTCATCCCTGATTGTCAAAACGACTGGTGACACACTTATAGTGGAAGCTAGAGAAAGGGATAAGGCCCTTGTGTGGTGCCACAGCAAACCTAGCAGGATCAACAAACAGTTGGCTTCTTGTCTGGTGATGGAGGACAGGGCCAGTGCAAGGAATTTTGACACTATAGGCAAACTGTCAGATTGGCGCCCCCCAACTCCACTCCAGATCCTAACCATTCTCAACCAACCATCCTCGTTGTGTTAACGATTGCCGCAAACCCATTACCTCCACCTAACACATTTCTCACATCTTCTGCTGTGGATGGATCCCATTGCACTTTCCTTATCCTCACATTTAGTCAGTGTTATGTTTCAGAAGTCAAATTAAAGCCTCTGTGTTTCATAAATACAGGTTGACTAAACAAGTCAATTATACTATAGCAACAACAAATGTAATGCTGAGCATGTGGATCTAATCCTTTCTGTAAATTATATATAGGCAATACAGACAGTAGGAACACAATTTGGGTAATACATACTAGACACCTGTACATGGTTATGCCAGAGGGAGATTAAATTAGTTGTCCAGGACCACACACTTTGAGTTAACAATGAAGCAGTGATTTTAACCCACTCTGCTTTTTCAGGATGAACCTGGAGGCTCACCACTCTCAAGCCCTCATTGGGAAGGATGTCCTCAGGTTCACCTACTCTGCCCTCACACTGGAATCTGTGCATTTATGACACCTTTTCTAAATATCAGGTCACCCTCATTCTGTGTCCTACAGCTTCAAGGATCCTTCTGTCCGAATTCACTTCTCAATATTTGCAGAACACTGGAATACCAGGGAACTGTCAGAATCCTTTACAAAGTTTCCAGAGGTGGCCTGTAAAGGTGACGCCAGCAGGAAGCCCGAGATCACACACCGCTCTGTTGTCATGGAGTCTGTGCTCTAAGGTACAGGAGGAATAATGTGTCGATGTCTGTGCTCAGTAGAACAAATTCAGCACCATAACGCTCTCATGTCAGATACACAGATACAGTGAACATGAGACCCACCACCTCATTTGCGCAGCATGCAGTGCCTCTGGTATAATTCAAAACTATCAAGAGACTGGGGCATAATACCCACACTGTGAATTACACCTGTTGCCATAGCATCTGAGGAGTCAGCCACCCACAAGCAAAAATAGCCCAGGGCAAATCTGTGGGAAACATTCCTACATGAGAGGCATGACCACATTGAACAGCCTGTCATAATATCCCTGATTCCCAAGCACTACAGTGAGCTCCAGAGCCTATTGCCTGGCTCTGGGACGGCCAATGAGTTCATAGTGGCCTGGTAAACATGTAAAGCAATGGGTGCCAAAACCAGACCAAGAAATCACGATCATCCAGGGTGACCCTCCAGAGTGAAGAGTAAGGACTGAGTTTGTTCCCAACACAGAGTACCATATTACCATTCTTTCCCACCACATGCAAGGGCCAATAGCCTCTATTGCATTCCTCGGACACACCCAGAAAGATAAAAGTGACAGGCACAAGGTGGCACAATATTTAATAAAAGATAGCGGAAATAACAAAATATAACACACGTAAACACTCTGGCTACCAGCACCTCATCACAAAAGTGGCAGAGTGGGTTCTGGCACCACATAGATTATGCAGGGAGCCAGTCTTGGTCAGTCTTTTCCCAGACTTTTCCCAGGCGTGGTGCACCCACTCTGAGACACCAGACTGCTGGTCTTTAATGGGCCACCATATTTTGCATAGCGGCAGCATGAATGTATTAAAGGTATGTGTGATCAAGAGTCATCACTGCTCCTGCCATTACACTGGGAAACTGACAGTCGAAAAATCAGGATTGCATTTATAATGTAGTTGATGGAAACAGCTTTTAAAACACCACAGTGAATACTGTAATTTTGTAGCACACACCTCAAGTCTAGGCATGAACAGATGTGATGGTGGTTCTGGATCTTGTGCTTGCAAGCAGTGGCAGATCGAGAAGATGGGAAAATGGAGTGACATTTTCCCTAGAAGACCCTCGGTACTGATGCATCAGTGTTCAAAAACTGTTCAGTTAGTGTAAATTGAGCTTATTTAGGCCACAGGATTTGCTTATTGGTGTGCCAATAGAGAAGACATTGGCATTTTTAGTTTTTCCTAGTAGGTGATCCTAAGCACCACCTATACGCGAAACTATTGCATTGGAGTACAGCTAGGAGGGTGATGGGATGGGTTGAGGGACACAAAACGTGTATGTGTTGTTTGGTTATTTGTCCACCCATTAACCTCCCATAGCCATGCTAATCGCAATGGCCGTTCAACCCACTTTCTGCTTCTACCCGCTAGAAGCACATTCCCTTGGGATCTCTTTGTGCTATCTTTATCAAGAAGTAGTATTAACCTTTGGTTGAAATGCCTGTTGGAGTTATTTCAATCGAGTCTTCTGCGACTTAATGGCTTTATTGGATCTTTACATGCACTACTGGTGTAATAGAAATGTCTCAACCAAGTGTGCTTTCAGTCACTTGATTTATATGAAGTGTGCATGTCCTTCACTGAAGGTCTGTTAAGAGCAAACATTTTCAAAGCCTGCTTATAAATATCATTTGCCAGGCACTACTGTTATATGCCAAGGTACTCACATCATTTTACAGCAGCTGCCAATAATGGCCAGTTAGTACAATTACAGCAGGTAGGCGGGGCTTGCTAAGTGGTGAAAAAGAGCGGTAACCAGGAAGGCACCAGGTGGGTGGGGCTTGCTAAGTGGTGAAAAACAGCGGCAAACAGGAAGGCACAGGGTGAGCGGGGCTTAGGCCAGGTGTCCTAAATCCACTTACACATGCTCCCCAGCTGCAAAGGAAAATAGGCTGGAGGGCTCCTTAAGTAGGGAAAAGAGCAGCAAGCAGGAAGGCACCAGGTGGGCGGGGCTTGCTAAGTGGTGAAAAAGAGTGGCAACCAGGAAGGCACTAGGTGAGCGGGGCTTAGGCCAGGTGACCTAAATCCACTTACAACTGCTGACCAGATACAAAGGAAAAGAGACTGGAGGGCTCCTTAAGTAGGGAAAAGCCTGGCAAGCAGGAAGGCACCAGGTGGGCGGGGCTTGCTAAGTGGTGAAAAAGAGCGGCAACCAGGAAGGCACCAGGTGGGCGGGGCTTAGGCCAGGTGACACCGATCTACTTACACCTGCTCCCCAGCTGCAAAGGAAAAGAGGCTGGAGGGCTCCTTAAGTAGGGAAAAGAGCAGCAAGCAGAAAGGCATCAGATGGGCGGGGCTTGCTAAGTGGTGAAAAGAAATGGCAACCAGGAAGGCACCAGGTGGACGGGCTTGCTAAGTGGTGAAAAAGAGCGGCAACCAGGAAGGCACCAGGTGGGTGGGGCTTAGGCCAGGTGACCTACATCCACTTACACCTGCTCCCCAGCTGCAAAGGAAAAGAGGCTGGAGGGCTCCTTGAGTAGGGAAAAGAGCAGCAAGCAGGAAGGCACCAGGTGGGCGGGGCTTGCTAAGTGGTGCAAAAGAGCAGCAAGCAGGAAGGCACCAGGTGGGCGGGGCTTGCTAAGTGGTGCAAAAGAGCAGCAAGCAGGAAGGCACCAGGTAGGCAGGGCTTAGGCTGCGTGACTGCGTGTCATATTCCGCCACCACTCGTATCGTAGCTAGGGCCAATCCCCCAGCACTACAGAGTTCTGTCAGCCTTGTCGCCAGTGTAGAATTTCTCTTTAGATTCTCTTGGAACATATAGCCACACGGCCTCACACTGACATCAATCGTAATGAGAGGCGGAGACGGGAGGAATGGTGAAACGTCTTTATTCTTCAACTCACCAACTGTAACTGCCTCTGCCCCCTCCCAGCTCTCCCCTTCCCATGTCCTTCACCACGTGATGTGGGAATCCTTTGGAGGTGACGGCTCATTTTCATTGATATGTATGGCGGAGAGGGGATCATAACTTACGTTTCCACCGCTCCTTTCCTCTCCACCATACAAATTGTCCAGCATTTTCACCAGAAAACAACCATTAGGTGGACTCCATAGGAATACATTGTAAACACCACCTGCCATGCATACATGGCAGGCCGAATTTTCTCTGCAGCTTCTGCCTCCAGTGCAAAAGCGCGGCGTACAAACTTGTAGTCGGGGGGACCTGTCCAAACTAAAGTGGAAACGTAAAAGTTCCCCACTGCTAAATTACAGAGATTTGAAAAATGAGCCGCAATATGTTTTTCACTGATGTGGAGCAAGTGCGCCCGCTAGTGGGGAAACTGACCACATCATGCAGGCGGGTGATTGTGAAAGCCCAAATCACTTTGCACATGCAGTCTCTCCAAACCATAAAACCTTGTGGGTTGTGTCATTGCCTCGGGAGTCGAAGTAGCATACCATAGTCCCCGCCCCCCTTATTCTCCAAGGGTCGCGTTGAGGAATGTGCACCTTATGTGTCTCTGCCCTCTTTTCCTGGCCTGACCTGTCATACCTCAGGCACAGCGGAAAGTGCATTGCAGGCAAATAACTTTCCAGACACCTGGCTGCACGGCAGTGCCCAAAATAGAAAGGCTTCCGCTTGGCATGAAGGTTTATATAATTCTTTATATTTACATCGGAAATAGGAATGGAAACTTTAATGTACACATTGTTGCAAGAGATGGGGCCCTCAAGACCAGTCAGTGGCAATTCACACCTAGAACCCACCTGGAGAGTGGGCTGACCAGAGAGCTGCACGTACATGGCAATTGGGGCCATTGTCTAGCTAGATGTTGAGTGCACACTCGACACATTGACATACAAAGAGAAGCAAGCCGTGTGGCCCACGCAAGCCACTCTTTAAATCATCTGGCCTGCGTGCAAAGCTCAATGGGACCAACATGGAGAGCAACCTTTTGCTTGTGACACCCGTGCCTGCATTTGAAAGAATCGAGGCCTTCCACTATTCAGAGAAATGTAAAAATAATCAGAACATCTTTCTGCCAAAGGATAAATAAATTCTCCCCTACTAAAAGCTGGAGGTCATAAACACACTGACTGCTGAGTTTAGGTTAATTAAAATGTTGTACAAACAGAGGCATTGCAGCTGCCAAGAAGTAGATGAGAGGGCTTCTTATCTGCTCAATGCAGCAAGCGCAGCACTCTACAATAACAACGTATGGGAGTAATCTATGGCATCACGCTTTTATCAGCTCTTAATGAATAGGGAGTCTCTGGGCGAAGACAAATGATAGTCATCAGAGTGAATATACTGCACGCTCAGATCAAGCACAGCACGAGGTCAGGCGCTCCAAATAGCCGCCTGCTCTTTGTTGCATCGGGAGGTCCTCTGGTGATGTTTTGTTAGAATGATTTGTAACTCTGTTTTACAAGGCAGTCATGTTCTAATAAAACTTCCCAGCTTTACACTCTCTTGATGAGATCACCTTAAAGAATGAGACATGTAGGTTTTCAATGACTATTTGTAAAGTGGGATCTCTGATGTACTCAGAATGCTAGGGGGTGTGACAAGGGGCACCAGGCTCCCCCGAAACGCAGACCCCAATTTAAAATCATGTGCGAGGATTGCCTCTTCCCTCGCAGGTACTCACAGACACGCAAGCACACACATATAAGTTGGCGTGCCCCCAGCCACACACAGAGGTATTCCTGCATTTGCCAATACTTATGCTGCTGTACTGTACACATGCCTGGGGCACACAATATATTGAACTGAACTCATTGCCACTGTTTCAGGCACACCATCCGTTCCAGGGCAGGCTTCACAGACTTGTTTATAGACCAGGGCCAGATAAAAGAAACTTTGTTCCAGTGCAATTGCAATTGTACAGAGTATAGCAGTAGGACAGAGTTTCTTCTATTCTTTCATTGCATTTAGTGCTAATAGAGAATGGCATTACCACCTGGGCAAACTTTGCCCTGATGCAAAAATGCATTGAAAGTATATGTGTTTTTCACTAAGACAATGTTTGTCCCAGTGCAGAACCTATGCAAATGTGCATTTGTCATGGTGCACATTTTTTTTCTAATATGGCCCCAACGTTTTTTGCACTAGGGCAAACTTTGCCATAGTGCTAATACTGTGGAAAATTGCACTAACGCTGGTGCAACATTTCTGTAATCTGGCTGCAGTAATGTATGATATATATATTTAATTTCGGTAGTTTGAATGTTTGTATAGTACCCACCCTACTGGAGGGTAACCTCAGTGCACTCTAAAAGGGGTATGGAGTGAAAAGGTATTTTTTATAGATCGGAAAAAAAGGACCGATCTAGAAAGACCGGTCTGTGAATGCACAGAGAGGTCTAAATCTAACTGCCACGCGCCTGCCGCACACAAGTGCGCTCATAGGCTGACAGGCTGATAGAGATGGGCAGGAGAAGACGGAAGTGGGAGGAGAGGTTAGTGTGTGTGTGTGTGTATGTGCATGCTAGTGAGGGGCGGGGTGGAGGAAAGGGTGTGTGTGTATGTGTGTATGGGTTAGGGTGTATTATTTAAATGTATTAGGGTAGGATAGGGTCGGGGATGGGTGGAGGGTGCAGGAATAATGGCAGGGGAGTTCAGGGGTGAACCCCCCTTTTTCAGGAGTGAGGGGTAAGGGGATGGGAATAATGAAGGCTGCACCAAATCGATAAAAAAATAGGTCTTTTTTTTGCGACCTTCAATATTCAACATTTTCACATAGAGCACTAAAAGTTGGTAGCAATAATCTTTGTATACCTTGTGATTTACAGATATGTTTCTGTCAGGATGAGAATTGTGACACATGAAGAGGTAGAGAGCCCAGATTGCATTGCTTGCTCAGAAGGTTTTCATGCTTGAATCACTATCACAGACATATTTAAAATATACAGTTCTGTGGTTATTTTATGTTATATTTATTTCTAAAGCACAACATGGCATTTTGGTGCTAAAAATGGAAGCCAAACAGGAAGAAAACTGCTAGGAAAAAAAAGAGAACTGTCCTAGAAAATAAGTGTTTTCAAAGAACGTCGAAAGAATAAGTGAGTCTCAGTAACCCGAAGTGAGCTTTGAAGTTGATTCTACAGCCCTGCAGTGGCCACTGAGAAAGCACGGCCTCCAATCCGGGAGTCCTTAAAACAAGGTGTTTGAATGAGGCAAGCGTCTTGCAAACGAAGAGCGCGCCATAGGTCATAGGGGTAGAAATCCGATTGAAGGTATTCTGAACCCTTGCCATAGAAAGCACAGTGAACTATACACAGAGAATTAACATTGATCCATTTGGACACAGGGAGCCAATAAATTGAACGCAACACAGGAGAAATAGGAAGTCCAATAGGGGATTGCATAGCCAATCTAGCCGCCAAATTCTGGATCATTTGAAGTCATTGAATGAAATATGCTAGAAAAAGAGATTTACGGTAATCCATATTGCCAAAAACCATAGACGCAACAACAGGGGCAAATAGATGGAATGGCAAGTAGGGAAGACATTTCAGAAGCATTTTAAGTTGGAAGTGACCAGACTGGCACATTGCACTATCTGGGCCTCAGCCAATAATGAGGCTGCCATTTTAAAGACTAAATCCTTCACATCAGAAACGGGGGACACAAAGGAGACCAGAAATATGGAGTCCAAAAGGAGGTGGCTTTGAACAAGAACCAACCACCAGCACCTCTTTTATGTCAGCCAGTTGTTGCTCATCCAGATTCCCACTGATATCAGGCAGAGCCTCAGCCGAGAAGCAGTCTCAGGCTGGGATAAGACTTTCCGGACAATGATCTGCGTGTCATCAGCATATGAGTAACACCGAAAGCCATGGGAGTCGATAAGATTAACAAGAGGCTGGATGTAAACATTTAACATGACAGGGGAGAAAGCAGATCCTTGAGGAACCCCACAAGTTAGAGGGGCAGGAGCAGAATGGAAAGTAAAAAGAGAAAGAGAAAGAGACAGAGAAAGGATTTAAACCAAGACCAAAGCATACCTGACAGGCCATCTCAAGCCAAATAGTTAAATAAGAGTGAATGATCAATGGTGTCAAATACAGCTGATAGATCGAGAAAGACCCATGCCCCAACACCACCCTGATCTGAAAGACGAGTCAAGTCATCAACAAATGAGACAAGAATGATTTCTGTGCCACGGCCAGCACAAAACCCGGATTGGGAAGGGTCAAAGAAGGAAGATTCTTCAAGGAAAGCACTGAGCAACAGAAAAAGTAAATATTGCAGAAGCTTCATTCAGAAGGGTAGAAGAGATAAGGGTTGAAAGTGACCTGAAAGAGAAGAATCAAGTAAGGGTTTCTTTAGGAGCAGAATCACCAAAGCCTGTGTCACAGAAGGGGGAATAGAAGCAGATACACAAGAGTGATTCACCGCCTGGGCAACCCGTGCAGCAATGTTGGGCATAATCTCTTTTCAGGGTGACCTGGCGAATGGGATCAAGTTGGGAAGCAGATTTAATTTTCCTAGTAGCTGCAACTATATCAGCTGCCGTGAAAGGAGGAAAGCTAGACCAAAAGTGCAAGGGATCGCTCATCACAGCATCTGCTACAAACCAGAGGATTAAATGATCTCACGAGCAAGAGTAATTTTCTCTATGAAATATTTTGATACAGAGTCACAAAGTGTCTCTGGTCATTCTAATGTTGTCACAATTCTCTTTGCTTTCATGAAAACTGCCTAGATGGTGGTTCTCGAGGGCTGGGCTCCCCCCTGCATCCCTACCAACATGCCGAAGGCCAGCTATGTTTCAGCTGTCTGCCGAGACTCTGTGGCATGTTGTCGGGCTGTGCATGCCTGACCCCTGGCTTAGGCAATTGCATGGACTGTGAATGCGGCTCGACTTATTTCTTTGTGGACTGTTTCCTCCTCGTCCATCCCCTCGGTTTTCAGCCACACCTTCCGCTAGTCCCACCCACTTTCCACCAGGAGTATTAACATGACAGCTAGGGTGAAGCCCTTGGTGAAGTCCTGCTAAATCTCAGCTCTCTCCTGAGACTGTGTGCCTGGCCCTGGGCTTTGGCTATTGACTAGACTGCTTCTGTCTTGCCATCTGGACAGAGTCTACACCTCTCCTTACCTGCAGCAGTGGCAGCTTCTGCCTCCAGTGCCTTCCTTCACCGCCACCGCGCAGTTCTACTTCCTCGTGGACTGTTTCCTCCTCGTCCGCCCCTCCGCTCCTGGCCACCTCCCCCGCTGTCCTGTCCACCTCCCCACAGAAGTATTAAAATCACATCCAGGACAAAGACCCGGGAGAAGTCTGGCTAAGTCTCAGCTGTGTGACACTCTCTGCAGCTGGCAGGAGCATTTATTGCATCTCCCCTTATGCCCCTTCTCTATTATCTTCTTTGCTGTTCCATACCCTTATTTCTCTTTCTCTCTTTGCCTCGCTTAGTCTGGACACCTACCTGTAATTCCAACTGAAATTACATGTCCTTTATTACCATCTTGGCGTATTTATATTCATTCCTGTGCCAATATTTCCTCTTTCTTTCTCCCTATTTTTCTTTCCATGCCTTACTCTGGCTCCCTTGCACACTCCTGCCGCATCCTACCAGCTATGCTTCTTCTCACAACTCCGCTAATCCCATCTACCCTCCCTTAACAGATCCCGCCACGACCCTCAACGTGGGTCTTTGGAACACAAATTCATTGAACAACAAAGCTCACTCTGTGCAGGACATTTTTGCGCAACAAACACTTTCATACCTGCTACATTATCTTCCCCTCCTCTTTTTTCTCACATGCCCCTGCCAGTTTGGCTGTGGCGGTGGTGTTGGTATTCTCCCTCGATCGCCATCTGGTTCTAGATCTTGCTCCTTGAGATAGTCACAGTGTCTTTCATTTGTGTACCATGATTCTACCTTCTCTCAGCCTGCCCCTTTTGCTTTTCTTGTTATCAATCACCCTCCAAGCCCTGTATCATTATACTGTGGCAGCCTTGATGCTCTTCTTTCTTCCCTTCTTCCTTCTAATTCTCCTCTTTTTCTTTTGGGCACTTTCAATTCCAACTCTTCCTTCTCATACGTCTGGTTGTACTTTGGATCTTAATTTCTCTGCTATTCCTATTTCTTCATCTGTATCTGCAGGACCGCTCTACTCCTCTGATCACTTTATCTTTTCTTTCTTATCTATCCTTCATCCTATTTGTGTTTCCTCGCCTGCCTCTACTGCCTTCTTTCACTGTGAACTCTGATCTTTCGATATCTCTTCATTCTCCACTGTACTCTCTTCTCTCCTTCCATCTACTGCTTTGCTTCTCTTTCCATTGATTCTGCTTTTGTTATCTTCGAGCCTTGGGGACACTATTCGTCCTCTACTTTTTCCCTTCCTCTAAACCTTCTCAGTCTTGGACGAACCCAACACTTCGCTCAGCCCACCGTTCTCTGCATACGGCTGAGAGGAGATGACTGAAGCCTAAGGCTTCTCTGATCTAACACTGCTATCTCCATTTCACTCTTCCTATGAGTGTTTGCTTCTTGCTGCTAAGCAAAGCTACTTTGATCTGTTTGCTTCTCTTGCCTGTCACCCTCACCATTTGTTCCTGAACATCAACCGTATCCTTTCACCTGCTTCTCCTGATCCGGCATTCCTCCATTGTCTCTCTGTCTCTGACTTTGATGGCTACTTCTCCTCTCAAATTTCTCTTCTTTGCTCTTCAATCCCATCTACGTCCATTACATCTCCCCCCACCGCTTCCTCTCCCTGTTCTTTTATGGGCTCCTTCTCTCTGAATCTGATATTTCCTTCTTTGCTGAGAAAGCTCATCCCACTGTCTCCCTTACTGATCCTCTCCCGTCTTCTCTCATTCTGGTGGTCTAGTCCTCACTTCTCTCTTATCCTGCTGCCTTGTTTAATATTTCTCTCAGCTCTTCTACTATCCCCTCTTCATTTAAGCATGCTGCTATTCTCCCTATCCTTACAAAACACACCTGTGACCCTTCTCTTGACCCTTCTCCACCCTTCAACTTCTGCCCTATTTTTCTTCTTCCTTTTCTCTCAAAATTACTCGAGCAGATTCTCTATTCTCAGATCTCTATCCCCTCTTTGAACTCACGCCCCCTCTCGTCAGGCTGGTATCTGGCTTTATCACTCTACTGAAACAGCCCTTCTTGCCGTGTCTGAATCTTTGCTATCCTCTTGCTACTATATCCTCTCCTCAGTCCTTGTTCTTCTTGACTTATCGGCATACCTTTGATACTGTCAATCACTCAGTTATTCTTTCCTCTCTTAGCAAGCTTGGCTTTCGTGGTTTGCAATCTTGACTCGTTCCACTCCTATCCTTCTACCCACACTTATTCTGTTTCTTGGGCTGGGCATTCTTCTCTCGTCTTTCCCAGTGTGCCCAAAGATTCTATCTTTGGCCCTCTACTTTTTTCTTTGTACACTATTCCTCTTGCTTCCATTATTACTTTGTTTGGCCTTACATATCCCCTCTATTCATACAATACGCAAATCCTGCTGTCCTTCTCTTCTTTCTGTGAGTTTATCCATTCTACTTTGTCTACTTGTCTGCTCTCTGTCCAAGCATGGATGTCGTCACCCTACTTGCATCGAAATCATTTCAAAACGGAGGTACTCTTTTTTCCTGCTTCCAGTATTCCCCCGTTTTCTTCCCGCCATTTCCTCTCCCTATCTCCTCTTCTACCCGTAATTTGGGTGTAATGTTTGATACATCTTTCTCCTTTACTTATCACATTGTTTCCATCTCTCTGTCTAGCCGCTTCCAGCTTTATAATATCTGCATTCTTACTTTTGATGCTATTAAACTTCTAATTTATTCCCTAGTGTTCTCACATCTATTCTCTTGTTCTAGTCTCCTTCTTGGTCTTCCTGCCTATCGGCATGCCCCTCTTTGCTCTATCTATCATGCTTCTACACTTGTTCTCTGTACTTTCTCTCCTCGTGATTCTATCACAGCATCTTTACTGTCTCTTCATTGTCTCTCCTTCGAGGCCCATCAGCTTTTCAGTTTCCAGTGTCTAGTGTTTAAATGTCTACATGGTCTTGCTCCTCGCTATCTGTCAACTTGTATCTCATTCTACACTCTGCCTTGTCCTCTTTGTTCTCATGCTCTCTTTCTCCTAGCTCTCTCTTAGCTCTCCTCCTCCCCGTGCTTCTTCCCATTATTTTTGTTTACATTGTTAGCTCCAAAACATTGGAATTCTCTTCCTTTGTTTCTACAATTTCTCTCCTCACTGCCTGCTTAAATCCTGGCTCAAGTACCACCTACTTTCTGCTTAACTTTGGTTTCTTCTTCTATCTTCCATTTACCTCAACTATTGTACTATGATTGTGTTCTCTGGACAGCGCTTATTCATTGGGCGCTATATAAATAAAAACAAAATACAAATCACTCTGACAACCCACCCAGTGTCTCCCTCTTTCCACCCCCCAAAAAAGTGGGGGTCCCCAGTGTGGTGGGGGCTCACCATGGACATCCGGTGGCCCCCCTTCCTTGAGTGCCCCGGATGCAGACACTCCATAGGCCCAGTGCCTGTGGGGGTTGGGTGCCTGCCATGGACATCTGGCAGGGCCCCTGGTGCTATGGGACATCGGGGTGGGGCACAGCCTGCCAGGCTCCTGAACATGCAGACCTCTGCCACCATCCTGGCACGAGGGTCCCATGGCATCAGGGCCTGCAGGCCTGGGCCAGCACCATCGGGGTGGGGCACAGCCTGCCATGCTCCTGAACATGCGGACCTCTGCCACCGTCCTGGCACAAGGGTCCCATGGCATCAGGGCCTGCAGGCCTGGGCCACCACGTGTAGGCCTGTGGCCTACATCATTAATGAGACACGGACTCAGTCGTTCCTCTTTGGGAGTCTGCAGCCGTTCTAATGCACGTGCCTGCATGGCTCCCTTTTATTAGCTTGGGCCATGACAAAGTCATGGCCCCATCTTAAAAGGGCAATACACTGGGGAGGGACACATCCCCTTAAAGAGGCAACACACACATAGGGTCCACTACACCACACCCAGAGCACAATCTTTTCACTTCCAGCAATGATCTCCCATGATATTCCATACACAAAACAAGTACTTATGGGCCATGTTTCTTGAAGGTGCGAGTCTGTACCCCAGGGTGGGAGAGCCTACGAGGCAGCAGAACAAGTATCACTGTGGGAAGTAGATTAATCATTTATAAGCCATCCCTAATGTACATGTTCTGAGCCTGATGATAGTGGAGAACACCTGGATAAAGAGGATGTGCCCATATATTTCACTCTACTTCAGAATGTGTTGAATTCGTCATAGAAGGCCACTGTATTTATGCATACATTCCAATCAGATCCCACCTTTTGAGGATTGAAGCCAATTGCTTACTCTCTGGGCTTTCTCAAGTTGAGTCTGCCACGCTACAGAAATGTGTAGCTTTTTGGCCTGGAGAACAGAAGGTATCAACTGGTTACATCCAAGATTTTATTTCTATCTCTCTACTTTCAACATTCTCTATTTATGTAGCACCTTTACCATGTACCAATTATTTAATGTAAGATAAATAGCAATTTTAAATTATAACTTGCTGAGATCAAAAAGTGGAATGCAAATGGATCAGAGCCCTCGTGACTCTAGATTAATCTGAAGTGGTTAAAGTAGATCTTTCTCTAAGACAATAACCAGAAAAGTGGGCAAGACACAAGCTACTCTGCTGCATGGCACTGTTTTAAAAAGTAGTAAAGGTGTGCCTTCTTTGCCGTAATGTGTGATGCACCCTAGTTCATAATATTGAGCTGACACTTGGTTGTATCACAAGGGATAGTGTGGGTGTGTATCTCTAAATGAATGTTTTTTGTTGTAATTTAAAGCATGAATCAAGCACGCAGCTATATCTAACCAACAACATCAGGGGAGGAATAACAATAGAAAAAACAATACAAGAATATACTTCCCCAATATATTTAAAAAACAATGGTCCTCATTACAAGGATGGTTTTGCAGCGAAACGTGGTGGTAAAGAAGGGGTAGTTCTGTTGTCGCTGTACTATGAGGTTTGGAGATAAAGTGGAGGATCTACCTCCAGATAAATGAGGTGCTAGATCCTTCACTTTACCCCCATATGTCATTGGAATTACCATGGTGGAATTACCACTGGTGATAATTCTGAAAAATTCTCCAAGGATTTCCAAGGACTCCAAAAATAGGGTATTACTCCCATATGCCACTATTCGTAATCCTGTGAAAGCGCCCTGGGACTCTCTGGCTGTAGCATTGAAGGATTTTGCTGATGATTCTCTGGGTTTACTCCAGAGTTACCACCAAGCTCGTAATGGTCCTCAATGAGTCAACACATTTCATAAACAGAAACTCTCTGCCACCAACAACACTTAGCAGGCCCTACGCAGGTAGCATATATGTTTTTCAAACCCATAACATTTCTTTAACTGAATTGTCATATAAAAAATAATTCTGTAGTATGTATTTCAACCTCCCACTCCAAGGATCCTCATAAATATCAATATGTTCTCATGCTTAACTCTCTCACCCTGTTCACACCATTCCAAGAGTGCTGACGTCTTATCCAGCCATAACTCTGGTCTTTCTGCAGCGTTTGACACATTTTCCCATGGAGTGCTCCCTGGCATGTTATCACAGTGGATGATGATTCAGGGGCAGGTTTTTGAGTGGTTCTGTTCTTTTTTCTCAATAGTTGACAGCTGGTTGCCATATGTGCAGCCCTGCTCCCTCTGCCCTTTGGGGGTGCCCAGGGGTCGAGCCTGTTGCCTATGCTTTTTAATCTGAGTATGGAGTGACTGGAGAATCTGGCTATTAATCGTGGCATCCATTAGCACCAATACCTACACTGAGGATACCCTGTTGTATATCATTGAAAGTGATAGGCCTCGCCTTCCAGACTGTCTGCTGGATATTGCAGCTTAGTTGCCCCCTCATTTTTCTAAACTAAATATAACTAAGACAGAGATTCTTTTGCTTGCTTATTACAATTCAAAATTACCCAGTTTCACTTGGTTTTTAGCGGCTGATATTTTATGGACCACGTCACAATTTGATCTCTCTGCTAAATCATTGGGTTTCACTCTGGATTCTAACCTGTCTTATTCCTCATAGCTTTGGTGAAATCTGCCATTTATCATTTCTTTTCAATAGGAGCTTTAAAACTTGTGTTGACACCTGCTCGCTTTCATTATTAGGGCAATTCCTGGTCCACCTCTGACTGATTTTGAACATTTTCAGTGGTAGTGGGGCTTTCTCAATCCACCTTGGCTCCGTTAAGAGCTGCTTTCCATGCTGATGCTTGGCTAACATTTCGTGCCAGGAAATGTAATTGGGCTTCGCTGATTGTAAAATGTCTCTATTGGCTTCCTTTAAAAGCCAGAATTTACTTTCAACGAATTTGCAATTCCCACAAAGTTGTACATTCTCCCCTATATTTGGCTGATAAATTGAATACCTATGTGGGTTCAGATGGTGCTTGGAGTCCGGCGACGCTACTGTTAAAAGTGCCCATGTTTCAGCATTCATTTTCCTGCAAGAGGTTTTTTTCTGGTGCTGCTCTCTTGCGTTTGAATACGCTACCTCCTACCTTACATGTGATCCCTGAACATCTGAAATGTAGGTATGGTTTGAAGGCTTGGTTATGGAACAATGCTTTTTAATTTCCCTCTTTAATGTGTTAGATTTTATTTATTCAACCTAGTATCGTTTTGAATTGAATATTATGTATGTTTACTGTACAATACTCTGATACATTTGTACCTTGTTTGAGCATTACAAAAACCTGTAACAAATAAATAAATAAAACATAAATGCATAGCTCTCTTTAATTTTGAGTGTCCTACCCAACTCCCCTAGTTGATTACCTCCTAATGATAGAAGCTTATGGCACACCTAGATAATGTGCTTCCGGGCTCCCTGTTGTACTTTCTATATCCAACGAAGAAGAAATGCTCTGAGGAAAGTTCTTGCTAATATTAGTGTAGTGCAGTAGAGTTGATAAATAGTACAATACTAGATTAATATGCGTTTTGAACCCAGGGGGATATAACAGGTGCACTTCCATACATTATTCCACTCTGCTAAAGTCAGAACACCATTTGTTTTCTACGTATATTCTCCTAATCTTAGAGTTATCTTTAGCTCAAACGTGCCTAAATATGGCAAATTCTTACAATCATACTTTTATTTGCCCCTATACTAGTAATACTAATAATACAATGCTACTATTCTGATTACCTATATTTTGTTTGGATACTTTTTGTAGGAATACAGGTGTAGAGACTCCTAAAAATACAAGAGCCCGAAGGTTATCCCAAACCTCTAACTGAAGCACTTGGGCTAATGTCACCACTCCCTGTCTGAGAAAAGTACCTCAATCATTCATTCAAAATACTGATTTAAGAAAAAGCCACACAAAGGCACCAAATCTCCCGTACTGGGGTAACCTGATTGTACTCGGAAATTCCTACCTTTTGCTTTATCTTCCTGCAAATCCAAATCATTTCCATTTCAAACTTGAACTTCATTTTCACTCTTCAATGTAAGAATTTTAACGGATAGCTTTACATTAACTGATCTTCACTCATAACCTCCTTAATTTTGAAATCCCCATGTGAGAGAGGTTGAATTCAGTTATCACCCCCGCATCAGGGGGCATAAATGATCGGTCCACAAGGCCCTCAGCGACACCTATGGGCCGTTACTGGCCATGTATGCGCCCTGACAAGGGGGTGATTGCTATTCACACCCAGGGCATCATCCGGATAAAAAAAAACATATAATATAATATACATATAATAGATCCCTTAGACAATCTTGTTCCGAGAGGTTTTAATGAAGAATTTGGACTCTACTGCTTTTTTATAAAATTGTGTACTGACACACCATTACTATGTGTAAAACCTTCCAGGTTCAACAAGATCAGTGTAGAGTCTGGTTCCCTATCAGGTTCTTTTTGGCATTTGAAATGTTACAGGAATTGCTTTATGTCCTATGCAGCAGAGTTAAGGTTCTCTAAATTTTTTTGCTACTATTTGTATTAGTAGCGACTCAGTACCGGTGAAGATTTCTAGCCTCTTGATAGCTGGATCTCTATACCCTTAAACATGGGAAATGTTATAATTGTCACACAGCAAATATACACTTGATCCATATTGCTTAACTGAATATTTGTTTTGTCTTTATTTAGCCAAGGCATTACAGATGTGTGTAACTACATTAGTAGTTAATTTTTCATTCCTTTATGTAGACACATTTTGATGCCATTTTTGGGAGATATTTGTATACGATCATGTTGAGGCTACAGCAAAATCAATTTGAGTATGTGTTTTTATTACTATCTCCTGACATTGTACAATTGGAATGTATTTAGGCGATGCATGGCAATCTATTTACATTTACAACAAATTACTTGATAGGCATATAACATTGTAAACCAGTCCTCCTCTCACAAATGCTTTATTATTCTTCACTATTCTGGGTTTTTAGGATTTCTTTGACACTTGATATCACTTACCTTTACATTTTCTTTGAATATGGAATGTCTTTACATCAGCTATATTATGATCTTGATTTATAGGACAGATACGCACTGTCATCACTTCAGGTATTTTCAGCATCCACACTGGTGAACATGATGGTTGCGACAGCTACTCTTAAGGACCTTTGCTTTGAGACTTCAGTTTGCTTTGGATTTTAAAAATGTTTCTTTATTTCGGTTTATTTTGTCCCTGAGATTAGCATTTAATTCATGAATACATGGTTGGGATACTATTGCAGCCTGCTTTACATTTGCCACTAGAACATGGTCGCCTTTGTGTTGGATGTTCACTCCTTTTATTGTGAGCAGTCCATCATTTATTTTGGTGATATTGGTTCGCTTCGACTACACTTTTGAAGTTGATCCTGCCGGGTCTTTTCTGGTTTAGGCCTGTCAATCTTAGAGACACGCTTTGCATCCACATCGCTGTGTGTTGGAGCATTTGATTGGGAGTCAGTTTTCTGCTTCCTAATTAGAGGTAAGAATCACTTCCTATGCTGGTTTAAGGTGGCGGCCTAGGCTTGAAAATGTTGTGTAACGCACGTGCAAATTACTGCATCTAAGCAGCCTGTTGGGGTTTATTTTTCGGTGTTCCTGAACTTTGGTGGTTTCTCTTTGAGAATCGTTTTGAGTCATTGAATACGTTTGGATGGGACAGCGACCCTACGTTTGAAATTTCTGTTTCTGTCATATGATGTAAGTGATTCATGTCTCTGTTATGCCTGTGTCAATTTTGACATATAGCAGCTCTTTATATTTCATTTAGGTTGTTTGCTTTCTTTAGGTTTTGAACATTCATTGGGCTGTATTGTGTGACTCATCTTTTTAAAGAGGTATGTTTGATTTTACATAAATGGTACAGATACCCTTTACTGGTTTTTGAATGTTTCTTTTTGAGTTCTTCTATTCACAGTTATTGGGCGAACAAGTGGGTTCTTTGGGTGCTTTGGGGTTCTTTGAATTTCGGGATACTATGTGCACATTTTGGAGAGTAGGGCTGGTATTTGAGCATGGTTTTTATGATTAAAGTTATGCATCTTTGCATTCATATATTATCCTTTGAGAAATGAGCTGTATTATTCCACATACAGCTATTTCATTTGTATCTACAGCTGTTGTTTCTGCTCCTGAAGAAGGGGTTGTTACCCTGATACGTGTTGAGCATCCCACATTATAAAGCATCCTTTGATGGTCATCTTAAAGTCTGTGCTGTGAAACTTCTTTGTTGTTTGCAATACTTGTATGAAATAATGCATCAATTATATTGAAATTATTGGCTGCCACTTCGGTGTATAAGTTTGCAGATGATGGGAGTCCTAATTTTTAGGACACCAATCTCATTGTTCTTTGTTGTTACCTCATGTCAGGGTTTTTTGTACTTCCCCTGCACCTAAAACTGTTTATACTCGTCCTCAAATATTGTTTGAAACTTGAAAGAGCAGGTATGCATTTCACACTTTCTATGTCTACTATAAATGGTTCTTCTTGCCAGTTTCTACAGGTGGAAAAGCTGGAAGTACGTGGACTAACTTCTTGTATCAATGATGGAAAACTAGGGAAGTCTGTACCAATAATTGTTTCTTTCACTAGACCTGGAATAATGGCTGATGGAAAAAGGTGGTTTGGCAACCTTAGGAAAGACCTCAGGATCCCTGTAGACACAGGTGGTTTTTACCAAAGAGGCATTTTCCAATTTCTCAGGGGAAACCAAAATTGGCCCGTACTGCCGTTTTTCTACTGCCAAAGTATACCAAGACTTGTAGAGGGATTTCATTTACTAAAGCTGTTTCATGAAAGGACCCAGTCGAGGTCCTACAACAAAATTACTTTGCCTTTGAATAGTATCATTAGGATATGGATTTTCCCATTCTTCCCCTACCGCACACCTAATCTCCATGGATTCTTCCTTTCTATTTTGGGGACAATTTCTTGCTATATGTCAGGACCCTCTGCAGGAAAAACATACAGGCACCATTGGTTTAACCGGTTTACCCTCTGCTCTCGTTATTTCTTCCCTCATTCTAGGTTCAGGTTTTCTGTCTGTTTTCTTCCTTTCCTTGCTATTAAACTCCTTGGATCTATTGGTTGCACTTATTCTTTCCCTTGATTGGAAATTATGGTGAGGGGGCCCTCTATTGTCTCTTTTCTCATCAACTTTGTGTAACATATGGAAAAGTTTAGCGGCATCTGCAAAGTTTTGGGCAGTGTCAATTGCTAGTGCCAGTGTGGGTTTGTTGAGTTGTAAAACAGCCCTTTGTAGGAAGGAGGCAAAGAATTGATTCATTGCTCTATGTTCTGTTAAAGTCTTCTTTCCCAACCATAAAGTAATTGTGTTCTTAACTCTCTCCGCCAGTTCTATTGGTGTTCCCCAGTATTTAATGAAAGGTTTCTAAGTCTCTGTTCATAGTAATTACTAGTTTGTCCCACTCTTTGTAAGAGACCTTTTTTGATTTCAGTGATTTTAGCTGTTCCTGGTAGATTCAATAACTGGTAGGAGGTTTATAATTCACCCTTCAGTAAAAGACCTAAATAACAGAGTTCAACTCATCTGTATTGGGTGGCTAACCTTTCAAAAGTAAGGAAATAATTTCCTAAATCACCTCCCTCTTTGTATGGCTGATGAACCCTGTGGGGTATATTAGGTCTTTCTTGGGAGGCTATCAGCTGTTCCAGCCCTGTTTGGAACGTTCCTCCGCTTGTATGTGGTGCTCCTCTAATTGGGCCAACACAGTTTCTACTGAAGCCATGATGTCTTGAAGCAAGATGTTTTTAGTTGAAGATTCCTCAGAATCAGAGAGTGAACACAATTCTGAGTACCCTTCTATTTCTAGACTTGAATCAATCTTGGTTAGGCTGGGTGGATTCATGTTCTTTTTTTCCCTTTTCGCTCAGACTAACTCTGGAGCATGGTGAGGCTGAGTGACATGGACAAACAAACCCAATGCCCCAGGTCAAATGAATCCTTGGGGTTTTTTTTAATATTCAAAAGGATTTGGTCATGTTGTTTAATTGGTAAGTGTCAAGGGTAAGAGTGTCAATTTGGGTGTCATATATTAGATCTTGACACTTGGCTGGAATCTGACACTGAATGGCAATTAAAGTTTAGATTTTTGAAACTTTCTCCTGGGCCTGACCCTTTACAATAGTTTCTTTTCCTGAGGGATGTTGAACCAAAAGAAGCATAAGGTTCCTTTTCTCTCATTAGTGTATGGGTCCAAAATGTATATCAATTGAAGGCATCCAACGCCTGACACCATTTGTGAAGGCATCATAAAGTAGACACAGAAAACTAAATAAGATTGTGTATTTAAACTTTTCTTAACTAAAAGAAGGATGTTGGAAAAATACTTAAGTTGCCCTATGCTAAGGTTTGATTTCGCTACCTGAATAAAGCAAATGAAAGTCTGTGTCAGGAAGTCCAAATGAAATATCTGTCTGTGTCCAAAACCTATACTTGCCCTCACATCTGATTGTGTACAGTATGTAGGGATGGCACCATCAAATAAGAAGTGTTTAAATAAATGTTCAAAGCTTCTTCTAGTTCTTAGATGGAAAAAGGGTTTCCCTTCTGCAAGGTTCAATCAGTTCACTTTACAACATAGGAGTTCCCTTGCCCAAGCTTTCAGCTCTGCCAATGTTGCAAAATGACAGAATTCCTTAGACTATTCAATGTTCCAAAATAATACAGTTCATTGGCACACACCCCAGCTATTCATGTCTGGTTACTTTTCACCAGCTTAGAAAGTTCAGTTCTCTGTATCAATTCACTCAGGTTTCAATTACCAAGTGGCTTTTCCAAAGGTGGGTGTATACATTCTAGGTACAGTTGGTGGACCACAGTGTCAACCCATTACAGGTCACGCAACTGACACACCTTATTTGTAATCTGCTTCAGACATATTCGGCTACCATCTCAGCTTCACAGTCAGGTTCTCCTTCCAAGTGCCCTTGAAGCTGTATTGTTGCTTCTTTTATCACCATTTACTTGTATAAAAACTTCCACTTGCAGTAAACAACGCAGGCTTCCCAGTACACTCTCCTGCTAGGAAACATATTCACTGTTTCATGCTCCAGTTCCGGAAGCACCTCAAGACATTCCTCTTTGCTTGTGCCTTCTCTCTTCCTCTCCCCTGCTTATTTCCTGTCTGATACTGCAGTGGTCACCCTCTGATTTCATGCCCAGGTTCCTATCCGTCCAGTTGCACACCCGCACTGCCTCCCGGCAACCCTTGCACTTGGGTCTGTATCTGTAACCCTACAGTCCCCCTACCTGCACTTTTGGACACCTGCTGTCTGCACTTACTCTTGCACCTGCTACCTGCTGGCCACACTTCTTGTTATTGTTTTGATCCCATGTACAGCACCGTCTCCCACCCCCTGGCACTTTCCCCTCCGCTCTCCCCTGCACTTGTGCAATCTCAATGTCACTTGGCCTAGTAAGATCATTGTCTCTGTCCTCCCTCTGTTCCCTCTTCCTTGCCTCGCCTTACCTTGAAACACTTGTGTATAGGCGCGTTACAAATGCCATATCATATCATATCATGCCTTCTGCTCAAAAAAACCTATGATACCCTTTTGCCAGGTTTCTCTTGCATACAGGTTTTCTGCTTTCAACCATTCATGTCTTTCAGTAATGCATAATAAGGTCTGTTTGACTCTTAGCAGTGTTTGTTTGATTCTTGGCAATGTTTGTCACAATCATTAACTTAAGTTTACATGTTTACCTTGTTTTATTAGCATTACTTTTAATTTCTTTCAGTAGTGCACAATAATATCTGCTTGACTCTTGATATTGCTTACTTATGCACAATTAACACGGTAATTCATAGAATCCAGTGCACAAGTGACGCACGCGGCTGGCGCACAGGGTGCGCGTGTGTCGGTGTGCGCCTGCCGCGTGCGCTAAAATCCATTTCCACGCACAGCGTATTCATGGATTTTAACATCCAAAACCAGCCGTGGCGCAGAGTGGCGCAGCGACCCTGCAGCAGCACCAGTTACGCCCCCAACCCCTCCCCGTGCGCCATGCACAGCGCACAAATCCCGTACATGGTGCACAGGCCCCCAACCACGAAAACGCCTGTAAAACTCCCCGCGCACCCCTCCGAATACATGTACACCCCGGTGTGGGGAGTTTCACACGCGATTGGCCCTGTGCAAGCGGGGTATGTGTATTACTGGGGTTCGCAGGAAGTTTCACATGCGATTGGCCCTGTGCGAGCGGGTTACGTGTATTACTGGGGTTCGCTGGAAGTTTCACATGCGATTGGCCCTGTGCAAGCGGGGTACGTGTATTACTGGGGTTCGCGGGAAGTTTCACACACGATTGACCCTGTGTGAGCGGGTTACGTGTATTACTGGGGTTCGCGGGAAGTGTCACACGTGATTGGCCCTGTGCAAGCGGAGTACGTGTATTACTGGGGTTCGCAGGATGTTTCACACGCGATTGGCCCTGTGCGAGCGGGGTATGTGTATAACTGGGTTCGCAGGAAGTTTCACACGCGATTGGCCCTGTGCGAGCGGGGTACGTGTATCACTGGGGTTCGCGGGAAGTTTCACACGGGATTGGCCCTGTGCGAGCGGGTTATGTGTATTACTGGGGTTCGCGGGAAGTGTCACACGCGATTGGCCCTGTGCGAGTGGGGTATGTGTATTTCTGGGGTGCACGTGAAGTTTCACACGCAATTTTGCTGTCAGAGCGGGGTACGTGTATTTCGGGGGTGCACATGAAGTTTCACATGCGATTTCGCTGTCAGAGCAGGGTACGTGTATTTCGGGGAGTGCGTGAAGTTTCACACGCAATTTCGCTGTCAGAGCGGGGTACGTGTATCCAGTGGGGTGCACGGGGAGTCCCACACGTGAATTGGCAGTGTGGGTCCTCCCAGGTGTCCCCTCTACCCCCTCCACATCCCCTGCAGGCAGCCCACACCACAGGGGACTACCCTGCACCCCTGGTCATGTCCCTCAGGCAGCCCATCCACCAAGGGCATGCCCCCCAGCCAAGCCACATGTCACATTGCAATATGATCACCAACTCATGTCCCCCAGCAGTGAGGGGCACCTGCCAGCAGGCCCCTACTCATGTCCCCCTGCACCCCCACCCCCAGCAGTGAGGGGCACCTGCCAGCAGGCCCCCACTCATGTCCCACTCATGCCCCCCAGCACCCCCACCCCCCAGCAGTGAGGGTCACCTGCCAGCAGGCCCCCACTCATGTCCCACTCATGTCCCCCAGCACCCCCACCCCCCAGCAGTGAGGGGCACCTGCCAGCAGGCCCCCACTCATGTCCCACTCATGTCCCCCTGCACCCTCAACCCCAGCAGTGAGGGGCACCTGCCAGCAGGCCTCCACTCATGTCCCACTCATGTCCCCCTGCACCCCCACCCCCCAGCAGTGAGGGTCACCTGCCAGCGGGCCCCCACTCATGTCCCCCAGTACCCCCACCCCCAGCAGTGAGTGTCACCTGCCAGCAGCCCCCCACTCATGTCCCACTCTGTCCCCAGCACCCCCACCCCCAAGCAGTGAGGCGCAGCTGCCAGCAGGCCCCCACTCATGTCCCCCACCCACTCACCCACCCAGCAGTGACATGCCTATCTCATGACACAAACCAAAAGTCAACTATGACCATCAACACATGTCTGTCACACACACACACACACTGGTTGCCATTGATTGAGTAAACCCACATGTTGACATGCATGAACCCAATAAGCGAATCCCACACATTGAAGTAAAACTGTCAGGGACTCAGGTAGGCAGAGACAAGGACAGGCTGGCCGCAGGGATGTTGTGGGTACTGTTGTGGGCACTGGTGGGGAGAGACAAACAAAGCAGCAACCATACAAAAGGCTGCTTTGCCCCATGTGCAGGAGAAAGAGGTTAAAAACTGCGTTTCCCAGCAGCCGGCGCCAAAGGACTACAATCCCCAGCATGCCCAGGGACGTTTTGGACCAATCGGGGATCAGGAAGGGAGCGGCCGCCCCATCGCGCATGCGCAGAGCCCCGAGCACGGGGCTTGCGCTTGAGACTCCATGCCGACAAGACGTTTGGACCGGAGCTCCAGCAAAACAACACGCGAGGGGCCCAGCCCCACCCGAGCAGCAGCCCGGCCCCTCGCCCACACGAGATAAGTACTCCTCCTTGCTAAGAGCCCAAGGGGATCGAGGGGGAAGTGCAGGGGGGATCGCTTGCCCACCCAGAGCCCCTGCACAGCTACGAAAAAGCTAAGTGGCCTAACTTCGGCGCTAAAAGCGCCGGCGGCATTCTTTTGGGTTAAATTAACCTGTGCACGGGCGATTTGTCATTTGGGATGTTTCCGCCTCTTGGAGACCATAGTAAACCCGTGAGGCGAAAACACAGCACTAGAGATACCTACCACAGATTTAGAGCCCCAATTGGTCACAAGGGTCTGCAGGAAGACCGCTTGTGCATTTTATCACGTTTGCAGGGGTCTGCAAGAAGATCGCTTGCGTAGCATAGTGCGAAAGCACTATACAGGTCTTGAGAGGGGCATTTTAGTGTGTGTGTCTGTGTGAGTGGAAGTTGCATGAGGTGAATGCAGACAATGACAGTGGGCATGTTTTAATGCTTGTTAATTTCTTTTAGCTTGGACCTTTTGAAAACAACCCTTCAGACGTGCCAAGGACGCGACCGCTCTTCATGGACGAGACACAGAACCAGAGCTAAGTTGCATGCTAACTCCTGTACCGATTTGATGACTTAGGGTTAGGTAGTATAAGAATGTTCTTATGTGCAAAATGGTGCTTATGTATAAGTAGTTAGTAAGGGCTGAGGACACCAGAACAAAAGTGCGCAGCAACCAATACTTCCCTGCAAAATACCCCATTCCCACCCATAACCTCTACCTCACCCTCAATCCGGTTTACCTAACTCCCCCTACCTACCCAACCATCGAGACCCTAACCCTCCTTCCCTGCTCTGGTCCAGGAAACCCGTGTAAGCCCTGACTTGCGGGCTCCACGACCAAAGTGGGGGTGGTTGGTACTACGTCGCTCCTGCGCCTTGGATTCTGGACTTCGTGACAAAAACATCCAAATGTATTAATATGAAAATCAATGTAAAGAAATGAAAGCATACAATAATGGCAAACATGAAATGAAATGCATGTCCAATTGAAAAATAATGAAATCCCAAATAAATCCCAAGTAATCCAAAAGAAAAATGGCCAAAATTCTCTGTCCACCAAACCAAATCCAAACGAAACGCAAAAAGGTAAATCCATGGAGCCATGGTGAAATGAAACAAAAAAGTCTAAATAAATCCAACGTCCAACTATGTACAATCCATTTTTCCAGGGTCCATGAGCCCAACGAAATAAATGAAACATATCTAATAACCTACCTAACAAAAAAACTATATACAAAAGTGTGGGGCATAGTCCAAAAGCCCCAAAAGAAAAAAAAAGAAAAGGAAACCTAACACTATAAACTATTTACAATGGCAGCGGACAAGTCCTGCGGCTCACTCAGTGATGTTTTCGGCCAGGGCATCATCAAACTCCATGTCTATTTGCTGGAGGTGGGCCTCTGTCTTGGCCCTGAGGTCTCGCAGGGAGGCACTCATGGCCTGTTCCAACTCCCTGCAAGTCACCTCGAGGCACTCTTCCCGCCTCAACGCCCGACGCATGGAGAGCTCCGCCCTGACCATGGTGAGCCGTGCCTCTTCCGCTCGCTGCCGCTCCGCACCTATACGCTGGCCCTACCACAGCCACACAGAAGACACACCCATTCCAGGGTCCTCCTGCCCTCTGGCCGATGCCTGTCCCCCTGATGTTGATGGCCCCGAGCCATCATTGCTCCCACCTGGAGCCTGCTCCTGCTGCTGCTGCTGCTGCTGTCCATGTGCCCTGTCCGATGATGCCTGCACATCCTCCATCAGCTAGTCTCCAGTTGTGGTGTCCACCCCTTCTGGACTGCCGACTCCCGGCTGTGGCAGGGATGGGATCTCCACCAATCTAGCTGTGTTGGTCAGGCCAGGTCCACAGAGGGCCCTGGTGGAATCTGGGCTGGAAGACGGCAGGGAGAACGACTGGTGCATAGTCTCCACAGAGGAGGAGAGGTCCGCCAGAGAGCGCGTCACATGTAGGGACCCACCGACCAGGGCCCCTCCCAACAGTGCCACGTCGCGACGCTGCTGTTCGTGATGGCGTGCGTTCTCCGCCCAGGAAGAACGCAAGTCATCACGAATGTCACGCGTGCGCAATGCAACACCAATCAGGACGGAGCCCATACGGTCATGGGACCCCTCATCTGCAGGTAGTGAAGAGGCAGATGACATGGCACTCTCCCCTACCTGCAGACGGGCCTTCGACGGGGCATCCCTTCTGGTGCATGGTGGTGCAGTCACAGGGTCAAGGACAGCGACATGCACAGGCCCCTCTGCGGTGACCTGTGCTGCCTCCTGACCCTGGCCCTGGACTGCACCACTTGCACCAGTGGTACTACCCCCACCAGGCCCCATGTGCGGCTCGGTAGCGGGCTCCTCCTCCTCTGTGGAGACCACCAACCTGGATGTCTCCACACTGTCTTCTACCATTGCAAGCCCCTGTGGGGGCTCACCCGGCCCTTCCGCCACAGCCGTAGTGGCAGACACGGCACCAGCCCCCTCGCTCCCGGATGATGGCAAGTCCTGGGAGGGTGGCTGGGCCTTACGTCGCCGTCCGGTGGAGACATCTCCGCCGCTTGGCTCCACAGCACCGTCGCCGCCGTCTTCTTCACTTGACGCTGCATAGAGGGAGACAAAGAACACAAGCATCAGGGTACAGTACAATATTCCCCTAGACAGGAAGCAATAACACATGAGTGGCACTGTCAAACATCAATTCCATCCTGTCCCTCCACAACACATGGGTGAATGCACGAAACTCACATGTAGAAACAGGCATGGCGCCTGCAATCAACATCAGCATCCATGTACAAGGGCCTCTATTAACCAAAATGTTGCCTTCAAACTCACATGCATCATGGCTCACACTGATCCCATGCACACACATCACCGGAGGGTCATGCCTCATGGCTTGTACACCACAGACACAGTGGATAGACACAGTGGATACAACAGTGACCACACTGCATGAGTGAATCTACACATCATCACGGACATGTGTCATGCATCCATGGCGTTTCAAAGTCACACACACACTTCTCAGACACACACACATGTGCACCATACATATACATGACAGCAACACACATCCCTCACATCCCCTCCATGTCCAAGAACAGAGACTGGCATGCTTTCATGAGTGCATTCCGCATACAGCTCCCCATTTTGCATTGTAACACATGCACCAACCATGTGGTTCACAGCTTACTTGGCTCACATGCATGACCATGATGTCTCTGCACACACATATCCATACATGGCCTATGTCACACATCTAGGCAAGTATCAGACTACCAGCACACTGCAACATGCCCTGTCTCCCACAGCAATGCTTGGCCACCTACCGCTCAACTCCAGACGGGTCTTCTTCCGAAGGATCTGGGCGTGGAGCACTGGGCATACGTATTCCAGGACCCTCATCTGGATGTCACTCATGCTGACCCGGCCCCCCTCCGCTAGGCGCCGGGCCTTGTAGAGGGTCCTGGACCTGAAGTCCTCCGAGCGCTCCTTGATGTGCTTGATGTCACGGGTTTCCACCCCCTCCTCTTTGATGGCAACCACTACGTTGTCCCAGATCCTATCCCGTCCTTCCTTGTTGGCGTGTGATGTTCGGAACAGGGCATCAAAATGCCCCAGGACATGCTCCACCAGGACGCCAACTTCCTTCTCACTGAAGCTGGTGGCCCTCTGCCTCTCTGGCTGGGGGTCGTCAGTGATCTCAGATGGTGTTTGCCCCGACATGGTGACCCCCGAGGCAGGCGTGGGTGGGCAACTGGGTCCTGGGGCTGGGTTGTGGAGCGGTGGTATCCCAGTCTGGAGTCTTCTGTTCCAGCAGGGGTGGACACAGCAACTGGAACCCTGGCTGACGTGCAGGCACCAAATAGCAGGGCACGTGGGCAGCAGGCAGGCAGCAGCAGATGGCAGGTGGGAGTGTGCTCGGGGCTCTGGCGGGCAGTAATTCGGCCTTCTGGGCAGGAGCGTGGTCTTCCGTGTGTTGTTGCGTGGCCAGCTTGATACGGAGTGATTTCGCACGTGAAAAAATTGCATGTCAGCATGTAATTCGAGGAAAGGCCCTTAGTGCGTAAGCGCGTCTGTGACGTTACGCGCGCGGGTGTTTCCCTCGTGACGGGTGCATAGTGAATCAGCACGTGAAGACAAAGCACGTATGCAAATTCATTGGACCAAAGGCTCTTAGCGCGTAAGCGCGTCTGAGACGTAACGCGCAAGGGCGTTTCCCTCAACACGGGTGCATGTTCATTGTACACGTGCAAAAACTGCACGCCTGAGGCGCATACACGCATAAGTGATGTTGTACGTGTTGGCCGGTATAAAAGGTACATGTAGGATGCCATTTTCTTGTACGTGCTTTTCGTGGAGAGCGAGTGGGTGAATTTTGTATTTCTTGTCGGTTCACACGCGATTACTTCACAGCGTTTCAAGTTCATTCTCCCTGTTACCTCTGAGAGCGTTCTATTTTTTTGTTGGGCCTGTTTCCTCAAAAAGCGTTCCCTTCTTCTTTTGTCCTGTTTCCTCAGACAGCGTACAATTCTTCTTTTGGCGGGGGTGTTGCCAACGTGCATACGCGCGTCTTTTTCACGTTCTTTTTCCAGGCATACAGTGATTCGCGCATGTATTTACCAACTGTGCTTGCCCTGTGTGTCGTGTACCCTTTCAGAGGTCATTGTAGGCTGCGTGTATTATGCATACGCTTATTTTTGTGTTTCTGGGTGCCACAGCGTAGTGCGGGTTAATTTTTCCATGCACGTGGTCTACGAGGGGTTGCGTACACGTTAATGTTTGTTTTCGGGGTGCCTGTGCATTGTGTTGCATTGCGTGCCTGTGCGACGGGTTGCGTGACCCGTCATCTTCCCCCAGGGGTCACAGACAGCCTTGCTTTCACCCCCAGTTGCCCAGGGCAATAGTTTACTGCTACTCCCATACGCACAACAACATCAGTGCCATGGTTGGGAGGCGACCAAGCGGTAACGGAGGCAAAGGTGGCTGACCTTCAAAAGGTGGGCATGGTGGGTGCGGTAGAGGACGTGGCCAGGATTTGCAGGGTGCCCCTAGACCCCTAGACCCCCATGTGTGGAGGACCAATCAGGGACACCCATGCCCCACCCCCCCATGATTGTGGGAAACGTAGCTGACACCATCCCAGCTCAGCCCTTGTTGGGCCGGCCCATTGTGGCACCTGAACCGGCACAGGATGACTCCCAGGCTGACTTCCAGGTCAGCAAGTCTAAGCCACGTGTGGCGGTGCAAGTTGTTGTCACCAGGCCACATGGATCTGGGGCAGCAATGTCATCTGCTGCCCCAAGTAGGCCGGGACAGTGTCGGTCCAGGTCCATCAAACCGACGTTGCCCCTGCCAACATCACCCTGCAGCCAATGCCTGCACCAAGACCTATGGTCATTGTGCCTTTGCACACTCCTAGTACACAGTCCACCGGCACTTCTGCCCCCATTGACCAGAGCGGCGTAAGCCACTCAGGATCCGCACAACCTTTGAAAAAGAGGAAGAAGGGTGCTCTGGCACAACAGGCTGAGACCCCAGACACGGCTACACACTCCGGCACGTCAAGGAAGCCTAGCTTTAATGATGCCGAACTTGGTGCACTTGTGACCTATGTGTCGGCACATAGCCGCAAAATGGTGGTGACTGCAGGGTCACACCTGGTCAACGTAGGGCACACTGGCAGACCATCGCGGACCACATAAGTGCCCTTGGATTTGTGAGGCGCACAGCTGATGATTGCTACAAGCGGTGGAATGACCTGAAACGCAGAGCAAAGAACAAGCTGGCCTCAAATCATGCCTCTACTCTGGTGACTGGTGGTGGGTCTCCACCGGAGGACAACCAACTCACTGAACATGAGTCTGTTGCTGGAACCTTCGTCACAGAGGAACAAATCCAAGGCGTGGGAGACCTACCTGATTACGACGCATTGTCCGGTGAGTGCCCATGCATGTGTGTGTAATCCATGTGTATGTTCTTTGGGTGACGGATTCTGATTGAGTGCCAGGTGAGGGTGTGTACTCCTGAGTGGTATGGGTCACCCATGTGCTTCCTCCAATACATTCATGTGCCTTGGATTTGGGTATGACAGTATTCCTTCTGCCCACAGTAGCCAATTAGCCCCACATTACTGCAGTTGCCCTTGAACTGTCATCTTGCAACAACATTGTTCTGATTTTTTCAGTGTTCATTCAGGCTGATTGTATCAATTCTCCAATTTTGGCGACGCATTTTTCAGCCCTAATGCCACATATGTGACATGCTTCTGTCACTGTTTACATCCCACATTGGGCCACAATTGTTACCTGGTTATGTGAATGATTAGACCATTCAGGGCGATAGAGTATTGGCCTGCTCACATTAATTTTTGGGGCCTGTTTGAATGTGGAACATGATAATTTGCTGTCATGTTAAAGTGACCAACCATTGATATGAAGATCTGCCTACAATCACTGTATTATTGTACACTGGATGTGTTGCAGTGTGTGGCACATTCATATTTAGCATTTTTCATCTCATCATGTCCATCTCACATGGATGGGTGACAGTACTCAGTCACTGACATATCACTGTAGTTGTCTAATTTACCATGGCTATGCTACATGCCATCTGTGTGCTGGCATGTGTCATGTATGTGTATTGGACATGCAACTCACAGGCTAATGTGTGATGCCAGTGCTACCCACCATGCAGCAAATGTGTTGCTTTTCCATCTTGTTGTCCTCAGTGTCTGCCTTTTTGACTCCCCTTCCAACTTATTGACAGTGCATGCATGCCAGGGTTATAGTCATGTGGGACATGTGTAAACCATGTACAGGATATCTGTCTTGTCAGGCCTATGTGTGTGCTATGGTGCTCATGCCTGTTTCCATTTGTTATATTTCATGTTTTTGCAGGTGATGACGCACTTGATGCTGGTGAGGTTGAGGAGATGGTGCAGACCCAGGAGGAATCTCAGCCACGACCAGGCACCAGTGAAGGACGTGGTGTGGTGGTGGTGAAAACCCTTTGTTACTGCAGACCATATTGTCCAGGGGTGTCTCTGGGTGCACCTCCCCAGACCTCTGTTCAGGTGCTGAGTCGGATGATGAGACTAATGTGCTGTCGCAGATGAGAGCTTCTGGCAGGGATTCTGTTCTGTCCAACCCACCTGCACCAGGGGTAGAACCCTCTATGGGGATGTCAGTGTTGGTAGGTCTGCCTTTGGCGGTTATGGATGCAGGGTCACACTCCACAACATCTGATCCTGTTCCTGGGCCAGCAGATCAGAGGGGGAATGCAGTCCTGCAGCCTCAGGCAGGGCCAGCCAAGCAAGGTGCAGATAGCCTTGCCCCAAACAGGTGTGGTGCCCGCCGACGCGGTGGCCGTGCGCCACCAGGCAATACTGTATGGCAAAACTCCATGTACGGTATGGCAACCCAACAGGCAGCATCAGTTGAAATGATGGCTCAGGCAATGGAGAGGGTGGCCACTTCCATTATCCCCCCTGAAAGGCAGATGGAGCAACAACAGCAGGCAACAGACTCCATTTGCCAATCACACAGGGAAGACATGTTGGCGTCCAACAGGGACCGACGGGCAGCACTGGAGACTCTGCGTGAAGCCATATCAATAGAGTCACAGGGCCACAGGGAAGCCCTGAGGGTAGAACTCCATACGCTCAGGGAGAGTCTGCTTGAACTTGAGGCTTCCTGAATTTTTAGGGCAGAACAGCAGCTGGAGCAGCTCACACGTTCACTCTCAGCTGAGCTGCAGGCAACCCGTGAGGAAATCCGGGCATCACGCGAGGCCATGCGTGCAGAAATTCAGGCAACCCGTGAGGTGCTGCATGGGGATCTCCGCACTATAATCCTCCAGAATCAGACCTTCCAGACCTGCATGCTTGCTGCCATGGAGGACCATACCAGAGCTTTGCGTGGGCTGCCTCCCATAGTGCCACGACCTCCTGATGCAGCAGCAGAGGGTGAAGAGACCGACGGCAGTTCTCCTACAATGGCATAGCCGTGCAGGCCATGAGCTCATGGAGGTATTTTTTTTCCGCAACATCCACGCAGGTGGGTGTTGGTATTCACCCTGTCCTCAAACCTCCTGGGTTGCCTCCCGCCCCTAACTCCCACATGGCCATTTTATTTTTGTTTACAGTGTGTTACCTTGTGTGGCTCCCGTGGGCATCCACTGTGTATTCCGGCTGGGCACATGCAAGCTTGTCCTGAGTTTGGGTTAGATGGTTGGGTTCCTGACACACACACCCCTCCTGCTTCCCATTTCCATGGACTTGCAAAGGGTGTGACCAAGTGACAGTGACTTACACAGTGACATTGGGCTCCCATGAGCTGTGTGGGCAGTCTGTAGTCAATACTGTGTGTACATCCCTAGTGGGTATTGTTGTTGTATTGAACACTGCATGGTGTATTGATATGTGCTTGTGCATCCATGTCTTCCTCCTTATTCGCAGGTACCTTCTTCATGTCTTCACAAGGCCGTCTCCTTTGCAGATGCAGTTCATGTTGTATGCAGTACACTGACAAATTTGAGTGGCAGCTACACTATGCAGTTTGAAGGGCTTCGATGTGCTGGCTTATTCAGGTTGTATGACTACCACTACTTTGACTCTGTACTGTCATGTTTTTGCAATGTTTCATGCTGTGTTGCTGTATTGTGTTGCTGGTGAGTATTTGTTCATGTGTGCTGTTTGGTATTGATTACTGGGAGCATATTGTCTGTGGGCTGTTTCCATTTGGGACAGTGCACTTTGTGACACTTGTGTCAGGTCTTGCGCATTGCTTTGTTTGCTTTCACATTTCATGACATGCCATTGTGTGTTGGTTGGCGTAGATGGGGAGGGGTTGGGTGACATGGCGCTATTTTCATGTTGTATTTTGCTAAGGGGTAGTCATTCATGCAGCATGAATGTATGTCTTTTAATGACACAGCATTGGTTGTCTTTGGGCAGGTAGGGATGCACACAATGTAACACTTCCAGGTGACCAATCTCAGGCTGGTATGGTTGTGACAGTTGACTGTCCCTTATGTCATCATCATTGTTTGTCAGCTGGTATGTGCCAGGTCTGTATGCTCTCCACAGGGGTGTGATTTTAGGTGAAGTAATTAGCCACCAGCTCTGTATGGGCTGCCTCACCACGTGCCCTTTCCCCTCCCATGCGCAGCGGGCGTGCATGTGGTTGGGGATGTGGGGGCACCACCATGACCACCGGCAGGCCCCGGCGTGTTGCAACGTTGTGCAGGACACATGCTGCCACTATGATCCTGCACACTACTGGGGGAGCGTATAGCAGCTGCCCACCAGAACGGTCAAGGGAGCGAAAGCGTGACTTGAGCACTCCGAATGTGCGCTCCACTATGCCACGGGTTGGAATATGGACTGTGTTGTATCTTACCTTGGGTGGTGTGGTGGGGTTCCGAATTGGTGTCATCATTTGGGTGCTCAGAGGGTAGGCACTGTCCCCTGGGGAGGTGATGATGGGTATCATTAGTGGGGTTGTGACATTACTCAGTATCTGACATGCATGCATGTGCAGTGGCATTTATACTCACCAAGCAGCCATGTATCGCCATGCCGCCCAGCTTCTAGATCACGGTTTAGGGTTGACATTCTGTATCTGAAACTGTCATGGGTGGACCCTGGATAGTTGGTATATACTGAGGTGATGATTCCCTTGGCATCACATACTACCTGCACATTGATGGAATGCCAGTGCTTGCGGTTTTTATAGATGTGCTCTGATGCCCTGGGAGGACGTAGAGCCACATGGGTGCAATCAATGGCACCTAGCACTTTGGGGAAGTGTGCCACCCCGTAAAAATCCTGGACAACAGCCTGCCCTTCTGCAGGTGTTCTGGGCAGGTATATGTGCCTGCGGACTGATGGGCGTGCAGTCACGATGGCCAAGACCTGGTGTAGGCAGCGTGACTGCGTGGCCTGTGACACCCCCCACTATGGCACTTGTCCGCTGAAATGACCCAGTAGCCAAGAAGTGCAGTACATAGAGCACCTTTTCCAAGGGGCTCAGTGACTTAGGAGCACAGGGTGGTGATGTGAGGTCATCCTCCCACTCACTCACCAGGTCGAGTATTATGTGAGGTGGAAACCTGTACCTCCCATACACCTGGTCATCAGGCATCCCAAAAAGGCTGGTCCTGGGTGTAAAAATTCTGGCCCTGACTATCCTCCTCCTCCTCCTACGGTATCCCACGACCACTGCTGCGAGGAACGGTATATTCATCGTAGCGTCTGAGCTTGTTTGTTGTTTGCACGCACTTTTATGCTGCGCGGGTCCACGTACGCCTGCTTCCTGCTGGCGTACGTGTTTCCTGATTAGCGCGTCTTTTTTGGCGCACGCATTAGCCCCGTTCGATTCCATGAATACGTGTTGTAGGCGCGCGTGTGGGCGTTCCGCGCATTTGCCTCCTGTACTTCTCCCCTAACGCCCACATTTTCACGCGTTGTTCCCCATTCCGCGTGTTACGCCCCGTGTTACGCCTACTTTTGTTGTGTGTGCTGCGCTATGTGTGCTTTCGCTGTGCGCGTAGCGCACACTGTCTGATAACGTGTGCACCTGCATGCGCCACGCAGGATTTTAGTGCACATCCATGGATTTACACGCGCACGGACTTCCATGAATCGCTGTGCGCGGGTTTTACTGCGATTTTCGCACTTGCGCTGCGATTCGCACGCTTTCGCACGCCTGCACGGAAATTTTCAGCACGCATTAATTCCATGAATCGGCCTGTAAATCTGCTTGACTCTTGGCAATGCTCACTTGACTCTTGACAATGCTTGTTTGCCTCTTGAAAAAATTTCATCTCAAACATCCAGTTATGCTTGCTTATGTGGCTCTATTTATAAGCAATGCTTTTCATGTCAGTTCATAACCATTTTACTGTTTTTTTTAATCACATTTCATTACTTCGTTGTTGAACTTATTCTCTATTTTCACCAAATTTACTTATTTCAGGAAATGTACTTAATTAATGTTTCTTTCTTTTATCTGCTTGTCATATACAGTAATTAGCCCATTATAACACTTGTTGGTACGCCACAGGACTCCCAGGGGTCCTAGTCAGACTCACTGTTGTTGATTGGCATGTCTGACATTGGGTGTGAGGCTGCAGCACTTGTCCTGTTTCTGGGAAGTGTTTTCTGCCCTGCCATTCCTTCTGCAGCTTGGTGGACAGCTTCTTTCTCACCCGCAGGTCTGTCCGATGCACCTCTCTGCCTGCGTGACCCCGCCAGATGCTTCTCTGCCACAGTTTGTTCGGCTGTGCTTCTCCAGCTCTCACCTGCCTCTCCAGCTGCTTCTCTGGTTCAGAGGGAAGCTCCAGCTTTCCTCTGCATAGCTTTGTCGGGCCGGCCTGCCTTCAACCTGGCGTCCTACTGCTCTTTCTCTGCATCCCTCTCTGGCTTTTCTGGACTTCTCATGCTTTAGCTCCCACATGACTACTCTCTCCTTCAGGTTCCCCTTCTGCTTCCAGTACTGACCATTAAATATCCCAATTTAATTTGACATTCAGCAACTAGACGACGAAGAGTGAGTTCTGCAGTCTGTTGTCAGTCTTTGTTGCACCTTCCTCGTCCCAGTACCAAAGTGGTGTTCATGTGTTTGAGAATTAATAAAGTGTGGATGTATAGCTCTGGTGTGTCTCTTCTTCGTCCGAGTATCTGACTGGTATTTACTGGGAGATACTTTAAGTAAGAAATAGGGAAGGGATTAGTAATAACCTATGAAGGCCTGGGGGATATCAGGTTCATTAGTAAAGGGAAATGAGGGATACCATGTCTCAGTTAAGGGTGCCTCATCCCCACTCCTTAAGTCTCCTCTACCCAGGTGATCCTCCCTCGCATATTCACTTCCAGGGTCAAGATCTGATAGCGACGTCCTTTCCCTGGCCCCCTGGGAGGAGGAAATATTGGCATGAGAAGCAAGGATGCCCTCATTTTCCTCACAGTGACCACAGAAGCATTGATCAATTGGAAGTCTGGAAAACATAGAATTCCAAATGACAGTGCACCTCATTACAAGTATGGAGGATAGCCATGCCGCTATTAGCAGCATGGGTACCCCCATACCGGGTACCAGGTCCGGGTTCCCGGAATGGGGAATTACCGGGCCATTCCAACCCAGGAGGGCCCAGTAATTCCCCTTCCCGGGAACCCGGACTGGTACATCCCCATTGCCATTTATGCCCCCATAGTGCTCAATGGGAATGGGGAGGATGCAAACAACGGGCCCGTTAATGACGGGCCCATTGTTTGCATCCTGGTCTGCTCGCGGGACCCGCTAAGGACGCCTGGTTTTACTAGACATCCTTAGCGGGTCCCGCAAGGTGACTCGTATTGGGGTAGTCGAGGGATAACGGGCCGGCAGCTCTACCGGCCCTGTTATCCCTCTACCGCATACCTCGTAATGAGGCCCAGTGTGCCAGTAAGCAGAGCTGAAGTCCAATATGCTTTCTTAGCTACACGTTTTGCTCTATTTCTTGCCACTCTAACACTTGGAATGCAGACATTATTTTATCAGTCAAATTTGGGTATTGTGCACTCTTGGTTCCTCATGGGTGGTGGATAACAAAGACTTTCATGCATATGCATTTTAAAGTTTTATTTAATCTTATGCAGACCAGTTTATCCATGACAAAGCTGTACACAATTATTAAAGCATCAATAAATAGTATAATTTCAGAGACAGAAGAGTTCAACAAGCTTCACGTATGAGTTCTTTTTACTAACAGGCTAATCCTGCAATTACTTCTAACTACATTTCGAGGTTTGATTCTTTTGCTCAAAAATATCCCTGATCTTATATTCACCATCCTGAGAAAGAAATATCTTTTTAATCTAAATAGTCTGTTTTAATTAAAATAATGATTCAACAAATTAAAAGGAGGCCCAATAAATTTCAGTGCTGCGAAGGTCAAGGCTATATGTCAAATGAATACAGGCAGCTTGTCTACAGAAACAAAGCACAATATGCCTTCTATTAACTCTCTAATGTTTACATTCCCAAACCACACAAGCATCCATATGCATCAAAGCAAATGACTACTCAAGAGAAAAGTATTAAATCCTCTCGAACATAAACATGAGAATTGTCCTCCGTTGTTGTGTTGGTTTCAAAAAGACAATACCATCCTTAGAATACATTTTAAAACCATTGACAAGTGTTGGCAACAGAGAAGAGTATTAGGTCCATATATAACTCTTACTTTAGTAGTTGTCAAACTGGATATTAAATTGTGCCTCCTATTGTAATGATTGTATGTATATTGGCCTACGCCAAGTTGCTTAAAACTGTACGCGAATTACTCTCTATGGCAAGGTCTTGACCAGAAATTGATGTAAGCTGCCATCTTGAATCAAACCGCCATTTTAGGTTCTCTTGCTGTGTAAAAGTCACCCTGTACATCAAAATGGTGGACGATGCCATTCCGAACAGAATATGGTCGACATGACCTCCCTACAGCTAATGTATAACTTGCCTGCAAGCCACTTGTTAGGGTCGTGAACTGAGACCTTGTCCTTCTGTTGACCTGCATGTAAATGGATTACCTGTATCAACGGAACTGATCTATGCACATGCTAATGAGAAATTAGAATTGACCTGGTAGAGACCCTAGACCAGTAATACATTCATGGAATGGTTAACCCGCGAAGGGGTTGGACAACAGGCTGGAGAAATGTATAAAAGCCTGAATGTCCCAATGTACAGTCTCTCACTGAATACATGGAACCCCGTTGACGTTCGTTGTGTTGCACTGAGGGCCGATAGCTATCTGACCTGTCATTGACTTTGTCATTGCTTGACATTAACCTAAAGTACTTTGTATGTTCCTTTGTAACCTGTGTTTGCTGTGTTTCCTTTGGGTTTCCCGGCCTCATATTATTTTCCTCTTTTCACATACTGATTCAACTTTATATTGTTGAACACTACTGGGTTTTAACTTAGTTATAGAAAAAGTAATAGTTTGTAGCGTTGACTTTGTTATACTTATCGCAAGGCTTGAGTTAAGGGTAGAAGCGTTTATTTTAGAGAGCAAAATATATTGATGCTTTAAAGGGTGACACAAGCATGGGTTTATGAAATTGAACTAGAAATGGAATCAGAAAGTGAACTTTAGCATTAGGAGTCCACCTTAGTCCGAATCCTACTTTTTGTGGGCAATGCTTTTTGGAAAAGTGATGCTATGTATTTAAATTGACATTATTTTCTTTGGAAAGAAGGGGAGAAACTAACCTTCTTATTATTCCAATTTTCAGGTTTTTTCTTATATGTAATCTTGGTTTTCACTGGTCAAAAAATCTATCAATCCATTAAACCATGCTCACAACCCTAGATATAATTTGCTCCTCTGAAACCCAGGGAACTTATTATATTAGTATGCAGCGTGTGGGTCTGGCACCCTCTCAGCCAATGAGAAGGCTCGGAATGGGGGTTTGACCAGATAGTAAACTCGCCCACACTGAGCCTCCTCACGGCTAAAGGCTGCCATTCTCCCCGGCTCGGGAATGAGCTATGTTGTCCCCTCCCCCATCCACAGATTTGCCTGCCCGCCCCGCCACCCACACCTCTGTCTCCAGTGCATCTGCCCCTGATCTGCTACAGGCCACCATGGAAAGGAAGACGGGACTACACAAAGTCTGTTCTTTCCTTTCCATGGCTCCCATTTTTTTAAATTACCTTTTTCCTATTTTTTGAATGGCTGCCAGGCAAAGGGAGAAGGTACTACGTGCATTTGTTTGTTTACTTTTTTAAATTATTTTCAATGACCACCATGGAAAGGGAGAACAGGCTTTGTTTTCCCTTCCATGGTGGCCATTTTTTTTCTTCCTTTTTGAGCAATAATCAAAGGAAAAAAGAAGCTTTTGGCACCCGGTCCAACGTGCCAGGTACTAATAGCAATAATCCCCTCATTGGGGGGGAGCCATTACCAATGAATTAAGCAATAATCCCAGAGCCAGGAGGGGGGCATTACCGAGTAAGGTTATGACCCGGGGGCCTATGTTAATGCCATCGCTATGCTCTGGCATGTAACTATGGGCCCTGGGTCATTACCTGCTCAGGAATTATTGCTTAATTCATTGGTTAATGTCCAAGACAAATGTGCCCTGTGGATTCTAGGCCAATGTATTGTAAACAGATTAATTTACAGTTTATGTCCCCATTTAGTGAAACAAAAGAGGTGATTGCTGGAAGGTTTAGAATTAATTTGCACCTCTGGCATTGCTTTGGGAAACTCTCCAGATCATCATTCTTCACCTGCCAAGCCATTACAGAAAGGGGAAAAGGGGGGGAAACATGTATGTGACCAGGGGGAGCTATGGAAGCCAGGGAAGATGGTTGGAAGGGGAAAGGCTGTGCCATGAAGGCCCAGCCAGCACAGAGGTGATAGAATAGTGTTTGGTTATGTAGCAGTGTGGACCAAGTGACCCGCAGAGGATCAACGGTGGTTGTGTTTTGTGAGAGTGTAGGCAAGGTATTGTTTGTGAGAGAGATTTATACCAGTTGAGAGTAAAAAGAGGGGGCATGAAAGGGGAGCGAGAAGAAGGAGAGAGAAAGCGTACGGGGGAATTAGAGAGTGTGAGAGTGAATGTAAGTGATAAGGAGCATGTACACTAGAATGGTGTAGAGAGAGTGCAAGGTGGAAGTTAGAGTAGTGGTGAGGGTAGGGTGAAGCAAGAGGGGCAGAGAGATAGTTTAAGAGATTGGCAGGGAGAGTGAGATAAGATCAGGACACAGAGCCGTAGATATGGATTGAGAGTAGAGAAAGGCAGAGGGGAAAGGAGAAGGAGGCTGGGGCGTCTAGAGAGAGAGACTGGGAAGAGATTGGGAGAGGTGTACAGAAGGGGAAGGAATAGAACTAGAGACATAAGGGGAGCATTAAACGATCTCAGAGAGAGGAACACTGAGAGAGACAGAGGGAGAATGGAGACGGAAAGAGAGAGAAAGAGAGAGAGAGAGAGAGAGAGAGAGAGAGAGAGAGAGAGAGAGAGAGAGAGAGAGAGAGAGAGAGAGAACCTGAGTGGGAGAGGGAGAGACAATTGGAGAAAACCCCATTTAAATTGGTCTGCTGAAAAAAGGAGAGGATCTTGCAGATATTCACTGAAGGAATTCCCTAGATGGAAAAGGCCATGGTCTTTAGAATTCCCTCCCAGATTAGAGAAAACATGGACTTTCTGTTTTAGAATATGTTGGAGATATTCTGGGGACTAGGGCAGTCTGTTCTAGTGTGTATGAGGGAAGTGGAGAGATTTGTGGGGTCCCCTTAGTTCCAACCATCTCAGCCTTCCCAAACAAGTTTTTTAAAAGTTTAATAAAGCACTCTAAAACTAATTTCTTTGTGGATTTTTGAGGCCATCTGTGCCAAGTGGTGTCATTGTGGGATCATTTAGGCTCTGAACAGAGGAACCCAAAGCTATCAATGTGGAGAATAATTCAGCAAACTAAGAATGTCAAGCTCCCTACCAAGGCAATTCTACGATCCTGAATGCAATTTATATGTGGTCAAAGATGTTAATGTTAAAGGACATTTGTACCGCGCACTATCACCACCGGAGTGGTCCCCTGGTGCTCTGGCGGCTGTGAAAGAAGAGGGGAGGTTAAGTTAGTGGGAGGAGGCAGGAAAAGTGCAAGAGAGCAGTGATGTGCTGTTGGCGGCCTCAGCCCGGTGGGTCAGTTGGCTGGGCCTGGGGTGTTTGCGGCCGGTAGTCGTCATGTAATGTTGTGCAAGACTATGCGTGTTTTTGTTTTGTTGTTGCAATGTAGTGAAGTTTGTGCGGTTTGTTGTGCTGTAGATTTTGGTTCTGTTTGGTTCGGAGTTTGAGAGGTGTATGCAGAAAGGGAAATTGTTAGTATGGTTGGTTAGTTTGCGTCTCTATGCTGAATTCAGGCGCTCGGCTTGCGCAGTCTCCCCTGGTGCGGCTCTGTCCTGATCTGGGTCCGACTGGAATACAAGGTTCCTTACTCCTCTGGCCCCCACCTCTAACATGCTCTCTCATAGCTCCCCTTATCCTCCCTTTATACTCCTGTGGCCAGTGCACCTGCCAATGTCAACCTCTCAGGTAGAGTGGTGATTTCCAATATCTCGACAATTCCACACCACTGTGGTACCTGGCGGTAACTAAGGGACGGGCAAAAGTGTTTTGTGGTATTTCTATCCAGAGGTAAGGCCCTGGTGATGACCAGACTATGAGTAGTCACATGTGAAAGTACAAATGGCCACATCCCCCGAAATTACGGCCTAGACCATAACCACTCCTTGAATTTTGGAGCAGGAGTGATAGATGAAGATTATCAGGGTGAAGTCAAAGTGGTTCTGTACAACCTAGGGAACAAAACCAAAGTGATAAAATCAGTTTAAACCATTGCCCAGCTGGTTTGTGTAAGAATCCTGGTCACCGAAATGGAGGCAGTAGAGGAATTTGAAGAGGTGGAACCAGCAGAGGCCAGCTTTGCTGAAATGCCAGCTTCTGTTGAGAGTGACCAACTATGGATGGGGAGTTGAGGTCTGGTATTCGTAGAGTTTGCAGAGGCTCGAAGGGTGGGCCGGCTGCTGGAACAAACTCAGTCAGATGAATGTTGTATCAGAAGAGGAGAGTAAGACTTTAAAGATCCTCTTTTTGTGGATAGAAGAGTTCTACTCGAAAGGAGATGCGGTGAGTCACTACCAGATGCTTGTCCACAATCCCTTCCAAAAGGCAATTCTTTAGATGGCCCACTCCCACCTCAAGACTGGACATATGCAACTAGAGAAAACTAAAAAGAATGTGCTCACCAGAATTTACTGGACTGGGGAATACACCCAAATAAGAGCTTTATTACTGTGTGCACTATCTATCCAAAGCCTTTTCCAGATGATGTACCAAAGGCCACACTACAACCTCTGGCAATCATTAACAACCCCTTTCCTGAATAGGTATGGGTATAGTGAGGCCCCTGGAGCCATCCCGCACAGGGAACAAGTACATCCTGGTGATAATGCATTATGTCTCCCATTAACAGGAGGTTTTTCTGCTACTAATCATCACCACTGAGGCAATTTTCAAGGTGTTGATCTTCTTCAGAAGGGTAGGATTTCCTGATGTAAGTACATTTTGATTTCTAGAATATATCTTAGCCTTAGCACTCACATTACAGACCCATCACGTCTGATCTAATAATGGCCTAGTACACAGTCACAACCCAATATTCTGGGGAAAGGCAACAGGTGGTGTTTGGGATTACTTTTTGATTTTTATTGGAATGGTGAATCAAAACCAAAGGTGGTTCTTTAGCTTTATGCTGATGACACCACTAACAATATTATACAATTTACAGACAGAGTGTCTTACAGAAAAATCAGCTATCAACCAAGATATCACGTTACTTGACAACACACATACATAGAAATCAAATCTATACATATGTCATTTTCTAGATTGCAAGAACAATGAGAACATTGTACATTTAATGTTGCCACCTGTTAACACGGGCATCATGTCTTATATTAATTTTCACTGGCAATTTAACACAATTTATTTTCATCAACACAACATCAACTACAAGTGTTGGTATTAGAGAGAATGTTTCAATGTATGCATTTCACTTGAGTTTCTATAACTTCATTGACATCATAGAAAATCCACAGCAAACTAATGGAATTAATAGTCAACATATATCTCTTCATTTGTATGGTGTTCCCCTATCTGTAAATGGTGCTATTTTCTTCTAATGTATAAATGCATCGAAAATATACTGTATGGTGGGTTGCATAACAAATCTATAGGGTTGGTTCTACAGAAGCTCTCATTTTAATGAGTACACAGAATATGTATTTATTTACATTCATAGGAACATGGAATTATCATTTTCTGAAGGTTTCATACCATACCCTAAATCTATTTCGCAGTTTAGGTCTATATATTTAAAAGACCCTCTCTTTTCTGCACACAGATATTTTGGAGAGGTTTAAATTAGGTTGCATCACTTTCTAGGGGATGTAAATGGATGGGCTAAGCTCCCTTTCACCATACTAAAATGGAGTAATTTTCTCAATTATTCTTTTTTAATATCTATGACTTCCATAGGTTGAAAATTTAATAATCTACTGTACTGCCATGGAACGTTGTACAGCAGTCCACGGTTTCAGTCTCTGATTACACTTTTGGAAACATAGGTTTAATTTGCTTGGCAACTGTCAAAAGACAATCGGCCTCATTACAAGCTTGCCGCCAATCCCGTAATAGCGTTTCTGGCGCTTGACCTCCCGGTGCCCCGGGACATTACAAGTCTGGGAAGTCAGGCGGTGGAAAATGTTAGTCCCCATTCCCTGGAGTCCGTAGGACTCCAGGGAATGGAAACTCGGAAGGACCAGCACCATTAGCAACAGTGCCGTGGTTCTGTAAGAATTCTGCTTTTTGGGGCCATTGTGCCTGGCAGGTCAGACCTGCCGGGTGCAGAGGCCCCGGAAAGTAGAGTTGTAGTCTGTATCCTTGTGCACTTATGGAGTGTTTGTAATATTAAAGCACCCACCATTTCCCATGCCCCCAAACCAAGTGTGAGAAGTGTCTAAGGTACTTTTTACTTTTAATAAAGGCAATTTAATCCTGATTTCTACAATGATGGACCGAGAGTGAACTATTTGAACTACCTGTTACTTTTATCTATATTCAGTTGAAAAGAGAGGTGTTGGCACCCCCTGCTTGTCTGTTTTTTTTTTTTAAGGTGAAGAATTTCTATGGCCTCTCACAATGTCAGGCAGCACTCACCCAGTGAACTAATTCCACCAGTCTCTGCTTAAGCTTAAGACTCTCTCAGGGAATTAGGTCTGCTTGAGGCAAAATCAGCTCTACATAAGGCCCACGGGGAATCCTCTCATCATTTAAATGTATTAACCCACTTCAGCACTCATCCATTTGTGCAGACATCCCTCATCTGCAGACCTATTGGTTGAAGTTTCCCATTGATTCTCTTAAGAAGTTGACACTCCCAGAAAAAACACCCCTTGCCTTGATAGGTACATCATATGTAGACATATGACAAGGGGCGCGTCTGTTCACATTTGGACTGAAATCCATATTTCTCAAGTAACTCTTGATAGTAATTTTATTGACAAATGCATTTTCAGAATTGTGCAATCATTCTGAATCCTGGCATTTGAAACCTGTACTTTTGGTGTCAATGATGAAAAATGAATGAAAGTTACATTTCTTGGATACATATGTTTAGTATCATTTTGTGGAGCATGTTCTCCCGATTCCAAAGCAGTTTTCCTTTTCTGATTAACCACATTATCGTAAAGTGACAGCAAATTACAGTGTCATTTCTTTTCAATTCTGCACACAGAGGATTCATTTCAATTGAATTAATTGAACAAATGACTGGGCCTTTTTGGGGTTGAAGCCTTCCTTTTGTTGAGGATAGATTCACTGGTCAGCCAGAGTTCATAAAAGGTCTTGACAAAGATGATCTGGTTTGCGTGAGTGATTTTGATGTAGAAAGACAGACACCCTCATAAAACACTGGTACGCTGACTGCCGTTCCACACTGCTAATGGTTTTTGAATGAGCACTTAGGTATATTTATTTGCTAGTTTTTCCATAGGGAGCCTTCGTTGAAGGGGTGCAGTTCTCTAAATGGGTTTCTTAGATGGGCGAAAGGATATGGGTCCTGCTCTAAATAGATGGTCTGCTCATGACAAGCTCTTGAACTCCCACAATATTGTTTTTCCAATGCAAATGTAAGCTTTAATTACCTTGTGTGGGATTCACATGACGAACAAGCTCAGGGAAGCCCTATCTATTCACCAGGCTTCTTGTAACATAGATACATCCAATGTAAGTATGATTTCTACTTTTCCTTCTAAAATACAATCATTTATCTGTGGTGTATTCAAAAGCATAGGTCTACATTTACAAATGCATCACAGCAATGATTATAATGTTTCATTGAAAGACACACAATATGTATTTTATGTTGGCTTAAAGAAATAACACTAGTCACTTCAATTGTATTATTGCATGCTTTTTTAAATGTACATTTCAATGTTACTGCAATCTGAAGTTTTCTGAATGTACATGGCAGCATTTCTGACATGACTTGCATGAATTACCATCGGGTATATTTACTTGGGGTTGACATGTGAAATTGTAATAACTGTTTTTTAATAAAGGCCCTTGGTAAACTCTGCACTATCTGTAAGGAATAGCATATTGTACTATAGAAATGTCAGTATGTGCTTCACAGGTTTCACATCATGTGAATGGAGTTTGGAAAAACACATTATACTATAATACAGTAAGGTACCATTTCATCACTTCTTGTTTTAATTCAATACTTTGGTTCCATATTTATTAATTCCACCCTACACCCATGAGATCCTAACCAGTCAATCAAGGATTTTTATGGCAAACCTCATGGGAGGACAGACGGTATGAGTATTAAAGCTATGCAAGAATACATATAATTGCCTACAAATGGACACATTGTTTGAGTGGTTCCACCCTATTCTTGAGGAAATGCTGTGAAGATTGTCCCAACTCTCTCCGTTCTTGTTTACCAATCTAATCCCATGGGCCCTATTCGCAAGTTCAAAAGACACATCAGTCCTCAACTGGCTTCTCCATTGAGTGGATCCATTGTCGGCACACATGAGACTGCCTAGATATCATGCAAGAAGAGTGGAAGTCTAGGAAACAAACATACCAGCAACCATCTCTTAGTCCAACATACATGGGGACATATGTAACTGGATACGTCACCCGTAAAGTTCTACTTGCAAGAGTCCAACAACCATCAAGGAAAATACTATAACAAAATAGCTAGACTAAGAGCATTTCACATTTGAGACAAGGTAATGCTTCTCGTTCCAACCACTCAAAATAAGCTGTGGACCAGATGGCATGGGACTTACATGGTGATGGATATGGTATCCTTTCAGACCTACAAAGTGAAACAAGCGGACACCCGAAAACCATCACAACTCTATCACATTAATAAAATCAAAGCATGGAGAAAAAATAGCAACTGCTTTCTTTTCTCACTGTATGAAAATAAAACCCGAGAAATTCCTGTGTTACCCAAATTAATGGAGTAATAATACCATCAGGCCTACCCTTTCTAATGCATAAGGATATGGTAACTTTAGTAGAGGCTTTCCCAGATGTGTTTTCTGAGAAACTAGGACAAGTCTAAGTGTTCTTATATTTGTATGTATTAATGTATATAAAACATTTTCACCAAAGCCCTGAACAAGAATACAAGGGTACAGAGTAATGGAAAAGCAATACAAAAAACTGAAAGGCAGAAATTACATTTGTAAAGAAAGTTGATGCACTTTGTGAGTAGAAGGGAAAATAGACAAAGTGGGAGAAGAGCGACTAGATGGATGAAGGGAGTTCCATTATTTGGGAGCATGTAAGGAACAGGAACGGAAACGAGATTGCGCACATGGTGGTTTAGGAACAGTTAAAAGGAAAAGGCATCAGGAATGTAATGAACAAGTAGGGATGTAGATAGAGACTAAAAAGGAGAGGTACTAAGGGGCCAAGACGTGGTGAGTTGTAGACAATGAATAAGAAATGCAAAATTAGACGAGACTCAAATGAGAGCTAGGAGATGAATTTAAGAGAGGTAGATCTAGAAGAATGTGAAGAGGGAAGAAAAAGGATACATTTAGAGAAATTGAAAATTGTGACAGCATTCCTGAAATCAGCATTGTAGGGATGACAGTGAATGGGGTTACAGCAGGAGCTCTGACTCTGAGGGAGAGTGGACTCTGGTTCAAAGATGCAAGAAGAGTGAATCCCAAAAGTGTATCATCAAAGACCCCATAAAAACAATAAAAGCCATGCGAAGATGTATAAACCTGTATCACAAAAATGTGAACTATTATTTGTGGGACCATCTAGAGCTATAGAAACAAATGATGTCCTCATTTGGAAAAAGGAATGATGTCAATAACAAAGACATTCTCTCCTGATTTTTCCAGCTTCTTTGGAGGGGTGGTGGACCAAACCCACCATAAATGCTATACTTATAAGGCAGCCATTTTAACCTTTTAACTGCCATGGCCCCTCCCCCCAGTGCCAAGGCCTTTTTTGGCGATTTTGGTATTTTACCATGCAATGCCTTCTAACGTTTTCTGTTTCATTAACCCCTTAAGTGCCAAGTATGTGGTATCTCAATTTCAAGGGGTTAAAACACTTGTCTACACAGAGAAACCCCCATGAGACCAATCTCCAAGAGTTAGAGAGTGCATTTGCACAGAATTCTCGGCAGGTTTATACCAAGAGTAGGGAGTTCATTACTAAATTTGTTATGCCCATCTGGAATATATGGTCACCGAATTAGTGAGGGACTTTGTGGATTGTTGACTGCCAAATGAGTGATTTTTGAAGCTACAAGTATTTATGAGGCCCAAAAGCCCACAGGAAGTATAAATAATCCCAAGGCTTCCAAACCGCCCACAACACCTACCACCACAAAAGTGGAGGATGTGAAGACTGCGCCTCCTTTGGAGCTGGAGGCAGCAGTTGGAAAATTCTCTTCTGATTAACAGACAGATGAAAGACAGAGGAGGTCCTCTGCTGAGTCCCAATCAAGTATTGTTCAACCAGTGTTCCAAAATATAGACCTCTCTCACTCCAGTGGATTTAGAAGTATACATTACCTGGGTTCTACAACTATCATGGTATACTGATACACACCCCCACCGAAGGGGGAAGGGAGGGGGAATCAATGTACAAACTCCTGGGAAACCCTAATTTGAATTTTTCACAGGAAAGAAATCCAACACCCCCTCCAAATCAAAAGTTTCCAAATACTTTGTCCACTAATATACATTTTTCAATACAATACTCCTCCTCTACCTAGATTTCAGGACAACAGAGCCCAGAATCAAGGGTAGAGATCCAAAAATTAGGGTTACAGCAGCATCGTTCAACAATACCCAAGTTACCGTGCTAGGAGGGATTGTTACCCTTCCAGGCTGTAAAGATATGACTAACCACACACATCCCTACAGTTTTGAGGGAGTAGAATAGATCTCTCAACTTGAGTGACAGGTCAAGCAATTGACAGAGAACATTGGACAGATGTTGAGGACCAAACAGAACCCCCCGATTGCCAGCATACACCAAAACGCCCCGGGGGGACAATGACATGAGGCAAAAAATCCAGATGAAGATGTTAAGGTTGAACTATGTGTTTTAACCAATAAACAAACACAAAGAGAAAAGAAGTGGCACGCCTTTGAGGAAGATTAGTTTCTAAACAATAAAATGACCCATGAATGAAATAAAGAAATGTTAGACACTAGTAGCGACAACTCTATCCACTGGGAACTGGAACAAAAAGAACAGAGGAACATTTTGAAATTCCAAGAAGAATGCAAATAAAACAGTCACCATGGAGCGATGGGAAAACTCAGAAAATCCCACAAGAAAGTCTTCACTTTTAGAGATGGTGTGAAATCTCCCAATAGAAAAGTAGCTCAAAATTGAAGACCCTGAATGTTTGCTAGTTCTCTCTCACACAGGGCTCCTCTGAAAAGAGTAATGACGTTACCATGGTCTGATTTGCAAGTAGATTTCATTGGACTAGTAACTTGTTCTTCCAGGAGAAACAAATACATGTTTACAGTGAAACTACTCTTCACAAAGTGTTTTGCGTCCCTTCCTGCCTCAAATTGTAACAACTGCTACTTTGATGATAAACCACATATTTTCTCCTTCAGTCTTCCTGAATGGATTGGGTCTGACAGAGGTCGTCATTTTACCAGTGAGGTGATCACTAAGGTGTGTGAAATCTTAGCAGGTAAAAGAAAACTCCACATCATCTGCCTGGCATTGAGCGGGCATGTGGAGAGATAGAACAAAACAATTGTGAATATCTTTAAGGAGTTTGTGGCTGATTCTGGACCAAGTTGGAACATCTGATTGCCATTTGTCATGATTGCTATCAGGTCTACACCTTCTTCTCCCACCAAGATGTCTCCTTTTGAATTAATGACTGGAGGACAAATTGTATTTCCTCAACACCTGCTTTATTTGAACTAAGGAGCAGACATTGATATATGACTAAACTGTTTATGAATCATAGAGAATCTCAGAAGACACAGCATGCTTTCGCATATGCACAAAGATATCTGGAAAAGCCTGCTGAAGGGATGAAGATCTATTATGACCTGAAAACAATAAAACTGGAGGGAGAGTTAGGTCACAGGATTATTTCTATAACTTTCATAGGAACCAATCGAAGGAGAAAAAGGGTTTTCTCTCTTGGCGAGGCGATTTTGTGATTTTTGGTGAAATCTACGCTTTCGCCTACAAGATCTGCATCCAAAAAGGAGACCTGATTGATGAAATACGGGTCATATCAAACAATTTAAAAGCTGTCATCCTCAAAGAGCTTTGAGAATGATTGAGGAGCAATCAGAAGTCAACGTTGAAGAAAATTCTGAAGAATGAAATCTGGCGAATAGAAAAAGGAAAGGAGTAAAAAGTGAAATTAACTTGGTAAGTAAAAAAAAAATAGAGTGCAAGGAATGACTGGATGAAAATGCAAGTATTATTAAAATTGGTGAATAAACATGATAGTAAAAATCACATTATAGGATGTTTGTTTTTTAAAATCTGTGTCTCTATGTGTTAATAAACCAGCAGTTATACCCCTCTCTATAGTTAAATAAACTTGAGTTATTTCAGGGCTCGAGGTATGGGGAATGATCCTCCCATAGGAAAATACAGAGATGGGAGAAGACACTAAAAATAAAATCCTCCATCAGTCCCTAAAAAGGAAGAATACACCATGGCAGAAAAACTCATTCCAAGTCATCCTGATAGGGCCCAGAACAAGAGGATCCTTTGTCCTCTCCTTTTGCTAAAGCAAGGAGCAAGATCTAGATGGCAGGGGATTTGTAGGGAAATTATGGATGTAAATAAAAATCCACAAAGAAAAATAAATATATGAACTGCATCCTATGCACAGCACTTGAAACAAACACATGGGGCCTCATTACGACCCAGGCGGTAAGTTACCGCCTGGGCCGTGACTTTACCACCATGGCGTAAACTACGTTTACGCCATGGTGGTTGGCGGACTTACCGCCCCATTCCGACCTTGGCGGGGCGGTAAGTCCCCAATCCCCATTTACCCTTCCCCATTCCCATTTTTGCCCCATAGGGCATAATGGGAGTGGGGAAGGCGTTAATTACGCCACCGTAATTTACGGTGGCGTAATTAACTCCATGGTCCCTTATCGCCATGGATTTTAACACCTGCTAAAAGCAGGTGTTAATAGCTCCATGGCGCTAAGGGACCTCGTAATTGGCGGTAAGGGGTCGGCGCAGCTAACGCTGGCGTAAACCCCTTACCGCCAGGGTCGTAATGAGGCCCATGATAGGAAATGTTGAGATATCAGCAGACCAGCTACAACAAAAGTGTACATGTTCATAGTAAATGACAGCGTCCAAAAAAAATCAATCTGTTCAGTTACATGGAAGAACATAGCAATACGTATTAGGTGAGCAGTCAATCAGGAATGAAATGCAAAGCAGTATATAGAAACATTTTAAAAAACTGATTGCGGCCTACATTATTTCTGCTTTCTTCGTGAAATCCACAGAGAGTTGAAGTGTAGATTCTATCCACAGGAGGATGATTGCAAAAAATGTATAATGCCCCAAAATAACACATGGAAATGTGGAAAAGAAAAGGAACTGAAATGCTACATTTTTTAATGAAACAGCAACTTTGGGCTAGAAAGTAAAATGACAGGGGTAATTCATAGAATTCAGCGCACAAGTGGCGCACACGGCTGGCGCACAGTGTGCGGTTGAGAATTTCTGCGCCAGCCGCGTGCACTAAAATCAATTTCCGCGCACAGCGTATTCATGGATTTCAGGTTCCAAAACCAGCCGTGGGGCAGAGTGGCGCAGCCACACTGCAGCAGCGCCAGTTACGCCCCCAGCCCCTCCCTGTGCACCATGCACAGCGCACAAATCCCGTACATGGCGTACAGGCCCCAACCACGAAAACGCCTGTAAAACTCCCTGCACACCCCTCCGAATACAGGTACCCCGCTGCACGGGGAGTGTCACACGCGATTGGAGCGGGGTACGTGTATAACAGGGGTTCGCGGGAAGTTTCACATGCGAAATGCCCTGTGCCAGTGTGGTACGTGTATTCCTGGGGTGCGTGGGAAGTTTCACACGCGATAGGCCCTGTGCGAGTGGGGTACGTGTATTCCTGGGGTGCGTGGGAAGTTTCACACGCAATTGGAGCGGGAAACGTGTATTTCGGGGGTGCGCGGGACGTTTCACACGCGATTGGCCCTGTGCGAGTGGGGCACGTGTATAACTGGGGTTCGCGGGAAGTTTCACACGCGAAATGCCCTGTGCGAGTGGGGTACGTGTATTCCTGGGGTACACGGAAAGTTTCACACGCGATAGGCCCTGTGCGAGTGGGGTACGTGAATAACTGGGCTTTGCGGGAAGTTTCACACACGATTGGCCCTGTGCGAGTGGGGTACGTGAATAACTAGGCTTCGCGGGAAGTTTCACACAGGATTTTGCTGTCAGAGCGGGGTACGTGAATTTCGGGGGTGTGCAGGGAGTCCTACACGTGAATTGGCAGTGTGGGTCCTCCCAGGTGTCCCCTCTACCCCCTCCACGTACCCTGCAGGCAGCCCACAACACAGGGGACTACCCTGCACCCCTGGTCATGTTCCGCAGGCAGCCCATCCACCATGGGCATGCCCCCCAGCCAAGTCACCTTGCAATATGATCACCATCTCATGTCCCCCAGCACCCCCACCCCCCAGCAGTGAGGGGCACCTGCCAGCAGGCCCCCACTCATGTCCCCCAATGCCCCCACCCCCCAGCAGTCAGGGGCACCTGCCAGCAGGCCCCCACTCATGTCCCACTCATGTCCCCCAGCACCCCCACCCCCCAGCAGTCAGGGACACCTGCCAGCAGTCCCCCACTCATGTCTCCTCAATGCCCCCACCCCCCAGCAGTCAGGGGCACCTGCCAGCAGGCCCCCACTCATGCCCCCGAGCACCCCCACCCCCCAGCAGTCAGGAGCACCTGCCAGCAGGCCCCCACTCATGTCCCCCAGCACCCTCACCCCCAGCAGTGAGGGGCACCTGCCAGCAGGCCCCCACTCATGTCCCACTCATGTCCCCCTGCACCCTCACCCCCCAGCAGTGAGGGGCACCTGCCAGCAGGCCCCCACTCATGTCCCCCTGCACCCCCAGCCTCCAGCAGTGAGGGGCACCTGCCAGCAGGCCCCCACTCATGTCCCCCAGCACCCCCACCCCCCAGCAGTCAGGGGCACCTGCCAGCAGGCACCCACTCATGTCCCCCAGCACCCCCACCACCGAGCAGTCAGGGGCACCTGCCAGCAGGCCCCCACTCATGTCCCACTCATGTCCCCCTGCACCCCCACCCCCTAGCAGTGAGAGGCACCTGCCAGCAGGCCCCCACTCATGTCCCCCAGCACCGCCACCCCCAGCAGTCAGGGGCACCTGCCAGCAGGCCCCCACTCATGTCCCCCAGCACCCCCACCAGCCAGCAGTGAGGGGCACCTGCCAGCAGGCCCCCACTCATGTCCCCCAGCACCCCCACCCCCCAGAAGTGAGGGGCACCTGCCAGCAGGTCCCCACTCATGTCCCACTCATATTCCCCTGCACCCCCACCCCCCAGCAGTGAGGGGCAACTGCCAGCAGGCCCCCACTCATGTCCCCCAGCACCCCCATGCCCCAGCAGTCAGGGGCACCTCTCAGCAGGCCCCCACTCATGTCCCCCTGCACCGCCACCCCCCAGCAGTCAGGGGCACCTGCCAGCAGGCCCCCACTCATGTCCCCCAGCACCCCCACCCCCACCCCCCAGCAGTCACGGGCACCTGCCAGCAGTCCCCCACTCATGTCCCCCAGCACCCCTACCCCCCAGCAGTCAGGGGCACCTGTCAGCAGGCCCCCACTCATGTCCCACTCATGACCCCCTGCACCCCCACCCCCCAGCAGTCAGGGGCACCTGCCAGCAGGCCCTCACTCATGTCCCCCAGCACCCCCACCCCCCAGCAGTGAGGGGCACCTGCCAGCAGGCCCCCACTCATGTCCCACTCATGTCCCCCTACACCCCCACCCCCGAGCAGTGAGGGGCACCTGCCAGCAGGCCCCCACTCATGTCCCCCAGCACCCCACACCCCAGCAGTCAAGGGCACCTGCCAGCAGGCCCCCACTCATGTCCCCCAGCACCCCCACCCCCCAGCAGTCAGGGGCACCTGCCAGCAAGCCCCCACTCATGTCCCACTCATGTCCCCCTGCACCCTCACCCCCCAGCAGTCAGGGGCGCCTGCCAGCAGGACCCTCCTCATGTCCCACTCATGTCCCCCTGCACCCCACCCCCCAGCAGTCAGGGGCACCTGCCAGCAGGCCCCCACTCATGTCCCACTCATGTCCCCCTGCACCCTCACCCCCCAGCAGTGAGGGGCACCTGCCAGCATGCCCCCACTCATGTCCCCCTGCACCGCACCCCCCAGCAGTCAGGAGCACCTGCCAGCAGGCCCCCACTCATGTCCCCCAGCACCCCCACCCCCCAGCAGTCAGGGGCACCTGCCAGCAGGCCCCAACTCATGTCCCACTCATGTCCCCCTGTGCCCCCACTCATGTCCCCCAGCACCCCCACCCCCCAGCAGTGAGGGGCACCTGCCAGCAGGCCCCCACTCATGTCCCCTAGCACTCCCACCCCCTGAAGTCAGGGGCACCTGCCAGCAGGCCCCCACTCATGTCCCACTCATGTCCCCCTGTGCCCCCACTCATGTCCCGCAGCACCCTCACCCCCCAGCAGTGAGGGGCACCTGCCAGCAGGTCCCCACTCATGTCCCCAGCACCCCCACCCCCCAGCAGTGAGGGCCACCTGCCAGCAGGCCCCCACTCATTTCCCACTACACCCCCACCCACCAGCTGTCAGGGGCACCTGCCAGCAGGCCCCCACTCATGTCCCCCAGCACCCCCACACCCCAGCAGTCAGGGGCACCTGCCAGCAGGCCCCCACTCATGTCCCACTCATGTCCCCCTGTACCCCCACCCCCCAGCAGTCAGGGGCACCTGCCAGCAGGCCCCCACTCATGTCCCCCAGCACCCCCACCCCACAGCAGTCAGGGGCACCTGCCAGCAGGCCCCCACTCATGTCCCCCAGCACTCCCACCCCCCAGCAGTCAGGGGCACCTGCCAGCAGGCCCCCACTCATGTCCCACTCATGTCCCACTGCACCCCCACTCATGTCCCCCAGCACCCCCACCCCCCAGCAGTGAGAGGCACCTGCCAGCAGGCCCCCACTCATGTCCCCCAGCACCCCTACCCCCCAGCAGTGAGGGCCACCTGCCAGCAGGCCCCCACTCATGTCCCCCAGCACCACCACCCCTCAGCAGTAAGGGGCACCTGCCAGCAGGCCCCACTTATGTCCCACTCATGTCCCCCTGCACCCCCACCCCCCAGCAAAGAGGGGCACCTGCCGGCAGGCCCCCACTCATGTCCCCAGCACCCGCACCCCCCAGCAGTCAGGGGCACCTGCCAGCAGGCCCCCACTCATGTCCCCCAGCACCCCCACCCCCCAGCAGTCAGGGGCACCTGCCAGCAGGCCCCCACTCATGTCCCACTCATGTCCCCCTGCACACCCACCCCCCAGCAGTCAGGGGCACCTGCCAGCTGGCCCCCACTCATGTCCCACTCATGTCCCCCTGCACCCCCACCCATGTCCCCCAGCACCCCAACCCCCCAGCAGTGAGGGGCACCTGCCAGCAGGCCCCCACTCATGTCCCCTAGCACTCCCACCCCCCAGAAGTCAGGGGCACCTGCCAGCAGGCCCCCACTCATGTCCCACTCATGTCCCCCTGTGCCCCCACTCATGTCCCGCAGCACCCTCACCCCCCAGCAGTGAGGGGCACCTGCCAGCAGGTCCCCACTCATGTCCCCAGCACCCCCACCCCCCAGCAGTGAGGGCCACCTGCCAGCAGGCCCCCACTCATTTCCCACTACACCCCCACCCACCAGCTGTCAGGGGCACCTGCCAGCAGGCCCCCACTCATGTCCCCCAGCACCCCCACACCCCAGCAGTCAGGGGCACCTGCCAGCAGGCCCCCATTCATGTCCCACTCATGTCCCCCTGCACCCCCACCCCCCAGCAGTCAGGGGCACCTGCCAGCAGGCCCCCACTCATGTCCCCCAGCACCCCCACCCCACAGCAGTCAGGGGCACCTGCCAGCAGGCCCCCACTCATGTCCCCCAGCACTCCCACCCCCCAGCAGTCAGGGGCACCTGCCAGCAGGCCCCCACTCATGTCCCACTCATGTCCCCCTGCACCCCCACTCATGTCCCCCAGCACCCCCACCCCCCAGCAGTGAGAGACACCTGCCAGCAGGCCCCCACTCATGTCCCCCAGCACCCCTACCCCCCAGCAGTGAGGGCCACCTGCCAGCAGGCCCCCACTCATGTCCCCCAGCACCACCACCCCTCAGCAGTAAGGGGCACCTGCCAGCAGGCCCCACTTATGTCCCACTCATGTCCCCCTGCACCCCCACCCCCCAGCAAAGAGGGGCACCTGCCGGCAGGCCCCCACTCATGTCCCCAGCACCCGCACCCCCCAGCAGTCAGGGGCACCTGCCAGCAGGCCCCCACTCATGTCCCCCAGCACCCCCACCCCCCAGCAGTCAGGGGCACCTGCCAGCAGGCCCCCACTCATGTCCCACTCATGTCCCCCTGCACACCCACCCCCCAGCAGTCAGGGGCACCTGCCAGCAGGCCCCCACTCATGTCCCACTCATGTCCCCCTGCACCCCCACCCATGTCCCCCAGCACCCCAACCCCCCAGCAGTGAGGGGCACCTGCCAGCAGGCCCCCACTCATGTCCCCCAGCAGCCCTACCCCCCAGCAGTGAGGGCCAACTGCCAGCAGGCCCCCACTCATGTCCCCCAGCACCACCACCCCTCAGCAGTAAGGGGCACCTGCCAGCAGGCCCCACTTATGTCCCACTCATGTCCCCCAGCACCCCCACCCCCCAGCAGTGAGGGGCACCTGCCAGCAGGCCCCCACTCATGTCCCCCAGCACCCCCACCCCCCAGCAGTGAGGGCCACCTGCCAGCAGGCCCCCACTCATTTCCCACTACACCCCCACCCCCCAGCAGTCAGAGCACCTGCCAGCAGGCCCCCACTCATGTCCCCCAGCACCCCCACACCCCAGCAGTCAGGGGCACCTGCCAGCAGGCCCCCACTCATGTCCCACTCATGTCCCCCTGCACCCCCACCCCCCAGCAGTCAGGGGCACCTGCCAGCAGGCCCCCACTCATGTCCCCCAGCACCCCCACCCCACAGCAGTCAGGGGCACCTGCCAGCAGGCCCCCACTCATGTCCCCCAGCACTCCCACCCCCCAGCAGTCAGGGGCACCTGCCAGCAGGCCCCCACTCATGTCCCACACATGTCCCTCTGCACCCCCACTCATGTCCCCCAGCACCCCCACCCCCCAGCAGTCAGGGGCACCTGCCAGCAGGCCCCCACTCATGTCCCCCAGCACCCCTACCCCCCAGCAGTGAGGGCCACCTGCCAGCAGGCCCCCACTCATGTCCCCCAGCACCACCACCCCTCAGCAGTAAGGGGCACCTGCCAGCAGGCCCCACTTATGTCCCACTCATGTCCCCCTGCACCCCCAACCCCCAGCAACGAGGGGCACCTGCCAGCAGGCCCCCACTCATGTCCCCAGCACCCGACCCCCCAGCAGTCAGGGGCACCTGCCAGCAGGCCCCCACTCATGTCCCCCAGCACTCCCACCCCCCAGCAGTCAGGGGCACCTGCCAGCAGGCCCCCACTCATGTCCCACTCATGTCCCCCTGCACACCCACCCCCCAGCAGTCAGGAGCACCTGCCAGCAGGCCCCCACTCATGTCCCCCGGCACCCCCACCCCCCAGCAGTCAGGGGCACCTGCCAGCAGGCCCCCACTCATGTCCCCCAGCACCCCCACCCCCGAGCAGTCAGGGGCACCTGCCAGCAGGCCCCCAATCATGTCCCACTCATGTCCTTCTGCAGCCCCACCCCCCAGCAGTCAGGGGCACCTGCCAGCAGGCTCCCACTCATGTCCCCCAGCACCCCCACCCGCCAGCAGTGAGGGGCACCTGCCAGCAGGCCCCCACTCATGTCCCCCAGCACCCCCACCCCCCAGAAGTGAGGGGCACCTGCCAGCAGGTCCCCACTCATGTCCCACTCATGTTCCCCTGCACCCCCACCCCCCAGCAGTGAGGGGCACCTGCCAGCAGTCCCCCACTCATGTCCCCCAGCACCCCCACGCCCCAGCAGTCAGGGCACCTGTCAGCAGGCCCCCACTCATGTCCCCCTGCACCGCCACCCCCCAGCAGTCAGGGGCACCTGCCAGCAGGCCCCCACTCATGTCCCACTCATGTCCCCCTGCACCCCCACACCCCAGCAGTGAGGGCACCTGCCAGCAGGCCCCCACTCTTGTCCCCCAGCACCCCACACCCCAGCAGTCAGGGGCACCTGCCAGCAGGCCCCCACTCATGTCCCCCAGCACTCCCACCCCCCAGCAGTCAGGGGCACCTGCCAGCAGGCCCCCACTCATGTCCCACTCATGTCCGCCTGCACCCTCACCCCCCAGCAGTCAGGGGCACCTTCCAGCAGGTCCCCACTCATGTCCCCCAGCACCCCACCCCCCCAGCAGTCAGGGGCACCTGCCAGCAGGCCCCCACTCATGTCCCCCAGCACCCCCACCCCCCAGCCATCAGGGGCACCTGCCAACAGTCCTCCACTCATGTCCCCACTCATGTCCCCCAGCACCCCCACACCCCAGCAGTCAGGGGCACCTGCCAGCAGGCCCCTACTCATGTCCCCCAGTACCCCCACCCCCCAGCAGTCAGGGGCACCTGCCAGCAGGCCCCCACTCATGTCCCCCTGCACCCCCACCCCCAGCAGTCAGGGGCACCTGCCAGCAGGCCCCCACTCATGTCCCACACATGTCCTCCAGCACCCACGTCATGACGATCCTCAATCATGGGCCTCATGGCCACCCATCACACCCCACGCCTCCCCAGCCCAAAGACCCAACCAAGTATTGCATCCACCCACAGAGAAATGGCCATTACATGATACAACCCGAATGGCAAGTATGTACAAGAACACATGTCCATCACACACACACAATGGGTGCAAGTGAATTTGAAAACCCATATCATGACATGCATGAAACCAATGAGGGAATACCACACATCGAAGTATGAAACAAAAATTTATTGAACACAACATGAATGTAATGAAAAAAAAATCACTCAATAATGTGAATAAGAAATAAAATGCAGCATGTCCTGAAAATAATAAAAAATATGAAATCAGAATCCAAAGAAATCCAAACGAAAATTAGTCCAAAGTCTCAGTCCAACGAAGCAAATCCAAGGGGAAATACAATATATGAAATCCATTGCGCCATGGTGAAATTAAAAAAAAACGAGAAACATCCACTGTTCAACTATATACAAATCACCAATCCAGGGTCCATGAGCCAAACAAATGAAATGAAACCTACATAAAACACTACCTAATAAAGAACTATATACAAAAATTGTGGTGCATTGTCCAAGCGCCCCAAAACATACAAAAACAGAAAGGAAACCTAACACTATCTAACTATTTACAATGGCAGCGGGCTAGTCCGACGGCTCACTTTTTGATGTCCTGGGCCAGGGCATCATCGAACTCCCGCTCAATGTCCTGGAGGCGGTCCTCTTGCATGGCCCCAAGGGTGTGCAGGGACGACGACATGTTCACCTCCAACTCCCTGCGAATTGCCTCGAGGCACTCGGCCCGCCACAGGGCCCCCCGCATGGAGTTCCCCGCCCTGACCATTGTGAGCCGTGTCTCTTCCGCCCACTGCCGCTCCGCATCTATGGCGTGGCCCAACTGCTGCCACACGGAAGACACTTGAAATCCGGGGTCCTCCTCCCCTATAGCTGATGGCTGCCCCTCCGATGTTGAAGGCCCCGAGCCATCATTGCTCCCACCATGTTGCTGCTGCTGTGCCTGTGCCTGTGACTGTGCCCTGGCTCTTCCTGCCTGCATGTCCTCCTCTGGCTGGGGTGCAGTTGTTGTGGTGTCCACCCCTGCTGGATGTCCGACCCCCGACTGTGGCAGGGATGTGACCTCCACCAGCCTGGCCGCTGGGTTAGGGGCAGCTCTACAGGGTACCCAAGTGATACATGGGTGGGAAGATGGCATGGAGGACGACTGGCGGGTAGGTGGTTCAGGTGAGGAGGGGGTCGCAAGAAGGTCCAGCACACGGAGGAATCCAGCACCAGTGACCCGTCCCAGTAGGTCAACGTGGTCAAAGAGGCATGCAAGACGACGTGCAGTCTCTCCACGAAAAGACTGCAGGTCACCTCGCATATCCCGTTGACACAACGCTATCCCACTCAGGACAGGCTCAACACGGTCCCGGATAGCCAAGTCCACAGGGAGAGGAAGGCCAGATGTTGGGCGCTCATCCCCTCACTGAAAACGGGTCTGGATGTAGGCATCCCTACTGGTGCCAGATGATGCAGTGACAAGATCAGGGACAGGATTACACACAGGCACCTCCGCGGCAGCCTGTGCTGCCTACTGTCCCTGCCCCTGCACTTCACCCTTAGCACCAGTGGAATCCCCACCTCCAGACCCTGTGTGTGTCCATTCTGAGGCATCCTCCTCCACCAAACCCCCCACCAACCTGGATGACTCTGTGCCATCTTCCTCCATTGGACCCTGTGGGGTCTCAGCTGCCCCTTCTGCTGCCGAGGAGTCCACCTCCGACCTCTGCCTCTTGGACCTACCCTTGACAGCTGCAGCCTGGGACGCGGCCCCAGACTCCTCACTCCCCGATGAGATGACAATCTGGGAGGGGAGCCGGGCCTTGCGTCTCCGGTTGGTGGTGCGATCCCTGCTGCTGTGCTCCACAGCACCCTCTCCTCCCTCTTCATCAGTTGATGCTGCAGAGAGGGAGAGATGAAACACAGACATCAGGGCACTGTACAATGGACTGATACACACATGACAGTTGGACATGACTGGCAGTGCCAAACTTCAGACATGGCATCACACTCCACGACACACATGTCATTTCAACTCACACACATGAGCATTTCCACAGCAATATTGCACCAGGCAGCAACATCCATACACATACAACAGCATGAACAGCCGAAGGTGAGCCTGACATCACATGAAACACAGGGAGTGCACTAGACATGCACACACGCCACCACACTTACATGCATTTCTACATCTCCTCCAACTGTCGCAGTGATGCGATCCCCATGCATGTCACATCTGGCATTCAGTCTTCTACATATCAGTGTCACGTGCATCCATGATGCATCACAGTTGCACACTTGACAAATACACACACATGCACATGTACACAGTGCAGATACATGCAGCATGAACCACCATTCCATGTGTGACACCACAACCATGCCAACCTACAAACACAGAAATTCAAACATGTGTGCTCCCACACCTGCGTTTGCACAGCATGCTTACCAACACATACACCATCGATGTGTCTCACACCTAAGAGGACTCACATGTGGCAGCCTCACGCCCCTGTCCAAACACATCCCTACATGGCCCTATGAAAACACATGTGCAACCTGCACATTACTGGCACACCACCACACGCACAGCGTCCAATCAGTATCCATGTACACTTACCGCTCGACTCCAGAAGGGTCTGCCTGTCAAGGATCTGGACGTGAAGCTATGGGCATATGTGTTCCAGGACCCTTATTTGGTGGTCGGACAGGTGGCCCCCGCACTCTTTGGCATCCGCTGCCTTCACGAGGCGCCGGGCCTTGTTGAGGGTCCTGGACCTGAAGTCCTCCCAGTGATTCTTGACATGTTGTAAGTCGCGGACTGCCACCCCCTCTGTGTTGATGGCAGTCACAATGTCCATCCAGATCCTCGTCCGTCCTTCATTGTTGGCGCGAGAACTTCCAAAGAGGGCATCATACTGCCCCAGGACTTGCTCCACCAGGACACCAACTTCCCTGGCACTGAAGCTGGTGGCCCTCTGCCTCTCTGGCTGGGGGTTGCCAGTGGTGCCAGATGGTGTTGTGCCCGACATGGCAACCCCAGAGGCAGGAGTGGGTGGTCAACTGGGTCCTGGGATAGCCGCGAAATGTTGGTGACTGCAGGGGGCAAAACCACACCTTATCAATGTAGGGCACACTGGCAGACTATCGCGGACTGCATAAGTGCCCTTGGATTTGTGAGGCGTACAGCTGATGATTGCTACAAGTGGTGGAATGACCTGAAACGCAGAGCAAAGAACAAGCTGGCCCCAAATCATGCCGCTACTCTGGTGACTGGTGGTGGGTCTCCACAAGAGGACAACAAACTCACTGGACATGAGTCTGTTGCTGGGACTTTCGTCACAGAGGAACAGATCCAAGGTGTGGGCTGATTACGAGGCATTGTCCGGTGAGTGCCCATGCGTGTGTGTGTAATCCATGTGTATGTCGTTTGGGTGACGGGTTCTGATTGAGTGCCAGGTGAGGGTGTGTACTCCTGAGTGTTATGGGTCACCCATTTGCTTCCTCCCATACATTCACGTGCCTTGGATTTGGGTATGACTGCATCCCTTCTGCCCACAGTTGCCAATTAGGCCCACATTAGTGCACTTTACCTTGAACTGTCACCTTGCAACTACATTGTTCAGATTTTGTAAGTGTTCTTTCAGGCTGATTGTTTCCACTCTCCCATTTTTACTATGCATTTTTCTGCCCTATTGCAACATATGTGATATGTTTCGGTCATTGTTTACAGCCCAGACTGGGGCACTATTTTTACCTGGTTATGTTAATGATTACACCGTTCAGGCCGATGGAGTATTGGGCTGCAGAATTTTTTTATTAGGGCCTGTTTGCATGTGGAACATGACAGATGTTTCCTGTAATGTTAAAGTGAGCAACCATTAATCAGCCCACAATGACTGTATTATTGGACACTGGATGTGCTTCAGTGTGTGGCACATGCATATTTAGCAACACTATTCAGTATTAATCTTCGCATTATGTCGATGTGACATGGATGTGTGACAGTACTCATTCACTGACATATTGCTGTATTTTTGTAATTTAACATGGCTATGCTACATGACATCTGTTTGGTGGCATGTGTCATGTATGTGTATTGGACATGCCACTCACAGACTGATGTGTGATGCCAGTGCTACCCAACATGCTGCCAATGTGTTGCTTTTCCATCTTGCTCTCCCCAGTGTCTGCCTTTTTGACTCAACTTGCAACTCTTTGACAAAGCATGCATGGCAGGGTTATAGTCATGTGGGAAATGTGTAAATCATGTACTGGATCTCTGCCTTGTCACGGCCCATGTGTGTGCTATGGTGCTCATGCTTGTTTCCATTTGTTGTGTTTCATGTTTTTGCAGGTGATGACACACTTGATGCTGTTGAGGTTGAGGAGATGGTGCAGACTCAGGAGGAATCTCAGGCACAACCGGGCACCAGTGGGGGATGTGGTGTGGTGGTGGGTGAAAACCCAATGTTACTGCAGACCATACTGTCCAGGGGTGTCTCTGGGTGCACCTCCCCAGACCTCTATTCAGGTGCTGATTCGGATGATGAGACTTACGTGCAGTCGCAGGTAAGTGTTTCTGGCAGGGATTCTGTTCTGTCCAACCCACCTGCACCAGGGGTAGAACCCTCTATGGGGATGTCAGTGTTGGTAGGTCTGCCTTTGGTGGTTACGGGTGCAGGGTCACACTCCACAGCATCTGATCCTGTTCCTGGGCCAGCAGATCAGAGGGGGAATGCAGTCCTGCAGCCTCAGGCACTACCAGCACAGCAAGGTGCAGATCTCCTTGCCCCAAACAGGTGTGGTGCCCGTCAATGCGGTGGGCGTGCGCCACCAGGAAATACTGTATGGGAAAACTCCATGTACGGTATGGCAACCCAACAGGCAGCATCAGTAGAAATGATGGCTCAGGCAATGGAGAGGGTGGTCACTTACATTATCCCCGCTGAAAGGCAGATAGAGCAACAACAGCAGGCAACAGACTCCATTTGCCAATCACACAGGGAAGACATGTTGGCGTCCAACAGGGACCGACGGGCGGCACTGGAGACTCTGCGCAAATCCATATCAATAGAGTCCCAGGGCCACAGGGAAGCGCTGAGGGTAGAGCTACATAACCTCAGCAGTCTCTGCTTGAACTTGAGGCTTCCAGTAATTTCAGGGCAGAACAGCAGCTGGAGCAGCTCACACGTTCGCTCTCAGCTGAGCTGCATGCAACATGTGAGGAGATCCGGGCATCACGCGAGGCCATGCGTGCAGAAATGCAGGCAACCCGTGATGTGCTGCATGGGGATCTCTGCACTTTAATCCTCCAGAATCAGACCTTCCAGACCCGCATGCTTGCTGCCATGGAGGACCATAGCAGGGATTTGCGGGGGGCTGCCTCCCATAGTGCCACCACCTCTTGATGCAGCAGCAGAGGATTAGCAGAGTGACAGCTTTTCTCCCACAATGGCATAGCCGTGCAGGCCATGAGCCCAAGGAGGTATTATTTTTCGCAACATCCACGCAGGTGGGTGTTGGTGTGCACCCAGTCCTCAAACCTCCTGGGTGGCCTCCCCCACCCCCCTTTCCCCCACATGGCCATTTTTGATATGTGATTTTTTTTTTACAGTGTGTTGCCTTGTGTGGCTCCCATGGGCATCCCCTGTATTCTGGCTGGGTACATGCAGGCTTGTCCTGAGTTTGGGTTAGATGCTTGGGTTTGTGAGACACATACCCCTCCTGATTCCCGTTTCCATGGGCTTGCAAAGGGTGTGACCAAGTGACAGTGAATTACACAGTGACGTTGGGCTCCCATGAGCTGTGTGGGCAGTCTGTAGTCAATACTGTGTAGACATCCCTAGTGGATATTGTTGTTGTATTGTACACTGCATGGTGTATTGCTATGTGCTTGTGCATCCATGTCTTCCTCATAATTTGCAGGTTCCTTCCTCATGTCTTCACAAGGCCGTCTACTTTGCAGATGCAGTTCATGTTGTATGCAGTACACTGAGACATTTGCGTGGCAGCAACACTCTACAGTTGGAAGGGGTCGATGTGCTGGCGTATTCAGGTTGTAAGACTACCACTACTTGAACTTAGTACTGTCATGTTTTTGCATTTTTCCATGGTGTGTTGCAGCATTGTATTGGTGGTAAGTATTTGGTAATGTGTGCTGTTAGTTATACATTACTAGGAGCATATTGTGTGTGGGCAGTTTTATTAGGGACAGTGTACTTTGTGACACTTGTGTCAGGTCTTGTGCATATCTTTGTTTGCTTTCACATTGCATGACATGCCATGGTGTGTTTGGTGGTGGAGCTGGGGAGGGGTTGAGTGACATGGCGCTGTTTTCATGTTGTATTTAGCAAGGGGGTAATGAATTTAGCAGCATAGATGTATGTCTTTTGATGACACAGCATTGGTGGTGTTTGGGTAGGTAGGGATGCACACAAAGTAACACTTCCAGGTGACCATTCTCAGGCTCTTATGCTTGTGACAGTTGACTGCCCCTTATGTCATCATCATTGATTGTCAGCTGGTATGTGCCAGGGCTGTGTCACTCCACAGGGGTGTGATTTTATGTAAAGTAATTAGCCACCAGCTGCGTATGGGCTGCCTCACCACGTGCCCTTTCCCCTCCCATGTGCAGTGGGCATGCATGTGGTTGGGGATGTGGGGGCACCACCATGTCCACCAGCAGGCCCCGGCATGTTGCAACGTTGAGCAGGACACATGCTGCCACTATGATCCTGCACACTACTGGGGGAGCATATAACAGCTCCCCACCAGAATGGTCAAGGGAGCGAAAGCGTGACTTGAGCACTCCGAATGTGCGCTCCACTATGCCCCGGGTTGCAATATGGGCTGTGTTGTATCTTACCTCGGGTGGCGTGGTGGGGTTCCGAATTGGCGTCATCATGTGGGTGCTTAGAGGATAGGCACTGTTCCCTGGGGAGGTGGTGATGGGTATCATTAGTGGGGTTGTGACATTACTCAGTATCTGACATGCATGCATGTGCAGTGGCATTTATACTCACCAAGCAGCCATGTATCGCCAGCTTCTAGGTCCCGGTTTAGGGTTGACATTCTGTAAATGAAACTGTTGTGGGTGGGAACTGGATAGTTGGCATATACTGAGGTGATGATTCCCCTGGAATCACATACTACCTGCACGTTGATGGAATGCCAGTGCTTGCGGTTTCGATAGACGTGCTCTGATGCCCTGGGGGGACGAAGAGCCACATGGGTGCAATCAATGGCACCTAGCACTTTGGGGAATTGTGCCAGCCTGTAGAATTCCTGGACAGCAGCCTGCCTTTCTGCAGGTATTCTGGGCCGGTATATGTGCCTGCGCACTGATGGGCGTGCAGTCATGATGGCCAACACCTGGTGTAGGCAGCGTGACTGCGTGGCCTGTGACACCCCACCCACGCACTTGTCCGCTGAAATGATCCACTGGCCAAGAAGTGCAGTACATTGAGGACCTTCTCCAGGGGGCTGAGTGCTTGGGAGCACAGGGTGGGTGATGTGAGGTCATCCTCCCACTCACTCACCAGGTCGAGTATTAAGTGAGGTGGAAACCTGTACCTCCCATACACCTGGTCATCAGGCATCCCAAAAAGGCTGGTTCTGGGTGTAAAAAGGGTGTAAAAATTCTTGGCCTGACCATCCTCCTGCTCCTCCTGCGGTATCCCACAACCACTGCTGCTAGGAACGGTATGTTCATCTTGGCATCTGGGCTTGTTTGTTGTTTGCGCGCACTTTTATGCTGCGCGGGTCCACGTACGCCTGCTTCCTGCTGGCGTACGTGTTTCCAGATTAGTGCGTCATTTTTGGCGCACGCATTAGCCCCGTTCGATTCCATGAATACGTGTTGTAGACGCGCGTGTGGGCGTTCCGTGCATTTGCCTCCTGTACTTCCCCCGTGACGCCCACATTTTCACGAGTTGTTCCCCATTCTGCATGTTACGCCCCCTGTTACGCCTATTTTTGTTGTGTGCGCTGCGCTATGTGTGCTTTCGCTGTGCGCTTAGCGCACGCTATTTGGAGACGTGTGTGCCAGCGTGCGCCAAGCAGGATTTTAGCGCACATACAGGGATTTACACACGCACAGACTTCCATGAATCGCTGTGCGTGGGTTTCGCTGCGATTTTCGCACTTGCACTGCGATTCACACGCTTTGCACGCTTTTGCACGCTTGCGCCGAAAATTTCAGCACACATTATTTCCATGAATCGGTCTGAAAATCTGAATCCAGCTAAAAGCTTGGAAGAATATTTCCCAAGGAGATGAAAACCCATGGCTCCGAGGCTGGCTATAAACTTCCTGACAATGCCTTGATTCATTAAAGGACCAAATGTTCTCTTTGTTCCTAAAGACAGGCCTTGCGAGGAAAACAAATGCTGCTCATTATCCTCCATCTGTCACTCGGGCCTTTCCGACAATACACCAAAAACACAGAAAAATATATTCCAAGAAGGGGGCTTGTGGTGGACTTCCCGGAAGTAATCAGCAACGTTCATCAAACTACTCTTCTTTTAAGGATGCAATTCACACTTACTCAGACGTGAAGTCAGGTATTTGTGACAGAAAGTTGCTGTTATCCCTCAAAGGACACAGGAATTTGTCAACAAATGGCTCTGAGCAACTGTACTTCAAAGAACTTTTGTCATGTTGGCCCATCCCTGAGCCTCAAAGGGTCTGACACCATATGATCTGTTGCAGGGCCAGGAACTAGAAATACCTTTAATATTTTGTGAACCCATCAAATGGGAAGTAACATAATTGCATTATTAAATTAAACTTATGGTATCACATTTTCTTGAATACTTTATGATAGGAATGTCATAGCAACATCCTTTTTAGGGTGAAAAACTATCAGCCAAATGGAAAACATGTTTTTAATATTTGTTAGTTATGCAAATTATACAAATGTATTTAAGTTTGCACCATCGTTTTCCTATGGGATTGCACCATTATAAAACACTTCCATGAATCAGGCCCATAATATCTACGTGAAATTGGCAGAGAGTAAAAAAGCAAAAATCTGCCACAGGCATGTCAAATGTCCTGCTGAGATGAGACTCCCATCTTTTGATTCACTGGAGTAAGATAAATCTAGAAAACTAATTAGTAACTAATTAGTAAGTTATTCAAATGTGTGGAATATACTGTTTTAGAAAATCACAATTGTTTAATGTACAAATCTCCAAAATAACATCACATAAAAAAGAAGGCAGAGCTGGTTTTAGAAGTTACTGTCATTAGACTGTACTCCTCAGTAATATGCCCAATGAGTATGAGGGAATAGTTTAGTGTGACATCACTTTTGGAACACTGTCAATCACATAGACTGGCCCATCAACATAGAGAAAAGATACACACCTCTAAAAGGAGTTGTTTCTAATCCATAAAAGGCCAAACCCATAGACTGAAGGGGACTGACTCAGTGACTGAAATAGACTGACTGACAGATTGACTGAAAGAGGGATACAAAGGAGAGTTGACAACAACAGGAAGGAGAATAGACTAGCTTGCTTTCCTTTGGACACATCCTGGATTGCTGGCAGACCATTGTGTGATGCTTAATTGGAATTCAACACAGGCCTATCTCAGTGAACATGGAAGCACACAGGAACAATGTGGAAGGCGAGAAACCAGGTAATGGCTGGAAACTGACCCATTTTTCTGATTGATTCCCACCTGTTGCAGAGGGGGAGCATTGAACCAGTCCCTTAGAGGGTACCCATCTGTCTGTTAGAGAGCCAAAATAAATCCCTAAGTAAATATTATGCCATGGGGAACAATTATACAGAGGGGATATGTACTATAACAGGGAATAGACCCTCTTATTTGTAAAAGTACTGTGGTGGGGGATATATCAATTAAATGTACACCCTCTGGCATTAGTGAATATTTCAGGAATCTAATTGCTTCTGGAAACCTTTATCTTGATAAAATAAACCACAATGATGTGCATATTTGGAGAGCCCTAACTCCTTTTCTGTGTAATTTCCAATTACAGAATGGGAGCCATAAAATATCTCACTTTGCACATGCCTAGAAAAATAATGTAACTGTAGTTATCCTCTGGTTAAAATCCCGAACAGGGCCCTATTGCTAGCTGTGATCCACTTAAGAGAGATGGTTGTTAACTGCCACCCATTTTTCCCACTTTAAATTGCCCATTACAAAATGACATATTTATATGTTTTCCAAAGTAATGATATGATATGATATGATATGATGATTCATTTATAAGACAAGGTTTGGGAAACGGGGGGAGGATGAAACAAATGATCTTACTTGTGATGAATAATGTACAATGGTGTGCTTGATATATCACCATAAATGCTTGATATATCACCATAAACGAAACTTAGCACTGACCTGAATCTGAAGCAGCAGTATGGGGATATGAGAATCCTCATGGTCACCCTATTCCCCTGCTCCTGTTAAAGGTTCAGAGGGAACAGGGCTTTCAAGCAAACCCTCTGGAGAAGAAAACCCTGCAAATCTTCTCTGGATAGTTTCGGAATCCCTCCGTAGTCAGGACTGCAGAGCACAGGAGAATCTTTATTGATGTGGTAACTTCTGTGTCTTTACAGAAGAGGAGTGGACAACTGAAGAGGATGAGAGTTGAATGGAAGAGTACTAAATGGTTTTTAATAGGAAAGTTGTGAACACCTTCTAGCAAGAAAACCATGCTTAGGTATGGAATAAATACCCAGTCTGGTTTTAACTGAGGCAGACAGAAGACTTGGTGCCAGGAAGCAGAGTGGATCGAGGTCAACGTGTTTCGAAAAACAGTATTGAGAAACAGGCTGTAAGCAAGGTAGTTAGAAAAGAGGTGGCAGAGAGTGGAAGCCCTAACTACCCGTTGCTTAGAAACGTTGAGCTGTGACTGCAATGGCCGCGTAACAGTTGTGTTTCTTTCCAATTCTATTGACTCCGCACAGAGCGGGTAAATGAAACAAGATCGGATCTTGTAGCCAGAATCTCTGGTGTAGTCCGCCAAGCGTCTATGAGGAAAAGACAAGAAGCTCCAGAAGGAGAAAATGCTAGAAGGCTTTGAATGGTGAAATACCGAAATCACCAAAAAAGGCCTTGGCACTGGGGGGAGGGCGGGGCCCATGGCAGTCGTTGCTATGGGGATGTAGGCAACGCAAGAGCACAGAAATCCGATATGGACTGCAATGATTGCGAAGGCTGCAATGGGGGCGAGAGAATCCTAAGAGAGAGAGAGAGAGATTTGTAAGTAGTGAACAAAGTATTGTCAGGGATAGCTTTGGAAACAAAGGACAGAAAGGATTGAACTTACGAGTGTTCACTAGGAAATTTAGCAACGCAGAATGCTTCAGTCCGAGTAGCCATATAAGCAGTTTCCCTAGTGGGGGTTGGAGTCAGAGAACAGTGTGCATCCCGGATGACTGAAACACTGCCGGCACTGACAGGTGCCATTTTGGGAGTATTCCATAACGTACAGCCAACCTGCTTCCACCTATGCCATAAGGACCAGCAAAATCTTTTCCTTGTGACATTACTAGGCTGTGTGTCATTCCGATTGTGCAAGTGCAGGGGCAATAGGAACACCACTTAAGGGAATCTAGCAACATACACAATCAATGTTTTCTTTTTGCAAATGAGGAATGTCATGTAGTCTGTCTTTAAATTGAGTTTTCTCGAGTTCTGTTTAAAATACTGACATGTTTATTAAGTGAGGAGGGGGGGTATTTATTTTCAAGAAATGAGAAGCAGAGAGATTTAGATAGGCACAGATGTTCTGATTTCAATTTGTTTTCTAGAAAAGTAAAGCTTTACCTTGAATCCTCAGTCACTTTTTGTAGCATGGTGATTGAGAGCTGAGGCTAAACCAAATGTACATAGGGTGATGTGTATACATTGAAGTTAAATGCAGCTATGACCATTCGAAAAACCAGTATTTGTTCATTCATCATTGTAGTAATCATTGACATTGTTTAGAGAATGCAAAAGAGGTACATTTTGTTTATATTTTAAATTGGTTTAGTTATTTCATTTTTTTTGAATAACTAGACCTTCTGTGCAAGCATTTGTATTTCTTATCGGAAAAGAGGAGGGATGCTGTAGGCAATCAGCACTGTTAAACTGGACTATCCCTGCTTCATAAAGATCTTTGTTTACTAAAGAATTTGGAGTGGCTGGAAAATTCCACCAAACTAGATGTTGCCCATTTAAAACGTCACACAATGTGGATGTAAATAATGGGCATATGTCTTTGGTTTTATGGACATGGAAACCACCTTTAATACATTGACAGGTCGAAGATTGTCGGCATCCATTAAGAATATTGGTATTCATGGCTCTATCATGGCCCTCATTAGGACACCATATTCTTCTTCATTTTATGTCCTCATTAGGATAGTTTCAAAGCAGACTTGGGGTCCTTTTGAGGGTTGCAGCACCACACGAAGAAAATCACATTCCCATGAGTGGAGCCTTGTTTAACCCTGTGGGCCTCATTACAAGGTTGGCAGCCCAGTGACAGATGGAGGATAATGAGTAGCATTTGTTTTCCTCGCAAGGCCTGTCTTTAGGAACAAAGAGAACATTTGGTCCTTTAATGAATTAACCGCACCTCCAGATGATAATTTTTGGTGGATTTACCACCTGCAGTAATACCTTGGATTTACTTTGTGGTAATTCCTCCAGTGGTAAATCTGCAAATAATCCCATGGAGTCATAGGGACTCCAGAATTGGGGCATGCCCACCGCTTGTAATCCTGTGGTAACTCCACAGGACCAAGTGGCGGTAACGGTAATTGAATTAAGCAGTAATTCGGCAGATTTACTGCCAAATTACCACCAAACTTATAATGACCTATTCGGGACAAAGGCTTTCAAACTGACGGCTTGTGATCGGGCACAAAGCTGCTTACAAATTAGTTTGCTATTCCTTGAGGAGTTAAATCCCTTTTCTCCTCCCTCAACAGTGTTCTGCTTATCTTGCAGCCGGCCATTCCATACGGAAGAGAGCAAGAAGGAAGAGCCATTAAAAACAAAGCATGCTTTTGTTCTATTTACAAATGCATCAATTCTCTTTTAAATATTCTATATAATCTGCCTTCAAACCTCTCTGCATTTTTCTGTATTACATGTTGAATCCTGGCTGTTGCATTGCAGCACATCAGTGCCAATTCAAACTTTAATAATCTCTTATCTAATACCCAGCAAATGCATTGTAGTCAACAATCAGTGAGCAGTCAGTGAAGTATGTTTTCAGTTATTCTAGTAAAATTATAACCAGCTTCTTACCAACTCACAAGAACCGGAAGAGGTTCACCAGATAAGTAATGGCCTATAAAATATTGGATTTGCTGTGATGCACCAGGTAGTTTTAGAAAATGCTAATTTAGCATTAGATTTAAAGCCTGGAGAGAGTAATTCCAAATCATCAATCTTACAGCGGGAGTTGTAACTGAAGCGTTCATGGAAACACTGTAAATCTTTAAACCGAATTGCTGGTCCCTGCCAAGCAATAGCGTGACTTCAAGATGTGTCGGAATCATCCATGTTACTGATTAAGGCACATTTTTCTGTTCAGTTTAATTTCAGGCTTCCATTTACTAATACTTATATATAGAAAAGGCGCTAAGAAGTGTACCAAATTACTCTGTGAAGTAACAGACCGTTTTGATACATTGCAACTGAGAGCTGCATACATTCACACAGATCCATTTATTATTTTGTAAAATGATTAACTTAAGTCAGTCGTAAAAGGTCCATCTAGATCTAGTGGGACACGTCATAAGATCTTGTATGTGCAATTTATGTATTTTGTATGTTTGGATGCACGTTGGTTCCTACTCCACACCCCACTACTTCCTGAAACTTGGTCTTGCCCTTTGCACACTTATTATTTTTTTAAACATGTTTTTATGTATTGTTAATTCGAATATTTAAAAAGCTGCCCTTCAGCGGAGAAACGCATTCTACGCAGTATTTGTGATCGCCACCTGAAATTTGCATAACGTCTTGCGCTAGGGATGCTTTTTTCTCGGACCCTCTTAGACGGTAGTGGTATAGGCGGCCTTCCATACGTCGGCTGTGACGTACGCGGAGTGGCTTGCCGCCCTGCGTCTCACTGTCTCCTGCGGGGCAGCAACGTACATCCTTGACGTCTTGCCATTTAAACATTTAAACAGTTTGGAGTCATGTTTTCGAACTGCACGGTGAGGCGTGCTGTAAGGTTTCTCTAGGACCCTATTCTCATAACTGTTTCGTTGCCACCGTCCGTTTTTTTTTCTCTTTCAGTTAAAGAAAGGATTTCAACTTGGGAAAGTGGTAAGTGCTTTTTCTGAAGTTACTCAGTGCTTGTTCAAATCAAACATTACCAAGGCAATATAAGGCGTAGCCTGAAATGCCCGCTACACAAGGGAGCAGGTAAGGGGAGGATTAGTAGGGAAAATAGGTGGCAAGACATGAAGTCAAAATTCAAATGTATGTTTAAGAGTGGGCCCAAATCTACTGCCACTGTGACAGGGAGGTTGAAAACTCAAAAGAGAATAACCAGTCTCTTTTAAAGAGAAGGGCAGATGAAAAGTCCTATGGAGAAACCTCACAACAGACCCCAACCTCCCCCCATATTCCAGAATGAGAGACACAGGGTGTTGATTAGGAGCATAAGTAGAAGAAGGAGTTTGGAAGAAGAGCTCGACAAAGGCATTTCTCTAATTTCCAAGAGTTTGAGCCTTTGAGTCTCACAGCTTCCCGAGCCCAGTGGCTTTTGCACATTTTCTGAATTTTGTGGCTTAAACCACCATACCTGCGCCACAGACAGAAAACTTCAGAAAGCACACTGTCGGAGGCGTGGCCAAGCAGCCAGCGAAATGGCCGCCTAGCTTTTGATCTCTGTGCCCGGGTCCTCAAATTATTTAATAAATGCGGGCGTGGTGCTATTCCTGCTTCCCCTACCTCTGGTGGGATTCCTGGGCACCCCTGCCAGCCAGATGTCTTGTGGGAGCTGCCGGCGTAGGCTGTGTACGGCGCGGGCAGTAGGCAGTTGTGTCGCTGCAGCAGGCGCTCCAGATGAGAGGTGATGAGGCGAATGTGCCCCGCAGGCATGCCAGTGCGCTCCTGATTGTCGGTGTGGGCGAGCGGCGAGGTGAGGGGGTGTGGCAGTAGGCTAACTCCCCCCAAAATTAGTTCACAGAGAAAGAAACAAGATAAAGAAGAGAAGAATGGAAGAAAACAGATAATTAAGTGACCTACAATTCATTACCATAATTAAGCAATAGGCGCCAAGCTGCGGGGGCATTACGAAGTCAGGTAATGCCCCGGGGGCCATAGTTACAGGCCAGAGCAAAACAAGGGCCTTAACGAAGGTGAGAATTTACCTTTTTCTCCCTTGTAATGATGAATTGTTGCAGTCAGAGGTCGCTATCAGAGAGGGCCCCATGGTTGTGAGTATTGGGCGAGGCAGCAAGAAGATCAAATTTGATGGAGAGGAGTGAAAAGGGATGGCTTTGGAAGCCAGAAGAAAGATGACTTCCATTTTCAAAGAATTTAGTAGAAGGCAGCAGTGAGCCATCCATTGATTGATTACAGTGAGACAGTTGTTAATACAGTCGAAGATGGTTGGGATGGAGGAGGGAAAGGAGAAAAAAGATTGGAGTGTTATGAGCAAAGAGGTGATAGTGAAAGCCAAATGATGAAATAAGTCTACATAGGTCAGCGTTACTGAAGGTGAAGAGCAGTGGTCCAAGTTTGGATGCTTCGATGATGCCGGCAAGGAAAACTGTGGGATCAGAGGTTTGAGAGTAAAGTGATATTTATAGGAGGGACCTTCCAGGTCGAAGGTAATCCTGCCTAGAGCAATTTTGCAAAACCCAAGGTCTTGGAGAGTGTGGAAGAGAAATAAGTTGTCACACTGTTGAAAGTGTCCAAGAGGTCAAAAGGTACAGAACAGAGTTTGGAACGGTGAACAACAGAGAGAAAGTTGGAAACATGCATGAGCGCAGTCTTGCTGAAGCGTGGCCTTGAACAATTGTCAAGATATGGACCCCGGGACGCTGTCAACAATAAAGTTCTATCAAAGCTACAGAAAGCACTGGGACCTGGAATCATGTGACCCGATGGTTTATACACATTGCATAGAACTTAAATGAACAGAACTCTCTCAAAAATGGAAACTACATAATTTATGGATAATATTCCCAAATGTTTGAGTCTAAGCCAACTGCTAACAAACTAGGTTTCTTTTTGGAAGATGACTGTGGAGTAAACATTTTTCCTGCGCGTTTTACTTTAAATATTGATTTTATCACTCCCCCACCCCCACGTGATTACATATTTTTTTTAATGTTTAATTGTGTGTGTCTTTTTGTGTGTAAATCTTGTACACAAATGTGCACAAAAGGCAATAAGTAGACAAAAGTATTTAGGCATAAATACCACTGATGTTGTGTCAATTCCTATATCTAAAATGCATATTGGGTGCAGGACACAATAGCCTGCTGTGCATGTTACAGATGTGCCACTAAATGGAACGTATAGAGGGTAGATAGCGCATTACCAGACTGATGGCGATCTTTGCTCTAATCACATGTGGTTGTCTGTTTAACGCAATGGTGTAGTTAACCTTATCTTTTTGAATTGTTAAATGTTTCAATGAGCAAGGGACATGAAAGCGAAAGCTATCAGCCATGTAGACAGTTCACACAAGTCTTGCACTTCTTTATCTGCACCCAAAACCTGTTAACAAATGATACCATGTTATTTTGTCTAGAATATGATTCTGCATATCCATGGACAGGGACCGTAGCAGAGGCAGTAGAAGGCTGTGATAGACTCATGTCATATATAGTTTCTGCCATGTGCCAGTGCAAACCAGACTTTAGAGTGCTGGCCAGCTGGCACGATTCTATGGGTTTCATTGGGTGAGGGCACCAGTGGCAATCGCCTGTCCCCGCTTTGCTCGCCAAGGAACTTCCCCTTACTTGCTGATCATCTATAGTCAGACTCCTTTCTTTGGTCATGAAAGTACCTGGGTAATGCAGGGAGTACTACAGACGGTCTCAGACCTTCTTGTGCACTGCTCCTGGCCACCAGAGCCTCCCTCTTCCTCTCAGCTTGCAGCATAGCAGATCATGGTGTCAGTACTGTACCCGCTGCAGCAGGCTGCACAAGCAGCCACATCTCCTGATGGTGCCCTTCTCTTGGCTGTACTGCTCAGCCTTGTTGAGACCCCACATCTGCTTCGGACAGGGCATGTAGCCCCTGCGCGCCTTCTCGCACAATACCTCGCCACCTGCAGAGATTGCCTTGTAGTGACAGATTAATCAACTATAAGTCATAAGAAAGTTAGAAATGATGAGAACAGGGGGGAGCAGAGACATAACTGCTGAAATTGTTGCTAAATATATTTTGGTTCAAGGTATTGAACATTTGGGAGACCCTCCTCTAAATCATTTTAGGTTAGCACAAATGTACTCTTTTACCATATTCACTACTATTTCCCATTCACTATATATTCACTACTATTTCCATGCACTTGCGCGTTCTCAATGTCACTGGGCCTAGTAAAATCGCTGTTTTGTTTTCCCCTGCTCCCCTCCCTTGCCTTGTCGCTCTCTGAAACACTTGTGTACGAGCGCGATAGAAATAAAATATCAATATCAATATTTGCACTACAACATATAGGGTTGGCTGCAACCTTTCTGATACACTTTAACAATTTGCTCATGAAACTCTGACTACCTGCTGCATTTACTAATCTACTGTCGCCAAACACAACACAGCTTATTTTGAGCTGGCATATTGGAAATAACATGCATAAAGGTCTTGCATAAGCCTTTTTTTACACCTGTAATTTTCTTAAAAGCTAATTTTACTTGATTTGTATGGCAGAGACGAGGGGCGAAATGTAACGTACGTTTCCGCCACTTCCTTCCGCGCTGCCGTAGAAATACTCCATCATTTGCGCTGGCATGGATTTTCATGCTGGAGCACCTGCTGGGGATTCCTATAGAGGCCTCCAGCTTTTTGCACCAGCAAAAAGCAGGCAGATTCCATACAAATCCATTGTAAATGTTACCTGCTAGTGTGTACATGGCAGCCCACATTTACTCAATTTGCACGGCGAAGTACAAAAGGCGGCACCCAAGCATGCATGCCACTTTTTCGCCATTTCCTTTGGCACTCAGCCTTGCAAATGAGGAAAGTTTGGCAGCAGAATCCATTTCTGTGTAACTTGTTCCCTGCGTCAAATTTTAGGAACTTCGAAAATGAGCCCCATTGTGTTGAAACTCAAGCTCCTAAAGGTTGTTCTTCAGTACTTTGGGGCCAATTCACAAAGCAGTTTTCAGGTGTAAGCCTGGTAAAAGGTGCATTCATACCATCAGAAATTATGCTGATCCCTGAAGAGGTGGTATCTGGTTCACCACAAGATTTACGAGAGTTCAACAAACATAAGTCTTCTGGACATTCCTCCAAGTCGTCTAACAAGGCAGAAAGCATACCAATGTAAATGTATTTAACTCACTTGAAATGGGCGGGGAAAGGGTTGTGTCCTTGATTTTGTGAGCACGTCAGTGGAAATAAACTATATTTAACTTATATGATATCCCCCAAATATTACTCCATCTGCCAAAGCCTACTTGCTTAACTTAATCACTGTATCTTTTATATTGCGCCCGGAGACCAGTCTCCAAGCACAGGATGGGGTTTCAAACCTGTGTTGCTCTGCGTTGTGTTGCTTCCAAGACAAACGTGTTGCCCGTGCGTGGGTCAGCTTCCCAGCCCCTACTTCTACCAATTAATGTACATGTGGTTAGAGGCAAATGAAAGTGAACATGTGTGGTTGGAACTAACTGGGTTTGATGCAGTATGTGGACCTGTGTTTGAGAACAATCTTTCATTGCCGGAAAAAATTATCTTTGCCAATTTATATGCTCATATTTTAATTCGACTTTATACTCTGCTGTAGAATATCCATCAGCAGAAAGTGTACCTCTTAGTAAATAAGAACGAACATCCACCTGTTTTTGTTGATTTTCTCAGGAGTTTCATCATATGCAACTACTCAATCTATGGAATATTGAGACTGCAAGCTGTCATATAGGTTCACTAATGTATTTGTATCGAAGCATTATGAAGTGTAACAAAAAACTTTTGCCTGTAAATCTTTCCAGAAGTGTCCTAATTTATTGAGTAAGATTTGAGAAAAATTACTTAGTTGTAACTGTACCTAACCAGTAAGGTTATCGTGTAACACAAAACAAGAAAACCATTGCCGACACATGTTTCATGGTCTTTACTCTTCAACAGGGCACAGGCCATTGTGAGATTAGTAAATGTGATAACACAAATTCATAAGGCGTTGCTTTACCCAAATCCCTTAATCCAATGACTAATACTCGGTTATTTGGTGATTCCAAAGACCTTCAGTTCAGTATGGTATCCATTAATGGATGCCAGCAAGTCCGCAGCTCATTTTCTGTGTTCACACGTACCAAATACAAACGGAGTGAGCTTCTGGTCTTTACTGTATACCACAATCTTGTAAGTAATGATTTCTGGATTTGCTCCAGCACAGCCAAATTATTACTGTTCAGTTACTATTTGCTACTCATCTATTAAGTCCAGTTGATTTTGAGTCTGACTTGGCGTCTATGTAGGAAACCGCTGTGTGTCTGCACAATGAATGCTATGCTGCGGAATATCCAACTGCAGAAACTGTGCCTATTCAGGAATACATAGAATTTCTGCCTGTATTTATCGATTCCCTCAGGAGTTTAGTAAATACGATTTTCTGGTTAGAAGTTGGCATAACTTATCCCAGAAAATTTAACACTTATTGAATCAGCCCCTTAGAATGGATATGACCTAAAGATTGTTTCCTTTTGGACATTTTTTTTTAAACCCCACTCTTTGCCTTCTTTGTTTCATTAAATGGGGAGACCCCAAAAAGGTCACCTTTCTGCCTCCTCCTCCTCATACATTCCACCTCTCTTCTCAACTTCACATCATTTCCCCCTTTTGCCCCTGGCAAAACATGGTTAAAACGAAGACATTGAAGCTGTATTTCCATCGCAGAAAGATGGAGATCAGTTCCGAAAGTTCATTTAGAAATATTTTCTGACTCCACAGATCTTCGAGGCTTCTTTTTTGCTTTTATCCAACGTTCCTTTAAAGAAAATATATCTCTGAGTTAATTTAAGGCTCTGGCAATCTGAGGCTAGAGATGGACAGATGTCCATTCACAGGTTTACCCAGACATAACTTTCAATGTTATGTGGCGTTAAACCAAATCAAAATGCACAAGATAGGATTACATGCAACACCTATATTCAATTTACCTGGGTTGGTCTGGTTCACACCCATGGGTTCTGCGGCAATCAGGCTAAAAACTACAAAGCAAACAAGATTAAGGTTTGCCATGATGAGGCAATTCAATGTGTCACAGGGGCCTTCCTAGGGGAATAATGGACTTACACAGGATTCCCTAGCTACAGACTCTCAGCAGTACCACTTGTAGGATACATGGCCTGGCTCGCTTCCTGAACTCACAGGGACTCATAGTCATTATGTGGTGAGGTAGATCAGTAAAAGTGATTTTAAAATTCTTTAACACCACTTTTACCGATCTGACTAATGTTCCTTCTTTTGTCAGGAGAAGGTTGGTAGCAGGACACACTTTGCATGCTCGCTTGCTTTTCCAACTCAGTCTGACAAATCTGTCAGGTTTTCTGCCAGCATGTATTTTCATGTTAGCAAAAAAACAATGGATTCCAATGGAACATGCCTGAAATGACCATCTGGTAAGGGTAGGCAGACTCCACATGAATCCATTGAGAAAACCACCCAGAATCGGTAATTGCAGGTGGCAGTTTCACTTTTCCATCAACGTTGTGGAATGTGAAAAGTAAAGCATATTTTGCCTAGGTTTTCTTCTTCACTTTTCCACTACTTGGTGGAAATTAGGAAGTTTGCATGGAGTGAGGTGGATCTTTCCATGCAACTAACGTGGGCTTGGAAAATGAGCCACTCAGTCTCAGGGATTTGGTACCCAGCATACATCTAGGCAATCTATGTTCTCTCAGTGTATGAGGTAGAACTGCCAGCAAGCTTTTTATTTATGCTTTCTCTCATCTTGGTTGGTCTCTGCCAGTGGTTAGCTCTCGGAAAGCTCTGCATTCTTTCTCTCAGCTTCGTCGGGTCTCTTCTCTGGATTCTCTCAGTGCTTGAAGTATGATTCTCAACAAGCTCTGCATTCTCTCTCCTTCTTGCAAGTATTTCTTCACCGTTGCTTAGGGTAATGGTCCAGAATATATATTCTCACCCTCTAATCAGGGGTTGCCCTCCTGGGCCAGTCAGCATTATCATTTAACATGCTCTGGCCCGCAAGTATTTCTTCTTCCCTGCATAGGGTTTTGTCAGACTGCAATATTCTCATCCCCGGCCAGTTTTCATGCCCTAGGGACAGTCATCCATAGACAAATCAGCGCTCCTCTGCAAGGCTGCTCCTGTGGGTCGGTCAGTAGGAGTTCCCCACTCATGTGCTTCTGAGTTTTGGTATGATTCTTTCCTAGAGATTGGCCTTGGTGGTGGCTGAAAGGTCATGTCACGGCCTCCATGATTGCGGCTTCCTGGCCTCTGCTTTGCAACTTGGTCTTCTCCTCAGCATGTTCCACACCTCCATCTGAACTGACATTTGAACCAAAGTCTGTGTGGCCTGGTTGCTACGGTTTTTGCTCTTTTATAGCCCACGTGATTAATGTAATTGATCGCTAAAGGTTCTGATAGGATATTCCATCACCCCTTTCTCCTTCCTGAAGGTGATTGGCTAGTTCCCTTTTCTGCATATTCCTGTTAAGGTTTTTGCCCCTTTCTCACCTGGTCTACTACTTTTGAGTGATCATTGTCTCTCTGTGTGTCGTTTGAGTTAATCATTGTGTTCGAAACGGCTTCCAAGCACTTAAAGGGCCCGACCACCATCTTGAAATCTGTCAAAGCACAGGCCTGGCCCCGCTGTTCTGAGGCAAGGCTCCATCTCTCTCTCTGTCAGATCTGTGCTGAATCATAGCAGTTCATGAGTCAGGTATGTGCAGTCTTCATGAAACCATGAGCCAGAACAGACAGCAGAACTACATGTGCAGGTGCAAGCCCTACTGCTGGTACCATCGACTGCAACCCACGAGCTGGAGTCCCCACAATGCAGTTCCTGTATATAACAGGTCACAGAGATATATGTTGAATAGGGAGCTGAGAGGGGGGCTCTGCCTTCCCAAATAGTGTCCCGTAACAGCACCCAGCCTGGGGAATAGAACCTATGAGGGGGTGAGCTACGAAGAAGGGTTCCAGGAAGTTCTCCCTACAGCTCACCCAGGCAGCACCTCACACCTTGATCCTCAAAGCCTCTACCTCTCAGAAGGTGGTCACCCAATGTAACTCTGCCACAGTTATCTCTAGTGCTTAGTCCACCTTTGCAGTTATAACATGGCAAGTCAACCTTTTTTCTAATCCCTTCAGAGATTGGCCTTTTGCAAAGATGACCTAAAAAAAGCAAGATGTACTAGTTATCAAATATTCATGAGACCGTTTCCAGTGCGATTGTAAGGTAAATTGAGTGACAAGCACCTGCTGTTTCTTTCACAACTCCTCCACAAGATTCTTCTGATTTAGATATTTTCCCATCAGATGAAAATAAGAAGTGTCTGGACTCAAATTATGCATTTAACCATCATTTTCTTTGGACTACTTGCAACAATGTTACTTTTGCAAAACGCATTATTTCAATGCATCTTTGCACCAAAGCAAGCTTTGACCTATTGCAAATATGGCGCTGTATTACCACTAGGGCAAACCTTAGGTTGGCGCATAAATGCACTGAAAAAGTATGCATTCTGGTACCCTTTGACCATGTGCTAATACTGTGCATAATTAAAGTGGACCTGATGTAAAATGTCTGTTATGAGGCCATGGTCTTAATATGCGCTGCTCACTTTTCAAGATGTACAGTTGAAAATCCCCTGGCGATTTTTCCACCACGGAGTAGTATGAAGTGGGACACGTCTTCTCTGGATTAGTGGAAGGAGTAAAACTTTAGAAAACCTTCCAATAATAATTGTATCATTTGTGGTGCTGAGTAAAATGAAACTGAGAGGGTAATTACAAGTACTGCATGCATTATGCATGCAGTAACTTTAAGAGTCTACATCATTCTAATTTGGAGAACAAGTGACACTCCAAGGGGAAATGCCATATTACCGCATGCCGAATTACTGCATGCAGTATTATCACATTCAATAACCACTATGTTTGGAGGAAATTCCAACACAAGAGCAGACTGAAAGGGAGAGTTTGAGTAAGGAACCTCGTAATTTGGCAGAGCAAAACAATAGCTTTAAGAAAAGCTGCACGTTTTGGCACTATCGCCACATGTCTAATCACCTGATAAGAGTCCCTATTTGAAGCAGTTTTTAAGGGAAGTTTTCATGTCTCAAAAGGTCGTTTTATGGATTGTTTTGTGTATTATAAATGACTTAAAGATGAATCCAGCCCAAACAGGTTAACAGCCATTTTACTCTCATGCGTCCTCCGACCCGCGCTGTATAGTTTACATTTTCAGCTAAAATGGCTCCTTTTCACAAGATCATTCTAGTGGTGGAGGGATGTTGAGGCACCCATGTTGGTTGCTGTGCTTTTCATGTTTATTGTGCACGTAATGTATGCATGTTTACCAGGGTGAAACCACCTTTCAGCACATAAAACATTTAGCAATTTCTTTCCCTGCCTATTTATGTACTTTTATGTTCACTTTATTGTGGAATGACCTATGGCGTCCTCGGAAATCACATCTGATTTGCCTCCTGATACAAACATCCCACTTGCCGTGTTTCTGTGCCTTCCATCCTGTTATGGCACTTCCTAGCCCACCAAACAACGTAAATGTATCTGTCAGGCAATTGTGGAATGCTGGTTAGGGGCTCTGAGGTTAGAAAGGAAAACACATATGTTTGAAATCCTATACTGAAATAGAGTGTGTCTTTGCACATGTGCCTAATACAAAATGTTTATTACAAATGCATTCATGTCTAGTCTAACAAGTGACCAAGTTGAATAACTGTGAAAATGTGTAGTGGTCCTTATTGTATCTTGAGCCTGTCCTTTTTCTTGCGTCTAGAGGTAAATGGGCATTATGAATGAAAGGCACAGTACAAAGTCTGAAGATGCATAGCTAAGGTCCCGAGGTATAATAGAAGTGGTTTAAAGTCAGGCTATTTCTTCCAACATATTTGATGCATTGGCTTGGAATCAGACCCGGGCCTACCATGTAGCAGGCAAGTGAATAGTGTGCTGTGCTGTACTGTGCACATGGAGCAGTATTGTATTTGTCAGTGGTGTGCTGTACTTTAGGTGAATTCTAATGTGAGACTATGTGATTTGCACAGACGATGTGCAACATGTCCGGGGACAGTGTGGCAAATCAACATGACTATGCAGAATCCAAGTTCTTTGCGCTAGCCACGTGGACGTGAGACACTCTGAATGTCTGCTAAGAGTACCTCATTTCAGAGATAGAAAGGGAGGTGCCTGAAAAATTGTTTGAAGAAGGCACTGTGTTACACTCATGTTTGATCCGTCTTTTTGATATTGATGATAAGAAGTCATAGAAAGACAGCATAATCCGGTTGTGTGCAAAGCTTTGGTTCATCCTGCATAGGGTGCTGGAAATAAGGAGTCATGATGAACAAACTATGGTGAAGTGCCAGATCAAATTGACATAATTACGTAAAACGGTGATCCAGCTAGAAGGTGCATCAGAAGAAATGCAGCTACTGTTTTCACAATTGCATACTAGAAGTAATGAATTGATGTATGAATTGTCACACTTACGAATTATTCCACAGCGTTAAGAAGAATTTGGCACAGATTGACCAGTTAGAAGTGGAATTAGCTAACATTTTGATGGATAGGGATTACGCCATAGTAGAAATTGAATCATTACGTAAAGATAATAGACAGTAGTTTCGAGATGTTCGCTGCTTAGAAAATGAAATCACTCATTTAATGTCAGAGGGTGAATGAAGTCTGAAAATAATCTCTGACTATAAGGGGCAACTTTCAGAAATGAATGCTTGGATGGTAAGGCAAAAATAAACTCCAAAATGGATACCTTTCAGGATGAAACAGTTGTATTTGCAGATGAGGGAGTTAAATATGCCAATTAATGGGGCTACACCAGACCAGAATTTGGGAGCAGAGCCAGTATAAATACAGTTGCCAAGAAGTGGCATCATAACAGCAGGAAGACAAAGTGGAACAACATGGACTGGCATAGAGAGGCAGAGAGAATCTGTGAGTCAGCTGGAGAGAAGTGTTTTCACTGGGAAGAGAGAGACAGAGACGAAGGAGCAGATGACATAAAGTGCAATGCTTGTCAACACACTTAAGATCATAAAGTCAATTAAGAAAATTATAAGACCATTTAAGAAAAACTCTGAGGGGTCTATAGATGAGCATATCAATCAGGTGGTGCAAATCTATTGCACACTAAATGTTCCAAAATATCAATACATTCTATTTTTTCATTGGACAAGTGATCAGACGCATGCTGTATTTTTGCGTAGTCTAAATTAGTAGAAATGTTTTTATCATGAGATGAATACCAATAAGAAGTAAGGAGATTTATATTGCCCTTTAAATCAGTGCAAGAAACTGTACAGCGGTTTGTCTCATAACACACCAATACAAATCACAAAGGAAATCCAAAAAGGAGTGTATGTCGGGCAAGAATTACCACAATTTATTCTGGACACAGTCAAAGCTGGGAAAGCAAAAAAGCATACGGAATGCACAACAGAACTTCATGAAAGGTGCAGTCCAAGATTCTCCCCTAAAACAAAAGCTTTTATAATCATACAAACTAATTAGCATCAAAATATATTGCAACATTAAGTTAGTCCTCCGTGTGAGACTGATTGGTAGAACAACATCATTCCTCTATAGTGGGATATACATTATCCTGAAATGATTGGGTCCTGAAAACCTTGCCATATCACCCTCGACCACCTTTGCGATGTCAAAGTCCAACCGACAATTCCCACATCATAGTGCCAAAACATTGAGACATTTGAGATGACCAGCAGATCTTCACTCATCTGCCACCGGTCATCTCCATTCGTTTCTCATGAAAATACAACTAATCACGTAAACTGAAAGATATCCAGAGGACTACATTTAGTAGATACGTATCAAAAATGTTTATTTAAACTGATACACTAATTATGAATTACAATTATTCATGAATAAATCATCACTAGGGGCAACAGTTAAGTTGCAGGTAAAATCTCATCTAAACTAGTGTAGATGGCATCAATCATTTCTACACAACACAATCCATTCATTCATTCAACAATCATACTCATACAAACAAACAAATACAATAATGCTTTCACACACATCTTGAATAATTCAATGACAACATTAGTAAATACATCATATTCAATAATGGTTAAATATGTTGTCATAATTTGGAGTGGATCTTAATGAACACTTTGGATAGGGGGCTCAATTCCATGGAGGAATGGGAATTCAAATCTTGATTGGCCCACCATTGGGCCCTCTTGGTCCCTTTTGGGTCCATCATATACAGCTCTGCTACTAAGGTAGACGGGAAGTAAATATTCCCTTATTGGATGGCATACACCTTTCTTGCTGTAATATACTTTGAATTGGGCTCCTGGTTGAGTACCCTTGTACACCACTAAATACCCAGATTTGAGTATCCTGGTAGGTCCCATTTCTTGCTTACATAATTATTGGCTCTACCTGGATGCCAATCAGGTTAGTCATTTTGACATTTGTATTATCAATGCTCCTGGCAATTTGTTACCTTTCTGTAGCCAATGGGACATCTTGGTCTGCCAGTCACTCAATTCAAATGTATTTGGGTTTTGACTCCATAATTAGGAGGCTTCAATTCCTACATTCTGTTCTTGCAGCAGAAAAAGTGCCTTTTTCATTTGAGCATTGAGTGTGAAATGCTGATCTGCTACATTAGATTGGAGCTCAGTCCCCCAAGAGAGCAAAATAAAGTTGGAGGCTGAATAGACTGCTTCTGCAATCTAAGCCTTCTTGCAATTAAAGACTTGCTGATGCTGTTGTCAGAACAACAGTGTACTGCCTTGCTCCATATCACGTGACTGAATGGCACGCTTGGGACCACGTATGCATGTACGTTTATTTAAGGGAGGACTCCAACTCGGCGTTTCAACCAAGACGGTTGCTGTTGTCAGGTCCCTGCACGTGATTTAAGTTATGAAGAGGTAAGCCTGCTGTGCTGGTTAGACATCTGCTTGTTTATTTCCAACAAATGATCCCACACGAGGGTGCGCAAACCATTGCATTCGGCTTCCACATTGTTGAATGCGGTGGACCCGCAGGGATTTGTCAAGCATGAAGGCTCGTCTTTTATAGCTGCCTCATCCTGGTGTCATAACTGCGAATTCTCTCCAACGTTCGCTGCACAGTTATGACGTTTTATGACCTTTCTTGGACATTTATTTCCTCACTAATCGTGTTGCTGAAATGTGCTTTAAATGAGAATGTCCCAGTAGGGACGCTCACAATCAGGGAAGCACTGCCTTGCACCAGCTGTATTGTGCTCACCTGGTAGGACTGTTTCTTACCAACCAGTGTCATTTGCAAGTGGGCAGGCGTTTTTGATTTGCCCTCTCTTTATTCTCCACAGATGCCTTTCAGCCGTGGAGCACATTTTTTCTAGAGTTATCAAGACGGAATGAAAGATTATATTAGTTTAAGAACCACCATGGTGCCAACATGCCTATTGTCTCCACAGTCCTGCTGTTCATGTATGTAGCTTCAATTACACACTCTGTCGCTACCTTGAGGTCACCATTTATTGTAAGATAGATCCCTTTACATGCAAGTTGGGCCTATTTGCATAATACTTCCATGGATCATTGGGTATGGCAGGGGCGTAACTATTACTTCTCTCTCTTTCCCTCTTTCTTTGATTGATGCTCAGGTTAACGGTTGCAGAAAATACATTGCAGCCACAGCTCGTTTGGCATATGGAGCTAGTGGTTGAACAATTTGGTAACTCCTAAGCTCTGGCGCTCTCTTTACACATACGGTAACATGCGGTCTTTAATAACACAAGTGGTGTAATGTTGGGTCGGCCATTCTGGTGTTAGCACTTCACCACCATAGGGCACAGGCGTCTCTTTTCTTGGTTCTCACTAACCTGTAGGCACGCAGATATTCAGGGCACTTCATTCATCTTAATGGGTGTATCCTGGCATGTGATATTTTTAATTGATCATTCTTTTGCTCATGTGCATGAATGTTCGCTGTCAGATTTGTATTTTTGTAGGTTTTATTTGACTTTGATGGTGGTAATGTACATTTGTGTATACTTTTTTGTATTATACATTTGGACTCCCTAATGAAGACGTGGTCTAATAAACCAACACGTTGAAACCGGTTGGAAACGGTAATTAGTTGGTGATGCAATCACAGAAACCATCATTAAGATCCGCTACAAATGATGACGACATATTTAACAATTATTTAATATTATGCATTTTCTAATGTTGTCATTGAATTATTCAAAATGTATGTGAAAGCATTATTGCATTTGTTTGTTTGTATGAGTATGATTGTTGAATGAATGAATGGATTGCGTTGTGTAGAAATTATTAATGGAATCTACACTATTTTAGATGTAATTTTACCTGCAACCTAACTGTTGCCCTAAGTGATGAATTTGTATCAGTTTAAATAAATATTTTGACACATATCTACAAAATGTAGTCCTCTGGATATCTTTTCAGTTTACATTGTTGTGATAATTTCCTGGTCCAGGGTGTGGGGTTTCCCTGCTTTTCAGCGCACTAATACAACCAATCATGACACTACAAGAACCTGAACCATTGACAGGTTACCGTTTTAATGTTGCATTTTAGGAACTTTTCACACTACTTCCCGGGCTGAGATGTGCTAAGGGGCAATTTGAAACCGCTAGAGAACATTTTGAAACCGCCAGTAGACCAGCTTCATAAACGAATATGCCGAATTATAAAATAATTGTGCATTTACTGCCTTCTCCCAGCACCCATGAGCTTTGATTCCTGACCTCAAAAGTATCAAAGGCTGTTAATTTCTCACCGTATGATCCTGGGACCGTATGATCCTGGGAACGTGTAGTTTGCAAAGTGTTGCCAGCTTTTGTGGCTACTAAGCACATCAAATGTGAATTCCTTTCTAGTGAAAAGTTTGCTCTGAAGCTTGTTTACAGTGCCTCAGTCTAAACTTAAGGCCTGTATACTTACCTGTAACCCAGACTCTCATTGCTTATAAGTTATTTGCTTGAAACACATTTATTTAGGGCATTCTCCAGCCTAGTGCATAGAACTGTCTGTGCAGCAACAAAGCCTCCTCCCCTTTTAATGGGCTAATCCCGCAGCTGATAGGTTTGCGCCTTTTTAGCACACTGAACTTGCAAGAGGGCGGTTTATGCATTGTCAGCAGTCACAGACCAATAATCTAGGCAATTTCTACAAACACTAATGAGGTCATTTTACAGTTTGATGTGACTGCAATGTGAAATCCGTTGAGTTTAAAAGTACATTCTTTCTGGGCCTTCATCAGCCGATTGTAGCACAGCTAGCCCCTGAATTCTCGAATGAGAAAAGTTTTAATTGAATTGTAGATCAAGTCATGAACACATGGGAAGCCATCTCCCACACTGAGAATACAGACAAAGAGCCAAATCATAAAAGAATGGAAGTATTAGATTGCTCCACTATTGCAGAAATTAAGTCAGGGTGGAGTATGGCACTGGAGATGGGTCTACAAAAAATTGTCATGGTACAGAATTTGACAAAGCTCAGGCAGAAAGGGCAATACCACCACCAGTGTTTCAATCCACTAATCCCAGAGATTGGGCTACCCATGACATCCCCCGGTAACTTCGGAATTTGCCTCATGTAGGATTTCAGTTCAGTGTAGGAGAATCAACTAGTACCGCAAGTCACTCACCTCATGGGCCATACCGGTTGTTGGGAGCTCAAAGTAGATTTAATCCTACAACAATGAAATAGGGGAACAGTAATCAAATGGAACCAAGAAATGTAGATTAATTGAAAATGGGATTCTACAAAGGGAGCAAAACCAGCCTAATGAAAGACATAATGAAACAAATATCCCTTGCTCATATGCCAAGCCACAGTGCACGGGCAAGGAGTAACGCCATGTTCCCACCTCCTCTATCATGGGAATTCAGCGGAAATACTTACCAAATTCAGTCACCTGAAGGTAAGAAGAGCAATCAGAACAGGCCAGGACAATTATAGTCAAATCGGTATAGACCTAGAGCACATAGAAACGACTTTATGGATCAAGAAAGATTTCTGAGCCTAGAAGCACAAGCGAGCAAATAGGAAAACTGTGTGACAGCCAAGGATGTCACCAACAGATGACACATCAGAATGAAGTGCATAAAAGTGACACTGCCCAAGGAACCACTAAGTGACTAGTCAGAACAACATCCCACATCGCAGAACAGGCACAACTTGACACACCATTAGATAAATACAAAGGAATGCACAGTATCTGGGATTTTGAGAATAAGATGTCCAATGATTGGAAATAGAAACACACACAACAAAGGGATGTGGTTTATCCTAGAGTTAAACCAAAGTATCGAAACAATTCAGGTCAATGAGGATAAGGAAAAGCAAAGGGAAAATGCACTTTGTGGACCAAAAAACAGACTGAAAAGAAGAATTTTGCAAATGGAGAGGATGAGGTGAAGACACATGAGCACGTAATTGGTGGTGATCGAAAGGTCCCTCAGCTGTTTGATGCCTTATTTGATGATAAAGTACAAATGAGGCCACAGAACACATTAGAAACAAGTGAAACAGAAGTAAATGAAATAACTAGTGAGAGGGCCTGATCACGACCTCGGCAGTAACGCTAACGCTATTAGCGCGGGGGCTATTAGCGCGACCGTCATAGCCCCTGGCACTAATAGCGCGGGATCACGAGTTGGGCGGACTTGGAAGTCCCCATTCCCCATTGAGCCCATTCGGGAATGCCCCATTCCCCATTGGGCTCAATGGGGAAAATTTGCGCTCTTCCCGCCGGCGGATTTCCCGCCGGCGGTAATAGCGCGAATTTTCGGCGGATTTCCCCCCAGCCAAGAGCTGGGGTGAAATCCGCCGAAGCCCTGATTCAGCGGACCCTTAAATCCGGCGGTAATAGCGCTACCGCCGGATTTAAGGGTTACCGCCGAGGTCGTGATCAGACCCAGAATAAGATAAATACAAAGAAAAGGGATGGGGTTACTTTGCCCAATGAATCTAATACTGTTTAAATCTCCATAGAGGTAAAACACCCTCAAAGGAGAGATGCAGGTGAGTGCCCAGAGGAACATGTTGTGCAGCAGATGTTCAATGATTTGCAGTTAACAGGTAAAGTACAAGTGCAAGGTAAGTTCCAAACACAAAATGTTCATGTGTTACTAAATGAAAAAGAAGTTAGTGAAAACACAGAGGAATTGTGTCCCATAGAGAAGGTAAGTGATGATATTGAAAACAATGTGGAAAAGGCAGATAAGACATTGGGTGAAAACTCAAGCAGGGACATTATGTAGGGTGGCTAGTCATTAGCAAAGATTCAGATGGAATCACAGGACAGAAAAATAAGCAAAGAAGGCAGGAAAGTTGACAATGAGTTGGTCAAAATGAAGGGTAAGGCATCATTCCACATATCCCTTTGTTTAGCAAGATGTTAGGTGAGATCAGAAAAAAATCACATTTTCTATGTATACTTGAGGAATTGAAGATTGTTATTATGCCCCTATCACAGTAGAAGATCAATGCTATGACTTTGCAATGCTGGATACAGGAGCGCAGGCATAAAGGAAGGAAAACAAGAACAAAACAATTTAAAATTAAGACGGATTGAAGGCCCTGTGCATCGTTTCAGTAGTGAGGATATACCGGCGGAAGGTGTACCTTGATCAATATTAAGGTAGGGAAACATGAATGAAGACAAGAAATGGTGGTCGCTCCAATCAAGGAGACGTCCTTTCTATTAGGCAAACATTGTCTCAAGCACCTGTTGCTGCTAATTGATGGAGTAAATGGTGTTATGTGGTCATTGGCCCCAAAAAGTGGTAAACCAGGTTAGCAATGCAAAATAATGCAACACCATTGCAAAGTCAGAAAGAGCAGTTGAGGTATAATTTCAAAATGGCTGTGTACCTAGTGTTACTGTCATGCTCATGTGCCTGGATGAAATGCAGGTGGAAAAGGGATAACAGCCATGAGAGGTTCATTTAGATCCCAGGCAGAACTGGAGTGGGTGAAGACATGTTAAGGTTCTATTTAAGTGAGGAAGAAACAAAATAATGTGACGCTACAGTGGGGGTCATTCCGAGTTTGGAGGCAGCCATGGTGCTATTAGCACCATGGCTGCCTCCAAATTCGGGTCCGGGTCCGCGGAATAGGGATTTACTGGCACATTCCGACCTATGCGGTCCCGGTAAGTCCCCATGCCGAATACCATTCCTCATTCCCATTCGAGCCCCCAAAGGGCTCAATGGGAATGGGGAAGGCGCTAATAACGGGCCCGCAAATAGTGGGCCCGTTGTTTGCTCCCTGGTCCCCTAACGGGACCTGCTAAGGACGTCTGGTCTGACCAGACGTTTTCAGCGGATCCCGCTAGGGAACCGCAGAATAGGGCGGTAAGGGGTTACCGGCACCGGCATCCTTACCGGTGCTGGTAACCCCTTACCTCCCACCTCGGAATGACCCCCAGTGTCATATCAGGAAAAATACATTTCAACCATTGCAGTGATACATGTGAATGAAGGTCAGGCATGGGTACCAGTGCACATGGACGGGTACCCAAAAATGAGTGAGTCAGTACTGGCCCTAAAACAGGAGAGGAGTTTCATACATGAGACAGTGTTTGAACACATGTTTGACAGAAAAGAAATACCAAATATTGGCATTAAAAATGTATATATATTCAATTGGACAGTCCTGCTTTGGGAATTGCACAGGGATGCATGTTGAAAATCAAAATAGGATCCAAAAGCATCCATCACAATATGTGGATTGCAAGTGGAACTAAGGCCAAATTCTATCTGGGAAATGATATCATGCACATAATGAGTATGGTTTTAGATTTTTTAAATCAAAAGGTTTGGTGCAGACTGGATGGAGCAACACAGGAATTTGAGAATAAATACAAGCATATTGTTGTGCACAAATAATGTCATATGAAATTAAATTCACAGTGCAAGACAGTTTACTGTTGCATTGAAATCCAGAAAGTGAAAAATAAATCTTCATTGGCGTTCATCAGTGAAACCATGAGAAAACAGGTGATAAAATGTGAACACACATCAAAGTTGGGGATAGTCCCATTCGGACAGTAGTGGGTAACCAAGGGTGTCATGAGATTCATTTGGAAGAAGGTACACAATTAGGGATGGCAATTTGAAAATCATATTACACTGCAGATTTGGACAACACAGTTATTGGAAATATTCCTGAACGCTATGTCAATTCACAAGATGAATTGCCTGAGTCTTTAGACTCTATACCAAAAGGGGCTTTCAAGATTCGTTTCCATACGTCCTTATGAACCAAAAGATGTTATTTGTCATCACCAGGATGATTGCATTCTATTCCAGGTGGATGACAATGAGACAAAAGAAAAGCAGCAGATTGAGCTGTAGGCTGAAATGCCAAGATACTTGTGGGTAGCGTCTGTCCAAAAAGATACTGGCACACAATTAGAGGAAAGCACAGAGATTCCTCCACTGGAGGAATTTGCAGAAATTGCTAAAATAGTAGAGGAGCAAATCCAAGCTGTTGATGCATGTACAAATGACCTGAAGCGAGACCAGTTGAAGAAAATAATTTTAGAATTCAATTTTGCATTCGCCAGAGATGCATATGATTGTGGGCGTACTGATTTACATGTTGCTACATTACCAGAAGGCTATGGTAGGGTCCCTGTCTTTGTGTGACAATTTAGGCTGCCTTTGCCTTGTTTGGAGTCATTACGGAGATCATCAAGAGCCTAGAGTCCATAGGGATGATTAGGCCAATAAACAGTTCCTCAAATATACCCATATTAGGTGTGTTGAAGCCCAATGGTCACTGATGATTATGTGCAGACTTGCGAGAACCTAACAAAAGAGTACCTATGTCAAGGTGGACGCTTCCATTAATTGCCCAAGGCCTTCCACAGATCCAAGAGTCAAAGTTTTTTACCACTTTAGAATTGACTGCTGGGTATCGATATGTGTAATTAGCAATGGACATATACCACCTATTTGCATTTATCTTACAAGGAAAGAAATATGCCTGGGAAAGAGTACCCTTTGGCAACATCAATAGTAGGAGCGAATTTGGAATCGTTCTGAATAAGTCACTTTCCCGATGCAGCCGAGAGAGGTACTGTGGTTTACGTAGATGATATCCTGATTAAGAATGAGGACATCAAAAGCCATTTCAGTAAAATAAGACATGTACTCAGCCAACTACAAAAGGCTAGGGCAAAGATATCATTGCAGAAGGCATAGTGGTGCAGAAAGAGGGTAAACCTCTTGGGCCATGAAGTTATGGATCAGAGATTGAACCCACAGAAGAAAAAGGTATAAGCCATTTAAACGCTGAAGGATCCCACAAGTTCGAAGGGTTTGAAGAACTTTTTAGGAATGACAAGCTACAATACAAAATCCCTTGAGGATTATGCAGAAATCACATAACCATTGACTAAGCTTCTGAAACAGAGCATGCCATGGAAATGGGGACAAAAACAGCGCAAGGCCGTAGCTAACTTAAATGATTGTTTGCGAAGAGCCCCATATTTGGCTTAAACAATGAAGAATCAGGAGTTCTTCATAAAAATAGCTTTCACAGACCTATGCATCTTGGCAGCTGTGCATCAGAAGCACAACTCTGGTAAGAAGACCAGTGCATATGCCAGAAAGGTGTTGTCACAAGTAGAAACCAAATATAATGAATGTCAGAAAGCCCTATTGATAACTGTTTGGGCAATGCAACATTTCAGCCCCATTATTCAAGGACAAAGGGGAATTGTTGAAAATGCACATCAACCCCTACAGCTCCTACAAAGTAAAAGAATCAGGGCATGAAAATGTGCCCAATCAAGAATTACATCATGGACTTTGGCATGACAGAGATTCCCTGTAGAAGTGAGATATGGGCAGAATAAAAGATGTCCAGTGGCCCAGGGGCTTGCAGAATTACATGATTTTGCATTTATAGGAACCAGTGGTAGTACAGCATTGGAAACTGATTTGGTTGAATTTAATGAAGAAACATGTAGAAATCTACCAACCGTATATGTGGATGTGTGTGCATATCATTTGAGTAATGATACTGAAAAGCAATTAGTGGCAGGAATAGGATACGTGTGAATCAAATGTGACAATATCCCATCATTGAGCATGAGGGTAGGTCCCAGGACTAGTCAGCTAGCAGAGCTATCTGCAATCAACAAAGCAATATCCACAGAGGTAGAAAATAAATTAAAGGAGATATTGTTGGTCATTGACTCTGACTATGCCCAGAATAGCTTTGTGAATATCTACTGGGGTGGAAGCTGAGGGGGTGGTCACTTGCAACAAAAAACCATGGTAAGCTGATCCAGGTCATCAAAATCTTGTTTCAGAAAATGAGATGACCCTCCTTCCCTAAATAAATATTGTCGGAAGTGCTGCAGAGGCTAAATACCACAGAGCACTTACTCTAGGGAAGAAAGGAATTATACATCTTCAGCTGGAATTCAAGTGTACCCTCAGCGCACAGAGACTGTGAAACAAATCAAACTATTTTTAATGATCACGACTTGATTCTCCTGCAAAAGACATGGCTCATGCAAAAAATACACATAGATGGATTCTCTATAATAAGCCAGCCTGCCTCACGTCCAAATGGTGGAAGACCATCGGGAGGATTATTAATTGGAATATTAGCTGCTTGAGTTCTGACATTTAGGGGATTGTTACGCTCACCTGGTCTCTGAGGACGCGTTGGTGCACGGTTGCAGCCCTCCCTGAACTTGAATCACCCCCTTCAGGCCTCTCCCTCAGTAGAAAAGCTGTGAGCTGTGGTACGTGGTGGTGCTGCTCCTGCGTGGAGATAACAGTGTGTGAGTGCGCCAATCTGTGATTGTTGCACCTCTCGAACCCTTCACCCCAAAGTACTGTTTCTGTGAGCATATGCCGGCCCGTGAAGCTCACCTGTGAATTATAGGAGATAAGCTCTCCATCCTGCTACTTCTGGCAGGGGCGCGTCAAATGGGATCTCGTTCCTTCACTGATCCGTGATAAGGATTAGTCCAGTCCTGATGCGACTAAGTTTCTCCTTATGATTGTTAAGTCTTTCTTGAGCTCTTGTGATACTGTTTGTTCTGTTTAATGTCTTTATATGTTGCTCCTATTTATTACTGCAATAATGTCTCTCTTCTGTTTTCTTCCCTTAGATGGAAATGCGGCCTCAATGCATCTGTGAGACGCGAGACGCGGCCGGATGGAAGATGGATGCTACTGCAATGTTCGACAGCAGGTAAGTGATGGTTTAAGGAAAAGCGCGAAGTATGGTGAAGCACAACCTTAAACTGACTGTTTTTTCGATGTCTAACCTTGTCTTCTGTTTTTCCTTGCAGGCGTCGCTGTCGACGATTGAGCGTGTCGTGCTACGGTGCCAAGATGAAGATTTACGTGTTCCGGAAAGTGAAAAGATGAATACTTGTTTCGTCGAAGAGATGTACAGGTAAGAACAGCTTCCCCCAGTTGGTAGGTATGCTGGCAGGAATCAGGATGTCCAGGAAGCAGGATCTTTAAAGGTAAGTCTGACCTCAGGCGACGGTGAGCGTTACGCTGCTTGCAAGTGCACAATAACGCAAAGCGTCTGTCTTGAGGATCGGGGCATCTTATATAGCTGAGATTGTGGGCACACCCATTAGGGCCGGCTTACCAGCCACACCCTGCCACTCCTAGAGAGTGAGCATGTGCAAAGGCAATCCATTAACAGCCGCACCCAAGAATACACTTGGGGCTGCTTAATGGATGGAATGTTCAAGGTTAATGCATCCTGCTTAATGGATGGAATGTTCAAGGTTAATGCATCTGAAGTGTCTGTCCATAATACAAGTTTTTTGGTGTTAAATGGATGTTCTTGTTTACTTTTGTTCATGAGCCTGGCGCCAAAAGGTGCCAGGCCAGTGTCCACCCAGGTCTCCTGTGCATGCGACCCCTGCATGCCTGTGTCTCTGACTTCATGACCATGACAGGAATTCCTGTCGCAAGATGCATTGTGAAATGGGGCAAAACATCTAGAGGGTTGATTCTAATGAATGTTTATCGGAACCCAGCTATCAAGGGTATATTGTCTCTTATCGAAAATGTGTCTACTATCCTCACAGACATAAATATCCTGTTTAGCGAGGATCTCCTCATTCTTGAGGCGATTTCAATGCCTATTGTTTAAGATCAGTGAGACAAACATCAGAGTCTGGAGCTAATTGTTACAATGGTGAAATGTTGGAGAGTCTATTTACTGACTTGAACCTGACAATTCTTAATGGTGATATGTGTAATGATCAAATACCCGCTTCTACATTGACAATTGGAAAGGCCGATTCCACAATCAACTATATTATAATGTCTCAGGAGTTGTCTTATTACTGTACACAGTTTAGAGTGGTTTACATGAAATACAGTGATCATCAATCACTCGAAGCTGGTCTCTCCCTCGATTGTTGCCACACAGAAAACCAATATTCCAGTAAAAACCAAGTATCTGCACAAGGAAATCGTGCACTAAGCTTCCCAAAGCAGGGAAAAAAACGAAACTCTTTACCAAGACAAATAGTAAAAAATGGACATGTTGCGGAAATAAGATATCTATCTGCTCTGGGCAGTTATGTTGCTCTCTATGGGATTTTGATCTCCCTCAAGCAAAATAACATCCAAGAGCTAAAATCCATCTGCACAGCTTTGACCCAGTAACTGAGATAAAAAAAATAACTATACAAACATATGCACTCTCTCAAAAAAGAGCGCTTAGACAAAAACACCTTAGAAAGTAAAAGGAGAGCGCTTCATAACAGGTATCATCTCTAGTTCCGCAACTTTAAAGATGGCCAAATCATGCTCCAAACCCTACTGCCATCAGAGACTAGGAATCTTTGGCTGATAATTAACGGCCAAAATGCAACTAAGAATATGCTACATACAGCTACTATCACAAGCAATGCATGGGTAGAATTTTTTGCAGAGACCAAAATTGTGTCAAATCAGGTCCCAGTGGCTTGTAAGAAAAAAAACAAATGGTCTCTTATTATGTCTATTGAGGAAATTGAGCATCTTATCGTCAAATCCTCAAAATCTAGAGCCTCAGGTCCAAACGGTCTCACAAATGCGATTCTTAAATCAGATCCAGCCAAATGGTCCAAGATTTTGCATGGCCTCTTTGAGAATATTCTACAAACTTCATCTTTTCCTAACTGCTGGAAGGGTACCATCATGATCCCTATATTTAAAAAAGTGATAGAATGGATCCTATAAACTATGGTCCCATTGCTCTCTTATACTGCGATACTGAAATCTTTGCAGGTCTTGTGCTAAAAGATCTAGAGACATGGGCCGATAGTACCTCAATCTTTGCCAAGCAACAAACTGGCTTTCGTAAGAGACTCTCCCCTACACTCAATAGTTTAATTCTTTATATTATCAAAAATCAAAGCATCTGTAATAGATCTAAGCCAGCTTATATAGCACTAATTGTTTTAACAAAAGCATTTGACTTAGTGAACAGGGCCAAATTGTGGACAAAACTAAAGATCTGGGGCATCCCAGAAGGGTTGCTTACAATTCTTATAGCCCTTCAGCAAGATACCTCAATTCAGGTTAGATTGAATTTAAATGGAGAACCATCCCCAGAAATACCTACCGTAAATGGAGTTAGACGGGGATGCATTTTAGCTGTGTATCTATTCAATCTTTATCTTGCAGAACTTCAAGCTTCCTGCTTGCAAACACACCTGCCTGTCCTAAAATAGGAAACGGTCTGGCTCACTTCTTGGCTTATGCTGATGATATTGCCTTGATCAACCACACCCCTATCAGGCTTCAACATCTAATAAAGGCAATGGAACAATATGCTGGCATAAATGATTTAGTAATCAATCCGACTAAATCAAATATAATGATCTTTGGATGACAATCAAATCAGAGGAAATCACCAAATTGCCCATGAATAATCACACCTTACCTGTAGTAAAACAAATAAAGTATCTTGGATTTAATCTGAGAATAACCACAGCATTAAAAGATCTGACTGAGGAATTGGAGAGTAAGACCACTCAATACTTAAGTCAATCAAAGAAACTGTTCATCTCACTGTGTAGCTTTACAATCATACCCTTGCTGAAATTTTAGAAGGGAAATGTAATTCTGTCAATCTTACATGGGATAGAACTCAATCCCAGTGCCTGCCAATTTAACTGTGACTTTCCATGCATTTAACAACAGCTCGTCTTAGATACAAACTGGGATTATACTACCTCCAATCACAATTTGATTGGAAAGTGTTACTTTTATATAGATCCATCCTAAATCCATGTAAAAATGCTCTCTATGAGGACATAAGAGATCATACCAACTCACAAAAAAGCCAATTCCTATCAAAACTACAACGAGATGCTGAAAAAATTCTGAAAAACTGTGAAACAACTAGTGAAACCCTTATTGCGAACCCAGACAAAGCCAAATGGGCCTTCATGATAACTGACTGGATCACAACCAGGGCTTCATTTTGTGATCTTAAAAAAAGTAGAAATGTTGCTGTCTCTGAAAAACAAAGTAACTATGTATTGACCTACCCAAGGAGATTTACATATCCTACATGGCGTGCCAAATATTTGCGTATCCGTTTCAACTTGTTGATAACAAAAGAAACAAACAGAATATGGCAACATTTAGACCATAAAGAAGGAGAATGTGACCTATGTGGGGACAGATCCATTCAGGATATAAAACATCTTCTGATAACTTTACAAGCAAAATTATTGGGCCAGGAGAAATATTTTGCCAAATGTGTTCATCACAATGATTGGTTAATTACCCAAGAATTTTGGCACAGACTGTCAGCCGGTAAAGAGAACTCCTTAGCAATAGAGCTCTTGAAATTATTGAATGAACTGCATTTCAAAGAAATCCATTTGTAAAATGAAAAATAACTTTGAAATGTCAAAAAAGCAATTTGTATTCTTTTTATTTCCTTCTCATTCTACATTGATATGCCTATATATTTATTTTTTAAATGAAATGTAGCAAATTGAATGCACATGATTTATTTGTTACTTTTCCTGCCCTTTTGTATGTTTGAAGTAAACTGTGTAAAATGTCTATGCATGACTATTGACAAATAAAAGACAAAAAAGATGAAAATGCATTGGAGGAAAATAAGAGGACAGTCCAACACACCAGGAGAAGATAAGGAAGGGAATGGTAATGCTTATAAGTTGGCCAAAACGGGGGCAGTAATGGGAGAACTGTTTCCCATTGAGCACTTGCTCAGTGAGAAAAAGGTAGATTAAGTGACATGTTCCAAATCCCAAGGGGTAAACAATCAACCAGTAGTTAAATGAGTTTTGAAACACCTGAATAGGATTTTATGAAGGCACTAAAGGAATCGTTGGGATGTTGTACAATCATTTGGTAGATGCTGAAAAGAATCCCACTACACAAGAGGACTGCAAGGGAAGAGAGGATTAGAGGGTGGTGATGAAGAGTAAAAAACAGTTTCAGCTACAAGACGGATTGTTGGTCCAAAAATCTATTTCCGGTCATATTCAATGGGCGGTCCCCATTTCGCTTCGATGGTTAATGTGACATCAAACCCCATGATGCGATAACAATGGGTCACAGAGGTACTTGAAAATTGTTTGAAATATTAATGGAATATGCATATTGGCCACATATGTTCCAAGATGTGAAACTATACATGCAGGGGTGTTTGGTGGTGCACAGATTCAGCCTGCTTCACCAACACATACTAATGACACCACTAATGAAGAGAGGATTGAAACTTCCATGGGCAGATTTGCAAATAGATTTTATTGGCCTGGTCCAAAGATCATGGAAAGGAAACAACTACATGCTGACAGTTACCTGTTTAATGACAACATGGTTGGAATGTAAACCTCTTCATGATTGCAGTGCAGAAACCACAGCTACCTTATCGCTGAATCATATATTTTGCAGTCTTCCGTTGCCCCAGAGATTAAAGTCATTCCAGTGGAGCCATTTTACCAGTACAGTGATGACCAAGAAGTGGCAAATTTTAGGTGTGAAGAGGAAGTTACATATTTAGCATTGGCCACCCTCCAGTGGTGGAGTGGAGAAATGCAACAGATCAAAAATCGATATACTGAAAAAGGTTGTTGTTGAAGCAGGATCTAATTGGGATTTACACCATCCTTTTGTACTCATGGTCATTAGAGTGACAACATCAAAATCTACAAATCTCAGTCCAAATGAGATAATCACAGAGAGTAAGATGGTACTTACCGAACATTTATTGTATTGGACCAATGAGCAAGTCTTGGTAAATGCATCCACAATTCACGAGTATGTGGATGAGTTGACAAAGCATTTGCAACACACATTTGCATTCATGTAGCAAAATCTAGATAAAGCAGCTAAGGGTTCCAGGTCATACTATGACAGGAAGTCATCTGTCAGGGTATATGAAATAGGTGACCAACTATAAAAGTGGAATTTTGCAAAAAGGAAAGAGCAGGAATTCAAAGTTCATGGCGTCCTGGCGTAGCCCATTCACAATTGTGGATACCGTTTTGCCTGTGGTGTATAGAAGAGTTATGAAGGAAGGCGATCTGACTGTGGAACAGTTTGTCAAGGTGAATCAAATCAAGCCATTCCACCGAATACATGCAATAAAATGATTAGACCATCCAGGAGAAATCAACAAGGATTGAAAGACGAATTGGTTAGAGCATTAGAGACAAGGATGCACCAGGAGACCGAGGTTAGTAAATCAGTTAGCAATGGTCCAGAGGAAAAATGATTAACCGTACCAGGTAATCAGGTATATTTAGTGAGCTTGAAGGAGTGAATGGAATGGAATGGAATGTAAAAAAAAGGAGAACCCATGGATACAATTATTGGTGCTTGGTAATTAACCTGTCTGTCGCTATCTTCTGTTATAGAATGTGGTTAACTTGTTTTCCTCTTAAAAAGTTTGCTGGAGTTTGATACCCACGGAGGAGGAAAAGAGGAGGCCTGGGATGAGAGAAGGAGGACTTCCTAAGGCGGAAGAAGACCAGTGGGCACAGGGGAGAAGACCAAATGTCAAGACGCAGCTCACACTTGGTGGAAGGAAGAATAGGGCCAATAACTTTCTTGAATTCTTTTAAAATGTTTTATTTATAACGTGCCTAGTAACACCAGCAAATGGAAAGTTTTGATCGAACCGGGCCAGCATCAGACATTGTGATGGAGGATGCGCCTGGATTCATTTTTAGGGAATAGATGTCTTTTGTACCAAAATATGTCTGCTAGTGTAAAGCTGGATTTAATTTTGGCAAGAAACTTCAATGTTACAGAGGTTAAGTCCACTCAAGTGAAGCAGCGAATTTAAATACGTAGGGAAGGCACTCAAAGAGCAGTTAAAGAAATATGAATGCAGTTGGAGAAGACCTTGATGAGCACATTAAGTGTTAAGCGAAAAATGGGAACGTAGAATGGCAGGTTTTCTGGTTGCAGCGATTGTGGTCACGATAATTAGGACTGTTGTGGGGGCAAATGTGCTAACAGAATGTGCTAACAGAAAATGCAGTGTCAGTGAACACATTGGGTGACAAGGCCCAGGAGTTAGGCCAAGATTTCAAAATAATACAACAAAGACTTGAAAAGGTTAGAGTGGAACCAAAGGAACACGTTCACTATGTGAATCAAATTATTGTACCCTGAATGATCAGTCCATGCTATTAGAGCATAATATAAATGTAATGGTTAAGCAGGATGGGATATTGCAAGATATGATGAATTTTGTGAACGCAATGGAAATGTTTTTAACCAATTTGTGCGGGAGGTTGAAGACGGGGTATCTCAGCTGATACAGAGTCATATTGCTTTGTATTATGTGTCACCTGATATCATCTGGCAAATGATGGCATGGATAACCTGAAGAGAAATAGAAACAATGCAAGAAAAAATCACATTTGAGATTGGAAGTGAAATTCCCCTGTACATAGATATAGAGCAAATGGAGATTGGGCTTATTTTAAGTATTCCTTATAACATCCCAGAATTGACATATCGGACCAAAAACGCACATAATGTAGGTTTGTGGCAAAATGATAAATACAGAAAAATTGTGACTCCTGAAATGGTGGCCTTTCACTCATGGGAGACAGGTTTGTTCCTCATTCCAAGGTTAGAAACATGTGTAAAGTTCAAGGACCAAAACTACATCTGAACAGGGAAAGCTTTCATACCTGATACAACAAATACACTATGTGAGTTGCTGGCAGATCAGAGTGTTACAGAAGGGTGTCAATAAGTAAGCCAAAACCTGAAGAGGCAGCGCATGTCAAATTAATAAGGCTCAGGTTGGTCAGTACATGTGCGAGGAATTATACAGCCACACACCTCAGTCGTGGGTCATTCATTGTTAGGCTATTGCAGTACAATGCGTTCTTTATAAAGGTACCTAAGGTTCCTCCGGTGACAGTTGGGGGTCTGACATTGTTTCATGTAGATGGTGATTTATGGGAAGGGAGAGTAGAAAATTCCAAAGAAACACATTTCCTGTGGATCCTTAGGTAGCATATCTCTTGAAACAAAAAGAAGCACACGTGATCAAGTTGAATATACAATGGGATAACATCACAGTCATTGACCTTGATTTGAAAGAGATGTACACACACGGGGGACATTGTGGTGGACAGATAAGGGATTTATAATTGTAGGTGTCTCTATGGTTGCCATCTTAATATGGTTAACATGTCTGGAGCATTGGCGAAGATCGTTGCCTGTGCTGCTGATTGGTGTAGCTGGGACGGGGAGCTGCGGAGGGAGTACTCTGAAGGCCGGGGTTCGAATTTGAGGTGGCGTCCTCGGAGAGACGGACTGAGGCATAACTAGCTGCATGAAGGGAATTTGCGAGCCAAGTGAGACACAGCCCTCTGAGAGACAATGTACTCATTTGGATGGTGAGTATAACTAGACAGGCAATTAATTTGGACCCCTCTGCAGGATAATTGGTAGAGTGTCAGATTGGACACGAAAGGCGACACTCTGTTAATCCTTAATTGAGTAACCTGAATTCAAAGTCTGGAGTGGGGATTGTCCTTTTAGGCAGAGGGGGTCATAATCTAACAACCCATTCAATGTTAAGATAAGCAAGGGAAGAAGAAGAATCAAGAGCTGAAACCAAATGCTTATTTTGTTGCTTTTATAACAAATGAATGCCAATTAGGGGCTCTAATTCATGTTTGAAAGGCTATGCTGAAATATAGTTTGTTTTTGCACATGTGCCTTATACAAAAGGTTTATTACAAATGCATCAATTTCTAACAAGTGACCTAAAGTGCCTAAATGTGAAAGTGTGTAGTTGTCCTTATTGTGTCTTGAGCATGTCCTTTTTCTTGCATCTAGAGGTAAATGGACTTTATGAATGAAAGGCACAGTACAAAGCTTGAAGAGGAGATGCTTAGCTAAGGTCCAGAAGTATAATAAAACTGGTAGAAAGGAAGAGTCAGCCTATTTCTTCCAAAAGACCTCATGAAAACAAATTCTTCCACATAGTCACATCACTATTTGGCTAGTCACTCATTCATCACTAGCAACTGATGCATCCAACCACAAACCATACAGCAGCCATGCACATATGAACCAGCATCCCCCTGTTGCCACATACATGCAAGCAGGAAGTTTCTAATGGTACGCAAGTTCTTCATTCTGTTACTGCTAATGTTACGAAAGACTTCAATTCTTTAAATGTGTACCAATCTGTAATTTATGTAGGTATTTACATTGCCAATATTTTGTTACTGCTTATGTTATTGAAATGTATACCAAACTATTTGATTGATTTGTATTGTACACTCTGAAAAACTCATTTGCTTCTAGGTGCTTTAGCAAAGTGTTTGCGGACCGTCTGCTTCCAGATTTACGAGGTTGCAAGAACATGCAAGATTTGAACGCAGCCCCTAATGCCATGAGACTATTTGCATGTCTCATATCATCTGAGAGGATTATGATTTTGGAGATGTAGGAACTACATGTGTGGATCACTTTGAAGGTTTTCTGGATCACAGCAGATGTTTCCTACCAGACATGGTTTTAAATGACTGGAATTGTCTAAGGTAATTAATTGACAGTCATTATTATATCACACATTTTCTATCACAGTTGTATCACATCTAAACATCTTTTACTGAGCAAAAGCAGCTTTTTCACTTGGTTACATAGGTGGTATAGTGAAAGGATAATAAGGTGTAGAGATTAACCGGTGGCGTGCTAATAAGGGCTGAGGAAATAAAAAAAATCAAGTGAACAAATTAACTAAACAGAGATATTTGCTCCTTCTATTGTATGAAGACAGTGGGCCTCATTAAAATTTGTTGGCAGTTTTGTTGGAATTACTGTCATAGGGCCTCATTACATGGTAGGCACTAAGGGTTTACCGGTACCGGTAAGGGCACCGGTACCGGTAAACCCTTACCGCCTTACTACGAGGTCCCTTTGAGGGACCCGACCTTAACGGCTGGTGTAGTCCAGCTGTTAAAGTTGGGACCCGCAAAGGGACCTTGGTGCTAATTACGGTACCGCAATTTGCGGTACCGGAATTAGCTCCTTCCCCATTCCCATTGAGCCCTATGGGGCAAAAATGGGAATGGAGAAAGGGGGAATTACCGCCCCGCCAACCTTGGAATGGGGTGGTATTTCCCCTTTTCTCCATGGCGGTACCGGTATGGTACCGGCGACAACCATGGTGCTAATAGCGTGTAATGAGGCCCATAGTCATTTAGCTTTACTGCCAGTCAGTCAAATGGATTTGCCATGAGATTAAAAGTGATGATAAGGCAGTGATATTCCCCATTTTTTAAGTTGATATGACTAAATGGGGATTTCGTCAGATTTAGCACAAACAGTAATTCCAACAACGTTAATTGGGTAATGTTTAATGTGAAGTGGTGGATTCACCTCCAGCAATGTGCAAGAGGTAATATCATTGCCAATCTCGGAATTCGTCAGTGTGATAAATTTGCAAGAAATTCCCTTATAACTACAAAAATGGTGAATAACGGAATAGCCGCCAAAGAATGATCACACCATTAAACCTATATTGAGGCCCAGTTTATATAGTGTATAACATGTTGAAACATAGCAGATAACAGAGACAAAAACCCTGGAAGAACAATAATTTCAATGACCACATGAAGGTTTCTGATTGAAACTCCTGTTTGCCCCAAACAAATAAGAAATTGACAAATGTTAATTTGACATGTTGCAGTATACATATTTGGAGAGGTATTCATATCTCTCTTGAGAAAATATTCGAAATTGGTTTGGATGGGGTAATATGTCTCATGTAAGATAAATGCACCCTCCATCACCTGATAGGTCTACCCAGTGTTCTGTATAATTTGCTAAGTCTGGTAGTGGTGTGGTTAATGACTTCGGGGGATCTATGGCTCTCTAAATTCTCCCTATGATGGGTTTCTTAGGATCATTTGTCTGAGCCTGCCCATCTTTTGTAACACCAGATGCACTACTTGCCCCAATTGAAACCATCATCATTGCACTATTCGGCAGAATCTTTTTGCAGCATTGAAGAATCATTTGGCAAATGCAGAACATCACCAACAGGAGTACTATGATACTGACCAAGAATTTCATTAGTGATCCCATCCAGGATGGTGCCCACGAAAACATTGCATTGAACCACTTCAACTCCTTCATTTTCCATGCCAGTCTTCAGCCTGTGTAGGGCCCCTATGATGTTTGACAGGGACCCATTTTTTTTGCATCATGCAAGGCTATGCAGGTGCAACATGATAGTCCAGTGTTTTTACATACCCCCATCCACAGGTTCAATTGGTCCAAAACATAGTGATTTTGGAGAGTCATCAGCCTGATAGCCCGCATTTCACTCTTGATCACATTCATTCCTTGCTCTATATCGTTTGCCAATTGAATCATCTCCCACCTCACTATCTGGAGCCATTGGAATTTGCTGCAGCCTGGACCCCAGGTAACAGTATGAGTGCAAAGGGGTTCCATGTAATAATGTTGCCACAAAAATCTCGCCATGCAAAAATATCGCTGACAAATGGAAGGTTTTTTGTGGCGACATTATTGCAAGGAACATGTGGGGGACACCCCCGCAGCAACCCCCAAACTTTTTTTTTTCTTTTTAAAATTTTTTTTTTGCCCCTGTCCCCATATATATGGTCACCCAAATAATATCGCCACGACATTTTCCCGGCGATATTATTTACGGCGACCATATATAAGGGGATATTATTACCTGATACCTGCAAAGGGCACCTCCGTCTTGGTGTACAACCAATATTTGTCAGGTATCCATTTCAGAAACTTGGTGGAACCTTCAGATAGGTAATTTGATCGCCTCTTCTGCCTACTCAATGATCTCTTCTTTCTGTTTGTCTGTGGTAGCTGGGGCGAGGGCTGCCTTGACTCGGTTGTGACATGGTTTGGTGTTATGGTGAGGTGTTCTTCAGGAACTACAGGAATTGCTGATTGTAATGTCACCAATGAACATACGCCCCTCCTCAATGATGGTGGGAGGTGCAAATACACCTGCTGACCGCACACCCAGTACACGTCTATTAGTGCTGCAGAACCCTTGCTTAAGTCTGGAATGTAAAAAGTCTTATTGCATTTGCTGTTTGTTCCCATTGGAGTATTTCTGAGCCCTTGGAAGCACAGCTGGTATTCATCTGGTGCTTGCACTTTCGCTGGTGATTCTTTGGTTTCAATCCTTTAAGAGGCCATTTATATGTTCGACCACATCGGTGGCCTGAGGGTGGTAAATGGAACGCAATTTATGCTTAATGCCCAATAGAGCTGTGATCTCTTTAAACAACTCATTGAAAAAGTGTGTGCCGTTGTCAGATTTCAACACTTCACACACACCCCATCTGGAAAAAACGTCAAGTACGACACATTTGGCCACAGACTTGGATGTCTGGGTGTGCACATGGACCAGCTTCAGCCCAACTGGAGAAGGGGCACACCACCACAATCAAATATCGGAAGGTGTTGCACTTTTCTCCCATCTCAGCGTAGTCGATATGAAGCTTGCATGGTGCCTCGTAGTGTCTGCCAGTCAAGTGGCACAGCGAGTAGAGCGCTCGCTTTGACACCCGTGCAGAGCCTGTTAACGCAGGTTCGAATCCCGGCGGGGCCAAACTCAGCCTTTCATCCTTCCGAGGTCGATAAATGAGCACCACACACCGTGGGTAATAATAAGCAGCGCTCGGATACCTGAGGGTTTGTAGCGCTATATAAAAGCCTAATTATTATTATTATTATTATTATTAATCCATGTCAACATCAGAACATATGTGATCCAGATAGCACTACACTTGTTGTTAACATCCCATATTACTTTTTCATTGAACCCCACCAGTCCCCCTGCCATGCTTTTTACCACCGTCTCTTGTCATCTGTAGGATACAAACGGTACACCTTCCATTTTCAGTAGTGGGCGTAATTTGCAATGTGGGTTTTTAGTTTTCTTGGCACATTATGCTTTGTCTCTGACCATCAACATGAGCTGTACTCCGTGCCTCTGGAACAAGCCGCAAATCCAACATAGCGCTAGATGGACTAAGCACTGACCCTTTAAAGATGATATTTCTTAGGGCACTAACATTTTGGGTGACTGTGATGTGTGGGGGATTAAGGAGCAGGCATAGCAGCTACTGTTTGTCCTCTTTTTCCCCACTGAGCATATGTGGTCATACCATACATTACTAAATTATGGGTGGTGCACATCTGCCATTGCATCCAGTCTGAGCCCTTTGTATTCATCATATCCTTATACTTCGTCCACCACCCCTCTTTACGTTGTGTGGCCATTTCCATGTAACAGTGTTAGTCACAGGTGTCACTTGTAGATCAATTAACTCCTTTGTAAATTCATTTGCATAGCTATCCGTTTGCATGATGTTTTCCCCAAATGGATTCCCTTCCATATTTACATACCCTCCTCTATTACACCCCCCTTATATGCCTCCACCATATAAAGTGCCCACTAATATACATGCTAATTCCTAGTAAAAAAACTAAACCTAAACATAGCAATATGCACATTATCTGAAAAACAGTGGTGGAGATGACGTTTTTTAACTTTCCAAAAGGTGTTGTATACGAAAACCAGTGCTGGAGAAATAAGATTCAACCAGGCAGGAAACATTTTAGCAGCTAACCCTTCGAAAAATGAGGGTCGATGAACTTGGTCAATCTTGCGGTGTGCTGAGATGACTCTGCATTAATAAGGTAGAATCGTTGAAAGAAAACAGAAACCTATATATACAGATACATATCTGAAAACATTGTAAGGCCTGCAATTTATTGTGAACTATCATCATAACCAAACACTACTTTTTATACAGGCAAGATGAAACTATCCATGAATTTGGTGCTGCTGTTCCAGATCTAGAAGGTGCGTTATGGGAGGGGCCCGAGAGGTGTACCCAATATCACAGTTCCTTTACTTTGACCGCAAATGGAGTGGTGTACACAACTCTACATGGACCGTTATACCTTGGCTCACTCCATCTGTGGGCAAAGTTACTTACATACACACAATCTCCTGGGGCCAGCTGGAGGGGTGATGAGCTCAGAGAATCAAGTGCAGCACTAGAGTCGTTTTCTGTTTGCAGTGGTGCTATCTGTCGAGAAATAAGCTTGGTTTATCGCATTAAATCAGACAAATATTGTTAAAATTCATCCCCTAAAATGGACACTGTGAGCACCAGAAGCAGTCTTAAGTGGTGATAATGGCATATGCATAAGCTTCCCCGCAACTATATCAAGAGGGGACAAATGCTGATCCTTACTGGGTTGCGTCCGCATGCTGAAGAGTGCCAAGGGCAAACAGTGGACTAAATTCCATTTGAGGGTAACACACAACTTTGATAGGATGGCCTTTAAGAGGCCATTTATATGTTCGACCACATCGGTGGCCTGAGGGTGGTAAATGGAACGCAATTTATGCTTAATGCCCAATAGAGCTGTGATCTCTTTAAACAACTCATTGAAAAAGTGTGTGCCGTTGTCAGATTTCAACACTTCACACACACCCCATCTGGAAAAAATGTCAAGTACGACACATTTGGCCACAGACTTGGATGTCTGGGTGTGCACATGGACCAGCTTCAGCCCAACTGGAGAAGGGGCACACCACCACAATCAAATATCGGAAGGTGTTGCACTTTTCTCCCATCTCAGCGTAGTCGATATGAAGCTTGCATGGTGCCTCGTAGTGTCTGTAATGTTTGCCCAGTGTTATACATTTGGCATACAGTACAATATGAAACAACTTCATTTAACAACTCCTGAACGTTCGGCATGTACCAATCCTCTAGTATATCCACAGCAATGTGCTGTTTCAACATATGAGAAGAAAAGTTTAGTTGCTCGAACGTGACCATCACAAATTCTTGGGGCATTACCACTTTACCTGTAGCACCCTGCCTCCATATCAAGTCTGTGGGGTCTGCACACACCCTATCTTCTGCCACAGTACTTTCTCCTCTTGTCTGGCTCGACCTAGCAGCTCCATTTTTTGGGTGATGGGCAAGGCCGTCTAGGGGGCTGATAGTTGCACTTGCATATTAGCAATTTCTGGATATTTAGATATTTCTGGTACTTGGATGTAGGCTGCTAATTTTGCCGCTCCGCCTGCGGCACCGTTTCTGAGTGAAATTGTGTCTGTATTATTGGTATGTGCGGCGCATTTCACCACTGCTACTAGAGTGGGCCACCATAGGGCATTCAGCAACCTATCCAACAAAATGGCATGGGGACCCATCTGCTCTTCCAAATCCCCTCCTCTTCCACCAGGATAACCCAGAATGCACCGTGGTATTGACGTACGCTGACTTCGAGTAGATTTTCGATCAGCACCCTTGTGATCCTTCCAATGCTTCAATTAATGTAATAAACTTGGTTTGCTTGTGCCAAGTAATGCATGGGTAACCTCTTTTGCACTACTGTTTCATATTCTCCATCCACTAGGCAGACCACTGCGGCCCCTGTTTGTCTCCTCCCTGTCTTCTGGTCAATAGTCACTGAACCATCAACAAAGAGCACTTCCCCGTCATCAAGGGTATAATCTCGCGAATGGTATGTCATCATCAGGTGCTTCATAAGTGGTGCAGTCATGACTTCAACGTCATCAGCAATTGTCTCTCTCAGGAAGGTAGCTGGGTTCACAGTTTTACATCGTACTATATGGATGTTTGGACTGGACAGTATGTGTTAATACAGACGTCATCATCTGTCCAGCTGAATGTGAAATGAGATACAAATCCTGTGTGTATTCAGATGTGGCTAGGACCGGGGATGGGGCAAAAATATTTTTCAACTCCTAGAGACTAGTAAGCATGTCCTCTGGTCATTCGATAGAGCTCTTTGCTTTTTTGGGCCTCTTTGAGTGCTTGCAGCAGTGGTCGGATATAAGTCGTATTGTCAGAGATCCATGGCCTTTAATAATTACACAACCCCAAACATATCTGCATGTCCTTTACTTTCATTGTTTGGGGCATGCTTCACAATGCTGCAGCACGTTCAGGGGTTATTTTCTTCCTGTGAACCAAAATAAGATGGCCGAGGTGTAGTACCTCCTGTCTGGCAGTACTGTAACTTTGCTCTGCCCACCTTGTACCCCTTTCCAGCAAGTAGCTGCAAGAGTGTGATAGAATTGGTCCGGCACTGCTGCTCACTAATGCTAAACACTAGCAGATTGTCTAGGCACTGTATGATGGTACTTGGCATTTGAATATTCCCCAAGTTTGTCTGCAGTACCCTGTTAAAAATACTGAGGGACTCACAGTACTCCTGGGGCAACCCGGTCTGCTGGAACCACCACCCACCATGAGTAAACACTGTGAGATATTGGTAGTCAGGATGCAATGGAAATTAGAAGAATTGATTTTTACGGTCAATGACAGTGAAGTGGGTTGCCGTTGTATTAATTTTACATAGCATTGTTTTGGGGTTGGGAACTACTGGAAACTCACATTACGCTATGCCATTCAGAAGGTGTAAATCCTGTATCATTCTCCAACTAGACCCTTTTGATTTTTTGATATGGTATATAGCCATGTTACAAGGGGAGTTGGAGGGTACAATAATGCCTTTGTGCAGGAGTGCAGTGATGGTGTCATTTATTCCTTCTTCTGCTTCTTGGGATAATGGATACTCTTTAACTCATGGTAATACCACTTTAATACCGTTCCTGGCTTAAAGGTTATGTGTATTGGAGCAATACTCTGCAAGAGCCCTACGTCATGGGGGTTAGTATGTCAGGGACCTGAGCTAGATCATCTTGTGCAGACAATTGGACACTTTGGGCCAGGGACATGGTGATACTGTATCATGATCTTACAGAGGACAGAACGAGCTAACACTATTTCTCTGTCATGGTCCTTGTCTTCGACCAGTTCAAAATCAGTACATTCATTCAGTGGCTTAGATGGTTCAATGCACAACACTTTGTGCCACTGTACATCCACTGTATCTACCCTTATTAAGACAATCCTTGTTTTTGACATCACCACCCCTTCAATGACCAACATGAGAATTGTCCATGCACCATGTTCTTGGGGTCGAGTGGGCCTGAATATGAAATCTGGGTGCATTGTCCAATACTCATTTCCTACTTGAGGGATTGCATTAACAATGCTTTGACCCTGTAAATGAACACATCTAGCTGGATAGGAATCCCTCGGGCAGCCATCTCGCTCCCTAAGGCATGAATGACCACCAGGGCTTTTATGTGGCACATTCCTGGGACCAAACACACCACTCCCCTCTCAGTAAATAAGATAATCATGTTCAGCTTATTGAGCATGGTTCGTCCTAGCAGGTTGACAATGGGATGTTTCTCAGAACATCAATGGGGCCCACACTACTTTGCCCCCCCACACTTTGATGGCTAATTCCTCTGTAAAGGGAACCGATTTCACAGCCCCAGAGAAGCCCTGCATGTACATAATCACACCTGACAAAGGAAAATTCCCCTCCTAAATACATGATTTAGTTACACCTGTATCACCCATGAAAACAAAAGGTTTGTCACTTATCTCCATGCCCACCAATGGGTATTCTTCTGGGTAGGCAGTGACTGACAGGACTGGGCATGCAAGATCTCTGTGTGGGCTGCCGTAATCAGGATAGGTGTTTATCCCCGGGAAAATGAAAGGGTTACCTCCTAGCACACTGACCCCTTGATAATGCGTGGGCCTATAAGTAGTGCATGTGCACACCTTATGTATAGAAGAATTTCCGAAATAGTAAAATATAATATGTAGAATTTGGGTGCAGAGGAGGTAACTCAACCTCAACACGAGGTTGGAGACACAAAGCAACTGAAGAGTATAAGACACTCCCGTGCCCTGAAAACCTTAGTGCTGAGAAAGTCAGCCAAGATTAGGTAAAATGTATACAATTACATAGGTAGATATGAAACATGAAATAATCTCTCTCTGTAGTAGTAATAAATCAATTCAACGTCAATCGAGTATATAAAATGTTCTTATATTTGGAGCCATCAACACAATGCGTTTCGAGATTCAGGTTCCATTCATCAGGTGGATTTCATATGTCTACAATATATTTTTAACAGTCTGTCAGTACAGTGTGTGACATGTTCTTTAAGTATATAGGACTAGTAAATTCTGTCTTGTCCCCTCCTTTGTCTCCCCTCACTAGTTTAGTTGCGCCTGTAACACTTCACGCACCTGCACTAGGAGAAATTCTGTCGGGCCTAGTACGCTAGTTACCTTTTGTTAGATCATTTGGAAACTTCAAGGCCAAAGAATGACTACGGTAGTCCCTTGCTCCCTTCCCGCCTTGAAGCACTTTGAAGCACTTCACTTGTGTATAAGCGTTGTACAAATAAACAATAAATAAATACATATACAAAAAAAATGTTAGTTGGTCTTTATAAACACAAAATATAAACATTATTTAAAGTACTAAAAATCTAATTAAGCATGTGTCATACATTTCGTTGATCCTATTATTATAAACACTAGTGATAAAATCCCAAGGTAAAAGAAATAGGGCCACTCCCTTCTTTATAAGTAACTCATATGTTGCACTAACAGCATCATTGCAAAGGACCGAAACCCATGGCCAAGATGATATGTCGGGTAATCCATTAGTAGCGTACAATGTGTTTCATGCACCTAGTGAGTGTGTAGTGTGTAACTGTTAATGAAATCAAATAACAAAGTCAAGTCAAGGTAAATGATAAAGAAGGAAAACTACCTTGAAACTTCAAAGCAGTATTCACTTTAAGGCAGTACACGAGTAGAGTATTCCCGTTGTGAAAGAGTGACAGTAATAAAAATGCAACCAATGTTTAATAGATGAAAAGATTATGGTGAAAACAGTCTTGTGGTGTATATAAGGAAGGAATGTAACTGCATTACCTATGAGGTCTCATGGGTTGACAAATCTTGTGCGATAGCAGTTTACTTGTCGGCCTGCAAATAAAGCATACGCCGATATGATCCTCTCAACTACTAGCTTATTTAAGAATGCATCACAGTTAAATGATAAGTGTAGTATCATCAATCTTACTCATCATGTGTTGAAGGAATCCTTTCTAGGGGGTCCGCGCAAGTAAACAGGGATCCAATGGCGAGTCACGTGTCTATATATTACCCATGGTAATGGTGCTAGACATGAACGTAAGACTAATCATTGTTAGTGCCATTGCCATGAAAGTAACATGCATTAAAGACGACGGACAAACTTGTATATATAGAGATAGAAAAAGGAAGTGTATAAGCACAATGTAAGCCTTGTGGATATACTTGTCCTAATTTGTGGACTTGTTATGGTAACAATGTGAAGGTGTATAATGTTCGGCATATTGATATATTGAAATACTAAGAGCTGAGTGTAATGGAAAAATAGAAACTACATAGTGGTATATGTAACCATATGATGGCCACCACATGCAATGATGTCCATTTTCAGAGGGAATTTTAGTTCGAACAAAGTAGATGCGCTCCTACAAACGTGTCAGAACAGACACAAGCAGTCAAAATGAGGGCACGTATTATATTAAAAGAGTCTGGTTGTCATGTGTGAATGAAAAGAAAATAACTTCACATTTCAGAGAAGGACAAAGCAGAAAAAAATCAAGTAGTGGAAAATCTGATTAAACCCAATAGACATTGATTAAATAATAACATTTTTGTGATCAAAATCATGTGGTAAAAAATGTATATCTTGGGTCTATATCAAAATGAAGTTGTCATTATACAATGGTCTATGACAGATCTTATTCAGTTTGCAGTGTCTGACATACAGTCAAGGTGTGGCATCCAGGTCACAAGTTCCCTAAATATATGTATGTTACAATAGAAACGTACTACTGTAAATATATAGGTCAAAATGATCTTATACTTAGGATGTATACATATATATATATTTTCAAGGAAAAAACTTTAGGTTCAGGGACGTTAAGGTGAGAACTTAATGCATAAAAATCCTGGAAATTCAGCTAAAACCACCTTAACTTTGCACCCTCTGTTACGCAGACTATGCCCACAATGATGACATCACAGATTACATCACTGAAAACATCACTAATTACATGTTTTATGGGAACACTGATGACATTACAAATCATATCACTGATGCCATCACTGGTGACAACACTAACTTCATTGTATGTAACTGATTACATCAATAATGGAATTAGACAGAACATAATTTATATGTTAGCTCATGAAAACCTTGATTACCTTAACAACAATTTAGGCTGTGGACTTGGCCGTGACAAAGGCTGGGATCATGGGCCCATACCAAAGGCCACCATAGCTAGTAGTCGGTTAGTGTTAAAAATTACCAATGTGCATGGTTAAAAGCCTTGCCTAGTAGCCCGTCACTGTTTTATAATATACAGTGGGCAACGTTGAAAGCTGTAGTCAGTGGCCATGGGTAAAGGCCATAGCTAGTGCTCATTAATATGTCAGAATATACAGTCAGCACAGCCAAAGACCGTGGCCACTGGCTAGTATTGTGTGGAAAATCATGGATACAGTGGGCACAGTCGAAGGCCATAGCTGGTTAGTGTTGTGTAATACACAGTGGGCACGGCCGAAGGCCATCGCTTATTGCATTTTGTTATTTTAAAATGTACAGTGTGCATGGTGAAAAAGATGTACAAACAGATCAAGATCAAAGGCCATGGATAGTGGCCCATTAAAATGTTAGAATATATAGTGAACACAGTCAATGATTGAGTCAGCTGGCTAGTATTGTGCTAAGGTGCATGGCTTGTCCTGCTCAGTGCACATAATAAACAGTGGACACTGTTGAAAGCTGCATCCACTGGTAAAGGCCAAAATCTATGGTTGGTAGCTTGTTAGTGTTTTAAAATATTCAGTGCAAATGGGTGAGAGTTGGGACCACTGTCCATAATTGAAGGCCATGACTAGTACCCATTCATGTGTTCAAATATATTTGGCCATGCACACTGACCATGGCTGAAGGTCATGCTTAATGCCAGTTACTGTTGTAATGCAATTAGTGATGTCATCAGTGATGTGACCTGTGATGTCAACATTGTGGTCATAGTCTGCTCAACAGGGCGCATGAAGGTAAGGTGGCTTTAGCTGAATTTCCAGAGTTTTATTGCATTACGTTCTCACCTTAACGTCCCTGCAACTAAAGTTTTTTTCCTTCAGGTTCAAAGGTTTTGTTACAAAGTATTGCTCACGTTAACGTCGCTGCAACTAAGTTTTTCCTTCAATTTCAAGGGTTTTATTATTCCATTGATTTTCGAACGCTTCCAGACCACAAGCATGGTCTTCTGCCACGGTCAGTGGGCATGGCCTTTGGCGTGCCCACTGTCCATTTTAAAACACTACCAGACCACTTGCCATGGTCTTCGTATTGCAGGCTTTGAGAACTCACAATGGTTTGAGGCAATGCGTAGTGAGATTAAATTATTTGCCATGGAGCACACACTTTGGTTAAGCAGCGTTCTCTAAGCTGCACACTCCTTTTTGGTGCCACCAGTTTGGCACAGCCGATTTGGCACAGGCATTCCACTGCAGCACCCATTCCGGTGCATCATTTTCAGCTCAAAAGCCATTCCGGTGCTGTTATTTTGGCACAAGGGATGTTTGGATGTGGCTGACATTGCAGCTACCTCTAAATGCCCTCATTCTAAATAAGATCACAGGACTGCACTGCAACAAACCTCGCCAGCTCCCACTTGCATCGCTTTTCTTTTAATTGAATTAAATTAATTGCATTAAAAAAAAATTATACAGCTTTGGACCCTGGTCTGCCAGAGTTCGAGGTCCAGCGTTTAACAACTAGGCCACAATGTCTCAGTGCTTCAAATGGCATACATTTCATACTTAGCCTATCATTTAATATGTTCAATGATAAAAGGCTAGGTATGAAACTTGTGAAAATACAAACAATAACATCATTGTATCATAATGGTTAAGTGCTGCGTCTTGGACCCCTTAAGGCCAGGTTCTCTGATAACAATGTTCTGCATAAATGTTATTTTTTAAATTTCATTGTTTCTGTTTTTATTAAAATGTGAATGCTGTGTGTTATCAAATATTTAAAATTAAGAAAACACACAGCATTCAGGACTGTGGACTGTCTGCCATCTATGCAGTAACCAGGACACACCATGCTTAGTTTCAAAGCGAGGAAGGATCCAGCCCCCTTAGGCCATGTTTCTCTAAGTGTTCTTCTAAGAGGGGGCCATATATTAGGCAACATGGCTTTAATGGGCTGACCCCCTTCCCACTTTGAAGCTAGCAGGGTTCATCCCAGTTACTGCAGGGATGGGAAACCCACTGTTGCTGTAAAATACCTGTTTTTTATTTTTTTATTATTGACTGGGAAACTACAAATACCAGAATGAAATTCAGCAAAAGACAAAAAATTGTCTCTGAGTGCAAAACCTTCAAGGACTGACAGCAGCACGGTTTTAAAAAAGTAAATAATTCAGATGCCCTTTCAGTCGCCAATCCATGCAGTAACTGGGACTGGCCCTGCTTAGCTTCAAAGATGTGGATCCAGTGCATTTCTCTCTGCATTCATTTTTTGGATTTGTCTCACCGTGGCAGATGTTCGGACTACTTTTAAGACCACCGATCAGATTTGAGACAAGTTGTTTCTATGTTCCTTGAAGTGTCCAGCCACTGTTGATTTTAAGTTTTGAGTATGGATATTCGATTTGTGTTCCAACCAACCTTCTCTTGCAGATCTGCTTGTCTGACCCACATGCAGGACACCACATGGGCATTTTTTTGCATGTATGGCCCCAGTGCTATTGCAGGTTACGAAATCTCTAAATGCAATTTTCTGGCCTGTATGAGGTTGTTGAATAGTGTTGCCCTTGATGATATTATTGCCATTGCTACACCAAAGGCATGGAAATGTACCTTTCTTACGTGTAGACCTCAGATGGATACCCTTTTGACATGAATTTCTCCCGCTCGGGTTGAATAGAATTTTAACGGGGGCTGTGGTGTGCTTGGGGGTGCTTTTACTCTTGGCTCTGATGTAAGCAGGGTTCCTCACTGGGTGGGGCAGTGGGGGCAGTCTGGGCACATAGGGTTGACACTCCTGCCAATGGCTTCACCTGTCCTGGGGGGCATCCTCTAAATCTTCTACCATTTTCCACTGATCCAACACTCCTTTCCATTTTTTTTAACGTTTTCTCCTTTAGGCCAAAAAGGTATACATCTGGCCTAAAACCTCATTATTAGTTCCATGCTCAGTCCAGGGCTCAAACAACCCCCTTGTCCCGGTCATCCACTCTCTGTGGTATTTTAAAATCTTTCCTTTGTACAGTGGAAAAACCGTCACATATATTCTAATGGTGTGATTGGCACCATTTTGGCCACCCTGTGCCAAACGTATTCCACCCAACCCTGTCTGTTTATCGAAATTCTGATCCAGTAGTACCTCAATCGTCCTGTCACTACACCCTGTTCAGCCCCAATATTGTTGCCTGTTCCCCCTTACCCCACCCCATCACCTGTTCTTCCCATAACCAAAACTCATACCAACACACTCCCACTACCAACTATATCAATCACTCCACTTTTACTTCACACAACCCCACAAAATTCTACACCACAAACATGGTCCCTCTTCGGTCCACACCAATACAATAACAAAGTCGATTAAAAACACAAAAAAAGACTATGGGCCTCATTACGAGTATGGAGGTAGCCATGCCCTTAATAATGGCATGGCTGCCTCCATACTGGGTTTCAGCACCGGGTTCCTTCAATGAGGAATTACCAGGTCATTCCAACCTTGGAGGACCCGGTAATTCCTCATTGAAAAAACCCATCCCCATTCCCATTTGAGCCCCTATAGGGCTCAATGGGAATGGGGAGGGAGCTAATAACAGGCCCATTAATAACGGGTCTGTTAATAGCTCCCTGGTCCCCTTGCGGGACCCGCTAAGGACGTCTGGTCTCACCAGACATTCTAAGCGGGTCCCGCAAGGGAACCTCACAATTGGGCATCCCGTAATGAACGGTGCCGGTCCCGCACCTGCACAGTTCATTAAGGGACTGACAGGGTCGTAATTAGGCCCTATGTCTCATTCCGCTCCCTTATAACGGGCAGGGAAATCCCAGGCCCATTAAATACACAGAGCCGCTACCCTTTTTCCTTTTTCTCCTTAACGATACAGCTCTGTCATCTTCCCCCAATCGGAAAGATTCCATTACTCCATTATTCTCTCAATCCATATAAAAATAAAAAAGATATAAAAACGCAATCCTCCACATGTTCTTTGTACTACACACTCACCCCTCAATCGCTGTGTCATCTTGCCCTTCCACACTCCACAGCAATCAGGCTTATCCCCTTTTTACCCCTCCCCACATTGTTTTCTCCCACAAAATGTGAACTTACATCTGCATGTTCTCCTGAGCACCTCCGTCACGGGGTCCCATCAACGGCCTGCACAATCTGAGAGAAGTGCCCCATTCCAAAGAACAGACAGGAATTCTGGCAGCAAAGCTCCTGTAAACCACTCCAGGTTGTGCACATAGGGACTGGTCGCTGCAGGTGGGCGGAGCCCTTCTAAATGTGTGGCCAGCAATTCTCTGTCTCTGTGGAAAATCTGGAATCATGTTGGGGTCAGAAAATGTTGTAGGACAGACCAACAGCAACCAAATAAGAAAAGACAATCCTCTGAGGAAAAAGGCTAGGTGCACCTCTTGCAAGGATAACAAAATTGTATTACAAAAGAAAAAAAGCACATGTCAGTAGGGGCATTGAAATATGACTGCCATGGTGTGCACTGGTTAGTTCAAAACAGGACAAGACATTTTAAAGGGGGTTGTCATCACATATGATGGAAGCAATATCTGGTACTAGCCCCCAGCTCATTGGCCATCCCCTATGTACACACCACCTGCTCTGTATGGGATGCTAGATGCCTAGGTTATGGTTTCTTCATACCCGTCCCCTTCCACGTGGTCCTTGGCCTTGTCACATCTGTTTCTAGAAACATGATCACAGGACATCATGTTCCATGCCCCGATCTTGAGGGTTTCCCCCTTCCTGAATCTTCACCTGGACTCCTCCAGGACCACACTAATTAGTCAGAGAGCGAGGGATTTAGGAGGTTTTGCCGACAGGCATCTGTCAGTTCAAATTAAGTGACCATTATCTTGGGGGGGTGCTAGTGCCCTAAATCTGGATTGACCTGTTTTGGCAGCTCAGGAACTCTGCCCTAACTCCCATGGGATCATCCTTCAGAGACTAGCGCAGTCCTATCCACAATCAGCTATTCTCATTCCTTTCTCGTTGCATTGACCTACAATGTGGGGCAATGGATAGTTGTATCTGCTTGGCCTAAATGCCTTCTTGTCTAATGCCTGGACTGGGAACGGGGATGGGAAAGTGTATTAAGGTTGAATGCCACACTTTACTGTTGTTGGTACCAGGACCTGGGCCTTACTAGGCCTCAATTTCAATATGGCAATGTTTCAGTGTTTTCGACCACAGGATGGGACTGATCATGCCTAGTTCAGTTGTGTTGCTTAATGCTACATTCTCTCACCTCACAGGTACAACCCCTTCCCTGGGTCTTCTACTCCCTTACTCCGGTACCCTACCCATATGTCACCTATTGCTCACCCCCTATGCCCTGGAACTGTATTTCTTGGTTTATTTAAGCTCTTAATATATTTTCGTCAGCCCAAATCATGTTGGGGGCAGGGGGCCTGGACATGCATCCCAATAGATGTCGTAGTGTATGTTGTTCCATACCAGTGAAATGAGGCACAGCTTAAGCAGAGCTCTTTTTCCACAGTTGGTTTAATCTTATTTGAAATTTCTCTGTTGGATAAGTTGTAGTATAACACATTCTAGATCCATGTGTTCTATTATTTTACGTTAGAATCATTTCTTAAACACAATGTTCACCCCAAAGTGTATTTTGATGCTAGGACCCACAAAGTAGTCAACATTACTGTGAGAAGAGACAAAACGGTCAGTGCTTAAACATGGGACAAAGTATCAGGCAGATTGTACTATACGGTTGGTATCGTATATATAAAGTTTGGCTTCCCCATTTCTTTTTATTTTAGGGAGAGATAATAGTTTGTTGTTGTGCAGGGACAATTAGGTATGTCGGCCAGCAGTTTCGGATGTAAGAAAGTTGCAATGGTTTTATAGACAGGTTTAAGTGCCAAACAGGCCGATTTAAACTCTTTCCTTCTGTTTCCTAGAAGACAGTCCAGTTGACACATGGTTGGTGTAATATGTAACGTCCTAAGTAGTTTAAGTTGAGTTTGTTTTGCATTGTTTTGCAGTTGCATAATAGAGTATTGAGTTAGATCAGCATATTCCGTCTTACAGTAGTCAACTCAGGAGGCTAGAAAAGCACTGACTAGAGTTACCTTGTGCCAGAATTTTAAGTGAAAAGGATGTTACTGAGAGCGCCTATTATTTTGGGGGTATAACGTCTATCTCTCTGCCTAGGATGAAAAAGAGGTTTTTAACCTGTAGCACTGACTGAGGGCAAGGGACAAGGTCCAAGGATCATAGCAATAGGATTGCAGACCACTTTGACTGGACCACAAACACATTTCAATGGTTTTGTTTCTCAATGAACGTGAGCCTATTGGTATAATACAGTTTCTGACTTCCGTCCGTCATGCAACTCGATAATCCAAGTAAACGATCCTTTAGGTTGCCATTTATACAGATCAGCATCTGTTATGCATATGCAAAGCTTTCCATGCTAGGCATCAACATTAATTTAGTTAGCACTTGTAGGTATTAATTAAAAATAGTTAGTGAAAGCTCGGACCCTTGTGGAAGGCCATATTTCATTGTGGATTCAAACTTTTAACCATTGTAATAGCACCTTTTCAAAATGCTTTTTGGCCACGTGGTCAATTAGGATAAGATGATTGATGGTTTCAAAGACACCTGTTTAGTCGAAGAGCATCAATGATCTGACACTGCTATCATTCACCATTCTTCAAATTTAATTCATCATCGATACCACCTGTTAAGGATTTCAATCAGGCAATACACATTGCTCTCGGCCTAGTGTACAGCGCAATGGAAAAACATATTTGATATATAGATTCAATTATTTGAAAGATGTACCACTCGTATCACACCCCTTACTTAAAAATACCCCGGGTCACGCTGGACCAGGAATCAGGCTGATTTTTAAAACATAATATTTATTTATTTAAGATAAAAATCACAATATATATTTTAATAGGTACAACAATCACCAATGGGGTGACCGAACACTGAATAATATCTTTAATGCACTGGGAATAAGTAATGAGCAAAACGAATGTAGCACAGAAAATAATACTTTTGTGTTGATTCAGATCAGATAGCACTATGGTTACAGGTCCCCCTGCAACACCCCTCAACCCCCAATAGGCAATGCAAAGAGATAGAAGGAGAGTGCAGGTATTCAGGAATAGTACAGATCAAACGGTGTCTCACTTCCCCCTTCTCCCCTTACACAGAAAGAGAAAAACTAAGTGGGCTTTTCAACATTCAGATTTACTTTTAAAGTGGCTGAGCAAGAACTCTAAATGTGTGGACAAATGCTATAATTATTGTAAATTACTACGGGAGCCGCTTTGAACAGTTGCACACAAGCATAACCAATGATTTAGGCAGCAGAAAACATTTGCCGCCATTGTTTCTTGGGTTCTATGGATAGCTATGGATGTTAGGTACAAGTAGGAGTTGAAATGTTGTTTCTATCACAAACACTGAGGGAGTTATAGAGGTTTTAGTAAGGGTCATTTTTCAAAATATAAGCATGGATTTGGACAGAGGCTTTAGTTTTACAATCAGAAAAATATTGACTATGGACTAGAACATCCAAGCTAAGCCACAGACGTAAGAGTCAGGAGTGATTTGCAACTCAGTCCTGGTTCCTCGCTGTCCACCTTGGAGCGCTAGGCTGGTCTGTCAAATGAAGTTAATAGATCAAGGTTGACAAAAGGACTAGGAAAAGGATACTTTTACAGATAGACAGGATAAGATTTCACTACGGATTTAAACAATATTACTGATTATGGAAGTAAGGATAGTTCAGAGGTTAGGAGGGGACAAGACAATGCACAGGAATCAACAGTTTCTGAGCTTCCTGTTAATACTCACAAAACAAAATGGATTTAAGATTTTGGACTATCAGGATTCTGGACCATTGAGTCTGATCTATCAGGGATGGACAGCTGGGCACATCGGACTGGACAGTGTCAGCAAGGCTCTCTGGTCACAGCATGGCACGGGACTGGACGGGATCTGCCCTTCTTGGTTCTAAGGATATTTCAATTCAGCAGGCAAGCATTAACAGCACGCCCGCCTGCATTATGATTCTTTCCCTAGGCTTTTGGGGTTCTGTTCTAGAATTTGAAGCCTAGCTGAGAATGGTTCAGCTATGCAATAGGCCTTTGCTTTGCCAAGTTTCTGGAGTCTGGAACAAGGAAGATGTAGATTTCAGGAGCAGGGTGCTCCGCCAACAGTCAGGAGAGTGAGTGGATCTGTGTGTGTCAGCTGTGTCTATTTATGCTATAAAATGACATCATGAAGGGGTGTCTGGGCCGGTTTAGCTAAGCTTAGCCCTTTGAGCTGGGATAGGATGAACACTTCATCTCCGCCTTGCATTTGGGGTGATTGGATCAAGGCCGGCTGATGTCACATTTTATGATTTGTTTTACAGTCCTCAGAGACCTCCCTTTAGCCACTGGTCTCAAAATTGGATTTTACACTAAACACACATTTCTACATTAGTCACCTTTATACAAATTAGACACAAGGATGCTATATTTCATTTAGCATTCTTTCATCAAAATCTCGCAGCTGTAGGATCTGGTATCAACTTTCTACAGAATGTTGTCCTTTTCGCTATGAACATAATTTCCAACTTTTATGGAACTTTCCACAAATGTGTGTGTTCAACATGGGAATGAGTGTATGAAGTTTCACAATTCTAGCAGAAATACAGACCCCATAAACCCACATTTCTTGCCATTCCTGTTCAGAATAAGCTACACAGTTGTACTAAGTTTTCAAAGGTAGTGCTAAAATTTAGGTTAATTAATCTGCCATTCTCAGATTTTGCACCCCTTTTGATAATAAGTTATACACCTTTTAAAAATGTCCTGTTAACACCAAATGGTCAGTATTTGTCACTCCTTGAAGCATGTGGTGGCCCCCTCCTCTGGAATTTGCTTCTGTCAGCCAGGAGTTTCTTGGGCTGCAGCAGTTTTACGGCCTTTAACACCTTCAATATACTGGGTTGGAGGATGTCCATTGTTCCTTGGCTTTCTATAGACAAGAGTCTGGGCTAACCAGAAATTAACACCTCCCCGTGAGTTTCTGCTGAGAGGAAGGCCCTCCTCCTTTTCCAGTTCTTGCAGCACCAGCCAGGCTAATTAACTTTTAAATCCAGCAAACCCAAATTTGTTGCATCAATCATAAGTACATTATTTTCTTAGCCTTAAAATCTGTGGGATAAAAACACAACTAAGATTGGTATTCCTTTTTGGCAACAATCCTTTTTCTGTTTACTAATCCAGCAGGATTCTGAGTTTTAGCTCACTTTTAAAGTTTCATCAGTGACTCCTCTGACAGCTGTCATTCAGGTGGCCCAGGGTACTGCACCCAGATTTTGACATATGCTGTCAGTTTTCAGACAATCCAGTTTGTCTGAAGAATGTTTTGCTCTTCATATTAGGACTTTGTATGTTTACAATGCTTCATTAGATACATGAATTTTCACACCAGGCAAGATTTTAAATGTTGAAAAGTGTTGTGTTATAGGCATTTTGAATTTTTTTAGCAACAAAGCAAATGGCCTTTGTAGGCACATTTTTGGGGGTTCACTGGCAAAGTGCTGCTTCTCTCTACACTCTGTTTGTTGGTCATGGGACCCACTGGCACATGTCATCAGGGTGGGCTCTATTCCCCCGCACATGCACCATGGGTGGCAGGTTGTGCATCGCTCTTTTTGTGTGCTGAAGCACATGGTTTTTGTAGGTTTTTGGCGAGCACAAGGGTTTTGCCCCCATTGTTGCCGTTTGTTTCCCCATAACTGGCAGGGTGATGCTGCATAGCACAGCGGAGTGGGTCAATACATCCCACAAAGCCCCCCTCCCGACTTGGTTTTGACCGCCCATCAAGGGGAAGTCGGGAGATTGGGATGTTCTTTTCTTTTGTCCATGTGGAGAAATTCAGCTTCTTCTCCCGTCAGTGCTGGAGGCGATCCGCTCTCCTCGCCAGTTGTGGTCCGGAGTATTGCTGGTTCTGGTTGGGAGTATGGAACGGCACTCCGGGCTCCTTCGGTCTTTCCTCCCGGTCCCCGAGTGGTCCTCCTTGGCAATCCCTTTGGATGATCCTTAGTCCAGATGCTAGAAGATACAACATAGCATAGTTATGGATATTTTCCCACTTATGTGTCCATACATCATCTGGGGATGTCAGCAGTGGGAAAGACACTTGTATTGGTTATAATTGTCACCATTCCCCATCTGGGTTTCCGGTTGGTTCCTCTATTTGCCGCAAAGTATGCCTGGGATGGCAACTCTTCAGCTGGTTTGTGTGGACCCACTTGTCTTCCTCTTCTGCCAAACTGCCCTTGGGGATGCAGATACTGTAGGTGAGTCTTGGGATGGTCCTCTCTCCTCCATTTCTGAAATTTCATTAATAACTAGGGTCCAAATGAATCTCAAGTTGGTTGAGGAGGTCACAGCTCATATAAAAGGTGGAAGGGACACCTCACACAACCCAACAAGTATCTATTATGCTTTTGTCATTCCTAGAAATTTTGATCATGCAACTGCTAAGCAGAGGATGTTTGCAGCGGGGTACTTCCAGGTCCCGTACCCATTGCTGTACTGACTCTACGGCGGGTAGGGTCTGGTCTTTTGGGAGTTTTTTTAATAGTGCTCTGCTAATGAAGATTTCTTCGCTATTCAAATGAACTCGGGCGAGGACAGCCTCCTTCCCGTCATTTAACTGAATGGTGAGGAAGCGCTGTTCACCCTTTTTCAAAATGCCAGCTAAGTTCTGTTTGACCTGAGATTTTCGGATTGTACATTTGTGTAAAAGTTCAATGTATCTCCCTCCAGGGTGGAATGCCACTTGAGACTGGAAGGGAGGCTGATTTGCAGAAATGTAGAAGAGTTCAACTCACTGTTTGGTGGTCCCATAGCTATGACAGTGACGTGGGGTGTATCATTGTTCTGAAAGTAGAACATACCTAGGTCCGGTTTTTGCTCAACCATGTTGCATGTGCCATTTAGACTCACATGGTTGATGCTTTGCTTTAATTTAATTGGCCTGTGGGTCGGGGTCCAGAGGACCTTGTTGACACAATCTATGAGGGGAGACAATCTGCGGAGGATGTCATTCCCTAATAGACAGGGGATTCCCTCTGCCACCACAACCAAGACCGGGTGCTTCATTTTGTGTTGCCCAATTTTAATTTCCAGCTTTGCAGACCCTTCAACAGGAATTTCCTTCCCATCAAAGTGCTGGAGCTGTCCAGGAAGAGGGGTGAGAGGAATTTGGTATCTCTCCCTCCTTCCCAAATTTAGCTGCTCAAAGACCCTCTTTGACAGCAAAGTTGCTTGGGATCCAGTGTCCACCAGTATTGGAATTGCATATTGCCCTTGCACCTGGATGGAGGTGTAGAATCTACCTTCCTTCTCCTTCAAGGGGCAAAGGTAATGGGTGCTCTGGGCAAGCTTGATGGTCAATTTGCTTATTTCTGACTCTGACACCGGGATAGTTGGGTGAAGGGACGGTGTCGGAGTTACAGAATCTGGCACTGAATTTTGACACACCGCTATTTGGGGAGTCTCGGGCTCCCCTTGTCTGTTTCTGGCCTGCCCCCCCCTCTTTCTGGAGGCAGTCAACAGGAGTGGTAGGTGAGGTTTGGGGTTCCTTTTGGGCTGGTTCTGGGTTGCTTCCCCCCTCTAGGAGGAGGTCCCCAGAATGGAGTTGGATAGTTTGGGTATCTGAGCACACAGTTTCATACTCAGTGATTTGAGGAGTCTCGGGCTCCTCCCTTTCTGATACAGGGCTGTCCCCCCCTTGTTGGAGACAGTCCTCAGAAGGGCTTTGGGGAGCTGGGGACTCTTCTTCCTCTGGTTCTGTGCCACCCCCCTTTTTGGAGGCAGTCCCCAGAATAGATTTGGGCAGGATCCTGGATGTAAGCTTGGGGATCTGTAAAGAAAACAGGATAGTTGAATATAGGGGAGGGGGGTTGGGCTCCTTTTTGGAGGCAGTCAACAGAATTGTTTTGAACAAGGGGATTTTCTTGCTGATCATTCTGGGGTTTGATGATGGGCGGTTTTAACTCAGTCAACACATCTACCCTGTCTTGATCAGGAGCTCTTGGGACCCATTTTCTTTGGGAGGAGTTCCCCCATCCCTGAAGGAGAAGATCCTTTTCCCAGAATCCTCTGGGGACCCCTCTTTTTCAAATTGGAAGATTCGCACCTCCTCCCCAAAATGGGCCTTTTTAGGCTCTTTATTTCTCCTACCCACCCTCTGTTCCTGGGGTTGCAGACTTTCAGGGACAGGAGATTCTGGTTCCAGTTCTTGGGTTTCCAGGGGCTTTTCACAAGTGGGGAAGGAAGCTTCCTCTAAGGCTTTACACCCCCCTTCCCCTTGTGCCTCCTCCCTGGGAACCAGTGGGTTGTCAGGGTTCTTCCTCCGTCATTGTTCTGGAACACCAGACCCTTGATTTGTGGAGTTCTGAGTCTCCATGTTCATTGGAGGGTTTTGCTGCGCCCTCAACATGCGACCCAGATCCTGTGCCATGTTCTGGACCTGGCGCTCCAGTTGGGACATCCGCTCTGGCTGGTACGGGGTCCTCTGGTCTTCCCTTGGTTGATCATGGGAAGGGTAACTATCCCTCTACCATAATACCCCTGTTTAGGATAGTTTTGGTACCCCTCCACCCTTGGCCTCCCCTCTCCCGGATTGGGCTGTCTGGGCTCAGGAAAGTGGGAAAGAAAGAAGGGTTGTTTTGGGGGTTGAGGTTTGGCGGGTACTGGGGAAAGAAACTTGGCCCAGCATTTGGGGAATTACTGCCCTGCTGGGGAAAGTGAGGAGGGAAGTTCCCTGGGTTGGCGGCTGTCTGGTTGGATCCCCCCCTTGGGCTGGAGGAGTCCACACATAGCCCAGGATGGGTCTGTTGCCCTTGTAACAGGGGCTGATGTAGTCCGGGAGTTAGGGGTCCCATTTGTGGGGTTACCTCCCTGACTCCCTGTTTGGGATTGGCCCGAGGGCCTTCTGGGTCTGGGGTTGGTAGGATTCTGTACGGGAATGTTTTTAGGCCCTCCCATCTCCAGATCTAAAATGCGGGCAACCTTCACCTCCGCCACCTTAGCAGCAGCAGGGGCAGAGGCGTTGCTAGGGGGGAGCTTAGGGGGCTATAGCCCCGGGTCTTTTGGTTGTAGCCCCGGATAGAATCTCAGGGTCTACAACCAAAGGACTAGCTAGCCCCGAGTCCCGATAGTTCTGATATTACCGTAGCCCCGGGTCTTTTCCAGACCTAGCAACACTCCTGAGCAGGGGTGTTGGTTGGTTTTGGGCTTTTTGTAGTATTTTTACTTTCTAGTGGCTTCTTTACTTCTTGGATGCGAGTTGCTTGTTCAATGACCGAGTCTAGTGATCTTTTCTCATGAAAGTCCCTCACTAGCTGGGTCATAATGTATTTAGGGAGAGCATAAAGAAGGTATTGACAAATTCCCTACTGTCAATGTTCACCCTTCTAGTGATCTACGCAAAGGCACATTTCAGTTCTTTCAATTCAATTTCAATTTCTTGTGGGGCCTGGTCTTCCCCACATTGCAGGTTGTAGGCTGGTTTGCGGGCCTCTTGAGGGTTTCTATGAATTGAAAAATGCTTCAGGATGGCCGCCCTATAGGTGGACCATCTTGAATGGTTCTGATCCTCCAACCCCGCAAAGAAGCTGGAGTATTCAGGTGAAAATGTCACTTGACATACTGAATGCAGCTTTGGCAGTCCTTCAGGTGAAAAGTCTCCATCATTTGCTCAAACAATTCAAGGTGCTCCCAAACTGAATATTTGGCATTTTTGTGGTAGGGCGTGATGACGCTCCTAATAGCCTTTATTTGCTTCAGGGGATCTTTCAGTAAGACTCTCTTAACTTTGTTGGCCTTTTTAGTTCTGGTCACCCTGGTCCACTCATCCCCTGACTCAGAGACACTGCGACCAGAGGTGGCTGTCTGATATTCTAGGCTCTCCCTGATTCTGTGAGCTTGGGATTGGCTGGCAGAATGTGGGGGCCTAGTCCCCTGATCCCTAGGTAGGTGATATTTCTGAGGATCCAGTTCTCTGATTTTCCCCTCAATGGAGTCTCCCTGATCAGAGAGGCTGGCCCTAATATTTGGGAACCTGTACATAGATGCCCACCCATCCATTTCTGGGAGGCGTTGATCTATCAGTCCCATATTTCCCATTATGTTGAAGTTTACCATCCCGTGACCCTTGGTTCATATAAGCCAGTGGACATGGGGGTGGTGGAGTCCATGGAATTGAAGGGATTATAGTCCCTGATGCCAGGGTTCCTGAGGTTATGCTCAGGTGTTTCTCTCTCCCATCTTACCTCATCTTTTTCAGCCCCTACTCCCTGATAACCTGGCAAAATCTGACCCTTTTGTTCTTCTATTAAGGCCTTACTGGTCTCTATGAGTTATTCTTGCATGACTATCTGTCAGTGGAGCCTGTCATTCTTTTCACAGAGAGCCTCATTGTCTCTCTGTGCTCCCTGCCTCAATTGGGAATATTGGGCCAATTTTTGCTGCAGGAGACTCACCTCCTGAGTTTGGTCCTTACTGGTCTGATTATTCTTTGCCAGAGAATCCCCCACCCGCCTGTTGTGCTCTAACAGCTTTTGGTAATCCATTTTGATTTCACCCAGTTCCTGAAGGGCCAGGTGATTTTCTTCTAACGTTGTCTTTACATGACTGACTTCCTTGCCTATGGCGTCTCTCTCCTGACTTAGAGTGCCCCTCTGATCAGCCAGGTCGTCCCTCTGTTTTTTAAAGGCACCAGCTTTCTGGTGCTCCTCATGAAACTCTGTTTAGGATTCTAGGTCTTTAACAATTAATTTATTGTTTTCCTCTTTTAATTTGTCTATGCGGTCTTGTAGGATGACTAACTGTTCTGCACAGACTCTGTTAAAATTCAATTGCTGCTCCAGCTTTTGTTGGCTCTGTTGTAGAGAATCCAACCTTTCTTGACACTCCTTTTGCAGTGTCAGTACCAGGGCATCTTGCTATGCATTCTTTTGCAGTAAGAGAGCCAAATCCTCTTGCAGTTTGGTGGCATGCTGCCTAGCCTGTGTTTCAGATTCCTTGCTATCCTGGAGCCTTTGCTCTGCAGAGTCCAGATTAGACTGGATTTTCTGCATTGCTTCCCCTTGCCTCTTTGTGAAGTCTACATGGTTCTGTGCTTTTCCTGTATGACTCCTATGTGGAGGTACAGGTAGGCCGCTATTTTGGAAGTTTTGCATTGCTCCTCTTTTATTTAGGGGTCATATACAGCTCACTGAGTGCTTGATGTAATGGCTCCTTGTCCTGCCAGATATGAAGGTTGGTTTCAGTGACTTCTTGTTTTATTACCTGCAGCCATACCTGTTTGTCCTGTTCTACCCATTCACCCCTGACAAACAATTTGTGCAGTCGGTGTTCCCCTGCGATATTGATTTCCACTGGGGTCGCCATTCCGGAAATATCAATTTCCTTCTGACTTATTTCAGGGTTACTTTACTTTTGCAAACAGGCTTGATTTCTAGAGTATTTATTTTAGGAGCGCTTATACAGTGTAGCACAGTACTCACACCACACAAAGTATTATTACTCTGCAGGTTAGACTGCTGTGGTACACTGTCATGGGCGGCAATCAATCAAACCCCGGACTCGAGCCCCCAGATTTGTTAAGGATTTCAATCAGGCGATACACTCTGCTCTTAGCCTAGTGTACAGCGCAGGTTGTATGCCCCTGATCTAGTGAAAGAAAAATAAGCTGTACATATAAAACTATGTAAGGACATATGAGATTTATAAAGCATGAACCTCGCTGGGGCACAACTATACTAGAATGAGTGGTGGGTTAAAAAGGTCTACAGAAATAAGGAAAAGCAACATTTATTTAAAAAACTATTAAAAGCAGTGTAGCTACTTATAATGTACAAATGCAATGTATACATTGAAAAACATTTTAAAAATGAAAGTATACAAGATAGCAGAGGCAGAAAAAAATGGAGAAAGCAATCATTTCAATGGTCAGATGCTGTTCTCTGCATTTAAGCCTATAAATGAAGTTGACAAATGTTAATTTGATACTTTGAAGTACATATGTTTGTCGAGGCATTTTGGGTATGGCATCAACTGTGTTTAAAGGAAAAAAAACAATGACAGGAAAAGAAAATGTTTTGATGATCATCTTATGGTTGGAATCAGATCCAAGCTATGCCTAGGAGAGGGGCTAGAGGAGGAATGAGGAGTGTGGAGAAAGGGGCAGTGTTGAGGAACTGAGAAAACTACAAAAGTTGCTGCAGCTGGAATCAAACTACTTTTGGGGTCATTGTTATGGGAACTTCATGTCAAATAATGTAATTGACCATCTGTATGTGCTTATACATGCATGTATCGAATGTATTAAATGTGAGTCTAGCTTGTAAGTAAATAAGCTTAGTACAACGTGGAGTGGGGTTAATCGAGAGTGGCAGAACTATGGTTACTGGGCAATCTATACAAAAGGAAAGGCTGCAATGGAACACTCTACATTTAAAAATAAATATACGGACTTCATCCTGTGCAAAGCATTTGAAAGAAACTTGCAAGGAAATATTATGATGTCAGCAGCCAGTCTACAACAGTGGCAGAGTGAGTAGGGGAACAAATTAATCCAGCCCCTCTTATTTGTTAAAGTACTGAGGAAAGTTTATCAATTGACTGTACATGCTGGGAAATTAGTAAACATTTCAGAAATGTAAGTACTTGATAAAAGAGACCTAAATGCTTTATACATCGGGTGATGGTTGACTTTTTTTCTGTGTAATGGCCAACGAAAGAATGTGAGCCATTTAATATCCCACTTTGCAAATTGTTTCTATCGGTGTCCAAGCTATGATAACACTAGGGTCAACATAGTACCTCAGCCATTTAGACCACTGGAGATAGGAATAAATGTGAGGTTGGGGTTTAGACGCAACCTTCCTCCACAGGTCGCAACATTGGTTGTGGTATTGACAAACGTTCCCACTTTGGACAGAAGACAAACAGAGGACACAATAATTGGGTTGATAAATAAGGTAACCCACTCCATCAAAAGGATTTATAACAAATATTTTCTGGAAAAGAATGTCCTGATGGTGAAACTATCAACCTGGGTTGGGCAGGAGACAAAGTGCCTAAGCTTGGGAATGTGTCACAATGAATCTTAATAATCTCTCCAAGGTGGCAGATCTTTTATGGAAAGGTATGCACGGCTGAATGGTACCACCTGAGATTGGGTTTTATCCCCTGGGCTCTTTTTACCAACCTTGATAGGGTCATTTTCAGAGACCATTGGCACAAATTAATAATACTATTTGGCATATCCCTGGACATTGGGGGACTCCCGGGAAGTATTTATAATGAGTCCAGTGACAACCAAACGGGTTCAGCCAATCATACCATTATCCTGAGGAACAGGTATACCTGCCTGGAGTCTCTGGAAATAGATTGACAGAATGACATTGAACATGGATTGAATACCCCTTCAGGATGCAGCACCGACCTTTTACACATCAATCATCTGGAGGGTATGGGGGAGATTTCAGTAACCGATAACAGGGGGACTGAACATTTTAACATTCTGGTTTGGAATGTTGTTGGATTGAATCTAAGACTCTGCATTGGGTATCCTTTATTATGAGTTACTAGATACTTCTTTTCCGAGAGACATATATGGTGGAACCAATTAATCTTCAGGGGTGTTGTGTTAAAAAGGTCTACAGAATAAGGAAATGCAACATTTATTTAAAAAAAAACTGTAAAAGAGGAGACATACACATCTGCAGGTGATCCTATCCCCACTACCTCCCCTGTATTGGAGACATGAGACCGTGCCCTGTTTAATACCAGCTATTGTACCAATACTGCAACGAGTATATGGAAGACGGTATCCATTAAGACAACAATATCAAATGTACCATCAAGTTGAAGACAGCCTACTGGAGGAACTCCCTGAAAGAATATGAGAAAGAGCTAAGAAAATGGACTGATGACGTCATAAGAAAGTGTGCACTAAGTCCTGAAACACTTAATGAAGACAATATATGAATCCTAGAGGAGAAATGACAAAGTAACGAATCAAGTGAAACTTAAAAGTGTAAAAGAAGAAGATTACCTGTTAGAAAGTGCTGCAGAACTCAGAAGTACAATGAATGTACATAGGCTGAAATGCAAGATAGATCAAGTCATCATATAGGCTAGCTACAGAATGCAGGTGGAGCCACCATTGTACAAAAACTGGACATTGGTATCATGAAATAATTATTAACCCAAAGAATCATGAAGAGAAAATGAAAGGCTGTGTCACAGTAGAATAGCAGGTTGTTGGAGCTGCATTGGGAGGCTGTCTGGCCTGAAGTCAAGAACTGAGAAGTCGAGGTCAGCTATGTATGCTGAAGAGGAACCTATCTGCCTGAGGATGAATCCTCTCACGTTAAGGTACAAAAAAGAATACAGGAGATGTCAATTCCTAATTCATGAAAACATTTAAAAGCTTGCAGAATTAATAGAATCGTGGTCTTTTGTCACGTGAGACGAGGATGAAAATAGGGCTTGAACTTGAAGTTCCAAACATGATAGCGAGTGCCCTCACTCCCGTTGTATTCCTAGGACAAGAATACTATGCAAGGCCAAGTACAAAGAAAATTTCATTGCTGAAGGCATGGGTGATAAGATATATTGGGCTATTTGGGTAGTAGGGCAATTACATGTCCTATCTACTTGCACCTGGGTCTTGGCTTATGTGCTGCTAATTGAACCAACTGTTCCAGACAAGGCACACGCGTGCCACACCAATTGTATTAGTCCATATAACAAAGGACCTTATAGCTTGAGAAACCAATGAAACACTGTGTAACTGATGTATCTTAAATGACACGTACAAAGAGGTAGGCATAAGTTGTCCCCCTGATATTTGACAGCCTAGCTCCTATATGAGTGTATATCTAGATGTGTCCCTTAACCAATGCCAACCCATGATAGGTTTTTCACTATTGACTCGTAGCATGACGTCATTCTGATGCAAAAAGAAGGTATATAATTGTGTTTTATGCGGAAACCGCTGAGAGAATGAGCGTCTGTCTGTTGATGGTCGTTGTAAAGTCCCTGTTTTAGATAATTTCGAATAAAACAGCAACTTGCCATCTTCTTGAGTTTGTCCGGTTATTTGGACTCAGAATTATTCTTGTGTAGTCCCATCCAGTAACAGATGCACGTACCAAGGGCCATAAGCTCATGTGGTAGAGGTGCAAATGGTTTCAATACAAACTAGTTTGACTTCAGAGTTTCGGACGATCGGGCATCCTCCGCCATTAGCTGGAAGATCGTGGAGTTTCCTGTGGAGAGCGGCCGATAGAAATAAACTTGCAAGAGAAACCGAGACAGTGGGCAGGTCCCTCTTTGAGAAATCTCTGATCAGTTTCCATCGGTGCTCCGTGGACGGAAGGCAAAGTGGTCGGATTGGAGGAGGAGTCGATACCGAAGGCCTGGAGTTGATTAAACAGATATAAGTAGACTAAGGGAAATTGCAATATAAAGGGGCGGGATTCAATTTATGAAAACAAGTTGGGGTTTTTGTGTGCATAAAGGAACGCTTAGGTAATCCTATTTCAAGGGAGGTAGAAGAAGATGTCTCAAATTCCAGTTTGAATATTAAGATAGAGGATACACACTGTCAGGACCATGGAAGGTGAAGTCTTAAACTGCGGGATAATATAATTGGAGGTGTTGGAAGAATACCTCTTACTATAAATTATTATGGGAAAAGAGAAGGTGATCAAAGTGATTTTAATGTGTACTCTTATTATTTTGATTATTATTTGATCTATGAAGTTCTGAAAAAGTGATATATTGTGAAATTTGAAATTGAACTTGTTTTGAGTTAAGTGTAGTAAATGATTGGTGCCAGTCAGAAGACAGATAGGTTGTTGAGACAAAAGAGGGTTGATGCTTTTACACATGGCTGGGGTAGGTGCCAATCAATGATTTAGGGGTAAGATCTTAAATGGGGAATATCTTCGAGAACAGGATTGCCTTCACACTCAAATTAACCCTCCTGTTTTCTCCCCTTTGTCTCCCCCAAGCATCAGCAGCATACAGCTTCACAGTCAACTAGAGTTGTCATCACAATCCTGCTACACATGTGTCACCTGCTACCATTGAAGTGGACAACTCAGGGACTTTCTCGCACACTCCTCCAAACTTGAGGAAAAGCTCTTTCTTTGCTTCAAGCCCATCATTGTTATAGGGGACTTCAACATCTGGCTAGAGGATTACATATTTTCTTAACCCTAACCTAGGAATCTACTTGGAGTCATCATTGATAATGATGACCCATGTTAGAGAAGTGCTTAGTTCTGCAAATTATTATAGTTTGCTGATTCTTAGATGGATCAGACTGTTTCTGTCGGAAAGGCGACAATGCTTACACTCCAAGATCAATTATTCATTTGCGCATAGTGTACGGGAATGCACTATTTGTAGGTGATCTGCAGTATGGACTTGACCTCCTTCAACTACTGCAAAATTAGCTGCAAGAATTGCTGCTGGTTCCCTAAAAGGGCACATATTACACCAGAACTCCAAAACTTACATTGGCTTGCAGTGGCAGCCGGCATTACATTTAAAGCATTAACTATTGTTTCTAAAGTCCTACATGGAATAGGCCCATACCACCTCCAGCGGAAAGTAGTACTGCTCTTTTATAACTCTTCATTCTTCTGTCAGTAATTATTTCGGTACCTTTCATTTTAAAGAAGCCAGAGCCCTTGGTAGATCCTACCTTAGTAGGTTGTAAGAGAAAAAACATGTTTCACTGCCCCATCATTTGACCCTTGTACCCCCTAACCCTATGATATGATAGTTTATTTATATAGCACCTATACACAATGCGTTTCAAGGTGCTTCAAGGCAAGGGAGGGAACAAGGGAAAATACTATGACATTCTTACAGGCCATAAACAGTAAGGATGTGAAATTAACTATCGTACTCGGCCTGATGACATTTCAGATAGTGCAAGAGCTAAGACCTAGATAAGGAAGGGAGGGCGAGAGAGGGAAGGAAATGGAAACAGACAGGTGACTACTGTACTAGGCCTGATGATTTTTTTGGTAGGGCCAGAGAAAACAAAATGTGAGGGCGAGTGGTGCAGAAAGGGAGGGGAGGAACAAAAGAAGCAACTATCATACTAGGCCTGACTATATTTCAGATAGTGCTGGGGGGGGCAAGTAAGGGGAATGGGGAGGAGACAGATGAGGTTGATATCATACTAGGTCCAGGGACAATTGTGATAGAGTAAGTGCATTGAAGAAAGTAAGGGGAGGAGATAGGAAAGGGAGAAAAGAAGAGGAGGAGAGAACAGAGAGTAAGCAGTCAAAAAGAGCGGAGAAGAAGAGGGGCAAACGCATAAAATTGCAGAAGTTAGTAGTAACAAATAATGTTGCAAGCCTGAATACAAGATGAAGATGGGAACAGCATGTTTCAGGGACACCATGAGAAAGGGTGACACACCGTAAATCAATGAAGTCCATAAAAGTCAAATCGAGCATTGGCCACAAGACGGTGATGTTGGAACCAGAATGTATCAGGACAGACTCCTGCAGAAGTAGGCTGGAGGGGACCAGGGTAGAAGCATCAAGAAAACAGACAAAACCTGTGAGCGAGAAGGGGGGGCACAAGGCAACACCACAGAGGGACCAGGGGGGCGGGGATGGCCTGTGGGGACAGAGGGGGTAAGCACATGTTGCTGCATGCTTACCTGCAATCTGAGCAGGTGTCCGGGCCCTGGATCCTCCTGGTCCGAACAGGTCCAGACAGGAATTGCCCTTTTCTTTGTCTGCCCTTCACTTCGGATGCCCGGGCGAGACACCCTTGATCTAAGAGTTAAGAGCAGGAAGGAAGTGGCAGGGCTAAGCAAGTGGGTGGTGCTTAGGCCCGGTGACCTAGATCCACTTGCACCTGCTCCCCATCTGCAAAGCAAAAGAGGCTGGAGGGCTCCTTAACTAGGGAAAAAGATTAGCAACCAGGAAGGCACCGGGTGGGCGGGGCTTGCTCAGTGGCAAAAAAGAGTGGCAACCAGGAAGGCAGGAAGGCACCATGTGTGCGGGGCTTAGCCAGGTGACCAAGATCCACTTGCACCTGCACCCCATCTGCAAAGGAAAGAGGCTGGAGGGCTCCTTAAGTAGGGAAAAAGAGCATCAACCAGGAAGGCACCAGGTGTTTATTATTTTCTTTTAAATCTTAGCAGACTTTCGTAAGGGTGTTTCTCTGCTCTTATTGGCTTCAGGTATTGCTGGTTGCTATAATCTGGACTGCGTATGTATGTCTAAATTTCTCAGCACAATATTCGGCCTGCCTTGGGTGACTGGGCCAAAGTCACTGAAATTGAGGCAGTGGATCGTGCTGGTTTGAACTGACAGTGGACTTCACAATAGTGCCCAACATCATCAAAGGGGTGGAAGCCCTATGTCACTCACCTGAGAAGGATGTGACCGGAAGTGCGTGTGAGCCACATTCTTTACTTGGAAATACACTACCTCATGACATCTAATGGAGAGACATTAAGGACTGACTAGTCCCTCGAAGCAATGGAAACATTTGTTCAAGCAGGAGGTGGGCATAACATGCTGATAGGCCCACTTAAAGGTGGGGGTCGAGCATCTCAGAATACATAAAAAGAGCAGGTTTTAGTTGGTTGGGAATGGTTTCATGGCTAGGATTCTGTCCGTTTGTCTTCCAAGCAAACAAATAAGACTTTTTGCCTAATCATAACTCATAATGAAGACAATTATTTTTGACGTTCACATTGGAGAGCTGAAACCTTGGACAGTTAGAATGCACGAGTGAAAGTAAATCTGTTCTATGTCCTTTTACTTTCCCATCAACATATCCATCACTTGTAGTAAAGCATTAGAGAATGGCTAGTTATAATGCTCACAAAGAGAGAGGACAGCAACACAGACTTTACTCATCTCTCATCTTTGGAGTATCATAAATATGTCGACTCCTATTCTTCAACACTCTAGAATTGAGGAGCACTGGCCTCTGATGTTTTAATTTTTTAAAATGTATTTATTGCATTTAAATTGTACAACAATGCTTTAATAGGACTGTAGATGTTGGGTTGGTTTCAGCTCTGGATAAAGACATCTTAACCTTGGAGGTGGCTGAGTTTGATAATTCATGGGTGGGACTGAGGTAGAGCTGAGCAATGTGTTTGGCATGTGTGGGATATTTCAACCCATGCCAATGCACCACACTACACCCCTTTGCCAATGGGGGAAAGGAAACTGCAAAAAATGGAGACGCAAAAACTGTGCATGGTTCAGAAATCACAAAGAGGCTGCACCACCTTGCCACACACAGGCAAAGTTGATGTCAAAACAAGAACTCCCTGCGAGAGAATGCCAGTGGGTGTTGTTACCGGTTACATGAATCAAGGCCACAAAAGTAGGATAAAATCTGAAAATGCCCTTAAATACAGCTTCCCGATCAATGGCAACCTCCAAAGTGCTGTTTTGGTGCTAATTTCAGTCATTTCCCCAGTGAAACTATTGAAATGAAAAGTTGCTGAAATCATAGATTCTCCAGGCAGTCAGATGAACCCTTGCTGACTGACAGCTGCATCAGAATATTAGCTGTCAAGCCCAGTTTAAAAGTGTTTGTGTTTCCTATTAAAATTGCAAAATCTGCCTATTTAAAGCATGTTTGTGAAGGGCTAATTCTTTTAAAATGTCCACTCCACATCCCTTATAAACTGTGCTTATATTTTATATGTGAAATGAAAAGACTTTAATTTAAAGGAACCCAGTCTGGAGCTAATCATCTATTTAATTCTGATCTGACAGCCCAGCCTGGGAAAGATTCACACTTCAGTTTGACAACCCCTTGCTACAGGAAGGCTAATGGCTGCTTAATGGTTCCTGCATAATGAAAACAAAAAGACCATCAGACATTTGTCTCTGGCTGAGCCAAGAACAATGGCAAGCTGCCCAACTGATCTCTACACGAGACCTTCCCTCTCCAGGAAGAGGACACGCCTTCCTGATCAAAGGACTGGACAGCTGCTGCCTGGGAAGGGGAGGTTACAAAGGAGAACTTTGATGTTAAATCCTTATTTGTGATTAAAGTTTAAACCTCTTCAGCTGTGCGACTGAAAAAAGGATACAGCTGAAAATTGGTAGACATTAACCTAATTTCAGGCTCTTGATTTGAAGACATTGATGAAACCTGTACCATTTAAGGAACAAAAGTTATGAACAAATTCTTATTGTAGAAGAACAATTAATGTTGGAAACTTAAGATCGTATGTACATGGTCCACTGATAAGCGCCCAGAGATGTACCAAATTAGAAATCATTAATCCAAACTGTTATGGTTAAATTTGATAAAAATCCATAGAATGAGAAAGACAGCTCGCACAAAGATGGGAATTGAATGGGAATATAGACAGTCAAATATGAAATGTATGGGTCCAATTTTATTAGGGTCCATAATTGTAGAAATGTACATGTGTGCAAAAGTTATGTTTTGTTAAAATCAATGTAGGAGTTCCTAAATCCCATAGTAAAGATGACAGCTCTGTTCTGACTGCCAACCAAAACAAAGCAAGTGCCTGTGGCCACTCACAGCCGTGGGGGCAATACCGCCCACACCATAAACTTGGGGATGGCATTTGATAGTATAAATATAGGAACTTCACAACACATAAGACTCTGTTTCCAGAACCCATCCAGATTTCCGTGCAGCACCTTGTTCCAGAACTCTTCATCTCATGGCTGACTCCGGACTTCTCTGAAGATCCAGATTTCCTTGCAGAATCTAGATTTTAGCATTTCTGAACTCTTGCTAGCTAGACCTAATTTCAAAACATCCAGCACTTAAAAGAATAATTCTGATTCAACTTGGCTCGCTACCATTAAGGCTTGCCTGATGAAACTAGCATCCTGTAATCTGCCGTGTCCAGTGACCAGAAGGGCCCATCCAAATCCAGTGTGAGGTGCAGTCCAAAATTGACCAGAACCACGCTGCTGATCCAATCCTGACGGAAGTGCCCTGCTGCCGGTAGACCTGACCCAATCCAATGACCAGAGCTGACGGTTCAATTTAATTACAAAGGACTGTAAGTACTAATAGGAAGAGCTAATTTATGGCTTTAAAATACTACTGTTTTGTAGCAATGATTTGAAACCTACGAAAATCACATTGCAAACTGATTCAAATAAGTACATCCTTTTGTTAAGCCAAAAGAGCACGATAGCAGCTTTGTTTTCACAGTCTAAATAGAAGGCTACCAGTATCAGTTTTTTAAGCAATGCCAGCCGAACAAATCTAGGAGTTTTGGACGTGTACCTATACGGCTTGAAGACACTCAATAACAAAACGCAAAACTGTGTGACAAAGTCATTCTTTGTAACCATTGTTTGACACAGGCATGCAGCTAGTAATTACACATAATGTGAAGGTAATCTGGAATTGCAGAAAAAAATCAAAACCTCTTTTGTGTATGCTAAATATGCAGGTATAACAGAAATAACCAGCAGCTTGGGTATCTTGGGAGAAGGTGCAGACTTAACATTGGCTATGAGGGGGGCTTCCCAGTACAAATGCAGCTATCCTGTTCATAGCCTCTAATTTTCAAGTTGGCCTGTCCCTGCTCGCTGTCTACAAATATGCATCTCATTATCATGAGACGCGTTCAAAAGTTATTTCAGATGGTCCGCAAAGCCGTCTGCTCGAATGCAGTCCTTTGAAGGACTTGGATGGATGTGAAAAATTGCATACCCCCCTGGAGTGAGAATTTCTCCTGGGGGTGGGAAAGGACCCCAGGAATATGCCACCAACCATACCTGGTGATCGGGTGCGGGTCAGCTGTTTGTCGCTGCCACTTGGCACGAGTCTTGTCTACGATATCCCCTGCCCCCTTTAGCTCTCTCTCCCAGCTCTCAGTTATGGGGAGGAGAATGGCCTTTTGCCAGTGCTTGTCAGCTGGTACCATTTTCTCCATCTTTATAATCTTAATGAGTAGCCTTCTTGACCTCAGCACCGCCAAAGTAGGAGGAGTGAAATAATGCACTTTATACATATCAAAGCCGATTTGATCGAGGCGACATCCCAAATCCCACCTCTGCTGTTGCAGCAGTGCATTAGTAGAGTGCTGACTGCAGATGCTTCGTGCCTCTGCCGCCATTGCATGGTCATCCCCGCCACTCACCCTAGGGGAAACAGATCAAGGTGTCTGACCTGCAGGACTCCCCAGTATGCAGATGTATAGAGCCTTTACACACACAGAAAGCAAGCCTGCTTTAGCCAAGCACAGGGGAGGGCCCGTCACTATATGCAGGCAGATCTAGTCCTATGTTTAATGTAACCCCCTTCTCACAGAATGGGCAGGGGGCTCATGTAGACCTGCCATCCAATGGAAACCGGAACAAATGGGTGTGGGAATGGATGCTTCCTCGTAAGGGTGGGAGAACAAACAGAAAGTGCAAGACTGAGTCATGGAAAAGGGCTAAATGAGTTTCTTATTGTTGAGCTGTGAATGGGTGTGCTTACTGTGAACGGAAGTGTTGGCCTAAATAAATATGGAAATTTCTGCACCACGCTTGAAATGTAAAATGAAAAATCTGTTTGCACGTGAGCATTTGCTCAGGCCTCGCTGTATGATCCCATCTGTTCGAACTGTCACATATCACGCTTTTGCTATGAAGCACACCTTCTGGAGGTTTTGGAGAGGTGGGGAATAATAAGGGAAATTTGATTATGCCAACATGCAGAAACGGCATGATGCTGATAGGTACGATATCGTTCTGTACATAACAATGTAATCAATTTTAAAGGTACAATGATAAAAGACCCACTACTGGCTGTTTAGCTGGGCCTGGACTCGGGCATAGAAATGCCTTGGGCACCAAAGACAAAGGGGCCCACATTTGCAAATGCCCATTCAATCCTTTTGTGACAGACAGTTTCAATAGCCCCCAAGGGGGAGTTTTTTGATAAAATGTGATGCAGATTGTGTAATTTAAAGAATATGGCCCTCATTCCGAGTTAGGACTACACCATGGAGTAAATAGCTCCATGGTTGGCAACCATGGAGCTATTTACTCCATGGAATACTGGCATGGTGAATGGACCGGTAATTCCCCTTTCACCATAGCCCTTCCCCATCCCCATTTCTGCCCCCATAGGGCTCAATGGGAATGGGGAAGGAGGTAATTACGGCACCGTAAATTACGGCGCCGTAATTTACTCCAAGGTCACTTTGCGGGTCCCGTAATTTACTCCTGCTAAAAGCAGGAGGTAAAGAGGGACGCGCAAAGGGAACTCGGAATACGGAGGTAAGGGATTACCGCCATCGGTGCCCTTACAGGCGCCGGTAATCCCTTACCTCCAACCTCGGAATGACCCCCTATGTATTTTGAAAGACAAATTATTCAGCCAATGTCTGATTAAAATCCCTCTCCAGAGTGAATCCTTTGTGCCACTTACATTTTACAATTCCGGGGTCTGCACTTGGAGTGCCTATATTGTGACTGAGACAATATGAAAACTAAATTAGTGGATAAAGTGGTTGGTACTCCTAAAATGTGCGATCCCCAGAAATGAATTCCAGTCAGTTTTCCATTATAGTTTGATTTTTTTATTTTATGTATTTTCTGGTTACTTCATGTATTTGATTCATACATTCAGATCTTTAGCTCCATCATTATAACATTAATTAATCTCCCAACACGTGTTTCCCCCTTAGTTAGGAGTACCAACCACTTTATCCACTAATTTAAAGAATATGTATTCAGCAACATTGTTGTAATTTACTAGCCACATAGTCAAGTAACTCATCAAAATGACCCACATTGGCCAACAAGTGGCCCAGTTTGACCCAAAAAAATGGCCCACCCTAGCATTTTCGTTCAGGCATTGCCTCATTGTCCTATAGGCTAATTCAAGCCTGGCGTTTACAATAGTAAAACGAAGCAAAATAAACACAATGCTTTGTCCCATGCGGTGCTGATGTAACCGAATGGGATTCCGCGGGTAGTCATGACGGGTTAAATTTATGTATTTAGTAGATGCGTGTTTGCACTGCAACAAGCTGCCTGTACTTCACATCAGTAGATGTGAAAACTGGGGCTAAGTAAAACCTGTCAAGTAAAATGCAGTATTGCAGGAGCAGCTTATGGCTTTGCAACAATGTGGATTGATTGATTGATTGATTGATTGATATTTTATTTCTATCACGCTCGTACACATGTGTTTCAGAGCGTGACAAGCCAAGGGAGGGGAACAGGGGAGAACAAAACAGCGATCTTACGAGGCCCAGTGACATTGAGAACTCGCAAGTGCATGGGAGAGGGGGAGGGGAAAAGTGCATGGAAGGGGGGAGAAGTGGAAAGTGCGAAGCAGAGGAGGAACAGATAAATAACAATAAATAAATAATAAAGGCAAAAAACAGTGGTAGTGCAGCCAGCAATTTACAAGTGCTAGGATTAAGGCAGCAGACAGGGTAGGTCTGATAAGTGCAGGAAGAAAAAGGGGGGCTGTATGGGTACAGATACAGACCCCAGTGAAAGGGGTGGCCCGGAGGCAGTGCGGGAGGATGGCAGAGTGAGCAGGTACCTGGGCCCGAAGGACAGAGGGCGGCCAGGTGCACGGGGCCAAGAGAGAACAGATCAGCAGGGGAGAGGGCGAGCGAAGGCAGAAGAAAAGAGGAAGGTCTTGAGGTGCTTCCGGAACTGGAGATGTTTCTCCTCAAGTTTTAGGGTGGCAGGGAGGCTGTTCCAGAGGGAGGCCCCAGCTGAAGACAGAGATCTACCCCAGCTCGTTTCTTTGAAAACCGACTGACCCTGAGGGATTGGAGGTATAGGAGCAAAGAGCTCGAGAGGGGAGGTATTTGCGGAGGGATAGCTGAAGGTATTTTGGACCCAGGCCCCAGAAAGCCTTGTGGACAATGCAGAGGGTTTTGAATTTAATCCTTGCATCCACTGGGAGCCAATTAAGTGATTTCAGGGCTGGAGAGATACTATCCCAAGGCTTGAGGCCAAGGACAATTCTCGCAGTTCTGTTCTGGATTAGTTGCAGAGGGTGTAGAGTAGAGGCAGGTAGATTTAGAAAGAGGTTGTTACAATAGTCCAAGCTAGAGAGAACCAGAGCTTGGGATACCATGAGCTTCTGGGGGAAGGAGAGGAAAGGCAGAGTACCTCCGAAGAGGTGCAGTGGATATTTGACTTTTTAGAGACCTCAGAGATGTGAGCGGAGAAGGAAAGGGTGGACTCAAAGATGACCCCGAGGTTCTTAGCCTCGCAGGTGGGGGTAGGAGGAGGGCCAAGGGAGGCTGGCTAGAGAGTGAGGGGAAAGGATGGTGATGGTGTGCCGATGAGGAGGATCTCCGTCTTGCTGGCATTCAAACAAAGATCATTGGCGGCACACCAATCTTGAATGGCAGTTAGGCAATCAGAGATGAGAGAGGGAGAGGAGGTGCAGAGGGCAGCCTGAAAATGAGTTGAGTTTCATCAATGTAGCACTGGAAATTTGAGCAGAAAGTGGGAATGCAGTGGGCGAGAGTTGCCAGGTATTGGTTGAAAAGCCCAGGTGAGTGGTTAGACTCCTGGGGAACACCACAGGTAGAGAGGAAGATAGATGAAAGGAAGGGCCCAAGTTGGACCTGGGAGTGTCGATCTGAGAGGAAAGAGGTCAGCCAGGCCAGAGCCTGATCAGTGATACCCAGGTTTTCACGCAGACAGTTGAGCAGGATGGTATGGTTGCTGTGTCGAAGGCAGAAGAGAGATCGAGGAGGATGAGGACAGAGGGAATGTTAGAGTCAAGGTTGGAGAGCAGATCTTAACGGATGTTCAGGAGAGCAGTTTCCGTGCTTCTGGCAGCTCTGAAGCCAGACTGGTGGTCATAGAGACAGCCAACAGAATTGTGCTAACAGATATATGTGACCTGCCAGAACATGGAGGTTGCTATTTTTTATCTGCAAAGATACATGGGGCCTCATTACAAGTGTGGCAGTCTGGAATTATGGGTGCCGGTCGCACCGTACGGGCACCTATTTCCGGACCTCCACACTACAACTCTGCGGGCGGGGGCCATTGCATCGAGCAGGTCTGACCTGCCAGGCGTAACAGTCCCCACTGTAGAATTTTCACAGACGTACCGACATTATGGCGCCGGTGCTTCCGTCTCCCCATTTGCATGGAAACCTATTAGGCTCCATGGGAATGGGGACTAACATTTTCTGGTGCCTGACTTCCTGATCCGCCACGACTTGTAATGTCCCGGTGGCACCAGGAAGTCAGGCACCGGAAAAGTGTTAAGTGTCTGGTAGCAACCCGCCAGAAGCACCAACAGGGTTACCGCCGGACTCATGATGAGGCCCACGATCACACCGCCCAAGCACTTAAAAGTTATCTTCTTTACACTGCATTCTAGTCTTCCTCATCACAGTCTGATTTTCCTTACGAATTAATAATACATTTGACAAGGAAGACGGACAAGGGGATAATGGAGCAATTATTTATTTGTAATGTTCATTGCATGAGTCCAAGTTCTCCTCGTCACAGTCCTTTTAACTCTAGTTTTGACTGTGACGGGGAAGATGAATGAGTGGGTAATGGCCTGATTACTTACCGTTAATCTTCAATTCACTGATCCTTAGTTTTCCTCATCACAGTCCTATTTTTCTCAAGTTGTAATGACTTTGATGAGGAAGGCGAGCAAATGTGTAATGGTCTGATTATGTACTGGTAATCTTCCTTATGCGAAGTCCCAGTAGCCTTGCTCCAGTCCTTTCTACATCAAACAGTAAGGACTGTGACGCGGAAGACAGGGGAGCGGTAATGGCACTATTACTTACTGGTAATCTTCATTACACCGAGTCCTAGTTTTCCTCATCACAGTCATCACAGTCCTTTTTCCCTCCCAAAGTAAACACAGTGATGAGGAAAACTGATGGGGGGCTAATGGTCTGATTACTTACCAGTCAATTTCATCACACCGTGTCAAAGTCTTCCTAGGCACAGTTCTATTTCCCTCAAGCAATAAGGAATGTGATGAGAAGACGACAAAGTGGTATTTGACCACTTTCGCACTGTGGCGGATTTCTACCTGCTCTGAGAAGATGTTAACAAGAAACTTTAGTAGTATCGGTTCCACATCCATAACTGTCTATCAGGTTACATGTGTTGCAATAGGCTCTGAAATTCACAAAAATACCAACTTTTAAACCCTTGTGAATGGTTGGAAGTGTAAAATCGTGGCTTTTTGGAATACTGCATCAATCCAGATGCATCCCATCTTACATAATGCAGCAATCATGAGGTAAAGGAAAACCAAGGTGTCCGCATGTAAATTTCAATGTCTCCTGGAGAAAGTATGGAGTGTCAGGATAGAATGTGTGCAGGGATAGCGTGAAGTTTAGACCACAGTAGGAATATCCGTCTATCAGAGTAGGCTCCTTTGCTTCTCCATATCCTGGCACCCTTGGATGCCAAGCAATCTACCATCTCCACAGACAGTCCTTCATTTGTGCTGATGCTTTCTCCTAGGTGACTAATTAACTGTAACCATTTACATTATGCCACCATTAGATAAGGGACATCCATTTCGATTTGTATAAAAGGAAGTACAGTGCCAGGAATGGCTGAGCCTAGCCAGGCTGTCACCCAGGAAACCCTCGGTCTGGTATCCCACGGGACACAGTGATAACGCCATGTGGCATGCGAAGTAACCTGGTACCGGTAACCCTTGCCAAGGACTGCAGATGAATCAGAGCTTTTGATACTGGGTGTACTTTGAATTGGGAGCCTTTCTTGGCCACGCTCACTAGCTGAAATATTCGCTATCCTGCATCCGTGTTTGCAAAATAGCACATTGTTGCTGCTTTAATCTTCCCTTTGCTCAGTGTGAACATGAGAATTATGATGCGAATGACATACGGCACAGGCATATAGCGAGTCACAGAGGAGTTCCGTCCCCAATTAGAGGAAAGGTCCAAAGGTCGAGTTCCTTTATAAGGTCATGGAACTCTGCGGGGACTTGTAGTGACTTGCAATATCCTTTTTACATACATCAGGGGATACTGTATTCCTTAATGCCTGACTTCTTGCTTAATGCATTGTAAGAGATCTTCCAGTTGCTGATGCATCAATGTCCAATCTGAATGGATTAAAACATAAATTAACATATAGTATGCAGCCTCTAATGTTTTTAATATAATGTATTCGTTTTGTGCTTTAAAATAAGCAATAACACGCAGATTCTTGCTCTCATGTGTCAAACTCTAGTTGTGCACAAAATACACAAACTACGCTAAACAGTTCGTCTTCAGCTAATGGCTGTAAAGTGTCACCAAAAGCAATTTTAGACACAAAGATATTTGTGAAGCTTGCCATATCTTTGATTAAGCGCTGAAGTGGCAGCTGGAATTTTGCCCCGCGTTTGCTAAAGCAGAAGGTATGTTAACGTCACAACTGAAGCATAATTAAGCTTTATAGATGGAACCTGAGGGTTGTACCGGGAATTATGGGCTCTAGAGAACGATTTAAAGGTCCAGCAGCAAGTGCGTTTAACGAGTTTTACAGGCCCATAATTCACATAACAGCCTGAGGGTGGGGTCTTTAAAGCAATTATATCCTGTCTTTACAGAGAGGGGGGTAAATAAAAGGGTAATCTGCCAAGAGTGTTTGCTGGGAACTTGTTAGTTCCCAGCAACCAAGTGCACAACATGATAAGGAGGGAGGGGCATGACTTACCAACGAGCCAGGACGTTTATATTGGGTGTGGCCTGGCAACGTATTGGATTGGCGGTGGGGGCATGGGGATGAGGCTGGGCCAGGTCTACCATTTAGGCTTGGCAAAGATTGTATCTAGGAAAGGGCAGAGCCATCCACTCCCCCCCCCCACCTCAGTAAGGAAAAGAGTAGTGGTGTTATTGGTGCCTGGGCCATGTCTGTCAGGTGAGGAGGTGAGCAGCACTGTTAGCATGGCTCACAGCGGGCGCTGTTATAATGAAAGCCAACAGTTCTGGCAAAAGGGAAACCGGCACTGCACTGCTGTGATGAGAGGGAGCACTGCACTCAGAGTCCTGCCAAACAGTGCACTCACATTAGGGGGCATGGTCCGGGAACCCTGTACTGGCTATTTTCCAGTTCATATGGGATTTCAGAGCCATACCGGCTAGTATGGCCCAGGAATTGGCCAGTAGGAGAGTGCCACTTCACCCCCAGATATGATAACAGATTGCAGAGCAGCTGTGATGCCATTCCCTGATTACAGATCATTTCAGATATCACAAATAGCCTATAAAAAGGCAATTATTTGCAGGCTTTTGCACAGGTATTGCAGGCTGCCATGTATGATACGTTTCACGATCTTGTAAATGCTTATGAGATAAGTATACAGACCTCCAATTGTGCTTTGAGTGGCCACTTCTAGTTGTACAAATCTGAAGACTTTCTGGTAAGCACCAGTGTTAAGGCTGGCAATGATGATGCTACAGAATGGCAGTAGTGGCCATGAGGTCCAATACACGGAAATACACTAATATGCTGCATTCTGGCTGCTGCAGAGTGCTTTGAGATGCAGCATCACCCTGCAATGCCAGAACAAGCACGGTCCCCACAGGCACAGTAAAGAGGGTGAGAATGACTGTGCTGAAGAGACTGTGCTTGTACCCCTGGTCCCTCTGTAACTGATATAGGCTCAATGTCATTTGCAAACTGCTCACACTATTTAGTTATGCATTTATTAATTTATTTATGCAGTATTTTGACATGCCATCACATCCTCTGGCGGCCACTTCAGGGTGCTTTGCCATTCAGAAGAGCTATAGAGCGATCATGGAATGTAGATTGAGAGCAGTTAGCGACCCACTGGAGCGTTTGTCCTTGATTGATGTGCTTGAACTAAGGGCATCAGTCTACGCCCACCTTGAATAGCTACATTTTTACAAACTGCCTGAAATAATGATAACATGGTTCTACGCTGCATTAAAGGTAGCTTGGTGTTGTGATGTCACAATTATTAGGAGCCAGAAATACCTGTCACCAATAATGATTTACACCTGCTCCCTGTGAAATATCACACAATATTTTAGGTTGTGTGCATCATCCAGAGGGCAGCATGGAGCACTGTGCCACATACCAGCTCGTTGCCAACACATTATATCCCATCAAGGACACTCCACTTGACATCAAAGGGACTGCTCCAGATGAGTGGCTGAATACAAAAGAAGATTGTTGAGAGACTTCTTCCTTCCTTTGCCCTGAAATTGTGAAACAATCTTGTAGAGTTGCATAGACACTTACAGTGGCATTTTTAGTTCACAAAGAAACCGAAGACCATTTTCTCCACCATAGGGCAGCCAGGCCTGGCAAGGATGTAAGTGTTAAATCAATCTTGCTTATTATTTTATGATTATGTAACTTTTATCATTATAATAAATGTGTGTTTATAACGCTCTTAATACCAGAAAGAGGTTTCTAAGTGCAGGATCGGGATTCGAACCTGTGTTGTGCTGCGTTGTCTTGCTTCCAAGAAAAATACATTGCCCCTGAGCTATCCTTCATCACCAAATTTACAAATAATTGTACTGAAAATTGCTATTGCAAAAGGTATGTAGCTGCAGAAAGGCAAGTTTCTGTAGCACAAAATGACATCAACCCCTTCCCTTTCCCCGTGCTCTGAAGCGGTATCCTATATGAAAAAGTTAAAAAGCCCTATTTGCGACCTGTATGATAAAAGCCAACAGTGCCACTAAACATTGGTTCCTGATACATAAAGCAATATTGACACTGTGGCAGACTACTCCAGGCCTATTTACCCTCAAAAGGTCTGTGAAGGCCTAATTTCATTTTGCACTGATGAAACCCTGCCCAACTGAAGCAGGACCTTGTTGCCAAGCCCACATTACTATTTACCGCAAACACTATGCATCCTATTTTGATCATATTGTAATGGTCAAAAAGATGTTGTCTTATTCTTTAACTAATAATGTATTCCTGTTTAACAATTGCTACTACAAACAGAAAATCGGTGTAGTCATGGGTGTTAGCTATGCCGCGGCACTTGCCAACATTTTCATGCATCAATTTGAGGAACAATTTGCATTTGTAGACAATCCGTTTGTTGAATTTATCCATGTCTGGAAACGCTACATAGATGATGTGTTTTTGGTTTGGACGGGTACAGTAGATGGTCATTTGGGCTTTATAAACCACTTGAATAACAATGATTGGGGTATCTCATTTACACATGAATACAGTGCCAGCAGTATTAACTTTTTAGATCTAACTATCACTCTGGAAGATAATTCAATTGTCACTAAAACATTTCGCAACGCAACTTCAGTCAACGCAATCTTACAGGCCTATAGTTGTCATAAAAAATCTCTTATCAAGAATATACCGAAAGGTGAATTTATACGAGCTTGCAGGAATTGTTCAAATGATATGGTCTTCCTACAAGAATGTGCATTTTTACGTGAGAAATTCCAAACAAGAGGTTATGACGGCAGTATAGTAACTCAAGCTCAACAAACTGCACATAACATGAAGAGGGTGGATCTACTCACCCCTAAAATTAGACATAACTCTACCCATACGAATACATTGAAATTTATTACAAGGTATAACACAGATAGCTCAAAGCTGCACAAAATTGTTCGACGCCACTGGCATTTATTACAGTTAGACCATGAGATTTCACCATGGTTGGATAAAACTCCACATTTTATTTACAGCAAAGCAAGCAAGCTCAAAAACATCCTGTCACCCTCATTTATGTCTAACCTCCAACCTGCCATAAACTGGCTCTCTCAGAGAGCTAACCACGGGTTCCACAAATGTGGAAGATGCTAAATGTGTTGCTATGCACTCGAGACTTCAAATATTGACTTTGGTAAACTTGGAATGTTCAAAGTGAATTCTTTCATTAATTGCAATACAAAATTCTGTGTTTATTGCATTCTATGCCTATGTGGAAAATACTACATTGGGCGTACTATCAGACCTCTCAAAATGAGAATATGCGAACATTTATCTACTATTTCAAACCAAGAGTCTAAATATCCACTTGCTATGCACTGGCAAAAATCCCATCAGCTTGATGACAAGTCACAGATCAAATTTGTGGGCATGGCCAAAGTGTCCATACCACAACATGGAGGTAACCTTACCCTCAAATTGAAACAATTGGATATTTGTCAATATCGAACCGTATCCAATGGCCTCAACAGCGATCATGAACTATCTGTGTTTCTCTGAAGTCTGTGCGTATTCCTTACATCAGACTAGTATGGGGCTCCATACATACTTATAGATAATTGATGATGGGAACTGTCCGGTATTTACAATACTGATCACTTCTAATCAAACTATGGCTTGACCACTGTTTAGTGTTACTTTCCCACTTCTATTGGTTTTCAAGTACGTAGCATCGAGAATTGGGGGACATTGGGACCACTAATCATGGCCATTTACACCCTCCCTATTCGTTAATCAAGTTAATGTCTGGCACTGACCACAATTTTTTGGACATATAACAAGACTTCATTGCTAACGCTTCGTGTGAACATTGCCGGGTATTATTTAAATATAGTCCCATCCCCCGAATTACACTTCGGTGGCATCTCCATGTACATGGAATTTGTTCCTTATTCTAACTTTAATGATATTACTGGCTCTTGAACTTTAACTCAGCCGCACACCTGTGCATATAGAATAGGTCTTGGGCCCACAGCCAACATGGCCGCCACAAGCTCACGTTGGAGCTCTAGTTGTTCACATGGAGCTGGGCGCATTGTAAATACGAGCTCAGACATCACGCGCGAGGCTCTATCTCTTCAGTCGGGTGGAAATGCCGGTAAGTGCAGGTCTTTCGTGCTATTCGCCCTGGGGCTATGCGCATGTGACCGTCTCGCCTTGGCGAGTGTCAATCATTTGACTAATTAGATACTTCCTCTTCTGTCTCCCTCTGTCTCCCCTTCTACCCGATGCCGCGTGCCTGATTCAATCTCACCCCATTACATCGCAATTGGTCTGCCTGACAGCTACGTTTGAATACGCACATGCGTTTATATAGGTATGGTTTAACTATCTATATACTATCCTTTCTTATGTGCTATTTAATTTCTTCATATGCTAAGCGGCTAACTTAGTTTTCTGCCGCTTGCAACGGAGCCGCAATTGAAAATTTATTGGATATCTATCTACCATATATAAAGGTAAGAAAAGATGCAAGTTAATTTGGGAACTTGCTTTAGGCAAGCAATTTAATTTTGACAAATTTATGAAAGCCATCTAATTAGGGCTTTTTCGAACATGCAAATTGTCCATTGAAATACAAACACCTTGTGTTTCTTGTTTTTTGGTTTTCCCCACGCAATAGAACTAGTGCCAAGCCTCCTCAGGTAAAACTAATTTCCTATTAACCGTAAGCACTTAGACACAAGTGTGACGAGTTTTGTATTTACTGAGCCGTTCCCATCATTCATGCACATTTATCTTTTTCTTTTCTTTTTTACACATAGCATTGATTTGACGGTTCGATTAACTCCAATGATCAATGGGCCATATATCCTTTCATGTTTAATTTTATTGTGCCATGTTATATTATTATACTCTGCAATACTAATTAATTTGGCATACCTTGTTGGAAAATTTTGTGACGTTTATTTTATATGACACCCTAATGCTTACTGTATGGTCTTTGGTTCTGTCTCATGTCCAATTTTTGCTCATCCTAATTCTTTGACTGTCAAAAATTTACAAAATATGTTCATAATTTTGCAGCCTTGGAAGAAGAGCTTTTGCTCGAAACACGTGTCAGCTGCTGTTTGAATTGCATTAAACTACGCCCAATTGAGCACTTTAATTTTTGGTTGTGTGCGCAATCCTTGGGAGCAAAACAACCCTCATCATATTCTATTTATGTGCACACTGTAGGCAGGGTGTTCACACACTGCTCCTATTTGCTGCCCGTCAACCATTTTACTCTCTGTCAAGTGTGCCAAAACCTCAATTGTCCTTTTCTGCCACAATCTCTTCTTTACTATAAAGTCCTCAATCCTAAACCAGGAAGCTTCCTACCAAATGGATACATGAGATGTCAGAATAGTTTATAGAAGCTTATGCCTACTTGTGCCCCTCATTAACAGTTTCATTTAAGCACAGCTGTAACTTAAGCTCCCCAGCCAAGATGGACATGGAATTATCACTACGATATTCAAGAAACCAGGAGCAGATGCAGAAATCCTATAAAACTGCAGGCTCACATATAGTCCCACATGAATAGACAAAGATATTAAATCAATGGTGACATACCAAACATTATACTGTTTGTAATCAAATGGACTTAAATATCTACATAAATTCATTTGTCTGTATCAACAAGAGCCCCAGTATTGGGTTCCACATGTACACAGATCATACTCAGAGCGAAAAAGCCAGAGACGGCCACAAATGTATGTGTTCCCACACCACATGAAATAATGAATGCATCAAATTGCCTCTGCCTCATTGACTAAAAAAACAGACATTCTACAAATAGCCCCAGTCAATGGAAGGCCTCTTCTCTTCAACTGACTTGATGTAATTGGCCATATTCCTAATCCTGAACAGACAGTTTGCAATCTCACAGTAATATTAAATAGCAACTTCTCCTCTTTACCCAGATAAACATAGAAGCAAAGCTGCCTTTCATTACCTCTGTCAGCTTCCTGGGATCTTTTTACTTATTACTAGATCACAACGTAAACATTTCCTTGAAACTAGCTCTGGTAACTTTATAACTTGACTATTGCAATGTTCTATTCACTCTATTCCAGTAAACCTGTGATTGAAGCTTCAAAGGGGCATATCCAACATACCCCAACTCATCTGTGGCCTAGCCACATCTCTCTGGCACTTAAACTATTTCCAATGCCTGCTTTTATACTTTAAAGACATAACTGGAATTCACACATTTCTTCAACTATTGCCTCATTAGTATCCAAACACACACAGACAAATGTAAAGGGAAGTTGGAATTGTGTACATCTATAAATGCAGAGCCCCGAACATTTGAGTGCATTTATATCAAAGAGAATTCAGTAGGCCTAAGGACACATGTTTAGGGATTAAAACCTCTGGAAAATCCAGTTGTATATTACACACCTGACATGTGTCTTAAATGATTGTATTTAGCATATGTTTCTAAATAATATAAAAATAATATAAAATATCCCACTGAAAAATTATCATTTAATGTACTATTTTGTTTTCCGTTGCATGTGTTTCATTCACTTCAATTAATGCTTTTATCTATTTGAAACACGAGGGGCAATTCCTGTTATTGCTATGGGGAACTTGAAACTATCTGGGAGTTCACCGAACTCCAGTTTTCCCCAGCTTAGGAATCCAATCAGGGGACTGGCTCACAGGATAATCCTTGCTATTGTATTCATGGAAGAAGTATCTGCTTTAATCCTATTTCAACAGGTGTCTAGCTAATGAAAGTCACAAGGTTGTTTACTCCAAGAAAAGAAGCACAGTTGAGCTTTCTATGTCAGTAAAATGGAAAAGAGCAAATTTCCCTTGTATCAACAGTGCTATATTTGGCCGATTGACATTGGACCAGTTGAGTAAAGCAGAAAATATGTCTTTTCACCAAAAACAAATCTATTTGGGTTGTCATGGAAATATTTGGAGAAAATTGGAAAAATATCCATCTCCTTAAATATTTAACACATCACATGTGATCTAGAATACTGGTCTACAGATTACAGTGATATTGATTTTATTAATCTCACACATGCACAGAAGAAGTTAAGGCATAAAAACAAGTTTCCGTTCCATCTGTGTCGTGGGATTGGTAAAAAGCATACCTAGTCACAATGCAGGGTAGGAGTCAAAAGATATATAGTTGCATGCACACTGAATAAAGGGAGGATGATTCATTAATAAGGGGAGATAAACATAGAATATTGTTAGATATAACTGGAGAGAGGTGACCAGAGAGACAGCTGAATTAACCTGGATGACTTATCCCTATGCAGTCTGGAGAAAGAAGCCATTGATGACAAGTCACAGATCAAATTTGTGGGCATGGCCAAAGTGTCCATACCACAACATGGAGGTAACCTTACCCTCAAATTGAAACAATTGGATATTTGTCAATATCGAACCGTATCCAATGGCCTCAACAGCGATCATGAACTATCTGTGTTTCTCTGAAGTCTGTGCGTATTCCTTACATCAGACTAGTATGGGGCTCCATACATACTTATAGATAATTGATGATGGGAACTGTCCGGTATTTACAATACTGATCACTTCTAATCAAACTATGGCTTGACCACTGTTTAGTGTTACTTTCCCACTTCTATTGGTTTTCAAGTACGTAGCATCGAGAATTGGGGGACATTGGGACCACTAATCATGGCCATTTACACCCTCCCTATTCGTTAATCAAGTTAATGTCTGGCACTGACCACAATTTTTTGGACATATAACAAGACTTCATTGCTAACGCTTCGTGTGAACATTGCCGGGTATTATTTAAATATAGTCCCATCCCCCGAATTACACTTCGGTGGCATCTCCATGTACATGGAATTTGTTCCTTATTCTAACTTTAATGATATTACTGGCTCTTGAACTTTAACTCAGCCGCACACCTGTGCATATAGAATAGGTCTTGGGCCCACAGCCAACATGGCCGCCACAAACTCACGTTGGAGCTCTAGTTGTTCACATGGAGCTGGGCGCATTGTAAATACGAGCTCAGACATCACGCGCGAGGCTCTATCTCTTCAGTCGGGTGGAAATGCCGGTAAGTGCAGGTCTTTCGTGCTATTCGCCCTGGGGCTATGCGCATGTGACCGTCTCGCCTTGGCGAGTGTCAATCATTTGACTAATTAGATACTTCCTCTTCTGTCTCCCTCTGTCTCCCCTTCTACCCGATGCCGCGTGCCTGATTCAATCTCACCCCATTACATCGCAATTGGTCTGCCTGATAGCTACGTTTGAATACGCACATGCGTTTATATAGGTATGGTTTAACTATCTATATACTATCCTTTCTTATGTGCTATTTAATTTCTTCATATGCTAAGCGGCTAACTTAGTTTTCTGCCGCTTGCAACGGAGCCGCAATTGAAAATTTATTGGATATCTATCTACCATATATAAAGGTAAGAAAAGATGCAAGTTAATTTGGGAACTTGCTTTAGGCAAGCAATTTAATTTTGACAAATTTATGAAAGCCATCTAATTAGGGCTTTTTCGAACATGCAAATTGTCCATTGAAATACAAACACCTTGTGTTTCTTGTTTTTTGGTTTTCCCCACGCAATAGAACTAGTGCCAAGCCTCCTCAGGTAAAACTAATTTCCTATTAACCGTAAGCACTTAGACACAAGTGTGACGAGTTTTGTATTTACTGAGCCGTTCCCATCATTCATGCACATTTATCTTTTTCTTTTCTTTTTTACACATAGCATTGATTTGACGGTTCGATTAACTCCAATGATCAATGGGCCATATATCCTTTCATGTTTAATTTTATTGTGCCATGTTATATTATTATACTCTGCAATACTAATTAATTTGGCATACCTTGTTGGAAAATTTTGTGACGTTTATTTTATATGACACCCTAATGCTTACTGTATGGTCTTTGGTTCTGTCTCATGTCCAATTTTTGCTCATCCTAATTCTTTGACTGTCAAAAATTTACAAAATATGTTCATAATTTTGCAGCCTTGGAAGAAGAGCTTTTGCTCGAAACACGTGTCAGCTGCTGTTTGAATTGCATTAAACTACGCCCAATTGAGCACTTTAATTTTTGGTTGTGTGCGCAATCCTTGGGAGCAAAACAACCCTCATCATATTCTATTTATGTGCACACTGTAGGCAGGGTGTTCACACACTGCTCCTATTTGCTGCCCGTCAACCATTTTACTCTCTGTCAAGTGTGCCAAAACCTCAATTGTCCTTTTCTGCCACAATCTCTTCTTTACTATAAAGTCCTCAATCCTAAACCAGGAAGCTTCCTACCAAATGGATACATGAGATGTCAGAATAGTTTATAGAAGCTTATGCCTACTTGTGCCCCTCATTAACAGTTTCATTTAAGCACAGCTGTAACTTAAGCTCCCCAGCCAAGATGGACATGGAATTATCACTACGATATTCAAGAAACCAGGAGCAGATGCAGAAATCCTATAAAACTGCAGGCTCACATATAGTCCCACATGAATAGACAAAGATATTAAATCAATGGTGACATACCAAACATTATACTGTTTGTAATCAAATGGACTTAAATATCTACATAAATTCATTTGTCTGTATCAACAAGAGCCCCAGTATTGGGTTCCACATGTACACAGATCATACTCAGAGCGAAAAAGCCAGAGACGGCCACAAATGTATGTGTTCCCACACCACATGAAATAATGAATGCATCAAATTGCCTCTGCCTCATTGACTAAAAAAACAGACATTCTACAAATAGCCCCAGTCAATGGAAGGCCTCTTCTCTTCAACTGACTTGATGTAATTGGCCATATTCCTAATCCTGAACAGACAGTTTGCAATCTCACAGTAATATTAAATAGCAACTTCTCCTCTTTACCCAGATAAACATAGAAGCAAAGCTGCCTTTCATTACCTCTGTCAGCTTCCTGGGATCTTTTTACTTATTACTAGATCACAACGTAAACATTTCCTTGAAACTAGCTCTGGTAACTTTATAACTTGACTATTGCAATGTTCTATTCACTCTATTCCAGTAAACCTGTGATTGAAGCTTCAAAGGGGCATATCCAACATACCCCAACTCATCTGTGGCCTAGCCACATCTCTCTGGCACTTAAACTATTTCCAATGCCTGCTTTTATACTTTAAAGACATAACTGGAATTCACACATTTCTTCAACTATTGCCTCATTAGTATCCAAACACACACAGACAAATGTAAAGGGAAGTTGGAATTGTGTACATCTATAAATGCAGAGCCCCGAACATTTGAGTGCATTTATATCAAAGAGAATTCAGTAGGCCTAAGGACACATGTTTAGGGATTAAAACCTCTGGAAAATCCAGTTGTATATTACACACCTGACATGTGTCTTAAATGATTGTATTTAGCATATGTTTCTAAATAATATAAAAATAATATAAAATATCCCACTGAAAAATTATCATTTAATGTACTATTTTGTTTTCCGTTGCATGTGTTTCATTCACTTCAATTAATGCTTTTATCTATTTGAAACACGAGGGGCAATTCCTGTTATTGCTATGGGGAACTTGAAACTATCTGGGAGTTCACCGAACTCCAGTTTTCCCCAGCTTAGGAATCCAATCAGGGGACTGGCTCACAGGATAATCCTTGCTATTGTATTCATGGAAGAAGTATCTGCTTTAATCCTATTTCAACAGGTGTCTAGCTAATGAAAGTCACAAGGTTGTTTACTCCAAGAAAAGAAGCACAGTTGAGCTTTCTATGTCAGTAAAATGGAAAAGAGCAAATTTCCCTTGTATCAACAGTGCTATATTTGGCCGATTGACATTGGACCAGTTGAGTAAAGCAGAAAATATGTCTTTTCACCAAAAACAAATCTATTTGGGTTGTCATGGAAATATTTGGAGAAAATTGGAAAAATATCCATCTCCTTAAATATTTAACACATCACATGTGATCTAGAATACTGGTCTACAGATTACAGTGATATTGATTTTATTAATCTCACACATGCACAGAAGAAGTTAAGGCATAAAAACAAGTTTCCGTTCCATCTGTGTCATGGGATTGGTAAAAAGCATACCTAGTCACAATGCAGGGTAGGAGTCAAAAGATATATAGTTGCATGCACACTGAATAAAGGGAGGATGATTCATTAATAAGGGGAGATAAACATAGAATATTGTTAGATATAACTGGAGAGAGGTGACCAGAGAGACAGCTGAATTAACCTGGATGACTTATCCCTATGCAGTCTGGAGAAAGAAGCCATTGAGAAAAGGGTGACTGTTAGGGTATTTTGTAGACCGCAGAGGCACAGGACTACAGTGTTATTCTTATATTGAGATCATGATTGGCAAACTAAAAACCGTACTTGGTGTGCACTAGGACCCAATTTTCCATTTGTGGTGGTAAAGTATTGGTGGCAGAATCTCTGCATAGACTTCCAGAGGGAGTGTTTGGCCGAGTGTTTGTTTGGACTCTATTCTTTTGGCACCAGTTGCAGTCTGTTTACACTGCTCATTTACACTGCTCACTATCTTGGAGGCGGAGCTGCATCCCTCAAAACACCCACCGTTAGTGGAGCGTCGGCGGAGTGTTTGGCTGAGTGTTTGGCGCGACTGTATTCTTTTGGCACCAGTTGCAGTCTGTTTACACTGCTCTCTATGAGGAGGATCTGCATCCCTCAAAACACCTGCCGTTAGCGGACAGTCGGCGGAGTGTTTGGCCGAGTGTTTGGCTGGACTCTATTCTTTTGGCACCAGTTGCAGTCTGTTTACACTGCTCACTATCTTGGCGGCAGAGCTGCATCCCTCAAAACACCCGCCATTAGCAGAGTGTCGGCGGAGTGTTTGAACAAAAGTTTGGCTGGAGTCTATTCTTTTGGCACCAGTTGCAGTCTATTTACACTGCTCTCTATGAGGAGGAGCAGCATCCCTCAAAACACCTGCTGTTAACGGACCATCGGCGGAGTGTTTGGCCGAGTGTTTGGCTGGACTGTATTCTTTTGGCACCAGTTGCAGTCTGTTTAAACTGCTCACTATCTTGGAGACAGAGCTGCATCCCTCAAAACACCAGCCGTTAGCTGAGCATCTGCGGAGTGTTTGGCCAAGTGTTTGACTGGACTTTATTCTTTTGGCACCAGTTGCAGTCTGTTTACACTTCTCACTATCTTGGAGATGGAGCTGCATCAATCAAAACACCCACCGTTGGAGGAGCGCGGCGGCGTGTTTGGCCAAGTGTTTGGCTGGACTCTATTCTTTTGGCACCAGTTGCAGTCTGTTTACATTGCTCTCTAAGAGGAGGAGCTGCATTCCTCGAAACACCTGCCGTTAGTGGAGCGTCGGCGGAGTGTTTGGCCAAGTGTTTGGCTGGACTATATTCTTTTGGCACCAGTTGCAGTCTGTTTACACGGCTCACTATCTTGGAGGCAGAGCTGCATCCCTCAAAACACCCACCGTTAGTGGAGTGTCGGCGGTGTGTTTGAACAAGGGTTTGGCTGGACTCTATTCTTTTGGCACCAGTTGCAGTCTGTTTACACTGCTCTCTATGAGGAGGAGCTGTATCCCTCAAAACACCTGCCATTAGTGGACCATCGGCAGAGTGTTTGGCCGAGTGTTTGGCTGGACTCTATTCTTTTGGCACCATTTGCAGTCTGTTTACACTGCTCACTATCTTGGAGGCGGAGCTGCATCACTCAAAATACCTGCCGTTAGTGGACCGTTGGCAGAGTTAATGGCCGAGTGTTTGGCTTGACTCTATTCTTTTGGCACCATTTGCAGTCTGTTTAAACTGCTCATTATCTTGAGGCGGAGCTGCATCCCTCAAAACACCAGCCATTAGCCGAGCATCTGTGGAGTGTTTGGCCAAGTGTTTGAGTGGACTCTATTCTTTTGGCACCAGTTGCAGTCTGTTTACACTTCTCACTATCTTGGAGGCGGAGCTACATCCCTCAAAACACCCGCCGTTAGCGGAGCATCAACTGAGTGTTTGGCCGAGTGTTTGGCCGGAGTGAAGGATGCTAACGCAATGCTATGTGGGACCCGGTTGCACAAGGTGCCTGGCTTGGACTACTTATCGGCCTGTTCTGTCAGCAACAGCTTTGAGAGGTGACTCACGTCGTAGCTGGTAAGCCGAGTAACACTACATTCATCTGTGAGCACAGTGGGGAGACTGTCGGGGGAACGCCCCTTTGATCCTGACTGTGCAGCTGATATATCAGTAGATGTGTCTATTACGGCTGTGGGTAAGCTGAGTAACACCACTGTCAGCACGAGCGGGAGACTGCGGGGGGAGCGCCCCTTTATGATCCCATCTGTGAGGAAGTCTGAGGACATATACACAGAATTGGAGTATGTGACTGTGGTCCAGTGACGACATTGTGCAGGCTAAACTACAAATCACTAGTAACGTCATCTCTTGGTCCTCCCTTCTTCTGCCCTTCAAACTTGTAACTATAATAAAAAGCAGAGGTGAAGTGGATGAGCCCGATACAACTTGCATCAGCATTTCTACAAAACATAGAGGAAACTTTGCCCTTTATTCTTGAAGCATATGGACCGGTCAGGCTGATCAACAGTAACATTTTATTTTGTGCAAACATGCCGTTCTATTCTAAAGGCCCAAAACCTCATTACAATCTTAAGTGGGGAGGGGCAGAGGTTGTGACTGAAGAAACAATCAAAAGTAAAGGCAGCAAGAAATCGAAAGCACCTAATGAAAAGGGCACTATCCCTGCTCTGTTCCGAAACATTGCACTGAAAGGAAAAAAACATGGCACCATTAGAAGATGATGCCGTGCTCAATCACAATGCAGCTTCCTCATGACATCACCAACTATGATGACATTGACAATAACATACTTTTAGATCTGTGTCTATCTATTCAAACATCTATGACACCAGCTGTAATTAAGCCCCCGAAAATGAGAGGGGGGTGATCACCACTGACGCACAAGTAATGCATGTGGCAGAAAGCTCACAAGTCGTACTATGTTGAGCCTGGTGTGCCGACTTTTTTTTTCGACATTATGACTTTCGACATAATGTAATTCGGTAATATCACCATAAACCATTCAGCCCAATTGTCTGCATCACCTAACCTACTCAATGATACTGAAGGTGCAGGTCAAATGGAAGTCTCTAGACCAATAGAAGCCTCCCTCATTAATTCAACGGCAATCGTGGAATTGCAGTCTACGATGGCATCACTGCAATTCACAATGAAGACATTACTAAAACTATGTGGCCTCATCAATGTGAACACAACACCTCACCTGAATCAACCGGACCTAACTGTTGAAAATGAACAAGAAGAGATAAGCAATACACCACCGGAAATAGTCCAAACCCCCCCGACCTGCTGCCCAACAGAGAAATTAATCAAGACAACATGAAAACTCAACAATCTTTTTCTCCAGGAAACAGCGGCAGTTGGCGTGGATGGCAGCAGCAATGAAAGTGTCCTGCGAGGTGGCTTCTCCCCGACTGGACATGGCTATCCGAGTCAAGAAAACTAAGAAAGCATGCAAGAAGCCAGTTCGAGCCAAGAAGCGTCAGAATAAAGGTATGGGAACTCCAACCAGCTGGATTATTTCGGAAAAGGCCAACGACATCTCCATTGCAAGCAACAACCATTAAGACTCAGTACTTTCCCAGAGTATGGGACATACGGAGAATAACATTTCTACCTTCTTGCAGGAAGGTGAAGTCTCGGGTTCGAGAAATAAGCCTTTCCATGGAAGAAGCAGCAGAAATGACTATTACTAGTAGTCCAGTAGAAAGCGAAATTTGTATTATCAAGAACTTAAATCAGAAAAATAGAAGTAAATGTTTGGCCAGGTCGGCATTTCTTGCAAATTTGCAATTTATTTATTGAACCTTTAAGCGTCACCAATCCTAATGTTACGGTATTACACTGCCACAGCCCAAATGCTCCGTAAATTCAGGAAGAGCCTGCTGCAAGTGAAGGTCAAAATTGATGTCAATCCTGAACAAGAAGATGCTAAGCTACGAGTGACGGACAATCAGGGGAGAAAGAAAAAGGCTAAGCAATCAGAACTCCCAGTAGGAAGGATGTACAAATGACCGACATACAAAATAAGCTTAAATGGTTGGCCGAATCCTTGCCTATAGTGAGGCAATACATTGAGATTGTTCCTTACTATCGTGGAACACTCGAGGTTCCAATCACTTATTGTCTAATGATGGATCCTCACTGTTGATTGCTAACCACACATTTCTCTTCCTACAGGAGATGTGGCTACTCTCTCCTATTATTATGAATGGGTATTCCATCTACCAGACATTCGCCAAGAAGGGCTTACAGGGGAGGCCATATGGAGGGTTGATAATTGGGATGGCCCTGACACTGAAATCCTGCAAGATCCCTACGCTCTTAGAGGACAACATTAATGCATTAGAAGTGGTCATTTTGGTTAACGACCATTGGGAAAAGCTACTGCTGGTAAATCTATAAAATTCTCCTGGGGTTAACCTTAGAGAACCCTACAAGAGGCTTTGAACTGCCTGCTGAGCCAATGGATATACGATTCTAAAAGCAATTTTATTATAGTTGCTGGTGATTTCAATTACCACATTAAGGGAGGTACGAGTACGATCTCTAATCCTTTATTACAGTCTAGGAGCATTATGGAACACAGTATTGAGGCCCTCAAGGGGAAATGTTGGTTACATTTCTTTGATAAATGGGAATTAGAAATTGTTAACCGGCGCACCTGTAATGACTGTCTGGGTAAATATACTTGGAAATGTGGCTCGGCCTATAGTACTCTGGAATATATCTTTGTCAGTTCTGAGGTGGCCGCCTTGATTCAAGACATGGACATATCTGATAATGTGTGGAGTGATCATGAGGCACTGATTATGAATCTTGGCTCCCATGAAGACCTTCCTAGGTTAGTGGATATGGGTGATCTATTAGTGAATCAATCAGTAACCCGAATAATCTGGTCAGAAAAAACATCTTGAATGCCTGGTGAGCTACAGTAAATCTGAGTGATAATAGTCTGCATCTATTTGAGGCAATGCCGGTTGAGGAAATTGAGAGATGGATCTCTTCCTTCTCTTGTACACATGCAGCATCTAAAGCTAGTGTGATACTAAGAGAATCTGGAACAGTTGGGTTTTTTGACAAAACTATCTGAGATGCAAAACGGAAATTAAGAAGCGATATCCATATCCATAAAGCCAAGATGTCATGTAAATCTCTTACAACTTACAACTTTTCACTTGGCCTCAAGAAAATTGAAAAATAAGTATCAGGCCTGGTTAAAAGTTCTAAGAGAAATTAACTATGGCAGCGCACTGTCACGATTCTCTGCACTCGGAACACTCGGAACATATGGTCACTTCTGGGGGATGCCAAGGGTAGTAGAACACATCCCTTGATCAACCCCATTAGTGTACATGACTGGAATTTATTTGTCGGGAAATGTAATGCTCCTGAAGGTGTGGCAGTGACGAGGGAGAGGACTAGTAAATCTAACTGACCACCTTTTGAGGTAACTGTGGAAGAATTGCAAATTAGAATAATGAGCATAACATCATCTAGGGCACCCGGTCCTAATCGGTTAGCTAATGTTGTACTTAAAAAGAATCCTTACTTCTGGGCTGGCTTACTAAAAATATTATTTGACAAGGTACTAGCCGATGGACAAATTCCTAGCTCCTAGCAGACAGCTATTCTTGTACAAGTCTTAAAGAAAGGGATTATAACTGATCTGAGAAATTACAGATTACTCTCTATGTTGGACTGTACCGGAACATTAGCCGCATTTCTCCTACTAGAACTACAAACCTGGGTTGATAAAGAAGGGGTCATAGACAGATTCCAGAGTGGCTTCAGAGCAGGATATTGCACCTCACACAATCTACTAGTCATGAGCACCCTGAAGCTCTAAAACCTCATAATCCACCTCTCTATGCCCTTTATATAGATTTTAAAGCGGCATTTGATATGTTGTGAAGAGAGCGGAACTGGCTTAAACTCCAGAAACTGGGATGCCCTGCGGGCATACTATACTATCTGAAGCTCCTGCATAGTAACACCACTGTGTGTCTCAAACTTGATACTCGAGGCACAATGACCATACCCATTAAACAAAATAGGGAGTAAAACAAGGATGCGTCACAGCCCCCTTGCTCTACAACCTGATTGTATCGGACATCCCACAATCAATTCAGGTGGTCCATAATTGCCCTTCCAAAATTGGCGCTAAACTCTGTTCTGTATTGGCCTAAGCAGACGATCTAGTTATACTAGACCATACTTTTAGTTGTTTACAGAGATCAGCTGAAGCGCTCTAATCAAATGGTTTGGTTATTAATCGTGACAAAACCCTGCTGATGGTATTCACTGGCATAAACATAGCCCGCCCACGTCTGTATGCCCGGGCCCTCGAGATATTTTATACCCCATCATATAAATATCTGGAAGTGGAGTTAGACATGAAAGGTGATTATCAATCCTGTATACAGTCACACATTGGTAAAGCAGCCTAGCAGACTGTGCTAATTCATCATTTCACTCACAAACAGAGTGGGTACTCTAGATGGGATGCCCATCAACTGAACATACAATGTCTGGTCCCTATGGTAATCTATGGATTGGAAGCCTTAACAAGTATGGACTTGAATTGGCTCCAAACCATTGAAGGTAAGTTCTGGAGGAAGCTATTGGGGCTTCCTCAGTGTGTCCCAATGGCCATTCTGAGGTTAGAGTTGTGTGTCCTCTCGTTAAAATCATTGGTCTTAAAAAAGAGGGCAGAATTATATATAAGAACTCTTAATGCCCCAGTAAATTTGCTCCTGGATAGTATGGGAGAGGATATTCAAAGAGAAAGCGGACACTCTCTGCTTAAGAATGGCATGGACACATTGTTTCGAGATATTGACTGGACCCCCAAGTGGGGAGATGAATTTGCCAATATGAAATATTCTCTGGGACAAAAAATGGATCTTTGAGATTGGCATGGGAATTTTGCTCATCTTGACAGCCTGAAAAGTTATAAATTCATCCAGAATGTCCTATATACATTTAAGAGGTCACAAAAATATCTGAACTTATGCCGATTGCCCAATCTCAGGAGATTCATGCTGCTGCACAGAATTGACCATTTGCCTGAATTGGCTGTAATGGGTGTTGAGCGTCAGATTCCTAAGGGCGAATGTTCATGCAGAATATGCAGGAATAGAACGGTCAGTGAATCTGAGAAGCACATACTTACTGAATGCCCAAACATCAGAAACTCCTTCATAAAACATTTTGGCAGATTTGTACACCATTTGGAGTTTATGAAAAGAACCTTTGTGTTTATATCAATGTATTAATACGCAAAATGCGAGTCTGCATATTTCCTTATACAGGGTATGGTCAGTGGCTGAAAAATGATGGTGTATTAATGAAACGACAAAGCTGGGACTCAGTCTTGAAAGAGAATACCTTTTAAGAGGCTTTGACCTTGGTAGGGGTGTTAATACCCCACCAGGGTAATGTAATCGACAGAAGCAAGATTAACTGGCCAAATCAATTAATTAACTAACAATATAATGAATGAGAGGTGGCAAATGAACCTTGTGAAGGTTTATTTAATCATCTGATTTAATCATTTGGTTGAATCATTTGGCAATCTAACAAAGAGACCATTGGGCTATTTAGTTGAGAGGATTGTAAGGATCATCATTTGATGCTAGTGATGGAACAAATGTATGAATTTTAGTAGATCATCTGAATGTCAATTGATTATGTACATTTTATTCATTTTAGTTCTGTTTTAGATTTTTTTTAATGTGATTTAATCATGTGTAGAGTATTCTTCGTAAAACTGTTTCACATTAAGTAAATGAAACTTTCAGAACACCTGAAGACAGTTATATGGGAAACCAGCTCTTTATGATTTCTCCCAATTCACAGTGGTTTGGGATAGCTTGCTTTTTTACCACATGCAGTAAAAACAAATACCTCCTTAGCTTTGTGCCTGCTTATATGCCATCACAAGTAACTAGGACACACAATAACTAGACAGAGGCTGACTTACTTCATTTGCATACGCTTTATAAGAAATTCAAATTTACGAGAAACACAAACAACATGTACAAAGCAGTGAGTTTTCCAACATGAAGACAAATTCTATTCTTCAGATTCCAACACCTTTCCTAGCACATCTCATGGTAAGGTTTTCCCCATGATAGAAAGCTTTTCTCTTTTGTTTTACAATGAACTTCAATTAGCCTTTCATGATAGTTGTCCAGAACCTTGTTGTAACTGACCCTGAAACTTACCATTTATCTTGTTTGAAACTCGCTTCTTGGACGGTGGAGTATACAGATACAAACCTACCCACGTTTGTTAATGTAGGACAAAGTTCAGTAGCCTGCAGCTGTCTATAAAATGTTTTCGTAAAATATTCATCCCATGCACCTCACATATACTGGGATTTTACCTAGAGCACACTTGGCTCTGTGTGACCTTGGACTGCAAGGCTAGGATTCCATCTCTGCTCAACTGTTGAGAATCTCCCCCACCGCAGCTGCCTGGACAGTGCTCGCATTGGAACATTTCTTATCTTCTTTTCTTTCCTTTTTGGTAGTACAGCTCAGCACACACTGTTCCGAGAGGCAGCCAGCCTGCACACCATCAGCAACGCAGCGCACACTCCTCTGTGAGACAGCCCAGGAAGAAAGACAACCCCCTTTCACTTCACTGCACATCCCCTTTAAACTACCTTCTGAGATTTGCCCATTGATGTATGTTTGCCTTCAGAAAATGTAAGAAAACGGGTTCAGCCTGCAACTTTAACAGTGATTCAGGGCTGCAGCAAACGGATGCAAAAAGAGTTATATTTCTGCGCTGGTTTCTGCTCTGAAAGTTTTAAACAATAAGCTTGCTTTGAGCAAAACAGACTTCACATTCCTCAGCTCACATCTTGTCACGTCTTCACCACAAAACAATTTTAATTCTTCATGTTTAATTTATTGCATTTTTCCAAGCGCATTGCCCAGCCTGAGCTTGCCCTTCATTTAGTGTGCCAATCTGTACCAATGATCTGCACCAATGTTTTGCACCAAAGTGCTATGGACTGAGTTGCCTTGAACATTAGTAAGGGGATAGGTTAGTAGGTTAGGGATGTTAGTAAGTAAATGGTTAGTCTTATATTTCATTGCAAATCAATCCATATTACCATGGTGTGGTGTCCAAGTGCTAATATCAGCTTTTATGTTATGCTGAATTCAAACCCCTTTTTTACTTAGTCATTTACAATACTTACTCACATCAGATTCAGCCTAGAGTCTCACCTCTTTTGCTGTCAGAGTCTCTGTTCTTTTTCTTTGTTGAAATTCTGTAGTCACAGTTGAAATTTGAGCCTCATTTTCCCTACATATACTCCCCCTTTGTTTCTTTTGAGACCTGACCTAAGAGTCACTGCAGAAACAAACTACAAACGTGGCTACCATTCAAAATGTGTGATCATGTTCATGTCATATGAAAAATAAAAATGTTGTGCACCAAATCATTTAGACATGTCCATATTCATAAATATTCAATTTGTATCCAAAATATTCAAAAAGTACATGTTTTTTTAATATATTTATTTTGATTTCTTTTTTATATCTACACCTTTTAGTCCTTTCTTTTGATCACCTCGTTGAACTTTTTGTTCTCTTTTTTAGTGATCTTTTGATTTATTTTAAATATGTTTTTCTATTTTCTTTTGATTTGTTTAAATCAATAATCAACACACTAGAAATACCAAATCCTTTTTCTTAAAAAGAAGATGAACCATATTTTAAACAAATTATGATGTTGTCCATAGTGCCTATTCTATGATTAGATGGCTGCATCAGTCCAACCCTGGAAATGAATTCATTGAAATCAATATTTCTGTTGAAACCAACTTTCTCTCAAAATGAGTGCTGCACCTCCAATTGCTCAATTGTTCGGATGAATCAAAACAAAGAATAAAATATGATGCATAGTATGAAGTGTAAGATAACGTTTCTCTTAAATTGGTGGTGGTCATCACAAGCCTAATGCTGAACTTTCAATCAGGGCTGTGCTTTCCTTAATGTGAAGCAAGCTTCCATCTTCTGTCAGCGCGGCATCTTTCAGGGATCTCCATCTTCTCTCCCTCTTCTTTGTTCCAGGGGTTTTTCATTCATTCAGGGGACTCGTGTTCATCCGGTGGACTCCAGGGATCTGGCTGCCAGCTCCAGAAGCGCTGGAGGGGCAATACGTTATTTTCTAAATCTAAAGAGAAAAAGACATATTACGAACCATGTACAACAAACCCATTAATTTTCCCTTTCTGTTGAAGTTTACATAAAAATAAAATTGTATAATTTGCTAGGTACGTGTCCATCATATTTACACAACTAGTTAGGACATGATTAGCTGTTTCTTTACATCTCTTGTCCTTGCAGAGTCTACAGTATCTCTCTGTAGAAGATAAGCCGTTATACTTGCTTTTGTTGGTCAGCAGCGGCAGATTATCAACCCTCAATAAGAGTAGAAATCGTCTGAGTCTACTAGAAGGACTAAGGGTTAAATATGGCTGCATTTGCTTGAATGAGTAGAGCATGTAATGTATGAATTTATATTTTGGAAGCTTGTCGAGATGTGCATAGTTTTCTAGCCAATCCCAAAGATCAATTTTTTTGGATAGAGCTTTTTTTTGAGGATCATTGAACTTCTCTCCACTCATGGTCCAACATGTTGTCCTCAGAAGGGCTTCAGTCTCTTTTTTCAAATGGCATTTGGTGGTTTCTTTTGTAATTTCCATGCCATATTCTTTTAATAGCCGAGATTCTGGTTGTTTAGATATCTTTAAATACAGTTCTGCTCTCCTTTTCAGGACAATGGACCTCAGGGAGGAGACCCCAACTTCCAATCTTAACAATGCCATTGGGATAGATTGAGGGAGGCCTAGGATTCTTTTCCAGAACTTCCCCTCTATCACTTGCAGCCAGCTTAGGTCCATTTGCAGTAGGGCTTCCAGCCCGTAAACGATCATAGGCGTTAGAACCTGTGTATAGATTTGACGAATTCCACATAGAGACATTCCACAGTTCTGTCGTGCAAATTGACTGATCAACGACGTTACTTGAGCTGCCCGATTTTTCCTCATTTGGATGCAGGTGTTATAGCCCAGTTTAGCATCCATTTCAACCCCAAGGTATTTGTATTGCTGGGTATATTTAATTTCTGTTCCATGCAGTATTAATCTGGGTCATGCAATCTTCTTATTTGAAAAGACCATCACCTGAGTTTTCTCCTGATTGATATTTAGGTCGTTATTTGCAGCATATTCCCATAACTTCAAAGCGGACCTCCGTAGACCGCTGAAAGTATGATCCATAATTATCAAATCATCTGCATACGCTAACACTGCGCAATGGATAGTGCCGACTACGGGAGAGCAGTTATTTTCGCTTAAGATTGCACCTGGAAGGTCATATGTAAACAGATTGTACAGAAATGGGGCCGTCACGCATCCCTGCTTGACGCCACAGTTCTGTGGAATCCTAGCTGTCAAATCACCCTGAGCACTAAGTCTGCAGGCCACTGTGTTGTCCTCATGCAGTAATTTTAGGTAATAAAGAAGGGTCTCAGGGCAGCCTAATAGCTCGAGTTTTGCCCACAGTTTTTCTCGGCGGACTGAGTCAAAGGCTGCTTTAAAGTCTACAAACAAGGAATGTAATGGAGGATTGCCTTTTCTCAAGGCTTTTGAGCGCAGAGTGTCTAAAATGATGATATTGTGGATTGTGGAATAGCCTCTTCGGAAGCCACTCTGAAAAGTATTAAGTATTTCAGTTTTGGTTGCCCATTCTTCCAATTTCTCCAGTAAGAGCGATGCAAAAAGCTTCCCTGTGCAGTCAAGCATTGAAAGTAGTCTAAAATTACAGGGATCCTTCCTGTCACCCCTCTTGAAGATAGGTATTAAATAGGCATGTTGCCATGATTTAGGAATTCTCCCATCCGCCAATACTTTGCCAAACAATATGCTTGCGAATTTAGCCCAGAATTCCGGCTGGCTCCTCAGCACAGCATTTGAGAGGCCGTTAGGCCCTGGAGCCCTGGACGACTTAAGCTTTTTAATTTTACAGATTAGATGTTCACTTGTTATGCTGAAAGGGACAGATCTTGGTGTCATTTTTTCTACCTGCTTGCCCACCTCATCGTTGGGGATATTACGGCGCATAAGGAAGTCTGTCCATTTGTTTGCACTTATCGGGTTGATCAGATCCTTACTACCGCTACCCCTTGCTTGGCCAAGTAGAGACCATATGCTTCTCGTGTTTTTGGAGCATATGGTTTGAACCATAAATTGCCATCGCTTAAGTTTTTGCTCATGTTTTTTTACTTTAATCCACGTTCTATATTTATACTCAAAGTAAGCAGCTGCAGATTGCCACCTTTAGAGTATGGTTGGAAATTGAAAGAACTCTGAACATCTCTATACCTCAGCATGGGTAATCGCTATTAGTGTTTAAAGATTAGAAGAATAGCAAGAGCTATAAAGGTTAAATTATGATGAGCTTAATGGTAACTCAAATTTTCGTTTGCTGTTAGTAATAATATGTAACAAGTAATAGGTTTCTCTTTTTTATCTTTTTTCTTCTTCTTCTTCTTATGCGTTTTTCTTTCATTAGTTTTATATTTTATAATGCATTTATATTTGATCTTATATAATTTATAAATATGTGAAAAGTTTAAATATAAACTGTAACACATTATTAATAAATAAATAAAATAAATAAAAATTGTACAATAAGGATGGCATTTGACTTTCTCCATGGCCACCTGTAAATAGCACATGGATTAAGCACAAAAATACAATATGGCACCTCTCTTCCTCTCTGGCTGTAAATAAGCATGTAGTTTAAACATAACAAAATTCTAAACAACACTTTCAATCAAGAAACAATAGAAACAAGTTAATCATTGCTACAAAAATTAAAAATCCATTTAAAGCACCTACTAATCTAATCATACCCTGTGACACTTACCAAACTAAGCCAACGCCAATCTGGAACTCTTGGTTCATTTCAACACATATTGTATGCATATTACAGGGCCTGCGGTAGCGGCCCTGTAGTTATGCTTAAGTTGCTCAACCCATATGAAGAGCACTTTTTTGGGCGGTTTATAACTATTCCCCATAGACCAATCCTTACAAGACTTTTCAAAAATAGTATATGGCCTGTCAGATTGATTTTGCAAAGTTTGGTGAGGTTTTGTCAAGGAGGGCAAAGTTATAGGGGAGGTCCCAAAATGTGCGGTTTTTCCCTTAGATGCAATGGGAAAAATGTTTGCTTGCGCCTAGAGCCCAAACCACTGGACAGATTTTCATCAAATTTGTGGCAAGAGCAGCGGCTTGGTCCCGAAAGTGTGCTTTTGTAATTTTGGTGTAAATCTGTCCACTAATTATTTTTAAAATGGCCAATAAGTAGATACAAAAAATGGGTGATATCCAAGTTCGGTCCGTGGACTTACTTCCCTGTTCAGTCCGCAGACGGTTCTCTGATTGGTCCAGAGGGTGACGTGATGTCCGCAGACATTGGACGTGCCAGCTGATTGGATGGTGTAAAGCGTGAGCTGCGTCATATTTATTGGAAAAGCCTGCCATGTTGGATTGGCAGACAGCGCCCGTTGTCCGCAAACATTGCGGTAAAAACATTTTAAAAAACACAACATTGCACTTGTCAAACTAATGGAACAATCTCAGCGGAGTTGTGGGGTGATGAGGATGGGATGGGAAATGGCCATAAAAAGCCAAAAACATTGTGTGTTTCTTCTCTGATGTCCGCAAACAGTCTGGGGCAGTCCTGTGATATTGGCGAACATCAAAGATGTTCGGGGGCATCTATGCTTACTTGTGCATTACAGGGTTGGCTTTTGGATGTCTTATAACTTTGGCGCAACTCAATGAAACAGCATGAAATTATGGAATGTCATTCTAGACCTGACTCTGAATGGTTCTGCAAAGTCTGTTGCTGTTTTGTCAAGAGGGAACAAAATTAGAGTGGGGGTCCCAAATATTTTAAAGGCTTGTAAATGTGATGCCATTTGACAAATCTGCACATCAGTTTGCAAAAAGATTGTAGACCTATATATGAATGTTTTTTGCAAAGATTGGTGGGATTTTGTCAAGAGGGGGCAAAATAAGAAGGGGGTCTCAATATTTTTAGATGGCTTATAACTTTGTTGGCGTTTTACGAATGTGGACAAATGTTTTCAGAAAGATTATAGACCCAACCTTGAATGTTTGTGCACCGTCTGAATGTATTTTTTCAAGTGGGGGCTTAGTTATATGACTATTGTATGTATGCACATTTTGACACATTTGAGCAAATAAAACATGGGTGGGTTTGTAGCAAACTCGTGAAGGAGCATTGGCAAGGACCTGAAAGCATGGTTTTGCAAATATGTCAGTTTTTTTTTTAAAGTGTTATAATGTAGGTACACAAAATAATGATGTACCTTTGGTGACTGAGGTATAGCCTGTGGCCATGGGCAGCAGCTAGATTGTCTGCGGCATGGCCTAAAGCTATGACCTGGACAATATGACTACTGGCCAGGACCACGAGGGACCAGCAATGGTGATAAAGTGGGCATGGCCACCAGGGACCGGCCTTTGTGGTAACATTTTTCAAAATTGGGACACGTTTGAATGGGAAAACAAAATGTGCTTGTGGGTACAGGTTGAAGTGCTGGATGGGATTGCAGCAATATGCACGAGGAAGGTCAGAAAGAAAATGAAAGCATGGTTTTGCAAATATGTCCTGTGTTTTATTTTTTCAAAAGTGCAAAATGTAATTACAGAACACAGTGATATAACATTGGTGTCTGGGCAAGGGGCCTGGTCGTTAGCAAGGATAAATGGGTACTATAATTTGTTTATTGGGGCATGCGGCATGGCCGAAGCGGTAGGTTTGAATGGGAAAAAAATGTCTGCTTGCGGTTACAGCCTGAAGTGGTGGACGAGTATTAGCAAGGATCTGAAAGCATGTTTTTGGAAATATGTTGTGTTTTATTTTTCAAAAGTGTAAGAATGTAAGTAGAAAAACTAGTCATATACATTTGGTATGTGGGAAGTGGGCCTGGCCCTCCGCAAATGTGTAATCTGATTTGCTTATTGGGGAATGCAGCTTGGCCGAAGCATATGCCCCATGGATTTGGAGACTGGTCATGACTGCAAGTCATGAGCACTGGCCATTGGTTACATTTTTAGGGTATAGTGGACACTGAACTAGGATGCAGGGTAGGTGCAGTGAATAATAGGGGTGTTTTGGTTTGGCTGGAGTCATGGTGGAGCCTTATGCTGTAGGCATTTGAACAATGATGTCCATCCCCAGCATGCACTACTGATAACGACAGACATAAGTATGTGTTGCAAAAAATATGTTTCTTAAAGGAGGTTTATAGTTCTTTCATATATATGAAAAGAGGAATGTTAAATTACTTTTATACAGTGATGTAACACCATGAAACAGGGATGTAACACCATGACACTTTTTGAGTTATAAAAACCTATTAAATTGACAGAAAACACTTTGTGAAAGGGATGTTACAGTTAAGATGCATCCCACCCTTGGGACTCCTCTGCTCCAGTAGTTAGCCAGTGGCATCCCACCTTGGCATGCCTTGGCATTTACCTCCTGGGTTCTCATGAGCACTTGCCCATTAGTACTGCTCCTTCTATTTATGCACTTCTCTCACTGCACAATGCATATGTGCATTTATAGGAGCATTGTATACAATTTGATTGTATAAGGAAGGGAAATGGAACTGGGGTGCTAATGGTCCTCATCCCCCACTGCCAGGTCGGGAACGGGGGACAACGGCCCTGAGCACTTGTTATCCACCCTCGCTTCTCTTGGGTCGATAACTTGAGATGCCGGGCTGTTATCCCCCGTTCCAGCTACTGGAACAGGGGATGAATTCCACGTTATTCCCATTAGCATAACACAAAATGCTAGTGGCATTTTTGGAGAATCTTATTGAGTCTATCTACTTAATTGAGAAATGTAAAGTAGATGGAGTCTATAAGATTATTTATTTCAGTAGTTCTTTTTTTTAACTGTGAAGGGTGGTTCCTAAAGGAACCATTTTTTTTGCAGGAGAGATCAGAAAGTAAGGTGGGGGGAAATGAGGGAAGAGGCACCAACTATTAATATGGAGGGGCAGGTGGACAGGTTGCACGTGTGTTACATTTAAGGTAGGGGTAGTGTATCTCATGGTACTTGATTAGAGCTTCAAAAGCATTTTGAAATTGCTCCCCCCTGCAGAGTGGTGTGTTGCAGTATATAGAGAGTACTGTTGTCTTCGAAAGATATGGATCAACATCCTATTTTATCACTTGCAAGGTAGCAAGTGGGATTTTGTGTCCCACAGAAGTAAACTGTGTGTATACAGTATTGGTTGAGGAAGATGAGGTGGAGGAAGACAGCCTAATACTTGCTAAGACAGGAACAACCTTTCTGAGAGCATTGTGGTGGTTGGATTTGGTGTGGTAGCACATGGAGGTGGTCCCATAGGAGTACTATCCAGGAAGTCCCATAGGAGTACAATGTTGCACTCAGTACATTTTACTTTGGTAGCTTTAGCATTCGGCACATTCCCAACAGTGGTAAAGAACTGCAAAACCCATGATTCTCTCGGGGTGCTAGAGGTATGCACTTCCTGTACCTCATCTCCTTGGTCCTCTTTATTGTCTTTGGAAGTACTGTGCTTTATTTGTTGTGTAGGTCCTCCAGCTGGTGATGGCGGCTGTTGTGGCTCTTGGGGGGTGGATGGTAATAGCTGATCCCATTTTTAGGATAAATAGCAGTTTTGCTCATATTCTTCCAAGTATGTGCACTGTGCAAGATTGTTAATGGATAATGAGTAAGAATAGGTGTAGGAGTTCTGCAAGGATAGATTTTGAGCTTAAAAGTTCCTAGATCAGTAGGAAATGCAGTTTGTGAAGCACGGACCCATTCACAAAGTGCAGATGCGTTCACAAACACGTCATCATGCCGTGCATGTTCACATGGTCATGTGACACTGTCCGGAAAGTCATCGATGACATCAGACGTTTGTGGACAATGACGAACACAGAGAACGTTGCAAATAGTGTTTAGAAGTGTTACAGATTATGCTAGAAGGTGGGGAATGGCACAGTTTTAAGGTGAAACTTTGTAAATTGGGCACAAATTATGCTATATTGGGGTAAGTATGATAGTAGTATGTTGTCGGAGTTTCAGGGTGCACTGGTAAAAACCTATGAAATGTACTGAAAAAAGTTTGTTAAAGGGACATTATGGTTACAAGTAAAACCGAAAACCCCCAGAAATTCACCAGTTATGGTACACTAAGCAACCAAACCTTGAGCCACCACCGTGCACTGCTAAGACTAACACCCAGGACATGAAAGATGACATCCCAAATGTCATTGATGACATCACTGATGACATCATATATTACATTCATTTTAATAAACAGTCCCTACAAGGGGTTGAGTTTTTAAGGTTGGAAACAAGATGTTGGGGTGATTGAGAGACATATCATGAACTACTTAATGTATTAAAAAATGTACTCATGTAAACACATCATTATATTCTAGTGTGTGTTGTTGTTAGTAGAGGCACCTACTCATACATACATAAAGGCAACGGTTGCAGCATGAACCAAAGAAGTAAGATATATTTAATCTGGTAATTTCCGATAGTAAAATAATAAATGCTACCTTATGAGAGTCTGAGTGACGTTAAACATGGAAAAAATAGGTAACAATTGAAAACTTACCCCACACTTGTGTTAGTAGAAAGAATACATATAAAAAAACACACAATGCATACAAATTAGAGGTACATACAAGGAAACTAAAGTAAGGAAGAAAGAAACTACAGCACCAAAAGACTACAATAACATTAGAGTTAATCATCATGTACACAAATTAATTGTGTTTGAGGCATGCTTATTGACCCAAATATGTGCTATATGAGCTCAGATTAAACTCTAAGGAAAGCACTTTTAGAACAGATAAAAAGGTTAATGTGCAGATATATAGCATTTTTGAATTTTTTTTGAAATTCCCATTGTCAGTAAAAACAAAAACCTAGCCTAATCATGTCAGTAAACAAAAAGAAGTGGTCCAGATATGTGATGTAATCAGTGATGTCATCAATGACATTTATGATGTCATCTTTCATGTCCTGGGTGTTAGTCCTAGCAGTGCAAGGTGGTGGCATGAGTTAGGGTTGCTTAACTTACCATAACTGATGAATTTCTGAGGTTTTTCGGTTTTACTTGTAACCATAACATACCTTTAACACAGTTTTTTCATTGAATTCCATGGGTTTTTATTAGTGCAACTTAACCATAAAGTTCCTTTAACAAAGTTATTTCAGTGAATATACATATATATATTGTTTTACCTCTTGTGCTAATATTTACCCTGTTTCATCCCCTTTTTACATAAGTCTTAAAATATACTCAGTTACTTACCTGTTGTACCCTCCTTTTACCCCCTTTTTCCAATTAAGTTACATTCATACTTACTCACCTGCTATGGTAGATTTCTTCAAGGTAACAGTGCTTCATTTCCTGAATACAACTACACCTTTTACTCCCAAGTAGTTCCTCCAGCTTCTTCAAGCCTTCTCTCATCATGCTTCGGGTGAAATGGCTTAATGTGGTTGACATGAACAAATTGTTCCACAGTCAACTCTCCTTCCTTCATAGCAATTTGGTAGACCACAGGTGAAACCTTATCCACAATTTTAAATGGCCCGCGCCAGGACGCAAGATATTTGGCATTTTTGTGTTTACCTTTCCCACAGTTAATAAATTATAAATTTGGTTGCCTGCTTCATATTCTCTCACAGATGTTTTCCTGTCAGATTATGATTTTACACCATCAGCAGCTTTTTCCAAATTCTGCTGCATGTAAAAGCATGTTGCAAGTGCTTTTTCAGCTCATCCAAATATTTGTGAACTGTGGCTGCATTTACCAGGACCTGTTCATTGGTCCTGTAAAGCAAATGTTGTGGCAAATCCATCTTCCTGCCTGTCAAAATCTCAAACGGACTGAGGTTTGTGGATCTGGACGTTGTTGACCTAATGACCATTAGCACCAGGGGGAGTTGTTAATCCCAACTGGACTCTGGACTCTGCCTCAGGTATAAACTTCTTTAAAATATCAATAATTGACCTGTTGCATCGTTCCACACCCCTGTATGAAGAGGGCCAGTATTAAATGTGCAATTTCCACTTCAAACCCAAGATTTGCCACATCTTTCTTATCACTGCACTAGTGAAATGACTCCCATGGTCTGATTCCATCCTTTGAGAAAATATGATTGACCAGCAAAGTGGCTGCTGTTTGCACAGTGCAATCAGGGGCTGGTATTCATTCCAGCCACTTGGACATTAAAAAAAGTAACAGTCAACAAATACCTGTTTACACGTGCTGACCTTTGCAAGGGACCTACAAAATCGATTTGCAAATCTGACCATCGAAGTGTCAGACCTCTTTTCATTAATGGCGCCCTGTGTGTTGGGGAAGTAGCTTGAAACTGTGCACACACCAAGCATCCGTACATCCTGGGACATGTGGGGCCAATAGGTATAATCTTTTAAAATGCCCAAACTTTTCTGGGCACCCCTGTGACCTGCAGTTATGGCATCATGGCCATGTGACAAAGGTACTTCCCATGGATTTGGCCTGACATGGATTCCCAAATCATCAGCCCATCTTGTAACCAAATTCTCTTTTTGTTTTTCAACACCCTCATACTTCTTTCCTTTTGAAGTCTTCCTCAGTCAGAGGATTTTGCTCTGCATCTAGCAAGTGGCTATACAATAAGCCTAAAATAAGATCTTCTTTCTGTGCCTTGATCAAGTCTTGATTGGGAGTATCAAACCTCCACTGCACCACAGGCTTTTCAACTATTCCCTGAGATTTGGAGCGTGTTATTGCATCCACCTGGATGAATAGGAAACAACTCCTTCATCACAGCCCAATCCTGGCTAAATGATCTGCTTTGTCATTCCCTTCCTTGTCTTACCCTGGTGTTTTCAAATTACCTCATATCTTCCTCCAATGGATAATCATGTCATTTTCGGAAACAAGTTTATGTATGGCTTGGGTTATTTTGCCATATTTAAGTGGTTTCCTGTTATAAGTGAGCATTCCTCTCAATGTCCACCCATGTAAATATTCCACAAACTATTTCGGGGATAATCAGAATAAGTAACTAAAACTATTTCTTTAAGTTGATTTTCTACTGATGTGGATATTGCCTTATACATGCCAGCCAGTTCTGCCACTTGACTGCTTTTGAGGCCCAATCTCATGCTTATCCCCCTCAGAATGCCATTACACTTGACCCACACATTTCCTATTCCTGCTACTAATTCCTTTTCAGAATCATCTCCCATGTGGTATGCACATACATCCACCTACACAGTTGGGAGATCCCTGCATGTTTCCTCATTGAATGCCTTGTGTGGGAATTGTTCAAATTCACTTACATTTATTTCTAGCTCTATGTCTTCAGGTGCACAGAGTGCTGCACAATCATATAGGTCTCTTATTCCTTGAGCAACAAGGTTCTTTTTGTTCTGTCCATATCTCACCTCCACTGACAATCCCTGCAACGCCAACGTCCATGAAGTAATTCTTGACTGGGCTAAATTCCCTGATCTGATCCTTTTGCTTTGTAAGAATTGCAGAGGTTGGTGATTTGTCTCAACAATCACCCGTTCCCCTTGAATAATGGGGCAGAAGTGTTGTAATGGCCAGACAGTGGTTAAAAGTGCCTTTTCACATTCACTAAATTTGGTCTCTACCTGTGACAATGCCTTGCTGTCATATGCATTGGTTTTGTTGTTTTTCATTGTGCTGACATACATTGATCTGTGAGTCCTATTTCTATAATGAAGTCTTGATTCTTTATTGGATATGCTAAACAAGGGGCCTTTATCAAACAGTTTTATAACTTGGCCACAAGCCTCACTTTGTTCCTTTCCCCATATCCAGGGTACTCCCTGCTTTAGCAATTTGGTCAAAGGTTGTGTGATTTCTGCATAATTGTCAATGGATTTTCTGGTGTAACTTGTCATTCCTAACAAGCTTTTCAAGCCTTTCAAATTGGTGGGATCTTTTAGTTTCTGAATGGCTTTCACTTTTTCTTTTGTTGGTTTAACCCATGTTCTGTCACTTCATGGCATAAAAGGTTTACCCTTTTTCCACACCTCTGCACTTTCTGTAAACATACCTTTGCTGCAGTCTTTTGTAACTGACCAAGCAAATGTCTAATTTCATTCTTGATTATCTCATCATACACATAAACTATGGTTCCTCTCTCAGCTGCAGCCGGGAGTGCCCTGCTTAGGAATATCCCAAGCTCACTCCCCAAATTTTCTAGTGTAAGTGCTGTCCAGGCAGCTGTGGTGGGGGAGATTGTCAACAGCTGAGCAGGGAGGGAATCCTAGCCTTGCAGAGCGAGGGCACACAGAGACAAGCATGGTTTAGGTAAGATCCCAGCACAAGTGTGGTGCATGGGATGAATGTTTTATGAAAACATTTTATAGACGGCTGGAGGCTGCTGAACTTTGTTCTACATTAACAAACATGGGTAGTTTTGTATCTGTATTCTCCAATGTCCAAGAAGCAAGTTTCAAACAAGACAACTTTCTACAACAGGCTTCTGGACAACTATCATGAAAGGATAATTGAAGTTCATTGTAAAACAAAAGAGGAAAGCTTTCTATCATGGGGACAATGTTACCATGAGATGTGCTACGAGCTGTGTTGGAATCTGAAGAATAGAATTTTTCTTCAAGTTGGAAAACTCACAGTTGTCAACATGCTGTTTGTATTACTCATAAATTCTAATTGCTTATACAGCGTATGCAAAAGAAGTAAGTCTGCCTTGGTCTAGTTATTGTGTGTCCTAGTTATTGGATAGCTCAGGGGCAACCTGCTCGCCTTGGAAGCAAGACGATTTGGAGCAACACAGGTTCGATCCCCAGGTCTGCGCTTAGAAATCTTTGGGTATTAAGCACCTTATAAATAACTAATTACAATGACAATATAAGCAGGCACAAAGCTAAGGAGGAATTATTTTTTAATGTTTACGGTAAAAAAGCAATCTATACCAAAATCCTGTGAATTGGGGCAAATCATAAAGAGCTGGTTTCACATATTAAAGTCTTTAGCTGATCTGCTTAGTCTATGCAGAGTTTTTACCCCCAATAGTTTACCACCAAAAATGGAAAATGGGTCATAGTGACACCAAGTCCGTTTTTTAGCTGACTGCTCATGATCCTAATAAAAGAATTACAACAGGTAGTCCTGTGGGTCTGGGGTACACACAATACCCTAAAATGACCAGGTCAGCTTGGAAATTGGTTTCCGCACAGCACACTATTATGTTAGTTTGCTAATGGAGCGACTCCAGACTGACTGGATCCCTGCCTATTCTCCAAGAAATGAAAAGCCTCATTTCAAAACTAAATAGAACAGTGAGAAACCCCAGATTGTCCCTAAATGATACATGGTAAAGACGGCTGAGGGAAAAGGGAATGCTAAAGTGACAAAGATACAGGTGCTGACTTAAATATTGTGTCTCCCAATTATACTGAGTACCAACGGAGAAGTAATTTCCTTAAAGCCCAGTGGATTTTGTATTGAGATGCGAGATTTCAAACTGAATGCCTTTGCTGCCACTTTCAGAATTGCTTTTGGAAAATTAAGCACCATTTAAATAGAATCAGTGGTTTAAGACATTGTGGAATAATTTGGGCCATAGTGTATTCATGACACACTATTATCTAAGGAGATATCGTGCATAATTACCGCCTTAGATGGCCCAGGCATACATTAGTTGTTTGTGCAACAAAAATGAATATAGGGAATTAGTTCTACTCTCCAAGAAATGCATGGACAGCCCTATGTGTATTGTGATAGGGAATGGATGTTTTAACATTGTGAATGTTACTGGAGAAGATTACATCTCTAGTCCAAAAATACAGGGAGACAGAAAAGCTACACACATGGGCACATTAAAAGCTGTGCATGCATATACAGATTGAAAGTAAAACAAATGTAGTGAAAAATGTCACACACAGGTATTTAAAGTTGTGTGTGTGTTCACCTGTATTTTGAAAGTCACCCACACATGCTCATTGGAAGATGTACAAACATATTTTGAGAAGTTCACAGACACATGCTCAGTGTAGAGTGGGAGATCACTGAGGTCACTGAGGTCACTGAGGTAATTATTTTCTGAATCCAAACCTGCTGGAGCCAAATGCAAGCCACCTTGAATCTGGGTTCGGTCCAAGGACCCACTTCCCTGCTCGGTCTACAGACAGGCCTCTGATTGGTCATGGGGCTGACGTGAGGTCCGCGGACATTGAACGCGCCTGCTGATTGGTTGGTGAAAAGCGTGAGGTGCGTCATATTGTCCGAAACACACGCCATATTGGTTCCGCGGACAGCTGCAACTGAACTCGGACGGATTCATGGGGATAAAGTCTGGAAAACACATCTTGGGTCATTTGGTGTTTGAAAGAGAGGCTGGGAAGGGTTGGGAGTTGAAAATAGATCATATGGGGCTCTTTGTTTAGGTGGAAGAAGAGTGTATGGGTGACACGGTAGTCCGCGGACACCGCAGTGGTCCACAGACACCGCTGTAGTCCACGGACAGCTTGAGACACACATTTGGGGTTATTTGGTGACTGAAAGAGGGCTTGGGCGGACAGCTTGGGTTATTTTATGACTGAAAGAGAGCTTGGATAGACAGCTTGAGACACACATTTGGGGTTATGTTGTGACTGTAAGATGGCTAGGCCAGGGTAGGGGAGTGGAATCGAGATGATATGGGGATATTTTCATAGGTGAAAAATAGGGTTGGCGGTCCATTTCGATGTCTGCAGACGTAATTTGAATTTGGAGGTTGAGGGCGAGTTGTGGTGTGGTGGGTGTGGCCACCGGCCACAACTATTATAATAATATGTGTACAGAAAATGAATCTGGCCACTGGATACAATCATTATATTGATGTGTGTATAGTAATTACAGATAGTGTACGGACAGTATATTTTATTTGTAACATGGTGACATAATACAATTGAATAGTACTTTTGATTGCTGTATCATTGGGGGTACAGGTTCAGTTTGTTGTACATGGTAATGAAGGAGAAATATTTGCTTCTTTCTCTGTGAAAAAAACACAGCATAATATGTTAGGCAGGATAGTGTACACTGTCTCATTGCATACAATGTGAGATATTCATGTACTTTTTAGACCCTCATAATTGGTACATTCCAAGTACTATGTTTGAAACAACATGACTGTGTGTTCTCCACAGTTGTTGTTTCTGTTTTCATAATCATTAGATCATTGGGAAAAAAATACATACAGGATTTAAACAAAACCTACTACATTTATGTGAGTTTAACTTTCACAGTATGATTGTTTGAAGTGTGCAGTACTTAAGGGGAAGTTTAAAGTGCAGAAATAAGTGTATTTGTTGTTACAAGCAGTGTTGCAGTAGGAAGAATCGTAATGGTGTGTTTGCAATGATTTGTAATGAAGGATATGTTTGAAGTACTTAGATACCAGTTGGTATATTCTATCTGTTCATAGTTTTGTAGTTCTGAAGGGTATTCTTTGAAGCAGTTAGATACCTGCTGGCGTATTCTAACTATTTTGCTATCAAAAAGCAGCATTGCAGTACTATCGATGCAGTTAGATATGAGGTGGCATATTGTAACTGTTTATAGTTCTACAAGTCACTGGGGGTCATTACGAGATTCTCAGTAGGGGGTTAACGGGGTTGGTAGAGCTGCCAGCCCCGTTAACACCCTACCGCCTCATTACGAGTTCCGCTCGCGGGACCCGCTAAGGACGCCTGGTTTTTACCAGGCGTCCTTAGTGGGTCCCGCGAGCAGTCGAGCATGTTAACAACGGGCCCGTTGCATGCTCTCCATTCCTATTCAGCGCTATAGGGGCTCGAATGGGGATGGGTTCCTGGAATGGGGAAATACCAGGCCCTCCAAGGTTGGAATGGCCCGGTATTTCCCCATTCTAGGAACCCGGTACCCGGAATGGGGGTAGCAATGCCGCAAAAAGCGGAATGGCTACCTCCAAGGTCATAATGACTAAACTTTCTAGACCCTCATAATCAGTACATTGTAAGTATTATGTTTGAAACAACATTACTCTGTGTTCTGCACAGTTCTTGTTTCTGTTTGGATAATCCTTGGGTCATTAGGAAAAAAAATCTATACAGCATTAAAAGAAACGTACTACATTTAGGTGAGTTTAACTTTCACAGTATGTTTGTTTGAAGTGTGCAGTACTTAAGGGAATGCTTAAAGTACACTAACTATTGATAGTTTCACATGTCAGTGACTAAATTTAGTTTTAAGGAATATCAAGTAGGCATTTGTTAGATTTGCTGGTAATCTCTGTTTTAAAGTAATATAAAGTGTTGTTGCATTCACACCAACCACATCTTTTTTAATGTATGCAGTATAGTGAACTGCAGTGGTTCTGGCACCATTGTGGTAGATTATGCCTACTGTTGAGAAGGTTTCCTTGCCAAGAGATTCTTGCCCGTGTGTGAAGCTAGTAAGCTTGCAGTTGTTTTACCCTGGAGATAAATACTATTTTTTAATAGACCTCTGACATCTTCTTGGTTTGTCCATGTCTTTGAACAGGATTTTTGTTCTTTCCAATGATTTGTATCCAATTTTAGTTAAACTTCAGCCTGATAAAACCTTGGATTTTTGGCTTGACTTCATGGCTCCTCCTCTACAGAGCATTGAGGAAGAAGCCAAATCCATAAGGAGAATATTAGAAGAGTATCTTATCCCTAGAGAAGCAAGCTAAAGGCTGTAGCCCATGGAAGAATCCATGTAGATCCAAGAAAAGACAGAGGAAAAGAAGGTGAGAGGGGCACCACATTCACAGAGAAGTACAAACGCTGTGTGTGGTGAACCAGAAGAGCCTGTTTGTCCAGTGAGGAAAAAGGGTCATTTACAAAAACAAAACAAACGTAAACCATCCTACTAGTTAGGCCTTGCGATAATTCGGACCTGGCAAGTGCTAAACATGAAATGATGGGGTGGAGGGTAGGAGGGGAAGTGCAGGGAGAGGAGGAGGGAGCAACACTATAAGGGAGGTAAGAGAAGGGACATAATGCAGGTGAATCAGTTTAACAAGAGCAAAGACGGGAGTGACAAGACCGTGCAGTGGGCAAGAGTTGGGGAGCCTTATCACAAGGTGAAGGGGGAGCAACAATCAAGTATGCAGGTAGAAAGACAGCGGTGAACACAGGGGAGCACAATACAGAGAGTACACCACATGGTGCAGGAGGAAACCTCAAGTAAGTGGCAGCAGGTAGGCTAAAACAGCAACAGTGAGATGGCATAGTACGATTGAAATTAACATCACAGAGAGTCGAGCAAGTACACAACCATGGGACAAGGTGAGGTCTAGCAGATTAAAAAGATTAAAGTAAGAGGGAAAACAAGTGGTGAACATCACAATAAACGTTGGCTGAAATCAAGTAGGTGGTGACAGGCCAGGCAGCAAAAGTAGAAGCTAATGAGCAATTATTTGGCTGATGTAGCACAGAATAACAGCATCAGAGTTTAAATGGTCCAAGTGTCAAACAGTGGCTGCAGGCTGCTAAAGGCACAGAAGGATGATGATGTAAAGAGAACGTTGGATTACTAGACAAAGTGCGTGGACACATGGAACTGGAGGATAGACTGTTTCAAGACAGGGTGAACGCAGTTCAGGCGGGGGACAAGAGAGAGAACTAGTGGCAAGGCGAGTAGCCGCAAAGGACAAGCAGTAATTAAGAGATACGACTACATAGGTGGGGGAGTCAAGGTAGTGCTGTAGGAGCGGCTCGACAGGTGTAGGAAATCAGGAAGTGGGATGGACAGCCAGAAGGTGAATATCATGCTTCTGCATCTCTACCTCTGGGTGGCACAGTCTTCAGACCCATGGGTTGTTTTCTACCACCTTCAGAGAAGCCCCTAAATCATTATTTGACATTTCCTTTCCGAAATCTGTATTTCCGGAAACATGGACCTAAATTCCCATAATGCACCTTGCGGCAGTTCTCCTTTCCTGGTTATTCCTATGCATCAGTGTTGGAACCAAAAACCATCCCCAGAAGCCCTGGAGATCACTGCTACTTTCACCTTCCCAGGACCAGAGAGGGAGGAGGCAGATTACCTTCAGGTGTGCTGCTCCAGGTGGTGCTAATTAGCCTGCTTCAGTACATGGCAGGGCAGTATTTAAGCAGCTGCCTGCAAGTTCTCTTGCAATGAGTTTGTTCCCAGACCTTTTTGCCTTGAGCCACAATATTCTGCTGTTTATTGTTGCTGTCAGATCCTGCTCCTGTTCCATTGCCCGGTACTCCCTGCCTGGCAGCCCTGCCACTCTCCTCTTCCTTCTGCCCTGCTCATCTTGGCTCACTGCCTTGCAGACTGCTACTCTCCTCTGCCTTCTGCCCTGCTCTTCTGAGCTTCCTGCATTGCAGCCCTGCTCCTCTGTTGCAGTCACTGTTCCCTGTCTGCAGCCCCTTATTCTCTACCCACTATTATCTGTCTCCCTGCCTGCTGTTCCATCTTCCTTTCCTTCAGTCTCTGTTTCCTGGCTTTAGCTTCCAAGTACCAGTCCTGGGTATCCTTGTATCCGTCTTCTGTCCTGCCCTTGTTATCACACTTCAGAGCTACAGTTTCCCTGTTATCTGTCTTCAGTCCTGCCCTGGTTGTTCCCATCCAGATTTACAGTTCCTGATTACCAGTCTGCAATTACAGTCTCCTGTATTATTGCAAATAGATTCTTTTCTACTTGATTTTCCCCTTCTAAACCTTGCTTACTTGACTGCATAGTTATCCCTATAATTTATGTTACTGTTCTTGCCCTCACGTGTGCTTCTGTTATTCCTTTGTTCAGAGTTTGCCTGCTGGGTTTCCCAGCAGGCAATCTCTGCCCCTTGTCTTGTCTTGTCTTGTCTTGTCTTGTTTTACTTCTAGTCTATAGTGAATTAAATGTAACAGTGTGTTGTGTTGTTTTCTGTTCCCTCAGATGGCATCCGTTGTAGGTTCCGGCTGGACCCATACCGGCTTGTCTCATGTAAGTACACTCCTTTTTGTGCCCTAGGGTCCAGACACAGAAGGCACTCCTGCTTCCCCTTCCCCTTTCCAAACACATTATCAGTATTATCAGTAGTTAATCCATCTGCATAATCCACATAAATATCATCAAATCAGTATACATTATGGTCAGTAATGGTAATTCATAGTCCATTTACATATACATCACCCACGTTATCATCATGCAACCAGTGTACGTTATGGTAAGTATACATGAGAACCAAAGATGTAGCAAGTATCAAGACATAATAGGTAAAATATCGATATACAATTGTATAATGTTGCTAGATCAGCAATAAATGTGTTATACGATGTCATATTGGTAGAGGGCGAGAGGAAAAAGAGATAACACATTATTGTTATTTGGTCAGCCTAATTTTACTGTTATGAATGGTATCATCACCTAGTTTTTGTCCCACTGATAATATCTGTAAAAGTATAAGGTTTACGCAGGGCATACGTTTTGTGCTCTGATCTCCTCCGACCTCTCCCTCTCCATCCCTCTGACCACTCCCCTCTCCTGGAGTGATCACTCCCTCTTTTCCTCCCATCTCTCCCTCTCTACCCCTCAGGGCAAGCCAACTCCAACTCTGTCACTTACCTTCTTGGTCATCCGACCCGTGAAACGTGTGTCAGTTGAGGCTTTCACCGCCACTTTCTCCCCTCCTCCTCCTCCAGCTGACTCACATCCTGACACAGCCCTTTCCATGCTCTACTTTTCCATCTCTGATACTGAGGGTGTTCTTGCCCTTGTCATGAGGATACGCTTGAAGCTCAAAGCAAAGTGCAACTCTTGGTATGACTCCGACCTAGCAACCCTTAAACGCAAGTGTAGGGTGGCTGAGACGAAATGGCAGCCTTCTTGTACATCCTCTGACAAACTGGTCTGCCGCCTGTTCCAAAGGCATTACTGGCTCCTTGTCCGAACTAAGAAGAGAGCTCACATCCAAGCCTGCATCTCTGCAGCCTCTAACTACTGTGCCAAACTCTTTAATATCTGCAAGGAGATGGCCAACCTTGCTGCAGTCTCTACCTCTCCTGTGGCCTCCCAGGCCCTTTGCATGGCCCTTGCCTCTCATTTCATCTCAAAAACCCAGGATATCCTGCCACCCTCCCATCCTCTACTCCTCTTCCTCTTCTCTCCCCTCTACATTTGGCCATCCTACAGCTGGCCCCTCCCACTTTCTCTTCCTTTCCTCTTTTCTCCCCCGACAAGTTTTCTAGACAAGTCCGATCTATGAAAGTCTTGTAAAAGCAGGTTCTTCCCTGTTTGTCTAAAACCATCAAGGACCACATTGACACCCTTGCTCCTGTTCTGGCCGACTTCTGCAAACACTCCTTCACCTTTGGAGCCTTCCCTGTCCCTCTGAAGCACTCTCTTGTGCACCCTCTTCTAAAGCAACCCACAGCCGACCCTTCATGCCAGGCTAACTATCGCCCAATCTCCATCACTCCTTTCCTCTGCAAACTCCTGGAAAGGCTGGCCATCTCCCAGCTTAATCTTCACACCAATTTGGCTGGTTGTCTCCATGACCATCAGTCGGGCTTTAGAGCTTCCAGAAGCACAGAAACTGTTCTCATGAACAACCGTGAAGACCTGCTCTCCAACCTTGACTCTAACATCCCTTCTGTCCTCATCCTACTCGATCTCTCGTCTGCCTTTGATACGGGTAACCATGCAATCCTGCTCAACTGTCTCTGTGACAACCTGGTTATCACTGATCAGGCCCTGGCCTGGCTGACCTCTTTCCTCTCTGATCAGCCCTCCCAGGTCCAACTTGGGTCCTTCATTTCCTCTATCTCACTCTCTACATGTTGTGCTCCTCAGGGGTCTAACCTCTCTCCCTGGCTGTTCAACCAATACCTGGCACCCCTTGCCCACCACATTGCCACGCTCTGCTCCAACTTTCAGTGCTATGCAGATGACACTCAGCTCGTCTTCAGGCTTCCCTCCGCTACCTCCGCTCTTTCTCTAATCTCTGACTGTCTGTCCGCTATCCAGGAGTGGTGTGCCGCCAATGATCTTTGCCTTAACACCAGCAAGACTGAGATTCTCCTCATCGGCAAACCTGCACCCTTCTTTCCTGTCACTCTCTGGCCGGCTTCCCTTGGCCCTCTTCCTGCTCCCACCTTTGAGTCTAAGAACCTTGGGGTCATCTTCAAATACACACTCTCCTTTTCTCCTCACATCTCTGACGTTTTCAAGAAGTCAGAAGCTTACTGTCTCTCGAGCTCTGGTTCTCTCTAGGCTTGACTATTGCATCATCCTCTTTCTAAATCTGCCTAACTCAACTCTCCGCCCTCTGCAACTCATCCAGAACGGGACTGCGAAACTTGTCCTTGGCCTCAAGCCCTGGTATCGTATCTCTCCAGCCCTGAAATGTCTTCATTGGCTCCCAGTGGCTGCAAGGATTAAATGCACAACCCTTTGCATCGTCCACAAGGCTTTCTGGGGCCTGGGTTCAAAATACCTTCATCTCCCCCTCCGTAAATACATTTCCACTCGAGCTCTTCGCTCCTCCACCTCCAACTACCTCAGAGGCAGTTGCTTCTCCAAGCAACGAGTTGGTGGGTAGATCTCTTTCCTCAGCTGGGGCCTCACTCTGGAACAGCCTCCCTGCCACTCTAAAACGGTTCCAGAAGCACCTCAAGACCTTCCTTTTTGCTTCTGCCTTTGCTCTTCCTCTTCCCTGCTAATCTGTCTGCTTTGGTACCCTGCACCTGGTTACCCTCTGACTTCGGGCCCAGGTTCCTGCCGACCCAACCACTCACCCACACTGCCTCCTGGCAACCTCTGCACTGGTCTGGATCTGTTACCCTACAGTCCCCTTACCTGCACTTATCAGACACCCCTTGTCTGCGTGTTAAACCCTGTACTGCCAGTTGTTGTTTTTATCCCTTGCTTAGCACTTTCCACTTCTCTCCTCCCCCTGCACTTTCCCACTTACCTCTCCCCTGCACTTGCGGGTTCCCAATAAGGCTGGCCTAGTAAGATCTTTGTTTTGTACACCCTTGTTTCCCCTCCCTTGCCCCGTCGCGCTCTGAAACACTTGTGTATGAGCGCGATACAAATAAAATATCATATCATATCAAATGATATGCCTCTTTTATTTTGCTGTAATCATGGTGGCTAATTGTGCTGGGTGACGCATCCCATGTGACTTCCTTATTCTTGCTTTCTTCAATGTGTAAAGCATTGTACTTACATCGAGATGTGAGCACGTAATAAACACATTTATAAAAACGAATTCATGAATGCATTGAACAAGTGATACATGCCACTGCATGCATTTTAGCACAACTGGAGCAAAATAATTCAGAAATACAATGGGCCTCATTATAAGGTTACCGGTCTGGAAACAACAGTACCGGTAAGCTTGGAATGGATGGTGCCGGTGCATCCGTCCTCCCCATTCCCTGGCGCCCGGCAATGAGGAATTAACGGGACCATTTTTACCAGCACGGCTACCACCGGACTTATAACGAGGCCCAATGTATCACAACAATCATAAACTCCACTTAGTAGTACAGTTTATGTAATTTGGCTCCCAGATGTTTTTTTTACAAACATAGGCACAACAATTACAACACATCTACTCTCGTAAATGCCACATTGTGTGACTTAACATTTTCATTATAAGTATGGAGGTAATGGTACCTGGTGGTATTTTTAAATACCTCCTATTGTTTAAATACCACCTCACAATAGGTTGCGATTAAATGGAATATGTACAGCTTGGGGTTCATATAATGTACTTCAAGTGATGAATAACCAACGATTTATTTTATATGTAGCACTTTGTTACCCCATGTTGTACTTTCTAAGTACACCATGCCTTAAACATCCTTTGTTATACCAACCTGTAATCAGTCTTTCTTCATATCATAAGGTGATCCAAATAATACATGTTTTAGCCATTGCTAAAGGCACATGCACGTTGAAAAGTAGTGAACAGTATTTCTCTTTCGATTATAAACGGTGTCTTTGTGCTTTTGAGACAACTCTTTACAGACATTCTTGTAGAATTTCGTAGCCAGCAGTGAGCTTTCAGCACAGGGGGGAATATGAGCTGCTTTGGCGAGGTCATCAGCGAGCCCAGCGGTAGCAATGTGTGCTGCTTGAAGCTGTTTAATTGATCCTAGTGGGAGACCGGCATAAAGTCAGTTCCCATTTGACATTTACCGTGCCTGTAGGTCCTTAAACACATCCAACTTGGGGAAGAGCACTCACTTCTGTTGAAAGCTTCATGTGAATTAAATATGTTCTAGCAGCCTGTTTATTCGGTCTGTGGGCTAGAGTGTTCACAGTAAAATACACACACTGCTGGCACAACACGGGTATGATTGTCCAGAGGGTTGGGATTCACATTGAGACACTGTCTAACCATCCACACAATGTTCAGACGGATATATAAGAGACTAGGGAGGTAGAAAATGCATGGCTCCATTGCAAGAGTTCTGCAGGTGTCCTAATAATAAAACCTTGGAGAAAGAGCTAGTGCCAGAGGGTGCATCACTAGACACAGGACCAAAATAGACAGGAAGTCAAGAAGAGCATATCCTATGTATAGAGGTCTAAGTGTACGAAAAGAAGTAGCAGAACTATGCTCCCTGCTGGCCTGCACCCGCTCCCCACAAATCCCATTGCCACCTCCCAGCCCCTAAACACACATCTGCTGTTTAAGAAGCCTCACGGCAGGGTTCTCAATTTCTGAAGGCCATTGATCTTAGTGAGAAGGGAAGGGGGGTGGGTTAAAGTAGTTCGGGGGGCTCTGCACAGTGTAAGGAGAATTCCACAATTTTGTTTCTCCCTGCATTTCTCTCTCCTTCCTGTCGCCTCCACTTCCTCTAGAGCAAAGCACTTTGGGTGTGATATCAGAAGGCAAAAGTCCACTTCTTTCATGAACAGATATGGGACCACTAAGGCAGGCTAGTTTTACTCCAATCACCTGTGGACTTTTACCTTTAAAAGAAGGGGTCTCCCACCACCTCTTTGATTCACTGTGGAACAACACCTGAGAAGCATTCACTGGACCTTTTTTGGAAATGTTGTACTTTCTAAAGCCGTCAACCACTGATGTGAAGAAGGAGCAGTACAAGGCAGAGGAGAGAGCTGCCCTGTGCCCATTCCCAGGGCACATTGGGAGTGACATTTGCTACTGTGAACCAGGACCTGCCATTCTGAACCAGAATCTTAGAGGGCTGGGAGAGCAGACCCTGAAAGCGCTCACTCTGTCCTGGAGCCCTGCAATTGGGTCTCACAGAACCTGCCAGGCGAGATCGGCTAAGGCTTCCATTCTGCCTCCTCAAAACTGGACAGATGGCAATCAAAGCAAATTCAACGCCAGTGCTACATTCTGTCACTCCTCCGAACCTTTGAATAATTAACTGCACATAGAGCCCAATCGACGGTGCATCATGGCCTTGCTAACCCCGACAGCTGCTAGGCTCAAATCAACTGCTTGATCCTGGGACCCAACTAGAACCGGTGGAGATTCACTTGGCGACTCAGACCAGGGGTTACACCGTGACTCAACCCAACTCGCCCCTCGAACTGCAACTTCACCGAACCGCACATCTGAGCAGAACAGAATCACCAATCAACCACTGCACATCGACTTGAACCGCTGGAGCATCACTCATCAATCCTTCCCAGTGATTACAACCCAACTCGACTTGGCCCGACCTCAAAGAGATACTTGTGTGAGCCCCGAAGTGCATCGCCGAAAGTCACCTTTGAGACCTGTAGAACTATGGCATTTGAACATGCTCAACGCCTTCTTGCTTCTCAGGCCCACAAGATCCACTGTGTCTGAACTGAGCTCAATCCGCTTACTTGATGCCGTCAACACACCAAAGAGCAGACACAAGGTACTGTCGACCAAGAACTGCCCCCTTGGTCCATTTGGCTCTAGGAACTGGATAGGTCACTTGTGTACATTTTTTCACCCAAAGACACATCGTTTTTGTAGTTTGAAAATGTGCTTATCACCCCTGTATTCATATTCAGAGTGCTACATTGTCCTATCTGTTGTATATTCTCTGTTCTTTCCTCAGGGGTGGGTTTTGTGTGGTGTTTTTGTATTTAGTTATTTTGCAGATGGCATGGTTTATTAAAGTATATTTATTTTTATAGAATCTTGATCTGGCATTCCCTTTATTTGAACTACTGTGCTTGCTGTTTGGGTCAGTACTGAATCACGTTCAACCCCTCATAAGAGCATAGCCTTCGCTCAACCCACGTTACCACAAAAGGCGAAGGAGGTCTATCTCAACAAGGCCTGTTTTACCTTTATGATTGCATTGGCTCTTGGTTTGTAGAAGGCTGAAGGCATGCCTGCCCGTGTTCATCCTTGTACTTCTGCAGAGCGGAATCCAAATTGTCACGTCTAAATACTTGGATGTGTAGTCCGATTTTTGTGATGGGAAAAGCAGAACTACACGCCCAAGAATCTAACAAAACAAATGACTGGATAAGCACCTAAACATCAGAATGGATCATGCTGGCCACTATGTTTCCTCTACCCCTTTCCCGTGTTCGCTCTCCTCTCCGGAGTATGGTCTGGATACATTGGGCATAACACGGCTGTCCAGGAAATCCTCAGAGCTTTGCAATCACTACTCTGGTGGTGACTTGGCACAGATGATCCTGTGCCAGCAAAGGTTGGGGAATAATCCTTGCATCAGTTTAACCCACACTTGGAGCGGGGGCGCACACGCGCGCGCAAACACACACGTTATCAGATTTAACAGTTCCATCAAGGATTCGAGTTTAGAGATTTCATTTCATAATTGTCTTTTTCATTTTGCCAAAATGTTACGAGTGGTTTGTGGAGTGCCTCATTACAAAAAATAATAAAAATACACTGGTTTCTCATTCAGTCAATCCTCAATCAACAGGCGGACAAAATCATTTAGTTACAGACATGTTTTTCCTAAGGCAGCATCCGGGACCATTCCCAAGTCACCATGCTTGGATGCTATGTATTGACAGACACCATTTAAGGCTTTTTATGGTTTATGAATATGCAGTGCCGACACGCCGTGCCGAAACGTCTGGATTGTAATTACGCCCGTGTTGAAAGACTTTCAGACTGAGTATGTTTCTCCCCCCACTCTGTAAGGTAGTTACAGTGTTATGCTCTCTACTCTCTCACATTGGCTTTTAACTTATATCCCTGATCTGTTGCTATTTCACGAATGCTCAGGGCTCGTGTTGCATTAAACACTGAACTCTGGAAGCTCATGTTACATTTTGAGACCGATACCGCCCAAAGGGAAGCGACTGGGCACGCAGCCCCAAGGATTGCAGCGCATGGCTCCTCCAGTCGGCGGGAAGCCTAGAAGCGAAATATGAAACGCGTCGAAAAATGCACGTGTAGCTACTGTATGTGTTCAAACATGGAGAAGCCACACCTTCCCCAAGGTGCCGGCCACACCGTTGGAAAAGGCTTCTGTTGCTGTTCGCATGCCCTGGGTATTTCACAGGGAAAGCGATTATCCGGGGCAGTTTTAGGCACACAGAAATGCACACTTGGGGAAATACGTTCCCTCCTTCAAGAATCGCATGTTTTAATTCAACGTCTTCTAACTGTACAACCTAAACTTTTAATTTCACCAAAATGCAAAATGTGTCGCACGGCCACTGCAGGAGGCAAGTAACCCACCATTATACACACATTTTGCCTCCCTGTGTAGTCACGTGACAGACTCCTCCATACAATAGCTTTGGGCGCATGACATCCCATAATACTTTAGCTGTTTTATTTTTGTGTACTGTAGGAATTGAGACAAATCTATCTATAAAAGCCAGATTTGTTTGTTTGTGGCAGGATTTGTGGCAAAGCGTTGTTCCTTATACAATGCCATACCGTTTCACCAATCTGCACCAAATTTTGCATTGTTACCTGGTAGGACCATCTGGACATTACTGGCTACATGACATATTGCCAACCCACCCCATTCCCTGGATTTCAGCACACATCAAAATAAGTTGGTTTGTGACTTGGCGAAGCATTGTTCCTTATACAATTCCACACGTTTCACCAATATGCACCAAATTGTACATAGTTACCTGTTAGAACCCTTGGGACTTTACTAGCTACCTGACACTTGGACACCCAACTCCTTTCCCTGGATTTCACCACCCGTTCACACATGAGACAATTGCCTGAAATCAGCAAAACATTAATGTGATCATAGAAGGACTGGTCCCGACACGAGGAGCAAAACTCGAAGGTTCAGGCCCTAGATGGCACGGTTTCTAAGATATTTGCACTGCAATGCACTGCAACGAACTGCACCACGCTAGGGTGAGGCGACAGGTGGAGAGAGAGCACAGAAGGTCCCAGTATGCAGCAGCACACCAACTCTCGCCTCCTCCCAAAGTCAGAACAAAGATAAGACATATCCTACACATTTCCCAACTCCTTTTTCAGTACTGTTCTTTACCATCCTAATGGAATTTCGGAAGTGATCTGTAAATTGTCAGATTTAACCATGCATTTGGAAACGGCATGGCAATTTGAAACCAAGGGCTGTCGTTCAACTTCGCATTTGCGACTCTGAAAGGAGGACACTGAAGAATCCTTTAGACTGTCATTTGGTAGCAGAAGCGTAGCGCCATGGAACACACATCCTCCCATACTCCACCAGCCTTACCCTGGCACACAAGAAGCCATTTAAAACGGGGAGATTGCACTGCTTTCTGAAGCCACAAATTCCTCCATTCGGCCTACATCTCCAGCGCACCATTTTGGAGCGCATAGGAGTGGACCAGGCACAAAAGTCCTCCGGCTTCTCTCTGGCGAATGAGGAAGATTTCTAGGGAAGGCAGTGTCCTCATTGATTGCTATCATCTAAACACTCAACCACAGGAGTAAGCCTGGCTCCCTGTGGCCAATGATCTTAACCTCCATTCTGTCCACAGTCAGGAGGTTGAAAGTGGAAGCCAACAATGTGATGCTGGAGCCACCAGACCCCCCAACTGGCACACAGAAGCAGTGCCTCTTTTTGGAGTACAAATGAGTGTACCATTCCCTTTAATCCTCTCACCAAACCCTGGCATGAAAGACCATTTCTGAGTTAGACAGCAGTGCTATTCGTTTAATCCAACCATGCTACTGGTATATTGTCCACCTATTCAGGTGTCACACCTCCAAGCATCATGGTAAAGGGTGGCATTGTTCAGGGCATAGCCTGTTTCGGCCCTGTTAAGGCTTAGAAGGACCAAGGCTGCCCGCTCCACTTTCTGCCTTGGTGACCATCATCAACATGCGTCCATGTAAGTCTCCTCCTGCATATATGGTCATTGATTTATTACAGGTGCTCTAATAATATTTTTCTACCACAATACTCCAATGTACCGTGCTTCGTATGCCTTTGGTCGCTTATGGTTCTGCTCATCTCAATTGTACTGGTATACTTGCTTTTTCATCACTTAAGGTCCTGCACATCTCTTTTGTCCTGTAATACATGCCTTTTATTTGCATGTGCCCCCACACATCTCTATTTGTTCTGTAATACTTGCTTTTTGATTGCCTGTGGCCCTCTGATTGTAATCTGCACACTAAAGGCCTTACCTTTGTCACAGAATTTACGTTGACCATCTTCACCTACGTGCTTCTCAAACCACACTGAAGAGAGGGTCCCTGGAATGCTCCTCTTGATCCCCAAAAGCATGACAGCCCGAAGATCAGAAATGCAAGATGCCATTCATTATTTGCCTCAACACTGATCATGGATGCGGGTGCCTCAATGGACCTGATTGGCTACTAATAAATATCTTGACATCATTAGAAACACCACAACATACTATCGTTAGCCACGAAGCAAACACCCATCCCTGCACGAAGTAACATGGACACACACGTGCACACACGAAGAACACGTTTACACAGTTTTGTAGATAGTGAACAGATACATATACAAACTGTCAGAAGCCTTTCCTTTTCATTAGCAAAATGCACAGATGCAAGAAAAGCAGGAGATACCGAGCAAGCTTGCAGCCGCTTATTGCAACTAATCATATGGAAATACAGGGTCGTATAAGGAACCCGGAAGAACCAAGTACCACTAACCCAGAAGGAAGATAATACAATATAGGCATATAGAAATCATAGCACAACTATACTAGAATTACATGAAGCCACAGGACTCAGAATATAGGACGAAGGAAAACAGATTTTGCATCACACTGTCCAGGGCTGGTGCTCGCAGCCAAGTTCAGAGATGAGCAGAACATTCCTAGCTCCAGGGACAGGGAGCCACCTGCGAAATAGCAGAATAAATCCTGACTAACTACAGACAGAAAAGCTCAATTTTGCGGTCTTCACCCACGTGATCCGGCCAAGCCGAACAATGGCCATTTACCCATGGTGGGAAGAGGAGAAGTTCCCAGCAAAGCAGACAAGAAATGATACATGTGTTGTTTTACAACGTTGCAACCTGCAGGCACTCTCTAAGGCAAAGTGGTTATATCAGTAGCAACAATCACCTTGAGAAGGTACAGAAAGTGCTGGGAACAGAGCTGGTTTCCAGTCCTGGGGCGACCTGCTCCAGCTAATCAGGGAACACAAATCCACGGATGGATGGCAACGGTCAAGGGCCAATGGTAATCCTGTGACCCTGCAACAATGTAATAGATCATTTTTGGGGAAGGCTCAGGCAAAACCACCTAACATTTGAGGACCAGTCAGCTAATCTCTATAGGTGCCATCTGTAGGCACTACAACCCCAGCCACCCAATAGTGTAAGCTCTTAGGTTTTTGGGGAAGAGCCCCAACTTGTAACACAACACACCAACAAAAGCACCTGACAGGGGCTCTGGAGCTGTGATTGCTGGAGATGTTCCAATTTCCAATTTCCTGCATAATATAACTTGGCATTGGCTGAGTCCTCCATCTGCTTACCGGGAGGGGGTTTGTTAGGCCCTGATTACTCTGCCAAAAGGGAGACTGTGTAGCGCAAACCCAGTTCCTCTGGTATACCTAAACAACCCTCTACTCCATATCCCCTACTCACTGCTCCATGCCTAGTCTTCCCTTTTTTTCTGACCTATCTCACACCCACCTCATACTTCTATTCTAAAATGCTTTCCTCACAGTTCTGTTACCACTCACTCTGCCTTTAACTTTCTCTCACTCATCCTCACTGCCCATACTGCTTACCTCATTCTCCTTGTTCTCCACCTAGCCCCTTCCCACCCACAAAACACTCCCTGGCTGACATACCCTTTCTAACGCCATCTATCCTCCCCCAGTAATCATTAATGTTGCCCAATAAATATGCAGTAAAATCTCCTTGATCATGGATCAGTTTGAATCTCATGACAACCCCTTGAGAGTCATGGCCATCGGCGAGACAAGTATCATTAAACTTTAATCTGCTACCCCTACTTTCCTGCACACTGATCTGCTATTTTCTCTCATTGCTTCAGCACTTTTTAAGAAGAAGTAGTGGGTCTGACATACTGATATAAAGTTCCCAAACCTCTGCCTCTTTCTGGCCCCTTCCCCCACTGACTTCCATCCACCAAAATTCAAATTCACCACCACTCAATCACCATCTTCCTAATCTACCGGCCTCATGGCTCTCTTTACTATGTTTTTCATTCATTTTGGCGTCCTCCTTATGACTATTCCCACACAAAGCCCTCAATTATACTCATGGCAACCTTCAACCTCCACAAAATCACTCCAACCCATTAACCTTAAGTTGAAACTCCTTTCCCATCACTCCCTTACCCTATTCCACAATTTACCGCTCACTCCGATGATAACTCTCTAGGCATAGTCTTCCTCTCCTTTTCAATAATGACTTCTAACCTCAGTGTTGACCTCTCCTCTTCTGACCACTTTCCTCTCCACTTCAAAAACACTAGTCTCTTGACTGCCCATCTCTAATATCACTAAACACAAATGTAAACCTGACTATCTAACCCCATACCTAGCCAAAGGAACATCCTTTCTCCTCTCTAATGCTCCCAATTTTCTATATTGAGGAGGTAATTTCCGACTTTAACCTTACACTCCCATCCCTATTTGACCACCACTATCCCTCTCAAAGCTTCACCCCTTCTATCATACTGCCCTCATCCCTGCATGACACCACGGATCATAAAACCTAACATGCAATGCCATAGTTGAAAGTTCTGTTATGATGGAACCCCGCTTTCTCCTTGCCTAAATGAATGCCCTCCTATTCTCCAACAGGGATCTTGACTTTTCATTTCACCCCATAATTTCTCCTTCACACTACAAGACATGTTTCTTTTATTTCTTTTATTGCTGTTAGGTAGATTTTCCTTTTTGAGTGAAATTCTCCCCACTTTGTGAGTACCCCAGAATATTTGCTGGATTATTGCATTTTTGTACTGAGTCTCCTGAGTGAGTGGGAACCTTTTTCCACACTCGCTATCCTTTTACTCTGATCCTGGGAACCATTTTGAACTCTTTTTGATATGTTTTAATTGAGTTTTGCTTTCCTCCACCCTTTCTGGCATCTACCTTTTCCTATTGCAGCACACAGCACTTTCTGTGCAGTGTTACTGGGAGTCCTAGAGATTCCATTTTTATTTTACCTGTGATAAAACATTGTTACCAAGGCAGGGGGACACGTTTTGTCCTACCTGTGAGATCAGCAAACCACACCTTAGGTTGAGTGCTGAGGGGGACCAATGTCTACCTTTTATCACCTCTCCAGTAACTTTTTTGGTCACTGTGATAAGATCATTTGATAGGTTGGTAGCTGTGGTAATGGACACTGTTTGCCTAAAATGGTGGCTATACTTGTCTAAGCCCCATTCACAATGACTTGTTCTTTCTTCAGCCTTCTTCTACCTAGCTGGGCGGTGGGGGTGGGTTTTGATGGATCTTTTTTCTTTGGCAGCCGTCCCTTGGAAAGCCTGCAAAGACTCTCTGAGTGTTTGAGAGGACAGGAGGGGGGAGGGAGGTGACCGAAAATCCCCTGGCCTTTGTACTGCAGTATGCCTGCCTGAAACCCGTTTTCACTGGGAGACTGCTGTCTCCATTGGACAGCCACCCCCCCAAGTTTGAATGGTACATGTGTGGTGATTGGTGGATTTAGCTGGTGTTCCTGGATAGGTCTCAGGGTCCTGGAGCTGAAACTCAGTGTCAATCACTCGATCTGAAGATTCTGATGAAGAAGAAGGAGGATGTCTGCAGTCACATCCTGCAACCACGTGAGCCTTTTGAGTTACTGCTGCTGTCCGACCTCAACCTCTGTGCAACAAGGAAGTACTGAAGAGGATGACTCCCTCCCTTGGACTGGTGGGCCTAACCAGTCCCAATACAAACTGCATTTTTCACCCTCCCCGGAAGAGCTACGACCTCCATGGCCCGTAATTTGCCAATATCCGGGATCCTGTGTCTTTTTGCGGTGTAACGTCTACCAAATTGCGGTTTCATCTGAAACTTTGTGGGCATCCTTCTGCAGCTATATATACTGGATCCCACTCCTGAAAGTCCCCTCAACCAAGACGAGGACTGAGAACCAGAGCAAAGTCTACCCCACGACAACCATCCTTCACCCGATACTTGAAAAGGGCACTAACAAGCCAATGCTGCAAAGATCCTCTGCTGGGCATCCAACTACACGAGAGCAACCACCAGATCCACTCCACATTCGTCTCTCCTGTCACCAAGACCGGAAATCCTGAACCAGGGTCTGCTGTCACATCACCATGAGGACCATTGTTGACGAGGAGAGGAAATTACTGACGGGCCCATTGGTCAGTACTCACCCTTGAAAACTAGTAATATAAGATAGCTGCACCATGTGAGGACAGAGTGCAGGATTCACATACTCCAGCAAGGTTCAATAATCAGGACTCAGTAAATTGGCAAAGGGAAGTCCGTTTAATGATACATACATCAACAGATGCAAATCAGCAGCATTACGAACACCTGCCTTACCCCGAGTTCCTCGAACTTTAGTCAAACAGCCTCTTTTACAGGCGAAATCCATCATCATTGACATCTAATTCTACAAAAAATCATCATGCAATACAATTGGTTGGGAAAGGTAACTTAAGTACAGGTGCTATATCTGTATATGGAAATAACGCAAGTGGATTGGATAACTCTTATTGGGTGGGCGTCTACGCCCTTCCCTCTACAACACACGTTATTGACGTCACTACAAGTACGACGTTTCATTGGGTACAGTGTCCATAGGACCCTAGATTACATGGTTTCTTGTGATTGGGCAAGTTACACCCCTAAACATAAATCTCCATTTTAATTAGCAGCATGCAGAGTAGACACCCAGGTGCCTAGTGTCCCAAGATTCACCCTTCCTCCCTTCCATCAATCAGTGTTTTAGGGCTATGTGTCAATTAGTTGGCTGGGTATGGCTTTGGGTCTGTAGTCTCTTATCAGGAAAAGTTATGGCACCCTCTGGTTCTGGATGACATCAGGCGGTGGTACATCTTCGCGCCTGTCTGGTCACGTGCTGGTCCGCCGTGAATCTGCTTCAGTTTCCAACCTTTTGTGCATTTAATTCTGTGTGCGCTTGGCCACGTGCATGGGCCTCTCTTATCTTGACCTTCACGGGTGGGTTGGTATTCTCTGTAGTTGGAGTCTCGTGAGCTCATGCTCACCTCCCCTTCTCTGGTTGACCTCAATCTCCCCGGCATAAGCCTCTCTTTGTTGAGTTTTGATTCCGCACCTTCTCTGGTCTTTGCTGGGTTTCTAAACTCGGCCTGTCAGGCCTTTGGCCACCTGGGTACATTTCTGCTTTCACAAAATGGAGTCGCACGTGTACATTGTGCAGTATTTAGGTAGATATATGGTTGGCACTTGCCGCTCTACTCTTCTACTAGGCATTGCAAGCAGTATCGATTTCTTAGCCTCTTGCATTTCAAGCTTATTTACACACATTCAACAGGGCGGTTGCTTCCATCTTGTCTTATGGCACCATTCTCTTATGTTTTAACAGTGTCTCTCCCCTGCATGCATTATCATTATCCTTGCAGTTACTAGTACTGGCATTCGTGCTTTCAGTAGCCAATTCTGTTTGTTCTCGGGGCTGCTCGGGCCCTTGATTTATTTTCATTGGCCTTCCATTAAGGCTTTAGGGGTCTCCTCGTGGACTGTGTGCAGGTATTCCTCATTTCGTATCAGTGGCTGGTATGGCTGTCTGATAGGGTATTGTGCTGCCCAGGGTTGTCGCGTTATGGCTGCTTCAACCGGTATTGATCTCCTTACGTACAATGGGCAGAGTCCCAGTGTGGCTCTCTGTTGGTTCATTTGCTCCTCATACGTCACGTACCACGGCGAGTACCTTACTGGCAACTCGCAATGGTGGACAGGGGTGCAGGTCATATCTGGGACCTCCTCTATACTCCCCTCTCTGGTCGGTTCATCGACCACTCCTACTTCCTCCTTTATATTCAGTTTCTTTGATTCCTCAGCTTCTTGCTCATCGTCTCCTGGGTTTACACAAGAAGGTGTGAAAGTATGCAATTTTGGTGTCCATATCTTTATCACCCCTTTCAAGCTTCCTGCATTTCTCACATGCTCATCTTTGTTCCAGGTCATCAACTGGCTTTGTCCATTTGGACTGCAGTAAATCCATTTGCCTTCGTACCTTCTTCGTTTCTTGGGATAAGTGAATTTTGTTCCTTCTGGTGCAAATTCACTGGCCTTCACAAAATCGTAAATCTCCTCATCTGTCAGGTCTCTGGGCTTTCAGCCTGGCTCGACATCGACCATAATTTTCATCCCAATGGCCTTCTTTGCTGTTTTCTGTAACTGTGTGATGATTATCTTGATAACACAGACTCCTAGCAGCACCATTGCTAGCAATGCTCCCAGAAACTTGAATATAACTGCCATCCATTGCAGGACCCATGAGAATAGGTTCCCAAACCAGCTGTCATCGTCCACTTCAACTGTCTCATCGGTCATCTGGTTTTTCAGGGTTGTTAACATGTCTATGGCCTCTGTGAGGGTTCCATTTTCTTCGTCGTGTGATGGTATAAATGTGCAACATGAGTCTCCAATTTTTGCGCAAACACCTCCATTCATTGCAGTGATCATGTCAAGCACATATCTGTTCTGGAGGGTCATCAGTCTGACTGCCCTCAGTTCTTCCTTGATTGAGTTGAACCCTTCTATGGTAGTATTGAGGGTCTGCAGTAACTCCCATCTCGTTATCTGCAACCACTTGGTATTTGCAGCAACCTGGATGTGCGGCAAAAGTATTGTTGTAAATACGGATGAAGTCAGGCTAAACAGCCTGTGTTCGTAGGGAATGGCATAAAATGCGTCCTCTAATTTGGTGGAGAAGTAATTCTCTCCTTCATCCTTGACATTAGTTCCACAGACCTCCTTTTCCTCAGGTGAGTGTCTGCTTTTGGGAAACTGTCCAAATTCAGTTCATTTTTTGGGATCACTAGTGCAGAACCTCCCCAGTTCCTCGGTAGTCTTATGTAGGCCTTGGATCCACATGCCCAATAGTGGTCCATCAGGACAGCAGTCCCTTGCGACATCCCTGGGGTTTCGTATATTCACTCACAGTTTTGATTCTCCCCCATTTTCCTCGTGCCATCACTTCTAAAGCACAGTTTCGGGTTTTCCAGCAGTACTATTTGCAGGGGGCCTCCTCTGTCTTCGACCCACATAAACCGCTTTACCAATTGTGGCCAGAGTGGTTTACATAGTCTTTGAGAGTTTTCTATGGCTTCTTGGAAGGCTCCAAGGACCATCCAAGCTCGGCAGATTACAACTTCTTCTTCCCAACCGTTGGGGGAAACAACTGATCCCCAGATCTGCATTTGGCCTCGGTTCTTCCATATTTGCACTTCTTCTGCTGTTTTCCCTTGGACGTTCAGTCTTGAGTTTATTTCCCACCTTATTCCTGATTCTTTGACATCAGGGTTCTCATATCTAATCACATGATTCTTGGTGTGCGTCCTGTTTCTTGTTTTGATGTCCTGGACATATCCGTCTTCATCAGGGTAGTTGCTTTGTTTGGCCCATATCAACGAGGCGTCTCTCCCCATGAATTGTCCTCTGGTGTTACACATTGCCACATGTGACATGCAGTGTGCTATGAGGACATCTATTTCTACAGCCACAAAGATTTTGGACTTGTCCATGCTGTACGACAGGAGTGCACAGATAAAACATCCTCCTTCTGATTATCTTCGTCTTCCAACTTCCTTCATGTGCTGGTACCATATGTTGTTTCCAAGATGGGCCGTGCTGTCCAAGTAATCGTTTAATTCGTTATCGGCTTCATATGGACTTCTCTTGATCCTTAGCGTTTTTCTGTGGTTGGCTATCACTATGTCTCTGAATGCGTCTGTACTGCTCTTTTGTTCAGGCAGACTCTCTGGAGTTATCCTTGAAGGGGCAGGTTTAATGCCCTGCCCTGTAGTAATAGGGGGAGGTTTTGTGCTTCTTTTCCTTCCATCCTGCATTCTTTTGTAGACCTCCTCCCTCCGCATGTGATTTATCATCCTTCCAACACGTGGCTGTGTCGAAGGCTCGGTAGTTACCTTTGGAGTTGGAGCTGGCATGCTCACTATCACAGTTGTGGTGGTTGTCTTGCTCAGCTCCTCCTGTACCTTCTTTTCTGCAAGTATGAGTGGAAACACATACTCAACTACCGCATGTGTTTTCTCAGTGAGTTCTTTTGTGGCATTCTCCGTACTACTGAGGGATTTTGCTATGCCACCTCTGTTTGGTCCCTCGCTTGGTTCCCTGTTCTCTGGAGCTGTTTGTTCCACAGGTGCCTTTTCTTTTTCGGTTGTTCCGGCCTGGGGTCTCATAGCCATTGACACTTGCCCTTGTCCGTGTGCACTCAGTGTATGGGAGCATGCTGTGGACAGTGCCATATTATCATTCATTCCCTGCTGACCCTGTCTCCAGCTTTTCTCATCATTCATAACTTCAACCGTGTAACTATCATTACTTATTACATTCAGATTCAGTTTGGTTGCTTTACCATCAGCTTTTCTTGGAACAGGGATGACAATATACGTCTGGCTGCTTTTGTAGGGCCCAGACGTTCATTACCTGGTTAATGCACAGACATTGGGACGCTTCGTGCACCGATAAAAAATGCAGTTCTAATAGTTAACGATAAAAATACTACAATAATCACAATGCATATACATATGACGGCCTTGAAAGACAGCTTACAGCATCTCCTTCCAGGGAACCGTGGGCGCCCTTCCACTGGTGGCACGACTAAGTTACTGTTTTGGGCTCCCATTTCAAATACGTCCACAGTCAATAGTTTATTTTTCTTCTTATTCTGTTTTCGTCATTCAAAGTTCAATAAACAGTAAAGTGACAAGTGCAGTTCAATGTCCCCCCTCTTACGAGTGATGATGATGATAGTCTCTGAGTATGGAGTACAGTTCCTATACTAGACTATGAAAAAAGTTTAGACTATCGTTTTCAACACATCATAATTATCCTGTATTTGTATGGCCAGCGTATACCCAGGGCACTCTTCCAACTCACCTTGGCCCTGGGGACATACAGGACCTTGTTGGCTGTGACACCATGAAAGGATGGATTCACTATAAATCATGCAAAATCAAATGTTGAAAAAATAAAAATAAAAATAGAAGTGAACATATGAGAAGGTAGGAAAAAATAAGAAAAAGGTTGAAAAAAGTAAACACGGCAGTGAAGTTCGTGTCTCTATTCCTTTCACTTGGTCTTTCGATGTCGAGTTGGTGGACAGTCTCTCTCTCCCCCATTTACTCCACTACGTAACGATGATGCAAAAATAGAGAAAATAAGAAAAATAGGAAAAGAAGTTCAAGATGTTGTTGTCCTTGTTTCCGCCTTTTCGGTCCGTTCTTCGTTGGAAGCATAAACAACTGTGTATTTCTTTCCTTACTCTGTCCCCGGCTGGAGGATGATGGAAAGTTTTATCTTGGATCTCCCCCTTCTAGGGCTCTTCTTAGCAGTGGATGTTCATAATTGCTTCTTAGTTGTGATGCAATAGCCCTCAGGAGCCGATTCAATTGGGCATTTTTTGCTGGATCATTAATAAAAGTGGGCACATCAATGTTGTGGGGTCTGCCCACTAGTTCTGGAAAGTTTTCAATGTGATGAAAGAAAACACGCAACGCATACCGACTGTCTTCGGGTGTTAATGACATTTGCTCTGATGCTTTGGCTCTTAGGTCACAGGCTTTTAATGCAGTGTGATCAGTCTTTGCCTCCTCGATCTGTCCCTCGCCGAATAGTCTCATAGGAATCTCCTTAGGTCTTCTCGCTGGAAGTTGGACAGTTCCACTTGGAGCACAATGCCATGGAGAAGAGTCTTCATGTCTGGGAAATTGACTGGATCTCTAAGGAAGGTAGCAACATCAACATCAGCAGGCCTTCGCACCATTTCTGGATAATCTGTGACTAGCCTAATCAGGACGTTGTGGGCTAGCTGCATGTTTGCAGGGGACAGGGACATTTGCTTTGTTTTGCAGAGCCCCAATCACAAGTCTTTTTGTTGTCTTGAACAGGTCTTGCACTTTCCTGCTGCGTGGTCTGCTACCACATTGTTCAGTTTGCTCCATATTTGATTCAGGATGTGATTATTTCGGGGATCTCTGATGAAAGTCAGGGTATCTGTGGTTCTCCCGATAAGTTCTAGGCACTCCTTAATGATTCAAAAGAATAAGATGTAGGTAACTTTGTCAATAACTGCTTGAGGCGGGAGCATTAGTCTTTTGGTCACTGTGCTCGGGCAACTAGGTGAAGACCTCCGCGATGACAGTCAGTAGTTGCCTGATTATCTTCTTATTTTCTGCATCCTGAATATATTCTGTGACACTTGTTTCTCTCCCTATGACTGAAGGATAGGACAGTACTACTAGCTGAAAATAGGTGAGCACATCCCACTTGAGACTTCTGCTGGGGTGAACCATATGTCTGTGAACAGAGTCTTGATACTGGATGCTTAAGGATACCAGTTTTAGTTTACAGGAGTGTCCTGTTTTTACAGTTTATCAGAGTCTTAGAGTTTGTGTTCAATGCTTTGTGGCTCAACGTGATCAAGCTATCAGTGTCACTGCAGGTTCAGAGTATGCGATTTTTTCCTTTACCCTGCGAGTTCAGGTGGCCTTTACATTCATTTGAAGGTCTTGTACCTCATTCAGTACATGGAGGAGAAGTTCAGTGTACAGCCACAATTTTCACAGTGAGTTCCTTAGTTTGTGTTTTCTGCTCGTGCGTCTTTCTTCCTCGCCATAGACCTTGTCTGAATGTGCTGTGGCCCTTCCCCGTTGTCTGTGGATTCCCCGGCAGTAGATGCAGTAGGAGTGCTCTCTCCGATAAAGGGTTTTATGTCGTTCAGGAAGATCCAGGCTTTTCTGCCTTTGAGCTTGACAGGTGACGGGGTGCAGTCCTCTACGATGAACGGGCCATTAAACCTTGTCTCGTCCCATCTTTTTCTTGTGAAATTCTTCACGAGGACGCGATCTCCAGGGAAGACAAGAGGTGCGCATGGGCTGTGAGTTGCGCCTGCATCAGCACTATCTGTTGTGTTTTGAGCCGTGCTGTCCCCTTTCCGCCGTCGCTGCAGCTGGCCTGAAATGACAGTGGCACTTGTTGTGAGACAATCCAGATAGGCTTTCATCTCTTCTCCTAGAACCTCCCTAGTTGACTGGGCATCACATCTAGCTCTGTCTCAGGGGGCAAGGGGAGTTCTCATTCTTCTCCCAGTAACTATTTAGTGCAGCGTAAAATGATGGTCGGAGCCTGGTTGGTTCCGAAAGCGCATACAATGCCAGTGGTAGGCAGTGCATCCATCCCTTTCTTAATGTGAGCTTCAACTTGACTATCCTTTCCTTAAGCAAGCCGTTGATCCGTTCACATATCCCGTTTTCCTCTGGGTGATACGCCGACGAGAATTTGTGCTTTATACCAAGCAACAAGCTAATCTGTTCAAACAGAGCATTTACAAAATGCGCCCCATTATCTGCTCTTATTACTTCACACACCCCCCACCTAGGGAAAACCTCCCTCACCAGGAATTTGGCAGCACAGGCAGTGTCAGGATGTGTACAGGGCCTGCTTCTACCCATGTGGAAAAGGGACACACCACCACAAGTAAATACCTGTACCCATTACAGACCTGAATCATATCGACATAATCATTATGTAGGTGCTGGAAAGGTCCATTTGGTCTGGGGATGACTCCTCTCACTACTTTTAATGTGTGCCCAGAAGTGAATTGCTGGCAGACAATGCAGTTTACCAGAAAGAATGCAACATGCTCGGCTACATTCGGTATAAACCAGTCTTCTGCGAGCGTTGCAGCAAGATTTTCTTTTGATATATGAATGAGGTAGTGAAGCTGTTCTAGTGCTACTTTTAAAAGGGTGACAGGCATTACTGGTTTACCAGTGCTGTCTTGCCTCCACAATCCATCAGTGGGGTTTAAAGAACACCCTTGATGCTTCCATACATTTTTCTCCTCCTTAGGTGCCTCCCCCTGGAGCTCCATTAATTGAGACTGCCCCATATTGCTATAGGCTTCTGGAGTGGCTCGTGCTACCATCATTCGTTTATGGGTACATGCCACCTCCACGTCCATGATTGTTTCAGTTTTGGATGCCATACGTTTGGCTTCCGTGTCCGCTTCATGATTCCCACGTGACACAAAATCTGTCCCTTTGGTATTAGTGGCACATTTCACGACCGCTATGCCCACTGGGAGCTGTAGTGCTTTTATCAGTGTGCAACAAGGCTGCGTGTTGAACTGGCATGCCGTCTGCTCAGAGGTAGCCCCTCCTTTTCCAGCGCGCTAATTCTGCGTGCACTGTTGACGTCACATAGGCGGAGTCGCTGTACACTGTTACTTCCTGATCTGCATGGTTCTCAATGGCGAGTATCACTGCCAGTAGCTCTGCAGCCTGCGCCCAATAATGAGATGGTATTCGTGCACTGACAAGTACTTGGAACTCTCCATTTGCCATGTGTTTCACTACGGCCACGCCTGTATACCTTTGTTCGTCTTCTTGGTCGATTCTTGAAGACCTGTCAATAAAGACGATCTCTCCACCTGCCAGGGCATTTTCCTTTACCCTGGGGATTTCATCATAGAATTCCTCATAATTTGCACAGTCATGCACAGGTTCTCCCTCTGACTGGCTCAGCTATAAACATAGCAGGGTTCACAGTTTAGCATTGCACTGTTTTGATCGATGGATTAGAGATAATCACCTCGTACGCAGATGCTCTCTGAGAAGTCAGCGTGCCCTTTGGCTTCTCTAGTATGGCGAATAGCGAGTGTTCAACATATAATGTCATGGAACAACCCATCACAATGGATGATGCCTTCTCAATGGCGAACGCGGCGGAAGCTAGATTTTGTTCGCATGGGAAGTGGCCCTTCATAACCGGGTCCAGCCTCTCGCTGTAATAGGCTAGGGGTTTATAGCCCAGTGAGGTTTGCTGCGCTAGCACTGCCATCATAAAATCGCCATCAGTATGAGAAAACAGATAGATTTCCTCAGCATAATTAGGAATCCTGAGGACTGGGGCCTTACAAATTGCCCCCTTGAGTTCTGTAAACCCTTTCTCCATCGCTTCATTCCATTCAATTTCTTCTCTTGTCACCTGGGCCTTTTTAAGGGCCTCCAAAAAGGGCTTGGTATACAAGCTGTAGTAAAAGATCCATGCTCTGACATAGTTGCACAGGCCTAGGAAGCTTTGCATTTGCTTTACTGTGCGCGGCTTGGCCTTGTTCATGATAGCCTCAGCCCTTTCTGGGATTAGCTTGTTCCCCTCATGTGAGATCAGTTGCCCTATGTACAGCACCTCCTGTTGGCAGTATTGCAACTTGTCCTTGTCCACTTTGTACCCCTTCTCAGCCAATATAGTCAATAGCTGGACAGATTTGTGTTGGCATTGCTCTTCAGTGATTGCAGATTAGAATGTCATCTACATACTGCAAAACAACACTGTCCACTGCAATATTGCTTAGGTCCATTTGCAGGACTCTGTTGAAAATAGATGGTGACTCGCAATACCCCTGTGGCAGCCTCGTACTTTTCAGGTGCATTTGTCTGAAAGTAAATGTCGTCAGGTCTTGTGACGGTTTGCTGGGGAAAAAAAGGTTTGTCAGCTTGCCAGTCAGGGCAAGACAGAACAACTAATGGAAATGCTTGAGCGGTGTTCCTGCTCTCTTGGACACAGGGTAGAAAGCTGATCTGGTGCTCTGTTGAGACACCCAAACCCCACCAGTGGAGAGCCGGGGTAGGGGGTGGTGTCGTGTGGGATATCTGACCACAGGCGATGATGGACGTGCTGCCTGACTGGAGGGCAGTCTAGCTGGTGTGAGTGGATTTTTTGGTCACCAACAGCCTAACAGATGGAAGGGGGGGCAGGAATGGGGGTGGGGCAACCAGCACTATTATATAAGAGTACGAGAGGGGGATTAAATCACATGATCTTGGATCTAGACGACTAGGAATGACAAGTGCAAAAATGGAGGCATCGGGATTTTCTTATAATTTTATTCACCCTGGTGACTCGAAAGTTCCTTGCAGATGGATGGTTGCCCAGAGAGTGGATTGAGTGATACCAAATTTTTACTAAAAATGCACTGTCCCACTAGCTAGGGGATGTGCTGAAAAAACCATGCTTTCTGGGTTTTTCTGCAATTTAGTGCAGTAGCCCCTGTTGGTCTTGGGGGTATCATAAAATGTTGTGGTGGAGCCACAACAGGTGAGGTCGACCGGTTTCGATGGTTTGTTAGTGATTACCGACCATCTTCTTCAGGACAAGATCAATCTTCATGTACTACTGAATAGTATCTGTCCTCATAGTAGGGCAGCGGTGGCAGGCTGCATGGGGATCCTGGAATGGGAGACACAAGAAACACATTGCAGAGAGGGCATGAGTGGACCTCTATCTGCAATGTTGCAACAATGGTGCATCCAGAACACAGCTTGAGAACCTGTTACAAAGCAAGTGAATGCTATCACAAAAAAGGAAAAGTTGCTCACTAATTGAGAGCAAAAAACCACTACAATGGTGACTAGAGCGTAGACAAATAAACCCCAGTGAGGGGAAGGAGAGGATAGAAGGAAAGGAGGTGGGGAACGTGGCAAGGACCTGTGCACGTGAAGGAGAGGAGGTGGGGGGGAGGGAGCCGTGGGATGTGCTGGAGGAAAAGCCAATTGTGGGAGCCTACATGGGTAGGGTTGCTGTACTGTTCAGGAGGTCCGTTGGGAGCGAAAAAATGGGCTCTCTGCAGGGGCATGCCTGTAGAGGAAAGCATGAGCAGAGCGGTGAGGGGCTGGATGCGCCTGTGTTAGGGCAACAACGCTAAATGGGGGAGGGAGGTCACATACCTTAAAAGATTCAGGGAGGACACAAACGCTGCAGCCTGCTCTGTCCCAACGCTGTAGGCATAGTGAGCGGCTGCAGCGGTTGTTAAGTGCCGTGTATGACGTGGCATAGGGGCGTGGCAGCACCCTGTCACTGGCGCGTGGGCCAATCAGGGGTTGCCACATAGCAGTTGGGTCAGCTTGCATGCGGCCAATCATAGCGCGGCCCATCCGGGTGTGTGTGCCGCGTTAGGCCAATCAAGGCACGCACTTCAGTGGGTGTGTGTGCTGTAGGGCTAGGGCCAATCAGGGGTTGCCACATGACGAGTGAGGCAGCTGGCATTCATGCGGGGAGATGGGCCGCGCTTGTTCAATCAAGGCTCACGCATCAGTGGGTGTGTGTGCTGTCGGGACTGGGGCTCGTGTCGGCGTGAGCTGGGGAAAAAGGGGGGAGAAGAAGGCAAATCCCTGGATGGAAAACGCAATGGAATTTTGAAAGCGTGAAAGGGGTGCCAGGATAATTATGTTAGATATATGTGTATATATATGCTGGGTCGAAGCAGGCTCAGGAGGGGCGGGGGGGAGGGTGGGTGTGTTGGGTTGTTGTGTGGGGTTGCCACATGAGTTATGCATGGTCAGAGCAGGCTCAGGAGGGGGGAGTGTGGGAAGGGGAGACAGAGAGGCACAAAAGGAATAAACAAAAAATGTTGTGTATGGAGTACACAGTAAAGCAAATTAAATGAAACGAGGCAAAGGACAGAAGAGATTTCATAAAGAAAGAGAAAATAATGGAAAAATCAAAGGAGTGAAAAGGAAGATAACAATAAATGGAGGAGATGAATGGAAGAGAAAAACATTTTTAGATGGAACAGAAGAACATGTAGAAGATGCAAGCGCATCAAGTGTTTCATGTGTTGTCCCGTTCATCGCCAAAGGCAGTGATTCGTGGGATGTCAAGGTTCAATGCTGTAGCACTGCAAGTTCTTGCCACTGCATTGCTTCATTCAACCCTTGCTTGCAGGTATTCAAGCGAATAATCCACTTCTGTTCTTGGGTGAAGAGAATTGCGTGATAGTTGCCTCCTCGCTTCGGGCGCTTGATTTTTTCCAAAATGGTCCATTGGAAAGACTCTGCTGTGTGGCCTTCTGCCAAGAAATGGGGAACCATAGGTGCTGTTAGTTTCTTGGTACAGATGCAAGATCTATGTTCAATCATCCGTTTTTTACTTCTTGGGCAGTCATCCCAATGTATCGCAAGTGACACGGACAGGTGATCATATATATTACTCCTTTGGTATTACAGTTAGTGAAGAATTTCTGAATCCATGGAGTGGTCCAGCCAATGTCCAAAGTGGTGCTCCGAGCCATCTGGATACACATTGAACACAAGCCACAGGGACTATGACCCACAGGATGGGTCTGGTTCCATAGAGTGACCTGTGTGTTTTTAGCAGTGTCAGTATCTGGATGAACCGGGCGTCTCTCAGGTTTCGTCTTCTTTTTAGTGCAAAACGCGGCATGGGCATGTTAGATGCACCAGTGTTGAGGATAGGCCATAAAGACTTAATTTCCTTTTTGATTTTGTTAAGTAGAGGAGAGTAACTCAGTACTGCCGTGATGGTTGTGGCATCTGAGTCCTTCTGATGTTGTTCAAGGGTACACGCGCGTGGGATGCATCTGGCCCTTCCATATGTATTCTGGACAATCCTCTGCGGATAACCCCGCTGGATGAGTTGGTTTTTGAGAGTCTTGGACTGAGCAGTGTAGTCTTCCGTCCTACTGCAGAGATGTCGATAACACAAAAATTGTCCAAACGGTAGGTTGTCTCTGAGAGATTGAGGGTGGTAACTCGAGCATGTAAGGAGGGAGTTCTTATCGGTGTCCTTGCGGTAGACTTTGGAGATGAGCCCGCCTTGTGAAGCCATAACGGCTAGGTCGAGAAAGTGGGTTTTTCTTCTATCTTGTTCCATGGTGAAATGCAGATGGATGTTACGTGTATTGAGCCATTTGTGGAATGCCAGGAGTTCTTCGTTGGAGCCTCTAAAGATGATGAAAATATCATCTATGTAGCGGCGCCAGATGAGCGATTTGTCAGGAAAAGGGTTGGTTGGAGGATATATATGCTGGAGCTCGAAAGAGTTGACATAGAGATTGGCCAGACTAGGTGCAAAAGTGGCACCCATGGCGGTACCAGAGATCTGTTGGTAAAATTGATCGTTGAACATGAAATAGTTCTTCGTGAGGGCTATTTCAGCCAAGGAGGATATGAAGGTGGAGGGCACCTCATGGAGGTCAATGCCTGAGTCCAGAAGATCTTTTAACATGGTGAGAGTTTCTTGTTGCGGAATCTTGGTGTACAGAGATTCGATGTAAATTGTGACTAGCCAGTCAAGTTCTGGGTTGAATTGCACAGAGTCAAGGAGAATGAGCATTGCTGTAGAGTCTTTTACATAGGATTGCATTTTTGGAATTTCGTCCTTAATAAAAAAGTCTGCGTATTGGGATAAAGGTTCCAAGATCGACTGGATCCCTGAGACGATAGGACGGCCCAGAGTGGGCAGGGTGGCTTTGTGTATTTTTGGTAGGGCATACATGGCTGGAGTCCTTGGATGCGATGGCATAAAGAAAGCTGCTTCCCTTGATCTCACATATCCTTCTGCTTCCGCTTCTTCAATGATGGGTGCTATCAAGGCCTGCAGGGAAGCTGTTGGATTGCTGCGGAGAAGGTGATAACTTGAAGTGTCGCAGACCAGGGCTTCCACCATATTGATGTAGTCATTAGTATTCTGAATGACTATAGCTCCCCCTTTGTCTGCCGGTTTGATGGTTATAGCTTGATTTTTGGCAAGAGCAGAGAGAGCTTCAAGTTGGATTTTAGTACAGTTGTTGTGAACGAAGGGATTGTCAGCTTCAATTTCTGAGAGTTTCTTCATGAGTGCTTGCTCAAAGGTAATAGATTCAGCTGTGTAGGCACTTGAGGGTACGCAGAACTGAGAGGTGGATCTCAAGCCAGTAACGTCCTTTTGTGGATTAGATTTTTCTTCAAAAAATTGCTGCAAATGTATTTTCCGAAGGAGTTGGTTACATTCAATCCGTGTTTGGAAACAATCGTATCTGGCTGTGGGTATAAATGAAAGGCCCTTTTGTAGGATCTCTTCCTCCGGTTGAGTCAGTTGATATGATGATTTATTCACAATAAGGGAGGTGGAAGGATTGTTGCCTGTCCTCTGCTGCGTGTTACAACCATAGATTGTGGCGGAGTGCACCATCTGGGTCCGCATTGCCCTCTGCCTCACTGGCCTAAAAAAGGTACCGCAGGGGTGTTGTGTGGTGCGGGGATGTTGTAGTGGACTCTTGGGCCTTGGCGTCCATAGCTGCCAGAGCTGTTGCCGGAGTTAGAACTGGAATTGGACCATGACCTGTTTTGGCCTCTCTGGGAAATCTGAAAGCGCAATTGTGCTGCATCTCTCCTTGATTGTCGTGCCTCATCAGTAAAATACTCGTCGGCGACATATGGGTAGACTTTTACATGTGTAAAGTTCTGCAAGTCCTTTTTGAGCTTCAGAATTTTCCTGTTTAGATTGGTGTCTTTAAATTCCATCATACGCGGCACTTAACAACCGCTGCAGCCGCTCACTATGCCTACAGCGTTGGGACCGAGCAGGCTGCAGCGTTTGTGTCCTCCCTGAATCTTTTAAGGTATGTGACCCCCCTCCCCCATTTAGCGTCGTTGCCTTAACACAGGCGCATCCAGCCCCTCACCGCTCTGCTCATGCTTTCCTCTACAGGCACGCCCCTGCAGAGAGCCCATTTTTTCGCTCCCAGCGGACCTCCTGAACAGTACAGCAACCCTACCCAGGTAGGCTCCCACAATTGGCTTTACCTCCAGCACATCCCACGACTCCCTCCCCCCCACCTCCTCTCCTTCACGTGCGCAGGTCCTTGCCATGTTCCCCACCTCCTTTCCTTCTATCTTCTCCTTCCCCTCACTGGGGTTTATTTGTCTACGCTCTAGCCACCATTGTAGTGGTTTTTTGCTCTCAATTCTCAATTAGTGAGCAACTTTTCCTTTTTTTGTGATAGCATTCACTTGCTTTGTAACAGGTTCTCAAGCTGTGTTCTGGATGCACCATTGTTGCAACATTGCGGTTAGAGGTCCACTCATGCCCTCTCTGCAATGTGTTTCTTGTGTCTCCCATTCCAGGATCCCCATGCAGTCTGCCACCGCTGCCCTACTATGAGGACAGATGCTATTCAGTAGTACATGAAGATTGATCTTGTCCTGAAGAAGATGGTCGGTAATCACTAACAAACCATCGAAACCGGTCGACCTCACCTGTTGTGGCTCCACCACAACATTTTATGATACCCCCAAGACCAACAGGGGCTACTGTACGAAATTGCAGAAAAACCCAGAAAGCATGGGCTTTTTCAGCACATCCCCTAGCTAGTGGGACAGTGCATTTTTAGTAAGAATTTGGTATCACTCAATCCACTCTCCGGGCAACCATCCATCTGTAAGGAACTTTCGAGTCACCAGGGTGAATAAAATTATAAGAAAATCCCGATGCCTCCATTTTTGCACTTGTCATTCTTAGTCGTCTAGATCCAAGATCACGAGATTTAATCCCCCTCTCGTACTCTTTTATATAATAGTGCTGGTTGCCCCACCCCCATTCCTGCCCTCCCTTCCATCTGTTAGGCTGTTGGTGACCAAAAAATCCACTCACACTAGCTAGACTGCCCTCCTGTCAGGCAGCACATCCATCATCGCCTGTGGTCAGATATCCTACATGACACCACCCCCTACCCCCCGGCTCTCCACCGGTGGGGTCTGGGTGTCTCAACAGAGCACCAGATCAGCTTTCTACCCTGTGTCCAAGAGAGCAGGACCACCGCTCAAGCATTTCCATTAGTTGTTCTGTCTTGCCCTGACTGGCAAGCTGACAAACCTTTTTTTTTCCCCAGCAAACCGTCCCCTGTGTACCAGTATCTCCCTACGGTTTGGGAAGGAAGTTGCCACTCCGGCTCTTTGAGCTTTAATTCACCCCGTTGTTATTTTTTGTCAGGTCTTGTGAGTCACGGTGTAATGGAATAGAGAAGAATGCATTCTTCAAATCGATCACCGTGAAGTATTTCGCTTCTGTGGGTATATTGCACAAAATTGTGGATGGATTAAGGACTAGAGGGAACTCGGCTTCGACTATGTCGTTCCATGCTCGTAAGTCCTGGATTAAACGCCAGGAGCCTCCCTTAGATTTCTTGACAGGGTAAATCACTGTGTTGCATGGTGATTCTGACGTCACCAGGATGCCCTGCTCCATCATGCAGAGATTGTCTTTGCGATCCCTTCATCTGCTTCCCTGGACATGGGATACTATCGTGCCCGTGGCAGAATTGCTCCTTGTTTCAATTTAATTTTTACTTCGCCGACCACCCTCAGGTGACCTACATCATAGGGCCCTGTAGTCCATACCTTGGCTGGCACTAGGGCCATGTCGTTATCAAAGTATTCGGGAGGTACTAATGCTAACATCATCCTCTGCGGCACCTCCCGCCTGATTATTTTGCCCCAAAATATGAGACTCACTTCCACCCGTGTCTCTTCTAGGTCAGGGTGTTCTTCAAACAGATCGTCATCGGTGACGTCAGTCACTCGATACCCTTCTTCGATGGCAACAATCGCACACCAACGTCTGCCCTCGTCATCACATCCTTCAACTAATACTACCTTTCCTCGCACCGCAGCAGATTGTATCATTAAGGGAAATACTTGTCCCTCCTCTTCGTGCATGGGTATTCTTGGCCTGAATAGGAACTCATCCAGGGTCCTCATAGTTTTGTCTGTGAGGCCTGGCAGTCCCGCCATAAGCGCTCGCATGCCATATGCGAGCACTTCTGGCTCCAGTGGTATAGCTCTCATGGCTGCACGTCCAGAATATGCTCTGATCATTTTGCACACGTTTGAATAATGCATTCCTGGAGTGGAGCATACTATGCCATCCTCAGTGAACGAGATGGTCATATTCAACTTTGTCATCAAGTCCGGACCCATGATATTTACTGGGGACTGACGAGAATACATTAAATACAATAAAGGTACATTCATGTCGCACTCTCCAACGGAGACTGGGAGTGCATCAGTAAAGGAAACTCTGCTATGAGCTCCAGTAAAACTCTGGGTATCTATTGCCTCGTCGGACAAGGAGAACTTGCCTTCACGTATGCACGAGCGCATTGTACCCGTGTCAACTAAAAAGGAATATTCTTTCCCCCCCTATGGTGACATTTACCCTAGGCTCCCTGTTAGGGTCTGGTGTCACTGATAGGATAGAGCACATCAGAGTTCCCTGTGAGCCATCCTATTTTATATATAGGTTTGGTCCACTGTATACCTGTGGGTTTCCCCCACCGGAATTAGTGCCCTGATCCACTTGCGGCAGTGTCTGCTGGGGTTGTCCCTGTGGTACATTCCCCATGTTCAGTGGCTGGACCATTTGCTGTGCACCTTGCTGCAAGCCAACCTCCTGCTGCTGCACAGTATAGTTTTGTGCACTGCCCTGTTGTGGGGTAGCAGGTTGATTCACCATGCCTGTCCCCAACCCTTGGTTGATCTGCCACATGCTTTGGCTTCTGCACATGTGCGCCACATGTCCTGTTACCCTACACAACCAACACACTGGCGGCGGACGGGCCTTCTGTCCATCTGGCATAGTCAGACTGGCCATCGGTGCATTCTGGATACCATTTTGAACAGTCTGTAAACCTCCTTGGTTACCTCTAAAGCCTCCCTGATTGCTCTGCCATCCTCTTCCTCCAAATCCCCTTCCTCTCGGGTAATATCCCACGTTACCATGATTGTTTTGTGGCGGGGGTGAGGCATGTTGTGCACTCGATTCAGCTGGACTTGTTAGCATGGCCCCCTCGAGAGCATACTTTGAGAGCTTCCTTTGCACTAGCTTCACCTCCTCTCCCTTACGTGTTGCCTCTTTCTTCCGATTCTTTTCTTGCAACAGCCTACAGTAATGGGCAATCGTCAACTGGATTTCGGCCCACGGTTTAGCTTCTATTCCTACCAATTTTTTTAGCTGGTTTTGCACCGGTTCTGGTACAATATATGATAGAATACAGGGATAGATTTCGTCCAAGACTCATGCGTTTCGAGCACCCACGCGTCTTGAACATTCTGGATGTAAAGCAACGGATCCTCTGACTCTTTCATTTTTTGAGTCATTATGGCTCCCATATCCGATGTGTCCGGATATAGTGTATGCAGCGCTTTCCACACTGCTGCTCTACAGTTGTTAAATAGCGCTCCATCATGAGAGGTGTTAGTTATCATTACCCTGGGGTATCCTGCCCTTTTCCACACGTCGTCTGCTCTTTCACCAAGTATAGCAATTAGAAGACCCTTGATGTCCCCTAAGGCTAGAGTGACGCCCCCCGTCATTTTCTCTAGCTCATGTATCCACTTTCCGGCTCCCGAGGTCAGCATTGGAAGGTTATTTTTAAGATTTTCTCGGTCCATGTGTGGCCATGGAATATATTGCGGTCTTGCTCCCCCCTTTTCTAACAGTGGGAATTGGAATGCGCAATCCTACGTTTCCTTCTCTATGCCTCCTCGGTCTCTTGACTGGGCGGCGTTCCCGCCTTGCCTTCTACCTGGCAATGCCCTTAGCCTATCTGTATAGGCAGGTTCTGATGCCCCCCTCCGACCGTTGGGTGTCTCTTCATGTGGCTGGACTGTCCAGCGGACTTCGATGTCCTATCTATGGAACCGCTTGCATCGGACCATCACATCTCTCAGTTCCCTGGGAGTCGCTTTTCGCACCGCCTTCATTCGTCATACGCCACTTTCTCTGCTTCTCCATCGGACTCTGATTCCGAATACTCCCAATTTACACAACTTCTCGCATCATCTTCACTCTGCCCAACTTCTAGTCTATCTAGGGAACGTCCCCTACTCCCACTACTTACGGTGACATCCTCAGTGTCATGTAGCTGAGTGCTCTCTAAGCGCTCATCTTCTCTTCCCTCTTGGGAGATTTGTTCCAGTCCCATCTCATCGTATATTTTATCAATTGCTTCCCCGATGCTTTTGGTGTCGAAGTCATCATCAATAACTGTCCCGCTTGTACCTGGTACCGCATCGCTTGCAGGGAGAAACTCTTCTATGTCTTCCCAATCTACAACAGGATTGGGTATTTTCGCTTCTCGTTGCAAGAATTCTAAATCTCGCGCCCTTTGCCTGCGTTTACGTTCTGCTTCCTCATCCATTTCTCTTCACTTTTTCGCTTCCTTTCTAGCCTTATCAACTTCCCTCATCCGTTCATCTCTACGTTCCTTTGTCCTTCTACTTTCCTCATCTTCTCGCTTTTTTACCTTTCTTTCGTGCACTCTCTTCTCTTCCTCTAACCCTAGCATGTTCTGCCTGTACTTTTCATAGGCTGCATATTAACGTGCGACTGAGCGGTATACCTTGCTCTTTGAGATATAGTTGTTCTCGCCTCAACCTATCCTTCTTTCTTGCCCTCTCGTTTCTTATGTCCACTTCTTTTTCCCTTTCCTTTCTTTGCGCCTCATTAGACCGTTCACTCGTCCTTGCACCATCACTTCCTTTTCCATCTAACTTCAACAGTATCTGCCCTCCCATCCATTCGTCCTTTGTACATGTTAACTCATCGGTTCCTTTTCCGCTTCTTTCCCTCTCTCTCTCTATCTAGAGGTGCACTTGTTTGTGCCTGGTCCCTCCTTTCCTCACCTCGCCTCTCTTTTCCCCATGGGACTATGGAGGCCGAGTCAATTTCCTGTTCCTTCTCTTTCGTCTCGTTACTGCTACACGCAGGTGACTCATATGCAGGGTTGCTATAACCCGTGGCTGCCTTAAGCTCTCTTAGTGGGTAAAGACCCTCCAACTTACTTCCCTCAACAACTGGTGCTGGAGGGGCAGGTGGCGCGGTAGGCGTCTCACCCCCCTCCGTACATACATTTAATATCCAATCTGCGGGTGGCTCTTCTTCTCGAGCTTCTTACCACTATATGTGGCATGTAGGAAGGTGGTCATGTGCTGCAAAACAGCTTTAGACAATGACCCATTTTGGGGCCAGGGCATAAACATCTTATTTGCGGTGCCCTTAACCCACTCCTGGCTATATTTCTTCAGCTTTGTTGCATGTTTTGGCAACTGCTTGCATAAGTGTGCAAGTGGTGTAACTTCCTCCTTTCTTAGTTTCGTCTCCAACAATATTCACACAGTTTTTAACTTTTTACTACTTTGAGCGAGCACCACATACGCAAGCTCCAATCCAACTTTTCTGCCAAGCTATATACCAACAGTTTCGCTCAACACTTCTCAATTCAATGGCGATTCCCTCTCAATTACGGAATCGCATAAAACCAAAATGCATTACAATTAATCAACAGTACAACAATTTCACATTTTACATATAAAGGACATAAGAAGACATATAGGACAGACGCTTGACAGACTAGACAGACGCCAGCTGGTCATACGTATACCTGCCTTCTAATTGTTACCCTGTCATGGGATTTGAACGAACCCCTTTATGACATCTTTAAACGTCATCGTAGCCTAAAGTCCTCCCTCTTTGGGCTCTGGGTTCAAGTTCCTTCTCACCACTCTTTAAAGTGCACGAACAAGGCAAAGTTTTCTCTCGGGTGCCCCCCTGGTATTCCTTACAGTTTTTTTTTCTCGGGTGCCCCCCCCCGGTATTCTATTCCTTACAGTTTTTTTCTTGGGTGCCCTCCCGGTATTCCTTACAGTTTTTTTCTCGGGTGCCCCCCCCCCGCTATTTTTCCCAATTACTTCAGATGCCCGGGTTTTTACCCTCTATATCTCTACAGTCTTTCCTACATTTAACTGTATTAATCTTCTCCACCACCCTCCGTTACCTTTCCCCTTCTTACTCTAAGGCCTATAAGACATTTGCCAAGGTAACGAGTTTCGTTGTTTTCACTCACCGATCGCCTCTTTTCCTCTCAGGATCACCGCCCCTTCCTCTTCCTGCTTTTATGGTTTTCGTCCAATCCGCTGCTCGTGAGAATGAGAAGGGTTATGCTTGGAAAGGTGGGTTCCTTCAGACCAACTGCAGATTTTTTGGGAATGATTACACTATCAATGTCCACGGGGAGCTTCTCAGCCTACTCAGCCGGAATAGTGAAAGGTCTTGTGATGTAACCAATGGCCCAGAGTTACTTCGTGCCGTCGGTCTAATGGTGTCTTATTCTATATCAATCGATAATCTATAATCGATGGCTGAAAAAATCCTCACGCTACCAGGTGTTGATGAGGAGAGGAAATTACTGACGGGCCCATTGGTCAGTACTCACCCTCGAAAACTAGTAATACAAGATAGCTGCACCATGCGAGGACAGAGTGGAGGATTCACATACTCCAGCAAGGTTCAATAATCAGCACTCAGTAAATTGGCAACGAGAAGTCCGTTTAATGATACATACATCAGCAGATAGAAATCAGCAGCATCACAAACACCTGCCTTACCCCGACTTCCTCGAACTTTAGTCATAAAACATATGGGAAAAATCCGTCATCATTGACGTCTAATTCTACAAAAAATCATCATGCAATACAATTGGTTGGGAAAGGTAACTTAAGTATAGGTGCTACATCTGTATATGGAAATAACGCAAGTGGATTGGATAACTCTTATCGTGTGGGCGTCTACGCCCTTCCCTCTACAACACACGTGATTGACGTCACTACAAGTACGACGTCTCATTGGTTACAGTGTATATAGGACCCTAGATTACATGGTCCCTTGTGATTGGGCAAATTACACCCTAAACATAAATCTCCATTTTAATTAGCAGCATGCAGAGTAGACACCCAGGTGCCTAGTGTCCCAAGGTTCACCCTTCCTCCCTTCAATCAATCAGTGTTTTAGGGCTATGTGTCAATTAGTTGGCTGGGTATGGCCTTGGATCTGTAGTCTTTTATCAGGAAAAATTATGGCCCCCTCTGGTTCTGGATGACATCAGGCGGTGGTACATCTTCGCGCCTGTCTGGTCACGTGCTGGTCCACCGTGAATCTGCTTCAGTTTCTAACCTTTTGTGCATTTAATTCTGTGTGCGCTTGGCCACCTGCATGGGCCTCTGTTATCTTGACCTTCACGGGCGGGCTGGTATTCTCTGTAGTTGGAGTCTCGTGAGCTCATGCTCACCTCCCCTTCTCAGGTTGACCTCGATCTCCCCGGCATAAGCCTCTCTTTGTTGAGTTTCGATTCCGCTCCTTCCTGGTCTTTGCTGGGTTTCTAAACTCGGCCTGTCGGGCCCTTGGCCACCTGGGCACATTTCTGCTTTCACAAAATGGAGTCGCAGGTGTACATTGTGCAGTATTGAGGTAGATATATGGTTGGCACTTTCCGCTCTACTCTTCTACTAGGCATTGCAAGCAGTATCGATTTCTTAGCCTCTTGCATTTCAAGCTTATTTACACACATTCAACAGGGCGGTTGCTTCCATCTTGTCTTATGGCACCATTCTCTTACGTTTTAACAGTGTCTCTCCCCTGCATCCATTATCATTTTCCTTGCAGTTACTAGTACTGGCATTTGTGCTCTCAGTAGCAAATTCTGTTTGTTCTTGGGGCTGCTTGGGCCCTTGGTTTATTTTCATTGGCCTTCCATTAAGGATTTAGAGGTCTCCTCGTGGACCGTGTGCAGGTATTCCTCATTTCGTATCAGTGGCTGGTATGGCTGTCTGATAGGGTATTGTGCTGCCCAGGGTTGTCGCGTTATGGCTGCTTCAACCGGTATTGATCTCCTTACGTACAAGGGGCAGAGTCCCAGTGCGGCTCTCTGTTGGTTCATTTGCTCCTCATACGTCACGTACCACGGCGAGTACCTTACTGGCAACTCGCAATGGGGGGCAAGGGTGCAGGTCATATCTGGGACCTCCTCTACACAGTCCTGCTGGATCAGCTTCATTGCTTGAAGGTACTCATCTGCTACTAATAACATTCCTATAGTTTGGTTTGTTGATCCTTTGCTTCTGGGAGCTGCAGATAGTTGCATCTTGCATCCCTCCAGGGCCTACCTTAAGCTACATTGGGGTGGACAATACATTGTGTTATACCTTTTCTTAGGACATTGTCTGTGGAGCCATATAGGGAGGGAAACTGCTACTTTCCTGACCCTGTGAAACCTCACTGTTACCAACCTGAAAACCTGAAGAGTTCCTGCTGGACTCTGCTTCTTTGATTCCTGAACTCTGCTTTCTTGCCTTGTCTTCCTCAGCCCTTGGTCACTGGTGCCCCACTTTGTGAGACTCAACTAAGACAGGGTTGCACTTTCTGACATAGGCTAAACAAAAGTTATCAAAGTTTCAATAAGTTTGCATATATGTTTCAGGAGGTTTAACTAATTGGTTTATTACCACTATTGTTATTCTGAAGTATCTAACTCTATGAATATTGCAACTGTTCTCCTATTATTTTATTGTGTGATAGTACTTACCTTACCTGAATGCTAAAAGCCTTAGTGCATATAAATAAATGCATATTTTTTTATATCACTTCCCAGTGTATACATGTTTCCTTGGACTAATTGTATGTTCTGAGTTCAGCGTGCCTCACTAAATCCCTCCTCCCTCCTAGACTATGCCTGGCTGCTCGTCCACAGATACTAAACCTTTGGATAGTCCAGGTTAAACCTAAGGGATGCAACTCTGTTCATCAATGGTCAGCTCTAAAATCTTGTCATAGACAAGACTTTGGCAAAAGCCTCTAACAATTGCTTATTGCGCAGATCTAGCTCCAGAGAAACGGAGCGCTTTACAACTGGAGGGAACCAGTATTAGGTCTGGCATTTTATGCAGTAGCGTAGTCCTGTTGCTGGTGGGAGGAACAGATTTTAACCATTTTGGCAGGTATTGTTGAAGAGCCATATATTTAATGTTTTGTGGAAGTGGAGGATGGTGGGGGCATTTGAAGCCTCTGCTGGGATTGAGTTCCAGATGGTCAGGTGTGGCAGAGGAAGTACGGCTTGTGAATTTCTGTTCAAGTGCTAGCATAGACTCCAACATTTTTATGGCTGTACTAAGAGAGGGCAAGAGCTTCCATAGGTATAGAGTTTAGCTGCCAACTCTGTTGCCGTTCAATTTCAGAATGCTTTCCAGGTGATTCGTACAGTTTTGAATATGATCCTGGCAGGGAAGGAATGTCAGTGAAGCTCATGCAGTTATGGGGAGACATGGTTGAATTTGCCGGAACCTATAATTAGAAGGGTGGCAGAATGGTGGGCTGCCTCGAGGGGGGCAGGTATCCCTGTAAGGATTATGTTTCCCCCATCGTTGTGTGAGATCATGAGGGCTTGGACTATTGTGTGGAAGTAATGCAGGGGGATGAAGGGTTTGAGCTTGCAGAGTATGCAGATCTGTATCCACGTGGATTGTGCTTTTTTGGCTGCATGCTTTTGGAGGGAAAGTCTAGTGTCAACAATGAGGCCTATGGAATTGGCTAAGTCAGCCAGATGTATATTGTCCAGCCATTGTTTCACAAGGTGTTGTTTGTTGGATAGACTGAAAAGCATGAATTCAGTCTTGGTGGGTTTCTGTTTGAAGTAGGCCTTTGGCATCCATGTGTGGATGGTAGCCATTCATTCACAGATGTGTGAGGTGTTCTGGGGGCCAATGGCCCAAGCTAAATCATGGGTGTAGATTTATGGCAATGTTGGGGACATGTAGGAGAGTTTGTAAGGGTTCTATTTATAGATTGAAGATGATTGGAGAGAGGATGGGCCTTGGGAGACCACACACATGACTGGGCATTTGCTGGATCAAAATAAGCCCATCTGTATAGACAGGTGTAAGCCAGATAGACAGGGAACACATCAGTTTGGTACGGTTCTGGATAGGCACAGCCTGTCAGTGAGGAGGGAGAGGAGTGTTAGGTGGTCAACTGTGTCAAAGGCAACCGAGAGGGCTAAGAGGAGAGAGAGGCACAAGTCCCCTGTGTCCATGATTTGCAGTGCATCATTGACCACTTGCATGGTTGCAGCCTCAGTGCTACATCTGGGGGCAGATGCCGGAGTGGTAATTGCAGAGGAGGCCAAGCTGGTCAATTTTGGCATGTTGTTGGCTTTCTCGATAGGCTTCCTGTCCTGATGAGAGACCGATCTGAAACCTGTCTAGGAATGCATCTTCACTGATGCAGGCATTCACAGTTCAGAAGAGTGCATTAAGTGCTGCACCAGTGACTTGTTTAATGAGCGAGATCGGGACAAAGTCGTCCATGTAAGATGTTGGTTTAAAGAAAGCGTGTGTGTCTGAGAGGTCCTTAGGGGAGAGGAGGGTGAAGAGAGTCCCAGAGGGCAGTGGCCGGTCCGGGGGAAGGGGGAAGCTCTGCCTAGTTTTGAGGCATCAGTGAGAACTCTGATCTTATCCATTTTGTTAATAAAGAACGTATGGATTCTATTGAATTTCTCTTGAGGAGCTGCTACCTCAGACACAGGTATGGGGTAGGGACAGTGCTTGACTACTTTGAAGAGGCCTTTCCTATTAGAAGCTGCCTCAATGGGGAAGAGTGGTAAGATGACTTAACCTTGATGATCACGTGTCTGCTTTGGGTGCACAGGAATTTGGGGGATGAGCGATCAATGCTCTGGGCTGTGGTATATGCACCACCACTTTTCAAGAGATCTGATCAAGCATTTTCAGGTGGCGAGTATGGGTGTGTACCAGAGTGTAAACTGTTTGACTTTGGGGTGACTAGCCTTTAGAAGCAAATGGGTATCAACTATTTATTTAGTGAAGTGGTTAAATGTATCCAGGAGCGCCTGTTTACCCCCTGTTTTGGGGTATGCTGTGAACGTTGCCTCTAGGGTGTCTATCAGGACATTCTTTAAGTATCGCTGTTCAATCACAGGGCATTTATCTTGGAGTTTGTGGGGCAGCTATGTGTTTGATATAAGAAGGGATATTGCAGCATTGTCAGCACAGAGGAGCTTTGAGGAGGTGAAAACAAAGTCTAGCATGTAGTCTTTGACATGCATGGGGAGAGTACGATCTGTTTAAGATCCATGGAGTTAGTCCGAGAGAATTGGAAGTCGCAAAGGGTTTTTGCTGATTGGAAATCAGGGACGTTGAAATCTCTGAGGAGGATATTATTGAAGCAGGATACCATTGCTGAGGAGAGAAGAATGGAAACATCCTCGATTAAGTTACCTCTACTTTGAGGTGGCCTGTACAGAATATGGAATGCACTTGAGTCATTGCTTGAGATGGGCACTCAACGTGAGAGCAAATTGAAGGAGTGTGTGCAGGAGTCCGGATTAGCATGCAGGCCAGTCTATTTTTTGGATGACTACCACCCCAACTTATTTTCTCCTGTTCTGTCAGTGTGTGGAATACTGCAGCAATGGATAAGAGGACATTCTTGCGATGTGTGCAACTGCTGAGTGTGTGTTAATCATTGTAACCGTGGACACAAATAGAAGGAGCATGTTTCAAATGTGCAAGGGGGATATTGATGGGGTTCGCCAAGTCAGCTCTCCATGGGTACTTTGGTCCTTGGCTAAGCAATATCTGGAGAATATGGGAAATGTTGTGTTGAGAGAAGACACATTGTGAGATTTACCTGGTGAATGATGGATAGAGTAACTGGCTGTTGCCTCGTTCCAGGCCAAAAAAACAGGAAATTACTCTTTTGATCATCTACCCTTTGCTTCAGACTGCCGGATGAGAGAGATGCCCAGTGATCAGACAGACTTGGGTCATGTGACCTAGCATCACTTGCACCAGGTGACCAACTGCACAATAAAAGAGGGTGAAAGCCTGCTGATGTAGTAAGAAAAAGAGAGGCAAAACAAGAAGGTACTAGAAGTATGTAGTGATTTACAGGTGGGTGTGGCTTAGGTCATGTTACCTAGCTTCCCTTCCACCATCTGACCAATTCCTGACTGCTCTTAACCCCTGCACCATCTGTTCTTCCTTTGCTTTCTACTTCATATCAGAAATTAAAAGTATTTGGTACATTTACATCACTCTATTATCCCTTGCTCTCTTTATACCACTTTCTACTTCCTCTCCCTATCCTCACTACTTTCTGTCTCTGCTCCTTTCCCTCTCCTGCACCCCTTTTATTTCTTTTGCCCACAGACGAAGAATGAGCTATCATTCATTTTCTGCTCCTATCTCTTGATCCTCTTCAATATATCTTTCCTGACTGCTTCAAGATAGAAACTGTCCATCCAATCCTATGAAACAAACAGTAGACCCAAGCAACTCTGCACAATATCGGCCTGTTTCACTCGTCCCCCACTATTCGAAAATCTTTGAACATCTCTTGTTGAACAGGTTTCCTTCCTATCTGGACTCCAATCACCCCAGTAACCCCTTCTCATCTTGATTCCGTAGCCTTCAACCTACCAAGTCTACCTTTATCCAAGTCTTGAATTTTCTGACTTCTGCTCATCACTCCAAACATCCCTATACCTTTTTCTACGTGACCCCTCATCGCCTGGTCTTTGCTAGCCTTGACATTCAGGACACAGCTCTTGCATGGGTGGCCTCTTAACATTCGCATCAGTCTTTGTCCATTTCATGGAACGTGGCCGATCTGATCGAACCCACCAAGTTAGCATCCACTAGCACTCTGTTCTTGGCCCCCTAATATTCATGTTTTTTTACCTTTTCCTTTCGTCATCTAATCTGGTCCTCTGATTCTCCTAGCACCTCTTTGCGAATGATAACTCAAATCTTCTTCGCCTTCCCAACTTTTTCTTCTGACCTCCCTGCCCGCATATCTGTTTTATTCTCATCCTTTTTACCACCTGATGGCACTATGCTGTCTTATGCTAACTCCTTCAAGACTAAAGTAATCTCTCTTCCTGTTTCCACTGTCCCCCTCTACTTTCCTCTTCTTTCTCATTCCCACCTGACACCCTCTATGCCTGCCCCAATGCACATATTCTTGGTTTCTTTTTTGACGGCAAGTACAATCTCCACTATTTTATTACCTAAACCGCTAATATTTTATAACTTCTCCCTCAACTGTGACAGTGATTAACCTTAATATCAGTAAAATATGACCCAGCAGCATTTGCAACTCTACCAAAACCCTCATACAGCCCGAAGTACTCAGTCACTTTCCCCACTTTTCTGGCCTCCTCGTAGTCCTCTCCCACTACTACTTCTTCCTACTTGACAAAGTATTAAACTTTGCCATTAGTACCCTCTAGAACTTTCCCGCTCCTCTTCCACTTCTAAACACTGCCTCCAGGCTGATTGGAAGTCCATGGAAAACCCAATTCCTTTTCAAATTCCTACTACTTGTTTAAACATCTCTGCATGCACTTGCTCCTTCCTATCCAGCAAACAGTAGTCCCAACTTCTCTCCTCCATGAAGCTGCTGTTCTAGTTCTCTCCTTAATCTTCCTGTCCCCCGGCCACTTTACTCTTAATTTCACTTACGCTCCTTCTCTCGTCTGTCACCAAAACACGTAAATGCCTTTCCATTCCATGTGCCAAACCCCTTTATTTATTTATTTATTTATTTATTTATTTGTTATTGTGTTTTGTGGCTAAAATCAAACCTTACATATGTAAAGCATATACATTCTTCAGTATAGTAAAACAACCTCCATCCCAATGCATAATAAACCCAAATAAGTCATATAAAAACATTCACTTTTAAAACTCGTTATTACTAAAAAAATACGGCAATTATATCAATCCACATTAACCTGAAAAGTGAAACACACTTATATATTATCCCCCAGTTTTAGAACCATTCCTTTTAAAAATGTCACTAAAGCCACAATCATTGCTACCCTACTACCATCTGTTAATCTTACCTATACATTCAAGGCGATTACCGCTGAGACAGAATGCACATATTTTCCCAGATAAATAATTCTCTTCTGCATAAGGGGCATTCCATAACCAAATGGTAGAGTGATTCTACCAAATGTGTTCTACACAGCCTACATGAGCATTCTTTTCTTTGTAGGCCAAGTCTCGTGCCAATAACCTCCAAAGTTTGTAGACGATTGAGATACCACATACAAACATGTTCTGAAGGAAATTGATTGGGGTACAGTCGCAGGGACCTTTGATTAGTATAGTGTCAGCAAGGTCGTATAGAGCTTTAGTCTAGCCAAACCTGCCTCATCTGTTCCAAAGCTTACTCTACAGTGCCTTGTAACCTGTATTTAGCCATTCCCCTCATGCCATAGTCTGTAATGTTTGTCCTGTCTTTGATTATTTTAACATATATTGACCTTCATACACTTGTCAGTTTGCTTACTTTAATCTTGCACATGTATGTCCCCTGACTCCAGATTGGCCCGCTGACCGTGGCTTCCTTTGAAAGTTTTCCTTTGCAAAACAGCTGTTATCCTCAATAAATAAATGCAAAATACATGTACCTGACCATGATGGCAGTCGTTATTGGTGTCCCATCTCAATTATCAATAACAGTGCCAAGACAATGATCTGTGGGCCTCATCTTCTGGAATTACTCAGATATAACCCTATGCTGCTATCCCCTCCCAAGACCTATCACTTTCTAGAGCAGGCATTGCCTTAAAATGTTATGCACTACAACTCCCATGATCCCGTACCACTGACTGTTCTGGCTGGGTGTGATGGCAGCAGTAGACCAAAACATAGAGTGACAGGTGTGCTACCCCTTCTCTTGAAGTCCTAGAATGATAATTTCCAGTGGCAGCTTATCCATTATGGGTAACGGGGCATCAACCTACCCATTTTGGACAAACCACCACTAAGTGATACCTGAGCTGCTTGTTGCAGCTGAGGGAGCACTGCCTGTGCTGTCTCGAACTGTCAACGGGACACATAAGGAATGTTGCTTCCTCTGCCTTCTATGGCCCATTGGGGTTCTGGCTGGGGTACTGCAGCTCTGAATGTGAGAGGGGGTGCTCCTGCGCATCTCTGCACATTCAGGCTGTCTTGGTGTCCTCCAAGGGATGCAAAGGCTCCTGCATGCATGTGCAGGAACCAGGGAGCGCTCCCTGCATACTGGTTCCTGTTCATGCTATGTGGAAGCAGGAGAGTGAGATGGGACCTGGTGGAGCGATTCTGGACCATGGCAGCCGGTAGGAAAATGGAAATGTGTGTGTGTGGGTGAGTGACTGAAAGAGTGTATGTTTTGTGGGTGTGTGTGGGGATATGAGAGTGCATGTGTATGGGTGCGTGCGTGAATGTCTATGTGAAAATGTGCCGCCCACTCCTCACATCCCCAAATGAGAGGCCCTCACATGGGCCTCTAATTTGAGGGTGCAAGTGGAGGGGGTTCCCCCAAATGTGAAGCCCACTCACCAGCACAATGAGCGCCACCCACCATGCTGGTGAGCGGCCCTTTGATTTGGGGAATGAATGGAGCAGAGGCCCACTCACCAGCATGGTGACCTGCATCTAATTGATTGTTTCATTGCTTACCCTATAAAAGCCAATAGAAAACTGTTTGGCTTTTTACCCATTTTTTCACAAAAAGAGTGCTGTATAATGCACCATTTTAACCCATCATTCAAAACATTCTCTCGGAGGGGGGTGGTGGGGAGAAACCACACAAACACTGATTTTGACTCACTCCCTATGTTTGATCGCTTGCGCTTATTTGTGGCAAATACACAAACACACACACACTCTATCTCTCGCTTTTCTCTCTCTCTCTCTCTCGCAGGTCTGGGCTCAATATCATTGGAAAAAACACAAACCCGAAATATCCAATGAATTATTACAGCACAAATAACCCTAGAATAACCTCTCAAGAGGGTCTTTGTAAAAGACTGCCCAGAGGAGAACAACATGTATACATGCATTAAAACAACAGATATAAAAAATGGCAAGAAGGAAAACCACTAGGATCCAAAAATGGACAAACGATCCAGGGAATACCTAATTTAAAGTGTTTCCCATTCAGGCAGCAATGTTACTGCTATCTGCTGCAGAGACACGCCCCTTCCTAGGCCGGGAAGACCTGCTTGTTCCCTGCACTTTCCCCTTTTGCGTGTTGGCAGACGTTACTTACTTTCCTGTCATTCTTTTTCTTGGAAAGACTGAAGTGATGAATTGTGTTGTATCATTAAATCCGTGGTGGTGGTGCAATTACAAAAGGGGGAGGCAGTGGGGAGTTCCCTACTGGGAAGAACCTATAAATCCAACAGAACTGTTTATTTGATTGCATAATTATTCTATCTCTTCAGAGGAATTTCCTAACACCAACTCATGTAACATTTGCCTGTTTATAACTAAAGAGGCTTAGTGGTTACATATGAAAGGGCAAAGTACAAGAAATGCATCGGCCAGCGAAAAGCTGGCACAGCACACAGCATTTGGATATAATGGAATTTTAAACCCCAAAGGCTGTGTATTGATGTTCTCCTGCGAGTCACAAAGTGCATTGTGGCTCACAAAATGCCCACAGACAAACTGTAGTGAAAAGGGTTCAACGTGGGTTAAAAAAGCCCTTGCACCTTTAGAAGGCGCCAGTCACAATGAATAAATGGTCAGCATTTGACCACGTTCATATTGCTAGGGTCCTGCCCAGGGAGGACAGTCAAGTTAGTGGCACCAGGGCAGATTGCAGCTTACACAAGTGTGGTCTCCAGGCGGAATCCATCGGCTCCACATGATGCACAGCTCTCCACTTTCCTATCATAATACCAAACCCATTGATGGTTGGTTGTCACAAATGGTTGCCCTTTACAAGGCCCCTCTCGGAAGAGAAGCCTGGCACAACTTGGCACCATTGGTCTATGAATAGTCTTTGGATGTGCAGTAGTGGGACGTGTTGCCATATAACAAATGAATGCACATTTATAGCAGGATGCCCATGGCCAGGCTCAGACTGGCCTATAAGTCAATAGAAAAATGCAAGAAGGGCCAGCCCAAAAGGCCAGTGTAGACTGGTTTTATAATTTGATTTGATTTGTTTATTTATACCTCGTTTATTCCACTGGGGAGGAAAACTAAACAGAACGTATCTGGGAACAGGTATTAGATTGAGGAGAAGCATAGTAAAAAAAAGTGAAATAGTGAAAAGGTGAGTTTAAGCATCTTGGAGTGGAGTCAAAATTCCAAAGATTAGAAGGAGGAGTGTTCCAAGCACAGGGACCAAACACAGACAAACATTGGTCGCCTCTGTCAAGTATACAGTGGAGATCTTCCTTAATTGACTTGGTTTGCGGTTTGCTAAGGATGTTGAAGTCGCCGAAGAAGATGCTGTTGGCATGCGTGTGAAGGATGTGTTGGGCTTGGGTTTGGGAGGTCTGCAGATGAGGTGAAAAGTGACTGTGTCTGTTGGGAGAGTATGAAGGGAGAGGACGAAGTGTCAGGAAAGGTTTTCTAAAGAGCCAAGGATGGTGACGCCCAGTTGGGTGCATGACCATGGCTTCTTGTACCAGGCATGGATACAGGACATTTAAGTATATTTATTCATTAAGCGCTGAAAGCCCACGAGCATAAGCACGCTACATATACACAAGGACTTAGTGAAGGCAGGACTAAATACAAAATCAGGAGAGTAAGATTAAGCATGCCGTACGTTGACAGACCAGGTAAATCATTCAAATAGTAAAGTTTTCAGATGTTTCTGAATAGTTAAATAGCATGATTCCAAGCGTAATGCTAGGCATAGAGTGTTTCAGGTTTGAGCAGCTAGGACAGGGAAGGAGCGTCCAAGACCTCTAAATCTATTCGATCTAGGAACAGACAGCAAACCACCAAAACTGGTGCAGAGTTGCCGATGAGGAGCATAGATTTTTATTTTGTCCTTAAGGTAGGCTGGAGCTTTGCCATAGATTCATCTATGAGCCACAGAAAGTGCCTTAAAACTCTCTTTAATGTACTTTTATTGTCTCCAGTCAGAAGGGCATTTCAATTGTCTATCCAAAGAATGACTATTGCCCTAAAACCACACAGTTTATGTGAGAGAAAAAAGGTTTACCATACCTTAGCACTTTTAGATGATACTGTGAGCTACCAACTATACCATCTACCTATGCATCAGAGCTATGGGAGGCGTCAATAGGCACATCAATAGTTTTCACTTTGACCATGATCTTTATCCGATTATTTTCAATATTCATATGAGAGTAATCAGGATATAACTTGGCCATAGCCCGCGTAGAGCTGAAGATCATTAGCTCGGTCTTGGCTGAATTTTAGCATATCCAGTTAAGAGACATCTATCCCCTTAAAAGGTCATAGATGTTGTTAAGCCAAATTGAGTCAGATACATAATCGCCACTTAATGCTATGAGAAGTTAAGTATCATCAGCATGGTTGGAAAAATGGATGTCAGAATTGGCTAGAAGGTTGTAGACAGGCTTGATATACACATTAAATAAGGTCTGAGACAAACAGGCACCTTCAGGGACCCCAAAGTGCATTAGCTTAGTGTTTGAGGAGACATCACCACAACACACTGTGAACTCCTGTTACTCAAAAAAGATGGGATCCAATTTGTGGCCTCACTGGAACACTCCCCATAGGTGGATAAAGAGTCCAGCCGGTACTTATGGCCAAGCAACTCAAATGTGTCTGATAAGTCTAGCGAAATGAGAAGCCCAGATTAGCTTTTATTTCATATATTTAAGCATGTAGGTTTGGAGATCAAGTAAGGCAATGTGGGCACAAAAGCCAGATTGTTTAGGATGTAAAATATTAGCATTTTCCAAATGTTGTTGTAACTGGATCATTGCGAATTTGTCAATAACTTTCAACAGAAAAAAAGCGGGTTAGTAATGGGGTGCAGATTACTCTGATCTTTTGGACAAGGGTCGGGTGCATACAGTATCATAAAGTTTAACTCCCATGTAGCCATCAAAGATATTGGGATCTCGAGAAAAGGAAGGATAACTTGTATCCCTTTCTAGGAATATCCTGTCCTTTAAGAGGGGGTCCACCCTCAGTGAGATCCCAGTTGCTTTGTCCCCTAGTGGGTGTTAAGCTTATCAGGCACACCCCCCTAGTACTAAAGCGGTGGCTCCTACTTGTGGAGAGTGGATTCATTCCCTGGATTTGTCACAACTGTGTCTTGCTCATCACAGGTCTCCCTATAATGTTTGGCTCAACAAATATAAATGTTTTCATTGTCCTTTAACCTGCCTCATTCCATGGATATTTAAAGTATGAAATACAAACCGCTGTGTTTGAACATTTGTATTGGGAGTATTGGTAGATCACATTGGAGTTATTTTTTTCGAAGATGAGTTTGCTAAATTGTTTTAAACACATTTTGCTGAAAATATAGATGGTTGGTTGGGTTTGGGTTTTAATTAAGGTTGGTGGATGTTGGGGGGCTGTAGAAGGGAAGGGGGTTTATCCCTGTATATATTTGTGGCAACATGGGTTTGAAACAAAAAAATGTGGACAAAATCTTCTTCTAAATAAAAGACACGATATAATCACGTAAATCCATATTGGGTATCATCAGGTTGCAAGCAAGATAACATAGTGTCAAATGTAAATGTAAAAGGCCATACATATATTTGTAGTTTTTGGAGGTGAGTAAATCACATTTCCGATTACCTTCAAATTAAAACAAAATATGGAGAAACATTATAGGGAAATGGCCATAAATACTATTCATGCATTAATTAATCTAGTCAGAAGCAATGGATTTGGAAATTGTTTGTAGAGTTGAACTTGTTTGAAACTATGGTACAGTTTATGTCAGTATTGTGACTGATATTAGAAGTGCATCACTGTTACATGATCTTACCCTAAAACGTTGTTGCCTGAATGCCTAGCTCTGTGTCATTGCTTTCCAGATCCTGATATTCCTTGTCCTGTTTTTGACACCAGATCTGAAAATTATCTGTGAGACTTAACTGCTGAACTTCTCTACTTTAAACTGACACACAATCCATGTCTCCATAATGTGTCCTTTGATGAACATCTTCCACAAAACCAAGTTGTCATTCATAAACATAACCATACCCATAACCATAACCATAACCATAACCATAACCATAACAAGATGGAGGAATATTAGACCTGCAATAACCCCTCCCTTTTCTCTCTGTGTATTCTTCCCTTTAAGCCAAACCACACTTTAGAACCTTTCCAAGTAACCCCAATCTGCTCTTAATGGTGTAACTATGGAGATGACTACCAGCAGTGCCATTCCCATGCCCCACTCTCCACGTTATGCGCATTTAACCTAACATCATTGATGCACTGTATGCACATAATACCCATCACAATTCTGACTGACAAATAGTTCACTATTAAATTCATGAAGAATTGGAGGACTGTTCTAAGGTTCAACTTGTATTAGTCATACAAATACATATATTTTTTTAAATGAATACACATTTGAGAATGCCCTTGAAAACGACACTTCCCACGTGGAACCTTTTTTCAATAAAATACCACATTTTTGTTATCAATTTAAACCATCTATTAACCTACCCAACTGCAGGACATATTGATTTACCCATGATGGCAGCCATCTTTGAATAGTACTGATATGAATAAATAACACTCCACGTCCTAGTATCCATTCAAGTTCCAACACTCTCATATTCTGAGATAAAGTCCACTATTCCCAGCCACCATATATCTAACTGATAGTTGCTATGGTAATGACTGATGAACTATAAATCTACTTTGCTAGTGGAACATGTAAACTGTGATTATGTATCTATGCATGCATGTATGCAGGTAATGCAAACCTAACTGGGTAGCAATAGCGTGATGTACAAAGAGGACACTCCCAGAGAGTTACAAGTTGGGTGCAGGGGCAGCAGAGAGTTGGGATGGCCATTCCAGAGAGGGAGAAATAAAGTTGAGTAGAGCAACCAAGGATTCACAAGATGTTCATATTGTAGAGTAGGCTCTTCAGGTCATTCCTGAAGTCTATGATGGGGGCATTCTTTTTTGTATTAATAATGTGTTCTAGAGACAGGTTGCATAACAGCACATTTCCTTTTTCCTGTTTCTCCCTCTCTTGTCATTTGTTTGTCTTGGGAGGATAGCTCAGGGGCAAAGTGCTCACCTTGGAAGCAAGACGACACAGAGAAACACAGGTTCAATCCCCAGGTCCGTGCTTAGAAACATCTGGGTATTAAATGTTTTATAAATAACCAATCATATCAAATCATATCATTTTTCCCAGTCAGATTATGTTGTTGCTTCTGGTGGTGCACTGGCCTCCAGTGAAGATGAGTTTCTTGGCCAAGTAGAGTGGTGGTTGGTTGTGACTGCTTTGTAGCAGATTCAGTCAGTCTTGAAGGGGTAGCCGGTGTATATCATGTGGGCGATATTGTGAAATGTTTTTAGTCCTGTGATGAGGTGTGTTGGATGGCTTTCAGAGGGTCCAAGGAAGAAACTGGGGCTTGGACTACTCACAAACTTGTGGCAGGGGTGAAAGGCTTGACTTTGTGGTGGAGCACAAGCTGGCACCATCCTGCTTGTGCCATCTGGCGATATGTGTTTTGAATGAGAGGTCATAGTCAATAGTTAAGTTGAGAGATTTTGGACTGGGTGAAAACTAAGGTGTGACTCCATCAAATGTCATGTCATTCACAATTCTGGACTTGGGAATACTACAGATAGATTGTCATTTATTCATATCAATGGTATTAATACTATTTGAAAATGGCTGCCATCCTAGTTAAGACCATGTGACCAGCAGAACGTTAGGATGATGGGTGCTCATAAAATGGTAACCTACAGGTGATAGCTAATCTTGACAAAGCTTTCAAGGCTGGGCAAAATGTGCTTGTTTTGTGATGGCGTGCACTCCATACTATCGAAAAAGTTTCTTAAGTTGAAATACAACTATATTTTCACTAATAGCATGTAGTGAGCTGAAGTGCAATCCGTTGCCTCTTTGCAGACTTATGGTTGTGGGGACTTGACCCAGTGCTGTGCTCCTGTGCCAACATTGTCACGCACCAGGACCACATTTGGTTGTCTAACAAAAAAAGATCAATATGGCCACCAATGCTTCTGCTCTTTAAATATTCCCCACACTTATGTGTACCACTACAGTGCACAATCACTCCACTTTGCCAATCATGCATGTCTTTTATGTGATTAGCCACTGTTGTTTTATTGTCTCTCACTTACGAATTTACTTTATTTTGTTTTGGTAAATGGTATATCTCCTTTTTATCATCTGGACGGGAAATGGGGCACAGCAGAGAGTCCCATTCCGAACTTTACCATCACCTCTGCCTTCCACTATGTGTTGTTGGTTATTTTCAACTAAACAAGCAATATGCTGCTGTTCTACCACTCCCAACAGTTTCATTGTTGTGCTACTGGCAGTATTTCATACCCCCACACCGCCTGTCTTGTGACGTATTTTTTTAAGAGCACATTTTTTTCTCCTGTTCAATTCCAATGATTTGTATGCAATAAAAGGCCTGGAGAAAACATTGCAATGTTTTTCTGCAATGTTGTTTTTTTTTTACCAACTGGCAAAGTAATGGCTGATTACAACTGACATTACTCTTCAAGTTGTGTTTATAGTAAATGCACATCGCCTTCTGCCCAGAGCAGAAACAAAAGAAAACATTTAGGGCCCGATTCATGGAAATTCTGCACGGTTCAAAGCGACTTTGCACTGCTGAAAAGTGACTTTGCACTGCCGACACAAACCCTGATTCATGGAACTGTGCAAAGTGTATTTCTGCAGTGCAACGTCAGTGCAAAGTCATTTTTGCAGTACAAAATTACTTTGCACGAATCTTTAACCACACAAATACACTTTGCACGGTTCCATGAAACAGGGTTAGTGTCAGTAGTGCAAAGTCACTTTGAACCGTGCAAAGAATTCCATGACTCGGGCCCTTAGTTAACTCTGTAGGTAATGTGTTTTATTTTATTCTATCGTTTACATCTAACCTAACTCAAGAGCAGCAGGGCGCGCTTTACAGCGGGTGGAAGAGCAGCAGGGCGCGCTTTACAGCGGGTGGAAGAGCAGCAGGGCGTGCTTTACAGCGGGTGGAAGAGCAGCATGGCGCGCTTTACAGCGGGTGGAAGAGCAGCAGGGCGCGCTTTACAGCGGGTGGAAGAGCAGCAGGGCGTGCTTTACAGCGGGTGGAAGAGCAGCAGGGCGCGCTTTACAGCGGGTGGAAGAGCAGCAGGGCGTGCTTTACAGCGGGTGGAAAAGCAGCAGGGCGCGCTTTACAGCGGGTGGAAGAGCAGCAGGGCGCGCTTTACAGCGGGTGGAAGAGCAGCAGGGCGTTTTTGGACACTAAAGGGCGAATAAATGTGCATTTAGTGTTGCAGGAGATAATGGTGGCAGAGCTACCTGTTTAGTATTCCGCAAACGTGTAAGATGTTGGGTATGGAATTATAAAGAAAAACAGACAGTTCAATAATGCATGCAATAAATCCAGGGTAGGCGAATGGTTCCAGAAACACGGGTTACCCCAGCATTCTAGCTGTGTGGTTTCCTATACACAGCAAGCATTGAAGCAGTGGCCAGACACTTTAAATGCTTTGCCACATTTTCAAAAAAAATCTTGCTCTCAAAGATTTGAATATTTGAAAACCGCACCTCCCATCCCTAAAACCAAACGAGTGAAAAACAAAAGTGGGTTTAAAGAATGGAGCCCATTATCACTCAATAGTAGCAGGAACTGAAATTGTCTGTACCATCTCCTTCTCTGAAAAGACATGAGCGTCTGGAATCACTCTTTCATTTTCTTAATTATAATGGTTAAAGAATACGATGAGTTCGAACGCGGCATGGAATGTATTAAGAGGTGCAATTAACTTTCTAAGATGCGAAAGAAACAAAGAGCAGATTTCCTTTTGTAACTGCTGTCAAACTAGCACATTTGTGCTGATTGACAGGTATTGCAGAAATGCTCCTTTCCCGGAAACATGACATCTGAATATATCATTTTGCAAGCCTTTACCTATTTAGCATTGTGTGCAAGCTGGAACACATGGTAATTGTAATGCACATTTTGCAGTGGGCCTGGCTAAGAGTGCAGCAGTAAAGATGAGTCTTCTCCATTGGGAACAAAGAGGGCGTGCAAATGTGCCGAGGATGCCTGTCATACCTTTAGCCATCTCAAGCCTGTGAACGTGCCGCATGTTTTAGAAAGATGTGATATGTTATGACTCTTGCGGCGTTGCTAAAACAATATGTTCTACACCCCGTGGGCATATTTTAAAGTTGCAAGCTACCAGCCAGCTATAAAAGTCATTTGCCACCACAATGCTGTACATACACACAGCACACCATTTCATACTCGCCAAGAGTCAAATATCACTAGCCCATTTTGCGCCAGGTTTTACACTGTTAGTGGATGTTGCAAGGTCACCAGATATTGCTATCAGGTGTGTCTCATATTTGATGGTGTTTTTTGCACAAAGGCCTCCATCAATTCTTTATAGTAATAGCTGAAACATACATGCATTCATCTTTCCCCATATCCCTATTGCTTTCATTGCACTTAGAAATCTGGATTTCTCCAAGCCAAACTCTTTTTTTGTCACCTTGCTCACATTTTGAAGAATGTATGCATCTTGAGACAGTCACTATGGGCCTCATTATAACCCCGGCTGGACGGTAACAACGGTGCCAGTAAGCTACCGGCACCGTTTCTACCGCACCCCCATACCACAAGTCCTGCTTGCGGGTGCCCATCTGCCCACCAGGTCTGACCTGGTGGAAGGACCGACACCCGCAAGCAGAACATGAGGGTAGCACCGGTACCGTTACCGGTGCTACCGCCCTCCCCATTCCCATCGAGCCCTATGGGGCTGAATGGGGATGTGGAGTCCCTTATTACGGGCACCCGCGAATGGGCAATTACTGGGTCCACCAAACTCGGCATGACCCATTAATTGCCCATTCTCGAGTGCCGGTAAAAATGCAACTCCGGCGGCAGCCGTGCCTGTTTTACAGGCACGGCTACCGCCAGGGGTTATAGTAAGGCCCTATATGTATCCATGGTATGTACAACTTCTGTTAATATATGCTATCCTCCGTTTAGAAAGCTCCTTAAAACGGGCATTTCCATATTGACACATTGTCTCCAAAGGAAAGAAACAGTATGGGGGATTGATGAACCCTATACTAGAGGTGCTGGGTTCTGGGGATTTGCAAGTAATGCTATGAGAAAGAGCCGAATTTGGAGTGATGGTGATTGCCAAGTATAATTGAAGCAAATATTTGAAAGTGTATGATAATGACAGCAATTGTGATAACATGAATGTAATATGGGAACTACTTTTAAAGGGTACTGATATGAATCTTTTTTTTTATTTTTTTTTATTGTATATGGTTTACAAAAATAAACCTTTACAAATACATTAAGTAACAAACATTTCAATATATTAAAAGATGATTAGAGACCCAATTATCCCTTTTTAAAAATGAGAAACACATAACAAATCATTTAAATAAAAGAATTCAGTGCAAGTTAAAATATGAAATGATTTTTCAGTTTCCCTATACATAACATCAGTCTTAAAGAAATAGCAGAGATTACAACAGTTTCATAAAACAGATTATCAGACAGTTAAATCAAAGGGCAGGCACATACAAATCTAAAAATTTGATAAATATAGCCACAGCAAGACCATCTTTAATATTAGAAATGGCAAGACACCGAGACCATATGAGATTTTCTGCCCCTAAAATACCCAGGGTATTGAATCTTCCTAGATAAAGATCCCTTGGACCTTTCAAAGCAGTACAATCTAGAAAAAGATGTCAAGTAGATTCAATTACCCCAGGAGTATGACAAAACCGACATAGAAGATCTGAATCACTAATCTCCTTCCTTCTATGAAGAACTTCCCTGGTGGGGAGGAGATTCCATCTGAGCTTAAGAAGAAGTAAGCGATAATGACGGTTAGGGAATTGAGTCAATATAAAAGACAGGCAACCTCTCTTCTTATGGTCAAATTGTAAATCATTAAGAGAAGGATAGACATGCAATTTTTCAAGCGTGTGACTCCAAACAGCACTAAAAAGGGATTCCTTGACTTTATTGGGATTTGTTTACAGGGTATCCCTATCTGTGGAGAGGTCTGATAGCGTCCTATCACAGAGGTCACGGAAACTAGAAAGATATGGATTACGGTCTGAAGATCCGTTTACAAAGAGAGTTTTACCCACATCAACATATAGGGTGTCCTGTTTGGGAGAGAGCAAGGCAGAGAAAAGGGTTAAGACTCTCCAGAGAATTCTAACTCGCAGAGAGACCAAGCCCAATTCGTATCTTATAGCTACTATTGGGACACTATTAGGTAATTTCAAAATTTTCCTCCAATAAATACCCTCAAGTGTATCCCAAAAGGTCAAAAGGGCTAGATAGTGCAGTTCCATTCCATAGATTAGTTTTGGGGTCACCTTACCCTTAAAGAAATCGACAATAGGCTTAAATGAGAACATGCAATACTTATTATCAAGCTTAATCGATTGGGAAATAAGCGGGAGCATTTTATGTCTGAGTGAACACCTTAATTCAATGGCTGATGGCTGAACCAGAATAAGGAATCCCAAGTAGACAGTTTCATGTGCTCTGATTATTTTTTCCCCGCCAATTTTTCCAGAATTTTCTGTTCCCCTCTCTCCCCCTTGAGAAGTCCATAGCACGAGTTTTACACGGGTTGATTTTTAAACCATTAAGGGTGGCATATTCTTCAAATTTGCATATAAGCCTCTGAAGGCTTAGTATGGTCAAAAGGAAGAAAATCTTCAGCATATGCCAACCATGAGAGCCTAAAATCCCCCAATTTAGCATTGACCATGCCTGAATTTCCAAGAAATTCCTCAACATCAGCAAGATAGAGGATAAAAAGGCATGGGCTAAAGAACAGCCCTGTCTAACCCAGATACAAGTCTTCAAGATCCACCCTAATATGGACCCCTGAATTCTCATACATTGCCATTATTAGGGATAAGAGAACTGGGGGAATCCCCCACTTTGACAACTTTCCCCAGCATCTTGATCTAATTACCAGGTCAAAAGCATTTGAAAAATCAATTGCGGCAACATACAGAGAAGCACCATATTTTCCCCAGGTTGAGGTTTGGAGGGCAGATAGGATAGAACCATTGAGCTTGGTAGAATGGCCAGCCCTGAACCCTGTTTGTTGCTTCGGGAGAATATGGTTTTCCTTAATCCAGACAGTCAGATGGGAGAGAAGCATATAGGCAAAGAGTTTACAATCTGCATCAATAAGAGAGATTGCTCTGTAATTTTTGACCAAAGTTCGTTGGCCTCTCTTAAAGATGGGCACAATATGTGCCGTCTGCCAACTGGTTGGAACATTGCCAGAGACAACAATATCTTGGAATAACAAACATAAAAGTTTTGCCCAAATTTCTGGTTCCGCTTTAAAGGTATTATTTGTTAAACCATTGGGCCCAGGGGCCCTTGAAGTCTTAGCTCTGGCAATGAGACCAAGTATTATCTCATAATCAATGAGAGGGACCCAAGGGACAAGGTTCTAGCCCCTCTCCCCTATGCCATAGAGTTCAGTATAGTGCTCTACCCACTGATCCTCAGGAATAGCATTCAACTGGCCAGCCACCATCACATCATCTTGGCTAGAGAAAATGGCCCAGAAAGCCCTAAGATCTCTCTTAACAAGTACTCTAAGCATAGACTCTGCATCATTTTGTAGCAGGCTAGATTTCCTAGATTTGCAATCATTTTTATATTTTTGGCGGATTGTTTTAATTTTGGCTTTTTTATAATCCCAGTCAATGTTGAGTACTTGGACCACTCTAATAAGTTTCCTAGTAAGCGCCTTTTCATAGGCCAACTCCTGATCAAACCTATGAGAGTGGGATTTTTTGGGGAAACCTTTCCTAAGAGAACCCGAGATACTACCATGGAGAGCACCAAGAAAACTGTCATAGTTTAAAGTGTTAAACACTGCCAATTTCCACGAAAGAGAAGTATAGTTAAACGAGGAAATCAATTTACAATTAAGAAGATTAATATTAGCAGGTGACCAACGTATCCCTGTCCCTTGTCCCACTGATCTAAGATGACAAGAGCCCCCAGTGGGCAATAACTTCATGGGGAAGGGAGAGGGAAAAGTAACTACCAATGACCCATGGTCATTCCATGGGTTAAAAGAAACCTCAACCTTAGGCAAGAGAGAAGACAAGGAGTGGTCTACAAAGACATAGTCTATAGTAGACACTGAAAGACCTCTATGCCAAGTGGGACGTGATGGAAGAGTAGCATCATGATAACCATTAAGGCAAGTTAGCCCAACCGAGTCCAGGGCTAAATTCCAAAGTTTACCCCAATCGAATTTCTGTCCTCGCCGATTATCGTCCTCCCCAATCAAGGCCAGATCATATTTGGCCTCGGATGAAATGGAACAGTCAGAGTTAAGATCTCCAGCCAAGATCAACTTCCCCCTGGGATATAAAGATCTCCATATAAGTACTAGATCCGTTAAACTTTCCAAAAACGACTCAAGTACAGCAATCCCCTTATGCCAACATACATTAATGAGAAGAATATTAACCAGGCCATCAAGGGAAGTGACATCCAAAGCCAGAATACCAAAAGGCGTATCCGCAACAACCTTGCTCCTAAAGCCAAAAGAGGCTCTAGTTCCAATAAGAAGGCCCCCAGAGGCCCTCCCTTATGAACTGGATTTAGCACTTTGGGAATGAATAACAAATCCATCGACAACGGGTGGGGAGAGCAGCCAGGTTTCTTGTAAGAAGAAACAGTGTGAAGTCCTAATCATACGTACTGTATCCGTATTAGTAAAAAGATGAATACTTCCTCTAGAATTCCAGGAGAGAAAAATGAACTTATTCAGGGCCGGAGCATGTAGAGGTGTAACAGGGCACTTAGAGGAAAGATCACTTCCACAAACCAGAGGTAACCTGAGCCCAGCTTCTAGCGTTTCTATTGAATCTGGGCATAAATTGCCTCTGCTGATATTGCGGAATTCTTTCTGGATGGTACACCATTGTAAGGTTTCCCCTATACTCTTCACCCCCTCCATATTTACCAGGCGGATGATTGGTGTGTAATAAATTTACTTCAAAACCAAGCTGGATTAAACCATCCCTTTGGGCCATTATTAGTTCTAAGACCAGTCTAGATTTCAGAACAATATTGCTCAAATCTACGCGTCCCTTAATGGGAAAGAAAATCCTCTCCATATCATAACAAGAAATGAGCGAAAGAGAGGGAAGTTGATGGACATATTTTAGAATATTTCCACGATTGAGACAGATAGGCATATCCTGACCCCAAAGGCAATTAAGCTGCAAAATATCAACAGAATCTTTAGCCTCCACTGGATGAGGTAAAGGGTCAGTTATACGTTTAGTAAACTGACTTAACGAATCAGCTTCCAGATCAGTGCCCCTAGCACCCCTTAATATAGACCTATTTTGAGAGGCATATGTTCCCAACGGAAATCTTTCAGGCAAATGAGAAATATTCTTATTTTGAGAGAATTCAGGGCTGGTGGAGGAGGTTTGATGGCCATTAATTAAACCTCCATTTGGCACCTTAGACTGAGTTAAGTTAAGGGAATTAGGAACATAGCGGCCCTACACTGGTCTAAATCCAGTAACACTCGCCCCCGTTGTGGACTCTCTATTGGTCAGATGACCGTCGGAGTGACAGGAAGGAAGGCTATCTATAGTGGAAGAAAAGGTATTTGGGGCCCCATCCTTGGACAAGCACGTAGCTGGAATGGAAACCCCCCCTGGTAGATGAGTTTGTAGTAAATAACTCCTGAAATAGTTGTTTTACCATGTTGAGGGTGACCAAAGTCGCTGATAACTGAGTAATAATAGGCTCAGGATAGGTAGGAACTAATGTCGATGGAACAATGCACGGAGTAGTTAGGGAAATTGCATCAGAAACAGGTTCTGTCTGCTTACATACAGTTTGGGGATCCAATATAACTGGAGCGGTATTGTTTATAGGCTCCGGTTGAGTTAGAACTGTTTTCGGGAGACAGGTAACAGAAGTTTCCTCGATCTGCCCAGTAGAGGCAACCTCCACCCCATGAATATTCTCCCCTAGTATAGAACTAAGTACCAAAAGATCAGGCTGACTGGGTATAGCCGAAACAGACGATAATGAGGTTACTCCAGCAGTAGCTACAATAGGAGTAGCGGTCACAGGTACTTCTAATTCCACCGGATTCCTAATCCCTTTAGAAGGGGAGGGAATTGTGGCACAGACAAGGGAACTTTCCAAAAAAAGGTTTTTAAAAAATTGATTAGTATAGGAATTTATTTGTTTCTTATTCTTCTGATTTTTTGTTTTCTTTATTTGTTGATTATGCTTTTTTTTAACTGCATGAGCAAAGCCCTTTGACTGAGCCGAAGTCTTAGTGAGGTCAATAATATCAGCCAGTTTTTCCATGGTAAAATCAGGTTTAGAATCTAATAATGAAACAATATTATTTCCCTTAACACACTCAGCCATTACTTGAAAGGTAGGTCCTGAGGATAGATCCTTAGGAAGTGGGCTTAAAGATTTAGGGATCGACCCCTCTAGGGCTTTCTCTACTAGTAGTTTGGTAATTACTTTTGTGGAAGTAATAGCGGGATCTACATCAGGGATATAACCCGCTTGTGTAGCATCAGCCTTCATAGGGGAGATCATGGGGAGTTTATGAGAGATCCCCCTGTCCAAACCATGAGAGGAAGTTCCTGGGACCCTATTAATGGGGTCCCCTAGGAGAGTAGCCGTTTGAACACTTAAGGGTATCTTGACCGAAGGTACTTCCGTAGTCGGATGAGCAGAGAGAACAGAGTCTGAAGACTGTTTTGTTATTAAGAGATGTTCTTCCTTAATAATTTTAACCAATTCTTCAAATCTATCCAGACCTTCCAGCCTGTTATAGATTTCAGAGAGTAAGAGAGAGTGTGATCTGACCTCTGACCATATATTGTCATAAAGACTCACAAAAGAACTAAGAACCATATTCAATGCAGATAAAGTGGGTTGAGTTAATTTTATTCTGTCATCTGCCTCTTTAAGGGTGTGGTGCATAACAGACTGGCTAGCATGATCCTTCTGTAAATCTAGAAGTAAACCCCTTTCTCAAAGCCAATTTTGCTTCGCAGTATACTCATCAATAAAATCAGTGAGTTCCGAAGGAGAGCCCCCATAGGAGGCATCACAGGATTGCTGAGTAACATTATTTACATTAATGGAGTTAGGATCCAAATTACTCTCTGCTATTGCCTTATCTGCACACTCTATGATATTAATATCATCAATATCATTGTCTCCAGGGTCTTCAGTGTCCAGCTTCTTTATTACATCCACCAGATGTGTATGATCCAAAGTGGCTACTGATAAGACTGAGAGCGGAGGTTTGACAAGGTTACTAGTAGCTGTCCTTTGTCCCAAAAAATTTGATTTTTTTTCCCCTTGGGTAGGTTTACTCTGAGAACCAGTATGAGATTTTATTTTAGGGGAATTAATCAAAGGTCTTGTAAGAGGAGTTTTAAACAATTTGGGTTTCACTATGGGATTGTTGGCAATGCCCACAGGTGTAGCAGAGAGAGTAACATGAATAGAGGAAGTATGGTTAACCTCCTTACCAGAGGAAAATGCCACAGTTGATATGTTAATCCCAGAAGTACTACAGTTCCTATCAGCCTCTGCTGGAGGCAATTGTTGCACAGAAGACTCTTTAGAAGGAGCAGAAGATTCATTAGCATTCATAACAGAATCATCCGACATTAAGGCAGGTAAAGGCAGCCTAGGTTGGGGTGGAACGGGGGTTTGGTGCACAGAATTCACTGTGCTAACATTAAGGTGATCAGTGTGTATCTTTGCCCTAAGTAGGCTGCCCCCTTCCTACAAATTTGAAGCTATAGTATCCGCCAGACGATCCTCCTGTGCATCTATTGAAATATCTTGATTTCCAGTGAAGATGCAGCTATTATTGGCTAGAGTGCGTGGAGTAATACCCATCAGGTTAAATAAATCAGTCCTTTCTTGTGAATGAATTTGGGCATGAGCCATACATTTTTTGGAAACACAATCTTCCAAAGTATCTACTATTGTATGTTGTGATTTGCACAAAGAAATAGAGATGGGTTTTCCTGATGAAATACCATCCATTGAGGAAGGAGAAAGAGCCAAAACTATGGGGGGAATAGAATCCAGAGAGGCCTCCAAAGCTACCTGGCTCCTAAGTCCCTTACGTGTCATTCAAACCGGTGTAGGTCACAGAGGGACTAAGGCAGTAAAAACCATGAGGATAAACAGTTAAAGAAAACATTTTTTTTTAACAATGTATAAAATGCACTGAATACAAAGATTAGAAAAAAAACATGAAATTGCACACAAAAAAATAAATAATAATTTGTTTAAAACACTATGATAAAATACAATGAATATGGATCTCCTTCAAAAATAGGGATAAAAATCGGAACTGAGTATAGCAGCAAATATATCAATTGATAGATCTGTTTAAAAGGTCAGTCAATAAAAGAGAACCATTAGGCAGCAAAGATCTTAAGAAGCTCCCAGTAATAGGGTAAGGAACGCCGACAGCTCAAGGAGCTGCCAGAGTCCGACTCTCCCCCTTACCCTAATTACTATTGAGTATTAAGCAGATGAAGGAGCGTAAGACCTTAAACTGGTGTACTCACAAGCCTGTTGTACAAGGACAAGTCACAAGTCACAACCAAACAGCAAAACAGCAGCGCCAGGCCTTACTGTCTCCAGGGCTTAACGTTGCAAGGGTGGTTGGGCCGGCAATAAATGCTGAGAAAAAGTCACGTGATTAGACACATGACCGCAACGAGGTCCGCCTCTTACAGGAAGCAGAGTTAATCCAGCAAGAGCTCAGCATGCAGTGCTGTTCCTGGATAGAATGCTGCAGGCAGTGGCAAGCGTTCGCAGAACAGAGCGTTCCTTCAAAGCAAACAATCTAATGAATCTAATTTATCACATGATGAAATTCTATGAGCTCATTTTAACTGTTCTTAAACAATTGTCTATTGGCATTCTTTCATTTTTGGAAATCTTAAAAATTATTGAATTATGCAGATTTTTTAATCTTGTTTTTTAAAATTAATTTCTGCTGTATTGCTGTGTGTTATATGGAAAGCCTTTGTTGGCTCCAAACATATTATTCTAATAAATAAATAAATACACAAATAATTGAAGCATTACCTGTATGTCCTTCTCAGCCCTACAGGTAAGGGATGTACTGGGCACTTTTAATCCCTAAAAACAGGCACGTACTCCCAAAAAATTAAAATAGGGTGTACACATTCTTGCCAACAAAAATAGGAAATTGACAATTAGAACCTTGTGCCCTGCTTTCAGCCACACAGCTCAATGGATATGTTTGGAACCAGTAGTGGATGTAGTACCACAGGAAGAAACAACTATCATTACTGACTGATCAGAAGAAGTACACACATATTTTAATGTGCATGAATAACTAGGTACAAAGAAATATTTAGTAACAAAAACATTTCTGTTTTCCAGTTACAACATATTGTTGCTCATTTATAAAATACTACCATTGAAAATTGCATTTCCATTTTTACTCCCTTAAACACCATTTTACCCCCAATTTAAAAATTAGGGAGTAAAATACTCCTACTTCCTAATCCTACCTGGAGCACTCGTTCTCCTTGTTCATCAAGTCAATTACATTTTGAAGCAATGCCAAAGCCATTTAATCATCAATCTTTACAAATTATAATGATATTGAGAAATGGATAGGTGAGAACAGGTCCACATAACTGTCTGATGCATATCCACTAAGGACACCCATCGGGTTCAACGAGGGAGAACCATGACAGAGTCGGAAAAGGTGACCCCAACTAGCCGTAAGCTTACAGAAAAGCAGAAGAAATTCACCTTGTCAAAGAAGCTTCTGATGAGATGATGCACTGGTTCCTCAGACCAGAATTGACAAACAATACTGCATTCTTTTAGGGAGCAGGGGGCATATGGACCCCCTTCTGAGAAAGAAGCAGCAGAAGAAAAAAAACAGGAAGAACAATCTCCTTGTTAACATGGAGTGGAAAAACAAGACAAGGATAAAAGATGCATCTCAAAATGCTCCCAATTCTTAGAACAGAGAACACACAAGAGCTCTCACATACCCCAACTACTGGGCAGATGTGGTAACAACCAGAGATATTGGCCCTCATTACAACCCCGGCGCTAAACCATGGCGCTATTAGCACCATGGTTGGTGCCGGTGTTGTAACGAGTCCGCCATGGTGGAATAGGGAAATACCGCCACATTCCAAGGTTGGTGGGGCGGTATTTCCCCATTTCACCATGGCCCTTCCCCATTCCCCTTTTCGCCCCATAGGGCTCAATGGGACTGGGGAAGGCGCTAAGTACGGTACCGCAAATTGCGGTACCGTAATTAGCACCAAGGTCCCTTTGCGGCACCCTACTTTAACGGCTGGTAAAACCAGCCGTTAAGGTCGGGTCCCGCAAAGGGACCTCGTAATCAGGCGTTAAGGGTTTAACGGCACCAACACCTTTTACGGCGCCATTAAACCCTTAACGCCAGGGTTGTAATGACCCCCAATATCTCTTATGACAAAACATCCAATAGAATGAACAGGAACACCCGAAATGGATCTTGCTTTAGAGCACATAAAACCATGGACAAATCCCCAGGAGGAGCATCGCATTTATCAGTTACAAATAAATATTACCCCAATTGTTAAAAAAAGCTCTAACTGCAGCCAACTGAGATCCCAGCCTAGAAAACATGAGACCCTTAATAATATGACTTTTCATTCCAACAGGATGAAAAAAGGTCCAATTACTAATGTCAAAGAATATAGAGGCACCATGAATTTTGGATAGTCATCACCAAATGCTCAGTCAGGCCTAATCTCGGGAGCCTTGCAACCAAAAATTCCAAAATGAGAGTCAGTATTGTGCCCAGCACATTTTTAGTACAGGAGGAAACTGCAGAGAAGAGGACTATGTCACAAGAAGCTATTCTTGTCTTACCTCTGATCTTTTTAAGCCATGAAACCAGGACTTCCTGGTCCAAATGAGACTAACATTAGACCCAATGTATCATCCCTCCTGATTCTCAGGCAGACTTCCCTGATGGGTACATGGGAAGAACGATGGGCAACAGCCCCTTTCGCCAGGGCAGGGCCTTTGCATGTACTCCCCATGACCATAGATCCAGTCCAATAAGGCAAAAACATGGAACTTTGCTATTGCCCACAAAGGGAATCCAGAACGGACATCAGTTTAATCATAGCCCACTTGCCAGAGCCTGACATCTTCCAACTGGCAGTGAGAATGCCCTAGTGGGCTTGTGGCAGGTTTTGCAGCAGATAATAGTACTATCCATGATGAAAGGTCAACAAACAGAGAGATAGGATCAGGTGGGCCTGCTGAATAGCCTGCAGGGTTAGATATCTGCACAGTATAGCAAAAGAACCCTCTGCCCTTGAGCACCTGAGAGGCTTGCAACTAGTCAGCATACTTTTGTGGGCCTATCACCAGAACATCCATGAATCAGTTCTTATTACTCTTGTGTAAATGATCAACTTTACATATCATCAAATTACCTTACACATTTGTACCAATAAAACAACAGACTTTAGTCTTGCAGTATAGTTCCTGCTAAAATAGAATCACTTTGATTGTGCTCCCACACATCTTTTTCCACCTGGCTGAGCAGGAGACTGCTGCTGCAGCTGCCCCTCTTGTGCTGGTGAGTCCCTCTTGGAGATTTTGTGTTATTTTGGGCTGATTCCTTTTGTTGCAGGTGCCCGTAGGCCCTGCTTGTCTCTCTTTCCCTCCCTGATATGTTTTTGTTCTTCCCTGCCCTCCCTCCCTCCTCCCAGCGCGCCCTCCACCGTGATTGCCCATTGCCGTGGCCCTGCTGCCTGTAGCAGATAGCTGTTCTCCACGCGCGCTATTTCCACCTGGCTGAGCGGGAGACCACTGCTGCAGCTGCCCCTCCTGGGCTGGTGAGTCCCTCTTGGGGATTTTGTGTTATTTTGGGCTGATTCCTTTTGTTGCAGGTGCCCCTAGGCCCCGCTTGTCTCTCTTTCCCTCCCCGATCCATTGTTGTTCTTCCCCGCCCTCCCTCTCTCCTCCCAGCCCGCCCTCCACCGTGATTGGCCAGTGCCAGTGCCTTATCTTACTGACCCCCTTGACAGCCCTCTGCCCGAAGCCTCTGCGGCTAAGGGCCCGAGGCAAAGGGCGGCTCCCATGGTAGCGGCTCCTGTTTTGTCTGTAGGTGTCCGCAGGGGATGCCAGTTGCCAGTCAATCTACCAGGATAGTACACAGGCTTCCCTGCCTAGCCCCCTTCCAGCTTCAGTCTCTTAAACTCAGGGTTTTCCCCCCATTTGTATAATATGCACTGTATCAGTATTTAAAATTGCATTGTGAAACCTAGGCCTTTTCTCCCTCCATTCAGGATTCTCAAACTTAGGTGTGTTTTTTCCCCACTGTTTTTATAATGTGCACTGTATCAGTATTTAAAATTGCATTTTGAAACCCAGGCCTTTTCTCCCTCCATTCAGGATTCTCAAACTTTGGTGTGTTTTTCCCGCTGTTTTTATAATATGCACTGTATCAGGATTTAAAATTGCATTGTGAAACCTAGGCCTTTTCTCCCTCCATTCAGGATTCTCAAACTAGGTGTGTTTTTCCCGCTGTTTTTATAATGTACACTGTATCAGTATTTAAAATTGCGTTGTGAAAACCAGGCCTTTTTTCCATCCATTCAGGATTCTCAAACTTAGGTGTGTTTTTCCCGCTGTTTTTATAATATGCACTGTATCAGTATTTAAAATTGCATTGTGAAACCTAGGCCTTTTCTCCCTCCATTCAGGATTCTCAAACTAGGCATGTTTTTCCCACTGTTTTTATAATATGCACTGTATCAGTATCTAAAATCGCATTGTGAAACCTAGGCCTTTTCTCTCTCCATTCAGGATTCTCAAAATAGGTGTGTTTTCTCTCCTGTCTTAAAAATGTGCATTTTGTGAGCTCTTTAATCCTGAGTGTCGTCATCTTGTCCTATTGCTCAACCTGCTTGCCTCTCTCTATCTTGTCTGCCTACTCTAGTGTCCTTCTCTAGTGCCTCCCCCTCTCCCTTCTACCTCTCTCCTCTCCCACCTACTCTATGGTGCTCTCTGTCTCCCCTATCTTTTCTAACTGCTTCTCTATTGACTATCTTGCTCTCCTCACTAAATCTGGTAGGAAGAAGTTTAAAAAGGACATCCTGGTCTCCAACCCAGTCCTCCCTATCGCTGATACCTACACCAGTGCCTTTGCCAAGGAAACTCTCACTGACATCCTCTTTGTCGTTCCTTCACCAGACCTATGGACCCCTCATGTGGTCTCTGTTCTCTCTCCTTTTTCCTCTTCTCCCATTAATGGTGGCACCCGTTGGGACACCCTCCTGGCCTCCTTCCACTGCTCCAAGGTCATCATTAATGTTTACTCGAATGGGTCCGTCTTGGTCCAAGGCCCTCAGGCCAACCTTCACCTTTTTGATAGACGCTTCCCACGCCTAATCAATTTCCTTTCTTCTCCTGCTGTCCCCTCTCCCCCTTCCTCAGCTACCTCGCCTCCCCCTTCTGCCTCTTCTTGGACTACCTTACCTTCTCTCTCACTCTCTGCCCCCTCTCGGGCTCCCTCTACACCTCTGAAGGGCATACCTCTGATCTGTACCCCTCACCGGAAGTCATTGAAGGAAGGCAACCTTCTCCATATTGCCACTCATAACTCTTGCTCTCCTGTCAAACACTCCTCTAACATCTGTCGCCTTCTGGAAGAACTTGACCTTGATGTCCTCGGTCTCACTGAGACATGGTTCACAGCCAGCTCTGTCAATAGCTTTGACACGCTCCTACCTGACAGCTTCGAGATCCTCTCAGTGCCCAGGTCCAACTATTCTGGAGGGGGTGTAGCTCTGATCGTCCCAGAGTGGATTCCCGCCTCTGTCACTCCTACACAGGTCTACTCCTCTTTTGAATGCCTCATCTACAGGCTCTCTCTCTCCCCTAGCCATTCCCTTACTGTGGCTGGTATTTATCGGTCACCTGGTCAGATCTCCTCCTTCCTCTCTGAGTGGGCGGACCTCTCCTCCTCACTCCTGGCCTTGACTACTCAACTCCTCCTTTTTGAAGACTTGAACATCTACCTGGATGCCTCCTGTCCTCCCTCTGGACTCTTTCGTGACCTCTGTGACTCTCTCTCACTCTCTATTCTCCCCTCTGGCCTGACTCACTCTGCAGGGCACACTTTGGATGTTCTGATCTCCTCAGACCTTCCCCTTTCAGTCCCTCTCTCCAGTCCTCTCTCCTGGGGTGATCACTTTCTCCTCTCCTCCCACCTCAACCTCCCTACCCCTCAGGCCAAACCACTTCCATCACTGCCACCCACCTTCTCGGTCATCCGACCCATGAAGCGCGTATCAGTTGAGGCTTTCGCTGCCACCTGCTCTCCCCCCTCTCTCCCTTTGGCTGACTGTCACCCTGACAAAGCCCTCTCCACGCTCCACTCTGCTATATCTGATACTCTTGATATCCTAGCACCTGTCATGAGAATCTGAATGAAACCCAAAGCCAAGTGTAACTCCTGGTATGACTCAGACCTCGTCAACCTAAAACGCAAGTGTAGGGTGGCCGAGAGGAAATGGCGTGCTTCATGTACATCCTCTGACAAACTGGCCTACCGCCTGCTCCAAAGGCAATACCGGCTTTCTGTCCTAACCAAGAAGAGAGCTCATATCCAAGCCCACGTCTCTGTGGCCTCTAACAACTCGGCTGAACTCTTTAAAACCTGCAAGGAACTAGCCAATCCCGCCACAATCTCTACCTCTCCTGTGCCTTCCCAGGCCCTCTGCATGGCACTGGCTTCTCACTTCATCTCTAAAACTCAGGACATCCTGTCCTTACTCTCCTCCTATCCCCTCCCTCCCACTACTCCCTGCTCTTCCTCTGGCCCTTCTGCAGCCACCTCTCCTCCCTCCTTCTCTGCCTTTCCCCTGTTCTGTGAAGACGAGGTTTCTAAACAAGTCTGATCTATGAAAGTCTCGTCAAAATAGGTTCACCCCTGTTCCTCCAAAACCATCAAGGACCACATCGACTCCCTGGCTCCTGCCCTGGCTGATTTCTGCAATAATTCCTTCGCCACTGGAGTCTTCCCATCCCCCCTGAAGCACTCCCTTGTGCACCCTCTTGTTAAGAAATCCTCTGCCGACCCCTCCTGCCCGGCTAACTATCGCCCAATCTCCACCACCCCCTTCCTGTCACGCTCACCTGAATCTCCGCAGGAGCAATGGAGTTTGCTGACCTCGGCCCTGCCCTCTTCTCACCCGGAATACTGGGAGTTTTACCTGGAAGGAGAATGACGGTTTAGTGAGTGGTGCTACCCAAACCCAGGGAACCCCCTCTCCCCTCTGTGTACTGCAATATAGTGTCTGGGGGCTCACCTCTTAGTTTGGGATGGCGGGCTCTCTGTCCTGCGTCTGCAGGGGTGCTACGGTGCAGGACCAGCTGGCTGTTGCACTGACTAAGTGCTGGTTTTGCTGGTTGCTGCGCTGGTTCGGCAATGTAAACTCCACTGTTTGTTTTGGATAGTGGAGTTCTGGAGTTCCCAAAGAGTGTCCCAAGGCCAGTTACCTTACTGGAACCTTCGTACTGCGGGAATAGCAGATGGGCACAAATGGATTCCTTTTAGGATAAGGTAAGTGCTATATGTCCTTGGAATCCCAGTTTCTTCACTGGGTTAGCGCGTGTGAAAGAGTTCAGGTTCGTATTGTCTATGAAGGTCTTTGCCAACAATGTGTCTTTAAGTTCTAACATGCTTTCCTTTGTTTTTTCTCTTTGCAGGTTGCTGGATCTCCACACTGAATCTGTTGGTTGTTTTCATGACCATCAGTCTGGCTTTAGAGCTGCCAGAAGCACGGAAACTGCTCTCCTGAACATCTGTGAAGACCTGCTCGCCAACCTTGACTCTAACACCCCTTGCGTTCTATCCTGCTTGATCTCTCTTCTGCTTTTGACACTGTCAACCATGCTATCCTGCTCAACCCTCTCCGTGATAACCTGGGTATCACTGGTCAGGCTCTGGCATGGCTATCCTCTTTCCTCTCTGACTGACCCTCCCAGGTCCAACTTGGGTCCTTCCTCTCCGCTATCTTTTTCTCTACTGGTGGTGTCCCCTAGGGGTCTAACGTCTCTCCCTGGCTGTTCAACCAATACCTGGCACTCCTTGCCCACCGCATCGCTGCTCTCTGCCCCAACGTTCAGTGCTATGTGGATGACACCCAGCTAATTCTCGAGCTACCCTTGGCCTCCTCCTCTGCTTCCCTCATCTCTGACTGTCTGTCTGCTATCCAGGAGTGGTGCGCTGCCAATGACCTCTGCCTTAATGCCAGTAAGACTGAGATTCTCCTCATCAGCACACCCGCTCCCTTCTTTCCTGTAGCTCTCTTGTAAAAGTAAGAGAAAATATCGAGACTGAGTACCCCAAAAGGAAAATACACCAAACACAGGCTTATGAAGATTCACAGATCTTTATTCTAAGACTGTACAGTTTACAAAGAAACAAAGTATCAGATAGCTATCTGGCCCTCAGTACATCACAGCGAAAACCAGCCCTTTCGGTGTGAGAAGTGAGAGGTACTGGACGTTTAAAAAGTTGTGCATTTTATACATTTCCAATCATACTGTCCAGCCCCTCTACAGGTTAATGATACTCGGTCTAGGGTTCGTGCCGAGTTCACATCTAGTTTGGCCAACTATATGCATGTGGATCATCTTCAGTTTACATGTCAACAAGTCACAATGGCAACAGTGTATTTTCGGATTTAACAATAAGCCTTAACACATGTCTTATACAATGTAGTTCAGCAAGTGTCCACTTTCAGTATTTAGACAGCATTGTAGTTGATGTATGTCCGCGGATCGGACTTGTTGGTGCAGGTAATCCTCTGTCTACCTGTTAGGCATGGGACAAGGTCTCTTTACTCAACCCAACGGACAGTTTACACATTAACCAACAAACAAAGTGCAGGCCGGCTCAGTTACAAGTGGGAAACACTGTCCACCATTTTAGAACACAGAAATACTTTAGATTAGAAATCAAAATGGCAGACGGACCTAAAAGGCAGCTAAATCGATCTAAGATCAGAACTTTGCAACGCGGTTTTCCTCGCAGAGTGACTGGGCTTAGGCCAATATATACAATAAAGGAGGCACAATATGATATCCTGTTTAACAAACCCTCCTTTTGGTCTAAGCCAAGCGCTAAACTACTTCTAGTCACTTTACGAGTAACTCCATGTCTCAATGTCCATACATCCTGAATCACTATCAGAGATATCAATTGCCATGAGGTCGGATACTCAGATTTCCTTCAGCACAAATTCCTTAGATATTTTCTCTGGGGCGTATACCTTGTGCCCTAATGTACCTATCGCTTGGGCACAACATCCTCCTAACATTGAACACATACCAGGAAGACATTGTGTACAACAACAAAGAAACAACAGAATACCTAAAGTAATCAGTAAGACCGAAAGTAGCTTCCATCCCCAAGATCGCAAGAAGTCCCAGAACCAAGCGCTAAGATCCCAGCTTCACTCGGGAACATGCACTTCTGAACTAAGGATGTGCAGATTTTGTATTGCTCTGAAAATCGTTGGGGAGGAATCTGGCATGAAAACACAGCAAGCAGACCCCACTAATTTACATACCCGACCACGCTCAGCCAGGATGACATCTAATGCCATCCGGTTCTGAAGTGCCACTAACCTTATTGCTTTTTGTTCTAAAGTCATGTTATAGAGTATGTCAGTGGTCCGGTTGATGATCCTTTCCAGTACTGGCGCTAGTCTTCTGATATCTTCAGAGTTCATCATTTGCCCCCAAAATGGCGCAACGGATTTAGCTACATCACCCAGAACTTGTGCTGAAGTATCGCCATTCTCATCCCGCCGTGGACGAGCCTTTGAAACTTCTACAGTACTAGCAATGAATACCCCAGGTAACAGAATCCCTAAATAACAGGTTCCCTGCCAATCCCTGGGCAACAATGGAAATGCTACATTACCGCAAACAAACTAGACAGGTTCGCCTACATACAAAGGTCTGTCCTCACTAGTCAAATTCGCAACGTTGGTGCAACGCTTGAAATCATCCATTGACTGAGTACCATTCCTCTGTATGCAGAAAGAAACTGAATCGGGGCTGTGGTTAACAGTAAAAGAAGGTGGCATGGCATCCCTATTGCCTATTGGAGCCATCTTGAAAGAGATCAAAGATTGAAAAGGACGGGACACTCTATCAGAAGGCCTAATAGAAGCAATATTAGGCTTGCTCCTATTCACAAAGAGTGAGCATCCCAGGGGCGTTAGAACTCGTTTCTCAAAATCGTTCAAGTTAGTTCCATCAAAGTTTCCCGAGATGCTATCATTCCATCGGCCAAAGAATAGTGCCCTTAGAGAAGCATAGCATGGAGTTGTCAAAGGTAAAGGATGAATATACCAACCCAGCCCCTTATCCCTGTGTTGCGGTAAATGCGAACAGACCCAACAATTAGACTTATTGAAAATGGCATGTGTAGTATTCATAATGAATAATAGAGTATTGTTATGGTAACTCTGTCTGTGCTGAGGGTCTCTAGGAGATAGAGTGTGCAGATGCACAAAAGGCATAGAAACAGTAGGTACATTTTCAGTAGGTAATACATTTTCAAGCGAATGTACTTCTTCCAGATACCAAAAACCTAAGGCAATGACTATTGTAAAACCAGTTAACATTATCACAAGGCAACAATACGTTTTTGGGGCCCAGGCATTCAATTGTTCATTTTTATGGCCGGTCACACAGTCTCTTATCTGTTCCTTACGAGTAGGAGCGGTTGCAGGCATTGTTTCTTCAAACGATTGCACCAAAGTAAATTTGCTGGCGATCTCCAGATCGAGCATCTTCTTAGTCCTTTCACAAACCCTAGCCAACAGAATCCCCTTATGTACAAAAGAACAGGCCAAACAGACAAGCCCTTTGATGATTTTCCTTGATGGCACAGCCGAACTGTGCAGTAATTCTACTTCCTCAGACGCAGATCGTACCTTGTGATCCCTGGTACTGAATGTTCTGTGAACAACGTGTCATTACTTCCTGATGGAAGAGGCAAGCTCAAAGCTGGATCTGACACAAGATTCAAAACAACTTTTGAAAATGGAACTGTTGGAGAGTGCCGAGATGAAGTGGCTGTTTCCCCAGGCCCCACGGGCTCAGGGAGAGTCTCAGACGCACTCTCGATGCTATTTGATGACAAAAGATCATTGGTTACGGTATTGGTGAGGGGTTCTGTGTCTTCTGTAGCGTGTGGCAAAGGGAAAGGAATCCTCTTGATGTGAGACGCGTGGATCCAATGCTTCCTGCCCTCCACTCGCACTGCCGTCTGTGTGACTAGAAGAACTTGATGCGGGCCCCGCCAACGAGGTGCGAGGCAAGAAGATTGTTCAAACGACTTGGTCAGGACCCAGTCTCCCGGCCGTATGCTGTGACCTGGGCCCTCTTATTTTACAGGTAAAGCCTCTCGTACCTGGTGAGAAATCAAATACAGATTTTTAGTTAACTGTCCACAGTAGTCAGAAAGAAGTACATTTTCAACTTCGCGTAGAGAACGGGGCTTCAGTAAGTTCCAGATATTGGCTGGCCAACCCATGACCACCTCAAATGGAGAGAGCCCAGTCTTAGTTTGAGGGGTCATTCTCATAGACAATAACACGATCGGTAAGGCGTCTGGCCATTTCAGTTTGGTGCCAGCACACGTCCTTGACAGTGTTCTTGATGATGCCGTTGTGTCTTTCTACTAATCCAGCACTCTGTGCGTGTCTAGCCAAATGGAACCTTTTATCAATCTGTATTCCCGCGCATATCTGCAGAATTACAGCAGCGATAAAATGTGGACCATTGTCCGACCAGATGACTCTTGGAAAACCAAACCTAGGAAAATATTCCTTCAGCATGGTCTTCGCCGTTGTCATAGCAGTGGCATCTTTGACAGCAAAGGCTTCAACCCATTTACTAAAAGCACAGATAACCACTAGTACGTATTTGGAGTTATCACAACGCTCAATTTCAATAAAATCGAAGTGGATTACCTCGAAGGGGATAAAAGGTGGACCAAAACTACCCATAGGAGCCGATGTGCCCTTCCCCACAATATGCTGCAGACAAATCATACACCCTTGGACAAAGCGCTCGGCCACTTTAGAGATTTTATCAATTACCCACACATTTGGCAACATTTTGATGACTTTACGTGCACAAATATGGGTGGGACCATGAGCCATAACAACCATCATTGTAACATATGCATCAGGCAGTAACCATTTCCCCTCTACTTCGTCCACCCAACACTCATCATCATCCAATTTTGCCAAACCCGCAGCCCATTTCTCAGATTCCTCTAACGTGGCATCAACTTGAATATTTTTCACAGATTCAATACCCTTATCCAAAGTACAGGCATTTGTGGCTTCCCTTGAAGTATACATTTCTGAAGAGAGATCAGTGGCAGTCTGTTTGGCTATCTGGTCATTGAAAGCGTTCCCTTTTCCTACATTATCTATAATCTTCTGATGTGCTGCACATTTCATAATTGCTAGCTGAATAGGGAGTGCAAGCGCTGAGAGTAACCGTACTATCAAGGAGCCATACTGGATTTTAGTGCCATGTGAGGTCAAGAAACCTTGTTCTGCCCAAAGTCTGCCGAAGTTGTGAACCACCCCAAAGGCATACTGACTGTCAGTATATATATTTACGGTAAGCCCATCAGAAAGTTCACAAGCTTGGGTCAATGCTATAATCTCTGTGGCCTGCGCAGAGTTATGCGTGATTCTTTTGGTCTCCACGACCGTGATCGATGTGGTGATTGCATAAGCAGCTGTGGATGTACCATCCGGGAGTTTGAAGCAGGAGCCATCACAAAACAGCTCCCCTTGTGGGTTATTCAAAGGAGTATCTTTCAGATCGATTCTGCCTTTCGTCTCTTGCTCTGTAGTGTAAAGGCAGTCATGTGACTCTTCGTCACTGCAAGCAGTACCTTGCAGGAAAGGTAAAAGTTCAGCCGGATTGAGAACACAACATCTCTGAATTTTAATATGCGGTGCAAACAAGATCAATTCGTATCTCGTTAATCGTGTGGAGGTGAGATGTTGCGTTTGTGTTCTGTTTAATAGAACATCTACAGAGTGAGTTACCATTAGGGTTAAAGCATGGCCTAGGACCATTCCCTCGCTCTGTTTTACAGATGCAGCAGCAGCAGCAACAGCTCTCAAACATCTTGGCAAAGCACATGCAACAGGATCAAGGGCGGAAGAAAAGTAGCCGCACAGCCTATTCTTCCCTCCATGTTCCTACGTTAATACAGCCAAAGCACATCCATCACGTTCATGCACATACAACACAAAAAGCCTTTTCGTAGTTTGGTGTGCCCAAAACTGGTGCCGAGCACAATACAGTCTTGAGCAAATCAAATGCTTGCTGGTGTTCCAAGTTCCACGGCAATGGCAAAGAAATGCCCTCCTTTGTCAAAACCAACATTGGTTTGATCACTGCCTACAGTACGAAGCCATTCCTATAAAGGCTCTGACTTCCTTCTGTGTATTTGGGGCAGACATGCTAGAAATTATTTTGATCCGCTCAGGGTCAACCTTCTTCCCTCCCTAAATAGGCGACCTCCGGTCGACAATATTGAAACTTTTTAAGTGAAGATTTATGTCCATGTTGTGCTAAGTGGATAAGCAGCACACGGTGCCTTCTTTACAGGCGCCCCCTGAGTCAGCAGCTAAGAGTAAATCATCTACATACTGAAGCAGTATACAAGTGGTGGGCAACTTAAGTGTGTCGAGCTGCTCTTCCAAAGCCCTACTGTAAATGCTAGGACTCTCCATGTAATCTTGCGGTGCATGGGTAAAGGTAAAAGAGCGTCCCCCTAAGGTGAATGCGAACAAGAATCTACTGTCTTTGTGTATAGGAATACGAAATAAGGCGTTCTTTAGATCCACAACACTAAAGTGAGTAGCTGAAGCTGGAATCATAGTTAGTATAGTCGTCACATCGGGTACAATAGGAAATTGTGGAGCAACGATCTTATTGATGGCACGTAAATCAATAATGAAACGGAAAGGAATTGCATTATCACCTTTCTTGTAGATGGGCAAAATTGGGCTATTGCACAAACTAACTGCAATTTCCTCAATCACCCCTCTATGCACAAAATCGGACACTATGCATTTCAAAGCTTGCTAACCATCAACCGAGATCTTATACTGGGGAATACGTGGCAACTTTACTCCATGTTTCAACATAATCTTAACGGGCTCAATTTGTAAAACACTGACATCATTATCAACAATTGCCACAAACACTCCGGAACATCACTGAATTCCAGCGGCAAAGGTCTGGTTAAGAATTGAGAAACAGAAAGTTGCTGTGGTGAAATCGTCAAACGCACTCCATCAGAAGAACAATGAATTACTGCATTTAATTCCTTCAACAGATTCAACCCCAACAAGTTCTCACTGCAATTCGTAATCAAAAGGAATGGACAGTGGTCCGTAAATGGACCAAAAGTAATCGGTACCGGTGAAGAAACCGGACAGACTACTGGCATGCCAGAAAACCCTATAGAAACATTGGTTTGCCCTGACAGTGGAATGTTTGGAACCCGTGAATGGTCAATGGAACACTTTTGTGCCCCTGTATCTATTAAGAATAGATGTTTCCTATTTCCCACTATCATCTCAACGTAGGGACATTTTTGATTAACGGGAATAGGTGTCGGTTCCAAACCCTGCTTCGGGCAATCCTAGCAAAACAAAATGTCAAAAGGAAGTTCTTCAGAGAGGTAAGCAGCAGAAGGATGATCAAAAATGTTTCTATTATCCACACTTGGTGCCTGATTATCCTGTGAAAAAGGTTGCTGTGAATCCTGCAAAAACGGACTTCTACCAGGACCCCCTACCCCATGGCAGCCTCTGGACAGTCTACCCATATTACCAAATGCATTATTCGACCTCTGCTGGAGGATCGGACATTGTGCACGCCAATGACCCTATTGTCTACAGTAAGTACACTGGTTTATGTTTACAGGACCCAATGGCGCATTTCCCTGTGGAACATACTGACCCCTGAATTGTGAATTACCCCCTCTAGGGCCTCTGACAATTTGCTGCAATAGAACTTTTGTTTTTAAATCTCCTTTTCTCTTTTCAACTATTTCTTTTTCGTTATTGACACGATTCTCATAGTACTGAGCCATATGTAATACTTCTGATTGAGACTTCGCTTGCCAAGCGCTCTCGGAGGATATAATTTGCGACTGGATGTCAGGCAGCAATCCACGCACAGATTTGTCCACGAATAGTCGTTTCCCAGACTCTGTGGTCAAATCTTGTCCACTGAAATCTGAAAATACTTGTTCGAACTGATTGAAGAACTCGGTAGCACCCTCAGACTTTCCTTGGACACAGGCAGTAAGCTTGTCCCAAATAATCCATCTTTCTGGAATTATAGCTTTCAATTTCGTAACTATTCTATCAGGCAAAGTTAGTATTACCTGTGGTGGTCTCTCGCCAGCTGGCCTTCCTCTGTCTAGCCCAACCATGTTATCCCATGTATCTCCTAACCCTGGTACATCATCTACAGTCCTAATCTGTTTCCACAAGTCAATAGGCAGGAGTACGGGAAATAACAAGTCAATATCGCTAAAGGTAAATACTGATGATTGCAAAACAGACTCTATTTCTTTATAGAACCCTGTCGGATTCTTCCTAATATCAGGAATAGATTGTTTTATGGTGTTCACTTCCTGTCTCGAAAACGGGACGTGAACAAACTGTGACACATAATGTGCAGGAATATCTTCAGCAGCTGCACCTGTTGAAGGATCAGCTGGAATCTCAACTTTTGGGACAAATGTCAGAGGAACCTCTCTCATAGGCAACTGAGAAGTAGGCAATTTTGAACGCTTACTAAGCAACAGAGCGAGATCGAGAGCTAAAGCAGCTGAAGAAGTGTCAAACGAAAAAAGCCCTGTTGTAAATATTCAGTAACTCTGCAGGACAACAAATCTTTTTCTTTATATATTCATCCTGCAGGTACTCTACCATTACTTGTATCACTTTCCTCTGCATTTCTGGCGTATACTGACCATACGTGTCATATACTTCAACGGGAGTTATCGACATGTCTGAAATCCACCTAACTGCATCTTTCGTACAAATTCGTGTTTCCCCATTTATCGATTTGCGACAAGGAAAAAAACGTGTCTGTACTGACATAGCGTCCAAACTATTACCATCTACATCTTCATTCCGTAACCTTGCCAACTCCCTTCTATACTCAAAAACCCTCTCGACATGCTCATATACATTCTCCGCAGTATCTCTAGAAAATGCTAAAGTATTCAGATCCCTTAACCCTTGTGGGAGATTTATATAATTTAACCTGTTCCACATTATTAGTAAATGAACTCCTAATCCTTCAATAAAAACATTTTTCTCAGGAAAATTGTCTAAGTTCGAGAGTGTGGCAAAAACATTAGCTTGTTCACCCCTCTCCATGCAATGTCTAGCCCATGTAGTCAATTGATGCTTTATCTCTGGAGACACAGTATTACAAGTTATAATTGTTGATCCTGCTCCCCGATCAACTACAAGCGGTGCAGAACTACTTGGAAGAGGGAGATTAGGCAAACCTTGTACATTTGGAAACAGAGATGCAATCACTGGTGCAGCAGGCAGACCCACCTGACCCGTAACAGCAGGCAAAGGTGGAGGAGCAGGCAGGGGAGCAACAACAAGAGTAGGAACAACAGCCGGAGGAAGAGGAACATTAAGAGGAGCAATAGGAGGATTAGGAGGAGCTATGGGAGGGGGAATAACAGCAGGAAGAGGAACATACGGAGTTTGCGAAGTGGCACCAGGCCTTCACTCATTTAAAAATGTGTCAATCAGCTCATCAGATACATGAAAGTCTTTAGAAGGATACATTTTTTGAATACCAAGTGAAAAAGCCCTACCATATTCTTAACTGACTCAGACTGTTTATTCTGGTCATATAACAATGCTTTTTCGGCGTTCGTCATATGACGGCACACATGTTTTTCCCTACTCTTAAGTTGCTGCATAGCTTCTTTCTTCCAATTCTGTAATACATCAAATGCTGCAGGTCTAGCCTTTTTCTTTAATAAAATGGATTCTAAATATTCAATACGAGGAATTTCAAAACTACCATTGATTGGCCACTGAAGTTCAGAAGCATGTCTAGTTTGTCTGTGCCAAATATCATTAAACACTATACGACCAATGCCGTGCTTACAGTACATAGTACATGCCGGCGACCCTTCCATTGGTGCTGGTCGGCCAAATTCCAAAGATTGTCTGTCACTGGGGAATAACGCCCTGAAGCAGGCAGACAATTTCCCAGGCATATCAGAATACTGGTGTTACCTGGTCAATAATTGTACCCGCGAGTGCAATACTCCAAACCTAATTATCAGGATACTTAAGAATCGGGTCACGACTCACCTGATCAAATCCTAAGGAGGTCCGATCGGATTTCAAAGGTATCGGGTCTCATCCAAGAAAGGGGCCCACTTTGTCACCGTCTGATCCTGGTCCGATAGCCGCGTCAACCTTCAACCAGATGGCATCAATCTTGAGGGTCCCTATTCGGGTGCCATCTGTAAAAGTAAGAGAAAATATCGAGGCTGAGTACCCCAAAAGGAAAATAGACCAAACACGGCTTATGAAGATTCACAGATCTTTATTCTAAGACTGTACAGTTTACAAAGAAACTAAGTATCAGATAGCTATCTGGCCCTCAGTACATCACAGAGAATACCAGCCCTTTCGGTGTGAGAAGTGAGAGGTACTGGATGTCTAAACAGTTGTGCATTTTATACATTTCCAATCATACTGTCCAGCCCCTCTACAGGTTAATGATACTCGGTCTAGGGTTCGTGGCGAGTTCACATCTAGTTTGTCCAACTATATGCATGTGGATAATCTTCAGTTTACATGTCAACATGTCACAATGGCAACAGTGTATTCTCGGATTTAACAATAAGCCTTAACAAATGTCTTATACAATGTAGTTCAGCAAGTGTCCACGTTCAGTATTTAGACAGCATTGTAGTTGATGTATGTCTGCAGATCGGACTTGTTGGCGCAGGTAATCCTCTGTCTACAGGTCAGGCATGGGACAAGGTCTCTTTACTCAACCCAAACATTCAATGGACAGTTTACACATTAACCAACGAACAAAGTGCAGGACAGCTCAGTTACAAGCTGGAAACACTGTCCACCATTTTAGAACACAGAACTACTTTAGAATAGAAATCAAAATGGCAGACAGACGTAAAATGGCGGCTAAGTCGATCTAAGATCGGAACTTTGCAACATGGTTTTCCTCGCAGAGTGACTGGGCTTAGGCCAATATATACAATAAAGGAGACACAATATGATATCCCGTTTAACACTCTGGCCGGCCAATCTTTCTCCTCTTCCTGTTCCCACCTGCAAGGCTAAAAACCTCAGGGTCATCTTTGACTCCACACTCTCCTTCTCTCCTCACATCTTTGATGTCTCCAAGAAGTCACACTACCAGCTGCACCTCCTCAGAGGTATTCTTCCTCTCCTCTCCTTCCTCCAGAAGCTCACTGTCTCCAGAGCTCTGGTTCTCTCTAAGCTGGACTATTGCAACAGCCTCTTTTTAAATCTGCCTGCTTCTACTCTCTGCCCTCTGCAACTCATCCAGAACAGGACTGCAAGACTTGTCCTTGGCCTCAAGCCCAGGGATTGTATCTCTCCAGGACTGAAATCTCTACACTGGCTCCCAGTTGCTGTAAGGATTAAGTTCAAAACCCTCTGCATCGTCCACAAGGCCTTCTGGGGCCTGAGGCCTCAATACCTTCAACTCTCTCTTCCTAAATATCTTCCTCTTCGGGCTCTTCGCTCATCTGCCTCCAATTCCCTTAGGGTCAGCCGCTTCTCCAAGCAATGAGTTGGTGGTAAATCTCTTTCTTCGGCTGGTGCCTTCCTTTGGAGCAGCCTCCCTTAAACTTGAGGAGAACCATCTCTGGTTCCGGAAGCACCTCAAAACCCTTCTCTCTACTTCTGCCTTTTCTCCTTCTCTCCTCTGCTGACCTCATTGCTGTTACCTGAACTGCACTGGCTACCTGGACACCCTTTGATCTAGGACCCAGGTTTCCTCCCCCGCCAGCATCACACACCTGCACTGCCCACCTGGCAACCTCCGTACTTGGGACCGTTTCTGTATCCCTACAGTCCCCATACCAGCCCTTGACACCTGATGTCTCCACTTATCCATGCACTTGCCACCTGCTGGCCGTTACTTGCTAATTGTTTTATCCATTCCCATGTACTGCACTGTCCCCGCCCCCTTTCCACGCACTTGCACAATCTGAATGACACCTGGCCTAGTAGGATTGCTGTCTGTCCTCCCTCTGTTCCCCTCCCTTGCCTCGTTGCGCCTTGAAACACTTGTGTATAGGCGCGTTATAAATGCCATATAATAGCATATCATATCATATCAACATGTGTATTTAGTGTTTTGTAGATATAATTTATGACAAATAGTACAAATAAACAATAAGCAATTCTCAATATCACCAAAAGTCCTATTATGCTACTCTTCTCAAATACATTTCTAGGCATATCGTGCTTATAACTAATCAGCAATGTGTATAGCCATCTAAAAGATGGGACAGCAAAACTAGCAATATACTATCTAAGAATATACTGAAAATAGTTATTTCAGTATAGGTGAGTCAGTCCTCAGTGACTAGAAACCCATCAAAATGTAAGGACAAAAAGTCTATTAAAAGTAAATCGTTACTGAGGGTGTTGACCTCTTTCCCATCCAACAGTACATCTATGAGTCCCATTATCATGGCCAGAAGACGTGTCAAGTGCAGCGATGGTTTGATATGAGCTATGCCAAATTTTGCACCAAATGCTCAATCAATGTTTTCTCTAACATCAGTGGACATTGAAGATTCAACCTGGCAAAAACACAGCCTGGCCACCCTTAATTTTTAGACCATGTAAAATATATAAATGTGAAAATAGAGAGTAAAAGTGCAATTTATACTGCAAAAATATTAAAGTCATATTTTAAAATATTGGCAAAATGCCAAGAATCTAGAACGCAGGTGCAGTTAGAAAATCAATCTTCAAATCTTCTGGACACATCTGCTCCCGATCCAATAGTCCAACATGTTTGAGTTAGGTCTTATCTTACATTACATAATATAACAGACTTGCACTACAGTGTCTTTGTGTATTTTCCCCTTCTTGGCTGGTCTTATACTTAAAATGGGCAAGTTACAAACACAATAAAAGGAAATCACTGCAACGTCAAAGCTTTCGATTTAATTAACTCTCACCAGCCAGCTGGATGTTCGATCCTGTAGTTTTAACATAGAGATGTATGTAAACAAACACATCTAACTCTTATTTTACCCCCCTAACCCCACACAATGACCAGCCAGCTGTGCTTGCCTATACTTAACATGGGCTTACAATGAAGCAATCATTGTTAACATCTTGTCAGGATTTAATTGGACAGCATGTGATCTCAAGGATTGCTTATTTGCACATTATTAGGCTAGAGTGTTCTACATGTGTGCTAAAGGACTTTGCAATAATTAATAAAGAAGAAAAAATACCGTACTGAGTAACTATACAAGTGAATGCAGAACATTGTTTTATACTATTGCAAATATAAATAGATTCCTATTTAATAATGTAGCATGGCAAAGGAGAAAGAGCAGATACTCGCTCACGCCTTGCTTTTAAGGGCTGCATTTATACATTGCATTTTAATACAATTTTAAGTTTACACTTTGCAATATAAATACTGGATATGTTCTCGTGTTGAAACACAAGGCTGTATATCATATTTAGCACATTTCACAGCTTTGGAAGGGCACTTACAGGCAGTGTGAAAACACACCTTATTGCAAGTTTGTCAGGGAAAAGGTAAATAAATGGGGTTAATGGAAATATTGCCACTTGGCCACCACTTTCCCACACCGCTGAATTTCTAGATTGTGGGTAAAGTGGAGGATTTACTTTCAGTATGTGATTAATTCACATTTATCACCACTTGCTATCCAATGGCAAATAATGACCACCAAATTTGTAATAAGGTGATAAATGTTGAAACACATGAATATTCTTGTTCGACATGGCTGTAGCTTACATGTAGCACATTTTGATCGAGTATGTTCATGAAAAGCACTTTCTTCAAAGTAGGCCTTATGTTTGGCATGCAGAGAAGAGCCTAGGCCGCAGGCAGGTGAATGTTCATTCCACCCAGCAGCAATGCACGCATTTAAATGGCACATTCTGTGACTCTGAATGGCAAATTTAGTACCACTGTCCCCCATACATCATTGGTCTGTTACAATCCTTAGTAACTTCTCAATACTACCACTTACCAGGGAAGTAAGGGTCCATATCTTATTAGACTTTGTCATTGGTTTCATTTGGTCGCAATGCTTTCTATATTTTTTTGTTGATTTCCTGATCACTGGTGAGTTCATTTAAAAAAGAGTTTAATTTCACCCATGGATTTTACTATCTGGCAGTTATAGAAATTACTGTTCGATTGTTTGGGGCACAGTTGGCATTCATTTGCAGTAGGCTAAAAACCAAGGGAGCTATTCAGAGTTGGGCATGTTGTTTTATGAAATACTGCCAGAGAAGGTTACTACCTCTGCCAGTGGTATTTCAGAAAATTCACACAACTCAAATTTTACCATCTGCACAGATGGTATTTTTGGAATACAGCTAGCGGTAGTTCACATATTCCCCCTCCTCTGGTGGGAACATAAAAAAGTGTTTTTAAATATTTGTTTCCACCATTTCCACCTTTGCTGCGAATATATTTTGAATGCACAAAAAGGTCTGTACAGTTCATAATGGAAAAATATTTCTGGTGCCAGTATGGGGTGGATGGTAAAATTGTCATTACTGGCCAAATAGCACAGATTTTACTATTACCACCTAACCCACCTTTTCGTTGTCTTGTCCAGAACACATTCACGTGACTAAAAAAAGACACATACACAAATCAACATAGTTACATATATAGATACATAGGTACATGAGAACAGATGAATCCTTTGATTTATACTTTACACAGTCACAAATACACTTAAACACATCACCACAGTCACACAAACCGAAACAACCACACGCACATATCACTGAAGAACATCTCTCGCCATTCCATCTGCTGAGATTACTTCAAACATGCATTATACTTTCCAAAAGAGTGGGACTTGGTGGCAAAATGAAAAGTTCCCCTCAGTGTCTTTTGCTCTGCGTTTTTCAAGTGCAGAACCCATAACTGCAATTACCAGTAAGAGGCTGACCAGAGCTTCTTGTCATGTCTTGCAGAGGCAAACTAACAAATCAAAGTGGTATACAATACACATGTGAGCCAGGGCAATGATAGTGGGTGCGTGACAATGAATTGGTGACTGAGCAATGTGGACAAGGGAACGGGTGCATGCAAGGTTGGTGAAGGGGATTGGGTTAGGTTTCAAGGTCATGTTTGGCTTTTAGAGTGAAGACAGATCCCGTGGCTCAGTTATGGCTCGACTCTACCAATTATTTCTCTGGCTTCCCCAGGTATTTACATTGGCCTAATCCTAAATATGGCATGGGATATAATGGGAGGAGATGCGGTCTGCTGTCAAATTGTAAACTGGGACACGAGGAAAACTGAGGTGTGAACACAGCGTTCCCATTTTGCCCAATTATATTATCCTTGTGAAATAATTTTAGTACCATTGATATGTTGGGGAGGTTCCCTGGTGCTATGGTCTCTAATAAAGCACAAACCTAACTCAAAGATATGTTGCATAACATAAAAGTAAAGCCAGTAATGTCTACTATATATACTTGAGAATGTATGGGTGTGGGAGAGGTTAGTATTGAGTTTATTTGTTCTGTAAATTGTAACCACTGAATTCTGGGCTTTGGACATTGCAAAGCATGATCAAGAACATTGTACTTGCCATATAGCCAATGGTTGCCAGTCCTCCACTGCTGGCAACACACACAAAAACGGTCTCATACAGAGCAAAGGAAAAATAAAACTCAGCGGTGTACAATCCACCTGACTTTACATAGCACACATAGGGTCAGAGCCCCCCAAGATCATCCTTGCCCATAATGATAATGAACTTTGGAAAGGACCCTTTGTCTAGGTCCAAACCTTCTAAGAGGACAAGATGATGCATGCCATCATCAGGGGAGCCATTAGGGTTTCAATGTATCATATTGTTTCAGGAACCTAACAGAGAAGGGTATCTTGGAGGGGAAATCACCACATTTTCCCTCAAATGTGTCAGATTTGCTAACCATCTCTTTTGAAGCATATCTGCCTTGACCGTCACCGAACGGTTCCTGATTCTCATGAGACTAAGAGGATGAGGAAAAGGATGAGGCCAAAAAGGGATAAGGCCAAATCAGGGACAGAGGATAAAGAAAGTTCATCCCTTCAAGACTACATTTTTTATGATAACTATCTTGGTTTCTTGCTCCCATCAACTGATATAATTAAAGAAACACGAGAACCTGACCAACAGCTTGCATCCCGATGTCTTTCAAGTTTAGTGTGACCAATTACATGCCAGAAAGGTAATTGCTGCAAGTAGTACATTTCTCAAGTCGAATCCCACCCTATTGTTATTGATATTATTATTATTATAATTATTATTATTATTATTGTATTTACTGAGCACGGACATAGCTTAAAGAAGCCAGGGAGCACTTTATAGAGGTATACAATAGTACAGCTACACAATGGCACGTTTTACAGAGGTATACAACAGTACAGATGCATAACAAAGCTCTTTTCAGAGGTAACAACAGAACAGATATGCATCGGTGGGTAGGCTACAGAGTGCCATAGAGGAGGGATACAGCTGTACAGGGTGGCAGGCGGAGAGGGGTGGATGGTGTTTAACGACTCAGGTGGCACAGGGGTGAGGTGATGGCCTAGGTGTTGAGGAGGAGAGACAGTGGGGTACATTTACCAGCCCCAGCGGTAATCCCCTACAAAAAAAACTGCATTTTAGCAGTTGACCAAAAATGGCTGTGCTTTTTCTCTGTTGAGTACATATGGGCCGAGATTTGAAAATGGCCACCCCAATAATGGCTGGATTGTGTTTTCTTCACGGGAATCCAGAGAGAATAACTTCAGTTCAGAATGGCTGTGCGTGGCTGTTTTTTCACTTCAAAAACTCAAGGCTGCACCAGAAAATGACCTGCATTCCATATGGCATTGCACTGGTTCCTCTTTTTGTTTTAAACAGCACACAATTTGTTCTATTTAACACAGCCCTGTCTGTGGGCCTCATTACACGGAAGGCGGTAATGGTTAACGGCCACCGTTAATGGTAACGGTGACCGTTAACCATTACCGCCTTACTACGAGGTCCCTTAGCGGGTTGGTGCTTTAACGCCTGCTTTTTGCAGGCGTTAAAAACCAACCCGCTAAGGGACCTCGGAGCTAATTACGGCACCGCAAAATTGCGGTGCCGTAATTAGCGCCTTCCCCATTCCCATAGAGCCCTATGGGGCAGAAATGGGAATGGGGAAGGGCAATGGCGGAAGGGGGATTTACCGCCCCACCAACCTTGGAATGGGGCGGTAAATCCCCTTTCTGCCAAGGCGGTGCCGGTAATTTACCGGCATGGTCCAAGGTGCTAATAGCACCCTGGATCACCGCCTTCCGTGTAATGAGGCCCTGTGTGTTGCAGTTGAATGTCATGAAATCAGACAAGCCCTGTAGAACAGCATTGTTTTCATCCCATAAAGTCCATGAAGGGCAGAGAATCTTGTTCCAATCCGCACAGCGAAGATTCATTTTTGAAATAAATCAACACACGCAAAGTACCTCAAATGAAAGCTACGGTGTGGCTTTCTCTCTGGCCTTGTGTCAGTTACAAAGAAAATATTTCCAGCATCTCTCTGTGTCCAGAAACTGACTTGATCTTTAAAAACCTTTCAGAAAATGAATGCCCAAGAAACCGCATTTTGTGAAATGAGCAAGAAATAAAAATAACACGTGTAAACCCGGTTTTGCAAAGCAGGGAAATGAGACTTTGAAAAATATATGTGAAATAATACCATTACTTGCACAGAAACAGTATTATATGTGTGGGGATGGGGTTTGGGTTAAATGTATATTATACTTATTCCCAAAAAGACTTGGTTTCTGTTGAAAGAAAGAGAAAAGAAAAGAAAATGTTTGAAAACAGCAAAACAGGTTTGGCTGAGGCAGGCCCTTCAAAGGTACCAGCCCCCATGGGAAAGGAATCCCCTCCACAAATATGAAAGGGCCAAAGTGTGGAAATTAGGGACCTCATCAGACTGGCCAGCACTTCTGCAGCAAGGGACAATGGACCCAAGGGGAACTAGCACTGTCACAAAGAGGTGTGATTTCTTTTGACACCCCTCCTTAGCTTCAACTGCCTGGTATCAAAGGGCGCATGGAAACCCTGTTGTTCAGACCGACACAGAACGGGCAGGTTGGCTGCAGAGATTTGAAGGACCGCCCACGCAGTGACAAATGCCCTCCATAGACTTTAGAGAACTTTTTACATTAAGACATTTCTTTCAATACCCTGAATAAGTTGTAATGTGATATTATGAACATTTTTATGGGATTTTTAGACACACAGAATGAGACTAGGTGCATCATTTTAGCCCGTGGTGAACTGGAATGACGGAAAAAATATATTTTCTGTGTGAATCATAAATGGCGCAAACATGAAACTTGAAGAAAATATGGCAAATGCTAGTATTCATATATGTAGCCATTTGCAGAATTTTAGGTGTTTTGTTTCTCCTAATAACAGCAAAATTGTGCCGAAGGGCGAAGCAGCATCGCACAGAGGTGGCGTTCCAAACAGATCTGCCTATCTGATTTTTATGATAGCAACTATTGTAAATATAAAGTTGTATTACATAACTCCTTTTTTGTGAAAAATTAGGCTTGTGGGACAAAAGGAGTCATAAAAGGCATACACCTAAGGGGAGGTCCCTTGCTTCAAACCAATCAGCTCAGAGGGTTACACTAATAACCTGGCCTATCCTATTCAAGGGGTATATCCAGATTACTTCCGCCCATATTGTAAAAGTCTCTGATGTCATCTTGCTTATATAAGTAGGAGGCAGGGAAACATAAGGGACTAAACTGACGGAACCAACTGAATTTCCTGACTGACTGCCTGATCTCCTGACCTGCTGACTCAGACCCAGATCCAGAGACAAACCCCAAATCCAGATCCAGAGACAAATCCCTGATCCAGATCCAAGCAAAATCACCCATCCAGATTCAGGCAGAACCAACCATCTAGATCCAGGCAGAACCATCCAGATCCAGGCAGAAACACCCATATAGATCCAGACAGACCCACTAATCCAGGGAGAAAAGATGAGAGGCCGCTGATCCCCTTTAGGAGAATCCAGGGACCAGACCCCTTTTGCCCAGCTGTTCCCATAAAGGAGAGCCTATCCACTGCCCAATGACCAGATCCTTGCCCCGCTGTCCAGAGACCCGACTGGCTGTCCAAATTGCTCAAATCAAGTGCACGTTGTAAGTATCACCCCCCATTACCCCAAAACTGCATATCACGCTCTGTTATATTGCATTCTATTCAAATCCTATTAAAAAATCCCACAGTATCCTCTGTTTACTCTTTCCTTGGAAGAATCTGTGTTAGTCTATATTTGTTAGTTTAATTCTTTTTTAATCATTTCAGTGATCCGTGTAAGTCCTTAGTACCATTTTTGAGATAAATTAATGAATTCCCCTATAAGGAGGTAGGCGGTGCGAGCTGGTTAAAATTGCAAATTAACCCCCCTTGCATGCAGTGTCTTTCTTTAATAAGCTACCCATTAAAATATAGTCTCAGTAGAACCTGTCATTGTACAATTAAAACTGATTTTGCCTGTGTCATTGCTTTCCTTAAACAAATCTGAATTTCATTTTATATAGAGAAACCCATTCTCTCACCCCATAAAGTGTCATTCTTTCACTTCAGTATCCCCTCAATTCTGTGTCCTTGTTCTCATCCCAAAACCAATTTCCAATTTTGACTGTTCGCCTATTTTTCTAGCTTTTGCTTATTTAAAGGCTGTGTGAAATAAGAAATTGCAATTCTGCCACGTGTGATTTTGCTGCATTATTTTCCTTGCCAAAGTCGAACCTGTGTTAAGGTTGCTTTAGTAGCTTGTAAGCTTCCTTGCCTCTTCAGTACAGCCACACAAATTCCTGTCCTGTCTATCCTACCGCAAATGTGAACTGACCTATCCAGTGAACTTCCAGTGTGCCATTTGGCTCCTTTTTAGGGTTTCCATTTTTCCTTTTGGCCTCCCATTCTGGGGTGGTAGGTTGAATTTAAAAATGCCCTGTAATCCCTCTTGCTCCACCGTCTGGGAAGACTTCTCAATAAAGACAACATAGAAAGAACGATTCAAAAACTAAAGTCCTCCAGAGCTCCAGGCTCAGATGGGGTAACAATTATCGACTTCAAAAACCACCCAGTTGAATGGGCCTCTTTCGTCAGCCTTGTCTTTAAAGAATCAAGCCAAACAAAGACAATACCTAGATCTTGGACCTCTGCGATAGTTGTACCAATCTTCAAAAAGGCAGATAGATCTAACCCTTGCAACTTTCGTCCGATAGTGTTGCTAGATACAATAGGGCAAATCTAGGGCTCACTCTTATTAGAAAGCTTCCAAAGATGGGCAAAAAACTCTCCTAGCATGGACCCGTTTCAAGCCGGTTTCATGAAAAACACTGGAACAACAGCAAACATCATGCTGTTGAGTATCATAAAAAGCAAACTACGGACCCAACAAACCAAGATCTTTATGGCTTTTGTTGATCTAACACAAGCATTTGGCAAGATTGAACGCGGACTACTATGGTCTAAACTGGAGACATGGAATTGTCCGGAACAAATCCTAGAACCCATCAAAGCACTCCACTCGGAAACTACAATGAGAGTGAAGCTGAACCAAAACAGTGCCCTGTCAGAAGAAATGTCAATCAACAGAGGAGTAAAGCAAGGATGCCCTCTAGCACCCACTCTATTCACTGCCTTTCTCTGAGACTATAAAGACTCATGCAAAGGGCTCAGACCTTTTCCACCACAAATAGGTGAGTCCATGGTGCCAAGGCTTCTTTACGCAGATGATAACATCCTTCTAGATCAGACCCCGATCGGTCTACAACGCCAACTGAACAACCTCACCAGCTACATCTCAAAAAATAACCTAGAGATAAACATAGAAAAAACCAAGATTATGATCCTTGAGAAAACAACAACAAAATAAAATCCACCAATGGAACCTAGATAACACCAAAATTGAAGTTGTCAAAGAGTTCAAGTACCTAGGAGTAATGATAGACTGCACGGGCAATGAGGCAACAATTCAGAGCCACTTATGGGAAAAAACTCGGAAATTTACCTCCCAAGCACGAGCGATGGACAGACAATTCGGGCGTTTCTCACTGATCCCAGTGATAAAATTCTACAAGGCCAAAGTGGTGCCATCACTGACATATGGAGGCGAAGCTTTACCAACAATTCCAGCAGGTTTCTGGGCAAAACTGGAAGGGTATTTCTGGTGGGAAGTGCTGCGCTTTCCAAAGTCAACTGCTATGCCGGCAATAAGGAGACAACTAGGACTCCTATCATTGAAAGCAACAGTAGAGTCGAACGAAATGTGGCTATACAGGAAAGTGACTATGCCAGACTCAGCACCACAATATAAGCTGATAAATCATTAAATACGAAAAGGAGGGTGCCAAATGCTATCAGCTTGGGCAGCAAAGAAAAAACAACAACTGGAGCAAATCGGAAGCACCGAGGAGGCCTTATGCCAAAACCCAACAAAAATCAAGAAAAAAATTGACGAACGCCACTGGATAGAAACTCAAGACCGGTCATATTCCAACAAACTACTTGCTCACCTCCCACGGCATAGCAAAGAACTCAACGAAACCGAATTAGTCATCAGAAGGTTCCCAAAAAAATGACTGAGACAAACATTCTTATGGGCAAGGCTAGATCTCCTTCTAACTAATGTAATCCGAGTAGTAAGGAGAATATCAAACACCACTGTCTGCAGACTCTTCAAGGAGGCCTCTAAAACTGAATCAGTCCGACATCTGCTGACGAAGTGCCCGGAAACATTAGCTCTAAGAAAAGCATATTTAAACCCACTCTTCGAACCATTCTCTCTGCGCGAAGAAGAAACTTGGTGGAACCATCTAATGAGTGGAAAAAAAAACAGCTGGACAATCGTGACAGCTAAGATTCTTGAAGCCACCCTCGTAGAATGCCTCAAAGCAGAAAATCTATCAACAACGTCCAAAAAAGACAAAGAAGACAGTGTGGATTTTTGAACCAGGGGATCAACTGAAACATGGAAACATTTCCGAACCAGCGGGGAAACCACATTAACAGAAAACGTTTGTAAAATCAATAAATTTGATTAAAAAAAAAATAAAAATAAAAATAAACACAATAATATTGATTTAAAAAACGATTTTTCCCTCTTATTTCTGACTCATTGCAACTCCCTTCCATCCACACAGAATTTAGTTAGCAGGTGTTTGGGGAAGTGTTGCAGGGGGAGTGCATAACATAAGTGCCATCTAGGAGTGTGACAAAAAGTGATCTTGCTTCCATTCATATTTAAAGATTATGTATCTGATGTCCGAAAGTTAAATTATCTGTATTTTAGCCTTTTGCTGTATGTTATGACAACACTGGTGATTGCTGCCCTAAACATTTGTTTTGCTCTGATTTTGCATTTGAATTTTAAAAATAAATACATATTTAATTGTTACACACCACCCTGGTTCATGGTCCATTACGACGCAGGGTATTTGTTAAGGTGGGTGTGAGACGGGTTGGGCGCCTTCTCAAAAAAGGATCCAGGGTTCAAATAAAAATAAAAGGACGTGTTTTATTGTGTGCCACCTTCAGTGTCAGTGGTAGAATTCTCTGGCTGGAGTGTCCCGTGTCTTAGAATCTGTTACAAGACTCCTTGAAGAGGTGGGTCTTGAGTTATTTTCTTAATTGTACGAGTGTGGGGGCGAGTCTGATGCTGATGGGGAGAAGGTTCCATAGTCTTGGGGTGTAGGCAGAGAAGGCTTGTTTTCTGGTCCTTTCCTTTTTGCAGCAGCGGATTTCAAGTCTGCACATGTCCTGGCTTCTGGTGGTGCACTGTCCGCCAGAGATTCTGAGTTTCTCCAAGAAGGTAGCTGGGTGACTAGTGGGTGAATGCCTTATTGATGATGCAGCAAGACTTGAAGGTGATTTGTGCGTGGTCATATCTGCGAAGACCCTTGATGAGACATGCAGCTGCATGTAGGACACTTCTCAGGGGCACAAGGGAGGACGTTGGGAGGCCCTTTTAGATTTAGATAAGAGATCAATCTTTCCCAGTCCTTTCCTATTGTGTCATTGTTTACCTAATGCAATCATGTTAAATCTGGATCTAGTGAGCACCTTCCTCATATGAATTCCTTTTTCAGCTTTACACTGTTAGATGTAAACGTTGGAGGGTGCATTCCAACATGTTACCTTGGACCGGGGCACCAATAAGGCATTGCATAACGGCTGAAGTGTCCCGTCTTAATACCTAAATTGGGTGTTCCTAGTACATTCAAGTGCTTTTCTTAAAAAGGTGAACTATAATATTACTAATTCACTAGTCCATTCAAAGGTCCTTTGACTAACCCAGATTTAATTTCAGTATGTATCATCCAGGTGAACAAAAATATCCAAAATATGCTACTTAGTATTAGGTTTCTTAAGCGTCAATTGCTATCATGACCGTGGGCTTTCTCTGTCCATGAGTCATGTACTTCCATAGCATCATGAGGGGATATTGTGCTGCCGCCTTCAACAGTAGAGAGATTTTCCTATTATATTTTCCTATATCAGTTGCTATGTTATAATTAGACTGTCTTCTTCTCTTTCTTGCCTTCGGTATATAAAGTAAGTTAGTTGAAACTCCAGTGGGAGTTAATGCATTAAGAATCCATCAACAACATATATCAAAATAAATATATACTCTGATTTCTTTAGACATCATTAGAAGAGGTTCAAAGTTGCCTAAATATAGAAATATAGATTCAACAGAAGGAACCTGTGTGTAGAACGCTTGGGCACTGCTCCTGGCTTTAAACATTCATGATTGTAAGTCCATGCAGCCTACACTCAAAGCAGTGGCTGGACAATAATTATAGCAGTTTTCTGAGATCCACATGTATATCCCCTCTGCCAAGGCTGAATGCCCCCACTGCCTCGGATTACAAAGATCAAATCAGGCTTACAGTGTAGTGCAGATTAATAAAGGGTTTGTTTCTGACCCGTTCTAATGTATTTTAACCCGACACCTTTGAGGATGTGAGCATCAGTGTGCTTTTTTCCACAACGTTGTTTGTAATTAAAGTAAACAAACAGCTAGGCCCTTCAAGGCAGGTGTTCCTTGAAGTACCCTGCTTTGAGCTGTCATGGCCAAGAGCCACACACACACCCTATGCCCAAGGATGGCTTGACATGGCATGATTTGCCTTGCAGCCTTAGACCTTCACCTCCTGTGCAACTGCCCATAGTGACAATGGCTGGTTGCTGGTACAAAGTGATGAGGTAGATGGACATCTCAGTATATGATGCTCTCTTTGGAATCGGGGTCATTAAGCTGTAGAAGGAGGGATCATCTGATCTGCTGTTTTTAAATAATGGTAGAAACTATTCTTTTTATCTTGTAGGCCTGAACTTCTAAAAGGCAGCTACTATGTTTAACATTCAACATTCTAGGCTGGCTAGGACATGTCTTTCCTACCATTGAACAGTGTGAAGCCTGTTCAATACATCTGTCCTGGACCTTGCGTATCTTGCTTGCACCACTACAATTGGATTTAGCTGCAAAACATTGTGATATTATTTTTGTAAGAGAGGGCATTTGATTTATGATGAACCCGAATGGTAGGAATAAGTCCTTTATGTTATGTAATTTTCGGAAAAGTATATTGAAACCAATTTAGGGAACTTAACAAAGAGGTAATCGTTTTCTTCTCTGTAGATTAGGCCTATGTTTAGCCAGTTTTATACATGCTTGATGATTTCCAGTTGTAATTATTTTGTGGGTTTTACCTAAGACAATGATTATGATATGGATAGAAAGAACCTGAGCAAAACAAAATGCATAGGCACACAAGAATAAACAGAAAGACTAGCATAAAATGTATGCTCTTTAATCATAATAGCTGCCTTACATATATATTGAAGAAACACAGACACCTGCTAACAAATCGTTGGTGATCTAATTACATTGCTCCAATTCAAACCTATTTTACATATAAAACACAAAATGTACAAACTAAATTATGTAAAAGTACATTATCAGACCGCTACGGGATACACATGACATGTCTTCAACCCTGATCAAGAGGGTTTTGCATATGTGGAAATTGCATATATGACAAATACACAAATAAACAGCAATGGTTTCAAACATGGCCAATATACATAACAAATAATTGAAAACGACCTGCTCAATATGCATCATGTGAAGTGTCTCTGTCAAATACTATTAGGGAAGCACAACCAGATAATGAAAGATTGAATTGCAAATTATTTTACAGCAATTAAAACAAAACCAAAAACGAGTCATTCCCTCTAGCGGTACACCAGGCAAATGCACATGTAGCCAAAGACATACTGAACATTGCATTTTGTGATCTCAAACATATCAAGAAACAAAACACATGATGAAAACTAGGCACTTGGTTGAAGAAAATAACAAAAACAATAATTATTAACAGGGCACAAGCCCTAAAAGGTGTATTAAATGAAGTCCATGAGGTGAGGGTATGTATTAAAACATAGGACTATATGATAATAACATGGTTGATTCTAGTGATGTATATCATGACAAGGAACTGAAAAAGCATTAAGCTCTGAACTAGCAGTAATCAGAAATATAGATCTGTTTAGATCACTAGTAACAGGTCACCATTACAGCTGAATCTATGTATTTTAGATTCCACAAGGTGTCAACTAAGGTCCTCTTTTTCAGTTTATATTGTGACATTTCTTTCTAAAACAGGCCGTACTTTCAGTTTTTATTTATATTTTTGAAGTATCCAACCAACACATAAGCCCTTCATATTTCCATAGTAGAATACACTTGTTCCTCTTTGACACTAGATATCTAACTAGGACATAGCAAAGTCTGTTCTCTCTTTTAAGGAGTGTACAATTACTGGTTGTAATATGACATGCTCTACCCTGAAAGCCGTCAACATGTTTGCTGTCTATTGCCTGTTTCTCATAATCTTGAGAATGATCATATCAAAAGTGAGATGGCAACTTTAATTTTGCATGCCATTGAAATGTTATGTCATGTTATGTTAAAGGAAATTTATACCTCACACTATCACCAACTGAGTGGTCCCCTGGCACTCTGGCAGAACTGAAAATCAAGAGGGTAGGGTATGTTAGTGGGACTGAGTAGGCAAAGTGCAAGAGAGCTTTGATGTGCTGTTGGCAGTTTTAGTTTGGTTTACACCATTCGCTGCTCCGTTTGGGAGAGTTTGAGGAGAAGTCTGCCTGCTGCGTTCCATATACATTGCAATTTCTGAAGTAGATAATCCAGAATTCCGAGGTATAGGCTATTGGCGTAATCTATCCTGGATATGATGAGGGAGATGATGGCCAGTGTTGTGTGCATGAAGGAGAGAAATGGTAGAATCTTTTTGAACGTATGCACTTGGAAGAAGAATTTCTTGATTATTGTGTTTACTTGTGGTTCTACAGTGAGCTTGTTCTCCATTAGGATTCCAAGGTTTTTGACTATTTTTGATGGTGTGGGCTCTGTTCCTAGTTCTGAGGGCCATGGTATGTATTATTTGCTTCACCATGTTTTGCATATAATCATGATTTGTGTCTTCCGCAGGTTGATTTTGAGGCTTTTTGTGTTCTTCCATTTGTAGAGTTCTATCAGACAGTCTACTAGCGTGGTGTTCTCCTCTTGTACATCTTCGACTTTGTAAACGATTTGGGTGTCATCTGCCTTTTGAGGAGTTTTGTTAGTGGAGTCATGTAGATGTTGAAGAGGAGTGGGGATAGGAAGGATCCTTGTGATACTCCACAGATGTTGTCTCGTGGTTTTATCCATACTGTATCTGTTCTTTCAGATAGGAAAGATTTCATTCTGGAGCAGTGCTGTGACAGGGATACCTATTACTTCCAGTCTCTTGATGAGGATGTTGTTGTTGACTGTGTTGAATGCTGCAAAGAGATCTAGTAGTATCAGTGCAGAGTTTGTGTTGGAATCTGCATTGGTCGTTACGTCATCCCAGATGGAGCGAAGGGCCTTCTCTGTCCCTCTTATGGGTCTGAAGCCGACTTGTGCGTGGTTTTCTACGTGTTCCAGTGTTTGTTTGGGGAGCCTGCTTGTTGCTATGTTGCTATGCTTCACCAGCTTGATAAATCTCTCTCCTGATATTTGGGTGCGGTTTTGCAGCTTGTTCTGCGGTTCCAGGGTAGGTGGGGGTATGGTGCATTGTCTGGTTGATTGGTCTGCTTTGTATGATCCAATGTATGTCAGTGATTTTATTTTGAGATGGTCTGTGAGGTTGTCGCATAGTTTGGGTGAGGGTACTGGTGTGTCGCTGCATCCAGTTGGGTTTCCAATCAATGTTGAATAGTTCTTTCTGGGTGTTGGTGGCTTTTGTGATTTGGTTTTTGTATGTCTTTTTGGATTTGAGAATTTCCTTTTTGTATGCTCTGATTTGTTATTGATAGTTTATTCTTTTTTCTGGTCGTAATCTTTGCTCCATTCTATTTCAAGTTTCCGTTTTTCTTTTCTCGTTGTATCGAGATACCATCTTGCCACCACTTTCTTTTTTGATGGGAGGAAGGGTTTTTCTGGGAAAATGCTGTCAATTGTTTTGGCAATCCATTTCTGGATTAGGTCTTCTTTTTGTCTAAATCGGTTCCATCCATGTTTGCAATTGGTGGTTTCAAGGATTCCAGTTGTTCTTTTAAGTTGCTACTTTTGATGGTGTTCCAGATCACAGGGAGCTTTTGGGACTGTTTGAGTGCTTTGGCTCGTAGTTGGATTACAAATGGTATGATGAGGTGGTCACTTCATAGTATTTGTCTAGGTGGTGCAGTTGTGATCAGTTTTTTAGTTGGCGAAGATTGCGTCGAGAGTGTGTCCTGCTGTGTGTGTCACTCCTTTACCCATTTGGTGTAGTTTCATTGTCTCAAGTAGCTTGATTAGTGATTTTTGTGAGTTTGTGTTCTCTTCTTCAAACCATATTTTAAAGTCCCACAGGTGAATGTGTTTGATGGTGAGTTTGGTGATGGCTTCTATGAAGGTGTCTACAAAGGTTGCGTCGTAGGTCGGTGGTCTATAGAATGTGAGGTTTATTTTTGGGTCCCCTGTCAGGTGAAGGACGAGGGATTTGAAGTTTCTGATGTTCAGTGGGTCATCTGCTTTTATTTTCAGGTGTTCTTTGCAGGCTATTGTAACTCCTCCTCCTCTTTTTTCTTTTCTGTTTATATGTTTGCATTTGAGGTTATGTAGTATGACTTTGTAGTTGTCATCTAACTAGGTTTCTGTGAATAATAAGATGTCTATTCCACCGTCGTAGAATAGAATGTAGATCTCTGTAGCATGTTTAGACATTGATCTTGCCATGATCAGATCGAAGTGTTTTTTTAGCAGTGCTTCGTTTTGTTCTTGGTTTTGTCTTATGGTCACTTTGTTGACAGGTTTCCTTGCTCTCATGAAGTGAGCTGTGTTCAGTAGGGTCTGTTTCATCATTGAGTAGATCTACCAGGTTTCGTAATGGGTTCCTGACTTCTTCTGGTTCCTCTTCTGTATCTCGTTGCAGCTACTATTGCTGCCCTAGGGTTTTGGTGAGATATATAGTTTGAGGGTGTTGTTCTCCCTCTGGTTCCTTCTGGATGTTTCTGGTCTTTTCCTGAGTGGTCCTGGTATCTGGTTGGAGCGTCTAGCATTGTTGGTGGTTTTAAATTCTTCTGGTATGTGGCCCATCGCGAGGTATGGTGTTTGGTATAAAGACGTATCCCTTCTTTTGGAGTTTGTTCTATTTCCTGCCATGCTTGTGTGTATGTGTGTGTGTTGGGTTGTCGTGTATGTTGGTGTGGCGCCATTGTGTGGTTCAATTTGATTTGTTCTTTCTCCTGTTTTTCTCTCGCATCAACCCATTCTGTGTCGTGGCATATTGTGGTCCTTTGCAGTCACCAGGGCCTTTGCCCACAAGCAACACTTTTCAGAGTTGTGTTTGGGATTTTAGTTGATCTTTGTCTTCTTTGTGGTTTTTGGTGACTTGTGATTATGGACTAGGGGCATGGTCGAGGTGAGAAAAGTGCATATGATCCCTGATGGCCTAATCAACTACTCATTAAAATAAAATGTATAATGCTTATGTTTTTCGACAAAATTGTTCAGTGAAGGACACCTCAAAGTCTGATCTCTATGCTAAATATCACAAAAAAGAAGCATTACAATGGTGTTGCTCTTCATTCAAACCACCACTTTTGTAATGTAGTACCCTATATACGACTGGATTCTCCAGAAGTTAAGATAACTGAATGCCATTGGAAGCCTGTAGTCCACGAATGGTCAGAGGTACTCTGGGGGGGAACAAAAAAAAGCTTTCAACACAGCTTTCCTTTCATGATCCTATAATAAGAGAAGACACACCCAAGCAACAAGGGACATCACAATATCATCTCTGTCACTTGTCATTAGAGAGACCATCATACCTCCAGGAACATGAATTAGAATATACAACTAATACATATATTCACATACAATGGGGCATATAGGAAATGTAGTTATTGCTTAAGGTGAACCCTGCATTTTTATATTTTTCTCCCCCACTTGAATGTTTTGCATTCCTTGTGCCTTGAACACAAAGGATAGAGACTGTATTATCTTGGTCTGATATTCCACTATGACATTTAGGAATCCATAACATTGAGGAATCAAAAAGGATCCATAATATACATTAGTAAACCCCTTTGGGGAGTAAATGCACTGTTACTCTTGCATGTCAACTGAAAACAGCATAACATTTTGATATGTTAAGTTTTTAATACCTACATTGACAGGTACTTTGATATTGTTTTACTCCATTTATCTATAGTTCAAAAATGATAAGGAAAACAAATACATTAATTTTCAATGGAACACAGGTCCCACTTAGTTATCGCTTAAGGTAACCGTACCATTGAGGAATCAACTAGCATATATGAGGTGGACAAATACAAACCACAAAGTGTTTATAAGTAACAAAAATAGTTGCAGGGTTAAAAGATTCTAAGGGAAGTCTTAAAAAAGCTCAGAGAGGAAACACTTGTTGAGGCCCCCTTAATTGATAATGTCATTACAATTCAAGAATAAGGATATCCACTACTGGTGTGACACACTATAAAGAGTCACTTCACTACGAAATCTACAATACAAAGAGTTATTTTATGACGGGCATGTATGGTCTCAACAGTTAAGGAATTGGTGTCAAACTGAAAACCAAAATATAGAAAACTAAATTGAGGATCACTACGGTATCCCATTGGTCCAGGAGGATTTACCAACTAAAGTACTGAACTATTAAAATAACCTAATGGGTACTCACAGCATTATAACTATTTTATAGTCACCTATTGAAAAATGAAAGCTAATGCTTTTAAAGGAGTGTAAAATAACCCTAAAACCCCAAAACAACTCTAAGAAGAAACCAATAAACAAACGATGACTTAGAGAGAATCAGGCAACATCATTAATGATTAATACAATCAAGAATAGAGATTAGTGAAGCAACATATCCTTGGATCAATTCCTACAAAACAATTTTGACTAATCCCATAAAACATAAATACAACTTATTTTTTCGTTTTTCACGTATAATAAACATAATCAATACAAAATAATTTAACCCACAATAGAGTTAATCTTCTAGTATCAGTTGTAATTTATTGATTGGATTGGAGCTCATGATTTCTCAAACCTGAGTTTTATTGAGGTAGTGTAATGCATGTTCTACACATTAGTCTCTGTTCATGATGACAATATTTCCTCCTTTGGCCACCTCCTTAATTGCATGGTAGGTTTTTCATATGTTTTGCTAATGTTTTCGTTTTTAACTGCCTTATAATGTCAATGTGATTTTCATAAATGTAGCGATACGGTTGTTAGGGGGTAATGAAGGCATAAACACAGCTTTGTGTTTTAGGTTCCTTTCTCAGCTCAACTCATAGAGGATTTCTAATCAATACAGCACATCATTGTGTGCTCAGGGCGTCTCATTTTCTTTCTCCAGTTTGCGTGAATCCTTGAATTGAATTGGTTAAGATAGTGCCTTGGGGTGTTAATGTCTTTATTTGGCATACATTAAACCCTTTGTTGCAAACCTGTATTTCAATAGGCTTTGGTGTGGTTGTGAACTAAGCCTTGATATTCTTTGAAAACTGGGCTTGAGGCAGCTGGTTCTTAGATTGTGTCATTATAACTCACTGTTCTGCTTCATCACTTTCTCTCTCTACACTTTCTTACACTCCTGACACTTTTGGTTTCAGTATGTTCATAAATCTCCTCTTTGCTGGTGTCAAAAAGTGACTGTTTTCTCTTGATTGTCTAGTTTGCAGTTTGTTCCCTTTCCTGTATCTCTTGAGTTCCTTCTCGTTTTTTAATTTATTTGAAGAACAGGTATGCCAATTTTAATCAGAAATGTGCAATATCTCCCCTCCCCCATCCTAAAGGCTGTGCACTGAGAGCATGTTGTGTGAAGAAGCTGTATGTTTTATACAATACCCTCCCAGAATACCTAAAAATGCCTGACCACTTACCATAAGCCAACACACCACTATCCCAACCCTTACATAATGTGGAAATACCTCACTACAACAAAACACGAAAAAAAGCGTTCTCATTACAGACCAGCATCTGAAACTTTCTCGAGAAGATCAGAGGGAAAAATAGCCACAATGCCTCTGTATGAGCAATGAATGCCTTGCTATTCGCATCTTCCTCTGTCTAAGACACAGAGCACAACCAGAGAATTCCCTTTGCATAAAGAAACAGAAATCCTGACGCCACAGCATCCTTCACTCACTGCACTCAACCCCATCTTACTTCCTAAGCACATTAATGATTTATATCAATACGCGGATTGCAGTTCTCAACTTTTTCATAGGTATTTTCTGCTGCTTTCGTCAAAAACCCACTGAAGCTCCTCGATATTCCTTGTAAAACATTGTTTCTGCCTAGTGACCGATGAAGAATAAGCACTGCTAGAACAGTGGCATCAATGCACTAATGGGTAAGTGCAATCACCATACTGGGGACAGTTTTGAAGTGCAGCCTTCCTTTTCTCTGCAATGTTGTGGAGGCAGGGTGTTGCCATACTTTTTTGTTATGGAGACTGTTGTCCCTGAGAATGCATTCTCTTGCTACTAACTACAGCACACTTTAACAATAGCACACTCAAAATGACCCTTCTTTCGTCAGTTGTGTCTTACCACAAGTCCCCTCAGTGCATAACAAGACAGTCGACAAGCCTCCCTCCACAACCCTTACATATCACCCAACACACATAGCACTCAACTTCCAAGGTAACACTCCATCCAGACATCACACTTTGGTTTGTTGTGCAGACTGAACTGTGCAACTAATGCACTTGCGGAAAAAGATACAGCCCTGTGAACTATTTACCACAGACAGCTGCCATCTTTACCAAACACTGCTTGACATATCAAAATGGGTACATTTAGAAAGCATATTCCAAACTCCATTCATGGCAACATAATAGCGCCTTTATGGCATCCTCTCACAGCTGTCATTAAACTCATAACAGTGGAGGTTCTCACCTCTTCCCTCAACACTCTCCATGCATTGCTCAAACAAGACATCTTCCCTTATGCTTCAAAGATGTGGCAGATCTTACCCCTACTAAAGCAAACCAAACTAGACCTTGATGACATGCCAATCTTCTGCCGGTCACACACCTGCCCTCGTATGATCAACAGCATTTGCCCCCTATTTCACTGACAGGCACCCACTCATCCAGCTGGGCACCAGCATATCTCGATGTCATCAATTAATCAGTGGCATTGCCAATGTTCAACAGACTCACCCATCATCGTCAGCCTCTGCTTGCGGTCCTTATGGGATCTTCTCATTTATCTTCACATCAAAAAACACCAATATTCAGATGATAACACAACCTATCTGAGAATCATTGCTTCCAGTGACTTTCACCTGTGGAAACACTGCCGCTCCCTCATTCATGAATTCATTGTCAGACGCCTACCTAAAATGTAAGCCAATTAAAAGAGAATCCATCCTCTTCCGACATCCTTCAAAGCATGTACAAATTTAGACCATACTAGGAGACATTAAACTCCTTGTATTTACACCATAACATTCACCCCAAGTGAAGTGTGCAGGATGTGCTAGATTCACCACTGATATAGAGTTTTCCTTCAAGTCTCTGGACACCAAGAACGCTCAAATGTCATGGTACCAGCTCTCACTCATCTGCATATTCAAGCCCATCCTGAGTTCTAAATCATTGTCCAAGCTTTAGCTCTCTCTCACCAAGGGTCCATCCTAACAGACATGGCTGCCCCTATCCTTGTCCCTCTAAAAGTAGTGGACGCTGCCACCCTCAAAGAGGTCTTTGTCTATACCTGTACACAGATATCATCTTCAAAAGAGCCTGCACCATATTCAAGGTAACATCTACTGGCATCTCGCTCTGCCTGTCAGAGAAACTCAAGATATCAGGAAGACAGAGCATCAGAGGTAGTCATGGCATCCCCAGATTAGAAGATAACAACTGTAAAAAGAAAACACAAACAACTTAGATGCAAGCCTTTTTCTGCTACACGTGGGACTTGGAACAACCTGCCCTGGTATCTGAGAGATCCCATCATAATTGCCCTCCTAGAAGAACATGAAAATCAGACATTTCAAAAAGCATCTGGTCTGCAGCATGACCACTCGTGCTGCTGCTATGCCCCATGCACTTGCATAGCACTCCATACTGTGTACATAACTCATGTTCACATATGTACAAAGTCCACATGGCTCTGCTTGTGACACCTCTACACCTCGGGAGACTATATGCATACTGATGATGACACACATTTGTCCATGAAGTTAAGAGCAGATTTATGGTGAAAGTCTATTGCCCTTTACTCTGCCATTCAAAGCTACACTAAACCTGCTGCAAGACCCAGGAGAACACTTGTCTAGTGACAAACCTATATTTATTAAAAAAAAAAAAAAAGAGAAACATGCTTGTGTGTCTACAACTGTACTGGTTACTATACATTTGGAAAAAGTACTTAATCATTCTGAATATATTTGTTGAAATTAAAGTGTATAATAAACCCGGAAGTGATGTGCTACTGTCAGATGTCAGAGCTTCAGAACGGGAAAGAGTGTTGGAAGCGGCTGACATAGCACGTTCAGTGTGGATTGATGCTGGATCTTGTTCGTCTGTTAGTCCTTTCCTCTGATCATTCCTCTGATGGTCAGATGGATTTCCAGTTTGTGTTCACCAGCGCAACCTACGGAATCAGGAGCTGTTTCTCTGTGTTTCGTCCTCGTACATTGAGTGGCTTATTGAGGCGCTGGTGTCCTGGTGGTACAGGGGCTGGTTACTGCCCCTTTTATGGCGGTTTGTCTCTAATCTGCAACTTTGCAATTCTGCTGCTGTACGAGGCAGAGAAATGTGCTAATTGGGTGGTAGCCCGTGGGGTCTGCGCTCGGAGCTGGCAAGTCTTTCTGGTACGGGCTTTTCTTCGCGTTGAGCTTGGCCGTGTGCGGTGACTGTGGGGCTGATAACCTTTGAGCTACTCTAGCCTTCAGAGATAGTGGCCATTACAGAGTGATGTAGCTGCATTTATTATGGTGGAGGCGTGTAGGAAGTGATTCTGCAGCAGCAGTTTCCTCCCTGCAGCGACTATAACTACGGGTGGCCTTAACATCACTGTAGCGATTTCCTCTGGCTGAGGCTAGCACCACGAATGGCCTGGGCACCTGTAAGCGTTGAATGCTCTGTAGTGTTTACTGCATGTGAGGCATTGAGGAAGTGGCTGAAAGTGTTGTAGTCAGGGGCGTTGCTAGGGGGGGCTAAGGGGGCTATAGCCCCTGGTCTTTTGGTTGTAGCCCCGGATAGAATCTCAGGATCTACAGCCAAAAGACTAGCTAGCCCCCAGTCCCAACAGTTCCCACAACAGCTTAGCCCCGGGTCTTTTCCAGACCTAGCAACTCCCCTGGTTGTAGTCAAGCACTTTGCGACTCGGTGGTTCGGGTGACGAAATGACATTATTCACAGTGTTTTATTTATTTTGTATTTAAGAACAGATACGCACATCATGCCTACCAAATCACAATGATGTGCATAAGGGGAAGGAGTCTGTCAAAGGATTAGACCATCAACAAATCACTGTAAATAAAGCTGCTACGGCCCATGATAATCAAATTGTAATTAACCTTGGAAAATCTAAGGGCACTAATCCTAGAGGGAAAATTACTGCCTTTTTCAGTGAGTGGACTTTGTGTCACAGGGCAGTGCGGTGTGACTGATAAATGACTCTGCTGACCCTGCAGAGGGAGCTCACAAGGTACATGATCACTAACCCATTGGATGTTTACAATTCTTTGCTAGATTTATGCTATACATTGCAACAGAGTATTGCAGCAATAGCTGATATGTGTGCTCCCACCACTATTCTATGGCGAACAATGCAGAATCGCAGGAAGTGGTGATATCTGTGCCACTGAATATTCCTGAGAACAGACTCTTTGCTTTGCCCAAACTTTTTCCTTAGTCTGACTCGATGGATGTTACTGATAGCTTGCATGTAGGGGTTGAGCCCCTTGCTGAGATTCAATATGTCATGGTCACTATTCAATTCGCAATGAAGATGCTACTCAAGCTCTGCATGCAAATTCACAAAAGTGTCAAAGGCAGTGTGACTCCTGCATATGTGCTACCTTGTAACACGGAAAATGGTGACAATGAAATATCTAATAATGTAAAGCCTAATACTCATAATGTGTTTTCTGAAGTGCAAAGGCTCCAGTGTCTAACAAAACCAATGGCAGATTGTCCGTCTCAATCGCCCCGATGATAATGGCTCGGTGCTTTCTGACTCCTCTAAAATGTACCTGACACGTAAACAGAGAAGGTTAGCTCAGTGCCAGCCTGTTAGTTGCTTGCGATCTGGTGATACAAAATCAAATTATCTCTGCTAAAGCTGTTGGATTAACATCATTGTCTATTGCTGGAAAAACAACAACAAAACCAAGAAAAAGAGAAAAACAACATGACTTGGACAAGCTGGTTGCTTAATGGAAATAAATCCGAGGCAAGTGTGATCCAAGCAGATGATTGAGAAGATGCAGCGACAATTGTGGGGGACTCTGAAGAAAATAGGGTTGCTTGCATTGACCACGGTTCTACTCCTGAACGAAGGAAAACTACATGGTTGAGGTATTTTGTGCAGATCGATCCATGAAAATTGATAAGCTAGTCAACAAAGACGTCAGCACTAAGGCCTATGACAAATTGTTTACAAATAAATGCCTAAACCAGAAAAACAGGGAAAAGAGTAGCAGCCGAACTGACCTACTGCACTTATTGCAATGAATTCCACCATTGCGAATATTGGAATCTGATGATTTCAAATTTGTTGAGCCATTGGAGTGTATGAACCATAACATAACCTGCATTCAATGAAATGATTGTGAAACTGGATTACGATCCCTGATCATCATGAAAAGATGGCAAAAATGGGCTATGAACTAGATGTCGATGAGGACACACCAGAGTTATACTGTTCCAAAAATGATCACACACAAGGTGGAAATCTTCAATTTGCCACCATTGCTAAGGGTAAAAAAGTTGTTAGGGGTTTCTCTCTTGATGATGTACAATGTGTACTAAAATGACTCATAGGCTGCTTCCTGCCTTATCTCCCAAACAGCCATGACATCTTTGGGTATTGTCCTGGAATACCTGTGGCTTTAGTCATCTTCTTGGATCCGAGGATTCTCTTGAGCTATTTCTTGGCCAACAGATATTTCTGCTGCAGGAGTGTTGGTTACGTACCAAATTGCACATTGATAGTTATGTTTTTCAAATTCTCGCAAGGAAGGGTGACTATGGTAGGCCTTATGGGGGCCTATTGGTAGGGGTAAATCACTCTCTTTCTGCTTTTAGGGTAAACACACCTCAATGTGAAGACAATATTCTGGCTATAGAGGTTTATGGCGTTGGTCCAAGTGGCAGAAACCAACTGTTGGTGATAAAAATGTACGACCCTTCATGGGGTGCCTCAACAGAAGACATTTCTGATTCTATCTATGAATTGCTAGCGGACTGGATTAAGGGCGACCGTGGTGATTTTGTGCTGCTGGTAAGGGACTGAAACACGCAATGTCCATGTTTTAATGAATATATGGAAACCAAAAGTGTAAAGAACCAAAGTGTTATGCTGCAGAATGTGGTAAACAGGCAGTGACGGTTATAGTCCAGTTTTCTAAATGGGTTGGACCTAGAAATGCTAAATGGCTGCACTGTTTCAGACTGCCCTGGACCGTACCCCTGGTCGTCGGGGAACAAGAAGGTTGCTTTAGATTATTTCTTTGCTAGCCAGGATCTCATCACGTTGGTTGAATGTATGTATGTATGCCAAATCAGCTTTAGTGACCATGCTCCGCTTACAATCCACATCACTTTTAGTCTAGTAAAACAAGCCCTGGTAAGAGTTGGTGGTGTGGATGTCAATGATGCAGGGAATCCTAATTCTTTGTCTAGTAAGAATGTCGAGAGAGCATGCGCCCTAACTGGGGACTTTGGTGCAGAGGTATATCAACAGCTGAATCTCATAGTATCAATGAGATTGAACCTTGGGTGTTCCATTTCTCTAAGGATGTTGCTTAACACAAGGGGAAGTACATCGTGCACGAGGCAAGGAAGGGCGCAGTGTTTGACAGAGAAATCAGGGATAATAAAGAGGTACATGCAAAGAGACATTCACCATGCTAAGAACGTCATTCTTGACCGTTTGATTCTTTTAAATATGATTAAGACAATTAAAAACAAATATAGAAATTGGGTAAATTGGTGTCGCTCTTCAAGTAGAAATGCAGCATGCCAAAACATTTTGGCTGTGCTGAATGCTCGTGACATGAGAGGTATATGGCAACTACTAGGGAAGGCAAAGGGGAACAAGAACAGGTTCCTAACCAACCCCATTAATGAGGCCCAATGGTGCAAGTATATTGAGACAGATTTTCAGCATAAGAAATGCTTGAACCCCAGCCATCACAAGGTTTTAACTTAAAAACCTGAACTGATGATAGATAGGGATAGTAATATAGTTAAAATTGAAAAATTGAAGGCATCAAAGGAACCTGGGCCAAATGACCTCGCCACTGTCATATTAAAAAGAGACCCTGAATCTTGGGCATGATTTTTAGAAAACTTGCTCAGAAAGGTATTAAAAACTGGGGATGCCTCTGAGTCTTGGAGAAGAGCAATCCTAAGTCCCATTTTTAAGAAGGGTAAGAGCTGTAAGACAAGAACTAATACTTTTGTCTATTCTCGACGTTACGGGAATGGTTTTTGCCATGTTTATATTGGAAAAACTCTACAAGGCGTTGTAATCTGCTCAGCTCTTAGACAGATACCAAACTGGCCTTAGAGCAGGTTCTGCTACCACACACAATCTAAGACGGGGGCATATGTTGACGGAAAGGGCTAGGTTTACAAATGATCCTGGGCTTTATGCCCTTTTTGTCGACTTTTGCGCAGCATTCGATTCCGTTTGCAGAGACAAACTCTGGTAAAAACTTGAGGCATATGGCTGCCCTGGGTACATTTTGCACTTTCTGAATCTGCTTCATAGGGATACAAGTTTTCCGGTCAGGCTGAGACTTTGATGTTTCCTGTGCCTTCTAATAGGGGTGTGAAGCAGGAGTGCATCCTCGCCACCCTGCTTTTCAACTTGTAGCCGGACGATTTACTTTCCTGTTTGGGAGGTGGTTCAAACTGCTCTCCTAAGGTTGAATGATTGTTAGTTGTATGCGTATCATAGGCTGACGCCTGGGTGATTTTTTCTCACATCTTTTTTGGCATTGCAAAAACAACGCGAGAACTGTGGAGGTGTGATGCAGAAAATTGCCTTGTTAGCAACATGGATAAAACACTGATTAGGCTATTCTCAGGTAGGAGGATTTCAAACCCAAAACTTGCACTACCTGTGGGAGCTATTGAATGCTCTAGCAGTTACACATATCTTTGTGTTGAAGTTAATGTTCAGCGGTGCTACGCCGATTGTATTGCTTCATGGAAAAGAAAGGCAGCTCAACTAACTTTGGTGATAGCCAAATTCACACAACGGATGGGGGGCTTTAACCTGATGGGCACCATTTGGTTATACAAACAAGGTATTTTTAATGCAATCCTCTGCGGCCTGGATTGTTTGACTCTTTATAATCTCACATGGTTACGGGGCATTGACGGTCGCTTTTGGAAGAGAACTCTGGTCTTGCCTCAGTCTGTCCTAATGGAAATATTAAGACTAGAACTACCCCGAGATGGCCTTTGCTATCCTCTTTAGGAACTGAATTGAGATCATATGGACATGTGGTTTATGCTGAATCAATTACAAAACAATGTCTGATGAATGACTGGCAACCCCACTGGTCTGCAGACTTTTATGATTAAAAAAGAAAAAAGCATTTGTAATGACAATTCTAAAAATGGGATTGGTGTCAGAATTGTGATCATTTAGCTACGTTGAAACAATATACCTAAGTCTCGGGTATGGTATATAAATATGAAAGGCATAACTCTTTATTTTATTATGCCCTTCTCCGTTTGCATGAAGATTTATACTTTTTTTTTTTTTTAATAACATATTTTATTTATTTTATAAACGTAAACATATACATACAAGTTAATAACAAGTCATCGCTCGGGCATACAGGCAATCACTAAGCATAGCTCTTCATGCACATTGCAAGTTTCAGAGTTTTAGGTCCTTCATGAAATGGGTTACTAGGCGTCCAAATTATACATTGTGCAGATGAGTCTTCGCAGGACTCCAAACGTTTATCAAGTCTATTCATGGGTTCGCAGATCCCTACGTGTCTTCCCATTTTTGCCAGATCTTGCGTGCTTTCCCTGTCAAGTCTATTCATGAGTTCGCAGAGCCCTACGTGTCTTCCCATTTTTGCCAGATCTTGCGTGCTTTCCCTGGGCACCCTCTGGTAGTGTATATTCTCATTTCCATTTGCACACAGATATCCACGTCTGTTATCCATTGGTCACATTGAGGGGATAAGGGTGAGCCCCACAATTGGGCCAGATTCCTCTTTATGAGTCCCGTGGTTGTTGCCAGCATGAGTTTCTCATATCGGGGGATGTCTAGGTCGTCATCCATCCCTAGTAATAGCAATTTGGGGTCCATGGGTATTCGTCGGCCGATGACTGCCGATAACCTGTCACAACATTTCTGCCAGAAAATTTGGATTCGTGGGCATTCCCACAAGATGTGAAAAAAGGTCCCCCTCGCCTGTTGGCACCTTAGACAGTTGGGATCAGTTGCTCTCCCCCATTGATGTAAAGCTTCTCTCGGATAGTATACCCTGTGTAGAATTTTGAGTTGGATCAATCTGATTCTAGCCGAGATGGCAATTTCCCTCGGATACATGAGTGCTTTGATCCATTCTTCCGGTTGTATTGGTCCCACATCTCTTTCCCATTTTGCTTTCAGATCTGTAAGTTCCGTTGTGGCGAAAGAGGCTATTGCATTGTACATTGTGGAGGTTATTTTATTATCGATACGATCTACCACGATGTTTCTCTCAATTGGTGTGCAATCTGGAATGTTCGGTGGGTCGATCTCACATGTGATAAGTGCGTGATGTATTTGTCTGTAATGGAAGTGTTCTGTGGGGGGTAGGTTGAATTTGTCCTGCAGGGTCTGGAATGGTATTATTGCTCCATCTTGTATTATGTCTGCTAGCCTTGTTATCCCAGCTGATTCCCAGGTCGCCCATTTTGGGATTTTACTTAGCTCCGGCAGACGTTTGTTACGCCATAGGGGCTGTGCCAGCGTGAGTTTCCCATCCCATCCCAGGTGCTTGTGTGCATCTAGCCATATTTGCGTTCTATGTGCTCTAATCGTGTTGGGGATCATGCGTACCCTACTATTGTAGAGGGTCTCTAATGGGGTGAGCCCGGCACTCATCTGGCTATCCGCTTTAATATGTGGTAGTTCAGGGTTGTTATGCAGGATATCATTTATCACCGGCATCTGGGCTGCCCAATAATATGTTTGTAGGTGGGGCAGTCCTATACCTCCTTCCCATGCGGAACGTTGTAGGGTTTTGAGCGCGATCCGTGGATGCCCTCCACCCCAGAGGAGCTTTCTGAGAGTCTCATCTATTTTTAGGAATTCTATCTTGGGTACATACAGTGGGGCGTTTTGGAGGATGTACACGAATCGTGGCAGAGTGAGCATTTTAAACATTGCCGCCCTTCCTAGCAGGGTGAGGGGTAGGGTCATCCAGTGTTTCACATCATTCGCGAATCTATCTCTGATTGGATGGAGATTTTGGGGAACATATTGCGTGAGGTCCGTCGCAACCTGTACCCCAAGATATCTGAAATGCTCGGTTTCTACTCTATATGGGCAATTGTGTAGAGCTGTCGTATCAGTTCCTTGGATCGGAAAAAGGATGGATTTGTTATAGTTTACCCGTAGACCACTAAATGCTCCGTATCTATTTAGTATTTGGGTGACGATGGGGTATGATACTAGTGGATCACTCATGTAGATCAGTAAATCGTCGGCATAGAGGGAAACCCTATCCTCCCAATCTCGGGCCCACCGGAACCCCTTCCACAACTGTGATTCTCTCAGCATTATTGCCAGGGGCTCGATTGCCAGTGCAAATAGCATTGCCGAAAGGGGACAGCCCTGCCTGGTCCCTTTACCCAGGTTAATACTACGTGATGTCCACCCGTTTACCCTTATCTCAGCTGTCGGTGTGTTGTAGAGCAGCTTGACCCAGCCTATGAATTGCTCACCCAACCCCATTTTACCCATAATGCTCCACAAGGCCTCCCAGTGGACTGAATCGAAGGCTTTTTCAAAATCAATCGCGAGGAGTGCTAGTGCATCCCGCAGCGATGGAGACTTCTCAATGGCGGCATGTAGCCTGTGGATATTCATTCGTGTGGATCTCCGTGGCATAAAGCCACATTGGTCTGGATGGATAAGGGTGTGTATGACTGTCTGGAGCCTGTTAGCCAGTGTCTTGGCCAGTATCTTAGCTTCTATGTTTATAAGTGAGATCGGCCTGTAGGAGCTGCATATGTTTGCTGGTTTGCCTTCCTTATGTATCACCACTATAGTGGCCTTTCTCAGATCCGGGGGCAGAATTCCTTTACCTTTGGCATATAGGAACATTTTATGCATCTGTGGTACTATGTGCTCATTGCCGATCTTTTTCCAAGCTTCCACTGGGAAGCCGTTAGGCCCTGGGGTTTTCCCATTTTGGAGTTGGGATAGGGCTGTCGACAGTTCTTCCTCTGTAATCTCTGTTTCCAAACTCGCTCTTTGCGTATCGCTTAGGTGTGGAATGGTGAGTGTGTCCAGGATGCTGGGATCCAGTGCAGTCGTCGGGGGAGCGTACAATGCCTCATAGTACTCTGCAAAGGTTTCAGCAATGCTTGAGTCGGTATAGGTCTGTTCTGCATTCCTGGTAGTGATACATCTTATCTGGTGTTGACCCTCCTCTCTTTTTTCCAGCCACGCCAGCATTTTGCCGGCCTTGTCTCCAGTCTCGTATAGCCTGGTACGCATTGTCCTGTGTGCCTGTTTCGCACAGGTAAGTGTGACATCATGCAGCTTCTTTTGTGTCGCTTGTAGGGCTCTGTTGTCATCTGATGCGCCTGTGTTTATATATCGCACTTCAGCGTTTCTGACCTCTGTTTCAGCGTCTTCAACCTCCTTCCTGTGCGCTTTTTTGTGTGCAGCAGTCCAGCTCAGTACTACCCCTCTCAGGGTTGCTTTGTACGCCTCCCATATGGTTCCTAGGTCCTCTATCGAGTCCTGGTTTGTTTCGAAATATGAGACAGTGGCTTCCTGCATCTTTTCTACTAACTCTTTGAACCCTAAATAATACGAGTTCAGGCGCCAAGTCAGTGGAGGCCTGGGTCGTTCTGTTTCGAGTAGGATCTTCAGCGGTGAGTGGTCCGAGATCCCCCTGGGCTGGAGTGTTGCCTCCGTTACTTTATGTATGTCTACACCAGGGAGGAAGAAGTAGTCTAGTCTAGACAACGATGCATGCGCGCCTGAATGGAAAGAGTATTGTTTCTCCATCTGGTGCAGATCCCTCCATGCATCCTTCAGTCCCAATGCTGTGGCAAAGATGGCTAATTTCGTCGGTATCATCGGATTTCTCCCCCTGATATGTGTACGATCTAGATTAATGTCCATTACATCATTGAAGTCTCCACCTACAACTAGTATATCCGCGGTGTTGTTGGCTATGATCGGTGTGATGTCGTCGAGTAAGGTATTTGTGAGCGCCGGGGGAGCATAGACCGCCAGTATGGCAATGGTTTGATTCCATAGCGTTCCATTTATGTGGACAAATCTCCCTCCGGTGTCCTGGGTTATGTTGGATATCTCTATAGGGATTCTTTTGTGTATTAATATAAGCACACCTCTCGAGCCCATTGAGAAACCTGCATGTATTGCTGTACGGTATTTGGTTCTTTTGAAAAATTGGCATCTTGTGCCGGCCAAATGTGTCTCAGTAAGCAGTATTAGGTCCGGGTTGTTTCGATTCAGGTATTGTGTTACTAGTCTTCTCTTGATACTGCTTCCCAGGCCATTGACATTCCATGTCATGATGTTAAGTTTTTTGGTGTCTGTCCCTTTCGCACTCATTTCTTATCTTGTTCGTATGTCTGTGCCATTGGTAGCAGTTTAGACGAGAGGAGTCCTGCTCTATCGGTGTTTGGACTGCCCTGTTGTCTTCCCATTTCAGCGTGCTTGTCTAAGCCGTGCTTTCCTTGTTGCCAGCATAGAACGTGAACAAATCCCAACTTACCCCCCTCCCTATACTCCTTCCCCAACTGAAGCATCTGTCGCCCACACAACCAAACTTAATCAAACCGTTGAACTTGGGGTATCTCTTGTCACTGTGGCGGTGGAGGTGCCGTAGTGAAGAGTCCGTAACTTGCTTAGGCCGCCGTGGGTTGGTGGTACCACGGCGGGTGATTGCAGGGTCTGTTCTATACCGATTGCAATCGGGGGGGTGGCTTGCGTGATGTGTCTTAACGCAGCCGCCAGCCGTTCTGAGTAGTGTTCTTTCCTGCTCGTGCCTCCGTATGTTTGTCGGTTGTGTTTAGGCGTCGGCATTCTGTGCTATTTCTTCCATCGGTTGCTGTGGCGGCTCATTTGGTGGCCTGTTTGGTCGGGGTCTATTTCTACGGTTTTCCTGTCTTCTCCATGGGCCCCATTCACCTTCTAGGTTGCGTTCTGCCCAGCTCCATGCCTCTCTTGGATCAGTGAAATGCACAGTAGTGCCCTTATGAAAGATTTTTAGCTGGGCTGGGAATAGCAGACCATATTTCACATTCAGCCCTTGTAATCTCTTTTTGAGAGTGTCAAAGGATTGCCTTGCTCTTTGTACCTCTTTGGTGAAGTCGGGGAAGAAGGCTATCCTGGAGCCGTTATAGGTCATGGCTCCATTCGTCCTTGCCATGTGGAGTATCGCATCGCGATCTCTGTAATTTAGGATCTTGGCTATTATCGCTCGTGGCGGTGCTCCGGGAGTTGGTCTGCCAGTTGGTATCCGGTGTGCCCGTTCAATTGAGAAGAAGTTTGAGAGAGATTTAGGAGCGAATAAATCGGCGAGCCATTGTTCGAGGAACAGCTCCATGCTGGGTCCTTCTTCTTTCTCTGGCAGGCCGAGGATGCGGATATTATTTCTTCTCGATCGGCCCTCTCCCTCTTCCACCCTCTCCTCCAGTAGTTTAATGCGACCTAGTGCTGCATTCATTTGCTGGCCCATGCCTCTCACATTGTCTTCTGCCACTGATATGCGCGCCTCCGCCTCCCCTGTACGAGATGATAATTTCTGCAGGTCATGGCGCAGCAGAGAGACCTCCGTACAGATGCTATCCATTTTGACTTCCATGGCAGATCGAGAATTGGAGATAGCATTCATCACGTCCCTAAGGGATATGTCGGCCTCAGGGTCTGGTGATTCATCGGTTCTATTCTGGGCCGTGGAAGATGTCGGGGCAGGCGTTGTGTATTGTTCCATTGTGTTCTGGGTTCCAGTTCTTCTAAGCCTATCTTTGCCCATGTCCGGTGTGTGGGGGGGTGCTGCTCTTGTGTTTCCCCCCGTTATTCTTGGCAGAGGTCGGGGAAGCGTAGGCGGGCTGGCGGACGGTAAGCCCGGGGTGCCGTTTGCTAAGTTTCGGTGTCTCAGGATCGCGTCTCCCCTCCTCCCCTTCCTCCTTACCGGCTCCGCCGTATACCGCTCACCAGGCTTCGTTCGGCACCGCAGCGGCCGTTGCTGCTGTCGAAGGATCGGAGCGCCCGCTCTGCTTGGTCTGTCGTGCTGGTCCCGCAAAGTCCGTTGTTGTTGCAGGCCTCGGCGAAGCCGGGGGTCATTCCGATAGATGGGCGTCCCAGCAAGGACCGCGGGGAGTGGGGGGGGGTCAGCACTGATAGCTTGGGCGGCTGAGTCCCCCAGCGATGGTTGGCGTCGAATCTGCTGGATGGGCCCCTCCCAATTTCAGACGAGTTTCTTTCGATTTCCACGAGAGGCAGCGCCTGTGGGTCTAGATTGTGTCTCTGTCGGCCATTTTGATTTCCGTTTGGCGCCGATTGCTTCTCCTTCTAAATGCCGATATCTCGGGATTGGCGCTTCGGAATCAGCTCCAGTTGCAGATATCGTTCCTACTAGGGTTCCGCCACCCTGTAGGAACCTTTTTTGGGGCTGGATTAGCCCAAATTCGCAGGATATTGCAGGATGTAGCTGGCGGCTTCGGGAGCTCTACGGGCTCACGTCTTCATCGGTCGCCAGTTGGCCACGCCCCCATAAGATTTATACTTTTAAACCACATAAATGGTCTTTAGGTGCTGTCTATTACTGGTCCTGCACTTAATTTTCCATTAGATAAGAGCTATTGCCGTATTCTTGAGATGAATGATACACCTGAGATACAGCGAAACACTTGATGATCATGTGTAGTCGACTCAGTCCCACTTATATGTCACTCTTGGGCGACTTTGTTCACAATCTAGATTTCATTAAAGAACTAGCTTTTTGGAACTCTTGCTCTGCATCTTGCACTTCATAGGGTCTGGTCTATTGTGATCAAAAACCTGTTACAATGAAAGCAATTACTGGTCTGATGTCTTCAATGAATTTTAAACAGTGTATTTTATATTAGCATGTTCTTAATTATTTATGTTTTTTGAGGGTTTTATCATTCGGAAAGCTCATTTGAAATATATCACATTGTATACAATTAATGAATCAAGATGTGTTAAAATTTCATTTTTTAAACAAATTAAAAATGGAGAAGAATTTCTATTTCTTTAGCCAATATTTCATTACGTGTGCATGACACATACTAAGCTGTGCATTGTCCGTGAATTACTGCATTTTTTAAGTTTACAAAAAGAGGAAAAAAAAGGGGAAGAAAAATGCTTCATTTTATATGAATAGCGTAATTATGTGTCATTGGCTGGGACAGTTAGCAAATCTACAATTCTTTAGCTTTTTTAAATCCCTTAACCAAAACGTTTTTCACTACTGTAAGTTTTCTCAAGCTTTAATTGGGTATGCTGCATAGAATTCCCAAAAGATAGTTCAATAAATGAACACTTGTATTTGCATTATAAACAACTATCCAGGACATATTCAATCTATATTTGAAAGCTCCTGTGGTGATATATTTTTAGAGGCCGATGGTTTCTGTAAATAAAAAGAGATATGTCTCTTTTAGTGCAACTTGGGTACATGATTAATTTTAAAATGCATTAGAAGGAAATACACCGTTATACATAATGTGTCTGCATGCACTAAAAATGGAAAAAATGTAGTTATACGGAGCACCACTTTTTGGAGCCTAATGGAGACTTAAGAAATATGTGTTTGAAGCCCGTGTTGGTGGGAACTATGCACAGGAATTGTTCTAAGGACCTCTTAAGGTGTGTACACTTGAGACTTGAGGGGTGGCGCTGATCATTGTTGTTTCAGAAATCGTTAATTACAAGCTGAGGAACAAACCAGGGATGAATGGAACAATAATCACACCATTGATGGAATTGGAGATTGGAGTAAGACTTTTTGAATCAATAGAGCAGAAAGAACTCAAATATTGTCATAAGAAATCATTTGGAAGAATTATTTATTTGTTTATGTATTTATTTATTGTAAGGCCAAAACGTGTGTTGGTGGTGGCTACGTAGTAAAGAATAATTGTGTATTTACAAGGATTTAGCAGTACTCATTTGAGTTGTTCTTCATTGGAGACCATAATGCTTTAGGGGGTAGTGATATGAATAACAATCTTTTAGATACATAATTTGTGTGCATTCACTAAAAATGGAAATAATGTAGTTTGGAAATGCTCCCCACATTTATTATAATTAGTGAAATAATCTTGCTTTGAATCCTAATCTAAAATTCATTTTCATTTGCCTTTTGATAGTGTAAAGGAGGTCCCAAAGAAAGCCTGCACTTCAATTATCCATTTTGAAGTACCAGGAACGTTCACACCGAGATATGTGACGTACGACGAGCAAATAAACCAGCAGAGAGCCACTGTAGGACTCTGCCCAGTACCCATTAGAAGAACAGCACCTATTGGCGTACCTATACCAAGAACACCATGGACAGTAAGGTATCCATTAAGAAAACCCTACCAGCAAATAAGACGAAATGAAGATTGATTAAGTACAGTCCCGGAAGAACCCAGAAAGGCCTTAATGGAAGACGAATGGTAATGACACGAAAGCCCGGACTGCCTTGAAGATAGAAGAAATGACGACCAGAGGATGATGCAAAGAGATGAAACGCCACAAGGAAAGATATCGTGAACCTAAAAGAGAACGATGTTGAAACCTGAAGGAGCTTAAGCTGTAAGCAAGAATGCTTCTCCTGCGCGGATGCCACGCGTGGGTGTGAACTCGTGCTTCTCCTCGCTTGGATGGTTACGTGATGCAGACACCGTGAATTTGCCTAGTTTCTCTCGATTTGTGCATTTAATTCTTATTCGGCTGCCACCTGACTACGTTTCCTTATCTTGACCTTTCAGAGGCAGGATATTCTGTTCTTAAGTTTCAATTAGATGTAGCTACTGTTTGATTCTTCTATTGGTATGACCTTGGCTCCTTTGGCATGAGTTGCATCTGCTGAGTTTCGATTCAGCCGTTTATTCTCGTTTTGTTAGAATATGAAGCTTGTCGTGCTTGGCCCCTAGTAACATTAGTTGATTCTGCTTTTAATGCAAAGTAGACTCGCACTTATAATACTGTGTTTTGTTTCGAGGTAAATCATGTAAACATGGCGCTTGCTGCTCTATTCTTCTACTAAGCATAACAGGCCGTACTGTTTTCTTAGCACTCTTGCGTTTCAAGCTTATGTACAGGTGTTAACTAGTTGGATATCTTCATTCTTGCCATTTAGTCTGTAAATATTTCCTCCCCATCAAAAAATGAATGCAAGAGGGAAGACTCCACTTAAGAGAAAAATGCAAAGACAGAAGTTCCACTGGTGGTTATGTAGAGGAGCAACAGTGTACATCTGCAGGTGATCCTGCCCCCTACCTCCCGTATATTGGAGACATGAGATTGTACCGTACCTGACACCAGCCATAATACCAATACTGCAGCGAGTGTTTGAAAGAAGATACCCTTTGAGACAGCCCTACCAAATGTACCCTCGACGTGATGATAACCTCCCGGAGGAAAATCCTGAAGGAGTAAAAGAGAAGCTGAACGGGTGAATTGATGATGTCATCAAGAAGCATGCACAATGTCTCAAAATAAAGAAGTATGACAAGGTGTGAGTCTTAAATGACAAACAACGACGCAAGAGTTCAAGTGAATTATTGTCGTAGGCAAGAAAAAAAACATGAAGTAAAAAGTTGTTTCAGAAAACAGAAGTTCAACACGTAGATTAGGTCATCTTAGAAGCCAGCTATAAGTAGTAAATAGAATGCAGGCAAAGCCGCCATTGTACAGAAACTGGACATTGGTATCATGAATTAAGTAAACCAGAACCCATGAAGCGGGAATGGAAAACTGTGTTGCAGCTCATGGAGCTGCATAGCAAGGTTGTCTGGCCTGGAGTCAAGATTCATGAAGCTGTTAAGAAAGGAAGAAGGCATACTATGGCAAAAGGGAAAGTGCACACAGTTGCACTGTGAACAACTCTGAATCTAACAACGTGTATATAATACCCAAGTCTTGTGTATATATGTAAAACCCAGGAACGTCAATAAGATAAAACAGTATTACCAATATAGGAAAAGGGATGTGGGGTAAACACTTAGGACCTCCTTATGACTGAAAGGAAAGTCGGCAAACTCTTTACCCACTATGCTCTTACAGATACTGACAGCGCTAAACCCACGTAGCGGGCAAGCAAGGACAGATTCTGTGAACTGACAATCTGTAGAATACTGAATAAGGCAATTATAAACAGTACTCACGAGGACCGGAAAGACCACTTGAATGTCAGTAATTTCACGAACCCTGTAGATCAAACAGGGACCCAGAAGGCTGTAAAAGCAAAGGGTTAAAGATAACAAAATACATAAACCCTAGTAAAAGGCAAGTCTGAATTGTGATAATAAATCGTGAGGAAAACTAAAAGGGGAACACTCTGGAACTTGTAACAACAAAACCCACACCTAATAATCAATGGAAAATGAATGCAGAAGTGCAATGGAAAACATGGAGTGGAATAATAAATCGTGAGGAAAACTAAAAGGGGAACACTCTGGAACTTGTAACAACAAACCCACACCTAATAATCAATGGAAAATGAATGCAGAAGTGCAATGGAAAACATGGAGTGGAATAATAAATCGTGAGGAAAACTAAATGGGAAACACTCTGGAACTGGTAACAACAAACCCACACCTAATAATCAATGGAAAATGAATGCAGAAGTGCAATGGAAAACATGGAGTGGAATCTCAATAAAGTTGGATTAGGAGCAGGGAAAATGATATCACAAAAGGAAACCTTTCCCACCCAATCCAAGGAGAAAAGGCAGTAACTAATTCTACAAAAGTAAATAGTAATACATCATGCTTTTCAGTAACCAGGACAGCATAAAGGGACAGAAAACACCGGCAAACTGGGCTGCATCAAATAGTAAAGTACAGAGAAAGGCTGTCTGCAGACAGAGGAAGACAGAAAGGGAAATTCAGAAAGCATAAATCAAATAAGCGCATAAATCCGAAATCCAGGACAGAGGAACAGGACACAGGAACTAGTAACTGGGCACAAAGCTAGGAACAGGAACTAGGTACAAGGCATGGAACTAGGAACAAGGAACTGGAACTAGATACTTGGCACAATATCTATGAACAAGGAACTGGAACTAGGTACAAAGCACAGAAACTAGGAACAAGGAACTGGATATAGATACTTGGCTCAATATCTATGAACAGGGAACTGGAACTAGGTACAAGGCACAGAACAAGTACAGGAAACAGGGACTAGTCACAACAGGAACACTGCTACAATGACCAGCGCCGGACTGAAGCAAACTGAGGCTTTTAAAGCTGCTTAACGAGCACACCCCCAGGCGTGCTGCCTGCTGCACCTGCAGCCACAGGTGTTGCCTATCCTCCTCCCAGCCATGTGCTGCAAGGGAGGAGATGATGCAGTGAGCCAGGCATTCTGGGAAGCAAGAGGTGAAGCAGTGAGCCAGGCATTCTGGGAAGCAAGAGGTGAAGCAGTGAGCCAAGGCATTCTGGGAAGCATAGTCATTTGATTTGAGTAGCATGCTGGCTGCCAGGGAGGAGGTGAAGCAGTGAGCCAGGCATTCTGGGAAGCAGGAGGTGAAGCAGTGAGCCAAGGCATTCTGGGAAACATAGTCATTTCATTTAAATAGCATGCTGGCTGCCAAAAACCAGGAATGGATCCGGAAGGGAAGTAACTGGGAAAATAAGGTTTTAACGCTCCCAATTCATCAGAACACTGTAGCATAGGGTTCGAAGGAAATGTCCAGTAAGGATTAAACCCCAGAACATGCCCCCAAGTGGCGGGGACGGGAACGAAGGGAGCGAGAACGGGAGCGAAGAGAGCGAGCCGTGACACTATACCCCCTTCCACGGCCGACTCCAGGCGGCCGTTACTCGCACAAAACATCTTCCTTCCATGACTGGAGCGCTTTGTCTTCGGAGGTGGCACTGACGAAAACAATGATCCACGGGCAGAAGCAGAAGGACTGGAATGAATAGAATCAGGCTGCAGTCTATACGAGTCATAGGCAGGTTTTCGGTGAGGAAAGGACTCATGGGTTGAAGAAAGGCATGAAGGACTTGCAGGACCCGAAGTAGAGTTGGAAAGTCCAGGAAGCTCAGTCTCTGGGAGCGAACACTCATACATCATTGAGGAGGGAGACTGGCTGGTGCATGCTTTGGACAATGATAGATACTCTGGTAGCCCCCCTGCTGAGAGCGAACACACAGGAGGTGAGAAAACAGAGGATTTCAGACAATGTTCATGTTCAGACAAAGAAGGTGGTGACTGGTTCAAGGCCTGTGGTTGAGGGTGACCAAGGTTTGATTGCATTTGTTCCACACCTTGGGGGCCTGGAAGTCCAATGGGTTGTACAAGGCTGGTATTCCTGATGTCAGTCAAATGGCGACCTTGTTGCACGTGGGATACAACCACAGGGACGTTTGGCATACCGATAGGAGTGATAGACGCAGTACTTGGTACATCAGGCACACTCGAAGCTGGAGCAATAACAGACACATCTTGAACTGCAGCAGTCATATCCTCCCTTTGGCTACTAGCACCCGAATGGTGCAGCAGTTGGGGAACCGTGCCCGTCCCTTCCTTCAGGCTCATGTGAGATCCGGCAACAAAAGGGCTGTCAAGCTGTTTATCCAAACCGGCCCCCAAATGTGAACCGTCCGGCCCGTTATCCTGGTTGGCTGCTTGTTCGATGTATAGGCCATGGCTGATGGTATCCGTCACGCTCTTGTAACACTCTAGGCAAGTCCAATGGCCTTGCATGTAAGGCTCTCCCAAGTCATGAACCAGCTTGATGTTTTTGGCAGAAGTCTCAGACTCAGATGTAGCATATGCGGGAGGTGCTAATTCTACAGACAAGCAGTTGGGGGAATTAGCTTGTGTAAAAGGCAGGCCTTCTGGTGATCCTCCTGAAGCATAGGATGGGCAGATTGGATGTTCATCCGTAATAAATGACTGGGATTTAGGAGGTAGCTCTGAAGTAGAAGAATCTGCAACATGATCAAACAGAGCAGACAGGTTCACCTCCGATATTGGCAGCGAGGCTGAGCAGGATACAGTTCTTTCATGAACTGAAGCCAAACTAGCAGTAGGCTCTGGGACCGGAGACAGGCACTCAGGATGTGCTACCGGAGGCTTCATGGCTGAAGGATAAACTGCTGGATGAGTCACTGTATCTGAAAACAGGCATGCCAGAGGAAATTCAGAGGCTGAGGGCATGCAAGCTGGAGCCGTCTCGTTAGCTGAAGACAAACTTGTCAAGGTCTTTGGCTCTGACCACGTACATGGTGAAGGCTCTTGAGTGACTGGCAGATATAGCAATTGTTCATTGATTGAAGACACGTTTGACAATGATGACTGCAGAGCCGTGGACTGGGTAGTCGAAAAGTCAATAGTTGTAGAAGGACAGACTGAAGTCCCAGAAGTCGACAGACATATTTGTGGCTCAGGAATGGAAAGCACCTTTAGGGCGATTGACTCCATGACACCATTAACCAAAGACTGAGCTGGACCCATGCTGCACCTTTCCTTAGTGGATGACACAGAGTCATTTCCTAAGTCTCTGTTGATCAGGATTTCGTCAAGTGTCCATTCCTTTGTCTTAACTTCTGAAGGTGGCAGATTATCAATCAACAGTTCAGGAAGCGCTTGCCTGGTCCTTGTTTTAGTATACTGTGGAATGAGTCCATCAAAACAAGAATTATGTACTGTCTTTGATTGTTCATTGTGACAAACTTTGGCAGAAGGAGGAGTGAACACAGAGGTAGCATCGTTTTCCACATCAGCTTGAATGTTTACTTCAGTCTCAGCAGCTGGATCAAGGGCTGAACCTAAGCCTACAGTAATGACTGATTCTGTGTACGCAACCATTGTGGATTGTGTTTGAAATACAGAAGCATGTATGTGTTCAAACTCTGAATTATGACTGACTGCTACGGAGGAATTCTTAGGCAAAGGAGTAACTTGTAAATCTTCTACTAACAGCAATTCCTGACAAACGGTAGAACAATTGTCAGAATCTGTGCTCTGAATAAGTGCTGTGCAAGAAAGAGGACTTTCACTCCCAATAGGTTTTTCATATTGACAAGTATCATGACCTACTAAAACCTCCTCACTCAGAGATTGAACAGTATTCACTTCATCAACGGATAAAGTTTGAGGTGTAGTCAGAAAAATTCGTAAAGTTTTATTCTCCTCTAATAAACTGATGTATTCTCGTCTTAATTCCTCAAATTCAACTCTTAACATGCCCAGGCTTAACTGTACATCCCTATCAGTAGTCACAAGGGAAGACATGGTGGCATCGGGGCTGGAACCTGCCCTAGTCATCTGGACGTGTACTGATTGTACATCGTCGTTTACTGCTTGCAGGTCTTGTGATCTATACTCTCGCTTACCGACTTGGTCTGTGTTACCCTTAAGTAAACTACTGACATCAGACCTCTTGACATTAGGGACTACAGTAAGTACTTGTGCAGAGGAGTAAGCAGTTGGCTGAGGGCTGAAAACAGAAGTTATGTAATGAACCCCTTCATTCTTTATGTTTGAATCATGAAACTGTTCAATCTGAGGTAAACCACAACCGGAATCATGGGGTTCAACAACAGATGTACTCATATTTAGTAAATCTAACAGTGTTTTATTTTCCGCTGCTAAGGCTTGTGCGGACATATCTGGATCAAAATTAAAAACAGAATTAGGATCAGGCAATGTATGATGGGCCAGGCGATGGGTAAAATATCTTGCACGTAAATACCCATTCGTGTCAAGGAGTTCATTTAAGTCTGGATCAGTGTTTTGATTATCACAGGCAAACGTAGTCAAAACTTTCTGTACACATTTTTTAGTAGCCTTGCTACCCTTCTTTCTTGATCTGGCCGTATACAAACGGGAAGAAGGGCTGGTCATTCTGTTAAGAAAGGAAGAAGGCATACTATGGCAAAAGGGAAAGTGCACACAGTTGCACTGTGAACAACTCTGAATCTAACAACGTGTATATAATACCCAAGTCTTGTGTATATATGTAAAACCCAGGAACGTCAATAAGATAAAACAGTATTACCAATATAGGAAAAGGGATGTGGGGTAAACACTTAGGACCTCCTTATGACTGAAAGGAAAGTCGGCAAACTCTTTACCCACTATGCTCTTACAGATACTGACAGCGCTAAACCCACGTAGCGGGCAAGCAAGGACAGATTCTGTGAACTGACAATCTGTAGAATACTGAATAAGGCAATTATAAACAGTACTCACGAGGACCGGAAAGACCACTTGAATGTCAGTAATTTCACGAACCCTGTAGATCAAACAGGGACCCAGAAGGCTGTAAAAGCAAAGGGTTAAAGATAACAAAATACATAAACCCTAGTAAAAGGCAAGTCTGAATTGTGATAATAAATCGTGAGGAAAACTAAAAGGGGAACACTCTGGAACTTGTAACAACAAAACCCACACCTAATAATCAATGGAAAATGAATGCAGAAGTGCAATGGAAAACATGGAGTGGAATAATAAATCGTGAGGAAAACTAAAAGGGGAACACTCTGGAACTTGTAACAACAAACCCACACCTAATAATCAATGGAAAATGAATGCAGAAGTGCAATGGAAAACATGGAGTGGAATAATAAATCGTGAGGAAAACTAAATGGGAAACACTCTGGAACTGGTAACAACAAACCCACGCCTAATAATCAATGGAAAATGAATGCAGAAGTGCAATGGAAAACATGGAGTGGAATCTCAATAAAGTTGGATTAGGAGCAGGGAAAATGATATCACAAAAGGAAACCTTTCCCACCCAATCCAAGGAGAAAAGGCAGTAACTAATTCTACAAAAGTAAATAGTAATACATCATGCTTTTCAGTAACCAGGACAGCATAAAGGGACAGAAAACACCGGCAAACTGGGCTGCATCAAATAGTAAAGTACAGAGAAAGGCTGTCTGCAGACAGAGGAAGACAGAAAGGGAAATTCAGAAAGCATAAATCAAATAAGCGCATAAATCCGAAATCCAGGACAGAGGAACAGGACACAGGAACTAGTAACTGGGCACAAAGCTAGGAACAGGAACTAGGTACAAGGCATGGAACTAGGAACAAGGAACTGGAACTAGATACTTGGCACAATATCTATGAACAAGGAACTGGAACTAGGTACAAAGCACAGAAACTAGGAACAAGGAACTGGATATAGATACTTGGCTCAATATCTATGAACAGGGAACTGGAACTAGGTACAAGGCACAGAACAAGTACAGGAAACAGGGACTAGTCACAACAGGAACACTGCTACAATGACCAGCGCCGGACTGAAGCAAACTGAGGCTTTTAAAGCTGCTTAACGAGCACACCCCCAGGCGTGCTGCCTGCTGCACCTGCAGCCACAGGTGTTGCCTATCCTCCTCCCAGCCATGTGCTGCAAGGGAGGAGATGATGCAGTGAGCCAGGCATTCTGGGAAGCAAGAGGTGAAGCAGTGAGCCAGGCATTCTGGGAAGCAAGAGGTGAAGCAGTGAGCCAAGGCATTCTGGGAAGCATAGTCATTTGATTTGAGTAGCATGCTGGCTGCCAGGGAGGAGGTGAAGCAGTGAGCCAGGCATTCTGGGAAGCAGGAGGTGAAGCAGTGAGCCAAGGCATTCTGGGAAACATAGTCATTTCATTTAAATAGCATGCTGGCTGCCAAAAACCAGGAATGGATCCGGAAGGGAAGTAACTGGGAAAATAAGGTTTTAACGCTCCCAATTCATCAGAACACTGTAGCATAGGGTTCGAAGGAAATGTCCAGTAAGGATTAAACCCCAGAACATGCCCCCAAGTGGCGGGGACGGGAACGAAGGGAGCGAGAACGGGAGCGAAGAGAGCGAGCCGTGACAGAAGCGAGGTCAGCTATCTATGCTGAGGAAGAACGAGTATGAGGAGGATGAACCTTCTCACGTTAAGGTGCAAGAAAGAACAGAGGATGCCAAGCCTTTTTTTCATTTAGTGCATTTAAAAGTTGCAAAATGGACCATATCATGGTCTCCTGTCACGTGAGCCGAGTATGGAAATAGAGCTTGAACTTGGAGTTCCAGACATGATAGCGAGTGCCCTCACTCCCGGGCAATCTCAAAGACAAGGATACTCTGCAAGGCCAAGTACAAAGACAATTTCAAGGCAGAAGGCATGGGCAATGAGAGATGCTGGGTTAATTGGGTGATGAGGTAGTTACATGTCCTTGCACCTGGGTCTTGCTGTCATGCTGCTAAAATGAACCAAATGCTCCAGACATGGCACAAGCGTGCCAACCAATTATATCAGTCCATCCAATGAGGGACCTTATAGTTTGTAGACCAATGAGAAAGTGTATCTAATGTTTCTGAAAACACATGTTTTTAGAGGTAGGCATAAGTTGTCCACCTGATAACATACAGCCAATAGCAATCCTAGCTCCTATAGTAAAGTATACTTAGATGGCTCCCTTAACCAATCCTGGCCCTTGATAGGTTTTTTGCTATTTCCATTTAGTATGACGACAATCTGATGCATTTTGTGTATAAAAACCATATTTTGTGTAATGAACATTGAGAGACTGAACCTATGTCCGTTGAAGTTCGTTGTTAATTCCCTGTTTTAGATAATTGTTAATAAAACAGTACTTTGCCATATTTCTGAATTGGGTCCATTATTTGGACTCAAACTTACTCTGGTGTAATCCCATCCATTCAGTATGCATGTTCCTAAGATCCATATGCTCATGTGGTAGCTGTGAGGATGGTTTCAAGATCCAAACCAGTTTGGCTCCAGAATTTCAGACAATCGGGCATCCTCCTTCATTAGCTGGAAAATCGCAGAGTTTCCTGTGTAGAGCGGCCAATAGAAATGCACTTGCAAGAAGTAGCGAGACCGTGGGTAGGTCCCTCTTTAAAGACATCAATGAGCGGTTTCCACGGCCGCTATGTGGACGGAAGGCAAAGTGGTCAGATTGAAGGAGGAGTCGATACCGAAGGCCTCAAGTTGATTAATGAATGAAAGTAGACTAAGGGAAATGGCAATATAAATAGGTGGGATTGTGATATTTTGAGTAACAGGGAATCTTGTGTAGATAAAGTAATGCCTAAAAGTATTCCTAGTTCAAGGGAATTAGAAGAAGGCATCTCAATCTCCAACACGAGTATTAATGAAAAGGGAATACACGCGGTCAGGACCGTGAAAGGTGCCGTCTTATACCCTATATAGGGTAAAATAAGTAAAGGTGAGAGAAGTACACCCCTTATTATAAATGGTTAAATAATGAAGGGAAGGTGATCACAGGGTTTATTAATGTGTAGTGTTGGTTTTTTAAGTATTATTTGTTGTGTGAAGTATATAGAAGTAATAGAGCAATGAAAAGGTGTAAGTAACAGTGTTTGAAGTTAAAGTGTAGTAAACGATTGGTGCCAATCAAAAGACAGATAGGTTATTGAAATAAAAGACAATTGAGCAGCGATTGATGGTGCTTGCTCACATTTGTTGTTTTAAAACTAAAGGTGGTAATTTGAGTTGAAATAAAAGGTTTATTTAACGATCTGGTAAGTATCGACAGTCAATTGAGACGTGTCATTATGGAGGACACTCCTCTCATGCATCTTTGTAAAACACTGCCAAAACATGTGCCCAAGCTCAAACAGGACAGTGCAGAATGGGTAAAGGGCACAGCGGATAAAATGTTCATGCCATAGTCACAAGGGGGATCATTGTCAAAAGCGGTTTTGCAACAAATGACCACATACGGGCACGCTGCATACACAGGAAAGAAATTAGAGAAAATGTTGGCAATTTTAGAACTTTGGAAGATGTATGAAGAGGAGAAGGAAAACCAGCCACCGGAGGAGTGGATTCTTAATCAGCATAAGGGGGAGAGCGTTGAGCCCTCAGATCCTCTTACCTTGTTCGAGATTAAGAATGCACCTACAGAAGAGATAGGAGTTTATACTTTAAAGGATTTGAAAGCATCAGCGGGTTATAGTAACCCGACATATGAACCCCCCGCTTACGGTAGTGAGTAAAAGAAGTAGATGAAGAAATAAAACAGAATAGGAGGCAGCAAGGTCTGGATGCCACTCTCATTCTTAAGGAACAAATGGGACTGAGTGAGGAAATACGATCGGGCAGAATAACAGAACTTCTCCCAATAAAGGAGATAACACCATAAACACCTCGAGTAGCACTAGAGGAAGGAAGATATGATGCAGAAGGCATCGGAGAAAGGATTGATGAAATATATCAGCAATTAAGATGGGATAACGAATATGGAACTTGAGGGAACAGTAATCGGTTTGTGGTACCTCAACCACGAATAGAGGAGGAAAACATGTTTAGTGATGAACACCGAGCACTGCAGAAGGAGAGGGTGTGTGTGCCCCTTTGGGAAACCAACAGATGGATAAAGAAGTAAGATGGTCAGATCTGGATCACCCTAAAGAATCGTCTCCACCATATGTTAGCAGGTTAAGGTCACTACCAGCAAGAAGGCAGATGGGGACAATCTTCCTCACCATAGATAGAATCATAGTGCAATCCGACTACATGATGGGGTTCTCACAGTTCCCATTGTTAGAGAAGGGGGAGCTAGATCGCAATACATTGCATGGCCGCAGATGGATAAGGACAACTTAAAATGCAAGCTCCCTAGTTTGACTTTGGGGCTGGGAATTGGATATACAAATTAGAAAAAATGACAGGAGGAAATATGCTGGCCACAGGAGACACAAAGCGTCTACTGGCAGCTATTCTTTGGGAAAGGGCTGATGACATATGGAGGCGAGTGGGGTACACAAGTATTAACACAGAGCATGATGGAGCACCATTTAATAATTGTAGAGAAGATGATTGAAGGCCTCTCAGGGTACAATATCCTGATACATCGGATATGGGTGCAATTATGACATGTACAATGAAGGAGGATGAAGACCCTATTGCATAAATTCAGGATATTCAGGAGAAAAGGCATCATGAAACTCGTGAGCCTTGGGAAAAGACAGTGGCACTATGTTATCATATTTTATGTCAGGGAGTACCAGAACCAGTACAAAGACAGATGAAAAAACAAATATGGCTGGAAGCAAATCCATGGGCTGAGATTCAGTTGACTATTGTACATCATTGTCGGTTATTACAAGAGAAGAACAAAAAGAAGGTTGAGAATAGAAAATTTGAGGAAGCCAAATGAGTTCCGATTTCTTTTCAGAATTTGCCTTAGATGGGGTGGTATTGACAAGTGGAGAAGGAATGGGAATGCAGGAAGCAATAGGTGCATCACAGGTGAACAATTCATGCCCAAAGGATTAAGGTGGGTATGGGTTTGTGCCACGAGGCAGAGGTATGGGTTTTAGGGGAAGAGGAGGTGGATTTTAGAATAACCAATGCAGATTTCAGAACACTCAGAATGAGAGTCAGAGTGCTCAGGGAGGATGTAACCAGAGGGCCATCAGAGGGTGTGTTGTAATTGTGGAATAACAGGCCATATTGTGCGTGTATGTAGGAGCCAAGGGAGTGTACAGAATGGCTAATTTTCAAGACGGGGACAGCTTGTCCACTGCCATACAACACACAAACAATAGAGGGCTTTGCCCAGGATGACACATCTGTCAGGCACAGGCACCGCATGTACAGCAGGTACAACAGCAGGGACAAGTACAAATGCACCCACTGCAAGGGTAGTCAGAACAAACACCTATGCAGACAAAACAATATGCAAATACAGGGCAATTATTGACGCCTAGAATAGGAGGTGTCACTGTGATAGGAGGAAACCTTTCACAGAGACAGAATGAGCTTATACCCTCCATAGGACAGCTCACATGGTGATTTGATGTGTTCAGTACTATCTGTGACACCAGACCCCAAAGAGCAACCAAAGGTCGATGTGATGATAGGGGGCAAATCCATTCCTTTTATTGTAGACACTGGGGCAACTCACTCCTGTATACAGGAGGGAAAATACCCAATGTCAGGTATTGCCATAAATGCTCAAGGGTTCTCTGGAGCTACAAATATAGTTCCTTTTACTGATTATTTACTGGTTTCTATAGGGGAATGTAACATGACCAATCCTAAGTTATAATCACGACAAACACCAGTTAACATTTTGGGAAGAAATTTAATGACACAACTTAACATGACGTTTCATTAACTGATCAGTGGAAAGTGTGCTCCACTCCAGAAATTCGCTATTTAAATCTGGGAGAGTTCATACTGGCATTCAAAGGGCAATTGGCTCTTCAAGGCATCCCAGTAGATTCAGAAGTCTTCCTATATGGAGTAAGCATTTTATTGACATGGCTACCTTGGTTGGTGGGGAAGATTGTGAGGATACCTGATGAGTTTTTATTTGGACCACAAATACCTATGGATGAGGAAGATGGGTAGACTATTCCTATAGAGTTGGAAGCAGCTATAGTATGAGGCGAGATAGCAATGCTTGAGGGGTACAGATTGACTGACATAACAGATGAAGATATGTTCAGAGAAGAACGTATCGATGACCAAGTGGTATTCTTTATGAGCATTATATACTGGATAAGGAATAGGAAAGTTGCCAATTTTCCTGTGAACCACGTGCCCCAATGATGTAGGTTTATTGAAGAGAATAGGGGAGGTTAACATAAAGCTTAAGCGGGGAGCAATTTTACCCCGAGTGAAACAGTACCCCATGTCTCGGAAAGCTGATGAAGGTATTTTCCAGAATATTTCAGCACTGATGAATCAGGGGATCTTAGTGCCATCAGAGTCATCATGCAATACCACAGTGTATCCAATAAAAAAATCTAAAGGGGGGTTGTGGAGATTTATCCAGGACCTTAGGCCTCTAAATCAGATTGTAGAGGCAGAGTTTCCTTTAGTTCATAATCCAGTGAAAATATTGTGCATCATCCCTGTCGAAGCTCAGTATTTCACAGTAATCGATTTGAAAAATGTGTTTTTCTCGATCCTGTTGAATAAGGACTCACAAGACCTGACTTCCTTTACGCTTGGACAAAAAAGACTAAAACCTATTCATCTTCCTCAAGGGTATTGTGAGTCCCCATCAATCTTTATTAGGATCCTACAGATGGATCTAGGCAATATCGATCTTAAGAGTGCGGTGATACAGTACACAGATGACATATTGATTTGCAGTGTAACAGAGGATGGGAGTAGGCAAAAGACTCTGTCCAACTAATTACTATTTTAGCACACAAAGGGTACAAGGTGGACAAGGAGAAATAACAGTTTTGGCAGGAAGAGGTGCTGTACATAGGTCAGTTAATTTCACATCAAGGGAAGAAAGTGACACCTGAAAGGGCTGATGCAATTGTGAAAACACCAAAACCAAACACAGTGAGACCGATGCAGCAGTTTCTGGGCTTGTGCAATTACTGCAAAGCCTGGGCTTTTGATTACAGCACGTACACCAAGCCACTTTTGCAAGCGTTAAAGAAAGCACAAGTTGGTAAGGAAAAGATAGAATGGACTAAATAAATCGAGGAAGGATTTGAGTTGTTGAAAAGAGCAATTTGTACAGCTCCAGTTTTAGGGATTCCCAACTATGACGAGGAATTTTATTTATTCTGGCAACCAAATGTGGCAGTAATGACAGCAGTGCTCACACAAAGGATGACATTGGGGTACAAACCTTTGGCATACTATAGCATGACTTTAGATCCAGTTATGAGAGGACATTTCCCATGTGGACAAAATTTGGCTGCTGCCGCATTTGCAATTGAAAATCCACAAGTATTGTCATGGGCTGTTGTATGAATCTATACATGGAGCATTCGTTTTTTGCCATTTTAGAGAAACACAGGAGCACATTAACATCCCAAGGAGCATCAGCTCTTGAAGTAATTATTTCCAATACACCGATTAAAATCGTGAGAAGTAAAATAGTGTACCCAGCTACATTTGTAGCTGAACCTATAGAATAAGGTGATCATGTGCATGACTGTGCAAATGATGTGGAATTTTATGATGACATACCCCGTGTGAAAGAGAATGCTTTGGTGGGAGGGGAGATTCTTTTTATTGACGATTCTTTGAAAATTGACCAGACTAATGGGGAGAAGCATTCAGGCTACGCAGTGGGAAGACACAGATTAAATGGTGAATTTGTGGTAATGGCAAGTCCAAGACTACGTCTCACTTTTCAGTGCAAGCAGCAGAATTAGTAGCGCTTATTGTCGTGCTTGAGAAACACGAGGGTGTCCAGTGACACCTATGTGATGTCAACAGTACACGCAAGACTATCATGTTGAAAAAGGAGGGGCTATCTCCACGTAGACGGCTCTCCAGTATAACATGCGTCCTTGTTGGACAGGCTCATTAAGGCACTACAACTCAAAGTGGTCACAGCAATCGTAAAATGCGCAGCCCATACTAAAAGAACAGACTTTATATCTCGTGAAAACAAAGCTGCAGACATAGGCTAAAAGGGTTGCATATTCCCCAGATATTTCAAGTTTTTATACTGAAGATATTAAAGAATATTCAACTAGAAACATGTTAGTACGAGAAGGGTTTAATATGCTGTCAATTGCGCAATTAATAGAGATTCAGGGAAGGGCACCACAGGAAGAGCAAGAGCTATGGAAACGAAGGGGGTGTTCTTTATCCCCCATGGAAGCTTTATGGTGACAGGAAAGCACTGGAAAGCCAGTAATGCCAACAGCATTATTGAAAGGCACACTTGAACAACTGCATTACCCGTGCATATAACCAGAGAAAGCCTCACTGCCACTATTGCAGAAGACTTGTTCATGCCTAATTTGTTGGAACATGCTGCACAGTTCATGGTGAATTGCATTTTGTGTCAAAGGTTTACTGCTGGGCATACACTGAGAACAATTAGAAGAGTAATACCTCGACTGAATGGTCAATTTCAGCATTTACATATCGACTATGTCATTATGCTGCAGGCATGTAATGGCTACAGGTATCTATTTGTGGTGGTGTGTCCATTCTCTAGGTGGATCAAAGCTGGTCCATGTTCACACCCTGATACCACTTGTGCAGCAAAGTTTTTAGTGTGTGAAATCTGATAATGGGCAACATTTTGACAATAAGTTATTCGAACAAATAGGGCACAAGGTTTCTTCTGCGTATCACACACAAGTGAACAGAATATGTGAGAGACGCAACGGGCTCCTCAAAGAGAGGATCACCAAGATTAAAATGACTTTAAAAACGGGATGGTTATATTGCCTACCCCTAGCCTTACATACCCTTTGTAATCAGTCAGGTTCTGACCACCACCTCATCTCTCATGAGTTAGTGACAGGGCGTCATATGAGAATGCCTCTTATCCCTCCATCTAGGGTCAGGAGTGATGCCCAGAGTGTAGGAAAGAATCTAGGTGATGACGTGCACGATTATTTGACATGTATGACTACCAGTATTTCATTTATATCAGATCAAATCAAGCATCGGGGGAGAGGTCTAGGAACACTGAAGAGGACAATCCAGCGACCAATCCAAGTGCACTATTGCCACCATCAAAGTTATTTGTTCGGGACCTGATCCTTATAAAGAATTTCACTAGAAGGTGGCACACATCTAGGTTCAATGGCCCCTTTGTTGTGGAGAATGTCTCCCCTTCTGCAGTTAAGGTATTGGGAAGACAAGCCTGGCTGCATCTAGGTGACATGAAGGTTTATAAAGGCACGACCCTCCCTCTAACGGTTGCTGACCAAGAAGCAAGGCAAGAAGAAGAATTTCCATGTGTGCAACTCGATTGATGACCAAGAAGAAGGACAATAAAGCAGCTACTGATTAGCACATATTTCTTTTGGGCTGGAATTCAATGGACACTATATTTTAGCAGGAAGTGCAAAGAATTGCAGAGGAATTCCAGAGTCTGAAACAAACTTTTAGAAATGAATTTAAAAAATGAATAGTGTATCAGCATTATGCCAGAACGTCAGTTCTTGATTAGAAATTGGAAGAGAGATCAGTATCCAGATTCATTTTGTGGAGAATATTTGTTTTGATTGATAAAATACATGATACCTGTCAACAGTGACACACATCGGCTTGTGGTTGCTATCTTTGTGTTTATACTTCAGTCTTACCCTGCTCTTGTTAGAAGAGACTTCAATATCCATACTTTTTTACAGGATCCCAAAAATGGTCCAGTCATAAGGAGACTCCTCATTGCTATAATTGAACAGATTGTGCAGTTACAAATGTAAAAGAGTTGATTATTTGTATTATAAAAGATTTGTGAGGAAGATAATGTGGATATAGAAAGAGCACATGTTCAACAAGTATTAGGATAGCAGACTTAATGTTTCTCCAGACTCCGATGCCTGATATATGTATGTCTATATATCCCTTTTATATTTCTGTATCTTACATTTCTGAACATCAATTTTCCTGCTGATCGAATTGAAAACATTTTTTTTGGGGATTCTTCCAAGTGCAGGTACAAATGATGATCATTTTGTTAATCTGTATGAGCATATTAAACAACATAAAAGAGATGCAGAAGAAGATAATCTGGCAATAAATACCTACCTTGATAATGGAGCTCACCAGGGAATAATATGTGGTATCAGCACATGAATTGCTATGTCTCCTCTCTCATCCCCTATGCTATGAATACTGTCAAAACCTTCATTACAAGAGAGATGCCGGCGCAAGATGTGAAGTGCTTCAGTAATAAAGCAGCATGTACTACCAGTGGACAGTTCCAAGGGACCTAGGTAACAATGCGATGGAGATCAAGACAATCGTTTCCATACCAGGATGATTATCTCAAAACCACACAAATGGAGAAGGAACCTGGATGGATAGATAGGATGCTTTTGCATCCTGCTGCAGGCCTGGACAAGGTGATCATTGGAGAAATGAAGTGAATGAGCTGTTCTGTCATGGCGGAGAAGACTGGAATGCCTGGATGCTGGGAACAGTTACAGTGGCTGATCTATGGGCAAGTACATAACAGTAAAGGATGTGAAGATGGAATAATGGCATGCACAGCTCATCTACTAAGAAAAGAAGCAGTACAAATAGTGCAGAAAGTGCACGATGAGTGCTTGAAGTCATGGTCTAAGTACTCTAAACTACTGACATGGGTGGAGGATGAAGCTGGGTCTGTATCCATAGTCGCATTAATTAATGCGATCATGTGCTTTCAAAGCAAGGGAAAGAATTATGTTGGACATAATAAGGGGTATGAAAACACCATGGACGTTCCAAGAATGAGGAGAGGGACTGCTGTTCTAATGGATAGGTATTGGGCCCGCGGATCCAGAGCATATATGAAATTACCCAGGAATTGGGTGGAGTGTGCTCTCTGGTATACATCCATGTACCAACATTGGTGATCCCACAAAGTGACCTGAAGATTGAAGAGTTCCCAAAATTAGATGATCACCTGAGAAGAAGAAGGTCAATAGAACTCAGGTGACAGAAGGGATCAAATTACTTCTCAGCAAAATCAAAAGCAGCTTTTGATGATATTCCTGATAAGCACAAATTGTTCACTAAAACTGCAGTGTTGTTCACATCTATGTTCATGCATGGGGTTCAGACTGCTGTAAATGCCAGGTGGTTAGAAATCACTAGATGGAGCAGCAAACAATCAATGCCAATTTAAAGGGATTTAATGCGATAAAAGAAGAATCCAGGGCCATAAGGCTGATGACCCTCCAGAACAGGTATGTCCTCAACATGATCAGCGCTATGGAAGGAGGTGTTTGTACCAAGATCGGGCCATCATGTTGCACATTCATACTGTTGCACATTCATACTATCTCATGATGGAGAGAACGGGGCATTGACAGAGGCCATGTCGATGTTGATAGATTTGCACTTAAAAATGGTGGATGAGACATCAGCTATTGAAGATGACAGTTGGTTTGTATTCCTGTTCTCGTGGATTCCTCATTGGTTGGCCAACTTATTCATGTTCCTTTGAGCTATTTTGGTGTTAATAATAGTTGGATTCTGTATGATAAGGATAGTAATTGGACAATGTAAGAAAACTGCCAAGAAAGCAGTAGGAATGAAGATCATTATTAATGCCAAGGATGAACGAGAAGCCAAGGAGTTGACACTTGACGACATCAGAGTGTCCATAAAGACCAGCATTGTAGCACCTGAGGGAACAAAGTTTTGGTACCGAAAGGATCATAAATACGTGGGACGGTGGTACCCCGAATGTGTAGTGTAATTACATGACCTGGCGTGTGGATGAACACATTAAAGCACCGGGGCCAGTGAGGGGGGTGATGAAGATATGGACACTGAAGAGACATTTTTTCAACAGAAAATACAAAGGAGCAGACAAACTTGAGGAGGTGGTCGAGGTTTCAACCAGAAGTGGGAATGTAGAGGAGCAACTGTGTACATCTGCAGGTGATCCTGCCCCCCCATTGCTCATTTAATACCAATACCGCAGCGATTGAAAGAAGATACCCTTTGAGACAGCCCTACCAAAGGTACCCTTGACGTGATGATAACCTACAGAAGGTAAACCCTGAAGGAGTATAAAGAGAAGCTGAACGGGTGAATTTATGATGTCATAAAGAAGCGTGCACAATGTCTCAAAATAAAGAAGTATGACAAGGTGTGAGTCTTAAATGACAAACAACGATGCAAGAGTTGAAGTGAATTATTGTTGTAGACAAGAAAAAGACTATTAAGTAAAAAGTTGTTTAAGAAAACAGAAGTTCAATACGTGGATTAAATCATCTTACAAGCCAGTAGTAAATAGAATGCAGGTGAAGCCGCCATTTTACAGAAATGGACACTGGTATCATGAATTAAGTAAACTAGAACCTATGAAGCAGGAATGGAAAACTGTGTTGCAGCAAGAATAATGCTGCATGGCGAGGTGCCTGGCCTGGATACCAAGCTTTAATTCATTTAGAGAATGTAAAAGCTGAAAAATTGTCCAAATCATGGCCTCCTGTCACGTGAGCCAAGGATGGAAATAGAGCTTGAACTTGGAGTTCCAGACACGATAGCGAGTGCCCTCACTCCTGTGCATTCTCAAAGACAAGGATACTCTGCAAGGCCAAGTACAAGACAATGTCAAGACAGAAGTTATGGATGATGAGAGATGCTGGGCTTATTCGGTGGTGAGGTAGTTAAATGTCCTATCTCCTAGCACCTGGGTCTGGGCTTAAGTGCAGCTAAAATGAACCGAATGTTCCAGAAATAGTACAAGCCTGCCAACCAATTATATCAGTCCATATAACAAAGGACCTTATAGTTTGAAGTCCAATGAGTAATGGTGTATCTAATGTTTCTGAAATTACATGTTTTTTTGAGGTAGGCATACGTTGTACACCTGATAATGGACAGCCAATACCAATACTAGCTCCTATATAAAAGTATACTTAAATGTCTCCCCTAACCAATCCCGACCCTTGATAGGTTCTTTGCTATTGCCACGTAGTATGATGTCACTCTGATGAATTTTGTGTATAAAAAACATATTTTGTTTAAAGATCATTGGGAGACTGAGCGTACGTCCATTGATGTTCGTTGTAACCTCCCTATTTTAGATAATTGTTAATAAAGCAGTACTTTTCCATCTTCCTGAGTTGGTTCCATTATTTGGACGCAGAATTGCTCTGGTGTAATGCGATTGTTCGATATGCACGTTCATAAGGGCCATAAGCTAATTTACTAACAACTGCACATAGCTACTCTTTCACGGGCCTGCCTCAATGGGCTCCCCTCTGAAACAATCACACATGGTTTGATATTTGGAGCACATTTTTCTTCATGAGGTCTTGTTTATTCCTCATTTTAGCAACAGCATTATAATTTTCTTCTGCCACCTCGTCAGCTATGTTGGACCCTATCAGCCTTACTTAATGTTGCCTCAATGTATCACATAACATGTGCAGTCGACCTTTCATGACTTTCCTACCACAATGACCACTTCAATAGTATCCCCACCAAGTACTTGTTCAAACTTCAGATTGCACAGAACATCGCAACCTGTCTCACCTTAGGGATAAAACATTCAGACCACATCATTCTGCCCTGACAAAGCAACACTGGCTTCTAATCAAACAGAAGACAGCCATTCATTCATCAGAAACCGTCCTGAACCATTTGGAACGTCCTCTATGCCTTGATATTGAAGCAATCGAATTTCCTTTACATACCTCAGAATGAGACCACAGATGGTTGATCACCCTTCTAGGAAACCATTCTCTTTGGCAATCACTTTACCAAACCCTGCTGTTCCCAACTGTGCATTACTTATTGAACCTGCCCTCTGCCGCAGAGCTTTAAACATGCTTGTATCAGTGAAAAGAAGTTACTTAAGACAGAGTTAAGATAACACAATTTATCGCAACAAATACCATGAAATTCGTTGTATGTGGGAATTGACAATCATCTTTATTTTGTGTATTGTTTAAAGCGTGGACAAGGCTTGATAACAGCAGAGTACTGCACAGGGATTGGGTAGCCACCATATGGGCTGGCATCTTTTAACATTAGCGCAGTACTGTGAGTTACAGTTTGCCTGTTGGTCTGTACATCCATTGTGATCAGCCATTTTTGAAAAAGCCATGTTTTGAGGGATTTGAGAGATTTGTGAAATTGGAGAATTGTTAGGTCATTCCGAGCAGATACCAAGATCAAGTTCCAAAGGGTGGGTGTGTGACAGGAGAATGATCATTTATGGGACCTCCCTTTGCAGTTGAGTTTTTTTTTTTTTTTTTATTCTACTTGTAACAATTAGTTATTTACACAACTTCAATTACAAAGATTCATACAAAAATTCATCATCTTTCTTTGTCATCAATTAGCTCTCTTATAGGTTCATTGTTTCCTTCCGGCTCTTACAGATGAAAAGTTTGTTTTCAGCACAAGGCTTTCTCCAAGATGTTATCGAGAAAATCTACCACTGCACAAATTGATTTAACATTATTTCCAGCTACCAGCATGCGCCACAGGTGGTCCGTTGGATGGACATTTGTTAGATGTTTAAAGAAAAATGCACGCTGAGTCGCCACCTGGTCGCAATCAGAGACTAGATGTTTAAGTGATTCTACTTCGTTTTTACAGAGCCTACATTTATTATTATCTATCTCTTTGTAGTGTCTCAGGTACATTATCTCTTTAGTTTCATATAAATTTAGCCGAAATCTTAAGAATTTGTTGCGATGGTATCTTGACGGAAATCTTGTTAAGTAATTGGGCAGCTTGTCAAGAGTATTACATGTCAAGCCTAAATTAAGCGAAGATGACATTGCCATTCGACGTTCTTCGTTTTTTATCCAGTACCAGGATCTCAGTTTTCTTTTTGCAATCTGTGGTGTGTTACATACAGACTCCCAAGAGATATCCATGACCGCTAAAGATTTCCTAATTTTCGTAGCCCAAATATGTATCATCCCTGAATATTGTTTATCTTCTCTTTGTTTTAAGATCTCATAGGCTGGAGCGACTATTTTTAAGTTCATTTTTCGTAACAAAACAATGGACTTCCAAAGAATCAGGCCATCTAAGGGATCAAGGCCTAGTTCATGTCTTATTCCGACAATAGACACACAGCTTGGCAAAGCTAAAACTCCTCTCCGAAATTGCCCTTCCAAAACTGCCCAAATATGATTATCGATGTTTAGTCCGGCCTCCGCCCCATAGGTCAGAGTAGGAATGACTTTTTGTCGATAGAAGGTTAAGACTGGAATCAGGGTAAATTTGCCAAATTCATTATGTAGGCGTTTTCCTTGTAGGGTAAAAGAAGTCATACGATGCTTCAGATCTAAAATCCACTCTTGTTCTCTGGTGGATTTGTTTATTTGTATCCCTAAATAACGTATAGTGTGTACAGTCTCGATCTTTTCTCCAGCTGCATACCAACTGAAATTCTCAGCCAATCTTTTCTTTGTTGGTCCAAAGGACATGATCTTTGATTTCCCAGCATTTATTTCTAAACCGTTTGTCTGCAGATATATAACCAATGCTTGTATTAGACGTTGGAGTCCTATTTTAGTTTGATCAAATAATACAATGTCATCGGCATATGTCGCATAACTAATAGGATGGTTATTTATTTTCGGTGGAAAGCAGCGAATATTCGCGAAAGCCTTTGGTAAATCAGCAATGTATAACTTAAACAGTAGGGCTGCCAAGGGGCATCCCTGTTTCACTCCTTTAGTGGTTGGAATTTCATTTGTCACGGTACCTTTATTATCGATGCGGACTTTTATTGAGGTACCTGTGTGTAGGGCCATAAGTGGATGGAGAATATTTGGAGGGCACGACCATGATGTTAATTTTTCCCATAGATTTGCGCGATTGATTTGGACAAATGCCTGCCGCATATCTATAAATGCTATGAAGATGCTCCCTTTGTTCTTCAATGTTTCAAGTTTAAGTATGTTTAGAATGAAGAGATTGATTTCAGTTCCGACCTCCTTTGTGAAGCCTGTTTGTCGCTTATCCAATAAGTTGTTACGAGATGCCCATTTGGAGAGTTTTTGTTGTAAGCAAGTAGCAAAGATTTTCCCTATTATATCCAAGAGGGCAATTGGGCGGTAGTTGGCCGGGTTCTCCCTATTGCCTTTCTTGAATATTGGTACTATAATTGCAGTCCTCCATGAGCACGGTATCATCCTAGCTTCTGAAATTAGCTCAAACAGGTCTACAATAAAGTCGGCCCAAAACTCCTTTTTTTCTTTTAATAGAACATTTGTTAGCCCATCAGGACCCGCTGCACGAGAATTCTTCAATTGTGTTATTTGAGTAAGAATTTTTTCTCTAGATTCACATACATCCCATCTGACCGGATTTATCTGTTGTATTGGGCTGCTTAAAGTTGAGGTGCTTACAAATACTTTCCTAAAATGTTGTTCCCAGGTAAACTTTGATATTCCCTTAATGAATCCAGAATCTTGAGTGTTGTTGTTATTTAAAATTTTCCAGATGTCTCGTGAGTTCCGCTGAATAATTAGGCCTACCATTGTTTCAGCTTGTTCTTGATCTCTGATTATCTTGAAAGATTTTAACCAGTTTCGGTATTTCGTTTTACAGTTTTGGATTTCCCTTTTTTTCTCAAAAGACTTAATATCTTTCTTGTTGATTTGCCTGATGCTTTTGGTCATTTGTTTCTTTTGCAAGTTTACCTGTGCACTATATATATATTTTTTCTGAGTTTGCGAGGTTTTATGAGTTTGTTTTTTTGTAGTGCCAAATTGGATTAGCAAAGGTGCATAGTTTATTTTGTCAGGAGTTGTTGTTATGTCATCCTTAAGGCCATCTTTCAGCTGACGGATGTGATGGTTTTTAATTCGTAGCCTACTCAGCCCCTCATTCACTTCCAGAGGTAAGTCATACTGCGCTGATGTTATGCGCTGTTCTAGAATACAAGTTAGTTCCAATATACTATGATCACTCACTGCTGTTTTAGTTATTGACATTTTTGTAACTTTTGACCAAAAAGGAGCAGAGATCCAAAAGTAATCTAATATTTTTTGACTTTTATCTTTGTTCCAGGTAAAGTTTGGGGGAATATCACCTTTAATTGAACCATTGACCATCTCGCAGTTTCTCGATTGCATCGCTTCTAACCATTTATCTCCTCTAGTTGGTATTACAGTTTGTTCAGTCTTATTTTTGGGAGGTATTTCGAGCCATGAGAAGTTAAAATCTCCACATATTATTATAATGGTCTCCAAATCTGATGTTAAATAGGGATCAGTAATTGCCGTTACTGATTTGATAAAACTTGCAGTAGAGATCATGGCTGGGTTCCAATAAAGAATAATAATTAGTAGTTGTGGGGAGGGTATATTTTCCTTCTGGCTCAGCTGTAGTAGAGTTCCTAGTACAAAAAGGTTTGGTATGAATGTTTGAATGACCTCCCATCCATAAGCATTATTAACCATTGTGATTAAACCAGAGAAAAGTCTCCCACGTTGATGTTTTCCTGCTTTATTTAAAATGATGGAATAACCGTCTTTCGATGGAACTTCTCGAAGCCATGTTTCTTGGAGACAAATGGCAAAATTATTTATTAAGGCCTTAGGAAACTCATTGAATAAATGAAGGAATCCTCTGGTGTTCCAAGAGAGGATCCCACATTTTTCCATATCCGTTTTTGGTGATGGTTATGTTTGTTGATCTTTCTGTGATGTAGCTCGTTTTATGGCTTCATCATAATTTTTCCATGTAGGTTTGGTTTCTACTCCACATTCTCGCAATGACAATTGATTCCTCAATTTTTCGCGACGATAATCATTTCTTGATTTTATTTCATCACTTTTCCCATAATTTAACATATTTCTCTCTGAGTGTATTTCAAAACCAAAGGCCAGCAATTCATCTTGTGCAGCAAAAAGAGTTTTTTCCACTGCTGATGAATTAATATGTAAATAAACTTTGTCAACGGATTCCTCTGAAATGTATTCAACAATTTGAATGTCTTCTGATGTAATTGTACGGAGTGAAGGGATGATATGCAGTAGTTTCATAATGTTTCTTCTGTTTAAGTTAACATCTTTATCATCAGACATCACATTTTCCACTCTAATTCTCCAAGAATGATATTTGGAGCTAGATTGACGTCCATCGCTTTCACTTATTCTTAATGAGATTTGTTTATTTCGCTGAGCATCAGTCATTTTCGGATTGAAATTTGGTGATGATTCAGATACCATTTTTCTGTTTGTAACTTGGTGTGTTCTAGGTTGATTAGGTTCCGAGGAGTTCGTATCAACGGTAGGAGGAAACATGGTGACCTTTCTATGCCCTTTATCCTCATCACCTATAAGTTTCCTAGAGAGTACTTCGCTTGGTCCAATTGGCCGTCTTTTACTCAATGTCTCTGTAGATAAGGTTAAGGAGGAACTGTCAGAGTCAATTGAGTAAGTTGAGAGGTCACATAGGTCTACTGAGTCCTCATCTTGTGCAGAAATCGAATCTAGACGAGCACGCTTATTTGGATTTTGTTTTTGTAATGACGATGATTTTGCATCATTCAATTTTTTCCGTCTCTCCTTTGATTGCACAGTGATGACATTATCTACAGCAGCCTCTTTTGTAGGTCGTTCGAACAGCGCAAGCTTTTGTGGAGTTACTATATTTCTTACAAACTGTTTTACATTAGTATTACGTTTTTTTGCTTGATTGATTGCTTGCTTTTTTGGAGCCAATCGTACCTTTTTTTCAGACAGTGTTGGTATCTTTAAGCTGTCCACTTGAAAATTTTTTGCTCCACCCTTAAAGATGTCAAACGAATTTATGATCCTCGATGTAGACGGTAATATTTGATTTCCAGTAGCACTTTGAGTTTCCTGTGATTGTATTGGTTCTCCGATCTCTATAGCCAAGTGGGTCGGATCTGTTATTTCTGCAGCATCAGAGGAGGTCTGGGTTTCTTGTATTTGTGCCATTGAGGTTGTTCTTCTGTCTACAGGTGCCCTACTAGTATTTATAGTTGAGCAGGTCAGCGGGGCTTCAGTATTTGATTTAGTTTTGACTGCTTGAGCAGGAATTTCCTGGAGTTGTCTATTATTCCTGTTAGAACTAGGTGACTCCATTTGAGGATTGTTCTTTGAGAGAAGGGCCGCAGCTAATACGGAGTTTGTGATTTTAGGAGCAGGAGTCGTTTTATTCAGCGTGACAGCTCCACTTAAGTGCTCTGGTAATTGTTCCGTATTTATTGGAATATTGTGCCTTGCCCATTTCATACATTCAAGCGTTGCGGCCATTAAGGTGGAATTATCCACTTGGGTACTTGCTAGAAGATCTCCAAGGCGATATTGCCATTGTGAGGACGTCTCCGCCTCTCTGTCCATTCTTTGCAGCAAGGCATTATTCATATTTTCCATCTTGTCAACTTTTGAGATAAGCTGAGTAATTTGCGTACTCTGCTCTTTTATGGCCTCATTTAAACTCTCGTACAGTTTTACGAACGGGATTAGCGCCAAAGAAGTGGCGGCCAATACATTATTGTGGATTTGAATGCCAGCTGCTACTGACAGGTTGGATTTGTTCATTTGATCCTGTGCAGAAGTAGCAGATGTAAGTTTTGGCGCCGTTTCATGTGTTTGTTTGGCCATGGAATCTCGTCCCTTCCTACATTGCTGTAGAGACTCATTTTCTACCTCATCTTCATTCATTTGGATTAGGTTCTCCATCTCAACTGTCTTTACAACATTTTTATCACCGATGGTTGTGTAATCGATTGTTGAATTGTGGTTTGGAAGATTCTGATCAAAAAAACCAAATTTAGAGTGACGGCAGATGTTATTGTGGCTATGTCTGCTTATTATACGATTTACATGCTTAGAGTTGGACTTTTCTCCAAAACTCTGTATCAGTTTTTCTTTGATGGCATTGTAATCAGCAGTTAGCCTCTCTGTCAGACGTGCCTCTCGTCCTACTGGATCTAAAGCTTTTAATGAGGTCTCTAAAGTTGGTATTGGATTTATTTCTATATTAAGCAGATTTGATTGAGGTGTTGTAGAAATTTCATGTAAGTTCCAAGTTTCCACTTCATGTACTTCTCCGCTGCTATTTGCTGTTATAGGTAGACGAGAGTGTAACAGGTTAGACTTAGTTGAGCTCTGTTTACGGTTTACAAGTCCAGTTTTTGTGGAACCTCGGGAGGCATATGATGACAATAGCACATTAGATTCAGCTTCATGCAGTTTTGCAGTTGCTACCATCATGGGCGTCCTAGCTCCTTCTTTAGTTTGAGATATATTTTGTACAGTATTTTTGTCTACCTGGCCATTTGATTGGTTTAGGGGGGACATGGATAAGGTGTTTGCAGACACTTGGATTGACAATAATTCTTAATCCGTTACATCGAATGGAGACTGGATCAAGGAAGTATTTATCTCGCACACATTATCCTGCGTTCTCAGTCCCGCAACTCGGGTCGTAGAGCCAGTAAAAAAAGTCACGGACCGGATAGTAAAGATTTCACATTTATTGCAGTTCTCCACTAATGCTGTTTTATCCAGAACATCTACACTTTCGTGTACTTGGGCAAATTTTGTGTATGCAGCACTTAGAGAACTCTTTCTTGCTTGCCTCGTTAAGCATAAAGCGCAGGGCAGTAAAAGTATTTGTTTACGTGTTGCATTTGGCGTCAGTTTCAGTCGGCAGTGAGTTAGTAAATTGACATTAATAATAAAGTTTTCTGTCAAAGTAAGTAAGGAGCTTACTGTATATAGTGGCGTTGTATGTCCGCCCTTTTCAGTTTGTGTGATTTGAGACAACGTAGGCACATTTAATGTAACAGTTCTTACCTCATTTACATCATTGGCCCTCGAGGTATTTTCCTCAGCGGTATTTACCGATGCCTGTAAGGAATGATCCGCTCGTTCGGACTGTATTCGTGTTTTCTGTTTTTGGCGTGTTTGGGGGCCCATCATACGGCTTGTTTGCGTCCACTGCGTACAACAGCCGTATAACAGCCAATGGGCTTCTTTCCACCGGGCTTACAGCCACAAGGGTGGCAGCCTCCGGGTTTTAAGGTGGCGCCAAGTCACGTGATACAGTCACGTGCTGAGTGACACGCCTCCTCCAGGAAGCGTATAGCTGGATCGAAGTCGGGCACACAAACGAACGTTTTCCTCTGCAAGTAAACGCTCACACTGAGCGGATGGCAGCCTCCGGGTTTTAAGGTGGCGCCAAGTCACGTGATACAGTCACGTGCTGAGTGACACGTCTCCTCCAGGAAGCGTGTAGCTGGATCGAAGTCGGGCACACAAACGAACGTTTTCCTCTGCAAGTAAACGCTCACACTGAGCGGGTGGCAGCCTCCGGGTTTTAAGGTGGCGCCAAGTCACGTGATACAGTCACGTGCTGAGTGACACGCCTCCTCTAGGAAGCATGTAGCTGGATCGAAGTCGGGCACACAAACGAACGTTTTCCTCTGCAAGTAAACGCAGTTGAGTTGTGATTTGAGCTGGTTGGCCGATTTCCTACCAGATAGGTGGAGCGTAGCCTCTGTGTACAATTGTGAGCTACTCGTGACTGCTTTATAGATGCTATATGTACTGCATTCTGGCCTGAAGAGGAAGCCAATGTAATTTGCATTAATTTGAAGTCAACCAGTGGAGATGGCTCCTATGATAGCATTGTTTATATCATTGTTGATCTCTGATGTGATCTCATGTATGTACTCATGGGCTGAGCAGCAAAGGACTTTGAGATTTTTCACATAATTTCAAATGTTATGTTATGCTATTTCTTCTCTGGTTCCGACCACCCACAGCCATTGCCCATGTTGCCCAATTATTACAAAGGACAGAGGCACATTGGCCTGTGGTCAAGGACTATACTCCCTGCCTATTAACTAAGTAGCTAAGGCCAGTGGCTGTGGCCTTTGGCTGTAGCCACTGTCCATGTTGCCACAATGATTAAAGAAAGAGGAGGCCCAGTGGCCATGTCCTTTAGCCTACTAGTTAACAAGCCATGGCCGTGGCCATGGTCTTCAGCTAAGCTATGGCCACTGTCCAATGAACACCATTGATTAAAATGACAGAGACCCAATGGCCAGGGCATTTGGCTATGGCAAGAGACCCTGGCCTACATCTGAGGCTAATCCCCCTGCCTGGTAACTAAACAAATACTATCAGCCTTGTCTTTTCATTTTGGACATTGGACAGTTACATCAAGCATACAAAAAAGACTGAAGTCCTTCCCCCTTGTTCATTAAGTAGCCAGATTCCACTAACCATGGCCTATGGCCCATGCCCACTGGTTCCATCTACTTTAATTTCAGCTGTAGATTCACCCACCACAGATTTAAAGCCACCCTGAACCTACCCACTTCTCTCATTGGTTCGTGTGATGCATTTTTTTCAAGAATGTTCGGCAACATTTACATGGGAAACCCATGGGATTACTCAGGAAAAGCAATCACGGTATGGAACAAACGACCTTCTCAGCTCACTCCTTACTCTCCAACTAAAGATGTTGTCCTCTTTTCCCTATCCCCAACTCTACTATGATATAACATGTTAGCGATATTGTGGTATTTTGTTATTGTGGTGAAATGGTGGTGGGTTTCCCTCTAGTAATGCATTGGTGTCTTCCCTATCTATAATGGTAATGCTCCCCTCAAAACATACACTAATGTCTGTATTTCATCCCGGGGCCTCATAAAGTAAAAGTTACCGGACTTATTACACTTGTATTTTGATAGTGTCACTGCTTTTCCCCAGCAACTTATTATGATGCTGTGCTAATGCCTTGATGGCAGATCTGTTCAGCTGCAAATATGCAAAAAAAACGCACACTTGCACACTTTCTCACTGCAGAGCGCAAAATATATCAAGCTCTTCAAAGCCTTTACCATTACGCGCTTGCCTGTATGAGCAGATTAAGGGCCTGACTCACCGAGCGCTTTCCTATGGGATTGCACCGTTGTAAAATGCTTCTGTGAATAAAATGTGAATAAAATGTGAATAAAATTACCCAAATGGCATAAAATTTCTCAGAAAACAAAGTGATTTTTGTAATGTGTCTTTATCATGATGGATAACTTACCAATTATACACTTCAACAATTATACATGGAACACATTTGTCAGTGCAAATGTGGAGAAGCAAGAAGAAAGACAAAAACAATTTCAAAAGGCACAACTCAATAACAGAATGAACTGTAGTCAGCTCAACCCTGACCTTGAATTACGGGACTTGGCAGAAGTTACGCCTAATAAAAAAACTTGTAATTTCAGAACTGCATTCACTTTTGACATTGAAACATTACACATAAAATGAGTTCCCCCCTGGCTACCTATGGAACCTCATCCATTCAGGCATGCCCTCACTTATTGACTGGTATATTCACCTTGAACTCAGGTGAGATCCTTGCTCTGCTATCTCTAGAACACCCCTCTGTGTTGGTTTGGCATCCAAAAGAGGTGTTGCGACCTCCGCACACTCTGGCAGCCCACAGGAATGACACAACTTCTATGCCAGGATAACCGCTTCCCCAGTCTATCACCGTCTCCTGCTATCTCCCAGGAAGTTTCTGAAGCTCTGCTCTGCCAGTCTGCTCACACCCCGTCTCCCTTCCTTTTAACAGCTACTCCTGTCATTCAACAGGACCTGCCACTCTGTGTTGAACATGCCCACATCATCCGAACTGCCTCAGTACTTTTCCCTTCAACACAATAACTTTGCAAACATATCTGCAACAACTGCTTCCTGCGCATACAATGGTGCTTTTCACCAGTGCATATTTCAGCCTCGCAGTTTGTGCCATGGTGAAAGAAATTACACAGCCAGTAAAATATATTTGCATGTTTTAACTCTATTGCAGAAAAACACCCACATTCAGTTCATCTCATCAGCGGCCATTTTGCACTGATTTGTTAACAACAGGTTGCCAGTTATGGGGAAGGGGTTGTTGATTGATTAGTTCATGTTAGAACGTATGTACATAGTGCAAACTGGACAGATGATCTGTTTACCCTCAAGTAGACCATTTTAAATAATGTGCCAGTGCCAGAATGTGTGCATTTCATTTACAATGTGCACCGGCCATTCATGATGTTTGTATTTTCTACATAAACCCCCTACCACCATGTATTGCTTTCTCTGTATGTCATTGCCCTCAGTGTCCCTACATACTCCCTCCTTTTTTGTACATCACCAATTTTCCCTCCTCCATATTACATTTTTGGCTTCCCTCGGGATTGCCACAGGACTCGCTTGTATCGACGCAACACATGGCAGCTTTCCATTTCTAAAAAAAACCTCACTGATGCAATGCAGATGCATGGAGATAAACAACGGTTTTTGAGGACCTGGGGCACGCCACTCACAGGCACATTATTTCAAAAGTACTGCATGGTTTTACAACAAGCCAACATAAGGCACATCTTTTGTGGCCAAATTGTTTCTTATTTGGTGCAAATCATTCCAGTGGTTTTCATGCTACCTGTGTTTAATGGAAGCCTCTTTTTCTGTAGAGGAAAATGAATCTCAGTAGGCTCAAACAAACGTATCCAAAATATCCACTACTGAGGGGCATTTGTCAGACATTTCTTTTGGAAAATATCATCCAAATATTTGCAGCATTTCAAAGGTTAGTAGCAATAGAATTTCGGGAAAGTCAATACAAATTGGTTTTATACTAACTGTGGGGGTGACAACTACCACCCATTTATATATATAATGCCGATGTGTTCCACGGAGGCTATTGTATATTATAACAAATCTCGCTAAATCTCCTTTACTGATTTTCAGAGATTATTTGGACAATTTACTGCTCATTCGCCTGTGTCTGCCTGGTGCAGTGTGCAATGTTATACAAAGTTTCAATTGTCTATTCTCTTTTGATACCATTTTTCATGCATAGATGGAATCTTTTCTACCTTTGACAATTTGGATAATTTTTGGTCTGGAATATTACATTTTTGATTATGGCCTTTTTGGACCTCTATTTTCCAATTCTGAAGCTCTGCAAATCAGTTTGTGAGGTTTCATGCAATACATGTATTTAGGTGGAACGTGCAACTTAGCATCTATGCGACTAAAGGTTTTCTGTACGACATAAAGGGGTTGTGGCATTTAAAGCATGACGGTGTGCCTCCCTACAGGCACAGAACTCTCAGGTGACTTGGATAACCTGAATGTGTTTAGTTAAATGTGCTGTTAGTTCATCATTATAATACCAAATTAAAGAAAGCCAAAATATTGCTTATTTCCTGTAGTGGGTATCCAGAAAAGCAAATGTAGCAGGATGAATTTTATTGGACAGCTTAGGATTACCCAAGGTTGTTCAGAATTACCTTCTTCTGATGCTATTCAGGTGCAGGGATGTCCCTTGGGTCAGAATGGGCCACAGAGGGGGGTTGGGCCCCGCAGTGGGAAGAGACCTAGTTGTAGGGATGGGCATCACTAAGAACGGGGTCTGATTTGGGATGCAGACATCACTTACAGGGGACATGGGCTTTAGGTAGGGGGTGGGCCTTGAGGTAGGGAGAAGACTCAGGGCATGGATAGACGGTATGGATACGCTTCACAGCAGGGTTGGGCCGCAAGGTCGACGGGGTTGGGCACTAACTGAATACAAGATTATCCTGAAATGCTAAATTATTTCCATTGTGTTTACACATGGTATTATAACATCATAATTGACTTAGCCATACAATGTTGATCACTCTCTATGGAAAACTGTGTTTTACTGGTTGCTTTATTCTGTAAAGGACCTCGTGCTAGAGCGCCCAATGCCATTGAATGTAAATCATGGAACACCGGGAATACCAGGATAAAGTAATTGAAAAGATAAACAAGTAATTCTCCCGTCTAGGACATGTAAAGCAATCCCAGACCCTGCGGTTAATATCATTGAAAAGGAAGTAGCCCACGGTGTGAACATTTCTGCAGATTTGTCAATTTTAGCATTGCCATATGTGGCATATATATCACTTTCTGACTGCAGCGCCACACGTGGCATATATATCACCTGCAGGCTGCACTTTTAGGGTGAACATCTGGAGTATGACCTTCACGTGATATGCATATGTCCTACTGTTAAACGAGCCTCCTCTTAATCTTCATCCATGCCTTCTTCACCCCTGTTCCTACCGCCACATATAAAGTTGTGCTGTAAATACCCAACTCTGCCACGATTGCAGCATCGCAAGCTCGCAGTTCAACAATGTGCTACGTTGTTGGACAGGAAATGGCCGGCATACCTGCATTCTAACTTTTCAGACAACACATCAGAATCTTAAATCTTGAAAACATGTATAAGCTTTTCATTGTTATGTGTGTTGGTAGTAGCACCAATACTAATAAAAATAATAATAGCCTGTATTATGACAGTCTTGTCGTGACCTGTATGTAGTTTCATAGCATCATAGATAACCGTTGTTGCTCTCCAGATCAATGCCTTCTGTTTATTCACCCGGGGAAGCTGATAGCCTGATTTCACCAAGCGAGTACTGAATCCTGCCGCTTGCACATTGCACCACACCACAGCACCGCGTGCTTGCTCACTCTCCTCTCTTACATCTGTCAAACATGTATTGGCCTTACATGTGTCAGGCTGAAGCAGGGCAGCATGTTGTGTGGTGCAATTGTGTTGACAGGTCCAGGGCTGTTAACCGCATCACTTGCTTTCAAATTGTTTTGCTATTTGACAGCATCTTTCATTAACTAACACAAGGGGGAGGAGGAGGAGTTAGAGGTTTCAGATTCGGTGGCTGTGTTTCTAGCACGTAACACCCACCACCAAGGGGTACCTTCGGAACTATTAGCTGCTCAGTTAGTAAAAGTAAATGTTGCTTGGCATTCATCTATCTACGCACCTGTGTACTATCTGTGGCACTATGTGTTCTATGTTTTTTGCAATTGAACTGAAAACATATGGGTCCTCGTTATGACTTTCCAGGTAGCTGCAAAATATGTTGGCTTTAAAATACCACTTAATCGTGAGTTGGGTTTGACTAGGAGATTGCATAGGTGCATAGGTGCTACCTGGAAAGTATGGAATGGGACTAGTCACCCATTGCTTTACTTTCTATGCACCCCACGTGGTAATTTTACGCAACTCATAAGTAGGTAGTGTTTTAAAATGTGAGGTATTCAAAAAACCACTTTTCCTATTGATGCCACGGTACTCATACTGAAGGCCATAGTGTTGAGCCTATGACAAGTTTCTATCCGTAAAGTAACATTTACTTTACGATGATGGCTCATGGCACAAACCTACGGTCCTCAAATTAAAGTGTTGTACATGTTGCATAACAGCGAATTTACAGTGCAATGACAATTTATTATAATATTTCATTTAATTTTTTTTATATGTTTTTCATTTTATTTATGTGTTATACAGCTTTACAAACAATAGCTTTTCAACACAATCAACTCCATCCATATATACAATTCAATTCAATTTGGCATGAAAATGAACCTAGGAAGCACATTAATTATCATATAGGTTATTTGCATATTCTAAACAATAATAGACCCAGTATACCTCAATCGTCCTTTCAAGGTCACTTTTAGTTTTTTTATACAGTCTAATATTGTTATTTATATGCATAATTATACACCCACACACACAGAACACAAAAGGAGCTAAACACTTGAACAAAGAAATATGCAGTGCAGTGCTTATGCTACGCGTAATTTTCAAATAAATATGTTTCAGGCATAAATAACTTCTAGCACACATGTGCCACATTGGGACGACTGCTCGCTACCCATTGCTGCCCCTGCCCCACTGCTACCCCCAGTGTCAACATATATGGTTTTGCGGCGGTAGCTCATAGTGAGTGATGACTGGACTACCCAAGCTAGATTGACTATTTACAAATAACAATCAAAACAGCATAAATTCATAGTTGAGTCTTGAAATGAAACAACACATATTGAACTGCTTCTTTAAGTACATCACCCTCATGTTCAATTTTCTCTGATTACACAGGTGGCAAGTGCAATGATTGGACCATCTGTCCACATGAAATAGAGAAAAAGCTATTTCTTCCTCTTGCAGAGTGATGGAGAAATGCAGACACATTCAGAGCTGAAATGATGAACTTGCCAGTCAAAGCAAGATGAACTTCTGTAGGCCGGCTCTGAGCACAGGCTCTCATCATTGGCAGTTGGCACTTCCCTGGCCTTCTGATCATCGTGTTGGCTGGTTACTGTCTTGTTGTCCTCTCTATGTATGGGCACCCCTGTGCCCCACTAATAGCACTTGCGACTGTGTGCCAACAATAACAGTCATGTGTCAGTGTGTGTTTAAGACTCATTGAGATGGTGGCCTGACAAGCGCTTGCTTATTGGTGCATACCAGAAGAACAAGGGAAAGTGTCTGCATAGTGCACTTGCCCGCAGAGGCAAACAAAAGCCCACATCAGATTGACACAAATGTAGGCAGGTGCCCATCTTCCTGCCGCCCTTGTGAGCTGTGCCTGGTACCTCGGCTACCTGGCTGCTGTTTGTACCACGAGTCCAAGGTACCCACTCTGCTACTGCAGTATCACCAGTTACTATAATGGCAGAGTGGCTCCACTGTCATGCAGGCCGACTATATAAATGTGCTGGAATGACCAGCATGAGTGCCCAGTGATGTCACCTCTGGCTCATAGCTAATCCAGAAACTGGATAAGTAGCACAGAAGGGTCAGTGTGGTTCACACTGTTTTTGCTTACTGTGTGATTAAGGCTGACTGATGTTTTTTTGAGTTGCTTTTTTTATCATAATTTGTCAACCGTCACAGAATAATTGAACTGATTCTGAGACAACAGTGTCAGTGCTCAGAAATAAGGTTCCTCCCTGGCAAACACCCCTTACAAATCAAGCAAAGACTGCCAGGTCAAAACCAAAAAGTTATCCTTTTTTTTTTATTTTATAGATACTTTCATAATTCATTAAGATGTGCCTACATATCAATTCACACTATTAATTAGCGTTTATTTCAGCTAGAGAAAGAAAGCACAGCATAATAGATACAATCCATGCAATAGTCATATGTTAAAACAACAAGTAGATCACAATTAACAAATTCAAGAGATACCGTAATATTAGAGCTCTGAAATAGCTTTTGGTTAGGAACAATTGCTGATTCAGCAAAGAAATCTATACAATGCAAATGCAAGTTCCTAAAAATAGTCCACATAATTTTAATACAATCTTAAAATAGAATCGGTGATTCCCCTGCACCCAACATACTATGAGTAAACAATAGTTGTATAGTAAAAGGTAAATGAAAGACGTTGTTGCCTAAATGGAGTCAGAAGCTATGGTGATTAAAGAGCTCATTATTATGTGTTAATGTTAATATTTAGTGTGTACACAATGAAATTAGACATTGGTGAAAAGTAACAGAAGTATGCAACCTGTGGGAATTAAAATACAATTGTAAAAAAAACATAAACACTTTTAAAAAGATACAGCAACAGAAACACAATGCCATAATATAATACAGTGAAAACTCAAATTCAAGTCGATTTGGTGGTAGAGTGATAGACTCGGCTCTTGAGCAATATAGAGACATGGTCCAAGCCTTGTAGGGAATAGAACTGTTGGGTCATGTGAATCTCTCCCTTTTATATGAAGCAGAGAGAAATATCTTATGTTGCTTTGTAAATCTCGCAAAGCGCACACCAGCCACATCACTTAAACTTGGACGTGGCTTATGTGGCCCCAGATGTGAATACATTCTAAAAGTGTTGCCTCATTGGCTGAATATCGATTGCTCTCCATCATTGTTTAATTACAAGAGGGTTCTCATTGACTTAATGTCTTTCCTTGGAGCTACGTCTATTGTTCTTGGGTTAAGAGAGATCTAGGACAACCCTGGAACTGGGCCTCATCCTTTGAAAGATAGACAGAAAGAACTACTGAGGGTCTGGATGGCTAGTCAAGTGCTAAACCACAGTGACACTAGCAGCCTCATTCGTAGTTAACTGGAAACCGAATGGTAGGCTGGGAAACCTCTCTAATGAAATTAGATATCTTTCTCATGAACATCCTCTTGATTATAATGAGGTTAGGAATCCTGTCCATTGGTTGGTTTTGGGTAGATGTGCTATTGGTTCGCATGATTGCCCTCAGCGTGGAAATGTCCTGTAAAATATATTGCACTTTTTTGTTTTCTGTCCCCCATATTCCATGCTAGGAAAACAATGGCTGGTACCTCTGTGGCAGTGATGGTATTAACCCATACAAAGATGCCTCCATAACAGTTTGCCATTTGATACAGATGACATAATTTATAGTGTACCCAATAACATTTCTTATAACTCGGAATTTTGATGTTCACTTGCTGAATATCAAGATGTAAAAGTGACAACATGTCTCTATCAAGTTGTATCTTTTCTGGTTTTGAAATGGCCTCCTTTTCATGTTGGCGAAAAAAGCACAAAAACAAAATAAAAATAATTCTGTGTTCATTCTTCTCATCCACTAATTCTCCCAAGGTTGACATCTGGCAACACAGTCTTTCCATGCAGCGGAATCAACATGGTTAGGAGAGACACTGTGGGCAGACCCTGCAGACAGGCCAAAACAAAAAGGGATATGATTGGTTATTTGTAATGCACTTAATATCCAGAAGTTTCTAAGTGCAGACCTGGGGATCAAACCTGTGTTGCTCCGTGTCGTCTTGCTTCCAGGGCGAGCATGTTGCCACTGAGCTATCCACCCGAAACCCTACTCAGCCAGAAACTGGGTGAGTAGAACAACAAAAGAGACAATTCATGTCAGAACACTTGGTCTAATAAGCATTTTAAAGAATTATTTATGAGTACACATCAATGTATCAATGTTGGCAATCATTACTTGGGTATCTAGTCTAGAGCAAATCAGTCATGTTATTATTACATGATCACTCCAAAGTTTATGTTGCAGAGAACAAAGAATGAGTAAATTCCGAAAATCAATGCTTACAGAAAAAGTATTCTTTATAGTTAAAAAAAAGTGCAATAGTCACAGAAAGAGACATACAATATGTGTGACAACAACATCTGCAAAGCGAAAATATAGTCGAACAACAAAGTATCAATGGTACAAAATGCACAGTGATTTTGACCAAAAAATATTGGTATCAATATCCAGTCACAGAATTCATTTCAAATGAGTTTGTTGAATTTGATTACAACGTGCAGACAGGATAATCCGAATAATTCTAATTAAAGGGGAACGCTAATGGTAGTGTGATCTTCTCTGGGAAATCCTACACCACCCACACATGTGCTGCCATCTTGCAAAGCCATTCATGAGTCCAGGTTTGGTGAAAACCAGATTTCTCTGCCTGGGCGCGGAAACCATTCACAAGACCACTGACCCGTCCGTGTCATGTGTGTTGAGGAATGCGGGTGAGGGGGCATGCTTCAGAAAGCACGGACCCTGCTCTCCTGAATTTCCGTGAAGACCTGCTTTCTAACCTTGATTCCAACACCCCCCGTCTCCTCATCCTACTTGATCTCTCTTCTGCCTTTGACACAGTCAACGAGGCTATCCTGCTTCACCGTCTCCATGATAACCTGGGTAACACCGATCAGGCCCTGGCCTGGCTGACTTCTTTCCTCTCTGAGAAAGAAGTTTGGGGTTCTTTTTGGTAACCAACCCACTTTTCACCATGCACCTGGTTTAAGCTGAGATTCATGCAAAGGTGCCCCAAATGTGTGTAGAAAAAAGAAGCAAAATGGAACCCTGACCTCTTTGACAAGCAAAGCAAAAAAAGGCCACACACAATAAAGACTGCGCCACACTTGATCCTTATATTTGTTTGGTTTTAATGATTGCTAAATTATAACAAGACATAATCCAAAAAAGAAAAGTGCCCATTTGATCTGAAAAGTACATCTCGTCTCTAACACGTGTTTCAACACAAAAAGTGCCTTTTTCAAATCTGGGCTAATGAGGTCTGTGCATAAACAATAGACATTGAATCAAAAGATGAACAGTATAGCAAAAAAAAAAGAAGAACAAATACATATTGTTGAAAAAAGATTAGAGTCCAAAGAACACACATTAACCAAAGTTTAATTTTAGTTTAAGAACAATTGTGAACACAGACATTTAGGAGGGGTGAAAGGGATGGGCGGTTTAGGGGTATAGAGAAAAATGGAAAGAAACCAAAAAGAAAACATAACATGAATAACGTTAATATATATAGTGAATATGGCTGAATCTGCAATATTTACACCTTAGGTGTTTATTAACAAATGATGGGTATTGTTATATTCCACTCTTTCCTATGGTCCAAATAGAGGCTCACATATGGTGTGCCAGAAAGTCATGGGCTAAATCCCCCTGTAGGGTACATTTAGAAATGATAGTAGTCATTGGTAGGGTATGTTACGTACTCCATGTTGTTTTGCATAGTTCGTGAGGCGAGTAGTCCATTTGGGATAGGTTAGTTTGATTTGGGTGGGTCCCGATATGTCCCTTTTTCCAAAGGCATTCGTTATGATATATTCACATACTCTAACTGCAAATATATATAAATGTATACAAAAATCCATAAGGTCAAACTGGTTGCACCTTAATATTTACATATAGCATGCTAGTATCAACCAGAAATAGTGGCACGAGCAGTGATGTAGTGATTGGCGAATTAATGGCTAACACGGCTTTGATAAGCTCTATGTAAATAAACAGTATCCCGGTTGGTGAGGCTAATCTTTACGTAGGATTATAGCAATAACAGCATCAAAATCTGACTGCACGTTTGTAATTGGTTTCGTGCACGCGTGACCACGAGATGTGCATGCAGCATTAGGTGAGATATTCAATTTGGGTGGTCCTGATTCATAGGGCTTACCTGAAAAGTACATCTCGTCTCTTCAAAGCGTCAGCGTTTCTCTGTGTGTGCGCACGTCCTATTGTGTCTTACATTACCCAGGTAACGTTAAGTCATTTCTTTGTGTTTAGCGCACGAAATTACACGGGCACCTCACGAACTATGCAAAACAACATGGAGTACGTAGCATTCCCTACCAATGACTACTATCATTTTTAAAATTACCCTACTGGGGGATTTAGCCCATGACTTTCTGGTACACCAGATGTGAACCTCTATTTGGACGATAGGTAAGAGTGGAATATAACAATACCCATCATTTGTTAACAAACACCAAAGGTGTAAATATTGCAGATTCAGCCATATTCATTATATATATTAACATTACTCATGTTCTCTTTTCTTTTTGGTTTCTTTCCATTTTTCTCTATAGCCCTAAACTGGCTCATCCCTTTCACCCCTCCTAAATGTCTGTGTTCACAATTGTTCTTAAACTAAAATTAAACTTTGGTTAATGTGTGTTCTTTGGACTTTAATCTTTTTTCAACAATACGTATTTTTTCTTCTTTTTTGTTTGCCATACTGTTCATTTTTTGATTTAATGTCTATTGTTTATGCACAGACCTCATTAGCCCAGATTTGAAAAAGGCACTTTTTGTGTTGAAACATGTGTTAGAGACGAGATGCACTTTTCAGTTCAAATGGGCACTTTTCTTTTTTGGATTATGTCTTGTTATAACTTAGAAATAACTAAAACCAAACAAATATAAGGATCAAGTGTGGTGCAGTGTTTATTGTGTGTGGCCTTTTTTTGCCCTTCTTTCCTCTCTGATCGACCCTCCCAGGTCCAACTTGGTTCCTTCCTCTCCTCTATCTCTATCTCTACCTGTGATGTTCCCCGGGGGGCTAACCTCTCTCCCTGGCTGTTCAACCAATACCTGGCACTTCTTGCCCACCGCATTGCCACTCTATGCCCCAACTTTCAGTGCTATGTGGAAGACACTCAGCTCTTTTTCAGGCACCCTTCAGCCACCTCTTGTCCTTCTTTCATCTCCGACTGTCTGCTATCCAGCTGTGGTGTGCCGTCAATGATCTCTGCCTTAATGCCAGTAAGACTGAGATTATCCTCATCGGCACACCTGCTCTCTCCTTTCCTGTCACTCTCTGGCTAGCCTTTCTTAGCCCTCTTCCTGCTCCCACCTGTGAGACTTAAAACCTCAGGACAATCTCCGACTCCACACTCTCCTTCTCTCCTCACATCTCTGTTACCTCTAGGAAGTCACACTACCAGCTGCACCTCCTCAGAGGTATTCTTCCTTTTTTCTCCTTCCCCCAGAGGCTCACTGTCTCCAGAGCTCTGGTGCTCTCTAGGCTGGATTACTGCAACAACCTCTTTCTAAATCTGCCTACCTCTACTCTCCGCCCTCTGCAAATCATCCAAAACAGGACTGCAAGACTTGTCCGTGGCCTCAAGCCCAGGGATCGTATCTCTCAGGACTGAAATCTCTGCACTGACTCCCAGTGGCTGTGAGGATTAAGTTGAAAACCTTCTGCATAGTCACAGGGCCTTCTGAGGCCTGGGGCCTCAATACCTTCAACTCTCTCTTCCTAAATATCTTCCTTCTCAAGCTTTTCACTCATCCACCTCCAACTCTCTCAGGGTCAGTTGCTTCTCCAAGCAACGAGTTGGTGGTAGATCTCTTTATTCAGCTGGGGCCTCCCTCTGGAACAGCCTCCCTGCCTCTCTAAAAATTGAGGAGAACCATCTCTGGTTCCGGAAGCACCTCAAGACCTTCTTCTTAGCTTCCGCTTTCTCTTCTCCTCTCCCCTGCTGAACTCCTGACTGAAACTGAAACTGCAATGGTCATCTGTTCTGGGGCCCAGCTCCCCTCCCCACCAGCTGCACACCTGCACTGCCCACCTGGCAACCCTTGCACTGTGGGGCTGTTTATGTATCCCTACAGCCCCCTAGCAGCACTGGACACCTGATGTCTGCACTTACCCTTGCACCTGCCACCAGCTGGCCGCATATCTTATTTATTTGTATTTATTTACTGTTTATCCTATGTACTGCACTTCCTCTCCCACCTCCCATGCACTTGCACAATCTCAATGTCACCTGGTCTTGTAAGATCGTTGTCCATGTCTTCCCTCTGTTCCCCTCCCTTGCCTCATCACGCCTTCAAACACTTGTGTATAGGCACGTTATAAATGCCATATCATATCATATCATTATTGTTTGAGGTCTCACCTGCAGTTAGTACACTGGCATCAGAATGAGTATGTCAATCAGGGATACAATCTTTCCCCCCAGGGTTACTAGTTCAACTCCCTGTGACTTGTTAAACCACTTCAGGGGCGAAAATGCTAACATCACGTTCATCTGCAATGCATATACATTGCAGAAGACTTTCCTGCCCAATTTCGAGCTTCGCATGTTGCACTGTTGTATGAAATTCTGCCACAGTTAAGCGGTTCAGCCTATATTTACCAACAGTACAGTTCCCACACTTAGTAGCAACGCCGGAGGTGGTCAGTCTTCTGCCATATCGCCCAACACAAGCCACCATTCACAAACCATATGCCAATGTCTCATATTGAGTGCTCTCCCTATATTCAAGCTGTGCTATCCACCTTTCGGAAGAGTACATGTATGGCTGTACAGTGATAAATACATATTTCAGAGAAATCATGCTCTATACTGAACTGGTTTCAGAGGGTTGCTTCGGTTGGTCTTGTTTGAAAATATTTTGGCGATATTTTGCCAGGCTAAATTTGCTTCCGGTATTATATCAAAGGCACTTATTTGGATGGGTTATACGCTATTCTTGTAGCATAATGTTTTTTGCAGGGCTCAAGTCGAGGGTACACGTGGGGGGACTGAGTCCACCCACTTTTTTCAGAGGGTGGACTCGGTTCCCCCAGCTAAAATGAGAAACATTGAATGTCGTCTGTGAATATATGTATTAAAGCCGACCACGGGGATCAAAGCACAGGTTTGTAGGCGGGACACTTCACCACTGCACTATGTAACCTGACGAAAATCTGGGATCTATCCCGGGAGGATAGCTTAGCGGCAACTTGCGCACCTTCGAAGCAAGACGACACAAAGCAACACAGGTTCGATCCCCGGGTCTGCGCTTAGAAACCTCTGGGTGTTTAAGCGCGTTATAAATAAGCAACTAAGACAAAACAATTACACGACGACAAAAAAACGAACAATTCCTGTAACAGCGCCTCGATGCCCATGGGCTGTGTGAGTGCTTTAAAAAAATGCAAAAAAAAACAACTAAAGGTAAAATGGTCCATTTCTATACTGCAGGTCCCAGGGAAAACATCTGTATTGGTTCTTGGAGTTTAAAACATGCACACCTTTTAACGTTTTCAAAACCACTATTCGAAGAAAATATCCTCGTGTGGGTGTGTGTGTGTGTTTTTTTTGATTTTATGAAAGGAAAATGCCATTTGTCCTGGGCAATTTCTGGTGGTTATGCAAAGCCAATGTAATAAAATGTGCACATTTCACATTGATATGCGAATTTCTGGCGACATCACATCCCCCCACTTTAATTTTTAGGACTTGACCCCTGGTTGTTTGTTTTTATTTAAAGCTATAATTATGATGAGTTCAATATCCACAACTATGCTTTCCAAATAAGGAATAAAACCACTATAGTCCAACATAGCAAGCACGTGCCAGGAATAATTGAAATAAACATCATTGTACTACAGGATGGCTGTTCCTGATATTATACTCAACTTTCAAACTCCAGGATGTGTGAGGTCTGCTCTAATACATGTTGCGTGTTTGAACAGACTTTTAAAGATCCACCAACTTGCCCAAAGGACAATTTGCTGCCACTGCATGGGAAAAACATACATTTAAAAACAGAGATTTCCAGTGACCAAACATCTTTAATGCTCTGTTGTTCTGAGGAAACCTTATGGTGCTACTTAAAGGAATTCTATCTCCCAGATCATCCAGCTCCATTTTAAATGCAAATTAATAAGGACATAGTCACCCCGAAAACCTGTGTTAAAGACCTGTTTGAGTAGCTTGTTCTTTACATTTTCCAAAGCATACTATTATTCCTTAAAAAAGAGCTCCCACATGTTGAATCCTGACGGATATGCATTCCTTTAAGAGCCGATCATGTCACCATTCCATAATGCCTGAATGAACTCTTCAATTATCAGAACCAGCATACATTGGTAGTGTGCCACATCGGATATAAAGAAGCCTTTGCCTTGGGCATATTGAAGAGAGGAAAGTAAAATGGCACCCAAGGGAGGTGGTCTCGGAATAGAGGGATATTGATGTATCTGAGTCAGGGATGACATGGAGCAGGAACCAGACTCAGGTAAGTATCAAACAGAAGATGCTTTATTGTCTTGCTTAGTTACATAGAATAGTTCATGAAAGGCAGGAGTGTAAGTAACAAGCTTCTGCCCTGGTTCCCAGTCTAACTCCAAGTCCCAACCGACACTCTGTGGAATCCCCATGCCTCCCACTCTCCAAACTCCACCTCATCATTCTATGAGGCCCCTGTATACACTCAAGCAGTCACTACAATCATACCAGGATACCACAGATATCATATGGCACATCAGCATCAGCTCGCATCAGCTCACTGTTGGACAAGGTTTGAAGCAATAAGAAGTGGTACAGCACATGGGAATTATACCACAGTTGCTGTGATTGGCGAACAGGGCCCTTATGTGTGCCCTGGCCTCCCACACCCAATCACTATCAACCTCTGCCCACTCCCAGCACTTGTCTTGGCATCCACTGGCCTGTTGGCCTGCACTTACCTATTTATTGGCTGCTGACCTCTCGCTAGCACTTCCTCCACTGGGCACTTACATCTGCTGCTCACTCACGAGCACGGGCAACTCCTAGCACTTACCCCCAGTCCCTCTTCCATTCTCCTTTCTCTGCACTTGCACGTTCTGAATGCTCACATGGCCTAGTAGGTCAGTCTTTTTCCACCAGTGTTTTCATTGTTTTTCAATCCCTTGTTCCCTCCTTGTTGCTCTTGGGCGCTTTGAAATACAATTTACAAATGCAGAATAAATAAATAAAATTAAAATAAAATCATCATTGTAGGCCAATTCAAATCAGTTAGAGCACTTTGGCTGCACTGCTGCACTGTTGAGCATCCCCCGGTCAAGGAAGGAGTACCGGCAGATCCCACTTATAGTACTAGCTCTCCCTTGAAGCCACCAGCTGTTGATCCATTCAACCCGTTTCCTAAATCAAGACTCTTGCATGGTCTACAGTGCCCATGAAGGTTTTTCACATCGAAAAGGTTAAATCATTAAACATATTTACTATCCCTGGATCGCATATGTGTTATCACGAGCCTATCATATATAGCCACTTTTCAACAGTATGTCGCTCGACGACTTGTGTCTTCTCTTGTGGCACTTTCTATCGAAAATCAGACACGTAGAACATCAGTTGGAACTCTGGTACTGAGCACTGACGGTTCGAATCCCCCTAAACCAATTTGGTTTTGATAAAATACGAAAAGTGCAAACAGTTTGTCTGCTTTTTGAATGTATTTCCTGTGAATTGGGTGGATTTTGGGTCACGGCTGCCCACAACACTTACGTAGCACGTTGTTTTTTTCATATTTTATTGGAGTCTCTTTATGATATGGCATTTATAGCGCGCCTATACACAAGTGTTTCAATGTGGAGTATGGTTTGCGACACCCTTTTCATTTATCTTCTTTTCCTTGAATTTCAGGTTTGGGTGGCTCTGATGGCGCCCCACTTATATGGAGATGTTCACCTCCCCACCCCCCCCCCCACCTCCTGCAGAGGTGCACGTGCATGGTAACATGTGAGGGTTTGTTATGTTTTTTTGGGCTTTACATAACCTTGCTGTTTGTGAAGTGGTTAGTACACTGGCCACCGTGTAAGGAGCAGTCATGAAGGCTGGGTTTAAACAACCATCACCAGTGCCTTTTTTAATATGACTTGTTTATTTTATTTTGTTGAATTTTGTTATTTAGCCATTGATAAATGGAACACAAACATAAATACTGTGGACAATGTGCCGTCCGTCGGGGCTTATGCAGAATTGGATCAGCCATTATGCTCCTAGCTTGGTAAACCCAGGGGTTCTGTCTATCAAGATGGCCAGCATGGGCAAGCGATTAAATAGGGTTCTGGGCTCCTTGACATTCAACACTGTTTTTGTAATGTATTTAACAAAATAATGAAAAACACGAATACAAAGAATGTTCTGAATTAAAACCGAGGTTGGTTTTAACACTTGAAGGTTGGAGGCCCTTTGTAATTTCTTTCCTTACTATCTGCTCACAGTACAACGTGGTGTATTCACTTGGCATACCAAGGAACGGTTTGTTCAAAGAGTTCTGTATTCTCTTAATTGAAATTTCTTTAATAGAATTAAGTTTTAGGTTAATGTAGCAGCCGTTGAACTCAAGGGCTGACCAAAAGCCTCTCCACTAACTGTTATCAACTATTACCTGGCGGCACAATGCAGTGTTGATGAGTTAGTGTGTGTATTGTTTAGTAGTATAATACATACTTGGAGTGATAGGGTAATAATGTAGGGACTTTTATGCTGGTCTGTACAAAGGACTGCTCACCTCTGTCCATTAGTCTTTTTTTTTTTAGCTTTCAAAGGTGTGGATTTGTATATTTTTAATGGGTCATTTCTGTCTATGGGCCTCATTACGACCCTGGCGGTAAGGGGTTAACGCCAGCGTTAGCTGCGCCGACCCCTTACCGCCAATTACGAGGTCCCCTAGCGCCATGGTGCTTTTAACACCTGCTTTTAGCAGGTGTTAAAATCCATAGCGCTAAGGGACCATGGAGTTAATTACGCCACCGTAATTTACGGTGGCGTAATTAACGCCTTCCCCACTCCCATTATGCCCTATGGGGCAAAAATGGGAATGGGGAAGGGTAAATGGGGATTGGGGACTTACCGCCCCGCCTAGGTCGGAATGGGGCGGTAAGTCCGCCAACCACCATGGCGTAAACGTAGTTTACGCCATGGTGGTAAAGTCACGGCCCAGGCGGTAACTTACCGCCTGGGTCGTAATGAGGCCCTATGGCTATTGCAGGGGTACATCTGCCTGGGTGATTTCCAATTTACCACTTGTCATGCAAATTCTGTCAGCTGTTCTGTTCTAATGTCATTCGGAAATGACCTGACCCTTACGTATATGAAGCTACAAATCTCTCATCTCCACATTTAGTGGATATCCTGGATCTCCCCCATGGGATCGGTGGTGTCCACCTGGCCCCTTTACACACCAATGGCTATTCAGGATTTCCATCAGCATCCTGGTGAAACAAAACACCAGAGTGGCTAAAGCTTGTCTTAATCTAAGTGGTGTTTCTGCTTTCACTGCTGGTATCTTAATAAGGACATGGATCACAGTGCCAGGAGTGGATGGTGGTAAATCACATTTGATTGCACAATGCTCTTATGCAAATGCGATCTGTTCTTCCAGGAGCAATGAGCATTGTGCTCCACTGGCAGGAGACTTCCATTGGCAGTGCAAAACGCTCAGCTCAACTGACCAGTGTGTAAAGTGTGGTGGACATTGCTTGACAGACACTATGGATTCAAACTAGTGGTATGTTACCAACACTTTCATAATGTAGGCCCCAGTCAATGAGCACAGATGTTCCCTGATCCATCCTTGCCACAAGTATCAGGTAGAGAACTGCTACAGAAGGGGGGTCATTTCCTACTTGTACTGCTTGATAGGGAACATATAATTCACTCCAAAAGAGAATAATGAGAACATTTGCTAAAGGATGCTGTCAAATGGGGACTCACACAGATTTCACCCACATTATTAGCTACAAACATGTGTAACAAAAAATTAATTAATGTCAGAATGGTATGAGCACATGCTGTATCCCATAAAGCAGAGGCCTACATGGCAGTATAGTTTCTATTTTACAGAAATGATGCAGTGAATTAGAGCATAGATCACTCACCCCACCAGGAATTCAACCGAGAGGAGAACACAGTGACCTGCCTCAAATGGACCTTTCATTGGCATGTTCTCACTCCTCAAGAGGCTCGGACAAGACAACAGCTTGTGTAACCCTTTTCCAGCAGCCATTGCTGTGGCCAATGGTAATATCCTGTAGAAAGTAATCACTACATTCAACAGCTCACTACAGACAGGACAGGTTTACAAAACTCTCAAGCACTCTTGGGACAAACCACTCCTAGAAAAACATCTATGAACCAAAAGGTGCCATCTGTGGGGTGCAAATGCAGCCATCAAGACAAAAGGAAACTGTTCGGCTGACTGGATCTTACAAAGGCAGAAATATGTTCCTGTAATTTGAAAGCACACTGGACTGGCAGACCAAAAGGCCAGCATGGACATTTCACAACTGCCAAATATACCAACAGTGTGTCAGAAACAGGAAGACTAAAATTAAGTGTGCCATATGTAAGAATGACAAGGAACTAAAAGCAGAGGCCTACCTTTCACTACATTATAAACCGAAAGCTGCAATGGAAAAATAGAAATACACACATTCTGCAGCTGGGATTGAAAGGAACTGTTTACCAGTGAAACGCCAGTGCCTGTGACAATGTAATCTAAAGTCTAAGTTAAAGTTGGACCTTGATGGCGTGATGCAAGATGTTAAAGCAGGAAATGTAAAGGAAATGCAATATTCAAAAACGTCTGTTTTTTTGCATAAAGAAACACTGTGTTCAGCTCAAAATTACATTGTTGCATTATATTCATAGGCCCAGGACTGCACACCTACCCACTATTGTCTATCTATCTAAAACATATTTTTAAAGCCGCAGCAGTGAACAGGAAGTAATTTATGGTGGGTTGGGGCAAGCAACTGGGTAAATAAAGGCTGTCCTTAATGGTTTGACCATTCTAAAATACTTGGATTTAAAACTCAAATGTGTGGTCCCTCTCCCTGATCTAGTGACATTTGACAGACACCAGAAGGTGCTTCATGAGTCAGGGATGGAGCTGTCTTCATCTGCATCAGAAGATAAACAGACCCGGGACCAGTCATAGATTTTTAAAGAATATTAAAGGGATTTACAGCAGGCCAAAACCAAGAAAGGAAGCAGATGTTCAGTTGTAAGAAAAGACATGTAATGTGAAACTGAAGGAACCATATGCATGTCAATAATTGCCATAGGAATGTATGCAGGGTCATGCTTTGTTCATTTCCTCCTGAACCATACATCACACAATAATGGTACAAATAACAATGGAAAGTTTATGAGAGGTCCCATCTGTTAACACCACTCCCCTAATAATTCGACCTAAAACCTGAAATACGCTGACATGGGACTCATTTTGTTAAGTCTGGCACGATGAGAAGAAGTTAATATTGTTAGGTTTATTTAGAAATTAGAGAAAGTTGTCATGTTGTAGTTTTATGTGCAAAACTGAAATGTGTGGAAATGTAAAATTCATGGGTTTGGTAGGATCTATCCCGAAATTTTGGCTTGGTGACTGAAAGGACAAATCAAACAAAATGGGCTGGGCCTGAATTAAGAGGATGGAGAATATTTGTCCAATTCCAATTAAGAATCAATGAGCTGGAAAATCATCATGTATACATTTTTGTGGGAGTGGTTAAAGATTTATAAGGTGATGCACAATGATGAAATGGGAGAGGTGCCTGACATGATCTGAGTTGGAACTGCTGACAAAATTGCTGGAGGAAACCAGGGAAGGACTACAATCTGGCTGGGATCTATACAAGGAAATTCAAATAAAGGGATTCATGCTGGAGGCCATTCTTGACTGAATCTCGGGAGGCCTCTAACCAAGTCCTGATGTTTCCCCTGAGTATCCAGAAGCCTTGAAGATTTTTCCTGAGCAAAAAAACAGCCAGATATATTCTATGTAAGTAAACTTGCCCAACAAAACCAAATCTTGCTGGGATTTGTTTGATTTAATAGTGTTCCAATTATTTATTGGGTGTGCAAAGTAGATCCCTAGAATTTCCTTGGAAACTAATAATGTATGATATGATATATGATATGACATGATAAGGCATTTATAAAGCGCCTACACACAAGTGTTTCAAGGCGCGACGAGGCAAGGGAGGGGAAACAGAGGGAAGACAGAGACAGCGATCCTACTAGGCCAGGTGACATTGAGATCGCGCAAGTGCAGTTGAGGGGGGGAAGGGGAAAAGTGCAAGGGGGCAGTGCAGTACATGGGATGACAGTGAATTAAATAAAGATAATAAATAGAGTAATAGGATATGAAGTGCAGCCAGCTGGTGGCAAGTGCAAGGGTAAATGCAGACATCAGGTGTCAAGTGCTAGTAGGAGCTGTAGGGATACAGAAACAGTCCATGAGTGCAAGAGTTGCCGGAGGCAGTGCAGGTGTACAATTGGTGGGTGGGTCAAACCTGGGCCCGAAATCAGAGGGTAGTCAGGTAAACCAGTGCAGTATCAGATTCGGCTAGTAGATCAGCAAGGGAGAGGGGGAGAGAAAGCAGAAGCAAAGAGGAAGGTCTTGAGGTGCTTTCGGAACCGGAGATGGTTCTCCTCAAGTTTCAAAGAGACAGGGAGGCTGTTCCAGAGGGAGGCCCCAGCAGAAGAAAGGGATCTACCACCAGCACGCTGCTTCGAGAAGAGACTAACCCTGAGGGAGTTGGAGGCGGATGAGCGAAGTGCTCGAGAAGGAAGATATTTAGAGAAAGAGTTGAAGGTATTGCGGTCCCAGGCCCCAGATGGCCTTGTGGACAATGCAAAGGGTTTTGAACTTAATCCTCGCTGCCACTGGGAGCCAGTGCAGAGATTTCAGTCCTGGAGAGATGCGATCCCTGGGCTTGAGGCCAAGGACAAGTCTCGCAATCCTGTTTTGGATGAGTTAAAGAGGGCGGAAAGTAGAGGCAGGCAGATTTAGAAGGCGGCTGTTGCAGTAGTCCAGCCTAGAGAGAACCAGAGCTCTGGAGACAGTGAGCTTCTGGGGAAGGAGAGGAAAGGAAGGATACCTCTGAGGAGGTGCAGCTGGTAGTGTGACTTCTTAGAGACATCAGAGATGTGAGGAGAGAAGGAAAGTGTGGAGTCGAAGATGACCCCAAGGTTTTTGGCCTCACAGGTGGGAGCAGGAGGAGGGCCAAGAGCGGCCGGCCAGAGAGAGGCAGGGAAGGAAGGAGGGAGCAGGTGTAACGATGAGGAGAATCTCGGTCTTACTGGCATTAAGGCAGAGATCATTGACAGCACACCACTCCTGGATGGCGGACAGACAGTCAGATATGAAAGAAGGAGAAGAGGTGGCTGAAGGGAGCCTGAAAATGAGCTGAGTGTCATCCGCATAGCACTGAAAGGTGGAGCAGAGAGTGGCTATGCGGTGGGCAAGAAGTGCCAGGTATTAGTTGAACAGCCAGGGAGAGAGGTAAGACCCCTGGGGAACACCACAGGTAGAGAAAGAGATGGAGGAGAGGAAGGTCCCAAGTTGGACCTGGGAGGGACGATTGGAGAGGAAGGAGGTCAGCCAGGCCAGGGCCTGATCAGTGCTACCCAGGTTATCACGGAGACGGTTGAGCAGGATGGCATGATTGACTGTTTCGAAGGCAGAAGAGAGATCAAGTAAGATGAGGACACAGGGTGTGTTGGAATCAGGGCTGGAGAGCAGGTCTTCACGGATGTTCGGGAGAGCAGTTTCCGTGCTTCTGCCAGCTCTGAAGCCAGACTGATGGTCATGGAGACAGCCAACAGATTCAGAGTGAAGATTAAGCTGGGAGATGGCCAGCTTTTCCAGGAGTTTGCCCAGGAAAGGAGTGATGGAGATGGGACGATAGTTAGCCGGGCAGGAGGGGTCAGCAGAGGGTTTCTTAAGAAGTGGGTGCACAAAGGAGTGCTTCAGGGGGGAGGGGAAGACTCCAGTGGTGAAGGAATGGTTGCAGAAATGAGCCAGAGCATGAGCCAGGGTATCGATGTGTTCATTGTCATGATCTCTGCTTCCAAAAGGTCAGGGTTTTCCCAACTCCCTTGGAAGCAGATCCATAACCCAGGTTCCGAGTGCCAACCAGTCCCAATTGGGACCTTTTGGACCCAGTCCTGGCACCAGTGGCACCAGGCTCATAAATATGCCCAGTCCCAGCGCTGGAAGCGCCGGGCTCATAATGCTTGGGTGGACTTACCTTCAGCAAACCATGCTGCTTACTTGCCTGCCAGTTGAGCCTCTGATCCTCTTCTGTTTGGAACTACTTTTCCTGTTGGGTGGGGCTGGAGCCACTCCCTAGATTCAGAACACTGGAACTCTTCTGGAAGGCAGGAACTCTTTTCTTACCAGGAACTCTTTTCTTACTTAGGCGTGGCTGTGGAAGGAGACACCTAAGCACTACAGGAGGCTATTTAAACCACACCCGGTGGATGAATCTTGCTTTGCGTTATTCTGCAACCTCTGCAGCAGAACGCTCATCGTGTCTTCTGCATCCGGTCCTGGGCCTAAGGAAAAAGGCTTACCATCCTGAATCCAGTCTTCAGCAACACCTATAAAGACAAGAAAGAACAGGTTAGCATTCCGGCATCGGAAAGGCAAAGGCTTACCATCCTGAATCCAGTCTTCAGCAACACCTATAAAGACAAGAAAGAACAGGTTAGCATTCCGGCATCTGAAAGGCAAAGGCTTACCTACTCTTCGTGCGCTCCGGAGGTCTTCACACTGCATTCCGGCATCTGAAAGACAAAAGTTTACCAACTCTTTGCACGCTCCGGAGGCCTTCGGCGCTGCATCCCGCATCTGAAAGACTAAACAAGGTGCGTTTAAAGACATTGGGGAACTTTAATACTCACGTGCCATTACTCCTTTCCACATCTAATCCAGTGGGTATTCCGGCACCCTGCAGCCGCTCCGAACTCGTACCTGCAAAATAAAAAGACAGTTAGAGCGCATAGTGAAGCAGGCAACAAGCGCTTACTTACGTGCTTCCAGGCGCTTCTATTCATCATACGGGCTCCATCTTCAACTCACTTCAGCCCGTCATCCGCCATCGCCAGAACCCTGCAAAACAAGAGACATCATTACTAAAGACTTTAAAGACATTTGAATGACTCGAAACTTACCGTTCGTGCAGTAAACGACAGACAGCAGTCCTCTGAAGTCAAGAGGCCTGCGCTACCTATCCAGTGAAGAAACTGGTCACAGCACCCTGCCCCGAGGCAGATGGAGAGCTCGGCATTCACTTACCTAAGGTGAGAGCGTTAACCTTTGGGGGTCTACAGGAGAGGAGAAGAGGAAAGAGATAGGGACACCCCAATAACCCCAGTTCATTAACCCCATATTTTCTATCTGCAGACATCTTACTCTACAAGTCAGGCATACAGTGCACAGAGGTCCAGCCCAAAGAGCCAACCGGGTGCTACACATCACCTTTGAAGATACGGTAGTCGCCCAGTCAAGACCGGCACCTCTGCGAGAATCAGGTGAGCGTTACATTCATTGATGGTTTTGTAGGAACTGGGTTGAACCTGTTTTGATGAGACTTTCATAGATTGGACTTGTCTAGAATCCTCGTCAGGGGAGAATAGGGGAAAGGCAGAGAAGCATGGAATAGGGGTGGCTGAAGAAGGGCCAGAGGAAGAGCAGGGAGCAGACAAAGGAGGAGGAGAGGAAGAGAGAGAGGACAGGATGCCCTGGGTTTTAGAGATGAAATGAGAAGCCAGGGCAGTGCAAAGGGCCTGGGAGGGGACAGGAGAGGTAGACATAGCAGCAGGAGTGGCCAGCTCCTTGCAGATTTTAAAGTGTTCAGCCGAGTTGTTACATGCCGCAGAGATACAGGCTTGGATGTGGGATCTCTTCTTGGTGTGGACAGAGAGCCGGTATTGCCTTTGGAGCAGGCGGCAGGGCAGTTTGTCAGAAGATGTACCGGAAGCATGCCATTTCATCTCAGCCACCCTGCACTTGCGTTTAAGGGTGACGAGGTCTGAGTCGTACCAAGAGTTGCACTTGGCTTTGGGCTTCAAGCGGATTCTCATGACAGGGGCAAGAACATCAAGAGTATCAGATATAGCAGAGTGGAGCATGGAAAGGGCTGTGTCAGGGTGTGAGTCAGCCAAGGGGGGAGGAGAGGGTGAGAACGTGGCAGCGAAAGCCTCAACTGACACACGCTTCATGGGTCGGATAACCGAGAAGGTGGGTGGCAGTGCTGGAGTTGGCTTGGCCTGGGGGGTAGAGAGGGTGAGCTGGGAAGAAAGGAGAAAGTGATCACTCCAGGAGAGAGGAGTGGTCAGAAGGGATAATAGGGGAAGGTCTGACGAGATCAGAACATCCAGAGTATGCCCTGCAGAGTGAGTCGGGCCAGAGGGAAGAATAGAGAGTGAGAGAGAGTCGCAAAGGTCACGAAAGAGTCCAGTGGAAGGACAGGAAGCATCCAGGGGGATATTGAAGTCTCCAAGAAGGAGGAGTTGAGTGGTTGAGGCCAGGAGGGAATTCTCCTATAGCCAATTATCACGGGGTGATTTTGTTAAAATTTGAAATCAACAATATCGCTCCCAGTGTAGATAAAAATGTAGTCTGTTAAAGTAATTCGGTACTCCTATTTCTCATTGCTAACACCATAATTCCCTAAACGGAAAGGGGTACTTGTCAAAACAAAATTCCTAACTGTTCACCATTTCTCAGACCCTGTCTTAAAACATAGGGGCTCAATGGAAACTGAATTTCTGGATTTGTGTGCTGGGGCACAAAGGTGTCTCGCCAAATTAAATAAAGGAAAGTCCCTGATTGAAAAGCATAGTCTCTACTGAGAGAGGGAACGTGACTTGTGGTAGCAAAGGGATTATTCATTGCATTATGATGAAGAAAGAAGGGTTCTAAAAGTCTGTTGTGCTCCAACACTGCTACCATTTCCAAGTGTGATGTATTTGTGAAACTTATTTTGCCAATAGGAAAGTAATGCATGTTATTTAAATTAAACCTCATGTAAAGTGTATTGCCAAGTGTATGATCCTCTCTTATTTCAAGGTGCTACATGTTATTGAAAGTGAACCTTATGCAAAGTATTTTAGCTATACATGTTGTGGGGTTAAAAAGACTGATTCTTGTTATCCTAAACCAACCAGTGTTTTCAATTGGATGAAAAGGCAAGTGTGGGGAAAGAAAAGCATTTGTGCCATGGATTGAGGTGGCCTATTTTTTGATTTTATACAAATATTAATTTTCCTATCAAATAATAAATATGTATTCTTTATACACACTGGCCTACTTCTTGGCTTATCTATTGCACATGGGTGAGGAATCTACATGGTTCTATATGAGTCACAGACAGGGCTAGATTGAATCACATCGCATGTATATTGGTGTGACGCTTTTGATTGGGCCGGGAGGGGGAGAACTCCTTGTATTAATCGCTTTCCATAAATATATCTGACATAAAAGGGGGCTTGTGGCTGGGATCTAGCTTTCTGTTTTTGTTTCATGCCAACTTCATGGGTAACATGCTATTCATTCTAGTGCAAAGTCATAGGGGTTGTGGCAGGTTGTTCATACATTGTTAAGGTACCCCTGCTGGCTCGAACCCTGAGAGTCAGTGAGGTGTACAGAGTAGTAAGATTGTACAGAGTAATGCAAAGATAATCTGATTTGGTATTGATTGTTGAAATATAGTAGGAATAAAGTGCAGGGTTTTGTTCCTGTGTATAGGGAGATTATATGGTTGCAAGAGATTCACTTTTGAAATGTGTGCATTGAAATTGAAGAAGCCAGTAAACACATCTTAGACAAGTTATTTATTTGTACTGAGTGGCCAAAGATGGAGGCTGGGTGCTGGCGGGCTAGAGTGGTACAAGAGATTACATCAGTAGGCCCTGATATTTGGCAGGATAATGGAATTTTAAATAAAGTTCTAGAGGGGCTTTACATGACTCAAAATGTTCATGAGGAACATTCTAAAAGGGCTCAACTCATGGCTCAGTTATATTTTTATTTACAATGAATTGAAGAGTGATTGCAAAATAAAGAGGCCAGTATGCCGAGTCAGACTGGAGACTTGGAAAAGGCCCAGCAATCACTGATGCAATTGGAAGATAAACTATTGCAAAGTCAAATCTTAGAGCTTAAATATGAAAACATCATCGAGCAACTCAGAAATGAGTTAAAACACATCAACAAGAGAAGGTTGTGCAAGAAATGCAGTTCTCTATACTTCAGGACACACACACACAGATGAATGATAAAACTGCTAACAATAGTGCATTGTTGGATGAGCTTGAGACTGGTAAACAGTCCATAAATGAACTAAAACATAAAAACAGTCCATTCATCATTGAAGGGATTGAAACAGCAGTTTGTTCAAATGCATCAAGATTTAAATATTCTGAAGCAACAAATACAGCTGATCAAAGACAAAGGTGCTTTAAAGTGGAAAATGGAGGTAGAAAAGGGTCAGTCAGGTTCTCAAGAACTGACCAGAATCCAGAAAGAAAATATAGAGTTTACGGAGCGTTTGAGCCAAGCAGAAGCTGACCTATTACGGCCATCGCATAGTAGAGACGCTCAGGAAAGAGAGCTTGTCGTTTTATAAGAAAAGTGCCTTGAACATGTGCACATTACTCAGGACTCTCAGCGAATATGAAATCCTTCAAGACGAAATACAGAAAATAGAAGATTGATTGGTGGCTCAGAGAAGTGTGCTTGTAGCCAGCCACACCTTATTGTCAGAGTTAAAAGCTCAAATCTCTTGATATAAGCAGGACATCCTGGCAGAGAGAAACACATGTGAGAAATTAAATACTGCAATCCAAAAAGGCATTGAGACACCCTGACCAACTAGGGTGTGGGAAAGGGCCCTATGACCAAAGAGCAATGCCCATCCCATCAAGGACCTCATGCCAGTTACCTACAAACTGCCAGGTACAGACTGGAACTGACCTAATGCGTACCACTTATAGAGTACAGGGAAAAATGAGGCAGGGGGCCTTACCTATTCCTAGCCAACCTGACCTTATCTGACAATGATGAATATTCACCTCTACCAAACAGAAGGGAAGGGGGCCGAATCAGTGTTTCATTGGAGACCAAAAATAGTCCTTTGAGTACTTCTGACGTTGACATTTCATATGATGAGAAAATCAGAGAGTTAGATTTACAGAAAATTATATTGCAAAGAGAACACTTAGCCTACTTCCTTATTAGAGAAAAGCAAAACCTTCAGCCTTGGAAGGGCATGCTAAAAACCTCCACATATGCAGGTGAATGGGTGGATTCTCCCAGACTACCTTGAAGGAGGAATAATACACATTGGCAAAGGTCTGAAGAGGAGACTGTATTCTATCCTGCACCAAAAGCTAAGAAACGGCAAAGTGACCCTGAGAGCTCGCTGTTGCACAGGTGAAAGGAGGAGGCCAGATCCCATGATTCTGCAAGGTATTCCCAATCTCATAGATATAGGGAGCACACAGGGAACACGGGCTGGAGTGCCAATAGCAGCACTGACACCGAGGGTGAATGGACTCAGGTTTCGAAGCAAAAAAGAAATATCAAACAAAGAAAGGGTGTTGTTGAAGACCCAATAAGGCAGATTAAAGCCATAAAGAGCTTCATGATCCCATACCACAAGAACGCCAAGTATTTAGTGTTTCATAATTTGAAGTTAAAAATGATGCCAATTACATGGAGTTTGTGAAATGATGTTTTCCCAGGAGTACGCCAGTTTCTTTGCAGGACTGGAAGACCAGGATCATTGAAAATGGTCCACCTACAAGGCATCCATTTTAAAACACTTATCCACTCAAAGGAACCCACAAGAGGCACACAAGGATGTGTATAATTTACAATGTGGGGAGGATCAGGCACTGAGAGAGTTTGCACAAGCATTAAAATGTACATTTGCGCAGACTTCCAGGTGGGTGAATACAAATAGCAAGGAATTTGTGACCACATACTTCCATGCTCTTCTGAAATTTATAATTACCCAACTAGTTTGTGATTTACATGAGCAGAGGACACTGGATTGGGTAATAGGGTAAGCCAACAGGATATATGGGGTCCAGAAACCCACTGACAGCAACAACAACGTTAAAACCACCAAATAATCTACTACTCCTGGTGTTGTGAAGGTGAAGGAAGTGAAAACTACCCCTCCTTTTGACCTGGAGAGGTGGGGGCTAGTAATACTGCTCCAGTTGATAAGGCGGATGAGAGGCAGATGAGATCCAGCGGCCAGGCCCAATCAAATGATAGCCAGGCAGGGGATCAGAAAAATTACCCCTCCGACCCTGCCTCCTACGTAAGTCCTCGATACAAGGGTACAAAACCAATCCTGGATGTGGGTACACTCCCCTGGCATAAAAGGGGTGGGGGGAGAATCAAGTAAGTATTTCCTCAGGAAACTTCCCTCCAGATATTTCACAGGAGAGAAGTACCATTCCAACCCCAAACCTGAATTTTTCAAAGAGGTACCCTCACAATCCTAACTTCCAAAACAATCCTCCTCCTTTTCCCCACTTCTAGGACCATAGATCTCTGAACACAGGAGAAGGGAGAACAAGGATTGCAAATTATGGGGGGACATTTCCAATACCTTAGCTACTTTGCTAGAAGGGACAGTTACCCTTTTAGGGAGCGGCATAGGTATGAGCAGAGACATCCCTACAAACTAGAAAAAGTTACCCAACTGGTGCAACAGGTCAACAATTGACTGAGGACCTGGGGTGCATGCTGAGGGCTTAGTTGAACCATCAACCTAATCATCTTCCCAGAACCCTCTGTTATGAATCCGTTCATGTCATCACTCCTTTACCAGCGGTGACCTCTCCCCATGGGGCCAGGGGATGGCAGCCACTACCTGATCCTGACCCTGGGGGTGGCTAAATTTGGGAGGATCACATGGGGGGAGACAACCTCCGGTAAAGTATCAGGGCACCACCAGACAAGGTATGGTATTCCTCTTCCTCTATTGCGGATACCATATCCATACCCAATGCCTTAATAGCAAATTGTTACACCTCCCCTCATCCACCTAGGAAGGGTATTGAGGACCTTCTAACGAGATTTGTATATAAGCCATCAAAAGCTGACTTACCCTTTAAAATTCATGAAGGCACCTTCTCAGAGTCTACCTACAAGTGATTTAGAGCTGACTTACCCTTAAAGAACACTTACCCAGACTTCACATGTAAAACATCAAGAATGGACTTCCATTCCGATAACTCCAAGAATACTAGGATGAGAGAGATGAGCTGAGTAATGCAGACCAAAGAAGTCCAAGAACACAGGATGTGCTCTAGTTGTGAGCATATACCTGTGACCGGAACATTTTAAAAGCAGCAGCAGCTGACTGAAGCGTGCTGCTCGAGGTAGGGAACTGCTTCTCTTGTTGCGGACCGAGAGACTGTTGGGCTGCAGAGAGTGGCATGGAGCCAACGGGCTTAAGGAAGAGGAAAAGGCAAGCTGACTGCAAAACGGAACACACTGCAACAATGCCAGAAGCCGACACAGGGCTCTTGGGCATTTGCAGGTGTTAAGAGACACGGTTTGCCGTTCTGAAGCCTGAAACAAAGCAGAAGAGCCCTGCAAGAACCACGAGATTCAGAGGAGCAGAGGAATCATGGCAGCGAGATGAAAGGAAATGCCAAATGACTGCCACTAGCTTGTCACAGGAGAAAAGAAGTACACCAGCAAGAACAGTGAGTCCACAATAGAGAAGCGGGAACACTAGGGTGTGTTGGCAGCCATGCCAAATGCAAATGCAAATAATTGTTAATGAAGCAAATGAAGTACATGAAAGAGAAAGAGCCAGTGAGCATTTTGTTAAAAGTGAAAAAGATTGCGAGTGTATGAAATACACATATGAGAAAAGCCCCGGGAGGGTAATATACCAGGCAGGTACAGTAACAAAACAAACCCAAGAAAATATCGAGTTTGGAAGTGGGTGCAGAGTTCACATGAGAAAAGTCCTGGCAGGAGAGTATATCAGGCAGTTGCAAGTATGTGCATTTAAGAAAGTCCTGGCAGGAGAGCATACCAGGCAGTTGCAAGTCTGTTCATCTAAGAAAGCCCTGGCAGGAGAGTATACCAGCATTTGCAAGTGTGTTCATATAAGAAGCACACCAGGCAAGGACAAACTGAACAGTTTATAAGAAATACATCACATATAGTGGTCCTGAGAAGGATACTTCAGGACTAACAAAATGTCTGTGTGAAAGCAACCAGAAAAGGAGTGAAAACCTAGCAGGAGAGTATACCAGGTATGTTAACCCTTTAACTGCCATGGGTATTTCCCCCCAGTGCCAAGGCCTTTTTTGGTCTTTTTGGTATGTCGCCATTTAATGCCTTGTAACCTTTTTGTTACATGAGATATCCCGGCCAAATTTGGCCCCTTTTTTCCCACATGTAGGCGGTCGTAACGCCACCCAGGAATAATAGGTTGCTGTAGGGGGGTGAGAGAAAATAACCAAAAAGGGCGAACATTTTGTGTTTTTTTCAAAATAAGCGAATAAAATGATGTACAAAGAAGCTTGGGGTTTTTTCCTTGTAGGAGCTAGGAACAAATGGTTTGCTGTGCTGAATTCCCCCATTTCCTAGCTTCAAAGAACAGTTTGAGTGGAAACGAAATAATTTTATTTTGATGTGGTTATCAACCGTTTTGTGAGAGGTAGACGATTTTGGCAATTTTTGCCAATTGGACATGCATGGACGGAATGGAAGAAAAGGGTAGGAAAGCCAAATTGGAGGACAGAAAGGCATACATTTCTGAAAAGTAGACAAAATCCAAGTTTAGGAAGAGGTGATTTGCGCAGGTCAAGCAACAACTACGTAGGGAAAAATACCATAGATTGGGGAAAAAGCGGGAAAATGACAGAAAAAAAGGTATGTGGTGGACATGGTTGGCTTGGTACGGCAATGGCGTCTATGAATTTTGAGGAAAGCAATGCTCTGCTACATTCCCCTGACTCTTGCAGTTAGGATAGCATACATTTTTTGTAGTGTTTTACAAAACAAGCAATACCACAAGCCAAAAACTGAGCCATGGTACAGAGGAATTTTATGCTTATGGCCTGAACAGACGTACTTAGCATGTGTAAATCAGGAAAACCAATGTGGTGAGGAATGGCAAGCATACATTTTTTGAAAGAGCACAGACAGACCTTTTCAAGGGTAGCTGACTCGTGCAGGTTACAAAAGTGTATGGTGCCTAAAGCAGCGACAACATTTAGGGCACATTTTGGAAATGAAAGGGTTGTGTGACAAGGGGCATCAGCAAATGGGTCAAAACCTTATGAAAAACACACACACACAACAAATGTTATACCTTCCCAAGTTCCCACATGTGTACCGATGAAAACGGTACCTCACATGTGTGGGTGCACTGACCTGGGAGCCAAGGGGAAAGCCGAACACACCCCTAACCCCAAGTCTTTTCAGACATCTGAATTTCACGATTTTTCCAGATGGGCACACCATACAGATATGGGCCTAGGGTATCCAAGCCACCAAGGAAAACAGGGAACCCCATGTATTTCCGAAAAGAGGACACCCGTGGGAATCCGCAAAGGTCTGACTTACGCAAATCAGCCCAGAATTTATTACCCACACACATCCGCAAAGTCCGAAATGTGGGGAAAAAAACACATTTTCTGCACATTTCACTCAGCTCACCCACCAAAACACGGCACCAACAGCACATGGCCTACCATCCCATGTTCCCACAGGTGTCCCAATGAAAACAGCACCTCACATGTGTGGGTGCACCTACCTTGGCGCCAAGGGGAAAGCCTAAAACACAAGTAACCCCAAGTCTGTTCTGACAGCTGAATTTCACACTTTTTCCAGACGGGCACACCATACAGATATGGACCTTGGGTGTCCAAGCCACCAAGAAAAACAGGGAACCCCATGCATTTCCAAAAAGAGGACACCCGCGGGAATCCGCAGAGTTCTGACTTGTGCAAATTGGCCCAGAATTTATTACCCAGACACCCCCGCAAAGTCTGAAATGTGGGGAAAAAACGCATTTTCCGCAGGGATCGCACAAAACAGAGTCCCGAAAAGGACGAGGTATCACGTCCTTGGCAACAGGGAGGTAATCCCAAGGACGAGATACCTCGTCCTTGGCACTAATGAGGTTAACAAGAAAAAGGCAAAGAGCCAAGTTGTTGTTTTTGTACCAGTTGTCTTGTGGAGCAAGAGAAACTCAGGGAACTGGTATCTTTGAATATGCAACAGAGGGAAGAGAAATCCATGGGAAGGGAGCCACCCTCTGGAATAAGGAACTTCTTCCTTCTGCAACTTTTGTGTTGGAGTTACGCGTTTTCATTTTTTGAACATTTATAAACCACTGAAGGCCAAAGACAATGCCCTTTTCACCTTAGATTTTATTTTGTTAGAATGTGAGGGCCAGAATAGCATTTTGGGCATGGTATGGTTTTGCTTTGAACATTCTGACATTGACAGACCCTTAGTTTTGGTTTGAGGTAGGGAAGTACCAATTAGAGCAGGGACAGAGAGGCATTCCCCACCCTCTTTTATTTTAACAATAGTCTTTGACCAAAACCATGAATTCTTGTGTCCAAGTCTCATTCCTGGCTCCTCACACCATCAGCAACTGGGTGTGAAGGAAAGGGCTGACAACCCACAGGTTCCTGAGGATGGGGCTCTGGTCAAAGGGAGATACCAAGCCATTGAGGAAGAATGGAAACCTTGGAAACATCTCAGCCTGATAGTGACTCTTCTACCCCCGGGAAGTTAGAACCTGAAGAACAGAGGGTAAGTAGAAGAGATCAAAGAAAAATCCACTTTATTGAGAAAGAAATAAAAATAATCCCCTTTGAAAGAAAGAATCCCCAGAAGAGTCAGAAAATGAAATGTTCTCCTTCAGGAATGGGGGATCCCTCCCAAAGAGAAATGGGTCCCAAGGGACCATGGGTCCGACAGAGTAGGTATAGAGACTGACCCAGTTCAATAGATTGGTAGATCACAACTGTGCAAGCCAGATCAAACAGAAACTGTAGAGGTATCCTCCCCAAAAACTGTTTTGGAGAATTGTCTTCAAATACACAGGGACAGCCAATAATCTGGTGATAAAGAGGATCTCCCTAGTACACATGATTTCAAAATTGTTTGGTTTACCCCATTAAGAATACTTTATTCTTCCTGGAGGAAGGGTTTTCAGATACTTGCCTAACAGCAGTATTTTACCAAATGCACGACAAGGTCAACAAAGCTATCTCTCACACAAGTAAAACTTTGTCCTCTGTGGAGGAGAAATTCAACGAGTGTGAAAAGGCACTGCTGGAAATGGTATGGGCATTTAAAAACTACTGTCTGTTTTGCCAGGGGGAGTACATCATTGTAGAGACTCTTCAACAACCCTTGCAGTACTTACAAAGTGACAGAATCCTAGTGGGGAATGTAAGGCATTCCATAATTACTTCATGGATTCTGTCCATGCAAGGCTTTACAGTGGGGGTCATATATGGCCAAAACAAGAAGAGTCCTCTAGCGCAATGATTGGTGGACTTGCATGATTGTGCTCAAGGAAACTGCTTCAAGGATGAAAGTCTAATAACCAAAGACAATATGGAGGAATACCTAACTTCCCCACCCAAGTTCTATGAAGAAGACACTTGTCAGGGGATACCCACAGTTTATGTGGACGGGTGTTCCTACCATGTTGGCAATAACAGGGAACATAACTAATGGCTGCCATTGAGAATGCCTGGGTGAATGATACCCTGGAGTCCTCTGTTGGTTACAAAATAGGACCCTAAAGTAGTCAGGTGGCAGATTTGAGGCCGTTCATCAAGCCATCCTCACTTCGGTGCATCACCAACTCAAAGAAATGGTGATAATCACTGACTCTGACTATGTCAGGAATGGGTTTGTGGAATACCTGATAAACTGGAAGACTTGATGCATGCTTTGTGCTAACAACAAACCCTTAAAACATGGAAAACTGATCCAGTCGATTGATGATCTGGTGAACTGTACTGGAATGACCACATATTGGAAGATGATTAGGGGTAATTCCAAAATAGAGGATCCGGATGAGACTGGGAATGACCTGGTTGAGCAGCTGGATAAATGCATAGCTCTGCAGGGGATTTCATAGATACGGAATCCTTGCTTGGTGAATTTCAAGTCACAGGTGTAATAAGTTCTCAAACTCATTTCAACAGTGAACTATCAACTGCTCAGTGGAGTAAAGAAGCCCTGGATGCAGATGTGATAGCTGCACAAGAAGAAGACCCTATTATTGGAAAATTCTATCAACACATTGAAGATCATGTGAGATATCCTCCAGCAGAATCGGGTCATACCAGTAAAGAGGTTCTCCGGGTGTTGATGAAATTTTCTAAAATGTTTTAAATCCAATACAGCCTATTGGTATGATGATCCCTTTCTGGATGTGACCAATGGGTGGAACCTACCTCATTCTGGAGCCTGATGTTGAATCATTCCCTTTGATGGTTGTAGGGGTTTTCACACAACATTGGAAATCTTGCATGAGGTTGCCTACTCGCCACACATGGGAAAGGATCTCAACATATATCTAAAAGGTTGCCTTGTGCATGCTCAATTTCATCCACATTCCCCACACATACAGCTCCCCTACATAAAAAGAGATTGACACTGCCATTGTCAGATTTGAAAGTCGCTTTCATCAGGCCAGTAATTTGATCCTCTTGAGGAAACAAGTACATGTTGACTGCAATATACAAAGTGGGTAGAATGTCTTCCTGCCCCGAATTGTAAGGAGGAGACAGCTGCCGTGCTAATGATCAATCACATCACGGCCTCCTGCAAAGGATTGAGTCAGACCGACAAAGTAATTTTGCATTGAGGTGATGACCAAGATGTGTGAGATTCTAGGGGTAAAAAGAAAACTACACATTGCCTACCCCCAGGCATTGAGTGGAGCGGTGGAGAGATACAATAAAACAATTGTAAGCATACTGAAAAAGCTTGTGGCTGACTCTTGACCCAGTTGGGATGTTCGATTACTACTTGTCTTGATGGCTATTAGATCTACACCATCTTTTGCAAATAAAATGTTTCCATTTGAGCTTATGACTGTATGAAGAATGGTATTACCTCAGCATCTGCTTTATTGAATTCAGGAGCAGACGTTGATTAACTTGTCCATTACTCATGAGTACATTGAGAACCTAAGGAAGCACCTCCAGCATGATTTTGCTTATGCGCAAGTCGGCTGAAGGGATGAAATTATATTAAGATTTAAAGAACATGAAAAAGGAGTATAAGGTAGGTGACAATGTTTACATGCACAATTTACAGAGAAACCAGATCAAGGAACAGAACATTCTTCCATCTTGGCACAGAAGTTTAGAAATTCAGGACAAAATATCACATGTTGCCTATCAGATTTGCACCCCAAAATGAGAACAGATGGAAGTGAAATGAGTGCATATCAATCAGTTAAAAAGCTGTCATCCCAAAGTAGAACCCACTGAAGTTAAAGCCGAGGAATGAAACCCTGGATGAAAACTAAAATATATAACAGGTGAACTATCACACTAGATTTGTACAATCACACTGTGTCAAACACAACATTTTTCATTGCATAGTTATGCAGATTTAATAGTGGATTGAGTCAGCCTGACACATGTTTCGAGAATGTCTCTTCTTCTGAGGCTGGCATATGTACAATTTATAAATACATTAGTTATGTATGTATAATATCAAAATTGGTGCAATGCAAAGTTAACATCCCAAATGGGTAGCGCGAGGCAAGAAATATCAGGGGGTGATCCAAATCCATTCATATTACAATTGTACAGGCAGTAAAATAAAATGCATTAACATGAATACATACCAATTGTTGTAAGGCAATAATGAGTGAAGAATGACCAAATAATAAAGAAAAAAAAGGAGTCATTAGTCTATTAGCCATCTCATTTCAATTGAATGCACATTGATAGAGTGTGCCACGCCATGATCAAAAATATATATAACCAATTAATATATTTACCAATTCCACTAGTCCGATTTCTTGGCACCACTCCCTTTGGGAACCTAAGATTGAACCTAAAATGTGTTTCTATGAAGAAGCATTTCAGGGAGATGATAGCTTAATAAATTAAATGTCTGTATTGAACTTTTCATGTTGATAACTGTTATATATTATTTTTTTACCAAATCACGAACATCAGCCATTCGAACCTCCAACCTCGTGCCGAAACAGGACTCATTTCATTAAGTCCAGCATAATGAGAAGAAGTCAAATATATATTACATGGCCACTTTAGTGGCCATGTAGTTATGGTGAAATTGGTGTTTCCATAGGAAGAGCACTTTTTGGGCGGCTTATAACTTCGCTCCCGCTGGACGAATCCAAATTGCAAAGTTAGGTGTGGATTCGTCCAGGAGGGGAAAACTTATAGGGGAGGTCCTAAAATGTCTTTTTTTCCCATAGACTCAATGGGCAAAAAAAATTGCCCACTCCTACAGCCCAAACCGCTGGACAGATTTTCACCAAATTTGGACCAGGAGCAGCGGCTTGGTCCCAAAAGCGTGCTTTTGCAAATTTGGTGAAAATCCGTCCAGTAGTTTTTTTTAAAATGACCAAAAAGTAGGTCATAAAAAATGTGTGATATCTGTGTTCGGTCCGCGGACACACTTCCCTGTTCGCTCCGCGGACAGTGTCCTGATTGGTCGAGTGGCTTACATCATGTCCGCGGACATATGTCGTGTTCGCTGATTGGACGGTGTTAAGCGTGAAGCGCGTCAGATTTTCGGTAGCGCTCGCCATCTTCGATTCACGGACGTCCGCGGAGAGTGCGGTGAAAGTTTGTTCAAAATGTGTATTTAGTAGAGTGTGTTGGTGTGTAGAAGTGTTTGGGGAGGATGGGAGGGTATGAGTTAAATGTTGTGCTTTTTTATGTGGTAGACGTTCTTTTTGTGTTAGATTTGTCTGCGGACATCACGAGTGTTCTGAAATGTTCTAAATAAACTGAATGGGGGGTGTTCTGAGGACTCAATATGTGTCTGTTTTGTTCGCAAGCAAGCTGAAACTGTTCTAAGAACACTCGCGGTGTCCTGAAATGTTTGCAAATAAACAAAATGGGGGTGTTCTGGGGACGCTGTCCGTATTGTTCTGTGGCAAGTTGAATGTGTTTTAAGAACACTCGGGTTGTCCTGAAATGTTCGCAAATAAACAAAATGGGGGGGTTCTGATGACGCTGTCCGTATTGTTCGTTGTCAAGTTGAAAGTCTTCTAAGAACTCTAGCGTTGTCCTGAAATGTTTGTAGGGGGTGTCCTGAAGATGCTGTCCATATTGTTCGATGGCAAGTTGAAAGTGTTCTAAGAACTGTCTCGGTGTCCTGAAATGTTTGCAGGGGGTGTCCTGAAGACGCTGTCCATATTGTTCGATGGCAAGTTGAAAGTGTTCTAAGAACACTCCGGGTGTCCTGAAATGTTTTCAAATAAACAAAATGGGGGTGTGCTGAGGACGGTGTCCGTATTGTTCGTTGTCAAGTTGAAAGTGCTCTAAGAACTCTCGCGTTGTCCTGAAATGTTCATACATAAACAAAATGGGGGTGTGTTCTAAGAACACACGCGTTGTCCTGAAGTATTCTAAGAACTATCGCGGTGTTTTGAAATGTTCGTAGGGGGTGTCCTGAAGCCGCTGTCCGTATTGTTCGATGGCAAGTTGAAATTGTTCTAAGAACTGTCTCAGTGTCCTGAAATGTTCGCAAATAAACAAAATGGGAGTGTGTTCTAAGAACTCACACGTTGTCCTGAAATGTTCGTAGGGCTTGTCCAGAAGACGCTGTCCGTATTGTTCGATGGCAAGTTGAAAGTGTTCTAAGAACTGTCTCGGTGTCCTGAAATGTTCGCAAATAAACAAAATGGGGGTGTGTTCTAAGAACACATGCGTTGTCCTGAAATGTTCGTAGGGGGTGTCCTGAGGACACTGTCCGTATTGTTCGTTGTTGAGTTGAAAGTGTTCTAAGAAATCTCGTGGTGTCCTGAAATGTTCGTGGGGTTGTTCTGAAGACGCAGTCCGTATTGTTCGTTGTCAAGTTGAAAGTGTTCTAAGAACTCTCGCGTTATCCTGAAATGTTTGCACATAAACAAAATGGGGGTGTGTTCTAAGAACACACGCGTTGTCCTGAAGTGTTCTAAGAACTCTCGCGGTGTCCTGAAATGTTCATAGGGGGTGTCCTGAAGATGCTGTCCGTATTGTTCGATGGCAAGTTGAAAGTGTTCTAAGAACTGTCTCGGTGTCCTGAAATGTATGCAAATAAACAAAATGGGGGTGTGTTCTAAGAACACACGCGTTGTCCTGAAATGTTCGAAGGGGGTGTCTTGAGGACACTGTCCGTATTGTTCGTTGTCGAGTTGAAAGTGTTCTAAGAACTCTCGCGGTGTCCTGAAATGTTCGTAGGGGGTGTCCTGAAGACGCTATCCGTATTGTTCGATGGCAAGTTGAAAGTGTTCTAAGAACTTTCGCGTTGTCCTGAAATGTTCGTAAGGGTTGTTCTGAAGACGCTGTCCGTATTGTTCGTTGTCAAGTTGAAAGTGTTCTAAGAACTCTCGCGTTATCCTGAAATGTTTGCACATAAACAAAATGGAGGTGTGTTCTAAGAACTCACGCGTTGTCCTGAAATGTTCGTAGGGGGTGTCCTGAAGACGCTGTCCGTATTGTTCGATGGCAAGTTCAAAGTGTTCTAAGAACACTCGGGGTGTCCTGAAATGTTCGCAAATGAACAAAATGTGGGTGTTCTGAGGACGCTGTCGGTATTGTTTGTTGTCAAGTTGAAAGTGTTCTAAGAACTCTCTCGTTGTCCGGAAATGTTTGCACATAAACAAAATGGGGGTGTGTTCTAAGAACACACGCGTTGTCCTGAAATGTTCGTAGGGGGCGCCCTGAGGACGCTGTCCGTATTATTCGTTGTCGAGTTGAAAGTGTTCTAAGAACTCTCCCGGTGTCCTGAAATGTTCGTAGGGGGTGTCCTGAAGACGCTATCCGTATTGTTCGATGGTTAAGTTCAAAGTGTTCTAAGAACTCTCGCGTTGTCCTGAAATGTTCGTAGGGGGCGTTCTAAAGACGCTGTCCGTATTGTTCGCTGGCAAATTGAAAGTGTTCTAAGAACACTGGTAATGTCCACGGACATTAAAAGTTTCCATAGGCCATAGTTGAAATGTTTTACTCTTTGGGTGTGATATGCTGCGGTGGTTGGCCATTTGGCCATGCACCCAACACTATATGCCCTGGCCACAACCACCGCAGCATATCACATTTATAGTTGTTTATAACTTTGGGTCAAACACAAATTTATAAGGAACAAAGTTATAAGATACTATGGGTTTGATATGCTGCGATGGTTGTGGCCAGGGCATAGAGTGTATAATATACTTACTGTTTGGTTTAGTAACTGGAGTACATGTATTTCTAGCATGTTAGTATTAGTGTTTTGTAATTACTTTTTACATTGTATAATCAACATTTTTTTTTTGGACCCTCATATTTAGTAGATTACAAACCAGAGTACTGTGCAATTTGCTAAGTTTCTGTGTTCGTTGCTAAAATCATTGGGTCTGTGGGAGAAAAAAAAATCCATGTTGGATTAAAAAAAACCTTTTTCTCTTATGCTACAGTTTATTTGTTTGTTTGTTTTCAGTGTTCATTTGTTGTTTCTGGCTAATGCTTTATACATTGGGTTGTTGCATTTTTTTGGAGCAGTAACATATTATTTATTTGTTTGGATATTATGAAATTTTGGAGCAGTTAGATACCAGTAGGCATATTCTAACTGTCTATTTTTTTATATATTTCAGTGGTATTGATTTATCTGTTTGGATATTGTTAAATTTTGGGACAGTTAGATACCAATTGCCGTATTCTAACTGTCTATTTTTTTATATATTTTAGTGGTATTGATTTATCTGTTTGGATATTGTTAAATTTTGGGACAGTTAGATACCAATTGGTGTATTCTAACTGTCTATTTTTTGCTCTAATTTAGTGGAATTCATTTATGTGATTAATTGTTGTAGAATCTTTGGGCAGTTAGATAGCTTTTGGAATATTCTAACAGTTTATATTTTTTACTACAAGTTTACTTGAGGTTTAAGTACAGTTTAGTTATCAAATTTTAGTTTTAAGAACATTAAATAAGCGTTTGTAAGATTTGCTAGTAATCTCTGCTTTAGAGTAATGGTACTATCATTACATTCAAACCATCCACATTTCTTTTTGATATATACAGTGTATTGCCCTGAATTGGTTGTGGCTTCTGCGTGGTAGATTATACCTATTGTTGTGAAGGTTTTCTTACCAAGTGATATTTGACCATGTGTGAATCCAGTCAGCTTGCAGTTGTTTTTGGTACCATCTGCATTGTAACGTAGAAGCATTAGTATTACGTATTTACTATGTGTTTGAAATTACTAACGTGGAGCGATTATCTGAATTGCAGGTAGAACATAATCTACCATGGTTTGCATTTTGTACAAATTGCTGAAATGGAATGGATTCACAATTAGGTATTGATATATACGAAACGTTCATTGGGGATTTCTTCTTGTGTCACATTGTTTCAGAGAGTGCATGTATGTTTCCACATGTATGAATTCTGGAAGATTTCATTTATAGGTATGTTTTTGTTTTCCAGTACTTGTAGTAAGTACATTAGAAATTCTTGTGGATCTTCCTGTGAGTTTATAGTGAATTTCCCCATTCCAGCACAGTAGTCCAATTGTTGTCTTTTTCCATAAACACTATACGTGTTGTCAGGATTCTTTGCTGCATTTCTGTGAAGAACTAACATATGCATACACAATGGGTCTGTACTGTGCAAGTAAATGTTGTCAACAATTGGTGGTAATTGAAATAGAATATTCATTGCTACATTTGCGTAGCAACTTACACCAACTATATTTGAGAGTTTAAATGGACCCGGTAGTTCTGTATCTGACTGCTTTTTTTGGAGTTTGTCTTCCTTCTTTGAAGAAGTACCTGGTTTACTTTCCCTAATTGATTCTTTTTTGCTTGTGGTACTTGATGAAGTATTACTTTCTTTTACTCTCTTTGCAGGATTTGCAGTTACATCCTGTTGCTTTTCTGTTTGATTTATTCTTCTTTTATAACGTTTTACTTTTTGTGGAACAGAATATGTGTTTAGATGGGGAGTGTATAGTGAACGAAGTCTATTGTATTCTAAAATGCAAGGAATATCAGCGTTTATTTTACTTCCATCAAAGTTGATTAAAAATAGACCGTCAAGTGTACGTAAGCATGATAGTTCTACGTAGCTCATGCCTTCTTTAAAGACTGTGTTACCAATATCTATCATTGCTTTGTCTAGGGTAAAACCTTGTGATTTATGAATCGTGACTGGGTATGCAAGAGTTAGAGAAAATTGTTCTCTGCGTACATACATGTCTTTGAAGAGAATGAATCGAGCTGTTGAGCGTCCTATCCTTTTAACTTCTGAAAGTTTGTCAAAGAGTATATTGACAAACTGAATTTTGTTGTCACGTGGGTATGTTTGAAAGCCAACAACTGTACCCAGTGCTCCATTAACTAGTCCTTGGTCCACGTCAAGGTTACGTTTAAGCATTACTCCGCAATTTAAGGATAATTTTAATATCTTTTCTAAGCCTGCTGTGTTTGAGATTGATTTTTCTAAATTATTTAGTCTTGTTGTGGCTTGGTCACACATAGGTAGTGTCATACCATGTACATCTAGTTTGTCTGTGGCGCTAATTTCCATTATTGGTTGCATTTCTTTACTTAACATTATTTCATTGAATTTGAAAGAGCTTGCAAGAGTTGGCATTAAGGCCATACAATTGACATTTTTGTGGGCTAATTGTTCCATAACATCTGTAGCACATGCATTATCGCCATAAAGTGCATTAATTTGCTGGGTTTTCAATATTGTTTCTGCTTCTTTAGAGAGTATACAACTCTGTTACTTTTTAAGATGTTGGCATAAGTGAGATCTGCAGATTGCCGCATGTTTTCTGTTAATTCTCTGTATTGGAAATGTTGCCAAAGGTTGACATTTCCAATGCTGCCAACAGTTTTACCGCAGAGTTTGTGTCCTAATGTTTTAAAAATAGGCTCACCTTTTACTGGTGTCAATTGAAGAAGATCTCCGAAAACAATAATGTTTTTTCCTGCAAAGAGCTCTTCATAGTTTGTTTTCAGTACTTCTTGTAATCTGAAGTGAATCAAAGCCAACATTAGGTGGGAGACCATGCTCACTTCATCTATTAGTAGCATTTTCATTTGTTTTAATACTCTGCGTAGCTCCATTGCAGCTTCTGGAAAAAGTTTGTAATAGTCTAATTTGTTCTGGTGTTCTACTGGCAATAGTAGTAATCGGTGTAAAGTGACACCACCTATGTTGTAGGCAGCTAAACCTGTGGGGGCAGTGGCAACAGCTGACAGTTTGTTGTTTGTCAATTGTTGAAGGAATTTACTGATGATTTTGATTAGGAATGTTTTTCCAGAACCAGCTTCACCACTGACGTACAGTAGTATAGGTTTATAATTATGGCAGGAACATTCTTTATTTTCATGTTGTACACCATGTGCAATTTGTTTTGTTACTTCTTCAAAAATGCTACGTTGTTCGTTGTTTACTTTTCATTGTAGTATAGTTAAGTCTTCTTTATCTTCATACTGACACATGGTGTTTTCTACTTCTATCATAGCTAATTCTGCCTCATTTATTATTAGTGGCTCTCCAAGTGGTTCTTGGCTTCCTGTTACAGAAGGTTGACTACTGTCAGGAGTGTCTTTATCTAGTTGGGCCTGGAGTTCTTCTTCGTGTTGCTGTTCATTGTGAAACATTGTTTTGTATTGTCTAAAGTTTACATCAGTTATAGTGCATTCATTTGCTTTGAAAGCATCTTCTTTTGAGACATAGTTTTCTAGTATTTCTTCTTCTTTTCCCCATGGTTTAAAGAGTTGTAGCAGGGACATGTAATATATTTCTTTATGTTGAGGAGTCTTCAATGACAATTTTATATGATTAATTAAATTTGGTTTAGTGAGTTTAACTAAGCTGCCTTCACAGTTTGTCACTCTGTATTCACCTTTTTTGTCATCAGGTTTTATATTATTTTTGTATGTGTAGTTTTGGGCTATGTGGTATAGACACATGTTTTCCAAAGTATTACTTCTGTTTGGGTAGTGTTTGTGTCCAATAAATTGTTTTTTAAAATGTCTTGGCTGTTGGGATCATGTTTGGCTATTGTTTATATATCTTCGTATGTTTTTAGAACTCTTTTTCTAGATTTAGCTGGACCAAGACTTAGCCATACTATATTGTCAGATTTACCATACAATGCAGTACCAGTTAAACGATCAGCTGCTTCATATGATCCACATTCTCTATGGGAGAGCATTTTTATGCCCAAGCTGTATAATTTCTGAGACACTGTTTTATCTGATGACAGGTTATTCCAGAGGTCTTGGTGCTCTGTCTTTTCTGCTTTGGTTAAGTATGCTGCGACATATCGTGCAACTGTAGTAGAATTGTCTGCAATGTACTGCACATCTATGTTTGCATTCCATAAGTGGGCAATGATTGCATTATAATCATTGATATATTTTTCTTCTTCTTTTCGTTTTATGCAATATGTATTTTTAGGTGACTTACCTTTAACACTATGTCTAACTGAAGACATGAGGTTGTTCACTTGACCTGTATTTGTAACTGGTCTAGGGAAACCAAATCGGCATTTGGTGTAGTATTTCCCTTTGTTTTTGTATTTGCGACGACAATATTTGCCACATTTATGTCTTTGAAATTGTAAAATTTGTGCATGAAGATCACTATTTGTGGATTCTGATGGAATTTCACAAGTGACATATTTTTCAATAAACTGTAAAACAGTGGCATCACTGTCGTGACCAAATTTAGGAGCATCTTTAATCCATAAAACCATGTGGATATGTGGTGCTCGTCTGGCTTGGTATTCTTTTCTCCAAAAGAAGTGTTGCACTTCTCCAAGGGGAGGAACAGTTTTATTACAAATAAAATGTAGCATAGCAATGAAGCGATGGTGAAAATATCTTGAAAAATTAACAGAATCCAAAGAACAAAGTTCTCCTGGTGTTAGTATATCTATGTTTGTTTTGTTTTTATTTGATATGCGTAGGAAATCATGTAAATCTTCCCATGCATATTCTGCACAACTTAATGTAATAAACCACGTGGGTGGGCCAAGGTTTCTGATCATACAACGTACATCTCCATGACGTCGAAACCAGTACTCTTTAGTACCACGCATATTTGCTAATAGATTTGTAATATTTGATTGTAAAACCTCATCCTTTTGTTGCACTTTTTCTAATAATTGTGTAGCTGTCATATTTTGAAAGTGTGATCCTGATTTTAATATGTGTGCAACTCCGTAACATAAAGTTGCTAGTTCACTTTCAAAGAGTAGGTGGAATATGTATTCCACATTTTGTCTAAATCTGGGATCTTCAGAATACATCCGTAATGAGCGGGATTCTGAAGCTGATATTTGAATAGGTCTATTATCATACCTTCTTCCTTTGCCAGTAGGAAAGAGTAGAGGAAAAGCACGTGCTTCTATACTTTTTTCCCATATGCTGATTGGTGATCCTTTTGTTTGACGCATTTGGTATGTTTCCAGTGCATCTTCTATGGTGTCATTAGAGTATTTGATATTGTAGCAGGATCTAGGAGCTCAAATTGACCAGCTTCTTGTGTTTCTTGAATTATTTCAGTTGTATCTTTCAAGTTTTCTTCAATATTAATTTCTTTGTAATATTCATTATTCTCTTTAAGATATTGTAAGGATTGTCTAACTTTATGTAAATCTACCACCTGTTGCCATATTTTTTTGTCTTTTGTAGGTACTCCATTTACTAAGATAATTAAAGATTGCTGCATTGGAAGTTGCACTCCTAGAGTATGCACATTTTCTTTTAGATCTAATGGTAAATAAACTACTTTTCCACGAATGCCTTTTACCAATTCAGAGGGAGGTAATTTTGCTGTTTTTGGTTGAAGGCGTATTATTGCTTGAAATGGGTTTACTGTTTGAATTATGATGCTCTCATATAAATTAAGTTGTTGTAGGGGTTTTGGTAGTGGTATAATTCCAAATTATTTGTGATAGCACGTGAAGGAGTTTGGTTGTTGTCAAGTTTTGTAGTGCAGTAACTGCAAAGTATTAAGGGGTCACTTATTTCGTATTTGTTTTCTGCTACAAGGTAGAGAGCTAATTCAAACCATTTAGAATTTTCATTGCCTTCTATTTTATATGATAGGTCTACAGTTTTTGTGGTTCTTTTATAAAAAGTTCTGCGGCAACATACACATACATGGTTTGGTACTTCAGCTGATGTACTTTTAAATTTTAGTATTTCTTTTTTGTATGTGTTTAGCAAAAGGTTGCCATGTGTAGAATTGTTGCTAATTTGGTTTAAAGCTATTTCATTCTGTAAATGGCTTTCACTTCCAAAATATTTTTTCTGGATATAGTCAATTTCTTGAAGTAGGTCTTTCGCTGTACCATGTAGAAGAATGTTATTTAAATTTGCTAGTGCTAAAGCGGGAATTTTAGCATATTACAGTTTATAGACTAGATTTCCTATAGTTGAATGATGTGTTGATATTCTTTTGATATCATGGAAGGTGGTTTTGCAAGTAGTTCCTGTAATGCAGGCCAATGAATGTCCTTGTAGTCCTGTGTATTTGCGCACTGGACAGGTATCCATATTTTGCAGTAGTTTAATTTTGATTTTGTCTTTGCTTTTTACATATTGATTGAGGAATTGGCGTAAAGACGCTATCAACGCTTCTAAAATTAATTTCCTACGATAGGTTTTAAGCATTGAACCTGATTTCTCTCCTGTTTTTATAAGATTTTGAAGGACTTTGTGACGAAACATTTTGGCTAAAATACTTTTCTTGGTATGCTTGCTTTGCACTATATTAAAATTTAAAGAAGCAGTTTTATCTGTAGTGATAGCTGATTTTCTGTTAATAGTTTTTTGGTTTGTTTTACATTTTGATAGAGGAGGCAAAGTTTTTGTACTTGAAACTTCTTGTGTTTTACTGAATGACTGTATTAGCTGTTTTGTTTCAACTTTTTTTTACGAATTCTGCTAGAGATGGATGCTTATGTTGGACACTTTTATTTTCATTTGCTCTACCTCTGCGTTGCTTTCTAAGGACTTGACTTTTTGTAGGCATTCTTTAGGGTCTGTTGAAAAAAATACAGAAGGTATGGGTTGGGGTGTTCTGCAATGTATGTGTGCTGTGTGCATGAGTGTTTGAGTAAGATGATGTATGTAATGGTGTCTGATTGTGCATTGGGAACTACAACTAGAAGGGATGTGTATTCTTCAATTAATATGTTACTAAACTCAGGTTCAGATGACAGAAAAAAATAAGCTAGTGGTGTGGAGAAGTACAAATAGTAAATCTAATGTATACAATTAAAACAGTTGTTTGTTCTATAATATGAAAATTCTAGCGGTTGAGTTGGGTAATTTGTTTGTCCAAAAGTAGGAATTTGTGCGCCATTCTGGCTGTAAATCGCTGTTTAAGACATGGGGATTTTTGGACAGAATGGTGCACAATCTCTATTTTTAGGCACAGAAATAGCATGAATTAACTTTACAGTATGTTTGAGTAATAATACAAATATTATGGTGATATTCTACTTATTTTTTTTCTAAAATGAACAGTTTAATTCTTAGTTCTTCTTTGTTCTTCAAATTCGGCTGCTTCTTTTCAGGAGAATGGTCTTCACTGCAATTGTTAAAGAAACAAATTAGTAATTTTGTTTGTATATAGCATTGTTTTTAATTTAGATATTGATTTTTTTAATTGAAATCCTCAGCGCCTTCCTTAAGACCATTAAAACTATCTTATTCACATAAGATACGCCACACCAGTTCAATACATATGGTATGTTCTTAATGAACAAATTGTATTGGAATGAGTAACTGTAACAAACAAAATATCTTTAGTATGTCTTGTGAAATTCATAATGTACCACTGAATACCACTATTTCTGTAACTAAGCTGTTCTAGGTAATAGTGCCTTAATGTCATGCTTAAATTAAAGTAATCAAATAAATAAATAAATGTAATTGTATAAGTATTATTTTTCGAGATTTGAACATAGAGTGTGCATGCATGCAATTTTGTTTGAATATATGTAGTCTATAAATTTCATTTAAAAAATGTTAGTTTAGCATGATTTGATAGTGTGTGTATAAAGAAAGTAAACAGTATAAAGGTTTATAAGTGATAGTTGATTAAAGGAAATTGGAAAAAAGACAGTAGATTCATTTTACAGATTACACAAGCTAAAAGTCAGTTTGAAAATGTGTTCATGTACTGTACAGAAAATATGCATACCTGTAGTTTGTGTTCATGCATATGGATATGCATGAAGCTGAAGCTGCAAGTAGAAATCTTGGAGACTTGTACAGTATTTCTTGTAGATGGTGCTTGCCAATGATATGACACTTGTACTCAGAGAGATTCACAGTACATTTTCAGTGCTGATCTATGATGATGCAGTTAGATGTAGAGGTCTTGAATGTGATTGGTGCATGGTCATGTGATTTCTTAGCTACATCCAATGAGGGAATGGCACAGAGAGTGAAGTGGAAATGGTAGAAGGGCTGTTCATGTTACGATATGTCAGCGGACATGGCGCTAGTTCGCGGACATCGGGAGTTACATCTGGGGATTTCTGGGTTCAGAAGTCATGCAAATGAGAATGAGCACTGAAAGGGATTGGTCAGGAAAGTTTAGTGGGTGTGTTGTTCCAGGAGAGAGTTTCTCAGATACTCTTTTTGCTGAGAGAACAACAGATAGCTATGGCTGTGTGTTTCAGAAAACAGATTGTTTGGATTTTGGGAGATTCGTGCATACATTGGTTGAAGGTGCATACAGAAAGCTGTGGAGTAGCTGTAGATCTTGGATGTCCACATGTGGAAGTACACTGGCATGGAGTACGTAGAATGAAGTGGTTGGACTTGCTACCTCTCTGTGCTACTTTTGAAACAGAGCAACATCCAGACATAATTGTAATTCATTGTGGAGGGAACAGTTTAGGAATTTCTTTGCAATTTACTATGATAGAAGGACTTGGGAAAGTCATGGACATGTTTCCTAATTCTCAAGTAATATTTTCACAGATTGCGCAGAGACAAATGTGGCTTCGTTCTTCTTCATTTGGTCCACAAATGGAAAAAGCAAGGCACAATGTTAATAAGGCTGTTTGTGCATTTCTAAGAGATTTTGGCATGTCCTCTTTTCACAATGAAAATATTATGTTTCGTAGTACATACATTTTTTGCAGAGATGGAGTCCATCTTACTTATGCTGGCGATCAGATTTTTCTGAGAAATGTACAAAATACATATCGACCTTTTTTAGAAATACAGCATCCATTTTGAAGTAGGTGTTAAGTATTTATAATTTTTAACATACAAACACCACCCAAGGGCTCTTTTCAGAGTCACCACTTCCTCCCAGAGAAAAATGCAATGGTTACAATAGGGTAGCACCCCAATTTTTTTAATGTTCGCAAACTGTCCGCAGACTTTTAAGAAATACAAAGGGCCCTGCTTTATTTATCTTCACTTCTATTTTTTAACTGTGAAAGGCAGCTCTGAAAAGAGCCTTATTTTTTTTGATTTTAGTAATTTTGTATTTTTTTGGTTTTTTGTAGACACGACACACTAGGAGAGGAGGGGAAAGGAGGGTAAAGGGGGGACACCAACCACAGGGATAAGAAAGGGCAAGCTTAGAGAGGAAGATGTAGAGTGGGTTTTATTTGGGTAGTGAGCAGGTCTTCTCGTGCTCTGAGACGATAGTCTCAAAAGCACTCCAAAGTCGCTCCCCCCTGCAGAGTACTGTGTCACAGTACATACATACAACTGTGACCCTCGAAAGGTAAGGGTCATCAGAATTCTTTATGGCCTGTGAGGCAGCTTGAGGAAGACGCTGTCCCACAGAGGTGGTCATTGTGGTGACAGGATCAGAAACGGAGGATGAAGTAGAGGAAATCAACCTACTACGTTCTTCGCAAGGTACAACCTTGCGAATAGCCCCAGAGTGAAATTACCTCAGGTGTCGCTTCATGGTCGTGGTCCGAAAGCTGTACGAACCGTGCTTCCCGCGACTGAGTATCATTTTGCACTCATTGCAGATAACACGGTTCGCACGAGCCTTAGGACCATTCCCATAAATGGAAAATAACCGCCACACCCAAGACTCACGTCTAGTGTGGGTAGTAGGGATTTCCTCTACCTCATTCTCATCATCCTCTTCTTCCTCCTCTGCATCCTCACTCCTGTTCCCCGCTTCAGGCCCTTGGGAAGGTGGTGGTGGTGGAGGGGGTGGGGGTGGTGCTGAAGCAGGTGCAGCACCAGGTGGCAGTTCTGCAGCCAGGGATGCCATCTCGATGGTGTAATCAGCAAGTTGCTGGAGAAATAGCTGTGCTCTGAAGAATAGCCAGAAACACAATGAGAATAAGCTCTAGGGCGTGGTCTTTTATAGGGGTGCTTGTACGCGGTTCACAGACATGCGTGCTGTCCGCGGACAGATCGAACACAAAAAAGGGTTCAAAAAGTTTCAAAAGATATGTAGAAATTCAGGATTACTGTGTGGGACTTGTGCCATGATGAGTTTTTATGGAAAAATATTGTGGATTACTCGAAAATGTACTTTTAAATTGTTCGGGGACACGAACAGTGTCCGCATTCAGAACACGCGATCAGCATGGGTGCGGTCACATGATCCCTTCGCGAACATGTCCGCGAAGGAAGCTCCTGTCCGCAGGACACCAAATGCACGGACATTGGTTTGCGCATGCGCGTTGATGTTCTACGGACAGTGTTCGGGTCCTGAATTAATTAAAAGTGCATCACACATCAAACAAACATTTCTGGACATCGCATGTGTTCTAGAACAGTTTAAACTTGCTAGCGAACACTACGGACAGATATAGTGTTCTTTAGGACACTTCCATTTTTGTTTGATTACGAACTTTTCAGGACATCAATTGTGTTCTTAGAACAGTTTAACCTGCTAGCGAACATTACGGACAGGTATAGTGTTCTGTAGGACACCTCCATTTTCGTTTAATTACGAACATTTCAGGACACCGCTTGTGTTGTTAGAACAGTTCCAACTTGCTAGCGAACAGTACGGACAGGTATAGTGTTCTTTAGGACACCTCCATTTTCGTTTAATTATGAACATTTCAGGACACCAATTTGGTTCTTAGAACAGTTTCAACTTGCAAGCGAACAATACGGACAGGTATAGTGTTCTTCAGGACACCTCTATTTTTGTTTATTTATGAACATTTCAGAACACCCGCGCTGTCCGCGGACATCTACATTGTTTTTAAAAAAATAAAAAATGGGTCAAAAGTAATTACAACTCAATATAAAAATGTTACTTTATTTCACATATATTAATAATTTATGACAGAGAAGGTGAGGCAGAAACAGAAACAAAAACAGGAGAATTAGGGGTTTCAACATGATTGGTATCAGGTGAAGAAGGGATGGAAGTCTCATCAAAACGTTTTGGATTATGGAGAGGGTTTGGGGATAATTGACTGGGATATGGTGAGGGGGGACAAGTACATGTCGGACAATGGTATGAGGTTTTTGTTTTAAAATGATCCTCAACAAAAGTTTTCAAATTATTAAAATTGCTCAATAATAAATCAATTTTTTCTTTTAAGCTGTCAAGCGTGTTTTCCATAACAGTTTCTTCAGACATATTTTCTATTTTGGTATGCTCTGTACAAAAAGAAATGTATATGTTAAATATATATAAAATAATAACAATTAAATGGTTTATATTGTAAAGTGTGTACCATTAGCTTCACTATTTTCTGACATTTCGTCATGTGGGAAGTGCTCCTCTAGCCATTCCAGAGTACTAGACATTTCTGTGAGAAAAAAAATATATAATATTTTTTTTTAATCTAATACAGAAAGTTTATAAAGATATGAGTATAATGATGTACACTTACTATTTCAGGTAAGATATGTTCTGAGTACTCTGTAGGTCTGGTCTTGGTCTTAGTTGTGGAGTGTCTGTGAGGTAATTATGTTGGATGCTAATTTATCTTCTCTTGGTATATTCTATTTTAGAACATATTGGAGGTCATTACAACCCTGGCGTTAAGGGTTAACGACGGCGTTAACCCTTAACACCGGATTCCAACTTTAACGCCTGCTTTTGGCAGGCGTTAAAGTCCATGGTGCTAACCCGCCATGGTGCTAATTACGCCGCCGTAATTTACGGCGGCGTAATTAGCGCCTTCCCCACTCCCATTATGCCCTATGGGTCAAAAATGGGAATGGGGAAGGGAAAATGGGAAATGGGGATTTACCGCCCCACTCACCTTGGAATGGGGTGGTGAATCCGCCATCCACTTAGCACCAAGGTTGTAATGACCTCCATTGTATTTAAATGAATGGTTAGTGCGGTACATATATGGGTTACATTACTTATGTATTACTACATATAATATGTATGCTTACTACTTTGTGAATTTTTTAAATGTTATCATGTTGTGATATAACAATAAAACATACCCCCCCCCAGACTTTTTAGGTAGTGGTACTGTTGTCCGAATATGTCCGCGGACATCAAAAATGTTCGCGGACATTACATTCAGTAGAAGTGGTTCAGTATGTTCCATATTACATGTACATAAAGTCAAAGTTACTATTGTTAAGCTTTGCTACTAAAAACCTATGAAATTCAGTGAAAAAACTTTGTTAAAGGGACGTTATGGTTAAGTTGTGCTACTAAAAACCTATGAAATTCAGTGAAAAAACTTTGTTAAAGGGACGTTATGGTTCCAAGTAAAACCGAAAAACCCTTGAAATTCGCCAGTTATGGTAAGCTAAGCAACCATAACTCGTGCCACCACCGTGCACTGCTAAGACTAACACCCACAACATCAAAGATGACATATATATATATGAAACAAAAAAGAATACTGGAATCCAATCAGGGGCGCAACGGCACTCCGGCTGTGCTCGTAATGAAAAACTCAATGTCAAATCCACAGGCAATCAATGTTTACAGTGCAGCCAAAGCGTCCTTTATTAGTTGAAAGTGCATGGACAAGGAAGGCAGCAACAGTTTAGCACAAAAAAAGGGAACAAGGCGTTTCACCCTGCTCGGGCTTCGTCTGGTATGTGACAAGGAGAGAGGACTGCAGTATTATAGACAAAAGTGTGTAAATCCATCTTCAGTGTTTAGCGCTTAGGTGAATTAACTATTGAAAGACAAATACACGGCCATATTGGAACTTGGTGAATGCTCTTTCAGTGCCCTCATTTGAATCATGTTAATGAGAGTACAATGTTATAACTCACCCTAAAAACATCCCAAATACCAATTATCCCAAATGGGTTAAAAATTGATGATTTATATGGGATTATTAGTTATATATTTGTTCCGTTCAAATTTCCACCATTTTGGAAATTATACAAAAGAATGATTATTCAGCATTTTCTTTTGCGCTGACCAAATTTTGTCCACCCAAGTGTGTGAATGAAATACCATATGTGACACTAAAATAAAATGCCATGTGCTTTCAAAATACATATTATAAAAAATACAGATAATTTGTATATATTAAAGTGCTATGTGCTATGTAAATAAAGATGAACTATTGGATAACAAAGTGCTATGTGCTATCAAAAGTGCATATTGTGAAACCACATATGATTCATACATTTACCTGTGAGGCTGTGTGTTACCCTTGCGGGTGCCTCTATGGTATGTCTCTATCAAAAAGGTTTCAACATTTGTAAAAAGAATATATGGAAATTAAAGATATATTATGAGTGTTCATAATAATACACATGAATCCGGACCCCAAAGTTGATCTAGTATAACAATGGAGGCAGTGTGTTACCCTCGTGGGTGCCTCTGTACTGTAACTTGACCAACCCAAATCTTTGGCTTTCTAACCAAAAGCAAAAGGCAATTATTAATATATCCTAATCAGAGCTCAAACAATGTGTTGCCCTCCCGGATATTTGGAGTTAAAATCTACTATATATCTAGATTCCATTTGTCTCAGAGTTCGCAATCTGTCCCCTCCTCTTGGATGGATTCCCACTGAGTCAATAATGAAGTACTTAAATGATCTAATGTGATTTTGATGAACCTCCTCAAAATGTTTGGCAAGTGGGTAGGACATATTGTGATTCTTGATTGCGCGTAGATGTTGCAATATTCGTAGCCTAGCTTCCAGTTTGGTGCTACCAATATACCATAAATTGCATGCACAAGTAATCACATAAATAGCAAATTGTATGAAACACCTCAAATCTTGTTTGATCTTGACTTCTTTCTTGGTTCAAGGGTGTATAAAAACTTTAGTATTCATCCCATGACGGCATGCTTTGCATTTAGCACAGGTGTAGAAGCCTGATACTTTTGTAGTTAACCAGGTATTGGTGCTTTGGTTGGGTGACTGGAACATACTAGGTTATAGTTTGTTTTGTATAGTTGGTGGTTTTCTATACGTTACAGTGGCATGTGATGGCAGGTGTGGACTGATATCAAGATCTTGTTTCAAAAGATGCCAATGTTTATTTCAAGATCTGTTTTATTTCTTTGGCTCCAGAATTGAATGTGGTAATAAACCTAAGGGAGCAATCTTCATTTGGTAGATCCTTTGTTTGATCTTTAAGCGTGCTCTTTTTAGCCAAAATCATCTCTCGGGTTTTGTTACAACTACGGTCATAAGCTTTATTTATAATTGTTTTCTTATAACCTCGCATTAAGAATCTGGCCGCTGTCTTTTTAGCATTGGTTTCCCATACTTCATGCTCACTGCAATTTCTTTTCACATGCAAGAACACACCATACGGAATACTGTCTTTAAGACATTGTGGATGTGCACTTGTGGCGTGTAAAAGTGTATTAGTACTCGTTTCTTTTCTATGTAGCTCTGTACTTATTTTGTTTCCAATGACTTTCACCTTTATGTCTAAATAGACTATTTCCGTTTTGCTGTGATGTTCCGTAAATTGCAGATTCTGTTGATTTTGATTCAGAATGTGAAAGAAATGTGTCCATTCAGTGGCCGTACCGCTCCAAATGATAAATAAATCATCAATATATCTTTGCCACATAATTACTTTGTCTGTATGTTCCTTATGTTTGTCAATGGAAAAACGTTCTTCCTCCCACGCACCCATGTAAAAATGTGCATAAAATTGCAAAAAACCTAACAATATATATATTTATATATATATATTGTTAGGTTTATTTAAAAATGAGAGAACGTTGTCACATTGTAGTTTTAAGTGCAAAACTGAAATGTGTGAAAATGTAAATTCAAGGGGTTGGAAGGATCCCTCCCCGAATTTGGGCTTGGTAACTGAAGGGACAAATCAAAGAAAAGGGGTTAGGTCTCGGTTAAGAGGAAGGAGAATAGTTGTCCATTCTCAATTAAGAGAGAATAGGCCTCATTACGACCCTGGTGGTATGGTATGGACGGTGCTGGTATGGCACGGGCAACGTCCATACCATACCGCCTTATTCCGAGTTTCCCTCGCGGGTCCCTGACAGCCCACCAGATCTGACCTGGCGAGCTCTGTGGCACTCACGAGGGAAACACATGGATGCACAGGCACCGTTTTAATGGGGCAGAATGGGGATGAGGAGCCCGGCATTACCGCCTCCCGCAAATGGGCAATTACCGGCCCATTCAAATGGGAATGGGGAAGGGCAATGGTGGAAGGGGGATTTACCGCCCCTCCAACCTTGGAATGGGGCGGTAAATCCCCTTTCCGCCAAGGCGGTGCCGGTATTTTACCGGCATGAGCCATGGCGCTAATAGCGCCATGGCTCACTGCCTACCGTGTAATAAGGCCCATAGAATCCAACAGCGCACTGACCACATACCAGTCAAGATTCTGCTACCACCATGGAACAAAACTTGCACTGGATTCAGTAAGGGTTACGTTTGTGGTCCTAGTAGTTCAAGCAAACCCTTAGAATATGGATCATGCTGAACATATCTACAACCTTCCATTCAGTGGACCACACCATCATTCTTCTCAGCTTGCAAATGGTTCAAGTCGTGCCTCTCACACTGTGAGGGTTCAAGTCCTTTTTGTCTGCCCTTGTTTAAGAGTCCAACTAGAAAACGTCTAATCAGAATGCAATTCCAGACAGTGTGGTGTGCCTTAGGAGTCTCTGCTGTCTCCCTTAATTTTCTACATTTAGGTTTATGCACTTATGAAACTACTATTACAAAAATAGCTCCACTTCTTGTTCCAAGCTGATGACATGCAAATCTACCTAAGAGTAACGGGCCAACAAGACACATTTTGCAATGGTGTCATGCAAACTCAAAGCCATAGAGTAATTGGCCTATGAAAAAATGTCTCAAGCTAAATGATGCTTAAACTGCTTAAATTCTAGTATCTAGTCCTTGGTCTGTCTCGCCTATAGAAACACTTGTGTACAGGTGCTTTAAAAATGCCATATCATATCATATTGTAAGTAACCACCTGTCTATGCCCCCAAATCCACATTCTTTGGAGAAATAGACCCTGTAAAATCCAAGGTGGCTGGGATCATATCCCTCTCATATGCTGAACTCAGCATGAATTCACAGGTCAGCTCCATAGTTCAATCATCATTCTTTCAAATGAAACGCCCCAATCAAAATCTACGCCAGATGCCAAGAGAAAAATCCATAATGGTTGGATGAGCACATTAATACTCAAGTTCGGACTACTGCAATATTCTCCCTTTGGGCCTCTGCGTGCATCAAATCAAAATGGTACAAGAAGTCCACAATGATGTGGGTTGTCTCATCTGTACCTTAAGGAAGCGTTAACATGTCACCAATCACAAGCATACCTCGACTTTGTGTGCAGGCCTTCATCTCATTCAAACGTCCATGCTTTCAGGACCAATGCCTTGAGAGTCCTTCCCCATGCTACCTGAAAGAAAACAGCAAACAACACTGACAACAAAGAGCCCTGCATTCCAAACAGGCCAATCACCTGCTGATCCCAAAATGACACGCAAGACACGAGGGGACGGATGATTCACTGGAATCACGGCCCACATCTAAAATAACCTCCTAGGAGATATAAGACTTGCTGCAAATGGATGTCTTTCAGCACAAAACCATGTCTGTCCTCATAAGAAAACCAGGAGAAGCCAGTATCAAACTAGGAAGTGGGCCTCATATAAATAAATAAGGTTAAAGAAAAAATGCTTCTTTTCACAATTGATAAACGGGTGATAAAAACGAATTGATTCATGCAAACCAATGAATCTATATGTCAAAAAGGAACCTTACCAATCCTAAATGAACAACAAATTCTAAACATGAAATGAATAAAAGAATACCACGATCTATCAGAAAGCCAGTAATTTGGCATTTGTCTTTTCAACCTGTTGCACAATTCGTTGTCTCCCAAACAAAAAAAAGAGAATCATCCAAACCCATCATTGCTTATCTTGAATAACAGCTTAATGAACATAAGGAACAAGGACATTTTAACCTAGCATTTGCTGCACCCCCAGTTTCATACGTGAAAACACTTGGAAAAAAATGGATGCTCACATAAAAGAGGTTTGATTCAAAGAAGACTTCAGATGGTAACATATTCAAAAAAGCTTTGATTTCCCCCCAAAAAATAAAATGATGTCACTTGTAGAGTGGCCGTGGACTTCACTATCTCAATGCTGGCCTACTACACGCTCAGGCATACACATCAGAGGCGGTGGCAGGAGATGTGGTACAACACGTCTTTATTCAATCTGCAACCGAAAGGAAAGAACTCCCTTCACTCCTGGCCCGCCTCTCCCCTTCCCGTGTGTCTTTATCCCTCCCCACTTACATGAGACAGTGACGACACCACACCCCCCAACCCCGATACTAAACATGAAGTCCCACTTTAGTTCATTTCTTCAGTGAGCCGGTGAGGTTTCTTACGTGTTCTTTGGTGTCGCTGCTCCGTCTGTTCTTTACATTCCTGAGGCAGCCTTGGCGATATTTCAGCACTGGAGTCCTCTCTGTCACCTTCATAGGATGCGGCCCACTCTGTGAGGTGAGTGGGTGAGGGGGGGCTGGTGATATGATATGATAGTTTATTTATATAACGCCTATACACAATGTGTTTCAAAGCGCTTCAAGGGGGGGAACAAGGGAAAATACAATTACATTCTTACAGGCTATGAACAGTAAGGATGTGAAATTAACTATCGTACTCGGCCTAACGACATTTCAGATAGTGCAAGAGCTAAGACATAGATAAGGAAGGGAGGGGGAGAGTGGGAAGGACATGGAAACAGACATGCGACAACCGTACTAGGCCTGACGACATTTCTGGTAGAGCCGGAGAAAAACAAGAGGTGAGGGAGAGGGGTGCAGAAAGGTAGGGGAGGAACAAAACAAGTGACTATCATACTAGGCCTGACGACATTTCAGATAGTGCCGGACGGGAGATGGGGAGGAAAAAACCAGTAGGAGGAGGAGACAGACAAGGTTGCTATCATACTAGGTCCAGGGACAATTCTGATAGAGTAAGTCCATAAAAGAAAGTAAGGGGAGGAGATAGGAAAAGAGAAAAGGGAAAGGAGGAGAGAACAGAAAGTTATCAGTCAAAAGAGTGGAGAAGCAAGAGAGGAGAGTGAATACAATTGCAGAAGTCAATAGTAACACATAATGTTGCAATCCAGAATACAAGATGAAGTTGGGAACAGCATGATTCAGGGCCACCATGAGTACAAGATGAAAAGGAAGTCCATCATGAGAGTTGAGAAAGGTTAACGCACCTTGAATCAATGAAGTCCATAAAAGTCAAATCTAGCATTGGCCACAAGACGGTGATGGTGTAACCAGAATTTATCAGGACAGATTCCTGCAGAAGTAGGCTTGAGGGAGATGAGGGGGGAGCATGGTAGAATAATCAAGCAAAAGAGGCAACACCTGTGTGCGAGAATGGTGGGGGCACAAGGGAACATCACGGGGGGATGGGCACAATTCCGGGCATCCACCGTAAGTGTGAAGAGTTCCTTGTGGTGGTTTTCCTGTCACCTTCAGTGGGGATGAGGGATCCCTTCACTTGAATGACAGTGAGGGGTTCTTCATCAAAAGCACCCATGCTCTTGCGACAACAAATCCCCTGGTTCGAGGTCATTTTCCTTAGCTCTCCTACTCCAGTCCGAATCTCTCTTCATTTTGACTTTCCTTCGAGAATCTTGCTCTCACATCTGCTGATCGCCGCTGTATCTTTCGTCTTCCTGCGTTATGTGGGGGAGCCGGGTTCTTATGTTTCTCCCAAACATTACTTCAGACGGTGTCTTCCCAGTTGTGCTGTTTGGGGTGTTTCTATAGTCTCTCATTAGTTAACACAGCATCTTCTCCAGAGGTTCACCTGTGAGTCGAGTGATTTGAGTTGTGTGCCTGATGCTGCTCATGAAGCGCTCTACGGTGCCATTCGCTTGAGGCCACAAATTCAGAACATTTCTTGAAGTCCTGCCCCATGAATGGAGGCTCATTGTCCGTTTTCACTATTTTGGGGATGCCATAGATGGCGAACATTCTGTCAAGGGCAGGAATGGCGTGATGGGCTGATGTGGATGGCGCTATTTGCATGTCTCGGAATCGTGAGTATTCGTCGACCACCACTATTATGTGTTCACCTCCTTCCAGTGGCCAAAAATAGTCCACAGCGATTTCTTCCCACGCTCCTTCTGGTAGCGTGGTCATGCATAGTGGTTCTGGTCTGGTGTGGGGATTTATTACTGCGCATGTGGGGCAATTTTTAAGTAGTTCCTCCACCCGTGTGTCAAGATGAGGGAACCATAGTCTTTGTCTCAGCATCCTTTTTGTGAACACAATGCCCCTGTGCCCTTCGTGTGCAGTTCTTTTGTTTGTTTGTTTGTTTATTCATTTGTATTGCGCACCAGACCCGAGGGTATGAGGGCGCATGAGCAGCAAGGTTATTCAAAGCTTGGTTACAGGTTGCTTATAGTTTACATTACATAATTACGGTGTGGCAATGAGGAACATGTGTGCAGTTTGGCAGGAGATAATGCAATACATATAATTAAAGAATTACAAGAATTTACAAGTTTAAAATTACAAATTTACAGATTTACTTAAGGCATGCAATGCGGAGAGCAACCGAGTGCTGTTAGAGGTATTAATGGTTCGTGTTCTTTAACCAATGGATGTAGTTGCGCCTAAAAAGTGAGTAAGATTGGGGAGTTCTGAGTGATGGTGGTAAGGAGTTCCAGTGTTGAGGTGCTTTCACCTGGAAGCTGTTGCCACCCATTTTGGTGCGTTTAAACCTGGGGACAGTGAGCAGATTAGCATTGGAGGATCTGGTGGGTCTGATGGGGGTGTGTTTGCATAATCCAATGACGCGGGAGCTAGGGGATAAATGAATTGATGAGATTGGGCAGGGGAGGAGGGCACATATGGATGCATAGGCGCAAAGTATCCAGATTGGTGAGGCTCTTTGAAGGGTCATGATGATGCGAGCAGGTCAGCTGAACTCATCAGGGTGGAGCTCTGGTCAGGAGATAGTTGATTGATACATCTTGGACTATGCTAACATTTGCCCTTGTGTCCACACATACTCATTCAACAGTCATGATCAGTCATGATGCCCTGTAAATCAGAAAAAGTTGTTAATCTAACATCACAAGAGAAGTAGCACATAACTCTGGGTGCTCATATTTCATCATCATAAAAACATTATACAATAAAGGGGCTGTTTCATGAGTTCAGGTACTGTATCAGGGGGCACATGTCTGGGGTACCTCCATCATTCTGCTTTGTTAGATCTAGTGGGGGACATATTTATAGTATGTTAGTACAGAAGTAAATATACTGCCATCATGGTCAGTCAGGGTTAGGTGAGCTTGGAGGCTATCTGGTCAGAGGGCGCATAGCTGGTATATCAAAAGGGCATCGGGATGAGAGGCTTGTTACTTATATTTCGTTTAACCAAGGTCTCGGGATGCAAAACATGTTTTATGGTGTTATTGTGGGTCTGGGAGCTTAGAGGACGTCTGATACTGAGTACATGCTTAGCGGAAGGGTGAGGGGTTGCAGTTACAGCATCACATTATCAATGGAATAAGGGCTTTTAGTTCTCAGCCCGACCTGAGGTGGGGTAGGCAATGGGGGCTGAGCGTGTAGCGTTGTAGGAGAAGGCAGGGAGAGAGAGACCTTTTTTTTCTATCTCGTCTACGTTATATGGTTGCATGCACATCATTCAACATGCGAGGTAGAATTAAATCAGTGTAGTTGCATATACATCCAACATTATGCAAGCTTATGAACATGTTATATGTTACATATTTACATTTATTATGAATACACAAAATGACTTCTATCAGCATCAGTCTTTGTTACCATCACATCATTCACAGGGCTAAGGTTTTACATCTGGGCCCAGGCAGAGGGGGAAAATAGGTGGGGGCTGCTGTGTGCACGGTGGTACCTGAGAGGGGTGAGATGAGAAATGGCCCCGTAGCATGTTGGGCCGTATGTTCTCTACGTTGTGAGGGGCACACACAAAAAGCTTCGATTCGAAAATGAGGTAGAAACAGGTTAGTGTGTGCATTGGTACAGAGAAAAGTCTGCAACGTTCTGCATATAATATGACTTGTCTACCTAAATGCTCGGAGGATAGACAAATGCTACAAAGGACATTCTATTATACAGTCAGCACTCATTACATTAAAAATAATATATATATATATATATATATATATTGCAACACTTAATTGTTAATTCGTAAACTTGTACATTTTTGGGAGTATATGTGGATATCATACATTGCTTTATGTATAGTGCAACAAGAAGAATCCTTGATTAGTAATGAAAGGCTCAATCACACATTTCATAACTCTGTGTGTGGTTTAGGATAGATGGGGACCATCTTATTTCAATATGTACAATCAGTCTCATGGGCTTGAAGCGAATTTATCGTCCCTTCAGATGGCTTAGCTGCATGGGTGAAATAGGGTGGCACACAGGCTTAGCACATATGCCTGGCACTTCAAACAAGGAACAGGGTTAAGGGTTATGCACAGCATATATCATTAATGTGGGGGGTTGCGAGAGGACAGGACAGGTTTTATGGAAGCAGCTTGTTTTTCACAGACCCCAGCTTCAGCCCGGTCATCTGCAGGTCAATGATGGACTGCGGAAGGTGGAAGATACAGTGTTTGCAATGTAGCTTGTTCGTTCTTAGTCTCCCGTGAGAACAGGCCTGCAGCAGAGACGCCAAGGGGGTGAGGGAACCACTGGGTTCGCTGTGCGCGGTCAGGAGGGGAGAGCTGCAGCCCTGCAGTCTGCTTGTGTTAGTGAGGCCTAAATCGGTTATTTTCAAAATGGAGTCTATGGGTGTCACAAAAATGGATTTGGTACTATGCTGCAGGATGAGCCATGCAGCCCCATGTGTCGGCCCGCAGCCATCCCGCTTCATTGGGCCCAGGTGAATGAATGGCTGTTGGGCGAGTCATAGGCTGCATGTTGTTGAGGAATGGAGGGGAGGGGGGCCCTAAAGACCTTTGCTCCCATACACTGGCCTACTACACGCTCGGCCATACACATCAGAGGCGGTGACAGGAGATGTGGTACAAACCGTCTTTATTCAATCTACAACCAACATGAACTAACTCCCTTCGCTCCTGGCCCGCCCCTCCCCTTCCCATGTGTCTGTATCCTTCCCACGTGACATGAGGCAGTGACAACACCAAATCACTGTAATGAACATTTGCTTTTACACATTTCCACTGCTTACATAGAAAGGGTAAATGCTCCCCAAAACTGACACTAGCAATGTTTAGTAGGTTTAAATCCCTAAATGAAATGTTATTTTTCTCTGTCATGTGTGTATCCACTACCTGACAATTCTCATTACATTTCCAGCAGATGATACCACGTGTCCCAGCCTTACATTCCAAAGAAGCTTAGATTCACCAGACAAAAGAGGGAGAACCAGTGATTGAGACAGGTTTTGGCGTGGGTGAGAGGCGTAAGGCTTCATGGGGCAACAGTCAATTACATTTCACTACTCCGTGGAACTGCGTACACATCTGAAAGGAGGGGGCTGATCGCAGCGCTCATTCCCTCCCCAAAGCTCTGCCACTCGTGACAATGATGCATCTGTGATTACTTTCTGTGATTACTTCCACCCCTTCGCGAAACATATGCAAATGATTGAATCATTGCAAGTATCGATTACCTTTCAAAAACCACCGAAATAATGCTGTAGCTTGAAGCAAATACACTCCAAACATTGGGGTGTTTCTGTTCTAGTGGAAAATAGCATCACATATTCACATTAATAAAAAATGGCAGATTAGCCCACTTGAGCCATTTTAACTAAATGAATAGATGCAAAATGTTCACACTTCATAGCTGACATGAATATTCATCCAAAAATCAGATGTGCCAACAAGAACAATATGGCTGGTACAATTAGTAAGGAGCGGAGTACATGGAGGTACATGGAAAATGGTGCAGATAGATTGAATTGAGTCCAAGCAGAAGAAAATGAGGTAACCGGTTATTAGTGAGAATTATCATTTCAGTGCTAAATCTCCCACCTTAGAGACCCCCATTTCTTTTGCTGGACTTTAGGACTTTTTAATTTTAACCCTGGATTGAGTGAGACCTTTGTCTTGTGTTTTGACCTGATTTGGATTATGTGTTTCCTTTGTTTTTGGAGTCTGATAAACTCCATAGGCATCTACTTTTTGTATGGTGACGCATGGCGCCTTCAGTGCAGTGTCACCAAGGAATCCTTTAGATTAATCATGAGGTTGACATTCCTTTTCTTGAGTGAACTACTGTTCCCAAGAATAGTACAATTCTAAGTGAAATTGACTTTACTTACCTTTTCTCTTTGTGGGTCCAGCACACACCATTTTATGTGGAGTGCTGGGGGGTTACTTCATTAGACCCTTATCCTACCTACACATGTAACATGTTTTATGTTACCTTCACTACTTTAAATGACTGGTGGCAGTGGTTTAATGGTCCTACCATTGTGCATTTCTACCGCAGGCTGAATCCTCAGCTGCAGTATAGCCCCCATGGGTGATCATTTTTTCACCATTTTCTGTTTGTGAGGTTTTTCTTGGGTTTTATTCTGCGCACCAAGCCAGGATTGAACCCTTTGTTCATTTTGCCTTTGGAAGGCTTCAGTACTGAAACCCACCTCTGGCTCCAGTGCGTCTGGAAAGGCAGGAAGTGAGTGAGGTTCCCAAAACTCCCCTGTCCTTTGTCTTTAGGAATATCTTAATGAGCCCAGTCCTGTTTGGCTGTCCTTTCAGGATAGCCACCCTGCTGTTTGAGTGACAGCTTGGCTGTGCATGAATGGGAGACACCTGCTTAAAAGACAAGGGTTTTGGGTCTACAGGCAGAGTCGACCACTGGGAAGAACACCTGACGAAGCTTGCTGCATCCTCCTGGACCTTTGAATTGCCCGGTGAAGCCCTGCTGCTGTGCTGTAACTCCTTTTTCTGATCGTCAAGAGAAGCACTGGAAGGGACGACTTCTTCCCTTGGGTTAGTGGGACTAACTAACCCCGAGGCAAACTCCACTGGACCATCTTCCCGACTGGCTGTACTTCTATGCTGCTGCAGCGACCGAGTGCCAGGGGTCGAGAAATTTGTAGTCGAGTGAAACATCTGCAATCCGGCCCGAATCTCCAGGAGTCTCCCCAGGACCCTCCAGAAGCAGGATGACCAGAGTTTGAGTCCCCTTAACAGAGTGCAGGACTCAAGGAGTGAAGGAGGCCCAACCGGTGTCCAAGATCCACGGTTATGCTGTTTACTGAGCACTGAAACCGCAAAGGGCTGCTGATCTGGAAAGAGCCCCTAGCTGCCGCCGACCTCCAAATTGCTGCTGCAGGAGTCCTTCAGACTTCCTTCATCTTGTCCCCACAACTGAGGCCCGGGAAGCCAGCTGGACCACTGTTCTTCTAAACAAAGGTACTGTTCCGACTTGGGGTACTTACCTCAGTGTCTTTGATTGATTGATTGATATTTTATTTCTATTGCGCTCGTACACAAGTGTTTCAGAGCGCGACAAGGCAAGGGAGGGGAACCGGGGAGAACAAAACAGCGATCTTCCTAGGCCCAGTGACATTGAGAACGTGCAAAAACCTTTACCTTTAGCTTTGCTCTTCTCAGTGGAGACTTGCAGTAGCTACTTTGTTAGAGTTGATTTCAGCTCTACCCTTCACATGTGTAACTAGTGACATTACAGTGATTAGTCTTCAACAAACTCTCTAACTTTGTGCAAGACTTTGTTATCTAGGAAGTGCCTCAGCTCCATAGACTGTGCTCCAATTGACTTTGGCTGTCCTAGCTCCCTGCAGACTCTTCTAGTCCAGTTGACTTTGATATTTACTCTCCCTCAGAGGTGATAACTTGGTTTTAAATTATTATTGCTGGGAATGGTTTTTGTCTAGACTTCATTGGACGATTTAAGTGCTCACATGCTCAGAGAACTTGTTTAACCTTTTCCCTTCCCTTAACCTTTCCTTTCTATGAACCTCAGAATCTACAAAGTGTGCTAGGCATATATAAATGCCTTTACTGTCCTAGTTAGTGAAGTCACATGCGGGTGTAGGAAGTGTGTTTAAAGCATCTTTAGCGAGTATCTATGTATTTGTGTTGATTCTGGAAAAGTATTTTAAAGTATATTTGATTGTTACATTTAGTGCCCTTTTTAAAGAATGTGTATTTAAAAACTGATATTCAATGAATATATAACTATTTATAACGAAAACCTTGAGTGTAAGTGTTACTTGGTTACTTGTATTTGCGAATGTCATTGCTACAGCTCTACAGCTCACATTTACCCCTCTTGAGAAAAGCCTGGCTGCTCAGTCACACTACCAACTTGGGTAGTACAGGCCTATACCAAAAGATGGGTTACCTAATACCAAGAGGACAAGTGTTGTGTAGTCTCCCACAGGGTTACTAGATCAATTCTTGCCTAACACCGGTTGGGTATCACAATGATTATTACTGGTGATTTATACCATGCTTAATACTAGACTCTTCCAGCTTCTCAGTGCAGGGCCTGGGATCTAACCTATCCTGCATGACATTGTCTTGTTCCCAAGGTCAGCACATTGTCCCTGGACCTTTCACACAGATATGATTACAGAGATATGATTTTCTTACAGTGCTCTTGTATAGATCAAAAATAAACAAAGCATGATAACTTGCATGTAAAATAGTATAGGTTCGTACCTTAAAGGAGTAAAACAACCAGCCAAAGTTTAAAAAAACTAGAAGCATCTCCTAGCAGGTGGCAAAGTGCAAAGATCACAGATAACCCAAAGAAAAGTGCAAGAATAGAGACCAACTCTTTAAGAGTTACGCTCACCTGACTCCCACGGAGGCGCTGGCCTGGTTCGCGCTGCTGTGACCTCTTCTAAGGTGATGCGCAGGGTTCGGAAGACGGACTGGACCGGGCCCCCAAATCTGGCTTGTCTGGCTCACAGAAGTATCCTTCTGTAGGCGAAAATAGGGGATTAACTGTCTGCGGGGTAATGCAATCGGCCTCCCACTTTCCCCTCTCACCCTCCTTGAAACCCTTCTGTGATTTCTCGTAGCGTCTCACCTTAGGGTCTGGAAGGACGAGCTCTCCACCCTGCTTCTGATGCAGGGGCACGTTGGTATCCAGTTACTTCACTGGATTTTCGGATTGGTGAGAACCAAACTTGCTTGGCTTCCAGGTAAGTTTTTTGATAAGAGGTTCCCCTTGTGTCCATGCATTAATGTACTAATGCTAGTGTCTTTTTCCCCATAGGGGCCGGGGTACGGAATGCCGGGGAACAGGCACCAACCCGAGATGATAGGTGAAATCCTTGTAGAAATCAGGTAAGTCTTTCATGAGCGTTTTTTGGTAATGTCTTTTCATTCGCTCATTGACGCTGATGTCTTTTTTTCCCCTTAGGGGACGGGGTCCGGAAATGCCAGGATGCGGCGCGGACCCGAAATGAAGAGGGAATGAATCAACAGGTAAGTCTTAACATGGAGATTTAGCTTTCCTTATTCCCCTTCTCTCTCTTACCTTTTGTTCTGGTCTTTTTCTCCCTAGGCGCTGGGGCGTGACTGCGAATCCGGATGATCGCTGCTGAACATGGAGGCGCCCTGTAAAGGTTAGTGGAATGCGGCGCTGCAGCGATCAACGCGATGAGCTTTTAAATTAAAGTCTTCCTTTTCAGGATTGTCGGCGCAATGTCTCCGGGATGCGGAAATTTAGCAGGTAAGGACTTTTCCTTCTTCTGTTCTCTTCTTCTCTTCCTTTGCAGGTGATCCAGGATGCTGGCAGGCGTGGCAGAAGTCAGGATGCAGGAGCAGACACGGTGAGCGTCCAGCTGCTAGATGCAGAACAACGCGAAGCACGTGTGGCTGTTCGGGTGGGGTTTAAATAGCCTTGGAAGAAGTTCCAGGTATGTATCCTTCCTCCAATCAGGTATGTATCCTTCCCCGACCACGCCCGGATGGTAAATTAGTCCCACAGGTAAAGTAATTCCTTTCAGGCCTCAAGGAGGCTGGGATCCTGCAGCATGGTCTGCATCAGGTAAGTGCACCCAAGCATTCCCATAATGAGCCTGGCACCATAGGCGCCAGGACACTGTCCAAAGGGCCCCTATATGGGGTTGCTGGGTCCTTCCTTGGGGACTGGATGTCCGCTTTCGGGGACGCCGGGCTTGAACCGGCTCCCCGGGAGCGGGCATCATGACAGCACTTCCCCCCAAGGCCCCTCCCAAGGTTGCTCCCTCCGGGGGTTTTGGTTTGTCTGGGAAGAGTCGGTGGAATTTCTTGACTAATCGAGGTGCATGCACATGGTCGCTGGGTTCCCAGGACCTCTCCTGAGGTCCGTACCCCTTCCAATCAATTAGGTAGAACAGTTTTGACCTAAACATTTTTGAGTCTAAAATGTTCTTCACTTCGAATTCGGGCTCCCCATCTATTAGAATAGGTTCTGGAGGTTTGAGTAGTCGGGTTCCGGGTACCACTGGTTTCAGAAGTGACACATGAAAAACAGGGTGAATTCGCATATTAGCTGGTAAATCAAGTTTAACAGCCACTGGGTCAATTATTGCCATAATAGAATAAGGTCCCAGATATTTTAGGTTAAAAGTTCGAGGCCCTTTGAGTCGTAAATGTCTGGTAGCTAACCACACTTGATCCCCAATCTGATACGGAGGTGCTTCACTCCGATGTAGATCAGCATTCTCCTTGTATTTTCTCTTGGCTTGTTGTAAATGCGTAGTTGACTCTTTGAAGGCTTGGGTAATTGTAGAATGCAGATGTTCTACTGCAGGCATCTCCAGGTTCTGAGGTGAGTCAAGGTTTGAGGTTCGAGGCTGATGTCCAAACAAAGTATAAAAAGGACTGTGGCCAGTTCCAGAGTGTACCGAATTATTATATGCGTATTCGGCTATCCAAAGAATGTCTTTCCAGTTGCTTTCAGATTGCTTTAACATACACCGTAAGTACTGTTCAAGAGTCTGATTTGTCCTCTCTGTCTGACCATCGGTCTGAGGGTGGTGACTGGTCGATAATCTTACGTCGATCTGCGCCATTTGACAACATTTGCGCCAGAAGTGGGAAATGAATTAGCTTCCCCGGTCAGAGATTAGTCTAGATGGAAATCCGTGTAGCCGAACAATATTTTCGAGGAATTCTTTGGCTAGGACAGAAGCTGAAGGTAAACCTTTCAAAGGAATAAAGTGGGCCATTTTGGAAAACAAATCCACAATTACCAGAATAGTATTGTACCCCGAACAAGGATGCAGGTCCGTAATAAAATCCATTGATAGGGTGTGCCAGGGTGCTGGTGGTATGTCTAGAGGTTGAAGGAGACCGGCTGGTCTTTTCTTTTGACGTTTATTTTGGGCGCAAACACCACAGGACATCACAAAATATTTAACATCTTTTCGCCAAGAGGGCCACCAAAATTGTCGTTTCACCTTTTCCTCTGTCTTGGCAATACCGGGGTGTCCCTCTATTAATGTATCATGATTAACTGGAAATAACTAGTTCGTGTAATTCCTTATGTGGCAGGAATAAGCGTCCTTGGAAATAAGGTAAACCATTATCTATGGTAAAGTCTGATCCCTTTTGTATCCATTCCTGTAAGGTTGTAGGGTCCAGGAGTTGTTTCACTCTGGCTTGAATGTCTTCAAGCGTCTGTAACGAAGTCATGCCTAGAATCCTCTGTTCGGGAATTATTGGTACTGGTTCTGAGTTTGTATCAAAATCTCCCATTCCAATTCGGGATAAGGCGCCTGCTTTGCCATTCTTGCAGCCAGGTCGATAGGTAATCACGAAATCAAATTCAGCGAAAAACAACGCCCATCGGAGCTGCCGTGATGACTGAGCCTTGGCGGTTTTCAAATACTGTAAATTCCGGTGATCAGTGATCACTGTGATGGTATGTCGAGCGCCAAGCAGATAATTCCGCCAGGCTTTAAAAGCGGACTTAATGGCTAACAGTTCTTTGTCCGTGATTGCATAATTAACCTCGGGTGCCGAGAATTTTCTGGACCAAAATGCTACGGGATGCAGTTGGTTGGTTTCGGGATCTTTTTGGGACAGGACAGCTCCCATGGCTAGGTTGGATGCGTCAGTCTCGACGACATAAGGGAGATCTGGACGCGGGTGTTTCAATATAGGTGCGGAGGTAAACTTAGCTTTTAAATCCTGAAAGGCCTGCTCAGCTTCTTCAGACCATTCAAAACGTTTATTTTTCCTCAAGAGTGCAGTAATGGGTTGTACCACGCGTGAAAATTCCGGGATAAACCTGCGATAGAAATTGGCAAAGCCGAGCATGCTTTGAACCCCTTTTACAGAGCTAGGTGATGGCCATTTGAGGATGGCATCCACTTTTCTTGAGTCCATTAGGACTCCTTTGGGTGTCAGGATGAAACCTAGAAATTCGACTTCTGTGGTATGGAAAACACATTTCTCCAATTTAGCAAATAGTTTGTGTTGGCGCAGTTTTTCAAGTACTGCCCTGACGTGTTTTCTGTGATCAGATTCCGAAGAGGAGTACACCAGAATGTCATCGATATATACGACAACACAAACATCGATGAGTTCCCGAAGGACATCATTCATGAAGTATTGGAAGGCAGCTGGCGCGTTACACAATCCGAAAGGCATCACCTGGTAATCGAATAATCCGTATTTAGTACGCAAGGCAGTTTTCCATTCGTCGCCTTCTTTAACTCGTACCAGATGATAAGCCCCCCGGAGATCTAACTTGGTGTATATGCAAGCGTCCTTCACCTGGTCAAGGAGTTCAGGGATCAGAGGCAGAGGATAACGGTTTTTAACCGTTATCTGGTTCAATGCGCGGTAATCGATACAAGTTCTAAGGTCGCCTTCTTTTTTGGGCACGAAGAACAAAGCCGAGGATGCCGGGGACTTTGACGGGCGAATAAAACCATTAGCTAGGTATTGATCCAAATATTGTTTCAAATGCAGATTCTCAGGTTCGTTAAGGGCATAAATCCTGCAACAAGGGGGTTGTGCACCGGGCACCAGATCGATTTGGCAATCGTACGATCTGTGAGGAGGTAACGTGTTGGCCTGTTCCTTTTGGAAGCCGTCCTGAAAGTCTTGGTATTCCGGAGGTAGTTGCATGGAGGCAGAAGTTACAGATGCTAGATTTATCTTCAGGTTTTCTGGGTAGCAGGTTTGTGTACAATCCGGGAAGGTTATTCTCTTAGCTCGCCAATCAATTTGAGGATTATGTGTCTCTAACCAAGGGATTCCAAGAATAACCTGAAACTGTGGAGCCTTGATTACATCAAACACAACACCCTCCCGATGGCCGTTGGGACCAATAAGAGTCACCTCAGTAGTGGAATGTGTTACCGGTCCAGAGGCAATTTCAGTTCCATCAACTGTGGTGATGACATCTTTGCTGGTTTTAGGACGGAGAGGGAGGTTAATCCTAGAGACCAATTCACGATCCACATAGTTTCCAATAGCCCCACTATCGATGTATGCCTTTATTGCATGCAACCGCTTAGGCTGTTCTGGATCTACGAGAACCATTGGCACAATGAAATGCGAAGTCTGAGAGTTAGTTTTCAAGCTCGGCAAGCGGACCCCTACACTTGTCGGGCGGAGTCGTTTCCCGAAACAGAGTCTTCATGGTTTTTATCAGCGGCTCCTACCGCCTTTCGGGGCGGTTTAGCCGGGCAATCTCGTAGAAAGTGTCCAGAATTCCCACAATAAAGACATAATTTTAACTGCCGCCTCCTTTCACGCTCCTTTTGAGTTAAGGGTCCTTTAACCCCTCCGATTTGCATAGGCTCAGAGACATCAACTCCCTTGGGATTAGCATGGGTCTTGACCAACACCCGGGTCTCAAACCTGGACCAATCTGCTTTTCTGTTTTGAAGTCTGTGATCCAATTGGACCACTAAGTCTATATACTCTGTGCATTCTTGGGGCGGATTTACAACTTGGGCCAAGACATCTTTAAGTTCTCCGCGAAGGCCTCGATAAAACAACGTGACTCTTTTATCCTCTGGCCATCCCGTTTCCACAATTAGTCTATTAAAGGTTGCAATATAGGATAGGAGGTCTTGATTGCCCTGTCGCAGGGATAGAAGTTCGTCATCCAGAGCCTGCCCCTGAGAGTGTCGAGCAAATAACCTTTCCATGCTTGCTTGAAACCTTTGAAAATCACGGAGAATAGGGTCATCTTGAGTAACCAGTGGAACTGACCAATCGGCAGCGCAGCCGCTGAGATATGACAATACAAAGGCTACCTTGGTCTGATCATTAGGGAAGGCCCCAGGTCTGCATAGGAAGTGCAAACGACACTGATTCATGAATACGGCGAATCGTTTGGGGTCCCCAGCAAAGCGTTCGGGTGGGGCCAGCGGCATGTTTCCAGGTAGATTAATCTGCACAGGGTTACTAGAAACCACAGGAGTGGGGTTCTCTCCGGAACCGGGTAGAGGAGTTTGCCCAGCTTGACCTTGCAAAAGCTGTCTGGCCAGGTCATCAGTTCTTTCCTTTGATATTATTAATTCCCTCCTGAGGGCATTAGTCTCTTGACGAGCAGCATGTACTTCGGCCCGTAATTCCCCCAGTAATTGGGCCAACTGATCAGTCTCAGAACTTTCCATAGCGCCTGGGTGGGAATTTGTAGGGAGGCTTCACGTTCTGTTACGCTCACCTGACTCCCACGGAGGTGCTGGCCATGGTTCGTGCTGCTGTGACCTCTTCTAAGGTGATGCGCAGGGTTCGGAAGACGGACTGGACCGGGCCCCCAAATCTGGCTTGTCTGGCTCGCAGAAGTATCCTTCTGTAGGCGAAAATAGGGGATTAACTGTCTGCGGGGTAATGCAATCGGCCTCCCACTTTCCCCTCTCACCCTCCTTGAAACCCTTCTGTGATTTCTCGTAGCGTCTCACCTTAGGGTCTGGAAGGACGAGCTCTCCATCCTGCTTCTGATGCAGGGGCGCGTTGGTATCCAGTTACTTCACTGGATTTTCGGATTGGTGAGAACCAAACTTGCTTGGCTTCCAGGTAAGTTTTTTGATAAGAGGTTCCCCTTGTGTCCATGCATTAATGTACTAATGCTAGTGTCTTTTTCCCCATAGGGGCCGGGGTACAGAATGCCGGGGAACAGGCACCGACCCGAGATGAGAGGTGAAATCCTTGTAGAAATCAGGTAAGTCTTTAATGAGCGTTTTTTGGTAATGTCTTTTCATTCGCTCATTAACGCTGATGTCTTTTTTTCCCCTTAGGGGACGGGGTCCGGAAATGCCAGGAGGCGGCGCGGACCCGAAATGAAGAGGGAATGAATCAACAGGTAAGTCTTAACATGGAGATTTAGCTTTCCTTATTCCCCTTCTCTCTCTCACCTTTTGTTCTGGTCTTTTTCTCCCTAGGCACTGGGGCGTGACTGCGAATCCGGATGATCGCTGCTGAACATGGAGGCGCCCTGTAAAGGTGAGTGGAATGCGGCGCTGCAGCGATCGACGCGATGAGCTTTTAAATTAAAGTCTTCCTTTTCAGGATTGTCGGCGAGATGTCTCCGGGATGCGGAAATTTAGCAGGTAAGGACTTTTCCTTCTTCTGTTCTCTTCTTCTCTTCCTTTGCAGGTGATCCAGGATGCTGGCAGGCGTGGCAGAAGTCAGGATTCAGGAGCAGACACGGTGAGCGTCCAGCTGCTAGATGCAGAACAACGCGAAGCACGTGTGGCTGTTCGGGTGGGGTTTAAATAGCCTTGGAAGAAGTTCCAGGTATGTATCCTTCCTCCAATCAGGTATGTATCCTTCCCCGACCATGCCCGGATGGTAAATTAGTCCCACAGGTAAAGTAGTTCCTTTCAGACCTCAAGGAGGCCGGGATCCTGCAGCATGGTCTGCATCAGGTAAGTGCACCCAAGCATTCCCATAATAAGCCTGGCGCCATAGGCACCAGGACACTGTCCAAAGGGCCCCTATATGGGGTTGCTGGGTCCTTCCTTGGGGACTGGATGTCCGCTTTCGGGGACGTCGGGCTTGAACCGGCTCCCCGGGAGCGGGCATCATGACATTAAGTTTACTGACTATAGAAGCAATTGTTCGATTAACAATTTCAATTAACTGTAATTGACCAAACAAATGAGAGAAAGCTATATGGAAACCTGAGGTAGTGTTCGGATGGCAAGAAAAAAATAGAACTCAGAGTTTGCTTTACCACTGTATGCGTTTCTAATAAGCCGTGATGCCTGGATCCGTCCTGGGTCCTTTTCTCTTCTCTCTCTAGACCTCCAAACTCTCAGCCATAATCTCCTCTTTTGGTCTTTCTCATCATTTTTATGCTGACAATACACAACTCATCCTATCATTTTCATCTTTTACACCTGAAATCCATCAAGCTCTTACAGCCTGTCTCTCTGCTCTCAAATCTTGGATGGTCTCTCACTTCCTCACTCTAACTGCAGGGAAGACTGAGGTGTTATTCTTCCCTGATAACACCCTACCTTCTCACCCACCACCTCCTTTCATTCTTTTCCACCTGCTAGTCTTACTATCTCTCAGACTACTCGTAACCTTGGTCTTTACTTTGATTCTAATCTTTCTTTTGCTAATCATATCTCTCTTACCTCTCGTTCCTGCCGTTTCCATCTTTACAATATCCGCAAAGTTTGTCCTTTTTCTTCTTTTCCAGCTACTAAACTTCTTATCTCTTCCTTAATTTTTTCACAACTATTCTATTGCTCTAATGCTCTTTTTGGTCTCCCATGTTCTCATCTTGCTCCTTTGAAATCTATTTATAATTCCTCAGATTGCACCTGACTATCTTGTGTCACTCTTATCTCTCTACAGTAAATCCTGCTCTCTACACTCCTCCAGTCTCTTCAGATTGAATGCTCCACATCCACCATGTGCCCAGTCCCTTTCCAGTTCTTTCAAATTCTTGCTCCCCTACATTGGAATGCCCTCCCACTGTCTATTTGTTCTATCACTGTTTTCTCTCTATTCCGTCTTTCTCTGAAAACCCATCTCTTACATAGTCTTTGATTGTCAGCTACCAGCATTGATGTTTTGTTGTTCTGTACCGTACTTTGTTTTTAAATTATACAACACTTTGAATTAAAGCGCTATATAAAACACAATAAAATGCAAATAAAATACAAGTTTTTGGGGAGTAAATTCGAATTTTCTAAATGAGAGGAGTTCGACCAACTCACGGACCAGTTTTTGGGATTATCCTTAAAGGTTCATCCAAGCTTCTGCTGGAAGTAGAAAAAATACTATTTAAAATGTAGGTGTGATGGGGGAGTATACAATGGGCCAGACTTACAAGAGCCTTTCCCTATGGGAACCCCCCATTGGAAATTGATTGGCAAATCAGGCCCAATATATCCTGCTGTCCTGTGTGGTCTCGTCTCGGCCCGAGCAGCGACGTGGTTCATGGTTTTGATAAACCTTCACAAATGGACCACACTGGAAATGTCAGTGCATCTATTTCTTGGGCAACCTGTGTGGGATATTAAAAAATGGAAAACATGCCCCCACTTACCAGCTGGTGCCTGGGATTTCATATAGACCTTACCATTGTCATAGTGATATCAAACAGTACAAGAACTAAGCATTGTTCAACACAATAATATTATGAGAAGTAAGGGCCTCAATATCTGACTGTGGCAGTTGAGGCTTAAAGGCACTATTAACATATGTTTGATGTTGATTCCGATGTCCTGAGTTGATCCGGGAAAAAGAACCAATGAAAGTAAATGGTGGAATGGAAAAGGAAGCCCTAATGCAACGTATGTTTCAAAATCCAATGCCAATGGTGTTCTGAATACCACACATTTCTCTTTGGTGTGAGTTCACAGTCATGTATCGTTATCTGACACAAAGATTTTGAGCCCTGAGGAAGCTCTTCTCTTAGGGAGCATCAACAACGCATCTTTGTAATATGACTGTTAATCTCACCCGGGGAAGGGTACTCAGCCAAACAGGAACAGAAATTCTCTGCCTGCTGTCCCAGCAACCTGCGGCCCTTCTCCCGGGGTGGCCCCATTTATTTTCTGTTAATATTGAGAGGCAACAGAGAACCTCTCCCTTTTGCTTCTCCCCCCACCCTCCCACCCAAAATCCTCTGATCCCCCTTCCCGCCCCTCCCTCCATTCCCACTTACCTGCTCTCCTCCCGTCTCCCGTCTCCCGGCCGCCATAGATAAGGAAAAGGGACTTTGAGGAAAAAAGAAAAGAGATGGCCATATGGAAAAGGGACAGAGATCGTCTGCGCAAGCAGCGCAAATCTCACAAGGAAAAATAATGTAAGCCATTTGAATCCTCAGGAGGGCGCACATGGTCGCTAACAGCCCACAGCCCGAGCTGAGGCCCTCACTTCGCTCAGGCTTGCCTTAGCTCGAGCTTGCGGGACATTATCAGCCAGATCTGCCTCCTGAGTGGACATGAAAGCCACATTAATGTCTATCCATGTAGTACCTCTTTGTTACTTTTTAGGCTCTACTAAAGTTTCTACAAAGAGTTGATGAATCTGCTATCCTTAAGGTGGACAGTTAGCAAGAAACTTAACAGAAAGGGGTGCCATTCTACGCAGCTTTTTTAAAATGTAGAACATTTCTTGTCTCTAAGTGAACAGCCCTTAGCACCAATCGTCAATCACGCATATTAAGTCACTATTTCATTTATTTTTCTATTTTTATGGAAAGAGTAGGCACATTAATAAATAAATAACTAGGCAAACAGAGAAAAAACCAGTAATGTGTTATAAAAACACTTGAGTCCCAGAGTGAAAGCATTGTATTGGATAAGGCGCGGTCTGCCAGTTATTCGCAGGGTAGAAATGGGACATGCTAGATGCGGCTGAAGGCACGAATTTAATGCATATTATGTGCTATTTTGTTTCCAAATCCTTCCGCTTATTCGCAATTGACGTACATTCTTTGCAGCTAAATCTGGGTCTGTGTGTCTTGCATTTGAAAATGTGTGGGCTGTCGTACTGAATCTCACTCACAATTCCTGCTGGTTAAATAATTATGCCATTTGTGGTGACTGCTGAGTGCTTCAGCATGTGGGATGGCAGCGTGTAGGCAACATGTCCCGAAGTGACCTTTGCCACGTGTCACGTGCTACTATGTGATAACATAGGGGATAGACCGTCCTTTCCAAAGGGTTTTACATGGTATTTTAGAAACAAAGAACATGTTGCCACCAAACCTGCGAACACGGGCTTTCAAGCAGGAACTCCATCCATATAGTGCTGCCTGTTCTGAAAAGAAATACAACCCTGTCCTTCTTTTGAGGACAGAGGATCGACATGATTTTTTTGCTCTCGGTCTGTTAATTACCGAGAACGAGATACCGCCAAGGGCCTCATTATTAGAGTGTAGTATTCCCTCTGGAAATACCGCCAATCTTTCAATACCGTTAGCACATGAGGTAAACAAGCTTTAACAGGAAAGTTCTGCTTCATTTAGAATCGGGGTCTTCAACCTTTGGCTCTCAGGAATGTTTGAACTACAGCTCCTATCCACTCTAGTCAGCATTGTCTTGGGGTGAGGTCATGGGTTTGTAGCCCAAAACATCTGTGGAGCCACCGGTTGCTGGCCCGTGATTTAGAGACATGTGGACCCTGGTGTTATTCCGCGTTTTTGACACCCATTTTAATGCATTGGAACAATGTGATTTTACCACCTGCAGGAATACTACACAGGTAATACCATATCCATTCATGCTTGTGTGTTGAGTTAATTACCACCACACAAACGCAGGTGGATTTTTGGATATTGGTATCAATACCCATATTAGTGCACAGTGGAAAAACATACATTTTACAGTAATACATCCTAATGATGCCATTACAGTTAGGTACAATGAAGCCAAACATACGGACACAGTATTACAGTATATGTTACTGCTTTATGCTCTAAATTTGTTGATAGGTAAATGTGGTATTATAGAAAATAAACTGGTGAGATTTGTAAAGGTGGTAATACCATCTGATGTAAATAAAACATATTTACCAGATGTAAATAATGAAGTGTTTTTTGGAAATATTGAAAGGAAACAAAACGCTAGATACAGATTGTTAAATTATTGGATTCTGACTTTTGTATGAAATATGTTTATGACATGGTCTTGATACTGTATAAGGTTAACATTTGTTTTATCTTTTGCACATAAATAAAAAAGAAACAAAGTTGCAACTATGAATGATGGCAGTATGGCAGATGATGGGGCATCTTTCTTTTGGTCACCGATAGCTTCACCAAACTATAGAGAAGTACATGCGTATGCAAACTTTCTATAAATAAAGCAGAACATCTGTTAGCTTGTTCCTTCTACAATTCCACACCTTTCCACTGGTCTGCACCAAATGTTGCATAGCTGCCATATGGCACACTCTGGACATTACTGGCTACATGACATTTGGACACCCCACCCGGATTTAAGCCCCTTAACAAATGAGATGGTTGCCTGAAATTGGCGAAACATCATTGTGGTCGTAGAAGGACCAGGCAGAGCTAATTTTAAGGGCCTCATTACACGGTAGGCGGTAACGGTTTACCTGTACCGGTATTTTACCGGTACCGGTAAATCCTTACCGCCTTACTACGAGGTCCCTTTGCGGGTTGGGGATTTTAATGCCTGCTTTTTGCAGGCGTTAAAAACCAATCCGCAAAGGGACCCAGGGAGCTAATTACGGTACCGCAATTTGCGGTGCCGTAATTAGCGCCTTCACCATTCCCATTATGCCCTATGGGGAAAAAATGGGAATGTGGAAGGGCAATGGTGGAAGGGGGAATTACCGCCCCTCCAACCTTGGAATGGGGCGGTAATTCCCCTTTCCACCAAGGCGGTGCCGGTATTTTAACGGCATGAACCATGGCGCTAATTGCGCCATGGTTCACTGCCTACCGTGTAATGAGGCCCTAAGTGTCTCAATGCGGGGAGCATCTTGGAGTGTGCAAGGCCCTAGGATGCACAGTGTCTAAGATATTTGCACCACAACACACCACAATGCAGTACACTGCACCAGGGTGAGGCGACAGGTGGGGAGAATGCACAGAAGGTTGCATTATGCTGCAGCATCCCAACTGTCGCCTCCCGTCCCTGTCTGCTCTGGGGTATTTGAGCCGGATGTATGTGACTTATTCGAAAATATTTTACCAAGTGGAGATTAGACCAGATTTATTTCACCGAAAAATGAAATTAACTTATTCCCCTTGGGGGAGAACCCCTGTAGCCCCCCTTACCCTTCCCTACTCTAACCCACAAACAATCTATTAAGCAGTATACAAATACCACTTTACCTACCATTTTCGGTGAAATAAATTCGGTCAAATCTCCTTAGGTAATAATTGTATTCAGTGAAATGTAGGTATATTATGTCAGCCAGTCAGCCACACGCACCCATTCTAAGTGTATTTTATTTCAGAGTGCAAAGCACATCAAGCGATAAAAGACTCGGAACATCGACCTACAGGATCATTGATTTTCAACAATTGATGAGGGTGTTATCCTGTATGTACAAAACCTGTATATAGTATGGGTACTTTGTGCTAGTATTTTTAGAATTCTGGATACTACATCCTATCAATGGGGACTGAACTCCCTACTACTTGCTTCCTGTACAGTAGACCTTGCAGAACTATATGTTCCTTTTTCCATTTTACTCCTACATTTTAACAAAATCTGCTTCTTCTGCGACTCTCAGAAATGAACATATTAGTGGTGAATGTGGATTTTTATTTCCAAGTTTGTCCAGAGTATACTGGGAATATGTGGGTTTCGAAAAACATTTGGGGTCCAATTGGCAAGTTACATTGAGTATCTCTGACCTATTATTGACCTTTGCCTGGAGTAATCGAGCCTGCACGGCAGAAGTGGGTGATACTATCAACCCAATGTCTGCTTTGATGTATATTTCAGTTTCTGTACTCTTCCTGGTGGCAGACCTCCCTGCAGCCTCTTGATTTACCAGGATGCCTTGCCAAAAGTGGCATTTTAGAGATGTTCATAAAAGGTATTTGTCTTCTGCCTCCCTCCCACAGGAATGTCAGTGGTTTAGGGGGTCCCAAACAATTATTCCACTTGGTTTCCAGATTATCTGCAGCACCACATGAATAGGATTTGGCCACATGTATGTCTCCACTGCTACGAATACATGATATTTTAAACAAACTCTGGTAAAGATCAGGCTTGAGCAGAATTCTTCTGTATACATGGAAGCATGCCGAATTCCGCTCGGTGGATGCTACTCCAATTCTGTTTTTTCTTTGCATTGTAGGACGTCTAGTACTCGATTTCTAATGGTGAAATACCCAGAATGGAAATAGAAAAACAGGATTGGACTACTGTATTCTCAATGGAATGGAATGGGGCATATGGCAATACATAGTTATCACAGGGCTATAGGTACACATCAAAAACTTTATATCATCAGATTCCAGTCACATTATGGAACTTAATCATTTCTTCCTGATTGGCTGGACAAGTTATTTCTTATAAAATGCCAGTTCTTAGTTTTATCATACAAGCTCCAGAAATGTCAATTTCCTTCTGCCAACACCAGGTAGTGTAGACCAGAATATCAATTCCCTGATTCTGGTTGGTTTTGATATACTAGACCAGAGATGTGCAAGTTATGAATAAGAATGAGGTCTCCTCAGTTACTAGTACAGACACTGTTCAGACAAGCAACTATTTATGAAACCATCATTGAGCAGTCAACACATACAAAATATATTGAAATGAGAATAGGTGTACACATTTACATGTTCATGTAATGTGAAAACTCTCACCGAGAAGCAACTCTGTTATCAAGTGGTGTGGTACACATCAACAATTACTAAATACATAATTCAATTAATTGCTGTATTTGACCTAAACACAACAGTTTCTGCGCAGATTAACCACACCAGAGCAGAACTCATGCGGATCTCAATGCTGAGAGCCCAGAAGGCGTTCAGTAAATGGGCTCATACACTCTACACTGAGGGAGATAGCCCATTCGATTGATGGCACTTGCATTGTGCGGAAAACATGCACTAAGATTATAGAGACTATATAGGATGTGGGCGGAAAATCATCTTACCAGTGATAGTAGAACCATTTATTGGATGATTTGCTGAATATTATAAGGGTCTTTATGCCGCACCCCCTGCTAGGGATATAGGACTACTTCAGGAGTTACTGCGCCCACTGCCTCTCCTGACGATATCCCGAAAGGATCTAGACACGTTGAATGAATTGCTCTCAGGTGAGGAAGTGTTAAGTGCAATTAGGGGCCTAACAGCGAGGAAGGCAACTGGCCCAGATGGCCTACTGATTGGCATTTATAAACGCCATGCCTGAGTGACATTGTTGCCCCCAAACTAGGAATGGTGTTTTGCGCGGCAACTGAAATAGCCCACCTCCTGAAGACACTGCTCACAGCGCCATGACCCAACGTACTGCAGCGCATATAGACCAATATCTTTGAGCAATGCAGATGCAAAAATAGCAGCGAAATGTCTGTCCAAGAGCCTTGTGAGGCTCATGTCCACGTGGTGCATCAGGATTAAACTGGTTTCATTCAAAATTGCCACTCTTCCTATAACATGTCAAGGTGGCTAAACATCATTCAAGGCCTGACTGATCCACAGGATGTGGTCCTGTCACTGGATACTGAGAAAACCTTTGAAAGGATGTGGTGGGACTATATGTTCACCGTTCTAAAGTCCTTCAGATTCTCGGGGAAGTTCCTGTAATGATAAAACCTGCTCTATGATGCTCCCTGCACCACTGTGGTCACTAATGGCCATTCTTTGGAGCCTTTTTTGCTGCACACAAGCACAAGGCAGGGTTTCCCCCTGTTGTGGCTGCTGGATGCACTAGCAATCGAGCGATTGGCCATGATATTGCGTTTGGATGCAGAATGGACAAGGTTCATGAGGGGGCAACCGGAGAATAGTTTCACTTTACGCAGATGATATATTGCTCTTCATCAGTAATTGCGCCCAATCCCTACCCCGCATTCAAACAATACTACTGGAATACAGACCGGTCGCAGGCTACTGTGTAAACTGCGACAAGTCAGAGGTCATGCCCCTCTGTTCGGATATCCCATGGGACCCTGGCAGTGGGGCACCATTTAGACTACAAGACCAAGATATTGAATACATGGGGGTTAGTGTCAGCGCATGCCTCTCTGATCTGAGCAAACAAAATTATCCACCAATAATCCAAAAAATAAAGACAGACCTTGAGAGATGGCATGTAATATCGCTTTCACTCACTGGGTGAATTAACGCAATAAAAATGAACTCAATGCCCAAGCTTATCTACCTAGCCACCATGCTCCCTATGCCTCCGCTGCGCCCGCTTTACAATGACCTGGACAGGGCAAAGATGACGTTTATATGGAGATGCAAAAAGCATGCTTAAACAAAGCCATCCTTCAGGCCTTTAAGGCTGATGATGGATTCGCCATACTTGGCGGCACAGTTCTCCTGGGCTAAGCGCTGGCTCAATGCTTCTGACACAACCAGCTGGAGATCCATTGAACTAGAGATCTTAAGCCCATTTACCCACATTACATTTTGGTGATGCAGCCTAAACGGCTTCCGTGGCAGATCAAAACCCACCCAATCGTAGGCCCCATTCTAGCGCAATGGCACCACATATTGTGGGATAAAAAGACAGCCCCAGAGCGACAGAGATAGAGAGTCCATGCTAGGCCCCTATTGTGTGAGTGAAGCTGGCTAATGTGGAGTTCCATTGAAATATAAAAGCCAGTACAAAACAGTGATTTCTACATAAGGCCTAGTGAAATGGAAAGAAATTATGTGAAACTGCAGCACTGTATGTGGAAAGAAAAGACTTATTGGAAACACTGCACATTTGGAAGATAAAAAGGAGGAATGATGCCTGACATTTAAGAAATAAAGACAAGTGACAGATTGCATTTATCAGGAATAAAGAGACTTAATTTCAGCTCATAAAATGACAACATTTATAGGGAAAGGCCTATTTTGTTTTGTCTAAAAGTGAACACTGGTTTCATATGTAACTATTGCAAATCTCTGTGGCTAATATCCAGAGGGAACTTATTTCTATTGAAACATTATGTAAAGAAAGAGTTTATTGCTTGCCAGCAGGCCCAAGTGAAATGCAAAGGCTCATATGTCCCCACGTTTTCAATTTAAAATGCTATTCTTTCAGAATTGTGAACTGCTAATTGTGTTTCTCTCTGAGCTGAAACTTTGATCCAAGACCTTTGGGGCTGGGCGCACCAAGAAACAGGTCTGGTTTTCAGTTCAAATGTTAACCGCTTAAGTGCCAAGGATGAGTATGCTCGTCCTTTTTGCATAGACTTGCACAATAGTCTGACCCTTAAGGGTTATACCGAGAATTAGATTTGAACTGCGGTGATACAGATAACATGTTCAACAGAAATGACCCATAAGATCAAACCTCCTCATTAATTGTGCATTAGCTCCGAGCAAAGGCCTTTGAAGCTCAGGCGGCAAGGGCAGAATCACAAGGGCTGAAAAGCCAGATGTCCCAGTCATGCGGTTTGGGATATATGAAACTACTTTGGGGGATCTGAATATGAAACTACCTCTCATATAATGCATTGCCATATGTTTAACATGGAACACATTTTCCTAAATAAGAAGAGCATTGTGTGTCCCAGTGAGCCCAGCCAGGATTCATATTAAAGGGTATAAAGAGTTGGTCGGGACCATATAAAACAAAACATTGTATAATGGATGTAATTTAAGTTATGATGAAAATTAAGATTCTGGCATTTTCATTCATCTGAGGAAGTGGAAAAATTGATAGAGTGATAGATGGTGAAATTTATGTTGGAAGTATGTAGTGTTAGAGTTGTAACTATTAAGGAGCAGCCACAAAGCGTGAAAAACAGTGGCTCTGCCCATGAAGGGCAAGCCAACATAAAATGTATACTGCCTGACTCACCATAAAATTGAGAATTTAAAAATATAGAGATGCATGCAGCTTCCATAACCCATACCTCCCAACTTATGGTCCTATCAGCAGCCAGTGGGCGTCTTGGTGGGAGGTGAATGGAGAGTGCTAGGCAATCCTTACCGTGGGAATTATGATAATGTAGGAGTGTCATCAGCCCTATAAGAGTTCAACTTTGCATCAGAAAAGGGCTTTTCCACTTTATTCCTGTAGGTGATCTACTGCCGGACTCTTGTGAGGAACAACTAGCATAGAGGCCTCAATCTTTGCATTGGAGACAGAGACAGGGAAATCTAGAAGATAGCTGGAACCCCATCAGTGGAGTGAGAGGAAATCTGGGTGCTGGTGAAAATCCTTGACTGAAACCCTTGACCAGATCTTTGCTTTCCTCAGAGGAGCCCTGCTGTTTCCCTCAATACCCCATAATCAAGGCCTCCACGTAACTAGATTAACACAAAAGCCACCTATTGTGTGGGGGGGGCTACCTGACTTTATCTGTTTCCATTAGTGGGTAGGGGGTGAAACTGGGTAGTCCCTTGGAACATTGTATTAAATCCAATTCAAATTGATATCACTATAGAAATCACCCTATCCATTTAAATTGAATAAGTGCTTTGGGAACTGTCTGCCATAATCATTTCCATTAAAATGTGGACATGGTAGAAGATGTGTAGATCCTTAGTGCATTCAGTTTGAAGTTAAATCTATTAATTCCCATACAGAAATTCACATGATGAGTGTTGTTAGAGTTTGCGACTAACAAAGTTCATGCCCAGTGTATTAGAGCCGGTATAAACAATATCGACTTGCATGACTGTCCATCTGAAACCCTTGACTTCTATCCAGAAGGGAGGTCCGGAATCCCAAAAGAAGTAATCCTAAAATGCTACCTGTCAAGTGAATGGGGAGGGGTAAACGACATTTCATATTTATTCCTGTGCCTCCCAATCCAAAATCCCAAAGCACTGCATGTCCTTTGAATGTGTGTTGAAAAATGATTTTCCCATTTAGTGCCTTTCCCCAACTTTGCTTTTCAAATAAAAGCCAAGAAACTCCCTGAGTTGAGAGTGACCCCCTGATTAATCGCGACAATGCTCGGGGCAGCTCGTGGCCGGGGTTTGGTTGTGAGTCTTTACTTGTGACAGAGCAGTAGCAGCAGAGTATTCATTTGGGTGTAATATAATTGCAGTGGATGGAAAGTTGTGTTGCATTGTGAAGGTGCCATTCAAGCCTGTACCCTGGATTCCAGGGCGGTGTACAGATAAAACAGTGGTGATTTTGAGTTGTCATTGTGAGTGGAAACTAAGCAGGAACAGGGTCGAGATTTTACCCTTGCATAGAGATTAATTTTATCAGGTGCAGAACACATTTCAGAATGAGCACCGTAGAAAACAATATGGCCAGGAAGCACCTCCTTTCCAAATTGTTTATTAAAGGTGAATGGGTAGAACAAGAAAATTAAATGTGGCAAGCCAGAATGATGTGGGAGGTTGCCTCTGCAAATGTTGACATGTAGCAGGATAATGGGCTGTTACATCAGGCCCTGACAAACGTTTACATGACACAAACCAGCAAAGATGAGCAATTAAAATTGTTCAGCTCACAGCATATATGTATTTCCATATGCTGATCATGGAAGAAAGACACCAGGATAGTGTGGCCTCTGTGCAAAACCAGGCTGAGCTTTTGAATCAAGCCCAGAAAGAGCTGAAACTATCAGAAGCGAAAGCAAAACAGAGCAAAAACTTAGAAAATATTATTGAAAAGTTAAAAGATTAGTTGAAAGCACAGCAGCAAGAAAGGAAGAGCGAGAGGCTTTATTATCTGCACTACAAGGGGAGGCTGCCGCTGGTATCCATTTTTTTTCCATCACCCTCGAATGGGCAATTACCAGGGTCATGTTGAGTTTGCCAGACCTGGTAATTGCCCATTCGCGGGTGCCGGTAATAAGGGACTCCCCATCCCCATTCGGCCCCATAGGGCTCAATGGGAATGGGGAGGGTGGTAGCAACGGTACCGTTAATAACAGTACCGGTGCTACCATCCTGTTCTGCTCGTGGGTGCCGGTACGGCCACCAGGTCAGACCTTGTGGCTGCAAGGGCACCCGCAAGCAGAACTCCTAGAATGGCGGTACGGTAGCAACGGTGCCGGTAGTGATACCGGTACCATTGGTGCCTTACTGCCAGCCTTTCAACACAAATTAAATGAGCAGGTTGTTATGATATGATACATGATATGATATGGCATTTATAACATGCCTATCACAAGTGTTTCAAGGCGCGAGAAGGCAAGGGAGGGGGAACAGAGGGAAGACAGACACCAATCTTACTAGGCCAGGTGTCATTCAGATCGTGCAAGAACACAACAGATGGGTTACCCCTTCATTGCTGACAGAGGGGGAGCAACAAACAAAATTCATACAAGAGTCATGTCAGCGGAATGCAAAAATACTAGGTCAACAAGACATACCCAACAAAAATGAAAGAGGAGGGACCCCCAGATCCACACCACAGATCAGCCCTAAACAAGACCAAAATTTGCCATAAAAAACTATTTATTAATTTCTTTATATATATATATATATATATATATATATATATATATATATATATATATATATATATCAATATTAAAATGCATATTAAATCATCATGAGTTCATATTTAAATATAAACCTGATATATCAAAAAATAAAGTGCATCATAATAAAGTGCTTGTTTGAGAAAAAAGCGGAAGGAGGGCCATCTACTTGGTCCGTACCGCTAATTCACAGGTGAATTGCCGGAGGCTCCGAGTGAGTGAAGAGGATCACTCAAGAGGAGAACCGGCAGTCATCTGTGAAGTGTTAGGTGAAAAGTTTAAAATTATACAATCTCACAGGACCTCATTCCGAGGTTGGTGCTAGTCATGGCGCTATTATCGCCATGACTAGCACCAATACCGGTACCACCACCGACTTGGTGGCATGGGGACTTACCAGTCTATTCCAACCTTTGCGGGACCGGTAAGTCCCCATTTGAAAAGCCATTCCCCATTCCCATTTGAGCCCCTATAGGGTACCCTGGTATCCCTTTGCGGGTCCCGTCCATAACACCTGGTAAAACCAGGCGTTAAAGGAGGGACCCGCAAAGGGACCTCGGAATAGGGCGCAAGAGGATTACCGGCACCAGTGTCACTATCGGTGCCCGGTATCCCTTTGCGCCCAGGTCGTAATAACCCCCACAGTAATCAAAAACACACAAAAGCTAATCATGGAGGGGCGTGCGTCAACTACTAGGGTGTCAAGGCAATAAGATATATTTAATAAGCCTGGCACTGGTTGTAAAAAGTAGTTTCGATATAAAGGCGCATCTAACTTTGTTGCAGTTGTTGCCCATCTTCTGCAGGATGAAGCACTCCCTTAAGGATCATGGTCCCTTGATGTTCCATCTGTGCCTTTGTTGCAAAAATTGATAAAACCAACAATAAAAACTTGCACATTGAAGGCAATATTCACGCCTAAAACAAATAAAACACAGGGAAGAGAAGAGGGAGAGAAACACAAAAACAATCAATAACAAGATTAAAAAATACCAATCTGAGGGTGTAAAACCAGGGGTACCTCTAACATTGTCTAGGTTCAGGTAAGTCTTGAGGCATGAAAAGGGAGAAATGGTAATTACCGTTATCTCAACCCTGAAGGCTGGTCCCAGCGTCCTGTGAATAAATCCAGGAATATATATATATGTATATTCAGTGAAAAACTTTGTTAAAGGGACGTTATGGTTAAGTTGCGCTACTAAAAACCTATGTGATGTCATCTTTGATGTCCTGGGTGTTAGTCTTAGCAGTGCACAGTGGTGGCGCGAGTTATGGTTGCTTAGCTTACCATAACTGGCGAATTTCAAGGGTTTTTCGGTTTTACTTGGAACCATAACATCCCTTTAACAAAGTTTTTTCACTGAATTTCATAGATTTTTAGTAGCGCAACTTAACCATAACGTCCTTTTAACAAGATTTTTCACTGAATTTCATAGGTTTTTAGTAGCGCAACTTAACCATAACGTCCCTTTAACAAGGTTTTTTCACTGAATTTCATAGTTTTTTAGTAGCAAAGCTTAACAATAGTAACTTTGACTTTATGTACATGTAATATGGAACATACTGAACCACTTCTACTGAATGTGATGTCCGCAAACTTTTTTGATGTCCGCGGACATTTTCGGACAACAGTACCACTACCTAAAAAGTCTGGGGGGGGTATGTTTAATTGTTATATTACAACATGATAACATTTAAAAAATTCACAAAGTAGTACACATACATACTATATGTAGTAATACATAAGAAATGTAACCCATATATGTACCACACTAACCATTCATTTAAATACAATATGTTCTAAAATGGAATATACCAAGAGAAGATATATTGGCTTCCAACATAATTACCTCACAGACACTCCACAACTAAGGCCAAGACCAGACCTACAGAGTACTCAGAACATATCTTACCTGAAATAGTAAGTGTACTTCATGTTACTCATATATTTATAAACTTTCTGTATTAGATAAAAAAAATTATTATATTTTATTTTTTTCTCACAGAAATGTCTAGTACTCTGGAATGGCTAGAGGAGCTCTTCCCACATGACGAAATGTCAGAAGATAGTGAAGTTAATGGTACACACTTTACAATATAAAACATTTAATTGTTATTATTTTATATATATTTAACATGTATATTTCTTTTTGTACAGAGCACACCAAAATACAAAATATCTCTGAAGAAACTGTTATGGAAAACACGCTTGACAGCATAAAAGAAAAAAATCGATTTATTATTGACCAATTTTAATAATTTGAAAACTTTTGTTGAGGATCATTTTAAAACAAAAACCTCATACCATTGTCCCACATGTACTTGTCCCCCCTCACCATATCCCAGTCAATTATCCCCAAACCCTCTCCATAACCCAAAATGTTTTGATGAGACTTCCATCCCTTCTTCACCTGATACCAATCATGTTGAAACCCCTAATTCTCCTGTTTCTGTTTCTGCCTCACCTTCTCTGTCATAAATTATTAATATATGTTAAATAAAGTTAAATTATTATATTGTGTTGTAATTAGTTCCCGCTTTTTATTTTTTTTTAAAACAATGTAGGTGTCCACGGACAGTGTGGGTGTTCTGAAATGTTCGTAAATAAACGAAAATGGAGGTGTCCTGAAGAACACTATACCTGTCCGTGGTGTTCGCTAGCAAGTTGAAACTGTTCTAAGAACACACGCGGTGTCCTGAAATGTTCGTAATTAAATGAAAATGGAGGTGTCCTGAAGAACACTATACCTGTCCATACTGTTCGCTAGCAAGCTGAAACTGTTCTGAGAACACTTGCGGTGTCTGGAAATGTTCGTAGGGGGTGTCCTGAAGACGCTGTCCGTATTGTTCGTTGTCAAGTTGAAACTGTTCTAGAACACACGCGATGTCCTGAAATGTTCGTAAATAAACGAAAATGGAGGTGTCCTTACGAACACTATACCTGTCCATGGTGTTCGCTAGCAAGTTGAATCTGTTCTAAGAACACACGCGGTGTCCTGAAATGTTCGTATTTAAACGGAAATGGGGGTATACCTGTCCATACTGTTCGCTAGCAAGTTGAAACTGTTCTAAGAACCCAATTGGTGTACTGAAATGTTCGTAATCAAACGAAAATGGAAGTGTCCTAAAGAACACTATCTGTCCGTAGTGTTCACTAGCAAGTTTAAACTGCTCTAAGAACCCAATTGGTGTCCTGAAATGTTCGTAATCAAACGAAAATGGAAGTGTCCTAAAGAACACTATCTGTCCGTAGTGTTCACTAGCAAGTTTAAACTGTTCTAGAACACACGCGATGTCCAGAAATGTTCGTTTGATGTGTGACAGACTTTTAATTAATTCAGGACCCAAACAGTGTCCGTAGAACATCAACGCGCGTGCGCAAACCAATGTCCGTGCATTTGGTGTCCTGCGGACAGGAGCTTCCTTCGCGGACATGTTCGCGAAGGGATCATGTGACCGCAAAAATGCTAATCGTGTGTTCTGAATGCGGACACTGTTCGTGTCCCCGAACAAATTAAAAGTACATTTCTGAGTAATCCACAATATTTTTCCATTAAAACTCATCATGGCCCAAGTCCCACATAGTAATCCTGAGTTTCTACATACCTTTTGAAAGTTTTTGAACCCTTTTTTGTGTTCAATCTGTCCGCGGACAGCGCGCATGTCTGCGAACCGCATACAAGCACCCCTATAAAAGACCACACCCTAGAGCTTATTCTCATTGTGTTTCTGGCTATTCTTCAGAGCACAGCTATTTCTCCTGCAATTTGCAGATTACACCATCGAGATGGCATCCCTGGCTGCAGTGCTGCCACCTGGTGCTGCACCTGCTTCAGCACCACCCGCACCCCCTCCACAACCACCACCTTCCCAAGGGCCTGAAGAGGGGAACAGGAGTGAGGAAGAAGAGGATGATGAGAATGAGGTAGAGGAAATCCCTACTACCCGCACTAGGCATGAGTCTTGGGTGTAGCGGTTGTTTACCATTCATGGGAATGGTCCTAAGACTCGTGCGAACCGTGTCACCTGCAATGAGTGCACAATGATACTCAGTCACGGGAAGCACAGTTCGTACAGCTTTGGGACCACGACCATGAAGCGACACCTGAGGTCATTTCACTCTGGGGCTATTCGCAAGGTTGTACCTTGCGAAGAACGTAGTAAGTTGATTTCCTCTACTTCATCCTCTGTTTCTGATCCTGTCACCACAAGGACCACCTCTGTGGGACAGCGTCTTCCTCAAGCTGCCTCACAGGCCATACAGAATTCTGATGACCCTTACCTTTCGAGGGTCACAGTTGTATGTATGTACTGTGACATAGTACTCTGCAGGGGGGAGCGACTTCGCAGTGCTTTTGAAACTCAGAGCATGAGAAGACCTGCTCACGACCCAAATAAAACCCACTCTACATCTTCCTCTCTCAACTTGCCCTTTCTTATCCCTGTGGTTGGTGTCCTCCCTTTCCCCTCCTTTCCCCTCCTCTCCTAGTGTGTCGTGTCTAAAAAACCCAAAAAATACAAAATTACAAAAATCAAAAAAATAAGGCTCTTTTCAGAGCCGCCTTCCACAGTTAAAAAATAGAAGTGAAAATAAATGAAGCAGGGCCCTTTGTATTTTTGAGAAGTCCGCGGACAGTTCGCGGACATCAAAAAAATTGGGTTGATACCCTATCATAACCATTGCAATTTTCTCTGGTAGGAAGTGGTGGCTCTTAAAAGAGCCTTTGGGAGGTGTTTGTATGTCAGAAATTATAAATACTTAACACCTACTTCAAAAATGGGTGCTGTAAATCTAAAAAAGGTTGTAATGCATTTTGTATATTTGTCAAAAAAATCTGATTGCCAGCATAAGTAAGATGGACTCCATCTCTGCGAAAAATATATGTACTATGAAACATAATATTTTCATTATGAAAAGAGGACATGCCAAAATCTCTTAGAAAGGCACAAACAGCCTTATTAACATTGCGCCTTGCTTTTTCCATTTGTGGACCAAATGAAGAAGAACAAAGCCACAATTGTCTCTGTGCAATCCGTGAAAATATTACTTGAGAATTAGGAAACATGTCCATGACCTTCCCAAGTCCTTCCTTCATAGAAAATTGCAAATAAATTCCAGACACATGTCCTAAACTGTTCCCTCCACAATGAATTACAATTATGTCTGGATGTTGCTCTGTCTCCAAAGTAGCACAAAGAGGTAGCAAGTCCAACCACTTCATTCCACGTACTCCATGCCAGTGTACTTCCACATGTGGAAATCCAAGATCTACAGCTATTCCAGAGCTTTCTGCATGCACCTTCAACCAATGTATCCATGAATCCTGACCAATCCCTTTCAGTGCTCATTCTCATGTGCATGACTTCTGACCCAAAAATCCCTGGATGTAACACCCGATGTCCGCGAACTACCGCCATGTCCGCGGACATGTTGTAACATGAACAGTCCTTCTACCATTTCCACTTCACTTTCTGTGCCATTCCCTCATTGGATGTAGCTAAGAAGTCTCATGACCATCCACCAATCACATTCAAGACCTCTACATCTAACTGCATCATCATAGATCTGCACTGCAAGTGTACTGTGAGTCTCTCTGAGTACAAGTGTCATATCATTGGCAAGCACCATCTACAACAAATACTGTACAAGTGTCCAAGATTTCTACTTGCAGCTCCATGCATAACCAAATGCATGAACACAAACTACAGGTATGCATATTTTCTGTACAATACATGAACACATTTTCAAACTGACTTAATAGTTTTGTTTTATTTCTTTATTTATTCAATTACTTTAATTTAAGCATGACATTGAGGCACTATTACCTGGAAGAGCTTACTTACAGAAATAGTGGTATTCAGTGGTACATTATGAATTTCACAAACATAGTAAAGCTATTTTGTTCGCTAAAGTTAGTCATTACAATACAATTTGTTCATTAAGAACATATCATATGTATTGAACTTGTGCAACGTATCTTATGAAATAAGATCGTTTTAATGGTTTTGAGGAAAGCGCTGAGGATTTCAATTAAAAAAATCAATGTCTAAATTAAAAACAGTGCTACATACAAACAGAATTACTAATGTGTTTCTTTAACAATTACAGTGTAGACCATTCTCCTGAAAAGAAGCAACCGAATTTGAAGAACAAAGAAGAACTAAGAATTAACCTGTTCATTTTAGAAAAAAGTAAGTAGAATATCACAATAATATTTGTATTATTACTGAAACACACTGTAAAGTTAATTCATGCTATTTCTGGGCCTAACAATAGACATTGTGCACCATTCTGTCCAAAAATCCACATGTCTTAAACAACGATTTACAGACAGAATGGCCCACAAATTCCTATTTTTGGACATACAAATTATCCAACTCAACCACTACAATTTGGATATTATAGAACAGACAACTGTTTTAATTGTATACATTAGATTTACTATTTGTACTTCTCCACACCACTAGCTTACTTTTTTCTGTCCTCTGAACCCCAGTTTAGTAGCATATGAATTCAAGAATACCCATCCCTACTAGTTGTAGTTCCCAATGCACAATCACACACCATTACATACATCTTTATCATCTTACTCAAACACTCATGCACACAGCACACATACATTGCAGAACACCCCAACCCATACCTTCTGTATTTTTTTCAACAGACCCTAAAGAATGCCTACCAAATGTCATGTCCGTAGAAAGCAACGCAGAAGTAGAGCAAATGAAAATAAAAGTGTCCAACATAAGCATCCATATCTAGCGCAATTTGTAAAAGAAGTTGAAAACAAACAGCTAATACAGCCATTTGGTGAAACAAAAGAAGTGTCAAGTGGAAAAACTTTGCCTCCTCTATCAAAATGTAAAACAAACCAGAAAACAATTAACAAAAAATCAGCTATCACTACAGATAAAACTGCTTCTATAAATCTTGATAAAGTTCAAAGTAAGCATACCAAGAAAAGTATTTTAGCCAAAATGTTCCGTCACAAAGTCCTTCAAAATCTTATAAAAACAGGAGAGAAATCAGGTTTAATGCTTAAAACCTATCCTAGGAAATTAATTTTAGAAGCGTTCTTCTCAAAAGAAAGTTATTTATTTCAGTGTTAAACAAAATGAAACCACTAACAAAACTAATAACTAAATTACAAAAAAGACTTCTCAATAAACAAAATGTCAACAGAAAGAACTTCTTAAGTATCTGCGGAGGTGAATGGAATCACACTACGAGCAAAGAACCATACTTTAATGAAGAAGCGTACAAACAAAAGCAAACAAATACAATTGCCATACATAGCAATGGTCGAGGTTATAAAAAAGTAAATAATACCATAATGGAACAAGAAGTACTACTTACAAAAATATGCCCTGAAAACTTAGAATTACCCCTCCATTCAACTGAATCAGAACATCTAGTGTACAAATGGCCATGCACGTCAATGTGTAACATTCCCAAACAATTGTTCAAGTCTTTACGCCAATTCCTCAATCAATATGTAAAAAGCAAAGACAAAATCAAAATTAAACTACTGCAAAATATGGATACCTGTCCAATGCGCAAGTACACAGGAATACAAGGACATTCATTGGCCTGCATTACAGGACCTACTTGTAAAACCACCTTCCATGATATCAAAAGGATATCAACACATCATTCAACTATAAGAAATCTAGTTTATAAACTGTACTATGCTAACAGTCTTGCTTAAGCATTAGCCAATTTAAATAACATTCTTCTACATGGTACAGCAAAAGACCTACTTGAAGAAATTGACTATATCTAGAAAAAATATTTTGGAAGTGAAAGCCGCTTACAGAATGAAATGGCTTTAAAGCAAATTAGCAACAATTCTACACATGGCAACCTTTTACTAAACACATACAAAAAAGAAATACTAACATTTAAAAGTACATCAGCTGAAGTACCAATCCATGTGTGTGTATGTTGCTGCAGAACTTTGTATAAAAGTAACACAAAAACTGTAGACCTATCATACAAAATAGAAGACAATGTTTTGTAGCAGAAAACAAATACGAAATAACTGACCCCTTAATACTTTGCAGTTACTGCACTACAAAACTTGACAACAACCAAATTCCATCATGTGCTATCAGAAATAATTTGGAATTATACCCACTACCAAAACCCCTACAACAACTTAATTTATATGAGAGCATCATAATTCAAACAGTGCACCCATTTCAAGCAATAATACGCCTTCAACCAAAAACAGCAAAATTACCTCCCTCTGAATTGGTAAAAGGCATTCGTGGAAAAGTAGTTTATTTACCATTAGATTTAAAAGAAAATGTGCATACTCTAGGAGTGCAACGTCCAATGCAGCAATCTTTAATTATCTTAGTAAATGGAGTACCTACAAAAGACAAAAAAATATGGCAATAGCTGGTAGATTTACATAAAGTTAGACATGCCTTGCAATATCTTAAAGAGAATGATGAATATTACAAAGAAATTAATATTGAAGAAAACTTGAAGGATACAACGGAAATAATTCAAGAAACACAAGAAGCTGGTCAATTTGAGCTCCTAGATCCTGCTACAATATCAAATACTTTAGACCATTATACAATTCATCCTTTGCACTCTAATGACACCATAGAAAATGCACTAGAAACGTACCAAATGCGTCAAACAAAAGGATCACCAATCAGCATATGGGAAAAAAGTATAGAAGCACGTGCTTTTCCTCTACTCTTTCCTACTGGAAAAGGAGGAAGGTACGATGATAGACCTATTCAAATATCAGATTCAGAATACCGCTCATTACGGATGTATTATGAAGATCCCAGATTTAGACAAAATGTGGAATACATATTCCACCTACTCTTTGAAAGTGAACGAATTTATGTTACGGAGTTGCACACATATTAAAATCAGGATCACACTTTCAAAATATGACAGCTACACAATTATTACAAAAAGTACAACAAAAGGATGAGGTTTTACAATCAAATATTACAAATCTATTAGCAAATATGCGTGGTACTAAAGAGTACTGGTTTCGACGTCATGGAGATGTACGTTGTATGATCAGAAACCTTGGCCCACTCACTTGGTTTGTTACATTATCAGGCCGATTCATGGAATTAATGTGCGCCGAAAATTCCGGCGCAGAGGTGCCAAAACGTGCAATTCGCAGTAAAAGTGCGAAATTCGCAGTGCAACTGCGAAAATCGCAGGGAAACCAGCGCACATCGATTCATGGAAGTCCGTGCGCGAGAAAAATGTTGGATGTGTGCTGAAAAAGTGCGCGGCAAACGCCGGCGCACAGGTCATCCAACGGCGTGCGCCACGGCCGCTGCGAAATTGCACATAGCACAGCGCACATCACAAAAGTAGGCGGAACACGGGGCGTAACACTCGGAATGGGGAACAACGCGTGAAAATATGGGCGTCACGGGGGAAGTACAGGAGGCAAGTGCGCGGAACGCCCACACGCTCGCCTACAACTCGTATTCATGGAATCGAATAGGGCAAACCAGCGCGCGGTGAAAGACGCGCACAGGGCCAAACAAGTACGCCACAAGAAAGCAGGCGGTAGCGTCCCTGAGCCTGAAATAAATGTGCGCCAAAATGTGCGCTAACAAAATGCACCCATATACAGCTATGATGAATGGTCCATACAGTGGCCCTCTAGGACAAATGAGGTGCAAAGGGGTACCGACAAACACGGACACCTGCTCTGTGGAAAATAGCGTGTGCGTGTATTATGGGTTTCGCAGGAAGTTCCACACGCGATTTGCCTGGGCACGTGTATTCCGGGGTGCGCGTGAAGTTTCCACGCGAATTAGCAGGGTAGGTGTATTTCGGTGTGCGCGTGAAGTTCCACACGCAATTTCAGCAGAGTACGTGTACTCCGGGTGCGCTGCAAATTCCACACGCGAATCCAGCAGCCTAAGTGTATTTCGGGGGTGCCGGGGAGTCCCACATGTGAATTGGCCGTGTGGGTCCTCCCAGCTGTTCCCTCTATACCCTCCACGGCCCCTGCAGGCGGCCCACACCACAGGGGACTACCCTGCACCCCTGCACATGTCCCGCAGGCAGCCCATCCACCATGGCCATGCCCCGCAGCAAACCCACATGTCACCTTGCACTACTGCCCACCAACGCATGTCTCCCAGCACCCCCACCCCCCAGCATCCAGGGGCACCCTCCACCAGGCCCCCACTCCTGTCCCCCTGCACCCCCACCCCCCTGCATCCAGGGGCACCCTCCACCAGGCCCCCACTCCTGTCCCCCTGAACCCCCACCCCCCTGCATCCAGGGGCACCCTCCACCAGGCCCCCACTCCTGTCCCCCTGAACCCCCACCAGTCATGGGCACCCTCCACCAGGCCCCCACTCCTGTCCCCCTGCACCCCCACCCCCCTGCATCCAGGGGCACCCTCCACCAGGCCCCCATTCCTGTCTACCAGCACCCCCACCCCCCAGCCGTGCGATTTGCCTGGGTACGTGTATTCCAGGGGTGCGCGGGTAGTCTCACATGCGATACCATCAGGGTACGTGTAGTATGGGTCCGCGTGAACTTCCACACGCGATACCAGCAGGGTACGTGTATTACGGGGTCCGTGTGAACTTCCACACGCGATACCAGCAGGCTACGTCTATTACGGGGTTCGCGGGAAGTTCCACACGCGATTGCCCTGGGTACGTGTATTTCGGGGTGCACGTGAAGTTTCACACGCGAATTTGCAGGGTACTTGTATTTCGGTGTGCGCGTGAAGTTCCACACGTGACTGGGCCTGTGAGAGTGGGGTACTTGTATTCCAGGGGTGGGCGGGAATATTTACTCGCGACTGGGCCTGGGAGAGCGTGTTACGTGTATTCCTGGGGTGGGCGGGAAGATTTACACGGTCGCCTACAACGCGCCAAAAAATAAATGGTCCAATCCTGAAACACGTACGCCAGCATGAAGCAGGCGCACGTCCCGCGCAGCATAAAAGAGTGCGCAAACAACAAACAAGCTCAGACGCCAGGATGAACATACCGTTCCTAGCAGCAATGGCCGTGGGATACCGCAGGAGGAGGAGAAGGATAGTCAGGGCCAGAATCTTCACACCCAGAATCAGCCTATTTGGTATGCCTGATGACCAGGTGTATGGGAGGTACAAGTTTCCACCACACATAATACTCGACCTGGTCAGTAAGTGGGAGGATGACCTCACATCACCGACCCTGTGCTCCCGAACACTCAGCCCCCTGAAGAAGGTCCTCAATGTACTGCACTTCTTGGCTACCGGATCATTTCAGCGGACAAGTGCCATAGTGGGGGGGATGTCACAGGCCACGCAGTCACGGTGCCTACATCAGGTGTTGGCCATCATCACTGCACGCCCATCAGTCCGCAGGCACATATACCTGCCCAGAACACCTGCAGAAAGGCAGGCTGTCAGCCAGGATTTCTACAGGGTGGCACAATTCCCCAATGTGCTAGGTGACATTGATTGCACCCATGTGGCTCTACGTCCCCCCAGGGCATCTGAGCACATCTATAGAAACCGCAAGCACTGGCATTCCATCAACGTCCAGGTAGTATGTGATGCCAAGGGAATCATCACCTCAGTATATGCCAACTATCCAGGGTCCACCCACGACAGCTTCATTTACAGGATGTCAACCCTAAACCGGGACATGGAAGCTGGGCGGCATGGCGATGCATGGCTGCTTGGTGAGTAGAAATGCCACAGCACACGCATGCATGACAGATACAGAGTAATGCCAATACCCCACTAATGATCCCCATCACCGCCTCCCCAGGGGACAGTGCCTACCCTCTGAGCACACACATGATGACGCCAATTCGGAACCCCATCACGCCTCCCTAGGTAAGATACAACACAGCCCATATTGCAACACGGGGCATAGTGGAGCACACATTCGGAGTGCTCAAGTCATGCTTTCGCTCCCTTGACCGTTCTGGTGGGCAGCTGTTATACGCTCCCCCAGTAGTGTGCAGGATCATAGTGGCAGCATGTGTCCTGCACAATGTTACAACACGCCGGGGCCTGGCTGTGGACATGGTGGTGCCCCCACATCCCCAACCACATGCACGCCCGCTGCGCATGGGAGGGGAAAGGGCACAGGGTGAGGCAGCCCGTACGCAGCTGGTGGCTAATTACTTCACATAGAAAGCACACCCCTGTGGAGTGCACACAGCCCTGGCACATACCATCTGACAATCAATGATGACTCAATCTGACAATTCTGATGAATCAAGGGACAGTCAACTGTCAGAACCATAGCAGCCTGAGATTGTTCCCCTGGAAGTGTCACAATGTGTGCATCCCTACCTACACAAACACCACCAATGCAGTGTCATCAAGAGACACACTTCCATGCAGCAAAAATGAATACTCACTTGCAAAATACAACATGAGAACAGTGCAATGTCACCCAACCCCTCCCCGGCACGGCCACACAACACACCATGGCATGTCATGCAATGTGAGAGCTAACAAATTAATCCCCACAACATGCCCCAAGTGTCACCAACTACAGTGTCCCTAATGGAAACTGGCCACACATGAAATGCTCACAGTAATGCAGGACCAACAACACACATTACCAAATACTTACCAATAATACCAATCACCTACAAAACCTCCAACCTACCATAAACATGACAGTATGGACTGAAATAATTGTTAGCCTCACTACCTGATAATGCCAGCACGAACACTTCCAACTATACAGTGTTAGCGTTAGGTGCACTGCTCACAACATGGACTCCAGTTCCAAAGTAGACCGCCTTGTTAAGACATGAGAAATGGACCTGCAAATTAGGAGGATGAGATGGATGCAGAGGCACATATCAATACACCATGCAGTGTACAATCCAACCACAATATGCACTAGGAATGTATACACAGTATTGACTACAGACTGCCCACACATCATATGGGAGTCCAACGTCACTGTGTAAGTCAATGTCACTTGGGCACACCCTTTGCAAGCCCATGGAAACGGGAAGCAGGAGGGGTGTGTGTCACACAAACTCAATCATCTGACCCAAATTCAGGACAAGCCTGCATGTGCCCAGCCACAATACAGCATATGCCCACGGGAGCCACACAAGGCAACACACTGTCAAAAAAATCAAGATTCTAAAATCAAAAAAATAAATAAAATCAAAAATCAAAAACGGCCATGAATGGGCCCGGGGGTGGGGGAGGCCACCCAGGAGATCCGAGGACAGGGTGCACACCAAAACCCACCTGTGTGGATCTTGCGGAAAAAAAACACCTCCATGGGCTCATGGCCTGCACGGCTACCCTATTGTGGGAGAATCGCTGCAGTCACTCTCCTCACCCTCTGCAGCTGCATCATGAGGTGGTGGCACTATGGGAGGCAGCCCACGCAATGCCCTAGTGTGGTCCTCTATGGCAGCAAGCATGCGGGTGTGGAAGGTCTGGTTCTGGAGGATAATTGTGCGTAGGTCCCCATGCAACAACTCACGGGATGCCGGGACCTCTGCCCTAGTTGCCTGCATCTCAGCTGAGAGCGTACGTGTGAGCTGCTCCAGCTGCTGTTCTGTCCTCGTGTTAGCTGAAGCCTCAAGCTCAACCAGAGTTGCCCTGAGCTGACGGAGTTGCACCCTGAGGGCTTCCCTGTGGCCCTGGGACTCAATAGAAATGGCTTCCCGCAAAGCCTCCAGTGCTGCCCGCCTGTCCCTGTTGGACGCCAACATGTCCTCCCTGTGTGACTGGCTAATGGAGTCTGTTGCCTGCTGTAGTTGTTCAATTAGCCTTTCTTGGGGGACAATGGAAGTAGCCACCCTATCCATGGCCTGAGCCATCATCTCAGTTGATGCTGCCTGTTGGTTTGCCATACCGTATATGGATTGCTCCCATGCGGTATTGCCAGGTGGCGTACGGCCACCGCGTCGGCGGGCACCACACCTGTCTGGGGCAAGGCGAACTGCGCCTTGCTGTGCCGGCACTGCCTGATGCTGCAGGACTGCATTCCCCCTCTGATCTGCTGATCAGAGTGTGACCCTGCATCCATAACCACCAAAGGCGGACCTACCAACACTGACATCCCCATTGAGGGTTCTACTCCTGGTGCAGGTGGGTTGGACAGTACAGAATCCCTCCCAGAAACACTTACCTGCGACGGCACATAGGTCTCATCATCCGAATCGACACTTGAATAGAGCTCGGGGGAGGTGCACCCAGAGACACCCCTTGAGATGATGCAGCAAGTGTGGGTTCTCACCCACCACCACACCACGTCCCTCACTGGTGCCCGGTTGGGCCTGAGACCCCTCCTGGGTCTGCACCATCTCCACAACCCCAGCAGTATCAAGTGCGTCATCCCCTGCAAAGACATGAAAGAAAAGAAATGGGAACAGGCATTAGCACCATGGAAGACAATTCGGGCTGAGAAGCAATAGAAACAGTACTTCATTGACACATGTACCACATGACTACAACCCTCCCATGCATGCACTGCCACTGCGTATGAAGGGGAGGCAAATGGCACACATTGATGACACCAAGATGGAAGACCAACAAATTTGCTGCATGCTGCCTACCAGTGCCATCACACATTGGCCTGTGATTGGCATGTCCAATACACATACATGACACATGCCATCACACAGATGGCATGTACCCTAGCCATGTCACACATGTGACAATAGGACTGAGAAATGCCTAGTGAAAGTGGTGGAATGCAGACAATGAATGAACACAGAATAACATGCAACTATGTTGTGGCAAGATGACAATTCAAGGGCAACTGGCGTGAGGTTGGGCTGAATGTCTACTGTTGCCAGAAGGGATACTGCAACACCCAAATCCTGGTGCGCAGAATGTATTGGATGAAGAACATGGGTGACCCAAACCACTCAGGCACACACCCCCTCACCTGGCACTCAATCAGAAGCACTCACACACACACCATGCACATGGATGACACACACATGCATGTGCACTCACCGGACAATGCCTCGTAATCTGGCAGGTCTCCCACGCCTTGGATCTGTTCCTCCGTGACGTAGGTCCCAGCAACATACTCATGTGGAGTGAGTTCTATGTCCTCTGCCGGAGACCCACCTCCAGTCACTAGAGTTGCGGCATGACTTGAGGCCAGCTTTTTCTTTGCCCTGCGCTTAAGGTCATTCCAGCACTTGTAGCAATCATTAGCTGTGCGCCTCACGAATCCAAGGGCACTTAGAATTCCGCAATGGTCTGCCAGTGTGCCTGGCGTTGTGCAGGTGTGGTCTTGCATCCTGCAGTAATCACCATTTTGCTGTCATGTGTGGACACATACTCCACAAGTGCATCAAGTTCGACCTGATTGAAGCTGGGCTTCCTTGGTGGGCCGGACTGTGTAGCCGTGTCTGGGGCATCAGCCTGTACTGGACGAGCACTCTTCCTCTTCTGCTTGGAAGGTGGTGGTGATACTGAGTGTCCTACACCGCTCTGGACACTAGGGGCAGGAGCCCCGGTGGACTGTGGACTAGGAGTGTGGGAATGAACACTCACCATGGGACTTGGTGCAGGCATTAGCTGAAGTGTGATGTAGTCAGGGGGAACGTCAGCAGGATGGACTAGGACCGACACTGTCCTGGCTGGGACACTCAGAGCTGGGGTGGATGGAGCCGCAGCTGCCCCTGCAGCCTCCCCACCCTGCCTACTCGGGGCAGCAGATGACATAGCTGACCCTGATCCACGTGGGCTGGTGACACCAACGTGCACCGCCACACTTGGCCTAGACCTGCTGACCTGGAAGTCAGCCATGGAGTCATCCAGTGCCAGGGCAGGTGCCACAATGGGCTGGTCCAACAAGGGCTGAGCAGGGATGGTGTCAGCCATGTTACCCTCAGCCGGGGGGGGGGCATGGGTGTCCCTGACTGGTCACCCACACATGGGGGGCTAGGGGCACCCTGCAAGTCCTGGCCACATCCCCTACCGTATCCACCACGGCCACCTCTTGTGGCTCGCCCACCTTTGCCACCCTTACCGCGTGCTCGCCTCCCAACCATGGCACTGATGTTGTTGTGCGTATGGGAGTTGCAGTAAACTATTGTCCTGGGCAATTGGGGGTCAACAGGGTAGGGTACTAGATGGAATTCATACCCTAGTGCTCTAGCAAGGCTGTATGTGACCCCTGGGGGAAGATGACGGGTCACGCAACGCACAGGCACCCCGAAAAAGGGAGATAATGTGCACGCAACCCCTCCTAAACCACGTGCGTGGAAAAAAAAACCTGCACTACGCTGTGGCACCCAGAAACACAAAAATGAGCGTATGCATGTCACACGCAGCCTAGACTGACCTCTGAAGGGGTAGGCAACACACGGGGCAATCACAGATGTCAAATACATGCGCGACTCACCGTCTGCCAGGAAATATCGCGTGAAAAATATGCGCGTGTGCGCGTTGCCAACACCCCCGCCAAAAGAAGAATTGTACGCTGTCTGAGGAGACAGGACAACAGGAGAAGTGAACGCTGTTTGAGGAAACAGGCCCAGGAAAAAGACAAGAAGAGAAAAAGCTGTCAGAGGTAACAGGGAGTACAAACTTGGAACGCCGTGAAGTAAATCGCGTGTGAACTGACAAGAAGTACAGATTTCACCCACTCGCTCTCCACGAAAAACACGTACAAGTAAATGGCGTTCTACACGTACCTTTTAAAGATGCCCACACGTCCAGCGTCACTTCCGCATGTACGCGCTAAGGCCCCATCCTCTTATCACACGAGCTGACACTCTGACGTGCAGTCATTGGACGTGTAACATGCACCCATGTACAGGGAAACGCCTGCGCACGCACGTCACAGACGCGCAAACGTGCTGGTGGCCTTTGGGCCAATGAATTTGCATACGTGTGCTGACGCGCTTACACGCTAAGGCCCTTTCCTCAAATTACTACACGCCGACGTGCTGGATTTTCACGTGCCAAATCACTCCGTATCAAGCTGGCCACGCGCAAGCACACGGAAGACCACGCTCCTGCCCAGAAGGCCAAATTACTGCCCCCCCAGAGCCCCGAGCACGCTCCCACCTGCCATCTGCTGCTGCCTGATTGCCTGCTGCCCACGTGCCCTGCCATTTGCTGCCTGCACATCAGCCAGGGGTGCGGTTGCTGTGACCACCCCTGCTGGAACCGAAGACTCCCGACTGGGATTCCATCGCTCCACAGCCGAGCCCCAGGACCCAGTTGCCCACCCACTCCTGCCTCTGGGGTTGTCATGTCGGGCACTGCAACATCTGGCACCACTGACAACCCCCGGCCAGAGAGGCAAAGGGGCACCAGCTTCACTGCCACCGAAGTTGGTGTCCTGGTGGAGCAAGTCCAGGGGCAGTGTGATGCCCTCTTCGGAAGTTTGCGCGCCGACAAGGAAGGACGGACTCGGATCTGGACGGACATCGTGACTGCCATCAACGCGGAGGGGGTGGCAGTCCGCAACTTCCAACATGTCAAGAAGCGCTGGGAGGACTTCAGGTCCAGGACCCTCAACAAGGCCCGGCGCCTCTTGAAGGCAGCGGATGCTAAGGGGCGCTGGGGCCACTTGTCGGACGATCAGATGAGGGTCCTGGAACGCATATCCGCAGCGCTCCACGTCCAGGTCCTTGAGAGGCAGACCCATCTGGAATCGAGCGGTAAGTGTACATGCATCATGATTGTAAGCTGTGCGTGTGGTGATGTGCCAGTAGTGTGCAGGTTGCACATGTGTTTGTATGGGGCTAAGTATGGGTGGGAGTGTATAGGGCCGTGAGGCTAACACATGCGAGGGCTGTCATGTGTGAGACATGGATGGTGCTTGTGTGTGTAGGCTTGCATGCCAAATGCAGTTGTGTGGGCACACATGTTTGGATGAATGTGTATGTAAGTAGGCATGTTCGTGATGTCACACATGGATGTTGTTTTCAGCTGCATGTATCAGCACTGTTTACATGTGCATGTGTGTGTATTTGACAAGGGTGCAACAGTGATGCAACATGGATGCATGTGACAGCGGGATGTGGAAGCCTGATTGGCAGATGTGACATGGATGCCGATCTGAACACTGCGACAGTTGGCAGAGGTGTACACATGCATGCAAGTGTGGTGGTGTGTGTACATGTGTAGTGCACTCCCTGGGTTGCATGTGATGTCTGGCTCACCTTTGCCTGCTCATGCTGTTGTATGTGTATGGATGGTGCTGGCAGTTGCGATATGGCTGTAGTATGGCTCATGTGTGCAAGTTGAAATGACATGTGTGTTGGCGATTGTGATGCCATGTCTGAGGTTTGCCAATGCCACTCATGTACAACTGTCATGTGTGTATGTGTCCATTGTACAGTGCCCTGATGCCTGTGTTTTATTTCTCCCTGTCTGCAGCGTCAACTGATGAAGAGGGCGGAGAAGGTGCTGTGGAGCACAGCGGCGGGGATCGCACCGCCAGCCGGAGACCCAAGGCCCGGCTCCCCTCCCAGGTTGTGATCTCGTCGGGGAGTGAGGAGTCCGGTGCCGCGTCCCAGGCCGCAGCTGCCGGGGGGAGGTCCAAGAGGCAGAGGTCGGAGTTGGACTCCTCGGCAGCAGAAGGGGCAGCTGGGACCCCACAGGGCCCAATGGGGGAAGATGGCACAGAGTCATCCAGGTTGGTGGGGGGTTTGGTGGAGGAGGAGGCCATGCAAGCAACAGAGACGGTGTCTGGAGGTGGGGATTCCACTGGTGCTGTTGGTGCAGTGCAGGACCAGGGACAGGAGGCGGCACAAGCCACCGCGGAGGTGCCTGTGTGCAATCTTGTCCCTGATCCTGTCACTGCATCATCTTGCAACAGCAGGGATGCCTACGTCCAGACCCGTTTTCAGGCAGGGGATGAGCTCACAACAACTGGCCTTCCTCTGCCTGCAGACGTGGCTATCCACGGGTTGAGCCTGTCCTGACTGGTGTGGCGTTGCGTCAACGGGCCATGCAAGGTGACCTGCAGTCTTTTCATGAGGAGACTGCACGTCATCTCGAATGGCTCATTGACCGCGTCGGCCTACTGGGACAGGTCACCCAGGCCGGATTCCTCCGTTTGCTGCAGTTTGCTCCGACCCCCTCCTCAACTGAACACCCTATGCGCCAGTCGTCCTCCGTGCCTTCTTCCCACCCATTTGTCACCTGGGTGCCCTGTGGAGCTGCCTCTGACGGTGCGGCCAGGCTGGTGGAGGAGGCATCCCTGCCACAGTCGGGAGTCGGGCGTCCAGCAGGGGTGGCCACATCAATGACTGCAGCCCAGCCGGTGGAGGATGTGCAGGCAGCAGGTGCCAGGGCACGGGCACAGGCACAGCAGCAGCAACGAGGTGGGAGCCATGATGGCTCAGGGCCTTTGACATCGGAGGGGCAGGCATCGGCCGGAGGGCAGGAGGACCCAGGACGGGAAGTGTCTTTCGTGTGGCAACAGTTGGGCCACGCCATAGATGCGGAGCGGCAGCGGGTGGAAGAGGCACGGCTCACGGTGGTCAGGGTGGAGAACTCCATGCAGAGGGCCCTGAGGCCGGCCGAGTGCCTCGAGGGAATCCGCAGGGAGTTGGAGGTGAACATGTCGTCGGCCCTGCGGACCCTCGGGGCCATGGAGGAGGACCACCTCCGGGACATTGAGCAGGAGTTCGATGATGCCCTGGCCCGGAACATCCTGAAGTGAGCCATTGGACTGGCCCGCTGCCCTTGTAAATAGTTCTGTAGTTAGTGTTAGGTTTCCTTTGCTTTTTTATATTTTTTGGACCTTTTGGACAATGGACCACATTTTTGTATATAGTTTTTTTATTAGGTAGTGTTATTAGATAGGTTTCATTTCTTCTGTTGGGATCATGGACCCTGGATTGTTTATCTGTATATAGTTGACTGTTGGATTTTCTATTTTTTTTTAATGATTTACCCATGGAGCAATGGTTTTCGATTTTAATTTTCCATTGGATTTACTTTTGTGAACTGTGACTTTGGGCACCTTTCCTTTGGATTATGATTTGTGGTTTTACATTATTTTACGGACATGCTGCTTTCTTTTTTTTAATTCCCATTTTCGTTTGTTTATTTTTGATTCAATTTATGTTGCTTTTAATACATATTTTTTCTTCAAACTTCAATGTGTAGTATCATCTCATTGGTTTCATGCATATCATGATATGGGTTTTGACATTCACTGACACCCATTGTGTGTATGTGAGGGACATGTGTTCATTTACAAACTTGCCATTGGGGTTGTATCATGTAATTGCCATTTCTAAGTGGGTGGATGCAATACTCGGGTGGGTGTTTGGCATTTGGAGGCTGCCCATAAGGCCCAGGGATCTAGATGGTGATGACATGTTGGCTGTGGGACATGTGTGGGGGCCTGCTGGCAGGTGGCCCTGACTGGTGGGCGGCGGGGGTGCTGGGATACATGAGTGTGGGCCTGGTAGAGGGTGCCCCAGGATGCTGGGTGGTGGGGGTGCTGGGAGACATGTGTGGGGGCCTGGTGGAGGGTGCCCATGACTGCTGGGGGGTGGGGGTGCAGGGGGACATGAGTTGGACATGAGTGGGGGCCTGCTGGCAGGTGCCCCACAGTGCTGGGGGTGGGGGTGCAGGGGGACATGAGTTGGACATGAGTGGGGGCCTGCTGGCAGGTGTCCCTGACTGCTGGGGGGTGGGGGTGCAGGGAGACAGGAGCGGGGGCCTGCTGGCAGGTGCCCCTGACTGGTGGGGTTGCTGGGAGACATGTGTGGGGGCCTGGTGGAGGGTGCCCATGACTGCTGGGGGGTGGGGGTGCAGGGGGACATGTGTGGGGGCCTGGTGGAGGGTGGCCCTGACTTCGGGGGGTGTGGGTGCTGGGAGACATGAGTGGAGGTCTGGTGGAGGGTGCCCCTGACTTCTGGGGGGTGTGGGTGCTGGGAGACATGTGTGGGGGCCTGGTGGAGGGTGGCCCTGACTGTTGGGGGGTGCAGGGAGACAGGAGTGGGGCCTGGTGGAGGGTGCCCTGCACTGCCGGGGGGTGGGGGTGCTGGGAGACATGTGTGGGTGCCTGGTGGAGGGTGCCCCTGACTGGTGGGGGGGTGGGGGTGCAGGGAGACATGAGTGGGGGCCTGGTGGAGGGTGCCCTGCACTGCTGGGGGTAGGGGTGCTGGGAGACATGTGTGGGGGCCTGGTGGAGGGTGCCCCTGGATGCTGGGGGGTGGGGGTGCTGGGAGAAATGTGTGGGGGCCTGGTGGAGGGTGCCCATGACTGCTGGGGGGTGGGGGTGCAGGGGGACATGAGTGGGACATGAGTGGGGGCCTGCTGGCAGGTGCCCCTGACTGGTGGGGGGTGGGGGTGCTGGGAGACATGTGTGGAGGCCTGGTGGAGGGTGCCCATGACTGCTGGGAGGTGGGGGTGCAGGGGGACATGAGTGGGGGCCTGCTGGCAGGTGCCCCACAGTGCTGGGGGGGATCAGGGGGACATGATTTGGACATGAGTGGGGGCCTGGTGGAGGGTGCCCTGCACTACTGGGGGGTGGGGGTGCTGGGAGACATGTGTGGGGGCCTGGTGGAGGGTGCCCCTGGATGCTGGGGAGTGGGGGTGCTGGGAGACATGTGTGGGGGCATGGTGGAGGGTGCCCTGCACTGCTGGGTGGTGGGGGTGCTGGGAGACATGTGTGGGGGCCTGGTGGAGGGTGCCCATGACTGCTGGGTGGTGGGGGTGCAGGGGGACATGAGTGGGACATGAGTGGGAGCCTGCTGGCAGGTGCCCCACAGTGCTGGGGGGTGGGGATGCAGGGGGGCATGAGTTAGATATGAGTTGGGGCCTGCTGGCAGGTGCCCCTGACTGCTGGGGGGTGGGGGTGCAGGGAGACAGGAGTGGGGGCCTGCTGGCAGGTGCCCCTGACTGGTGGGGGTGGGGGTGCTGGGAGACATGTGTGGGGGCCTGGTGGAGGGTGCCCCTAGATGGTGGGGGGTGGGGGTGCTGGGAGACATGTGTGGGGGCCTGGTGGAGGGTGCCCATGACTGCTGGGGGGTGGGGGTGCAGGGGGACATGAGTGGGACATGAGTGGGGGCCTGCTGGCAGGTGCCCCACAGTGCTGGGGGGTGGGGGTGCAGGGGGACATGAGTTGGACATGAGTGGGGGCCTAGTGGAGGGTGCCCTGCACTGCTGGGGGGTGGGGGTGCTGGGAGACATGTGTGGGGGCCTGCTGGAGGGTGCCCCTGGATGCTGGGGGCTGGGGGTGCTGGGAGACATGTGTGGGGGCATGGTGGAGGGTGCCCTACACTGCTGGGGGGTGGGGGTGCAGGGGGACATGAGTTGGACATGAGTGGGGGCCTGGTGGAGGGTGCCCCTGACTGCTGGGGGGTGGGGTGCTGGGAGACGTGTGGGGGCCTGGTGGAGGGTTCCCCTGGATGCTGGGGGTGGGAGTGCTGGGAGACATGTGTGGGGGCCTGGTGGAGGGTGCCCATGACTGCTGGGGGGTGGGGGTGCAGGGGGACATGAGTGGGACATGAGTGGGGGCCTGCTGGCAGGTGCCCCACAGTGCTGGGGGGTGGGGGTGCAGGGGGACATGAGTGGGGGCCTGGTGGAGGGTGCCCTGCACTGCTGGGGGGTGGGGGTGCTGAGAGACATGTGTGGGGGCCTGGTGGAGGGTGCCCCTGGATGCTGGGGGGTGGGAGTGTTGGGAGACATGTATGGGGGCATGGTGGAGGTTGCCCTGCACTGCTGGGGTGTGGGGGTGCTGGTAGACATGAGTGTGGGCCTGTTGGAGGGTGCCCCTGGATGCTGGGGGGTGGGGGTGCTGGGAGACATGTGTGGACGCCTAGTGGAGGGTGCCCTGTACTGCTGGGGGGTGGGGGTGCTGGGAGACATGAGTGGGGGCCTGCTGGCAGGTGCCCCTGACTGCTGGGGGGTGGGGGTGCAGGGGGACATGAGTTGGACATGAGTGGGGGCCTGGTGGAGGGTGCTCCTGTATGCCTGGGGGGTGGGGGTGCTGGGAGACATGTGTGGGGGCATGGTGGAGGGTGCCCTGCACTGCTGGGGGGTGGGGGTGCTGGGAGACATGCGTTGTTGATCAGTAGTGCAAGGTGACATGTGGCTTGGCTGGGGGGCATGCCCATGGTCGATGGGCTGCCTGCGGGACATGAGCAGGGGTGCAGGGTAGTCCCCTGTGGTGTGGGCTGCCTGCAGGGGACGTGGAGGTTGTAGAGCGAAAACCTGGGAGGACCCACACGGCCAATTCACGTGTAGTACTCCCCGGAACCCCTGAAATTCACGTACCCTGCTGAAATTGCGTGTGAGACTTACCGCACACCCCGAAATACACGTACCCAGGACATTTGCGTGTGGAACTTCCCGCGCACCCCTGAAATACACGTACCCAGGCCAATCGCGTGTGGAACTTCCCGCGCACACCTGAAATAAACGTACCCTGCTGAATTTGCGTGTGGAACTTCCCGCGCACCCCTGAAATACACGTACCCTGATGGAATCGCGTGTGAAACTTCCCGCGCACCACTGAAATACACGTACCCTGCTGAATTTGCGTGTGAAACTTCCCGCGCACCCCTGAAATACACTTTCCCCGCTTGGCGTTTGCTGTTTGGCAGCCCTGTGAACTGGTCCAGGGTTAGCGCAGACATTTGCAATGAATTGGGGATTTTGATGGCTTTTCCTTGCGCGAGGGCGTTCTTGGGGGCGTAACTGGCGCTGCTGCAGGGTCGCTGCGCCACTCTGCGCCACGGATGGTTTTGGAGGCTAAAATCCATGAATACGCTGTGCGATGAAATGGATTTTATTGCACGCGGCTGGCGCAGTGTATCGCACGGGGACACTGTACGCCAGCCGCGTGTGCCACTTTTGTGCGAAATTCTATGAATTACCCTGTAAATTGTGCAGAATATGCAGAATATGCATGGGAAGATTTACATGATTTCCTACGCATATCAAATAAAAACAAAACAAACCTATTACACCAGGAGAACTTTGTTCTTTGGATCCTGTTAATGTTTCAAGATATTTTCACCATCGCTTCATTGATATGCTACATTTTATTTGTAATAAAACTTCCACCCCTTGGAGAAGTGCAACACTTCTTTTGGAGAAAAGAATACCAAGCCAGAGGAGCACCACATATCCACATGCTTTTATGGATTAGAGATCCTCCTTAATTTGGTCAAGACAGTGATGCCACTGTTTTACAGTTTATTGAAAAATAGGTCACTTGTGAAATTCCATCAGAATCCACAAATAGTGATCTTCATGCACAAATTTTACAATTTCAAAGACATAAATGCGTCGTAAATACAAAAACAAAGGGAAATACTACACCAAATGCTGATTTGGTTTCCCTATACCAGTTACAAATACAGGTCAAGTGAACAACCTCATGTCTTCAGTTAGACATAGTGTTAAAGGTAAGTAACCTAAAAATACATATTACATAAAAAGAAAAGAAGAAGAAAAATATATCAATGATTACAATGCAATCATTGCCCACTTATGGAATGCAAACATAGATGTGCAGTACATTGCAGACAATTCTACTGCAGTTGCACAATATGTCACAGAATACTTAACTAAAGCAGAAAAGACAGAGCTCCAAGAACTCTGGAATGACCTGTCATCAGATAAAACAGTATCTCAGAAATTATACAGCTTGGGCATAAAAATGCTCACCCATAGAGAATGTGGATCATATGAAGCAGCTGATCGTTTAACTGGTACTGCATTGTATGGTAAATCTGAAAATATAGTATGGCTAAGTCTTGGTCCAGCTAAATCTAGAAAAAGAGTTCTAAAATCCTACAAAGATATAGAAACAATAGCTAAACGTGATCCCAACAGCCAAGACATTTAAAAAAAATAATAATTTATTGGACACATACTACCCAAACAGAAGTAATACTTTGGAAACCCTGTGTCTATACCACATAGCCCAAAACTACACATACAAAACCTGATGAAAATAAAAGGTAAATACAGAGTGACAAACTGTGAAGGCAGGTTAGTTAAACTCACTAAACCAAATTTAATTAATCATATTAAATTGTCATTGAAGACTCCTCAACATAAAGAAGTATATTACATGTCCCTGCTACAACTCTTCAAACCATGGAGAAAAGAAGAAATACTAGAAAACTATGATTCATATGAAGATGCTTTCAAAGCAAATGAAAGCACAATAACTGATGTAAACTTTACACAATACAAAACAATGTTGCACAATGAACAGCAAAACGAAGAAGAACTCCAGGCCCAACTAGATAAAGACACTTCTGACAGTAGTCAACCTTCTGTAACAGGAAGCCAAGAACCACTGGGAGAACCACTAATAATAAATGAGGCAGAATTAGCTATGATAGAAGTAGAAAACACCATGTGTCAGTATGAAGATAAAGAAGACTTAACTATACTACAATCAAAACTAAACAACGAACAACGTAGCATTTTTGAAGAAGTAACAAAACAAATTGCACATGGTGTACAACATGAAAATAAAGAATGTTCAGAATGGTCCTACCATAATTATAAACCTATACTACTGTACGTCAGTGGTGAAGCTGGTTCTGGCAAAACATTCCTAATCAAAATCATCAGAAAGTTCCTTCAACAATTGACAAACAACAAACTGTCAGCTGTTGTCATTGCCCCCACAGGTTTAGCTGCCTACAACATAGGTGGTGTCACATTACATCGATTACTACTATTGCCAGTAGAACACCAGAACAAATTAGACTATTACAAACTTTCTGCAGAAGCTGCAATGGAACTACGCAGAGTATTGAAACAAATGAAAATGCTACTAATAGATGAAGTGAGCATGGTCTCCAACCTAATGTTGGCTTTGATTCATCTCAGATTATAAGAAGTACTTAAAACAAACTATGAAGAGCTCTTTGCAGGAAAACACATTGTTTTTGGAGATCTTCTTCAATTGACACCAGTAAAAGGTGAGCCTATTTTTAAAACATTAGGGCACAAACTCTGCCGTAAAACTGTTGGCAGCATTGGAAATGTCAACCTTTGGCAACATTTCCAAGACAGAGAATTAACAGAAAACATGCGGCAATCTGCAGATCCCAATTATGCCAACATCTTAAAAAGTATCTGAAATGGTATACTTTCTAAAGAAGAAGAAGCAATATTGAAAACCCGGCACATTAATGCACTTTATGGCGATAATGCATGTGCTACAGATGTTATGGAACAATTAGCCCACAAAAATGCCAATTGTATGGCCTTAATGTCAACTCTTGCAAGCTGTTTCAAATTCAATGAAATAATGTTAAGTAAAGAAAGGCAACCAATAATGGAAATTAGCACCACAGACAAACTAGATGTACATGGTATGACACTACCTATGTGTGACCAAGCCACAACAAGACTAAATAGTTTAGAAAAAATCAAAAATCTCAAACACAGCAGGCTTAGAAAAGATATAAAAATTATCAATAAATTGCAGAGTAATGCTTTAACGTAACCTTGACGTGGACCAAGGACTAGTTAATGGAGCACTGGGTACAGTTGTTGGCTTTGAAACATACCCAGGTGACAACAAAATTCAGTTTGTCAATATTCTCTTTGACAAACTTTTCAGAAGTAAAAAGGGTAGGACGCTCAACAGCTCGATTCCTTCTCTTCAAAGGCATGTATGTACGCAGAGAACAATTTTCTCTAACTCTTGCATACGCAGTCACGATTCATAAATCACAAGGTCTTACCCTTGACAAAGCAATGATAGATATTGGTAACACAGTCTTTAAAGAAGGCATGAGCTACGTAGCACTATCACGCTTACGTACACTTGACGGTCTATTTCTAATCAACTTTGATGCAAGTAAAGTAAACGCTGATATTCCTTGTATTTTAGAATACAATGGACTTCGCTCACTATACACCCCTCATCTAAACACATATTCTGTTCCACAAAAAGTAAAACATTATAAAAGAAAAATAAATCAAACAGAAATGCAACAGGATGTCACTGCAAATCCTCCAAAGCGAGTAAAAGAAAGTAATACTTCATCAAGTACCACAAGCAAAAAATAATCAATTAGAAAAAGTAAACCAAGTACTTCTTCAAAGAAGGAAGACAAACTCCAAAAAAAGCAGTCAGATACAGAACTACCTGGTCCATTTAAACTCTCAAATATAGTTGGTGTAAGTTGCTACGCAAATGTAGCAATGAATATTCTATTTCAATTACCACCAATTGTTGACAACATTTACTTACACAGTGCAGACCCATTGTGTTTGCAAATGTTAGTACTTCAAAGAAATGCATCAAACAATCCTGATAACACATATAGGGCCTCATTACAACGCAGGCGTTAAGGGTTAACGCCGTCGTTAACCCTTAACGCCTATTCTGATTTTAACAGCTGCTTTAAGCAGCCGTTAAAATCCATGGCGCTAACCTGCCATGATGCTAATTACGCCACCGTAATTTACGGTGGCGTAATTAGCGCCTTCCCCACTCCCATTATGCCCTATGGGGCAAAAATGGGAATGGGGAAGGGAAAATGGGAAATGGGGATTTACCGCCCCACTCACCTTGGAATGGGGCGGTAAATCCGCCATCCACCATGGTGTAAACGTAGTTAACACCATGGTGGTAATGTTGGCGCAATTAGCGCCTGGGTCGTAATGACCCCCATAGTGTTTATGGAATAAGACAACAATTGGACTACTGTGCTGGAATGGTGAAATTCACTATAAACTCACAGGAAGATCCACAAGAATTTCTAATGTACTTAAGTACTGGAAAACAAAAACATACCTATAAATGAAATCTTCCAGTTTTCATACATGTGGAAACATACATGCACTCTCTGCAACAATGTGACAGAAGAACAAATCCCCAATTAACGCTTTGTATATATATCAATACCGAATTGTGAATCCATTCCATTTCAGCAACTTGTACAAAATGCAAACCATGGTAGATTTTGTTCTACCTGCAATTCAGATAATCGCTCCACGTTACTAATACAAACACATAGTAAATACGTAATACTAATGCTTCTACGTTACAATGCAGATGGTACCAAAAACAACTGCAAGCTGACTGGATTCACACATGGTCAAATATCACTTGGTAAGAAAACCTTCACAGAAATAGGTATAATCTACCACGCAGGAGCCACAACCAATTCAGGGCACTACACTGCATATATAAAAAAGAAATGTGGATGGTTTCACTGTAATGATAGTACCATTACTCTAAAGCAGAGATTACCAGCAAATTTTACAAACGCTTATTTAATGTTTTTAAAACCAAAATTTGATAACTAAACTGTACTTAAACCCTAAGCAAACTTGTAGTAAAAAAATGTAAACTGTTAGAATATTCCAAAAGCTATCTAACTGCCCAAAGATTCTACAACAACTAATTAGATAAATGAATACCCACAAATTATAGCAAAAAAAAGACAGTTAGAATACGCCAATTGTTATCTAACTGTCCCAAAATTTAACAATATCCAAACAGATAAATCAATACCACTAAAATATATAAAAAAAATAGACAGTTAGAATACGCCTACTGGTATCTAACTGCTCCAAAATGTTATAATATCCAAACAAATAAATAATATGTTACTGCTCCAAAAGAATGCAACAAGCCTATGTATAAAACATTAGCCAGAAACAACAAGTGAACACTGAAAACAAACAAACAAATAAACTGTAGCATAACAGAAAAATGATTTTTTTTATCCAACATGGATTTTATTTTCTCCCACAGACCCAATGATTTTAGCAACAAACACAGAAACTGAGCAAATTACACAGTACTCTGGGTTGTAATCTACTAAATATGAGGGTCCAAAAAAAAAAAAAATGTTGATTATACAATGTAATAAGTCATTACAAAATACTAATACTAACATGCTATTTTCTTTTATCACAGAAATGAACAAGAAATACATGTACACCAAATGGCCATGCACCCAACACTCTATGCCCTGGCCACATCCACTGCAGCATATCACACCCATAGAGTAAAACATTTCAACTATGGCCTATGGAAACTTTTAATGTCCGCAGACATTATGAGTGTTCTTAGAACACTTTGAACTTGACAATGAACAATACGGACAGCGTCTTCAGGACACCCCATTTTGTTTATTTACGAACATTTCAGGACACCGCGAGAGTTCTTAGAACATTTTCAACTTGACAAAGAACAATATGGACAGCGTCTTCAGGACACCCCCTATGAACATTTCAGGACACCACAAGTGTTCTCAGAACACATTCAACTTGCCAGAAAACAATACGGACAGCGTCCTCAGAACACCACCATTTTGTTTATTTGCAAACATTTCCGGGCACCACGTGTGTTCTTAGAACACAATCAACTTGACAAAGAACACTACGGACAGCGTCCTCAGAACACCCCCATTTTCTTTATTTGCGAACATTTCAGGACACCGCGGAAGTTTTTAGAACACATTCAACTTGCCAGAGAACAATACGGACAGCGTCCGCAGGACGGACAGCGTCATCAGAACACCCCCCACCAATATTTCAGGACACCACGAGTGTTCTTAGAACACATTCAACTTGCTATCAAACAATACGGACAGCGTCTTCAGAACACCCCCTATGAACATTTCAGGACACCGCGAGTGTTCTTAGAACACATTCAACTTGCCAGAGAACAATACGAACAGCGTCCTCAGGACACCCCCTACGAACATTTCAGGACAACGCAAGAGTTCTTAGAACATTTTCAACTTGACAACGAACAATACGGACAGCGTCCTCAGAAGAACCCCATTTTGTTTATTTACGAACATTTAAGGACACCGCGAGAGTTCTTAGAACATTTTCAACTTGACAACGAACAATACGGACAGCGTCTTCAGGTCACCCCCTACGAACATTTCCAGACACCGCAAGTGTTCTTAGAACAGTTTCAGCTTGCTTCCGAACATAACGGACACATAGAGTCCTCAGAACACCCCCCCATTCAGTTTATTTAGAACATTTCAGAACACCTGTGATGTCCGCAGACAAATCGAACACAACAAGAACGTCTACCACATGCAAAAACACAACTTTCAATCTATCTCATACTCTCCCACCCTCTCCAAACACTCCTACACACCAACACACTCTACTAAATACACATTTTGAACCAAGTTTCACTGCGCTCTCCGCAAATGTCTGTGAATCCAAGATGGTGGGCGCCACCGAAAATCTGACGCGCTTCACGCTCCACACCGTCCAATCAGCGAACACGTCGCAAGTCTGCGGACATGGCGTAAGCCGATCGACCAATCAGGACACTGTCTGCGGAGCGAACAGGGAAGTGTGTCCGTGGACCGAACACAGATATCACTATTTTTTTATGACCCACTTTTTGATCATTTTTTGAAAAACTACTGGATGGATTTCCACCAAAAGCACGCTTTTGGGACCAAGCCGCTGCTCCTGGTCCAAATTTGGTGAAAATCTGTCCAGCGCTTTGGGCTGTAGGCGCGAACAAAGTTTTTTTCCCATTCAGTCTATGGGAAAAAAATTAATTTTGGGACCCCCTATAACTTTTTCCCGACGAACGAATCCTCACCAAACTTTGCAAAAACAATTCAGAGTGGGCCATATACTTTTTTTGCAAAGTTTGGTGAGGATTCGTCCAGGGGGAGCGAAGTTATAAGCCGCCCAAAAAGTGCTCTTCCTATGGAAACACCAACTTAACCATAACTACATGGCCACTACTGTGGCCATGTAATATATATTTATATATATATGGACCATGCCAGAAGTAGATCACAGTAAATTAGATCTACAAATACAAGGACAAACGCATAGATTATATGACCATAGACAACATAGTCAAAAAATCTCTAAATTGTGAAGCAGAAGAAACCCAAAGGGCTGCCAATCCCGAAATTCACTTCACATCATAGTGTTTAAAGCATTCAGTATAATGCAGGCCAACAAGGCCCAAATTAGTAAAGAAAAACATTAGACTGCATTGTTCCTACGTAACAACTCACCTCTGAACGGTTACTGATAGGTCCCAAAAATGGGACCCTTCCATCATTTTTGTCAAGGACAATTAAATCGGTGCTGGGATAATTCGATAGCTACCTGTAGTCAAGACTTGCCAAAGTGACTACAACGTTATTCTCTTGTAGCACAGGGCTAAACCGTTGGGGCAACTGCATGAATCAAAACAAAACCAAGAATATTGGACACTGCTTCATAAAATTAACTTCGAACGAATGTCATCTCAATTGCATGTGTAAATAATATTCAATTTTAAAAGGGAGGTTTTCCTATTAACGATCGATAACTTAAAGTATATCTACATGGACATGAAAAACATGCACGTGGCCAATTTAGATTTTGCGTGCTCTATTCAGCTTGGGTCTCCTGGAGTACCAATTCTACCAAGCTTAAAGTAATCTGAGTTGGCAACTGGAATTGAGAAATGAAAAATGACAATTGACAATACAAAGCAGTCCGTGTCCATTTCTCAAAGTTTTAGAACAGAACATCGAGACTGGCCGTCCATTCTGGTGTAGAAAACATAGAAATGTCCATCCGGGGTGAACAGCGGCACGGCATAAAATGCACCAGAGTCGAGTATGAGCGTAAAGCGAACATACAAACTGACCATCCATACCTAAACAACATATCCGCTCAGGGCGGGTGTCCGCACAGCTTAAAGAGCCAAAACTCCAATACAAAACACGGATTAACGCAATCGCATGTCCCCGGCTTACCTTCCATAGAGTCTGCCTGGCCGCAGTAAGGAGAAACAGGAAATGGCGGGCCTAACATCTCGTCAGTGTGTCAGATGTAAATATACACACTGGGCATAGGACGTGCTACGTCACACGTGCGGTTTGGAAGCTAGAATGCTCTTCCTACGTAAAGCGGCACAAAAATACAAAACAGCCATCTTGATGGACCCGGAAGCCAAGAGGTTTCAATTGCAAAACGCCCATTGTGTATGTGTCCCATACCTGCAGCTGGATCACTAGCCTCACCGCCCAGTCGGAAAGAATGCAGAAGTCACTGGCATGGATAAGTTCTAATTCAAATTGGAACCTGCCTTGATAACATTGAGTTGTTTAAATGGTCGCGTAAGATCTACTGTGAAGGAGATTAGCCCAAATGCTAATTACAAAAAGGATTTTGTCAACCTTAATGAATATTAGACATATGTAGCAATAAATGCCATCCAGAGCAGTGAAAAAACGCGGATGGAAGGCATTTGCACTATATGGCATACACCAGGTCAAGGGTTCTGTAGAGGAATTTTGGCGAAATGGGCCAAAATCCCGATACATCGGGAGGTCCAAGTCCGAGTTATTCAATTGTAATAGATGCCAATGTTTGCTAATGGCCCGCTTGATCTCCCAGTGGTAAGTACTGTAGGTCATTGCGTAGACCATGCGTGACTTGTTTGAACTCTCATGGATATTTTTGGCCAGTAGGACATCACGGTGTTGATAACGTGCCCTTTTGCGGGACTGTCTCAGTATATGATGAGCATACCCTCTATGAGACAATCTATTCTCTATGGTGTCGGCCTGTGCCGAAAAATCTTTTCTATCCATGCAGTTATGTCTGCCCCTTACAAATTGACCATAGGGGATACTCTCCCTTAAGGATTGGGGATGAAAGCTTTCGAAGTGCAGAATAGTATTTCAATCGGTGGTTTTCCGATATAGGTCTACCACAATGGCCCCATCCTTAACCTTCAAAAGAAGATCCAAAAAAGATATAGACGTGTTGTCAATGGACATTGTGAAATGAAGATGTTCATTTAAGGAGTTGATCCATGACAAAAATTGCTCATGGTCTCCTTTAGTTTTGAAGCAAATGATGATGATATTATCTATATATCTTTTATAGAAGGTGATCGATTGCAGAAAAGGATTAGATTCATCGAAGATGGAAACTTTCTTGAATGCCCACATGAATAAGGTGGCATAATTCGGGGCAAAAGAGGTGCCCATAGCAGTTCCCTTAATTTGTAAGAAGAAATCTTCTTTGAACCTAAAGTAATTCTTGGTTAAGGCGATCTCCAGAAGGTCAATGATAAACTCACTAGGGACCAATTGTGGATCGCTCCTTAAATCCAAGAAGAATTTAATGATGGGCAATGACTCTGACTGAGGAATATTAGAATATAAACATTCCACGTCTAGAGTGATGAATAAATTAAACGTGGGGTCAAAAGGTAGACCTTCCAGATGTATAATGGCGTCTGTAGTATCTGCCAGGTAGATAGGAGTGTTGGCAGCCAAAGGTTTAAGAAAATATTCAAGGTACTTGCCCAGAGGTTCAAAGATTCAGATTCAGATTGTCAGATTGTGCAAGTGCATGTTCATAATAGAGCCTGCATAGAGGACATTTTCACAGTTCAAGCACAGGTTAAACAACTGAAAGCTGAATACAGCCAGTTAATTATTAAGGAGATTGATTCTCAGGGTGAATTAGATCAGATGCACCAAGATCTGAACACATTGAAACAGCAGAGAGAGCGGTTGAGGGAAGAAAATTACGAATTTAGTCAAGAGAATAGTCTCCTGTTTCAGGAAGTGCGTCAGCTAAGGACAGATGTGCAGAAAAGTGAGTCATGGTCTGAAAAACTGACTGACATGAGGTTAGAAAATGCTAAATTAATGGAATTTGTGAGGCGAGCAGAGATTTACCTAGAGCAGCCAACACAGGCCAACATTGCACAAGAGGAGGAGATTAGTCTGCTGAAAAAGAAACGAATATTCACAGATGATGCAATCCTCACAGAAGGAAATTGAGTCCCATTGTGAAGAGAGCAAAGGACTAAGAGACTGATTAGTGGCATAAAGTAAAAGTGCTGTAAACTACTCAAGCACTGGTGTCAGAATTGAAAACTCAGGCTTCTGCATATCACCAAGAGAAGTGGACTGAGAAAAACAAATGTGAGAGGTTGGAAAGTGAAATAGCCAAATACAAACAGGCTTCGAGGCACCCAGACCAGTCAGAGTATGGAAAAGCGCCCTACGATTATGGAATGATGGCCTCCTTACCAGGGACCTCAAACCAACACACCACCTCATATGTACAGAGTGCAGATGACTTCATGCATACCAATTCTCAAGAACAGGGAAACATGAGGCAGCTAGAGTCAACCTGGCCAGTCCTTACCAGTCCTTATCAGATATTGTTGAATATTCATCTCTACCAAGCAGAAGGCAAGGTGGCCGGACCGGTGGCCTCGGGGAATTTAAAAATACCCTGGAAAGTACTTCTGACCAGGAGGGCTCCTATGAAGAAATGATCATGGAGTTGGAATGGCAGAAAATGAAGTTATAAAGGGACCACCTGGTCTGCTTTGCACACAGAGAAGAACCAGAGTCTAGGCCACAAAAGAGTATCTTAAAAACCTCCACACATTCAGGGAGGTGGGGGGAATTTCCCACCATACCTGGATGGAGAGATTAGGAAGATGAGTACTCACCCGTGCGAAAGGGGGAGTACAATGGAAATGACCCTGAGAGCCCACAGCACCACAGGGGAGAAAAGTCCAGACCCCGTCAGTCTAGGAGGTTTTCCCAGTCTCATTCAGGTAGAGGATGCATAAAGGACAGGGAATGGAAAACCAATAGCAGCAGCTCTGAGTCAGAGTGTTAGTGAACTCAGGTGCTCGAAAAAGAAAGTCGACTAAACAGAAGAGAGGTCTGGTGAGACACCCAATTCGGCAGATAAAGGCAATAAAGAGCTTTATGACTCCCTACCATAAGAACACAAACTATTCAATATGGGAGCATCTAGAGCTTTATGGCCAAAATATGACTTAATTTGGTATTAAGAGTGATAGTAATTCCATGGAGTTTGTCAAATGGACATTTTCCACAGAATACTCCAGCTCCTTTGCAGGGCTGGAGGACCAAGATCACCAAAAGTGCCCTACCTACAAGGCGCCCATTTTAAAACATGTCTGCATTCATAGAAACCCTCAGGAGGCCCGCAATGCAGCATACAACCTGCAGTGTGGGGAAGACCAAGCGCCTAGAGAGTTTGTGCAGGAGCAGACGTGAGCATTTGCACAGACCTCTAAGTGGCTGGACTCCAATAGCCGGGAGTTCATCAACACATACTTCCATGCACTGCCGAAAAACATCATGACCCAACTAATGAGGGATTTCTATGAGCGTAGGACCCTGGATTGGGTGAAAGTACAGGCCACCCAGATTTATGAAGTCCAAAAGCCATCTGAAAACAAAAACAACCCCAAAAACCACAAACCATCAAACACACCCACAGCTGCAAAGGTAGCAGAGGTGAAACATACTTGCACAATGGAATTGGAGACGGGAGCCTACAAATACTTCTCCCACCAACAGGAAGAATGAGAGGCAGAGGAGACCCTCAGATCCAACCCAATCGGGTGGTAGCCAGGCAGGGTACCAGACCAATGCTCCATCTGACCCTACCACCTATATCAGTCCAAGATACAAGGGTAAAAGACCAATCCTGGGATATGTATGGACTCCCCGGCACAATGGGGGGGGTCCAATCAGGTAATTACTTCGCCATGACACCTCGCTCAAAACTTCCCTCCAAACTTCCCTCAGCAGTGAAGAAATACTCCACTTTCTTTCCCAGATAACCTTCAAACCCCAATTTCCAGAACAATCCACCTCCCTCTCCCCACTTTCAGGACAATAGATTCCCGAATCTGGGAGAAGGGAGACCTAGGATGGAAGGTTATCAGGGAAACTCCCAATACCCGAGCAACTCTGGGAGAAGGGACAGCTACCCTTTCCAGGAACAGCAAAGGTATGAACCAAGACGTCCCTACCCACTAGAAAAAATGTCACAACTGGAGCGATAAGTCCAACAATTAACCCATAACCTGGGTCACAAGTTGAGGGCTTAGCAGAACCCTCAACTGGAAACTGCTGCCTGGAATAACTCAACACCTGGGTCTGATGCCCCGGAGCAATGACGGGAAGAAAACTCTGACAACCAACAGGTTCCAGAGAAGGGGGCCTGGGTGGAAGAGAGATGCACAGCCTTAGAGGAAGCTTCCTTTCCCACCCGAACAAAACCCCTGGAAACCTCTGAGCCTGAATATAAATCTTTTGCCCCTGAAAAGCTGGAACCTAAAGGACAGTAGGAGAAATCGAAAGCCAAAGACAACCCACTTTTTGGAGGAAGTCTGCATCATCCCTTTTGAAGTAGAAGAAACCCTTGAGGATTTGGGGAAGAAAATCTTCTCTTTCAGGGATGGAGAGATCCCTCCCAAGGGAAAATGGGTCCCAAAAGACCATGATTTAGACTGGGTAAGTATGGAGACTGATCCAGAGCAACAGATTCTTAAAACCCAAAAAGGTCACTCAGATGACCCTGAAAGCACTGAGGTATCCTCCCCCAACAGGAAAAGGGGGACAGCAAAGAATCGTGGGAAAAAGGGCACTTCCCAATCCTAACTGTTTCTGGGTGCAAAATCCTTTTTACAGATTCCCGGACTCTGAGAAAGAAAACTGTCCAAGGTCACAAAGTGTCAGGGTTCAATATAATAAAGTTGTCCTTAAAGCAAATTATAGATTCCTGGACTCTGACACAGAAAACTGTCCAAGGTCACAAAGTGTCAGGGTTCAATATAATAAAGTTATCCTTAAAGCAAATTATAGATTCCTGGACTCTGACACAGAAAACTGTCCAAGATCACAAAGTGTTGGAGTTCAATATAAAAGTTATTTGCAAAGCTGGCACACAATAAATGTTTTCTTTGCCCCCTTAAGGAGAGAGAAAGAAGGTTTTATGCTTCCGTCAAGGTACCGTATCAGTGTGCATTATTAGCGCTGGTGGGCACTGGATCCCAAGCACCCTTCTATCCAAAAAGGCCTTCGACCAACTAAATTCAGGAAGGGGGAGAGTCACCAAATTCCTCTCATACATCTTGCCAGACAACTCCAAAACTTCGATGGGAATGATATTTCCGTCGAAGGGAGCTCAGACCTGCATCAAAATTGGGCGACATTTGGGGAAACACCCAGTGAAAGTCGTCGCTCCAGTGGGTATACCTTGTCTATTGGGGAATGACCTCCTTTGGAGGTTGTCACCACTGATTGATAGTTTGAATAAGGTCCTCTGGACTCAGACAAGGCGGCCAATTAAATTTAAACAGAGTACAAATTATGTGAGTTTCAATAGCACATGCCACATGATTGGACAACGGTTCGACAAAATAGAATTCCATTTTAAGTCCCAGACATCAAAGTCATCTCTGTAGGAGAGCAAACTGGTGATGGGAACCCTTCTCCATTTTTGAAAATCAAACTACCTCCCAGTTTTAAGTGGCATTCCACACTGGAGGGAAATGCTCTTAAGTTTTATACCAATACCATGACAAAAGATGAGGAAAAACCATCTCAAAGTTTGACCGACATCCATATAAAGGAGGTTCAGCTGTTTTTCCCAATTCAGGTTAATTAGGGGAGGAGCATTCTCACCAGATTATGCATGAATAACGGAAGAAGCTTCATCAGCAAAACATTATACAGGAAACTCCCAAAAGATCAGCCCATTTCCACATTTAAATTGATTGGTGAGAAATGGGCCTGGAAACTCCAAATTCCAAATATCTCCTGCCTATCAGGTGTATGCTACAAATGTCAATTGGCGACAAAGGCATAGAACATAATTGTTGGGTTGTGAGAGATGTCCACTCCACCTTTTACTTAGGCAGTGACATTCTCAATCGATTTGTAATTAATTTGGACCTAATTAATAACAAAGCCTGGTCCTGACTGGGGGTGCCCCCATGGGCTTTTACAACACTGAGAAAGCATTCTGGTCAGCTCAATTGCTGCCATATGAAGTTGAAGTGAGAGAAGAGGTTACCATGCCAGGACTTGTTTGAACATTGACAATTCCCCTAAAAATGAAGCAAGGACAGAACCTCAAAAAGCAGGACGCCTGTATACATTTGAATTACCATCTCCAACAACAAGGTTTGTATTTACATCCAACTTTCCTAGTTGACCTAGAACATGACACCATTTGAATATTGGTGGATAACAATGACCCTCGAAGTATCACTTTGGGCGCAGACACCTTTGTTGGAATGGCGGTTGATGTCCAACATTATTCTATTGATTTAGGTAATGAGATCATTGGACCAATTCCAAATGGCTGCTTCCATGACAGTATCCCTCCAGAAAGGATTTTCACCAGGCAACAGGGGGATTTCTTGATATACTTTTCCTGCCCTTATGGTGTAGAAGAGGTGACCTGTGACAGCAGGAAGGATAAGTTGGTATTCCGAGTCAACAGAGACTACCTCTCATCCTTGGAACCTCCCGCCCAGGCCAACACCATAACAAGAGATCTCTCCACCCAACTGGAGGATACCACTGAAATTGCCAAGCCCAAGGTCTTTCCAGGATTTAAGCAGATGGTTGAAGAACAAATCAATCTCGCTGATTCCTGTGAGACCGAGGAGCAAAAACAGAAGCTGAAACAGGTGTTTCTGGACTTTCAGTATATCCTTGCTGTGGATTGATATGATTGTGGATGCACAGAGATACATTAAAACACTATAGCAATGGACCCTGAGATGGCTCCAGTATTTGTGACGCAATGCCGGTTACCTTCCGTGTCTATGTTGTCACTCACAGAGATTAATAAAAACGTAGAATCCTGTGGGATAATTCGTCCAATCCACAGTACCTTTAACAACCCAGGACTGGGGATACTCAAACCCAAGGGCCAATGTCACGGGAGGATAGCTCAGCGGCAATGTGCTCGTCTTGGAAGCAAGACGACATGGAGCAACACAGGTTCGATCCTCGGGTCCGTGCTTAGAAACCTCTGGGTATTAAGCGTGTTATAAATAACTAATCATATCATATCAATAGACATTTTGCACAGACCCAAGGGAGTTAAATAAATGGGTCCACAGGTCTTTTGCTTTCCTGTGCCCAATGTGAGTGGTCCTTGACTCTGAGCCCCCATTCCGCTCGAAATTTGGATAAAATCCCTGCCAGCCCTCCCGCCCGCACCCCTCTCTCTTACTTCCTATACCCGGCCTAATCCCACCACCTGCACCCACCTCACGCTACCTGATTGGCGCTCATCCCCATGTACTTAGTAGTGGACCCTGTGAGCACCCCCAAGCCTCCTTTTGCTTTCATGTGCCCCAGGTGAGTGGTCCTTGACTCTGAGCCCCCATTCCGCTCAAAATTTTGTTAAAATCCCCCCTAGCCCTTCTGCCCACACACTTCGCTCTTACTTCCTGTACCCAGCTTAATCCTGCCCCCAGCACTCGCCTTGCGCGACCTGATTGGCCCTCGTCCCCCTGTACTTATTAGTGGACCATGTGAGCGCCCCAAGCCCTCTTTTGCTTTCCTGTGCCCAGGTGAGTGGTCCTTGACTCTGAGCCCCCATTCCACTTGAAATTTGCTTAAAATCCCCCCCAGCCCTCCCGCCCGCACCCCTCGCTCTTACTTCCTGTGCCCGGCCTAATCCCACCCCCAGCACCCACCTCACACGACCTGATTTGCCGACGCAGGTGAGTGTAGCTGTGACCCACGACCCCTCCATATCCAAATCTGTAATTTAGAGTCCCAGCGCCCGCGCCATCCCGCAACCCCATTGCTGACTTAATTTGTGTGTATAAGTGCCCACAGGCCCAGCCTACATTGGGAATCTCCCAGCTCCCCTTCCTGGTCAGCCTCCCGTCCCGCCCCCACCCCTGATTGGCTGTACCTCTGCCACACCCAACTGTTCATAACTGGTCCACCCAGGGCAGCCCTCTGCCCGGCAGCCCTTGTGGCTAAGGGCCCAAGGCAAAGGGCGGCTCCTACAGCAGCGGCTCCACAATGTGTCTGCAGGTGTCAGTAAGGGAAGCCAGCAGCGGACAGACACCAACAAAACTGTAAGTGTGACATTGGTGGGGTGTAGAGCAATAACTCTACTCCAGAAAACCCCTGCCACTCTATCTTACCTTCCCATAACGTAAACTGCCAAAAATGTACACCATGCACACCTAGAGAGATCCGAGCACCAACCTAATTCAATGCTGGACTGTAAATGTTGTCCTGCAAAACTTTCTAACATACATGTATTAATAACTAGTGCCACTCCCAGAGACAATAGTGAAAATTAGCTACATTGAGACGGGTGTAACAATGTTAGCATGTCCCACTCTTAGCTTGAATTGTGAATAATAGCATGCATCACACTCAGACTGAATTGTGAATGTTGCCATATGCCTCTCCTAGATAGATTTATGACTGTTAGCATATCCGTCACATAGGTGCATTGTGAACGATAGAATTGTCCCACTCTTAGTTGGAATTGCGAAAGATAGCATGTACGACATTTAGGCACAATTGTGATAAATAGCATGTGCCCTAATAGCGTCACTATGTTGATGTTGAACTTAGAAAGTGTGCCTAATAGCGTCACTGTGGTAAAGTTGAACTTAGAAAGTGTGCCTACTAGCTTCACTGTGTTAATGTTGAATTTAGAGGGTATTCCCAACATCATTGAGTGTGCCTTAATAGCGTCACTGTGGTAAAGGTGAACTTAATAGCCTCACTGTGTTAATGCTGAATTTAGAGGGTATTCCCAACATCATTGTGTGTGCCCTAATAGCGTCACTGTGGTAAAGTTGAACTTAGAAAGTGTGCCTAATAGCGTCACTGTGTTAATGTTGAATTTAGAGGGTATTCCCAACATCATGGAGTGTGCCCTAATAGCGTCACTGTGTTAAAGTTGAATCTAGAAAGTGCACCTAATAGCGTTACTTTGTTAAAGTTGAACTTAGAAAGTGTGCCCTAATAGCGTCACTGTGTTAAAGTTGAATCTAGAAAGTGTGCCTACTAGCGTCACTGTGTTAATGTTGAATTTAGAGGGTATTCCCAACATCATTGAGTGTGCCCTAATAGCGTCACTGTGGTAAAGTTGAACTTAGAAAGTGTGCCTACTAGCGTCACTGTGTAAATGTTGAATTTAGAGGGTATTCCCAACATCATTGAGTGTGCCCTAATAGCGTCACTGTGGTAAAGTTGAACTTAGAAAGTGAGCCTACTAGCGTCACTGTGTTAATGTTGAATTTAGAGGGTATTCCCAACATCATTGAGTATGCCCTAATAGCGTCACTGTGGTAAAGTTGAACTTAGAAAGTGAGCCTACTAGCGTCACTGTGGTAAAGTTGAACTTAGAAAGTGTGCCTACTAGCGTCACTGTGTAAATGTTGAATTTAGAGGGTATTCCCAACATCATTGAGTGTGCCCTAATAGCGTCACTGTTGTAAAGTTGAATTTAGAAAGTGTGCCTAATAACGTCACTGTGTTAATGTTGAATTTAGAGGGTATTCCCAACATCATTGAGTGTGCCTTAATAGCATCACTGTGTTAAAGTTGAACTTAGAAAGTGTGCACTAATAGCATCACTGTGTTAAAGTTGATTCTAGCAAGTGTGCTCTAATAGCCTAATAGCGTCACTGTGTTAAAGTTGAACTTAGAAAGTGTGCCCTAATAGCGTCACTGTGTTAATGTTGAATCTAGAAAGTACGCCCTAATAGTGTCACTGTCTTAATGTTGAATCTAGAAAGTACACCCTAATAGCGTCACTGTGTTAATGTTGAATCTAGAAAGTACACCCTAATAGCGTCACTGTGGTAATGTTGAATCTCCAAAGTATGCCCCATTAGCATGACTGGGTTAAAGTTGAACTTAGAAAGTGCGCCCTAATGGCGTCACTGTGTTAGAATTGAACTTAGAAAGTGTGCCCTAATAACGTCACTGTGTTAAAGTTGACCTTAGAAAACGTGCCCTAATAGCATCACTGTGCTAATGTTGAATCTAGACGCTATTCCCAACTTCATTGAGTGTGCCCCAATAGCGACACTGTGTTAAAGTTGAACTTAGAAGTATGCCGTAATAGCTTCACTGTATTAGAGTTGAAATAAAATGGTATTCCCAAAATCATTGAATGTGCCCGAATAGTGTCACTGTGCTAAAGGTTGAATTTAGAAGGTATTCCCAACATCATTGTGTGCCTGGTCGCATACACTTTAGTGATTACCACAATATCACACTACTACACTTACTCTCTCCTATACACCACCATTCAACTAGAACACAGCAGTATTACGACACATTTGGTAAAGCTGTTCTCATACTAACATGACTCATCAAACTACCCATCATCCTAGAAAAACACAGCTAGCTAGCACATACCGGCTAGCTTAGGCGTCTCCTTAGGCCTAACGCAGCCAGAACTCAGTCTGGCTGTCCACCCTCCAGACTGAACACATTCAGCTGATCTCCTCAGCACCACACCTACCGCTAAGAAGCAGCGATCATGCAACAATGACACCAGCTGCACAGATACCTGGTGCACCCACGCACTTTGCGACTCTCTCTCTCCCAACTGACTTGAACTTCGGTTCCCGAGGGTGTTCAAGCTACCAGCGCTTTGAGATCATACCAATGATACATAAGGCGCTATACAAATTCAAAAAAACATAACATAACATAACATAAGATGACCCCTTCCCTACATCGATAAGGGACTAGGTCAGATCTAAGGGTCAAAGGTGTATAACGCCATTGACCTGATCAACGGTTACTGGACAGTACCCGTGAGTAGGGAAGACCAGTACAAGCTTGCCTTTACCCTCAGGAGGCAGCAATACACGTGGACCCGAATCCCCTTTTGATACATAAACTCTGGCAATTAATTTAACATCTTCCTGCATAAGGCCATGCCCGATTTGGGTGAAAGGGGAAACCTGGCCTATGTAGGTAAAGTTTTAATCAAGAGCTCAATGGTGGAGGAACACATAGCTGAAATACGCTATGTTCTGACCCAGTTGCAGAAAGCCAGAGGAAAACGGTCCTTTCAGAAGGCACAGTGGTGTAAGACCTGTGTGATTTCTTAGGGCACAAAATCATCCTTGAGGGTCTCAGTCCCCAGGCGAAAAAGGTGGAAGCATTATAGAAATTGAAAGACCCTACTACTCTGCAAGAACTAATAAGCCTTCTTGGACTCACTAATTATAGCAGAAAGTTAATTGAAGACTATGTAGAGGTCACTCAACCCTTGGTCCAATTATTAAATGCTGGGCTCTAGTGGGAGGGGGTCCAGAACAATCTGAGGCAGTAAAACAACTCAAGAGAAGCCTTTCCCAAGCCCCCTGTTAGGCTTTCCCCATAAAAAACAAGGAGTTCTTCTTGGAGACGGGTTTCCCAGATAATTGCTTAACAGTGGTATTTTACCAAAAGCACGAAAAAGGTCAGGAAATTAATCTTGTACGCAAGCAAGAGTTTGACATCCATGGAGGAAGAATTCAACGATTGTGAAAAGGCACCCCTGGCAATTGTGTGGGTGTTCAAGAATTACCACCCATTCATCCACGGAGAGCACATCATAGTGGAGACTCCTCACCAACCCATGCAATACTTACAAAGTGACTGAATATGAACAGGGAACGCGAGTAATTCTAGAATTGCTTCCTGGATTCTGTCCATGGAAAACTTTCCTGTGGAGGTCAGATATGGCCAAAACAAGAAGTGTCCTCTAGCACAAGGATTGGCTGATTGCACAACTGCGCTCAAGACAACTGTCTCGAGGACGAAAGTCTAAAGACCAATGACAATATGGAGGTGTACCTTACTTCCCCGCACAAAGTCTATGAGGAAGATACGTGTCAGGGGATACCCAGAGTTTATGTGGATCTTTGGTCCTTCCATGTTGGAAATAATGAGGGGAAAGAACTAGTGACTGCCATTGGGAATGTCTGGGTGAATGATGCCCCCGAACCCTCTGCTGGGTAGAAAATAAGTCCCCAAAGTAGTCAGGTGGCAGAGTTAATGTGGTACATCAAGCCATCCTCAATGCCGTGCAACACCAACTCAAAGAACTGGTCATAATTACTGATTCAGATTATGTGATGAATGGGTTTGTGAAACACCTGATTAATTGTAATAATCGAGGCATGCTGTGTGCGAATAACAAACCACTCAAGCACAGGAAATTAATTCAATCAATTGATGATCTGGTCACCTCTAATGAGATGACCATCTATTGGAAAAAGATCAGAGGTCACATCACTCCAAAATAGAGGGACCAGACAAACTGGAAATGACTTGGCTGACCAATTATCCAAAACCACAGCTATTCACAGGGATCTCATAGAAACCGAATCCCTTTTGGGGGAAATCCAGGTTGCTGCTGTCACCAGGTCCCAAACCCATGCAAATAATGAACTCTCAACTGCCCAGTAGAATACAGAAACCCCAGATGCATATTTGAATACTGCACAAGAGGACCCACTTATTGGGAAAATCAATCAACATATTGAAGACCCCATGAATTTTCCTCTGACGAATCAATTGTTATCGGGAAGGAGGATCTCTGGGTGTTGATGAAGTTTTCCAGAATGTTCTGAATCCAAGAGGGTTTGTTGGTGTGGAGATCCATATCTGGATATGACCAGTGGGTGGTACCTACCTCACTCCTAATCCTGATGTTAAGTCACGCCGATGACACGGTCATTGCCAGCCATGGGGGTTTCATACCACTTTAGAATTCTCGCTCAAGGTCGCATATTGCCAACACATGAGCCAGGACCTCGACATCTACTTAAAGGGGTGTCTGGTGTGTGCTCAGTTTCAGCCAAGTTCTCTCACACACAGAGCTCCCCTACAGAAAAGGGGAATGTCACTGCCTTGGTCGGATTTGCAAGTCAATTTCATCGGGCCAGTGATTCGCTCCTCTACAGGAAACTTGTACATGTTGACTGTGACATGCTTGTTTACCAAGTGGGTAGAATGTCTTCCGGCCCCGAATTGTAAGGCTGAGACAACTGCTGCACTAATGATCATTTCCACCTTCTCTTGTTTCGGCCTTCCCAAAAGGATTGAGACAGACCAAGGAAGTCATTTTACCAGAGAGGTGATGACCAAGATGTGGGAGATACTAGGGGTAAAGAGAAAACTCCACATTGCCTACCACCTAGCCTCAAGCGCAGCAGTTGAGAGGTCCAATAAAACAATTGTGGGCATCTTGAAGAAGTTTGTGGCAGACACTGGACGAAGTTGGGACATCTGATTACCGCTTGTCTTGATGGCCATAAGGTCTACACCATCTTCTGTAACAAAGAAGTTCTCAATTTGAGCTCATGACTGGACAAAAATAGGTGCTACCTCAGGATCTGCTCTACAGAACTCAAGAGCAGACCCTGATCGATGCGTGCACAGCCCATGATTACATTGAAAATTTAAGGAAACACCTTCAGCACACTTTTGCTTATGCTCAGCACAATTTAGAGAAGTCGGCAGAAGGAATGAAAGCTTACTATGCCTTTAACTACCAAGAAGAATTACAAAGTAGGAGACAGGGTCTAGCTGTACAATTTCCAAAGGAACCAGACCAAGGAGCGAAGGTTCCTCCCCTCTTTGTGTGGTGCCTTTGAAATTGTCGATAACATCTCACTTGTCGCCTATAAAATCTACATCCCTAAAGGAGAATATACAGAAGAGAAATGGGTCCATATCAACCAGTTGAAGAGCTGTCACCCCAGACAGACACTATGACTGACTGAAGAGCCCAGTGAGGGTAGAGCCCAGGATCCATCTGAAGAATGAATGCAAAGAATGGAAACCTGGATGGAGAACATCACACATTTACAGGGAGTAAAACAATTCATACTTATCAGGAATGTACTAAAATTAGAGAAAGATAATGTTGTTGAATCGTGTATGTTCAGTGAAACAATGTTAACAGTTGGTTGCAATGTATAAACTGTTGTTTGTTGTGAATTTGTATGCCTATTTACTGGGAAAGAAGTACTGTATAAAATATTTAACCTCTGTTTTACTCTCGGCAGATTCAATAACTCCTTACCTTCACAGCCTGGGAGTAGGAGTTTAAAAAAAAGGAGGGGTTCCTGGATGAAATCCCAAAATCTGCAAAGAGTGGTGTGCAGACCAGAGCGTTACTCCTTCAGGACAGGAAAAGGGTGGACATGCTCCAACAGGGAAATTCATGGACTGAGCCAAAGCAAAAAGATAAAACTTTCTCCCTTGCTCTTTTCTACGGGTCATCCAAGCCAAAGATCCAGGGTTGTGGGAGATGTGGTGTAAAAAGACAGCCACAGAGCGTCAGAGATGGAGAGGCCATAATCGCCCCTATTGTGCGAGTGAAGCTGGCTAACATGGAGTTCCATTGAAATATGAAAGACATTACAAAATAGTGATTTTGACATAAGGCCTAGTGAAGTGGAAAGAAATGGTTTAAAACTGCAGTGCACGTGGAAATAAAAGACTCATTGAAAACACTGCACATTTGGAAGATAAAAAGGAGGAATGATGCCTGGCATTTAGGAAATAAAGTCAAGTGACAGATTGTGTTTATCAGGAATAAAGAGACTTATTTTCAGCACATAAAATGATAACATTTATAGGGAAAGGCCTATTTTGTATTGTGTAAAAGTGAACACTGGTTTCTTATGTAACCATGGCCAATCTCTGCGACTAATATCAGGAGGGAACTTATTTCTGTTCAAACATTATGTAAAGAAAGAGTTTATTTCTTGCCAGCAGGCCCAGATGCAATATAAAAGGTCATATGTGCCCACATTGTCAATTTAAAATGCTATTCTTTCAGAATTGTGAACTGCAACTTGTTTTTCTCTCTGAGCTGAAACTTTGACCCCAAGACCTTTGGGGCTGGAACCACCAAGGAATCAGGTCTGGTTTCCAGTTCAAATCTTAAAAATACAGAGATTTAAATTTGGACTGCAGTGATACAGATAACATGACCTATAGAAATTACCCGTAAGGTTAAACCTCCCCATAAATTGTCCATTAGCTCAGAGCAAAGACCTTTGAAGCTCAGGAGGGGAGGGCAGAATCACATGGCCTGAAAAGCCAGATATCCCAGTCATGTGGTTTGGAGAAAATGAAACTGCTTGGGGTGATCTTAATGTGAAACTAACTCTCATATAATGCATTGCCATATGTTTAACATTAAACACATTTTCCTAAATAAAAAGAGCATTGTGTGCCACAGTGAACCCAGCTCAGATAGATATTAAAGGGTATAAAGAGGCCGCTGGGACCATATAAAAACAAAATTTGTGTGATGGGTGTAATTTAATTTATGATCAGAATTATGATTCTGGCATTTTCATACATCTGATGAACTGGGGAAATTGATGGAGTGATAGACTTTGAAATTAATGTTGGAAGCATATAGTGTCAGAGTGTTTACTAATATGGCGCAGCATCAAAGCGCAAAAAACGGTTGCTCTGCCCAGGAAGGGCGTGCCAACATACAATTAATATTGGCCAATTCACCATTGGAAAATATATAGATTCATGTAGTTATCTGAAAGATTAGCATAGATGCCAAGTTGTTAGATTTTCAGAACCCAAAAACTTAAAACCCACCTGTCATTTTGAAATAATGTATTTTTCCTCCTCCCTCAGCTTCCATAACCCATACCTCCCAACTCCTGGTCCTATTAGCAGCCAGTGGACGTCTTGGTGGGAGGTGAAGGGAGAGTGCTAGCCAATTCTTACTATGGGAATTATGAGAATGTAGGAGTGTCATCAGCCCTATAAGAGGTAACTTTTGCATCAGAACAGGACTTTCCACTTAATTCCTTTGATATGATATGATATTTTATTTGTTTCAGAGTGCGACAAGGCAAGGGAGGGGAACATGGGGGAACACAACACCGATTTTATTAGGCCGAGTGACATTGAGAACTTGCAAGTGCATGGGAAAGGGAAAGGAGAAAAGTGCATGGAAGGGGGCGAGTGGAAAGTGCGGTGCAGAGGAGAGCAGATAAATAATAATAAATAAAATAAATAGATAGTAGAGGCAATAAAACAGTAGTAGTGCAGCCAGAAGGTGGAAAGCGCTGTGTTTACAGCAGCAGTTTGGGTAAGTCTGATAAGTGCAGAAAAATAAGAAAATGGGAGTGTGTGGGACTGAGTGGGTACACATACAGTCCCCAGTTCAAGGGGTGGCCAGGAGGCAGTGCAGGAGGGTGGCAGGGTGAGCAGGTGCCTGGTCCCAGGGGCAGAGGGTGGCGAGGTGCACAGTGCCAAGAGAGAGCAGATCAGCAAGGGAGAGGGGGAGCGAAGGCAGAAGCAAAGAGGTAGGTCTTGAGATGCTTCCAGAAACGGAGATGGCTCTCCTCAAGTTTTAGAGTGGCAGGGAGGCTGTCCAGAGGGAGTCCCCAGCTGAAGACAGAGATCTACCCACAGCTTGTTTCTTTGAAAAACGACTGACCCTGAGGGAGTTAGAGTTACATGAGCGAAGAGCTTGAGAGGAGAGATATTTTCAGAGGCGTATCTGAAGGTATTTTGGACCCAGGCCCCAGAAAGCCTTGTGGACAATGCAGAGGGTTTTGAATGTAATCCTTGCATCCACAGGGAGCCAATGGAGAGATGTCAGAGCTGGAGAGATACTATCCCAGGGCTTGAGGCTAAGGACAAGTCTCGCAGTCCTGTTCTGGATTAGTTGCAGAGGGCAGAGAGTAGAGGCAAGTAGATTTAGAAAGAGGCTGTTTCAATAGTCCAACCTAGAGAGAACCAGAGCTTGGGAGACAGTGAGCTTCAGGGGGAGGCAGAGGAAAGGCAGAGTACCTCTGAGGAGTTGCAGTAGGAAGTTTGACTTTTTAAAGACCTTAAAGATGGGGGCGGAGAAGGAAAGAGTGGAGTCAAAGATGACGGCAAGTTGCTTAGCCTCGCGGGTGGGGGTAGGAGAAGTGCCAAAGAAGGCCGGCCAGAGAGTGAGGGGAAAGGATGGTAAAGGTATGCCGATGAGGAGGATCTTTGTCTTGCTAGCATTCAGACAAAGCTCATTGGTGGCACACCAATCTTGAATGGCAGTTAGGCAATCAGAGATGGGAGCGGGAGAGGAGGTGGCCGAGGTCAGCCTGAAAATGAGTTGAGTGTCTCCAGCGTAGCACTGGACATTTTAGCAGAACATGGCAATGCAGTGGGCGAGAGTTGCCAGGTACTGGTTGAAAAGCCAGGGCAAGAGGTTAGACCCCTGGGGAACACCACAGGTAGAGAGGAAGATAGATGAAAGGAAGGACCCAAGTTGGATCTGGGAGGATCGACCAGAGAGGAAAGAGGTCAGCTTGGCCAGAGCTTGATCAGTGATACCCAGGTTATCACGGAGACAGTTGAGCAGGATGGTATGGTTGACTGTGTCGAAGGCAGAAGATAAATCGAATAGGATGAGGACAGAGGGAATGTTAGAGTCAAGGTTGGAGAGCAGATCTTCACGGATGTTCAGGAGAGCAGTTTCCATGCTTCTGGATGCTCTGAAGTTAGACTGGTGTTCAAGGAGACAACCAAAAGAATCGGAATAAATGTTAAGCTGAGAGATGGCCAGCTTTTCCAGGAGTTTGCCCAGAAAAGGAGTAATGGAAATTGGGTGATAGTTAGCCGGATAGGAAGGATCATCTGTGGCACAAGGGAGTGCTTCAGAGGGGAGGGGAAGGATCCTGAGGAAAAGGAGTGGTTGCAAAAGAATGGCATGGCCCAGAGCGAGGGTGTCAATGTGGTCCTTCATGGTTTTAGAGGAAGAGGGATGAACCTGTTTTGACGAGGCTTTCATAGAATAGACTTGTCTAGCTATCTCATCAGGGGAGAAAAGAGGAAAGGAAGAGAAGGAGGGTGGGGTGATTAAAGGGCAGTCAGCAAGCACAGACTGAGAGGGAAAAGGAGGGGGAGGGGAGGAGAGGGTAGACATGATATCCTGGGTTTTTGAGATAAAGTGAGAGGCAAGGGCATTGCAGAGAGCATGGGAGGCAAGAGGAGGGGTAGAGACTGCAGCAGGGTTGGCAAGCTCCTTGCAGATTTTAAAGGGTACGGATGATTTGTTAGATGCCGCAGAGACACAGGCTTCAATGTGGACTCTCTTCTTGGTGCGGACAGAGAGCCGGTATTGCCTTTGGAGCAGGCGACAAGCCAGTTTGTCAGAGGATGAACAAGAAGCCCTCCATTTCCTCTCAGCCACCCTACACTTAAGTTTAAGTGTAGCTAGGTCAGAGTCATACCAGGAGTAGAGAAGGGACAGGGTTTTGTCCGGGTGTGAGTCAGCCAGAGGAGGAGGGGGGGGGAGAAGGTGACAACGAATGCCTCAACTGACACACGCTTCATAGGTCGGACGTCCGAGAAGGTAGGTGGCAGTGTTGGGGTGGGCTTGGATTGGGGGGAAGAGAGTGAGAGATGAGAAGAAAGAAGGCAATGGTCACTCCAGGAGAGAGGAGTGGTCAGAGGGATAGAGATGGGAGGCCAGAGGAGATCAAGACATCAAGTGTGTGTCCTGCAGAGTGTGTTGGGCCAGAGGGGAGGATAGAGAGGGAGAGGGAATCACAGAGGTCGCAAAAGAGCAGAGATGAGGGACAGGGAGAATCAAGGTGGATGTTGAGGTCACCAAGGAGGAGGAGTTGAGTGGTTGAGGCCAGGAGGGAGGAGGAGAGATCCGCCCACTCAGAGAGAAAAGAGGTGATTTGCCCAGGGGGCCAGTAGAGAGTAGCAACAGTAAGAGAGTGGCTAGGAGAGATTGAGAGCCTGCAGACAAGGCACTCAAAAGACAAATAAATCTGAGTGGGAATGATAGTGACAGGAATCCACTGAGGAAAGATAAGGGCTTTGCCCCCTCCAGTCCGAGAGGATTTGGGTGCGGAGAAGATCTTGTAGCCATCAGGAAGGAGAGTGTCAAAGCTAGTGAAAGAGCTGGCTGTGAACCATGTTTCAGTAAGACCAAAGACATCAAGGTCCAGTTCTTCAAGGAGGTGGCAGATGTCTGAGGAGTGTTTGACAGCAGAGCGAGAGTTTAGAGTGGCAAGATGAAGAAGGTTGCGGGCCTTAAAGACCTTCCGGGCAGGGGTACAAATCACTGGTATTCCCTGCGGAGTTGTGGAGGTAGCCTGAAGAGGGGAAGAGGAGGAGGGAAGAGTGGGCGAGGTAGCCAAAGAATGAGAGGAGGGGACAGTCGGAGATGAAAGGAAGCTCATGAGGCGAGGGAAAAGCCTATCGAAGAGGAGGAGATTGGCCTGAGGACCTTGGACCATGACAGTGCCATTTAGGTAGACATTAAGGATGACTCTGGAGGAGTCCAAAGAAGCCATTAGGACTTTCCAGCGAGTGCCACCATTAATGGGAGAGGAGGAGACAGGACAGAGCACAGAGATTATATGGGGGGTCCATAGATCCGGCAAAGGAACAACAAAGAGGATGTCATTGCGGGTCTGTCTGGAAGAGGTGCTGGTATAGGTATCAGTGATAGGGAGTCCAGGGTTGGAGGCCAAGATATCTTTTTTAAACTTCTTCTTTCAAGACTTAGTGAGAAGGGAAGGATAGTTGATAGAGAAACTGATGGAATAGATGGCATTCTTTACCAACTACGCCGATGATACGCAGTTGGTGTTGGAGCTAAGTGGAGATTACCAGAAAGACAGTGACCAGCTCACCATGATATGCAACAATGTGGAACATTGGATGGACTCCAATTGGATGTGCCTTAATGGACAGAAAACAGAGCTTATGATATTTGACTCCACTTCTGTCAGAGCTAAACTTTCCATCCCTTACAAATCCTTCAAAATAAAAGATACACAGATTCAGGTCCTGAGTAAGGTCAAAACCCTGGGTATGATCTTGGGGACCAATGCGCAGGCACAATACATTAAAGAAAACTGTGCTTACCACCTCAGATTACTAAAATCCATCCGGTCATACATATCAGAGGACAGCAGCGTCACCATTGCTAGACCCATCATATTGTCTCACTTGGACTATGGCAATGCTTTGGTTCTGGGTGCCTCCAAAAAGTGTGTACACAGTTACCAAGTTGTCCAGAATAATGCGGTAAAGATCGTTAAGCATAAAACTAGATCACAACACATCAGTGACTCCAGAAGGGAGTTACACTGGTTGAAAATCGAGGACAGGGTACACTTCAAGGCTTTAACAATCGTGCATAGATGCATCCATGGAAAAGCCCCGGTTTACTTAAAATCTAGGATTCAATCCTATGTACCTGACAGAACACTAAGATCAACCCATCTTGGCAAAATCGCAGTGGCTCCGCACAAACTCAAATGCGGCCTTGGCAGATCCTTTACAATTCTGGCAGCCGGCCTCTGGAATAAACTTCCCATCCACACTAGCCTGGAAACCAACTATATGCGTTTCCGCAAACAAGTAAAAACTATTATCTTCAAATAATCCCTCGTGGAAGCCTACATCTATGCTCCTTGCGTACCTTCTCTGTCAGTCCCGTTTTGTAAAGTCTCTGTCCTTTGCAACGTGTTCATGTTTCTGCGCCCCAAGGCCCGTGGGCTAAAGGCACAATATAAATATTAAATAAATAAATAAATGGGAGAAACAGAAAGTGCCATGAGTGGGAAAAGAGGAGGCAGAGGGAGGGGTAAGCAAGTACAGCGGTATAGAACAGTCGCTGGGCTAGCATCTTACAAATAATGGCCAAAGTTAAATGCAAAAATACACCCAAGTTTGACTTTCTATCCATTTAAGTTGAATAAGCGCTTTGGAAACTGTCTGCCTTAATCCTTTCCATTAAATTGTGGGGAGGGGGAGGCTTTGTAGATCCTTAGCACATTGAACTGAAGTTAAATCAATAATGAATTCCCACATAGAAATTCACGGAATGAGTGCTGTTAGAGTTTGAAACTAACAAAGTTCATGCCCAGAGTGTTAGAGCCGGTATAGACAATAAAGACTTGGGTGACTGTCCTTCTAAAACCCCTGTCTTCTTTCCAGAAAGAGGAGTCCCATATCCCAAAAGAAGTAATCCTTAAACACTACCTGTCCAGTGAATGGGGAGTGGGTCAAACAACATTTCCCAATTTTCCTGTTCATCCCAAACCAGAATCCCAAAGCACTGCATGTCCTTTGAATGTGTGTTGAAAAACTATTTTCCAATTGAGTTCCTTTCCCCAACCTTGCCTTTAAAATAAAAGTCTAGAAAACGATTTCCCCATTTGAGTTCCTTTTCCAAACCTTACTTTTCAAATGAAGCCAAAACCATTTTGTCATTGAGTTTCTTTCTCATACATTGCCTTTCGAAAACTAAAGCCAAAACGAGTTTCCAATTGAGTTTCTTTCTCTAGCATTGCCTTTCTCAAAATAAAGCCAACCCGATTTTTCCATTGTATTGTGAATGTTTTCTATTGGTTAATTTGTAATTAACTCTGATGTAAGTTATGACTGCATATTTCAAAATTCTACCTGTGTTGTTTAAATAATGGAAAGTAATTTGGAGTTGTGAATTTGGTGTAGTGCCACAGCATTGGTGTTTGAAGTTTTGTTTGCTATTCCACTTTTTCAAACCTTAATTAAATATATTACATGGACGCGATAGCGTCCATGTAGTTATGGTTAAGTTGGTGTTTCCATAGGAAGAGCATTTTTTGGGTGGCTTATAACTTCGCTCCCTCTGGACGAATCCTCACCAAACTTTGTAAAAAAAAGCATATGGCCCACTCTGAATTTTTTTGTAAAGTATGGAGAGGTTTGGTCCAGGGGGGGCAAAGTTATAGGGGGGTCCCAAAACTTTTGTTTTTTCCCATAGACATAATGGGAAACTACTTTGCGCACGCCTACAGCCCAAACCGCTGGACGGATTTACACCAAATTTGCGGCAGGAGCGGGGGCTTGGTCCGAAAGCGTGCTTTTGCAAATTTGGTGTAAATCCGTCTAGTATTTTTTTTTTAAATTACCAAAATGTAAGGCAAAAAAATTAGTGATATCTCAGTCCGACGGACTTCCTGGTTCGCTTCCTGGTACGCTATCCAGTGCCCTGATTGGCCGAGCGGCTTGCGTGATGTCCGCGGACATGCGACGTGTTCGCTGATTGGACGGCGTGGTGCGTGAAGCGCGTCAGATTTTCTGTGGCGCCCGCCATCTTGCATTCGCCGACGACCGCGGACAGCGCGGTGAAACTTGGATTAAATATTGTATTTAGTGGAGTGTGTTGGTGTGTAAGAGTGCTTGGGGAGGGTGGGTGAGAGTATGAGATAGGTTCAATGTTCTGTTTTTTTATGTGCTAGACGCTTTTGTTGTGTTCGATTTGTCTGCGGACAACACGCCTGTTCTGAAATTTTCTATATAAACTAAATGGTGGGGTGTTCTGAGGACGGAGTATGTGTCCATTTTGTGCGCAAACATGCTAAAATTGAGCTAAGAACACTCACGGTGTCTTTAAATGTTCGTACATAAACAAAATGGGGGTGTCCTGAGGACGCTGTCCGTATTGTACTCTGGCAAGTTGAATGTGTTCTAAGAACACTCGCTGTGTCCTGAAATGCTCTGATTACTTACCGGTAATCATCATTACTCCTAGTCCTACTCTTCCTCGTCACAGAACTGACGACCCTCCTCACCCTCCCTGCGGGGAAGGTCCCATGCTCCGGCTTGGTAATATGAAACTGAGTGATGTGGATGTGGGGTGGGGGAGGAGTTATAGGAATGTAAAGAAATAGAAGAAGGTCCTGTGTCGGAGGCAGGGGCCTCATGAAGTAAGTACTGGGACGAGGAAGAGTGGACGTGGAGGTAATGTTTGCAATTAAACAAAATGGGGGTGTTCTGAGAACGCTGTTCGTATTGTTCTTTGTCAGGTTGAAAGTGTTCTAAGAACCCTCCTTATGTCCGTTGACATTACAATTTCCTATGGGCCTTACCCGACTTTTTGTCCACTAAACAAACGATAAATCAGGCTGCTGTGCGCCGACATTATGTGATAATCCTATCACTTGCCCCATCAACCTGGCTGACCTGCTTTTGCGACACTAAATCATATCTCCCGCCTCTAAGCCTGACATTATCAAAGCATTCATATTCCCCGTCTCTCTCCGTGACGTTACAGGATGCGTAGCCAAACGCGCCCAGTCGTCTCCAGTCCTACGCGACTTTACACAGAACCCGGAAAACAACACAGATCATCTCACAACACAGCGCGCCACAATTCGGAATATGACACTGTGATTTAAAAGCAAACAGCAAGATTGCATATTTCGTAAAGTACTTTTATTTGACATCAATGTTTAGAGAATATTCAGCGATTTGCATTTGTCTTTGCTGTCGATCCGCAAAAGTTCATCTTGAGTCACGCGCTGTTCCTTTGCGGTACACAGGGTGTTGGTTTATGATAAAAGAAGCACTATGGTCACACTGATAATCGGAAGGCTGTTCCAACAACGAGGCATTAGACCACCATAATGGTTGGTATATTGCTTCTAGCCGCTAGTACCGCGTAAGGCCCAGTCGTCTCCAGTTCTACGCGACTTTACACAGAACCCGGAAAACAACACAGATCATCTCACAACACAGCACGCCACAATTCGGAATATGAAACTGTGATTTAAAAGCAAACAGCAAGATTGTACATTTTGTGAAGTACTTTTATTTGACATCAAACGTTTAGAGAATATTCAGCGATTTGCATTTGTCTTTGCTGTCGATCCGCAAAAGTTCATCTTGAGTCACGCGCTGTTCCTTTGCGGTACACAGGGTGTTGGTTTATGATAAAAGAAGCACTATGGTTGCACTGATAATCGGAAGGCTGTTCCAACAACGAGGCATTAGACCACCATAATGGTTGGTATGTTGCTTCTAGCCGCTAGTACCGCGTAAGGGAATATTGGTCCTTGGCGATTGTCCCATAAAATGGTGAGGGTCATGAAATTGTTTAGAAGTAGCTGCACCTGGCAGTTAAAAAATCCGTCGGCCGAGGTCTGAAAATCATGGCATTGACAGCAGGGAAGGATGAACCTGTTTTAAAAACATAAATTAGTCTCACAAGCCGATCTTCATTAAAAATATTCATTTTATTTATTAGGGCGTGAAACTATTTGCTAGCGAGGATAGTGCAACAGAGTATGTTAACTTATTCCCACTAACCCCCCTCTCTCCTCTGCCTTTTTCAGAGCCGTCTGAGTGCCAGGGGACCACTTTGGCGGTGATAGTGCGCGGTACAAAACAATATGCCACATTGAACGAACAAGTACAACTTAACCGGGCTTTAAAGCCACGCTATTGTTATTATATTCCGGTATAAAATAATCTAAAGGGTTACTTACATTATATTGGCATTTCCCATTGTCTACGCGTAATGCAGTCCCTAAATACGACTCCGTCTGTGCCAACGATCTTTCTCATAGTGATATAATATATAAAAGCGGTTTAGTTTCAGAAATGTCATCCTTATCGTCTCTTACGTTTTTGCATCCCTCCTTCAAAAGAAGTCTTTTGGCACGATCCCTGTCTGTCAAGGTCAAAAAACAATAGAACCTTATAGTGTGAGTCCTGGGCCACTCCGGCCCGCGAGCAAAAAATGGAAGCAGCTGACCTTCACTGTGAACGAGCATAAATTATTACTTTGCAACATTCTGTGTAAAACCATCCCTTAGAAATTGCTTTTTACACTCCATCTTTGTATATTGTCTGCGTGCTAATGAAAAAAGTTTGTTAAAGGGAGTTTATGGTTAACTTGCGCTACTAAAAACCTATGAAATTCAGTAAAAAAATTTTGTTAACGGGACGTTATGGTTAAGTTGCGCAACTAAAAACCTATGAAATTCAGTGAAAAAACTTTGTTAAAGGGACGTTATGGTTCCAAGTAAAACCGAAAAACCCCTGAAATTCACCAGTTATGGTAAGCTAAGCAACCATAACTCACGCCACCACCGTGCACTGCTAAGCCTAACACCCAGGACATCAAAGATGACATCACAAATGTCATTGATGACATCACTGATGACATCACATGTGCATTTACCTTTCATGAAAAGTCTGTACAAGGGATTCTTAGTGTAATGTTAATAAAAAAAAGTGTGAAAGATTATTGGAATAAATATCAAGTGCTAATCAGTGCATTAAGCTATGCACAGATATAAATAGCATTATATTATTAACTTCAATCCAGTATAATAAGGTACTCATGTAGAAACATAGGCATTGTGTGCAGCATACATGATGGAGGTGCAATATTCATAAGCTTGCCATGTTGAATAGTGAAATGATAACTCTTTTCATATTAGAGTTTTGCGTACAGTGAAACTTGTGATAAGTAGGTAATAAAACCCACTTACTACATAATTGCATTATTATAGACAAATCACAAAGAGACAACACCAGATACAAATATGAATATATACAAGGGAATTGAAGTAAGAAAAAGAAACAGCAATGGTAGCAGAAAGTGTTCATAACCTAACTGATTAATTTTATACAGAGAAATGATTGCTCTGTTTCAAAGCTGTTACTTACCCTATCTATATATATCACTTGATGTGTCTGCAAGGAAAATAGTGTGAGTACAACATATAAAAATATGAGCATATACAGGGAATGTACAGTAATAAAAAAACATCAAAAGTATCAGAAAGTGCTGATAAATCTACTGATAATTTTAATGCACAAAAAGGATTGCTGTCTTTCAAGGTTGTGTCTTCCCCTATGTATATGTTTCATATGATATGACTGGACCATAAGGGAATTATTCTAAGAACATACTTGAAGGATAAGTCTACGAATATAGTAATTTACAATTTTTAGTTCCTGACTGTTACTGAAGAAAATCATGTGGCCTAGATATGTCAGGAAAGGAAAAAAGGGGGAGTCAGACATGTGATGTCATCAGTGATGTCATCAATGACATTTGTGATGTCATCTTTGATGTCCTTGGTGTTAGGCTTAGCAGTGCACGGTGGTGGCGCGAGTTATGGTTGCTTAGTTTACCATAACTGGCGAATTTCAGGGTTTTTCGGTTTTACTTGGAACCATAACGTCCCGTTAACAAAGTATTTTCACTGAATATATGTATATATATTCTTACTATACACTGGCCTGGTTTGCCCATTTGTGGCAAAGAGGGTAGTTGTTGGGGAGTGTGAGACATGTTTGATGCCTCACTAAAGTTGAATCTGTATAAGCGCTTTGAGTGCATACCACCTTGCTTGGGGGGGGGGAAAGGAACTCCCTGAGTTGAGAGTGACCGCCTGATTAATCACGTCAAAGCGCACACTGATGGGATTGAACGGCCATGAAATCCTATCCTGGATAAGTCTAAGAGCTCTATTATTATGTGAGTCCCCCCGCCTATTACATAGCTGACAAAATACTGCTTGGAGCGCTGTGCGGGTCATAGACCTCTGCGACGATCAGACTATCCTGACATTCAATGGGATCCCGGGGCTTGCCTCTCGGGATGGTTGACGTATCATTTGATATAATCCGTTATAGCTGGGCTTACCAGTGTGGAGTCTAGAGTCAGGGAAGCATTGCTATGCAAGTTGGAATTTGGATGAGATGTCAGCAACTTTCCCAAACTCTGGACTTTTAATGACTTTTGTATCCCAAACAATCTTGCAAGACATTGGTGGAGATTTGGGCTGAGGACCTGGGTACCCCACTCTGGCCGGAGACAGATAGATACAATGCCTTTGATGACATAAAGTATGTGTCCTGCAGCCTGAAACAGGGGGGTGCAGTACAACATCATACACAGGGCCTACTACACACCCTCCAAATGATATGGTATGGACTGAACCCATTTGCCTCTCTGCTGGAGGTAATGTGGGGCGGTCGGCACCAGTGGCCACATCTCTTGGACCTGCCCAGGTATACAACCTTTCTGGGGTCTTGTGCTGGGTCGCCTATCTAAAATTCAGGATTGCAATGTTCCCATGACCCCCCTGGCGAACTTCTGTGCCTTAATAGTGAGGGATGCCACAAAGACCGGGTGGTGTGCAAATTCATACATATGACACTGTTCTCTGTACGAAAAGCGATCATTATGGGTTGGAAATCGAAAACTTTGCCGGAGACACATCAATGGCTGGCCCAATTAGCCAGCACCTACGATGCTGAACTAGCCAGTATTAGAAAGATGATATCTCAGCCCAGCATGACAAGTTTGGGAACTCAGTGGAGCCTTTCTGTGAACACTCAGGCTTCCCGGCTTCTGGACACATGTATTTGTGGAATAGGCAGGGTCTGTGAACTGTGATTTGGAACACTCCTGTGAGGGGGGCATGGTCGGTGGTGAGGCATGCTACCATCTGGCTTATAACTACGACACTGCTGTTTGTATTGATGTATGCACAGGGGCGGGGGCTGTCGGGGGTATTTGTTGGCTAATGTATGGCCGCAGGTTTATCCATTTTGTATGCACCACTAAGCTATCTGCCACTGTACACATGCGATACTGCTCGTATTGTAGCCATGTCTTTTTGCTTTGCATTTGGTCCAAACCATTCAATAAAAAGATTATATAGAAAAAAAAAATAAAGTGGGAGGCAGAAATATTTTCCCTGAATCCTGTGACAGTGCAAGCAAAACATGGATCCTTGATCCCAACTAGAGGGGCTGGGAGGGTTTGCAACCATGATGTGGCTTTAAATAAATTGAGTGCATTGGTCCATTTTATAGCGTATTTTCTTTGAGAAAAGGTTCTGAAGGGGTACGCAATATATAATGAAATACTTGTGATGCTGGTCATGTGGATGCAGAAAATGATGTACAGATCTATCATACAATTGTGTGCCCTAAAGAAACCGAAAGATGCCCAGTAGTAAAATATATATGTGTGCTACATCACTGACACAGTGCTTGATACAGTTTTCCACTACAGCACTTAAAATATGTCCATCAATAACCATGTGCAACTAGACATTACACCATTTTTAGTTTGGGCTATTAAGCGTCGCTTGCAACAGCTATAAGCCAAAATGATTGCAGTGGAGTGCAGGTAGGGAGAAATTACATTTGAAGACGAACACAGAGATTGTAGGTATTGTTGGTTATTTGCCCACCTACTGACTGCCCATGGCCCTACTAATCCCCATAGCCAATACAAACAAGTTCCTGCCCCTTACCGCCTAAAACACCTCCTCATGGGAACTGTTTGAGCTTGCTTTTTATTCAAGCCTTACCATCCAACTTTTGCACTCAAAGTGCCTGCCAGCATTTGTTCAAAGCACTCTTCTGAGAGATAATGGCTTAATTGGAGCTGTAAAAAAGCTACAGGTGTAATAAAAAAATATCTCACGAGGCCTGCCTTCAGCCACTTGATTTATAAGCACTCTGTGTGTTCTTTACTGAAGTCCTGTTTAAAACAAGCATTGGCAGAGCCAACATGTTTGGCTTTTGTATACGTTTAAAGCTTTTGCCAGGCACTGCTATTAGATGCCCAGGTACTCTTCCCCATTTGGCACCTGCTACTAGCAATGAGTAGTTAATACCCCTACGGCTGTGCCTGGCAAGTGCCTTTCCCATGCCAACACAAAAGTCCAAACTATTGTCATTGCCAATGCTTGTTTTATTTGTGGATGATGACAGGTGTTGGGTGACGCAGCATCAACTGTGACGGTGCATCCCGTCCGCCCAACCCTCATGGTGTCTCAAGCCTATACTTGCAGGATAACCTTGTGTGAGAACAATACCTGCCACAACCGGTGTCTCAGACAACAATCGGGGTGGTAGCAGGCCGCAGCTAGTTGTGCAATCTGCCCTTCCTAGCAACCTGCGTTCTGGCATGAGTCTCACAAACATATACACACATTCACTTGCATACAGCATGGTGAAAAAGGAGGGTGCCACTGTTGCTGTCACGCACGACTGTGCTTCGTCTACACTTTCCTGCAACACTCTCTTAGGAGCTTCCCTTGCCACCTGTGGTGTGCTTTTTGAAGTGTGCCTAATGAAACCAAAATATGACAATTAAACTGTTCAGAGAGGCAAATACTGCACTAGAGTATTGTGCGACCCCAAGGCAATCAAAATAAAACAATGGGGTGGGGGGTTTTGAAGCAGCAGCCGATGCTGATTCAATGTGCAAAGCAATAACCACAGTTCTATTGTGATGTAATGGGAATGAGCAACAACCTGTATCGCACCCCCTTTCCCACTCATTCTTATCACCCCTTTGGTGTTCACACAGCATATGTCAATGGGCCTCATTACGACTATGGAGGTAGCCATGCTGCTTTTAGCGGCATGGCTACCCCCATACCGGGTCGGGGTTCCCTGAATGGGGAAATACCGGGCCATTCCAACCTTGGAGGGCCGGTATTTCCCCATTTAGTAAACCCAGACCCGGTACATCCCCATTTCCATTTGAACCCCCATAGGGCTCAAGGGGAATGAGGAGGATGCTAACAACGGGCCGTTATTGACGGGCCCATTGTTAGCATCCTGGTCTGCTCGCGGGACCCGCGAGCAGACCTCGTAATGAGGCGACGGCAGCTCTATCGGCGCCGTTAACCCCCTACCGCCAGGGTCGTTATGAGGCCCAGTGTTTTTATATATGCATCTTTCGTGAAACTGCAGATTGGAAATGTGGAATGTTTGACTCCCCTGCTGTGCACTTTCAATAAGGCAATGATTACTCCCTCCCTTATTGCTTGTACTCCATTATAGTATTGTGGATCACATCCTCACACGTTCTTTCTTACTGCCTCTCACAATATTGCTGTCACTCTTCCGAACACACTATTCATTGCACCTCACACACCATTCACTCCCTCTCGGAGTGCATGCCATTCATCACATTTTATACTCACCCCCGGACACTTATTTCTGTACATCAAATTATCACTGTTCCTGTCTCTCATACAGTTCACTCATTTTCACACCCTGCTCTCACCCCCCCCCACACAAATACACACACACAGGAAGCATCTCACAAAATGCACACTCCTCACACACTGCAAACTCGCACTCATGCAGTGGACTCCCTGTTGCACGATGCTGACCTACCGAGCACTTGAAACACTTGATTACACACTGCTCACTCCCCTTCACCCTGTGCAGTACACCTCTCATGCTGCACACTGCACCTCACACACTGCTCACTCCCCTTCACCCTGTGCAGTACACCTCTCATGCTGCACACTGCACCTCACACACTGCCCACTCCCCTTCACCCTGTGCAGTACACCTCTCATGCTGCACATTGCACCTCACACAACGCTCACTCTTTTCACTCCCTGGGCTCCCGTTCAACTTCTGCACATTGTACCTCACACACTTCTACCCCTTTTAGAGCAGGCTCAATGCTGTCAACAGAAATTCCAAGGATGCCTGATCAGCCTTCCAAAAAGAGTGGTGGTCGCATTGGGCAGAACATATTAACATTGGGAATTGTTTCGTACTGTGACACTCTGAGCTGGAGTAGCCCCATTGAGCCACACAATGATGGACAGTGATTAAGTGCCATACTTTGCCAAGTACAGGTTGGATATGTTTCTTACTAAGGATGGCCCCTGATCGGTTTCATTCGCCAGACCAGTGTTTAGAGGCAGTGATGGATTGACTTACAGGGAATATGGGAGATTTCCCACTGGGCCTCTGTACCTTGGACCTCTTTTGTGCAGGTACCCTGATTTTCTCCTCCTCCTACACATTCCCACCATGCAATTCTTCCATCTCTCCTCAGCCCTCACCTCCATTTGAAGTAAATCATTTGTTATTAATCTTCTTGAATGCCACTGCTCACTCTTAACATATCTTAGATCAGTTGCAAGTTATGTTTAACTACTTCTTTATTTATTTTTTATTTATTTGCATTTTTAAAGCGCTCACACAGCCCGTGGGCATCGAGGCACAGTTACAGATATATGTTTCTTAGTTGCGTATTTATACCACGCTTAATACCCAGAGGTTTCTAAGCGCGGACCCGGGGATCGAACCTGTGTTGCTTCGTGTCGTCTTGTTTCCAAGGTGAGCACGTTGCTGCTGAGCTATCATCCCGTGACTTCTTCATCTTTATATAGAAACAAATTCACCATGTTGACCCATTTTTTCCATACGTTGTTGTGGGAAGCACCACCCTGAACCCTACCTAGAGAGTATTGATCTTGCTCCCTACATTCACTCGCAGTTTATTTTGGGGCCACTTTAAAAAAACATTTCCAGGGCCACTTTTGGTTCGTAGTCAGCGGTAAAAGTGTTCCCGAAAAAAGTAGTGGACCTGTGGTATTGGCAGATGGTAGGTGGAAACATAGTGCAACATGGAACAAGGTGTTGCGGCCGGGCTATTGCAGTGGTCTACGTGACTAGTAACTAAGGCTCCTATTACAACTTTACACCTGCACAGGGACATGAATGGACACATTATCTGTATAGAATAGGGAATATGGTTGTAAAGAGTAGAGGAATGGACAACAGAAAAAAAATAAAAGTAGTGGAACACCGCTCCCGACCGTTCCTGCTCACTTCCATCACTGTTCCTAGTCCACACCTGTTTAGAGATGGTTCATTTCTGTTGGCATAACGTTCTAAGTAGCACAAACATCATTTTTATGTTGCTTGGGAGAGTAGGGGGGGGAAAGATGGAGGTTGTGTCTTGGTACACTGCATTGTTATGGAAATGCGTTGGCAGAAAAACCTTCCCTTGTGATGTTTTGGCATGTTAATGGGATTCATTAATCACACTGTCATTAGCGTGGTCTCCAGGCTCTCCAGATGAACAAATCAGACATCCATATGCAGTATGAATCGCCACAAACTACATCATTTCTGTAACTTGTTTATTTTACAATAATGTGTAGCAGCATAACTTTATAGATAGTGCCTAATGCTGGATTCCGCTTGTTTCTAAGCGCTAATGCATACACCAGTCCTGCCACTTGGAGTCGTCCTGGGTGAGATTCCATTCCTAGGAAGAGAGGACTCCAAGATCAACATCTAATAGAAGGTACAAAAAAAGAATACAAAAAACGCTGACCCTAAAGACGTGTTCTCACTGGCTTCTTGTCAAGGAGATAACCCGAGCTTCAGCCACTATGATTGGCTCATGTAATTCTGTCTGCGGCTGGCCCAGGACATTTACAAGCCTTCATCAGTACGCATGAGCCAGTCAGGGGCAAGGTTATTCAAGTAACTTCCTTTGTTTACCCCAGACGAAAAGGCCGTTGCTTTGCCCTAAGCACACTTTACTCATAAACAACGCACCCTACCTTTAATAACTGTGCTGGGGCTTGTGCGTTTTAGCAAACTGTTAAAAAGGAATACTGTTTGGTAAGGTGTTTGTTAAAAGTCATCACTTCGCGCGTATTCTCAGCGCCCCTCAGCACCAGCGAACTAAGCACCTGGGAGCCATGATTGACTGAATTTTAGATATAGTCTTTATTTTTCTTATATGAATCTAGTTACTGAATATAGAGGAAACGGTATTATTCCCCGTTTCCTGCGTGCATATTATTTTCAGTTTGTGGGGTTGTATATCCTGTAAAAATATTAATAGAGAGATCCAACTATTTTTATCATAATTAAACTACACAGAAATGAACGCAAACCGCGGTTTCCAGTAAAAATCCAGCTCACAGTAAATCCCTTCTGCTTTGGTAACCAAAGATAGTTTTGAAAAAGCGAATTCTTTTCTTTCAAATTCCGGGCATATGTTGCAAGGTAATAGTCCTTGACCTCTAATAGCTCCCTTGCCTTTGACGTAATTACGGTCCCAAACAATTATCATGTTGTGAGTGACAGATCGACAGCGGCATGTAATTACACGCTGCTCCCTATACCGCAAGCGAGTCCCTTTGGACTGTAAATTGGCGATCGTGCTTTGCTAATTTGCGTGACTTGTTACAGCGGCGCTGCAGTCTGGCGGACAGGTGCAGGGGACCCTTGTAGTCGGTGTGGCTTAGTCCTCGCCTGCATTACACTGCCTATCTTAACCATGGTCTCGAATGTGCACATTTAGCGTTCTGCTCGTGCCGTATTGGTGCGATTTGGATCTACATCTAACAACAATATCAGCCCAGTTTGAATACATGTCTATCAGCAATTGCACTAATTTATTTATTTATTTATTTTAAAGTAATACAGTTTAACAAAGTAAAACGTTTCACATAAATCAATCAATTCATACATTCAAATCCAATTAATAAGACACAAAACAAATAAAAAATCGAATAAAACTTAATAAAACTGATGTACATAGATACAAAATACAATTCCACTAATTACATAGAATTAAATTAAATTCCTATTTCATTTCATTACGAACATGTACACCTTTAGTACACAAATTCCAAAGGGAGAGATGGTAAGTGTTGTGAATGAACAGACAAAGAATACGCGAAGGAGAGCATGGATTCCGCCAGACCTTTTTTATGATACTAATATTCATCACATCTCTGCATTGGGTACCATTCCAATACATACATGTGCATTTCCCCAGTACCATGACCTCTCAGATCCTCCCTCTCGGCAAATTTGGTCAACTTAATTGTTTTCCTATATTCCTACTCTCACTAGACCATATTACTAATTCTGAGACTTCACTGTTCAGATGGTTAGCCTTAGTTGTTAGATCATGTTTCTTTTTGCTGCCGTGCCATAGCTTCAGCGTTCATAAGATCGTCAGCAATGGACCATACTCTAAAGAGAAATGGAGGCTGGCATTGAGGGTGTTTACACACTGGTACCAGAACTCAGATTGTTTATGGTGTACATATCTACCATAATGTTTGATGTAGACCGATCCCATTAAAGAGCATTGCGTTAGTATATGCTTAGCAGTTTCAAGCACCCAACTATTTTTATAGAGACGACAATACCGTTTAGCCTTAGATACTTGTCGTTCTTATCCCACTGCCGCCAAAACTGGTAGGTGGTTAATTCGCATTAGTAGTACAAATCTTCTAAGGTTGATCAAAGGGCAAAGATTTAAATACTTTTGCGACCTTTTGAATGTAGCTAGCATATGCTGAATGAACTTATATCTTTTCAGGCTCTCTAGGTGGACAATATTAATGTGCCAATCCCGTAAGTCCATACGCTTGACCAGCATGTACTTCAACTTCTCATGATCATCTCCTCATTGTGAGGTCCAGCCTATATCCTCAAAAAGCTGCCCCATATTTGCTGTTAACTCAGAGTGCTTTTTTTATTGTCTTCTCGTATACAGGCTAATAATGAATTAGAAGGATCGTTGAGAATTTTAGTATACAATTCCGCCCTCTTTTTCAGCACAAGTGACTTCAGTGATGACAATCCCAACTCTAACCTCAGTATGGCCATACAGACACACTGAGGGAGCCCCAAGAGTTTCCTCCAAAATGTACCCTCAATGATCTGGAGCCATTTTAGGTCCATATTGATCAGAGCTTCGAGTCCATAATTTACCATAGGGACCAGAACTTGTATCTCCAATTGGCGTGCCCCCATATGGAGTATCCACTTTGAATACGTGTGAATTGGTAGATTAAAGCCGTTAGCTGTGCAGCCTTAACTTTACAGAATTGTATGCAGTAATAATAATCCCCTCTATTGTCGACCTCCGCTGCCAGATATTTAAAGGATGGGGCATATTGTATTTCTAATGTTCTTACATACATACGCGGTCGTGCAATCTTTCCCCTAGTATACAGAATCATCTGTGTCTTTTCACAGTTAATTACCAATCCATTGGTTTCAGCATATTGTCACAACCTTTAAGCCGTTCTTAGTAACCCACTGAATGTATGGTCAAGGATCACTAAATCGTCTGCATACGCCATAACAGAGCAATGCCTAGGACCGATTTTGGGAGGACAATTCTGAGTACCCTGAATAAAGTGAGCGATATCTGAGACAAAAAGGTTATAGGGTGTGGGCACACTAACGCAGTCCTGCTTCGCTCCCCTATTCTCTTTAATTGGTCTTGTCATAGTGCCACAACTGTCAAGTGTAAGTTGGACAGTAGTGTCGCTATGCAATAACTGCGGAAAATAGAGTATCCCTTTAGGGCAACCCAGTTCCTGCAGTTTAAACAACAATCTCTCTCTGCATACTACATCAAATGCTGCGTTGAAGTCTATGTAGAGGGCATAAAGGGGAGGACTACTTGGTTGCTGTGCTCTGCTTCTTAATGCATCCATCACTAGTATGTTATGTATCGTGGAATATCCTGCTCTGAAACCACTCTGAAAGCGATCCAAAACCCCTTCTTTGTCTGCCCAGGATTGTAGTTCTCGTAGCAGTAAAGCAGCAAATAACTTTCCTGTGCAATCAAGCCTAGACAACAGTCTATAATTTCCAGCGTCTGTTTTAATCCCCTTTTTCAACACAGGTACTAGAATAGCGGTCTTCCAAGACCTGAGGATCTGACCCTCCATTAATACCTTCTCAAACATTATTTTTAGCAGTCTTGCCCAGAATAGTGGATTGTTTTTCAAAACTATGTTAGATAAACTGTTGGGTCCCAGTGGCTCTTGATGACTTTAGATTACTGATTTTATTATTGAGATCTTCCACTGTCACCATAAATGGAGGGGATTCCCACTTTGTCTAGTCCCAGATATCTAGGACATCCTATCTGGGTCATTGCGGTTCTCAATATATTCAGCCCAGTCATGTGCACTTATGGGAATAACAAGAGTTTCTTGCTTACTTCCTCTTGCCCCCCCACAGTAGTGCCCATATATTACGGGTATTCCGTTTGCACAGTACATTAACTGTGCGTTGCCAGGCCTCTACTCGCTTAGCCCTTTTCCATCATTTTAGCCACAGTCAATATTTGTTTTTAAATTTTCTAGTGGCCATATGGAAAGAGATCAACAAGCTACATGTCATTTTAGCTTTACGTAAGTCTCTTCTCAGCCATCGTTTAGTGTCTCTAATCTCTTTATCGAAGGGACATTCAGTGTGCGAGTCTTTGCTAACCAAATAAGACCTCGATGTAGCGTGTGCCCCTGTGAAAGAAGAGATCCAACTCTCTATTTCCTCCATCGGCATAGTCTCAAACATCAGAAGGGTATTAACATGCAGGTCTACAATAGCCCACCCTGCTTTTACTATATTATTTTCAGACCACACTATCCGAGTAGCGGAATGGTTTACTAATAGGTCACCAAGTTTGATAACCTTAGGGGTATGTTCTGTGGCACTAAAGCACATACTCCGAGCGTCACGATCACTCCACTCAGTTCCAATTATTTTCATATCTTTAACAAGGCCCGCTACTTCACAACTAATAAAGATGTAGTCCAGAGTACTCTGGGCATAGCCCCTTTTCCAGGTATGTTTCCCCGGTCAGTCATTGAGTGTGCGCCCATTTTATATTTCTAACTGCCAGCTGTTAAAGGAGTTAAGCCAATACTCCCCCTCCACATCATCACTGCTGTGCTCCACGTGACTCTGCGTTTGTAATAGTATGTTGGTAGCTGTGCCTCTTCCCCCCCATGATGTGACAGTTAAAATCTCCCGCAACAATAATGTATTTACTCTTGGAATCCACATCCATTGGCTCAAAAGGCTATGAAATGCTTCTTGGATCATTTCTCTATGCTGAGCCCCAGGTGGATTACACATATTAACTAATAACAATCTTTCCTAACATTCATTCACCATAATCATAACTTCTACTGCATTAATATTGTCTTCAAGGGCTGTTATGATCTTACCAGCTTTCAATGCAACCGGAACCCCAATTAACAGCCCTCCATAGGGTCTCTCTCGCAGTCCCATCCTGGCTATAGTTTTATATATCGTATAGCCATCCACAGTGATCGGAGAGAATAACCATGTCTATTGCAGTAGAAAAAAAGTATGATTTACAATCAATGGGAGAGACCCATTTACAAATAAAAAATGCTTATAACCTCGTGTGTTCCAAGTTAATAAGGAGCAGACTCAGCGTCTCTGTACTGCTAAAGGTAAGGATTCCGGCAACCACCTTAACATGTTTTGAATGTGACTCATTTGGACCTCTTTCCCCTACGGCAGATTAGGTTTATTGCACTTTATTTCTTTGTGTATTATCTTTCTCAGGTAGTTCACAATCGTCTTCTTCAGGATTAGCGTCTATTTCCATTCCCACTTGTGCCAAGCTCTTCTTATGTTTCCAAATCAGTTGTGCCGTCTCTTTGCAATGCAGCGCCATAACATTAGGATTAACAGTACTTAATGGCTCAACAAAGGCAAAGTCCTCAGACAGTATTACACGCAGCTGAGGAATCAGATGAAGTTTTGTAAGTATGGCCGATCTTGCCAGCCATCTACTTCTCTCTGATTGATTTAAATTCTTTATTATGCAGATCTTATTTTCCTCTACTTTATTGCCCCTTTGTGTTTCGTTAGCTTCCTCCTCTGCTAGGGTGCATTCATGACCATGCGACTTTACCCTTCTACGAGGTGTTAAGAATTTATTTTCTTTAAGACCCAAGCATTGGGTGAGTTCTGAGTCTTGATTGTCGCTGCTTACTAGGGAGATCTCATTGAACTGCTCAGGGATTATCCAACTGGTTAGTGTCCCTGGTCCTTTCAGCTGGCGTTGTTTGGCTCTAGTTGCGTTCTTCTGCGCTTTTTTAGATTTCTTGGGTGGAATGGCCGTATCTGGCAAGAGTGAAGCCACTACACACATCATTTTTCTCGCTGCTGCCCTCCTTGCCAGCTGCCTCTGTTTCCTAGAGTAAAAAGCAACCGGATCTTCTATAACATCTGCATTGTTCTCAGCATTAGGTGTAGGTTCCAAAGAATCTAGTGCAATTTCAATAGATGTATCTCCCTTTTCTCCTTGCACTTGGATTGCCATTGGATCTGGAAGATTAAGTTGCAACAGTGTGTTTCTATTAATCCTCCCACACAGCTTCAGAAGAATCTTCATGGCAAATTGTAACGATGCCACTGAGGCCTGTAAATCAGCTCTTGCTGCAATGTTAGAGAGAGAGGCATCCTTCGGTCTAGATTCGTCCAATTGTCCCGTACCTTCAGTATCTATTATAAGGTTGGGTGAAGCTGATAAACGTGCAGACCTTGCCACTGCTGGGTAGCTTTCAGGTGAATACAGTACCTGTGCTTCAATAGTATCTGCCTCTCCTCCTATAGGCAAGGCCTTATTGACCGCAGATGCTGATGCCATAGTTCTTTGTATCGACAGATAAAGATCGAGTAAGGAATTGTTATCAATGTCACTGTAATTTGTAGTGTCTTGGGGGTGACTACAGTTATGAGTAGGAGACAAGTCCTCTTCAGGCAGAACAGTACTTTTTTCTTTTAATGCATTATTTTGAAATAAAGCCGGGATCATACCCTTTCCGTTGATTACTTCTGCTAGCTTTGTGCTTTTTTCCTTAGTTACAGTTGTCTCACACCTATTCTCAGATTGTAATGAGGTTTCTGAGTTTTTGATTTAGGTGGCATATCGTGACAGCATATATTTTGATTATCAGATCATCGTTTTTTGGTACAAGGTGAAAGAATAGTACAGTATTTCCACCAGCCGTGTCACGTAGCTTAGTGGGCCCGGGCCAGCCCTTTGTTACCACAAGCTCTGTCTGTCAAGGCATGGACAAACAGTTACGTGCTGCAAAATTCAGCGGCTGAGTTATAATAATATAAATTTTCAATACCGCCTCATAGCCCTAGGCGTTAATACCCGTACTTGATTCAGTAAACATGCAGTCACACACTGTTAGGCGGGATTAAAGGGGGCGTTCCGCGACAGTCTCCTGCACAAACTTAGTAGACACTCAACACAATGCTGCTTACCGTTCCAGCCTGCGTTCACGGGTCCTTAATTATCTCAGCGGTCTGGATAGTTGCCAACTATAGGAAGTTGGGATAAACTCTTCTGCCTCTCCCGACCCCGAACAACCACGATTAACCACTTCTGCTCCACTTCCTCTCTGCGTGCGCTCCGCACTGCAATGGAAGTTAAATACAGTCTGTAGTGAGTTCAGTTCACAGGCTCCTCCTCAGCAGTGGTAATGGCAAAAATACTCTAACCACGATTAACCACTTCTGCTCCACTTCCTCTCTGTGCTGCACGCTGCAATGGAAGTTAGATATAGTCTGTAGTGAGTTCAGTTCACAGGCTCCTCCTCAACAATGGTAAAGGCAAAAAGAATCTAACCACAATTAACCACTTCTACTCCACTTTCTCTCCAGATTGCACTAAATCTGGACACCTTCTGTTGCTTGCATGTTTAAAAAAATTTCCAACATATAGTAGCTCACCATCAACTAGCATGTAGTTCCTAATTAAGTATATTTAATGATTTAACAAATAATGCTAAAACATATTGATGCACATTATATTATACAATGCTTTCAGACTTTCCTTATGAGGCACATTATGAATATTAGAATGAACCAACGTGCTTATTTATTTCATCAAGTATAAGACTGTATTTTCAACTTAAATCTATGAACTTCTGATGTTGCTAGACAACAGGGCATTTCACTGACATGGCATTTCTTAAGATCGCTACTGTATTGGTATGTTAGCAGTAGTTTGTTTGTGCCTACACCTCTTTGCGCCAAATTTCTGATGTAAATGAATAAAAGTACGTAGTCAAGTTTCTTCAAGTATATTTTTTTGATTTATTTGATATATGTTCTGCCCATATGGATGACACGTGTTTCGGCGTTTCATTGGCGCCTTTTTCAAATCCGGGCTGAATGCAAGCGTAACATGTAATAAAACAAAACACAAAATATAACATATGAAATAGCATTTTAGCATATTTTGTAACACATTTAGTAGTAGTACTTGAAGAAACTTGACTACGTACTTTTATTCATTTACATCAGAATTTGGCGCAAAGAGGTGTAGGCACAAACAAACTACTGCTTACTTTACAAACGGAGCTGAGGGACTCTATGTCTCCGTGTTGACCTACATCCTTGTGACACAAGAATAAAATAATAAAATAAGAAAACCATTGCCAACCTCAATAGCACTAACATACGGGTCGCGAGAGTACACCTTATGAGATCCTCACTCAAGAAGTTCCTCGCTCAGTAGAGTATTGGTATGTTATGTTCATTTATACCTTGCACCACTGACATTTCCATGGTTTCTAGGTGCTGTCATGGAAACAGGAACATCAACATAATAGGGAATGGTAAACAGGAGAAACAGAAAGATGCAAAGTATGGTTGCACAAAGTATGGTTGCACATAAGTATATCACTAACCAACACATTAATCCCCACCACTTGTGGCATTCTGGAATTGGTTGGGCTTACTCATTTCCCAAAATCATACTAGTTTCAACATTCCTCATTTTCACTATAATTTGTTTAAGGAAAAAAAACACTTTTAATCTGGCAACTGCAATAGATATGGCAACTGCAATATTTCTTCTACTATTGCTACAAGCAGCCTTCTGATTACAGGGCCATTCTTAGGATCCTCTAATAAATGTGTTAATATCAACATTTCTTCTGACAAGAGCAGGATAAGCTTGAAGGATAAATACAAAAACAGCATGAATAAGTCTGTGGACATCTCCGTCTGTTAGGACCATGGATTCAACCAAACAGATACCCATTGAGAAATGATTCTGTATACTGTTCTTGTTTCCAGTTTTCAAATTCAGAATCGAGCTCAGGCATGTTTGTGACACATCAATCACTTTCTAAAATTAATTTTCAAAATATTTTTTGTGACTCTCAGCAAGGGTTTGCACTCCCACTATAATATCCATAAGGAGTGTCGGAACAAGCCACAGTGCATATTCAAAATCTGCATTTATCAGCTGGTCGCTTTATCGTCCTTCTTCTTCATCATCGATCGAGTCTGCACACACTGAAATTACTCTTCTTGTCTTGCTTCCAGATCGACAGCTAGGGGTGGTGCGGTCTTGCCGGTGTATAACTTCACATAGTTTAAACAAATCCAAGATTGTCTGCCTTGGACTTTTACTGCTGAGGGATCGGCTCGTGCCACTTCCTAGTGAAGTTTTTAATTAGCATTGTATTGCGAACAAATAGACTAGGTGCTGATAGTAGTTCAAGAGGTCCAGTTGCTGAATGGTCTTCATCTGTGTTCTGAGACTGACACCCCTGACGCATGAGTTGATCTGAAATGAGACAGATGCTAGAGGTCATACATGTCAAACAATTGTGCAGCTCGTCACCTAGCAATTTTGAAGTACTCTGGACATCACTTTTACTCCTCGATGAAGGTGTAAGAGGCATTCTCATTCGCCTCCCTGTTACTAGTTTGTGGGGTGTGAAGTGGTGGTCCGACACAGGCTGATTACTTAGGGCATATAAAGCTAAGGGCAAGCAATATAGCCATCCCTTCTTCAAAGATAGCTTTAGTTTGGCAATTCTTTCTTTAAGGAGGCCGCTGAGTCTCTCACATATTCCATTCACTTGCGGGTGATAAGCAGAAGAAAACTTTTGCTTAGTGCTCAACAATATTCCTATCTGTTCAAATACTTCATTGACAAAATGTGTCTCATTATCGGATCTCAGCAGTTCACATACACCCCGTCTTGGTAATACTTCACATACTAAAAACTTTGCTGCACAAGTGGCATCAGGGTGTGTACACATACCTGCTATGATCCACCTACAGAAGGGACATACCAACACTATCTTATACCTGTATACACTACACACCTGCAGCATATCAACATAATCGATATGTAAATGCTCAAAAGCACCATTGAGTCGAGGAATTACTACTCTAATCATTTGCAATGTATGCCCAACAGTCAACTTCTGAGACATGATGCAATACACTACATAGAATTGAACGTGTCCTAACAAATCCGGAACTAACCAGTGTTCCACAATTGTAGCAGCAAGACTCTCCCTAGTCAAATGCGTGGGTAATGCAGCTGTTCTAGCGCAACCTTTCATACCGCTACTGGCATTAGTGGCTTTCCAGTGCTATCCTGTCTCCATAATACTTCTATCAGGCATAGAGAACACACCCCCTTGGTTTCACTAATTCCTGCTCTTCCTGCGGTGCACTTCCTTGAATCTCCATTAATTAGGTCTTTGGTAAATGATTAAACCCTTCTCGCATTAACATAGTCGTGGTTACTTCCTTTCTTATACTTGGAGTATCAAAACTCAATATATCTTAAGAACATGCAACCCTTTTGGCTTCTACGTCTGCGGCTTCGTTCCCACAAGATATATCATATTTTCACTTAGTATGCGCTGCACACTTAACTATTGCTATGGCTGCTGGCAGCTGTAGTGCCTTAATGAGCCTGTCCAATAAAGATGCGTGCTGAACTGGAGTGCTGTCTGCTCGGAGGTAGCCCCTCCTTTCCAACGTTCTAGCCCGGCATGTACAGTTGACGTTGCATAGGCGGGGTCACTGTACACAGTCACTTCCTGTCCTTCGTGTTTCTTAAGTGCAAAAATAAGCGCCACAAATTCTGTGCTTGTGCTGATTAGTGAGAAGGTAGCCTTATGCTCACTACACCCTCAAATTCTCCATTCGCTTTATGCCTCACTATAGCTGGTCCAGAATGTATTTCTCCACTCGTCTGATCAATCAATTTTTGAAGAACCAGCAATAAAGAGGATTTCCCCCCTGACAAGGCATTCTCTTTCACATGTGGTATCCCCATAGTTCTTCCCACTAAGCCAGGTAGCCATGTCAATAGAATGCTCACCCCATAAAGAAAAAACGCTGTCTCTATTGGTACGCCTCGCGGAGCCAATTGCCCTATGAATGGTAGTATAAATTCGCCAACATTCAAGTAGAGTATTCCAGGAGTGGAACACACTATTCCTGCGTCAGTAAATGAAATCGTCATGTTGAGTTTTGTCATCATGTCTCTTCTCATAATGTTAACTGGCATCTGTTGTGAATACAACAATGGACCAGACATGTCACACTCTCCTGTAGAGACTGGTAATTCGTCAGTAAAAGGAACTCGACTCGTGGCTCCAGAGAACCCTTGAGCATTCATGGCATTTCCCAACATTGGATATTTTCCCTCTTGTATACATGAACAAGTCACCTTAGTGTCTACTAGAAAAGAAAAAGATTTGCCTCCTATCGTCACATCAACCCTTGGTTCCTCTTGGGGGTCTGGTGTCACTGATAGTACTGAACACATCAAGTCGACCTGTGGTCTGTCCTATTGTGGATAAATGCATACCCCTGTACCTGTGAAAGGATTTCCTCCAACCACAGTGACACCCCCTATTCTAGGTGTCAGTAATTGTACCGTGTTTGCATACTGCTGTGTCTGCATGGGGGCGTGCTGCGATTGCCCTTACGGTGGATTCTTTTGCACTTGCTTTGGTTGTTGTGTCTGTTGCATCTGCGGCGCTTGGGTCTGATACACCGTCTGTTCTTGGGAAAACACTTGACTAGTCTGTGTGCTATATGGTGGAGTATAAGCTGTCCACCCCTCTTGAGAACTGGCCATTCTGTACATTCCCTTACCTCCCACATATGTGTGCAATGTGTCCTGTCATCCCACAAGTCCAACATATAGGAGTAGCCTGTCTGACTAGTCCCCCTTGGTTGAATCCTCCTTGCAAATTCTGATTCTCGTTCTGTGCATTCTGAAACCCACCTGGATTGTTTTGGAATTCACCTCTTCCTCTATCACTGATGCCTCGGCCTCGTGGCATGAACCCATTCCCTCCTTGATCCATTGGGTGCTGAATATTCACCTGTGATGTACCTACTTCTTTCTGCATTCCCAGCCCTTCTCCACTTGTCAATATCGCCCCTTCTATGGCATATTGTGACTATTTCTTCTGAATTAATTTGGCTTCCTCAATTTACTTTTCTTGCTTTTCTCCTGCAATAGCCGACAGTGATGCACTATCATCTTCCTTCATCATACATGCCATAACTGCACCCATATCTGATGTGTCAGGATACTGCACCCTGAGAGCCCTCCAAACATCTGCTCTGCAATTATTAAACGGCACTCCATGGAGAACTGTGTTCTGTGCTGTCACAATTGAATAGCCTGCTCTCCTCCATATGTCATAAGCAATTCCCCCAAGAATTGCTGCTAAGAGACCCTTAATGTCCCCTATGGCCAATGTATTTCCTCCTGTTATTTTTTCCAATTCATAAATCCATGTTCCCGCACCCGATGACATACTCGGGAGTTTGCATCTTATATTATCCTTATCCATCTGTGGCCATGGATTATACTGTGATCTTGCTCCCCCTTTTTCCAATAGGGGAAACTGCATAAACCCTTATCGGCAATCGGCTCCCATGGTCTGCCTGTCCATGGCAGGGACAATTGTCCCTGTCTGTCTCCTTGTTGGTAAGGACCTTAACCTGCTCACATATGGCAGTGATTCTCCTTTTCACTATACGATCATCCTCTGGGATTCTCTGGGTACGCAATGGGATCTGGCGTCCTTTCCTTAGGTTGCTCTAGATCGGACCATCTTACTTCCTTATCCGTCTGTAGGCCTCCCTCGGGGGCACATGCACTTCCTCCCTCTTCCTCACAGAAGGATTCTCTTTCCTCGTCTATTCCCAGCTAGTTTGACTCTCATCCCCTTCACCCTTATTTAAGTTCAGTCTGCTGAAGGATAAGGCTCTGTGCTCGAGGCTGAACAGATTCTCTCCTTCATCTCGTAATTGAAATACTAAGGATTGATTTCCCTCCTCTTGGCTTCCCGATTTTCTAATTCACTTAAATTCTTGTTAGGCCTTATCGATGCTGTCTCTTATACTTTCTATGTCAAAGTTCTCTCTGTCTAGTGCTACTCTAGATGCTCCTGACATTGCTCCCTTTAACGGAAGGAACCCTTCCATACTGTCCCATCGTATTGCTGGGCTTGGCCCCATTTGCTCCTTTTGAATGAGGTTAATATCATGCTCCCGCTGTTTCCTCTTGTGTTCTAACTCTTCATCTTATTCTCTATGCTTTCTCGCCTCCCTTCTAATTCTCTCCTCCCCTTGCCTCTGTTCTTCTCTCCTTGCTTTTGCTCACCTTTCTTCCTCTTCTCTTCATCTCTGTATTATTTTGTCGCTTAATTTTTGTGCTTCATCCCCTTCTCTCTTCCTTTCTCGTTTGTCCCTGTCCTCTATTGCTCTCTGCCTGTTGTCATACTTTCTTTGATCCTCTGCCCATTCCTGTTTTTTCCCTTGCTCCTCTTGCTACATCTGTTCTCGTCGCTCCATGCTCTTTCTCGTGTGCTCGTCTTCTTTCAATCTTTTTTCTTGTTCCCTGTCTTTTCTATCCTGTTCGTCTTGATCTTCTCTTTGCCTTACTTCCTCAATGCTTTTCCCACCTAGCCTAAGTAATATCTGTCCTCCCACCCATTCGTTCTGCACAGGCATTACCTCATCAGCTTTATCCTTCTCTCCTTTCCATACCTTAATCTCTTGTTCTACTTCTAGCGTCTTTCACTTCAGGCGAGGTAAGGGGAGCTGAGGGCTCAAAACCTTCCTCCTTACACTGGTTAAGCATCCACTCTTCGGGTGGCGGATCTTCCCTCTTCTCCTGGTACATCCTCCAAAGCTCTAAATAGCTAACCTTTTATCCAATGTCTTCCCTGTGTACGCAGCGTGCAAGTATTTGATCATGTGTTGCAATACTGATTTCGACAGTGATGCCCTTGTGGCCATCGCATGAACATCTTCTCTGCCGTACCTTTCACCCATTCCTCAACATACTGTTTGAGCTTGGGCATGTGCTTTGGGAGTGTTTTACATAAATTAATCAGAGGAGTGTCTCGCATTGTGACGACAAGTCTCAATTGACTGTCAATACTTACCAGGCTTTATAAAATACCTTCACCAGTTTTAAAACAATAAATAAGAGCGCACTCTAACAAATGCCGCTCAAACCTCTATTTTTCAAAGATCCCTGTCTACCTCTGGATTGGTACCATCCACTTTCCTAGGTCGATAGTTTAACTTCTTGACTTTATCTCAATTCTTTCACAACATATATCAATCTTCAACACCTTTTCTTCACACAAATACACAGACAGACTAGTCGACTTTGCACATATAAACCATGGTGATCACCCTTTTTCGTCTCGCCTCTAATTAATACTCTGATCACAGAGTTTAGCTTGTCTCCTTATATGAGCCTGTTCATACATAGTCTAGTGACCCCCTCTGGGGTTTTAGACAACCTCGTCTAGACCCTCTTGGGTCAGGCTTCTACGCGCTTATCTTTATCTCTATCTCCACAAGATATTTCCTATTACTTTCGTGACTTTAAAATTATCACAATCCCATCCCCTTATTTTGCCATTCCCCTTAGTCTACTCACCATTTGCTAATTTCACTCAAGTTGCTCGTTATCATCTCCTCCTCCAACCGACCACTTTTGCCTTCTGTCCGCACAGTGCCTGATCAAACCAGGTAGGGATTTCGTCAAAGAGGGACCCTGCCTACCATCTCGATTTGTCTTGCAAGATTTCTATTTGTCTGCTCTCCACAGGAAACCCCTCAATCTTCCGGCTAGATGGTGCAGGATGTGCGATCGTCGAAATACTGGAGTTACTTAATCGCTGGGTCTAACCATCCTACCACTGCTATCACGTGAGCTTATGGCCCTGAAATAGGTCGCATATTGTGCAGTAGATGGGATGCAGTGTAACTCTTACACCAAATGATCAAACCAACTCAGGAAGAAGGCAAAGTAGTTTTACTGTTTTATTATCAATTGTCTAAAACAGGGAATTACAACAGATATCAACTGATGTCGCACAGAATAATCTCTCTTGAAGCATTTAATAGAAACTAATTTTTTATAGTACAAACCCGTCATACGTGATGTCATACTACGTGGCAAATAAGAAAAACCTAAGTGGGATTTTGATAGGCTCAAGGGGAACATCTGAGTATACTTTCTGTAGAGCATCGAATTGTGATTTGGTCTCTACAGTCAGGTGGACAACTTATGCCCACCCCTGGTGCAAGTCATATTCAACAGTTATTAGATACATGTATATCATTGGCTCTCAAACTATAAGGCCCGTTGCTATATGGTCTTCTACAATTGGTTGGCATGCTCATACCCTTCTGGAACATTCGGCTCACTAGCAGCACGTAAGCTAGTACCCTAGGTGTCAGTGGGTGGACTCGACCATGTCTTCCCACCCAATTAGCCCAACATCTCTCATCATTCATGTCTTCTGCAATGCAGATTTGCCTTTGAACTTGGCCTTGCAATGTATCCTTGCTCCAGAGAATATATGGGAGTGTGAGCATGTGCTATCTGAAGTCTAGAGCTGCATGCCCAACTTCTATTTCCATCCATAGCCTATATGACAGGAGACCGCAAATCCACCCATTTTACAGCATTTAATTGTCTTAAATGAAGAAGCTTGGCACTCATTGTGTTCTTTCTTTGCACCTGATTCAGTTTCCCACAATTATTGACTTCAAGAATAGATAACCAGTTATTGGCTGCTCCAGCCTTTTACACCAGGTCAGAAAGCCTTTCTCGGTCCTTCCACGATTCCAGCTGCTTTCTTGCTGCAACACAGTTTTCAGCCATCTTCTCCATGGGCTTTGAGCTTACTAAAATGGTGACGCTGCTGTACAGATTCTTTATAATGGCGGCAGCGCCTGCAGTCTATTCACTACGTATAGCTAGCTTCTATGATCACTTAGTCTACTTGCGTTGCTGCTTCTGTATATTTATTAAACGGCTTGCATTTTCTGCAGTGCTTCTTCACACGTGAAATCTTCATTCTGCATATGAACGTTTACTCGATATCTTACTTCTATAAGACTATACAACCTCTTCTCCAGCCACTCTTCTCAGTGTGTCACACTCAGCTCTCGTGATGTCACCATCTTCTCTTTTTCTCATCTTCATATTCCTTTGGGGACCTCTTTCAGGAGATTGTCATTTCTCTGGGGATGCATCAGATAGGGTTTTCTTAATGAATACCTTTGTTCGAAGGCTCTTCGCGGAACAGTGACACTCACTGGTGTCAAGCATGGCACGACTTCTGGCTTCCAGCATATAGGTAGTAGGGGTGGGCAGACTTCCTGCAGGGGCATTCGGCTGCTCCTCTACACACCCAACTCTGGGGTCCCTCTGGTCTACGTGGCAGAGGGGGAAAGCAACTTCTGCCCTGTCTACATGGCCTTCGCTGCTGACCTCGGTCTGGGGCCCACAAATTGGTCTTGACGGGCAGAAATTTCAATTCTCACATCAATGGTGAGATGGGGAGTTGGAGCGCACGGGCCAACTTTTCCACCATCGTATCTTTAAATCCATAGAGTAATTGCGAGATGACATGCCTACGGTAAAGATCCCAGTTTTTGACTACTTGAGACTTAAGGGGATACTCACAGATCCCAAGTGGATGGAACTACTATCTAGGGACCTCACGTCCTTTGAGACTGTGCGGAACTCAGCTACAAGAAGGAAAGGGATGGTATTATGGCTCCATAAGGTGATAATTATGGTGGATCTGGAGGGAAGGCAGAAATTTAAAAGACTTTGGGAAGAACTCGCGGATAGGGAATTAGGGGGAGACGAATGGGATTGTTTATACAAAATAGCCTTCCAAAGGAACCTGTTCACTGCCACGATGGAACACAACTTCAAGCTTCTCCAGGGCTGGTATAGAGACCCTGTTAAACTGTCAAAGATGTTCCTCCAGATTTCTCCCAAAGGTTTTAGAGGGTGTGGCCAGGTGGGGTCTTTCTCACACATGTGTTGGGGATGCCCAGGAGTCAAGGTGTTTTAGGCCTAGGTCCTGAGGTGAATCAAAGAGGTTTCTGGCGAACGTATAGAGCTAGACCCCCTTCAGCTGCTCCTGGGACTCCTGACTACTGTCAGGTTGGAATTTACATTGACCAGACCTCTAGAGACAATGCAGAGAGTGGCCTTACTGTGGCTCAGAGGTGGAAGGGGGCGTTCATCCCAACAAGATCAGACTGGGAAAAGAAACTTCAGGACTTCGTAATGATGGAAAAGCTGTCGCCCATGGTGAACAATCGGTGGGGGCATTTCAGGAGGAATGGGGATTTTGGATGGTCAGATGGGAGGCGGACGGTAGGGGGGCCCTCTCGGGGGGGAGATAGGTGAAAGGTAACAGGGGTTGACTGAGCTGTGGTTGGGTGCACTGCCCCCTAGGGAAATGCAAGAGGTGTTGGGGAGGTGGGCCATTCTGAGTGCTAGACTGATTCAGTGTACGAAATGGACAAATGAAAAACTCCTATCAGTTCGACCTAAAAATGATAGTGTTCATTGTAATCAGTGCCATGAGATGTTGTTTTTTTATGGGGGAGGAGGGATTTGAAATGGTTGTTGAGGGTATGAAGATTTGTGGTTTGTTCTGAACAACTTAACAAAATGTCAATAAGGATAATAGTAAAAAAAAGGGAGAACTGAATGTACGCTTTGATTTGCACTGATGTATGGGAGAGGGAAAGAAGGAAGAAGTAACTACCTGGAGTCTAACTACTAAAGTAGTGAGATCGGTATGTACTATTTAGGCACCAGCACCTCATACAATATGCAGAACTTTAAAACATGTACTAGTCCTCTATCCTTAATTATCATTTTCCAAAGGTGACCTTTACCACTTGTGTGATCCTAGATGAGAGACTCATTGAGTTAAATCACGAGAACTACGAGCCAAAGAGGCATTTCTGTAATGGAATATATAGAACTAAGAAGCTCCCTTAGCTCGCAGCACACCTTTGGGCCGATGAATGTAGACAGTGTATGAGGGGCATGCCCAGAACAACAGATGAAGATGTTCACAAGTTGCAATTCACACACAAAGAATAACTCCAGAGTCATCTCAAAAACGTGGTCCTTTAAACAGTCTAGGACAGTCAGATAAGGGGTTTACAAAGCGTATAAAGCCTGCAGTATACTTATTTTAAAGAGGGCTTCCTTAAGTGCAGCCATAAATGTTAGGTACTTCCATCAAGACGTATTTACATCTTCCATCCTGAGCAGCCAGAAATCGCCCATGTGAAAAGATGTAAACACTGTGCAAAAGGCCAGAGGCGGTATCAGATATTCTGCACGAGGGTAACATCTGTTTGTCTGTTGGTTGCCCAACCCCCACTGCAACCCAAGCCAAAATGCAAGCAAAATATATGTACGAACGGCAGCAAGATATTGGGCACATTTCAGTACAGAGACGCCATTTGAATATTCGTAACTGTACGTAGTATTAATAGAACTGTCATTACCTAGACCCAACTCAAATTGAAAGACAATAATTTAAAACAGGTTTCCCAAAAAGTAGAGAACATTTCAATAAAAATACACGTTTTTTAAAAAAAATTGTGCATTTATTAAAATGTGTTTCTGTCTTTTTCAGAAACTACTCAAAAACGATCAAGGATAGTAGCAAATGCTGCGGCCACAAAGCTATGCTTATTACTGTACCAAGTGAGAATAAGCTTCTACCCCAGGTAATGCCTATTTAAGAATTTGTTCCATTTTGAAATGTGTAAACCAATGCAAAACAAGAAAAGCCATTGATGAAGGGGAGATTCAAGCCCCGTCCCTTGACTCTTCCTTATTCCAAGGTGAGCGTCTGCACCAATTCAAAACCAACTCCTCTACCATTGAGCCTGTACGAGAGTAGACAAACAATAACAAATCGTCCTAGATCACCAAACATGACGTGGTCTGGAAAGAATGATGCAAATAGGCAGTGGTGTCTCTGTGTAGCACCACAACATTGAGATAGTGCATATATGTCAGTTCTTTCTCAGATTTAGAGTCACAAAGATGCCACTATGTGGGAGGCGACAAGGATCCAATTGTACTATACATAGATGGCGGACATTTACCGGAAGAAAGAAAGCAGGCTGCTGAATTGAAACCTTTTAAACCAGTTTATGTGTGCATTGTAGTTGGCACCATATACATCTACAATAGATAACACTTATATTGAGTTGTCAGTATCTATAAAAAGCATTGTTCAATGTGGACCAACTGAGAAAGTTCAAGTCTAATTTAGTGCACCCCATGGGGAGGACCAGAAGGCTCTTACGGCCAGGGGAAGCAACCAGCTCAATGAATCAACACCTGGAGGTGGTGCATGTGAAATCAATCAGACTCCTTTCACTATCCCCAACAGTCTGTATAGCAGGTTCCTTGTGAAGTGGCTAGACCAGAGAACAGGCCTCACAAGCCACTGGAACCCAGAGATAGAGACAAGAAGCAGCCACAGGACACTAGGACATCTGATCTCATTGAAGTGCATAGAGACACCCAACTAGGAAATCAAGGACTGCAGAGTTACTTAGATTGAGGGTAGCTAAAGGTAGAGTCCCTCATAACGTCAACCCACGACACAGATTCTTAACCAAGCAGAAACCCACAGGGGAGTAAGTGAGCATAATGGTCCCAATGAACAGCACTGAAACTGAGACATATTGACCTTAATTATCATATTGTCTAACATAAGGGAACAGAAAAGAAGAGGTCTATTAAGGCCCAACCACCCTTCTATGCGGACAGGGGAAGAGACAAAAGCTAACCTCGGGATTCCATTACTTTGGACATTCAAAGAGATTACTCAAAAGGAGGTATACACAACTGTGGAAAACCTATCCCCTCCACTCAGGAAGCCTATGAGATCACATAAGAGAGACACCCTACCCGAACCTATGCCCCCCTTTGCCATTTAGAGCTCTAACAATATCAGAAATCCTAGGCACCCCATTTCTCAATGCGCACAGCTCTAGGGGCCCAAAGTTTCATCATACAGTTAACTAAGAGCAGACAGACAACAGTTAAGGGATCACCTAAAACCAAGGGGTAGAGGCATCTCAGGGTGTGGGCCAGGACCCTTGGAGGAGCAGCACAACATGACCACTGAATCGGGCTCTGTCAGTGTAAGTCTACAGAATGGTGCCTGATCTCAAAGTGGTGCTTAAATATTTTGAAGCCTCTGTCAATGATGGACAGGGCCACCTGTAGATCATCAAACCAATACACTCAGTACTGAACACTGGGATAAGAGGAAGTCTTGACACATATACTTGATGATTAGGAGAAGGTAAACACAATGGGAGGAGATAGACTCTTTAGGGAAGGTTCTCAGTTATCCAGGGAGCACACCTTTAAAAAGAGGAACAATCCGACTAACTTCGAAGGTGTTAAGACAGCATTCCAGAGTGTGAGTTGTGTTGTAAAAGGTGGAGATGGAGACATTCTATGTATTTATTGGTCATTTGGTAGGTGCTTATACAATTAGCAAAACTGTTTCAAAGCACCCAATTGGTGGAAAGCTACAGAACAGGAGATGGCTAAGCCAGATAAGCCATGTTGCAGATTAGGGCATGTTGAAACAGAAGGCTAGACTAGAGAGCAAGCTGTGATCCTGGCCTCAAAGGCAGGCAGAAGATAGTACTGTAAAGTAGAAGTTGGATAACAGTCTGCTAGTGGATCCAGAATAGATATTCTGGGTTGTTTCAAGGCCACCATCACAACTAATGAAGCATTCAAGCTTTGTAATCCTTGGGAGGCGGGTAGGAAATCATACAAAGAAGGACCCAAGTAAGGGGAGGAGAACCCCTGCCTGGCAGAACCCCTAGGGCACGAGGTAAGGTTACAGATCTTCTCTTATTAAAGTATCCAGAAAACTGCTTGGGCCAGGTGGATACAGCATAGGATTTGACCTAGAGGGCATTTCAAGTCTACAGCATCCCAAGAAGGTACTTGATGCCCGGAGCATCCAACAAGGCAAAGGCAAACTGCATTGGGGCACTCAAAATATGAGTTAGAAGAAGAGTGCTTTACTGGGCATGGAGGCCTAGGTTCCTAGTTATTGAGCTTAGGGAATCGTGATTTGAACTCAGGACATTAGGTCCTATAGAATAGGTTACATTTACCTGCTTTTATTATGTCCATATCCCATCACTGTTAGCCAGAGTTTCTCCCTGTTGCGTTTTAGCTTCACCAGTTGCAGTATGGGCATATATATATATAAATATATATGGAGTGGTGGGTTTAACAGGACTTTATTAGGACAGATTAAGTAAATAAGTAATCTAAGGAGGAGTCTATGTGAGCACCACCAGACTCAGCTCAGCCAGATCCATTTGTGTTCAACTGGTCCCTAGCATTCAATGACAATCTGTGCTCACGAGCCTGGAAGTTTATACAAGCTCATGGCTCGTGAAGGCTCACGAGCCTGGAAGTCCACACAAGCTCATGGCTCACATAAACAAAGATAGAATACCATGTCCCCTCCTTTGCGATGAAACAGTTCAACAATAACAAATAGTCTTAACACAAGAACTTCCAGAGGACAGGTCCGCAGTCCAAAAAGTGTTTACACAAAATCTTCCATGTATTGTGGTTTGTGACAGACTCTTCCCATCTTGATTGATGTGGAATGTCTATGATAACATTTGGCAAGGAAAATGTCAACACTCCCCTTGTCCTTGATACCTTCCTCACACTTCCTCTCTTGCTGACAGCATCAACACTCATCTCTCCACTTGCAACCTTGTCAACATCTCCATGAAGTTTCACCACACCCACTCTCTCCATATTCCAGATTCTTCCATCTTCTATTCTAACTGCATGCTTGAACACCTCAACTATTTTGACAGGTTTAGACCATTTGCATGTTCCTTTCCCCAAAGCAGGCGGAAGTTTGATTCTTACCAACTTCCCTACTGTTGGGTTTACAACTCTTCAGACTTGTTCCTCAACTGAACTTTTCAAATGTTCTCACACACAACCCCAAAATCCTTTTGCACATTGGTTTCTTTCTCCATCCAAGACGGTACCAATCTGGTGTTCGCCTTCCGTCCTCTCAAACGGAGATAACCCTGTTGTAGAATGTGGAGTGAAACGATGTGCAACAATCTTCTCTCTCACTGCTTTATCCCAGTCCAACCCATTCGACCAAGCCCATCAAATGGTTTCTTTGAGTATTTTCTTAAACCGTTCAACCACCCCATTTGTCTGAGGATGATAAATGGCACTCCTTTTATGCTCTATGGAATTACTCATACAAAAGTCCTCCATTTCCTTTGAGCGAAACTGAGTGCCATTATCGGTCATGATGCTCTTTGGAAAGCCTTCTCTTTCACAGATCTCCAAAGGAAAATCAGTGACAGTCTTACCAGTAATGCTAGGCTTAATCAGCACCTCCACCCACCTGGTCAACAAGTCAAATACAACTAAACAAATCTGTTGTTTCCCATTACTGCATATAGGGCCCAGGACATCCATACCTAAATTGTCCCAAGTCTTCTCTGGAATTTCTGTTAAAACCATTGGATATTTAGCACCACAACATACTTTATCACTCTCATTGCAAATGATACAGTTGTGAATCGATCTCTCCATTTGAAGATCACATCCTGGCCGCCAGAAACTGTTCCGTATCCTCTGCTTAAGTTTTCACTATCCTTTGGTGACATTTGTGACCTAAATCAATCTCTGACATACATCTGCTTGTGGAATTATTTTGTCACCTCTCATAATCAAATGTTCTTGCACATTGAGTTCATCAGCAATTCTCCAGTAATCTATGAGACCAAGTTCTTCAAACCCCGCCTTCTTCAAAGGGCATTGGCTTCCAATGAGCTGTTTGAACATTGCCAATGAACTATCTTGTGTTTCTGCTTCGTCCCATTCATATTGTGGTATAGATGTGGCTTCTACACTCAGAACTACTTCTAAGTCATTCTCATTTCCATTACCTGCCTCGGAGACACTGGTGAGACGGGACAGACAATCAGCAGCAGTATGTTTTACTCCTGGAACGTATCATACTGTACAATTAAATTCTTGCAACAGTATCAGCCATCTTCTAATACGATTTGAAACTTTATCCAACGTTTTGTCCATGATAATGTGAACCAGTGGCTTGTGATGTGTACGGAATTCCACATCTACACCCCAGATGAAACTTCCAAATTTCTCCTCTGCCCATTTAAAAGCTAGAGTCTCCTTTTCTATGACAGCATATGATTTCTCAGCTACCTTCAGCAATCTTGATGCAAAAGCAATTCAAACTTCTTTCCCATCTGCTTCTTGAGTGACTACTGTTCCTAAACCCAGATTGCTGGCATCTGTGGTAATAATGGTCTTCCTATCACTCCTAAATGTTTTCAATGCTGGAGCTCTGGCCAATGCAGACTTGATGAATTCAAATTCCTCTTCGCACTCTCTGTTCCTCTCAAAAATGTTCCTCTTAAGATGTTTGCGTAACGGAACAGTGTGGAATGCAAAATAACATATAAATTTAGAATAATAGTCTGCCATTCCAATAAAAGTCCGTACTTCTTCTTTGGGATTTGGTCTATGCATACTTTTTATAGCATCAGCCAGCTGTTTCTTGGGTTTTATACCCTCAGCTGAGATTGTGTGACCAAGATATTCGATCTCGGAACTGTTTATGTTGCATTTGTCTTTGCTTAGGGTCATTCCTGCTTCGAACAATTTTCTACAGACATATTCCAACCTGCCATTATGCAATTTCTGCTCATCCGCATATATCAAGATATCGTCTTGAAAGCATATAATACCTTGGTCTCCTTCAAAAAGTCTGGGCATGATTATCTGAAACACAGATGCGGCAGACACCAAATCAAAAGGCACTCTTTTGTATTGATATAGTCCATCAGTAGCAATAAATGCTGTCAATTTCTTGGAATTTTTATGTAGTTTTACCTGATGGTATGCTGATGTTAAATCCAATGTAGAGAAAAATCTTGATGGACCTATTGTGGAGACAAGTTCATGAATGTTCGGAAGTGGGTGTCTCTCCGGAACTACACATTTATTTAGCACACGCATATCCACACATATTCTGAGCTTGCCAGACTTTTTCCTGAGTACAACCAACGGTGAAACCCACTCACTAGCATCAATGCTCTCTATGATTCCTTGATCCTCTAAGGTCTTTATTTCTTTTCTTACTGCATCTCTCATAGATAGTGGTGTCCCTCGCAATTTCTGCGCTACAGGAACATGACTGGATTTCATTTTAATCTCATGAGAATAACCTCTAAGACATCCTATTTCTTCTTGAAATACTTCTCTCATTATTTTACTTGTATCATTTGCATTAACTGTAACATCCTCTACTGACAACACAGCTTCACTGGCTTTGGGATCTGGTTTCACTTTGAGTTTGCTCTGATTTGTCCAACTCAACAATTTTCCTTGCCGCATTCATGACATATTTCTTTCCATTAGCCTTTCTGTCTTTGAACTTTAACGTGCCCCAAAACCACCCAACTATATCAATCTTTACTCCTCCACATGCTCTGGGGTTGACGTCAGTTTCATGTAAGTATTCATGTTTGCTTTGTCCCACAGCTTTTGTGGTATGAGAGCATATTTAGCTCCAGAATCTATCATCATGCGCATGTTCATTCTGTCTACACAAACAGTTGCCTCAGGGCTTTCTATTTCTTCTTCATTCTCATCATCCACTATCATGAAAACACATTCTTCTCCTTCCTCTTCGCTGTTATTGTTTTCTCCTATCCAGTTTGTGAATATATTTCGGACTCTACAACATCTGGAATAATGCCCTTTTCTTTTGCATTTGCTACAAATTATTTTCAGAGCAGGACAGTCTGGGTCATCTGCCCAGTGGTTGGCACTATCGCCCCTGAATCATCTGCCCAGGTTTTTTCTCCTCGGGGTGCTTCTTTGCTTATCAGGGCTCCTCTTCCTTGAATTGTTTACAGCTTGTCCCCTGAAAGACATCTTGTACTTATTCTCTTCATTCCATGATGGCTTACGTTTCCTTCCTGTACTCTTTGTTTAGTCAACGTGCTACTTACCAGGGCTACTGATTCATTGGTATTGATTGTGTTCAATGGAGCAACATTTGGCTTGACAGCATCAGATTTGATTTCGACTGTCTTCACTCTGCTTTCGAGCTCTTTAACACACGTTTCCATGTGCTCCACATTTTTGGCTACTCGCAAAACAATATCTAGTGGTGGGTCATCCTCTGACCATAATTTCTTCCTCACTTTGGCACTTCTGCACTCTAACATGAACTGGTCCCTCAGTCTTTCATCAAGCTGCTCATTAAAGTTGCAGGTTCTTGCCCATTTTCTCAAGTTTGTAATGTATTGTTCAACACTTTCTTCCTCCTCCTGCACTTTCTTTCCAAATTTGTATCGTTTTAATATGGTACTCAACTTTTTTCCTAATGTCTGCTCATTTTCTTGACAGTGCGTTCATATTCATTTAGGTCAATGTCCTCATTTGCCTGGGGTTCTGGCAAGTCTTCAAACCTTTCTTGCCCAGCTGGGCCCAGACAATGTAGTAATAATGATTTCCTCTTCTCTACGCTACACTTTTGGCCACAGCCAACACCTGCATAATGCTCAAACAATTTGATCCACCTCCTCTATGGTATTGCAGGTTCGCCAACCTCTGGCAAAAAAAACATGGGTGGGGGCACACTGTTGAAAGACATATTTCTTTTGAGGATAATTTGATTCTCGAACAACAAATTAGAAATTAGTACATAAGCACTTTGAAGGTGGTGCTACAATGTTTGCTGGAATAGATTGTGAAAACACTGCAGGTGTTGAACATTTCACTGATATTGGTGTAATAATGAGAGAAAAAAAATTGTTTGACTATAGTATCCAGCACTATTGATGAATGAATTGCAGAAAGTTGTCAATATTTTCATAAAATGAATGGCCGGCTTAACTTGCAGTAAAATATCTCTTTAGTATATTACATGGAATGAAAGACAGAGTTGTCAATATGTTTATAAAATGACTGGCTGGCTTATCCTGCAGTAAATTGTTTCTTTAGTATATCACACTGGCCATGAAACTGTACTGTCACTTTAAACTTTCATTGCTTGTATTGAGCATCATGCGCGTGTCTCTCTAAATTCTCTGCTTCTTCCTGAACATAACATGCATGCGCGGCTGTAAATGGTTGAGTCCTCTTTAAGTATATGAGGTGAATCCTGATAGCAGGCTGCAGCATGGTAACATGATAATCTTCACATACAAATGAAAAGTTTGTGCCTTGAAGGGAAACTGATGTTGCAATAGCTGGGCAGCGATTATATATTATCCATATGATCAGATGACAGCATGCGCATTGATACAGATAAGTATTACCTGATATTTGGAGGCTGCTGCAACGTTCAGGAGGGCAGAACGGAGCAGCAACGGAACACTGCTCAGGGCCTACGGAGTTGCAGAGGCTGCTACAGCGCTCGGGAGGGCAGAGCGGAGCGGCAACAGGACACTTCTCACAGAATTGCAGAGGCCCCTACAACGCTCAGCAGGCAGAACGGAGTGGCAACAGAAGGAGGACAGGTAGCCACAGTGGTGAGTTGATTCAATTCAGAGTGGTGGGGCTCGGGATGAATCCTCGTCGCCACTTTGTAGTATGGGCATATATATATATATATATATATATATATATCATGAAACGGCAGTGGGTTTAACAGGACTTTATTAGTATAGATTAAGTAAAGAAGTGAACTAAGGAGGAGTCTATGTGAGCCCCACCAGACTCAGCTCATCCATATCCGTTTGTGTTCAACTGATCCCTAGCGTTCCATGACGATCTGTGCTCATGAGCCTGGAAGTCTATACAAGCTCATAGCTTGCGAAGGCTCACAAGCCTGGAACTCCACACAAGCTCATGGCTCACATAATCAAAGATAGAATACTACACCAGTGGATCATTAAAGCAACAGATGCAGGTATTTAATAGAAAGGATCCAGTGCTGACAACATTTTCCATAAAAGTGTTTGAACTCGCCCTCCCTGATCACTGTTTTCTACATTTCTACCAAGTTCATCCAGGCTTCAGTCTGGTGTAGATACAATATTACTGAATCATACTGTTGTGTGTAAGAATTCTGTTACTCCCTCTGACTGTGATAGGGGGGATTACTGTCTTCCTAACCCCTTTCCTCCATTCTTGTGGGTCATTCTGTCATCCAAAGTGTGACCATAGCATGTGGTGGAGCAGCATAAATGAAAACATAAAAAGTGTGCCTGGGCATATATGTGACCATGTTCATTTGGGTGAACTTTGTGTGAAAATGTCCTAGATGTCTTCACTTCTCCCTGAGGGGAGCCTTTTCCACTTAGGCCAGGGAGATGAGGCTGCTATCCGATAGCCCACCTGGGGGTGGTATAAAGCGGGAGGATCTCATGGGGAGGGACTCACCCTCTGGGGATAAGCACAAACACCTGGGTAGAATCAAGCACAACACCCCACCTTTAGCCTTCCCAAAGCTTTTGTCACCAGGCCATCAACTCCCCCTTCATAGTACTTCTATCTGCAATAGTCACAGCTCCTCTATTTTTACTGAGACGAAGAAGATTAACCACAGCATGAAGATTAGCGAACATGTAACCACTAGGATGAGGTGGGACACAGGAGTAATGAAGAACAATACCAAGAAGGAGCCACAGCGGTATAGACATCAGTGGAGGCGTGGTTATTTAATATAATAAAAACCAAAGAAGGAAAGGATTGCCAGTCGGAGAGACACTGCCAACCAGAACGAGGAGCCGTGAAGTCCGGGAAGCCCAAAGGAGACACAGAGAAGGCCAGGACGAAGCCAAGAGCAGACCTCTCCTGGAGTCAAGAAAACAACAAAACTCATTTACCCAAGAGCATCCAAAAGGTATCTGGAGACTTACAGACGGTGATGTGAACGCAAGAGGCAGCGCCCATACCGGTGCTCCAAAGGCTGGGCAGGAGGCCCGCAAGGTGAAGGCACAGAGATGTGGAGACGCTCGCTCAGCCCTCTGAGAAGGAGAAGAACCCCAGGAAGAACCGACCATGCATCCCGGGAGCAGACACAGTGATGGAATCGGTGCAGGGACCGGTAGGGGCTGGAAGGTGAAGGAGGCAAAAACCCTGTATGGATGTAATGAGAAGGACGATCCTCCTTGTGTCAGTGCTTGGCAAGCAAGGCAGCCAAGGTGACATGAAAACAGAGGGAGAGAAATAAGGGTCAGGACAAGAAGAATATTTGGAAAGAGCAAGAAAGAGATACAAGTCATCTTCTTTGTGGCAGTACTTGGCACGGAAGTAAACCAAGTGGGTCAGTTCAAAGAAGAAGATAAACCAGGGTCTGGGACCCAGAGCAAGAAAGAGATATGAATCATCTTCTTCATCGAAGTACTTGACAGGGAATTGAATCAATTGGGCCAGTTCAAAAAAGAGTTGGAGTAATCAGGGTCTGGGACCCAGAGTAAGAAATAGATACGTGTCATCTCCCTCATGGCAGTACTTGGCAGGGAAGCGAACCAAGTGGGGCAGTACAAAGAAGAGGTGCAACCTGAATTGGATGTTATAGGTGTGAAACCTAGTTATGAAAAGACAAGGGGAAGGGAGCTGTTCCCCCTGGTTCTTAACAACTGATGGAGGATGACTAGGAGAAGGGAGTCCTTTTCCTAGTGATGTGGACCAGAAGGAAGGTCCAACAGACCTGAGACATTAGAAGGGAGACATTTTATTGGCTCACCAAGAAAGGATTGTATGTTTGGAACTTTGTGGCCTGGGAAAGGACATAATTCCCCAGGGTTATTTTGAGACTGAGACCAAAACCAAAGTGGAATAGAGGCATTCTCCTGACCCAGGAAGCAAATATTGTTTGTTTGGAACTTTGTGGCTTGAGGAAAGGAGTAATTTATCCAGGCTATTCAAGACTGAGACCGAACACAAGGGGAGGGGAGGCATTCTCCTGGCTCAGCTCTTCCCTTTCTTCCTCGATCTCCCGGAGCATGTCTAAGACATCTCTTGGTTCTCTACCATAAAGTAGTTCAAAAGGAGAGAAACCGGTGGATGCCTGAGGGATCTTTCATACTGCAAATAGGGCCCAGGGGATTATGCTATCCAAGTCCTTTCCATCTTGATCTATCAATTTTCTCAAAATCATCTTAGAGGTTTTATTAAATCTCTTGACCACCTGTTTGGGGGTGGTAAACTGAGGTTCTTAAGGTGGAGATATGTAGAAATTCCATGACTTCACTCATCAATTTGCTGATAAAACTTGATCACTGGACCGTTAAAATTTCCTTGGAGAAACCAACCCTGGAAAAGAATGGTAGAAGATGTTTTAAGATCTGTTGGGTTGTATTGTTCTGCATGGGGAACTCCTGTGGCTATCGGGTACCGTAATCAATGATTACAAGGACATATATATTACGTAGTCTAGAGGTTTCCAATGTCCCAATGATATCCATCCCAATTCGGAAGAAAGGGATTTCTATGCTTGGTAAGGGGTTTAGAGGAGCATGTAAGGCAATATGTTCACCGGTTTTCTGGCATATTTCACATGTCTGGATGAAGGTCTTTATGTCCGCATGGATACCAGACCAGTAGCATTCCCCACTGATGTGATCTTGGGTCTTAGATTGTCCTAAATGTCCCCTTGTCAAATGAGAATGTGCAATATCTAATACAATCTTGAATGGGTTTTGGGGATTATTAATTGAACTTTACTTAGGCCTTCTCTGGAGGTTTCCTTTCTATACTGTTATCCCTGTTTCAGGAAGAAAAAAGGGCTCCCCTTGTCACGTCCTCTCCTTCAGGAATCGTCTCAATGAAAGCCTCTGTGAGTGCTGGATCATTTCACTGGGCGAAGGCTAACTCAGGAAGGATGATAGGTTTTTCTTCCCTCTTTGCCTCGATGATGGGTGGTTCATCAGCTTTTCCAAAACCTAAGCTACCTCTCTCGGTTTCTTCTTGTTCACTCTCTTCCTTAAAACAGGGAAATAGAGCCTTCTGAAGTATTCCCTGTGCAATGTTGTCCCTGCATCGTATTTAAAGAGGAGTCTCGTCATGATTCTGTAAGAGAACCTTTACGTCTCCCTGGAAGTCGAATCTATGACGCCTGCTAGGACATCCAGAACAAACTTCCAGGCTAGGCCAGCGTTTGGGGCCAGTCTTATATAACAACACTCGGGGGGTATTAGGTCTAAGTCAGTGGGAACCATCCCTCTTTTCCCTGGAGGGATAGTAGTTTCTTGGCTACTACAAATGTCAAAGCCTATGGATTCTTACATGGTGGTAGAGGGATCTGATGCTCTGTGATTAATTTTCTGAAATGTTAGGGTCACCCAAATTGTATAAATTGAGTCACAGCCCACTGTTGACACCACATGCAAGGAAGGCATGGTATCGAACAGCGAAGGCAGACACTAGAAATCACAGTTCACGGGTGTTTATTGAACTTCGGTGGGGTGGTTGAATGCCTATCTAACCTAAATCTAAGTATGGGAGCAAGCTATGACCATCAAATAATAACGCAGTCCTAGTTGAGTCTCTGTCCAAATAAAATGGCCTATACTTCTAAGCCTATTGCCAAACCTTACTTCTAAATACAAAAGGGTGTTTGACAATAATACATGCAAAAAGGAAAAGTGGTCAAGAAATAAAATGTCAGGATGGTTGAACAGTTGGCTTCCCTTCCCCATGTTTTCAGCATGGGGTAAGGCGGCACGTTCGAGCTTCTCACACACTCTGGCTTCTCTGCCACAAGGACACAGTTCAAAGCATAGATATCACGGCCAACAGTCTCTTTTCTTTCAACAGTCTCTTACTGCAGAGGGACTGTCATAACAATCAGGTATCAAAGTTTCATTCTTATCAGGAGTTTCATATACACAAGTTCTTGCTTCCAATGTTTATCATGGGTCTCCCACCTTCAGGCTTGGACCCCTTTTTACCACAATGTTTACACTTGGTCTCCCTCGTTCGGGCTCAGACCATGCATCTCCCTCGTTCGGGCTCAGATCCTCTTGATATAAAAATTGAAGACTTTCGAATGTGAAATGGGTTTTGCTTGAAACTGTCGCAGGACCACTTCAATTCACTTCACACAATGTTTGTATCAATCTTTTGGCATTTGTTTCTCTTGGCGGGATACCTTACAGAGACCTTCGACTGAGCACACTCACGGTGCCGGACCACTCTGTTAACGGTATTGTATCTTTCTTTCTGAAGTTCAAACATTCATCAGCAGTTTAGCTTTACTCGCGTCTTTCATCACACGCGTTTAACAATGTTCGTTCCACTGCTCATTATACAATTTGGCCTCTTGCAACCTTCACTTCAACACAGACCGGTCTTGCATTGGTCTCCCCAACTCACAGCTTTGTTGATCTCTCTGGGGCTATTTTGTTCTTTGACACAAGGACGATACCCTGGTGGTTGCTGCTCCTTCTCACCTTGGTCAGTTATGAAGGAGGGCCTACGCTATCTCCGACACACAATGCAGGATTTTTCAGTCTAGTTTCCTGGCCTTATGCTTTCTGCTTCGAAGATTTCTTGAAAGTAACTGTTTCTTGCAGAAATGGTCAAGGGTATTTCCCTCCTTGCAAACCCTTCTGGGTTTCCCGGACGTACCTCGTCCACGAGTCTGACGGGACTCTCTCCATTTGTATCACCCACATCATTTAGAGAAACCATGAACAACAAAAGATCGGTAAGCTCTATTTTAGACAATACTTGCACTTAATAAACAAATGATACTTGGAAGGACAAACGACATTAACCATATTGCTAAACTATTTTTGCCCCCCACCCCTCTTATTCAATTTTAAAATTTCGTTTAACCCCCTTTTATTTCTACTCTCTCTTTTTCTTTTAATTTAATTTACCCCACCCCTCTCTTTCTCCATCTCCATCGGAACACTGAATCACCACGCATGCACCTACCTTGCAACTGGACAATATATTGGTATGTGCGCTCTTTTTATTATTTTATTATTTTCTCATGATGGACATTTATGATGACAAATTTGTTTATCTCTGCATTATGATATGGTTTAAAATAATGCTTTTTGAATTTATTTGTTTTCTTCTTTTTTTTCTTTTTTCTAAAATAACTGTGAAAATTGAATTTTTGTTGGTTCTTTACTGATTCTTTACTGATCAGTTTGGATAGTAATTTGTATAAGAATAATTGCCCAGATTTGAGAAAGGCAAAGTTAGAGTGCCGAAACACGTGTCATCAATATGGGCTGCAACTGAAAATAAACAAGGCTGAAAATGAACAAACATAACTGCTTTTGAACAATATTTTTTTGGTGGCGCAGTAATGGATGCGTGTAGAACTTTATAGTTTTCTTATACAAAGACATGTTTGCTGCTGTAGTAGGATTCAGACAAAGATTGAGAGGTTATTCCCCAGGTTAAAGTGAAACACTGTAGCCACTTTCGGTCAAACCTTTAAATGCTTGTGGACGACCACCTTATTCTAGTGAAAGAATAGGAAAGGGGCCTCAGATTATAAAACCTGCTATTTGCTAGTCCTCAGCATCACAACCACCACGATACACATTTGTTATAATTTGTAGTCATGGGTTTGAATGGTTTATGCCCAAGGAACAACAGACCTGTGTTACTATTCCATGCAAGGTGGTGTTGCAGGTTCTGCGGATAGAGCTTTTGGAGTCCTCTGAAGTGCCTTGAACCACCAGGATATTTGGCAAACATGTATTTCAGGCCCACTGAGTGATAGGTTCTGCATGAGTCCACCTTGATCCCAGGTTGTGGTAAATCTGATTCTAGAAGAAATACTCTGATATTTTGAAAGGGTTATTCCCCCAATTAACCCAATGCTGGCAATACTAAGTCCATGAACACCTGTATTGGCGCCTTGTAGATCAATGTATAGCCAAGAGTTTGTTATATTATTCTCAGTCACGCCATATCTGTTACAATTCAATTCCATATGGTCGCAGAGGATAAAACAAGTGACTGAGGTGATGGAGGACAAACTAGTCTGTTCTGCTATGTTCCTAATGATGGGGGAGCAGGTTGAGCTTCTATGAGGATAGTTGCATAATATCCTTGGACTAACTGAAGCATTCTGTAGTTCCTGGATCTTCTCAATGTGTGGACTACGTTCATGGAAAAGGGGCAAGGGGAGATCACATAGCGCTATTGACCCCCCAGGGAAGCAGAAATCATCTTGTTGGGAATCCACTTCTTATCCCATTACTGATTCATAAACCTGGTACTTCCTGTTCTACAGAGTGGCAAAAGAGTCAATCATAAGCCTGGTACTTCCTGTTCTACAGAGTGGCAAAAGAGTCAATCATAAGCCTGGTACTTCCTGTTCTACAGAGAGTGGCAAAAGAGTCAATCATAAGCCTGGTACTTCCTGTTCTACAGAGAGTGGCAAAAGAGTCAATCATAAGCCTGGTACTTCCTGTTCTACAGAGAGCGGCAAAAGAGTCAATCAAAGAGCGCCTCATTTTATGGGCGCCACATTCTGTGAATATCTTATTCATGACTTTCCCCGAGACCAAACAACAAAGTATATTTCAAAAAGGTGTTTTTTTTAACACATATCCTAAGCAACAAAGTGTCAGGATATGGTCTCTATTAAACAAATAAAGTGTCATTATATCACCCCACCAATGAAATGGCATAACTTAAGGGAGTGGCCCTGTGGGGTTCTCAGCAAAAAGGTTTAACATAGCAGGGCCCCCCTCGTTCTGAAAATGGTTTGGTTCTTTTAGCAAAGTGCTCAAAGTCTAGTGAATCCCAAAGTCATGCGGTAGGAGTAATCAAAGTCCCAAAAGTACTTCCAAGTTTCCATCAAAGAAAATCGAAAATAATGTACACAAAAGTCTCCTCTCTTCAAGGAAAGCATTTCGCCCCTTCCCGGGGTTCGGGGAAAGGGGATGTCTTTCACTCTGACCATCTATTTGGACTGGGAATTTCTGTGGGCTGCAGACCCACAGTTCTCTGGCAGGCAGGTGTTTCTGGGGTCATTTTGACTACGGCCTTCTGGTTCTTCTCTTTGGGGCTCACTCATGGCAGAGCAGAAGAAGCTTCCTGACCAGTTGGAACAAGGTTGGGACTTGCAGGACGGTTGGGTACACCCTGATGGGCTGGTTGGAGATGTGTGCCCCTACTCTCACTGACACAGTTCATTATTCAGTAGTCTCTTTGAGTCCTTATCCATCTTTTGAGACTCGTTCACTCTTCCCTGCTTCCCAGCATCGGGACACCATCTGATGCAACCACTTGCCGCTACATTCTTCCCCCGGACCATCGTAGTCCACAAATACCTCCCTATTCTTGCTCTCTAAGTGGATAGTCTCACCTTGTCCCTCCTCCCTACATGGTCCACCTACTTGCCCCACTCTAGCAGTTCATTATCTTCCTCTCGCTCATCATGCTGTCCCTTTTCTTTCTTCTGCCCACAATTCTTTCTCCTCTGATGGCATTCCTCCTGCGTAATACAATACTCTGTCAACTCCAACTTCCTCTTTTTCAGCTTTCTCGTCTCTACAATCATTCTCTCCTACTAGACCTTGACTCTTTCTTTCCAAGAAAATTCTCCAATCTGTTGTAATTCTCACCCATCCTATATGAATTTATTTCTTCTGAGCTCTCCAAATCACACATTCTCCCATCGTTCCACATAGTAACGCTCTCTCTGCACTCTCTTACACTATCTCCCTCCTTCCTTTTCCTATTAATATCTCTTTTAATCTCAACATTTGATTCCAATTCAGTCTCTCTTTCCATCTCAACATTTCCCTTTGTGTCACTGATAAGAATTCCCTCCTTCGCCACAGCAACATCATGTTCCAGGTAATATCAACTTCCCTTCCAATATCTCTTGCCTTCTCTTTGCAGGTGGTACTCCTTGCTTTTGTCTTTGAGATGTTACCCTTCTTTCTTTGCTCCCAACCAGTATCTCCTGTCTCCAATAAGCCTGTGTCTCCATCCTACTTCACACTTCTACTACTCCCCTCCTCCAACACAAAGGTCTTGAACCCATTCTGCTAACCCCAGTACATGAGTCAAAACAGTTTTGGGCACCACCTAAATTGTGGAGTCACATGAACAGTTCAAGTTCTCCTGCTGGATATTCCCAGGATCATTGTGTTCTACTATCTCTTCAGACATCTCTGCTCTATGGCCGGGATTAGCCCTCTGAAGCAATAGCATGTGGTGCTTTTCACAATGAGGTCTGGGGAGCCCTATTGCTCTCCAGCTGGATTCGGGCTTGTGTGGCACAAGTAGAGGACAGTGGATGTTCCCCTCTCCAGAATCACATCCTCAACTCGGGAGGGGAGCGTCTCCAAAGTATGGAGCATGAGAGTAAAGCTGTTTGAACAGAGATCTGGAGCACGGAGGAGCTGTTCGCTAGAGTACTATTCGCAGAAGAGATACCCATCGCACAATGCAGTGTTGGTCCAGAAACGGTCTGGCCCTTAGCCCGATAGCTATATAGAAGGTGGGTCTGTGTGGGAAAATCCCCCCTCAAAAGACCACACCTCTTAAACCCTAGGGCATGGTAAATAGAAAAGGGGCAAGAAATACAAACAAAAAAATATGTAGGCACATGTTGAGGTCCTTCATGGGCAAACTAGCCATTCTTCCAAATTGCTGAGGACGGAAATGGCTCACTAGTACAAACACTTTAGCACATTTTGCGTGAGCACTTAAAACGTTGCAGAACCTGATGAACAGGTGCACATCTGACCTCAAGTTTGATAGGCAGGTGCAAAGTGATACAGCTCCGTCGAGTGAACTGGACCTGAGAATGAGTCATGTGACCCAAGGGACATACTGAGAAGACATGGACAGATACAGCTGGTAAAAAAAAAAAAACTACATCAAAGATAGTCAGGCACGAGATTCAATGGCAAGCTGCATCAGAAAATCAAGCATAAGGGTGCGGTGGTAATTTCAAGAGCTAAGAGTAGGACTGTAATTAAGTATTTACAGCTGTGGCTGTGTGTTGTATTTCATAATGTCTGCTCCCTTGAAGCTCCCCAGGCATGCCTGCGTGTCAGTTAATGTGCGCTACATCATGACACTCCCTCATCAACGTCCACTTGCATATTTCAAGTGCGTGTGCCGTTCTTGCTGTCACTGATGTGCTATAAATGCAAGGATGAAGCTGCAGAGCATGGTTTGTGTATATGGGACAGGCAGACTTGCTGTGACTGTCGCGGTGCTTCTTATCTACAGTTACATTGATTGTTTTATGGTTATTTGGCCTATTGTTTTGTGCATTTATTTTTTGGGGTATTTATATTGGTGCATGCCAAAATAATGCATGCTTTGATTCTGTTGGTCCAGGTTTTCATCTGTGCATCTAGAATAGTTTTCTGTATAGGACTTAACATTAAAACTATTGAGTCCTTCCAGATCATCAGGAAACATGTTATAGGTTGGCTCCTAAACAAAGAGTAGCACCTCAGATATGTGGGCACACCTCCCTCTGCTTAACTATGTCTGCAAACTCTATAAACTGTTGCATTTTGAAACTGTAGTACCACCCACTGCTTAGCTATGTTTGTATACTCTGTCAACGGCTGTATATTGAATTTGCTTATGTCACACTATGTAACCATCTTCTTTAAGCGCCCTTCTACCTCTGGGTTTGGAGCAGCGCTATACAAATAAATAAAACAAACAAAACAAACAAACAAACAATGTCTGAATTCTCTAGCTTCAAAGCAGTCACAAACACTATTATTGACAGGTGTAATGGTATGTTCTTCATCAGCATTGGAAGGATGCCTTGGTGTTGCCCTGCTAGGATTTGAACTTACTTATTGCCGGCTGGCACATGCCAGAAGTGAGCATTCAGATTCTGGAGCTAAGCACGAAAAAGGTTTTCAACTCATTATTTAAGGGTGTAACACTGAATGAGAGTGATATAAAACCTGTGGCCTTTGGAGGTCCTAATACACAGATTCTGGGGCGGTTTTGTAGGAGATCGCATGTTCAAAGGGAGGTGTGCCTCAAAGATTATGTTACCAATAGAGGATCCACTCTCTTACCCATCTGGCTGCATCAGAAGAAAGTGGATATTGAATTTAACCCCAACGCAGCAGAAACGTTGCGTAGGTGTGAGGGCAAGAGCTAGATGGATAGAGACAAGGAGACAATAGGATGTCTCAATGGGTTTTTTCATCATATCAATGTACGCTCAGGGTTCACAGAGTCAGAAAAATTCTGTTGTCAATTAGGAAATAAGTGAAATAAGAATAAGCCATACCTGAAAACAAGGGATCATAGAAGAATAGAAAAAGCAGAATGGGTTTCTCCAATGTTCTTGGTATTAAATTATACCCAGAAGTTGCAATAATGAATTGACCTATGGACACTCACTATGTGCATTATACTGGATAGCCACCCATTGCCAAATATAACAGAGGTACACTCCATAGTAGGTGACACCCACATTTTCTCCACCCTCTACACCCAAGCTGGCTTCAGTTTTCCAAACAATTATAACCAACATCTTTCAGACAAATAGTGCAGTGTTTTCAAGATGATATATTTGTTAATAGAAAAGGTACAAAAGAACATGATGAGAAACTGGAAAAGGTATGGAGAAATTGAAGGTGCATGGATTAACAGTAAGTGTAGAGAACTGCAAACTCAACAAAGATAGCATAAAGTAAATGGGAGATGTGATTTCGGCTTAATGGATTGAACCAAGGAACGGCCTCACACATGTAATAATGAACACACCTGAACTGAAGGACAAGGATTAACTACTCTCCTTTCTGGAATGGCTGAATACTACTCATGATTCATTCTGAGATTCCCGAATTCATATCCTTATAAAAATTCAAGTTACGAAGGAAGACTATTCTGTCCACTAATGCGAGTAATCTAGAATTAGGTGTGGCATCATTCCAACCAGAAGAAGGGAAGGAACAAGTGATTGTGTTTTCCTCGCGGCTGCTTAAAGGTGCTGAGACTTTGTACCCCACCATACAAAAGGAGTTGTTAGCTGTCAAAGGGGCAATAGATAAATTCAGTACCTTTTTGTGGGCACTAACGTTTGAGATAGGTATGAATCGCAAACCATTAAAGGAGACAGTCATGTGTAAAGGGTTGGATAAGTTCTCCACTGTGATTAGAATATGGGTGACATTGATGCAAGTCTACACATTTAAGGCTGAATATGCCCCAGGGAAAGTAAATGTGCCTGTAGATGGAAAATTGCGGTACTGAATACAACGTTACAACAGTGAAAATTCTCTTTGTACCTGGGAAGTACATTTGAGGAGTATGGCTGTTCTTGTGTGGCCATTGGAAAAGGTTGGAATTGTGTTAGTGGGATGGGTATACAGCCAAAGAGTTTCACTTTTTTGCATTGTTTTGTTAGATCTCCTGACATGATGGATGGAAGAGTCCATTACAAGAAATATTTCCACAGGAATGATAATACATTTTCTAGTAGAGATTTTCATGATAGAAGGCTATCTCAATATAATAATAACGGACAAAATGGTACCGTTTTGGTCAAAGTAATGAAAACATGTTTCACTGTAAATGGCAGAGAGCATTGTGTCAGTTCAGTATTCCATCCACGGACAAATGGTATGTTAAAAAGGTCAATAAAAATGTTGCAAGGTGGACATGGGTTAATGGTCAAGACTGGAAGAAAGTGATCTATGAAAGAGTAATTGCACATAGGTTTTCAGCACACACCACTGTCACCATTTGAGTTGAGTATGTATAGAAAACTGAATACAAAGGTGTGCCCACCATGGATGCAGATAGCTACACAGTATCATATTCAGATAAAAGCAGTAGCAGGCAGGATCAGAGCTAATCAAAAACCCAATATGATTAAGTAAAAGCTTTGAAAGAGACAGCCCCAAAAGTGGGCAAGTGGGTGAGGATTAAACGTCCCCAAGAATTGTGTAAAGGACCCAAGAGTTAGTCCAGATCCCAGAGGATTATTAATGTATGTAATATTAATGTATTAATGTACATCACAGTGCTATCTGTAAGGAAGGTGGCAGAGTGTGGAATATGAACTGAGTCCTTGTCCGTTCAAAGGGAGAGATGTTACTCCCGGGATTGTCCAGTGGGTCAGATATACTAGACAAACTGGAAGCAGGGGGAGCACAGGGAGCCAAAGCGGTAGATGAAATTCCTGTAGTCAGCAGAAACTCAGGCAGGTCTCGTCACATACCGCAGGCATCTTGAAGACTATTTAACCCTGACGGCAAAGTCATTGGATCAAAAGGGGAAAGTTATAACAAGACGGAAATGGTGCAAAAGAGTTTACCTCGAGAGTGTCAAGGCAACTTATGTGTTCTGTGCACCTGCTGGATGTTATCATGCATGGTTGGGGGGGAGATGTATGGTAACCTGGGAAGGATTGTATAATGGAAGCTTGGAAGGAACATGGCACAGGATGAGGTAGACGTTGAAGTCATAGCTCAAGTGCGGAAAGATGAGGAAGCTGGAGAGGCTCATGATGTCTGAATCTACTACAAATAAATAAAGATTGTTTAAATGCATATCAGGCATGCCATGCATTCTTCAGCCTTTTCGAGTCACAGCCTCACAGCAATGAGCACTGAACACATCACAAGAACACCTTTACACAACTGCAGTGTATCTTCTCTCTGAAATGCCACTTGTCTGTCAGCCTGCAACATATTTTACATTTTCACAATGCCATAGATTATCAACAGTACTTCGTTTTACCCTTTCCTTTAAAAAGATGACAGTGAAATTTTGCTTTTGAAAAACCATGGTCTCACCTTCAATCAATGCATCATGTGAGATATATAACATCTTTTTTTGTAGGGGCATCACGGTATCTGTCAAATGTTTAAAAAAGTGCCACAAGTATTTACACAAAACCAAACAGAAAGGAATATCTGCAACACATTGTACCAAACACTTATTTTATGTGCTGCAAATCTGTCTGATGGCGTATTTCTATTCTTAATAACTTTTGGAGGGGCCCATGCCAGGCAATAACTTGAGTAACATTTCAAGAAGATCTGCACAGTGAGTCAAAGGTTATTAGCTGTAGAATGTTTACAAAAGTCAATGGCTGTCAACCTAGCTAAACTATAGGACAATATCTGCTACCCCATTTTATAAATAAATAAATATATCTGTGGGGTTTAATTAAAGGCCCCATACAAACAGAACTGAAGGGCTCACTGGAAAAATCACCTGCTAGCATTCAAAAACCTTCACAGTGAAAATGGGTCTATTTAGGCAGACTATGTGGGTCTTTGTGTAGTTGAAATCCAGAGAAAGTTGAAGAAAAAAATGTAATCAGTGTCATAGCAGAAAAGTACATCACATTGCTAGCTGAGAGATAAATGCAGAATTTTAACTGAAACCGTCGCCCATCAAAAGATGGTTGACAATGACAACTCAGACCCTCTTTTCAGCATAAAACAAACAGCAGATCATTAAAAATATATTTTATTAATGACTGAAATAAACCGCCCTGTACTTTCAGCTGTCCTATTTAAAAAACAATGCTGTGTGAAAAGAAAGAAGAAATCCACTAACGCAAAAGAAAAATGGACCCTGATCAGTGAAATACACAGTATTTAAAGAATAATGACTATGACTGATGTTAGGATATGCAATATGCAAGTTGATTCAGCCAAGGGCAATCTGTGGGTTTCTGGGCAAAATTTTCAAATGTCTTCCCCACTGCAAGCCTGTTGGCCTCTGAAGAGGGAATTCCTTTGAATCTATTGCATCCCAGCTATTTTTACAACTGCAATAAAGTGTGGCCTGCCCTGAAAGAGTGTTGAAAACAAACTTCCCCCATGCCCAGACCTGTTTTCTCTGGAGGTTTGTTTATGTGCAGGGCAAATGGCCTAACCAGTGGTTACTGGAATGTAGGGATGAGCTTTGAAAACAGGGGATGCAGTCAAGGGAATCTGAACTCTGAAAAAAAATAAGAAAATAGAAGGCTCTCAAATCGAAATCTGGTCAACTTCAGATAACAGGACAGGATGGCAGATGTCAGCAGAGATTGTGACATCACAGGGCTGGCCTGGCTCATTATCTGCAGTGAGGAATCTCTGTGTAGCCATGCACACCAACTATTTACATCTGGCAGCCTACCAACTTCAAACAACAGAATGGCAAATGGCTGGAAGAAAGGAGAGAAGATTGCATTGGTATTGTATTTATTAAATTGTATATAGCGCTTTAAGCCAAAGCACTTTACAAGAAACATCACAAATACAATAGAAGCAATAAAATACAATTCATGAGTCAAAACACCGAGAACAATAAGCAGAACAATTTTCCGAGAACATTAGAGTAAACCTGGGTGGGGGAAGCAAGAGAGAAAGTAGTAGAGAGCTATCAGGAGGGAGATTGAAGAAGGTGGGATTTTATGGAGGAAAAGAAAGAAGAGTATGAGGAGATGGAATGGATAGGGAGAGGGAGAGAGTTCCAGTGGAGTGGGGCAAAAAGCTTGAAGTAGCGGAAGCGGGAAGGGGTGCAAGGTGCGGGTGGGACAGTGAGTAGGTAGTGATCGGCAGAACAGAGGGGATGAAAAGGAGAGTAGAATGAGAGGAGGGAGAAAAGCTATGGAGGAGTGAGATCATGAAGAGATTTAAAGACGAGACAGAGGAAATTAAATTTAAGTTGGGAGTGAAAGGAGAGCCATCCAAGTGAGGCAAGTGAAGAGGAGATGGAGTCATGGGGAGAGAGAGAACAGAGAGTGCGAATAGTATATTTATTTGTAAAGTGCACCTAACCCTGATGCATCTGGGCGCTTGCACTTAAAAAAGTTGTTACAAGTAAAAAAACAGAGGTAGTTTGGCAATTAGCTGCTGACACGTGTTACAGATTGGTCAACAAGCAGGTATAGGAAATGTGTACAAAGCAGAATAGGACATAAATACAGTTCCAATTGAATTACAAAGCAGAATAGGACTTCAATACAGTTACAATTGAATTAGAAAGTAAAGACAAACAGAAAGCAGGCAAGAATTAAGTAAGAGCAAAGTCTCCAGAATTGGATAAAGTTTGAACTGAATTTAGTTATGCAGATCGTAGAGCCACGATTTTACTTTGTATCTGAAGGCCCAAAAAGAACGTTCAGCCTTGATGGGTGTAGGTAGAGAGTTCCAGAGCTTTGCTGCTGAAACCAGGAAGCTAGACCCTCCTGCAGTATTCAGATTGAACTTCGGGATGTTGCGGCAATGTGAGCAAAAGGATCTGGTAAATCTCAAGGATTGGTTCCTGGAGAACTTGTCGGCAGGATATTCAGGTGTTGTTTTAGAACGGCATTTGTGTGTGATTACTAACATGTGTAAGGAAATTCTATCTCGTACAGAGAGCCAATGTGTATCGCGTCTTATGGCAGATATGTAATTGGATCGACGGATATGTAAGGCTGATCTGAGAGAATTATTCGGTAGGATTTGTAATTTATTCAAATTTAGTTTGGAAGAGCCAATGAGTAGGGTGTTGCAATAGTCCAACTTGGATAAGATAAAGGCTTTGGTGAGTGTGAGGCAGCTATTAGTGTATAGGTAGGGTTTACAGGAATTGATACATTTATTGGTGTAAACTGTGGCCGATGCTGTAGCATTGACTTGCCTCTTGAGGGAGTGAGTGGAATCCAAGTAAACGCCAACAGGGTAATTCATAGAATCCAGCGCACAAGTAGCGCACGCGGCTGGCGCACAGCGTGCGCCTGCGATAGTCTGCGCCAGGCACGTGCGCTAAAACAGATTTCCGCGCACAGCGTATTCATGGATTTCAAGCTCCCAAAACAGCCGTGGCGCAGAAAATCGCAGCGAGCCTGCAGCAGCGCCAGTAACGCCCCCAAGAACGCCCTCGCGCACGGAAAAGCCATCAAAAGCGCTAAATCATCGCTAAGGGCTGCGCTAACCCCGGACCACTTCACAGGGCAGGCAAACAAGGAAAGCAAAGCGGGCAATCTCCAAATCAGGAGTACGCGGGAAGTACTACACGCGACTAGGCAGGGAACGTGAATCACAGGGGTACGCGGGAATCATCACACGCGAACAGCCAGGGTGCGTGTATTACAGGGGTAGCGGGAAGTTCAACACGCGATTGGCCAGGGAACGTGAATTACAGGGGGACGCGTGAAGTAGAACACGCGATAGGCCAGGGAACGTGTATTACAGGGGTACGCGGGAATCATCACACGCGAACAGCCAGGGTGCGTGTATTACAGGGGTAGCGGGAAGTTCAACACGCGATGGGCCAGGGAACGTGTATTACAGGGGGACGCGTGAAGTAGAACACGCGATAGGCCAGGGAACGTGCATCACAGGGGTACGCGGGAATTATCACACGCGAACAGCCAGGGTGCGTGTATTACAGGGGTAGCGGGAAGTTCAACACGCGATGGGCCAGGGAACGTGTATTACAGGGGGACGCGTGAAGTAGAACACGCGATAGGCCAGGGAACGTGTATTACAGGGGTACGCGGGAATCATCACACGCGAACAGGCAGGGTGCGTGTATTACAGGGGTAGCGGGAAGTTCAACACGCGATTGGCCAGGGTACGTGTATCACAGGGGTGCGTGGGAATTATCACATGCGAATAGGCTGGGTGGGCCCCCACAGGTGTACCCTGTACACCCTCCCCGGCCCCTGCAGGCAGCCCACAAAACAGTGGACTACCCTGCACACCTGATCATGTCCCCCTGCACCCCCATCCACCAGGGGCACCCTCCACCAGGCCCCCACCCATGTCTCCCACCACCCCCACCCCCCAGCAGTGCAGGGGCACCTGCCATCAGGCCCCCATCCATGTCTCCCACCACCCCCAACCCCCATCCACCAGGGGCACCCTCCACCAGGCCCCCACCCATGTCTCCCACCACCCCCACCCACCAGCACTGTGGGGCACGTGGCCAGCAGGCAGTCAGGCAGCAGCCGATGGCAGGTGGGAGCGTGCTCAGGCTTCTTGGGGACTTAAATTTGGCCTCCTGGCCAGGAGCGTGGTCTTTCGTGTTAGAACGCGGGACAGCCTGATAGGGAGTGATTTTGCACCTGAAAACCCCACACTCATCGCGCGAAAACCCGTCACCAGCATATGTGCGTCAATAGTTACCTGCACGTGCAGTGTCAAAGCGTGTGATTGGTGAAAAGTGAGCGACACGCAGGAGTGTCGAAGCGCGTGATTGGTGAAAAAGGATCCACATGCAGGAGTGACAAAGCGTGTGATTGGTGAAAAGTGAGCGACACGCAGGAGTGTCGAAGCGCGTGATTGGTGAAAAAGGATCCACATGCAGGAGTGACAAAGCGTGTGATTGGTGAAAAGTGAGCTACACGCAGGAGTGTCGAAGCGCGTGATTGGTGAAAAAGGATCCACATGCAGGAGTGACAAAGCGTGTGATTGGTGAAAAGAGAGCTACACGCAGGAGTGCCAAAGCGTGTGATTGGTGAAAATGGGCCAAGCACGTACACGCCGTAAGTGACGATGTACGTGTGGGCCTGTATAAAAGGTAGTGTTGAACACAATTTCCTTGTACGTGCTTTTCGTGGAGAGCGAGTGGGTGAATTCGGTACTTCTTGTCGTTTCACACGCGATTAACTTCACGGCGTTTCCAGTTCGTACTCCCTGTTACCTCTGACAGCTCTTTTCTCTTTTTCCTCTTGTACTGGTTTTCCTGGGCCTGTTCCCTCAAACAGTGTCCCCTTCTACAGTTGTCCTGTCTCCTCAGACAGCGTACACCTCTTCTTTTGGCGGGGGTGTTGCCAACCAAAAGTGCTATTTTTTCACGCTCTTTTACCTGGCAGACGGTGAGTCACGCACGTATCTAACATCTGTGCTTGCCCCGTGTGTAGCCTACCCCTTCAGAGGTCAATCTAGGCCGCGTGTGACACGCATACGTTCATTGTGTTACTGGATGCCACAGCGTAGTGCAGGGTTTTCCATCAGCACACGTGGTCTAGGAGGGGTATTGTGCACGTTCCTTAACTTTTTTGGGGTGCCTGTGCGTTGCGTGACCCGTCATCTTTCCCCAGGGGTGTCATATAGCCTTGCCACTGCACTAGGGTACGAATACCATCTGGTACCCAACCCCTTTGACACCCAATTGCCCAGGACAAGTGTGCACACCCACTCCCATACGCACAATACCATCAGTGCCATGGTTGGGAGGCGTGCAAGCCGTAAGGGTGGCAAAGGTGGCCGAGCCACACGTGGTGGCCGTGGAGGATCCAACAGGGGACGTGGTTGTGACTTGCAGGGCGCCCCTGTTCCCCCCAGTCTGGAGGAACAGTCAGGGACACCCATGCCCCCCCCCCCCCAGTTGAGAGTCATGTGGCTGATACCAACCCTGATCAGCCCATGTCGGACCAGGCCATTGTGGCACCAGACCTGTCCGAGGGTGATTCCATCGCTGACATCCAGGTCAGCAGGTCCACTGCACGTGCACCGGTGCACATTGGTGTCATCAGGGCACGCGCATCTATGCCAGATAGGTCATCTGCTGGCCCCCGTAGCCAGGGTGTGGCTCAATCCACCCCACCTCTCAGTCCTAGTTCATGCACCTCAGATCAGGCCTGACCCCATCCCACTACCCCCAATGCCTGCACCTACTCCCATGCTGAGTGGGCAATCACACACACCCAGTACAGAGTCCACCACGGCTCCTGCCCCTAGTGTCCACAGCGGCGTAGGACACTCTGGATCCCCACCCCCTTCCAAGCGCAAGAGGAAGAGTGCACGTCCGGCACAGGCTGATGCCCCAGACACGGCTGCACAGTCCGGCCCATCAAGGAAGCCAAGCTTCACAGACGCCGAACTTAATGCACTTGTTCAGTATGTGTCAGATCATGATAGGGAAATGGTCATCGTTGCAGGGTCCAAGACCACACATGCCAGACGCCAGGCACACTGGCAGACCATTGCTGACAGAATAAGTGCCCTTGGAGTAGTGAGGCGCACAGCTAGTGATTGCCAGAAGCGCTGGAATGACCTTAAGCGCAGGGCAAAGGATAAGCTGGCCTCAAGTCATGCCGCAACCTTGGTGACTGGAGGTGGGTCCCCAGCACAGGAAATAGAACTCACACCACACGAGTCCGTAGCTGGATCCTACGTCACCGAGGGACAACTCCAAGGTGTGGGAGACCTCCCTGATTACGAGGCATCATCCGGTGAGTGCACATGCATGTGTGTATTATCCATGTGCATGGTGTGTGTGTGAAGCATTCATGTTGGGTGCCTGTCAAGGGGGTGTGTGGCAGAGTTGATAGTGGCACCCATGTGCCTCATCCAGTATGTTCAGTGCAACACCATCTGGCCACAGCACTATCCCTACTGGCAACAGTGCACATATGGGCCAACACCATGGAAGTTGCCCTTGATTAGTAATTTTGTCACTACATTGTTGCTCATACTCCCCTGTCTATTCATCTGATGTCTTACATACCATTCCTCTCCTTTCCCCCAGCCATTCAAGTTTCATCTTCACATGCCTGACATGCAATGATACCACATGCTAATGCGTCCTCTGTATATAAATGCCTACCAACATGCAGTCATACTGTGGATGTAGCCTTGACATCCACCTCCTTCCTGGGTCCTTTGGTACCGTCTGGTTTCGAGCCCCATTCCCTCACACTCCATGCTGCTCTTCATGGTCTATCTTCCATGACTTCTACAGTTCAGACCATCGTGCCCTACGCACGACACCTGCGTGCCAAAAGTCAAATGAGGGCAGCCTGCCCTCCAATGCGACCCACCCTATTGCTGACCAGTGCATCTGAGCCTACTCTAAGCTAACTCTCACTGACATCTGCTCATACATGCCTTTGCCTGTCCCATAGACCCTTCACATGGTCCCTGTCCTCTCTCCTTGCTCCTCTTCCACCATCATAGGTGGGACCCGTTGGGGTGTACTCCTGGCCTCCTTCCAATCCTCAGATACCACTATTGATGTGCATGGTAATGGGAGCGTCTCAGTCCAAGGCCCTTAGGCCAACCTCAATCTCCTTGAGAAATGCTACCCACATCTCATCAACTTCCTTACCTCTCCTGCTGTCCCCCCTCCTCTCTCCTCATCAATCCTGCACTGCCTCCCTGCACCCTCCCATGAACCTTCTCCGCCTCCCACTCCAACTCCTACACATGCGGCACCTCTGATCTCTAGCACTCCCCGTAAGTCCTACAAGGCTGTCAACCTCCTCCACAATTACACTCCTTTCACTGCGGCTGCATCAGGCATTCCTCCGATAACTGTCACTTACATGAGGTTATGCACCTTGACATCCTTGGTCTCATGGAAACATGTCTGACGGCCAGCTCTGTCTGCATCCTTGACCCTCTCCTTGGCCCGCCACTACTGTGCAGGGGGGGTGTGCCCTTGGCTTCCCTGAGGGTATTCCTGCCACTGTCACACCTACTTAGACCTACTCCACTCTGGAATGGCTTGTGTGAGGTTTCTGTCCACCACACCTTGACATTCTCAAACAGTGCGTACTGTGTCTGGGAAAACTGGTCAAATGTACTACTTCCTTTCTGAGTGTCCTCACCTCTCCTCCTCACTCATGTCCCCAGACACAGAATTCCTCATCCTTGGTGCGGTACGCATCCACCTGCATGCCTGTTGACGCCCCCACGTGACCTTTCTGTGACCTCAGCAACTCCCTCTCACCCTCTAGACTCCCGTCTGTCCCTACTCATTCTGCAGGGCACACTCTTGATGCTCTGATCTCATCTGACTTTCCCCTCTCCGTCCATCTCTGCACTCCTCTCTCCTGGAGTGATCACATTCTCCTCTCCTCCCAGCTCACCCTCAACACCCCACAGGCAAAGCCACCCTCACCACTGTCACACACCTTCTTGGTATTCCGACCCATGAAGTGTGTGTCAGTCGAGGCTCATGCTGCCAAAATCTCCCCCCCATCCAGCTCCCCCTTAGGCTCACTCCCATCCTGACAGGGCCCACTCCATGCTCCACTCCATGTCAGGTACACTGGATGTCTTTGCCACGGTCATGACCACCTGTCTGAAGCCCCATGCCAATGCAGAGTCCTGGCATGACTCGGATCTTGGGAACCCAAACCACAGGTGCCGGGTGGCAGAGAGGGAATGTCCTGCATCATGGCCATCCTCTGGCAAACTGGCCTGCCACATGCTCCAAAGGCAATAGCGCCTCACCCTTCTCACCAAGATGAGATCCCCAATCCAAGGGCACATATCTGCGGCATGTGACAACTCTGCAGGACACATAGAAATCTGAAAGGACCTTGCCGAGCCAGAAGCAGTGTGTACCTCCCCTGTCCCCTCCGAGCCCACAGCACAGCATGATTGTCTCTGTACCCCTATAGGCCACCCCCCCAGCACTTGTCTGCGCCTAACACCATCTGCCCTTGACGTCAAGTCCTACTTACCTTGTACAGCACTTCCAGCCGCCACTCCCCCTTGCACTTCATTGTGCCACCCACCCCTGCACTTGCGTGACATGAATGACACCAGCACCAGTAGTATTGTTGACTGGCATCCCCTTCTGCCCCACCACCCCTCAGTGCTCCGCTGCACCTACAAACATTACTTGACCGGTGCTTCACGAATGCAAAATTATTCCGTTACAGGTGTTGGGGAGGTGGAATCACAATGTTTACTGCATTATGTTGATGTAGACAAGGCACTGTGCATCGTTGCCAATTTGGACTAGCAGATCCATGTACAACATGTATACTAATTGATGTGACGATGCAATGTCAGGACCAGAGTGGTTGAAATCCAAAAAAGTAGCCCTCCTCTCCCTCTTCACTTGGTGGCTATGTCACATGCCATGTGTGTGATGGCATGTGCCTTTGACATGGCAATCACCGCCCAATGTGTGATGGCAGTGCTAGGCATCAAGGTGAGCAGGCGTTGCTCTCCAATCAGTACATAGTATGCCCTGAGCCTCCCCTACAGACCCAGTGATGGTGAATGCATAGGAGGACTCCCAGTCATGTAGGACATGTGTCGTAGGACTACTGCCTATGTTGTTCATCAGCCCTTGTTGCATGCCATGGTGCTAATGCCTGTTTCCATTTTTCTCTTTCATGTCTTTGCAGGGGACGAAGCACTTGTTGATGCTGGGGATGTGGTGGTGGAGCCGTCCCAGGAGGGCAACCCGGGCCGACCTACCACAAGTGAGGGACGTGGTGTGTTTGTGGGTGAAAACCCACAAGTGCTGCAGGCCGTGCTGTCGAGGGGTGTCTCTGGGGGTTCCTCCCCCGAGCAGTATTCAGGTGTAGACTCGGAGGATGACACCTATGTGCAGTCGCAGGTGAGTGTTCTTGGGAGAGAATCTCCTCTGTCCGACCCACCTGCAGCCAGGCCATTGGCCTCAATGGGGATGTCAGTGTCGGCAGATCAGCCTCCGGTGGTTACGGATGCAGGGCCACACCACCCAATCTCTGATCCTGTTCCTGGGGCTGCAGATCAGAGAGGGAATGCAGTCCTGCAGCCTGAGGCCTTGCCGGCACAGCAAGGCGCAGTCCGCCTTGCCCCAGGCAGGTGTGGTGCCCGTCAACGTGGTGGCCGTATGCCACCTGGCAATACCGTATGGGAGCAATCCATCTACGGTATGGCCACCCAACAGGCAGCATCATCCGAGATGATTGCACAGGCCATGGATAGGGTGGCCACTTCCATTGTCCCCCCAGAAAGGCTGATGGAGCGACTGGAGCAGGCTACAGAGTCCATCTGCCAGGCACACAGGGAGGATATGTTGGCGTCCAACATGGACAGGCGGGCGGCACTGGCGACTCTGCGGGAATCACTTTCCATGGAGTCCCAGCGCCACAGGGAAGCCCTGAGGGAAGAACTCCGTCACCTCAGGTCGACCCTGTTAGAGCTTGAGGCTTCATCCCATAGAAGGACAGAGGAGCAGCTGGAGCGTCTGACACGGACGCTCTCGGCCGAGATGCAGGCAACTCGTGCGGAGGTCAGGTCATCCCGGGAGTTACTGCATGGGGACCTCCGCATGATTATAACCCAGAACCAGAACTACCAGACCCGCCTGCTTGCAGCCATGGAGGAGCAAACTCGTGCTTTGCGTGGGCTGCCTCCCATTGTCACACCATCTTCTGAGGCAGCTCCCCCACCTCCAGAGTCAGCTGCAGGGTCTGGGCAGAGCCATAGCGACTCATCTCCCACAACAGAGTAGCCGTGTGGGCCACGAGCCTATGGGGTGTTTTCCTTTCCCATGATCCACACAGGTGGATTGTGGCGTGCATCCTGTCCTCGGACCTCATAGGTGGCCCCCCCCCCCCGCCGGCCCTTTCATGGCCATTTTTTCTCTTTTTCATTTTTATTTTGCAAGAGTGTTGCCTTGTGTGGGTACCTGGGCATACACTGTATTGTGGCTGGGCACATGCAGGCTTGTCCTGAGTTTGGTTTCGATGCTTGGGTAGCAGACATCCACACCCCTCCTGCTTCCGTTTCCATGGGCTTGCAAAGGGTGTGCCCAAGTGACAGCAAATTACACGGTGACATTGGACTCCCATGAGCTGTTGGCCAGTCCATAGTCAATACTGTGTAGACATTCATAGTGTTCATTGTTGTTGCACCTAACTATGCATGATGGTATGATATGTGCCTCTACTTACATATGTTGCTCATGTTTTGCAGGTATTTCACACAGATCTTCACAAGGGCATACTCTCTGGAGTCACACTACATGTCGGTAGATGTGCACTGACACTTTTGCATGGCGCCATCACTGTACATCTGGACGGTGAGGACATACCAGCTGAATCAGGTAATGAGACTACCATTGATTACATGCAATGTGTCTTGTTTGGGTGGGCTTCAGGGTGGGTTGGTGTGTAATTTGATAGAAATTACTCTTACACAGGTGTGTAGTAGTGGCTCCAGGGCGGTTAGCTGCTCAAGTGCGGCTATGTTCCATTTGGGGCACTGCTATTTGTGACACTGGTGTCATGTTGTGATGGCCAGTTTGTTTGCTGTCACATACCATGACATGGTGTCCTCAGTGGCGGGACTGTGAAGGGAGTGGGTGACATGGCAATGTTGTCATGTAGTGAATCGCCTGTGGCAATGCATTTTAGATTGATGGAGTTGTGTCTTTGCGTTGTGATGCATAGCTGGTGTATGTGTAGCTAGGGGTGCACACATATTGACACTTCCATGTTAACAATCTCAGGCTGATGTGTATCTGACAGTTCATTGTCAAGTAATTTTCAGACATTGTCAGGTAGAGTCATCATTGATTGTCAGATGGTATGTGCCAGAGCAGTGTGCACTAGCCAGCACTGTGATTCCTAGGTGAAGAAGTTGGCCACCAGTTGCGTACGGGCTGCCTCCCCCCATGCCCTTTCCCCTCCCATGCGCAGCGGGCGTGCATGTGGTTGTGGATGTGGGGGCACCACCATGTCCACGGGCAGGCCCCGGCGTGTTGCAACGTTGTGCAGGACACATGCTGCCACTATGATCCTGCACACTATTCGGGGAGCATATAACAGCTGCCCGCCAGAACGGTCAAGGGAGCGAAAGCGTGACTTGAGCACTCCGAATGTGCGCTCCACTATGCCCCGTGTAGCAATGTGGGCTGTGTTGTACCTTACCTGGGGTGGCGTGGTGGGGTTCCGGATTGGGGTCATCATGTGGGGGCTGATAGGGTAGGCACTGTCCCCTGCGGAGGTGGTGATGGGTATCATTAGTGGTGTTGTGTCATGACCCAGT